>NC_060145.1:322568678-327568678 GCF_021461385.2 Schistocerca piceifrons | reverse complement strand
AACCGAAGTAATTACGATTTTCCACCTTCAGCCATGGAGGATTCACACGTTTAATATAAAATATTTCACCCGATAACTTATTTCTAACGCAGTCAGACATTTGGGGCTGTTTCATACATGCGAGTTCGATTCGTTAAAGGATAGCAGTTTTTTTGGGGTGGAGGAGGGGTTGGTGTGGGTGGAAGGAGTGTTGCTGCTATGAAGCTCCTGAAAGCAAACCCCTGGAGTATTGCATCGTGTGCAAATGAAATGTGTATTACCAGAAATCCGGAGAAGAGAACGCTGGAAGGATATGAAATATGGTGCTACTGATAAAAATTGAATAGACAAAATGACATATATAGAAGTTCTATAAAAACATAGAAAAGATGTTTGTTGAAGCCTCTTACGATATGACGGGTAGTTAGTTTGATTTCCGCAACGACACCCAGGCATAGCAAACTTGGTTGTGGAAAGACCAGTAATGGGAAAGAAAGGTTAGGGAAGTCAAGGACTTGGATATGCGAAGAACGCTGAGGATTTTGAGTTCAGCAGTTACGCACACAAATCCAAATGCTGTCAATTAAACTAAATACCTAGGGATTACAATTACAAAAACCTTAAATTAAAACAATCACTTAAATAATGTTGTGAAAAAGGCAAACCAAAAACTGCATTTTATTGTAAGAATACGTGGAACATGCAACAGATCTACTAAACCGACTGCCTACATTACACTTGTTCGTGTCATCTTCTTGAGTATTGCTGCTCGATATGGGATATTTCGTGATAGGATTGGCAGAGGACATGTAAACAGTTCAAAGAAGGGCAGGTCGTATTGTATTACCGCGAAATAGGTAAGAGCGTGTCACAAATGTGCGCAAAGAGTTCCTATGGGACACGCGCAACTACATAAGACCATTTTGTACAATGAGAAAAACCGCAAAACTGTTGCGTAATGCGCAATCTTTTATTGTGTAGGCGACCGGCTTCAGAACATTTAAAGTTCCATCACCTGTTGTAAAAAATAAAATCACATAACCTTCTGGGGCCACCCTCGCACCGAAGTTGTTGTACAACCTGAGGTTCCGTGTCAAAAGGATAGAAGGGACATAAATTAAACAAAAACCGATCACCCGTGCTACGCTATCTGGAACACAACCTTTGGTTCCAGAACAACACTGGGGTAAGAATGTCCTTAGATGATTAAGAGATATTATTTCTTATACCAGGTGCTGGAACGTTGTTCGCAAACCGGCTGTGTACACAATAAAAGTTGTGGATTAAGCAACTGTTGTACGATTTGTTCATTTTACATAATGTCACGGATACGATGCGCAAATTGGGATGGCTGTTATTAAATCAAAGGCGTATTTCGACGCGGCGTAATCTTTTATTCAGATTTAAATCTCCATATTTTTTCCTTACATTGAGAAAATATTTTATTGATTTCCACGTGCATAGGGATTAATGATCTTCGTAACAAAATAACAGGAATCAGAGCTCCCAAGGAAATATTTAAGTGTTCGTTTCCCCCTCACGTGGTTCGAGAGTGAAACGGTGCAGAAGTAGTCTGAAGGTGGTTGGCTGGATCCCCAGCCTGGCACGTAAGTGTGAATTGTAGAGAAGTCGTGTAAACCTAGAGATATATTTAGGGACAAACAGAATTGCACCAGGCAGGGAAAAGCAGTCACCATCAACATAACAGCAACAAACTGACATGACAGGTGTATCGTGAAATACACATAGATTGCTCCCGTCAATGTTCATGAGTAGAAATCAGAGGGAGAAGCTGACGTAGCGGCTATTGGAAATGGAAAGGATGGATAAAGATTAGTCATCAACGTATCGTTGACGACTTCTTTATTCGATGCAAAACGCTAGCTTGGTTCAAATGGTTCAGATGGCTCTGAGCACTATGGGACAACATCTGAGGTCATCAGTCCCCTAGAACTTAGAATTACTTAAACCTAACTAACCTAAGGACTTCCATGTCTGAGGCAGGCTTCGAACCTGCGACCATAGCTGCAGCGCGGTTCCGGACTGAAGCGCCTAGAACCGGCTAGATTGGTTGGGAAAGGAAATCGGATATATGCTATTCAGAGAAACCATTCCAAAATATGACTTAAGGGTGGTCGAACGTGATTTCAGTCGCCGTCCTTCCCAACGCAAGTCGGGTGTCCCAGGACTACACAACTTCACTCATCATTAGAGACAGAGCACAATATCGGAATACAGAACGACATGGTAGGAAACTGACTCAGTGAAGTGGCGAATCTATAAGTAAATCATGAGGGCTGTCCTCACCTCCTCTAGAAAGTGGGTCCAGTATGATAACCATTGAGCCACTTGGCTCGGCTGTTATGTTTCTTTCACCTACATCTGCGCGTATACTCCGCAAGCCACTCGTGTGTTGCTGGAGGCTAGTATGGTGGGAATAGTTAGGTAGTTGTTTGAGCAGCTAAGTCCTCTGCTGTGAAGTCCGCCACTGGAACTCCAGTGCAGCACCTGATGCTTTCGCGTTTTCTAAGTAAAGCTCTAACAAAAGGCGCCCTCTTCTTTCAGTCATCTCCGTTTCCTCTCTCAATGCTACCTGGTACAGATCTCAGACAGACGAGCAATATTAAACAGGGGGTTTGTAAGCTACCTCGTTTGTGCGTGGATTACTTTTCCCGAAGGTTCTTCCAATGGAACTCTCTGGCACTGCCTTTACCTGTGGTTAGTTTTACGTCGTCGTTACAATTTAAACAGCTCTGTACGCACTCTCGTAGGCGTTTTATGCCTGTGACTGCTCCCAGTGATTCTTCTGCGATCATCTAACCATATAATAATGGCGCCCACTTGTGCGTAATACATTACATATATCTATACCGAGCTTCAGCTATAAATACGTACATGAACATCGATTGTCTGCAGATCGTTCTGCATTCGGTACAATTTTTTTTCGCGTTGCGCGTGTTCATGTATTAGGTTGGTGCGTCAGTTCGTAGCATATATGTAACAGTAATGTACCTGTAATACGTCCATGGCATGCGCCCAAAGCTACTTTACGTTGGATGGTTTCTCTCTAGTAACTCTCACTACTTGTTAGTGAGACCTCTATCCAATCACAAAACTGGTGTGATGCGCGGTAGGGTAGCGCCCGTAGGCAGCCAAGCACTACGTACCGATTAACGAGTACAAACCAGGGAACACGTAAATGTTTCAACGCATTATGACGAGAGGACTCCGTCACGTAATTTACAGACTTTCGCAAAGTACAGCGGCAGCTATAAGGCATATTCGTTTTGAATGGAAATGTGTGAGCAACGCAAGTGAAATACTCACCAGCTTCATCATTTCGAAGAAGAGAAGTGTAGACTTCAGCGATGAGAGCGAGGGATAGTGCGGTCGGGAGACTGCGTGTGAGGATGGCCGGTGGGCCGCGCCTTTTATACGCGGGAGCAGACGAGTACGCGCGGCCACGCTGCCCCCACCAACACGCACATCCCCACACCGAGTTAACACCGGCCATTAATTACCACCACCTGGGTCCGCCTCGATAACCTGCACGATGGGGGCAGCGGAAGACGCGAGCATGCCGATTTCTCAGTTTCGTGGCGCCTCTTGTAGCATTCGCACGGGCTTCCATTCTCTCTCTTCGTGGCCCAAATTTTCTTCGTCGTTATCGCCTCGTTATATTAAAATCTCGCTCAAGTTTATATCATTCCGCAATTACATGTGAATTAAACGTGCAGGAATTAAGATAGTGTTTCAACGTTCAAAACTGGTTAAAATGTAACTTATCAACGTAAGCATATTAATCATATTACCTTAGGAAAAGGCACTGCGGTCTTGTAATTTTTTTTAATAATATATTTTAGCTTCAACTCACTTTAGAAGTGTCATTACAGATTCCGACTTGTTACCGAGTCCTCATTAGATGTTCTGTGCAAACATAAATAAAAGTTGATAGCAGAACACTAGGAAACTGAATGACAAACTTCTGTACACAATCATGATTCTATGTGCAGTGTACATTTGCGAACACAGCTGTTACTATCACACTGTGTCATCCATCCTGCTTTTTCATCTAAATTGCTAGGCATTAACTGATTTAATTACTAGTTTGTACTTTGAAAAGATATTCCCTGACAGTAAATTTTACATTGTGAACATTCTTAATCATATTTTCGTGTTTTGAGATCTGCGAACTTATCATTACGTAGCCAACTGTAGCGTCAGTTTCAACTACTGGAGCGCAGATTCGTTTACCATGTGAGCGTCTTGTCTCTCTGGACCTCTTCGATTGAAGAGTTACTGTGTAACGTATTCATGTAAGTATGATCGTGTATAGAAGCTAATTTGCTTTCCTAGTATTTTAAAATTGGCCTTTTACTTCATTTGAACAGACCATTTTCTGTTGAAGACTCGTTAGTAACTCGAAAGTAGTAATTACACCATTTGTGTGACTTTTGGCTGAAGTAATAAAATAAACGTAGTTGAAAATTTGAAATATCGTTAAAAATTGTGCCAACAATTTTAAAACGTTTCAACATCAAACTCTCCAAGTCCACAAAGTGTACCGGAAGTTTAATGTTTCCTGAATATTTTAGTCCTGTTTTCCGCATTATTCTAAATACTACCTGTGAATAATATCAGAAGGGGAACGGAAGTGGACTTATTAAAAATTGGTCTTAACGTGGCAAACGTGATAGGGTTTCGCGAAATTCAGTTAGGGAAATAGCGCCTAGTTTCGGCCTGTTAAATCAAATATGGTATAAAGCTTTAGCTGTTGCTTTTAAATAAGGTATAAGCGCATAAAACCTTTATTTATCTTTGTTTTGGTGTACATTGTATAAATAAGATATCTGCCCAAAACATTATACAGCAAGAAAAGATTTTCTAACACATTTCGAGATGTTAAAAAAAACTGCCGGGTAGTATCGGCCACTCTACAAAACATAGAACCTTAAATAAAAAATGGAGTTATCGTGGTACACAAACTGATTACTCTGTTTTGTTTTTTCAGGTTCTATCACAGTTGCATTCAAAATTTCTTATTTGTGGTAACTAGTTTCGGATTACATTGCCCATTCTCAAACCATAGCCTTCGTTTCAAACGTTAGCATACATCTCCAGCAGTTTACAGACTCACAGTAGCCATAACAGGTATGTTTACATGTACAGAATAATAATGTGTATTCAGGCTCCATTAACATGACAAAGACAAGTAGAAAAAACTCCCGCCAAAAATACGCGGTATCAAATGCAACATCGACAGACTCTGAATGGTAATAATAATACATAAAATTTACTAATCCAAGTTGCTGGTGTCTGCTCCTACATTACGTTGGAACTTCAAAAATTACTCTGTACATATATCAAATGCACAAGATAATTTTAAAAAATCGTCAAAAACCTGTCAACTTGTGGTTGGTTGAACCAACACACCAAATTAAACGTGTGGGCAGAGGTTTTCTGTTAGAAATTTCTAGGCGATCCTTCATAAAATTTTGATAGAAATCATGATCTGCCAGTTTCTTTTGGCTGTTAAATTTTCCGCCATATCTTAATCCAGTTTTTTGAACTCAATCTTATCTAACGACATTAACCTGAAATCTAAATCTCTCATGTCTGCTACAAGCATTTCTTCGTAACTTTCTTCAAATTTTGGCTAGAAAAGATCCACCTGAGATGTCGCAGATGTCTTCTGAATCCCTACAATGCTTTTAATCTTTTTTTCAATGTATTTCTAGGAACATTAAAACTAACATCAAGAGATCCCGCCCGGGTAGCCGCGCGGTCTAACGCTCCGCTTCCCGAGCGGGAAGGCGTGCCAGTCCCCGCCAAGAATCCGCCTGGAGGATTAATGTCGAGGTCCGGTGTGCCGGCCAGCCTGTGGTTGGTTTTTAAGGCGGTTTTCCATCTGCCTCGGCGATAACGGGCTTGGTTCCCTTATTTCGCCTCAGTTACACTGTCTCTGCGATTGCCGCATAAACACCGTTTCCATGTACATGTACACCATAATTATTCTACGACGCAAAAATTTGGGGTTACACTCGTCTGGTATGGGACGTTCCCGGGGGAGGAGGGGGGGGGGGGGGTCCACTGGGAGCCGAACTGCACAATAACCCTAGGTTCGGTGTTGGGCGGCGCGGCGATGGGGCGGGTGGACTGCTGTAGCCTGTTGTGGGGTTGTGAACCACTGAGGGCTACGGTGGGACGAAGCCTCTCCGTACTTTCTAGGTCCCCAGTTTAATACATACATACATAGACAATCAAGAGCACTTTCTATGATTGTTTTCTAAAACATTTGAAATCACTTGCTTCACTTTAGTCCCAGACCCCTCCCTTCGACCCTCACCGCCATACTTTTTAATCAACCTTGATGTCGTACCCTAAAAGCAAAAGAAAGAAAAAGGTCGCTTGCATGACCCATACCACCCGACTTTAGTATCGCCCATTTACCCTCCTGCCATTGCACATGGCGCTAACAGATTCAGGCTTGTGTGAGTGGAATTTCACTATTACAACTGCATTTTCTTTAGACTACTTAAATAGTATTACTAGTATTACATTGCTTCTCACGCTTAAAAGTACAAACCAATGCTGAAAATTACACCGTTCCCCAACTCTAACACTAAAAAATAAATAAAATTTACTCGAGACAAGAAATTGACAGATACGTCGCACAAGGTCTGTCAAATGGCAGAGTGACGTCTGCGTTGTTTCCGCTGTTTTGCGGAAAACACTGCCCGCTGTTTCGCTACTGTGAGCAGTACTTTTGATTCTTTGATGTCTTTCTGTCTAATGATCTTTGAGGTATTGTACAGTATTCCATTATGTCGTCATCAGTACATTAGATTACATTACAGTAAACTGGTGCTGCTAATATTTACAGAATTAATACGTCGTCAGAATGAAACATAGTTTTAATAAATTTATCATATGCAAAATACCTAGTCGTGACTGGTGTGACCAAGTGCTGTCAGAACTGAAATCTAACAGCTGAAGCTGGTCCAACAGTCCAGTGAGAACAGAATCCATAATGTGGGCGTACACGGAATGTACCATTCAGGTCTGATTGTTCGTTGCGCGCTACTTAACGGCAGGAACCTATTACGCTACCTGAGAAACAGACAGATGACTATGTTTTTAAGAAGAATAGAATATTGCAAGTAAGTCAGAGAACTATGTATCATAAGAAGAGCTGACAGGTGATAGTCATACTCTTCTGGGGACTGGACTTAACACGACAGCAACCTTGTGGTTACAATTGAAATGCAGCTACTCAGGTTCAGTGTGTGTTGTAATTATCGTATGGCAGCGAAACTTGGTAGATACTCCAATGTGCAACTGCGGAACCCATTTACGCCAGGAAAAATAGTTCTAATTTTGACCACCAGACGCAAATATGGCGCTGTAAATGCTAGAAAGACATACAGATATGTTTACATGTGTAATGGATTATGAGCGGGGGATGGGTAGAAAAGATCAGACGAGTGAGAAAGGCATAACATTGATATTATTAACCCCCGCTTACATAATTTGTTCAGTATGAGCACCGGAGACGTCGACGAGATTAGAGTATCTACCAAGTTTCGCGACCATACGGTAATTACAGCCTCTCTGGACCTCTGTGAATAGCTGCACTTCATTACTTGATTACTAAAATCAATCTGAAGAAATTCGAATATTATATGCGTTCGATGATAAGTGTATTATTTAATGAATAATGTACTATCAATGAAAGACAGAGAAAATACACTATTATTTTTCACGAAATCTCTCATAACTTTTGAGGTTAATATTCAAAGTGTTTTTGCAGGCTCACATCAAACAGAAATGGTTGGAAATGGAAAATAACATTTACATTCGTGTACCTCTTTCCTAACTTCAAAACTCTTTAATTCCAACAACTGAGACCCATTAAAATGATTTTCAAAAATGGAGGTGTGTCGGTTACACGCAACCAAGGTAATTTATCTTTAAACCCTTCATTGCTCCACAGTCGACGTTTAGATGTTACTTGAAGGAAGAAGTACACAAGCACAGGTTGGTGAACAATAGCATGTAACAGACAATTATGAGCATCGGATTTACACAAGGCATACACGACGTATCGTTTACCAATAAGCTAAACATATGCTTGAAACAATATATGTTAATGCGTGCAGTACCGAGAAGGCGTTTTGGCCAGAGAGTGCAGCCGTAAGGTGCAGCCAAATTAAAGCGAGATTCACGGAAAAAAGGGAAATATTCATTTTTCCACACGTAATCACCTTAACTGTTAACACATTCAACCCACTGTGAGAGAAGACGGCCAACGCCTTCATAGAAAAATGCTTACTGTTGCCTGCGGAACCGCGATCCAGGCACGCACCTCTTCATTCGAATCAAATCGAGGTCCACGAATGTCTTTTTTCGAGACTCGCCGACATGTTCCCAATGTTATTTCGTGTTCGCTGCAGACATCTCGCTGGAAAGGCCTTACACATCTTCCATACAGTCCCGATCTCTCCTCATTCCTTTTATAGGGAGCCCTGAAAAAGATATTCGTGGCCGTCGATTTGATTCGGACGAAGAGATGCACGCCTGTATACAGTCATGGTTCCGTAGGAAACCGCAAACATTTTTCCACTGAGGCATTGACTGTCTGGTCTCACAGCAGCATAAATGTATGAACAGTTATGAGGAGTACTTTTGAAATAATATGGAGTTTACTTACTTTTTTGCGACTTGCCTGGTCTTCATTTAACTGATCCTTATGTTTACACAGACACAGAATATTCCGGAAAGAAGATATTTACACAAACATCGAACATTCCAGAATAATCAGACATTACATACATAACATATTTCAAGAACTTTCCGGGAATGATAGATGCTAAATAACAAATAATTGCTGGTGGTCACATTTGAACCCGTGACCACTAATAGGTAGGCCAACAAAGAAAACCACTTGGCCGCACTACATACACCGCAGCTCTCGGCAGTTTTTCAGACTGTTTTTTCGTCTTCACTTTCCCTAAAAGTTTATGATGCATTTCGTGGGCAGAAAAGAAAATGTAAAAATATTAACTACACTGAAGATTAAAAGCGAGTCATCAGAGTTTGTAGGTTTGCACACTGATCACATTTTCCTTCTTACTCACAGCGAAATTTATTTTGTTTGAAATAACAACATATAAATTTCTCATCAGCTCTAATTGCTGCCACAGTGTACAAAATTCTGCAAAGGACTTGTTTCAAAGCCATATGTGCGAAATTCAACTGCTGTATAACGCCAATTAACAACCGGTCGAGAGAGATGGAGCTGCCCTTCTCAAATTTCTGTGAAACGTATAGAAAGAATCAGTTCTTCCATTTCTCAGAAGCAATTACACCGTGGCTCTCACGCGTATGAATGGAAATTACTAATTTTAGTGTACGCTAACGGTTCCATCTAGTCAGAAAGACTCCAGCGCCATACCTTTTGACCTTGATTCTTTTTCTTTCAGAAACGGAAGCTTAGTGTCCTAAAGCATGCCACAAGAATTACTATCGAGAGATTGCCGACTAGTACTCTAAATTTCGTCCGAAACGGTACGTAGCAAGGTTTGAGGACTCCTTGTTAGATACATCTCCGTATTTCTCTATATTAACTCTGAATTCTAAACAATGACGTTGAGTAATTAATGCGATGCTGCTTTTTGAGAGGGTACCATAAATTTATTACACAAATAATGGTAGGGATTTTACTAAAGAACGATTTCAGAACTCTCTCTTAACCTTGGTCACCAAATGAAGCACTGACTTTCCAGAGACTGTGTCGACGACGAGCTTGGAGTATTATTGAGCTTACGCTATTGTTTAGTATTATATTTACTTTGTACGTTTACTGGAAACTCGTACAAATTTGCTGATACATACAACAGTATCAGACTTAAGTTTGTGACTTCTCGTTACATATATTTTGGATTTTACCGTGTACTGTTATTGTGTTAAATAGATAAAGCCCTCAGTTCCGGTAGTGAGCAAGGTACGACGCTATAAGCAGATGTTACACGAAATCTCACCAACGATCAAAAACCTGGAATTTTTTTGTGGAAGTGGAATGCTCCCGGAAGCGAAATGGGCGGGGGTCAATAAACGATGCCTGGTCACAGTATCTCCGTAGAGAGGTAGAAATGGAAGGGTTAACTGGCCACAGGAAAATACTCATTTATTTTTTGACAAAAAATAAATCTGTCTGTCCCATGACGTATCTCTGTCGCAAAGATTTTGAAGGGATACGTCTAAGTGCGTGACAAAAAGAAAAAAAATGAAGGAAACGAATCGCAAGGGAGCACTTCTGGAACCTGAACATACGGCGTCCATATCTACGGACACCGCCGCCCACCTCCATGGCCCGTCTTCTCGTACTGTCGTGTAGATATCACTATCTGTTCAATCTTCTGCGTGTGGATGTATCAAATTCATCTCCGGCCTTGAGTGATCCAGTTGAGGCCTGGATCGTGGATGATACTCCACAAGAAGTTCGAAAAGTATCAGCTGTACTTTTAGGATTGTTCACAATAGCACAATGACGATCGTTTAAATAGTTCCAGAAATCCATGAGATCTATGACATCACCTCTCTAAACAAATAATGAATCGCGTGGTCTCTGAGCTAAGTGAGGACATTGTCTTTCGTCCCCGGGTATCCGTTTGACCACCAGGGTCGACACATACAGAAACAGTTCACCCATAGATTCTGCCGTGTCACTTTGTGAATTACAAAATATGTGACATGGAAGCTTAAATTATTTACACCGCTCAGGAACCGTAGCTCTTAGTGTCTGACATAAAAATTTCAACTTGATACATCTCTCCGTTCCTGAGAAAAGCAGTCTTAACAGTCTGACAAAAAGGCGGACAACAAAGCGATCTTATCGACGACTTAGGTGCAGAATCCTGTAAAGAGGTTCCTTTCATAATTACCTGACTAACTCGGTTCCTCCTGAAAGTCCAGATTAAAAAACCTTATATGAAATAATTTTCATCAATGATTGTGCATTATATACTGAAGCTTATACCAAAGACTATTATACAATATTCTTGTATTTGAAGTAATTTGTTTCTTTAATTAATTCCAACTGCGGATGGAGAACTTATCATCGTTGCTTCCAGAATCTAAAAACTGTTATATTTAATTACTAATTTTTGTTTCCGTTACTAGCGTCATTATTAGGTATCTCCCTGAAATTACATTTTTACAGGATAGTTAATAACGGTCTTCTAATCTTCTTTCAGTTTCCAGTGTGACATGAGAGGACCAGTAAATGTGGTTAAAGTCAATTGCTTTGCAGCTCAGTGAATTACTTAGGTATGCTTAACGCACTGTAGCCTAGAGTGCCATAACACGTTGGAAGAGGAAATAAAAATGAACAAACACAAGTTACAGTTATCTTACAATTTAAAATGATCCATAACAACCACTAAGACACTTATAGAACCTTGAATTGTAGAGAAAAAATAATATCTTTAAAGAAGGGAAGCGATTTTTAGTTATAATTATTGACAAACTTAAATTTTATATACGCACGCTGCAATTGTAGCCTCGCGTAGCGAACTCAAATAATTCTATTGCGTTGTTTTTCAGTCTTTTACGCCTCTGATTGTTATTTGATTTTCTATGTACGATGTGTATCAAGGTAATTAACTACTTCATAGTAACGACGTAACTTCAAATATACGGACGCAGTGTCCCGTTTTATTCCCACCCACTTGACTACACCAGTGCTAAAGTACTTAGTAAGGTTCTGTATTTGTATAGAGAAGCAAATATTCAGAAATATTGGGGATTTTTTTTCACAGTAATCTGTGAGTCTACTGGAAATGTTACTCCTCACGATTTAGGTACTGTGGTCCAGACACTCTTGACCTTGTACATCGAACAGATGCCTGACGTCCATACGTTTCGGCATTTGGTATTACGGCAGTGCTGCTGGGGTAAATTAGGTGTCAGACGAGTTACGGCCGGCGATTTTCGTTTACCTCACTGAGTCACGTGACCCACACGCTTTCAGATGAATCTTAGTTATTGCTCCCTAATGAGAGAAAGGAAGATGTGCCAGGCTCGATAAATTGGTTTTACCGTAACCTATGTCAGTAGGCAGTCGTCGTGTCTGTTATTTGTTCATATTGCTTATTTAACCTCGCCGTATGAACATGATAATTATGTTGTTTACCAACTTACCTGCATTTCTTTCTTCACAGAAAAGACGCCAAAATGCTCTGCGAACAGTATGTTGATAATATCCATAAACATCCATTATCTGTACGTTTTGTTCCAGAACTATCTACTGATTTTCTCTTGCTTTGGTTGTGTCCTTACTGTTATAAGAAAAATAAAGGCGTTGTTTGCATTTGACTATGGCACGTAGCGTAAGTTTTACAATCCATACTGCAAACTTTGTTTTCGGGTAAAAACATTTTTTTTTCAATTACGTTCTCTAACAAACAACCTACTCACCTGCAGTGTCACACGATTAACGGTCTTTACTGGTTAACTATCCTCTTCCCCAAGGCTTCACCCGCGTATGCATTCGACACATACATTGAACACACCTCCTCCTCCCCTTCTCTGTGTCGCCGTTCTCCTGCCTCGGTCTATCCATCTATCCATCCTCCCTCTCTAGCAATACGTTCAACTCCCCTTCCTCTGACCATGTACTCCTCCCCATCTCTCTTTCCAATTGTGCCTCCTCCTTTTCCTTCTACACCTACCCACTACCCCTCTACACTTTCGACATGCCTCCTGCATTTCCCCGTCTTCTCCTCTCTATGTCCATTTCCTCCTCTCCTTCGATTCATCCATTCCCTCTTCCATCCATCTCAAATCGGCCCCAGCCGTGCCCATTGGCAAGTGCAGTCCCTAAAGCAAGGTTGAATAAAGCAGGCCGACAGTACACCCACGACATGGCTATCACGTAGGGCAGGCCATACAGCAGAAGCTTGAGAATAATTTATTTGATCCCTACATACAGGCTACCATGCAAAGCAATTTGATAAGCTAGGCTGATACTATTTCAACACAGCACGCTTGTCATGCAGGGCAGCCTACATGTTGGGCCTGGATTCTTGCCTTGAGATGTAGGCAGGCTGCACCCTATATGCCAGGGCTAGAAAATACACGGTTTTGCTGGTATCTCTCCTCCTTTCGGAACTAGAAAATTATAAACCCCACAGTGCTGATACTTATTAAGTCTGCGGTTTCTGTGCCAGATTTAGTTGAAATTGATAAAGGATTTAGGAGGAGAAACCAGACTATGCCTGAGCATACACTCTGCTTTATATATCTGAGAGAGACCAAGCTAAAGCAGACTTTCTTCTGCGTCTATAAAATTCTCTGTACTGTTTTGATTCCGAATTACACACCACCACCACAGACTAATATTGACCTCCAGAAGGTGCTTTTCTAGTAACAGGAGGTATGCTGTGAACCATGCTGGACAACAGCAAATCAAATAAATTATTTCAACCATTTATCATACTACACTACTGGCCATTAAAATTGCTACACCAAGAAGAAATGCAGATGATAAACGGGTATTCATTGGACAAATATACTATACTAGAACTGACATGTGATTACATTTTCACGCAATTTGGGTGTATAGATCCTGAGATATCAATACCCAGAACAACCACCTCTGGCCGTAATAACGGCCTTGATACGCCTGGGCATTGAGTCAAACGGAGCTTGGATGACGTTTACAGGTACAGCTGCCCACGCAGCTTCAACACGATACCACAGTTCATCAGGAGTAGTTACTGACGTATTGTGACGAGTCAGTTGCTCGGCCACCATTGACCAGACGTTTTCAATTGTGAGAGATCTGGAGAATGTGCTGGCCAGGGCAGCAGTCGAACGTTTTCTGTATCCAGAAAGGCCCATACAGGACCTGCAACATGCGGTCGTGCATTATCCTTCTGAAATGTAGGGTTTCGCAGGGATGGAATGAAGGGTAGAGCCACGGGTCGTAAGACGTCTGAAACGTAACGTCCACTGTTAAAAGTGTCGTCAATGCGAACAAGAGGTGACCGAGACGTGTAACCAATGGCACCCCATACCATCACGCCGGGTGATACGCCAGTATGGCGATGACGTATACACGCTTCCAATGTGCGTTCACCGCGATGCCGCCAAATCCGGATGCGACCATCATGATGCTGTAAACAGAACCTGGATTCATCCGAAAAAATGACATTTTGCCATTCGTGCACCCAGGTTCTTCGTTGAGTAGACCATTGCAGGCACTCCTGTCTGCGATGCAGCGTCAAGGGTAACCGCAGCCATGGTCTCCGAGCTGATAGTCCATGCTGCTGCAAACATCGTCGAACTGTTCGTGCAGATGATTGTTGTCTTGCAAACGTCCCCATCTGTTGACTCAGGGATCGAGACGTGGCTGCACGATCCGTTACAGCCGTGCGGATAAGTTGCTTGTCATCCCCACTGCTAGTGGTACGAAGCCGTTGGGATCCAGCACGGCGTTCCGTATTACCCTCCTGAACACACTGATCTCATATTCTGCTAAAAGTCATTGGATCTCGATCAACGCGAGCAGCAATTTCGCGATATGATAAACCGCAATCGTGATAGGCTACAATCCGACCTTTATCAAAGTCGGAAAAGTTATGGTACGCATTTCTCCTCCTTATACGAGGCATCACAACAACGTTTCACCAGGCAACGCCGGTCAACTGCTGTTTGCGTATGAGAAATCGGTTGTAAACTTTCCTCACGTCAGCACGTTGTAGGTGTCGCCACCGGCGCCAACCTTGTGTGAATGCTCTGAAAAGCTAATCATTTGCATATCACAGCATCTTCTTCCTGTCGGCTAAATTTAGCATCTGTTGCACATCTTCGTGATGTAGCAATTTTAATGGCCAGTAGTGTATGTTAAGTCTGTCATGAACAAGAAAATGTACAGATTGTAGCAATGGTATGGAAAAGACCTGTAAATTATTACAGCAGTTCTACCATAAGACTAAGCATATTTCTGCTTATCTAATGGCAGTTTCATAAACAGTACAACTGCACACTGCATCACCACAACACTCTTCACAGTTCTCAAAATATTTCCTTTAATTTAACAATGTTGGATAGTATTACTAAACAAAGTCAGTGTATCAGTAAACTAATCCTTGTAGAAATCATTGCAATACCGGTTCAATATAAAACATATATAGACCACCACAGCTTCAACACAAGGCAGATTCATAAATGCCACGATTGAATTAGCAATTTGTATCGACACACCAGTCACGCATTAAAATATTGATTGAAAAAATGGTTCAAATGGTTCTGAGCACTATGAGACTTCACATCTGAGGTCATCAGTCCCCTAGAACTCAGAACCACTTGAACCTAATTAACATAAGGACATTATAGACATCCATGCCCGAGGCAGGATTTGAACCTGCGGTCGCACGGTTCCAGACTGAAGCGCCTAGAACCACTCGGCCACCACGGCCGGCAAAATATTCATTGAGGTACGTATACAAACAGAATTGGTAGCACAGAAGCAATTTGATCAGTCCAGGGTTTTTGTGCTTAAGCTATGGCACTGAGGCTTATGTGTGCTCTTCTTTTCTCTAAATGAGGATACCAACGTGGCTTGATGGGTTAGTCTGGTTATGTGACTGCCACTTTGAGTTCTCCTGACTTGCCTGATTTTTCTGTCAGAATTTTTTCCTCTAGCCCAAAGTCACACCTAAGGCGTTGGCAACTCGCGTAGCACCCTCTCCCCTCTGTTAAACACCTTGTAAGGAAATCCACTGCCCAGACTGTGAACGGCTTACAATTTCTTGGACATGGGAGTAGAATTTTGTGGCAGAATAGCTAAGAAAGATGTGTTATCTACTATTGTGATGTACCAGAGTATATGGATACGATTCAAGAAATCGACTACCACAATGACAAGATCCCACGAATCAAGGTACGTTGATCAATCGAAGAAAACATGTAATGACGCCGGAACGTGTCAAATGTCCAAACTTTGAACGAAAGAAGAAGAAGAAAACGTAAAACGTAAAGAGTTGTTCTTATGGGGCAGCCGCATTTTGAAAAATGAAGGAAATCGCAGGACAGGTGCTTAATCCAAAATCATTTATCGAGGACATGACTGGTTTTGGAGCAGTCATAGTTCTATCATCTGGTGTAAACCGCAATAATAAAAATATACTGCTACATGCGAAATGGAGGGATCCACAGGTCAGAAACATCAGATAAAGGAATATGAGGCGAAAAAGGAAGTATGCTGCGAGAATTGCAAAAATAAAACAGATTAAAAGAGTGGAAACAGGACGTTTCCTACAAATGAAATCACTTAATAATCTGAGGTCACCATCATCCAAAAGTTGTCATGAAACCAAGGTTCCGTGTCAGAAGAGTATAGGGGATTTAAAACAATCCCCAAAAAAATTCCCTCCCTTCCATGTGTAACAGAATATTTTTACTATTGCAGTTTACAGGAGATGACGGAACTATAACGGCTCCGAAACCGGTTGCGTACCAAATAAAAGACTGTGGATTAAGGAACTGTCCTGCGGTTTTCTTCACTAAAGAAATGCTTTAATCTCACCAACACCACCAATACTACTTATGAACTCTACGGAACTTACTACTGTTAAACAATGTATTCGTGAAAAACAAAATTTTCTAAATGCTGGAGATATCTTACAGAGGTGGAGATTCTCCTGCAGCTGTGTTCAAACACAGTAGTACACCACCAAGTACACAAAACGCCTAATCACGTTGACGATGAGATGAATTGCTCCATTTGTTGTTGTTGTTGTGGTCTTCAGTCCTGAGACCGGTTTGATGCAGCTCTCCATGCCAATCTATCCTGTGCAAGCTCCTTCATCTCCCAGTACCTACTGCAACCAACATCCTTCTGAATCTGCTTAGTGTATTCATCTCTTGGTCTCCCTCCACGATTTTTACCCTCCACGCTGCCCTCCAATGCTAAATTTGTGATCCCTTGATGCCTCAGGACATGTCCTACCAACCGATCCCTTCTTCTGGTCAAGTTGTGCCACAAACTTCTCTTCTCCCCAATCCTATTCAATACCTCCTCATTAGTTACGTGATCTACCTACCCAATCTTCAACATTCTTCTGTAGCACCACATTTCGAAAGCTTCTATTCCCTTCTTGTCCAAACTATTTATTGTCCATGTTTCACTTCCATACATGGCTACACTCCATACAAATACTTTCAGAAACGACTTCCTGACACTTAAATATATACACGAAGTTAACAAATTTCCTGCTTCAGAAACGCTTTCCTTCCATTGCCAGTCTGCATTTTATATCCTCTCTACTTCGACCATCATCAGTTATTTTGCTCCCCAAATAGCAAAACTCCTTTACTACTTTAAGTGTCTCATTTCCTAATCTAATTCCCTCAGCATCACCCGACTTAATTTGACTACATTCCATTATCCTCGTTTTGCTTTCGTTGATGTTCATCTTATATCCTCCTTTCAAGACACTGTCCATTCCGTTCAACTGCTCTTCCAAGTCCTTTGCAGTCTCTGACAGAATTACAATGTCATCGGCTCCATATGAACTAAAAAAAACGATCCCAATGATGTGCTCGCACTCTTTCGTAGCTCTTTTATAATTAAATATTTTGATTTTCAGCGTAGGTCCGTCTACAGCATGGCTGGCCACGGCGTGCCAAACTCAACGCTTGCAGCGTGCGCGCGCCGTGTGCAGGACGAGGTCCGGCGTGTCACTCGGCTTTATTCGGTCCTTCTCGGAAGTACCCGGAACAGCACGACATTTCATTCAGCATTGCGGTGCGGCACAGCTCTCTGAGTTCGACAGAATCGTGCTTTCAACGCTTTTTAACCTTCGCTATTTGTTCGTGGTACGTTGGACGTTCAGAGATCCAACGGCTGTTCGCACAAAGAGAGGCAATCTAGCGATCTATCACTGCATGCCTTTGAAATGAATGGGAATGACAGAAGAAAGGGAAGAAATTCTCAATTCGCATAACCGACAGCTGCATATCTGCTATGAAATGACATTACAATACCATGCAGAAAGAATTTATAGATTTTATTTACAATGAAAGAGCAAAAAATTACAACGCCCGACAGACAGGATTCATTATTCAGTTCATAAAAAAGCACTTCGTGCTAAATTTGCAGACCTAGAGCACGTTAAGAAATTGATGCTACGAATAGTGAAGTTGCTGAACTCATATGAGTTATTCCACTGTCAGTTGAAACAGTTTCCAATGTAACTGAAAGAAGAGTATGAAGACTTCATACATTACTGCAAAGTACGTTGGTTATGTCAAAGGTCAAACGTGAAACCAGTATTCGCTTTAAAACTCACTATTGTTGAATTTATGAAGGAAAAAGAAGTGCAGGAACAAAATTTAGAACTTCACATTTTAAGTGTACTTGACTGCACACTACCCACAGTAAGACACTACAAGTCAAACTCCTTTCTAATTTGATGGGGATGCACTTACGAAGAAAATCGCGGTGCAGAAGAAGCACTTTCTGACAAAGACAGTATAATTCTTTAAGCCCAATGTCGTTAAAGAAAACGCGAGGTTAGAAGAATTCATTGCTGATTTGAAAGAATTACAAAGATTCTTTTATAATTTTTTGAGGACAGTGTGTATTACATCGTTATAGGAGCTGTTTTCGAGACCATATGCCGTTTCAGACGACAGCGCCCCAAAGTATGTGCAGATAAGGTAACGTAAGGCAATTACAGTTTTATTGACAAATCTTTTTAAGTTAAACCTGTCCTGAACAACTAAGCTGCTGTCCTCAGGTAGAGTTCCGAAACTGCTGCAATATTTCTATCGATATATTTGTGTGAAAGACCTTTTTTCGACTATGAAATTAAGTAAGTCACGATTACATTAGAACTTAAGTTTGAAACTCTGTGAAATTGTCTGTATTCATCTATATCCCAACAGTTTCTACCACATGAAATTTAATCATGTCTTCATCACGCCGAAAATGATATTGGAAATCTGTTTTGTTTGTGACCTATGTTGTTGAGAAATGTGAAACGTAGCATCCAGTAGTATGCAGTGCAACAGCGCTGTCATTTAAATGCTGCGTGTTCGCAGTTTTCCTCTCTTCCTCCTCCTCGCTCACAGACAGCGTGGCGTGGTGGGGAAACGTGAAGCGAGCCTGAGCGTTGTGGTATTCATGCCCAGGCGAGGCACACAAGCCGAAACCTCGGCCATCCATGGTCTACAGTGTTAGCTTAGCCTAGAACTGCCATACCCTACCGTACTGTCCCCAATGCATAATACGAACATATACATGATGCATAGCAGTGTATTTCTTCAATTTACAGATATAGGTAATACAGGGACATTATACGTATATTTTCCCTTTACATTACTGCATTACACATATGTGATATATCTATCTTTGTAACTTTATATGCTATTCAGTAATAGGACATGTGACTATGAACTGTTTTCTTTATGCTATACAAAATCCTTGTCGTTACTCATTAGCCTTAACCTTATGTGCACTCTTTCTATATAAATCTTTAAAATTCATTCAATAAATTTAATGTGTAGTGAAACCCTGCTATGGAAAAGAAACAGTGCTGTAACAAATTGATTGCACGGAAGTCACTGTGGCAGGTAGTGCGCATGATGGAGATGTTGTTCTCGTCGTGAGAATTAACTCGCTTGTGCTAAAAGAGGTGTGCCGTCTTCCTTCGTTATGATAGAGGGGCATTATCTATGTAGTTATAACGATTATTATAATCGTCTGACTTAACCCTTTTGACCATATAGAGTGGGCTTCTTTCAATACACTGACCTCGCAGAAGGATGGGGAGAATTCACTCATACCTTCTCTTATGATTCTAGTTCACAGTGTGTGTAATGCTGCCACAAACCAATAGCACACTCTTGATCAGGTTTAGGAGTTTAGGAAAACTATCTTTCTGACATGCTCTACGCATACCGTGACTGCCTCGTTACGACCACACAATGATGATTCACACAGTGTGTGTATTACATTAAACATCACAATAGTCCTTCTTTTCCTGAAAATATGACGAAATACCCTCTTCAAGATCTACAACGCTCTGACTAATGATCTTCTGGAGAAACATAAAGAGAGGCTGATTTTGTGGAGGGTGAGAACAATACCAGACCATATACAAATAAATGGTTCATTACAATAAAATTTTGATTACTTTTCAATACCAATTATGAATGGTCTCGTAACATATGTTGGCGTCATTAATTATTTTCTTGGGCATAAATATCAGCATGGATTTTTCACGAAGGGATTAGTTTATGGGCTTCAGGAATCTCTAAAGGATGAAATATTCTGTTCCACAAGTCACGTAATCGACCCTACTTAAGAATCACAGGAAGCTTCTCTACATCACACTGGCAAATCTTGATTATCTACAAGGGGAGAAGCTACAGTGGATGGAAGTTAAGTTCAGATCCTATCGGCAAAAATGCACTGAATGTGTTGTTGTTGCTCTTGTTGTTGTCTTCTGTCCAGAGGCCGGTTTGATGCACCTCTTCATGCTATGCTATCCTGTGCAAGTTTCTTCATCTCCCAGTACCTACTAAAACCTACATCCTTCTGAATCTGCTTAGTGTATTCATCTCTTGGTCTCTCTCTACGATATTTACCCTCCTCGCTATCCTCCAATACTAAATTCATGATTCCTTGATGCTTAAGAACATGTCCTACCAATCGATCCCTTCTTTTGGTCAGGTTGTGCACAAGTTCCTCTTCTCCCCAATTCTATTCAACATTTGCTCATTAGTTACGTGATCTAATCTTCAGCATTCTTCTGTAGCATCATATTTCGAAAGCTTCTATTCTCTTCTTCTCCTAACTATTTATCGTCTATGTTTCACTTCCATACATGACTACGCTCCATACAAATACTTTCAGAAAAGACTTCTTGACACTTGAAGCTATACTCGATATTAACAAATTTCTTTTCTTCAGGAACGCTTTCCTTGCCATTGCCAGTCTACACTAGGTATCCTCTCTACTTCGACTGTCATCAGTTATTTTGCTCTCCAAATAGCAAAACCCATTTACTACTTTAAGCGTCTCATTTCCTAATCTAATTCCCGCAGCATCACCCGATTTAATTCAACTACGTTCCATTATCCTCGTTTTGCTTTTGTTGATGTTCATCTTATATCCTCCTTTCAAGACACTGTCCATGTCCTTTGCTGTCTCTGACAGAATTGCAGTGTCATCGGCGAACCTCAAAGTTTTTATTTCGTCTCTATGGGTTTTAATTTCTACTCCAAATTTTGCTTTTGTTCCCTTTACTGCTTGCTCAATGAATATCATTGCTTCCAATTTTCGGCAATACCTCCATATCTATAGGGATTAGTTTTCTACATCTACATCTACATTTATACTCCGCAAGCCACCCAACGGTGTGTGGCGGAGGGCACTTTACGTGCCACTGTCATTACCTCCCTTTCCTGTTCCAATCGCGTATGGTTCGCGGGAAGAACGACTGTCTGAAAGCCTCCGTGGGCGCTCTAATCTCTCTAATTTTACATTCGTGATCTGCTCGGGAGGTGTAAGTAGGCGGAAGCAATATATTCGATACCTCATCCAGAAACGCCCCCTCTCGAAACCTGGCGAGCAAGCTACACCGCGATGCAGAGCGCCTCTCTTGCAGAGTCTGCCACTTGAGTTTGCTAAACATCTCCGTAACGCTATCACGGTTACCAAATAACCCTGTGACGAAACGCGCCGCTCTTCTTTGGATCTTCTCTATCTCCTCCGTCAACCTGATCCGGTACGGATCTCACACTGATGAGCAATACTCAAGTATAGGTCGAATGAGTGTTTTGTAAGCCACCTCCTTTGTTGATGGACTACATTTTCTAAGGACTCTCCCAATGAATCTCAACCCGGTACCCGCTTTACCAACAATTAATTTTATATGATCGTTCCACTTCAAATCGTTCCGCACGCATACTCCCAGATATTTTAGAGATGTAACTGCTACCAGTGTTTGTTCCGCTATCATATAATCATACAATAAAGGATCCTTCTTTCTATGTATTCGCAATTTATTACATTTGTCTATATTAAGGGTCAGTTGCCACTCCCTGCACCAAGTGCCTATCCGCTGCAGATCTTCCTGCATTTCGCTACAATTTTCTAATGCTGCAACTTCTCTGTATACTACAACATCATCCGCGAAAAGCCGCATGGGACTTCCGACACTATCTACTAGGTCATTTATATATATTGTGAAAAGCAATGGTCCCATAACACTCCCCTGTGGCTCGCCAGAGGTTACTTTAACGTCTGTAGACGTCTCTCCATTGATAACAACATGCTGTGTTCTGTTTGCTAAAAACTCTTCAATCCAGCCACACAGCTGGTCTGATATTCCGTAGGCTCTTACTTTGTTTATCAGGCGACAGTGCGGAACTGTATCGAACGCCTACCGGAAGTCAAGAAAAAAAGCATCTATCTGGAAGCCTGTATCTATTATTTTCTGGGTCTCATGAACAAATAAAGCGAGTTGGGTCTCACACGATCGCTGTTTCCGGAATCCATGTTGATTCCTACATAGTAGATTCTGGGTTTCCAAAAACGACATGATACTCGTGCAAAAAACGTGTTCTAAAATTCTACAACAGATCGACATCAGATATATAGGTCTATAGTTTTGCGCATCTGCTCGACGACCCTTCTTGAACACTGGGACTACCTGTGTTCTTTTCCAATCATTTGGAACCTTCCGTTCCTCTAGAGACTTGCGGTACACAGCTGTTAGAAGGGGGGCAAGTTATTTCGCGTACTCTGTGTAGAATCGAATTGGTATCCCGTCAGGTCCAGTGGACTTTCCTCTGATGAGTGATTCCAGTTGCTTTTCTATTCCTTGGATACTTATTTCGATGTCAGCCATTTTTTCGTTTGTGCGGTTATTTAGAGAAGGAACTGCAGTGCGGTCTTCCTCTGTGAAACAGCTTTGGAAAAAGGTGTTTAGTATTTCAGCTTTACGCGTGTCATCCTCTGTTTCAATGCCATCATCATCCCGGAGTGTCTGGATATGCTGTTTCGAGCCACTTACTGATTTAACGTAAGACCAGAACTTCCTAGGATTTTCTGTCAAGTCGGTACATAGAATTTTACTTTCGAATTCACTGAATGCTTCACGCATAGCCCTCCTTACGCTAACTTTGACATCGTTTAGCTTCTGTTTGTCTGAGAGGTTTTGGCTGCGTTTAAACTTAGAGTGAAGCTCTCTTTGCTTTCGCAGTAGTTTCCTAACTTTGCTGTTGTACCACGGTGGGTTTTTCCCGTCCCTACAGTTTTACTCGCACGTACCTGTCTAAAACGCATTTTACGATTGCCTTGAACTTTTTCCATAAACACTCAACATTGTCAGTGTCGGAACAGAAATTTTCGTTTTGATCTGTTAGGTAATCTGAAATCTGCCTTCTATTACTCTTGCTAAACAGATAAACCTTCCTCCGTTTTTTTATATTCCTACTAACTTCCATATTCAGGGATGTTGCAACGGCCTTATGATCACTGATTCCCTGTTCTGTACATACAGAGTCGAAAAGTTCGGGTCTGTTTGTTATTAGTAGGTCCAAGATGTTATCTTCACGAGTCGGTTCTCTGTTTAATTGCTCGAGGTAATTTTCGGATAGTGCACTCAGTATAATGTCACTCGATGCTCTGTCCCTACCAGCCGTCCTAAACATCTGAGTGTCCCAGTCTATATCTGGTAAATTGAAATCTCCACCTAAGAGTATAACATGCTGAGAAAATTTATGTGAAATGTATTCCAAATTTTCTCTCAGTTGTTCTGCCACTAATGCTGCTGAGTCGGGAGGTCGGTAAAAGGAGTCAATTATTAACCTAGCTCGGTTGTTGAGTGTAACCTCCACCCATAATAATTCACAGGAACTATCCACTTCTACTTCACTACAGGATAAACTACTACTAACAGCGACGAACACTCCACCACCGGTTGCATGCAATCTATCCTTTCTAAACACCGTCTGTACCTTTGTAAAAATTTCGGCAGAATTTGTCTCTGGCTTCAACCAGCTTTCTGTACCTGTAACGATTTCGGCTTCGGTGCTTTCTATCAGCGCTTGAAGTTCCGGTACTTTACCAACGCAGCTTCGACAGTTCACAATTACAATACCGATTGCTGCTAGGTCCCCGCATGTCCTGACTTTGCCCTGCACCCGTTGAGGCTGTTGCCCTTTCTGTACTTGCCCAAGGCCATCTAACCTAAAAAACCGCCCAGCCCACGCCACACAACCCCTGCTACCCGTGTAGCCGCTTGTTGCGTGTAGTGGACTCCTGACCTATCCAGCGGAACCCGAAACCCCACCACCCTATGGCGCAAGTCGAGGAATCTGCAGCCCACACGGTCGCAGAACCGTCTCAGCCTCTGATTCAGACCCTCCACTCGGCTCTGTACCAAAGGTCAACAGTCAGTCCTGTCGACGATGCTGCAGATGGTGAGCTCTGCTTTCATCCCGCTAGCGAGACTGGCAGTCTTCACCAAATCAGATAGCCGCCGGAAGCCAGAGAGGATTTCCTCGGAACCATAGCGACACACATCATTGGTGCCGACATGAGCGACCACCTGCAGATGGGTGCACCCTGTACCCTTCATGGCATCTGGAAGGACCCTTTCCACATCTGGAATGACTCCCCCCGGTATGCACACGGAGTGCACATTGGTTTTCTTCCCCTCTCTTGCTGCTATATCCCTAAGGGGCCCCATTACGCGACTGACGTTGCAGCTCTCAACTACCAGTAAGCCCACCCTCTGCGACCGCCCGGATCTTGCAGACTGAGGGTCAACCTCTGGAACAGGACAAGCAGCCATGTCAGGCGGAAGATCAGTATCAGCCTGAGACAGAGCCTGAAACCGGTTCGTCAGACAAACTGGAGAGGCCTTCTGTTCAGCCCTACGGAATGTCTTTCGCCCCCTGCCACACCTTGAGACGACCTCCCACTCTACCACAGGTGAGGGATCAGCCTCAACGCGGGCAGTATCCCGGGCAACCACAGTCGTAGTCCGATCAGGGGATGCGTGGGACGAGCTGGCCGTCCCCGACAAACCCCCATCCGGAACCCCACAGTGATGCCCATTGGCAACAGCCTCAAGCTGTGTGACCGAAGCCAACTGCCTGAAGCTGGGAGCGAAGGAATGCCAACTCAGCCTGCATCCGAACACAGCAGTTGCAGTCCCTATCCATGCTAAAAACTGTTGTGCAAAGAACGTCTGAACTAATCTACAGAGAGCGCAAACAAATCGACACAAAATTTAAACGGTTATTAAAATACAAGATTGCGTAGTAAATGCAGTAATTCTGCTTCTTGCGCACTGCTGACACACTGCTCGGCGGCGGAAGGAGACTACGCGATTTTACACTATTCAGGTACTAAAACGCGATACTACAACTCTCAAATACTATAATACGCCCGAAATTTATGAATTAAACAATGCAAGTACCAAAAACACGCAAAGAAATTAAGAATTAAACTATGTACCTACTGTCAGAACATATTGCTCTCCAACAGCAAACCATTGCTTTCGTTACATGTGATGCTCGATCGACATCAAGTAATTGTTCACAACACGGGGACAGTGACTGTCAAACTACGACAAGGGCTATAACACGCACGAGTACTGCTAGTAGTAGTAGTAGTAGTAGTAGTAGTAGTACTAGTTTATCCTGTAGTGAAATAGAAGTGGATAGTTCCTGTGAATTATTATGGGTGGAGGTTATACTCAACAACCGAGCTAGGTTAATAATTGGCTCCTTTTACCGACCTCGCGACTCAGCAGCGTTAGTGGCAGAACAACTGAGAGAAAATCTGGAATACATTTCACATAAATTTCCTCAGCATGTTACAGTCTTAGGTGGAGATTTCAATTTACCAGATATAGACTGGGACACTTAGATGTTTAGGACGGCTGGTAGGGACAGAGCATCGAGTGACATTATACTGAGTGCACTATCCGAAAATTACCTCGAGCAATTAAACAGAGAACCTACTCGTGGAGATAACTTCTTGGACGTACCGATAACAAACAGTCCCGAACATTTCGACTCTGTAAGCGCAGAACGGGGAATCAGTGATCATAAGGCCCTTGCAACATCCCTGAATACGGAAGTAAATAGGATTATAAGAAAAGGGAGGAAGGTTTATCTGTTTAGCAAGAGTAATAGGAGGCAGATTTCAGACTACCTAACAGATCAAAACGAAAATTTCTGTTCCGACACTGACAATGTTGAGTGTTTATGGAAAAAGTTCAAGGCAATCGTAAAATGCGTTTTAGACAGGTAAGTGCCGAGAAAAACTGTGAGGGACGGGAAAAACCCACCGTTCAACAACAAAGTTAGGAAACTACTGCGAAAGCAAAGAGAGCTTCACTGCAAGTTTAAACGCAGCCAGAACCTCTCAGACAAACAAAAGCTAAACGATGTCAAAGTTAGCGTAAGGAGGTCTATGCGTGAAGCATTCAGTGATTCGAAAGTAAATATCTATGTACCGACTTGACAGAAAATCCTAGGAAGTTCTGGTCTTACGTTAAATCAGTAAGTGGATCGAAACAGCATATCCAGACACTCTGGGATGATGATGATGGCATTGAAACAGAGGATGACACGCGTAAAGCTGAAATACTAAACGCCTTTTTCCAAAGCTGTTTCACAGAGGAAGACCGCACTGCAGTTCCTTCTCTAAATATCCGCACGAACGAAGAAATGGCTGACATCGAAATAAGTATCCAAGGAATAGAAACGCAACTTAAATCACTCAACCGGCCGGTGTGGCCGAGCAGTTCTAGGCGCTTCAGTCTGGAAACGCGCGACCGCTACGGATGCAGGTTCGAATCCTGCCTCGGGCATGGGTGTGTGTGATGTCCTTAGGTTAGTTAGGTTTAAGTAGTTCTAGGGGACTGATGACCTCAGATGTTAAGTTCCATAGAACTCAGAGCCATTCGAAATCACTCAACAGAGGAAAGTCCACTGGACCTGACGGGATACCAATTCGATTCTACACAGAGTTCGCGAAAGAACTTGCCCCCTTCTAACAGCCGCGTACCGCAAGTCTCTAGAGGAACGGATGGTTCCAAATGATTGGAAAAGAGCACAGGTAGTCCCAGTTTTCAAGAAGGGTCGTCGAGCAGATGTGCAAAACTATAGGCCTATATCTCTGACATCGATCTTTTGTAGAATTTTAGAACATGTTTTTTGCTCGCGTATCATGACATTTCTGGAAACCCAGAATCTACTCTGTAGGAATCAACATGGATTCCGGAAATAGCGATCGTGTGAGACCCAACTCGCTTTATTTGTTCATGAGACCCAGAAAATGTTAGATACAGGCTCCCAGGTAGATGCTATTTTCCTTGACTTCCGGAAGGCGTTTGATACAGTTCCGCACTATCGCCTGATAAACAAAGTAAGAGCCACGGAAGATCAGACCAGCTGTGTGTCTGGATTGAAGAGTTTTTAGCAAACAGAACACAGCATGTTGTTCTCAATGGAGAGACGTCTACAGACGTTAAAGTAACCTCTGGCGAGCCACAGGGGAGTGTTACGGGACCATTGCTTTTCATAATATATATAAATGACCTAGTAGATAGTGTCAGAAGTTCCATGCGGCTTTTCGCGGATGATGCTGTAGTATACAGAGAAGTTGCAGCTTTAGAAAATTGTAGCGAAATGCAGGAAGATCTGCAGTGGATAGGCACTTGGTGCAGGGAGTGGCAACTGACCCTCAACATAGACAAATGTAATGTATTGCGAATACATAGAAAAAATATCTGGGAGTATGCGTACGGAACGATTTGAAGTGGAATGATCATATAAAATTAATTGTTGGTAAGGCGGGTGCCAGGTTGTGATTCATTGGGAGAGTCCTTAGAAAATGTAGTCCATCAACAAAAGAGGTAGCTTACAAAACACTCGTTCGACCAATACTTGAGTATTGTTCATCAGTGTGGGATCCGTACCAGGTCGGGTTGACGGAGGAGATAGAGAAGATCCAAAGAAGAGCGGTGCATTTCGTCACAGGGTTATTTGGTAAGCGTGATAGCGTTACGGATATGTTTAGCAAACTCAAGCGGCAGACTCTGCAAGAGAGGCGCTCTGAATCGCGGTGTAGCTTGCTGTCCAGGTTTCGAGAGGGTGCGTTTCTGGATGAGGTATCGAATATATTGCTTCCCCCTACTTATACCTCCCGAGGAGATCACGAATGTAAATTAGAGAGATTCCACCGCGCACGGAGGGTTTCCGGCAGTCGTTCTTCCCGCGAAACATACGCGACTGGAACAGGAAAGGGAGGTAATGATAGTGACACGTAAAGTGCCCTCCGCCACACACCGTTGGGTGGCTTGTGGAGTATAAATGTAGATGTAGATAAATCACTGAGAGCTGTTACTCAAATGAAGATTAAGCAATTTTCACACTCTGAATAAAGCTGCAGGGGAGCATCACTCAAGTCACACGAATCTGATTATATTTCGAAAATTTCACTGAAATTTCTCGTACCGATGAATTTCATGACTCATAGGCTGAAGCGTATTAATTATTAGGCCCACGAAAAATCACAAAAGCTAAGAAATGCAGAAGACATGTGGTCAGATATGGACCAATAACATAGCATGATTACAAGTCCACGCATTTAACTGGGAATTAAGCAAACATACCGGAAAAAAAAAATGAAACGATTTACGAGGAAACAACTGAGATTAGGGAGTGGTTCCATAACGGTAAATGATATTTAATCTTCAGAAAGCAACCTGAACTTATATCGAAACTATATTCCGAGGGACAGTGACATGAGTTGGCGACGGGTTCAAAAGTGTTTTGGAAAAAAGTTCAATCGTCGGCCACTGGAGAGCGCGACTGTTTTTTTAGCATGGTGGGGGTCGTTTCCGTTGCTAGACCTAGCCAGTTGCAAAAAATGGAGAAGGTGGGAAAGTTACGAATCGACAGTGACATACGCTACTGGAAATCTATGGAAAAGTTCTAATAACTATGACGAAGTGACACTTCTCTGAAGACTACCGGTGCATTCAGATACATTGATCCACGCATCCACCGTCCATAGTACGCGTAATTATTAGACGGAAGGCGGGGCTAGGAAAGAGGCTGCTGATATCAAGGTGAAATGAAAAAAGTTCCTCCAATGTATTATCTCCCCAAGAATATAATCAGGCAACAGAACAGTATCTGACAGACATTTTAATAAGATAGCAAGACATGATGATTGAATGGAATATCAAAGTGGTGCATAAGAGACCACTGCCAGTGTGATAGAAGGGGAGAAATAAATGGATCATATCCGTATAATATCGTGCAGGTTAATTTGACTCTGCGTGCACTACAAATAAGAGAGTCACCAAAGTAACATTTTACTGTGGCGATAATGCTTCAGTTTGCAAGTGCGTGAGTAAACGGACGACGACAGCGCTTGCTTCCAGCCGGCATTTACCCCGCAGAAGCAGACACATGTGCATTACAGTTGCCAAACCAGTAACATATACCGAAGGATGTAATGGATGTATTTGAATATTCACAGTCGGCACCACCATCAAGTAGCAGACATCGCTGGAAGATTCTCTTCAACATCCACAGCTTGGTAAGCGACTACAGACCGTCAGAATACCCTCTGAAAAACTTATTCTTTGTTTTGATCATGTTGTATTTTAAAGGAACTCCTTTACTCATTGTTGTTTGCAGTCTAATTGTTCCAAAAAATCTTGGCAGTGTTGTTCTAATCATTTCAAGTAACTTTCTTACAAAATATACTAGTCCAAGGCTATTTTTTGTCTACAATGATAGCGGTTTTCTGTTTGAAGTTCTTTTTTTGGATGTTGACGCGCAAGTGTCATACAGTTTCATGTTATCAACTACACATGCATCCTGATTTTTGGGATTTCTTGCGCTTTTGTGTCTTCATACGTGCGTTCTTGTAGCTGTTGGGGAATGCGCTCTTGGACAGATGTGTTTCAGTATATTATTAGTGTAACAGACGTATTTTTGTGTTGCACTTTGATATAGCGAGATATAGCGTGTGCCATTAGAAGTCTCCTCTAGCCAATCAGAACATAGTAAGTAGTTTCTTAATGGTGGAATGACCATTGGCGTGGGTAGTTTGAAAGTGACATTTGTGACTGACGGAAGCTTTACATTGTAATCTAGTCGTATATCACCGTCCTTGATTATCAAAGGATCTTTGCTTCTCCTTCAGGTATTTCTGGGCATTATTACGGGTATTTGGGCGTATGTCACGAAAGTGCGTCCACTATGTAGTTAATATTTTATAATCTCGCTTCTTAAAAGCGAAGTTGAATTTCTACGATAACTATGAGACAGAGGCAGCATATTATAAGTCTCAAACTATTCACGTTATTTTTGTAATTTTTAGCTCCTCTTTAAAAACACGATTAAAAGTTAGTAAATTCATAGCTTGCAGTCCCACAGAGACTGGATTTCATTGTAAGTATTATTGATCTAGGAAATCATCATTTCATTAAAAAATCAAATAACCACTTAAAACTGTGTAATAACCATCTATGTTCACAACAATATAACATTTGTTATCCACCCAAACCGACCTGCTCCTACAGTTGCAAGGTAAATCTCTATCACCAAAATCTGACAGATGCACCCTATGTAACGCTTCCATAAACTAAGAACTTCCTACGTCCCACAGAAGGCCTCATCCGTTTTCAAACAGAAATCACAAAAATGTGCTTGCCATGAGGCGTGACCTCGTATGCTTCATCAAATCACCGTTGCTCCCGATCCCGTATTTCTCTTACAGGCCACTGCTACATACTCCCAGAACCTCTTTATTTGAATTTCTCCAACTTAGACTCCCTTGTATTGTCTCATTACCACCGAAACACGCGTTGAATGAACAAACCACATCGCAAGCACAGACAGATGCAATCCCATTACCTCAAATCTCAGAATAAATTCTGATATATTCCCTTTTCCACTTATCTACGTATGATCCACACTTTTATACTATTTCAGTTTCTTTATTTTGATCCTGCTTCATTCGATTAATCCACGACAGGTCGTCATCGAGGAACTAAACATTATTTAACGACTAACGTACAAGATCACCAACCTACGTCGACGACACAGCGTTCATATAGAAAATAATCACTGACACATCAAGATAGTGTATTTTATTATTGTCATTGGCATATTTCGCAAATTGTAAAGTTGTATATTTAATCACATAATATTTTAAAAAAAACTCCACCGCTGGTGAAGAGTTAGATGCTGTTCCCAACATGTACCCCGTCTGGGGAAATAAAATAATAATGAAAGATTGTTTTTGTTTACGTAATTTTGATTTTAGAAATAATGGCAGGTGACTTATGTGGCTGTACATTCGACAAGGTAGCAGTGTTATAGCGCTGTAGTTAATGCCTAATGTGACATATAGGTACAATGAATACAACATTGTACTTGGTACTAGTAGAAACACGTTTGCCTTCCTAACAACGCAGTTGATGCTTGAGTTAGTAAGATTGAGATGGCTCCTTTCGTTCATAAAGAAACGCTCTTTCCAGAACCCCACAGCTTTAAGATGTAAGGACGTTCATATTCGTGTTCATTCTTATCAAAAAAGAAGTTTGAATTTCGGATTATTTCATCACAGACACGAGTAGATTCGGCGGAAGCGTTTAATGCTGCCATACTCGCTTGCGGTTGCGCATTCATTGTTGGTGTGAATAAATAAACAATAATATAACTTCTTTAAGTAAACATAGAGCATGTAAAGCTTGTCGTTAACGATTCAATGAAGTAAAATAAAGAAATGACAAAATGCAACACAGCGGAGAAATGCTCCTATCGGAGTGCAATAAAGGTAAACACGCTCCTTTTTAGAAGTTTCTGACTGAAACGTGAGATACCAGCAGCCTCATTCTATCTTCCTCAGCACTTTCAAAAATTTTCCCAAAAGTTTTCGCTTGAGAATAATGCGACATCTGTTTCGAATTTGATGAGGTAGCCGACCGCTCCGCAGATGAAACGACGCGACGTGGAAAGACAATCATGGAAACATAATCTGTTGACTTGCAAATGTGAACTGATGTCTGTAAAACAAGTAATTCTACTTACCTTAGCGAGGAACATCGTTTTTCTCACTCTCTCTCTTCTCTCTTAGCTTCCGGTATAGACGCACGCTTTGATAAGAGATGTGGTACTTTTAATGTCTACGTATTTTAAGTCAATATATCAGTTAAAATCTGAAATGTTCTCATTTAAAATGAATTTGATTTGAGACGAAACGACTTGGAAGTTGGTAACACGACGCAATGATCGGCCGTCATTGAAGCAGCACATATTCAAAAGTGCATGATAAGCCATACAACCTGCTTCATTACTTTTTCATGATTAACGAAACCCTGTTAAAATATGTTGTATGAATTTTTATGCATGCCAGCATTGACGTTTCAAACCTTTATTACCGATACACAGTCTAGCATCATCCTATTAATAGTTGACGACGAAAACCAATTACGCCGATTTTAAGGTAAAGCTTTTATTCATTTAATTTCGTCTTTCCTTATAATGTTGCCGATCTCATCACTTTTATTAGTAAACATACTAAATGAAGAAATGGTTCAAATGGCTCTGAGCACTATAGGACTTAACTTCTGAGGTCATCAGTCGCCTAGAACTTAGAACTACTTAAACCTACCTAACCTAAGGACATCACACACATCCATGCCCGAGGCAGAATTCGAACCTGCGACCGTAGCAGTCCCGCGGTTCCAGACTGTAGCGCCTAGAACCGTTCGGACACTCCGGCCGGCCTAAATGAATAACTCGGAGCCGTAGCAGAAATGTCATAATTTCGAGACCGAGTCAGAAAGTGTAAAATTTGACATTGTTCCTCCCATGTTTCGCGGAATTTCGCGTGACCCGTTGTACGAGAACAGTATTATTTTGGAAGCGATTGAAACCGTATTCTGGACCAAAATTGGACGCAGATATATAAAGAAACTTTAAATGTGGAAAGCATTTTGAAGACAACGTGACATCATCCCTATTTCAGGTACAGATATTACGCACGGCAAGCTTTCCGCCCCACTGCGGACAATTAATAACACTAAAGCATTTGTACATAATTGCTTAATAAAAATGCATTTTCTTTTATCGAATTTAATAGTACGTATAAATCATCAACGAGCTATGTGCCACGAGATGGCCACCATTTTCCTAATAGAGCTATAATGGCGAATGACAAATTTCATAGTGTCTCCCTGAAGTAAATTGATTATTCTAGCCACTACTTATTCTCAGCTTAATTTTGTACATACTTTTTTCAGGTGCTGTCATCTTTCAAATTTTCAAAATTATTTCAATGAATATATTCCTTATGGTGAGGATCGGAAAAGTTAACAAAGCGGCTTCACATGATAATAATAATGTTGAGAAGAATGCTGAGAAAAATGAGCTTCACACTATGGACGTATAAAATTTTCTTTCGAGCAGCTACGTATTTTACTGAAATTCGTCTATGTGAAGACGGTATTCACGCAGAAATATAAAGCACCAAACGTATGCTTTGAAACTGATGATGTTTCACTTGAGATGAATGTTCTGATTGACAATGCTTCCCATGAATCTGATTTTCAAACTAATAATATACTGGTCCGATTACGTCAGTGTTACAAGAGTTACGTAAGGATTTTTAGAGTTTTAAAACAGAAGAGAAAAAGGAATCGAATGAATTACTGAATTCAACTACTAATTTTAAAAAATTGTCCCGGCAGTACAGTTGTTTAGCAAGTGAGGTGTCGCCGTTGAAAACAGCTTATCATGATGTTCGTAAGCTATATCAATGTTGATGAAAGAGCAAAATTACGCGGTGCTATAAAACAGAGTAGAAAGTAAATGCTTCGCCGATAAACAGGGGGAGAACGTGAAAAATTTGTTTGATGATCAGTGCAAAGGTATTGTTGACGACTTTCCGCAATGTCTGACAAAGAAGGATATGGAAATTTAAATTAAAATCAGAGCTCGGACAAGTTGTGAGTAGAATGGTCGTTGCTGCCGTGTAGAATTGTGGCTGTTCTGGTGAATCTGTTGAAACAGAGCTCGAACAGGTTAAACAAAATTTAAGTAGAGATTTTCAAGAACGGTGTGGCCAGATGATTATGGCGGATTTCTAGCATGCAACAATAAATATCTGCAGTCGAAGCTTTGGTGCAACGACGACTGCAAACCAAATATGTAATGACTATGTTAATCGCACTGTTCTTCCTAAGTGGAAGGGTAATGCTGTGACTTCTAGTGATTTGTTATTGAGCAATGTGCCGTACGAAATAATGGCAACAACTACGTTGCATAGTGTATTGTTTGAAGAGAGCCTGTTGAAACACAGACAATCCAAGTCTTTTATTACAGAAAACACTACTCCTCACCCGATTGTGTTCATTAAGGCCTTCAGAGGTGTGTTGCCGCCATCCAGGTTTGCGCAACAGAAGACGTGCTTCACGACAGGATATATACAAGGAGATGGGGCGCTAACACTATCCAACTTATGAGCTGTACGAATGAGCTTTTTTTGTCTAAATATTTGTGTCGAGGTCATCAGGAAATACTTAGAAAACGGGTTTTTAACCAAGAAGAATTCAATTCTAAGCAAGATAGTCACCGTCACTGCTGCAAAAAATATTTAAAGAAAACACATAACTGGGAAGAGCCAATCCCGCACAAAGATATTCTGAGAATTTTGAAGACAAATTGCCATTAGACATTCTTGAGAAGTTAGTACACATACCGAAAGACAAGCTACAACACTTTATATCCGTCCTAGATTCGATTTACGTGATACAGGAAGATGGACAGGCTAATAAAAACAACAATATGGCTACAATAGCGCGGTGCTCCCAACGAGACAGCTGCCCACGCTGCAGCACAGCAACAACCGGCCAAAAGGCTTTAACATTCCTCTTGTGACGTCACAGCTGAGGACACTCAGGTATGAAACGAAACGGTCTGTTCATCGCCGTCCGAAACTGAACAGAAATAATAATAATGGGAGGTATAATAATAATATTTTTCACAATAAAGGATGGCAGCCAAAAACAGTTGCAGGATAGAATTTTTTTATTAAAATTCTTGACCAAGGTTTCGGTACATATAAATATACCTTCATCAGAAGTAAAACATCCTGAATAGAAAGACACATTCATTAGAAAAGCCATATCAACGAAAGTGAGAAACAGAAGCTTAAATAACGGTGAAATTGCTAAAGTAATACAGGCACACAATCTTTAGTACTTACTAAAATTACATCATGCACTGGAGAATAATAAAACAATTATGCCAAAAGGCATCGTCAGTAATTAAAATATCATCTTCATTTGTACAACATATGTAATGGGCACAGGTACAAAGCGAACAGTTTAACAATGTTACTTCGCCTATGAACTGTTGAGACACGAGTGTGAAGGCACTAAGGTAGATTGTTTCGCCGAGAGAGGGCACTTGCATGTGCCAGACTCGCGCATATTACAATCCATAAATACATACATATGGATTGTAATATGCGCGAGTCTGGCACATGCAAGTGCCCTCTCTCGGCGAAACAATCTACCTTAGTGCCTTCACACTCGTGTCTCAACAGTTCATAGGCGAAGTAACATTGTTAAACTGTTCGCTTTGTACCTGTGCCCATTACATATGTTGTACAAATGGAGATGATATTTTAATTACTGACGACGACTTTTGGCATAATTGTTTTATTATTCTCCAGTGCATGATGTAATTTTAGTAAGTACTAAAGATTGTGTGCTTGTATTACTTTAGCAATTTCACCGTTATTTAAGCTTCTGTTTCTCACTTTCATTGATATGGCTTTTCTAATGAATGTGTCTTTCTATTCAGGAAGTTTTACTTCTGATGAAGGTATATTTATATGTACCGAAACCTTGGTCAAGAATTTTAATAAAAAAATTCTATCCTGCAACTGTTTTTGGCTGCCATCCTTTATTGTGAAGAATTTTAACAGTTGCTGCTGCAGCCATGTTTAAAATCTTGTAATAATAATATCTAAATACTGGTGCCACTGTGCATGTCAGGTCACAACATGTATTTAATAAAATTAAAGTAGTATACCTGGTATAGAATTGTAGGATAATAGGAGCTCTTAGTGTGAGGTCACAGCCTGCCAAATGGCAAACTTAAGTCAATGTTTCTATAAGTAATGGAGTGACTTTATGCCTATTGCTAATTTTAAGGGATCTCGTTGTTGACTGTCTGATAGGCAGTGTGTTCTTAAGGGCCAAGGATGCAACAATAGATTTCTCTTAAGGTAAATTCTACTTTTACATTCAGATTAAACATGCTGTGGTAGACTTAATACTAGTTCCAGTTAAACCTGATAAATACTACCAAGGAATAAAAGTACCAGTTTTAAATACTGAAAGTACAACTTTTTAAGATACATCAACTTGCTGGAATAAGAATTATACTGAGGGCACTAGTACGCTTGATGATGTACCTAAATCACAAAATCCTGAGGAGCAATAACTACAACAACTGAAAGTTTTACTAATGGTATATTTACAAGTATGTGATGAAATATATAAAGTAATAAAACACTTATTTCTATCTCATTAATGTGGTACCACATGATACATTTTGTAGAAAATCGTAGCCCATCCTAAGGTCAGTTCGAGAGACTGTAGGTCATAAGATTAAGAAATGCTGTCATGGAATACTTCTAGTATTGTAGTCCTTTGCTACCTCTAATAAAACTAATGGAAAAGTACATCTAGTCCTACATACAAATGCAGTTAACAAAACTACATTACCAGTCTTTACACAACCTGAGAATTTGGAAGAGCAACTGCAAAAGCTATCTTACCAGGATTTGAGATCGTCTTATTGGCAGATCCCATTATCATCTCAGTCTAGAAAATACACAGTTCTTGTTCACACTGGCAGGAGCTATCAGTTTTGTCTCTTGCCCTTTGGTCTACATGTGAGCTCTGGTATATTTATAATAGCATTCGACACTGTGCTCAGATCTGTTTTGACAGGTCAGGTGACATAATATGTAGATGAAATTCTAATTGCTACTACCACATAAAAAAACTCCTTGGCTTACTAGATAGGAATTTTTGCAAATTGTGAAAGAGTGGAGTGCCAACTAATCTGCAAAAGTCATAGTTTCATAGATTGGAAATTAGGAGTCTAGGTCATTTTATGTCCCCATCAGGCTAGGTACCTGATCCCAATTGCATTCAAGAATTTTCCTGCACCACATACCAAATGACACTTAAAAGCGTTTATTGGTTTATGTTTCTTCTGCCTTCATTTCATATTCAGTCAGTTGCTCAAGAACACACTCTTTGGTTTGCTAAAGAAGAAGGCAGTTTTATTTTGGTCAGATAGCTGTCAAAGAGATTTTGATGCCTTTAAAGACGCACTTGTGAATTACAGTGTAATACATCACCCTGACATGAGGTCAGACTTTCGTATTCCCAGTGGTGCATCCTCTAGCTGTCATTTGGGCTTTTAAATTTAATTATTATATTTATGGTAAACATATCAAACTGTTCTGCAATTACAAGGCACTTAGCATTCTATCAACATTTAAGTAACTGCACGGTAGTACTGCTAGATGGATGGCATTTCTTCAAGACTATGATTTTGAAATAATGCATATACGAGGTAAGAATAATGTTGTAGCTGACACATTATCATGTCTTCTGCAATCAGTAAATGAACTTTGTGATCTCGCTGAACAAATTGCAGATTACAGAACACTTTTGATCAAAGATATTTATTATTTAGACACGCTTAATATCATTTGTAGGTTTCAGATTGTAGGTGACATAAGATAAAATCACTTCTATCAGACACTCTATCTGAGGAGATTAACAATGATCTGTTTTTATACCTGTGTAATATCAGAAGTAATAACTAGTGTGTATGTATAGTGCATTTTGATAATCTTTGGGTTGGCATACTCACTACATATGGGGTCACTACAGTGCTAGTAAATGCTTGGGCAAACTGAATTTATTCTGCGACCTCACAGATATGTGCAGATATGCTGAACAGCTTTTAAAAGCCTGTCTCAAGTGCCAGAGAGCTAAGCCAACCAACAAATGCTCTAATGTTAAATTAGACCCAATACTATCAACACGACCAATGAATATAGTATCTGCCGATACGGCTGGGCCAGTGCTGACTGCACAAGGAAATGTAAAGATTTTTGCAAGACAGTGACATTAAGCATGTTTTGATACTTTGATTTCAACCACAAAGTAACCCCATAGTAGGCATTTTTACAGAATTTAATCAATTTATAAGAATATACACAAATACACAACAGACACACTGCGTATAGTTTATAGAAGAACTTCTTGGAAAAATAGTAAACAACCTGCTAGTTTACACTACACCACAATAAACTGCTGAGTTAATGAGCAACAACGAAGAAGCAAATAATTAGATGAATACATTCCATGCCTGCTGAGAGAAGAAATCACTCTACAAAGAAAAGGTAACGTACAATTCACACAGGCAGAACATGGCAGAATTCTAAAGAAAACGTACGCTAAAGAGTTATGACGAGTTCAAACTTACGCAGTGTGAGAAATAGGTTTTCTAAGATCACATCAGAAATCGTCTGCACTGCATCAATACAGTAATAAATTGCAATAGCTCTACATCCGGCCAGGTAAGACCATTAGTGTACCAAACACTGGCAATTACCTTTTGTCTTTACCAAGATCAGAGAAAATTAAAGGTTTATATGTCCACCAGGATCCGAAGTTTTCAAGCTGAGAAACATTGTAAAAAAGATGTACATATTTGTATGGGTAAATTGTGAAATGTCATAACACATTTAAGTTCTTATACATGTAACTACATTCTGTGAAATGTCAGTAATGTCGGTATGCTGTGCATGCTCGATTAGAGAATTATTTTTATGAAAGACTAAAAATCACTCTTTTCTGTATTTCTTTTATTTTGTTTAACATTGGAAGCATCTCAGTTCAGTCACTTATTTACGTTATGCAGAATATGACTGTGATGAGCAGTAACATTTGTATGCGAGAAAGATTTATTATTTCCACGATACTGTTGTGTAACCAATGTGGACACTTTGACCAAGACATGCAAGTTACCTGGGTAATACGTAACTACTGTGGTCAATCAAAAATTATAAGGCAAGAGGTGTACTGTCCTTAGTAGCTACTACAACTTTATGTTGAAGAGTTATGTGAACATACAATCGTCAAAAAAAGTTTTGCATCATCCCAGTTCCCAGAACTCCTGAAGATAGAGGTTGACTGTGGATATTATATGACAGACACAGTCCCTTTGACTGTTCATAGATGTCACTAAAGCCGCCCAAAGATGTAAACACCCACTCATGAGGAGAGTCTATTAGATGGAGGGGGTCCGACAGCCGATCAGTTCCAGTTATTCCACCAGAAAGGGTGTTCATGGCTCATGTTGTCTATAGTTAACCATGCATACACGGCCAATACCGCGGTTCGATCGCGTCCGCATTGTTACTTTGTGCCAGGAACGGCTCTCAACAAGGGAAGTGCCCAGGCGTCTCGGAGTGAACCAAAGCGATGTTGTTCGGACATGGAGGGGAAACACAGAGACAGGAACTGTCGATGACCTGACTCGCTCAGGCCGCCGAAGGGCTACTACTGCAGTGGATGACCACTACGGATTGTGGCTAGGAGGAACCCTGACAGCAACGCCTCCATGTTGAATAATGCTTTTCGTGCAGCCACAGGACGTCGTGTTACGACTCAAACTGTGCGCAATAGTCTGCGTGACGCACAACTTCACTCCCGACTCCATGGCGAGGTCTATCTTTGCAACCACGACACCATTCAGTGCGGTACAGATGGGCCCAACAACATGCCGACTGGACTGCTCGGCATTAAGATCACGTTCTCTTCACCGATGAGTGTCGTATATGCCGTCAACCAGACAATCGTAGGAGACGTGTTTGGCGGCAACCCGGTCAGGCTGAACGCCTTAGACACACTGTCCAGTGAGCGCAGCAAGGTGGAGATTCCCTTTTGGGGTGGCGTTATGTGGGACCGAGGTACGCCGCTGGTGGTCGTGGAAGGCGCCGTAAAGCTGTACGATACGCGTATGCCATCCTCTGACAGACAGTGCAACTATATCGGCAGCATATTGGCGAGGCATTTATCTTCATGGACGACAATTCTCGCCCCTATCGTGCACATCAGGATAACGACATCGCTCGACTAGGGTGGTCAGCATGTTCTCCAGACATGAACCCTATCGAACATGACTGGTATATGTTGAAAAGGGCTGTTTATGGACACATGACCCACGAACCACTCTAAGGGATCTACGCCGAATCGCCGTTGAGGAATGCGACAATCTGGACCAACAGTGCCTTGATGAACTTGTGGATAGCATGCCACAACGAATACAGGCATGGATCAATGCAAGAGGACATGCTATTGGGTATTATAGATAACGGAGTGTGCAGCAACCTGGACCACCACCTCTGAAGGTCTCGCTATATGGTGGAAGAACATGCAATGTGTGGTTTTCATGAGCAATAATAAGGACGGAAATAATGTTTGTGTTGATCTCTATTCCAATTTTCTGTACATGTTGCGGAACTCTAGGAACCGAGGTGATGCAGAACTTCTTTTGATTTGTGTGTTTAGTATACCATCCATCCTCTAAACTGTAATTGTATATAACGAAATAATAAGCAACCATATACATAAAAGATATTGAATTTCTTTACCGGTTTCGATCACTTAGAGCCCTTCTTCAGAACGTTATACATATCGCATTACTCGCGAGTGGCCGGCCGCGGTTGCCGAGCGGTTCTAGACGCTTCATCCGGACCCGCGCGACAGCTACCCTCGCAGGTTCGAATCCTGCCTCGGGCATGGATGTGTGTGTTGTCCTTAGGTTAGTTAGGTTTGAGTAGTTCTAAAGTCTAGGGGACTGATGACCTCAGATGTTAACTCCCATAGTGCTCAGAGCCATTTTTTTGAACTTGCGAGTGTCAATAGTAAGATGAATACAAAAAAATTCCATGATCATAAGGCTCACAGTATCTGTACAAAATTGGTATAATTTGTTAGAAATTTTTAGTGCCTGTACAAAATTAGAGTATTTAATCAGTAACTTTGTAGAGACATTATGACACTCATGACAATGGCATTTTGTTGTATGTACCTTATTGCTGACACTCGCAAATAATGTGACAGGTATGAACTTCTGAAGAAGGGCACTAAGTGCTCGAAATTGGTAAAGAAATTAAATTTCTTTTGTACAGCTGGTTGCTTATTATTTCGTTATATCAATGTATTTATACATACTAGTCTATTAGTTTTGCTATGCAGCGTAATGCTGACTACATTGCTATACTCCCATAACCACATACGGCATGAGTTTTTTGTGTCTAGCGCCGAAGAAATTTTCTTTATGTAAATGTTTTACATTGAAGCAGTACTCTAAAAGCATTTATTTTGTTTTCGTGGTAATTTACGTAACTTCAAAGCCTAATTAAAGCATTATTGTAGAATAACAAACGAGTAGGGTCTAGTGGACGAAAGTTTTAGTGAAGCTTTTTGTATGGACACTATCCAGTGATGCTACATGTTTGAAATTTTCTTTGCTTTGCCTTAGTTCACTTGCGATTTTAGCACATTTTCGTCGCTTTATGCTTTTTTTCTCTGCAGCAAGCACATGTTTTCTGTGTGATATAGGACATGCGTTATGACTTAATTTGACATAGTGTAATGCCAGTATCATAACGGTATTTAGGAAACCAGGACGGCCTAACTACTATTTACTCGCCCTTACATGATGTAATCAGATTCAAACTAAACACTTCTGTAAAGAAAACTGTTAATGTTTCTAAGTGGAACTTACAGAATAATTAAAACTATTTCTTTCTGTGATCCATAGGGACTTCCTTCTGTGATCCTTATGACTAATCGGAACTATAATTGCGCCATGTAAAAAACTATAATAAGCTACAAAGTGAAAATATTTTATGCGAACTAGAGTAAAATCTATGGGTAACCAACATGCGAATGTGTGTCTGCCATGTCGTCCTCATGAAATTAAAGATTTAAACATGGACAAGGTCGAGTGTTTGTTGTTACTTGGTACCTGGGAGCGGACTATTTCGCCGATAGTCAGAGCAAGAACAAACGGTTTGCTTACCTGCACTATATCCCGTGAGTACTGGCCTACTTGTGGTCGACGGTGTGAGATGCCGGATGCCCATGAATTCTTCATAACGGCCTCATCTTCACATTCCTCACACCGGAACACGTTAAAACACACTGAGGCTGCATTCATCTGACTCCCTCGACAAGAAGCACGCGATTCTCGTACCTACCTCATAAAATTCTCGTATTTTATTAATAATTCCCTACGTTATAAAAAATTGTATTCATGGTTTATTATACACTGCAAGTACAGCGTATAAAAACCTGCTTTGCAAGAGAACGTGAATAAAATAGCAACAAGATTTTGTGCCTATGCTCCAAATTCGAAGTCAGCTCCTTCTTCTTCTTCTTCTTCTCCCTTTTCCGTTTTTTACAGAGTAACCCAAGTCTTTTCTTAGTATATTTCATGTGTTGGTTCAAAAGTTACATATGCGCTGTTGTTTCCTGGAGCGTCTTTAATACATTCTGAGATAAGAAGTGCTTCGTTCAGTGTGTTGGTTTGCAGTCGGTTTCTGATTTTGGTTTTCAAGAGGTTTACCTGATATTTAACATAAAATATTAACAACTTAAAAATTATGCTCACATGTTATTAAACAGTTATGAGCGTTAATGTTTTACGTACCTTAGAAAAATCTCTTTCACAGTCAGCATGAGGTAAACTCCTGAGAGTGCGAAATTGCTCTATCCCTTTAATTCTTCAGATTCCTGATTTAAAAATTCCGTATTTTATCCAGTGATTGTTCCTTTTGTAGTGAGTCTCCGAGACAAACCAAAACCAGGGGTGAGGAGGCAGGGGAAGAGACACCTCTATTTGTGGTCTGCAGTTCGTGCTAAGTTAACCTCTGTGGAGGAAAGGAGTAATATGTGGCAATAGTCTTGTCGGGGGCACAAGTGAAAGTAGTGTATCTCTGAAACTATGTGACACAGCATTTTTAGGTTTCAGAGCCGCTTGTTCAGACACCGCTGTATCATCCATAACATATCTTAATTTGATTTGGCACGAAGCCGTTTGAAACATTTGAGAATTAATCGCAGTCATGAGGTATTCCCCATGTAAATAAACTATTGTATAATAAAAGCCAAGCAATAAAAATATAGCCACATATTATGCGTGCATAGATCATAATATTCATACCTGCTCGAAAGGAGAAACATTACAGTAGAAGTAAACAAAATTCTTGAGTTATTTTTAGTTAAAATTTATTGTAAAATAAAAATTAAATTACATCCTTTTTTACACACTACAAATAACATAAAGATACAGTGGCTTACCGCAAGAAAGGTTCTGCATTGATGATTAAGATCTTCTTTATCTCTGGTGTCTCAATGCTTTTCAGAAACTTTGTACCAAAATTGAGTTATGGACTGTTCAGATGATGAGCAGCGTTTTTTGGGCCAACATCATTCAGATTCCTTGCCATTCCATCATGAAATACAGAAGTATTTCTGTATAGGGAGCTCTGATCTTGTCATGTCGATCAACAATTACTTCTGGTTTAGCCTGGAAATACTCGTTTAAGGTAGTAAACGTTGACGAATCCTCTCTAGGAACATATAGCACATTTTTGCAAAGGAGTGGTTTAAATAGTTAAAAATGTTTCGGTATTTAGAACTCTTTCGCAAATCCATTTTTGGTTAAAAAAAGCATTGGAACATCCCAATTTTGCTGCGCGGTTCTTAAAACTGCGATGAGCGATAGCCACCGTCTCAGAGAATAATGAAGTAGTCTATGTGGTTTCAAGTTTAAAACACCTGAAATATAGCATTATGTTTAGCCTGTTTCGACTTAATCTGGCGTAAAATAAAATATGTGAGATATAAAATGTCAAAATACTGGAAATTGCTTGAACTCTGCCTGCATCTTGGCAATGAGTTTGAAAAAAACCGTAAGTATTCCTCACGAGATATTCACAAGTACTTGGAATGCTTTTACACTCCTCGCTTGCGGATATATGCGCCGACTAGCAAGTACTTCATTACAAAATTCCCCAGCAAGCATCTCGTAATCTACTTGCCACCGAATTATGAACTCCCATCATGGTTACCTAATCATCTGCTCCAAAGCCAATAACAGTTTCCATTGCAATGTTTTTCTGTTGGAGCGTTTTTAGCAGACCATTGTAGAGATTCTCTGCACTAGAAGCTTTCTCAATATTGACCTCTACACAATAGAAAACTTTCTAAGCGCGAAAACTTACTTTCAATGCAACCTGTTGGAGGAGAAATGATACCTATTTATGACTTAAGAGCAAATTTTATTTTAGAATTCAGTTAATTATTATTTCAAGAGGTGCTCTTATTATCACTCACCTGAATCTGGATCCTAATCCCTTGTCTGATAACACTCGTCTTCGTCGGTCGTTACTCATCACCTGTGGTCACCAATTCGACAACAGTTATATGTCTGGACACATGATATATTGTGATACAGAATGAGTGGAGAATCTAGAACTGCAACATTAATTTCTTATGAAAACCTCTCTCTTTTTTAACAGTGAAATGAGTATGCAACATGTAAAACCCTCAAAGAATGAGTTTGTTCGGAACGTTGTACTAAAAAGGAAAGGAAAATGCTGCTCTCAAACCGAGCAAAGTCAATTCCTATGTAAATAAAACTACCATTTGTTATTTTTGAACTCACATATATGTAAAGAGAAAACCCCACACAACCTATTATACAGTAAGTTCTTGAGTTATAATTGTGAATATGTGTTAATGAGAAATCATTATGAGAGCAACAGACAGTTAACAGCCATTACCTCACTACTTGTTGAATAGCGTCGCCAGGGTAGCGATACAATACGTCAGTGCTCTTCAAGGTGGGCTCCTTTCTCTAAATTAACTGTATAACCGACCGCTTTACAGATGGAAAATAATTAAAATATAATCTGTAACTCTTCAAATGTGAGCTAATATCTGTTGAAACCCAGGATCCTAGTTTCCTTAACGACGGATCTTGTCTCCCTTAGCTTTCGATGTAGATGAGCGCTTTGATAAGAGGTGCGATATTTTTAATGCCTGCATATTTTATGTCAGTACATCAGATAAACTCTGAAATAGTCCTATTTAAAATGAATCATTGTATCTACCTTGTCCTAACCCGTATATAGCTCTTCCAGCATTAATTTGAGAGGAGGTGACAGAAGTTTATAAGGTGAGGTAATTGATCGGCCGCCATTGTAGCAGCCTATATGTCTATTTGAATGATCAATCATAGAACCTGTCATCGATATCTTTTCATGATTTACGAGTCCGAGTAAAATTTGTTCTACGCATTTTTAAGCATACCAGGATTGGCGATTCAAACCTTTATTACCGATCCACGATCTAGCATCAACCTATTAATGACTGATCACGAAAACCAATTACGCCGATTTTAAAGCAAAATTTTTATTCATTTAATTTCGTCTTTCCTTATAATACTGCCACTCTCGTCAGTTTCATTAGTAAACATTTTTAATGACTGACCGGAGCAGAAGTATTAAAGAACATGTTCTCTCTCTGTTTACCATGCAACTCATTACTCACTCCCACATGTTCCTTTAACTGTAACTCCTTACACCTATTAGTCCAACACTGTAAGTCGCTCACGGCCATCCAACTTGCCCATTCTCATTCACACATTCAGCGCAACTCATTGTCAATATATCTTTGTGTCTCTATGTCACTGTCTTCTGTATCAGAGCTACAGTCCCCTTTGTTCTGTTCTGCAGCTATTGCCTCCTTTCTCTGTCGCTGTCTCCCTCTTGCTCTCTCTTACTGCAACCATCTTATCATTTCCCACTGCTTCTGTCTCTTTTCACTGTCGCTATCTCTCGCTTCCTCGTTGTCATTGTTATAGACTCTCTCTCTCTTTTTCACTGGTTCTCACCTATTTCCACTTTCTCCCTCTCTTTATTCTTGATTCGCTGGCAGTATCTCATTCACTCTTTCCGTAGCACTGTTCTGTCGTTGGCAACTATGTTCTAAAGCCACTGTGTCACTCTGTTTCTCTCACACTGCCATAGTCTCCTACACTCTCTCTTTACCACAACAACTGCCTATTATTTTCCAGTATTCATTATTTTTCCGTCTATTTCCCATTTATGTTCTCTCCTTCTCTCTCAGTATAAAAAAGCGCCAATATATTTTCATGCCGAAATCATTGGAAAACTTTTTAAAGGTGCGTAGTAACGTAGAATGCGGCAGCTGGTATCCCACTTTTCAGTCAGAACCTTTAAATAGAAGCATATTCGCCTTGTCTGTGCTCCGATAGGAGCATTTTTCCCCTGGTTCCCTCTTTTTCGCTACCGCAGCGGAGCATATCACTCATGTGTAAAGAACTTCATGGATCAGTAAAATATTGGTCGTTTTATAATGTGAAACTGAAATAACGCAAAACAAGTTTTACACCTCAAACCGTATTTTAAGTGCACAAAAATTTTGCATGTGCTTCATTAGCACAACATGGAGTTATCAGAACCCATCTTATGATAACTTAGATACTTTAAAGCATATTTCTCCATGCTACGTCACTTTATAACGTTTACATCGTAATCGAGATCTGAGAAATATGTAGTAAAAATTACACTCAATTTCTGTGGACAGTCGTCTGGGAATCTACTGCTCGATTTTGATACCCAAAGACAAAGCTTTTGGGATGTTTCTGAATAATGGATACAGAGTGAAGACGATAAGATTGCACTTCTAGATAAATACCCAGATAACATAACGTTAAAATTTGAGCAATCAGCTGCGGTTGTTTATTATTTACATTTAATGTCACACCGGATTTTACATGGATATTTTACGTCTTCATGTGAGGTAACCTTGAAGCTCTGCACCTCGGAAACGGATGAAGGTATCTATAAGATAAGGTATATCATAAGTATTTCAGACATTTGCTGTGACAGCTGTCTTGGAATCCGCGGTGCTGTTACCGTATGAAAGAAGACAAAAATACCTTTCTCTCGGCTTTTCTAAGGAGCTGCAAATGAACCAAGCCTCTTAAGACGCACCGTAGACAATATCAAATGCTGAAAGAATCAAAGAATTTTCTACATTAGCCTAAGCTGGATGAAGTGTGTAATACTCAAGCTTTTACCCAGTATTGTTGGAGAGTTGCCTTCTGTTGGGTATTCTCGTACAAATGGACTATCCACAGCACTTGACCCTACTTTTCTATTACCAAGAGAACCAGAGTTATGAGTCCTGGAAGAATCTCATTTTGATGTGTGATGTTTTGGAACATACCAGGTAGCGCATGATGTGACATACGTGCCGGTAAGAAATTACTTGTGACGAGTCTTTGAACTAATTTTAACTTCAGATAACTGAATACGTCTGGTAGTGCGACCTACCATTTCGAGGCAATCTTCCTCGGTGACAGCTTGTTGTTTGTTTTATTTAGAAACGTCTGTTTGACTACACCGGATCCAAAGCGTTGCTTTCACTGATCAGTATTCCTGTATTTTGCGTTATCTACTACCAGGAAAGCTTTACAACGAATAGTTACAAATTAGGACATGTGCCTATTAATTTTTTCTTCCAAACTTAAACACTAATTTTCCAGAAGTTGATGGAAGGGACATATATGGAAATTTTGCACCATTCGGACGATGTAGAAAAAAAATCGAGAATATATATATATATATATATATATATATATATATATATATATATATATATATATAAAAGGGGGAGAAAATTGTGTCACGAAATTTTAAGCCTAGATAGCTGATGCCAGTAGGAACCAAAATTACTTATATTGTGTAAGTCGACAACGCACAGTTTTTAAACTACGAAAACTTGGCGCCACGCGGTCCGACTGGGCCGCGGGATTGCCCTGTTGCCGGATGCTCTGGACAACGCATGACCGCGAATGCTTTGTCTGCCGGAGTTCGCGATGTATCCAAAGCGGCCCGCAAGCTCAATGGTAGTGCGCCAGCCTTCCTCTTGGGGGCCCTGGGGCGAATCCGCTGGAGTCCCGACATATCCATTGTAGTTTTATGATAAGACGTACCGGGAACAAATCCGTCAACAGCTGTTAGTTCATCGTCCAGAAGTTTTTTACGAATTGTGTCGACCCTTAAAAGTGCCTTTCTTGCAGCTAGGACATTGTTTACTTACAACAGGTGCTGGATCAGGCGACACCCTGACGCGACACATGCTTGGTAACGTCGAACAGTGTTTTGGCAAACTCTTTCAAAGATTCCTGGCATTGTCCTGATGTGATTGGCGGCGTGTTGCATGCGATCCATTAATTCCTCTTCGTTTCTATATGGTTCGCGTGAGGGTAGGTGAACTAAAACATTGAAGAATCCCCACAGGAAAAAGTCTGGCAGCGTGAGGTCTGGTGATCGTGGGGGCCATGTCCTACGAGCATCTCTGCCAATTACCCAGCTGTCGAAGAGTTCATTTAAGTATCCGCACACAGCACGACTGTTATGTGTGGGTGCCCTTCATGCTGCAGCCGCACGCGTAGCCGTATGTCCAGGGGAACATCTTCCAGCAGCCGAATAGTTTCTTGGAAAAAGTGAAGGTAATTTGCCCCCCTAAGTTGAGGAGGTAGACAGACCGGCCCAATTAGATAGTCACCCACAATGCCTGCCCAAATATTGAGCGAAGATCGGTCCTGGTGTCCGTGGACCCACGAGACGCGAAGATTTCCCCTTGCCTATTAATGAACGTTTCGAGAGTTTTAAAGGCCATCCCGATGGAAGATACACTCGTCGGTAAACAACACAATGGCGGTGAAGTTGGGATTTCGTGCAACGCGTCGCAGACGTACATAACATTATTAATCTAGACTATGTTTTCGTTTATTCAAATTCTGTATACCGAGTCACTGATACTGTGTTACTCAATATGATTTACTTTAAATATCCGCATTACATATGAATGTAAAGAAAGACACGAATGTTCTAAGTATTCTAAATATTCCTTGGCTAAACATAAAATTTAGAGTGTCAGATAAATTAGATAAGGCCATCAGTCAACACACTTGTACAAATTAAACATTGATGTAATTTAAATAGTGCAAGAATTTACTTGCATTCACTTTAAAATGTAATATTGTCGCTTATTAGTAAATAGAGAGGAAGCAAACCTTCTTTTACAATATGTTCTTTCTTTTACTGTCATCGTTATTTGTAATAACTTCGTTGACATTTCTCTCAAGTTTTTTGAGTGAAACGTGACACTATGGATACCCAAAAATTTGCCCAAATCGTGAACAATATGTCCCTATGCAGCTGCAGGACGCCCCTCGTTTGTATAAATAAGCACCCGTTCTTTCTCTTGTTTTCATTTAGTATTTGAATCACTTGTAGCACAATGTACGAATGATAAGAAAGCATCTATCTACCATCTGATACTGATTTTTAATTCTATGGTACAGCTAACTGCCATTCAAGTTTCCACAATCGTCTTACACAAAAGAGGGAAAATTATGCGTGATCTGACTGTGAATTGTGCAAAACTTGTCACTTTCATATTCGAGTTTTAACTATTTGTGTGCTGAAACTTCCTGGTAGATTAAAAATGTGTGCCCGACCTAGACTCGAACTCGGGACCTTTGCCTTTCGCGGGCAAGTGCTCTACCATCTTTTTTCTTGTTTTTTTGCTTTAATCTCATTTTGTTCGCTTTTTTTCGTTGCATCTGCTCAGGGCGGACGTCGTAAAACTTCCATTTGTGTTCGTTGTTGATCGATTGACTCAGTTTTTTTATTACAGAGGGCGCGTAACCCTCTGACCGAACACATTCTCGTTCGTTACATCTGCTCAGGGTGGACGTCGTAAGACACCCGTTTAAGTTCGTTGTTGATCGGTTAACTCAGTTTTTTTTATTACAAAGGGCAGCTAACCCTCTGACCGAACACCCTGAGCTACCGTGCCGGCGACCATCTGAGCTACCGAAGCACGACTCACGCCCGGTCCTCACACCTTTACCTCTGCCAGTATCTCGTCTCCTACCTTCCAAACTTTACAGAAGCTCTTCTGCGAACCTTGCAGAACTAGCACTCCTGAAAGAAAGGATACTGCGGAGACATGGCTCAGCCACAGCCTGGGGGATGTTTCCAGAATGAGATTTTCACTCTGCAGCGGAGTGTGCGCTGATATGAAACTTCATGGCAGATTAAAACTGTGGGCCCGACCGAGATTCGAACTCGGGACCTTTGCCTTTCGCGGGCAAGTGCTCTACCATCTGAGCTACCGAAGCACGACTCACGTCCGGTCCTCACAGCTTTACTTCTGCCAGTATCTCGTCTCCTACCTTCCAAACTTTACAGAAGTGCTGTGTGTGTCATAAAGAGATAGGTAAACAACCGGACATTAAGCCCAGATTAGATTGTAAAGTTGCGGAAGAAAAGGAAAAGAATTCTACCCGAACGGTTAGTCATTTGATTCGGCGCTTCGATGTGAAACGGGTGTGGGTCGCCGTTTCTGCGCATCAAGAAGATTTTGAATAGGACAGCGACTTGCCACATTTAATTTAAAAATAACGTTTTTTCTCTTATGCTAATATTTACACCTATCTACATATTATTTTCGATACCCAATATGATTATAAGTACTCGAAAGAACATATTTTAATGTCAGGTGCCCATTTCACAAAAAAATGTATAACATGTTGTAAGCTGTAATTCCATGTGACGACTATAAAATTATTTTCCTTTTTATAACCCGCTTGGATCACATTCTGAGATTCTTCTGACGAATGTCTTATTTATATGATTCGTTAAGTTATTTGGCTTAAAAAAATTCAATACCATTAATTAAATAGTGAGAACAGAAACTACCACCTGAACATTCTTCCTTATATTCTTCATACTTAGCTGATGATTCGGCCAGAACTCTTGATTGTTGCCCCCTTAAACTGTCCCCAAAGCCTTCTTCTTGGTGATCCGTTGCATTGGTAAAGAAGGTATGTTTCTCATAAGGAGGAACTAGGTTTAAATCTACGTCCCACCCTTCTGATTATTGTCTCTTGAGATTACTCTGAACCACTTCGGATGAATGCATGAAAGATTCTTTCGACAAGAGTACAATTGAGAATTTTTCGCTTTTCTTAGTACCTACACAAATCATTCGCCTGGCCAAGTGTCTTTTCACACTTTTATTACGTTCATGTACTCTTTGTAGTTTCTTTCTGCCTTACAAAATGCTTCAAACTTTCACAGTGCTACAAAAATTTCACATTTACATCAGCTTAAGTCTTCATTTCTTCACAGCTATAAGATTGTTACACAATTACTTCTCTTCACGACTTTCGATGGTTTTCTCGAAGCAACCGATATTGTGTTTATGCACGCCGTATTCTCACAGACAACGGCAGCGAAGTGGACATCAGTAACACACATCTTCGATTACGTAATGGTTTTTAACCCAGGATTGGCAATATGAGCAACTTTACATGTGTCCGAGTGGTACCTGACGTGAAATGTTTCACTACCTACGTGTAGCAGACTGGGTAGTGATATTAATTTTTCAACGGAGAGTCATTCGGTATTCGCCTAATGGAATTAAGCTGAGCTATTGCTTCATATGAGAAATAAAGAATACTTTTGTACCGGTCATATTTAACGGAAATTTTTTATTATGACATTTGATGTCAGGATTTTTATCATCTAACACGTTCCCATAAATCGGTGAGCCTTTTCTATTTTGTAGAACACAGACACTAACAGTCCATGCGTTTCTTTTTGAGTGAAAACGACAAATGTGTAACAGCTGTCTCCATTTTTCAATATTTTTCATTTTTTCTGTTGCCCGTTCATTTAAAAATAAAAATTAATCATCATCAATATTTACGTCTGACCCTGCGTATAGAAAGAAACACAATGTTTCAAAAATTTTGAAAATTCTTCACGATACGTTGACTAACATTTCAAATCTTCGCTTACAATCGCCTGCCATACATATCGTTTCTGACTTTCTGTGTTTTACGCTCTTATTATCTTTGATTCAAATTTGTATTCTTTGACATACGATTCACTATGTTTACACTTTGTCAGTAAAACTGATAGTGTAGATACGACAAGTGCGCCCATTAATTTGTACTATCTCCAATATTTGGTGCCGAAATCTAGGATCAAGTTGTTTAAAGACAGCATGTGTTCGCGGTAGACGAACAGGCCCTTTTTCTGTGCTCAGTAATGGTGCTGCAAGAAATACCATCAGAATAATGCAGACTACTGTTAGTACACAAGTATAACGTTCCAGTCGGTGTATTTTCGTACTTCCTGCACCTATGGCGTAGAAGGTTTTAAATAGATTTGCTGCGATAACTTCGTTTGTGGCTGTTTCAAAGACGAATTGCATTTTTCTCGATCTAACTCATGCAGTGCGAGTATTTGAAGTGAGTAGACTTTAAGCCATATACCAGATAAGCACTTCATTAACTTAGTTCTCTTCTTATTGAAACGTTCCCTTTGAAATATTATACAAGACTGTGCTTAAACTGACACACAATATTTTTAGCGCAACGCAATCTGACTTTCAAAAATCCCTACAAAAGAATGGCCCTGACTAACATTAACCTATACCTTTCACAAATCACTTACCTCACCAAAAATCTTCGTTACTCGAACTACTGCAATACAGCGAGCGCCACTACTGCCAGCTAAATAAAAGATTCAAACTACTGAAGGCACTAACTACTAATAGGCATAGTTAGCAAATGAAAGATTGTAATAGAGAACAAACAATGTATTTATCTTAATAGTGTTGAAAAATCGTAATATACATAGCAGTTAATGACATCCAGTCTTACAAATTTCAAAACTCCGCCATTTCTCTCCCCACATCCACCACTGCTGGCGGCTCACCTCCAACTGCGCAACGCTACGTGCTGTTAACATCCAGCTGCCCAACACTACAATGGCAGACAACAATGCAAACTAGCCACAGACTGCACACAGCACAGCCAGTGATTTTCATACAGAGCGCTACGTGGCGTTACCAATAAAAAAAACCTAAACAGCCTACTTACATAGCCCCCATGCTCCCCACAAAAAATTTTACAAATTGTTTTGGGCAGTGGCCAATAATGATTTGATAAAATTTTTCATAATTACAATAACAAAAATATCAAATGCACACACTTATTGATACAATGTTGGTCAAAAGCTTAAATTTTCTCACAGTCCATAAAGACAGTCCTGATCATTCATCACAGTAAAATTGCAGTGTTTTTCTCAAAGTCTGAGCAGTAAATGAAAATGAACACGGAAGTAGAGGATTTCCATGCAGTTTTGAAGAAGTAGTGTTGTCCTTCCAATGGAAAGACAGTGGTGACTCTTGACATGCAGACAGGTATGGGCCACAACAGAGCAAACCCACAGCAGAGTCATTCGACGTTTTGGAGAATATTGGTAGGTAGGTCATCACAGAGCAGACCCAGTATAGTCTTGGTAGAGAGTATGGTATTGGTGGGCCACCAAAGGTGCGGACCCACTGCAGTCCTTGTAGAAATAATGGTACTGATGGATCATCAAAGGTGTAGGCCCACTGTAGTCCTTGTAGAGATGGCCAGCAGCCATCTGCTGCGTCTGTGCAGGTGCACAATCACCATCGAAGAGTCTTGCGGACAATATAGCAAGTCCATAACCACCACTTGTGCACTCACAAAATTTTTGGAATTGTCCTTAGAACCAGCAATGCTGTTATCCAGTCCCTTGCTGAATTATTAACACACGTGAAAACACTAACAGTCCCTACTTCTCACATATTGTCCATATACTATGACCAACAGAAACGTGTGCAGTGAAATGCAACTTACAAGTTAATAATATGATGAACTGGTGTCAATTACAATTTTATAACATAAGAATACAATTACAAAGGTACAAAACAATACAGATAACATTTGTAGTACAGGCTTTACAAAAGAATCGAAATAACATATACATCAGTGTTACAGGAATTATGACATGAGTACATACATAAAAGATCAGAATAACTTTCGAAACATCAACTTCACACATGAGCATTAAAACAGAACAGAATAAATAATTTCTAAGCATCTTTACAAAGAAAATAACATATTATCAGAAAAATTCTACAGCATAACTCTTATTAGCTAAATACATTAAGACAGGAAAAACACAAATTCACATAGTGTAATAACACAAAAATACAGGACAGGGTTTGTTTTCAGTGTGACAGTTGGTACTGCAGTCCACCCCAAAACTTCATTCCATATATCTTTCCTCTTACTTCAACATTTGCTTCCACCAAAAAAATTCTATCCAGGCATGCTTTCTGTATTTATATGTTCACACATTTCTTACCTCATTATTTATTTTCCATTATCTTACCTCATCATTTATTTCCAAGAAAATCCTACCTAAACCTGTTGTCCCTAAACCCTACTTTTTTGGTTCATATCCTCTTTCAAAATACGTTTTTGGCCAAACCATTTTCTTATAGCTTCTCAATGCATTTCTTCCAATTCATCACAACTTGTTCTCTTATATGGCCTACCCCATCTTAAGCTAACTTAAATCTACTGAGCTCAGATGCTAAACTAAGGGACGAGGCAATGCAGCAGCACAAAACAATTAACACAAACAGCAATGACAAAAAAAATGCAAATTGGTAAAGCAAGCAGCAATATTACAACTAACATAAGACAATGAGCAGAAAACAAGAAAAATAAACCAGTAGTAAAACTGGCTTAACAAAGTAATGTAAAGTGAAATTTAGTAGCACCATGCCTGGCAATCAGCAGCAGCAAATGCAATAACTTGTATCTAAACATGACATAGCTCAAGCAGAAAAAATATTACAGTGAAAATGGCCATGTTTAATACCTATGTCACATCTTAACACTAGAGTGATGCATCACAAAAACTTACTCTGCAGGAAAGTTACCAAGTCATTAAAAAAATTATTTATGGAATTCCTGTGAAGGGAAATGTCTATTTGTGCTCTCTTTTCTAAGAAAGTATATCATAAACGTATTCTTTACTGGGTCTGTAGACAGAAAATAGCGATATTAGTACATCTATTAAATTTTATAATAACCAATGCTGCAGTGTAGCTAGAAACTAGATATTAAAGAAAATGAGCAAATATGTACAAAGGAAGGCATTAGCCATATGGCATTTCATAATGTAGTAAAAAAATCTCTCAACTAGAAAGACAGTAGTCATAACAGGTGTATAGACTTAAAAATATTTCTCGTCATTTCATTAGACATTTCAGTAAATATCATAAATTAAGAGCTCCACAGTGTTATCATATGTTTTCAAGTTTGAGCGTGTCATATTTGCGATGCTTTCTACAAAGGAATGTCAATAGCGAGGATAATGGCCCCCTTTTTTTTTTCTCCACTTGTGCCTCTGAAAGGCACACACTAATGGCTTTTTTCCAGGCGACTGTCGCACAGCTGGGTGCCCACGACTCACTACGTGAAGGTGGTCACTTAACTTTCTTGCTGAAATATTTACGACACCAGTTTGCATTACAGTGACAGTCTCATATAAAAATTTCACAGGTCGAGAATTTGCGTTGCAAATGTGTAGAAACAAAATCCTATGAATATAACAGTGTTCAAAAAGTTTCCGTCGGCATTTTGATACATTCGTGCATTTACACACATTTCATAACTCTTAAAGTATGATTCTTGGTTTCCAACATCCTTTTCCACAAATCAGAGTCCCTAACCACTACTCATTATTCATATACGTATTCATCGACACTTCTTGAATATTTCATCAAAATAATTATGTAGCATAATCAAATTCCTCATTTACGGTAGCATCATCTTATTGATCATAAACACACCTCAACAGCATAATACACATCATTGTCATGAAAATAACATCATAACACCTCAGTCAAATCACAAAAACGTTGTAGCTTTCTGCAATAATGTCAAAACCTAAAAAAAATCTCTGCTCATTTCAGTAGTGACATCTACCTCAATTGTACTTTAAAAAATCGTGATCCCATACCAAATTTATCATTCAGAGCTCTCATAATATCACAATGGTTCCTAAAAATATGAACAGTTCACAAACTACAGACAAAATACAATTTCGTAAGTGTGAAGTTACCCAACTGTGTAATTGCGTAAACATGTGTCACTGATGTAGTAAAAAAAATGTTTATCTCTCAGTTAAATGATCAGATAGCTGTGTAACTTCTGTGTTAGAGAAATATAGTACCGATGTGTAAAGTTCTATAAGCAAATACCATATTAGCTAGGGCTCCTTGTGCTTGCCAAACACATGGTACACAAAGTAAGCGTGTACCCCCTGAGGATTAATGAATAATACCCTCAGGTGTTACAGATTACAGCAATGGAATGAAATGTATCACGGAAAACCTTTGTATCATTGTACTTCAAATATCTTTAAAAATAAATGTTTTAAGTACAAAATTAATCACTCAAATACGTGTATTGTAGCGCTAAACTGTGCGTCTTGTTGTAAGATAATCTCTGTGGAAGTGTCGTAGTTATCGTCCTCCGAAAGCTAAGTTCCGCAAAACTCAATGTACTTACCTCATGATAAACAAAAGTGAAATGCTTTGCATATAGATATCTTAGTTATTACGCTTATTGCCATGATGAAGAAAGTACTGTGCTGTAACGTATTGTTGTGCTACGGAAAAGGCTGTCTCATTCTAGCTATACCACAAAAGTTACTACTAAAACATGTTTTACTTTCCAGAATAATTCAGAAAAACTGTGCAGATATGAAACAGAAACACCCAAAAGCAACATTGTAAATTGTCACTCATTAGTAGCGTTCTGATACAATCGTGTAGCTGTCACATAAACTAACCACTGTGTCATCTGGTACTCACAAAAAGTACTTTAAATCCAGAATGTGTTTTCAAGTAAACCATAACGTTGCATTAAAATCGCATTAGCAGTACCAGTATATGTTCTAAGTATGTGAGCCTTATAGTCGTTACATAATCGTGCAACTAACAAGCAAGAATGTACACATACAATAATACTGTGACATCTGTTCACTATAACAATGCATTTGTCTTTACTGTCTAAATATGTTCCCTAGGTTCTAGACTGGATAGTTAACTTTGAAACATAGTTACATGTTAACAGTTTGTAAGTGGGACAAAGAGTACTAGTAATGTGAAGTGAAAAATTTTATAGGAAAGACTAAGTTAAAAGGCAGATTATCTCTCAATAAATGGTTTTACATGTGAAATGTGGTGCAATCCTTTACTCTTCCTAGTGGACAGAGATTAAACTTGAACGCAATTATCTTGCAGTGTACGTCGGTAAGGAATGCTAAAATTTTTCTCAAGGTTAGCGTCTATGTTATTTTTCGCTGAGCCACCCAGCGCACGTGGCTGTCTGCGGTGCGAGTCAGTGTCTGACTCTTTGTTGGCGCGCATCGTTATTGGGATTTGGAGACCTAACCTCTACAAATTCACCTTGTCGAGAGGGCCCTCCTCTGTTTGAATCCCGCCAGTTCTGATGCAATTCAGGTCTGTCGTTACGATCATATCGTCTGTCGTCATGTCGGTAGATTCCATAGTTTCTTTCTTGTCGGTCAAGTGGTAGAGAATTTCTCCATGACTCGTAACTGCGCGCTGGACCGTTATTCTGTCTCCCTTGATAATAATTATTTTGGTTCTCATATTGTCTGTTTCTCTGATTGTCTCTGTGATAGTCATTACTGCGGAGAGGTGATCTTTCCCTGTAATTATTACTACTCTGCCAACGGTTGTCATACGGGTGGTGTCTGTTTTGGTCACGATTTACGTTGTAAGAATAGCCTTGTCGTGTATTATTTCTGTCATCGCGGAATTGAGACAGATGTGACCTGTAATTGTTGTGCTCCTGTTTTCGCGTTCCGCGATTGTCAGTGTCGATTTCCAGTTCTTGTAACAGTCCCTGAAAAGCTTCAATGTCGTCTTTGTAACGTCCTGCTAAAATAATATGTCGTAAATGTTCTGGCAGTTTGATTAAGCAAATGCGGATGAGTTCTAAGGGGTTGTATGGGTTTGAAAGATACTGATTCTTATGCAACATGTCTTCAAAATATTTCATAAGACTGGAAAATTCAGATTGTTCGAAACGTTTCATCATTATGATGCTTTGTTTTACTCGGTCTTGTGTAGCTTGAGACCAATACGCTGAGAGGAGGGCATCATAAAATTCTCCTTCACTGTGACAATCGTGAATGACCGATCGCATTCTTACAGCGGGTTCATTCTCTAAATAGCCACACATAAATTCTAATCTGTGCTCTAATGACCAGTTGGGAGGAAAACAATGAGAGAATTGATGGAGCAAGTAATCTTAATAGCCCATCAGAAATCAATAAGTTCAGATTTCCGCGAACGGCTACCTCCTATTCTGCTCGACGGTACTCCAATACCATATCAGAAAACAGTGAAGAACTTGGGTGTAACTTTGGATGAGAATCTCAACTGGGTGGAGAATACAGTCGCAGTGTGCCGAAAGACGTCTGCTTGTCTCTATGCTCTCAAAAAGTTTCGGAACATATTTCCACAGGACTTGAAACGCCAGCTTGTGCAAGCACTCGTTCTACCGAACCTCCACTATTGTGATGTGATTCAACAAGGCACGAGTAGTGAAAACAAAAGACGGCTAGAGCTAACCATGAATGCCTGTGTGCGTTACACCTGCAACATTCGCCGATATGATCATGTTAGTGCTTCATGCTCCGAGATAAAGTGGCTGCGACCGGACAAATTGCTTGACTACCACACTCTATGTCTACTTCACAGACTCCTCGTCGCGCAAGCACCCCAGTACCTTGCTTCAGAGATTAAAATCCTGTCATGCCATCATAATCGAAACACGAGGTCACTCTTATTTGGTATCCTAACTGTGCCCAATCACAAAACAAAAACTTTTGCAAACTCCTTCTCAGTTGTCGCTGTCCGCCTCTGGAACAAACTGCGCCTTACCTTGCGCAAAATTCAATCTCCTGCTGCTTTTAAGAAGAAGTTGAAGCATTTCCTACTATCATACTCATAAAGTTCTCCACAAAATTAATGTACCAGGCCAATCCTCTCATCTGTCAAATAGCAAAGCTAGCGTCTCCTATCTTGCTCCTGAGATGTCTTCCTCTTCATCTATCTCTATTAGCCAGGCAATCTTCTTTTCCGTTATATTTCCTTAATTATGTTTCATCATGTCTATTCTTCTCCTCCCTTCACCATGAGTCTCCCTCATACTCCCTGCTGCCAGCACTCCTATCTAAAATTTGTCTCTTCGATAATGCCTAATTATAACAGTACTTATGATCTACGAATATAAACTCTATATGTATGTATTTTTCTAGGTGTACCTTTCTAATTGTTTATTTCACTTTTTGTACTATATGTAGTTTAACATGCCTACTAAAACGTATGAATGTAAAATAAGTAGAATGCCTGGTTAGATGTAAGAGAGGGCCTGATGGCCCTAATCTTGCCAGGTTAAATAAATAAATAAATAAATAAAAAAATAAATAAATGGAGCCACGCTTGTGGATGAATGTCGTTGCCAGAATTCTTAAATGTTTTAAATTTACGTGTAGTAATGAACAGCTTATAGTCAAAATCATCATGTCGGCGAGTCGCATATCGGTCATTTTTACGTCGTTTCGGCGGTTCCATTTCAAAATTCGGTGCACCTTGCCAATTTCTTTCATAATTTCCGAAATGTCCTGTGTTATTATTTTGTGGTTGTTCCGTATTTCTATGTCCCTCTTCCCGTACTTGAGCGCGAGTGCCCTCTGAAATATGTAATTCTTGTATTTCCTGCGTCAACTGATCTTGTACTTCCCGGATTTCTCTTTTGTACTGTGTATTGATTTGATTTTGATTTTGTTTGAATTTTCTAATTTGCTCATACTCTTCAGTGTCTGTGAAGGCTACAGGTCTTGTGTCATTCAGATCACCATCTACCTTTGTAGATAAGTTAGTGAACTGATCTGATCTGTGTGTTTTTCTGAACCAAGTTTCAGAGTGTCCATTTGTGTTGAAATCGTATCTACTGTGTCCTTTAAGTTTTCCTGAGCTTTGCGAGTTGCGTAACCGAATCGATAGATGCAACTGAGTCAGTTTTAGCTTGCAAGGTGTCGTGATTTTCATGAACAATAGTTTGCAGTTCTTTAATGGCTGCTTCGTGATTCTGTAATGCATTTTCATGACGCGAAAAAATAGGTTGGAAATGCTCACAAATTTGTGTTTTTACGTCATTACAGACTTTTTGACATTTCGATTCAATGTTATGTAACTCAGTAGTTAAATCTTCACGTGTTTGTTCAAGTGTGGTGTCTAACTTCCGAAGAATTTGTTCCATTGTGTCAAACTGTTGCTGTGTTTGTCTCTGGTGTTGTTCCATTGTGCCTAACTTTTGAAGATTTTGTTCCATTGTGTCTAACTTTTGAAGCTTTTGCTGTGTTTGTCTCTGATTTTGTTCCACTGTGTCTAATTTTGAAGATTTTGTCCCATTTGTTTCTGATTATGTTCAAGCATTGTTTCTAACTTTTGTAGCCTTTGTCCCATTTGTTGCATTAACTGTAATAACAGTGCACTGGTGTCTGAAACATGTTCCTCAGTGCTATTCGGCAGTGCATTTGAACCGGCAATATTCGCATTTTGAAAAGCAGAAAATGTGTCTTGATTTATTTGAGAAAACGGTGAGGACGCAAAACCTGAATCTACAGTATTTGCAAGATTGTGTCCTGTCATTTCGGAATCCTGAGGCGAGCTGTTGCCGACCGATCGATCGATAATGCTTCCCTGTTCACTAATTGTTTCACTGCCTACACCATTATTTGCAGCCCGCTCCATTTCCCTATGCACAATTACCAAATTACTACTTTGAACATTAGTTAATTCATTACATGGTGGCGCTAACACACTGCTTTCGCCTTCACTGTCATTTCTCAGTTTACTTTGGAGCCTACTATTACGTTTTTCACACGCCATTATTGTCACAAGATTTCACACGACAACACAGAAAAACACAATTTGAAGAGCAAAAATAAGAGAACACATTAACATAGCACTGAAAATAATATCTAGTTAATTGCAAGCGCAGCTGCGAAATACTTGGTGCAAATCTACATGCATGCCACAACAACAATGAAAGACTGCAACTACAAAGGAGGTTCTCTCTACAATTACGCACTAACTACTAATAGGCATAGTTAGCAAATGAAAGATTTTAATAGAGAACAAACAATGTATTTACCTTAATAGTGTTGAAAAATCGTAATATACACAGCAGTTCATGACATCCAGTCTTACAAATTTCAAAACTCCGCCATTTCTCTCCCCACTTCCACCACTGCTGGCGGCTCACCTCCAACTGCGCAACGCTACGTGCTGTTAACATCCAGCTGCCCAACACTACAATGGCAGACAACAATGCAAACTAGCCACAGACTGCACACAGCACAGCCAGTGATTTTCATACAGAGCGCTACGTGGAGTTACCAATAAAAAAACCTAAACAATAGCTACACTAATTACCAAACTACAAGAAAAAATCAGAAGATTCCAGTGAGATATCCTCGGCTAAGGGTCGACATATGAAACGTCCCCTTTGAAATATTATACAAGACTGTGCTTAAACTGACACACAATATTGTTAGCGCAACGCAATCTGGCTTTCAAAAATCCCTACAAAAGAATCGCCCTGACTAACATTAACCTATACCTTTCACAAATCACTTACCTCACCAAAAATCTTCGTTACTCGAACTACTGCAATATGTTGTGTCTAGACAAGACAGCATAGACACAATGAGAGGAAGCCGAAAGGCACGCGCTTAAACTCACGCAGGCTGGCGTGAGGTCTGAAACAGGATACGTAATGAATGCTATAAAGAAAAGTACGTAGCTTCTAGAATACTTAACTTTAATCCACATTTGTAGAACATCGCTCTTGATGATACATAAATAGAATCTCAATATCAATTGAATACGGCGCCTCGCTAGGTCGTAGCAAATGTAGCTAAAGGCTATGCTAACTATCGTCTCGGCAAATGAGAGCGTATTTGTCAGTGAACTGTAGCTAGCTACGTCGGCTGTACAACTGGGGCGAGTGCCAGTACGTCTCTCTAGACCTGCCGTGTGGTGGCGCTCGGTCTGCAATTACTGACAGTGGCGACACGCGGGTCCGGCGTATACTAATGGACCGCGGCCGATTTAAAGGCTACCACCTAGCAAGTGTGGTGTCTGGCGGTGACACCACACAATACAGCGAGCGCCACTACAGCCAGCTAAATAAAAGATTCAAACTACTGAAGGCACTAACTACTAATAGGCATAGTTAGCAAATGAAAGATTTTAATAGAGAACAAACAATGTATTTACTTTAATAGTGTTGAAAAATCGTAATATACATAGCAGTTCATGACATTTAGTCTTACAAATTTCTAAACTCCGCCATTTCTCTCCCCACATCCACCACTGCTGGCGGCTCACCTCCAACTGCGCAACGCTACGTGCTGTTAACATCCAGCTGCCCAACACTACAATGGCAGACAACAATGCAAACTAGCCACAGACTGCACACAGCACAGCCAGTGATTTTCGTACAGAGCGCTACGTGGCGTTACCAATAAAAAAAACCTAAACAGCCTACTTACATTATTTATGAGCGTATTATAGCCATCTGGTAATACTCGTTGCTTTTAATTAAACATCAGTCTCATTTCCTGTTTACTTTCGGTGATTGCTTCCTTGCTGTCAATAACTCTTATTATGCTGGTTTTCTGCTGTGACAATACCTACAATGAAACAGTCCCTGTCATCCCCAATTACCTCTTCATATTACCAATTAATTATGTTAAATTCATATTCAAATAATTAAGATTTGATCAGATACAGAATTTTACGAATATGGGGAAATGTTGCAATCAGCTGTAGGCCTAAACGTTAGTTTTAACTCGATCTATTGTGAAAACATAGTTCACTATTTATCTCTTGAAGTAATATATGGGCTCCATTTTATTAAGTCGATAGTGCAGAACATTTGGATATAGATACGTCTAACACCGTTGCAAAGCTATGGGACTAGTAATAGTGACACATGTATAACTCAGCAAAACTATCGAATCTTTGCAAGAACCCCAATTATGAAGCAAAGCTAAAATATTCACTGAAAAACTGCTACTGTTCGCAAGTGTAGATCATTGCATTCGATGTGCGAAACTGTTAGCTAACTGCGACGCATTCACAACAACGAGCGTGCCCTGTTAAACTTGTTTTCTGTTTGTGGATCATATCCTAAACAGGGATTCCCAAGTTCTGGATCAGCAGTAGTGGTCGACTACGCCCCGCTGTTTTGTGTGCAGCCACTACCAACATTGGCGATCTAACAATATAGTACCGATGTGTACCATTGCAGGTTACGAAGTGACTGTCTTGCCATGCAATGACAAACCAGTAAACATTATGTGCAGTGCCAGCAATGCCTGATGAAATCGTAGCTTGTTGCATCAGCACCGCCCCTTCCGCTTAGACTGCCCATGTGTTCTAAGCCTATGGGCGGAGATTTGTTCCTCAGATCACCACAAAACACTAGAAATCGTTTAGGACTTGTGAAAAAAAAACTATAATAGTCTAGGGTGGAGGCTATCTCCCTGTTTGACGTGCAGTATGAAGTACTGTATATGATGTCGTTTCAACATCCACAACCAATTCACGAAATTAACGCGAACTAAAAATTCTTGGTGTTACTATTTGTCGCACTAAGAAGGAGAGGTACCCAGTGGTGTGACCGACTTTTTGAAACTATCCATAATGCGATACAGGTTAAAATCCCAGGTATCACAGACAGCAGCCATTCACCCTGGTGGGCCTTCGTTTACGACTAATTGATGAAAAAAATGTTTGCAATTTTGTGTGACATTCAATAGCATTAGAAAAATTGAAATATATAGTTTCATGGCAAAGTATAAAGGATAGCATGACAGCTTCTCATGGAGAGGGTTGTGGGTTCGAACTTCCTGAGGTGCCAAGAAATTCTTTTTTATTGTTAAATCTTTATCGAAATTACTTTGATAATTATTTTTATTCATTTAATTGGTTGAAATGTAATTTTTTATTTCTGTACCTTTGCACCGCATTTTAATCGCCGTATGAACATTTTCATTCGTTTCGTTTTTTCTTTACATCATTCTTCATCCAATCGTAATTTCTGTGAATATGAGTTTAGTTATATTTATCTATTTTAATATTCAATTATTTGAAAATTCCACATATCAGTTAAAAAACAAATGATGAAATAATATCTCTATAGTGACTTGAAAAATGTATTTTTGTTACAGGATGTGCAACTTTTTTTTTGCAAGATAATATACATAGAAACATTTAAAACATAACCTAAATACCTACTGCACTATGGACAAATTGACAGAGATGAAAATTCAAATGAATGATGGATTTACAAGTAAAATGAAATTCAAGCAAAATGAGAAATAGATATAATATCTGCAGTACTGTGGACGAAAGAAAAGAGTGATTTAACGAAAGAACTTAAATCGAAATTAATTCATTAAATTAATTAAATGATATGAACAAACATTTCAAGTGGAGAAAGAATGATACCAAGAGAAAATGAGAGCAAACGAAGAAGTAGATATTATGGCTAAAATTATGTGACAAGTGAATGGAATTGAAAAATTACATTTAAATCAATTAATTGAATAAAAACGACGACCAAAGTAATTTCGATAAAGATTTAAAAATAAAAAAAATATATACGTACATGACAAGATTCGAACGCACAATCTCTTGTAGGAGAAGCTGTTATCCTATCTGTTATACAACGCAACTAGGATATCAAATGCACCTCTGTAACGTTTTTGAGTGTCACACCAAGTTCTCAGTTTCTTTTTTCGTCAGTTACTCGCAAACTATGGCCCACCAGGGTGACTGGCTGCAGTTTGTGATAGCTGGATCGTTAACCTACAACACTGTGTAGGTAGTTTCAATAAGTCGATTGCACCACCTGAGATCTCTCCTTGTGAACCTACCGTGTTGACATATACCATGTTGAAATTATATCAGTAGTGGCTTGAGATAATGATTAATTCATTTTTAATTCATTAGCGGAAATGGAAGGTAAATAAAATGATTAGAGAGATTCGGAATGTAGTGACTCAAAATAATCAATAATATTTTCTGAATAATAGGGTAAGGTTTCCATCACTGGGCCCATTTCATGGAAGGAACATCACTGTACTTTTGTTCCGTCGTTAGCTGCTGCCATCTAGCTATGCTGAATCGACTTACCAGCTGAGAAACATACTACCATCTTAGTCTGCAAGTATTAGGTTCCAATGAACACGTGATGTATAAGCAGGAAAAGGACTGTGTAATTTGATGTAGCGTCGGCTTCAAATTGGATTGTGTGTGATGATGATATCGATTATTTCCTGGTGTACTTGGCGTTAGCATTGGTAAGTTAATATTATCTACTTTTCATCGATATATTTAGATTTGTCTTATTTGTCGCACTTCCTATCTGCTGTCGAGCACAGCAGACGTCACGGTTTTGCCACTATTGAACCACTGATCCATTCATCGAAACAGCGCAAAATTATTTAATGATATCATGTGTAGAAACAGCACTGAGATTTATTTATTTTATTGTTAAGAAATACATGTCTTTATGCAAACTTTTAAGCAGTTCAAATGTCCAAATATGTGTGAATTCCTAAGCGACCAAACTGTTGAGGTCATCGGTCCCTAGAGTTACGCAGTACTTAAACTAACGTAAACTAACGCATGGTAAGAACATCACACACACCCATGCCCAAGGGAGTACTCGAACACTCGACCCGCAAAAACCTTTAAGCAATTACTACATAGACGAAATGCAAAATTGGCTACTAGCGCATCCAAGACGTGTAGTGACCCAGTTCTATGTTTCAGTCCTCTTTGGAAAAGCATATGGGAAGGCAGCAACTATAGAGGCGGCAAGTGACGGATTTGCTCGTTCTGAAATTCAGTCGATGGATAGAGATGTGGGATTAGCCGAGCGGTCTAATGCGCTGCAGTCATGGACTGTGCGGCTGGTCCCGGCTGAGGCATGGGTGTGTGTGTTTGTCCTTAGGGTAATTTAGGTTATGTAGTGTGTAATCTTGGGGACTGATGACCTTAGCAGTTAAGTCCCATAAGATTTCACACACATTTGAACATTTTTTTGATAGAGATGTCTTTAAGGATCATAACTTTGCTGTCTGTAATGCAGTTCACTCCAACCCACCAAATGACGAGTTACCAGAGACAATACCACTACAACCAATAGTGATGGACGATGCATTAGGTTAAACTTTATGTTAGAAATCCTAGCAAGAACACCAAGAACTGCAGAGGACATTGGAAAAAAATACTGCTGGACCCACACATTTGGCATTTCCATTAGCAGACATTTCTCCTATTCCCAGTGCTGTTATGTTACTGAAGCCCAGGTCAAGGAAAAGTACACAAAAAATTTAATACTGACAAGTTCTCCATTCGAGGAACAATTAGGACGTAGCGCTAAACGTCTCACTGACCTAAAGAGCGAGTCAAACAAACCAAATGAAAAAAAGCAATACCAATAATTGGTTTCTGAACTGTGTCAAAATCGAACAGTGGAGGACATGATTCAGTGTATGGTATGTCGGAAATGGGTGAGTGAAAATCGCGCTGGAGTTAGGAAGAATACTAAAATATACTTTTGTTTAATTGCAGGTAATACTGTATCCATGTGTTACGAAAAAGGGTTTGAAATAATTCATAATTTGCCCATAATTATACTCAATTGCAATTATTTCATAAAATAGCCTAAATTTCATAATTATACTGCACTTCAGTATTGGTCTATTTTGTCCTTTTTATGTTCAGAGTAAAAATTCATATTACAATTAATTTCATCTAATCATCCTTTTATTTTCTTAATTATACTAGGTGGCCATATTCAAATCAACCCAGAGTTTGTATACTCAAATGAGAAGTACGTAATCACGAAATTTCGGATGTGTATCTAATGGTCCATTCATGGAATTCAACTGATATGTCGATGGAAACGGGTATCCCTGAATGGACCTTCACGGAAAATAATTCAGCACTTGTTCCTGATGGTATGAAAAGTATTTCAGGAATAACACTTATATACTACAATGTAGGTTACGTGAAGAATTCTCGCATTAAGTTTCGTAACATTTGAAACACTGAATTTCTTTCAATTCAACCAAATGTAATAATACTCGACAGTGAATAATTAATCTCACTCATTTCTGAAACAGAATGTATTGAAATAAATTATTCTTCGTAGTTAGAACAAAATGCCGTACACTGGGTCACATGTTTTGATATGAAATAAATATGATATCTGACGAGCTGCAAGAGATCTAGTATGTAACACACAAAAGACATCCATATACAAATGGTTCAAATGGCTCTGAGCACTATGGGACTTAACTGCTGAGGTTATGTCCCCTAGAACATAGAACTACTTAAACCTAACTAACCTAAGGACATCACACACATCAATGCCCGAGGCAGGATTCGAACCTGCGACCGTAGCGGTCGCGCGGTTCCAGACTGGAGCTCCTAGAACCGCTCGGCCACATCGGCCGGCCATCCATATACAAACCAACCGAGCAGTACTGTTAGAATAACCCAACGATTCTAATATAAATGGGTAAACATCGTTTCTTACAATATTTAATTAAAAGCTGTTAAAGAAAGAAGTGTTGCAGATGAACTCTGCGTTGCATCAAATGTGCATAAACGCGAAGTAATATGCGTAAGTAGGAGAACAAGTCTGCTGTTCCTCATAAACGTTATAATATGCACCACCTATGGAAGATGTGATATCAACAATAGGTCTTGAAGTACGCTAGGCGTCATTGTGTGGATTGAAGGCAGAAAAGTTCACAGTATGCAGGGAAAAAATTGATTGCCAAAATTCGTTACGTAAGACTAATTTTGCAATTGCGGTTTCATATCACATGCAGAAAACTTTATATTCTCCAAAGATCTATTTCGGTGTATTTCAATTGTGATTGATATCCTAACTAACAAAATGTGAACTATGGGATCCATAAAAAAACATGAGCTTAAACTTCAACATCAAACTCGACAGAGACGTAACAATAGCTCAGTTTCTGCAAGTGCATGTTGGATTCGTCTGTAGCGATTGTATTTAAGCTCTCTGCACGTACATGTGCAGTCATAAAGTTTTCATTTGCAGATAAATTAATCAGATGTTTTTTTGTTTATTTGGAGATACGTGTTGGAAGTCCTGGTTACAGTAAAATCTCAGCTCTAATGTTTCGTAGCGTGCTATTCAACGAATAAAAAATGGAGGAGCCATTTTTTGGAATGGAGATGGACTGAATCATTTTGTACTAGCTTGCTTAGTAGCATGCTACGAAATTTCAGCACGGATATGTATTTTTTTTTTTTAGACGAGATGTGAAAGTTTATGACCATTCCTCTAATTACCATTGTATATGTCCACGTATTGAAATGTTTAGTTAACTTTAATTTGCTTGAGAAAAGGCGACGCATCCTTTCGCCATAATGAATACAGTCTAAAACATAGAATTAGAAGTTAAGTGTTGTGCATTTGTGAATATGTCGTATCAGGGAAGCCACTGGTTTCCGGAGTATATTTATCAGGACTGTTTTTTCCTTTCAGTGTCCTCTACTGGCTCCTTTAGTTTGTACCTCCAATAGTCAAACACTCTGCATATTTTCTGTGCTTCAGAGAAAGTTAAACAGTCTTCAGGTAAATTCAGTTGAAATTTATGATGTATATATAGTGTCTGCAGGGAGATGCAACAACTGTTGGAGAGATATAACTAATTGTTATTTATTACAATCACAGTTGCAATATAGCATAATCGATTACCATTTTGGGCCATCTGTAAATATTTTCACTTTAGTTACAGGAAAACACTTCAACCTCATCGTCGCGTATTCATTATATTTTTTAATGTATATCTTGCTTCTCAAGGACGTTGATGTACGTTTATATGTAGCAATGTATTATGCTTCCGCAACTACTGATAGTTTCGACGCCTCAAATACCGATTGAATTAATATCTGGAAATAAAAGACTCAAGGATATCAGATTTAACTGATCTGTCTTACATACTAATATTTTGTCCGACCCTCGCTATTCGCTCTCATTACTATCCGTTCAGCTACAGTTTTCACTAACATTTCACTCTCTTTGATTCATTATGTTATTCCTTACGAACTTTTTCTTATTCACTCGCTACAGGACATCATCAGTCCATTTCTTCTTCAACGGCCTCCTAAAATTTCTCATTTGAAAGTCATGTAACCGCTTCATTTCCATTCCGTATGGCTCGGGAAGTTCGCATCAGTGCAGAGCTGTTCCCCAAACTATTCACTACTTAACACTACTCTCAAGATTGACACAGTCTCCAATGCTGTCAGCTCTTTCTTTACATAGAAGGACCTTTCGTCCTGGAGAATTCATCATACAATGTCATTTCTGCAATTTCCTCTTTTATCTGTTCTTCGAAGAGAGTAAAGATCATCTACCCGCTAAATAGTCTCTCGCCAAAATTTAACATATAGCCACGGATATGTTTCCCACACCGTACGTAGGTTCCTTCTCGATACTGTGTATGCTAATCGACGTGCACTGGTTCCATTTTTTTGAGCACCCAAGTCAGTTATTATTAACTTTCTATGATCTCTTGTATGTTGTCAGCGAATCGTATTACGCCGATGGTGACAAACAAGTACAATATCGGATCATGCATTTCCTTCCTCCATTACTTTCTCTGAAATTAAATAAAATATCAGAGGTTAGAATGACCAATCTTCTCTTTCACCTTTCCTGAATTCGGAAGTTTGTGTCATTCTGTCTTTTCCGACTACTCCTGGCTGATATTCGTAGCTTTCCGTCATTTATACAGGATGGACAACAAGTACTGATGGATACATGTTACCATCGAGTAATATTAAAATACGTTTGCAAACATTTATAAAATTATTAAAACGAGAATGACTTCTTAGCTGCCTTCATATCTTTTGGTAAAGCATATGCAAGGCCTTCCTTCTCCTTTTTGGTCATTTTATAACATATTCAGTATATATCCAGCATACTTATTCTGTGCTTTCGACTCGTCGACCTACTCTGACAAAGTATGAGCGGCCTACACATTTTGTTACGAAATTTGTAGGCCTCCTCTGATGTTTCATAATCACAAAGTCACAAGTGTAACAGAAACTGGCAGGACAAGTTTGTCAAACACAACTAGTTATTGTACTAAACAGATGTGTCAGAAACTAGTGAGGTTACGTTGTTATAAAAAGAATGTCTAGAAGTAAAGAAGAAGGACTTAAGACGTCGTCAGACCTTCAATACTTACGATTTGTCGTAACTATTGTGAATACTGACACCGAAAGTTCAACTTCATGCTATTAACTGAAACAGTATATGAACTATAGCATTAAAACATAAAAACCCTCTTCAGAATGGTGTAAATTATGCTCGGGTCAACGAGTTTTTATTATGGTTGAGTGCAGGACACCAAAAACCGGAAATCCTATTGAATAAAATATATTTATTTTCGGTGGAGTTTGTTATCTTTCTATCCCCAAACAGGATGCGATACTGCAGTATAATAACAACGTAATTTTACTACATACCGCATTATCAAAAGCTTTCTCCAAAATCAGCACAGTTTTAATATGCCAGGAGGTTTCAAGAAAGTTTTTGTTTCAATTGTCGTTAATGATGAGGCGATACGTTTTATATGTGACCTCACATGTATAAAAATACAGCGGCAATGCTTTAACTAGTAGAACTGATGTGAACAAAACCCATTTCTCATTTCTCTAAACCTTTTTACAAGAGAATAACAAACTCATATTAAAGAAAAAAACTCCCTCAGTAGTGATTTGTATTTCTTAGAAAACGCCATTCTTTTGATGAGATGTTGCAAAATGTACTACTGGCTCCATGTGATGGTTTTAAAGAACTGCCAATATCGAAACTGTTCTTTCCGTTTGGCAACCGATGAACAACTCTGGTCTTTCAGAAGTACGTATGGGCGTACATCAGCTAACGTCTTGTATTTTTTAAATACATTAACATTTCTCCATTCTTCTGTTTCGTAATAAGAGTTTTCAATTGCTATTTGAGTTGGATGAATATGAGACATTTTGACAGTACTGCATTTGGTGACCTTCCACGCTTGCATTGATAACAATGTTTCAGCAGCACCTTTACAATGAAAGAACTCACCTGTATGCAGTCAAATTATATGGTACCGGATCGTAGCTTTAGCTGGCTCATTAATCTTGTCGAAATTTTGCAGAACAAAAACCTTGCCAACTTTACTTTGTTTCTGTTATTTCAAAATCTCTATCTCAGCTCAAAAAGCTCATCAGAAGCTCGTGTGTTATGTCTTCAAACAATCCCATGCTAAATGGGAGAGATCTAGGTGCGAAGCACTTGGAGCTCCAGAGGGAAGCACTGTTGACAGAATGACCAGGCATAGTCTAGTACTGAATATCTGAAACATTTTTTCCGTGATTTGACACTTGGAACAAGGCTAATGGCATGCAACCAAGAACACAACAGCACTGAAAACTCGTTTTATGAAACAATAATACAACGTTTGACATTTCCATTCTTCGTTTAACTCGTGATGTAACCTACAATTTTACATACTGCCAGGCTATAAACGAAAAATTCATAACTGTTTTTTCACTGAATATTAGCAAACGTACAGGGCCTTGTAACGGAGATGCTTCCTGAAGTGGGCAAACGTCTTAACCATAGCAACACCAACGTATGTTCCACAACGTCTTCTACTGAACGGAGAGAAAGGGTACTTTGTCTACCACAAAAGAAATTTAAAAATCAGTTTTCATTGACTGTCATTAAGTGTTATTAAGAACACACGTTTCAAATGAACGCTGGTGTGTAAGTAGAACCAGAAAATATCTTTCAAATAAATCTTAGCAATACCACTGCATTTTTCATAATCAAAGTGCGATTCTTTATGACCACTGAAAAAAATACAGATTTCATTAACTGTCTTGACTTCTGTTCTCAACATACATTTTGCAGATACACAGATGTATAAGCAGTGTCCTGAACCTAAAAACATGAATGTGACATTCGTTGCGAATGGCGGAGCGGGTCCTTATCAGTTGAAGGGCCCAGACAACAGACAAGCAAGGTGTGCTGCCGACCTCCCTTCAAGAGCTCAGATCAAAACATCGCCAGTGGATGTAAACATCAACAGACTTTCCGCATAAACACGAAACTACTTCGTGAAAAGACATGTGAGAGAGATCCACCAATTGGAACTAATATGACTACGTGTACCACTCTGCCGAATCGGCGTTATAAGCGCGCCAGCAGAGTCAGACCGGCATTGTGTACCTACAGCTAGGACAACTCCGGCCAATACCTGCGCCAGCTCTAGCATAGCAGACACTCGTCGTAGGCTTTAGTAGAAAGTTGTATTTTTGTAATTGTGTGCAGTAGTACTTTGGTTATTATTTTCTCTTCATTGTCTTGTACTCCTGTCTGGCTTTTGCCACCACAAGAATTGTGGTGCCTTTACTTTTCAGCAACAGTCGGTCCACAGGTGTATCGTTTAATTCATCAATTACACCCTGAGCAGCCACCTCGCGATCTCTCATTTGCCCGTATTGAAGGCTGCCTCTTTGAGTATTTTGACACGCTAATACACGTCACCTTCGTGAGTCAGACTTCCTTTTCCTGTCGAAAGTCCCCAGGTCAGATGTATCTGGAATGGATTACGAAGCTCCAGTGTCTCTCCCGTGATAACAAGTTCTGGTGCACCAACGTTGCCTGCAAGCAGTCTTAAGCCTCTTCGTTGATTCGGGTTATGGTCGTGTTTCATGGAGCAAATGAGGGTCTTTGGGCTGATCTGTTGAAGTTACAGGACCCGTCCTTCGACACCTGTCTGCCGATCATTCGTGCGTTTGGACAGTCTCACTGGCTACATCCGCCGTGTCTTGATTAGGCTCTTTTTGCAGATCGTCAGTTGCCTAGCGCCGAGCGGGAGTCTCGTCGGTCCGTTGGTACGTCTCGTGACATAAAGTCATTCGCAAGTTATCATGTCCGGGCTGTTTCCGGGCTCACCAACGGCCGGTGTGCTCCCACCGGCGAGCAAGGTGCACGGCTTGCAGCCGAACGGGCCACATCGCTGTCGTGTGTCAGGCTTCGCAGAAACTATGCGTAGGTGCCACACTTCCTGCGGAGGCACAGGCTCGTCACGAATCATCACCGCAGGACCTGGACACCTCGCATTCCATTGACGGACAAATCGCCTCCACACTAGGGATGCATGGTTTCACTGCACATGTTCACCTTCATTCCTCTGCTGTCCGTCGATTTTTATCAAGGCCTGCCTGGCCCCCTTTGCTCTCCGAGACTGGTTCCTGGTGGAACTTCGCCGCCTACAAGCGCACAGTCTTTGGGCGACGCCTATCGTGTTAGTCGAGAAGCTGAACGGTGCTTTACGCATCTGTGGCTATTTTAAGGTCACGGTAAATTCTCAGTCCGTCATCGATGCATATCCTGTCCCATCGGTGGATGACATACACGTCTTGCAGGCTCCACCGTTTTCGCCAAAACTGATTTGCACAATGCTTATTCGTAGCTGCCGTCGGGCGAGGAATCGTAGCAGATCCTAGTCATCAATACCTCGTGTGGCCTTTTCTAGTACAACGTCCTCCCGTGTGGCGTTGCCAGCGGCCCCGCCATTTTACAACGTTATTCGGATCCCCTCACTAGTCAGGTGCCCAGTGTGGCAAATTATCTGGACGACGTCATCGTCGGTGGCTCGTCCTAGGTGGACCTTGCGGACAAGCTGAAGAGGTTGTTCAGGTTTCTTCTAGTTTATGTTGCCAGAAAGAAAAGTGAGACTTTTTTGCTTATGAGGTCAGATATCTCGGGTTTACAATTGATGCCCCGGCCTACACGCCCCTACGGAGTATGGCGAGGTAACTCAAAACCTGCCCCCTCACACCAATATGAAGCAACTGCAATCCATCCTTGGTAAATTCAACTGTTATTTGCGTTTTATGCTCCACGCCGCCGACATTTCGGCGCCCCTAACCGGGTCATACAGCATGGGTTTGTGTTGGGTTTGGGATGCAGAATGTGAGCAGGCTTTCACAAGACTCGGCTATCTCCCTCCCTCTTTGTCTGGGTGCTTATGACCCTTCCCTCCCCATCACTATCGAAGGCGATGCATCAGACTATTGTCTGGGTGCGGAGCTCTCGCAAATGGTCAACGGCGTTGAGAAGTCGGTGGCTTTCGCAATAAAAAAATTGACCGACGCTCAAACCAAATATAGTCAAATTAAAAAGAATGCTTTGGCACTGGTTTTCGACCTGAGGAAATTCCACGATTTCGTATATGGTCGTCATTTCACTCTGCAGACTGACCACAAACCTTTGGTTTCTTTGTTTCACCCGGGTGCTGCAGTTCCCACCTGGACAGAGCGCCACCTCCACCGTTGGGCGCTCTTCCTACGACGTTCGACTTTGATATTGTCTATCGCACCTCTATCGCCGATTTTCTTTCCCGGCTCCCTGCCGGGGTGGGCAAGTTTGACGCCCCCCCTTGGTTTGTTTCCAAGTGGAACCGAATGTGGACGGAGCTCTGGACGCTCTTCCATTGGATGCCGATGGAGACTGATGGCCACCGCTCAGGATCAGACACTGCAAGCTCTCTGCCGCCAAATCGCTGTGAGTTGGCCGACCAGCCATCGTAGTGTCCGCGATGTGAAGGTCCAGCAATTTTGGGATCATCGACTTCCTCCACACTGGCCATTGGGGAACCGTCCTCACCAAACAGCTGGCTCACCAATACCTTTATTGGCGCGGTTTGGATAAAGACATTGCATCCCTTGTGCTGGCCTGCACCACATGTCAGGCAGAACCCCTGCGTCAATATTTTTCGTAGCTGGATGCATCTGCTCCATGGGAATGTCTCCACTTGGATTTTTCAGGGCCATTTCATGGTTCCCAATGGCTCATCCTTACTGAGTCCGGGTCAGTTTCGTGGTTCCCAATGGCTCATCCTGATTGACCCCAGGTCGGGATACTCTTATATATCCCGCTTGATCAACACCACTTCCGCTGAATCAAAATTCTCTGGCGTCTCTTTGCTGGCGAGGAACTTCCCAAAACGATCGTCACGGATAACAGTCCACAGTTCACTTCGACCGAGTTTAAGCCTGTACTGCCAACACAATTTCCCTTGTCCCCACCGTCCCATTTCCCCTGTGTCAAACGGCCGGGCAGAACGTTTTGTGTGGACATTCAAGGTCCAGCTCGATAAGCTGCTGCGCCATCACCCACTGCAGAAGGCCGTGCTTCTTTCTTTGGCTATGTACCGCTCTGCTCCCCCATGCCGGTAAAAGTTCAGTGGAGATACTTCATGGTCGATCATACCGCCATCCCTTATCCGTCCTTGTTCCCGAGACTTCCCACCCTTCCCCCCGCCCTGGGGGAGCTGCCAGTGCCTGTCACCAGCTGCCCTCTGACGGAACCTCCGCTTCCGCCTCCGCCTCAGCCGCTGCCTCCGCTGCCAGCTGCCCCTGCTGCGACGCCATCTCCTGCTCCTGCCGGCCACGAACCTATAAACGTCGACCAGGACGCCCCTACTTCTATGGTCGCTTGTGGTGCTGTGCATTCTTTTTCCAGGGTGAGAAATGTCGAAGCGGCCCCTTAACAGTGAGAGGTCCGGCACAACAGACAAGTAAGGTGTGCTGCCGATCTCCCTTCAAGAGCTCAGATCAAAACATCGCCAGTTGATTTAAACATCAACAGCTAGGACAGCTCCGGCCAATACCTAGGCCGGCTCTAGCGTTGCAGGCACTCGTCGTAGCCTTCAGTAGAAAGTTATGTCCTTATAATTGTGTGCAGTAGTATTTTGGTTATTGTTTTCATTTCATTGTCTTGTACTCTTGTCTGGCTTTTGCCACCACAAGAATTGTTGTGCTTCTTGTTGTTGTTGAGTTTGGAAATTGGTGCACGCCAAGAAGACGTTTTAGTTAAAATAAATTATGTTCAGACGAGGTCGTTATTTCTTTCCTGACGACCGCACGACACTAAAGTGAAAGTGACATCCACTACTTAGACCTTGGTACTGCTAGATTTTAACGATACTTGCAAATAACTATCTGTCGATACACCATTAAAGAATGCGCCATGTGACAGAGTTGGGTGGCTGACCCCAAGGGCTTGTTCAGTCAGCTAAGCGGAAGGAACTGTCTTGTGCACCACAATAGCCCTTTCCTTCAATGTGTTCAAAAGTTGTCTTAAATTTGTCAGTTGAAATTAGTTCAATGCATAAATATTAGTCTGTTGTGATGTTATGTACCTCTTTTACGATTAGAGAAGGGAGAATATGAAGCCCAGTGCCGGCACATAACCTACACATCTCAAAAAGCACCACGCTGTCCGCCGAACTTAATGTGCATAACGATCACATCACTTTCAACAGGGTCTCATGCCATCATTCCTCGTGGCAGTTTAAAGAGGTATGGAATTTAATTCAGGTCACTGGCGCAAGGACTGATGATTAGCAAGTTTACAGCACCATCTATTCTCACCTTGCAGCCAAAAAATGACGGTGGAAATTTATTGCGCCGTCATATCCGAACCGACGTATTTCCGAGGCGAGCGCCACTGCACAGGTATATGTTTGCGATCTTTTTTATGCTAGATTAAGGGACAATGAAAAATCCGTGATCCGACCGGGATTCGATCCCGCGACTTTTTGATTTTCAGGCACCCGTTTTTGTAGCGCCATGAAAAGGAAAGACACAGCTTCAAGCTGGGTAGAGACAAGGGCTGCAGGTTTCGAATACCGCCTGTCATTGTGCTGGTTCCACACATGGTACGGGCTTTTATTATTTTTTATCTTTCTTTATTTATTTTTGTTGAAACCTTACAACTTTCAATTGAAAAAGTCAGTAAACAAAATTTAATCCCACATGATTACTAATCAAACAAAAAAAACTCTTGACAAATAGCGACATAACACCATTTTGACAGAGAGATGACTGGGCAAGAATATTAACCCACAAATGACTGATATCAATAAAAAATTCCCGAATATGCCTTAATTTATTATTTATCCTCCCAACATCTATTGGAGGAGCTGAGTTTGCAGGTCGGAGACAGGCAAAAGGAGTGCTGTAAGTGACTGTGGGGCGAGAAGGCACGTACAGTGCGTCAAAAAAATAAAGAGGAAGCCTTGGCCTGAATATCAGGGGGGCCAAATCTTATAGGACATCCGAAAAACAGAGTTTCGCCAGATGAACTTACCCGATAATTGTTGTACTTTTCGGGACATCACAGCAGGAAGGGGAATAATTTGTGTTAAAAGAGGCTTTACTCGACACATAAGTTTCAAAGGTCCGAACCTTATGAAGTAACGAGAGGGAGGGACGCTCGTGTGCAAGGTTCGTTCCTTGAATCCTTTCAGTGTCGGACTTGCAGTTTTAACGCAGCCATCTTCATCGGACAAAGATTAATAAAAACACCTCAATAATCGGTGGTGGGCGGCTGTCCCAGTGCATGGAATCTCACGCGCGTCAAATCTCCTAAAATTGAGTAACCCACACCGCCTAACGTTAATCTGCGCACCCGTAAGACCACAGAACGCATCCAATACGTTCTTGTGCACCGGAATGTCGTCATGAATACGAAGAAGTAGCGTAACGTCATCGGCATACGCGTGAACGATGAATCTTTCTCCCAATTTGACCAGCCACGCAATCGAGCAGCTGTGGACAGTAATAAGTATTTCAAAAGTAGCACGAATAACGGCATAGATGTGCAACTCCCCTGCGTGACAGTTGGACACATTTCCATCGGGGTAGTAAGACGACCATTCACTTCAATAGACACCTAAATACCAGTAATTATAGAGGTGAATATTGGTTGTGCAGCTTCATTAAAACCAAAACTATCGACACTCTTAACAGAACATCATTATTAACTCGATCAAACGCATGTTTAAAATGAATATAAGGTAAATTTCCCACACAGGAATAGTGGAAGCAACTGAGATGAGATCACGACATTCAGCAACGGCAGTCAGAAGCGTACGACACGGAGAAAAATTTGATAACGCTCGACAATGTCAGCAAGCGAAACTGACAAACGGTTGTTTATCGTCCACGCTGCGATTTCATAGTCAAAATTGAGTAACTTTATCTGGCTGACATGATAGACGGATAGAGGTCCCTTCTTTTTGGAAATTAAAAACTTACCACTTCGAAGGAGGGTTGGATGAGTATCCGTTGCACCACTTCATTCACCATAGACGTTATCATATCTCCTATCAGAGGCTAAAACCGAATGTAAAATTGTCTAGAAAGCGTATTCAAACCCAGTGATTTGGAGAAAGGAGAGCGAGCTACAATATCAGGTACTTCATCACGATGAAAGGCTGCCCAAAACTCTTCGTGGAGAGTTGGCGTAAGAACACTACTAGGAGGGAAGTAAAATCAGCATACAATATACTATCTGATGGCACTTCAGTGCAAAGATCGGAAAAGTACCGGGAAGTTCACGCACTATATCAGGTCCGGATGACCATATATAGAACGAATGGTACTGGGATACGTTCTTTGAGATCGCGTTCGAAGCTGAATTAGGTGATAGCAGATGAGTACTCACTGTGGAGAATCGAACGTGACTGTGAATGTAAACGAAGACCACCTAATTCTAGCTATTGAGTTGCAAAAATTTCACCTTCACGCGGTGAAGGGACATCTCGAGCACTATCATAAAGGTCACGAAGGATAGAATAGTAAAATTCCCGAGTCCTTTTCATTTGAGCCGTTTTACCAGCGTTAAAAGGTATGCGTGCAGCTAGAAATTGAGTTTTGGCAATGGCAACCACTCCATAACTGAAGGATAACGCACTTGGCTCAAATGGCTCTGAGCACTATGGGACTTAACATCTGAGGTCATCAGTCCCCTAGAACTTAGAACTACTTAAACCTAACTAACCTAAGGACATCACACACATCCATGCCCGAGGCAGGATTCGAACCTGCGACCGTAGCAGTCGCGCGATTCCGGACTGCGCACCTAGAACTGCGAGACCACCGCGGCCGGCATAACGCACTTGGGAATGGCTTGTCCGCCACCACACATCACACAGAGAGGGATGCGCCAGATGTAACATATTTAGCTCCTCGACAGGACAAATGAGATGCACTCGCTCCGGGCTTGGTTACGAGTAACTAAAACAGGGCAGTGGTCAGTGAAGCGAGCAGAAATTATATAAACTGACAAAAGTTGGTTACATAGGGAAGCAGACAGATAAAAACTTTACAATACATTACTAGAAGTAACTTTAAAACATTTAAAACACACTAATGTGCGATATCTGCAGATCCGTGCATCCTGCGGACTCAACGATGCCACCATATCATGAAGTTCACGACAATAGTTAAAACTGAGAGTCTAAAGCACAGGACGTAAGACGCAGCTGAAATCTCCACCCATCAAAAATTAAGCCGAGATCATAAAAACGACACCCTGTAGCCCGACCGTCGTCCCGAGTTTCAAAGACTGTCAACAACGGAATATCCTCCATATAATGCACGGCCATGCCAGTAGAACTTCCCGGCACAACATTAAAACACGTAGAATATCCAGGGAGGCAAAACACATCAAATTATACTTCTTGCAAACACATAATATCAGCTTGGAACTCATAAATAAACTGTCGTAAAGCAGCAAGGCGTATTGGAGAGATTATCCTATCCACATTTAGGATAAGAAACGTATACGCCTGCACACACAAGGTATGAAAGTGGAACTAAAAAATAATTAACCCATCAGGTCCCGTGCTAAATAATACCGGTAGACGGACATGAAGGTACAGATTTGAATCCTCTATACCGGAAGGTGTAGATTCCATATTTCGTTTTTTTCGCTGCACGCTCAGGTTGAAAACGTTTTTTCACACCACTCCGCGAAAACCTTACTTCTTGACGCGGAATGATAAGGAGCTCATCAAAGTCCACTTCGTGGAGGGAGGCATCCCCCTCCACTCAACGGAATGCGGAGAACATAACGGGGAGCGATGAACATCATCATCAGACAAAGAGGAAACGTACAATGCAGCGTCGGAAGATGTTTACAACATCCGACTACCCGGAAGAGAATCGGTAGTAGTCTGTTGCTCCATCGTATCAGATTGGGAAAGGGATGGAATTACATTAGAACATTGTAAAGGCATAACAGCAGACGATGTCCCCGTTAAATCAGCGGAACCCAACGGGACAGATGTTCCTACTAGTGGAGGGGAGGACGCAGATGTAACATTCATTTCAACATCAACAGAACCAGCCTCGTCGCATCTGGCGAGATAATAACCGTAGTTAGCGTGAATATTTAAAGTGTCACCATTGGAAGAAGCACCCTCCACCACTGACACGGCCACGTGGCACCACCGAGAAGCGGACCGTCATGTTCGACATACGGCTGTGGCGTAACGCACTGCAGCTGTATCAGCAATTCGAACAGCAGCTGGCACCACAGTGACACAACGAACTGTTACAAATCGGTTACTTCAAGGACAGCTCCGAACCCAACTCTCTGTGCATTCCACTGACCCTAGACCACCTTCGTTTCCTACTTAAGTGGTGTAAACCGGGAGCTCGTTGGAGGGCGGAGTTGAGGTCTCTTGTGTTTCCCGATGAATCTTTTACGAAAAATATTCCAGCGCCATTGACAACAGTCTTTGATTAGAAGGAAACCAAGTGAGCGCCCGCAAACAACGTGTCTATGGTCCAAACACACTGGACCCGCACCTGGAACTATAGTTCTTCCATTCCGTATGACATCAGTGGCTCTCTCGTTGTGTCCCACGCACCCTGACTCAAAATTTATAACTCAGTCTGCCAATTCGATCTGTTGTGCTGCCACTCATGAACAGCACTTCAGGGGATGTTTTCCAACAGGATAACGCTTGCTCACATAGCGCTTTTGTATCCCAACATGCTCTGCAGCGTGTTGACATGTCGCCATGGCTTGGTCAATCACCACATCTGTCTCCAATCGCGCAGATATAGGACATCATCGATCTTCAGCGTCATCCACAGACAGCATTGACACTCCCTGTATCACCGACCAAGTGCAACAAGCATGGAACTCCATCCCACAAACTGACACCCGGCACATGTAAAAAACAATGCATTCACGTTTCCATTCAACATTCTGTTGGTTATTCCGGTTATTAACGTACCAGCATTTCACATTTGCAATGGTTTATCTCACGCTTACGTTCACCTTTGTTCTTGAAATGTTGTTCACTTAAATATGTTACCTATATGAATTATTCCAGAAATTTCATTAGACTATATTAATTACTTAACGTATTGGTGTTGAGATTTCTTTTCTGTGTATATAGGCAAAGAAGTGTGGCATGCACGTCCTGTTCGCTCTCACAGGAAACTGAAGAGAGCAGAGTTTTCTTTGCTCCTGTCCATAATAAAATCTGATTCTACATCTATACTTAAACTCCGCAATCTGTCTATTGGTGTGTGGCGGACGGTTCTTCTGGAACAACTATGTCTTCCCCCCTTTACTGCTCCATTCACGAAAGGCGCGTAGGAAAAATGAGTCGGTAAAGCTATTTATGACATATAATTTCTCAATTTTCCTGTGTGTGATCATTTCGCGAGTGATATGTGGATGAAGGTTGTATTTTCTTCTATTGTTTCTGGAAGGTAAGCTCTCGAAATTTCAACAGTAGACCACTCAGTGATGCAAAAAGCCCCTGTCGTGGCATATGGCGCTACAGTTTGATGAGTAAACGATACCGAGACAAGGCACGCCCCATTTTTTGAAACTACTTTCTTCTGTTGATCCTACATGATGAGGCTCCCATAGCGATAAACGGTACTCAAGAGTCGGCCGAACAGCTAGTCTGTAAGCTATTTCCTACGTGGATGACTTACATTTTCTCACGATTCTCCCCCTGAATCTCAGACTGGTATCTGTTCTTCCTACTGTATGTTTTACATGGACGTTGCACTTTTGGTCGCTCTAGATGAATACTTCCCGGTATTTTTTGGTAGAGAATGCTTCCAGCTAGTGGTCCTCTTTGTGTATTTATAAGTGTCGTACCGCATATCTTTTTCGCTTAGGGTCAACTGCCAGTCCCTACGACAATGATCGACCCTCTGCAGGTCTTTCTGTGTTTCGCCACAGTGATCAGGCGTTTCAACCTTCCTCTAGAAAACAACATCCTCCTCAACGTCTTCAAATAGTCTCATGGAGCCTCCAACGTCAACCACTACACTAACATAAATTATAAACGGTATCGGCTCTATGAAACTCACTGGAATACTCCGGATATTATCTTTATATTTGTCGTTGTTTCCGTTATGAACGACTTTTGAAGTTCTACATCCAATCATAAAAGAGGGTTGTATACATGGAAGAAGCCTGGAGATACTGGCAGGTTTCACATAGATTATATAACGGTAAGACAGGGATTTAGGAACCAGGTTTTAAATTGTAAGACATTTCCAGGGGCAGATGTGGACTCTGACCACAATATATTGGTTATGAACTGTAGATTAAAACTGAATAAACTGCAAAAAGTTGGGAATTTAAGGAGATGCGACCTGGATAAACTGACTAAACCAGAGGTTGTACAGGGTTTCAGGGAGAGTATAAGGGAAAAACTGACAGGAATGGGGGAAAGAAATACAGTAGAAGAAGAATGTGCGCCTTTGAGGGATGAAGTAGTGAAGGCAGCAGAGGATCAAGTAGATAAAAAGACGAAGGCTAGTAGAAATCCTTGGGTAACACAAGAAATATTGAACTTAATTGATGAAAGGAGAAAACATAAAAATGCAATAAATGAAACAGGCAAAAAGGAATACAAAGGTCTAAAAATGAGATCGACAGGAAGTGCAAAACGGCTAACAGGTATGGCTAGAGGACAAATGTAAGGATGTAGAGGCTTATCTCACTAGGGGTAAGATTGATGCTGCCTACAGGAAAATTAAAGAGACCTTTGGAGAGAAGAGAACCACTTGTATGAATATCAAGATCTCAGATGGAAACCCAGTTCTAAGCAAAGAAGGGAAAGCAGAAAGGTGGGAGGAGTATATAGAGGGTCTATACAAGGGCGATGTACTTGAGGACAATATTATGGAAATGGAAGAGGATGTAGATGAAGATGAAATGGGAGATACGATACTGCGTGAAGATTTGACAGATCACTGATAGACCTGAGTCGAAACAAGGCCCCGGGAGTAGACAACATTCCATTAGAACTACTGACGGCCTTGGGAGACCCAGTCCTGACAGAACTCTACCATCTGGTGAGCAAGATGTATGAGACAGGCGAAATACCCTCAGACTTCAAGAAGAATATGATAATTCCAATCCCAAACAAAGCAGGTGTTGACAGATGTGCAAATTACCGAACTATCAGTTTAAAAAGTCACAGCTGCAAAATACTAACGCGAATTCTTTACAGACGAATGGAAAAACTGGTAGAAGCAGACGCCGGGGAAGATCAGTTTGGATTCCGTAGAAATATTGGAACACGGGAGGCAATACTGACCTTAAGACTCACCTTAGAAGAAAGATTAAGGAAAGGCAAACCTACGTTCCTAGCATCTGTAGACTTAGGGAAAGCTTTTGACAATGTTGACTGGAATACTGTCTTTCAAATTCTAAGGTGGCAGGGATAAAATACAGGGAATGAAAGGCTTGTTTCAATTTGTACAGAAACCAGATCGCAGTTATAAGAGTCGAGGGGCGTGAAAGGCAAGCAGTGGTTGGGAAGGGAGGGAGACCGGTTTGTAGCATCTCCCCGATGTTATTCAATCTGTATATTGAGAAACCAGCAAAGGAAAAAAAAGAAAGATTCGGGGTAGGTATTAAAATCCATGGAGAAGAAATAAAAATTTAGAGGTTCACCGATGACATTGTAATTCTGTCAGACACAGCAAAGGACTTGGAAGAGCAGTTGAACGGAATGGACAGTGTCTTGAAAGGACGATATAAGATGAACATCAACAAAAGCAAAACGAGGATAATGGAACGTAGTCGAATTAAGTCTGGTGATGCTGTGGGAATTTGATTATGAAATGAAGCACTTAAAGTAGTAAAGGGGAGCAAAATAACTGATGATGGTCGAAGTAGAGGGGATATAAAATGTTGACTGGCAATGGGAAAGAAAGCGTTTCTGAAGATGAGAAATTTGTTGACATGGAGTATAGATTTAAGTGTCGGGAAGTCGTTTCTGAAAGTATTTGTGTGGAGTGTAGCCATGTATGGAAGTGAAACGTGGACGATAAATAGTTTGGACCAGAAGAGAATATAAGCTTTCGAAATTAGGTGCTACAGAAGAATGCTGAAGATTAGATGGGTAGATCACGTAACTAATGAGGAGGTATTGAATAGAATTGGGGAGAAGAGGAGTTTGAGCCAGAACTTGACTAGAAGAATGGATCTGTTGGTAGGACATGTTCTGAGGCATCAGGGGATCACCAATTTAGAATTGGAGGACAGTGTGGAGGGTAAAAATCGTAGAGGGAGACCAAGATATGTTTACACTATGCAGATTCAGAAGGATGTAGGTTGCAGTAAGTACTGGGAGATGAAGAAGCTTGCACAGGATAGGGTAGCATGGAGAGCTGCATCAAACCAGTCTCAGGGCTGAAGACCACAACAACATTAACAACAATATGCAATCAGAAACCTGGACCGATACTCGGGAAACTCGCGTATTTTTTGCAAAATGACAGCGTGCGAACTGTTTTGAAAGCCTTCCCGAAGTCAAGGAACACAGCATCAAACTCAGTGTGTTTGTCTAAGGCACTCTGGATTTTTATAGACGAATAGAGCAAGCCGAGTTTCGCAAATCTCTGCTTGTGGAACACATACTGATTTTTGTAGACGAGGCTTTCCAACTCTAAGAATGTCATAACGCGTGAGCAAAAACTTGCTTCATAATTCTACAACAAACTGACGTCGGTGATATTGCCCTATAGTTCACCTCCGTCAAACGGCTTTCTTGAGAATAACCTGCACTGTCTTTCATTTGCTGGGCATCCTTCGTTGCTCCAGCGACCTTTGAGAAAAGTACTGTTACAAGGGTAGCAATGTGTTTACCATATTATCTGTAGGACATCACAGATATGTCTTCTGCCCCGTTTTCTTTCCACTCCCAAGTAGCTGTAGTTGATTTTCTATTCCGAGATGTTATCTCAATATCCGCCACTTCGGCGTTCGTGCTACAGTTGAAAGGAGGAGCCGTATTAAGGACTTCCACTGTGAAACAATTTCGGGAAACTGAATTCAGTATTTTGGCCTTCTCTCTGGCATAAGATCAAAACGTCTTAGGACTTTTAGTCAGACTATTTGGCAACTGTGTTTTGAAATATCTTGAATGGTTCTCACATCGCTCTACTGACGCTCATTTTGACTTTATTCAAGTTCTGTTAGTCTGCCAGACTCTGATTTCACTTGAATAGGAGATGAAGCTCTCTTTGCTTTTACAGTAACTTTCTAACACTGCTATTGAACTAGGGTGTCGTCTTTTCCATCCCTCACAACCTCGCTCGGAACACACTCGTGTAAGAAATATTGTAATATTTTTTTGAATTTTATCCAATTGTGCTTCACACTTTCGTCCTCAGATCTGAGTAATACTTACATAATCTGTGTTGTGGGCTGGTGGGAGTGTCAACTTTGATTAAAATCTCGCTCCTGGTAGGAGTTTGAAGAACATTTCCAAAATAAGAGTACTCAGAAAATCTCTAAGCAGGCAGTCTATATACGACAATTCTATTCACTGTTCTATTTCTACTGAAGACTAACCAGTGTTTATCTACCTGTCACTGTTTCTATCTCACTCGAAGACTTTAAGAAACGACGAACGTCGTACAGGAACTCCATAGAAAGACTCGGACTGAGTTAACAACTTGCAGCTGACTAATTCTGTTCGTGCACTATTACTTAAGCGCACAGTCTCTTTCCGCTGGCGATGCCTCTCCAGTGGACGTGATTCCGCGGACAGCGTGATTCGTTTGCGCGCAGCGATCTTTCTGCTGCGCACGGACGTCCACGATACTTCTCGCACCAACTGTAGCAAACCCTGCTGGTGTGGTATCTCAGTACACCACACTCTGCAATCATTCTCCTGTCTCTTTCTCTCTCTCTAGCGAATCAAAACATATTTTCCTCCTTTTTCTAACATTCCTTATAATGCCAGTGGTCATTGATGCTATCATGGCATCAAGATCACTGTTTGTATCCTCGGCGCTAACTTATTCGCAAAATTCGGGTCTGCTTGAAGAAATTTTCAGGCAAGCATTCATAACACTCTCACACTATCCCTTTCTCTGGCGGCAGATGTGACTAGGGTCACATGTTCAAATCTCCGTCGGGTCTATATTACAGTAGTATGATCAGGAAACATAAGCGGAATTTTCTCCAAGTTAACTCTGGAGTACTCTGTCAGTACAGTTCTGACGCTCGTGGTCTATAAAGGCATCCGATTATCTTGTCTAACACGTGTTTGATATTTACTTTTCCCCACATTATTCCACATTCGAAATCTGTAATAACCTCACTAGATATTATCGAATTCTTACTGCAATAAATACGCCGCCAACACTGACGTCTTAACTATCCTTGCGAAAAACACGGTGTTCCACGAGATATGGTCAATATTCAGGGATATGGCAAGAACGATCATTAGAAGCAGAAAAATCTACTACACATGGGTTCTGAAATATATACCTTAAGACCCATAATCATTTCTTCATCATCGATACTATGAGACAAATCTCTTTTGCTGCAAGCTCTTTGCTCTCCATATTTTGGGAGGAGGTAGTTGGACCAAACCAAGAAAAAATTGTCTATTAAAGACGGGCTCTAATATGCATACCATAAGAGATATAAATACTTGAGTGGCAGAGCTGTGTTTTACAGTAATGAACAAGTTCTCGTAGCTCTTAAAGTACGCATTTTAGCACCCATGTCTACCACACTTTTTTTGCTTCGATTAATCGTTCCTGACCATTCGTCCTGGAATACCCTAGATAATTGAATCAGTATTTAAGATTTCATTGCTACTCACAGTTCAGCTTTCTAGTACTGTCTGGTCAGTATTACCTTTGATAAGCAGTACTAATTTGGGGACCTTTCACGAATACTTATGTAGTCCATATTATCACAATAATCTTTTCCATTACCCTTCTGTGAGAAAGAAAGTTCACTGAGAATAACCTGGCTAATGTATCTTCCGATTCGGCTGACAGTATCACTGATCACAAAGAGGAGATCCTTAAAAAAGAATACGCCTCACGATTTGCGCTGACCTGGTAACTGCTTCCAGCGCGTAAAAGGCGCCTGACGTACTGACGGTTTGGGGAAGGGGATGAGGGGTGGGGGGGAGGGGTGAGGGGGCGGGGGGAGGGGCAAGAATTCTCCACCCTATTGAGATCGTCGCACAATCACCTGGATTCTGGATTAGACCTTCCACTCTGTTCCAAATAAAAACCAACTTTAACAGTACTTCGAGGCCTTACTCTACAGACCTTTATTAAAAAGGTGAACAATGTAGTCATGGAGACTACTTACAGAGCATTGTTTAGAAAACTGTAAACTATATTACATCACCACATCCCTCACTACTAGAGGGACTACGAGGATCGAGATTTCTTCAACTGCTGTAGAGTTATGCCTCGTATGTTCTGTGTCCTTAGAGAGAGTTACGTTGCTCAACATTTCTCACATTAACGGAAAAAAATTAATTCCCTTGTAATAATAAATATATGAGTCAGTAGACGAAACCTAAAATTTATCAGCATACCAATTTCTGACCTGTGATTACCAGGTTCGCCAGATAGCGCAAGACTTATTTTAGCCCAAAACAGGCACGTGAAAGACGTGACTAAGTCATAGAAGTATTCCGTTTATGAGTTAACCTGTTTCGCAGTTAATGTCAGCCAAGTTCACACAGTTCGTGCTTACTTTCAGTTGTTATACATTAGTTTTCCACAACGAGTAACATCAAATCCTTTGTTCGACATATGCACCAATAATTGTGCTCTCGCCTTATATGTGTCTAAAAGGTATAGAACTTATACGACTTGTTATTGTTGTGATAGCGTGATAGCTGTGTTTACTTGACCAGAATTTACTCTGGACACGAATAATACAGTGGGTCATTTTTTTATTTGACTTTATTATTCCATATCATTCCTTTATTGACCAGCAAAGATGGTTTCACAACTTCCATTCAAGCAGTTCCAGTATCATTTCCACCAACTCTGCAAAGTTGTCATGTTTTTGTTAATATATATTACATTGGATTCGTCATACATTTTGCATAGGTATTTGTCTGTATGTACTTATTTTTATCACCCTCTTAACTGTAACAGACGACGAGGTGGCGCAGTTGTTAGCACACTGGACTCACATTCGGAAAGACGGCGGTTCAGACCCACGTCCGGCCAGGCAAATTTATCTTTCCTGTGATTTCCCTACATCGCAGCAGGCAAATGCCGGGATGGTTCCTTCGAAAGGGCACTTTTTCTTCCACATCCTTGGCACAATCCGTGCTTCTGCTCCTTCTTTAATGACCTCCATGTCGACTGGACGTTTAACCCAATCTGCTTTCTTCTGTAATTCTCGAAAACTTTTTCCTGTATCAGTGTCTGATGTCTGTAGTCAGAGCTATTTTTAATTTTCTTGCCTGCAGTATTTTATTGTTCTTTAACCTATACTAAGCCACTCTTTAAAAATTTCGAATATTGGTCACTCTTGTACATCTCCTCATTATTTTTATTAGAGTGCTTCTTTTTTGGTACTGTTATCTGCAGTTTTTTTTAGTTCCAGCTCAGTTCTGTTTTATACATTATTACAGTGCCTGAAAAATTTTTCCTCTGTAGTACCACATTTTCCATTGTAGCCGAATTTTCAGATAAAGGCATCAATATTTGTGTGGAATACACAGTGCAAAAACAGACAGAAGAAACAATGTGTGTGGTGTGGATCAGGAATATAATGGGATATGGGAATATGAAGAAGATATCATAAAAAATTTCTCCACAGTTATTTTTATTTGACTACTCAAGTATGAAATGCTACACTAAAGGATATTGGTAATAGTTGTACAGAGCATTGATTGAATATGCAGAACGTTGTTCAAAAAGGCTTCCTTATCCAGCGTAGGGGAGAACTCCAGCTGCAGCAGTATATGGGTAATCTCCAGCAGTGTACGGGTAACCTCTTAGCCCTGCAGTGTAGGGGTAGGTCCCAGCTGTGTAGGCGTATGTCCCAGCTGTGTAGGGGTAAGTTCCAGCAGTGTAGGGATACGTTTTAGCTGTGTAAGGGTAAGATGCCGCACGGTAGGGGTAGCCGTCAGCCAGGGTGTTGTAGGCTGCTGAATAGGGGTAGGCCCCTGTGTAGCCCAGGCCGGGGGTGGCGTAGCGGTCCGCAATGGCAGCGTAATACGGGTTGTAGGCCGCCCCTGAAATAGAAGGTTTCGTTACTACCAGAGTAAATACGAATGAAGTGAATGGATAAGTATACCACTTAATGAGATACGTATTTTACTCCGTATGATCTGTCAGCAATGTATCAGAAAACTCCTATGTTGCTCTACAACTGGTGTAAATATTCTTTCTTTACAAGTCTTTCACTTAAATAACAAAAATCTAAATCTAATCTTCAGAAATTCTCAAGTTCGACACTTAAATTTATTCCGTTTCTGAAGAAAATATAAGTGAAATGTAGATAATAGAAATCGTAAATTTTTCGCTGGTGTTGTAAGCGTGACGGTTTATTCTAAGTGTAGACATTATACTGTATATATATATATATATATATATATATATATATATATATATTTGTTTAATTGCCTTTGTTTCTACCATCTACTTTATAAGGCTGCCCCTTTGAAACTCACTGTGCAATATTCATCATAAAAAATTGCATTGTACAGGTCACAATTTCACAAAATATTATAGGATGATGGCAAATTATCTCTGCATTAGATTCCTCCAATTTTTATTGCTCTGCTAGCACCGATACTATAATTACAACGACGATTCTGTCTGCAGCCGGTGCCCTGACATAATAACCCAAAAAACATTCATTATCTAATACAATAACTGTGATCAGATTAAGCAAGAAAACAGAAAGAAGCTAAGGACAGTCGTATTAGCTGTTGTTTCCAAAAGTGGTCCCTGACCTGACGCTGTACCGACAGCTGATGTATGCTGCTTCCCTGAAATAATTTCCTATACAGTCGTCAATATGCTTCATTATTCTTTTATTGGTATAAAAGATACTCCAAAATAATAACTATGTGTTGAGCTGTGTAACATAAACCTATTTGAATCGTTAAGCCAAAAAATTGACCTGTTTGTATGTTTAACAGTATCTTACTTTCATAATCTCTCACTTCGTCACCCATTATGTATTAACACTAAAAACAGTATAAAATATTCCATTTCTCTGCCAAGACGTTATATTCTACTACAGATGCATTTCCTCGGTCAGCCCATTTTGAAATATAGTCGGTCTACAAATTTTCGACTCGCTGCTGAACATGAGGAAGAAAGTATTTTATTACTCTCAATTACAGGAGGCTCACGAAATGCTAATGAAGTCACTTCATCTTCCCACATATTAACATTAAATAAGAATAAAGGTTTAGCTTTTCTCCCTTGAGTTTGATATTATTAAGTATTCTATTCGCGAGAAGCCAATGACAGTTTTCCTCTTTCACTTAAATATCTAGTTATGTCTAGTCCTTTTGTTTTGCGTTAGTTGGAATCTAGATCGTTTTATGGCAGTTGTGTTTGAGAAATAATGCTATTCAACGTTATCTAAAGCCGCAAACAAACAGACAATTTATTATAGTTCTAACAATTGTGGTATGTCTAGTCTGTGTTGAGGAAATGAATAGGTTTGGACGTGTAAAGGGAAAAGAGTATTCAGGTTAGAAATATAATCTGAATCATTGATACATCTTTACAGCAAGAATCTTGTCTTGCTCAGGGACAAGTATACATCCACGCATGTCAGTTTTCGCTACTAGTTATGATACATCCTATGTACGAAATTTAGCAGCAGATCGTAATAGATGTCCAAAGAGGCCTCTTGTGCCGTTTATACCTTAAACCGGCCCTGGAGAAAAGGATACTGAATTTGATGGACTGATATGATACGAAATGAGGAGACTCTTCACAGAATCGGTAAGGGATGGCACCAACAATGTGCGACGGCCTCAGGGGGTACCTCCCGTGGTATTAAAAGAAGGTAAAGTTTTGGGGGATACACAGATATAAGTATAGAGATCTAATGACTGAGAAATGAAATGAAATGATCGTACGGAACTGATGGCTAGGAGTCCCCATCTGGGGAAATTCAGTCACCGAGTTGCAAGTCTCTTCATCTGACGCCACACTGGGCGACTTGCGTGTCTGTGATGATGAAATGATGATGAGGGCAACAGAACACCCAGTCCCTGAGCGGAGAAAATCTCCAATCCGGCCGGAAATCGAAACAGGGTACACTGCTTGGCTGTTAGACGTACTGACCATTCAGCAATGGAGGTGGACAATAATTGAGAACACTAAGTGTTTCTTTCGCTCTGAGATGGAGGGATTCTACATATCTACATATATACTCCGGTAGCCACCAAGCGGTGTGTGGCGGAGGGCATAATTCGCGCCAAAGTCATATTTCCCCCTCTCTGTTCCACTCGCGGATCGCGCGAGGGAAATACGACTGTCTGAACGCCTCAGTACGAGCTCTAACTTCTCTTTGAATGGGGATCATTGCGCGATTTGAAAGTTGGTGGTAATAATATATGCTCTATTCCTCGGCGAAGATCGGATTTCGGAATTTAGTGAGCAGTCCCTTCCGTTTAGCGCGTCGTCTATCTGCAAGTGTGTCCCATTTCAAACTTTCAATGAGATTTTTAGCGTCCTCGTGATGGCTAAATGTACCAGTCACGAATCTTGCCGCTCTTATTTGGACCTTCTCAATCTCTTGAACCAGATCCAACTGGTAAGGGTCCCATACAGATGAACAATACTCTAAGACTGGACGAACTAACGTATTGTAAGATTTCCTTCGTCGAAGGACAGCATCGCTTCAGGATTCTACCAATAAACCGCAGTTCGTCTTGCCCGTTACTTTTGTAATCTGATCATTCCATCTGAGATCATTTCCAATAGTCACACCCAGATACTTGACGGATGTTACCGCTTCCAAAGACTGGGCATTTATTTTGTACTCGTACATTGATGGGGACTTTCGCCTTATTATACGTAGTATTGGAGCAGTACATGAAATCATGGCGCGCAGCACCAAATTTGTCAGAAGACTGGTGACACACATATCAGAAAATACAACTGAAAATTAGAGTTAAGTAGATAATCTATGTTTAGGTACTGCGACTTCATATGCTAATAATGGTGCAATACAAAAACACCGCTCAGTCAAAATGTTACATTGTAGCAATGACGAGGTTTAAAATAAAATAGCAAGATCTTACGGCACGCAAATGTTTGAGGCCGGAAAAAAGCGCTTCTGAAGAAGTAACACACACACATAAGTCGATTTTGGGGAAGTTCTTACCTGTGACCAGAGGGTCGACCGCTTTCTTTGACCTCTGGACGCTGCTGTCATCGACAGAGGCGGCCAAGGCGGCGCCCGACACAGCAAAAATCACTAGCACCTGTAACATAAACTGCAAGGGTCACCTGCTGCTTCATAGATTATGCAACATGAAACTACTGTAACAGACGGATACAGAAGCAAGTGAGTTATCAGAAGAAAATTAATAGTCGCCAGCATCCGGCATGAACATTGTCACTAGTGTGGATATGAGGAGGGATTTCTTATCACAATCGACCACAAAGCGCAGACAAATACTTCTCTGTAGATATGTTGTTGTTGTGGTCTTCAATCCTGAGACTGGTTTGATGCAGCTCTCCATGCTACTCTATCATGTGCAAGCTTCTTCATCTCCCAGTACCTACTGCAACCTACATCCTTCTGAATCTGCATAGTGTATTCGTCTCTTGGTCTCCCTCTACGATTTTTACCCTCTACACTGCCTTCCAATGCTAAATTTGTGATCCCTTGATGCCTCAAAACATGTCCTACCAACCTGTCCCTTCTTCTAGTCAAGTTGTGCCACGAATTTCTCTTCTCTTCAATTCTATTCAAAACCTCGTCATTAGTTATGTGATCTACCCATCTAATCTTCAGCATTCTTCTGTAGCACCACATTTCGAAAGCTTCTATTCTCTTCTTGTCCAAACTATTTATCGTCCATGTTTCACTTCCATACATGGCTACACTCCATACAAATACTTTCAGAAACGACTTCCTGATACTTATATCTATACTCGATGGTAACAGATTTCTCTTCTTCAGAAACGCTTTCCTTCCCATTGCCAGTCTACATTTTATATCCTCTCTACTTCGACCTTCATCAGTTATTTTACTCCCTAAACAGCAAAACTTCTTTACTACTTTAAGCGTCTCATTTCCTAATCTAATTCACTCAGCATCACACGATTTAATTTTACTACATTCCATTATCCTCGTTTTGCTTTTGTTGATGTTCGTCTTAAATCCTCCTTTCAAGACACTGTCCATTCTGTTCAACTGTTCCTCCAAGTCCTTTGCTGTCTCTGACAGAATTACAATGTCATCGGCGAACCTCAAAGTTTTTCTTTCTTCTCCATGAATTTTAATACCTACTCCGAATTTTTCTTTTGTTTCCTTTACTGCTTGCTCAATATACAGATTGAATAACACCGGGGAGAGGCTACAATCCTGTCTCACTCCCTTTCATGCCGCTCGACTCTTATAACTGCCATCTGGTTTCTGTACAAATTGTAAATCGCCTTTCGCTCCCTGTATTTCACCCCTGTCACCTTTAGAATTTGGAAGAGAGTATTCCAGTCAACAGTGTCAAAAGCTTTCTCTAAGTCTACAAGTGCTAGAAACGTGGGTTTGCCTTTCCTTAATCTTTCTTCTAAGATAAGTCGTAAGGTTAGTATTGCCTCCCGTGTTCCAGTATTGCTACGGAATCCAAACTGATCTTCCCCGAGTTCCACTTCTACCAGTTTTTCCATTCGCCTGTAAAGAATTCGCATTAGTATTTTGCAGCTGTGACTTATTAAACTGATAGTTCGGTAATTTTCACATCTGTCAACACCTGCTTTGTTTGGGATTGGAATTATTATATTGTTCTTGAAGTCTGAGGGTATTTCGCCTGTCTCATACATCTTGCTCACCAGATGGTAGAGTTTTGTCATGACTGGCTCTCCCAAGGCCGTCAGTAGTTCTAATGGAATGTTGTCTACTCCCGGGGCCTTGTTTCGACTCAGGTCTTCCAGTGCCCTGTCAAACTCTTCAAGCAGTATCGTATCTCCCATTTCGCCTTCATCTACATCGTCTTCCATTTCCATAATATTGTCCTCAAGTACATCGCCCTTGTATAAACCCTCTATATACTCCTTCCACCTTTCTGCCTTCCCTTCTTTGCTTAGAACTAGGTTTCCATCTGAGCTCTTGATAGTCATACAAGTGGTTCTCTTCTCTCCAGAGGCCTCTTTAATTTTCCTGTAGGCAGAACATATCTTACCCCTAGTGAGATAAGCCTCTACATCCTTACATTTGTCTTCTAGCCATACCTGCTTAGCCATTTTGCACTTACTGTCGATATCATTTTTGAGACGTTTGTATTCCTTTTTGCCTGCTTCTTTTACTGTCTTTTTATATTTTCTCCTTTCATCAATTAAATTCAATATTTCTTCTGTTACTCAAGGATTTCTACTAGCCCTCGTCTTTTTACCTACTTGATCGTCTGCTGCCTTCACTACTTCATCCCTCAGAGCTACCCATTCTTCTTCTACTGTATTTCTTTCCCCCATTCCTGTCAATTGTTCCCTTATGTTCTCCCTGAAACTCTGTACAACCTCTGGTTTAGTCAGTTTATCCAGGTCCCATCTCCTTAAATTAGCACCTGTTTGTAGTTTCTTCAGTTTTAATCTATAGCTCATAAGCAATAGATTGTGGTCAGAGTCCACATCTGCCCCTGGAAATGTCTTACAATTTAAAACCTGGTTCCTAAATCTCTGTCTTACCATTATACAATCTATCTGATACCTTTTAGTATGTCCAGGTTTCTTCCATGTATACCACCTTCTTTTATGATTCTTGAACCAAGTGTTAGCTATGATTAAGTTATGTTCTGTGCAAAATTCCACCAGGCGGCTTCCTCTTTCATTTCTTCCCCCCAATCCATATTCACCTACTATGTTTCCTTCTCTCCCTTTTCCTACTGTCGAATTCCATTCACCCATGACTATTAAGTTTTTATCTCCATTGAATACCTGAATAATTTCTTTTATCTCATCATACATTTCATCAATTTCTTCGCCATCTGCAGTGCTAGTTGGCATATAAACTTGTACTACTGTAGTAGCCGTGGGCTCCGTGTCTATCTTGGCCACAATAATGCGTTCACTATGCTGTTTGTAGTAGCTTACCCGTACTCCTATTTTTTATTCATTATTAAATATACTCCTGCATTACCCCTATTTGAATTTGTATTTATAACCCTGTATTCACCTGACCAGAAGTCTTGTTCCTCCTGCCACCGAACTTCAGTAATGTCTACTATATCTAACTTTAACCTATCCATTTCCCTTTTTAAATTTTCTAACCTTCCTGCCCGATTAAGGGATCTGACATTCCACGCTCCGATCCGTAGAACGCCAGTTTTCTTTCTCCTGATAACGACGTCCTTTTGAGTAGTCCCCGCACGGAGATCCGAATGGGGGACTCTGTAGATAGGGAAAACTTTTTGTGGCCACAGAGAAGATCTGGTGTAGCAAAATAATATTTAAATTTCAGACCTGTCCTACGTTGTAGCAATTCCCTACATCAAGCCAATTGAAAAGACCATTTTTGGGCCTGCAGGAGTAGGGAACCTCTAGGAGTAGGAAACATTTATGGCTGTGAACAGTAAGTAAACGAAAGAATTAACGCCTCTGGGCCCACTGGTCATTATTTCATAAAGTTAGTTAACGTAGACGTCGAAACCGGCGGAGAGGGCTCTTAGAAAAGGCAGGGTTTGTTTTATACCGTTTGGCAGGTGGCATGTATCACAGTGAATATTCTGAATACAGGCCGTTCCACACTGATATGGAAAATTCCAAAGCAATATACGACGCTTCTCGAGAAACAAATGGTGAATAAGATGCTACATCTAGGAGACGTATTCATCGAAGACAAAGAGCAACGTACAAGAGGTAGTCGGCAAAGAAACAGGAACGAGAGAAGCAATTCTCAGATTCCGTGTTATAATGAAATGGAGTCTGAAGAAAGCTGTTGATTTAGAGAACACTTTCGACACTGTAAGATGGAATAAGATTTTCACAGTCCTTAGAAGATAGTGGAACAGTTATGAATTCTTTATTTATTTCTTGGCTCCTTTGTCCCGCTTTCAACGCGTGGTCAGTCGTGTTACTAGTGATTTGGCAGTGTTAGTTGCAGAGGATATCCTTGCTGTCGCCACCCCGAATCCCCTAGGACGGAATAAGTGTACCCCAGCTGTCTCAATCTAGTGTAAGCCATGTAAGAATTCAAACATTTTCAAATGTCTGCGAGTCGTGTAAATGAGGCGTGACGTGGGGACCAGCCCAGTATTCATCTAGTGGGATGTGGAAAACCGCCTAAAAACTACAAAAACAACACACCCTGGCACATGACGTTCACCAGGCGCTCGTCATATCCACACCCTGTCATCGGAACGCCACATTGTGTACCGTGATTCGTCACTACACACAACGTTTTTCCACTGTTCAATAAGCCAATGTTTACGCTCCTTACACCAAGCGAGGCGTCGTTTGGTATTTACTGGCTTGATGTGTGGCTTATGAGCAGCTGCTCGATCATGAAATCCAAGTTTTCTCACCTCCTGCCTAACTGTTTTAGTACTTGCAATGGATCCTGATGCAGTTTGAAATTCCTGTGTGATGGTCTGGATAGATCTCTGCCTATTACACATTACGACTCTCTTCAACTGTCGGCGGTCTCTGTCAGTCAACAGACGAGGTCGGCCTGCACGCTTCTCTGCTGCACGTATCCCTTCACGTTTCCACTTCATTATCACATGGGAAACAGTGGACCTAGAGACATTTAGGAGTGCGGAAATCTCGCGTACAGATGTATGACACAAGTGACACCCAATCACCTGGCCACGTTCGAAGTCCGTGAGTTCCGCGGAGCGCCCCATTCTGCTCTCTCACGATATCTAATGACTACTGATGTCGCTGATATGGAGTACCTGGCAATAAGTGCTAGCACAATGCAACTAATACGAAAAAGTATGTTTTTGGGGGTGTCCGGATACTTTTGATCACATAGTGTACTTCAGTGCCGTTACGGAAAGAGGACCTCGCCGTATTTCGTTAATGTGTCGATATTCAGAATGAGAAGCAATGCTATTGCCGTTGTTTTGATGAAGCTCTGATCGGCTTGTCCAAACCCATTTTGACTGTCAGCAGCTTTAATGCGCACAGATGCTTGTGTTCCAACTCTACGTCGTCGTCGCCGGCCGCGGTGGTCTCGCGGTTCTAGGCGCGCAGTTCGGAACCGTGCGACTGCTGCGGTCGCAGTTTCGAATCCTGCCTCGGGTATGGATGTGTGTGATGTCCTTAGGTTAGTTAGGTTTAAGTAGTTCTAAGTTCTAGGGGACTGATGACCACAGCAGTTGAGTCCCATAGTGCTCAGAGCCATTTGAACCATTTCTACGTCGTCGTACCGGAACTGGCGCCTAAGCACTAGTCATTAGACTAACACTGCTTCCAAAGTTAGTTCTACAGCGGACAGTCTGAACATCATTCCTATAAAGTTGGTTACTCATACGGTAAATAGTTTTTCGTCTCCGCTGGCTCGAGTAACGAAAGTTTAATTACAGTCACCCTGAATATGTAGCAGGAAGCAATATGTTAGTTGGCTCTTCTGAGAGCGTATAGTCTCGGAATTTTACAACCGCTCCCTTGACGAAAAGTCTGTAGCTAAAGACTGGAAAGTAGCACAGGTCATACCAATATTCAAGAAAGGAAATTGGAGTAACCCACTGAATTACAGACGCATATCACTGACCTTCATTTGCAGTAGGATTTTGGAGCTTACACTGTATTAGAACATCATGAATCACCTTGAAAAAATGACTTATTGATATATAACCAACACGGATTCAGAAAATACACAGCTATCTCTGTATACCCATGAAGTACTGAGTGCTGTTGACAAGGGATCTCAGATCGATTCCATATTCCTAGGTTTCCACAAGGCTTTTGATACCGTTCCTCACAAGCGACTTTTAATAAAATGGCGTGCATATGGAGTATCGTCTCAGTTGTGTGACTAGATTCGTGATTTCCTCTCAGAGAGGTCACAGTTCGTAGTAATAGACGGTAAATCATCGAGTAGAACAGAAGTGATATCTGGCGTCCCACAAGGTGGTGTCATAGGCCCTCTTGCTGTTCCTGATATGCATAAAGGATCCAGGTGATAATCCGAGCAGCCCCCTTAGATTGTTTGCAGATGACGCTGTACTTTACCGTCTAGTAAAATCATCAGACGATCAGTTCCAATTACAAAATGTTCTAGAGAAAATTTCTCTATGTTGCGAAAAGTGGCAATTGGCACTAAACAAAGAAAAGTGCGAGGTCACCCACATGGGTATTAAAAGAAACCCGATAAATTTTGGGTATACGATAAATCGAACAAATCTAAAAGCTGTCAATTCGACTAAATACCTAGGAATTACAATTACGAGCAACTTAAATTGCAAAGACCACATAGATAATATTGTGGGGAAGGCGAAACAGAGACTACGCTTTGTTGGCAGAACACTTAGAAGATGCGACAAACCAACTAAAGAGACAGCCAACATTACACTTGTCCGTTCTCTGCTGGAATACTGCTGTGCGGAATGGGGTCGTTACCGGGTAGGATTGACGGAGGACATCGAAAAAGTGCAAAGAAGGGCAGCTCGTTTCGTGTTGTTGCGCAATAGGGGTGAGAGTGTCACTGATATGATACGCGAGTTGGGGTGGCAGTCATTGGAAAAAAAAGGCGGTTTTCTTTGAGGCGAGATCTATTTATGAAATTTCAATCACCAACTTTCTCTTCTGAATGCGAAAATATTTTGTTGACACCCAACTACGTAGGGAGAAATGATCATCATAATAAAATAAGAGAAATCAGAGCTCGAACGGAAAGATTTAGGTTTTCCTTTTTCCCACGCGCCATTCGAGATTTGAATGGTGGAGAAGTAATATGAAAATGGTTCGATGAACCCTCTGACAGGCACTTAAGTGCGAATTGCAGAGTAACCATGTAGATGTAGATGTATATGTAGATGTAGAGTACTGCTAAACGTGGAGTGTAACGCCTCTCTTGTGTCGTCAGCCACTATAGTTGAGTGAGCTTCTCCGCAACGACTTCGCACTTTCTAAACGAACGTGGACGAAACACGCTTCTATTATTCGAATCTTCTTTATTTCCTCTATCAATCGATTCTGGTATGGGTTCGAGTCTAGCGAGTAATATTCAAATACTGGTGGAATGTGATTTTTGTAAGCTACTTCCTTAGTGAGTAGACATAACATCCTGAGCATTTTACCTTCTATTTTGAACCACTCTATACTCATACTCCAAGAACAACGGACGTGACCGCTTCCAGTAACTGTTGTGCACTAGTATAATCACAAAATAATGGTTCTTCCCACTTTTTATGCACAGTGCGTTACATTTAGTAAGTGCCAAAACCTGGCGCCGATTCCTCGTGATCTTCCTGTATTACTCTAAATGCAACAACACCATCCGCGTGTCCGTAGCTCACGCTCTAGTGGCTAGCGTTGCTGCCTCTGGATCAAGGAGTCCCGGGTTCGATTCCTAGCCGGGTCGGGGATTTTCTCTGCCCGTGGACTGGGTGTTTGTATAGTCTTCATTAATTCATCATCATCATTCGTGACAGTGGCGAGACTGCGCTGTGTAAATAAAATGGTGTGAAAATTGGGACTTTGTAACGGCGCTGGTGACACTGCAGCTGAGCGCCCCACAAACCAAACATCATCAATATCATCCGCAAACATTCTCTTGGTGGTTTCAGTGCTATCTACTAGAACGTTCACACATATTGTGAACTGTAATGATCCTATAACAAATCCTCTGAGTGCACTCAAAGTTACCTTTACGTTTGAAAATTTCTCTACGTTAAGAATGGAATGCTGTCTTTTGTTTGGCAGGAACTTTATAATCCATTCATAAGGGTAGTCCGATACTTCACGTACAAGTTGATCTAATCAGAATGAGATCCAGAATGAGATTTTCACTCTGCAGCGGAGTTTTCGCTGATATGAAACTTCCTGGTAGATTAAAACTGTGTGCCGGACCGAGACTGGAACTCGGGACCTTTGCCTTTCGCGGGCAAGTGCTCTGTCAACTAACCTACCCAAGCACGACTCACGCCCCGTCCTCACAGCTTTACTTCTGCCAGTACCTCGTCTCCTACCTTCCAAACTTTACAGAAGCTCTCCTGCGAACCTTGCAGAACTGAAAGAAAGGGTATTGGTGAGACATGGCTTAGCCACAGCCTGGGGGATGTTTCCAGAATGAGATTTTCACTCTGCAGCGGAGTGTGCGCTGATGTGAAACTTCCTGGCAGATTAAAACTGTGTGCCGGACCGAGACTGGAATTCGGGACCTTTGCCTTCCGCGGGCAAGTGCTCTACCAACTGAGCTACCCAAGCACGACTCACGCCCCGTCCTCACAGCTTTACTTCTGCCAGTACGTCGTCTCCTACCTTCCAAACTTTACAGAAGCTCTCCTGCGAAACTTGCAGAACTAGCACTCCTGAAAGAAAGGATATCGGTGAGACATGGATTAGCCACAGCCTGGGGGATGTTTCCAGAATGAGATTTTCACTCTGCAGCGGAGTGTGCGCTGATATGAAACTTCCTGGCAGATTAAAACTGTGTGCCGGACCGAGACTGGAACTCGGGACCTTTGCCTTTCGCGGGCAAGTGCTCTGCCAACTGAGCTACCCAAGCACGACTCACGCCCCGTCCTCACAGCTTTACTTCTGCCAGTACCTCGTCTCCTACCTTCCAAACTTTACAGAAGCTCTCCTTGATCTAATCAATTAACATGTATGTGCGTCTAGACGCAGTCAGCCTATCTACGGACGTTAGTGTAAAGAATAAGGGGTGACGTAAGTACTTTGATACATTGTAACGAGCGGATACCTCTGCCAGGTGTTTTGCGGAGCATTCCTACAGCAATATAGTTGCTGAAGGCATCTTTCTGTTAGAAGAAAATGTGTGAGCCGCGAAAATCTGCTACTCACCAGCTTCAGCATTTTGATGAACGACGTGCCTGCGGACTACAGCGACGTGAGTGTGGGATTCTGCGGTCGGTCGACTGCGTGTGAGGATCGGCAAGCGGCGAGGCCTTTTATACGCAGCAGCTGAAGCAGACGCACGGCCACAATCCCCCCACCATCGCCCGCTCTGGCCGTTAATTACCCGCGTGTTGGTCCTGGTAACTTACCCGATGGGAGGAGCCAAAGGAACGAACATGTGCTGATTTCTCAGTTTCGTAGCAGCCCATGTAGGATGCGCACAGGCTTTTTCGTTCTCTTTCTTCGTGATCAAAATGTTCTCTGTCGATATCGCGTTTCACGAATATAACAGTCGATAAGAAGGGCGACATTGTGTTTCAGGGTGCAAAACTAGTTAAGATATAATCTTCTCAACCTAAACAAGGTTTACATCTACATCTACATTTATACTCAGCAAGCCACCCAACGATGTGTGGCGGAGGGCACTTTACGTGCCACTGTCATTACCTCCCTTTCCTTTTCCACTCGCGTATGGTTCGCGGGAAGACGATTGCCGGAAAGCCTCCGTGCGCGCTCGAATCTCTCTAATTTTACATTCGTGATTTCCTCGGGAGATATAAGAAGGGGGAAGCAATATATTCGATACCTCATCCAGAAACGCACCCTCTCGAAACCTGGACAGCAAGCTACACCGCGATGTAGAGCGTCTCTCTTGCAGAGTCTGCCACTTGAGTTTGCTAAACATCTCCGTAACGCTATCACTCTTGCCAAATAACCCTGTGACGAAACGCACCGCTCTTCTTTGGATCTTCTCTATCTCCTCTGTCAACCCGACCTGGTACGGATCCCACACTGATGAGCAATACTCAAGTATAGGCCGAACGAGTGTTTTGTAAGCCACCTCCTTTGTTGATGGACTACATTTTCTAAGGACTCTCCCAATGAATCTCAACCTGGCACCCGCCTTACCGCCCGCCGCGGTGGTCTAGCGGTTCTAGGCGCTCAGTCCGGAGCCGCGCGACTGCTACGGTCGCAGGTTCGAATCCTGCCTTGGGCATGGATGTGTGTGATGTCCTTAGGTTAGTTAGGTTTAAGTAGTTCTAAGTTCTAGGGGACTGATGACCACTGATGTTAAGTCCCATAGTGCTCAGAGCCATTTTGAACCCGCCTTACCAACAATTAATTTTATATGATAATTCCACTTCAAATCGTTCCGTACGCATATTCCCAGATATTTTACAGAAGTAACTGCGCTATCATAAAGTCATACAGTAAATGATCCTTCTTTATATGTATTCGCAATACATAACATTTGTCTATGTTAAGGGACAGTTGCCACTCCCTGCACCAAGTGCCTATCCGCTGCAGATCTTCCTGCATTTCGCTACAATTTTCTAATGCGAAATGCCGCATGGAACTTCCGACACTATCTACTAGATCATTTATATATATTGTGAAAAGTAATGGTCCCATAAAACTCCCCTGTGGTACGCCAGAGGTTACTTTAACGTCTGTAGACGTCTCCCTATTGAGAACAACATGCTGTGAGCTGTTTGCTAAAAACTCCTCAATCCAGCCACACAGCTGGTCTGATATTCCGTGGCTCTTACTTTGTTTATCAGGCGACAGTGCGGAACTGTATCCAACGCCTTCCGGAAGTCAAGGAAAATGGCATCTACCTGGGAGCCTGTATCTAATATTTTCTGAGTCTCATGAACAAATAAAGCGAGTTGGGTCTTACACGATCGCTGTTTCCGGAATCCATGTTGATTCCTACAGAGTAGATTCTGGGTTTCCAGAAATGACATGATGCGCGAGTAAAACACATGTTCTAAAATTCTACAACAGATCGATGTCAGAGATATAGGCCTATAGTTTTGCGCATCTGCTTGACGACCCTTCTTGAAAACTGGGACTACTTGTGCTCTTTTCCAATCATTTGGAACCTTCCTCTAGAGACTTGCGGTACACGGCTGTTAGAAAGTGGGCAAGTTCTTTCGCGTACTCTATGTAGAATCGAATTGGTATCCCGTCAGATCCAGTGGACTTCCTCTGTTGAGTGATTTCAGTTGCTTTTCTATTCCTTGGACACTTATTTCGAAGTCAGCCATTTTTTCGTTCGTGCGAGGATTTAGAGAAGGAACTGCAGTGCGGTCTTCCTCTGTGAAACAGCTTTGGAAAAAGGTGTTTAGTATTTCGGCTTTACGCGTGTCATCCTCTGTTTCAATGCCATTATCATCCCAGAGTGTCTGCCTTAGAACCATAATAAACATCGTTACTATAGTAAAAAAGGCAATGAAACGAGGAAATAGTTCCAACAAAAGTGGGTCAGGAAACAAAGTTTACCCGAAACATTGTATGCACAAGTAGAGTGACACTAACGTTACAACACTTTTAATCTGCAAGATCACGCTTTAGATTATGTTTCCTGATGGTGAACAGATGCGTGTGTGATACATGTGCGTTGCTGGACCGACACACTTTCATGTGCTGCCGGCAGTACGTAGCACGAATCTTCGACAGCTAGTGTATCGACTGTGACTCGCCAATACTATATCCTCCCAGGTCCCCCGCCTTCACTCCGCTGGAGTTTTTTGTGAAGGGATATTTGTAAGCTTTGGGGAATTTCAGTCCTGTAGATAGTCAATAAACTGCGGGAAGCCAGCGTGGATGACAGTCAGTGCATTCGGAAAACTCCTGGGAGGTTTGAAAGTGTACGGGAATCGATGAGCAGATGTGCTGAAACCTTCCTTCAGATGAACCATGGTCAAGTGGAACACTTTTTGTACTCAAGTACATATCTACAGTTTGGATCTTCAAGTATTCTGTTATACGTGCGGTTCTAGGCGCTACAGTCTGGAGCCGAGCGACCGCTACGGTCGCAGGTTCGAATCCTGCCTCGGGCATGGATGTGTGTGATGTCCTTAGGTTAGTTAGGTTTAATTAGTTCTAAGTTCCAGGCGACTGATGTCCTCAGAAGTTAAGTCGCATAGTGCTCAGAGCCATTTGAACCATTTTTATTCTGTTATAACGTGTTTATGGACTGGGCCCTAATAAGTCGTTTTAGGGAAAAGAATGGTTTCCGGGAGCTATGTTTATTGGGATATTTACTTGTATCATTGCCCTCCGCTCGTCCCTTTCAAATCTTCCGTATACCTCAACTTCTACCGGCCGGAGTGGCTGCGCGGTTCTAGGCGCTACAGTCTGGAACCGCGCGACCACTACGGTCGCAGGTTCGAATCCTGCCTCGGGCATGGATGTGTGTGATGTCCTTATGTTAGTTAGGTTTAAGTAGTTCTGAGTTCTAAGGGACTGATGACCTCGCAAGTTAAATCCCATAATGCTCAGAGCCATTTGAACCAATTTTTTGAACCTGAATTTCTGATCATGCCTGTCGTAGCATTGTGAGTGCCTCGCGGTGATTCTTCAGTTGATGAGTTACTATGTAACGTATTGACGTACATGTGGTTGTGGGTTGAACTTAATTTGATTTGTGGTTTACTCTCTATTTTACTATTCGCTTTTCTTTCATTTAAACAGAGCATCTGACGATGACTTGGTAATAAGTCTGATCCAGTAATAATGACACTTGGGTGATCTGCGGCTGGGATACACAACAAAGAAACTTAACGGTATAATTAGTTGCAGATCTGAAGCAGTTTTAAGAATGATTCACAACCGCTTAAATGTCAAACTTCCAGGTTCTGAACTATATAGAAAATATCAAGTCTCCTCAATTTTTTTTCCTGTTTGGAAACCAAGTTTTTTGAGACACTCGTACACAAAATAATCTCGGACTGCTTCCTGCGTCAATTCTGGATCGAAAACTCTAGGCAGGTAGTCAGAGAATATTTTAGTCCTTGTTTCCAAATTCTCCTTTATTGTTTTCGATGTAATGGAGACTTGCTGGATTTGTGAAAACTCTACCTGAACATATTCATATGTAGATGTATATATCAAACGCATAAAAAATAGGTTTATCTGATGATGGGTCTCAATGTGGGGATCGTGACACGAGTTTAGCGAATATCAGGAACTTTGAGCAACGCTTTTAATTACGTGATGGCTCTGCTGCCTAAAAATTTTAAAGGCTCTTCCGTTGAGTCGCTATCATTGTGTGTAGAACGTCTTAATGTATTCTCATGCACGCATGTAACATACCATTCAGTTTTTGTCGCCCGCTATCCATCGTTCTGCAGGACTTAATGTTTCGATACACTTAAGAACCAATTACACTGTCAGAGAAGCATTAAGATTAATATGTCGGTAACACTGATGAAAATTATAAGTGAATAAAAAAGAGGCGACGGTAGTCCACAAGGTACTCTTTTCAAGGTAATTGACATGAAAGATGCACGTCAATCAGATATATAGAGGCATGCCTCAGAATTTTTTGTGTGAAAATAATAAAGCATTTTGAGTAAAACAGTCGTTATTAGCAATCTACACCTTTATTATTTGTGTTAACATATTAATTTCTTAACATGGCCACGCGGTTCTAGGCGCTGCAGTCCGGAACCGCCCGACTGCTACGGTCGCAGGTTCGAATCCTGCCTCGGGCATGGATGTGTGTGGTGTCATTATGTTAGTTAGGTTTAAGTAGTTCTGAGTTCTAGGGGACTGATGACCTCAGATGTTAAGTCCCATAGTGCTCAGAGCCATTTTTTTCTTAACATAGTCACACTGGTGAGGGGCACAGTTCTCGAAACGTGAGATCGGTTTGTTGACATCGTCACTGTAGGATGTCTGACTTTGTTGACGATGCCACAACCTCACTCCTGCCTACACCGTTTCATCACTACCAAAGTGAATCCGTCGAAGGTGTTCTATAAGTTTCGGAAACATCGGATGGAGCCAAGCCGGGACTCTATCTGGGACGATCGATGACAGTGAACCCGAGGCGTCGGATTGTTGCGGATGTGGTAACACTCGCGTGTGTTCCGCAATTCTCATTCTGAAGGAGAAGGCGCTCCATGTGGAAAGAAATCTTCGAATTCGAAACTCGATTGCAGCACGCCACACACAGACGCAGTTACATTATACAGGGGCATGTTACACGTTATTCATGTTTGTTTCATCTAAAAAGCTTTAAGAGTTTTAACATAAAAAGTTCGTAGGTATTACTTTACATCACTCCGTCGTATAGCCTCTACGGTTTGGTTACTAAAATCTTTCTTCATTCTTTTGTAGGGCTTCGAATATTCATTCCGTTCGATGATAAGTGTGATATCCAAGTAAGTAAAGCTTTACCAGTTCAAGATGGATAATATACATTCATTACTAACATAAACTCATTTTCTTTACTTTTGAGGTTAGTTGTCAATGTGATTTTGCTGACACTCATCGAATAGAGCTGTTTGGAAATGCAAAATAATAGTTCCATTCCTGTTCTTCTAACAAGGCAATTACACCATGTCGAATGTTTAAAATCAGTAAAAATTCTTTTAACAATAGAACTGCCTGCTCCACCTTCCATCAAAGTCATTTACACTACTGGCCATTAATATTGCTACACCACGAAGATGACGTGCTACAGACGCGAAATTTAATCGACAGGAAGAAGATGCTGTGATATGCAAATGATTAGCTTTTCAGAGCATTCACACAAGGTTGGTGCCGCTGGTGACACCTACAACTTGCTGACATGAGGAAAGTTTCCAACATATGTCTCATACACAAACAGCAGTTGACTGGCGCTGCCTGGTGAAACGTTGTTGTGATTCCTCGTGTAAGGAGAAAAGCGTACCATCACATTTCCGACTTTGATAAAGGTCGGATGTAGTGTATCGCGATTGCGGTTTATCGTATCGCGACATTACTGCTCGCGTTGGTCGATATCCAATGACTGTTAGCAGAATATCGAATCGGAGGGTTCAGGAGGGTAATGCGGAACGCCGTGCTGGATTCCAACGGCCTCGTATCACTAGCAGTCGAGATGACAGTCGTCTTATCCGCATGGCTGTAGCGGATCGTGCAGCCACGTCTCGATCCCTGAGTCAACAGATGGGGACGTTTGCAAGACAACAACCATCTGCATGAACAGTTCTACGACGTTTGCAGCAGATTGGAGTATCAGCTCGGAGACCATGGCTGCGGTTACCCTTGACGCTGCATCACAGACAGGAACGCCTGCCATGGTGTACTCAACGACGAACCTGGGTGCACGAATGGCAGAAAGTCATTTTTTCGGATGAATCCAGGTTCTGTTTACAGCATCATGATGGTCGCATCCGTGTTTGGCGATATCGCGGTGAGCGGACATTGGAAGCGTGTATTCGTCATCGCCATACTGGCGTATCATCCGGCGTGATGGTATGGGGTGCCATTGGTTACACGTCTCGCTCACCTCTTGTTGGCATTGACGGCACTTTGAACAGTGGACGTTACATTTCAGATGTGTTACGACCCGTGGCTCTACCCTTCATTCGATCCCTGCGAAACCCTAAATTTCAGCAGGACAATGCACGACCGCATGTTGCAGGTCCTGTAGGGCCTTTCTGGATACAGAAAATGTTCGACTGCTGCCCTGGCCAGCACATTCTCGAGATCTCTCACCAATTGAAAACGTCTGGTCAATGGTGGCCGAGCAACTGGCTCGTCACAATACGCCAGTCACTACTCTTGATGAATTGTGGTGTCGTGTTGAAACTGCATGGGCAGCTGTACCTATACACGCCATCCAAGCTCTGACTAAATGCCCAGGCGTATCAAGGCCGTTATTATGGCCAGAGGTGGTTGTTCTGGGTTCTGATTTCTCAGGATCTATGCACCCATATTGCATGAAAATGTAATCACATGTCTGTGTTAGTATAATATATTTGTCCAATAAGTACCCGTTTATCATGTGCATTTCTTCTTGGTGTAGCAATTTTAATGGCCGGTAGTGAATCTGTAAAACTTGGCGATAATGTATGGTTGACATGTAATGAATGTAAAGACTGCACAAATGAACGACGCTGAACAGACAACACCGTTCAGCGGCTGTTGTGACGCCAATGAAGATTATTTTACCTTTTCGTAAATCCTTGCATTATTTGTCATCGAAGTGAACGTGAATTGCCTAAAACACAGCGGAGTGGAACAGTGCGCACTTGGTAGTGTTGCCATGCAGACATGCACATCATTTTCGGTGCTTCCTCACTGCAGTAGTCCATTTTGCAAAGTCACAGTAATCACTTTATCCACCTTTATAACCAAATCTTTTTCCGTTCTAATGTGTGATAATGACTTCTATGCGCTACATGTTTGCACATCAACAATGATTGAAGGAAAAACTGCTACTTTGCGAAATATTTCCACATTGAAAAGATATTTCTCTTCTATTTACTTGCGGTGAGCGTAACTGCCAATTATTGAAATAGAGGATGAGCAAGCGGAGACGAATTGTGTCTCACAACTGTAAGCAACAGGTTAAATATAGAAACAGGAAAGACTTTCTTCCACTTCAAGCCCCTTCGTAAGGTGATTGTTTTATCAGAATGTCTTCTTCTTCTTGATTTTCACGTCTAGGGTACAAAGGAGAGCCCAAGACTGCAATCCACAGATATCGATGTCGTTTATCGACTAATAAAGTCATCAGAAGATCAAACAAACTGCAAAACGATTTAGAAAATATTTCTGAATTCTGTGTGAAGTGGCAGTTGACCCTAAATAACGAAAAGTGTGAGGCATCCACATGAGTTCTAAAAGGAACTCGTTATACTTCGGTTACACGATAAATCAGTCTTATCTAAAAGCCGTAAATTCAACTAAATACCTAGGTATTACAATTGCGAACAACTTAAATTGGAAGGAGCACACAGAAAATGTTGTGGGGAAGGCTAACCAAAGACTACGTTTTATTAGCAGGACACTTAGAAAATGTAACAGACCTACTAAGGAGACTGCCTACACTATGCTTGTCCGTCCTCTTTTAGAATACTGCTGCGTGGTGTGGTAGCCTTACCAGATAAGGCTGACAGAGTACATCGAAAAAGTTCAAGGAAAGGCCGCACGTTTTGTACTATCGATAAATATGGGAGAGAGTGTCACAGAAATGATACAGGATTTGGGCTGGAAATCATTAAAAGAAAGGCGTTTTTCGTTGCGACGGAATCTTCTCATGAAATTCCAATCACCAACTTTCCCTTACGAATGCGAAAATATTTTGTTGACACCGACCTACGTAATGAGGAACGACCACCACGATGAAATAAGGGAAATCAGAGCTCGTACGGAAAGATATAGGTGTTTATTCTTTCCCCGCACTATACGAGGTTGGAATAATAGAGAATTGTGAAGGTGGTTTGATGAACCCTCTGCCAGGGATTTAAATGTGATTTTCAGAGTATCCATGTAGATGTAGTCGATAGTAACACGGAACTACTGTGGAAGGATTCAGGTTACTAGCCCTTCAAGTTCGAGAAAAACGAAGGTCAAATGTCATTATGCATGATCCGTTTCGGACGAGTCGAAGTAGCTTTGAATTTAGGAAACTAATATATTAATATCAGCTTCGATCGTAGTGGTTGTAATTCTTGAGGTGTTCTCAAGTTGCTCACCTGAGATTTTGGTTCTATTTTTACTGTTACTGTGCTTTTCTCTTGTAAACAACTGTTCACAAAGGTACGTGCCGCCAAACCTAGATGAAATATATAACACATACTCTGCAGCAACGGATATTTGTTTCTAGACAGGTATGATTTGTAAAAGTCCAACAAAGATAGATGATCGAATCTTTCTTTTAATTGGATGTCAGAGTGCAACTTTATACATTCCATCTGAAAATCTCCTGCAACGTATCTATATTGTTAGTAATGGTGTCGCATAAATACAAAAGTTTTATTTTTTCGAAAATCCTAGAATCGATTTTCACATTCTTGTATCAGATCGAAATGTGTGCCTGCGTATTTGATTGCGTCTTTAGGCTTGTGTTTGGCAACGTGTTCAAAAAAGTTGCATTTGTTTGTGCTTGCCACAACTTCAGTTTCATTTAGAACGCATTTATTGCTTGAAACATTGAACTTATAAGAAAATTTCTACATTGAAGACGTCCGTTCAAGCCACGTAAATGATTAGTCAAATTATCAAAGAGGCCAAATCTGCCACCCAGGTGGCGTCGTCACGTTCTGGCGAAGATTTTGCTTTTAATATCATGACTGATTTGATTTGATTAACGATGCTAGAATATCTTTTTAACATCTGCCCTCCACACAGTCACTTAACCACTGTAAAGTAAACGGTATCACCGTACTCAGCCTCTAAATTTCTGAAAAATTCTTGGAATTGGGGATGATTGTCCCATTATCGTACAGACAGAATTTCCGTGTGTTTCAATAAATTAATTTTATTGTACGTCTCTGAATCTCTAGTTTTGTAGTTGCAATGGAAATACCTGTACGATAACAGAATAGCGCGTCTGACTGATTGACCCGTTGTAAGAATGAGGCTCTGGGGGTTGTATTGTTAGGATGCATTGTTAGGATGGAGCAATGAGAGAATAGTTTCAAACTGAAAATACTCCATTTATCAAGCCCTTACATAAGTAGAATTTTATAGATTTTTTCCGGTCGTGTGATATATATGCACATTTCTTGGCCTGTATTTATACACGCTTTGGGCCGACTACGGCCTGTAGGTCGTGAGTTGGACATCCTTGCTCTAGAACGTTTGACGCTAAGGAAATGTGGTGGTTTGACGATGCCACACGGTTCGCACGAATTATGTGTGATGGCCTTGGAGATTCAATTTTTAAAATTTTTTTGGTTTTCGTTTTTTTTTAAAACTGAAGCTTAGTGATATATATTACTTCACAAGCGTTACTTTCGAACAGAGCCCGACTAGTATGCTGAAGCTTGTCGAAAGCCATGGATCACAAAGTCTGACCCCCTCGTGTAATGTAAGCACGTCTGTTAGTCATACCAAAAAGAAATGTTACATCTGCACCGAGAACAATGACATACAGTAATTAATATGATGCGGGTTTTAACAGCGTACCGTAAAGTTTTACTGTGCAATATTCGTAGGATTCACTCTACAAAACGATAGCTGATGGCTTCCATAAACTTGTTCGCCAAAGCAAACGTTTAGTTTCAAATGATATTTAAAACAACGTCAGGGTGTGCCATAATTGGAGGAACACTACTGGAGAATGCTATACTATGTGCTTTGTGGATATAGTGGCATGTGCGACACTCTTGTGTATTGCTACTGTATGTACATAACACCCGAATGCGTGTATATTAGGCTTTACAGCATACCCTAATCATATCATGTGACTGAAACTCTCAGTTCGGTATGGAGACAACTGTAACAGAATCTATAAATTTTACATGAAATATCACTATAAATAAAAAATAATAACTCTCAGTGCATATCCAACACTAATGACAGATATTTCAAAATCTGAAATATTTTACACACATCAAGAAAGTCTTACATCACCTCGGTTCTGAGAATTCGCAACATAAACATTTCTGCCCTTTTTATTGCTCATGAAACCACACATTGCATATTGTACCACCATACAGCGAGACATTCAGACGTGGTGGTCCAGATTGCTGTACACACTGGTACCTCTACTATCAAGTAGCACGTCCCTTTGTATTGATGCATGCCTGTATTCGTCCTGGCATACTATCCCCAAATTCATCAAGGCAGCGTTTGTCCAGATTGTCCCACTCCTCAATGGCGAATCGGCGTAATCCCTCAGAGTGGTTAGTGGGTCACGTCGTCCATAAACAGCCCTTTTCAATCTATGTCCGATAGGGTTCATGTCTGGAGAGCATGCTGGCCACTTTAGTCGAGGGATCTCATTATCCTGAAGGAAGTCATCACAAGATGTGCACAATGGGGGCGCAAATTGTCTTCCATGAAGACGAATGCCTCGCCAATATGCTGCCGATATGGTTGCATTATCGGTCGGAGAATGGCATTCACGTATCGTACAGCCGTTACGGCGCCTTCCATGACCACCAGGGGCATACGTGGGCCCCACATAAGCCACCCCAAAACAGCAAGGAACCTCCACCTTGCTGCACTCACAGGAGAGTGAGTCTAAGCCGTTCAGCCTGACCGGGTTGCCTCCAAACACGTCTCCGACGATTGTCTGGTTGAAGGTATACGCGACACTCGTCGGTGAAGAGAACGTGATGCCAATCCTGAGCGGCCCATTCGGAATGTTGCTGGGCCCGTCTGTACCGCGCTGCATGGTGTAATGGTTACAAAGATGGACCTCGCCATGGATGTCGGGAGTGAAGTTGCGCATCATGCACCGTATTGCGCACATTTTGAGTCGTAACACGACGTCCTTTGGCTGCGTAAAAAGCATTATTCAACATGGTGGCGTTGCTGTCACGTTTTCTCCAGCCCATAATCCATAGGTAGCGATCATCCACAGTAGTTGTAGCCCTTGGGCGGCCTGAGCGAGGCATATCATCAACAGTTCCTGTCCCTCTGTATCTTCTCCATGTCCGAACAACATCGCTTTGTTCACTCCGAGACGCCTGGACACTTCCCTTTGTTGAGAGCCCTTCCTGGCACAAAGTAACAATGTGGACGCGATCGAACCGTGGTATTGACCATCTAGGCATGGTTGAACTAGAGACAACAAGAGCCGTGTACCTCCTTCCTGATGGAATGACTGGAACTGATCGGTTGTCGGACCCCCTCCGTCTAATAGGCGCTGCTCATGCATGGTTGTTTACATATTTCGGCGGGTTTAGTGACATCTCTGAACAATCAAAGGGAGTGTATCTGTGATACAATATCCACAGTCTTCTGGGGTTCTGGGTGCTAGGTTGATGGAAAATTTTTTGGATGTGTGTATTTTGTTGTCTTATTGGGGTTGAAGAAATATCAATTGTTATTGTAGTTATCTCCATCAAAAAATTGTTTGCTTGAAATATTCCATTATATTTGTCATTATTATGCGCTTTCCTGAAATGGATTTATTGCGGGGTAGCTAAATAACAGCCTGAAAACGTAGTTACAGTTGCTTAATTACAGTTTGCTTGTTTCTCAGCTCGGCTTAGTTATTTTTTATGTCCGACACCTAATGTGGCTAGCGTGTTTTAAGAGGAAATAAAAGAAAACTAACATCTGTAAAAGCTACAGTACAATTTACAGTTCCCTCTAAACAGTGGCTCGACATATGTCTACATCTATACTTCGTATGGTGCTTTACGGTGTGGGGCGTTGCGTACCTGTGGCGTTACTATTATTTTCCCCTCTCCCTGATCCATTCGCGGCAGTCTATGTATTTCTGTATGAGCTCTAGTTTCTCGAATTTTTCCCTCGTGGTTTGGATGAAAGTAATAAGTTTTGTTTAGTATATATTACATTCGATTCTTCATACCTTTTGCATAGGTATTTGTCAGAGTGTACTTCTTTTTATCAGTATCTTAACTGTAACTAACGAGCGAAGTGGCGAACTGGTTAGCACACTTCGGGGGGACGACGGTTCAAATCCGCGTCCGGCCATCCTAATTTAGATTTTCCGTGATTTCTCTAAATTTCTACTGGCAAATGCCGGGATGGTTCCTTTGAAAAGGTACGGCCGACTTCCTTCCCCATCCTTCCGTAATCTGATGGGACCGATGAATTAACTATTTGGTCCATCGTTCAGGAAGTATTATTGGGGGTACAGTAGAGGAGTGTGCCTTGCCTGCTTTGTGTATCTAGTGTAATATGTGATACGATTGTGTTTTTGTGCTTCTTTGTCAATGCCGAAGTCTATAATAGTTGTCTGCTGTACTGATATGACATCTTTGATATATAGTGGGTTTTACAGTGACCGTTTTCGTATTGTGTGGATAAAACCCTGCGTTCTGATATGGAACTAACTACATCATATTCGGTATATTTTAGATAAAATACTACTATAGAAATGTCGTGTGACTAGGGCCTACTGCCGGGTACACCGTTCACCGGGTGCAAATCTTTCGATTTCATGCCACTTCGGCGACTTGCGCGTCGATTGGGATGAAATGAAGATGATTAGGACAACACAACATCCAGTTCCTGAGCGGAGAAAATCTCCGACGCAGCAGGGAATCGAACCCGGGCCCTTAGGATTGACATTCTGTCGCGCGGACCACGCAGCTACCGGGGGCGGACAATACTACTGTTAATTAAAAATAGTAATTTTTGGAGGGAATCCAGTTGATAAGAGCGGTATTTCAGTACCTGAAATACTTTATTTTGATCTTTGATTCTAGTTGAAGAAGAACTGGTTGTTCACGTAGCTTTCTGTGTCTAAAAATTACAGCAAACCAATTCGTATGAGGGGTACCCACAGCTGTGATGATGCATTTTAAATGATGAAAACGCTAAAAGCTGCGTCAAAATGATTTATTAATCACGATTAGTTTTATGACATTACAGTAGAATCTTCAGGTAACATACTGCTGATCTAAAGATGATAAAAAAACCGCAGTTAGAACCATGTTAAAAGAGGAACTACCAGATTAATATAAAGTTGATTAGCAAGTGAGCTACACTGTCCCTTCAGTACATAATGTCCTCAAGATCTCCGTATGGGCAAAGAATTGAAGTTCTGTCTCTTCCTGCACAAAACTGGCGTCTCTGTGCAGGAAAATGAGGCCTTTTAATATTTGGCTTTACAGAGTTCCTAAGGACATTATGTACTGAATGGTCCATATACCTCACTTTCTAATCAATATCATATTCATTCGGTAGTTTCTGTTTCTTCTAATTAGGCCAACAATTTGCTATCTTAAGATGTGACTGTCATGAATCTAGCCCTGATTAATAAAATTTATTGAGGCAGATTTGCAGTTTTCATCATTAAAAATTAAATGGTAATCGGGATTTTCATTATTAGCATAATGATGGCGCACTTCCTTCAAATTAATTTGCTATTGATTAGTTAATACGAATGTAAAAACTTAGTTACAGCTTTGAGCGTAGCAACAACGGAGTTTTGAAGGCGTCTGATGTCATTCTTTTTGCCCGTGTCACAACTCATCTTAGTCAGTTCCTTCGATCCGAAACGTACTGTGGCCAATGTGTTTTAAGAGGACATAAAAGGGAACAAACAACACGTCACAATTTACAGTACCCTGTAAAATCTGCCTCACCACATATCTACATCTACATTTCCCACGCTGCCATGTGGTGTGTGGCGGAGGATACCTGTGGCATCATTTTCACTTTCCCCCTTCCCTCATCGTGAAGGTTGCTTGGGAAGACCTAATGTCTATTTATTTCCGTTTGAGCAGCAAATTTTCAACACTAATCCGCTCCGTAGTACACAACAATTGTCTGGTCTGGTGTTGCTACCATTCCGTTGTTCCGGCCGCTGTGGTCTAGAGTTTGTTTTGCATCTCTAGAATGCTTTCGCGCCTATTAAATGATCCCGAGATGCTCTTAGTTGAATCTTCTCTGTCTTTAACTGATCCTACTCGTTAAGGCTAACAGTCAGATGAACTATACTCAAGAATTGGTCGACCAATTGCTTTGTAAGTCACTTCTCTCCTAAATTCATCCAATGAATATCAGCCTGGGATTTCACTAACAACGTGGCCATTCCACCTTACGTCGCCCCGCGCTATTATTCCTGGGTATTTTTCAGTCGTTACTGTTCGTACTAATTTTTCACCTATAGCGCAATCGAATGGCAATGGATTTGTTCGCCCATTCGCATTCAATATATTTCGTTTTCCTACGTTCAGTTTCAGCTGCAGTTTCTGCACCAATTCTCCATTTTGCCGAAGTATTCTGGTTTTGTTACCATTCCGTTGTTCCGGCCGTTCTGACCGAGCGGTTCTAGCCGCTTCAGTCCGGAACCGCGCTGCTGCTACGGTCGGAGGTTCGAGTCCTGCCTCGGGCATGGATGTATGTGATGTCCTTAGGTTAGTTAGGTTTAAGTAGTTCTAAGTTCTAGGGGACTGATGACCTCAGATGTTAAGTCCCATAGTGCTTACAGTCATTTGAACCATTCCGCTGCCAACAGCGTAAGGAACTTGGAATTCAAACTAAAAAGAACTATAACCTTAAAATTTGGTACTTGGTGTTAATGTAGGTACGTAACTTTAACTATAAACGTCATCAGTCGAACCTCACATAAATTTATAACAGCATTCGCTGATATAGACCTTACTGTAACCCGGGTTCCCGGGTTCGATTCCCGGCGGGGTCAGGGATTTTCTCTGCCTCGTGATGACTGGGTGTTGTGTGCTGTCCTTAGCTTAGTTAGGTTTAAGTAGTTCTAAGTTTTAGGGGACTGATGACAATTGATGTTAAGTCCCATAGTGCTCAGAGCCATTTGAAGCCCTTACTGTAAAATAAATGAACTCAAGGACACTCTACGAGAACAACATTGCAAATTTACTTGTAATTTTACTTACTGCTCTTGATAAACTGAAATTTGACAAAAGTGTGCAACAATATATGTACGCTATTGTCAGGATAATTGAATTAAAATGATTCAGCTATGTTATTGCTTATCTCTTTTATGTTATTTATTTTCTTGTTTAATCGTGTATGTACATTGTTAAACAAGGACACACCTTATTTGTGTAGAATCTGTGCTTTCGAACATATGGTATAGTTCCTGTCGTGACAACAATCTCGTCGAATATTGCTGTGCTTATCTACATAGTACTTCCGATATTAGCTGTCACATTTGTGTAGTGAAGAAAATATACAGCTGTATTCAGGATGTCTAGGTATGATAATTAGTTGGAAACGTTATATCATAAGATTTAGGCATTCCTCTTGGCCTTGTACGTCGAACAGGTGCGTGGCGTCCATATATTTCAGCTTTGGGCGTCACGCAGGCGCTGCCGGGATATTGCAGGAGCCAGACGAGTTACGACCTGCGGTTTTTCGTTTACCACGCTGGGCCACGTCACTTGATATATACGCTGCTGTAAAATCTTAGCTATTGCTTCCTAATCTGAGAAAGGAGGAGAACTCTTGTACCAGACAACACAAATTTACGTATCATAATCTATATGATGGCTATATTTCCTGTCTGGTTACAGTAAATAGTTTAATCGGTTGACTATACATTCTGCTTGTTTCACCTCGGCGTGTGTCCGATGTAATAGATTTTACCATGAACTTGAATGTCTTTGTCCATAGAAAAGACATTGATGGCTTGTGTCCGCGAAATAATTTTGTGTATGAACTTCACAGAAAAGACGCTAAAATGCTTTGCGTACGGTATGTTTATGCTATCAATAAATATGGAATCTTCTACGGTTCCTTTCAGAACTCTTTCTTGGTTTTCTCGTACTTTTGTGTCCTAGAAATTATAAAAAGGAAAAAATTGTTACACGAGTATCTGCATTGGGCACAGAGTGCCTTTGTCAATCTCCATTTCCCCACACTACATTTTCTACAAAAGAACGCAGGGTACCTCGACGACTTACGTAGATATAATATTTTTAATTTCATACGATTTATTGCACCACTTTTCGAGTGACTCCAAGCTCCTCGTCAGGTGGAGGTAGCACAGGAAGATTACTTTCTCGAAAATGTGCGGTTAGATGCCAGTATCATGCTCCTCGTGAAAATACTAAAATTTAGGCGTGAGTAGTAAGTAGTTCTGCAAGTTTCGCAGGAGAGCTTCCATGAAGTTTGGAAGGTAGTAGACGAGGTACCGGCGGAATTAAAGTTGTGAGGACGGGTCATGGGTCGAGCTTGGGTAGCTCAGTCCCTGCAGCACTTGCCCGTGACAGGCAAAGGTCCCGTCCCATCAGATGCCGATCCCACACCGCACAGCAGTACTCCAGAAGAGGGCGGACAAGTCATGGCGTACGCAGTCTCTTTAGTCGATCTGTTGCATGTCCTAAATGTTCTACCAATAAAACTCAGTCTCTGGTTCGCCTCACCCAGAACACTATGTGATAGTTCCAATAGAAGTCATTTGTAATTTTAAGCCCTAACTATTTGGTTGAAATTACAGACTTAAGATTTGTGTGATTTATCGTGTAACTGAAATTTAGGGGATTTCTTTCAGACTTGTGTGGATAACTTCACACTTTTCATTGTTCACAGGCAATTTCCACTTTTTACACCATAAAAATATCTAGTCTAAATCATTTTGCAGTTGGTTTTGATCATATGATGACTTACAAGCCGGTAAGTGACAGTATCATCTGCAAACGTTCTAAGAGGGCTGCTCGGAGTGCCTCCTATGTCGTTTATGTAGGTCAGAAAGCAGAGGGCCTATAACACGTCCTTGGGGAACGTCAGTTATTGCTTATGTTTTACTCGATGACTTTCCGTCAGTTACTGCGAACAGTGACCTTCCTGACAGGATCTCACGAATACAGTCGTACAATTGCTCCACAGGAGCTGTCAAATTGATCCTGCGTTTTTAGATTTCCAGAAGGCTTTCGGCACCGTTCCTCAAAAGCGTCTTCTAATCATAGAAGACGCTTTTGAGGAACGGTGCCGAAAGCCTTCTGGAAATCTAAAAACGCAGGATCAATTTGACAGCTCCTGTCTATAGCATTCATTTCAAGCTATAGGTTGTCCATATGACGGCATTGTATGTATAACGTAAATCAAAATAGTTGCACATAAACAATTGGAGCGAAAGATTTTGCACAAAAAAGTGCGAATGAGTTGTTAATGTATGCGGCAGGCACGAAGACTTCTTAAGTAATAGGGCTCAGTAGGTTTTCCTCGACGGCAGGTGTTCATCTGAGAGGAGGGTGTAGTCAGCAGTATCCCAGGGAAGTGTGACAGGACCGCTCTTCTCTGTATATATAAGTAATCTGAGGTACGCGGTGAGCAGCAATCTGTGGCTGTTTGCTGATGATGCTGTGGTGTACGGGGAGATGATGTCGTTGCACGATTGTAGGAGAACAAGACGACTTAGACAAAATTTCTGGTTGGTGTGCTTATTGGCAGCTTGTTTTAAATGCAGATAAATGCTCATAAATAGGAAAAACAATCCCGTAATGTTCTAATACAGAATTAGTAGTGTCTACTTGAGACAGTCAGATTGATTAAATATGTAAGTGTAATGCTGGAAAGCGATATTAAATGGAACGAAAGTGAAAGGATCGAAGTGGAGAAGGCGAATGGTTTCTTGAGAGTTTTAGGGAAGTGCAGTTTATTTGTCAAGGAGAACGCCTACAGAACACTAGTGCGACCCATTCTTCAGTACTCTCGTGTGTTTTGGATCCGAATCAGGTCGGATTAAAGGAAGATGTCGAAACAATTCCGATGCGGGCTGCTAGGGCTTTTACAGGTAGGTTCGATTACCACGCAAGTATTACGGAGATGCTTCAGGAAATCAAACAGTGCCTGGAGAGAAGGAGACGTTCTCTTACAGGAGCGCTATTTAGAAAATTTAAAGAACCGTCATTTGAAGCTGACTGCAGAATGATCCCACTGCCGCCAATGTACATGTCGCATAAGAACCACGGACATAAGGTACGAGAAATCAGTGCTTGTACAGAGGTATACAGACAGTGGCTTTTTATTTGGTGAACTAAAGTGTTCATGAGGGAGAGATTGTATTTATTATTTCCCCCTATAGATTTAAGTATGTTTGTCATCCGAGAATCTGCTTCACTGACTGTGGTGTGCATACTGTAAGACCTTCGGTACACACATCATTAGATTTTTTGACTTGTCGCTCTAACGAAGTAGGCGAGTGTCAGCAATATGTCTCGTGGTCTTATCGTGGCCTGTTTATCTTCTGCCGTTAGGTCAGACGATAGAAATGCCACTTGCACGCTTAGAGTAGCACATTGACGGTGACCAACTTTAAACAGAACTTGATTAATTTTCATACACATTTATTAAAATAATAACAATCATAAAATTACTTAACTTGATTCTGGATGCTATTTACAATTGACAATCTGAAGTTCCTTTGCTCTTGGTACGTTAATCTTATTCTCACATATCTCTGATACTTGACAAAGTGTCTATACATTTCTCTTCATGGCTATGTACAGGAATACGATAATCTTATTAGGCGCAGAGTGAAACTTGACTATATACTGGTACAGACAACACAGACAAATGCAGACTGACTAATCGGAGGTCTGTACACTCGTTATAATACCTCACGCGTTCAGGTATCACTGCGCGAGTGTGATCCGCGAGGAGAAAAGGTTCTACGTTAGCAGCAATATCATTGGCTGCGTTACATACTAATACGCGGTTCGGCGGAAGCAGAATTTGGTCTGTCTCTAAGACAGCGCCATCTCGTAGTGCGGAGACGGACGAGCGCTGCGCCTGCGCTGTTGTGCTTAGTGGGGCGCGCTCTAGTGGGAAAGTTGTGTACGCGCTGACTACGCGGAACTATGTACACAACACCGATTGAGATGCGGAGCACACTGTTCGGAGATTACCAGAAGGAAACGATTTTGTTCTCAACTCTTATTCCAATCAGTGAACTGAAGCATCCGCCATCATTATTGGGCGCCAAGAATTTCCAGTCTTCCATTTCTCAGTAAAGTGCCATACCAATTTGTAGAGCTTTTCAGATGAGATATGAAAATATCCCTCTATACTCACCGCATTTCATCAAAGAAAAACGAATGCCAGGGTTCGCTGAAGATCAGATTACCACCCATTACAAGCTTTTTATGAACATTCGCTTCCAAATATTACGTATTTTCAGTTTTTTCTTTCTAAAATCAGCTTTCAGCACAGAAATGGCATCGGAGTAATAACCGTGTATAGCAACGTCTATCACGAATATACCATGTACGCGTACGTTACTTACCTCTGGAGGTTGAACTGCTGAGATAAATAACTTTTATTGTTCCAGACTGTACCAAAACATAAGTGTGGCACAGTGTTACTGTATTTATGGATTAGATCATGACCTATTACGCTGATTTGTGGGCGTTTAATTGTCAAGACAGTCGAATTTGTGTTGCTGCAAGTCACTCTCGACGGTGATGAAACGGCTCATATCTTTCACTCAGTTGAGTATTATCGCGAACACACTCTTATAACTCCGTAAGCACATGGAAACGTCGTATGTATATCACGAGCATTGCTTCAAATGGAGCGATTATGTTGTAGTAATGGCAAGGCAAATACACGATGTTCGAAAACTCCCGTTACAGACTTCTAGAACTTGTAGAGGGGAGTGGGTAGCTAATGTTGAATTAGAACCCATGTCGGGAAACGTAGCTTTTCCGGGCTACGACCATTTGAAAACACATTGGTATCGGAAGAACTTTTGCATGTAAATGATTAGGCATGACACGGAACATCACTTGTTTTACAGTTCTACTCATTAACGTTGTTCGCTCCCGGCAGCTGTGTGGTCAGCGCGACAGAATCTCAATCCCAAGGGCCCGGGTTAGATTCCGGCTGGGTAGGTGATTTTCGCCGCTCAGGGACTGGGTTTTGTGTTGTCCTAATCATCATTTCATCCCCATCGACGCGCAAGTTTTGCGAAGTGGCGTCAATCGAAAGACTTGCACCCGGAAAATTGTCTACCCGACTCGAGGTCCCAGTCACACGACATTTACATTTTACATTAACAGTCAAAGAAATAGTACCCGTTGACGGGTTCTCGTCAACGCGATGCAGTGCGAACTCCTCCAATGTGGGTGTGCGGCGTCTCCTAGGAGCACTACAGCCACACCTATCGACGGCGAAGATACCGTTTCTCGAAGCCGTTGTGTAACTGTGGCGAAAAGGGTACGTGATGAAGTCGGACGTTGTGGAGAACGATCTTAATGAAGACGACGAGCAGCTTTTCCATTAGGTGAGATTCGCCATTCGGAAGGATGATGTCGGTGTGTTCTGTAAACGTGTTCTCAGCCATGTTGCTCCAACACTCACAGGCATACGAATGGGGCTCCAGCCAGGTCAGAGAGGTAGGATGGACGTCAAATGACCATAGCCGATCCGACGTAACCACCCCCAACCGTCACTGCCCTGTCGCATACCTACCTAGCGAACGGCTGTAACACGGAAAGGGTTAGTTTCTGAACGTGGGTACCTATTCAAAATATTATGTACTCACTCCGTTCTACAACCCGTAGAAGTTTGTAACGGGACTTTCCGAACACCTTGTGTATGTACAGCCGTGACACGGCCATAACTGAAAGCCTATTTCTGTTTGTCTGATGACAGTTCACTATCTAATAGTACAGGGCTATTACAAATGATTGAAGCGATTTCACAGCTCTACAATAACTTTATTATTTGAGATATTTTCACAATGCTTTGCACACACATACAAAAACTCAAAAAGTTTTTTTAGGCATTCACAAATGTTCGATATGTGCCCCTTTAGTGATTCGGCAGACATCAAGCCGATAATCAAGTTCCTCCCACACTCGGCGCAGCATGTCCCCATCAATGAGTTCCAAAGCATCGTTGATGCGAGCTCGCAGTTCTGGCACGTTTCTTGGTAGAGGAGGTTTGAATCTTTCACATAACCCCACAGAAAGAAATCGCATGGGGTTAAGTCGGGAGAGCGTGGAGGCCATGACATGAATTGCTGATCATGATCTCCACCACGACCGATCCATCGGTTTTCCAATCTCCTGTTTAAGAAATGCCGAACATCATGATGGAAGTGCGATGGAGCATCATCCAGTTGAAAGATGAAGTCGGCACTGTCGGTCTCCAGTTGTGGAATGAGCCAATTTTCCAGCATGTCCTGTAACGTTTTTTTCGCAGAAGAAAAAGGGGCCGTAAACTTTAAACCGTGAGATTGCACAAAACATGTTAACTTTTGGTGAATTGCGAATTTGCTGCACGAATGCGTGAGGATTCTCTACCGCCCAGATTCGCACATTGTGTCTGTTCACTTCACCATTAAGAAAAAATGTTGCTTCACCACTGAAAATAAGTTTCGCACTGAACGCATCCTCTTCCATGAGCTGTTGCAACCGCGCCGAAAATTCAAAGCGTTTGACTTTGTCATCGGGTGTCAGGGCTTGTAGCAATTGTAAACGGTAAGGCTTCTGCTTTAGCCTTTTCCGTAAGATTTTCCAAACCGTCGGCTGTGGTACGTTTAGCTCCCTGCTTGCTTTATTCGTCGACTTCCGCGGGCTACGCGTGAAACTTGCCCGCACGCGTTCAACCGTTTCTTCGCTCACTGCAGGTCGACCCGTTGATTTCCCCTTACAGAGGCGTCCAGAAGCTTTAAACTGCGCATACCATCGCCGAATGGAGTTAGCAGTTGGTGGATCTTTGTTGAACTTCGTCCTGAAGTGTCGTTGCACTGTTATGACTGACTGATGTGAGTGCATTTCAAGCACGACATACGCTTTCTCTGCTCCTGTCGCCATTTTGTCTCACTGCGCTCTCGAACGCTCTGGCGGCAGAAACCTGAAGTGCGATTTCAGCCGAACAAAACTTTATGAGTTTTTCTACGTATCTGTAGTGTGTCGTGACCATATGTCAATGAATGGAGCTACAGTGAATTTATGAAATCGCTTCAATCATTTGTAATAGCCCTGTATAACTGTACACTGCATCGCTATGAACACTCTCTGTGAAGTTAAAGAAATATTCCTAAGAAATTAAGCTATGTTGAATAACATTCACCATCAACTGCAGTGAAGTATCAATTACAAATCCATGTATAAATAAACACAATATTGGTTCAATGGAATGAAGATACAGAACCCAACAGATTCAAAACAAGCAGATTAATGCTCCACACACAAGTCGCCGAAGATTCGCCAGAAGACTTGCACCAGGGGACCGGTCTACGCGACGGGAGGCTCTCGCCATAAGACATTTCATTTCAATGGTTGATTGGGAACCTAACTCGGAAGTTCCACATTCGATTACTTATTTGTATCAAACACTTTCCAAGCATATATTTAGGTATTCAACCACATGAAAATATCTTTGACAACATACAATAAATCCAACACTACTATCAATGAATACAACTTGACTACATTTGGCATAAAACTTACTTGTGACATTGAAACATGACTTCCAAACATTGCGCTGATCCGTTTCGTAGGACTAGAGGTATTAATAGAGTAAAATAATAAGTGAAATGCCTGACACCTGTAGGCTGATGGCAGTAGTTACCTCAAGAAAAGTTTAGTCGTTGACACTTTGTGACTCCGACCTCGTTGGCGACATGCGTTTTTGTTATGTCTTGTGGTTTCAAACATTTTCTTACAGGGCTTTTTTCTTCGATATATTTGTCAACTAATGTTTCTCCAATATTTACGATTATTCGCGAGTGTAGTTTTCATAGTCAAGCCAATGTTTCTTTGAGATTGCTTGCAGCTGGCAACTGACACCGTTTCATGTAGCTCATGGTGTTAAATAGATTACCATAGAGATTTTTTCTAGCATAAACTAATTAGACATTGATCTAATATTATTTCGATCCATTTTCGAGTGTAATTTCAGGCTTTATCAACGTTTTCTTGTCAACCACCATGTGTGGTAGTAAGTAGACTTTAGAACGTTGTGTGGCTTTTGAATAGGGACCTGCTGCGTTCCCTTTTTTTGTTCTTCAATTTCGTTTCAATAGCATTCCAACGTCACTGGCAGCAGTTAGCGAGCGAGGCTAACGCAATTTAACTGGCGTTCCCTTGTCAGTTCAGCCACGCGGCGAAATGTATGCAGGTTGCTGGCCAATCTTATACTCGTAGGGTACTCTCGTTTGTCTTTCACACTTACCTCATCTACGTAACACTACAAATCCGTTCAATTCTCCCTTAATACGATTCGGCATGTTATGATCATTATGCTTTTCCTCGTGTCCCGCATTTGGGTGATAAGCTGAAGTTACTGTAAAAAGTATGATGTTTCCTAATGTTCAGCGACTTTATGGCTTCAGAACTATAATTCAGTGAATAATACTAATGCGTGCGTTTTAATCTGAATAAATAGTAAGATGATTTGACCTCCACTCTTTTATTGAAAGCTTATTGATAACGTTCTCCATTCTAAATTGATCCTAATGAACAAACTGAATATGCATGGTGGCTGATCCGCTACTTTTGTGCTTCAAGGCATGTAAGTTAAAGTAAATATTCTTCATAGTTACGTACACGAATAACGGTGGAGCGAAGTTGTCTTTCCACTGACACACACAAAGTGCAGATACCCTCATATTTTTTTAAACGCCTCTTACAACAACTGAAATAAAATGAAACTTTCGATCATTGCAAAATTGAGACATTACAAGACAGTCATGCGCCGTGAAGGCTTATAAGCAGCAGAGATTCTGAACCTTATAAGAACAGGGTTATTTAAAACGCTAGAGCTTGTGGAATGAAGGATTCTCAGGACATTCGGATCTCGGCGAAAAAGAGACTGTCAATGCAGAACACGACAGAGGCAAGAAATGTATGTTCATGTAGAGACCATCTAAAACACTGTAAGGAAAAGGACTATGCTCTTCGGGTACATACATTGAATGTAACGTGGGAGGTTGACACATTAGTTAATGCAGTTTCTTTTGAACAAGAGAACAAAACTATGCTGGGTTCTAAAGGTAGAAAGGAAATACAGGAAACCGACATTTAAAACAGTGTGAATTTCACATAAAAAATTCAGATTGTCAATTATTGCAAGGACAGAAGTAGACCCAGGACAAAAGCACCATCGGCAGAGGAGCAACAGCAGGTGATGAGTATGGGAATCTAAGTATACTGTGATCGACGTATGGGTGCTATTCTGTCATTCTGCGCAACGAATTAATCTGAGATGTACCCTTTACCCTGTGGATCCTGCAAGAAGCAATTTCCACCCCCACACTACTACAGAAGACAGACAGACGCTACTAACGTTCTAAATAGAAATGCCTGAAAAACTTTCAGCAATAAATATCTTCTGGAGTCGTACTGTTGTGGAGGAAATATGGGGCTCGCAAGAGCTGTAGCGCACAATACCGTAAGCTGCGATGACTGCTGTCTGCACCACTCGCTGCTGACAAATAAGATAACTCTCGTTCTATCTGGATTGACCTTCGCCAATGAAACTCTCCGTACTCCTTGATGAAGTCAAGGACTCCTATTCGCCCCTAGTCTAACTATTGGCGTGGTACACCAGTCAGACAATCAGTCCACAGTGATGCCACTCAAAATTTCGCTCGCAGGCGTTTAACTATAACTCTGTCCGTTCACACTGCACAATAAGTGCCGGCCAGTGTGGCCACGCGGTTAAAGGCGCTTCAGTCGGGAACCGCGCGACCGCTACGGTCGCAGGTTCGAATCCTGCCTCGGGCATGGATGTGTGTGGTGTCCTTAGGTTAGTTAGGTTTAAGTAGTTCTAAGTTCTAGGGGACTGATGACCTCAGATGTTAAGTCCCATAGTGCTCAGAGCCATAGCCACAATAAGTGTGTCGGCCAACACAGTGAACAACGCTTAATCGCAAGGACTCAATATAGAGTCGCACTCCGATTCGTGATCGACAGAGGTGCTCTCCCAGTGAAGTACTGAGGAGAAACTTGTTCCTCGCTCTTTGAGTACACGTACGAGCGCACACGCTCTCGTTACGTGTTCTCACTCCAAGAGCGACAACGGAACGGCCCCTCTCCTCGCCAGACGTGAAGGGATATATTTTTCAGTCTCTTCCTTTACTCTTTCAGCTCCAGGCGTCAAGAATATCGTCTGTCAATCAGCATTGCTCTTCTAAAACGGGAGAGTGACGTTTCGTTTAAGATGACCAATCCGTAAATCTGTAGCATCGGCGTTTGGCGTTTGCTGCCTCCCTGTGAAAACCTCTGAAACTGCGTGCTATGTTTGTAAAGAAAGCGTAGGCTGGGCGTTCCCACACAATGTAGCGGAATTTACTTTTAAGCCGAACATGGGGTCGCTCTCCCCTTCACTCGGCAAACGCCATCTGCTCTATGGACGGTCGCCGGCCGACACAGATAGGTTGACTCGTCCCCTGGAGGGACTGGCCTCCTGGTGTGCGGTTTACCTCTCCCAAACTAAAAGATTTTGTGACGGTCGTGTCTTGAATGTGTGTGTGTACGCCAGCCTTCAGTATTTCAACCTCAGTACGCACTTGACTCGCGATTTACTTGTTATTTGCATATCGTTTACATGAATTCATACAACATTGACTTTATCTTATCGAATTTGGCTTCGAATGAAGCGTCTTGATGTGCGGAATATGATTGTGATGGCGGAATATTTAAGCAATGAAGGTCAGGAGACCACGACGTCTTACAATACTGCGAAATGATAATGTCCAGAAGAAACGAAGCTGATACGAAATTCCTCACATGCCCAAAGTGAAAAGAAAAATATTCACTAATGATGTGACTACTGTTGTACGATGTGTCTGTTCAGAAAAACGTTCCTACACAGTGCTGAAGAGCACTTATAGTGAGTTCACTGTGGCCCTAGACGCACTCACGTAACTTCTCGTTAATATAACAAAAAAATTACAGGCTTTGATGGTTACAATACCTGAGCTTATGAAATGCAGATCTTCACAGCAGAATGTCCATCAAATATGCGTGGATGTCTGAAGGACATTTTGTTGTGAAGATACAAACACCCATCCTTTCCCTTTCTTTCAGCATCCTCTATTTCATATTAGCAAGATACACACACTGTATAAAGGCAGATATTGTAACCATCAGTGATGTATCCATGCCTCGATGGGCTAAAATGACGATACAATGTTTGTCTCACAGTGCAGGAATCACGAACTGTGTGGGTTTAAAATGGTTCAAATGGCTCTGAGCACTATGCGACTTAACTTCTAAGGTCATTAGTCGCCTAGAACTTAGAACTAATTAAACCTAACTAACCTAAGGACATCACACACATCCATGCCCGAGGCAGGATTCGAACCTGCGACCGTAGCGGTCGCTCGGCTCCAGACTATAGCGCCTAGAACCGCACGGCCCAACTGTGTGGGCATATGGGATGTTAGTAGGTCACACAAACTGTGGTGTCACCGCCAGACACCACCCTTGCTAGGTGGTAGCCTTTAAATCGGCCGCGGTCCGTTAGTATACGTCGGACCCGCGTGTTGCCACTGTCAGTGATTGCAGACCGAGCGCCACCACACGGCAGGTCTAGAGAGACTTACTAGCACTCGTCCCAGTTGTACAGCCGACTTTGCCAGAGATGGATCACTGACAACTACGCTCTCATTTGCCGAGACGATAGTTAGCATAGCCTTCAGCTACGTCATTTGCTACGACCTAGCAAGGCGCCATAGCATTTGATATTATTTTAAAGTGTGGTTATAACATGTACCGTAAAGAGAGATGTTCTACAATTGTGGATTAAAGTTAAGTATTACATAAACTACGTACTTTATTTGCTACTATTAATTCCTTTAACTGTTCCAGACCTCACGCCAATCTGCGTGAGCTTAACGCGTGCGTTTCGGCTTCCTCTCATTGTGACTTGGCTGTCTTGCCAAGTCACAACACAAACAACTTTGGATCTATTCTGGAGGCGTGCTTGGATAGCCGAAGTGGTTAAGACCATCTCTCGTGGTAAACGGGAAATACGGATTCGAGTCCCAGGCCGGCACAAATTTTCGTGTGTCACGAACAGCTGACATCAATGAATAGTTCTAGAGTACGAGTCTCTTCCGTAGATTTTTACAGGCGTTAATACACTTAGACTAAAAAAAACTTAGCTCCCGAGAGCATGCAGAAGTGATGAAACACAACATTGCATGGACTCACTAACGTCTGAGGTAGTGCTGGAGGGAACCGACGCCATGAATCATGCGGTGCTGTCCATAAATCTGTAAGAGTAGGAGAGGGTGGAGATCAGTTCTGAACATAAAGTTGCAAGGCATCGCAGATATGGTCAATGATGTTCATGTCTGTGGAGCTTGGTGGCCAGCGGAAGAGTTTCAACTCAGAAGAGTGTTCCTGGGGCCACTCTGTAGAAGTTCTGGACGTGTGGGGTGTCGCATTGTCCTGCTGGCACTGCCGAAGCTCGTCGGAATACACAATGGACACGAATTGATACAGGTAATCAGACAGGATGCTTACGTACGTGTCAGCTGTCAGAGTCGTATCTAGACTCACCGGGGGTCCCAAATCACTCCAACTGGTCACGCCTCACACCATTACAGAGCCTCCACCAGCCTGAACAGTCAGCAGTCGACATGCAGCTTCCATGGATTCATGTGATTGTCTCGATACCCGTACACGTCCATCCGCTCAATACAATACCAGGCAACATGTTTCCAGTCATCAACAGTCCAATGTTGGTGCTGACGGTCCCAGGAGGAGCGTAAACCTTTGTGTCGTGCAGTCAACAAGGGTACACGGGCGGGCCTTCAGCTCCGAAAGCCCATAGCGATGAAGTTTCGTTGAGTGGTTTTCACGCTGACACTTGTTGGCCCAGCATTGAATCTGCAGCAATTTGTGGAAGGGTTGCACTTCTGTCACGTTGAAAGATTCTCTTCGGTCGTCGTTGGTCCCATTCTTGCAGGATCTTTTTCCGGCAGCAGCGATGTCAGAGATTTGATTTTTATCGGATTCCTGATATTCGCAGGGCACTCGTGAAATGGTCGTACGGGAAATTCCCCTCTTCGTTGCCACATCGGAGATGCTGTGTCCCATAGTTCGTGCGCCGACTATAGCACCACGCCGAATCTCACTTAAATCTTGATAACTTGCCATTGTAGCAGCAGTAACCGATCTAACAACCGCGCCAGACAGTTGTTGTCTTACATAGGCGCTTCAGTGTATGATATGCGGGAAAACGGCTTATCAAATCCTTTAAAACTGGTCCTGGTCCTGAGAACCAAAGGCATAGTCGACATGTAATACGATGAATCCTTATCTCTGTTGTAAACTTCACAAATCTGAAATGTCCGATAAGCGATGACATGAGTCAGATCACCAACGAGTGCGGTCTTTTTACAGTTGTCAATACCTTTCACCCACACTGAGACAGATTCCGATTCATTTATTTTACGATGATTCCTGGTACTGAGAACCAAAGGCATAGTCGTCATGTAATACTATGAACCCTTATCTCTGATGTAAACTTCACAAATCTGAAATGTCCGATAAGCTTTTAATTTCGACACTGTAGGCAAATGGTCCAAATTCACCAGATGCTCTTTTATCTTCCACAAGATGTTTCAAATCAGTAGTAAGTTCACAATACGATCTCATTCGCACTTATACCGCAATGGCAACCACTTCATTTTACGCAAGTGATAATAATAATATTGACAGCGTTTGTGATTTTGAAGACGATCAAGAAGATTGTAGAATTCTAAGAACAATTCTATAAGTTCTTCTCTATTAGGCTCAAATGACCAGACCAACTCAAGTACAAGTTCAGCAGCAGATCCAGCAGTCCTGTTACCATAAAACAATAAAGCGATATCTGCAATTGACCTTTCAATGTTCTCGTGCGACTCTCTGAAGGCCTCAACAAGACGGAGAGGAAGGTCATCACTACGCCAATAATTACTCTCAAAGAAGTCAAGTGCAGTCATTTATTTCTGAAAAGACAAAAAAATCACTCTTTACAACCATCTCCATTATTAAGCAAACAACCTGTAGCTTTATACTTAACTCTAACTTTAAAGGAGACATATTTTTTTAATATTAAATCTGCATCATTAGCTGGATGCTCGGAATCTGTCTCAGTGTGGGTGAACGGTGTTTACAACTGTAAAAAGATCACACTCGTTGGTGATATGACTCATTATTACAGAAATTAAATAAAGTTCCCTTCCTTACTCTTAATCCTTATCTATTAAAAAAACTACACGTTGATCTTGACAAAAGCCGAGAAGCGATTCTTCTTGGTGTTGTAGCTCTCTGGGGCACCCTGGGATGCTCTCTGGGGCACCCTGGGATGCTAAATGCTCATTAATATTTGTTCATATGGGCTAAAACCTCGTCTCGAAAGGGTTGTAGCTGGTTGCCTATCTGCGGCGCCGGCCGCATCTAGTTTCAATAAGGCGGCCGGCCGCGAAAAATCAAAACTTCCGTTCAACGGAAGTTATGGTTTGATAACTGGCAGCTGTATAAGTAATGAATCTGGAAAGACAGCGTCAGTCGTCGAGCAGCCGCGCGTGCAGCAGCATCGAGACAGATTAGTTACGACGCGCTATTTTAGGAGGAGTAGGCGTTCTCGTCTTACAGTTTTTAAAGCAGTAGACAACATTTCTATTACTACTAGGATCAATTCCTACAGATGGCAGAGCCATCCCGAATTGTAAAAAATGGCGTCTATGGGAGACGCTCGTTACAAGCAACATATTGGAAGCGAATTCTTGGTGACGAAAAAATAATCCACCGTGAGCATACAAGAACATTGGTCTTCAGTGTACGTTAATGTTGCCACTGGTTGGTGTACTGTTGTGCGATAGAATTGAAGTGTCAGAAAGTGCAGAAACTGGACTCTACGATCGGCTACTTTCGAGACGTCCTGTCATAGCCACTGCTCCCGACGTAGTGAATTACGAGGATTATTCGAGCCGACCAGCGCATCACAGTTAGAAAGCTGTCTCTACTTCTGTCAGTGAGCATTGAAAATGCGTATTCTGTTAAATGAGAGGCATATTTGAACACACTGAACAAATTCGAGAACCGTTTCCGACGAGTTCAGTGTAACAAGAATCTAAAAGAAATCTTGTTTCAACATGCCAATGCACGTCCACCCCCCAAATTTTAGAACTTGGCGTTACATAGCCAAATTGGGCTGGGTGTGAATTCCACATGGACAATCGCACTTCCATCAGTTTGGGTCAGTTAAGAATTTTCTACTTGGAGTACACTTTTCGAATATGATGTGAGAGTAATTCGTGGCTGAAAACATATCTACGAGCACAGGACAAGTGCTTTTACCATCAAGGAATATATTCTTTTACACACCAGTGCCGTAATGCCAAGAACGTGATGCAGACTATGTCGAAAAACTGTAGGTGGGAAACACAAGTTAGCTGATATTGCCATCCTAAGAAAAAAATATGTTACGAAAAAAATGGTGGTTCATTATATACTGAACGAGCCTCCCGCCGCATACCTACACTGATCGCTTTCCCAGACATTACTGCATTTAAATTTCAAGCATCTGTCCAAGTCTGCCAGAAGATGGAATTTACAACAAGGTACAAGTTAATTTCAGAAAGAGACGTCCACCTAAGCTCAGAATCAGATATATGGTTGAGAATACTTTTGGAGCGCTTAATGTCCTGTTTAAAACGTTTTCTTCACAGAGAATTGACAGTGATGATTGATCCGGTCTCACAGCACATGACTATAGGTTGACCCACGAGAAGGGACCATATGCCGTCTTTAGCAGCACGGTCGGTGTGTCAATTGGAGAAACTGAAGTTGGTAGAACTACTGCGGAAAGAAAGAAAAGTAAGTTTAGCAGTGGGCAATCAATATGTGTTGTAGGAGACTGGTGAAAACTCCCAGACAAACGACACTGCAGAATCACGCGGAATACTCTATTCCTAACGGATTAAGGATGTAGAGGCTTATCTCACTAGGGGCAAGATAGATACTACCTTCAGGAAAATTAAAAAGACCTTTGGAGAAAAGAGAGCCACTTGTATGAGTATCAAGAGCTCAGATGGAAACCCAGTTCTAAGCAAAGAAGGGAAAGCAGAGAATTGGAAGTAGTATATAGAGGGTATATACAAGGGCGATGTACTTGAGGACAATATTATGGAAATGGAAGACAATGTAGATCAAGATGAAATGGATGATACGATACTGCGTGAAGAGTTTGACAGATCACTGATAGATCTGAGTCAAAACAAGGCCTCGGGAGTAGACAACATTCCATAAGAACTACTGACGGCCTTGGGAGACCCAGTCCAGAAAAAACTCTACCACCTGCTGAGCAAGATGTATGAGACAGGCGAAATACCCTCAGGCTTCCAGAAGAATGTAATAATTCCAATCCCAAAGAAAGCAGGTGTTGACAGATGTGAAAATTACATCAGTTTAATAAGTCACAGCTGCAAAATACTAATGCGAATTCTTTACAGACGAATGGAAAAACTGGTAGAAGCCGACCTCGGTGAAGATCAGTTTGGATTCTGTAGAAATGTTGGAACACGTGAGGCAATACTGACCTTACGACTTATCTTAGAAGAAAGATTAAGGAGAGGCGAACCTACGATTCTAGCATTTGTAGACTTAGAGAAATCTTTTGACAATATTGACTGGAATACTCTCTTTCAAATTCTAAAGGTGGCAGGGGTAAAATACAGGGAGCGAAAGGCTATTTACAATTTGTATAGAAACCAGATGGCAGTTATAAGAGTCGAGGGGCAAGAAAGAGAAGCAGTGGTTGGGAAGGGAGTGAGAGAGGGTTGTAGCCTCTTCCCGATTGAGCAAGCAGTAAAGGAAACAAAAGAAAAATTCGGAGTGGGTATTAAAATCCATGGAGAAGAAGTAAAAACTCTGAGGGTCGCAGATGACATTGTAATTCTGTCAGGTACAGCAAAGGACTTGGAAGAGCAGTTGAACGGAATGGACAGAGTTTTGACGATGTAAGATGAACAGTCAGTACCCGTGGTCTAGGGATCGCCGGCACGGTAGCTCAGCGTGTTAGGTCAGAGGGTTAGCAGCCCTCTGAAACAAAAAAACTGAGCTAATCGATCAACAACGAACTTAATCGGATGTCTTACGATGTCCGCCAAGAGCAGTTGCAAAAAAAAAAAAAAAAGAAAAATGGTGGCGTCTTTGATTCATAATCAAAACGTCTTCGGTCCCGGGTTTGATCCCCGCCACTGCCTAACTTTTGATAAATAATCAGCATTGGTGGCCGAAGACTTCAAAGGAGGATATAAGATGAACATCAACAAAAGCAAAACGAGGATAATGAAATGTAGTCGAATTAAATCGGGTGATGCTGAGGGAATTAGATTAGGAAATGAGACACTTAAAGTAGTAAATGAATTTTGCTATTTGGGGAGCAAAATAACTGATGATGGTCGAAGTAGAGAAGCTATAAAATGTAGACTGGCAATGGCAAGGAAAGCGTTTCTGAAGAAGAGAAATTTGTTAACATCGAGTATAGATTTAAGTGTCAGGAAGTCGTTTCTGAAAGTATTTGTATGGAGTGTAGAAGAGAATAGAAGCTTTCGGAATGTGGTGCTACAGAAGAATGCTGAAGGTTAGATGGGTAGATCACGTAACTAATGAGGAGATATTGAATAGAATTGGGGAGAAGAGGAGTTTGAGGCACAACTTGAAAGAAGAAGGGACCGCTTGGTAGGACATGTTCTGAGGCATCAAGGGATCACAAATTTAGCATTGGAGGGCAGCATGGAGGGTAAAAATCATAGAGGGAGACCAAGAGATGAATACACTAAACAGATTCAGAAGGAAGTAGGTTGCAGTAGGTACTGGGAGATGAAGAAGCTTGCACAGGATAAAGTAGCATGGAGAGCTGCATCAAACCAGTCTCAGGACTGAAGACCACAACAACAACAACGACAACAACGGAGTCACACAGTACTCAGCATCCGCGACGAAACGCAGCAGCAGTTATTCAAAGACTGAACACTCCCGATCACAGCGTGAGGTGATCTTGTCCACAGGTCACTCAGAGGCTTAAATCCACGTCCGATGCGAACACCATCCACCCTGGTCAACTAATCTCGGAGTACTGTCCCCATAGCTCCTGTTTCTTTATTTGATTTTGTAATAACTGACAATGTAAATTTTGACGTTTCATATCACACTCGTTCAAGATGTTGACGGTGTAACATTTTCCTTTCCCATCAGCGTATTCTCAGTGCTATTTTGCCGTATTTGACATTCCAGCGAAGGTGGCAATTATAAATGAATGCTATAGCGCTTACAGATTATTTATGAAAGGGAAACGGTGAATTGCAGTTTACCAGAGTTCTGTGAAATACGAGGGTTGTCCAGAAAGTAAGTTTCGATCGGTGGCGAAATGGAAACCACAGTGAAAACCAGAAACTTTTTACCTGCAACAATTAGGTACATCTTCCACTTACTTCTCTACATAGTCGCCGCTCCAACTTCGAGTTTTGTCGTAGTGTTGTATCAGCTTTCCAATATCCTGGTCATAGAAAGCAGCCTTCTGTGTTTTCGGACAGTTATCTGTGAGAGTTGGCAATACTCTCTTAGGATTTAAAGGTTGGCTACAGCGCGCATACACAAGCTCTGGAATCTAAGATATTGTTGTCGCGCTTCGCAGCGCACGGATTAATTAGCGGCAGTTTAGAAGCCAGTGTATGAGCCCGCCTGCTGTGGTGCGCACGTGTGTTGGGCGAGGGGTCGTCGCCGAGTTGCCGTACTGCCGTGCCCGCCAGCAGCGACACAGGATTTGGTACTGAGCTGATATTTTTTATAATTTGCAGCGCGCTTATTAATTTAGAGATAAGGGTTTGTGTATGTGCGTAGTAGCAGACGGTAATTTTGATAATGATAGGAGTTGAATTCTTAAGGGAAACCATTGTTAGGCGAATAGATTAAAAATTGATCTTTGTCATTGATTTCTTTTTGTCAGGAAATTGTTTCACTATATATTTATTTGAGAAGTATTTCAGTCTGTCTCAAGAGTTTGATTAATTTGTAATATTGCTTTAATGCCACTGGAGGCAGATTTACATATGAAGCGATTGTTCAAAGAGCTTCTAGCGTTTTGTTAATTGAATGAGAAAGAATCACTTTCAGAATATAGTTTTTGAAAAAAGGAATTACTTGTTTGCGTTATCATTTATCGAGTTTAGATTTGACCAAACCCTTTCTCTTGAATTATATGTAGTTGTAGTAAGCAGCAGCAGCCGGAGCAAAAGCAGGAGCCGCCATACAGAACATGCATTGCACTCAGCATGAATAATAGGTTTTTTGTGTTTTTGTTAAATAATAGAATGCAGCAGATCAAGCAGTGGCAACAGAAAGACCAACTAAGTTATTTGTTGCGCACAGGACCAATTAAAAAAAAGTTTAGGCGATCTCTGTAATAGTAAAATTAACGAGAGTAAAAGCACGAGATTTTCAGCAGAAAACACGAGATAAGAAGATAGAGCTCGCGACATTCATCTGCACTGGTCTGCAGCTCGTTGTCTGTGGAAAAATTTTGTCTTCATAGCCAGTGGTTCTCGTGAGCAGAGATGAGACTCAGGGGGATCCAATTACGGACTGTATTGTGGGTGATCAAACACTTCTCATCGGAAACGCCGCAGGAGCGTCTTCATTGCCCCTGCAGTGTGCGCCCGAGAATTGGCATGAAGAAGGAACTGCACGACAGTTGTGTTATGTGGGCTGCATGACACAGGCGAAATATCTAACCAGGCCCTCATATTTGGCGGAGACGTTATTTCCTACGCATCTTTACGTGCTCACTGTTGTTGTTGTTGTTGTGGTCTTCTGTCCTGAGACTGGTTTGATGCAGCTCTCCATACTACTCTATCCTGTGCAAGCTTCTTCATCTCCCAGTACCTACTGCAGCCTATATCCTTCTGAATATGCTTAGTGTATTCATCTCTTGGTCTAAATGTACGATTTTTACCCTCCCCGCTGCCCTCCAGTACCAAATTGGTGATCCCTTGATGCCTCAGAACATGTCCTACCAACCGATCCCTTCTTCTCCCCAATTCTATTCAATACCTGTTTCTGTACAAATTGTAAAATGCCTTTCCTTCCCTATATTTTAGCCTTGCCACCTTCCGAGTTTGAAAGAGAGTATTCCAATCAACATTGTCAAAAGCTTTCTCTAAGACTACAAATGCTAGAAACGTAGGTTTGCCTTTCCTTAATCTAGCTTTTAAGATAAGACTTAGGGTCAGTATTGCCTCACGTGTTCCAATATTTCTGCGGAATCCAAACTGATCTTCACCGAGGTCGGCTTGTACCAGTTTTTCCATTCGTCTGTAAAGAATTCGCATTAGTATTTTGGAGCTGTGACTTATTAAACTGATAGTTCGGTAAATTTCACTTCTGTCATCACCTGTTTTCTTTGGGATTGGAATTGTTGTATTCTTCTTGAAGTCTGAGGGCATTTCGCCTGTCTCATACATCTTGCTCACCAGATGGTAGAGCTTTGTCAGGACTGGGTCTCCAAAGGCCGTCAATAGTTCTAATGGAATGTTGTCTACTGCTGGGGCCTTGTTTCAACAGGTCTTTCAGTGCTCTGTCAAACTCTTCACGCAGTATCGTATCTCCTATTTCATCTTCATTTACCTCCTCTTCCATTTCCATAATATTGTCCTCAAGAACATCGCCCTTGTGTAGACCCTCTATATACTCCTTCCACCTTTCTGCTTTCCCTTCTTGGCTTAGGACTGGGTTTCCATCTGAGCTCTTGATATTCATGCAAGTGGTTCTCTTTTCTCCAAAGGTCTCTTTAATTTTCCTGTAGGCATTATCTATCTTACCCCCTCGTGAGATAAGCCTCTACATCTTTATATTTGTCCTCTAGCCATCCCTGCTTAGCCATTTTGCACTTCCTGTCGATCTCATTTTTGAGACGTTTGCATTCCTTTTTGCCTGCTTCACTTACTGCATTTTTGTATTTTCTCCTTTCATCAATTAAATTCAGTATCTCTTCTGTTACGCAGGAATTTCTACTAGCCCTCGTCTTTTTTACCTACTTGATCCTTTGTTGCCTTTACTATTTCATTCCTCAAAGCTACCCATTCTTCTTCTACTATATTTCTTTCCCCCATTCCTGTCAATTGTTCCCTTATGCTCTCCCTGAATCTCTGTACAACCCCTGGGTCTTTCAGTGCTCACTATTCAGTCAACACTGAAAAGAGCGACTGACACGATCGACGGGCATACTAGAGACACTCCCCAACACATCTGTGCAAACCTTTACCGTTCCCAGTGGTTTCCATTTCGCGAACGATCGGAACTTACTTTATGGACAACCCTCTTATTTAGATTTACAACGCAACCTGTATTTGGGACTGGATAAACTTAAGCTATTGATTTCTGATACCTTCATATGCTCCTCAGAAACATTTTCAAACAGTGTACATATTATCATCACCTAGTCTAAACGTTCCATTGACTCTAATCCCTTATTACTTTAGATTAGACATTTACAGTGAGCCTGTATCAACTGCAGCAATTGTCATGAGATAGGGGGGAGTAGGATAGTGGATTAATACAATAAATTGCTGAATACCCAGCAATAAATTTCGTTTGAGTAAAATAGAAGATCAAAAGTAACCGTACTTCGCTGTGTAGTGTGGAACTGACCACGAAACGTATGTAACGAGATGCAGGTTTCGCCACTATAAAAGGAGAGGGGAAGTATTGCGTTGTCAGACGAAAAGCAGTAGCAGCAGGGTGTGTCGATCAGATCCAGTAACGACATTTGACGCTTTCTAAAGCTGCTGACTGATGGTGATGTGAATGCAAAACAGAAATGCGAGGGAACAGCCGCAACTAAACCAAAACCAGGAAGACCTCATATACTGATGCGGGGGGACCGTCGAACAGTGTGGAAGATGTATGTAGAATTTCTCATGAAATCAGCGGAGGGAGTCGGTCGTTATTTCCAAAGTGCCACTAGCAGTTAGGCTAGAAGAATGTCTTCGCTTAGGGAGTTATAAAGTATGGGATACATTTGTCGATCAGCTTATCATAAACTGTACATATGGTGATTTAAGGAGAGATGCTAGTGAACAGTGGATGGGTGGAAGGCTCTGATTTGGCGTGATGAATCGCGCTCTATACTTTGGCAGTCAGATGGAAGGGCTTAACTTTGGTGATATTGCAGTATGGTGAGCTATGTTGTCTCCAGTGCCATTGGTCAATGGTATTGGAGATAACACGTTGTCGAGGAGAGACTCCTGGAAAAAGTTAAACCACAAGTATTACCAACAAGGACTCCAAAATAACTGCGCCAAGTAATTCTAATACTGTCTTGGCAGTGACCTGAGCATGGCGAGAATATGCCGCCGAAACTAGTCATGTGATACAATGCAGGAATTCTCAAGATACATGTGTGGTGGTGCTTTTTCTCATATATATCGTCAGATGAAGTCCCTCGTTCGTGCAATTGGGTGGACGTCTATAAGTATCACTCATTTACCTCGTGTTGTTTCCTGGACCTCCGAGGTTCCTTAATTTCATAAGTGACCTGGAGCCGTAACCTTTTATCATATACACTACTGGCCATTGAAACTCCTACACCAAGAAGAAATGCAGATGATAAACGGGTATTCATTGGACAAATATTTTATACTAGAACTGACATGTGATTACATTTTCACGCAGTTTGGGTGCATAGATCCTGAGAAATCAGTACCTAGAACAACCACCTCTGGCAGTAATAACGGCCTTGATACGCCTGGGCATTGAGTCAAACAGAGCTTGGATGGCGTGTACAGGTACAGCTGCCCATGCAGCGTCAACACGATACCACAGTTCATCAAGAGTAGTGACTGGTGTATTGTGACGAGGCAGTTGCTTGGCCACCATTGACCAGACGTTTTCAATTGTTGAGAGATCTGGAGAATGTGCTGGTCAGGTCAGCAGTCGAACATTTTCTGTATCGAGAAAGGCCCGTACAGGACCTGCAACATGCGCTCGTGCATTATCCTGTTGAAATGTAGGGTTTCGCAGGGATCGAATGAAGGGTAGAGCCACGGGTCGTGACACATCTGAAATGTAACGTCCACTGTTCAGAGTGTCGTCAGTGCGAACAAGAGGTGACCGAGTCCTGTAACCAATGGCACCCCATACCATCACGCCGGGTGGTACGCCAGAATGGCGATGACGATACACGCTTCCAATGTGCGTTCACCGCGATGTCGCCGAACACGGATGCGACCATCATGATGCTGTAAACAGAACCTGGATTCATCCGAAAAAAAGACGTTTAGCCAAACGTGCACCCAGGTTCGTCGTTGAGTACACCATCGCAGGCGCTCCTGTCTGTGATGCAGCGTCAAGGGTAACCGCAGCTGATAGTACATGCTGCTGCAAACGTCGTCGAACTGTTCGTGCAGATGCTAGTTGGCTTGCAAATGTCCCCATCTGTTGACTCAGGGATCGAGACGTGGCTGCACGATCCGTTACAGCCATGCGGATAAGATGCTTGCTAGTGATACGAGGTCATTGGGATCCAGCACGGCGTTCCGTATTACCCTTCTGAACCCACCGATTCGATATTCTGCTAGCAGTCATTGGATCTCGACCAACGCTAGCAGCAATGTCGCGATGCGATAAACCGCAATCGTTATAGGCTACAATCCAACCATTATCAAAGTCGGAAACGTGATGGTACACATTTCTCCTCCTTACACGAGGCATCACAACAACGTTTCACCAGGCAACGCCGGTCAACTGGTGTTTGTGTATGAGAAATCGGGTGGAAACTTTCCTCGTGTGAGCACGTTGTAGGTTTCGCCATCGGCGCCAACCTTGTCTGAATGCTCTGAAAAGCTAATCATTTGCATATCACAGCGTCTTCTTCCTGTCGGTCAAATTTCGCGTCTGTAACACGTCATCTTCGTGGTGTAGCAATTTTAATGGCCAGTAGTGTAGTTTCGGGAAAATCTATTAAGTTCACAAGACACTCTAGTTTTAAACGAATTGCTAGTAATAATAAATGAAAAGCACCAGTTTGCTTTTGTTCTAGAATATTACTTTCATTGCTAACCGGTTTTCGGCTTACAAGCCCATCTTCAGACATTTACGTAAGATTCTGTTAATTCTGTTAATATGAACTGCTAGCAATTTTCGTGATTAATTTTTGCTCTTGTCATTAGTTTATGGAAAAGAGTACGTAGTCAATAATGTAGCTGTAGTGTAGTAGTTAATGTTTCCAAATTTCACGGAAGTTCTCTTGCACACCTTGCGGGCCTAGTTGTTCCTCGAAGAAAAGAGAGCTTCTGGAAGGTTTGGAAATGTGTGGGAGGGGTATCGACAGAACTGTGAGGACGGATCTTGAGACGTGCCTGGATGTCTCACTAGCCGTGACAGACTAAGTTATGGGTTAGCGATCCGATCTGGATATCAGTTTTAATCTGTTATTTAATTTAATGGAAGTTAATGGAAATTGTGGATTACAATTTTCTTGTATAACTTTGAACATATATGCAGAAATTATTGGTAATACCATGCCTGGTGTATCAGCTATCTACCTCCCTACATCTACATACATACTCCACAAGCCACCATACGGTGCGTGGCGTGGGGTACCCTTTACCACAATTGGTGGTTTCCTTTCTTGCTCCACTCACAGATAGAGGGAGGGAAAAATGACTGCTATATGCCTGTGTATGAGCCCTAGTTTTTCGTGTCTTACCTTCGTGGTCCCTCGCGAAATGTATGTTGGCAGCAGTAGGATCGTTCTGCAGGCAGCTTCAAACGCCGGTTCTCTAAACTTTCTCGTAGTTGTTCTTCGATATGCATGCCTTCTTCCCTCCAGGGATTCCCACTTGATCTCCCGAAGCAGGCCCGTAACACTTGTATGACGATCGAACGTACCGGAAATAAATCTAGCAGCTCGCCTCTGAATTGCTTTGGTCTTCTTTCATTCCGACCTGGTGCGGATCCCAGAGACCCGAGAAGCACTCAAGAATAGGTCGCACCAGCGTCCAATAAGCGGTCAACTTTACAGATGAACCACACTTTCCTAAAATTATCCCAATATACCGATGTAGACCATTCGCCTTCCCCACTACAACCCTCACACTCTTGTTCCATGTCATATCGCTTTGCAGCGTTACGCCCATGTATTTAAACGACGTGACTATGTCAAGCAGGACGGTACTACTGCAGTATCCGAGTATTTCCTAATCATTCTCATTAACTTACATTATTCTATATTAAGAGCCAGCTGCCCTTCATCACACTAATTAGAGACTTTGTCTAGGTCATCACCACAGCATCATGCCGGCCGAAGTGGCCTTGCGGTTCTAGGCGCTGCAGTCTGGAACCGCGAGGCCGCTACGGTCGCAGGTTCGAATCCTGCCTCGGGCATGGATGTGTGTGATGTCCTTAGGTTAGGTAGGTTTAACTAGTTCTAAGTTCTAGGGGACTAATGACCTCAGCAGTTGAGTCCCATAGTGCTCAGAGCCATTTGAACCATTTGAACCACAGCATCATCAGCGAACAACCGTAGATTACTGCCCACCCCCTCTGCCAGATCATTTACTTATGTAGAAAACAGCAACAGTCGTATCACAAATTTCTGCCGCACTCCTGTGTTGCCCCTGCCTCCGATAAATCTATCTTGAGATAGACACGTAACTATTTAAACAACTCGTATTAAGAAAACTGCATAACAGGACTGAATTCATTTCTAATAAACAGGTTACATTCATCTTTTCAGTCGACGTTGCTTACCAGCGTAAAAAGTGTTGTGTCTAAGATATGAAAGCCCGCACGGTTACCCGATCGGGGTTGCCGAGCGGTTCTAGTCGCTGCAGTCTGGAACCGCGCGACCGCTACGGTCGCAGGTTCGAATCATGCCTCGGGCATGGATGTGTGTGATGTCCTTAGGTTGGTTAGGTTTAAGTAGTTCTAAGTTCTAGGGGACTGATGACCTCGGATGTTAAGTCTCATAGTGCTCAGAATCATTTGAATCCGCCCGGTTAGACGTATGGTCTAACGCACGGCTTTCCGTATTGGGAAGGAGCACCTGGTTCCTGGCACGAATCCGCCCGGCGGACTTATGTCGAGGTCCGGTGAGCCGGCCAGTCTGTGGATGGTTTTTAGGCGGTTTTCCATCTGCCTCGGCGAATGCGGGCTGGTTCCCCTTATTCCGCCTCAGCTACACTATGTCGGCGATTGCTGCGCAAACAAGCTGTCCACGTACGCGTACGCCACCGTTACTCTACCACGCAAACACAGGGGTTACACTCGTCTGGTGTGTGACGTTCCCCGGGGGGAGGGGGAGGGGGAGGGGCTGCCCACCGGGGGCCGAACCGCACAATAACCCTGAAAGAGTGGTTCGGTGTGGGGCAGTGGAAAGGTGAAGTGGACTGCGGTAGTCATCTTGGGGGATTGTGGACCACTGCGATGCGGCCGGGACGGAACCTCTCCGTCGTTTCTAGCCCTCAGTTAACATACAGTACGATACAATACAAGATATGAAATAGAAGTTCTATTGGAAACAGGACGTAAGTTTGATCCGCTGAAGCCGATGCCGCGAGTTGGGCTACACGGTCTGCGCTGTCAGTAGCGCCAGAGAACAGGCCGACTCCTGCAGCGATGGACATCGATGCGGGTCAAGAGGACGTTAGCCAAAGAGAGGACCCCTTCCACGGGGAATAACTAGAGATGGAAATGTCCAGAACCGAAAATCGGAAGCGTACTGGCAAGGAGTACGCAGTTCGACCGTCTCTCTTTATGCATATATGAAAACTGGTCAGATCATTATTTTGAGTCTTCGGAAGCTTTCTCACACCAGCGAGTCAAGAAACAAAGGTAGGAAATGCGTTAAAACGTCTTTCTGTCAGCCAGAAAAAGCTGATGTACAACAGAAAATATGATGATTACTATTATCCTGAGGCACACGAATGATGGGTAACACAAAAATGATGGGTAACACTTCTTAAACATACTTCGAGCTGGTAATATATGTGGCAGATGTGTGAGGCATTTGTTAATGTGGAAAGATCATGCTCCATGAATGGATTCTTGCACCTGACACTGCTGTGCAACCTATCGGTAGGGAACTACGTGTAGAAATAGCCGCAGTAACTACTCTTGTACCTACAAGCTTTGCGCATGTTTCTGTAATGACATTAAAGGAGCGCAAAGTTTGGTGAATATCAGAGATAAGTACTGATCAGTTATCGAAAGGACTTAATCATCAGTCAGTTAAACCAATAACAAAGAAAAAGTATTACTGCTTTTTTGGCTGGGATACATCACTGAATAGTTCCAGCCGCCTAATCTGGAATGATTTTATTCCTCCTCGCTCAATGGCCCCTTCTCAATTTTTTGAGAGCTGTCCTAAATGTAACTGCTGAGTGTGCATGCACATTGTGGTGTTCTGTGTATGTTTTTGATGACGAGAGAAGGGAATTAGTTGAATCCAATGCTGCCACATCGGCTACTCCTCCAGAGCAACACCATGGCAACAGCGAACTTAACATCTCTATTCAACGGATAGTTCACCATCAACACCTTCAACACCCTAATTGGATAGCAACGTCAAGAGGTTTACAGTTTAATGTAGGACACGACACATAACACGATGATTAGAAATATCAGACTCACGCCCCTTCTCGCGTTCAGGGCCAAATACTGGTGGCGAAAATTTCTTCTGCCGCCGGGGTTCAACTGGGCAGCACAGTACCGGGGTCCGCTAGCGATCTCGGCCACTGAATCGAGTAAAATAGTAAAACTTTAACATTATGTCGAGACCATTTGACCTGTTAATGCAGGTTGGTTTCATAAACAGAAAAAAATTGTAAATTTGGAGAATTGTGGTAAGTTCCTATGGGAACAAACTGCTAAGGTCAGCGGCCTCTAGGCTTACACACTACTTAATCTCTTACACTAACGACAACACACACACCCATGCCCTAGGAAGGACTCGAACCTCCGTCGGGGGAAGCCGCACGAACCGTGGCAAGGCGCCCTAGACATCACGGCTACCCCACGCGGCAAAAAATTGTATAAATTGGTTGTACAAATTTTGGCGAGATAGATAAAATTGATGTATCCTCCTCCTATGACAGGTCACCAACCGTAGTAGGAGCGAGGGCACGCCATCATTAAGACGATTACGCAGAGTGATTTCGAAAGGAAGGATGACACCATCCCGGTATTTGTTCCGAGCGATTTAAGAAAATCGCAGAAAACCTAACTTTGCGTGGCAGGGCGGAGATTTGAACCGTCGTCCTCCCTAATGCGAGTCCTACGTGCTGATTACTGCACTACGTCACACGGTGACGATACAGAAACATTATTAACTAACATGCAGTCCTGATGACGCAATGGTCAGCACTGTGAACTGATATTACTAACGAGTAGCATTCAGATTCAAGTTCTCTCATAGTTTCATACACGCGAACGATTCTTAAGGTTAGTTCCAGCGCCCGTAAAATCAAGTTCTAGCACACAACTCATATTAATTTTAAAGTTCAAAGTCAACAACTATTCTACACGCAAACGTAAATGCTTCCTGCCGTGCCTCCTAATTGAAAATGTTGGAGTCTAAAACCGTTACTTCAGTCCCGCAACTAACTGGCAGCCCAGATTTGCATGTTCGTACAAGCTCGTCTGAAGACACTCTACAAACAGACACGGCGTCCATGTCTTAAATCGAACTTCCAGGCCACGTAGATACACGCGTCGTATGTAAGGCAACCTCTTTCTGCAGTCTCTGGTCGCAGCCTGTCAGAGGTTATCATTACGTCAAAATGTGCGGCAGTCTCGGCCTTTCTCCTCAAAATGAGCGGCAGTCTCTCTCCCTTGCAAAAACGTTTGAATTTTAGTTTTTGAATTATTAATAATTAAGATATGTTTGAGCGAATCGATTACAAATCGCAATGTGTTTAAATGACACAAAGGAAAATTAATTTTCTAACCATGATCTGTTGGTCACGTAAAGTATCAGTTACATTCGATTTCCCACCTTCTTTGTAATTAAAATGCTCCAAACTAAGGCACCTGGAAACATTTGTCAGGTTTCGTTCTACTAATGCCTCTCAAATTGAAATTTTTTAAAATTAAATGTTACGCTTTGTGTCAGCTACGTTTGACTAATTGTATTACCTGCTGTTCATGCTATATTTTTAACAAGATCAATAAAATCATCCATTTCTTATGCCTGCACCTTATGAAATACGTGTGTTGAAGAGACCACCACAGAGTTTGAAACATACTATGTTAATTCACATCTCGCTGATTTCTGCAGCAATTTTGATATGGCTCCATGACTTTTTGTAGAATTACAGTTTTTATTTATCTGTTTTAAATGACAATTTTTAAAGAACTGAATGAACCGAGGCTGGCATGAAAAGACATATCTTCCCATCGCATGCCAGACGAGCTCTACAGGTGACAAATTAAGTGGCGGGTCAGGCCACTCAGGGTTTCGTAACTTAGTCAAGACGTGTGAGGAATAAACGGTTGTGATGGGTCTTGTATTATCCTCCTAGAAAGCTCCTGAAGGTATAACAGCAGGGTTTCCCATTCTTACTTCAAACTGACGAGCATTCAGGCTCCCTTCAACAATTACCCAATCAATCATATCCAAGCCGGCCGGTGTGGCCGAGCAGTTCTAGGCGCTTCAGTCTGGAACCGCGCGACCGCTACGGTCGCAGGTTCGAATCCTGCCTCGGGCATGGATGTGTCTGATGTCCTTAGGTTAGTTAGGTTTAAGTAATTCTAAGTTCTATGGGACTGATGACCTCGGATGTTAAGTCCTACAGTGCTCAGAGCCAATCATATCCAACAGCGACCTACAGCATGGTTCCAGGAATTAAAGCGGCATGGGTCTAAGCTCTTTTTGCCCTCGCTCCATTTGCGAATAGATCACGACAGGGAGTGAATAGTAGTGATGGCTTACAGTGCAAGTTTGTAAATGTGAATGTAGAGAATCTCTGTATCCAGTGACGTTTTGCGGGTCATCTGTGGGTACCTTGGCGTCGATATGGCCGCCACAAACAAAGCAAGATTCATCGATAAAGACCGTTGAATCACGCTCATTGTCTCGGGTGACCATGGCTCTACATCATGCAAGTCTGTGTTGTCTGTGGGGGTGTGGGCGGTGATCTGCATGATCTTCTCGTTGTACAGCTCTTTTGGAAGAGGTGCATATTCTTCTTGCCGCACTATTGCACAGAGTTCAGCGCGTCAGCACTCGTTCTGCTCGTTTTCCTCTGCAGTGAGCTGTCTACGTAGTCTGTCGTATGACATTCCAATGACCCTCATGCAAAATACTTTCATCTGCTAGAAAGTCGAAAAGATGGCCATCAGGTGCACGTTTACGTCCTTTGAGCACACTGCGTTGCAATTTCCGAGTGAAAAGCTCCAGTACCGTTAGACAGACTAGATAGACATTATGTACTCACATCATTGTCATGTGTAAGTTTGAATGCCGCGAGTGATTAGCCGAACGGTCTAGGGCGCTGCAGTCATGGACTGTGCAGCTGGTCCCGGTGGAGGTTCGAGACCTCCCTCGACATGGGTGTGTGTGTTTGTCCTTAGGATAGTTCAGGTTAAGTAGTGTGTAGGCTTAGGGACTGATGACCTTAGCAGTTAAGTCCCATAAGATTTCACACATCTTGTAAGTTTGAGTAGTATTTCATCGGAAATATTTAAAATAGGCCTATATTATGGTTACGGTTTGAAATCAAGTTATAGCAAAGGCAGTTAAATACTTACACATCTATCTGACAGCGTTCGTTAAAGATGTTAATCCTGGGACAACAACGCCTCTTTACCTATACTAAATACTGACGATACCTACAGCGTTGCATGAAGGCGAAAAACATATTTTGTGCAAATTGTCTACAGTAATGGAAATTAAAGTTTGTATAAACAAAAATGAAATTAGACACGGGAGCAGTATGGGCGCTCAACACACATATCTTTCTCTGATGCTCGCCGCATATTGGCATGTTGCAAGCTGCTCAGTAAACTGTAATGGTTTTTTGGTATAATGGCTGTAAGATCAATACTTCCTCGGACCATGTTGCGGAAGAGGTCCTTGTTATTCCCACACATTCGTTTGTAATACACTTTTCGTTACAGTCCTTAGCTCGGTGTTCAGATATGGCACAGAGTCTCGTTGGATGAGTCAGGGACGTGCACGTCGTTGATGCAGTACTGGCATCTAAAACATCTAAGCGATGTATATAATCTCTAACACCTGCTGACACTTATGATACGTATTCTTTATCTACACAGATTCTCGAGAACCAACGTCAACCCGGCGTTGTAAAGCTGTCTTTCGATTCCGTTCTTGCCACTGCAACTCTGAGCCACGTCCGTTCCCGCTGAATTCCAAATGAAGCACTTAGTGCGACCCAAACATACAATGTGGTGGACAGTTATGGAACTATATCCTATAACGTACTGCTATCCGTACATATTACGTACCGTGTAATACTTTCACTTCCCTTCAGCATATTTGCAGCGTTATTATGCCATCATTTACCTTCCACCGAAGGTGACAGTTAGAAACCAGTGCTATGAAAAATGGTTCAAATGGCTCTGAGCGCTATGGGACTTAACATCTGAGGTCATCAGTCCCCTAGAACTTAGAACTACTTAAACCTAACTAATCTAAGGACATCACACCAATCCATGCCCGAGGCAGGATTCGAACCTGCGACCGTAGCGGTCGCGCGATTCCAGACTGAAGCGCCAAGAACCGCTCGGCTACACCGGCCGGCCCCAGCGCTATGACATTTGCAGCTTATTTTATTTTCATTTGTAACTGTGAGACTACTTGTCGCGATGACTGCTTGCCATGTTCCTGCACTAGCTCCCTGCCCACCCTACTACCAGCCCACCAACTAGCTTACGAGGGGCGCCTACTACACCCGTGACATGGCATGTGCTCTTTCAGTCAATTCCAAACAAGCCACTCCGGTTGAAGTCTGTACTTCGTTTGAAACGTACATTTAATGATAAATTTCGTGCGTCATCACACCTTGAGCGAAAATAATTCTTTTCCGGCACGGTCACATCAGTTTCAGTACTCAAAATTTAACAGTTACAGGAAAAGTTATGCACACTGCAAGAAAATGAGAATGCAATAAAATACAATGAAATAAAGCGATGTCAGCTCATGTGACACATGCTTTGGTTCACTTCCAACACTGTAGAAACGACATTGTCAATGAAAATACATGCGGATGATCTTGTTTACAAAAGCTAATCCCTTGGTGAACCGATAATTAACTAGCCATTCATCTGCTATGGATGTATTTCAAAAAAATTTAAAATAGCCTATGTAAGTGATATATTGAATAAAATCTATAAAACTGCGTTTTGAAGTCTGCAGTTAGCCTTGTATTATCACGCAGACGTGGTGGACTTCTAACAAGAAGAGATATTACAAAAAATGGCATGACAGAATGCTAATGGTTTTACAGTATTTAAACTTCAAGTTTTTAAACTAAGTTTTTAAACACTGTTTTAAGATATAATACTGAATAATAAGTAACTTTTACATTAATTTTAATAAATGAATAATTAAACACGCGGAGCGAATTCAGCGATGCAAGTGATTCCTTTTCTGACCAGCAGAGGGTACCGAACTCTGGCGCTCTGCTTCCCTCAAGTTTGCTCATTTCCACGTCGGAAGCCATCTGTCCTCCCCACGTTCAGGTCGCATGATCAGGCAGAAGGCGAACTCGACCCGTCGTGTACTAATAGTTTTTACTGGCAGGTGCAGTGATGCCTGTTAATACAAAGTTTTCAAAAATATTGAAATATCCATATCTTGCAAACATTGTGATCATTTAACAAAGCAAGTGGAAAAATGCTCCTATCGGAGAAAAGAACATGCGAATATTTTCCTCTTTAAATTACCCTGACTAAATAGTGTCAGTTGTCTCATTCTACCTTACTCAGTGCCTTTAAAAATCTTCCCAAAAATGCAACTCACGTCTCGTTCCCACAAGCTCACTTACTTGTAACTCACTCAAGCCCACTAATCGAACACTATGAATCGCGCAAACCCATCCACTCACAAGTGTCCACTCTCATTCATCTCAACGTGTGATGATGATGATATTTTGTTTGTGGGGCGCTCAACTGCAAGGCTATCAGCGCCGGCACAAATTCCCAATATTTTCACTGTCCACTCTCCCCAATTTCCACTACGATAATAAAATGATGACAACGTAAACATCCAGTCCTCCGGCGGAGAAAATCTCCGACCCGGCCGGAATGGAACCCAGGACTCAGCGATACAGAGACAGCAACGCTAGCCATTTGACCACGAGCTTCGGTCTCTCAAATCGTTTTTGTTACCTCTTTGTGTCTTTCTGTCGCTATCTCATGTCTCACAGCCACACTCTTCATCGTTCTGTCCTACTACTAATGCTTTCTCTCAGTGTTGTTTCCCACTTGCTCTCTCTTACTGTTACCATCTCGTTCATTCCTACCTACTACTGTGTCACTTCTCCTGTCACTATCTCTCTTCCTCGTTGTCACTGTCATAGACTTTGTTTCTCATTATCATTGGCTCTCATCCACTTCCACTTTGTCCTTCCCTTTCTTCCTCTCCTTCTGTCACTGCCCCCTTCGCCCACATCATAGAATTGTTCTATCACTGTCAAATATGTTACAGTGCTTCTTTGTCCCTCTCTTTCTCTCATATTACCATTGTCACCAATTCGCTCTGCATAGCACAATCACTTTCTACTATCTTCCGGCATTTGCCGCTTTTCTGTCTCATTCCCATTGCCATTATCTCCTTCTCTCTCAGTATAAAAAAAGCGCGATATATACGTATGGCAAAATCTTTCGAAAATTTTTTAAAGGTGCAGAGGAAAGTAGAATGAGGAGCTGGTACCCCACTTTTCTGTCATAGCCTTTAAACACGAGCAAATTCGCCTTTTTTGTGCTGAGATAGTAATATTTTTCCGTTGGTTCCTTTCTTCTCCTTGCTACAGCAGGACATGTCACTCATATGAAAAAAATGGGTGAGTAAAATTTTGATACTTTACTTATGTGAAAGTGAAATAACATAACACTATGTAATTATACATCACAGATCGGATTTTATATGCTCAAAAATTTTGCTACAATATGGTGTCCCGAGCGCCTCACAACGAATTTTACATGCGTAATTTACATTTGCAGATAGGATAACTTTGGACGTGTGTGTCTCGGGAAAGAATAAAGGTAACAAGAAATTTCAAGGCTGTTAGAAGTAGGGATCTTAGAAATACATGTAAAAATTGCAGCCATTTCCTGTGCATAGCCGTTTTGCAATCCACGACTGGGTTTTGGTATACAAAAACCATATTCTTGGAGTGATCCCGATAACGGATAAAGATTTTTGATAACTGAAAAATGGCACTTCTAGATAATTGCTTATAGGATATATTGTTAAAATGTGAACAATTTGTTGCCGTTATTTCTTATTTATATTTCTTCTTACATCACATTTTACGTACTTATTTTATGCGTAGAAATAGAGTAATTTTGAATTTCTGTATCTGGGAACGAATAGATATCGATAAAATTTTAAAGACTGCTCTAGACCGAGATCTTAGCAATACATTGAAAAATGTCAGCTACTTGCTGTCCGTAGCCGTCTTAGAATATGCAGTACTGTTTTGGTACACAAAAAAACACGTTCTTCGTGTTTTCTCAGGAACAGCTCATGAATCAAATAGTGCCTTAATAAGCCCCTTAAGGCGCACCGTAGACCGCATCTAATGTAACAAGAGCCAACCGATTTCCTCCATTTGCCTAAGCTGGAGGAAGTATCTATTATTCAAACGTTAACCCTATGATGTGGGATAGTTTCAGTAGGACGACCCTTCTGTTATGTATACAAATTGTCCCTAGCCCAATGGCTATCCAAAACACTTGACCCTACATCGTTATCAGCAGAATATACGGAAGTTTTTATGCGCGGCGTTTTGGAACATATTAGGTTAGCGTACGCTGTCGCATGCGTGCCGATATCTTGGTCTTTCCCCTTACCATATTCTTGTCTTTCCCCTTAGTATACCCTGATATTTTCTCTCAGTAACATAAAATTCTGATGCTTAATATGCCAAAGTCTCTTCCTTTAGCAATTCTGTGCAGTATTTTAAAATTTTGCTTCTTGTTAATAATACCATACTTTTCTTGATTGAGATAAACAACCAATGAAAATGTTCGTTGAAATGAACGTCTAAGAGACTAATAGTTTGCCATAGGCATTCTTTGTTGCTGGCTAGACATATTCTCTTATGGATTCCAGTTATTGAGAGTTTATGGCACAGTTTTTGTTTTAGATTAGTGGTTCTCTTAAACGCCATTCATGATTTTTCCATTGAACACGTTCAGTATTATGATGCACGGTTATTCTACACCAATGTAACTATTTTAATTATTATTGATTTTATTTTGTTGAGAATCACCTGTAGATCACCTCTTGATTTTATAATTTATTTTTACAACAATATTTGTTATCAAGGGCTACCTGACGAAGAATATGAATTCTTTTCCAGATTTCGTCACTATGAAAAAGATGCCATAGAATTATATTTATCATTGCACAGAAAAATGCACAATTATGAAGAATCAAGTTATCAGAACGTGCATTTCTCGTAGCGTCTGTACATGGTGGTTTTTGATAAACTGAAATCAATGTTTACGATTACCAATTGGAATACTTATTTCTGAGTAATTTATCATCTGTTGCACTCCGATTCGGTTATAAATTGTATTTTATGATGCATTGTGTTAGCGTTGTCTACCCTTACACACATAGCATAATGTAGTCGGCAACGTATCTGTGGTACTACCTAACGATATCTGGTGATGTTGACCATTATTTCGATAGTAACATTTACTACTACATGTAAAATAATTGTATAATAACATGAACTGTACTGTTCTGTTTCATTCTGTGATTACATGGAGAGACACACGTTTTCCAATAAATTTTATTTTATGTTAGCAATGGTTTCATCTGTTGGGTAGTACGTATAAACGCTTGCGATGTCCATGGATACCAGGAAAGCACCTTACAGCATATACCATTCTTTGATGTCAAGAGCTAAGCTCGAGCTTATTTTATGCTCTATGAGTTTGCAAATGTGAAACTGTTGTTCAGATTTTTATTCAACTTCTGCGTAATCAAATATATAGCCCTGCAATTATTACTTACAATTGTGCAAATTCGTATGCCTCCTCTGTGTGGATTACCACATGTAGAGAAATTTCAGATTGCGTATTTTATTTTTCAGCAGCTTAAAAAATTCTTATTGCTGTCTTTCTTTACTTATTTTATTTTACTGAATGAAAAAATCCTTTATTGCATTTGTGATCGTGCCAAATAACAAAATATTTTCAAAACAAGCATTTCCTAGTGACTCCCTTACGACTGAAATGGTACTCTTTCCCTTAGTGCGCCTATGCTGGAATTAAGGGATATAAGAAAGATCATTAATTTGAAATTAAATTTAGCCCGAGACATTTTGTCTATCAACACAGAAATCAGCCAGTACACGGACAAATCGAAATCGAGAATTCTTCCAATATTGCTCATGTTGTAGGAAGAAAGAAAACTGAAGTTATGTGGTAGAAATTAGAGATATGTGAGATGTATAAAATGAAAGATGTGCTTACTTTAAATTCTTGGAGTGCATTTAGATTTGTTCAATGTGCTACACCGTTTGCAGATTACTGAAGTAAAGAAAGCCACTGAGATTGTTAACGACATTTGACTACTTCCAAACACTCAAAAAACCTCAAACGTAGGTCAGGACTTGAATAATATGTAAAACTGAACGTATTCAGAATATTTTATGTATGTAATGTTACTGTAACAGATTCAACGTTGGATAATGACAACTTCTGAACAAAGGACTACCTACAAAAGTAACCAGAACTTCATAACATTCAAAAGAACGATGGCAGACTTAAAAGTAGCAAGTGACTTAGTAAAGCCAGACTGGTGTAAACAGTTTAATACAGTCATAAAAAGGAATGAAATTCTGAAAAGATGCGAAGATCATACGTGTAGATAAACAGATCTTTTTCTAGGATAGCTCAAGAATGATCCGACTAAGAATTTTAATAAGCTGCTAAACAAAAAGGAGATAACTAGAGCTTCCTCATTTCGTAAATGGAGAGTAATATATATATATATATATAAAGCAATGAACGCGTGCACAGCAGCTGTAGGTGCGCAGATTAAACTGCAGAAACCAATAAATCCTCTATGCCTACTGGAAATATTAAGTGTAATACTACCATGGTGTCCGAAATTAAAGCAACAAAGATAAATTTGGAAGGGTTCCGTTTATTTTACCACAAAAGAGTATAAACGAGTGATAGTAAAGTAGAAACAATGTAAAGAATACAGAATGTAAACAACTGCAACATGCATAAAGATAAACAAAAATGTTCTTTGCTTTTTCTAACTTCAAAGATTTGCACACACTTTCCGAAAACTGGTTAATGTTCTCAGTACGGGGTGTGACCATCTCTGGCACCAACATAGGCCTGACAACGGAGAGGCTGTGAATGATATCATGAGTCTCATTTTGAGGTAACAACGCCCATCGTTCCTGCAGAGCTGCTCGCAGTCTTGGAGAGGCTGCGTCAGCCGTCTCTCTAGTGGATCACAGACATGTTCTATTGGAGAGCGAGCAGGCCAGGCCATGCGTGCAATATCTTCATGTTTCCAAGAAAACATCAACCACTCGTGCTCCATGGGGTCGAGCATTTTAGTCCATCAATACAAAATCTGGGCCCGTAGAACCTATAAAACAAAAGAAAATGAGATCCCAAGATCTCGTCTGATGCCTGACAGCACCTAAACTTTGCCGATTCACCCGAACAGTTTCATGAAGAGATGTTGGAGTGGTAAACATAATCCCTGCGCACACCATTAGGGGTCCTTCTCGGTTTCGGCCTCTTTCTACAATTGTTGGGTGCCAAAATTGTGTTCCACGTTCCCTGCAGATGCGAATTCATCGAGGATCATTCTCCAGACTAAACAGGGACTCATCTGTCCAAACAACGTTGGCCCTCTCGTCCATTCATTCCATTGATGACTGCACTCTAGGCGTTCCCATCTGTGAAGAAGCGTTAGAGGTGGACACACAGCAGGGCTCCTACAGCTGCACACAGTTTGCCTCGATACAACACGTCCAGTGGATACTGCGACTTTACATGCCAGTTGCCATGCAGTACTAAGGCGGTATTGTCGTGACACTACAGCCAAATAACTGTCCTCTCTTCTGAAGTCACACGTGGTCGGCCCTGCCCTGATCTTCGGGACACAGTTTCTGTCTCTATAAACTGTCGCCACATCAGAGACATAACATTAAGCCATAGGGGCAAAACAGTTTGCGACTGTGCAGCTTCTTTCCCTCCACCGCAGAGAGTCTGGTATGTACTCTATGCCACACTCGCCGTCTGTGACTATGTACAGAGTGACTGTGGATGAGGGGCTACACTGAAAAGCCTACCTCGTTTCATGTCATCGTTGGCATGATTGTCCTTTGATAAAAATGGAATCTTCCGTGCAGAACACGATCGTACGGATATTTGGTTGACATATGGTATGATCATATCGTGAATTAGACATAGGATGGAGAAGTAGCGGGTTTTTGCTTTAATTTTGGACACCAGTGTATATACAGGATTGAAATGATATTTACGAAGTTGATCACATGTATATCACAAATGTGGATAGGTAGAAAGGTGCAGTTTGTGGGATAATGTACACACACACCGTAACCATTTTTTTATTCGATTTGGAGTTATGGCTTTATGAAGGTTGCTGCCCACCAGACCCCGGTGGGGAGACCTACAGGAGCTGTGAGCTAGTGTCAGGATATGTAAACGTTAATGAGGACATGTTGGGCCAGATGTGGGAAGGACTAGAATATCCCTAAGACACCCTGCGTGCTATAGATGGTGCAGACGTTGAACTCTGCAAAACAGCTTCTGAAATTGTAGATATGTATGAACATATCACAGTTTCTGAAGAATATGTGTTCAAAGCTGTAAACACAATTTTGGAACACTCTGTATTTGATTAACAGGGAACTGAATAATAATTTGAAGCACAATTTGACTTTACAGAATCGCACAGCGTAAAAAATAGTTCAAGCTTAGCTGATGACATAAAAAATGGGAATATACCATAAGACGCCATGGATATCGCAAACCTTTACACAAACATCCTGATAGACGAATTCACCGCTACTATACAACAAAGTTTTGCTTACATATGAACGTTTGTCTGTCAATGTAATCACACAATTGATAAACATGGTACAGTTCATATTGTCATATTACCACATAGGGCTTTGCAGCAAACACTATCAACAAAAAGATGACCTCACAATGGGAAAAGCGAGACAGTTGCTGAAATTTTTGTTTACTATGTAGAAAACGAATTCTTAAGAATTGTAATTGTGGATAAGTCACTTGGCTTGTTCAGCCTTACCGAAGCGATAGATTGATTTACTACTTCATATGGGCGGAAAAGATCTAACATCTGCCTTGAGGACTGCAATAAGGCTTCTCCACACAATGGCAAATAACTGCCACAGAGTGATCTACATCTGCAGAAAACTTTTGTTTTTAGTAACGTCCCCATAGCTATGACAGATTCAGTTCAGGTACTAAGCTCACAAAGTTTATTTCTTTATTCCGCAGCTAACAGGCTGACAATGACATATGATGAAAACACAAAATACCCAGTTTCACAACGTAATTCTGTACTTCCTAATGTTTAACTCTCATGGCGAAACCGTTAACCCTACTATTGGTGACTGAGGGTAACGGTATCGTGGAAGACACCAATTTAACTACTGTTTAAAGCAATTACAGCTACAACGATCCTTATGATTAAGGTAACTTTCCAGTGAATCTGTTTCAAAAATCGTTTTTTCTTCTTTTCATCTTTAACCGATATTTATAGTTTTTCCAACAAAATTTTGGTTGAAAGAGCGAATTAGACATCAAAATTTTACTTAAAAATCAGCTTAAAGATTTCTTGGTGTGGATTCATGTTCCCACTGCTTTCACATGTGGTGTTGTTATTAGACTCCTGTTCGAGACATGCGCGCTATACAACTGATTCTCAAATTGACAGCCCTGTTAGGAAATACGCTTTGCGATGTTACTATTTTCCTCATGTGTATATATGGTTCTCGACCGATGTTTTCCTTATAAATTTCTTTGTAGTTACAGTTGGTTCTGTTTTTAAGTGATTGTGCCTGTAATTCGTTTTAATATGTGGAAGTTATCAAATGTGAAGGTCTACAGTTTCTGGGAATGTACTGGCTGTTGGAAATTGATTCCACGAGAGTGACGGAAACTAAAAGGTGGGCCTTGAGGCATTTTTAGAGGCCACAGTAACAAGGAAAACAAGAAAAGGAAGAAGATGAGTATGTAAGCAATGTATATGGAACAACAGAGATGAATCATAGGTTATTACATAGCTTTGAATTGAATTCCTCAAGAGTTCTGTGACATGTATCTTTTATGCACAAAAAATGTGTTTGAGCCAGAGATTTGAAATTTTTTGAGACGTTTCTTGGTACTACTTGGAGGAAAGTGGGCTACAGACACTAACTTACTAGGAACAGAAAGGAAATTAATTGTAAAAAGTAACCTTAATTTTGATCATCAGATGCAAACGTTTCTAGAATAAAACCTGAGGCTGAAATGACATGATTGTAGTCTGATTTGTAGATAGACATGATGTTAATGTGTGCTTAAAGCTGCAAACGCTTAAGTAAGATACTTATTCGGTGCATAGATTTCACGTATGGACAGGGATATACAAAAATTATTTAATGATCTTCACAAAACTAATTTTGTAATACAGTCAACGTGAGAACTAATGTGATAAATTGTTTATCAATACATTGAGTAGGAAACACTGCTATTGTTCCACAATTTTTATACCATTAAAAGTTCACGGTTTTTAGTCAGAGCTGCATAAACTTTATACAAATTGACAGTCTTTTTCCAGGCGTTCACAGGCAAGTTACCTTAAGGTATGATGGACGTCAAGTCTGTTCCACCAAGACAACATGGCGGTCGCGGACGCAAACCCCACAGCGCTCTATACGCCTAGTGCGGTTTTGCGTTGAAGCTGAACTACGGGGAGAAATACCAACCGACAATAGCTTGCAATAACTACAGTACGTTCACATTGCTTCTTATTGAGGTCTTTTACAATGTTATTCATAGTAAGACTCGTATGTGTTTGTGTCTCAGTGTAAATCGCAACTGACCACTCTTCTGCTATATCAAAATGCCACATTCGTTTTGGATACTTTCTTTGCCCCGTATCATGTCTTATATACCACGGACAAGTTTAATCATACTCGACATATAACATTTTAACTTAATATTAATTCTGCCGTTTGTCCATAATGTTTATTATCAAACGTGCATTAGAAAGGAGTTAACTGTAAACAATTTATCACATTACGTAATTCCAAACATTTGGAATATGTAGTGTGAAAATAACTTGAATGACTGAAATATACTCATCTCTAGTGGGTTCAAGATAAGATAATGCGTGAATAACATGTGTTGATTAGATGAAAAATGTGAAATTGTAGGAGCTGTGCTCCCACTCCCGATTAACATAACATTATGAAAAATGTAACCCTTGACGTGTGAATTATGTGATATTTGTTTTGTGTCTATCCTCTGTGTACAACTTTAAGATCCAGTATATTTACTGTTTATGGCTTCACCAGATGAGTTGTTGATTATATTCTCGCTAGAAGCCGGCACTGGTGAGTCAGGCAAATCGTTCGGCCAACCAGTTTTCTGCGCCTTACCGGAACATCGCGTGTGGAAGGCCGACAATCTATTGTATACAGCTGACATGCCAGCTGTTCCCTCAAACACTCCGTGTTGGTTGGAGGCATTTTCATCTGGAACCCGGACACGAGAGTTTCCCTCACTCTTCTTAATTTGTCTTTTCTGTGTGACATCATGCATGACAATTACACAACGTCTACATTTACAATGATATCCGAAACAATCGAAGACAAAATGCAGCCCAAACGAACTACGTGTAATGTCGTGATTAGGTATTCTACATCTAACTTCTCTAGCTGAAAATATCTGTGGCTTACCACTGCCACATATATTTGCGCAATCTGAGCACTTTGCGTCGCGAAAGCGTGCATTATTTCAAATTCAAATAGGAGATATGATACTGCGTGAAGAGTTTGACAGAGCACTGAAAGACCTAAGTCGAAAAATGCCCCGGGAGTACACAACATTCCATTAGAACTAATGGTAGCTTTGGGAGAACCAGATCTAATAAAACTCCTAGTGATCAAGATGTATGATACATGCGAAAAAACCCTCAGACTTCAAGAAGAATATAATAATTCCAATCCCAAAGAAAGCAGGTGTTGACAGATGTGAAAATTACCGAACTATCAGCTTAATAAATCACGGCTGCAAAGTACTAATACGAATTCTTTGCAGACGAATAGAAAAACTGGTAGAAGCCGACCTCGGGGAAAATCAGTTTGGATTTCGTATAAATGTTGGAACACGTGAAGCAATACTGACCCTACAACTTATCTTAGAAGAAAGATTAAGGAAAGGCAAACCTACGTTTCTAGCATTTGTAGACTTAGAGAAAGCTTTTGACAATGTTGACTGGAATACCGTAAGCCGCCCGCAGTGGCAGAGCGGTTCTAGGCGCTTCAGTTTGGAACCGCGCGACCGCTACGGTCGCAGGTTCGAATCCTGCCCCTGGCATGGTTGTGTGTGATGTCCTTAGGTTAGTGAGGTTTAAGTAGTTCTAAGTTCTAGGGGACTGATGACCTCAGATGTTAAGTCCCATAGTACTCAGAGCCATTTGAACCATTTGGAATACCGGATATTGAGCAAGCAGTAAAGGAAACAAAAGAAAAATTCGGAGTATGAATTAAAATCCATGGAGAAGAAATAAAAACTTTGAGGTTCGCCGATGACATTGTAATTCTGTCAGGGACAGCAAAGGACCTGGAAGAGCAGCTGAACGGAATGGGAAGTGTCTTGAGGATATAAGATGAACATCAACAAAAGCAAAACGAGGATAATGCAACGTAGCCGAGTTAACTCGGATGATGCTGAGGGAATTAGTTTAGGAAATGAGAGGCTTAAAGTAGTAAATGAGTTTTGCTATTTGGGGAGCAAAATAACTGATGATGGTCGAAGTAGAGGGGATATAAAATGTAGACTGGCTATGCCAAGGAAAGCGTTTCTGAAGAAGAGAAATTTGTTAACATCGAGTATAGATTTAAGAGTCAGGAAGTCGTTTCTGAAAGTATTTGTATGGAGTGTAGCCATGTATGCAAGTGAAACGTGGACGATAAATAGTTTAGACAAGAAGAGAATAGAAGCTTTCGAAATGTGGTGCTACAGAAGAATGCTGAAGATTAAATGGGTAGATCACATAACTAATGAGGAGGTACTGAATAGAATTGGAGAGAAGAGAAATTTGTGGCATAACTTGACTGGAAGAAGGGACCGGTTGGTAGGGCATAGTCTGAGGCATCAAGCGTGGAGGGTAAAAATCGTAGAGGGAGACCGAGAGATGAATACACTAAACGATTCAGAAGGATGTAGGTTGTAGTAGGTACTGGGAGATGAAGAAACTTACACAGAATAGAGTAGCATGGAGAGCTGCATCAAACCAATCTCTGGACTGAAGTCCACAACAACAACAACAACTGTTCAAAGCACTTGAATGAACGCTGTGCAACGGACTTACGACAGTTTCTTTCATTAGCATCTAAAAATGTTTGTTATATGAACGCTAATGTACAAATTGCTTATAACAACAGAGTGCAGTGTACAAGTCTCAGCATTAGCTTCACCTCGGGAAGAATGGCGGAGGTTAACACAGTGGAGTCATACTCGGGAGGACGTCAGTTCAAAACAGCGTCCAGCCGTCCTGATTTAGGATTCTGGGATTTTTCTAAATCGCTGAAGGCTTATGTTGGGATGGTTCCTCTGAAGAGTACGGATGATTTTCTCCTCTATCCATCCTTAATACGAGCTTATGCTCCGCCTATCAAGAAATCGTTTCTACAGGACGTTCAACACTCATTTACCTTCCTTGTTATAGTAGCCTCATATTAAGGGCAGAGGATCACGTTCACTAAAAACATGTCGATGTGATTAAATACCCTATACATATTTTCCGATAACAAGGTTGTTATTAAAGCGCTCAGGGGAAAATTGAGCTTAAGAAGGTCTCGCAACAGCGACTGTTGTGGACAACCTCTTCTCCAGAGGAACACAGACAAGATGTGGTAGAAGCGATGCAGTGTAGCTGATTCTGGATACAGCCATGATTGAATCAGTGTGATAAATGTTTAGAAGATCCCTAATCATTCGCTACAGTCAAATCAGCGACGCCGCGCGGGATTAGCCGAGCGGTCTGAGGCGCTGCAGTCATGGACTGTGCGGCTGGTCCCGGAGGAGGTTCGAGTCCTCCCTCGGGCATGGGTGTGTGTGTTTTTCCTTAGGATAATTTAGGTTAAGTAGTGTGTAAGCTTAGGGACTGGTAACCTTAGCAGTTAAGTCCCATAAGATTTAAAAAAAAAAAAAAACAAAAAAAAAATCTGCGACGTACTGATAGCAAAGCCTACACTTGTGCGTAAGCTCTTCGTCTCATTCTCAAGAATTTCTGCCATCCATTGTTCCACATTCGCCAAGATCAAGCACTGACTCTTCGCTCAATTTCGGTAGCTTGTACTCCACACTAAGCAATTACCACACAGTTAATCATGTCCCTACCCATACATTATCTTATAACTGTTTCTACTGCCACTGCTGCTGAGATTGGTGGGAGATTACTTAGTTTCAGATTTTCAGATTTCCTGCCTGGTTAATTACGCTTCTGGAAAAGAAGAGAGATGAAAGCAGGTGATTTGGTGGGATGTGAATGCAACTTTGTACACGCACACACAACAGCTATTGTGTAAATGACTAGCGCTGCAGAGGTACTGTTACAGAACATGCAGAGCCTCGGAAATTCTGTTCGTGTGTGAGGCGTAATTTAAAACAGATTGGGGTGTCAATGAGAATTTGGTTCGACGAGGAGGTGAGCCAGGGTAATCCGTGCAGTTGTGTGAACTGTGGCAAGGTTTTGCTGTGGCTAATGCACCTGCCTAGTAAGTAGGAGAGCCGCGTTCGATTCCAGGCCTCCGTACAGATTTTCACTCGCTGCTTCATTCCACGTGCACAAAATTATGTCTGTATGAGAAATTGTGTCATTCCCTGGAAGTTTTTCTCATCCTGCAACACTGTTCGGAGATGAGCAGAAGCTGGACAAAGGTTTCTATGAAGAGGCTGCCGTTAACACCACAATAGTACTGTGAACATGAGTGGTGGACTCCTGAGGAATGACGCCGAATTGTGTTTATCGATAAATCACGATTCTGTAAGGCCCCAGTTGATTGTAGTCTGTGAGTATGGCGGCGACGTAAGGAGATGCCCCGTTCTTCCAGTGCTTTGTAGAGGCTCAGAGGTGTTGTTCCTGGTGACATTCTGCGAGAGTCACCGGGTATGACTTCAGATCACGTCCGGTAGCGATTGAGGGAACTCGGAAGGTACAACGGCACCTCATGGACATCCTGTCTCCTCGTGTTTTACGTCTCTTTCTCCAGTATCGCCGTGGTATGTATCAACATGTCAGTGCTGTTCCACACATGATGCGTGTCGGTATGAACTGTTTGCGTGGCCAAAAGATTCCTAGATATGTCCTCGACAGAAGAAGTGCCGAAACACCTCGGATGTCAAGACTATCCCAGTATCAGAATCCAGGATATCAAGTACCACTTATTGTGACTTGGCGAGACAGCCAAGCCACTATGAGGTAGCCGAAAGGCACGCGTTTAAACTCACGCAGGCTGGCGTGAGGTCTGGAACAGTTAAAGGAGTTGAGTCTAGTAAAAAAAGTACGTAGATTCTGGAATACTTAACTTTAATCCATAATTGGTGAACATCGGTCTGACGGTACATGCATCACAAGATAAATAGCAAATGATAATGGCGCATTGCTAGGTCGTAGCGAATGACGTAGCTGAAGGCTATGCTAACTATCGTCTCGGCAAATGAGAGCGTAATTTGTCAGTGAACCATCGCTAGCAAAGTCGGCTGTACAACTGGGGCGAGTGCTAGGAAGTCTCTCTAGACCTGCCGTGTGGCGGCGCTCGGTCTGCAATCACTGATAGTGGCGACACGCGGGTCCGACGTATACTAACGGACCGCGGCCGATTTGAAGGCTACCACCTAGCAAGTGTGGTGTCTGGCGGTGACACCACACCACTTACAACAGATGTTCGTCGGCTTGCATTGGGAGACGATACGACGACCATATGAAGATATTCCCAAAGGAACCATAACGTGCACCCAGGTCAGAGGAGATGCGACCTCGTAAGTGGGCTCTACTGTCAAGTTATTTGTAAATTTTACTCTATTTTGTGATCACTGAAACAGCATTACTTATAGTCTCAACGCGTGAAATGCCTTAGCGTTTTCTTCCCTTCTTATGGACGCTTCACATTTTTTGTCAGTTAGTGCAGTTTAGTGAACAATGTAGTCCACGTCAGCGTATTTCGACACTCATCGTTTATTTATCAAATATAGTACACTGTCGTGAGCCTTTCTTTACGGCTGCTCAATTCTACAGCTACCAGGAGAAGACAAAATAGGCCTGCCTCTCTTCATTTATTCTCAAAAAACTGAAAACGAGGCGGCAACAGAGACAAACTGTCCAAGTGAACGGATAATATACAGTAACGAATAACTGACGAGAAAAATACCACCTACTAAATGGAAGGAGTTACGTTACAGCCCGCGTAGATATGATATATTATAGCATCTGCATCTTTTGTACGCTAGTGGTTCTTTAACAAGGCCATTCTTTTGGAAATTGACGAACGATTTTCACGTATGTCCTACGAAATATAGCGATGATTGTCGCTATTTTATAAATACTTCATGAAGGTATATTAGTGTCTTACGACCTCATTAGGGACGAAGGTCAGTTCCCATTGTTGGAGGGGGATTGGGGGGGGGGGGGGGGGAGGAAGTCGGTCTTGTCTGTTCAAGGGAACCATCACAGTATTAGCCTTAACCGAGTTACAGAAAAACAATAGAAAATATGAGTCTGGATGAATTCTCCAGAATACGAGTCCAGTGTAATCCGATAGAAACATCTTCAATTCTTGCATTTGTTGATGAACAATTTGAAGATCTTGTGTAATGGTGGTAATCACCTAAGTTCCCCACTGTGAGTTTCCGTACGAAATTTAGCCCAGAGGTACCTACCAACATAAACATTTGACTAAAAAGAACCTAATTTGAACTGAACTGTAACTGGTTTGAATACAACTTCTGTTTATATTAAATGCGTAACTGAAGTAAAACAATTGTCTGGCTCTAACCAAAATTTCCATTTATCTCGCGTCTTGACAAAATATGATGTACATATTGAAAGGTGACAAGGATATAAATTTTGAATGATGTTATTTCCTTTTTATGAAAAGAAATAGTTTGAGATAAGACTGCAGCATTGCGCAGCTAGTTTGTCGGAATGAATATTGTTAGACAGTTAACTTTGTTCACTTGCTGAGAGGTGAAAGAAAGACCAACCAACTTCCCTGAGTTATGCATTAACCTATCAACTGATTAAGCTGTTTAGTTTTTATAGAAGCCCTCTGTTAATGTTGTATCCTTTTAAAATTCATTGTTCACTTTGTTAAGCATAGAATTGTTCAGACAAATGTTATGTGTGAAGATTACGTGAAGTTTTTACTCTCTCTTTCTGAATACATACCTCATTCTAAAATCGTTGCCTTTGAATATCATTTCATGGGAATAGTTACTCTCGCCATTCCACTGTTTAAAGAAGATTTGTCAATACGCATTACTACATTTCACCATATGGTATGCAGCGATTTGAATATTGTTTGGAAATTTTATTTACAAATAGAAATCTAACTTTTCCGTTGCCTCCTTGCTGTTTGCTCTTGTGCTTTCGAGAAATTTGCAACAATGTTGCCAAGAAGCGAGGTAAGTGGAAATTTTGATTAGGGCCAGATAATTGTTTTACTTCAGTTGCGCTTTTAATATAAAAAGAAGCTGTTTTCAGACCAGTTACAGTTCAATTCAAATTAGGCATTGTTTAGTCAAAGGTTAGCATACGAGTTTTACTTGGATGACAGTGTGTGGCTTCATAATTTTGATAATACGTAGACTTTCTACAGAATGGGAGGTAAATTTGGGGTAAATTTGATAGAGAAACACATAGTGGGTAAGTTACGACATAGCTGGCAACGTGGCAACAGCCATTAACGTTCTAACTTATTAGTGTTGACTGCTGTGCCCTACCATCGAGGTCACTGTGATGTTGTTTTTCAGCAAAATAACGCAAGAGAAAATGTTGCCTGTACTGTTATGATTTACTTCCATACAGTGGCTGTTCAATGTTTGCCCTGGGCAGCCCGTTCTCAAGATTTCTCACTCACTGAGAACAGCTGGCCATTGTTTGACGAGAGACTGTCATGCCACCTGGATTGATGGGCTCCTTTACTGACTGAAGAAATACGAATCGACACATCCCTGTCTGTCATTCAAGACCACTTTGACTCAGTGCCCAGCTGGGTTAGAACCGTGGTTTTGTCGACTACATTTCACAACCGGTGGTACGCCCAGACCACTGGGTCACGTTTATCTTCATATGTATCGATATGTGTCGCGTCTTTTCTTTCGGACATATTAGTATACATGCCTTAACGGCAATTAAAGCTCATTCATTGGAAAACCACTCTTCGTCCAACCTCTTGCGGGAATCAGGGTGATGTTCCGAGCAATGGGATAATGAACAGCGAACGCTTCGTATGCATTGTGCTACAAACTGGAAATTTGGACTGCGGTGAAGGGTGCTTAGATAGACAAAGGACTTAAGGCGACCCCTCACATCAAGTGGTTCGAGCCCTAGTCCCTCAGAAATTTTCACTTGTCGCTTTAGTATATATTTCGCTAGGCAATTGTGGCTATCGTCGCATAAAATTGTTGTGGCAACATCTGATATCACATCCTACTCATTAGCTCCAAATGACTTCATTTTGCCAAATGTGAGAAACTGTATTTTTGGGAGGAATTTTCGACCATATGGTTAAATAATAACCTCTACAATTGAGTAATACGGAAATTATTGGAAAAACTTGCCTTTACAACAGAATGAAAACGACTGGAATCGAAGATTCTAACAGGCGTTACAGAGGATCCTACTTCTGAGTCAGAATAGGAAATTGTAAAAAATTTTTTGAAACAAGGCAAATACGTATACTTCAATGAAAATTAGAAAGAAAAGGAGAAAAGTGTTTGATGCTATGATCATAATTGTCTAGGAATCTGCATTGGCGTTATAGTTCGATATAATAATTTTCCCATTTCCACGTGACGAAAATGAAATGTTCAATCGTTGCAACCATTAAGTTTCTTTCAAATAAGGCAAGTCTGAAATCAGCAATCGCAAACGCTGTCATAAATTGTGTTTTGTTAGTAACAGCTAAGATTGCGAACTAGCAATTCTTGCTTTACACCATAAACAGTTTCCATTAACCTAAGTTTAAGAGTCTGTTGATTCATTACGGCCAGGGGACATCGACTGGTACGTACTTTTCAGTTCACTAAACTTTACAAACAGCCGTACACTTTAAGATATTTTATTCTGAAAGCAACTACACTGCTGGCCACCGTAAATGCAACACCCTGAAGGAAGCATCCGAATCAAGTGAAATTTACACCATGGGTTTGCAGCGATGAGATATGCAACTGATTAGAATTTCAGCGCAGGCGCACATCACGCGCGCCTGTGACGCCACCTCATAGCGCCATTTAAGGCTTGGCGATTTCGACGAGTGTACGTTCGGCACGTGTGTTTACCTTGTGGTTGTTTCACAAGACGATCAGTTATGCCTCGTAGACAACAGCGAACATCGTTTGATCAAGTATCCGAGTTCGACAGAGGAAGGATAGTGGCTTACCGAGATTGTGGATTATCATACAGAGAAATCGCTAGTCGTATTGGACGAAACCAAACAACTGTAATGCGGATATGTGACCGTTGGATGCAGGAGGGTACGACGGACCGACGTGGTCGATCGCATTCACCTCTGTGCACCACTGCACGTGCTGATAGGCAAATTGTGCGCATGGCAGTGACGCATCGCTCAGTGACATCCCGAACCATAGCACAGCACATTGCGTCTGTAACGCATCATCCAGTGTCTGCGCGTACCATTCGACGCCGTTTACAGCAGAGTGGTCTGTCCGCAAGACGTCCATTGCTTCGTCTACCATTGACGCAGAACCACAGACGTCTCCGTCGCCAATGGTGTGATGACAGACGGATGTGGACGGCAGAATGGAATGACGTTGTCTTTATTGACGAGGCACGTTTCTGTCTGCAGCACCACGATGGTCGGATTCGAGTGTGGAGACACCGTGGAGAGAGGATGCTGGACAGCTGCATTATGCACCACCACACTGGTCTTGCACCGGGTATTATGGTATGGGGCAGTATTGGATATTACTCTCGCACGCCTCTAGTACGCATTGCCGGTACTTTAAATAGCCGGCGCTACATATCCGAGGTGCTGGAGCCAGTTATCCTTCCTTACCTTCAGGGCTCGGCCACAGCCATATTTCAACAGGTTAATGCGCGACCACACGTGGAACGCATTGTCCAAAGGTTCTTCGTCAATAACCAGATTGAAGTGCTTCCCTGGCCGGCTCGCTCTCCGGATCTTTCGCCGATAGAAAACATGTGGTCCATGGTTGCTCAACGAGTGACCCAGATTACATCCCCAGCTGCCACACCAGATGATCTTTGGCAACGTGTGGAAGCTGCTTGGGCTGCTGTACCCCAGGAACACATCCAACGTCTCTTTGACTCAATGCCGAGACGTGTGGCAGCGGTGATCTCCAACAATGGCGGCTACTCTGGCTACTGATTCTGGCAGGAACCACATGTCACAGACGTCTGTAAACGTAATCATTTGATACTTGGTGAACATGTTATCTACAAAATAAATTTTGTTGTGCTACCTCTTGTCTTTCTTGGTGTTGCATTTACGGTGGCCAGCAGTGTACTTTCGGCAGCTCATTGAAAAAGGCGTATGGGGCCTGAAGACGGCAAAATGAATTGCGAAACTGGTTGCTTTCAGACTAAAATAAAGTATCTTAAAGTGTACGGCTGTTGGTAAAGTTTATTGAATTGATAAGTTTCAGATGGTGTTCAGCGGTTCACACAATCTTTATACAACCGCTTGCTTATGTTGGCGACACGGCGAAGCCATCATCAGTCGTATATAAATATAATACTTGTAATGAAACACCTTCAGAGTAACAAAGGGTCTGGGATTAAATTTTGCAGAAATCATTAGTTACCAAGAAATCACTTCAAAACTGAATAATTTCATGCTCTTGTTTGCTCGTGATAAGTACAATGGTCAAAAAAGTACTCACTTGCCGGAGAAATCGCACTAATACCGTATGATGGCCATACATCAGCAAGCAAGACAATTAAGAAGTCTCTACGCGTGTGCCTTCCACAACTGAAGCCACTCATGGACGATCAGGTCCCACACTGCTGCCAAACTGCAGAGTTGTTAACTCCCACATTTCACTTGCTGTTCCAAATAGTCCCAGTCACATTAACGTGATCACCGCCTATACTTGGCGTCATAACTACTCATAGCCGGCAGGTTGCAGCATTAACAGTGGAGAGCGTACGAAGAGTGTTAGCGAGGCGCGGAAAACAGTACAGTTGTTTACGTAATGCAGGTACGGAGCGGTTTATCTCACGTCCAAAAGTACATGATCGTTAGATTATGGGTCACTGACGGAAGCATTTCCGAATCGGCTAACTTTTTAAACTGTTTGTGTGCTGCCATGATTAAAATACGGTGCTAGGGTAACTACGCTGAGATGTGTGCGGGCTATAACACTACACTTCAACAGAATACATAGTCCTGTTAACGGAAAAGTCACGAATAACGCTGCTATACGGGGAATCGGCATATGGTATATTGTTATCCCTTTTACAGGACTTGACCGTGATGTATGACTAATGGATACGGAAATCAGACTATTAGTTCCTTTTCCTAAGAGTTTTCTAACTGATAGAAAGAAACGCAGTAAAAATACAACAATACTGAATCTAGGGCCTTTCTATACCAAGTTCATTAAGTGGTGTGTCAAATGGATGTACGGTCGCCAGCCTATTTAGGCAAAGAAATGTTTCAGTTTCAGAAAAGTAGAACAAGTAAATATAGCATACATTCCTGCCGTTCCCTAATATAACTTCACAAATAAATATAACTGTAAGGATAAAGTTCTAACAAAGATACAACAATGTTTTAGCTACTACACCCACACAAACAAGCACCCCCCCCCCCCCCGACCCACCCACCCACCCACCCACACACACACACACACACACACATATATATATATATATATATATATATGTATACAGGGTGTTTCAAAAATGACCGGTATATTTGAAACGGCAATAAAAACTAAACGAGCAGCGATAGAAATACACCGTTTGTTGCAATATGCTTGGGACAACAGTACATTTTCAGGCAGACAAACTTTCGAAATTACAGTAGTTACAATTTTCAACAACAGATGGCGCTGCGGTCTGAGAAACTCTATAGTACGATATTTTCCACATATCCACCATGCGTAGCAATAATATGGCGTAGTCTCTGAATGAAATTACCCGAAACCTTTGACAACGTGTCTGGCGGAATGGCTTCACATGCAGATGAGATGTACTGCTTCAGCTGTTCAATTGTTTCTGGATTCTGGCGGTACACCTGGTCTTTCAAGTGTCCCCACAGAAAGAAGTCACAGGGGTTCATGTCTGGCGAATAGGGAGGCCAATCCACGCCGCTTCCTGTATGTTTCGGATAGCCCAAAGCAATTACACGATCATCGAAATATTCATTCAGGAAATTAAAGACGTCGGCCGTGCGATGTGGCCGGGCACAATCTTGCATAAACCACGAGGTGTTCTCAGTGTCGTCTAAGGCAGTTTGTACCGCCACAAATTCACGAAGAATGTCCAGATAGCGTGATGCAGTAATCGTTTCGGATCTTAAAAATGGGCCAATGATTCCTTTGGAAGAAATGGCGGCCCAGACCAGTACTTTTTGAGGATGCAGGGACGATGGGACTGCAACATGGGGCTTTTCGGTTCCCCATATGCGCCAGTTCTGTTTATTGACGAAGCCGTCCAGGTAAAAATAAGCTTCGTCAGTAAACCAAATGCTGCCCACATGCATATCGCCGTCATCAATCCTGTGCACTATATCGCTATCGAATGTCTCTCGTGCAGCAATGGTAGTGGCGCTGAGGGGTTGCCGCGTTTGAATTTTGTATGGATAGAGGTGTAAACTCTGGCGCATGCGACGATACGTGGACGTTGGCGTCATTTGGACCGCAGCTGCAACACGGCGAACGGAAACCCGAGGCTGCTGTTGGATCACCTGCTGCACTAGCTGCACGTTGCCCTCTGTGGTTGCCGTACGCGGTCGCCCTACCTTTCCAGCACGTTCATCCGTCACGTTCCCATTCCGTTGAAATTTTTCAAACAGTTCCTTTATTGTATCGCTTTTCGGTCCTTTGGTTACATTAAACCTCCGTTGAAAACTTCGTCTTGTTGCAACAACACTGTGTTCTAGGCGGTGGAATTCCAACACCAGAAAAATCCTCTGTTCTAAGGAATAAACCATGTTGTCTACAGCACACTTGCACGTTGTGAACAGCACACGCTTACAGCAGAAAGACGACATACAGAATGGCGCACCCACAGACTGCGTTGTCTTCTATATCTTTCACATCACTTGCAGCGCCATCTGTTGTTGAAAATTGTAACTACTGTAATTTCGAAAGTTTGTCCACCTGAAAATGTACTGTTGTCCCAAGCATATTGCAACAAACGGTGTATTTCTATCGCTGCTCGTTTAGTTTTTATTGCCGTTTCAAATATAGCGGTCATTTTTGAAACACCCTGGAGATATATATATATATATATATATATATATATATATATATATATATATATATATATATAAGTTTTGCTCTAGAAAGACCACGAATTTTGAATCATTACAAGGGACAAAAAAAAAAAATTGGTCAGGGGAGACTTCTAGGTTTGCATTCTGTCTAACCATCAAATTAAATACTTAACTATTCTAATGCTATTAGTAATTTTCTGCTCATCACTCTTTGTACTTTGTCATTCTGTATCTATATGCAACCATTCTTCAGTGTTACTGAGCCACATTACTGAGTTTCATTTATAACTTAAAGAATTTTATCTGTACTTTACTCAAAACTTACTTACTCACTTTCACCTAATTGAAAAGTTCACAACAATTATTTTCATGCAATTATTCAAAGATGAAAATTAGTGCTTGTAGATACTGATTAAAGCACTTGAAATGTTTTTAAAAAAGGTTTACTCGGAATAATCAAACACTAGGAAAGGATCCTATAGGTGAATGGTTGGGAATAAATTAGAGGGTCAACAAAATTTTAAGTTTTAACTCAATAATTATTCAACAAAGTTAATTTTGAATTAATGGTTCACGCTTCTACAATTCTAATTATACTGTTCGTAATCTGTTGGCTTTAGGCGTTGCTTGTGGCCGATAGTAATTGTAGCCACACTGCGCATGGTATGGCATACAAGTCGCTTGAAGTATGGGCTAATTAATTCTTCTTGGAGTCGCTTTAATGTCCGTTACCTTGCCCAACAACTTGTATCAAAGCTGTATTAATCCAGCAGTCGTCAACCGAGGCTTTTGTGCTACAATTTCCAGTCTAGGCATCGCCTGTTCCGTCCTAGTGCTGCCTACAGATTCCCTCTCCCCCATCCCGCCTGCTGTACAGGTAGCGCGCTAGAAACTCAAGCCACCTTTTGCGTTCCCCACAGTAACTTCCGTACAGTACAAAAGCACTATATTTTTTAAGTAACACATATCCTACTCGTACAAATATACATTACGAAAGCAGTCTAACATCTCATACATCACATTTTACAGTTCTTTTTATGTCACTGTTATGTTGCGATAAAATTTAAAAGCAAAAAAAAATTTTTGTAAATTTAGATGACTGATTGACGACTGCTGTTATACGGCGAATAGCTGTGCAATTTCTGAACGACTGACCGCCCAGAGCAAAAGACTACGAACAGTGTCTCCTCAACGACCGCTTAGCGTACGTTGCTGAGTATGGACCCGTGCAGCAGGGGCCTGCTGTTCATCATAGTCGAAGTTTCGAAATTGATCGCCAATAGCGCATTCCAAAATATGTAGTTGCTGACAGGTGTGAAAACTATAGAACTATCAGTTTAATAATTCATGGTTGCAAAATACTGACAGAAATGCTTTACAGAAGAACGGAAAAACTGGTAGAAGCCGACGTCGTGGAAGATCGGTTCAGGATTACAGAGATATCTGTGAACACAAGAGGCAATACTAACACTACGACATTTCTTAGATAGATTAAGGAAAGGCAAACTTACATTTATAGCACTTAGGGAAAGATTTTGACAACTCTCTTTGAAATTGTGTGCGTAGCAGGGGAACATCAGTTTGAATTCTGGAGAAATGATGGAACACGTGATGCAAATACTGACCGTACAACTTATCTTAGAAGATTAAGAAAAGGCAATCCTACGTCATTTGTTGACTTATAGAAAGGTTTCGTCAATGTTGACTGCAATACTGTCTTTCGAATTCTGAAGGTGGCAGGGGTCAAATACACGAAGGGAAACGCTTAAAATTTGTACAGAAAACGGATGACAGTCTTGGTGTAGAGCGGCAGGAAAGGGAAGCAGTGGTTGAGAAGGGAGTGAGACAAGGTTGTAGCCTATCCCCAATGTTATTGTCTGTACATTGAACAAGCAGTAAACGAAACGAAAGAAAAATTTGGAGTAGGAATTAAAGTCCAAGGGGAAGAAATAAACATTTTGAGGTTTGCTGATGAAAGTGTGATTCTGTCAGAGAGCAGTTGAAGATGAAGTGTCTTGTAGATGAAAATCAACAACAGGAAAACAATGATAATGGAGTGTAGTCTAATTGAACCAGGTAATGGGGAGGAAAAGAGGCACTTAAAGTAGTTGGCGAGTTTTTTTTTTTTTTTTTGGGCCGCAAAATAACTGAAGTATAGAGGATATAAAATGTAGACTGGCAATGTTAAGAAAACTGTTTCGGCAGAAGAGAAATGTATCCACAACGAGTGTTATGGAGTCTTTTTCAAGGTATTTGTCTGGAATTTGTCCATGTATGGATGTGAAACATGGACGATAAACAGTTTAGACGAGAAGACAATAAAAGGTTTTGAAATCTGGTGTTGCAGAAGAATGCTGAAAAATCGATGGGCAAATCATGTAACTAATGGGAAGGTACTGAATAAAACTGAGGAGGAAAAAAAATATGTGGCACAAGCTAACTGTAAGCAGGGATCGCGGGCCACTCTGGCCTAGCGGTTCTAGGCACTTCAGTCCGAAACCACGCGGCTGCTACGATCGCAGGTTCGAATCCTGCCTCGGGCACGGATGTGTGTGATTCCTTAGATTAGTTACGTTTAAGTAGTTCTAAGTCTACGGGACTGATGATCTCAGATGTTAAGTCCCATAGTGCTTAGAGCCATTTGAACCATTTGAAAACAGGGATCGCTTGAAAGCACACGTTCTGAGACATCAGGCGAATTTAGCATTGGAGGAAAGTGTGCGTAGTAGATGTGGGAGTGGGAGACCAAGAGACGAATAAGCAGATTCAGAGTTGAGTATGTTGCAGTAGTAATTTGGAGATGAAGAGGCTTGAACAGAAAAGAGTAGCGTGGAGAATTGCATCAAACCAGTCTTCGGACTGAAGGTCCCAAAACCGGAACTGGACCTTCAATGAGTGACGACAGGTGGACTTTTCAGATGAATCACGTTATATGCTCCACAGGACAGATGGATTTGGAGTGTAAGAAGTGAAATGTCTGAAAGCAAACGCCCAGCTACAATCGTCGGAAGGGTCCAGGCTGGAGGAGCGAGCGTTGGGACCTGTGGAATAACATCGTGTCGTTCCTTTGGTGATACCACCATTCTGGAGGGCACAGTGGATACACACTAGTATGCATCTATCTTTGGGGACCATGTTCACAGCTACGTGCAGTTTATGTTTTCTTGGAATAATGGCATCTACCAGCAGGTCAATGCAACGCGTCAAACACCTCGCACTGTACATGCGTAGCTCGAAGACCACTTGGACGAGTTTGACCATACTCCTGTGGCCATTAACCTCCTCGGATTTAAACACAATCGAGAATGTGTGGAACCACCTCGAGCGGGACGTTCGTGCTATGGACCCTCAATCAAGAATCCTAGTGCAGCTGGCCACTACACTGAAATCGTCATGGCTCCACATTTCTCTTGGTACCTTACGAAAACTCGTTGGCTCTCTTCCTGCACGTCTCATAGCTGCCCGCAGTGCAAAATGTTTGACAGGCTATCACATTAATGTGACTGGACAGTGTATGCACCTGAAGTCTACCACTTTTACTTTTTCCTCTATTCGACTTTCCGTGAATAATATACATAGTGATATGTGCTATAGCTAAGTTCAGCTCAAATCGTTTTGTCAAGAATCGTTTTATGTAACGAAACAGCTGGTACTTCAAAAGATGACAGGGGTCAGTAAACATAAAACAACATTGGGACCTGATTTACTCCCAGCGTAAACGATGACCAAGTAACTTATGGAAATGCAGCCGGGTGACGTAATCGACAACCACCCATTATTTCGACAGGCGCACACCTTGCCATTTTCAAGGCATAACTGTAGCAAGAAGCACTGTGCAAGGGAATTTAAAACCTCTGTTTTCGGAGAAACTCAGGAAAGAGAACACACACACACACACACACACACACACACACACACACACACCGTAAAAACTAGCACCGTCACAAACCGAAGATGTCCGACGTTAGAAGTTAGCGATACTCTGTCCCTCTCTTTTTGGACAAGGACGAGAGCAGGACTCTATGCAGAATTTAAACAAAAACCACCACCTCTGTATATAAGGTTACGTTGCTAATTTAATTTCAACAGCTTTCTTAATAACACTATCACAGTAGCTAGAAATGCAGGATGATAATTTTCACCATCCTGCTCGACGTGAAGGAGTACTCCGTACCTTGGTTCACAGGGCCCATATCATCTCGAATCCTAAGAGTTCGTCTGCTGAATTAGCCCATCTCGAAGTCACCTTTCGTCAAAATGGTAACAGTGAAAGATAAATCAGACGTGCGTTGTGCTATCGACAAACTGTGTACCTGTTGAATGTTGATAACACCGACGTGGCGCGAAAGTCTACGCCCTTTTTGCCTTACACAGGGAGAATTTCGAACAAGATTGGTCATGTTTTTAGGAAATATGATGCGAAGTTTGCTTTCCGACCACCATTTAGATCAGGAACCTTTCGGTTGCGTAAAAGACGATCTTCGCTTGCTTAAGGCGGGTGTCTACTGTATTCCTTGCAGTTGTTGCATGTTATACATTAGTTCGGTGTACTGAGCATAAGTGGCATGCATGGTTACAGTAGTTGAGCAAGTCCGCCATTGGAGAACTTTGTCTTGGCACCAGTCATCCTATGGAATATAACAACAAAGAGTTCTGGCACAATTCCAGCCATTGGGATAGTGTTATTAAGGAAGCCATCGAAATTAAATTAGCAAGTAACCATATAAAGAGAGATGGTTGTTTTCGTTTAAATTGTGCTTGGAATTTTGCTCTCTCCCTTGTCAAAATACAGAGGGACACAGTTAATGCTACCTCAACCATTGACTATTTATTTCACTATCGATAACTTCTGACGTGGTCATCTTTGGTATGTAATGGCTCTAGTGTTTACAGTGTGTGTGTGTGTGTGTGTGTGTGTGTGTGTGTGTGTGTGTGTGTGTGTGTGTGTTCGCATGTGAAAGTTCCTCCGAAAACCGAGGTTTCAAATTCCTTTGCACAAGTGTTACTTATTGCAGTTATGCCTCGATAATGGCAGGATACATTACTGTCGAAATATTGGCACTTGTCAACAACATCTTACCGACACTACAGAAAATTTGTACCGAGATGGGCAGATGGTGATTTGCAGCTTAGCATCTTTGAAAGGTGGCATGCCACTCTCTCACTGTAACAACATTGTCAGTCAGATTAACATTCATATTTTAGACCGTGATCTCAGTGTTCCCTTGTACTACATTTCCTATGTATTGTTAGTGACTTTTTTTACATGAGGAAATTGTGAACAGAATGTTCTCGTAACTGCATGTGTAAACTATAGAGAGCTTCTACCCAGGGGGCTAATAGGAGAGGCGACTGTGAACAAGGAACGAGATGAATTTGGAGCCATAAATGCCGAGCGCAGTTACCCGTCCATGCGAGTAATTATGGGAAACAGTGTTCAGTGGTTCTTACCTGCCGAGGGCCTTCTGACCAAAGCCCTCTACTCCTTCCACTTAGTGTCGCACAGAAGAGCGACGGTTCACAAAACATTTTACCTGCACCAGGCGCCAGTTGGTCACAGAAGACGGTTAGATGGCTGAAAAGGGTGGAGGAAGCGATTTAAGGGGACGTTGCTGTGAACTGAGCTTTTGTGCAAACAGTGGGAAAGGTCATAAAACTCCATGCATTCTCATGTTAGAAGCTGGGACGATACGGACAGGGCGGCTGGAGTGTCTGTCTAGTAGAGGCAGGTCTGGAAGCCCTCTCACCTGACGCCAGGAAGTCGCCAGGGTTTTTTAGTGATCAGTGTTCTTTCAAAAATTTAGAACTCATTCACCCTGAAAGATCAGATCATTCTGTAAATGAAGGACTGTGGTCTCCTCTAGATAGATGTGTTTTGCTAAAACATGTGCATGCTTACCGTGAGAACGACTCCTCCATAGTCTAAAAAGAGAGATTTGTAGTCGCTGACTGGCTGCTCTCAGGATATACAAAGTAGAGGTTTGTTCCCACAGCGTGGGAGTTGTGGTGCTGTGTCTGGATTGACTACCAGGCCAACAGAACAGTCAAGATCGGAGATTCAATGAGTATGGGGTAGTTCGATTGGTTTGTGTAATGTGAGGGCAGTTTCGTTTTGCTGATCCGGATCCCATACCAAGGCTTGGTGGAAAGTGGCGGTGATTCTTCGAAGACTTTGTTTCCTGGTCCTCCTCTGGCGGAGAACTTCAGATATTTCCCTAGTGGGTGAGACTTGTGGTATGTATCTTATGGTGAACTAAGAGCCTGCTGCAGTTTCCAGCTCCACCAACAGTGGCACTGCATATCATCTCTGACGTACGAGGGTAATCCCAAAAGTAAGGTCTCCTATTTTTTTATAGGAGACATAGACCTCATAGACCTGTTTATTTCTACAATGGTTTACATCAGTTTACAGCTTGAACATTGAGCTCTTTTTCGACATAATCACCATTTCTGTCGATGCATTTTTGTAGACGCTGTGGCAGTTTTGTATACCCTATGTCATACCAGCTCGCCGCCATGCTGTTCAGAAAGTAATGAACCTCTTCGTTCACCTCGTCGTCTGAGCGGATTCGCTTTCTGGCCAAAGCGGGAACAGGTGATAGTCACTGGGGGCGAAGTCAGGACTATAGGGTGGATGAGTGATTATGTTCCACTGAAACTGTTGCAGGAGAGCAACTGTTTGCCGAGCGATGTGTGGGCGAGCGTTGTCATGGAGAATGTGTACGCCCTTGATCAACATTCCTCTTCTCCGGTTCTGAATTGCCCTTTTGAGTTTTCTTCAGAGTCTCACAGTACCTGTCGACGTTAATTGTGATCCCAGTGGGCATAAAGTCGACCAACAATACCCCTTTCCGATCCCAAAAAACTGTTGTCATGACTTTACCGGCAGACTGTGTTTGAATTTCCACGGCTTTGGCGAAGAAGGATGCCGCCACTGGCGTGATTGTTGCTTGGTCTCAGGTGTAAAGTGGTATGCCCAGGTTTCGTCACCCGTGACAATTGAGTCCAGAAAGATGTTCTGTTCGGCAGCAAGGCGGTGAAGAAATGCGCGGGAAGCATCAACTCGTTGCCGCATGTGGTCCCTAGTCAGCATGCCTGGCATCCATCTTGCGCACACCTTCCGGTAGTTCAATGTTTCCGTTAGAATTCTGTGAGCGGTGCTTCGGGAAACCTCAGGAACCAACGTGCAGAGATCATCCAGGGTGATCCGCCGATCTTCACGCATGCTTTGCGCAACCTTCAACACTGTACCCACAGAAATTGACGGTCTCCCGCTCCTTTGTTCGTCATGAATTTCGGTCCGACCAGCTGCAAACCCTCAATACCACTTACGACGAACATTTGTGACATCCATGCACGACACACCACACACTTCCGTCAATTGGCGATGGATTTCAATCGGTGCAGTGCCCTTTGCGTTCAAAAACCGAATAACTGCGAGCAATTCGCACTTGGTGGTAACATCCAACGGGAGCTCTATTCTCAACGGCTGGCAAGCCAAGATTGAGCGCCTCAGTGCGGCGTGCGCATGTTTACAACACATCGCGTTTTGCACTCTTCATAACAGTGTGATGAAGCACTCTTCGTAACAGTGTGATCAACTGCCACACAGACACAGTTGTGTACTTATAAAAAAAAACAGGAGACCTTACTTTTAGAAATACCCTCTTATCAAGTGTCACGAGGGTGAGCTTATTCGTCCTGAGTCGTCCGTCTGACGTTTGACATTTGCAGCGAGCACTATCATGCCTGTGAGTCAAATTGGTTTGGCCGGACCAGTGGCAACGATATAAACAAAGTAAATATTGCATTACACGTAAAACAACTGCCGGAGTTGACATTTCGTCAGAAGGGAACCCAAGAAATTTCTCAGAGTGTGAAAGGAGTGGCCTATGGAATATTAGCGTTTCTGCAAGAGGAGTCAGTGGAATGTGTAGTATCGTGCGTGCTCGATTCTGCGGACAATGCACATGAGGAGTACAAGTAAAAGTGATAGTGAAACAGGTATAGAGTTATGTAGTTCATCATCCTTGTTGGACAGGGAGCCACAAATCCTGTCTCCAATAGTCAGTTTCACAATAAGCTCCACGACAGATGTTTCACATGCATGCATGCATCACAATCCATGAGTTCTCATCACCTGTTACACCAATATGATTGTATATGCATTCTTTAAGAGTCGATGCCTAGCTGATCGCCCTGCACGGTTTGTAACTCACAAGGAGATGGCCTTCGATATTCATGGTACGAACCTTTGTGATTACTGGATGCGACATTTCTCATTCGGCGTTCACGGTTTATGTTAATGGTTTGTTTTGAACATTTCTTGAATGTCGGCGATGTCCCTTCTGATAAAGATGATGAGTCATTGCCAGCTAATATTTTTCCTGTCACAACTGTTAACACAAGACTTTCCAGTGAGCCTTACTAATGACTGAACTTGCGACCTCGCACTCAAGGGGTTCCTTGTAAGTTGTCTGTGTTCGCCGGCCGGAGTGGCCGCGCGGTTCTAGGCGCTACAGTCTGTAGCCGCGCGACCCCTACGGTCGCAGGTTCGAATCCTGCCTCGGGCATGGATGTGTGTAATGTCCTTAGGTTAGTTAGGTTTAAATGGTTCTAAGTTCTAGGGGACTGATGACCTCAGAAGTTAAGTCCCATAGTGCTCAGAGCCATTTTTGTCTGTGTGCTCCGAGAAGTAGATTAAGTATTCTGCAGACACTCAGAACGGCTGTCTTCTGCAGTTGTCAACAGAGTTAAGGATGGTTTTTTAGGACTTGTATCCTGCACAAGGTCCTTGCCATCACATTGAAGGTCGTTTGAAAATGACATCTATATCAAATTGTTAATATTACTGCTATTATTATTATTATTGTTGTTATTGTTATTACTAGAAATATTGACAATAATATTTCTATTATTATTAGTTCCTTGACTGTATTGTGATTTCATATGACTTTAGATGTATCCTTCCACTTCTCTTATGTATAATATTGTAAATATTGCCCTTATATACTTAAATGTAAATGAAAAATGTTCTAAAAACGTGTTACCATGTTCAAATGTAACAGAGGATTGGAAGGTCCTAGGCCTAATACGTGAAATAAATAATTACATAAATAAATCACTTGACTAAGTGACTCTCTTTTAGAAAAACGAGGAGAACGTTTTCATCAATGTTGTTTAATTACTAGGAAGAAATATTTGTTCCATTACCTGTGTTTATTAAGAGATCCGTTTCATATAATATGTACGTGGCATAGATTAGGCGCATGGACTTCAATCTCCTTCTATCTATCCTGATTTCGCTTTCCAGTGGTTTCCCCACTTTATGTGCAGGGGAATGCTGGAACGGACGCTGGTCTCTTTTCTTACCACTGTCCACTCGAACTGATTGTGAGGTTAAACTTTATCTTTCCGCTCATAGTTGTGTGGATTCAGATCAACAGAACGTTCATCATACACAGAACAGAATAATGACAAAAGAATGTGTTCTCCACAGTTATTTATTATTAGAAAATGATGAGCAACAGTTTTCTTATTGACAAATGCATTTATATTAGATAATCTCTTTTTTTGCGAGCGAAAAGCAGAACTGTTAAGAAAATGCAAGGCAACAGGAAACTGCGTTATGACTGTCGTAAGAGCTGAATTTAATAGACTTTTCCACTCCTGTATGAGCCGTCAGCTGATGTCCCATAGTTGTTTTGATAAGCGCCGAAGCGAGACGCCGCCGTGTTGTAAGGGTAGCTGGCAGCTGCAGACTGGTAACCATCAGTACCAGCGGTGTACGGATAGGCTGCCGAGTTATAGGCAGCTGGGTAGCCACTGGCGGTATTTGGGTAGGCGCCTCTGTTGTACGGGTAGGTACCAGTGTTGTAAGGATATGAGCCTGGATATGGTGTGGTCGCTGTATTGTAAGGGTAGGTGCCAGTGTTGTAGGGATAGGCCCCTGCGACGCCCTTCCCAGCTGCGTTGTACGGGTAAGCGCCAGTATTGTAGGGATAGGCACCTGAGACACCTTTACCAGCTACATTGTAAGGGTAGGTGCCATCGTTGTATGGATAGGCACCTGCAATACCCTTACCAACTGCATTGTAAGGATATGCTGCCGTGTTGTACGGGTAGCTGCCCTGCAAACCTGTAGCTGCAGCGTTGTAAGGGTACGATGCCCGGTTGTAGGGATCGACTCCAGCACTGTACGGGTAGGCACCAGGGTAGCCCACTGCGGCGCGGTTGTAGGGGTAGCCTCCGGCGTTGTAGCGGTCAGCAGCTCCAGCGTAATAGGGGCTGTACGCCGCTGACGACGGCACAGCTGCAACAGAGGGGTGCCATGCAGTGTTTTTGTTTCATTTATATTCAAAAGAAAACAAATTTTATAATTCAAATCAAACGGCAACACACTAAAAAATAAGGACAATCTATAGACAGGACTTGTTCGTAATACATAACATCAATTTTTACCGCAAGACCGCTACAGTCGCAGGTTCGAATCCTGCCTCGGGCATGGATGTTTGTAATGTCCTTAGGTTAGTTAGGTTTAACTAGTTCTAAGTTCTAGGGGACTAATGACCTAAGAAAGATTAAGGAAAGGCAAACCTACGTTTCTAGCATTTGTAGACTTAGAGAAAGCTTTTGACAATGTTGACTGGAATACTCTCTTTCAAATTCTAAAGGTGGCAGGGGTAAAATACAGGGAGCGAAAAGCTATTTACAATTTGTACAGAAACCAGATGGCAGTTATAAGAGTCGAGGGACATGAAAGGGAAGCAGTGGTTGGGAAGGGAGTAAGACAGGGTTGTAGCCTCTCCCCGATGTTGTTCAATCTGTATATTGAGCAAGCAGTAAAGGAAACAAAAGAAATATTCGGAGTAGGTATTAAAATTCATGGAGAAGAAATAAAAACTTTGAGGTTCGCCGATGACATTGTAATTCTGTCAGAGACAGCAAAGGACTTGGAAGAGCAGTTGAATGGAATGGACAGTGTCTTGAAAGGAGGATATAAGATGAACATCAACAAAAGCAAAACAAGGATAATGGAATGTAGTCTAATTAAGTCGGGTGATGCTGAGGGAATTAGATTAGGAAATGAGGCACTTAAAGTAGTAAAGGAGTTTTGCTATTTGGGGAGCAAAATAACTGATGATGGTCGAAGTAGAGAGGATATAAAATGTAGGCTGGCAATGGCACGGAAAGCGTTTCTGAAGAAGAGAAATTTGTTAACATCCAGTATTGATTTAAGTGTCAGGAAGTCATTTCTGAAAGTATTCGTATGGAGTGTAGCCATGTATGGAAGTGAAACATGGACGATAAATAGTTTGGACAAGAAGAGAATAGAAGCTTTCGAAATGTGGTGCTACAGAAGAATGCTGGAGATTAGATGGGTAGATCACATAACTAATGAGGAAGTATTGAATAGGATTGGGGAGAAGAGAAGTTTGTGGCACAACTTGACCAGAAGAAGGGATCGGTTGGTAGGACATGTTCTGAGGCATCAAGGGATCACCAATTTAGTATTGGAGGGCAGCGTGGAGGGTAAAAATCGTAGAGGGAGACCAAGAGATGAATACACTAAGCAGATTCAGAAGGATGTAGGTTGCAGTAGGTACTGGGAGATGAAAAAACTTGCACAGGATAGAGTAGCATGGAGAGCTGCATCAAACCAGTCTCTGGACTGAAGACCACAACAATGACCTCAGCAGTTGAGTCCCATAGTGCTCAGAGCGATTTGAACCACCCATTTTATTTCCTGCAGGATTTAAGATATCAAAACGTCGTTTGTACTCGTAGAAAAACATAGTACGCACAGATACACGTAATTTCGGTGCATATCTTAATGGCTGCATGAGCTGTCATACTGAAGCAAGAATGTTCTTTTTAGTGAAACAATACATTTTTAGCGGGTGTCGAAAGCAAAGGTGCGAGTATAATGATAGAACTCTTGTTAATGGTGGTACTCAAACGTCTTGTAAAAAGAATTTGAGAAATGTGCTAGTACTGAAATGAAAGCCGGTCGAAATCGGCTGTTACAGTGTAAATACCGCCAAATGTGGCTTTAATTGGAGCTCTGTTGTTGCATCAGGCCTATGACTGATTAATTGTTTCCACAAAAGCTGTTAAGTTAAACATGAGTACACATCCACGTTTTTAAACGTCTCTTCTGATATTGTAAAAGTTACCATACAGCTTCATTTACAACAACCTTAGCTGACTTTGAATCTGTGTCGTATACTGTAGGACCACGAGGAAATATGTTTAATCTTAGTGGTGGAGGTCTATCATCAAGTTGGATTGCTGCATATAACGGCGAAACTTGAAAAATCCATAACTGCTTTAACTTTTTTAACAACTTAATTTTTAAATAGTTACTTTTGTATAAGCAGCGTCCACACGTGGCAATATCTTTTACCGCAATCTTAACAATACCAACGCATTTTCCGTAACGTATACACTGAGGGGAGGTGTGCTTTATGAGCGCTACAAAAAAGTGTTTAAAAAACACAAATTTCGTTAACTGTCGTTGCCTGTTTTTCACAACGTACTTTTTAAAGGTATGTCCGTATGTAAGAAAGGTCTTGAAGCAGGAAATATGTATCTGACATTTGTCGTGAAAAGTCAGTTTCATTATCAGTACCTAAATTTTGGGGTAATTTTTACCGTAACATTGAAATCAATTAGGAATTTCGAAAAGTGGACATAAAATACCCCCCCCCCCCTCCTTGCCCTTTGATATTCCGAGGTTTAAGAAGCAATGTATCATACTCTCCTTTTCAAGTGTTTTCCGCTGCCGTGAATATGTATAAGGAGCCACCATCAATCCGAAGAGTACGCAATATTTCGGTTGATAAAAGCGTTAAGAGGACAACGTATAACAAAATTACTTGCAACTCTGTGTACTATCATTTTCCGAGAGCCTAGTTTCGATAACTAGAGGCGCTTACGAAATGAAACTGGTGGAATATTTTACACGACTCTCCCTATACGTATGACCTATTCACATCCACAGATGGGCCTATTGTGATATCGTTATTGTGATATCGCCCAGAGGTCACAGCACCGCACCAAAGCCGACAACATCGTTACCACAGAAATTATCGATGTCTCGCTGCAATCCGCAACGGCGAATGGGTCTCTCTCTCAGCACAGCAGCACCTTCACATGAAGGTCAATATGGAGCCGAGCATGTAAACCGCCTGCCCAGTTTGTGACCTTAGCTTAAGCTGTCAGCATCACTGAGTAGGACTAAAAATTATTCGAGTTTCAGATGGAAATGTGCTTTAGTAAATGCTAAAATTTTACTTCAAGAGAACAGTTTGTTAATTAGTGCATCAAGCGATGCTTCAATGGTCAGTGACAGTTGTAAATTATCAAGCAGTGCTGTGGCAAAGGATTGTATGAAGTTAAATGAATCTTTTTATCGATTTACGTAATGAAGTGAGGTTTTAATTATGTTGTAGTTCAGAAGAGACATCCCCCAGAATAATTAGAGAGCTCACAGCTATAGCCAGACGATTGTGGTTTCGTCTGATCATAGCAGTTATGACCACTTCACGCTCGATGTTTGTGTCACTGCTGATTTTTGGTTGATGGGCTTTAGGCCATGGTCCAACGCATATTTCTCAGTCTAATGATTCATCTTTCAATGCCAGACACATCGTTAGAGGCTATAACTAATCATAAAGTAGTAACAATCTCAAATGCGCTCAGCGAACAAAACTTTTGGGCTTGCTGTGTTCCGTTGAGATTGTAGTTGGTTCTTGAGATGAGTTAGACGGAGAAATATGTCTTGGACCAAGGGCTCAAATCCATAAAATTGAAAGTCACCAACAATGAACGCTGCCTGGCGGCGTCAAATGCGACGATACGGGCCACAAACGCTACTGATATAAGCGTAATTGGGAAACGGCTCCGTGCCTGGGAACAAGAATGGCGAGGCTGGCCGGCTGTTAACATGCTACTGCCGTGAGCATCTAAGGGAAGTGGATGAAAGAGTGTTAAACTACGAGTAAATAAAAAGGTGTTGGACATCCACTTCTTATTACAGATCTTGGAGGTGGGAGACTTGCCTGCTACACGTTTCCAGAAACCTACCTTCCACGTAGAATAACTGCTGTGTTGCATTCCAAAGGCGGACCACGCTCATGCGGCAGGTGTTCGCAATGTTATGTCTCATCAGTACATTTACAATTCCTTAACGAAATTGTAGATACCTGGATTTCAGTGCTAAGGAAGATGTGTACTTTCACAATGGGGCGTTACTAATAGCGGACAACAGCAATCTAAAATGGCCAACAGTGCTCCAGCAATCAGAACATATGACGCCACGTCAAAATCTTACATGAGTCAATAGCGAAGGATGATATAATTTGGATTACCACTGAAGATATCAGGTCCTTGGAGATGTTCTCCACAGATGGAGACGAAATATTAATTTAATACAAATAATACATTCAGTCACGGTACTCTAACCGGCGTACATTAATAGGTAAAATAGCAAACGCGGTTTGGACCATATGATGTTCAAACATTATGAAATTTCTTGAAGACAATAATCTAATGGCACACAGAATAGATTCAGAAAATATCGTTCTAGTGTATCACAACTAGCTCTTTACTCGCAAAAAATAATGAATGCTATCGACAGCTGATGTCAGCTTCATTCAGTGTTTTTAGATTATCAGAAGGCTTTCGGTACCGTTTCTGACATAGCGCTTTTAATGAAATTAGGTGCGAATGAGGTATCGTCTCAATTGTGCGACTAAATTCGCAGAATTCTGGCAGAAATGGCACAGTTGGTAGTAAATCATGGGAAGCCATCGACTGAAACAGAAGAGACGTCTGAATTCCCAGTTTAAGTGGTACAGAGCTCCTGCTGCTCTTAATCTGAATTAAAGATGTAGGAGACAGTCCGAGGAGACCTCTTAAATTGTGCTGGAGATGATGTTCTTGTTAACAGTTTAGTGAAGTTATCATAAAATCAAAGTTACTTGCGGAATTATATAGACAAGTTATCTGTGAAGTGCGAAAAGTGACAGTTGACATTAAACATTTAAAAACGTGAGGTCCTCCACACGAGTGCTAAAAAAATTCCGCCAATTTTCTGTTACACCACAAAATCACATAAATTTAAAGGCAGTCGATCGAGTTAAATACCTTAGGATTACAATTATGAATAACTTAAGCTGTAACAATCAGATATGAAACGTTGAGGGAAGGCGAAAAAAATGCGATTTATTACCAAAATAAGCAGGAGAGGCAACAAATCTACTGAAGATACTGCCTGCACTACGCCTGCCTATCCCCTTCTGGGGCATTGCTGCGCGGTGTTGCATTCACAGGAGATATTATTGACGGAAGCCACTGAAAAAGTTGAACGTAGTCAGCTCGTTTTGTGTTATTGGGAAATAGGGAAAATGGGGGAGAGAGTGTCACAGATATGATACATGAGTTAGGTTGGCAATCATCAATACAAGTGCGTTTTTCCTTGCGGCGAGTCCTTTTTACGAAAGTTCAATAGCCATGATCGCCCTCCGAAGAAGAAAATCTTTTACTTTTTATTTTATTTATTAATTAAGTTTTTGTTCCAATTTACATAGGAATAAATGACTATTGTAATGAACCAAGATAAACCGGCCTTCGCACGAATAGGTTTAGGTGTACATTTGTCACAGGTGGTAATCACGAGTGAAAGGATCGAGAAATAGTCCGAAAGTGGTTCTTAAGTGTGAATGGCGAAGGGGTTACGTAGGAGTACGCAGAATAACTAGTTTTAATGGCTACTGTAAGGGTGCTGGTAGCAACTGTAACGGTTTTATCTTGCCTTAATTTCAACCGTAGTGTCCTTTTTGATGTAACTTGAACGTAGACGTAGAATTACTGCAGACGGAAAATGTGGTCTGATGTAAAATACTCGGTAATAGTCTCTAATGTAGAATATACAATTAAAGTAAGACAGTAAGTCCCTTGCTGTGATGCACTGCTTAACTGACAAGAATATTTGTTCCAGTAGACGGTCGCCCCCAGAATGGAAGTATGGCTATGTGGATGGATGCAGTCGCTTACCCGTCGCATCGCCCTCGGCTGCCTTTTTAGTGCGCTCGGCGTCACCGTTCTGCACGTCGGCTGATAAAGCGTTGGCCGCCAGCACCGCCAGCACCAATAACACCTGCAACAGAAAAATAAAGCAAGGGTGAGAACGTAGCTAGCCGCGCCATAAAAAGTCGGCTGTCGGGGTTTATGTGCGAATAAGCGACAACAGTTAACTACAGGTTTTAGTGTCAGTAGTATTACTATCGTATGTACGCAGTACAAATGAAACCATGGTGCTCACTTCAAAATATGTATTCAACTTTATTAATGATTTGTATAATTAGAACACTGCCCGTCACTGCTGCGTGAATAAACAGCTGGAATGTTCCAGCGAAAAGCCTCTTCGTCACCCGCATGGGACGAGAAGCCTCCAACATTGCTTTTATTATAGTGGGTAAGAGGAGGAAAGACTGACACTCAGTAGTATCAGTTCCTTAATCACACAGATTTTTTGTACGTAATGTAGCTACATTATTCTTCTCTAGTGTAGTTTCTATCCAACAGAGCCCACGATTTTCTAATTTCTCGCCACAGGTACTAACTGTGTAAACCTCCATTGTTTCTGTCGTTTCTGTAATACATTGAAGAGCCAAACAAACTCATATACATGCGTAATATCGAACAGAGCCCCCGCGAGCACGCAGAAGTGCCGCAACGAGACGTTGCATGGACTTGACTAATGTTTGAAATAATGCTGGAGGGTCCGACATCGTCAATCCTGCAGGGCTGTCGATAAATCCGTAAGAGTACGAGGGGGTGGAGATTTCTTCTGAACAACACGTTGCAAGGCATCCCAGATATGCTCAATAATGTTCATGACTGGGGAGATTGGAGGGTAGCGGAAGTATTTAAGCTCAGAACAGTGTCCCTGGAGTCACCCTGTAGCAATTCTAGACGTGTGGGGTGTCGCATCGTCCTGCTGGAATTGGCCAAGTCCGTCGGTATACACGATGGACATAAATGGATGCAGGTGATCAGACAGGATGATTACGTACGTGTCACCTGTCATAGTCGTATCTAGATGTATCTGGGGTCCCATATCACACCAACTGCACACGACCCACACCTTTACAGAGCCTCCACAAACTTGAAAAATCTCCTGCTGACACGCAGGGTCCATGGATTCATGAGGTTGTCTCTATACCCGTAAACGTCCATCTGCTCAATACAATATCAGGTAACATGTTTTCAGTCATCAACAGTTCAATGTCGGTGTTGACTGGCCCAGGCGAGGCGTACAGCTTTGTATCGTGCATTCATCAAGCGTACACGAGTGGGCCTTCGTCTACGAAAGCTCATCGAAGATGTTTTGTTGAATGAGTCGCACGCTGACACTTGTTGATGGTCCAGCATTGAAATCTGCAGCAATTTGCGGAAGTGCTGCACTTCTGTCACTTTGAACGATTGTATTCAGTTGTCGTTGGTCCGTTCTTGCAGGATCTTTTCCGGGCGCAGGAATATGCCTCCAACTCGAATGACAATTGAAACCTTGTGTGAATTTTAACTTACCCAGAGGTCTACAAAGTTTTGATTTCCAAAATAATCATCCCATTGTGCAGCGCTGTATCTTCCACATTCATGTCCAGACAAGCTTGGAGTACTTTTTACAATTACTTTTAGGGGCAAAGTTTCATATACTTTGCCGAATATTCAATTTCCTCTCCATCAGACGCACGAAAAACAATCGGACGATAGTCAAACTCGTCCCGTACTTTTGCGAGCATGTCAACATTTACCTAAAGTTTCTATCTCTATATCTACACACGTACCAAGCAGGCATCACACACAGCATAATGAAGGGCATCTTGTACCGCTGCTGGTTATTCCTGTCCCGGTTCCACTTGCTATTGGAGAAAGGGGGAAACGACTACCGATATACCTCTGAGCTAGCCTCAGTTTATCTTACCTTGTCTTCGGCATCCTTGTGCAAGATATCCGTTTGTGGCAGCAGAATTGTACTGCAGTTAGTTGCAAAGTTCGATTCTCTAAGCTTTCTCATTAGGCAGACCTGATTTGTCCCCACATATATAATGTGCCTTTTTCAAGGCCAAAATGGCTGGTACAAATCGCTCTGAGCACTATGGGACTTAACTTCTGAGGTCATCAGTCCCCTAGAACTTAGAACTATTTAGACCTAACTAAGGACATCACACACATCCATGCCCGAGGCAGGATTCGAACCTGCGATCGTAGCGGTCGCGCGGTTGCAGACTGTAGCGCCTAGAACCGCTCGGCCACTCCGGCCGGGAAGACCAAAATGCAGCAAGTAAGCACTGTGCAAGGAAATTTAAGACATTCGTTTGCAGTCAGTTCTGGAAAGATAACACACACACGCACACACACTCGCTCACACACACACACACACACACGCACACACACACACACACACACACATACATATTGTAAACACTAGCGCCATGACACAAAAAGCGATGACAGAAGTTACCGATAGTGACACCGACCATCTTTGGTTATATCGTGGTGCTGCTGTTTACATTGTGTGTGTGTGTGTGTGTGTGTCTGTGAGAACGTGTGCAAGGCAGTGTTTCGCAGCAAGAACGTCTTCTTCCCTCCTGGGATTCCTATTTGAGTTCACGGTTCATTTCCCCAATACTCGCGTGCTCATCGAATCTACTGGAAACAATTCTAGCAGCACGTATCTGAATTGCTTCGCTGTAAAGTTGCGCTCTACCAAAACTATAGTTCGGTAGTTTTGGCACGCTACATAAATGTCGCAGTAAATGGCAGAGGTACCGGTGGTACTGAGAGCATTCGTAGTGCAAGAAACGTAAATGAATATATCAGAGAGAAACTGAGAGCCAACTGCTTCTCTTTGATTTTTGTTTGTTTGGTTCTTTGTTTTGCACATACTGCACATTTCCAGCGTTAGTGTAATTGGTATTTTATATTCTTATACCGAATATAGATTGTATTTTATAAATAATAATAACTAGTTAATGGCGTAACCTCTGCGCTTTTATGTAATCAAAGCAATTACTTATGATGCAAGAACACTTTACATTCATATTATTGATTTTTTTCACCGTGTACAAACTCTAAGTATTGTTCGATGGCCGGCCGCGGTGGTCTCGCGGTTCTAGGCGCGCAGTCCGGAACCGTGCGACTGCTACGGTCGCAGGTTCGAATCCTGCCTCGGGCATGGATGTGTGTGATGTCCTTAGGTTAGTTAGGTTTAAGTAGTTCTAAGTTCTAGGGGACTGATGACCACAGCTGTTAAGTCCCATAGTGCTCAGAGCCATTTGAACCATTTTTTTTTATTGTTCGATGAGATGACACGGAACAGAAAAGTCTAATAAACTTATTTCCGGAAACATGCACATTATTGATTTTTTTTCACCGTGTGCAAACTCTAGGTATTGTTCGATGAGAGGATACGGAACGAAAAAGTCTAATAAACTGATGTCCGGAAATGAATGGTTTCCATGCTAGAGACCATTATTCAATCATTCATTGTTACAGAGACCGCGGTCTATTACGCGCTGTACCATGCAGCCAGAGTTACAGTATGCATGGTTTCCTCCTAGAGGGTGATACTGTTCGTCATACGTCATGCCTTAGCGCCCTTTCCTACTATAGTAATTGGAAATGTGGTGTCCGGTTCACTTGTCTTGCTCACTCACCTTGTAGTGGATGTAATACAGCGTTGTACACGATGGTTTCGTATTCGAATCTAGAGCTTGCCGACACTGTGTTACTTACGGAAAGGCAAATGGCAACGAGCGGCAGGCAGCAAGGTTGTATCATGGGACATATCCCTACCGGAGACAACCACAGCATTCAATGTCTGTAACAGTGTTTCGCTGTTTGTCTGAGAGAGGGTCATTTCAGGAACCAGGAAATCACGAAGGACGTACCCGAAATGTTCCGACACCAGACGAAGGAAAATGTGATCAATACTGTGGAAAGGACCGCCGCGTCAGTACCAGGCAGTTGTCCCGCTAGCACAGCGTAAGCCAGACGACCGTGTGGAACATTCTCCATCACAACTGCTACTATCCGTATCGCTTGCAGCGTGTGCAGCGCTTACTGGCGGCAGACTTTCCACATTGGGAGCAGTTTTGCCACCGGATTCTTCACCAGGCAACCACGATTTCGGGATTTGTGTCTACCATCCTAATCACAGATGAGGCCACATTTACGCGAAGTGGTATCTTCATCTTCATAACAGCGTCTTTGGGATAATATGCAGAACCCCCATGGTATGGTGACAGCTAGTCGCCAGCATATGTGCAGCCGGAATGTGAGGGCCGGGACAATGGGCGACCGTATTTTGGGACCAGTCTTTTTTACAAGTAACATAACAGGCCTTAACTATAGATGTTTCTTGCCGGTGACTTAGCATCCCATGCTGGAAGATGTGGATTAATGATTGGAACAATTAGATGGGTGCTGCACGATGGTGCTCCAACCCACTTTACCGTAAACGTCCGGACGCATTTCAATCGTGTCTTCCCTGGTCGACATATAGGACAAGGGGTCCAGTTGCATGGTCTGCTCGTTCATCGGATCTCAACCCCTGTGATTTCTGGTTGTTGGGCCATCTCAAAAGTATCGTGTACGCAGAGCCAATTCCAGATGTGGAGATACTGGAGAAGCGTATTCATGCTGTCTTTGACACTATACAGATGCAGCCTGGGTGTTGTGAACATGTGACACAGAACATTCTACTGCGTGTACGTGCATGCGTTAAGCACATGGAAACCATTTTCAACACAGACTGTAGTTGTGGCTGCATGGTACAACGTATTAGACTGCAGTCTCTGTAACAATGTATGATTGAATAAATGTTCTCTAGCATGGAAACCATGCATTTCCGGACATAAGTTCATTAGCTCTTTTTGTTACAAATGCTCTTATCGACCAAACCCTAGAGTTTGTGCCCCGTGGGGGAAAAAAAAAAAGAAATTGCCGCGGGGGGAAGCCGCGCGGTCTTAGGGTGCCTTGTCACGATTCGCGCGGCTTCCACCGTCGGAGGTTTGAGTTCTCTCTCGGGCATGGGAGTGTGTGTCGTCCTTAGCGTGAGTTCATTTAAGTTAGATCAAGTAGTGTGTAAGTCTACAGCCGATGATCTCAGCAGTTTGGTTCCATAGAAGCTTACCACGAATTTCCAATTTCTAAAAAGTATCACAAGATCACCCCATATATATATATATATATATATATATATATATATATATATATATATATATATATGGGGTGATCTTTGAACACGATCAAGAACATTTTGTTGAGTATAAAAGTACAACAATATATATATATATATATATATTGTTGTACTTTTATACTCAACAAAATGTTCTTGATCGTGTTCAAAGGCAAGACTTTCCTATTATTATTGGTAAATTGCAAGGATCATTGATATATTTTTGTTTTGCTGTTTTCTTATCTTTTTGTTGAAGAAATTGCGTTCTCTAGCTCTGTATTACAGATTTGTATTGTTTTATTAATTTTTACAACAACATCTCTCTGTTTCTTTCTACAGTTCGATAGATTTCGAATAAACAGTAAATTAAATGCTGACAATTTCAATTTTGCTATAAATACTCTTTACAGTTAAGTGACAGACAGAATAATTATCTCGGAGAAAAATGTTCCGTATGTTAGCCGGCTGTTTATATATCCTCGCTCAGTTTGCAGATGATTCACCGCTTCCGGTTTTCTAGGTAAATCTAGTAAGGCACATCACTTATACTATGTACAAAAATCACATGATTCAAATTTCCTGGCAGATGAAAACTATGTGTTGGACCGATACTCAAACTCGGGGTCTTTGCCTTTCACGGGAAAGTGCTCTACCGCCTGAGCTACGCACTCACGATCACTTCACAGAGTTTTAATTCCGCCTGTACCTCATCTCCTACATTCTGAACTTCACAGCAGCTCACCTGCGAAACTTGGAGGTCGAACACCCCTGGAAGTAAGGATTTTGCGAAGACATGGCTTAGACACGGCCTGGGGGATGCTTCCAGAATGAAATTTTCAGTTTACGGCGTTGCTAGTCTTGCAAGTTTCGCAGGAGAGCTTCTACGAAATTTGGAAAATAGGTGATGAACTAGTGGCGGAAGTAAATGTGTGAGTCGTGAGTCGTGCTTGGGTATTTCAGCTGGTAGACCACTGGCCCACGAAAGGTAGAGGTCCTCAGTTCGATTCTCGGTCCTGTACACAGTCTTAACCTGCCAGAAAGTTTCATATCGCAGCATACTCCGCTGCAAAGTGAAAATTTTGTTCTACACCACATGATTGTTTCTGCTACTCATCTGCATTATTCACATTTTTCAAATGGTTGCACAAAACGTAGTCTCCCACAAACCCCACAAAAACAATAGCATACCGCGAAATCAGGCCGTCTTGGAAGCCATGATGCAATGTTCGCTCCGAGCGAAGATCCATCGTTGGCGTGGTACTCATGACGAAAATCTCGTCGCACAGTTGTAGCTGAATTGTACATATTGAAACAAGAACACAAAATTCCTTTGTTGCTGTGTTATCGCCATCTCGACTCGACGCAGTTCGGATAATGAACGAGCGAGCGAGCTAGGCGCAGGAGGGAGACCTTTCGCATCAACCACATCAACCTGCAAGTTACAACTCGCGCCTAGGTAAGCTTTTAGTTTCGATGCATATGAATAAAATTCATCTGAGGTCTCTATCTTTATTCGAGTAGGAAGTACAGTCGTGTGAGTACATATGGAGCTCTCTGTTACATCCTCTGTTCTATCGAAAATAACTACCAGGTGCTTTCGTTCTTCACACTATTTCACTGCACTTATCAGCTGCAAAACCTCTCTCGTTGGAAGTCAGGCAGAAGCCGCCGCCTTAGGCGGCCTCCATAGGAACCTCCGGCCAGCTACGGACAGTATGGCGAATGCGCAACGTCAGTGAGGTGCAGGTCATTCGCTATGAACCCTATAATCCCGCACATTCCACAGATTTATCGTTCCCTGCTTGTCATGATTCTGATTTTCTCTTGCTCGCAAATGAGCTATTACTGTCAGGCAAGAGAACAATTTAGTTTCTGACGGTGGGATAAGTAGCAGACTGTTCGGAACAGTTATGCGCTGTCCGCAAGCTTTCCATCGCTGGACTTGGGACTGACTGCAGCGCAGCTGTTCTTTACATTTGTCACACGTTTGTCTAGGTAACGTATTTAAGTGATTAACACGTTTATGTAAGCGCGAGATACTACATTGGAGTTGTCGTCCGATGATATCCATATGTGCTGGATTGGAGACAGATCTGGTGATCAAGCAGGCCGAGGCAACATGTCGACACGCTGTAGAGCATGTTGGGTTACAACAGCGGTATAAGGGCGAGGGTTATTCTGTTGGAAAATACCCCTTGGAATGCTGTTGGTGAATTGCATCACAACAGGTCGGATCACCAGACTGACGTACAAATTGGCTGTCAGGGTGCGCGAGATAACCAGGAGAATGCTGCTGCTGTCATACGAAATCGCACCGCAGACCATAATTGTAGACGCAATTGATTTGTGTCTAGCGCGCAGACAAGTTGGGTTCAGGTCCTTAATTGGCCTCCTCCTAACCAGCAAGCGGCCATCATTGGCACTGAGGAAGAACCAGGTTTCATCAGAAAGCATAACAGATCTCTACCCTGCCCACCAATCAGCTCTCACTTGACACGTCGCAAATTGCGGTGGTTTGGGGTCACTGAAATGCATGCTACAGGCCATCTGTCTCGGAGCTGTCCTCGATGTAACCGATTTGTAACAGTACTGTGGTGCCAATGGCTGCTAAAATCGCTGCTACAAATGCAATACAATGTGCCAGAGCCACACACCGAGCGCAATGGTTCTACCATCTCTCTAGTGCCATGTGGCTGCCCCGAGCCTGGTCTTCTTTCTATCGTACATTCCCGTGACCAGCGCTCCCAGCAATAAAGTACAGTGGCTGGATTCCCACCAGGTCTTTATGCAATATAGCAGAAGGAACATCCAGTTTCTCTTAGCCCTATTGCACGACCTCTTTCAAGCTCACCGAGGTGTTGATTGACCTTAGAGGCATTCTTGACTAACATCAACTCACCAAGCCCAGTCTCAAACGGTCACGACCGTTACAGCGTGTATTTAAAGCCAACCTAATTTACGTCCTCATGTGGTGCTACTAGCGCCCCTCTTATGCCACTGGCACGAAATTTGAATAGACATCTGAGTTGTAGAAACAGGCCTACAAACATTCGTATATTTCTCTCCTTCTTGGTGTTGTGTCTCTTTTTTCCGTCAGTGTATTTCGCTGTACCGATCTTCCATGATATTGATCTTGTCTGGTGAAAGGCGAGCTAAAAGCAGCAAACGTTTGGTTTGGAAACATCAATACTTTCAGAATCTTAGCTTTTTAGTAGCCTTAAATGATGGTTACATCATGTAATAGCAATTACTCAGGAAAGTGCAACCTGACAACATCTACTTCAATCATAGCTCAGTCTAGAAGAAGAAATATTTCAAGTTTCGTTGGCTGTGATGACTTAATATGTTCAGTGCACTGTAAGTTGCTAGTGGGTATGAACAGATACTGCAGTCACACATACTAACTTTCTTACCTACAGGGTGTTCGACAATATTTAGACGATTTCCCATTTGATTAACGCATGCCAAAAACAAGATACAGCGATGTGATCCCGTTTGTTAGTAGTGCGGATTGTCAAGTTTCATCCCATATACAGGTTAGTAATAGTCATACTAGTAGTAGCAGCATCGTGTGTTCGCGTCGCAGTGCTATTTTCGCTACGGTGAATCTGACATGCAGGTGCGACGTGCCTTTCGTATGCATTTCAACATTCAGCCGCGATATCCCATTTCTGCTCGTGCAATAACACTGAATTGCGTAAGAAAGTTCCACGCAACTTCCAGCGCATCCAGTCCAATGACAACCAACCCTCGAAACACCGTCCGAACTCATGAGAACATCGAACGTGAGCGTAACAGTTTACAAGTAAATCCTAGTTGTTCGTTACGAAAACGTGCCAAAAGCTTACAGCAGTTAAAAGATCAAATTCACGATGAAATTTCCATAAGTCCTCCGGCGGTTACAAAAGAGGTGTTCAAAAACTGGGTGAAACGTCTCGTGTAGGTGTAACTGAGAATGGTCGTCATTCGTCCGATACAGTATTGCATAAGGAAATTTGAATAAATATTGTACCTGGTGTAAAATGTTCAACTTCGTTCCGCTATTAGTTTGTGTGTTATTCAAATTATTCAAATTTCATATCATCAAAACATTGTGGAACATGCTGTATTTAAAGAACAACATCGTATATGTTGTCAAAACTAAAGCGCCACACTGTAGGGCCAAAGAAACTAGTACACGTGCCTAATATCGTGTAGGGCCCCCTTGAGCACCCAAAAGTGCCACAGCACGACGTGGCATAGGCGCGACTAATTTAACTTCTCAAGTAATGCTGGAGGGAACTGACACCATGAATCGTGCAGGGCTGTCCGTAAATCTATAATAGTACTAGGGGGTGCAGACCTCTTCTAAATAGCACATTGCAAGGCATTCCAGATACATCTACATCTACATCCATACTCCGCAAGCCACCTGACGGTGTGTGGCGGAGGGTACCCTGAGTACCTCTATCGGTTCTCCCTTCTATTCCAGTCTCGTATTGTTCGTGGAAAGAAGGATTGTCTGTATACTTCTGTGTGGGCTCTAATCTCTCTGATCTTATCCTCATGGTCTCTTCGCGAGATATAAGTAGGAGGGAGCAATATACTGCTTGACTCTTCGGTGAAGGTATGTTCTCGAAACTTTAACAAAAGCCCGTACCGAGTTACTGAGCGTCTCTCCTGCAGAGTATTCCATTGGAGTTTATCTATCATCTCCGTAACGCTTTCGCGATTACTAAATGATCCTGTAACGAAGCACGCTGCTCTCCGTTGGATCTTCTCTATCTCTTCTATCAACCCTATCTGGTTCGGATCCCACACCGCTGAGCAGTATTCAAGCAGTGGGCGAACAAGCGTACTGTAACCTACTTCCTTTGTTTTCGGATTGCATTTCCTTAGGATTCTTCCAATGAATCTCAGTCTGGCATCTGCTTTACCGACGATCAACTTTATATGATCATTCCATTTTATATCACTCCTAATGCGTACTCCCAGATAATTTATGGAATTAACTGCTTCCAGTTGCTGACCTGCTATTTTGTAGCTAAATGATAAGGGATCTATCTTTCTACGTATTCGCAGCACATTACACTTGTCTACATTGAGATTCAATTGCCATTCCCTGCACCATGCGTCAATTCGCTGCAGATCCTCCTGCATTTCAGTACAATTTTCCATTGTTACAACCTCTCGATACACCACAGCATCATCTGCAAAAAGCCTCAGTGAATTTCCGATGTCATCCACCAGGTCATTTATGTATATTGTGAACAGCAACGGTCGTATGACACTCCCCTGCGGCACACCTAAAATCACTCTTATTTCGGAAGACTTCTCTCCATTGAGAATGATATGCTGCGTTAACTCCCCAGGCATGAACATTACCGCCGTCTGCTTCACGTCTGCTGTGTAGCGAGCTACCTTAATTTAAGTATTAACTGTATTTTTCTTACTTGTCACTTCTTCTTCCGTGTGTTTTTGCTTTTAGGAAGCTTTATTTGTCGAGTGCTATTAATAGTGTTCCATAGATTTCGTGTTTGTTTTGAATACAGTCAGAGAGAGTCCCTTTAGTCAGCCATAGTGCCAGTAGTGTCAGTGTCGTCCTAACCGCCGTCTGCTTCACGTCTGCTGTGCAGCGAGCTACCTTAATTTAAGTATTAACTATATTTTTCTTACTTGTCACTTCTTCTTCCGTGTGTTTTTGCTTTTAGGAAGCTTTATTTGTCGAGTGCTATTAATAGTGTTCCATAGATTTCGTGTTTGTTTTGAATACAGTCAGAGAGAGTCCCTTTAGTCAACCATAGTCCCAGTAGTGCTAGTGTTTGTTTTCAATACAGTCCAGAGACAGGTAGTGCTATTTTCTTTGTTTTCTACAAGAAGTGGCTAGCAATCACAGTTTAGTCAATAGTCAGCCGCCTTTAGTGAATTAGCAGTCTAGTTAAAAGTTGATAAACTCTCTTCAGTAAATTGATTCCTTAGGATGGATAGGATGTGTGACTGCTGTGTACGGACGCAGGAGGAGCTGGCCGCTGTTCGCGAACAGCTGAGCGTGTTGATGGCCGCGGTCAGCCGTCTTCGGGCTGCTGCCTCGGAGTGTAGCGGCAGTGGGGAGTCTGGTGCGTCGCATGGTACACCCCAGGTGTTACATGCTTCACCCACTGTCCCTGCTGTTGAGACATCTTCGCGGGTACCGGGCGCGGTTGGGCCACCTCTCCCCAAGGAGAGTGGCGGGTTCCAGAGGCGTTCGCGGCGCACGAGGCGGAGCGTAAATGTGGAGGCTGGCCGTGTGGCATCGCCCGCTCTGCCTGTGAGTGGACACGTGGCTGCTCCTTCAGCAAGGTCCGAGCAGGCACACGGGGGGAGGGGTTTATTAGTCATTGGGAGCTCCAACATTAGGCGGGTGATGGAGCCCCTTAGGGAAATAGCGAAAAGGTCGGGGAAGAAAGCCCGTGTTCACTCTGTCTGCTTGCCGGGGGGGATGAGATGTGGAGGAGGCCCTGCCGGCGGCGATAGAGAGCACTGGGTGCACCCGACTGTAAATTGTTGCTCATGTCGGCACCAATGACTCCTGCCGTCTGGGTTCAGAGGTCATCCTCATTTCGTACAGGCGGTTGGCGGAATTGGTGAAGGCGGAAAGCCTCGCTCGTGGGGTGGAATCAGAGCTAACTATTTGTAGTATCGTTCCCAGAACCGATCGCGGTCCTCTGGTTTGGAGCCGAGTGGAAGGCTTAAACCAGAGGTTCAGACGATTCTGCGGAGATCTGGGGTGGAAATTTCTCGACCTCCGCTATCGGGTGGAGAAATGTAGGGTCCCCCTGAATAGGTCAGGCGTGCACTACACGCCGGAAGCGGCTACAAGGGTAGCGGAGTACGTGTGGTGTGCACATGGGGGTCTTTTAGGTTAGAGAATTCCCTCCCTAGGCCCGACAAGACGCCTCCTGAGACGCGGCAAGGTAGGAGTAGTCAAAATGTAACAGGGAATAACAATATTAATGTGCTAATAGTAAACTGCAGGAGCGTCTATAGAAAGGTCCCAGAACTGCTCTCATTAATAAACGGTCACAACGCCCATATAGTACTAGGGACAGAAAGTTGGCTGAAACCAGACGTAAACAGTAATGAAATCGTAAACTCAGATTGGATTGTATACCGCAGAGACAGGCTGGACAGTGAAAGGGGAGGCGTGTTTATAGCGATAAGAAGTGCAATAGTATCGAAGGAAATTGACGGAGATCCGAAATGTGAAATGATTTGGGTGAAGATCACGGTTAAAGCAGGCTCAGACATGGTAATTGGATGTCTTTATAGGCCCCCTGGCTCAGCAGCTGTTGTGGCTGAGCACCTGAAGGATAATTTGGAAAATATTTCGAGTAGATTTCCCCACCATGTTATAGTTCTGGGTGGAGATTTTAATTTGCTGGATATAGACTGGGAGACTCAAAAGTTCATAACGGGTGTCACGGACAAAGAATCCAGTGAATTTTTTTAAAGTGCTTTATCTGAAAACTACCTTGAGCAGTTAAACAGAGAACCGACTCGTGGCGATAACATATTAGACCTTCTGGTGACAAACAGACCCGAACTATTTGAAATAGTTAATGCAGAACAGGGAATCAGCGATCATAGAGCGGTTACGGCATCGATGATTTCAGCCGTAAATAGAAATATTAAAAAAGGTAGGAAGATTTTTCTGTTTAGCAAAGGTGACAAAAAGCAGATTACAGAGTACCTGACGGCTCAACCCAAAGATTTGTCTCAAGTACAGATAGTGTTGAGGATCAGTGGACAAAGTTCAGAACCATCGTACAACATGCGTTAGATGAGTATGTGCCAAGCAAGATCGTAAGAGATGGAAAAGAGCCACCGTGGTACAACAACCGAGTTAGAAAACTGCTGCGGAAGCAAAGGGAACTTCACAGCAAACATAAACATAGCCAAAGCCTTGCAGACAAACAAAAATTACGCGAAGCGAAATGTAGTGTGAGGAGGGCTATGCGAGAGGCGTTCAATGAATTCGAAAGTAAAGTTCTATGTACTGACTTGGCAGAAAATCCTAAGAAATTCTGGTCTTATGTCAAAGCGGTAGGTGGATCAAAACAAAATGTCCAGACACTCTGTGACCAAAATGGTACTGAAACAGAGGATGACAGACTAAAGGCCGAAATACTAAATGTCTTTTTCCAAACTGTTTCACAGAGGAAGACTGCACTGTAGTTCCCTCTCTAGATTGTCGCACAGATGACAAAATGGTAGATATCGAAATAGACGACAGAGGGATAGAGAAACAATTAAAATCGCTCAAAAGAGGAAAGGCCGCTGGACCTGATGGGATACCAGTTCTATTTTACACAGAGTACGCGAAGGAACTTGCCCCCTTCTTGCAGCGGTGTACCGTAGGTCTCTAGAAGAGCGTAGCGTTCCAAAGGATTGGAAAAGGGCGCAGGTCATCCCCGTTCTCAAGAAGGGACGTCGAACAGATGTGCAGAACTATAGACCTATATCTCTAACGTCGATCAGTTGTAGAATTTTGGAACACGTATTGTGTTCGAGTATAATGACTTTCCTGGAGACTAGAAATCTACTCTGTAGGAATCAGCATGGGTTTCGAAAAAGACGGTCGTGTGAAACCCAGCTCGCGCTATTCGTCCACGAGACTCAGAGGGCCATAGACACGGATTCACAGGTAGATGCCGTGTTTCTTGACTTCCACAAGGCGTTCGATACAGTTCCCCACAGTCGTTTAATGAACAAAGTAAGAGCATATGAACTATCAGACCAATTGTGTGATAGGATTGAGGAGTTCCTAGATAACAGAACGCAGCATATCATTCTCAATGGAGAGAAGTCTTCCGAAATAAGAGTGATTTCAGGCAGTGTTTAAACTCATAAGAGTGTTCCTGGAGCGACTCTGTAGCAATTCTGGATGTGTGGGTTGTCGCATTGCCCTGTTGGATTGGCCAAGTCCGTCGGAATGCACATGAACGGATGCAGATGATCACACAGGATGCTTACGTACGTGTCACCTGTCAGAGTCATATCTAGACGTGTCAGGGGTCCCACATCACGCCTTACACCATCACAGAGCCTGCACCAGCTTGAATAGTTCCCCATTGACGTGCAGGATCCTGGATTCATGAGGTTGTCTCCATACCCGTATACGTCCATCCACTCGGTACAATTTAAAACGAGACTCGTTCGACCAGGGAATATGTTTCCACTCATCAACAATCTAGTGTGCCAAGTGCCAAGTGGACAGAATTTACCATGTTATCTTTCAGGAGGACATCCAGCAACTATATCAATCAATGGATTGTATAGTCTGGATTATTTGCGCTCCGGTTTAAGGAAAACTACGTTTCATACGTCTTAATGTTCAAAGATTTCATATCTCCTGAACCGTGTGTCGGATAATGATATAATTTTGCATGTACATTCCCGTGGTATATGTGGACAGTGTCAGCAACATGTGTGGCAAATAGATTTAATAGTAGAAAAGTAATAATTTGCGAGACGTCTTCTATTCCTTTCTTGAGGATAAATGAAAAACTTCATAGATTTACTATCAAACTTACAAAACCATATGATAATTATGCTCTATAAAGACCGGAAAAGTAAGAAGATAATCAGCACTAACTGAAGAATTAAAACAGCTCATGAACCTCAGAGCTTACACTGCCCAAGACTTTAGAATGTATAGCCCGCGACCAGCTAACAAACTACCTAACTACAGAAAATCTACTAGACGAATATCAGTCAGGTTTCCGTAAACATCGCAGCACATCATCTGACTTAATAAAGGTACCAGATAACCTGAAGCTTGCCATGGATTCACAAGAGGCGAATATTACGTGCTCCTTAGAATTCAGAAAACCTTTATACCATCAACTTCTACATATTACTTGCCAAATTTAGGAGCCTAAATTGCTCACCAAATGCAGTAGCGTGGTTTCGTTCATACCTGATGTCTCACCAGCGGTAGAGGCACACAATGCCCCCAGGGTACTGTGTTAGGTCCTACATTCCTTTCGTTTTATGTCAGTGATACGTCATTAGTTTTGTCCTACTGCAAATGCTACACGTATGCTGATGATCTCCAGTAATATTTAAATGCAAAACCAATAAGGCTGAAGACATTTATTGTGAATTTCGATACCGACCTGTCTACACTATCAAAATGGTTCAAATGGCTCTGAGCACTATGGGACTTAACATCTATGGTCATCAGTCCCCTAGAACTTAGAACTACTTAAACCAAACTAACCTAAGGACATCACACAACACCCAGCCATCACGAGGCAGAGAAAATCCCTGACCCCGCCGGGAATCGAACCCGGGAACCCGGGCGTGGGAAGCGAGAACGCTACCGCACGACCACGAGATGCGGGCTCTACACTATCAAAATGGGCACATGATGTAAGGTGAAACTCAATCCTCCTTCACAAGGAGTCTAGAAGTAATAATAGATGAATATATAAACCGGACTGAGCACGGAACTGCAATGTGCAAGAAGGCATCAGAGTCTCTTCATGCTCTACTAAAATATGACAAGGTATACCATCTTGACCTGAAAAGTGAACTTCTGCAAACACATAGACCTCCAATTATCGATTAAAGCGATGTTATCTTGGAAGCTCTTTTGGAAGAAAACTCAAGGTGCCTGGAACTGGTTAGGGATGCCTGTGTTAGTTACATCCGTCATGTTCGACTTTTTGATCATAGTTCACTATCACATGCACTGGTATCCTGGTTGCATGCATACAAAGTCGAAGATTTCTATACTTCCCGTCTTCTAAAATATCTTATCAACGAAAATCGTCCCTCACACTTGTTCTCAGTGACTGCGTTCTTGTCTGAAAAACACGACAGGGACACCCGTTTCCATCAGAGCAAGTTATGTTCTAGTAGCTGTATGTCTATCGTGATTTCAGCGTCCTCGGCATTGTCTCACGTTACCATGTTTTTTGTCTTTTCCTCGTTTATTTTCCTTCTCAGTTCTTCGCATTTGCCATCTAGGCCTATCACCGTTTGATAATTTTTTTTCTAAAGAACAGGAAATTGATGTGCAGAACATGGAATAAAAACCTGAAGAAAAGATTGGTCAGCTCCTGCTTGTGGAGCGTAGTTCAGTACAGCGCAGGTAGGTACTTGAACTGAAGAATAGCTCTAAAACGAAAATAACGAAGTAAAACGCATGTAAGAAAGGTCATAAATTGCTATCGCAGCAAACTGTAAATGTAAGATGAGAACAACTTTGTTAGTCACACAAGAATGGAATTTGTCTCAGATTCTTTTTAATATATATATATATATATATATATATATATATATATATATATATATATATATATATATATATAATGTCGAAATGCTGAAGTAATCAATAAGTACTTTACTTTTTTATACCTATGATGAATTATTCTATGCCATTACTTTTTTGCTCATGATCATACCATGATTGCTCATTGTGAGGGCTGTGAACAGCTGTTCATATTTCAAACACAACTGATGTATTGGATTTCAGGGGTCAGAAACCAGTTTCTATGAAAATAATAATTAGAAAATAAAAAAGGCTACACTTGTTCAGTTGCTTGGAAAATATTGTCTCATTCATGACAGAAATGGAGGTAGAAAAGAATTTACAAAGATTTACTTATTTTAACATAACGATCAATCGAAGAGACAGAACTTAAGTGAGAACAGAATTCTAGTTAAATTCTACAAAACTATGTCAATACTAACCATAACATATGAAAACGAGTCGTGGATTGTACTGAAAAAGAAATTAGCTGAGAATACAAGAATCGGAGATGCGATTTGCATAAAGAATAGCTGGGTACACACGGGAGGAAGGGAAATGCTGGCATTGAAGAAGTAATTGGAGTAGACTAAGGAACACATAGGAACAACTGGAAGACGACAAAATACTAAAATTACTCATGAATTATTTACCCAGCGAGCAGAACAGAAAGACCTAGTAAAAGATGTTAAGATCAATAATTCTACGAAGGGGGTTTAACAGTCAAATGACTAATAATACACACAGAAAGAAGAAGAAGAAGAAGAAGAAGAAGAAGAAGAAGAAAGGCGGGTTTGGATATTACGAAAAGATGAGAAAAGGATTGTGCCATTGGAAATGTTTGTAGGGAGGAATTTAGATGTAAGCTGAGAAGGCAGAGAGAGAGAATTGAGAAGGTATTGAGAAGAGGAGAACAGAAATCACTTAGACACTATATGGAAAAATGAAAAAAATGGCTAGGCCACATATTGATACGCCATATAATATTCCATCAATGAATTGCAAGGATGGTAAAAATAAATAGGGGAAGAAGAAGATGTCAACTAAGGGGACAGCATGAGGCATAGAAGAAAAGAGTACCATGCCTGGACCTGCCGTAAGATGAACAACTGCAGCTGACGGCGCTGTACTCACCAGGTGTGCCATCTCTGTTGCGTCGGAGGATCTTGACAAGTGAGACTGTGGGATGTTTGCCTTTTATAAGGATTCCGTTCCGTGCGTGTCTGCCCCTCCATCGCGATCCGCCGACGCAACAGACGGACCGACCGAGCGGCCGGTCGTTGCTCACGAATAATTGCCGGCGCATCCTCTTTGAGAGTCTGGACCAAGGTGAGGCGAGAGGGAAGCGGCTGCCGGCCCTCGGTGCTTGGCGGGCACGCCGGGTCACCAGGACGGGCGGCATTTGCACGACCCTCTTTGCAGATCGTGGTCGATTTTTTCTCTGCCGAAATATAATGTTGAAAACATTCGATAAAATATGGAAGCCCCGTGATTAGGTTAACAGATGGTTAGTGCTTTTTCCCTAAAGCTCTAGATAAAATAAATTTGACTTACACCATAAACTACGTGCGAACTATCCGAGGAACTGGTTTCGGGCGGTCTCAATTTGGCGGGTGACGGAAAGCATAAAGCGCTATTACTGCAGTCGCGCCGCTGCTAAATCAGGCACGAAAACGGCTATTAGTGTTTCTATTCAACTTCGACCGGAGAACAGAGCCAGTTTTCTTGGTTTTCTACCTTAAATATAAATTGTTCTACCAAGAAGTGGTGGAATAATCTGTAAATATGAAAACTACTATCTTTTACATCTTATTTGTTGCATGTGTAGAGGTCACGAATATGAATAATTGATGATAATATGTAACAGGAAAACAAAAGTTTACCTTCTGTTACGAATAGACAAATACTACTTCTGTACAACGACACATTCCCGTAAGCAATTATCCGATACGCCTTTGAATGTTAGGCGACGTTAACAAGTTCTTTAGAGGCTTGCGTGGCTCGCTGCGTGAATAAACGCTTGTTACTTTACAGTTGAAACAAAAAGATGCAGGCAGGTTTTTGAGAGAATCCGATTGCGAGAAGTATTACGTCATCTGTGTAAATCATCTTTTAGACGACTACTCAGCATCTATACCCATCACCTTCATTCAACTCTGTCGATTCCTCAGTGTAAGAACACTGTCTAATGGCACCACCATAATGACTCAAGTAGAGAATATGAACTTAATTTTCTCTGGTTAGCTGCTGGTCACCATTTCACAACGAATGTATCTAGGATATCTGAACGTAAATGAAGTTGTAGCTAACTGCGGTAAGTAGGACTCCTTCATGTATCCAGAGTGAAAAGTCTACTGTAATTAACCACTTAAAAAAAAGGTATTTACTCAACAGGAAAAATCATACCCCAATAGCTGAGTGGCAAGCGAGGCGGTCTGTCACGCCAAGGGGCCCGGGTTAGATTCCCGGCTGCGTCGGAGATTTTCTCCGCTCAGGGACTGGGTGTTGTGTTGTCTTTAGCATTTCATCATCATCAGTGGAAGGCAACGGGGAACCACCACTGGAATCACTTCCCTAGATGCTCTTGTCGTGGACCTCTCTTACGAGGCTTCCCCCATGACAAGATCTGCCGTGAGCACTTAATGACGGGATAATTATATATTTTTATTTTTATAATTATATTTTATGATTTTTTTGGGGTAGCTTTAAATATTGTGGGCTAGCATGAGACTTTTAATTAACTTATACCGCGATAACACTAGTACGGACATCGGCTGCCCCGAAGTACGTACGATATAATATTTTTTAAACACAACGCGCGTCTCACCGCCTTCTAATAAATAGCTTGAGTGAGCGCTGCTATTTAGAAAAGACAATATGCGTATTCTTACGCAAACTGTAATTATTAATATGGGTCTCAGGAGCTACCGGTTATTTATGTACCAAACTACATATAGATTAACAGAGATATTGCGGAACTTACTGAATGAAAATATTTTAAATATTTCTTGTTCATTTTTTGCAAGGCAAAAGTGGAGAAAATCTCATCTGCCTTTAGGCGGCCAAAATGAAACATACTGAACTCATTCAGTGCTGTGAATTTTGGTAAATAAAATCTATCACTACTGTCCTTAAATTTGAAATTAATGAAAGACCAAAACTGAGAAGTCTCTCGCATTTACATTTAATAACATGAATCGTCAGTGTAATGACCGACTAAATCCTGTTAGGGGAGGTGAGGTCCCTGCACTACGAAGTTCTGTAAAACCTTGGTTAATAAGAATTACTGGTTGCGATCATAGGAGGTGACAATTAAGTCAATAATACACACTTTCTAATAACAATTTCTATTATATTTTTCAAAATACGGATAAAACTTACGTTAATTATCAGACAGCACTACAATGGCGGCCTACCGCTAAACGAAACAAAAGCAGGGGAGATGATTCAATCAAAGCATTGTCTCTGATCTTCATGGCCTACGTTACACAGAGATTATACAATAAATTGTGATTTGTTAATTACATCGATATGTGTGTTTTTAGAATAATAATTTACGATCTTTACTATTTGTTATACATCGCGCAGACGTACTTAGTCTTTAGATAATTTATGGTTCACATATCTCATTAAAAAATTCTTTTCCCTTTCTCCAAATGTCCATTTTTATGACGTACCGTCACAGCTTCCCACATGACAAGACCTGTCGTAAGGCCGAGCACAAAGTTTTTAAAGTTACCATCTACAGAGAAGATAAATCTCTTTACGAAACAACATCATACACGTGTTTGATTAATTCCCGCATGAGCTACTCGTATATAAGAAAGCTTAGATCCTCTTCATAAGGAGTTTGAACTGTTACTAAAATAAGGTTCCTTTAACCGGTGTATATTTTCCTTCATCGCGTTAAGAAGATCTTACTTATTTTCCTGTAATGTCATGATTTCCACAAACATAAATTCAATTATATTCTCGCTACAGGCTAATACTACAAGGAAAACGATTGTATTTCTCTAACATGCAACAAGATCCCGTGAAGCATATAACACACCTAATATCTGAGTGATTCGTAACTTTGCCATCCATTTAATAACTGAAAGTTATTTTCTGAACCTCTTTGGAAAACAGTGGCCAGCGCTTTCACAGATGCACGATACTGATTAAGCGTCAGACGCTCATCTCCTACACACGAAGCGCACTGTCGGCAGCAACTAATACTTACGACAGCATTAAACTTTGAGAGAGCTAGCTCGAATGATTAATAGTTAGTGGGTTTAGTGCTATACATATGAGACAAATATTTAAAATTAAATCAGGTTTGATGAAATTGAAACAGGCCTATAATTATCTGCTTTTATCTGAAATATCCAAAAACGTGTGCGTCTATGATTCTTGATCGGTACAGCATTTCTGTAGCGTTATCATCACTACAGCGGATAGGCAAAATAATGCCAACACCCGTATGTACTTAGGAATGTTTTATTAATAAGGGGATGGACCCCCATTTTCCCGTAATACAGCTGTGATTCTTTTTGGAATACTCCAGCGGAATGTCATGCCACTCTTCGATCAGAGCCTCTTCTAACTCCTGTAGTAACGACGGAGGCGGAAATCTGCTCCGGAGTCTGCGCTCCAATACCACCCGCAACGGCTCGATAATGTTCAAGTCTGGAGACAGTGCTGGCCAGGAAAGACGCTGCATTCACTTGCATGTTCCTCATATCACGATTTTACTGTCCTGGATGTGTGAATTGTCGTCCTGAAATATGGCATAATTGTTGGGGAACAACATTTGAATCATCTGCTGCACCTGATCACCTAAAATTTTCACATAATCGTTGGCTGTAACACGGCCTTTGAGAGTAATGATGGAACCAAAAGAATACCACGATATGGCTGCCCACTCCGTCACACTTTCATCTCCATGATTAACCGTTGGAATGAAGAAATCAGGATTGTAGGCATCTTTAGGCGTTCTCCAGACGAAAACCCGGGGCGATGTTGGAAATAATGAAAACGTTGACTCGTCGGACCGTATGACGTGTTTTCACTGATGAACCGTCCTGGATTTATGCTCCTGACACCAAGTTTTACGCTTCTTTGCGTTGATTGCAGCCAGTAATGGTTTCGGTACAGCATCTAGTGCATGAATATTCGCTTTATGGAGTTGTGGGCGGATAGTGTCGATAGATACGGGATCTCGAAGATGGCTATAGAGCTCTGTAATCACTTTAGCCGCCGTAGTTTTGTAGTTTTTTGAAACAATGTGTTTTAGCGTACTATGATCTCTGTCATTTACTTTTCATTTGCGCCCACTATTACGTTTACACGATGATGTCTTTCCATGTTTGGTGTAGGCTGTCATGACTTGAAACAGTTGCTCTTGAAACATTCAGTAAGTTGGCTGTCTTGGTTACTGATGCTCCAGCTAATCGGGCTCCAACAATCTGCCCTCTCTGGAACTCTGTTAGGTCTTTCACTGCACATCGACCTCGGCCTCTGAATGCAAATAAGAAAAGTGCACTACTCGTAAACAACCTGCACTGATGCCTAGTCTGTACTGAACACGCACAGTCCAGCACGACACGTGTCGTACCTGCGTTGTTTACCGTCTAACACAACTATCCCTACCACTGTTCACATTCGTTTGCCTATACCCTGTATTTTCTGTTCAGTATACATTTTCCAGCCACATAAAAATATTTAAAGAATATCCTTGTCAATTTAATTTGAACTCATTACGTTGAACGTGGAAGCTACACGGAAGAACTGGCCTACTGTAGCTATCCTACAGAAGACGGTCAAAATTTAACCCCTCCCGCCCAAGCAAATTGAGCAAATCGACTAGTTCTTTTGAATTAGTTGTGATCTAGGGTGGACATCATGCGGCTATAAAAGCGCCATTTCATCATGGTTGGGTCCGAAGAAAATCCAGAAAAACAACGATTTATAGCTGCGAATAGTTACAGTTGTGGGGATGGTCATTTCTATGAATTCTTTTCATAGCAGATCGATGACATTTTTACCGTATGTTCTGAAGATGATATTCTCTGGGAACTTCGAAACCTTTTTCAGTGTCATAATCCGTTACAGATTCAGAAATTCAAAACTAAAATTTAGCTGTTTCTGCACCGCGAGCCGCAGGTATCTAAATAACTAACCATAGCAAGTGGCTGTTATCCAGAATAGCTACTACTGCGTTTTCGAAAATATGTATCCGTTATCAAAATACACCAGAAAATTCATAATTGTTGGGTACCAATAGTAACAGTTGTTCTGATGGCCAATTCTAAATTTTCTGTTCGTGGCAAATCGTCGAAACTTTTACCATATGTTCTTACGATGTCCTTGGGGAACTGAAAAATTTCTTGTGATATAATTATTCCTGAAAGAGATCCAGAGATTCAAAGTTACTGTACTTATGCATGTCAAATATGCACAGAATATCCAGTCTGTGGCTTAAACGTAATTTTAACATACGTAGTGAATACACGGAAATGGTTCTAGGGTCATCGCAAGGGTCTGAGATCAACAAACTATGTTGTTAGTAAGCATTTTTTCACCTATAAAACATAATGACGGGCTGTATTTGTATTATACAGAGGCAGAATCTGTACAGACATGTTCAAAGGGATACTGCAGTGTCAAAAATTGGCATAAAAGGGTATTACCATGCCTGAAAAGAACTTACAGTGACTACAAAAATTATGTAAATACTGCAAATTCAGTAAATTTGTCATTCATGAGGGTGAATTGGTCGTCATGGAGCAGTAGCTGTCGTATACTAAATTTCAGAATGACAGAAGTTATCTTTATTCTTGCCGATTCAAAGCTATGCACACGTGACCAACATTAAAAATTCCTCTGGAAACATTTGGCGAGTAGCACACAGCTCTGAACTGTCTCTGCGCGGCTTATATGTGATCCATACATGGAATAATTCACCGAAATTGATTTGGAGGTTGGGGACGGAGGGTTGAATGGGAAAGTGACGGAGATAATTTTAACCAGAATATTAGCGTAAAGTGTTTGTTTACCTAACTTTACACTAAATGCAAAATATTTTTGTGGAAAGACATTTCCACATTTCATCATAAAAGTAGTAAAACAATAATATCCATGAATTTAATAATAAATGCAACCTTCAGCCAAACGAGTTAATTAATGGTCTTTAACTCAAATATCAGTGAGATTATTAAACAATAAAAGTAATAAAAATTTTAACTAGTTGTATTGATGAAGCACTCTTGTTTCCAAAAACAATAAATGTATACTTCTCGTTCACTGGCGTTGGCCCAATAGGCATACTAACGGCTTGAAATGGTAATAACAAATGGACGGGATAACAAATAACGCACTATTATAACAGAAAGAAAGCACCAGAATTAAAAACAGAATTTAGACCTTCAAAAACATAAACTGAAGCGCAAATCATATTTGGCCACTAAAAACACGTAATATGCAGAAAAATACGTGGCTGGAACCTTAAAACACTTAAAATTGCAGCTGAATACGCACAAGATAGTTATGGTTGAGTGCTGTTAACTATATTTGGCTTTGACACTCCCGAAATCAAACTGTAATTATATTAAAACGATTATAGGTGCTGAGTTAGTAATAAAAAAACACAATACTGTATTGTTATCATATAACTCAGAAGAATGTCAGTATATGTTAAAGATTTTCACCAAGATAATTTTCCTCTGTGACCATCCTTGGAATGACGATTTTATAACCGCCTGTGTCGTGCGCCAGTGTTAGTGCACTTGGGGCCATTTCCTCCTTGAGGCACTTCTCGAAGTTAACAGCCAGGCCGACCGCAGCCAACGCACCAGAAACAAAAGGCCGTAAGTAGGTCCTCCGCTCGGTCACAACAGGAGGCGATGTGAGTAAACAGCACTTTTTTGCGAAGAGCGATCCCGTTTTGCGATTTTTAGTTCTGGAGTGACGGGTTGCGAGAGGGTTCCACTTTATTTGCTAACTGCAGATTCGGAGATACTTGGGATTGGGTGTTCATCCCTGTGGATCCTCCAGTCCTTTGCAGACGTGATGGTTACAGAGAGTAATGGCTAGATAGATGCGGAGGTGAACGTGTTGACGTCGATAATTTCTCAACCAGACTGGTCTTGTGGGTTCATAGTTACTGCTCTAGGCAGCTTGTATTTGTGTGATGGTTGAGGCAAGTCCTCGCCTACACTCACTCGTTGGCGGATAGCCCCTCTATTCCCTTCTACCCTTTGGAACAGTTTCGTTGCTTGCTCTTTGGTCTTGTCTGTCAGGTAATGTTTTCTTGTTTGCTTGTGGATTTCACGTGTTCTGACCCAATAGGGGAGTTGAACCGCCACTTTAGACACTTATTTAGGAGTGGCTGTAGTCGTTATTGGCGGCGCAAGCAGTACCATATGAAGTCGAACCATTAAAGGAGCGACGGCTGTATCGTTGTCGTGTACAGTTTCGACGTAGTTTACTGGTTGAAACTGTGGCTGTTAAAGGAGGACATCAGGATCCGAAGCATCTTCGTGGCATTCAGTTTCCCTTCCTGAATATGTGATGTGGAAGTTAGTATGATCCCCAGGCATTTAACCTGTAGGGACCAAGGTACTGGCTGGTTCGCGATGCCCAGCTGCGTCCTTAAGCAAGTGGCAGGCACTGTCCACGCTTCCTGCAGCACACTACTGCCTCGGCGAATCCGACCGCTGAGCGTCGGTCAGTGTTTGCTAATTGTTCCCTCTCGACAAGGAAGCTAACACATACTGGCGAATCCAGCAAAAATACTGTCACACACACATTAACGATCCCGCGCACTCGTACGGGTCAGAAATGAAAGCTGGATCAAAGCACCTCTACAAAGAAAACTATAATGGAACGTGTACTGAGGAACTTCTTCGCGAAAACGCCGAGGACAGGAATATGTATAAAACACTGACTAGAAGAAGTGACATGATGATAGGTCTGTGTTAAGAGATTAAAAATGACCCTGTCGCCGTTAACCAGAAACACTTCCGTGTCTGGAGATGGTTCTCCAACAAAGATATCGTCTTTCGTTCAGCCTGGCTACATATTCCGCACGCTCAAGTATTCTTTAGTACAAGCCACTGCTTACTGAATAAAAAAATATCGTTAGACGTCTGAACGCATCTAGTTCATCTTATCATATCACCGGTTTCAAATGCTAGATGATTTCGGAAAGTGTGTTGCTCTCTCCAGGGAATTTATCATTTTTAACATCTGCCGTGAAAACCAGTTCTTGGAAACTTTGTTCCATCTAGGTCACTTACTAAACCACCGTTTAGCAGATGCTTCAGTATTATTAACCTGTCTAAGAAGCTTATAATATAGGACTAACGAAACACGATCAGCTATCTTTGAAAGAGATTCTTGTTGTTAGCAGAGATATCGCTCATATTTTTCTTGACACAAGGTAGATAGGCTGAAGAACCGTCAGGGAGGAATAAGAATAGAAGACTAACAAAGAAGCGGCCGAGTTAGGATATAATCCAACAGTTCCAGTTCCAGGCTTCCACTAACCAAGGGAAGTGTGGGTGCAGTTAAACAGATATCGGACTGAAGAGGGTAGAATCAAATACAACATGCACAAGTGGGGCTTTTCAAGTGACAGTGCCTGTGACTGTGGTGACACCCAAACGATGAGCCACATTGTGAATGACCGCCCAATCAGACGCTTCCCTGGTGGCATCGAGAAGCTCCATCAAGCATCCCACGAGGCACCCCGCTGGATCGAGTCCATCAAAGTCCGAGAGTAGTTTGAGCCGTTTTAAAACTTGTGTACTATATATAATTTCACATGTTCATTTGTATATATATTTCTTTGTTTTGCTAAATGTGTATTACTGTAATTGATGCATACGATAATAATAAAATAAAAGATATTTAGTCCTTCGCCCAAACAGTTCAGTCTAATAGATCAAAGAAGTAATGACGAAAATAAAAAAAAAATGTTCTGTAGTGGGATTAAAATTCACGATGTGCAACGGTCCCGCCACTTTCTTTTTTCTCTCCGTTTAAGTACTAATTGCAAATATAAATCAGGAAAAATATTTATTCCAAATTGTTGCTCAGAGATGGGAGAAAGGATGCAAGTTGGAAAAAATCCTTATATTAATATTCGATTTCGTGCAAAGAACTCCCGAATCATCAGCCAGTTGTAAGTTCCGGGGAATGCAATACTCGGGAAACTGAAGTCTATGCAGTGAGGACGCCCTAAAATCAAGTAATCAACAATTCACAATTCCCTCGAAAAAAAGGAATAGTAAGTTAACTATGTAATCGTCCATCTTATATATGTACCCAGTTTTGGACTGACATGTTTATGATTTTGCCAGATAAGGGATGATACTGTTATTATTAACACTCATTAATGGTAAGTAATTTTAATTCTACGTGGTGCAGTGCCTGTAACTTTTTTTAAATAATATATCATTTTACTTATTCTCAGTAGTTTTTCGTTTTGTTTACGAACTAAATGAAGCGAAAGTGTAGTTCTTTTATTTCAAATTACTTAAAGAGAGGGCAGTTTCTTTTTATTAGCAGTTGCTGCATGGAATTCAGGCACATGGTTAATCGTATTTTTGTCATTCAGTATTCTTTGGCGGTAACTGACGCTCCTAGCGGCGGAACTTTATTAACAGAGATCACATGCGTATCCTAGGGCCGCACTCGTGATCATTACGCTGCTAAATGAATATTTTCAGGGGTTTGTATTTTAGACGTGTAATGGTACTTGAATTACTTAACCATTATGGTACCTCACCTGAACCTCTCGATACCATTATTCTGCTGTATTTCTGTTAACTACTTAACATATTTCTGAGACAACATTCAGATTTGATTTCACTTTTGATGCATCGATATGTTTATATTGCAATGATATTATTCTTATGTGTATTCTTTCTTTTGTCACTATGATCTTCGACGTACTTGTAACTCTAATTTTTGGGCGCGTAAGCGATTATTAATTAGTTAGTTGTTAAGTTGTTAGAGAGTCGGACCTTGAAAAGGTCAAGTGTTGGACATCATGTTGGAAAGACGCATAACGTAGTCCGCTTATAAAATGTGAACTTTAACAGTGACTGTGAGAGAGATGTTTTCAAGTATGTTTTGTATTGTGAAGTGATGTTTTGTGTTTACGTGATATTGCAATAAAAGCAATTAAAAGGAAGTGTAACTTAATTTCGGAGTGCTGATTATTCTTTTATATCACCATTGTCCAGCAAAAGTGTAATCTTCAAGAATGATTTGTGAAGCGCATCTACATAACTTTTGAATATAGCAGAATAAAACCTAGGCCTCTTTGCATCCGAGCTTGGAATCATAACCACCTAGATTTTCAACGATTGAGCCATGATTTTACGACGAGACCAGCGTGGGAAACACAAAAAGATGAGTATCTAGTTTTTTTATTATTACATGAAATGACTATTAACGGTGCTCTAATGACACCTGCCACATAATATGACTGTTGTTGCCCGAAAATGCAGTATTTAGCAGCGTGAGCAACACCACAATCGTTATTAAATGCTGACCTTTGTTGTGGTAGGGTTATTAGAGACTCTTAGTAACGACTGCTCACCAGATTCAAATTATCTTAGACTCCGGGTTGCATTCCTTATTCAAACTTAATAGGTAAGGATCCACAACAGGTGGAACGATATCAATGATAAGTTTCGCTGAAGACATTGATACTCTTGGTGGATGTGAGGAAGAATTGCTGGGCCTGTTGAATAGAATAACAAGCTGATGAGAAAACTCTGTGAAACGAGAGTAAACCGAGGAAAGACGGAATGAAGCAGTAGTACCAGATGTGAGGTCAGCAGTAAACTTTTCAACGTTTGGGACCACGAAGTGCTTGAAGTGAAGGAATTCTTCTACCTTGGAAGCGAAATAACTGTTTTACGAAGCAAAGAGGATATAAAAAGTATATTAGTACAGGTAAGCCGGCCGCGCTGGCCGAGCGGTTCTAGGCGCTACAGTCTGGAACCGTGATGTCCTTAGATTGGTTATGTTTAAGTAGTTCTAGGGGACAGATGACCTTAGAAGTTAGGTCCATAGTGCTCAGAGTCATTTGAACCACCAAGTACAGGTAAATAGGGCATTCCCGGTGAAAAGAAGTCAATTAATATTAAACATCGGCCTTACTTTGAGGAAAAGGTATCCGAGAATTTACGTTTCTGGTTCGGTATTGTATGAAAGTGGACTATAGATTGTCGAAAAATTCGAAAATAAGATAATAGAAGCGTTTGAGACGTGGTACAAAAGACGGATGTATGACTTCAGATAGACTGGTAAAATAAGAAATGAGGAGGTTGTCCAAAGGATCGTCGAGGAGAGGAACATGGGAAAAAAAATGGCAAAAGGAAGGGACAGGGACATATGACATGTGTTAAGTCCTTCATGATACTTGAAAGCTACAGAGCGTAAAATTGGAAAGTGAAGGCATAGAGTGGAATATATCCCAAAAGTAACTGACACTGCTGGGTGGGAAGGGAAAGTACCGCAGACAGACCAATTGGGAGCTGGCTGCTGTGGCCGAGCGGTTCTAGGCGCTTCAGTCCGGAACCGCGCTGCTGCTACGGTCGCAGGCTTGAATCCTGCCTAGGGCATGGATGTGTGTGATGTCCGTAGGTTAGTTAGGTTTAAGTAGTGCTACGTCTAGAGGACTGGTGACCTCAGATGTTAAGTCCCATAGTGCTCAGAGCCAGACCAATTGGGCCCGAGCGACTGCCGTGTCATCTATGACGAATGGCGTCATGGATGCGCTGTGGACGGGCAAGTAGTGAGGACACCGCTCTCCCGATCGTTGTCGAGTTTATTGAGAATCGAACAGGGAAGCCGTACCGTACACTGCATGCAAACAAGCTCCACACATCCCCCACACAGTGAGATGATCTATGGCCGATCTCCCACTACTGTATAACGATCTTGATTGTTCCAGGAATGCAGCAGCAGCAACAACTGGGACACATCGCCATCGCTTGTCATGGTAATGATGCATGATACCTATACTAACAAATCCAACCTTGCATGAACTATCGCAGCTAGTAAGCCACTACTGCTCTTACTACCCATCCCACTGTCGCAGAGGTTTTTTCCCACGGCACGAGCCATGGCACTTTTTTTCCTCTGCTCTTCAAATCGCTACCCTCACTCGCGTTTCGTCCACTATCTATCACCTGATGGACCGTGTTAATGCGTAGCCTTACCCAGACGCACGGACAACGTCACAGCCCAGCATCCTGTGATCCACATACTAGACAACTAACATGTTTACGGAGGTGACAGTAGAACTTTTGGTTTGGTCACCACGTTGGTGCGGGCGTGGAGGGGCCCCATCTTTGAGTTACTAGTCTGCCGAGTAGCTTCTCAGCTGACCTGAGTGCGCCGCGTACCAATCCTCTCTCACTCCTGGATTGCATTGTACCTTAGTTTCTGATAATGGGCCCAGTTCGTTTCTCACACCTTTCAATTGTTTTGTACCCATCACAGTATTCATCATGTTATGGATCTGCCATTCCGCCTGCAGTCAAATGGCGAGGTGGAACGACTAGTGTGTACATTCAAGTACCAAACGAAATAAGTTGTTGTGGATTCTTCGTCAGACGATGCCAGTCTACATTTTCCGAGCATCTATCACGTCATGCCTCTTGTGTAGTGGAGCCCAGCTGGGTTGCTTCATGGCTGGCAGCCATGCATGCTCCTCCACTTTCTGTGGCCTATGCTGCACCTGCCAGGCTCAGGTTAATCTGGCTGCTTCGCGCTGGGACTACTGGCGTGGGCGTGAGAGTTTGGTCATCGCCAAAATGGGTACTGGCCACTGCAAGCCCATCTTCATTTGCTGTGGAAACCCATCCACATTGGCTGCCTCTTCTACCTGCAGCACCCTGAGGTTCTAGCTTTCCGGCGCTGTGTGCCAGACTGTCTCTAGCTTCACATCCATTGCTGCAATCTGATGTTCTGGTTGGGCTGCAGCCATCAGCCCCTCGCCATCATCGCCTCAATCATTGTTGCTAGGTTTCCTCAACACTGGGATCTACCTGTTGATGACGAAACAGAGACGGGGATGCCACCCTCCTCTCCAGGGCTACCATTGAGCATTGTGCAGGCCCACTGCCCTCTGGAGTGCCTGCGTCCCCTCAGCATACGGCCTTATGCTACGATGCCCATCCAGCACATTGTCCTGTCCCAGCATCGGCACCGGCTGCCGACACTGCAAATCCAATGAATGTGTCTGCTGCCTGGCCTTATGCGTCTGCTCCATTATCTTGCTAATAGTGTGAGTGTAAGTGCGCCAAGTGACGTATCGCCATGCATGTGCTCTTAAATCAACCTGTGGGAAGTATGCACACAGTATGGTATCCGCTGTACCATCTACCAGCAATTCGCGCCTATAGGCATGCAGAGCAATGCTGACTCACGCTCGCTACGTTGTTTTAGTTTGTAATATTGACATCAGTTGTTCTGTGTAACGCTAATGTTGCAATGTTTGTTTTGTCTTTTAGGTGTGGAGTCACGAGGAGATTATCCGTAATTGTTCAGAGCTTCATGAATAAAGCCATATTTCTGTTACTTATTTTGATTTCGTGTATAACATCGTTACTACAAGATTCATATTATTTCCCTCTGAGAGAGTACTCAGTTTGTTACCTTCCATGGCCTCTCTGAAAATACAAATCTACTTCTGCATAATAGGTGATATAATTCTGCCCTTATTTTGTCGTTAATAGCTTAGTATCGTTCACCTTCCTTCTTATCTCTTTCTTAGCCTGCATGTCATCCATTATTCATTGAGCCACATACAAGGATGCCACTAATTCATCATCATTTATTGAACTTCTGAATTTTACTCTATTCATGTCTCCTCCAACATTCAATTCCTGTGTGCCGCATGCTTACTCAAAACTTAATGTCAAGACCCATATTTAAGGTTACGATTTGACGAATGAGGGATGAGGGATGCATGACTAAACAGTTCCCCCCCGAATGTTTATATCTAATACAGCCGCCTTCCTCACAGATTTACTATTAATCCCAAGGCATTTTTAACTATCAATCCTGTGAACGGAAATTCAACTGTTTTATCAGTCCTCATATGGTTTTAAACATCTTATGCTTTTCCACTAATGGAATTTCCGTTGTCTATCAGAGCAATCTAACTTGGCTGCACATTTTCAATGTATTCGTACTTTAAGAATGTCTCAGCTAAAAGGTCTACCTGTACGTCATTTATACAATCTTTCACTACGTCTTACACCTGATTCACAGTATGTGGTTCAATCTCATCATTCAAAACAAATATTAACTCTGCATTTAGAAATATTGTCTTCCATATACTCAACCTCCCTAGATTGCCGGCGAAACAAAATTTTTCCGTGTCCCATATTTTTATATTCAATTTCTGAATATATTTTGCAAAACCTAACCAATCACTAGCCTCATAGTTGCTGTTATCTTTCTCCATCTACTCCATATTTAATTCATCCTCTCTCACACCTATATACTCTACATCATTATGAATCAAGAAATTCTGGATTTCATCGTCTTCATCCTCTTTTCCACTACATGAACTACTTTTTGTTGTATTTGTGTTGCCCCCTCCCCCTTCTATCTTTTCCCATCATGAACACACACTCTCCCCTCAAGTTCTCTATCGCCATAAAATATTTCTGTAAGAGCATTTAACATAATTTACTTCATTAGGCTCCACTGAATTGGATACAGTTTCTACAATGAAGACATTTCTTGCACATCCATCCTGCAAATCATAGTCACTCTCCCCTTAACCTTAGGGACATGTCCGACTGCTTCCTCATAAAAAATCATTTGATGCAGGAATATCTGCCTGCTTCCAAATATCCTCATTTATATTACTGGAGGAGCACTCTCATGTACACCTCCGTTCACAAAAACACTACCTGTGGGTACTATGACCTCAATAGTATTCCACCATACTCAAAACCAACCGGTTCAGGCACTATGGCCTCAACATTTAACAACTTCAGCATCCACTGTCACTGATTCAACTGTAGCTTACTCAATACGATTACAGTTGTCATTCACACGCCCACTTTGAACGGTGCAGCACACATTAATTTTCATATGTTGTATATCTGATCCTGATTCATTCAATATATACGATTGGTCAAACCAATAGTATTTTGTTCAGTACTTATTACGCTATCAACTCCTTCCCCAAACAAACCCCCAATATTAATATCTCCCCTCTGACTTCCAGACTTTCTAAAATTTCTCCTTATATTTGCATTTCTTTTGTCACGCTACGTTCACAAACCCCCAAACAAACTTTTACTGTCGAGAATTGCATCCATTCCAAAAATTCTTTCTTCCCTCGCCTCTTTACTCCTACTATGGTTATTATTATTCCTCAAACAGCTCCTGCTGTTCTGCCTACAATCATTATCCCATCTCTCTGTCAAATTCTTGAGTGTTTCTTGTCCCAAAATAGATCTCATTTGGAACAACTGCTAGTTTCCAGAGATCTGCCACTGTTGTCCTCTATTATTCTGCTCCCCTCGTCTAGTTCCATTTTCTTGCCCTTGTCTTGGTTCAATTCTGTTATCATTTTTCCACGAACCACTTTTGTACCTATTCTCACTAATAAATCTCCCGTTGTTTCCTGTCCAATTTTCATCCTTGCACCTCTTATATGTTCATCCCTCTGAATGATTACAACATCGTTTCCCAGTAACTTGGTTTATGGGACACAATCTGATTCATCTTTTCAATAAAATCTAGAAAATTTTCAATAGAATCAATTAGACAATGTATAAACTCCAACTGAAAATTTTCTGGCAGTCTTCTCCTCAAACCGGAAATCTCAGTGGGATCCCCAATTGTCTGCCTAACGCAACGACTTTCTTAATTCTTTCTGGCAGCATTCCCTCATGGTATCTCTACGTTCTGGTATGGCGGGCCATTCAGAAAATCATTTTGCTACCTAATTTGCTTTTCTTGGCTCCAATACCTACTTGAACCAAATTTTTAGAATGCTTCATTGAAACAAACCGATCAGCACATAGATTTGCCCACGTTTAAGCAGAACGTTCCAACAACCTCTTTACAAACTTAATCTTACATTGGGTTAGACATATCTTTGTAAACTGCAAGGAAAGCCACAGCATGGTTTATATTCTAATCTGAAAAAAACCTTACCACTGGGTACCAGCATTGTAAGCCCCAATCTCCCCCTTAACAGCAGCGCTCTGCAGTTCTGAATTATTTAGCCTATTGTTTACGTTGTTGATTTCAACAATGTTCACAGCAGCCACCTATTCCATCTCTTTTCTCAGACTGCCTGCTGTGCTTTCCAGTTCGCCTATCACCATGGTCTTGTTCTCATCACACCTGGCCACAATCTTCTTGTTACATTAACTAGAGCCTGCCTTCTCTCTTCGATCCTAGTATCACACACCTGTATCCCTGAGTCAATCTCACTCTTCGACTCAGCCTCAACAAATAAATCTGTTAAGCACGTTCTGTTCCACTGCTCCATATTTTCAAGTTAGATCCTCCAATTTTTTCTCTAAATCAGCTATTATTTCATTTTTAATGAACTCATTGAATTTATAAACTCTCAATTTTGTTATTCACTTAAGTCACCAAACTCACAACTTTTCTGTTCAAATTCCCCATAGAACTTTATAGATCGGCTTTAATTTCAGTTTTTAACCTCCCCACCTGCGAGAAAAAACTAGTAAGCATTTCCTCCTGGGCCATTTTCAATAATTCTTGCCTCTGTGGACTCTGACGCTTACTCCCACTCCCCACCCAATGACAGTTACTGGGGACTTCTTTATATTGTGCTCATCACTGTGGCTGGCAAGAGAGCTGGAATTTCGAAAAACAATTAATGAGCCTGCTATGAAACGTAGTTTTGTTGCTTGTTGTGGCCATGCTGACACTGAAGACGGCAGCTTCTGCAGCGACGGTGTGTAGAACCGCTGTGGGTTGCTTCCCACCGGCTGCGCTGACTCTCGGCGATCGTGGCTGCGACTCAACGATGGGTGATACGCGTACCTCGGACTATTGTTGCGGGTGCTGCTGTTGTTGCTGCCGCTACGGTGTACCTCGCAGATGGTAGCACTGTTCTCACTGACAAACCTGCTCTGCATTCCGGGTCAGCATGAACAATCCTGGAGGAAACCCCATGTGCGACTGCACTGTCCATTGATTCGCATGTGCACTATCTGACTTGAAAATGTAAACGTAAGACTTAAGCAATGTACTGAACGTATGTCACTTGAAAGTGAAAGTCCAATATATCACTGAAACACTTCTGAGCCTCCAGCACCACTGTGCAAATTCATCATTTCTTAAAGTTTTAGTTAGTAGCAAACCATCACAGGCCACAGAGAAAGGTTGGATATTTATAATTTCTGGCTCATTAACTTCTAAGGACCAACCAACACTCGTGGCATTTGCCCAAATTTTTGAATAGAAAATTACAATTATGATCGAAAATGTAGGCAGGAATTTGCGTAGTAAAGTTCACAATTTGACAGTTCACAGAATTTTGAGTTTCGCGAAACTGTTAGATTTATTTTCCTTATTACCCGCAGCCACAAGTTTAGTCAGCTTCCAAGGATAAATGTTCAGCCTATAAGAGAATGTAAACAAAATGGTTCAAATGGCTCTGAGCACTATGGGACTTAACATCTGAGGTCATCAGTCAAATCAAGTACAATTGCTTCCTGATCATGTAAAAATGTAAATCTATTGGTATATACAGATATTATATATGAAATCACTCCCAAATTTTATCAGATTTTCAGTACTGAAAGGAGATTTTTAATAACACACCGGTTTTTGCATAATTCACACTTTTGACACAAAAATCGTTGCTTTTGGTGATATGATTGTTAATAAATATGAAAAATTAATTATGAAACTATTTCTGTTTTCCTTATTATTTTTTATTTGTGCCGCTACTTTTGCGATATAAATTAATCTTGTGGCTAAATTTGCCGATTTTTCAGCATGGAATACACATTTTGACCCATAGTTTTAAAATGATAATATTTATTAAAATTTTTGTTCAATTCGCTGTAAAGTGAAGTTCCTGAGAACTGGGATAGGTGTAACAAGGAGAGGCAGGATGAGGAATGAAAAGGAAGGGAAGATAAAGGAAAAGGAACCGTTGCAGAGCAGGATAGAATCATCAAGGTTAAGATTGTATGTCAACATGAGGGGAATCTACCACAGCAAGAGAATACCCAGGAGATGCATCAAATGGAGTTGCGAAGGAAACAAACAAGAGGAAGAGCAACAGATAGATGGCTGAAAGATGTGGTGGAGTATGTTGGAAAAAAGGGCGAAGACTGGACCAGAGTAAGAAAGATGACGAGAAAACAGGACTAGATGCCGAGGCTTCTGTTCCAAAAAGACCCAGCTTGTGGCTCACGACTTTTCAAGATGGTGACAGAAAACCAAATTCTTTTTACCCCTGGAAGCCATTAGATAGGCAACTGTCAACTGAACGTGGGCGTCCGTATTAGCTGTTTAGTGATACAGAAACACTATTCATTAATATGTAACTCTTAGTTAGCCAGAAGTTTATTACCAGCTGCTTGGCTTTTAAACCTAGTAAAATGGTTCAAATGGCTCTGAGCACTATGGGACTTAACTTCTGTGGTCATCAGTCCCCTAGAACTTGGAACTACTTAAACCTAACTAACCTAAGGACATCACACACATCCATGCCCGAGGCAGGATTCGAACCTGCAACCGGAGCGGTCGCGCGGTTCCAGACTGAAGCGCCTACAACCGCTCGGCCACACCGGCCGGCTATAACGTAAACAACCAGGCAGTATGTTTGCTAGGTTTCCATTCACTCCAAGCAATCGAAAAATTTTAAGTCCACCTTGCTTCTGATTCAAGTTTAAATTCTCAGACGCTAACTGGCAAGAATCCCAAGTCTGATTCCAAACTTAAGATTGGCGGTAAAATACCAGAGTTCGGAATTGTGCCCTAACGAAAAAATAGTCTAAGTCCACAGTTCGAAAACATTACTAAATTTTTACTCGTGATACACGAAAAAACTTTCTAAGTCCCCAACTCGGTACTTAGAAAAATTTCGTACTTTCACGAAGAGACCGATTCGCCGCCCGTCTAACTCACTCGAGGACTGCTCGGTAGTACTGCCCAAACCAGCCTGCCCGAGCCGAGATGGGGGCCGAATATGTATATCGTCGCATAGGTCATGGGAGTCAAATCAAGTACAATTGCTTCCTGATCATGTAAAAATGTAAATCTATTGGTATATACAGATATTATATATGAAATCACTCCCAAATTTTATCAGATTTTCAGTACTGAAAGGAGATTTTTAATAACACACTGGTTTTTGCATAATTCACACTTTTGACACGAAAATCGTTGCTTTTGGTGATATGATTGTTAACAAATATGAAAAATTAATTATGAAACTATTTCTGTTTTCCTTATTATTTTTTATTTGTGCCGCTACTTTTGCGATATAAATTAATCTTGTGGCTAAATTTGCCGATTTTTCAGCATCGAATACAATTTTGACCTATAGTTTTAAAATGATAATGTTTATTAGAATTTTTGTTCAATTCGCTGATAGGCTTTTACGATAGCTATCCACTAACACTTTGTTTATGAAAATCGGTGTAGTTGTCACTGAGTTACAAATTTTTAAGGTTCACACAGTTTATAATTTGTTTAATATAGAATAACATAAAAACTAGACACCCCACCAAGTATTTACTATAATTTTCTCTTTATTTATGTGGTACTGGTTTTCTAATATGTTACTCGGTTCAAATTTTATTAGAACATATTTGATTTTCAGTCTTTACCAAGTTCCTTTAGTTTCTCGTGGCGGCAGTTTCCACCATTTTTCGGCCCAACGGCTTTCTCGTACTGAGAAAACTGGCCCCTGCTTTCAGAGCGAGTTTTGTCCTCTGATAAGTAACAGAATTTCTCACACATGGTGACCTTTCTAAGAGCAATGATCTACGAACTACAAAGCTATTGCCGCTGTGGGCGGCCAAGCTCGTCCTCCCTATGAATCGATACTCCACACTCCTTCCACCAAACGCCAGCTCACACGGCAACAATCAACTCGGCACGCTAGTCCGCGTCCACTCTGGCGGTTGTACTGTCACAGTACTCAATATTTTAAGAGATTTAAGATCCAGTTACAAAATACTGGCTTCAGTATCTGGCTTGATGCATAAGTGACGAATATTAGCTCCACCACTGTGGCCACAGGCGGGCCAAGCGTCCCCGCCCGCTGTGAGCCGGCCGTAGTGGCCGAGCGGTTCTAGGCGCTTCAGTGTGGAGCCGCGCGACCGCTACGGTCGCAGGTTCGAATCCTGCCTCGGGCATGGATGTGTGTGATGTCCTTAGGTTAGTTAGGTTTAAGTAGTTCTAAGTTCTAGGGGACTGATGACCTCAGAAGTTAAGTCCTGTAATTCTCAGAGCCATTTGAACAATTTTGAACCTCCCGCTGTGATATCCATCAATCAACGACGACGCTTGAATACTATTTGGAGAGCTCAGCGCAGCGCTCTCCCGATCGCTGACGCATTAGCGGACCTGGTGTCGCTACTACTTGCTCAAGTAGCTCCTGGGTGGACTCCGTTCCAGTACTTCCACCTAGGAAACACCCCTGAAAGTATCAGAAATCAGAAATCTAACACAGGTCCTCCGCATGGTAGCCATCTACAGCGACCATTCGGGTACAGAGGCGTACATTAAGATCATTAACCACTACCTGATTAGGTGCCCGTCACATTCTACCATTTCACCTCTTGAAACTTCTACAAAAGGTGGTCTTAAGTGACTCAACCTGTATACATCATTCTCTTTTCTTCTTGTCCACCCTCAGAGGCGTCACAAGAGCATTTAAAGAACGATTTGCCGTACCAATAGCCGGCGTAAAATGTAACTTCTCAGCTCGGCTGATTGCTAAGCGAAGAGGCCAGGGTTCGATTCCCGGCCGAGTCGGGGACTGGGTGGTATGTTGTTCTCACGTTCGTATCCTTATAACCGATATTCCACTATTGAAATGGCTCTACGGGCACATCCCGAAAGAGAAAAAGAAAAGTTGCCTTTTCCCCAGTGATAAACAGCGCAACCTGGCTATCGCTTAGTGACTGGCTGGCAGAGACACAAAGAAAGTGAACGAAAGCTGTGCGCTGCATTGAAGAATGGTCCAGATAATTTGTCTATTTGATTGTTTGCTTCTGCACCTATTAATTCTTGTTCTTGTTATAAATAAATTATTATAGGTATACAAACTCCTACAAAGCCACAACATCCACACAAGATGGGCCAAATTAACCTGAACTTGAAAGCGAGGTAGTTTAGCAAGCCTCTAGTTCCCAATTTTTTTAAATAATCGGTCTGCCATGTAGAACACAGCTTCAGTCGTCCAATTAATTTAAAAACCAGTAAAACTGTTAAATACTTGACGTTACATATGTAAATGATCGAAAAATATTTAGTTCGTCATGCATATGATTGTTTCTGGAGTCATATCTAGTGAATTATAACTCCGGCAGTGACAGCATTTTGCAGATACACTCATCTATGCCGGCCACTGTGGCCGAGCGGTTGCAGGCGCTTCAATCCGGAACCGCGATGTTGCTACGATCGCAGGTTCGAATCCTGCCTCGGTCATGGATGTGTGTGATGTCCTTAGGTTAGTTAGGTTTAAGCAGTTCTAAGTCTAGGGGACTGATGACCTAAGACGTTAAGTCCCATAGTGCTTAGAGCCGTTCGAACCACTTATCTGTGTTTGTGAATACTTTTCCAGAATCTGTCGTGAACAGAGATAGTAGTGAAACAGTAATCCTGTACACTAAAATGCCGTTGCTGAAACTGACGTTTTACTACGTCAATGAAAATTTAGTGTGTCAAAATTTTCTCCCTTCACTAATTTTTTGGGAGTTGGGTGTCAGGTAGAAAAAACTTTAGAAAAGATTTTAAATTATGCGTAAAATTTGTTGGAAGTTGGTATTTCTCAAATACTGGATGTACTAATATATACAGGGTGGTTACAATTAAACTTTCCCAATGTAACACGTTATAACACGGAAGCTAATTACTATACGAGTACCATACTTAGTAGCATTAATTTAAAGGTCGTGGGGAAGAGAAATAATGCACAATAAATTCAACTGATACACTTTTAATGTCTAGCTACTTCTCTCCATATGCTGCGCTTCAGATCAGCACATGTGTGAAAGTTCCCATGGTGAAACACAGGGAGTGGGATCAGGTGATAGTGCCGGCCAATCATTTGGAAACGATGGGCTGATAATTCGATCGTTTCCAAATGTGTTTCAGAGAAGCAGTCGAACTTCACGAGCGACGTGCGGCGGGTCCCATCTTGCATGAAAACTGTTGAGTTCAATGCGTCTCTCTCCTATAGGGTGTGTATGACATGCTGGCGAAGCATATCGCAGTAATGTCGGCCAGTCACACTGCATGTCTTTGGTCCTTAGCGCCAACCTATTCAAAAAAAGAAAGGGCCAATGATAAACGTAGCAGCGAAGCCAAGCCATACAGTGACACATTTACCATATAGAGAAACTTTATGCACAGTGACTGGTGGTGAAGATCCCCACACTCGGCTATTCTGTGTGTTCACCTCACCCGCAAGAGAAAAATGAGCTTTGTCCCTCCATAGGATGGTCCAGGGTCAGGCATCGTCAACTTCAATCCTTGCGAGAAAGTGGAGAACGAAGTCAACACATCGTTGTGCGCCCTGTGCTGCAAGCTACTTTACGATATGGGTCTTGTACGGATACCATTTTAGAATGGTTCGGAGCACCTTCCGTACAATGGACCATCGTGACATAGTATGCGCACTGCCTGAAACTAGAATTGCGTGCAGCTCTGTCTGCCGTAATAAAACGGATTTCATCAACCACCTGTGGTGCAACCGGACGTCGCCCTCGTCCCGGGGCGACGCCCAGTTCTCCAGTTTATTCGAACTTCTTCACCATGCTCTGCACAGCAGATGGAGAAAGAGGACCCTTCCGTAATCCTTTCAGCCGATGATATTCTCGAATTGCGCTGCAGCATTACTGTTGTTTTGATAATAGTTTCACCAATAATTACCTGTTCCTTTTGTCCAAGCTCATGTTGACAAGTCAACAAGAGCACTGCAACTGGTTAGGTGTGTGAGACTATGAATCACTACGACTAATCACGGAACCTGGTGGCCATAGTTGGAACGGAACTGAACGGTGGTGCTGTGACGCATGGAAGTCGTGCGCCCCATACTCTGGACATTAATGCTACCAAGTCTGGTACTCGTATGGTAATTAGTTTCCGTTTTAGAATGTGTTAAATAGGAAAAGTTTAATTATAACCACCCAGTATCTCGGCAGTTTGTGCGCCGTGAGTTACGCCGCCTCATTAGATATACACAGTCTCTAGCTTGTCTGTGCTAAACCTGTAACTTAATGTTATACTTTTTGATGAGTGTATTATGACAGCATTTAAAATTTTCATATTCCGTCATTAATAGTATCAAATACGGAAAATCGTTTCATTTTGCACTTTCACACAACTCAGATTTCCGAAGTACGTCCCCTGCACTCTGCTTAAAAAAGAGACAACAAGCAGAGTGGAAGTTCTAGCAATGAGAAAGTGAGAAACGAAAAGAATTGGTTACAGCAAGCAAGAGATGTGAAAGAGGGTTGGAAGTTGTCGCCTCTTCTCTTCATAGTGGTCTTGGATGAGGTCAAAGAATAGAAGGAAGGATGAAAGACAGTGGTATTCACAGATATTTGATGATCTGCGAAAATAGGGAGGAGGAGATTCAGGAACAGCTAGATCCTTCGGAAAAACTGTGAGATATTATGAAAATGAAATTTATGTAAACAGATATGCCATCATGGTTACAACTAGAAAGAAACAGACCAACTAGCGCAATAAGGATTGAGGGTGAACAACTGAAGTAGGTGGAGAGTGCCAGGTGTGATAGAGGAAAATTAAAGAAATGAGAGAACGTGGCAGACAGACAGAAGCAGTCTTGCGAAGTGTTGGGGAGTCTGGATTGGAACAAAGACGTCCCACGAGAAAGCGAAGGAGTGATATATAGAAGTTAATTTATCCCCATGTTGACCTATGCATCTGCAACATGGGTGATGAAGAAAAGAGATGTAAGCAAGTTACAGGCATGTAAAGTGAAGTTCCTGAGAACTGGGATAGGTGTAACAAGGAGAGGCAGGATGAGGAATGAAAAGGAAGGGAAGATAAAGGAAAAGGAACCGTTTCAGAGCAGGATAGAATCATCAAGGTTAAGATTGTATGTCAACATGAAGGGAATCTACCACATCAAGAGAATACCCAGGAGATGCATCAAATGGAGTTGCGAAGGAAACAAACAAGAGGAAGAGCAACAGATAGATGGCTGAAAGATGTGATGGAGTATGTTGGAAAAAAGGGCGAAGACTGGACCAGAGTAAGAAAGATGACGAGAAAACAGGACTAGATGCTGAGGCTTCTGTTCCAAAAAGACCCAGCTTGTGGCGCAGGACTTTTCAAGATGGTGACAGAAAATCAAATTCTTTTTACCCCTGGAAGCCATTAGATAGGCAACTGTCAACTGAACGTGGGCGTCCGTATTAGCTGTTTAGTGATACAGAAACACTATTCAGTAATATGTAACTCTTAGTTAGCCAGAAGTTTATTACCAGCTGCTTGGCTTTTAAACCAAGTACTTTCTGATGTTAGGATGATTACAGTTAATCATCTAGCCGACACTGAGATCGTTAAAGATAGATGCTATCTCAGTTCGACAGAGATGAGAGATCGTGGGTGATTGCGGCTGGATAAAAAAGTCGGCAGCAATGTTATCCTGGTCCCTATCCTTCTTCCCACTGACAGAATACGGGTATAATGAAAACCATACCAGTATGGCTGGATGAGGTTCTGGGTCCCGTTCGTATAGATATTGTTTCGGGATGCTAATCTTCATTCACGAGCCATTGAGTGTGGGCACTCATCGACTCCATGCTTTCTGATGTGTTGCGTGAAAAGTTTACTAAAGTGCCACTCAGTGACTCTATGGAGCTAATTGGTTCCATTTTCCCGCAAGACATCAAAAAGCTCTTTCGTGCATGTCTCGCCACGAGCTATTTCACGTGGAATTGCAATTTCTGCGAACAGCTGGAAGACGTCGCCATGGGTGGTCATATTAGTCCTGTGCTGGCCAACTTCTTCATGGAATATTTCGAAGCACAGGCACTATACTTGGCGACTTATAATACTAACGTGTCGTAGAGATAGGTCGATGATACTTTCGTTGTGTGGAACCATGTTGAAGAACAGTTCAGCGACTTCCTAAGACACTTGAACAGCCTCCATGCTAACATAAAATTTACCGTGGAAGTAGAAAAGGACAGAAAGCTATCATTTCTTGATGTGCTGGTCACAAGGGATGGCATGTATCGAAAACTGACACATACGGACCGATACCTGCACAAAAGCCGGCCGGAGTGGCCAAGCGGTTCTAGGCGCTACCGTCTGGAACCGCGCGACCGCTACGGTCGCAGGTTTGAATTCTGCCTGGGGCATGGATGTGTGTGATGTCCTTAGGTTAGTTAGGTTTAAGTAGTTTTAAGTTCTAGGGGACTGATGAACACAGCAGTTAAGTCCTATAGTGCTCAGAGCCATTTGAACTATTTGATCCTGCACAAACTATCAAACCACCATCGAGCCAGAAAAGAGGCAAGACCATACGCTTGTAACGTGAGCAGCACGATTATGTGAGCCACAGCATCTCAGACGCGAAATGCAACACCTGAAGAGTGTTCTGAGGATCAATGGATACTCCACAAGTTATATTAGAAGTGTAACACAACCAAACACTCTGTGAAGTGACAAATTAGAAAAAAGAAATGTCGGATACGGCCTTTCCGCCATACATTCTCAGAGTGACGGACAGAATCTGAAGTATATTGGTCAGTCACGGAGTAAAGGCTATTTTCAAACCGACAAAGAATATCAAAGAGTGTCTTAGATCGGCAAAGGAGAAAAGGGACCCACTTGCAATGTCGGCAATATACCGCATACCATGCACATGCGGAAAAGTTTATGTCGGAATGACTGGACGATCAATCAACACCATGATCAAAGAACATAAGCGACATTGCAGGTTGGGGCAGGTGGAGAAATCGTCCGTGTCCGGGCACGCACTGTGTGAGACCGACCACGTTGAAAAATTCGCCGACATGGAAGTTCTGGCTGTAGAGAAGCACTATCACACCTGCTTGCTCATAGAAGCTATAGAAATACAAAAAACATGGGAAGGGCTTCAACAAGAAAGAATAAAGCCTTAAAGCAAATGGATCCTGGCTTCCCGTGCTGCAGCTAACGACCGTCGCAGGTAGCAAAAGAACCGACATGGAAGTTCTGGCTGTAGAGAAGCACTATCACACCTGCTTGCTCATAGAAGCTATAGAAATACAAAAAACATGGGAAGGGCTTCAACAAGAAAGAATAAAGCCTTAAAGCAAATGGATCCTGGCTTCCCGTGCTGCAGCGAACGACCGTCGCAGGTAGCAAAAGAACCGACATGGAAGTTCTGGCTGTAGAGAAGCACTATCACACCTGCTTGCTCATAGAAGCTATAGAAATACAAAAAACATGGGAAGGGCTTCAACAAGAAAGAATAAAGCCTTAAAGCAAATGGATCCTGGCTTCCCGTGCTGCAGCGAACGACCGTCGCAGGTAGCAAAAGAACCGACATGGAAGTTCTGGCTGTAGAGAAGCACTATCACACCTGCTTGCTCATAGAAGCTATAGAAATACAAAAAACATGGGAAGGGCTTCAACAAGAAAGAATAAAGCCTTAAAGCAAATGGATCCTGGCTTCCCGTGCTGCAGCGAACGACCGTCGCAGGTAGCAAAAGAACCGACATGGAAGTTCTGGCTGTAGAGAAGCACTATCACACCTGCTTGCTCATAGAAGCTATAGAAATACAAAAAACATGGGAAGGGCTTCAACAAGAAAGAATAAAGCCTTAAAGCAAATGAATCCTGGCTTCCCGTGCTGCAGCGAACGACCGTCGCAGGTAGCAAAAGAACCGACATGGAAGTTCTGGCTGTAGAGAAGCACTATCACACCTGCTTGCTCATAGAAGCTATAGAAATACAAAAAACATGGGAAGGGCTTCAACAAGAAAGAATAAAGCCTTAAAGCAAATGGATCCTGGCTTCCCGTGCTGCAGCGAACGACCGTCGCAGGTAGCAAAAGAACCGACATGGAAGTTCTGGCTGTAGAGAAGCACTATCACACCTGCTTGCTCATAGAAGCTATAGAAATACAAAAAACATGGGAAGGGCTTCAACAAGAAAGAATAAAGCCTTAAAGCAAATGGATCCTGGCTTCCCGTGCTGCAGCGAACGACCGTCGCAGGTAGCAAAAGAACCGACATGGAAGTTCTGGCTGTAGAGAAGCACTATCACACCTGCTTGCTCATAGAAGCTATAGAAATACAAAAAACATGGGAAGGGCTTCAACAAGAAAGAATAAAGCCTTAAAGCAAATGGATCCTGGCTTCCCGTGCTGCAGCGAACGACCGTCGCAGGTAGCAAAAGAACCGACATGGAAGTTCTGGCTGTAGAGAAGCACTATCACACCTGCTTGCTCATAGAAGCTATAGAAATACAAAAAACATGGGAAGGGCTTCAACAAGAAAGAATAAAGCCTTAAAGCAAATGGATCCTGGCTTCCCGTGCTGCAGCGAACGACCGTCGCAGGTAGCAAAAGAACCGACATGGAAGTTCTGGCTGTAGAGAAGCACTATCACACCTGCTTGCTCATAGAAGCTATAGAAATACAAAAAACATGGGAAGGGCTTCAACAAGAAAGAATAAAGCCTTAAAGCAAATGGATCCTGGCTTCCCGTGCTGCAGCGAACGACCGTCGCAGGTAGCAAAAGAACCGACATGGAAGTTCTGGCTGTAGAGAAGCACTATCACACCTGCTTGCTCATAGAAGCTATAGAAATACAAAAAACATGGGAAGGGCTTCAACAAGAAAGAATAAAGCCTTAAAGCAAATGGATCCTGGCTTCCCGTGCTGCAGCGAACGACCGTCGCAGGTAGCAAAAGAACCGACATGGAAGTTCTGGCTGTAGAGAAGCACTATCACACCTGCTTGCTCATAGAAGCTATAGAAATACAAAAAACATGGGAAGGGCTTCAACAAGAAAGAATAAAGCCTTAAAGCAAATGGATCCTGGCTTCCCGTGCTGCAGCGAACGACCGTCGCAGGTAGCAAAAGAACCGACATGGAAGTTCTGGCTGTAGAGAAGCACTATCACACCTGCTTGCTCATAGAAGCTATAGAAATACAAAAAACATGGGAAGGGCTTCAACAAGAAAGAATAAAGCCTTAAAGCAAATGGATCCTGGCTTCCCGTGCTGCAGCGAACGACCGTCGCAGGTAGCAAAAGAACCGACATGGAAGTTCTGGCTGTAGAGAAGCACTATCACACCTGCTTGCTCATAGAAGCTATAGAAATACAAAAAACATGGGAAGGGCTTCAACAAGAAAGAATAAAGCCTTAAAGCAAATGGATCCTGGCTTCCCGTGCTGCAGCGAACGACCGTCGCAGGTAGCAAAAGAACCGACATGGAAGTTCTGGCTGTAGAGAAGCACTATCACACCTGCTTGCTCATAGAAGCTATAGAAATACAAAAAACATGGGAAGGGCTTCAACAAGAAAGAATAAAGCCTTAAAGCAAATGGATCCTGGCTTCCCGTGCTGCAGCGAACGACCGTCGCAGGTAGCAAAAGAACCGACATGGAAGTTCTGGCTGTAGAGAAGCACTATCACACCTGCTTGCTCATAGAAGCTATAGAAATACAAAAAACATGGGAAGGGCTTCAACAAGAAAGAATAAAGCCTTAAAGCAAATGGATCCTGGCTTCCCGTGCTGCAGCGAACGACCGTCGCAGGTAGCAAAAGAACCGACATGGAAGTTCTGGCTGTAGAGAAGCACTATCACACCTGCTTGCTCATAGAAGCTATAGAAATACAAAAAACATGGGAAGGGCTTCAACAAGAAAGAATAAAGCCTTAAAGCAAATGGATCCTGGCTTCCCGTGCTGCAGCGAACGACCGTCGCAGGTAGCAAAAGAACCGACATGGAAGTTCTGGCTGTAGAGAAGCACTATCACACCTGCTTGCTCATAGAAGCTATAGAAATACAAAAAACATGGGAAGGGCTTCAACAAGAAAGAATAAAGCCTTAAAGCAAATGGATCCTGGCTTCCCGTGCTGCAGCGAACGACCGTCGCAGGTAGCAAAAGAACCGACATGGAAGTTCTGGCTGTAGAGAAGCACTATCACACCTGCTTGCTCATAGAAGCTATAGAAATACAAAAAACATGGGAAGGGCTTCAACAAGAAAGAATAAAGCCTTAAAGCAAATGGATCCTGGCTTCCCGTGCTGCAGCGAACGACCGTCGCAGGTAGCAAAAGAACCGCACCGGAAATGACTGTGGAGAAGCCCTCAGATGTTGGCGCACCAGGTATATATAGTCAGTTCACCACCACCAGTGGAAGGTGAAGCTTTCACAAAGCCAGCCACAAGTTCTGGAGAAGCGTCAGTAAAATCATCAGACGAACGTCGGCCGCAGTTCCAGAGACGGAAGCCAATAGCAGTTCGTCAACAAGTGGCCACGAAAGCCATAACAATTTTTACACATAAAGTTGTCAGGATAGTAAGAATTTAAAAAGAATGCGTGGGTTACATTTTGCGTGAAGAGGTAGAAGTGGGACAGCTTTGCTCAAGGTAGGTGCCGCGCCTGCTCACGGCACATCAGGAAAGAATGCGCTCGACATTTTCCGGACAGTGTTTGCCGCACCTGTTTGCGTCGAGATGTGACAGAGAAATATGAATTGTTTACTGCACATCAGCATTAAAACAACAGTGAAAACGGAGCCAGAAGCCGATTTTTCAGCCCCGAAGAAGGCACTGACTTCATGGCAGGACAATGGCAGGCCTGGTTCGAGAAAATTTTTGGACATAAGCGGTTTATTATTTGGGGTTGGCACTCCTTCCAGCCTTCCCGTTCTTCTCTCACACATTAGTTGCCGTTCCTTGGACGTTTCGTAAGACTTTTAAAATAAATCTGAGTTTAGTGCATGTGGAAATAGGTTGCTTTCGCTGCTAGTTATGAGACACATCTTGTGCAAAAATTTTACACTTGACCATATCCGGTGCCCCTCGCAGCTTGGCTGCCCAATAGGCCTCTTATATGGCTTGGGCTTTAAACCGGCCCTGGTTACTGTGTTTCCATATGCAATAGGTATTGGTTAAGTGGCTATCTTCGAAAGACAAAGCAGTGTCTGGATAATATTATTCTAGCCTTCTGACGTCTGCGGATGGAAAAATTCGGTAGACGTGGCCTGTTTTCCCGAAGGAAGAAATGCATCTTTTATCAACATAGTGCACCTGCCCAAAAAGATGTGGTGGAAACGCAGCAACTGATGGATCTGTGGTATGGAATCTCTGCAAATCCACCATTTTTCCCAGATTTGGCTCACTGTGTCCTCAGTCTCTTCCCAAAACAAAGCCTTCCTGGTATGTAACTCTGTCAATCAAGAAGTGGCTGAATTGGAGACGAATATTTTGCACCACTTCAAAGGAAAGCTACAGAGATGGCTTGTCATGGAAGACCTCTGGATAAAATGTATTTGCATTAGAGAAGATTATGTTGATGAATAAAACGGTTCTGAAAACAGAAATTCTCACTTTCAGAATAGACAGAGAACTTCTCAAGCCTCTTTGGTTGATAAAAGCGAAATTCTTTTGATACATGATATAGACAGTATGTTTCTCAGCCACAACAAAATAAGAGACTGTTTGCAATACAATGCGGATGCACCTGATCAACTCCACACTGTGGGAATCTATGAAGTGATGTATGGTCGGTAAGATTGTCAGCAAGAGCGCACCGCTAGTTCCTGCTAGTAATAAGGCGAGTACACCGTTGGCTTGTTACATATTTTTACTAGCTTCAAGCAGGAGCGACTTATTATTCAGTTATCTGGGTAGTTACTAGTTTATTTTTGTAGTTTCTTACGTGTGGCCGTGCGGTTATAGGCGCTGCAGTCTGGAACCGCAAGACCGCTACGGTCGCAGGTTCGAATCCTGCCTCTGGCATGGATGTTTGTGATGTCCTTAGTTAGGTTTAACTAGTTCTAAGTTCTAGGGGACTAATGACCTCAGCAGTTGAGTCCCATAGTGCTCAGAGCCATTTTAAGTCCCATAGTGCTCAGAGCCATTTTTCTTACGTGTTTGAGTGCTTACTAGGTACAACCTTTTATTTGAATGACAGTGTAGTGTACAGTACCGCCGTTGCTATCGACCGTTGTATCGACCCATCGACCCTCGTATCGTACAGGCTTTTGTTTGTTTTGCTAGAACAGCTCAGTGTTGGTTAGACTGTGAGTGAGTGAGAACTTCGATTCTCCGCTGCTAATAAGGCGAGTAACCGTTCGTTTGTTGCATATTTTTACGAGCAAACAGGAGTGACTGCAGTAATGGATAGGAACTGTGATTGTTGAGTACTGATGCGAGCTGAGTTGGCGACCCTTCACCCACAACTCCAGGCTGCTTTGGCTTCCGTCACAGAACTTGAGGCTGCTGCCAATGGGCGTCACTGTGGGGGAGGGATGCGAGGGACAGTGAGTACGTCCCACGTGTCCTCCGATCGGTCCACTGCTGTGACCGCCCCAGGTTCTGCCTGCACTGAGGTTGATCCCTCACCTGCGATCGTGTGGGAGATCATTCCAAAGTCTGGCAGGCAGCGAAAAACTTTCCGAGGGGCCGATCGTAGGGCCTCCCCAGTCCGTTTGACGAACAAGTTTCGGGCGTTATCTGTGGCTGACGATGTCTGTGAGCCAGACGCAGTCGTTCAGAGGAAGCTTCTCAGCCCTTAATGTCTGGGCATTCACAGAGGGTGGGTTTCTGGTAGTTGGGAGCTCCAACGTTAGGTGCGTAATGGGGCCCCTTAGGAACATTGCTGCCAAGGAGGGGAAGTAAGCCAGTGTGCCCTCCGTGTGCATTCCTGTGGGAGTCATTCCAGATGTGGTAGGGTTGCTTCCGGATGCCATGAAGAGTACAGGGTGCAGCCAACTGCAGGTTGTGGCTCATGTCGGTACCAATTACGTGTGTCGCTTTGGATTGGAGCAGATTCTGTCTGGTTTCCAGCGGATAGCGGAAATGGTAAAGACTGCCAGTCTTGCTTCTCAGATTAAGGCGGAGCTCACCATCTGCAGCATCGTCGATAGAACCGACTGTGGTCCTTTGCTGCAGAGCCGATTGGAGGGTCTGAATCAGAGGTTCAGGCGGTTCTGTGACCGTGTAGGCTGCAGATTCCTTGACTTGCACCATCTGGTGGTGGGTTTCCGGGTTCCGCTTAATAGGTCAGGAGTCCATTACACACAGGAGGCGGCTACACGGGTAGCGGGGGCTGTGTGGAATGGACTGGGCGGTTTTTTAGGTTACAGGGTTTCAGGGAACCACAGAAGGGACGTCCGTCTAAAAGTGGGCAGGTAAAACACAGTAAGGTAGTTGTAGAAACGATTGGTATTGTAAATTCTTGTAGCTGTATTGGGAGAGAACCAGATCTCCAAGTCTTAAGAAAGCATTGAAGCTCAAATAGCTGTAGGTACAGAGAGCTTGCTGGCTAAAGACGGAAATAAGTTCAGCCGAAATTTTTTAAAACGATCTAACAGTGTTCAGAAAGAATTCGTTAAATACGATTGGTGGTGGAGTATTTATTGCTGTCAGAGGCAGTTTGCCTTGTAGCGAAATTGAAGTAGATAGTTCATGTGAAATAGTATGGGTAGAGGTTATACATGACTATCGGACTAAACTATTAATTGGATCGTTTCACCGACCTCTCGACTCAAAAGATATAGTTGCTGAACAGTTCAAAGAAAACTTGAGTCTCATTTCAAATAAGTAGCCAGCTCATACAATTATAGTCGCTGGTGACTTCAATCTACCCTCGATATGGTGGAAAAATTATACGTTTAAAGCCGACGGCAAGCATAAAACGTCATCCGAAATAGTACTGAATGCTTTTTCAGAAAATTATTTTTAACACTTGGTTCACGAGCCCACTCGAAGCGTAAATGATTGCGAAAGCACACTTGGTCTTTTAGCAACAAATAAGCATGGACAAATAGTGAGCATTGCGACGAATGCAGGGATTAGCGACCACAAGGCAGTTGCTGCTAGGCTGAATACTTTAACACCTACAACCATCAAAAAGAAACGCAAAGTACATATATTTAAAAAAGCTGATAAAAATGCTCTTAACGTCTTTTTAAGTGACAGTTTTCACTCCTTCGAATCTGATCATGTAAGTGTAGAAAAGTTGTGGAGTGGTTTCAAAGAGATACTATCGACACCAATTGAGAGATATATACCACATAAAGTAATAAGTGATGGTACTGATCCTCCATGGTACATAAAACGGGTCAGATCGTTGTTGCACAAGCAACGAAACAAGCATGCCAAATTTAAAAGAACGCAAAATCCCCAAGATTGGCAAAGCTTTTACAGAAGTTCGAAATATGATGCGTACTTCAATGCGAGATGCTTTTAATAATTTCCACAACGAAATTCTGTCTCGAAATATGACAGAAAACCCAAAGAGATTCTGGCCATACATAAAGCACACCAGTGGCAAGACGCAATCAATACCTTCACTGCGCGATAACAACGGTGAAGTCACTGAAGACAGTGCCATTGAAACAGAGTTATTAAACACGGTTTCCTGAAACTCCTTCAGCAAATAAGACGAAGTAAATATTCCTGAATTCCAATCAAGAACAACTGCCAAGATGAGAAACATAGAAGTATATATCCTCAGTGTAAAGAAGCAGCTTAAATCACTTAATAAAGGCAAGACCTCCGGTCCAGATTGTATACCAGTCAGGTTTCTCTCAGAGTATGCTGATAAAATAGCTCCATATTTAGCAATTATATACAATCACTCGCTCACAGAAAGATCCGTACCTAGAGACTGGAAAATTGCTCGTCACACCAATACCCAAAAAGGGAAGTAGGAGTAATCCGCTGAATTACAGGCCTATATCACTAACGTCGATTTGCAGTAGGTGGTGGTGGTTGTTGGGATGTTTAAGGGGGACTAAACAGCGAAGGTCATCAGTCCCCCGATTTGCAGTAGGGTTTTGGAACATATACTGTATTCGAATATTATGAAGTACCTCCAAGAAAACGATTTATTGACAGATAGCACGGTTTCAGAAAATATCGTTCTAGCTCTTTATACTCATGAAGTAATAAGTGCTATCGACAGGGGATGTCAAATTGACTCCATATTTTTAGATTTCCAGAAGGCTTTCGATACCGTTCCTCACAAGCGCCTTCTAACTAAACTGCGTGCCTACGGAGTATCGCCTCAGTTGTGCTACTGAATTCGTGATTTCCTGTCAGAAAGGTCACAGTTCGTAGTGATAGACGGAAAGTCATCGAGTAAAACAGAAGCTCCCGCAGGAAGTGTTATAGGCCCTCTATTGTTCCTGGTCTATATTAACGATATAGGAGACAATCTGAGTAGCCGTCTTAGATTGTTTGCAGATGATGCTGTCATTTATCGTCTTGTAAAGTCATCAGATGATCAAAGCGACTTGCAAAATGATTTAGTTAAGATATCTGTATGGTGCGAAAAGTGGCAATTGACCCTGTTATTCACATGAGTACTAAAAGAAATCAGTTAAATTTCGATTACGCGATAAGTCACACAAATCTGAAGGCTGTAAATTCAACTAAATACTTAGGGATTACAATTATAAATACCTGTAACCTAAATTGGAACGATCACAAAGACTGCGATTGTTTATCACTGTTAGCATTCAACCGCGATTCTTATACATATATTTTAACAACGCGTTTCAAGAGACAATGCTCTCATCATCAGGTTGTAAAGTCTATGTCACGAAATTAAACGGACTAACAAGACAAAATACCATCACAAATAGTTGGGAAGTCTATAGAGTAAAACAGAATTAAAAGTATATTGGACTGTGGATCCTCGTCTTACATTGAAGTTGTTGACACACAAGTCGATGACCGTCCCATAGCTACCAAGTATGCTGTCGCACTGTGTCGGCTCGGGAGCTGTTGTGGACTGACGTGCCTAAGTGTTGTGGCGTGGTTACAGCCGTGTGCTTGACGGTAACGCTATGCTATTGGGCGCCTTATTTCCTTACTGTATTGGTCTGCCATCGTTAGCCTCTCGCAACTCCGTCAGTGACATGCTACAAGTTTAAAGTCGCATACCTACCCTAAAATAATTCTAAAAACCCGCTAAAAATATCATTTCTTTAAAATTATCTTGTGCATTTAGAATATTGCTTTGTTTCTTTTCATGGAGAGCTATCTCGAATTCCTCTAGTAAATCAAGTTTCCTCCCTTTCTTTTCTACATGCAATATTTCTACGTTATCTTCTATGCTATTAAGGGGATGGCTTGTTTCATATATATGGTTCGCAACAGCTGATTTGTCATAATTTCCTAACCTGAACGCATCTTTATGTTCTTTATACCGGATCGCGAATGATCTTCCTGTCTGCCCTATATATTTTGCATCACAAGTTCTGCACTGAATCTTATAAACCCCCGATCTTTCAAACTTATTTCTCTTCTCGCCAATATCGTGCTTAAGGCTATACCTCACTAGGTTATTAGTCTGAAAAGCTATTTTAACATCGTATGGCTTAAAAATATTTGCAATCTTTTGTGAGACTGTTCCGTAGTATGGCATCGTGATAATTTTCACTTTCTCTCCATCAGGTTCATTCTTTTTGCGCTTATTACTTTTCCGTAACAGTTTCTTAACCATATCTATTCTGTAACCGTTATTCATCGCCTCTCCGGCCGGCCACTTGCAATAAAACACGTGCAATAGTAACTGAAGCTGTTGGTTTACTAAGCCTCAAAATACGATTCGATAGACAGAGCATTCTCACCTGTATCAATTCATTGCTGACGAAACACATGCAGATGCATGTCAAATATTCGATAATGTTAGTGGTGCTACTCGTTTTAAACTTGCAGTAGATAAAGTGGACACTGTTCGAATGGTTTAATTGTTCGTCGATAATGATTTCTGGAGATACAGCAAAACCTTAGGCGTGAGATTGGCTGGATAATGTACCAATCATCAATCTCGTGGGGTGACTTAAAGTAGATAAATGACACAGAACATGTGTTTTTCGTGTTACTCGCTCTACGGTTTTAAAGAACTATTGCTAATAAAAGTTAGAGCACGAAGGAACGAATGAAAGAAGTGAGTTGCATCTGGTTTTCACGGAACACTGACACTAAAATGTGAGGTATCATAGTGTAGTATTTTTCAGTAACAATCTAAGGTGCGAGCATACAGCGTAGAATTACAACTGCGAATACTACACAAGAAAACGTTACGCTAGTACAAATTCTGGCATGCCGAAATAGACTTATTTACATCTTGGAAATATTTTTCTTTTTGAAACAACGTCGTATTACTAAAAGTTATTTGCACCAATTTTATGTTGTGGGATGCTCGTCAGTCGATAGTCTAACATCTCACACTTATAGCAAAGTTCTTACTTTTATAATTTTTTTGTGTTTTTCAACGAACTGTCGAAATCCGAGCAGACGCTTTCCAGCTGTCTTCCTCAAAAGTATTTCTGGAGCCGGATATGGTTTATGCCGTGAAGAAATCCCACAACAGCTAAGCTGACAGTCAGACTGTTAGCTTGTTCTTTGAAGTTCAAAGGGTAGACTTTCTGATCTTTTCAGAACGCTATAGCGACTTCGCTTGCCTTTGAGAGGTATTTCTCCTGACGCTCGCTCATGACCTCCTCCTACCGAGCTATCGTTGTCTGCTGCTGCTGTCGGAACGTTACTCTGGCTTTTACGACAGCGGACAACAGGAAAACAAGCGCTGATAACCTCTCATTAGCGTCATGCAAAACTGCCTGTCATACAGTTTATAAAATAAATGGCTCTTAATTTTTTCTGTAAGGTTTAACAGTATTTTGCGATTCATGTTATGAAATGCTTTAAACATAAAGCATTGTAATGGACTGTAATGCTACTCACAATTAAAGAGGATGTGATCTTTGATTGTGAAATAATTTCATAGACTTCATTAAACAACTGATATTTTACATCAAGTTACTTTCACTCGCCGCGTATTTTGGATGTCATTTTTTTTATTAACACAAGAATCACGACCAGTCCTCTGCTCTGCAATGAAATTCTCATCCCTTCCAGACGACGTAGAAGCTGTTCTGAACATCTTGTTGGAATGGCACTCTTTGTGTATGAATGCCATGGATATGGCAGGCAATTACCTTCCTCCCCCCAACCCATGCTCCGTCCTTTGGCATTGATATGCTTCAAATACTGTTAATTAATACTCTCCCATGAATGTGAGAAAGTTACTGCATGATTACCAAATGAGATAGCACCGATCCTCATTCATAAGTAGTACTGAAGACCATCTGTATACTGTCCCAGGTTCGGTGACAGTAACATTGCCTACGTGTTAGGTATACGTTCAGAACATTTAGAGACAGCTCGCAATATTTCCTCTCTCTGTTTACACCAGCGGCTGCCCTGAAAAATCTAGGGTTCAGTCAGATGATTTCTAGCAATTAATGTTCATTTAATATTCTTCGAAATTACTTTGTTTTGTATAGACATAAATCGACGATACCTATCCCAATTACCCGCAAAACCAGATTTGTACCAAAAAACTTCAAATTAAACAGCACCTTCGCGTAAGATTTTTCAAGTGTCCCCTGTCTGGGGAACTTGTTCTGATGCCATCAAATTCGTTACCAATCGCATCCTCATATTGCTCATAGGCAAAACAACAACTTGGAGATGTCGGTTAAATTTCGGGTATGCTGCCGCGCAAATAAAATTTTCTCCACTGATATTTCGGCCGCGTATCGTCCGGCCATCCTCAGAGTGAGTCACAAGACTGACGACAAGATGCCAAGCGCGGCCTTATATGCTCCACCGCGGCGGTACTACGCTTGCGGGTTACGTATGCTGGTAGGCGGTAGAGAAATACGTTTACACATGCGCCGCCTGTGGCGAAGACGTACAGACATTCGATTCGCTTTTCGATGTATGATCGGCAGCGGTGACACCAAGAAGACTTCTCTGCAGTTCAGTTACCCCAAGAGCCGGATTCCATGCTTTGTCCAAATTAAAACCATTATCTCTATTTATTAAATTATTAGCTAATCTAATCTCTATAGCTTCCATGAAGACAGATTTCCAAAAATAAGAGGTGGATGTTAAAATCTTCACATCACTGTAATTCATGGAATGCTCTGTATCAATACAATGTTCGACTACAGCTGACTTGTCTGGGTGTAATAAGCGTGTGTATCTTCGATGCTTCACGCACCTCTCATGGATGGTGCGTGTTGTTTGACCTATGTACGACTTCTCACAATTTCCGCACGGAATCTGATACACACCAGTTTTACGAAGCTGTAAATCGTCCTTCACAGAGCCGAGTAAAGCTGCAACCTTCGTGGCGGGCCGGAAGATCACCTTAACACAGTGTTTCTCAAGAATACGGCCTATCTTCGCGGAGAGACCACCCACATAGGGCAAAAACACACTAGATCTGATGGAATTAGTCTTCTTCCCCATCACATACCTAAATTTTAGGTTTTTTGTTGCGGAGAAAATCCATTCGATTTAAAAATCCTCTTGAGGTATGTGAACTCTTCTTGCAAATTGTCTTTATCGGATATACGGGGCGCCCGATGCACTAAGGTCTTACGGACACCTATGGTCTGTGAAGGGCGATGGCAGCTACTGGCATGAAGATATAGATTTGTGTGTGTTGGTTTCCGAAATACAGCATGTCCTAATGTGCCATCACCTTTACGGCTAACGACAACATCCAAAAAGGGCAGGCAGCCTTCTTTTTCTATTTCCATAGTAAATTTAATGCTAGCATGGATGGAATTTAAATGCTCAAGAAATCGATGTAATTCATCCATCCCATGGGGCCATACCACGAATGTGTCGTCCACTTGGAGATGGTGTAGGCCTCTATGTTCATTGGATATCTCTGAATTATTATGTTCAACAAGTTCAATTAGACTCTTTTATGGGATGATGCAGATATCTTTATTTTTCTTGATGGACCACTGGTCCCATGCACAAATACGAAGGTTAGCATGCATACGAGCACTATGTCGGATGACTTGCTCACCATATCCTACACCATATTTTACACAGGTACACCTGCACTTCTGCACTTGTGTTAATGTTTATGTGTAGAATATGATATACTTGGCTGCCAGAACGATTTGAAAAAAAAAAAAAAAAAAAAAAAAAAAAAAAAAAAAAAAAAAAAAAAAAAATTACATCAATGATATTTGGTACTTCATTAAACTCAGCTCTGTAGAAATGGCACAGTTATGAAACATATTCATTTTAGTGCTACGTAACAAACACGAAACTGCCCACGTATTCATTCTGTCAGTTTTCTATTAAAAAAGAAAACAAAAACAAAAGAATGAACTACGTAATATTGAAAACAATATTATTTACATGTATTTGTGAAAACTCCTTTGAAATTATGAAACTGTCAGATAAAGAAATATGCATGATGTACAGTATCCAAGTTAAGAAAAATAGTTAGCAAATTATAAATTATGTGTAATGTTTATTTAACTCAGAACTCCAGGAGCCGGCCGCTGGTGGCCGAGCGGTTCTGGCGCTACAGTCTGGAACCGCGCGACCGCTACGGTCGCAGGTTCGAATCCTGCCTCGGGCATGGATGTGTGTGTTGTCCTTAGGTTAGTTCGGTTTAAGTAGTTCTAAGTTCTAGGGGACTTATGACCTCAGCAGTTGAGTCCCATAGTGCTCAGAGCCATTTGAACCATTTTTTAGAACTCCAGGAGCTACGATGAATAGAGCTAGTTGCAAAAAAAAAAAAAAAAATAATAATAAATTGGAACGTTATGCATGGAGCGGCAGTTTTTCACGCATCTCAGTGTTTATGATGTCATATCTCACGATATGTATATCATAGAATGATATGATTTTGCACGCATATGCAGCCGGAATATCGATACTGTCGGAAAAATGTATTGCAAATAGAATTACGTAACTTTGATATGTAGGGGGTTCTTATAAACGCAGCGACTGTTGCCAGACGGTAAGAGATATGTGTGCCACGTTTGGTAGAAATCGGTCTAGTAGTTTTGCAGGAGATATGGATCATATACACATACATACACACATTTTTAATATATATGGATAACACGGGGTCCACCGTCCTGAAATGTTCATGAAGTCAATAAACGGTTAATCTGAAAGATATTTATCTCCAAGGTAATGAGGTAATTTGTGTTAACAGAATGAATATTTCATTCAGTGGAATGGAGTGTATTCTGAACCTCGAACCTCACGACACCTAGTGCGTGAGTAATCAATATATGAGTGTGTGTGTTTGTGTATGCTTGTGTGTGAGTTGGTGTGTTTGTGTGTGAGTATAATACACATACATACTTATGTGCCGATGATAAAAGGATGGCTGTTGAGGCAAGCATAAGGGAACCTGCTGCTCAGCCAGGTAAGTGGGGACTCTTACAACTGTAGCTACCCGTCGGACGCCGACGAAGTTACATCTCTTCATATAAGCGCACCCAGCTATCCGTTGGTGAGTATTATCACCTAAACACCAAAGAGAACTCCACCTGATTTGCCTATCAGTACTAGTAACAGACACATCCTGTGGTGATAACGTTTTCATCGTTTGACAGGCTTATACGAGATATTGTCATCTTTCCGGGTACTTCTGAGAACTCATAGGACAACTTTAATCTCAAGAAGCTGTGTAATGGTATATTCCTGGTCGAGACAAAGAAAGCACCCAAAGTGAACAAGATATTAAATGTCAAATCACATAGAGAATGTGTCATTAACTGTGAGCTACACACACCGTTGTGATATTGTGGATACAGATACCATAAATACGTAACAGGAATGGGGAAGCTAACATGTCATAATAGTAACGAATTTTTGAAAAGAGTAAGTTATATACTTGCAACATACTCTCGGTTGGATACGAGACTAACACATTCAGAAAAACATTGCATTTCTTAGGCTGTAGTTGGAGTTGTATTTTGTTCACTGAAAACCATTTTTAGTACCCAGTGCCGTCATTAGGGCACCATACGATTCTAAAATGGCAGTACATTGTTAAAATATTATTTAAGAAACGTTTACAAACACATTTTTCCCCTATGATAGCGAAAGTATGGTATTAAATCCGTTCTTAGAGTATACACTGGTGCACAGTCGGCCAGCTCGTTTACCCAAGAAAGTGTGTCGTATATTAAAAGGATATTGCGCCCAGAAGCGACAAGAGTGTCCCCACGCAGAGTCTTGATTTTTTTGTTCTTCTGAAAAAAGTGCCACAACATAAAAGATATCTAAAAATAAAAATAGCATAAAATCTATATTGATAATAAAACAGTAAAACTGTCATATCTGTCTGTACGTGTGTGACAGTGCTAATCTTCAGAAGTACAGAACAAATATTCATGGGTTTTTACGGATATCTAGAGCGTAGCCTGGGGTAACGTATAAGCTTTATTTCGTGAAAAACTCATCATGGAAAAAAAATCTCCTGATTTAAAGTTTTATCTCAGACAGTCTTGTTCATCTGTCTGTCTGAACACGCCAATCCCAAAAACTACTAGACGCATTTTCATTGGCTTTTCACATGTAACTTGGGCATAGCTTGGGGCAATACGTAGGCTTTATTTTATCAAAATCCATCCCCTCTCCCCCCCCCCCCCACAAAAAAGATATCGCGATTTAAAATGTAACCTAAAAACATTCACATTCAACATCTGAGCTCTATCAGATTTATGAAAGCGCTGTTATTGATTGAAATGTCCTGCATAATACGTTTCATTGTAATGAATACAATGCTTATACTATCCTCCACGTGTTTAATATATATTCCAAGCTTAATTCGAAAGTATCTTGTGTTTGTTGTGCTTCCTTGACTAAACTGCTTAAATGATTCTGATGTAGCATACTACCTGTGGAGGTGTTGTACATGTCGTGGGGGCGCACATCACTACCTTTGCTTTCTTGAACACGTAGACATGGGAGGGTAGCTGACATTATTGCACATGCAACAGCTTACTCACTCAGCATCACTCATCACAACAAAACTACTGGTACCTGAGCGTAGTAACAGGTAACAGACAGTGAAGAATATAGGAAGGTAAATACTGATGAAATAGCCCTCAAACAAAATATAACATCAAAGGCAGAAAACACATTTATATTGCTATGTTTCCATTCAATGTTTTTAATACTTTGTATACCACTTTCAATCTTCAGTCAGATCATTAATCTTATCTAGCATGTGTTGTTAATAATAAAAACACAGTACACTAAAAACCAAGTTTATTTATATTGGAAATATATCCTGCATCTAAAGATTAATGGGTTAGTGTGGTGATTTTTCTATACGAGTAAATTGTTAACTTGAGAGGACGATTTATTATTCTGGCAGGCCGGCCGGTGTGGCCGAGCGGTTCTAGGCGCTCCAGTCTGGAACCGCGCGACCGCTACGGTCGCAGGTTCGAATGGCTCAAATGGCTCTGAGCACTATGGGACTCAACTGCTGAGGTCATTAGTCCCCTAGAACTTAGAACTACTTAAACCTAACTAACCTAAGGACATCACAAATATCCATGCCCGAGGCAGGATTCGAACCTGCGACCGTAGCGGTCTTGCGGTTCCCGACTGCAGCGCCTTTAACCGCACGGCCACTTCGGCGCAGGTTCGAATCCTGCCTCGGGCATGGATGTGTGTGGTGTCATTAGGTTAGTTAGGTTTAAGTAGTTCTAGGGGACTGATGACCTCAGATGTTAAGTCCCATAGTGCTCAGAGCCATTTTTTTTCTTATTCTGACTTTCTATTTCCACAGCTGACTAACTGCATTGGAGGAAGCTTGTCTAATTGATCATACGATGACTGCATGGAGCCTAAGCATGCTATAATTATTACGAAATAAATGCTGACATCTTGTTCCCATCATTTGGTTCACATACACTGATATATTTGGGCTTTTGGTTTTCGTCCACAGCTTGAATTTTGAAAACGATGGTAAGGCTGTTTGAACAAAAATATATTTTTATTTCTAGTTTTCTATCTGTCGAGAATGTATGTTAATATTCCAGACTTTCATCTGTCCCACTACGAATGATGAACATCTCCTGGAGTCCAGCGCACATGAAACAGGTGAAGCAGCTGGGAAGCTTCCAGTAGATCGCTGGTGCTCAGTGAAACGCATTGCTGAGCCTGAGTCGGTGACTACTAGAGCTGTGCCAAAAGCCTTGGTGCTAGCTGCTGATGAGACGAGGGCTGGTGCCGTGCCCAGTACGGGGAACTGGCTCGACTCACTTTAGACAGTTGTCACAATGGGTCGCAGTTGGAGCTACAAGAATGGAACGAAGTGAACAGTGAATCAGTTGCTGACTCGTAGCCAAGGAAGTCATCCGGAAGCTGGTCTGCCATAGAATCGAGATTCTGAATAGCCAGTAACTGAGCCAGAGTGTGGTCGAAGATTGATGGGCACCATGGGCCAGGAGGGCAATGGATGTCTTTCTCGAGAGGCGAGAGTCGATGACACTCCAAGCAGGATAATACGCAGACGAGTAGTTTTGCTTGCTACAGTAGAGGTGGAGTACTGTGAGTGTGCTTTAGCGGTGTGTAGTAACTTTCTATCAGTTGGCAAGTGGTCAAATTCAGAGTCGTGTGCGCTTAGTACAGTGTACGGAAGAGAGAGAAAGAGAGAGAGAGAGAGAGAGAGAGAGAGTGAGAGAGAGAGAGTTAGTTTCAATGTGTGTGTATGTTGTTTTCTTACATGCTTCGAATGCGCGCTATGTCCCTTGAAATGAGATTTGTGAGAATTATTTGTCTTATTACGCAGGGCACGCAACTTTATTGTATGATTAAATGACGATGGCATCCTCTTGGGTAACATATTCCGGAGGTAAAATAGTCCCCCATTCGGATCTCCGGGCGGGACTACTCAGGAGGACGTCGTTATCAGGAAAAAGAAAACTGGCGTTCTACGGATCGGAGCGTGGAATGTCAGATCCCTTAATCGGGCATGTAGGTTATAAAATTTAAAAAGGGAAATGGATAGGTTAAAGTTAGATATAGTGGGAATTAGTAAAGTTCGGTGGCAGGAGGAACAAGACTTTTGGTCAGTTGAATACAGGGTTATAAACACAACATCAAATAGGGCTAATGCAGGAGTAGGTTTAATAATGAATAAAAAAAAAGGAGTGCGGGAAAGCTACTACAAACAGCATAGTGAACGCATTATTGTGGCCAAGATAGACACGAAGCCCAAACCTACTAGAGTAGTACAAGTTTATATGCCAACTAGCTCTGCAGATGATGAAGAAATTGATGAAATGTATGATGAGATAAAAGAAATTATTCAGGTAGTGAAGGGAGACGAAAATTTAATAGTCATGTGTGACTGGAATTCGAGAGTAGGAAAAGGGAGAGAAGGAAACGTAGTAGGTGGATATGGATTGGGGCTAAGAAATGAAAGAGGAAGCCGCCTGGTAGAATTTTGCACAGAGCATAACTTACTCATAGCTAACACTTGGTTCAAGAATCATGAAAAAAGGTTGTATACATGGAAGAACCCTGGAGATACTACAATGTTCCAGATACATTACATAATGGTAAGACAGAGATTTAGGAACCAGATTTTAAATTGTAATACATTTCCAGGGGCAGATGTTGACTCTGTCCACAATCTATTGGTTATGAACTGTAGATTAAAACTGAAGAAACTGCAAAAAGGTGGGAATTTAAGGAGATGGGACCTGGATAAACTGAAAGAATCAGAGGTTGTACAGAGTTTCAGGGAGAGCATAAGGGAACAATTGACAGGAATGGGGGAAAGAAATACAGTAGAAGAAGAATGGGTAGCTTAGAGGAATGAAATAGTGAAGGCAGCAGAGGACCAAGTTGGTAAAAAGACGAAGGCTAGTAGATATCCTTGGGTAACAGAAGAGATACTAAATTTAATTGATGAAAGGAGAAAATACAAAAATGTAGTAAGTGAAGCAGGCAAAAAGGAATACAAACGTCTCAAAAATGAGATCGACAGGAAGTGCAAAATGGCTAAGCAGGGATGGCTAGAGAACAAATGTAAGGATGTAGAGGCTTATCTCACGAGGGGTAAGATAGATACTGCCTACAGGAAAATTAAAGATCTTTGGAGAAAAGAGAACCACTTGCATGTATATCAAGAGCTCAGATGGAAATGCAATTCTAAGCAAAGAAGGGAAAGCAGAAAGGTGGGAGGAGTATATAGAGGGTCTATACAGGGGCGATGTTCTTGAGGACAATATTATGGAAACGGAAGAGGAGATAGATGAAGATGAAATGAGAGATATGATACTGCGTGAAGTGTTTGACAGAGCACTGAAAGACCTAAGTCGAAACAAGGCCCCGGGAGTAGACAACATTCCATTAGAACTACTGACAACCTTGGGAGAGCCAGTCCTGACAAAACTCTACCATCTGGTGAACAAGATGTATGAGACAGGCGAAATACCCTCAGACTCCCAGAAGAATATAATAATTCCAATCCCAAAGAAAGCAGGTGTTGACAGATGTGAAAATTACCGAACTATCAGTTTAATAAGTCACACCTGCAAAATACTAACGGGAATTCTTTACAGACGAATGAAAAAACTGGTAGAAGCCGACCTCGGGGAAGGCCAGTTTGGATTCCGTAGAAATGTTGGAACACGTGAGGCAATAGTGATCTCACGACTTATCTTAGAAGAAAGATTAAGGAAAGGCAAACCTACGTTTCTAGATTTTGTAGACTTAGAGAAAGCTCTTGACAATGTTGACTGGAATACTCTCTTTCAAATTCTGAAGGTGGCAGGGGCAAAATACAGGGAGCGGAAAGCTATTTACTATTTGTACAGAAACCAAATGGCAGTTATAAGAGTCGAGGGACATGAAAGGGAAACAGTGGTTGGGAAGGGAGTGAGACAGGGTTGTAGCCTCTCCCCGATGTTATTCAATCTGTACATTGAGCAAACAGTAAAGGAAACAGAAGAAAAATTCGGAGTAGGTATTAAAATCCATGGAGAAGAAATAAAAACTTTGAGGTTCGCCGATGACATTGTAATTCTGTCAGAGACAGCAAAGGACTTGGAAGACCAGTTGAACGGAATGGACAGTGTCTTGAAAGGAGCATATAAGATGAACATCAACAAAAGCAAAACGAGGATAATGGAATGTAGTCGAATTATAGTGACGCTGAGGGAATTAGATTAGGAAATGAGACACTTAAAGTAGTAAAGGAGTTTTGCTATTTGGGGTGCAAAATAACTGATGATGGTCGAAGTAGAGAGGATATAAAATGTAGACTGGCAATGGCAAGGAAAGCGTTTCTGAAGAAGAGAAATTTGTTAACATCGAGTATAGATTTAAGTGTCAGGAAGTCGTTCCTGAAAGTATTTGTATGGAGTGTAGGCATGTATGGAAGTGAAATATGGACGATAGATAGTTTAGACAAGAAGAGAATAGAAGCTTTCGAAATGTGATGTTATAGAAGAATGGTGTAGATGGGTAGATCACATAACTAATGAGGAGGTACTGAACAGAATTGGGGAGAAGAGGAGTTTGTGGCACTACTTGACTAGAAGAAGGGATCGGTTGGTAGGACATGTTCTGAGGCATCAACGGATCACCAATTTAGTATTGGAGGGCAGCACTGAGGAGATTCAGAAGGATGTAGGCTGCAGTAGGTAGTGGGAGATGAAGAAGCTTGCACGGGATAGAGTAGCATGGAGAGCTGCATCGAACCAGTCTCAGGACTGAAGACCACAGCAACAACAACATTTCGCAGGAAGTGTAATCTATATTGCATATTTTAGTGCAGAAAATGACGTGATACTTATTATTCTTAACGCAGGTAAATCTGTAGCTGGTTGGACTGGACAGTAATAGTGGTAGTAGTAGTAGTAGTGCGGAGTTGGTTACCGGCTAGTAGAGGTGGAGGTAGATTTTACTGTTCATTTAGTCTCCTACATGGAATTAATGCCTGATTGTTAAGTCTAAGGGTTGAAACTTGATTCAGTTGTTTGTATTTCTTGTTCTTACTTACAGGTGGCCCTGATATTACGCATTTGTTCTATTATATCGAGTAGTGCCTAGTTGCAATATTTGTGGAGCAAGAGTGCTGATATTTTGATTTGTAATTTCGTTCTCACTGATGACTCCTTATTTGACGCTAAGGCTGTATGTAATATCAGATTGCTTTATAATCTTGCTTAAGGATTCTTTAATTTATTCGATATGTTTTGGCCCTTACTTTTCTCATGAACTAGAGCTGGGTAGTTTATATTTGAGTTGCAACAACTGTTTAATATTCGGTTCTTGTAATTTGTTGTGGAGGTTATTTATGTTTTGGAAATAAGCGTTTCTCGCAAAATAAACCCAAGCTTGCGCAACATCTAGCCCAATCGCCGCTCTGCCTTGTCTCAACGCCACACTCTTGAAATCACAGTCAAACCGACTAAGCAACTGTCTGTATCCAACAAGGCGTCGATTCCACGCTGCTAATGTGGCAACATTGGGGTAACTACGCACGCATGTATGGTCCTTCCCTGGTTGTAACAGAAGAATTCAAGTGATTTCTATTGACGATTCGGAAAGTGTCCTGACTCCCAAATGATGGTCAAAAACTGGCGAGTAAGATTTTCTTTCACTGTGTGGGGCGCCGTAACAAGCTGTAAAGAGTCTTATCGTAACCAGATGGTGTATCACGAGCCGCGGAACAGATTTCCCACACGTAAAACGGGCAAGTGTGTTCGTCATACTTCGTGGAAGTGAAATCGAAGCAGCCAGTCTATAGTGTAGGAAATCTGGATCCAGAATGCCAGTGCCGTCTCACGGTCCTGTCTGAACACTTTCATCCCGTATTAGAGCTGCAACTTATCACCTCCCACCTCGCAGACACCTTCCTGATGTTTTCCCATACCACTGTACTTTTATTGGAACAGTTTATTGTGTCAACGAACATTTTCCACGATCTCTTCTTGCTATTCCTAATAATTAGGCCATCATTCGTCGTCGCTTCTCGAAATCTTGCGAGGATCTCTGCGCTTACCGGCACTAGAACCTACGCAGAGCCATTCTCTTGTGCGGGTTGGCATTCTTTTTTCCACCATTGGTCTAGCTGCCATTGTAGCTGACCTGAAGACTCATGAATGGATACTTCAGCTGCGTGGTGGATCATTTTGGCAAAATTATCCATCAATTTCTGGACGCTATCATGTTTTAGAAACACTGAAGGTTGGCATTACAGCGTCTAGTTTTCCTTACTGAACACCTATCGCAACGATTTTGCTTCGTGCACTGTTCTGTCTACAAGCTAAATCCAGATCGTGAAGTGATAACTTGAGTGCAAAACATCGACCACTACCGATGGAGCGGAGTGTACTAGGGCTGGAGTGCATACCGAGAAGCCGATAGCAGTGAACGGCTCTGGGCAGTTGTGAAGTACATGCTTTGCCCTGTGTTCAACAAATTTGTATTACAATACTTTGTCTACGCCTGGAGCGTGTGGTTGCGGAGCCCCAAAGCCCATTGTGTGAGTTAAAATGTAGATATTCGTGGAGGTGTGTTATGAGCTCATTGAGAGCCTCTTCGTCTAGAACATCGTGTGGGGGGCAGGTAGAGTGAACTTGTTGTCTATCTATGACGGACAGCCATTGGTTTTACGACTGCTTCTCGGCTGGTGGTAAATGAAATAGGCGAGGTGCGGTATGAGTTGTTTACGTGGAAAAGAAGACTGTCCGTTAGCTGTCATCCCAACAAGGTTGTTCTTTTTTGTGGGGGACGCAGCCACGCAGCTCAGGGCCTTTCTACTGGTGACAGATACATATTAGTCTTTCCTGAGCCAGCAATCGTAATTCATCCACATGTAGCCATCTTAGCGGCGAGATTTTTTCCTCGCCCCTCTTGTAATTCCTCTGTGGTGAGCTGTGAAGAAAAGATTACTTGAATGACTTGCTGGTTCCCTCAGGCAGACATCGACGTCCGTAACATCGGTACTGCAGTCCTGAAGGCACTACTGGAGCAGATGAGCTTCTTCGAAACAAAACGATTCCCATCCGCACCAGTCTGGAGATTTTACTGTGTTAGGGAGGTGGGGTCTTCCTTTGCCGCAGCGATCAGCCAGCCACGGTAACCTGCTGTATTGCTTTAGTTATTTTCACTGCTTTTTCGGTGTATGTTTTGGGACTACCAAAATACGTGTACAGTATGTTATCAAAATTAACCGGACTCACTAGAGGCGGATCCGCTAATGTAAGAGTAGGTGATGTGCAACGTGTTGTTAGTAGAGAGGCATTAACAGCAAACTAGATCTGTCAGGAGAGCTCAGGGACGTGGAACATAGATGTCACCTGAGCACCATGTCCTTCACTGACATGTGAAACTTTCTAAAGCTGCCCAAGTCAGTTATTAGTGAAGTCGTTGTGAAGTGGAAACGCGAAGGGAGAACCACACTGAAGTCAAGACCTGGAAGGTCTCATCTACTGACGGATAGGGACCTCCAAGAATCGCGCCGCGGGATTCAAAATATTGTGTGGAGCGAGCAGAAGAAACCACTCGACAGCTCCAAAGAGATAGCAGCAGTCGAATAACAACACCGAATATGCGTTGAGAGTAAAAAAAAAAGGTCTACAATGATAGTGTGGCTGCGCATAAACCAAATATATCTACAGCCGGTGCTAAGCGACCATTAAGGTGGACTACAGAGCGATGCCATTTTTTTAATGCTGGAGGGAACTGACACCATGAATCCTGCAGGGCTGTCCATAAGCCCGTAAGAGAACGAGGGGGTGGAGATTTCTTCTGAACAGCACGTTGCAAGGCATCTCAGATATGCTCAATAATGTTTAAGTCTGGGGACCTTGGTAGCCAGCGGGAGTGTTTAAACTCAGAAGAGTGTTTCTAGAGCCACTCTGAAGCAATTCTGCACGTGTGCAGTGTCGAATTGTGCTGCTGGAATTGCCCAATCCGTCAGAAGGCACAATGGACATGACTGGATTTAGGTGGTCAGACAGGATGCTTACGTACGTCTCACCTATCAGAGACGTATCTAGACATGTCAGGCGTCCCACATCACTCGAACCGCACGCGCCCCACGCCATTACAGAGACTCCACCAGCTTGAATAGTCACCTGTTCACATGCAGGGACCATGGATTCATGAAGTTGTCTCCATAGCTTCACAAGTCCATCCGCTCGATACAATTTGAAATGAGACTCATCCGACCAGGCAATATGTTTCCAGTCATCAACAGTCCATTGTCGGTGTTGAGGGGCCCAGGCCAGGCGTAAAGCTTTGTGTCGTGCAGTCACCAAGGGTACACGAGTGGACCTTCGGCTCCGAAAGCCAATATCGAAGAAATTTCGTTGAATGTTTCGCACGCTGACGTTTGTTGGTGTCCTAACTCTGTAATCTGCAGCAATTTCCGGAAGGGTTGCACTTCCGTCACGTTGAACGAATCTCTTCAGTCGTCGTTGGTCCTGTTCTTGCAGGATCTTTATCCGGGCACAGCGATGTTCCAGATTTGATGCTTTACCGGATTCCTGATACTCACGGTATACTCGTCAAATGGTCGTCAAATGGTCGTACGGGATAATCCCCTCTTCATCGCTACCTCGCTGTGTCCCACCGTTCGTGCCCTGACAACAACGCCACGTTGAAACTCACTTAAATCTTGATAACCTGCAGTTGTAGCAGCAGTGACCGATCGAAAAACTGCGCCAGACACTTTTTTCTCTTCTGTTGGCGTTCCCAACCGCAGCGCCGTATTCTCACTGTTTACATGTTCCAGTGGCTCCAGTCAAAGGCACGAACATTTGGCAAAAGGTCATTGTTCACAAGTGAGAAACAACGATGCCTACATTAAGGTATCACCACCATACCAGTCAGAATGAAACGTGATGGGCCACTAACACAGGTACTTGGCCGACCACTGTGACGGAGCTGTTCTAGGCGTTTCAGACCAGAACCGCGCTGCTGCTACGGTCGCAGGTTCGAATCCTGCCTCGGGCATGGATGCGTGTGATGTCCTTAGGTTAGTTATGTTTAAGTAGTTCTAAGTCTAGGAGACTGATGACCTCAGATGTTAAGTCCCATAGTGCTTAGAGCCATTTGAACCATTTGAACAGGTATTTGTTTAGGACGGTGACGGTCATATACATATGAAATGTCTCTACGACACGATAAATATAGATACTGAAGATCGCTTTAATTGTTTGGAATATCGAGTCTGATGCTAGATTAAAACGCATTACCGGGCTTCTTGACCGCAAATGTATTCTCGACGAAAAAATAAATTTTTAGTTGGATATAACGTTCACACATAAAAGAATTTCTTCATGTAGTTTTTTCAAATGGGCCGTTTGCAACCGCTCCGAACGATTGTGTTTTTCCTTTGGGTCGAAAAAGAACCGACTTTTTCTGAAGCGACTGTACCCTTCAAAGGATACAAAATATTGAGCAGCTGCCCAGTACTTCTAAAATCTTTGCTTCATCAGCCTCACGTGTTTGCCCATATATCCGTTTTTACGGCCTCATCGGCTGAAGACCTTCGTTCACCTTGACTCGTTTTTATTTGCCGGTCATTTGAGTCTGACGCGGCTCTAATTTCACGTCGGAAATGAAATGGCGTCAGATTACAATGTTCTCCCTTTAGACAAACGGTCTGATTCCACTTCATGCTTTACAACTAGTCTAACGTCATTCGTAAACACACCTGGTCTCAAGAGCGACCTTTTGGAGCCTCTATATAACCAAAATAAGGCCATCGAAGAATTTCAGTTATGTATCGGTAATATCAGTACGATTGTATAGTGTAAAAATAAACAATAATATTTAAGCACAACTTTCGTAAATTAATAAAAGTTCGCTAAAATATGTGTCAACAGAATGCTGTTTTGATAATCTCTAATAATGCAAGCATTTACATATACCAGGAGGTGGAACATCCACAGGTGTTCATTTTAATTTTCAAAGACTTCATTTCATACTTTTCGTACCATTCTCGAATCTTCTTACATTCTTTTGAGTTAACACGGAAGTATTGCAGCTGGCCGTATTTACATGACAAGATACCAATACATTACACACACCGTATTTTTTATCTTCGTTATCTGTGATTTTATAGTCCGATGTCCTTGTATGCATGACCAATTTCCTGTACGTGTTTCCAAAGGTCTGTCGTATGTTAACACTCGAAAGCGTATGTGATGATCTTTATTCCTATTCAAACGAAATTGTGTGGCTGAAGGAAGCAAGGAAGATTAGGGTTTGACGTCCCGTCGACAACGAAGTCTTTAGAGATTGAGTTACAAACTGGCATTATGCAGTCCCCCCGCCTTGCAGCACCTGCCACTGCAGTATGAACATACCATTAACAATACCACTACCCTCTACCCTGTTAAGAAACACATCTGGCTTCTTTACATTTACTCCGTCTCCCACACTGAGACTCCTTTATTACGTTCCCAGAGTTAGAAAAAATAATCCAGAATCGTTCTAACGAATGTTTTGTAAGCAACTTCTGTCGTGAACGAGTTACATGTACTTATGAGTCTTACAACGAATCTCAGCGCCGGGTCTCCTATTAGTTTTGTGGGACCGTTCCAGTTTCAATCTGTCCGGAGGAATACTCCAAGATATTTTACGGTTGCTACTATTTTCGGTGATACATCAAAATCATTTAATCTTACAATAATGGCTTTTTGCATCACTTTATGAACAATACGTTACAATGGTTTACGTTTGTAGCGGTTATTTTCTATGACTGAGATGCAAATGGATTACTGAACCAATAATATACCTGTTGCAATTTGTAGGATGAATAGGCCTTTATAAAATAAATTCAGACAACAGTTACGCTTGCTTAAAAATTTCCCCTTTAGTGTATAAATGGAATAAGTAACCTCATACTACATACATCGAATCACAGGAGAAAGCTTGATGTTAGGCACCAGAATAAAAAAAATGAGTCACAAAGCAACATAACAATGGAATTAATGCAAATCTAACAATCAATAAAATTATTAGTTCAATAAAAAAATGAAATCTATCAATTTTAACTTTAAACTGTATAGTTATCTAATGTAGAGATGCAGGAATATAGCATAAACATTGTTGTACAAGAAGAGGGCTTATATACAAAACTTAAGATCAGAAATATCTATTGCACTATTTGTCACTGACAAGTAACACAGCTCAATGAAATTTGGATCATACGTAGAAAGAACTGCTACAGTATAACAGAGGAGGTAGCTGAAATAAGTACACAATGTGACGAACAGAAAAAAAAATATTCAAAGAAAATAATTACATGGAAGTTACTGCAATTCATGTTAGTCCCCTAGACATTAGAAAATGCCGAATATGTTTTTTAATAGAGTGTGTGATCACCAAGGAGAGCAGTCCATGCTCTGCAACGTGCTCCTGTCTTGGCCATAAGGTTGGTAAGAAGCTTTTGTTTTGGGGCGTTCGATTTCTCCAGCAACGTCGTTCAGAGCTGCTGGACGGTAACTGGTGCACGAAGATGTACTGATGTGCGTCTTCCGAACGCATCCCACACATGCTTGATGAGATTTTACGTCAGGAGAAAGTGCAGACCAGTCCATTCGCCGACTATCCTGTCGTTCCAAGAGTTCCTCCACCTGCGCTGTTCGATGTGGTCGCGCACTGTCATCCATAAAAATGAGGTCAGGACCAAATGCACCACCGAAAAGAATCACATCTGTAAGGAGTAGGGTGTCACAGTAGCTTTGACCTGGGCGTGTGCGCATTCAAAGATTGAGAGGGCTGTAATCCCATGTAACATTATACTTCCACACACTATAACCGAAACAATCATGTTCGGCAATGTTCCGGAGTGCATTACGTGTTCCCACCTCTCGTTATACGAGACTATGTCCGGAATAACTTCTCGGACTGTATTTGGTGTCATCCAAGCACGAGACCCAAATCCTCGTTGATTTAACCCCTCCTCTCCTGGTACCGTCGCAATGTGTTAAATGAAGCTGAAAATGTGGCAGTGGGTGACGCGGGACCCTTCTTGGCCGATGAAAAATGTAACAGTCATTTGTTGCTGTAGTTTACACAGGTACGGCGACTGTTTGGGTGTGGTCTCTCTATCTGACAACCGGTATAATGTGTGTGCTGTGACGTCCAGCTTCCTGGGCACAACTGGGGAACCTTTGTCAGCATGTTCCAGCACTTCCATCACTTCCACCGAATGCGGTATGTTGCTTCATGTATCTCGTTCTTAAGTTTCGTGTATATATAGATAGGATGTAGTATGGTAACTGAAGACAGTGTACTAAACAACGTTACATCAGGATTTACTTCATTTGCTGACTAGTAACTGTAGCTATTAGTAGCAGTTTTTAGACTGTTTAGTACCTCCGAGTACATGTGATAAGAACAAACCATTAACGCTTATTTTCCCCTGCACGGCAGTGCTGATGTCAAAGTGTGAGCACATGGATGCAGAATGGTTAGTATATACTGAAAGGTGTAACTCACTAACTGGTGCAGTTATGACTGTTCAGGAAACAACACGTAGCAGATTGTGTGTCATCTAAGTGGAAAGTCTGTTAGATGCAAAGAGAAAACAACTGAGACTCTGAAGTGGGTACATATTAAGGTGCCAATGATCACAGTATCTACAATTACAACACCAACAACCACTCTCTCTCTCTCTCTCTCTCTCTCTCTCTCTCTCTCTCTCTCTCTCTGTGTGTGTGTGTGTGTGTGTGTGTGTGTGTGTGTGCATGTGTGTAAGCAGAGTGTATTTGTGGCCCTATGCCCCTGGATCTATTTCAACTGAATTTCACACAGAAACAGCAAGCCACTTGATTATCAAGTACTGTGGCATTTAAAGACTCCTACCTTCAATAGTAGTGGTGATACAAGCATACAGGCTTTCCTGCGCGACTGGCATGAGGTGTGGGAACAGTTTTAGCCTGATTTATCGATATTCCTTGCAAGATAGCCTACAGGCCAAGGACAAGAACAGTTTTGTGGCCCCTAAAATGTAGGCTGCCCAGCACATCATGCATGTTGTGTTGGAATAGTATCATCCTGCTTCATCCACCTATTTTAGAAGGGCTGCACATCTGCTGAAATAAATAAGCATTCTTTGTGTACTCCGATGACCCGGTTGTAGCGCAGCAGGTTTTACGAGATAATGTTCGTTGAAGTAAGGCACGCAGCCGTCTAAAAGAGTGGCTGCAGGATGGCTTTTTTTTTTCTTTTCGTTTTGCTCACAGCACAGCTGACGCTGCCTGCTGTAAGAACTTCATAGCGTAGCATTCAGTCGATACGAAGATTCATACCCTCTACGAATTAAATAATCGATACTAGTTATTATCCGATTTTGTCAAAATTTAGTACATAGCCTTTTGTTATGAATGGAATGATGTTGTCAAATGTCAGATTTTTATTTATCATAGTTCCGGAAATAAATAGAATTACCTGAAAGTCCTAACACCTATGCTTGCGTTTTAAAAACCAAGTTGGGAACAACAACAGATTGACTTTCATTATCATTTGAAAAAATTACAAAGTTGTCAGTGCATAAATCATCAATTAATTAGAATTTTCTTTTTAAGCTTTAGTCACTTTGCATTACATAAAACAAAAATCGCTCAAATTCATTGTTTGATTATAATTTGTTGTGTGAGTGCGTGAGAATGATTGAGAGAGTGTATGTGACATACGTTAAAATTTAGTATTTTATTTTATGTAAAACCTTGAACAAATGAACCGTGGGAAAGTTATGTTGCAACTACGATTCAGGTGACGTATGTCTGTGTGAGCATGATTTTGTGTCAGAGCAGCCAGAATGGAAGTTAGAGGTGGAATAAATATATTTATCAATCTGAAGAATGTTTCGCACTTTGCTTATTTTGATTAAACTTAATACAATAAAATGGATTTTTGCCGACATTAATTAGTGTCAAATTAGTGATTGGATAAAGCAAGATTTGCCGTGAGAATGATCGGGAAGGAACGTTCTGATTGGTCGTTTAGATCAACAGCTAATCAGAATTAAGCTGTTCCTGTGCGAATAGAGGAGTGTGCAGGGAGGAGGGTACCTTGAGGGGAGTCGCTTGCTAGCTGGCCTACGCATAACGCAATGACAGATTGCTCCTCAGAAATACTCTGTAAAATGTGGAAATCGTGAGCTAATTTTGGTACGAATATTTTAGTAAAAGTTTGGTGTTTCTATGTTAAATAGTTTGAGAGATATGAATGTGTGATCTTTCTGGTCGTAGTAACAACTCCAGTGGCTCGTTTCGTGCTCTGTACGGAATATTTTGGCGAGCACTTCTTACGATGAAGACCACTGAAAGGACCGAATCTTTAACCCGCGAATAGTTGTCAGCCTGTGACTAGTAGAACATGAAAATTAGTCTGGTCGGACTTGCTAAAATTCTGGCTGCTTCTCGAGTGAATATTTGTTACACAAACGGTGAACTTTCAATGTTAATATTTCACCATATTTAATACGGACATGAAAGCCATTTCATGTGTTTTAGTATAAATAAAAAACAGATTTAATCTAATGTGAAACGCTTTTCTTCTAGTAGATTGATTATTCCTACCACCCGATTTTTTAATCATGAGCTTTGACTTTCAACTAGAGTTACGCAGCCTCTGTGTGGTATGTATTAGGTAATGATTTTATCAACGCTACTTTACACTGCCTAGCACGTATCTGCTACCACAGAATGAAGGGACATCGGCAAGAATCCTAACGAGGTAGGTGGACTGAACGAAAGCGTTAACAACACAGACGACGGACTCCTCCCCGCCACATGGTGACAATACAGACACGACACATTTTTAATAATTTAACTGAGATGATGGACAAAATTTCAATGTCAAAGAAAATCTAATGTCGGGATAAAAAAAAGTAAAAATAAAAATAAAAAGACAAATAAAAAGTCATAGTCGAAACTAGTAGCAGACTCACATGAATTCTTCACAGATTTGGCATGTCACAGTCAGTAAACAGTGTGACAAGGCTAACTAAATCCTCATCATGTTGTTACAAATACAAGCAGGAAATACTGCGCAGTAGATGTAAAAGACTTTAGGGTCTTTGTTCATATGTTCGACTTAATAAAAGTGCAAAATATGTTGGATAAGCTTATTATACTGCAGGCCCACAAAATACCTCTATTAGCATCCAAAGTTAAAGATATTTGAAGTGCCTTGCTAAAATAAAGTTGGGACATAGTGTATATAGAAATGAATATACATGCAGAAACCCCTTAGCTGTGTGAAGTATTTAAAGTAAGTTTTGAGCAATCATTTCGAAACCTATGCGCTTTAGTGCCAATGTCCAGTAAAAACAAGCAGATAGCAGCAAATATACATAAGTCATCCTGGACCATTAAACATCTCATCTCTGTAACAAAGCATATAGTGAACAAGAGTTTCCAAACTATTATAAAAGATACGAAAAGAATTGCGGAAAGGCGTCGCTAGCCACAATAAGTCAGCAAGAGACAAAAAAGAAACTATAAAGTTGAAAGTAAAAGATAAACCAGTCTGAACTTTATAAAAAAATGGAATAGAACACAGACACAGAATCACAATAGCTTACAGGTAAAAGACATCCGTAGGACGATAAATGATAGAAGAAAAGTAGCAAATTTTGTGAATAATTATTTTCAGGGATAACAAAGAAAGTACAAGGAAATTCCATGAAAATTGAAGATTTTGTTACGCTTGTATCGCTTGTTGTTCCTTTGTTTAGTGGTAAAGCAAGACAGTTCGCATAATCAAACCTTCGCTGTATATTGTTGAAATTCAGGTTTGCTCGTTTTTTATTTTGCTGTTGATACTTTAACGTCTGTTTTGCATATTGTTACGTCTGTAGACGCTAAAATAGAAACTCACCAATAAGGAGTGTGCAAGCATAGTTGAAATGTCAGTCTGTGTACTTAAAGACTGCGTAGGCAGTATACAAACCCATGTAGTTACATAATAAATGAGTCCTTACGGTCAGGTAGCTTTCCAGAGCATCTGAAACAGGAGAGAGCTTTCCCCTCTGCTAAAGAAAGGCGATGCTCAAGATACAGAAAACTACTGGCCCATTACTCTTCTGTCATCATTCTATAAAATTAATGAACTCCATTATGGAAAACCGATTTATGGATTACTTGAATAAATGTTCCACTGTGAAGTACAGCTAGCTTTTTGGAGAAGTATAAGTACAGAATCTGACGTTGTAGAGTTTACAAGAATTGTACGTCATGTACTAGGAAAAAAAATGAGTGTCAATTGTATTTTTAGATCTATTTTATTAAAAACTACTTATTAAGCTTACGCAGAACTTGTAATATCTCAAAAGCAAGCAGCAACTAAGACAAAATTTTCAATGCAACATTCATCAGGTCCCAAGTATGTTAACATATGAGTCCCTTAGGGATCTTAAACTCAACATTATTTTAGTTATCGATCACATACTGACTTTCCTCGCAGTAAATGTGTTGTCTAAGGTTCTGTCAGATGTAAGGTATTTATGAATAAGAACTCGCTAAATGCTGGAAGTGTTGAGCTGGTGACTGGCACACAAAGAAGTGCAGAAAGTGATGTAACCTTCTTCAAGGTAGAGTTCACAAACACACACACTCACACCCACATACATATTGTGCAAGCTTAATGCCCAATGCTGGGCAGTCCTGGCCTTGTGTATTAAGCAGGAACTATGCAGCTCCGTGTGTGTGTGTGTGTGTGTGTGTGTGTGTGTGTGTGTGTGTGTATGTGTATGTGTATTGTGATGTGTTTGTGAACTGTAGGTAGAAAAGGATTTCTTTGAAAGCTAGCTAAGTTTTCCTTCTTTTTGTGTGCCTGTCAATGGCGTGACGTATCTACCATCTGGTAAGCTGTTACGTTTAACCGTATATTATTTACCTTCTAAACAATTATTGCAGAAACTGCATTCTCCACTTTTTGACACTGTATGAGCTATTCACATTTGCATGATAGAGGCAGTTAAGTTTTATGTAGAAAGAACATGTCCACAATATGCCCCTAGCCTACAGACAGGATATAATATTTCAGTTTTGTGCGGAATGACATTTCTCCTGTAGAAGTGCTGTTTCTGCTCTAAATGTGTGCATGAGATGTCAGTACAGGAAGCGTTCTACTACTGGCAACTCACCATTAATGTAATTAATATTCACAACATGAAGGGCAATATCGAAAATTTTATATATATGTGGGGGAGGCAAAGAAAAGTTCAGATTCTTTTATCTTACACGACATTAATATTGAGTCACTAAGTGACACGAAATATATACACATTTTTTGTGATGATTGTCCCAGACATAACAAAAATAGTACTGTTGTTAGATTTTTACAAAATGTACACCATTATTTTCCTTTACATGGGCTTTCTTTCATGCCATGTGATTGTCGTTTTGGTGTTATGAAGAGGAAGATTCCCGCACCACTCAGAATCTATTCACTGAGTAAATATGTAAAATTAATAGCTTTGAAGAAGAACAACCGATTTACCATTAAAATGGTACAAACAGCAGACATTTTTGATTTTCGTAAGTGGTGGCCAAATAAATTCAAGAAATCAATACCCTCAGTAAAATCTATGGAAAGAAGAGGGAGAAAAGACAAAATAGTAACATTTCATATAAATTAATTTATGAAGTTTTATATGAAGATCAAATCAAAGAAAAGAATTTCATTCGTAGACTGGTTATTCATAATTTAAAACTATCGCCCTCTACAATCAACAGTCCATTCTTGTCATGTACTCCTGCTCATCAAGTGATATAAAAAAATCACAGCCTTCCATAACATCACAATACTGTAACTTTTATAACGAATAGTAGCTACAATTTCCACAATGGCTCATGAGAATTTATGTTGAAAGAGCTCTGTTATTATTATTTTTTATTATTTATTTTATGGCCTTCATTGGACCACTGTAGTCAAAAATACAAAGTTCTAAACAAGTTGTTACACATGGATACAATTTGGTTCGACAATAACTTAATATATTTAGGTAATATAATTATTAGAGGCTATTCTTATATGAAAGGTGTTTTGCTCTTCTGTCTGCCCAATATTTCTTCATTCTTTCAGATATCTTCTTTCTTTCTTCATCTGAGACACCTCTTCCTGTACTCCTTTTATTGATTTTCATTTGTAGTCTGGTTTGCGGGTCTTGCAGTATTCTGGTTTTCTCTGTCTTGTTTTTTAGGCCATCTACTGTAATTTGAAGTTCTTTTATATCTTCATTAATTTCTGTGATCCATTGAATGTCGCTCTTGCTATTCCACAATTTTTGTATTATTTTTTTACTAATTTTGTTTTCTGGAGTTCTCATCAGATGTCCAAAGAATGAGATGCGTTTCTTCCTGATTGTGCTCATGACTGGTTCTATTTTCTTATATACTGTTTCATTTGATGCTATTCTCCAATGTCCATTTATTTTATACTGTTTATTTATACATGTCCTAATTATTCTTCTTTCTATTTTTAGTATTCTGTCAATTTCTGCTGTGTTAGTTGTTTTGCAGATAGTTTCAGCTGCATATGTTATTTCTGGTTGTTTAACTGTTTTATAGTGTTTTAATTTTGCATCTATTGATAGGTTTTTTTTGTTGTATGTAGTTTTGGTAATGTAATTTGCATAGTTCAGTTTTTTTATTCTATTTTGCCATGATGGCTTCTCATTTAGATTATATGTTATTATTTCGCCTAAATATTTAAATTTATCAACGATTTTGATTTCCTGTTCTCCTATTGTAATTTTGTTTGCAAGTGGTGGATCAGTTAGCATAATCTCCGTTTTTTCAAATTATATTCTAAGGCCTACTTTCTCTGCTATTTCTTGCAGTTATTTCACTTGTTGCCTGGCTTCTTGAACGGTGTTGGCTAGGAGAGCAAGATCATCAGCGAATCCCAAGAGCTCTGTACTTAGATATAAGATTTTTTTTATCTACTCATTCTTTATTCAGCTTCTAAAAGTGTGGGTTTATGATGCAGCAGAAATGACGTAAGACTATTTTCTTTTTATTTCAAATAACATATTGTGTCTCGAAATTTGCGAGTGTTAAAGAATAGTAATTTTTTGTTGCTAAGATACCATGGCATAGGATAGGAAGAATGAGTCCCATAGTCTGTTATAAATTAAAACTTTCCTGTGGTAAGAAGTAAGGTTTCTAAATTCATTACAGACTATTAAAACCGATTTACAACCTTTTGTTTTCTATGTCGTTACCGGTCATTTCAGAAAGAGCTCTTCTCTATTACTTTTATAAACCTCTGTGGGCTTTTGTGTTTGTCTCATCTTATCGAACAATATGTAAAAATATTTGCACTCCGTAGCAGATAAATAAAAAAAAGTCCACAGCTCTACACACTAGATTACCCCTTACAGATTTTTTTTTCATTTCCTAGAAAATGTGACTGGGTGGAGAAGTGTTGTTTCAGAAATAAAAGATTCACATGGAGGAAACATTCTTTATCCTGATGAAAACTACATTGTAATCACAAAGAGGATATCAGCGGTCTAAGCGGGGAAAGCAATTACCACCCTAACATTTACTTATAATTGGTCATCATTCATCGAACATAAAGCATGAGTATCTCCTCTCAAAGAGGGAAACATTTCTGTAAAATGAAATGTAGAAAAAAATTTCATTGACTGCATGTCAAATATAAAGTTTTTCAGAAATAGTATTGACTCCGACCGAAAACGGAATGAACATACAAATACATTAACAAAGAAATTGTCATCAGTACGTAGGGTCATCTGTGTGTAATTGACAGTGTCTCATTGTTACTTGCTGTTTCGAGAAGAACTGTATCGTTAGCTATTGATTCATTTCTTTGGGGTCCCATACATTGAAGATAGAGACAGTCCTCGAAGGACAGAAAGGGACCGTTAGAATAATAACTAAATATAATAACCGAGCTCCTGTCAAACTGAGTTTAAACAGTTGGAAATTCTAACATCGCCTCTGTGCACAAATACCCGAGTCAGTTATGCACATCTGGAAGAATATCGACGATTGTCACGATCCGTAGCATTTAACAAGAGTAAACAAAGGAGGACCTACGTAAAGGAGCCCCAAAAAATCGGTTCGTGGACTTCCTGGAGACTTAAGCCTACAAAGGACCACTATTCATAAGGTTTTAGAGAAAAGTCTCCATTTTTGGGTTACAAATTACAGTTGCTGCACGCTATCAAACCGTTTCGATTTTGTTACAGATATGCTTAATGAGATCGACTGTGAGAAATGATTTATGAAAGAGATTGTGTTTAGCGATGGGATTGTATTCCAGGTCTGTGGTTATATTCATCGCTATTACGTCAGAATATGCGCTTCTGAAAATCCTCGTCCCTAAATTAAGAACAAATGAAGCATCCCTACGGTGAAAGTGTGGTGCACGCTGATGCACGGTAAAGCTATAGGCTCATTCTCCTTTGCGGAGCCGACTGCGACGTCAATCAACTACCTTGACACGTTGCAACCGTATGCAGTGCCACAGCCTCCTGAAGATGTCATTCAACAGGACGGCACTCCTCCGCAATTCGCGTGTTTATGGATATTACACTACTGGACATTAAATTGCCACACCAAGAAGAAATGCAGATGATGCACGGGTATTCAATGGACAAATATATTATACTACAACTGACATGTGGTTACATTTTCACGCAATTTGGGTGCATAGATCCTGAGAAATCAGTACCCAGAACAACCACTCTGTCCGTAATAACGGCCTTGATACGCATGGGCATTGAGTTTAACAGAGCTTGGATGGCTTGTAGAGGTACAGCTGCCCATGCAGCTTCAACACGATACCACAGTTCATCAAGAGTAGTGACTGGCGTATTGTGACGAGCCAGGTGTCCGGCCACCATTGACCAGACGTTTTCAATTGGTGAGAGATCTAGAGGTCTGGAGAATGTGCTGGCCAGGGCAGCAGTCGAACATTTTCTGTATCCAGAAAGGCCCGTACAGGACCTGTAGCATGCGATCGTGCATTATCCTGCTGAAATGTAGGCTTTCTCAGGGATCGAATGAAGGGTAGAGCCACGGCTCGTAACACATCTGAAATGTAACGTCCACTGTTCAAAGTGCCGTCAATGCGAACAAGAGGTGACCGAGACTTGTAACCAATGGCACCCCATACCATCAGCCGGGTGATACGCCAGTATGGCGATGACGAATACACGCTTCCAATGTACGTTCACCGCGATGTCGCCAAACACGGATGCGACCATCATGATGCTGTAAACAGAACCTGGATTCATCCGAAAAAATGACGTTTTGCCATTCCTTCACCCAGGTTCGTCGTTGAGTACACCATCGCAGGCGCTCCTGTGTGTGATGCAGCGTCAGGGGTACCCGCAGCCATGGTCTCCGAGCTCATACTCCATGGCGCTGCAAACGTCGTCGAACTGTTCGTGCAGATAGTTGTTGTCTTGCAAACGTCCCCATCAGTTGACTCAGGGATCGAGGCGTGGTAGCACGATCCGTTACAGGCATGTGGATAAGATGCCTGTCATCTCGACTGCTAGTGATACGAGGCCGTTGGGATCCAGCACGGCGTTCCGTATTACCCTCCTGAACCCACCGATTCCATATTCTGCTAACAGTCATTGGATCTCGACCAACGCGAGCAGCAATGTCGCGATACGATAAACCGCAATCGCGATAGGCTACAATCCGACCTTTATCAAAGTCGGAAACGTGATGGTACGCATTTCTCCTCCTTTCATGGGGCATCACAACAACGTTTCATCAGGCAACGTCTCTCAACTGCTGTTTGAGTATGAGAAATCTATTGGAAACTTTCCTCATTTCAGCATGTTGTAGGTGTCGCCACCGGTGACAACCTTGTATGAATGCTGTGAAAAGCTAATCATTTGCATATCGCAGCATCTTCTTCCTGTCGGTTAAATTTCGCGTCTGTAGCACGTCATCTTCGTGGTGCAGCAATTTTAATGGCCAGCAGTGTGAATTTCCATACCGGTGGATAGGAAGGAATATTTTTAATCGTATCTACGACGTCTCTGGTCCTAACGCCATTAGAGTTTTACTTTTCGTGTCATGTGAAGGAATGTGTATCCAATGTACGTATCAACGACATTAAACACAGAGAATCACAGATGATACTCACTCTGTTACACCAGATGTCCTTACACGTGCGCGGAAGGGAGTAGAAAATCGTTTAGATGTGTATAGGCAACAAATGGAAGCCACATCGAACTCCGATGAACGGGTATGCACACTTGCAGAGTCTCTATTTTATTGTCATCTTGTTTCAAATTTTTATTTTGGTTCACTGCTCCTCTGTAACAGATTAAAACTGCGCTATGACTTTAGGGGCTCACTGTGTTTCTTACAAATATTTTCAGGTTTTTGTGCTTTAGTTTTCTGGTTTATCGGCTTGAGTGCGAGGTACGATATGACAGAGACGATACGGCGAGAAGCGGTGGCGGGGCTATGTTTAGAAATGAGCCCCTTATCCCAGGAGGCAGGTGGGCGGTGACGGCGAGGATTTGCCCTTCATCGCTGGGGCAGCCTGTTGTGCTGTGTCGGGACGCGGATGCCCTGCCCGCCGCCGTTGCGAAACCCGCCCGCCGAGCGCCAGATGCCCGGCCGTCGGATGATATAAGGCGCCAGCGGCCGACCTCCGGACTCCCCGGATAAAGGTCTGCCCAAATGCTGGGCCGCCGCGCCGTCGGTTCCGCCCACGGCGCTTCGGTCCGTCTGGCGAGGAACATTAAAAGCCCACTTCCAAGGGCGACCCCTCGTTTCCGACTTCGTTAAAGCGAAGCACTTTACAATTGATTGTCGGCTTGCAGCAATACCTAGCACCTCGCGATTGTACTACCGCCTGAAGGTCCGTAGCCGCAGATTCTCAACATCAGCAGTTAACGACGTTACAAGGCCGCGATACGATATTTGGTGTACACATTTGTTACTTTTTTGCGTAATTTGTCTTATGGCTGGTTCCATGCGGCCTGCCACGAATTGCTCACCTGTGCCAACCCCTTCAACTCAGAGGAGGGTAAAATAGAAAGAGCTCCAACAGGGAGACGAAGAAACTGATACGGTGTGTCCCAGACCACAAGATCATTTCGTTTTCATCCAAACCACCTCCCTGAATTACTTTTTGGACAGACTCCAGTCTCTGCGCCTGCTGACAGCTTTTACCGTCTACATCTTACCCAAGTGCCTTCGAAGTTACTTACTGATATCTTAACATGTGTCCTCTTATCCTGTCTCTTACTCTTGTCATGGTTTTACGCATACTATTCTTCTCACCAATTTGCGGAGAAACTTCTCACTTCTTAACAGTCCACCAAGTTTTCAGCATCCTTCCGTAACGCTACATATCAGACGCTTCGATTTCTTTCTTTTCCTGTATTTCAACACCCCCTCACTCATTTAATACAATCTTGTTTTCTACACCACTGGCCATTAAAATGGTTACATCAGGAAGATGAGTCGCTACAGACGCGAAATTTAACCGACAGGAAGAAGATGCTGTGATATGCAAATGATTAGCTTTTCACAGCATTCACACAAGGTTGGCGCCGGTGGCGACACCTACAACTTGCTGACATGAGGAAAGTTTCCAACCGATTTCTCACACACAAACAGCAGTTTACCGGCGTTGCCTGGTGAAACGTTGTTGCCATGCCTCGTCTAAGGAGGAGAAATGCGTACCATCACGTTTCCGACTTTGATGAAGGTCGGATTGTAGCCTATCGCGATTGCAGTTTATCGTGTCGCGACATTGCTGCTCGCGTTGGTCGAGATCCAATGACTGTTAGCAGAATATGGAATCGGTGGGTTTAGGAGGGTAATACGGAACGCCGTGCTGGATCCCAACGGCCTCGTATCACCAGCAGTCGAGATGACAGGCATCTTATCCGCATGGCTGTAACGGATCGTGCAGCCACGTCTCGATCCCTGAGTCAACAGATGGGGACATTTGCAAGACAACAACTATCTGCACGAACAGCAGCATGGAGTATCTGCTCGGAGACCATGGCTGCGGTTACCCTTGGCGCTGCATCACAGACAGGAGCGCCTGTGATGGTGTACTCAACGACGAACCTAGGTGAAGGATTGGTAAAACGTAATTTTTTCGGATGAATCCAGAGATGAATCCAGATTCTGTTTACAGCATCATGATGGTCGCATCCGTGTTTGGCGACATCGCGGTGCACGCACGTTGGAAGCGTGTATTCGTCATCGCCATACTGGCGTATCATCTGGCGTAATGGTATGGGGTGCCATTGGTTACACGTCTCGGTCACCTCTTGTTCGCATTGACGGCACTTTGAACAGTGGACGTTATATTTCAGATGTGTTAAGACTCGTGGCTCTACCCTTTATTCGATCCCTGCGGAACCCTACATTTCACCAGGATAATGCACGACCGCATGTTGCAGGTCCTGTACGGGATTTTCTGGATACAGAAAATGTTCGACTGCTGCCCTGGCCAGCACATTCTCCAGATCTCCCACCAATTGAAAACGTCTGGTGAATGGTGGTCGAGCACCTGGCTCGTCACAATACGCCAGTCACTACTCTTGATGAACTGTGGTATCGTGTTGAAGCTGCATGGGCAGCTGTACCTGTACACTCCATCCAAGCACTGTTTGACTCAATGCCCATGCGTATCAAAGCCGTTATTACGGCCAGAGGTGGTTGTTCTGGGTACTGATTCCTCAGGATCTATGCACCCAAATTGCGTGAAAATGTAATCACATGTCAGTTGTAGTACAATATATTTGTCCATTGAATACCAGTGCATCATCTGCGTTTCTTCTTGGTGTAGCAATTTTAATGGCCAGTAGTGTACAATCTTGTTTTCCAAAAATATGTTCTCTAACTTTTTTTCTACAAATTGAGGCAGATGTTTGATACTAGCAGAATATTTTTGTCAACAAGTGCCCTTTTTGCCGATGATACTTTGTTTTTTATGTCCTCATAGCTTCTCTCCGCAAATAAGTACGGTTTTAGAAAGCATCGCTAGAGCGAAACTCAGCCCTTTCTTTTCTCACATGATATCATGCCATATCACTCGAATCGTTGACGAAAAGCAACAGGCAAGTTCCATATTCCGAGATTTTCGGAAACCGTTTGGCAGTGTGTCCCACAGCAGACTGTTAACAATATGAGGATGTGGAATAGGTTCCTAAATATGTGAGTGGCTCAAAGATTTTTTAAGTACATTGTCCTCGACGGCGAGTCTTCATCTGAAAGAAGGAAGTCGTCTGGAGAGCCCCAGGGGATAGAACCTTTACTATTCTCTGTGTACATAAAAGATCTTATCGATAGGTTGAACAGCAATTGACGGCTTTTTGATGATATGTTGTGGCGTAAGAGAAGTGTTGTCACTGACGGACTTTAGGGCGATTGAAGATAACTTAGTTAAAATTTCTAGCTGGTGTGACGAATGGCAGCTAGATCTAAAGGTAGTTAACGTAGGTGGTTAGAATACAGCATTATTTGTGTGCTGCTTAACCAACGTCACGTCCATTAAATATCTAGGCATAACGCTGAAAAGCGATATGAAATGGAATGAGCATGTTAGGGAAAGCGAATCGTCGACTTCAATTTATTGGTAAAATTGTAGGTAAGTGTGGTTCATCCGTACAGGAGACCGCATATAGGACGCTGGTGCGACATATTCTTGAATATCGCTCGAGTGTGAGTGAGGCATACCGGGTCGAATCGAAGGAGGACATTTCGACTAACATACAAGTCTTACGAAGATACTTTTCGAAATCGCAAATGGGAGTTCCAAGAGGGAAGGCGGCGTTCTTTTCGATAAACACTATTGAGAAAATTTTGAGAACCGGTGTTTGATGCTAACTCCAGAAAATTGTACTGCAGCCAACATACAGTTTACATAAGGACGGCGATGATAAGAGAAATTGGGTTTCGTACGGAGGCATACAGACAGCCGTTTTTACCAGGAAAGTAAATGACTAGTAGTAGTGTCAGTAACGCCACGGACTCTTGCGGTGTACGCACACTAATGTTCAAAATTAAAGCAACAAACCAATATATACCCGTCCTCTGTCTGATTCGTGATATAATCAACCAAACTGTCAACAGATATCTGTACGATCGTGCTCCGCACAGAAGATGACATCCCAGCCAACGGACAACCACGGCAACTACAATGTCTGGGCACCTATTAAATGGGGTACTGTTTGTCGGGTAGTCCCACATATGGAGTCGTTGTGCACACATGTACCTTCACGCATTACAACATCTTTTATTCGTAATACTAATATAACGCATGCACTACTTTGCTGTCTGTGGTTAAAAATATGAGTCAAACAAATCCTTAGCAGCTTGAGAATCGCTGAGTATAGCTCAAACTTCCACGTTCAGAATGTCTTGTAGAATACGGTTTGTCTGTACTCGCTTAATGATATCAGTAATATGTATCCGAACGAAAAAGGGATACTTCTGCCAGTACCTCATCTCCTACCTACCAAACTTTGCAGAATCTGTCCTGGGAACTTGCAGAACTAGCTCTCCTGAAAGAAAGGATATTGCGGAGACATGGCTAAGCCACAGCCTGAGGGATGTATCCAGAATGAGATTTTCACTCTGCAGCGGAGTGTGCGCTGATATGAAACTTCCTGGCAGATTAAAACAGTGTGCCGGACCGAGACTCTAACTCGGCACCTTCGCCTTTCGCGGGCAAGTGCTTTACCAACTTTTTTTTTTTTTTTGACCTTTGCCTTTCGTGGGTAAGTGCTCTATCCTCTTTTTTTATATAAGTGCTCTACTAATTTTTAATAAAAACCTCTTGGGTATGAAAATAAAAGACGACGTTCTTCATAAATAACACAATATCCTTTGAAAACGTAAAACATAAAAGGTAGCTATATTTCCGCAACGGCCTTCTTTTGTATTTGTATGTTTTTTATTAACATAAATGAGTATACAGTCTCACCATCAGCAGCAGTTTTTTTTTTTTTTTTTTTTTTTTTTGGGAGCACAAGAGAAAGAAAACAAATAGCCTGCAGATAGAGAGCTATGTGTGAAAAGCATAAACATGTGTAAGGAGAAAAAAAAGTTAGAAGGCGCGCCAGCAGAACAAAATGCATTCTATCATTGACCATTGAAGGGGAACGTGGGATCGTCCAGCCTTGGCTGGCACGGTTCGTTGAGATTCCAGCTTTGAGGCGGGTTGGTGAAAATGCTCTGTAAATAGTTCGCGAAAGTGGCCCGATAGTGTCGATGCCGGCGAAGGGTGTGGTGATGTACTTGGAGGCGTGTCCAAAAGTCCGCCGGATCGACGATGTCGTCCCGGAAGAGGTAGTTGACAGCCATGCCACTGATCCATGTGATGGCGTGCCACTTAGCCGATGGAAAGTAGGTCGAGTCGGGATATATCATCATAGTGGGAGAAACGTGATGTGGTGGTACTCGGAGGTAGAAAGCCACAATCTTCTGTACGAGGGTCCAGACAGCTGCTGCTGGCCCACACTCAAAACGATGTAAATCTGTATCTTCGACATTGCACTTGAGGCACAGGGGTGAGTCCACCAGTGCGATGCGACGCAGTTTCTGTCTTGTAGTATACTTGCCGTTGACGAGAAGGTACCACATAGAGGTGGTGTCATTGGTGTGATATGGTTGGAGGATCGTTTTCCAAACTGTAGGCCATGAAACCTGTGGGTGACGTGTTTCAACGGGGTTGCGAGATGGAGACTTTCGGAGAAGGCGGTAGATGTCGCGGGTGGTCGTCTTCCTGGTCCTGGGTAGCTCGGTGCATATGTAGCTGTACTCCAAAAAGAAACGGCCGATATGTGACATCGGAGGTGGGATGTGTGCCAAAGACGTCGGTGGGCGTCTCGAAACAGGCGCGAGCTCGGTGGTCAACATTCCAGTAAAACTAGCATTTTGGCTTTTCCATAACCGGAGCATAGTATTGGTGTAAAGTGCCGTTGTCCTGGCTCTCACATTAACCAGATCGAGGCCACCATCCCGCTTCGGTATGGTGAGAGCTTCATACTGGACTTTGAAGATGTGTCCAGAACAAATGAAATAGCCTAATGCCGCCTGTAACCTGGCCGCCATTGTCGCAGTGATGGACAGAATCTGCGCTATATGGGGTATCCGAGCTGCCAGATGGGTATTGACGAAGGTGACTCGGGGCGTAGTATGTGATTTTGTATGTTGGCCCGGATGCGTTGCAGCAGCGCCCGAAAATTGATCGCCGAGGTGCAGCGAATGTCTCGCGTGTACACCAATCCGAGACAACGAATGGTGTCCACCAGTTGAAATGGAACTACGCTGTCTGCGGGAAGGCCGCGGCCGATCTTCATGGCGCATGATTTTGCCACGTTCATAGCGCTCCCTGCCCCTGCACTGTAACGGGTAATCCACTGCATCGCAGCTTGTACGTCAGCCGCTGAACGTACGACGAGGGCCAAGTCGTCCGCGTAAGCTCGGCAGCGGAACATATGATCCCGGAGTGGAATACCTGTCAAACGTCGCCGTAATCCGCAAATGAGTGGTTCCATCGCAATGGCATAAAGCACCGTCGACAAAGGGCAACCCTGCCGTACTGAGCGTTCAATCCGTATAGGTTCTGTAAGTCTGCCGTTGACGAGAAGTGTGGACGTTGCTCCACGAAGGAGCCGCATAATCACTTGCGTGAACGTCGGGGGAATTGCCATTCGGTCCATCACTGCGTTGAGGAATGCATGATTGACGCGGTCAAACGCTTGTTTGAAGTCGATGGAGATTAAAGCGCCTGGCAGTCGCGAGTGTGTTGCCACAGCTATCACATCTCGATATTCACTGAGGGCCGTCTGTATATTACGATCGCCGCCTAAGGATGTTTGTTCGTGGGAAACAATGTCCCGTAAGACATGTTTGAGTCGCACTGCTAGAAGGCGTGTGAAAATCTTGAAGTCCGAATTGAGTAACGTGATCGGCCGATAACTGTCGAGTCGTGTTCCTCCTGCGGGTTTCGGGACTGGTACAAGTAAGCCTTCAATGAACATTGGTGGCGGGTTCGCCGCGCCGGACAAAAGTTCCCAGTACATGTCCCTCCATCGTGGCATCATCAAATCTTGGAAGGTTCTGAAAAGTTCGAGAGGTAAACCATCCGGGCCGGGAGATCGATTCAGAGACCCCTTGGCCACAGTGCCTTGGACGTCGTCGGTGGTCACTTCAGCAGTCAGGAGGGTTGCAGCTGCTGCGTTTGGAGTACCAAGTGTCTCATGGGCAACCTCAGCAATGGCCTCTGCACCGGCAGGTACTTCTTGATAGAAAAGTCTATAGTGCGTTGTGAATGCATCCGCAATGGTAGCTTGCGAAGTCAGCCGTCGTCCATCAGGTAAGTCTAAAGTTGTCATTAAAGCCTGTCGGCGTCGACGAACATTTTGAACAATATGATGCATAGAAGGTTCTTCACCATTAATCCTGTCTTGGCTGCGGGCTCGTACAATGGCTCCCTCTAGACGGCATCTGGTCAAGGATAAAATCTTTGCCTTGATGCGTTGAGCTTCTTTGAGGCGATCCGGGGATGGAGGATGATCCATGAGTTCACGTAGAGCGCTATAGTAGAAATCAGTTGTATGGTGATTCCACCTGGCTTTGGCTCTGCCATAGTGTGTCAATGTGCGTCGGATGGCCGGTTTGGCGCACAGCAACCACCACTGCAGTGTGGTCTCGTAACGCATAATGCGTTGAACACAGATGTGCCACGTGTCGGTGACCTGTTGTCGACATTCAGGGTCCCGCAGTAGCGCGACATTGAATTTCCAAGGTCCTGCACTGCGCCATATAGATTGTCGACGTAGGTTCATGGTACAGATATAGATGTCATGATCCGAAAAGGCAGACGGCCAACGCTCCTCGTCTAGGAGAACTGATTTTAGAGCGTTAGAGATGTATATTCTATCAAGTCGGCTGGCGGAATGGCTCGTGATGTGTGTATACCCCGGGCGGTCGCCGTGTATCACTCGCCAAGTGTCGAGGAAACGAAGGCGGCGGACGAAGAAGCGAAGTTCGGGACATGTGGTGAAATGGGGGTATTGGTCTGTGCGCTCGAGAACACAGTTGAAATCTCCACCTACGATGAGATGATCGTATCGACCGAGGAATAAAGGCGTGATATCTTCTGCGTAGAACTGGGAGCGATCCCTCCGTTTATCAGTGCCCGATGGGGCGTAGAGATTTATGATTTTGAGTCCTTCAACTGTTATGGCCACCCCTCGCGCTGTTGGGAGGTATGCGACATGGGAAACTGCAATTCCTTCTCGGAGGAGGATGGCTGCGCCTGTGTGTTCCATAGCTGCAGGGGCGGCGTACATCTCATATCCATAACACTCAGTCCAAGTCGCTGTCCTCAGTTCTTGTAACAGGGCGATGTCGATGTCCGCTGCTCTTAGCGTGTCACGGAGCAGTTGAAGTTTAGCGTGGGAGCCGATATTATTAGTATTGATAGTAGCTATTCGGTACGCCTGATGGGAGATCCGTGCTGCTGATAGGTTCGTAGCTGGTGAAGATTGTTGTGGTGGATGCTGGAAGTCCATAGAAGTCGCAGGATTCGCCGTAGAAACTTCCCCAATTTTAGTTTTGGTCTAACGGAGAAACAGATCTCATTTCCGCATCAGATGGAGGTGGGAAATCCGTGTCATCGACCCATAAAAGGTGTCCGACAGGTTTGACATCGGCGAGAGGTGGCAGCGCTGGCCGAGTCGGCTCAATGGCGTCGGTGACAACAGGCGTGCTATGTTCCATGGCTTCTGGGCGCGGGGCTTACGCACGATCTCTGTTGGACGGTTCACCGTCTTGTGGATGACGCGTCTCCGTGGCAGAGGAGAAAGTGTTATCGTGTTCTCCGTCGGAGTGATGTGGCATCTCTTCGTCCTGCGGAGGGAGCTCAGTGGTCGAGTCTGATGTCTTGCGGCGTTTTTTTCGTCGTTTTGGCGACTTCTGCTTTCGGCAATGAGTTTCGGTGTCTGAGGAAGGAAGAGATTCACGTCGTTCCGGTACAAAAGCCGCGGGTGCTATAATGCGGTCTTCATTCTCCAGAACACTCTCATTGGTATCCTTGTGATCTTCTAGCGTGGGTGTGTCCGGCTGTTAGACATGTTCACGCGCGGCATCGCCGGTGTCAAGGTGCTGGGACGCCTCCGGGTGTATCGGACCAGAGAGACGCTCATGAACGGCGCCTTGTGAGGGCTGGACGTGCAGTGTCGCCGCATACGTGACTGGAAGGGTGGTCGTGGTTCTGTCGGTGTTCGTATCGTCGGGCCTTAGTTGTGTGATGCGGCGTTGCAGGCATTCATTACGGACGTGGCCTTCTTTGCCACAACCGGAACATGTTCGAGGTTGTCCGTCGTAAATGACCACCGCACGGCAGCCGCCGATAGAAATGTACGATGGAACGTGCCGTTTGAGATCGATTCGGACTTGCCTCACACCATTAAGCACCGGATACGTCGTAAACTGTGCCCATGTCTCGGCTACGTGGCTCTGGACTTTTCCGAACGGGCTTAGCGCCGCGATGACTTCATCTTCAGTCACCTCGAAAGGCAGTTCGAATACACGGATCGTTCGAAGACAAAGTCCTGCATGGTCGACATCCACAGGCCCGACGTTTCCGTCGGAGTGCCGAAATTTTAGTCCATGTCGCGTCCTTTGAATGATCTCGTTGCAGGCAGCGTCGGAAGTCATCTTAACATAAACGACGCTGCTAATTATCGATAGGTGTATGCCGATGAGTTCGTCACGCGGGATCTTCACGTCTTCGCGTAGGAAGCGTTCGACGGCCAGTGCTTTGGGTCGTGCGTATTCGTTTGAGAAGGTGAACTTAAGAGTGTTCTTCCTGTAAGAGTTGGCCGTTAGAGCTTGTTCGACTGAGAAGCGCTGTGACGGGGAAGTAAACAAAACACTCCACGCGCGCAGCGGCGTGGACGGCCGAGCGCGGTGCGCACTGCTGCCCTGCCGAACGCAGACTGCCAACTGAGGTACCCAAGCACGACTCACGCTCCTTCCTCACAGCTTTACTCTTGCCAGTACCTCGTCTCCTACCTTCCAAACTGTTTCGAAAGGAACGATATTGAAGATTTATACAGCATACTGTGAACGCAGAAAAACATCTTTTGCTAAGTCACAATGTGAACGAAAGTCTGTGTTTGGTGGTGATAGTGACAGTCCGTCATTGAAGAGGAATGTGACGGAAAATAAGGGGAAGACAGCTGCTAAAGTCACTGTAGAACTGATTGTCGCATTCGCGAAAATTGTTCGCACCAATACAACACGAAGGGACCACCATAAGCTCGGATTTACTGGGTGAGCTCGAATTTAAAAGCCACTCATCAGTGGTGCAAATGTCCTAACAGCAAGACATACGGTTTGGAATATGCAGCAATGGAAGAAAATAATTTGATCGTCTGAATCCTGTTTCATGTTGTTTCCAATTTCTGGCCGACCTTACATCTCAAGAGTGAAGCCCGCATCCCGTGGTCGTGCGGTAGCGTTCTCGCTTCCCACGCCCGGGTTCCCGGGTTCGATTCCCGGCGGGGTCAGGGATTTTCTCTGCCTCGTGATGGCTGGGTGTTGTGTGATGTCCTTAGGTTAGTTAGGTTTTAGTAGTTCTAAGTTCTAGGGGACTGATGACCATAGATGTTAAGTCCCATAGTGCTCAGAGCCATTTGAAACAACCAAGAGTGAAGCATTGTTAGGATTCTATGATGATTTGAAAAGCCAGTCGTAGTATTCCTTGGACCCCATGGTTACTCAGCAGTGGCGCATTACTACCAAGGGTTATCTAACTACTTTGCTGATCAGGCCCATCTCAGGGTGCAATGTGGGTTCCGCGGTGGTGATGCTGTGTGTTCCAAGGATCCTATTTACTCATCTTGCATCATCCAGGACTGGTCTTGTGAGCACAGGATGAATTTTCGTTTCTCCTCTGACCACCACGGTGAATCTCAATATTATTGATCCTTTGTGGTTTATTTTGGAGAGAAGTGTGCCTGATCGCTAAACACTTCCATCACTGTTGCCTGAACTGCCCACTACTTCGCAGGAATAATGATATGAGATTTTCTTGGAAATCGTAGAGGACCTGTATTTATCTAGTCCGAGACGACTGGTGCTATTGACAAGGGATTTCAGATCGATTCCGTATTTCTGGATTTCCGGAAGGCTTTTGACGCTGTACCACACAAGCGGCTAGTAGTGAAATTGCGTGCTTATGGAATATCGTCTCAGTTACGTGACTGGATTTGTGATTTCCTGTCAGAGAGGTCACTGTTCGCAGTAACTGACGGAAAGTCATCGAGTAGAACAGAAGTGATTTCTGTCGTTCGCCAAGGTAGTGTTCTAATCCCTTTGCTGTTCCTTATCCATATAAACTGTTTGGGAGACAATCTGAGCAGCCGTCTTCTGTTGTTTGTAGATGACGCTGTCGTTTATCGACTAATAAAGTCATCAGAAGATCAAAAAAACTGCAAAACGATTTAGAAAAAATATCTGAATGGTGCGAAAAGTGGCAGTTGACCCTAAATAACGAAAAGTGTGAGGTCATCCACATGAGTGCTAAAAGGAACTCGTTAAACTTCGGTTGCACGATCAATCAGTCTAATCTAAAAGCCGGAAACTCAAGTAAATACGTAGGTATTACAATTACTAACAACTTACATTGGAAGGAACACACAGAAAATGTTGTGGATGAGGTTAACCAAAGACTGCGTTTTATTGGCAGGACACTTAGTAAATGTAACAGACCTACTACTGCCTACACTACGCTTGTCCGTCCTCTTTTAGAGGTGTGGGATCCTTACCAAATAGGACTGACGGAGTGCATCGAAAAAGTTCAAAGAAGGGCAGCTCGCTTTGCATTATCGCGAAATATGGGAGAGTGTCACAGAAATGATACAGGATTGGGGCTGGACATCATTAAAACAAAGGCGTTTTTCGTTGCGACGGAATCTTCTCACGAAATTCCAATAACCAACTTTCTCCTCCGAATGCGAAAATATTTTGTTGTCACCGACCTATATAGGGAGGAACGATCACTACGATAAAATAAGGGAAGTCAGAGCACGTACGGAAAGATATAAGTGTTCATTCTTTCCACGCGGTGTACGAGAATGGAATCATCTGCCAGGCACTTGAATGTGATTTGCAGAGTATCCATGTAGATGTAGATTTAGAACTTAGTGATGTGGTTTGTTTGTGCTGTTTTCATATTTTTTGGTGAAGTCCGTATTACAAGACGACTTCCTAATGAAGGAGACAGAGAGAATATTTGTGGTATACAGGAGGTTTAAAAAAGGTATCAATACTCCTTTGGGAGGTACTGTTGGCCAAAACTAGAAGAAAAGTTCGTATAATTTTATGTTCATAAACCAGGGCCTGTTGAGATATGTGTCGGTTTCTTTGTAACGGGTAACGTGTAGTACGAAGCAGTATTCACAGGAGATGCCGTAGTAGACTACCACAGCAAGCATATGTGTGTGCAGATGCGAATTCTCGAGCAATCATCGAAGTGAGGCACCAGGATCACTTCAGCACAAATTGTCGCTAACGGACTCATAGGTCAGTAAAATTTACCAAACTGATTAGAGGGCACTACGCGACGATCTTCTACCGACATTGGAGAACGTTACCATCGTAGAAAGAAAGACTATGGTTTGTGCACGAGAGGGCAACACACATTTACTATGGATCGTAGAGTGCCTCCCAGCAATATTTCATGGGTGATGGATTGGTCCACGAGGTACGGTATCTCTGATCACCGCACGTGAATTGTTGCATGTAGTGACAAAGACGTTGATGTGTGTCCAGACGTTGCAGGAGCGTGTGGCCAGTACATGTGACGCAATTCGAGCCAGTTGTACCAGAAACAGTGCATCGTTCACTGCAATGAAGGGCTGAAATATGGGTTAGGATGCCTGGGAGCTGGCCGAAGTGGCCGTGCGGTTAAAGGCGCTGCAGTCTGGAACCGGAAGACCGCTACGGTCGCAGGTTCGAATCCTGCCTCGGGCATGGATGTTTGTGATGTCCTTAGGTTAGTTAGGTTTAACTAGTTCTAAGTTCTAGGGGACTAATGACCTCAGCAGTTGAGTCCCATAGTGCTCAGAGCCATTTTTGATGCCTGGGAATCACATGAAGCGCTGCCTATAGTGCTCGCTTCTACATAACAGATAGATGGGGATCAGAGGACAAATTAGCCGACATCTCAGCGCGTGTTAGTCTCCGGACATATCACTATAGGAAACCGTTCATCAAGTTTTGATCAGTACTACCTTCTGTAGGAATATATAACTTCCCTTTTCAGAGAACCGTTTAACTAGAAGTTCTAATCGTCTGCTTCATGTGCGTGATACCCAAAGGTCACTTCAAAGAAACTTGTCGTGTTATGAAGAGCCCTAGCCTACAATCCTAGTATGGCTTAAACATCCACAAATCAAGCAGAATTGTCTCCCAAGAGGATAAACGTTATTTAGATTTCCTGGTTCACGCAGTATCTATTAAATATAAAGGACCGTGAACTATTTCGAGGTCGGCCGGTGTGACCGAGCGGTTCTAGGCGCTACAGTCTGGAACCGCGCGACCGTTACGGTCGCAGGTTCGAATCTTGCCTCGGGCATGGATGTGTGTGATGTCCTTAGGTTATTTTGGTTTAAGTAGTTCGAAGTTCTAGGGGACGGATGACCTCCGAAGTTAAGTCCCATAGTGCTCAGAGCCATTTGAACCATTTTAACTATTTCGAAGCTATGTACCGAACGGTCCACTGTAAAGAAAATAATATGATGTTCACTACTGAGAATGTGTATTTACACTGATGAATAAATGTCAAGTGTCAGTATCTTCCGTAAAATATGATGTGGACATTGCTAAAATCTTTACAAATAAGGACGATACAAACGAAGATTTACAAATGAGGTTATTACAAACGAATTAATAGCTTGAAAATAGTCGAAAAACTACTATTCTTCCCATTTTAATATGAAATATTACTGTTGATAACAGAATTTGAAGCAGCAGGCCAGAGAAAGTAGAGAAAGTATTACATAATCCCAAAAGAATGACAGTATTCTTTACACGATTGTCCTCTGCAGCGCTTCACAAGGGCGAATCAAGCAACTTCTTCCTGACAAGATCATGACTAGTATTGTAATATGATAAACTTACATTGTCACGCCTTCAAAATTCTCCTCTGGCATAATTACTTTCCAAGCAACTAGAAAACGCCTGTAATATACCCTTGCTCACATAACCATTATTAAATATGACTTTTGGATTGTCATCATATCTAGTTGATTGTACTAGAAGATTTTGGAATATTGAACAACGATTCGCTATGAATATCGACATGCAAATGAAAATCTTTGTAGACATCCACTTACAACTGTCACATTAATTTCGCATCTTTCCACACCTACTTCCTTAAATACCCGACAAAATTTACATAGGCAACAAAATGAGTTAACATGCATTGAGGTAGTAACAATCAGTAGACTTGAGGTTCGAAATTAGTTTAGTGTGCTGACTATGGATGCAAAAGGATGCAGGTGCTGTTAAGGCTGTACTTTGACACGTCATACGCTACTTGTAGAATAATTATTGTATGGTTTGATTGATATTTGCTTCTAGTTACTTTTCCTCTATGATTTCATTCTCTAAATCATATCTTGAAAACATGTGTATTTCTTAGTGAATCTCATCATCGGTAACACTTCACATTTAGAACTAGAAAGTAATGTATGAAACTAGAACATTATAAGGAAACATGTTGTTCACTGCTTGTTATTAAAACTGCCCGTGGGAACTTGGACGTTATGTGGCCACTAAACTCTTTGCTAACTCACTTAATGACATAGAAAGCCCAACAAATATCCAAGACAATTTAATTTTCTAATGTTAACGTGTTTTCTTAACGAACAATTCTTTCTCTACTTTATACAAAATGTTAGTAATTAGTTATTAGTATTATAGCACATAAAATACGTTTAGTTCTGCCACCAAATAAAAGTGTGTTTCAGAAACAGAATGTGTCGCTTAAAAGACTAGTGTTAAAATTGTCATGTTCGTTAATACCATGAATATAATGATGGTCCGCAGGTGACCAAGATGTAAACATAAAAACAAAAATCAAATACGGGGGCGTGCTGGAAACTAATGTTTCTGATTTTCTCACGTGAAAACTCTTAATGCTTTGTTTAAATTAAATGAACGTTATTAACATCCTATCTCTTTGTTCTTCATATCTACATATCTGTTTCTCAACATAGTCACGCTGGTGATGAATACATTTCTCGCAATGTTAGTCCCGTTTGTTGATTCTATCACTGTAAAATGTGTGACTTGTTGGCGTATCCACAACCTCACTTCTTCTTGCACAGCTTCGTCATTATCAAAGGAAGTCCTCGAAGATGTTCTTTACTTTTTGGAAGCAGATGAAAATAGGATGGAGCCAAGTAGTAACTGAATCGAGGATGATCGATGACAGGAACCGAAGGCGTGGGATTGATGCAAATGTCTCAGCGCTCGTGTGTGGTCTGGCATTGCCATGCTGAAGTTGTCAGTGTTCCACTTGTGGATGAGGTCTTCGAATTCGAAACTCGATTGCTGCACGCTGTTTCTCACGCACCGACATAGCTACGTTGTACTCCGCCATGTTACAGGCTACAATTCGAAGCCCTCGCAGCGGCAGAAGGCCACAGCAATGTAGTCATGAAGAATAAAGATGTAGAATGCTAGCAACCTTTTTATTTAAAAAGTTTAAGAGCTTTCATATAAAAATTCGTAGGCACTACATTTCACAACCTGGTACATCCAGCCTGTAAAGTAAGACGAAACATACCGAATCCATGCGAATGAGCTATAGAACGTAAGCTACGAACAAACACCACATTATTATATCCCTCGAGATTGTTTACAGAGGCCATGTGGACACTAGTTATATTTTCTTAACACACCAACTGTTTACTCTAAATATGTAGCATGCTATGTAGCTTGAGCGATTGAAGTTACAATATATCGATCCACATTAAATCGGAAACTATCATCAGGTACTTCGTTGTAACTGCGCATAGTGGACAGGTGTAAATAAAAATCTTGCCGGGAATTGGTCACATGACACGCTTGAAGAGGAAAGTTTCCAGTACAGTTGCCAGAAACTTTCCCAGAGTTGACACTCTATACAGTGAGGGCCGTAGAACTGGCAACAGCACTTAAAGGATTGATATTCGTCAACAGACAAAAATGTGTCAGGTAAAATCAAATTGATATGACATACAGTGTAATGTCAGTGCTTAGGTAGATGGTTGGAGGTGTATGAGACTTGGATGTATTAAATTGTAATATCTCGTGTTCTAATGACGTTTAGTACTTGAGATGCCACATTCAACTACAAATCTAACGAACATTTTCGCAGTAAGGGCACCTAATATTATGATACTTCTTATTAAGTCGATTGTGTCATTTCGTATTTGAAAATATGTGCCCCGAAAGTCTAATATAATTCTGCTGATTCCTTTATGGTCGCCTAACGCACAGTTGCAAGCTGCCGAATAGGCTTGTTTTTCCTTGTGACAGTCTTCACAATGGTCCAATTAATTCTATATAGACGCTTAGCAAGGCTTAGCCCATTAAATAACGTACTTGCATTTTCACATTCACTGTAGCACGAAGTACAGAACGCGTGCAGATACACAGTTTGAAAAAAAAAAAAAGGAAACTGTTATTCCTGAAGAACACGCGCTAACTATTAAACAGCGCCAGATAATGGTTTGTTTTGAAGGAAAGTGAATTTATGCCAAAGAATGTTACCTGTTTTCTAGCTGATTGCCGGAGCGATCGTCTGTAGAAAATTAATTAACTTCTTTACGTTTCGTGAATACAGATACGAGGAGTTCTGGTATGTTCCAGCAACCAAGCGCGTGCAAGGTCGAGCAAAGCATTTATAATGGACTGACGGGGACGTAAAGAACCTTGTGTGCACGACTGCAGGTCAGAGATTACGAAAATCATGATTCATATATCTTCACACTATTTTTCTTTTTGAACCATTCTTAGTGTGTTTTCTGTTCTATCAAGCTCCGCGGGGGTGTTTGTTTCGCGCGGATGCTTTTATTCTTTCAGCAAAAGCTTGTGTAGTTCCCACTAGACGTCTGCATGTGACGTTTATGCTCGCTCGAATTGCTCGGTGCATGTAGTTCCAAGCAAGTCTGGGAGATGTCGATACAGCAATTTTGGACTGGGGAGCAACTCCACTCGACTTCCTTGTTGCTTGTACGAGAACCAAGTCCTCGAATTGCTCGGCCGTCTACTACAGTTGCTTGATAACCACTCGGTCGCCCGGATTTGGCTCATCGCGCAAGAACTTGAGATGGAAGGGAGCGCGAAATAGAAACTTGATTCGAAACAGTACACCCTGAATGCGAAAGATCGTGGTCGTAACGGTAATTGGGAGTGATTTTCATTAGTCACTGAAAAGGATATCCACTACATGTGAACACTGGACTCGCATTCGGGAGGACGACGGTTCAATCCCGCATCCGGCCCTCCTGATTTAGGTTTTTCGTGATTTCCCTAAATCGCTCCAGGCAAATGCCGGGATGGTTCCTTTGAAAGGGCACGGCCGACTTCCTTCCCAGTCCTTCCCTAATCCGATGAGACCGATGACCTCGCTGTCTGGTCTCCTTCCCAAACAACCCAACCCAACCCCCCCCCCCCCCCCCCCCACTACATGTGCTGTGGCAAGTACTGTGCTACCCTGTCTTACACATCCCATACAACCAGCCTGAAGGCACTTGTCTGATTGCTTCGTCCTCTCATTGTCTGAAACCCCCTCTAGCAGTCCGACACTTTACACTTAACACACTGTATCACGTACTGTACAATGCTTTGTAAAATATGCCTTAAAATACAAGATGATAACTGTGCAGAATGATGTGTGATCCTGTTTTTCTTGTCGATGAATCTGAAAATGACTGATGCCTTTTTTGCAGAAATGATGTTGAAGAGCTCTATTTTGGAAGCGTACAAAGCTCCTGATAGTATTCATGTGATATTGTACATCTTTCCTTGCAACAGTAGGCTTGAAAATGTTGTGCTGGTGTAATATTAAAGAGCAAAAACGCACCAGCTAATAATACGAGTAGAAATCCTTTTAGTCTAACTTCGCTACAAGTCAGCAGAAATGGAGAAAGTATCCTAGCTGCCTGCGTGACAGATAAAATCGTTCTCGGTCTTATGGAAGTGTTCTAACACTCATGTTAAATTATTTACAATTCGTAAGGGCCTCAGACAGATAAATTATTCGGGGTATGACTCATTATATTCTCTCATATGTTATTTTGTCAAAAAATGTTGTTATTGAAGTTTGGCGATAGTTAGATACACATGTCTATACCACATCGTTATTTGTCATCATCCAGGTACTTAGGCTTAAAAAACGCTGATTGGAATGAACACAAAATGTCGCATTAACAGTGACGCTATCTGTGGTTTCGGACACACCAAAAATTACAGCAGAGCGAGAGGCAGTGTTCAACATACATGTGAATTGTTGATCCGATTCTTATTACCGTTATCACTAGTGGAGCTGGATAGCATCTACGTTTACGGTATTTTCTGATAGTTAACTGGTTTATTGGTGTCCCGATTTCATTTCCTTCGTCTGATTCCACTCAAACTTCCTACCGGCTATTCTGTTAACAGAATACATTCATTGTCGTAAGGAATTCGAAAAATCTAATGAAATAACCTGGGTGACTGTAAACACCAAAGATGGATCAAAGACGGTAATCCCATGATTTTATAGACCGCCTTCGTCAGAAGCTGTAGTCGCAGAGCATTTCAGAGTGAACATGCAGAATATTGTAAGTATCCTGGTTATGTCATTGCAGTAGGAGCAGATCCAACTGAATCGACATTTGTTTAGGGTTGTTCTGAATGTCTTGCCTGAAAATTACTTCCAATATAGGGCTGAGGATGACAGAGCAGTCGGTCGGTACCGTTGAGATTTCAAGGTTTATTTGGACGGCGTTTGTTTGCTTATATAGGGAACAGAGTAATGCTGGCAACGTCTCGGAACTCCTAGCAACAAACCGACCCGAAGTTTTCGAATCAGTCAACATACAGAAGGACATCAATCATAATACTGTGTACTACCAGTGACTAAGTACGTCATAAGTAATGTTCAGAAAGTGGGAGAAGCTTTTTCTTTACAGGAGTGACAGGATACAAACTGTAAAGTATCTGAGCACATAATAGCAAATATGCAGCACTGAGGACAAATATGTGGAACGCAAGTAGATAACATTCCTAAACATTGTTCAATAAGCCTTAGACCCATAAATTTCGACCAATGTTAGAACTATGGAAAAGACCGATCATGGTCATAGAGAGGGAGATGCTTAGCGTAATCTATGGAATCACATATTTTAAATGTTATTTATATGGGAGAAGATTTCGGGTAGTGACAGATCATGCTGCATTGAAGTGGTTGTTGGGGTTGAAGGATCCGTCCACTAGACTCGACAGGTGAGCTTTGAGGCTTAGTGAATTCGAGTACGAGGTGGTGCACAAGCCTGGGAAGAAGCACGGTAATGCAAATGCACTGAGTAGAAAGGTAGCAAAAGTAGAAGTCATAGGTTACGACCTAACAGTATGGCAAGAATTACAGGATGCTGACAACGATTGTGCGAAGGTCACTCCAAAAGAAAAGTACACTATTTTTTTTTAAATCCATCTTTTATTCTACGTGTTTGAAAATTTTACAGTATGTAGAGACATCCTTTATGAACAATATTTTCATTTCTCCACATAATTTCCATCCCTCTCAATTGCCTTACGCCATCTTGGAAGCAGGTATGTACATACTGTTTCTTGGTATAATTTATTGTAATAAACTATAACCAATCCCAGGTATTTATGTACAGAAATATCAGTAGATTCATCAATTAATAAGTTAATGGTTGATCTTTGCAACCCTGTTTTAGAACGCCAGTGAAAATCGGTGCTAACACGTTTTTTATAACTGAGGTGCACTTAGTTCGGTGCAGCTGAACTTTTCTATATCTTATTCATGGCTGTGATTAATTATCTCTCCTACATGATCGACTACACATATACTAGTATACATGGCTGTGAATAATGCAAGTCTTGCTTCTTCCTTTTTTTATTCCCAATGGGCTCTGACTTGCAATTTTAGGCTGCATAGTTACAACCTGCAACAATTTTCTTAGTCAAAGAGTAGCCAAATCGTAAAACCGATAAATGAGTGACTAATCAATTAAACAAGGTTTCTTGTCTTTTTATTTTGTGAATGCTTCTTTGACATCCCATGAGACTTCAGATCTCTATAGTGACTGCTTAGAAATGTACCACAAAATTTGTATTTCGCTACCTAAGCCATAGTACCGGGTGATCAAAAAGTCAGTATAAATTTGAAAACTGAATAAATCACGGAATAATGTAGATATAGAGGTACAAATTGACAGACATGCTTGGAATGACATGGGGTTTTATTAGAACCAAAAAAATACAAACGCTCAAAAATGTCCGACAGATGGCGCTTCATCTGATCAGAATAGCAATAATTAGCGTAACAAAGTAAGACAAAGCAAAGATTATGTTCTTTACAGGAAATGCTCAATATGTCCACCATCATTCATCAGCAATAGCTGTAGTCGAGGAATAATGTTGTGAAGAGCACTGTAAAACATGTCCGGAGATATGGTGTGGCGTTGGCGTCGGATGTTGTCTTTCAGCATCCCTAGAGATGTCGGTCGATCACGATACAGTTGCGACTTTAGGTAACCCCAAAGCCAATAATCGCACGGACTGAGGTCTGGGGACCTGGGAGGCCAAGCATGACGAAAGTGGCGGCTGAGCACACGATCATCACCAAACGACGCGCGCATGAGATTTTTCACGGGTCTAGCAACATGGTTTTTTTTGTTCTAACAAAACCCCATGTCATTCCAAGCATGTGTGTCAATTTTTACCTCTCTATCTACATTATTCCGTGGTTTATTAAGTTTTCAAATTTATACTGACTTTTTGATCACCCAGTACTTTCAATTACTTGAAGCCACTCTTTTAAATGTGGGTCTTGAAGCCAAGAATCTGAAACTTTTGCGTATATTGTGGTTTCGGCATAGTTATATTCGTATGAAGTAGTGAAATAATACCACACACCAAGAGTCACAACTGTTTAGTGCATACCACGAACGATGACAGTCGAGTTACTTTTTATGCGCCTCTGACGTTTCGCACCTTGCATGAGCCAACTAGCGCTCATTGGTTATTCGAAGAGATAATGAAATAAGTGAGCACCCATTGTTTGAAACCGGTTGCTGCACTCCCTGCACCTGCGCAAGCCGCCTTCACTCGTGAAATGAACTACAACTAGGTGCTAATAAGTACTGTTCATTCTACAGGGAATCTCCGCAATTAGTCTATCGAGTGTGATGGTTAGTTTGATGTCACATTGTAATGGATCAGTGTTGTCTTCACAGTAAAAATTAAATATTCCTGAAATGAAATAAAGTGGAAATAACATGGTTCGAAACATATAAGTAGCTTAGTGGTTGAGAGATCGCATTGTCAGTAGCTGAAACTGAATTCTACTAAACTACTATAAAATCCGGCCGCTAGAAGCAATATTTCGCCACTAAAAGGAGGGTAGAAACCACCAGTTTTAGTGGAAAATCCACTAAGTTGGCGACACTACCATATTCTTACCGTGCTCTGTTTAGTGGTGTTATCCTCACACACGGCGCAAATGTTTCTGGCTGCATCCGCTGTTGTCACCATCTGTTGTACTCCAACAGAAGAATACGTCGGAAATGTTCTGATTACTCCACTTGGCGCTCCATTTTCTAACGTATACAGCCCCTCTCACTCTCGCCAAATGACAAAACCACACTATCTAAACTCAGATAGCGACAGTGAACAACAAACAAAAAGCGACAATCGATAAATAAAACTATTGCAACCGCAAGATTAATACTCAAAACAAAAACGCTACCGAGTTAACGCATTTCTATATTTTTGACGTTAATCTGTTGCAGGTTTTATGCACACATATAACAGTGTCTGTGGAGAACGGAAATCTCCTGTATAAAAATCAACATGGATCATGCGAACAGATATCCTGCGAAACCCACTGTGTTCGGCTATTAGTCAGAGCGTTGTAGACAACATCGCCGAAGATCATTTCGTGTTCTTTGACATCAGAAAGTGATTTCAGGAGTGCCGCATGGGGCTGTAACTATTTATCTGTACATTGTAATGGAAATAACCCAGGGGCAACCGTCGGAAACAACGTTGCTGTTTGCAGACAATGAAGCTGTCTATAAGAAGGCAGCAACACCAGAGAACTATAGCAAAATGCAAGGAGACATAAAAAGCATCTGTTATTGACGCAGCGACTGGCAGTTGACCCTGAACGTATCAACGTAACGAATTGCACACAGGCGGCGGAAGAAACCCAGTACTGTTCGATTAATCATTGGAAACCGCAAGTAGCGGGAAATAAGTCAACAACGGACACTTACCAGGTTCGATTAACCGAACTGGTAGAGCAGATTCAGTGACGAGCAGCGCGCTTCCTTACGGGTACGTTTAGTTGGAGCACGAGTACGCAAACGCTCAACAAACTGCAGTTGCAGGCACTTCAAGGGAGGAATTGTGCATTATGCACAACTTTACAGTTTAAGGGTAAACATACTACTTCCATCGACGTACGTCGCGTCAAAGGACCACAAGCACGCAATCATAGAAATTAGTGCTAACACAGAAACTTACCGACAACTCAATCGTCATTTGTGAACGGAACAGTAAAGGTGAATAAATCCACGCGAAATGGAAATATTTTAGATTTCGTTCCTGCAAACAGGTCGGATCTTATAGGAAGTGTCAGCGTAGAGGCAGGGATTAGAAATCGCGAAGCCATCATAGCGAAGATAGTTACTGAAATAAATTCATCACGAACGCTGGGAGAGATTTTTGCTGCAAGGAGCAGATAAGTACTTGTTAGCGTCCTACTTACACGACGAATGGATATTTTTTTAATTTCAGTAGAGCAGACATAGAGAAAATGTGGCCTACGTTTAAACTGATAACTCTACGTCTAAATACGTTGCGGAGAAAGTACAATAACAAAATTCGGAAAAAGATGAGAAAACAGAGTTTCTGCATTCGCGGTTGAAAAACGAACGCAGAAATGGCAACAGGTGATAATTGGGAGACATTTGTGGGTGCGCGAAGCACACAACTTCCATCCTGATACCTCAGCGAAATATCGTGCCGAGTATACTAGAAAATTTTGACCTTACGTAAAATCAATATAGCTTCTATTCAGTCACTCAGTGTCGAGTGACACTAGAATACTTCAAAAAGAAAGGCGAACTTTTTAATTCCTAGTTTAAGAAGTAATTCATGCTGGACGATCGTACTGACATATAAGCCTTTGACTGTAAGGCACTCTCACATATAGAGGACAAGAAGCAATCATCCTTGGTGAAAAGCAACTGGAAGACTTCAAAATAAATAGGTTGCCAAGTCCGGATGGAATCTCAGTTCGGTTTTCCAAAGAGAACTCTTTCGCATTGGCCCCTTACTTACCTTACATTAATCGCGAAATTTCGCTCCCAGCACGAAGTACGAAGCAACTCGAAAATAGCGCAGTGTGACTCCTCTATGTAAGAAGAGTAAAAAAACAAGACTGATAAAATTCTTAATGTTGGTTTTCTGCAGGATTCAGGAGCGTGTTCTGATTGCGAATATAATAAATTTCTTTTGCAGAGGACAGCTTTTATCCAACAGTCTACGCAGATTTAGAAAGCATTGCTCATGTGAAACTCAGCTTGCTTCTATCTCGCACGACATCCTGCGAACCACGGATGAAAGAAAGCAGGCGTATTCTGTACTCCCAAACAGCGTTTACGGTTCCAGAATGAGATTGTCACTCAGCAGCGGAGTGTCTGCTAATTGAGGTACTGGCAGAATTGAAGTTGTGAGGGCGGATCGTTCAAAAATGAATGATTCAAATGGTTCAAATGGCTCTGAGCACTATGGGACTTAACAGCTGTGGTCATCACTCCCCTAGAACTTAGAACTACTTAAACCTAACTAACCTAAGGACATCACACACATCCATGCCCGAGGCAGGATTCGAACCTGCGACCGTAGCAGTCGCTGCGGTTCCGAACTGAGCGCCTAGAACCTCTCGGCCACCGCGGCTTGCTGAGGGCGGATCGTGAGTAGTGCTTGGGTAGCTCCGATGGTAGAGCACTTGCCCGCGAAAGGCAAAGGTCCCAAGTTCGAGCCTCGGCCCAGCACACAGTTTTAATCTGCCAGAAAGTTTCAGTGTTTATGGTACCATACTGCAGATTATTAACGAAGGTTAGAGCCATCGAAATAGGTTCTCATAAATGTCCGAAAGAACAGATACCATGTTAGTATATATAAATGTGAGTGCCTGTAAGAGTTCTTGAGTAATGTAGACCCTGTACATTCTCCTAGATGGCGAGTGTTCATGAGGGACAAGGGAATCATCAGGAGTGTCTCAGGGAAGCGTGAAAGGACTCTTCTTGTTCTTCATACACAGTGTTCCAGGAGGAATGATCAATTTTCAGGGATTTGAGAGGGACGATCATTCGAAGCAAAAACGTCTAGTAAACATGGGCTCTGAAATGCTAAGAGCGCTTCTTCGCCTTCGATCCCCTTAAACAAATCTTTTCTACTGCATTCTCCTTGTTTTTAGTAGTGTGGGAAGATGCAGCATGGGCCAAAACAAAGAAAAAATATTGTCAAGTAACTATCTCGAATTACATTTATACGTTTCTCTCCTAAAATAAATTAATTTTCCCCTTTTTGTGTAATTTGTTAATTTTGACAGTCTAAACGTAAATCAGAAAATGGCGCGACGTTGCGATACGCTCTGAGCGGCCTTTAATATTGAGAGACCAGCACACACAGTCTAAAAATTGTAACCTTCTGAACGATTTTATGATTATTAGTATGTGTGCTCTCCGAGTTCAGCGAAACATTCCTGTAATTATTGATTTTACACGATTTTTAAAGCTAACCATTGAACTCGTATTCTCAGCGTAAGTTCCGTACACGTTGAGGCACAAACCGGATAAGAAGGCAATGATACTGCAGTGAACTACCATATAGCAAGTCAAGTAAGTTTTGTATGTACTTATTTCTGAGAGATGAAGTCTAAACGAGCAACAATCTGTGTATCGACGAATTTTTCATAAAACACTTGTTCGCCCGAATCTTGAGTATTGTTCATCTACAGGGTGTTTCAAAAATGACCGGTATATTTGAAACGGCAATAAAAACTAAACGAGCAGCGATAGAATTACACCGTTTGTTGCAATATGCTTGGGACAACAGTACATTTTCAGGCAGACAAACTTTCGAAATTACAGTAGTTACAATTTTCAACAACAGATGGCGCTGCAAGTGATGTGAAAGATATAGAAGACAAGGCAGTCTGTGGGTGCGCCATTCTGTACGTCGTCTTTCTGCTGTAAGCGTGTGCTGTTCACAACGTGCAAGTGTGCTGTAGACAACATGGTTTATTCCTTAGAACAGAGGATTTTTCTGGTGTTGGAATTCCACCGCCTAGAACACAGTGTTGTTGCAACAAGACGAAGTTTTCAACGGAGGTTTAATGTAACCAAAGGACCGAAAAGCGATACAATAAAGGAACTGTTTGAAAAATTTCAACGGACTGGGAACGTGACGGATGAACGTGCTGGAAAGGTAGGGCGACCGCGTACGGCAACCACAGAGGGCAACGCGCAGCTAGTGCAGCAGGTGATCCAACAGCAGCCTCGGGTTTCCGTTCGCCGTGTTGCAGCTGCGGTCCAAATGACGCCAACGTCCACGTATCGTCGCATGCGCCAGAGTTTACACCTCTATCCATACAAAATTCAAACGTGGCACTACCATTGCTGCACGAGAGACATTCGCTAACGATATAGTGCACAGGATTGATGACGGCGATATGCATGTGGGCAGCATTTGGTTTACTGACGAAGCTTATTTTTACCTGGACGGCTTCGTCAATAAACAGAACTGGCGCATATGGGGAACCGAAAAGCCCCATGTTGCAGTCCCATCGTCCCTGCATCCTCAAAAAGTACTGGTCTGGGCCGCCATTTCTTCCAAAGGAATCATTGGCCCATTTTTCAGATCCGGAACGATTACTGCATCACGCTATCTGGACATTCTTCGCGAATTTGTGGCGGTACAAACTGCCTTAGATGACACTGCGAACACCTCGTGGTTTATGCAAGATGGTGCCCGGCCACATCGCACGGCCGACGTCTTTAATTTCCTGAATGAATATTTCGATTATCGTGTAATTGCTTTGGGCTATCCGAAACATACAGGAAGCGGCGTGGATTGGCCTCCCTGTTCGCCAGACATGAACTCCTGTGACTTCTTTCTGTGGGGACACTTGAAAGACCAGGTGTACCGCCAGAATCCAGAAACAATTGAACAGCTGAAGCAGTACATCTCATCTGCATGTGAAGCCATTCCGCCAGACACGTTGTCAAAGGTTTCGGGTAATTTCATTCAGAGACTACGCCATATTATTGCTACACATGGTGGATATGTGGAAAATATCGTACTATAGAGTTTCCCAGACCGCAGCGCCATCTGTTGTTGAAAATTGTAACTACTGTAATTTTGAAAGTTTGTCTGCCTGAAAATGTACTGTTGTCCCAAGCATATTGCAACAAACGGTGTATTTCTATCGCTGCTCGTTTAGTTTTTATTGCCGTTTCAAATATACCGGTCATTTATGAAACACCCTATATCTGGCATCCCTATCAAGTAGGACTGATAGAGGAGATAGAGAAGATGCAACGAAGAGCTTCACGTTTCGTCACGGGATCGTTTAGCTGGCGAGAGAGCGTCACGGAGATGCTAAGCAAACTCCACTGGCAGACGTTACAAGAGAGACCTATCGAGATTTCGGGACAGCACTTTTGAGGAGGAGTCAGACAACGTATTACTTCCAGCCACATACATCTCGCGTACTGACCACGAGCAGGAATTAGAGCCAATACAGACCGACAGTCATTCTTCCCACGCACTATTGGGTTGGAGGGACCAGATAGTGGTACCGAAAGTACCCTCCGCCACCCACCATTAGGTGGCTTGCGGAGTAAGAAGTAGAGGTAGAGGTATCTATATATTGTAGACCAGTTGCATTTGATGTTCATAGTCGTGTGTCTATCAGAAGGTACTGTCTAGTTATTTACTTAAATAAACAAGGATCATACTCTCATCTGCTTGAGGCAAAATTTATAAATAAACACGGACATGTTGGTTTAAATATTCTTAAAATAATAGAGAATGCTGCAACAGTAAATGAAATAATAACAGACGGCTCGATATTAATTGAAACGCTCTGGGCCGTAAAAGAGCCATAACCGGCATTTGTAAAAAGCACCCGTCAGTGAATCCTGTTCTGAAACGTCTCTTGTAAACATAAGAAGTTTAAGGAGTGTTAACTGGTAACGAAATTCTAATCTCATACACTTGTATATTGAAACGGATGCAAATGAAATCATCTGCAGCCAATGTATTACTACGTGTAATGTTGCATTAAAAATTAATAACGCTTTATTATGTATTAATACCGAACTTCTTATTACTGTAAAGCTGTAACTGACAGCTGCAGAAAGCTCCTCCTATAATATTCAGGGTATTTTGATGCGCTTGAAAGGATGTCGATTTTGTTCTCAAATCGTATTCAGGAACTCTCAGAAAAGGTGACACCTTGGTAACGCAATGATATGATAGAGCCACAAAATTGCCCCTATTGCTGAAATTTATCAACTTCCGTATTCTAGATGATATTATTAGCTATCTAACGTTGATCGACTTCAAGCAAAACGTGGCCCGCGTAATAACACAAATGGAAACCGACCTTGCACATTGGAAATTTGATTTCCTTAAAAAGTTGTAAACTAATGTGCACTGGAATTTCAAAAAGCACTAGATCAGTTGCACAGCGAAATTACACATACGGAATATGTGGCTGTAGGATGTGCAGAAAGAGACTGATACAGGCCACAAATCATTCAGCGCAAGAGCAGCCAAAGCCGCATAAGTCGCTTCGAACTTCTCTATGAGGCGCCTCAAGCAAATATTTATGATTCACATTCTGTATATAATATTTATGCTTTGTAGCATGATGTATTAAGACTGCCGGTCGTTGTTGGAGTACTTGCTAGAACCACAAATTACTGCTGTCCGATGTAAGTTGTTTGTCTTAATAAATTTGAAAAACGTCGGATTTTAGAACCACCAAGTGCTACTGAAAAAATAAATATTTTTTAACTACCGCTTTCAGTCATCTGATTACCTTCAGGACCTTAAAATAATAAATCTTAGATATTCAGTCCTCTATCTTGTTTGAAGCCGCCTGCCAAGTATTCCTCTACTGTGCAAACCTCTTCACCTCAGAGTAGCATTTACGCCGTACTTTCTCAGTTATTTACTTGTTGTACATACAGCATTCCCATCTCAGTTTTCTCTGGTTTGTTCTTCATTTCTTACAACCTACATTTCATTCAAATACCATGTAATTATTTCTACATATCTTAACATATACCTTACCACCCTGTTCCTTCTTTTTGTCAATATTTTCCACCTTTTCCTCTTCTCTTTGATTCTGCAGAGAATCTATTCATTTCCTACCTTAACACCCCACCTAATTTACAACATCCTCCTGCAGCACCACATCTCAAGCATATCAATACCCTTCTCTTCCAGGTTTCCCATAGACCGTGGATCACTTACATGCAATGCAGTGCTCTGAATGAGCATTTTGACATACTTTTTCTTGGTAGTGGTAGACTTCACTTGGTCAGCAATGCGCTCTTTGCTCATGCTAGTCTGTTTCCTGTGCCCATGCTGCTTTGTCTGTCACATATTATTTTGCTTCCAGGCTAGCAGAACTGTTTCCTATCTTCTACTTTGTAGTCCACGATATTAAATTTATCACTGATCTTTTTCATGCTTCACCTGATTAATTTCGTCTTTCCTCGGTTTACTCTTAATACACAGTGAATGGTGGTTAGATTATTCACGCAAATATTTCTCACTTTCAATGATGATACCAATGTCATCGGCGAATCTTATCTACATCTACATCATACTCTTCAAGACACCTAATGCAGTGTGACGGAGTGTACTTTCGGTACCACTATCTGATTCCTCCAACCCTGTTCTACTCGCGAATAGTGTGTGGGAAGAATGATTGTCGGTAAGATTCTGTATTGGCTCTAATTTCGCGAATGTTCTCCTCGTGGTCAATACGCGTGATGTATGTGGGGGGAAGTAATACACTACTGGCCATTAAAATTGCTACACCACAAAGATGACATGATACAGACGGGAAATTTAACCGACAGGAAGAAGATCCTGTGATATGCAAATGATTAGCTTTTCAGAGCATTCACACAAGAATGGCGCCGGTGGTGACACCTACAACGCGCTGACATGAGGAAAGTTTCCAACCGATTTCTCATACATAAACACCAGTTGACCGGCGTTGCCTGGTGAAACGTTGATGTGATGTCTCGTGTAAGGATGAGAAATACGTACCATCACGTTTCCGACTTTGATAAAGGTCGGATTGTAGCCTATCGCGATTGCGGTTTATCGTATCGCGACGTTACTGCTCGCGTTGGTCGAGATCCAATGACTGTTAGCAGAATATGGAATCGGTGAGTTCAGGAGGGTAGTACGGAACGCCGTGCAGGATCCCAACGGCCTCGTATCACTAGCAGTCGAGATAACAGGCATCATATCCGCATGGCTGTAACGGATCGTACAGCCACGTCTCGACCCCTGCGTCAACAGATGAGGACGTTTGCAAGACAACTAGCATCTGGGCGAACAGTTCGACGACGTTTGCAGCAGCATGGACTATCAGCTCAGAGACCATGACTGCGGTTACCCTTGACGCTGCATCACAAACAGGAGCGCCTGCGATGGTGTACTCAACGACGAATCTGGGTGCACGACTGGCAAAACGTAATTTTTTCGGATGAATCCAGGTTCTGTTTAAAGCATCATGATGGTCGCATCCGTGTTTGGCGACATCGCGGTGAACGCACATTGGAAGCGTGTATTCGTCATCGCCACACTGGCGTATCACCCGGCGTGAAGGTATGGGGTGCCATTGGTAACACGTCTCGGTCACCTCTTGTTCGCATTGACGGCACTTTGAACAGTGGACGTTACATTTCAGAAGTATTAGGACCCGTGGCCCTACCCTTCATTCGATCCCTGCTAAACCCTACATTTCAGCAGGATAATGCACGACCGCATGTTGCAGGTCCTGTACGAGCCTTTCTGGATACAGAAAATATTCGACTGCTGCCCTGGCTAGCACTTTCTCCAGATCTCTCACCAATTGAAAACGTCTGGTCAATGGTGGCGGGGCAATTGGCTCGTCACAATACGCCAGTCACTACTCTTGCTGTACTGTGGTATCGTGTTGAAGCTGCATGGGCAGCTGTACCTGTACACGCCATACAAGAACTGTTTGACTCAATGCCCAGGCGTATCAAGGCCGTTATTATGGCCAGAGGTGGATGTTCTGGGTATTGGTTTCTCAGGATCTATGCCCCCAAATTGCGTGAAAATGTAATCAAATTTCAGTTCTAGTCTGGTCAATGGTGGCGGGGCAATTGGCTCGTCACAATACGCCAGTCACTACTCTTGCTGTACTGTGGTATCGTGTTGAAGCTGCATGGGCAGCTGTACCTGTACACGCCATCCAAGAACTGTTTGACTCAATGTCCAGGCGTATCAAGGCCGTTATTATGGCCAGAGGTGGATGTTCTGGGTATTGGTTTCTCAGGATCTATGCCCCCAAATTGCGTGAAAATGTAATCAAATTTCAGTTCTAGTATAATAAATTTGTCCAATGAATATCCGTTTATCATCTGCATTTCTTCTTGGTGTAGCAATTTAATGTCTAGTAGTGTATGTTGTCTGACTCCTCCTGAAAAGTGCTGTCCCGAACTTTTAATAGTAAATCTCTCCGTGATGCACAACGCCTCTCTTGTAACGTCTACTAGTGAAGTTTGTTTAGATATCCGTAAGCTCTCTCACCAGCTAAACGATCCCTTGACGAAACGCACCGCTCTTCGTTTTATCTTCTCTATCTCCTCTATCAGAATAGGGATCCCAGATAGATGAAAACTACACAAGAATAGGGCGAACAAGCGCAAGCCACTTTTTTCCTGGATGAATTACATTTGCTTAAGATCCTTCCGATGAATCTGAGTCTGGTGTCTCCTTTTCCCCTACATGTTTTGTACGGTCATTCCACTTAAGGTTGCTCTGGATAGTTACGTCTAGATATTTTACGGCAAACGCTGTCTCCAGCTGTATTTCATCAATAGTGTAGCTGTACAGTAGTGGATTTCTTTTCCTATGTTACATTTATTTACGTTCAGGATCAACTGCCAGAGTCTGCACCATCCATCAATTCTCTGCAGGTCGTTCTGCAAATTCTTACTATCTTCTAGCATTGCTACTTTGGTCAAAACAACTACATCATCTGTGAACAGCCTGAAAGAGCATTCGACGCATTTTTATATATTGTAAATAGCAACGACCTTATCACACTTCCCTGTCGTACTCCTGATATTACCTTTGCATCTGTCGACTTCCGTTAAGAGCAACTTACTCAGTTCCATCTGCTAGAAAGTCTTGAACTCAATCGCACGTCTGCTCCGTACTCCATAAGCTCGTATTTTTTCCATTAAACGGCAGTGCGAGACGCTGTCAAATGCCCTACTGAAGTCAAGGAACGCGACGTCAACCTGAGCGCCGTTGTCCATTGCGCTGTGGATCTCATGGAGGAACAGAGCGAGCTGAGTTTCACAGGATCTCTGTTTGCTGGTTCGATGTTGATTTTTATAGAGGAGATATTAATTCTCCAAAAACGTCATAATTCTTGAGCATAAAACGTGTTTCATAATTCTACAACAGTTTGATGTCAACGATATAGGTCTACAATTGTGCGGATCTGTCTTACGGCCCTTCTTAAAAACGGGAATACCTGCGCTTTTTTCCACTCGTTAGGTACCTTTCGTTGTTCAAGCGATCTCTGACAAATTACGGCTAGAAGGGAAACAAGTTCTTTTGCATAATCTTTATAGAATCTAATAGGTATCTCATCTAGTCGTGAAGCCCTTACTCCACTAAGCGATTGTAGCTGCTTTTCAATTCCGCGAACGGTTGTCTCAATATCTGCTATTTCGACGTTCGCACGACGATTGAAAGGAGGGACAGTGTTACGGTCTTCCGCCGTGAAACAACTTGAATTCAGTATTTCGGCTTTCTCTCTGTTATCTTCTGTTTCGGTGCCGGTATGGTCGGTAAGAGAATGAATAAATAATTTTAACCCACTTACTGATTTTACATACGACCAAAACCTCTTAGGGTTTTTATTCAAGTCGGTAGACAACGTCTTACTTTCAAAATCGAAGTGCTTCTCTCATCTCTCTCCCTACCCTTATTTTCACTTCGTTCAGCTTTTGTTTGTCAGGTAGGCTTTTACTTCTCTTGAATCTGATATAAAGTGATCTTTGTTTACGTAGCGCTTTTCTAACAGGGCTATTAAACCATGGTGGATCTTTCCCATCCCTTAAAACCTTACTCGGAACATACTTGTCAAGGGCATATTGAACGATGCCTTTGAACTTTTTCCATTTGTTCTCCACATCTTCGCCCTCATCACCGAATATTTGATGCTGACTGCTGAGATATTCTGACATTTGTATCCTGTCACCTCTGCTGAGCAAATGTATCTTCCCACCTTTCTTAACTTTCCTTATTGCACCCGTCGTCATAATTACTGTCACAGCCGTATGATCACGGATACCTTTCTCTACGTTAACTGATTCGATAAGTTCAAGTCTGTTTGTTGCCAGGAGATCTAATACGTTTACCTCCACTAGTCGGTTCTCCAACTAACTGCTCAAGGTAATTTTCGGACAAGACATCCAGAACAATACTACACGATTCCCTGTCTCTGGCACAGTTTTGATGGCAACACACTCCCAATCTATACCTGGCAAGTTGAAGTCATCCCCTATTACAATGACACGATCAGGAAAATTACTAATGATATACTGCAAGTTCTGTCTGAAGCGATCTACAACTACAGATCCTGACCTAGGTGGTCTATAAAAGCATCCGATCACCATTTTTGTCCGTTCTTTGAAACTAAATTTCACCCAAATTAATTTACATACGGAATCCGTGATAACCCCGCTAGATTTTATCGAATTTTTTACTGAAATAAACACGCCGCCACCATTGGCGACTAACTTATCCTTACGATAAATATCACTGATATCGTTTCATCTTGAATTTTGATTCCACTCCTGGAACTTTCTTTCATTTCTGACATAGCTTTTTCGATGTATGGATTAACACGGGCGTAAGACTACAAACCTGTCGTATATTAATTCTCATCCGAGAATTTCTGTTTTCCATTCGCAGTTTTCACTGTTGATTTTTGTATGTATTGCATATTACTAATATTTCCCTATAGCTTAGTCTAATCTATTTTCCTAAGAATTTAGAATATGTAGCCCTATTTTATTCTTCTGAACGCTTTACCTAGGTCCACAAATACTGTGAGAATGTCATCATTTCTCTTACCAGTAAGTTTTGTTACCATTATCAAGCGCAACGTCAGACCTACCTCTCTGGTGCCTCTCCCTTTTCGAAAGTTAAACTGGTCGCCAATTAGCAGAGTCCTAATTTGCTTTTCCATTCATCAGTACATTATTCTTGTCAATAATTCGGATGCAAGGACTGTTAAAGGTACTCTCTCTAAATTCTCGCACTTACCTGCCCAAGTTAATTTCGTGATTGTGTTGATAATATTTTTCCGATGTATGGCGATATACACTCCTGGAAATTGAAATAAGAACACCGTGAATTCATTGTCCCAGGAAGGGGAAACTTTATTGACACATTCCTGGGGTCAGATACATCACATGATCACACTGACAGAACCACAGGCACATAGACACAGGGAACAGAGCATGCACAATGTCGGCACTAGTACAGTGTATATCCACCTTTCGCAGCAATGCAGGCTGCTATTCTCCCATGGAGGCGATCGTAGAGATGCTGGATGTAGTCCTGTGGAACGGCTTGCCATGCCATTTCCACCTGGCGCCTCAGTTGGACCAGCGTTCGTGCTGGACGTGCAGACCGCGTGAGACGACGCTTCATCCAGTCCCAAACATGCTCAATGGGGGACAGATCCGGAGATCTTGCTGGCCAGGGTAGTTGACTTACACCTTCTAGAGCACGTTGGGAGGTACGGGATACATGCGGACGTGCATTGTCCTGTTGGAACAGAAAGTTCTCTTGCCGGTCTAGGAATGGTAGAACGATGGGTTCGATGACGGTTTGGATGTACCGTGCACTATTCAGTGTCCCCTCGACGATCACCAGTGGTGTACGGCCAGTGTAGGAGATCGCTCCCCACACCATGATGCCGGGTGTTGGCCCTGTGTGCCTCGGTCGTATGCAGTCCTGATTGTGGCGCTCACCTGCACGGCGCCAAACACGCATACGACCATCATTGGCACCAAGGCAGAAGCGACTCTCATCGCTGAAGACGACACGTCTCCATTCGTCCCTCCATTCACGCCTGTCGCGACACCACTGGAGGCTGGCTGCACGATGTTGGGGCGTGAGCGGAAGACGGCCTAACGGTGTGCGGGACCGTAGCCCAGCTTCATGGAGACGGTTGCGAATGGTCCTCGCCGATACCCCAGGAGCAACAGTGTCCCTAATTTGCTGGGAAGTGGCGGTGCGGTCCCCTACGGCACTGCGTAGGATCCTACGGTCTTGGCGTGCATCCGTGCGTCGCTGCGGTCCGGTCCCAGGTCGACGGGCACGTGCACCTTCCGCCGACCACTGGCGACAACATCGATGTACTGTGGAGACCTCACGCCCCACGTGTTGAGCAATTCGGCGGTACGTCCACCCGGCCTCCCGCATGCCCACTATATGCCCTCGCTCAAAGTCCGTCAACTGCACATACACTGACGGCGGCGGTGCACAAATGCTGCGCAGCTAGCGCCATTCGACGGCCAACACCGCGGTTCCTGGTGTGTCCGCTGTGCCGTGCGTGTGATCATTGCTCGTACAGCCCTCTCGCAGTGTCCGGAGCAAGTATGGTGGGTCTGACACACCGGTGTCAATGTGTTCTTTTTTCCATTTCCAGGAGTGTACGTTTATTTATTTCTATTACTTCAGTGTACTTCAACTTCCTCTTTTTGGGGATGTAATGGGGTAACAGCCGAAAACTAGTTTGTAAAATAATAAATGTTGTTCATGGTTCCGAAGAGCCAATAGTGTGATGTAAGAAAGGACAGACTCTGGAAGCAAAGTGACAAATTTATTGAAACATACACCGAAAAAAAGAAAAATATATACCAATACATATCATATACACCCTTAGCTTGGTTTTGAATAGAACACCATACGGATGATCGCCATCACTTTTCGTCCATTCCTCTAAGTAGCGAACGAAAGTTTCCATCACGTGATTGAGCATGTTCAATGGGATCTCGAACACAGCTGTACTTTCCTTGAAGTTAGTCACAGTATGATTACGTGTAGCGTACACTGAATCTTCTAGTACACCAACAAGAAGGAACTGGGAAGCATGAGGAGAAAGGTTCATAGGGCGGTTTTATTCCGTTCGTTTAGTTCCGCACGACCTCCATTTTGTATGGTTGGACTTGCACGTCACCACGAGCGATGCGCTGCAGGGAAACATCTCTGATTGTTAGCGCCAAGATATGTCTCGCAACAGAACGGCGAGGACTAGGGATGACCTCCAACGCTCGGACCGAGATCGTCTGTGTCCTCCTTCGCCCTGAACTTTTCTTCTTTGTACAAGATGCATTTGTCTTGAATTGTTACGCCCGCCTTACAATCGTCCGATGACGCAGTGCAGTGTCGTTTCAACTCGATATGGCTACGAAAGGCTCGATAAACTGTGGTGAGAGACACCTTATTTTTTAAACAGACCTCGGCGGCGAATACTCGGTGCTCAGAAATTTACAAGTATGTAATCAACTCGCAGTCATTTCACATTGTAGCGAGCACATATATACTGCCAACGGTTTCAACTAATTGAGTAGATTCATTCTCCCGAACGCTGCCGAATATTACACCAGTTTCGTAGATTTCTCACTCATGAAAGTTTAGTGACAGAGCAAGGTTTTAGATGCCGGCAATAATCTTCCAGGGATTGAAAAATATATAGAAACCTCGTGTACTGTGAAGCGAATGATGTTACGTAGTAATTTACTCCTGACTCGCGAATCCTTCCCTCTCGTACCATTTTTTACGTCCTATCTCAGGCATCTGTCATATATCCTCCTTTTCCCCGCTCCTTTGAAACTATTTATTCCTATCGTTTCTCAAAATAATATTAGCACACTGTAGTGGAACTATACACTGCGGTGAAAAAAGAAAAAAAACTCATGGGATAAAGATATGCACATATAATGATGGCGGTAGTATCGCGTGCACGAGGTATGAAAGGGCGGTGCAATGGCGGAGCTGTCCTTAATACTCACATGATTCATTTGTATGGGGATTGGTTTCCGACGTGATTATGGCCGCTCGGCGTGAACTGACAGACTGCAGCTAGATGCATGGGACATCCTATTTTGGAAATGACTTGCAAAACCGTGGCCTGGTCAGATGAGTTCTAATTAAAGCTGGTAAGAGCTGATGATAGGGTTCGAGTGTGCCGCAAAAGCCATGGGCCCAAGTTGTCAACAAGGTACTGTGCAAGCTGTTGGTAACTGCACACTGTTGTGGCCTGTATTTACATGAAATCGTGTGGGTCCTCTGTTCCAACTGAACCGATAATTTGCTCGAAATGGTTATATTCGGCTACTTGGAGACCATTTGCAGCCATTTTCTATGGAATTTTTGTGGATGATAGTGCACCATGTCCCTGGGGCCTCATTCTGGACAGTTCGAGCGAATGGTTTGGCCACCCAGATCGCCCGAAATGAATCACATTGAACATTTATGGCACATAATCGACAGGTCAGTTTGTGCACAAAATCCATCACCGGCAACATTTCGCAATTATCGGCGGTTATAGAAGCAATGTGGCTCAATATTTCTTCAGAGAACTTCCAACGACTTGTTGAGTCCATGCCACGTAGAGTTGCTGCAAAAATCAATGTGGGATGTACGAAGAAAGTTTCCATTGGGACAGTTCGGCGAAATTTGAGGTTAATGGGCTATGGCAACAGACGACCTACGCGAGTGCCTTTGCCAACAGCGCTTCTCCTCGGCTCGAGACGATCTCGGTTGGACCCCAAACGACTAGCAAACCGTGGCTCTGTTGGATGAGACCCGAATACAATTGGTAAGAGATGATGATAGAGTATGGTGCAGACCCCACGAGGATATGGACCTAAGTTGTCAACAAGGCACTGTGCAAACTGATGGGGGCTACATAATGGTGTGTGCTGTGTTTACATGCAATGAACTAGGTCGCCTGGTCCAACTGAACCGATAATTGACAGGAAATGATTCGGCTAATAGAGACCATATATAGCCATTCCTAGGATTAATGGTCCCAAACAACGATGCAATTTTTATGGATGACAATGTGCCATGTCACCGAGCCACAGTTGTTGGCAACTGGTTTGATGAACATTATGTATAATTCGAGCAAATGGTTTGGCCATTCAGATCGCTCGACATGAAACCCATCGTACATCTGGGGACAAAATCGAGATTTAAGTCGCGCACAGAAACCTGCACGGCGACACTTTCACAACTATAGACAGCTTTAGAGAGAGTATGGCTCAATATTTCTGCAAGGGTCTTCCAACGACTTGTTCAAAATGACTCTGAGCACTATGGGACTTAACATCTGTGGTTATCAGTCCCCTAGAACTTAGAACTACTTAAACCTAACTAACCTCACACACGTCCATGCTCGAGGCAAGATTCGAACCTGCGACCGTAGCGGTCACGCGGTCCACACTGAAGCGCCTAGAACCGCATGGCCATACATGCCGGCTACCAACGACTCGTTGCTACACTACGCCAAGAAGAAGGATGCCCGACACGGTGTTTGAGACGCCCGGAGTGGCCGAGCGGTTCTAAGCGCTACAGTCTGGAACCGCGCGACAGCTACGGTAGCAGGTTCGAATCCTGCCTCGGGCATGGATTTGTGTGAAGTTCTTAGGTTAGCTAGGTTTAACTAGTTCTGTTCTAGGGAACTGATGACCTTTATTTTAGAAGTTAAGTCCCACAGTGCTCAGAGCCACGGTATTTGGAGGTATCCCGTGACTTTTGTCACTTCAGTGTATTTTTAAAGAATATTTTACAGCTCTTTGAGTTGAAATGCCATTGTTCTACGAGGTGCGACAATAAAGTAATGAGACTGATTTTCTTTGCAAGATGTGCAACCCTGCAGGCTTGCATAAGTACAATATCTTTAACCTTGGTCCATAAGCTGCTTCTAGTCCAAGCGGCACATCGATGCAACTGCTCATTCGTTAGTTGTGCTGTAATAAGTTAACACATGTTTGTGTCTCGTCACGGAAATGGAACCGATTAATATTGCGCAACGATATGCCATTTCATTTTGCTTTAAATTGGGTGAAAACGCGATAATAACTTACAGTAAGCTTCAGAAGGCCTTTGGAGAGGAGGTTATATCAAGTTTTTCATTGGCATAAAATGTTTAGTGTAGGCGGAACGAATGTTGAAGATGAAGACCGCAGTGGACGACCATCAACCTCACGGATGGATGTCAACTTGGCCAGGCTGCGTGAACTCGTACGATCTGATCGAAGATTATCCGTGAAAATGATTGCAGAAGAGCTAAACGTCAATCGAGAAACGGTTCGTCTAATAATAACTGAAGATCTTGGTGTGGGAAAGATTTGTGCAAAACTGTCCTCAAAAATCTCACACCACAACAGCAAATCTGTTAGAGCAAACTGAAATCAATCCACAATTGTTTAGTCGTGTTATTACTGGTGATGAAAGTTGGGTTTTTTTCAGTATAATCCAGAAACAAAACGCCAAAGTTCGCAATGGTACCTAAAGGGATCACCTAGACCATAAAAAGCTCGCATGTCAAACTCAAAAGTAAAATGCATGCTTGTGTGCCTCTTCGATTCCAAGGGAATTGTTCATAAAGAGTGGGTGCCTCCTGGACAAACAGTTAACCAATATTACTAAACAGAAATTTTGGAAAGACTTCGTAAAAGAGTTCGTCGTGTGCGTGCCAACATTGCTGATAACTGGATTCTGGATCACGATAATGCGCCATCCCTTACTACTCTGTCAGTACAGTAATTTTTAACCTCAACACAAATTTCAGTACTATCACAGCCACCTTATTCACCAGATATCGCTCAGTGCGACATTTTTCTATTTCCAAGAGTCAAAACGGCGGTCAAAGGACACCATTTTCAAACAACACAAGATGTCCAAAAAGCTGCGACGAGGGTCTTGGAGGATATTACAGAAGATGGATTCCAGAAATGTTACCATCAATGGCAGAAGCTCTGGAAAAAAGTGTGTGCAGTCAGAAGCTAACTGCTTTGAAGGAGACAACACTAAACTAGACTAAAACGGTAAAAAACATTTTTTTCACATCAGTCTCATTACTTTATTGTCGCACCTCGTATGCTTAAAATGGTAACGTGTTTTAGAATAGGTTATTGTTACGTAATTCTTTCAGACCAGATGAACGGTTCAAATGCCTTATGGTCTCACTCCTCTACCGGGAGAGACGCCATCCTAGTTAGCGCTCGGGTAAGGAGGAAAACGTGCTTCCTAACACCTGTCCTTTATCCTGATCTCCCCAAATTTTTGTGGTGATTTCTTCCATGAAGTTGAGCTGTGGCGGCTTTAATTTTGGTGGGCATGGCACTCCACTGGCGCCACTAACTAACATTAGATGGGTTGCCTATATCGATCTTGATCACTCGTCGGGAGCTAGGGTCTTTGGTCGAGGCGTGTGTTGTTCGTTTTTGGCGGGCCTAGGAATTGTCGGTTAGCTGGACTGGCAAATAGATTGTTTTGGAGACTTCTGTTGTCTTATGCCAGCCTCAGGAAGCCGCGAGTGGTTAAGTCGGTCGGAGGTAAGGTTTGCCGGTTGGATTATGGGTTGAGTCCGGCGAGTCGCGGAAAGAGCAATGGACTCCGTGTACAACCTGGTCGACAAGTTCGCAGCTAACTCTACGAGCTTAAATTTTACGGCTCCTCGAAGACCGCCTGTACGGATGTAGCCAATAACACCCCGGCTTGCAGTCTTGGAAGTCACGGCTCCTTCACACCTGAGTGGAGTTAGGTGTTGTTTTTTATTTGTACTTGTTCCATAAGGCACGTCTATGTTACTGTGAAACTGGATCTGTTACAGTAGCGTGCCTCCGAGTGATTCTGTGTATGGTTATGGGTCAGTGTAACTGACGGTAATTTGTTGTTCCAGGCCATATTCCGCGCAAGCGAGCATTCTCTGTTATAAATTGAGTTGATGAAAATGAAACTGTAACATAGTCTGTGTCGAAGGCGAGGCACGCTTAGCAGATAACTATGCCCTACTCATTGGATTAGCAGGCGCTGGCATTTCACCTTTTAATTTTCAAGACATTTTAAGGAGTGTTAAGCTTGTAACTTGTACGTGTAGCCGCATCCACAGTAAGTTAGTATTACCTACATCCTAGGCATTATTGCCTATAGCCTCATTTTCGCAGATTGATGTTCCCTTCTGATGTGTGTTGTCAACGTAGTTTTAAAATGGCTCAAATGGCTCTGAGCACTATGGAACTCAACTTCTGAGGTCATTAGTCCCCTAGAACTTAGAACTAGTTAAACCTAACTAAGCTAAGGACATCACACACATCCACGCCCGAGGCAGGATTCGAACCTGCGACCGTAACGGTCTCGCTGTTCCAGACTGCAGCGCCTATAACCGCATCAACGTAGTTTTGGCAGCGGACGAGGTGTTCCTGTTTCCTGGGCCTTGAGCAAACACGAGTTTTCTGTGGCGACACTTCCGTCGTCTCGTGACGTCTAAGTTGGCCCACAATCTGATGCCACTACCAGTTTCATCGAGTAAATTTTTAGATTAGTTTGGATTTACTATCATTCCAATTGATCCGTAGTCAGGAGGTCCTCCAGGATGTAACACATGTCAGAAAAACAATAATACATGGCCGGCCGGAGTGGCCGAGCGGTTCTAGGCGCTACAGTCTGGAACCGCGCCACCGCTACTGTCGCAGGTTCGAATCCTGCCTCGGGCATGGATGTGTGTGATGTCCTTAGGTTAGTTAGGTTTAAGTAGTTCTAAGTTCTAGGGGACTGATGACCTCAGAAGTTAAGTCCCATAGAGCTCAGAGCCAGAGCCAATAATACATGACAAATATTTATAACTAAAACAAATAAGCTAATGTACCCTCCACAGGTCACAAGTGGAATGATCATCATTTTTTAAATTAACACTCTATGAGAAGATCATTTTACAACACTCATTTATTAAGACCACATTAATGCGCTAAATTTAAAATTAAAAAAAATGTTTTTATTTATTTATAAGGTAATAGACATATAATAGTACTACTAAAATACTTATTTACAATGAACACATTACTGCACTAAAATGGTGAAGAAGTTTGATTGTACTTTATATGTACACACACACACACACACACACACACACACACACACACACAAATCGGTTTGTTCTACTGAGATATTCAGCAATGGAATAGAAGGAGTTGGCCACCAATAAATCCTTCAGGCTTCTCTTAAACTGAATTTCATTGGCTGTTAATTGTTTGATACGTGACACGAATATCGCCAACTATTCTGGAACTCTCCATCCATTTAATATTGTGAATTCAGTAAGCACAAAAGCTTTGAAGCATATACTGCAACCCCGAAGTTCCTCGTAACCATACCTGTTCTTTATCTAGCCATTTAGACCATGCACCGTTATTGCTACTTCTGGAGAGTGCTAAGTTTTAAAGCCTTTTACTTATGAGTATGAACTATTGAGATTTTCCTTTTTATACACAGTCATTAGCTAACTTTATTGATTGTAAAACTTTCCTGCTTGTTGCCTGTTGCCTGTGATAGCCGCTTGCTGTATTTGCCAGATTATCTTGTATCTTGGGGGACTGTATATTCATTTAAGGGTCATTGTCAATTTTTCTGCTGGTGTATACTAGCTGAGAGTCACATTTTAAATTGTACGCCTTCCCAGCTTTGATTTTGGAGGATTGTGTATTTTATTGCTTAAGGAACTTTATTGAGGCTCATAGATTGTTACGGGCTTTCTAACAGCCATAATCAGTGGCGTGACTTGTTATCCTTTCTGTAGTTTAGAGGGAGTTGTCTGTTTATTCTAAACTATTATCCATGCTTGGGAACTGTTGTTACATTTAGTGGCAGTCATTTGTAATTCATTTTACTGATTCATTTTACTGATGCATCCGTTTGCAGCCACACGTAATTGGTGTGACTTCTTACTGTTTTTGGTGACTGTATATTCCTGGTTTAAAGCCATGTTCTTAATGGTATAAATTGTTAAAATTTGTTATTAATGAAATGATTCTGTTCACGTTTTTTTGAACATTGATATGAGCATTGTTATTCATTTAACCACATTTTTAAATTGCAATTACAATAATTGTTGTTAAGCTATAAAGTGTAGTCGATGAAACAGCAAATGACGAAATAAGTGGGTCCACCATCTGTGTGTTTTTCCTTAAAATTATACCAACCCTTTTTGTGAGGTATCAAAAGTGACATCATATTTCTTCTCCCATCCTCATTTGAAAGGGTTTCAGAGCCGTTGTTAATCCTTTCAACTCACTAATTCGGTACAGAAGTCGGAGGAAAATAAATTTTGCCTTTAATTCTTTTGGTTTAATTTCTCCTGTTGCTCTAAGTTAAATACCTAGAACCGTTATCACAGAATGATAGAATCAAAACTGATTCACAATCGTATTTCGTCCAGCCAAAATAGTATTGCCCCGAAATCAAGGACGTTAGCTCTACGAAAATGGGAAGAAAAGGAAAGAAATTTCGGCGGTTTTGTAACAACTGATCCTACAGTAAATTTCGCCTTGCTTTCCGACGCGACAATGATTCAGATTGCTGCAACACAGTTTCTTCCATAATTAAAGGGAAAGCGAGGGGCCGACCTGCTATTACAGCAACAATTATCGCTCTCTTCTTGCAGGTATATTGGGAGTATCATAAATCTGGAGAACGTTGTGTAAGTAGGAAGGTAACTGGTCACATCAAGGACCTGCTAGGAGCATTCAGTTTCGTCTAGCGTCCGACGAATGAATGCTAAATCATAGTAAGCTGACCTTTTTGTTTACACTGCACAGAATTCACGACCACATCATCCAGTAGTCTTGGACGAGCGCTCTCGCATTCTCATAAACAGAAATCTGCCCTAGATGGAGAATCACTATTGTACATGTACTTACGCGGTAACTACTATTTTACTGTTATTATCTAAATCCTTTGGCGCTCTCTAAACTAGTAAAACACAGGTGCAGTTAAACAGCTGTTGATGTAGAACAAAAGAATTCGAACTTCTGTGAGTGAGAGTTAATGATGACGTATTTGAGTTCACGTTTACCAAACAATCCCAAAGGTAAATGTAATTTATTTTCCATCCGGAGAGTTTTAACGTGGTAGGAGGCCTTCGTGCGTGCTTCTGGTTTCAGGGAGGTCAGCGTCTGGATCACAGGCTCTATGAATATTATATTGTAATTGTAAGGAAGGGAAACAATCCACTGGCAGTAATTGTAAGAAATCTAAAGAAGCGTAATTGTTTCATGTACGTAGGAGATCACCTACAAAACACTGCTCTTGCTAATTCCCGCCCACGGTACATCAGTGTGGGACTCTTCCCAAATTTCAAGGGGACCGCGTTTACTCGTCGTCACCGATGTAACCAAATTTATGGTGTATGCAGGGCTTGGATAGAAATGAAGGCGACAGAAATTGGAGCCACAGGTGGCCAAGTGATTAGAAAAATAATTGCGTGGGTCGGAAGATGAATACAACATTTTTGTTAGCGGAGATTCCTGCCTGGGGTTGTGGCAGTGGAAAGAGTACAAAACAAGCTAAAACATTTTTTTAAAATTTTGGTTATTTTTCAGTTTTTACGTTCCTTACACCGCTATAGCCGACGGCTTTGCCATAGTGGTAACACCGGTTTCAGTAAGATCACCGAAGTTACGTGCTATCTGGATGGGCTAGAACTTGGATGGGTGACCATCCGTTCTGCCGATCTCTATTGGCAAGCGGGGTGCACTCAGCCCTTGCGGGGTAAACTGAGGAGCTACTTGATTGAGAAGCAGCGTCTCCGGTCTCGTAAACTGACATACGGCCAGGAGAGCGGTGTGCTGACCACGTGCCCCACCATGACCGCATCCAGTACGCCTGTGGGCTGAGGATGACACGACGGCCGATCGGTACCGTTGGGCTTACATGGCCTGTTGGGCGCAGTTTAGTTTTCAGATCAAGTATGAAAAAAAAGCAAATGGTAAGTAATTACTTTTTTTTTACAAAAAATCGCGAAGTGAACTGTTTGATAATCTATAACTAACAAAACTGTATCGTTCAAGATCCCACAGATGATACCTTAGTAAAGGAGAAGGCGAAACGCGTATGGGATAAATAAACTAACTTGCAGCAGGAAAAGCAGTTTGATTTGCAAAACAAGAAAGGATTGTAATTGACGAGTACAAGACTTCATTTTCCGTGATTTTCTACCAGACTTTCAGATGAGAGAGCACATTTTATGAATGTAGCCCATGTTTCCAGAATGAGATTTTCACTCTGCAGCGGAGTGTGCGCTGATATACTGAAATGATGCAAAATTCTTGTGTATTCTTCTTTTATTTACAATGGCCTTACGAAAATTTTTCTTCTATTTTCAAGATAATGATTATGAAAATATAAGTGAATCATTAAATGTTGAGAGCGACTTGACACTTCTTTAGTTACAACTGTCATTTATTTCGGTGCTATATTCGCAGGTTTCGGCATGAAAGTTAGTGTTATCTGGACAATAATCATAATGTTCTTTGCATCAAAATCTAAAAGCTTACTTTGTTGACAGAGACTTTGTGCCTCTCTGGTGCAGTTAGCATGCTCGTTCACTTACATACAGAGTGACAATTATTGAACTATATGAAATAAAATTGTCATAACTTTTGAACGGTTTGCGCTAGGACGTTCCAACTCCACGGTTGGCAGCGGGGCATGATGGGAGTTAGTATTTCCATGTACGGTTTGGTTCAGCGACGAAGCCCACTTCATTTGGATGGGTTCGTCAACGAGGCAAAATCGGCGCATTTGGGGACTGAGTATCCGCATTTCGCGATCGAGAAGTCTCTGCACCGTCAACGGGTGACTGTGTGGTGTGCTTCGTCCAGTCAAAGAATAATTGGTGCGATATTTCTTGATGGCACGGTAACTTCCTGGCAGATTAAAACTGTGTGCCCGACCGAGACTCGAACCTGTAAATGAGCCTTTTCATTATTAAAATGTGGCGCTGCAACGTGTAGAAGAGACCGAGAAAATTACTGCTTCCCCTATTCTTACGACGAATATCTTCCCAGCACATGTAAATCATGAATTGTAAATTAATAAATGTATCAAATTCTTTAAACGAGCTTCTCGTGTACCCCTATTATCTCTTCTGGGAAACTTATTTAGAATCCCACATTTTCCTTTTACTTTCTTTTTCGTGTCTATTATCAAAATTATAATTAGTACAGTGTATTGAGCGTTATTTCGGCTTATTTAGAGCGTAAGCAATGTAAAAAATTTGTAATTTCAAAAAATATATATAAAAGATTCTGCTTAGACTCGATCCCACAACCCTCAGATTACCGTTCAGCGCCCTCACCGCTGCACCAACCGCTGCCTGGAAAGTACGCTAATGTGCTGGCACATGCCTCGACTGACCTCTGTCAAAAATTCTAAACGTCTGGCCGCCAGACACTCCCACTTCTGTCACTTTCGTTTCTAGCCTAGTTCTGTACATACACTATGCAATCAAAAGTATCCGAACATCCCCAAAAACATACGTTTTTCATATTAGGTGCATTGTGCTGCCACCTACTGCTAGGTACTCCATATCAGCGACCTCAGTAGTTATTAGACATCATGAGAGAGCAGAAAGTCGCTCCGCGGAACTGGCTCAAATGGCTCTGAGCACTATGGGACTTAACATCTGTGGTCATCAGTCCCCTAGAACTTAGAACTACTTAAACCTAACTAACCTACGGACATCACACAACACCCAGCCATCACGAGGCAGAGAAAATCCCTGACCCCGCCGGGAATCGAACCCGGGAACCCGGGCGTGGGAAGCGAGAACGCTACCGCACGACCACGAGATGCGGGCTCTCCGCGGAACTCACGGGGTTCGAACGTGGTCAGCTGATTGGGTGTCACTTGTGTCATATGTCTGTACGCGAGATTTTCACACTCCTAAACAACCATAGGTCCACTGTTTCCGATGTGACAGTGAAGTGGAAAAGTGAAGGGACACGTACAGTACAAAAGCGCCAACAGTTGCAGAGAATCTTAATGTGTAATAGGCAGACATCTATCCAGAACGTCACACAGGAATTCCAAACTGCATGAGGATGAACTGCAAGTACTACGACAGACGTCAGGTAACAAAACTTGGATTTCATGGTCGAGCGGCTCCTCATAAGCCGCATATCACGCCGGTAAATGCCAAACGACGCATCGCTTGGTGTAAGGAGCGTAAACATTGGACGATTGAACTGTGGAAACACATTGTGTGGAGTGACGAATCAGCGTTCACAATGTGGCGATCCGATGCCAGGGTGTGGGTATGGCGAATGGCCAGTGAGCATCATCTGCCAGAGTCTGTAGTGCCAACAGTAAAATACGGAGGCGGTGGTGTCAAGGTGTGGTCGCGTTTTTCATGGAGGGGACTTGCACCTCTTGTTGTTTTGCGTGGCTCTGTCACAGCACAGGCCTACATTGATGTTTTAAGCACCTTCTTGCTTCCCACTGTTGAAGATAGGGATGGCGATTGCATCTTTCAACACGATCGAGCACCTGTTCATAATGCACGGCCTCTGGCGGTTACACGACAATAACATCTCTGTAATGGATTGGCCTGCACAGACGCCTGACCTGAATTCTATAGAACACCTTTAGGATGTTTTTGAACGCCGACGCCGGCCGAAGTGGCCGTGCGGTTAAAGGCGCTGCAGTCTGGAACCGCAACACTGCTACGGTCGCAGGTTCGAATCCTGCCTCGGGCATGGATGTTTGTGATGTCCTTAGGTTACTTAGGTTTAACTAGTTCTAAGTTCTAGGGGACTAATGACCTCAGCAGTTGAGTCCCATAGTGCTCAGAGCCATTTGAACCATTTGAACGCCGACGTCGTGACATGCTTCACCGACCGACATCGATACCTCTCCTCTGTGCAGCACTCCGTGAAGAATGGGCTGCCATTCCCCAAGAAACATTCCAGTACCTGATTGAACGTATGCCTGCGAGTGGAAGCTGTCATCAAGGCTAAGGGTGGACCAACATCGTATAGAATTCTAGCATCACAGATGGAGGGTGCCAGGAACTTGTAAGTCATTTTCAGCCTGGATACTTTTGATCACATAGTGTACCGTACGTTCGGACGAAACAAGTGAGGAAGCACGAGCGCGGTCCATTATTACATGAACGGAAAGTACAGACACATTCAAGCACCACTTAGCGTGATCTTTCATCAATTTAGCAAACCTGCGCGAAACGATTACAGAATTTCTCAGTAATCTGATGTGGTAATCTATTCAGGAATTACTTTTTGCATTGCGTAAGGACTTAGAACCTAGAATTCACAGTCGCCAAGATGAATCTGGAAACGTGTTTGACACGTAAGGAATCAGTTTAAAATTTTCCTTTAATTTGTTTCCAATAAACCATATCAATAACGGCTTCAAACTCACATGAAATGTACGACTTATTGGAACATTAAGTTCGAAAGACTGCTGAAAAGTAAAGCCTCTGAATTTTATGTGTGAACTCTGAAAGCTTTTTAAATAAAAGAAACGTTATTAACATTCTACATCTTCATTCTTTATGTCTACGTATTTGCTGCCCACTGCCTTTAGGGCTCACCGAATTGTATAATGTAATAAGGCGGTGTTTAACGCAGCTAACTACAACGTTGCGTGAAAAACAGAGTGCTGTAATCGATTTTGAAATGCAAAGAGTTCGCTCACACATGGAGTACCGTTTCCTTCAGTATGGCAAAACAGGAAAACACACGATCTCTCAGACATCTGCAACAATCCCACGCCTTTGGTTCACCGTCATCGAGTGTCCCTTATATAGTCCCGACTGTGGCCTAACCAATTTTCATCTCATTCTAAAACTTAAGGAATACCTTCAAGGACTTCATTTTGAAAGTGATGAAGAAGTGCAAGAGGAGGCTTCGTCAGCAAACATTTTACAGTGAAGGTATCAACAAATTGGTTTCTCGTTGGTAGGAATGTGTTCCTTCCCAGGAAGACTATCTTGAGAAAGAAATATGTAAACATGGAGAATAAAGGTGTAGAATCTTAATAGCATTATTTTAATGTAGAAAGCTTAAATAGTTTTCACATAAGAAATTCGGAGGCATTACATTTCAGCAAGCCCTCGTAAGTAATCGATTAACAGTGGGGTGTCATTCCATGTTTTCTGCCCCAAACACCTTCGACCTACATAAAATATCTTTGGTGTTCACCGTTCTTACGTGTGGAATAAATTGCTGCTACAGTCTTTTGGAGTAGGTCCAAATCTGTTGTGGGAATTTCTCGTTAGCTTGAAGATATTACTATTCTTTAAAACTCGGGAAATATGACTACTCACTTAATTTCATTTCATACTTCCGGCTAGCACCACCATGTGATTGCTACTAACGTTTCGCCACTTGGTGGATCGCTATACGAGTAATGTGCGGCACTGAAGTAGCTGCCAACAGTGTAAAGGTGTTGCACAACTGCCGTTTACACTGCGTGACAAATTACAATTTTCTGTACATCCGGCTGTTCTTGAATTAAAATAAGATACTTTATTGTTTTGTGTTATAAATGACTACACCTACATTTTTTTTAATAGAGGTGGAGCTTCTCCACGCACACTCTGGCATGATGGCCAGCTCAAAAAGTCTACTGCCATCTCTGCATAAGGTTTAGTTTTCACTAAAGTGAGGTTTCGCAGAGGATGTGGGTACTGCGATGTTTGCACACGTCTGGTTAACCATTAATACGCGCCCATCTGGAGATAGATTGGGTCGAAGTCGAACGAAGGGTAGCGGTTTGAAGGGCAGAGGAAAAAAAGTGCCAAGGCAAGAGCCAAGAGAAGGGCCAAGGGAAGATGTCCTCTGCGATAGTTAGGTCGGGTGGTAAGAACAGTAGCGGATATGTTGCTGCCTGCGACAGGTCATGCAACTGTAGGCTTTGTTAGTAGTGGGTATCGTGCATGTCGATACCGTTGACGTTGTGCGGTGCTGTTGCTCGGCGGCTGCCGCTGGGTGCCGGTGTTGAACTCTCGGTCAGCGTCAGCAACCTGCAACAGTTAGGTTTATGATCGTTTTGTGTTCGATAGGTCATATATCAGATGCACAGTGTAGGGTGATGTTGGCGATTTGTTTGTGCGTCAGCGGGCGAGTTCGTCGGTTTCTCTGCTGTAGGCTGTTGGTCGGCTCTTATAGCAGTTGGTAATTTCTAGTCAACGTTGCTGATATGCAGGGGCTTGCCGACGTTTGTCGCTTGTTGTTGTATGATAGCTTGCCATAGGTGGTTATGCCCTATATCTACAGCTTCATACACTCGTGGAAATGGAAAAAAGAACACATTGACACCGGTGTGTCAGACCCACCATACTTGCTCCGGACACTGCGAGAGGGCTGTACAAGCAATGATCACACGCACGGCACAGCGGACACACCAGGAACCGCGGTGTTGGCCGTCGAATGGCGCTAGCTGCGCAGCATTTGTGCACCGCCGCCGTCAGTGTCAGCCAGTTTGCCGTGGCATACGGAGCTCCATCGCAGTCTTTAACACTGGTAGCATGCCGCGACAGCGTGGACGTGAACCGTATGTGCAGTTGACGGACTTTGAGCGAGGGCGTATAGTGGGCATGCGGGAGGCCAGGTGGACGTACCGCCGAATTGCTCAACACGTGGGGCGTGAGGTCTCCACAGTACATCGATGTTGTCGCCAGTGGTCGGCGGAAGGTGCACGTGCCCGTCGACCTGGGACCGGACCGCAGCGACGCACGGATGCACGCCAAGACCGTAGGATCCTACGCAGTGCCGTAGGGGACCGCACCGCCACTTCCCAGCAAATTAGGGACACTGTTGCTCCTGGGGTATCGGCGAGGACCATTCGCAACCGTCTCCATGAAGCTGGGCTACGGTCCCGCACACCGTTAGGCCGTCTTCCGCTCACGCCCCAACATCGTGCAGCCCGCCTCCAGTGGTGTCGCGACAGGCGTGAATGGAGGGACGAATGGAGACGTGTCGTCTTCAGCGATGAGAGTCGCTTCTGCCTTGGTGCCAAAGATGGTCGTATGCGTGTTTGGCGCCGTGCAGGTGAGCGCCACATCAGGACTGCATACGACCGAGGCACACAGGGCCAACACCCGGCATCATGGTGTGGGGAGCGATCTCCTACACTGGCCGTACACCACTGGTGATCGTCGAGGGGACACTGAATAGTGCACGGTACATCCAAACCGTCATCGAACCCATCGTTCTACCATTCCTAGACCGGCAAGAGAACTTGCTGTTCCAACAGGACAATGCACGTCCGCATGTATCCCGTGCCACCCAACGTGCTCTAGAAGGTGTAAGTCAACTACCCTGGCCAGCAAGATCTCCGGATCCGTCCCCCATTGAGCATGTTTGGGACTGGATGAAGCGTCGTCTCACGCGGTCTGCACGTCCAGCACGAACGCTGGTCCAACTGAGGCGCCAGGTGGAAATGGCATGGCAAGCCGTTCCACAGGACTACATCCAGCATCTCTACGATCGTCTCCATGGGAGAATAGCAGCCTGCATTGCTGCGAAAGGTGGATATACACTGTACTAGTGCCGACATTGTGCATGCTCTGTTGCCTGTGTCTATGTACCTGTGGTTCTGTCAGTGTGATCATGTGATGTATCTGACCCCAGGAATGTGTCAATAAAGTTTCCCCTTCCTGGGACAATGAATTCACGGTGTTCTTATTTCAATTTCCAGGAGTGTATATACTCCGGTAGCAACCAAGCAGCATGTGGCGGAGGGCACAATTCGCGCCAAATCATATTTTCTTCCCTCCGTTCCACTCGCGGTTCGCGCCAGGGAAAACGACTGTCTGAACGTCTCAGTAGGAGCTTTAATTTCTCTAATCTTTGAATGGTGATCGTTGCGCGATTTGAAAGTTGCTGATAATAATATACGCTCTACATCCTCGGCGAAGATCGGATTTCGGAATTTACTGAGCAGCCCCTTCCATTTAGCGCGTCGTCCATCTGCAAGTGTGTTCCATTTTAAACTTTCTATGAGATTTGTAACGCTCTCGCGATGGCTAAATGTGCGAGTCACGAATCCTGCAGCTCTTTTTTGGACCTTCTCAATCTCTTGAATCAGATCCAACTGGTAAACTAACGTATTGTAAGCTATTCCCTTCGTTGAAGAACTACATCGCTTCAGGATTCTACCGTAATCTAGAGTTCGCCTTGCCCATTACTTGTGTAATCTGATCATTCCATTTGAGATCGAGTAGTCACACCCAGATACTTGACGGATATTACCGCATCCAAAGACTGCCAATATTTATTGGTATCTGAATCTTGTTAATCCTACTGCAAAATGCAGTCTTTTAACGTAGTTAACTGGGACGAGACGAGAGGAAGTGGACAAGTGGATTAGCTCGTCATCTGTACTGGTTCCTGTAGAGCAGCTACAGTGTCTAAAGCAGTTAATGGGTTCGAAGAATGTGGAATACAGTCTTATGCTCGTCTTGTGTTAAAAAAAAAATGACTGCACAGCAGTGATAACCGCAGATTTTACGGAATATCCCTATTAACATTAGGAAGAGCAAACTACTGAACTGGGATCTTCGGTAAATGATGCACCCACTACATCCATACCATTACTTCGAAACCACTATCAAGCACATGGCAGAAGGTACTTTAAATATCATTATGTTTTCTGTTTTTTCTCGCTCCATTCGTGAATGAAATACGGAAGGGTAACTAGTCCTTGAAACTTTATAAGTATACAATTGTACCTTACGTGGAGTCTGTGTTCAAGCTTCTAGCAGCTCAGGTAATTCAGCATTTCCGTGACACACTCCTAAGCTGTCAGCTTTCTTCCTGCCCTTTTTTACGTACGTTTTACGTAATCTGTTACTTTTATTTGATGTAGGTCTCACACAATTCCGCAGTATTCTAGGATAGGTTTCACTAATGTTTTTACGCAATATCCTTTGTAGACAGATTGCTTATTGCTACTGTCTTGTCAGTGAACTGGAGCCTATCACGTGCTTTTCCTCCGTCTGAATCTATGTACTCATTTCATTTCCTATCCCCGCAAATTTTCCCATCGAAGTAGCTGAAAGAGTTTATTCATTGGTATTGCAGTCAAAAGATACTATTTTTTGTTTTTTTTATTTGTGAAGTAAAAGATATTATTTTTTTGTTTTTGTTTTTTTCATTTGTGAAGTAAACATTTTTACATCTCTGAACATTTTAAGCGAGTTTCCAACATCTGCACCATTTCCAAACTTCATCAAGATATGTATACGTATTTATACACTTTTTATTCAGATAGTGCTTGATTATAAATAGCTGCTTTATCTTCAAAAAGTCTGAGTTTATTATTGACACTGACTGCTATATAATTAATACAGAATCCTAATACAAGTTCCTGGAGCTGACCAGAAGTTACACATCCATCGCCCGATGGCTGCAAGAGAACATGCTGCGCCACCCCTATAAAACACCCTCAATTCAGCCTCAAATTTCGTTTGATATCCAATTTTTTTCTACTCTCGTTAACAGATGTTGGTGCGGTACGGCTACAAATGCTTTCTCAAGTCAACAAAATTGCATCTGCCTGATTGACTTGATCCGTGGCTTTCTGGGTGTCAGATAGGAAAAGAGTGAGATATGTTTCGCACGATTGGTATATACGGAATTCATACTATTTGGCATGCAGACAGTCATTCTCTTCTCTATGTTTAAGCTCAGAATAACATTCTCTAACAGTAGATGTCAATGATATTAGACGATAGTTCTGTGAAATACTTCCGCTAGCCATCTTGTAGACGGCTGTAACCGGGGCTTTCTACGCACTACTGGGTACAGTATTCTATTTGGGTGATCTAGGTCATATTATGGTTGCAAGAGGGCCCAATGCAGCCACGTTTACTAAATATGATTTGACTTGGCTTCCATCGAGCCCTGGAGCTTTGACCATTTTAAAAATTTCTGACGTTCGTGAACGCCAGCGTTGCACTGTCTTCCGAAAATTAAACAAGAAAAGTTCTCCTATATTTTCTTTTGTAAAGGAAAATTTGAAAATGTTCAGTACTTCTGCTTTTCGTTTCTACCCTCACTTCCGAATCCTGTATAATACATGAGCGTATAGACTCATATTTAGTGCCACTGACAGCTTTTTTCCATACACCCGATTTTCTTAGGATTTTTTTGTTAGGTCTTTTGATGAGTTTCTGCTGCGGTAGTTGAAGGCATACGCATTATCCTTTTGATAAACGATTTGTTGTATCTATGTACCTAAGTTTTGTTTTAAACCCATTGGACACTAGTCACCATATTTCAGATGATTTTTTTGAGTAACTGTATACAGTATTATGGGACGTCCCTCCCGTCATGAACTGTTCTGCTACGTATATACCTGCTTAGCGCTTGGTCAATTACTTCTCTATACTTAAACTACAATGCCCCTACATGCTCATTGTCAGAGCTAAGGATTTCGAATTCTCTCTTGAGATGTGACTTTACGATCTCTTTATCCACGTATTCTACTTCTTTCAGCTGCCCTTTGTACTTTTGCAGTCACTGCTGCTGCAACTGCCTGATGGTCACAAATACCAGTTTCAATGTGGACGTCCTCAAAAAGCATCGCTCTACTTGTTTCCATTAATTATAATATAATTCCGCTATTAGAGTAAGCATTAAGCCAAAACAATATTAAGGCATTTTTGAATTTAAACCATTGCTTAAGGAACGACCACATCAGAAAAAACGAAAAATTTATAATACACAAAGCGCCGGTCGTTCAACAAGCTTATATATGAAACAGATTGTTGTTGATATGGACACATCGTGTCGAACAATAATGCATAAAGTAAAACTATAAAATGTTCGGAAGAAAGTATAGTGTGACCATTTATAACGACTTCCAGATCCGAGAGTAATCTTTTAAGCGTTTGAAACAAGTGATCACAGTTTTCTACTTTGCAGTCCTGGCCAAGATTTTACTACGACATTGAAGTTTACATATCGCTGTTTCCATTCTACGTCTGGCAATTACACTACGTTAATCTGCTATATATTTTAAGGATATTCGGTTGATTAACATCTGACAATCCCTTTAGAAAATTTACCATAAAATCTGATGTCGAATGTGCCACCAGCGACATTTTATTACATTAAAGCAAGCCACATAGCGGGTGAGAGGATTCTAGCATTTTAAATTAACAATAAAACTTACTTTTATGGCTTCAATGCGGAATAGTACGAAATTACTTAGGGGAATCGTGATCAGAATTCTCTAAGAGAGAGGTGGAAAGTTGTTTACCACGTCGGGCGAAGCGTTGTGAGTTTGCAAGAGAAGCACGTGCACAACTGGTCAGGTGGCAGGGGTGAAAACAGCGATGTCAAATTGAGAAACGTGTCGCGTGGAAATGAACAGCACCGCACGTACTTGGAATAGAGCTTCAGAGCGCATGAGGACGACATAGGCGAAACTTTACTAAGCAACGTGCAGGAGAATTTCCTCTACGGTGAAAGATTTCCCTCAGACAAAAAAAGTAAGTTTCGCTTTTATGGGTGCACGCGAACGTGAGGCAGGTGAAAAAGTTATAATCCCGTCACGTGCGTAAAACCCGGTGTCACCGACACTTCTTGGTTGAATTCGATTACATCGCGTGGATGAGACAGAACACTGAAAATCTCTCTTTCGAGTCATGGAGACTTAGAATTCAACCCAAGCTAAAATCACTCACCGTCATATCCTCTTTTGTTCCACACGCAGATTCAGCGAAGGGAAAACGACTCCAGGCGCTCCCTTAATTTTTGTTATCCTGTTTCCGTGGTCCTTAAGAAAGATAGATGTTGACGGCAGTAGAATCATTCCGCAACTGTCGGTCCTCTAAATTTTCGTAGTGATGTTTCGCGAGAAGGAAGTCGCCCTTCCTCCAGGGATCCTGATTTGATTTCACGAAAAAATGGCTCTGAGCACTATGGGACTTAACTTCTGAGGTCATCAGTCCCCTAGAACTTAGAACTACTTAAACCTAACTAACCTAAGGACATCATACACATCCATGCCGGAGGCAGGATTCGAACCTGCGACCGTAGCGGTCGCGCTGAGCTCACGAAGCCTTTACGTAATACCCATGTGTTGGACAAATGTACCGATAACAAATATAGCAGCATGCCTTTGAACTGCTTCGATGTATTCATTTAATTCAATCTTTAGGGATCCCTGACACACGAATACTTTTCTCGAATTGGTCGCACTTGTGTTCTATACGAGGGGGAACACAAATAAACCGGAATTATTTTTTAAAAAGCACGTATTTTCTAATTGTTTACAAAACATCCTTATCCCTTACAAAATACTCATCATTACAATTAGTACAATTGTGGCACCTATGCTTTCACTCTTCGAAACGTTTTTTGTACTCACCTTCAAATTGGCTGACACCTCTTCCCTCGCTTTCTTCTTAGATGTTGTCAAATCGGTGTCCTTTCATGCGTCTTTCCATGCGTGGAAATAAGAAAAAGTCGCACGGAGGCAAGTCAGGCGAGTAACGTGCCTGGAGCAGTGGAACCATGCCAGTTTTAGCCAAAAACTGTCTAACGGAGATGGTTGTGTGTGCACGTGCGTTGTCGTGGTGGAAGAACCAGTCTAGTGTCTGCCAAAAATCGGCTGAACCGAACTCCAAGGTAACCTACTAATCTCTGACATTTGGTAAATTGTCTGTCGACGCTCTGTAAGCACAAGCTTTCGAATTTGATCAATGTTTTCGTCGATTCGTTCAGTTGATGAACTTCCAGAAGGAAGTCTGTCATCAGTCGACAAGTCGCCATTTTTAAATCGAGGAAACCACTTGCAGATTTGAGTTTTCCCATAGCGTCATCTCGGTAATGTGTTTTCAACTTTAAAGTTTCAGCAGCATTTTTACTGAGGAGAAAACAAAATTTCACAGCTGTACGTTCTTCACTTAAACTTGTCATCATAAAAAACGAAACAAGAACAAAACAGCGCTAGCAGAAACGATCAGTTTAGATGAGCAGAACAAGCCAGGTTGACAACATTGGCGGCACTGAACTGGCAATGAGTTGTGCTGTACACGTCTAGCGGTAGAAATGCGTACTTCACAAGCTCAGCCCACGGCAATGTTATTCCGGTACCCCTCGTACCGGATGCAGATGAATTACGTTTTCCTAGAACTCTCCCAAAAACAGAAGTCGACCATTCGCCTTCCCTACTACCGACCTTAACTTGCTCATTCCATTTCATATCGCTTTGTAATGCTACGCACAGATATTTAATTTACGTGAGTTTTTCAAGCAACACTCCACTAATACTGTGTGCTTCTCCACCTCACCAGCGTTAACATACATTTTTCAGCATTTTGGCCAAGTCGCTATTCACCACACCAAACAGAAATTCTGTGTAAGTCACCCTGTATCCTGCTGCAGTCACTAGGCAACAACAGTTTTCTGTACATTACAGCGTCATCAGCAAACAGACGTAGATTGCTGCTGTGCTACTATTCGTCGGATCGTTAGTACATGTAGGGAACACGGACGGTGCCGTCTCACTCTTGTGGGGCACCCCTGACAATACCCTCGCCTCTGGCGGACACTCGTCATCGAGGACAACGTACTGGATCGTATTACTTCAGAAGACTTCGAGCCATTCTCATACCTGGGAACATAAGCCGTATGCTCGGACTTCGCTAACAGTTTGCAGTGGGGCACCACATCAGACGCTTTCTGTAAATCTAAGAACGTGGAAGTTGTCGATTACCCTCAGCCATCGTTCGCAAAATATTGTGCGACAAAAGGGGAACCAGTGTTTTGCTCGAACGATGCTTTCTAAGTCCATGCTGACATGCGGACAGAACCTTTTCTGTGTAAAGGAAATTTGTTGTATTATAACACAGAACAGGATCGACAATTCTGCAGGTTTAAAATGTTCAGATGTGTGTGAAATCCTAAGGGACCAAACTGCTTAGGTCATCGGTCCCTAGAATTATATACTACTCAAACTAACTTAAAATAACCTATGCTAACAACAACACACACACCGATGCCAGAGGGAGGACTCGAACCTTTGACTGGAGGGGCTGCGCAGTCCGCGATATGACGCCTCAAACCACGCGGCCACTCCGAGCAGCTAATTCTGCAGGAAATCGATGTTAAGGATATTGGTGTAATGTTCTGTGGATACGTTCTTTTACCTTGCTAGACAATGTGTCCCAGCAGGATTGGGAAATATTCCGATATGTATGGCAGGAACGATCACGCAGAGCAAAAATATCTAGTAAACATGACCTCTCAAAAGGATACAATAATAGTTATGAGCATCTCCTCATCTCCGATAGTGTGAAACAAATTTCTTCTACACAAATTCTTTTTGGTGTCTATATTTTGGGTGTAGACAGAATAAACAAACAAAATTATCTAGTGAAACTGCGCTTTAAAATGCATACGTTAAGGGCGGTGAGCACTTCTCCATCTTCGGTGCCGACAGACAAATCTTGTCTACTACAAGCTTTTTGACTTCCATATTGGAGAGGAGGTAGTATGGATCTGAACAAGAAAAAATTGTTTAGAACGCATTGGCTCTAAAATACACATCTTAACGGCTATGATCACTTGTTCAGTAGTATAAATGTGCTTCACAAATGCTCATATCTGTTCAGGTATGCGCTTAAGAGCCCATGATTATTGGATATTTTCTTCTTGTTTTAATCCACACAACTACCTCTCAAAATATGGAAAGCAAAGAGCTTACAATAAAGAGATACAGTTGACATTATCAAAGATAAAGCAGTGCTTATACTCGTAATTCTTAAGGTATGCATTTTAGAACCCCTGTTTGCAAGACTTTCTTGCTTCCAATCACCGTTCGTTTCGTATTCCTAGATACTCCTGCTGGGACACCCAGTATACACAAATGACCTGTGGTTTTTTGCTGTAGCTTGGGACTTTGCGCTGGGCGAGGGACCCGCAATAATTGCAGTTCAAGTGAGGGACCAGTGGCGAAGAGTAGGCATTGCCCACAGTCGGACTGGAAACTCCTACTAATTTGTCAGGAGCCACCTACTGATTTGCAGGATGTAGAATGAGGACCTTTGTGTAGTCACACGTTATAAATGTGTATTAAATATTATTCTATTTGTTACTCAGAATACAAGTCGTTGCCGTGTCTTGTGCAACGGCTGGCGCCTACGTAACTCGGAGAGGCACCCACTGAATCGACCAGCGGGATCACGGCTGGCGGGGACGCTGCATTAGCCCGGAACAGAAGTCGATGCCACCCGTTGTCGAGGTAGGCACTCCCCGTCGGTAGCCCCGATTTCAGAAGGCAGAGACCGACGCCTATGAATGTGATTCACACGCCTTAACGGGGAATACTGAATCCCTTCCTGGTCACTTCCCCTGTTATTACCTCAGATGGTCCTCGATGTCGGATGCCGTGATGATGATGTTGATTTATGGGTCGCTCAACATCGTGGTCATCAGCAGCCATACAGGTTCCAATCTTGCCATTACCATTCTCGCCACTACCCGAATGATGATGAAGACAACACAATCCCTAGGCGGAGAAAATCATCGACCTGGTCGGGAATCGAACCCGGGACCCCGTGATCCAGAGGCAGCAACGCTAGCCACTAGACCACGAGCTGCTGACCCGTGATGTTGTGCCGAATGCTGAACTCGGCACGCCAGTACGGCAGGCTGTGACGTGTATAGGCTACTGCACGCTACATTTTAACTGAAGGCGTTTTATATCGAGCCGTGAGGGCCGCAATCCACTTACCAGTTGACCTGGCCTCTATTTTAGGTGATGATCAATCGAATGTGGTGTGTTTTTAAGATTCTGTGTGAATTATGGTCTTATCGATAGTGTCTTAAGTAGAAGTTTTTAATTTGTATCTAGGGTGGTTGCTTCACTCTTTATTTTCGAATTCATCATGCAGGCACAGTTCCTTATTCCACTACTTTAGATGTTACGTGGTTATGGTCTATGTACAGTGGTTTGCGGAATATGTGTGTACATGTAGATGTATGTGTTTTACTCACACACTGCCCTGAAGCATCCGTCTTTTGCTGTTTTGTGTGACAGTGTGAGTGAGAGTGTCCCAGTATATCTGCGGATTACGTTTCCTGATTTACGTTTTGTTGAACGCTTCTTGCGACTGATAACCACAGTTGCACTGTTTTAATAGAGTAAGAGCGCTGATAATCTCGCTGTTGTGTTCCCTACATATACCTCCACTATCACGGTAGGTGTCCATTCTGGACCGGATTCCTGGACTACCCATCAGTGCCGGCTGTTGTGCTGACTTCACTAATAGATGCTGGACTTCGTTATCCGCTGCTATAGATCGCTGCTTTTCTTGTGAGGCAGTAAGTATATGATCAACACGAGAATAATCTCACACACAAGACGTTACCATACCGTTAATCAGAGAATCGAGCGCGAACGACATGACCGATATCGCTCATACTGATCGAGTGCTCTAAACTTGTGCGAGTGGAATATTTACGCTGTCAAGGGTGCGCTCCGCTACGACGTCATTCATAATGACCGAATCGGTTCTGGTCTGTTCGAGTTGTCTTCAGTTCTGCTACATTTGCTTAATTGTTACAGAGTCTTTACTGCTTATAACTCGCTCTACTAGCCATTTTCAGCTGGATTCTCTCGCAGTTGCACAAAAGTATGACAAGGTACTGTCTTCCTGACCGAGTAACGGTGTTGAAATGTTTATGCTTCCTGGTTAGTGGCTGTTGATACTTCCACGTGATCGAGTAGCTCCGGCTGTTCTAAATTAACAAGGAATAGTCCAATACGACGTGTCGAAACCTACCCTGGAATTTTTCGGCAGGAAGAATACACCGAAAGAAATGCGCTGACAAAATTTTAGCTGCTAAGTCTTACTGCAAGTGTGTTTTTATGTCAAACTACTCACTTTTCTCGCACTAAGAACAGCTTGTAATGGCCGTTTGTAGAACCCTTCCTGACTAGTGCGCGATCTGCGAATAAGAGACGCAGCCGTGACATGAGAACGTAGCGCAAAGTTCAATGAGCACACAAGCGAATTTTAAGCATTTAAACTATACCGAATATGTCTCAGATCATGAATTTTTTTGAATAACTTCCACATCGACAACTAAATTGCTGCAGATGTACTTGTTTCGCAAGTCACTTGCATAGGAAAGAAAATCAAGGCAGTGTATGATGTTATGATGCAGATGACGTCCATCAATAACGACTTTAATTTGTTGACGTTAAGTATTTTATAACAATTCCTGTAGCACAGTCCTTATGATAAATTTTGAATAACTTTATTTTACTAAGGATGAAGAAATCCTTTGCTTACTCCCTGAAATCGTCACAAAAATGTGTTTGTTGGATGATGACGAAAGTAAACATTTCCTTATTTCAGGCAAAGCTGACAAAATATTAATGCATTCAGAGATTACACACTAATGACGTTTTATTTACATAAAACTGGAATGTTGTAAGATATGATCGTGGCTGTTGTTCCACATACTGTGCTGTGCACCAGGCGTGCTTGATCAAATTAGTAAAATGTGGTGATACAAACTAACAGTGCAGAAATGACTGAAGTTTAACAGTATTGTTCTGCTGATAAGCCGTAAATGACAAAGAGCTATTGAAAATGATATGGTCTGACAAGTTTCTGAAAAATGCTTTACATTATAGACAAATTATTTATCGAGAGGCTGAATCACACGTTAGGTCCAGATGGAATTCGAATTACATTAAGTCTTTTCGTCGTCCTAAAGAGAGAGGTGTCGTTACCTCGTGGCCAAGAATCGAACAGAAGCTATGAATTATTGACTACAAATTGTAAGAAAATATTTCGGATGTAACACTGAAAATTATTCCCTCCCATTTTTCCAGATTTTACAATGCAGATTACTATATTTTTGCAAGTAAGTCGTAGTTTCTTTATTTTATTTTTATTTTTGCTCTAATTTGCCTTGATGTTCCTGAAGACAGATACAAAGCTCCGGAAACAGTAATACACTGATGCTTATCGCTGAAATTGCTGTACGCGAACGTGTCTCAGCATTCGTTGACTACACGAGTAACTCTACGTTCTCTTCGCTCGAAAGATGCAGTGTTTTTGGCACGCAGTTCTTGGATCATACCTGACTGACTGGCCTTATACACAGCAGTTTATGCGCGGTGGTCTAGCGGTTCTAGGCGCGCAGTCCGGAACCGCGCGACTGCTACGGTCGCAGGTTCGAATCCTGCCTCGGGCATGGATGTGTGTGATGTCATTAAGTTAGTTAGGTTTAAGTAGTTCTAAGTTCTAGGGGACTGATGACCACAGATGTTAAGTCCCATAGTGCTCAGAGCCATTTGAACCATTTGAACCAGCCAGCAGTTTATGGGAAAAAAAAAGCTTCGTTTCCACGCCAACTATGAATTCCTCTATAGTATTACCTATTAATGAATTAATTAACTCGCCTCTACACGTTTACTTGATGTAAACTTCTTAATTTTGCAACTTCCTTTTCATATAATTTCCTGAGTCTGTTTAACCAGGTTGGTGAAGCCAGGAAATCAGTAATTTTCACTTCACTTTTAATTCAGAAAGCCCAGTAAATAACAGTTCACTGACTCTCACGAGCGGTTCTAAACACTTGGAATAGTGTTTCTTTCAGAATTTTGTGAGTTTTACTTTGGCCAATAATTCGTACTTCGGGTAAATCTTTCTTCAGTTTGTGCAATTCATGTTCAGATTTTATGAAACGGAACCGACTTTATATAGTGCATGAGTTTAGACGTTTCCTCCCCCCTCCGTTTAACCAAAACACTTCCAACTTTTTCTTTGTAACTAGAAGCTTTTACTGGATATGTTTTCTTTGGGATTGGATGGTAGTCTATTTTTGTTGAAATGGCTCTGAGCACTATGGGACTTAACATCTGAGGTCATCAGTCCCCTAGAACTTAGAACTACTTAAACCTAACTAACCTAAGGATATCACACACATCAATCGACTCAGGATTCGAACCTCCGACCATAGCATTTTCTATTTTTGTTCTCGACTTTAATTAGCACAACAATCGTCATTCGAACTACAGTTGATGGAATTTCCTGAAATATTTATTGCTTCTTCTAATACTAAAATTCCACAATTTCTAACGAAATGTCGACATCATTGGAATGAATTTCCAAGAAATTAATAAATAAATAATACATATGTAGGTCTTCAGGAGAAGTATTTGACTTTGACTGCACACCTCGTTCTTCATGTTTAATCCAAGGTTCCAAGGCTGAAAACATTAACTGGGTTGCACATTTCTGTGAAACTCTGGAACCGTCACAACGACAGATGCTATTAGCAACCATTGCTAATTATTGAGGGTATTATATAAGTTGAAAATTCGAGCGAGTAGTGACTGAGAACAACTGCGTCAGAAAAACTGTCAACTGAAACAGAAATTCGCCTTACAAATTACGAACGCTTTGTGCCGTGTTATCTGTTTAACAATGTGTCGACAACCAAGGGTATGTTCCGGCCGTGTTGCGCAAACGCTGACTGCTACAGCTACGACAAGGGTACACATTTTCTCCAGCCTCCTGTCAATTTTCAACATATTTTTAAAAATACTTGGAGTTTGTGTGAGCAGCTAAAATCCTAACGTTGTTTCTTTGGTGTATTGTTCGCGTAAGAAAATTTCAGGACACGTTTAGACGTGTCAGTTTGGACCGTTCACTTGTTAGAAAATATTACTCTCCCGTTTGCTTTCTGATTTATCACGTAACAGTATTTCCTGTAAAACCAATTTGGAATTCCATCCGGATGTGTCGACTTATTTGTCTTCAACTCTTTCAGCTGCTTCTCAGCACCAGAGATGCCTATGTCCTGCATGTGGAAGTTTGTGCTACGGTCAGAGATTTGTATTTGTGTAGACGCCTCCTGGGTGGATGATTTATTAAACGAGAAATTTAAAAGTTCTCTTTTCCTCTGGCTGTCTTTTATTTTGACTCCAAACTGGTCGAAGAGAAATGAACAGAAAGATTCGATCCGTTTACTGGTTTTACGTCATATCAGATATTTCTTGGGTTCTCAGCAAGATGTTTCACTTTGGTGTGACTGCAGAAACTGTAGTATGCGTCACATATAGATTCTTTTATAGACGCACGAATTTCAACTGACTACTGTGGGTCTTCTCCATCCTTAATCCATTTATACATCTTTAATCCATTTACACCGCTCATACTTTCCAGGAACGCGGTTTACGATCAGTTTTCATCTTTCCCATAATTCCCTTTTGTCGGTCATATCGGAACTAAATGATTTAAATTCATTGTCTGCTAACAACTTCTTATCCACAGGCATACATGTCCAAAGGAACTTTGCATCGTAATTAGAATAACACAGCCACTGCTATATCGTATTTATCTGCCGATACCGGGCATGCCACTTTAAGTACAACGTCTGAGCTGTACAGTTTTGTACATAATACATATTCGAGTACAGGTAGTAGACGCATGGCTGACGACATATGGAAGTTCGGTTATGGCTGCGAGTCGGGCACGGATAGCCAAATGGTAAGTCAACCGCTCGCGATAAGCGGGAAATCTGGGTTCGAGTCCCGGTCCGCCACAAATTTTCGCTGTCGTCATTCCATTCTACAGCTGATGATTGTCGTTCTTCGCAATTGCGAATTCAGTTAATGTATTTCATAAAGCCTGTAGTCGCCGCAGTGTCTGTTACTTTGGACATGGATGCATGTACAAACTTTCCTTGCTTGCTCGCCGGCTTTATCAACCTTAATAGCCCTCTTTGCTATGAGACCATCATTATCATTAGTCTATTTTTCTATAGCGCTATTGTCGATAAGGTCATTCCTGTCTGTAACTATAACGTCAAATACACTCATGCTCATAAATTAAGGATAACTGCAGAATGTGGTGCTACACAACATGGCACTATACAAAACTGGCGCTAGTAGCATAGGCACGTAAGGAACACAAACGACGCAGATCTGTAAGTACACGGTATTGGTGATAAGTTGATAAAACCGTCCCGAAACACATGTGCTACAAAATGCCACTGTTTCCTGCGCATGTACCTCGACGTCAATATGGGATATGATCACCATGCACAAGTACACAGGCCGCCCAACGGGTTGGCATACTCTGGATCAGGTAATCGAGCAGCTGCTGGGGGTATAGCCTCCCATTCTTGCACCAGTGCCTGTAGGAGCTCCTGAAGTGTCGTAGTGGTTTGAAGACGTGCAGCGATACGTCGACCGAGAGCATCCCAGACGTGTTCGATGGGATTTAGGTCTGGAGCACAGGCAAGCCACTCCATTCGCCTGATATCTTCTGTTTCAAGGTACTCCTCTACGATGACAGCTCGGTGGGGCCGTGCGTTATCATCCATCAGGAGGAAAGTGGGACCCACTGCACGCCCGAAAAGGGGGACTTACTGATGCAAAATGACGTCCCGATACACCTGACCTGCTACAGTTCCTCTGTCAAAGACATGCTGGGGTGTGCACTACATAATCCCACCCCACATTATCAAACCACGACCTCCATACAGGTCCCTTTCGAGGAAATTAAGGGGCTGGTATTAGGTTCCTGGTTCACGCCAGATGAAAACCAGGCGAGAATCACTGTTCAGATTATACCGGGAATCGTCCGTGAACATAACCTGGGGCCACTGTCCCAAAAACCATGACACCAGGCTTTACGGGCTCTCCTGTGACCAGGGGTCAGTGGAATGCATCTTGCAGGTCTCCGAGCGCATAAAACATGTCTGCTTAGTCGTCTGGAGAAAACTTTTCCAGTGGCTGCTGTAAGGTCCCATGCAAGGCTACCTGCAACACTCTGCGGCCGTCTGCGGGCACTGATGGTGAGGTATCGGTCTTCTTGTGGTGTTGTACACTGTGGACGTCCCGTACTGTAACGCCTGGACACGTTTCCTGTCTGCTGGAATCGTTGCCATAATCTTGAGATCACACTTCGTGCACATGGAGCGTCCGTGCTACGACCTGCTGTGTTTGCCCAGCCTCCAGTAGCCCTAGTATTGTACCCCTTATAACGTCATCAATATGTATTCTTTGAGCCATTTTCAACACACAGTCACCATAACCACGTCTGATAACGTCTGCACACTTACTCGCTGCACTGTACTCTGACATGCACCTCTGCGTATGTGGACTGCTGCCAGCGCCACCGTGTGACGACCGCAGGTCAAATGCACTGCATGGTCTTACCCCGAGGTGATTTAAACCCGCAAACCGCCCACCAGAGCGTTGTTTCACCATGTATCAGCATTATCCTTAATTTATTAGCATGAGTGTATATTTCCGTTGTGTGAGGGCTTCTGCCTCAAGGCTGTTTTCGAAAAATGCGTTTAGAACTACTTCACAAGAATATCTGTCCATATCACCTGCAATACATAGACGCCATAGTCTATACTGGGTAGGTTGAAGTCGCCTCGACCTAATATTGCATAACCGGTGTTCAAATGGTTCAAATGGCTCTGAGCACTATGGGACTCAACTGCTGAGGTCATTAGTCCCCTAGAACTTAGAACTAGTTAAACCTAACTAACCTAAGGACACCACACACATCCATGCCCGAGGCAGGATTCGAACCTGCGACCGTAGCGGTCTCGCGGTTCTAGACTGCAGCGCCAGAACCGCGCGGCCACTTCGGCCGGCCATAACCGGTGTATTTCCGCGCTACTGGACGCAGATTTTCATTGAATCATTCAACAACTGATGACTAACCGAAACCCTCAGCTGCCGACAGGTGTTGTTGATATGTTACGGTAGAATTGGGTGGCCGGAAAAAAATCTAATGATTAACTTGAGTTGACCTAGGTCGGTTAATCGCGTCCAGATAACTTGACCTTCAGACTCAATTTCAACCTCGATGGATAATGATAGCAATGAACACTGCTCTTTCTATAGCGCCTAATCTGTCTTTTTGACATACATTCCATGCCTCGCTAAATACTTCGGAGCTTTCTATGTACTTTCGTCCAATTCTCTATTACGAATATAATTTCAGCGCTACAGCTTTTCTGGAGGGAAGTAAATGCAGACGCTTTTTTGCAAATCCTTCGTCAATTTACTACCAAAATTTTTACATCCGAAGTTTCTTTACTTTATACACGATCTGGTTTCGCTCTTCGCGTATTGACAGGAAAGTGTTCATCTGAAGATTTCAAATAATAGCCTACGCTAAAATACCACATGTGCATCTCACAAGTAATACTCTGCCACCCGAGAAGCTTCATGCCCTGTGTGGCAGACCCTTGATCTATCAAGAGCTGTTATGCAATTCTTGGCCGCGTAACACAGGTCCAGAAATCTGCAGCCAAGCCCGCCTCACAGGTGATGGAGCCTTTGGTTGATGAATTAAAATGCCAATTGTGATTCTGATTTTTACTTCATGAACAGCGGAAACGTTTGATAGTAAGCGGTATATTTTTTCTTTTCACTACGTTGTGTGCGTATGGGAATCGGATGGACGGCGGTGGAGAGAGGGGGTAGTGACAGCGGAAAAAGAAATTTGAAAATATTTGAAATTGTGTGTACAGTATGTTTTAAGTTGCTAAGGGCTATCATTCGCAAATACTGGATGAAAGTAGCCGAGGTAAGTTGTGAGCTCTGAGTCACGTTATGTTAAGGCATATACACACAGTTTTAAGCTTTAACACTCGATTTATTCTCTTAAACATATAACGTAAGGCAATACCTTTTAGTAAGTACATTATGACAGCATTTTAAAATTTTTCACTAGGTTATTTGCTGTATGAAATACAGAAAATCTAATATTTGTTGCCCCTGGAAGGCGTTAGGTAGGAAACTTGCAACTGGAACCAGATGACCGTTTTATCCGTTTGCTAATATACTGTGCGCTTCCGTAAGAGCGTGAAAAATTTAACATGACATAGAGGATGCTCCCTTAACAATTTGAGGTAGGTAACCTGGGCTCAGTGAGTGAGGACAAAGGTAGTACAGGCAGTCTCTTCAGTAGACCTTTTACATCTGTTAAGTGTTCTGGCAATAAAACCCTAGTGTTTGTTGCGCATTTCTCACAACATTATCTGTGTGACCTTTCCAATTTAAGTTGTAAGTAACTGTAATCCCCACGTATTTAGTTGAATTGAAACCCTTTACATTTGTGTGATTTATCGTGTAACCAAAATTTTACGGACACCTATTAGTGCATACATGGATGACATTATTCGTTTTTTTTGGCGTCAACTGGCACGTTTCGCTTCATATAGATTTCTTGTCTAAGTTATTTTGAAATTGGATTTTTATCTTTTGATGGGTTTACTGCACGGCAAACTGCTTCATTATCTGCAAACAATCTCAGAGAGCTGCTCACATGGCCTTTTAACCTTAGTACACTTGCTGAAGCCGGATCACGAGTTGTGTCTAATTCCATCTATGTGATCGCTTAAAAGCGTTTTAAAATATAATACTCTACGATTCAATAACTAAGGTGAACGCTAGGAGTAAATATAAATCGTAGTTTCATTCTGCAGCGCAGTGTGCACTAACCTGAAACTTTCTGGCAGATTAAACCTGTCGAATTAGGACTAGAGGTTCGGACCGTCAACCATTCATGGGCAAGTTCTCTACGGACTGAGCCAATCAATCAAAATTCACGGCCCACCGGCTCCCGACAGCATTTCATTGGGTATCTTACTTGAAGCAGAAGCTTGCTAAGCCGGTGCTTCTGTCCAGACTGTTCTGACAGAATTTGGTATTCCTATGTCGACTTTATATGACACTGGAAAAAAATTGCACTAAAACTTTGATGATAAAACAAAACGATACAGTACGGAAACGAAAACGGAGATTTTACCAACACTAATGAGACTGTGTGGATCTGGTACAGACAATAACGCTCTTTCGGACCTAACTGTGACAGCAGCGGAAAAACAAGCAAACATCGACAACGCAAATGAATAATCTTGTTAGGAAGTCAATCCTGGAAAATACGCAGTTCACCTACCTTTTTATTTAAGCACTAGATACACTGTATGCTACTTTTCTAATTATGGCAAATAACTATTTAACAAAATATTTCTTGGTTCACTTTTTTACATTTAAGCGCCTATGGAACTGATATAGATATGCTTATTCAAATACAGAGACACGTAAACAGTAGAATACGGAGCTGCGGTCGGATTTGATAGATCGGTTACTGCTGCTACAATGGCGGATTATCAAGATTTAAGCGAGTTAGAACAGGGTATTATAGTCGGCGCACGAGTGATGGGACACAGCATATCCGAAGTAGCGATGATGTGGGGGTTTTCCCGTACGACCACTTCACGAGTGTACCGTGAATATCAGGAATCTGGTAAAACATCAAATTCCCGACATCGCTGCGGCCTGAAAAAGATCCTGCAAGGACGGGACCAACGACGACTGAAGAGAATCGTTCAACGTCACTGAAGTGCAGCCCTTCCGCAAATTGCTGCAGATTTCAGTGCTAGGCCAAAACAATAAGTGTCAGTGTGCGAACCATTCAACTAAACTTCATCGATATGGGCTTTCGGAGCCGAAAGCCAACTCCTGTATCCTTGATGACTGCACCACACAAAGCTTTAAGCCTCTCCTGGACCCGTCAACACCGACATTGGACTATTGATGACTGGAAACCTATTGCCTGGTCGGATAAGCCTCGTTTCAAATTGTATCGAGTTGGATGGACGTGTACGGGTAGAGAGACGGTGTGGGGCGTGTAGACTTAGAGTGATATGGGACCCCTGAAACGTCTAGATACGAGTGTGACAGGTGACACATGCGTAAATATCCTGTCTGACACCTACATCCATTATGCATGTCATTATGAATTGTACATTCCAGCAGGACAATGCGACACCCCGCAATTTCAGAATTTCTATAGAGTGGCTCCAGGAACATGATTTTAAACACCCCAATGGCAACCAAACTCCCCAGCTATGAACATTACTGAGTATATCTGGGATGCCTTTCAACATCCTTTTCAGAAGAGATCTCTATCCCTTCGTACTGTTACGGATTTCTGGACAGCACTGTAGGATTCATGGTGTCAGTTCCCTCCAGCACTACTTCAGACATTAGTCGAGTCCATGCCACGTCGTGCTGCGGCACTTCTACGTGCTTGTGGGGGCCCTGCACAATATTAGGCAGGTGTACCAGTTTCTTTGGCAGTTCAATGAAATATATCGAAATGGAATTCGTCTCAAATAGAGACTATCATTTTTGCTTCTTCCTATGATTACACACCTATAAAGGCATTTCTGGTGAAACGTAGTCAAGGGTGGAACAGAGGCAACGAAAAGGTGAAACTTAATTGTTCAGTGGTTTAATTGAGATGCTGGAATGCATCCTTGTATCGGCATTATTTAATCCAAATATCACTGTTGTGTGTTTTTTTAATGTCTTTCAGTTCAGGGAAATCCGAAAGTAACGATATGGAAGATGACCGTTTACTTATTAACGTAGTTTGAACATCAAACAGGCAACTTGTGTCTCGTAAAGGCTTTTGTCTTCAGTGAGCACATGCATCATGATAGGAACTGAGTATATGACGTAGGAACTAGATAATACAGTTCCAGAAATTATTTCGGATTCTTGAAGTACGTCAAATCAGTTTTCTTCCGCCGAAAATTTCGTCTCCGCGTATATAGTTTTGATATTATTCAGGCTTTGGTAGAAAGAGGACAGCCGAAAGAGCAATTTGTGCAAATACGTGGTGCAAATCTCTGCTGCACCAAAGCTAAGATGTGTATCACAGACTTTCCCTTATGAAAACAGATTATCCCTCTGGATTAACAGCCACGCTGCTGTCATTATAAAATTATTCTTAATGATTCTATATTAAGCAGCAACAAGGTGACAGTCTGTTAAGTAAAGCATTTCCAGTCTGTGGGAAAACATGCTGATCTGTACCACAGACAATGCGAACTCTCTGTCTGGCACCTTATGGTCTGCTTACTCGCACAAGGCCATCATTTGGTGAGGAAAATAGCATTTCCTTTTTAAATAATACTTTACATTTGATTTCCTTGGTTGAAGCTACATTGTAAAATTTATATTCATTACAGGTCCTTTTCTTGATGACCGCATGTTTGCTCTGTAGTCTAGACTCCCGAATCTAGCACCAGTCATACACACTCATCACGCAAATGCAGCAGTTTTACCCAAATGTACGGTAATCGGCAACAAATTCTCGCACGATGGATTCATTAACCTTTCAATCTTGTTAAAATTCCTGTATTCAATATCCATGCAATTGATGGATTTCAGTTTCTAGATCGTATTTGGTTCACATTATAAGGAAGAAAGATTGGAATTTAACATCCCAGGTTGTGTAGTACCATAGGACCGATGATGCGATTACAGTTAGAAGCAATCACATTTGATTGTCACATTACTGTGCGAAATGCACAACAGAAAACGACCACCATATCCGGGACAATAAGCAGTCTGGTACGCCATTCCATCACGGTGTACCAAATTGAGTAAGAAATCCCAGTTCTAGTTAGGACGTGATAACCCTACAAAAAAATTAAACTCTTACATCTTTTCAGTTTTGTTTATAGAAAACTTCGTTCTCAGAAGGAAACAGGTTAAGACAATACGATGTCATGTTCTACATATCACCTCGTGCTTGTCTCATGTCTTTTACAATCCCGAAACCAAACTCAATGTCGTCCAATAAGTTTTGAATAAGAGAGGAAAAGTAATAAACCAGTCAAGAAGGCTAGGTGAGTGTTTCCACTGGAAAGAGTAGATAAGCAGTTGTTTGCACTTCACTTACACAATAAGTAGCAAAGATGTAGTTCCAGTATGATACACGTAGAGGAATTATGGGAAAACTTTAGATTGTGAATCGTTACACTGGAGAAGTATGTGCCAAGTAAGTGGATTCAGAACGGAAAACACCTACCGTCGTTTAACAACAAAATTCACATGTCGAGAAAGCAAAGGCTCGGTTGAAAAGAGAACGCGTAAACGAACACAGGAAAAAGTTAGTAGAGATTCGTGCGTCTGTATAACTATCGATGCGCGAAGCTTACAGCAGCTACCACCGTCGCACCTTCAAATAGTTCATATAAGGTCATCAGTCCCCTAGACTTAGAACTACTTAAACCTAACCAACCTAAGAACATCACATACATCCTTGCCCGAGGCAGAATTCGAACTTGCGACCGTAGCGGTCGCGCGGTTCCAGATTGAAGTGCCTAGAACTGCTCGGCCACACCGTCCGGCCACAGTCGCACCTTGGCAAAAGATCTTGGAGAGAACCCGAGAAAATTATGGTCCTGCGTAAGATCGCTAATCGGGTCGAAGGCTATTATTCATTCACTCGTTGACCAGTCAGGTGTAGCAGTAGAAGATAGCAAAAGGAAAACTATAGCTTTAAGTTTCTCACACAAACATGTCACCGTTTCAACATCGCACACGTTCCTATATGGGGAGCATACTAATAGGCAACCTTGGTGTCGATAAAAAAATGAAAGAGTTGTAAACAAGTAAGTCTCCAGGTCCGCATGGAATTCCAGTTCGGTTTCACACAGAGCGCTGTACGACACTGGCCGCTTACTTAGCTTACATTTATCGCGAAACTCTTGTCCAGAGCAGAAGTCCTATGCGACTGGAAAACAGCGCAGGTAACATGTATATAAGAACGATAAACGGATGAACCAGCAAAATTACTGAAAAATATACTTCGGTTTGCTGTAGAATTCTTGAAGTTATTCTCAATTCAAATATAATTAGTTTCCTTTGGAAGAAAAAGCTGCTATCTACGAATCAGCACTGTTTTAGAAAGCATCACTCGTGCGAAATTCAGAAAGTTTTTTTCTTATTTGATAACTTGCGAACTGCGGTTGAAGGGTAAGAGGCAGATGGCACATTCCTACATGTCCGGAAAGCATTTGACACTGTGCCCCATCGCATACTGTTAAGGAAAGTACAACGGTATGGAACTGCTTTTCAAATATGTGAGTGGTTCGAAGACTTCTGAAGTAAAAGAATCCATTAAGTTGTCCTCGACAGCGTATATTCATCAGAGACAAGGGTATAGTCAAGATTACCCCAGGAAAGAGACTGGACCGCTATTATATTTTATATATGTATATGATCTGGTGGACAAACTACAGCTGTTTGCTGATGATGCTGTGGTGTATGGTAAAGTGTCGTTGAATGACAGTCGGAGGATACAGGGTAACGTAGACAAAATTTGTAGTTGATATTGTGAATGACCGTTAGCTCTAAACGTAGAAAAATGCAAGTTAAGGCAGATGAGCAGGAGAAACATTCCCGTACCGGGAGAGGTGGCGCAGTGGTCAGCACACTGATATCGCATTCATGAGGACGACGGTTCAAACCCGCGTGCGACCATCCTGATTTATATCTTGTGTGATATGTCTAAATCGTTTCAGGCAAATGCTAGGATAGTTCCTTTTGAAAGGGCACGGCCGACTTCCTTCCCCATTCTTGCATAATCAGATGGGACCGATGACCTTACTGTTTGGTCCCCTCCAACAAATCAGTCAACCGGCCAACCAGCAGTTCCGTAATGTTCGAATACAACATTAGTAGTGTGCCACTTGACAATCAAGTCGATTAAACATCTAGGCGTAACAATGCAAAGCGGTATGAAGTGAAACGCGTGTATGTGAGGGTTCTAGTAGGGAAGGCGAATGGTCGACTTCGGTTTACTGGGAGAATTTTCAAAAGTATGATCCATCTGTGAAGGAGACCGCATATAGCATACCTGTGCGTCTCATTCTTGGATACTGATCGGGTGTTTGGAATCCGCACCAGGTCGGACTGTGATATCGAAGAAGTTCAGAGGCAGGCAGCTAGATTTATTATCGGAAGGACCGAACAACAAGCAAATATTACGACGATGCTTCGGGAACTCAAATGAGAATCCTTGGACGGAAGATGATGTTCTTTTCGAGGAACGCTGTTGAGGAAATATGTGGGACTGGTAATTGAAGCTGACTGTAGAACAATTTTACCGCCGCCAATGTATATTACGCGTCAGGACCACAAAGATGTGATAACAGAAATTAGGGTCCGTACAGCAGCGTACAGACAGTCGTTTCTCCCTCGCTCTGTTTACAAGTGGAACGGGAAAGAAAATTACCTGTAGTACAGGTACCCTCCACGACGCATCGTATGGATGTAGGTATAGTGATCGTAACATATTACACTGACGCAAGGATCCACATAATCATTAAGCTTTCTTCCTATATAGCAGCACATGTGCAGTCACATTTCTTCGTGTGATGAAACAACAGATGTCGTTGAGCGTTAGATTTGTCATCTTAAAGCATTCGCTACATCATGAGAGGGCACGCCTACTCTGATATTTCGTAGATATTACCCGATTTCCGCCAAATGAAAATCTGTGGTCATTCCGTAATGAAAAACGAGCACCTGCTTCAACGAGAATTGCTCCCCACTAATCTACAGGTCCTGTGCACGAATTGATATACTGACTGCAAATCTCTACTTAACGTGAACACTTGTAGCTTGTGACCTCGCATACATGCTACATTCCTGAGGGTTTTTTGTGCACGCTGTTCGGAAGTATTGCATTTACATGGGATGTAGCAAGAGTCGAGCGTTGTTTTGATGCAGTGGTGTCACTACTGTTTTCATGTGCTCGCACCTACCGACCAGGCATCAGCACGTGGCATCAGCCGCGATCGGTCTTGAAGTGACCCCAACGGTGCCAGCTCTGTGGTTAGACCGGACACCCTTTGTCAGAGTATCAGCTGCCTCTTGCCTGCCTTTCGCCTTTAATCACGTATCACTAACTATACGATGCTAGCGTAGTATCTCCAGATACTTGTACACAAGGAGGAGTGAGCTCTCATTCCTGTAAGCTTCGTTCTCTCATAAAGCCAATTAAGGTAAAACCCAAAGAGATTCCTGCTGATATTGATCCTTATCAACTTTCATTCGTTTCATTTCAGCCTTGTTTAGTGTCCACGTTTCGCACCCATTTAGGGCTGTACTCGAAATATACCTGCTGTCAACCGTTTTCGAACCTCAAGGTATTAATTTTGAGCACATTATGTAACGAAACAGTTTCCGACGACACTTAACTTCAAGCCTTGTTACTAAGATCCTAACTGATCGAAAGAGACCAATTTTTAGTTTCAGTGCCAAATAATACTCGTAGTGGTATTCTGTCACCAGAAAACTATATGCTAAGTAAATATTGATTTTGACGGTAAATATGCCTAAATATTTAACTCAGAAGACTAATGAAGTAAAAGTTAATCAATTGAGGAATGAAAACCCCATTTTGGTTCCGAAGTCTCTGTAAAAGTCATGTTCGAAAGTTGTAAAAAAATTGCGAAACATACAAATTACGAAAATCACAAGAATATTTTTGTAAAATAAGCCAAACAACAGTATCTTGACCAAAGGTAATTGGAAAACTAACTAATCCCACTCACCGTTCTGGGAATGTTGCAATATGTCGAGTTCCACAACGTAAACGTAAGTTCATGTCATCGTACAGCCGTCAGATGTAAAATCCACACTTCATTAGGCATAGAATCAGTGCGAAATAACACTTTCTTCCGACTGGAACGAGCCAAAAGTCTAATGGCGTACTTAATGGGTCGCACACATTTGACGAAATAGAACAAAAATACGTAAAACTCTCAAACCACTGAACACTCATATGTCGGATCACATCTCCAAAAAGACACATAAGGATAGAAATGTTGGCGAACGAAACGAGAAATAAGTAACAAGTAAATAAAAACACTTACAGCGGTCCTTATGATTTTATTTTATTTTGTCGCTACCAGTTTCAGCGCTTCAGTGCGTCATCTTCAGGCTGTTTATGATGCGATACAGGGATCATATCAGCCTGTATCGCATCAAAAACAGCCTGAAGACGAGGTACTGAAGCGTTGAAATTGGTAGCGAAAAAACAAAATAAAATCATAAGGACGGCTGTAGGTGTTTTTATTTACTTGTCACGGTAGTAAACGGCCGTCCTCCCAGAGACCTCCTGCTAAAAGGATGGACATACAAAAATAAGTAAATTCTGCAAACAGTACTGGTAGAAAAAAATATGGCTAACAACGAGAATACTGAGTTTGGCTACTATGGAACTGCGTTGCTTGAGAAGAATGATTAGTTGATTTGGAGGAGGGAACCAAACAGCGGGATCATCGAGCCCATCAAATGAGGGGAGGATCGGGAAGGAAATCGGGCGTGCACATTCAAAGGAACCATCCCGGACTTTGCCTGAAGCGATTTAGCATTGGATTGGAGTGATTTGGGGGAAGAGACCAAACAGTAAGGTCATCGGTCTCATCGGATTAGGGAAGGAAGTCGGCCGTGCCCCGTGAAAGGAACCATCCCGGCATTTGCCTGAAGCGATTCGAAACGTCGTCCTCCGGAATGCGCGTCCATTGTGCTAACCACTGCGCCACCTCGATCGGTGATAGAAATGTATTTGAAGATGTGAATGAAAACATAATTACGTGTAAATTACTTGGACTGCTTTCAGAGTCTTTGCTGAGTGACAGATGAATGGTGACGGGAAAATATAACGTTACTTCTCTATGCTTGGGATGATGGGTTTTCAGTCCTCTGCAGCTAGCTAGTAGCGGCCAAGTAATAGCGGGTCCATTAAAACACAGCTGTTGCTCTTGACGTACACATAATCCATAAGTTGACGATAACAGTTCTTCGTCGACTCCTGCTGGATATAGGCTTGTCGGAAACAGTCAATATTGTACCTCATTCACATTCGCATTTGCATCTACCTCATGGTACAATTGTTACGGTTTTGAAACTTTCTGGCAGATTAAAACTGTGTGCCGGACCGAGACTCGAACTCGGGACCTTTGCCTTTCGTGGGAAAGTGCTTAGCGAAGAAGTTTCATATCAGCGCACACCCCACTGCAGAGTGAAAATCTCATTCTGCTACGGTTTTGTTACCAGTTTTAATGTATGCAAATTCGTCAACTCATGGAATGTGGAAATTCAGTTCGTTCGTTTTTGCACACGTGTTAAACCAGCCAGCGCACTTACTAGTGGTTAATATTCTTCTTCTTCTATTACTTCTTTTAACTGTCAGTTTAATTAATTCTACTGTCTTGCTTGGAAATGAAAATACATTGATAGAGAAAGATATCTTCTCTTCAAGAAGGAGTTATGCAACGTAAATAAGAGTTGGTAGGCTTGTGGCTGCATCTGGAAGTTAATGTCTATCCAGATGTCGGACCGGTCGCATAATAATGAAACTAGAAGCGCCACTATGAGATTGTGTATCAGGGTTCCTTCAAATACAGGCTGTAACTGTCGTTAGTTGCCTTTAAAAAGGGCCATGGTGAGTTGATGGTAGTCAAGAATGCGTTTAAGGCGACAAAGACGCCATTATCGACTCACTGAATTTTAACGAGGTCGTGTAACAAGACTGTTCGTTCTGCGATATTGCAGAAAGTCATGGAAGGAATGTAGCGATTGTACATGACTGCTGGCAGCGGTGGTCACGAGAATGTACGGTCTCATGAAGACCGGGCTTAGGATGGCCACGTGGCATCACAGAGGGGAGGGACCGCCCCAGTGATGTCGGTGTGTTGATTGTAGGGAGGGCTGTTGAGGTCCTGCACCAACCTGTCTGTGTCATAGACACATTGGACTTACACATGGAGTTATGGTCTGGGGTGCGATTTCGTATGACGGCAGGAGCACTCCCGCTGTTATCCCAAACACTTGACGGCAAAACTGTACATAAATCCGGTGATTCAACCTGTCGTGCTGCCTTTCATGAACAACATTTCAGCGTATGTTTTTCAATAAGATAACGCCTGCATACCGCTGTTTTGACCCAACATGCTCTACAGAGTGTTGACATGTTGCTTTGGCCTGCTCGATCACCAGATCTGTTTCCAATCGAGCACATACGGGACATCGTTGGACGATAGCTCCTGCGTCATCCACAAACAGAATTAACCATCCGTTTATTGACCAACCGAAGTGCAACAGGTATGAAACTCCATGCCACAAACTAATATACGGCATCTGTACGAGACAATGTACGCTTGTTTGCATGCTTGCATTCAACAGTCTGGCGGTTACACCGTTTACTAATTTACCAGCATTTCACATTTGCAACGGCTTATCTCGCATTTACGTTAACCTGTGATCTTGCAACGTTAATCAATTTAATATGTTACCTAGACAAATGTATTTCCAAAATTATATTATCCTACATTAATTATTTTATCCGCCAGTGTATAAAACATATCAGTTTTCCGCCTCGCAAATCACATCAGTGAATTCAGTGTACTCTATTTAATTCAGTCATATCCTTTCTTCATATAACGCTCATGGCAATATTAACTCTATACGGTACTCGAAATCTAAGTAGTCCGCAGTACTCGGCATAATTTGTTTTTCTGACACGACATTGACCCGAGACTCTCTCTATGTTATTCAAATGTGTGTGAAATCTTATGGGACTTAACTGCTAAGGTCATCAGTCCCTAAGCTTACACACTACTTAACCTAAATTATCCTAAGGACAAACACACACACCCATGCCCGAGGGCGGACTCGAACCTCCGCCGGGACCAGCTCTCTCTATGTTTATACAAATATTCACACACACACACACACACACACACACACACACACACACACACACACACACACACTGTTCACCTCTGTGACGGTTAATTTATTACTCAATCGCTATCACTCGTACAGCTGTTCCATTTTGTATAGTTATTACAAAAGTTTACATAATACTGAAATATTTCTCGTTAAAATATGTATGTTAATAATAAATACGTAACATAAAGTAATAAAAGTGATGCACAGTTGTACATTTTACTGTAGAATAACTGTGTGAACCTTGTAATGTTCCCTTAGTGTAGAAGTGATATAGTAAAAGAAAAAGAGGATAAAAATTACTACTCGGAGTTAGGAATGTCTTCACAATCGCCAGCTGTCTCGGCACATAGGAAATCATTTCTCCTTGTGAAATTATCGCTATTAAGTTTTCCTTCTACCTCCCTTCTTCATCTATTCCGCTTCCGAGAAACGAACACTCATCCACCACTTCAAGATCCTCTCCTCCATGTTGAACATTTTGCCACCTGCCGTGTCTGCCTGCTGCATGCTCATTATCTTCTCTTTTTTTATGGGTGTATTATAGCCATCAGCTGGCACTCGTTCCATTTCAGTAAGCACCAGATACAGATCCTGTTCACCTTCAGCGACCACGGTTGTGTAATCAGCGAACATAACGATGCCGATTATTTCTTCGTGACAAACAACTCACACGTACAAATATTTCTTTACATCCGTCATTGCTTCTTCAATATAAAACTTAAATAATTGTGCTAACAATAGGCACTTCTGCGTTCTGTAGTTCATACAAAATAACTTGGCCCATACACAGGCACACATTCTCGTTCTCAGCTTAGGGCGAGCCAATTATTTTACTGCGAACGGATGACGGTCTAACTCTGCTGTCGTCTGATAGTTGACTGTGAAATTTAAAAAGACTAAAATCGCTTTTTTAGTGGAAGGACGTCAGGACTAGATGAGATAACTGTAAACTTGTAGAGATACCATGCGAAAGAACTTGTTCCCTATTCTAGTAGCTGTTTGCCGTATGTCGCTGGAGCAACGAAGGGTACCTATCACTGGAAAAAAGCGAAAGTCACTCCATGAGTCAATGAACGTCGTAGGACAGATACACACAATTATAGCCTATGCCGTTTACTTCAGTATGTCGTAAAACTGTGGCACATGTTTTACGTTCAAGAATAAAAATCACCGTGGATTGTGAGAAGCTCGCTCTGTTCCTCTGCGATCCAGAACGCTCTCAGATTGATGACAAGGCATTTGACGTTTCCCCGTACGGCCATTTGTGACTTACAGGAAAAGAGCTTACCGAGTATTGGACCAGATTGGCGACTGGATTCAAAATTTCTATGCAATTAGAATTCAACAGATCGCTTGTAGCGGAACAAAATCAATAGATGTCAAGTTAATATCGGAAGTTCAAATGGTTCAAATGGCTCTGAGCACTATGGGACTCAACTGCTGAGGTCATTAGTCCCCTAGAACTTAGAACTAGTTAAACCTAACTAACCTAAGGACATCACAAACATCCATGCCCGAGGCAGGATTCGAACCTGCGACCGTAGCGGTCTCGCGGTTCCAGACTGCAGCGCCTTTAACCGCACGGCCACTTCGGCCGGCCAATATCGGAAGTACCCGAAGTAAGCGTGATAGGACCGTTAGTTGTTTTTTGGCTCGTCAGCCCTCTGAGAGGTTTGATGCGGCCCGCCACGAATTCCTCTCCTGGGCTAACCTCAGAGTAGCAGGCCCCGCGGAGTGGCGGTGCGGTTAGAGGCGCCATGTCACTGACTGCGCGGCCCCTCCCGCCGGAAGTTAGAGTCCTCCCTCGGGCATGGGTGTGACTGTGTTGTTCTTAGCATAAGTTAGTTTAAGTAGTCTGTAAGCCTAGGGACTGATGACCTCAGCAGATTGGTCCATTAGGAATTCACACACATTTGAACATTTTTCACAGAGTAGCACTTGCAACCTAAATCCTCTACTATTTGCTGGATGTATTCGAGTCTGAGTCTTCCTCTACAGTTTTTGCCCTCTACAGCTCCCTCTAGTACCATGGAAGTCATTCCCTCATGTCTTAACAGATCTCCTATCATCCTGTCCCTTCTTCTTGTCAGTGTTTCCCACATATTCCTTTCCTCTCCGATTCTGCACAGAACCTCCTCATTCCTTATCTTATCAGTCCACCTAATATTCAACATTCGTCTGTAACACCACATCTCAAATGCTTCGATTCTCTTCTGTTCTGGTTTTCCCACAGTCCATGTTTCGCTACCATACAATGCTGTACTCCAGACGTACAGTCGTACTCAAAAGTATCCGAACGACCTGAATTGAATTTCGCCTGATTCGGATGCAACCCACATAACGCAGCTGTCCAGCAGGTCCTCTAATCGCTCCTTGGTACAGTCGTTTGACTATTGAAAATGGGTCCAACAAGTCACCACTAGAAACCACTGCTCTGCATCACAATATCTCAAGATGTAAAGTAATACCACGATACTAGAAATATCAGGGAACACCTTACCACAGATAAGACTGTCCTTAAGGCTTGTAAGCTCACATTTATTGCAATAAATGACATACCTGAAATGTTTCCATTCTCTTTATTACGTCAGATAGGTAATGCACGTTGTAAGTTCGTCGTATTCATGATTTCCTCTTCAAAGTAACATACCATACTTGTTATTTATCACAAATGACATTAAAAAATTAAGTTATTCACTAGCAGCTAGTAGAGAATATGTATGAACTTCAAATGACACGACGAACCGTCTCGTTCTGCATATGGATTCAAACCCAGGTCATGTAGATTAAGATTTCGTGACTGACGGAAACGAACAGTTATTCCTGACTAGGCATACAGAGAGTGATATACCTCGATTTTAGACAGTATCAGTTAGCAACTATCAACTTGAAATTACATAACGCAAACGTTTTTAACGGACGTCAATTCCTACCCAGCATCTATTGTCCCTGTTAACGAACTACGAGAAATGTTAAATTTTGCTTCTTTACAGGTAACTTACTTGAAATGCTGTTGAGGTAAAGCTTTGTGTTGGACAGGGATTCTAACCCAGCACCTAATCGGATTGTTATCGAAGCACAATCAACTGTGACATATCAGATTTTCTCGGCGGTAGCTAGATGTTTTAACTGGAATGACGAGACGAAACATTAATTTTTTTCCTTCCCAGGACTCCAACCCGGCACCTATCGCTGTTCTATTCTAGAGAAAACGAACGGTAAATATGGGTTTGTTACGCCAGCAGCGACATCTGAGCATGTTTGAACTAGAAATAATATGACGAAGAGTTCAGCGCTGACTGGGAATCGAACCCCACACATATCGTTGTTGACTACACACAAACAGACGTCAGCTACCGAATTTTTCTCCACCAGCAACTCGGAACAACATCCTTGAACTTAACAGTGATCTCGCAAATAGTTGTATGTCTCACTGGGAGTCACATACGTCAGATATCGTTAGTGTTGATAACGAATGAAAATGCATTGAAATTCAAAATTGTTATCCACCAGCAGATAGGTGTTCTCATGCTAGAGCTTGATAAGTCATAATCAAAACCTTAGTGACGGGCCAGGATTCGAACCCATTCACGCGCAATATGTGGAGATGTTAAGGAATCTGCGATTTTGAACAAACAACAAATTGCAGTCGAGCTGTATTGTCACGAAGGAATCAAATTCCGCGTTAAAAGATGGAATAAGTGTCCTGTGACCCTACATAGCGTTTGTTTCATCACTACAAATACATAACTAGTATAAAAAAGGTTACTGCTGATACAGTTTCTACATGTTGCCACTCCAGACTTTATTGTGGTTCAACCTAACGTCTACTTGTTAAAGAAGGATTATCATTTTTCATGTGAATATCAGACCACAATGCACTTATATCTTCTTTACTTGGTGTAGTCGGAAGAGATGGTTCAAAATGGTTCTGAGCACTATGGGAGTTATCATCTGTGGTCATCAGTCCCCTAGAACTTAGAACTACTTAAACCGAACTAACCTAAGGACATCACACACATCCATGCCCGAGGCAGGACTCGAACCTGCGACCGTAGCAATCGCGCGGTTCCGGACTGCGCGCCTAGAACCGCAAGACCACCGCGGCCGGCGCCAGAAGAGAATTGAATCTGTTTCTCCCTATCTAAAATCATCGGTAGAAGTTTGAATTGAACCCAGTCCATGAGTATATGGATCTATCAGCAAGCCAACAGACCACCGAGTCATCTTCTCTGTGCCTCCTTTTTCTATTGTAACGCCGTTGCGCCACACTGGATGAGAATTCTGACACACAGGCTCCCTGTAGTGGTTTGCAGCATGTTCAGTACATTCATTTACTTGGTTGACCGAATCGGCATGAAGTAGATGCCTCGGCTATCCAGTGCATACATTCGAATCTATTTTGTAATTGTTGTTGTTGTTGTTGTTGTGGTCTCCAGTCCTGAGATTGGTTTGATACAGCTCTCCATGCTACTCTATCCTGTGCAAGCTACTTCATCTCCCAGTACCTACTGCAGGCTACATCCTTCTGAATCTGCTTAGTGTATCCATCTCTTGGTCTCCCTATACGATTTTTACCCTCCACGCTGCCCTCCAATACTAAATTGGTGATCCCTTGATGCCTCAGAACATGTCCTACCAACCGATCCCTTCTTCTAGTCAATTTGTGCCACAAACTCCTCTTCTACCCAATTATATTCAATACCTCATCATTAGTTATGTGATCTACCCATTTAACCTTCAGCATTCTTCTGTAGCACCACATTTCGAAAGCTTCTATTCTCTTCTTGTCTACACTATTTATTGTCCATGTTTCACTTCCATACATGGCTACACTCCATACAAATACTTTCAGAAACGACTTCCTGACACTTAAATCAATACTCGATGTTAACAAATTTCTCTTCTTCAGAAACGCTTTCCTTGCCATTGCCAGTCTACATTTTATATCCTCTCTACTTTGACCATCATCAGTTATTTTGCTCCCCAAATAGCAAAACTCCTTTACTACTTTAAGTGCCTCATTTCCTAATCTAATTCCCTCAGCGTCACTATAATTCGACTACATTCCATTATCCTCGTTTTGCTTTTGTTGATGTTCATCTTATATCCTCCATTGAAGACACTGTCCATTCCGTTCAACTGGTCTTCCAAGTCCTTTGCTGTCTCTGACAGAATTACAATGTCATCGGCGAACCTCAAAGTTCTTATTTCTTCTCCATGGATTTTAATACCTACTCCGAATTTTTCTTCTGTTTCCTTTACTGTTTGCTCAATGTTCAGATTGAATAACATCGGGGAGAGGCTACAACCCTGTCTCACTACCTTCCCAACCACTGCTTCCCTTTCATGAGCCTCGACTCATATAAAGGCCATCTGATTTCTGTACAAATTGTAAATAGCCTTTCGCTCCCTGTATTTTACCCCTGCCACCTTAGAATTTGAAAGAGAGTATTTCAATCAACAGCGTCAAAAGCTTTCTCTAAGTCTACAAATGCTAGAAACGTAGATTTGCCTTTCCTTAATCTTTCTTCTAAGATAAGTCATAGGGTCAGTATTGTCTTACGTGTTCCAACATTTCTACGGAATCCAAACTGATCTTCCCCGAGGTCGGCTTCTATCAGTTTTTCCATTCGTCTGTAAAGAATTTGCGTTGGTATTTTGCAGCTGTGACTTATTAAACTGATAGTTCGGTAATTTTCACATCTGTCAACACCTCCTTTCTTTGGGATTTGAATTATTATATTCTTCTTGAAGTCTGAGGGAATCTCGCCTGTCTCATACATCTTGCTCACCAGATGGTAGAGTTTTGTTAGGACTGGCTCTCCCAATGCTGTCAGTAGTTCTAATGGAATGTTGTCTACTCCCGGGGCCTTGTTTCGCATCAGGTCTTTCAGTGCTCTGTCAAACTCTTCACGCAGTATCATATCTCCCATTTCATCTTCAGCTACATCCTCTCCCATTTCCATAATATTGTCCTCAAGAACATCGCCCCCGTATAGATCCTCTATATACTCCTTCCACCTTTTTGCTTTCCCTTCTTTGCTTAGAACTGGGTTTCCATCTGAGCTCTTGATATTCATGCAAGTGGTTTTCTTTTCTCCAAAGGTCTCTTTAATTTTCCTGTAGGCAGCATCTATCTTACCCCGCGTGAGATAAGCCTCTACATCCTTACATTTATCCTCTAGCCATCCCTACTTAGCCATTTTGCACTTCCTGTCGATCTCATTTTTGAGACGTTTGTATTCCTTTTTGCCTGCTTCACTTACTACATTTTTGTATTTTCTCCTTTCATCAATTAAATTCAGTACCTCTTCTGTTACCCAAGGATTTCTACTAGCCTTCGTCTTTTTACCTACTTGATCGTCTGCTGCCTTCACTATTTCATTCCTCAAAGCTACCCATTCTTCTTCTACTGTATTTCTTTCCCCCATTCCTGTAAATTGTTCCTTTATGCTCTCCCTGAACCTCTGTACAACCTCTGGTCTAATCAGTTTATCCAGGTCCCATCTCCTTAAATTCCCATCTTTTTGCAGTTTCTTCAGTTTTAATCTACAGTTCATAACCAATAGATTGTGGTCAGAGTCCACATCGGCCCCTGGAAATGTCTTACAATTTAAAATTTGGTTCCTAAATCTCTGCCTTACCATTATATAATCTATCTGAAACCTTTTAGTGTCTCTAGGGTTCTTCCACGTATACAACCTTCTTCCATGATTCTTGAATCAAGTGTTAGGTATGGTAAAGTTATGCTCTGTGCAAAATTCTACAAGGCGGCTTCCTCTTTCATTTCTTAGCCCTAATCCATATTCACCTAGTACGTTTCCTTCTCTACCTTTTCCTACTGTCGAATTCCAGTCACCCATGACTATTAAATTTTCGTCTCCTTTCACTACCTGAATAATTTCTTTTATCTCATCATACATTTCATCAATTTCTTCATCATCTGCAGAGCTAGTTGGCATATAAACTTGTACTACTCTAGTAGGTTTAGGCTTCGTGTCTATCTTGGCCACAATAATGCGTTCACTATGCTGTTTGTAGTAGCTTACCCGCACTCCTATTTTTTATTCATTATTAAACCTACTCCTGCATTACCCCTATTTGATTTTGAATTTATAGCCCTGTATTCACCTGACGAAAAGTCTTTTTCCTCCTCCCACCGAACTTCACTAATTCCCACTATATCTAACTTTAACCTATCCATTTCCCTTTATAAATTTTCTAACCTACCTGCCCCATTAAGGGATCTGACATTCCACGCTCCGACCCGTAGAACGCCAGTTTTCTTTCTCCTGATAATGACATCCTCTTGAGTAGTCCCCGCCCTGAGAGCCGAATGGGGGACTATTTTACCTACGGAATATTTTACCCAAGAGGACGTCATCATCATTTAATCATACAGTAAAGCTGCATGACTTCGGGAAAAATTACGGCTGTAGTTTCCCCTTGCTTTCAGCCGTTCGCAGTACCATAACAGCAAGGCCGTTTTGGTTGGTGTTACAGGGCCAGATCAATCTATCATCCAGACTGTTGCTCCCGAAACTACTGAAAAGGCTGCTGCCCCTCTTCAGGAACCACACGTTTGTCTGGCCTCTCAACAGATACCCCTCCGTTGTGGTTGCACCTACGTACGTCTATCTGTATCGTTGAGGCACGCAAGCCTCCCCACCAACGGGAAGGGCCATGGTTCATGGGGGGGATTTTGTAATCACCGAAATAAAATCACGTAACTGCCACCTACACAGAACTGCCAACAGTGAAGGATGCAGAAATTTATATAATAAGTGTTTCTTTCCACTTGAGCTACTCTATTGCGCTATCTGTTTGTTGAAAACGTCGTGCAGTGCAAAAGAAAAGCTGTAACTGCTTGTCTCTCAGAAGTCTTGAGCCGGCCATATGCATTATCTCACAACGCTGTGGAATGCGGTAGTTCTGGAGGAATTGTTGTCGAGTTCTGGAGCTGTTGTAGCTATGTCAACTCGTAGGTGAAGTTATCAATCTTTTGGAACCTTGAACATAAGTCCCTTCACTTCCCAACACAAAATTGTCCCATGTGGAAAAAGGGCTAACTTCTGCGACATTTGGTTCTTTTCAGGTTTATTAGACAGCCAGGCAGCAGATGTATCTCGAAACTTTTGTATTATGTATGGGGAGAGCGTATCGTGCCAAAATACGTCAGAAAAGTATTTTCTACGTTAGCTGTCGTGTGGTAGTGGTATTTTATGTTTGACAGTTTTAACTCAGAACAAGTTTTCAATATGCATGTAATGAGTAAACTGTATGTGCATTGTCAGACTGCTATAGATAACATCAGAGAATTCGCATATATCGCTGATGATTAATTTCTCTCTCATGTTTACTATTGTTTTAACAACACTAAAGGAAACCTTACGAAAATTGTGCACTGTATTATAAGAAATGAAATAAAACTACCCACGATAACCTTACGACGAAAGTCTGTTTTAATAAAGCTGAGTATCTGTACACAAGCGTGCCTCTATCGAAACGAAAGGTCAGCACGTCACCACAGAGCTGGCGAAGAGGTATGTGTCTTAGCATCGTTTTACGAAGCCAATAGTGGCTAGAACTCGTAAACCACTATTCAAAGGACGAGATTAGTTGCGATTTCCACGTGCAACGACCTTCCTGGGCTGAAAACCGTGAATTTAAAATCTTTTGTTATACCTCAAGCGATAATAACTCAATGGAAATGACAGGTAAAAATCAAGTGAATTTTGAGGCTTAATTCCATGCACACCAGGAAGTAACTCGTCCATCACAGAGTTGCCAAACATACCTTACCTTGTTGTCAAATTTCAGTTGCAGTACCAGCAGGAAGAAGACGAACCGATGTGATCCTACAGTGGGCTGGGAAGTGACCATAGCTGGTGTCCCAAGTCGCGGCTGCTACGGTGTGGAGTGCGTAATGCGTCTGATTCACATTTCTGTGAGTAGGTTTAGGGACTGAAGCGTACTTACTAATAAGACTCAGAACTGACTGCAAACTAAGCATCATAAATCAGTAACTCTCATAGTTGTTTTTATATTTCTTTCGTAAGTGTACTCAAAACTAATAAACTCATTCACAGACGTTTTCGTGCCTCGCCGATAGTCGAGCACAACAAACAAATAAAAATAAAAAAGAATGTGTGTGTGTGTGTGTGTGACAGAGAGACAGAGATAAATATAAAAAAGAATGAGAGAGAGGGAGAGTAAAAAATTGTTGCAATGAAATTGAATCATGGTATGTAAAGAAATCTTTCATTTAAATGACACGTTCCCCATCATTACGAAATATCGTATTCCTGATCTATGGAACAAGAATTAATCTAATCTAAACTAATCTAATCATATCATATTGATGACTAGCCATGAAGAGTCATGAATTACCGAAATTTTGGCCAATACCAGTAACCAAATCTAAACTTGAAAATAAAAGACGACAATTTATGTAATAAACCGGGACTCCTATCAAGACCCTTTCGTCCCTGTTAACTAACCACGAAAGATGACTGATACACCTCCACTCTGAAGTAACAAAGTGTGCATGCATTTAAAGATGAAGTGCATGATGTGAACTTCTGTGACGGAGATACGAACCCAACACGTAATCTGATTGTTAACTAAGTAAAATCAAATGTTACGTATCGGTGTTCCTTACCAGCTGCTAGGTGTTTGAATTTAAATTAAGGATACAAACTTTTGTGCCTAAGCGACAACATAACTGCACACCTACCATGCACCCACGAATATAGCTTAAGTATCAGTTTATTACTCACCAACAGCAAGATGTGTGCGTGTTTGACCAGAAATAACGACACCTATTGCGATTGTTGGCAACACATGAGCAGACATTAAAAATGCACGTTAATTTTCACTAGAAGGCCAGTGTGCACTTGATAGGGCTTGAAATGAAATTATGAATATTTTTGTACTGGGTCAGGATTCGGACCCACATACTGACTTTTGGAGGAGACCTAGAGAAGATTGCAGTCTTGGGAAAAGGAACGAAATGATTGAACTATACTGTTCCGGGAGATTTAGATCCTCGAAAGAGGAGATACGAATTCGAATCACAGTCCAGCACCAAATTTTTCAACGTTTCTAGTTCAATAAAATGTCTATGGGTTCATCAAATAAAAAAAAATCGAATGTAAGTAAGTCTCCTGGCGACTGTATTTCTGTTTACCATGACTTCCGCTTTGTCATTTCCCAACGTAAACCGGCTCTGCCCAGTTGGTAATGAAGGAACGTGATGTTTAATGCGGATTCTGGATTATAAAGTCTTTCTCTTGAGGTTACCAGAGATAAAGTAAATTCGTTTGGCCTCTTAAAAGTAAATGCCTGAACCCACGCATTGCACCTGTGATAGTTCGTTCCACCAGACCTTTGTGGCCACATTTTCCAGCCCCAGGAGTGTGCTGTAACTGATGATGTGCTTAGCTTACAAAATTAGCCACAGTAGGAAAAATGCGAGTCCATGAAATGGTTAAGAAGAAGCAAGCTTCTGACGCGGAGATTATGCTATTATCATGTCAGCATGATGTAAAGATGTGAAAAATACCGAGTTGCACTGTCGTCCGAAAGCCACGTTAAACTGTAGGTTCCCCTCTTAAATGCCTAGGTAAGTCAACTCAAAGGGCGGAGGAAAGCAACGCCATACCATCTCCAACAAGACCGTGCCTACTAAAGCACTGTGGGGTTCAAACCAGTATTCCGACTGATGACTGCTTTTTCTTTACTTTGGGTTCCAAAGTTAATGATCTTCGGGTTATTAACGTTTTTGTGTTTTCGTGCTGTAGCTTTGATACCAGTAACCAGCCGAGCACTGCCACCGTTTGAGTTGTCAAGGTGGTAGACGACGATGCTATCGACCCAGTTACAATCTTGGTCATGACTGTACATATTGAACAGTAGGGGCGAAAGACTACACCCTTATTAATACGAGCACTTCGTTCTTGGTCGTCCATTCTTGTTATTCCCTTGGGTCCTGTACATATTGTATATGACCCGTCTCCCCCTACAGCTTACTCCAATTTTTCTCAGAATTTCGAACATCTTTCAAAATTTTATATTGTCGAACGCTTTTTCCAGGTCGACAAATCCTATGAACGTGTCTTGATTTTTCTTTAGTCTTGCTTCCATTACTAACCGCAACGTCAGAAATGCCTCTCTCGTGCCTGTACCTTTCCTGAATCCAAACTGATCGTCATCTAGCGCATCCTCAATTTTATTTTTCGTTCTTCTGTATATTATTCTTGTAAGCAACTTGGATGCATGAGCTGTTAAGCTGATTGTACGATAATTCTCACGCTTGTTAGATCTTGCAGTCTTCGGAATTGTGCCAATGGTGTTTTTCCGAAAGTCAGATGGTATGTCGCCAGACTCATACATTCTACACACCAAGGTGATTAGTCGTTTTGTTGCCACTTCCCCCAATGATTTTAGAAATTCTGATGGAATTTTATCCATCCCTTCTGCCTTATTTGATCATAAGTCCTCCAAAGCTCTTTTAAATTCTGATTCTAACTCCGGGTCCCCTAGCTCTTCTAAATTGCGTCCTGTTTCTTGTTCTATCACATCAGACAAATCAGACATATCTTCCCCCTCATAGAGGCTGTCCACGCTTCCGCTTTCTCGTCTGGCCGGCCGGTGTGGCCGTGCGGTTAAAGGCGCTTCAGTCTGGAACCGCGTGACCGCTACGGTCGCAGGTTGGAATCCTGCCTCGGGCATGGATGTGTGTGATGTCCTTAGGTTAGTTAGGTTTAATTAGTTCTAAGTTCTAGGCGACTGATGACCTCAGAAGTTAAGTCGCATAGTGCTCAGAGCCATTGAACCATTTTTTCTCGTCTGGTTTTAACAGTGAAATTCCCGTTGCACTCTTAATGTTATCACCCTTGCTTTTAGTGTCACCGAAGGTTGCCTTGACTTTCCAGTAAACTGAGTCAGCCCTACCGACAATAATTTCTTTTTCGATTTTTTCACATTTTTATTGTAACCATTTCGTCTTAGCTTCCCTGAACTTCCGATTTATTTCATTTCTCAACGACTTGTAGTTCTGTATCCCTGAGTCTCTTTTTCTTCTGTTACCTATGGTTTCTTCGCAGTTACCTTATTTCTACCTTTTTTTTCGTTCTCAACTTCTGTTATCGCCTTTTTTAGGGATATCCATCATCTTCAACTGTACTGCCTACTTAGCTATTCCCCATTGCTGTTACTATAACCTTGGAGAACTTCAAGCCTATCTTGTCATTCCTTAGTACTTCCCTATACCAGTCTCTTTGCGTATCGATTCTTTCTGACTAATATTTTAAACTTCAGCCTACTCTTCATCACTACTATATTGTGATCTGAGTCTATATCTGCTCCTGGGTACGCTTTACAATTCAGTATCTGATTTCTGAATCTCTTTCTGACCATGATGTAATCTAACTGAAATCATCACGTATCATCCGGCCTTTTCCAAGTATACCTCCTCCTCGTGTGATTCCTGAACAGCGTATTTGCTATTACTAGCTGAAGTTTGTTACAGAACTCAATTAATGTTTCTCTTCTCTCATAAGTTGTCCCATCCCCATATTCCCCTGTAACATTTTCTTCTACTCGTTCGCCGATAACTGAATTCCAGTCCCCGATGACTATAAGATCTTCATCTCCCTTTACATACTGTATTACCCTTTCAATATTCACATACACTTCCCCTACCTCTTCATCTTCAGCTTACGACGTCGGTACGTGTACCTGAACTATCGTTGTCTGTGTTGATTTGCTGTCGATTCTGATTAGAACAACGCTGTCACTGAACTGTTCATAATAACACACTCTCTGCCCTACCTTCCTATTCATAACGAATGCTATTCCCAATGCACCATTTTCTGCTGCTGTTGAAATGACCCTATACTCATCTGACCAGAAAGCCTTGTCTTTTTTCCACTTCACTCCACTGACCCCTTTTTCAGATTTTCATGTTTTCCTACCACGTTCAGGCTTGTGAAATTCCACGCCCCGACTCGTAGAATGTTATTATTTCGTTGATTATTCAATCTTTTTCTCATGATAACCTCCAACTTGGTAGTCCCCTCCCAGTGATCCGAATGGAGGACTATTCGGAATCGTTTGCTTAAGGAGAGATCATCATGACACTTCTTCAATTACAGGCCACATGACCCGTGGATAAACGTTACGTGTCTTTAATGTAGGTCTTTCCATTGTCTTCTGCATCCTAATGTCGTTGATCTTTGTTGATTCTTTCACCTTCAGGGGCAGTGACGAATCACGGTATACAATGTGGCGATCCGATGGCAGGGCGTGTGTTTGGCAAATCCCCGGTGAACGTCATCTGCCAGCGTGTGTACTGCCAATAGTAAAATTCGGAGGCGGTGGTGTTTTGGTGTGGTCGTGTTTTTCATGGAGGGGACTTGCACCCCTTTGTTGTTTTGCGTGGCACTATCACAGCACAGGCCTACTTTGATGTTTAAGCACCTTCTTACTTCTCACTGTTGAAGATGAGGATGGTGATTGCATCTTTCAACACGATCGAGCACCTGTTCATAATTCACGGGCCTGTGGCGGAGTAGTTACACGACAATAACATCCCTGTAATGGACTGGCCTGCACAGAGTCCTGACCTGAATTCTATAGTACACCTTTGGGATGTTTTGGAACGCCGACTTCATGCCAGGCCTCACCGACCGACAGCGATACCTCTCCTCAGTGCAGCAGTCCGTGGAGATTGGGCTGCCATTCCCCAAGAAACCTTCCAGCACCTGATTGTACGTATGCCTGCGAGAGTGGAATCTGTCATCAAGGTTAAGGGTGGGCCAACACTATAGTGAATTCCAGCATAAACGATGGAAGGCACCACGAATTTGTTAGTAATTTTCAGCCAGGCGTCCGGTTACTTATGATTACAGGGTGTATAGAGGGTGACGAGGGGAGGGGGGACGCGAAAAAAGTGTGGAAATTCCAGAAGGGTAAGATCATTGGCGTTCGGATCGTGGGTGGAAGCATTTCAGAAACAGCTAAGTCTGTAAACTGTTCGCTTGCTGCTGTGGTTATAGTATACCGTGGACGGTAGAATGGCGCTATCCAAAACTGGCGCCTAACCAACGGTGGTGCACCACGAGTCACATATGAGGGGATTGAACGACGGCTGCGGAGATGCGTACGGGAGAGTAGACATGCAATCTAGTGAAAATGGATTACGTGGTGCCCACTTGCTCCCGCTCGCACGTTATCCCCTGGATATTACAAAATGTGGGACACCGTTCTCAGTAGATCGTATGACCACCGTGGAGGGCAATGCATGTTCTGTAATGTACTTCCATGTTTGCCGCATGATCGGTAAGGATATCTCGCGGGAGGGTGTTCAATTCCTCCACCAGCGCGGCACGTAACTACTGAATGGTTGTTGGTATATGTGGACGTACTATTTTTTTCACTGCTGCTTGAGCAGACTCGAAGGCTTCATAATATAGTGGATCATACTTTCTACAATTGGTCTCGTAGCTGTCAGCTGTTACATCAGTCACCCAAAACTCCAAAAACCTACACACTCCCAGATGTACTTACCTGTGTAACCGATGTGCCCTTGTACAACACGTGGAGGTGGACCAATTTGTAGTGACTTGACAATTTACTTGAATTAGTTTTCAGCTTTGCGATACTTTGAAAAAGAACATAATATGTAGTATGGACAGAGGTCATTGTTGGCAACCGGAATAAAATAATAATTGGATCCTTTTACCGACGTACCAGTTCAGATGATACAGTTGCTGAAAGGTTCAAAGATTTGATTTCAAACACATACCCGACTCATACGATAATAGTTGGTGGTGACTTTAATTTACTCTCGATATGTTGGTGAAAATACATGTTTAATTCCGGAGGTACGCATAAAATATCATCTGAAATTGTGCTAAATGCATTCTCTGAAAATTATTTCGAGCAGTTGGTTCATGAGCCCACGCGAATAGTAAACGGTTGTGAAAACACACTTGACCTCTTAGCAACAAATAATCCTGAGTTAATAACCAGCTTCTAAACCGATTCAGGGATTAGTGAACACAGGGCTGTCGTAGCGAGATTGAATATTGTAGTCCCCAAATCCTCGAAAAATAAGCGAAAAATATACCTATTCAAAAAAACAGATGAAAATTCACTTGACGCCTTCCTGAGAGAGAATCTCCACTCATTCCAAATTAATAATATAAGTGTAGACCAGATGTGGCTTAAATTCAAAGAAATAGTATTGGCAGCAATTGAGATGTTTACACCAAATAAACTAACAAACGACGGAGCTGATCCTCCTTGGTACACAAACCGGGTTAGAATACTGTTGCAGAAACAACGACACATATATGCCAAATTTAAATAGACGCAAAATCTCCAATATTGGTGATCTTTTACAGAAGCTCGAAATTTAGCGCGGAGTTCGATGAGAGACGCCTATAACAGTTTCCGCAACGAAACTTTGTCTCGAAACCTGGCAGAAAATCCAAAGAGATACTGGTCGTATGTGAAGTATGTTAGCGGCAATAAACAATCAATGCCTTCTCTGCGCGATAACAATGGAGATACTATCGAAGACAGTGATGCCAAAGCAGATTTACTAAACACAGCTTTCCGAAATGCCTTCACAAAAGAAGACGAAGTAAATATTCCAGAATTCGAATCGAGAACAGCCACCAACATGAGTAACGTAGAAGTATATATCCTCGGAGTAGTGAACCAACTCAAATCAATAAAAGCAAGTCTTCTGGTCCAGACTGTATACCAATTAGGTTGCTTTCGGAGTATGCTGATGCATTAGCTCCATACTTAACAATCATATACAACCGTTCGCTCGACGAAAGATCCGTACCAAAAGACTGGAAAGTTGCACAGGTCACACCAATATTCAAGAAAGGTAGTAGGAGTAATCCACTAAATTACAGGCCCATATCGTTAACGTCTATGTGCAGCAGAACATATAATTTGCTCGAACATTATGAATTACCTCGAAGGAAGTGTTCTATTGACATACAGTCAACATGGGTTTAGAAAACATCGTTCGTGTGAAACACAACTAGCTCTTTATTCACATCAAATGCTGAGTGCTATTGACAAGGGATTTCAGATCGATTCGGTATGCCTGGATTTCCGGAAGGTTTTTGACACTGTACCGCACAAGCGGCTCGTAGTAAAATTGCGTGCTTATGGAATATCGTCTCAGTTATGTGACTGGATTTGTGATTTTCTGTCAGTGAGGTCACGGTTCATAGTAACTGACGGAAAGTCATCGAGTAAAACAGAAGTGATTTCAGGCATTCCCCAAGGTAGAGTTATAGGCCCTTTGCTGTTCCTTATCTAGATAAACGATTTGGGAAACGATCTGAGCAGCCGTCTTCTGATGTTTGCAGATGACGCTGTCGTTTATCGACTAATAAAGTCATCAGAAGATCAAAACTAACAGCAAAACGATTTAGAAAAAAATTTATGAATGGTGGGAAAAGTGGCAGTTGACCCAAAATAACGAAAAGTGTGAGGTCGTCCACATGAGTGGAAAAATGAAGTCGTTAAACTTCGGTTACACGATAAATCAGTCTAATCTAAAAGCCTTAAATTCAACTAAATACCTAGGTATTACAATTACGAACAACTTAAACTGGAAAGAACACATAGAAAATGTTGTGGGGAAGGCTAACCAAAGTCTGCGTTTTATTGTCAGGACACTTAGAAAATGTAACAGGCCTACTAAGGAGACTGCCTACACTACGCTTGTCCGTCCTCTTTTAGAACACTGCTGCGCGGTGTGGGATCCTTACCAGGTAGGACTGACGGAGTACATCTAAAAAGTTCAAAGAAAGGCAGCACGTTTTTTGTTATCGCGAAAGCTGGGAGAGAGTGTCACAGAAATGATACAGGATTTGGCCTGGAAATCATTAAAAGAAAGGCGTTTTTCGTTGCGGCAGAATCTTCTTACGAAATTCCAATTACCAACTTTCTGCTCCGAAAGCGAAAATATTTTTTTGACACCGAACTACATAAGGAGGAACGATCGTCACGATAAAATAATGGAAATAAGAGCTCGTACGGAAAGATATAGGTGTTCAAACTTAACGCGTGCTATACGAGTTTGGAATAATAGAGAATTGTGAAGGTGGTTCGATGAACCCTCTGCCAGGCACTTAAAGGTGATTTGCAGAGTATCCATGTAGATGTAATAAAGAAATAGCAGGCCGGAGTGGCCGTGCAGTTCTGGGCGCTACAGTCTGGAACCGAGCGACCGCTACGGTCGCAGGTTCGAATCCTGCCTTGGGCATGGATGTGTGTGATGTCCTTAGGTTAGTTAGGTTTAATTAGTTCTAAGTTCTAGGCGACTGATGACCTCAGAAGTTAAGTTGCATAGTGCTCAGAGCCATTTTTGTAACAAAGAAAAGAAAATAATCCAAGAAAAGAGAAAGACATAGGCAATAAGTGTCCTGATTGCATCCCGTGCTCTATGGGATTTGAACGATGTTCCTCAGTGCATTAATTATTCTCAGCTGTCGCGATATGAGTACAGGCTCATCACTGTACAACGTAATCGCTTTGATAGTCCAGGTGCGGTTTGACGTCCAGATCTATGAAGACTAGACAGTGTTATTATGACATTGTACTGTTTTCCCATGTATGTATTTTCATGGTTGCATTCGGCCCCGAACTGATTTGTATGCATGAGAATAAGTGATCGCATCGAACCGCGTAGGTGAAGATGCTCTTGGAAGTAGACGATATTCGAGGAATGGGTTGGCCTGGCCATTTCCCCACGGAACACGTGTGGGATGCGTTGAGCAGACGAATTGCAGCACATCCATGTGTATCAACGACCATCCAGTACTTGTCAACCACACTGCTGAACTACTCCTTACCTACCCTGCGCCCAGCATTGGAGAACGCTCTGTTAAGAACCGTATCGGTCCTCTAGCAATTTCCAGGGGACCATCAGAAATTGCGGTGACTTCAATGTGATTATTGTTTTTGAATAAAAGTATCATTTCTGTTCATCTCATTGCCATCTGTACTAGGCTGTAGCAGTTCTCTGTATATAATGTCCAAGTTTTGTGAAGCTGTGTTACCTGGCCGTGGCATATCATGCACAAATGACTTTCGTTGTTAAATGTTTCGAAGTGGCCTTTTGCTATTCAACGCCGTATCACCAATCGCGCGGTGACCACTTGAAGTGGAACTCACACTACTGCCGTGCGTCCCTCCCCTGCAACCCTGTATGTGCGGATTCAGGCCTAATTATTTGCATGCACCCTACGCTTCTTCGTTTTGGCCTCTTGTTTCATTTTTCAGGATAACGTTTCGTGTGAGAAGGTCAGAATCGTGTTATAGTGGTTTTGACGAGCACTATAGTGAGCTGTGGTTGATGTCTTGTCCATTAAATTTGAACACGGAACAAATCTTGAGCACTATCGGGTGCCAGCTCTATGGCCACAAATAACGAGAACTGCGTGATCTGTGCGTAGACATCTGGTGTACATACCTCTGAAGACCTACCAAGAACTTATCGATTCCTTAACACTGGTGTATGGACCAGAGTGCTATTAAAGAGGTAGTTATAATGCAAGCCGCATAGCTCTCTTCTCGAGTGTCCGTACTTCCCTTAAAATTAGAGCGGCTCTCTCCTGAAGGTCTTTCAAGTTTTCCTTCCATTCTCCACCAAAGTAATTTTTTTGTCATTTTTAAGCAACTAGTCCTAGACCGAGTGTGTGGTAGTTTACAAAACAACATTTATTCCATATTTTTTGCAGTCGTTATAATTTAACTATAGTCAAAATCGGACGGGACTTCCCAAGTTACACAACATTAGTTCTCGGCCCTCCAGTCTTATGATTTACACTGATATTTCATAAATTTCTGTGAAAAAGAAAATAAGTCTTTTTGACTTTAGACAAAATGAGAAATAAACAAATAAGAGAATGTATATCCTACCAGTTGTGCCAAAGTTGCGTACATGATGGGATAGTTTAATGTGTGTTTACTAGAAACGTAGAGAATTTTGGTACGAGAACCTCCTGTGCGGGAATATTCACTAGCTGGAGTTCAATTTATTAATTAACTCGCTTAAAATTAATTCTGAGTTTTAGCCTTCCTCATTTCCTCTTCCGCTTCATAATGAATAAACACTGACCTTTACGAACAGTTGCTGAGGAAATGGCAGTAATAAAATTTACTTACTGTACCCTTCGACGCGTCTTCGTAAACGGTCTGTGTAAATTCTCGTTGAAAGATCAGAAGAGACATAAATACAGTGGATTCCTTGTGCAAACTACACTGAGGGACCTGCACTGTGCACTTTGCTGATGTTAGTGAGACCCCAAAAATTGACTAAGTTATAAAAAATGGAAGCAATCATTAAGTAGCCAACATGTAGTTAGTCCCATTATGGTTCGTAAGATAATGTGACAAAGTTCTCGAGAGGAAGAAGACCATAATTCGTAGATCACCCCACGTTAGGGAGGAAGAGATTCTGTTCACTACGGCGGAATCTGAGTTCTATAGAGCGGTCAGTCGCCGCAGGACAAAGGTACGTGATAATCGTGTGTGAGCCAGAAACGCTATCGCAGGAGGAATCTTTCACGTCTCTGATAAATTGCAGGTGCGTGATGCCCTGGGCTGACGGGAGGAGGAGGGGGGGGGGGTGGGGGGTTGAGAGCGATGGGTTCAGAGCTTGGAGCCAGCCCCAGTTTTCCGAGCCTTTGATCACTGGCGTTGCCACAGAAGCGCACTGGTTTCCCTATGGTGAAAAATAGAACTCGTGCATACGTATTTGCTAAGTGTGCGTGTGTGTGTGTGTGTGTGTGTGTGTGTGTGTGTGTGTGTGTGTGCGTGTATGTGTATTTGCCAGCGTTCTTTGCTTTGTAGTCTTATTCATATCATATATAGCAGTTAATATCCATCAAAAGACGCATAACTGCGTCAATATCCATTTATCTTCATCTTATCCACATTTCCTATAAAACACTGCCTGACAAAAAAAAGTGAAGCACCTGGTAGAAGGGGAAACGAAATGAATCTTCACGCGTTCCGTCGGCATGTGAAGTTATTTCACTGCTTACAAAATCGGGTGAAACTGAGGAAGAGTTTGACACTATGATATCACTTATTAGTGTAACGAGCCGGCCGAGGTGGCCGAGCGGCTCTAGGCGCTATAGTCTGGAACCGCGGGACTGCTACGGTCGCATGTTCGAATCCTGCCTCGGGCATGGATGTGTGTGATGTCCTTAAGTTAGTTAGGTTTAAGTAGTTCTTAGTTCTAGGGGACCGATGACCTCAGAAATTAAGTCCCATAGTGCTCAGAGGCATTTGAACCATTAGTGTGGCCTGGATGCATGCGCCGACGTGGTTGGGACGGGTACTTAACGCGTTGTGACCTCGCCTGAGGCAAGCTGTCGCACAGTTGTTGTCACTGGTCCTTGATATCCTGCATACTGTTTCTGAGGCGAAGTTGACGTTCGCGCTTGTCTCAAACACGTTCTGTGGAGATATCTCTTGGTATTTGTTCGTCACGGGATTACCTGAACATTTTGTAGACTGCTCATAGAGTCACGTGCCAAATGTGGATGAGCAATGTCGTGTCGAAACATGGCATCACAGTGATGTCGCATGAGCACGCAAGATTTCAGTGACTTACCGACCTGTATCAACCGGACTAAATATTAATGCAATGATCACACACAACTCAGCTCATGATTTGTACGTGCGAATCATTTCGGTCATTGCAGGTGACAACATTATGTGTTAAGACATACTAATGGTTGTTCCGTGTATTTGTATTCGCAGAATCGTTGAAGAAATGGCACTCTCATTGTCGTTTTATGTCAATTTATTTATATGGGTGTTATTCAGCGTGATCTCTCAGTTAATGACACTGGGTCAGAAAGTGTGTCGCAGCTTATTTAGAAACTTTTTAGAAAAAGGAAGTATTGATCAATGAAATTCCATAACGAATATGACAATAAAAAAGAATAGAAATCAAAGGCGGCTTAAAAGTTTGGAAATATACAGAAGATGAGGTGATTAGCAAAACTTATGTTAATCGAAACGACTCCCAAATTTAAATTCCCGGATGGATTACCTGGCGTTTCGACGTTAAAACTAAAGTGTGACAGAGTCAGCAATCTCCTTGTTCTTCAGTCTTGTACCTGGAAAGGTAATGAGGACTAGCGGAAAAATGCGTAAGGTGAACAATCATTAGCAAGCACACATACGTTTCCACTTCATGGAGCTGGATAGCTAGATCGTTAAAATGTTGTTGTTGTCCGGTATTCAACTAAAGAGCAGTTTTCGGCACACTGATTCCATGAATCGTTCATCGATTCCTGAGCTGGCTGACGTGATTCAGACGGTCTAACCATGGTGGGTGACGATGGTGGTTGGTTCCTACCCAAAATACCCGAGAGACAATCATACGGAGTGTCTTTGCTAACATGTGGCTGATTCGACGTATATTTGCCTAACGGAACACAGTTCATTATCACAGACACTAAAAACGCTAAAGAATCATCAGATATGCGCCAAAAGTTCATAATATTCGCGTTTTCAAAACAGGTAAAAAATTTATGAGACAGGATCAGCAGTACTGCAAGTTTGTTCACTGACGAAGCCCATGTGTACGGAAAAATATCGTGCTTGGACAAGAGTATTTGGATGGCTTAGACTCAAGCTGTGTGATTGCAAAGTAAATCTCCACGTGACACATAACTATATTAACAAAACGAACACATACATTGTAGTAGGTAGGACCTTGAGAGGATACGGGATGTATATACGGAAGCGTGACACCAATGGTCATAGATAGTTTTGACTCACGGGAGAGCATCCTGAGCATGCTGAAAAACCTGGTCTGGAAGACGCTTGAAGATTAGGTCTGATGTCCCGCAAAAGCCTACATAAAATCATTCTAGAAGCATCATTAAGTTAAGAATCTAGAAATATGTTGAACTCTGCATCTCTGCCTTAAGGATCGCGAAGACAAGGTTAGACTGATCGCACCGCGCACACAATCGTTTAAGTAATCATTCCTTCCGCGTCCCACGAGCGAATAGAAAGGGGTGAAGCCCCAGTAAGTGACACAATACGAAAGAACCTATAATATGTGGTTCAAAGTGGTTTACAAATAGTAGATGTAACACCCGAATATATTACTTATTGTTTGGATTGCTTATACTTAAGCTAGGTGATTACAAAATAATTACATTTACGAAACGAAACCCCAAAATAAAGTTACATAGCACCTTAAGTAGCCTTACACTGCCCCAAACATGGTTAAGGAAAGATTTTTTTGAGGCATCAGTCTTCTGACTGATTTGATGTAACCCGCCATGAACTCCCTTCTGTGGCAACCTCATCATCTCAGAATAGCACTTTCACACTTCAGTCTCCTAATTATTTGCTGGATTTATTCCTATCTCTGTCTTCCCCTAAAGTCAGCTCCCTCTAGTACCGTGGAAGTTATACCTTGATGTCTTAACTCGTATGCTATTATTGTGTCACTTTTTTTGTAAGATTTTTCCATATGTTCCTTTCTTTGCACAGTCTGAGTAAAACTTCCTCTGTCCTTATCAGTCCGTATGGTTTTCAGCTTTCATCTTTAGCACCACGTCCTCAACCTATTTGATTCTCTTCTGGTTTTCCTACAGCCCACTATTCACTATCATTCATTGCTGTGTTTCAAACAACACAGAAACATTCACAGAAACAACTTCCTCAGATAACGTCTTATGTTTCATACTATGAGTAGTAGGCCAGGAATGCCCTTATCGACTGTGCTAGTCTGCTTTTTATGTTGTCCTCGATACATCCATCTTGAGTTATTTCGCTTCAAAGGTAGCTGAACTCGTTAACTTCGTCTGCTTAGTGATCACCAATGCTGATGTTAACCATCTCGCTATTTTTATTCTTGCTACTTCCTAACACTTCCGTGTTTCTTTGGTTTACAGTCTGTCCACATTCTACACGCATTAGACTGTTAATCCATTCAACAGATCCTATAGTTATTCTTCACCTTCACTAAGGACAGCAATTCATCAAATAGTCTTATCATTGATGTCCTTTCAACCCGGATTTTAATCTCAATCTGGAACCTTTCGTTAGTTTCGGCATTGCAACTTCGATGAATGGATTGAACAGTAGGTTCGAAAGTCTGCATCCGTGTCTTACCACCTTTTAAATTCATTTTTGGTATTCCAGTGTTATTGTTACCTTTCGCTTCTTGTACATGTTGGATACGGGCTTTTACCCATTGCTGCACTGGCATATCACTAATTTTGCTATGATGCTTGATGGCGAGAAAGCGAGCTGTTGTACTTGAAATAACGTCAGCTGCCCTCTCGTGACTGTTTAGGTAAGCACTGGTAGTGATGTGCGCCCTCCATATACGTACACATTGCGGTGGCAAGCACAGTATCACAGGGGCGCGGGAATTGGTGTAAACGTGCACATTATGGGATATATTTCATTATTTTTTAATATGGTTTATGTCTAATGATGCAAAAAATATGTTCCATTTCTTAAGTCGCTTCGTTAGTGGTCTCAATTTTTTTATTTACTTTCTGAAGTTGCTCAAGTTCTTCGTCGTAGTTCAACCTATCCCATTAGAAAGTTTCATCAAAATTGGCTCAGCAGCTTAGTGAAAACACAACAAACAAAATTACTTTCTCATTTAATGACAGTAGTATGAAAGTAAGGATTAAAACTGTTGCGGATTGTATAAGCATTGTATTGTAGCTGTTTCCCTCGGGTGCGCTGGCACAATAGTAAAATGATATGAAATGTGCGTTTGGCTTTATTGGCTGGGAGATGTCGTTCGGAATGTTCGACAGCTCTGTGCAAGTCCTTTTATGTGATGCCATTTTAGCGAATTGCTTGTCGGCAGTGATAAAATAATGAAGACAAAACAGACAAACAGTTCCAGGGAGAGAAAATCCGACATGAGTGGAAACTGAACCCAGGACTCCGTGCTCAGGGTCAGCAACGCTAATCACAAGAACATCAGGTACTGACGTGTAGCAGTAGTGACGGTACCAAATGTGGACTACCTGAAATAATTAAGTAGGGTGAAACGGACAAAGAAAGAGAATAAAGTAATTTGTACTTTGGCGCAGCGCAAGTTTTATAATATTTATTTGTGACCTCACGTGTCTGACTGTTACCCACGGCTGCGCTCTCGAATCACAGGCAAATCCTGCCTCACTAAAAGCCTCGCACGTTCTATATGTAAGGGTCAGACGTGATGCTCAGCGGCTAAAATGCGACGGGATTGTGACTGATGTTAGAGTGAAAGTTTGGATCAAACACATTGAGTACTGTTTAAACATTGAAGTTGTTACGTGAATTAGCATTATGTAGAACATATAAAACAATAAAAGCATTTTCACAAATAATACGAAATTCAATGGGTAATGCTCGTTTCACAACACGTCCCCACGTGATCGGCTGTCGGTTTTGTGAAAGAAAGGACATGAATATTATTGCTCCTCGATTCACTCGTAGCAATTTAAATGTCAAAATAACGTCATGTTTGCGGGAAACAGTGTGAAACGAGAGTTACAGGTGTTTCAATAGTCAAACAGTACAGAGCTTTTTCGGAGAGTAATTATTCTTCCATAGACCACGTTACATTCTTGATATCAATAAATATTTTGTACTACGCAAAGTACGTTCTTTCCCTCAGTCAGGCTACCACCATACCAAATTTCATCAAAATGGGTTTAGCGGTTTATTACTGAAAGCGTAACACACACAGTTTCTTTCGCATTTATAATATTAGTGTGGTTCACTCGCCTTTCGCTATCGCTTGATCCTATTTTCCTCAAATTTTTGAACATATTGCAACAAAGTCTTTTGTATTCTGACTCTAATATTGAATCCACTGTTTCTTTCCATATCGACTCTAATTTCTTTTTTATATCATCAGACATTTTCTCGCACCGCACCCCCCCCCCCCCCCCCCCGCCCACCCATAGCAAATTATCAACGGGAATACACGTGCATGACAGCAAACCTATTCTTCTCTTCTTATTCTATTCTATTCTTATTGCTGTGATTTGTTTTCCATTGTCTACTTACTAGAAGAAACGTTGATACTCAACTGAAGCAAACACCGTGAATATATTCTTAACGAACGAAAGGTGTTTAATCAAATCATTCATTTCGATACATATGAAGCGTCGATCTGCTGACGAATTCTGTTGCATCAACGTGCGTGATCCGCGGGACGCAGCAGAGATGTGGTCGCTTCCTGTGGCGCTGATTCCTTCCTCGAGGGACGTCTGCGTAGTGTCATGGCAACATATTGACTGGCATGAGTAACAATTAAACAAGAGTCGACTGGGAAAATTGCGCCAAAACGTCAATTTAACATGGTGTCTTAAGTTTTGTATGTTGCCCCCTATGGATCCTCATACATGTCTCATATTTTAAAGGATTATTTCTATTTATATCCGGTCATGCTTTCCAGATTTCATAAGGATTAGTCTGTAATACATTTTACTGTGACGCTTGTAGTTACCATACATTTCTCCCGTTGAAAACAAAATCATTAGGATTCTGGTTTATGAATTTATCTGATTTTTAGATAATGAGCTGTCATGACATTTTATTTCTACATCTCTATTTTATATTCATCTGTTTCTCCCAACTTAAGTGACGCGTGTATGCCTCTGTCCACGTTAGTAATATGGTTCATCTCGCCGTTATAAATGTGAAACAGAAGCACGAAAGGCAGTTTGTATTTTGCGACGATTATGTGACAAGTTAAAAAGGTATGAGTCCTCCAATAATTATGCACTCTTTCATTAAGAATTTTAGTGTGACTGCGTGTATTCGGTCTCTTGTGCTGTTTCCACCTAATGCATCTGCGATATAAAAGAAAGTGTAATTTTAAATGTTGTCATTTGCGTGAGCCCACAGAATGAGCATTTTTGAACACTTTATTCCCACTAGGGAACGGGATCGTGACAGGTTACTATTTAAGAATTGTGTGTCGCCTCCAGAACTGTTAAAAGATAACTCTAATATACCACCAGTTCCATGATATGTATATGACCGGGACAAATATCTCACGAAATAAGCGTCACACGAAAAAACTACAAAGTTGTCTAGCTTGAAGGGGCAAACCAGATAGCGCTATGGCTGGCCCGCTAGATGGCGCTGCCATAGGTCAAACGGATATCAACTGCGTTTTTTAAAATAGGAATCCCCATTTTTAATTACATATTCGTGTAGTACGTACAGAAATATGAATGTTTTAGTTAGACCACTTTTTCCCTTTTTGATAGATGGCGCTGTAATAGTCACAAACGCATAAGTACGTGGTATCACGTAACATTCCGCCAGTGTGGACGGTATTTGCTTCGTGATACATTTCCCTATGTGGTAAAGGTCGATATCGCGTTGATGTATGGCTATTGTGATCAAAATGCTATGTATGCTGTTCGGTATCCTGGACGACATCGTCCAAGTGTCCGGACCGTTCGCCGGATAGTTACGTTATTTAAGGAAACAGGAAGTGTTCATCCACATGTGAAACGTCAACCACGGCCTGCAACAAATGATGATGCTCAAGTAGGTATTTTAGCTGCTGTCGCGGCTAATCTGCAGAAGAGTAGCAGACAAATTGCGCGAGAATCGGGAACCTCAAAAACGTCGGTGTTGAGAATGCTACATCAACATCGATTGCACCCGTACCATATTTTTATGCACCAGGAATTGCATGGCGACGACTTTGATCGTCGTGTACAGTTCTACCACTGGGCACAAGAGAAATTACGGGACGATGGCAGATTTTTTGCTTGTGTTCCATTTAGCGACGAAGCGTCATTCACCAACAGCGGTAACGTAAACCGGCATAATATGCACTGTTGGGCAACGGAAAATCCGCGATGGCTGCGACAAGAGGAACATGAGCGACCTTGGCGGGTTAAAGTATAGTGCGGCGTTATCGGAGGAAGGAAAATTCGCTCCATTTTATCGATGGCAATCTAAATGGTGCAATGTATGCTGATTTCCTACGTAATGTTCTACCGATGTTAATACAAGATGTTTCACTGCATGACAGAATGGCGATGTATTTCCAACATGATGGATGTCCGGCACATAGCTCGCGTGCGGTTGAAGCGGTATTGAATAGCATATTTCATGACAGATGGATTAGTCATCGAAGCTCCATACCACGGCCCGCACGTTCACCGGATCTGACGTCCCAGGATTTCTTTGTGTTGGGGAAGTTGAAGGATATTTGCTGTCGTTATCCACCGACAACGCCTGACAACATGCACATTGTCAATGCATGTGCGAACATTACGGAAGGCGAACTACTCGCTGTTGAGAGGAATGTCGTTACACGTATTGCCAAATGAATTGGTGATGACGGACATCATTTTGACCATTTATTGCAGTAATCTGGTATTTAAAGGTAATCACGCTGTAGCAGCATGCGTTCTCAGAAATGGTAAGTCCACAAAGGTACATGTATCACAATGGAACAACCGAAATAAAATGTTCAAACGTACCTAAGTTCTGTATTTTAATTTAAAAAACCTGCCTGTTACCAACTGTTCGTCTAAAATTGTGAGCCATATGTTTGTGACTATTACAGCGCCATCTATCACAAAGCAAAAAAAAGGGTCCAACTGAAACATTCATATTTCTTTACGTACTACATGAATATCTAATAAAAAATGGGGTTCCTATTTTAAAAAAACGCTCTTGATATCCGTTTGACCTATGGTAGCGCCATCTAGCGGGCCAATCATAGCGCAATCTGGTTTCCTACTTCAAGGTAGACAAGTTTCTGTCTTTGTAGTTTCTTTTTTAAACGCTTATTTCGTGAGATATTTGGCCCGGTCACGATCAATGGACCACCCTGTATATAGCCGCAAGACTAGGTGAAGATGTACTTAGACCTACACAGAAATAAATACCCGACACGGAGGGCGGCTCTCACAGCGGCTACTGCTTTCCTGAAGCCACATTTGTGTTGACTCTGGGACGGTGTTGCTCAATGACCCAACTGAACACCTTCTCCTCAGCCTATTTTTGCCCTCCCTCACCATCACCTGTGCCACTATCTATATCCGTCCGGCAGCTCCACACCCTTTGACCATTTCCCATGTTGATCGTACCTTCTCCACCTATGTGATCACCGCTGACCTCAACATCCAGAGCCGTGACCCTTCCACCCATTGGCGGTGGCATCAGTTCCTTGCCACCCTCCATGGTGACCTTGTTCTCCTGAAAGTAACTCCACCCCTGATGTTATCCTCGCTTCCCCCAACCTCCTTGGTCGCATCACCGTTGATGTCCTCCATCCTGTTGGTAGTGACCATCTGCCTGTCCTTCTCACCATCTCCTCTACCTGTCCCACCCCTGCAGCCACCCGCCCAGCTGCCCCTCCAAAGTCTGTCCATGACTACCACCGTGCCAATTGGGATGCCTACAGGGAATCCATTGCCTTACAGGTCGAAAGCCACCCCCTCACCTTTAACCACCCTGCCGACATCACTCATGCCTCTTCCTTCCTTCAGAAGACCATCACTGACGCTGTGGAGGCTCATGTCCCTACCAAACACATCCACCCTCACCGCCCTACATTTCCTCCACAGGCTGTCCTTCTTCTGCGTGAATCCTACAGGCTCTACCGCTCCTTCCTCCGCACCCATGACCGGGATACTCTCACCCGCCACCGGCAATTACAGCAACACATCCGGTACCTCCTTACAGCAAAGAAACGCCGGGACTGGCGCCAGGCATGCACATGCCTCAACTCCACCTTCCCTGTCAACTCCTCCAAGTACTGGTCAGCCTTCCACCACCTTACTGGTAGCCATCCCACTCCGCATTACCCCATCCTCCATGACGATCGACCCTTCCCTGACAACCTCAGTAAGGCTAACCATTTTGCTTCCCACCTATCCGAGGTCTTCTCCATTCCTGACGATCCCCATTTTGATTACTCCCTCTTCCCCACAATACTTGACTGCACTGACACCTCTGTCCCCCGCTCGTCCCTAGCTTCCAGTACTTGGATCGGTTAGCCCCCTCAGACGCCAACACTCTCATCACTGCATGACATCACACTCGTCCTCCACTCCAAACTCAACACCGCCTCAGTGGCCGAGCGGTTCTAGGCGCTACTGTCTGGAACCGCACGACTGCTACGGTCGCAGGTTCGAATCCAGCCTCGGGCATGGATGTGCGTGATGTCCTTAGGTTAGTTAGGTTTAAGTAGTTCTTAGTTCTAGGGCGTGACCTACTGCCACCTCAAGGAATCCCCTCCATCCTTTTTGTCTGTCCTTGCTACCCTGTACAATGTCCTCCTCTCCACTGGATTTTACCCCAACCTGTGGAAGACTTCCCATGTTCTGCTGTTCCCTAACCCTAACAAACCCTCCTCTGATACTTCTTTCTATCATCCCATCTGCCTCACCTCCGTGATCAGTAAGGTCTTTGAGGTGATCCTCTCTCATCGTATTCACCGCCACCTTAACCAGCACCACCTCCTTCCTCTTACCCAATGTGGCTTCTGGCCTTCCTTCTCAGCCGACGACCAGCTCCTTAACCTTACCAATCTTCTTTCCTTCCAACTTAACTCCTGTCGCTCCGCTATCTTTGTTTCCCTTGATCTCCAGAACGCCTATGGCCGTGTCTGGCATCCTGGGCTCTTCAAACTCCAGACGTATGCTCTCATCAACTTCGTCCATCTCGTTGCTTCCTTCCTCTCCCATCGTCCCTCCTATGTGACTATCCACAATTCCAACTCCCATACTTTCTATCCCTCTGCCAGCGTGCCCCAAGGTCCTGTCCTTTCCCCTCTCCTCTATCTCCTGTACACTGCTGATATGCCCAAACATCCCCCACCTGTTCTTCTTCTTCTTCAGTGATGACACCGCCTTCCTAGCCCTTTATCGTACCCTTTATCCTACCCTCCAAACCCACCTTGACCAATTCACCACTTGGTGCAACCAGTGGATCCTCCTTATGAATCCCTCCAAGAACCAGGCGATCCTCATAGGCCGCACCACCTGCTCCTTCTGCCTCCATGATTTCTACCTCAACATTTATGGCTGTCCTATCCACCTCACTCCTACCCTCACATATCTTGGCCTCACACTCGACCGCCATCTCACCTGGACTCCCCATCTCTTTACCACAACTGCCTCCGCCTCCTGAATCTCCTGTCTGGCTAGACGTGGGGTCTGCATCCTTCCACCATCCTTCACAACTACAAATCCTTGATCTGCCCTATCCTCTGTTATGCCAGCGTAGCTTGGATTTCCGCCCCTCCCCATTTCCATAAAGCCCTCCAAATCCTCAAATGCCATGTGCTCCACCTCACCTTCCACATCTGCCTTCCGTCCCCCATGCACATCCTCTATGACTTCATCCCCTTCCCCTACCTTCTCCATTTCCTTGAACACATCTGCACACTATATATTATCCGCCCCCTTGGCCCCCCTCAGCTCCCCAGTATCTCCCTTCCTCTCCACCCCCAACCAGTTGCCACACCTTTATCCCCTTCCCCCCCCCCCCCCAGTGTCTCCCTTTCTCTCCATCCCCAACCAGTTGCCACACCTTTAGTGTTGTGTCCCACACTCTCTTCACCTCCACACCCTCCATCTCCTTTCCCAACGCAACTTCCACCATCTACCCCTCCCAGATGATGAGCTTCGCCCTGACATCCATCCTTCCTACCAAGATGGGGTTAATCTTCCTGCCTCCTCCCCAGGGCCCTCTCTCCTCCACCTCCCTTCTCCTGAGCGGCTTCCCACTCCTACTTCCCCTCTCTCTCTTGTGCCCCCTTTCAGTGTCTCTGCACTCCCTCCTGCCTTGTCTTTCCTCTTCATCTCCTGACCCACGTGTCTCCTGCCTCTTAGTGTACCCACTGACGCCCCTACTCTCTTCATCCCGCCACTTCCCCTGCTGCCCCTTGCTTCCCCGTTCTCCATCCTCTCTGACCTTTCCCTCGGCAGGTCCCACCTGGCAGTTTTATTCTACGTTGTGTGTGCTCCAAGTGGGTTTTAAGTGTGTTGTTCTGGAGTGTTTTTAATACTGTGGCCGACTTTTAACCTGTGCATGTGCATTCAGTGTTTTCTCTGTGTTTTAAGAATCGCCAACTGTGTTTTTTAACTTTATGGTGACTTTCTTAACTGTCCCCCATGAACGTCTCCATGTCAGTGAATTTTTACCTCCATTTTCTCCCATTACTCTGCTTTATGTTCCCCTTTTTATCGCCTTACGTATGTAACATGTTATTCTTGTTTTAGTTGTCATGTCACTTGGCTGAAGAGCGGCGGATTGTGCCGTTGACAGCCCTCCCCTGCCCATATGGGGCAGGGGAATGAAATCACAATAAAGAAAAAAAAAGGACGATGTTGGAGAGCGTGCTATTGTGTAAGACTAGTCGGGCCTTCGCTCTTCGCTACTGATTACGGTTCATATCGCTTGTTGCCGTAACGGTCACTGCAGACTTCGTGTCGGCTTTGCCCTCCCAAAACATAAGTGGCTCCCTTCAGTAATCTCCTTAGTTTAGTGTGAGGTACGACACTTGAATAGCCATGTAACAGATGTAACGCCGGAAATACATATCCTCCTATTTCCATCTAATGTACTATGAATTTTTTCCTTATTTTGTTACCTGAAGATATGACATTTCTGTGTCTTTGTATATTGTAATTGTTTTACTATTTGTATATACATGCATTTATATCGATGTATAATTGGTTTGTTTTGTAAATACTATTTATATTTTTACTCTGGGTCTTGCCTAGGGAAAACTATGCTATCGAACGAATACATCGATAGGTCGTGTGGAGAACCAAAGTGATTAGGATCTTTGGTAGTGTGAACTCGGCCGCGTGGAGCGCGGGCAGAGCAGAGGGAGTCTGGCTGGGGTAGTGCGGTTGAGCAGGTGTGTTGTGTGACGCTCCCGCGACCTGCCGCCCTTTCGGGGTTTGGCAGCATGTAATTGCGCTCGACTTGCTATGTTAGTTTCTGACATGGTGTCGCGGACGGAAGGCGTTAGGTGGCACACATCAAGAGCCCGTTTCGGCTGGAGACCGTGTCGAGAAGAAGGCGCACCAACATCCAATTTCTGGAACAGCGACGGCCGACAATGAGTGACTGTCGCCACCTCCTCGATCGACGGCTTCAAACCTTCAACCAACCAACAAGGAAGACTGGAAGCACGTAAAGTTTTAGAACTGTATGGCAGACCTCAGCTTTTCAAACTGTTAAATTTTTCTCACTAAATTACAGCAACGTAGCATGAACCTTTGTTGCTCATTGTCCCAATTGCATTACCAAGCAGGGTCCCTTCCTTTTCCGGAATGAACCCGAGTGTCGTTGAAATTCAAACGCCAGCATTAAAGTAATATCATTCGATTTCACTGCTTTAATTCAAAGTTCAGTTAAGGTGTTCATAGCTGGCTACAATATTTAGATTACACAAGCACAAATTAAGAGTGCGAGTTTTGTTACCGTATTTTAGCTTACCTGTGACTGCAGCTCAGCTTGGTACGTACTACATTTTACTATTGTTAATTGTTCAGAATCATTTAATTCAAGTTCAAAGTTAAATCTCTTAGTTCTAAATTGCGTAGATTCAAGTAGCTTCTGAAATGAATGTTGAGGTAGCCCAAGACTAACCGTATTTTACTGAATTTCGTTGTGCTTCATAAACAAAGCTCACTATTAATTCAGTCACTAAATTAACTTTCAATTTTCCGGTTTTATTAATCCTTTTGCTAAATTGAGTCAGAGTGTAGTGAAATTTATTAATTCTGACAAACTTTCAGTTTTCACACTACACGTGTCAGTTGCCACGCTTCTAGTGCTAATTATATGTGTAATAACCTTTCTTTTTCAGTCACTATAGTAATTGTCCATAGGAATGGCGACCGTACTTTCCCCCAAATCTCAAATATCTAATTACCGCTAGTTAATTGTTAATGTAATGGCCGCACATTTACTTTCTTTATTAATTTTACCCTTTTCTCAAAATTAATTTCCACCAATTTCATTTGCATTTTTCCTTTCATTTAGATGTAACCCTTCCCTCCCTCTTTACCAACAGATTGACTTCGGTGACGATTGCTTTTCCCAAATTTCCATTAGGTACACGCGGTTAAATTTTCACTGTCATTAAGGTCGATAAGTGAGGAGGAGGTTACACAGAGATATTTAAATATAATTGAGGGGTTGCTGTCACTACTCACAAAACCACAAGAAACATTTGTCTTCTACCGGCCTTGTGGCCGAGCGGTTCTAGGCGCTTCAGTCTGGAACCGCGCTGCTGCTGCGGTCGCAGGTTCGAATCCGGCCTCGGGCATGGATGTGTATGATGTCCTTAGGTTAGTTAGGTTTAAGTAGTTCTAAGTGTAGGGGACTGATGACAGATGTTAAGTCCGCTAGTACTCAGAGCCATTTGAACCATTTGGTCTTGTCTTCCTCCCGTGAATAGCTAATTAGTTTTTATTTTGTCTAAATATTCTTTAGGTATTAGGAATGTCATCAGCACTAACTGAGTGATACTAAATTATATTCTTTGAGTGTACAGAAGGAAAATTAATTGAACTGTATGGGGTGTTGCGCGATTCAGTAGAAACGCCATTAATATAGTGCATAATAATATTACTGTTATATACCATAGCGGTGTTATTGTCAGGATGAAGTAATATCTTACGACTTGTATTAGTTAAACAATTATTTTATTAGAGAAATAGGATGAGCAACGTGGTGTATAGCATGCAGTGACATCTCAAAACATTAATCTTCACATCCATCACTACTGTCATCGTTGTCTGTTTCATAGTCTAAAAAGATTTGAGATGAATTCTCTGATGTAGCTGTGCCAAACTGTCTTGAATAGTCTTTACCTGCAGGATTTTCGAGGTATTCGGCGAGTTTTAATACTTTAGCCTTCTCAGATTTCACACCAGGAGGGGCTGTGAGAGCTCCTGGTATTTCGATTGTGTGGGAGATTGGAACACCGGAGATGTGATGATGCGACGGCTCCAAGTACCATAGTATGCGTGTTATTTTTGAAGTCAAACTGCACAGATGGAACACTGAAGCCTGGCTTTGTAAGTGAATATGCGTAGGTTGAAGCCTGGCTTTGCACCTGATTGTCACGGTCCGAGGTTTCAAATTGTCTTCATCTTTCGTTAGTGATCGAAAGTTCGCGATGTCATGCATGCCTATCAAACCACGGTGATGACTACCTCTGGCGTCTTTTTATTAAAGTTTTCAGTGCTCTTGCGCCTGACTTCTATCCCATGTTTCCATTTTCAAAACAGCGCAGTCTGGAACATTTAGCCACAGACTGAAAGATAAACAAACTATGGACTGCATTTTTCTTAGATATGACAGGTATCACATAATCAAAGAATCACTGGGAGGTAATAGTTCCAATGATAATAATTCTAGTGGTTTTGCCAGTGCAATATAGTTCTTTGTCATTGTCCTGGTTGTTTGTGAAATAAAACCAATATCGTTGTGAAATAAAAAAAGTAGGAAGCATCTAAACATCAACTATATATTTTGTTTTGCAAAATTTCTTTTATGGTACAAATAAAAGAATTACATATACCGCATTCTTCTTTATATTTAAAAAAAAAAAAGATTACGAGAACAGAGATAAAACTGGAGTTAGAGCTGTTTCAAATATACTAGTTTTAGATTTAAAAAATGGCCATCTTATGATAGTGTTTGCGGTACCGATGACTAATGGCAACACTATAAATGCGTAAACTATGAACTTGCAGAACTCTCCAGCCATGCGAGATGGTACCAGTTGCTCGTACTTTGGCGTTACCTTTTTTGTTTTTCTTGCTCGCTTTCGTCGTCGCTTTGGACTATCTGGGTCCATATTGACGTAAAAACTTGGAGAACTGGAGTATAAGTTAGAAGAACGAGGCCGATTGCAAACGAAGTTGAAACGAGCGCTCTCGCGGAAATTGCGTGAGGCAACGCTGACTAGTGGTGTTCTTGCTAGCAACAGTCTGGACTTGTGGGGTTTTGCCGAATTGCCGTATTTTCAGACCCTTATACAGAACGACTTGAGGTATTTCTTACAGAAGCGGTTGTGCAATCTCGTGCGTAATGCTGAGCACTACATGACGGCCGCCTCCAATTCTTTTTTCTATTTTTTCGACTAATGGGGTTTTTGGTAGCAACCTCTCAGTTGTAGGTACATACAACAGCCAAACTCTGATGGAAGTTCTTTGTGAAGTAATTGAATGTAAAAGTATCTTCAGCTCTATCTCAGGCAAAAAGAAAACTGTTTTCTTCATTTATTAATTAATATATTATACGTAGCAAGGTTAGGTCCGTCAGGCCCGCTCTTACATCAAACTAAAATTCTTCGGTAAGTATGTTATACTACATTTATACTTCAAAAATTTGAATAATACGGATAAAAACACACACGTTGTGTATTCGTACGTGATAACTAGAAAAGTAATTAGAAACTAACTAAGAACCCGGCGTTGCACATGTAGGTATTTATTCCATCTTTATTAGCACATCTCGTCTTTCACATTTCCCCCCCTCCTTCCGACCTTCTCCAACCCCCACTGTCTACCTCCCCCTGTTCCTCTTTCTCTCCATCTCCTATTCCCGCTTTCTCTGGACGTCTCCTCTTTCACCTCCCTCTGTCCATCTTCCTTCCTTGCTTTTCCTGTCAATCTCGATCTAACCCCCGCTGTCTGTCCATCTCCCGCTCCTTCCTTTCTCCTTCTGCTTCAATTCCCCCTCATAGTGTCGATCTCCTTCTTCCTCGTATCTGTGTCCATATCCTCCTCCCCTTTATCTGTCTGGACACATCTTCCTTCCTGATTCTCTTGGGACCGATGACCTCGCTGTTTGATCCCTTACCCCAAAACAAACCCACGAACCAACCAACCTGATTCTCTCTCCACATTGTCACTCCTACTCCAATAGGAGTTTCCTACTTCTAACCTCCCGCCCCCCTCCCCGCCGTATATCTCTCCAGATAGGAAAATGAGTACCATGTTTGGATGAAAGTTATATACATAAGTTTAGGAGGCTCTTTTTGGCTCCAGATTTGCCAGAATACCCATATGACACATATATTTCACATATATTTAACATATTTCAACAGTAACAGTAATGAAATTCGTCCTGCAGTTTAAGTTTTACCTAACTCAATCTCTTTGATGTCATCCACTGCGAACAATGTGTCGTACGTTATATAATTTTGCAGGAACATTCAATGATGTATGTGAATAATGTCTGAAAAACGGGTCGTGAAAACAGTTATAATTTGGCGTCGGAAGGATTCTCTCCGTTAAGAATGACTTGGGCAGTGTGGAACTATACCTAAAGCCTTCCGCAAATCAAAGAACACTGCGTCTACACAGTCGCCACATATATTGGCTTCTTGGCCAGAGAGAGCTGAGTTCCACATTACCGTTGTTTGCGGAATCCGTGTCGATTACTACAGACTAGATTTTCCGGAGCGGGATTCATTCCTTCCTACCTATTTCACTGCTCAGCGTCTAGTTTCAGGAAGAAATTTTGAGTTGTTACATTGTCTGCCTCTCGGAAGACCGTGTTAATGCATATCACGCTGCGAGTTTCAACATCAGACGATTTCACATTATTGATTACTAATGAGGCTGCTCTCTTGGTTAATTGGGCACCACTCGGGGAGCTGTGGGCAGTTAAGGACCCCTCCCATTTCGGTCTGGCAATAATGATTACATGCCGTGTGGCGCCCCTCTTCCCCGCATATGTGCTCTACACGAGGCACCCATCGCTGGCCAGCCCGCTACATCGCGCACCTGCTGCGCATCCTCAAATCAAATGTCAAGGCCGACCGTGATAGCGCATGCGCCTCCCGGCTCCTGCAAGGAGTCCTTACCTTGTAGGTTACAGGTGCAGCGAAAAGGAAGAAAAAGGAACGAGGACGGACTACCAGCGCCACACGTGCGAGGGTACGAGAGGGGAATAATCAGCAGTTTCGGTTTGCGATAATTATGGTTGTTGGCGAGCGTGCGTGGAGCAAGAGTTATCTGAACGTTTCCGATACTCAGTGATGAGCTTTCTGAGGATCTGGTGTCTTACTTGTTAGCGAAGTATATGCTGCCACGGTTCCGTGCGACAAATGGAAACTTTCAATCTGAAACTCTGCCTGTCACCATAAATTACGTCACCTGAGCACGCCCCTAGAATCGATTCAGAGCTGTAGCGGTTGGAAGGATAACATGGTGGAACTTTGTCACTCGTTGTAGTCTGGGACGTTCCAGTAATAGTGAGACCGATCGTCGATAACATGACCCAAAACTGTACGCAATTTCGGAACGTATGTGTCGATACCGACAGCATCGCAAGGTATTGGTTCATTTTTAGGGTTCCACTCCTCATTCGCTAAAAAGGGAATCCTTATATGGTCCCTTTGTTGTCCGTCTGACTGTCTGTCCGACTGTTAAAAATACTCTTTCTCCGATACAGGTGGACGTTGAGAGATGAAAATTACGCCACACGCTGAGGTATACGGTGTACTATATCGTGTTTAAAGTCGTTTGTAGTCGGTGCCATCTCGCGCAGCGACTGCTGTACAGGTGCCTTACCTGCAAAGTGATAGTCTTTACATTTCCCCGAGTTTGTGAAAAAGTGTACTCAACAATGGAAACCTTTCCCCGGAAGAATACTGTGAAACGGGATTCGACAAGGACAATGACCGGCCAACATCTATCGAATTCCAAAGGTTGGTAGATACCTACATGAAACTAAAAAGAGATCAAAGAGATAGTGTGAATACTAACGAGTCGACCAACTACTTCAAAATTTCCTCTGTATTAGTGTACGAGACAGCAGTTCAGGAGTTTGCTGGTTTCTGTGGGTTAACATTACCAACAGGCTGTGTCGCTAAGCTTGCCGTTACTCCAGTCGAAGGCAATCTTGCAAATGTGGGTGTTTTTAATATCCTCATGGAGGTCCCAAACAAAGTAATAAAACTTGTAAATAATAGATTTCAGCTATCAGTCGTCCTTTAGAATTTTTATTGACAGATTTAGATTTCAGCTAGAAACTAGCTATTCTCAATCCACTATCATTTTTGATCAATGTACGTAATGCCTGTTGGTCGGGCTTCATCCACAGTTTATTGAATACTAATTAGTATGAACTGTGGATGAAGCGCCGGCCGCTGTGGTCGAGCGGTTCTAGGCGCTACAGTCTGGAACCGCGCGCCCGCTACGGTCGCAGTTTCGAATCCTACCTCGGGCATGGATGTGTGTGTTGTCCTTAGGTTGGTTAGGTTTAAGTAGTTCTAAGTTCTAGGGGACTGATGACCTCAGAAGTTAAGTCCCATAGTGCTCAGAGCCATTTGAACCATTTTTTTGTGGATGAAGCCCGAGCAACAGGCATTACATGCATTGATAAAAAATGATAGTGCATTGAGAATGCCTAGTTTCGAGCTGAAATCTAGATCTTCCAATAAAAATTCCAAAGGGCGACTGATAGCTGAAATCCAGTATTTACAAGGCAGTATAACAGTCGCTGCGTGCAAAAGCCTCTGAATGGAAGGTAACCTGATAAAGTAATAAAACTCAAATTGCAGCCTTGTAGCCTTAAGCAAACGTTCGTGAAGTTCTGAAGGAGGTCTAGTCATATTTATGCAGTTCCCGTCCCAAACAGAATAAGATCTATTAAAATGGATGTTAAAAAGCTGATCGCGTCTGTAATGAGCGCTTCACATACATTGGGAAACTACAAGCATACTTCACCTGTAATGAAACGGATCACGTCGAACAAGACGGCCCCAGACGAAAATTCCGTCTTCAAATCAACCTAACTAAACGTAAGCCTTTAGTTTCTGACATCGTAGCAGCAGTAAGTAGTGAACCGGTAGCAAACAGTACCACGTCAGGTGAAAGTAATTAACTCGTTGTTAAGGCTCCCGAAACTATAAACAACTAGTCTGAACACAGTAGTGGCGTTGCAAAAGTTTCAGTCGAATGTGCTCCGTCTTTGGTCATATGTGTAAAGTGTCTGACCGATTTACGGACGGGGAACATTGACCACTTATCTTGGAGTCACATCCAGGCCAGTAGTATAGCTGAAGTTGATAACCAGTTGATAGTAGCAAAGTCAAGGCAACAAATGGAGAAATGGTAAACGAAACTCCCATAGAGAAATTGCAATCGCAATTGCACAGTTTACGACAAGCAACTCAGAAATGAAGATTTTGCGTCCCTGGGGATCCACAGCCTCTAAGCGTTCGATAAAAGAACACATTGTCCGTTATTGGCTGCATTGTGCTTCATTTAAAGTGTGCTATTAGCTAACTTCGGCCATTAGGTTGCAGCACTTAGAGATGTTACGATGGGGTGTAACTTCTGGTTTGATGTATGTGACATAAAAGAATGTGATGAGCACTGTATCACTGTATATAACACACGGTGACAATTATTGAACTTTATAAAATTAAATAGCCATAACTTCAGAACGGTTTGCGTTAGGATGTTCAAAATGCACGGTTAGCCGTAGGGTGTGATGGGAATTAGTATGCGCATTATTGTTTCGTTCAGTGGCGAAGCCCACTTTCATTTGGATGGGTTCGTCAATAAGCAAATTTGGCTCATTTGGGGACTGGTAGTCCGTATCTAGGGGTAGCGTCTTTGATTCATAATCAAAACGTCTTCGGTCCCGGGTTCGATCCCCGCCACTGCCTCATTCTGCCAACGGCCTTGTCAAAGAGGGCGGAGGAGCGAATAGAGGTTCAGGGCACTCTCTTGTCCTAGGGGTGGGAAATTGCCCCTAAAGGCGGTAGAATCAGCAATGATCAACGACATGAGGATGCAGAAGGCAATGGAAACCACTGCATTAAAGACACGTAACGTGTATCCACAGGACATGTGGCCTGTAATTGAAGAAGTGTCATGATGATCTCTCCATTGGCAAAAGATTCCGGAATAGTCCCCCATTCGGATCTACGGGAGGGGACTGCCAAGGGGGAGGTTACCATGAGAAAAAGATTGAATAATCAACGAAAGGATAACGTTCTACGAGTCGGGGCGTGGACTATCAGAAGCTTGAACGTGGTAGGGAAACTAGAAAATCTGAAAAGGGAAATACAAAGGCTCAATCTAGATATAGTAGGGGTCAGTGAAGTGAAGTGGAAGGAAGACAAGGATTTCTGGTCAGATGAGTATTGGGTAATATCAACAGCAGCAGAAAATGGTACAACAGGTGTAGGATTCATTATGAATAGGAAGGTAGGGCAGAGGGTGTGTTACTGTGAACAGTTGAATGACCGGGTTGTTCTAATCAGAATCGACAGCATACCAACACCGACAACGATAGTTCAGGTATACATGCCGACGTCGCAAGCTGAAGATGAACAATAGAGAAAGTGTATGAGGATATTGAAAGGGTAATGCAGTATGTAAAGGGGGACGAAAATCTAATAGTCATGGGCGACTGGAATGCAGTTGTAGGGGAAGGAGTAGAAGAAAAGGTTACAGGAGAATACGGGCTTGGGACAAGGAATGAAAGAGGAGAAAGACTAATTGAGTTCTGTAGCAAGTTTCAGCTATTAACAGCGAATACCCTGTTCAAGAATCACAAGAGGAGTAGGTATACTTGGAAAAGGCCGGGAGATACGCGAAGATTTCAATTAGATTACATCATGGTCAGACAGAGATTCCGAAATCAGATACTGGATTGTAAGGCGTATCCAGGAGCAGATATAGACTTAGATCACAATATAGTAGTGATGAAGAGTAGGCTGAAGTTCAAGACATTTGTCAGGAAGAATCAATACGCAAAGAAGTGGGATACGAAAGTACTAAGGAATGACGAGATACTTTTGAAGTTCTCTAACGCTATAGATACAGCAATAAGGAATAGCGTAGTAGGCAGTACAGTTGAAGAGGAATGGACATCTCTACAAAGGGCCATCACAGAAGTTGGGAAGGAAAACATAGGTACAAAGAAGGTAGCTGCGAAGAAACCATGGGTAACAGAAGAAATACTTCAGTTGATTGATGAAAGGAGGAAGTTCAAACATGTTCCGGGAAACTCAGGAATAGAGAAATACAAGTCGCTGAGGAATGAAATAAATAAGAAGTGCAGGGAAGCTAAGGCGAAATGGCTGCAAGAAAAATGTGAGTTGCTTATGCGCTCTCCAACTTCCATGTACTTAATTTTATTTATCTGACAAACCCTACTCTTAGAGCTATATTTGATTTTGACTAATGGAGCTATGGAGATCTTTGTAAAAATGGCAATGACGTATCACTTCATGTTAATGTAATACTGCCGACTTCTGAAGAAGATAGGTTTAAACTTATCGAAACCTAGGTAAAGATTACTTTATCCTTTGCAACGGGTCGGCTGTTTTTAATCTAATTAAAATGTGAAGACATCGAAAAAGATATGATTGTCGGAAGGACAGGCTCAGCATACAGGAAAGTCAAAACAACCTTTGGTGACATTAAAAGCAACGATGGTAACATTAAGAGTGCAGCGGGAATTCCACTGTTAAATGCAGAGGAGAGAGCTGATAGGTGGAAAGAATATATTGAAAGCCTCTATGAGAGTGGAGATTTGTCTGATGTGATAGAAGAAGAAACAGGAGTCGATTTAGAAGAGATAGGGGATCCAGTATTAGAATCGGAATTTAAAAAAGCTTTGGAGGACTTACAGTCAAATAAGGCAGAAGGGATGGATAACATTCCATCAGAATTTCTAAAATCATTGGGGGAAATGGCAACAAAACGACTATTCACGTAGGTGTGTAGAATATATGAGTCTGGCGATATAACATCTGACTTTCGGAAAAGCATCATCCACACAATTCCGAAGACGGCAAGAGCTGACAAGTGCGAGAATTATCGCACAATCAGCTTAACAGCTCATGCATCGAAGCTGCTTACAAGAATAATATACAGAAGAAAAGAAAATTGAGAATGTGCTAGGTGACGACCAGTTTGGCTTTAGGAAAAGTAAAGGGACGAGAGAGGCAATTCTGACGTTACGGCTAATAATGGAAGCAAGGCTAAAGAAAAATCAAGACACTTTCATAGGATTTTTCGACCTGGAAAAAGCGTTCGACAATATAAAATGGTGCAAGCTGTTCGAGATTCTGAAAAAAGTAGGGGTAAGCTATAGGGAGAGACGGGTCATATACAATATGTACAACAACCAAGAGGGAATAATAAGAGTGGACGATCAAGAACGAAGTGCTCGTATTAAGAAGGGTGTAAGACAAGGCTGTAGCCTTTCGCCCCTACTCTTCAATCTGGACATCGGGGAAGCAATGATGGAAATAAAAGAAAGGTTCAGGAGTGGAATTAAAATACAAGGTGAAAGGATATCAATGATACGATTCGCTGATGACATTGCTATCCTGAGTGAAAGTGAAGAAGAATTAAATGATCTGATGAACGGAATGAACAGTCTAATGAGTACACAGTATGGTAATGAGAAGTAGTAGAAATGAGAATAGCGAGAAACTTAACATCAGGATTGATGGTCACGAAGTCAATGAAGTTAAGGAATTCTGCTACCTAGGCAGTAAAATAACCAATGACGGACGGAGCAAGGAGGACATCAAAAGCAGACTCGCGATCGAGAAGTCTCTTCAACTTCAACGGGCCACTGTGTGGTGTGCAGTGTCCGGTCACGGAATAATTGGAGCGATATTCCTTGATGGCACCGTGATTACCGAACAGTAAGTGAAGATTTTGGAAGACGATTTGATTCTCATTATCCGAAGTGACACAGATTTCGACAAGATGTGCTTCATATAAGACGGAACTCATCGTAGCATAAGAGTGTTTGATGTCCTGAAGGAGCACTTTTTGGACCGAATTCTAGTTCTGGGGTACCCTGAGGCCTCTATGCGGACCTAGATTGCCCACCATATCCTCCTGATCTGAACACATTCGACTCATTTTTATGGGGCATATTAAAGACAAGGTGAACAGCAATAACCACAAAACCATTGCTGAGCTGAAAACGGCCATTCAGCATCGATGTTCCGACGCTTCAGTGGGTCATCCAGAATTTCGCTATTCGTCTGCGCCACATCATCGCGAATGATGACGGGCATATCGATTATGTCATAACCTAAATCCGAATATCTATAGTGAAGTTTGCATGTCGAATAAAGTGTGTGCACGCCGCAGTTTGTAACTATTTTAAGTTATTTTTCCTATAGTTCAACACTTGTCAACCTGTACATGACAAAAAATGTGCTTCGCAATGGCCACTGCCGAAATTAGCACGATTTCGATGAAGCACAATACAGCCAACGTAGGACAACGTATTCTTATATACAACTGACTAATATCCGGAATGGAGGTCGTGCATGGTGACGCTATGGGTGTTGTTTCAGAGTCAAGTCTTGAAACTAACTCGATGATAAATTCAGCATAAACATCTGTGAATTCAACATCATAAACAATAGACGATCACAAATGGACGCAACTCAGTCTGCTAGAAGTCAAAAACTGAGAAAAGTTGCTACTGAAGAGCCTAAGAGGAAAATATCGGTGCGTAGTATCGAAGGAGGGCGCCACAATATAAACTAAGAGTCCACAACAATATCCATTAGTGAGCGAGAAAAAAACAGATTGAAGATATAAAAATATCTGATTCCAAACTGTGTCCCATGCCGAACAACAACTGTCCCAATTGTCCGTGGACAATAGTGAGGGAGGAAAGAAAGTACAGAAGCTAGGCATTGCAGAATGAAGTAGAACCAAGCTGAAATATAATAAAAGATAGGCGAAGCCCAATCTTAATCAAAAATTTGTACCAATAACAAGATCTGGAACAAGTGCAGACAAAGGAATTGAGAAAAATTAATTCACACCCACTATGACATTTATGATCTATCAAATTTATAAAATTTGTGCATTAAATACCAACAGAATGTCAACCAAGTCCAAACTGGACCTGTTTCCAACGGTTCTTATGCTCAGCTGAAACCGATATAGCATTTCTACAGGAAGGTGAAACTAACTGTCTAGACAAAATTGCAGAATATAAAGTAATTCTCAACAGATTTGAAAGTTCTGGTACGGCGATATTAACAAAAGACGGCATTCAAATGGCAGAAGATGGGAGACTATGATGCGGTGGAAGAATATCAACATAAATGGTACAGTCTTTGCAAACGTGTATGCTCCGTTTGGCAGCGGTCATAGAGAGGAGAGAGACGAATTTTTCAAACAGAAAATTATGTCCGTTTTACCACCGAGAAGGAGCAGAGTCGTATTTGGTGGTGATTTTAACTTTGTTATTAACAAATTTCAATAGATGCATGGTTAAATGTGATTGACATGTTGGAGGCAACAAACGCAGACTCACTGATGTACCGCTATGTATTCAGGAAACAGAATAGACCGGATCTACTTCTCGCAAGACACAGCACGTAACGTCACTATGTCAGATATCTGACCTATAAATTCCTCCGATGATTCTGCTTATATTACGAGAATTAGTTTACTGAAGGAAACAACTTTCCGAGACAGGGATACTGTAAATTAGGTATTACCCTGTCGATAGACAAAGAATTAAGAACTACGGTGTTGCAAACATGGAAGGCCTGCTTCACTAACGTAAGGAAATATCGCAGCAGATTAAAATGGTGGGTGGAGTATGTGAAACCCAAACTTCGGAGATTACTCGGACAATATTGTTACAACAAAAGTGAGTGGAGAAAATATGCAGGAATCATATTAGGTGAGTCTCGGAGAATTGTACCAAAACACACGAGATATAACCACTAACTGTTCATAGATAAAGTATATTAAAGCGTAGATAATATCAATACAGAGAACAAAACTAGATTGTCTGAAAAGGAGGTCGAGTGTTAACAATATTACCCAAAAGAAGAACACGTCACTCTACCATGTAATTGGAACTTTGGAAAGGAAAAAGCACAAAATAATCTAGAAACTCAAGATAGGATATGAGACAATACAACATTTCCATGAGTTGTATGCTGCAGCAGACGTAGGCGAGTACCTGGAATCAGTTTTTATGAATGATATTTACGAATTGCTGACAAAAGCAGACAGCAATTCTTTCAGAGACACCACACTTGCTAGGTGGTAGCCTTTAAATCGGCCGCGGTCCGTTAGTATACGTCGGACCCGCGTGTCGCCACTATCAGTGACTGGAGACCGAGCGCCGCCACACGGCAGGTCTAGAGAGACTTCCTAGCACTCGCCCAGTTGTACAGCCGACTTTGCTAACGATGGTTCACTGACAAAATACGCTCTCATTTGCCGAGACGATTGCATAGCCTTCAGCTACGTCATTTGCTACGACCTAGCAAGGCTCCATTACCAGTTACTGTTGATGCTGTAAAACATGTACCGTCAAGAGCGATGTTCACCAATTATGGATTAAAGTTAAGTATTCCAGCAGCTACGTACGTTTTTTGTTAGTCTCATTTCCTTGACCTGTTCCAGACCTCACGCCAGCCTGCGTGAGCTAAAACGCGTGCCTTTCGGCCTCCTCTCATAGTGGGTTGGCTGTCTTGCCAATCCACAACAGTATGCACCCTGTATTTTATCAACCCATTGGTGTGTTTTGAAAGAAGAGCTTTAACGTATTCAGTGACCCATGGAATGACCAACAGCTTCCTAGAAGCTACCCAAGCTATCAAAGAAATACCCGCCAACTAACATCGAATCCCTTAAGCCGATAACCTTGATGAACACTGAGTATAAAATACTAGCTCGAGCAACAAGTGAAAGATTAAGGAACGTAATGAAAAAAACACGATACGAGATTACCAAATGTGTGTGGTACCACCGGCCCGTGTGACCGAGCGGTTCTAGGTGCTTCAGTCTGGAACCGCGCGACCACTACGGTCGCAGGTTCGAATCCTGCCTCGGGCATGGATGTGTGTGATGTCCTTAGGTTAGTTGGGTTTAAGTAGTTCTAAGTTCTAGGGGACAGATGACCTCTGATGTTAAGTCCCATAGTTCTCAGAGCCATTTGAACCATTTTTTTGTGTGGTCCCTGTACACAATGTAGCCGACACCCTTGAGTAACTATCTTGACATTATAGCCATCGCTGGTATATGTAAAATAAAGGCTCTGAAAAATTTATTGATTTTCCAAAAGCTTCACTCTGATCTTCCACAGTTTTCTACTTAAGGCAAAGCGGTAATTTGGGGTCTGCAACAAGACTCTCCCAACTTGCGAGAGTCGTTTCCCAATGAGCTCAGTCCAAAATTATGATCAAAAGGCAACTAATCGGACCATTCGATATAAAGCGGTCAGTCCGTCAGGGCTGTGTGCTTTCGATAGCCCTATATGCAACTGCGGTCGAACCTCTTTTATGGAAACATAACAGCTCACTCAAAGGCTTGATTTTATTAGGAAAGAAAATCGTGTATCGAATTTTTCAGATGATCGGAATATATTTGTGATGGTACGAGACGAGATAACGCGCGCAAAAGATTGACTGAACACTTACTGTGCAACAGCAGGAGCCCTGATCAGCTACAACGAATTCAAGATGATGAACTTAGGGAAAGGTTTACTGCTGGAAGAGTAATAGTGGTTACCCGCGGCAACAAGTTTAGGGCTAGACATGATATACGATTAAAAATGGTTCAAATGGCTCTGAGCACTATGGGACTTAACATCTGAGGTCATCAGTCCCCTAAGAAATACTTAAACCTAGCTAACCTAAGAACATCACACACATCCATGCCCGAGGCAGGATTCGAACCTATGACCGTAGCGTTCGCGCGGTTCCGGACAGAAGCGTCTAGACCCGCTCGGCGACAGCGGCCGGCCATGATGTAAGAGCTCCGAAGAACGCAAACTACCAACTGATGATGTATGTTGAACCAAGTTAGGAGAAGCATACAGCTAAATTCCAAGTAAAGTCTCGGTATGATTCGGAATTTAAAACTGGTGAACGAGTTCATCTTATCTAGGTTGTGTTACATAGTGTTTATTTTGCCAGTACTAGCGCCAGTAGACAAAACTCTACTATCAGCGATTTAATATTTCTTACGGCGTAGAAATGTCTTAAAGGTAAAATACAACACACTAAGAAGAAGCTGGGATCAGATTAATAGATACTGACACAAAATGTGTAGAATTACTTGCACAAAAGTCCTTAAAAATCGTAATTCAGCCTCACCAACCTTTCAAATGTACTTCTAAAAGCAGTTCAGCCAGAAAGTCGCTTAGCACCCGTTAGTATTGGTGAAATACATTCAGAGCTCAGATTTCTCACAAACACCATAGACGAGAACTGTTACATAACCCAGGAAGATAAAATGTGTAAAACAAAGATATGGTACCATTATATTAGGAAACGTTCAACTTCTAACAGAATGGAAACTGGATATCATCATATCCATTGGCTTGAGATGTGGAAGAATATTCATAACAAATAGCTTACGTTAGATGTTAGGACAGAATGATTCAAAGTCGTCAACGAAACGATTGCACTGCGCACGAAGTTATACTCCATCAATCTTCCGGATTCACACCATTGTGTAATGAAGAGTATACACTGATACAAAGGTTCACGCCTCGCCACGCACACGAAATTGCGACTGGACTCAACGAAAACTTGCATTAGTACTACAGACCGCACCGCAAGAAGTCAAGATACAAGACGAGACACCAGACCAAAAGCGATACTCCGGCCAGAAAAGCAATATGGTAAGCTGGCTATCGGGTCAATTCGTGCATTTCCTGATAACATCAGACATATCGAGGTAAACGGAATTTAATCTGACAACATCACACTCTGAATTGCAGATCAAGCGAAATTATTAGAGCAATTTTGCAAACTACGCAAGAGCGTGGTATCCCTGCTTGTGACATGTTAAGAAAAGTATATGATTTGCTCAATCCTCTCCATTTATTTTTTAATGAAGTTAATAGTTTTCGTCATTGTGTTACTTGTATTGTAAATGAACCTTACGTTCTCGAAGTAGGATACAGATAGTGAAAGGAAAATATGTTGAGAAGAAAGAGAAGAAATTCCTTTCTTTGACTCTCTAATTTTTGTAAAAAAAAAAAAAAAAAACCTCAGTTTCTATAGACGAGAAGTGACTGGATGTAGGCAAAATACCAAAAGTCTTTCCTTTTATGAAGAAGTATATATTTAATTTTTAGAAGGTAGAGGAACATAAAGGATTTGATGAGAAGGAAAATTTACTTAACATTTTAAGGATAAAGAAATATACAATCATAAAAAGGAACTTTATTGTATTATTACGTTTTTTTTCAGCTTCATGAAATGAAAAGAAATTCCTTGTTATTTATTTCACAGTTAAGAGGAAACTTAATTAAGATAAATATTGAGAATAGGTGGTGTAGTGGGAAAGCGCGTGCTGGGAAGCCAAGGGGTTGTGGGATCGAATCTCGCTCTTATCTTCAGTTTTAGTTTTAACCTGTTCTTTACCTCTTAACGCTGTGACTGTCGCCGAAAACACGTGGATCAGATTCCACTTGTCCCTTTTCCGCGATGTTTCCATATTTTTTTGGAGCACCTATTGTTGCATTTAAGGCAGTTAATGGACATAACAGGTTGATATGTGAAGTTTATTTTTTCATCATTATGCTTTTGTGGTTGTAAAACTATTGAACTAGATCTGGGAAAGAGAGAAAGGCATCTTCAAATACTTGAACAATTTTATGCGGTCTGTCGGTTATAGTATTATCTTCCATCTAACTAATGAACTATGATTTCTGCCGCGCACATGTATTGGTTTATTATTACTCTTAATGTTTTCACTTGAGTCTGTAGTCATACTTTCGCTATACACAGTAATATTCTGTGGAAGATATTTTTGAATAATTTTGTAAAACTTAATGTATTATATCGTGATCATATTTGAAACTCTAGTTCCTTATGAAATATAGGCATGCTCCACTTGGGAATTATTTTCCTTTTTCTCTTCTTCATGCCTCCAGAGTCTTTCGCGGTTTGTGGAAATACCCTTTCTTTAAAAAAAGTCAGTGCACTTTTCTTCTGTATTTGTATTACCTTCATATGGTAATACGGCGACCTTGTCGAGTAGTTCAAATCTGGTACTCGTTCAAATGTGTTGAATTCCTATGGGACCAAACTGCTGAGGTCATGGGTCCCTAGACTTACACACTACTTAAACTAATTTACGCTAATGACAACCAACACACACACACCCATGCCCGAAGGAGGACTGGAACCTCCGGCGGGAGGAACCGCGCGATTCGTGACATGGCGCCTCTAAGCGCACGGCCACTCCGCGCGACCTGGTAAACGTGTATATTATTTTAACAAATGGTCATAAACGTAATTTCAGATTTAGATCGGTTGTATCTGCTTGTGTCTACTTTGTATCTATAACTACTCTGCATCTTTCTTGTCTGTGGCGGTCGCTTTAAATTCTTAAGCCAGTTAAGATCTTATCATTCTTTAAAATTACGTTATTGTTTGATAAAAAATAACGTAATGTGTTTCAGTTCAATTTGGTTCTTGCAAACACCATGTATAGGTCATATAAATCCGTATCACGCAGCACTTCTCTGTATACGAAACCAATTCAGTTTTAATCTTTTCCTGTATACTGACACTGGATAATTGCACATAGCTAAATGCTTGTTTTTAAACAAAGAAGATACCGACTGCCCTTAGTTCCGCGTTTACCTAGCAAGCGTTTTGGACACAAAATAATGGATATACTTAATTGTTGATTCTGACTTCCTAGAGGCAAACTGCGAATATGAAAACTAACTGCGTTTCCACTGCAACGCGAAACCTTCTCAAAATTGTTATCGTTTTCATTAGCAGTAAAGAAATTAGCCCATAACTGCTGAAGGGATCCCTTTGTCGTTTCTTATGAAGTAATTCTGGTAATCGTTGCTTGGATATGAGGCAAAATGTCGAGTACCTGAAAAGCAATTTGATCATGTGAGTCATTACAGCTGTAATGAATGGTGAGCCAATCTTCCCAGGCACTTCAGACATTAAAGCATTCACATTTTTCTAACGATATTCATACTATGTTTGACGATTTGGCACGCGTATTCCTGCTTCACTGTTTATAAGTATGTGATTACGCGTAGAACGTCATTGTACCTGTACTTCAGTTGTAGTTTTGGGTAATTTTATCAATTTCAACATATTTCCACGTAGAACCATGAAGTAAGACGCGAAAAACAGGCTATCGAGGTCTCAAATTCCTTTCATCATCGTCATAGGATATATATGCACGAGAGTGGGTGCTCCCTGTTTATCGGACAGGCCTAATATAAACACGGCGCAGTCGGATGTTACGGCAAATATGTGCCCATATGTAACGGTAGTGCGGCGCCTGCGCCTATTATGTATGCAGACGGACAACATTAATCAGAGAACGCAAACAGGCTGACCTCTCCTTTTTAATGACAGGAAGATTAGGCACAATATTTTCAGATGTTGTGTAATTATGAGCTCAAAGCAACAACATCCTTCCTAACACGAGATGAAAATGTGAAGTAGAAAGAAGGGTAAATTTCACAGGGTGAGGAATTTGGAGAATGTCGTATCGCTGAGAGGGAGATCATAAGAGACGGATGAAGCACGATTCGCCAAAGTTGTTGTTATTGTGGTCTTCAGTCTTGAGACTGGTTTGATGTAGCTCTCCATGCTACTCTATCCTGTGCAAGCTTCTTCATCTCCCAGTACTGCAACCTACGTCCTTCTGAATCTGCTTAATGTATTCATCTCTTGGTCTCCCTCTATGATTTTTGTCCTCCACACTGCCCTCAAATGCTAAATTTGTGATCCCTTGATGCCTCAGAACATGTCCTACCAACCGGTCCCTTCTTCTTGTCAAGTTGTGCCACAAACTCCTCTTCTCCCCAATTCTATTCAATACCTCCTCATTAGTTATGTGACTACCCATCTAATCTTCAGCATTCTTCTGTAGCACCACATTTCGAAAGCTTCTATTCTCTTCTTGCCCAAACTATTTATCGTCCATGTTTCACTTCCATACATGGCTACACTCCATACAAATACTTTCAGAAACGACTTCCTGACACTTAAATCTATACTCGATGTTAACAAATTTCTCTTATTCAGAAACGCTTTCCTTTCGATTGCCAGTCTACATTTTATATCCTCTCTACTTCGACCATCATCAGTTATTTTGCTCCCCAAGTAGCAAAACTCCTTTACTACTTTAAGTGTCTCATTTCCTAATCTTATTCCCTCAGCATCACCCGACTTAATTATCCTTGCTGAAACCAAAAAGTCCTGCTAGGGCTAATAAGGTAACAACGACAACGTTCATTATTGCGTACTGTCTCGAAAATTAACTGTGCACATCGACAGAATCGCCGTGTTTGTAACGCATCGGTAGCGTCGGGACGTCTGTACACCGCGTACTTAGGGTGTTGTTTGGGTACTTCGGTCTCAAGTTGGAGATCATTCTATTTAGTTCAGTTATCGAAGGATGATCACGGAAAAAATACGACTAGTTGTAAATTTTTGTTCACTAGTAGATGGGAGAGTGATGGATAATATACTGAAACTCCTGACCGGCGGGGTGTGATGAAGTTGGCCAGAGGGGAAGGGGAACGGGGGGGCGGGGGTCCGTTTTTCTTGAATACCTCAAAAAACCGCTGCTTCTAGCGAAAATGTTCCCCGAAATAACTCAACGACATTAGATTTCGTTCAAAAAGGTTTATTGTTTCTCTCTAGGATCAATAGTTAGTGCGCTATAGGGGACGGAAAAATCGCAGACTCTTAATACTACTGTTTCAGCGGTATAAAAATATGGATATTGTTAAATAAAGTTGGTTAGGAGCAAATATTAAATGTTTGCAGCCTTTCTAAGCTCAGTAGAACAGAAAAAAAGGATAAATTATGTCCTCGCGGTGTATCAGAATGGAAGGGCGGGGTTAAAGGTTAGTAGCGCCAGGGAAGGCACGTCCCCGAATTCCCTCGGTAATGAGTCTGTGAAATGAAGAGGAAGCGGGCAATTTTCCATTCTTCCTGTCGCATTGTATCACAAAAAAGGCAACTACACGGTTATACTGATTATTCCACAGCTCAGCTTATGAATAATGGCGATGCATGTTCATACATGCTTGGGTGTGTTTATTTTCCACAATGTGCAATAACGAACATAGAATACAGATATGAATTACTAATAACACTAATGCGAGAAGCGTGTGCGGATACATTCTACGTCAAAATTTGCATTCTGCTCTTCAGCGCTCGCAGAGAAATTGATTCTGTCATCCTGCACGGCAGCTGCGACTTCTTCCGGGAAAGGCAACTTCCACCCACCACGAGCACTACTAACTTCGCAGTTCAGAGATAGAAAATCACTTTCCAAATTCAGTAAACTTAGGAATTGCAGCACTGTAATCAAACATGAATGTCTTTATAGAGCTGAAATTTTTATTTTAAATAGAAAGAGGGATGGTGAAGAAATTTTAAAAGAAAGCTGCCCGGTTCGTTTATGCAAGTAGGCAAAATAACATGAGCGAGCTCTTATTTACGTACAGTTGATGAGCTATGATGGAAAAAAAGCCCCACAGCTGCATCTGTTAACTGTCTGCCACAGCCAAGAGCCTGTCCCATGTGCAACAAGCTGTCAGTATGTATTAGATAATGTCGATTTCATTGTTTCCGCTATCAGCTGACGGAATACTTTCAGCAGCCTTAAACTATCAAATGCATCACTCCAGTCTCAGCTCTCCAAATTCGGAACAGGCTCAGAGGCTTACATTTGCTCCCTCTGTAACAGAAATAGGTCACTGCGCGGTATTAGTTTTGTAGATTAAAAAATGATCAGTCCTGTGACACACGATATGATGACACCTACGTTTGCAACATATCCCGTGAATGTGTGGTAATTTGCTCCACTCAGCGCAGACCATTCTACAGGCGCCAGCACTTCCTCGTTGCAAGTACCGTAATTATGGTGAGAGAAGAGGAGTAACTTTCTAGTCATTCATTAATTCAGTAGCAGATGACTACAACGCATTTGCACGGTTGCACAGTATGCTGTCAACGACAGACATCAGACGGCAGCAGGATGCCACACTTGCTAGTCCAATCCCTTTCCGACCAACACTGCGTAGATCGCTCACTAAGAGTATCACACAATTTAAACACGTCCCGGCCATTGTTTATACGAACGTATTATACATAAAAGTTCACTAAACAGCTGCAAATAAGTATTCAGTTCATGAGCTCAAAATAGCTCCACTATATAAAGATGAGCTCAGTGATTTTGTCTACTTAATGAGAGAACTGGACAGAAAATGATGCGGACGTGTAGTCTGTCTGTAAACTGAAATGCGAGCAGTGTTCATGGTGGAGGAAGTAGCCTGGCCTGGAAGAACGCCACATCTGCCGTAAAGGATGACTAAGAATCCGTTTTCGCTGTATCAATGCAGAACATAGTGCAGAGGTTTACGCAGAACCTGCCCATATACTTTTCTTGCATTGACAGTATTAGCAACTCAGATCTGTATTCCGTGTTGTGTTGACACACTTTGTGGTAAATAAGCCTTCTCACACGGGCACACTGCTTCGCCGGTGATTCTAAAGGCGAGCTGCAGAAGCGTCGGTATAACATTGTGAAATACCCTACAGTTGCTTTTTGTGACATAGTGCGTGTCAGACAATGGCAAACTGCCAGCTCGCTCTTCATTTCGCAGATCTATGAAGGAGGGAAGTGCATGATCACTATCTGGCGACCTTCACATTTCGAACCTCGAGCGCCTCCTTTCCACCCTGTTGCATCCCCAAAACACAGTTTATATCTTAATACGGTTCTGCTGCACTGCACGAGGGAATTGTGGCGGGGGAAAACTGTACAGGGAGCTCACGCCTTGACCACAGTAAGCAGGTGCGTAGGGATGTAGCTCGCAGTTGTTTTGCAGCAATGAAAAGACTGACCCAGGATAGACTAACATAGATAGATACGTTGAACTAGTCTCCGGAATGAAGACTTCAACAACACTGCTGATGTATTTAGCAACTCAGGCTAAGACGTTTCCGGGAGTGGAAAATAATCTGGGAGAGTCTTTGAAGCACGTAACTATTTATTTCAGTCGTAATCAACTTTGCCTTCCCAGTCAAAGCCTATGTGCTTTTGCAAATTAAACCCAGACAGGCAGATCAGCGACTCAGAGAGTCTTGTGTACGACGGGAGTCTACCCCGTATCCAAAATAATTAGATGTCACAGTGGGTCGAAGCGTAACACACAAGCAGCACTACCATAACATGAGTATGAAAGGGGAAGCCAGAAATATAATCATTAGGTATATAATTAGTGTATGGGGCCCTTAGCAAGAAACTTGAAGAACAGCTGCATCAAAACAGATCACTGCACCTGTGGTCTAACGGGTGGTCTTTGACTAGTAACCAAAACAATCTGAAACACGGGTTTCATCCGAGCCGCTGCTTCAATCCTGAATAAAAGTCGTGGGCAGTGGCGGCCGAAGAGCTACGCCGTAAGGAGTCACAATCGTCCAGCCAACAGTCTTGAAGGAGGGCGCAGGTGCACACACAGTTTCAGAGCACCCTCTTCACCTTGGGGTGGGGAACTTCCCTTAAAAACGGAAAAACCAGCAGTTTGATAAACGCCAAGAGGATGCAGGACGTGATACTGATTTAAGGTCAAGTACTTACAATGTTTCAATCACTTACTGTTTTCACAGAAATTGTAAATTTCTGTGTGGTATGCAAACTGTAGCTACTTAATCGTTATAGTAACGCTAGTATTGCTTTTTGAAAGTTTTTAGTGTAACCTACTACAAAAAATGTTAAAATGTGTGTGAAATCTTATGGGACTTAGCTGCTAAGGTCATCAGTCCCTAAGCTTACACACTACTGAACCTAAATTATCCTAAGGACAAACACACACACCCATGCCCGAGGGAGGATTCGAACCTCCGCCGGGACCAGCCGCACAGTAACCTACTACGAAAAGATGATTAGTTTAAAGTCTATAACACAGTTACTTACATATTTCGGTAATAACGTAATATTGAGGCCTACGCGTTTTTCCACATGTCGTTCATAACTGAAGCTTCGGCAAAGGATGATAAATCGACTTGTGCCTGCTTTTGCGAAATTCATGGCTTCAGAAGATTGTATTAATTCTCCTGACCGCTTGTGATACATCTTTGGCAAACTTGTAGCGAAAAACCGCCACTGGACAATTTCTCACTTTTATTAAAGAAGGGTAATTTGTGTAATTTGGCGTAAAGCTTGAGGATGAGGACAGGTGATGGTTTGACCTGGAGTACATGAGGAATGTCTCCTGCTTACTGTGCAAAAGGGACAATCGTGGAAAAGATAAGTGCTGGTCTGAAAAAATATGGCCAATTATAAGACGGCCAGAGGTCGGAGGGGAAATCCACTCTTCGATTCAAAGGCAGGCCCCAAAATAATACTTGTGCCTTAACGGCACATAAATTTTGGCATTATGAAACAGTTTATTAAAGCCCTACAGAGAATAACCCTTTCAAATTCGTGACAAGTAAATTACCTCCGATGTCAGCAGATAAGATGAAAGAAGGCGGTTTTCATAAGCCCTGACGTACGGAAACTATGAAAGACATTTAACACAGATCTAATTTACAAAAAACCGCTTTATTATTCTTTAATAAGTTGTCAATGACGATCTTGTCTGCTGCAGAGACCGTGTTTACTAGAATTGGTGATAAACACGTTCTATATCTTCGAAGTATCGCATTATCGGTTTCATCAGTGAGATTGAAGCTGCACTTTCTGGACTCCTGCGCCAGCCATTTTCAAGAACGTCTAGGTGCCGTCAGTGACAAAGTGACGAACACTGAGAAAGGAACCACCAAAACGCCAAAGAAACAGAAACTGGGGTACGTGAACTGCTGTGACGTCAGATGCATGCTGCCGGCCGGTGTGGCCGTGCGGTTAAAGGCGCTTCAGTCTGGAACCGCGTGACCGCTACGGTCGCAGGTTCGAATCCTGCCTCGGGCATGGATGTGTGTGATGTCCTTAGGTTAGTTAGGTTTAATTAGTTCTAAGTTCTAGGCGACTGATGACCTCAGAAGTTAAGTCGCATAGTGCTCAGAGCCATTTGAACCATTTTGAACCATCAGATGCATGCTGTACAGGGAGATGCGTCAGTCAGTGCACGGAAGAAAATGCAATGGAAATTTCAGAGGAAAAGGAAGAAGCATTACGGTTTATGCGTTTGTATATACCTGAAGAATGTGTATGTTTCGTGTGATTCTTCTGGACGTTCATCACTACTTTGTGAATAACCTGTATGTGATGTAGAGATACGCTTAGCATTTCTGAAATTAGTATATCACAAAACTTTAGAAAAAATTTGTAAAGTATAAATTATTGGATCCACGCATTGTGTATTCATAGGACATGTAGCCTGTAACGGAAAAAGTGTCATGAAAGCGTAAGTGAGCAGATTAGTCGACTTACATAGAAATACGTAGAAGAAATGTGAAACAGTTGTCGCAAAATTGTGTTGGGTAAATTTAGAGAACCTGTACAAGTATTCGAAGAAGATTGTACAACTTAGCGTAGGAATGATGGGAATAACGTTGGAGAAATACGACCGTGAACGTTAGAAGAGATAGAAGCGTGAACGCAGGTACATTGGTAGCCGCGTTTCCCTCGCTCAAAACGTGAATGGAGCAGGATAGAAAACAGACAACGGTTGGTGCGATCTACTCTTCGCCATACAGTACACCGTGGCGGGTCCAGTATATATATATAGGCGCTAGTCAACTGAAAACCAGTCAGATGGAAAAGTAGTAAGTAAACTGCTTATTTACAATATTTCAAAAATATTAACCATAACTGTTAATACATTTATCCTAATGCCTTCTTCGAAAATTGTTTGCTGTTGCCTACGGAATCACTCACAAGATTCTGTATCTGAAGAATTAACAATATAACGCAAATTGCTTTAATATGTTATTCAGCACTTAAATGTGTGGAATGTGAAATATTTACACATACTGTGCAAAACTCCACCTCATGTCTAACTGGCGTGTAATCTCTTCGTCTGAAGCAAATCGACTGCCACAAATGTCTTTCTTTAGGTCACCATAAAAAATGGCTTGGGGAGAGGTCGGAATTCTATGGGGAACCATAAGGGTTTTCCAGCGATACTTCTGCAGCATAGTCGAAATAATTTTGGCAACATGAAGATGTGCGTTTTCCTGTAACAGAATGACACCGTACGTCAACATTCTTGGGCATTTGGACTTGACGGCGCGGTTTCAACTTCTGAAAACTGCCCGTCTTAGAGGTCCCAATGTCATTCTTGGTTTCATTAAGACTTCAATGCAATGAATGAAGCAGAAAGTACCTTAGCCACAACCCTGGTGTCTTTCCAGTATGAATTGGAATACATAATGTTTTAAAAAGCTCCTTGAATACTTTGTGTCATTGCCGCTCACAGCCCTTTCACAGTGTGACTTTGACAGTGCCTCTCCCCTAAATTACTGCGGAGACAATTCATAGACTGCGGCTTAGCCATTTGCACTATATTATATCCTTCACGAGTACTAGAAGAGCTAGTTACATAGGATAGTTAGAAAAACAGAAGAGAGACATTAGCAGATTGACGTCTATATCAGTTCCTAGTAAAGTGCATTATGGGTGAAAGGTGAGGGAATGGGTCTCAGCACCAGTGCGATAACTCAATTTTAATATCCCAAAAAGTCACTAAACATAGAACACCATCTTAATTACTGGGACATTTAATTTGGATTTGAATGCAGAAATTTGGAAACGTGTATTGTCGCAGTTGAGGAAGTCGTATGGTGTACTTAACTGCGCCTGATTCTAGAGAAGGATTGTCAGTGCAATATTTTTTTTAATAGTTTGTCTCGTACGTTATTACTCTACCGTGCAACGATAATTAGTAACTGAAATAAAATTGTTGTTGTTGTGGTCTTCAGTCCAGAGACTGGTTTTATGTAGCTCTCTATCTTGTGCAAGCTTCTTCATCTCCCAGTACCTACTGCAGCCTACATACTTCTGAATCTGTTTAGTGTATTCATCTCTTGGTCTCCCTCTATGATTTTTGTCCTCCACACTGCCCTCCAATGCTAAATTTGTGATCCCTTGATGCCTCAGAACATGTCCTACCAACCGGTCCCTTCTTCTTGTCAAGTTGTGCCACAAACTCCTCTTCTCCCCAATTCTATTCAATACCTCCTCATTAGTTATGTGATCTACCCATCTAATCTTCAGCATTCTTCTGTAGCGCCACATTTCGAAAGCTTCTATTCTCTTCTTGTCTAAACTATTTATCGTCCACGTTTCACTGCCATACATGGCTCCACTCCATGGAAATACTTTCAGTAACGACTTCCTGACACTTAAATCTATACTCGATGTTAACAAATTTCTCTTCTTGAGAAACGTTCCTTCCCATTGCCAGTTACATTTTATATCCCCTCTACTTCGACCATCATCAGTTATTTTGCTCCCCAAATAGCAAAACTCATTTACTACTTTAAAGTCTCATTTCCTAATCTAATTCCCTCAGCATCACCCGGTTTAATTCGACTACATTCCATTATCCTCGTTTTGCGTCTGTTGATGTTCATCTTATATCCTCCTTTCAAGACACTGTCCATTCCGTTCAGCTGCTCTTCCAAGTCCTTTGTAGTTTCTGACGGAATTACAATGTCATCGGCGAACCTCAAAGTTTTTATTTCTTCTCCATGGATTTCAATACCTATTGCTAATTTTTGTTTTGTTTCCATTACTGCTTGCTCAATATACAGATTGAATAACATCGGGGATAGGCTACAACCCTGTCTCACTCCCTTCCCAACCATTGATTCCCCTTCATGTACCTCGACTCTTACAACTGCCATCTGGTTTCGGTGCAAATTGTAAATAGCCTTTCACTCCCTGTATTTTACCCCTGCCTCCTTCAGAATTTGAAAGAGAGTATTCCAGTCAACATCGTCAAAAGCTTTCTCTAAGTCTGCAAATGCTAGAAATGTAGGTTTGCCTTTTCGTAATCCATTTTCTAAAATAAGTCGTAAGGTCAGTATTGCCTCACGTGTTCCAACATTTCTACGGAATCCAAACTGATCTTCCCCGAGGTCGGTTTCTACCAGTTTTTCCATTCATCTGTAAAGAATTCGTGTTAGTATTTTGCAGCCGTGGATTATTAAACTGATAGTTCGGTAATTTTCACATCTATCAACACCTGCTTTCTTTGAGATTGGAATTATTATATTGTTCTTGAAGTCTGAGGGTATTTCGCGTGTCTCATACATCTTGCTCACCAGATGGTGGAGTTTTGTTAAGCCTGGCTCCCCCTAGGCTATTATTAGTTCTAATGGGATATTGTCTACTCCCGGGGCCTTGTTTCGATTTAGGTCTTTTAGTGCTCTGTCAAATTCTTCGCGCAGTATCATATATCCTATTTCATCTTCATTTAAATTCTGTTCCATTTCTATAATATTGTCTTCAAGAACATCGCCCTTGTAAAGACCCTCTATATACTCCTTCCACCTTTCTGCTTTCCCTTGTTTGCTTAATACTGGATTTCCATCTGAGCTCTCGATATAAGATTAAGCAGAAGTATTCTGAAAATCTGGTTCAAAGTTAGATACATTTTTAAATAGAATCTGTTGGCAACAAACACAAATTTCCTCTTCAAGACAGATATAATTTGGATGGCATTAAATAAACTCAGCTCATTTGCGTCACATGTTCCATGGTGAAAGACTTTCTTTTGTTTCAATGTCCAAGATGGCGCGCGATCAGCAAGGAATGACGTAACTGTCCACGTGTTTTTTAAGTAGTTCTAAACTGTACAGCATTTTACTCACAAAATTCTGTACATGAAGAATATTAACAACGATCAACAAGGAATGACGTAACTGTCCACGTGTTTTTTAAGTAGTTCTAAACTGTACAGCATTTTACTCACAAAATTCTGTACATGAAGAATATTAACAATATAACCCAAATAACTTTAATATGTTATACAGCACTCAAATGTGTGGAACGTGATATACTTACACATACTGCGCGAAACTCTAATTCATGTCTAACAATATGGCGGAAACTTCTTATGGCAGTCCCTAGGGTGCATTCTTTTATGTGATTTTAAAATCAGCCACTGGAATGAAGTACCGACCAAAATTATCATGTGTTGGTGAGTACGCTATCCTCTACGTACAACGCTACCCCGTCCCGCCGCCATACGTATCACAGAAGGTTGATAGAGCGCATATAGAACAGTAACAGGGGTGGAGTTGGTGACTTAAATTATAAGTCGGCCGCGGTGGCCTTGCTGCTCTAGGCGCTTCACTCCGGAACCGCGCGACTGCTACGGTCGCAGGTTCGAATCCTGCCTCGGGCATGGATGTGAGTAGGCTGTCTGGCGACAGTTTGCGTCTATCTTCAGTGTCTGCCAGTTAAGTTTCTTTGGCATCCTCATGACACGCTCCCATTAATCAAACAAATCTTTGACCGTTTATGCTGTCCTGCTTTGTATACGTTCCATATCTCCTGGGTTTCACACACTTGGAATATATTCTTGGATTGCTCACAAAAATGTGTTTTTCATCATCTTAAAGCTTCTCTGTATTTTGTGTACGAACTGGAGACTTTTTGATAATTTCTTTTCACGTTTCCACCAAATCTTACATACATGTATTTGTATGGGTTGATTCATTGCAAATGTGACTCATTCGTCTTCGAGTCGTAGGACGGGATTTATATGCGTGTAATAATTTTTGAATGGTTATTGGAACTAAATTCTTAAGCAGTAAAACAATTGTTCGATTATCTGTGTTTTCGGGACGTTTCATGTAAGTTGGAAATTACTTCAAAATTTTACCGAGGTGCAACTGAAAATTCTTTCGCCTTTTCTCATACAGTAATTTTTGAGGATAGCTCCACTAGCTGCTATAAATCTGATTTAGTATTATCTACCAGGTCATTAATATAGAATACATGTATATACAGGATGGGGCGCCTATATTTTTCATCTCAGATTACTTTTGATCTATTAAATTCCTTTGTAATCCGCTTTTGCTTACAGGAACAGTGACCAGGGGTTCATGTGACAAACAGCAATGCGCCATGGCGAAGGTTTTTATTGGTAGTAACGAAGATCAGACGAGATGAAAAGTTTCTACCCTGGAACCTACCGCCGTAAAATTAGGAGCATGTTGAACAATTCGTCACTAGTAAATCGCATTGTACTTTTGATAATGGTTAATGCTTTATTAAACATTTGACTAAGTGGATGCCTTACAAACAAAACAATGTAAACGAACTGAGACATTTCTCTTAACAGACCTGATCGACATAGACACTGGTTCACGAAACTTCAGTTAACTCCTCCGAAGGCAGCACAATAGTGATGATGTGAAACTTCCCGGCAGATTAAAACTGTGTGCCAGACCGAGACTCGAACTCTGCACCTCTGCCTCTCACAGGCGAGGGCCCTGCCTGAGCACGACTCAGGACCCGTCCTCAGAGCTTCACCTAACCCATTACATTGTCTACTGCCTTCCAAACTTCACGGAAGCTTTCCTGCGAAACTTTCAAGACCAGCAGTTTGGCATGAAAGGATATTGCGGAGACACAACTTAACCGCAGTCTGGGGGATGTTTCCATTCTGTGAACGCATCTTATGAGTTGATGACACAGGTATCCTACGAGACTAGCGTTAACGTCATTTTCCTATTCCCTTGATGACACAGGTTTCCTTGGAGATTCACGTAAATTCTGGTGGGGGCCATTCAACGGCCAAAGCAACACCACAAAAATTCCTATATTCATCGTATTTTTGTTGCTTGATTTCTTGGTGGGTCTAAGAACAACTGTTATACAGGGTGTCCCAGAAATATTGCGACAAAATTTAGGAGTTATAGAGGGTGTCTTGAGAAATAAAACGAGGATATGTGAACACAAACCCATGTCCAGAAACATCATCCAGCACTGATATAGAGCCACTAGGCTACCGCTTCGGCAGCGTACGCGACTCTGCACTCTCACGAGCTATAGGCGAAACGTGTCGCAGTTTTGTTTGTTCCTCAGTGACCGTGACTAATTGCCACGATAGCCAGTGGAGAAGACGAAGCTGGCTGCTGCAAGGACAGGCATTGTCTCCTATGAATAGAATGCTCTGTTGCCTTGGCGGATGACGTTTTCAGACACACGTTCCCATCTGCAGTTTATTTTTTTCCAGTATACCAAAACACAGTGTCGAAAACGGCTTATGCTCTACGTACTAGAGTCTTAAGGACGATATTGTGTTGTTACGGTGGATGACAGCTCTTAGCATGCAGATATAAATCGGTTTTGGTCAGCTTTGGGCGAACACTATATCTCAGATTATCCTCTTGCTTTTTTGTAGATCATTATGCCCAAAAATGAAAGCCTCCCATCCCATCCCAACGCTGGTATGAAGACAATTGACGTAGTCCAAAAACCTGTTGAGAGCACCACGTCCATGAGGCCAGATATGTAGACGATATCTAATTGTCTGGCGTCATCGAGAAGATGCTCTGAACAGATTTTTGGACTACTTCAGTTGTCTTCATTCCAGCATTAAATTCACCAGAGAGGACGAAAGTGATGGGAAGCTCCCAATTTTGGATCTCGAAATTTACAAAAAACGAGATGGTACTCTGGGACACAGTGTTCACCGAAAGTCGACACAGACCGATCCGTATTTACATGCTAAGAGAAGTCATCCACAGTAACAATGCTGGGGCGTCCTTAGGACTCTGGTAAGCAGAGCATAAGCCCTTTCTGACGCCGACAGTTAGTCCATGAACTTGCACATTTGTTGACTGTTTTCAAGGAAGAATGGATACTCTGAGAAGCAGATCCGTCAGGGCATGAAGTTTGGACCATAGCCAGAGGTGCTTGAGGAGAAACATAAATCTGTGGTCTTTATTCATTACGCTGGGACACATCATTTAGCACTGGAAGAATTTAAATACTAAGAGTGTTTTACGTCCACCTTCTTAGGTTAGACCATTATTTGGCTCTGTAAAAGGTGACTTGAGACATAAAAAGCGTCGCGCATATATATATATATATATATATATATATATATATATATATATATAAAATTCCATGTCACTGTCAGAAGACTTACACCGGCCTTTCGATTCGCACAGGTACGTAGAACACAGCCGTCACACGAGACCACAACAGTCTGAAAATTCGGCGGTAGCAGAACATTATTAAAACAAGGAACACGGTATGAGCTGTGCTGTGGCTCGCGTTGGTGCTGTTTGTAGGTTTATGGTATGGTGGCGGTTGATTGTCTTCATCTCGACTGGCGCCACTCGTTTCGCAAGCGTTGCCTGTCCGCTAGTGGCAGCAGCGGTGGTCGTCGATATGTAGTACTGTAGCCCTATCTTGGCGACGTCGTCGTTTTTCCGTGTCGTGTGAGTGTGGCAGTTAGGTTGGGGACTCAGGAGGAGCTAAGTCCGCGCAGTGCCGGAACACGCCGGGACCGCTGGCGGCACGCATGGACTGCTGGATGGAAGGGGTGTGGTCACGAGGGTGCACGACCTCGTCCTAAACCGGATCCAGCAAGCTTTAAGTGTCCAAGTAGAGAAACCTCCACCACTGCGATATCTCGCGATTCTCCAGTGACTTGGGTTCGTGTTGCTGCTCGTAGTGCTGCCGAGGGGAAGAGCAGCGAGTGGAGTGCTTCGGGAAGGCGGATCTGATTAGCTTTCCTCGACTTCTTATTGCAATTTACTGCGTTCAGCTTGCTTAAATTTGTTAAGTTCAAGCAGCGGTAATTTTTCTTGCCTGCTGAACTTAACTGGGCCGCTGTTGTCCGGTGAGGTGTGTAGTTTTGACAGATTTCTTCATTGTAGGCCGGTGAGTGATTCTTCTACTCTGGTGGTAGAGTTTCTTTTCTCGCTCTGGTCACTCTAAATACAGTATTCTGGAGACGAAGTGTTCTACAAAGGGCGGCGCTACTAACCCAATTTTGGAGTACAGCAACTGTGGTGGGCGGCGCATGCGCCTTGTGCGGTATGGAGGCCCGTATAGGACGACGATCTGCAGCCTTGGCGTCAGTTTTCAGTGGGGCTCACCTGAAGGTAGGACGTTCTCCCGAAGATACGGACACACTTATTGCCGCAATATTGAATAATCCTGAATTTAGGATCCAGCAGTAAGACTGAGGAGACTATCAAGAATTATTACGCCGAGAAACCAACGAAATGACACATATGGTACATCTTCTGAGAAGCGTTTGATTCAGTGCCACACCAATATTTAATACCGAAAATGTGACAATATTTGCTGTCTAACAAGACATCCGTAGCGACGACTTCTTGATAGGCTTGCGCAGCGGTTTACCTGGGATAGAGACATCGTCAACAGATGTAGAAGTAACTTCAGGCATGCTCCATCGAAGAATGGTGGCACCCTTGTCGTTCATATACAAAGTCGGGTACCTAGCCTTTTGTCCTCCAATTACTTCCGACCCGCTGATGACATTTGTGGCGTGATATTACTCTGATGAATTATGTCAAGGAGCTTACTATACAAACAACAACCCGAGGGGACTATCGAGTACCATATATATCTCACTGCGTTGATCCGTGGCTTTCAGTATGTCGTGCGAAAAACGCCCAATTTGCGTTCCGCTTAACAGTTGCTTTTAGAATCCATGCTGGCTGGTAGGGAGGAGGTCATTGTGTTCGAGGTATTCATACCCTCTTCAGTTCGATGCCAGCATATTTAGAGTTTCTGTTTGCAGCACGTTGTGACTCCGCATCACACTGAACTCTTATAGCCCGCATCTCGTGGTCGTGCGGTAGCGTTCTCGCTTCCCACGCCCGGGTTCCCGGGTTCGATTCCCGGCGGGGTCAGAGTTTTTCTCTGCCTCGTGATGGCTGGGTGTTGTGTGCTGTCCTTAGGTTAGTTAGGTTTAAGTAGTTCTAAGTTCTAGGGGACTTATGACCACAGCAGTTGAGTCCCATAGTGCTCAGAGCCATTTGAACTCTTATAGTGACAGAGGATTGTCCCCGGTCCTGACAATCAATGTACTTACGCGTTCCTAATTTGAAACATAAAACTGATTTCTGTGACATGTATTCTTACTTCGACATTATTTCTCATCAGCTTCTGCATTTTTTCGTTATCTTGTTCCTTTCGATAGAAGGATTCCTTCAAATGCAGCTCCTCAGTTTCAATTCATCGTTGATTTATACTTCACTATGCACTATATACTTTGCAAGTATATATGAGGTGTTTGACGTTTTCTCACCTGTAACTCTTGAACAGCGTGATGTTCAACTTTTAGTGTTCTAGAATTTACAGTTAACTTTCTGTGTTTGTGAGAACATACTTTTCAATAAATGGGACTGGGCAGGGTGAATCACCTACAACTTTCATCGCAAATATTGCGGATAAAAACTGCTACTGATTTGCGGTTTTCACAGAATAGGTTGGTAGTCAGGGGATCGTATTTTCAGCCAATAACGAGACTGTAAGAATACTGAGAAAGTGTGTTTCTCTTGTAAACATGCACTTTTTAAGTGGAACAATGACTATTGGGATTAACAAACTAAAAGTGGGTTAATTAGAATATCAGTGGTGTTTTTTGCAGGATTCTAGTGAGTGCCATTAAGCGTAGAAGCTAGGTGCGATATTGTTATGCTTGCTTAGAGTGTGCTTGTGTGATCCTCGAGTGCACTGCGACTTGCCAGTCGGCTTGTGACAATACAAGCAGTAGGTCGTGAGTGGCCGATGGGATTTACCAGTGCAGAAAAAGCCGAAATGTTCCTGGTGTTTAGAGAGTGTAGGAAGAATGCACTTCGTTCCTGTACGGTGTATGCGGCAAGGTATCCCAATGGACGTCTACCATCTCGGCAGTTATTTATCAGTGTCCTCATCTAGTTACGTGAAAATGATAATGTAACATTTAGACAGCGTAACAGAAGAGGGGGCAAATTAATGTTCTTGACGCTGTTGTAATTCATCCGTACGTAGCTCCTGCGCAACAGCATGAGGAGGGGCATGAATCAGACAAGTCCCTTCCGCATTCTCCAACGAGATAGATTCCATTACTATGACTTCTCTCTACCTCAAGAGCTGCATGGGACGGATCACGAGAATCATGTTAACTTGCAGTTTTTTCAAAGAAAATACGTTTTTTGCATGCTGCACATCGATTTTTTATTTATTTATAGACCCAGACGCGTTTCGCCTTTTTTTACAAGGCATCTTCAGTGGGTGTCCTGAAATATTACATGATTTGTCCATTTTTACACGTAGGGTTATTGTTTCACATCTAGGTTATAGATTTAAAAACAGTTCTTTAACGTTTTTTATGAAATGGAAAGATACTTACAGCTAACTTCTAATTCATTGCATCTAAGCAAACTGCTTTTTCTCATCTACCAACCAGGTGGACATCTTACAGTTCACTTTCAGTTCACTGTTTACGTTACACATCACTGTAACTGCCATCTGTTTAAGGGGCTGCGGAACGCCCTATACTTGCAATGTTAAAATAACGCTTATAAATTACATCTTTCCTCACAAAGTATTTGAGGTAGGAAGTTGAACTTTTTACAGATTATTTATTGGAATATGGGCTACAACTTAACACAGGGATTTTACAAAATTTTAGTTCAGTTATTAAAGATGACTTTTTTTCAATTGTAATGAAAATTCACAGCATTTTTTTGCAATTTTTTATTTATATATTCAAAAATATACAGTTTTTTGGAAAAAGGCTGTGTTAAATTATGCAGAAGGTACTGTGTAACATTTACTGAAAGTTTGAAACAAATATGTTTGGAAGATCCTTAGAAAACATGTAATTAGTATGAGAAAATAAAAGTTTTGGGAGTCGAACGACAAAGATTGGATTAACTTTTTAGTGCATTCCAGGTCCATAGGATGGATTATCTTCATCCTCTGCAAACTCCTCCTCCAGCTTCCTCTTGTTCCTCCTCCTGTTTACTCTTGCTTGTATTTCTAGACTCTTTACGGCCCTGTCTGCAGCCCGAAGGCGTTCCTTGTCTAAAGCAAGCATCGCTCGTTGTTATGTTCGTAGATTTTGCTACCATTTTCTTCAGTTGCAGTTACTGCAACACTGTTCCAAAAGATGGTCATGTATGAACACATATCACATTTCAGTTGTATTTCACTAGCAAGTCCTATGTGCTTTATTATGGAGAGTTCCAGACCAACTTCACTACAATGAATACATCTTACACAGTTTGAAAAAATTCCTTTGAGAACCGACATATCAAATATTTCATTCACATCCAATTCGCCCATAAAACATTCATAGTTTTCACTCATTGAACCAAGCTTCTTCTGTGAAGTATTTTCTTTCCCACTTTGACTGCTATGGGCAGGTGTACTTGAGAGGTTAGGTTCACTCACTTGGTTATCGTCTTTATTGTTTACAGTAATAACACATACCTTTGGCTTTCCAACATTTCTCCTTTTCTTAAAAGCCTTCAGAGGATTTCTAATAACTTTACTTTTACTCTTTATTATACTTCAACGAAACAGAGACTCAAGAAACAGAATTAATTACGAATATTTTCGAGATAACGACAGAGTAAATAAACATGAAACAATCGACAATCACACCAGCGATATATATTGAACCATCACAGGTTAGCCACAGCACATACTTTATCTCACATCACTAAAATGTACCTGATGAACACGGACGTTAATAATAACACCATTTGACAGCAGGTTAACAGCGCCACAGTGGGTCACGCCCATGTAGAACACATTTCAAAAAAAATTTAAAAATAGTTGTAGTCTTCGGAATTGAATAAATTATACATCCATTAAAAGGTAGTAGTCTGCAGATTCAGAAAACGCAAAAAAATAAAAATTGAACTTTTCATGATTTTGAGCCTCTCCGGAGCCCCTTAATAGAGAGTTTCATTTGTTTTCCTAAGTTTTACCAGCATTCTCAGTTTTCTCCATTCAACTGTTTTGTGAATGTGTGTGTGCATTTGAGAGGGAGAGAGATTTTATTTTTATAAAATAAAAATTATTTATTTTATTTTTATTACTATATTTTATTCATTTATTTATTCTTAATAATAATAATAATAATAATAATAATAATAATAATACTTATTATTATTATTATATTTTCCTGTATATACTTATGATAGGAATCAGATCTGTAATCATTTTTTGGGATTTCTGTCTATTATATGATCAACCAGTGTAAACAGTGAGTTGTTAGTCATTATTATTTTTAAGAATAAATCAATGAATAAAAATAGTAATAAAAATAAAATACATAATTTTTATTTTATAAATAAAAAATCTGTCTTTCTCTCTAACACACACACACACACACACACACACACACACACACACAAAACATTTACGAAACAGTTAATTGCAGAAAAATGAGAATGTTGGTGACACTTACAAAAACAAACGAAACTCTGTATGAAAAAGATGGCAGTTACAGTGATGTGTAACGTAAACAGTGAACTGAAAGTGAACTGTAAGATGTCCACCTGGTTGGCAGATGAGAAAAAGCAGTTTGTTTGGATGCAATGAATTAGAAGTTACCTGAAAGTACCTTACCATTTCATAAAAAATGTTAAGGAACTGTTTTTAAATCTATAACCTAGATGTAAAACCATAACCTATGTGTAAAAATGGACAAATCATGTAATATTTCAGGACAACTAGTGAAGATGCCTTGTAAAAAATGCGAAGCTCGTCTGGGTGCATAAATAAAAATAAAAATTTCTATGTGCAGCATACAAAAGAGACATTTTCTTTGGAACAACTGCAATTTATATACGGCTGCTGCGAAAATGGGTACTACAAGAAACGTGTTAATCATATTAACTTCTGTACATGTACATTAAGAAAGGATACTCCAAATGTATTGTGTACTTTGATCAAGTCAGATTTACGAATCATGTCCAGGTAAACCACCGAAGCATGCGTTATTGGTCTGTTGACAATCTCCGCTGGCTTCGCCCCGTGGAACGTCAGCGTTCATGGAGTGTAAACATGGTCGGGGATAGTGAACCATCAGCTCATAGACCTATTTTTCATAGACGAAACACTGAACACGCAGAAGTATCGCAGCCTCCTAAAAGATCATTTTTCACGGATGCTAGAAGAAGTTCTTCTGCAGACTAGAAGGAACCTGTCGCACCCGTTTGATGGCTGCACAGCCCACAGTGCACAAGTTACTACAGCATGTCTTCACGATTTGTGTCCAAATCGTCTGATTTCTCGCACAAGACTTGTCCCTTGGCCGGCCTGTTCCCCGGATTTGATGCCTGCAGATTTCTTGCTGTGGGAAAACTGAAGGAAGCTGTCTACAAGAACACACCAACTACTCCCGATGATATGCAACAAAGTATTACTGGAGCCTGCTACGACATCTTCTCTCCACTGCTAGCACCTGTGCAGAAGTCGTTCCATACTAGGCTGGAACCGTATATTGCCGCTGGCGGTGGTCTTTTTGAACATAACCTGTGATAGTCAATCGCCAGTTACTGGCCAGAATCCTCATAGCTAGTATATGCACTTGAATTGTTCTTTGATATGTGCTCCCACAGGTATTGTACAAGTCATGTCGTTGTTGGAACTTTTCAAAATACAATACGTCGTAAACGACTCGCACTACAATCCAGCAACAAACATCACTGACATGCTTAGTCTCCCTGCTTTTAGTCTGTTAATTTCGATCGGCATTGTTCCATTTAAAAAGCGTATGTTTGCACGAAAATACACATTCTGAGTATTATTATATTCTATTGATTTGCTAACAATTTGATTCCCCGACTACTACTCCACGATGCGAAAACCGCACATCAATAGCTCTTTTCCCTTCCGCTATATTCGCGGAGCAAGTTTTAGGTGATTCGCCCTATATATGGTACGTACCTTGAAGCAATATCTGATGCTTTAATATTATTAATTTTTTTTACTGACACCAATTTATTTATTTCTAAATTAAAGGTCTTGGCCGTACAATACGTCTAATCTATTTTTATATCATTCACACTTCATTTCAACTGAATTAATGATTCTGATATGAAATAGCAGAGCTGATTTGAAAATAATTTGCCACACAAGCGACTTATCATTCAGCGTCACCCCTCCATTCCCTTTACCTCCTACGATTTCATCCATATCAGTTTTCGGTAGTAATGGTGATACGCAGTGTATAAAAATGTTGGACGTAGGCGCCCATTTAAGCTTGGTGCACCAAGCCGCGACTTACGACCCTTGTGCGTTAAACCGGCCCCGTGATACATACATTGTGCATGAATTCAATGAAACACAATTACGTGAAAAAGTACCAGAGAAGCAGACTCAGGAAACACTTGTCCCGAATGCAATTAGTTTATCGTATCGTACAAAATTTTCTATCTTAATTAATAAAATTCGGATTTCCCCCTTGTTGTCAACAGCCGCTTTAACCAACAGACTATCGATGGACGCTTACAAGCTTGACACGAAGATTCATTGTCATTGATATTCCCTGGTATTATATCTGAACAAGTTCATGAGTTCCTATAGTCCCAAATGTCTCTCACATGAACGTGGTATCAGCTTATACTGTCACAAATAACACATAAGAAATAAATAAATTTCACTAACATGAAACTAATTGATTCGGTGAGGATTAGTCTAATACTGTTACATCAAAAATACCAGCAAAGTACAGTCAGAAAATACTGAACTCCAGTGGGGCTAATACAGTATTACTCCACCAGCGGTCCGTGTTCGATTGCCGCATCGACAACAATATTATTTAGTCATGGCATATTCTTACGTAATAAAGCTACATTTGCTAAATGCATTGGAACACATACATCGTGGCAACGTGTCAGTTAAGAGGTTAACAACGACCTATAGTGTAATGTGTTGCCCCGTGTTCCGTCTGCAAGGGATCATATTGCTGACACAACAATCACGACGTCTTGGGAAAATCTATCGCCAGTCTGTTGTCAATACACTTGCTCAGATTGCACTTCGCATAAAGAAGCTGATAACAATGTCGAATTTCATTGGAGCATTTGCATAAAATCCAGAATTCTCATAAATATTCGTCAATAACGTAAATTACTGCCAGTGAAATGACGATGGCAGTGGACAGGATATTTTCGATGTAGAAGTTATTGTTGTTTGTCCGAACGCAGACAATCATGCTACTGAGGCAGTATTTAGCTGACGAAGTTGGCGCTAAATCTGAGGACATTATGATGTATAGAGGGGAAACATCACAGGTGGATCAAATTAGGGTTTCTTGTAACATTAGATGGTAATAATATCGGCCGAGTTACCACCAGTGAACGCCTGTGCAACTGCGCTGTACAGGAAAGACGTACGAATCTGGCTCGGAAGGAACTTGTAGATTACACTCCTGGAAATTGAAATAAGAACACCGTGAATTCATTGTCCCAGGAAGGGGAAACTTTATTGACACATTCCTGGGGTCAGATACATCACATGATCACACTGACAGAACCACAGGCACATAGACACAGGCAACAGAGCATGCACAATGTCGGCACTAGTACAGTGTATATCCACGTTTCGCAGCAATGCAGGCTGCTATTCTCCCATGGAGACGATCGTAGAGATGCTGGATGTAGTCCTGTGGAACGGCTTGCCATGCCATTTCCACCTGGCGCCTCAGTTGGACCAGCGTTCGTGCTGGACGTGCAGACCGCGTGAGACGACGCTTCATCCAGTCCCAAAACATGCTCAATGGGGGACAGATCCGGAGATCTTGCTGGGCAGGGTAGTTGACTTACACCTTCTAGAGCACGTTGGGTGGTACGGGATACATGCGGACGTGCGTTGTCCTGTTGGAACAGCAAGTTCCCTTGCCGGTCTAGGAATGGTAGAACGATGGGTTCGATGACGGTTTGGATGTACCGTGCACTATTCAGTGTCCCCTCGACGATCACCAGTGGTGTACGGCCAGTGTAGGAGATCGCTCCCCACACCATGATGCCGGGTGTTGGCCCTGTGTGCCTCGGTCGTATGCAGTCCTGATTGTGGTGCTCACCTGCACGGCGCCAAACACGCATACGACCATCATTGGCACCAAAGCAGAAGCGACTCTCATCGCTGAAGACGACACGTCTCCATTCGTCCCTCCATTCACGCCTGTCGCGACACCACTGGAGGCGGGCTGCACGATGTTGGGGCGTGAGCGGAAGACGGCCTAACGGTGTGCGGGACCGCAGCCCAGCTTCATGGAGACGGTTGCGAATGGTCCTCGCCGATACCCCAGGAGCAACAGTGTCCCTAATTTGCTGGGAAGTGGCGGCGCGGTCCCCTACGGCACTGCATAGGATCCTACGGTCTTGGCGTGCATCCGTGCGTCGCTGCGGTCCGGTCCCAGGTCGACGGGCACGTGCACCTTCCGCCGACCACTGGCGACAACATCGGTGTACTGTGGAGACCTCACGCCCCACGTGTTGAGCAATTCGGCGGTACGTCCACCCGGCCTCCCGCATGCCCACTATACGCCCTCGCTCAAAGTCCGTCAACTGCACATACGGTTCACGTCCACGCTGTCGCGGCATGCTACCAGTGTTAAAGACTGCGATGGAGCTCCGTATGCCACGGCAAACTGGCTGACACTGACGGCGGCGGTGCACAAATGCTGCGCAGCTAGCGCCATTCGACGGCCAACACCACGGTTCCTGGTGTGTCCGCTGTGCCGTGCGTGTGATCATTGCTTGTACAGCCCTCTCGCAGTGTCCGGAGCAAGTATGGTGGGTCTGACACACCGGCGTCAATGTGTTCTTTTTTCCATTTCCAGGAGTGTATTTCAGTGTATGAAACTCACTGTGTCTTTCTTTTCATGAGTTGTTGTTGTTGTGGTCTTCACTCCTGAGACTGGTTTGATGCAACTCTCCATGCTAATCTATCCTGTGTAGGCTCCTTCATCTCCCAGTACCTACTGCAACCTACATCCTTCTGAATCTGCTTAGTGTATTCATCTCTTGGTCTCCCTCTACGATTTTTACCCTCCACGCTGCCAATGCTAAATTTGTGATCCCTTGATGCCTGAGGACATGTCCTACCAACCGATCCCTTCTTCTACTCAAGTTGTGCCACAAACTTCTCCCCAATCCTATTGAATACGTCCTCATTAGTTACGTGATCTACCAAACTAATCTTCAACATTCTTCTGTAGCACCATATTTCGAAAGCTTCTATTCTCTTCTTGTCCAAACTATTTATTGTCCATGTTTCACTTCCATACATGGCTACACTCCATATAAATACTTTCAGAAACGACTTCCTGACACTTAAATCTATACTCGATATTAACAAAGCTCTCTTCTTCAGAAACGCTTTCCTTGCCATTGCCAATCTACATTTTATATCCTCTCTACTTCGTCCATCATCAGTTAATTTACTCCCTAAATAGCAAAACCCCTTTACTACTTTAAGTGTCTCATTTCATAATTTAATTCCCTCAGCATCACCCGACTTAATTCGACTACGTTCCATTATCTTCGTTTTACTTTTGTTGATGTTCATCTTATATCCTCCTTTCAAGACACTGTCCATTCCGCTCAACTGCTCTTCCAAGTGCTTTGCTGTCTCTGACAGAATTACAATGTCATCGGCCAGCCCTCAAAGTTTTTATTTCTTCTCCCTGGATTTTAATACCTACTCCAAATTTTTCTTTTGTTCCCTTTATTGCTTGCTCAATATACAGATTGAATAACATAGGTGAGAGGCTACAACCCTGTCTCACTCCCTTCTCAACCACTTCTTCCCTTCCATACCCCTCGACTCTCATAACTGCCATCTGGTTTCTGTACAAATTGTAAATAGCTTTTCGCTCCCTGTTTTTTTTACCCCTGCCACCTTTAGAATTTGAAAGAGAGTATTCAACATTGTCAAAAGCTTTCTCTAAGTCTACAAATGCTAGAAACGTAGGTTTGCCTATCCTTAATCTTTCTTCTAAGATAAGTCGTAAGGTCAGTATTGCCTCATGTGTTCCAACATTTCTACGGAATCCAAACTGATCTTCCCCGAGGTCGGCTTCTACCAGTTTTTCCATTCGTCTGTAAATAATTCGGGTTAGTATTTTGCAGCTGTGTCTTATTAAACTGATAGTTCGGTAATTTTCACATCTATCAACACCTGCTTTCTTTGGGATTGGAATTATAATATTCTTCTTGAAGTCTGAGGGTATTTCGCCTGTCTCGTACATCTTACTCACCAGAAGGTAGAGTTTTGTCAGGACTGCCTCTCCCAAGGCCGTCAGTAGTTCTAATGGAACGTTGTCTACTCCCGGGGCCTTGTTTCGACTCAGGTCTTTCAGTGCTCTGTCAAACTCTTAACGCAGTATCGTATCTCCCATTTCATCTTCATCTACATCCTCTTCCATTTCCATAATATTGTCCTCAAGTACATCGCCCTTGTATAGACTCTCTGTATACTCCTTCCACCTTTCTGCTTTCCCCGCTTTTCTTAGAACTGGGTTTCCCTCTGAGCTCTTGATATTCATACAAGTGGCTCTCTTTTCTCCAAAGGTCTCTTTAATTTTTCTGTAGGCTGTATCTACCTTACCCCTAGTGAGATAACCCTCTACATCCTTACATTTGTCCTCTAGCCATCCCTGCTTAGCCATTTTGCACTTCCTGTCGATTTCATTTTTGAGACGTTTGTATTCCATTTTGCCTGCTTCATTTACTGCATTTTTATATTTTCTCCTTTCATCAATTAAATTCAATATTTCTTCTGTTACCCAAGGATTTCTACTAGCCCTCGTCTTTTTACCTACTTGATCCTCTGCTGCCTTCACTACTTCATCCCTCAGACCTACCCATTCTTCTTCTACTGAATTTCTTTCCCCCATTCCTGTCAATTGTTCCCTTATCCTCTCCCAGAAACTCTGTACAACCTCTGGTTTAGTCAGTTTATCCAGGTCCCATCTCCTTAAATTGCCACCTTTTTGCAATTTCTTCGGTTTTAATCTACATAACCAATAGATTGTGGTCAGAGTCCACATCTGCCCCTGGAAATGTCCTACAATTTAAAACCTGGTTCCTAAATCTCTGTCTTACCATTATATAATCTATCCTGCTCAAAAAGCATAGGGAAAATAGCGTATAATTTGTGTGTTTGTGCGTTCATTGCATTTAACCCACGTCACTCTAAGTCTTTTCTAAATTTCTGGACTATGCGTCTTTTCCATAATTTAGTCGACCTAAGATCCCACGTAGTCCAGATGAATGAGTTTCCACAGTATGTCGATTTATTAAGTCAAAGCACACGAATATAGACACTATAAGACGGCCATCTAAATAAATGTTCACAAGAGATGCCGTGGATAATCGTCTGCCACAAGCTCTCATTAATCGGAATGGTGTTGTAGTGTTGGTTAAAACATGAGAGATGATGGATGCTTCAAATTGGTACAGCAGTTAGCGCCTGACGCTTCGACAAGTCGGCAACCCCGTCGACACCAGAGTGAGGCGGTCGTGCGAAGGAAGGAGATCTTAGAAACTCTTCTATCAAAGGGGTCGTACGTATATTTGCCCCAAAAAAAGTCTGCTTACGCCAATAAAATTAAAGCAGGGGAACGTATATGCCCACATCATACAATATATTTATTAGCCGATAGAGGGTTTATAATCAAAATAGAAACACAGTAACTGTATGAGGTCTGTCTACAATTCCTGCGGTTTGATAAAACCTTGGATTACTTTTACCGCTCCAAGCTATCAGTTTCGCCTCCTTCGATACCCTCTGATGTACTTCTAAGACGTTTAATTGCCAATGTAAAACAAACATTGTGCATTACTCCTTCATTGTTCCTGTAGCATTTTTAACTTCCACTTGTATCTTAATATTCGAATAAACTGAGGATCGCATTTTGTTGCATTTTTCAGTACAGTTTCATCTGTTGGAATCATAACTACACATAATGCATTACAAAACCAGTTCACTAGAATCATGGATTGTATATTTGATGTGTTATAAAAAGAAAGTCACATACAAGGAAAAATTTCTACTCGAATTGAATTACAATACAAAGTCTTGTGTTTATCTGCACTATCACCGTGTAACTCATTTACGGTATGTGAATGAGGTATGTGTTCATAATAACATCTTTTCCAAGATTGATTGCTGTTAAAACTCTCACTGGTACGAAACAAGGGTTTACAGGCAATTGATTTACTGGAAATCTGAGACTCCGGTTTCTTTTCTTGTGTTTAGAATTTAGAACTTAATGTTAGTAGTTTACTGAGAAAGACTTCTTTTTCACGCAGCAACAGCTTCCTAAGACTTTCAACAACTGACTCCCATTAACTACACAGAACTCCTGAAAATAGACGTTGGTTGTGGATATTGTACGACAGACACAGTCCCTTTGACTGTTCAGAGATGTTATTAAATCCGCCCAAATATATAAACAACAATGCATGAGTAGCGCCTATTAGTCGGAAGGGGTGCGACAGCCGATCGGTTCCAGTCATTCCACCAGGAACGAGATACACGGCTCGTGTTATCTGTAGTTCAACCATGCCTAGACGGTCAATACCGCGGTTCGATGGCATCCTCATTGTTACTCTGTGCAGGAAGGGTTCTCAACAAGGGAAGTGCCCCGGCGTGTCGGAGTGAACCAAAGCGATGTTGTTCGAACATGGAGGAGGTACAGAGAGACAGGAACTGTCGATAACATGCCTCGCTCAGGCCGCCCTAGAGATACTACTGCAGTGGATGACAGCTTCCTACGGATTGTGGTTCGGAGGAACCCTGTCAGCAACGCCACCACGTTGAACAATGCTTTACGTGCAGTAACAGAACATCATTTTGCGGCTCAAACGGTGTGCAATAGGCTGCATGATGTGCAACTTCCCTCCCGACGTCCATGGCGAGGTCCATCTTTGCAACCACGACACCATACATCGTGGTACAGATGGACCCAAAAACATGCCGAATGGACCGCTCAGAATTGGCATCACGTTCTCTTCACCGATGAGTGTCACATATGCCTTCAACCATAGTTGGAGACGTGTTTGGAGGCAGTCCGGTCAGGCTGAACGCCTTAGACACACTGTCCAGCGAGTGTAGCAGGGTGGAGGTTCCCTGCTGTTTTGGGGTGACATTATGTGGGGCCGATGTACGCCGCTGGTGGTCATGGAAGGCGCCGTAGCGGCTGTACCGTATGTGAATCTTTCGGCCGATAGCACAACCATACCGGCAGAATATTGGGGAGGCATTCGTCTTCATCGACGACAATTCGCGTCCCCATCGTGCGCATCTTGTGAATGACTTCCTTCAGGATAACGACATCGCACGACTAGAGTGGCCGGCATGTTCTCCAGAAATGAACCCTATCAGACATGTCTAGGATGGATTAAAACGGGCTGTTCATGGACGATGTGACCCACCAATCACTCTGAGCGATCTACGCCGAATCGCCGTTGAGGAGTGGGGCAATCTGGACCAACAGTGCCTTGATGAACATGGGGATATGCACCACGACGAATATAGGCATGCTTCAATGAAAGAGGACGTGCTACTGGGTATTAGAGGTACCGGTGTGTGCAGCAATCTGGATCACTTCCTCTAAAGTTCTCGCTGTACTGTGGTACAACATGAAATGTGTGGTTTTCATGAGCAATAAAAAGAGCGGAAATGATGTTTATGTTGATTTCCGTTATAATTTTCTGTACAGGTTCCGGAACTCTCGGAACCGAGGTGAAGCAAAACTTTTTTTGATATGTGTATATTCAAGCTATTAAATTATTGTGAGCAAAAAGTAACGTAGACGTCAGTTATCAGAAACGCTTGATGGAATACATATCACAGTAAAAATAAACGTAGTTGAAGACATAGTACAACAGATCAGCATTCGACCAGAGAGACGAGGTAAGCGATAAGGCAATTTTTCTGACCTCGTTGATGTGTGCCAATGTGTCTCGTAAGTTGACGATATGTGGTCCTGTCGATGTTCAACCGTTACTGGAATGACGTCATCTCACACGGCAGACCCCTCAGTGCTGCTGGATGGGATCAGGTGACGTGCAGGTCGCTGGTGTCACACACTACTCATTTACATACTCTTCGGTAAGAAGAGGAACGCTACAGCACACTTCTCAGTCTCTACTCACGACCTTCTGACGATAGACACTTTATACATACACTGATCCACTATTTATAAATGTCCAGTGTGCCGACCGCTTCTCGCTTCTCCTTATTGACTTCGACGAATAGCCGACTCTGCAGGGTTATTAGATTTCATGCAGGAGGCATTGCTCGGCCTCATAACATTGCTTACATCGAGTTACACGTGAAAATATTCTTAGCAATGGGCAGTTAGCATAATCCTAAATAATAATCATTCGTTACGTAGGCAAAAATTATCGTTTAAAGTTGTTAATACGTGCTATACTTATGTGCAAGTAGGTCGCGTACCCAATGCTATTAATCGCAACGTGCAGTAAGCACTATGCTTTGCCCGACATTAACTTTCGTGCTACGGGAGAAGCTACAACATACCATACTCTCACGTGTAGCCCCCGGTCCCCTTCCCGGCAGATTAATATGAATGGAGTGTGTATTATCTCATAGTTTTAGAATGTGTCAGTCGTGGCTTATCTCCTGACTGTTAGAACACATGAAACAGAGAAATCTGGAAAATGTGGTCATCCAGCGACGAAGTTCCCAATTACCTTTTATTAACTCAACACAGTTCATATTTGGGACTCAAAACATCGAAGGAAATCTGCCGTTAGTGCATATAAGCTTATGCTACGTTATTGTGTCTAATCCTCTTCTGCTGATAAACATTGAACAGTGTTGTTTTAGATACGTCTTCACGTAGTGTAGAGCTTAGTACACTATGAGAAATTCAGAATTTTTAGTGACAGGCTTCCGCATTTCTAGCGTCCGCACGAATACAGAAATGCCCAACTTGAGGCCGCGAACGTAACATCAGTTAGTTCCGTGATGTGCCGCCTGGAAAGCCACTCTCCTGCGTTACAACCCAATCTGGTGCTGAGAATGGTAACTACGGAGAAACTTCCCGGCGATTGTAGTTAATTCATACTCTGAGATCGGCTTAACCGAACTATGTATGGGCTAAAAGAATTTCAGATATATTCAAGCCTTAACTTTTGATCTTTTTCGTGGTCATATAACATTAGTAACACGAAAATCTGTTATTCACATCGTAACACAGCGTTCATCACTGACTCTGAGGTCGAAACATAATGTTCAAGAACGGAAATGAATAATATTAATTAGAAAGTATTCATTTTAAAAATATGGATGGTTACAGTAAAAGGAAATACGGACTCATACGCAAGTAAAGTTAAAGAACGAAATGAAATACGGAAACTTTGTAGGGAACGTATGCTGCCCTTTGAGTCGAAATATTACTTTATGTTTTCCTATGGCTCATTAATCCATAAGTTTATCGTATAAGTTCTCTCAGAGATTATTTTACAAATTTTTTTAGCAGCAAGACTAACAGATCCGCGAATTACATATTATCATCAAAGAAACTACTTGAAGTTGTCAAAAAACGATCGGAATAGCTTTCTCTCTCAAAAAACATGAATAGTGGTGCTTTATTTAGTAGGCGAAGCCCATAATATTTGACATTAAGTCGTTCTGGCTGAATGGCGACTGATGGACCCTAAACAACAATATTTTAAAGGCATAGCTTTTCAACGCTAGAAAAATCGTTATTATTCAATTCCGTATCACAGGAGGGAAATGAAGATAAAAGAAACCATTACAAGTTGAAATTAACAGTTGATACATTATTCGAACACACTTACATGACAGATACAGCTTCAACAAGACGATAATTCCATCGCTCAATCATATGTGCTAATACAGAGATTCTTTCTCTCTCTCTCTCTCTCTCTCTCTCTCTCGAGCGTAGCTTCCGAATCAGAATGCACATAAATTAACACATAAAAGAGCAGGTTTATAATAATCTCTGACATTACTTTAGATGTTCTGTGATACTACCGTCACTATCATACACCCTTTTATAGCATAACATTTTACACGGCCTTGCACTCAAAGTTCGTCGAATTACCAGGGGACGGCACACCAGCTACCAGAATAAGAAACAACGAAAGGTTGAACGAGGAGGCGTCTTAACGCAGCATGTCTTTCTTAACTCTATAGCTTGGTGTGTCTGCGGCAGGTACGTATACTCATTGCATCTACATCTGCATCTACTTACAAACTCCGAAAGCTGCCGCAAGGTTCGTGAGGGATTGCGCCCTGAACTACTACTGGTTGTTTCCTTTCCTCTTCCATTCGCGAGTAGAGCGAGGCAAAAACGTCTTCTATAAGCCTCTGTATGAACACTAATTCTCTTCATGGTCCTTACATGAAATGTATGTCGCTGACAGTAGGATTGTTCTGTAGTCAGCTTCGAATGGGTGTTCTCTAAATTTTCTCAGCAGTGTTTCTCGAAAAGAACGTCGCCGTCCCTCTAGGGATTCGTGTTTGAGTTCCCAAAACATTTCCACTAGACTTGGGTGTTGTTCGTACCTACAGACAAAAAATCTAGCAGCCTTTTTAACTGCTTCGTTGTCTTCTTTTAATCCGACCTGGTACGGATCCCAAACACTTAAGTATCACTCAAGAACAGGTCGTACTAGTGCCCTGTATGCGGTCTACTTTACAGATGGATCACAATTTTTCAAAAATTCTCCAAATAAATAAAAGTCAACCATTTGCCTTCCCTGCCACAACCTTCACATGCTCATTCCATTTTATATTACTTTGCAACGTCACACTCAGATATTTAAATTGCGTGACTGTGTCAAGCAAACCACTACTAATGCTATATTTAAACATTAGATGTTTATTTCCTACTCATCTGCATTAACTTACATTTTTCCGGCTTTATAGCTAGCTACCATTCATCACACCACACGCATGAAACGCCAACCCTTCTCGACGGTGACACGATCGTCAGTGATTCAGCTATTGCCGCTGATATCCTGTCATCGAAGATCGTGTACCACAAGTGTGGCTCTTAATGTTTAAATGTCCAATGCATTTTCCCAGTTCAAATTTGGAAACGCAGATAGATGATCGAAGCACTAAAAGAATCCCACACGGCTTCAGAAATTTGCTTGCTTAAACAAAAATAACGCAGTGCTCAACATCTTCTCCAAGTAAAAATGACAATGCATGGAGTAATATTTAATGAAAGAGACATGCAACACTGAAATGGAACGAGGATTTGAGAATTGTGTTAAGGAATACGAATGGTCGACTTCGGTTAATTGAATGAATTTAGGGATAGTGTGGTTCAACTATAAATCAGAGCGCTAATGGGATGCTAGTGACTTATTCCTGAGTACTGATAGAATGTCTGGATCCGTATCAGGTCGGATTAAAAGAACACATCGAAGCGATTCAGGGGCGGGCTCTTAGAATTGTTATCGGTAGGTTCGAACAAAGTGTTACACAGATGCTTCCGGAACTCAAATGCGAACCCCTCTAGGGAAGGCGACTTTTGTTTTGGAGGAAAACTGTTGAGACAATTTAGAGAAAGGGCATTTGAAGCTGAATGCAGAATTATTCTGCTGCGGCCAACATACATTTCCTGTTCAGGACTACGAATATGTGATACGAGAAATTAGGTCTCATGTGGAGACATATAGACATTCGTTCTTCCGTCACTCTATTTGCGAGCAGAAGACGTAAGGAAACGATGGTATCGGTACAAGGTAGCGTCCGCTATGCACTGTAAGATAGTTTGCGGAGTGTCTGTGTTGATGTATCGCTTTTTTTTCTAATTGTAGTTGTGCTTAGTCTTGTAACGATTTCCGGCTCATGTAAATTATAGGTATTAATTTGATAGTAATATTTTTATGGTTAATTGTATTTGTTTCCATTATTAGTATCAAGCGTACTTATTTGTCGATTTTTGATTAGACAAGTGAATATCGTGACCGGATGTATCCATTTGTGAGAAACTTACTAGTACTCGTAAATGTATTCCTCTTATGTAATTTGGTCTATAATTCGGTGTTATGTTATTGTTTAGAATGTGTGTAGGACAATGCTATGCCTATAAGATAGTGTTTATTATCTGTGTTCTATAAATGAAGAGGAAGACAACGGAGAGTTGGGAGGAAATATAGCGAGACTGGTGAGATGATGAATGTTCTTTACTGCGAAAACGGTACAGTGTTATAGAAACAGAAGCGTGTTTTCGAGGTTGGTTTGACGAGAGAAATGTTAAGAGAGTTACTGTAACTGAAAGGAGGACATAGTTAAGTTGATGGTGGAAACCTACTTCAGAAAAGACAGAAACGTGTTCAGAGCTAGAATGGATCAGCGAAATTTTCATCAGAACATCAAATATCTAAATTATTCGACAAAAGTGGAGGCGTATCAGTAAAGAAGACACGAGGAATGGAAGATAAAATTGTGAATTAAAACTATAACGGAAGGACATCAGGAAGAGAAAGGAGAAGACAGAATTTTTGGTGTAGGACAGCAAAACACATCAAGTTTGAAGCTCGGTAATTGTTTGGACAGTGGACAGGTGTGGGTGGAGGGAAATAAAGAAGAGTAGAGTTTAAGTGGAACCACGAGTAAGACAATTGGCCAAAAAAGTTCTGATGTGTGTGACCTGTGAAACGGTATATTTCGGACGGGGAGGGGGGGGGGATAAATTAAACTTTACATGAATTTTCGGACTTCTATAAACAAGGTAGAGCTATCCTAGAGTTGTGAGGGAACAGTACATGCATGTGTTTTTTAAATTGAAGCTAAATGAAATTTACGCCACTTTATAATAGAAGTACAGCTAGCAAGTATACGTTTTTAAGACAGTATCTGAATTTTGTCTAAACATTACATCGAATCCAGTCTGAACTGCTGCTTGAGTGATTCAGAACGTTTTTTCTTCGTCAATCTGACGTCCGGAGCAGTATTTTATAGTGAAATAATTTTCAACTTAAATTGACCAAATTAAACCGGAAGCTCCGCCATTAGTCTCAGCCATCAATCTCAACTACATTTCAGTATATCCTCTTTGGATGACGAATTCCGATTGTGATCTACATTGGCGATTCATCGCTATGAAGGGAATTTTGAAGCAAAAACTACAAAAAACGCTATTTGGTTTTTCAGTCGGAAAATAAAAAATGCGTGTGTGGCCATTTTTGGATATTCAGCCACTAAGGGGGTAAAATAGTAGGTGCAAATTTTTTTAAAAATAAATAATTACTAAAGAACTACTGAAGGAATTTTCAGGCTAGATCTATGACAACTGGTATTTGACTTCCTTGTTAGAAATAAAAAATACGCGTTTCAGTGTTTCTGGAAACTGAAATCCTAAGCGAGTGCAACAGGGGGTGAAAATTTTAAAGAAAATATTTCGTTACATTAAAAGCATTTTTAAGTTAAATTTATGAAAATTGGTATTCCACTTCTCGTTTAGAAATAAAGACATATTTGCTAGGAAACGAAAATTCCTATGGAAGTATCTCCACAAGAACACGAAAGGCATCTTTACCAAAAACGTTTTACTCCAGCTACCCGAATCGTTTTTGGTCAGAAATACATTCTGAAAAGACTATGTTTATATGGCTTTATTTACCGTAAGAAGTTTAGGAGGTGTTTCAATTTGTGAACAAGGCAAAAACTGGATTAAATAAATAATAAATAAAATCTCGGTAGGCCATACAGTCTACGCGAGCGAAGCAGCTGGCGCTAAGATAGAAACTAAATAAAGTAAGCCAACTTTCTGAGAGATGAGACTGTATAATAGAGAATACTTTATCAGTAGTAAATATGTTCATTTTTACAACGTAACCTAAGTGTTCCTTTATTTGTTAAACACATTCTATACGTTTCCTATGATATTTTCACCACTTACTGCAGTTATGGTCTTTTTTCCTAGAACTCTTCTTTTCAGCATATTTCGAGGAGCATGAAATTGCTATGCTGATGCAGAAGAAGGGATCTTATCGTTCTTCAACATCATTCTTCAACAACTAACCAGCATTTTCCATCACAACAAGATCCCACTTTTGTTGGCCTGATTTCTGGACATATTTTCTTGGCATCTTGATGCTCTGGTATCTCAGCGCCATACCCTTTTCAATCGAAGTTTTGCTGTTGGGCCAAGTACAGCAGAACAGATATAAAACTTCCTGGCAGATTAAATAATGTTAGTTAATTAATTCAAAACCATTACATGGGGACAGAACGATGAATGATAGCTTTGAGTGTAAACGGATTTAGAACTCGGTTTGCAGTGCTATGTGTGATATGTGAAAGTAAGTAACTCTTACTAGGGGAAACTTGTTACAAATGAATTACAGGTAAAGTGGCCAAATTGCTCATTATTCCCGATGAGTAGAGTGCCCAATTTTCCCGATCTGACGCCATTAATGTCTGACATGTGTCCAACCAAAGGAGCAAGAGAGAGCAACATTTGTGTAACAAAATGCGTTGTTTAGATGTTGAAACTGTAATAAGGAATACTTTATGTTTAAGTAAGATAACAAATATAATATGAATGACTTACTTTACACCAGATGAGTAAAAATCATAATTTTTTTAAAATTCAAAAACAACGGAACATACTTCGTCTGTCAAAATCACATACAGCAATGATGTTATAACTAGTCTGACCACTTCCCAGCATGCAGTATAACTGTTCAGGGCAAAAAAATGCGATGGCCACCTTTCATGTCCTGGTCTCCTTACTCACCTGCACCTACAGATACATAGAAAAAGTGAAGGAACTTTCGGACACAATATCAACAGAAAGTCCACTCACTGGGATGGATAACTTCACAAAAAATCCAGTCCCCACCCCAAGCAAAAAAGGAATAGTGCTTACAACAATGATGCATTGAGCCACGTTGTTTGGAGGGTGTGAGACTTTCAGAAGGAAGGCTACTTTGACAACGAAAGAAGAAGCTAAAGGAAAAATATGCGCCTTATTCTTAGAAACAGTCACAGACCGCATCAGTAGTGTGTCAAGATGACACGGTACCGGCGCAGTGCTTAGACAAGAGATGTGCCTGACTAACTGAATACTGCGAAGGATTTATGCCCACCGTGTACCACGGCATGTATATTCAGAAACAGGACAAATATCTAATATAAAGTGGCTCTGTCTATTTCTCCTTTCTTTCCGTAAGAAACTAGTATGTGAAATATTGCCTGGCACTAACTAAGATACAAAATTTTTTCGCGTTTCATTTCGTTCTTTGACTTTAGCTACGTATGGGGCCCCATTTCCTGTTACTGTAACCACCCATATTTTTAAAGTAAATACTTTCTCATTATTATTATTCGTTTCTCTTCTTCAACATTATGTATCGACCTCAGAGTCACTGATGAACGCTGTATTCCGAAATGAATAACAAACTTTTGTGTTACTAATGTTATATGATCATAAGAAAGATCAACAGTTAAGTCTTAAATATATCTGAACGTATTTTAGCCCAAACATAGTTTGGTTAAGCCGATCTCAGACAGTGTATTAACTTCAACCGCTGGGAAGTTTCTCCATAGTTATCCTTCTCAGCACCGGATTGTGCTGTAGCACAGCAAAGTGACTTTCCTGGCGGCACATCACGGAACTAACTGATGAAACGTTCGCAGCTCCAAGTTGGGACGGTAGAAATGCGGAAGCCTGTCACTAAAAATTGTGATATATTTCAGAATGTACCAAGCTCTACACTACGTGAAGAAGTATTCAAAACAACAGTGTTCAATGTTTATCAACAGAAGAGAATAAGACAGAACGTGGCATAAGCTTATATGCACCAACGGAAAATTTCCTTCGAGGTTTTGAATCTATATTGTGTTGAGTTAATAAAAGGTGATTTGGAACTTCCTCGTTGGATGATCACGTTTTCCATACTTATCTGTTTCATGTGTCCTAGCAATCAGGAGATATGCCACGACAGACACATTCTAAAGCTATCAGCTGATTCACACTCCATGGCGCGCATACGATGGGGGACGGAGGCGGGGGGTTGGCTTCACGTGATGGTAAGGTGTATTTTTAATGTTTTGGAAGACGAATGGCAACTTGTATCCATAAAAGTGTTGCAGTTCTGACCCTATTAGAAACTTGCGTAATACCGACATTTAAATTACTTTCTTGAAAGGGGGTGGGGGTTGGAGGGCTACCGCTCCTTTTTTCCGCTGGTACGTGCGCCCTTACTGACCACTTATAGTCGACGTCAAGCCAAAACCACTCACTGAAAGTAGGTGGCAGCACGAGCAGTAGAGGCTAACGTGGAATAAGCGTATTGTGCGGGATGGGGTGGGGTGAGGGGGGCGGGAAACACTGCATTCGTTGCCGTAATGCAGAACCGGAACAATTTATCTGACTTCGGAAAGATCATTATCATTGGCAAGGAAGCATTTCCCAAATGGGTAAGTTTATTAACTATTCGCATGCCACCATGGTTAAAGTGTAATTAGATGCAAAATGGCGTTATCCAAAATCGGCACCGAGGTAACTGCAGTGCAATACAAGACGTAGATGCCACAGGTGAATGACGGCTGAGGAGAAGTTTACAGGCGAATAGGCACGCAAGTATTGAGTAACTGACTACCCAAATAGACCAGGGGGGTACCAACAAAGTCTTCTCAACTAACGTGCAGCGAACGTTTTTGCGTCAGAGGCTCTGCAGTAGGCGACTGGATCATGTATCCTACCTGACTGCTCTTGGACGGCGACGAAGGCTGGAACTTGCACGCCATTAAGGCAATCGAACGTCCAATGAGTAGCGACAGGTGATCTTCTGATATGAATCAGGCTTTATGCTCCATCGAACAGATGGGCGTTGACGTATACGGTGTGGAAGCAAATACCCTGCAAGAATCGTCGGAAGGGTCTAGGCTGGAGAGCATTCCCTTGGTTATTCCGTCATTCTGAACGGCACAATGGTTCAACAAAAGTATGCATCTACTCTTGGGGACCACGTCCACCCTTAAATGCAGTTTGCTTTTCCTCGGCAGCAGGACAATGCAAAGTGTCACACAGTGTACGTGCATGGTCCGAAAACCAACAGGATCACTCCCCTGGCCACAAAAATCCCCGAATTCGAATCCAATCGATAATGTATTGGACCATCTCGACAGGGCTGCTCGCTCCTCTGATCCTCAATCAAGAAACATAGCACAGGTGGCTATGGCATTTGATTCAGCATGGTTCCACATGCCTGTCAGTAATTTACAGAAGATCATTAACTCTCATCCTGCACCTCTCGCTGAAGTCCATGCTCCAAAAGGTAGTTATTCAGACTTTTGACAGATGGTTCCACTATTGTGGCTGCATACTGTATCGTTCCATTTTCTGTGAACAGAGCGAAACTTAAGGTGTTCGGAGCGACGCCACACAAGAAAAAACTTTCTCAGATTCGTCGTCCCAACTGAAGAGGATCAGTAGAGACGGGGTGCATGTATAGATAGAGTGGGGATAAGGATGGAGACTGAATCTAGCCAGAGGTTTAGGAAGCCACGGGAACAAAAGTTGACACTGAAGTCACCGTTATCATGAGTGCCACCTCGCTCACTTTGCAGTTCTGAATATCTTTTCTTGGAATTTTCTCTTTCTACAGGATTTAAAATCTCAGCATTCTGTTACATAAACTGTGCGCGTTTTTGCATGAACCGACACTTTGTCATGCGTGGCCCAATTACATGTGACAAAACAAAAATTTCTCGTAGATAGCACCATATAAGAGTCGCCCTGCAAGTAATTTGAATATGTGATGAATCGTGTGCAAAACGTAAAATTACTAGAGTAATGATACTGAGTAAGCTAGACTGACAGTGATGTAGTTATTTTTGTTTTCCATGTTTACATCCGTGATAACCTAGAATTACGGAGGTATGTCAAATGACAAAACCAAAATATATATTTGTCAAGGATAAAGTAAACTATAACATCTGGTGTCATCGAATGGAAAAACTATACTCTGGCCTAGCTGCAGAGAATTTGAAGAAAAAGTTGAACTATTAAATTACGTGCAATACGCGAATTACAGGTACGAATTCAGACTGGCCGTCCACCGGAGCTCCATTTCAGAGAACAACTAGGTACTGTGGCCGACGTGATGTTTATAAGCCTTAGGACTGAGAGAACAAGCCACAAGGGAAAATTTCAGAAAATCATGCAGAGATTACTGTAGCGGAAAGTTGCAGAGAATTTGGGAGGGGCTGTTAAGTGAAAACTTGCTAGGATGTGGCGTAATATTTGAATAAGAGATGTAATATTACAAGAAAATACCATTCGCAAACATGGAATACTGTGTAGATTCAAGACATTATGAAACATTGGTAGTAACTGAGTTCAGAGGCAATATAGAACATAAAGATAAATTAAAAATCGGTTTTCACCCTGGCCTTTGGAGGTTTCTCATCTATTTCGCTTTTGGGAGCTCTAGGCGTTGATGCAAAGTGATCAGACTTTTACCACTTGTCTTGTTGTCGCCTGTATTTTCTGGAAGGAAACATTCGATCAGGCTTCGCTCCTTTCTAGTGCTAAAACTTTAGAACTAGAGAATTTCATTTAGGTTGTGATCAATCGTATTCGTGATTTACAACTTTTACATAGTTACCTCGTTTATTGGACGGTTAATGCTCTTTCTCACTAATAAATATGTTTCTTTAGATTCCTAAGTGAGGCGAAAATGCAAGGATGATGATTATGAAACTAAATAACACTGCTGTGAAAAAACGACAAAATAAGAACTAAAACAATGGTTCTGAATTAAATGCCTTGCACTTTTATTTTTATTTTAGGCATCACTACCCTAATAATGAAATACAACAGAGTTGGTAAAGAATGTAGCTACAGACATCATTAATAACAAACGTGATACATTAGAGTTCAAAACAGTTCTTCTGCACATTTTATACAATTAAAAAAATTATGTTGAAAAAAATATTTTGAACAAACTTGATAAAAACAGCATGACGTCAGCTAAAGTCTAGGAAATCGACATATGTTATATGGACTTACGCATCAGGTGCCCTAAGAGAATATAGAACAAATATGGAGGTGTGTCAGAAGGTAGCACTAAAACAGAGGAAAGGAAACTCACAATGACGGCCCGTTGGAGAACAAGCAAAGGACAGTGAAGAGAGAGAAGTAGAAAAAAAGATTTAAAAGCAAAATAAAATATAGAACTAAATGGCATATAAAAGATTCACGTGGGAGCATAATAAATAGACGTGCAAAAAAACCCTGCGATGAACGAAAATTTATGCTAGGAATCAACTACAGAAAAAAAATAAAATCGAAGCAACGAAGGATATCCCTGCGTATAACCACTGTGTTAATATGACATGCAGCCACGAGGAACTGAGCGTGACGTGTGTTGTTTTCTTGTTAAGTAAAATACCATACTGTGTAATAAAACGTAACAGAGTTGTTATACTCCTTTTGATTAATTATATCGCATTCTGTAGACACCAATGGATAACGGCCTTGGGGGCCGAAACGGGCCGTGGTTCATTTAAAACGAAAGAAAAATCTCTATCAAGATGTTCCACACTTTGGACAATAAATTAAAACAAAGACGATCTGTACGAAAGTTCACGTCATTGAAAGAAAAATCTGCTGCACCACAGTACAATTACCCCCTCCCACCCCTCCCTTATGTTTTTACAAGATAGCATGCTGCGTGTAAAGACGTACACGAGATAATCGAGACGTTGCTGCTTAATACACTCCTGGCAATTGAAATAAGAACACCGTGAATTCATTGTCCCAGGAAGGGGAAACTTTATTGACACATTCCTGGGGTCAGATACATCACATGATCACACTGACAGAACCACAGGCACATAGACACAGGCAACAGAGCATGCACAATGTCGGCACTAGTACAGTGTATATCCACCTTTCGCAGCAATGCAGGCTGCTATTCTCCCATGGAGACGATCGTAGAGATGCTGGATGTAGTCCTGTGGAACGGCTTGCCATGCCATTTCCACCTGGCGCCTCAGTTGGACCAGCGTTCGTGCTGGACGTGCAGACCGCGTGAGACGACGCTTCATCCAGTCCCAAACATGCTCAATGGGGGACAGATCCGGAGATCTTGCTGGCCAGGGTAGTTGACTTACACCTTCTAGAGCACGTTGGGTGGCACGGGATACATGCGGACGTGCATTGTCCTGTTGGAACAGCAAGTTCCCTTGCCGGTCTAGGAATGGTAGAACGATGGGTTCGATGACGGTTTGGATGTACCGTGCACTATTCAGTGTCCCCTCGACGATCACCAGTGGTGTACGGCCAGTGTAGGAGATCGCTCCCCACACCATGATGCCGGGTGTTGGCCCTCTGTGCCTCGGTCGTATGCAGTCCTAATTGTGGCGCTCACCTGCACGGCGCCAAACACGCATACGACCATCATTGGCACCAAGGCAGAAGCGACTCTCATCGCTGAAGACGACACGTCTCCATTCGTCCCTCCATTCACGCCTGTCGCGACACCACTGGAGGCGGGCTGCACGATGTTGGGGCGTGAGCGGAAGACGGCCTAACGGTGTGCGGGACCGTAGCCCAGCTTCATGGAGACGGTTGCGAATGGTCCTCGCCGATACCCCAGGAGCAACAGTGTCCCTAATTTGCTGGGAAGTGGCGGCGCGGTCCCCTACGGCACTGCGTAGGATCCTACGGTCTTGGCGTGCATCCGTGCGTCGCTGCGGTCCGGTCCCAGGTCGACGGGCACGTGCACCTTCCGTCGACCACTGGCGACGACATCGATGTACTGTGGAGACCTCACGCCCCACGTGTTGAGCAATTCGGCGGTACGTCCACCCGGCCTCCCGCATGCCCACTATACGCCCTCGCTCAAAGTCCGTCAACTGCACATATGGTTCACGTCCACGCTGTCGCGGCATGCTACCGGTGTTAAAGACTGCGATGGAGCTCCGTATGCCACGGTAAACTGGCTGACACTGACGGCGGCGGTGCACAAACGCTGCGCAGCTAGCGCCATTCGACGCCCAACACCGCGGTTCCTGGTGTGTCCGCTGTGCCGTGCGTGTGATCATTGTTTGTACAGCCCTCTCGCAGTGTCCGGAGGAAGTATGGTGGGTCTGACACACCGGTGTCAATGTGTTCTTTTTTCCATTTCCAGGAGTGTACTTAGTCACTCCTCGACAGCGAACCCCCTGAAGTTATCCAGGCCTATAAAGCACTCCAAGTTTCAGCCTGTCCCATCATACGCAATCGGATTCATTTCAGAAGATACTGCAAGCCATGATCTCTTGATTCCTGCCTCCTGAAGGAAGGTGTTCGCGAAGAGAAGAATAATACACTTTAATACAAAATCAGATGGTTCAAATGGTTCAAATGGCTCTGAGCACTATGGGACTCAACTGCTGTGGTCATAAGTCCCCTAGAACTTTGAACTACTTAAACCTAACTAACCTAAGGACATCTCACACATCCATGCCCGAGGCAGGATTCTAACCTGCGACCGTAGCGGCCGCTCGGCTCCAGACTGTAGCGCCTAGAACCGCGTGGCCACTCCGGCCGGCCGTTGGTTCACTTCCGGCCTTTACGGAAGTAGATCTTCGGCAGGAAATTGATTGATAGATTTGTTGGATGTCATCCTGATGGGTATCACGCCAAATTCATTTGGCGCATTAAATCTCTAGATGATTGGAGAGCCCTTCTCATCGAGCTCCAAACGTCCCCAGTTGCGTACAGATCAGGCGAACTATATGGCCAAAGTAGAGTTTCGCAAGTGCGAAAGCAATTCGCAGAAAATATTGATATGTGTGGTCGGGCATAATGGTACTGGTATGCAAACAGGCCCAGGATGGCTGTCAATGAAGGGGCAAAAATACTAGGACGTAGAATACCGCCGACGTACTGCTGTGGGGTAAGGGTTCCGCGGATGACAATCAAAGGGCTCCTGCAATGAAAAGAAATGGCACTGCAGACCATCAGTCCTGCTTGTCGGGTTGGAATCCCACCGTTCTCCAGCGTGACCTCAGACACATCTTCGGACTGGAATCTCTTTTATTGGAGTAGAAGCATCTTCAGTGATGAGTTCCGCTTGGAACTGAGCTCAGATGATCAGCAAAAACTTGTCTGGAGATCCTAGGCAGTGGTCGGATACCAACCTGACTGTCACTCGCCATATGACCCGACAACCTTGAGCGATGGTCACGAGTGCAATTTCTTTTCACATTAGGAACCCCTTTGGTGGTCATTTTGGCACACTTATAGTTCACCGGTACGTCGCCAATATTCAACGCTCCGTTTTGTTGCCTTCATGGCAAGCCATCCTGGGCTTGCATTTCAGAAAGATAAAGCCCGCCTGTACACGGTGAGAGTTCCACTGCATGTCTTCGTGCTTGATAAACACTACCTTGGCCAACAAAGTCGCCGAATCTCTCCCGAATTGAGAAAGTTTGAAGAGTTGTCGGCAGAGCTCTCTTACCAACTCAGGGTTTTGTCGATCTAGCATGACAGTTGGATATCCCTCATGAGCACATCCAACAACTCCATCAATAAATCATACAGTTTTTCTGAAATTGTAATCATTTGTTTATCTGTATAAATACATCGCACCTATCGTTTTCTGTCTCATTAGGATAAATACTTTGCGATCCCTCGTTTATTTTATTTATTTCCTTTTCTTTTTCTGTTTTAGTGTACTTCACCGAAGTGTGTCTCGTAAGTTGAAGTGTTCTGCCGCTATAATGCATATCAAATTACCATAGAATGGAAGAAAAGGGAATGGCGTCTTGACGAGTGATTGATCCAAAATAGGACTTAACTACCTCCCTTTCGAGCTCAATGGGCAGCGTGTCTACGAAGTGCGCTGGTACCCTCCCGGCTCCATTCTCTTCTGTGGCTATCATGAAGCGTCAGACATGTCCTGAACCGACGGTGGAGAGAACCAAACTCCACTGATTCTGACTGAATACCAGATGCTTTACTTCGCACAGTGGCGGAAGGTTGTACTGCTGTGCGTAGTGGACGCCTGGGAACCACAGTGTTCGTAAGCTGACGGTCGTATTCTGGCTGGGCCGACAGTGCTCTCCTAGCTGACTCCAGAGAACACACAGTTCTTTTCCGTTCTATTCGGGAACATGGGAACAATATTTTGCAGGTATCAGTTATCAGCTGCTGGTGTTAGAGGCAGGCAGACACTACAAGACGGATGTAGCATGTTTTGCACCACACATAGTGGTTGAATATTGGAATGACACTGATGTGGTAGACGCTCGTTTGATAAACCTACGTGTCGTGAAGTGATTCTGGGTGCTCACGGCCTAAGAAGGGGACGTTACAGACTGGTCCTCTTTGATTTTTTTCGCAATTGTAGGATATGAAGTTCGCTGGCCGGACATCAGTTTCCTAAAGCAGTACAACTGAAATCTCGAACACTCTCGAAGAATCTTATTTGATAATTAGATTTCCGAGCAATGTTAAGCACAGAATTCTTTTACCAAAATAAGAGTCACCAATAGGTGACCGCATAGCGTATAAGATGTATAATATTGAAGTCTATGGCTCGAATCGCAGTAAAATGATTTTTTTAGTTACACTAAATTCTGTATTTATCATCAAGTGCAAATGATAATTAAGAAATACTGATGTTTCTTTAATAAAAATGCCGTTTATTTTTAATCGACAGTCAAACGAAAATAAATTAATGGTTGATACTGACATGCAAAATGCGTTACATTTAAGTAAAACAGTATTACACACCTTAGTAAAACCATCCAACCTCTGGAAACAAAAGGAATTTTACCCCCTACTTTACGTCTCACATTTTAAACCAAATTTTAATGTCTGTCGCATTTAATGAAATTCGAAACTGAAAATAAAAAAGGGTTATTTTTGTAAAACGCAACAGTTTTTGTCGCAGCTGCACTGCAAGCTAGCCTTCCCTCTAGCAAAGCACATTGCACCGATCAACCTACTCGCCGCGTTAAACGTGACTGCTAGCAATACAGACGTGCAAAATGCCAGAGAGTTAAGTAAAACATAATTATATGCGCCAGTAATACTGTTTAATCGCTGGAAATATTTTATTCCCTATTTTACGTTTTGCATTTTTATACAAAAATTTAATTTGCTTCGTATTTTTATGTAATATGTAATTAAAATCAAACAGCTGTTTTTTTGTAAAACAACTGTGATTCAATGTTGTTAATTATCATTTCCGTTTGTTAAATGTTGTGACGACTTCTCGCGTTTTCTCAACTCCACTGAAATTTAGCTTTCCCCTTAGCAACGGACGTTGCGCGGGTCAGCCTGCACTGCAGGCGAAACGAGATCGCCAGCTATTCGAGTGGCTTAGAGCAGAATACAGCAGTTTTATAGTAAGAAGACCACAGAAATAACAAGATTCAATTGTTAATTTTATGCCATTAAAATCTAAGAAATGTTGAGGTAAATATACACTGGCTTAAATTTTACGATTTGTAAGTTTAAGAAAAAGATATTCTTAATATTCAAGTATCATTTTGCCAACAAAAAGAAATTCAAATGATTAAGAGTTTATTCGAAAGAGAGCGAGATTTTATTCGAAATCTCTTGCGGCCCTTTTGTGGGCCAATTTTAGGTTGTTTCTCGGCTCGGTAGACTAAAAGTGTACTGCACCAAATTGTTGGTCACAACTTCACTTACGTCACTTTGGTACGTACTAAACAGTTATCATTTACAAGCCTGTGCAGTAGATTTCCTTATCGTAGGTTGTGTTTGACGAGGTGTAGCATTATCAATGTCAGTGCCTGGTACACACCGTACTAGACTTAACGTTTTTTAACATTTTATTTCATCTGTCGTTAGCTGATCCTTGATATGCGTCAACATAAAGTGGAAATATTCCATTATTTTATTTGCCCAAAAAATATTATAGAAGTATTTCGTTCAGTTCTGATTTTACTTTAATACAGAAGTTCGTACCACTTTGAAAAATTGTGCACTCGTCCGGAAATGGAACCTGCTGGTAACGTTCTGCGAATTAAACGGCGTGATGCTGAGTATGGAAATAGTACAGAGAAAGTGAACATTTCACACAGTCTGTGAATTTAACACTGATAGCACAATCGGCAAGTACACTGCCCGCGAGTGGTAGGAGTACAGGTGTGAATATCAGCCCGGGACACAGGATGAGCACTCACGTGTGAACAGGACATCGTCACAGTGCACACTTCACTAAAGCATGAACAGTGCCATTCTGGGCTTGAGTTCTTGATAGATACGCCAACACAAACTAGAGTAACGGCAACGTGTGGCATTTTAAGTCAGTAAACAATCAGTTCGTTAAGCGGCATTGTGTGTGAAGTTCAAATCATATTTTTGTTCTATTTTCTAATGAGATAGAGAACACTGAACGCTGCATATGGGTTACAGGTATTTAACGGACTTGAAGTTGGGTTTGTCACCGAATAAAGCCGTCCAGATTGCTTAATGTATTTCTTTATTTATAACGTAGTTTAGGCTACTTCCGTCATGGGCATAATTATATTTTTGAGCTGATTTCACAGTTGACGTCCTGTTTAGGTCTAGGTGCTATTGAAACTATTATATAGTGAGTATGGTAAACTGTAACAGTACTGAAGTGAACTAACTGGTTTCCTTTTCTTAACTTCGTGTGTGTCGGCGTTGCTGTTGTGAGCAATTCAGAAGGTGTTATTATGAAAACGCTATCTGATGAAATAAGATGCCGAAACTATCTGAAATTGGGTAACCATATTCGAAGAAACATTTACCAAAATAATGAACAGTCAAATACTGCATGTTAAAGAAACTGTTCTGTCAAAGTCAGTATTGTGCAGTGCGGTGAACAGTGCACAGTAAGTGACTTGCTGTTTCAGTACAGAAAAATAACAGACTATAAATCATTCATGAAATTACAAAACGAATTTTGAAAGAATAAGTAACCAAAAATATGTCCCAAAAATGTGGTGTGATTCAATACAAGCAAACTGACTAAATAAAATTCCAAACGCTATATAATACACACATAAGTGTAACACTGCACTGTACTTGTAAGAATAAATCTGTCTGCATAAGTAATGAAATGAAAAATGATCTTTACCGAAAGTTAACCTGATACCAATTTTGAAATGCAGCGCATGGCTGTGAATTTTAAAGTCACTCTAACAAATTTACGTGGTCTACGTGTGCCAACGGAAACTCGGTACTGACCGAGGTGATGAACGTAGAAATAAAGTGTAACAGGAAACCACTTGAAAGGGGAGAAAGCCGTGCGCAGTTCAATGTAAGGTCATGCAACTAATTTAGCATGTCACACTTTTGTTTTAGCCTGTGTTTCACAGAATGCAATGCGGCGACTCACATTTCTATGAAGAAACGGTGAAGGATATTGAAATTACTGAACGATGTAAAAGAGACTAGAATTCAAAAACTATACTGAAATTCTAATGCCTGAACAACTATCATCATCTTTACAAACATCACTTATATAAAAATATATTACTCTGCCATGAAATCAATTATTATTTGTATAATGGTAAAGGGGCGGTAAATCTATACCTTCTGAGTGCAAGACATGTGAATAGATAATTTTGTTTAATCACGTTTCAACAGTCAAACTAACTAACCTGATCCAATAAAAATTCCACTGAAACTTCTCTTTTACAAAAAGATCAGAAAATACGCGCATGCAAGAAGTTCAGCAATTTTACGTGAAAATCTTCCCACTTTCAAGTTAATTTTTGCCAAATAATATTAAAAATTTTTAGATACTTTGCATTTGTATGTATGTGCTCTGTTAGCAAGTGCTAGATGATTCAGTATCATGACCAACATCCGACTCACTTATTTACGAATATCTCACAGAGTGCTGCAACAACGGCAATGCTACTGGCAACCAAAGATCACAATGCTTCTACTAATAGCCCCTGTGGCGTAACATATTGACTCTTGAAAAGTGTTGTTTGAAAAATATCCATAGCAGAGATGGGAAGTATGACTAACCGAATGAAAATAGAACGCATATCACTCTCACTACAGCCCGCATCTCGTGGTCGTGCGGTAGCGTTCTCGCTTCCCACGCCCGGGTTCCCGGGTTCGATTCCCGGCGGGGTCAGAGATTTTCTCTGCCTCGTGATGGCTGGGTGTTGTGTGCTGTCCTTAGGTTAGTTATGTTTAAGTAGTTCTAAGTTCTAGGGGACTGATGACCATAGATGTTATGTCCCATAGTGCTCAGAGCCGTTTTTGAACCCTCACTACATACGAAAAATAAACTAGAAACCAAACAATCGATACGGAACGACGGTTTAGAAGCTCTAAGATTTCATATGATCATTATAATAACCGAAAAAAGATAACTGCATGGGTTTCTTCCCACAATTATCACAATGATCCAGGGTTGATTCACGAAGATTATTCTCTTTATGGAAAACATAAAATGTGGCCACATCCGTTGTCAATAGTATTAGCCAGACACTAACATGTGACACTTCAATACAAGCAGTATGAGAGTCAAGTGGCATGTACAAACCTTATACACTTTATTCTCTTAAAAATAAATGTAATTAATACTGTTTAGGAGCTTGTCGCGCTCCAATATAGGTCTTAATATCACATAGCAGGATGAAAAAATTGTAATTCCACATACTTTTTAATCTTGTAATGTCTACATCTTATCTTTTTCTTCTCTTACTGAAATTTTACATTTTCCTTCCTCTGAATTCTTCATGAGACACAAAGATTGCACACTATCTGTGACATTATTTTAGTGAGGATGCGATGTGTCACTGGCTTTATGCGTACAAGTATTCTATTACTTGAGGTAAGTGTTTAATACATGGCAGACTTTGACATTTTAATATTTAAATCATCAACGATAAATAAAATTACAATCATGTAAAGTAGAAGCGATTGAATGCTGAATTGTCTAAACAGTCAGAGGCTCTTGTATTTTAATTGGCGAGATGCAAGTGGTACAGATGACAGTGACGAAATGCCAAAAACAGCTCTGGGCTATGCCAACCTGACATTCAGATTGTCAGAGAACAAGGTACATGTTATGACCCATCCGGGTGTGCACCTTAATAATGCTAGAAGTGCATTGTTTCGACATTCGATGATTGTAACCGTCATCAATAACATACGTGCTTAGAGGGGCATAGAGCGTGTCTTGAGGGACTAAGGGCAAAAAATTTCTGCAAAGCACCGTCTCACCAGCAAAACTCGTTTCTAGACAATCGGCTTTTCTGTCTTTGAGCTTACCAATGAATGCAGTGTTCTTCTGATTGGTGTGGATGCATTCGACACTATCTATCACCTATAATCTTTCAGGTCTTTTACCAAGAAAGGAGTGACATCAATTTGCCATGGAGTGCAGCTCTGCATCTCGATTAACAAACCGAAGAGACTCGCTGCGAGTAACAGGGGAATTCTGTTTATGTTGGTACACTGGGTAAGGTTCCATTGGCCATATATCACCTCATGAGCCGATAACATGTCCACTGTATGTGCAAGAATCGTACAGGATCCCGATTTATTGAAGCAACACATCTAAGCCCAATACATACTAATTGATCCAACCCAAAGGAACAAAAGCAAGATAAGTACAATGGAAACACTGAGATCCAGTACGATCAATCAGCGACGAACTATTTAGTTCAATTCACTTTGCATTAGCTTCGATAGCTTCTAGGATAACTACTAAAATTCACTGAGGAAAGGAAACAATCTTACATCATAAGGTGCCTGTGTTCAGGAAACTGGTTATTTTTTACAAATATTAGTGACGGATAGGGCGTAGACAAAACCATAGGCAAACTCATTCTACTTTAGTTCTCTACTTACACATAAAAGAGGGATGGAGCACCTAAATTCAGATTGGGAATTCATCACTAACAGTATCTTCAGACGTTTCGCAGAATCAGCTACTACAGAATGAGGTTACGATCATGCACTCACGCGGAAATTCTAGAGATACAGAAATTAACAAGAGAGGACAGCTTATCGCCACAAATTCTAGTAAATTCCAGGAAGCCACGGGCTACTCATTTACTGCCGTGACTACTGTTGAGTGTCAGCTCCTTCTGGATAGGGAGATTACAGAAGAAGTTGGAATGGCCGGTGCCTACGTGGTGTTCGAAACCATGGTAAGATCAGTATCACAACATTGGCTCAGCCCTGAATTTAGAACAAACGGGATTAATGCCACGGTCACCCAGGTGCATGTGAGGAGCGTGAAAGTTGTAACGTCCCCTTAGAAAAATTACGAATGACTGTGCTGCTAAACTTCTACGCTATTTGATCTTCAAACAGCTGAGCAAATCTCAACGTACTCAAACAGTTTTCTCATTACTTATTCTGGTCATCACTAAACTGACACACAATATTTTTAGCGCAACGCAATCTAACTTTCTATAATCCCTACAAAAGTATGGCCCTGACTAACAATAACCTATACCTTTCATGAATCACATACCTCACAAAAATCTTCGTTACTCGAACTGCTGCAATACAGCCAGCGCCAATACTGCCAGCTAAATAAAAGATTCAAACTACTGAAGCCACTACCTACTGATAGGCATACTTAGCAAATGAAAGATTTTGATAGGGAACAAACAATGTATTTACCTTAATAGTCTTCAAAAGTCATCATATATATATATATATATATATATATATATATATATATATATATATATATATCAATTCATGATATCCATCGTAAAAAATTTCCTTTTTCTGGCGGACACACGTCCAGATCGTCCGCTCATAGTAACCTCTCAAAACTCTGGCATCTCTCTCTTCACATCCACCACTGCTGGCGGCTCACCTCCAATTGCCCAACACCACACAAGCGAATATTCCAACAATGAGTCCAACCAGCAACAGACTGCACACAGCACAGTCAGTGATTTTCATACAAAGCGCTACGTGGCGTTACCAAGATAAAAACCTAAACAGCCTACTTACAAAGTGAACTGATGCGAAATTAACCACAGATTTCATATCGACCACGCAGCTTATTACGAGGCCAAGTGACAACTTGGATTCATGATTCTAAGTTCCACAGGAAGGAATTAAACTTCACACATAAAACAAACCCACATAAATTGGATCACGCCCTACACCTGAGGGGGACTATAGTATCACTTTTGAACGTGACATAACTTACAAAAGCTCATCCTGATTTAATGCCTAACATCACATTCCGTCAGAAACTTGAATAATCAGCAGTTATCCACGTCCGAGTGTCTCCCGTGAAAAAATTTCACAATGTTCCCCAGACGTTGTGCCCAGAATCAGTCTTCATGGAAGGATGGCTGCTGATCAATCCATGGACCCTGTTAAAAGGCGTGGGCTACTAGGCCAGCAGGGGAGTTTTGAAAAAGCATGAGCAGCCGTTGGGCGTAGGCGCTTTCTGAAGAGAGAAAAGTTCCAGAACGTTCTAGAAGGATCTGAGCAGCATTCTACAGGCACAATGAAAGGACTCGGATTTTAAAACGGCGGGAACGCTGGCTGCTGCCGTTGAGACTTGCTATCGCCACAACTGCTTAAAAAATCCAACGAGATTATCCGCCGCCTCCCAGGGAAAAAGAAAGAGAGTATCATCCTATAACTCGAAGTTCTGTTGCCACATTCCTATCTTACGCTTGTGAGTATACTGGGACTTGGTATATGAAAATGATTGACGCTGCTAACTCGTATAAGACTACAGAAATAAAATCCAGCACAGAATCATCCTCCAAGAATGTAGTAGACAGAAATGTTGAACAGAAGAAGAAACAGAAAGATAAAATAATGAAAGGGATGAGAAAACAGTGGACCACTTTCAACGTTTCAGCAGTGTATAAATGCTTCGCAGTCAACGCTGCTTAACTGCCGGTGTTGGCTCCTATAACTTTGACACAGTATAGTGTTATTGTACTGCGTTCCCTAAGATGGGCACCTATCCTCAATTTGTTCTTCAGGGGTCATATGTTTAAAAATCACACTTTGGACACTGAATATTTCGTAAAAATTGATAGATATCCTAGTGAAGTTTGTGGGAAATTTAGCTATCGATACATACAAGAAACGCCGCTTTTTTATAATGGTTCATCACAATTCTTTGTATAAGAAATACAATGATATCGAATTTTTAACAAAAAATTGGCGCGGTAGTTTTCTATATAGGTGAAACATGGGAGGCTTCAAAACTATCTCTCTTCTCCGACTAGGTTTTAAACAGCCTTCAGCAGGGCTTGACCTGTTGCCTGAAACGATTATTAATGACATATTCGGGGTATATTGGTTACGAGGTTGATACTGTGTTGGGTGATTTAGTTGAAGCGTTCAAAAATTGAAGAGTATATTTCGGATGTACCGCTAAATGTTTCGAGTCGGCGACCGGAAACTCACATACAGAAGGTACGAGGTTGAATGTGAATTTCGATTTTGCCGGCTTAAACTAATCTTCGGAGTGAAGCTGCAACCTAATTTTTGGTTCCGCCTAGCAGTTTATGCAACTTGTTCTCTTACTTCGTGACGCGTATTGCCTGCATTTCAGGCTTCTCCACGGTTCACACGTTACCTGTAGTGGTTACATATTGGGAATCCTTTATGCTTTGTCTTGTTTTGACTAACTGGACGCAAGATATTTTCTCGTTCTGTTGGGCACACATAGAAAAAATATTTTTATTTCCCAGCGTGGCAGGTAACGGACTGCATACTGTCTTAGCAATTGACATCAAAATGTAAAGTATCAACAGAGAAAACTCGAGATTATCATTCAGTACGATTAAGACTTATTCTTTGCAAGGTTTTCTGCGACGTAAAAGACTCTCTGTGACGTAAAAGACTCCCTGTTGTTCAACAGCTGCGATGAAAAGAAGCTACAAAATCAAATAGAGTTTCGTATTTTGACCTTGCGAAAACATTGTTGACAAACAAAAACTTATCGCAACCAAAATAACATAAAAACATATGATGACTGATCTGAGGGATTATCATAAATCAAAGACATCTACACAGTAGTTCAGTGATCTCAGTGGCATTGAAACCGACGATGGCACCACTGAGTTCGGCATTCCGACTTAGATCCACTGTGAAATTTAAAAATTTAAGATACTGAACCACAGAAATAACTCATTGAGAAAAGTGATACTGGAATAGAAGACCCACTAAAATAGGTCGGCATAGATAAAAGCCCTGAATGTAAAACTGTTCTTGTATCAATCTTGATGGATTATACGAAAAAACTTACACCCTTTCCTGCGGCATTGTATTATAAGTCGCGGAAGTACCGAAATACTACATGTTAGCAAAAATGGATAGTTCATTCAATAAGGGCTCTCACATCGATGCTCATAATTGCTGATGTGACATCAGTCTGTTGTAAAATTATGAGCTCCAGCTGGGAGAGCGAGAATTTGCTCTTTTTATGAATCATCACAGATTCTGCAAACGACCAAATGTTTCCTCCGGTTAAAAAGCTTCACTAAAAAGAGATTCAGATTTATTAAGGAATTAACATAACTGGGAAATGATAGCATATAAACGGAATGTCATTCTGTTAGGATTTGTGCTCATCTTCAATGTTCAAATGTTTAATGCCGCAAAACTACGCAATTAATTTCTACGACGCAGTACATAAAACATGTGAATATATAGTTCAACAAATAGATTTGTGTATTAGTCTACGCTGCTCAGGAAATTAACCCATTTGGAGCACCGTGGCAACGGGAATCATGGTAACTTTGCTGCTGCTACGTACTACCAAGAACAGATTGACAATAGATCTTTGAGTCAAAATAGTAGTAATAGAAATAATTTTCAAAATGTAAACAATTTTTTGTTTTTATTGTCAGAAAACTAATATACAGTGGGTATCCAGAAATTACGTTCCGATCAGGCGCGAAATGGGAAGTGGTGGTGTCTCTTGCACGCCCGTGGATCGCGGCACGTCACTCTTAGCAGTTCTGAGGGCACCGGGAGCACGTAAAATTAACGACAAAAGTTGTCTTATGTGAATGCATGTAGTAAGCAGAAGATTTCAGGTTTGAGTCTCCACCCAGCACACGATTTCACTCGTCGCAGCTGATTCCACATAAAGTCACAATGCAGCTGACATCAGTAGTTCCTTACCTTTCCTTTCCTTTCTGTCCCCTACAACATCAATAAAAAAAATCTGTGTCTCCCGCAGAGCATTGGTGATTGCTGAGAGATTTCGCCTGATTATATGCTACTCCACATAACGCAACTGTAATGCATTCCCATCTTCATGACAATTCGCGGCCGCACACTCAAGAGCACTCCTACAGCGTTTACGATGTGAAGTGTTCGATCACCCACCACACATTTCGGACATGGCTCACTCTGATTTTCATCTCTGCCTACATGAACTCTGGCTGTTGTTGTTGTTGTCCAGAGACTGGTTTGATGTAGCTCTCCATGCTACTCTATGCTGTGCAAGCTTCTTCATTTCCGAGTTACTATTGCAACCTACATCCTTCTGAATCTGCTTAGCGTATTCAAGTCTTGGTCTCCCTCTACGATTTTTCCCTCCACGCTTCCCTCCATGGTGATCCCTTCATGTCACAGAAGGTGTCCTATCAACCGATCCCTTCATCTAGTCAAGATGTGCCACAAATTCCTCTTCTCCCCATTTCTGTTCAGTACCTCATTAGTTATGTGATCTACCCATCTAATCTTCAGCATACTTCTGTAGCACCACATTTCGAAAGCTTCTATTCTCATCTTGTCTACACTATTTGTCGTCCATCTTTCATTTCCGTACATGGCTACAGTCCGTACAAATGCTTTCAGAAAAGACTTCATGACATTTAAATCTATACTCGATGTTAACAAATTTCTCTGCTTCACAAACGCCTTCCTTGCCATAGCCAGTCTATATTTTGTATCCTCTTTACCTCGACCATTATCAGTTATTTTGCTCCCCAAATAGCAAAATTCATCTACTATTTTAAGTGTCTCATTTCTTAATCTAATTCCATCAGCATCGCATTTAATTCAGCTACATTGCATTATCCTCGTTTTACTCTTGTTGATGTTTATCTTATATCCTCGTTTCAAGACACTGTCCATTCCGTTCAACTGCTCTTCCAAGTCATTTACTGTCTCTGACGGAATTGCAGTGTCATCGGAAAACCTCAAAGTTTTTATTTCTTCTCCATGGATTTTAATTCCTACTCCACATTTTCCTTTACTGCTTGATCAATATACCGATTGAATAACATTTGGAATAGGCTACAACATTGTCTCACTCCTTTCTCAACCGCTGCTTCCCTTTCATGCCTCTCGACTCTTATAACTGCCATCTGGTTTCTATACAAATTGTAAATAGCCTTTTGCTCTCTGTGTTTGACCACTGCCAGTTTTAGAATTTGAAAGAGAGTATTCCAGTCAACATTGTCAGAAGCTTTCTCTAAGTGTACAAATGCTATAAACGAAGGTTTGCCTTTCCTTAATCTATCTTCTAAGATGTCGTAGGGTCGTTATTGCCTCACGTTTTCCAACATTTTTACCGAATCCCAAACTGATCTTTCTCGAGGTCGGCAGCTACCAGTTTTTCCATTCGCGTGTAATGGATTCGTGTTAGTATTTTGCAGCCGTGACGTATTAAACTGATAGTTTGGTAATTTTCACACCTGTCAACACCAGCTTTCTTTGGGATTGGAATCTGAGGGTATTGAAATCTGAGGATATTTCACCTGTCCTGAACGCTGTCTATTTAGACATTATTTTGGCACAGGCAACGATCTACAGATCAGTGTAGAGAATTGTCGGAAAGCACAGGAGGCTGCCTTTTATGACGAGGATGTTGAAAGTTAGTACAACGCCTCGGCAAATGTCTAAGTCAAAGCACGACTTTGTAGTGAAGTAGCTGGAAGGTGCAGCTAACTGTTGCAAACAAAACATTCCTTATTTTCACCGTGGTTTCCATTTCACGGCCGATCGGAACTTGCTTTCTGGACAACCCGAGTGAAAGCTGAGAAGGAGCCAATCACTATTGTAATTTGTAAAGAACGCAGAGATGTATGTGTGTGGTTCATCACGCAACAGAATATAGCATGCACTAACCACGTTGCATAATACACTGTTGAACTGAAACGTTATGACAGTTCCACACCGCGAGAATGAATGCCGTTTGGTGGCGTAGCAGGCTCGTGAAAGCTGTAAAGGAAGCTTACAAGTCAACTTTCCGTTGGAACTACTGACAATCTTGGGAGAGCCAGCGATGGCAAAACGCTTCCGTCTGGGGAGTAAGATGGATGAGAGATGCGAAATACCGTCAGATTTCCATAAGAATATAATAATTCGATTTCCAATGAAAGCAGATACTGTCAGGCGTGAAAATTATCGAACTACCAGTTTAATAAGCCACAGTTGAAAAATAAAAACACGGATTCTGTACAGAATAATGGAAAAACTGATAGAAGAAGAACTCGGGGAATTTCAGTTTGGATTCCGGAGAAATGTAGGAACATGCAAGGCAATACTGACCCTGCGACTTCTCGTACAGGATAGCTTAAGGAAAGGAAACCTACGTTTATACCATTTGTAGACTTACAGAAGGCTTTTGACAATGTTGACTGGAATACTGTCTTTCAAATTCTAAAGGCGAAAAGAGTAAAATACGGGGAGCGAAAGGCTATTTACAGTTTGTACTGAAACCAGACTGCAGTAATACGAGTCGACGGGCACAAAAAGGAGGTAGTGGTTGAGAAGGCAGCGGGACAGGGTTGTAGCCTATCCCTGATGTATATGTAATCTGTATATTGAGCAAGCAGTAAAGAAAACAAAAGCAAAATTTGAAGTAGGAATTAAAGCCCAGCGAGAAGAAATTAAAACCTTGAAGTTTGCCGGTAACACTGTAGTTCTCTCAGAGACAGCAAAGGACTTCGAAGAGCAGCTGGACGGAATAGATAGTGTCTTGAAAGGAGGATATAAGATGGCCACCAACAAAAGAAAAACGAGGATAACGCAATATAGTCGAATTAAATCAGGTGTTGCTGAGGGAATTAGATCAGAAAATAAGGCACATAAAGTATTAGATGAGTTTTGTTATTTAGGTGCAAAGTAACTGATGACGGTCGAAGTAGAGAGGATGTGAAATGTACACCGTCAATGGCAAGGAAAGCGTTTCTGAAGCAGAGAAATTTGTTAACATCGAGTATAGATTTAAGTGTCAGGAAGTCTTATCTGAAGGTGTTTGTGTAGAGTGTAGCCATGTATGAGAGCGAAAAAATGATCATAAACAGTGTAGACAAGGGAAGAATAGAAGCGTTTGAAATATGCTGCTACAGAAGAATGCTGAAGATTAGACAGACGGATCATGTAAATAATGAGGAGGTACTGAACAGAACTGGGGAGAAAAGAAATTTGTTGCCTAACATGACTAGAGGAAGGGATCGGTTGGTAGGACACATTCTGAGACATGAAGGGATCACCAATTTAGCAATGGAGGAAAGCCCTGGGGGGGGGGGGGGGGGGTAAAAATCGTAGAGGGAGACCGAGAGGTGAATCCAGTAAGTAGACTCAAGAGGATGTAGGTTGCAGTTGCAACAGCAACATAAGATAAGCAGAGACGAGTGGGAAATCTTTCAAGCGGCAATACGAACGGAAAATAGGCAAACCTACTGACAGAAGTAGCTTTGACAAAAGGGCAGATTCTTTTGACCCAGTGGATGAGATTGAACTCCTTGTAGTCGGTGAGGTTTGTTCCCCTACTAGCGTTCTTCTGTCGGCAGCATCTATGGAAAGTGTCTGAACAACTATGAAACTACTAGTAGTTGACAAGATGGCAGACGTCCGCGCCGTATCAAGGAATCTGGAGATAGAAAGTTGTGTCGCTATATAAAGCTGAATACAACTGGCAACTTTCAACGCTTGTGCAGGCCCAAGTGTTCCGGGGCACACCACTCAGTTCACACTGTTAAAATGGGACTTCGCAGAAGACGACCTAATCTTCCCATGTAACCCAACAACATCCTCAATTACGATAGCAGTGGCCACGGGTCATCGACGTTGGACCGTGGATCATTGGGACCGTGTTACCTGATTGGATACATCGCTTTTTTCTTGATGCAGTAAGTCGACGGTCCTGTCCAGATACGCCGTCACTCAGTTAAACGGCTATTCGAAGCACGCATCGCTCTGTGGGCACAGTCGTATGGGAGGAGTATTATGCCTTGGGGGAATTCAGCTGGAGTTCCATGGGACCAGTGGTACCGAATCCACAATGACAATTGTGAGCGTTCCATAGGCACAACAACATATTAAATCCAAAATGTGAAATCAAAACACACTCAGCCGTCTGAATTTCCAGCTGTATTTTATTTTTGCTGCTGATTTCAGCGTTACACTCCAGGCACCCTCAACGACGAGTGGGAAGAACAGGACTTCTTGTACAATCAAAAAAAAGTAAAGTGATAACCGAAGGGATCGCTTTCTTAAAAACTCTACGGATACCAGTGATTGCATATTGGCCCCTATTTTGATTGTACAAGAGGCGGAATTCCTCCCAAAAGTCGGTCAGAGGGCCTCAAGATGGCGTAGCGTAACGCCGAAACTGGTAGCAAAAATAAAATATTACTGGACATTTAGTCGGCTGGAAGTGTTTTGAATTGAGATTTTATATTGAACAGCCGAGGTTGCTCAACCACACAGTATAAAGAGGGACTTTCAGAGACGTGTCGTTAAACAGGTGGTCGTAACGTGTCGGCTCTTCAGTATTTTAAAACCATTTACTTCTGTGGAGGATTTCCGACAGTTCATAGAACATTAAAATACGCACCACATTCATCCTGTCATTACCTAAAGTTCTACATCTACATCTATGTCTACTTATATACTCGCGACCCGTAGTACGGCCGGCGGCAGAGGACACGCTGTACTACTGCTAGTCATTTCCTTTCCTGTTGCACTCGCCACTGTCTGTATGTTTTCGTATAAGCCCTTATTTCTCGATATCTCCGTGGCCCTTATGTGAAATATGTGTTGGAGGCAATAGAGATGTTTCGCAGCCAGCCTCAAATGCCGGTTCCCCGAAGGACATCGTCTTCCCTCCAGAAATTCCCATTTGAGTTCCCGAAGCATCTCCATGATATCCTCGTGTTGGTCATACCTACCGGTAACAAATCTAGCAGCCCGTTTCTGAATTACTTCGATGTCTACAGGTACATCTACATTTACATCGCTGCCCTGCACATCATGCTTAAGTGCCGGCCAGTGTGTTCATCGAATGACTTTCAGAATAATTCTCTGTTACTCCACTCTCCAACAGCGCGCCGAAAAAACGAATACCTATATCCTTTCGTACAAGCTCTGATTTTGCTTATTTTATTTTGATGTTCATTTCTTCCCATTTAGGTCGGCGTCAACAAAATATTTTCACTTTCGGAGGAGAAAGTTGGTGTTTGTAATTTCGTGAGAAGACCCGCCGCAACGAGAAACGCTTTTGTCTTAATGACGTCCCCCCCCCCCCCCCCCCCAAATTCCTGAATCATGTCCGTCACACGCTCCCCCCAATTTCTCGGTAATATAAAAAGCGCTACCGTTCATTGAACTTCCTGGATGTACTCCTCTAATCCTGTCTGGTAAGGATCGCCCACCGTGCAGCAGTACTCCAAAAGAGAACGGACAATCTTACTGTACTCTCTTTAGTAGATCTGTTACATCTTCTAAGCGTTCTAGCAATAATCATTGTGCAGTTAGTTCTGATCTTCTGAGGACTTTACTGGACGATAAACGACAACATCAACTGCAAATAACCTAAGACAGCTGCTGAGATTGTCTCCCAAATCGTCTATTTAGTTACGGAACAACAGAGGACCCTTAACTCTACCTTAGGGAACACCAGTAATCACTTCTGTTTGCTCCATTAATCCGACATGGTGCAGATCCCGAACTCTCGATCGGTACTGAAGGCAAGTTGCATTAGCGTCCTGTATGCGTTGTTCTTCAGAGATGAACCACACTTTCTCAAAATTTTCCGAATAAACCGAAGTCAACCATTCGCATTCGCTCTCAACATTCGTCACATGCTCATTCCATTTCATATCGCTTTGCAAATGCTACGTCCAGATATTTAAACGACGTCACTGTGCCGAGCAGTACACTACTATTGATGAATCCGAATATTACGAGTTTGTTTTCCTATTCTCCCGCATCAACTTACATATTTCTAGTGTTAAAAAATGGCTCTGAGCACTATGAGACTCAACTGCTGTGGTCGTAAGTCCCCTAGAACTTAGAACTACTTAAACCTAACTAACCTAAGGACATCACACATATCCATGCCCGAGGCAGGATTCGAACCTGCGACCGTAGCGGTCGTGCGGCTCCAGACTGTAGCGCCTTTAACCGCTCGGCCACTCCGGCCGGCATTATAGAGTTAGAGCCACCTGTCATTCTTCACACGATCTAGAAATTTTGCATAAGTCTTCTTGTATTCTGCTACAGTCACTGAAATATGACACGTTCAGTACACAACAGCAGCGTCCGTAAACAACTACAGATTGTTGCCCCCATTTTCGCCAGATCATTTATGTGTATAGAAAATAACAGCGGTCCTATTACAACTCTCTGGGCACTCCTAACGATACCCTCATCTCTGATGAATACTCGCCGTCGAGGACAACACACTGTGTCCTACAACTTAAGAAATCTTGGAGTCACTCACATATCTGGAAACCTATTCGTATGCCCGTACCTTCGTTAACATTCTATAGTGGGGTGCGGTAGCAAATGCTTTTCGGAAATCTAGAAGAATGGCATCTGATTACTGCCCTTCATCCATAGATCGCAGTGTATCGTGTGAGAAAAGGGCAAGCTGACTTCCGCACGAGCGATGCTTTCTAAAACGTGATGACTCGCAGACAGCAACTTTTCCGTTCTCAAGGACATTTGTTATATTTGAACCCAGAATATGTTCAAGAATTCTGCAGCAAACTAATGTTGATGATATCGGTCTGTATTTTGTGGTCTTTCCTTTTACTCTTCTTATAGAGAGGAATCACCTGTGCTCTTTTCCAGTCGCTTGGGACTTTGCTCTGGGCAAGAGATTCGCCATAATAAGTAAGTCGCCAGTGCCGTAGGTTACTCTTTGCAGAACCTAATTAGGATTGCATTAGGACCAGGCGTTTCTCTACGCCAGGGATGTTTATTACTATTACGTCCTTCGATGCCCGAAGGTGAAACTATGGTGTGTTTGTACGTTTCTCCTGCGTGAACGATTCCTAATACTTGAAGTTTGAAACTTCGGCTCTGGTTTTGCTATCTGCAACTGCCGCACCAGACTGATCAATGAAGCGGTTGATAGAAGCCTTAGACCCCATTATCGATTTTACGTAAGACTGTCAAACAATGGTATGTTTGTATGATTCTCCTGTGTGAACGATGTTTCAAACATTAGAACTTCAGCTTTCATTTTGCTATCTCCAGCAGTTACACCGACTGGTTAACGAGTGACTGGATGGAAGCCTTAGACCCGCTTAAAGATTTTTCTCGGGTTCTTGGATAGATCTTCTGCTAAGGTATGATCGTGGTCGTTGTACGCTTCGCGCATAGCTCTTTTCACTGGCGCACTAATCCCTACTAACCTTTGCCTGTCGTCATTTGTCCGTTCTCTTTCGAACCGAAAGTGGTACAGCCTTTGTTTCCCCGGAATTTTCCTGATTCCGTTGTTAAACCACGGTGGGTCTTTTCCGACCACACGTCTGCATCCAAACAAAGCCCTTCTGATGCTTAGCATACAAAGCGTGTTCGGTGAAAACAGGTTTACCTGAATCGAGTAGACCTACGTTACAACAAAACAGGTGCCTTTTGTGGTGGACGAGAAAGCCATACGGTGAAGAAATAAAGCCAATGTGCATGTTTGTTGCGAGAAATTTCTCTCTTCTCCGTCGCGGATGTAAGAATGAATTGCTTAACAAATATTGCCCTCAGCTATGCAGCTGGAATGACTCATTACACAGGTACTCTATGTTGCACTTGGTTAAGGGATCAGTTCGCTGCAATCCTGTTTCTACTGTTCGTAAATACTTGTATACTTCATAAATGGTTCAAATGGCTCTGAGCACTATGGGACTTAATTTATGAGGTCATCAGTCCACTATAACTTAGAACTACTTAAACCTAACTAACCTGATGACATCAGACACTTCCATGCCCCAGGCAGGATTCGAACCTGCGACCGTAGTGGTCTCGCGGTTCCAGACTGTAGCGCCTAGAACCGCTCGGCCACCCTGGCCGGCATACTTGTATACTGACCATTCGTTATTTGACTAAATATGAACCTTATTATACGGTTCACACGCCCAGAGATCCTTGTCTCTCACACGCACTAACACATCAGTTTATTATTTTCTCCATGTTCGGAGAGAGTTGCTACTTCAAATCTGCGTACTGAATTAATGAATAGCTGCTCCTCTTACTAAAAAGTACTTTATTTAGCTCACGAACGATTTTGCTTTTATTATGAGTTCATTTTCTAGTGAATTTGAAAATAACTTCAGTATAAAATCCAAAAACGAATATGAAGTAACGTCAAAACTTTCAAAACCTTTTTAGAATCAGGAGCGATTTTTCATGAATTTAACTCAACTTCACGGCCGATATGGCGCTAGTGGCGTGCAGGGTCACAGTACTCCTGCTCCAAGGTCATTTTCCTACAGGCCTCCTTCCCAGCTTTATCGACTGTTTAGTTTCCCTCATGGGTAGAGGCCTAGATGAACTTCATTTTTGAAATATTCTGATTCTCTGTTTTTCTAGTGAGTTAGTTTAATTAATTCCATTCTGCAGCTACCAGTTCACATTCATGGTTGGCGTAGCTTCTTAATGGAATCAAAACCTCTTTAGGATTTGAGCTTGCATGTAAGATAGAGGGCGCCAAATCTAATGAATAAGGTGGATCGGCAGCATTCCTTTTGCAAGTATCTCAACTCTCTAGCCCAAAGCACATTTGACCTAATGGAATATGACTTTCGTGTTTCAATCAAAGCCTGTTCTCGGGTATTATGTTGAACCCAAGTCTACCAGTATACTTGAGAAATACATCGTCAGCTGTCGTTCATATCTTGTTCTTAATTTTAGGAACAGTAACGTATAGGAATTGTAGTTGGTTTCGTCCATAATAAGAGCAGTTTATCGTAGATCGTTAAAGCAACGAAGGGTAATTTAATGAATGAAAAAAGCATGTTGTTGTGTTGACAGAAGAGCCAACACAGTGTTACGAATGAAGGCCTCAGAACACGTGTTTTAGCTCACGCAGGCTGGCGTGAAGAGGGAAGAACTATACTGACGTGAGGTCTGGAACATCACAAGGAATGAGAATTCAGAAAACGGACGTAATTAGTTTCATACTTAACTTTAATCCATTAATGATGAACGTCGCTCTTGACGGTACCTGGGTCACAACATTATCTGTTCAGAAGACATAGTAACTGAATATGGCGCCTTGCTAGGTCGTAGCCAATGACGTAGCTGAAGGCTATGCTAAACTGTCGTCTCTGCAATTGAGAGCGTCTGTAGACAGTGAACCATCGCTAGCAAAGTCGGCTGTACAACTGGGGCGAGTGCTAGGGCGTCTCTCTAGACTAGGCCTGCCGTGTGGCGGCGCTCGGTCTGCAATCACTGATAGTGGCGACACGCGGGTCCGACGTATACTAACGGACCGCGGCCGATTTAAAGGCTACCACCTAGCAAGTGTGGTGTCTGGCGGTGACACCACACATGTTATTCCAGCTCTGAAAAAAATGTTGTAGGACAGATGGACATAATTACAGGCCTAAATCGCTGATGCCAATTCATTGCAAAATTACGGAATATGTTTTATGTTCAAGTACTAAGACGTTTCTGGAGAACAAAATTCTCCTCTGTAAACACCAGCATGGATTCCGTAAACAGAAATATTGGGAAACTTAGCTCGCTCTGCTAGTCCACGACAACTATAGCCGTACACATCGGTGTCTGCTTTGGTGCCGCGTTCTTTGACTTGAGGAAGGCCTGAGCTGGACTTATTCAGCGCTTACATGGATACAGAACTCAACGATTCACTCTTAACGAAAAAAATCAATAGATGTAACGGTATCTCCGGGAGAACCATATGGAGATAAACAGTACTGTTGAATGTTGATGAATCTATCAATTAGCTATTTTATGATTAGTTTCAAATACAATAACTGTGCAATGAAGAATACCAGACTCCTTTGAGTTACAGCAATTCATGATATCTAGCTCAAGCGTTTTCCCGCCACTCAACCTAGCTGTCCCTTGAGTCCATAATTCATACAAAGATATCGATATTTAAGGGGTTTTCAACATAATTTCTCATTGTTCAAAGTGATGATTAAGTTCACATTTAACTACCAGACGTCGAATTTCCACGAGTTTGCAAGAGTAGCCTTGGTCTCAACTTCTGTATCGTCACACTCCTCTGAACTAGGAGGAAATTTTCCACTCTTTCATTCTAAGTGAAACATAAAATAAAAAATCACTCTCCCACATCATTTTCTAATAATCTTTGAAACATTCTCCAAGCATTTCCAATGGATAAAGCACTTTCGTTTTTGTGATACCACTGTTAGAAGTATGATCTTCCAAACATATGTAATCCGACAGATATTGTACCAATTGCATCAAGACAGATGACGAAATAAATTGGGGTTCCATTCTGATAAAATATTGTTTCCTTTGTTTACGGTTACAAACTCATAAAGATTTGTAATATCGTTATATGAGTCGATATGACTGTTAACCTCTACACCCTTGTAAGGAATATTCAATTTATTTTTATGGTTCTTAGTCACAAGAAACATGTTCATACGTAAAGGATATTATCACTATCACAATAATAACTGTTTCATTAGCTCAAATAGAATCATGTTATCATATTCACCAGCTACAGTTATAAATAACTCTTTAATTTTATTATGAACATCAACAAACAGCGGGTGGAATACTTCATAAATTATAGGAGACCCAGTTGAGCAATGGGCTGAAATGAGGCAATGCTGTTTGTTTCTCTGTGAAAGTAATCAGTCAATTAGATTGCAGTGTGGATTGAGCTGAGCACATTTTAAAAGCGATTTCACAGCGTGTTGGAAGGAGAAATGGATTTAAATAGGAAGACATCATAGAAGTAGATCTCACAAGTATAAATGTTACCTACAACGGACCTCCCTTTTCATAAGGGGATAGCGTTCGGACAAAATTTACTATTTTGTCAATGAAGGTAGACTTCAGTATGTAGACAGTATGATATGAACAGAAGCATACTAGTTAAGGGAAAGATTTTTCTGATCTATATCTTTTCCCATGAGTCATTTCCCTCACAGAAAATCAAAACCAATGCTTTTGAATATAGCCACCTCAAAATTTAATTTTTGTGCGATTCCTGCACTGTACTCCAATTTTCCCGTCTTTTGCTACTTCGTCAATTAGTAGCTCCATGGCAATATTCTGGTCTCCGGTCTCACACATTTTGCGCAACGTCCAACAAAGAAAAATAACAGATGCACACAGAAAATTCAACTGGTCACGAAAGAAACGTGCTATCAAATGAACAGCACACAGAGGCCACATATCTTTCTAACCGTGCTTCAATGGGTGTTCTTCTGCGCTAGAGATTTTTTCAGTGAGCGCTGCGTGAACACAAGTTGAAGGTTAACGTCCCACTTACTGATAAAGATTCTTCCCTACGGAATTACTTTGGATAAATTAAAACGTAATTCGCATACTAAATGTACGAATTACTTTATCACAGAAAAATGGAGTATTACAGTCAGAAAACTACTTAACGGGAAAAGTAATTAATGTGAGATATCAACCACTTTGTATGCATTACTCCTTACACAGACATTAATTTTATACTTCGGTCTTTATGAATTTTATTTGAATGCCAGAGTCTTTAGTATAACATGGTAATGCTAGTATACATGTAGACTGCTATCGATATACGTAATTTCTTACCATATGATCTGTTAGTTGCTCTTAGAAGGTCAGGGAACTGCGTCACTAACTTCATGGAGAAACCTCTAACAAATGCGACGCTCGTGGAGCTATATTATTCTGTATTAATCATAACCAATAAAGCCAAAACACTACGTTGTGGCCTATATTCTATTGAAGTACCACATTTCATTGATATAGCAAATAGATTTGATATTAATCGCTTCGGAATGTTCCCGAATATTTTATAACAAGATTGAAATCTGAATACCTTCGTAACTTATCAGAAATTTCATGAGATATTTCCTTTATTTAATTCTAAAAGAAAAAGACGTTAATATAGGACTGCCCATCAGACATTTTCTCCCTGCTATTTATGACGCACATTCCGGGAACAATAAAGCAGGACAACTCACGGTTGTAACAATATTAATAACAGGACTTACTTTCCCTGGTAGAAGGGATTTCAAATCGTAAATAACATTTCTCTCTCACTTCTCCGTTTGAGAATTTCACAGGGACAATATTTGCATATCTGTGTAGAAATGAAGATGAATGTCCAATTGGCATGGAAATGACATTTCTATCGTACAAAATGAAGTGTAATTTTTTTCGAGTGGCTGTTTATTGAAATTAAGAAGTTCGCATTATAAGATCTGGTTTGTATGTTATAAACTGCTGTGAAACACAGTTACGGTGTGTCCGCGGCTCGTGGTCGTGCGGCAGCGTTCTCGCTTCCCGCGGCCGGGTTCCCGGGTTCGATTCTCGGCGGGGTCAGGGATTTTCTCTGCCTCTTGATGACTGGGTGTTGTGTGATGTCCTTAGGTCACTTAAGTTTAAGTAGTTCTAAGTTCTAGGGGACTGATGACCATAGATGTTATGTCCCATAGTGCTCAGAACCATTTGAACAGTTACTGTGTCGTATTTTGCACCCAGTAATTGCACGCCGTTTTAGTCTTCTGAACACTTTACAGAATTTTTTCTGCTGTTAGGGCATGGAATACACATTCATGGTTTCTCCGTTTGGTAATTTCTGAGAAAACGTGAACTTGAAACCCTAGTTTGAGGCACCGGACAATAATCCGTGTCATATATTTAATAATCTTCAATTTGTTATACACATTTTTTGAAGAGCCAATCCTCCAAACTGGCGAATTGGTTGCTTCAGTGATTTCAAAGCAATATTCCTCTGCCTTTCACAGTAAGCTTTTAGAAGACCCTCGCCGTATACTATAATAATGTGACCATTATGTCGTATCATCTTGTTTTGTGTAAATTTAGCTTTCATGTACTTTGAAAAAGAATGTATGCCTATTTTTAATATATCGTGCCATATATTAATTGCGCCCATGTATTCAAATCATGTGACGTCACGCCATTGTGCGGGAGCACGCGTAAACGGAATTTTTCTGCAATCAGTAGCGAGCCAGTGTGTGTGAGAATCGGACACTCGAAGAAGCTACAATCCCCATTGAAAATATCAGCGACAGATGGAAATGTTCTGTTTTCAAGTGAAATCCATCAGACCACAGCATAACAGTCCGGAGTATTTTATTAATTATACAGTGCTTCTGCCGCCACACTAGTCCACAGTATAAGTTATTACGCTTATAGATTTTATATTACAAGAAGTGACTGTATGCATAATAATAAAACTTTTGCTACGGTCGCAGGTTCGAATCCTGCCTCGGGCATGGATGTGTGTGATGTCCTTAGGTTAGTTAGGTTTAAGTAGTTCATAGTCCATGGGACTGATGACCTCAGGTGTTAAGTCCAACAGTGTTTAGAGCCATTTGAACCATTTTTTTGAACTAAAACTTTTAAATGCGCTAGTGAAATACCTGTCTGCAGCAATGCCATCTAGCGACAATAGATTGTTTACTAAACGCAGAGTATATCACTAAACCACATCACTAGTTCAACGTACTCTTTTTGCCGAGATACTGATTATCGGTGGCCTGTTAATATACCATGTCTCGCCCTTATACATATAAATTTAGAGGCACATTATTATAGCTCTTTTTCTTTGTAAATATGTACTACATATTCCGTTTTACTACGAGATCTACATTCTTGAGAATCTCCACACTTAGGTTCTATGGAACAAAATGTGCATCTATTCCAGTGTAATCTTGGCTCGCTACATATATAACAACAAATAATGCTATTATTATATAAACTCCGTCTTATGTACTGCTTCAGTCCAGTAATACGGTTAACAAAAATAAGTGTTCTAATCTGTTCTTCTCTCTGATGATGCCTCATTGATCATATGGACCTCAATTTATCCTACATTTCTAAAAGTTTGTTTGTATGAGAATATGTTTAAAATTTTTGTCTTATTCCACATCCGTGAGGGACATCTCATGTAGGATCTGCGGAAGGTACGTCTAAATCTAGATACTTACTCCACAAGCCACCCTAAGGCGAGTGGCAGACGGTACCTTGTAGCACTAATACTCATTGTCTTTCCTGTTCCACTCGCAGATACAACGAGGAAGAAGCGACTGTCCATATGTCTCTGTACGAGTCCTAATTTATTGTTTTATCCTTATGTGAAATGAATGCACGATGGTTGCAGAAGAGACAGCTTCAAATACCGATTCCAACATTTTCTCATTACTGTTTCGCGAAAAACTATGTATTCCGTCCATTTCAGTTCCGGAACCATCCCCGCAATATTTGTGTGCTTATCGAATCCACCGGTAACAAATTTAGCAGGCGGCCTCTGAACTGCTTCGATATCTTCCTTTATTCCGACCTGACTGTGACCCCAAAAGTCGAGCTGTTCTGAAAAATGTTTAGCACTAGTGTTCTATGAGCAGCGTCCTTTGTAGGTGAGTTATACTTTCCTCAAATTATCCCAATAAACCAGAACCAACCATTCGACTTTCCATCGCTCCTACATGCTCGTTATTATGTCTTAGATGCTTACTCGACATGACGGTGTCAAGCATTACACAACCAAGGCTGTATTCTAACACTACTGGATTGTTTTTCTAACTCATCTGAGTTAGTTTGCCAGTTTCTACGTCCAGAGCAACATGCCATTATTATACCAACTAGAAACTAGGCACATTAGTACAGATTCCTTTCTATGTAAATCATCATCTTCGTTTCCCCTCTACCCAACATCTGGTTGGGTTGGGGTATCAATGGTACTTTACTCTGTCTTTCCACCATTCTTCTTCCACAATTTGGTTCCATAGCAGGTTTCTCTTCCTCATACTTATCTTTATTGAATCAATCCATCTTGTTCTCAGTCTTCCTGTTAGCCTCTTGCCCTCAATCTTGAACTCCATCATTCTTCTTGGTATTCTTCCCTCTCCCATCCTCTTCACAGGTCCAAACCATTTTAATCTATTCTTTTCAATTTTCTCGGTTCACTTCTCCACTCGAGTTTCCTTCCTAACATCTTAATTTTTCACTCTGTCTGCCCTCGTCTCCCCTAGCATACTTCTCAGAAACTTCGTTTCACTGGATTGTGTCCTACTCTCCTCTTTTCTGAGTCGTAAATTAGTATGGGTGTGAAGTAAGTCTTGTATAGCGCCATCTTGCACCTCATTGGCACTTCCCTTCCCCACTCCAAGCCCCTCACACAATGGTAAAATGTACTACACTGTTGTATTCTTTTGCTAATTTCTGTCTCCAAATATTTAAAGTTTTCCACTATTTCAATATCCCGTCCCTTAATATGAATTTGTCTCTTGCCCTCTCTATCGCCCCTTTGCTTACCACCATGGTCTTGCTTTTCTGCACATTAAATTTCATTTCAAATTTCTCGACCTTATCATTTCGGATGTCTATTTGTTTTTGTACCTCCTTACTGCTTGTTCCCCACACCACAATATCATCAGAAAATAGGAACAGCTTCATCCCCCTTCCTCTATGGGCTTCTTTTGTCTCTTTGACTGCTTCATCCATCACCATTATAAACAGTAGTGGTGATACCACACTTTCTTGTCTTAGTCCCGTAACATTCTTAAACCATTCAATTCTTCCAACTGGTGTCTTTCTTTGGAAATATGTACTGCATATTCCGTTTTACGACATCTTTTACATTCTTGAGAATCTCCACACTGTGGATCTATGGAACAAAATGTGCATCTATTCCAGTGTAAGCTTCGCTCGCTAGTGGCTAGGTTGTCGGTATGCTCTAACCATCCCACCTGTTCATGCTGCTGGGGCATTTGATTACCTAAAATAGCCAGAGTTATATTCCGCTGTTGTATCAATGCCTGGTGGGCAGGCTCAAAGGCATCACGAAAATCGATGGGTCGGTCTCAGTGTAAGTGGTGTTCGGTTGATGTTGAGTTGCTGTGTCACAGCAATCGGACGTATCGTCCATTTTCCAATACGCGAGTCCGTATCGATCCCTCAGTATCCCCAACGTACATGTAGCCACAATTATATCGAATATCACAAGCGCGAGGAGAGTTTTACGCAGTCCTTTTTAGGTCTCGACATATCTCGGATCTTGCTTATCAGTTACGAGGTAGAATAGTACGGTCAGTAGTCTACCGTAAAGACACGAATCCACAGGTTACTAGACTTCGACGTATCCAGTGCTACACAAGTATATAGCGTCGGTTCTCATCTCCTAGACTAAAAAGACTGTATATGAATCGAAGACAGTCCAGAGAACACAAAAATCAGCTTGAAGAGAACCACTTCAAAGATCAGCTCTAACGTTACTTTAGTGTATCATAAATACGCGGCCTTACACACTGAATGATCTCATTTAAATAATGAAATGTGTTTAAATGGAACATTGTCACAGCATGGTTACTAGACACACATTACTAGGAGGAAGAGTCAAGTAACAGTTGTACACTTACCACATCGGACTACGGAACGATTCCTTTCAAAACCTATCACCACACGCGTTGAGACATTTATCCCACTGCGGGACGAAATGATCAATTCCTGTTTCGTGGAGTGCGGTCGACCACTGACAGATGAACAACGGCACTCTTGACCTTCCTCGTCCGACTGAAACTAACGTCTAGGCACGTCTTTCTTCGGGTCGTCAGAGATGCGAAATAATACGTTGAAAGATTCGGGCTGTACAGAGGATGTTTCAGTATTTCCTAACCAAATCGCTGAAGCGTAGCCTTCAACCAATTGGCAGTGCGGGAGCCGTTGTTAACGTATAACAGGATCATTCCGTCCGACAGCATTCTTGGACTTTTTGACTTTGTGACGCTCATGGATTGTGGTTGTACACTCGAGAATCCCCTGCAGTCGGAAAAGGTCATCATGACCTTACGGGAACATGTGTGAACAGCCCTGGATTTCCTTATCGCGGAAGATGTGTGATGTTCCCACTCTTTGATTTTCCGTTTGCCCTCGGGCTATCGGAATACTGTCGGACTGAATTATGCTGTCGTATGATAACGCCCGCCTCCACACTGTGAATCGGACGAAGGCTACGCCTCAGCGATTTGGTTGGCAAACACTGCAACCTCCTCCGCGCAGCCCGGATCTTTCAACGTGTGATTTTCACGTCTCTGACGACCTGAAGAAAAACATGCACAGATGTCAGTTTCCATCGGACGAGGAAGCGCTAGAGTGGGTGTGGTTGTGAATTCATCAGCGACCGCCTACTTTCTACGAAACAGGCGTTATCGTCTCGTCTTCAAGTAGGATAAACGTCTTAACGCGTGTGGTGATTACTTTTGAATGGAACCAATCCATGGTCCCGTTCTGGCGGGTGTTCCGTTTTAATTTGTCTGCCCCTTATTGTTATTAACCTGCCATTGCTTACCTACATGCGATGTATTGGGACCCGTAAGATCCAGCCATGTAACTATAAATTAATTCCGATTGCTCTTTAACAAACTTTCGACCACTAGTGTTTACGAAATGTACTTCAAGTGGGATGGAAGAATATACCTGCAGGTTTTTCTCACGTTGCCAAGTAAGTCTACGGTAATGACCAAATACCAATACAGGACAGAAAAATCAAAAGTCGTGTCTGTAATACTTGGGGACGCTGCCGTAGGCGTGTTTCCTAAAGAAAGCTATACTCTAAACAGAACAGAGACAGCAATGTATATGAAGAACTAATGCGATAATTTAGAGGATGTGTGTGGAACGCCTGTGATACAATTGTCACAAGCACAGAAATTAGCCACCTGTTGACTGTGCGGAGTGAAATCAAAAGTTGATGTATTATAAGACCAGCACCACGGCGCTACTCCATATTTCTGGAACTGCGTATTTAGGAATCCTATCTAAATTACGAGGCCAGGAAATCTAATAAAAAGGGGCAGAGGTTGGGTTGGGACCGGGCACGCAGTTTTTTCTCGCGTTTTCTCCTACCATGGCATTCTCTAGAATCCAAAAACTGCAAGGTGCCGTACGTTTTACGCAGCGCACTTGTTGCGACTTGAAAACAAAGCCATAAAAAGAAACGGCGCACAGTCAGTGCTGTGAGTCAAACCCGACCGCTAATACCGATGTGTTACCAACGGTTACTGACTTTACTACGTCACCCTCCCCCATGAGACAAAGTGGTTGTAAAAGAAAAAACGTCTGCAGGGGTAGCGACTTCTTCGTACATGTGTGAAACGAAGCACGGCGCCATAGATAAAGAGATGTTGACTAAAACGTGTTTGGATGTCAAGAAGGCTATACGAGAAACTTTTAATGACTAGCGCAGCAGAACCTTATCGAATGATCTCCCACAAAACGCAAAGTTACTACAGGTCATATGTAAAGAATGCCAGACGCCGAAGTTAGAATCCACACAGTCTCACTCGACACAGAAACTGAAAAAACTGAGTGAAGCAAATAAAAAGCAGAAATAGTGAACGCCGTTTTCAATTGCTACGGATGTACTTCCCCAGTTTACTTCTCGGAAAACTGCAAAGATAGGAGGTGCAGATATTAGTGTCAGTAGCTCTGAAGGACAGCTAAAACCGCTACAGTTAAACATGGCTCTATGACTCAGTACGATTTTTGTCACACTCTGTACAGAATATGAAGCTCTGAGTCAGCTCTCACCTTAACCGCCATATGCCGTACCCCCCTTAGAAAAGCTATGTCTTGTAATTTGAAGAAAAGCACACTTCACAACAACAAGAAGATTCTTATTGACGTCCATTCGTCGCAAAATTGGAGAATGTGTTCTGAATTCAAATATAATGGGGTATCTCGAAGAGAAAGACAACATCAGTGCCAATCAGCATGGATACTAACACCTTCGGACATGGCCAAACAACCCGCTGTTTTTTAGCATGGGATCTTAGAAGCCGTGGAAGAAGGCAGTTAGGTAGAGGCAGTATTTATAGCATATCGGTCATTAGGCCAGCAACGTATATTAACTAAAGCACGAGTATATGGAATATCAAACAAAATTTGTGACTAAATTAAGATCTTCTTAGCAGGTAAGAAGTAGTATTTTATCTTGAAAAGAACGTCATCGGCGTAGATATAAATAACAGCCAGCGTGCCCAAGGGAAGAAGGGCGTGGCCAAGACAAAAGAGGCCCCTTGTTGTACTGAATGTGATACTTGAAGCTGTATGAGTGAAGAATGCCAGGGAGACGCTCGAGCAGGGCTCACGTGATGTCATGTGATGTCGAGCGTTTGATTCAGTGATCGGTACTGCGCTGGTAGTAGTCACTTTGAAACTTGTTGAGAATATAGTTCTGAAGAACGTCTTTCTCAAACGAACAAAGAGTGTTTGTAGTTGAAACATTTTTGAGACGTAATTCGTTTAAAACGTTCACGATAATATATTCAGAGACAGCTGATCCGGCGAAAATTATTGTGCAGAAATTTATCACATTATTAAGAGCTACAGATTGAGTCACTAATGCGAGTCGTAATTGTGTAAAGGAAGTTTTTTCGCCAGGAAATATTGAATGTGTTCACGAGACAATGGCAAGAAGTCCACGGAGATCTTATCTCCCAACTAAATATCAAAGGAACGTCATGCCAGAACAATTTGAAGTTGTTACATATGTGAGCGTACAAAATAAGAGTGATGCGAGCATTAAAACATTCGAATTACGTACAACGACAACACTATTACGAATGGTTACTCACGGACGTCACTGACCGTTATCTGTATGTATATTTTTACTTCAACTTAGATGAAGCATAATTAAACCTTAGCGGGTACGTTAACTCTTCAAACACCAGCTATTGGTCATTAGACAACGCGAGGAAACACCCAAGGTGCTTCTGCATGATTCGAAAGTAGGCGTTTGGTGGTCGGTTTTGGGCCAACGAATTGTAGGCCCCATTTTTTTTTTAGTAAGAATGTCAGCTGTATGTAACGAAATTGTTGCAACCATCCATAGTGCAGCTAACGGAGGAAGAACCAGAGTATGCGTTTTTCCAGCGAGACAGCGCTACGGCGCATGCTTCGCGGTTTTGAGTGTCATACGTCCAATAAGCTTTCGGAGAATCGAACGTACCGTTTCCGCAGGTAAGTGGTCTCCCAGATCGACCTGTGTAGCTATGATTTTTATTTGAGGAGTAACTTAAAGGGTAAATTCTACAGTAACAGTCGCATTCAACTGAAGAGCTTAAAACAAATATTTCCAATGTGGTTGCGGAAATCACACCTATAAATTCAAAAAAGTGTCCGGAAACATGGTGGGATGTACTGAGCTGTGCACGGAGATTTATGGTGAACGTTTTCAGCACCTACTGCGAATTTATGACCTACTAAATGTCCAGTTCGTTGTTTTTAATAGCGTTAATTTATACTCTGTATTCTTTTTTTTACTATAGACAAGCGAAATGGTTGCATGTTGTCTATAAAACGTTGAGCGTCTATCATTTTGGCCATCTTGTGTCCTTTGATCCTTTTGTTCATGGTGTGTATTAACGACTTGACAGACAATATTAACAATAGTAATACTGGATATTAATTCGTAGTGTAGATTTATTGTTTCACGACCAGTTTCGTTCTTTTAGATCATTATCAGGTTTCTAAGATGTACGTGATACAAAAGTCTGGAATTGGGACAACTCTGCATCCTGATGATGTTCCAAAAGAACGAAAACTGTCGTGACGTGATAAATGCGTACTGACACAGCTGTGGTGGTTTCCATCAATCTATTAGTTTCAATCATCTGTGAGACTCAACAGAATCAAGAACATTAATAGCAACCTTAGACTATATGAATGGGCAAATATCTATTAAGGTTATGGACAGTTGGGAATGTGAGTCTCACAGGGAACGTGCAAGGGATAAGTCCCTGCTGTCGCACTATCCTCTGTGAGCTCGGTGGCTCAGATGGATAGAGTGTCTGCCATGTAAGCAGGAGATCCCGGATTCGAGTCCCGGTCGGTGCACACATTTTTCAGCTCTCCCCATTTATGTATATCAACAACACCTGTCGGTAGCTAAAGGTTTCGATTTAATTATCATTTCAGCAATCTAAGACTTTCCGCAAGCTATGTAATTTATCTAAAAACGTAATTCCGTCTGCGAAAAGATTTCAATGTAGTGTGAAGATTTGAAACTAGCTTTAAATATACAAAGTTAAACTGATGCACCTCACGAAAGGAAAATAAAAAAACACATAATCCTATGAGCTCAATATTAATGAGTCACAACTAGAAACAATAAACTAATACAAATATCAGTGTGTAACAATTTGCGGTGATACGAAATGAAATAATCGTGTAGGAGACTGCTAACGAATCAGTTGAGAGACCAATCTATAAGGGACTATCCCGAACCAGGAAACCATAAAAACTTGAGTTTCAGTATTTCGCGTAGTTATTGACGTGGTTTAAAAATTTTGCGGTGTCACAATCTACTCATTAAGAGATACAATCTTACGTTATAAGATTGACACAAGGAAATAGTATTTCAGAAACATTGTGTTTGTCTTAAGTCAGGGTTAATGACAGCGCGGAAATAGCTGGACTTTATTCAACCTGTATTTGAGAATGATTATCGATTTCCAACAAACTTTCCACAAAATTTCAAACTTTCAGGAAACCGTTTCTTCACATCCCCCATCCTCCAAGCCCCCCTCCCCCTCCACAGTGAATGATGAATGGGAAAAAGTGTATCACTTTTTACATTCCGCTGTTCATGCAGTTCATCATCAGAAATGACGTTTCAATTTATTACTTTTTTGCTACCGAAACTAATCACAAAACTGTTTCCAGACAGTATCCACGTACACCACTGAACATACCTGAAAAATTATATCATTGCACGACACATAGTTCAGAAGGTGTGACGTTATAAATATTGAGATACGTGAAAACTAGCTACTGTACCGTGACTACCTTCATCCAGTATTACATGATGAGAGCACTTAGCAACTTCCAAAAAGCATTGTGCATAATTTCAGATCTTTTCTAAGCTTTTTCTTTGTTACATGTTTACCATCAAATCTTTAACGCGTTAGCTTTCCTGTGATATAACCAGACGTTTTATGCTGTTTCATGCTTGAGACTACTATTCTTTCAAGAATCTGGATTTTACTGGTCGGTAAGAAAAGCAAAGCCAGTAAATTATAGTACAATGTACACAACGTTTGTTTGTAACTATCTGATAATTTAAGGGGGGACGTTGATGAAAAACACACACTATTTCAAAAATACACCAAATCCACAGTTTTGGAGATACGACAATGAAATTTTGCACCATGCTTTACGTGAAAGTAACACATTTACATATAAAATCCTTTGATTATATAGATTCAACTTTTTTAAAACGAAATTTGAAGTTTTATTTTCAAAAAATAAAGGGACACAGAAAGTATTCAAGAGATTCCTACAAACATTTCTCTGTTTCATCTCTTTATATGTTGTATGCTTCTCTCATGAGGTTTTTGGAATAGGTCAAATAGGAGAATTTTAATAATTTTTTAATTATAATTCCACAAGTACAATTTTAAATTCATGCAAAATTCCAAGCACTTTGCCCCATATCTCAGCTTGCAATCAGAATTTCAAAATTTGCTCTTGAGACAACGTTTATTAGGTTTACAGAAAAATGTGTGCAAAATTTCAGAATTCTACCATTCATAGAATATGAGGAGAAGGTACATAAACTTTAAAAAACACACTTTTCTGGAAACGCAATTTAAAGTTCAATTTTTTTCCTTATGTCACTCCTTCAGACGGCACCACATTTGTACTCTGGGTCGTCTTTCCCTTGAAGGCATCTCGTCTGGTTTCTTGTTGTCTGTCTCCTGTCCTTTACAACGTCTTCAACTGACTTTTCAGCTGCAGAGACGCGCTGTAAATCAATTTTTCTCAGGATGTCTTGGGTAAAATTTCCTATCTTGAAACCCATTCTTTCTAATATCTTCATCCTCCCGACGTTACCATCATTAAATACAATAACTGCATCAGAAGTTGCAATTCTGACAACTGTAGCAGATACAAATGTGGTTTTAGGGCATCGTTTTCATATGAGTGAATTTACAGACTCATTTGGATTTTGGGTTTTGCCATGAACACACTTTTTGAGAAGTGTAGGATCGGCCAGAAACCTGTAAGTGGGCTTGGCAAGATCCAGGATACAATTTGGAAGCCTCTCCTTGTGAATGTAGTGGTTGTTATTCCTCTGAGCCTGACGTGGCAGGGAGGCCGCGTCACACTTTTAATTAATTTTCAGGCACTTCGGATGCGATTTCAACATTGAAACTTCGGGAGCTTATTGTCAATGAATTGTACTAACATATAAAAAATAAATCTAAAATTGACATGTTGGTCAATTTCATCAACTTTGACAAGATTAAAGGGTTAGATTCAACACTTTCAAGACTGTATTAAAGTACCCCATAACAGTTTGCATTTCCAGATGAAATTTTAACGCGATTCAGTTAAGGTAGTTATGTTTCGTGAAATAACGTAATACCATCCATTCCGTCACAGAAAATATCCACGTAGCCTTTCTGGGTGTTGATCATTAATGCATTTGCGATATTTACTTATTTCAATAAATTTGTTGTGTATTTAGAGTCTTGTTACCTAGTATTTTAGAAACAAGTCGTACATTTTATAACTTTTTTGTGGTAATAGACACTGTTCCATACCATAAGCAAATTTTGTTTTCAGCAATAAATAATCAATGCAATTATAATGAGCTACAAATAAAAATTAAATTAATTTACAGGAATGGACCTTGTTAAGTAAACACGTCATTTGTTGAAAATAAATGATGTCTAAAGAAGATGCCGGGAAAGATTAGATGTAAGTTGTAGATCCCCGCCGCAAGCCACCAAAGTCCAGCCGGTGGTTGAGGTGGGTGCCTCACTGAAAGACATCAACCCACAGCTGGTTCGTGTTGTTATCAAGCTGTGTGCCTAGTGCAGCTGAACAGCTTTTACGTGACTAATGGTAAGCAGAAATGGCTAGAGGACATACGTAAGGATTTGGAAGCATATTTCACCGGGGGAAAGGTAGATACCACCTACAGGAAAATTAAGGAAACCTGTGGCTGAAAGAGAAGCAATGGTATGAACATCAAGAGCTCATTGTAGCCTATCGGCAATGTTATTTAATCCAAACATTGAATAAACAGTAAAGGAAACAACAGAAAAATTGGTAGTAACGTTGTAAGTTCAGGGATAAGATATGAAAACTTTGAGGTTTGCCGATGATACTGTAATCATGTCACAGACAGCAAAGGATTTGTAAGAGCACTTGAATGGAGTAAACGATATCTTGAATGAAAGATGTAAAGTGACCAGCAACAATTGCAAAACAAGGATAATGGAATGTAGTCGAATTAAATCAGGTGATGGTGAGGGAATTACATTAGCAAACGAAACACTTAAAGTAGTAGATGAGTTTTCTTATCTGGGCAGCAGGAGAACTGATGATATCTGAAGTAGAGTGGATATAAAATGTAGACTGGCAATGGCGAGAGATGAGTTTCTGAAGAAACGAAATTTTGCTAACATTCGATATAGAGTTAAGTGTTAGGGAATCTTTTATGAAAGTATTTTTATGGAGTGCAGCGATGTATGGAGCTGAAACATGGATGCCAAAGAAGAATGCTACAGAGGAATGCTTAAGATTGGGTGGGGAGACCACGTAACTATTGAGGAAGAACTGAATATATTTGGGGAGAAACCAGATTAGTTGCACAGCCCGACGAGAAGAAGGGATCGTCTGATGTGACACATTCTGAGATATCAAGAGATCGCTAATTTAGTACTGAAAGGAAGTGTGCGGCGTAAACATTGTAGAGGGAGACAAAGCGATGAATACAGTAAGCGGATTAAGAAGGATGTAGTTTTCAGTAGTTATTCGGAGATGAAAAGTCTTGCACGGGACAGAGTAGCATGGAGAGCTGCATCAAACCAGTCTTCGGGATTAAGATTGCAACAACAGCAGGTACAATAAGCTGACACGGCTTATGGGTTAGGTGATTTGGTCAAGGAAGTAGTCATCAGTGTTGTAATGTTACTTGGATCAGTTTCGCCATCTTCATCTGAAGTATCTCTAATGATGATCGTTGTGTCTTTGCTCAGACGTTTTTTGGCATTCTTTTATGTGCAGAATGTGCGGGGACTTTGGCATCGAGTCTGATGTACCAATGATTTATTTTCATGCTATTTCGCTTCTAATCGCGTTCTGCAAGTCCTCGTATGTGTTTACCAGACGTCAGCCCGTATGAGAAGTGTGCACTGTAGTTAAATGCGAGGATCGTCCCTCAACACGTGTGCATTCTTCTCTTTCAGTGAGATGCATGTGATTTAAATATAGTGCCTAAGCGCTACGTCCTGTTTGGAAACGGACCATACCACTGCTATCCCATTCCCGTTGCCAGCTATCTGACCCCCAAACTTGGGAAGTATCTGTGGTCGTTTTCTTAACCAAATTCTCGACTAGAAAGCCGTTTGCGACTTAACTATGGATCTGTACTTGGGGGAGTACGGCTCTGTTTACTAACTTGGCTCTATACAGCCGTACACGTTTGCTTTCATGCCCAGCGGTAGATTTCACTGTAATAATGTACACTCCTGGAAATTGAAATAAGAACACCGTGAGTTCATTGTCCCAGGAAGGGGAAACTTTATTGACACATTCCTGGGGTCAGATACATCACATGATCACACTGACAGAACCACAGGCACATAGACACAGGCAACAGAGCATGCACAATGTCGGCACTAGTACAGTGTATATCCACCTTTCGCAGCAATGCAGGCTGCTATTCTCCCATGGAGACGATCGTAGAGATGCTGGATGTAGTCCTGTGGAATGGCTTGCCATGCCATTTCCACCTGGCGCCTCAGTTGGACCAGCGTTCGTGCTGGACGTGCAGACCGCGTGAGACGACGCTTCATCCAGTCCCAGACATGGTCAATGGGGGACAGATCCGGAGATCTTGCTGGCCAGGGTAGTTGACTTACACCTTCTAGAGCACGTTGGGTGGCACGGGATACATGCGGACGTGCATTGTCCTGTTGGAACAGCAAGTTCCCTTGCCGGTCTAGGAATGGTAGAACGATGGGTTCGATGACGGTTTGGATGTACCGTGCACTATTCAGTGTCCCGTCGACGATCACCAGTGGTGTACGGCCAGTGTAGGAGATCGCTCCCCACACCATGATGCCGGGTGTTGGCCCTGTGTGCCTCGGTCGTATGCATTCCTGATTGTGGCGCTCACCTGCACGGCGCCAAACACGCATACGACCATCATTGGCACCAAGGCAGAAGCGACTCTCATCGCTGAAGACGACACGTCTCCATTCGTCCCTCCATTCACGCCTGTCGCGACACCACTGGAGGCGGGCTGCACGATGTTGGGGCGTGAGCGGAAGACGGCCTAACGGTGTGCGGGACCGTAGCCCAGCTTCATGGAGACGGTTGCGAATGGTCCTCGCCGATACCCCAGGAGCAACAGTGTACCTAATTTGCTGGGAAGTGGCGGTGCGGTCCCCTACGGCACTGCGTAGGATCCTACGGTCTTGGCGTGCATCCGTGCGTCGCTGCGGTCCGGTCCCAGGTCGACGGGCACGTGCACCTTCCGCCGACCACTGGCGACAACATCGATGTACTGTGGAGACCTCACGCCCCACGTGTTGAGCAATTCGGCGGTACGGCCACCCGGCCTCCCGCATGCCCACTATACGCCCTCGCTCAAAGTCCGTCAACTGCACATACGGTTCACGTCCACGCTGTCGCGGCATGCTACCAGTGTTAAAGACTGCGATGGAGATCCGTATGCCACGGCAAATTGGCTGACACTGACGGCGGCGGTGCACAAATACTGCGCAGCTAGCGCCATTCGACGGCAAACACCGCGGTTCCTGGTGTGTCCGCTGTGCCGTGCGTGTGATCATTGCTTGTACAGCCCTCTCGCAGTGTCCGGAGCAAGTATGGTGGGTCTGACACACCGGTGTCAATGTGTTCTTTTTTCCATTTCCAGGAGTGTAGTTTACCTGTGATCCTGCAGTCGAAGTACCCAAGCATTAGCATGTATTCCGAGTTATCACGTAACACAATGAACGACGAATGCTTAAATTCCAGTGAATAATGTGTGTGGGCGACAATCAAAGATTTAAGTTGAATGTACGGTTTATCCAATTAGTGGTTCCTCAAAGTTTCATATAGATGTACAACAAAATTAATAATGGGGTGCAGTAAAACTTGTGTAAACGAGCAAACTGGGGCTAACTAAACATCACTGGTTCGTAAAATAGAGTCTCTTAGCTTAAGTCCCACACAAGTCGGGAAATTTACGAGTACCAGCGAAAGTATTTCCGGCCATATGCCGCCCAGAACTCAACTCTTCACGTTATCCGAATCGTCCACCCAGATCTGAGTCACCCTTACAAAGGCAACTCCACACGGAGTCTCCTCACCCAAATCTACACCATATCTCCTCTCCAGTCCCCACACAGAGCGTCCTTCACAACTGCCCCACAAATCCTTCGTAGCTCCCCAGAACCAGTCAGAAGACTTGAGCACGAAACCGTTCGCGTGAAGGAAAACCTGGATTCCCTCAAAGTTACTGCATAATTTCACTTAAAAATAATAAATTGACCATCACTTGGTACTAAACAGTTGTACGATTTAGTCAAATATTTTAAACTACGTCTCATTTTCTTACCATTCAATTCATACCAATCAGTGTACACTATCTATAAAAGTTTACGCATAAAATCTTTAGCAAGTAACCGACACATTCACATTTGTAACAAATGTACCTGATAAAACGTTTAGACCATATATATTAAAAAATGTCCTTTGGCTGTTATATTGCAATATCATGTTATGTTCAATCATCACATAATCTGCGTACTTTACCGTTTTTAAATAATAATCGCTTTTAATACAGGCCAAATTGACTATTCGTAAATAAATTAGATACTAATTATCAGTCTTGACAATTACAGTATGGTCATACATAACACGATATGAGACTTGCCCTACTGCATTCATTTACTGTGTGACTGTGGCAGATTCGATCATCTGACGCATTTCATAAATAAAGAAATAAAATTCGCAATAGCTCAATAAATAAAATAGGTATAAAATGTGAGGCGTTGGTGAACGGTAGCTAAAGTGCTAGAAGTTCGTCCCATACCTTGTTCCTTAAGATATCATGCGGCTTCCAGCAGTTATTAATTTTCATTTATTAGTATGGTAATATTGATTTGCTGTCGACATCTAAGTCGACCTTTTGCATATACGCTTATGCGCCAAAGCCTTATGACCACAGCCCACCGCGAGATTGTGTGCTGATTGGTGACGCTGACGGCACGTGATGCTGTAAGAGAAGTACATGACAGGAGCAGAGAGGAATGGAGAATCATTCTCACGACGATAAGTGATACAAATCCGGAAATACGCCGACTTATGCGACATTCGCAAAAGCCAGATTATTGTACCCCATTGCCAGGGAGGGAGCATCTCGAAAAGGCGAAGCTGGTGGTCTGTTCACGTGCTACTGTCGTGTGCATCCACGGAAAGTGCTTCAAGAATGCTGAAACCACGAGTAGGCAGCAAGAAGTTGGACGTCCGTGCCTCATCTGAGAACATAGGTGTGGGAGACTTTCCCGCTCTCTAAAGTAGAGCAAACTTCGGTCTGTGGCAGATGTCACGACAGAGTACAGTGGTGGCGAAGGCACTAGTGTTTCGTAGAACACCGTTCAGCGCACAGTGTTGACCATGGTGCTCAGCAATAGAGGACGCCTACCTGTTGCCATGATGACCCAACGATATCGTCAGATATGATTACAGTGGGCATGAAATCACTGAAATTGGACCATGGATCGATGAAATCGTGTCACCTGGTCGTGTGAACACCGTTTATTGTTAAACTGTTTCGTGTTCAGATACTCCATCATGTGAGGGCGTCTCAAATACTGCAGGAACTTTCAGCGCGTCATGGACGCAGACTGGTGAGAGAAGTATTATGTTACGGGGACATTCACCTGGGCTTCCATGGGTAGTAATCGAAGGCACCATGAAAGCTACGGATCTTACAGCAGGACAACTGTCCGTGTCAAAAGGCCAGAATCGTGCTGAAATGTTTTGAGGAGCATGAGAGTGAACTCACGTTGACATCTTGTCCATCAAATATGGCTTATCTGAATCCGATGAAACCCACTGGAACGCTGTCGGGCGCCAGCTGCGCGCCCACAAGCCGTAAATTACGGGAAATGTGCGACCTGTGAGTAGGAATTTGGTGCCGCAAATCTCTGGAAACCAATCAAGTACTTATCGAATCCATGGCACGCTGAACCACCGCTGAATTGCGTTCCAGATGTGGGCCAATACGCTTTTAAGTAGGTGGTCATAATGTTTTGCTTCATCAGTCTACACGACACCAGTTTAGAGCCTTATGTTGTTGACGCTAACTAAGGGGATATAAGCATGGTCTTTTCCGATGTAGTTCTGACAAAAAGTGGTTCTGGCAGCTGGAGACCAAAAATTTTGTTAATCGCGCCTTTTTATAGTTCTTCAGGTCATATTTCCATAGCAATTTTCATCCCGTAACACATATTTCTTTATATGTAAGCGGAAGCGAAATACCAATTTCCATACATTTTTTTATATAACGAAATACTTTTTAAAAATTTTCATCCCCTATTTTACCCTCTTTAGGATTTGAAATTCCAAAAATAGTGCAACAAGTATTATTTTATTTGTAATAGAGAAGCCAAATACAAATTTTTATATATTTATCTGTCAAAATATTTTCAAATGAAATAATTTCATAGAACTTTGCATCCCCTATTTCCTGAAGCACTTTGGATTCCCTATTTCCTGAAGCAAGTATTTTTTTACTTCTTAGCAAGAATCAAACACCAGTTTCCATACATTTTTTTATATAACGAAATACGTTTTAAAAATTTTCGTCCCCTATTTTACCCTCTTTAGGATTTGAAATTCCAAAAATAGTGCAACAAGTATTATTTTATTTCTAATAGAGAAACCAAATACAAATTTTTATATATTTATCTGTCAAAATATTTTCAAATGAAATAATTTCATAGAACTTTGCATCCCCTATTTCCTGAAGCACTTTGCATTCCCTATTTCCTGAAGCAAGTATTTTTTTACTTCTTAGCAAGAATCAAACACCAGTTTCCATACATGCGGCTTTAAAAATGCTTTCGTAGTTATTTTTATATGATTTATTTTCAACAAATATTCACCCACTATTTTACCCTGTTAGAGGATGTATTTCCAAAAATGCTGAAATATAATTTTTTTTTTAATTTCAGACTGACAAACCAAATATAAACCTTCGTACTTCTAGTTTCACAATTGACTTAGTAGCGACATATTTTCAAAAAGAATTTCGTACAATCTCTTCTTAAATAATGGATACAGTATGAGATACACATCATCTCGAAATTTCAATTTTCTATGTATATTGGTTTGGGCTGGGCGATGATGAATCAGTCTGGCTCTGTTTTCCCCTCTTAGCTGATGAATTTCCAGACACAGTGAAATCCGTATCTGATACTTATAACAGTGAAACTTTCATAGATTTGGCCTCAATAGTGCTTGCAAAATGAAATATTTCTATAAAATTTTTCATCCCCTGTTGAATGTCGAAAAACAGTAAAACACATTTTATTTTTAACTGAGAAGAAAAGTTCAAATTTTCGTAGATTTTGCGTCAAAAATGCTTTCACAATGAAATACTTCATAAAAATTGCATGCCATATTTCATCTCCTTAGGGGCTGAATTTCCACAAACACTGAAACACGTGTATTTTTATTTGTAACTGAGAAGTCAGATACAAATTTTCATTCATGTAACTTTAAAAATACCTTAGCAGTCCTTTAATAATGACATATTTTCAGAAAAAAAACCTTTCGTCCACCATTTCACTCCCACAGGGATTACATTTCCAAAAGCTCTGTAACACGTGTTTACTTCCGACCAAGAAACGAAATACCAACTTTCGTAGGTCTAGCTTCAAAATTGCCATAATAGCGACATATTTTCTCAAAGACTTTCATCCTTATTTCACCCCCCTTAGGGATGGAGTATCAAAAAATCTATTATGTGTTCTTAAACGACGCCTTCGGTATAAGATCAACACCCTTTGCAAATTTCAAGGTTCTGTCTTTAGCGGTTTCGGTTGGGCGGTGATGAGTCAGCGGTACACTGATCTTTATATATGATGATCAATATTCCAATAGATACAGCTCAGTGCTGTGATTACACAGGTAAGTTTGTATTTGTGCTACGAGAAATTATCGAATTACTGCAGAATGAAGAATGTTTGAATGTCGACATACCTCAACAAAACGCTTACGCCGCCATTACACCTGTTTCCTACATTGTCTCCTTCACCTTGACAGCCAGAAGATCAACCTGGTCGACAGGTTTAGTGAGAAAAACGATCCATCACTTGCCGCTTGCAGCCCCTATGTCAGCGAGCATGAGGCCGTCATTGAAGGCTCCCACTGCTGTTCTCACCAGTCAAGCGCAGGCCACCTAAGTTTTACCTTCAAAATCTTAAATTTTAACGTGGTCAAATTGTCGCCAGCATACCAATAATTTGGTTCAAATGGCTCTGAGCACTATGGGACTCAACTTCTGAGGTCATCAGTCCTCTAGAACTTAAAACTACTTAAACCTAACTAACCTAAGGACATCACACACATCCATGCCCGAGGCAGGATTCGAACCTGCGACCGTAGCGGTCGCGCGGTTCCAGACTGTAGCGCCTAGAACCGCTCGGCCACCCCGGCCGGAATACCAATAATATATCATTGTTTAAATGGCGTTTCTCTCTTATTTCTTCCCCTGTTATGGTTTTTACCTTTTCAGTTCTCTCATCTTTAGCTAATACGCTGCGTCCCGACATGTAGTGATGCAGGGTGTCAGGTACATTCCTAATACCACATATAGAATTACAACTGATACGGTGCGGACAGCCCCGGAAGCCTTCGCCTAACAGGTATTCCAATTGTAACGAAGCTCAGACGTTATACTCATATACTAGCCGCAAAGCATACGATAGACTCAGAAGTCGTGTAGTGACGCGTGTACAGAGTTAAATGGTTAGTTAATTAATGTTCAGTGTTTATCCTGGCTACTTTGTGTAATAATAGTTCGGTCTTGTCAGAAGTTATTTGTGTGCGGTTACGAAAGTTAATCGTTCGTCAGTGTGTATAGACCAAGGTACCTTGTTGTTGTAATTGGTATTACAGAAATGTTGCCTAGTTTGATCGCGGCGATTCCTTACAGTTTCCCTTTCAGCGTTATGTAGACGACTTTTCTGGTTGCAGTGTTTAATTCATGGCTTTGGCACCAATTGATTATCTATTTCAGTACGTTGTTGGATTTTTTTTCTAAACGTTGATACTGATCGACTGCTACTAGTCATCATAAGCAACGAACCACTGATGTGGTCACTTCCCTCTACCAGTTGTTGTTGTGGTTCAAATTTAATGGAACACCGTCCTGCCTATAAATGAAATATCGTTAAATAACTGACGAAATAAAGTTCAGATACAATTCTGTCGTTAATTTCTAGACTTACAATTGATTAAAGTTAATTCCGTGCCAAGAAACCTAGAATGGTTTTTGTTAACACTGTTCGTTCTGGAATGTCAATGTCAATAGTTAAAACAGTACTAATCTTTCTATTCAATGCTGTAGTAGTAGTTGTTGTTGGTGGTGTTGTGGCTCGTCGCCCTGAAAATTAATTGGGGTATCATATCACAGAGACCTTACCCGGGTCTTGTAAGTATTTAACGACAATATGTTAATCTCTTTCGTGCAGTCACTACTGCCTCTCAGGTATTTCATTCAGGTAATCAATAACGCAGATGAGCTGTGCTCTCAAAATGACGTAAGCAGGTGTTAACTTCCCTAAAGCGTAACACCAAATAAAGTTGTTCTACTATATATTCTCCACTTTTAAAATACCACAAGGCAATTCCATTAGACCTTGCGAAACTTTAACAATATATTCCATAATGGTACGTGAGAGCCGAGTTATATTACGACTTTTCTCCGTAACAGGTAAGACCAAATACTAATACTAATACTCGTCGCGGGGCAGACATAAATCAAATATGCATTTATACTGACAGTTCACAGAGCATGATTCAGATCGATTCTTAATCACAGATAATTTTTGTGTAGAAAACATTAACATAGAAATACATTTTTTTAAGTTTCAATATTAGATACGTTTTTGAAAGATTTTCAGAATAAAAGGTATTAAATAACATGACATAAAAATACAGGTCTCCAGACAGGGATATTAAGCAATAAACGCACAACGAAAAAATATGCTTTCTTGAAGTTACGAAATAAAACAGGAGTAGGTGATGGATCATGATGTACGAGTGACTGGGGCTGTATCGCCATCTACAGTACTCCAGGATTAGATTTGTATAGTCTCATTACGAAAGACTGTATCCCAGAAAATTGGCGTGGAGGCTTCCTTTAGTGACTTCGTTCAAAACCGTGCGATGTCTTGTATGGCATTCTGCTATTCTCTCTTTATTATAGTCAAGAAAGTTATCTGCAATTCTCTGACATGTATTAATATCACAGGCCAACATACGTTGCGAAATGCAATTGCGATGCTAATCAGAATCGTCACAAACATTTAGGTACTGAATTTTAAACTACGTGAATAGATTGAATGATATTTTGATTTATTGTTTTAAAGTCAAACCGATGTTGACTTCGCACGGAAGATGAAGATATAAAGTGTGGTTTGACTTCAATCCTGTCAAAGCTCAACTTCGGCTGCATATTTATTTTATAGACTTCGAGGAAGAAGTCGCACTGTCTATAATGCTGATGCAAATAATTGAATTACGACGGCCAATGTGTACATGTTTAAAATGGGAGAGCGTCACTATTTTCGTCCTTTCCTCCGTACGGATAATTTAGCTAAAATAGTGACACATACCAGTTAAACTACTTTCATCAGCATCACAATTACAGCGACAAGGTGCAGGTGGTGTTCAATATAATAACTCCCTTTGACAACCTCCAATCTCCTCTACCAAAACCGAATATTGTAGTACCTCCAAAGCTGACTAAAGGAAGAAGCAGCTTCTTTCTTTTATGTTACGAAGTGGCTAATTCCTTCTAAAAGTCAGTTATCATATCTGATTAGAGACTTAATAAAGTGCAAAAAATGACTGAAATCACGGCGACCGAGTGCTGCACTCACGCAGCTGTTAATGTTGGTTTTCGAAACAGAAAACGTTGTTCACAGGTTTTCAGTTTTGCGACGAGTACGCCGTCGATCAGTTCCAAACTTACTACCTCGGCAATATAGTAAATGGGAACCAGGTCTTCGCTCTACCAGTCATACATGCTCACTGCTCAGTCGCTAGGTCGGGCCGCTCATACTTCACAGCTGCTCTGAAGGATTCCGATCGTTAACCTTCCACTGTGACTCCTGCAAATTTCAAGCCAAAACTCGGATTCCACTGTGCACAACAGGTGAAGGACAACGACCTGCTATCATTCACGAGAGTGATTAATTAAGGATGCTGAACCATCGCTCATCGCTTTAGTTGTAGAGCAGGTAATTAGTCTTCCAACATTATACTCCAGTGGCATTGTCCCTTTGCTTACCGTGCGAACTCTCTTGTACCTAACGTGGAATATTACCTGTTAATTAGTGATATATAGAAACGGAATAACATTAGACTGTATGAGGAATAATCAAAGACACGAGTATGTCAAAAGCTGTGGATGATCCTGCTGTTAATGAGAAAGGAAAAAAAATCATAAATTCCGTTTGCAATGCTTTGTTGTGTGCACCACATACAACCACTTCATAAACAAATTCATAAGCACCCGTCGCAGAGATGTCAACAGTGAAGCGGCGACCGTATTTCAAACAATAGGCGAAAGTCTGCTATCTGATCTATACTACTGTTGGAAGGTAGACTGCGGAAGATGTGTATTATTTCAGGAAATGAAGTTATGGCTATATTATATTTGAGACTGTGTCTTCCGATCTAAGAAACTTCGAGGTGTAAAGGAAGGGCTTAATTTCTATAAACTTCGAACCATGACAAACACCGCAACTTCTTTGATCTGTGCATTTCTCGAATTGTGAAATCCTCGACAGTAGTTAAAAGTTGAAGAAAATTTCACGAATAACACGTAACCGGTCAAAAGGTCAAAGATATACTAGCAGCATGAGAAACCCACCGGTGGAGTTACACATAGACCAGCATATTTCGAGGAGGTCACCAGCTGAACTCGCTGAAACTCGTACGAACAAGAACATGCCCGTACGCGATGGTACTTGCGTTTGACTGGTATACGGGAGTTTTCAGACGAATCAGGCGCTGTTTATTTATTCAACAAATACACGAAGCAGTTCTCTGAGCTGCACAATGGAATTTATAATGAGAGTCCAGGCTTTGCAGCATATGAGTGTGAATAACAAACACACGCAAGTCAAAAAATCATACTGCTATAACCAAGTTCGAAAGACTAACTAAGTATATCAGTAGCCTACATCCGAAAATTACGACAGAACTTGCGACACGAGGAAAATAAATTTTCTGGATCTCATTGTACGCAAGAAAGGTGCCAAGTATGTCTATCAGATGTTTCGGACACCAGCGTGCACGGACTTTGTTATACATTGCTTGGAAAGAAAGTGAAGCACCAGAAGACATAGTCGGATGTCAAGTGAAATTAGTATGCGCGCACTGCTTCGGTGGATATCTAAATGATTAGAGCTGCATTTGTCTGTGACAGGTACAACGTCCACCAGTATACTTTAGTTTTGCTCGTTTTTAGTGTTGTTACCAGGCCTGGGAGGATACACACTTAGGTGACAAAAGTCATGGGGTACCTCTTAACATCGTGTTGCACATCCTTTTGTTCCGTATAGTGCAGCAGCTCGACGTGGCATGGACACAGTAAGTCGTTGGAAGTTCCCTGCAGAAATACTGACCCGTGCTACTTTTATAGCCGTCTATCTACGAAAGTGCCGCCGGTGCATTAATTCGCGCACGAACTAACTTCTCGATTGTGTCCCACAAATATTCGAAGAGACTCATTCGGACGATGTGTGTAGCCAAATCATTCTCTCGAATCGTCCAGAATATTCTTCTAACCAATCACGAACAATTGTGGCCCGGTGACATGGCACATTGTCAGCCTTAAAAATTGTCTCCAAGCAGACGAATAAACGACTCCCAAACAAAGATCGGTTCAGTTGGACCAGACGATCCAGCCCATTCTAAGTAAACACAGCTTACACCATTATGGAGCCACCATCAATTTGTATGGTGCCTTGTTGACAACTTGGGTCCATGGTTTCATGGGTTCTGCGTTACACTCGAACCCTACCATAAGCTCTTACTGAAATCGGGACTCTTCTGACCAGGCTTCGGTTTCCAAATCGTATAGGGTCCAACCGATATGGTCGCGAGACCAGGAGAGGCACTGCAGGCGATATCGTGCTGTTAGCAAAGGCACTCGGTCGTCTGCCGCCATAGCCTATTAACGCAAATTTCGACACACCGTGCTAACGAATACATTCGACGTACGTCCCACACTGATATGTGTGGTTATGTCACGCAGCGTTGCTTGTCTGTTAGCACTAACATAACCAACCGTTATTACTCCAAGAACGCTAATGGCGTGCAATTAAATCAAAGAAACAGCGACAGAAACACGATAAGGTGTGCAAGTCAAACCCATCTGACGTACGAACTAATTTTATTGTAGTGGTTTCTAATTAGTATTTACCTATAATGTGAGAAATATTCTACCAAAACTATGTACCACTTACTTACAAATAACTTGACGATGGCTATTTGCCGAAACAGGCCTACTGTAACGAATAAAACGATCAGACTTAGCAGCGTTTTCCGGTTTGGAATTACATGTGTCCTTAAAAGCTATGTACAACGCAGTGGGCCCAAATTTTTGATTCCTACAGAATTATTCTGCTCACCGTACGACCGCAAAAGATAACACTGAACAACAAATTTGAAGCGAAAATGTGTTAATTTGCATGATTTTGAGTTAGTTATGCTTATTTCAGTATAAAATGATACAAAATCATCGTTTTCATAAATTTTTAGCTCTTATTAGTTAAAAAGTAATCTACATTTTGTATAAATAACTAACTAAATATGTATTCATGTTCCAAGATTCAGCATAAGAAATTTTACGTGAAAAACTGCTTGAATTATATTATGTGTTATGCACTGATGAATTTCAGTGCCACTCTGGAAGTACAAAAGTAAAATATTAAGAAAAAAATGAAGATAATAGTACATGAATGAAAATACTTTGGAAGTTAACTTTGTACCAGAACTATGTAAAGCACAAAAGAAAATGTATGAATTAACTGGTCATAAATGTATATAAGTATTACAAATGTTAAATGCTCATATGTATAGTATGTGCAATTACATATTTTGTTCAGAGATAAATTCAGATGACAGTTTTCGTTTGGCTTGACGTTTATACACATACTCGGGATCGTCCCTTATGACATTCCAGCAGCAATCTGCTAAAATAGTACGGCCCCACTTTGCGGCATCTCTCTTGTCAAATGTGGCAATATCTTCGTGAAATCGCTCCCCATGTTCATCACTTACTGCACAACAACCTTTGGGGAACAGGTCAAGATGACCGTGTAAGAAATGCATTTTCAATGACATGTTGCAGCCAAGTCTTTCATAAGATGACAATATGTTATCTACAATCTCATTGTAATTTATTGCTCGTTTGTTCCCCAAGAACTGTATACAGACTGTCTTAAAACATTGCCATGCATGGTTCTCATCACCTTGTATGATTCCATCAAAAGTATGGTCCCCAAAAAGATCTCGAAGCTGTGGGTCTACAAAGATGCCCTCCTTTACTTTGGCAACACTTAACTAACAGAATTTTTGCCTTAAGTACTTAAAAACGTCACCATCTTTGTTGATTCCCTTAACAAAGTTTTTCATGAGACCTAACTTGATGTGCAAGGGCGGGAGCAGAATTTTTTTAGAGTCTACTAGAGGTTCACTCTTAATGTTCTTTATTCGTGGTTGAAGGGATTTTCTGCTGGGCCATTCAAGTTTACTGTAGTGAGATGCACGAGCTCGGCTATCCCATTCACAGAGAAAGCAGCAATATTTAGTATACCCTAACCGCATAGCTAATAGCAGTGCAACCACTTTCAAGACACCAAAAATCTACCATTGAGAGACGTTATAGTTCACTTTACTGATGGCTTATAGTAAAATTTTCCTGTTTTTTTTTACTCTTTCCCATGCAGACTATGCCCAACTGGAGCAGACGGAAGTTAATTACCAATGTGTAAAAACACTGCTTTTTAAGCTCAACTCTGACGAATCAATAAAGAGTCTCCACTGATCAAGGTTGTAATTAATTCTGAAAACCTTCATTAGACCATTCATGTCTACAAATGCCACAAGGCTGTCTTGTATGTTAAAAAAGGGGTGAACTGTTGCTTCTTCTGCGGTAGTAAGGAATATTTACATTGCTTTCTAGAAAATTGCGCTGCTGAGGGCTTGATGCTAAAATCTCAGCCTTAGCTTTAGACAGCTCCAAACCTCTAATGAGATTACTTAACTCATTTTGAGACAATTTTCGTGGATCATCAGTTAATGATATATTTGGAAGAAACTCTGGATCTTCTGATGTACATGGTCAGGACATTCAGAATCCCCATCAGAAGTAATCTCGTATTCTGTCGGTGGTTCAGGTATTGGCAATCCTTTCCTGTGTAGAGTATGGCAGATGGAATGTTAGGATGTATCACTGTCCGCTTCTTCTTCTTAGATATTCCCTTCTCGATATGAGGAACCATACAAAAGTAGCAGTCACTGACGTGATTAGTTGGCTCACATCAGATCATGGGCACCGCAAGGGCATTGAACGTCCTTTTCCATGCATCCAGATCCTGAAGTTGCAGGCACAAGTGTTGCAGATCACATGTGGAGCCCATGGATTGTCCTGAACACCTATTTTGCACCCAAAATAGCAACTTAAGCTTTTTTAATCTATGGAGTTATTTGCTGTTTTTGTGGAGCACATGTCACTTCTTCACACACACACACACACACACATACAAACACTTTTGTTCACTTCAATAGCAGTCAACTTGAGCAACTGGTAGTTAATCTGGAAACAAATGTTCAAAAATTATTATATGCATTAATAAAGTCACTGAAGTTGATGAGGAGGGAGACAAAAAGATCACTAAAATTGGTATGAAGATGTTTATATCCAAAATATTGCACACAAGTAAGACTGGGGACAATAATATAAGCCACTGTTATTAGTTATTATAACTTTGACACCATTATAATATTTTATTTTAAACTTGACATAAAAATCCGTATATAATTATCTCACCGAAATAAAAGTGTAAAATGAAAACTAGAGCTAATTTTGAATTGTCTTTGTGATATTCGCGATCAGCACATTAGAACTGATAGGAATTGGCTATTTTCTTTCGATTTACATTTTCATTGTTGCACAGTGTAATGAGACATATTAGAAAATCATCATCATCTTCCTTCCAGGTATTAAGGCTATTAACCTGTTACGGTCTCTTCCAGCATTTCTCCTGCCATCTTTTGGTTGGTCGACCTAACGACCTTACACCGTTCTGGTGGTAGTGTTGCATGGAATTTGAAATTCTCTCTCAGCTCATTCGTTGTAGATGTGTTCTCCAGTTGTTTCGGTAGTTCTGTGTACAATGTGTGATGAGTTATAGTTTAACTTTATTCAACGTATCTTCACTCCCTTTGTGAGCCCACCTGGTGCAACTAGCTGTTCGTCTCGAAAACGTTATTTCACAGACTCTTAATTTTTTCGAGTCTTCTGCTGCCATATCACAGCACAGGTCTTAAAAATGTCTTAGAGAGGCGTATTCTGGTGTGATCCTGGACTAGGAAATGTGTCATTACACTATTAATACTCTAGTTGTTTTCGTATACCTGGTTGTTATTTCAAATAGGCACTTTTCTACGAGAAAGAATAGTTTATATATGCGAATGTGTTCAATCTTTTATGCAGTTTCATTTTTGAAACAGATGTTACTTTGTATTGAGTATTTGCTACAGTAGGCCACAGTTTTCTCTGTCGGTGAAGATTCCAATGCTATCTTTCTCGGATTTGATCTTTAAACTGTACGCAGAACGCAGCAGGTAACCCTTTGAAGATGCTACAAGAGCTAAATCGTCTGTAAAGAAAAAAAACAGCAAAGATAAATTGTTAATTATGCTGTTTGTTTACGCAAGTGGCGCCGTTACCAGTTTCCAATGGACAGATTTATTGTCTGACGTCTGTTCACGTTCATATTAAATTTATTATTGTTTCTATTAGATGTTCGTTGTTCTTTCCGACAATTCATCTAAATAACAACAAATGAAATACAAACGTGAACAGCTGTCTGTAGAAACCTGTCGATCCGAAAGTGGTAAGGGTGTAACTCGTGTAACTAAACAGCTTTGCTGTTTGCTTCTTTCCAAGAATCAGATGGTATTTTGTACACACTCACGGTCACAAACATCTACATCTACATCTACATGATTGCTCTGGAATTCCAAATTAAGGGCCTGGGAGAGGATTCATCGAATCACCTTTAACCCTTTGTTTCCTGACATAAGAAAAAATTTTCTTTTTAACATTTTCTTTGCAGAATTTATGCTATTGTGGCCTCAAATGACGGTAGGATTTTTGTAAAATTTTATTTTATTTTTCACAACTTTTTTCTCTCCTGGTACTTAGAAGTACCGTCAGACTCCATGTACAGAATCACAACATGCGCAGAAAAATGTTCCAATTTTTATAACTTGTACCTTATTCCACATAAATATTAAATATTTTTACATTAGAAAATTAATTAACCGAAATATGATATTTCTGAATTTTTTTTAAATTTCGCATAAATTTATTCTAGAGCAACTTCGCAATACATAGTAACTTAGCTATACATTTTTGACAGTGTATACATATCACATATTTAGTGATACCTCATGAAATTGTAGGAAACAGTTATTTTTCTCATTGCAGCACAAATACACTTTACATGTACTACATTGTGAATGTGGTCTCGACTGAATTTTATTTTTCGCACACGTTTCGCATCGTCCTCTTTTACAACTGAACACTACAAAATGGTTTCCTCGGTTGCCAAGAGGTACATCCTTCGGAACAGAAAAGTTATCCTTCCTTCTCTTTGGGTGAGTTATTTCATCTTTACCAGAGTTTCTCTTTTTGAGATTTGGCATTTGTTGTTCATTCATTAGCTCTAGTGCCACAGCACACCTGAATTCCAGCAGTGGCAGTGCCCCATGTAGATAACTGAAAATGACGTAAGCATTGACAGAAGCAATTTCTATTGCGCCCCAGAAGAGACGGTACCACCATTTCTTTGATCGCTTGTCAAGACCATAAGTTGAATGTAATCTGTCTGCATGATCCACACCACCCATGTTTTTATTGTAATCACATACAATAACTGGACATGGTATAGTCATACTAGTTCCATCTTTCTGTTTTCTTGTCACTACGCTCTGTTCAATGCCATGGAAGTTTGACGCAAAATATACTACTTTATTTTCCTTCCATTGAAATACTGTTAGGTCTCAAGATGACTCTCTGTGATTTGATTTAGACATTTTTCTTTAGGTAAATTCCCTGGCAAACCTTTCCTGTTTGTTCTAATTGTTCCACAGGCAAATGTATTTACCGATTTCTGTGTGAGAAAAAGTGGACAGAACAACTATTGAGAGGTAACGCACTGTTGCTACAATAAAGTGTTCGCACAACCTTACGGTACTAATAAGTCCGCTTTATATTTTCCACTTTATCTCATTCACTTGTAACGTAATGCTTCAAACTATTACAAAAAAAAAAACAAAGAAGGTAAGTACGTACAATGGAAAACTCAACGGAAGTTTCAATAAATTGCGCACAAATTCAGGCAACACCATGGAAACAAGCACATACGATCTTCTGTTTTCACAGCAGCGTGCGAAAAACAATTTCAAGCTCTGACCGCCAGAGAGGTCTATGTATTGCACAATAACATCTATGAAACAGTAGAGCAGAGTTACTGTTACGTACCGACGGGCTCTCAGATCACGAAACTGCACCACAAGAAAATAATTATAGTCAAAACTTACTGGTACTTTTAAGTACCGTCAGGCAACAAAGGGTTAAGCTACTTCTCTACTGTGCCACTCTCGAACAGATCGCTGGAAAAAAGAACACTTAAATCTTTCCGTGGGAGCTCTGATTTATTTTAATGTGATGATGACTTACTTATTTGACTGTTGTTCCTGTTGGATCATAGGGCAGCAGTAAAGACTTTCCATCTGGTTCTGTTGGCAGCCAAACATTTCACTTCATTCCACATTTTACCAGCTTCCAGAGCTTCTTCTTCCACCGTTCTCTTGAATGTCTTTTTCGGGCGGCCATGTCTACGTGTTCCTTGTGGGTTCCAATCCAGTGCTGCCTTTTCAACAGCTCCTGGTTGTTTGCGAATTGTGTGACCAATCCACCTCCATTTTCTTTCCTTTATTTGCTCACGGATTAGTCGCTGGTTTGTCATCTCCCACAAATCGTCATTTGATATAACATCTGGCAACGTGACATTTATAATTTGCCGAAGACACCGGTTTATGAAGATTTGCTGCTGGTTTACAATCATGTTTGTTACTGTCAATGTTTCTCAACTATAGAGAAGGAATGACTTTACGTTGCTATTTAACAAGTGCAGTTTGGTTCGCCTCGAGATGTTCTTGTTACGTCAGACAGGGTACAGTTGTTCAAAGGCTCCATTTGCCTTCCGTATCCGACTCTTTACATCCTCCACGGCCCCTGCACCTTTACAGACGGTAATTCCTAGATATACAATGGAGTCTACTTGTTCCAATTCCTTTCCATACACTGATAGCTTCGCTTGTTTATCAGATCGCATTCTCATTTCCTTAGTTTTCTGAACTTTTATTTTAAGTCCTGCAATTTATGCTTCTTCTTTCTGTCTTTCCAGCTTTTCTTCCACGTCACGCAATCTTTGCGAGAGCAGACGGATATCGTCAGCAAAGTCCAGGTCTTCAAGGATGTCTTGCATTCCCCACTGAATACCTATTCTCCTACCATCAACAACTCTTTTCATTACGCTGTCCAGTACCTACAAGAACAAGGTAGGTGAAAGAATACATCCATGCCTTACCCCAGCATTTGTTTTGATAGATCAGTAATTTTCCTATTGTGTAGCACCCTACATTCATATCCTTCATACACGGCTTAAATAATATTTATTATCTCTGATGGTATTCCAAATTCATCCAAGGTATGCCACATAACTCTCCTATTAAGAGAGTCAAATTCCTTTTAAAAATCAATAAATGTAAGGTAGAATGTGTTCTCTCATTATGCACTCTGCTCAAGTATTATACGCAGTGTGTTGATGAGATCGACACAACTTCTGTGCTCTCTAAACCGAGCCTGCTCTTTTCTCAGTCGTGCCTCGATTGAGTCCTTGATACGATTTAGCATCAATCTACAGAATACTTTACTTAGCACAGATAGGAGGGTGATGCCTCGCTAGTTATTACAGTTGGTTGTATCCCCTTCTTTGTCAACTTAATAATCAGCCCTTCTTTCAAATCCTTTGCTATTTTCCCTTCTGACCATATCTTCTCAAACAACGGATGCAGTAGATTTACGGTGGTGGCAATGTCTGCTTTTAGTACCTAAGGTGCAATATTACCCATTCCTGGAGTCTTCCCGTTCTTTATCTGAGAACTATTTTAATTTCAGTCTTAGTTGATGTATTTACATTGATTCTGTCACTGGTATCCGGAAAATTCCATTGCCTCTCCCTCTCTCTCTTCAGGGTGCTCTCTGTTTAAGACTTCAGAAAAATGTTCTCTCCATCTTCTAAGTTGGTCTTCTTCTGTCGTCAGCAGTCGACCCTCCTTGCTTTTCACGGGTCTGTTCTTGTTGAAACCTTTTTTCGACAACATTCTAGTGATGCGGTACAGTTCTTTGCCGTCACCCCTTGCTGTTGCTCTCTGCTCTCAGAGCTTTCTCATCCATCCACTTTCTCTTCGCATTCCTCAGACTCTTCTTTATTTGAGAGTCAGTAGCTGCATACTCAGCTTGCATTCGAGTTTTCTGCTGTCTTGTTTTACTCATATTTAATTTTGCCTTGATCTCCTTCCTACAGTTGATGAAATTCCATGTACGCTCAGACATCCAATCTTTCTTCAACTGGTTTTAAAGCCAAGGACCTGTTTGCTCACACTGCAATGGACAGAAAGCTTCTTGTTTTGCTGTTATTCTAAGTTTTCCCACATCATAGTTTTTGTTCCGTTGTTCGAACTTTCTATATGTAGCCATGATTTTTAGTCTAAAATTTGCAACAATAAGGTGGTGATCACTGCCGACATCAGCCCCACGTTTATTTCTTACGTTCATCAGCGACCTAAAGTTTTTGCTTAGCGCTATATGATCAGATTGGTTTTCCGTTCTGTCATCAGGGGACACCCATGTAACCTTACGGCAATTCTTGTGTGAGAATAATGTACGTCCAATCACCAATAACGGAAGATCTCGAAATCCCAAAGGATGCGTTTAGAAGGCTGGAACTGAGAAAAATAACAAGGCAGTGAAGGATTTTGCGATGTCGCTGTTCGGGTCTGCTCCTCTGTCCACGTAATTTACCCTGGAAGGAACACACATCAAGCATTTACGGAACGATTAATTTGGGTCTGGGAAATGATGATGAGGAACCTCAGGCTGCAGAAGAAGAAAATGTGCATGCTGAACTGCCACCAGTTGAAGGTGACAGTGAAGGTGCTAAATGTGTGCTACTGCTAAAGACTGAATATCGTTCCTCATTCTATGCATGCTGTAATTTATGACTGCAGTTATTGCAGTTATCTGTCACCTTATTTATGTCATTTCACTGTAACGTTGTCATTTTCATTACTGTTGTTGTGGAATAAAACAATAGTGACTGGCACAGAAATTTGAAGATATATCCCCATTTTCATTCATTTTTCCGATACCGTGGACTCCCTTTACTCGCTCTAGGCCTTCATTGTTCTTTCCGACATCAGCATTTAGGTCTTCCATAATAATCAAGATGTCTCTCTTACTGGTACTTGTAATGGTATCACTTAAGGAGAGCTAAAAGTCTTTTTTCTGTTCAGTATCTGAGGTTTCTGTAGGAGCATAGCAGTGGATGACTGTGACATTTCGAATGTTTGTCTTAAAACGTGCTGTCAGTACTCTTTCTGAAACCGGTTTCCATTCCATAAGACTCTTTTTCGCTTCTTTGGTTAACAAAAGTCTAACTCCACTTCTGTGTTCTGCATCCTCTGCACCGGGTCCAGAGTATAAAAAGGTGTATCCATCTTGTGTCTGGATTTTTCCAAAATCTAGTCATCTCACGTCACTAATTCAGAGGCTGTCCAACCTGTAACTCGTCATCTCCTTTGTAGGCTTCTCTCAATGTTCTAATATTCCCGAAACCTATGTTTGTTGTCCTTTTCATGCCAAAGATCGACGTATTTGGGTCCGTCCGGCTGTTCTTCTCTGCTGTTTCTTTAATCATTTGTTTTTGGGAGTGCCGGTGATTGGCCCACAGCTCCCTAGCCTGGTGGTGGGGCTGCCACCTAAGAGCCTCCAGACTAGCCCGATTTTCTTTTAAGGGTTTACTCCCCTAGGGCGGCTGGCTTCTGTACGCCCCCCTTGCTCTTTATTATGATTTGATATGGCAGGAAAAGGACATGGTAAGGACACGATTGGGATAGGTGAAAGGGACCAGTGGCCCGTTGTGGGACTCAATTCGTCTGGCTCCTCCGCCTCGGCCAATCCGGCATGGGTGACCCTGCTGGTAGCTACGCTACCGCCGGCGTAGCCCTCAGGATCGAGAGAACGCAAACCTCCTCGCCCGCATGGACAGTACTACTGTAAGGCGGTGTTTCCTGAGGAGGGATGTGATGATGGTTTCTCCCTATGTAGCAGGGCGCCGAGAAAGTATTTTCACACTCTGAAGAGAAAGTTGGTTTCTGCCGCAGCTAAAAACGCCTTTATTTTAATGACTACCACACTAATGTGTGTATCACATCCGTGGCACTCTCTCCCCTATTTCGTGATAATACAAAACGAACTGCCCGTCCCCCAAATGTGAATTTTCGACAGAGTAGCAGGAAGGAAGTTTTTGTTCCAAGTGTCTATAATACTGAGGTAGTACAGGTGACTGTGATAATACTCTTGCAGATGTACAGAATAAGGTTTCGGATTAGTGGAACAGAAATCAACAGAAACCGCTTCTCGTATCCGTTTTATTTTGGAATACAATAGGGAGCACAGCTTGGAACAGAGACCATGCTCCATCTGATAATGCATTTTTTAAAGAGTTTCTCCATGGTTTAGCACCTGGATCAAGTCTACAGACGTGCAAAGGAATGCGGAGAACACAAAAGCATTGAAAGCGAATTTTGTGAAAAAACGAGACTTGTTAATCGTAATATACAGTTCATTTAGTCCTGTGGGTGTTTATGTCTAATTGGTGTACCAAACTTTAGAAACAGTCATTTGAGCCAATTTTGCTACTGTCAGTTAGCCAATTTGGAAAAGCTTTCTTTCTGTGTATGTACAAACATATAAACAGACATCTTGCTAAGAAACAAAAAATAGTGTAAGATTACATCTACCGTGAGGAGAACCCGCCATCATTAGCATCAGGCGGTATTCTAGCAGCCTCTTTGCATTTTTCTCCTGTGCGAGTGCACATTACCTTAGCTTAATTACATATTTAGCATTTACTACTGCCGCGTCTCACGAATTTTTTTTAGCAGTACCGCAAAACGACACATAACCTGTTCGCCACTTAGCCTGCTGCCGCAAAAGGTTATTCGTGTGCGTCACATACAAAACTGTAATTTTCCACTGATTACGACGAGGTGACGATTGAAAAGCTTAGAATACGTAGCTTTGTGCGCATAACTAATCACAAGACTGTAATTCACGGTTTTTGTGTCCACTGCTAATCACCATGTAAGCACTGAAACGCTTACTGAAGAAATAAAAGAGTGTCCAACGCAGAAATGTGTTTCATTTATAGTAGGTGCCTGTATTGGACACGGTCTTAGATTATGTCATAGCGGAAGGATTAATAGAAGTTAATTATAATCCGGTATTTACTAGTGAAATTAGTTTAGAAAACTTTTGCAGTTTTTGTGTCATTATAGGAAGTAACGATTGCGTTTAAGATACACCATGTATACGATGGCTGCTAGCATTATAGGTGAAGGGAATGAATACTGCGGAGGACATCGCTCCGTTTATTTTGATTCTGTCACCCAATGATGCCCAGGAATTTTGCAGACTTTATCAACGTAACTAAGAGCGTATGCTGTAGTACTCCGCCGCTGGTCTGTGGGTCGCTAGAAAAGTATGGTCTAGAGCAACGGTCAACGAACTTTTTTTGCTCAAAATCCAATAGTGACATTGTGAGGCGGCAGCGTTGGTCGCATGTGTTGCCTACACAAATTAGTACGTTATGAGCGCAAAACAGACTAGCTATACTAATTTGGCCGTACGCCCTCAACTACTGATCGTTAAGAGTCGCTCCAATCGGAACACTTCGCGTCGACTGTCCTCTGTTTCAGATTTCTGTCACATTCAGCGACACACTGGCTGACGAAGTTTTGTTTTGTTGTCTGTTTGAGCAGATGGTTAACTGATTACTAACAGTAACTTTACCTGTATTTAAATGCATTATTCAGTATGAGACACGATCATAAATGTTTACTAAATGATTAGAAAGCCTCATTGCTTTGTAGTACAACAGCCTCAATTTAATATCCTATTCCTTCCTACAAATTTATACCACATTTGAAAATCACTATCTCTACAATGGGCATTCCCCTCTCCCACAAGATGATGATGATGATGTTTGGTTTGTGGGGCGCTCAACTGCGTGGTTATCAGCGCCCGTACAATTACCCAATCTTTGCTCAGTCCAATTTCGCCACTTTCCAGGATGATGATGAAATGATGAGGACAACACAAACACCCAGTCATCTCGAGGCAGGTGAAAATCCCTGACCCCGCCGGGAATCGAACCCGGGACCCCGTGCTCGGGAAGCGAGAACGCTACCGCGAGACCACGAGCGGCGGATTCTCTCCCACAAGAGCGCCCATGCGATACCTCTGTACCGGAGGGAGGGGAGGGGGAGAAGGGAGGGAAGGGGGGAAGGAGGAGGAGAACACCGCGGGATATGAAGTATTTTTGTATTTTGGAAGACGAAAAGCAACTTGTAAGTAACCTTAGTTCCAACATGTTAAAAACCTGGATAATACCGAGTTTTGCAAGAGAAAAATCCGTCTACACTGTTATTGTTGTTGTGGTATCAGTCCAAAGACTGGTTTGATGCAGCTATTCATGCTTACGCTATCCTATGCAGTCTTCTTCATCTCCGAGTAACTACTACAACCTACGTCCTTATGAATCTGTTTACTGGATTTTTCTCTTGGTCTTCCTGTACGGTTTTTATTCCCCACGCTTTCTTCCATTACTACACTGGTGATCTCTTGATGCCTCAGAATGTGTCCTACCAACCGACACCAGAGTGAGGCTGTACCACAAATATCTCTTCTCCCCAAGTCTATTTAGTGCCTCCTCATTAGTTACGTGATCTACCCACCTAATCTTCAGCAGTCTTCTGTAGCACCACATCTCAAAACCTATTCTCTTCTTGTCTAAACCGTTTATCGTCCACGTTTCACTTACCTACACAGCCACACTGCATGCAAATATTGGGATACTTAAATGTATATTAGATGTTAACAATTTTCTCTTCTTCAAAAATGATTTCCTTGCCATTGCCTACTTCGACCATCATCAGTTATTTTGCTTCCAAAATAGCGAAACTCACCTACTATTTTAAGCGTCTCATATTGTGATCTAATTCCCTCAGCACTGCCTGACAATTCGACTACATTCCATTATTCTCGTTTTGCTTTTGTTGTATCCTCTTTTCAAGTCACTGTTAGTTCCGTTCAACTGCTCTTCCAAGTGCTTGGCCGTCTGTGACAGAATTACAGTGCTATCGGCAAACCTCAAAGATTTTATTTCTTCTCCCTAGAGTTTAATTCCTGCTCCAAATTTTTCTTTTGTTTCCTCTACTGCTTGCTCATTTTTTTTAACAGTGCTGGAACTGGAACTTTATTTTCACTACACTATATTCTTTTTTTTTCTTTTCCTGAGAGCTATGGGTGCCACGGCCCCCTTATGACCCCCGGGTAAGGGAGCCTTGCTGTCACATCCTCTAAGCTGAGGCGGAGCAACTTACGCCTCTGACCCTGAGGTAAGAGGTCAGGTTAGCTTAGTCACGGCCGAATTCACAAACGTCGATTACAATTAAACACGTCTCAAAATGTTACTGTCTCTATAATTATTGCTTTTTGTTACTGAGCAAAAAAACTACACTCATAAGAAGATCATAATTTTAGTTGACGTTTTTGGTTTCGGCTATTGGTTGCGACAGGTATGTTACTACAAAAACGTCCGAGAAACGCGGTTTGTTCGTTGCACACGATGTGCACTAAATATCACATTGTTAAGGTTGGGGTGGATGTCAGTTTGTTGGAATGCCGAAAATATATGGTGTACTTGATCAGTCTCTATAAGCATAACTTTTTCGTGCTGTATGAGCAATGATCACAGGGTCATACGTGTTCTTCGACGATTGCAGGCATTTGTCTTCTCGGATTGGCACATTTTAAAAGGTATTACCCTTTGACCAAATCGTGGGAAAATTAACACATTCAAAATATATCGTTGCGGCTCATCAGCAGTTCCATCTATAGGGAATTCCACTTCATATTTGCCGACTGCCTCTTTCATTTTGTCTAAAACTTTACCATAAATTGGCTGCAAGTTACTTTTTCTCGGGGTACTCTCATCTGGGTTGACGTTTGTGTATACTGCTCGCAAAATGACTTTAATGCAGGATTATATTCCATGTGGACCGTAATTCATGACTGGATATAGGCCATGGCAAGATCCGCACTAAACTCATTCAGTAACCGCCGCCGCTTTTCAGATCCTGAAGCGAAGGCATGCAGCGGAGTAGTTTGCTTAGGTTTTGACTTGCAAAGTTCATTGTTATTAAATGCAAATTGTTCTGTATGGGCTCGTTTGTCCTTCTTCTTTGATGCTTGTCATTGACTGCAATATTTACTTCGCAGGCGGAACATCGCAAAATGGTGCCATCAGATTCGATAAACTGAGTCGTGAATTCTTCTGAAAGTGCACACAGTTCCTCCTTAACCTTCGGCATGACTTTTTAGTGAAAAATCCATTCTGGCAAGAAGGCAGCAGTAAGTCAACAGATACGAACAGTTGCATTCACGTCAGCATTGAATGAATTTACGGTTCAACTATTGTAGATCCTTGTTTAAATTTTATTTCATTTGAGATATGCAGGTTGACCATAGCTACTGAGAGTGACTAAATTTGCTGAGGTCGTCCATTTTACTGGGGTCATGAATAATTATTGTTGATTTCCATTCATCATATTTTAATATTCGTTGACCACTGCTGTCTTGTGATTAAACGAAATCTAAAAATTATGTTCAAGAGGAGACAACGCAGATCAAAATAGATGAAAGGTCTCAAACATGGAATAGAAGGCAGAAACTGGAAAATGAAGTCATTTCATAAAAAGACGCAAAAAGGTGTAACAAACTATATTTGTATTGCTTCATTTCATGCCCCAAATCCTTGTATTGATCTGTATGTGTGGAAACAGCTATTGTATTCGATAGTTTCTGCACCTGAATCTCCTTTATTTGATAAGGAGGGTATATCCTCTCGAAACGTGCCGTGCTAATAACGAAAAATACGTAATCGGTACGGAATGTTTCATTATGAAAATCTTCAAAACCATACTTGCTTCGGAATCAATTTTTTTGGGTCTGTTTCGTCCTGAGCCAGCACAAGTTTACTTACTTTTTTACCAGATGTTTCGGTGACGTTACAGCATCTCGAGTTTTTTTTCATTTTCGTTTCTTTTGTGCTTCTTCTCAGTTCACAGAAAAAATACTTTTAACTACCTGTACACGTAAAAGATGTTCCTAATTCCCCTTTACAGACATTGAGAACTTGTACATGGGACCACGACTGTTAAATTTGGCACAGGAAGCCGCTGCGCGAAACAACACAACACACGATCAAATCTAAGGTATTACGTACTTCAGTCACCGATCACCAGATGTCCCACAACCACTACAAGTTTCTTTATATGCCTGTCAGATGAGTTTGTGATCTGCGCAGAGGGTTACACTAAGATGATAAAATCCATAGGGTATCTCGTGATATCCTGTCGGATCTCGATGTGCCCGACGTAGTGCAGCAACTGGACATGCGTGGACTCAAACAGTCGTTGGAAGCACCCTGCAGAAATACTCAGACATGCTGCCCTTAAAACCGTCCGTGATTGCAAAAGTGCTGCCAGTGAAGGATTTCGTTCGTGAACTGACGTCTCAGTTATGTACCATAAATGTCCGATGGGATTCATGTAAGACGCTCTAAATGGCCAAATCATTTACTCGAATTGTCCAGAATGTTCTTAAGACCAATCGAACCATTATGGCCCGGTGACATCACCGTCTAGGAAAATAAACTCCATAAATGGAAATCGTATCCGAGTAGGAGAAGATAACCATTTCCAGTCAGTGATCGGTTCATCTGGACTAGAGGACGAAGTCTATTCCACGTAAACACACCCCACACCATTATGGAGCAACCACCAGCTCGCACAGTGCCTTGTTGACAACTTGGGTCCATGGCTTCCTGGGGCCTGCGTCATACTCAAACCCTACCATGAGCTCTTACCAACTGAAATCGGGACTCATTTGATCATGTCAAGGTTTTCCACCGTCTAGGGACCATTCGGTATGGTCAGAAGCCCAGGAGAGGCGCTGAAGGCGATGTCGTCCTCTTAGCAAAAGGTAATCATGTCGGTCGTCTACTCCCATGGCCCGTTAACTCCAGATTTCGCCCCATTGTCCTAATGGATACGGCCGTCCTACGTTACACATTGATTTCTGCGGTTGTTTCAGGCGGTGTTTCTCGTCTGTTAACGTTGACAACGCAAACACCGCCGCTCTCGGTCGTTAAGAGAGAGCCATCGGCCACTGCGTTGTATGTGGTAAGAGCTAATGCCTGAAATTTGGTATTCCCTTTACACTTTCGATACTGTGGATCTCGGAATAATAAAATTCTTGACGATTTCCGAAATGGAATGTCCCATGGCGTCTATTTCTAACTACCACTCCGTGTTCCAGCTGTGAAAACCGGACCTGTGAGCTGATGGTTCACACTCCATGTACGCTGATGTTTCACTTGACGAAGGCAGTGGGGACTGTCAACAGACAATAGCGCATGTTTAGGCAGTTTACCAGGCCATTATTGGTAAATGTTGCTTTATCACTAAACAAGATACATGATGCGCCTGGAGTATTCTGTCTTAATGCCCATGTACAGAAGTTGACACGATTCTAGAAATGATTTTCATGCTGCTGTCGATGGAGAGAGATGTAATAGGAATTGAACCTCTTTGGTGCAGAGTGCATAGGACATTTTCCTGACTCATGCCACATCCTCGTGCTATTGCGCTGGAGCTAACGAGCGGATCAACTGCAAAGGCAGCAGGAACATCAGTTACCCCCTCTTCTGTTGTCACTATTTTCCTTCTTTTACGTTACCTAGGTATTACACTACCACTTTCACTTAACTGTTTGAAGAGACTGATAAATAATTTCTGAGATGGTTGACGTCTATTAGGATATCTTACCGCATACCTCGTACAAGAACGAAATACATTTTCCTACACTCTCCATACACAGCATGTCTGCTTTTTCTGCGTTACTAAATTCCATCGTCCATCCACGACCTACTGCTTGGACTGCCACGCACTAGCTGACTAGCAAGTCGCAATGCACTCAAGCAACACGCAAGTACACTCTATGATGTAACATGCAGCGTAACTTGCTGTGACAGTGCGAGAGAGAGACAAAGATATTGTTTATTACTCTGTGGCGGTCAGCGCTCACATAATTATTCTTAGGATATAGAGTTTTTTTTGGTTCTTGTTAAGAGTAATTTTAGGAGAGGAGAGCCATTCTTGTGATGTAAAAAATCGACGCCATTGCGAGTTTTGATTCAAATTGTAAAATATAAGTGCATATGGAAGGAAATCAGTTAATAGAACAATAAAATATTGTTCATTTCAAGAAGGTACGTCTTATTATACACCCAGCGATATACTGCTATTGCGATTTACTAATAAACACCAGCTGAAAACAGTTCCGACGGGAGCGTTCAGTTCTAGTGAAATAGTTCGATGTTTTCTTCGGAAAAGAAGTCACTTCATGGATCATTCAAATCCACAATAGTAACTGGACATTTCTCAGAACTGAAAGCAATCTGATTGCTATGCAACAGAGCCCCGAAGAATATTTCTCCGTACTTTGGTTACCACTTTCAGCTCAACACGGTAACTGCAGCATCTGGAGCAGATTTCTACAACAGCGGAAGCGTGTAATCGCTATCAGTTTCACACACCGCCCTGTGTACGCTGTATGTATTTATCCACAACTTTGAACATACAGTTACTCACACACATAGAAAGACAATACTAGGTGGCGTGGGGAAACATTTCAGTATAAAGGCCCTGTAGAGCTAAACAGTAATTAGCCTAGTAAGAAAGGAGTCTTTATAGATGGCGACCGTGACAGGACACGATCCTGATACAACACTCATAGTGAACCTGCAATATAAATATGTTAGTAATTTAGTAATTCATGTTTCATTGTGTGTATATATGTCTAGTCTTATAGAGTAACTACATTATGGTCCTTTGTATGTTTCATGCTAACGCTAACGTGCGGGAGTATCTTGTGAAGAGAACGAGTGCGCCGTCCCAGCAGCCGAGCAGAAACTTCAAAAAGGCCACAACATTTGAATTACTAGCTTTCTTGAGCATTTATGCATTGTAGTGACCTTTCATGTATTAATTTTCTAAGTATAAATAGTGTTGCTATATTACTTTTACTAGAATTCCAGTATTTCAGTAGATATAGTAAGACAATATTTTATGTGTTATCTATGTACTGTTTTTGTGTCACATTGTAAAGTGTACATTAACAGCATTAGGACATTAACGTTTTTTGGGTGTGTAAAAGTTTAATAGTCACTTTTGTAGGACTTATTTAGAGGAGAAACTGTCAATTGCTCATTTACATGGTGATAACTAGATCTATGTTCAAAGCCAATAAGCAAGCACGCATCACAATGCCACAAAATGAATTAAATAGTGTGAATGCATCGTCAACTAGTGCCACAGAATTTAATATCGCCGTAGTTAGCGATATGTCGATTACGGCTGAGCAACCAGCAATAATTAATGCGCTCACGCCGTCGACACAAACGATTGCTAGTTCCGACATTCATATGTCGAAAGAAGTCCAGAGAAATATGCAGCAACCAACAAACAACATGAATTTCATCTCTGACACATACGCGTGCGAAAACGAAATGACTGTACCGAAAATTGTGTCGGTACAATCCTCATTAAGCCCAGTGCAATCGCCAATTGCTGAGAATACCGATTTGTTATCCCAGCTGATGTCAAGTCTGACTGTCATAACACAAGGGATTAAAGCATTGGAAACCACGCAATCCACTTTTGCAAATGACATGAATCGTAGATTCCCAGTATTGGAGAGTGCGCAATTTAATTTGGCTCAGGAGCAATCTAATAAACTAAAAGAAATAAATGATAAGATTACTGAAAAATTCCAGAGTTTGGAAACAAAGCAGAGTCACTTGATTGCCAGTCAGGCACAACTCATAGTTACACAAGAACAACAGTATCAGGAATTAACAAACAAATACAAAGACATCTTATGTCGTCAAGATACACTAAATCATCAAGTGCAAGAAGTTATTCATGTACAGAACACTATTGCGCAAGACGTGAATACAATTAAGCACGATAACGAGCAAGCTGTCATTGAGCTTACTCGGAGGATAGACACTCTCCGTCTCGAAGGCAAGAAACACATAGAGAAACTTTTCAATGAACATAAGATCGCATTTTCTAAGGACATTGAAGATTGGGCGAAAGAGCAAACCGAGACAGTGCGAAATTATGTTGAGAAAACCTTGAAAGAAACGGTTTCTAACGTGCAAGTTAACAACGAAGCTGCACAAGAACAACTTAAAGCAGAAGTTAAAGAGATTAAGGAGAATGTAGGAGATGAATTTCCTGCTTGGAAAGCAAAGATAGAAAATACATTAAAAGCATGCCAGCAGGGTCTAGTTAATACTAGAGGGGCACATACTACTTGCAGTTTATCAAGAGCAGACATTATTCCTGATGAAACCAGTGAAACCGAATCCATGCAACAATATCCACGTATTGGTGCATATTTACGTAATGAACCAGAAACAAATTATCGAGATTATCATTCACCGCAAAGTAGCCACCAGAATACACCTGTGACTATGAATGAAGAAAAAATGCTTAAATATCTTCAATTCCAGATATTTATTCCCGAAAGGAAGTCGATCAATCCCGCGGTATTTATCAAGCAATTTAAGGGGATATTGCCGCGAACGTGGACTGAGCAACAAAAAATTATGTACGTTGCAGGATTCATACATGGAGATGGATCGATGTGGGCGTCAGAAGCATCCGATTGGTGTCAAGATTATGACCAATTTTAACGCGCTTTCTTGCACAAATACTGGAATAAGGGAGTACAAGAAAGACTTCGTAAGGAAGTTTTTGACCCACAACCTTTTTCTTTCAAAAATGGATCTTTAAGAAAGTATTTCGAGAAGTATATAAATAAAAGCAAATACTGGAATGAACCAATCCCAACGCAGGAGATCATTCGAATATTAAAGGGAAAACTTCCACTTGAAGTTAAGGAAAAACTTCTACATGTGCCTGAACAACATGTGGAAGATTTTCTAGCCACATTGGATTCAATAGACATTCTGTTTGAAGAATCACGTGTGCGCTATAACCAACCAAGTTACCAACCTAACAAATACAATAGTAACAACAAACAGTATGGAAACAAACCTTTTGCACGCAATTCACCAAACCCACAAGTGAATTATTTCCAGAAAAACGTGAAATTTGGTAACGAAAATCCCGACCAGTGTAATCATGACCAACAATGTGAACAAACATATCAACGGAAATGGAGGAAGAATAATAAGAAGAGGAAAGGATACTATCAACAAGGGAATTATCAGCAAAAACGCCGATATCAGCAAACAACCCAAGAATATCACAGCCAACCACAAACTTCAGGTTGGGTACCAAATGATAATGCAAATGAATGGAGAAATCAACCACCAATAATAACCGACGTAACGGAGCAGACATCTACTAATAATGGACAATGGTCAAACTAAACTCGACTTTCAGAAGCCCCGACGGCGCAGTCGAGGAAGATTTCAGGGGCGAAAATTCAAGCGTCAGTTTTTTTCGGTACAATGACGGAAGATTATTAATAGAAGAACTTCAGCAGGATATGATGCCTTGTCAAGAGGAACACATCACTGTACCTGTTGCGAAAATTCAGGCGGCAATTGAAGGCATTACTGTGCAAGTTACTTTAGAGCAGCAGTAAATGTCGTTTCTGAGAAGTTATTTCAAAGAATACTTCAGAAAGCAAATCCACCGATTTTTCCTGTTCAATGTTGTAGAATTGTAGGTCCTACTGGTCATAAGTCTTCTCAGGTTAAAGTGCAGACTCAACTCCAGTTAGATATAGGAAATATAGCTATAAATTGCACGTTCCTTGTAATAGAAAAATTGGTTGAGGACTGTATCCTGGGTATAGATGAATTTAGAGAGAGAAATTGGCATATCGATTTTTCTCTAGGCCGTGCCAGTTTTACAATAACATCAACTGAATCTTCTCAGGGAATATAGTACCCATGGAAAGTATTGTCAAGGACGAAAGCTGCAAATAAAGTGGATACATAGCAAACCTGTACGGTATTACCAAATTAATTACTTGCAGCCAGTTTTAAACCCTGAAGATATGGTATATGAAAAGGTGCAAGAACCTGAATATTTGCAACAACACCAAAGAAAACAATTATATGATCTTCTACAGGAATATCATGAAGTCTTTCAAGAAAGACCTGGTGTAATCAAGGGATACACATGCCATTTCGATGTGATACACCACCAAGTTTTCTGCCGTATTTTTTATCCAGTACCGTGGCACCAACGAAAGGCAGTTGATGCGGAAATCCACCAGGTGCTTGAATGGGATCTGATCGAACCTTCGACGAGTCCATACTGTAGTCCGCTTCATGTTGTCTCGAAAAAGGGAGGAAAAGTTCGTCTCGTGCTAGACGCACGGCAGATAAATAAGATTATCGTGCCCGTGCGAACTCATCTGGAAAATATTGATGAGCTAATTCAAAAGTTCAAGGGGATGAAATACTTAACAAATATTGATTTGAGAAGTTCATTTTGGCAGGTGGCTCTAGACGAACCATCAAAAAAGTACACCGCATTTGTACATGCAGGTAGAAGCTATCAATTTAAGGTTTTACCTTTCGGGCTAAACGTGAGCTCAGGAGTTTTTATAAGTGCTCTAGATTATGCATTGGGACCTGCACTTCGAAGCAATTTAACTTTGTTTGTGGACGACATGCTCATAGCTACGACCACATGGAAGGAGCACGTTGATTTATTGAGAAGAGTGTTAGAACGTTTCAAAGAAGCAGGCATAACCGCAAATCTGCAAAAGTCCCATTTTGCTCGAGATAAAATAAAATTTTTGGGTCATCTTATAAATGGAAAAGGCATCTTACCGGACTCCGAGAAACTAAAGGCAATCAAAAACTTTGCAGTTCCAACAACAAAAAGACAGTTAAAGGGCTTCCTCGGAATTGTCTCTTTTTTCAGGCGTTTCATTCACGACCACTCTATTAATGCAGAACCGTTGTACAGCTTGTTGCGCAAAAATACTCCGTGGGTGTGGACGCAACAATGTCAGAATGCATTTGAAGCAATAAAACATGCCTTAGTCAATTCACAAATATTATATCATCCAGATATGAGCCAAGAATTCGGTTTAATGGCAGATGCTTCGGAAATTGGAATAGGTTCATGCCTCTTCCAAGTAAAGATGATAGATAGAAAATCAACCTTCTGTCCAATTGCTTTTGCTAGCCGACTCTTAACTGCTTGTGAAAGAACATATACGACTACCGAAAGGGAAGCACTGGCCGTAGTCTGGTCATTTAAGAAATTTTACTATTACTTATATGGAGCGAAGACAACAGTATACTGTGACCACAAAGCGTTACGTTTTTTGCAAACATGTAAATTATTACATCCAAGATTAGCTAGATGGACGCTCTCACTCCAAGAGTTTCAATTTGAAATTAAATACCTAAGCGGACAGGATAATTTCATCGCTGATGCACTGTCTAGAATGCCAGATGGAGATTTGTCAACTATCAACATTACGGGCAATCCGTCCGAATTTAATGTTCTTATAATAGAATATATAATAGAATATATAGAAAACATTTTCTTGACATGTGTAAGAACATAGAAAAACTACAGAATGAAGATCCTCGTTGGCATTCAATAAAGGAAACTTTAGCAAAGCCTGGAAACGATGATCTGAAGAGACTGTACAAAGTTGAGGACGACGTCTTATTTTTCAAAGGGCATCTTGATTCAGATAATTGGAAGGTGTGTATTCCCGAGAAGAATGGGAATGACTTAATTTTGCACACGCACATCACTTGGGGACATTTTGGAGTATTAAAATGTGCTCGGAAGATTCAAGCATATTGCTACTTCCCAAACATTCGCAGGAAAGTGCACAGACAGTTAAGGAAATTTAAAATTTGTCAGCTAGCCAAACCAGGAAATTTTTGTGTGAAAGATTTCCTACATCCTATTATACCCACTAAACCGCTGTCAATCATTTCGGTCGACGTCTGTGGTCCTCTACCATCATCAAGGGGAGGACGCAAATATATTGTAGCTTTTCTTGATATATTCACTAAGTATGTCAAACTTTATCCATTAAAATCATCTACTGCTGCATCCATAGCCAAGAAGCTGGTCAAGGATTATATAGTCAAGGTAGGCAAACCAGAGGCTATTCTTTCTGACAATTGGTCAATGTTCACTGGATTTCGTTGGAGGCAAACATTAGCCAGTTGTGGTATAAAACAAATTCTAACATCAGTGTACCACCCTTCGGCGAATCCCGTGGAACGAATTTTTCGTGAATTAAACCGGTTCATGAGAACATATTGCCACAACCAGCAACCCAAATGGATCGATTATCTTCACGATTTTCAGGAAATTGTAAACAATATGCCACATACTACGACAGAATACACCCCATACGAACTGATGTTTGGAAAACAGGAACAGAATAACTGGATTTGACCAATTCCTAAAGAAGCTATTAACAAAATAGACCTACAAAATAAAGTACGACAATCCTTACTCAATGCAATGGACAAGGCAAGAAAAAGGAAAATATATTTTGACAATCGAGTAGGAAAAATAAAAACATATAAAAAATAAGACGTCGTGACGTCTATTGGGATATCTTACCGCATACCTCGTACAAGAACGAAATACACTTTTCTACACTCTCCATACACCATGAGCATGTCTGCTTTTTCTGCGTTAATAAATTCCATCGTCCATCCACGACCTACTGCTTGGACTGCCACGCACTAGCTGACTAGCAAGTCGCAATGCACTCAAGCAACACGCAAGTACATTCTCAGCAAACATTACAATATTGTACCTAGCCAATACGCAGGTTGAACGGCACAAACAAGTGTTGGTATGGAAAATTGTCAAAATATCTCGTAAATGACTCGCTCTAGCATCCTGCATCAAACACCACTGACACTCTGTTTACCCTGATTATAGTTTTTTAATGTCATTAGGCATTGTACCATTTAGAAAAGTGTATGCTGGCACAAAAATACACTTTCAAAGTATTACTAAAATCTGTTTATTGGATAATAGTACGATCCCCTACCAATCCATTCCATGAAAACCGCACATAAATAACACTTTAAATGTCTGCAATATTTGCGGTGCAAATTTCAGGTTATTCATCCTGTATAAGCAAGCGTATTTCCAAATCTACAATACTTGCACATCGGGTTCTAAATGATTCTAGATGTGTGACTCTAAGATACTTCACTATTGGGCAATTAGTCTTGAAATCTGATAGAAAATCGCCAGTTCACGTACGGAATCGAAGAAGAGAGGTGATGACAATGTTTAATGTCTTAACGAGGCTTTTCTTATGAAAATTTTAGTTTAAAACCTGAAACTGGATAGATACAGACAGCAAAAGTAAATTTATTTCTTCACGTTGTTTGATAGAAGGTTAATAAAAACCCCACTGAAGATGCTGTAACTTAGACGGAACATGTCCAAATTCAAGAAAGAGAAAAAAGCTGGAGTTTGCTCAAGGCAGAACCTATTCAAAAACGGTTTTATTTGGAAACAAACCCAGACAGAAGTGTGAGCTTCAACCTCAAGATGAATTGCTTCAGTATGTGAAATGTTACAAGAGGTACCGTAAAGGGATTAACCAGGAATAAGTGTTTCTCTGTCTGTTATCAATTGCTGAAAATCTCGTTTCATTATATTGAAACGCTTATGAAACAAAAAGCGGACAACTTTTAGAACATTCTTTGTGTGTAACAGAGGAAACTGGTAGGCACCAGTTGACCCAGATAGAAAAAATTTATTGGCACTTACAGCGTGGACAGTTACCTGTCCCTGCGTTTGCATCAGGCTCGGTCGTCGTGTTAGTGGTATTTCAGTTACAAATCGAGGTACGTACACTTGCAACGGTGCCATTTAATGCGAAATGGACGTGACTAATCGAGATTGCGTAAAAAACCCTAAGTGTTGGGCAGCTTGCCGCGAGAGATGAGCAAAGGTGACGCTGGGACCGGTGAGGTAGCGATGGGATCGGGTGTTGCGACAAGTGACAGGCGGTGCGTTGCGTCGCGGCCCTGCCCGACCCGGCGCCATCGCCGCCGCCGGAGACAAAAGACGGCACTCGGCGCATGCGCAATACGGCGGAGCGCGGCCCACGTGGCCGGCCTTGGGCCGGTTGCCTCCGCAGCGGACGCGTGGGATCTCGACGACACCGACGCGACGCCTCGATTGTCCGCACAACAGTTTAGCGCCTCGCACGTCTTGGGTATGAGTGGCAGTTTTAATTACCAGACCCGTATTGACGTGTCGCGCAAGCTTTTACCGCCGGTTTTTACTTCCTCAGAGGCATATGGTCTCTCGGTTATAGGCCGTGATCACAGGCGCTGTTTTTTACCTGCAGTTTCGTCACCTGGCCGCGAAAGCAACGGCTAAATGGGTGGTGTACTCGTGTCGAAAAAAATACCCCTTACGAAGTATTTGTGAATCTAAAGAGAACGTTCTATTTGTAGTACATAAATTGAGTCGCATTGCTGCTAATACCAACAGATAAATCAAATATGGTGGCGTTTTATGGACTTTTATATATGGGCAAATAACTGAACAATTAAGAGAGTTTAAATGTCTAGGGTACACTTTCGAATTTCTCAAGTCGAATGATGTTCGGACGAAACATCTATTAAACTTTAATAAATTTATTAAACTTTAATAACAGGGTGCCTGTTGTTGCTGTATGGTAGAGAATGTTGGACCCTAACATCAGATCAGTTACGATGAATCGATTAATCAAAAGTGACTGAAAGAAATTTCCTCCATTCGACTATAAGTTACAATTCATTTATATCACACATAGCGACGGCTGATGTGTAAGAGCATAAGAGCATGGGAACACCTAACTTTTGACACCTTGCTGATGTATTGGTTGTTTGTCTCTGAACTCCGTTAAACGTCACATAGATGCGAAAACCTAAAATATACGGTATTTAAAGTTACCGCGCTATGCTACATGGTTATTCCTATAGATTCAGTGAAACTCGGCATCAGGGTCACAAGCACATGCGCTACTGGCTTTACGTAATTGCCTTATGCATCAAATACGTTGTTGTTGTTGTTGTCTTCAGTCCTGAGACTGGTTTGATGCAGCTCTCCTTGCTACTCTATCCTGTGCAAGCTTCTTCATCTCCCAGTACTTACTGCAACCTACATCATCAAATACGTATGGATTTGATAAACAACGTTCAAGGTTCATGGTGTGCAGAGCTACCCCTTACCATTCAAATAAAAGTTTACGTCAGTGCCATTAGGTGGTAGCACAGTTCAGCAGACTTTTCTACCCGTTGTCTAGGAATAATTCTTCTAGACGGTAGCATAGTCTTTACACAAGCCAATTCACTCACTATATTGTAAAACGAGATTGGCGTCAGTAAGAAATGGTTCAAATGGCTCTGAGCACTATGGGACTTAACATCTGAGGTCATTAGTCCCCTAGAACTTAGAACTACTTAAACCTAACTAACCTAAGGACAGCACACAACACCCAGCCATCACGAGGCAGAGAAAATCCCTTACCCCGCCGGGAATCGAACCCGGGAACCCGGGCGTGGGAAGCGAGAACGCTACCTTACGACCACGAGATGCGGGCGAATTCAATTGAATTTATATTATGTTCCAACAGGAAATTTATTAGGAAAAGTTGGCCGCGAAGAAACCAAGGCCTCGCATATCAGATCCACTGACTGAGAAAGTGACAAAATCAAATAAGCATGACACAAGTGCACAGTAAGTGGAAAAGGTTGTTTGGGTACAACTTAAGAATGTCTGTTTTTCAGCCCAAAAATTATTTCGTGGACTAATACAGATGTTAATGACCTTGTACATTTGTCCGAAAAAATAAAAAAAAGCACGAAAACTCTCTTCAACAAAAATGCGAAACAGAGAATAGCCAAAATTTACACATTATTCCGTTGTTGATCTAAACTGTACTTAATTATGTACAAACCAAAAAAATCCATAAAAACAATTCATTATTTTGTCAGAGAAGTTATGCATTTTATTTATTTTTATTTTATTTTATTTTATTTTTTACTGCGAAAGTGCCATCTGAGGATCACTTTCCAATTTCAGTTCTTCGCTCTTTGTTTTTTTTTCTTTTCTTACTGTGTACTTTCATCGGTTACTACGTTTCTCCTTTCTTTCTGGCTGTTTTGAACCACTACATTTAGCTACCTCGCCTTGGAATCCTACCATTTTCAATACATTTTCCCGAAAGGCTTCTCTGTTGTTTGTTTCCTCTGTTTTTGTATTGTTTCTTTCTAAATTCTTTTTACTTCGTTAACCCAGCTTCTTCCTCCACAAATATTAGAAAATCTTATTAGTTAACCTACAGTCTTGCATTTTAAATAAATGTCCAGAAAACATGAGTCTTCTTATTCTCATTAAGTTTGAAATGTTTTATATATTTTGGTATATTTCACCATTACTTCGTAGTTTCCAACCTTCTGCTATATTTTGTGGTCCTAATATTTTTCTTATAATTCGCCTTTCTAGTACTTATAATTTATCTAAATTATGTTATTATTTTTTTCAGTGGATTCAGTTGCATAAATTTGTTCTTATGCATAACTATTATACAGCAGATGCTGTTTCACACACTCTAATTTATGGAAATCTAAAAATTTGTGAACACTTGATGTATATCCTCACGAGCCGCCACTGGCCACATAATAATAATTTCGGCTTTGTGGCCATTCTCAAGTGCAAGTTGAAATGTCACAAAGCGTCCAACTGCCTACGTCACATGTCATCGTTGAAATTATATAACATCTGGCCTTGTACGTTATTTCGACGATGACATGTCGTGTAGGCTAGTCGGACGCTTTGTAACTTGCACTTGAGAATGGTTACAAAGCCTAAATCATGGCTGCGTGAAATAAATAAATAGCAGTTTACAGTCAAATGCTGGAGACATCTTTCAAGAATTTCTACATTACTGTTTTCTGCACAAAGGAAAAAAATCAATCAAAGATAAAAATCCTCTTTTCTGTAGCGGGATATTCATTACTGGCGCATAAAATAAACACGGATATTAGACAAGAACTAAATTACAAATATAAATGAAAAATATAGACAGAACTGGAAAAACCGTGCTCAACGTATGTCTACTAATAGAAGGACTAAAGCTGAGAGACTATACGAGAAGCAGGACAAATAAATGTCGGACGGCTCTTAAGCAGCTAGCGTGAACAATTCTGAGGTGAAACGGACAAGGTCTAATCCTTGAAGACTGTTATGATGATAATATATTCGTTTTCTGTTACTTCCGTTATTAACTGCCACTAGAAAAATGTTCAAATGTGTGTGAAATCTTATGGGACTTGTGGTGTCACCGCCAGACACCACACTTGCTAGGTGGTAGCTTAAATCGGCCGCGGTCCATTTAGTACATGTCGGACCCGCGTGTCGCCACTGTGTAATCGCAGACCTAGCGCCACCACCAAGGCAGGTCTCGTGATACGAGAGAGCACTCGCCCCAGTTGTACGAGAACCTAACTACCGACCAGATGTACGAAGCCTTTCTCTCTCATTAGCCGAGAGACAGAATAGCCATCAGCTAAGTTAATGGCTACGAACTAGCAAGGCGCCATTAGCCATACAGTGATTGTACTTAAAGTCTTCTGTGTATCGTCAAGATCGATGTACCACAAGGAATGAGTAAAGTTAAGTATTAAACCTGCTCCGTACTCTTCTTCCTAACATTAATTACGTATCCTGTTCCAGTACTTCACGCCCGTCTGCGTTAGTCTAGCTTGCCTTTTCAGCCATCTCAACTTCACGGTGTCGGCCCAGATACCGACACAACATTGGCGACGAGGGAAAAGAGTTCTTTCTGATTGCTTACATTTAATTGTGTCATGGCTTCGCCACATTCTCCAGATGTACTGTCCGAATTTTATCGCTTGCAGAATCAGCAGACGCAGGCGTTATTGGATGCCCTTGGACAGCTCGTCCAGGGTCAACGTACCGTTCAAACCGATGCGGCCGCCGCCGCTTCTTCGCTACCGCTGCCACTAAACGCTGTTGCACCTCCCTTTCGACCATACGTGGCAGCCGATGAGACCTGGCACGAGTGGTCTCGCCAGTTCAACTTTCATCTAGCAGCCTACAGAATTCAAGGTAATGAGCGGCAGCCGTTTTTGCTTTCTTGTGTCGGTGTGTCCACATACCGTGTGATAGTGAAATTGTTTCCCCGACGCGACGTAGCAACTCTGTCCTACGAGGAAATTTTGTCTGCATTAGATGCCTATTTCAAAGAAACAGTTAATGTGGTTGCAAAACGGTATACGTTCTTTCGTACAAAACGTACGGCCGGTCAAACTAATAGGGAGTGGGTAGCAACATTGCAAGGACTTACTAGGGACTGTGCCTTTGAATGTGACTGTGGTCTTTCTTATTCAGATACAATGGTGCGTGATGCAATTGCACAGAACGTTTCTGATGTTCGCATACGGGAGCAAATTTTGAAACTAGTTAATCCCTCCCTTCAACAAGTGATAGACATATTGGATAGACAGGACACACTTGACTGTGCTCAGGAATCTTTTGAAACTTCGCCAGCCGTGTGTAACATTAACCGGCCCGCTGGACGCGCTGCGCGGCCCAGTAACCGGGCCTCGCGCACGTCCGCACAGCTGCCGCCGCGCGCTAAGCCACGTGTGCCGCGCCAGCCCACAAATGTAGTGAAATCGTGCCCGTGGTGTGCTACTAGACATTCGCGTGAACATTGCCCGTCACGCCAAGCTATTTGCTTTTTCTGCAATAAGAAAGGACATGTTCAAAGTGTTTGCCAGAAAAAGCTCAGATCAGACAATCCCAATCATTCCAGGCCCTTTGCATCGCGCCGGAATCGAACCAAGGACACTCAGGCTCGTGGACCTTCGCCTATGGACATTCATGTCGTTAATTCCGCTTCGTCCAGTGACACTTTCTCTAACAGTGACTGTGATCGTCCCACAAAAACTGTGCGTCGACGTCGCCGGAAATCACGTCAATTGGCAAGTGATTCTGTACCAGTGTCTGTTCCAATTGCACAAAACAGTCGCTCTTGTCGTCAGCAGGACAATAAACTTTTTGTGGACTTAGACTTTGAAGGCAAAGTGATACCATTCCAGCTCGATACTGGAGCTGCAGTTTCATTGCTCAATCACGACACGTACAAACAACTGGGCAAACCTCCGTTGCGTTCCGCAAATGTTAAGCTAACTACATATTCCGGACAGAAAATTCCTGTGTTAGGACAGTGCAGCCTTCTTGCAACATACAAGGGACAAACAAAACTTGTGTCATTTTACGTTCTTCGTTCTTCTTCTGCAGTGAACTTGTTTGGTCTCGATTTATTTCGGTTGTTTAACATGTCTATTGTAAATCAGGTCCTATCCGTGAATCAGACTGTGCCTACCGACAGTGTTTCTCGGCTGTGTGACGAATTTGCAGACATTTTTGCACCGGGCTTAGGTTGCGCTAAAAACTATGAAGCACATTTAGAACTGAAGGTAAACGCGCAACCGAAATTTTTCAGGGCGCGCAATGTTCCCCACGCATTGCGTGATGAGGTCGCAAGAACGTTACACGATCTCGAATCACAGGGTGTAATTGAACGTGTGCAAGCTTCTCTCTGGGCCTCACCCTTAGTAATTTTGCCAAAACCTTCCGGAAAATTGAGACTTTGCGTGGACTTCAAGGCCACAGTGAATCCACAGCTCGTGACTGCTACTTTTCCTTTGCCCCGCCCGGAAGATCTTTTTGCTAAACTGTGCCCGGGAAAATATTTTTCAAAGTTGGACCTAGCCGATGCGTACTTGCAAATACCGGTGGACGACGAATCCCAGCGCGTATTGGTGGTTAACACGCATCTTGGATTGTACCGCTTCAAAAGACTGCCATTCGGGTGTGCATCCGCCCCTGCCTTGTTTCAGCAATATTTACAAACTATTTGTGTATCGGTCCACTGCTAAGCACGGAAACGCCGATGCGTTGTCCCGTTTGCCTGTTGCTGAGGATAAAGCATTCGATTCTTCCGAACTTGGTTGCATGTTCATTGATTCGGAAACCGATGAAGTGGTCGAATCGTTTCCGATTGATTTTCGTCTTGTCGCTACAGCCACAGCTGCTGACCCTGTCCTTGCTACTGTTTTACGTTTTGTTGCTACGCAATGGCCTTTGTCAAAGTCTCGGATCGAGGATCCGTTGGTTCGCCGATTTTTTGCTCACAAGGAGAGACTTTTTGTTCGACGTGGTGTTTTGTTGTTGCGTTCTGATAATGATCAGTCCAGAGTCGTGGTCCCACGTTCGTTACAGTCCTCTGTTTTACGGCTTCTTCACCAAGGACATTGGGGTATAGTGCGAACGAAACAACTTGCTCGTCAGCACTGTAATTGGTTCGGAATCGATGCTGCGATTACGAATATGTGTTCTTCGTGCCCGGCGTGTGCCGAACAACAATCCGCACCGCCGCGGAAAGTCTTTGCGTGGCCACAAGCCACTTCCCCTTGGCAACGCTTGCACATTGATTTTGCTGGTCCATTCTGGAATGCTCGATGGTTGGTTCTGGTCGACGCCTTCAGTAATTTTCCTTTTGTTGTCCGGATGTCTTCCACGACGTCCTCCGCCACCATCCAAGCGTTGTCTGCTATCTTTTGCATTGAAGGTCTTCCGCAGACTATTGTTTCCGACAATGGCCCACAATTCATGTCCGCAGAATTTCAGTCATTCTGCCAGGCCAATGGTATTCAACATCTGACATCCGCGCCGTTTTCGCCTCAGTCCAACGGTGCCGCTGAACGATTGGTCCGGACTTTCAAGTCACAGATGTTGAAATTGAAAGAGTCGCATTCTCGGGAGGACGCATTGTTGCTCTTTTTGTCTTCGTATCGCTCTCAGCCCCGCGATGGTCGCTCGCCGGCTGAGTTGCTCCACGGTCGTCCTCATCGCACCTTGATGTCTTTGCTGCATCCGCCGCATCAGGTTCCTGTGCAGCGGCAGACTCCTGCTTTTGCTCCAGGCGACGTTGTATTTTATCGCCACTATCGAGGTTCACGGCGTTGGCTCGCAGGGCGCATTCTTCGCTGCCTCGGCCGCGCGATGTATTTGGTTTTGGGGGCCTCTGGTGAGGTGCGTCGGCATCTCAATCAGCTGCGCCTCTGTCGTCGCTCGGGTTCTGCCGCTCCCCGTCTGCTTTCAGCGACGGTGCCGTCCGGTCAGCGCCCTGGGGACCCATCTACTGGCTCGCCTCATCCCCAGGTGTTACCGACGATGCCTTCCATTTTGCCCCATGGCGACGCGCCGCCGCCGCCGCAGCAGCAACAGCCGCCGCCGCCGCCGCTTGTTCTCCCGCCGGCGCCGCCCGCATTCGACGCTTCGTTGCAGCCGCCAAGCGCCTCCCAGGGTCACGCGCCGCCGATCGCTTCCCGTGACCAGCTGTCCTCCGCCATGGAACTCCCGCCCGCTCCGGACTACATGACGTCATCGCGCGTCGGCTACCCCGACGCAATGGAGGTTGATCCTTCGGTCCCTCCTGTCTCTTTACGGGCGCATACACCGCATGTTGACGTGCACCCTGGACTAGTTTTTCAGGCGTTTCCTAGCTCCCCTCGGACCGAATGGCCGGGTGCGGGTGGCACAGCCTCGCCTGTTGTTAGGCTCCCCACCTCATCGCATACGTCAACATGTGGTCCTCCCCACGGCGGGCGGAAGCCTTATCACACGACCGTTCGCCGATTTGCGGGGGAGGAATGTGGTGTCACCGCCAGACACCACACTTGCTAGGTGGTAGCTTAAATCGGCCGCGGTCCATTTAGTACATGTCGGACCCGCGTGTCGCCACTGTGTAATCGCAGACCTAGCGCCACCACCAAGGCAGGTCTCGTGATACGTGAGAGCACTCGCCCCAGTTGTACGAGAACCTAACTACCGACCAGATGTACGAAGCCTTTCTCTCTCATTAGCCGAGAGACAGAATAGCCATCAGCTAAGTTAATGGCTACGAACTAGCAAGGCGCCATTAGCCATACAGTGATTGTACTTAAAGTCTTCTGTGTATCGTCAAGATCGATGTACCACAAGGAATGAGTAAAGTTAAGTATTAAACCTGCTCCGTACTCTTCTTCCTAACATTAATTACGTATCCTGTTCCAGTACTTCACGCCCGTCTGCGTTAGTCTAGCTTGCCTTTTCAGCCATCTCAACTTCACGGTGTCGGCCCAGATACCGACACAACAGGACTTAACTGCTAAGGTTATCAGTCCCTAAGCTTACACACTACTTAACCTAAGTTATCCTAAGGACAAACACACACACCCATGCCCGAGGGAGGACTCGAACCTCCGTCGGGACCAGCCGCACAGTCCATGACTGCAGCGCCTCAGATCGCTCGGCTAATCCCGCGCGGCAACTGTCATTAGAGGTATAATCATTAGACATAAATACTTTTTTGCTGATATATCAAGATCTAGGTATGGCTGGGCTCAAGAATGTGCCTTTTGAGTGGAATTTCTTTTCTGAACAGTCTTGTCTCTGTGTCTTGATCACTATGTGGAGCATGGTATGCAAGTACCACAGCTCTAGTAACGATTTGCAATAAAATGACAGCATTAGTTATAGTTTTTATTTTATTTTAAATATCAAGATCGGTTTCAGCCCGCGAGGCCATTATCCGGTAGTCATATGTCAGACGTTATTAACCTTCACGCGCTCGCGCGGGCGGTGAAGTAACCGCCTTTTTGCAATTTCGCGCCATACTTACTACACAAAGGTAACGAGGCGGCGGGAGGGACATGTATTCTCTAGTTGCACCTTTTTCCGACAGATGCTGATCAAAGTTCGTCCAAGTCGCACCTCTCTGCCTCTCAGGACAAGTTTAAATAGGTCCGAACACGTTCGGAAGTCAGTTTACCGCCTTGCGAGCGCCTACGAGACTTTGTTCTACTCGTCTACTTCAGAATGTAAGTATTTCTTTTTGTAATTCCCATATAATTACTCAATTTTATAGACTCTTCCAATTCTCTAGTGAATGTGCATTACTTTCTATAAATTTTGCCATTCACAAATTCTGTTTTTCTTTCTACTTTAGCACTTCGTCACTCTAAGAAATTTCTGTTGGCAAAAGTAACAATTATTTTTATTTTTTAAAGGGAACGACGGAACCTTACGTCTGAATACCTCCTTAGCAAAGGCCTCACTTTTTTATATACAATAAGAAAAAATAAAAAAGGAATTTCCCCAGAATTTGTGACAGTAAATGGAAATGCAGTGGCAGGAGACTACATGTTCGGTTGTCAAGATGACAAAACTTTGATTTCTATGATTACAAAAAAAAGGAAATCTGTAGTAGTGCTCTCCACAATGCATGAAACCGACATCATTGATGAAGATACCAAAAAACCTGTACAAGTCACAGACTATAACTCAACCAAAGGTGGAGCTGATACTGTAGACTTTATGTGCTCCAGAATTTCAACATCAAGAAGAACACAAAGGTGGCCTGCATGTATATTTTTCCGCTTACTTGACTTGGCAGGAATAAATTCGTTACGCATTTTTCAATTCAACACAGGTAATAATGAATGAATAAACGAGAAGACAATTCTTACATGCGTTATCTTTTGAACTAATGAGCGAAAACCTGAGAGAAAGAGCTAAATTGAAGCATTTACCAAAAGATTTGTTAGTATTTTTGGAAAATTACAGAGAGAGTGACGTAGTTTATCCAGCTGTAGGAGAGGAATATGTTATTTGTGTGGCTCAAAAAAGAATATAAAAACAAAGAGAGAATGCGGTGAATGTGGAAGAAACGTCTGTCTACGACATTCAACCACGACAGTTACGTGCAATAATTCTTGTCAGTCTCAAAACTAAAATGAAAAGGTTACAGGCTGATCAGCATTTTTTATCTGACAGAAATGTTTGTGACGTTTTCAATCAAAAAGTCTTTTTTGAAAGCAAAATTAGCTTTTCTTGTGACAAGTTAAGACAGTGAATAATTCTAGTCCTAAGTATTACATTATATAGTCCCAAAACATTACAATTAAAAAAATTTCCTTATATTTCATTTGGGTATTTGGCTTCCTTTTTGTGTTCCATTGTATATTTTATTGTTAAATAAATAATTTTATTACAAATGTGTTTGCAATATTGTGTGAGATATCCTATGTCGATATTTTATGGAAATATGACCTTTAAAAACGGAAAACCTCAAGACATTGATGAAAACTCTCGGGCGGTCGGCTAACCGCCCGCGCGAGCGCTCGCGCGATTATTTCTAGCGCGAGCGCATGAAGGTTAAAGAACACTGAATAACATCCCAAATGGTTCTGAGCACTATGGGACTTAACTTCTGAGGTCATCAGTCCACTAGAACTTAGAACTACTTAAACCTAACTAACCTAAGGACGACACACACATCAATGCCCGAGGCAGGATTCGAACCAGCGGCCGTAGCGGTCGCGCGGTTCCAGACTGTAGCTCCTAGAACCGCTCAGCCACTCCGACCAGCAACAACATCGCACTTGTAAATACTGATAAAAACTAACCATTGGTATACTGACGTTGATGGTAACGCAAGAGACTCGATATCATGTGGAAATAATCCCGAAGTGAACCGCCACGCGTCTTCCTCACGTACGCCGCCATAGGCAGACACGGCAACTCTGCAATACGGTGGCCGGCCGCTGCAGTGCGACACGGTACGTTCGCCAGACGGCAGCGGCTGAGTTGCGGCCTCTTGCCATAGCAATGTCTAGACACCCGTTTAACACAGAGGGCCATCGGAAAGCAGGGGGCCTGCAGTGTAGAGGAAACTGTAGAGGTGAAACGAAGGAACGGGACTATTACGAAAACTGACAACTCTGTCTAGGTCCGACACCAACTGATTGCGGATAAAGACAATTTCGTGATTGAATAAAAGTATTCTGTACTACGTGTCACTAATGACTTGTTCCACTGAGAAAAAGAAATTGGAGTAGTACAAAACCTACGTAGTAAACACGAACATGCGGGAAGTAAGACAGGGGAGTGACAAAAGCGCTTTCGTTATTCCACTCGGTGTAATACACTATGTGATCAAAAGTATACCGACACCTGGCTGAAAATGACTTACAAGAAACACAGATGACTGAAAAGTTAGTATAAAAACAGGCTGTGTGCTCCAAAACAAAAATTCATAGCTTAAGGCCCCATTATTTAGCTTCATGAAAGCAATGAAATTCTAAGATGTTTATCTCTTTAAATAAAAGGTAGTATACAACATGTCAACGTAAAAATTAAGTTCAAGAGGTTGATCGTTTACTTGTGTCAGTGTGCAGCTTAATAGAAAGGAACGTTTTCCCAATGTTGTTCACCACCGCCAGTTGGGCAAATATTGATAATCTGTAAAGGATGTATCATAGCAACTCGGCTATCCCTGACAAATGCCTGAAGTCGTCATGACGTTGTGGTCCATGCCCTCATTAATACTTCGTTCCACAAGTGAAGCATACGACTTGATATTCTGCATAGTTGTAGTTGGAGAGACCAGGGCTTGTTGCTACACGGAGCAAGTTATTTCATACGAATTTTGAGCTAACCAATGGTAGCAACACACTTTTTACTCTGAAGATGATAGGAGCTGATAGTACAGTTCTCCTGCCGATCAATGAAGGGCGGGCTGTTAGTATTGGGGAGACTGTGAGAGGAAACGTTATTTCTCCAACTGTTTGCAGTTTTTTCTAGGATTATTTTTAATAGCAACGTAGCGTTTCTGCATATCAAGGCAAGGTCTGTATCACGTGGAAGTCTTATATTGGGATGACATGAAACGTTTAAAATTTCTTTACAGATGAAAATGGTATTTATCTATAACCGAAAAGCCAATACATGGGGCAATTTGTTACAGTTTCATTGCTCTAGTTGTTATGGAGTAACAACTGCCCCTCGTCACATGCATTTTTTTTATTAGGTGTGTTTCTTACTAAGGCAAAATGAGAAATTACAAAAAGCAAACAGATGCACAGCGTCAAAAGAAAATTATAGTGAGGTGGCAAAAAAGTTATTTCAAACTACCAGTAATTTGTAAAAACGAAACTATCGGTAATATAGTACGAGGGTTATTCCAAAAGTAAGGTCCGATTGATTGCCAAATTGAAACCACAGTGAACATCAGAAATGTTTTACTTGTAACAATTAGCTACACCTTTCAGCTACTTCTCTACGTAGTCGCCGTTCTGACTTAGACTTTTGTCATAGCGTTGTACCAACTTTTCAATAGCCTCATCATAGAAGGCAGCCGCCAGTGCTTTCCGCCAATTCTCCACGCTGGCCTACACCTCGTTGTCTGTGTCAAAATGTTGTCTTCAAAGACAGCGGTTCATGTGACCAGAGATGAAACTCAGGGGGAGACAAATGCGGACTGTATTGTGGGTAATCTCACATTTCCATTTGAAAACGATGCAGGAGCATCTTCATTGCCCCTGCAGAATGCGGCTGAGAATTGTCGTGAAGACGAAACAGCACGACAGTTATGTAATATTGGCTGCATAGCTTCAGGCGAAATTTCTCACCAGGCCCTCGTACTTGGCGGCAGACACTATTTTCTAGACATCTTTACGCACTCACTGTGAGCTCAGAAATGAGAAGAGCGACGTGATGCTAACTGGGGTTATACTAGAGACACTACCCAACACATATGTGCAAAGCTTTATCGGATTTTCATAGTCGTTTCCATTTCGCGACCGATCGGACCTTACTTTTGGAATAACCCTCGTATTTATAACAAATTAAATATGAGGGAACACAGTGCTAAATAGTACAAATCTACAGAATTTTTGATACGTGCGGCAGTGTACCCTACTCACTCAAACACCCGCTGGTGGTCTAAATGGTTCCAACCTGCATGACGAGAAGTAATGTCAAGTTAGGGATATTGCTGCTAGCTGAGAATAAGGAAGAAAATATGTGGTGAATCTGTAATAAGTGTGACATATTATTTAGTTCTAAAACCTTGTTGTACAAGAAATTATCAAAAAACTGTAACAAGTAGCCGCGATCTGCTCTACAAAGTTAGACGGAACTAATGCTGCTTTAGCGTGATGTTCTTCACATGTGTGTTCCAGAAATCGAGAATGAGAGTTTTGTGAGTCTGTCGAATGTCGTAAGAGAGCACTACACATTCAGCAGTGTTATGACAACCAGCTAAGGTGACAGAAAACAAATGTGGTTCAAATGGCTCTGAGCACTATGGGACTTAACATCTATGGTCATCAGTCCCCTACAACTTAGAACTACTTAAACCTAACTAACCTAAGAACGTCACACAACACCCAGTCATCACGAGGCAGAGAAAATCCCTGACCTCGCCGGGAATCGAACCCGGGAACCCGGGCGCGGGAAGCGAGAGCGCTACCGCACGACCACGAGCTGCGGACAAACAAATGTGTCTTTACTAAATCTGAGTCTTATGGTTTTTTTCTAATCATCCACTGGATACTCATATTATTACAACAAACAGGTTTTCCAGAAAATAATATTTTTTTCTAATGATCCACTGAATACTTATATTACTACAACAAACAAGTTTTACAGAATATAATAATAATAATAATAATAATAATACAGTGGTACATTCCTAGCTGGGTATTATAAAAAACTGTGATGTAATAAACATTTATATATCGACACTTGATGTGCATGACAGTGAAGTAGTGCCGGGTTATACCTGCTTCGAATAATTGTACACTAAATTTTTATAGATTTTATGGCACCTACAGAAAGCAGATGTGTCCACTATAAGTGGAACGGGCCAGGGTTGTCTGCCTTCTTACTTTCTGTGTAGCAGACCGCTTCATTTCGAAATCAGAAGTAATGGTGTCGTTAGTCAGAAGTTCACGAAAGCACAGGACACTCATTCGTTACTGGCCTCTGAACACACACGTGTATTGTGACTCTGGAATGGATTTATTATCAGGAACATATGGAGAAGTTAAAAATCGTCTACTACTATCTGATTGAAGATTATGAAAGAATAAGTGGTGAGGCTCGTCTGCGATACCGGAACACTTGCAAGCTGCCACCTCAACCAGCTACACTAACGCCAGCGCACAGTGGTTCTTGCTTCCATGTGGTATTCAGCGGCCTGTAAAACTTTGAACCTCACTTTCTCGCAAAGACTTGAGAAGGGCATCTTACTAGAGCTGCATCTACGAAAGCATTGCAATCATGCGGAAGATAATCAAAATCGGTGACCTCTTGGGTGTATGCTCCTTTGTCAGTGTTCAAATCTATATTTTTACTTTGACCTATAGATGAAACAAACGTTGAGTGCCAAAAACTGTCTCACTTGCCACTACACTATTGTAAGGGCCGCCTGGAGGCTACTGTCAGGAGGATACTTAGCTTTTCTGTAAGTAACAAATGCCAGTAAGTGTAATTGTCTCTAAACGCGCTGCCATTGGCTACAAAGTCGCTGTAACGAGCATAACAGCCACCATTGGCTGCCTAAACACCACCTGCTCGACTCCCGCAGTAGAGCACATGCAAGTGAATGGTTAAGAACACGGGTTCGAATGCAGCCCGACATACTGTTTCTATCTCCCAACAAGCTTAAAGTCAGTGTACACTCTGCTACAGAGGGGAAATTAGTTGTGAAACCGTCATTTTACTGTTTTCTTTTCAGTCTTAGATGTCCGGTTTAAAAAGTTAAATATTTACAGGAAATATTTCGTAACATGTTAATGTATGGTCAAAAGTAGATGAACTTTGCAGAAATGAAAGTAGTTATGAGGCACTGTAGTACCATTTCGGTTTGTTGTTTCACTCCACGCTACCTGATTTCCTTAAGGAAAGCTATCTGAATCTGTCATGTGCGTTGATGTATTTGAGAGCGAACAATGGCGTTCAAAAGTAATGAGTCAATAGTTTTTAGGAACTGACACCTCATATGTAGTGTTATTTTGGAAGGCAGCAGTTTTACGGTGTGCTGATAGAAGATTTATACAGAATAACTCATTCCAGACAGTAAATTAAAGAAATGATGGGAAAATCTCAATTTGCATGTTTTTGAACTTGTTCGAACAAAAACTGTGGAACTTTCCAGACCTAAATTAAGAGTACGTATTTTTCCTCGTGTTTTGTATTCAAGGTAACAAGTATAATGTTGATACAACATATGCAGTGTAACGTACAACACGGAGCAGGTAGAAAAGTCATTGCTTCGGAGTCTTGCAAGACAAGGGCCTCCTGTTTGAGCGACCGGAAGTGTTGTCACAGCGACGCATATCCTCAGTGTACTCGTATCTGAAACTGACCGTTGCTTTACTTTGACAGAAACTTTCCACACCACTTCATTAACGAGTGAATTTATAGTTAATTTACAAGTACGAAATCTCATAATACCAACATGAGTACATGATCACCAGAAAGCATTCACTAAACCAACAGAGTTAATGTAATGATCGGAGCGCAGCGGATCAGCTACTGTGTCTAATAATTAATTCCCTTTAAGGATGACAGCATTTGTTCATTCAATTTTCAAATCAGGAACTCGATACCTTAACTCGTAAGAGATCTTCGAAGAGAATGTATTTTCAGAGAATAACACCAGGAAGAAATGATCACAAGGAAGGATGCACGGCACCAGCGTTCCATTGTTCACAGGAAATGCAATGTAAAATCTGTAAAGGAATTGGTAACGACCAAAACGTCTCTTATGTTTGACTTACTATAGCATTCGGCAACGATATATGGTACACTTGATTGGGTGAAGTGCTGGTAATTATACTCAGTTTGTAAGAGGTCCATGACTAAGGAATTTATTGCTAGAGCACTCGAGAAGATGTAATTTCGATGGATTGCTCACATGCTGCCTGCGATAGGTAATCTATAAGAGAATCTCAGACCAGAGAGCAGTGTCGGTTGCAGTAAGAGCAGTGTCAATTGGAGTAAGTAGTAGCGAGCAGTCTGGTGTATCGAGTTGGCTGGGCCGGTCATGGGGAGCGATGGCGGTGTCTGAGTGATGTAGTATAAGTTAAAAGCAACCACGCGCACAACTAATTTGTTACAACTAAATTTGTACTATTGTTATATCACGTCCCATGTAAATGTTTCTAAAAAAATCTTTTAATAATAATAATCTTTTTTATAGAATTAACTTTTTGACAGTCATTCATCTAAATTTAAGGACTTTACTAATTTCTGCAATCCATGATCATCCCGATTATCGTAAAGAAAAATCAGTTGTTTCTTTATACATGACAAATCTAACGGCCAGCATTGCACTGGGCTGTGCCAGAAAAATTTCTTATAGGAGCAGATATACATGCGTTATCCGGCGACCTTATTGAGGTAAGAATTTTCAATTTATTCAGAATGATCTTTCAGGGCCATGACGCAGCACTGCTGACGCCCAAATTTACCATTTAAGATTCGCAGTCTGTTAATTATTGAAAGGTTATATATGAGACACATTTTCTTATTGAGAGATTAGTCACATTTTATTATTGGTAGGTTACGGAATTTATCGGTTGGGAGGTTACAAGTTATGAGAAAAGTGTCACATTCATTGAGTAAAGTAGGTGGCAAAGTGACGTCATTGGGAATCTAAACGACAGAGACAAAAGGGGGCAGAAATTCAAGGGGAATAAATAAATCTTTGTGTCTCAATCGTCCCTTCACGTTTCTTTTTCTGGCAGATGGATATAGAATTATGTGAAAAATTTAAAGTACTGTATAGTTATTACCGTCAGAAACTAAATGACTCGAGCCGACAAATGGCTTGAAACTAAACTAAATTAAGAAACCTTAGAGTGTAACAGGAGAAGCAGTAACACGTTACACGAAAAAAGAGATAACTGTCACACTGGAAGGAAAATGGTAAAGAAATCGACCTTGATATTTTTCGAACCATTCAGATGTTTGCCTTTAGGAATTCAATGAAACCACGGAAATCCGCCTTTCTCCCGAGGTGGTCTATTGTGCAAACCACTGAGGCATAGCACTCCGTATACGCTACGTCGGCTCCCGATCAAGACCGTACTCAGTTCCTCCAGTTAACATATTAGATAAGTGAGACTGCGGTACTGACCTGTTACATCGGGGAATGGCAGAATGGCTGCTTAAAACCGACCTGTACCGTTATTTTCCGTCCAACTACGATAGTCTTCACGCTGTTAATTTGAAAATTGACGTTATCACCAAGTCTAATCCTCCTCCTTTTAGTTCTGGCCAGTAATCAGTTGTACACTGATGAACCAAGACGTTATGACAACGACCTATTAACGATATAAAACCGTCCAGGCGATAACAGCGGCACCTGGAGAGAAATGACTGCCAGTCTGACACATGCACGGTGCATGTAATATGAGTGAGTGTGCAGTCCGTATGTTGAATGTGGAAGGCCCGTGTTCTACATGAGTTTGACAGAGGGCAGATAAAGACGGCGCGGAGGTTCGGCTCGAGCATTTCGAAAACTGCACGACTGGGGTGTTCGGGGAGCGCTGCGGTGAGTGTCTTCAACACGTGGCGAAACCAAGGTGAAACCATGTCCAGACGTCGTGAGGTTGGGCGGTCATCCCTCTCTACAGATGTCGGACGCCGTAGGCTGGGCAAACTAGTGAAACAGGACAGGCTGTGAACTGTGGTAGATCTAACATCAGACTTTAATGCTGGAGAGAGTACAAGAGTATCTCAACACACAGTGCACCGAACACTCCTACGATGGGCCTGGGCAGCAGACGATCCACGCATGTCCCAATGTTGCCACTACGAAACCGGCAACTATGACTGAAATGGGCACGTGACAGTCGGCACAAGACGTTGACGCAGTGGCAGAGCGTTTCAAAATGTGACGAATCCCAGTACTTTCTTCGTGATGCCGAATGGAGGACCTGTAGGGGAAGAGCTATTTCACACATGTATTGTAGGACAGAGACAACCTGGTGGCGGCTACATTATCCTTTGCGGAACGTTCTCGTGGGCATCCCAATGGACCTCGTGCCGCAAAGAAATATCTTACCCTCGATGTAGACCATATACAACCCTTCATGACTATCATGTTTCCGACGGCAGTGGCGGTTTTCCTCTGGATAATGTGCCATGTCAGAACGTTAGGAGTTTGACGGAGTAGTTCGAGAACAAAGCAGTGAGTTCCAATTGATGTGCTGCCCCCCCCACCCCCCCAACTCGCCAGATACGAACCCGATCGAACACATCTGGAATGTGACTGAATGTGAGGTCAGAGCGCATCGCCCCCCTCCCCAGAATTTACGGGAATTAGGAGACTTGTGTTTGCAGTTCCAGCGATCTACAAAGACCTCATAGCTTCCATGCCATAATGCGTCGCCGCTGTTATCGGTGTCAAAGGTGGACATACCAGCTATTAGGTAGGTGGTCATAAAGTTCTGGCTGATCAGTGCATTTCTTCATTGTTACGACCGAACGTTACTACACCGACGGTTGTGGAAAGTGTTACAACCTTAGTAACGAATTATTACAGTACTTTCACGCCGGTGGGATGTCCTGATCAACATTCTTCTTATGCGAGCACATGTTCAGTACCTAATAGGGTGAGTGAATGATGGCTAGTGGATCTTATTACTGGAACTTTTAACGTTTAGATTGCACCACAGCATAGCTAGATGATGTGTATCTGCAGCTTATCGCCTTATTTTGAACTTTTAGGATAGGTGGAATCATTAATAGTAGAGACATGGAGCCATCATAGCGACTGTTCGTACTAACAGTTGACTAAAGCCCAATGATTTCAGAACAGTGATTAGTCGTTGGAAACGGGACAACAGTGTGGCAAAACAAGTCGACACAGGTCATTCGTGAAAGTCAGCACGAAATTAAAGGAATGTTCCACTGGCTTCGACGAATAAACGGATGAGAAAAGGTTGAAGACGGAGTGTCACCTCGAATCAACGGGATGCGATTGCTGGGAGCCACGTTGAGATTTCGCGTTGGCATGTGCCGTTTAGCAGCGACAACATACGACTATCAACAGGAACTTCCATAGTGTAGAGACAGAGTCAACAGGGGCACGGAGTAGCATTCTGTGTTATTCAGCAATGGGTCTTGTTCCTGTCTGTTGAGGACAGAATGGCGCCAACATGTACGTAGACGTCCTGGCGAAAGGTCACAGCAAGCAGCGACTCCACTTTCTCGTCAGTTTGTGGTGAATGGTAAATTCTGTGCTAAAAGGGTGACAAAAGTTGCTGCCCAGTAGGATAATTCAGAATCTCACACCACAGTTCGTTCCAGAAACACTTCGAGGAAATAACTGATTCTCGTTTGCTATGCCTGTTCGTGTCATTTGTTACCCATAGATTTTATGGGATGCTGTGATCAGAAGTAACCTGACAAACCAACATCCAGCCAGCAATATTCATGAACTGACACAGCGTGTGCTTCAGGTATGGCAATAAATTCCTCAACATGGCATTCAGAGGCTATTTGCTACCCTCCCACAACATGTAAAATATCTGTTCAAGACCTTGGGTGGTTACATCTCTTACCCATGGACTGACGGAGCGTGTGTTTCGGGCGTGGCAATGAATTCCTCAAGATGGCATTCATAAGCTGTTTGCTACACTGTCACAATACATAAAATATCTGTTCGAGCCCTTTGGAGCTTACAACTAATAGTGATGTTGACGATGGACATCAGTTCCAAATTGATGGAAGGTTTAATCATTTAGTACCCTTTACATTAGCTTTGGTCACGGTGTGCCAAGCCTCATGAGTGTTCGCGTGTGCGGGCAGCATGCGGGTCAAGACTCGGCCTATCTAGACTTTTGTTCGGTCTAATTACTGCATACAGCACTTTGCGGTCGGCTCAGCTCTCTTCAGTTTGGCAGAATCGTCGTGTCAACACTGTTTATCAAAATGGTTCAAATGGCTCTGAGCACTATGGGACTTAACATCTTAGGTCATCAGTCCCCTAGAACTTAGAACTACTTAAATCTAACTAACCTAAGGACATCACACACATCCATGCCCGAGGCAGGATTCGAACCTGCGACCGTAGCAGTCCTGCGGTTCCGGACTGAAGCGCCTAGAACCGCACGGCCACCGCGACCGGCTCACTGTTTATCATTGACTATTCCATTTAGGTATGAACGACGTTCACAGGTACTGTGGCTACGTACACAAAAAGAGATAGTGTAGTGGTTTATTATCATAAACCATTAAAAATGAAAGTTAATGAAAGAAGAGGGGGATCAGCATTCTCAATATATACGAGAATTGGAACTTTACTAGTGGCAACTATTTGTTTACAGCTCGTACAAAATAGATACGTGTTTCAAAGTTTTACTGATCTTCAAAGTAGTCACCAGCATTGTGGAAAACCCGTTGCCAGCGATGTGGAAGTTGTAGGATACTCTTAGCAGTGCCAGTTGTGTTGACAGTTCGATCGGCGCGGTCTATTGCCCGACGAATTTGTAGCACTTCTGAAGCGAATATCGTGAAGTGTTTCCTTCAGTTTAGAAATCGAGTTGAACTCACGAGGGCTTAAGTCAGGGGAGTGCAGTAGGTGGTATATCACTTAGCAGCCCCATCAGTCAAACAAACGAGTAACAGTTTGCACTGTACGTGCTTGAGCATTGTCCTGCAAAATGATGGTTAGGTCCTGCAGAAAGAGTCGTCACTTCTGACTCTAAGCTGGTCGTAGGTTGTGTTCCAAAAATGAACAGCATAGAGACAGAATAAACGACACTTTCTGCAGGACCTGACCATCATTTTGCAGGACAATGCTCAAGTACGTACAGTGCAAGCTGTTACCGATCTGTTTGACTGATGGGGCTGCTAAGTGCTATACCACCTACTGCACTCCCCTGACTTAAGCCCTCGTGATTTTAACTAGATTTCTAAACTGAAGGAAACACGCTTCAGGACTGCTACAAATTCATTGGGCAATACACCGCGCCGCTCGAACTGCCAACACAACTGGCACTGCTAAGAGTATACTACAAATTCCACATCGCTGGCAACAGGTTTTACACAATGCTGGTGACTACTTTGAAGGTCAGTAAAACTTTGAAACACGTATCTATATTGTACGAGCATTAAATAAATGGTTACCACTATTAAAGTTCCAACCCTCGCATTATGCAGTCACATAATCGACGGTTAATGAAAATTAACCTTTGAAACTGCGTTACAGTACCATGCGCAAAGAATATAAGGATTTAGCCGACAGTACCAGAGCAAAAAATTACAACGTTCAATAGACAGGATTAAGAAGCATTTAGTCCTGAATTTTCAGGCATGGATCACTTGAGGAATCTGGTGGTACAAATAGTAAAATTTGTGAAGTCACACACGTTATTCCACAGTCAGTTGAAACAGTTTTCTGTGTAACTGAACGAAGGAGAATTTATCTTCTTTTGGTCATCAGTCTACTGACTGGTTTGATGCGGCCCGCCACGAATTCCTTTCCTGTGCTAACCTCTTCATCTCAGAGTAGCACTTGCAACCTACGTCCTCAATTATTTGCTTGACGTATTCCAATCTCTGTCTTCCTCTACAGTTTTTGCCCTCTACAGCTCCCTCTAGTACCATGGAAGTCATTCCCTCATGTCTTAGCATATGTCCTATCATCCTGTCCCCTCTCCTTATCAGTGTTTTCCACATATTCTTTTCCTCTCCGATTCTGCGTAGAACCTCCTCATTCCTTACCTTATCAGTCCACCGAATTTTCAACATTTGTCTATAGCACCACATCTCAAATGCTTCGATTTTCTTCTGTTTAGGTTTTCCCACAGTCCATGTTTCACTACCATTGAATGCTGTACTCCACACGTACATCCTCAGAAATTTCTTCCTCAAATTAAGGCCGGTATTTGATATTAGTAGACTTCTCTTGGCCAGAAATGCCTTTTTGCCATAGCGAGTCTGCTTTTGATGTCCTCCTTGCTCCGTTCGTCATTGGTTATTTTACTGCCTAGGTAGCAGAATTCCTAAACTTCATTGACTTCGTGACCATCAATCCTGATGTTAAGTTTTTCGCTGTTCTCAGTTTTACTACTTCTCATTACCTTCGTCTTTCTCCGATTTACTCTCAAACCATACTGTGTACTCATTAGACTGTTCATTCCGTTCATCAGATCATTTAACTCTTCTTCACTTTCACTCAGTATAGAAATGTCATCAGCGAATCGTATCATTGATATCCTTTCACCTTGTAATTTTATTCCACTCCTGAACCTTTCTTTTATTTCCATCATTGCTTCCTCGATGTACAGATTGAAGAGTAGGGGCGAAAGGCTACAGCCTTGTCTTACACCCTTCTTAATACGAGCACTTAGTTCTTGATCGTCCACTCTTATTATTCCCTCTTGGTTGTTGTACATATTGTATATGACCCGTCTCTCCCTATAGCTTACCCCTACTTTTTTCAGAATCTCGAACAGCTTGCACCATTTTATATTGCCGAACGCTTTTTCCAGGTCGACAAATCCTATGTCTTGATTTTTCTTTAGCCTTGCTTCCATTATTAGCCGTAACGTCAGAACAGCCTCTCTCGTCCCTTTACTTTTCCTAAAGCCAAACTGATCGTCACCTAGCGCATTCTCAATTTTCTTTTCCATTCTTCTGTATATTATTCTTGTAAGCAGCTTCAATGCATGAGCTGTTAAGCTGATTGTGCGATAATTCTCGCACATGTCAGCTCTTGCCGTCTTCGGAAATGTGTGGATGATGCTTTTCCGAAAGTCAGATGGTATGTCGCCAAATTCATATATTCTACACACCAACGTGAATAGTCGTTTTGTTTCCACTTCCCCCAATGATTTTAGAAATTCTGATGGAATGTTATCTATCCCTTCTGCCTTAGTAAGTCCTCCAAAGCTCTTTTAAATTCCGATTCTAATACTGGATCCCCTATCTCTTCTAAATCGACTCCTGTTTCTTCTTCTATCACATCAGACAAATCTTCACCCTCAAAGAGGCTTTCAATGTATTCTTTCCACCTATCTGCTCTCTCCTCTGCATTTAACAGTGGAATTCCCGTTGCACTCTTAATGTTACCACCGTTGCTTATAATGTCACCAAAGGTTGTTTTGACTTTCCTGTATGCTGAGTCTGTCCTTCCGACAATCATATCTTATTTGATGTCTTCACATTTTTCCTGTAGCCATTTCGTCTTAGCTTCCCTGCACTTCCTATTTATTTCATTCCTCAGCGACTTGTATTTCTGTATTCCTGATTTTCCCGGAACATGTTTGTACTTCCTCCTTTCATCAATCAACTGAAGTATTTCTTCTGTTACCCATGATTTCTTCGCAGCTACCTTCTTTGTACCTATGTTTTCCTTCCCAACTTCTGTGATGGCCTTTTTTAGAGATGTCCATTCCTCTTCAACTGTACTGCCTACTGCGCTATTCCTTATTGCTATATCTATAGCGTTAGAGAACTTGAAACGTATCTCGTCATTGCTTAGTACTTCCGTATCGCAGTTCTTTGCGTATTGATTCTTCCTGACTAATGTCTTGAACTTCAGCCTACTCTTCATCACTACTATATTGTGATCTGAGTCTATATCTGCTCCTGGGTACGCCTTACAATCCAGTATCTGATTTCGGAATCTCTGTCTGACCATGATCTAATCTAATTGAAATCTTCCCGTATCTCCCGGCTTTTTCCAAGTATACCTCCTGCTCTTGTGATTCTTGAACAGGGTATTCGCTATTACTAGCTGAAACGTGTTACAGAACTCAATTAGTCTTTCTCCTCTTTCATTCCTTGTCCCAAGCTCATATTCTCCTGTAACCTTTTCTTCTACTCCTTCCCCTACAACTGCATTCCAGTCGCCCATGACTATTAGATTTTCGTCCCCCTTTACATACTGCATTACCCTTTCAATATCCTCATACACTTTCTCTATCTGTTCATCTTAAGCTTGCGACGTCGGCATGTATACCTGAACTATCGTTTTCGGTGTTGGTCTGCTGTCGATTCTGATTAGAACAACCCGGTTTTTTACATTACTGCAAAGTACGTTGGTTAAGTCAAGGGGCTTGCCTGGAGAGATTTGTCGATCGAACTTATGAAGGAAAAAGGAGTGCAGGAACGAAAATTACAACTTCTGTAAAGGATTTCAGGCCTCGTATTTTAGGCGGACTTGACTGCACCTGTCCACAGTAAGACACTACAATATGAGAAACAACTTTTTTCTGATTTGGTCGGGATGCAGTTTAAAAGAAAATAATGTTTTATAAGGGATAAATCCTGCCACAGTCCAGTTCCTTGCCCCGCGGCGTAGCTGTGTTCTCTAGGGCGCCTGGCCACGGTTCGCGCGGCTGCCCCCGTCGGAGGTTCCAGTCCTCCCTTGGGCATAGGTGTGTGTGTCGTCCATAGTGTAAGTTACTTTATGTTAGATTAAGTAGTGTGAGCCTAGAGGCCGATGACCTCAGCAGTTTGGTTCCACAGAAAGTACCACAAATTTCCAAATTTCCAGTTCCTTAGATCACAGACGTTAAAGAAAAGTGAAGTTTGAGGAATTCATTGTGGCATTGTAAGAATTTCAGGGATAGTTTTCTATACGCTTAGAGGACACTATCAGTTTTACATCTGTTTTTGAGCTGTTTCGAAGCCGTTCGCTATTTCCATTGAAAGTGTCCCTGTGCATATACACATGTAAATCACTGATCTGCAATGTAATTCACGTTTCAGTGGCAAATCCTTTTACGTTATAACTGTCTATGGCGTCTTCATTGCTCTACACAGGCAGAGTTTCCAAGTTTCCGTAATAAGACTGCAAAATTGCTAAAATATTTCAATCAACATATTTGTGTGAAAGACGTTTTTCTATAATGAAACTAAATAAGTGACGGTTACTTGGCAACATGAGTGAAAAAAATCTGTGATACTGTCTGCGTCTGTCCATATGCCGATAATTTGCACCAGATAAAAATTACATTACGTCTTCAGCCCGCCGGAAATGAATGATACTGAAATTTTGTTTTGATTATGATCTATATTGTTGAAAAATGTAAAACATTGAAGCAAACCGTAATAGGTGGGACCGCATTCGCATTGCCTTGTATATCCGGTGCGTTTGAAGTCTCCCCCTCTTTCCCTTCCTCATGCTCAGACCAAACGTTATGGCAGTGGGTGAAACGTGAAGAGAGCCTGAGCACTATATAGCAGTCGTGCCAGGGCAAAGCCCGCGAGTCGAATTCTTAGCCGCGCATGCTTTATGTGATGAACGTCTCTATAACGTTTGTTAAATGTGGAACTGGTGGTTCATAGTGTATTACTTTCTATTCATCATTCTCAATAACACATAAGGGAATATGGTCGATGCTATTGCAGGTTGAGAAAATGAAACTCTGATAAGGCGAAAAAATACATATCCACACGGAAACGTTAAAATATTCAGGAAAATGTATTCCGGAGAAAAATATTACAAAAGGAAGATAACAAAATATGTAGCTTGAAGCTGTCTCCAGGTTTTCCAGCCTATAAATTTCTAACGATCGTGTATTTCTCCCTATATACAGTGTGGTATGAGGTAACAAAAGAACCATTTATAACCATATCTTGTGCTCACTAGCCTCGACAAATAAATATTATGGTAAGGATAGATTACTTTACATTCAGTAAATAATTCTAGAATGACTCAGAATTCATTTAAGCTATTTGTGTACAATATTCGTCCTCCCAGAAGTGATAAGTCCATTAAGACAAATGCGAGTGAGTTACTGTGAAGGCTGGAAAATGAAAGAGAGGTATTGACAAATTAGAAGACAGATTGCAAATTGTGCCTGGATAGTTCAGAGGCTAAGAACACTGCCCGAAAAAGCCAAGATTTCACATCTTGGTCCCCTACACTGGTTTCATTTGCCAGGAACTTTTAATGAAACAATAGGCTGGCGAATGCTTCCAACAATTTTTGTGGGCCATGTGTGACTATCGACAACTTGTGTAGCACAGCTTATCCTCTATAGCCTTTCCCGCTCAGGCATTAAAACACGGTCAGCGAGAAGAGTACAAATGAGATAGCGGAACTTCAGAGTGAAATGTATCCGCCGGCAGCTGTCAATATTCACTCTGACTTGTCCCATTTTTCTTGCAGACAGCCACCATCTCAAATACAGTGATCTGTTTTATCTCAGCAGCTGTGCGCCACCCCTTCCATGTACGAAGACCTGCTGCGCAATTGCTTCCTCAGAAAGGCGACTCCTTGGAATCACTGACTACAACAGTGAGATAATCCCGACATCACTCGTGAAAGCTTAACATTACCCAATCGTCTACAGTATTTCAGCGAGGTGCCAACGCTAGAAAGCAATGTGGTGTCGTTCCGATTAAAGCTGCCTCGCGACCCCGGGATCGCCTGAATAAAATAAACATTACTTGTCGTTGCTGCTGTTTACAGCATCGCGCCGTGAGGGAGACCCTCATAAAAATAAGACTTACGGTTCACAATCTTTTGAGGCTACGGCCTAAACTGATTCACGACGCTGTTTCCCGTTAATTGAAACAAAGTGATGAAACTGGTTACCACGAAAGAGACCACACGTCTTTCGTCACCGTCTTCTTTTCTTAAGCTTAACCTCATGCTTTAAGGGCAAATACTTTCTTCATATAAAAACATTGACTGAGCCACTGGCTCACAGTCTTCAGCTTATGCTAAACAGAACACAGATCGTTAGAATATTCTTGTAGCAGAAACAACCATTGGTGCAGCAGAGAAACATGCACTTGCAGTGCAGAGCAGACAACACTTTCCAAAAATCCTAATCGTCTCTTCAACTCCACCGCTGTCCTTTTAACTACTGATGCAACAAGCGGCTCCTCAAGTTCGATCATTCCAAGAAATAAGTAATAAGAGAAATGAAACAATTTCTATACAGGATGTTTCCAAATCTAAAATATTTATGACGTGTACATGCATAATGAAAAGTTGTACCAAGGCTAGGATTCGAACCCAGGTCTCTTGCTCACTAGGCAGAGGTGCTACCTACTGCGCCCCTCCGGCAGAGTGGCTTTGATAACTGTACAGACTACCCTAATACGCCTCCCTCCTAAGTCCAAATTCCCACTGCTGCCTGAGCGCACTTGGTATTCCCCTATACTCAAACAGCATTCCAGAGTCGCCAACTGTATAGGAACACCACCTCTTCATCGGAGGAAATGTGGGAATCTGCCAGAAACCCTGGTATATGCTTCTGTAATGAAGTTAGAGAGCTTCTGCAATGCTGTTAGAGCTTAGGGAGAATACCAAGTGGGGCCGCGCGGGATTAGCCGAGCGGTCTCAGACGCTGCAGTCATGGACTGTGCGGCTGGTCCCAGCGTAGGTTCGAGATCTCCCTCGGGCATGGATGTGTGTGTGTTTGTCCTTAGGATAATTTAGGTTAAGTAGTGTGTAAGCTTAGGGACTGATGACCTTAGCAGTTAAGTTCCATAAGATTTCACACACATTTGAACATTTGAATATCAAGTGGGCTGAAGTGTGAATAGATATCTAGATGAGCAGAGACGTGTGCTTGGATAGTCCGTGCACTGCCCCAGGATGGCATAGCGAGCAGGAGACCTGGGTTCGAATTCTGGCATTGGCACAAATTTTGATTCGTCGTTTCAATCTGCTTATGTAGAAGCTGAATCACCTGCAGCTTCCGCCCGCACGACATCTCTACTTTGAAGTAATCCTCATCCGTAAAGTATGTGGAAACTGGACAAATACCCTGTAAAACAAAAACCACAACAAACTGAAGCTATTAACCACTCAATGGTGGAATTGTATCCCTTCACCGTACGCCACATCTGGAAACCCTTAATCCGACTGACCCCTCTTATACGAATGTGGCTTGGATTTTCTTTCTACACTGTGGGGAAATAAAAGTGACGTAGACGAGAGAATACGATTAGATGTGAGTGTATGCATATTATCGCAACCCCTGACTCGGACACCGTGTATACACCGGTTCCCTGGAGCACGTTTACGCAATCTTAATGCCTGACAGAGTTGTTAGCAGAGGTCGGTCCGGTCGCGGGCCTAACTGGCCACCCAGGTCATCTGATCTGAAGGGTGCGATTACTCAGCGTGGGGAGCCTGAAATCTGGGTTCGCAGGATAGAGTGGATCACGTTTTAGTTGTGGAGGGGGCTGTAATCAGTTACTGTTACTAACACAAAACACACAAACGTTTATTTGCTAAGAGCTGCTTGGTTACAGTCTGCCTTAAAAGGATCAAATTAAAACAAGAATGGCTGAAGGCCTGAACACAAGTTACAAAGATTGCTTTATAGATTGCACACGGCTGAAGCCCTATTTTAAAAAAAAATACTGAAGGCCTATTTAAAAAAATATTTCACGTAAATACTCGGCTTAAGGTCACACACATAACATTGAACAACTCCAGGCTTAAGGCCTGCATAACAATAATGTCAGGTAGAGAAATATATAAAAAAATTCGTTTTAAACAAATGAATCTTCAAATTCTAATTTGAGACTGCTAAAGGCTTTATCTTAAAAATGTTTCATGTAAAAGCTCGGCTGAAGGCCACACACTGGACATTGAACAACTCCGGGCCTAAGGCATGGATAATAAGAATTTCAGATAGAACCAACTTTCAAATTTAGTTTCTAAACAAATCAATCTTCAAATTTTAAAATTAAAAAAAAACTAAATTAGTAGACGGCTGAAGACCTCGCACAGTACTTCAGACTAAAATGAAAATCACAGTCTAAAACCACAGAACAGTGGTGCTCAGAAGTGTTCCAACGGTCGGATTGAGGAGGTAGCTCTAACGTAAGGTGGGGTGAGACAAGTAGCCAAGATTAAGGTTAAATAATCGGATGGCAACCCGACCCAGGGATGGCTGAAGGACTGACCAACAACATAATCAATTCCCTTCAGCCCGACCAATGGCATGACAATGGAAAGTATCAGGCAAGGACGAAGATGCCAGAAGCACTACAGAAAATACCGCTGTTGAACTTCACTGATAAGTAACAACAAATTTAATAGTTAAAGACCACACAGGAGGACGGCTGCAAAATTTCTCTGACTCCAACACACCATACGTTTCTGCTAGCCAGAATGGCCCAGGAAGCTACAACCGGCAATGAAAGAACAGATGTCACAGCAGTTGAGGTTTCATAACAGGTTAACTGATCACTCAACTTCAGTCTCCAGGTTCGGTGGACAACGAACTTTGTAGCTCTCGCAAGTAGCGCCTCACAATCTGACCTCACGTCCACGCTGCCAGCAGTCCCGGTCTGACACCGCACCCCGGAGACTTCCTCTCTGCTCTGTCCCAACCGACTGACTGCATCCAACACACAGACAGCGTTACAATAACTGGTCAGTCAAAACCACAAACTACACATGGTACTGAGGAAACATTTTGAAACACGTATGCAGCGTGTGCGAGGCATTACAGAATCTTTGACCAGAGAGCTATTTATCGTGGCTAGTCTGCGCTTGACCGCGCGAGAGTTGCGAGCAGCAGTCTGTCGGTAGCAGTAGGCCAGTGTAGTCTGTGAGCAGTGCAGTCTGTCGGTAGTAGCAGCCCAGTGCAGTTGTGTGATGTAGTCTGTCGGCAGTAGTGGTCTTGTATAGTCGCGAGAGACTCGCGAGCGGGACGCAGTCGCAGGCGTCGACATGGGTCTCTGGTCAAGATGCTTAATGAGGTATATTGTTAATTAAGGTAACCAAGCTGCATTGCGCACATCAGATAATGTAAAGTTTATTTATTGTAATTAATTTTCAACAAGTGCCCCAATAATAATTTTGTTTTCAATCCATTCTAACAAAAGAACTATTTAATTGAACGAACGATTTCCTTCCATTTCCTTTAAAGAAAAGTTTCAGTTAAATTAAAAAAAAAAAAAAAAAAAATATTACTTGCGATGCATTTCCTCCAAGCTGTGGCCAACAATAAGAGCAGAAATTTGACATGCAGTTTCAATGAGGTAAGAAATTAATTCTGATTTTTTTGCACTCGGCCAATGACCGATATTTCGGTTTAATTGAGTTTACATTGTCACTGAAGTCTCATTAGCATTGAATTGTTTTTTATTATTTTCGTGAGAGCTTACACCTTGAGTCAGATTGCGATTCTCATTTTTATTGTCATTAAATTTAATTGCTAGGGAGGTTACGCTTGGCTCCCATTTATTATTTTTTTGTCTTTCAAAATTTCTGTGGGGAGGTTACACTTAGCTCTATGTCCATTTACATTTGAGCATTATCTTTCATTTTTGCGGGAGGGTTACACTTGGCGACACCCAGTCCAGGATCGTATTTCGTTGAGAATCTTTTGAAAAACGGTCAGATATCTGCTCTTATTTGCTTAAATATAATTGGCATTTGGCGCAACGCTTTTACTAATTTGTGAATTTCTTTCCTCAGATCATCGGCAATTCGTTGCTCTGTTGTATTTGTGTGTTGCTTTTGCATTGTGCTCATTTGTTTTGCGAATAATTTTGACTATTGTAAAAATGCCGCGAAAGACTGTGAATAGTGTATCGCGAGGTATTATGAATGAAATTACTGACTCAAACAACTTTACCGATAGGACTTGTGACACGCAGTGTAATGATGACAATCCTGCGTTCACTGACAATCAGTGCATTCCAACCAATAATGATGACTTTTACCTTAATAATGAACAAACGAACTCAATTGTCTCTTCTGTTAATTTGACGACAATTGATGACGCGGGACGCTCTATTGTAATGAGCGCTGCCCAGCTCAACACACCCGGTTCGGAAAATTCAAGTGATGTACAGACAAATTTTTCTAATGAAAGTGATCAGGATACTCAAAGTAGGACGGATCTATTTAATTCCGAAACAATGACTGATAGTGTACATTCGACTGACAAATCTTTTTGTAAATTACAGAATGACCAAATGGTTACAGAAAGTGAGATAATTCCAGATCCACCACTAAACAGCACAGATAATAGAGTAGGTAATAATGGCTTGGATCAAATTATGGCAATATTGCTACAACAAATTAATGAGAATTTCAAACAACAGAATGAAAGACAAGACAACAATCACAAACAACTTAGTGAACAGAACAAACCGCTAAATGATAAATTAGACAACAGTTCCAGACAGCTTAGTGAACAAATTAGAGCCGTTGCCGCACAGTGTCATGACACTAAGGAACAGTTGCGCGTGGAAATTGAGGCTTGTTCAAAAAAAAGTAGCGAAGAAATTAGGTCTGTTGCTCAGGAATTAAGGGAAATGCAAACAGCCGCAACAGAAACACTCAGAAACGAAATTAGCGGAGTCGCTAAACAATGCACTGAAAAAGCTACACAATTACGCGACGAGTTTAAAGCAATGACAGCAGAACTTTCGCGCACAATGGATGAAAAGATTGACGCGAAATTCGAACAACAGAACACTCAAATTAGCGAACGTCTTAGTATTCACATACAAAACAGTGATACGCGTTTCCGCAAATTTATTCAAGATCAAAATAAAGTCAAACGTCAAGTCATGGAAACAATCACTGCTCAGAGACAAGAAGACAAACGTAAAATGTTTGCGAAGGCAAAAACGTATGTAGACAATAATATTGCCACAGTGTCCGACGAAATTAATACCATCAAACAGTCGAACACAGAATTACGTGACGAAATTTCGGATCTTAAATCGAAAACAGACACATAGACAACCGATTTTCAAACAGTGACTGACAGACTCGAACAATTAGAACTAACAGAGGATTCCGATGTCGTCAAAGCTGACGTTAAAAAACTGAATGAAACTACACGTAAATCGCAAAAACAGATTAACACACTAAAACCGATGATCAGGTAAAAATACTGACTGAAAAATGTGATGAACTGGCCAGTCGTATTGACGTCATTGAAGGTAATAATGACAGCAAATCAGACGATACTTCACCGGTTTCATTTAATCAAACACCTGAATTTCAAAATTTACAGCAGAAAATTAATGAGATCGATTCATCTAACAACACCTTGCGTAGAAAATTGTCAAGCTTACAGCAAGAGGTAACAGAGATGAAAAATATTTCAGTTAATAATACATCACAGCAGACGCCACTTTGCGAACATTTGTCAGACTCGCGCAGCGCGTATAATTTGGGTAATCTACAGAGAGTACGGGAACAGTTCAATAGATTCTCTTACAATCCTGATCCTGTTCCATCACACAGAGACGATAATTTTGATTACAAACATTTTCTGTCAGTAAGAAAGTTTAAAGTATTTAAAAACGATAGAACACAGATTCACCCACTGGATTGGATTCAACAATTTAGCTTTGCTTTTCCACCGACTTGGCCCGTTACGCATAAACTTGAATTTATTTGCAGTTTTTTGGAAGGCGAACCGTCAACTCGTATGAGACCGATCGCGAGACAGTGCTATTTGGTAGAAGAGTTTCAGAATGCTTTTCTATCAGCGTACTGGTCGAAGACGACACAGCGCGGAATAAAAGATCAACTAATTAGTTTGCCAAATTATGAGAACTCTAATTTTCCCAGTGTCACGCAATTTTTTGAGCATATGGTCCAACAAAACCAGTACTTAAGTGAACCGTACAGTGAATCTGCACTTATTCAATTATGCATCTCTAAATTACCACGGTCATTAAGAGTGTCACTTCTAACGGGTCAACAAAAAGAAAATATTTCAGCATTCAGAGATCTGTTACAGCTCTTGGAAGTACAACAATCTGATTATTCTTTTGTAAACAAAAACTTTTCGTATTATACCGAAGGTCAACAAACTTACAGTAATTATGATCAGGGACGTAATTTCAATAGGAAAAGTAATAGACGCTTTAGGAATGACAACCACCAAAACTTTAATAACAGACAAAATTCTAATTATCAATATCGTCAAAATTTTGAGCAACAGGATTCACATTTTGGTAACAATAGACGTTTTCCACCACAACAGCATGAAAGTCAGCCGGTTGGAATACATAACCAACAATGTAATGCACAAGGTCAACCTAACTTTAATGTTCCGCCGCGTGCACGTATAGTCCCAGATCCAACAAATAGTAACGCACGGCAGCAAGGAAACAACTACGTACAGAGAAGACAGTATTTCAATTCCTGTCGCAATGCACCGTATAGGAATGACTATCACGACAGACGTAAAAATGATGAGCACAATTATCAGCGTACATCTAACAACAGTCGGTCATACCAGCAGCAAAATTATTCACAAGAACATATTCTCATGAATGAACCCGACAGTAGGTACCATCCAGAACGTAATACATCTGGAAGAAGTAATAGAACTGTTCAAATAGTAGAAATGCCACAACATCCTCCTGATAATAGTAACACGTCAGATAGAATCTGACTAGATACTGCACAAGCCGCATCTTCCAGTAACACAAGCACTACTTTAGACACGCAAAATGTTGTTCACGAAAATGTTATTACTTTTGACGACATCAGAGACACTCTCTTGCAGGGAAGACCATTTTTTCAGAAAACTATTTCACATCCTGTCATCGAAATTAAAATTGGTTCATCGAAATTTTCAGCAGTAATTGATTCCGGATCACCTATGTCAGTAATAAATGAAGAAACTTTTAACGAGAGTAACAAAGAGAATACCTATCCGACATTACCTTTAGGCAAAACAAAAGTGAAAGGAGCAGTATCGAGTAAAGGAGTAGACGTTAAATTACAGACGCATTTATCATTTTGTATTGGAGGTCATACTTTTCACTCAAATTTTTGGATTGTTCCTTTATTGACGACAGACGTTATTTTAGGAACTAATTTTCTCGTACAACACGACGCAGTCATTGATTTTCAGAATTCTTATTTAATGTTAAAGGATGAAAATGTACAATTGGCTTTAGAATTTCAGCACTCTTTATCTGCGGAAGAGCAAACAATTAACCGCACAGAGGTCATTTCCGTATCTCGTAACATAGACTGTAATCCCACATTGTTCACGGATACGTACGTACATAACTATAATACTCCAGACGAAGCTGACTACGACGTAATGCAAATGATTTCTGATAAAGTTAAACAGAGCAGTGCAAATACAGACGACGAACGAATGCAATTACACAAAATTCTTTTAGAACAAACTTCAGTTTTTGCCAATGTTCCTGGTACTATGTCCGGCTTTATGTATGAATTTCAAGTCAAACAGCACGACACATTTAAAGCTAAGCATTATCCTATTCCGTATATTCATAGAGAACAAGTTAAAAAAGAATTGCAGGATATGCTCGACCAAGGAATTATTGAACCAGCAGTTAGCCCGTACATAAACCCGCTACATATTGTTAAGAAAAAAGATGGCTCACTTCGCCTTGTACTTGATTCACGTCACATTAATGACATTATTATTAATGAAACAGATCGACCACAGACATTAGAGGAACTGCTACAGAAATTTCATGGTACTGCTATTTATTCGACATTAGATTTGAAATCGGGATTTTGCCAAATTCAACTTCATCCGAATTGCAGAAAATACACAGCTTTTCTCTGTTTTGGCGACTGTTATCAATTTTGCAAATTACCATTCGGATTAACTATTTCTTCAGCAGCTTTTATTCGCGGTTTGAACACAATACTTCCGACAGAACTTAAGGACAGAATTACGACGTACGTAGACGACATTCTTATCACAGAAGCTAACTGGTGTGAACACAATATGATTCTTGAACGTCTGTTACAAACTTTCCATACACAAGGACTCACAGTTAATCTCAGTAAACCGCATTTTGGCAAAACTTCTATAAAATTTCTTGGACACGTAATTTCAGCAGAAGGCATTGCGCCTGATCCAGAAAAACTTCAAGCTCTACGTGACATTACTATTCCTACAACGAGGAAGCAATTACGCAGTTTTTTGGGCTTAATTAACTTTTTTCGTAAATTCATTCATCACTCCGCTTTAGACACGCCTAGATTATGCCAATTAACAGGTAAAAACAGTATTTGGTCTTGGGATAAGCAAGCACATTGTGAATTCATGAACCTGAAACATGCTCTGTTGAATGCACCACTTTTATCGCACCCAGACCTTACCAGAAATTTTTCCATTGCCACCGACAGTTCCAACACCGCTTTAGGCGTACATATTTTCCAGGGAAATTGAAGAAGATGGCTCAACAGTAATTAAAAACATCGCATTTGCAAGCCGCATTTTGTCACCTGCTGAACGAAATTATTCCGTTACAAAACTAGAAACGTTATGTGTTGTATGGGCTTTTACGAGATTTAGGCACTTTCTTTATGGAAGACATACCACCGTCTACACAGATCACAGAGCGATACAATTTTTACTTTCGGCTAAATTCACTCACGACAGGTTAAGTAGATGGAAACTGTATTTACAGGAATTTAATTTTACGATTGTTCACATTCCCGGCACACAAAATGTTATAGCAGACGCACTATCGCGTTCTCTCAGCAACAATCAGGAAGACGTAGTAACCAACTTCTGCAAAGCAAATTTCAGTGTCATGTACATTCAGCAAGTTGCATTTGAAAATTTTATTTCGTCGTCATTACAGGACATAGCAAAAGAGCAAAATAAAGACAACGTGTGGAAAGAAATTAAACACCTTTGGCAAGATAAGAATAATGTTACGATTAGGAACCACTACACTGTACGCAATGACATTCTGTTTCGCCGCTCTCATCCAGACAGCAACAAGTGGTTATTATGCATTCCTGACGAACTTGTTAACAAATTAATCTGGTACACTCATTTAAGCTACGCACATTACTGAGCCAGAAAATGTTTTCTTGTACTGAGACAGAACTGTTATTTTACCATAATGGAGAAACGTATACGACGAGTTTTAGCGTCATGTAAAATTTGCCAGAAAGCTAAGTCAGACACCACTTCACATATTCCTCCTTTATATCCCATTGTACCTGTTAAATTAAGACACATGGCCTCTGTAGACATTTTTGGTCCAATTCCGAGAACTAACAGAGGTTTTTGCTACATATTTGTCGCTGTAGAGCTCACTTCAAAATTTGTTACTTTCACTCCGTTACGCAAAGCTACAGCTAAAACTGATTCGAAAGCACTTGTAAAACATTTTCTATTTCATGTAGGGCATGTGTTGAAAGTAATTTCTGACAATTGATTACAATTTCGTTCTGCTACATGGACACGTATGTTACGAGCTAGAAACATTTCTCCGATTTATATATCCAAGTACCATGCTTCTTCGAACCCCTGTGAAAGATTAATGAAAGAAATTGGTAAACTGTGTAGAATATATTCCCCCAAAAGACATATTGATTGGGACACACACATATTCTCATTCCAAGATGTAATTAATTCCATTCCAAATGAGTCCACTATGCTATCTCCGTCTGTTATACTGAAAAATGTTGAACCACCTAACAAAATCACAGAATTAGTGAACTTCCCTACAAGTCGTCGCCTACGACACCATGAAATAATTAACATTGCACTGAACAACATCAAACGTGCCGCAGAGCGCCGGAGAAGACAGCAAAAACAGGTTTGTACACGCCGCGACTTTCACGTTGGACAGAAGATATTAGTACGTACACACTATTCATCCAGCAGAATAAAAGGTAAGTGCAGTAAATTTGAACTTCTATACGCAGGTCCATATCGGATTCGCAGCATCCCTCACCCCAATGTTGTACACGTGGAAACTTTGAGAACCAGAAAATCGAAAGGCAATCACCATATCTCAAACATTAAACCGTTTATTGAATGAAACCACTTTATGATGTAACATGCTATGATGCCATTTACTAATCTTTATGACCACTTATGCAATTATATTCACATGACTAATTACTGATGATTATCGTATTTTTCTTGGGAAGTGCCCGGCAAGGTAAGGTTAGCAGGTCGCTTTTCTTGTTATATATCAGACTGTGCACATTTTTTTCCAGAGACACTTACGTATTTTATGACTAATTATGCAATGTTATCTAATGACATGTTAATTTCATTACATTTTTTTCTCCATTTAAGGCTTTAATTATCGCCTCTATTAACTACACTACATACAAGCTGAACACAACGAACATCACATTTTTTCTTTCTTATATATATACGATTATTTCATGTTTTGTTCGTATGCATTATGAAATGGTGAAGACATAGCAAACACCAGTCGACTTTGACATTTTTTGCCTTATGACATCTCAAGATCGTGACTGTTTTACATTTTTTGCTGCTGCATTGTGATATTCTGTGTACATTTTTGCATTTGAACACTGTCAATGTCTTTGACATATTACGTTTTCTGTCATGTTATGCTGTATGCTTAATTGTGTTACCTTAAACCAGTCATTATTTAGTGAGTATGTGATGTAAATGCACGATATTAATCTCTGTTCATCATTTTCAGAAAAAAATAACGTGTAAAGGAAATAAATTACACAGAAATGGGAACTTCACCTACGGAATGATCGAAAGAAGATGCAATAACTTTATGAGGAAGAGAAAATGGATCAGGATTAACAAGCATTAACAAGAATATACTATACACATCGTAGAATAGCAGTCTTAACTAATTTTTTCTTTCAGAATACAAGGTGATTGATGCAGGCTGTCAGACAGAACTACACATCTTAGTTTTAGTGATGAAATATGCTAGAAATAAGGAATAGTTGTATAATGAGTAATGAAGTGATTTTTTGCAGATGATAATGAATACTGATGAAGAGTAATGATGAAGAATATGCTACTATGAATAATGAAGTTTTTCTTTACAGGTGATGGTGATAATGGAGTTATGATGATATGGATAATGAAGTTTTCTTTGCAGATGAGGATAATGTTGAAGTTATATTTATGCTATATAGTTATTTAAGTATTTGTTGCAGTTCGTTTTGACAGCAGGTGTTATATTGCATAGTATAATGACTGAAGGTTTTGGAAAGGACAGCTATGGAACACATTTTTTATACACATTTCACTACTTGTTAATTCGAATTTCACTACTTTTCAACATAAAATGCATTTCTCTTTTCAGCTTAATAATCCATTTTTATACATTTTTTGCAGGAGAAATTATTTATGAGATTAATGTGCTATAAGCAGTTGTTCATTAAGTCTATGAAGGTGATTACATATGCTCTACTTGTTTCATAATCTTGCCACAGCTGACTTATGACAGATGACGTTACACATTTTCATTTATACCAACAAACCAGAAACAATTTTTTTCTTCTTGCTTTCCCCTATAATTACCCTAAGCAATGCATTGCTAACAAAAAATGTATTACCAGTCCCAAATAATGTTACTAGTTTAAGAGAGTTCTGAGTAATGCTGATCAGCTCTGAATAGTATGTCACTTCAGTAATGACTTCTTAATGATACAAAAAAAAATATATAAAATAATGCTTTGTAACTGGCTAATAACTGCCACTGTTTATTGTAATGAGACTACTTATAATGCCCATGATTATTAATGCTATGACTGTAATTAACTGATTTTTAATAATGACTTCTTAATAATCTGAATAATACTGAATGATGAACAATGTTTTATACTATTCAATACTTGCTGGCCACTGAGTCCCAATAATTAATGTCACTAAATGAATTATGTTGTTAATTATGCCATTAATTAGCTCCTGTTTTCAATTATGACTTTTCATGTTCTATAACTGGCCGCTGAGTGCCAATAATTAATGTCACTAAATGAATTATGTTATTAATTATGCCATTAATTAGCTCCTGTTTTCAATGATGATTTTTCATGTTCTATAACTGGCCACTGAGTGCCAATAATTAATGTCACTAAATGAATTATGTTATTAATTATGCCATTAATTAGCTCCTGTTTTCTATGATGATTTTTCATGTTCTATAACTGGCCACTGAGTGCCAATAATTAATGTCACTAAATGAATTATGTTATTAATTATGCCATTAATTAGCTCCTGTTTTCAATGATGATTTTTCATGTTCTATACCTGGCCACTGAGTGCCAATAATTAATGTCACTAAATGAATTATGTTATTAACTATGCCATTAATTAGCTCCTGTTATCAATGATGACTTTTCATGTTTTGGTACCTGGCCAATGAGTGCCAATAATTTGTATAACTCAATGTATTATGTTAATGCTAGGCCAATAATTGACTCTTTTTTTTTCAATGAAGACTTCTGATGAACATTATTCTGTCATACTAAATATGCTTTGTAACTGGCCAAAGACTGCCGCTGTTTATTGTAATACGATTACCCATGATGCCAATAATTTAATTTTATGAACATTATTCTGTAATACTAAATACATGGTACAGAAATGTTCAATAACTAGGCTATGAATGCCGCAAACTACTAATGTAATTCCTAATGAAGACTAGTATGTGACGTAATGTCCTTCACCTTCTGACCTCACTGCCCTGAATTACTGCAATATCCATTTGTCCTGCACATCCTCCTGATCATGGAGCACTATATTTGGTTTTTGCACTAATTCTACGTTGGTGTGCCTTGTAAGAGCGTGGTGTTGACACGACATGCTGTCCACCACCGTGAGCGATGGAGACGTTATTATGGTCCCACTGTTTGGTGTACCTAATGTACTGCCAAAATGAAAACATGGAATATTACTACGACAGTTCAGTGTCTTGGCTACGCTGATAAATTCTGATGGGAAGAGAACTTCAATTTGCGTCACTTGGTGTTGTACTTCTGTGGAAAGATATGGACTTTCAGAACAGCTGTGTGCAATCTAAAGTGCTACAACCATGATGCAATCCTTCCCTTTCCTATCCTAATAGTGAAAATCATTTTTTGCTAACATCATTTATGTTCATGGGCTATACATTTTTTTCGATTTGCTGAACTCCAGTGTGAGTACACTTATGTCACTTGTCGACATGATTTTTTTTGCCATTATGTTTATTTGTTGTGAAAATGCTAAAGACATTTTTCGATTTGTTCTGAAGTACGGTATATGTGCACAACAGCAGAACATTTCGGATGAGACTGCAGCGGTTCCAGCAATCTAGCTTTGATCTTCCTTCAGCAACTCGCTGACCAGGGCCCAAAAGTGCCAAGAACCTTCGAATTTCATACACTTCCTGCAATGCAGACAACAATCGTACTAGTCTTTCATTACAGATTATCGACCCTCGTATACTACCATTTGTGCGACCACATCACCCCATCACCCCATTTTCAAACTCTCCACATCTGATCCAATAGATACGTTGAACACCTTGCTCTGTCTGACCATGAAATTTCTACCTCTATCCGCCGCCATCCTCCCTCCTCTTCTAAAACCGTTGTATGTGCACTCGTCCTCCATCTCATATCTCCACCTAACACTCTCAGTCCAACAGCTCAACTCGAGTATTAATCACTTACTGTCGTAACCAGTCGAAATTACAATCGTCCAGCCACAGCTGTCGGTTATTTGATTGTTGAGTGAGGCGTCACATTAAACTAGAACACTCCAAATAAAATTTCACTTTATTAAATAAATTAATAAAATATTTACTTAACTTTGACACACGTCTTTGACACAGGAGCAGTGGACAGGACAATTTTACTACTATCATTGACTAGCATAGTATTACTTCATGCAGTAAGTAACAAGCTGTTCTGTTGAGGTCAATGTTTGCAGGAACATTTCATCAGAAACTTTTAACTGCTCATTGACACTAGACAATGATGTTAACTGCTGTAGCTGAGATCTCGAACTGGGTAAAGCTCTTGCTAGCTCGCCACTATATTGATCTCAGTGTGTGGGCGCTGAGATGCTGAGAGGGGTCACGTGGTCTTCAGGAGCGCCTACCATATATCGTTACAGACTGCAGTGAGCCCTCACTAATGTCTGTGGAATCGATTCACATTGTCAACATTGGGGTGGCAGTGTTACATCTGTGACAGCACACTTACCATAACTCAGTCGAGTAAACGGAAGTGCTCTGTTTTTTGTAAAGATTATCGTTCATTTTCAATATTTTTCTTTTTAAAAAATATCATATCTGAATTATTGGATGTTCAACTGATCCTTTAAATAATTTTAAAAATATGTAAATCCTTTGAATTTTTAATCCTTTTGCAGCACAATTCTCATATGTTATTTTATGTTCTTGGCTGAAAGTTATTGATGTATTGCTGTCAGTGAACCCTGATGCTGGGAAGCGACAGAATGAAACAACAAGAAGCAAAAGAAAAAACAGTAAAATCTATCCCCACACTTCGTTAATTTTACCACTGCTTACATATCCAAGAACTGCATGCAGTCTGTTTCACATTCCCTATCTATCTCTCCTCTCGTACACTCAACCTCTACCACTTGATAAAGTTGCCTCTTTTGCTCAATAATATTCACAAAACATACATACCATATAAACTTGGAGATCAAGATACCATTATTTATCCAATCATCCATAAATACACACCGTCGTCGCTCCTAAACGAAGATATCCCACCCTCCATCCACCATCACACCGTGTTTAATTACGAAAATTAAAACAGCACAAAAATTGTATGCTGATACTTCCTCTAATTGACCCGTCAGACCCATCGCAGCTTAACATGGTCTTCAAATCCATCCACCCAAGCCCACCCATAAACACGAGAACCAACACCTACAACTTTCTGTTAACTAATGTTAATTACATCCCAACGTCTCATCTGATTACCAAATAATCAAGTCCAGGATGTCATCCGTCTTTTATCGCAGCAGCTTCACAATAAAAAGTCGGCGATTTTTGTGCCTTTTGACTCCGAGAACAGCTAGGATCATGCATATAATTTCAGTCTTCTCTTCAAACCCAAGATATATGCACTTCCAATTACCTATCACTGTCTTGATGCATGTTTTATTATTTAATCGTCCATCCCATAATTCTATGAAATGTACCTATTCCTGTATTTTCACTTCCTATTTCACGTACGCCACAAGACTCTGTCCTCTCCCTTCCCCTTTATATTCTCTACACTGCAGATACGTTTAAATCGGCTCAACAGGCTCAACTGCAAGACAGTGTTCATAACATCTTTTTCCTGACCCACTGCTGCACGCTCCAAGAATACTGTTGATACATCCTTAGACGTCTGAACTACTGGTGTTTAAGATAACAATGCCGACGCATGGTGCTATAATTGCTGCCTGGGTTTCGGAAGGGGTTCCGAAATCCCAGGCAAAAATTATAGCACGAACCACGTGCATCAAGCATAGGCATTGTTATCTTAAACATTTTGACCATCCTATCCTACTAATCAACACAACGAAACGTGTTAGATTAACGCTCGACAGGCAACAAATATGGAATCTCTACCTATTAATCGTTCAACAGAAGCCCCACAACAGACCAATATATCTAACGGGCTGAAAGTAAAAACGAGTTAACGGTAAAAAATTTTAGTAGCGTCAATGAATTTTTTTTTATATTTTTAAAAACGTATAAACATGTTTAGTCTTTTCAATTATGCAATTTCAATTTTGTCAGTAATTAAACCTCTTGGATAAAGAGTGGGTGTGTCTAGCACTAACATATCAGCTCTCCTCCTTATGAACCGACTGGGACGAAACAACCTACAAATAGGGCACAGCAGAAAATTAGATCTGAAAATAAATGACACCGAAATACTGAAAAAGGTATACAGGATGATTCAAGTAGAAAGAACAGATTTTAGTTGTTTATTACAAACTATAGCGGAAGTTCTATGTTCGCACAGACACTATACTACACACTCAACATGAGGACCATGCGTTGCTTCAGAAACATAGAAACGGTAGCCCATTTCACTTCACACACGAATCAATAGGCCCCTGTTTATTGTATTGAGAGCTTCAACAATTCGATTTCTCAGCTCTTGAAGAGTAGTCACCACAAAAAAGGTCGCAAGAAGAAAGGTCTCCTGTTACGGCCGCCGGGACGCAATTGCAGCAGTACCTGCAACTTGTAAGGACTCATTTGCAGGCGTAGTTTCAGAACACGGCACACTGTCCTTTAATAGAGTTTAAGTTCCTGTCCTGTCCGTCTTGTGGACATTGAGCGTATCTCGTCATTTCCATCAGAAGTGCGTGGCCGACCAGCGCTCTCCCCTTTGCACGTGCAACAAGTTTCCAAGAATTGTGTGTGCCAGTCGTAAATATGCTTGTGCAGAGGCGGCTTGTTGCTGAATCGATAGCAAAATACACGTTGCGCTACAACAACTGGTTTATTTCATGCATATTCCAGCACACAAAATGATTTATTTTGTGCTGTGGTCGCCATGGTAGTACCATACCTGGGCAGAAGACCATTAACCCGTTAATGGTTAATTACCGACGTAAGCTTCTCGAGTAACGGATTAAGTTTAAAGTTAATTACAAAAAGAAAGAAGGACTTAAATGGTTAACGGACTCCTTAACTTCCGCTAACTTCCTTTGTGACCGCTAATTGTTAGTTAGGTACCTACTATTTACGACAAAAATGAAGCGGCGCCCCTCACGGAAATAATTTTGTGACAAGTGGGTGTCATGTAGGTGCATGGCTACACAAGGTGCGAGCGATTGGTTTAAACAATCGTCTGCGAGCGAAAAAAACTGGGTATTGACTGTTGGTCGTTTACTGTTCTTTGTTTCCAGAGTTAGCATTGAGCAGGACCTACGACTTTGTCATTACAACGAAAAATCAGTCAAAAGTTGCATATTTCATTTTTTTATTCACTCGATGACTACTTTCGGGCCGAGATCCATTTTCAAATCATCGTAACATAGTCATGGAGTGAATCGAAAAAGTAAAATTTGCATCTTTGGACTGGTTTTCTGTTCTACTGATTAACAGAGGTTGCTGAGCTACGACTTGATGTTAGTGGACTGACTGTGGAAGCTAAGTCACAGAATCGGATTCTAGCTCTACAACTGGTGAAATTCCGTGGCCGCATGTAATGGACTACATTAATTTTGTTTCTAGATAGACAGACCAAATAATTTTCGACTGTAAATGTTAAACAACCACATTTCGAGCATAAACAATTTGAAACAATGTATAAGACGAGCATATGAGTCGCGACGTGTACTGTTTGAAGAAACAATGAAGGCAGGTCCGGCAACGGAAAGCCGAAAAGAAAAATCCAACTTCGGCATTCATATTTCGACAGTGGAGCTAGTAGCAGTTATCCAGTAAAAAGAACACAACAGAAAATCGTTGGAGAGTCTTTCGGCATTGCAGCAATTGGAACTTTTATTTAAGCAGTGTTAGTACGTCTAATTCACTTGCTCATTTCACTATTTCCACAACGGAGAGTTTACTATTTCTAATTAACGACTAACAACTAAGTTTAACTTCCGATCAATCTCCTGTAACGTAACGCTTTAAAATTTAACGAAGTAAACTTTTTTAGTAACGGATTAACGATTAGCAAAGTTAACATTTTGATTAACGTTGCCCAGCTATGGTTTCATCAAAAAAAAACAACAGTGCAGCTGTATTAAAACTTTGTACCTTTCTCTGTCCAGTGACGTGGTAATGTGCTTCTATCTTTTGTAGTTCATCTGTAATAAGCAACTGAAATCTTCCTTTTTGTACGCCAGAAATTAGGCTCCTAGTGCGAGCAAAACCATGTTTATCCGGAAACTCATTAATTGAGGAAAAAAAACCAGGCGCACCAAAGAAAGATCAGTTCCGCCATGAGACGTAAAAAGTTAGTTCACGTATTAGTGGATACACTGAGCTTACTCCATCTGAGATTTACGATACTCAGTACTGTCGCTGCCACGAGAGGATGCTGAAGCAATACTTAACTAGTCAAAACAGCTAGTAATTTCATTACCAGAGCACTGAAACGGGATTGGTGTTTACCGGTGGGTAAATCTTCCCAGTCACTTCTAATGTGGCTTTGGTCGCACATTTACCTTCATTACAGACCTCACTCTCACAAGACTAATAACTAATATGTAGTGAAAGGTGCCACGGATACTCGGAGCAGGGAAGGCAATCACACGGAGAACGGCAGTGGAAATGACACTCTTTCGCGTTCAGAATCTTGATGAGCGTACAGCCTGCTTCAAAATACGATTATCGTCTCGCTAGTCCGTAATTCGCTTTCGTCTTCACAGAATCCAAAACCTTCAGGATCGATACGGATGATATAAGCTCCCAAGCTTAATACTTCGACATATGCAACTAATTGGCGGAAATGAATATGTCTATTGAATAAACACGTTACACTTTACGACAGCAAAAAACCAACAACAAAGGCATGAAGACTTCCTGTGTGCGTTACAGCTTTGCTTAAAATTTGTCCTCAATCTCCTATACTTGCACAACCCTAGTGTCAGTCCAACGTGACAAGCTAGGACACTCACAACGGGTTATTTTGGAAGGTATTGAGACTGCAGATGTTTTCCCCGTAGTTTATAATCTTCGACAGTGTCAGGTAAAATAAAGTCTTTGAAACAGTTCTCCCCACCTAAGTCTAAAACCGCAGAATGGTTTTTAATACAGAGGTTTCCAGAGATGATAACAGTGGGTGCTGTATTTTTGTTTTTCATAAATCACATAGTTTAGTTCTCATGTAATGCGAATACATTTCTGAGTTACATTAACAGCGATTGTAGACAGGCCATCATACACAACCACTAGGACGAACTGTTCAAAAATTAAGTTCATATCCTCCGTTTCTGAGAGTCTTATTCGGGATTTTTTGTTGTTAGTTAGTTTCATGTTCCATGGATTATTTTGCACTATAGATTGTGATGATGTGGAATGAGTAATTTTACATTCACATCGCAAATTAGTTTGTAAACATGATCACATTCTGACCATTTCGAAGATTTTCTTTTTTCCGCTGAGGAACAGATATTGTAAGTCGTACCAGCCACCTCCTACACATTATAGCAATAGAAATTCTTGTTGGAATAAGAGCAGTTGTCAAGGAGAAACTCTTAATTTCAAATTTTACTTTACTATCTGTTAGACATTTTACATCACTTACCAGACACCTAAGAATTTGGAAATTTCCACACTTTTTATTATTTCCTAGCCACATGTTACACTTATCAGTGGTGTGGTATCCCCTACATGTGCAGAACACAATATGTAGTGTCTTTTTAAAATTGAGGTGATACTTTTCAGAACTCTTAATAGTACAGCAAACGCTGGAACTGGAAATTCCCTAGCATACATTCACAATTGGGATTTGTTCTTCTGCAGCTCTTTTTGTCTTTGACTGAAAAGAAACTGTCTATAAAAGTTGCCCAGCACTCGTATAATGCCCCTACTTTCAGAGGCAGCGGTAGAAAATGTAAGTCACAAGGGTGGAATGACTCATCCAGCGGGTTGCATACCTAGCGAATAGCTGAGTGAAACTATTGAGCCGTGCTGCCCACGGGTTATGCGTTGGTTTAGACCTTGACTGTTACTCTGCATTTGGTTTCCCACGGCTATAGCGGTTATGCCGTGGTTCTTCCTCTTTCTACGTGTGGCAGCAGCCGTGTGTATCGATATTCGCATCAGGTACTATCTTTGGTCTGATGCTTATAGTTTCCTGCTAGCTGGTGTGCGGCAGTCGGTCGGTTGGTGAGGATCATCCAGGAAATCTCCGCGCGGCGCAGAAGGCTGCGACCGCTGGCAGTCTCTACGCAGTGTCGGAGTGTGTGGGAGCTGTTCCGATTGCTACGAGGTTCGTGGCTCACCGACCCAGGACATCAAAGTTGAATGGTAATTTAATTACCGAAGCCAGTATGTTCACATTGTGCCGTTGGTATTCATGGTTGGCTGTTGGGGGTATTCCCATGAGCAACAGCGAATGTTCGAGTTGGCGAAAGTTTGGCGACCATTCGGTGGAATTTAACTGTATTTTGGTTATTTGAAGTCCAAGTGCATCAGCGGAATTTTCTGCCTTGTGGTCGTTAGCGTTCCGGTTACCTGCCCTGGCAGCTGACGCAATATTCCGGCAGTGTCCTTTCCTCCCCGTGTTGTAGCTGTCACGTGTGTGTAGTTTTGACAGCTTATGCATACTTGGTTGCGGGCGGCTGTGCCTTTTACGTTTTGGCATTGGAGTTCCTTGTGTACTGGTCGGTAGGAAAGCAAGTCGTCTTTTCGGTGGGTCCGTTGACTGTCTCTTTGTTGGGTTGCCGGCGGATCGGATATACACTACTGGCCATTAAAATTGCTACACCACGAAGATGACCTGCTACAGTCGCGAAATTTAACCGACGGGAAGAAGTTGCTGTGATATGCAAATGATTAGTTTTTCAGAGCATTCACACGAGGTTGGCGCCGGTGGCGACACCTACAACTTCTTGACATGAGGAAAGTTTCCAACCGATTTCTCATACACAAACAGCAGTTTACCGGCGTTGCCTGGTGAAACGTTGTTGTGATGCCTCGTATAAGGAGGAGAAATGCGTACCATCACGTTTCCGACTTTGATAAAGGTCGGATTGTAGCCTATCGAGATTGCGGTTTATCGTATCCCCACATTGCTGCTCGCGTTGGCCGAGATCCAATGACTGTTAGCAGAATATGGAATCGGTGGGTTCAGGAGGATAATACGGACGCCGTGCTGGGATCCCAACGGCCTCGTATCACTAGCAGTCGAGATGAAAGGCATCTTATCCGCATGGCTGTAACGGATCGTGCAGCCACGTCTCGATCTCTGAGTCAACAGATGGGGACGTTTGCAAGACTACAACCATCTGCGCGAACACATCGACGACGTTTGCAGCAGCATGGACTATCAGCTCGGAGACCATGGCTGCGGTTACCCTTGATGCTGCATCACAGACAGGAGCGCCTGCGATGGTGTACTCAACGACGAACCTGGGTGTACGAATGGCAAAACATTTTTTCGGATGAATTCAGGTTCTGTTTACAGCATCATGACGGTCGCATCCGTGTTTGGCGACATCGCGGTGAACGCACTTTGGAAGCGTGTACTCAACGACGAACCTGGGTGCACGAATGGCAAAACATTTTTTCGGATGAATTCAGGTTCTGTTTACAGCATCATGACGGTCGCATCCGTGTTTGGCGACATCGCGGTGAACGCACATTGGAAGCGTGTATTCGTCATCGCCATACTGGCGTATCACCCGGCGTGATGGTATGGGGTGCCACTGGTTACACGTCTCGGTCACCTCCTGTTCGCACTGACGCCACTTTTAAAAGTGGACGTTACATTTAAGATGTGTTACGACCAGTGGCTCTACCCTTCATTCGATCCCTGCGAAACCCTACATTTCAGTAGGATAATGCACGACCGCATGTTTCAGGTCCCGTACTGGCCTTTCTGGATACAGGAAATGTTAGACTGCTGCCATTGCCAGCACATTCTCCAGATCTCTCACCAACTGAAAACGTCTGGTCAATGGTGGCCGAGCAACTGGCTGGTCACAATACGTCAGCCACTACTCTTGATGAACTGTGGAATCGTGTTGAAGCTGCATGGGCAGCTGTACCTGTACACGCCATCCAAGCTCTGTTTGACTCAATGCTCAGGCGTATCAAGGCCGTTATTACGGCGAGAAGTGGTTGTTGTGGGTACTGATTTCTCAGTATCTATGCACCCAAATGGCATGAAACTGTAATCACATGTCAGTTCTAGTATAATATATTTGTCCAATGAATACCCTTTTATCATCTGCATTTTCTCTTGGTGCAGCAATTTTAATGGCCAGTAGTGTAGTTGGGTCGACTACCTGTCTCCCCTAAGCGAACGTTAATATTTCAAGTGCAGACCGACCCCCGGAAACTTCTAAGCGCCGCTGGCTCTACTGTGTATTTTAATGGCTCATAGCATATGGTTTGAATTTGTATGCTTTTAGTTGGGTTTTAAAAAATGGGCCTTCATCCGGTTTCAAAATTAAGCTATAAGTTTGTGTGACATATTCAGTCGATAGTTAAGGTCTGGAATATGCGCTGTAACGTTTGGGAAACTAAATAAAGTTATATGTGTTCGAATGTAACTGATAGCCGCTCATTTTTGGTCCCTTTCCACAATTCCAACTACCTGTTCTATCCTGCGGATTGGGGTTTCATTTGACTGGCGCACACCGCCTAGCCGGAAACTATAAGCACCAGACCAAAGATAGTACAAAGTGCGAATAACGATACACACCGCTGCTGCCACACGTAAAAAGAGGGAAGAACCACGGCATAACGGCAATAACCGCGGGAAACCAAACGCAGAGTAATAGTCAAGGTGTAAACCAAGGCATAAGCCGGGGCCAGCACGGCTCACGCAGTCCTTTAGGCTAAAGGGAAAAGAAAACATGGGTGGGTCTTCTGATGTATTCTTTGATATTTGTGAGTGTTTACATGTGTTAATGTAAGTAATTTGCCTTCTTGTAACATAAATGTCCTTTTGGGTGTTACTATATTTTTGAAGCGATACAATTTTAGGTGGTACACTGTTTTCTCAGTGTTCCCATTGATAATGGCCCAAAGCTGAAATGGATAGCGTGAACACTGTAAATCAAATGATATTTAACAATCGAAAGCGAGGATAAGACCATTTCGAAAAGTTCTTCATCTGCTAGCGATATTTCACACGTACAACTTCATGTAACCCAGTACGAAGGAGTGATACTGAGTGATCACTGATACTGTGAGAAAGGACCTCCCCCTTCCGTCCACTGTCGATGGTATCTCTAATTCACTTACTGACACTGCTATCGAAGTCGGACGCTGCACCGTCCAGTTGACACGACACAGTCTGGGGAATAACCAGAGGTGGTCTCCAACTACTCTGGCAGCACATCTCGAATGGAAACGTGATGAGGTGCAGAACTCATGTGAGAAGGCAACAAATAAGGCTCTGTTAGGAGATACTGATAATTTCTGCACATAACTTAGTACAGAATATTTGCTGGTTTTCAAAAAAAAAAAAATGGTTCAAATGGCTCTGAGCACTATGGGACTCAACTTCTGTGGTCATCAGTCCCCTAGAACTTAGAACTACTTAAACCTAACTAACCTAAGGACATCACACACATCCATGCCCGAGGCAGGATTCGAACCTGCGACCGTAGTGGTCACGCGGTTCCAGACTGACGCGCCTAGAACCGCTCGGCCACACTGGCCGGCTGCTGGTTTTCTGAGATGAGCGTAGCATATGCTGCCGACGTGCCTGCCGCCTTTGAGAAACATCTCATACCCGAACACTGCAACTGCAGAAACTTCAGAACTGTCCTCCTGACCTAGTAATTCATTGATGAAACTGTATGCTGCGTTAGTAATCATTTGGTCCTAGTCCTTTACGCGGCATGCACGAGACGCAGAAAACCATATTCCTTCTCTGCCAGAAGCCGTCTGACGTAGTGCCGCACTGACGCCTAACCAACAAAAACAGAAGCGTACGGATATCAAACCAGTGTGTGAGTGGACTGGACAGCCAGTCATTCTTAAAAAAACTAAAATGTTCAGAGGTAGAAGTAACTCGAGCGTACCCCACGTGAATGTTACTAAACCATTACTTTTCATAATGTATTTAAATGATGTAGCCGTTTACGTCGTAAGTTCCATGGGTCTTCACGTGGGTGAACCTGCTGTAGACAGAGAAGTCGCACTCTGTGCACTTGTACCGAAATGCGGGAAGACCGCCAGATGATTCACGCTGAGTGCAGGGAACAGCATTTGATCTTCAACATTCATAAATCTAACGTACTGGGCTTAAACAGGTAGAAAGACCCATCGTTGTGTGATTATACGATAACAGAACAATCACCGGAAGCAGTCACATATACTAAATATACAGGGAGGGTCAGCTAAGACAGGCCAACCCAAGTTTATCCAGAACCAATATACCGAGGTGCGGTTTTCACCGAGATATAGCGGACAGCATGGTAAATCTTCTGACGTTCGCCAGAAATTTTTATCATTCATAGTAGCCGAATTACGAGACTGACATTGTTTCTTCACGTGTAATTGTATACTTTCTTTTCTGTAGCATTTGGAAGAAGCTTCTAACAAGGAACGCCTTGTGCACGAGGTCGCAAAAGGCCAATCTTGTTTACGGAATTCGACGCGCCACATTTCGTCTACCACGACAGTATTAGCTTCTGATAGCAACATGGGGTGCACGGGAGGAGCCCATTGGTAAGCAATGGGCGAAGCTACGGAGGATAGTTGAATTGCTTAGTCGACGAGTAACAACACTGCTATAGGCGATGGTTGATCGATTTGGGGAAAGGGACCAAACAGCGAGAACATCGGTCCCATAGTATTAGGTAAGGTTGGGGAGGGAAGTCGCCCGCGCCCTTTCAAAGGAACCACCCCAGCATTTGCCTGAAGCGATTTAGGGAAATCACGGAAAACCTATATCAGGATGACCAGACGCATTCCACAATGCCTTCAAATGGCACGCACGAGACTTTTATATTCTCTCGCTTCACAAGCTATAAGACATACAGGAAAAGTAAACAGGACTGAATTTGTAGGAAATTTAATGTAGTTAAACTCTCTACTGGGATAAGTGTTCCCTGGACATCCTAGTTTCCGAATTCTTCAAGAAAAACGTACAAAAATGATGCTAAAACGCGTTTTTCTCGAATAACTCGAAAACTGGAGCCTCCAGTGAAAATGTATCCCAGCACAAAATACAACTACATTACGTATCCGACAAAAGTTCCCGATTTCTTCTGTAGGATCAATGGTATCCGTATAGCGAGCGAGACAATATGACAATTTTGCGTGTCGTTTATGAAGGCATTCCAGGTTGCATAAAACCTATTACTAAGTAGCGGCGGCTGAATCACACTCTGTAGCTCATCGACTTCTGGTCCAACGCTTTTTGCTGTTTGTGGAGCTTTCTGAGTGTTGATTTTGACATATCACATTTTATCATTGTGTGTTTTATATTCCGACGAGACGGCAAAAGTAGTTATAAGCTGGGATCTCTTCTCTGTTTTAGTTGATGACGTGACTAGTACACCACGCGGATACAATTTTGCGAAATCTCTAGAATACAATTTTCATACTTAGGTTGGAGTATTTAGTACGCTCGCAGAATGGCTGGTGCACCAATTCTTTTCATTTTTTTAAAATTATTCAATGCTTTCGCTTTGAGTTTTGTTAGTCCTATTTATTCCTATTTAAATAACAGTCAGTTTAGGAGCTTTCATTGCACGTTTGTGTGTTCGTGTGAGTGCATTCGCGCGCGCGGGCGCTTGTATGTGTGTGTTTATTTTAGGACGTATTTTATCTGTTTGTTCTACAGTTTGTTGCACCCGACTTCAATGTAGGTGCTGAAGACTTTGATATGATGCATTCAAATAATTTTGTATCAACATCATCGTCATCACCTTCGTAAACAACTCGTTGCTCATTCGAGACCTCGTATCACCTAAAATATTCACATCGAACGATTCGTTTCACTTCTTAGAGTTACCAGTTTACAATCGTCAGCAGACTGTACAGTTCTGATCCCAGAGGTTTGCTACACCCGTACACCCAGTATTCAGGACGCGGTATTCTCCTGTTAAGAATTCCGTGATATAGCCTTATGACGTTGCGAAACCATCGGGTTGACAGCTACACCGGAGGGATGGAGCGAGAGCGTATAGGCGGTGGCACAGTTAGGCGTAGTCACTACATTCGAAAGCAGCTTCGGGAGACAGAGTTCACCGCCGAACGTGATTATCTGTGACAGAGAGCCGGCAGCCGCCCCGCGCGTCTGAAACCGAGAAGAAGCACTTAACTCGGCGGCCGGGAGAGGCCCCCGCGCCTGCGCCAGGTGTTGGTTAGCCGCCTACTTTATGAACCGCGCAGGCGGCCGGGGCGTGATCCCCGGGTCACCCGATGCCGCTATTTACTGCGGCGCCGCTTGTCGCCTGTCAGCGGGCGTAGCGGGCTCGTGGCACAGCTGCGGACTCGACTTCCCGCCCACGTCGACTCGTCTTCTTCAGGCGGCAGCCATCCTGCGTCTCTACCCAAGACCCGAGGGCTCGCCGTTCTGCTCTCGCGTGCGTCAAACGAGCAGCACATGATGCTCCAAAGGCGCATCAGTGGTTATCGTAGCCTTTCAATACGAGTACCCATCGGTGTCTGATTTATATGCGCACGCCATATTGCGATTAAGAGCGTACGATCAAATTTATGTCACATATGACAATAATGGAAACTTAGGCGTCACAGTTGTTACGTACTGATTTCGTTTCGTACACTACTGGCCATTAAAATTGCTACACCACGAAGATGACGTGCTACAGACGCGAAATTTAACCGACAGGAAGAAGATACTGTGATATGCAAATGATTCGCTTTTCAGAGCATTCACACAAGGATGGCGCCGAAGGCGACACATACAACGTGCTGACATGAGGAAAGTTTCCAACCGATTTCTCATACACAAACAGCAATTGACCGGCGTTGCCTGGTGAAACGTTGTGATGCCTCGTGTAAGGAGGAGAAATGCGTACCATCACGTTTCCGACTATGATAAAGGTCGGATTGTAGCCTATCGCGATTGCGGTTTATCGTATCGCGACATTGGTGCTCGCGTTGGTCGAGATCCAATGACTGATAGCAGAATATGGAATCGGTGGGTTCAGGAGGGTAATACGGAACGCCGTGCTGGATCCCAACGGCCTCCTGTCACTAGCAGTCGAGATGACAGGCATCTTACCGCACAGCTGTAACCGATCGTGCAGCCACGTGTCGATCCCTGAGTAAACAGATGACGACGTTTGCAAGACAACAACCATCTGCACGAACAGTTCGACGACGTTTGCAGCAGCATGGACTATCAGGTCGTAGACCATGATTGTGGTTACCCTTGACGCTCCATCACAGACAGGAGAGCCTGTGATGGTGTACTCAACGACGAACCTGGGTGCACGAACGGCAAAACGTCAGTTTTTCGGATGAATCCAGGTTATGTTTACAGCATCATGATGGTCGCATCCGTGTTTGGTGACATCGCGGTGAACGCACATTGGAAGCGTGTATCCGTCATTGCCATACTGGCGTATCACCCGGCGTATTGGTATGCGGTGCCATTGCTTAGACGTCTCGGTCACCTCTTGTTCGCATTGACGGCACTTTGAACAGTGGACGTTACATTTCAGATGTGTTACGACACGTGGCTCTATCCTTCATTCGATCCCTGCGAAAGCCTACATTTCAGCAGGAGAATGCACCACCGCGTGTTGCATGTCCTGTACGGGCCTTTCTGGATGCAGGAAATGTTCGACTGCCACCCTGGCCAGCTCATTCTCCAGATCTCCCACCAATTGGAAACGACTAGTCAATGGCGGCCGAGCAACTGGCTCGTCACAATATGCCAGTCACTACTCTTGATGAACTGTGGTATCGTTTTAAGCTGCATGGGCAGCTGCACCTGTACACGCCATCCACGCTCTGTTTGACTCAGTACCCATGAGTATCAAGGCCGTTATTACGGCGAGAGGTGGTTGTTCTGGGTACTGATTTCTCAGTATCTATGCACCCAAATTGCGTGAAAATGTAATCACATGTTGGTTTTAGTACAATGTATTTGTCACACGAATACCCGTTTATCATCTGCATTTCTTCTTGGTGTAGCAATTTTAATGGCCAGTAGTGTATGTTGGAATTTCACCATGGCTTTATCTATAGTATGCATTTTTTTTATTTGTAGTTCACGGTTGATATTTGACTCGACATATTGACGCTCTGTAATTCAGTAATAGCGAATGGAGCTCCGGACGCCAGAAAATGGAATTCCAAGAGGAGAAATCAGAACATTTCCGACAGGTTCTCCTGTTTTCGTTCAGTAGAGGAGCGGCGGTAGCGGAGGCAGTCAGAAACATTTGTGCCGTGCATGGAGATATTGTTACTGGACACAGCACATCAAGAAACTGGCTTTCTTCTTTTAAGGAGGATCGGTGTGACATTTGTAACTCTGCAAGTTCAGGACGACTTCCGTGGTTTCATCAAGATCTTTTAAACGCTTTAATCCACGACGATACACGTCAGTGTACTCGAAAACTGACAGATATGGTGAATGATCATTCCAACACAGTGCGAAATTTGAATGCAAAGGGGAAAGTAGAAAAATCGGATGTGTGGATACCGCATCCTCCATGTCAAAATCACAAAAATCAACAGATGACCTGCATCTCTGCTCGCTCGTCATCAATGAACTCGTCGAAATCACCAACCGTGCCTATCCTGTATCGTTTCTGGTAACGAGAAAAGGAAAAGAAAGGAATGGTTGAGTCCAAACAAAGTAGAATCTCTGCCTACAAAGACCTTCGCACATCCACAAAAGATAATCTTATGCATCAGAGTGGTGTATTACTAATTGCTTCCCTGAGGTGTAACCATCACTGCTTACATTTATTGCCAGAAACTGAGACATCATGTAAACGCAGGCCAAGGACAACGATCAGGAAGACTTCGTGGAGTAATGCTACTCCACGATAACGCCCAAGAAGTGGCTCTAAGGACTATGGGACTTAACATCTGAGGTCATCAGTCACCTAAACTTAGAACTACTTATACCTAACTAACCTAAGGACATCACACACATCCATGGCCGAGGCAGGATTCGAACCTGCGACCGTAGCAGCCGCGTGGTTCCGGACTGAAGCGCCTAGAACCGCTTGGCTACCGCGGCCGGCGGATAACGCCCACTCGCATACAGGAATTACGTTGGGGAGTCATATCGCACCCATTTTATTCACCTGACCTTGCACCCTCAGATTTTCATCTTTTCCGTTATCTATAGGAGAACCTTCTTGGTGATGCCTTCTTGGATGCAAAAGCGCTCCGAACCTAGCTCGACGAGTTCTTCGCCTCAAAACCATGATATCTGCTCTCGAGGAATCAAAAAATTACCCTAGTGTTGGCAGATTGTTGTAAATAATGAAGGGGAATACATTATAGATTACTAAAGTCTCTGTTATGTGTATCTGTTGTGAGGAGTGATGGAGAAACGCTACGATCTTATTCACCATCCTAAAATTTGTAAGCGAATGGAAAATAAAGGAAGGAAAGAAAAACTACATAGAGCAGGGAAAATCGAAAGATACTATAAGTTTATCTGGCTTTTGCAGGCGATCTTGTTACAATTAACGAACCGTAGAGAATGAAAAGGAAAGAATAGAACTGTCACAGACAGATGAAAAGCAGGTCTACAAAAATCTTTAGTAAGGACGGAACACACGACATATCAAAGAAACTCACCAAAAATTACAAGTATGGCAACATGAGAAAAAGAGACAACTTCAAAAATCTAGGGGTGGATATAACCATATAAAGTAAAGTAGAAGCAGTTAGAAACGAAGAAGGGGAATGAGCATACATGAAAGGTAGACGTATGTACAATAAAGAATGTTTTCCTTAATATGTAAAATTAAGGAATTACAATACTGCTAAAAAACTATCAGTCCTCAATGGGTTAGATACACTGTTATATGAATGCAAAATTGCTTTTAAGGAGTTGAAAAGAAAAAAAGGAAAAAGAAATAAGTAACTCGCTAAGAAAATTAAGTACAATAAAAAACAAAAAGGGTAGTTAGGTTTTAAAACAAAATAAGAAAATAAGGAAATAAGGGTATTATTCCTGGTGGACGCTAAAAATTCGTTCAAGTTATACTCTGGCAGTTTCCAGAAGCTGAACCGCCTGCGTCAATAATCAGTAGACGGCCAGATAAGGGGAAATGCTGAGCGAGTTGTGGCAGACATGAAAGCTATTGCTTCATTAGGTAACGACTGAGCGCGCAGGTCTGAAAGTGGAACATAATGGCATCATGGAAGGCGAGAGATACCATCATACTACTGACAAAGCAAAGTATCATAAGGAGTACTATGTAAAAAGCAACACTTATTCAGGTGCTGAACCAACAGAAAAGAGCAGGCCGGATTTAGACGGGCGGCTAACCGCGGTGTCTTTCCCGGGCGGCAATTTCAAGGGGCGCCAAATTCATATTCTTGAAGGAAAAAAAATCTTGCTTCACAAAGCGCATAGCATCCAGCGCACGTAGGTCTATCGATTATTCATATGATTTTGGAACGCATCCCTGTCGGTTTTTGAACGCATTGTAAGTAGATTTCTGAACGAATAGTAAGTTGATTTTCGAATGCGTGCATAGTGTATGTGAAGTCTCTCTTAAGGGAATCCCCGTCGCATCTAGAAATAAAATACTTTCCCCAGAGAAAAGGGGACGGGGGTATACGAGCTGAGCCGAAGAGACCCGAACGGGTGAGTGCCAATCGCTGGTTTTTTAAGTGGTATATTGTGTGTGCGAACGATCAGCATTGTGACAATTGTTAGCCAAATCCATATACTTAGGCTATCATAGTGGAAATAAACGATTAACAGGAATAACAGGTAAGAAAGATTACGTATTAATGTTCTTGGTGTTTCTAAGAAAACGAAATTTTGACAAAAAATTTTTGCCAGATCGCTTTACCATTAAGGGCTAGTTGTACCGTCCCCAGTTAGCGTCGACTTAATATTTTGTCTCGGAATAGCGTGGAAAATGTGTTGTACGAACATGCAATAACGCCTAATCGGATAATAAACGCGGGATGAGAAAACTGGTGATTCTGGCAGGGTTAGTGAAGTTAAGTGGAGAAGTTTTGACGATGGTAGGAATAGTTACAGAATTGTTGATGACAAGATTGTTTGTTACAGCGAGGAAGCAGAATAAACGGGGATATCACACAATTGATATGGAAGAATATGACGATATCAAATTTATATAAAAATTTCGTGCTACCACTTTCAGATTTCATACTTGAGAAAATGGAGCGTATGATTAGAATGTGAAACTATTACCTAAAATAAAACTTTCTGCTTTTAGCAGGCGTAGCAGGCAATTGATATTGGTACTCCGTGAATTATATTCTGTCGTCTTATTTGTGTAAATGAGGTGGAAACAAATGGCCATTTGTGCGCTTATTTTGCGTGTGTTACAACTGCCGCAATATTATGAAGGCTTATTTTGTTTCATCTAGCAGACAGTGACAAAATAGACGTAATCAAATCGAGAAACCACACCAGTCTTGGGTACTATTCAAATTAACAACTTGTTCCATATTTGACAACGGCATTTTGATTTTTCATTTAGAAGAACGTATGACGAACTTTGATGAGGTAATAGATTCTTTTGCGGAAAGGAAAGAAAGCACGCCGTTTAAAGCTGTAGCAAGATTAGTAAGAAAAAAAATGCTCGGACCTAAGGATTGAAGAAATTTGCACTTTCTTGCTTGTCTTTTGTCTTGACTTGTTTTATGTTTCCTATATTTAATTTTATGTCACACAAAAGGGAAAGTTATTAGCTAATAGAAAGTAAAGAGTGCAAGTCTTCTGAAGAATTCATACTCTTCTTGTTACAAATAACCCCTCCGAATATTAATTGTGAGGTTTTTAAAGTGGGATAGGATGCTGAATCGCTCGACTCGGAGCAAAAAATGGACCTGGGGACATTTTAATTTCCACTGTCCTGAATGAAGGTTTGAAGGCTTTATTACAAAATACATACGTCTGAATGCCACAGAGCGAAATACAGTGACGAGCGATAGACGAATGCTGTGTGGAGAGGTGTGGCAATGCACTTTGACACACTTAAGACCAAACAGCATGTCTTACATTTTATGCATGAAATTCTTCACAAAGAAGTGTGCTACAAAATGAACATATTTTTGAAAAATCAATTCTTTTTAATTTTTGCCTTTCTATCTCAAACGCTGGAGGGGTTGGGCGGGGGGGGGGGGGGGGAGTGGCCCCCTATCAAGTTTTTGCCCAGGTTCGGAAATATGATAGGTCCGGTGCTGGAAAAGAGCCTCTGAAAAGAGGAAGCTGCAAAAGTCCCAAGTCACTAGGAGATCTGACAGCGAGAGAAAGCACAGACACATAATGTAATTGGCATCCCCACCACTGCAGACCGCATGGGAATTGCCATTATACTGTAGTGATACTACCTAGTATTTTAGGTAAAAGTATTCAAGCTTTAGTGAAAGTGACAAAGTAGCATGGAAGCCGCAGCGGAGTGTTGGAGTAACAGCGCTGGCCATCAGCCATGCTATGCTGACATACAGGGTGTTACGAAAAGGTACGGCCAAACTTTTAGGAAACATTCCTCACACACAAATAAAGAAAAGATGTTATGTGGACATGTGTCCGGAAACGCTTAATTTCCATGTTAGAGGTCATTTTAGTTCCGTCAGTATGTACTGTACTTTCTCGATTCACCGCCAGTTGGCCCAATTGGAGGAAGTTAATGTTGACTTCGGTGCTTGTGTTGACACAGATTTTCTATCAACGTTTGGGCAGGCATTGTTGGTGATGTCTTGATTGGGCCCCATGTTCTTCCACCTACGCTCAATGGAGCACGTTATCATGATTTCATACGGGATTCTCTACCTGTGCTGCTAGAACATGTGCCTTTACAAGTACGACACAACATATGGTTCATGCACGATGGAGCTCCTGCACATTTCAGTCGAAGTGTTCGTACGCTTCTCAACAACAGATTCGGTGATCGATGGATTGATAGAGCCGGACCAATTCCATGGCATCCACGCTCTCCTGACCTCAACCCTCTTGACTTTCATTTATGGGGGCATTTGAAAGCTCTTGTCTACGCAACCCCGGTACCAAATGTAGAGACTCTTCGTGCTCGTATTGTGGACGGCTGTGATAGAATACGCCATTCTCCAGGGCTGCATCAGCGTATCAGGGATTCCATGCGACGGAGGGTGGATGCATGTATCCTCGCTAACGGAGGACATTTTGAACATTTCCTGTATCAAAGTGTTTGAAGTCACGCTGGTACGTTCTGTTGCTGTGTGTTTCCATTCCATGAATAATGTGATTTGAAGAGAAGTAATAAAATGAGCTCTAACATGGAAAGTAAGCGTTTCCGGACACATGTTCACGTAACATATTTTCTTTCTTTGTGTGTGAGGAATGTTTCCTGAAAGTTTGGCCGTACCTTTTTCTAACACCCTGTATAGGGCACAGTAACAGATGCGGAAGTGAGTCGGCAAACGAGGATAGCTGAGCGCAGCAGTAAACTGGCCCATGCAGAACTGAACGGTGTAGCAAGCGGGTCGTTGCAACCATAGTCGAGCGAGTCTCTTTGTTATGGGCGACGTGACTAGACACCGGGTTTTAGAGAAACAAATGGGCAGAAACGGAGTGTAAATCAGGCTGAATTTGAGGACAGGACATCATTCGATTCAGGGACTTGGTCATCGTTGAACTGCTGCATCACGACTCTGGAGAAACCCCCGGACCATGAGACGACTGGGGAGCGACAGACCTGTTTGAGACCAGGCTGCGTCTGGGTCCTTTCCGGGGTGGGGTGCCACAGCCTAGCTGGCCTGCCGTCCGTACCTCCTGCCGCCGATGCAGAGGCCCAGGGAGGGACTTCGCGTCACATCTCCAGCCGCCGTCTGCGGCCTATCCGAGGGGTGTGGGTCGAGAATACACCACTGCGGAGCGAAGAGCAGCGGGACCACAGCCTGATGTGTCGTTCCGCAGGGAAGCGCCGCTGTCGCAACTGGCTGTGGGCTTGCCTTCACCGCCGGGCTGAAGTCCTGACGCAGCACCGCCGGGCGCCATCCTAGCAGCCGACGCCAGCTGCAGCGTTCAGAGCTCACGAGGAGAGGCGTGCCTGCCTCACATCGAATCGAAGATACAGGGGTATTATCACACATGACCACCCCCTACAGAGGTGTCACTACAGAGTGGTCCATACGAGACATAGTCCACCCTTCTTACTAAACGTTTGATTGCTGAGTACGGATTGCTGACTGCCCAGTGCGTAGTCTCACGTCAGTTGCAGCTATCCATTAAGAGGGGAGGTACGGAGGTCGACTATCAGCACACCTATCGGTCTTCGATCATCTGTAGAGGTCAGCTGGAAGGAAGCTGCTGCAGCCACCTGCACTGGCAACTTCACACTGACGGGCGTGGCGGCCCTCATCACCCAGCAGACCCGCTAGGGGCATGACATGCGTCACCAGGGTGCTGTCCATCATCTGCCTTCGACAGGGAGAGCCTCAGCTGCTGCTCATTCCTCCCCTAGAGGCCGACACTGATGCTGCCAGGTCCTGTCTCGTACTTGCTCACTAAAAGGCGTCAGCTCTCAGACTTCGTTTACGAGGTCTGCGAGCTGACGCCTTTTAGTGAGCAAGTACTCGAGGTGGACCTGGGGTTGTGACTCCTCAGTGCACATCTTCAATGCCAGCGAGTGCACTTTGCAGTTCGATACATAGAGCTGGGGGCCGCTGGCTACCACGCGTCGATAGCTGCAACGTGACGTAACAGGTGCCACTTGACTCATCGCTGTGTTGACGGATGTTGAATGCATACTGGCCCTCTTCCGCTGATGAGAGCCAGCGCTCTGATGGGATGGCCGTGGAGTGGCACTTTAGAAAACAATTGTGTTTTGCTGCTCAATAAATGTGTTATTGCTAATATTGTTTTCTTGACACTCTCGAGCATAGCTAAATACTTATCATCGCATTCTACCTGGCTGTCTCTTGATGACCGCATGAGTCTGGGTCTAGACTCCTATAATTCTGTCCCAAAAAACACATGATACCATGAAAAAAGTTGGTGCACTCTATGGACATCAAGACAAAATGGAGACAGGTTCACAAAGAATATCCACATATTCTACCATAACAGGAAAACACATAAGGAAAATGGATTGAAAAGCAGGACAAAATACGACTTAGAAGGAATGTAGACTGAACAGGAGACCTGGGATTCAAAGCATCTGGAGTCAAGCCATCAGATGAGAGGAACACAGCTCCTCTAAGAAAATGAAAGCGTTCTAGCGAGAGATGAAGGCATCGAGAAATAAATAGTGATCTTGACGTGGTCCGTAGATGGCCTGAAACGAAATAGAAAAGAAGAGGGAGATGAGGGTAAGTCGGTGTCTTGAAATTCAATATGTTATGTCCTTAAATCCACATTCCACTTCCTCCTGCGACGGTTTAGGCTTACAAATTAAGTCTTCTGAAACTGCCTGAAGGAGTTCTTTACCGATTACATTCCTGAAGTGATACACACATAGTGGTGTAGGTACACCAAAGATAATTACCTAGTGGTATAGGCACACTGCACGTATTGAGGAAGGCGACGCCTTTGCCATGTATACTCATACAAAAATACACCAAACTTTCAGATTCATTTTCCTATAATTAGACTACGAAATTGTCCCATTCCTTATCTAAGGAATGGTTGTAAGGTAAATGCTGCAACAGTAAACCCCTTCCCAAATATTTTCAAATCAGACTCCCTCTGACCATCTAATATGTCGCCTGGAATCTGGTTGAAAAGTTTCAGATTCCGTAGAGAGTCATTACTCGAAGAGCTCACTCTACTTAGAGAACGAAAACTATTACGAAATAGTTTGCTTGAGTGAAGACTGAAAGTGTCTTAAGATAGACAGTACAGATGTTACTACTTATTACGTCTGAATATTGCAAGTTCATTGGCCAAATGGTCATAACACAAACAGCAAACGTATTACAATGCTATGCGAAATGTACACAGTTCTTCCTAGTCAGTCAATACTTTTATAATGAAACAAGACGAGCAGTGCAATCCTGGTTATTTTCACTGAGTAAGAAGAGAATGGTCATTGAGTTTGACTACCGTGCACAAGTTCTCTTAGTGAGAATAAGAGAATAAGCTTAAGTCTTTGGGTCACTAACAATGGGAAAGTTGTGGGACAGTTTCAAGGATCTTCAAACCTAAATCAAGACTAAGATTAACAGTTTTTCGTTTGCTCCAATGACTGCTATAAATCACAGTAACATTACCAGGCAACAATGTTCTCTAATACTCAGATTATATAACAAAATGATGCTAACACTGTGGGGAGATACCAAAAGTGTGGAAGACTGTATAGACCAATCACAACAAGATTTGCTCATCTGGGCAGGTAGAAAAATTAAATTCAGAATACTGCGAGAAGCCACAAATTATAACCGAATTAAGCAAAATGAGACCGCAGCAAAGTGAACAAGTAACGATCTGCTCAGAATTTGGATTTTGGTGTCACAATTGCGACACTTACAGTTACCCTGCTAGCGTATATCAATAAACACCAGGGTTGGGTTGTTTGTGGGAAGAGACCAAACAGCGAGGTCATCGGTCTCATTGGATTAGGGAAGGAAGTCGGCCGTGTCCTTTCAAAGGAACCATCTCGGCATTTGCCTGGAGCGATTTAGGGAAATCACGGAAACCTAAATCAGGATGGCCGGACGCGGGATTGAACCGTCGTCCTCCCGAATGCGAGTCCAGGGTGCTAACCACTGCGCCACCTCGCTCGGTAATAAACACCAGATATTGACCCGCAAAGGAAGTGCCCGGAACGCGCCGCCGAGGAGACTAGCCCAGAATCTCAGTCAGCAGTCCTCAACTGCCAAAAATTTTCAAAACACCGTGTGGGAGAAACAACCCACTGCTGTTGCCAATGTGTTGGACGAAAATATCGCCGAAGTCATGCAGAAATAGGGGAACACAGAAGAAACTACCCACTCTTGGCGAATAAAACGTACATTAACGAAAAGTAGTTTGGTGTAGCAGTGTCTCCTGGATTGGTCGGCTTCCTCCCGCCAAACACGTAGTGGAGTGAGTTTCATTGGTTGATCAGTTTTGGAGTAAAAGCAACAATGTTTCCTATGCTGTCTGGGTGGAACCGCAGCGTCTTGATCTTTGATGTCCACTCAGAAAATCCAAAAATGCCCAACTGAATTATTCTCTGGGGATGGCAGTGCCCTCAGCTAGCTCAGGCGACGGTTCTTCTCACAAAAGCCCGAAGCGAGCCCCACCGTCTCTTCTGTCTCCGTAGCGAGGTACGCATCTCCCAATGAGATTGCCAACAACAGGTACCCGTGGCCACATGGGGAGTGCGCCTTCCCTGTGCAATAAACCATAGGCCTTCCTTTCAAGCCCAGTATTCTCGATAAAATAACCGCCAAATACCGGCAGAAAATGAAATAATATCGCTCAGTGATATGATAGCAATCTCAACAGATGTCTGTTAACATGACACCTATATGAATGTTATGAAAATAATCGACATACGAAACAGAGAGAAATTAATTTGGGATCAACTGTGATCTCATATTTAATTTAGGACGTGGAATCGGAAACCATTTTTTGAAAATTGATGTTCAGATACCAGACTAACGAAACTCAAGATATGCAGGGAACAATGACGATACAACAAGAGCCTTTGTAAATTACTCTTTGTTCAACAGGCCATTTGAACATGAAACACAGAGACAATAAACCGTGATTTAGCACATTACCTGTAATTGGCTAAAGCTTTTGTTCAACACAAAAGGGAGTATCTGGTTATAAAAGTAAAATGATTGATGCAGCAAGTAGCACAGCACACATAATGAATCCCTAAATGTGAATATCAGTATTTATGAAACGTTTCAGGACGCAGTGGCATGGTTCTCAGCAAGCCATACTGCAGTATTAGATACACTCCTGGAAATGGAAAAAAAAACACATTGACACCGGTGTGTCAGACCCACCATACTTGCTCCGGACACTGCGAGAGGGCTGTACAAGCAATGATCACACACACGGCACAGCGGACACACCAGGAACCGCGGTGTTGGCCGTCGAATGGCGCTAGCTGCGCAGCATTTGTGCACCGCCGCCGTCAGTGTCAGCCAGTTTGCCGTGGCATACGGAGCTCCATCGCAGTCTTTAACACTGGTAGCATGCCGCGACAGCGTGGACGTGAACCGTATGTGCAGTTGACGGACTTTGAGCGAGGGCGTATAGTGGGCATGCGGGAGGCCGGGTGGACGTACCGCCGAATTGCTCAACACGTGGGGCGTGAGGTCTCCACAGTACATCGATGTTGTCGCCAGTGGTCGGCGGAAGGTGCACGTGCCCGTCGACCTGGGACCGGACCGCAGTGACGCACGGATGCACGCCAAGACCGTAGGATCCTACGCAGTGCCGTAGGGGACCGCACCGCCACTTCCCAGCAAATTAGGGACACTGTTGCTCCTGGGGTATCGGCGAGGATCATTCGCAACCGTCTCCATGAAGCTGGGCTACGGTCCCGCACACCGTTAGGCCGTCTTCCGCTCACGCCCCAACATCGTGCAGCCCGCCTCCAGTGGTGTGGCGACAGGCGTGAATGGAGGGACGAATGGAGACGTGTCGTCTTCAGCGATGAGGGTCGCTTCTGCCTTGGTGCCAATGATGGTCGTATGCGTGTTTGGCGCCGTGCAGGTGAGCGCCACAATCAGGACTGCATACGACCGAGGCACACAGGGCCAACACCCGGCATCATGGTGTGGGGAGCGATCTCATACACTGGCCGTACACCACTGGTGATCGTCGAGGGGACACTGAATAGTGCACGGTACATCCAAACCGTCATCGAACCCATCGTTCTACCATTCCTAGACCGGCAAGGGAACTTGCTGTTCCAACAGGACAATGCACGTCCGCATGTATCCCGTGCCACCCAACGTGCTCTAGAAGGTGTAAGTCAACTACCCTGGCCAGCAAGATCTCCGGATCTGTCCCCCACTGAGCATGTTTGGGACTGGATGAAGCGTCGTCTCACGCGGTCTGCACGTCCAGCACGAACGCTGGTCCAACTGAGGCGCCAGGTGGAAATGGCATGGCAAGCCGTTCCACAGGACTACATCCAGCATCTCTACGATCGTCTCCATGGGAGAATAGCAGCCTGCATTGCTGCGAAAGGTGGATATACACTGTACTAGTGCCGCCATTGTGCATGCTCTGTTGCCTGTGTCTATGTGCCTGTGGTTCTGTCAGTGTGATCATGTGATGCATCTGACCCCAGGAATGTGTCAATAAAGTTTCCCCTTCCTGGGACAATGAATTCACGGTGTTCTTATTTCAATTTCCAGGAGTGTATAAGTTCCCTGAGTGGACGATACTGTCAAAAAATGTGTGAATTCCTAAGGGATCAAACAGCTGAGGTCATCAGTCGCTAGACTTACACACTACTTAAACTAACTTATACTAAGAACAACCCATGCCTGAGGAGGACGCGAACCTCCGGCGGGAGGATCGTGGAAAAGAAAAATATATTTCCGCTATGGGACAACGCCCTTCCTCGTAACAAAAATCGACAGTTCATGAGGTGAGGGGGCTGCTGATCTAATAAATATCAGCCTTTTCGTTCTGATTTCTCTCGAACGTAAACTGTAAAATTCTCTAAATTTGAGAGAAAAGAACGGCGCCACAGTACTATTTATGTGACGTTTCCGTAGAAATGTGGATGAAACTTAACTGTTAGAAGTACTAGTTTTTAATAATGTCAGTGGGTAACCGGCAAGCGATATTACACGTATGAGTCACGTCATAACAATATCATTATACTATGTACAGTTTTAAATTTTGTACATTCTAGTTTGGAATCAACTTCCACACATAACTCGTTCATGGAGTTGGTTGCCTTTTACGGTACTGTAATAGGTAGTGTCTGACAGTTTCACATAGTGGCATGTATTTTCTGTGCGTTGTCCTCAAGTGGGTCGAGAGTGTGAAGAACACCTAAGGCACTAAGACCTTAATTTCCTCTATGGCACTAAGACCTTAATTTTCCCTATTTTTTTTATTAATTCAGTCTCGAAACTTCTTGGGCCGACGAGGTGTAATGATAAGATATGGTTATCATAACAGAAGAGTGGAATATCATTTATATGCCAGATATTTCACTCTACATTTCACTAGACAACAAATATCAATATTGTGACATAGTCCGAGTGGAAATGAGGACCCGTGGTCTTGACTGTTGCATATTTTTTAAAAAACTGTTTCGACAAGATCACAATGTAGAGAATATCCATTACTAGCTTCAACCGGTTAAATGGTCATGTCCAGACCAGAATACAAACATGCGGTGTCTAAGCATGGGATGGTACCAGTGAGTCTGGCTGTTGTTTTGATCCGGTTAACTTTGACTCAAACTGTAGCCCGACGTGACGACTGTGTCTCATGTCGTTTTCAAAGAGAACAATTTTTGGGAATTAGTTTTCCATCTTTCCTTTTAGGTTTCTGATTATTATCATCATTATAATAATAATAATAATAACAATAATAATTATTATTATTATTCAATCTCAGTTTACACGAATTTCAACGACGTAATGTATTCAATGCTATTCGTTGTAGAAACTGTGAAAGAAACGTGATATTAACTACGTCCGCGTGGGTGACCTCGAAGATTTATCAGCGGCAAAACCGTTAATTATTGCTCGGGTGTCTGGAAAATTTAAATGATTCCTCACTTTCACTTTAGAGCTTTCGGAGACTGCCAGAGCGGAATGCAGTTCGCAAATGAAATGTGGTTCTCCGTCTGGTAGCGCAAGAAATACAGATAAAATTATTCACGAATTGACAAACCTCTTTATGTTCGACTACGGCCACCGATTCGGAAGGGAGTATCCAAAAATCATTGTCCAAAAGTTCTACACCAGTAACCGGTGTTCACAGTTTTATGTAAACCACTTCAGATGAAGAGAAAGTGTGAATTAACTTTTGACGTTAAATTGTATTCTTACATAATTACTACACTCGTCTGCGATGAGAATACTCTGATTCTGACATAATTAACGTTGGACAGTGACAAATTAAATTCGACAAACTGTAATGGCTGCCATAATAATAAACTTAATTTGTCCACGAGATCATTCTCCTTCACATCTAACTAGAGAGAGCTATAAGATACAATACCTGCCCTTATTTAATATAAAATGGTGTTCTTCACAGAGCAACACCACAGCAAGGAATATCCGCTAAGCACTCGCAGTCGATTTACACTGATTAGCTAGAACATTATGATCATTCATATCTTATATGTCCATCTTTGCCACGTATGACAGCGGCGACACGTCGTGACATGGAAGCAACGTGGCGTTGGTAAGTCACTGGTCACTGGAGGGAGTTGGCACTAATTCCAGTAAATCCCGGGGGGGGGGGGGGGGGGGCGGACAGGCGATGAGCTCTGGACCCCATATTCAGTCACATTCCAGATGTATTTGATCGAATTCACATCTGCCGAGTTCGGAGGCCAGCACATCAATTGGAACTTGCCACTGTATTCCTCGAACCACTCCATCACACACGTGGCCTTGTGTCATGGCGCATTATATTGCTGAAAAATGCCTTTACCGTCTGAAAACATAATCTTCATTAAGCGGGATACGTGATGTGGAACCAATGTACAATACGTCTTGGCCGTCATAGTCTCTGGCACGAGCTCCGCTGGACCCGTGGATGCGCACATGAATGTTCCTAAATGAACCGCCGCTAGCTTTATGAGCTCTGACCCCATATTCAGTCACATTCCAGATGTATTTGATCGAATTCACATCTGCCGAGTTCGGAGGCCAGCACATCAATTGGAACTTGCCACTGTATTCCTCGAACCACTCCATCACACACGTGGCCTTGTGTCATGGCGCATTATATTGCTGAAAAATGCCTATACCGTCTGAAAACATAATCTTCATTGAGCGGGATACGTGATGTGGAACCAATGTACAATACGTCTTGGCCGTCATGGTCTCTGGCACGAGCTCCACTGGACCCGTGGATGCGCACGTGAATGTTCCTAAATGAACCGCCGCTAGCTTTTCTCCGTACTGCAGTAGAAGTGTCAAAGAGCTGTCCTCCAGGAAGACGACAATTCACTCCTTCCCATCGGCATGATGAAGATCATATCGAGATTCACGAGACCAGACAACGCTCTGCCGCTGCACCAACGGCCATTGCCGATGGTTATGTGTCCATTTTAGCTGTAGTCCCGATTTTTTGGCGTTAACATTGGCACATATATGGGTCGTCGGCAACGGAGGCCCATCATTCGGAGTGTTCGGGTGCGCTGTGTGTTCATATACTCATGTACTCTGCCCAGCATCAGTCTGATGTTAGTTTCGCCATATTTCACTATGTGTCCTGTTTTATCAGTCTGCTCAACCTACGACGTCCGATATCTGTAATGAGAGGTGGCTGCCCTGGCCTACGACGTCTGGATTCGGTTTCACTTGCTTTCGCCACGTGTTGAAGATACTCACCACAGCATTCCTAGTACATCCGACAAAGTCGTGCTGTTTCCAAAATGCTCGTGCCGAGGCACCGGGCCATCACCATCTGTCCTCGGTGAAACTGATGTAGATCGCTCGCCTTCGCTCGCTTTCCCCTTTCTATTGTTGGGCTCACAGATACTACATGCATCATATGTGTGTGTGTGTGTGTGTGTGTGTGTGTGTGTATGACTAGCAGCCATTGCTCGCCAGGTGACGCTGCTATCGCCTGCAGGTCTTTACATCGATAGTTGGTCGGTGGTCATAATGCTGTGGCTGATCAGGCTATTACGTCTGTGGAGGATTCCGCTGCACTGTGCAGACAGCAGCCCTCCCGCGGCTTTCGACACGTAATATCATAAGGAACTATCCTCTCAATAACGAAAAAACAAAAATACAGGTAAATAGATATTACACTACTGGCCATTAAAATTGCTACACCAAGAAGAAATGCAGATGTTATATTATACTAGAATTGACATGTGATTACATTTTCACGCAATTTGGGTGCATAGATACTGAGAAATCAGTACCCAGAACAACCACCTCTGGCCGTAATAACGGCCTTAATACGCCTGGGCAATGAGTCAAACAGAGCTTGGATGGCGTGTACAGGTACAGCTGCCCATGCAGCTTCAAGACGATACCACAGTTCATCAAGAGTAGTGACTGGCGTATTGTGACGAGCCAGTTGCTCGGCCACCATTGACCAGACGTTTTCAATTGGTGAGAGATCTGGAGAATGAGCTGGCCAGGGCAGCAGTCTAACATTTTCTGTATCAAGAAAGGCCCTACAGGACCTGCAACATGCGCTCGTTCATTTTCCTGCTGAAATGTAGGGTTTCGCAGGGATCGAATGAAGGATAGAGCCACGGGTCGTAACACATCTGAAATGTAACGTCCACTGTTCAAAGTGCCGTCAATGCAAACAAGAGGTGACCGAGACGTGTGATGAATGGCACCCCATACCATCACGACCTGTGATACTCCAGTATGGCGATGACGAATACACGCTTCCAATGTGCGTTCACCTCGATGTCGCCAAACACGGATGCGACTAACATGATGCTGTAAACAGAACCTGGATTCATCCCCAAAAAATGACGTTTTGCCATTCGTGCACCAAGGTTCGTCGTTGAGTACACCATCGCAGGCGCTCCTGTCTGTGATGCAGCGTCAAGGGTAACCGCAGCCATGGTCTCTGAGCTGATAGTCCATGCTGCTGCAAACGTCGTCGAAGTGGTCGCGCAGATGGTTGTTGTCTTGCAAACGTCCCCATCTGTTGACTCAGAGATCGAGTCGTGGCTGCACGATCCGTTACAGCCATGCGGATAAGATGCTTGTCATCTCGACTGCTAGTGATACGAGGCCGTTGGGATCCAGCACGGCGTTCCGTATTACCCTCCTTAACCCACCGATTCCATATTCTGCTAACAGTCATTGGATCTCGACTAACACGAGCAGCAATGTCGCGATGCGATAAACCGCAATCGCGATAGGCTACAATCCGACCTTTATCAAAGTCGGAAACGTGATGGTACGCATTTCTCGTCCCTACACAAGGCATCACAACAACGTTTCACCAGGCAACGCCGATCAACTGCTGTTTGTGTATGAGAAATCGGTTGGAAACTTTCCTCATGTCAGCACGTTGTAGGTGTCGCCACCGGCACCAAGCTTGTGTGAGTTCTCTGAAATGCTAACCATTTGCATATCACAGCATCTCCTTCCTGTCGGTTAAATTTCGCGTCTGTAGTACGTCATCTTCGTGGTGTAGCAATTTTAATGGCCAGTAGTGTACATAGTGCTATTTTCTTAAGGATATTAACACTTTAATGACAAAGTATCTTACTTATTCCCTAGTTTGTATTCTGATTCGAAGACGATCGTTGAAGCGGTAGAAACTAGTAATCAGTATCCTCTACATTGCGATTTTGGCGAATAATCATTTCTTGAAAAATCTCCGTTAACAGTCGTTATTATGTATTAGTTTTGCTGTGGGCCTTATCTGTTTCCTATTAATATTCACCACTTGTTTCGTTATCTAAGTATTCGCGAGGTACCAGGTTGCTTACCTGGAGCTGAAAGTAAGTAGCTCCAACGCCACTGACAATGAGACAAACATCTGTCACACCTGTCAACAAACATTATCCCAGAACGGTTTTCCTGAGCATGTAGGACAGAAGTCGACTTAGCTTGACGCACTGGGTGTTCATCATGTGCATGCACTGGGCAGCTCTTTGCCGTGACAGATGAGCGTCGTTCTGAGTGCGGACAGCTGTGGCCGCCAGCCGGCAACTCAGCACTTGGGCAGGAGCTCTTAAGCTGCTTAGCGTGTGGCGGGGTCCACGGGCCATTAGGTTGAGGCCCGCGTGGCGAGCGCAGGCGACGGAGAAGATGAAAATGCCGACTGCTGTGGTGTCTGGCAACGCTGGAGGCGGCCGTATCGTAGCAATGAACGGCGGTGGCACTGATGTCCACGGAAATTCATCCGTGTGCTCTACACACTGTACAGTGACTATTATCAATCTTTTAGACCATCTAGATTGCTGACATGTTTCTTGACTTTTGAAAAATATCCAGTAGAGTGCCTCATTGTCGTTTAGCGAGCTTATCGACTACTGAAACGGTTTTATGAGTGGTCTGAGGATTTCCTTGCAGATTAGAAGTAACAAGTTTTTCATAACGCGACCATATTGAAAAATGAAAAAAGGAACTTCCTGATTACGCCAACGAAATGTTATAGGGTGGTCATTTTATATAGTATCGAAAAAATGAAGAGAAACCATCGGAAATGTGGTGAAGCTGTTCGCGAACGATATCGACTATACGAATGTTGTAGTGACAGAAGATTGGAGCGAAAGGTGAGGATTACTGTAGAGGATTGACTGTAGATACAGGGAATTAAGTAAACATACTCTATTGAGTGTATACAGGGTTTTTGACTACTATAGATACAGACTAAAAAGAGGAGAAGCTGACAAAGGTACAAGCAAATAATCACAATAAACAAATGTCCGGAAACCAACAGTTTCCGCAATACTATTTACACACAAATGCTATTATTCCAGTGTTGCAGTGCTGTTAATGTCTAGTACATCGTTTATTTTAAAACTTCGCAAGTCAGGCGTAAATTGAAAGTGATAAACTCCCCTCTTTAGATACGAGGGCAGTTCAATAAGTAATGCAACACATTTTTTTTCTCGGCCAATTTTGGTTGAAAGAACCGGAAATTTCTTGTGGAATATTTTCAAACATTCCCGCTTCGTCTCGTATAGTTTCATTGACTTCCGACAGGTGGCAGCGCTGTACGGAGCTGTTAAAATGGCGTCTGTAACGGATGTGCGTTGCAAACAACGGGCAGTGATCGAGTTTCTTTTGGCGGAAAACCAGGGCATCTCAGATATTCATAGGCGCTTGCAGAATGTCTACGGTGATCTGGCAGTGGACAAAAGCACGGTGAGTCGTTGGGCAAAGCGTTTGTCATCATCGCCGCAAGGTCAAGCTAAACTGTCTGATCTCCCGCGTGCGGGCCGGCCGTGCACAGCTGTGACTCCTGCAATGGCGGAGCGTGCGAACACACTTGTTCGAGATAATCGACGGATCGCCATCAAACAACTCAGTGCTCAACTTGACATCTCTGTTGGTAATGCTGTCACAATTGTTCACCAGTTGGGATATTTAAAGGTTTGTTCCCGCTGGGTCCCTCGTTGTCTAACCGAACACCATAAAGAGCAAAGGAGAACCATCTGTGCGGAATTGCTTGCTCGTCATGTGGCTGAGGGTGACAATTTCTTGTCAAAGATTGTTACAGGCGATGAAACATGGGTTCATCACTTCGAACCTGAAACAAAACGGCAATCAATGGAGTGGCGCCACACCCACTCCCCTACCAAGAAAAAGTTTAAAGCCATACCCTCAGCCGGTAAAGTCATGGTTACAGTCTTCTGGGACGCTGAAGGAGTTATTCTGTTCGATGTCCTTCCCCATGGTCAAACGATCAACTCTGAAGTGTATTGTGCTACTCTTCAGAAATTGAAGAAACGACTTCGGCGTGTTCGTAGGCACAAAAATCTGAACGAACTTCTCCTTCTTCATGACAACGCAAGACCTCACACAAGTCTTCGCACCCGAGAGGAGCTCACAATACTTCAGTTTACTGTTCTTCCTCATGCACCATACAGCCCCGATCTCGCACCGTCGGATTTCCATATGTTTGGCCCAATGAAGGACGCAATCCGTGGGAGGCACTACGCGGATGATGAAGAAGTTATCGATGCAGTACGACGTTGGCTCCGACATCGACCAGTGGAATGGTACCGTGCAGGCATACAGGCCCTCATTTCAAGGTGGCGTAAGGCCGTAGCATTGAATGGAGATTACGTTGAAAAATAGTGTTGTGTAGCTAAAAGATTGGGGAATAACATGGTGTATTTCAATGCTGAATAAAACAACTCCTGTTTCAGAAAAAAAATGTGTTGCATTACTTATTGAACTGCCCTCGTATTATCATCCACCCAGATACCTAAGTACTGGTAAACAGTTTCGATAAAAAATGTATTGGTAGTGGCTTGCCAATGCATTGTTCTTCCAGGTCCCCCGACTGGAACGCGTTGGTAATGTCAATGGTTATCAGTGCATTCCGAACGCGGCAGTAGTTTCTGAACTTGAGCGGACATTAATAAGGAGATACGCTGAAGCCTGCCTTCAGATCGACGGTGACCGTGTGGAATACTTGTTTATGCTGAAGTGCGTATCTTTTTGGAGAGTTCAAGTTGTTAAGGTATTCGAGCATAATACGTCACGTCGCGGAAACCATTGGTTTCCGGCATTATGTTCACAAGTATTATTTGCTTGTTTCATTCTTCTCTACTCGTTCTTTTGATTTATAGCTGCGATGATCAAGCACCCTGCACATGCAAAGTGATAATTTACTATTACTCTGAGAGAGTCTAATTAGAACGGAATAAAAATTATCAACATACCGTAATATTATACGCCACTGAAAGCGACAGGACTACGAAAGTCGAAGACATTACTATCGCTATGTCAAGAATTACCTGTCAACACCCACAAAAAGTGGAAGAAAAGACACCTGAGGCCTCATAAGATGATACAGTCCATAAAATTCAACAGCACTTGAAAGAGGAACAGATTCATTCCATGTGATATTTGTGTAAATGTTAAAAACAACTCTACAATCGAAATCACATGCAGAAAGATATTGATTACTGAATGAAATTAAGATATTATATTCGAAAAAACACTACCCGAATATGATACTACGTGAAACTCGTTTAGAGATACCACAGCGCATATGAAATCACAGTCCTCATGCGTCTGATAGAAAAAAAAACTTAAGACGACACATACACAGCAGTGAAACATAAGAGAAAAGAAAATAAACTGGACAGAGAACCTACGAGAACACCATTTCACTTAAGTTCAGTAAACCTGAGAGAGACATAACTTTACGAAAAAGAAGACCTGCTCTTGGATAAAGGGTAGAAACATTCCAGGAATAGAAAGTTCAACAAGCAGTACACAGAAAATTTCATAGCTGAAACTGAACACAGCCTCACACATCAAGAACGACAAATTAATTGTGAAATAAACATAGGAATAACAAGAGAATTAGTAAAAAACGAAAACAAAGCATATAAAAACAACCACAGCAAAACATAAAAAGAACAAACACACAGAATCCTTCTTTATTGTAATGTTAAAACAAAAGTTAATAATTATTAACATTACAATAATAAGTACTGACAAGGGAAATGTAATGGTACTTATAGACAAAGAACAATACATCACAAAAGCCAAGGAATACATAACTGCCAATTTCAAAAACAAATCAGACTCAATCAGACATTTTCAGGCAAACCTGAAAAGAACACTTACAAACATTGAGAATGCACTCATCGACACGCAGAAGTACAACATAACACAGGACAACCCACAAGCAACAACACTCTGCAGCCAACTAAAAATTCACAAACACACTACATCAGTGAGAGGAATTAAATTTCAGGAAAGACTCAATGTACCACATGGTCAGATATCTCCAAAAAATAATCATAAAGCACTGTAAAATACAGAGTAACAGAACAGTGATAAATCCAGGAGACCTATGAGAACACATGCAGAATGTAGATGTAGCATACACGGCATCACTGATTTCATTCGACACGAGTCAAATACACTCCTGGAAATTGAAATAAGAACACCGTGAATTCATTGTCCCAGGAAGGGGAAACTTTATTGACACATTCCTGGGGTCAGATACATCACATGATCACACTGACAGAACCACAGGCACATAGACACAGGCAACAGAGCATGCACAATGTCGGCACTACTACAGTGTATATCCACCTTTCGCAGCAATGCAGGCTGCTATTCTCCCATGGAGACGATCGTAGAGATGCTGGATGTAGTCCTGTGGAACGGCTTGCCATGCCATTTCCACCTGGCGCCTCAGTTGGACCAGCGTTCGTGCTGGACGTGCAGACCGCGTGAGACGACGTTTCATCCAGTCCCAAACATGCTCAATGGGGGACAGATCCGGAGATCTTGCTGGCCAGGGTAGTTGACTTACACCTTCTAGAGCACGTTGGGTGGCACGGGATACATGCGGACGTGCATTGTCCTGTTGGAACAGCAAGTTCCCATGCCGGTCTAGGAATGGTAGAACGATAGGTTCGATGACGGTTTGGATGTACCGTGCACTATTCAGTGTCCCCTCGACGATCACCAGTGGTGTATGGCCAGTGTAGGAGATCGCTCCCCACACCATGATGCCGGGTGTTGGCCCTGTGTGCCTCGGTCGTATGCAGTCCTGATTGTGGCGCTCACCTGCACGGCGCCAAACACGCATACGACCATCATTGGCACCAAGGCAGAAGCGACTCTCATCGCTGAAGACGACACGTCTCCATTCGTCCCTCCATTCACGCCTGTCGCCACACCACTGGAGGCGGGCTGCACGATGTTGGGGCGTGAGCGGAAGACGGCCTAACGGTGTGCGGGACCGTAGCCCAGCTTCATGGAGACGGTTGCGAATGGTCCTCGCCGATACCCCAGGAGCAACAGTGTCCCTAATTTGGTGAGAAGTGGCGGTGCGGTCCCCTACGGCACTGCGTAGGATCCTACGGTCTTGGCGTGCATCCGTGCGTCGCTGCGGTCCGGTCCCAGGTCGACGGGCACGTGCACCTTCCGCCGACCACTGGCGACAACATCGATGTACTGTGGAGACCTCACGCCCCACGTGTTGAGCAATTCGGCGGTACGTCCACCCGGCCTCCCGCATGCCCACTATACGCCCTCGCTCAAAGTCCGTCAACTGCACATACGGTTCACGTCCACGCTGTCGCGGCATGCTACCAGTGTTAAAGACTGCGATGGAGCTCCGTATGCCACGGCAAACTGGCTGACACTGACGGCGGCGGTGCACAAATGCTGCGCAGCTAGCGCCATTCGACGGCCAGCACCGCGGTTCCTGGTGTGTCCGCTGTGCCGTGCGTGTGATCATTGCTTGTACAGCCCTCTCGCAGTGTCCGGAGCAAGTATGGTGGGTCTGACACACCGGTGTCAATGTGTTCTTTTTTCCATTTCCAGGAGTGTATAAACTTTCATCCTTATGACAGAACAAAATCTCACATCCCAGGTCAACCAAACTACAGAAGCAATAACAGAAACAACAAACAAGTATACTCTAAATGATTACACTGAACAAAACTGCTTTCTGTCTGAGTATGAATGTTATTTGCAAAGTCATTGACGCAAGGAAATATTTGAAACTATAGCCACTAATACAAGATATATTAGTTCAGATATTATTTGTCTGATAGACGAGTCAAATGAAGAATGGATGAATTTCACATCCAAATAAACCAAGTATATCTGTACATAAATATTACACTGGAGAAGGAGAAAGAAGATTAAATTATTCTGAAAGAAAAATAATAAAACAAAATGGAAAAAATATTTTATTTTCAGAAAACCATTGGACATAGATGTAATAATATATTCACGTTTAATCTAACGCAAATGTTACATAGAATTAATTGGATTCTGTACAAACTAAAGGAACTATGAGAAAGAAGTGAGTACAATCATACGAATAGCTAGGAACAATGGGTATTACACAAATATAGTACACAAATAAACACTTAACACATAGACAAATGACAACACCGTACAGAAAAGAAGCAATGGTACACTACGATTTGAACACCTAAGTTATCACATACCGTGAAAACACACAAAAGAATAGTGTTTAAAACAGCACATAAAACAGTGCAACATATACCAACAAACTTAGAGCAAGTAATAATCAAATTCAGTGATTCGAGAATATAAAAACTTGTATGTCAAAGTTGTGATACAATATACATAAGCATGAAATGCAGGAATTTTAAAACGTGGTATGAAGAACACCTTAGGTGCTGGAACTATGAAACAAACCATTCCCTGTTTGCAGAACGCTTGAAACACCACAACTGCCACCCTTCAGACATCGAACAAAACACAAAAATAACCAGAATAATCAAGTACAACAAGTGTCTCATATCAATGCAAGGAAACTACCATATGCATAAAGCAGTTGCTGAGCACAAACCTGTGATGAAGGACCAAACACACATCAATACCGACTCTCTACTAAGCATAACGATAAGGTAAACAAAAACCATTTGTAGTGCAGCCATATCAAAACAAATAAAACAAATACATACCCTCTCTCTCTCTCTCTCTCTCTCACCCCTCCTTCTCCCTCCCTCCCCCCCCCCCCTCTCTCTCTCTCTCTCTCTCTCTCTCTCACACACACACACACACACACACACACACACACACAAGCGCGTGCCTACGCGTGGGGGCACATGTACAAAGACAGACAGAGAGACTGAAAAAAAAAAAAGATACTGTTTAAGGGGAAAAAACGATGCACCAATATGGAATTATTTTAGTCGAACGAACAACAGTAGATGTGACGTGCTTACACAAAAAGAATAACGATTGAAATAGCAGAAAATTTGGGTAATTTATTGAAGAAAAAGAGCTTCAGAAAATGGACGTGTGAATATGAGCTGGTCCACATTTCGCCCTTACGCAAGCCGTTATTCAGCTTAACATTGATAGACTGAGTTGTCGGATCTCTTCCTGGGGGATTTTACGCCAAATTGTATCCAACTGGTGCGATAGATCGTCAAAATCTAGAGCTGGTTAGACGGCCAAATCCATAATGCTCCAAACGATCTCAATTGGCGCCGGAGGTTCGAGTCCTCCGTTGGGCATAAGTGTGTGAGTTGTTCTTAGCATAAGTCAGTTTAACTTAGTTTAAGTAGCGTGCACGTCTAGGGACCGATGACCTATGCAGTTTGGTCCCTTAGGAATTCACACACATCTGAATATCTTTTTTTTATCTCAATTGGAGAGACGTCTGGCGACCCGACTGGCCAAGGTAGGCTCTGACTAGCACGAAGACAGGCAATAAAAACTCTCTGAGGATGCTGGCGAGCATCATCTTGTTAAAATGTAAGCCGAGAACGGATCCTATATCTACATCTATATAGGTACTGCGCAAACCAGCATACGGTGCGTGGCGGAGGGTCCACTGTATCACTTCTAGTCATTTCCTTTCCTGTTCCACTCGCAGATAGAGCGAATGAAAATTGACTATCTGTATGCCTCAGTTTTTTCTTTTTTTAAGTCATTAGTCTTCTGACTGGTTTGTTGCGGTCCGCCACGAGTTTCTGTCCTGTGGCAAACTTTTCGTCTCAAAGTAGCACTTACAACCTACGCCCTCAATTATTTCCTGTATGTATTCGAATCTGTGTCTTCCTCTACAGCTTTTGCCCTCTACAGCTGCCTCTAGTTCCATAGAAGTCAGTTCCTCATGTCGTAACAGATGTCCTATCACCCTGTTCCTTCTCTTTATCGGTATTTTTCACGTATTCCTTTCCTCTCCGATTCTGTGCAGAACCTTCTCATTCCTTACCTCATCAGCCCACCTAATCAGCCTACCTATCTTGCCACGGTTCACGCGGTTGCCCCCGTAGGAGGTTCGAGTCCTTCCACGGGCATGACTGTGTGTGTTGTCCTTAGCTTAAGTTAGATTAAGTAGTGTGTAAGCCTAGGGACCGATGACCTCAGCAGTTTGGTCCAATATGAAGTAACGACAAATTTCCAATTTATTGCAATCCACCTAATTTTTAACATTCGTCTGTCTCCGTATAAGCCCTAATTTCTCGTATCTTATCTTCATGGTCACTACGCGCAATGTGTGTTGGCGGCAATAGAATCGTTCGGCAGTCAGCTACAAATGCCGGTTCTATAAATTTTCTCAATAGTCTTCCTCGAAAAGAACGTCACCTTCCCGCCAGGAATTCACGTTTGAGTTCTTGAAGCATCTCCGTAACACTTATGTGTTGTTCGAACCAAACGGTAACAAATCTAGCAGCCCCCCTCTGAACTGCTTCGTTATCTTCCTTCAATCCGACCTGGTACGAATCCCATACACTCCAGCAGTACTCAAGAATTGGTAACATCAGCGTCATGTATGTGTTCTCCTTTACAGGCGATCCACTCTTTCCTAAAATTCTCCCAACAAATCGAAGTTGACCATTCACCCTCCCCACCACAGTCCTCACATGTTCGTTCCACCTCATATCGCTTCTCAACGATACGCCCAGATACTTAAATGGCTTGACTGTGTCAAGCAGAACACTAGTAATACTGTATCTGAACATTACAGGTTTGATCTTCCTACTCATCCGCATTAACTTTCATTTTTCCACATTCAGGGCCAGCTGCCAGTTATCACAACAACTGGAAATTTTGTGTAAGTCGTCTCGTATCTTCCTGCAGTCACTCAACTTCGACACTTTACCATACACCACGGCATCATCGGATGACAACCGCAGATTACTGCTCCCCGTGTCCGAGAAATCATTTATGTTTATGAGAACAACCCACGAACCTACTACGGTGTCGTAGCAGGCGGAGAGATGATACTCCGACGTGGCGCGTCCCAGGTGGCAGATAGGGGGGTCCTCACCGGTTTACCGGCGGACTTGAGCGAAATAAAATAGCTCTCGCGGACCAAACACTAAACAACCTCTACGGCTAACAACCGTAGTTGTAACTCGGAGCTTGCTCCATACAAGGTTGACTACCTTTGAAAGTCAAACATGGAAGGAAATCTTTCAAGGAATAATCCACCGCTTTGCAATAACCAAGGAAGACTGCACTCGGATACGGTGGGCAGTCACCTGAAAGATAACTTGGATGAGTCGGAGCATCTGAAAATACCCAAAACGGACAGACGACCAAAACTCAAGACAGGACAAATAAACTACATTGCGACACACAATATAAATTCCCTCATACAACCAGGCAAACTCAAAATTCTGACGGATGAAATGGATCGCAAGGGGATTCTCATAACCGGACTTCAAGAAATGAGAAATACTGATCAGGAGCCGATAGAATCACAAGGATATAGGATTTATAAGGGAATACCAGGGAAAAGAGTCATGAAACAGTGTCCACAATTTGGAAAGGATTCGTGGTGAGTCTGAAAATAATAGAGTCCATAATAGAATTTAAAGCACAATCTCCCAGGCTCTCAACATTAACTCTAAAAGCTGCAAATAAAATGTACACAATAATAAATGCCCATGCCCCGACAAGTGATAAAAATATTAAAAAAGAACACAGAGAAGAGGTAGAAAAATATTGGGAGCTCTTAGATCAAACGACGAATAACATTAATAAAAATCACATCAAAATTTTAATTGGAGACTTTAATGCCCAGTTAGGAAGGGAAAAGAGATATAGAGACATAATAGGGAAATGGACAGCACAAAGAAGAACAAACAAAAATGGCATAAGACTAGTGGAATTTTGCAGAAACCATGACATGATCTCAAAGTCGACGTATTTTAAGAGAAGACCAAGTAAACCAAAAACTTGGAAACATCCAGACTGGAAAAAAGGAGAATGGCAACTGGACCATGTCTGCATGGATAAGAATTACCACAAGGAAATTTACAATGTGAAAGTACTGAGAGGGACAGATACCGGATCAGATCATTACATGATAAAAATTAAAATTAAATTAACCCCATTAGCAAAGAAAAAATCCCACCAGAAGAAGAAGAGAACCTATGACCCTCATAAACTGATACAAAATGAGGATTATGAAGCACAAACCAGGGATATAAAAATAACAGATGATCTGGAAGAAATAATTCCCAAATTGAAACAAATAGGTGAAGAAGTTGCCCCTATAAATCCAAGGAAAAAACACCAGTGGTGGAACGATGAATGTGATGAAGCAGTGTTGGATCGACACCAAGCCTGGTTAAGGCATCAAAATGAAAAAACAGAAAAATCATATTTGGAACTCACAAAACAAAGGAAGATAACACAAAAAATAATAAGGAGAGTTAAACGTCAGTACCAAAAAGATATACTTATAATGATAGAAACAAATAGTGAAAAAACAAACTCAAGAGACTATTACAAAATATTTGGCAGACAATTACAAAGATATGATCCTCCAACATTAATGTTAAAAGATAAAGATAATAACCTAGCCCATAGCAATAGTAAAAATACAGAAATTCTAGCAGAAACATTTAACAAGTTACTAAATTGTGAAGATCCCCCAGAACTTCTTCAGATAAACACAGAAACCCCAATTAAAACACCAGCAGAAAATATAAATCCACCTACAATTAATGAGGTCTACAGAGCTTTGAAAGAACTCAAAAACTACAAAGCAAGTGGAGAAGATCAAACGTTTGCTGAACTTTGGAAATATGCAGCAGAACCAGTAAAGATAGCATTACACCAATGCATAGTAAAAATCTGGAATGAAGAGAAATTACCAGAAAATTGGACTACTGCTATAATACATCCATTACATAAAAAAGGAGAAAAATCAAATCCAGACAACTACAGAGGAATTTCCCTTTTGGAATGCACGTATAAGATCATGTCAAGAATACTATACAACCGCTGTAAAGATCAACTAGAACTGGAACTGGGAGAATATCAAGGAGGATTTAGATCCTGGAGAAGCTGCCCAGAACAGATAATCACCTTGAAGTTAGTTATGGATGTCTACAAAAGAAGGCAAAAACAACTAGTCATAACCTTTGTAGATTTCAAAAAGGCGTATGATTGCATCCATAGATCTTCAATGATGAAAATATTAAGGAATTTTGGACTTCATCCTAAATTAATAAAAATGATACAGTTAACCTTAACAAACACCAAATCCAAAGTAAAATTTAGAGGAGAAATATCTGAACCATTTACGATTAAAACAGGGTTGAGACAGGGAGATTGTTTATCACCATTGCTATTCAGTTGTGCTCTTGAATATGTAATGAGAGAATGGTACAAGGAAAATCCTATGAATATTAAAATTGGAACTAAGAAAGATAAAACAAACCTAAATTGCTTGGGATTTGCTGATGACCTAGCATTACTAGCTAATAATATTCAGGAAGCCACGAAACAAATAACAAGCTTACAAAATATGGCACAAAAATTAGGACTCCAGATATCATTTGATAAGACTGAAATAATGGTAACGGATCCACTTGTAATAGATCACATCACAGTGAACAATAGGGAAATTAAAATAGTGAAACAATTTAAATACCTGGGTGAAATTATAACACATAAATTGGACGAGAAACCTGCATGGCGAGCAAGAACTAATAAAATGATAAAAGCTCAAAAACTAACATGGTCTACGTACAATAAAAAATGTCTATCAATTAAAACAAAATTAAAACTTTACAAGACGGTGGTTCAACCAGAGGTTACATACGGAAGTGAAACTCTTTTTAAAGTCACCCAGAAAAACAGAATTGAGAAAATTTTAAAAGTAGAGAGAAGAATTGCTAGAACATGCATAAATAAGAAATATCAAAAAGCTGGGCAATGGCGGATAGTTCCAAATGAAGTGGTATACAGAGAACTGGAGCCCATCACTGATACTATACGAAAGAAAAGAATCTCTTTTTGTGGTCACATTCTGAGGACACCAGAAACCAGATTATCAAGGAAAATTATTGAGAAACTCTGGAATTTGAAACAAGAAGGAGGATGGCTTAAGCAAATAAGAGAGGATATGGAAGAACTGGAAATAACTCTGGATGATTTGCAGAACAAAACGCCAAATTTAAAGAAGTTGAGGGACACAGAAATAAGATTTAAACCAAAAATTGACAAACGACATACAATGAAAAGGGTATTTACAGATAAGGAACGACGAAAAGCATCGGAACGAATGAAGAGATACTGGGCCACTCGGAAGGGGAAAATACCAAAGAAGAGGACCAGAAATGATTGACTGAAGTGGTCCAATGAGGCCGTAAAAGCAGAAGAAGAAGAAGAAGAATGAGAACAACAAGTCTCTTATCACACTTCCCTGGGACACCCTTGACGATACCCTTGTCTCTGATGAGCACTCGCCGTAGAAATGGGCTCTGAGCACTATGGGACTTAACATCTGAGGTCATCAGTCCCCTAGAACTTAGAACTACTTAAACCTAACTAACCTAAGGACATCACACACATCCATGCCCGAGGCAGGATTCGAACCTGCGACCGTAGAGATCACGCGGTTCCAGACTGTAGCGCCTAGAACAGCACGGCCACACAGGCCGGCGACTCGCCGTAGAAGACAACATACTGGGTTCTATTATATAAAAAGTCTTCAAGCCACTTACATATCCGTGAACTTAGTCCATATGCTCGTAGCTTCGTTAACAGCCTGCAATGTGTCAAAATCTAAAAATATGGATTCTGCTTGTTGCTCTTCATCCATAGTTCTCAGTGTTTAATGTGAGAAAAGGTAAGCTGAGTTTCGCACGAGCGATGCTTTCTAAAAACATGCTGATTCGTGGACATAAGCTTCTCATTTATTAATGTTGCCATGAAGGGCAACATAAAGGGGCGTAGAATACCGTCGACGTAAAGATATGCTGTAAGGGTGCAGCAGATGACAACCAATGGCATCCAGGATCATCACTGCTGGTTGTAGGACCGTTTTGTGGCCGACAGTCAGGCTTGTTTCCTGCCGCTGGCCGTGGTGGCTCCAGAAGCCATTGGCCTCAGCTCGAAGCGGTACTCATCACTTAAGACAATTCTACCCCAGCCAAGGAGATTCCAGGATAAATATGTCCGACATCACAGCAGGCGGGCTTGATGGTGTACAATGGGCACCTTTGGCTCAACTCCCTTCCGGCGAGCACCTGTTGCGCGGCGGGTCGCTGATAATGACGGATTCGGGGATCCGAATGCCTATCTGGCGATTTCTCTGCCTTCACGTCCTGTAGTTTCTAGATTGACCACTTTCTTCTTGACACTGTGTTCGGGTGTGGTCTCTCAATATTGGCAACATCGTCGGATAGCGTCATTGCTCCTATTCAAATGTCTAGCAATTGCCCGACTACTTTAACTGGCTTCTTTGAGCCCAACAACCCATCCTCTCTCAGATGGTGATATCTGCTCATACTGTTAACGCGCCTGTCTGAGAGGCGTGGTTACTGTCCAACTGAGCACATGGATTGAAATTCGCAAACATTTTATGACCTGGTATCGACATGTCTTCTGTTTACTATTGTTATCAGCTAAACGATGAAACTGTGCTGCAGCGTCACATATCCATCCAACGACAGCGAAAATTTACGATTTTCCTTTTTACGTCGTTATCTGCACGAAGATAAGTTTGTGACCAAACTGCATAACTCCTTCGTGGTACGTCGTCTTTCTTGTCTTACAATATGTGTAAAATAATGCCAAAATCGATAGCAGTTAACACACACACGCACGCACGCACACACACACACACACACACACACATCACTGATATGTCGAAAAGAAATTCAATAGTTGGCAGTGACATTAGAAGTTGCCAACATCATCGGAAACAAAGCATCAAAACGAGTGTTCAGTTGCTAGTGACGTTAACTGTGAAAACGAAATTTCTGATGGCAGTAAACAGAATAAAAACAACTGTTACTAAGGGACAAAAAAAAACATGTAGATCGGCATCCACGATACCTGTAAGTAGCATTTCAAATTATTATTACCTCATAAAAGAGCAGAAAGTGGCCGAAATGTTTATAACTTATATATACAACTTCACAAATGCAAACTGAATAGTATCAACAAAAATATGTAAATATGCCATGCACGCAACAGATGCGAAATGCATTTGGCAAGAAAATAATGTTTTAGTCAGTTACAATTGGATGGTCCCAAAGTAATTATCAACATACAGAAATACCATACGCAACTGAAAACAACGGGAGAACAAAAGTTGAAGATGATAATTTACTATTCAATTGCAAAATGGAAGAGGGACTGGACGAAATCATATTGTTGCAAGAAGTACTCACTGTTATGGGGCTTTACCTGTTTTGGTGCAGACGTAGCGTGAACAAAATAAAACTGTCTCAGAAATAGTTTCGTGTACTTTAAGACAGGCAACCAAACCTACATTATGTACATCTGGGGCAGATGACGTAATTAAGGTTGTCTGTCTTAAAGTACACGAAATGTTTTCCAGGACTGTTTTATTTTGTAGATGAAGATATATATGTAAAACACATTCTCATCCTCGTGAGAATTAAGGCCGTATCCCAGTAATTGGACTATGCAGGAAACATCAAACTCGTGATAAAGTGCTGGTTTAGGCATTGGATGTGCAGTGTTCAAAACCCGTCTAACCATTGCTGTTTATATTTTCTGTAGATTTCCTAATAAATGACGTGAATGTCGAGATGATTTCTTCGAAATAGTTACATACATTAATCTCTCCTATATAACAAAAGCAAGATTTCACTTAGCTAATTTTACTATAAGTAATGACCACGGCCATGCATAAAATATAACAAAATTTTAACTGACCTGTTAAATAAAAGTAAAACATGGGGACTGAAGAAAACTCATTAATCGCTAATACAGAGTGAATTATAATTAATGGGACAAACGTATACAGCTGCAAGTACACGATAGCAGAAGCAGAAAAGTCTCAGTCTTCATCTACGTCCACATGGATACTCTACAAATCACATTTAAGTGCCTGGCAGAGGGTTCATCCAACCGTCTTCACAATAATTCTATATTATTCCAATGTCGTACAGCTTGCGCAAAAAACGAACTCCTACATCTTTCCGTGCAAGCCCTGATTTCCCTTATTTTATTATGATGATCGTTTCTCCCTATGCAGGTCAGTTTCAACACAATATTTTCGCATTGCGAGGAGAAAGTTTGTAAGAGGTCTATTATTAAGGAATTTATTGCTGGCGAACTCGTGTAGATGTAATTTCGATGGATCGCTCACGCGCTGCCTGCGATATGTAAGCTATAAGAGAATCTCAGACCAAAGAGCAGTCTTGCATGCAGAAGGACCTGTGTAGCAGTAGGAGTAAGTGGTAGCTAGCAGTCTGGTGTATCGTGTTGGCTGGGCCGGTCGTGGGGAGCGATGACGGAGCCTGAGCGATATAATATAAGGTAAAAGCAGCCTCGCGCATATGTACTATTGTTATGTCAAGCCCCATGTAAATGTTTTTAAAAAATCTCTTAATAATAATCTTTCTTATAAACAATTAACTTTTGATAATCATTCATCTCAATTTAAAGAACTTACTAATTTCTCCAGTCCATGGTCATTCCGATTATTGTAAAGAATAATCAGTTGTTTCCTTTTATACATGACAAATCTATCGGCCAGCATTGCACAGGGCTGTGCCAGAAAAATTTCTTATAGGAGCAGATATATACGCGTTATCCGGCGACCTTATTGAGGTAAGAATTTTCAATTTATTCAGAATGATCTTTCAGGGCCATGACGCAGCGCTGCTGACGTCCAAAATTCACCAGTTTAAATTCACAGTCATTATTGAAAGGTTATAAGTGAGCGACAATTGTTTATTGAGAGATTAGTCACGTTTTCTTATTGGTATGTTACGGAATTCATTTATTGGGAGGTTACGATGAATGTGATTTATATATACTTATATTTTTTACTGTTGGAAGGTTATTAGACATATTATTTATCTGTGGGGACGTTACAAGTTAGTGATTGAAATTTCGTGAGAAAATTCTGCAGCAACTAAAAACGCCTTTGTTTTAATGATGTCCACCCCAAATCCTGGCCGGCTGCGGTGGTCTCGCGGTTCTAGGCGCGCAGTCCGGAACCGTGCGACTGCTACGGTCGCAGGTTCGAATCCTGCCTCGGGCATGGATGTGTGTGATGTCCTTAGGTTAGTTAGGTTTAAGTAGTTCTAAGTTGCTGTTAAGTCCCATAGGGCTCAGAGCCATTTGAACCATTTGAACCCAAATCCTGTATCATTTATGTAACACACTCTCCCCTATTTCGCAGTGATACAAAACAAGCTACCCTTCTTTGAACTCTGTCAATCCTATCTTGTAAGGGTCCCACACCGCGCAACAGTATTCTAAAAGAGGACGGGCGAGCGTAGTGTTTTTTTTTTGGTCATCAGTCTACTGACTGATTTGATGCGGCCCGCCACGAATTCCTTTCCTGTCCTAACCTCTTCATCTCAGAGTAGCAATCTACGTCCTCAATTATTTGCTTGACGTATTCCAATCTCTGTCTTCCTCTACAGTTTTTGCCGTCTACGGCTCCCTCTAGTACCATGGAAGTCATTCCCTCATGTCTTAGCAGATGTCCTATCATTCTGTCCCTTCTCCTTGTCAGTGTTTTCCACATATTCCTTTCCTCTCCGATTCTGCATAGAACATCCTCATTCCTTACCTTATCAGTCCACCTAATTTTCAACATTCGTCTATAGCACCACATCTCAAATGCTTCGATTCTCTTCTGTTCCGGTTTTCCCACAGTCCATGTTTCACTACCATTGAATGCTGTACTCCACACGTACATCCTCAGAAATTTCTTCTTCAAATTAAGGCCGGTATTTGATATTAGTAGACTTCTCTTGGCCAGAAATGCCTTTTTTGCCATAGCGAGTCTGCCTTTGATGTCCTCCTTACTCCGTCCCTCATTGGTTATTTTACTGCCTAGGTAGCAGAATTCCTTAACTTCATTGACTTTGTGACCATCAATCCTGATGTTAAGTTTCTCGCTGTTCTCATTTTTACTACTTCTCATTACCTTCGTCTTTCTCCGATTTACTCTCAAACCATACTGTGTAGTCATTAGACTGTTCATTCCGTTCATCAGATCATTTAATTCTTCTTCACTTTCACTCAGTATAGCAATGTCATCAGCGAATCGTATCATTGATATCCATTAACCTTGTATTTTAATTCCACTCCTGAACCTTTCTTTTATTTCCATCATTGCTTCCTCGATGTACAGATTGAAGAGTAGGGGCGAAAGGCTACAGCCTTGTCTTACACCCTTCTTAATACGAGCACTTCGTTCTTGATCGCCCACTCTTATTATTCCCTCTTGGTTGTTGTACATATTGTATATGACCCGTCTCTCCCTATAGTTTACCCCTACTTTTTTCAGAATCTCGAACAGCTTGCACCATTTTATATTGTCGAACGCTTTTTCCAGGTCGACGATTCCTATGAAAGTGTCCTGATTTTTCTTTAGTCTTGCTTCCACTATTAGCCGTAACGTCAGAATTGCCTCTCTCGTCCCTTTACTTTTCCTAAAGCCAAACTGATGGTCACCTAGCGCATTCTCAATTTTCTTTTCCATTCTTCTGTGTACTATTCTTGTAAGCAGCTTCGATGCATGAGCTGTTAAGTTGATTGTGCGATAATTCCCGCACTTGTCAGCTCTTGCAATCTTCGGAATTGTGTGGATGATGCTTTTCCGAAAGTCAGATGGTATGTCGCCAGACTCATATATTCTACACACCAACGTGAATAGTCGTTTTGTTGCCACTTCCCCCAACGATTTTAGAAATTATGATGGAATGTTATCTATCCCTTCTGCCTTATTTGACCGTAAGTCCTCCAAAGCTCTTTTAAATTCCGATTCTAATACTGGATCCCCTACCTCTTCTAAATCGACTCCTGTTTCTTCTTCTATCACATCAGACAAATCTTCACCCTCATAGAGGCTTTCAATGCATTCTTTCCACCTATCTCCTCTCTCCTCTGCATTTAACAGCGGAATTCCCGTTGCACTCTTAATGTTACCACCGTTGCTTTTAATGTCACCAAAGGTTGTTTTGACTTTCCAATATGCTGAGTCTGTCCTTCCGACAATCATATCTTTCTCGATGTCTTCATATTTTTCCTGCAGCCATTTCGTCTTAGCTTCCCTGCACTTCCTATTTATTTCATTCCTTAGCGACTTGTATTTCTGTATTCCTGATTTTCCCGGAACATGTTTGTACTTCCTCCTTTCATCAATCAACTGAAGTATTTCTTCTGTTACCCATGGTTTCTTCGCAGCTACCTTCTTTGTACCTATGTTTTCCTTCCCAACTGCTGTGATGGCCCTTTTTAGAGATGTCCATTCCTCTTCACCTGTACTGCCTACTGCGCTATTCCTTATTGCTGTATCTATAGCGTTAGAGAACTTCAAACGTATCTCGTCATTGCTTAGTACTTCCGTATCCCAGTTCTTTGCGTATTGATTCTTCCTGACTAATGTCTTGAACTTCAGCCTACTTTTCATCACTACTATATTGTGATCTGAGTCTATAGCTGCTCCTGGGTACGCCTTACAGTCCAGTATCTGATTTCGGAATCTCAGTCTGACCACGATGTAATCTAATTGAAATCTTCCCGTATCTCCCGGCATTTTCCAAGTATACCTCCTCCTCTTGTGATTCTTGAACAGGGTATTCGCTATTACTAGCTGAAACTTGTTACAGAACTCAATTAGTCTTTCTCCTCTTTCATTCCTTGTCCCAAGCCCATATTCTCCTGTAACCTTTTCTACTACTCCTTCCCCTACAACTGCATTCCAGTCGCCCATGACTATTAGATTTTCGTCCCCCTTTACATACTGCATTACCCTTTCAGTATCCTCATACACTTTCTCTATCTGTTCATCTTCAGCTTGCGACGTCGGCATGTATACCTGAACTATCGTTGTCGGTGTTAGTCTGCTGTCGATTCTGATTAGAACAACCCGGTCACTGAACTGTTCATAGTAACACACCCTCTGCCCTATCTTCCCATTCATAACGAATCCTACACCTGTTATACCATTTTCTGCTGCTGTTGATGTTACCCGATACTCATCTGACCAGAAATCCTTGTCTTCCTTCCACTTCACTGACCCCTACTATATCTAGATTGAGCCTTTGCATTTCCCTTTTCAGATTTTCTAGTTTCCCTACCACGTTCAAGCTTCTGACATTCCATGCCCCGACTCGTAGAACGTTATCCTTTCGTTGATTATTAAATCTTTTCTCATGTTAACCTACCCCTTGGCAGTCCCCTCCCGGAGATCCGAATGGGGGACTATTCCGGAATCTTTTGCCAATGGAGAGATCATCATGACACTTCTTCAATTATAGGCCACATGTCCTGTGGATACACGTTACGTGTCTGTAATGCAGTGGTTTCCATTGCCTTCTGCATCCTCATGTCGTTGATCATTGCTGATTCTTCCACCTTTAGGAGCAATTTTCCACCCCTAGGACAAGTGAGTGCCCTGAACCTCTACCCGCTCCTCCGCCCTCTTTGACAAGGCCGTTGGCAGAATGAGGCTGACTTCTTATGCCGGAAGTCTTCGGCCGCCAATGCTGATTATTTATCAAAATTTAGACAGTGGCGGGGATCGAACCCGGACCGAAGACGTTTTTGATTATGAATCAAAGACGCTGCCCCTAGACCACGGGTTGTTACCAGTAGGCAGTTTATTTAGTAGATGAAACGCAGTTTTTGGTTAGCCTTCCCCACAACATTTTCTATGTGTTCCCTGCAATTTATGTTGCTCCTAATTGTAATTCCTAGGTATTTAGTTGAATTTACAGGCTTTATATCTGACTGATTTATCGTACTATCTAAGTTTAAAGGGTTTAAGGGATTCCTCTTAGCATTCATGTGGATGAGCTCTCACTTTTCGTTATTTAGGGTATACTGCCAATTTTTTCACCATACAGATATCTTTTCTAAATCGTTTTGTAATTTTTTGGATCTTCTGATGATTTTACTAATCAAACAACCTAAGACGACTGCTGAGATAGGCTCCTACATCGTTTACGTAGATAAGGAAGAGCGAAGGGCCTATAACACCACCTTGGGGATCATCAGAAATCACTTCTGTTTTACTCGATGACTTTCCGGCAGTTACTACAGACTGTGACCTCTCTGACAGGAAATCAGGAATCCAGACACATAACTGAGACGATATTCTATAAGCACGCAATTTCACTGCAAGCCGCTTGTGTGGTACAGTGCCAAAAGCCTTCTGGAAATCTAGAAATAGAGAATTAATTTGAAATCCCCTGGACTTCAAAAAGCATACCTTAAAAGAGCTACAACCACTTCTTAATTTTCGATACTGAGAAACAATTTTTCTTAAACTGCAAGGTCTCTGCTTTCCATATTTTGTAAGGCGACAGTATGGACCAAAACCGAAAAAAACTCCAACAAACTTTGGCGCTAATGTGTATACCATAAGTGCTATAAAAACCTCTCCATTTTCGGTACTGTGAGACGCATATTTTCCATTACCAAGTGATCATAGCTATTAAGGTAAGCAATTTAGAGCCCTTGTTTACCTGAAAAGTTTTTCTTATTTAGTCCACGCTATCACCTCCTAAGACATGAAAAGCAAAGAGCTTTTAATTGATGATATTTGTTTCCCAGTATCGAAGGTGAATAAATGTTCATAGCTCGAAAAGTATGAGTCTTAGAGTGCGTGTCTACTGAGACTTCTTTGCTTTTAGTATCGTGTGTTATCAACTGTACGTGTTTACGACATTAACGGTGATACACCCTGTAGAAAGAGTAAAATTCTCTCGTATTCAGTCTTCAAATAACTAAAAAGATTGTGATGTTTCACAATTTTCAGAATTTACTCACTAGGACTCTCACTTATAGTAGAATAGTCATTAGCAGTCATGAACATAGCAGACAAATTCCTGTAATGGCATTATTAAATGTGAACAAAGTTTATTCAGTTTGAATCTATCTAATCTAAAACTCTTCCGCTTTCTAACCTCTCCACCAACGAAAATCTAGCTACTCCCTAGTGACCGTTCACAGCTAAATGCCCCAGTAGCGTCCCCTTTACGGTATACATTTTTCAGTGCTACTTCGAATTAAATATTACATAATCTATTGCAAATGCGAAACATACCAAAAAAGAGCAATACATATAAACAACACTAAAACTAATTTACGTACAATACTGTAAAGCACAAAAAATGATGTAGAATATCCCTTACTAGTGTAGGCGGTCAACAATGTCTAATACATGCAAATGCTAAAAGAATTCAACGAGGAAAAACCATTTGCATTGACATCTTACTGTTAAAGCTATTACAAAGTGAATTTAGTTTTAGTTCAGTGCTCGAAGTTAATGGATGAATTATTGAAATAAATCTGTAACAAAGTTACCTGAGGTGGATAACATCAACAAGAAACTCTGCATATGAAGCTCTCAAATCAAAGTATAAATTCTATTTAATAAATCACTTCATACAGATATAAAATCGTGATAGGAGACTTGCATAAATCATTTCATTGTTCGTAAAAAGTGACTTAGCCGTGAAAAATAGCTAGTAGTGGTCCCGCATTGGTGGCGCATATATTCCAGTAATTTTTTTCCTTGTTAAGTGATGCCACTACAGCTTTACTCTTGAAAAAGCTAATTAACGTGAATATATAGTAAAAAATACATATCATCTTCTTGTTGGTGTACGCGTTGGTGCCAATGATGCAAAACAAATGTAATCTATACTGAATGACATAATGTTTGCCAAGGTCACTGCATGTAATAACACTTGCAGCCACTGTTCGCTAATACAGCAGCTTTGCACACGGTCCACATTTCAGAGTATGTGTTCAGTACTGAAATCAATATACTCTGTAAACCTGTCCTTTTACAGTAATTACTTTTATATTCCTAACCGATATGTTAGTGCACGCTAATAATCATGTTTTCATTGGTACAAATTTCGTAATACCGTACGTGGGCAGTGTTGAAATAAGTGCACTATGAAAACCTGCCTTCCCGCAGCCACTGTTATCATATTTCTCCATGAAACATCAGTTCACAACAGAAACCTCATCGAAACACTGAAATTTTAACCCAGCAGTTCACGTTGTGTTTTTTATACAGTGTCGAATAAATGTGTCTCCGCACTGTTCTCGTGTCTCAGTCTTCGTAACGTTGAATGGCGGGTTAATTCAAGATACGTAATATTCAAATACACATTGTTCACAATATCTGCCGGTCCCTAAAATAACTGTAAACGGACGGTATGTCCGCGGTTAAGAGCTCGCTATCCTTACTTGCATTCCGACGACAATAAACTTTTCTCTCTCTGCTGTGCTCAGGTTGTTAAACCAAAACTTGCTATCTGTCGATGCACATCTCAACCCTCAAAGAACATTATTCCAGTTAAATCTGGTTAAAAGTTTTTCAGTTTAAACATATACTAATGATTTTAAGATTGGCAACAAATATTAATTAAAAACTATAGAATACAACAACAAAAACTCGGCTACTCTTTGACAGTTATAGACGATACAAAAGTTGTGATGCAATACATTATACGTAAATATTAGTATACAAATTAAGTATATGTTGGTGTTTGGATTTATAGTGTTATCTTCTCACTCATCTTTGACATGTCTGAGATAACGTACTATTTCTTAATATATCGTCGTCGAAAGTACTTTAAATATGTTGGGACATCATCGTTAGCGACACCGTTTACAATAGATTCTCTGCAACGGTGTGGAATATCTATGAGGGATATGACAAAGACAGTTTGGTTTAGAACCTAGTGAGCTGTGGATGTCTTGTATTGTGCTCTCTAGTACTCATATCTCACAATATCGCATCGTTTACGTTCACGGTGCTCTTCCGTGTACCGATTAGGGATGAGCATTGGTGACGCGCGAGCACCATGACAACTGTAGTGGCAGAACCTTTCGTTCCATTCCGAATTCCCACACACTAAGAAAGCAGTCATCTTACACTAAACCTGTTGAAGGAACTGCTGCAAACGACTGCATCTCATGAGTTTTGTGCCTTAACCAAGAAACAGTGTTAAAATCTGAACTATTACACATACGTCTTCACGCAACCCCCTATCTACAAACATGGCACAACAATGATCGCTATCAACCAATCTATTGTTGGACTTCATGTAGCGTTCATATCCGCGTATTTCGATTTCGGATCTCAGTGCTCAACTCGCCCACATTACGAATGAGTGTGTAACAACTGAGATGCCCACGTCAGCTGCTCCACGAACGCCGTTCACAAACCACACGCTGATGCAATACGACACCCATCACAGTACCTAAATCGCAGTCGCTTCCGCCACCTTACTCTCATTGCGTAATACGGAATGGATGTCCATCTTTTACGCAGTGCCGATAACACAGTTGCCCACTATCGCTGGCGCATCAGTACTGTTCAACTCTACATCGATTAGGCTAAGATTATTGATGAATATGACCACGATCGGTCTACTATGGACTTACGAGTCACTTCTAACTTGCACATCGGTCGACGAACTATTCCCAGTACCGGTGATCACACCCTCTGCAATGTATCATAGAACAGAATATGACCTGTCATCCCCTCATCGAAGCATCGCTCGATGTTCGATCATCTGCACAACCCGACCCACCCAGTTGTTCAACCAATTATCTGTCTCGTTACTGAGCACTTCATTTGACCAAATGTCAAATGAGTTTGCCGCACCTGGCCACAGATCTGCTTATGATCCTAAAATAGCAATGTCGGTCGCCAAGAGCAACCTTCACTCACCACTTTCGATATAAGGCATGCTCGATTTCGACACATGCACATGAACCTTACTGTCTTATGCCAGGATCTGGTAGGCCAGAAATACTTGTTGTCTATAACTGATCGTGTCTGAAGCTAGATCAAAGCAATACTGATCAAACACACCACAGCAACGTCTAACAGTTGAGCTGCAATAATATGATTACCACAGACCAAGGAAGATCCGCGCTGCTCCCTCTGTGGCATTACACGAAATCGTACGACCACATACCACCCACAGACTATTGGCCTCAAGAAGTGTTGGCACCATACCCTGAAAAATGCACTCATGTTGACTGAGGCCCTGTCATAGGTGATGGCATTCAAGGTGTACCTACTGGCTTTGCTGACACCTTACAAACTGAGCAGTGTTCCTCCTACCGATACCAACTTCAGATGCAGCAGACCTGCCAGCGGTAGGTTCAGTTACAGCTAGACAATTTTCTTTTGGGGTAGCTTCTCCAGTGTTACCTGTTAGCCTTTGCATTTGAGAACTGATACGCCGTTATTGCTCAGCAAAAGGAAACTGAAGAGCTTACATAGTGGTTGCACCGTCCTATTTATACTCTAGAAACAGGAATGAAGGGTAGGAATAGAGTGTACTCCACTATTCTTACAAGTGGGACGCTGCTAGAAGCAACTCTTCTAACGTCTAAGCCCTCAACAATGTAAAAATCAAACTTTACTATGTGGGTTTTATTTGGCAACACTCCTCAGACATTGTTACTTTTTCAGCATTTATTCATAATGGATGAAATAAACTACTGGCTGCTTTAATCTTAATGATTCATACTTTAGTTACCCTTGTACATCCTCCGTTCCAACCAGATCTTCGTTGGTCTAGGGGTATGATTCCTGCTTCGGGTGCAGGAGGTCCCGGGTTCAAATCCCGGACGAGCCCTTGCGTTTTGTACAACGGTGTGGTAACAAATCGCATGGCGGCGGCTGTTTCGCGCATTTCCAGGCCTCCAAGTCAGCGCTAAAATCCGACAACCAGTTCTGAAACAGTTTCATGTTTCATTTGAGCCATGTGCACCCTGCTGGTGGTACGTCTGAAGTTGATTTAAATGGTCACAGTAGAGATCGTAGCAAGTGTCTTGCTGAGTGCGACGAAAACGTGTTTCCGCCCGCAATCGAACCGGGGACCTTCTGCGTGTTAGGCACACGTTATAACCGCTCTGCCCTCCACATCTGATACAACTTGTAGGACGATCGCCACTGTGGCGTAAAAGTCACTTTGCGGAAACGCACAATGCAGGTATTTTGCATTCGTGTGCAACAATCGACAGCACCCTTGACTGCCTGAATGTCATGAGGAATAAGAGCTCAAGAAGTCATCGGAACCGCTCGAGGGAGAGTCCTCAGCAGCATCTGCTGCTCTTTCTTTCCTCACGAGATACCGTCGATTCGCGCAGTCGTTATTACAAAAGATGTCACCAAAGGCAATCGCTTCGTTAGCAGCACGGCGCCTGGGCTTAAGCTTACTCTATCAAATAGTGTCTGTTTTGTACATCTATAAATTCTTTTATATCTGCTGCTGTCATCACTGTTATTATTTTCATTATTATTATTATTACTAATATCACTATTAGTGGCAGCAGCAGCAGTAGTATAGGTAATTACAGTTCTAATATTATTATTTCGCAGTCAATGTATTTTATTCGCGCCGTCACTATAGACACTGAAATCATTTTAGTACTATTTGTCATGTTAAAATAGTTTTTTCTTAGGTAATTGTAATGTACGAAAGATACTGTATATGTGAAACCCTGGTCCGACGTAAGAGAGGGCCTTATGGCCCTAATCAGGTGCGATTCAATAAATAAAATATAAAGCAGTATTCCTTTTTTGACACTATTTCGCCCTGCTTCTATATAACTTATTTATTATGCCCTCTTCTTGAAATTTTTTTGTTAACCTTGAAGTGAAGTCACTTGGTACACAACACGAGACATTTTTGCAAAGTGACTATTTTCGTGTATTGTTTATTCTTGTGCTTGTGGAAAAACCCGTCGTTTCCCAGGTATTTTTTTATGGCTGTGCATCGACGCCCGTATCACGCAGCTGCTGAACTATGTCTCGTACAATGATATGAGATTGCAGGTACATTCAACGGCATATGTGGATACTGTCCGTGAAATTCATCATGAATAGAGTTAGTAGCAAAGAAGAAATAAATTCATACACAAGCTTTTCACGCATGTCGTTGTTAACAATATGATATCTCCTGAAATATGTCCCGTACAATGACATAATTTGGCTCTTACTTTCAATGGTATATGTGCATACTCTCTATGTCACAGTTAGTAATGAAAAAGTGATAAATTAAAACGCCAAGCCTCATGCGGTACTTTTACTGCATGACCAGCGGAAAGTTAGTAAACGAAAACACTTTTCCTTTCATTATTTTGCTGGGGTTGTCAGTGAGGAAAAGTTTCTGAAAGTTTTGAAATTATGTGTAAGGTTTTTTGCAAGTCGATATATGCTGTTATTCTCAAATACTGGATGAACAAAGTTTGGGAATTCGCGGGCCGTGGGCTACGCTTCTTTTTCGGTCGCACCCACACCCCTTTTAGAGGTACGTGGTTCGTACCGCATCAGCGCTTGTCACCTGGCAATAAACTACAGGCCTGTAAAACACACACACACACACGCATTCACATACCCATTTTTTCAATGTGTATCGCTTCACGGAACACATTTGGCACCAGTCTTATAAATGTGGCAGGAAGATAACCCCTTCCACTGAAATAATTTGCTGTCTTAAGTTAGCTTGCTTGCCTGCAGTAAGTATACAGCTCTGTCACAAGGCAAAATAGCTATGGATAAATTTATGGAAACACAAATTAACAACAGTTTACGACTTAAAGGAAAACGCTTTACAATACTTAACTTTTCTACGAAGATGGTAAGTGACAATATATCTCAATTATCATCTGCGCAGAACAGTATTCAAATATACGAAGATAGTAACTGCTCTCGAAAGAACAGATACCATTGATGACCGTGTAGCTTCTCTAGAATAAATGATAATTAATTGAAACGCTCTGCTGCCGACAGGAATGTGGGTCTCACGGTAGGTGTGGAAGAGATAAGTCCCTCCAGTCGCGATATTTATCTGTGTTCTCGGTGGCTCAGATGGGTAGAGCGTCTGCCATGTAAGTAAGAGATCCCGGGTTCGAGTCCCGGGAGGAGTACATATTTTCAGCTGTCCCCATCGAGGTATATCAACCACACCTGTTGGCAGCTGAGGGTTTCAATTAATTATCACACTATTTAAACTTGGTATAGTCCTGTATTCAGTGTATAACGTCCAGCTCGACTCTTCTTTGCGGCGACTGTATACGAGTCATAAGACTCTGGCTGAGTAACAATCCTTTGTTGTGGTTTTTGTCCTTTACTGCTCACTGATCAATTTGTGGTTTTATCCTTTACTTGCTCACTGACCAATTAAGTAGCTGAGAGGAGCGATGTTTCTGCTTATATCCACACTTTTTGTACGGATGTCCCTTGGAGAGCTATTTGGGTCATGTCAAGTGGATATAAGTTCCAGTTTCAGAACACTGTAGAAAAAGAACCACTGCGCAGAATATTAAATTCTAACACCATATTATTGGCGCAAGGGGGAATGTCATGGAACAACAAAGAAAACATAACGAATATTTGACCACTAGACAGCGCTGTAATTGTCACAATATGCACACCAACAGACTCAGAGCACACGGCCGTTCCTCACTTTGCGTCCGAGATGCCCACCACGACTGTCTCCATGAAGGATCGCGCGCTGCTGGTAAAGCTCATTTACAAGAACGGTGATTTTGCACCAACAACCCTGCAGATATTACGGACACTCAATAGTACTGAAAACGGCATTGTTCTGATGTAAGCTAAAGATCGGGAGGAAAGACGGGTTCTTTTGAAGTGCAGTGTAGCAGAGGGAGGAAAGCAGTTGGTCTGATGTCTGTCAAGGATGTGGCCACAGTGTTGGAGGAGGGGTCGAGTGGTGGTGCACGAACGTGCTGTGCACGGGGAATTACCAGAACGTGGGACATGCCTGCAAGCACGGTGCATAAAATCCTACGAAACGTCCTGCATTGCTATCCATACACAAAATCACCCATCCAGAATGAGATTTTCACTCTGCAGCGGAGTGTGCGCTGATATGAAACTTCCTGGCAAATTAAAACTGTGTGCCGGACCGAGACTCGACTCGCAAAGGAGCTTCTGTAAAGTTTGGAAGGCAGGAGACGAGGTACTCGTAGAAGTAAAGCTATGAGCACAGGGCGTGAGTCGTGCTTGGGTAGCTCAGTTGGTAGAGCACTTGCCTGCGAAAGGCGAAGGCCCCGAGTTCGAGTCACGGTCCGGCACACAGTTTTAATTTGCCAGGAAGTTTCAAAATCACCCATGTTCAGGACTAGCTTCGTGCTGACCTGCTAGAAAGACAAACATTCGCTCTGGAATTTCTTGCTGGCATGAAAGTGAACTATTAATGGCCATGTAACATTATGTGGACAGACGAAGCCCATTTACATCTCCGATGACACGTTATTACGCAGAATTACAGAATATGGGCTATGGAAAATCCGTACATCCATCAGACGGTAGCAGTTTATTCTTCAAAGATGAGATCCCTGGCCTAGCAGGACAGAGCGAGTGAGGTTATTTTGTGGAAAGGGGCCAAAATAAGTTGCTGTCAGTTACACTCAACATATAAATTTTATTAGTCAAAACACATAATAACATAAGCAAGAATTAAAAACCCTCAAGGTTTTAACGAACGAGCTCCTTTGATTTGATTTAAATCGGTTGAAAGCCACATACGAAAATCCAACGCCCAAGCGCTAAGCAAGGACTTGAGGTGCAGGAGTTCTTCTGGAAGTTTCACTTCTTTCAAATTTTTTTTTTACTTAAATAAAAATAGGTTGAAGACCACACATTAAGCAAGAACAGTGTTACGGCTTAAGGTCAAATCAACGATTTTCAGTGTTAATTCTAAATAGGCTGAAAACCGACTCAAGGCCGCATATTAACCAAACAATGTAACGGCTTAAAGACTAGGAACAAGGTTGGGTTGTTTTTAGGGGAAGAGACCAAACAGCATGGTCATCGGTCTCACCGGATTAGGGAAGGACGGGGAAGGAAATCAGCCGTGCTCCTTCAAAGGAACCATCTCGGCATGTGCCTGGAGCGATTTAGGGAAATCACGGAAAACCTAAATCAGGATGGCCGGACTCGGGATTGAACTGTCATCCTCCCGAATGCGAGTCCAGTGACTAGCAGGAAGGGCTTTAAATTTAACAGGCTCAGCGCCTTAGCTTAAAACATTTCATGCAAACTCGGCTGAAGGCCTCATACTAAAGAATAACAATGTTATGACTTAAGACGACACCCCAAGTTTTTAAACTTTTAGATTAAGAGAGATTAAAATTCACCTGAAGGCCACATACTAAAGAATTACAATCTTATGACTTAAGGGTGAGACAAAATTTTTAATTTTTAATTTCTGAGAAATTAAACTCGACTGAAGGACACAAACTAAAGAATACCAATATTATGACCTAAGGAAACTCATGAAAATTTTGAAATTTTAATTTAAGAGAGAGTAAAACTCGACTGAAAGCCACACACCATGTCAAAATAATTTTACGGCTTAAGGCCTAAAAGAACAGCCTTGCAATTTAAATAAGCTAAACCTCGGCTGAAGGCCACACACAGTACGTAAAAATAAAAGGAAATGACTATGTAAAACATAAGGAGTGGCTCTCAGAAGGTTCCAAGGGTCGGCCTGGGAAGTAAGACTAACACAGCTTAGGTGTGACAGGCAGCCCGACCGACAAGCTCTTAATCGGAAGGCAACACAACCAAGGGACGTTCATGACCGACCGACAGTCTGACCGATTTCTAACGGTCACATCCAACTGCACAGATAATGGAAAATATCGGCCGATGAAGAGTAAACCGAGATACCAATAACTTCAAACTGGGCCTCACAAAGATGAAGGCATCAAACATCACTCAACACGAGTTTAAAAGATTCCGAAAACACAAGTCACAACTGTCAAGCCACTACCGGAGGCTGCAGATTCTAGGCAAGAGAACACAACTCGTTATAACACGCGTCATGGGCTGAGAAAACAACAATCTACAAATAACGAACAAATGGTGACAGTTGAGTTTGAAGGGCAGGTAACTAATTACTCAACTTGAGGATCCTGCTTCAGAAGAAAGCGAAAAGTCGCCATCATAGCTAGCGCCTCCAGATGGAACAGCTTGTGCCCGCCGCCAAAAGCCCCGGCCTGGCTTCGCAATGTGGAGACTGCGTTGATGCTATTCCAACGAACCAACAAGGTCCAACCCCATCCTAACTGGGAAAACGGCGTTCGTCCAGAGGATCCAAGCCGTCATCGACTGAGACGACCGGCCGAAAGACCAACCGACGGTCGTCCCTCTTACGTGAGGAAGGCAAAATTACCAGTATTAAATTATTGTCTCTTATTGATGTATTCACGATAGTTCGGATGTGCTGTAGTCCGTAGCCGGCCATGAATCGGAGAGAATTTCCCACGCTGGCTGGCTAGGTGACGAAGCCACCATATTTCGCGCGTAATGGGGTGGGGCTCAGCGCTGGACCGCAGCAACAAGCGTCAGCCTGGGAAATACACATGACGGGAAGTACCGCCATCTTGGCGCCAAAGTCACCGATTTTGTTTATTTATATCTAATAATTAAAGTCATTTGTGTCAATATGAATACTAGGAGGAGCATCTGGATGTTTAAAACTATTTATCATAATTTTGCCTCGTTAAAATTCACTCCCGTTCATTAACAAATGCATATCTTAGTAAGTACGAACTTTAGCGGAAACCCACGAAATATGACGAAACTAGTAACAGATGCGGACTGCGAGCCAAAGTCGGCAGCCAGCGTTAAGAGCTCTTCCTGCCTTGTTCAATGGTAGCCATGCCCCCGGTTACGAGTAGTTTGTGACATGAGTGTTTCATTATTGATCTAATAGGAATAAAAGTAATATTACGGCATTCTGAATGTTAATTTCGAGTAAATAGATACCCCAAAGTTGATCGACAGCAATATCAGATAATTAGCTTCCACCGACAGAGATAGCCAATGCGCCAATGAAGAATCTGCACGGGACGACATTTACGAGAGCTGCACCGCGCACAGGTAGGAGGAAATCCGACGACACGACCCACCAAGGCGGATCAAGGAAGGTCCGACTTACACTCGCAAATTCCGGGTGGAAATGCTGACCAGTCATACTGTACGTCACATATACCACCCTCTACGCACTCGCGGCTAAGCTGAGTAATAACAGTATCAGTTTAGAAGCGAGGGGATCTTGCAGGCTCCGTCCCCGCCTGCACTGCTGCTGCGTCCCGACCGTCTTGCTGGTCCGTCTCCAACTGACTTCCAGACACACGACCACCCGGAAATACTATCGGTCGCTCCAGAGATGGTACGACAGTGCACTTACCGATAAGCGCTGCTGCTGCCACTCACGGGCAAGTAAGGCAGAAGTTAGTGACGCCAGTAAATGGAACAAGAAAATGAGGCGGCAGTACCGCAAAAGAAGATGACAAACAATAAATGGCACGAACACGAGCCGCGCACGGCTCAAAAAGTGACTGTCTGGTATCGATTGATGGCATAGTTTATCTTAGGACAGTATGTTTTCAAGGAGATGAATCCTTATGGTACTGTTACCTGTACCGTCACTGGTAAACGCTAAGAGAAACTTTAGCGCACCACCGTCATTCCAACCCTTCAACGGCGTGGATGTGTGGGTAGCATCATTTTTGTGCCAGATGGCGCTTCTCCTGACATTGTACAGCCAGTGAAGAGGTTGCAGCGGCCACATTTAGGAAATGTTAGAAATTATCAGCCACCATTTCCCTAAAGCCTGGCCGTCCAGATCACTTAATCTTAATTCGTGTGCCTTCTGGTTGTGGGGTTATCTGAAAGATGGTTCAAATGGCTCTGAGCACTATGGGACTTAACATCTATGGTCATCAGTCCCCTAGAATTTAGAACTACTTAAACCTACCTAACCTAAGGACAGCACACAACACCGTATCTGAAAGATGTTTTGCTCAGTGCTCCAGTTTCGAATGTAGCTGAATCGGAGGCCCGCAGTGCGCAACGCATCCTGAACTGACCCCCGAGACACATTGATCTGTTGTGGATTGTGATGTTTCTCGATTTCAACTTGTGGCAGAAGACAGTGGACAGCATACTGAACGTCTCTTGCACCAGTCTTGACAGTTAGAGAGCGATACTATTTAGCTGTTTATGCGGTTTTTGGCCCCGGACACTTAAAAACTGATGTCATAGTGCTTTTCATGCAGTTTTGGGCTCAGGACAATTAAGAACCGATTTTTCTCATCCGATGTGCTACGACCTTGCCTTGTGGGTGTGCTTTGCTAATTAGCAGTGCCACAACCGTTCATTGCCAAACATGTGCAGTTGTACACATTTAACATTACGGATGATGTGTGCAGCTCAAACCATTGACATCGTACAGCGATTCATCTGTCATTTGTTACGAACACCATTCACATTCAAACCTGTTGTGTACATAGTTCCGCGTAGTCGGCGCGTACACAACTTTCCCACTAGAGCGCGCCCCGCTAAGCACAACAGCGCAGACGCAGCTCTCGTCCGTCTTCGCACCACGAGATGGCGCTCCCATAGGGACGGACGAAATTCTGCTTCCGCCGATCCGCGTATTAATATATAACGCAGCCAATGAGATTGCTGATAAAGTAGAACCTTTTCTCCTCGCGGATCACACACGCGGTGTGATACATGAACGCGTGAGGTATTATAACGAGTGTACATACCTCCGATTAGTCAGTCTGCATTTGTCTGTACCAGTCTGTACGATTTCTACATTTGTCGGTACCAGTCTATAGTCAAGTTTCAGTCTGCGCCCAATAAGATTACCATACTCCTGTACATAGCCATGAAGATAAATGTATAGACACTTCTGTCAAGTATCAGAGATATATGTGAGAATAAGATTAATGTACCAAGACCAAAGGAACTTCAGACTGTCAATTGTAAATAGCATCCAGAACCAAGTTAAGTAATTCTTATGCTTGTTATTATTTCAATTAATGTGTGTGAAAATTAATCAAGTTCTGTTTAAAGTTGGTCACCGTCAATCTGCTACTCTAAGCGTGCAAGTGACATTTCTATCGTCTGACCTAACGGCAGAAGATAAACACGCCACGATAAGACCACGAGACATATTGCTGAAACTCGCCTACTTCGTTAGTGCGACAACTCAAATAATCTGATGGTGTGTGTACTGAAGGTCTTACAGCACGCACACCACAAAACCCTTACCGAGCTATCTAGTGCCGGCCGATGTGGCCCAGCGGTTCTAGGCGCTTCAGTCTACGGTCGCAGGTTCGAATCCTGTATCGGGCATGGATGTGTGTGAAGTCCTTAGATTAGTCAGGTTTAAGTAGTCCGAAGTTCTAGGGGAGTGATGACCTCAGATGTTAAGTCCCATAGTGCTCAGAGCCATTTGAACCATTTTGAAGCTATATAATGGTAAAATTTTGGCTAATTTTTGTGTTCCACGACGTTCCGTCTGGGATAATAATAGTCAGTTGACTTTTGACGTCACTCTGAGCAGTGGTTCTCCTTGTACAGCATTTTGAAAATGGAAGTATGTAACTTGTGCTTAGGTCGTAGACAATCAGCGCTCTACGGTTTGGGCTAAATTCCGTCTTCTTGTGATCATCTTATATAATATAGCAGAAATTGCTATGTAATTCCACATTTAGACATATCATCAATGGGATGTTTATAGTGTACCCCTCTGTTTCTTTCCTTCTAGGGCGATACTAAAACCTCCTCTCTACTCGGCTTTCGTATACTCACAGCGGTAATTTCGGACTCTACGGCACACTCAAACCTAACATTTTGCTTGCAGTTTCCGTCATTTTATCCAATACACTTTTCTCTTCTCATTCCCTCTTCTCACCATCAATCAGATTGTTGAAGTTCACTGCAAGCCGCCACGGTTGCTAGCAGAGGCGTTTCTTGCGATCGCTTTCCGTGCACTGCAAGCTGATATAGGGGATTCCTCTGAATTGGAATGAAGTTTTACCCAGTCATGTGACCAAGTTAGCTTCCACAGCTTTTAGCTTTGTTGAGAAATACGCTGAGCTTACTGGCTCGCGCCACATAAACTTCGCGCGAAACGGGTGTAGCGTCGTCTTCGGATCACGCTTAGAGTCGTCGAGGCAGTAAATAAGTCCGTAGCACAGTGAAAGTGGTCCCCAGGCAGCGAGCGGTTTATGTTTGTAAAGGCCGCTTCTTGTTGACGCTGTCGAATGTCAGGGCATAAATTTTACAAGCTTTCCATCATTCTAGTTTACACAACAGTTTGGTTTAGTGTCCTGCTGAAGTGAGTAATTGATTATGCAAGTTTTTCTTCTAATTTTTCAGTAGTATACACGATCGTCTACAGGCGTGGAAGAAACACTTTTTTCTACAGTTTCGCAGAGTGAACGCCAGAGTTATTCCGATTTGCCGGCCGGAGTGGCCGAGCGGTTCTAGGCGATTCAGTCTGGAACCGCGCGACCGCTACGGTCGCAGGTTCGAATCCTGCCTCGGGCATGGGTGTGTGAGATGTCCTTAGGTTAGTTAGGTTTAAGTAGTTCTAAGTTCCAGGGAACTGATGACCTCAGATGTTAAGCCCCATAGTGCTCAGAGCCATATTCCGATTTCTGGGACTAATAATAGAGTTGTGTCGTTGTTACATTCAGTTCGAAGCATGGTCTATTGCAGCTCTCCACTCTAGCGTATCCTGCGCAAGCCTCTTCATCACTGAATAGCTGCGACCTGCGTCATGGAGTGGTACTTGTCGATAATACTATTCGCTTCCAGTCGGTCAATTGCCTGAAGTTGGACATAGCATGTAACACCTTTAGCAGTATTTCTTTAGTCACCACTTATTTTTATTAAACGCGTTAATTGTATATTATGTGAGTGGTTTTATTGTAGAAATGACAATGCTCTTCACAAATGAATTGTCCATAGCGTAGGACATTTGATCTCTTTTGGACTATGAAAGTTCCGCCTCTCTAGTCCGATCCTGCACTGCAAATGCTGCAAAGTCTGCTTTTCTAAGGCTATATCGCTACCAACGCAAGATACTGTTAAGATTTATTTTTTACTAGTATCTTAGAAAGTAAATAACAACCATCACAGAGAAATCAAATGAGCTTTTTGCAGATACTTACCAGTTACTCGCTATCTTATATCGCCCCTCTAACGAATGTTGGACAAGAATATGGAAACACCGTGAGAATGCGTGCTTGAACATAAATTCACACGCTGACCAAGTCTGCCGGTTCCACACTTGTGCGATTTCCTCCATGTGTTGTAAGAGTCAGTCGTGGTCAGAGATGTATAATTGTGAGTGAGTTATGTCGGGTCTCAGCAAATTCGAACTAGGGCCTCTTGGTCGGGCTCGTATGGTGTGTGATTCGCTAACCGAGATGGACCAAGTGTTTGGAGTTTCAAGAGACATCCTATCGAGTATTTACACCGGTACAGGTAAAGCGGGAAACCATCATCCGCAAAGTCACAACGCGGACGAAAATGTGTGGAAATTAGGAAATTTGTGGTAAGTTACTATGGAACCAGACTGCTCAGGCCATCGGTACCTAAGCTTACTCACTACTTAATCTAACTTAAACTAACTTACGGTAAGGACAAAACACACACCCATGCCCGATGGAGGACTCGAACCTCCGACGGAGGGGAGACGCGCGAACCGTGTCGAGGTGCCTCAGAACGCACGGCTACCCCGCGCGGCTCAAAATGTGTGTTGAGTGATGGTGGCAAAAGATCATTTAAGAGAATCGTGGTGAAAAATAACGGACGACAGCTACAATAGTCAGTGCAGAACTGAATGTCGTACTCCCTCGGGCATGGGTGTGTTTGTTGTTCGTAGCATAAGTTAGTTAAAGTAGTGTGTAAGTCTAGGGACCGATGACCTCAGGACTTTGGTCACTTAGGAATACACACATTTGAACATTTGAATGCCGCACTCCCGAACCCTGTCAGCACCAAAACAGCACTGAGGGACCTGCAGAAGAACGGAATTGCAAGGCGAGCCGAAATTCCAATACCACATATCAGAGACCCAAATGCGTGCAAGACGAAAACTACCGATGCAGCAATGGAAGAAAGTCATTCGCTGGGATGAGTCTTGTTCCACACTGTTTCCCACTTCTGGCCTAGTTAACCTCCCAAGGGTGCAACATGGTGGGGTTCGGTGCTGGCTTGGGTACCCATATCGTGTTACCCCACTGGTCCATTGCAGGCTCAATTCTTTGTTCCCTAACGGTGATGCGCTGTTCCGAAAAAGCTCCTGTTCATGCAGCTCACATCGTCCAGCAGTGACTTTGTGAAAATTATGATGAATTGTCGTATGTCTCTGGGCCACCACTGTCACCAGATCTCAATAATATTCAGCCATTGTGATCTACTTTAGAGAGGAGGATGCGTCATTGCTGCCCACATCCATCATCGTTATCTGAAATTGCCACTCTTTTGCAGGAAGAGTGGTACCAGATTCCCTTGAAAACGATACAGGACTTGTATTTGTCCATTCCGAGACGACTGGAAACCATATTGAATGCTAACGGGCTTCCCTACGCAATATTAAGCACGGTAATGCGTTGTGTTTTTGGTGTCCGCTATTTTTGTCCTCCTCCTGTACATGTTCACAAAAACGCAGAGTCCAAGTTGCCTGAAGACACGTATAAGCGTCACTGTACTTTGTAATTCCCTTCAATAATAAAGAAGTTATTGAAGACTCTAACACAATAACCAGATTTAGTCGTCGCCACCTCTTCCTCACACCACTGAAGATTTGGTAGCGAAGACTATGTTTGTGACCATGAAATTTTCCTGTGCATCAGCGGAATTCCTATCATTCTTTGTTCCACACTTCCCTGGCTTAAAATCTACTCAACACATGAGACTGGTAACTTGGGTTCCATTACGCACAATATTGAGAGGGATCAGTTTGTTCCATCTCATTACAATTAGTTTGTGTTGCATTATATTGAATACACTTCCAACATTTTTTTAGTTTAAATAGTGGGATATCTCGAGTGAAGAGGTAGACTACCTGTTTATTTAATTCAATTCATAATTACATAAATGGACTTCCTTTCCCTAACCCCACTTCGTTGCCTTGGGTTGATTAAGTTTCCGGTTTGTATTAAGTCTGCTAATAGTGGCAAGGCAGAGATGTGGTCACCCTGTAGGTCGGTTAGTGCCAACCTAAGCCTGTTTGCCATGGGGTAGTCCGGGGTTGGTAACAGGTCCCCCTCCCCTCCATGTAAGGGAACGGCCGTTGAGAGCCGCCATGATAGTCACTCTCGGGGTAGCGGCTGAACTGAGCGGACGGAATCGAAGGCAATCTCCGTCTTTGCCGCCAATTTCATCGTGGGATGAGGTATTATGTTTTACACTGTTACTAATCCGCTCTTTTTCAGGACTGAAATAGTTAGCGTGTCGTTACGCCCATTCATTCATTTTTTTAGAAATTTTGCTTTTACAATTAAAGTTGTCAGTTAGGGTTTCTTTTTCAGAGGCGAGCATGGGGGCTTGCGTTATCCCTTTATAGTGCTGCAATAACTTGGCGCCTTCAGCACACGAGAGCAGCAATAGCTCTAAAAATATTGTATAGTTTCACTTTTAGAAGCAGTATTTTTGCAATGTTAAAGTAACCTTGGGCCACACCCCACCTAGTTAACACGTGGTCGTAACAGCTGATGAGTAATTTGGATGACGATCCCGTGTGAAACCTGGTAGGAGATGCGTGTGTGACATACTTAAGGTTCTAAGCGTGTGACGTTAAATTTTTCTAGGCTATTTCATAAATTTTGATCACGGTTCCTTTCTAACCCCCATTTGCAAGCAGCACGTCCTAACTACTTTTATAATGAATAGGTTGAGCGTGTGAATGATTGTATAGTATGGAAAGCGAGAACGAACAGAGGGGTGAGTACAAAGAAATTAGCTGTTGCTATCGGTCGCCCACGTGGCACCGAATTGCACTGCCAGCGAGCTGCCAGTTCGTTCCCGCAAATTAGTTAAGCTGAGAATGCTTATGTGTGCTGTTAATTGATTATCTGCGTGTGCCGTATTTCACAGGATGTTTTATTTTTTAAGAATTTGCTTTCTTTTGTGAATATGGGAGATGTTTGTGTGTACTTTGTTCTCCCGTTTTTCCGCCAGAGAGAATTGTTGTTATTCGGTCCTAGTAGTAATCTTGGGTGCGAATTTCGATCACTGTCCCAGCAGACGGATCACAAGGGCAGCAACGTAGTCCCATCCTCTTCCGCAGTGCTTAAGTAGAAACGAGATGCCTATTAGTTTAAGGGGATACGGAATCACCTATCCCCGCAATGTTAATATATGCCTACTATAGGGAACATTTTCTCACAAACTACTGGAGACAGAGAGGTAAAAATTTTACTGTATGTGCATTCATATGTTACAACAATACTGAAACAACAGTTTATTGTCAAAGTATTTTCTTACAGAGATATTGTACATTTATTTTTAAGTAAATTTTTTCCATCGCTTTTTACTAGACTATCACCCCTAAGTCTTTTGTAAATCAAGTAATTAAAAAATCGTTGTTTCAGTATGTAATAGGGACCTATGTCACTACGTCATAAAAATTTCAGACTTCTAGGTTGACCAGTACCTGAGATAATGTTCCTAGATGAAGTAAAAAGTAAACTTACGGGAAACGGAGAAAGAAGATTAAAACATTCCTGATCCGTAGCTAATACCCCCTTCACAGTCTTCATAATCATCTTCAAGTCTTCTTTTGGCACCCCTCTGCACCTGTCTTGCTTTTTTCACTAATGTCTTGATTATATTATCAGCATGCCTTAGTCTGTGCTGATCTAAAAAGAACATAGCACGTACCGTACGGGAACCAACACACATACCCAACTTTTGAAGGACCTGGCATTTAGTTATATTTCCAAGATTGAAGGTTGCCACAGCATCATACACACCAAAATGTAGTGTATTAATTCCGACAAACACTGTTTTTGGGAGACGATGCCATATCACACTATTCAAGCACTCGTTGGGGTTCTGCGTTTTTCCGTGAAGACATTTCATCAGAAGACTTCTGTCAGCCAGATCTCTGAAAATGGGCTTTATTTCTGCCATGATGGCTGATGGTAGACTGTGGTGGTGAATGTATTTCTCTCCTGTTGTTAGTCCCCTATTGTATTTACACCAGCTGTTTTCACCTTTGGGGCACAAACCATGTTGTGGATGCTCATCCGTGGATGCGGTGTGGAAATATAAAGCCCATATAGCTCTCCTCATTTCTTCAAGATTGCCTGTATTTTGCCTGATTGCAAGGCCATAGCAGTTCTGAATGTGGTCTATTATGGAATCAGTCAATCTTCCTCTGCCATCCAAGGTTTTCCCATCATCTAGTTTTTTTCCCTTTCATAACTGATTTTAACCTTCTCAGCCTGGCACCCATTCTCTTCTGCACATGTCCTATACATTCAAGTTTGCTTATATTTACACTGTTCCCATATGGTTTGCTTTCCAAAACTTCTTTGAATGCTTTAGAGTCACCATCTCCCAGATATTTGACATAGCGAACATTATACCACTGTGAAGAGCGATTAAAAATTTTCTTCACCCCAGCAACCTCCATGCCACCACTACTACCATAATAATTAGCAATACAGTCATCACTGTGTTCATTTTTCAGCCTGCCTGTGCACCTACAGTATTTAGACATTATTGCAACATCAATAACCTTGCCAGTATCAACACTAGTTGCTGTTACAACACCATTGTTGGAGGTGTGGCCCCTTTTCTGCCACGTGCCATCAAACGCCACTGTGAGGTCACAACTGCCGTCATTTTCTTCCACTGCTTCTTCCACAGCAACCTGCATTGACTTCTGTGCTACATCTTCAACTGCAGATCCTAGTACATAATTGTAAGCTTCAAACTTTGAAGGTGCACTTGGAAGATTTAGAACACCACATAGCATATCACCAGCTGCTTTGCCCTTACCAATTGCTCGCAATCCGTAAACTAACCTAATATTTACACAATAAAGTTCAGTTTTCTTGTATCCATTATTTACAGTTACTGAAACCGAACTTGGAAACTTACAGCTGTATTTACAAACACTGCATATTAAATTAAACTGGGCAGCCAGGCCAACATGGGATTCTACTTTCAGAGAAACGTTTCCATGACATTTTTTGCAGCACAAACTGTTTTCAAGAGCTTCACACAATATATTCGTGTCAATGAGTTCAAAAACTTCATTCCCTCTATCAAGTAAATTATATTTCTCTTCCAAATCTCTTAGTTTTTTATGAGAAGCACTGTTTTCATTTGGTGTAAGTTCGTTCGGCAAATCAGTAATAAGTGGATTCACATTTTCCAACAGTGATGATGATGAACTGCTTTGCTTTGCTAATGAATCATTATTTCTTTTCTTTTGCCAGTTCACACGCTTTTTAAATACTTTTGCTTTAGCTCTATGCATTTTCACTGCGAAAAATGAAGCACTAAATACGAAATAACTCAACAACAACTACTTTCTTATATCACACTGTTTACAAAACAGTCCCGCCACAAAGTCAAAGAGTAACTTGAGGAAACCAGAGAGAAACCTTTTCGGGCAACTAGTGTATAAATAGTCGCTGGAAACCGGGATATTTGAATTCATGTCACTTTAAAGGTACTGCCAAAAAGTTCATGGTCAGCCACGAGAGACGTGTATAACTAAAGCGCAATACCCGATCTCACAAATATATAAAAATAAAATAGTTATAATTGTAGTAGAGCTATGTATGATACGTCATTTTAAAGAGGAAACATGGCAGAATATAATACGCCAATAAAAAAAAATTCGATTTTTTAACCCAAAATCCGATTCCGTATCCCCTTAAGCACCTTCAGTGCGAAACAAAACTAGAAGGTATATAACTTGACTTTGTTTGCTGCAATTATTAAATTTGTAAAGTTTTGGGGAATATAGATAATAAATGCCATATTTATAAAATTTTTGGGATCTAGACAATAAATGACCTATAAACTGGATGTCATGGATTTAGCGGTCATTACAAACCCCAGCCCTGTGTCGAGAGCAATGTCATGAATTTAATGATCATTACAAACCCCATCCGTTGCACAATAATCATCAGATCATTTAACTAAATGTCGGGCCGGCCCCCTAAATTCAATCCTTGGGAGCAATGTATCAAGCGGGCAAGCATGTGTCAATGAGGCGACTTGGCCACACCCATGTCCGGCACGCTCTAGCATAGATAGAAGGAAACAGAGGAAGAAAGATACAAAAAGGTAACGATGGATAACTAAACAGAAGGAACCTTTCAATATATCAAGCGGTGGTGTCTTCCAGACCGGAAATATCTACTACTCCTCTTCCTTTAATTCCGGAATGTGCCCTTATGCAGCAAATGGTGTCCTGTTGTAGGTTGTGGAATAATTATTACGGTTCTTACAGAGCCTTACATTAAAACTTCAGGTAAATAGGCATTGAACTGAACTCTGATAGCGTGATGCTTGTTGATGAACATATTGGAGATCCTGTTGGCTAGCCTATCAGTTATGCAATTAGAAAAACAGTGGGAGAAACTATTTTCCTTTGATTTTGGCAATGGGATCCCAGTTAATGCGTTACTCGCCAGTATATGACGTTTCAATCTTCTGGGGTGTCAAACTACTATCGCCACATCGTAATTAAGTTGTGTTTAACACGTCTTCGAGATTAGTAATACTCACACTCGTAATCCGACGAAATAGGTCTCGAAAGGCCCAACGGTACCGATCGGCCACCGCGTCATCCTCAGCCGATATGCGTCACTGGATGCGTGTGTGGAGGAGGCTCACGTGGTTAGCACAGCACTCTCCCGGCTGTTGTCATCTTTCGTGACCGAAGCCGCCACTTGTCAGTCAAGTAGCTCCACAAGGCTGAGAGCACCCCGCTTGCCAACAGTGCTCGGTAGACCCAGATTATCACCCATCCCAGTGCTGGCCGAGTCCGATAGCGCTGAACTTCGGTGATCTGACGGGAACCAGGGTTACTACTACTGCAAGGCCCTTGACTGAGGCTAGCAAAGATATTAACTAATTTTGACCATAATTTGGCTATTCATTTTATTTGTGTTTCGAGGACGAACGGCGGATAGCTACCACACAGGCAGTAACGATGTCCCACTACGGAGGGATTGCCACTACTTTTTGCTGGTTGCAATTCATTTAGGTGTTGGTAATTTGCACCAGGATGGTGACCTCACTTGCGTGGGAGTGATTGCGATAAGTTTTAACCGCCCTTCGCCCAGAATACACCAGAGAGACCAGAGAAGTGCTTCTGACAGACGAATTTAGTACCTGGCAACCTAACTCAAGTAACCCATAAGCCGCGCACGGTTCGCGTTTATCCCAGTTATTGTTTGTCATCTTCTATTACGGTGCTGCCGCCTCGTTTTCTTATTCCATTTACTGGCGTCACTAACTTCTTGCCTCACTTGCCCGTGAACGGCAGCATGCAGCGCGTATCGATAAGCGCACTGTCGTACTATCTCTGGAGCGACCGATAGTATTTCCGGGTCGTCGTGTGTCTGGCAGTCAGTTCAGGACGGACCAGCAGCGCAGTCGGGACGCAGCAGCAGTGAAGTCGGGGGACGGAGCGCCGGTGAGGCACCGATGGCCAGTGCTCGCCGACCGCTGGCGACACACACGAACTGTCCGACGGAGGGAGATTGGAGCGGGGTGGTCGTTCGGTTGGTCGTATCATCGGCCGATGTATACTTGGTCCTTTCATCGTTTCCGGCCTGGAGTTGGTCGGTTGCCGTGGAGAAGCGAGGAAATCTCCGCGGCGCGTAGTTTTCCCGCGCCACTGTCAGCCTCTACGGTGTCGGAGTATGTGGTGCTGTTCCCATTGCTACGAGGTTCGTGGCTTACCGGTCCTGGACGTGAAAGTTGAGTTTTGACGTAATCTACCGGCAAGTCACGACTGTTCACATTGTGTCGTTTGGAGTTCGCTGTCGGCTGTTCGGATATTCCCGCGAGCAACAACGTGTGTTTTCAAGTTGGCAAATTTTAGCCACCCTCCGGTGGAGTTAAACTGTACTTGGTTATTTGAATTGAAGTGCACCAGCGGAATCTTCTGCCTTGTGGCTGTTAACGTTCCGGTTACCTGCCCTGGCCGTTGACGCAGTGTATTTTCCTCATCGTGTTGTCGCTGTCCAGCACAGTGTGTAGTTTGACAGTTCAATGTATAATTGGTTGTGGGCGCCAATACCTTCCACGTTGTTGTGTGCTTGTCCGGTGAAGCGGATGTTATCTTGTCGGTGCGTCCGTTGACTGTTTGTCGGTTGGGTTGTCGTCGGATCGACAATGGTTGGGCTGACTACCTGTCTCACCTAAGCGAGTGTTGGTGTTTGAATTCCATGCCGACACTCAGAAGTTCGGAGCGCCCTTGGGTGTACTGCCTTTTCTTGTTTGTTCTTGTTGTTTGTACTTGTATGGCTTCTAGTTTGTTTTGCCTTTAAGGTGTCAGATGGTTTGGGCCTTCTGCCTAATTTACGAACTGTTTTACGTAAAGCTTTGACATTTTTAAAATTAATGTTATTGAGTCTTAAGTCTTGGGCCTTCAGCCGATTTAGAATTTGTTTGCACTTAAAGTGACTGTTTTTCTGGGCCTCCAGCGTAAGTTAGGAACTGTTTTAAGATGAGGCTTTGCCTTTTAAATTTATGATTTTAGTTGAGCTATAAGTTATTGGCTTTCAGTCGTTTTTAAATTAAAGTGGTCTTGCCCTTAAGGCAGGAGATTGTACGGTGCATTCAGCCGCTAATTAAGTTCCAAAGCTAAAAATGTGTTGTTTTTTTCTTAAATTTTTCTTGGCTCTTGTAATGTTTGATGGAATAAATGGTTGTATGTTCGAGTGTAACTGACAGCCGCTTATTTTGGCCCCTTTCCAGAACTTAGCAGCGCGTCTCAACCCATCTGCCCGTATCTGTACGGATGAGCACAGTCGGCGGGGTACGACGTTTTGTTTTATACCCGAAGTGTTAGATGAATCCCACAACAAGAGCCCTGCCTCACTGCTACCCGTTTTTTCTGTCGTAAATATGTATTTCTGAGGCTGGTACAGTCAAAATGGTCCTAACACTTAGGCGTCTTGCAGAACTCAGAAGGATTGATAACAGATTTCCTATTAGTCAAGGAAGCGGTTAATAATTAGCTGCGACAATAAGATCCTCCGAAGAAACAACGACAACTGGTAACTGGGCTGGCCTCCAGGCCCCTGACTGCTCCGTGCCGGCGCTGACGTTACTTGCTACGTTCTGCTACCATATGATATCTTTAGTACCTCTCTCGTTCGCCCTCAGTTACTCGTTTCCTTCCTTCATTTGTGTCCTCTGATTACATACGTTTGCGATTTTTATCGATCGGCCGACAGTTGTTCACCGGTCCAGTAATAAAATTCTGATATCCAGAGACTTTTGCTACCTATTTCAGTGCTTTAGTTTTCCCATTCGATCTGAGAGCCTCGTTAATGTTTGTTGGTCTTTATCTAAATACAGGCGAGAGCGGGGCAGGTTGGTCCACCTTCCTCTCTTGATTTTTACCCATTGTTTATTTTTAAATGTTCCCATTAATCTTTTCATATACACTCCTGGAAATGGAAAAAAGAACACATTGACACCGGTGTGTCAGACCCACCATACTTGCTCCGGACACTGCGAGAGGGCTGTACAACCAATGATCACACGCACGGCACAGCGGACACACCAGGAACCGCGGTGTTGGCCGTCGAATGGCGCTAGCTGCGCAGCATTTGTGCACCGCCGCCGTCAGTGTCAGCCAGTTTGCCGTGGCATACGGAGCTCCATCGCAGTCTTTAACACTGGTAGCATGCCGCGACAGCGTGGACGTGAACCGTATGTGCAGTTGACGGACTTTGAGCGAGGGCGTATAGTGGGCATGCGGGAGGCCGGGTGGACGTACCGCCGAATTGCTCAACACGTGGGGCGTGAGGTCTCCACAGTACATCGATGTTGTCGCCAGTGGTCGGCGGAAGGTGCACGTGCCCGTCGACCTGGGACCGGACCGCAGCGACGCACGGATGCACGCCAAGACCGTAGGATCCTACGCAGTGCCGTAGGGGACCGCACCGCCACTTCCCAGCAAATTAGGGACACTGTTGCTCCTGGGGTATCGTCGAGGACCATTCGCAACCGTCTCCATGAAGCTGGGCTACGGTCCCGCACACCGTTAGGCCGTCTTCCGCTCACGCCCCAACATCGTGCAGCCCGCCTCAAGTGGTGTCGCGACAGGCGTGAATGGAGGGACGAATGGAGACGTGTCGTCTTCAGCGATGAGAGTCGCTTCTGCCTTGGTGCCAATGATGGTCGTATGCGTGTTTGGCGCCGTGCAGGTGAGCGCCACAATCAGGACTGCATACGACCGAGGCACACAGGGCCAACACCCGGCATCATGGTGTGGGGAGCGATCTCCTACACTGGCCGTACACCACTGGTGATCGTCGAGGGGAGACTGAATAGTGCACTGTACATCCAAACCGTCATTGAACCCATCGTTCTACCATTCCTAGACCGGCAAGGGAACTTGCTGTTCCAACAGGACAATGCACGTCCGCATGTATCCCGTGCCACCCAACGTGCTCTAGAAGGTGTAAGTCAACTACCCTGGCCAGCAAGATCTCCGGATCTGTCCCCCATTGAGCATGTTTGGGACTGGATAAGCGTCGTCTCACGCGGTCTGCACGTCCAGCACGAACGCTGGTCCAACTGAGGCGCCAGGTGGAAATGGCATGGCAAGCCGTTCCACAGGACTACATCCAGCATCTCTACGATCGTCTCCATGGGAGAATAGCAGCCTGCATTGCTGCGAAAGGTGGATATACACTGTACTAGTGCCGACATTGTGCATGCTCTGTGGCCTGTGTCTATGTGCCTGTGGTTCTGTCAGTGTGATCATGTGATGTATCTGACCCCAGGAATGTGTCAATAAAGTTTCCCCTTCCTGGGACAATGAATTACGGTGTTCTTATTTCAATTTCCAGGAGTGTAGAAACATTCCCACGTTTTTTCAGCACCTTTACGACTAAGTAATTAAACCCTCTCGCTGTTTGTCTATTCATAACAACGTATTTAGCACAGCAATAAGACTAACCTACCCTACCTACGGGACAAATTCGCCGAGCAGTTGGGGCAAGGTGGCTCACATAACTTTATCATCTAATTTAGATTCAGAACTGTTCATTTAATTGAACATACATCGACTTTAATTATCATAGCTTCTTTAAAAGCAAATTCCTATACAAAATATACAATCATAAATAGTATTATTGTTCTTATAGTAATATTTTGACAGACAGCAATGTGCAGAATTTTTATTTGTCTTCGTCTGAATGCCCGATAAGATCCTCACAACCCAAATGCTCATAAAAATGTCTTCCACGTCATTTTTAAGACATGACAGATGTGCACACCACTCAAAGCGTGTACAATGAATTCATTCATCACTTCGATTGCTGCAGGAAAATGTTTCAAATGGCTCTGAGCACTATGGGACTCAACTGCTGAGGTCATTAGTCCCCTAGAACTTAGAACTAGTTAAACCTAACTAACCTAAGGACAACACAAACATCCATGCCCGAGGCAGGATTCGAACCTGCGACCATAGCGGCCTTGCGGTTCCAGACTGCAGCGCCTTTAACCGCACGGCCACTTCGGCCGGCGAAAATGTTTCAAGACACGTAAAACGCAGTATATCTTAATCTTTGTCACCTTCAAAAACTTACTAAAAAAGCAGGCTTTTGGGCAGAACATCCGTATATCTCTTTGAATTTTTTTCTTTTCTGCCTGTCGAGGCTTATTATTCGCATGTAACGCCTCTTCAACAAGAGTGCCTTTCAGTATTGCTGAAGTTAGTTTTCGTTTCTGGAAGGTTATGTACTGAAAAATACTTGAGTGATACCGGAGGTAGCTAACAACTCACTGAAATTATGCACAATATAGGGGCCGCAGCCAGTAACAACCAGGCACTCATTCAGATGGGGGACTGATGACCTGCGCTGTTTAGTCCCCCTTAAACATCCCAATAACCACCGCCACCACTCATTCAGAAACGACAGAGTACCTTAGACGACAAGGTGACAATCGATAGACTACTGCGAATACTGGCATATAGAATTAATGACGGCTGTGCGGCTGATACCGGCGGAGGTTCGAGTCCTCCCTCGGGCATGGGTGTGTGTGATTGTCCTTAGGATAATTTAGGTTAAGTAGTGTTAAGCTCAGGGACTGATGACCTTAGCAGTTAAGTCCCATAAGATTTCACACACATTTGAATATTAATGACGGAAGACTTCAGATTGCAGGTCTGCAAGAAGCCATACATCATGCAGTTCGGCGTTGATACCGCCGCACCAGTTTTTGGATGAATTACGTAAAGCGCAGAGAAGTTTTCCGACAGGACTTCAGCATGTAGTCGAATTGACGCAAAGGGTTTTAGTGCCATTTTATAGCATAGTCAACAACTATGTTACCACAGATAAGGCGAGATTAGTCATATCGATCAAATTTCCAGTAGTGAATCTAAACGCACATTATCTATGCTACACCATTCATCCTTACCCGATGAAGTGGGAAACCATGAGTAAATGGCTGCAGCCACGAACCAAAAATGTATTAATAATTAGGGAACGAGGCGATGTACTTACTCTCAATACAATAAAGGATTTGTAGCACTGCAAAACAAGGAGTGTTACCATTTGTCCGACTAGAATCGTTCGTACGGATACACGTTCATGCGAGGTACAACTGTTGGTAGGTGAATGTGACACCACACAGTGTCATAGAAGAGTGGTAGGACCTAAACCGTAATTTGAGGATTCCACTGGCTTTATTCCATCTCTTCACCAGAAACTGTAACAATCGTTACGCGGAAGAGAAAATTAGGGGAATGGAAAGGATCAAACTACATAGAACAGTGGTATCTTGATCAATGGCGAGACTTGTGATGCAACAGATGCTAAGTATTGTTACCTTGAACAATTACAGGTACCACAATTATTAAGTTGTAAACCCCAATGTTGTACTGGCCTGACCAGACTTTGAGTGCCCCCCCCCCCCCTAATCCGGAATCGAACCTTTTTTAAAGAACCTTAAATCTAGGACTCCTACACTCGATCGATGAGTCAATCACAGAAGAAGTAAGATGTGTTCATACGGAACAGATGTTGAAGCATATTCATACTTTTCGAGAACATCACCGAAATTTTATTGCTATAAGTGTTTCTACTACTAGCACAACCGTGTTCCGTATAGGAACATGTGTTCTCTACCTACCCCTGAGGCGTAAAATTGCCAGTTCTTCAGACCTGGCATCGCATATGATACCCACAGATTGACTTGACGCCATATGTGAACAATAACAACTAGACGTTCTTGTAATAACTGTTATCATATTACATCAATTAGAGATTTTAAGGAACAGAATGATAATCAGAAGTAAAACCCTCTGCCTGAAGATGTTTAACAATAACTGCTAAATGAAAACACTTGTAAATATATCCTACGTATATGAGGTTGTTATAGGATGATACCAGACAACGGTCTTGCCGCAATGGATACACCGGTTCCCGTGAGATCACCGAAGTTAAGCGCTGTCGGGCGTGGTCGGCACTTGGATGGGTGACCATCCAGGTCGCCTTGTTGCCGCCTTGTTGCCATTTTTCGGGATGCACTCAGCCACGTGATGCCAATTGAGGGGCTGATCGACCGAATAGTAGCGGCTTCGGTCAAGAATACCATCATAACGACAGGGAGAGCGGTGTGCTGACCCCACGCCCCTCCTATCCGCATCCTCCACTGTGGATGACACGTCGGTCGGATGGTTCCGGAAGGCTACTCGTGGCCTGAAGACGGAGTGCTTTTATAGGATGACACCAACTAAAAATTTCGGGTCAATTTTGTAAGCAAAGTATTGGCCTACAGCAAACCTGTTTCCCAGTGCAGTGATACAATTTCGAAGTTATTGCTCGATGCAGATGGTAAGAGAACAAAGTTCGATTCAGACCATGTATCACAATCATAATATAGAACTCGTAAAAGTACCATAATTTTCAAAATCAGGGCAGCGCTCGTGACTCATTCTCAAACAGCGAGCAGAGACACAGCAAGGAGCGCATATAGTGCAGTATAACAGTACCCAGAATATCGTTCTGCAAATTCTTTGATAGAGAGTAATAACATGCAACATCCGAGATCATTTGCCCCAAGGCGTTTTTGTACTAATAATAAATGCAAAGCCAGGGAAAAACCTTCCTTAATTGAGGCACCATGGTGTGGACAGAACAGCTGACGCCTCTGGTTAAAGGAGGGAAAATGGCCACCTAACCTGCTAAAATGTCTTGCGTACCAGGCGCATCGTCCACAGTGTCTGCACATTTCATTTTTATAATCGATCCCGACAGAATGGCGGTCGGTGGTATTTAGGGGTTTTCTGCTGACTAACCGTGATGTTTCGCTCGCTGTCTGTGTGAAGACTTCGAGACAGCAGCCGGCAGGCTGTGGTTGTACTTTACCGCTCCATGCTGCTGCTGCAGACGTGTCACAGCAACGACATACAGAAGATGCGGATCTACTGGGGCTTCCTGTGGCGAAGGGCCAGATCGACTGACTGCAGGCTGCCATCTGCTTGTTGGGTGGGCATCAGAGTGTCACCATACGTGCTGTGCGTGTACCACAACTCTGGCCGTACGTTGCGTATGCTGAGTGAGCGCTGGGCGTCCACCTTGACGCCATCCGGGAAGTGCTGTGGGTAAACGTCCAAAAGCACATCCATCTACGAGAGCGCTGAGGCACATCGTACCCGCAGGGGCGCGTTCGGGGTCTGCCTCGCTGGCCTCGGCTGCCGCACCCTGCACCACCTGTCAGGTGGTGCCGGAGTACCGAGCCTAGTATTAGTATTCGTCGCCGACGCCTGAGCGAGCTGCCAGGCCCGTTGTCTGCGTACCAGAGAACACAGTAGTCGTTGTAGTAATCACATTAATAAAATATAATTACAAATATCGCCGTTCCACAGAAGCCCACGGGCATAAGACTGAAATACTCACCAGCCCTCAGAGCTCGTCCTCAGACACTTTTAATGTCACAGCCTCAGCTGCCCAACTTTGATGCCCACTGACCTCCTGACTCAAGGGGTGACCTTAAAGTACTGGAAAACTTTGAAACTGTATCCTCTGGACAGTGAAAGCAGACCTTGATAGTTTTGCTGACTTACATTTTCCGTAGGTGAGTAGCAAATCTACCTCCTCTTCACTGGTGTTCAGTGTACTCATACAAATACCATCAACCGAATAAGGTTTACTGAATGACATTGTAGCATAGCCATCGCGTTTCCATTGGTTTTGAGCCGTTTTGTTTGTCAACTTCTATTACTGTACTGCCGCCTCGTTTGTTATTCCATTTACTGGCGTCACTAACTTCCTATATTACTTGCCCGTGAACGCCAGCAGCAGCGCGTATCGATAAGCACACTGTCGTACCATCTCTGGAGCGACTGATAGTATTTCCGGGTCGTCGTGTCTCTGACCAGTGAGTTGGAAACGAACCAGCAGGGCAGTCCGGACGCAGCAGCAGTGAAGTCGGGACGGAGCGCCGGTGAGGCGCCGACAGCCAGTGCTCGCCGACCGCTGGCGACACACATGCACTGTCCGACGGAGGGTGATTGGAGCGGGACGACCGTTGGTTGGTCGTCTCATCGGCCGACGTATATTTGGTCCTTTCACCGTTCCCGGGCCTGAGCAGTTGGTCGGTTGGCGTGGAGCAGCGAGGAAGTCTCCACGGCGCGTACTTTGTCCGGGTCCGCTGGCGGCCTCTATGCGGTGTCGGAATGTGTGCTGCTATTCCCATTGCTACAAGGTTCGTCGCTCACCGATCCTGGACATGAAAGTTGAGTTTTAACTTAATCTACCAGCAAGTCACGGCTGTTCACATTGTGTCGTTTGCAGTTCGTTGTCGGCTGTTGGGATATTCCCGCGAGCAACAACGTGTGTTTTCAACGTAGCAAATTTTAGCCACCCTCCGGTGGAGTTTAACTGTACCTGGTTATTTGAATTGAAGTGCACCAGCGGAATCTTCTGCCTAGTGCCCGTTGACGTTCCAGTTACCTGCCCTGACCATTGACGTAAATTCAGGCAGTTTATTTTCCTCATCGTGTTGTCGCTGTCCAGCACGGTGTGTCGTTTGATAGCTCGATGTACACTCCTGGAAATGGAAAAAAGAACACATTGACACCGGTGTGTCAGACCCACCATACTTGCTCCGGACACTGCGAGAGGGCTGTACAAGCAATGATCACACGCGCGGCACAGCGGACACACCAGGAACCGCGGTGTTGGCCGTCGAATGGCGCTAGCTGCGCAGCATTTGTGCACCGCCGCCGTCAGTGTCAGCCAGTTTGCCGTGGCATACGGAGCTCCATCGCAGTCTTTAACACTGGTAGCATGCCGCGACAGCGTGGACGTGAACCGTATGTGCAGTTGACGGACTTTGAGCGAGGGCGTATAGTGGGCATGCGGGAGGCCGGGTGGACGTACCGCCGAATTGCTCAACACGTGGGGCGTGAGGTCTCCACAGTACATCGATGTTGTCGCCAGTGGTCGGCGGAAGGTGCACGTGCCCGTCGACCTGGGACCGGACCGCAGCGACGCACGGATGCACGCCAAGACCGTAGGATCCTATGCAGTGCCGTAGGGGACCGCACCGCCACTTCCCAGCAAATTAGGGACACTGTTGCTCCTGGGGTATCGGCGAGGACCATTCGCAACCGTCTCCATGAAGCTGGGCTACGGTCCCGCACACCGTTAGGCCGTCTTCCGCTCACGCCCCAACATCGTGCAGCCCACCTCCAGTGGTGTCGCGACAGGCGTGAATGGAGGGACGAATGGAGACGTGTCGTCTTCAGCGATGAGAGTCGCTTCTGCCTTGGTGCCTATGATGGTCGTATGCGTGTTTGGCGCCGTGCAGGTGAGCGCCACAATCAGGACTGCATACGACCGAGGCACACAGGGCCAAAACCCGGCATCATGGTGTGGGGAGCGATCTCCTACACTGGCCGTACACCACTGGTGATCGTCGAGGGGACACTGAATAGTGCACGGTACATCCAAACCGTCATCGAACCCATCGTTCTACCATTCCTAGACAGGCAAGGGAACTTGCTGTTCCAACAGGACAACGCACGTCCGCATGTATCCCGTGCCACCCAACGTGCTCTAGAAGGTGTAAGTCAACTACCCTGGCCAGCAAGATCTCCGGATCTGTCCCCCATTGAGCATGTTTGGGACTGGATGAAGCGTCGTCTCACGCGGTCTGCACGTCCAGCACGAACGCTGGTCCAACTGAGGCGCCAGGTGGAGATGGCATGGCAAGCCGTTCCACAGGACTACATCCAGCATCTCTACGATCGTCTACATGGGAGAATAGCAGCCTGCATTGCTGCGAAAGGTGGATATACACTGTACTAGTGCCGACATTGTGCATGCTCTGTGGCCTGTGTCTATGTGCCTGTGGTTCTGTCAGTGTGATCATCTGATGTATCTGACCCCAGGAATGTGTCAATAAAGTTTCCCCTTCCTGGGGCAATGAATTCACGGTGTTCTTATTTCAATTTCCAGGAGTGTATAATTGGTTGTGGGCGCCAGTACCTTCTACGTTGTTCCACTGAACTCCCTGTTGTGTGCTGGTTGGGTGAAGAGGACGCTATCTTGTCGGGGGGGGGGGGGGGGAGAGAGAGAGAGGGGAGTCCGTTAACTGTCGGTCGGTTGGGTTATCGTCGGATGGACAATGGTTGGGCCGACTGACTGTCTCACCTAAGCGAGCGTTAGTGTTTGAATTCCAGGCCGACCCACAAAACTTCAGAGCGCCCTTGGGTGTACTGCCTTTTCTTGTTTGTTCTTGTTCTTTGTACTTGTATGGCATCTAGCCGACTTTTAGATTAAGATTGTTTTGCCCTTAAGGCGTCAGATAGTTTGGACTTTCAGCCTAATTTGAGAACTGTTTAACGTAAAGACTTTGGCATTTTTAAAATTAATGTTATTGATTCTTAAGTTTTGGGCCTTCAGCCGATTTTGAATTTGTCTTGCTCTTAAAGTGTCAGATTCTTTGGGCCTTCAGCCTAATTAAGGAACTGTTTTAAGATAAGGCTTTGCCTTTTAAATTTATGATTTTGGTTGAGCTTTAAGTTATTGGCTTTCAGCCGTTTTTAAATTAAAGTCGTCTTGCCCTTATGGAATGAGATTGTACGGCGCATTCAGCCGTTAATTAAGTTCCAAAACTAAAGCCGTATGTGTGTGTGTGTGTGTGTGTGTGTGTGTGTGTGTGTGTGTGTGTGTGTGTGTGTTTTAATTTTATTGGCTTTTGTAATGTTTGAACAAATAAAAGTTTGTATGTTCGAGTGTAACTGACAGCCGCTTATTTTCGCCACTTTCCACAACTTAAACTACCTGTCCTGTCGTGCGGGTTTAGCAGGGTGTCTCAGGTTTACTGTAAACTCCACCAATTGGTCAAAGTAGGCTACCGCATATATTTGCAATTGTGCTAGTATGTAGGAGTCCAACTCAATTTTGCGTTAAATTTTTATTGATTTTATATTTAATGGAATGGTAAACAGTGATAAGTTTTTGATCAATGACCTAACGAGAGGAAGTGGATGTAGTGAGCTATTTAAAAATGACATACAGCTGTTCAGATCTTGGTAATGAACAAAGCTGTATGAAATGCAGTCATGCTCCTTAATGTCCCCCTGATAGTTAAACAACATGTGCTGCATACTTTATTTTTATTTTGCTTCTGGACAAGAAGTTATTAGTTGCTGACGAGATAAACTGGTCACTGTGCGCAGCGTATTAAAGCTACGTGGGTCTAGGAGGCTATGTTCTGCCGGACAACTTATATACTCGGTTACAGACGTCTTCTAGCAAGCAGCATGAAAAGCTATTTTTTTCTACACGGTTTGCTCCATTATACGGTGTAAGAGGTCCATGATTAAGAAATTTGATGCTAGCGCACTTGAGCAGATGTAATTTCGATGTATTGCTCACGCGCTGCCTGCGATATGTAAGCTATAAGAGAATCTCAGACCAAAGAGCAGTGTTTACGACAGTAGGAACTGTGTGTTAGTAGCAGTAAGTAGTTGCTAGCGAGCTCTCGTGTGTGTGGAGTTGGCTGGGCCGGTTGTGGGGAGCGATGACGGAGCCTGAGGGATATAATGTAAGGTAAAAGCAGCCTCGCGCATATGTAGTATTGTTATCTCGAGTCAAATGTAAATGTTTTTAAAAAAATTCTCTTAATAATAATCTTTCTCATAAAAAGTAACTTTTGACGATCATTCATTTCAATTTAAAGAATTCATTAATTTCTCCAATCCATGGTCATCCCGATTACTGCAAAGAAAAATCAGTTGTTCTTTTTATACATGACAAATCTATCGGCCAGCATTGCACTCGGCTGTGCCAGAAAAATTTTTATAGGAGCAGATATATACGCGTTATCCGGCGACCTTATTGAGGTAGGAATTTTCTATGTATTCAGAATGATCTTTCAGGGCCATGACGCAGCACTGCTGACGTCCAAAATTCACCAATTTAAATTCCCAGTCATTATTGAAAGGTTATAAGTGAGCGACAATTTTTTTATTATTGAGGGATTAGTCACATTGTATTATTGCAAGATTACAGAATTTATCTGAGGGAGGTTACGCTGAATGTGAATTATAAATAATTATATTTTTATTGTTGGGAGGTTACGGAATTTTTCTGTTTTGAGGTTACACTAAATGTGAATATTATTCATATTATTTTTTATTTTGTGGGGAGGTTACACTTGTCGACAACCGGCCAGGATCGTATTTTCTTTGTGAATTTCTGAGAAGTAGTCAGTTATATATCTGCTCTTATTTACTTAATATTAAATGTAGTTTGCATCTGGCGCAACGCATTTACTAATTTGTCACTCTTTCCTTCACAGATCATCGGCAATATATTGCTCTTTGTTGTAATTGTATTTGTTCCATTTTTGCTTTGTCTTTGTTTCATTTTGTGCTTAACTCTGATTTGTGAAAAATGCCGCGAAAAACTGCTAACTGTGCATCGCGATGTGCAATGAGTGATAAAGCCGACTCGAATAATTTGACCGATAATACTAGCCACACTCAGTGTAATAGTGATCATCCTCTATTTACAATCAGTGCGTGCCGATCACTAGTAATGATTTTATTCGAGATGATGAACAAACACATTCAGTTACGTCTACACTTAATTTAACGGCAAATGATGACGCGGCACGGTCCGTTACAATGAACGGTGTCCAGTTTGACACACATGATTGGCAAAATTTACACAGTGAACAGACAACTGTTTCTAACGAAGGTGAACAATGTATTCAAAATATGTCAGATTTGATTCCGGTGTAGTGACCAACAGTGCACATCCAATTGGCGAACCTTTTCAAGAATCAGAGAATGACCAAATGGTTACACAAAACGTAACAATTGCAGGTACGCCATCAAACAGCACAGAGAATAGAGTAGGTAATATTGGCATGGGTCAAGTTATGGCATTATTGCTACAACTTCATGAATCAAACAAACAACTTAATGAAAATCTCAAACAACAACTTAATGAATCGAACAAACAACTTAATGAAAATCTCAAACGGTCGAATGATAAACAAGACAGCAATTTCAAACAACTTAGTGAGCAGATTGCAGCCGTTGCCGTGCAATGTCATGATACTAAAGAATAATTACGTGAGGAAATTAAAGCTTGTGCTAGGAATAGTAGTGAAGAAATTAGATCTGTTGCACAAGAATTAAGTAATACACATGCAGCCACAACAAAATCACTTGGAGATGAAATCAGTGCAGTCGCTAAACAATGTTCATGATACGCAACACAGTTACGCTAGTTTAAATTAATGTCAGCAGAACTTCCACTCACTCTGGATGTGAAAGTCGATAAGAAATTTGAAAACAGATCAGCCAAATAGACGAACGTTTTAAAGCGACAGAAGTGAAAAATGTTTCAGTCTCTAACACGTCACAGCATACGCCACATTTCGAACATTTCTCACACTCACACAGCCAGTATACTTTAGGTAATTTACAGAGAGTACGTTACTTAGATTCCGAACAGTCACAGACAAACAGATTATCATACAATCCTGAACCTGTTCAGATATACAGAGACGGTAATTTTGATTACAAGCACTTTCTATCCATTAGGAAAATAAGGTATTTAAAAATGACAGATCACAGATTCACCCTTAGGACTGGATACAACAATCTGCATTTGAATTTTCACCGGAGTTGCCTGTAATGCAGAAAAACAGCTCTTCAACTATCGATATATCTAGGATTAGAAACGTGTAAAGAAAACCAGATATGACAAGTTTTACCGAAAGTGACAGTTTTCATTAGACACTCCCAAAATGACAATAAATACCAGCATAATTTTAATAACAGATAAAATTTTAATCAGCAGTATCCTCATAATTATCAACAACCGCAAACACAGTTTGTTTGGTAACAATAGACGCTTTTCACCGCAACAGCATCAAAACCAGCCGGTTAGCATACCTAACCAACAATATAGTCTGCAAGGTCAGCCAAGCTTTAATGTTTCGCCGCCTACACGTATAGCGTTGGCTCCACCAAATAGTAACGCACAGCAACAAGGAAATCACTACGTACAGAAAACACACCATTTCAACTCCTATCGCAATGCGCCGTATGGCAATGATTATCATGACAGACGTAAAAGTAATGAGCACAGTTTTCAGCGTAACAGTCGGTCCTATCAGCAGCAAAATCATCCGCAACAACAGATTATTATGATTGAACCAGACAGTCGCTATCATCTCGAACCTAATACGTCAGGAAGAAATAACAGAACAGTACAAATAGTCGAAATGCCATAGTATCCTCCCGCAAATAACGGCACGTCAGAAAGAATTTTGTTAGCTACAGTACAGATTGCATCTTCCAGCAACGTAAGCAATACTTTTGACACACAGACTCTTGTTCACGAAAATATTACTTTTGACGACATGCGAGACACTATTTTGCATGAAAAAACCAGTTATTAAAAAAAACATTTCCCACCCTGTCATTGAAGTAAAGATTGGATCATCCACAATTTCAGCAGTAATTGATTCTGGATCATCTACGTCAGTTATAAATGAAGAAACCTTCAACGAATGTAACAAAGATAATATTTATCCTACTTTACCATTAGGCGAAACTAAAGTAAAAGGATCAGTATCTGGTAAAGGAGTAGATGTAAAATTACAGACACACTTATCATTTTGTATTGCAGGTCATACGTTTCACTCAAATTTTTGGATTGTGCCCTTATTGACAACAGACGTTATTTTAGGTACGAGTTTTTTGGTACAACACGACGCAGTTATTGATTTTTAAAAATTCCTATTTAATGTTAAAGGACGAAAATGTACAACTGGCATTAGAATTTCAGCACTCTTTATCTGCAGAAGAACAAACAATTAATCGGACAGAGGTCATTTCTGCATCACGTAACGTAAACTGTCATTCCACATTGTTCACATATACGTACGTACACAACTATAATACAGAAGACGAAGCTGACTATGACGTTATGCAAATGATTGCTGATAAAGTAAAACAAAGCAGTGCAAATACAGACGACGAACGTACTCAACTACGAAATATTCTTTTACAGCAAGCTCCAGTTTTTGACAACGTCCCTGGTACTATATCCGGTTTCATGTATGAATTTCAAGTTAAACGGCACGACACGTTTAAAGCCAAACATTACCCAATTCCGTATATTCACAGAGAACAAGTTAAGAAAGAATTGCAAGCTATGCTTGACCAAGGTATTATTGAAGCGGCAGTTAGTCCGTACATAAACCCGCTCCATATTGTTAAGAAAAAGGATGGCTCACTTCGCCTCGTAATTGATTCGCGTCATGTCAACGACATTATTATTAGTGAAACAGATCGCCCACCGACACTAGAACTTCTACAGAAATTTCATGGTACTGCTGTTTATTCCACATTAGATTTGAAATCGGGATTTTGGCAAATTCAGCTCCATCCGAACTGCAGAAAGTACACAGCTTTTGTTTTGGTGACTGTTACCAATTTTGTAAATTACCGTTCGGTTTAACAATTTCTTTAGCAGCATTTATTCGCGGTTTGAATAGTATACTTCCGACAGAACTTAAAGACAGAATCACAACGTATGTAGACGACATCGTTAACGCATAAGCTAACTGGTCTGAACACCATTTGATTCTTGAACAACTGTTGCAAACTTTTCATGCACAAGGACTCACAGTTAATCTTAGCAAATCGCACTTTGGCAAAACTTCCATAAAATTTCTTGGACATGTAATTTCAGCAGAAGGTATTGCGCCTGACCCGGAAAAACTTCAAGCTTTACGTGACATTACTGTTCCAACGACGAAGAAACAACTACGCAGCTTTTTGTGTTTAATTAACTTTTTCCGTAAATTTATCAGAAATTTCTTCATTGCCACCGACAGTTCTAACACCGCTTTAGGCGTACACATTTTTCAGGTAATTGAAGAAGACGGTAATACAGTAATTAAAAACATCGCCTTTGGAAGTCGCAGTCTGTCACCAGCTGAACGCAATTATTCTGTTATAGAACTTGAAACATGATGTGTTGTATGGGCATTTACGAGATTCAGGCATTTTCATTATGGAAGACATACTACTGTTTACACGGATCATAGAGCTATCCAGTTTTTACTTTCCGCAGAATTTACACACGACAGGTTAAGCAGATGGAAACTTTATTTACAGGAATTTAATTTTACAATTGTTTACATTCACGCTGCACAAAATGTTGTAGCAGAAGCACTATCCCGCTCTCAGCAACAATCAGCAAGACATCGCAACCAACTTCTGCCAAGAAATATTTAGCGTCATGTAAAATCTGCCAGAAAGCTAAATCAGACACGACTTCACATATTCCTCCGTTACATGCTATTGTACCTGTTAAATTAAGACACATGGCCGCTGTAGACAATTTGGTCCGATTCTCAGAACTAATAGAGGTTTTTGCTATATCTTTGTCGCTGTGGAACTCGCTTCGAAATTTGTTACCTTCACTCCGTTACGTAAAGCTACTGCTAAATCTATTTCCAATGCATTTGTAAAACATTTTTTATTTCATGTAGGGCATGTATTGAAAGTAATTTCCGACAATGGACCACAATTTCGATCTGCGATATGGACACGTATGTTACGGGCTAGAAACATTTCTCCGATCTATATATCCAAGTATCACGCTTCTTCGAACCCTTGTGAACGACTAATGAAAGAAATTGGTAAACTATGTAGAATATACTGCCATAAAAACATATTGATTGGGATACACACATACTCTCATTCCAGGATGTAATTAACTCCATACCAAACGAATCTACTATGCTATCTCCGACTGTTATACTGAAAAATGTTGAACCACCTAACAAAATTAAAGAATTAATATCCTTTCCTACATCTCGTCGACTACGCCACTATGAAATAATTGACATTGCGCTGAACAACATCAAGGGTGCCACAGAGCGCCGGAGACGACAGCAAAAACAGGTTTGTACACGCCGTGACTTTCACATAGGACAGAAGATATTAGTACGTACACACTCTTTATCCAACAGTGGAAAGAGTAGATGCAGTAAATTTGAGCTTCTATACGCAAGTCCATATAGAATACGAAGCATTCCTCACACTAATGTAGTGCACGTCGAAACTTTGAGAACCAGTAAAAGCAAGGGCAATCACAATGTCTCCCATATTAAACCCTTTATTGAATGAACATACTTTGATTTATCACACTGTAATGCCATTTGCTGATATTTATATGGCCATTTAAGCAATTATGTATATATGACTACTTACTGATGATGATCATATTTTTTCTTGGCAAGTGCCCGGCAAGGTAAGGTTAGCAGGTCGCTTTTCTTGTCGTCAGACATCAGACCGTGCACATTTTCCATTTTTTGTGTATGTATGATGGTTTTCCTATCGAAAGTAGAATTTTTATCAGTATGCACTATGAAATCTTTAAGATGTAACAAACACCAGTTGACATTGACATTTTGCCTTATGATATCTCAACATCGTTACTATTTTACATTTTTTGCTACTACATTATGATACGGTGTGTACATTTTTGGCACTTGAAAACTGTCTGTTTTTGACAAATACGTTTTCTGTCATGCTATGCTGTATGCTTAGTTATATCACTACAAACAAGTTTTTATTTAATGGGTACATGAATTAAATGCAAGATATTAATTCATGTTCATCATTTTCAGAAAGCAATAGCGTGTAAAAGAAATAAATTAAACAACCACAGCGGTTTACTATGAAATGGAAATTTTACCATCAGAATGAAGGAAAGAAAATGCAGTATCTTCTCATGAAGAGTAAATGGATCAGAATTAACAAGCATTAACAGGCATATACTATACACATCGTATGATAGCAGTCTTGACTAATTATTTTTCTTTCAGAATACGAGGCGATTAATGCAGGCTGTCAGACAGAACTACACATGTTAGTTTTAGTGATGAAATATGCTAGAAGTAAGAAACTCTGTACTATGAATAGTTGTATGAAGTAAATGGTAATATGAATATGAATAATGAAGTGTCTATGTTTTGCAGATGATAATAAATGATGATGAATGGTTATATGAAGAATATGGTAATATGAGTAATGAAGTTTTTCTTTGCAGATTATGATAATGATGATGTTTATTTATTTTCTGTTTGTTAAGAAATGCTATGTAGTTATTTAAGTATTTGTTGCAGTTCCTTTTGACAGTACGTCTTATGTCGCATAGTATAATGACTGAATGTTTTGGAAAAGACAGAGTACATACATATTTACACGTTTCATTACCTGTTAATTCGAAGTTCACTACTTTTCAGCATATTATGAATACATTTCTTCTTTCAGGGCAATAATCCATTTTGTATTTTTTTTTTCAGGAGAAGCTTTTTCATGATATTAATATGCTATAAGCATTTAGTTATTAAACCTGTTCTAGTACTTACATTTTTTTACCCAGTTGTGTCTATTAATTATTTGTGAATGTGATCACATATACTGTACTTGTTTCGTAACCTTGCTACAGCTGACTCATGACTCATGACGTTATTAATCCTTATTTCCAGCAATAAGTCAAAAGCATATATTTTCATGCCCCAGCAACTATCGATCCCAACGCAATGCATTGCTAGTACAAACTATTTTTTATTATCAGTCCCAACTATTTCCAAATAATGCTACCAGTTTAAGATATATTTCTAGTCCTAAATGTAACGCAAATTTTTCTGATGCATTGATTCCATTATGTCTATGTATTAGTGGACTACAGACCTTGACTAATAGTTCCAATGTCTTATATTTTAAATATGTCTTATGTCACTTACACGATATCATATATAAACACCAGTAGCTTGATGCTACACTCAATAACTCCTGTTTTGAATGATGACTTGTGAATAATACTGAATAATGTTTTGTAAAACTATATGAATACTTTGTAACTGGCCAATAAGTGCCAATAATTACTGCAATCAGATGAGTTATGAATACTGTTTTGTAATACTCAATACTTGCTACATGTTCAGTAACTGGCCAATGAATGCCACTGTTTACTGTAATATGATGACTTATGCATAAATGCTATGCCATTAATTAACTCTTGCTTTGAATGATGACTTCTGAATAATGCATAAAAATGGTTTGTAACTGGCCAATGAGTGCCAATATTTACTGTAATTAGATGACTTATGAATAATGTTCTGTATTAATTACTGTAACGAGATGACTTATGAATAATGTTCTGTAATACTCCATACATAGTACAGAAATGTTTAGTAACTAACCAATGAATGCTGATAATTATTCAAATCGGTTGATACACTAATGTAATTCTCAATGATGACTAGCATAAGACTTTATGTCCTTCACCTTCTGACCTAATTACCAGAAGTTACTGCAATATCCGTTTGTCCTGCCCATCCTCATGACCATGGAGCACTATATTTGGTTTTTGCACTAACTCTACGTTGATGTAAGAGTATGTATTCTACAAGAATGTGGTGTTGACGTACCAAGCTGTCCAATACCTTGAACGATGGAGATGTTATTATGGTCCTACTGTTTGGTGTACCTAATGTATTACCAAAATGATAACATACAATATTAATGCAACATTTCAGTGTCTTGGCTACACTGATAAATACTTCAGGGAAGAGAACTTCAGATTGTCTCACTTGGTGTTGTGCTTCAGTAAAAAGATATGGACTTTCAGTGCAGCTACGTGCAACCTACTGTGCTACAACCATGATGCAATCCTTCCCATTCCTTTCCTAGTTCTTGTAAAATGGTAAAGACTTATACAGTGCGTTTAAATTCTTGTAAAATGATAAGGACATATACAGCACGTGTGCACTTCATTTCATTTGTTAATAAGATGACTTGTCCTAAATATGCTAAAGACTTCTACAGTGCATGTGCACTTTATTTCTCTCCCTGATATATATTTAAATGTTGTAAAAATGCTAAAGACTTTTACAGTGCGTGTGCGCTTTATGTCATTTGTTAATATATTTTGCACTCAGTGTGTGTGCACTTTATTTCACTCCTTCATATGTCTAATTCATGTAAAATGCTAGAGACTTATGCAGTGCATGTGTACTTCATTTCATCTGTTAATATGATCAGTTGTCCCAAATATGCTAAAGACTTTTATAATGTGTGTGCACTTTATGTAATTTCTTAATATATTTTGTACTCACTGCATATACATTTTGTCATGTTCTGAACTCAGTGCTTGTGCACTCTATTTCATTTTTTATTATGTTCTGCACTTATCAGTAATGTACTCTGTGACTGTAGACGTAGTAACTAAATAGATTATAGAAAAGTTTGTTGCTCATGGCAAGTCCAATTGACTCACCATCGCTGCCAAATTTTTGCCCCCCCAGTGGAGTGTTATGCAAGAGGTCCATGATTAAGAAATTTGTTGCTAACGCACTCGAGCAGATGTAATTTCGATGTATTGCTCACGCGCTGCCTGCGATATGTAAGCTATAAGAGAATCTCAGACCAGAGAGCAGTGTTGACGACAGTAGGAACTGTGTGTTAGTAGCAGTAAGTAGTTGCTAGCGAGCTCTCGTGTGTATGGAGTTGGCTGGGCCGGTCGTGGGGAACGATGGCGGAGCCTGAGCGATATAATGTAAGGTAAAAGCAGCCTTGCGCATATGTAGTATTGTTATCTCGAGTCCCATGTAAATGTTTTTAAAAAAATTCTCTTAATAATAATCTTTCTCATAAAAAGTAACTTTTGACGATCATTCATTTCAATTTAAAGGATTTATTAATTTCTCCAATCCATGGTCATCCCGATTACTGCAAAGAAAAATCAATTGTTCTTTTTATACATGACAAATCTATCGGCCAGCATTGCACTCGGTTGTGTCAGAAAATTTTTTATAGGAGCAGATATATACGCGTTATCCGGCGACCTTATTGAGGTAGGAATTTTCTATGTATTCAGAATGATCTTTCAGGGCCATGACGCAGCACTGCTGACGTCCAAAATTCACCAATTTAAATTCCCAGTCATTATTGAAAGGTTATAAGTGAGCGACAATTTTTTTTATTATTGAGGGATTAGTCACATTGTATTATTGCAAGATTACAGAATTTATCTGAGGGAGGTTACGCTGAATGTGAATTATAAATAATTATATTTTTATTGTTGGGAGGTTACGGAATTTTTCTGTTGGAAGGTTACAACGGGTTGCTTTTGCGGGCTAAGGATACATGTATACTCCAAAGTGATTCTTTCTCTTTCATACAGATACGAAAGCAAGCTTTGTCCTGGACTGATCCTAGAGATGAGCAAGATGAAGGAAAGATTACAGCAATTATACGTCTCTTATGGCTCTAGCAATTAATCAATTCACGATGTCTGCTTTATTAACAGCACGACGAGCGCTCTGTGAAGTTTATTTAATACGGTATGCGGTACAAAAGAAGGTAAAAAGATATAGTCTACGAGTGCGCTAGAAACTATTGTCAAAACTTCCATCGCATGCCATAGTTTCTTCACCTGAATGTCAAATCCCCTATTGCCATCCAGCCGTGAAACTTCCAAATCTTTTCTACCTACAGGTGGCGTAAACAGACTTGCAAGTGATACTTTTGAATAACATTAACGCCCAAGTGACAGATTCCAATTTCTTCTTAACTTCTCTTTCCAGAGTTACTATCCTCTTTAAGGTGATATCCTTTTTCACACGAAAAAAAAAGGATTTTCTTTTGGAAGCTCGTCTCTCTAAAATTATTGATCGTTTTCTGGACTCAGTCACCGAGTGAGCTCCATTCAGTACGGTGATATAATTCAGCTAACTTCGTTAGCAAATAAAACAAAAATAGGGCATAGGAACAGTTGTGATGTACTAAACTTTGTTGCGCTTAACGTTCTATATGTTATATGTAGATCAGTTACACGGCGTAACATCCAGGCGGCAAGAAAAATATAATAATCAAACCCTGTTTGAATGCTGCCGGCTGTCAATAACGAAGTCGACGTGCTTCAGGAAGTCCATATATTACACACAACGTTTCATGCACACGTACTCTCTCTGAATCAAACCAACATCCACAGTTTCTCTCACAAAAGATTCATCAAAGCGAATTCTGTACTGTGGAGCGAGTGCCTTTCCTGGAAAAAGTCCACGTCACCTGTCAGACTCTCCGGAGGAGAGTATTAAAAAGTAACAAGGGCACTCTACACAAAGGCACGAACAGGCAGGACAAAGGCAGGAAACAGCATTCCGTGGTAGACGGTCAGTGTGCTGCGATACTGATGTAAAATTATTTCATTATTTCACGTACTGACTACTGCGTGAGAGTTCTCAACACGAAACTGATAAACGTCCTTAAATTTTCTTGTAGGACTGATTTTACGTTAATTGGCTACACTCTCGCCTCCATAGATGAGGTCACTAACGGACGCTACTGTGATTTCACTGAGGTCACTGATAGTAGGCTTGAATTCGTGTGGTAGGAGGTACGAGTATATTGCCAACTAGACCTATTTCATGTATGTAGTAGTGACTGACAATACGGCCATGTCCGGTTTAAATCTGAAGCTTGTCCACATTCTCAAATGAACAACAGGTATGCGGTGTTGATATTTTTTCCCAACAAAGGAAAAGGGTGCTATTTGTATAAACGAGTGTTGGAACTTTAATAGTGGCAACTATTTATTTACAGCTCGTACAAAATAGATACGTGTTTCAAAGTTTTACTGACCTTCAAAGTAGTCATCAGCATTGTGTATAACCAGCTGCCAGCGATGTGGAAGTTGTAGGATACTCTTAGCAGTGACAGTTGTGTTGGTAGTTCGAGAGGCGTGGTCTATTGCCCGACGAATTTGTAGCAGTTCTGAAGCGAATGCCGTGAACTGTTTCCTTCGGTTTGGAAGTCGAGTTGAACTTACGAGGGCTTAAGTCAGGGGAATGTAGTAGGTGATATAGCACTTAGCAGTGAAACAAATAACAACTTGCACTGTACGTGCTTGAGCTTTGTCCTGCAAAATGATGGTGAGGTCCTGCAGAAAGTGTTATCACTTCTGACCCTAAGCTTGTCGTAGGTTGTGTTCCAAAAATGCACAGCTTAGAGACAGAAGTGATGACACTTTCTGCAGCACCTAACCATCATTTGGCAGGACAATGCTCAAACACGTACAGTGCAAGCTGTTACTGATTTGTTTGACTCATGAGGTTGCTAAGTGCTATACCACCTACTGCACTCCCCTGACTTAAACCCCCGTAAGTTCAACTCGATTTCTAAACTGGAGCAAACAGTTCACAGCATTCGCTTCAGAACTGCTACAAATTCGTCGGGCAATAGACCGCACAGCTCGAACTGTCAACACAACTGGTACTGCTAAGAGTATTCTACGACTTCCACATCGCTGGCAACGGGTTATACACAATGCTAGAGACTACTCTGAAGGTCAGTAAAACATTGAAACACGTATCTATTTTGTACGAGGTTCAAATAAAAAGTTGCCACTATTAAAGTTCCAACCCTCGTACTTGAATAACTTGAAATGATTACCAGTTTTTTAAAAAAATACCCAAAATGTTGTTAAACGAAGAAAGCGATTACCGTAGCAAAGTCTTAATCGAAGTATATCATGATATACGATGATATTTGAAGATACAATTGATAATCTTGCAGCTCTCGAAAAATGAAATTACAATGAAGTCCAGACCATTAACTGCTTACAGGCGTCGATAAATATCAACGGGAACAGTTGAACATGTGTGCCCCAGCCGGGACTCGAACCCGGGTTCTCCTGCTTATATGCCCGACGCTCTATTCGACTGAGCCATCGAGGACACTGAGGATAGTGCGACTGCAGGGACTTATCTCTGGCACGCTCCCCGTGAGACCGACACTTCCAACTTGCTGTCCACACACTACATTTGTAGTGCACCTGCCGACTTTACTCATTACTCGCGGCAGTCAATCTACCGATTATCAACGTCTGTAAGTAGCTAATGGTCTGGATTTCATTATAATTTTATTACGATATTTCTTATCCGTTTTTCTTGCTTTCCATTTTGTTGGGATTCTTTCACCCATGAGATTCATCTGCCCTTCGGAACCTCGTCCGCCCCTGTATGCAGTGTGCTTTTCCCCGGCAGTATGGCATATATCAACAAGACGACATATCACGTAGCTCGCGTGGTATGAGTGTGATGCGAAGACTACCGGCCTGAGTTCATCGTACTCGCCTGGCCACCAAACTCCCCGGAATTAAACCCAGTCGAAGATCTGTTCCACGGATTCTAAACCGAGAAACCTAACGCAGGTGGGCACGGCACTGAAGTCTGCATGGCTCCACATCCTTGTCGCTACCTTTCAGAACCTCACTGATTTTTCCTGCATGTCTGGCAGCGGCCATACTGAAAAAGTTGGGTTATTCTGGCTTTGGGCAGATGGTGACATTAATGTTGCTGGAGAATGTATAATTATAAGGCCAAATGATAATATTCCATAAGAACCACGCAACATTATTTGGCAATTTGGCGAATAAAATGATCGGATCATTATAGCCACTAAGAAGAGAGAAAAGTAAAGATAATCCGCAGCAATTGTCGGCTGAGACGGAAATGTTGCAAAGTGCAGTGATCATTTTCCGCGTTATAATTCTAAATATTGTTTTTGAGAATTTTTAAAGTAATTAACAAATATTAGTTCTACGCAAAAAAAGAGAGATAGAAAGAGACCTGTAATGCTTGAAGTCTCGTGACCGTTCTACGGTCTACAGGCTCTCTTTACGCTACAAGTAATTTCCTCTTTTGCCAGCCTTTCATAATCCGGGGCGCTGTGCTGTATGCAATCTGGCGTATAGGATTGCTTCTGTGGCTGGCGTGGTGCGGGTTACCAGTTCAAATCTAATCGCCAACAAGTATTGTTTATTAGTTACCGTTTCTAGAAGGGCCTCGAACTTTCCTATGTTTGTAATATTTTTAAACTCTGGAATATCTTATGGCTGTTTGGACTGCAGAATTGTCCTTTCAGGAGCCAATTCTGTTCTTTCAGTATATTTTGTGTGTGCAATAAACGTGCTGTCAGCACTATGTTTGCAGTCCACCGACAACAGTGCTTTCGGTTTTGAAATGGTGTTGAAACCCCCCCTTGGAAACATTTATGAATGACTGTGCTGGTAAACCCCTTACGTTATTTTATTTTCAAACAGCTGAGCAAAACTGAACGTACTCAGATATTTCTCTCTTTACTTATTCTGATGGTCACTAAACTGACACAAAATATTTTTAGCGCAACGCAATCTGACTTTCAATAATCCCTGCAAAAGAATGGCCCTGACTAACAATAATCTATACCTTTCATGAATCACTTACCTCATAAAAATTTTCGTTACTCGAACTACTGCAATACAGCGAGCGCCAATACTGCCAGCTAAATAAAAGATTCTAACTACTGAAGTCACTAACTACTGATAGGCATAGTTAGCAAATGAAAGATTTTGATAGAGAACAATCAATGTATTTACCTTAACAGTGTTCAAAAGTCATAATATATATATATCAGTTCATGACATCCAGTCTTACAAATTTACTGTCTCTGATGGACACACGTCCAGATCATCCGCTCTCAAAACTCCGCCATCTCTCTCCCCACATCCACCACTGCTGGCTGCTCACCTTCAACTGCGCAACGCTACGCGCTATTCACATCCAACTGCCCAGCACTACAATAGCTAATATCACAACAATGCCAACCAGCCACGGACTGCACACAGGACAGCCAGTGATTTTCATACAGAGCGCTACGTGGCGTTACCAATATAAAAACCTAAACAGCCTACTTACAGTGTGCTTTCTGTAGGGCATGTTGATTCCATCTTTATAGTCATCAAAATATTGCTTAGAAAAGTGGAATCAACAACTCGGGTCTGCCGGTGTGGCTGAGTGGTTCTAGGCGCTTCAGTCTGGAACCGCGCTACCACTATGGTCGCAGGTTCGAATCCTGCCTCGGGCATGGATGTATGTGATGTCCTTAGGTTAGTTAGGTTTAACTAGTTCTAAGTTCTAGGAGACTGATGACCTCAGACGTTAAGTCCCACAGTGCTGAGAGCCATATGAACCAACAACTCCGAAAGCAACCATTAATCAATTACGCCGAGAAAGTCTGAGAGATCCCATGGTGTTACGTCTGAGTTCCTCACATGAAACTGTCTGACCCAAAAATACGTTAACATTTGAAAATGCGCTAATTCATCGAATAATGTAGATAGAGATGCCCAACTTGACACACACCTCTGAAATGACATGGAGCCATATTGAAACTAAAAATTAGCGCAAAAACCGGCCAGCAGATGGCGCTGGACACAACACGTCAGTGACGCCGCATGAGAATCGTATAAGAAATGGGTTTTAGTGAGAGAGAGTCACATGCGCCAGAAATCGGGACATATTAGCTTTACCAGAAGATACGCTGCTAGGGAAGATTTATTACCACAATGGGGAATTCATTGCTGCAGCTCTACGATCCTGTCGTACGGATAAAGGTTCTGTGACAAGAGTCGCTGTGAAGAAAATGGTCACGAAGTTCGAAGCCGCGAATTGTTTGGTGAATCAGCCCAGTATTGGGCGACCAGACGCAAGTGCTACTGCGATTCGGAAAGTTAGCGCTCGTAAAATCACACGTCGCATTCCACGCACAACTCTTTGCTATCCGTACAAAGTCCAGTGTCATCATGAAGTGTTTGCTACCGATTTTGTGAAGCGGAGGCATTTCCGGTGTGGACACTTTAACAAATGGGTGAAGATGACGATATGTTTTCTAACGTTTTATGGACAGGCGAGGCCCGTTTTATGGTACGAGGATTGGGCCGCACCCACAACTGCAGAATTGATTCACCATATCACTTGTGATCGGACGTTTCTTCTGCATGGAGTTGTGGGGTGCTGTTTTCAAACTGTCAGTGTAACGGGTGCGAGGTACGCCGACATGTTTCAGAATCGCATCGTCCGTAGCGTAGCTTATAGGCACCTGCAGGAGGTACGACTTTTACGCAGGATAGCGCTCCACCATCTAGTGCCACATACACTCCTGGAAATTGAAATAAGAACACCGTGAATTCATTGTCCCAGGAAGGGGAAACTTTATTGACACATTCCTGGGGTCAGATACATCACATGATCACACTGACAGAACCACAGGCACATAGACACAGGCAACAGAGCATGCACAATGTCGGCACTAGTACAGTGTATATCCACCTTTCGCAGCAATGCAGGCTGCTATTCTCCCATGGAGACGATCGTAGAGATGCTGGATGTAGTCCTGTGGAACGGCTTGCCATACCATTTCCACCTGGCGCCTCAGTTGGACCAACGTTCGTGCTGGACGTGCAGATCGCGTGAGACGACGCTTCATCCAGTCTCAAACATGCTCAATGGGGGACAGATCCGGAGATCTTGCTGGCCAGGGTAGTTGACTTACACCTTCTAGAGCACGTTGGGTGGCACGGGATACATGCGGACGTGCATTGTCCTGTTGGAACAGCAAGTTCCCTTGCCGGTCTAGAAATGGTAGAACGATGGGTTCGATGACGGTTTGGATGTACCGTGCACTATTCAGTGTCCCCTCGACGATCACCAGTGGTGTACGGCCAGTGTAGGAGATCGCTCCCCACACCATGATGCCGGGTGTTGGCCCTCTGTGCCTCGGTCGTATGCAGTCCTGATTGTGGCGCTCACCTGCACGGCGCCAAACACGCATACGACCATCATTGGCACCAAGGCAGAAGCGACTCTCATCGCTGAAGACGACACGTCTCCATTCGTCCCTCCATTCACGCCTGTCGCGACACCACTGGAGGCGGGCTGCACGGTGTTGGGGCGTGAGCGGAGGACGGCCTAACGGTGTGCGGGACCGTAGCCCAGCTTCATGGAGACGGTTGCGAATGGTCCTCGCCGATACCCCAGGAGCAACAGTGTCCCTAATTTGCTGGGAAGTGGCGGTGCGGTCCCCTACGGCGCTGCGTAGGATCCTACGGTCTTGGCGTGCATCCGTGCGTCGCTGCGGTCCGGTCCCAGGTCGACGGGCACGTGCACCTTCCGCCGACCACTGGCGACAACATCAATGTACTGTGGAGACCTCACGACCCACGTGTTGAGCAATTCGGCGGTACGTCCACCCGGCCTCCCGCATGCCCACTATACGCCCTCGCTCAAAGTCCGTCAACTGCACATACGGTTCACGTCCACGCTGACGCGGCATGCTACCAGTGTTAAAGACTGCGATGGAGCTCCGTATGCCACGGCAAACTGGCTGACACTGACGGCGGCGGTGCACAAATGCTGCGCAGCTAGCGCCATTCGACGGCCAACACCGCGGTTCCTGGTGTGTCCGCTGTGCCGTGCGTGTGATCATTGCTTGTACAGCCCTCTCGCAGTGTCCGGAGCAAGTATGGTGGGTCTGACACACCGGTGTCAATGTGTTCTTTTTTCCATTTCCAGGAGTGTATATGAAAGATCTCTTGCGCACACGGTTTGGTGAGGAACGCGTCCTAGACCGCCACTTCCGTCGTGCTTGGCCTCCCATGTCCTCAGATCTCAGTCCGTGTCATTGTTGGTTATAGGATAACCTGAAGTCGCAAGTCTACCGCGATCGTCCGATCTCATTAGGGATGCTAAAAAGGCAATACCTGCTATACCTGCAGTGCTGTTCACAACATTGTCCCTCGGTTATAGCTACTGATGATGAATGAGAGCCGAAATGTTGAGCATTAGCTACAAAGAACATCGACTTCTCTTAAAAATTTGTTGTTATGCTAATTATGGCTTTTGTATCAGATCAAGTGCCCGCCGTACGTCATTTTGTGCATATTTTTGTAAACATGTCATTTGAAGCTTATATGTCACTTTTTACCTTTCTATCTACATTGTTCTGTGAAATATTCAATTTTCAAATGTTAACGGACTTTTGGGTCACCCTGCGTGTCACGCATTTTATGCATCTGCGGTCCCGACATTGAAATAAATAGTAAAATGTTTTGTGATTAGCATTAGTGTGTTGCAATTTCAGAGGCGAGTGTAGTGCTTCTCTGCTGCTGACTGATTACAGTAATCCTCGCTCCCAAATCGGGCGACAGCTATCACGAAATTCACACGACTCGCCTGCGCCCAATGTGTAGGTAAACAAAGCGCGCGCCTGAGAAATGACCGGCGCCTTCCAGGGGTCGCGACACGGCGCGATTTCATGCGCTACACGGGTACCGCGGCAGCGCAAGAGCTCGGATGACTGGGCGACCTCTTGCGTCGGCGCGGGAGGAGGTCTGCGGCAGAGAAAGAGGACGACCGGCCCGAAGAGCCAGGAGGGGACAGCACGGGACAGAGCGGGACAGCGCGGGACAGGTTCCGCGGGCCGCGAGTGACGGGACAGTTGCAGCCATCGGGGTTAACGGCGCGTGCGATTTGCTAATGGCTGCCATTCCACTGGGGCCTCTTGCGTGGGAGGCTGACGTAGCACAGAGCTGCGCATGCACGTTGGCACTACAGTGTCTCCTAAGAACCGGTGGGTACATAGTGTTTCCCAGTTAGGCACTTTATGCAATCCTTGTACGTTTCTTGGCACACTCTGGGTCGTGAATTTTCTAAATTTTGCGATTGCATCTCTCCAACTTGCAAGCTGTGTTGCTTGTAGCGTCTCTCATTGCAGTTTATTGATCATGTCACACTCCCTCGCTGGCGAAACCGCCCCATGACGTATTGTGCTGCTCCTCTTCGAATCCTTTTCCCTCTTTTGTCGATCCAAATAGTAAGTGGTAACAGGCTGACAAACAACACTCAGTAATTAATCGAAAGTGGGTTTTACAATTCTTAAGTCCGCTTTCCCAATGTGTTGAACCTAAAATCACTCCACACAGAAACTCTTCGATACTTGTGAGTTATGGCCAGTATCGGTGATTAAATGCTGGACAACATCAGACATGTCCACCTGTTTACATTACATATCATTGGTCTATATTTACAGTCAGTTATCATTAGTACCAATAGGCGCTGATCGTCTGCTGGTCTATCTGAATTCCGTAACAAGTTTCTAGAGCTGCTACCTTCCTGTGCACAACAGCATCATCTGTGAATAACCGCATAGCGCTACAGACGTCCTTCATCAAGCACTTTATATGCTGCCTGGAGGGAAGGAGGAAACGAAACAAGACTTCACGGGTTGAGACGGCATGTAATGTTATTTCAGTGATAACGTTAATGAGTAAATGTGACAAAGAACTTGGCAGTATGACGCCACTTACAGGCATGACGTAGCACCGTCTGTCACCTGTATGCAGGCACTGATTCGGGTTGGAATGGTGTCACAAAGCCGTTGAACACTCTCTTCTCTCCTGAGGCAAGCTGGCTCACAGCTGCTGTAACTGGCACTGGGATGGAGCTGGCGTTCGAGCTGGTACCACACATGTCCTACAGGCGTCAAATCTGGGGATTTTGCTGGACATGGGAGACCACGAACATCACTCAGACACTCCAGAGACACACGCGGCCTTTGCGGAAAGCATTAGCCTTTTTAAAGTTGGCGCCATGTCACTGTTATATGAATGCATGTCCGAAAGAACAATCACGTGAAATCCGCAGCTGTGATACATATTATGGTAACTGAAGGTTTTGGAGGGAGAAAGGAAAACGGAAGGGAAGAAACTATCGATGTCAGCAGCATCGGACATGTGCGAAAGAATAGGTGAGAATCTAAAATTAGCAGTCGTGGAGGATACGGACGGGAACTGCGCATAGGGGTGCTAGGCGGGAACGTGAGCCTGCGCGGGAGCTTGCCGAGACAATCCGCGCATGTGCGACAAATATTGTGTCCGGATGGCGCAGTGCTTTACACAACTGTCTAATAAGAAGGAGATCCTGGGTTCGCGTCCCTATCTGGCACACATTTTCACTCACTGCTGCTGATTCGGCATAAAGTCCGTAAGCAACTGATATCCATAGTTCCTTCCCTTTCCTTTTCTTGCTCTCTCCAAAACCTACAATTTACATACCATGATACCACGTAACGTTCTTGCGTCACGGTTATCTCAGTCATTACCAGTCGTGCGTTGAAGTCATGCATCGTATCATGGCAAAACATTAGAAGATTAAGACCTCTCCTCAGGCTGGCTCCATACTTGCCGAGGGCCATCCGAAGTAGTACAGTACCGCGATTCACCGCTGAACAGAATGCGACGCCATTCATCAGCGGTTGACGCTCTCTGCTCACGGGACCACTCCAAATTGTTTTAACGGTCACTGAAACGCCCGCTATACCCGCTAGGCACAACAGGTAATTAGGATTATGGAAAGTGCCAAATAAGGTTTCGAGTCAGTTTCACTTTCTAATTTTAATTTATTGTAATTTAATAACACATTTACAACCAAAGCAGCATAGTGGAACCTTTACGAAATACAACACTTTCACGGCGGAAGGCCTCCAAACAAAAGATCTTCAAAATAAACAAGATAAAAATGAAGTTAGAATAGCAAATAAAATAATTAAAAGAAACATATATGACAGCTAGGTGGAAAGCCTCAAGGCAAGGTAGACAGAACAAACATATGCAAGGTGCAATACAAATGGCTGCAGACCACAATTAAATTTCAAAATTTTAAAATATATTACCACAAACCTTTACAGGCAGAAGGCCGCAATGTTTAAGCTTGAAAGATAATTTTAAGAATAAAGTTGCAAGGCTGAAAGCCCACAGTTAATTTTCCAAATTTTTTAAAAATTTGACCATAAACCTTAAATTTTAAATAGCTGAAAACAGATAATTAAACACGGGTGGAAAAGACAATAAAGACAACGGCACTCAGAAGCCTCCAGGGAGGTCAGTCTGCTCTCGTTCACTTAGGTGAGACAGGAGGTGAACCCAACTACACTTGATCCGTTGGAATCAAACCAGGGGACAGCCACGGACGGACCGATCAACGACTCGCTTGCCATCAATCAGTACATGATAACTCAAACACAAAAGGTTACAAATGTGCTAATGCACAATGGTGTATCTATTAGCTGTCAAAATTACACACGATGTTGGACAGCGACAACCGATGAGGAAAGGACGCTGCCTGAAATTACGTTAGTGGCCAGGGCAGGTAACCGGAACGCTAACGGCCACTAGACAGAAAATTCCGCTGATACACTTGAACTTGAAATACGGTAATATAGTTAAGTTCACCTAAAAAGAACAGTGCCTGAATTTACGTGAGGGGCCAGGGCCAGTAACCAGAACACTAACGACCACAAGGCAGAAAATTCCGCTGGTGCACTCAAATTGTAGTCAACCAATATAGTTAATTGCACCACATGGCGCCTAAATTTCAGTAATAGAAGCACTCGGTGTTGCTCTCAGGAAAACCGCCGAAACGAACCACCGCAACATGAATGGACGTGGCTTTGGTAGTTGAACCCACTACTTAACTTTGACGTTCTGGGTCGGTGAACCACGAAACTCATAGCGATCGGACAGCTCCACACACGCTCCGACACTGCATAGGGACCGCTAGCGGACCCAGCCAATTGCAGCCCGCGGAGATAACTTCCCTGATCCACAGCAACCGACCGACTCTCTCAGATTGCCGACAACATCTAAAATAGTCGTCAGTGGAATAACGGCAACTACACACACAACCTGACGAACACTTGCACGAAGACCTGAACGATACCCAACAGTAACCAAGCACGCACGAAGAAAAATCGAGAGTCGATGCACACACACACAGCCGACTCATAAACGATCGGCGAGCCAAAACGCGTCGTCCGGTAGGACGACCGACCGACGCTCCACCAAGACCGTGGCCCGGCACAAGTGGTGCGTGGCGGCAATGGTCGGGCGAACCATGTCGACGCAGACCTCACTGCTTCTCCAACCCGACTCCACTAGTGCCGCATTGCAACTCCCCGACTGGCAGGTCCGGACTGCGCTCCAGACCGGTTGCAAAGGACTAACAGACCCGAACTCGCAACCCGAACTGGCTTACGACCGACAAAGACTAGGAAGTCACAGCAGTCGAGCAAAGATATTACGAGAGGGGATATATCGATACGCGCTGCTAGTGCCGGTCACGGTCAGGCAAAGCAGCAACTCAGTGACAGTAATAATTTAAATTAACGTAGTGAGGTGGAAGTACATTAAAAACACGGTGTAAAATACACGATGGCGGGAACACGAGCCACACACGGCTCAGTCTCCTACGCAGCGGCCGGTGATTCCCTAGTCCGGCTTCTGCTAGGCAGGCACAGATGTGAAGAAGTTTCAGTGTCCAAAACGGTGAACTGCCTTGTGGTGGTCACACGATGTAAACCGGAACGTTGGCGACGTAACTTCCTGGCCTCACATTCCCATTCAGTCCAGCATCGGGCCGCTGTTTCATCCGAATGTCCTACAATCTGAATTTTGCGCGCTTCCACAAGCTATTCAGGCGGAGAGCAACAATGAAGCACATTTCAATGTCAGGTGCAGGTATCGCATCTCCATGTCCTTTACAGTGGGCGCTCAACATACAGTGCTGTTAACACCCTTTATATACGGTATCAAGCATGATAACAACGCTAAACACGAGCAACAATAATGTACTCTGGTGACAGTTCTACCTGTGCACTGCTCTGATCATTTATATATCTATAGGTGGTTTGGCCGTGGATCAAGCTACTTTGACATCCGACCATATCCGTGGGTGCTTCATTATTTTGACAGACAATACTTATCGTAAAAGACAGCGGCCTCATCATATTGCTTTAAGGTACACAGGTTGCTACGTTTCCATCTGTTGATTCCATACGTTCCATACTTCTACGGGATGCCACTGTAACAGGTCAGCTGATCAGCACGATGGTGTTGTAGCCCTTCTCATTCACCAAAAATTTGATATTCAGTCGAAACACGTTGTAAGCTGCCACTCCTTTTGAAACTACACATGCAGTACAAGTCAAATATAGCAATGATGACATAGTATAGACCTGTGGCTGATTTCTGTTGCCACCAAGACTGTAACATAATGTAAAAAAGGATCAATAAAAAGAAGAAATCAACTGTGGCAAAACATGTTTTGGTACTACCCAAAACAATAACTGTGCTCATGCAAAAACGTGAGCCCTCTTCCATTCATTATTGTACTCGAATGTTCATACAAGATTACGAACACACTTGATGCCCTTAAATATACCCCCAGACAAAAATTACAATCCACTTGTAACCCAATGTGACTTGTGAATTGCAACAAGAGACACCAAATCTTATGTAAAGCGAAGAGAAGGGCGAGGGGGAAGGGTGCAGCTACTGGGAAGTAACACTACTGGATATCAGTACCGAATGTTGAACGTGTGCATGAACTGCAAACCACATATTACACAACCTCAAAGTATACTTAATCCTATGTTTTAATTGCGATTTGTCCAAAGGCAATTGTTATTGTAGTATAACCTAAGGTCGTGAAAAGAATTAGCTTGTGTGGCGAATGTGATGATTTGCCGCTACGGTCGCAGGTTCGAATCCTGCCTCGGGCGATGTCCTTAGGTTAGTTTGGTTTATGTAGTTCTAAGTTCTAGGGGACTGAATATCTCAGATGTTAAGTCCCATAGTGCTCAGAGCCATTTGGACCATTTGAACTGCATTACTATCAACTTACGGACACAGCTGAAAATTTGTTGCATAGAATAAATACTACTGGGGCATGCATCTGCAGGGTAACCAATGAGCAAATTAAACATAAGAAAAACGTTCCATCTTGAAGCCAACCTTAATGCTATAAACTAAGTGGAAGTAATAGTTCTAGGACAATTGTGTAAGATATTGAAATCGAGAATGTCGAAGTGTGTCGGAAACCGTAGTACACTGAGGTGACAAAAGTCATGCTCTGCTTCCTAATGTCGTATCGGACCTCCTTTTGCCGGGTAGGAGTGCAGCAATTCGACGCAGCAACGACTGTACATGTCGTTGGAAGTCACCAGCAGAAATATTGAGCCATGCTGCCTCTATAGCAGTCCATAATTACCAAGCTGTTTCTGGTGCAGGATTTTGCACACGAACTGATCTCTTGATTATGTCCCATAAATGATCGATGTGGTTCATGTCGAGTGATCTAATTAACCAAATCTATAGTTCGAATTGTCCAGAACGTTCTTCAAACTACTCGGGAACAATCGTGGCCCATTGACATGGCTCATAGTCATCCATAAAAAGTTCGTCGTTGTTTGGGAACAATTAGACCATGAACGGTTCCCAATGGTCTTCAAGAAGTCGAACATAGCCAATTCCAGAGGACCCATTGCATTCCACATAAACACAGTCCACACGATAGTCAATAAACCACCAGATCGCACAGTGCGTTGTTGGCAACCTGTATCCATTGCTTCGCGGTATCTGCTCTAGTGTTGATTGTTACCACCAGCTTTTACCAACTGTAATCGGTACTCATCTGGGACGCCCTTGGTTTTTGGGTCGCCTAGGGCCCAGTCGATGAGGTCACGGACCAATGAGAGTCGCTACAAGCGATGTCAACCTGTTAGCAAAGGCACTCGCGTCGGTCGTCTGCTTGGCGTCTAACGCCAAATTTCATCACACTGTCCTAACCGATACATTCGTCGTACCTACCACACTAATTTCTGCGGTTAATTCACGTAGTGTTGCTTTTATTGTAACGCTGACGACTGTACCAAACCAGCTACTCTCGGTCGTTAGATAAAGGTTGTCAGCCACTGCATTGTCCTCAAATTTAGTATTCTCGCCACTCTCTTAACACTATGGATAGCGCTAACAAAATGGAATATTCGAAGCGTCTAGCTCCAACTACCATTCCGCGCTCAATGTTAATCCTCGTTTTGCGGCCATAATCACATCGGGAAGCTATCCAGATGAATCACCTGAGCACAAACAAAGCTCCGCCAACGCACTGCCCTTTAATACTTTGTGTACGTCAAACTACCGCCATTGTATATGTACATATTGGTGTCTCCTGGCTTTCGTCACCTCAGAGTATAATTTACAAGTAGATTAGATAGACAGTTCCAGCATGGTGTTTATGAAGAAACATCCAATAAGAGAATCTATCATCTCTGGTAAACAACGTGTCTTACGACTACAGTAGAAATATCGCTTGGAAACATAGTCGCGTGTGAGATACACTGGTGAATTTACAGGTGCCTAATGCAGAGATTAATTTAGATCGCTATTTATTTTGAAGCAATTGAAAATGAGAACGAAGACCCAGTATTCTGCTCGTGAAATCCGCACGTAAACGACAAAGTTAAGAAGATACGATTTTATCTGACTTGAATTTTATCATAGATTCGAATCGACGAAATGCAACTCAAATGCTCTCACCATTATACCGAAAGCTGCTCGTCGAATGCGTCCATGTTAAACACAAGTCAAAAGCTTGAAGTACTGCTCACTGTTTCGTGCTGGCCGAGGCGCAGGATGTGACGAGAGTGCGTTTCTACTTCAAAGCGTAATGGAACTGAAACGAACTCTGCTACCTGCGTTCTCATTGGTCGACGTCGGTCAAAGCTTTGGCAAACGTTAGTTTCTCCTACGGTAGACAAAAAGTTAAGCGGAAAGTGACATACGCCGAGCACGGCGAAGGTCTGACATGCGTAAAAGAAGCTCGTCACGAAACGGCAGTCCTCTACCGTTACATTGCGAGATTACACTTGTGTCCAAAATTAAAGCAACAAACCACTAGTTCCTCGTCCTGTCTCTAATTCACGATATAATCATACAGACAGTCGTCAGATATCCGTACCATCAGAAGATGACATTCTGGTCAACGAACAACCACACAAATGATGACGTCATGGCACCCATCAAACGGGATAGTGATTGCCGGGTAGTCTCACATCCACAATCGCTGTGTACACAGTCACAGACGATGTACTGGGGCACAGAGAAGACTTCTACCCGGTTCTCAGCAGTGGAGAATGGGAAGTATGGAAGCAGGACAGTCGCAAACTGATATAGCCCGATGGCTTAATGTGAACAGTTTTCTTGTTTCCCGGACACGGCGACGGTTTATAGAGACTGAAACTATATCCCAAAGACGAGGATAGGGCCGGCCATTTGTGACACCAGAGAGAGAGGATAGTTTTTGTCTGTAAGAACACTACGGTACCGTCTTAGTACTGCACGGCAACCCGCTTCAGACCTCGAAGCATCCTCTGGACGTGTTTTATCGAGACAAACGGCATGCAGGAGGCTTCGGCAGAGTCCCCTTTATTGTGGACACCCGTTGCATATGTACCTCTGGAGCGTCTTCACAGAAGGGAACATCTCTAGTGGAGTCGTTAACATGCAACTTGGAAGGTGGAACAGTGAGCCAATGTTCTTTCCACAGTTGAGTACCGGTTTCACCTGGAGAGTGATTATCAACGGATTCGCAACTGAAGTGAAGATGGAGCACGATTTTGGGATCCAAATATTGTGATAACCGACCGATACTGAGGAAGATCCCTAATGGTGCGGGCATGGATTACAATTACGAGTCGACCACCTCTCCATGAAACTGTATGGGTAAATCAGCAAGGCTTGACTGCTGTCAGGTATTGTGACGAGATCTTGGGGCCTCATGTACGGTTATTACGAGGAGCTGTAGGTCCAGACTTTGTACTGATGAACGATGATGTTCGACCTCATAGAGCACAGGTGGCTGATGTTTCCTTGGAAGATATTGCACGCCCGGCGTGGCCTACTCGCTGTCTCGATTTGAAACCCACGGAGCACGTCTGGGATGCACTAGACACACGGGCTGCATCACGTCAGCATCCATCAACCACTCTCTAAGATTTGCGAGCACCGCAGCAGGAGGAATGGCCGTTGCAGCTTCAACATGATATTGATGCCATTATCCACAGCATGTTCAAAAAAATGATCAAATATGTGGGAATTCCTAAGGGACCAGACTGCTGTCATCGGTCCCTAGACTTACACACTACTTAAACTAACTTAAACTAAGTTATGCTAAGAACAACACACACACCCATGCCCGAGGGAGGACTCGCACCTCCGACAGGAGGGGCCGCGCAATCCGAGATAAGGCACCCTAGACCGTGCGGCCGCTCCTCGAGGCTGCAGCATGTTTCGTCGTTTGTCAGGACTGTATTATTGCCAGAGGTGGTCACACCCCATACTGAGCGTATTAATCACTTGTCGGAATGTGTGTGTAAATCCGTTAAGTTGGGAAAAACGAATAACAATTTTGTCTGGCACTATGCATGTTGTAGATGTTTACGTTCTGTATTCTTTATTTTGTTTCTACTTTACTATCCTCCAATTGTACTGTTTTGAGGTGAAATACACGCAACCTTGCAAAAGTTCGGTTTATTGCTTTAATTTTGACACCGGCGTATTTCACTAATATTTTCTAATCGTGAATTATGATGTACAGGGTGTCTCAAAAGCTACGCCACAACTTCATTACGTTATAACGCCCAATTTAATTTGTGTTCCAGGTTGTCGTGAGTGAAGCGAAGTGACAAAGGTTCAAGAAAATCTCAGTGTGGAATGGTTTATTCTGACCAAACTGGACACACAGATTCAATTGAACTTCCAAACGTGTTGTAGGAAGCAACCACCTTCGCGGACGTCGATACGCCGTTGGTACAGGAGTTTTATGGAACCAGACGACAAGCAACAACGCAAGCAGTCCGCTGTGGACGTTCTTCATCGCTTAGAGGAAAATGGAATTTTGATAAGCAACCTAGGATATTCTAGTGAAGCAATACTCCGCGGTTGTAGTAAAATAAAGAAGCACCATGGTCCCATCTGAGCGTCTGAGACACAACCAACTCGCATGCTGTGGCGGCAGAGGTACGTGGCAGCCCGGAAGTAAAAGTATGGCGTTGTACGAAGATTGATCACACTGTACGGCCATTTTTCTCGTACTAAGAAAACAAAATGTTAATTCTAACAACTGTGTTGGTATTCTGGATCTGTTTCCGTTAACAAAAATGGCTAACTTCCAAAACACAATCGTTTTCCAATAAGACGGTTCAACACTACACTGGGCCCAGACTGCGCAAGAAGTTCTGGGCAAAAGTTTCCATATCAGTGGATTGGGAGGAGTGCTCCAATTCCCTGAGTCTCAGGTCACCTGACGTTACACCGATGGACTTATTTCTATGGGGCACGTCAAGGACCGAGTCTACCAAGTCTCTATCAGCCACTTCAGTAATTTAAAGAAGAGAGCCTTTGTTGCTGTTGCCATAGGTCAGGCGGAAATGTTGTGACGATTGTGAATAGACCTTAAATAGAGGCTGGTTGATATTCCTGCCACCAAAGCCGCACAATCTGAAATCGTTTGAATGGCACTAAAACTTTTTTTTATTGATCAGTTTTCTGATTGGTTTGATGCGGCCGGCCGTGAAATTCTCTCCTGTGCCAACCTTTTCTTCTCAGACGAGCATTTCCAACCTATGTCCTTAATTATTTACTGGATGTACACAAATTTCTGTCTTCCTTTACCGTTTTGTTCCCGTACAGCTCCCTCTAGAATAACGGAAGTTATTTCCTGATGTCTTAACGGATGTCCTATCATCCTGTCCTTTCTCCTTGTCAGTGTTTTCCACATATGTCTTTCCTCGCCGATTTTGCGGAGAATCTCCTCATTCGTAATCCTATCAGTCCATCTAATTTTCAACATTTTTCTGTAGCTTCACATGTCAGATGCTTCTACACTCTTCTGTTGCTTTTTCCCCACAGTCCATGTTTCACTGCCATACAATGCTGGGCTCCAAACGTACATTCTCAGAAATTTGTTCCTCAAATTAAGACCTATGTTTGATACTAGTAGAATTCTCTTGGCCAGGCATGCCGCTTTTGCCTGTGCTAGTCTGCTTTTAATGTCGTCCTTCTTCCGTCCGTCATTCGTTATTCTAGTGCCTAGGTAGCAGAATTCCTTAACTTCATCCACTTCGTGACCACCACATTCCCATTGCTGCTACTTCTAATTACTGTCGTCTTTCTTCGATTTATTCTGTCCATACGTGTTCACTAGACTCTTTACTCTATTCAAGGTATCGTCTAATTCATCCTCACTTTCACTGAGCACAGCAATGTCATCAGCGAATCTTAACATTGATATACTTTCACAGCAAATTTTAGTCCCGGTATCGAACGTTTCTTTTATTTCTGTCATTGCTTCTTCGAGCTATAGACTGAACAGTAGGGTAGGAAGACTACAGCCCTGCCTTACCCTTTTTTTTAATCCGTGCATTTCCTCCTTGGTCTTTCACTCTTATTTTTCCCCCTTGGCTTTTGTACATATTTTATCTTACCCGCAATTTCCTTTACGTTATCTCTATTTTTCTCAGGATTTCGAACATATCACCATTTTACATTGTTGAACGCTTTTTCCGGGTGGACACAGTATGAACACGTCTTCATTTTTCTTCAGTCTTGCTTCCGTTGTCAACAGCAACGTCAGAGCTGTCTCTCTGCTGCCTTTGCCTTTCCTAGAGCCAAACTTTTGGTCACCTAACACACTCAATTTTCTTTTCCATTCTTCTGTATTTTGTTCTTGTGAGCAACTTGGATGTCTGAGCTCTTGTGCTGATTATGCGATAATACTCGTATTTGTCGGCTTTTGCAGTCTTCGGAATTGTGTTGATGTTTTCCGAAAGTCTGATGCTATAGTGCCAGTCTCATACATGCTGCCCAGCAATGTCAATAATGGTTTTGTTGCCACTTGTCCGAATTTAGAAATTCCGGTATAATGTTATCCATCCTTCTCCTTTACTTAATTGTAAGTCTTCCAAAGCTCTTGTAAATTCTGGTTCTAATGTTAGATCGCCTATCCCTTCCCTATCGACTCCCGTTTCTTCTTCTATCAATTCTTCAGATAGGTCCTCCCATTATAGAGTCCCTCAGTGTGCTCTTTCCTCCTATCCGCTCTCTCCTCTGCAATTAACAGTGGAACTCCCGTTGCACTCTTAATGTTACCACACTAACTTTTAATTTCACCGAAGGTTGGTATGACTTTTCTATATGCCGAGTAAGTCCTTCCAACAATCATTCCTTTTTCTATTTCTTCATATTTTTCATGTAGTCATTTCACCTTAGCTTCCCTGCACTTCCTATTTACTTCACACCTAAGCAACTTATATTTCAATATTCCTGAATTTCCCTGAAAATTTTTCTTCTTCTTTTTTTTTTGTCTGTCAACCGAAGTATTTCTTCTGTTACCCATGGATTCTGCGCAGTTACCTTCTCTGAATCTATGTTTTTCTCTCCAACTTCTTTGATTGCCCTTTTTAGAGGTTTCCATTCCTCCGCAACTGAACTGACTACTGAGCTCCACATTATCGCAGTATCGATAGCCTCAGAGAACTTCATCCGTATCTCTTCATTCCTTACTATTGCATATTATAATATATTAAAGTTGTAGCGTATCTTTTGAGTTACGTTGTATTTCTGAAGCCTCTCTGTTAGTACTTTTTCCAGTTACTCTGTCAGAAACAGTTTCAATACCATAAAAGCTGTGACAATGATTCGAAGTAAAAATGTCAAGCAAATATAGGTTCTGAAATGTATGAGCTAAGAGCACCACATCACGTTCGAAACTGTGAAACAAATCTCTTCTATTGAAAGCTCTTTGCTTTCCATCTTTTGGGAAGAAGTAGTACGACCCAACAGAAGAAAAGTTTTTCTAATGAACATCGACTGTAAGGTGCAGACCTTCAGAGCTATGAGCAGTTGTTTAGTAGACAGATGTGTTACACAGTAGCGAAGATGAGCAAGTGCTCATAGCTCTTAAGGATGAATGCTACAGCTCATGTTTGTTGGACATTTTTACTTCGAATGATCGTTCCTCCCAAATGTTCAAATGTATGTGAAATCTTATGGGACCTAACTGCTAAGGTCATAAGTCCCTAAGCTTACACACTACTTAACCTAAATCATCCTAAGGACAAACACACACACCCATGCCCGAGGGAGGACTCGAACCTCCGCCGGGACCGGCCGCACAGTCTATGACAGCAGCCCCTCAGACCGCTCGGCTAATCCCACGCGGCCGTTCCTTCCAAATCCCTGAATATCGACATTACGATGTGTTGTGGAGCATACGTCTTGTGTACTATCTTTTACCCCTTCCTATTTAATTCTAACTGGTGTGCAGGAGGAACGAATGTCACTAAACCTCCACATGATCCCAAATTTATCTGATTTTATCGTCATAATCATTCCGTAATGTAAATGTGAGGGAAATCAATATACTGATTGACTGATCTTGGAATGTTCCGTCTTTAAATTTTAGCACTATAGTCTCGCTAATGCACAACGACTTTGTCTTAGCGTCTGACATTGGTGCTTGTTGGGCCTATTTCGGAAGCTCGCGGACTTTGTACGTGAACCACAGAAATAATCTAATATTTTTGTTAATCCTACATGTAGTCGATGGAAGAAGGTCGTCAAGATTCTTTCGATGAATATGAGTTTGGAATTGGCGTTTTTTAAAATCTGTTTGTGTGTGTCATGGTCCGTTGCCAGGAACGTCAGGTAAACATCTTTGTGTTTGAACAAGCACTTGGCTCATGAACGCAGGGCAGAGAAGACCTATTTCGGACATATAACGAGGCTCACGCTGCAAGCTGTGGAGCTGTGTACAAGAACAAAGAAGCTTTCGTTAACAACTTCCGAAGTGCCTTCAGCGTACCTTTTATTTATAAAATATTACTTAGAACGATCTTGATCGCATAAGAACAGTTTTATTCATAATTTCTGACCGGTTTAGACCCAATGTGGAATGTATTCCATCCATACGGTGTAAATTGAGGTGCAACAAAGTAGCCGGAAACATATAATATAATAAATATTAAGGTAGAAATACGTTACACGGTGTTATACTAAGTGGTGACGTATAGAGACTACGGCAAGAGCAGGAAATGTGGATATCACCAACTGAGTGTGTATATCACCGACTATATAGCGGAGTTTAATAGCAGATACCCCGCCCGTTGTCTGTAATTGCCATCGCTGCTGTGCCCCATACGCTTACAAAGTTTACCTCTTGTTGAACTGGCGTGAGTAAATGCCTAATTTTCTCACTAGCTTACTGTCGTCATAGACTTGCCGTAGACTGCCTCACAGCAACTTCGTGAGGCTATGTTATGGAACTATACTGTTGTGTGGACCCATCATATTCTTAATGATCCCTATTAATTGTGCTAATTATCAGCCAGGATCAATGTAATCATTGTCCGCCCTGATAGCTGAGTGGTGGAGTTGGCCTTTGGCTGTGCTGCGGTGAGGACGCGCTGTTTGTGTTCCTGCCGCGGAGCGAGCGCTCGTGTTGTTTACATCGTACTCGGCCGTTTCGCGCGTGCCATACTCAGCATATAGGTCACTATGGTGCACCAATACAGAAAATCGACGCTCAAATTTACGTTGCGCAACGAATTTGCACGGCCCAAAGCACTCGAAGTCGAACGATTTCTACGAGAAGAAGTTAAAATCCCGACGACCGACATTCTCGGCATTCACTTGTCCATTGTAAGTAGTATCGTATATGTCAAGATCATCAACGACGCAACATGTGAACGGATCCTTCGGGACTCGAAACAGGGCCTCCGTTTCTGCCATGCTGATGGCAATGTGGGGACTGTGCACGTCGATTATTCTGGCATGGGACTCCGCACGATCAGAATTTTCGAACTTCCTTTCGAACTACCGGCGGAGGACGTCGTGACAGCGCTGCGCCCCTACGGCACGGTACATGATCATATTGCGGAAAAATGGACGCAATTCCAGACATATCCTGTGCTGAACGGAGTCCGCGTGGTCCGAATAGAACTTAAAAGACATGTACCTTCATATCTGAATATCGGTGGCTGCCGTGCCATCGTCATGTACGATGGGCAATCGAAGACCTGGTTGTGGGAAGGAGGGACACCTCAGATCAGAATGTACCCAACGTCGAATCACTCAACTGCCGCCGGCTGACACGGACCCGCCAGCGCAGCCGACACTGCTTCCCGTGACTTATGCAGCAGCCTTCACGACAGCTACCACTTCACCACGACAGCCGACATCCACTGTTGGGTCGCGGCTCCATCTTCCAATACAGGGCGATGATGACACACCCGTTCCACAAGCTACGGATTCAACTCCGATGCCACCGCCCCCGTCGACGGATAACAACATACATGACGATAGCATGGCCGTAGACTCGCTTCTTGTGCCTACGGCTGCCTTTGTGCCGGAGCGTCGTGAATCTTTGCCATCGTCTGACACAGAAGGACACAACAGGAAGCAACGCTGTCCGAAGCGACGGAAGTGGAGGCGTTGAGCAACTTTCGAACGGGATGCGACACAGCCTCCAGAGGACGACGACTCCACCTTCAATGACGACGCTACCACAGAGGCAGCCGCCATTTGCTGCAGTGTGGCACCACCGAACGGAACTGAGGACAAACCACATATATCTACAGTGGCAAAATCGGATGCCGATATGCAGGACAGATGCTGCCCACCACCTTCTGGGGTACAAGCACCCATGCCGTGTCCTGAGAAAGCTAGGGAAGCCGATCTTGCTTTGAGTTTTCCGACGTGGGCGGATGACCACGACGACGACGGAACCATGCAAGTTACACCAACAGGGCCCACGCCATTGGCGCCGGCTCTCTAGAAAGGACTGCAGGTGAGCTTTGGGGGGATGCGGAGGTGTCAATACAGTCAGAAGCGCCATAGGTAATTCCAGTCTTAATGGATAACTTAATACCTGCGGTTCGGCAACAAGCTTACCACCACGCTTAACCTCAACACGATACGAACGGCAGTGAAGATCCAGTTGCTGCGTGAGATGCTTCGTTCTTCGGATGTTGACATTTCCCTGTTTGACGAAGAGTATATAGCGGCCCTACCCGTTTTCTACGGTTATGTGACATATGTGTCACCGGCGGACCGGAATAGCAGCGGTACGACAATACTAGTGCGCGACGGAATTGCCATTGAAGAAGTGACTTACCTTCCGTCAGGAAGGGGGCTGGCGATCACAGCACTGGGCACGCGCATCATTAACATTTACGCTCCATCAGGAACTGACCAACGCCGCGAACGATCGCTGTTCTACCCTGAGGATATCGCCCCCCTCTTTATCAGCCGCTTCGATCAATATATCTTCGGCGGCGACTGTAACTGTGCGCTCCACCCCAAAGACCAAGTCCCACATTTCTCGACTTGTCAAGAACGGCTCCTGGTTCGAGATCTGCTTCTCACCGACACGTGGGAGACAGTGCACCGTGACCGTCCCGGGCCGACATACCTTACTAGTAACTCAGCCAGTCGCCTAGACCGCATTTATGTCTCACGAGCTCTAGCGCCGTGAGTATTGGACGCCGAACGTTGGCCGCTTGCCTTCTCCGATCATAGCGCTTTCATATGCACACTCACTCTACAACAGCAGCGGATATGGCGCAGCCGAGGACCCTGGAAGCTGAATGTGGCACATCTTCAAGCCCCGGAATGTCGTCAGATTATCGCCAACACATGGCTGGATTGCGAACGTCGCCTTCCCCGATACCCATCGACTCTAGCATGGTGGGTGGACTGTGCAAAACCAGCGTTTCGGCGTGTGCTAACACAATTCGGAAAAGATATCGCAGCTTGGCATCGTCACACATTGGACTTCTATTACACGATGCTTCGCGAACTCGACAGCCAACCACCATCTCCAAACCGACAAATGGAAAGCCGCCGAATTAAAGGTAAAATATTGTCTCTTACGAGGAAACGTTTGGAGGGGGTCGTAGTGCGACCGCGACGTCAAGACCGAGCGGAAGGAGAAAACCCGTATATGCATCACATCGTGCTCGACAGCCGCCGACGCCGTCAGCAGCTGATCACGGACCTCATATTGCCAGGTGGTAGGGTCGTAATGACGAAGGCGGCGGTTACAGAAGCCTTTGCAGATCACTATCGCCGGTTTTGCGACGAGGTGAATACAGAGGACGAGGAAGCGGACGATCACGACATACCGCAGAACGTGTCGCACACCCTCGACAATGCAGCAGCGGCGACGCTGTTAGGTGGACTTACACGGAACATCGAGGACACGCTTAAAAAGGGAGCACTCAACAAATCTTCCGGGCCAGACGGACTGCCTCTCGAGTTTTATCGGACTTTCCACGATCTAATGATGCCCCGATGTATCATCATGTACCAAGAACTGATGACCCCCGGTTCCCACGTGCCGCCTGCATTCGTTGAAGGTCTCCTTATACCGATACACAAGCCTTCCAGGGTTCGGACGGTCGAGGACTACAGGCCAATTACAATGCTCAACTCGGACTATAAAATCTTCGGCCGACTATTCGCCAGCCGCATAAAGAAGGTTCTGCCCCTACTCCTATCAATGGAGCAAACGACACAGGGCGGGGTGACCAACATGCAAACGGTAACCAGCGAATGCAGGGATTTAATAGCCATCGCCACATCATGTCGCCTTCGAGCTGCTTTGATCTCCATTGATTTCGACCACGCCTTCGACAGAGTTTACCACAAGTTCCTTCTGTCCGTTATGGCCCGCATGGGCTTCCCGCCTGACTTTCTCGACATCTTTCAGCGCCTTTTCCTTGGAGCTGCATCCCGTGTACTGGTGAATGGAAGTATTGCGGGTCCCTTTCCGATCCGACGGTCAGTTCGCCAAGGATGCCCACTCTCCATGATTCTTTACGCGATCGCACTCGAACCACTTGTCGGAGGGTTTAAAAACAGGCTCTCGGGCATGTCATTGAGGGATCACACCTTTCACTGCAGGATATATGCTGATGACCTTCTATTACTTGTCCGATCTGGTGGCGAGGTACGCTCGGTGATACAATGGATCAATCGCTATGGATTGGCGGCGGGCAGCCTCATGAATGTGGCCAAGTCGGCAGCCATGCCCATTGGGAGAGGTCTACAGGAGGACGCTTTAGCCCCACTCCCACTAGTTAACAAGATCCGGTTCTTGGGCATAACAATTACACAGGATGTGCGCCGCACGGCTGCCATGAAGTATGCACGATTACTACATGCAATACTCACAGAAGTTCGCCGGAACTTACTTCGACGGATGGACCTCCTACAGCGTGTGGAATATCTCAACCTTCACGCGGCGACTAAGATAATCCACATGGCCCAGATCCTACCGATATCGACAGCGATGGCACACAGACTGCAAGCAGCGTTTGGATATTACCTTACCGCCGGACACCTATTCAAAGTCCGCTACGAAACACTCACCCTCCCTCCGCGTGATGGCGGACTGGGACTTATAAATGTACGAGCGAGAGCTACAGCGTTATACTTGTGCACAATGATGAAATTGTGGACCCACAAAGATGCTTCCCTTACGGGACGTCTGTTAGAGGAATTGCTGCCGGTGTCTCTTCTGCCACCTGTCATGGTTGCGCACATTACACCCTCACTCTCGCACCTCTCGGCATTTATTCTTGAGTATAGTTACGTGCACCCAGACCTCCCCAACACTCGCACTCCCAAGGCGAGAGACGTTTAGTGACTACTGCTAAGGTCCATCCCTCGCAACGTGATTGAGAGGAAGAGCCATATGACCCTATGGCCTGCAGTGTGGAGAGCGGTCCAGAAGCCGTTCCTCCACACGCGGGTACGAGCCGCGTGGTACCAGGTGGTGAACGGGAAGGCTGTAACACGACAAAGGCTGCACGCTATTGGGATGACGGATTCCCCCCTTTGCCCACGTTGCCACCTCGTGGATACTGACGAACACCGTTTAACATGTGGATAGGCGTTAGAGGTACGGCTGGTAGTGCAGAAGATCCTCGCCTGCTACCTACGTATCGCGCCTCGCACAACTGAGCCACGGCTCCTCCTTTGTCCAGAGGATACTTATTTCCCACTTGCGAAGACTCACGCTCTAACATGGCTTAAAGGCATGTCCATATACTACCGCTTTCGAGATGATGAGAAGATGGTGCTTGATTACTGGCAATTTCTTCAGGACAATCATAGCACACTTGAGTGTACACCCCGATACCGACAGCTATTTGCGAACTATTTGCGCAGTGTCTTCGATAACCCCCTCACAGTTGGGGAGTACCGGGCAGAGGATGACCGCCTTCATGGGGCTCCACACGCTGCGAAATGTTGTACCAATTTGGAACATGGAATCTGTACGCAGATGGGCCATGCACATGGAAAGGCGTGCGGGATTTGGTTACATTTATCTTTCTTTATTATCTATCATCACACTATTAGTTTCAAATTCTATTTCATAGTTTAGAAGGAAGTCTTGTTCTGTTGTTGCTACGGATGTACATTCTAATTTTGTTTGTCGTAACTGAAAGACGACTTTTTCTAAATATAAAAAAATGTTGGCAGAGAAAATAATTTACAATAAAAAAAAAAAGCAAAATAAAAAAATGGTTAAAGTGTGTGACTAAAAAAGATGGTAGAGCACTTGCCCGCGAAAAAAAAGAGCGGTTAAATAAAAAAAAAGAGCGTTAACGAAAAAAAAGCGGTGTAAGGCTCCGCATATAAAAAAAAAGTGGTGAGCGTGACGGATTGCCGTCCTACGGGCACGGGTTCGATTCCCGGCTGGGTTCAGGATTTTCTTCGCTCAGGGACTGGGTGTTGTGCTGTCTTCATCATCATTTCATCCCTATTCGGCGCGCAGGTTGCCCAATGTGACGTCGAATGGAATAAGACCTGCACCAAGGCGGCTGGCCCTGCCCCGCAAGGGGCCTCCCGGCCAATGACGCCAAACGCTCATTTCATTTCATTTCAATGTAATCATTTGGCCGTGTAATGATCACGGAATTTTACGGGGTCCGCACTTGTATCTTAACGTCGTGTTTGAGCCAACATTTTGTCCTTGCTTTCCGTGTTCCTTCTTTGTATTGTCTTGTACTCTCTATGCATTTTCTCAGTGCCTTTTTTTGTTATTATTAACATACCACTTTCTATCACATCTATGGGTCACCTCTATTTTGATCAATATTTGTGATTTTATCATTCGTCGTCTTGGCTACTTCGTGTTGCTAATAGATTTTCCATGTTTCGCGTGGTCACGAGCTTTCCTTCTTGAAACAGGTTGAGCTATATATATTGCGCACACAGTTACATTAATGTGTTATCTTTCTGCATATGAGTTTATCTCATAAGAGTCTACGAGGTACAGACAGAACATAGATAGTCTGTTGCGCAAGTTCATAGGTCCAACAAGAATAGTTACCAGTTTCTGGATACAATTTATGCTATTACATTTATTCGAGTAAATGTCAGACCTTTTCAAGAAATAAGTTCAGTACACTGGAATGATGTCTACTTAAAATCAGCTTATGGTCTAAGTTACATGAAAGTAAATGATTTTTCTGTATGAGTAAGACTAATTTCCATTCAGTTCAGAAAGACTGCATACAGTTACTATCATAGATACAAGTTTCAGGTAGTCTCTTTCACTGAAAAGTGACAGTAGTAGGGAGATGGGGTCACCATCCCATTTTTAATATCAAATTGATATGCAAATTAATTAAATTCATCAATTAATTCCCCATCCCTGACCATGCCCACCCTCACCCCTGGATGACGACGTATGTTTTTCTCAGCCTGTACGTGGGTCCCAGCCCCCTCCACACCCCACCATTCCCCCTCCCCCAACCTACTGTATTCGCAGCAATTCCGAATTTTGGCGGGAATTTTGAATTTTGTTGAGAATTACAAATTTTTTCGGGAGTTTAGAAATTTGGCGGGAATTTCTTTGTCGCAGGGCTGTGCTGACAACCCACCCCACCAACGACCTGCAGACTGACGGGGAATTAAAAATGGGGTGGCTTTTCTAGGTCTCGAACCCTGGCCCTTCTGGATGGAAAGACCAAGTGCTTCCCATGACAGTTATACCACCAGAGGTGCTTGAAATTGGCAGTAGCCAATGGGAAACTCAGAATTCGATGTCAGTGGGGATATAAGGCGCGCCCAGTTCACTCTCAGTTGCAGTCAGTCAATCAGTCACTCAGAATGAAGCGCCAGTAGAGATCACCCAGCGCCATCCAGCGACAGCACCAACATAATACGAAGAAACCACCGAGGAGTAAGTATCCCCCGCTTAATGTCTGTATTTAATGCTGTGTGAGGGTCTCTATGCTTCTATCATCGCTTGTATCGGTTTTTCTTCTTTGCTCATCAGCGGATGCGACGTCTTCCAGTCTGTCAGGGTATGCAACAGCAACATGTTCCAGCCCGTAAGAAGCAGCAGCAACGGCAGCACCCTGGGATCCTGTCGTGTACCTGGTCATCTTGATGGAGCAGGACAATCAGCTGTTATTGTCTGTTGAAGAGACCCAGCCAGCCCCTGACTCGTTGAAGTGCACCGAGGGGCCTAAGCAGCATGATGCAGATCGGTACTGGCCTCCATAATACGCGCCATCCCTGAATATTCCAGTGATACTGCATGGACAAAGTGAGGTAGTGGATGAGAAGATATCAATTAAGCCCTGTGCACCACTATTCTTCTCTTCGGTGTATAATTTAACCGCTAGTGTTTTGAAACGTTTACATATTGGTATAGAAGCAACCACAGACAGAGAGTAGTATATTGTGATATAGATCGAGAATGCTCCTAAAAGCTTTAAAGTGCGGTTTCGCGGAAGTGGAATAGGATGAACTCTGTCGTGCATAAGCGTACATCATCCAGCAGTTGACCGCCGAGTATCATCCGAGCCGTCCTCCTCCAGACACTTACTGTGCTGCTCTAACTCTATCCTCTACAACAGTGTGCAATGACTCTGCACTCTGTATGAAATCAGAAGACACATCTGTTTAGCAACAGCACTCCATAGTTAAAAACTTTTTCGATTCACAGATGGTGCTATGCATTGCGTTGGAAAGACTGAACAGATGGCTACCTTGTGTTAAAGGTGTGTATAGAGACATTGCGGAGTATCTAAGTATGAACAGTGTGCATGTAGAGGACTTCGAACAGTGGGTCAGCATGGTGCGGTCGAGAACTAATGTACCGCCAATAAGTTTGAGAGAATTACATGCAGAGTCCTGTGCTTACAAGGAGGCTTTATTTTCTATATTCTGTATTGGCGTTAAAGAAAGAATCAATTGATGTAGTGCATCCTGTGTATGAATACTGAACAAAAATATATATATAAACAGGTATGTGTTTTTTATTTCTTATCTCTTATTATATTGCAGGTACTAAAGCTATTGTCCCAGTGTTTTAACTGCAAATATGCCACAGCATAAAATTGTCATTTAACTAAATTCACCGCAAAAGCCAATTGCAGGCCAGTACCTGACATGTTTGGTATCATGGAAGGGCATAGTGCTCACTATTTTCTATAAATTTCATTGCACACCAGTACCTAACGTTGTAGATATCATGGCAGAGTGGATGAAGCATCAAGACTTTGTTGTAAGCAACTGGAGCTGTGACAGTGTGTAAGCGACTGGAGCTGTGACAGTGTGCAAGAAGACTGGAAAAAGAGGAATGGCGTACTCCTTCCCAACAACATACGTGCAATAATTGTAGGTCCATCCATCTACGCCATGTCGCTGCTAACACATCCGGATGGAGCCCGCTTTGAGCATGTATGTGTGTTTTCAGAAACAGTTTCAGCCCAAATACCAACTATAGCATGAGATACTGCAGGCTGTAAATGCTGTGACATACATGACATTCAGTAAGAGCAGCGATTGTATTTTATTGTCTTATATGGAACTGGGGACCTAGACAGAGAGGCTTCGTCCCCGCCGTAGTCCTCAGTGGTTCACAACCCCACAACAAGGCTACCCCAACGCCGCCCCACACCGAACCCAGGGTTATTGTGCGGTTCGGCTCCCAGTGGACTCCCCCCGGGAACGTCCCACACCAGACGAGTGTAACCCCAACGTTTGCGTGGTAGAGTAATTATGGTGTACGCGTACGTAAAGAAAGTGTTTGCGCAGCAATCACCCACATAGTGTAACTGAGGCGGAATAAGGGGAACCATCTCGCATTTGTCGAGCCAGGGGGAAACCGCCTTGAAAACCATCCAAAGCGTGGCCGGCACACCGGACCTCGGCACAAATCCGCCGGGCGGATTCGTGCCGGGGACCGGAACGCCTTTCCGCCCAGAAAGCAATGCGTTAGACCACATGGCTAACGGGTTGGACGAAAGCAATGATATCCCTCCACCGAAAAAAGTAAAGCGAAACAGAGTGTTCATATGTGATGATGATGCTGTGGAAAACAAAGATCAAATTAGGCGATACTCGGTCGCCATATGGCTGTTAATGTATTTTATCTGTCTCAGACATATTCCAGAATCCCAAAACAGCCTGTGAGGGATAATGCAAACCTAATTATAACATTCAAATTGACAATCAGAATTAAAAACAAATTTACCAGGCTCATGCAGGAACAGACATGTCATTCAATGATTTTGTAAAGCTATAATCAGATTGTTGGAACCAATCACAGAATGGGTTTCTCATTATTGATAAAACAAGAAAACTGAACGATGGCGTTCCTATATATATACACTCCTGGAAATGGAAAAAAGAACACATTGACACCGGTGTGTCAGACCCACCATACTTGCTCCGGACACTGCGAGAGGGCTGTACAAGCAATGATCACACGCACGGCACAGCGGACACACCAGGAACCGCGGTGTTGGCCGTCGAATGGCGCTAGCTGCGCAGCATTTGTGCACCGCCGCCGTCAGTGTCAGCCAGTTTGCCGTGGCATACGGAGCTCCATCGCAGTCTTTAACACTGGTAGCATGCCGCGACAGCGTGGACGTGAACCGTATGTGCAGTTGACGGACTTTGAGCGAGGGCGTATAGTGGGCATGCGGGAGGCCGGGTGGACGTACCGCCGAATTGCTCAACACGTGGGGCGTGAGGTCTCCACAGTACATCGATGTTGTCGCCAGTGGTCGGCGGAAGGTGCACGTGCCCGTCGACCTGGGACCGGACCGCAGCGACGCACGGATGCACGCCAAGACCGTAGGATCCTACGCAGTGCCGTAGGGGACCACACCGCCACTTCCCAGCAAATTAGGGACACTGTTGCTCCTGGGGTATCGGCGAGGACCATTCGCAACCGTCTCCATGAAGCTGGGCTACGGTCCCGCACACCGTTAGGCCGTCTTCCGCTCACGCCCCAACATCGTGCAGCCCGCCTCCAGTGGTGTCGCGACAGGCGCGAATGGAGGGACGAATGGAGACGTGTCGTCTTCAGCGATGAGAGTCGCTTCTGCCTTGGTGCCAATGATGGTCGTATGCGTGTTTGGCGCCGTGCAGGTGAGCGCCACAATCAGGACTGCATACGACCGAGGCACACAGGGCCAACACCCAGCATCATGTTGTGGGGAGCGATCTCCTACACTTGCCGTACACCACTGGTGATCGTCGAGGGGACACTGAATAGTGCACGGTACATCCAAACCGTCATCGAACCCATCGTTCTACCATTCCTAGACCGGCAAGGGAACTTGCTGTTCCAACAGGACAATGCACGTCCTCATGTATCCCGTGCCACCCAACGTGCTCTAGAAGGTGTAAGTCAACTACCCTGGCCAGCAAGATCTCCGGATCTGTCCCCCATTGAGCATGTTTGGGACTGGATGAAGCGTCGTCTCACGCGGTCTGCATGTCCAGCACGAACGCTGGTCCAACTGAGGCGCCAGGTGGAAATGGCATGCCAAGCCGTTCCACAGGACTACATCCAGCATCTCTACGATCGTCTCCATGGGAGAATAGGAGCCTGCATTGCTGCGAAAGGTGGATATACACTGTACTAGTGCCGACATTGTGCATGCTCTGTTGCCTGTGTCTATGTGCCTGTGGTTCTGTCAGTGTGATCATGTGATGTATCTGACCCCAGGAATGTGTCAATAAAGTTTCCCCTTCCTGGGACAATGAATTCACGGTGTTCTTATTTCAATTTCCAGGAGTGTATATAGTTATGCAAAGAGGTGAGTAAATCAGTATACACATCACCATGGATAAATTCGCACACATGCCGGGAGCTCAGTTTGTTAAAATGGGTGTGCATAGACAAAACATTCGCTTGTACATGGACGTGAAAACTCGTACTCTCGGACATAAAGTTAGGGGTGTAGGCAAGGAACTAGAGACGTATTCGAGCCGTGGCTGGCTCGAGTTATGCTTGTCTTCGGTTAAACCTTAGTTGCAGTCCTGGGATTTTATATCTCCTGCTGTTATCGCGATAATGTTACTGTCCTCTCCGTGAGTGGCAGCAGCAGTGTGTATCGATACTAGTACAGCTGCACTATCTCTGGTGTGGCGGATATAGTTTCAGGCTGGGCAGTGTGTGACCATTCGGTCGGTTGGCGTGGAGCAGCAAGGAAGTCCCCATTGTACGGAGTCGGGCTGGAGCCGCTGGAGGCGTACACGCGCGGTTGGAGTGTGAGGTGCTGCTTGCGAGTGCTACGAAGTTCGTCGCCCACCGATCATGGAAATTAGGGTTGAGTCGTCACTTAACCTACTTTCGAGCCTCAGCTGTCTACATTTCCTCGTTTGATACTGGTTATCGGTTTTGTGACATTCCCACGAGCAACAACATGTGTGTTCAAGTCGGCTAAGAGTCCAGCCATCTTCCTGTGGAGTTTAATTTATTCCCTGTTATTGAAGTTGACCAGCGGTATCTTCTGCCTTGTGGCCGTTGACGTCCCGGTTACCTGTCCTGGTTGTTTACATAATTTTAGGCAGTGTATTTTCCTCATCGTGTTGTTGCTGTCCAGCATTGCGTGTAGTTCGACAGCTGAAGTGTTGCTGGTCCTTTTGGGCGCCAATATTGTGTGTGTCGTTGTATTGAAATCTTGTGGTCGTTTTGCTGGTTGCTTGGAGTGGAACCGACCTTGTTCATTGGTCAGTCGGCTGCCTGTTGGTTGGGTTGCCTTCAGATTAAGAAGTCGTTGGACAGAATGCCTGTCTCACTTAAACGGGCGCTATTGTTACAGTCCCGGGCCTACCCTTGGAAACTTCTGAGCGCCGTTCCTTGTGTGTTACATAGTAATTTCCCTGTTTGGGTTTTAGTTATTTGGTTGATGTGTGACCTTCAGCCAAGTCTGAATATCTCTTAAATTAATGTTCTTGTCCTGCCCTTAAGGCATGAGATTATTATTCTTTATAGGGGCCTTCAGCCTAATTTTAGATGAATTGTTTGAAGATACGGCATACTGCCTTTTAAAATTGAAACTCTTCTATCTAGGGCTTAAGCTGTTAAATTATTTGCTGATGTGCGGCCTTCAGCTCATTTTTAATATCTCTTAAAGTAATGTTCTTCTTTTGCCCTTAAGGCATAAGATTGCTATGCTTTTGTATCAGGCCTTCAGCTGAATTTTACATGAAATGTTTTAAGATAAGGCCTTCTGCCGTTTGATTGAAACTCTTCTTATTGCTAAATATGCGCCCTCCAGCCAAGATACATTAAAATTAAATTGCTAAGGCCTTCAGTCTGTTTAGATTGAAGATTTAGAAAATATTCTTGGGTGAAACCTCCAGAAAAACCTTGTGTTTCAACTTAATGCTTAGACCATGTATCTTGGATTTTGAGGGTGGCCTTCAGCCGAGCTAAGGTTCATCAAAGGAGGTCGATTAAAGTTTTCAGTGTTTTGCATCCTTGTTGTAATATTGTGTGTTGATGAATAATGTTTGTATGTTGAGTGAAACTGACAGCAACTTATTTTGGCCCCTTTCCACAATCTAATCCGCTCTGTCCTGCTAGCCCAGGCATTTCAGTATTGTCAAACCCTTCTGAAACAATACACTGAATGATCAGGTTATCAAGAAAAAAGTAAACGGCTTAGCTGAAGGGGGAATAGCTGTTATTGTACGAACAGGTTAACGCAATTGAAAAGAAAATGGCAACCCAAATGAAAGGAAATTACCTATTGCCGAGAAGGACAAGCAGCGTAAGAAGAGGAGCGGATATATAAAACCTCACGCTGCACAGAAGTCCGATTGATATACACCGGGGTGTCGACTAACGTCAAAGTCATCGAGGCACGTAAAGCCGTTCGCTAGAAGTTACGGTTGCTTAGGTTACGGCATTTGAAACGGGTGCAGACACTGCGAGAAACCTTCAAACCAGTTACTGAATCTCTCGATGAACTCTCAGCGAAATTCCGCAACGACGACGATGACGCTATTGACGATTTCATTAACCGTCGCAGCGACGCTAGGATAGACAAACCGTTGAGTGTCAGATGTGAAAAACCGTATATGTTGGGCACACATCCTTTAACTTTAAATGAAAAAACAATAAACACCGGCGATAAACAGTTTTAAAGGGCACACGGTCTACTGAACCTTATTTTCCTGAGACCCACAAAAACTGTGATCCATTCAGCAGAAAAGAGTGAGTAATCGACTCCCGCAGTATATATGACGACACCAACGAGCTAATAGACCGGCTACGACTGCTCATGGCATCAGCTGCCTCTGGTAATACAGCTCATTGGAATGAAGTTGTTTAAATAATGTCTGAGCTTAGAGGGAGAGGCATCATCGAATAAATGTGGAAACTGTAGTTCGAGAACCGCACAAATTAGCACGCAAAACATACGCTCGAAGATATGTTATGATTAAAGGTTTCGACGACCTGCGGCAGGCGGATCTTGTCAACAAGAGGGAATATTCACGTGTGAATAACGGATTTAAATACATTTTAATGGTCACTAATTCTTATTCTAAATATGCCTGGTCATTACCCGTGAAAGCGAAAACAGGGAAGGAAGTCGCGCATGAGTTTGATGGATTACTGCAGATAGGGACGAATCGAAGCCCAGACAACCTTCAAACAGATCACGGCGGTGAGTTTTACAATGTATATTTCAAGACTGTGATGGATCGGTATGGAATGCACCACTACTCGACGTTCACCCACCCGAAGGCGAGTATCATGGAATGTCTGAACAGAAAAGCGAAAAACCAAATGTAGATGCACTTCTTAGCTCACACAAATGGATCGATAACCTCCCGCAAATAATTGAACAGTATAATCGAACCCAACATCGCACAATAAAAATGAGACCAATCGATGTTCGCGATAATAGACTTCTAGATACAGTATACAATCGTAATATAATGTTAGATATTCGCAAACTGCTATTTAATGTAGGTGATTTGGTAGTATTTCAAAACACAAGACAGCATTTGAGAAGTCGTGCCAAACTGGTCAACCAAGATATTCATAGTTTCCAAAATGTAGAGAACGAATCCCAGAACCTACCTCTTTAAGGGCAGCAGTGGTACTGAAACTCCAAGATGCTTATACTCACAAGAGTTACAGAAGACCTCGGAACCAGATGTGTATCTCGTAGAGAGGGTCATACGGCTTCGAAGGAATAGAGCGTTAGTTAAAGGGCTTGGTTTTCCAGCATCACAAAACAGCTGGATTGACACTGACGACCTCAGTAACATAGCATGCGTTATAGGACACGCATTAGAGGAGGAGGCGGTAGTCTCTACAAACTACCAGTCGAATTACACATTCCAGGATATAACTGCTGTGGACCTGGCACAAAAGTTGCAAAACGATTGGCACGTATTAATGGGGGGATAAGTGTAGTCGACAAAGCGTGAATGGAACAAGTAATTGCTTACACAGCAAATGAAAATCGTCACACTGACGATCGAATTTTAGCTGATAAAGCTAAGGCAATACGTGCGAGAGGGGATATTGGTGTAGGTCAACGCATTGCAGCATTTACAGTTGAAAATACTGTGCGTGATAAAGTTGGGCTTGGGCTTCAAGAAGTTCAACGTAGTTATGAACATTGCTCATAGGGCGCTAATAAGGAAGAAGATGAAACCAAAGGGTGCATGAAAAACTGTGTCCTGACAGCGCCCTGAATCAAAAGGGAGTGAGAAAAAAAAGATGGATTAAACAACCCAGAATTCTATCAAAACCCAAGACACTGGGTGGTATTATTCCCTTTCTGATTTCTGCCCTAGCTGGTCTCTGAGTGGTGGGTTCACTGGTTGGGGGTGTCGCGGCTATTGCCGGGACAGTCAAGAATGCACAAAGCTCTCAGGATCATCTGCCGGAGGCACGAAGACATAACCACACCATGGAGGCAGCAGCCATCGGAAAAGGGCTACACGCAAAACCGTACGAGAAAGGGCTAGATCCATTTATAAGCAAAAAGAAGTCCCCTAGCAGTCTTACCAGACAGGGTGCTTACAAATGCAGATCTACTTACGTTTGTTACGAAAAAATTCAACACTCCGTGGTGTGTTTATCCGGAATGCATTACCGAAGACTACGTTGAAATCAGGATGATGCTGAATTGTGAATCTGGATGTAGCAGGTGGACATGGAACGCACTAGTAGCATATGTTAAAAAATAAATGCAAATAACCTCTACTGTTTCGACTCATTAGGCGACCTGCAACCCCCATAAGAGTTAGGATATATATTAGAACAAATAAGCCCTCGGTCACCAATATTAAGTCAAACTTGACCAGGTTTCGACGCTGCTATGAGCGTCGTCTTCAGAATTAAACTAACTATTCTAAAACGTAATAGGTATATAAGACTTTGATAAACTAAAGTGTGAACTGACTGGAAAGAGATGCAGTACTTACAAGTCACATTCTAAAAAAATCTAAGCCGGAAAGGCGACGTCATGAAAAGTTGTAAATAAGACAAGATGGCGAGCCGCTAAGGGCTGCTCGTACCTGAGTGAACACGGGTTGCAACAAAACTGAGGTGCCCACGTTAGAAAGTGTGGGCAAGTAAACATGGTGTTGCTACGAGCGCCATCTAGTAGCCGCAGAAGCAACTAGGCTACTGTACATTCAAAATTAGACACATGAAATTGTAATGAAGCTGATTCAGGCATAACGTAAGAACTAATAATAATAAGATGAAGTTACATATTTATTTGATTTAAACAGAGATATATTTTGTAACGTAAAAAAACGTCAGATATGACATACAAGAAAACAGCAAAGACGTAACAGGAAAATAACATTTTGGCAAACTGCATGAGGAAATCTGAATCAAAGATCAAGCAACGGTTTTACACAGTAGAAAAAGTTTTTATTTCGCAGCTGCAGCTGTTCGTTGAGAATGAGGCCATCATGACGAGATAGATGTTTGAAAATCTCCATTTCCTCTTAAACATCTAACCTACGCCCCTTCCTTTCGGTATGCAGAATATTGCTATCGCCAATGGCTTTAGGCACGTGTCCAGTAATTAAGAGATGATCGGCAAAGTATGAATTTAGGGAACTGATGTCGTTTTTTCTCAAATGATGTGCTTTATGTCTGATGGTGAAAGCACGTCCAGTTTGCCCTATATAATAGGAGGAGCAGGTGTCACAGATGATCTTATAAACGCCAGGACTTTCTGTAGGGGAGCGAATGGATTCCAAATTATGAATGAAGTTTCGCTTCAGATTGTTATTAGTAGAGAAGGCAACATTGCAGTTGTATTTGTTGCAAGGCATGCTCTGAGTCTGGTAGGAAATGGGTCCTACGAAAGGAATAGAAAACGTTTTTTTGGGTTATCTAATAACAATTATTAAGTACCCATTCACTAGTCAATAGGCAGCACACCGAGCCTGGTACACGCTGCCCTCGGGGACCACAGCAAGCTACGACACCCGAGGATGGGCTTATGACACTCCGAAACCGGTCGTGTGAAAATAAAGTAATTTACAACTGGAGCGGTATTTTCAACCTTTGCAATAAATAAATAGTTTACACTATAGAAATTACAATCCTCGTATTTAGTTGCGATTCCTTTCTTCGGAATCTGCAAGCTTCTTGTCATGTGCAGCTGGCCGTTTGCAACTCTCTTAGATAAGCGCCTTTACTTTGCAAATACGGCTTTGTGGCTTTCGCTGCAGCTCAGCAACATGACTGAGTTCACGTCTGATCCACACCCTGCCCCAATCAGGGCACACAAACAAAAGTGTGGGGCGTCCAGGTGTTACTTTTTTGGACTCGCTGTCTGGCTGCAAGAGATGATGACCAGAATCAAAAAATGGTTCAAATAGCTCTGAGCACTATGGGACAACATCTGAGGTCATCAGTCCCCTAGAACTTAGAACTACTTAAACCTAACTAGCCTAAGGACATCACACACATCCATGCCAAAGCAGGATTCGAACCTGCGACGGCAGCAGTCGCTCGGTTGCAGACTAAAGCGCCTAGAACCGCTCGGCCACCACGGCCGGTGACCAGAATTACCTCCTCCTCCCCCATTCTCTTCAACCCCCCCCCCTATCTCACTACCCTCACATTACATTAGTAAAACTTATCATTTACTATGGACCTCTACTCGTGCATGATGGTAACTGTGCTAGCCACTCTGCGTGGGATACAAACTGGAGCAGCTTTGGAAACATACTCTCCTCAAAGTCCATAATGCTGTACACTGAGCTGACAAAAGACATGGGACAGCGATATGCACATATACAGGGTGGTCCATTAATAGTGACCGGGCCAAATATCTCACGGAATAAGCATCAAACGAAAAAGGCTACAAAGAAAGAAACTCGTCTAGCTTGAAGGGGGAAATCAGATGGCACCATGGTTGGCCCGCTAGATGGCGCTGCCATAGGTCAAACGGATACCAACTGCGTTTCTTTTTTAAATAGGAACCCCAAATTTTTATTACATATCCGTGTAGTACGTAAAGATATATGAATGTTTTAGCTGGACCACTCTTTTCGCTTTGTGATAGATGGCGCCGCAATAGTAACAAACGTATAAGTACGTGGAATCACGAAATATTTCGCCAGTGCGGACGGTATTTGCTTCGTGATACATTACCCGTGTTAAAATTGACCGTTTATCAATCGCGGAAAAGGTCGATATCGTGTTGATGTATGGCTATTGTGATCAAAATGACCAACGGGCGTGTGCTATGTATGCTGCTCGGTATCCTGGACGACATCATCCAAGTGTCCGGACCGTTCGCCGGATAGTTACGTTATTTAAGGAAACAGGAAGTGTTCAGCCACATGCGAAACGTCAACCGCGATCTGCAACAAATGATGTTGCCCAAGTAGGATAAGATAAACAGTATAAAACTGCAGCGACCAGGTTTCCGGCCAGCCCAGTGTCAGGGGCACTCCCACTGGGATTAGCTCAGTGGGAACGGCCAATAAAGTACGTTTGTATCATAATCTGACACAGTTGTAACGCTGCAGGTAGAATAGTTAGAATAGTTATAACAAGTAACCATTTGACATTAGCATCTTAACAATAGAAGAAAAAATTACAGTACAGTAGTAAAACAATAGCATAGCAAAGCAGAAGTACAATACTCTCATAGTGGTGATGGATCGTAAAAATACTGTAGCGTTAAACATAACATTAGCTGCAGATAGAAAATTAGAAATAGTTAATAATAGGACCTACTAATGTATTAGGTAGTAGGTTATTCTGTATAATAAAAAAAAGATGAATAAAGAATTTAAAAAAAAAAAAAAAAGAAAGTAGGTGTTTTAGCTACTGTCGCGGCTATTCCGCACATCAGTAGCAGACAAATTGCGCGAGAATCGGGAATCGCAAAAACGTCGGTGTTGAGAATGCTACATCAGCATCGATTGCATCCGTACCATATTTCTATGCAACAGCAATTGCTTGGCGACGAGTTTCAACGTCGTGTACAGTTCTGCCACGGGGCACAAGAGAAATTACGGGACGATGACAGATTTTTTGCACGCGTTCTATTTAGCGACGAAGTGCCTTTCACCAACAACGGTAACGTAAACCGGCATAATATGCACTATTGGCCAAGGGAAAATTCACCATGGCTGTGACAAGTGGAATATCAGCGACCTTGGCGGGTTAATGTATGGTGCAGCATTATGGGAGGAAGGATAATTGGCCCCCATTTTATCGATGGCAATCTAAATGGTGCAATGTGTGCTGACTCCCTACGTAATGCTCTACCGATGTTACTACAAGATGTTTCACTGCATGACAGAATGGTGGTGTACTTCCAACATCAATGATGTCCGACACATAGCTCGCGTGCGTTTGAAGCGGTATTGAATAGCATATTTCATGACAGGTGGATTGGTCGTCGAAACACCATACCATGGCCCGCACACTCACCGGATCTGACGTCCCCGGATTTCTTTCTGTGGGTAAAGTTGAAGAATGTGAGACCTTAACTGTTCCCGGTGAATTGAATGTTCAAACAACTTACGGGTTTGCTGCCGGGTGACGTCGTCGACCACCGCCGATATTTCGACAGGAGCACACGCTACCATTCTCAAGGCACAAATGCAAGGAGGAAGAAATGTGCATGGAAATTTAATACCTCGGTTCACAGAGGAGAAACGCGGAAGATACCACACACAGAACGAGTGTCAACACAAACAAAGATGACCAGCACCAGAAATATCGATAGTGACTAATCAACAGGTGAGGTAGCACTAATTCTGTCCCTCTGTTTTCTGATGAGAGACAGAGCATTTAAACAAAATCCACCATCTCTGTTAATAAGGTTGCTTGATAGTTTGATTTCAACAGCTTCCTTAATAACACTATCCCAATAGCTGGACGTGCAAGCCAGAATCTCCTTGTTGTTGTATTCCATAGGATGACCGGTGTCAAGGCAGTGTTCTGCAATAGCGGATTTGCTCGGCTGTTGTAAGCGTGTGTGACGCTTATGTTCAATACACCGGTCTTCGACAGTCCTGATTGTCTGACCAATATATGACATGCCACAACCGCAAGGAATACGATAGACCCCAGCCTTACGCAAACCAAGATCGTTATTTACTGACACCAACAGGGCCTTAATCTTAGAAGGTGGAAGAAAAACACATTTCATATTTCCGCAAAATACGGCCAATCCTGTTGGAAATGCATCCTGCGTAAGGCAAAAAGGCCGTAGACTTAGGTGCCACTTCGTTGCTATCGTCACTCACCCGCTGCACAGAGGGCTGATAGCGCAACGCACGTTTGATCTGCCTCTTACTATAACCATTTTGACGAAAGGTGACTTGGAGATGTGATAGCTCAGCTGCCAAACTCTTAGGATTCGAGATGACGTGGGCCCTGTGAACCAAGGTACGAAGTACTCCTTCACGCTGAGTGGGATGGTGACAACTATCAGCTCGCAGATACAAGTCAGTATGAGTAGGAAGCCTACTACGGGAATTAACAGACTTTGAACGCGGAATTGAGGTTTGATGTAGACACGTTGGACATTCCATTTTGTAAATCGTTAGGGAATTCAATATTCTGAGATCCACAGTGTCAAAAGTGTGCCAAGAAATCTAAACGTCTCGGCTCGCACAACACAATGGCCGACAGCCTTCACTATCGATCGAGTGCTGCGACGTTTGCGTAGAGTTGTCAGCGCTAACAAACACACACAACACTGCGTGAAATAACCGCAGAAATCATTTGGAATTTCGACGACAGTAACTAATAAATTTTGTGTTAATGGATTATGGCAGCAGACGACCGACGCGAGTGCCTTTGTGAAGCACGACATCGGCTGCAGTGCATGTCCTGCGTTAGTGATCGTATCGGTTGGACTCTAGACGATTTGAAAACCGTGGCCTGGTCAGATAAGTGCCAGCTTCAGTTGGTAATAGCTGATGGAAGGGTTAAGAGTGCCGCAGACGCCACGGAGCCATGGACGCAAGTTGTCAAAGAAGCACTGAGCAAGCTAATAGTGTCTCCATAATGGTGAGGCCTCTGGTTACATGGCATGGAATGGGTGCTCTGAAACAAATGGGCCGATCACTGACTGGAAATCGTTATTTTCGGCTACTTGGAGACCATCTGCAGCCGTTCGTGGACTTCATGTTCCCAAATAACCATGGAATGCCACCGGACCACAACTGTTTCCGACTGCTTTGAACAATATCCTGGACAATGATTTGGCCACACAGATCGTCCGACATGAGTCCCATCGAATATTTATGGGCATAATCGAGATGTTAGTTCGTGCACAAAATCCAGCACTAGCAACACTTCCGCAATTAAGGCTAGGTTCTCATTCAAAATGGTCGAATATTCGATTTTTTGGCTACCGCAATTAAGGCTAGGTTCTCATTCAAAATGGTCGAATATTCAATTTTTTGGCTATTGCATTTTTTGAAAGTTATGTCTAGAATGTTGGGACGGAAATCTTTTTAAATCCATTGCTTTCAGCCGGAGACGCCCGGCCCAGGTACAAAAGTTATCTTGCCGTGACGCAAGTTCACAAAATGATTTATATTATAGTACGCAGGGAAACATATTCGCCGGAAAGCTGATGAACAACATGTATAGGCTAACACAGCATATACAGCCCAGGCAGATCGCTTTTTATCGCCAGGAGGGATGAGGGAATTGCTCTCCAGGAACAATATGCGAGTTAGAGGAAGGGGTGATAAGTGGTCCTCGAATTGCAGACTAAACGTAAGCAATGAAAACCCTTTTTCTTGGTCGAATTTTGATCAAAGTCGGTCGAAACATAATTTTTGATCAGCCCTAATGGATCAGCCATTTTGAATTTTGAAAATTTAATTTCAGATTTGTGTTCAAATGGTTCAAATGGCTCTGAGCACTATGGGACTCAACTGCTGAGGTCATTAGTCCCCTAGAACTAGTTAAACCTAACTAACCTAAGGACATCACAAACATCCATGCCCGAGGCAGGATTCGAACCTGCGACCGTAGCGGTCTTGCGGTTCCAGACTGCAGCGCCTTTAACCGCACGGCCTCTTCGGCCGGCGATTTGTGTTCAGCGACATATATAATAAGATATAGTTTTTATGCAGATTGAACTAATAATATTCATAAAAGAATTTCCTGTACTTTAAACAAGTTTTTCTTGAGAAACGATCTTCCACAACTGCGTTCTGCATAAAATAAAAACGGTTCAACCTATTAATTTCCATCCTTGGCTCCGAAAAGTAAACCCGTTTTTTGGGAGCTTATACCTATACTACATGAAATTTGTTAATATTTTTTTTGTAACGCCAGAAGGGTGAAACAAACCTCCAAAAATTGAAGTTCGAGTTAGGACCATGTAGTTAAATTTACGTCTATTTCATTGTGGTTAGCTATAAGTTCCCATAAATTTAATGTAGTATCGACTGACTTCATCCATTTTTGATTTCAAATAACTTCGAAGGGGCAACACTGCACGCCGTCGGCGTACTTCAGACTTGCAGGCCTTTCATCAAACCATTATTACAGGCGCCTTTCTGTTTTTTCTGTATTGAAAATGGTAAATAAAGTTCAAGGTATGATCAGTCATAAAACCTACGCAGATTCTTTGTGTGTCTTTTCTTTCTCTGAAAAAAAATTCTAAAGTTTGTGTATTTTTTGCTCATTTGTCAGCGTTTGAGCTGTCCATAGTTTGAGTTGCCATCCTGTTAAGTGAGCATAACTCTTGGTTGCCTGTCTTACCGCTTACGCAGCTGTAGGGGCTTTTCTCAGGTCGATCGTTGGAGCACTATCCGTGGATCACTCCTTTCTTTATTTGGTCTGATTGAGTCAATTGTTTAAAAATAATATTTTCTTTAAATTATTCCTATTGCTTGTGGCCTTCAGCCGACAAATAATTTTGAATTCTTTCTTAATAAGGCCTTCAGCCGTCAGTGTAGCTTGTGTTACAGTGATTTTTTTTTAAAAATGATTGTTTAAAAAAAATTATTTCCTTAAATAAAGTGTATGTGTTTACCACGCAACCAACGGTAACTGATTAGGCCCCTTTCACACCTTTTCCTGCTTTGTCTAAGCCACCACGTTTCAGATACAATTTCAAAGAAACTGATTGATTATTATTTCAAATTATTTGCTGATTGTGAATTTCGTGACATCAGCTGCGGTTGGTATAATGCATTATTCGATTGTGACATATGGAAATTTGTACCGGAATGGAGCAGTAACATGGATTTACCATTTATCGCGACCGTGCCCTAAACCACTTCAGCTGTCTGTACACGCTTTACGGCCCAATCCAAATCTCCATACGTTACTGTCCACATCCTTACATCGTAGTCTTCGGGCACAGCTGGGAAGCGCGCATGGGGAGGAGTAAAGCAAGACCCGGTCCGGCACAAGTGTTCATATATCCAACTATGGTAATATGTCTGTGCTCATTGCAGCTGATGTCATGAATTTCACATTCAGCGACAATGTTTTGGAATGATATGTCAGATAGCTGCTTATTATCAAATCATAAGTATACAGCAAATAATCTTAAGTAAATTAATCGGGCTTTTAAGACTGGTGCTACATTTCTGTACATATTTTTCGATCTCAATTAACGGAAGTTCAAAGTTACGATTTTTCTTTCAATCTCTACCACGTAGCACCCTGTTCTGTACCCAGTGACTTGAAACAGTTTTATAGAGATAACTCGCCACTCTCACAGACGAACAATAAATTTTAACATTTCTTTTCCATGTTTCCAATGTACAAAGCAGGTGGATCCCAATCGACAGCAAAAGCTGATACGTGGTGTAAGCTTTTGGAGAAATGGAGAGTGACTGCTACCTCTTCTTGGAAAACTTGCTCACTGACGAAGTATCAAAATTGTGACTCAAAGCACTGCCAACAACGTGGTAGGTAGAGTCGGACAAGAAGCTCAGACTAGGGAAAGCTGGCTAAGGAAATTCGCCATGTTCTCATTAAGGGACCTATCCACCAACTGCCATGAATGATTCTGATAAATCACGAAAGCGGAAAATGTAAAAGTAATTTTGGAAGTAGCTGAAGGGAGTGTTAGAAAGTTGTTAATGTCTACAATGTATAGTGCGTTGCATTTATCTCAGCCATGGGAAGTAAATTTTGTGTAGAAGCAAAACGCGTTATCGATGGTGTCTTTGTCGACGGCACAGGCCGCGCCGCACGCCGTCCGCGCCCCCGTGGAAGAAGAAACATGTAAATTGGCCACCAGCGCGCCGTTGTGAGTCGAGCGCTCTCTCCTAGGCTCGCCGTCTTCTTAAGGGGTCCACGAGAAATACGGGACCCGCAACGAACTTGTGACGTCAGACCTGTCAGCTTGCCCATAACACTTCTCAAACGCTCGGCTCAGTGCAAGACTCACGGGAAATTAATATATAATTGTAAACATATCTCAACTTTGTCGTGTAGTATCGAGAGCTTGCTTCATTTAAACGTGCAATCAGGAATTATTAAACGCGTCTGGAATAGTTACTCGCTCCCCACTAGAGCCAGTTGCTAGTACTATTGATAGCAGCAGTGTCTCGTTTCGGAAATGCTCGAAAGCCAGTGATCATGCCCTTTTGGGCGTCAGACAAATCGCACCGTTTCCATATCACGACAATGACAGCACTGTTTCCTGCGTCCCGCAATGTACATTATACAGGGTGTCCCAGCTATCTTGTCCACCCAAAATATCTCTGGAACAATAACAGCTATTGGAAAACGACTTTCACCGGTATCAATATAGGGCTGGGGCCCATGAATGTACATATTTGGAAACATTCTAAAACGAAAGCATATGTGTTTTTTAACATAAACTTATGTTTTTTAAATGGACCTCCTATATTTTTTCTTCAGCAATCCATAGCATGACAAAGCACATACACAATGGCCCGTAATCGCAGCAGGACGGCAGCAGACCGTATTATTCGTTTCGGACCTCTTGATAAGTATGGAAGTGTGATTACGCATGTCAATCACATCGCGATTACGGGCAGCATGGGGTTCACGCCTGAGCCTCAGGACGTGCGCTATCAACGCATATCGGGTGTTTCAAGCGTCAACTTCACTTCTTAATATCTTGGGATGTAATGGGAATATTGCGATGCAATCAACGCCATTGTGTATGTGCTTTGTCATGCTATGGATTTCTGAAGAAAAAATATAGGAGGTCCATTTAAAAAAAAACATAAGTTTGTGTTAAAAAACACATATGCTTTCGTTTTAGAATGTTTCCAAATATGTACATTCATGGGCCCCAGCCCTACATTGATACCGGTGAAAGTCGTTTTGCAATAGCTGTTATTGTTCCAGAGATATTTTGGGTGGACAAGATAGCTGGGACACCCTGTATACCCTTCGTTGCTATTGCCGCCATGTGCCACTCGTGAGTGGTTATTTCGCGTTTATATCGAATATAGGCACTGGCTACATTAACATGACTGCGCAGTCTAGTTGCGGCTTCAAGCTGCCTCTCCCCCCCCCCCCCCCCCCCCGTACTATGTTGTAGATCACTCACCTTGTTTCGGCCTCTATAAAGCAATAGACGGAGGTAGAAGCAAGTACCTGTAGACTTTATAAGTTAACATCCAACAGCTCTAAACGCTGTGTCTGAAAACAATATTAACCTACGTCAAGGAGGTGATACGGCTGGTCAAAAAATTTTGTGGCAAATTCAGTATTTTAACTGGGAGTTTATTCAGTCATCCTGACGTGCCTGCTTGCATCCAGCAGACTAACTATGAGCTGCGCCCCATTAATCTAAGTTCATAGTAAATTACTGGTAACAGAATTAAAGCCCTAGCTGTAGGCATTAAGATAGCAACCAGTTATAGTGTGCACTGAACCTGACGCAGATGTTGCCACTGCATACTATACCGTACATGACTACAGCAAACGTCTGCCTCTTGAGCCCCTTCTTCATGAATTAAGCGAGCGTAGGACACTCTAAAAGGTTCCTCGCTCTTGTACGAGGTGCACTGGTTGTGGGCAATGTCCAGCCTATCTCTGTGGCGTTCGCTGAAAATTTTGGAAATTTGTGGTAAGTTCCTTGCAAGCCGCGTGAACCGTGGCAGGGCACCACAGACCGATCGACTACCCCGCGCGTTCGCTGAAGTTTCGCTAGTAGAGGACGCTGATTCGCGTGGAATTCTCGCGTTTTAATAGTCCGCGTGCGGAGCAGGCCTGAGGTTTTATTACGCCAAAGGGTTCCTCGTCTCGGCAGTGTGTGGAACAGATTGCTTTGCGCATCGAACGCTGTGTGGCCGTTTTAGGCTTTCCTGCGGCATTTGAAATCGGATTTCTGTGACGGACGGGAGCCGCAGGCAAGTTTCGCGGATGTGTTTGGCGGATCCGGCAAGCCGATCTGATGCCTGTCGTTTCTGTGATAGGCACCGCACGTTGCATATAGTGCTGCAGGTCGACCCAGAGGCCGGTCCCCTTAGCGTGTAGGGTAAATCGGGGGATTTCTCGGAACTAAAATCGCCCAAGATGTTTTTTATTGACATTCATCACAGTGTGGTTTATACAATTCAGCCAACACCTTTCCAATTCTTTAACAGGTATCCTCCTTTCTGAGCTTTTTTTTTTAAGCTTGACCTAAAATTTTGTGGTTCAGTGTGTTTTTATATAGGTGGAATATTCTATAGAATTGTTTGAACCACTACTTCATACACCCTATATTATTTACGTTCCTGCTAGTGTATTAGTCACGGATCGAGTTGCGCAACCACGGTATTTCATGATATAACTGTTTAATCTGGAAAACTCAGTGACTTTGTCGAAAATTGTTCTTCGCACTTGCGAACGGAGATCTGCAATATTTGGTCTAGCAATAGAATACAAGACCGTGATTCGTCTAAAGGCACGTCCTTACAGGGGGTATGACTAATACAGATAAAAATGGCGCGCTTAGGGGGCAATGGAGCAAGCAAATAATCCTAATAGACATAGTTCCGGAAACCAATGGTTTCTATGATCCGACACGCGCAAATGTGTAGTCATACCAATCGTACAACACTTAATATACAAGGCTAAGTTTGGACGATGTTCCTTTTGTGATAGGATTTGTATGCACTAGAAGCGTGATATGCACGGGCACACTTCCATGTGGCTGCCCGAGATTACGTAGCAGGAATCTGCGACAACAAATGACTCTGGCTCACCAATACCATAACCTTCAAGATACTACGACTTTAACCCGTTGTAGTTTGTTACATGGCGTTATTTAAGGGATATTTAAGAGCTTTCCTGCACTAACGTCCTGTTGATGGTGTTGACGAACTCCAGAAGCACATTGTGGCTATTTGCCAATTAATATCAGAAGATTCCTAATAATAATAAATTGTAACTTTTGTGCAATTGTATATTTCTGGGACTTTTGAACGTGTACGGGCCCCGATTAGAAGACGAGCTGAAGCCTTCCTTCGAATGAACAATGGCCGTGTGGAATAATTGTTCTAAGGTTTCTTTCTTCAACTGCATATCTGCAGTTTGTATTGTCGGGGACTTTGCTATAAGTTGTTCATAAACTCAGTCGTAATATGTTGTAAGAGAGCAACCATTCGTTTCCGGACCAATGTTTGCTTGTTTTATTGTCCTGTAATTGCCCCATTCGGTTGTAACTACAGTTTTTCAGGACCTCACCGCGAAACTATGAGCAATCAAAAAGTGTTGTTAAGGTTATAATAACGTATAGGGGCCAGTCAGATGGAAACGAGACAGGCTGCCAACGTTGCTTCGATTTGCTACAGACTACGTGGTGCGCACTTGGGTACAATCATTGTTCTATATGGAACCGCAAACATTTTTCCATGAAGACATTCATTGTCTTCTCTCAAAGTGGAATAAACGTATTATCAGTTAACCCGATTACCTTCAAAACAGTAGACAGTTTACTTACTTTTTTTGATGTGTATCGTTTTCATTTGATTGCGTCTCATATAACTACAATTCCACGAAAATTTACATTTATTATTATTAGGCATATTCTGATATTAATTGGCACGAATGCTTGAAACAGTCCGCCCTATGCCGCGACACATGCTGCACACCTTCGTATCAATTCTCTTGCAACTTGGAAGAGCACGTCAGGATTCTGTCGGGTTTGGTCGAATGGAACAGTGATTCTGGCTATGAGCTTAGCTCTAGTGGTAACTGGGATAACGCAAAACAAGGGCCGTCAAGTCAGGCGAATGCGCTGGCCGTGCAACAGATCCTCCTCGTCCTATCCGATGTTACCCAAAATCGACAAACAGCTGCGCCCGCGCGTCAACACTGAGGTGTGATGAGACTCCATCATGCTGGAACCAGAGGCCCCTGCACACAACAAACGGTGACTGACCAACGGTTCTGAAAGTGTGGCCTGTCTCAGTTAACCTAGGTAGCACTATTACAGTTCTCAGAAGATGATTATACAAAATTCGTGCCCACATGCTTAAGCAGAATCTTCGTTAGGTCGATCTAAAAGTAACCTTCTGCGCGTTCTCATAGTCCAATATATAGAAATACCTGTCAGGTGTTAAGAAGGTCTCATCTGTAAACAGAAAGGTGTTGAAGGCAACATCATTCACTCTTTGGTGTACGAACCACTGTACAAGATGCATATGATGTGGATAATGAGCTGCTCCTAAGATCTGCATCCTTCGAAGATGGAACGCGTGCAGGTAGTACCCGTGCAGTACTCTCCAGACAGATAGATACATGACCTGTTCCCATAGTATGGGCTATAGCACGCGTGCTGCTTAAAGGTTCGTTGCTACACCTAAGCATCACTTCGTCCTCAGAATATTGTGTTCTCAAGTCTACCACCAATATTTTGAGCTTCTCTGAGGAAACCGATTTTCGTACATACGAACAGCTGGTGTTACATTACTCGTACCCCCAGCGTAACATACCATCATGTCAGTGAGTTCATCAAACACTCCATGTTTGGCTGAGTATTGATAGGAAGGAAACCTCTGTTCGGGGCAAGTGAGGTGTACGACACTGAGGATACTGTATTACAATATACATTTAATGCAACACTGGTGAGATGTACGCCATTATAGACCCAGCATTACAGCAACAAAAGCTGAATGGAGCCCTAGTAACATGCACGCCAGTAAAGCCAAAGTATTACAATAACGCAAGCTGAGTGACTGCTCTGGTACGACTCCATGGAATATAGCTCACTACGACCTACGCAGCAGGTCACTAGCAGGCAGCCGCGCGGGATTAGCCGAGCGGTCTGGGGCGCTGCAGTCATGGACTGTGCGGCTGGTCCCGGCGGAGGTTCGAGTCCTCCCTCGGGCATGGGTGTGTGTGTGTGTCCTTAGGATAATTTAGGTTAAGTAGTGTGTAAGCTTAGGGACTGATGACCTTAGCAGTTAAGTCCCATAAGATTTAACACGCATTTGAACAACACTAGCAGGCGGTTCACATTATGACAACGCATATAACTGACAAACGACGCAGCAAGACGGATGTGTTCCTTAACAAACAAAACCGGACAAGTTCGAGGAGGACTCGCACTCTGACGGATTTCTACATCCTTAATTATATATACAGATAATCATAAGACCCGTGCGAAATTATCGTATTTTTATACTTTTAAATTATGACAGTATTCGCAATACGGTACATACAATATTGCAGCGCCCGTGTTATCCTGAGCTGGCCGCTGTGGTCGAGCGGTTCTCGGCTCTTCAGTCCGGAACCACGCGGCTGCTACGGTCGCAGGCTCGAATCCTACCTCGGGCAGGGATGTGTGTGATGTCTTTAGGGTGGGTAGATTTAAGTAGTTCTAAGCCTAGGGGACTGATGACCTCAGTTGTTAAGTCCGATAGTGCTTAGAGCCATTTGAACGATTTGTTATTCTGATTACGATGCATGAATGTCCAAAGGAACTGACACTGCGGTGACCACAGCCGTTAGGAAACACGTCAGGCGAATTCGCCATAGCGAATAAGAACTACCATCAGCTGTACAATGGAATGATGACAATGAAAATTTGTCTTGAGGCGGGACTCGAACCCGGATTTCCCGCTTATCGCAAGCGGTCACCTTACCATTTCTTTTTGGGGTGGTGGGCGGCATTTTGTTCGTTATTGTTGGTTGTATTTGGTCGCTGCGGACGTCACATGACATTTGTTGAAGTACGATGTTGATCCTTTCAGTCACGTTTTTTATTACAGACCAGCCACTTCTCTGACCGAACACGCTCAATTACCGACCATCTGGCTATCCGTGCACGACACACGGCCGAAGTCAAACTTCCATATGTCGTCGACCGTGCGTCTACGACCTGTACTCGTACATCCATTATGTATATTCCTGTACAGGTCAGACGTTGCATTTGAAAGTCGCTTGCCACAGCGCCTGTTTCTTTGGTCATGCTCGCATGTCCAAAGGAACTTTGCATCGTAATCAGAAGAACACAGGCACTGCAATATCGTCTTTATCTGCCAACATTGGGCAAGTGACTTTCAAATGCAACGACCTATGGAAGTTTGGGTCCGGCCGTTAATCGTGCTTGGATAGCCAAATGGTATGCCGGCACGGTACTTCAGCGTGTTCGGTCAGAGGGATAGCTGCCGTCTGTAACGAAAAACAGAGAATGGATTAACGATGAGCATGAGCGAGCGTCACGGGACGTCCGCCCCGAACAAATGCAACAACCAATAAGGAAGAAAATGAGATAAAAAAGGGTATGACGAACGCTCGCGATAAGCCCGAAATCCGGGTTCGAGTGCTGGTCCGGCACAAATTTTCATTGTCGTCATTCCATTCTACTGCCGATGATAGTCCTCATTCGCAACTGTGAATTCACGTGAAGTATTCGGAATAGGTTTAGTCGTTGGGACAAGGCCAGTTGCAGAAATGAAGAGAAAACATCTTTAAAACTGAACCAAATGTCATGAAATTTGGGATAAATCCTTGCATATTCATTTCCTTGTATCCAAAAATATGTTTTGTATTCGGAATGTCTGTCCCGGCTTGTACGACAGACAGATCAGCGACCGCCATTGGCGACTCGTAACCTATTACTTTAACTCGACAAACATTTTCATTTACAGTAAGCACGTCAGCCTTAGTAGTAACGGGAAAACCATAATTCCAGGCGATAATGACAAATATTTGGAAATTTGCGGTGTTCCTACCGGACCTAAATGCTGAGGTCATCGGTCCCTCGGCTTACGCACTACTTAATCTAACTTAAAGTAACTTACGCTAAGGACAACACACACACACCCATGCCCGAGGGAGGACTCGAACCTCCGTTGGGCCATCCGCACGAAGCGCGCAATGCGCCCGAAACCGTGCGGGCGACCCCGCACGCCAATGACAAATATTTTTGCCGCTTCGGAAAGGCTCAAAATGGTTCAAATGGCTGTGAGCACTATGGGACTTAACATCTGAGGTCACCAGTCCCCTAGAACTTAGAACTACTTAAACCTAACTGACGTAAGGATATCACACACATCCGCGCCCGAGGCAGGATTCGAACCTCTGACCGTGCCGGTGCAGCGGTTCCAAAATGAAGCGCCTAGAACCACTCGGCCCCATAGAAAAGTCAGCTTGTATGAAGGGCGAACATAATGGACTACAGTAGTGGTCACTGTTATTATCTATCACAATGCTGTGTACAAAATAAATACTTTAAAAGAAATAAAATGGTATTTGTAATAAGATAATACGAAAAGAGAATCCCTTGACCTTGGTTAATAAGTTAGCTTCGTAAGGTATAGGTGTGAATTTGGGTAACCATGATACCCTTTCGCTTTTCATGGTTAAAAGTCTCTTTTATGTTTAAATTTTCAACAAATGCTAAGTTTTAGCGCAAAATGCAGTGTCAAAAGATGGTTAAAAATACCTCTGCAGCGATACCTCATTCGTCCCTGTACGATTAGTTTGGAGAAAAATGGATGTTGACAGAAATAATATGTGTATGAATAGTAATAATTTTATGTGGCTCAGTGGCCAGGTGCTAATATTTTCTATTGGACGCCACTTCGGCGACACGCCTATCCCTAACCTACACCAGTTATCCAATTGGTCAAAGGTGGCCTTCAGTTTATCGAGGAATCCGAACCACGAGTCGTTTCTGACGACTCCTCATATCGTTGAGAGGTGACGGCATGATTAAAGGAAAGACTGAGATATCCGTGGTCTGAACAAGATTTCATCCTGCGATATCTCGCTTCCTGGCACGCGGTTTCCCACTAGGCCACCAGATTCGACTGCTCATGTATAGGTTTTGATGAATTAATTAGTGAGTATCAAAATATGTCACATAAATGCCTATATATTTTGAACTGTTTAAAAAGCTTAAATTTTTTACATGGCCAAGAGACCGTATCATTGGTGTTTGATATAATTTTCAAGTTGATATCTCTACCCACTCCTGAGAATAAATTGTCTTAACAAACTGGCAGACTGACAGATCTGGCGAAAAGTATTATTTTGGTTATACTCAAATTAACTCTTTCCCATATTTTCCTTTACTTGTACAGTGAAATCGTGCTTCTTGCCAAATTTTACAAATCCAGGTTAACTGGAAATACTTCGTACGTCTTGATTAGTAAGTTTGCGAGTATCGAAATATATTACGTAAAAGGCCTCACTTTCTAATCGGATGGATTTAATACTTTAATCGTTTGACACCGCCAACGTACCCTCTATATCTTACTATATCTTAGTACGTGACACGGATTTCAACTTTACCTCTACCCGTTACGCTGACAAGGGAAATTCCCCTTCGCACCCCCCCGCCCTCCCCCCTTCCCAACAGATTAGTGGGTAGCTCGTTAAAAGCCGAATACAGATTAAGCCTTAAAACAGGAAGAAGGTGCCCTGAACACTGAAAAAAAAGCATAATAGAAATTGTGAACGCTGCAAGCTTAACAAATGCAACAGCGAGGGGAGTATAAGAGCCACGTCGTCGTGGGTTTGTGAGCACGCTATTATACTACAAAGTCGACAAGCCGGTGTCAAATCTCTCTCGTGTCGTTTATATTTACTCCTCTATTTTTTTCGCAACGTTATGAAGTGTCCGTCCGGTCATTGAAGCGTTTGTTGTATTTCTGTAGTCATGGCAGCTGTCATACGATACATTGGTTACAGAATATGAGTCATGTAGTAGGAATAGCTTCCCGTCACAATTAAATGTGACGATTAGTGACAGCTGGCGATATACCACACAGACGTCTCATAGAAATGAGAACAACAAATAAACTATGTTTCCACGAAGGAATTCAAAACGTCCAAAACGGAGAGCAACTTCAAAAATGTTAAAAAGTATGTTTTGACGTAGCACAGAGAAACTGTGTGACTGTGAAATTGTTGCGTTCATTTGTCGAAGCTTATGTGGCAAACTGTTATGTTTTCATAATTTCCTTGGGAATGATCACATTCACATACACACGAACACCTAAACCGGGCAAGGACGCATATGTCACTCACTCACCAGACTTACAGATAAGGTGCATCGGTAAGAGATTCCTATCATATAACACATGTGTTGTCACCAATGCCGTGTGCGACACACCAGACGTGTTTTTCGGTGGAGGGTTCGGTTGACTTGTTGCCTTGTCATCAAACGCTTGCAATTCCCATTCGAAAACCATTTCATAATACTTGCTGCTTGTGTAGAACCAATAGGAGGTATGTACGCGTATAGGTACCTTCCTTACACCTCGCTGTTTGTAAGGGATGTTGCACCACGACGCAGGAACAAATTTGAGTCCAGCGGATAGAAAAATTATAATAATAAATTGGGCCGGCAGAAGTGGCCGTGCGGTTAAAGGCGCTGCAGTCTGGAACCGCAAGACCGCTACGGTCGCAGGTTCGAATCCTGCCTCGGGCATGGATGTTTGTGATGTCCTTAGGTTAGTTAGGTTTAACTAGTTCTAAGTTCTAGGGGACTAATGACCTCAGCAGTTGAGTCCCATAGTGCTCAGAGCCATTTGAACCATTTTTAATAAATTGGCACGAAGGGCACGGCTCACCTGCTTTGGAGTCCAACATCGTGACCACTCAACCACGACGCCATGGCTTTTCCAAAGTGCTCTATATCGCACTTCTCGTGCTTGTACCGTTCACTGTTTATATGATGCTTTTTCTTACAGTGCAGTTCACGTTCTTCCTGTTTTCATGCTTGATGTGTGTGTTCAGTTTCTGGGCCCTCTTACCAATGAGTCTGACGGAGGCGGAATGGAGAATTTCCATTGTGAGAAAAAGGGGTCTTGTTAGTCGGACAGACAGATAGACAGAAGGACAAAAAGGTGATCGCATAAGGGTTACTTTTATACCGATTGAGATACGGAACTCATAAAAATGACCGTCTTTGTGTGATATGTCATTCATCGAAGTCTATCGGTGAGGTAGGTTAATCGCGAGCCAAGTCTAAGAGATCAGAATTACGCAACCGGCTGCGAGCATCTCGTGGACTTTAGGTGTGGCCAGTCACCGGCGACCAGGAACCATTGTATCCACGGAAGCGAGCTGTCAGTTCGGCAATAGGAATGCTTCGGCCGACGCCAGGGCTGACGCCGCCACTTCCTGGTTTTCGTAATCAGTCGGGACAGCAGCAGAACAAAGCGGCGGGACGTTTACTCGGGCGAAATGGCCAGCGCGCGGAACGAGCTGCGACTGGCATTTACGTGACGGCCCGGACCAGCTGGGTCCGCAATTTGGCGGACGTCGGTCGGGCTGTTAATGGCCGGGGGAGTTCCTGATTGTCGGGCCGGCGCTGCAAGCCGCCGCTCTGGCCAGCGCCGTGCTGCGAACCCTGTCCGATGCTAGAATCGTAGTGACTTATTTTACCGTGCGGTTATACACCTTTACGATGGATACAACGCTGAAGCGGCAAAGAAATTGGTATGCGTATTCAAATACAAGCAGAATACAGCGCTGCGGTCGGAAACGCCTATGAAAGACAACGAGTGTCTGGCGCAGTTGTGACATCGGTTACTGCTGCTACAATGGAAGATTATCAAGACTTAAGTGCGTTTCAACGTGGTGTTATAGACGGCGCACGAGCGATGGGATACAGCAACTCCGAGGTAGCGATGAAGTGGGCATTTTCCCGTACTACTATTTCACGAGTGTACCGTGAATATCAGGAATCCGGTAAAACATCAAATCTGCGCCCCGAAAGAGATCCCCCAAATTCGCGACCAACGACGACTGAAGAGAATCGTTCAGCGCGACGGAAGTGCAACCGTTTAGCAAATTGCTGCATTTTTCACTGCTGGGCCATCAACAAGTGTCGGCGTGGGATGCGTGCAACGAAACATCGTTGACGTAGGATTTTGGAGACGAAGGCCCACTCGTGTACCCTTGATGACTTAACGACATAAAGCTTCATGCCTCGCCTCGACCCGTTAACACCGACATTGGACTTTTGATGACTGGGAACATGTTGCCTGGTCGGACGAGGCTCGTTTCAAATTATATCGAGCGGATGGACGTGTATGGGTATGGAGACAGCCTCATAAATACATGGACCCTGCCTGTCAGCAGAGGACTTTTCAAGCTGGTAGAGGCTTTGTAATGGTGTGGGGCGTGTGCAGTTGGAGTGATATGGGATCCCTGATACGACTGACAGGTGACACGTACGTAAGCATCCTGTACGATCGCCTGCATCCATTCATGTGTACTCCGACGGACTTGCAATACCCCATACGCCCATAATTGCTACAGAGTGGCTCCAGGAACATTCTTCTGAGTTTAAACACTTCTGCTGGCCACCAATCTCCCCAGACATGAACATTATTGAGCATATCTGGGATTCCTTGCAATGCGTTGTTTAGAAGAGATCTCCACCCCCTCGTATTCTTACGGATTTATGGACAGCTCTGCAAGATTCATGGTGTCAATTCCCTCCAGCACTACTTCAGACGTTAGTCGAGTCCATGGCACATCTGCGTGCTTGCGGGGGCCCTACACGATGTTAGGCAGGCGTACCAGTTTCTTTGGCTCTTCAGCATATATGTGTAGAAAGCACATTGTATGACATGCCATTGTATGCTGAGGCGAATCTACGACGCATATCGTCTGGTGTAGTTGAAGTTTCGTAACAGACTAGCCATCTGACAGTGCTCCCCATAGAAATAAATCAAGAGGAGTCAAATCAAGAGACCTGGCGAGCCCTTGTACTGCAGCATTCCGTTCTATCCAATGGTCAGGAAACATTTCATTCATTGTTTGCGTTACAATACGAGAAAAGTGAGCTAGACAACCGTGGTGTTGGAGCCATATGTACTATCCCTTATCCAGCGGTACCTCTTCTATAAGAACAGATACAATGCTCGTAAGGAAGTGTGCATTCGAATTTCCATTTATCATCACTATGGCGAAGTAAGGACTAACAATGCATGTTCTTATGGTACACACCACAGGTTTGCGCTTAGTGGTAGCTAAGCGCTGTACCTGACGAAGTCAACGTCGACTTTTAGCTTCCCAGTAGCGCATGGTATGTAAATGTATATTACCGTGGTTCGGAAGTGTTGCTTCGTCTGTAGGGAGCACACGCTGGAAAAACGCAGTGTCGTCTCCCAAGCTATGTAAATCAACAAAATTCTTCCCTCGAAATCACGTCCTCAGAGTATCTCATGTAATGACAGATTATATAGGTGGAATTAATGCCGATTTAAGATGCGAATGACACTCCTCTGGCTTACTGCTCATTTCTTCGCAATATGTCTCGTGACATCATTCGCCGTATAAAACTAGCAGGTCTAGCTTCTCCTCATGGGTGTACATGTCTGCATGCAAGGAATGCTGGAGCGGAAAGGACCTGCCGATAGACGACACAACTCAAATGGCTCTAAGCACTATGGAACTTAAGATCTGAGGTCATCAGTTCCCTAGACTTAGAACTACTTAAACCTAACTAACCCAAGGGCATCACACACATCCCTGCCCGAAGCAGGATTCGAACCTGCGAATCGTCTTTCAATTTTTCGGTATTTTTGGAATTTTTTCCGAACAGTTTCAACTTGAATATTAATAAGCATTGTATCACTGTACTCGTTTTTTCAAGTGCGTTCGGATACCTTTAAAAATTATATATGATTCTATATAAAAAATCGTACGAGTAGTTGCTTCAATCTCTCGATCTATAAAAGAGTTAACGCACTGTATGACATACCAAAGTACATGCCACTATACGTATAGCTATTTTCAGAAAATCTCGTTTCGATATCTGCATCAGTTCACGAAATAAAAGGGTTGTTAGGGCTTACGTGACTAACCCTATAGGTATAAAGATATATTCATTAATGTGCATGTTATTCTTGAGGAAGATTATAGGCGACAACGTATGATTTCTTCTCGTTATAAATCTGTATTTAAGGCGTCGTAGTATAGTTGTTGTTTGTTGCGTTGTTTGCCAACAAGCGATTATGTTTAACAGAGCCCTCATCTTACGGAGGTATAATAAGGTGAGTTGGCATGGCATCATGACCCTGAAGCAGAAATCCTTCGTATTAGCTTCTAGAGGAAGCGTTTTCGTAAAAATTTCCAGCTTGCGTCATTTACGGCTCTATTAATCATTGCGATTATTGTATAATGCGCAAAGGAATCACTTTTCATTTGCATGTGGCCTCATTCAAATAGACGCCTTCTTTTACATATAGATGCATTTGGTGGCACAATTTATTTTTAGTGTAGTGGTTTTTTCTGTCATGCGACGTTGTATTTCGAAGTACGAAAGCTCTCCGAGTGAACGCTGCGAGAAAAATTATTGCATACCGAATAAAAAAAGCAAAATGTTGCGATTATTGCATCTAAGTATGGTGTGAGATGGGGAGACTAATTGAAACTGTAATAACAATGATTAAACGGACTGTCTGCCTAATTAGCTGGTGAAGATAAATCTCATCTGCGGTCCTGCTATTGTCATGACCGTGGCGGGCATCATGCTATCATGCTGTATTACGTCTAGTTGGGGTATCAGTATTCCAATCGATAACGAAAAGAGACAACAGGGTGAAGCCAGAGACCAAAGCAAGACTGATAGATCTGGTAAATTGTTGCACATATCGTCCCAGAAGAACACATTAAATGAGAAGTAGCTTGTTACAGGCGAATAAGGGTTACTGCCCACAAGGTAAGCTAAAAATCTGGTAGGATCTAGTCTTACTGCAGGTCAAGACAAATGAAAAATTAATCAGGAAACAAATTACATTGTGATGAATGATCTAACTCCTGAATGAATATACTGTGTGCCGAGTGATATCTGAAATACTAATAGTCATGAGAAATTAGGATACCATCCCAGCCAGGAGCGGTTTAGGATGCTATTCCGTAGTCACCATGCGTTGCCACACCTACTGTTTCGTTCACGTGCTATTGCTTCACGTCGGAATTATTAGTGAACAGCACTCGCAAACTGATTACCGACCATACAGTAGAGAGTCACGTGATCGGTGGTCGCCATCGATGCAAGAATCAAGCACATCCTTGCGTAATGGCGGTAGCTCACTAGCTCTCGATGGTCACGAACCTGCTCCAACTGAGAACTGGCTTCGGCTTGGCCATTGATGGCGTCTCCCGTCGCTTTATGTACAAAGACCCAACGACATGGTATGCCTCCATGGGAAAGAAGGAGATCCTCATGACAAACCTAATTAGGTGTGCCTCTTGCGAATTTCTTCTGGCCCTTGAAGGCAGTGTCAGTGATCCAAAGTTTGGGAATCCGGAAATAGGTGGTCTGCGAGACGGGTGTGTTCCGTCAGTGGCGACAAAGGACTGAAATGCAAATTGACTGATACCTTCACTCCAGAGGTACGCCGCATTGTATAAATTCTGTATTAGTTAAACCAGGCATCAGAAAATTATAATTATTTACATGCAGGGTATCCTGTGGCTAGGCAAGCGTACAGAGGTTCCTATTTGTTGGGGAAAATTCATTTGATATGATTTAATTGTCATTTAATTAAACTTACGTCTAAACTACTGGGTCGATTCACCAGTGACCTATATCAGTCGACACATAAATTGAAGACGAAGCTCAGTCTGGAATCAAAAGCGTTAATTAAATTTTATTTGGATACTCGCCTTTGTCAAAGGGATAGACTAACTGCTGCCGGGCTTCCACATGTTTTGTGTCTAGGTAGCACAATACATCAGAACTACAAAATGTTCTTAGCATTTTCAGGAAGGAGGCATCGATTCTGTCACTCAATATTAACGATTACGAAAAACAGCTTTTTCATATCATATACATTTCATCTTGGTTATTCGAAGCCTACAACGAAAGGAAAGCTACATTAACGAGCGGAACTGTAGGGCTTTACTGGATCAAATATGCATTTCAGCTAGGGAAAACGTATGAAAATACGTTCCTGACATTATATTATTCACAACCATAATATTTCCTGTTTAAAACAACTATTGCGTGCACATGCCAGAAATTAAGAACAAGAATAAATGGTAAACAATAGTCTGCTAACGTTTTGGGATATCAAAAATGGCGGAGCCGACTTCAAAGCAACATCTTGGAGCACCCTCTCTCATTATGCCTCTATGGCTCATCTGAATACACTGGATCTGCACAGCTGTTACAAGATTAACTTGAATATAGTCAATCTTTCGCTTTGGTAGTTATTTTAATTAAATGGAAATTAATTAGTTTTCGTTCACCTCCTAAGAGTATATTACACTGTTATTTGAAATCAGTTATTACTCTGTTGCAATAGATTGTGTCTATACATTTCAAAGTGCGACACATGTTTGGATTAGCACTCTCTGTAATCGTCAGCATTCCAGTCCTTTTCCTTTATGTGTCAGCAATCGATATTTTAAATACTCGCAAAGACTCAGTATTAAAATAGTATTTCCCACACATGCTTCCAAAAATGTTCACAACTCCAGGAATGTTTTATCTTAAGAAACACATCAAACCTGTTTATCGAATACCAAGGAGTACGGAATAATGCAATGGATTCAAAAACTTTCAGTAATGCATAAAAACAAATAGATGATCTGGGTCATGACAAAAAATGAATACATTATAGCAATGATACTGGCATCACCATTTTTTACATTCATTTCGTGTCTTTATTACGAAAAATAGCCACTGGTGAGCAGGCTCGACTTCGGGCTTCGCCTTGAAGTATGCAGCCGCCGATATGGTGAAGACGTTCCATGGAATGCAGCGTGCAGGTAACTACGTGAATGCAGTTGAGCATTGTCAATCGTTGTACACTATTCATTCTGGACTGACCAGATTATAATTGCGCCAGTCTGACTGTAGTTGTCATTAAGTGAAAGAGTTCAAAACAAGTAAGTTGCCAGGTCTGGATGGAATCACAGTTCAGTTTTACAGGGAGCGCTCTGCGGCAGCGACTCCGTAGTTAGCTTGCGTTTATCGCGAATCTTTTCCCCAGCCCACCGTCCGAGTCGACGGGAAAAAGCGCAGGTGACAACTATACAGAAGGAATTTTGAAATTTGCGTCAAGTTCCTACGGGATCAAAATGCTGAGGTCATCGGTCCCTATGCTTACGCACTACTTAATGTAACTTAAACTAACTTACGCAAAGGACGACACACACACACACACACACACCCATGCCCTTTGGAGGACTCGAACCTCCGACGGGGGAAGCCGCGCGGACCGTGTACTATACAGAAGAAAGTTAAAGACCGGGCCCGCGTAATTACAGACCAATATCCTTAACAACGGTTTGCTGCAGAATTATCGATCATATTCTGAATTGTAAACAAATAAAGTTCCTTAAGAGCGAAAAGCTTCTGTCCACAAATCAATACAGACTGAGGAAGTGTAACTCGTGTGAAATACCTTGCCCTTTTCTCACATGATACGCCAGAAAGCATAGATAAAGTGCAGAGGCATATTCCATACTCATAGCTTTCCGGAAAGTGTTTGGCACGGTGCCACACTGAAATCTTTTGACGAAATTACAAGCTTACAGATTAAGTTCGAAGGTATGTAAGTGTCTCAAAGACTTTCTAAGTAATACAACTTAGTAAGTTGTTCTCGATGGCACGTGTTCATCAGAGACAAGGGTTTTGCCAAGAGTAGCCCAGGGAAGAGTTACAGAGCCGCTCCTCTTCTCTGCATACATAAATAATCTGACGGAGAGGGTGAGCAGTAGTTTGCGGCTGTTTGCTGGTAGCTCTGTGTTACAAGGGAAGGTGTCGTTTAGCGACTGTAGCAGCATACAAGACGGGCTAGACAGAATTTTTAGTTGGTGTGATGAATCATAGCGTGTTCTAAATGAGGAAAAATTTAAATTAATGTGGATGAGTGGGAGAAACAGTCCTGTAACTTTCGAATACAGTATTAGCAGCGTGCTGCCCGATACAGTAACATCGATGAGATTTCTAGCCGTAACGTTGTAAAGCGATATGAAGTGGAATAAACACTCCAGGCTGGCAGTAGGAAAGATGAACTGTTGATTTCGTTTTCTTGGGAGAATTTTCGGACAGTGTAGCTCATCTGAAAGGATACTACTATCGAACGCTACTGCTACCAATTCTTAAGTGCTGTTCGAATGTTTGAGATCCTCAACAGGTCAGATTGAAGTGTGCTGTTAGATCTGTTGCCGGTAGGTCCGATCAGCACTCAATTATCATGGTAAACTCAAATCTGAATTGCTGGAAGGAAAACACGTTCTTTTCCCGAAACACTATTGCGAAAATGTATACAACCGGCATTTGAAGCTCATTGAAGAGCGGTTCTACAGCTGACAACACCATAAATGTAGCGCAAGGGCATCGAAGATAAGAGAAATTAGTGCTCGTATGGAAACTTACAGATGGCTTTTTCCCTCGCTCTGTTTGCGAGTAGGACAAAAAAGAAAATGATTAGTAGTGGTACGTGGTAACCTGATGGCTCGTGGAGTATGTATGCAAGTGGATGCAGGTGAATGCTTCTTTAAAGACTTTTAGGAAATTGTTTCTGTGAGAATAGTGCTTGTAAGATTACAGGAAGAATATATTCTGCTGCTCGTTCAGTGTTCAATTGTTTATTTCACGAAATGAACTAATATAAAGGTGTTCTTCTTTTACTTACAGTAATTAATTTAGCGTAACGTGCAGTTATTAAGTCGTGTGAGAATTTATGTCAAACACTTCGTCGCTGGAAATAACATTTTGTGTTTTATGCTTTGGTTAGCAGCGCCGGTAGCTGCGAAACATTTTTAATACAGGCCACCAAGTACTGGCGGCGGTGTACAAGCCAATCTTAAAGCGACCGTCCCCCATAGGTCACCCTGTGCATATAGACAAAATTCAGGGGCAGTAATTTAAATTAAAATGTAGTTTTCTTTAGCAAATAAGCATTTAATTAACAGAAGGTAAAAACCCATAACGTTTTCCTGTGATTTCTGACTGCTTCCAAGCCCCATTTACCTCCCAGCAGCAGTATCTATCTCAACGCTCATAAAGTTTTCTTTACACAAAGAGTATCTTATCTTAAGGCTAAGTAGATACTGATCAAAATTTGTACTTAATACTTGAGATGAACCACATCAAAGCTAAATTTTGTCAAAAAATATTTTCTCATCCAACGAATAAAATCATTCAGTTCTCGTCTCTTTTTTGTGTGCATTCGTGTCCCTAAACACACCTAAGAGCAAACGTATTGCTGGAATATGCTTTCTATTGTTCTCTATAATATAATAGTGTTTAATTCCATCAGTTGTGAGTTATTGCCGGCCGGGCTGGCCGGGCGGTTCTAGGCGCTACAGTCTGGAACCGCGCGACCGCTACAGTCGCAGGTTCGAATCCTGCCTCGGGCATGGATGTGTGTGATGTCCTTAGGTTAGTTAGGTTTAAGTAGTTCTATGTTCTAGGGGACTGATGACCTCAGAAGTTAAGTCCTATAGTGCTCAGAGCCATCTGAACCATTTGTGAGTTATTGCGATAAAATGTACCGTTTGTTATTTACCTATCAGAAAGAATTCCCTGTTTAGTGGTATGAAACCAGTCAAGTAATTTTAGTTGCACAAATTGTACACTATACCCCCCATATCAACGACATGCAGACGGACTTGTTATGACTGACGAGACGTTTCATAATTCCAACGTGGAGTGTACTGCGAGTTCGCATACCCTTATACTAACATCCACGTTTAATTAGAAGGGAAGAGAACTTCAGCACCAGCTTCTCCTGCATGTTCAGACTGCAGAGCACCTTCTTCAGTGGCTTGTTACTACTCTTTAATTATTAAAAATTGATATTCACTGTATTGATGCGCCACAATAATAATTATTTTATCGAGTGCATTAATCGTTATAGTTCTACCCGAAGTGGAAACACACTTTGTAGAAAGAAGAGCGCAGCAGCACTTCCGCGTCCTCATCACAAGGTACCGCACTGACGACAAGGGGACCCCCAAGCTATGTGTAGGTAGAACTTCAAAAGTACTTGCCAGTAAACTAATACCCAGAAAATATACAAAGGATTCAAGTATTGGGGATACTGTTAACCACATTTTGTTTACCAGCGAAGGTGAGGCTCCACCTTTAGAACTGTATGAAATCTACAGCATGTCATACAATTTGTGTGACGATCATGTGGAACTGTAATTCCTAAGGGGCGATGGAGAGTGAAAAATAAATATTTCACCTTTTCCGAAAATACTCTGAATGAATATCATTTCTATGATACAAACCCGACCCCCATTGAGCAATTGAGGTAGCAAATTAACGTTATTTGAAATTATGAAATGATCATATATAGTTCCATTATTCACCTTTACCAATATAGCAACTGCCAATTAAGTATTTTTCTTTCACAATATAACAGTCCATAGCCGCGCTAGATTCAGTTGCGTACCGTTTTGGCAGGTAAATTCTTATGCTTTTTCTCTTTAAGTATAACGTAATATAAGGTGTACTTGTTGGTAGTTTCTTTGTGTATTTCACCACGCATTTGGTTTGTGTATAAAAATACTGTCGTAAAAGGTCACATACCTTTGAGGAAACAGTTTTTCTACACCTATAAACTATCATTGATATTCTGTGGACTGTCTGGTGAGCCTTAAGGGGGGTAGGACGTCAAACGGGCCGACTTGCAGCAGGAGAGGCACCACAGGACATTTTAACTTCTACTGTCTATACTTTTACAAATAAATTCATAAAACTTTGTCACCATGACCAGGAAGGATTGAGGACTCACATTCATAGTAGTGGAAGTTCAAAAACGTAGCAAAATACCTTTTTTTACGAGTGAAATTTCATCATTTTTTCACTTACTACTGGCTGCATTTGTTTCTGTAGCTACACTTTTCTTCCTAAGTAAGAGCTATTCTTCGATGAATTTTGCACAGCATACAAGCAGTACTTACAGGGGTATGAAAACTCTAGAAGTTTCCAAATTATTAAAAACTGTGGTAAAAATTGAGATAATTAACTATAAAATTTGAGTTTTTTCTAAACAAGAAGTTTAAAATGTAACAGTTCATTCCTTTTTCCATAAATTAAATAGACTCTAGAGTTTCATACACTTGTAACTATAGTTTGTATGCTGTGCAAAATTCATCGAATAATCTCTCTTACTTAGAAAAAAAAGTGTACCTATAGCAACAAATGCAGCCAGTAGTAAGTGAAGAAATGATCAAATTTCACATGTAAAAAAATGTATTTTGTTACGTTTTTGAGCTTCCACTACTATGAGTATCAATCCTGAATCCTTCCTGATCATGCTTTCAAAGTTTTATGATTTTATCTGTAAAAGTATAGACAGTGGAAATTAAAATATCCTGTGGTGCCTCTCCTGCTCCAAATCGTCCTGTTTGACGTCCTACCCCCCTTAAGTTTACTGAGGATGGCCTAAAAAGCCGAATTCTAGTTCACAACGAACTATAAAATAAATGTTATTGAGGACCATAAATACTGTGTAATTCAGTTTGCAATATGTCTTTGTTCCTCCGAGTGCCAATGGGATATTCCATAAACACACTGTCTTTGATTTAGATACAGTCCATGTTTCAATATGTTGCTTAGAAACGTCTTGAACGTATAGTGTACGACGGGCAGACATTGGTTCGACTAGCAACCACTAACCGTAGACACACGGGTCATATAATTCCAGAACAGATAAATTCTGTAAATATTCACCTGCCTAGTACATCAAGTGCTAAAATATTTAACTTAATAGTCATAAAGTTTGAAGTAATAAAGTATTTTCTCGAAAATACAAAGTTGTGTGCTCATTTGTATGTGTGATTTTGTGTGCGTTGGTATATGTGTGTGGTCTTGTCAGACAAAACTTTGTGACACACTACCGCAGCACTCCGTTACAACAGCCGAAAAAAATGATTCAAGTCATTGATAAGGTAGACTATCGAGCGCAATATTTCGGCCTTCAAGGAAAGAACGCCAAAAATGTATTCTGAAGTGGTGGAGGTGTAGAGTGATGACACACTGCCATACGACATTGTGGCTGGGTATCGTAGACACCTACGTGTTGTCAGACACGTCTCAATAACGAAGAAGTAGAAGACCATCTCTCTGCAAGCAACTGGGAATTGGGAAAGACTGGAGGCCATGGTGCTAGAAGACAGAGGTATTGTATGTAGGCTGTTTAGGTTTTTTAATTGGTAATGCCACCTTTGTATAAAAAATCACTGGCTGTGCTGTGTGCAGTCTGTGGCTAGTTTGCATTGCTGTCTGCCATTGTAGTGTTGGGCAGCTGGCTGTGAACAGCGCGTAGCGTTGGGCAGTTGGAGGTGAGCCGCCAGCAGTGATGGATGTGGGGAGAGAGATGGCGGAGTTTTGAAATTTGTAAGACTGTCATGAACTGCTATATATAATATGACTATTAAGGTTTTGAAATTATTGGAGGTAGCTACGACGATTTCGAGATTTGACTGAGGTGTTATGATGTTATTTTTATGACGACGATGTCTATTATGCTGTTGAGGTATGTTTATGATCAATAAGCTGATGTTATATAAGGAATGTGATTACGTGTTTATATGTATATGAATAATGAATAGAAGTTAGGGACTCTGGTTTGTGAAAAAGGATGTTGGAAACCGAGAATCGTACTTTAAGAGTTATGAAATGTATGTAAATGCGTGAGTGTATTACAATGCCGACGAAAATTTCTTGGACACTGTTATATCAATAGGATTTTGTTTCTACACATTTGTAACGCAAATTCTCAACCTATGATTTTTTTTTATATGAGACTGCCACTGTAGCGGAAACTGCTGTCGTAAATATTTCAGTAAGAAAGGTAAGCGACCTTGACGTAATGCGTTTTGGATGCCCAGCTGGGCGACAGTCGCCTGCAAAAAAAGCCATTAGCGTGTGCCCCTTTCAGAGGTACAGGTGGAGAAAAAAAAGGGAGGCCATTATCCTCGCTATTGACATTCCTTTGTAGAAAGCATCGCAAATACGACACGCTCATAACTTGGAAACATTCTTACATCTGCACACCTGATTAGGACAAGTGTCTATCTACGAGAATTGAGAGAATTTCTATTAACTTATGAAATGCCTCATGACTACTGAATGATTATTTTATGCTTTACTTTGTACATAGTTGCTTATTTCATTTGATATCTGGTTTCCAGCTGTCTTGCAGCATTGGTTTCATAAAATAAAATTAAATGCATTTGCTAATGTGAACACTTTCTGTCAACAGATCTATTAAATAATTATTTTATGACCCACATTCTTCAAAAAAGGAGCTCTTGGAATGGAAAGAACAATAAGAATGGACTAATAACAGTAACTGCATATATCATTTTCTTTTCAAGTACTTGGTAATTTCTTTTGTAGAAATAGTTGTGGTGTACCACTTTAATGACATAGATATTAAAATGTGAATATACATTTCCCTTATCTGCGTTGTTGTCTTTAGTGTACTATTTTTTCTGCTTGAGCTTTGTCATGTTTAGGTATAAGTTATTTCATTTTATGCTGCTGTTTGCCAGGCATAGTGTTACTGAATTTGACTTTGTGTTACTCTTCTAATCCAGTTTACTACTGATTTATTTTTCTTGTTTGCTGCATATTGCCTTATATTAGTTGTAATATTGCATTTGCTTTGCTAATTTATGCTGCTTGCTTTGCCTTTTCTATTTTTTATCATTGCTGTTTGTGTTAATTGTTTTGTGCTGCTGCATTGTCTCGTCCCTTAGTTTAGCATCTGAGCTCAGTAGATTCAAGTTAGCTTAAGAGGGGGTAGACTATATAAGAAACTAACTATGATGAATTGGAAGAAATGCATTGCGAAGCTATAAGAAAATGGTTTGGCCAAAAAAAAAAAAAAAGAATTTTGAAAGAGGATATGAACCAAAAAAGTAGGATTTAGGGCCCACAGGTTTAGGTAGGATTTTCTTGGAAATAAATGATGAGGTAAGATAATGGTAAATAAATAATGAGATAAGAAATGTGTGAACATATAAATACAGAAAGCATGCTTGGATAGAATTTGGTGGAAACAAATGTTGAAATAAGAGGAAAGATATATCGATTGAAGTTTTGGGGTGGACTGCAGTACCAAATGTCACACTAAAAACAAACCGTGTCCTGTATTTTTGTGTTATTACACTATGTGAATTTGTGTTTCTCCTGTCTTAATGTGTTTAGCTAATAAGATTTATGATGTAGAATTTTTCAGATACTATGTTATTTTCTTCATGAAGGTGTTTAGACATTATTTATTCTGTTTTGTTTTAATGCTCATATGTGAAGTTAATGTTTCAAAAGTTATTCTGATCTTTATGTATGTACTTATGTCATAATTCTTGTAACACTGATATGCATGTTTATTTCTATTCTTTTGTAAAGCCTGTTTTACTGCAAATGTTATCTGCACTATTATTTTCTTTAATGATGTATTTTGTACCTTTGTTATTGTTTTCTTATGTTATAAAATTGTAATTGACACCAGGTCATCAAATTAAGTAACTTGTAAGTTCCATTTCACTGCACACATTTCTGTTGGTCATAGTATATGGGCAATATGTGCGAGGTAGGGACTGTTAGTGTTTGCACGTGTGTTAATAATTCAGCAAGGGACTGGGTAACAGCATTGCTGGTTCTAAGGAGAATTCCAAAAACTTTGTGAGTGCACAAGTGGTGGTTATGGACTTGCTATATTGTCCGCAAGACTCTTCGATGGTGATTGTGCACCTGCACAGTCGCGGCAGATGGCTGCTGGCCATCTCTACAAGGACTACAGTGGGTCTACACTTTGATGATTCATCAATACCATTATTTCTACAAGGACTGCAGTGGGTCTGCACCTCTGGTGGCCCACCTATACCATACTCTCTACCAAGACTATAGTGGGTCTACTCTCTGATGACCTACCTACCAATATTCTTCAAAACGTCAAATGACTCTGCTGTGGGTTTGCTCTGTTGTGGCCCATTACTTGTCTGCATGTCAAGAGTCAGCATTGTCTTTCCGTTGGAAGGACACTACTTCTTCAAGACTGCATGGAAATCCACTACTTCTGTGTGCATTCTCTTTTACTGTTCAGACTTTGAAAAAAAAGAAAAACACTGTAATTTTACTGTGATGAATCAGGACTGTCTTTATAGACTGTGAGAAAATTTTAGCTTTTGACCAACATTGTATCAATAAGTGTGTGCATTTGATATCTTTGTTATTGTAATTATGAAAAATTTTATCAAATCATTATTGGCCACTGCCCAAAACAATTTGTAATTTTTTTGTGGGGAGCATGGGGGCTATGTAAGTAGGCTGTTTAGGTTTTTTTATTGGTAACGCCACCTTTGTATAAAAAATCACTGGCTGTGCTGTGTGCAGTCTGTGGCTAGTTTTCATTGTTGTCTGCCATTGTAGTGTTGGGCAGCTGGCCGTGAACAGCGCGTAGCATTGGGCAGTCGGAGGTGAGCCGCCAGCAGTGATCGATGTGGGGAGAGAGATGGCGGAGTTTTGAAATTTGTAAGACTGTCATGAACTGCTATATATAATATGACTGTTAAGGTAAATACAGTGTTTGTTCTCTATTAAAATCTTTCATTTGCTAACAATCCCTATCAGTAGTTAGTGCCTTCCGTAGTTTGAATCTTTTATTTAGCTGGCAGTAGTGGTGCTCGCTGTATTGCAGTAGTTCGAGTAACCAAGATTTTTGTGAGGTAAGTGATTTGTGAAACGTATAGGTTAATGTTAGTCAGGGCCATTCTTTTGTAGGGATTTTTGAAAGTCAGATTGCGTTGCGCTAAAAATATTGTATGTCAGTTTAAGCACAGTCATGTATAAATTGTTCAAAGGGGACGTTTCAGTATCACCAACGAGAAAAAAGAGGGAAGAGTAAATATCGGCCATGGATTATTATTCAACATCATACACGCCATTTTGGACTCGATATAGATCGCTCCCCACTGGATACCACGGCTGATCACTTCCATTTAAGAAGGCTGTACAAATGAGGTCACATCATGAATGTTGCACCTGTGTCACGCCAGTCCAGATGAGATCCCTATTTGTTTGATCACCATAGACGAGCGCTGCGTGTATCATTATGACCCCGAGATAAAGGAGGAAAACCAACACTGGAAACAAAGATTCACCACCGCCCGGAAGGGCGAAGACCGATCAGTGATGGCGCAACGTGACGCTGAGTATTTTTTTGAAACTTTCATGGTATGGTACAAACGTACCATGCTCTAAAGAAGACTAATGTGCTAAATAACAAAAAAAAAATGGTGTGCTACTTCTTGTGATTATTTCTATACAACGATGATAAATTACATGGTTACCATTAATAAATTACTATATTTTTTAAGATTGGGGAAAAGTAGGGGGTAGGGGGAGCGAGACAAACCGTCACAGTAGCAATCCCTTGATGGACTCGCATTCGGGAACCGAGCGAGGTGGCGCAGTGGCTAGCACACTGGACTCCCATTCGGGAGGACGACGGTTCAATCCCGCGTCCGGCCATCCTGATATAGGTTTTCCGTGATTTCCCTAAATCGCTCCAGGCAAATGCCGGGATGGTTCCTTTCAAAGGGCACAGCCGACTTCATTCACCATCCTTTTCTAATCCTCCATCCTTCCCCATCCTTCTCTCCTCCCCCCAAAACAACCAACCAACCATTCGGGAGGACGACGGTTCAAACATCCGCCCGTCAATCCTTTTAAGTTTCTGTGATTTCCCTAAATCACTTAAGGTAAATGGCGGAATAGTTCCTTCGAAAGGACACGGCCACTTTCCTTCTCCATCCTTCTCTAACCCCAGCTTGTGCTCCGTCTCTACTGACTTCGCTGTCGACGGAACGTTACAAAATAATCTCCTCCTCCTCCTCCTCAGGTGAAGCGTCGCGGTGAGTTCTCCAGCGGATTGTTTCTGGTCTAGGAGAATGAACCTGTGACTGTGCACAACACACACACACGCCTCTTCTTCGGGCTAGCAAATTTTGCCGCAACCCCCGTGGTGTTCTCAACGTTTGTAAGTGGTTTCTCCCATTCTTCTTCGGGTGAAGAAACCACAGAATGGGAAGCAATTCCAGAATGATGACGAGATGAGTTTCAATGCGGAATGTTTTCTCAAGAGCTGAAGGCCTCCGCCAAGTGATACATCGTTGGGAAAAGTGTGTTACACTGTAATTTGAATATATCACACTTCTCCTAGTCGCTGCTTCATCTTTTTCAAGGTTATAATTTATGGGTAAGTCTCGTATTTGAGTGTGGCATCAGAAATCGTTTGTCTCATCTTACGCCAATGACCTACACCCGATTCCACAACCTGTAAAAAAAGGTAAGCTATTGCCTGTGATTACAAGCCAGTAACTTGGTAAATATTTAAATAACTGTCATAATCACAGCCACTAAATAGCTGTAACCTTCTGGCTTCTCGTAGGCACCAACTTTCATTCGATAGAAATGCGCAGAAAATTTGTTTTTGCTAAATGATCCATCTCTGGTTCGTTCTATGATGTATTGCGACAAAACTGGACTAAGTAATTGCGCTGTAATATCAGTATACCCAAACTCCGTATGTGTGCACATTCAGCTGATAAACGATGTAGATTAACAGAATTATTTTCCAAAATCTTTTCTCTGATTGTAAAATTGACTTTGAGTCCCCATGAACCACGGACCTTGCCGTTGGTGGGGAGGTTTGCGTGCCTCAGCGATACAGATGGCCTCACCGTAGGTGTAACCACAACTGAGGGGTATCTGTTGAGAGGCCAGACAAACGTGTGGTTCCTGAAGAGGGGCAGCAGCCTTTTCTGTAGTTGCAGGGGCAACAGTCTGGATGATTGACTGACCTGGCCTTGTAACACTAACCAAAACGGCCTTGCTGTGCTGGTACTGCGAACGGCTAAAAGCAAGGGGAAACTACAGCCGTAATTTTTCCCGAGGGCATGCAGCTTTACTGTATGGTTAAATGATGATGGCGTCCTCTTGGGTAAAATATTCCGGAGGTAAAATAGTCCCCCATTCGCATCTTCGGGCGGGGACTACTCAGGAGGACGTCGTTATCAGCAGAAAGAGAACTGGCGTTCTACGGATCGGAGCTTGGAATGTCAGATCCCTTAATCGGGCAGGTAGGTTAGAAAATTTAAAAAGGGAAATGGATAGGTTAAAGTTAGATATAGTGGGAATTAGTGAAGTTCGGAGGCAGGAGGAACAAGACTTTTGGTCAGGTGAATACAGGGTTGTAAATACAAAATCAAATCGGGGTAATGCAGGAATAGGTTTAATAATGAATAAAGAAATTGGAGCGCGGGTAAGCTACTACAAACAGCATAGTGAACGCATTACTGTGGCCAAGATAGACACGAAGCCCATGTCTTTTACAGTAGTAAAGGTTTATATGCACACTTGCTCTGCAGATGATGAAGAAATTGATGAAATGTGTGATGAGATAAAAGAAATTATTCAGGTAGTGAAGGGAGACGAAAACTTAATAGTCATGGGTGACTGGAATTCGAGAGTAGGAAACGGGAGAGGAGGAAACATAGTAGGTGAATATGGATTGGGGGTAAGAAATGAAAGAGGAAGCCGTCTGGTAGAATTTTGCACAGAGCATAAATTAATCATAGCTAACACTTGGTTCAAGAATCATGAAAGAAAGTTGCATACATGGAAGAACCCTGGAGATATTAGAAGGTTTCAGATAGATTATATAATGGTAAGACAGAGATTTAGGAACCAGGTTTTAAATTGTAAGGGGCAGTTGTGGACTCTGACCACAATCTATTGGTTATGAACTGTAGATTAAAACTGAAGAAACTGCAAAAAGGTGGGAATTTAAGGAGATGGGACCTTGATAAACTGACTAAATCAGAGGTTGTAGAGAGTTTCAGGGAGAGCATAAGGGAACAACTGACAGGAATGGGGGAATGAAATACAGTAGAAAAAGAATGGGTAGCTCTGAGGGATGAAGTAGTGAAGGCAGCAGACGATCAAGTAAGTAAAGAGACGAAGGCTCATAGAAATCCTTGGGTAACAGTAGAGGTACTGAATTTAATTGATGAAAGGAGAAAATATAAAAATGCAGTAAATGAAGCAGTCAAAAAGGAATACAAACGTCTCAAAAATGAGATTGACAGTAGGTGCAAAACTGCTAAGTAGGGACAAATGTAAGGATGTAGAGGCTTATCTCACTAGGGGTAATATAGGTACTGCCTACAGAAACATTAAAGAGATCTTTGGAGAAAAGAGAACCATTTGTATGAATATCAAGAGCTCAGATGGAAACCCAGTTCTAAGCAAAGAAGGGAAAGCAGAAAGGTGGAAGGAGTATATACAGGGTCTATACAAGGGCGATGTACTTGAGGACAAGGTCGCTTTCATTTTTTTGTGAACATGTGTTGAAGAAACAATAGGTTCTTATTTTGTAGGTGGGAGATCTCTAGGGAGAGGTTTATCTGAGTAATTGGTTTCCATCCTCCACACAAATTACCCGTTTCCACGCGATGTGTGGAAGTGAGTCCACCTGTTGAGTGTGGGAGACTTTAACGGGTGTGTGTAGAGCGCAGTATTACGTTGGTGTTGTTTTGGTGCTGACAGTGGGAGAAGGATGATATCTAGTGTCGGCACACAGCCTCAATTACCCGAGTAGCATCGAACAGACCGTTCGGGTTTAACGCGCCCTTGCGACGGACCATCAACTACTACTTCACTTCCTCACTTCATGAGACACTGCACAGAGGTTTGAAATTTAATCCAGGGGCCTGACACAAGGTCTGGTGACCAGAAACTTTAGGCCACCATATTTTCTTCCTTTGTCGGCCAAATATTGTTCGTGGAAATTTATTCCAACCACAGGATTCGAACTACCTATGCCTGAGTGGAGTACCACTCCACATCAGCTACTGCCACGCATTCAGCGCTTGTTATACTGTCGGAAGTCTCATATGTCTAATCCCTGAATGTAGCACAATAACCAAACGTAGCACAATGCTCTAGAGTGCTTATAAATAAAGGCAAACGCAGGGCTTAGGTTGGAGAAGGACTTTGGCTCGGGGTCGTGCATCCGTGAGAGTATTTTAAAATAGAGTTTATTAATAATGCAATCAAATAAAGCTCAAATGACGGAAATGTTTGGCAGTTAATGTTAAAGTAGATAGTATGCTATCAGAATAATTTCTATTAAAAAATGAGCACGACATAAATAATACTAAAAAATAACCCCCACAGTAAGTGAGCGTCTGTAGTAGCAATGAACAAATGCCACAGGAAGAGCTACTTCCTACTATTCAGGAACTGTACCAGCTACTCTTCTGACAGTGCAAACACGATTACACACAGTTACTTAACATATTAACAACGGACAGCTCCGTAACACAGAAAAAATTACGGTTATGTGTAACCACTGAAATGCGACTTCTGCATGAGTACAGAACACAGTACAAAAATCACCCTCTTATGCTCTCACGCTCACGCCCTGTAATATGGAATTCACAACTTGTAATGATTACACAATAACAGGTACTGGCCTCCTTCACCGCCCTCAGTACACTCTGCAGGATAACTTCGCCGTGACAACATCTGCCTACTGCCCATCAGTAGAAGTGATTGTGAATCATAAAAGCACAACACTTAGTGCTGTGTACAATACAGCAATAAATAACGCCGACTGTTGCTCGTCTCTGTCTAGGGCTGCTGACTCGTCTGGACACTGGGAAAAGACTGTCTACTTTCCAAGTGGGCGATATTCGCGTACAACTTGGCTCTAACCCCTGTTGACGACTCTCAACACACTATCTGCCACATGGCACTCCTCGTTCACACTACACCTGTTTCATTCTCACTTACTGGCCACCAAAGAATTCCTGACGTTCGCTCAGGTCCGCATCACTGCTGCCCACCGTCATTACTTGGGCCAGCCACAACGAACCCAACATAAATGTGGCCAGGGCGCAGTACAAAGCCCAGTGCCAGCCCATACCGGACAGCCACTCAACAAAACGGTCACTCAAGTTGCTGTCTGCAGTGCTTCTCTGTACCACAGAGCAGTACATCCAGATCCAACCCACACAGAGAGGCAACCTCGCCGTCGTACCAGTGCTTAGGTCGGGCAGCACGGCACAGCAGCGTCAGGTGTATGCAGGGCCACTGCGGCGTCGACCTCCACATGATGGAGGCGGTACTCCTCTGTGCAGCATACTGCCTTTCCACTCAGGTGCGGCGATGCAGAAAGCGTCACAGTGGCTCTGCTGCCCGCCGCCAAACGTGTTCTCTGGAGCGAGAACACCGTCCCAGCCGCGCTGGCGCGCCCGCAAGGCCATCAGGAAGGGAGCCACGTCGCAAAATTTCAATTTCGTGGCACAACGCTTTGTCTGAACCATGCCACTGCATTTTCGGACAACGAAGCTATGTTTCGTAATTGTTTAACGAAAAAGAATGAAAGTTCAAAATCAAAATTAAGGCATACATTTTCCGTACTGCTACATATTCTTCCCAGAATCGAGGCTATACACAATACAGCATATTAAAGGTCCACTTTCAAAAGGCTGTAGAAAGAGAACCACTGCTCAGAATTATGTCAAACTGGAACAGCTGACACAGGAGAAAACATCGTAAAACATTGAAAATCTTTGCCAATAGACGGTGCTATAAATGTCAACGTAAATAGGTTAGGTCACAAATGACAGACGAGTCGCAATACGACGACCATGGTTTCAGCTGCACGTTACACCACCCCTACTGTTTAATGTGCATGACTGCACAAGTTCGGCAGTCACAGTTGTGGCTCTGTTACTTGGGTAAGCGCATCCATCACGTCAAGATCGCACCACATCGCATGGGAAGAACAGGTTTTAAACTAGCCTGAGGCCAAAAACCGCATAAAGATCAAAATGACATCGGTTTTTAAATTTCCTTCCTCCGAAAACCGCATCAAAAGCCAAATTACATCGGTTTTTAATCGTGCTGGGGCCAAAAACCGCTTAAATAGCAAAATGACATCGATTTCTAATTGTATTTTGACAAGTCTAAGGCATGTTCAGTACGCTGTCGACTATTCCCTGCCACAAGTTGAAATCGTGAAGCAGCATTTATACAACACATCCGAGTGTCTTTCGGAGTGAGTTCCGCAACACGTGCCTTTAATTCAGCCGTGATTGGAGCACTGAACACAACATCTTTAGATAAACCCACAGCCAAAAGTCAGGCAGATTAAGAATAGATATCTGGACCGGCAGGTTGTAGGGAAATGACAGCTGATAATCCTACAATTTCCAAAATTCCTCTGCGGTAACAGCTTCACTGGCTGTGCAATGTGTAGAGGAGTGCCATTTTGCATAGAAATAATCTTAACCTACACATCGAGCCTGTTGAAGGGTCTGAATGACATTACTCTCCGAAAGACTCCCATAGCGTTAGTAGTAAGTGGGAATGTTGCGCTCACCAGACATGCTTTTTAATGCACAGTCTTCTTTTACGAATTATTTAAATTAACTACGTTATATTTATAAAGGTTTTCCGTTTGAAAAAAAAAATGACCGCCAGAAGCAGCTCTTCCAGCACATACCAATGCGCACCCAGCAAGACTCTGCCAAATGAAGAAGAAATATCGACGATGGTTAATAGCCAAATTGCAGCCCAACAGTGACATTCATCAGAAAAACTCAGCTGGGTGAAATGAAATAAAGAGAGTACCATCAGTAAAAAAAACCTCCTGGTTGCCGTATTTTCAAAATCGGTTAATCTGTTCAACAGCCGCTGTTTCTGCATGCCAGTTGGCTGGTGATATTGTATGAGTCCTGCCTACAGTGGACCTCGCGGCTGACTGACGTTTTTATGTCTATCAGATGTGGCCAGAAGGATGCTCCATGCTATGAAACAACAGTTTCCTGGATAGTTTTAGCCCTGGTTCAGGGAACGTCATTCCTCTATGTTATTTTCTTCCCTGTAGGGAAGTCATATCTCAATTGGGAGTTGACCATTACCGGCCTCTGATGCAGCTCAACAGCGATCTCAAGATATTTGCAAGAATTCTGGCTCCCCAAATTCGGAGAGTCATGCACCAGGGTCTCTCTACCGACGAAACGTGTCTTGGCGGTAACAGCAACATACAGACGGTACTCAGTGATTACCACGTCAACACTCTGGTGGAGATGTGTTCGTGCATTGGAACCTTAGTGTCAGTGGACTTCGGCCACGCTTTTGTTAGGGTATGCCACAATTATCGTCAGTCCATCATGAACACCATCATCCACCTTTTGCGTGGTGTGACTTCACAGGGTACAATCAGTGGACGTATAATGCTCAAGATCACTATCGCCTGCACTCTGAGCCAAAGTTGTCATCTGTCATTGGTTATGTATGCCATGGAGCCACTGGTAAATGGATGGGATGCCGGCTGCAAGGACTTAAGTTGAGAGACCACATCTTCACCTGCTGAGTGTATGCAGACGATCTGGTGTTTTCAGTGCATCCGCCAGATTGAGTGCAAAGATCACTGGACTTGACTACCCAATACGGTGCGACAGGGAGAAGTTGTTTGAACTTGGTGAAGCCTGGAGTGATGCTCATTGGCAGTGATTTCCCAGAAGAGAGATTGATCCCATATCCACCCCATAAAATTTTTGGAGGTTACCTTTAGGCGTAACAGTCCACGAACAGAACACATTACCTATATTAGTCTCGTACAAGGCGCATGTACAGCTGTCCATAGCAACTTGCTGCCATCTCTGAATAAAGTACTGTAGGTGGCATCGATGTTACCCCATATGGGCACGGTCCTCCCTATGACAAAGACGATAGCACGTAGTTACAAGCATTCTTTGGTTACTTTGCCAGTGTGGGAATGATCATCAAACTGCAGTACAACATGCTCACCCTCGCTACCACAAAGGGCGGTCTGAGGATCGTCAACGTGTTATGTTAGCTGCCTTATATGTCATCACGATGATGAAGATGTGAAACCACCGCCAGGTAGCTTCACAGGAACTCTGACTGAGGGATTAGCCTCTGCCCTTCACGAACTACCCGTTGGATGGGCGCATATATCGCCTACACTATCTAGGAATTCTTTGTGGACCTCGTTTTTGTCAACGCTGACCTGCATGGCGCTCTTCGATTCTGTTGCCAGAGTGGCCTGGTATTTCGTGGTCAACCACAAATATATGAGTCTCCAGGCATTCCATTCTACAGGTACGGATGATTCTCCGTTATGTCCCCCAGTGCCATCTACCTGATACAGATGAGCATCGTCTTGAATTTGGGTCCGCCATGGACGCTGACAAGACTGGTGTTAGCCGTCATTCAGCCAATGACCCCTGCAGCAGTGACTTCGACATCCCTTCTTATCCCAGATCTGACGTGTTATCCACTTACTAAGATGAATGTAGTTATATGGATCAAGGGCTTTACTATGTTGTAACTTTATCGTGATAAAGACAAACACTTTTTGTATTTTTGGGCCTTGAACGATTCACACGTGTACGACACAACCCCTCCTACCGCCAATAATTCGTTAACGATATGGGTAGCATCATCTTGGACCCTCCCCACAGTTCGGGTGTGCCGGACATCAGAAGTTAACCTTATGTGCATTTTAATTTTATGAGCTGGACTGGAATAATTGATGGGTTAGAAGGATCCATGGACATGTTGATTGATGGTAGTAGTATTGTCGTGTCTAATGATCTATTTAGGCTTAAATTTTGTTGTTATTAAGTTTCCTTTTTTAGCCCTACAAGGGCACCATTGGAAGAATAAAGATGTTTTGTTCAACCTACCTTTTAGCTCCACACACACACACACACACACACACACACACACACACACACACACACACACACAAACTGGAGGGGAGTGGTTTAGGGAGAGGAAGAGGCAGGCATATCGTGACCAGGCCTCAGGTTTCGACACCTGCCCTCTCTTCCTCCACCAGCCTGAAGCTGATTGCTCTACTTCCAATTAACAATAGAAATAAAAAAATTATAAGACAACCACTCGCGATAAGTGGAGAAAAAAGTAACTATAGGAACGGTTGGGCCAGCCAATACTATTGTTATCCGCTAGCGTCATAGACTTCTGCAGCCCATCAAGAAGACGAAGACGACCGCCAGAAGCAGCTGTTCCAGTGCATACCAATGTGCACTGACCAAGACATTCCCAGAAGAAGAAGGTGGGTGGACGACGGTTAGCAGCCAAGTCGCGGTACAACAGTGGTGTTCAGCAGAAGAAGTCTGCTAGGATGAAGTAAAGACAGTACCATTAAAAAAAAGCACCATCAGATTTCCTTCAGTGGCCTCGAAGGTTTTGCTGTTTGAGACTAAACTGAAATTTTGTTAACTGTGTATAAAGGAAAAACAGTGATGCGGAAATTTTCTAATATTGTGTCTCAAATTGTTTTTTAAATTAATTCTAGTGCTCTCAAAATGCCCATTATTTTTTCTAAAATTTTATTTCGTTCTATCTGCATTTTAGTTAAACCTGTACTTTTTTTACTGCACACGAAATTGCCTTGGATTTTTATGTGTAGTTTTAAGACGATATGTTAAGTGCACTAGGCATGTTTTAATACACAACATTTTTACGAATTAATTAAATTAATTATGTTATATTATATTTATAAAGGTTTTCTTTATAAGAGTAATATAAAGAAATATAATGTAATACAATAATGTAATTAATTCATATAATATAATTAATTTAATGAATTCACGAAAAATTTATTCATTAAAAAAATACCGTAGTGCGCTCTGTGTACCACTTACCAGTGACGATATAGGTAACAGGATTCACAGGACTCATCTCCTTGGAAAACTAAACAAGTATGATAAACGATGCAGTCAACCCGCACCACACCATCAACTTTGCAAAATGAAGTGATACCGGATATTGCGCGTGCTGATTTTCTGTTGCTTATATTCTGCAGCTCTGCGTATTGACATGCCCAAACAGTATTTAATGGCCATTCATTGTTCACGTCCGTGAGAGCAACAAAATTCCTAAGCAAACATTTTCCTTCCTAGCAGGCCAGTAGAAAGCAGGTCCTGAATATGGATAATTTTGTATGAACAGCAATTCCGAATGTTTCGTACGATTTTATGCACCGTGGTCGCAGGCATGTTCAGCGTTTGGGCAATTCCCCATGCACTTCATGTTTGCACACCACAGCTTGATCATTCCTGCAATGCTGTGGCCACATCTTCGACAGGTGTCGGATGAACCGCGTTCCTCTCTCTGCCACATTACACTTGAAAAGAACCTTTCTTTTGTAATTCTGTAATCAATTTCTCCAGACCCTTACAAGGCAATGGACCAATGCCTGTTGCTACTGGCACACGGCGACCGTTCTTGTAAAACAGTTTTACCAGTAGAGCGCAGTGCTTCATGGAGTAATGTTTCGCGTCTTGGACGCAAACTGAGGAACAACCGTGTGCTGGTCGTCTGTTGGTTGCATATTCTGACGCTTACAGCGCCGTCTAGTGGTCAAATTTTGGTTAATTTTTTTGTTCCATGACGTTGCCCTCTGCGTCAATAATATAGTGTGCGAATTTTACGCCTTTCTGACAAGTAGTTCTCTTTCTATAGCGTTTTGAAAATGGAACATTAATTATGGTCACCCTGAATAGTTATATAAATTTCGCAATATATCTTATCTATACGGATGTGTGTTCTTGAAAATAGGCACAGGGGATCTTTTAGATTTGAACAGAAGAGATAGACAAAAATATACACATTCGTATCCAAAACACAGGTAAGGTGACCTAGGATTCCGTTATAGGGTCTAGGTATATCTAGTGGCAGGATATGGATCTAGAAAGACATCTCATTCACAGGAAGTAAATACGAGCGTGGGATGGCTTTTTGTGCCGGTCGTCTTTCGCCGGTCTCTCGGGATGCAGGTGGCGTATGCTTGAGAGTCGCAGAACCTCTTCTGAATGGAAAGAACACTCCAGCAGCCCCATGGGGAATCGCTGCCGCGGAGGCTCACGCCAGAAGCAGCGTGGTGAGGCAGCAGAACGAGGAGAAGGGGTCACGGCAGTGGCTTGGTGAGGGGGGATGGGGCGAGGAAAGGGGGGGAGGGGAAGTTATCCGCCTGGTCGGCAGTGTTGTTCTCGAACTACGAGTACATATCTGATCTCGTTCAGCACAGCATATCAAGAAGATCTTCAAACGGGAAAATTGCACCTCCAAGCTACTTCATCAGGCAGACTTCTTCGAAAATTTCGATTAAATAAATTAAATAAATTAATTAATAATGCCTACAGAGGTGATTGTAGTGTCAATTTGTAGTCAAAGACATCAAGTTTTGTCTCGCGTAGCTCGATAGTGCCGAGTCGCACCGTAAGGAGCGCTAGTGACACTTGCGTTAAAGATTGCTACGTTCACTGGACCCAAGCGTGCTGGATGTGTGTTTGGTTTGAAGATTCGAAGTCGGCGAAAAAAGTTAGGTGTAATGTCCGTACTAAGTCCACTAAGGATCCTCCTAATAGGCCTACAATTTATGAATGGAATAAATGTTTTGTAGAAACAGTGTGCTCGGTGAGACATGGGAAATCATCATATGGTCCAAGCACTTCCGACGACGTCGTACCTGGATATGTTACAACAATTTTTGATACCACAGATCGATGAGGATGACCAAGAACGAACTGTTTACTTCATGCGAGACGGTGCACCACCCCACTACCTGGCTGATGTCCGTCATGTGCCAAATGCATGACCCCCCACGTTCCCCAGATATGACACCACTCGATTTTTATTTTATGAGGATTCATCAAGGATATCGTGTTTGTACCTCCTGTGCCGACGTCTCTATCTGAACTTAGAGAAAGAATTTACTCTGCGACCTGCAATGCTACAGCGAATTTGGGAAGAAATTGATTTCCGATGGGATGTATGCAGGATAACCAACGGAAGCGACATACAACATCTTTCGTTTTGAGGTAAGAAAAAACTTGATGTGTTTCTCGACAAAACCCAGCTTTACGTCTTCTTTCAATAAATTTATATGAATTATTAAAGTTGTAAAGTCATTTTTATAACACCCTGTGCTAATAGAATGAAATTGAGAGAACACTGATGTTTAGTTAAATAGTTGTTCCTGTAGAGTTACAAACTACTTAGAAGAAAGTAACGGAAATTTTTGTTCAAGACACACCACCTTCGAACGTTCTTAACATCATGAACAATAGAGAACACAATCTAAAACAGATTTTGTATTGATTCCATTGACTATGAAGTACGAGTCAACTTTTTCGCTTCATAAAACGAGCTATGTGTTGCGTTGCAGCAGCCAAAAGGGCCGAATATAAAGTTTTATGTGGCGACATGGAACTGTTCCGTCAACGTTAACTATCACGACTATTCAGAAACTGTTGCCACAGAAATACTGTGCGCAATTCGGCTAACCAAGAGTACAAGAGAGAAGGTTAGGTGAACTCAATCCCTGCATGTTTAGCGTTTGTTCTTAGAATTTCATGAGGCAAAGCACTAACCCCATGAAAGAAGTTAATAGGTTAAGGTCTTCAGAAATATGCTAATTTTAGAAGAGAAGCACAATATCACATACAAAAAGAAAATAGAAAGAAATCTACCGGGGGGCTCTTCAAGACATTTTGTAAACCTTTGGAAAAGACGAATAGAGGATCGGACGAGGATTTGAAACACGTTCCTGATTTTCTTTATTTCGTATATGATGTTGCATAGGACCAAGTTGTGGTGTCACCGCCAGACACCACACTTGCTAGGTGGTAGCCTTTAAATCGGCCGCTGTTCGTTAGTATACGTCGGACCCGCGTGTCGCCACTGTCAGTGATTGCAGACCGAGCGCCACCACACGGCAGATCTAGAGAGACTTCCTAGCACTCGCCCCTGTTGTACAGCCGACTTTGCTAGAGATGGTTCACTGACAAATTACGCTCTCATTTGCCGATACGATAGTTAGCATAGCCTTCAGCTACGTCATTTGCTACGACCTAGCAAGGCGCCTTTATCAATTGCTATTTATATTGTGATGCATGTACAGTCAGACCGATGTTCACCAATTATGGATTAAAGTTAAGTATTCCAGCAGCTACGTACTTTTCTTGATAGTATAATTACTTTACCTGTTCCAGACCTCACGCCAGCCTGCGTGATCTTAAACGCGTGCCTTTCGGCTTCCTCCAAACCCCGTGAATTGGCTCCTGCCAATTCACAACATATGGCGACGAGCAAAATCGCGTTTGTACCAAAAATGCCCTAATTTACTTGAGTCATGGCTTCGCCACAATCTCCAGATGTACTGTCCGAATTTTATCGCTTACAGAATCAGCAGACGCAGGCCTTGCTGGATGCCCTTGGACAGCTCGTCCAGGGTCAACGCGCAATGCAACACGATGCGGCGGCAGCCGCTCCACCACTCCCGCAGCCACAACACGCAGTCGCACCACCTTTTCGTCCTTTTGATGCGGCGATGGAAAGCTGGACGGAGTGGTCACGCCAATTTGGATTCCATCTCGCCGCCTACAGAATTCAAGGAAACGAGCGGCAGCCTTTCTTATTATCGTGCGTTGGCGTGGCCACGTACCGTGTGATAGTGAAATTTCCCCGATGTGACGTAGCAACTCTATCCTACGAAGAAATTTTGTCTGCATTAGATGCATATTTCAAAGAATCAGTCAATGTAGTTGCCAAACTGTATACCTTCTTTCGTACAAAACGTACGGCCGGTCAGACTAATAGGGAGTGGGTTGCAACTTTGCAAGGCCTTACTAGGGATTGTGCTTTTGAGTGTCAATGTGGACTCCCTTATTCAGATACTATGGTACGTGATGCAATTGCTCAGAACGTTTCTGATGTTCGTATACGGGAACAGATTTTGAAACTAGTCAATCCCTCCCTTCAAGTGATGGACATCTTGGATCGGCAGGACACACTTGACTTTGCTCAGGACTCATTTGAAACTTCGCCACCCGTGTGTCACATTAACCGGCCCGCTGGGCGATCTACACGGAACAGTAAACAAGTAGAGAACTACTTGTTTCCGTCCCATTCGGATAATTCCTACATGATACGGCGACTTTTTATGTTAGTGTATTAAATTGTGTTAAGTTAGCTAAAGGTAAAAGATCTAAGACTCTGTTTACTCGCACTGTCGAGATCATGAGCACCGACCGGCCGCCGTGTCATCGTCCAGCATATGGCTTCATTCTTCGCGGTGTGGAGGGGCACGGGACCAGCACACCGGTCTCCCGGCCGCAGTTAGTTTATCAGTCCCTGGGGCCGCTACTTGTCACTCAGGTAGCTCCTCAGCTGGGCTCACGAGGCTCAGTGCAGCCCATTCCAGTCCGATCTGAGCTTTGTCTGGCAAACACTTTGAACATGACCTTTTTTATTACAGAAAAAGCAAATAGCTTGGCGTGACGGGCAATTCTCACGCGAATGTCTAGTAGCACACCGCGGGCATGATTTTAGCACTGCATTTGCTTGCTGGCGCGGCACATGTGGCGGAGAGCTTGGCGGCAGCTGCGCGGATGGGCGCGCCGGAATCGGAATCGAACCAAGGATACTCAGGCTCGTGAACCTTCGCCCATGAAAATTCATGTAGTTCATTCCACTCCGCCCAGTGCCACTCTCTCTAACAGTGACTGTGTTCGTCCCACAACTAGTGTGCGTCGACGTCGCCGGAAATCCCGTCAAGTCGCAAGTGATTCTGTACCAGTGTCAGTTCATGTTGCACGAGACAGTCGCTCTTGTCATCAGCAGGACAATAAACTTTTTGTAGACTTGGACATTGATGGCAACGTGATACCATTCCAGCTCGATACCGGAGCTGCAGTTTCACTGATCAATCAAGACACGTACAAACAGCTGGGCACACCTCCATTGCGTCCCATAAATGTTAAGCTCAGTAGCTATTCCGGTCAGCATATCCCTGTGTTAGGACAGTGCAGCCTTCTTGCAACATACAAGGGACAAACAAAACTTGTGTCATTGTACGTCCTTCATTCTTCTTCTGCAGTGAACTTGTTTGGTTTAGATTTATTTCAGTGGTTTAACTTGTCCATAGTCAATCAGGTCGTATCAGTGAACCAGACTGTGCCTTCAGTCAGTGTTTATCGTCTCTGTGACGAATTTGCAGACATTTTTGCACCGGGCCTCGGTTGCGCTAAGAACTATAAAGCACACTTGGAACTGAAAGTAAACATGCAACCGAAATTTTTCAGAGCGTGCAATGTTCCCCACACATTGCGTGATGAGGTTGCAAGAACATTACACGATTTGGAATCACAAGGTGTAACTGAACGTGTCAGGCTTCTCTCTGGGCATCACCCTTAGTACTTTTGCAAAAACCTGCGGGAAAATTGAGACTTTGTGTGGACTTCAAGGCAACAGTGAATCCCCAACTCGTGACTGCAACTTTTCCTTTACCCCGCCCGGAAGATCTTTTTGACAAACTGTGCCCGGGTAAATATTTTTCGAAGCTGGACCTAGCAGATGCGTACTTGCAAATACCGGTGGACGAAGAATCCCATCGCGTTTTAGTGGTTAACACGCATCTTGGTTTGTGCCGATTCAAACGACTGCCATTCGGGTGTGCATCCGCCCCTGCATTGTTTCAGCACTATCTACAAACTGTTTGTGCGTCGGTCCCTACTGCATCAAACTATCTGGACGATATTGTGATCTCCGGAAAGACGGAAGAAGAACATTTAGCCAATCTCAGAACATTATTTCAGGTCTTGCGACATTCGTTTGCGGAGGGACAAATGTGTGTTTTTTGCTCGTGACTTACCCTATCTGGGCTATGTACTCAATGCCCAAGGCATACATCCGAGTCCAGAGCACCTCCGTGCCATACAAGACTTGCCTTCGCCACAGAATTTGAAGCAGCTCCAGAGTGTGCTGGGAAAAATCAATTACTACCATAAATATGTGCGCCACGCCTCTTCCATTTCAGCTCCGCTTCATCGCTTACGCCGTAAAGGTGTTCCGTTCGTCTGGACGACGGAATGCGAACGCGCCTTTCGCCAGTTGAAATCGGCTTTCCAATACTTGCCTTACGCCATTAGATCCCCAGAAACCCCTTTTGTTGATGGTAGATGCATCGGATTTCGGGATCGGTGCTGTGCTTGCGCACAAAGATGGTTCGCACGATCGCCCTATTGCCTTTGCGTCCAAATTGCTCTCGTCTGCGCAAAGAAATTATTCACAGATCGAGAAAGAAGCTTTGGCTCTCGTATTTAGTGTTACAAAGTTTCATGATTTCCTGTATGGTCGTCACTTTACCATCATCACGGACCACAAACCTTTGACATCGCTTTTTCATCCGACAAAGCCTGTACCTCCACGTACAGCCCAAAAATTCATTCGCTGGTCAATTTTCCTCTCGCAGTACCGCTACGATATCTTGTATCGGTCCACTGCTAAGCACGGAAACGCCGATGCGTTGTCCCGTTTGCCTGTTGCTGAGGATAGAGCATTCGATTCCTCCGAACTTACTTGCATGTTCATTGATTCGGTAACCGATGACGTGGTAGAATCGTTTCCGATTGATTTTCGTCGTGCAGCTACAGCCACAGCTGCTGACCCTGTCCGTGCTACCGTTTTGCGCTTTGTTGCTACGCAATGGCCTTTGTCAAAGTCCCGGATCGAGGATCCATTGGTTCGCCGATTTTTTGCTCAGAAGGAGAGACTTTTTGTACGACGTGGTGTTTTGCTGTTGCGTTCTGATAATGATCAGTCCAGGGTCGTGGTCCCACGTTCGTTATAGTCCTCTGTCTTACGGCTTCTCCACCAAGGACATTGGGGTATAGTGAGAATGAAACAACTTGTGCTCGTCAGCACTGTACTTGGTTCGGAATCGATGCCGCGATTACGAATATGTGCTCTTCTTGCATGGCGTGTGCCGAACAACAATCCGCACCACCGCGGAAATTCTGTGCATGGCCAAAATCCACTTCCCCTTGGCAACGCTTACACATCGATTTTGCTGGTCCATTCTGGAATGCTCGATGCTTGGTTGTGGTAGATTCATTCAGTAATTTTCCCTTTGTTGTCCGGATGTCTTCCACGACGTCATCTGCTACCATCCAAGCGTTATCTGCTATCTTTTGCGTTGAAGGTCTTCCGCAGACTATTGTTTCCGACAGTGGCCCACAATTCATGTCCGCAGAATTTCAGTCATTCCGCAAGGCCAATGGTATTCAACATCTGACGTCCGCGCCGTTTTCGCCACAGTCAAACGGTGCCGCTGAACGATTGGTCCGGACTTTCAAGTCACAGATGTTGAAGTTGAAAGAGTCGCATTCTCGGGAGAACGCGTTATTGCTCTTTTTGTCCTCGTATCGCTCTCAGCCCCGCGATGGTCGCTCGCCGGCTGAGTTGCTTCACGGTCGCCCTCATCGAACCTAGATATCTTTGCTGCATCCGCCGCATCAGGTTCCTGTGCAGCGGCAGCCACCTGCTTTTGCCCCAGGCGACGTTGTATACTATCCCAACTATCGAGGTTCACGGCGTTGGTTCGCAGGGCGCATTCTTCGCTGCCTCGACCCCACTATGTATCTGGTTTTGGGGGCCTCTGGTGAGGTGCGTCGGCATCTCAATCAACTGCGCCTCTGTCGTCGCACGGGTTCTGCCGCTCCCCGTCTGCTTTCAGCGACGGTGCCATCCGGTCAGCGCCCTGGGGACCCATCTACTGGCTCGCCTCAGCCCCAGGTGTTACCGACGCTGCCTTCCATTTTGCCCCATGGCGACGCGCCGCCGCCACCGCCGCCGCCTGTTCTCCCGCCGGCGACGCGCGCCGTGGACGCCTCGCTGCAGCCGCCGGGCGCCTCCCTGGGTCACGCGCCGCCGATCGCTTCCCGTGACCCGTTGTCCTCCGCCATGGACTTCTTGCCCGCTCCGGACCATAGGACGTCTTCGCCCGTCGGGTGCCCCGACCCGATGGAGGTCGACCCTTCGGCCCCTCCTGTCTCTTTACGGGCGCATACACCGCATGTTGGCGTGCACCCTAGACTAGGTTTTCAGGCGTTTCCTAGCTCCCCTCGGACCGAATGGCCGGGTGCGGGTGGCACAGCCTCGCCTGTTGTTAGGCTCCCCACCTCGTCGCATACGTCAACATGGGGTCCTCCCCACGGCGGGCGGAAGCCTTATAACACAACCGTACGCCGATTTGCGGGGGTGGAATGTGGTGTCACCACCAGACACCACACTTGCTAGGTGGTAGCTGTGGTGTCACCGCCAGACGCCACACTTGCTATGTGGCAGCCTTTAAATCGGCCGCGGTCCATTAGTGTACGTCGGACCCGCGTGTCGCCACTGTCAGTGATTGCAGACCGAGCGCCACCACACGGCAGGTCTAGTTAGACGTCCTAGCACTCGCCTCAGTTGTACAGCCGACATTGCTAGCGATGCTACACTGACAATTACGCTCTCATTAGCCGAGACGATAGTTAGCATAGCCTTCAGCTACGTCATTTGCTACGACCTAGCAAGGCTCCATTGTCAATTCCTATTTATCTTGTGATGCATGTACAGTCAGACTGATGTTCACCAATTATGGATTAAAGTTAAGTATGCCAGCAGCTACGTACTTTTCTTGCTAGTATAACTCCTTTAACTGTTCCAGACCTCACGCCAGCCTGCGTGAGCTGAAACGCGTGCCTTTCGGCTTCCTCCAAACCCCGTGAATTGGCTTCTGCCAATTCACAACACAAGTCAGCATGATCATGGTACTAACCAACACATGAAATTCTAATAGAAGAATGATAATAATAGGTAAAATGAAAGGTATATGAATCCTATGCAGGCGACAAGAAGCCATAAGTTTAACTGAATATAATTAACAATTAACAATAACAGGAATTAAATAAATTTTTAATTTCTCAGGAGTTCCTCGACAGAATAGGAGTAGTGAGCCATGAAACTCAGTTTGGACTTGAAAGTGCTTCGATTACTGTTAAGATTTTTAATTTTTGTGGCAGCTTATTGGAAATGGATGTAGCAAATTGCACATCTTTCTGTACAGGAGTCGAGGCGGTATGTTCTAAATGCAGTTTGAATTTCTGACTAATACTGACTGAGTGAAAACTACTAATTTTTGGGAGTAAGCTGATATTTTTAACAACAATCGACATTAAAGAAATATGCATTCAAAGGCCAATGTAAGAATTACCAGACTCTTGAACACGTGTCGACAAGAGATTCGTGAACTTACATCAAATATTGCTCGAACCTCCTGTTTCTACGCCAAAAATACTCTCTGTGAATCAGAAGAGTAACCCCAAAAAATAATACCATAAAGTGACTGAAAATAAGTAAGGTAGACTACTTTCGGTGTTGAACTATCACATATTTCAGATATTATTCTAATGGTAAATGAATCGGCATTTAGTTTTTGAATAAGATCCTAAACAGGGGCTTTCCACAACAGCTTACTACCTGAATGCCTAGGAATTTGAACTGTTCAGTCTCACTAATGAAACGCCCATTCTTTGTAATCAGAAAGTCAGTTTTTATTTGATTGTGTGTTAAAAACCGTAAAAACTAAGTTTTGTTGCGATTTAGCATCTATTTTGTCCAAGCCATGCATTTATATCCTTAAATACATCATTTCATACTGTGTCAGTATTGCACACAACATCCATCACTATCAAGCTGGTGTCATCAGCACACACAGATATTTCTGAATCACCTGTAACACTAGAAGGCACATCATTTATGTAAATAAGAAACAGTAGTGGCCCCACTTAGCTGTGCGACATTGGGGATTAACTTCGTAGCCATTCACAGTTGTGCACAGAATGGCTTTTGGCTGTCTGTTCATAAAGTTTTACGCTACTCCTCTTATTCCAAAATGGTCCAACTTCTGCTGTAACATTTTCTGATCAACACAGTGAAAGGCCTTATTTAAATCAAAGAAGATGCCTAGCAGTCACAAAGCTTTATTTTTGTAAATATATCTTCTTCAGTCGTTACATCACTTCTAAAACCAAAATAAATATTTGGTGTCTGAATAACAGTGCCGCCCAAGCCAGGACAACCTTGTATGAATTTTTAAAGTTGTTCTAGACGGAAATGTATGTGAATGGTACCATTTGTCGAGTGATTCAAGTATTACGGTGCCAAACCAAAAAAGTGATACTGCTGGAAGGGTGGGAAGAAACGAAATGAAACTTCATGGGTTGAAGTGGTCTGTGATGTCGTTTGAATGATAACAAAGTTGAGTCGAATTTACAAAGAGCTTGACAGTGTGAACTGGGACACGAATGTCTTTCTTTTGGGATTAAAAAATTCGGAAATCACATGGGGAGAGATCGGGACTTAATGGAGGACGTGTAAGGGCTTCCCAGCGAAACTTCTGCAACGTAGTTGAAACATTATGACCCTGGACCCACTGTTCCCTGGAGTGTGCGCGTGTATAATTCTACAATCCGATTAGAGTAAGATACGATCATATTGATTTTAAATTGTAAAAATAGAGTAACGTTTGGCAATACAGTGAATGAGATCAGTCTTTGATTATCGCAGGCTGTTGCAACATAATTTGTTTATAAAATAAATGTACGTGAAAAGATGTGTACAGAAGATTGAAAGCGGCTCAGGTAAGCTATGGTGGGTTTCGTTACACTATTATGAAATTCGAATCTTTTTTTTTTTTGTAGTACTATGATTTTAAGATGAAACAAACTTGTGTTAACAATGTACGAAGCGTACATTCTTATTTGGTGGACATTTCAGTATGAAGTATTTTACCTGTTTGTATCTTTCAGTCTCTCTAGCGTCTACATAGTTATCATAAATGTGGGTGTTTCGCTCATCAGCTGTGCTTCAGCTTTCAACAACCCAGCTTCAAAATACAGATACATAAGATCTCTTAACAGCTGTTTCAAGGCTCCAACCACGCTATCCCAAAGTACATACATACAAGCGGCAGTCAAGCGAGAAAGAGGAAGACGGAAAAAATTATTTCAAAGGTAACGGTCATTTCCCTTGACACACGGTGAGACAGGCCAGTCAGCGCCTTGATGGAAAAATGTTTGCTCTTGTCTACGGAACTACTACTATGCCCACGCACACAGCTCTTCGTCCGAAGCAAATCGACGGCCACGAAGGCCTTTCTTCCCGGCTTCAAAAACATGGAAATCGCATTTTCACTTAGTGGAGGGTGTGTATGGGCATCCTAGTGAAACTTCTGCAGCGTCGTTGAAACAATCATGACAATGTGTGGGCGGGCCCTATCCTGCAACAGAATGATGCCCTCCGTCATCATTACTGATGGTTTTCTGGATATGACGGCGTGCACAGCGGTGTGTGGTCACTGTGCAAAAATTCTAGCGGGGTATCAACTTCAAACCCTCAAGAATGTTGACAGTACTGTTTCTGTTGCAGGATAATGTCCGCCCACGTTTGCAAATATTGTCTCCACTACGCTGAAGAAGTTTCACTGCGAAGCCCTTACACATCCTCCATTAAGTCCCAATCTATCCCCATGTGAGTTCTATAGTTTTGGAGACCTGCAGAAAGGAGTTCGTGGCCGTCTACTTTCTTCAAATGGTTCAAATGGCTCTGAGCACTATGGAACTTAACATCTGAGGTCATCAGTCTTTTAGTCTTAGAACTACTTAAACCTAACTAACCTAAGGACAGCACACACATCCATGCCCGAGGCAAGATTCGAACCTGCGACCGTGGGAGCAGCTCGGTTCCGGACTGAAGCCCGTAGAACCACTCGGTCATAACGGCCGGCCTACATTCTTTGAAGACGCGTATACTTGGATACAGTCATGGTTCCCTGCGCAACTGCAAATGTTTTTCCATGAAGGAATTGACCGTCTTGTTTCAGTGGGAGAAATGTATCGAGAGATACGACGATTATCTATGAAAAAATATACAATTTACTTACTTTTTCCATCTTTCTCGTTTTCATTTCACTGCCCGTTATAGGCCTGAGAGTGGCAGCAATACTTGTTAGATGTTTCATATTGATACTTCATCCTGAGGGTCACTACGTACATGTTGAACACAGGTAGATTATTATTTCAACACTGCTACTAACGAAGAGCATAAAAGTGCTCAATGTAATGAGCACACCGACTGTACTTATTTTTCGTATAGTTCTATTGGTATTATCCTTGCTCTATAACATATATCCTACATAGAAAAGTTTTCTCTAGGAGCAGAGCTTAAGTCTTCATCAAAGCCTTCGGGATTAGTTTTTTTGTCGTTGAATTGGACCTCTCCCGACAAATTCAAGGACAGTTTGGAACTTTACTGCTCATCGGGCTACATGTGTTTTCTGTTCACAAACATCGCCCTCGCCCGAAAGTTAGTTTGCGGCTTACCATTCGAACCTTTGTGACTCAACATGAATTCAGTGAAATCACTTTTTAACATAATTGTTACATCCAAGAATCATCCAGCTATAGAAATTGCTGCAAGCTTTAAATCTTAAATAAATCAACATGTCACTTGAAAGTCACCGAAGACGGACGTTGCACCCAAACGCCCGATGAAGGCATTGACGTTTTGTATTTTGGATTTTGTAAGTAGGATTTTCTGTGTAAGCATGCAAAGCAAAGCTCCGTGTTCCGGCCCAGACGGGCCAATCGGGACTGGGTGACCGCCGCATCATCCTCTGCGAATGGAGTCATTTGGATGCAATATGCACGGCATGGGGTCAGCGCACCCTTCTGCCAGTAGTTGCCGGTTTTCTTGACTTTGGAGCAGCTACTTCTCGAACCAGTAGCTCTATAGTTAGCCTGAACAGATTCAGTGCATTGATTTTTGGACAACATGGTTGTGGAGATGAAGCAGCGATTAGTATGATTAATCAATTATTCAATAACAGTCTTAACCGCATTTATTATTATTATACCGCCAACCGGTTTCAACCTGACGTAGGGGTCATCTTCTGGGCGTTTACAACATTGGTCGACTGCTGGTGGTGCCGCGTTATATAGACAGGAGTGACACCACCAGCAGTCGACCAATGTTGTAAACGCCCAGAAGATGACCCCTACGTCGGGATGAAACCGGTTGGCGGTGTAAGGTTGGTTTTTAATAATAGATTCAGTGCATCCCGCTCAAATCCTCCCATCAAGGAAAGGCCCCTAGTAAGGAATCGAACCTGAGTCCTCCGTCTAGCAGCCACACACGGTGACCACAAGTTATGGGGGGGTTGTATGTATGGTACATACATATATGTGAACGAACGCTAGATTATTACAACAACGTGTAAATATATATACAGACGGAGAGACTGAATGGACCTGGTACTGGAAGAACTTCAGGACAACTATGCACACGTGACGAAATATCGTGGTGTTTCGTCCGTCGTGTCTGGCTCAACAAAGCCGTCGACACCTGTCAAGTTGTCGGCATTGTTCAGTCGCCTGGACTAATACATCGACGTAATGAGAACTATGATACGAATTAAGATGCAAGTGACAGTACTGACTTGGTCATGAGTTGATATCAAAGAAGGATATGATATGTTCCTGGTGACTCGCCCTTTACCTAGTTTGTAGGTCGAGAGTACTTGCAGGAGCACTTGAACGAACAAGCTGCTAGCCAGCCACATCCCATATATCGGGTAGTTGTAACTAAACTTTCCCTATTTAACACGCTATAACCGTTATTACCGTACGAGTACCAAACTTGATAGCATAAATGTCCAAAGTATGGGATGATTTCCATGCCCCACAGCGCCACCATCCAACTATGGCCACCACGTGCCATGATCAGTCATCGTGATTCATAGTCTCACACACCTGACCAGTCGCAGTGCACTTGATGACGTGTCAATATGAGCTTGGACAACAGGAGCAGGGCATTCTTCGTGAAGCTCTGTTGTCAAAACAACGGCAATGCTGCAGCTGCACTTCGAGAATATCGCCAGCTGAAACGATTACAGAAATGTCCATTTCCTCCACCTGCTGTGTGGAGCACGATGAAGTTCGAATCAACTGGCGAACTGAGCGTGGCTCCAGGAAGAGGCCGACGACCGGTTGCACAACAGATGGTTGTTGAAATCGCTGTCGTTATGGCAGAAAACGCTTCTCGCAATTCCAGATCGTCAGACAGTGCGCGTGCTGAGTCACGACAGTTGACCGTGCCGTGGTCCACTGTACCATTCTCAAATAGTATCCGTACAAGATCCATATCATACAGCAGCATGCGCCACAGGACGCACAACGGCGTGTTGACTTCACTCTCCACTTTCTCGCAAGGACTGAAGTTGAGGACTGGTCCTTTACGATCCTATGGACAGAAGAAGCTCATTTTCCTCTGATGGGTGAGGTGAACACACAGAATTGCCGAGTGTGCAGATCTTCACCTCCAGTCACCGTGGATGAAGCTCCTCTGCATGGTGAACGTGTCAGTGTATGGTGTGGTTTCACGTCTACGTTCATCATTGGCCCATTCTTTTTCGAACAGGTTGGCGCTGAAGGGCCAAAGCTGTGCAGTGTGACTGCACCGCACATCGCTCGTGAAGTTCACCCGCTTGTCTGAAACTCATCTGGAAACGGTCAGATTGTTAGCCGATCGTGTCCGGCCGGCACGATCACCTTGTCGCACTCCCTGTGATTTCTGGTTGTGGGGCTACCTGAAGGACAGGGTTTACCAGGGCAACATTCACAGAGGTGCTGAGTTGAAGCGCTACATATCAAGAGAGGTAGCCAGCATACCTACAGACATGCTTCGTTCTGCTGTGCAGACTGCAACCCTGCGCTTTGAGACTCTTCTGAACACTGACGGGTGCCACATTGAGCCCCTTTTGTAGCGTTAATGGCACCGTTATTTAATGGTATGACATACCGCTGCAGCAAATTAAGTTGTTTCAGCTGAATTAATTCTGCATTATTTCTCTTCCCCATGTCCTTGACATTAATGCTAACAAGTTTGGTCCTCTTACGGTAATTAGTTTCCACGTTATAACGTGTTAAAAAGGGAAAGTTTAATTATAACCACGCCCTATGTTTGACTGCTCTCCCGCAGTAGGTAGGGATCAAAATCGCATGTTGGAACCTATGATGTGTCAAACCTTCACATACAGAGTGTTTAGAAATTCCCGTTGCAAATTTCCAGCACATACAAACTATTTAGAATAGGAATCCATGACCGGAAACGTACCGTCCCCCCTCTGCGACGGTATCTGAGAAAAGTCCCAGAGTTGTTTGTCCTGATATTCAGCAGGGTAGACAGGTTGACGTGTACTACGTCAAATTGTCATCTGATGTCACGTAAAGTCTGCCTTGCAAAGTTTAACTTACGAGACTGCTGCAGGGACAGAGGAACATCTGTTGGCACGAGTCCTGGGCGCTGCGCTAGGAACTGAATAGACACCAAGTGGGATGGAGAGTGTGTATCAGAACATGTTACGCAGGCAAAATGTCTGCAACAACGATGGTGGACGCCACATTGACCCGCTATTGTAATTCATCAGTACTTTTCTGTACCTACGGTATGATGGGTTCTTTTTTGTTTTGGAATTATGTAAACACTTAATGTCTAAGTGTATTTCGTTATGGTTACTTTCGAATTGTTACCTAATAACTGCACCGCGTCACGCCTGGTTCAATTCCTCGAGCATGAGTTGAACATCAAAATTGAAACCGACTTGGAACGGTACGTTTCCGGGCGTGGGTTCCCGTTCAAATTATTATATACTTACTCTCCTCTACAAGTAGCAGAAGTTTGTAACCAGAATTTCCGAAAACCCTGTATTCAGTTCAACGATGTATATGCCTTCTGTAGACACTACGGTAACGTAGTCACTATGGTAATGTCTAAAGGCGCTTACAGGCGGAGACATTTATTGGACCTGATACTGGAAGGATATCATCATGACAGCTGTGTGCACCTTACGATTCGTCGGACCTGTGTGGGATGTCTGTAAAGCGTCTCTCGGGATGTATCAGTTAAGTACCTTTCTAGAACTGAATGTCAAATGCAGGTAAATAGGACTACAGCGTGATGTTACGAGGGGACTTCAAAAGCATGCAGATCAAGTAACTTTCACTGAATGCAACGCTACACTTCAAATTTACACATATAAGCCACACTGTTTTTCCACAAAGTCACCAAGTCTCTGTGAACAACGGTAGAAAAGTTCAATTCTTCAACGATAAAAATCAACAACTTGTGTCACGGAGCCATTCGAGAACCTCTGTGTGAGTCTCCTCAAAGTCGGAAAATCTGCGATTGCTGCGAATTAGTTCTTCGATTGGCTGGACATATTCGTCTGTCCATGTGAATTGCCTTCCTTCTATGTCAGCATCCATTACGTCCGTGTTGCCTTCGTCAGATTTCTGGAATCCTTTTACTACAGCTGGACGCGACATTTGATTTGATTTCATATAAGGTCAGAAATTCACAGTGATTCTGTGTGCAGTTTACAAGGTTTGCTCATAAGAATGGTATTGTCCCGCGAACTTCATTTTTGGAGTACGTTCGTAATTCCTCTCACACACAGTGACGCACCTGTTATTACTACCGCAGGAGAACTGTGTCTGCGGGAAGCCCAGGACGTTCATTCTCTTCTGGCAGTGCGCCCCCCGTGTTGCGCACTAGTCTTAGCGTGGGTCGCATTGTGTAAATTACTTTCGACACAGCTTTTATCGATACTGTACTAAAATGTGAGCGTGTATTGCACTTATCTGGCTTTGTTTACAGAGAATACATTTAAATGAGAAAATATAATTTAGTCACGGTTGAGTGATTTACAGTGAGGCCTGTCAACACTTCATTTGCGTATTACTTTGCACAAGAAACAACATGACATTGCTATGCTACCAATTTCAGACACACGCAACTCCGTTACCATTGGGCATAAACAATAAATACAAACCGGCCGAAGTGGGCGAGCGATTCTAGACGCTACAGTCTGGAACCGCGCGACCGCTACGGTCGCAGGTTCGAATCCTGCCTCTGGTATGGATGTGTGTGATGTCCTTAGGTTACTTAGGTTTAAGTAGTTCTAGGTTCTAGGGGACTGATGACCTCAGCAGTTAATTCCCATAGTGCTCCGAGCAATTTGAACCATTATTGAATAAATACAAAAATGCAAGTTCGTAATTAATTTAACAATGAAGAAGTTTTGTATTCAATCTAGTGCTAAGAAACGACTGTGCTGACCCAAACATTCAGTCTGATATCATATTTGTTACGTGACGCAATACTGTCATTTTAAATTGAATTTGGTTCTCAATAGTTTATTCTTGAATTCTATGTTTTTTTCTGTTAAAAGATTCGTATGAAATGTATTGATAACTTGCAACAGTTAGATTCTGACAGTTTCAACACAGGAATGCTAATTATTCCCACTAGAACTATTATATAAGGAAACAGAAAGTCGATCTTTTTATTACTCTGAAATACTAGTTGTTATTGTGTTCTTCGGTCCGAAGCCTGATTTGATGCAGCTCTACAACCTAGTGTATTCTGTGCAAGCTTCATCATTTCTGCGTAACTACTGCGGTTTACATTCATTTGAACCTGCTTATTGTATTCAACCCTTGGTCTCTCTCTCTCTCTCTCTCTCTCTCTCTCTCTCTCTCTCTCTCTCTCTCAAATGTTAATTATGCACACTTCTTTCCATTAGCAAATCGACAATTCCATTACGCCTCAGGATGTGTCCTATCAACTGACGCTTTCTTTTAGTCAAGTTGTGCTGTACATTTTTTCCTCGGTCGTTTAAATCAGTACATCATCAATAAGTATTCGATCTTTCCATTTAATTTTAAAAATTCTTCTGTAGCACCACATTTGAGAAGCTTCTATTCTCTTCTTGTCTGAAGTGCTTATCTTCCGTGTTTCACTTTCGCAAAGGGATACATTCCAGACAAATATCTTCAGAAAAACAATCCTTACATTTGAATTTGCATTTGATTTTAACATATTTCTCTTTTTCAGAAACGCTTTTCTTGCTGTTATCAGTCTCTCTTTTATATCATCTTTACTACGTCGATCGTCAGTTATTTCTCTGCGAAAATATTTTTAACTTTTCATTTCCTAATGTAATTCTATCACTCTGATTTAATTCGATTGCATTCCATTACCCTTAATTTTGTTGACATTCGTCTTGCACGGAGTAGTGACATGAATGTGACCACTGTGTATGTTCGACGTCAAAGTGCAATAATCACTCACAGGCGGCCAGTGGCAGCACCAGCAGTAGAGGGTAAAAACGAGCGTCGGAAGCGAAGCAGTGCAATCGTTAGCGGAAACGGGGCGACTTATTTGACACCCTAAGGACTACTACCATTAGCTATCAGGCCAAGAATGGAAGCATTTCCGAAATTACGAAGTTTGTAAGCTGTCAGTGTGCCAACGTGATTAAATACACCGTGCATGACAAAATGGTGCTCTCCAAAACAGGCACCGAGGAAACTGTAGTGCATCACGGGACGTAGATGGGAGGGATGAACGACAGCTTGAGAGATGTGTACGGATTAATAAACGGGCAACTATTGCGCAATTGACGTCACAGATGAACGAAGGGGATACCAGCACTGTCCCGTCAATGACCATTTAGCGAATGTTACTGCGTACGGGCCTCCGCAGCAGGCGTCTATTTCATTCACCAATGCTGACAGCCGTTCATCAGCGCCGAAAAAGGCTGGAATTGGCATGCCAGGACCGCAGTTCGACGTGCACTGAGTGACGATAGGTGGCCTTTCACTACGAATCACGTTCTATGCTCCAGCTCAAGGATAGCCGTTGGCGTGTGCGGCCTTCCAGCAACCATCGTATCCTCGTAAGGGTTCACGTTGGAGGAGGGAGCATTATGGTCTGGGGAACGTATTCGTGGAATGCCCTGGTTGATCTTCTCATTCTGGAAGGCGCAGTGGATCAACACATGTATGTATCTATCCTTGCGGATCATGTCCACCTCTGCATGTGTTTTCTCCTTGGAATGACGACATCTATAAGCAGGACAATGCAACGCGGCACACAAATGGTTCAAGCACTATGGGACTTAACATCTGAGGTCATCAGTCCTCTAGACTTAGAACTACTTAAACTTAACTAATCTAAGGACCTCACACACATCCATGCCCGAGGCAGGATTCGAACCTGCGACCGTATCAGCAGCGCGGTTCCGGACTTAAGCGCCTAGAACCACTCGGCCACAGCGGCCGGCCGCGTCCCACAGCTCGCAGTGTACGTGCGCTGTCGGAAAACCACCCGGGATTATTTACTGTACTTCCCTGGTCACCAAATTCGCTGGGCTTCAACGCAGTCGAGAATCCGTGGGACCATCTCTGATCATCCGCACCAAGGATTCTCAGCCGAGAGACCTAGCGCAGCTGGTCACGGCACTGCAGCCGTCAGGGGTCCACGTCGGTGTCGGAACCTTCAGAACCTCACTGACAGTCTTCCTGCACGCCTGCGCTGTTAAACGCTTTCAAGACGTTGTCGCCGCGCGGCCAGCCCGCGCGATCTGAGGCGTGTTTTCACGGTTCGCGCGGCCTCCCCCTTCGGAAATTAGAGTATTCCCTCGGGCATGGGTGTGTGTGTCGTCCTTAGCGTAAGTTAGTTTCAGTTAGATTATGTAGTGTGTAATCCCAGGGACCCATGGCCTCAGCAGTTTGGTCCCACAGAAACTTGTCACAAATTTCCAAAAGACAGGTTGTCACATTAACGTTACTGGGCCGTGCATAACCTCTGCAGAGGTTGTGGACTACTCTAGCTATACGGACTGTATAGCTGCTGCCTTCAGAATGAACATAGGGCAGTCCAATCAACACAGTTAAAAGTATCCTATGCATTTACAGATGCTATAAACGTGCGTCACCTTCCTTCAGTCTACCTTCTAAAGTAAGTCTTATGCTCAGTATGGCCTCGCGTGTTCCTACATTCCACCAGAGGTCAGGCTGTTCTTCCCTTAAGTCGAATTCTATCACTTTCTCCATTCTTTTGTCAATAATTCGTGGCAGCCATGACTTACCAGACTGATGGTGTGGAAATCTTCAAAGATCTCATTACCTAACTGTTTTGAAATAGTAATTATTACATTTTTCATGGCGTCTGATAGCATTTCGACTATCTTTATATATTTTCGATACAGGGTCAAATAATTTTGTCTTGGGTGGCTGTTCAAAGTTCTCATCAGGCTGAGGTGATCTCGTCTACCCCAGATGACTTGTTTCGCATTTGGTCTTTCAAAGCTCTGGCAAATAACTCCCGAAGTGTCATATCTCCTATCTCATCTTCAGTTAATTTTTCTTCCCTCACTATGAAAATGTCTTCAACTGTTTCCCTTATGATTCAGCTAGCTCTACCGGAGTCTATTTACGCAGCCCGGAATTCCACAAATGTCCGCACTTCACAAGCAACACACAAGATTTTCATACTCCCTCGGTCACCAAACAAAAACTATTAGTGCTACATAAATAATGAACATCACCTTTTTGGAGGGCATTTACGGTAGTTAAATTTTGCACCGGTATGTTTTCGCAAAAGGGCGTAGTTTTCGAGTTATCCAAGAAAAACGTATGAAAGCGAACGTCAGACACATCCTGACTGCCAAACTCAGCCCGCACTCAACAGGATTTCTAGTATGTTGTTCCCTCCCAGCATCGCAGAAAATTTGCGATTGTGAGAAATATTTCCCAGATTCCATGGTTTTTGATCATCATTTACTACACTTATTATGCGCCTTTCTTAGTTGAGAACTTACAAATTATAAAACTGATGTTTGTTTAAATTTTACGTAACAGTATGAATTTTAACAGCATAAAATTAACAAATACATCGTTGTATTCGTCACGCCTTCTGAATACGAAAGTACTGAGCTCGTAAGGGTTAAGTTTGAATGGTATTGTTAGCGTGATTAGTTTTAGCATAAAGTTTACAAAAGTCGTTTTCTTTCATTAGCTTAAAGGGCACGTTTAAATTTTTAAATTACCAGTGCTAACGAAATAGTCGACTACGCTGGTCGCGTAATAGCCTATCAATAGAGTCCTAAAAAGGTCGTACATCGGGATGGAAACCCTGACTGGTAAGGGATGAGTGAGGGGTTGAACGTGCGTTTGAAGATTAGTTCTTTACGTTTTTCTCGAATAACTAGAAAACGTTTGCCTCCATAGAAAACTACATTAAATTTCCTACAAAAAGGTCCTGTCTTTTTTACTGAAATACTAGTACTCTGTGCGTAGCGAGCGAGAAAATATGAAAATTTTGCTTATAGTTTTCGCAGGCCAGATACAGATTAAGTGTTGCACATAACAACATCAGTAGGGGCAGATGATTCACATTGTATACATCCTCCATGTATTTCTTCCACCTTTCAGCCATCCCTTCTCTGCTTAGTACAGATTTGCCCATGAACTCTTTATATATAGCTGCCTTTCTTTTCTCCAAAAGTGTCTGTAATTTTCTTACACGCTAGGTCTTCCTTTCTCAGATTGAGGTACGCTTGTATGGCCTTGCTTTTCTCGTCCAGCCGTTCTAGTTTTTCTGTTTGCATTTCCTGTCAATTTCTTTCTTAAATCTGCATTTCTTATTACCGGTTCAGGTTGTGTATTTTGCGCGTTATCCAAGGATTCCTGCTGGGCCTTCTCTTTTTGCCTATTTCATAATCTGCTGCCTTCACTATTTCATCTCTCAAAGCTACTTATTTTTCTTCCATCGTGTGTCTTACCCCAGTTTCAGTCGAGCGTTCCCTAATGCCCCCACTACGACTACCAAAAACCTCGGGCCCTTTCAACATACTCTTATCGGACCTTTTTAATCATTGTGATCTCCAACATTCAATCCTGGCAGCTACAACAGAATGGATCATGGTTTAAGTGTATGTGTTGACAAAGTGCCCTCTCCACGTCTTGACAAAGTGCCTTAACCACGTGCTGACGGCTTCTGTGTAAGGCGTTGGGTGCTTCTCAATACATTCTAGTGGACTCTGTCTTGCAGGTGAACGGTGGAATGTATTTGTTTACATAAATGTGGATTTGTTGTTGTTACTATCCTGTCACGTGTACGCCGTTTCCTTTCCTTTTTCTTCCTGGTACAACAGAAAGAATGAACTTGAGAATTCTATAGGGCTTTAAAATTAAACTTAGCAGATATTTAGGTGGCCAGGAATTACACAACAATGATGGTATAAATTCCCGCCGAAATTTGAAATTACAACAATAGTTTTATACAGTATCGCTTATAATCGTAATGTCAGAAACCTGATTGATCAATTTATTGTTAACAATAGTGATGATGGAAGCACACTCCAGTCAAACCCCTGCCCTGTCTCCTGCAAATTGTTTACGGACATGGCGCAATTGAGCTGAAATTTCAAGTCGAACTACCATTTCCAGCTACCTCTAATGTAATGGATTTCCCAACAAACGACCTGACTGTGACAGTATCCACTGATAGGAGGAAAGGAAAATCCAGTAGGAACAAAGATAGCGTTTAAATGCCTAGCTGATGGAGAATCGAATCCTGAAGAGCCTCAGAATTTCCCGCCAAATATGCCAGTCCTATTATCCACCAATGGGAAGCAAGGAGTAACTGTCCCAAATGGAGGGTATCGATTTAATTAATTAGTCAATCGATAGAGTGGGGTAGCACCAATGGAATATTTCCAAGACATACACAGCTGGCGATTTACCAGGTATCTGCTACTTTGTTCAGGACAAAAGAGGTGTTAGTGTGGTTTCCTGATTATAATACACCATGTGATGAAAAGTATCCTTACAAGTGGCGGAAAAAGGACAAGTTCGAGGCGCCCTCCATCAGTAATGCTGCAGTTCAGTATGGTGTTAGCCCACCTTTAGCTTCGATGATAGTTTCTCTCGAAGGCATACGTTCAATCAGGTGATGGAAGGTTTCTTGGGGAATGGCAGCCCATTCTTCACCCGAGTGCTGCAGTGAGGAGAGGTATCGATATCGGTCGGTGAGGGCTGGCACAAAGTCGGCGTTCCAAAACATCCCAAAGATGTTCTACTGAATTCAGGTCAGGACTTTATGCAGGACAGTCCATTTTTGGGAAGTTATTATCGTGTAACCACTCATCACAGTTCGTGTGTTATGAATAGGTGCTTGATTGTGTTGAAAAATGCACTCGCCATCCCCGAATTGCTCTTCAACAGTGGGAAGCAAGAAGTTGCTTAAAACATCAATGTAGGCCTGTGCTGAGATAGTGCCACGCAAAACAACAAGGAGTGCAAGCCCCATTCATGAAAAATACGAGCACACCATAACACCACCGCTTCCGAATTTTACTGTTGGCACTACACACGCTGGCAGATGACGTTCACCGGGCATTCGCCATACCCACACACTGCCATCGGATCGCCACATTGTGTACCGTGATTCGTCACTCTGCACAACGTTTTTCCATTGTTCAATCTTCCAATGTTTACACTCCTTACACCAAGCGAGGCGGTATTTGGCATTTACCCGCGTGATGTGTGGCTTACGAGCAACCGCTCGACCATGAAATCCTCACCTCCCGCCTAACTGTCATAGTACTTGCAGGAGATCCTGATGCAGTTCGGAATTCATGTGTGATGGTCTGGATAGATGTCTTCCTATTACATATTACGACCCTCTTCAACTGTGAGTTGTCTCTGTCAGTCAACAGACGAGGTCGGTCTGTAGGCTTTTGTGCTGTACATGTCCCATCACATTCCCACTTCACTATCACATCGGAAACAGTGGACCTAGGGATATTTAGGAGCGTGGAACTCTCGCGTACACACGTATGATACAAGTGATATCCAATCATCTGACCACGTTCGAAGTCTGTGAGCTACGTGGGGTACCCCATTCTGCTCTCTCACGACATCTAACAGCTACTGAGGTCGCTGATATGAAGTACTTGGCAGTAGCTGGCAGCAAAATGCACCTAATATGAAAAACGTATGTTTCTGGGGGTGTCCTGATACTTTTGATCACATAGTGTATTTAAGTCAACAATAGCACAGTACTGTTGGGCGGGTTAGTCTGCTGATCTGAGGTGCAGGTGCTGTAACCAGAAGTACCCTCTTCACGTGGGATTCTCCAGCAAAAGACGCAATTGCAAACAAAGGGGACATATCTGTGGGGTTATCTGGCAGCTGGATGGCAACAAAAAATGTAGTTTGCCTCTGCTGGTGCGGTGGAGCTCACTGAACACTCAGTATGCATTGTGTAATTTCAGTACTGTACTGATTGATAGTCTCTGTACAGTCAACATAATACCGGGAGGTGTGCCCTTAATAGAAGACGGTAGGCAGTCCCTTGCGATGCGGTGCAATGTCCTGAGCCCGGGTGTGTTGTGGCTTCCAATAGATAGTGTGTGCATGCCTCTTGTCCCCCTTGGAGTGCTGCGGTGCACATCGGAACATGACACAGCCCGGCAATCGCCAGATATGATCATTGAGATCCGTGAAAGTGTAATTAAGTGTTGTTAGTATTTCATGATATATTCCATACGTAATCAGAATAAAAATGTCCCACCATTTATTAAATATTCCACACACTACAACCAATTTCCCAACTAACTAATTAATACAATATTCCACACGCTGCTATTGATTTCTGGCCAATCAATTAATATCTCCTGCAGGAGGTAGTATCCACCAAAGCAAACTGTCCCACATGAAAGGATATCGATTTAATTCAAAACATGGCTCTGAGCACTATGGGACTCAACTGCTGTGGTCATAAATCCCCTAGAACTTAGAACTACTTAAACCTAACTAACCTAAGGACATCACACACAGCCATGCCCGAGGCAGGATTCGAACCTGCGACCGTAGCGGTCGTGCGGTTCCAGACTGTAGCGCCTTTAACCACTCGGCCACTCCGGCCGGCTCGATTTAATTAATTAGTCAATGTTTGATAGAGTGGGAGGTGAACCATGTGTATAAATACTCAAGCCTGACCTGAAGCAACTAGTCTACACCGACAGAATACCAAAACTGGCACAATAGTTTAAGAGGAAGGGACGTACCTCAGTTGAGCTACTTTATGCCAATTTTTTTCGATCACTTTAATTAATTTGTCATTTAATTTGACGTACAAAGTGCTGAAATGGAACAGAACAATAAGTTATGGGGATGACAAAGAAAGTTCGCAAGAAACCCGCTTCAAAAGCGCGCAAAATTCAAAATGTGCACTTGTACTGGGGGGAGGGAGTGGGTGGGGAAGGGGGAAGGGCTGGGCAAGATGTCGAGATTTCCCAGAGGGGTGGTGGGAAAACCCATGATATCATCAGGGGTTGGGGGTAATTAACTGATCTGTTTAATTAATTTAATGTCAATTTCGTACCGAAAGTGCACCAGAAAATAGTTTGCCCTACTACTGTCATCACCATTGGAGAGCTGTTTCGAGATGCTCCACAATGCTGCAAATTCTTCCGGTTTCCCTATGTCGCAATGTCTTCCACATTTTGACAGTAGAGAACGCCGCCTCTGCGCTTCGGTTCTACAATCCTGTGTGTTGTGGCAGCGTTTTAAATTACACCATGCGATGTCTGGCATTCTGTGAGACCTGATGGATCGAAACTGTTAATGCTGGTTTAGCACTTTGACCTCAAAGCCATAGTGGAGGAACAGAATGTATGTCAGTGTACAAAATTGCAGTTGTACACAGTTTCAATGTGTTACAGCTGAAAAACAATGTACCAAACTTATCATGAAAGAATAACACAGGAACCTCGTCTTGTGATTGATTGTTGGATATGGTCGTCCTACAGTACAGGTGAAAAAACTTTACATTGGTCTGTGTAAGCGGCTTTGATCACTGGCCACTTGTTCCAATGGACCAATACTTGCTTATTTCATAGTATCACCACATACGCTTTATATCAAAATAAATATATATCAGAAGAAAGGGACACGGTAATACCTTACTGTGTTCTCTACTGGGTCAAATTAGTGAAGTTTTTATAGTTTATACTTTGTTGAATTTTATAAAAACAGTGAGAGGAGAGAGAGAGAGAGAGAGAGAGAAAGAGAGAGAGAGAGGAAGAGAGAGAGAGAGAGACTGTGCTATAAACAAAGGCTGTGACGTGATTACACAGTTGTATATTTCTAATATACAGTAATATAGGAATACAATAACGAAGATCAAGACATGTATAGGGCTACATTTATAGAACGTCACTTGATCTCTGAATTGTTATCTATTTCCTCCTGTGTGTGTGTGTCCAATTTTTCTCATTGCGGTATCTCTATACCTAGTCAGTGACGGGGGAAGGACCAGACAGCCTTCTAAGTAACGGAACAGTGGTGTCAGGACGTGATAGCATTTTCAGAGAATTAGCAGCACTATGTGACTTGGCAGGAGACATCTCTTACTCATGGAAATCAACAGGATTTAAACACTGTATATCGAAGACTGGATGATCTGTGAGAATACGGGAGGTCATTGTTACTCTGATGAAAGGGGAGTTGAGAATTGAGCTCTATACCACTTCTTCTAAGTGTTGTGTGCAAACATATTACAAAGTCTGACATATGTCACGCGAAGTGACTGCGATGATAAAATCAAAAGCTATTACAAAGATTTTTACTGAGCTACAATCAGCAACAGAAGTTCCATCTATTCTTTTCTCGATAAATAAGAGACAACATTCTTCCAAGAGTTTTGTAAGCCTATAAAAGGATGGAGTGTCATGTTAATAAGTATACTAAATTTACATTTACATCTATATACTGACTTTGCAAGCCATTGTACGGTATGTGGCAGATGTTACCCTTTACCAATACTAGTCATTCAATTTCCTATTCCACTCGAAAGTGGAATAGAAAGAGTGCTGATATCTCATATTTTATCTTCATTGCCCTTATGTGAAATGTATGTTGGCAGCTGTGGAATCCATCTGTGGTTAGCTTCAATGGCGGTTCTCAATAGTGCTCCTCGAAGAGAACATCCTCTTCCTTCCAGGAATTCCCATTTTGGCTATCTGGTGAGCGTAATTTGACGACTGAATGAAATTACTCACAGTGCAATGTGACTCTCTTGATCAGTTTAATGAACTAGCATATCAATTTGATATCAATGTTGTTCCGCCAGGCTTTAGGAAGCAAGGTCTAGACTATCGCACCTACGATTCATGAGTTGGAGCGGTAATCAGGAGTCTTCTCGTAGTGACGAGATCTTGTAACGCAGTCTCCCACATACACAGGGATAGATGACCATCTAAATAGAATCAGCTATCTTACCAAACTTACATAGTGCTACATAGTACGATTCTATAAAGATAATGCGAAAGAACTTACTCCCCTTCTAGCAGTAATTTATCGTAGATCGCTTGAGCAACGAACGGTACTTAACGAATCGAAAAAAGCGCAGGTCATTCCCGTTTTTAAGAAAGGCCATAAGACAGATCCACACAACTATAGACCCATATCGTCGACGTGAATCTGTTGTAGAATTATGGAACATGTTTTATGCTTAAGATTTATTATGATGTTTTCCGAAAATGAACATCTCCTCTCCAACAATCAACATGGAGTTTGCAAACAGAGATCCTGCGAAACTCAGCTCGCTCTGTCCCTCCATGAGATCCACAGCGTAGTGGGCAATGGCGCTCAGGCCGATGCTGTGTTCCTTGATTCCAGTAAGGCATTTGACACCGTACCGCATTGCGTTTAATGAAAAAAATACGGGCTTACGGAGTATAGGAGCAGACTTGCAATTGGATTTAAGACTTTCTTGGAGATAGAGCTCAACGCGTCGCTCTTAACGGAGCTAAATTGACAGATGTAAAGGTAATATCCGGAGTACCACAGGGAAGTGTGATAGGACCGTTGCTATTTACAATGTATACAAAAGATATAGTAGAAAGTGTCGGATGCTCTTTAAGGCTATTCACAAATTATACAGTTATCTATATCAAAGTAGCAACGATAGAGGATAGTAAGAATTTGCAGAAAGACCTGCAGAAAATTGCTGCATGGTGCAGTTGCCCCTAAACGTAAATAAATGTAACATATTGCGCATACACAGAAGAAGAAATGCACTATTGATGACAAACAGCTGGAGACAGCGTCTGTCGTAAAATATCTAGGCGTTAACTATCCAAAGCGACCTTAAGTGGAATGACCATATAAAACAGTTAATGGGAAAAGCAGACACCAGACTGAGATTCCTCGAAGGAATCTTAAGGAAATCTACGAAAGAAGTGGCTTATAAGCTGCTTGTTCGCCGGATTCTTCAGCATTGTTCATCTGTCTTGCATCCCTATAGTGTAGGACTTACAGAGGAGACAGAGAAGATACAAGGAAGAGCAGCGAGTTTCATCACAAGACCGTTTAGCTGGCGAGAGAGCGTTACGAACATGCTAAACAAACTCCTCCGGCACACATTACAAGAGAGGCATTGTGCGTCACGGAGAGATTTACTATTGAAATTTCGGGACAGCACTTTTCAGGAGGAGTCAGACAACGTATTACTTCCCCCCACATACATCTCACCTCTTCACCTCGAGGAAAAAGATTCGAGAAATTAGAGCCAGCTGAGCTTACTGACAATCATTCTTCCCACGAATTATCAGTGAGCGGTACAGGGTCGGAGGGATCAGATAGTGGTGCCGAAAATACCCTCCGCCACACACTATTACGTGGCCTGCGGAGTATGATGTGGATAAATAAATGTAAATGTCGTGTGACTAGGGCCTCCCGTCCGGTAGACCTTTCATCAGGTGCAAGTCTTTTGATTTGACGCCACTTCGGGTTGAAATGATGATGATTAGGACATACTATCCAGAAGTTCATCCAGGCATTGTTGGTTCAGATTGCCGCTCCTCAACGGTGATTCAGCTTAGATCCCTCAGACTCGTTGGTGGTGGGTCAAGTCGTCCATCCCAGACATGTGCGATAGGGTTCCTGTCTGGGGAACATACTGGCCATTCCAGTCGAGCGATGTCGTTATGCTGAAGGAAGTCTTAACAAGATGTGCGCGATGGAGGCGCGAATTTTCGTCCATGAAGACGAATGCCTAGCCAATATGCTGCCGATATGGTTGCACTATCGGTCGGAGGATGGCTTTCACGTATCGTACAACCGTTACGGCGTCTTCCATGACCACCAGCGGCGTACGTCGGCCCCACATGACGCCACCCTAAACAAGCAGGGAACCTCCACCTTGCTGCACTCACTGGGCAGTGTGTCTAAGACGTTCAGCCTGACCGGGTTGCCTCCAAACACGTCTCCCACGATTGTCTGGTTGAAGGCATATGCGACACTCATCGCTGTAGAGAGCGTGATGCCAGTGCTGAGCCCGCCGAGGTGGCCGAGAGCTTCTAGGCGCTACTGTCTGGAACTGCGCGACCGCTACGATCGCATGCCTCGGGCATGGATGTGTGTGATGTCCTTAGGTTAGTTAGGTTTAAGTAGTTCTAGGGGACTGATGACCTCAGAAGTTAAGTCCCATAGTGCTCAGAGCCATTAACCATTTTGACCCAATGCTGAGCGGTCCATTCGGCATGTTGTTGGACCCATCTGTACCATGCTGCATGGTGTCGTGGTTGCAAAGATGGGCCTCGCCGTGGGCGTCGGGAGGGAAGTTGAGCATCATGTAGCCTAATGCGCAAAGTTTGAGTCGTAGCACGATATCCTGTGGCTGCAGGAAAGGCATTATTCAACACGGTGCGTTGCTTTCAGGGCTCCTCCGAGCCATAATGCGTAGCTAGTGGTAATCAACTGCAGTTGTAGCCCTTGGGCAGTCCGAGCGAGGCATGTCATCGACAGTTCCTGTGTCTGTGTATCTCCTCCATGTCCGAACAACATAGCTTTGGTTCACTTCGAGACGCCTGGACACTTTCCTTGTTGAGAACCCTTCGTGGCACAAATTAACAATGCGAACGGGATGGAACCGCCTAGACATGGTTGAACTACAGACAACACGAGCCGTGTACCTCTTTCCTGGTGGAATGACTGGAAGTGATCGGCCATCGGACCCCCTCCGTCTGCCGGCCGGAGTGGCCGTGCGGTTCTAGGCGCTACAATCTGGAACCGAGCGATCGCTACGGTCGCAGGTTCGAATCCTGCTTCGGGCATGGCTGTGTGTGACGTCTTTAGGTTAGGTTTAATTAGTTCTAGGCGACTGATGACCTCAGAAGTTAAGTCGCATAGTGCTCAGAGCCATTTGAACCATTTTTTAACCCTCTCCATCTAATAGGAGCTGCTTATGCATGGTTGTTTACAGCTTTGGGCGGATTTAGTGACATCTGTGAACAGTCAAAGGGACTGCGTCTGTGATACAATACCCACAGTCAACGTCTATCTTCATGAGTTCTGGGAACCGGGGTGTTGCAAAACTTATTTCATGTGTAAATTTATGTGTCCAACTAAAAATATCCAAGAATCTTTACAGCGCTTTTTTATTTCGACGCATGAGTCTGAACTATTTTGAATTTTTTTTGTAATGTCACACGTAGATGCTTCGTACATGCTTGCTTTGGTGTGAGCTATTTAGGTAGGTTGGTTCAAATGGTTCAAATGGCTCTGAGCACTATGGGACTTAACTGCTGAGGTCATCAGTCCCCTAGAACTCAGAACTACTTAAACCTAACTAACCTAAGGACATCACACACATCCACGCCCGTGGCAGGATTCGAACCTGCGACCGCAGCGGTCGCATGGTTCCAGACTGAAGCGACTAGAACCGCCCAACCACATCGGACGGCAGATTTATTTGTAAACTGGCCCAATGAATAGCCTGTCAAAAACTGAACACGGATCAAGCATGAAAGCTGGAAGAAGAAGCACTGAGATCTGAAAAAAGAATCAAAATATAAAATGTGAACGATGTGCAACATCGAGCCTATTGCAGGAAAAAGAGCGTCGTGGTTCTGTCGTCAGATCTCCTCTCATACAAATAAAAACAAGCCAAACCTGGTGTGAACTGTGTTAAAGCAAAGGCATTCATGAGTCCAGAAACGGACCGCAAAAGTGATAATATGTGGTACTTGTGTGGGACAAATGAAGTGGCACGTACATCTGGAAGTCCATTCCTCACATCCGCGTGTTGCAAGCGGATGTTACACCACGGCGCAGACACAAATTTTAATGCAACGAACAGACACGTCAATGACCGGACGGACGACTCACAATTTTGTGGAAAAAAGTTAGGTACGAGTGAGATGTGAAGGCAGCTCTCCCCCTTCGCAGTCAGACACCATGACCACATAACCAAGACACCGTGGATATTATAAATCTTTCGATATTGCACATCGTCAGATTGGATCGTTCGCTCTTTATATTTTGCTTGTATTCGGTTTTTCATGGGCTATCCAATGGAACATTTCACCACTAAATGTGACGGGAGTGCGATGGGGAGTTTTTCTTGTCACTACAACAAATAGTAAAAGAATACGTAATAAGAACGTAGTCATTCGCGGTGGTTGTGGGTGATGTTAAAACGTTGTTTAACATCAGTAAAAGACTAGGAATACAACACAAATAACGTTTTTTCTGAACATTGAGTCTGACAGTGACCTCCGCTGTAATTAGGGCATTTGTGGAGGTCGGTCTGGACGTTCAGAATATTAACAGGGGCCTCCCGATGAACGCGGGTTGGAGGTCTGAGGACATTTTATTTTATTTTACAAATCTATTTCCGCAGGACTAAATTGAGGAGCATATCTCCAAGGTCATGGAACGTAGGAGTGCGTGAAATTTCAACATAAAAAATAACAGATAAAATAAAATGTTTATAAATCCAAAAAAAGCCATAACACAGGAACCAGCTTAATTTTCCAAGCAACTCCTCAACACAATAGAGTGACGCATGAGGAAACTCTTCAACTTCCATTTAAAAGCAAGTGGATTTCTGCTAAGATTTTTGAATTATTGTCGTAGGTTATTGAAAATGGATGCAGCAGTATACCGTACGCCTTTCTGCACAAGACTCAAGGCAGTGCGATCCAATTGCAGATTGGATTTCTACCTAGCATTAACTGAGTGAAAGCTGCTAATTCTTGGGAATAAGATAGTATTGTTAACAAGAAATTACAGTAAAGTATATATATATATATATATATATATATATATATTATTGGTGTTTTGCCCTTAAAGAGCGCATTTGGACTAAACTACTTGGCCAGTTCCTTTTGCTGCCTTCCTTGCTGCCCAAACTTCCCTCATTCGCTCGCTGTGTTTCTGTTTCCGGTCCTCTGTCCATGCTTTTTGTCGGCTTTGTGTCTTCGGCTTCATCTTGATTGCCTTTTTGGTTGCCCATATTTCTTTCATCTTCTGGCTGTGATCTTGCTTGCGTTCTTCGGTTCATTTTATGCCTGTTCGTTTGTCACATTGTATCTCATGTAGTTTACTTTTTTAATGATGTTTCTGAATTTTATTCTGTCGTTTATTGTGTCTGCTGTTATGTTGAGTTGGTTCAGGTCGTTTTCCACCTCTGCCACCCATTTGTTGTTTCTAGTGGTTACCCAGTCAAAGATCTGTTTGGTCAGCCTGTGTGATGGCATTCTGTATAGGTGTCCATAGAACTGTAGTCTGCGTTTTCTAATCTTTTCTGTGATTGTCTCCGTATGTTTGTACAGTTCCTCTGTAGGTTTCTTGATCCATATTCCATTGTTGTTAGTTGCGCCAAATATTTTCCTAAGTATTTTCCGCTCTACTTTTTCTAATTGTCTGATACGTGTATGCCCTAGGATTAGTGTGGTCTCTGCTGCATATAGTGCCTCGGGGAGCACCACCGTGTCGTAATGGCGTAATTTGGCTTTTTGTGAGATAGACTTCTTGTTGTAATGATTCCACACTACTTTGTATGCCTTGTCCAGTTTAGTATTTCTTTCTTCGTTTGAGTCTTTGTTATGTCCACTCATTTGTAGTGTTTCACCGAGGTATTTGAAGTTTGCCGTTTTGTAAATCGTGCCATACTTTGTGTTCAGAGATGAGAGTTTCTTTGTGCTCATAAACTGTGTCTTTTCGTAAGAGATCTGTAGTCCAGTTTTGGAAGCGATTTCGTGCAGTTTTTCAATAGCGTCTTTTGTTTCCTTTATACCTTTCCTGACAATCGCCAAATCGTCTGCAAAAGCCAGGCATTTAATCTGTAGGTTTCCTAATGTTATCCCCTGTTGTGATGTTTCCCATTCTTTTATGACCTTATCTAACACCAGATTGAAAAGGAGAGGTGAGAGGCCATCGCTTTGTCGGACACCTGTGCGAATTTCAAAGGGCTCTGATAGTTCCCCACAGAACTTTACTTTGGAGGTCGTGTTGGTTAAAGTTTGCTCTATGATAGCCCGTGTTCTGTTGTCTACTTTGTATTCTGCTAGAATTTTAAAGAGAGTTTTCCGGTCGATAGAGTCGTACGCCTTTATGAAGTCAATAAAGGTAATGATCAGGTTCTGTTTGTGTTGTAAAATCATTTTCAGGTTCCAAATTTGTTCCGCACAAGACCGCCCTTTACGAAAGCCTGCTTGGTATTCCCCAATCAAGTAGTCGGTCTGGCATTCTAGTCTGTTCAGTAAAGCTTTAGAGAGGATCTTGTATGTGAGCGGCAGTAGGGATATTCCTCTGTAGTTGTTCGGGTCAGTCTTGTCACCTTTTTTGTGTAGTGGGCGTATCAGGGCAGTTTTCCAGTCGTCAGGAATTTTCATGGTCTTCCAGATGTCTTCCAAGATCCTGTGGATGTCTCTGGTGAGTTCTGGGTCTTGTAACTTCCAGATTTCGGCGATGATGCCATCTTCTCCTGGTGCTCTACGATTCTTGAGTGACTTGATTATTTCTTTAACTTCTTCTAGAGTTGGAGGTTCACTATCTGGATTATATGTGCTCGTTTCTGTCATCATTTCTTTCATAGGGGGGTCCGTGTTGAGCAGTATTTCAAAGTACTTTGCCAGAATGTCACAATTGTTTTTGGTATTGGTTTCTAGGGTTCCATCCGGTCTTCTGAAGCACAAGTTGGGTGGTTGATATCCAGTCATATTTTCTCTGAACGTTCTGTAGAAGTTTCTTGTATTGTTCTTCATGAAGTCCTATTCGATCACTGTCAGTCGCCGTTTGTCATACTGTCGTTTTTCACTGCGAATGATTTTGCTTGATTGCTTCTGTGTTTTCAAGAAGTTCATCCAATTCTCTTGGGATTTATGGCTACTAAATTTTTTCCATGCACTGATTCGTTGGTCAATAGCTTGGTCACATGTGTGGTTCCACTAACGGTGTTTCCGTGTGCATGGTGCCTTTGCTAGTTTCATGGCCTCTCGGATTCTTCGTGAAAGTTGTGTCCAGTCTGTCGTTTTCTCCATTTTAATTTTGTGTAATATTTGTGTCTGGTTTAAAGTAACGTATTCTGGATCTGGTCTAACAATTTTGTTTTTCTGGAGCTTTTTCTTGGGCAAAAGACGAATCCTGATCTGTAGTAGGTGGTGGTCTGAGTCGAAGTAGCCTTTACGGGTGTCTATGTTCAAAATTTCTTTTTGTGAGTCTTTCTGGACTATTACGTGGTCGATTTGTAGTTCTTGCTTTCCGCTGGGGAATTTCCATGTGGTAAGTTTTCGTGTTGGTTTCTTGAATTTTGTTGACGTAATGGTGAGGTCGTGGCTTTTGCAAAAGTCTATCAGATGTTTTCCGTTTTTGTTGGTGTCCTTGTGTGGAGTATGTTTTCCTGTGATATGTCTGCATATCTTTTCTTTACCGAGTTTAGCGTTGAAGTCTCCCAGTATTATTTTGACTCTATGTGCAGGAATTTTTCTGATAGGTTCTTCTATTGTCGTCCAGAAGTCATCAATTTCGTCCGGGTTTTTCCTGTTGTAGTCATTAGTCGGTGCATGTGCGTTGATTATTGTGTAGGATTTATTGGCTGATTTCACTGTGATGGTGCTGATTCTTTTGTTTGGTGACGAAAGGTCGATTATGCTGTCCGTGATGGACCTGTGTACTGCAAATCCTGTGCCAAAAAGCCTTAGGTTTTTCAGTTGTCTCGATGGTTTTCCTTTGTATATTCTGAAATTCTCCGTGTTGAAATGGTCTTCGTCCGTGAATCGTGTTTCTTGCAGTGCACATATTTTGATTTTAAATTTTTCGAGAGTGTCTGTCAATTGTTTCATCTTTCCTGTCTTCATCAGTGTGTTCACGTTGAGTGTGCCGATGTAGTGTTTGCGTTTGGTCTTGAGGGAGTTTGAGAAGCTCCGATTCTTCTCATGATGTCCGTGAGCCCCCGGAATCCGATGCTCACGACGATCCCAGTCTATTGACTGGGGCCCGGGGTAATGAGATATTTGTCGTTGTACCATCATGATGTTTAGTAGCTGCCGACTACAACCTGACTTTCCAGATCAGGAGGTTGGTTGAGGCCGCCACTGACATGTGGAGCAGACGCCTTTTGTAACCGCCCACTGTGGGAACAGACGCTACTAGTAGTATTGGTCCGCCCCGAGTATTTCATTTCCTCGGTACCACCTATATCTAGGAGGCATTCCCCTATCCGCCACCTGGGGAGGCGCTCGGTTGCGGGTCTACTAACCGCCCCGATATATATATATATATATATATATATATATCAGGGCGGTTAGACCCGCAACCGAGCGCCTCCCCAGGTGGCGGATAGGGGAATGCCTCCTAGATATAGGTGGTACCGAGGAAATGAAATACTCGGGTCGGACCAAAACTACTAGTAGCGTCTGTTCCCACAGTGGGCGGCTACAAAAGGCGTCTGCTCCACACATATATATATATATTGTGGTGTCACCGCCAGACACCACACTTGCTAGGTGGTAGCCTTTAAATCGGCCGCGGTCCATTAGTATACGCCGGACCCGCGTGTCGCCACTGTCAGTGATCGCAGACCGAGCGCCACCACACGGCAGGTCTAGAGAGACTTACTAGCACTCGCCCCAGTTGTACAGCCGACTTTGCAAGGAACGGTTCACTGACAACTACGCTCTCATTTGCCGAGACGATAGTTAGCATAGCCTTCAGCTACATTTGCTACGACCTAGCAAGGCGCCGTATTCAATTGATATTGAGATTCTATTAATGTATCATCAAGCGCGATGTTCTACAAATGTGGATTAAAGTTAAGTATTCCAGAAGCTACGTACTTTTCTTTATAGCATTCATTACATATCCTGTTTCAGACCTCACGCCAGCCTGCGTGAGTTTAAGCGCGTGCCTTTCGGCTTCCTCTCATTGTGTCTAGGCTGTCTTGTCTAGACACAACATATTTGGCGACGAGTCTCAAAAGACGATTTAACGGTCGTATTGGTCTAATTTACTTGTGTCATGGCTTCGCCACAATCTCCAGATGTACTGTCCGAATTTTATCGCTTGCAGAATCAGCAGACGCAGGCCTTATTGGATGCCCTTGGACAGCTCGTCCAGGGTCAACGTGCACTGCAAACCGATGCGGCAGCCGCCGCTCCACCGCTACCGCAGCCACAACATGCAGTTGCACCACCTTTTCGTCCATTCGATGCGGCGATGGAAATCTGGACGGAGTGGTCACGCCAATTTGGATTCCATATCGCCGCCTACAGAATTCAAGGTAATGAGCGGCAGCCTCACTTATTAGCGTGTGTAGGGGTGCAGACGTACCGTGTGATAGTGAAACTGTTTCCCCGACGCGACGTAGCAACTCTGTCCTACGAAGAAATTTTGTCTGCATTAGAGGCATATTTCAAGGAATCAGTCAATGTCATTGCAAAACGGTATACGTTCTTTCGTACAAACCGTACGGCCGGTCAAACTAATCGGGAGTGGGTTGCAACTTTGCAAGGCCTTACAAGGGATTGTGCTTTTGAGTGTGAATGTGGACTCCCGTATTCAGATACTATGGTGCGTGATGCAATTGCACAGAACGTTGGTGATGTTTGTATACGGGAGCAAATTTTGAAACTAGTCAATCCCTCCCTTCAACAAGTGATAGACATTTTGGATAGGCAAGACACACTTGACTTTGCTCAGGAATCATTTGAAACTTCGCCAGCTGCGTGTCACATTAACCGGCCCGCCGGGCGAGCTGCACGGAACTGTAAACAGCCCTCGCGCCCGTCCGCGCAGCTGCCGCCACGATCTCAAACACGTGTCCCCTGGCAGCAAGCAAATGCAGTGAAATCATGCCCGCGGTGTGCTACTAGACATTCGCGTGAAAATTGCCCGTCACGCCAAGCTATTTGCTTTTTCTGTAATAAAAAAGGACATGTTCAAAGTGTTTGCCAGAAAAAGCTCATATCGGACACTAACAACCATTCCAGACCCTTTGCTTCACGCCGGAATTGGAATCGAACCAAGAATACTCAGGCTCGTGAACACTCATGGACACTCATGGACACTCATGTAGTTAAGTCCACTCCGCCCAGTGCCACTCTCTCTAAAATTGACTGTGTGCATCCCACAAAAAGTGTGCGTCGACGTCGCCGGAAATCACGTCAATTAGCAAGTGATTCTCTACCAGTGTCTGTTCACGTTGAACGAGACAGTCGCTCTTGTCGTCAGCAGGACAATAAACTTTTTGTAGACTTTGACATTAATGGCAACGTGATCCCATTCCAGCTCGATACCGGAGCTGCAGTTTCACTAATCAATCACGACACGTACAAACAACTGGGCACACCTCCGTTGCACGCCGCCAATGTTAAATTAAATAGTTATTCCGGTGAGACTATCCCCGTGTTAGGACAGTGCAGCCTTCTTGCCACATACAAGGGACAAACAAAACTTGTGTCATTTTACGTCCTTCGTTCTTCTTCTGCAGTGAACTTGTTTGTTTTAGATTTATTTCAGTTGTTTAACTTGTCTATAGTAAATCAGGTCCTCTCAGTGAACCAGACTGTGCCTTCAGCCAGTGTTTATAGTCCATGTGAAGAATTTGCAGACTTTTTGCACTGGGCCTTGGTTGCGCTAAGAACTATAAAGCACATTTGGAACTGAAAGTAAACGCGCATCCGAAATTTTTCAGAGCGCGCAATGTTCCCCACGCATTGCGTGATGAGGTCGCAAGAACATTAAATGATTTGGAATCACAAGGTGTGATTGAACGTGTGCAGGCTTCTCTCTGGGCCTCACCCTTAGTAATTTTGCCGAAACCATCTGGGAAATTGAGACTTTGTGTTGGACTTCAGAGCTACAGTGAATCCACAACTAGTGATTGCAACTTTTCCTTTACCCCACCCGGAAGATCTTTTTGACAAACTGTGCCCGGGTAAATAATTTTCGAAGTTGGACCTAGCAGATGCGTACTTGCAAATGCCTGTGGACGACGAATCCCAGCGCGTCTTGGTGGTTAACACGCATCTTGGTTTGTATCGATTCAAAAGACTGCCATTCGGGTGTGCATCCGCCCCTGCATTGTTTCCGACAATGGCCCACAATTCATGTCCGCAGAATTTCAGTCATTCTGCAAGGCCAATGGTATTCAACATCTGACATCTGCGCCGTTTTCGCCTCAGTCAAACGGTGCCGCTGAACGATTGGTCCGGACTTTCAAGTCACAGATGTTGAAGATGAAAGAGTCGCATTCTCGGGAGGACGCATTATTGCTCTTTTTGTCCTCGTATCGCTCTCAGCCCCGAGATGGTCGCTCGCCGGCTGAGTTGCTCCACGGTCGTCCTCATCGAACCTTGATGTCTTTGCTACATCCGCCGCATCAGGTTCCTGTGCAGCGGCAGCCACCTGCTTTTGCTCCAGGCGACGTTGTATACTATCGCAACTATCGTGGTTCGCGGCGTTGGCTCGCAGGGCGCATTCTTCGCTGCCTCGGCCGCGCTATGTATCTGGTTTTGGGGGCCTCTGGTGAGGTGCGTCGGCATCTCCGTCAGCTGCGCCTCTGTAGTCGCACGGGTTCTGCCGCTCCCCGTCTGCTTTCAGCGACGGTGCCGTCCGGTCAGCGCCCTGGGGACCCATCCACTGGCTCGCCTCATCCTCAGGTGTTACCGACGCTGCCTTCCGTTTTGCCACGTGGCGACGCGCCGCCGCCGCCGCCTGTTCTCCCGCTGGCGACGCCCGCAGTGGACGCTTCGCTGCAGCCGCCAAGCGCCTCCCTGGGTCACGCGCCGATGATCGCTTTCCGTGACCAGCTGTCCTCCGACATGGAACTCTTGCCCACTCCGGACCAGATGTCGTCTTCGCCCGTCGGGTACCCCGACGCAATGGAGGTCGACCCTTCGTCTCCTCCTGTCTCTCTACGGGCGCATAAACCGCATGTTGGCGTGCACCCTGGACTAGGTTTTCAGGCGTTTCCTAGCTCCCCTCGTACTGAATGGCCGGGTGAGGGTGGCACAGCCTCGCCTGTTGTTAGATTCCCCACCTCGTCGCATACGTCAACATGGGGTCCTCCCCACGGCGGGCGGAAGCCTTATAACACAACCGTACACCGATTTCGGGGGAGGAATGTGGTGTCACCGCCAGACACCACACTTGCTAGGTGGTAGCCTTTAAATCGGCCGCGGTCAATTGGTATACGCCGGACCCGCGTGTCGCCACTGTCAGTGATCGCAGACCGAGCGCCACCACACGGCAGGTCTAGAGAGACTTACTAGCACTCGCCCCAGTTGTACAGCCGACTTTGCAAGGAACGGTTCACTGACAACTACGCTCTCATTTGCCGAGACGATAGTTAGCATAGCCTTCAGCTACATTTGCTACGACCTAGCAAGGCGCCGTATTCAATTGACATTGAGATTCTATTAATCATCAAGCGCGATGTTCTACAAATGTGGATTAAAGTTAAGTATTACAGAAGCTACGTACTTTTCTTTATAGCATTCATTACATATCCTGTTTCAGACCTCATGCCAGCCTGCGTGAGTTTAAGCGCGTGCCTTTCGCCTTCCTCTCATTGTGTCTAGACTGTCTTGTCTAGATACAATATATATATATATATATATATATATATATATATATATATATATATATATATATATATATATATATATAGAATAGAAGCTTTCCAAATGTGGTGCTACAGAAGAATGCTGAAGATAAGGTGGGTAGATCACGTAACTAATGAGGAGGTATTGAATAGGATTGGGGAGAAGACAGGTTTGTGGCACAACTTGACTAGAAGAAGGGATCGGTTGGTAGGACATGTTTTTAGGCATCAAGGGATCACAAATTTAGCATTGTAGGGCAGCGTGGAGGGTAAAAATCGTAAAGGGAGACCAGGAGATGAATACACTAAGCAGATTCAGAAGGATGTAGGTTGCAGTAGGTACTGGGAGATGAAGAAGCTTGCACAGGATAGAGTAGCATGGAGAGCTGCATCAAACCAGTCTCAGGACTAAAGGCCACAACATATATATATATATATATATATATATATATATATATATATATATATATTGAGAAGCCAATGTCAGAATACCCAGACTAGTGAACAGGGGTCGACAAGGGGTTCGCAAACTTACGCTAAACTTATTGATCGAACAGCCCGTTTCTGAGCCAGAAACATGCTCTGAGAATGGGAACTGACATTGGATAAAGTAACATTGTACATTGCTGATCTATTGATAGCTACCGCTATAAGCATTTAGGTTTATTGGAAAGTGCATTACGAAATTTTTCAGATGCTGGAGCCACAGCATACCTACCGAAGTCAAAATTTGTGAGAGACAAGATCATATTTCTAGACTATATAATGTATTTCAGAGGAATAACACAATATTCAAACAAAGTAGGCATTATAAGGAATTTTCCTTATTCTAGAACAACAAAACAGCTTGAGATATTTTAGGATTATTCTCATTTTTCAGAAAATTCATGACTAATTTAATTTTGATTCCCACAGCTTCCTTAAAACTGTTATAGAAAGGTGCACTTTGTGTCTGGTTGATTCAGTGAAGCATTCTTTAGTCAACTCTGAAAGCTTGAAAGCATGTTTATTTCAAACTAACGAAGAAAAATGTAAGCATGATATTCTTGTTATTGGTTTTGCTAGATGCACGCTCTTAGAATATGATCGAGCATTCACTGCTACCAAGATGAAAACAATAGCTGTAGTTCGAGTCTTTAAGAAGTTAAACAACTACATTTATGATAAAAACGTCGAAGTATTCTGTAATCAAACATTAGATTTTCTGATGACATGCAAATTGCTCCATGCACATTTGGCAAACTGGTCACTATTTCTATGAGAACGCATTTTGAAACAATACATGGTTATGAAAAAGATGATATAGTAGCAGGTACTTTACCATGTGTTCCATAAGGTAACCTGAGTGTTTACAATGTATAGAATAAACCACAGATTGCTAAAAAGGCATTAATTACAGGCAGTGTTTGTTGGAGATGGTTAAAAATATATCTGATTTGTAAAATACTGTCCAGTTGGGCATTGCAGCACAAAAAAATGTACAACAAAGATCAATCTGTATTACCATTTCCTCAGTATATGGAGACAGGTACAACAGCTACACAGAATATGTGTCAGATGTTAGAAAACAAACCGTGTAATCAATGTAGTCTTACACAGATACATCCTATGTTGCCAACGAAACCATTACAGATCTTTGCCTTCAGCTGGCGGTGGAGTTAAATATGTAGTAGCATTGTACTGTTTACCACAAGATTTACCACAGCAGGTATGACCATTAAAATAATTTCAAATGGTTATATACTGGCAGTTGGCAAGCCTGTCACCTTTCTCTCGGACAACACATCAGATTTCACTAACCGTCTTTGGAAAACATTTTTACGTGATAATCAGATTAAACAAATACTAATATCAAGCTCTCAATCAGAAAGTAACCCCATAACTAGAATTTTAAGTAAATTTAATAGATTTATCCGAAAAGATACTGCTAATCAGCAACACATCAGGCTGAATATTCACTACTGTTTGAAGAAATAGTAAGTAATCTACTGCTATACGCCGCACCATATACACCAGCTGATCTTATACACAACATACAGAAACAAAATGAATAAATTTGATCCTCTTCCTCGCCTTAGGTAGCTGAAAACATATAGCTGAAAATTCATCCAAAATCTTCAGTAATACACAATGAAAATCGTAAATGGCAACTACTTTGTATAGGCCCATACAAAATAATCATGGTTCATCATCAAGGAAGCTATCTGTAGGCCTATACCACAACAACAAGATAAAAGGACTGAACTCATACCATGATATTAACAAATATCTTCAATGAAGATATACTTGTCATTCAATGGTGTTTATAATGAAACTAAATGAATAATTAATTTGTTTTCAATAAGCAGTATAACTTGTGATTCATGGAGAAGGATTAAAATATTATATTTGCATATAGAATACATAGAGTCTGGAAGATGTTCATGCAAGTAATGTCTTTAGCATTTGACACTTGGTTTGAGAGGAAAATTTCTATTCCTAGTACTTAAATTGGATATACTCTATCACAAAATATACGAATTTGGCGTACGAGAAGCTAAATACTGGACTCTGCACTGGGTGTACATGCAATAGCTTTCACATTTCAAGATTTATATGTCGAGCTTGCAGTCCATGTTTTCATTGAAGTCTGATCTTTATTACCATTATCATAAAAATCATTACTTTGAATTGAAACGTAACAGAAAACATTACTTTGAATTGAAACGTAACTGAAAAGATGGTTCTTGTGTTGCAAAGTTCCCACTTTTCAACAACGACTTCGGAGCCTGATGTTTCACAAAGGAAGAGGTATTTAATTAATTTAACGTGATACACATAACACAAGATTTACCACAGTTTCAACTTAATAATTCGAAAGACTACGTCTCTGTGTGTTTACGTTATTCACTTGCTGTTGTCAATGCAACACGCCTTTGCTTTGTGAATATTTTTTCTAATTTTAAAACATTTAAAAAATTCATATCGGTATGAGGGAGATAGCACTGCCAAGTCTGTGTACTTGTTAGCGTCTCTGACATTAAACTATAGCCCACTAATAAAGGAAAAGAGAGATGTACTACTCTAAATGTATGAAATGTGGGGAGTTCGTGAATCAATTGGATTTTGTATCAGGGGATTTTATGAGGAGGCTCCATAAAGCAAGTTACACATCTCGTGACACGATAAGACCAAAGCGAAAGGAAAGTGGCGCATTGTCAGAAGAGAGTATATGTCCTCGGCTCCCTGCAGAGACAGTTCTGCTGCGGTTTTACTAACCGGTTCATCATTGTCTCCAGCTGAAATGGTACAGTTACTGGAAACATACTTCAAAGTTGAAGTGCACAGGACAGTGTGATTCCTGTGTGAAACTCTTCTAAATATCACATGGATTAACCTAGAAATTATTGCAAGTTTACGGACCAAATGAAATGCAGCGTCCAACTGTGGTGAAACTGTGCCAACAATTTGACCAAGGCCGCACAAACGTGTGTTATGCGTACCGGGAAGACAAGCCATCGATATCAATCACAGATGACCATGTGCAGGCAATGGAGGGATTGATTCACAGGAATCGCACATCTTCCAAAGATGAGGACATTCACGCAACGGTTCTGGAATGGCACCGCGACTAACTAGCGGATTTCTATCGTCAAGGAATGGAACCATTCGTAGGACATTCCGATCATTGTCTCAGATACTCGATGACTGAGTTGAAAAGCAATCACGTAACTGTGTTCCTTTGAAGTGTAGTGCAGCATTCAATAACATTATTCTACCTGCCGTAATAATGTGTAACTTAGTTTGTTAAATACTCTCGTATTTTCCAAACTGTTACGGCACTGTAATTTCATTACAGCGCAATCTTTTTTTTAAAAAAAAATTGTTTATGATGTTGTGAAAAATATCGTAAAGACTTCTAACTACACACGACGACTAAAGGAAGTGTTTAAAGTTTAAAATGAAATGTTGGAATTCGTTTTATGAACATCTGTGAAAAATTTGTTTTTCGCAACCTGACATGACCAGCTTCGATTAAAAGAATTTCAATCACAGATGGGGTGTGAACAGCCCAGATTATATACTATTATCTATTTACTTTGTACGAAGACACAGGCAAAGTTTATAATCAATATCAAAATCTGTGCCAGCTAAAATTCATTAACAATATGTTGGCTGCGGTAGACGATCTATGGGATATCTTTGGAGCAGCAAAGTCAGGCAATCGTTGCATGTTTCCATAGCTACAAAAGCTCAGTATTCCACAACTCGCCTCCAATTAACTTAATTACACGAGAGCCTAAGAAGAATTTATGATTATGCGTCGAGAGAGTTGGTGGCAGATAAAGCTATAAAAAAGGTAAGGAAAAGAATCCGTAAATAGTGACCCCTCATAACTAACGTATTGAAAATGCGATGATTTGCATCCATTGTCATTGCATTTACCACTCATTAGGGTGGGCCTTATTTGAACTCTAAAGTAGTACTTCAATATTCTATACAGAAGAAAGTTTCTCGGCAGGCAAGGCTGCAGTGGGAAAGTCGAAGAAATTGTTCATGTGAAAACAACTCTGATATTTTCACCTGTACCTTAGAGCGACAGTGCACAGTGGTTAAGCTGAGAACAAGACGATTTACAACCCAACAGGACATGTGTTTTCAGCCGGCCGGAGTGGCCGTGCGGTTCTAGGCGCTACAGTCTGGAGCCGAGCGACCGCTACGGTCGCAGGTTCGAATCCTGCCTCGGGCATGGATGTGTGTGATGTCCTTAGGTAGGTTTAATTAGTTCTAAGTTCTAGGCAACTGATGACTTCAGAAGTTAATTCGCATAGTGCTCAGAGCCATTTGAACCATTTGACATGTGTTTTCAGATCCTGCTATACTCGTAGATGCCAGTGAGCTATACCGAATTCTGGAATGCGTTCAGGCAAAAAGTTTTTGGTGTGTATATGTTTCTTTTAGTGTGAAAATCAAGATATAGGTGATAGTAATGAAAGCTCAAGAAGTAATTCGACTGACGTAAGATACCAGTTCGCTTATCGAACACACTGCCGCAGTCAGAATGAACATAGCACAGTGCCATGTGAGACAGGTCAGAGAGACACATATACGCACTGTAACATATGTCATTACATTGTGTGATATGAGGCTCAAGGTCGCTCAAGAATTTGCTCATGAGCATAACCGATGGTCAGCAGCTTGAGTCATTACTGTGAAATGCTGATCACAATCTATTCCGGTTGGCGCCTTCACACACTCGTAACATCCATAACCTAGAAATGTTGTTTCCAGGCACTTGACTCTCACGTTGTCATCTCTTTCGCCACCCACTGACTGGTAAAGAAATTCACTGACGCACACGTGTGAAAGTAACCCATCCACATGATGGTCTTGAAGCAATAATTACATGTGGCAAAGTGAGCCAGATAAAAAAAGAAGTTGTATTACTTTACTTTGTCCTTGTACCACATTTTTAGAAAATTCATGAGACGGAAACAATTCCGCAATCGATTGTAACTATTCTTTATTTAGCGCTATTGACCAATTCCAGTTCTTTAATTTTGATGTGGTAGTTGACATTTTTGAGGACGAGCCACCAATCTGTCCACGCACCAGCATTCTGGGGGATAAAAGTAAAAGCTGCGACAACCACTCCTGCCTACAAATGGTATAAAAAGAGTTTAAATCAGTAGGAAAAACGACAACTCTGCCTGGTGAAGTGTAAAGAATGAAACCGCCTCAGTAGCTGCAATCCTTAAGGACAGATGTATGCAAAAATACATTCTTGTACTTAAACATACATATTTACAAAAATATTACAGCTGAAATAGTAAAATTTGAGACTGCTATGTACAACATAATGCTTAATATTCTGTGCAATTTATGTCTGAAAATGTGCATCGGCATACATTTTATATGAATTTGAATTTTTAATTACCACCATTTCTATATTGTACCTTTCCTCGTAAACTAATCAGGCAATGAAACTGAAATATCACAGGTTACTTTTAAGCCTGATAAAATGTGTGGGACAGATTTTTTGTTGATGCTTATAGTTGCTTTGAAATTAATCTTCCAGTTTTTTTTTACCAAAGCTGCTCTATTGTTCTCAAATTTTAGAGGATAACTTTCCTCAGACTGATTGTAGCTCTCATTTGTATTCTGTTTTCCCATGTACATATTTTTCAGCAATTCAGGATTTGCTAGATATCTGAAATATGGATTTAGAAGTTCTAAAACATCAAATGGCAGACCATATTTGTAGGTGTAAGGCTTTCCACTGGCTTCTGCTGAAGATATTTTCACAAAGGGAGTGTTGAGGATTAACATGTGTGGAAAGTTTGTGATGAACATTGCCCACACAGCTTGCTACATTACTTTCACATTATGTAAGTTATCCCTGATGGCTTTTCCATACTATAGTTGTAAAGTGTTGAGTTCATTTTCTGTCAGTCTGTTAACACCACCCAGTGGCTTTCCATCTTCTAATTTTTCGCCTTTCATTTCTTTCTTCAGTCTAACAAGTCTATAACCCATTCACTTTTGACCACTCCCCACACATTCCAGTTTATCAGTTTTGGTTTGTGAGCCAGAAGGATTGCCTTCTAAAACAGTCTTGCAAGCACTGGAATCTCTATCACCTAGATACTTCACACACCTAACACCATATTGTTCAACTGACCTTTGGATTATTAGTTTCATACCAGCTGCTTCCATCCTGTCACTTGAACCCTAGTATTTCTTTCTACACACTTTATTGTGTTACTGCTACCACCTCCCTTCTTCACTACCATCATCGTTCTTCCTTGTGTCACACTGAGAGCAATATTTGCTCATTATTTTGAATATTTTCCCTGTATTCACACTAATGACAGATGATGATAAATACTTACAGTTTCCTCAACAACTCTTTTCTCGTTGCACGCAATGTCAAGAGGAGTGAGCAGTGTTCTGCTGCATCAAGCCACAAAACAAATTCGTGCTTTCTCTGCCTACACCTAAGCATCTTATGGTCTAACACAATTTTGTATTCGTCTCATACATCTTCCCATGGAGAGCAGAAGTTCTGAACTGAACATCATATTTATAAACTTTACACAAGATATGTATATTACTTGCAGTGCCAATTCTGCCACTGTCACCATACAGTCTAAGGCCCTTCAACCCACAATTACCACATGCACATGAAACATTAATCACATGGGCAAGTATTTCAAGGTCAGTTAATCTAAATCCACTGGAAAACTCGTCTTTGGTAGAGTACACAGCATCATCAATTCCCTCACCAACTTTCTTCTTTGATGAAATCTGTGACTTTGTCGAAAATTGTTCTTCAATCTTAGGAGCAGCATCTTCAACACTCTTACTTAAATTTCCTGTACTTTTCACGCGTGAAATCAGACTTTTTTTTTGAATATGCGTCCACTGTTACGACCCATTTTGACCAAAGCAGGTTAATGTGTGCAAAACTAGAAACTGAAGTACATTTGTAACACTTAGAATTAAAAAAACCAAATTGTGTTCAGGGGAACAATCAAAGATAATCTTTCTCACAGCCTTCACACGTGCAGATCGTTTCGATTGCGTGAACAAAAACTTTCTAGCCTAGAGTGTTGGACCACAGCATAGAAAGATGGGGCGTGGCAGGCACAGATGCCCAAACAAAGTTTTTTAAAACATATTTCTAGTCAGAATTCGACTATGAAACTTCGATGTGTTAAGAATCAGTCTAATAAACTATGCAAAAGAATTCGAACTTTTTCGCTATTTTGTCCTACATCTGGTATTAAAAATGTAATAAACGGTCCAGTCACATTAATGTGACTACTGCCTATGTTTGACGTCAATGTCAATAACCATTCATAATCAGCAGCTGGCTGTACTAGCAGTGCAGGATATATAAAGCATGACGGGTGATGTGGATAACAGTGCAGTCGTTGTTGTAATTCGAAAACTGAGCGATTTATTTACAAAAGGGCATGATCATAGCCTTTCAGGGAAGGATGGAAACATTTCCGAAACGCCAAAGTTTGTAAACTGTTCGCGTTGTGCCGCGATTAAAGTACAGGGCGCGTGGCACAATGGCGCTATCTACAACCGGCGCCGAGGCAACAGTAGTTAATCACGGTCCCTAGGTGTCAGGGGCGGACGACGGCTCCCAAGATGTGTAAGGACGAGTGGACGTACAACCCTTGAGCAACTGACCGCCCAGATGAAACAAGGGCCTACCAAAAGTGTAGCTGCCAAAAGTGTAGCTGCGCATGCCCCTCTGCAGCAGGCGCCTGGTTCCCGTCGAAACTTCTTAATTAAATTTTTTACTTAAACTGCTAAGTGAAGCTGAACGTACTGAGCCTACTTTCTGTTTACTTGTTCTTATGTTTTCAGCACTGGCCCACAATATCCTAGCGCAACGCAATCTGACTGCTCAAAAATGATAACCTGATTTCAAATAATTAATACAAAATAATGGCCCTGAATAAGAAGAAATCCTAACAGTAACCTATACATTTCATGTCACTTACCTCACAGAAAATCTTCATTACACGAACTACAGAAATGCAGCAAGCACCAATACAGCTAGCTAAATAAAAGATTATAACTACTGTAGGCTCTAACTACAAATAGGCACGTGGTTAGCAAAGGAAAGATTTTATTGCAGAGCAAACAATGTATTTATCAAATTGTACCTTAATCAAGTGACAATCAGTGCAAAAAATTATATAATCATCAGTAATAAATCTCCATGACTGATACACATTCAGACCGTCCACTCGCGCTAATACTACAAACCTCCAACACTCCTAATTATTAACCTCTAACTTCCATGCCGGCCGAAGTGGCCGTGCGGTTCTAGGCGATGCAATCTGGAACCGCGAGACCGCTACGGTCGCAGGTTCGAATCCTGCCTCGGGCATGGATGTGTGTGATGTCCTTAGGTTAGTTAGGTTTAACTAGTTCTAAGTTCTAGGCGACTAATGACCTCAGAAGTTGAGTCCCATAGTGCTCAGAGCCATTTGAACCATTTTTCTAACTTTAATCACTGCTGACTACTCACATCTAACTTCCATCACTGCTGGCTGTTCACCTCAAAGTGCGAGTCCGACCAACCACACAGTCTCTTACAGAGTGCACACAGCGCTGTCAGAGTTATTTATGCAGAGCGCTACATAGCGCTGCCAACATACAAACACATAAACAGGCTACTTACAATGTAACCATCCTGACTGCTGTTCACTGGAATTTGCTCGGCAGTTCCGCAGCTGGACGTCCAACGTGTGGCGACAGGTGGCCCTTCCAGATGACACATGACCGTTGGCGAGTGCGGTGTGATACATCTGATAGCACACGCCGAGCAACAATCGTCAGAACGGTCCATATTGGAGAAAGCAGCGTTGTGGCCTGGATAATATTTTTGTGATATTCCCTACGTGATTTCGTCAATGTGGAAGACACAATGTATTAACACAACTGGGCGTCAATGCTTGGGGACGATGTTCACCCCTACATCTAGTTTGTTTTTCCTCGTCACGGTGACATCTACCAGCAGGACAATGCAAACTGTCACACAGCTCCCAGTGTACGTGCGTGGTTCGGAGACCAGGAGGCCGAGTTCACCTTCTTCCCCTGGACGCCAGGGATATATATATATATATATATATATATATATATATATATATATATACTCTGAAATTTTTTAGATTCATCTGTCTGTTCCTATAAGTGGTAGCGGTTGGACGTGTGACGAGTTTCGCCGCATTGGCATTGTTCAGAAGTGTGTATTCTAATTGTGAGTTAGAAAATATTGGAGAGACTTATCGGTATAGCAAAGTTTATTCATTCATTCATGGCGACGATACCCCTCTGTTCATATCTCCGCGATGCGCCGAGAATCCTCCATCAAGAGGATCGAAGCTAACAAGAAGAATTCGCGTGAGCAGAGGAGGGGCGACCTGGAGCCAGTGATGTCATACCAGTCTCTAAGCATAATAGCGGAAACAAAACGGATGTGCTCAAATTTAAGAATATATGTATACAATCTTGAAGGCCTGTTTATATTAGTGCCAGTTAAATTTCACCCAGAATATGAGTGCTCTCCAATCCTTTTTTTATTCATTCTTTCAAACTTTTCCTTTTAATTATTTAAGTAGCAGTTTTTTATTAAGATTTCCAATATACTATATATATATATATCACTTCTAGTCCCCCTGCCACTATTCAGCCTGTATAAGACAACAAGTGTCTGGCGCAGTTGTCAGATCGGTTACTGCTGTTACAATGACAGGTTATTACGATTTAAGTGAGTTTGAACGCGATTCTAAAGTCGGCGCACAGCGATGGTACACAGAATCTGAGAAACCGGTGAAGTGGGGATTTTCCCGAACGACCATTTCACGAGTGTACCGTTAACATCAGGATTGCGGTAAAACACCAACTCTCCGACATCGTTGCGGCCGGAAAAAGATCCAATAAGAACGGGACCGACGACTACTGAACGGAATCTTTCAACGCGACACAACGGCAACCCTTCCGAAATTTTCTGCAGATTTTAATGCTGGGCCATTGCAAACTACAGAACAAGCAAGTGTAACAATGAGATAATGTTTGCACTCTTAATACTTGCTATATAACTTAAGAATTAATAAACAATCATCATCATCATCATTTAAGACTGATTATGCCTTTCAGCGTTCAGTCTGGAGCATAGTCCCCCTTATAAAATTCCTCCATGATACCCTATTCAGTGCTAACATTGGTGCCTCTTCTGATGTTAAGCCTATTACTTCAAGATCATTCTTAACCGAATCCCGGTACCTTCTCCTTGGTCTACCCCGACTCCTCCTACCATCTACTGCTGAACCCATGAGTCTCTTGGGTAACCTTGCTTCTCCCATGCGTGTAACATGACCCCACCATCTAAGCCTGTTCGCCCTGACTGCTACATCTATAGAGTTCATTCCCAGTTTTTCTTTGATTTCCTCATTGTGCACACCCTCCTGCCATTGTTCCCATTTACTAGTACCTGCAATCATCCTAGCTACTTTCATATCCGTAACCTCAACCTTATTGATAAGGTAACCTGCCTGCCATTGTTCCCATTTACTAGTACCTGCAATCATCCTAGCTACTTTCATATCCGTAACCTCAACCTTATTGATAAGGTAACCTGAATCCACCCAGCTTTCGCTCCCATACAACAAAGTTGGTCGAAAGATTGAACGGTGCACAGATAACTTAGTCTTGGTACTGACTTCCTTCTTGCAGAAGAGAGTAGATCGTAGCTGAGCGCTCACTGCATTAGCTTTGCTACACCTCGCTTCCAGTTCTTTCACTATGTTGCCATCCTGTGAGAATATGCATCCTAAGTACTTAAAACTGTCCACCTGTTCTAACTTTGTTCCTCCTATGTGGCACTCAATCCGTTTATATCTCTTTCCCACTGACATTACTTTTGTTTTGGAGATGCTAATCTTCATACCATAGTCCTTACATTTCTGACATAGCTCTGAAATATTACTTTGCAAACTTTCAATCGAATCTGCCATCACAACTAAGTCATCCGCATATGCGAGACTGCTTATTTTGTGTTCACCTATCTTAATTTCACCCAGCCAGTCTATTGTTTTCAACATATGATCCATAAATAATATGAACAACAGTGGAGACAGGTTGCAGCCTTGTCTTACCCCTGAAACTACTCTGAACCATGGACTCAATTTACCGTCAGCTTTAACTGCTGCCTGACTATCTATGTAAAGACCTTTAATTGCTTGCAAAAGTTTGCCTCCTATTCCATAATCACAGGAATCAAAAATTATCAGTGTGCGAAACATTCAACGAAACATCAGAGATACGGCTTTCGGAGCCGAAGGCCCACTCGTGTACCATTGCTGACTGCATGACACAAACCTTTACGCCTCACCAGTGCCCGTCAAAACTTACAGAGGACTGTTGATGACTGGGAACATGTTGCCTGGTCCGACGAGTCTCGTTTTAAATTCTATTGAGTGGATGGACGTATGCGGGTCTGATATATTCTTTCTACGGGGTCAATCCATAAACTATTCTCCCAACCAATTTCAGTAACAAGCTACAAACAATCAGTTATCTTTAAAGGTAATAAGGGAGAGGATTAATTTGCCCCAACGCTTCACTTTAGATTTTGCATTTATTGTCACACCCTTCAATGCAAACCACACAACAAGCAAGTGTAACAATGAGATAATATTTGCACTCGTAATACTTGCTATATAACTTAAGAATTAATAAACAATAGGAATCAAAAATTATTCCTTTTTAACAAACATATTTTAAGACCATAAACGATAAATATCAACCGTTAATAAAGTCCCATAAACTTGAGCAAGGATCACCTTTTCAGTCTCTGAATGAAGTCAGTAGGCGACATAGGGGACAATCAGACGTACATTAAATGTTACACCGTAAGGGCGATCACTCATTATGAATTACAACCACAAATTAAAGAAGATTCATTTGAAGCAATTACCATCAATAGCAAATAATTAAGTCACGTCTCAGAAAATGTATGAAAACCAAATCTTTCAGTTTTATAACAATGTTGGCTCGTGGAATACGCCGGATTACCGACACAGAAGACTAAATTTTATCAAACAGCAATTTCTCCAAACCTAGAACTATCTTAATAGTGTACAATACTTGCGTAATCAGAACTACTCTAATTCGTCTTTCTTGGGCATAATGGTGTAGTAGATAATCAAATTCAAATGGTTCAAATGGCTCTGAGCACTATGCGGCACAACTTCTGAAGTCATCAGTCGCCTAGAACTTAGAACTAATTAAACCTAACTAACCTAAGGACATCACACACATCCATGCCCGAGGCATGATTCGAACCTGCGACCGTAGCGGTCGCTCTGTTCCAGACTGTAGTGCCTCGAACCGCACGGCCACTCCGGCCGGTCGGAGTAGATAATCAATCTCTTACTTCATTCTCCTGGAACACTGAGCGGCAATAGACACTGGGGCAACTCTTACTCCACCGTGGCTCGGGAAAGAGGATGGCTCCACCAGAAGGAGGAAACATTTACCCGAACTGGAAAGGGAACTCGTCTAACACGAGCCACTAGGTTGGACGAAGACCAGTTGGCGATTTTTAATCATTAACCAAAGGTTGCTGGCCAGCGGACGAAATTTACAGAGGCAAAGGTAGCTTTATTTGTGCTCACAAGAATTGATCTGCAAATGAGATTCCGGCAGAACTACCGCCGTAGTATCAAGACGGGACTTTGGAGCTGAGGAGAGCAGGTCAGCAACGGTCTCTACCCAATAAGCCCAATATTTCAGACAGACCGAGCAACCGACATCAGTCGTGGCTAGGCGGATTACCAAATAGAAACTCTAGCACTACATTAAATATAATTAAATGCAGCACTTGAATGCCACGGGGACTAAACTCCTTAACACAAGAATATATACGCAATAACAACGACAAGTTAAATGTGCCTACCTACTAAAACACAACAGATATTGGCGAACATTAACATCCATAAAATTAATTGTCTACAGTGCACTCTATCTCTCCGCCAGGCAGTACAAGGTTATTTAACATTTTACAACGTGCTTATCCAAACAGTGACCTACGCTGATCATGGGAAAACAACTGCTTTCAGCAGGTCCACAGCCAAAACATTTTTTTTTGTTTCTTTACGATGCGTGCCTTAAGTCAGTATGGTGTTCAAACGCACGATCGTGCAATGGGGCAGTAACACACACGCAAGGCAATTTCCGATCACAAACTCAAAGCAGAGAAACTTTGCCACACAGTTGTTAATAGCTCCCACAACACCGGGAGATTGGCCCCGTCAGACGACGACCGTTGCACTAACTAGATGAAAAACCTTACTTTCAGTGACGACACCACCTTCTGGAGGTTATTGGCAGCCGCAGACGGACTTCACAGCTTCCCCAGCCCATGATCGGAAACCAAACGTTGTCCACTGATTTACGGCCTCTTGTGTCCTCACGTCCCTGGTTTTTGGGCCCATCCAGACTTAGAATAGAGGGACCGAGCGTCCCGCTGCAGAACGGTCGTCCAGGGCCAAACACTCGTCTCGATTTCCTCGTCCGCCCTCGGCACGGCACACAGCGCCCCTTCCCAGCGGGCGCGCTAACAGCTCGCTCGCGGAGGCTCCGTAACGCCCTCTAGGAAAGCGCGGAAACTCCAAACAGGAGAATACAAAAAAAAAAAAAAAAACAGGAACGGTGGCAAACGACACGGTTGAACGGGTATGGAGACTACCTGTTGAACCCACGGACCCTGCATGTCAATAGAGGACTGTACAGGCTGGAGGAGGAAGTGTAATGGTGTTGGGCGTGTGACGTTGGAGTGATATGGGACCCCTGGTACGTGTAGATACGGCTCTGATAGGTGAGATGTACGTAAGCATCCTGTCTGACACCTCCATCCATTCATGTCCATTGTGCATTCCGACGGACTTGAGCAATTCCAGCAGGGCAATGCGACTCCCCACAAGTCCAGAACTGCTACAGAGTGGCACCAGCAACATTCATCTGAGTTTAAGCACTTCTGATGGCCACCCAACTCCCCAGCCACGAACATTGTTGAGCATATCTGGGATGCGTTGCAACGTGCTAATCAGAAGAGGTCTCCACCCTCTCCTACTCTTCCGGATTTTTTGACAGTGCTGCAGGAGTCACGGTGTCAATTCCCTCCAGCACTACTACAGACATTATTCGAGTCCATAAGACGTCGTGTTGCGGCACTCTGCGTGCTCGCAGGGGCCCTACCCAATATTAGACAGCTGTACCGGTTTCTTCAGTATATAACACATTCAGGAAGTGATTACAAGACGACCGACGCTGGGTTGATCCTTGTTACCGAACATAACAGAAAATGTTGGGAATGGCCGCCATTGACTTCGATGCAGCAATGTAGTCGCTTTATCAGAACGTGAGATACGCATAGTAGCTCTGCCCGAGGGACACCAGCAATAGCGTTTTCAGCTTTAGGTCTTTCAGTGTCTGAGAATTATTTGAGTGCACCTGACCCTTCAGTCTTCCTAAAGGTGAAAAATCAGGCGACTGAGGCTGCCAGAAGATTGTGCTGCCTCTGCTGACCGCCATCTCCTAACTGAACGCCTCCTGCACTCGTGACGAACTTGTGAATCAGGTCTGTACTGTTGCCATGTCTTGCTGAGAATAGCCATGCAGTCGTTGATCGTCTGTGAGTTGACCCACAAATCGACTGAAAATTTACTGGACATAAGGATTGTCTTCAACAGATTGGTTTAAGCATCTTATAATGATGTATGCACCGAACACGAATCCTAGGACTATGCAACGGCTCTTCTGAGTGCTAATGGGTATTTTATAATGATTTAGGGCGTACGTACTCTGAGGACACATACACTGACACGCTGAACTGAGTCTCAGCTCAAGAAATGAAAACCTGAGGATCCACAAGTCCCGAATCTACTTCACTCAGGGACTAACATGGTAGCCAATTCTTGCATTGATACCATGTTTTCAAGCATTTCCTCTGATGGGCAGTTCTGCTACTCGTTAACAAGGGTCAAAAGCTCGTGAGTCCTGTACGAGGGGTGTTCAATAAGTAATGCAACATATCATTTTTCTGGACACAGGCTGTATTTATTGACGATTCCAATAAAACATATTATTCCCTCTGTCTGCAAAACCCTCTTTTCAACATAATCTCCGTTCCATTGACGGCCTTATGCCTCCTTACTGGGAGGGGCTTTATGCAAGCATTGTATCCCTCTTTAGGTCGACGTCGGTGCCAATGTCTTGGTGCATCAATAACATCACCATCATCCAAGTATTGTTTCGCAGCGAGTCGATCCTTCATTGGCTGAAGCAGTTGGAGGGTGCAAGATGGCCTGTAGGGTGGATGAGAAGAAGAGTGTAATGAAATTTTATGAGCTCCTCTCGGTTGCGCTGACTTGTGTGTGGGCTGTACATTCTCAAGGATAAGGAGAAATTCGTTTGAATTTATGTGACGACCAGCATGCTGACGTCGTTTCTTCAGTTTGCGAAGGGAAGCGCGATACACCCTAGAGTTGGTCGTTGCACCATGAGGGAGGACATCAAACAGAACAACCTCTTCAGCATACTAGTAGGCCGTCGTTATGAGATTACCGGCTGAATATGTGGCTTTGAACGTTTTATTTGGGGGAGAGGTGGTGTAGCGCCACTCAATGGGCTGCCGTTCTGTTTCCGGTTCGAAATGATGAATCCTCGTTTCACCCTTTGTGACGATGTTCAACAAAAAAACAGTCTCGTAACGCGCATGCAATTCCGCAAAGATGGTCCTTCTTTGCTCTTCGCGGCGTGGTGGATAAGTGTGTCAGCACCACCAAAAGAGGCGTCCAGTTAAGCAACGATCACCTCGACTGAGAGTGTCTGATCGTTCCAACATTGCAGGAGTCACAGCTGTGTGCGGACAGGCCGGCACGCAGGAAATCGCGCAGGCTTGCGCGATCTTCTTGTGATGATGACAGATGCCTTTCCCAACGACTCACAGTACTTTTGTTCACTGCCAGGTCTCCGTAGACTTTCTGCGGGGGGCCTAAGAATTTGTGCGATGTTCTGGTTTTCCGCTAAAACAAACTCAATGACAACGTTCTGCTTGGAACGCACTTCCATTACAGACGCCATTTTGACGACTTCCTATAGCGCTGCCAACAATCATAACTTCATGAAATTGTAGGGGCTGAAGTGGAAATGTTCTGCGATGTCCCAACAACGATCTGCGCATTTTTTCAACCGAAATTCGCCGAGAAAAAAATTGTGTTTCATTACAAATTGAACGCCTCCTCATAAGTTCTTTCCGGACCTGTTTCATTTTGCCCAACACGTATAATAAGCCCATCAGATATTAAAATAGCCCTCTAAAGTCTCCCTACGATTTGCTTACCACGTATGTTTCGCAAAAACATGATTCGAGGGCCACTGATTACACAGTTGCCACTCTTCACTTAGCACTGTTACCGTAGCAAGTGGCAGTTCAACTGGCTACTTCTCGTCCACCAGGAGCCGAGAACTAGCGCCAGTGAAAGTACGGAGACAAACAAGAGCGTGCAAGTATCTACATGTCTACATCTACATCCATACTCCGTAAGCCACCTGACGGTGTGTGGTGGAGGGTAGTTTGAGTACCTCTATCGGTTCTCCCTTCTATTGCAGTCTCGTATTGCTCGTGGAAAGAAAGATTGTCGGTATGCGTCTGTGTGGTTTCTAATCTCTCTGACTTTATCCTCATGGTCTCTTCGCGAGATATACGTAGGAGGGAGCAATATACTGCTTGACTCCTCGGTGAAGTTATGTTCTCGAAACTTCAACAAAAGCCCGTACCGAGTTACTGAGCGTCTCTCTTGCAGAGTATTCCACTGGAGTTTATCTATCACCTCCCTAACGCTTTCTCGGTTACTAAATGATCCTGTAACGAAGCGCCTTCCGGTGTGGTCGAGTGGTTCTAAGCGCTGCAGTCTGGGACTGGGCGACCGTCACGGTCGCAGGTTCGAATCCTGCCTCGGGCGTGGTGTGTGTGATGTCCCTAGGTTAGTTAGGTTTAAGTAGTTCTACGTTCTAGGGGACGATGTGCACCGCTCTCCGTTGGATTTTCTCTACCAACCCTATCTGGTACGGATCCCACACTGGTGTGCAGTATTCAAGCAGTGGGCGAACAAGTGTACTGCAACCTACTTCCTTTGTTTTCGGATTGCATTTCCTTAGGATTCTTCCAATGAATCTCAGTCTGGCATCTGCTTTACCGATGGTTAATTTTGTATTGTCATTCCATTTTAAATCACTCCTAACGCCTACTCACAGATAATTTATGGAATTAACTGCTTCCAGTTGCTGACCTGCTATATTGTAGCTAAATGATAAAGGATCTTTCTTTCTAGGAATTCGCAGCATATTACACTTGTCTAGATTCAGATTCAATTGCCATTCCCTACACCATGCGTCAATTCGTTGCAGATCCTCCTGTATTTCAGTACAATTTTCTAGTGTTACAACCTCTGTATATACTACAGCATCATGGCAGAGAAATTATGCAAGTGAGGCGCGGGTAACGCCAACAGGATTATACGGACACCGTGGCATAGTTCCAGCGAGCGGGCTGCCTCCAGAGTTTGGCGTTGCGTAATGGACGCAGGGCGAGCTGTCCTCAGCACACGTCCAGCGTCCTGGGCCGCATTCCAGGGAAGGCTGCCGCTGGAGCCGGCTGGCGCTGGAGGCGAGGCTGCGGCTGTGCAAGGACGCGGCGGCCCGGCGTTCCAGCGGTTCGTCTGCCGCCCCCCCCCCCCCCTTCCCCGCTCCCGCCACGGACCCCCCCCCCCCTTCCATCCTGCCTTTCTCCAAGTCCAAGCGGCGCCAGGCCCTGCCGTGCTGTGGTCACACCGCCTCGTTACGGCGTCGGAGGAATTCACGTGTGGCTGCTCCAACTTGAAACTCATCAACGATGTTGGCTGCAGACAGCTTCAGGCAGTTCCATCATTTTAAGATAATTACGGAAAATCTAAATCAGGACGGTTGTTGAGACATAATCTGATCCTTCCCTCCTCCCAACACCCCCTCCCTCCCACATCCACAAACCACACCTAATCCAAATCTGGGACCACTGTATTTGCACTGAGCTACCGATCTCTTGTACCAGGTGAAGTCCAGTACAATTTTACTGCTTACCTCTCAGTGCAAGTACAATGCTGATAGTGAAATACCTGGCGTTTTTATGCTTCTGTACCTCAATCGCTAAAAATTGAACACTTATAGAATCACTTCGATGTTCAATCGTGTAGCTGTCGGTTAAGATTCCTTCTTCTCAAAGAACGGATTGTGGAATCAAATTGGAATTTAAGTGGAATACTAAGATCTACTCTTCCTTGGTGGTGTCAAACATTTAAACATCCCGGTGAATGTAATCAACGTGACATATTCTAACACTCGCAAAATTCACTCATCAAAATCTGTAGGGTACTTCTCGTTGACGTGGAATAATAAAATTTGAGAAGAAGGAAGATTTCACAGCTCAAGTAAAGGGGAAAACCCCAAAGTTATTAACTTTTAATTATATCACGTAATTTTTATTTATCATTTGTTATCCTCCTGGTAGTCTGTTTACATGTTAATACCCATTTTCCGTAGTGACATTTATGTCAAATTCTAAGGTCTACGGTCCCTTGGCTGCGAAAAGAAAAAGTTCTACGTCAATGCAATCAAAAGATACGAGTGTCTATTGAAACCCGTTTTTCTCAGGAAGGAATAAAAGTACCAACCTGAAATTATGTCACATACTCAAGCCTACGGTTAGTTAGGTTTAAGTAGTTCTAAGTTCTAGGGGAGTGATGACCTCAGAAGTTAAGTCCCATAGTGCTCAGAGCCATTTGAACCATATGAACAAACTCACTCATCAAAACCTGGAGATGAACTGTCTGCATAGGTTATTAAATTCGTACTGAACATCAAGGGCATGACTCGTACTGACATGGACACGTATTAGTCTTCATTGGTATTTCTGTAACAGGCTCTCCACTAATTCAGTAGCTTGTAGGAAGCATTACAAAATTGTAAATACTCTATTTTATTTTGCACAGTTTCATTTATTTAGTAATTTTTATTGTATAAGTCTTTAACAAGAAATTTCTATGTCAATTAATATTGTTATTTGATTTGTAATGCGATTTCAGGGTACATATGTGTATTGCTTTTACTTTTCTGGAAGCTTCGACCCATTAAGAGGATATCATCTACGTAAAAAAAGTTACATGCATTCTGATAGACAACTGACTAACGTAGAAATTCATGGTGGGATTGAGTAGTGCAAGGGCGGCCGAGAGTGGCGCGTCAAATTATCGAAGAAAAAGGCAGTGCGTTTTTGTAGAAAGAAGTGTTTCTTTTGAGGAGGAGTTTGACAGAAGTAAATGAGCAAGCTGCAAGCCCTAAGAAGTTCAAGGTGACACTTGGAAGTGAAGACGGAGCAGTCTCGTGTGTGTTATGAATCGGTGGAGGGTTTAACTAAAATGTGGACTATTTTTTAAACTTTATCTCAACAGCGATAGCACCAAGTTTCAGAACAACTAATTTAAAGGATGTTATAAACTGGCTGTTTGTTGCTCAAACATACGATCAAGCAATTGTCCTTGTGAAAATCGAAAGCCGGTCGTTGTGCCTCTGCGGTTCTAGGCACTACAGTCCGGAACCGCACTGCTGCTACGGTCGCAGGTTCGATTGCTGTTTCGAGCATGGATGTGTGTGATGTCCTTTGGATAGTTAGGTTTAAGTAGTTCTAAGTCTAGGGGACTGATGACCTCTGATATTAAGTTGCATAGTGCTTAGAGCCATTTGAACCATTTGAAAATCTAAAACATGTATCCACAATCCTGACCCGATGCAGCTTGTCTCATATCTTTTGAAATCTCATGCACCGTGTGCTTAGCTAAGAAATGGGACGGCGGAGCAGCCTCATATTTCACTTTTTTACAGCTCTTTGATTTTCATTTAATTAACAAAATTTAGACATCGCTATCTTTCTAAGATACTGCAGGCTGTCAGAGACAATATCATCGCATCGAAGACAGATAGTATCCACCGCATTGCAGTTCATCTCTAGGTAGGACCCATCGAACAGCAGTCAGCCACACGGAAACAAAATTTCGATAGCAGTCTACATCAAACCGCGACTGGAGTGTTAGATCAAAGAAGATTCTAATTTAGCTGAACTTACGAATTTAAAGGCACAGCCTATTGAAAAACAGTAACAGTACACTGCGCTCAACTGACATATGCTTTAAATTGAGACATTATTCGGAAGTGTTATTATAAAAAATTGCATTTAAGGAGTAATCAAAATTACAAAGTGTTTAACTGTAGCTATGATTCGAATTGTTACATGCTTCTAGAACGTACATTATTTAACATTTGAAATTGTGGTGGATCTAAATTTGTACTACACCGAACTGCCAACATACACCGGTAAAGATATTCTATCTCTTTACTCCGTACATCACATTTACATAAAGGTTCTGACTTATCCGCCCACACTTCTACATCCTGCAGCAAACAGTTTGCTGAGAGAACCATCAAAACAGGATTGTCTATAGCATTCCTGTCTTTTATGTATTTTCGTGTTTCATACTGTATATTGTTTTGTTAGAGTGACTGTGGACGTCTCTGTGTATTGTGTTGACCACTGGCTATCAGATGATTTCATAGGTGCATTCGTTCAATTTTGTAAATTGGTTTCACTAAGGTTCACGTGGCATCTAGTTTACTTACTAAGCTAGTGGTTGTTGTGGCGTGTTTGGCTACTGTGATACTATGTAGTCAAGCCAGCATAGTGCACGCTGGCCATCAAGAGTTTAAGTATAGTGGTGTGAGGAGCATACAGGTTTCGCATTACGTGTTAACTACAATCGGATCTACTATGGGGCACATCAGCTGTTTAAAGGCTGCGCAAACTATCATAAAACTGTCATAGGAATTACTGTCAGTAGATGAAATAGTTACTACCGTTATACTATTCGCACTTGTCCCTGTTTTTTATTATTTGCACTGATGAAAGTCTAAAGTGTTAAATCATCAAACAGGAGTGTGATTCTTATCAGACTTTGTGGAGATGTTCACCATTTAATAGTTATTCTATGACTATACTTCCATTCTGTTCGAAACTGATGCCCGTCGTCATCATTGACACGCACAGTCACGAATACACAGCCGTATTCGTTGGGGCATGGAAGCAAACACCTTTAGAATGCCATGGCGAGGATTAACTTGCCATGTCTAAAATACTTGATACATCACTAGGCTATCACTTTCTGCACTCCGGTATCATAGATTACGTGTTCCCGTAGCACACCCGTACATGATCTACGGCAGATAAAACAGGGAACTCGGCAGGCCAATCTTCGATCCGAAGACTCCTCCAGGCGTGTGTGATGTGAACTACAGTGCTAGGTTTTACATTATGCTCCTGTAGCACGTCATTTGGACCCCGCTCGTGAAGAAATTCACCATTTCTGCTACATATAGATAGGCTTTCGGCGTCCCTTCAACAAATATACATCGATTCCCGGAATTGGGTTGGGGCGGGGTGGTGGGGGTGATGGGGGGGGGGGGGTCGAAGATGTTGGTCTCGAGATTCGTTGCTTCGCGGTGAACTTTACTTTTACCATGTCGTTTATAGCAACGTTGACATTCACCCAACCGCCACTAAGAGGCTCAGTATTGAACACCTTCGAATGACACTACGTATCGCGCTCTACTCCGTGCTAGTCTCCGTTGATTGTGATAGAGTATCAGCAGCAAACGACGCATGGCAACTCGAGGTAGCAAGCAAACTTCCAGTGATGTGTTACCGACAGTGCTTCGTATTCGTTCTGCCTGGAACCACTATACGAATTTTAGCTGATGCCAAGTGTCTACTCGGCATATCCAGTTGAACATTCCTACTGTCTTCTTGTGATGCAGTTATGCTGGTAAGACCCGCACCTACACCTCTTGTCGCTCTCTTGTCCTGAGCCCATTTCGTCTTCACTCGTTCTGCTGACACTGCACTACAGGCAGTGGCATGTGTGACCTGTTGGCATAGGACATAATACTCCCATATCTCTCACAACGATTTCTCAGTCTGTGTTTTCCAATTTCAGATGAGCCCAAAAGCGATTATGTGATCACCCCATTCCTCATCTGTGGAATTGAATTTCATCAGTGCTGAAAACACTGAAAGTAGGATCGCATAAGGATGAAACCGTTATCAAAAAATCCAACAAGCATGTAAATACTGGAGTATCAATTTAGCAGCGCGTGGTTAAAGTATTCTCATTGTATGAGGCGCGTTCAATAAGTAAAGCAACACATTTCTTTTTTTCTCAAGGTAGGTTTGTTTTATTCCGGGTCCCAATACACCGTATTAGTGCTAACTCATTTGGCTACAGAACTCAAATTTTCAACATAATCTCCGTTCAATGGGACAGCCTTGAGCCTTGCCTTGTTACTATGGCCTGTATGCTCGCATGATATCACATTACTGATCGACGTCGAAGCCAGCACCTTGCTGCATCGCCAAGTTCCCCTTCAGCCACGTACTGCTTCCCGCTGAGTGCATCTTTCATCGGCTCAATTAGATGGATGTTCGAAGGTGCCAGACTGGACCGGTTGCTATGATCACAGATGCCTCGCCCAATGACTTTCTGTGCTTCTGTTCACTAACAGGTCTCCATAGATATTCTGCAAGCGCCTACAAATATCTTCGATGTTATGGTTTTTCGCCAAAATAGTCTCAATGACAGCTCTCAGATTGGTATGCGCCACCGTTACAGAGGTCATTTTGAAGGATACGTGTACCCCTGCCACCTATAGGAGCACCATGAAACTATACGACCTGATGCACAAATATTCCACGATGTCCTACAACGAATTCCGCATTTTTTCATCCGACATTGCCCGTCATAAAACTTACTATATTCCATTAATATTACCGAGAATCGTCTTGAGGAAAATTTGTAATTTAAATGATGTAATTGTTTATTAAACTTAGGTTAAAGAATGACTGTAATGAAAGTGATGCATTTGGTTGTTAAGCTTAGGTAAGGTTTTACCTGACAGACGACACAAATACCATTCACACAACACGTAGAAATAAAGAAGTCAAAGATGTACAAAACATGTACCGATTATGCCATGTCTAAAGCCCAAATGACCCCTAACAATTGTAATATAAAAGTAACACATAAATCTGTCAAATGAACATTAAAGCCATATTTTGTTCGCTACCTCGAATGTCACGGGCTCGATGATTTGCGTGTGCTCACACCTGGGAACATCTATGCACTTTTCTGTTATCTTTTATATCTGATTCTTAAATGGAAGAATCTTGTGATTTTAGAAATTTTTTCCGAATTTATGGTATGTTAAAGTTATAATATGTCATAAACTCTTTCCCATCTTCCTAAATTCCTGTCTACCGTTCATCAATAGTTAATTTTAAGATTTTCATTTCTTAATTACTTTTAAGTGAACAGGTATTTAGAGCTTCAGTGCTATTAATCCTTATTACGAGTCAGAAATATCAGATAAATTTCACACGCTATACGTTGACAATTTCATAATTTGAAAATGTGACCTGTCGTAGTAACAAGGTGGCAGGTCATTTTAAATGTCAGCAAATACAATAAAAAAATAAAAACTGTACATTAGGTTAAAACCTCTTTGAAAGAAATATGACACCTGGATTCTGTGCACAAACCAGATGGCAGTTGTATGGCCGAATGTCATGAAAAAGTTGCAGCCGTTGAGAATGGAGCTGGAGAAGTTTCTAGTCCCCCATGTTACTCAGTCTGTACACAATTACAGCCAACGGTAGAAGGAATAAGGATATGTGTGGCAAACGCATTTATTTTGAGGCAGAAGAATTGAAAATATTGTCTTCTTTGTTGATCCATTATGGATCGTGGGATGACGGCTGGCATCAACTCCTTGATGCAATGACACAGTCTGTGTCGCCTGGCCACCAAGAGCTGTTGCAGGACGATTGATTCACGGATCCAGTTATATGGCTCCTTCTGTGTATAGCGATTTTACGACTATGACGAGTGGGGCCTGAAGACGGTATCAATGTAATGCCGAAACTTGTAACACATAGAAGTTCATAAAAGAAAATAAATTTCTACAATACATACGGCTGTTGGTAAATTATTGCATGAAGAAAAAAAATGAAAATATTATGGTTTGTAGTAAACTTTCTGTTTCAGACTGCAGAAAGGATCTGGAACGACAGCTGAGTGGACTGGAGACCGTTTTTGAAAAACGTGATTATACGAATACTAGCAGGACTAAAAGTTGCATAATGAAATGTTGACGATGGAGGAATTAGATTGCAAACTGAGATGTTGAAAGTGATATGACATTTGTTAGCTAAACAGTAGTGACGACGTTTTTTTTTTTGGTCATCAGTCTACTGACTGGTTTGATGCGGCCCGTCACGAATTCCTTTCCTGTGCTAACCTCTTCATTTCAGAGTAGCACTTGCAACCTACGTCCTCAGTTATTTGCTTGACATACTCCAATCTCTGTCTTCCTCTACAGTTTTTGCCCTCTACAGCTCCCTCTAGTACCATGGAAGTCATTCCCTCCTGTCTTAGCAGATGTCCTATCATCCTGTCCCTTCTCCTTATCAGTGTTTTCCACATATTCCTTTCTTCTCCGATTCTGCGTAGAACCTCCTCATTCCTTACCTTATCAGTCCACCTAATTTTCAACATTCGTCTATAGCATCACATCTCAAATGCTTCGATTGTCTTCTGTTCCGGTTTTCCCACAGTCCATGTTTCACTACCATACTATGCTGTACTCCAGACGTACATCCTCAGAAATTTCTTCCTCAAATTAAGGCCGGTATTTGATATTAGTAGACTTCTCTTGGCCAGAAATGCTTTTGTTGCCATAGCGAGTCTGCTTTTGATGTCCTCCTTGCTCCGTCCGTCATTGGTTATTTTACTGCCTAGGTAGCAGAATTCCTTAACTTCATTGACTTCGTGACCATCAATCCTGATGTTAAATTTCTCACTGTTCTCATATCTACTACTTCTCATTACCTTAGTCTTTCTCCCATTTACTCTCAAACCATACTGTGTACTCATTAGACTGTTCAACCCGTTCAGCAGATCATTTAATTCTTCTTCACTTTCACTCAGTATAGCAATGTCATCAGCGTATCGTATCATTGATATCCTTTCACCTTGTATTTTAATTCCATTCCTGAACCTTTCTTTTATTTCCATCATTCCTTCCTCGATGTACAGATTGAAGAGTAGGGTCGAAAGGCTACAGCCTTGTCTTACACCCTTCTTAATACGAGCACTTCGTTCTTGATTGTCCACTCTTATTATTCCCTCTTGGTTGTTGTGCATATTGTATATGACCCGTCTCTCCCTATAGCTTACCCACTTTTTTCAGAATCTCGAACAGCTTGCACCTTTTTATATTGTCGAACGCTTCCAGGTCGACAAATCCTATGAACGTGTCTTGATTTTTCTTTAGCCTTGCTTCCATTATTAACCGTAACGTCAGAATTGCCTCTCTCGTCCCTTTACTTTTCCTAAAGCCAAACTGATCGTCACCTAGCCCATTCTCAATCTTCTTTTCCATTCTTCTGTATATTATTCTTGTAAGCAGCTTCGATGCATGAGCTGTTAAGCTGATTGTGCGATAGTTATCGCACTTGTCAGCTCTTGCCGTCTTCGGAATTGTGTGGATGATGCTTTTCCGAAAGTCAGATGGTATGTCGCCAGACTCATATATTCTACACACCAACGTGAATAGTCGTTTTGTTGCCACTTCCCCCACTGGCTAGAAGAATACGATAAACTCATCCTGGTGCTCTTTGAACCACGCAAGCACACTGAGAGCTGTGTGACACGTTGCATTATCCTGCTGGTAGATGTCATCACACAGAGGAAGAACAAACTGCATGTAGGGGTGGCACATGATCCCTGAGGATAGATGCATTTTTGTATCGATCCATTGTGACTTCCACAATGACGACAGCAGCCTGGGAATGCCACGAATGCATTCCCCAGACCATAATGCTCTCTTCTCTGGCCTGGACCGTTCCGAATATGATTGAAGGCGTTCGCGCCAACGGCCATCTGTCCGATGGACCATGAAACGTGATCCATCGGAAAAAAGCACTTTTCACCACTCAGTGTACGTCTAGCTGCGTTACTAACGTGCAAATTCCAGCCTTCTTATCGATGAATAGCATGGGTACATGTATCAGGTGCTTGTTGCAGAGCCCCATACGCATCTACGTTCGCTGAAAGAACGTGGAGGAGACACTGTTGGTGACCCCTTGGTTCTTCTGGGCGATCGGTTGCACAACTCATGCCTTCACCCCTGTCCTCTGTGGTGTGTAGGGCACTACAGTTGTCTCGACACCTGTCTTGGATAGCACCAATTTGCCGTGCACGTAATACTTTAACCACGACGGCATGCTAACAGTTTACACAATTTGCGTTTAGGGAATGCTTCTATCCTTGTCCCGAATGCGAATAATCTTTCCCTTTTGCACGTCAGATAAATTTCTCCGTTTTTGCAATACAACACTGTTTTATACTACCTCCCGCCACACTTTCAATATGTTCCTCTAACAGTGCTGCCATCTCCCGTCTGTGATAGGTTGTTTCACGTTGACGTCGAACATAGGGGTGCTCGCATTGATGTGACTGGATCGTGTAGATTTAGTTATTACCATGCCTCATCTCAAACAGTTGGTCTAGAGTGAAACGCAGGCAACGAACATAGAAGTGAACAAATATTTTGCAATCAGCGTTTAATATGAATTTAGAAGTATTGGTGTGTAGATCGAATAACTAATAAGATAGTCAGTCGACGATAAAAGAGCTTCCTGCCACAAACTGATAAAAGTATGGTTAGGTTGGAGGACACATTATAAGACGTCAAGAAATTGTTAACCATTTAATTGAGAGAAATGAAAGGTGGGGGATTAAAACTTGTAAGTGATACCATGTCCTGAACACAGTAAGGAGGTTCATGTGCATGGAAGTTGTTGAAGATACAGAGCTGAAGAAAAAAGATAGATTAGCGGGGAGTGCTGCAAGGCACTGATTTTCGATTTGTAGACTACAACAACAGTAACCGTTATAACGGTAATTAAAAATTCAAAATCTGTATGTTTGACTATACCCAATAAATCCTTAAATAAACTTTCAAATAATTCGGATACACTCAGTAGTTTTCGGTTAACTTGTGCGAGTTTATTACATCACCCACTTTAAAATCAGTTTCTGTATATCGCAGAAATTGTCTGTCCTCAGCATCTCCCAAAAGTCAAACGTTGGGTATCTGATAAGGTCCCAGACTACCACCTGCCACCTTTCCCCTCTAAATCTAATCCTTTTAAATGTGTTTTCAGCGGGATTCAAAGCCGGGTAGGCCTAGGTGTACCTGTCAGTCATCAATCAGCACACATTTAAGCACCTCTTTCACCTGCTAATCCCTCTCGGATTTAAGGTGGCTACTTTGTTATAGAAACTGCTGGACTGACAGTGAATGATCCTTCCTGTTCACCGCAATGCGTGTAGGTGTCTGACTTTGGGAGGATACATGTGTGCTAGCAATGGAAGCCAAGGTGTTTGTGTAACTCCAACAGTGCTTGCTTGTTCTGTATGTCGGCCCTTTACAACTGTAGAGTGGATATCAATAGCAGGCTAAGTGTCAAAAGACTGATTCCGAGATTTTTGTTTTGATAAAAATATTTTAATGAGAAAACCTCAACAGCATTTTTTTTATTTATTGCCTACAGTAAGAGTCATCCAGCTATTGCAAAATTTTTAAGTTCCCCACCTTTCATCAATGAAAATAAACATTCTATTTTGAAAAACACATAACGCGCTAAATGCCGTACAGGTATCGGACAGTTCTGTTAAAAACAAACATTTTACAGATAAACTATCCTGTGATTAAATTATTTTCAATCCTTCTTTTAATTTTACACAGCACAAAGCAAATTTAATAGATTAACTGTTCGAAAAATGTTCTATCAGCAACTTTCAAATTAGCCAGCATCTGTTGTAGATCCTTTCTCTTTTCTGCTGATAGGTTGTTTTTACATTGTTGTAACGACAAACAGAGATCTTTATTATATCGGTGATACTTCCTTACATGAAAATGTTTTAGGTCATCCAGTCATGAAATCAGTTAAACATTGCTCTCGTCTTGACGACACCACGTGCAATTTTTTCACTTGAATCCAGTTACATGTGGAGATATTTGCTATCGTTGCCTTAATACGTGTATCGGTTGCCTTCTTAAAATAAAATAGTTCTCAGACTGGAGCAGTATAAACAACAATGAATAGATAGCCGTCGCTTTCACCATAACTTTTACAAGGCCCTTTGGTACTTGATTCTGTGACATTCTTCTAGCCTCTTATGTTTCTCAGTCTGAGTAAAATGTCTGTCACACGCTGCAAACAATTACAAAACTTTTTAGCATCCAGCTCACCGGTGGCCCGGCACATATCACTCATGCTATCTTTTGGGCCGTGTATGCACCACTGGAAATGTTCCATAGCGCTAGGTTGTTGGCAACGGCTCTTACCTTGACACAGGTGCGAATTATTCCGCAATACCGTAGACCAAGACCAAGGTTGCGGGTCTCAGGATGTAAGCCTGCACTATGTCGTCTCTGCACGTTTCCTTAGAAGATTACTTCAGATAGTTAACTTTTGTCATGTGTTTCCCTCGTGGTCTCGTACAAGATTCACAGAAAGAGGCCACCTGCCCTAGATGGAAGTACCGGAAGGTAAATTAAATTTTCTCAGGTTTTACCAATAAAACATGTTTAGTGAACATATTTTGTTACGAAGTGAAATAGTTTGGGAAGATACTGTATGTTTTCTTCTCATCACACGAAAAAAAGGAACAGTGCAGCCGAATGCAGTGGTTTTCATCCATAACGCATGCTAGTGAAATAACGCCATTGTTATTTTGTTTTGACATTGACATGTTATTTCTCTGACGCATTTAATGGAATTGAAAAGCCGCTCTCTGTAGTTTATATTTAGTGTTCGGAATGAAAAAATGATAATGTACAAGTAGCATCGGCATTATATAGTTCTGTTGATCGAAATAGTACGTGTTATTCTTCCATCTCAGTTTTAATTTCCGTACAATTTATTCAGTGTATACGAATATTAAAAAGCAATGGAAAGGCTGCAACCTTGGCGAACTCGTAAACTAATGTTATCCGGTCTTTTCTCATCATCCTCAATTATTTCGGTTCTTGTACTGTTACAGATGTTCTATTTATTACCTATGTAAGATGGTGTTATGCCTCTTCTTTCTAATGTCTCCCGTAATAGTTGTGTACTTATTTTGCAGAAGGCTTTTATATGATCACTGAAAAGAATGTGTGGTTCTTTATTGTATTTCCTGTGTATCTCTATATTATGTTTTAGTATTAATGTATTGTCTACACAACTTACCATTTTTCTGAATTCACATTGTTCCTCTTATAGAATGCATCCCATTATAGTGTTCAGTCTTTTTGTTGTTACTGTATCATATACACTCCTGGAAATGGAAAAAAGAACACATTGACACCGGTGTGTCAGACCCACCAAACTTGCTTCGGACACTGCGAGAGGGCTGTACAAGCAATGATCACACGCACGGCACAGCGGACACACCAGGAACCGCGGTGTTGGCCGTCGAATGGCGCTAGCTGCGCAGCATTTGTGCACCGCCGCCGTCACTGTCAGCCAGTTTGCCGTGGCATACGGAGCTCCATCGCAGTCTTTAACACTGGTAGCATGCCGCGACAGCGTGGACGTGAACCGTATGTGCAGTTGACGGACTTTGAGCGAGGGCGTATAGTGGGCATGCGGGAGGCCGGGTGGACGTACCGGCGAATTGCTCAACACGTGGGGCGTGAGGTCTCCACAGTACATCGATGTTGTCGCCAGTGGTCGGCGGAAGGTGCACGTGCCCGTCGACCAGGGACCGGACCGCAGCGACGCACGGATGCACGCCAAGACCGTAGGATCCTACGCAGTGCCGTAGGGGACTGCACCGCCACTTCCCAGCAAATTAGGGACACTGTTGCTCCTGGGGTATCGGCGAGGACCATTCGCAACCGTCTCCATGAAGCTGGGCTACGTTCCCGCACACCGTTAGGCCGTCTTCCGCTCACGCCCCAACATCGTGCAGCCCGCCTCCAGTGGTGTCGCGACAGGCGTGAATGGAGGGACGAATGGAGACGTGTCGTCTTCAGCGATGAGAGTCGCTTCTGCCTTGGTGCCAATGATGGTCGTATGCGTGTTTGGCGCCGTGCAGGTGAGCGCCACAATCAGGACTGCATACGACCGAGGCACACAGGGCCAACACCCGGCATCATGGTGTGGGGAGCGATCTCCTACACTGGCCGTACACCACTGGTGATCGTCGAGGGGACACTGAATAGTGCACGGTACATCCAAACCGTCATCGAACCCATCGTTCTACCATTCCTAGACCGGCAAGGGAACTTGCTGTTCCAACAGGACAATGCACGTCCGCATGTATCCCGTACCACCCAACGTGCTCTAGAAGGTGTAAGTCAACTACCCTGGCCAGCAAGATCTCCGGATCTGTCCCCCATTGAGCATGTTTGGGACTGGATGAAGCGTCGTCTCACGCGGTCTGCACGTCCAGCACGAACGCTGGTCCAACTGAGGCGCCAGGTGGAAATGGCATGGCAAGCCGTTCCACAGGACTACATCCAGCATCTCTACGATCGTCTCCATGGGAGAATAGCAGCCTGCATTGTTGCGAAAGGTGGATATACACTGTACTAGTGCCGACATTGTGCATGCTCTGTTGCCTGTGTCTATGTGCCTGTGGTTCTGTCAGTGTGATCATGTGATGTATCTGACCCCAGGAATGTGTCAATAAAGTTCCCCCTTCCTGGGACAATGAATTCACGGTGTTCTTATTTCAATTTCCAGGAGTGTATGTTATACGCCGAGTTCAGCAGCGATACAATTCTATAGTTTTCGGAATTTCATCAATCATCGTTCCTGAATATAGCTTTCATAATTGATATCTCCCATTTTTTTGATATTTCCTTCCTTATCCAGCAATGATTCAAAACCTAAGGAACCTTGGCGTATAGTCCCGCTACTGTGGATCTGTTCTTTTTAAATATGAGAGAATTCCTTCATTCTTTATTTTTTATTTAATCTGATTTGATTAGGGCCTTCGAGGCTCTCTTACATCGGATCGTTATTCAAACCACGTAGTAACTTTTTTAAATCTAGGTACTTAATAAATATCATTTTTAAGATGAAAAATATTATTAAAATGAGCTGAGGTTTTACAGAGAGAGTGTGATAAAATAATACTGACTGTGGTAAATGAAATTAAAGCTGACAGTACTTCTGCTACTGTTACCGCTGCCACTAATGATGATATAATAATAGTAACAATAACAACAATAATGTACTAGCAGATATTGCTGGTCAATGTGATTTGCACTTGATTCTAAGGCTTGTTCATATTTTATATTTATTTTATCAGTCCACATTTTTTTGTAATACTGCAACCAGTCTTTGTTATTTACGATATTAACGTCTGGCAAATTGTTTTCCATATTACTGAGGTGTCCTGCTATTTTATACGCAAATGTTTGCCTCCCGTGAGTATCATTTTCAATCCTGGTTACAAAGTTATGCCACCCATCTTTACGCAGCTTCCTGGTTCGTTTCTTCACCTCTTTCGTTTGCTTCACGTTTCTTTGCTTATTGTCATGGTTTTCCACTTTACTTCAACTGCTCGTTCCATGTCTCCCGTTCAAAGATGAGTTCTTTCCACTTTTTCCTTTGCTTTGTTGTATGCAATGCCTCGCTGGCTACAGCTCCCATAATGTTCTTAATCTGATTGCATTGTTGCTCAATAAGGTCAGCTTGTACGAGTCAACTCATTATTCTTTTAGCCGTCTTTGGTATAAATTCTAGATATACTCGTGTTCTAGTAAGTATGTTTTAAATATCTTTCTTCGTTATTTGTGGGGTTTTTGTGTATTTTGTACTATCTCTGGCTTAAGACTACTTTTGCTTCATGTAAGAAGTGGTGCGTATTTGTGCCATATTCTCTACGTACGCCTACAGTCTGAATCACAACAGCTGTCTTCGGGTTTGTCAGTAATTAGTCAATTAAAGTTTTAGATAATCTTGCAGACCATGTGTGTTTGTGCATACCTTCGTGTTTGTAGAAAGAGTTCTGGACTCTAAAGTTGTTAAAAGTTGCATATTTATTAACATGGTTCCAATTGTTACTGACTGTAATCTCTCCAGCACTACCTGTTGTATTACTTACCCTTTCCTCACTATTCTCGCACTGCAGCCTCCAGTCATTACAATACTGTCGTTCTTGTTTATCTTATCTAGCGTTTTCAGTAGGCCTGCATAAAAAACTCACTTTCCCTGTTGCTCCTTTTCTCTGGGGCATAGATTGCTATAAAGGTTTAATAGCCACTAGAGATCTTATTTCTTAAACTGCATACCCGTTCCTTTGCCATGAAAAAATGTTCTAATGTGTGTGAAATCTTATGGGACTTAACGACTAAGGTCATCAGTCCCTAAGCTTCCACACTACTTAACCTAAATTATCCTAAGGACAAACACACACACCCATGTCCGAAAGAGGACGCGAACCTCTGCCGGGACCTTTGCCATGAGTAGCCCACCAAACTATTCTTCCATTTTTTACTAGTTATTACAGCAACTCCAGTTTACGCTCTTCTGCATTTTTCTACCGTATTATATATATTATAGTACAGCTTTCTAGATCGATACAGCCATTCGTTTTCTTGTCGTTTTCTTCTATAAACTATATATGACATGTCCTCTCTTCTTGTACTTTTTGTAATTCTCCTTCTCTTATGGATATCCCTCTGGTGTTCCATGTTATTAAGTTTGCATATTGTGTTCCCCAGTCTCTTTTGCCTGATCATCATACAGATTTCATTTCATTTCTCTCTTTTTTTCTTTACTTATTGATTTAACATTTAAAATAGATGTTTTATGATATAGCGTGTTCTGGTGAATGGGAATTTAAGGAGATAGTACCAGTTAAGAATAATGGGAAATTGGGAAGATCTGATTGGAAAGCAGGATGTACAACGGTAATGTGCGTGTACAGGGGTAATGACAATCATCATTGTTGTTGCATTAACTGTCTTCTGAAGCTGGACATATTATCACTCCTCTAATATAATGACGGAGTTTATTCCACAGTTGGTTTCCTACTATTGAAAACGAGTTCAAGGAAATTGCTGAACAATGCAACAGGACAGAAGGATTTTGCTCTGATGTGATCGGGTGCTTCTGTCATGTTGATCAGATAAGAACATTAAGGTTGGGGAGAGATATGAGCACAGTTTACGTTGAGAAGACAGTAGATCAGAGAGAGTACGGAAATCTCTGCATTTGTTTACACGCAGCCGGGGTAGCGTATCATGATGAAATATGATCAAAGAGTCGAATATCTCAGATATACCGAACACACTTATCCATAACCAGTTCCAGGGGCAGTGAGCTTCCCCGAAAAAGGCCTTGCAGGATAACATCGACGTAATAACGGGAGGTTTTACTTCGGCTTTTTCTGTTATGCAGCTTACCAGTAATTTCTAATTTTACTAGCAGCATTATGAGCGCTTTAAGTATATGAGTTTCCTCACGTCGCAAAAATTAGAGAAATACTGCCTGATATAGGAAGATAGTCACCGTCTTTCATCTTGCGTTTCATTCGCCACTGGAACAGCGTGGTGAGGAAATGATACTGGACCTTTACAGTCTAACTTCCACCACACACCATACATTTGCTTGCTGTTCACGTTCGTCAATATAGAGGTAGATAGCTCAGTCGTGGTTTGCGAGAATGTTTTGACAGCCATTTAAATAAATTATTTAAATATTCTCTATTTTTGTCAATTCTCATTCTTATTTTTCAGTGAGGAACGTTTCGCTTCCGACGTTCAAGCAGTAATTAATACAGATGAACTCTGACCTCCGGCAGAAGTCTTCTGGAATGTCATTCATATGAGGACGATGTGTAGAAATATCATCGCAGTACTTGTGGCTTTATCTTGTACTGGTTTATTGGAAGTTCAGTTATGTTGTTGCTCGGAAAATTTAATCACTTTCCTGCAATCGCTGTAAGTTGTCCACTCCTGCATGATTATTAGTACACGGGCTTGTTGCGTATGCACGCACTGGGGTCTCGTTACTTGTAACTGAATTGTAGTTCAAGGAAGTAGTTATTAACTTACACAACTGAAGATACTACATCGATATTACAGGGTCATTCATAATTTTCGACGTGCAATACACTGGACATTAGGTATCCAGGCAAAGTTCACAGCGACTCGAGCATGAATATACGTAACTCACACGCGATTGGCAACATGGCCGTTGGGTTTCCGGCCAGCCGACACGTTTTAGTATTTCGTGACGTGTCTGCAATTGGCTGCCGTCGAACGTTCGCTTCGGAAAACTTTCTCTGGCTACTTCCTGGAGAAGTTATGCTTTCTGCGAGCCCATCAGCGAAGTGACATCATACTTTGAGATATGTTTTAGAGCTTACGTGATTGCTGGAATGTGAATTTCCAGGTGTCTTTCCAGACTGATGACTTCGTACACCATGCACGGTATTCGATGAGCTTTCAATTAGCACGCTGCAAGCTATGATGTTAGACGTGCTTGCTGGGCAACGGAAAATACCTTAATTATTTTCTAAGCTTTTTCTCATTTATTTTTTTTTAGTACACGATCCAGGAACCTGCGTCATCGCCTGGAAAATTCAAAACAAAATTGTAAGAAATCAAAACTCTCTTGGTTAAGATTATTAATGTATCGACGTCGTTCCTCTCCTATTCAATACCCTACTTCCACGTCGATTGCAGACGCATCTAACTTGTGGCGTAAGAAACAGAAGCCATTGTTATTTGTAAGTAATATATACAGCTTTTAACAATAAGTCCGTTGCGATATGTCAAGGCGAGAGCAGGAGCGGTACAAACAGACGAAAAAATAGTAAATTGAGCGACATAAAGTTTAATGCTGCCTATGATCCCAAACTGGTTTCGCCTATATTAGAGGGATGTTGATATACGAATACAAATTATTTAATCGTCGATAGATTTATTGATATGGATCAGGCACAGAACGTGCTCACCGTATGATCACGTATCTCCAACCTGCGGAGTTGACCACAAATCAAGCTACCGAACACCAGTTAATTTTTGAAGGTCATTCAGGATGTAAAGCCTTCTAATCTATTTATTATTATAATTACTTGACAACGATATCTGTTTTACACAGAATCCACACACAAACCCGGTAAGTAATTGTTCACTTTTCAGTATAATTCCGGCCTTTACGGTAACAACGGAATTTTCTTAGGCGATCGAACAGACGCTATTTTAGGGCCGTAAAGGGGAAGACTACCAATCAGTTTTTCGTAACATCAAATTTCGTCGACTCAAAGTTGTGTAAATTTGCAACATCATATAAAAGCATCGGCGATTTTAAAGGGGGAATCCTGCTCAGTTGTATATTAAGCTTCGTCATCGAGTTGGTGAAATGAAAGAAACTGATTGTTTGCCTCGTATCTACAGATAACCACCAGCAGTACATCCGCCCACGAACAATTATTTCTGAGTATTTACAAAGTAAATTCCGCTCATAAATGATGAGGAAACAAGGCCGCAATACGTATTGCACGGAAATACCAATCTTTGCTAGCAAAAGAATGAAATATCCTGTAAACGAGAAATATAATAAGAAATGTGAAAACTGTACGCTGCACAAACTGCGAATTGTTGAATTGTGGTCTTTGTGGCTATGTGAAAATGACAGAGTTCGATGCAGAGGAGAGGAATAACATTTCAATTCGTCATACTTCTTGCCAATCAGCCTTACTCAGAGTTTAGCTATGTACATAGGTGTTCTTTGTTTCAAGATCTCACGTTCTGAAGCATTTTGTACCACATGTGGGCTTGAATGTTATGTGTGACCATCATGGCTTTATTACACTCTGAAAATAATTGTATATCTGCCCACTCAGATATCTTCGAAGTCAATTGACTTTCCATGCCGATTCGTGACAGTGTGTTGTGTCACTGTGGTGCCAACTGCTGCTCATACTGCTGCTGTAGATACAGTACGATGCGCCAGAGCCATACACCGAACGCAATGGTCTTCCCTCTCCGTATTGCCACGTGGCCGTTCTTAGCCCAGTCTTCCTGGTATCGTACATATTAGTGACCACGGATGCCAGCAGTCTTGTACAGTAGCTACATTCCTGCCAAGTCTCTCTGCAATAATACAGAAGGAACATATAATTTGTCGTAGCCCTATCACCCGACCTCGTTCAATCTCAGTGAGATGTCGATAATACTGTCTTTTACGCCTTAAAGGCATTCTTGACTAACTCTCACGAATAATCATTCTTAAGCAACGCATTAATGAGATGTTTTAATTCTGTGTGAAGCAGCTATGGTTCGCAAAATTTCCTTTTTCTATCCCCCAAAGTTTATTTGATGCCTTGCTTTTGTTGCGCGTAGTGGTTCGAATACCGGTGGGATGATACAAACAGCGGACGATGGCAGTCAACAACGGTCTATTGCGCTCGCGTATTCGAAACACGTGACGTCACACCACTGTGCGGAAGCACGAGGAAGCAAGATGTGAATCAGACACTGAAAGAAGCTACGGTCGCCATTGAAAGTGTCCTCCGCTGACGAGGGTGAAACGTTCGGTTTTAAGGTGAAATCTATTCTACCACGGCATAATAAGTCTGAACATTTTATTAATTGTGACCCTTCCGGCCACGAAAATTTACATTTTACACAGTTTCCTATGTTACTGACTTGACGGCTCCTACGGGGTATATTCTTTAAAATTTGTCCCACCAACTGTTCTCTTCATTTAGACAGGTTCTGCTATGAATTTAGATCCCACCAGATAGTTTTAGTACTTCCTCATTATTAAAAGCAATCTCGATTTGCATCCTAAGAGTAGCCCTACTAACGCCATTCTCCGTGACTGGTGATAAATCTAAGTATACTTCATCTTTCAGATGTAGAAACATGTCTATCTATTTTTGTTTATGTCACACAACTGCTTCTTTGTGTTGTGGTCTCTTTCGGCAGTGTGTACGTATTTGAAAAAATTCCCATCATCACGTTGTCTCAGGGACTACTTTAAAATGTTTTCCTGTTGCTGTAATGTAAGTCAATTTAAAGTTTGGAGGAAGGCAAAGGCACACCACGTCACCTGGGAAGTTGATGACAGAATTACTTTTCTATGATTGCTTATTAGTGGAATTTTTTACTGTCTTATTTATGTCTTTCCTGAAAGTACCCGTCCGGTGTGTCGCTCGAGCGTAAGTGGAATGTGGACGTTAAACACTTTTGACAACGAGATAATAGCTTTTCAGTTCTTGTGCTGCAAGGGAGTGCTGAAGACTAGACGTGTAGATCGGATAACTAATGAGGAAGTACTAAAACTATCTGGTGGGATAGAAATTCATGGCAGAACCTGTCTAAATGAAAACAGTTGGTGGGACAAATTTTAAAGAATATACCCCGTAGGAGCCGACAAGTCAGTAATATAGGAAACTGTGCAAAATGTAAATTTTCGTGGCCGGAAGGGTCACAATCAATAAAATATTCAGACTTATTATGCCGTGGTCGAATGGATTTCACCTTAAAACCCGACGTTTCACCCTCGTCAGCGGAGGACACTTTCAATGGGGACCGTAGTTTCTTTCAGTGTCTGATTCACACCTTGCTTCCTCGTGCTTCCGCACAGTGGTGTGACGTCACGTGTTTCGAATACGCGAGCGCAATAGACCGTTGTCGACTGCCATCGTCCGCTGTTTGTATCATCCCACCGGTATTCGAACCACTAAGCGCAACAAAGACAAGGCATCAAATAAACTTTGGGGGATATAAAAAGGAAATTTTTCGAACCATAGCTGCTTGACACAGAATTAAAACATCTCATTAATGCGTTGCTTAAGAATGATTATTCGTCTGCTGAGGTGAAAAGAGTGGTAACACGACCGCGTAGTAATCATATCTATACTGAAGGTGCCGGTGAAATCCACTTTTCCTACATTTCATAAAGGACATTACTGCCCTCATGGGAAAAATCTTGAAAAAGTGAGACATCGCGGTAATCTACAAACCCACCCGGAAGATACAAGACCACCTAAAAGCAGACAACGATGCTCGCCAATCTATGGGACAAGCAGGAGTTTACAGGATTCCGTGTAGTTGTGGGGAGGTGTACGTTGGTACAACAAGAAGAACGGTCAAAAAACGTGTAGAAGAGCACATGGGAAAATGCAGAAGATGGAGACTGAAAAGCTGTTGCGGAACATGCTTTGCAGCCAGGAGGTCACCGCATTCATTGTGATAGGACTCAAGTACTGGCAGCCACAGAGGGATGCCATGAAAGGCTACACAGAGAGGCCATAGAGGTTGTAGAATACTCCAACAATTTCAGTAGTAGTAGGACAATGTGAAATTGGATGACATCTGGATTCCGGTGCTGAAGAAGATGTGACTACGATGTTTGGTTTATAGAACGCCCAACGACGCCGTTATCAGCCTCCGTACAAATTCCCAGCTTTATCCCAGTCCATTCTTGCCATTTTCCCAAATGATGATGAAATGATGAGAACATCACAACACCCAGCCCCGGGCGGAGAAAAATCCCCGACCCTGCCGGGAATCGAAGTTGGGACCCCGTGATCCAGAGACAGCAACGCTAACCACCTCGGACTGAAGAAGATGTTTACCAGCATGGAGTGATAGCAACAGCGGACGACGGAAGTTGACAACGGCCGGTCGTACTTGCTCATTCAGAACATGTGACGTCACGAAACTGCACGGAAGCACGCGGGAGTGGAATTTTGCTGCAGTCAGTAGCGAACCAAGGTGTGAATCCGACATTCAAAGAAGCTACGATCCCCCTTAAAAATGTCCTCCGCGAATGCGCACAAACAATTGGCAGCTTCAAATGGATGTGGGTCGCAGAAATTCTTCAGAGGCTTACAGAGGACAAACTAAGTGGAGAGCTGCACGAAACCAGTCTTCGGAGTCAAGACCACATGTAACGTCACAAGTAAATACGAAATTGCGTTTTATTGCAGTAAGCTATTTCCAAGTTCGGGCTCGTAGCTTTGGAGCCGTTGGCGGTGGCAATATACAACCGCTGGTATCTTAGCGTAACTCACTCGCACATGTCTCTAGCATAGCCATGGGAAGCGCAACCTGTGTTAGTTCGATCGACAGAATATTCAAGCCCCTTAGAATCTGAATAAACAGTATTAAATATTATTCAATTTTGTTAGAAGTCAGTACACAGACCTTTGTTATTAAAAGGAAGGCTGTATTAAAATCTCAGCTATCTATCTGAGATACTTTCAGATGTAGAGACAATTACCTAAGACACCAAAAACCGACACTTATAAGATTAAACTCAGTTAGGATTCATAGCAGTTTGTCTCTTAGTATCATTTGGAATTATTACTGAAGTTCACTAAATGGAAGAACAATTTATTTAAATTTTTTATAACTAAGGACGTTCACTATTTTTTATTTTTGTAACATAGAATTCAGACAGGATAAATGCTTATTTAATAACTATTTGTTTTGTTGTGCCGGCCGGAGTGGACGAGCGGTTCTAGGAGCTACATTCTGGAACCGCGCAACCGCTACGGTCGCAGGTTCGAATCCTGCCTCGGGCATGGATGTGTGTGATGTCCTTAGGTTAGTTAGGTTTAAGTAGTTCTAAGTTCTAGGGGACTGATGACCACAGCAGTTAAGTCCCATAGTGCGCAGAGCCATTTGAACCATTTTGTTGTGTGAATAAAAGTGTGTGAGACTGTATATGTGGGACAAGAAAAGATTCAATATTATCTGATGTTAAGCATTATGTAACTATGTCATGGGAAAGTGTGAAGCAAGCAGTTGGAATGAAAGCTGTAATTTCTCTACCTTGCTGATGACGTATGTCCAAGGGTACTTGCTTTTGTCAGAAGGCTGCCACAATAGCCGTTTGCAGAGTAATGGTTTTCTGAACTCATTTCAAGATTAGTTTTCTTTTTTTTTGGTTTTGTTAAACATTTTATTAATATTTGCATGAGGAAGTGACGTAAACGTATCTGTGAATATTTATTGGCGTAGGCAGTTTTGGCTCAAGATAGAACTCCATGGATTGTTTTGATTGGCTGGTCATTTTGAACAACCAATCAGAGTTAAGCATTTCCAGCACTCTATCAAGTAGTTATAGGCCCTGGAAGGAACAGCAGAGAGGGAGTCGTTGGTATTTCGCGTCCGGATGGTATTGCCGCGAAAGCAGCTGCATTTAATGAGAGATTGTGGAAATTTGAGCTTTGTGAAGTGTTTAGTTGGAAAGATAAACGCGTATGGACCTTCGGCCTTTGTAGAATTCCGTGTGGCATGTTTCATATTCATCTATGGAATTGTTGGTGAGCAGTTTCTTTATTAGGAATCCACGGAAAAAAAGACCGAATGTAAAACTCATATATTGTAGCAGAGCATTGACTGTAGATCACGTAATAATTGAGGTTGGACTTAAGTACATTTCTGGCTGTCTTGCGTATACACTGGGTTGTATGAACTGTGAACTGAGGTCATTGATGTTAGTCGTTTAAATAAATACAGGCTGATGCTTAATTATTTAATTTTGAAGCTAAAGAAATAAAAAACTTGTTGCGGAATTTTGACATTTTTTTCTAAAAGAATGAAACAATCGCCCTCCACCCAAATATCGTTATAAGATATTACAGGATAACTTGCTACCAGAGTTTAGGCGAACTTTGCAAACGTAAGAATTGACGATGTTTTTCTTCAACGCTGCTTTTAACATCGTCTGAACAGTATCTACGTATACAGAGAATCGGGCTAGAGACCAGATGCCGTACGGGGTTTAGGTGGAACTTTTTGTAGTGGATAGTACGACGAAAGACAGTGGTCAAACAAATGCGCAACGCAACGCGGCTTATAACCAGCCACGCCGCACACAGAACAGCTCTGAAGTCAAAGATTATTTTTACTCTGCGTTACCTAGCACATTATATTTGGTCATTTTCTTTATTTTATGCCTTGGTTTTTAACGTGACAGTAATTTGTACATGGATGAATGTATGTTATTTCAATATTTGTTTTTCAATAGCTACAGAGCGTTTTCTAAATTTCTATAATATTTTTTTTTCTCATTATTTGCGTTTTAGCATTGCCGCGGCAGATAGCTTTACCTTCGCGCAAATATCCTCTTTGCCACATATATCCATAGTGGCCAACTCTTTGGTTGGACCTGAGAGTCCTATGGAGGGCAGCGGATGATTAGTAGAGATCTCTTGGTGAGCGGATGAGAGAGAAACGAGGCTGGATGGCGTTCGTTGAGATGGCGTGAGCTTTGGTGCTCTCCGAGGGGTAGTTGTGCACTTGCTGCCGGCTTGAGTGGTGAACGGATGGAGCACGCCTGCCTGTGTTTTGAAGCGCAGCGCGGCGAGAGAGTTCACTGGTCTGGGGCACAGCTGTCGGAAATTCTACTACATAGCTTGCAGAGCTGGCCTTGTAACACTAATCAAAACGGCCTTGCTGTGCTGGTACTGCGAACGGCTGAAAGCAAGGGGAAACTACAGCCGCAATTTCTTTTAGACGAGTAGAGAATAGAAGCTTTCGAAATGCGTTGCTACAGAAGAATGCTGAAGATTAGATGGGTAGATCACATAACTAATGAGGAGGTACTGAACAGAATTGGAGAGAAGAGAAATTGGTGGGACGACAGGAGGAAGCGATCGGTTGGTAGGGCATATTCTGAGGGATCAAGGGATCACCAATTTGGTATTGAAGGGCAGCGTGGAGGGTAAAAATCGCAGAGGGGGACAAAGAGATGAATGCACTAAGCAGATTCAGAAGGATGTAGGTTGCAGTAGTTACTGGGAGATGAAGAACCTTGCACAGGATAGAGTAGCAAAGAGAGCTGCATCTAAACAGTCTCTGGACTGAAGACCACAACAACAACAGCTCGCAGAGGATACGGTGGCCGATGCGCAGTGACCATTTTATGTCTAAAGCGCTGGGCGAGTTCATTCGTCTGTCTGGAACGAGAGGCTGATAAGTGTTTTCCACCTTCCCACCTCCCTGCAACCCTACTCAATCGATTTTAAAGAAACTATTCGGTGGAAAATTTCAGTTTACAAGTAGCTTTAAATGTGATGTTAATGATGATGTGCCCATCATTTCATTAGTAGTTACAGTTATTGTGTTATTTACGTGTAAGTTTGACACTTCTCGAAATTTGGAAAAATGTGCAATGAAAAATAGAGATCGCTATGATTTTGCATTTGGTTCGCAATATGTTGTTGCGTGCGAAATTTAGCTAACATATTGAATTTTTCTTTTGACTTGGGTAGAGTCTGTCACCAATCTCGAGGAAACTGATCTGATGTAGTACACTCATTTGTGATCGCGCCGTGCCAGCGATAAAGCCACAGTGAAATATCCAAAACATTCCTCATATTTCATAAACGGTTTCAGATATCGAAATGAGATTTGGGCAATTGACAGTAGCCAAAGAGGAGAGAGTTTTACTATATCGTTATGATGTAAAACTTATTTACCTCGTTACTACAGAAAGAATCCAATTTTTAAGAGCCGTCGATAGCAGGTGAAACAAGAAGTGTTACGGCACGTTTTGTTGTACCGAGGATGTGCTTCTTTATAAGCTACTGAATTTACTTTTCCTCAGTTACTCACTTAATAAACCACTGTTTCAGGATTCTCTCGCAATTGTGTCTGTACAACATGTTACTGAGGTGAGACCGTGTCGCCGGCCGGTGTGGCCGTGCGGTTCTAGGCGCCTCAGTCTGGAACCGCGTGACCGCTGCGGTCGCAGGTTCGAATCCTGCCACGGGCATGGATGTGTCTGATGTCCTTAGGTTAGTGAGGTTTTGATAGTTCTAATTTCTAGGGGACTGATGACCACAGATGTTAAGTTCCATAGTGCTCAGGGCCATTTGAGACCGTGTAACTCCGCTGTGTTTTGGCAAAAGGATCAAATATTGACATGGCAGCCACAGAAATGTGCAGGTTTCACTCAAATTTCGCTATTCATCACGTTTCTCCGAAATTTACAAATGGTTAACAAGCCAGGGGAAAATAAATCGCTGCATTTTCGGCGGAATTCTTTGTCGATACCAACGAAAGCAGATGTGACAGAAATCTTTTTGAATGGTCACAATGCAAATGTGGGCTTGGAGTGGCCCCACTAAATATTTACGAAAGATGTGAGCATAGGCTTTAGTTTAGAACGGCATTTCTCCTGCAGCACTCTGAGCGCCCCCCCCCCCCCCCCCACTGCCACCTTCCCTCCGTTTCACCAGCCACTGTGCAATTAGCGACACGGGATTTTGCGCGCACTATACGCCTTGGGAGGAGCCATGGCTGTTGTGATACGGCAGTGCGATGGTTACTACTCACGTCCCGTGGATCTTGCTTGATTTGCCCGCTTTCTGCGGAGACTTCCTTTGTTTGATAGTAAGCTTTGATAAATTTCACTGGTGAATTGTTATTCTCATATGGGAACCTACCAGTAGTCTCGCCGTATCTCACGTGTTTTTTTTCTTTTTTTTATACATAAAGGAAGAGAGTCCGGGAACGAGTTGATGCAGCTATCTGGGCTGTGATAAAATTTGATCTCATACTTGTGAAGTAATGAAAGTGTCCTGATTGCGGGAAAATTTGGTGACAGAGATTGTCACAGTGGTTAAATAATTGCTTAATTGTGTAAGAGGTTGGTTGGAGTTGTTGATACATTTGAATGGTTGGTCTGAGTCAGTTCCTTTATCAGCAAGATAGCTGCTAAGGACCAAGTAGTTAGATGTTGTTCATTTGTGGAAATCTGAAAGGGTTCCTTATAAAACGTGTGTCTTCATTTGGTCTGAGCCTGTGTTTATATTTCTTTGAAGTGTTATAAGTAGCTTAATAACTGTGCCTGTACATCCTAGAGCTTGTACTACTGGCTGACGAGCGTTATATACGCCGTAGTTTAGTGGCCCCTTGTTACCGCTAAGCGTAATTATTCAGTCACCTGAGACCAGCAGCTACGCCTGTTTTCGCTGCAATTCTAGAGACAACGTGCAGCCTTACTGGCGTGTAAATTCTTATTCTTTAAGTGCTCGGAAAGTAATCCATTTAATAGAATGCCGTGTAAGGTTCTAACTGGTTTTAAATTTTGCTAGTGTCTTGCAATTTTATTTTAGTCACTAGAAAAATTCTGTCACTGAACGAATTCTTTGGCTTCTAGTTGAAGGTGCAAGTAAGATCCTATTTATCCTCTGGAAAATTTTATGTGCAACATGTGTTTTAAAGTACATATTACATGTGTATCAGCTAATTCAGACCCTCTCCACTTCACCGCCTAGCTCCTGGCTACCGCTCCATTTCGGCCTTAGCACCAAATATTTACCTAATTTCTTTGTCTTATAAGTAAGTTCCGGTTACGGGAGTCCCTGATTTTTAGAATTTATAAACACATGACACATGCGAGTTTTAGTGATTGGATGGGGAGAGGAATGTATTAAGGCCATGAAGATAAAATCAGTCACCTTTTGTTGCAGTTTCATTAAAGCTTATGGCTGTCGAGCAGCTTCTACCCATTGCAGAATGTCCATTCCGTCACCAAATATGTGAGGCACTGTGGCGTATCGTTTACAGCCAATAGGGATGCGGTAACGGAGGACTAATTATCCGGCCATGATTTTAATGAGTCAGTAATTCTACATGCTCTAAATGTAAATGCACAGTGGAGATCTCGGTAGTAGTTTACGCGGCCACGAATTTATGGAGATGCTGTGAACTGTACGAGAGCTCGCATACTTCTTATGTCAGTAGACTTTGAGGGATAGGAAATTTATCCCAGATGTCGCTATAGTTTCACACTCGGGGAAATTTCTACTGGAGAGAATATTCAGGTTTCCCTTGAGATACATTATATTGTGGTTATTTTTACATTTTGGTTAATGGTGTTGTGTTATAGTTACCTGCAAAAGAGGTTCATCAAATAAATGTGACTATGGGCAAGACACTTGGGAACTCTTTTGGAGCTAAAGAGCAGACAGGCCCAAGAAATCTAAATTGTAACAAATTACAAGCGTTGTCATGGACCCTAGAAACCTTGTAGTCGACCGGAGACCGTCGTCGAGATAAAAATACAGGCCCAGTGGTACATTTAAAATATTAAAGAATCGCGCTCTTACACTACAAGAATTCACGTGTTTCGTGTGGCGTGGCATGGTAAGCTATCGTGCTTGTTTGTCTGTATATGTACACAGGATATGTGAAAATCGGAATAGTGGATTCCGTTTTATTAGTCGCTGATTCGACTGTCATACGAGACATGGATACAGTATAACGTGCTGTATGTCTGTCCCGATTGGCGTATCTGAATGGAAATATAATGTCAGAAATTGTAATAAAACGATACTGAGACCTGCTAATGTGTGTGTGTGTGTGTGTGTGTGTGTGTGTGTGTGTGTGTGTGTGTGTGTATGTGTGTGATGAGGTGAGGCTAGTCATTGTCTTACAAATCTTATGAAATGTTGCACCCTCATTTTCTCGGACACAGTTCAATTGAACGGATGGATTGAAAGCCATGTTGGGTAGTTGGGAATCAATTTTAAATTCTTTTGTAATAGTACCGACTAATGGTAACATCTTCTCACCCATTATTTTGTCACTGAATTGCGAGGATTTAATATGACTCAGGCTTCACGGAAAATGCCAGCATCTCAGTGGAAGATATACAAAGGTGCAGAGATAGTAGATATTAAATTGCAGCTGATTAAATATCCTTTTATTAGTTACAGGATACAACGGTGAGCAATTAATTACTAATTGTGTTGTAGTGTATTTGTACCTGCAGCCTCTTCCGCCATGCTGTGTCGACATCTGTTCCCAGCAGAAGCCAGTGACGCCTGACAAGAGACAGTCGTGTACAGGGTGAACAGTAATGACACCGACAAACTGCACGGACGGATTTCTGACTGGAAATGGAGGAAAAAATGGTCCTATGGACATGTGCCTGTAAATGCAGCGTTCATACGGTAAATGGCACTGACGAATGAAATGCTCTCTGACTACGAGCCGTGTGTTTTTTGTATGCTGCAGACTGTGTGATTGACGCAGCGTAATGTAAGCAGCAGAATATTCCGGTATTCATGTCGGGAACAAGCTGAGGTTTACGGCCAAGCAGATGGAAACGGTCGAGAGGCAGCACGGCTGTACCGAAACAAGTACCCTCACAGACAAGAACCACATCAAACAACATTTCAAGCCATTTTTGGGCGTTTGTGTGATTATGGATCCTGTGAGACGAACGTGCAGGGCGGCGGCAAACTGTTCGTACATCTGATATGGAGGTATGGTTTCCACAGGATATTGAAGAGAACCCTAATACAAGCTCTAGGCAACTGACCCTCTAACATGGTATGTGCCAAAGTACGGTTAGTGTATCCTGCATGCGTAATGTGGATGCGATGCTGCTCTGTACCGTGTACCGGTACGACTTGTCGCTGCTCGCACACCGTCCATTCCCGGACATACGAGGGGCGTTTGAAAAGTCTATGCAAAAATAAAAGCTACCTACGTGTTTGGGGTAAACCTTTTTTATTTTTCGACATAGTCTCCTTCAAGACTTATACACTTCGTCCAACGCTGTTCTTTATATGTTGAACCCTTCCGAATAATAAGAATCGTCCAAGTATACAAAATAGCTATTAGTTGCTGCAATCACCTCCTCGCTTGAATAAAATCTTTGACCCGCCAGCCATTTCTTCAAATTGGGGAACAAATAGTAGTCCAAGGAAGCCAAGTCTGGAAAATAGGGTGGATCTGAAACGAGTTGGAATCTTACTTCTATTAATTTTGCGACCACAACTGCTAAGGTGTGCGCTGGTGCATTGTCGTGAGGGAAAGGACTTTTTTGCGTTCAAACCTCTGGCGTTTTTCTTGCAGCTCGGTTTTCAAGCGGTCCAATGACGATGAATAATATACAGCTGTAATAGTATTACCCTTTTCCAGATAGTCGATAGGGATTATCCCTTGCGAATCCCAAAAGGCAGTCGCCATAACCTTTCCGGCCGTAGGACTGGTCTTTGCCATTTTTGGTGCAGATTCTCTCTTGGTAACCCATTGTTTAGATTACTGTTTGGTCTCAGGAGTATAGTAATGCATCCATGTTTCATCCACAGTGACGAAACGACGATTAAAGTCCTGCGGATTATTCCTGAACAGCTGCAAACCATCCTTGCAACACTTCACACGATTCCGTTTTTGGTCAAGCGTGAGCAATCGCGGAACCCGTCTTGCGGATAGCTTTCTCATGCCCAAATGTTTATGCAAAATATTATGTACCCGTTCATTCGAGATGCCCACAATACTAGCAATCTCACGCATCTTAACTCTTCTGTCATCCATCACCATATCATGGATTTTATCAATGATTTCTGGAGTCCTAACCTCCACAGGGTGTCCAGAATGTTCAGTATCACTTATGCCCATATGACCATTCCGAAAATTTTGAAACCACTTACAAACTGTTATAATCCAAGGTGGAGAGTCACCGTAATGTTTATGAAGCTTCTCTTTCGTCTTCTGTGGTGTTTTGCCTTTCATAAAGTAATGTTTAATCACCACACGAAATTCTTCTTCGTCCATTTTTTGACACTCACTCGACTTTCTTGATTCACACGAATGCCAAACACAAAGAAATAGACCAACATGTCAGAAACTTGGGTGTGTTCTTTCCACAGATGCTACTAACTAAATATGACCTCGATAAGCGCCGGTGGCGTGATCTCTCGGATTTTGCACGGACGTTTCAAACGCCCCTCGTATGACCGTAAGACCGTTTATCATTTCCAGCTAGGAACCCATTCCTGCAGTGTTGGTTTTATTAATGCTCACACTCTACATCTTTCACGGTTAGGGTCACATGAATTTTGCACATTGAAATAAATTCACAAAGTATTTACACAGAAAATAAATCGGAGAAGACTACCAGTTGTACGTGTGTATAATTAGCAGCCAATTATAATATGACAGAAGCATGTAGGAGCTACATTTCCAGGAGCCGGTCATCGTCTGGCAGACACATGCATGTAAAGCACGCTTTCAGACGTTGATGTAATCCGCTGATGCTTCCTGCCATACTGTGCAGTTTATAAGCAAAGAGAGTTCCAACAGCATTAATTGTTCTTCCTAAATTAAGAAACAATGTACCAGCTGTTCTTCAGTTGGGACAGTGGGTGAGAGTTGAATGCAGCTGCACAGAAATTCAGAAATTGCAGGCAGCTCGAGCGTCAAACATTATTAATTTATGCAAACGGAAATCACTTCGTGTTAAGCTATATTGCTAGTGGATGCGATTTTCACACGTTGTGTTTATCAGCTGCTTCCATCAGAGCAGTAATCACATTGGTTGCTGGTCAATCTATCACATATTAACTAGAACGGGTAACAGTAAACGGCTGATGTTCACTAAGTTAGCGTATATCATATTTGTCTCAGTTTTTACAAACTGCATTACAACGCTCTAACAAAAGAAAGACTTTGTGATTACAGCGTAGAGCGAAGAAGTACCTTCAATTGCTACACAACAGAGTAATTAATAATGAGTTGGGCGCATTTGCGAGAACTGATGTGCATTTATTAATCTCCATTTTGTCTGTTAGGCATTTTTCCTTTTCTTTACTCATTTGTTGAGGAAATATCAATTGTAACACCGGACAGGATTCGTATTCTGTTACTTTTTAAGAGTCTTGTTCTTCGAAGACCAAAGCAATGCTTTCGGTGCCCTTGGAAGTAAGATCTTGTTCATTTGAGCTCCTCGCTATGTATGACGTCATCTCACTGCGCCATTTGTGAAATGAGGTTTCGGTTCTTCGTCGAACTTTGTCAGATCTCTCTACTTCTGTCCGTAGATTGGCGAGAGAACTGTAACTTTACCAAGTTATCACTTCGTAAACCCGTCACACACATTTTTCATGTTGTTGTATACGTCCAGGGGGAAGGTAGCCAGCACATTCTGATAATCGGCCACTGAAAGAATGAAGTAGCATACGTCCATTGTGATGCTCAGCGGTACGCTCTGGCAACGTACATCCTCAGTACTGTTGCATTATCTATGATTCGCCTTTGCAACAGATCGCCACGTATCCTACTTGACAGACCACCGGCGTAAGCGTTCTGTGACTAAGGGCTGACGTGCAACGCATTGTTCGTGTTTGTGTTTTAAGGTTCTGACATGAGCGTCTATGACCTTTGTTGTTTTTGCGCAAAAAATAAATAAATAAATAAATAAAAACTAACTTTGTCACTCACCGTTGGTCCACCCGCCATTCATCAGGACGCGAACAGGCGATCTGCACTCAAAGTTAGCTCAAGTCACTGGATTTCTAAGATTGTGGCCCGTATCGTAGCTACAACAATTTCCCATTTGTCTCTGTCCCACTTAGAAGTGTTCGCTTACCTCGTCACGTCCCGGCATAGCCACCAGGTGGCTTTCTAGACAGCACAGCAAAATTAAAGGGTCACTTTTCCAAAACCCTCTAACTGTTTCACATTTCGACGTACAAGTTTGATATGAGGCTACAACCTTCTTTTGTAATGGTGCAAAAGTGACGCATTGCAACATCATCCTCTGGCTCAGCGAACCTTCAAACAGAAATGTGTCAACATATGCGAGAAAAAGTCCAGAGCTCCGGAATTCATGTGAGATGAGCCACTACTGAAAGTGACGTACTTGATATTTAACGATTTTTCGAAAGGAAATCATCTAGCTATTTTTCAGGTGATGTGTCCTCCAGTATTAGATCTGTAGTGACGGAAATTAAATCCAGCACGTCAGATGAATACATTTAACTTGGCTAGAATGATGTCAACGCTGAAACATTGTGACATTAAAAATATGAACTGTGTAAAGCCTTAGGAGCGAAGCACGTAATTTTGAACACATGCTACGTAAAATGTCCAGAGAGTAAACATGTGAGCAAGACCGAGACCCGAAGTATTGACCTTTGCTTTTCGCGGGCAAATGTTCTACCGACTGAGCCACACAAGCACGACTGACAAGCCCGCCTCACAGCTTTACTTCCGGCTGTACAGTACTGCTGTGAGGACAGCTCCTTACCCGCACTCGAGTAGCTCAGTAGGTAGAACACTTACCGGTGGAAAGCAGAAGTTTCGAGTTGGAGTCTCGGTCTGGTACACAGTTTGTCAGGAAGTTTCAATATCGCTCTGGCAACAAGCAACGTAGCTCATATATGTGAAACTACACTCATGCTCATAAATTAAGGATAATGCTGATACATGGTAAAACACCGCTCTGGTGGGTGGTTTGTGGGTTTAAATCACCTCGGGGTATGATCATGCGATACATCTGACATGCTGTTGTCGCACGGTGGCGCTGGCAGCAGTCCACATAAGCAGAGGTGTGTTGGTGCATGCCAGAGTACGGTGCAGCGAGTAAGTGTGCAGACGTTTCCAGACGTGCTATGGTGACTATGTGTTGAAAATGGCTCGAAGAACACATATTGATGAAGTTATGTGGGGTAGAATACTAGGCCGACTGGGGGTTGGTCAAACACAGCAGGTCGTAGCACGGGCCCTCCGTGTGCCACAAAGTGTGATCTCAAGATTATGGCAACGATTCCAGAAGACAGGAAACGTGTCCAGGCGCTACAGTACGGGACGTCCACAGATACACCAACACAAGAAGACCGATATCTCACCTTCAGTGCCCGCAGACGGCCACGGAGTACTGCAGGTAGCCTTGCTCCGGACCTTACCGCAGCCACTGGGACAATTGTCTCCAGACACACAGTCTACGGACGACTAAACGGACATGGTGTATTCGCCCCGAGACCTGCAAGGTGCATTCCACTGACCCCTCGTCACAGGAGAGCCCGTAAAGCCTGGTGTCAAGAACACAGTACATGGTTATTAGAACAGTGGCCCCAGGTTATGTTCACGGACGAGTCCAGGTATAGTCTGAACAGTGATTCTTGCCGGGTTTTCATCTGGCGTGAACCAGGAACCAGATACCAAGCCCTTAATGTCCTTGAAAGAGACCTGTATGGAGGTCGTGGTTTGATGGTGTGGGATGGGATTATGATTGGTGCACGTACACCCCTGCATGTCTTTGACAGAGGAACTGTAACAGGTAAGGTGTATCGTGACGTCATTTTGCACCAGTATGTCCGCCTTTTCAGGGTTGCAGTGGGTCCCACCTTCCTCCTGATGGATGATAACTCACGGCTCCTCCGAGCTGCCATCGTGGAGGAGTACCTTGAAACAGAAGATATTAGGCGAATGGCCTGCCTGTTCTCCAGACCTAAATCCCATCGAGCACGTCTGGGATGCTCTCGGTCTACGTATCGCTGCACTTCAAAGCCCTAGGACGCTTCAGGAGCTCCGACAGGCACTGGTGCAAGAATGTGAGGCTATACCCCAGCAGCTGCTCGACCACCTGATCCAGAGTATGCCAACCCGTTGTACGACCCGTGTACGTGTGCATGGTGATCATATCCCATATTGATGTCGGGGTACATGCGCAGAAAACACTGGCGTTTTGTAGCACATGTGTTTCGGGATGGTTTTCTCAACTTATCACCAATACCGTGAACTTACAGATCTGTGTCGTGTGTGTTCCCTATGTACCTATGCTATTAGCCCCCCTTTGGATAGTGCCACGTTGTGTGGCACCACATTCTGCAATTATCCTTAAGTTATGAGCATGAGTGTACTTACTTCCTAATTTTCTTATTAAAATGAAAGCGCTGATACGTAGGAGCGCAAAAGAAAAAAAAGAAGCAGTTTGATGCTCTTATTTGAGATATTAATGTATGACTTCTTAGCTCTATTACGATTAACTCTTTGCTGAAATTACTGATGCTCATTGGAGTACTCAAGTTCGAATATGGACTTCGTCTTGCCAATCTCTCCCGAACTGCAGGGCAAGTAGATGAATACAAGGAATTAGGAAATCTGGAATGTGTCCCCTGGCACTCGGATTATAAACCGTGACGCTGGTCGGACGGACTTTCCTCATTTCAGCAGTACGCCCTGCCTTGTGCCTCTTCCCCCCCCCCCTCCCCCCCCCCACTCCCCGCCCCCCACCACCACCCCCTCCGTGAGGCATCTCATTCGCTAGGAGACACCGTGCCATTGCGGGCGGAGAGCATATTTGCAAACTCTACCGTGTGAGAACGGCTGCTGGAAGTATTCAGACGGGGAGTCGACTCACTGAACGCCAGCGCGACATCTTGGTGAACATCACGAGCCCCTCATCACTAATGGGCTCCGTCAGGATGCAGGACTGAATGAATCCCGCTCGCTTGAAGACTAGTAAGAGGATCGGCACTCTAAAATGAAACAAATGCAGAACATTTATATTTTTTGTAGGTTTGTATTACTTTTGAATAAACGCATGTATGCGAGGACTACGAAGCAAGTACACAGTAATATTAAATATAAGAGTAAAAACAAGGAGAAATAAGATTTACATGCATCCACATTTTTCGCGCTGCGCGCTTAAAAAATACTTTTATAGAAGTAACTGCGTGTAAGCTTTTAAACAGCACTTGAATGAAAGTTATTAACACAGGAATTAAAGTTAACCGACAGCAATTCTAACTTTACATTTAGTTAATACTTACAGCAAAACTTGAACAGTGCACGATGGAATACTTTCTTTGGTGTATTGATGAGAAACGGAATATTGTTTGGAAACAGACACAGATTCATCCTAGGGACGACATAGTCAAATGAGAACCATTGTAAGAACAATCCTGTTTACTGCGATTTAAGACAATGTTGTAATTTAGTTCTCACCTCTTGGATAGAAGGAAGAGTGAAGGAAGTGAAATAAAGTTCGAGCATGAATAAAAAAGGATAACGAAAATGCTTGGGGTCGCATCGTAAATGGTGTTGCATGTCTAAATGTGAATAACGAAGACAAAAGATGTACCAAACGAACTCAGTGCGACGGCACATCGCAAATAATCTAATGCAGTGCTGGTAGTTCTGCATTCAGGACATAAAAAATGGGTGAATCAGAAATTTGGGGCTTAAAAACGTGAAATGAAAGGCAAAGCTTGGAAACATATCAATGTACAACAGAACAAAAAAGAAAGATACCTGGTATCTGTGTTGGTTGAATATTTGGTAATACACTCTGTACTGACTATTATGGCAAAGGAAGTAGAAAAAAATTCTTTGACCTATGGACGAGTACATAACAAGACCAAAGTGACATTTGCAGAACAAAAATTACTGTTAAGTGGCGCTAATTGTAACACAGATTAAAACTAACAGAACTAAATAAGGATAGGATATGTGATGTGACTCCATCGCAAGCTAAGCTATTTATTTCCAATCGCAAAGGCAAATGATAAGTCTCTGAATTAAGAAAAGTCGTTTGGTGGATATCAAAGGAGATTTTAATATTTTTGAGATGATGTCGTCTCGGGTGGCCTCAGAGATGTCAATATGGGTAGGAGTCCACTAAATTTTTCGGCCGGCAATGTATTCCGTATACACGGATAGTGGTAGTACCGCGTACACAAGATATAAAAGGGCAGTGCATTGGCGGAGCTGTAATTTGCGCTCAGTTCGCATAGAGCTGTTAGTGCTAACAAACAAGCTACACTGTGTGAAATGACCACAGAAATCAACATATTCGCTAAGACAGTGCTGCGAAATTTGATATTTAAAGGGGCTGTGCAAGCAAACGACCTACGCGACGTCGGCTGCAGTGCCTCTCCTGGGCTCGTGGCCGTGTCTATTGGACCTCCGACGACTGCAAAACCATAGCCTGGTCCGAACAGTCCAGATTTTAGTTGGTAAGAGCTGATGGAAAGGTTCGAGTGGACCGAAGGTGTAAAGAAGGCATTGTGCAAGCTGGTGGGGCTCCAACTCTGTTGACATGGAATAAACTGGGTCCTCTGCTCAAACTGAACCAATCATTGACTGGAAATGGCTATAATGGAGACCGTCTGCAGCCATCCATGGACTTCATCTTCCCAAACAATGATGGAACTGTTCTGGATGACAATGCGCGACGTCACCGGGCCTTAATTGTTCGCGACTGATTTGAACTACACCCTGGACAGTTACAGTGAATTATTTGGCCATCCAAAACATCCGAAATGAGTCCATCGAACATTTATGAGATACAATCGAGACTTCAGTTCGCGCACAATGTCCTACATCAGCAACACTTCAGGGACAATGGACGGCTATGGAGGCAGCATGGCTCAGTATTTCTGCAGGGGACTTTTTGAGTCCATGCCACGTCGAGTTGCAGCTTTACGCCGGGCAGAAGAAGATCCGACATGATATTAAGAGGTATCATACGGGTTTTGCTACCCAGTGTATGAAAGATGGGTATAAACTTATAACTGGATCCTTCTGTCGGCCACCTGACTCACCCGCTGATTTAATCGGAAACCGGAGAAAAGCTAAGTTCACTGGTACGTAAGTTCTCCCATCATACTATCATCTTTTGAGGAGACTTTCATCATCCAGCGGTAAACAGAGATGATTAAAACTCTGGAAGTGGTGAGGAGAACAAAATGTCCTGCGAAATCTTAGTACGTTCGTTCACCGAAAACTGTCTAGAACAGATGGTTCGGAAGACCAATCACTATCGAATGTTGGATCTAATAGTAACAGACAGACCTCTTTGAGGACGTCCACATAGATAAAAGTATCAGTGACTGTGACGCAATTGTACCGAAGTACGAAGGCAACTAAAGCAAGTCGGAGGAGAGAAAGAGGCGGTAGTTTCGTACCTCAATAAGGCTCTCAAAACACTTAGTTCTGCGAGGAGCAAGTGCAAGAACTGTGGGTCATTACTTTTGAATACATCGTGGGAGTGAACAGTGATCAATGTGTTACAAATATTTACTATCAGAAACAGTCTTGATCACAATTTGTTTAGTATGGTGACCGGTTTCGACCACTACTGTGGTGATTTACCACCAGAAGGAGGTTCTTACTCATTGGTCTGAAGATGACTACAGTAGTGGTCGAAACCGGTCACCGTAATAAGTAAATTGTGATCAAGACTGTTTTTGATAGTAAAAACTGTGGGTCAGTTTTAGAAGAAGATAATACACTTGATAGATATGTGAATAGTACCCTCCATGATAAACAGCAACCGTAAAGAAACTTCTATAGAAATACTGCTTAATAGACATAAACCATAGGTCTACAGGTAGGGAGATGTTGGCCATCAATAGGGGAAGTCTTGAAGCCCTCAACGTCTACCGTAGCAGAAAACTATCGAATGGAGTCTCATAGTCCCAATGAAATACTGGCCTCCAATAAAGGCTGTTAATGAACAAAGCAACAGGTTCCAATGAAATCCATATCAGATTCTATACCGAATTTGCTCTTGAGTAAGCCCCCTTTTTTATATTGTCCTACTGTAGGTACGCTAATTAAAAAGCTGTGCCCAGTGGTTAGAATAAAGCACGGGTCACACCGATCTACAAGAAGGGTAGCAGAAGTAATCAACAGATATACCGTCTAGTAATCTCGACATCCATTTGCTGTCGACATATAAAACGCATTCTGAGCTGAAACCGATGAAGTGTCTCGAAAATAACAACTTCCTCCATGTCAGCCAGCGTGGATACGACAACATTGATCATGTAAAACCCAGCTCGCACTTTTGACACATGGTATTCTGAAATTCATGGATCAAGGTAATCACGTAGATGCAGCATTTCTTGATTTCCTCAAAGCATTTGCCTCACTACCGCTTCTACAGTTTTTGCCAACAAAACGATCGTGTGTTGCATCAAACAAAATTTTTTACTGGACAGTTATCAAATGCTGTAGATGGCTGTTGCTGTTTCTGTTTTACATTACTGACCTTGCAAATCATGTGAACAGCAACTTCAACTTTTTCACCTATAATCAAATACGGTCTCAAAAGTCTGCACAATTATTCAATCAGATCTTGATAAGATTTCAAAGTGGTGCAAATATTGGTAGTTCAAAAATTAAAAAAAATGTGCATTTTGGAAAATGAAATCAAAAGACGTAGTATCCTATGACTACGGTATCACCTACAGTTGGAATCGGTCAGTGCATACAATTGTCTTTACTTTGTAGGTATATGAAATGGAAGTATCACGTAGCCTCAGTCGTTGGCATAAAACGGCTTTTTGGTAGAATACTAGGGAAATGGAATCAGTCAATAAAGGAAATTGCTTACACATGGTTCGTGTGACCCACCTAGAGTACTGTCCAAGTGTGTGGGACCTGCACTAAATACACTCCTGGAAAGGGAAAAAAGAACACATTGACACCGGTGTGTCAGACCCACCATACTTGCTCCGGACACTGCGAGAGGGCTGTACAAGCAATGATCACACGCACGGCACAGCGGACACACCAGGAACCGCGGTGTTGGCCGTCGAATGGCGCTAGCTGCGCAGCATTTGTGCACCGCTGCCGTCAGTGTCAGCCAGTTTGCCGTGGCATACGGAGCTCCATCGCAGTCTTTAACACTGGTAGCATGCCGCGACAGCGTGGACGTGAACCGTATGTGCAGTTGACGGACTTTGAGCGAGGGCGTATAGTGGGCATGCGGGAGGCCGGGTGGACGTACCGCCGAATTGCTCAACACGTGGGGCGTGAGGTCTCCACAGTACATCGATTTTGTCGCCAGTGGTCGGCGGAAGGTGCACGTGCCCGTCGACCTGGGACCGGACCGCAGCGACGCACGGATGCGCGCCAAGACCATAGGATCCTACGCAGTGCCGTAGGGGACCGCACCGCCACTTCCCAGCAAATTAGGGACACTGTTGCTCCTGGGGTATCGGCGAGGACCATTCGCAACCGTCTCCATGAAGCTGGGCTACGGTCCCGCACACCGTTAGGCCGTCTTCCGCTCACGCCCCAACATCGTGCAGCCCGCCTCCAGTGGTGGCGCGCGACAGGTGTGAATGGAGGGACGAATGGAGACGTGTCGTCTTCAGCGATGAGAGTCGCTCCTGCCTTGGTGCCAATGATGGTCGTATGCGTGTTTGGCGCCGTGCAGGTGAGCGCCACAATCAGGACTGCATACGACCGAGGCACACAGGGCCAACACCCGGCATCATGGTGTGGGGAGCGATCTCCTACACTGGCCGTACACCACTGGTGATCGTCGAGGGGACACTGAATAGTGCACGGTACATCCAAACCGTCATCGAACCCATCGTTCTACCATTCCTAGACCGGCAAGGGAACTTGCTGTTCCAACAGGACAATGCACGTCCGCATGTATTCCGTGCCACCCAACGTGCTCTAGAAGGTGTAAGTCAACTACCCTGGCCAGCAAGATCTCCGGATCTTTCCCCCATTGAGCATGTTTGGGACTGGATGAAGCGTCGTCTCACGCGGTCTGCACGTCCAGCACGAACGCTGCTCCAACTGAGGCGCCTGGTGGAAATGGCATGGCAAGCCGTTCCACAGGACTACATCCAGCATCTCTACGATCGTCTCCATGGGAGAATAGCAGCCTGCATTGCTGCGAAAGGTGGATATACACTGTACTAGTGCCGACATTGTGCATGCTCTGTTGCCTGTGTCTATGTGCCTGTGGTTCTGTCAGTGTGATCATGTGATGTATCTGACCCCAGGAATGTGTCAATAAAGTTTCCCCTTCCTGGGACAATGAATTCACGGTGTTCTTATTTCAATTTCCAGGAGTGTAGGACGAACAGGGGATACTGACAGCACGAGTGATCACTTATTTGTTTCATCCGTATGAAAGTGTCACACGAATACTGAGGGAACTGAACAGGCAGGCAGACAGTTAAGACCGTGCTGAAAAAGCATACTTTCAAGGACGAAAGAACGGGCTTTAAATGACGGCTCTAGGAACATATTAGAACAACTTACGTATAATTTCCAAAGGGATCGTGAGGAAATATTAAATTAATTATACCACGCACAGAAGCTTTCAACTGTCCTACGTCTTGCGGTATGTACTTGAAAGGAACCCGAAGAAGCCCTAATAGCCGGTACAATGAGACGTAGCATCTGCCACGCACATTACACTGATTCGCAGAGTATGGATGTAGATGTAAATGTAGATCCACCATTAGGTGACAAAAGTCATGCGATACCTCCTAATACAGCAGCTCGGCGCGGAATAGACTCAACAAGCCGTTTTACGTCCCTTGCAGAAATGTTGAACTATGCTGTCTCTAAGACCGTCCATAATTGCGAAAGTGTTGACGGTGCAGCACTTTGTTCACGAACTGAGCTGTCGATTACGTCCCATAAATGTTCGATGGAATTCATGTCGGATCTTCTGGATGGCCAAATCATCCGCTCTACCTTTCCTGAATGTTTTTCAAACCAATCGCTACCAATTGTTGACGGGTAACGTGGCACATTGTATTCATAAAAATTCATTCGTTGTTTGGGAATATGAATGCTAGGAATGGCTCCAGATGGCCTCCAAGTAGACGAACAATCACTTATAGTAAATGATCGGTTGACTTGGACCAGAAGACCCAGTCGATTCCATGTAAACACAGGCCACACCATTGTGGGGCTACCACCAGCTTGCATAGTGTCCTGTTGACAACTTTGGTCCGTGGCTTCATGGGCTCTACGCCACACAAGAACTCTCCCGTCAGCTCTTACCAGCTGAAATTGGGGCTCATCTGAGGAGGCCACGGTTTTCCAGTCGCCTGGAGTTCAGCCGGCGTTGTCACAAGAGGCGCTGCAGGCGATTTCGTGTGGTTAGCTAAGTCACTCGCGTAGGTCTTCTGCTGCCATAGATCATTAACGCCAAATTTCGCCGCACAATTATTTTATAACCATTATTTATCGAACCTTTGAATCGACAATAATCATACACGTAATTGTAGCTACATCAGCTGCGACCGCCTTCCAATCTGAGTTACGGTCCACGATAAGACCTTAACAAAGCTTTTATCGCCTTCTAGTCTTCCATAACTGATTGCGATAATCCTTTGCATTGTGGGACACAAAGACGATCGTCTATGATACAATTCAATCGTCTGTCATACAATGCAACAGCATTCACCTAGCCTGTAAGTACTTTTCCTGATCTAAATTGTAGTTTTCCCTTGACATGCACCGGCGTCTATCCGCGTACTTGCTGCATGTGGTGTCTATTCACGTGCTTGCTGCACGTGGAGTTTCCGAATCTGTTGTCGTAGGCCCTATGTAGTTGTTTTCTTGTCTATACCGACGATGAGAAATTCCGATATAAGATGTCGGTTGCTTCGGGCAGCCCTGTAATCCATGGTCACATCTATAATCGAGGGTAAGAGGATCCGACCAGTTAAATCAAGGTTTTTCAGTGTTAGCTATTGACCCACTCAAGATATCACATCTGTAGTTGTGGCAGTGCCTGTATTTGAAGGTGTCGGTATATCTCGATGCCTCTCAGAAGGTATAATGCTGAAAACCTACAGCGATATTAAAATATGAAATATATTCGATAACTGCGAAATGGTATTACACGAACAGTATCGTTTGCTATAGCCACATGAAAATTTTTGTCGGACCGGGACTCGAACCTGGATTTCTCGCTTATCCCGCCTTAACAACTTTTACTGTGCGGGCACGTCTCCGAAGCTTCCATAGGTCGTAGTGTGTATGTCCCATAGTGACATTTTAACAAAAATAAGAAGATGTTATTCATTAAAAATTCAGTGTGCTGTCTGTGTAAGCTATCTGTAAACTTCCGTAAACTTTCAAGATAGTAATTCGTAAACTTTGAATATCAATAATTCGATAGCGAGAATGAGATGCAAAATCTGACTGCCAGAAAGTAGCCTAAAAGTTCCTGTCTAGTATCGTGTTTGTTCCAACATTCGTAATGGCAAGAATACCGTTGAATTCAGCACTGTGAAACAGTAAACTTTTCAAATGATTAACTGGCCCTACGTGAACTCAGTGCTCGCTTCTTTTATAATTTAATATTCACTTACCTGTTGCACAATGGAAACACCGTGACAGTGCTCTTTTCTTGAAAGTGTGTCGCATTTGCTGAGCTACAACTCACGACTGACATGCGCCCAGTGCAATACGAACTCTTTTTTTTTTAAAAAAAAAAAGAAAATAAAAAGAAAAGCGTACTTGGTTCATAACAAATCTGTATAAGTATAGACGAAGACTCAAATTTTTGCAAGGGTGGACAATGGCTTAGGGTAAATCGTAACATAAATGTTTTCTGGTTAGAAAACTACAGTGAAAAATTATTTCTTTCCTTCACAAATTGTAGTAGCCGGCGTCTGTGACCGAGCAGTTCTAGGAGCTTCAGTCCGGAACCGCATTGCTGCTACGATCGCAGGTTCGAATTCTGCCTCGGGCATGGATGTGTGTGATGTCCTTAGCCTATTTAGATTTAAGTAGGTCGAAGTCTTACGTACCCGTGGTCTAGGGGTAGCAACTTTGATTCGTAATCAAAACGTCTTCGGTCCCAGCTTCGATCCCCGCCACTGCCTAAATTTTGATAAATAATCAACATTGGCGGCCGAAGACTTCCGGCATAAGAAGTCAGCCTCATTCCGCCAACGGCCTTGTCAAAGTGGGCGGAGGAGCGGATAGAGGTTCAGGGCACACTCTTGTCCTAGGGGTGGGAAATTGCCCCTAAAGGCGGAAGAATCAGCAATGATCAACGACATGAGGATGCAGAAGGTAATGGAAACCACTGCATTAAAGACACGTAACGTGTATCTACAGGACATGTGGCCTGTATTTGAAGAAGTGTCATGATGATCTCTCCATTGGCAAAAGATTCCGGAATAGTCCCCCATTCGGATCTCCGGGAGGGGACTGCCAAGGGGTAGGTTACCCTGAGAAAAAGATTGAATAATCAACGAAAGGATAACGTTCTACGAGTCGGGGTGTGGAATGTCAGAAGCTTGAACGTGGTAGGGAAACTTGAAAATCTGAAAAGGGAAATGCAAAGGCTCAATCTAGATATAGTAGGGGTCAGTGAAGTGAAGTGGAAGGAAGACAAGCATTTCTGGTCAGATGAGTATCGGGTAATATCAACAGCAGCAGAAAATGGTATAACAGGTGTAGGAATCGTTATGAATAGGAAGGTAGGGCAGAGGGTGCGTTACTGTGAACAGTTCAGTGACCGTGTTGTTCTAATCAGAATCGACAGCAGACCAACACCGACAACGATAGTTCAGGTATACATGCCGACGTCGCAAGCTGAAGATGAACAGATAGAGAAAGTGTATGAGGATATTGAAAGGGTAATGCAGTATGTAAAGGGGCACGAAAATCTAATAGTCATGGGCGACTGGAATGCAGTTGTAGGGGAAGGAGTAGAAGAAAAGGTTACAGGAGAATATGGGCTTGGGGCAAGGAATGAAAGAGGAGCAAGACTAATTGAGTTCTGTAACAAGTTTCAGCTAGTAATAGCGAATACCCTGTTCAAGAATCACAAGAGGAGGAGGTATACTTGGAAAGGGCCGGGAGATACGGGAAGATTTCAATTAGATTTCATCATAGTCAGACAGAGATTCCGAAATCAGATACTGGATTGTAAGGTGTACCCAGGAGCAGATATATACTCAGATCACAATATAGTAGTGATGAAGAGTAGACTGAAGTTCAAGACATTAGTCAGGAAGAATCAATACGCAAAGAAGTGGGATACGGAAGTACTAAGGAATGACGAAATACGTTTGAAGTTCTCTAACGCTATAGATAAGCAATAAGGAATAGCGCAGTAGGCAGTACAGTTGAAGAGGAATGGACATCTCTAAAAAGGGCCATCACGGAAGTTGGGAAGGAAAACATAGGTACAAAGAAGGTAGCTGCGAAGAAACCATGGGTAACAGAAGAAATACTTCAGTTGATTGATGAAAGGAGGAAGTACAAACACGTTCTGAGAAAATCAGGAATACAGAAATACAAGTCGCTGAGGAATGAAATAAATAGGAAGTGCAGGGAAGCTAAGACGAAATGGCTGCAGGAAAAATGTGAAGACATCGAAAAAGATATGATTGTCGGAAGGACAGACTCAGCATACAGGAAAGTCAAAACAACCTTTGGTGACATTAAAAGCAACGGTGGTAACATTAAGAGTGAAACGGGAATTCCACTGTTAAATGCAGAGGAGAGAGCAGGTAGGTGGAAAGAATACATCGAAAGCCTCTATGAGGGTGAAGATTTGTCTGATGTGGTAGAAGAAGAAACAGGAGTATATTTAGAAGAGAGAGGGGATCCAGTATTAGAATCGGAATTTAAAAGAGCTTTGGAGGACTTACGGTCAAATAAGGCAGAAGGGATAGGTAACATTCCATCAGAATTTCTAAAATCATTGGGGGAAGTGGCAACAAAACGACTATTCACGATGGTGTGTAGAATATGTGAGTCTGGCGATATACCATCTGACTTTCGGAAAAGCATCATCCACACAATTCCGAAGACGGCAAGAGCTGACAAGTGCGAGAATTATCGTACAATCAGCTTAACAGCTCATGCATCGAAGCTGCTTACAAGAATAATATACAGAAGAATGGAAAAGAAAATTGAGAATGTGCTAGGTGACGATCAGTTTGGCTTTAGGAAAAGTAAAGGGACGAGAGAGGCAATTCTGACGTTACGGCTAATAATGGAAGCAAGGCTAAAGAAAATTCAAGACACGTTCATAGGATTTGTCGACCTGGAAAAAGCGTTCGACAATATAAAATGGTGCAAGCTGTTCGAGATTCTGAAAAAAGTAGGGGTAAGCTATAGGGAGAGACGGGTCGTATACAATATGTACAACAACCAAGAGGGAATAATAAGAGTGGACAATCAAGAACGAAGTGCTCGTATTAAGAAGGGTGTAATACAAGGCTATAGCCTTTCGCCCCTACTCTTCAATCTGTACATCGAGGAAGCAATGATGGAAATAAAAGAAAGGTTCAGGAGTGGAATTAAAATACAAGGTGAAAGGATATCAATGATACGATTCGCTGATGACATTGCTATCCTGAGTGAAAGTGAAGAAGAATTAAACGATCTGCTGAACGGAGTGAACAGTCTAATGAGTACACAGTATGGTTTGAGACTAAATCGGAGAAAGACGAAGGTAGTGAGAAGTAGTAGAAATGAGAACAGCGAGAAACTTAACATCAGGATTGATGGTCACGAAGTCAATGAAGTTAAGGAATTCTGCTACCTAGGCAGTAAAATAACCAATGGCGGACGGAGCAAGGAGGACATCAAAAGCAGACTCGCTATGGCAAAAAAGGCATTTCTGGCCAAGAGAAGTCTTCTAATATCAAATACCGGCCTTAATATGAGGAAGAAATTTCTGAGGATGTACGTCTGGAGTACAGGATTGCATGGTAGTGAAACATGGACTGTGGGAAAACCGGAAGAGAAGAGAATCGAAGCATTTGAGATGTGGTGCTATAGACGAATGTTGAAAATTAGGTGGACTCATAAGGTAAGGAATGAGGAGGTTCTACGCAGAATCGGAGAGGAAAGGAATATGTGGAAAACACTGATAAGGAGAAGGGACAGGATGATAGGACATCTGCTAAGACATGAGGGAATGACTTCCATGGTACTAGAGGGAGCTGTAGAGGGCAAAAACTGTAGAGGAAGACAGAGATTGGAATACGTCAAGCAAATAATTGAGGACGTAGGTTGCAAGTGCTACTCTGAGATGAAGAGTTTAGCACAGGAAAGGAATTCGTGGCAGGCCGCATCAAACCAGTCAGTAGACTGATGACAAAAAAAAAAAAGTTCGAAGTCTAGCGGACTGATGACCTCAGATGTTAAGTCGCATAGTGCTTAGAGCCACTTGAACCATTTGAACAAATTGTAATAGACAAAAAAATTATAGTTCTTAAGTGGACAAACGTAATTAGTCTTTCAGATTGAACTTCATTCTTATAGCAACATACTTTCCAGAAGACTGACAATAATTTTATTTACTTAATTCTATAAGTTTTTTTTGCATTTTTGTGGTAAGGTCTTTTGGGACCAAATTGCTGAGGTCATCGGTCCCTCAGTTATTTTTGGTCATGAGTCTTCTGACTGGTTTAATGTGGCCCGCCACTAATTCCTCTCCTGCGGTAACCTCTTCATCTCAGAGTAGCACTTGCAACCTGCGTCTTCAATTATTTGCTGGATGTATACCAATCTATGTCTTTCTCTATAGTTTTTTCCCTCTACAGTTTCCTCCACACCATAGAAGTCATTCCCTCCTGTCTTAACAAATGTCCTACCATCCGTGACCCTTCTCCTTATCAGAGTTTTCATCAGCGAATCGTATCATTGATATCCTTTCACCAACAATTTTCATTCCACCTCTGAATCTTTCTTTTATTTCCATCATTGGTTCCTCGATGTACAGATTCAACAGTAGGGGCGAAAGGCTACAACCTTGTCTTACACCCTTTTTAATACGATCACTTCGTTCTTGATCGTCCACTCTTATTATTCCCTCTTGGTTGTTGTACATTTTGTATATGACCCCTCTCTCCCTATAGCTTACCCACACTTTTTTCAGAATTTCGAACATCTTTCACCATTTTACATTGCCGAATACTTTTTTCAGGTCGACAAATCCTATGAACGTGTCTTGATTTTTCTTTAGCCTTCCTTCCATTATTAACTGCAATGTCAGAATCGCCTCTCTCGTGCCGTTACCTTTCCAAAAGCGAAAATGATCGTCATCTAGCGCATCCTCAATTTTCCATTCTTCTGTATATTATTCCTGTAAGCAACTTTGATGAGTGAGCTGCTAAGCTGTTTGTGCGATAATTCTCGCCCTTATCAGCTCTTGCAGTCCTCGGAATAGTGTGGAAGATGCTTTTCTGAAAGTCAGATGGTATGTCGCCAGTTTCATACATTCTACACACCAACGTGAATAGTTTTTTTGCCACTCACCCGATGATTTTAGAAATTCTGATGGAATGTTATCCATCCCTTCTACCTTATTTGATCTTAAGTCCTGCAAAGCTCTTTTAAAATCTGATTCTAATACTGGATCCCCTATCTCTTCTAAGGTGACTCGTGTTTCTTCTTCTATCACATCAGATAAACCTTCCCCCTCAGTGACGCTTTCAGTGTATTCTTTCCGCTCTCTCTTCTCTGTATTTACAGTGGAGTTCCCGTTACACTCTTCCTTTTAATGTCACTGAAGGTTGTTTTGACTTTCCTGTATGCTGTATGTCCCTCCGACAATCATTTCTTTTTCGATGTCCTCACATTTTTCTTGCAGTCATTTCGTCTTAGCTTACGTGCACTTCCTATTTATTTCAATTCTTCAGCGACTTGTATTTCTCTGTTCCTGAGTTTCCTGGAACATTTTTGTACTTCCTCCTTTAATCGATCAATTGAAGTATTTCTTCTGTAACCCATGGTTTCTTTGCAGTTACCTTCTTTGTACCTATGTTTTTCTTCCGAACTTCTATGATGCCCTTTTTTAGTGGTGTCCATTCCTCTCCAGCTGTACTGCCTACTGATCTATTCCTTACTGCTGTATCTATAGCCTTAGAGAACTTCAACCGTATCTCGTCATTCGTTAGTACTTCCGTATGCCACTTTTTTGCGTATTGATTCTTTCTGACTAATGTCTTAAACTACAGTCTACTCTTCATCACTTCTATATTGTGATCTGAGTCTATATCTGCTCCTGGGTACGCCTTACAATCCAGTATCTGATTTCGGAATCTCTGTCTGACCATGATGTAATCTAACCGAAATCTTCGCGTATCACCTGGCCTTTCCCAAGTATGCCTTCTCCTCTTCTGGTTCTTGAACAGAATATTTGCTATTACTAGCTGAAACTTGTTACGGAACTTAATTAGTCTTTCTCCTCTCTTATTCCTTGTCCCAAGCCCATATTCTCCTGTAACCTTACCTTCTACTTCTTCCCCTACAACTGTATTCCAAGCCGGCCGCGGTGGTCTCGCTGTTAAGGCGCTCAGTCCGGAACCGCGTGACTGCTACGGTCGCAGGTTCGAATGCTGCCTCGGGCATGGATGTGTGTGATGTCCCTAGGTTAGTTAGGTTTAAGTAGTTCTAAGTTCTAGAGGACTGATGACCACAGAAGGTAAGTCCCATAGTGCTCAGAGCCATTTGAACCATTTTTGAACTGCATTCCAGTCCCTCAGGACTATTAGATTTTCTTCCCCCTTTACAAACTATATTACCCTTCTAATATCCTCACACACTTTCTCTATTACTTCATCTTCAGCTTACGACGTCGTCATGTATACCTGAACTATCGTTATCGATGTTGGTTTGCAGTCGATTCTGATAAAAAAAACCCTGTCGCGTAACTGCTCACAGTAACACAATGTCTGCCCTACCTTCCTATTCATAATGAATCCTACTCTCATTATACCATTTTCTGCTGCTGTACCCTATACTCATCTGACCAGAAATCCTTATCTTGTTTCCACTTCACTGACGCCTACTATATCTCGATTGAGCCTTTGCATTTCCCTTTTCAGATTTTCGAGATTCCCTATCACGTTTCAGCTTCTGACATTCCAATCCCCGACTCGTAGAACGTTATCCATTCGTTGATTATTCGATCGTTTTCTCATGGGAACCTCCCCCTTAGCAGTCCCCTCCCGGAGATCCGAATGGGGGACTATTCCGGAATCTTTTGCCAATGGAGAGATCATCATGACACTTCGTCAATTACGGGCCACATGTCATGTGGATACACGTTAAGTGTCTTTAATGCAGTGGTTTCCATTGCATTCTGCGTCCTCATGCCGTTGATCATTGCTGATTCCTCCGCCTTTAGAGACAGTTTCCAACCCCTAAGACAAGAGAGTGCCCTGTCCCTAAGCTTAAGTTAGATTAAGTAGTGCATCCCTAAGCTTACACACTACGTAATCTAACTTAAACTATCTTACGCTAAGGACAACACACACACACCCATGCCCGAAGGAGGACTTGAACCTCCGACGGGGAGAGCCGCGGGAACCGTGACAAGGTCCCTAAGATCGCGCGGCTATATAAATTGAGGCACTCGGTCGTAAAACATGGTATCTAACAATTTTTGCCAATTGGCGTTTTTGGCAACGTCGGACTCCTTACAGCTGATTTCGTAGGTTGGTGAAGGAATCTGTGGGAGATGTGTACGTTGTAAGAAATTATGTTGGTATTACGTTATGGTGACAGCTGACTGCAGGTAAAACATTGTAAGTAACAAATATGGCGGCCCGACACAGTCTGTTCGCTAGTGACGAAGAACTTTAATCGAACGTTTCAAGCGCTAACAATAATTCAGACTACAGTTCTTCCTGTAATGACGAAGATGAATGCCCAGAGTATTATCCTGTTTATGAGTGCAAACAAATGGGATTCAAATTACTCCTTAAAAATGTAAGAACACATGCCTTTATTTCTTAATCTGTTTGAAGTAAAAGATGGTATTTACTGCACTTACCAAGTTTTACTGCCTTTTCCGTATTGAAACTTTCCAAAAACGGAAATTCTGAACGTTCAGGATTTTTTCTGTTATCATGGTGTAACTCAGCTCTTCAGAAGAAATGTCTACCTGAAACGTAAACACAACACTTTTACCTTACGTCCTGTAGTGTAGCGACTTAAGCGCTTGACTACCAAGCCAAGGATCACGAGATTGAATCCTGGTCGGGTCACGAAGCGTTTTCAGTTAATCTTCGGACCGATCGTTTTGGATAAGATACGAATTACGTCAGATAAAGCCGCGTTTCGGCTTCCGCGACGAACTGTAGATCCCTTCTCTTGCACGTTGGGGATACGGGAACCTCCAAAGTGGCTTCAAGTTGATAGACTAGCAACAGAATCTGGAGGCACACGAAATTTTTATTATTGTTCCTTGCACTCTTTTTTTTAGAAAGAAGGGTAATGAGCTTTTCGATACAAGTATTCCTTGTTTTGTTGCAGAAATCGACCGCGCTCAATATCAACCAGGATTGTGAATCGGAACCATGTACCAGTAGGTCTACAACCAACAATCATGATGAAAACAATGCGGATGTAAGGTCACCTACTGCTTCTGGAAAATCTAATCCGCCTAGTAGTGTCCGTTATGCAGGATCGTCGGTACCTCTTGAACAAAAGGATGCTGTAGATGACCAGGAAAAATCAAACAAAAAAGGTAGAAAAAGAAAACTTGGGGTAGACGAACAGGAAAAAAAATTTAAGAAATTTAGGTAAAAGCTATGTGTCTTATCGAGGAAAAGGAAATCCATAAGCACCTCGAGAAGCAGGCCCAGATTGCCTTTGTAAGAAAAAATGTTTTTCAAAGATTGATGCTGACGAATGACACTCGGTGTTGAAGAGTTCAATACAATGAGAAACTACAACATTCAAAACGCTTATCTATTTGGTCTAATAGATGTTCAAAAAACTGCCAGAAGTATGAAAAAAAGTGGAAGTCCCTCTCGAAGAAAATTTACCATTCCTTAAAATATCTTGGTTGAAGGGCAAAAAGTAGAAGTATGTAAAATTGCTTCCCTCAACATCCACGGACTGCAAAAAAGTAGGGGGAGAGTCAAAATTTTGGTTTAAAAAAAAGCAATGGCGCTCATACGTCACCATCAGATAAAAGAGGTGCACATGGACATCACAAGAAAAAGTATTCAGAAGACGATATAAAAAATGTGCATACTTTTGTATCAAAACTTCCAAATACGAAAGTCATTACACCAGAAGCAAAAATCCTTTTAAGATGTTTATGTGTATGGAATACACAGATAAAGTTGATTTAAAGAATATACTCAGTTCTGTTCAGAAAGTGGTAGCAGTTATGTATCTTCAGACAAGTTCAGAAGAATATTTACGGAAGAATTTAATATAGGATTCAAGTCTCCTAAGACAGACACATGTAAGGACTGCGACTCAATGAGAATTGAACTGCAACAAGCCGAAAACGATAAAAATGACGCTAAAGTCCAAGAAACTGGATACAAAATCGATAGACACCACCTACATGCTGCTGCCGGCCAAAAATTTTTGCAAGTTGCCCCAGAGGACAAAGAAGCCCTTGTTCTAACATTTGACCTCCAACAGGCGTTGCCCATTCCAAAATTATCCACTGGACCTGCATTTTACAAAAGAAAATTGTTTTGCTACAACCTCAGCATTCATGATTGCTCCAATAACGTAGGGTACTTTTAATACTGGGACGAGGCTACTGCTAGCAGAGAAAGTGATGAAATTGCAAGTTGCATATTGAAACACTTAACCGTGAATGACATACAGTGCAAGAAACTGATAGTAATATCAGATAACTGCTGTGGTCAAATTAAAAACTGGACAATAGTCGCTCTCTGGCTTAAATTATTGCCAAGTGGCCGCGTAAAACGTGTTGAACATGTTTTCCCAGTAGTTGGACATACTATGCTGCCATCAGATAGAGATTTCGGCCAAGTAGAGCAGTATGTGAAGGATCACATTCAGTATGTGTACTGCCCGGAGGAATGAGGACAGATCTTGAAAAACGCCCAACTCTCGCCTCCCTTTAATGTGTACAGAATGGAGCAGGGAGATTTCTTTCAAGTTTCTTCACTGAAGGCACTGTTTAGAGCACCCAAGAATGTAATCGCTGCGTCTGTCAAGCTTCTGTTGGTCCGCGAAGAACCAGATTCTCTGACTGTTTATAATTCATATTTCGGATCTGGTGAAGAAATATCATTGAATCTGAAAGGTCGTCCTCTTACAGAAGATTTTCTGGGCAAATTTAACGCACCTCTTCCACTGCTGTATAATACACCAGTCAATAAGGAAAAATTGCGCGATGTCCTCAGCCTGTTCAAGTATATTCGAAAGGCATATCACGGATATTACACGAGCTTAGTTCCTAAGCATTAAATGTAAAATTATTGTACCTAAAAACTACTAATAAAAAAATTGGTAATGCAACTTTTGGCTACTTTATTTTATTTCCAATGTGATTATCATGTTACAACACTGCACTGTAAACGTCTTGGTAAGGTTCCATCTATGTGGTAACTGCCACGTACCAGAAGCAACATTTAACGTCAGTTGTTGTGAAACATGGTATCTGGCAGATAACAAGGTAGCAATGTCACATAGGTGAATGAAAAATATGTTATCTACGGGCATCTTTCCTCTGGATTTAGTTCTTATATTAGCAAACAAAATGTTATGAGGAGCAGCTAAGACGAATTTTACTTTTCAGTACACATAGAATATCTGCGCAACATAACTATGTGAGTTTTGTTAGAGCAAACTATTTGATATTTTCCTCAAAACTAAACAGCCGATTTCCCGTAAGTTTTCATTTTGTTGGTTACCATGTTGTACGACCGAACGCCTCAATTATTATATCACAGACATGAATGTACTTCTAAATAAACCAGGAAAAAGTTTCTCGTACGAATAAAATTGTTGCTTTCTTATTTTATTTACAATTGTTCACAAATTTTTTAGTCGTGCTCTTGAACAATTTGATATATCAGATCATTAGTCACATTGAAAAATCAAGAAAAATATGGAAATTTGTGGTAAAGTCTTATGGGACCAAACTTATTAGGCCATCGGTTCCTAAGCTTACACACTATTTAATCTAACTTACGCTAAGGTCGACACACACACACCCATGCCCGAGGGAAGACTCGAACGTCTGACGGGGGGAGCCGCTTGGACCGTGACAAGACGCCTCAGAACGCTAGGCAACGCCGCGCGGCAAAATCAGGAAAGAGTTCTTATTTGCAGTAATAAATAACTGCACTTCACGTTTCACACACTTCGCTCTAATTATTCAGTAGTATCATGGAACAATGGACCATCCTTCCATAACCATATTACGCAAATATCCTATGACATCCTGTCACGTGTCTTCTTCAGTTAGTACAACAGCGGCTCCTTTGTCTATTATTGTGGCAACAAATTTCTCAGTAGTACTACTCATAGGGCTTCCTTGCCTTCTTGATTCATTTTTACCCTGAAACGGCAAACAACTACCTACGAAACTTCCTGGCAAATTAAAACTGTGAGCCGGATCGAGACTCAAGGTCCCGAGTTCGAGTCTCGGTCAGACACACAGTTTTAATCTGCCAGGGAGTTTCATATCAGCGCACACTCCGGTGCAGAGTGAAAATTTCATTTTGGAAACAACTGCCTATTAGCTTCTTCATCTCCGCTATGGCACGTATGCTTCACTGATGCGTTGCAATTGAGAGTGCATTTACTCTGTAAAGACACCAAGTATTTACTACCGGCCGATCAAGTATGTGAAAAAAATATTCTGTAGCACATCTTTAATGTCCCTGGATTCTGGATAAGACTATCACTAATTGCACAGGGTCTACAGCCCCCATGAAATTATTATATTCTACAATTGCCCTGCCGGTAGATACTTTGACTATTTTCTATAACTTCTTGCCACCTCTTTCTACTTCAGTAATTGGATTTGCCACTACAAAACGTTTGAGTAACGCCACAATTCTCTTGTCACGCCACTTTATAGCGGTATGAAGCATATTTCTCATGGAACATAGGCATTAGTGAACATCTGTCTTCATCTACATCTTTCACCTACATCACTTCATTTCGATGACACTATCAAACATACCTTCCTTTAGACGGTTGCATCAAGTAGAAGGTTCACGATTCTGCTAGTTCCGCTAGTAAATTTAAGCTACAGAACTAGTAAGGACACCAATTCTTCTTTACTTGATAAAGATAGTGCCACTGCAAAAATATACAATTCCTTTGCTAGAGGCAATCCGAAATGACATGTCATTTCGGATTGTCACGTTGTTAAGAAAATATGACCTCTTTGTAGCTTTTACCACCAACACATTCTCTAAGCTGCTTTTTATGGATAATGAGAGGTCTACAAATGTCTCAAATCTGGGATATATAAAATTCAAAATAATGTCTGCCGGTGGTTCTACATAGGACGGACGGACGGGGGTGGGGGGCTTTTTAAAATGCGTTTTAGAGATAACTTATTCAAAAAAAAAATGGTGAGAAGTTTTATATATCATCTTTAGCGGAACATCTGAAAACTGGAAAACACAGTAACCCCGCCATGTTTACTCGAGCTGGAAATTTTGAATGTGGTTGACAAAGGGTTAGATGAAGCTGAAATTTATAAACATTTCCGTCTTGACTCAAAACTTTTTAACTCGATCTTAAAATACACTCCTGGAAATTGAAATAAGAACACCGTGAATTCATTGTCCCAGGAAGGGGAAACTTTATTGACACATTCCTGGGGTCAGATACATCACATGATCACACTGACAGAACCACAGGCACATAGACACAGGCAACAGAGCATGCACAATGTCGGCACTAGTACAGTGTATATCCACCTTTCGCAGCAATGCAGGCTGCTATTCTCCCATGGAGACGATCGTAGAGATGCTGGATGTAGTCCTGTGGAACGGCTTGCCATGCCATTTCCACCTGGCGCCTCAGTTGGAGCAGCGTTCGTGCTGGACGTGCAGATCACGTGAGACGACGCTTCATCCAGTCCCAAACATGCTCAATGGGGGACAGATCCGGAGATCTTGATGGCCAGGGTAGTTGACTTACACCTTCTAGAGCACGTTGGGTGGCACGGGATACATGCGGACGCGCATTGTCCTGTTGGAACAGCAAGTTCCCTTGCCGGTCTAGGAATGGTAGAACGATGGGTTCGATGACGGTTTGGATGTACCGTGCACTATTCAGTGTCCCCTCGACGATCACCAGTGGTGTACCGCCAGTGTAGGAGATCGCTCCCCACACCATGATGCCGGGTGTTGGCCCTGTGTGCCTCGGTCGTATGCAGTCCTGATTGTGGCGCTCACCTGCACGGCGCCAAACACGCATACGACCATCATTGGCACCAAGGCAGAAGCGACTCTCATCGCTGAAGACGACACGTCTCCATTCGTCCCTCCATTCACGCCTGTCGCGACACCAATGGAGGCGGGCTGCACGATGTTGGGGCGTGAGCGGAAGACGGCCTAACGGTGTGCGGGACCGTAGCCCAGCTTCATGGAGACGGTTGCGAATGGTCCTCGCCGATACCCCAGGAGCAACAGTGTCCCTAATTTGCTGGGAAGTGGCGGTGCGGTCCCCTACGGCACTGCGTAGGATCCTACGGTCTTGGCGTGCATCCGTGCGTCGCTGCGGTCCGGTCCCAGGTCGACGGGCACGTGCACCTTCCGCCGACCACTGGCGACAACATCAATGTACTGTGGAGACCTCACGCCCCACGTGTTGAGCAATTCGGCGGTACGTCCACCCGGCCTCCCGCATGCCCACTATACGCCCTCGCTCAAAGTCCGTCAACTGCACATACGGTTCACGTCCACGCTGTCGCGGCATGCTACCAGTGTTAAAGACTGCGATGGAGCTCCGTATGCCACGGCAAACTGGCTGACACTGACGGCGGCGGTGCACAAATGCTGCGCAGCTAGCGCCATTCGACGGCCAACACCGCGGTTCCTGGTGTGTCCGCTGTGCCGTGCGTGTGATCATTGCTTGTACAGCCCTCTCGCAGTGTCCGGAGCAAGTATGGTGGGTCTGACACACCGGTGTCAATGTGTTCTTTTTTCCATTTCCAGGAGTGTAGATCGATTGTGGATTGTATAGCTTCTCTGTTAAATGATCTATAGTGACCTACTTCACTTGCAACCCTCGTATTTGATTACACATTCAAAACTGGCCTGCTCACAGTTTTTAAAGCATTTTTATTTAACGTTTCTATCCAATATGTACGAATGGTTTTTATCTAAAACAGATTTTTTTACACTGAAGCGTCAAAGAAACTGATATAGGCACGCATATTCAAATACAGAGACACCTAACACAATACGGTGCAGCGGTCGGCAACACCTATGTAAGACAACAAGTGTCTGGCGCAATTGTTAGATCGGTTGCTGCTGCTATAGTGGAAGGTTATCAAGATTTAAGTGAGTTTGAACATGGCGTCATAGTCGGCGCACGAGCGATAGTATACAGCATCTCCAAGGTAGCGATGATGTGGGCATTTTCCCGTACGACCATTTCACGAGTGTACGTGAGTATAAGGAATCTGGTAGAACATCAAAGTACCGACATCGCTGCGGCCGGAAAAAGATCCCGCAATAACGTGACCAACGACGACTGAAGAGAGTCGTTCAATGTAACAGAAATGAAATCCTTCCGCAGATTGCTGCAGATTTCAGTAATGAGCCATCAAGAAGTGTCACCATGCGAACCATTCAACGAAACATCATCGATATGGGCTTTCGGAGCCGAAGGCCCACTCGTGTACCGTCGATAACTGCACGACACAAAGCTTTACGTCCCGCCTCGGCCGAAATTGGACTGTTGATGAATGGAAACACACTGGGCGCCGAACCGCACAATAACTGTGGGTTCGATGTGGAGCGGCGGTGGGGTGTGTGGACTGCTGTAGCCCGTTGTGGGGTTGTGAAACACTGAGGGCTTCAGTGGGACAAAGCCTCTCCGTCGTGTCTAGGTCCCCGGTTTAATACATACATACATACAACCTGTTTTGCTTGTGCTGTTTAATCTTCGTATATTTTTTATGAAGATACTAGCTTTATATGTATATTTTTTTGCCAGTACTTTGCAGGATCTGTTCTTATTTCAATATTGGCTTAGAAATGATTTGAGCCTACTTCACTTCTGAAGATGACAGATTAAACTGTTGAACCCGGCAGAGTGAGCGAGATAAAGTTATTCTTGTGCAGCTGTCAACTGACTTTTTATCTTTGTTGAAATATTCTGCAGCTGCTGGACTACAGCTATGAGCAAAATAAGTGAACTGGCGGGAGAAAAATTCACAACACCAAAAAGTAATTAATGTAGAGTAATGAAATCTGGGAAATTTGTCAAGGTAACATGTTTAAATGATTAACATTGCAAGATCACAAATTTAAAGCGTGAGATAAACCGTTGCAAATGTATAATTCTTGTACATTAATAACTTCTATAACCGCCAGAATGATGAATGCAAGCATGCATTGTGTTGAGAGGTTTCGGGTGTCAGTTAATGCGCTGGAGTTCCGTGCCTGTTGCACTTGCCCGGTCAGTGCACGAAAGGTTAATGTTGGTTGTGGACGACGCTTGAATTGTCATCCAAAGATATCCCATCTGTGGTCCATTGGAGGCAGATCTGGTTATCGAGCAGGCCAAGGCAACATGTCGACACCCTCTAGTGCACGTTGTGTTACAGCAACAGTATGTGGACGAGCGTTATCCTGTTGGAAATACCCCTTGGAATGCTGTTCATTAATGGCTGTGCAGCAGGTCGATTGGCAAGACTGACGTAGAGATTGGCAGTCAAGGTGCATGGGATAGCTATGAAAGTGTTCCTCCTGTCATACGAAAAGCCACCCCAGACCATAGCTCCAGTTTTAGATCCAGTGTGTCTAGCACGCAGACAGGTTGGATGCAGACCTCAACTGGTCTCCTTCAAACCAACACACGGTCATCGCTGGCACCGTGGCTGAACCAGCTTTTATGAGAAAAAGCAACAGACCTCCACCGTGCCTTCCAACGAGCTCTCGATTGACACCACTGAAGTCGCAAATGGCTGTAGTCTGCTGTCAGTGGGATGCACCCTACAGAGCGTCTGGGTCGAAGCTGTCCTTGAAGTAATCGAATTGTAACAGTTCGTTATGTCACTGTGGCGCCAACTGTCGCTCGAATTGCTGGGTGCAGATGCAGTAAAATGTGCCAGAGACGTGCGCCGAACACAATGGTCTTCCCCCTCGCCAGTGCCACGTGTGGACATCTTGTGACCGTACATTCCGATGGCCACCGCTGTCAATAACCGTATACAGAGCCTACACTGCTGCCACGTCTTTCTGCAGTATCTCAGAAGGTATATCCACCTTCACGTAGTCCTTGTTCAGTGAGGATACTGACATCTTTGTCGCTCTAAAGACACTACCTCCAGCTTGAAAGGTAACTAACTTATGACCGACTATTTTCACCCTGATAGTGGCGCTACTAGTGACACTCCTATGCGACTTGCGTCAAATTGGAGTAGACACCATCTGCCATATGATGGAACAGGCCTACCAACCTCGTTTACCAAGAAGAAATGCAGATGATAAACGGGTATTCATTGGACAAATATATTATACTAGAACTGACATGTGATTACATTTTCACGCAATTTGGGTACATAGATCCTGAGAAATCAGTACCCAGAACAACGGCCTTGATACGCCTTGACATTGAGTCAAGCAGAGCTTGGATGACGTTACAGGTACAGCTGCCCATGCAGCTTCAACACGATACCACAGTTCATCAAGAGTAGTGACTTGCGTATTGTGACGAGCCAGTTGCTCGGCCACCATTGACCAGACGTTTTCAATTGGTGAGAGATCTGGAGAATGTGCTCGCCAGTGCACCAGTCGAACATTTTCTGTATCCAGAAAGGCCCGTACAGGACCTGCAACATGCGGTCGTGCATTATCCTGCTGAAATGTAGGGTTTCGCGGGGATCGAATGAAGGGTAGAGCCACGGGTTGTAACAGATCTGAAATGTAACTTCCAGTGTTCAAAGTGCCGTCAATGCGAACAAGAGGTGACGGAGACGTGTAACCAATGGCACCCCATACCATGACGTCGGGTGATACGCCAGTATGGCGATGACGAATACAAGCTTCCAATGTGCGTTCACCGTGATATCGCCAAACACGGATGCGACCATCATGATGCTGTAAACAGAATCTGGATTCATCCGAAAAAATGACGTTTTGCCATTCGTGCACCGAGGTTCGTCGTCTAGTATACCATCGGAGGCGCTCCTGTCTTTGATGCAGCGACAAGGGTAACCGCAGCCATGGTCTCCGAGTTGATAGTCCATACTGCTGCAAACGTCGTCGAACTCTTCGTGGAAATGGTTGTTGTTTTGCAAACGTCCCCATCTGTTGACTCAGGGATCGAGACGTGGCTGCACGATCCGTTACAGCCATTCGGATAAGATGCCTGTCATCTCGACTGCTAGTGGTACGAGGCCGTTGGGATCCAGCACTGCGTTCCGTATTACCCTCCTGAACCCACCGAGTCCATATTCTGCTAACAGTCATTGGATCTCGACCAACACGAGCAGCAATGTCGCGATGCGATGAACCGCAATCGCGATAGGCTACAATCCGACCTTTATCAAAGTCGGAAACGTAATGGTACGCATTTCTCCTCCTTACACGAGGCATCACAACAACGTTTCACCAGCGCCGGTCAACTGCTGTTTGTGTATGGGAAATCGGTTGGAAAAGTTCCTAATGTCAGCACGTTGTAGGTGTCGCCACCGGCGCCAACCTTGTGTGAGTGCTCTGAAAAGCTAATCATTTGCATATCACAGCATGTTCTTCCTGTCGGTTAAATTTCGCGTTTATAGCACGTAATCTTCGTGGTGTAGCAATTTCAACGGCCAGCAGTGTACTTTTTTCATTGAGTTTGGTTTCGCAAGAAGAGGTAGTTCATCAGAGGGTGCAGGGACTCCAAGACTCAACAGCAGTAAGCAGACTTGCAGCAGATATGCAGAAACGGTGTAACGCAGAACAGACTAGCGTGATGAGCGCCACCACACCACTCTTCGGACGAAAGATTACCACAATAAAAGTGCACTGCGTGGAGAGCTGCATTAGACCAGACCTCTTACTGAAGGGAACAACGGTAGCCACTGTGTACTGGCGGTCCTCATCGCGGAGCGGGACGGTGGCCGTACATAGCTGTGTACGTATGCCGTGTGGGCCCTGGACGGGCCGCCTCGCGCCTGTGGCTGAGCCGTAGCGCCGCCTCCCACCTGGTCCAGACCGCGGCTGGGCCACCGACCGGCCGGCTCATCCCGCCGTATAAAAGATGCGCCGCGTGGGCGACGGGCAGTGCCGGCGCGAGCCCACACCACGGCGGAGCGGACCAGGCACAGGTGAGTAGCGGCAGCCGCCTGCTCCACCCGCTGCGGAAACACGGCACGGTGCTCACCAGAGATGGGAAAAAAACTGGTCGATTAAAATAGATAACGGTATCATAGTTTTGGATATCTATTACATCTACATCTACATCCATACTCCGCAAGCCACCAGACGGTGTGTGGCGGAGTGGTACTTTGAGTACCCTTCTTTGGTACTTTGAGTACCCTTCTGTTCCAGTCTCGTATTGTTGGTGGAAAGAAAGATTGTCGGTATGCCTCTGTGTGGGCTCTAATCTCTCTGATTTTAGCCTCATGGTATCTTCGCGAGGTATACGTAGGAGGGAGCTTGACGCCTCGGTGAAGGTATGTTCGCGAAACTTCAGCAAAAGCCCGTACCGAGCTACTGAACGTCTTTCCTGCATAGTCTTCCCCTGGAGTTTATCTATCATCTCCGTAACGCTTTCGATTACTAAATGATCCTGTAACGAAGCGCGCTGCTCTCTGTTGGATCTTCTCTATCAACCCCACCTGGTACGGATCCCACATTGGTGAGCAGTATTGAAGCAGTGGGCGAACAAGTTTACTGTAGCCTACTTTCTTTGTTTTCGGATTGCATTCCCTTAGGATTCTTCCAATGAATCTCAGTCTGTCATCTGCTTTACCGACGATCAACTTTATATGATCATTCCATTTTAAATCGCTCCTAATGCCTACTCCCAGATAATTTATGGAATTAACTGCTTCCAGTTGCTGACCTGCTATATTGTAGCTAAATGGTAAAGGATCTTTCTTTCTACGTATTCGCAGCACATTATACTTGTCTACATTGAGAATCAATTGCCATTCCCTGCACCATGCGTCAATTCGTTGCAGATCCTCCTGCATTTCAGTACAAGTTTCCAATGTTACAATCTCTCGATATACTACAGCATCATCCGCATTAAGCCTCAGTGAACTTCCGATGTTATCCATAACGTCATTTATGTGTATTGTGAATAGCAACGGTCCTACGACACTCCCCTGAGGCACACCTGAAATGACTCTTACTTCGGAAGACACTCTCTCCATTGAGATAACCGGTACTATTCAGTATTTCTTAGGTCTCGGTTATGGCACTTTTTAGTATCTTTTAAAAATAACTGTGTAATAAACTGGTACATCAATTTGTCGTAGGAGTGGTGGGAAAATTTTTGCTTTGAAAATAAAATTATTTTTTGATACTAGAAATGGCAAGTCGTAAAATTTTCATTCCTTTAAAATATTGAAATATTATACAAAATGGGAGAAACGATCAGTGTTATTTTAATAACAGTGCCGACTATTAAAGATGAACAACACACATATCAAGTAAGAATCGGTGCAGCATTGCTGAGGCAATAGTGTACCTGCGGGCATTTTTGTTCTTTCGTTTCAACTACAACAAAATGCATATTTTGCTCATCAGACGCGTTTCGCTTTACTGAAGTAAGGCGTCATCAGTGTTCTGCAATTAAAAGTATTTACATTTTGTTTTGCTTTTAAGATCTAAAAACAGTTCATTAACAGTTCTTGATTTTTACTTAATTCTAAACGGACTATTTTTCGATCTTAAAAACAAATCAGATTTAAAATATCTTTAATTATAGGCCACTGATGATGCTTTACTTCAAGAAAGCGAAACGCGTCAGGTGATAAAAACACGGATTTTCTTCTAGTTGTAAGGACGGACCAAAAATGCCTCAGGGACATTAAAGCGACTACGAACAATGTTGCCACACATACGAGGAAAAGAACGTACCTATTGACCTTTGCCACCCAGAAACAAAGACAACGATTTGTTGTTTGCCTTTGATTCACCAGTTTTACGAAAATGGGCTGATAGGAGCCTGTGTTGGAGTGTGTGTGTAATGGTAACATTTATTTGTTCCTTTTTGAATCCTCCTCATGAAGTCGTGAACATTTTCTTCCTTATTTCATAATTTTCGTCCATTCTCCCTTTGTTTTTCCACTATACCTGCTATATTCTTCTCTTTATCCCTCCTCCTCTACGACCATAGTAAACTTTATCGATATTTTTATCAACGATACTTTATAATTTACAAAACTTTGTTGATCTGCTGTTTTGTTTGGTATTCTGATCCTGCAGATCTTCAGACATATAATGCAGAAGTCTGCTGGAGTGTTAGAATTTTTCAATCTTTGTTCGATGACTCCGTTTATTGTTGAAGATAAAAGGAATAAAAAAACCGTGAATCGGTTATTACAGAAATTAGTTATTATGAGCAGTGTTGACAATCCCTATAGCCGAAAAACGTTTGTTTCAGAGATACTCACCATCCCTACTGCTCCCATTCACACAGTCCCTCCCCGTGGCATTACTCTGGACCATCAGCAGAGCCATCAGTCTTCCTACCACTTTGATGTTGACCATCGCCTCCTGATGTCTTATGCTAACCTTCCCACCTGGACACAACCACTTAATCCTATAAACGTCGGTCAAATAAAAACAAGACGCAGGGGAAAAAAATGATGTTAGATGCAAGTAGGTCTCGGGCTCTGAGCGTTACGCACAGACGTAATTGTATATATAGACAGTTAATCCATCCCCGTACTCGAGAATCTCGAAGATTTTTGTCTGTTACCGACATTCCAGTGGCAAGCTACCGATCGCAGAAATTCCAAGGCTTTCGAAACTGTCCGACTTGAAGTCGGATAACATAACAAAAGAAATTTTTTGACTTGTGTTATAGTAACAAAATAACAGGTGCCACATCTTTTCCTCTACTTGTATTGTGAAACCCTGCTTCTTCTTATTGTCATTATTCTAGGTCAAAGGAAGTAGCGTACAGGTTTCGATGAGTTAGGTTACGAATATGAAAATACGTGACATAAACGCATTGACTCAAAAGCTTACACTTACTACACCGTCAAGGACTGGAGACCTTTGTACGTGACATAAACTTCAACGTGATACCTCTACCGATTCTTGAGAAAAGGGTTTTCAGCAGTCGCGAAGACAGCCAGACAGATGGACAGCAAAGTGATCCTCTACGATTTCCGTTTTTACCGGCTGAGATACGGAACCATAAAACATAACTAAACTGTTTGTTAGTTCAAAACAAATCGCCATTACAATTTTGGTAAACATTTTTGGAATACTGTGATCAATAAATTATTACATTTTGACTAAAGTTCAGTCTTGATCACACTTTTTATGTTTCAATGATATAGGTAACCGGTTTCGGTTATCTTCGTAACAGCTGAGGAGAGCTCCGCCTACCTTCCTATGGGAGCCATGGGTCTGATGATGGTTATGTAAAAATAACCGAAACCGGTTACCTATATCATTGAAACATAAGTGGTGTGATCAAAACTGAACTTTAGTCAAAATATACTAATCGCCATTACTGTTAATACATTTGTCCCACTATAAGACAATGTCTTCACGGTAAAATGTTTACGGTTGTCCATGAAATCGTTTGTACCCAGTCTTGCACCTCTTAGCCCAAAGCAAATCGATGTCCACGAATGTCTTTCCTCATGCCTCCAAAATTATGAAGTTCACTTGGGGAGGGTTTGGGGTTGTATAGAGGATGTGTAAGGACTTCTGCACCGTAGTCGAAACAACAGGTACTCCAGCTCCGCGAAGCTTATGATGACCTTTTCCTTTGACGCCAATGGCTCGTTGTTCACTGACTTTCTGTAGCACGATGTCGTTTCGACTACGCTGCAGAAGTTTTGCAGGGAAGCCCTTACACATCCTCCATAGAGTTTCTATCTCTCCCAATGCGATTCCCATATTTTTTGAACCTGAAGAAAAACATTCGTGGCCATCGATTTACTTCGGACGAAGAGGTACATGCCCAAATACAATCTTGGTTTCATAGGAAACCGCAATCATTGTTGAAAGAAGGCGCTGGCCACCTTGTCTCATAGTGGGACAAATGTACTACAGTAATGGCGATTAATTTTGAAGTAGTACACAGTTTATCTACTTTTCTTTCTCCATCTGTCTCGTTCTTATTTCACTGCTCCTTATACGACACTAGCTTAGCGCCCGCTGTTTCGCACGTCTACACTTTATGGCCTGTAAGTATTCATTTTTGTTTCTATTTAACCGAATTTTTGTTTTGTTCACAAATTGCAACATCTTCTAAGCTTTATATGCTAATTACGGCCGTATAAGCATGGACTTTTCCGTAAGTACTGACCAAAAAGCGATTCTGGTAACTGGAGTCTAAAGTTTTTGTAACACATGTGTTTTGCGTTTCGTGGAGATATTTCCCCCCAGTGGAAGTGATATACAATTTTTTATAAATTTAGCTTTAAAATTTTTTTAATGTAACGCAATATTTTCTTAGAAATTTTCATGACCTATTACACTCTCCTAGGGGTTGATTTTCCAGAAACACTGAAACACGTTTTTGTTTATTTCTCACCGAGAAGCCAGTACCAATCGTCATACATATAGCCTTAAAAGTTCTTTAGTAGTTATTTACTAATTATTTATCTTCAAAATTATTTATCTTCTTCTATTTTACCCCTTAGTGGTTTAATTTCCAAAAATGCTAAACACGCCTTTTTTATTTTCTAACTGAGGAACCAAATATCAGTTTTGGTAGATCTAGCTTAAGAGTTACTTTATTAGTCTTTTATCCCCTGTTTCATCTAAGGAGTGGGCTGGGCAATAATGAGTCAGTGAATCAATCTGACACCATTTCACCCTCTTAGGAGTTGAATTTACAAAACCAGAGGAACAAGTATTTCCTTATTTATGACCGAGAAACAAAATACCAGATTTGGTAGGTCTCGCGTCAAAATTGTCTTAATACCGCAATTAAAAAAATGCTTCATCCCCTATTTTACCCCCTTGTGGGTGACATTTCGAAAAATCCATACTTACACGACAGCCATAGTATATTTATCCACACCTCCAAGTTTCATGTTTCTATCCTTGGGCTCGTCCATAATGAGTCAATCAGTCAGGATATTGCATTTTTATATGGAGATTTATGATTGGTCACGCTAGTCGTCCATTTACAGGGTGCTTTGAATAATCCAAATAACTTTGTGTCCAATATCAAGATAAGAAATATTTCAACCAAATGTTCTTCAGCTGCCACAGGGACATTAATCATCATGATTGCCTTTCTTCTACCTTCGTTCGGTTGAAGGCATCAAGAGCAGTAAGGGAATTTTAAATATCACTCAACAGTTTTTATTCGGTAGCCCACTTCCTTAAGACCTGTTCGGAAACGTACCACAATATATTTATTCACATAAACATGACTTTATTAAAAACTTAACACAAAAATGACTATTACTGTTTTGTATTAGCGCAAAGTGAAGGTACCGCGATAACATTGGTTGAATGCTAGTTGTGAATTTCCCTTGTAATTCCATTTATTTACCGTTACGTTTTTAATCACCTTGTTGTTATTTCAGTTGCACACTGTGATAGGTTTTGGAGTGAGTCTTGAGGGTCGGAAATGAACTGCCTAATAAAAATCACAGGTTGCTATTTAAAAAGGTCACACTGTTGTTCGTATGATCCTAACAAACCAAGTATCAAGAAATGCAGTCATGGTTTTTAATGTACCCTTGGTAACTGAAAACATTTGCGTTTACTTTGATCATGTACGGTAACTTATTTTGAGTGGTCAAGATAAATGATACACCCTGTAGATACTTCCATATCTATTTCCTCCAGTGCTTCTTGATTTAGTAATGTTTGTCTCACTGATTTAACATTCCTCGCATCACCATTGTGAAATGCATTCAGTATTCTAATACTTAGAATTACTGTGGTCCACGTTCCACTTCCATGTCTAGATATAAACTTCGAGGAATGTCTTTCTCCTGCTTATCAGATACCATTAGAGCTCTTCTGTCGTGGAACGCTCTCGCTGTGTGCGCCAGGCTACTTCTGATATCATCCTTGCTTCGAGTATCCTGTGTAATGTGTTTTTCCAGAAGCTACCTGCTGCTACATGACTCTGTGAGCAGAATGAAATCATCTAAGATACTGAAGTTACCTTGCAGTCAAAAAATGATCGATAAACCAGAATAAAAATTCTCAATAGCGGTGTGAAATGAAGTCACATGAAAGGATATATTATAGTCCGTAAGATATAGGGCGAGTCAGGGGGAAAGGTATATGCATTGATAGTATTAGTGATTCTGAACATAAGTCTTTATATGGCCATATGTACTACGCATTTACGTACATTATCATTTTCTGTATTATTCAAATATTATTATTGTTTACAACGTACCGCACTACTGTAGAGTAGGGGAAACGAAGAGATGAACAATTTGATACACAGATACTTGTGGTATATCAAGTCAGGAAAGTTTCTTAAACTGACCTACGAAAAATGTCTGATCTACAACGCATGCACATGGTACTAAATTTTAAATATTTTCGCGCCCTCTTCGAGCGAGATATTAGTCCTAGAGAAAAAAAAACTAATAGTACTTCTTATAGAAAATTTAATGCATTTTAATTTCGCACTGAGACACTTTTTCGTTAGGGGGTACTGTTTCCGAGTTACTCAAGAGAAATTTACAAGAGTAATATCGGAAATCATTCCGAACAGGACAAATGTCCTTTTGAACTTTTTTTATTCAGAATCACTAATAGTTCACCCCTCAAACGATGTACCTTCTTCCTGACATCTTGTATAGTAAAGTAACCTCCACATAATACGTCCAACAGCAAATCAACCTACAGTGTTTACGAAAAGACACATACACCATTGCTTTGAGTCAAGAACGGAAAAACTTCCGTAGTTTAGAATTAAAGAATCGAATATTCAAACACAGTGTTTCTTAAAGTGTGTATCCCCTTTCTTGTGATCCAGCTTTCTTTCATTGGCTCTGTTTCATTGAGACGGGAAGAGGAATATGCATATCGAATGTCTTACAAGCATCATCATCTTCATGCAACGACACGGCACATTCCGAGAAATGGAACTTATGCTGACTCTTTTCTCGACTCGTATTCTGAAACTGTGAACAAACTTCAGTCATCGAAGGTCGTATGAATGGCTCTGTCACGTGTAACGGAATGTTAGAACCACTGTCGGTTAGGAAAGACTAATTGCAAATATTGCCTGGTCAAAAACCGACGTTCCCCGCAGCTCGATTTTCCAACAAAACCGGGTAGCGCTGCAATGAGAAAGCGTAATATGAAACAAATTCACTACAAAATATAGAACTACCTGCAAGATTGAAACGTATCGAGACTGTAATACAAAAATAAATGACTTAAATGATAGTGATCACCTTTTCCTTAAATTTCTAAGACATTACCTGGTCTCGGGAATAACTGTTAGGAGGATGAAATGAATTTAATTATTTTAAGTCGTATTCACATCGAAACTTTTTAAAAAATTTTGGAGAGTTAATGAGAAAGTGATGTTTGCTACCGCATACTCTTGTAAAAATGGCACAATGTCTTGTGACTTTTATACGTTTATAAATGGAAAACATTTGCTGCCGCTTTTTTTATATAATGTGATGAAAAACTAATTGAAGTTGTTAGAACACAATATGAAAGGAAGATGTTAAAACTTACAAGAGCAGATACATTACGTAATCGGTATTAGAAGGAACTGTAGTTAAGCTGCACTCTTTTCAGACATTTTGGGACCCTTCACATTCTTTATTATGACTAGATTAGGCCACACATTGGCTTTCTTCAGTCACCAATAAATGGTAGAGCCAGTCACTATTAAAACCATATTCCTGTGTCCAAAAGAAATACAAGGTACATATGAGACACCTTTCTCCATACATATAAAATAGTTTCTTTTTTCATCTAGATATCACCGTACGCTACCTTTAAAACAGCACTACATTAGATAATCCTTCACCAACCACGTTCCCATCACGCGAAGTGCCCATCTTGGGTTAAACAGAATTTCATAAATCTCTAAAACAATAACAGCCTGAAGGCTACACATCTGACATCATTATTTTGCCAATATAAAATACTGTTTTAAACACAAGACCGGCCAGATGTTGGTCGGTAGACTTAAATAGGTTACCAAAGAAAGTGTTACTGTAACATGAAGTAAACGGTTTTGACCGAGCTAACCACTAGTTTGACAGGTCAGATATTAAAGAATATTTGCCTCAGAGTTGGAAGGAAATGTGAAAAGCTAACAATATGGGCGCAGAATGGATATCGATTATATAATACAAACGGTCACGTATACCAGGAAGAGGATGGTGCACGGCAGCAATCCAGTCAAACTTCTTGTTACACTTGATACTTCGAGTGTATTCGGAACATTCTTTTTGAAAAAGTTTTATTAGCTTCCTCGAAGGATAGAACAGGCTCATTGTAGGACTCTGTTCATTTATGCTAAATTCAGAAGAGCTAAAAGCGGAAGAGAAGTGCTGGCAACTGCGAATATTAGAGAGGGGATTACACTTTGCAACATCTGTCCCACAATCAACAAAAAACATCGGCAGCCTTGGACGAAACTGATGTAGAGGAACTGCTTTTATTTGGTCCCTGGATCAGTGACTCCCTCACAAAAAATTTGAAATACTAGTTCATGTGAAAGAATGTTTATTTATGTGTCTACAAGAGTGAAGGCAATTCTGCCGGGTAACCGTTGTGTTTTATTTCGAAAATACGTTCTTCCAATTTTTCTTCCCATTAAGGTCTTTACAATAAAGCGTGCTTTGTGTGATCTACTGTATAACAGTTCTTTAGAATTTGGTTACCTTAGAATTTTATGAAATCCTAATACTCGTCAACTGACTTTCTAATTTTTTCATAGCCGACCGAGCATTGAACAAACTTAAGTAATGAGAACTCGAACAATCGGCTATAGAAACGACCCGCAAGTATTATCTTCTCCTGAGAATTTGAGATTTCACGGCCGTCAGCAACACACAGTACACGCTGACAGCTATTCTGTTTTAGGAATAGAAATGGAGAAACACGATCGGCACTACGCGAAGAAGCAGCAGCCGCTACATTGGTGGTCTCATGTCGGTAGCAGTCTGTAAACGTCCGTTTCTGTGTGAGCATCCGAGCGTTTGCGTGCAATTCTCACATGAGCATTTCTTTTAGGGTTCCAATGGTGGAAACGGTACCCGTTATAGGAGCCCTTTGATGTCCATCTGTCTGTCGGACTGTGAAGAACCCTTTGTTCAGAAACGAGTAGACGTATGAAGGTGAAATTTATGTCGCATACTAATGTTCACAGTACCTTGACGATGCAAAATAAATAAATAAATAGAAAAATAAATAAATAAACTTTCTACGTCAATGCAGTCAAAAGATACGGCTCTTTACGTCATATACATCGATACTCCCAAACTCACTCATCAAAAACCATAGGATACTTTCCGTTGACGTAGAATCATGAAATTTTCCATGAAGCAGCATTCCACAGTACACATAAAGAAAAAAAGGTGAGGAAATTGTCAATTTGTATGGCACCGTAAGAAAAAATATGTTTGTAATTGGTTACCCGTTTACTGGCTGTCTGTCCACGTTTTCAAAAACCTTTTGCTCAAGAGCGGGTGGACCCATCGAGTAAGAATTTATGTTTCATGCTAAAGTCCTCGTTGCCTTGCCGGTGGAAAAATTTAAGATTCTAAGCCAGTGTAATCAAAAGATAGGAGCATTTAGGTCACATACTCTTATTTTGAGATCTTCTCACTATCGATATTGATAACACGAAAAAATCATCAAAATTCTGGAATTTCGTAATGGATGAACTATCTGTACACCTAATTAAATTTTTACTGAACCTCCGGCGTGCGAGTTCTACTTGAACTTACCCGGATTTTATTTCTTCATTTTACCTAGGCACGATCTCGCAGAAGCGGAGCGCATCTGAATGTGCTATATCTCCCTGTAATGTTCGTGTGCAGCAATTCACATACACCACAATGTTCTGTTTCAAAAACTGAATTTTTGGTAAGATTAATGGTGTAACTGAAGGGTGACTCAGGTCACAGAAAAAAATGAAAGCGGAAAATTATTGTGCTTCATAATTTATCATCTAGAGACAGGGGATCTTTTTCTGATTGCAGGGGTGCGGGGTGGAAAGGGAAATGATTTTAGGAATCCCTCATGGTTGATTATTGTTCCCTCGGTTGCTCTTCATGTGTGTTAATTATATTACATTTAATTCGGCCTACTTAACGTAACAATTGTTCTTCTTGCAGTTGAGAAATCAATTCCATAACAGAAGCGGCAACAAAGAAAATTATAAAGTCCTTATAACGATTACTGACTGAATTCTGCATACTGTTCCTCTTTTCGTTTTAATAGATGGCTGTATACACACTTCTGCACATTAAAGAGTAAAACACGACTAATAAATTGAAAGCATTACCAGGAACTAGTAAGCTAGGCAGAATATTCCGAATTTGTGAATGTACATACTTACGAGAATGTCAATCGAAAAAAAAATTAAAAGCTTCTTAAACAACTAAATTTAGTCACTTTGCTACTATTCGTTATTGCTAATCTTGGAATCAGCAAATTGTGTTTAGTTTCATTCAGCACACATGTATTTTGGGGTAGTCTTCCATTACATCAAAGAAAACTGTGCCGGCCGCTGTGACCGAGCGGTTCTAGGCGCTTCAGTCTGGAACCGCGCGACCGCTACGGTCGCAGGTTTGAATCGTGCCTCAGGCATGGATGTGTGTGATGTCCTTAGGTTAGTTAGGTTTAAGTAGTTCTAAGTTCTATGGGACTGATGACCTCAGATATTAAGTCCCATAGTTCTCAGAGCCATTTGAACCATTTTTTGAAAGAAAAGTGTAGGGCTCGCCCTCCATCATCTCGTTAACAACTGTTTATGGTGTTGGCTACTTTAACTACAGCAACACTGCATATAATTCCTTTCATGAACTTTGTTGTAGCAGTCGATTAGAGTTGAGAAGTAATAATAACAGTCATCATTACGATACTAGAAGGAAAAGCGTCTTTCATAGTCTTCATTACAATTTATTTTAGCTCTGAAAGAGGTGAATAATTCTGCAAAAAAAAATTTTTGTCGTTCGCTGTCAAATACCTAACAGATAGTTAAGCTAAAGTGGATAGGAAGCTGATAAAAACCCTCTGTTCAGTCCCTTCAATTCCTTAAAAAATTCTTCTTTAGAAAGTTGTAGCTTATTATCTGCAAAAGTGTTAAAAATTTACTGGTGTTGTATGCTTAAATGTTGTCTTCTGTTATGTGGAATCATCTGTAAATGATGAGCATGTTGCCATATTTAAATAATAATTAAGTTAATGTTCTGTAAATTAACTCATTCTAAATCTTTGTCATATATCGACCGTGATATGTGTATCTAACAAACAAACACACAGCTCCATCCTTATAATGGTCCAATACCTTCGGCTACCAAAGGCAGCAAAAATAATTTGTAACTAATCGCCTTCGGAGAAAGATACAGATACCCTGAACAGTGATAATAAACTGAGGACTGCAGCTAGACGTCCACATAAATGAAGATATGATGTGTATCTACTTCTTTATAATATCCAAACATTTATGCGACTTAATAGCGCTGTGATCGAAGTTAACTATTCTTTTACGTTTCTAGTTGGTTTCAGGCTTACATTTCTTCACAGCTGAGGATAGTTTTCAGTTTATCCAAAGAAATAAAATGTTTAAATATCCAATCAGATATTAGTGGAATCACTTTCGAATAACACTTCGTCGCATTAAACGTGTAATTTATAAAACATGTAGGAGAACTGCAGCTACTGTTACAAATGTATTCGTGTTATAACAAAAGTACACATCATTTGAATTTTTCCTGAAAAGCTCATTAGTACACTACAGGACACATGGGTGTCCGAGGGAACTCTGTCCATCTTTGTGCAGATTCCTGATGTTCTCCAATCAGGAGTCTGTTCAGGTACTGAGGGAGACTTGTTAATATCAAAAGGGACAGTCTCACCACTTTTCTTTTGTTTCTTTTGACTTTTGTGTTAATTCATATATAAGAAAATTCTTGAAACCATTAAAAACCAATAGCGTTGACCACATATTCACAATCTGTGGAAACATAGCAATGAAAGAAAAAATTTGTGCATTAAAATGACTACAAACAGCAGTGAAAAAGTTACCGTGGAATCGGAAGAGCATTGCAATTATGTTAAAACAAGTAGATATTACCTCAGATTACGAGATGAAAGATTATTTAAATATGAAAACTCTTTATTGATTTGTTACATAGATGTATTCAAAACAATAAAATATGCAGCTTTCAATACACGCTTCAAATTTCTAAAAATATTCTGAAATTTTTATCACCATAAGCAAATTTTCCTCACATTTCTTTGAAAGGAGGTAATAAACAGTGCACAACATAATTAAACGATCAGTTTTTCGAAATCCTGTAATTTTGTCCCACTCAGAGTTTGAAATTTGATTTAAGGGCGCCTACAATCTTCCTCTGTAATGAGGCGTGGCACCTATGGAGTCCACCCACGGATTCTACGGCACTTTTAGCAAGGTGTTGACACATACGAAAAAAGGGCACAGCTTAGAAGCTCGGATGACGTGTAAAGTGGGTTAATGCCGTCAGATTGGCACCAATGCCACCACGGGTGTGTCACACGATGAGAGCTCGTCACAGCTCCTCTCACCCACACTTCATAACTTCGGTCGACGCCTTTGCGCGGAGATCGGAACGGCGACGCATAACGTTGAAATCACGAAGTTTCCTTAGGGTGGCCGAGGGAAAGGTTTCAGACCGGCTACTCCGTGATCACGTCATGGGAGTGCGTGGAACAGGAACACTGAAAAAATGTAAGGGCCATTTGCTGCTACAAATCACGTTCAAATTTCGTCGAATAGTTTTCAATGGACCCTAAAGGTTCCACCCTGTACACCACAGCAAAAGTTGCTGTGGGACTGCACTCAATAGGGGACTGGCCACTTTCAGTGGCGTTGCATCTCGTATGTCGAGAAGGCCTGAAATACCCTGGAGGCGTGAACTGTGCGAAATGTTGTCAAGAACGTCTTCCTTTGCTCATCGCTCTGCGAACTTTTGTTTTCTACCAAAATGTGACTGGGAATGAAAGTCCCAAGGAGAGAGGTGGTTCTATTGACACCGTTTACGTCAGCCCCTGAGGGCTTTTCATGTCGTTTCTGACCGGCGCTGTGTCCGAAATTTCTTGGGCCTCCCATTAGAAAACCGCGTGATTTCTGCGCATCACGGTTCTGACCTCCGGCATGGAGGCATCATAAGAAGGGCTGAAATGTGGGTAAGAGGGGCTGTGACAACCTTCCCATCGTCGGATTCCTCCACTACGGCGTTAGATAGAATTGTCGTACCATTGTGATATCATTAACCCACTTTACCAGTCACCTGAACTTCTCAGCTCTGACCTTCTTAACGCCTGTGTCGACACCTTATTGCTTAAAACGTCGTCCAGCGCGAGGATGACATCGCAGGGCGGCACGCTTTCGGACCGTTAGAGAGGAAGAGAGTAGACACCTTTGAGCCAATCTTCAAACTTAAGGGTTGGAAGTGGAGAAAATCACGGGCTTTCGAAAAAGTGATCCCTCAATTCTGTTGCGCACTCTATATGCGCAATGTCTTGCACATTGGGTAAATCTTCGTCAGACATGCATGGGAAGTAAAAACGTTTCCCTCTGTCACGAGTTCGTAGAAGTCATAAAAACGTCGAAATCTACAGGGAGGGGCAAATAAAAGTGACCTGGAGAACAGAGTTCCAGGTTAAAAGGAAACACAGCAGAGGAAAGGAAATACCGCACTGCCCTGACTACACCAGGTGTTGAAAGTGACCTCCATTCATCTTATGCCACTTTTGTTTCCTGGTCAGCTGGACTGCTGGAATTGCTACAATTTCAAAGTTCTGCAATTCTTGCGATACACCATAGACTTCAGGACTCCCCACACAAAGTAATCTCTCACTGCTAAATTAATAGACCTGGGTCGTCAACTAGGGCCGCGAACAGACTGACCTCTCCTAACAACTCTGTTAGGTGTGAAGACTGTGTAAATGTGCTCCAAGGTTCGGCCGGCTGTAGAGGTTGTAACTCCAACCTGTTGGAAGTAGTTGCAGGTCTTTTACTTCCCCGTTAATGCATACATTGACGTCTAGTCACGTCCACTCGTCAGTGCAACTTTTATTTGCTCCACCGTGCATGTCATCACAGAAGCGACGAAAATTTGTATTACGCTCTCTTTGTCCTGCGTCGGTCAATGCAGCCTGCCGCCATGGTGTCTTAGAGTTGAGGAAGATTTCTTCGAATGATCCTAAGCAAAATATATTACCTTTGAGCTGTTTTCCAACTGCTTATAACCTTATTAACCAGTATACAGACAGTACGCTACAAAGATATCGTCAGAATTGTAAAATTTTCAGCATAGCAATTTGGTTCTAACGGATTTCGGAATTGCAGTTACTTCTAAAAAATAAAAAAGTGTGTGTGTGTGTGTGTGTGTGTGTGTGTGTGTGTGTGTGTGTGTGTGAGAGAGAGAGAGAGAGAGAGAGAGAGAGAGAAACGCGTGATGTGAAAATAAGTACGGATACATCAGAGAAAATCAGGAAATACAAAACTGGCAAATCTGCCCCGTTTCCACGAAACTTCCTGGCGAAACATTACAAAAATGACATCATTAAACTAAAATGAAACATAATATTTATTTTAAAATGTGATTCTGAGCAACAATTATATGCTTTGCTAAGAGAAAGAATATGAATGAATGAGCGGGACAAGATGCTTTTGCAGACTGTCATCTCTAAGGCGGAATGAAAAGAAAAGAAAACAACGATGAAGACGTGGCAGGGCTGAAAGTACGATACCGGACTTGGACACGGGTACATTGCAGCAATGACGGATAAGTCTTCGATTTCAGTCTATTACACCCATTAACTAATGCACTTACACAGAAAAACACAACACACGCGCAAACACACACACACACACACACACACACACACACATACAACAAAAACACACTGGACGTTCTTATTTTTGTCTTTCCAGATGTCACTTAAATCAAAACAAAAAAAAGAACATGACCTGTCTCCTAGTTTCCTGCCACCAGGTCAGCACCATTTACCATTTGTACAATACGTTTCAGTCTACAACGTTTCACAGTATCAGCATACTGTGCGAAGCTAATGCCGTCCATCCTTGAACGCCCAATTTATGCATAATTTTAGAATGAAACAATTTAGATACTGAATTTGGCGTTCCGAATCAGTCGGATAAATTCGATCTAGGACGTGTGGGATGTCGTCAATCTTATGGGCAAGAAGATGGTGCAAAATTTAAAAGTTGATGTGAAAGTTATGGGCTCGCTGAGAATAATTTCAGGAATTTTGCCGATTTGCAGTTCTATGTATATAAGCGAGGTTTCTTTATTTTATACATCAAAAATCATAATTTGCAATAAGTGAGAATTTATTGTGGATGACGTAAACCATCTTGGTGCTCGTGTTTCCATATGACGACAAAGTTTGCGGAACAAGTGTGGTAGTTGAAAGAAGAACAAGTGTGAAATTTTTGGATTTAGTCTAGATGTTTAGTGCGTTAGTTTCTTTGAGTGGATACACGGGGCACAGTAGAGTGTTTTCCTTAGAAGAGCGTTGAATGTATTTTCTTTGTATTATTTTTGAATAAATAATCACTCCAGTTATTCCACTGAAGGGCATTCCACGTGTCTCGAAGAACAAAGACATCAGCGTGGTAACGTTCTACTCTGACCAGTTATTCCTAAAGCTATGTTACCTCCTACACACCTGCCTCAACTCACCATTATTAGACAACTAAATCCACACATGTTGTTTCTTTCCCCTCGTTCAATTGTGGAGTTAGAGTAAAATGTCTCTGCTTATTGTTAATAAGAATTTCACAGTTTTCAGTGCATAGAACATTTCTGTCATACATTCATTTGCCAGTCACTCTGCCAGCAATACGGTACTGAAAACATAAGCAAAAATTTAGATTTCACAAATTTATATAAATTCTTTATTATTCAATTTCAGCAACAGTAATTTATATTATGTACAGTAAGTGTGATTTAGCTACAACGTTTCTTATCAGACCACTCCACGACATGCGCACATTAAAATTCTTCCTGCTGTGAATTCTGATGAGACAGGGTAATGTTAAAAAGTAAATTGTGGAATCGTAAAACTACCGTAGGTTGCTGTTGACTAACGAACGTAAGTGTAGATTAGGGTTGCTTTCCTAGTGGCTTTTGTTAGTTAAGGTCGTAACTGCGTTACCTGTACACTGGGTTTGTTACATACCTATCGGGCGGTACTTCATAATGATCGCTTTCTTCCAGATGTGATCATGGCCTTACTAGGTTCCCCTAAAAACTAGAAGTGGTGAACTGTATGGAAACTGAGTGATGGTATATAATGGGCCAGGTAACCTATGGAACATTTTTGTTCTACATTATTACCCTCATCAGTACAAACGTTACTTGTTTCAAAACTGAAATTGTCAATGTTTAATTCAGGTTTTATTCCAAAGTTGTTGGTTTGTAAAGTGGAATAGAGCGATGTTGTAGTAAAAATGAAGAAAATAGTATAGATTTATCAAACAACTTTAGGAAATGCAATTTCCTCAACAATAAGGTAAAATAAGAAAAGGCGAAAACAAAAATATATCAAACATCCCTGGAATACTAAGTCGAACTTATACAGGGCGTTCAAAAAAAGTGTCGAGTACTTTAAGATGTGGTAGTGCTCATCGAGACAAGATAAATGAGTGCAGTAAACATGGGTTTGGAAATTCCTACTTTCTGCGATAAGCATGTGTTTACAGGAGGTGTTGAATTTGGTGTCTGTTCATGAAAATGCACCCTCTGCCCTCTGGCGTAACGAACGATGCACCCTTTGAAGTACACCCTTTGTTGCTGTACCTGCCGGCACGCACTGAAGGCGCGAACCTGTAGTGTCTGCGCATCGTTAATTGGCGTGGCGTAGACCAATCCCTTCAGGTGTCCCCATAACCAATAGCCTAGGGGATTTAGATTTAGGGAAAGAGCAGTCTAAAGTGTTCAAAAAATGGCTCTGAGCACTATGGGACTCAACTGCTGTGGTCATAAGTCCCCTAGAACTTAGAACTACTTAAACCTAACTAACCTAAGGACAGCACACAACACCCAGCCATCACGAGGCAGAGAAAATCCCTGACCCCGCCGGGAATCGAACCCGGGAACCCGGGCGTGGAAAGCGAGAACGCTACCGCACGACCACGAGATGCGGGCTCTAAGGTGTCGCCCCCCCCCCCCCCCCTTTTGCCTGATCCGTCCAGCGGTTCTGGGTCAGATGTCAGCGCATATTGTGACGAAAGCGTGCTGGTGCCAAATCATGTATGAACCACATTTGTACTCGTTGCTGCAATGGCACAGCCTCCAGATAGGTGATCAATACATTAATAGAAAAGTCCAGGCAATGCGCCTCAGTTAACCTTTATGGTGGCATATATGGCCCTATCAATCCATTGCCAAGTACGGGTGCTCATATGTTGATTGAGAATCGGTGTAGCCCACTTTCCTAAATTACTTGTTGATTTACATCTGCCTATACATGCTGGTAATGGAAATTCACAACACCTTCTCCTGTGAATCCTACCTCATCGGTAAATAAAATCATGGATGCGAACAGTGGATCAGCGCCACACTTCCACAAAAGCCATTGACAGTACCGCCGCCCGCCATGATGATCCTGTGGTCTTACGGCCGAAACGTGCTGTAGGTGATATGGGTACAGCAATTATTCATGGAGTACCCCTCAGAAAAGAGAGTGAAAAATGCCTTCTGGCCGGCTATTGTGACCGAGCGGTTCTAGGCGCTTCAGTCCGGAATCACTCTGCTGCTACGGTCGCAGGTTCGAATCCTGCCTCGGGCATGGATGTGTGTGATGTCCTTAGGTAGGTTTAAGTAGTTCTAAGTCTAGGGGACTGATGGCCTCCGATGTTAAGTCCCATAGTGCTTAGAGCCATTTGAACCATTCTGAACGGACCACCTAGTGGTAGGTAGAGTACTACTGTGTGTAAGACATCGTAATACCCTGCCGCCACATTTGACGGAGCGCCAATGCAACGAATGTGCCAATATCCGCAAGCAAGCGTCGTTCAGCCATTCCTACAAACACATGTATATCTCGGAAAATATACGTATTCGGAGCGATGTTAATTGGACTGACTTCTCTTGTTTCGATGAGTACTACTGTCTCTCAAAGTATTCGACACTTCCTTTTTTAAATTCCTCTATGCAACATATTTCTGTTATTCATACACAATTCCGACATTATCAATAATAACAGGATGCACTTGTCTTTGGTCATGAAGAAGAACATTCTACTGACTGCAAAATAACAAATATGTATATTTTTATGTTTATGCATGTGAACTGCACTTGCATTAAAAGTAACTGGTTTGGTTACATAAAAACGCAGAAGTTACGCGATTAACTAATTTTTATTACGTATAAAATGCCATTTATATTTTGTAAGGATATAAAATCGACAATGGGCTGACACTGAATGATGAATTGTTCTAATCATATGCGAAACAAACAACCAAATAATCGAAAAAATGAAGAGAAGTTGTCGTCTGCTATTTTCTCTCTTAGACATTCATTTCTGTTTCTTTCCCTACCAGCTCTACCACTTCTGCCTGTAACCCTACCATTTACTTCCACAGTGTACCAAAACATCCGAACCAAAGTTTTGGTACCGCACGACACAAGTAAATTAGGTGTTTTCAGCCTGCGGCAAGTTTAGCTTCAACTGTGAATGAGCATTAGCATTGCCTGTGATTTATTTTGAATAAAAGGCTGTGATGATATCATCTAATGTTCCTTTTCATTAGGTTCGCGAGGCTAGTGTTCTTTTCCGGCCACAACATCAAAATAATTCCGGAAGCTAATGAGGATATCATGTGGAACGTGAATTAAGTGATGCAATGGACACCTGTTGAAATCGTAATCCTTATGCCGTGGCGGACCACTGTATTTTGCCAGCATGCAGGCCGCAATTTATTTCATCTTCACCACACGTAATAGCCGCTGGCGTATCATCATCCGCCGGTTTCTTTCCTCCCGCTCGTGAACTAGACGGCTCGACGCTTATTGATGCAGGAACACACTCTGTCCAGTGCTTCAAATCAGGTTTCGCAATTTCAGATCGTTTGACGATGAATGAAATGACATTTCGAAAAAAACTGGTCACGACAACCGAAACCGAGCCTCGTGTTTCGCAAGCACCGCTCAAACGGCAGTCAAATGGACAGAAAACTTCCGCATAATCATTCTTGGAGTGTGATGAGTATATTACATGAACAGCTGGCTATGCTGAGAACAGTTGACATTTCAGTATGCTGTATACGCCGATGAGGTATGTCACGGTGTAGCTCTAGAAGTATCTGAGAAGGGCTATCAGAAAAGGATGGTGTGACGGAGACGGCTTGTATTCGATAATCTGAAGCCGTATTCGACGTATGTAACTACATAGCATCTGCAAAAATTAAAACTTACGATTTTCCCATTTGGTAACGATTTTAAAAGAGATGTGCCACAAAGTTATGGACATATGTCAGAAAGTCATTCGAATTTTTCAGTTGAAAAGTCACTATTACATTGAATTACGGTTAACAAAAGCTCGAGAGCAATTCTTCCAAAAAAATATACACTAATATATGCCATATTGTTTATATGAGCTCTGGGGCAATTTACGATGATGAGAGCAAACACTGCCCACCACGAGGTTGAATGCCGTCTGGAACGAGGCATGCTGAGCATAGATGGAATTATTCTCGCGACAATATGAGCTTGAAATCCCATATGTATACGAGGTGTGTGAGAAAAGTAATAAGACTGACAATACTGTGAGCGATCCGGCTACTTTGTGTAGATCGGTGTTTTCATCCGTTTCAGATACCCAGTCCGAGTTTCAGTTTCGTACAGGCATCATGTGATTTTTGAGAATGTCATGATTGATGTGTTTTTGTTGCAAGTTACAGAAATAGAATAGCGGAATTTAGATTAATATTAAGCCATCAAGATTTGTATCTATCTTGGGGAATTGGCGATTGCTACCTTTAAAAAGGTGAAACAGGCGTAAGGGGAACATTCCTTATCAAGAGCATAAGTCTTTCGCTGGCACAATTCAATTTTGAAAGGCCGCGAACACGCTGAAGATGAACATCGCTCAGGGAGGCCTTCAGCTTCAAAAACCCATGAAGACGTCGAACGTGTGCGTGCTCATACGAGACCAGACTGATGATGGGGACCTCCTAAAAATAAAGATCTTCACCGGACATGAATTTTTGACCGACATTTGACAAATTCGAAAGGTTTGTGCCAAAACATTGTAGAGAAACCTCAAAACTGAGCAGAAGGACAGTCGAAGAAACATGTGCGTTGATTTTGTTGAGAGGAGTGACTGCCAGTGACCACGAATCGTTCAGTCATGTGATCACAGGTGATGAATCCTGTATTGTTGAGACGAACCTCAGACAAAGGAGCAAAGTGAGGAGTATCACACAGAGACGTCTCCTCGACCGAAAAAAAAGTTCGAATGAGCAAATCAAAGATCAAAATACTGATTTGCTTTTTTGACAGCAGGGAGGTCATCCATAAAAAATGTCGACCAGTTACTTTGCAACGATGTCCTTGAAAAGCAAAGGCAAAGGGTGAATCAAGTGAGACAGACAACGCCCTCTGTCACACAGCCACAGGGTTTCTGAGACCTTGTTCCACAGCCGTGCTGTTCACCTGATCTGCGTTCTTGTTACTGTTTTCTTTTCTCGAAACTGAAAAATGTCTAAAAAGGATTTCATTTTCAGACTATGGAGAATATTCAAAAGAATGAGACCGACATGTTAAACGCGCTACCATCAGAAGCCTTTTAGCGCTGCTACAAAGATCAGGAATAACAAATGGTTCAAATGGCTCTAAGCACTATTGGACTTAACATCTGAGGTCATCACTGCCCTAGACTTAGAACACCTTAAACCCAACTAAACACACATCCATGCCCGAGGCAGGATTCGAACCTGCGACCGTAGCGATCGTTCGGTTCCAGACTGTAGCGCCTAGAACCGCACGGCCACTCTGGCCTGCAAACCAGAGGCGTATTCGGATGAAATAATGTTCGAATATCAATTCCCCTTTCTGTCCATAGTTTCCTTACAAGTCACTCGCTATCTCTTGGGCTCCTACCTTGTCCAGCACATAGTTGGAGGCTGCCGTATGTATTGACGACCTCGTTGCGTGGATAACCTTAATCTCCGCTCTTCTACCTCTCCCGGAAATTTGTGTCACTTACACGAAGGCAGCTGCTTCGACGCGTCACACGAGGCTCCCCGCAAGTAGGCGGCTTCGCAGCTTCTGCCACTGGCAGCCCACGATTTGTCTTGCACGCAGGGAAATTTCTCCGGCGCTGGTTGACAGGTGAGACAGGCGGCTGGTGGGAGGCGGCAGTGGGGGCGGTCGCGGCCGCGCCAGCCCCTAAAGGTCGCGCCTCATTATTTCGGGAGCGCGTAATATAAAGCGGCAGGCATCCGGGTCACGCGTCGTCTATGCTCTCCCACCGTGCGTTGCGCAAACTAAGCTGCTGGTCACACCCAGTGACTGCCTGCCTACTCGCCGTGCGGGATCAATGCGAACAGCGCAGTCATCCTCAAACTGAACGGTGCCACGCAGTAGTTGAGTAAGACACTGGGCTGTCGCTGTGATGACTGGATTTCGTATTCCCGTCCTGCCTTTCTGATTTACCTCTTCCGCGGTTCGCCACAATGACCATTCTTTGAAGACCAATGCCGATGTACCTTTCCATTTGTAATGGCTGCGACGAATGTCAAAGAACTTCGTCTATGTGCTTACTATGCCATTCACACTTATACTAAGCAATACAGCAACAAGCAACTTTTTATGTACACTGCCGCGCGGGATTAGCCGAGCTGTCTTAGGCACTGCAGTCATGGACTGTGCGGCTGGTCCCGGCGGAAGTTCGAGTCCTCCCTCGGGCATGGGTGTGTGTGTTTGTCCCTAGGATAATTTAGGATAAGTAGTGTGTAAGCTGATGGACTGATGACCTTAGCAGTTAAGTCCCATGAGATTTCACACACATTTGAACCTTTTTTTTCTGTACACTGCTGCCCATTAAAATTGCTACACCAAGAAGAAATGCAGATGATAAACGGGTATTCATTGGACAAATATATTATACTAGAACTGGCATTTGATAACATTTTCACGCGATTTGGGTGCATAGATCCTGAGAAATCAGTACCCAGAACAACCACCTCTGGCCGTAAAAACATAGCTTGGATGGCGTGTACAGGTACAACTGCCCATGCAGCTTCAACACGATACCACAGTTCATCAACAGTAGTGACTGGTGTATTGCGACGAGCCAGTTGCTCGACCACCATTGACCAGACGTTTTCAATTGGTGAGAGATCTGAAGAATGTGCTGGCCAGGGCAGCAGTCGAACATTTTCTGTAACCAGAAAGGCCCGTACAGGACCTGCAACATGCGGTAGTGCACTATCCTGCTGAAATGTATGGTTTCGCAGGGATCGAATAAAGGGTAGAGCCACGGGTAGTAATACATCTGAAATGTACCGTCCACTGTTCAAACTGCCGTCAGTCCGAACAGCAGGTGCCCGAGACGTGTAACCAATGGCACCCCATACCATAACGCCGGGTGATACGCCAGTATGGCGATGACGAATACACGCTTCCAATGTGCGTTCCCCACGATGTCACCAAACAGGGATGCGACCATCATGATGCTGTAACCAGAACCTGGATTCATCCGAAAAAATGACGTTTTGGCATTGGTGCACCCAGGTTCGTCGTTGAGTACACCATCGCAAGCACTCCTGTCTGTGATGCAGCGTCAAGGGTAACCGCAGCCATGGTCTCCGAGCTGATAGTCCATGCGGCTGCAAAACGTCGTCGAACTGTTCGTGCAGATGGTTGTTGTCTTGCAAATGTCCCCATCTGTTGACTCAGCGATCGAGACGTGGCTGCACGATCCGTTACAGCCATGCGGATAAGATGCGATAGGCTACAATCCGACCTTTATCAAAGTCGGAAACGTGATGGTACCCATTTCTCCTCCTTTCACGAGGCATCACAACAACGTTTCACCAGGCAACGCCGGTCAGCTGCTGTTTGTGTATGAGAAATCGGTTGGAAACATTACTCATGTCAGCACGTTGCAGGTGTCGCCATCGGCGCCAACCTTTTGTGAATGTTTTGAAAAGCTAATCATTTGCATATCACAGCATGTTCTTGCTGTCAGTTAAATTTCTCGTCTGTAGCATGTCATCTTCGTGGTGTAGCAATTTTAGTGGCCAGTAGTGTATGTTCGTTGAACGATCGTTGAGGAGATGTTGCTAGTAGCCCATTGGTTCATCTAGGCTTTTAGTTCCACAACAGTTGCGCGTCTGTTCGTCCACACACATCTCCGCAGCCGTCTTTCACCCCTGTTATGTACGACCACAGTTGCCTCAGTGTTGGTTTTGGTTAGTGCCATTTTACCATGCACGGTTTAGTTTAACGACAGCGCACGCGAACAATTTACTAACTTAGACGTTTCGGAAATGCTTGCATCATTGGCCCGAAAGGCAACGGCCATGCCTTTTTGGACGTCAGATAAATCGCAACGTTTCTGCATTGCGACAACGACTGCACAGTTGCCCGATTCCCCCAGACATGCTGTACTCGTATATACTGTCCATTGCTAGTGCAGCCACTTACCGTCTCTGAGTTGTTATTGCAGGTTGACGTCGAATTTAGACGTTGGTCACAATAATGTGACTGGACTGTGTATTTCATGTTTTATTTAGAACTTACTTCCTACTCTGCTTATTGCACGATTTACAATTTAAGCTTCTGTACGAGCAGTCATTAAGAAGCTTAAACTGAAAATAGTACTTTCAACGACAGTAAGTATAATATGATCTTGACCATAGATACAACTTTTTCCATGCAGACAATAACGTCAGTCGCCAGCATGGCAGATACTGTGTTGCTTTTGAGCAAGATGTAGCTGAAAAATGTTTGTGCACACTTATAATAAAGGCGGCTACAGGAACAATAAGCGGAGTAGAAAATAAGTGCACCTAACCAGTAATATAGCGTTAATATACAAGTCGCGAAGTACAAGAGCTAAACAAACGGTTCATTTACAAAGGCCACCTGCAGCATCCAGACTGCTGTTGCTGTTTTAACGACATGTAAACTCAGAATGAAGTACACTAGTGCCCAAAATTGAAGCACCAAACGGAAATTATGCAAGGTTGCGTTTGTTTTTCTACAAAACCGTATATACAGGTGATGATATAGTAGAAACAATGTAAATAATAAAGAACGTAAACAACTTCGACATACATAACGGTACACAAAAATCTCGTTTGTTTTTTCCAACTTAACGGATTTACACACACTTTCCGACAGGTAGTCTATGTGCTCAGTATGGATTGTGACCACCCCTGGCAGCAATATGGACCCGACAACGTCGGGACATGCTGTAAAGTCTCACGTTGAGGCAATAACGCCCATTCTTCCGGCGCAGTTGCTCGCAAGTCTTGCAGAGTCGTGGGCGGATGCTGGCGTGATGCAACCCATTTCCCTAGTAAATCCTAGACGAGCTGTATGGGATTCAAATCGTGAAAGTGAGCAGCCTCTGCCGTACGTGCAATACCTTCCGTTCCCAAGAAAACAACAGCCCATGCTCTGTGAGGTCGAGCATTATCGTCCATCACTACGAAGTATGGGTCCACTGCGACCCGCAGCAACCGCACATGAGGTCGCCAGATCCTGTCACGTTACCTGACACCAATGAAACCTCGCCGATACACCGGTACAATTTGACAATGAGCTGTTCGAGTGGTCAACATAAACCTTGCCCATACCGATAGGGATTGCTCTGGACATCGGTCTCTTTCCAGAATGTTTGCGTCTTGAAATCGTGTTCCACGTTCCCTACAGACGTGAATCGGCCGAGAATCACTATCCAGACTAAATCTGAACTCACCTGTGAAAAGAACATTGGCACACTGTTCGACCGTTCAGGTGGCATGTTGACGGTTTCACATTGGACGTTCCCTTATAGGAAGACGACGTGTCAGAGGTACAGTTGCAGCAGGTCCCTGACGACAACAGACACTCTGCCGAAACCTTCTGCACACCGTTTGCCTCGATACAACACGTCCAGTGGATGCTGCTAGGTCAGATGCCAGTTGCCGTGCATTGCTAAGTCAGTACCGTCGTGGCCTTACAGCCAAATAATGGTTCTCTCTCTGATGACACACATGGTCGGCCATGCCGTGGTCTTCGGGATACAGTTTTCGTCTCTATGATCTGTCGCCACATCTAAGAAACAACAGAACGATTCACATTAACCTATCGGACTACATCAGCTTCCGACTGTCCTGTTTCCATTCTTCGTGTGGTCATCCACAGCAGAAGGTCTGGTGGGCATCCTCTCTGCAATACTGCACCGCCTCTGACTGTGTACACAACGATTGTGGATGTGGGACCGCGCAGCAAACACTAGCCCTTTTGGTGGGTGCCCTGACGTCGTCGTTGGCGTGATTTACCGTTGGCGGGAAAGCCATCTTCCGTGCTGAACACCATCATACGGACATCTGTTGACAGTTTGTAAGATTATGTTGTGATTTAAACACATTAGGGAGAAACCGCAGTTTGTTCAAAAATGGTTCAAATGGCTCTGAGCACTATGGGACTTAACATCTATGGTCATCAGTCCCCTATAACTTAGAACTAATTAAACCTAACTAACCTAAGGACATCACACAACACCCAGTCATCACGAGGCAGAGAAAATCCCTGACCCCGCCGGGAATCGAAACCGGGAACCCGGGCGCGGGAAGCGAGAACGCTACTGCACGACCACGAGCTGCAGACCGCAGTTTGTTGTTTTAATTTTGTACACCAGTGTGTGTATTAATGGAACTGAAAATGGATGCCAATTGGCATAAATAAAAATTGTCATAAATAAAAATATATAAGAAAGTCGCTGGTTGTTATACTTCTTGAAATAATATAATTCGCAGCTACTGACATCCACAACCAATAAAACGAATAAATTATTGTTCATATTTAAACTGTTTGCCACATAATACAATAATTACTTTCACAGGACCTTTCTACCTTTCCACACTCGATAAATTCTTGGGAAAAATGCACACGTAAGCATTTCAATGCAAGCTCCGATTTCTCTTATTTAATCACGATCGTCATTTCTCCATCTATAGGTGGGACAAACAACATTATTTTGTCATTTAGAGAATAGACTTGGTGTATGAAATTTTTGTAAACCCTCGTCGTCAGTTTTGTAAAGGCCTCGTCTCTACTGCTGTGGAGGCCGAGTTGCCACTATTGTTACGGTAGGCCGAGCTGGTGAGTTCGTGCAACAGCTTCTGGTGCAGTACACCGCTAAGAGAATTTCTCACTGACACTATTGTAGAGCTATTTGCCAGGGTCAGGTGACAGGACAGGAGAACGAAGGTTCTACAACACTCCAACTAATTAGTAACAAAGACACACAGATGAGTTAAAAGGTTTACCTATCTTTGTGACTAGTTGAATAATGAAGTCTGCAACACTGTTTGTAATATAACCCAAATAGGCCCTCAATGGCTAGGTGCAAATAATCGTAGGTAAGCTTCACAGTACATAGCAAATGCTATGTACAACAACTTTCTGTTTTCTTCTAAGAGTTCTCCAAACGATGTCGTTTAGAGAACTCTTTGAAGAGAACAGAAAGTTCCCTGTCTTAAGTCAGCCCTGGACGATTACCTATAACGAAATGGGCGAGAACTCCTCTTCTGTCTTCCGAGTAGGCTTCTGTCCGTTGACGTTCGATCATTGGCGGATTGTACTCTGCCAGCAATTGGCCGAGGCGAGGTCCATATCTTCATCCTCAGCGCCGCCCGAGGCGCTGGTGTAACACGCTCAAGTGGCGAGTCTCTATGGCACTGCCACAAGCTCGCGTCTTTGCGCCTGTGGTGCTTTTGTCCTGACTGTGTCTTGCTCGGATGACACAGCAAAAAGACCGAACAGTAACTTCACTCGCCTATGTTTTAATTATTGTCATCCCCATGCGTTTATCGTATCCGTGAAACATTCACCCTATTTCGTGTTGATATAAAACGATCTGTCCTTTTATCTGTTTCCATGCTATCCGTCAATCCTGTTTGGTAAGGAACCCAAACCGCCCGCGCACCTGTACTCTAGAAGAGGCAGGACAGTGCCTTTAGTTGATTACCGAGTGAGATGGCGCGGTGATTAGCACACTGGACTCGGGTTCGGGATGAGGACGGCTCAAACTTCTCACCGGACACTGAGATTTAAATTTTCTCTGATTTCTCTAAATTGCTTAAGTCAAATACTGGGATGGCTCCCTTGAAAAGGGCACAGCCGGTTTACTTCTTCATCGTTTCCTGATCTTTAACTGTACTCCGTGACGAATGTCATTGTCGTCGACGCTATGTTAAACGAATCTTCCTTCCTTCATTCTTCAGTTGATTTTCGAATAATATACAATCTTTGGTTCGACTTCTCTACAACATTACTGTGTGATGCTTCCAATTTAAGTTCATAATAAATGTAATCACGAGGCATTTAGTTTAACTGATAATCTATGAAGTTGCGTGGTTGCGAAATGTATGTAAGTTGTATACTGATACTATATTTAACTAAATTTCTCACTACCAATCTGAGACAGTCTAATTCGTAAATTCCGATTACAGATTCAAATGTAGAATCGGCGTAGCTATTCTACTTTTGAACTTATTTACGCAAATATCTATTTATGAAAGTGATTTTAATTGATTTGAAATGCATAAATTTCTGTCAATTATATTACAGTAAATAATGGTTCACGCAAAAGTGTAAGGCGTGACAATGCAAATATTGCCAAACATTTTTCTTCGAACAACGGGGATATGCTTCGTGAGTTATTTATATACGACGCCAGGAAGTAATTGGAAATTATATTCAGTCGTTTTCATGACACAAAAAAGAAACTCAGATTAATGCGAATAATCAGTATCCTCTTTCTCCGTATTTACACACACCATCATTTTTGCTTATACAAAATATTTCTATTAAAAAAATTTGTTTTCTTGGATTCCAAACGCAATGTTATTTAACAACCATACTGGCGGAAGGGTAATTAGAATACTGAACACGTGACTGATAGTTCTCCCTGATTATCAACGCGTAGATACTATTGGACACAATGAAATCTTTGCACAGCAATAATTACTGAACCCACGCTTACAGATAACAGACTCAGAATAAGTTGAGATTTTCTGATGGGCTGTTTCTTTACACAGTCGTCTTGAAAGTCGTCCTTCATTCTCAGGCTGCACATCGAGGAGCCGTGCTGCACTTGCGCTATCCAGGGCGCTCATTCCGCCATGAGCCAACACCGTGTGCCCACCTCTCTGTAAGTACCACTGTCCAAGGCTGTGCCTCGACTCGACTGTTAGTAACTTGCCTTCCTGCTCTCTATTCAACAATGCATCCTCTAGAAGCCAGATTTTATGTATCGCTCATGTGTTCACCGTCCAAAGATGTTTAAGGTAACAACATTTCGAATAAACCAATAATCTTGATTGTGTTTGCATTCAAAGATACACCAAGTGGCGATTTACTACCATTTCACTTACTGCATTAACTTCTCATGATTTATCGTGTAACCGAAAGTAGCCTCATTATTTTAGTACACACGAAAAGGACGTCACACATTTAATTGTTCAGAACCGGGTGCCACTTTTTGCGCCATGCAGATGCACTGATGAATCAATTAATTATAACCTCTGCCCACTGCATAATGGGATACCACATGGTGGCGCCGAGGGCACGTAATCCTGTAAGAACAGAATACGAGGACTGATCAACAGTGACTGGGACTGATTATTTCCTGTAGCTTCCGTGGCAGTTTCCGATCAGTACCATGAATATTTGAAAAGAGCGCGTTTTTATGTATAACGTCCATAGGCAACTGCACTCTCATGCCTGTAGGTTGATGGTAATGCTCTAGTTTGTAGACTCTTTTTGCATTTCACATACCAAACAGTGCTGGTGAAGCGAGAGAATCCGTAAGGAGCAATAAAATTTTTGCGTTGCTTTAAATCATACAGCCAATGAAGCTTACGAAAAACTGCAGCAAGCGTACAATGATGATGCACTATGTATAGCATCAGTGTTTAGGTGGTTCAAGTACTTCAAAGAAGGCCGACTTGTCTGTGTTAAGCACGGAGGGCCTGGATTTCTGATTCTGCTGTGACAGAAATCAACATCAACACGGTTGTTGATACGGTGCGTGAGGTTCGGCAGATAACATTACGTAACCTCAGGGAAGTTTTCAGAATTTCATATTACGATTATGCATGATCGTTTCTATATGACTCGTGTTTGTGCTCGTTGGGAGCCACGTCTGTTGACTCCAGAATCAAAAGCTATACGAGTGGAGATAAGCCATGCTGATGGAAAGGATACGTTTCTAGAATTGATTATCACCAGTGATGAATCAGGGCGACGAATGTAGTTTAATATACAGGGAAAGTGATGGTGATCACATTTTGACTGTCGTAGAACGAGGTATCAGCATGCAGTTCCAACTCACACTACTGCTACAGCTGCATACTTCACATCATTAGTGGCTAAACTCAGAAAGCACTTTGCAAGGAAACTTTAAACAGAACTTTCTCTCACTGGGATGTGGCTTCATCATGACTATGCGCTGCCTTACGTTGCAAATGAAGTCATGTTGTTACTGGTTCAATTCAACACTACCTGTGTAATTCGCCTTGTAGCTCAATCCTTCACCCTATGGTTTTTTATCTATTTCAATGTTTGCGTACAGTTTGAGAACTATGAAACTGTCCTCCAAAGTAAGGCGATTCTCAAGGACGTGACAACGAATGGCTTGTACCACGTAACTGGCAGAGACTGTATAAAAGGTTCCTTCACATGGGAGGGAATGACTTTGAAAAATATCGTGTACGCATTGAAACTGAGTAATAAACATATATGACAAGAATAATTTGTTGATCAGCCTTCCTATAAGTGGAGAAGAAACGAATGCGGAATCCTTCCAGCGAAGGGTTGCAAATCGGGGAATCTATTGATACAAGCGAATTTGACAAAGGACACGTTGTTACGGCCTGGGACCCAGGAGTGAGCAGCTCGGAAACGACGAAGTTGGTCGGCTGTTCACGTGCTGCATTCGTGAGCATCTGTAGAAAGTGCTTAAAGGGCGGTGAAACTATGACTAGTCAAGGTACTGGACGCCCACACCTCATTACAGAACCTGGACGTAGGAGTCTTGTCCGCTAGACAAAGGAGCATCAGCAACAAAGCGGGCGACAGAATATAGCGTTGATGAAGGCACATGTGTTCCACAGTACACCGTACAGGTCTCAGTGTTGGACATAGGACTCCCCAACAGACAACTCTCAAGTGCTCCCTTTCTGACACAAATGTTGTTGGCGCAAAGACATCGTCAATTACGATAGCCTTACGGATTGAGTTAATAGAAATTGGACTGTGGAGAAAAGTTTTATTTTTCATCACGTAGAATTCGAAAATTGATAAATAGAATGATGAATCTCTGTCCTAACACAACACAATGAATGACACTAATGTCGACACTACGTTAAACTCCAAGCTTACTTATTTTCACCACCTTCATATGTACTGTTTCACTCGTTCTCGGTAGCTATCCCTTTTTGCAGACTGAGGTTTTCAGTCTGCAGCGGAGTGTGCGCTGATATGAAACTTCCTGGCAGATTAAAACTGTGTGGTGGACCGAGACTCGAACTCGGGACCTTCGCCTTTCGCGGGCAAGTTGGAAGACCACTTGCCTGCGGAAGGCAAAGGTACCGAGTTCGAGTCTCGGTCCGGCGCGCAGGTTTAATCTGCCAGGAAGTTTCATATCCGCGCACATTCCGCTGCAGAATGAAAATCTCATTCTGGAAACATCCCCCAGGCTGTGGCTAAGCCATGTCTCCGCAATATCCTTTGTTTCAGGAGTGCTAGTTCTGCAAGGTTCGCAAGACAGATTCTGTAAAGTTTGGTAGGTAGGAGATGAGCTACTGGCAGAAGCATCCCTTTTTCGTCCGGGTCCATATTACTGATATTATTAAGCGAGTACAGACGAACTGTATTCTACAAGACATTTTGAACATGGAAGTTTGAGCTATACTCAGCGATTCTCAAACTGCTGAGGATTTGTTTCACTCATATTTTTAACCACAGACAGCAAAGTAGCGCATACGTTATATTAGTATTACGTATAAAAGACGTTGCAATGCGTGAAGGTACTAGATCAGAGATGTTGTATTGTGGCTGGGCGTAGCGACAGAAGCTGTGTTGCGGACTGATGCACAAATACTGGTAACAATAATTAGATGATCGGTCCAGTTACTGTCAGTCTCTGCTGTTTATCGATCAACTCATCTGGTTGCCGTCTATACTCTGATTCAATCTTTCGTTTCAGAAAGTAGTTTGCAAGGTTTGAACGACTGAAAGTCATTCTTATGAGAATAACTAAGTAACTTCGCGTAACTGATATATAGTTTGTGTAAGATAGCCGGCCGAAGTGGCCGTGCGGTTAAAGGCGCTGCAGTCTGGAACCTCAAGACCGCTACGGTCGCAGGTTCGAATCCTGCCTCGGGCATGGATGTTTGTGATGTCCTTAGGTTGGTTAGGTTTAACTAGTTCTAAGTTCTAGGGGACTAATGACCTCAGCAGTTGAGTCCCATAGTGCTCAGAGCCATTTTTTTGTGTAAGATAACATAATTGTCATTTTGGAACGTACAGTAATTTGTGAAACAAAATGCGCCTTAACAGCCAGGAGAGTGATCAGTATAAACCTCCTCAGTGCCGTCCACTGACACCTTATGTCAGACAATGATAGGGTGTCATGACTTGATACCTCGAATGTGGTTGACATGTTAACTTTTTTCTGTCATATTTTGTTATCTAGTGTAATAGCGTGATTGTTGGATTATATTCGGCTTCTAAATTTACGTTTACATACTGCAGGCTTCCATCGAAATCTCAGTCGAATTTGCATGTTTCATCACTCCAGACGTGAGATCAGCACTACAGATTTCTTTATGTCCAAGAAAACTACGGGGGACGATACGCTTAGTATTGTTCTTTAACGGTCTCGTAGAAGTCGCAAACGCTTAGTCAGGATCTCTAGGTTCAAAGTAGCACCTCAGTAGAAATTTTACATAATGTATTTTATGAAATTAATCGAATCAAATCGAGAAAAGGCTATCAGTCTTAGTATGCTTCATTGTTTGCTGTTGCTTTCGGCTCCACTTAAGTGTTATACACAATGAACTTTAACATCTGCGTTAACATTGCATAATACTCTATGACACACGTAGAAATTGCGGAAAATGTCTTTCATTTAATACACCTGATGGCAACTCCTAAATTACCTTTCCCGTGTCAAACATGACGCACCTTTCGTAACTCAAGACAGTTTCCACATATGGATTTATTTATGAAACTCTTACAGAACAAATGTACATTAAATATTAAACAGATATCGATGCCTTTAATTTTATATCTTCAATTTTGCGTAATTATCACGTTATGTAATTATACGATTCAGTATTCCAATTTCCGATAGTCCATCCAATATCATCAGGGTTGTTATCGTAGCCTTTTAAAGATATCTTACAATGTATTGTTGTCTTTTTTTCCTGCACTCGACTTCTGTGTTTTCAAATATTGTTTTAGTTTTCCGAAAATACAAATATGACCCAAGTGACAGTATGTATGTGAATTAATTTTCTCTAAAATGTTATTTAAGACAAAATTTATGTAGTTAATAACTGAATTTTGTTCAAGTTAACCAGATTGGACATGTTCTAAAATGCATTGTGTTTACTCTGACTTCTAATCTTTTCACTGAGGTGTGGGATATTGAAAGTACTAACGTGTTTATAAATATGTAAATTTTGAAGCTAAGTGTTTCAACAATTTGTATTCCTGATTAATTAGGTTGACTTACCGATCTTTTTTTCCTAAGACGCGATCATTGTCAAAGTAAAACAAACAATTTCCAAAATTACACTGCTTCCCAGGTTATTCTCTTTAGATATGTAGTGGTCGCAAACAGATATTTTTCTTTCCTTTGCCAATTTATGAAGTTAATATTGTGTAGTTCTGTGAGAATAAATATCAAGGATAAAAATCTGATGAATACTCCTTCGCCTACGGGTTTTATTTGCCGACATTTGGGCCTACAAAATAGTACTGTAGTACCTGATATACGACCTATTTCGTTGCAGTATACAGCCATATTCAAAGTTTTATTATCATTTAAAAGCTAGTTATGTTCCCACTCATGAAATATATGGTCGGTACATAGATATTAGACATAGATTGAGTGGCAACATACTTTTGAATCACTCTGTATATATCACGAGTCAGTGAGTCATTGCAGTGGAGGCTAGCAGTTTCCGGCATAGGGAAGGAAGACATTCTGTAATCTATGTGTCCAAATCCCTATGAGAGCTATACTATGCTGGCAGTCTGCCTCGAACGCTGTTTCTCTAAATTTACCCATCAAAGCTTCACAAGAATTGGTCGCGCTTCCTTTTTTGATACGATGCACTGCACGTTTAAAGCATAAATTTACTATCTGATTGCAGTTCCAAACTTTCCCTTCTAATTGCCTTTCAGTATGAAGTCGCTTATTGTAAGATTCAGTAGCAACTGCCCCTTCATGTTATAAGAGTTTACGAGGGAATCTCTTCTCTTCACACGTTGTCCTCTCACATCAGTTCTTACAAAATTCCGTAACACAGCACTAAAAATGCTTCCAGTTTCCTGTTCTATAATTTTCACATTGTCTGTGCTTCCGTTGCCGGAAATGATTTGCTCAAAACTTGATGTTCATGACAATTTTTCGTAAATATGTAAATAGAAGCATTCTCGTCTCCTGCGGGTCTGTTTATTATAAATCCATTGCTTCATCGACTTTTTGCCCCAGTTTCCGCACTGTTTTTTGTTATAGCTGTTACATTTGTGACTTCTATCCATCTCTACTACAATAATCTTCGGACTGTCCAGTCTTGTTCCCAATTCTGTGAAAGGCATGTAGATCACGAAGTTTATGCGCTTCCTCAAATTGAGAGTATGTCGTACATGAATCTGCAAAGTGCCTATACACGATAAAACAAAGAGACTGAAATATTTTTGAACTAACGTTTGGATCAACACTCATATTCTATATATACTAATTTTTATATCGATTGAAATGCAGCAACTATTTCGAGCAATCGAACACACTTTATAATGTCTTGATGGCTGCTGAGGATTAGGTGAGAGTGATGTACCTAAAGCATATTGTGCCTAGGAACTCATTTTGTGGTAGGTATTTCAGCTGTTTGGGATAAATTGTTAATTCTTCAGTTGCAGAAGTGTTCCTTGAATCAAAAGAAAATCTTTCACCGAAGAACTCGCAAATGAACGGCATTTCCATAATCCCTCAACAAGTCTACCAGTCTTGAAAATGGAAATTTTTGTTTTTTTTTTTCCAATAACTTATATTTCAAAATGTATTTTTTTAATTGGTTATTGGTAATACTTCGGTTTAAAGTGATTAAACTTAATGATAATTGGTGTTTTAGAATAGCAGTGTAACAGATGAACTATTAAACTCAATGCTGAGAACACTTTCTCGTTTGCAAACCATTTCAGTAGAATATTTCTTTCTAGGCATATGACGATGTTTGACGCTGGTACATGTTTTCGTATTTAGGAAAACCTTAATTTTCCTCGGTAGTTTTTGTAAGCTCAGAGAAAGACTACAGCACATAAAAAGTCAAAAATAAAAGCAGAAAATATGTTAAACATCTGTTACAGGACTGGCTAGAGGCGAAAGTTCAGAAGACGTCACGTTAAAACTGAGTAACTGAAACTGGAATTGAACCAGAACTTAAGGTAGGAGACAATAGCGCTTATCTTTGACTGGAAATCGAGAGCAGGGGGAAAAGTGACTGTTGTATTGCACCCTTTTTTTAATTTTCATAAAAGTAGAAACCGCTCTAGTACCCTACGTGGCTGACAAAACCATTGCTTTAGTTTACACCATACTCAAGAACACGACGTCACTGTATGGACGATGCGTATAGCTCATCAAAAAAATTTTCTTATGCGGTCAACCTACAACTCACTGTAACTATATGAAAGAATGACTATCGTGCTTTATGAGAGCGTTATGGCTGTGTATAACAATTTTCGTCATGTTGATTATGACGACAATTTCCACCATACATGTCAGAGGGGAAATTCTATACACTGTAGGCAGAAAGCTCAATAAGAATAATATCAAGCTCATCGACCTCAGTACTTTCGTGTTTTCAATCGTCCAAAACTATCAGAAACAAAAGCCAGGCGTTGTTATGATCCACAGCGTTTGATAATCTCCCGGACAAGTAAATGTGCGGTCACTGTTGCTTCAATTTGATCTTTAAGAAGAAGCGCAAGGCTTTTCTGGTGAGATGTTTTTGTCGAAATAAGACCGAGTGATAATCTAAAATATTGCTGGCTAAATGGATGACTACATCTTTCACCGCTGCTGTCTGGAACACGCGTAAGCAGTACGAAAGAACAAGACAGGTTGTGCCATTGTAGATAGCTGTCAGCTTTGTCCTCTGTCTCAGTTCAGTTCAACAGTTTAGGCATCTACTGCATACATTTGCAATGAGAGTCAAAGTGTTGAGAAATAGAGAAATAAGGCAAAATGGTGATGTACTCCTGTGACTGCTACGATATTGGTAACTTTTGGTGTCACAAATTCAGAGTCACTACGAACGTAAGTGAATAAATTGACTAATCAGCCACTTTCATGGATACACATACGTTTTTATGTCTTTCAGCTGTTTGTCTCTTCTGAACACGCAGATCCACTTTTTCTCTTTAGGTTCACGGCTTATGTGAGGTTGTTTCTGTATCATGTTGTCAATGAATAAAGTACCTAAAAAATGTTTTGGGGGTGAATACTTTTCTTTCTCACTTATAAATATAAAAGAAAAATGATAGGGAAAATATGTCAGACATCAATGTTGCTAACTAAAAATCTGTATCACACCATCACACTTGTATCTATAGACATATAACCGGTGGCAGGCATGGTCTCTCAACCTGCACTTGTCATAAGTCTTCACCTTCAACCAAGGAAGCTACTTTTTAAGCACTCACTCATTATGTTATCAGTAGAGAGTAGAATCCTTTAATTCAATTGCTGTTCTGTATACAGTCAACATACCCTGTATTTCAGCTTACTTTGTAACTATTTTTAGTGATTTATAATATAAAAGGAAGTTCCCCAACTACGTAGGTTCTGCATGAGTGCACAGTGTGTTTACAAGATTCTTGTTGAAATTGGTAAGCAGTTGCATAAAAGTTCTAAAAGCATAAGAGATACCAAAATAATGATTATTTTACAAAAAAGAAAACAAAAAAAATGGAATAAAGTTGTTATGTATATCACATGATAGAATTTGATCTGAGGAATATGTGTCTGAAGTCAAATCAAGTGAAGACAGTAAGAATTAAATTACGGTCGTCCAGAGAAACTAGGAATCTGAGCGAAGTATTGTGACCTCTCACTACTGTTAATTTAGTTTCATTGCTTTAGTAGGCTTTGTACGCCTCACGAAAGTCTCTCGTACTGTGAATAAAAGTTGTTTCTGTCTGTCAAAAAATGTTATCAACGTAAGACTGTTACCAACGTTGACTGCTAGAGGTTAACAGGAAGCAAAAATATGAAACGCATGGTGGCAACTGATAGATACACAGCAGTGTGAAGTACATGGGAGAGAATACATCGCATCGTATCATTTATCAGGGCTTCTTCCCATTCCATTCATGTATGGAGCAGGCGAAGAACGATTGCTCTAACACTTATGTGCCTGCCGAAATCAGTCTGTCCTTGTCTCCGACATAGGTATGGGAGTGATACGTAGTGGGTTGTAGCATATTTCTAGACTCTTCACATCGAAAAGGTTTTTAAACTTTCTGAGTTTCAGTGAATAATTTCCGTCTATCAAAAAGTGTTCGGAAACTAAGGTTTTGCAGTTTTTCCGTAACGATCTACCACGAGCGAAACAAACTTGTACCAGTTCTTCCAAACCTTCTTTTTATTGTTCATTGTCCCCTTTAATGTCTAAATGATACCGGTCTGATACACTTGAGGAGTATTCTAGGATGTGTTGGAGGAGTGCTTTGTAAGCAATCTGCTTTGTGGAGTAATTGGTGTCAGCTCTTTGTTCGTTCAGATCAAATTTTCACGTGTTAATCACGGGGTCTCATGTAATACGAGTTCACTTTTGACAACATCGGTTATAGAAAGTAAACTCGTATTGCGTCAGACCCCGTGATTAACACGTGAAAATTTGATCTGAACGAACAAAGAGTGTTGAGTCAGAATGAAGGGCTTGATTTTAATTTTTCGAATGTTTAAAGCGGTGAATTCTTGAGCATTATACGAGCGCTTACTGAATTATAACGCCTCCTAATTTATTGTGAGAAAACTCTCAAAGCTTTTTAAATAAAAGAAACGTTATTAACATCCTACATCTTTATTATTGACGCCTCCATATTTATTTCTCAACGTACTCACTCTGACGACGAACACATATCTCCGAACGAGGGACTAGTTTGTTGAAACCGTCTCTGTAGATCGTTTAATTTTGTTGACTGAGCGTCAAATTATTTTTTGGGTGCATCACTTCGTTACTATCAAAGTGAAGTTCTCGAAGGTGTTCCTCAAGTTTCAGAAACAGATGGAAATCGGATGGAGCCACGTCGAATTGTACGATGGATGATCGATGACAGCCGGCCGGAGTGGCCGAGCGGTTCTAGGCGCTACACTCTGAAACCACGCGACGCTGTGGTCGCAGGTTCGAATCCAGCCTCGGGCATGGGTGCGTATAATGTCCTTAGGTTGGTTAGGTTTAAGTAGTTCTAAGTTCTAGGACACTGATGACCTCAGAAGTTAAGTCTCATAGTGCTCAGAGCCATTTGAACCATATGATCGATGGCAGTGAAGCCAAGGCGTCGGACTGCTGCAGATTTCGCAGCACTCGTAAGTTTTGTGACACTCACTTGCAGAAGGAGAGGGTGTTCTGTGTGTGAACGAACTCTTTGAATTCTAAACTGGATTACAGAACGCAGTTTCTCACGCACCGACAGAGTTACGGTAATCCGTCGGCACACGGGACAAATTAGCTAACGTTGACGTGGCACTCTACGAGTTTTATAACGTCACTTCCTGCTACTTCTCATTGAGGAACAATTTTGCCACGTGAAACACCAAATTAGTTATGCGATATTTCGATAACGTGGCACGTAAAGTAAAACCTATGGGAAGCTAGAACGATCCCTATACCATAAGCAGAAAGCTAGACGCCATATTGTATTCGTCATGTTCAGTAAAAGTACGTATCTTGTAGATTTTATGTTGCACTTTATGATATACGTTACACTCCATGGGTGTATGCTGTTTCTCGAGAATGAATCGTTAGAGGTCATACTTGAGGTTAATGAATTTTCTTATTTAGTTATTTTCGCGTTATATTTCGTGTACTACGAGAATAAGCGTTTTTGTTAGGGTTTGTTTTATTTAAATGTCAAATAACATTTCGGGGATTAAAGCCTTAAGAAGGTTATAACATAAAATATGCTGGCGATAGAAGGTTGGTGTCAACATAGCGTAGTTAGCTGAGGTGCCACCATCCGGAACTGAAGGTGGATCAGAAGAGGGTGTGCACCCCACTGTCTTCGCATTTTCTAAAAGGTTGTGAGAGTTTCCAATGAAACTAACGGAAATAATTTCTGAAATATTTGGTGTTATGTAAATGTGAGTGTGGTCTCTGTCCACAGTGAGTTTGTTCAGTTTTAGTGAACTTTTATAAGCTGATGTACTTCCTAAGTGAACATGTATCTTTCGTTTTTGTCTTATTACCCGTTCACAGATACTGAAATTTTTATTTATGTACATCACAGACTGAACAATAAGACTAGCATATGGTCAATAAAGGAAATTGGAGTTTTAATAGCGCTAACGTAGGAACTTTACGTGCATCCATTTCTATGAACAAACTGTATGGTTTGAGAGTCAAATAAGGCCTACAACTGCCGCTGGAGAGCGCTCAGAGGAACAGTCAAGCCAACCAGCCCGTGGCGTGTGCCGACGGCGCTGTGCGACGTGATCTGGGACATCACGTCTGCGTGCACGTCAACGTGAGCTGCCTGATACTGTGTGACGACAGCCTTACACACCGCCGTGTTACACTCAACAAGTCGAGGCTCTTTAGAGCGGAGGGCTACAATGTTGTAAGGTGGCTATAATTTCGCACCATACAAGAACTCATCCAATTACTTTGCCGTGATCTACAAACACAATTAGGTATCATTTGATAGGTTGTACATCGTGTATATGAATATATAAAGGAGACTGGCACTGTCACGTACGTCATATTGCATGGAAGGTTACGGAGTGTCTTTATTATAAAAACGGCGCAATGAATGATTGCCTATACTAGTAGATGTTGGAACGCCAGTGGAGATGAAACGGCAGGCAGAACTCAAGCTTTGGGTGGAAGGCCCGCACAGGTGTTGGTCCTGCTTAGGCAGAAGAAGTAGCTAGACGGACGTCGTGACACCTGAGCTCTGGAGCACAATAGGGTGACGGCCGGCCACTATTGTAGTAGGGGCCGGAAGGATAACCAGATAATACTTCCGAACGCTGAAAATCTTGGACGCAGGTGAGAGGAATGACGAAGCGGCACCTCGGAAACCACACAGGTTGGGTTATTTCCAAGGATTTTTACTCAGAACCGTACCATTGTACGAGTATAGGTTTTGCCGCACAAACTTTCCGCGCTGGACGACAAAAGATTGAAATACGGTTAGTCGGCATTCGGAAGAATCTGTAGAGAGGGAAAATATTGCGTAGTTTCGGGAATATGATTCGTTTTCGGAATTACGATGCTGGGGCGCCAAGCCTAGCTGGAAAGCCAGCGCTGGTGAGACGTGGTCTTCCGGTGTGAGCGCCCACGTGTGACGGTCGCTCGATATCAGCCTTTGTTAGTACACACGGACTTGCTGTCTTTGCTCTCAGTAGAGTTTATAACGGTTCAAATGGCTCAGAGCACTATGCGAATTAACTTCTGAGGTCATCAGTCACCTAGAACTTAGAACTAAATAAACCTAACTAACCTGCCCGAGGCAGAATTCGAACCCGCGACCGTAGCGGTCGCCCGGTTCAAGACTGTAGCGCCTAGAACCGCATGGCCACTCCGGCCGGCTAGAGTTTATACTTACAACAGTTAGGAACTGTACTGTTGCGAACTTATATGTTTCTGGACTTCACTTCTGGGTTGGAAGTCGTCGTTGAGTCGCAGCGTTCAGGAACTGAGAGCACTTCCTCAGCCTATACCTACGTTGAAACGTTATCTGAACTCCGTCCTTGTGGCTGGGAGTTCGCGTTTCTCGTCTGTAGAACACAGAGAGCAGAAGACAGTATTAGAGTATATTAGAGTATCGCCTTCTGCCGTCCTAGTGTTTGAAAGAGTTTATTTGTGGCTGGAGTTCTTCCATCGTCGCAGACGAGTACGAGCACCATCGCTTCGACGCAGGGAAAGCAGTAGATACGGTGATATCGCAAATTGCTTGGGCTTATTAGGGCTATAACAGCTAAACAGCTGTGACCGCATTAGTTTATTTGCACTGAGGTTCCACACCACCGTATATCATCTTTGAAAGTAGTGTATTCTAGTGTTTGGTACTTACATGATGTCAGTCATTTCGCGTTATTGATATTAGACTGCGCAGTCATAATAAGGGGCAGAGTTGGGCAATTGATCAGTAATTTAGTTGGAAAATGTAAACTTTGCAATATAAAGTTTTTTTTAATCTACAATAAATATATAAACAGGAACAACATTTGTCATTTAGTAGGATTAGTGTCTTCATCATTCATTTTTGTTTAGACTGTAATTTATAGAATCAAGAGATCCTAAGATCTGCTTCAGGGGGTGGTCAGACAGGGCCAAATCTTCATTTTAGCATTTATTATTTTCCGTTGCGCACATTCATTTTACACCCGCCTGGAGTAGCATCACGGAATGTATATGTAGAGATGAGGAACAAAGATGTCGGATGTTTATAATGTTTGTTTTGTTTTAAAAGCTTAAGAGGTTTTCACTCAAAAAGCTCGGAGGCATTACTTTTCAGGGCACCTTCGTATTACAGTGCTGCGTGGGTACTACACTGATTCAGCATATTAATAGCGACGGGCGAACAGCGGCTAAATGGCAGCTGGGGCGGTATGCGTGCCGTGCCGCACACACGTTAGCTCGCGGGAGCGGCGGCCGGGCTGCTCGTGGATCGCGATTGCGCAAGCGCAGTGCCTCGCGCCGCCTCGCGGCTCACCGGCTGTGGCGGCGGCGGCGGCGCCGGCTGGGTGCCGGGCCATCCGTCAGCTTTCTCCGGCCTCCACTCATCTTCCTGTGACAGGGGGCGGGCCGCGCCGCGCCGCGCCGTGCGCCCACCGGCCATTCCCTTCTGTGGCATGCTAGCTGGCCAACAAGGCTGGCCGCTCCCCTAGAAGCGTCTTGTCACTGTTTCCTGCTTTTTTCCGACTGTATCCATTACAAACGACTATAAATGAAAGGTATGACATGTAATCGGAATTGCGAGTACGAGCAACCTTCAGTTGTATGAGGAAATGACAACAATGGAACTTTATGCCGTACCGCGACTCGAATTTTGATTTCCCGCTGTACGCGAGCGATCGTCTTAACCTCTTCACGATCAAACGTCCATACATCGTCGTTCCTGCGTGTAACTTACAACGGTAAACGTTACGTAATTGCTGTACGCATGATAGTTATTTGTAATCGCTGCTGCGAGCAGATTTCATGTATGTCGTAACGGCTGTAGTCACTGCAGTGCCTGGTCTTCGGACATTTTGGCGTTACGAACTTGCTTATTAATAAGTGATGCTGTAAATGTTGGTCGGTAATATTAACTGAAAAAATGCAACCTAACGCTAGATTGCGTACTTACGGCTGTCCTGTGTGGCCGTTTTTTCGTACGACTTTAAAAGAGAGAGAGAGATTATTAATTGATCACCGATGCGTCGGTTCTCGATTGCGCTCAGGAGAAGTACGGACTGATTACGCGAATAATTGACCCGGATTGCCTTCATGCGATCAGAATCTTCGACGAAAATACCTAAGGGACCTATTTGAATATAAAAATGGAAATGAAAGCAAATTAGCGGAATTCCGTAAGAGAAAGATTAACAGATCGGAAGCTGAACACATTAGTGGTTTTCCAAATACAATCGAGGCACCGCGATAAAGAGCGAACCTGTAACAAAGCTCATATAAAATTTGAACATCATTTTTGGTTAGTGAAAGAAAAGAATGAGAAGAAAATTACTGCATCGTAAAATATTAATATATTTTGAACAATTTGGCTTTAAATTTCTAGACATTGACAAATACACAATAAATGCATGACTTACATCTGATATTTCTTTTGTAAATGGCGAAGTCCAATAATCGCTGCTTTGTCAGGCCGTCCCTTCTTAAAATTAAATGTCCTTGCGTCTGCGTAAGTACATTGTATCCCGATTTGCCGAAATGTTGGTTCGTCGTTTCACATAGTTTTTACACAAAATAAAAATACAACTTGTAGCAATGGTATGTAGTACGTCTTAACATGTCGGCGACCAAAAGTACAAGGTATAATGAAGTCTCTAGAATATTTCTTAACAAAAGGTAGATTGTTCTGTCTTCTGTTTCGAAGCTTCTTGCTATCAAGCGCTGCGGCAATGATTTTAAATATCTGTGCCCAGCGGGTCATAGTGTTTATTTAGAGTATTGAAACGCTGGACGCGTGTTTTGCTATAGGCGGACATTAAAAAAAATATTTCATCTCTTTCCTCTCGCGCTGTGATGCTTAGCATCTTTACGAACTACAGCTCGGTGGCTGCCCTTTTCCTTAATGACAAATATCTCACATGCAAAGTAGATGAAATCCAATAATATTACAACATGCAGGCATGTCCGAAGGAAGACTCAACCGTTCTTAACAACTCAGGCACTGCAATGTCGTATAAATGAAAAGGACAAAACTGTGGAAGTTTTACAGTACTTATTTATCACCTTATCTGGTTTCCACCTTTCAAGGTCGTCATAAGAATACATCTGACAATCAAATTCAAAGAGAACACAGTACATGTGTAACATTTAAAAAGTATCATACATGGACATTCAGATACGTCTAATACACACACTCGCGACGCTCTCTGATGTAACATTTGGTGCAATTTGACACATAAAGTGACACTAATCCTCCAATTATTGAGAAATCAAAAAGTCACAAGCGTCATAAGGATAATGTACATTTTAAATTATTTTTCTTTTTAATTCACGATATGATTGTTATATTTTTGCTTTACACGCACTAATAAATTACCAAGACACATGAGTTATCATAAAATAAACATAACAGCAGCCTGATCTCACTGATTACGTGACATAAGTTACAACTTACTCATGAGGGAAAACTTTTGAATATGTCTATAATGGAACTTACTCCGCTGACAGCAAGAGAATATAAATACACATCTCTTGTATACGAAGCATAAATTTCTGTTCTCTGTTCTTACTATGTTAGACATTTTTATGGAGTCTAATGACTCTCCCATTCTTAGACTTCATTTAACTTTCTAATACACAAATGTACTTGTAAATATAATTAATTTTGCTTCAAAGCAATTGTGGTGAAGGTTCTTGCCGTCTGTCGCTGACACGTAGCATCAATTGTGGAATTAGTTTTTTCTTTGTTGTTGCTATTGACATTGTATTATGACGTCTGTGCGATGTTCTCTTGTGCTACAGGTGTGGTGGCTTATTTAGTACGTTAAATAAGGTAATTATTACATTTCACACAGTTTCCACACGTTAATCATCCTGTACGTTACGAGAAAGTTGTAAATAAACTGTTCTGTAATGTATCGCTTCGTACATCCCAGGGGACTTGGGAAACTAAAAAATCGCAAAAATAGTGTCATTTTTTACCGTCGGTTTTTATGGCAAAACATACAAGCCCTGTTGTACAAACTATGTTACAACTCAACATAAATAAACATAATTCGCACTCAACTGATATTGTATTCATAGATGTAGCTTGCGGGCCACTTAGAGCGCTGCTATCTCACTGAGTAACAAAAAACAAGGCTGAGTATCGCGGCTCTTATTTTAGACTACGCTGTAAACCGCGGAAGTATAATGAAGGCACCTGTCATGACGCTACAGACCTGAAGCCGGTCGTCGTCAGCTTCCATCCACGATATTTCGACAGGACAACTGCCAGCCATCCTCAGGTGAGCCATCGAAGACTGACGAAGACGCCCTCCGTTCCGTAATATATAGCGTGCAGCGAGTATTCCGCGCATGCGTCAAAATCATGTGGAGAGACGAACCACACCGCCCGCCAGCAGCGCCCTCGCTGGTGGAGCTGCAGAACTCAGCTGTCTTCGGCGTTGCCAATTGCCGCGGCCATCGGAGTACTCTGACGTCTTCGTCTGGAGCAGATCTTAGAGATGACGGGGTTCCACGCATTATCTAGCTGGTAGCCATTGTGAGGGTTGATAAGATTGTCTGTCATGCGAATTTCCACTGATTCTTCTATGACGGAGTCCCAAAAGGACGTTGCTGTGGCCAACATTATTGTCTTGTCATACTCCATTGAGTGTCCAGTGGAAATGCAGTTCTCAGCAATTGCACACTTGCTAGGTTGCAAAAGGCGAGTACAGCGCTGATGTTGAGTGCAACGTTCTACAGTTCGCAATGTTTGCCCTATATATAACATGCCACACTGACAAGGTATTTCTTAAATTCCCGCCTTCCGCAATATCAGATCGTCTTTCACTGATCCCAGCAGGTCGGAAATCTTCGATGGTGGACGGAAAATTACTTTCACTTCGAAACCGTGGAGGATTCTTGCAATTTTGAAGGAAATGTTGTCAACAAAGGGAAGAAAAGCTAAAGATTTAGTAGACGTGCTGTCTTCTTTCTACACTCCCTGTTTTTTTGGTTTAATTGCAAGTGCCTTGCTAATTTGCCGGGTAGAATATCCATTCTCTTCGAACACCCTCTTCAGATGGGCAAGCTCTTCAGGCAAACTATCTGCATCTGACACTACATGAGCTCGGCGTATAAGTGTTTTAAGTACGCTCATTGTTTGCGATGGGTGATGGCAGCTGGACGAATTTAAATACAAATCAGTGTGTGTGGGCTTACGATAAACCGAATGCCCCGAAGAGCCATCACTCTTCCGTCTAACTAGCACATCCAAGAAAGGGAGGCAACCATTCTTCTCTAATTCCACGGTAAACCGAATGTTTTCATGAATGGAGTTGAGGCGATCTAAAATCTCCATTAATTTTTCCTCTCCATGAGGCCACACTACGAAAGTGTCATCCACGTACCTCCAAAAAACAGTTGGTTTGAGGGCTGTTGAACAAGTGCTCTCTCCCCAAAATCCTCCAAGGGAGACAAGGGGCTACCCATGGCGAAGCCGTCAATCTGTTCAAAATATTCTTGGTTGAGCATAAAATATGTTGAGGAGAGAGCGTGATGAACAAAGCAGTGATTCCCACCTGAAACTTAGTGCCAATCAGTGCCAAGGAGTCTGCAAGAGGTACCTTTGTAAAAAGAGACACCACGTCAAAACTAACTAAAAGATCAGAAGTACTTAGGCGGAGAGCCCCCAGTCTGTTGACAAAATCGGTCGAGTTACGTATGTGATGTGAAGCTAACGACGACCGGCTGCAAGCCCGAAATCTTTTTGATTATTCAGTTCTCCGGGAAAATTTTAAATTTCTCATCAGTCGCCTTTACGGGGAGGAGATGGCCTCACATGTAATAAGTTTTGGCAAACGACGTGGTAAGAGAGCTAAGCTTTTGTGTTCTTTGACCTTTTTATTGAGATGTCGGGACCATGCCATAATACCAAAATTTGCCAGAGTGACGCATTTTATTAAGACTGCCACTGCACGGAAGATAACGGAAAAGGCGTCACGCTACTGTTAAAGAGAGGATTTGCCACACACGACGAAGATTGGATGCCATTTCAGAAGAATTGTTCCATCTGCATCTGAAGATTGCGGCACATCTGTCTACTGTATCGTGGGACTGGATTGATGGAGTAACCTCCGCCAAATCTGAGTGGGTACACAAAGATGCAAGTTCTCGACAGATGTCGAAATTTGAACGTCTGGTGCCACAACAGTCGCCGCCACAGGGGATTACTGCACGACGTTCCATTGTTAACCTCACGGACAAGAATTTGGACGACGCGACGCTGTCGGTATTAAGTAAGGGTTTGAAGTTTGCAACTACACCTAGAGCACCAACTTTGATAAGTTTTGTGAGTGGTGTTGAAGAAGCCGTACGACGCCTTCCTATGGAAACTGCAGAGGGAGTAAGGAGGGAAACATGCCGTGCTCTTCTGAAGGCTCCTCCTCAACGCAGTAACATTACCTCCGCAGAAAGGGCTGCACTGCGAAATCTCCGAGAAGATCCGGACGTTGTGGTACTGAAGGCTGATAAAGACAATTCAACTGTTCTGTTACCTCGGAGTTTGTATGTGGATAAGATGTATGGTCTCCCAAATGATTCTGCCTACAGGAAGATTGATAACGATCCTACAGGACGTGTTCAACGGAAGACATCTACACTCCTGAATTCTTCCTCGTTGCCTCCAGAGACGATCAAGCGCTTAAGACCTCCAAGACTGTATGGCCTTCCGAAGGTACATAAAGACGGACTACCCTTACGGCCAATAGTGAGTAATATTGGGGCCCCCACTTACGATTTAGCCAAACATCTTGCATCCCTGCTGAGGCCATTTGTGGGCAAATGTCGACATCACATACGTAACTCGACCGATTTTGTCAACAGACTGGGGGCTCTCCGCCTAAGTACTTATGATCTTTTAATTAGTTTTGGCGTGGTGTCTCTTTTTACAAAGGTACCTCTTGCAGACTCCTTGGCACTGATTGGAACTAAGTTTCAGGTGGGAATCACTGCTTTGTTCGTCACGCTCTCTCCTCAACATATTTTATGCTCAACCAAGAATATTTTGAACAGATTGACGGCGTCGCCATGGGTAGCCCCTTGTCTCACTTGGTGGCCAACCTTTTTATGGAGGATTTTGAGGAGAGAGCACTTGAATCAGCAGCCCTCAAACCAACTGTTTTCTGGAGGTACGTGGATGACACTTTCGTAGCGTGGCCTCATGGAGAGGAAAAATTAATGGAGTTTTTAGATCACCTCAACTCCATTCATGAAAACATTCGGTTTACCGTGGAATTAGAGAAGAATGTTTGCCTCCCTTTCTTGGATGTGCTAGTTAGACGGAAGAGTGATGGCTCTTCGGGGCATTCGGTTTATCGTAAGCCCACACATACTGATTTGTATTTAAATTCGTCCAGCTGCCATCATCCATCGCAAACAATGAGTGTACTTAAAACACTTGTACACCGAGCTCATGTAGTGTCAGATGCAGATAGTGTGCCTGAAGAGCTTGCCCATCTGAAGAGGGTGTTCGAAGAGAATGGATATTCTACCCGGCAAATTAGTAAGGCACTTGCAATTAAACCAAAGAAACAGGGAGTGGAGAAAGAGGAGAGCACGTCTACTAAATCTTTAGCTTTTCTTCCCTTTGCTGGCAACATTTCCCTCAAAACTGCGAGAATCCTCCACGGTTTCGAAGTGAAAGTAATTTTCCGTCCACCATCGAAAATTTCCGACCTGCTGGGATCAGTGAAAGACGATCTGATATTGCGGAAGGCGGGAATTGGGCATGGGTATTTGTGCTGTTATTAGCACAAGTTACTCTAAGTTATTTTAAGTAGTGTTTATGTCTAGAGACCGATGACATCAGCTGTCTGGTCCCTTAGGAATTCGCACACACATTTCTTACACAACTTTGTTCACTGACTAACTGAGGTCTGCTGCGAATCACCTACCAAAGTTTGCAAGACCCTCTTATATATGCGTCACGGCCATCCAACATAAGCTTTGGGTCATCTGTATGTCAATAGTAACATCTAAGAGCGTTATTACTCCCATGTTACAAAGTACACATGCATAAGATTTGACAGAATACTACATTTCTCACTTATACACACACATAAAAAAAGTTTTGGATCGCACCAGTTTACAGAACTCCTGAAGATAGACGTTGATTGTGGATATTGTATCAAAGGCACAGTCTCTTTGACTGTTCGGAGATGTCACTAAACCCGCCCAAAGATGTAATCAACCATGCATGAGCAGCGCCTATTAGACGGAGGGGGTCGGACAGTAGATCAGTTCCACTCATTCCACCAGGAAGGAGGTACACCGCTCGTGTTGTGCGTAGTTCAACCATGCCTAAACGGTCAATACCGCGGTTTGATCGCGTCCGCATTGTCTCTCAACAAGGGAAGTGTCCAGGCGTCTCGGAGTGAACCAAAGCGACGTTGTTCGGGCGTGGAGGAGATGCAGAGAGACAGGAACTGTTGATGACATGGTTCGCTCAGGCCGCCCAAGAATTTCTACTGCGGTGGATGACCGCTACCTACGGATTATGGCTCGGAGGAACCGTGACAACAACGCCACTATGTTGAATAATGCTTTTCGTGCAGCCGCAGGACATTGTGTTACCACTCAAACTGCGCAGTAGGCTGCATGATGCGCAACTTCACTCCCGACGTCCATGGCGAGGTCCATCTTTGCCACCACGACACCATGCAGCGCGGTACAGATGGGCCCAACAACATGCCGAATGGACCGCTCAGGATTGGCATCACGTTCTCTTCACGGATGAGTGTCGCATTTACATTGAACTAGATAGTCGCCGGAGACGTGTTTAGAGGCAACCCGGTCAGGCTGAACGCCTTAGACACACTGCAGCGAATGCAACAATGTGGAGATTCCCTGCTGTTTTTGGTTTGGCATTATGTGGGGCCGACGTACGCCGTTGGTGGTCATGGAATGTGCCGTAACGGCTATACGATACGGGAATGCCATCCTCCGACTGATAGCGAAACCATATCGGCAGCATATTGACGAGGCATTCGTGTTCATGGACGACAATTCGCACCCCCATCGTGAACGACTTCCTTCAGGATAACGACATCGCTCGACTAGAGTGACCAGCATGTTCTCCAGATATGAACCCAATCGAAAATGCCTGGGGTGGACGACGTGACTCACCAACCACTCTGGGGAATCTAAGCTGAATCACCATTGAGGAGTGGGACAATCTGGATCAATAATGCGTTGATGAACTTGTGGATACTATGCCACGACGAATACAGGCATGCATAAATGGAAGAGGACGTGCTACTGGGTATTAGAGGTACTAGTGTGCACAGCAGTCTGGGCTACCGCCTCTGAAGGTCTCGCTGTTTGGCGGTACAACATGCAATGTGTGGTTTTCATGAGCAATAAATAGGTCGGAAATGGTGTTTATGTTGATCTCTGTTCCAATTTTCTGTACAGGTTGCGGAACTGGTTGAAACTAGGTGACGCAAACCTTTTTTTGATGTGTGTATATTCATACATACGAATCCTTGACAACTGCCTGAATGCCTATGATTAATTGTTGGATTCGTCACGTCTGTGGGGACTGTTGTGTGTACTTTAAACATACCAGGGTTTGTTGAAAATGTACTGGTGGCATAAGACCTCCCTTACACGTTTTGTAACCACGTAGCATAATCTGTATTCTATAGTCGCCCTCACACGAGATGAGGCAGCTAACGTCGACGTGGACGTGGACGGGCTCTCCGACCTCACGAAGAGAACGCGAGCCGCGGTGAGTACGTCACAGCACGTAACACGGTTGCTCTTCCGAGTGCCAGAAGCAGTCTCTAGCGGGGAGCGAGTAACTATTTCAGAGGAGTTTAATAATCCTTTACTACAAGTTTAAATGCATGCAAGTTGTCCATAGCACACGACAAAATTAAGACCTTTAGTGGGTATCTTTTCAATTGAATATTGATTCCCTTGGGCCTTGCACGAAGGCGAGCTTTTACGAAGTGTGGCGGAGAAGCCAAGTATCGCCGTGTATCGCGTTGGGTCCGGACAGCGCCGGAGGGAGACGGGGCGAGATGGTGAACGTGATCTGTGGCTCTGCGCTCTCCAGTGGCCGTCGTCGGCTTCATTTGGCTCGCAAACCAAACAGCCTCTATACGGGAATGGACGCGCGTAAAGTGGCTGCCTTAACTCCGTTAGCGATTTTCGAAGAGCCGAGAAAATCATGACGAAGATTCTGGTCAAGTCGATGGCTTGAACAGCGAGTTGCTGCTAGAGGAGCATTGCGTGACGCTGTGAAACGGTATAAGATACATACGAGTAGAAATTATTCGGTAACTCAACTGCAATTCATCCCAGTGCAATACAGTTAAGATATAGTGTCTAATGTCAGTTTGCGCATTCTCGTGTGTCTCATGTTACATTGATTACCAGCGCTCTGGAATAAAGTATATATTTCGAGATCGAGGTTTGTTTCGTAATTTCATTCGAATGTAAGAGAAGATTTTTTTAAAAGCTGATCACCATCACTGAAAAAGATATTTATCGGCAAGATAGAAAGATGAACCCGCCAATAAACCCAGAGATAGTTACATATATTTTACAGGCAATTACGTAATACAAAAATGCTTGCAGTGTGTAACTTCTGTTTACTTTTTGGAATCGGCTAGCAGTTACGTTAAAATTCCTGGCCGCTGGGGAAACACTCTAGTCGTTGCCTTCCCAATAAGAATTGCAACAAACACATTATTTATAATAAATAACATAGGATTTTGAGATAATATTTCTATTACATGAGTAAGCAAAGCCGAGGATCTTTTAGTAAACAAAAGGTGAAAAAATTGGATGGAGGAGGCGGCTAATATGCTACCTTTCTTTTTACAGGCCACGACGCGATCGACTGTGGTACCATTTAGAAACAGGTGCATAGTCTCTGTATATGATGTACACTATCTAACGACTGTATCTACAGATGTAATTATTAGATATATAATATGCAAATTGTGTCAGAAAGACGCGATTTTGATAGTTCACCATTGTGCTGTACCAATGAAACAGTATACTTTCGTAGCACACTAGTTACAAAACTAAAAACATCAACTGCAGGAAGTCGTTACTTACTCACAAGTAGTTTTCTGTCATTTTGTTATAACGAATCGTAGCTGAAATAGGTGTTTTCGCAAGGACTTCGATTTCCTGACGCTTTGAAACAATTTGGTTCAAAATGGCTCTGAGAACTATGGGACTTAACTTCTGAGGTCATCAGTCCCCTAGAACTTGGAACCACTTAAACCTAACTAACCTAAGGACATCACACACATCCATGCCCGAGGCATTATTCGAACCTGCGACCGTAGCGGTCGCGCGGTTCCAGACTGCAGCTCCTAGAACCGCTCGGCCACTCCGACCGGTGAAACAATTTGTATTCGTAACGTCTGTGATTAAGGAAACCCACCAAGTACGATGTTTAACGCCATGCAATATGGCGGCTCCTATATTCTGTTTGTGACGTCCCTCTCCATGAGGCAAATATCTAACATGCCAGATTCTTAAGCAATAACATGTACTCTTTAGGCGGTTTTTTACTCTAGTTAAGGCCAATTTACACATCACGTCGGACTGTGCAAAGGATTCAGTCCCATTCATTCACGTCTTGACCACCCAGTAATTACGGAAATGATTCCAATCAGTATTTGCAGCTTGGCGGTTTAGGAAACCGATAATCTAGGCCAGTCATCGAGTAGAGCAGCTTTCCCTTCTTCATATCTTCAGGAAAGCGCAGACCTTTACGAACTAGGCACTTTTTCCTGAGACTGACCCGGAGGAAAATGGATTCCTTGGTGTGATTAGGAATTTCAGGGTGAGATGATGACCTGTGGTCATCACTACTACATTCTGTCTCATATAAGCCAGAGCAAGGAACCTGTAGTATAATTCACAACAGAAACTGATTCCAGGTCAACACCCAGTCTCTGAATCGATTGTTTTGTATTTATCTCCAGACGTTTGTCACATTCTCACTCTGAGATGCTGCAGCTGAATAAATGTTAGATGCCTTCAAGAGGAGACAGGCTGACAAATTACAGGAAGAGGAAGAGGAAGTTAACAAGAGACTCGCCTTTCTTCCATATTTGGGGCCCACATCAGCCAAAATCGGGAGGCTATTAAGAAAATCTAACATAAATACCGTCTTCCGACCACCGCCGAAGACGAAAGAGCTGCTGGGCTCAGCTAAAGACCCACTCAAACTAAACACACCTGGTATATACAACATTGGCTGCGAATGTGGTGTGCAGTACATTGGTCAAACGCAGTGCTGCATCTCTGAAAGGTGCGAGGAACACATCAGGCATGTTCGACTTGGACAGATAGAGAAATCTGCTATAGCTGAACATTGCATCAAAGAAAACCACACCTTTGACTTCGAAAACACCAGGGTGCTGTGCCGAGCCGGGAGCTATTGGGATAGCGTCATTAAAGAATCAATAGAAATACGGGTCCACGAGAATCTTGTGAACAGGGACGAAGGCTATCAACTGAGCGCGGCCAGGAATCCAGCATTAGCCGCAATACGCCAGGAACGCAACAAGAACCGTCCAGCTCACGAGACGCGATCAGAGTGCTCTGACGGAGACACGAACGGCGCACCCGCTTCCCCCTCCACCTCGCCCACCGGCTCCTCTGGACCCAGCCTCCCGCGGCCAGGTGGTGGGGGGCACACCGCAGGTATAAAGGGACAGGCATCCGCAAAGTCTCGGCACTTCGCCAGAAGATGAGTATGTCACTCGTCGAAACGTCGCAGTTTGAAGACACCGCCACCCGGCTGGAAGCCCGAGAACTCTTCGCCAGCTGTATACGCCGGGAAAGCATACATTGACATTATTACTGTGTTTCATTTATAAAAATATTCCTATCCAAACCCAACTGACGAAGGTTGCGACATTACTTTTCATTCAACCCTCGTAATTCCCTTAAGTGCAAGGTTTTTTTGAACGGAATTACCATTTCGGCTTAGCAATAGTCATCTTCATAATCTACAACTTAACTAAATAAGGAGGAATTATTATGTACAACATTAAGAGGTTAAAAATAAAAGAAGTAATTATAGTACCAATACAACAAACTTCTCACGTCTACTGCATTGCCACAAGTCTTGACTATGCAAAAATAACACGAGTCGCACAATTTATGCACGGTCTTTGTTTTCGAAATATTCTGATGTTGCCCCAAAACAGCAAAACGTGTCAAAGTATTATTTCCCCTGCAAAAAGCTTGTTTTACTTTCGATATATCAATTGTTATTACTTCTCTGCGGAAATAGCATACACTTAAATGGACTAAAGTTCAAAGATCAGCTACCCACAACATGCTACACAGTGAAGAATGCACAAATTTTTCCTCGGACATATACAGTATAACAGGGGTCCGCAATAAGTAATGCAACACATTTTTTCCTCAAAGCAGGTTGGTTTTGTTCAGTATTCCGATGCACCATTTACTCCCTCCTCTTATGGATAAAAATCCCTATTTTTCAACATAATCTCAGTTCAATCCGACGGTATTACGCCCCGTTAGTGAGAAGGCCTTTATGCCTGCGTGGTACTACTCTACCGATCGAAATCATAAGCAACGTCTTGCTCTGTCAATAACTATCCCATCATCCACGCACTGCTTCTTGTGGCTTGTGGCGTGCGTCGTTCATTGAGGCAAACAGATGGAAGTCTTCTGTTGGACGTAGAGGACGTCTATGAGTACCCAACTGGTGGACAAGTTTGTCAGTACTACCAACTGAGACGTCCAGTTGTTGCAGAAAGATGTTTGAGTCTGCAGGCCTTTAACTTCAGATGTTTGAGTGTCCGCACACACCTTGAATGAGAGTCTGTGCACACTCTAATATTGCAGGAGTCACTACTGTATCAGGCCGCCCTTCCTTCACGCGCGACGTTGATGCGATGATGACAGACGCCACACCCAAGGAATCAAAGTGCAGTTTCTCACTGTCGGGTCTCCACAAACACTCTGCGAGCGGCTGTGAATATCAGTGGTGCTCTGGTTTTCGGCCAAAAGCAATTTAATGACAGCTCTCTACTTGGGACGTACCTCCCCGATACAGACTCCATTTTGAAGGCCACGGAGAGATCCGTCACCCACCGAAACTTTAAGAAACTTTAGGGGCTGAAGCGGGAATATCCAAGGATGGCCCTCAACAATTCCCGAACTTTTTTAATCAAAACGTTCCGAGAAATAAAAGGTCTTGCATTACTGCATTACTTACTGAACGCCCCTCGCACAGTAGGTTTCTGTGTTGTATGGTTTCTTCAGAAAGGCATGTTTCTTTGCAAAAGTCCGATGTATTTTCGAAGCGTCCTACCTCTGGGGTCCTAATTCTTTTCTATTTCAGAATAGTTTTAACAGGTTAGGAAATTTTTCTAGCACAGGCAGTCAGCCATTGCTCCATTGGAAACGCAGTACCTCGTCGACACTGATGGCCGCAAAATCACGGTATTTAACGTTCGAAGCCGCGGGGAGCCGCTCCCTGCGTTACGCAGCGTGTGAGCAGTTCGTTATTATTTACGGCAAAAAGCGAGGCGGCCAAGCAGTTATTAGAGTCCCCTCATAATTACATTTACGGGCTTCACACAGCCCCTCTAGTGTTTCGTAACGCCTAAAGATACCGGCTGTTTCGCAGAAACCTTCTGGTGGCGATCGTAAAAGCGTCGGCGGGCCTTGTTTAGTACCTGCCGCGCATGCGCCGTAAGGCGGGACGCCGTCGTTTGGGACCGTAGTCGGATGGGCAGCTGTGGCCCTCCAGATTGGCTGTGGCCAGCGTCAGCGTGCGGTGCGTAGCTAACGACTACCATAACTCTTCCTCATCTCCTCTCCCTTCCATGTTTCTTCTTACTATTGAAGCTTGCAACATCCTCCTAGATTCTCTACCCCCACGCTGGGCGTGTCAAGTTTTGCGTCCTAAGGCTGTCGTTCGAGTTTCGACTTTTTCTTACCAAGTTCACTGCTGCACTGTTTTAGCTAAATTGCCAGGAAAGAGCACAATTTCTTCAACAACAAGGGCAATAACAAACGCTTCTCGATACATAGTTACGCTGTGCCTTTTTCTTTTTAGCAACTGCTAACACTTAAAAGTTTCAGTTACTCAAGATTCATTACTTTTTGCTACGTTTCAGTTAATTCTGCGTATTATTTCCATCTTGTAATTGTCTTTCACCCATCCATTGCTGTCGACTTTCCAATCACACCATAGCCGACATAATCGTCTTTAAAGATTCAGCAACTCTACGGATATTTAAGATAATTCTCATTTATTTTACGGCTTTTTACATTCTATATTTGTGCGGTTCTAGGCGCATCAGTCTGGAACCGCGTGACCGCTACGGTCGCAGGTTCGAATTCTGCCTCGGGCATGGATGTGTGTGTGATGTCCTTAGGTTAGTTAGGTTGAGAGGCACCCACATGCCTTGTTCATACTGTGGCATCAAGCAGTCAGGCCTGCAAGATGAGTGGTCTGCCAAGCGAGTGGACTCATTCTTATTTATCGAGTAACATGAACTCTAGTACTCACAATTAAGTTACAAGTTATTCTCCTGTTTGAATATTACGAAACGGAAACGGAAACGCACATCTGACTGTTAGTAATTTACCCAACTCTGACTGTTCACTACGCACTGGCAATACCACATTTTCTTTCTTATTTAACGGCTTTCATCAACACGTGGCCAATGCACTGAATATGAATGGCGCACACATTATAATTTGTGGGTATCATGACAACATACTATTCGAAGGAAAAGGCCACCAATCTTTTTCTTTTCACTATCTTATTTATTCCGATAAATTCTATAACCTAAACACACAAATTCTATGACCTACAACAATAACACATGAGAAATTCCGTCCAGTGGGCATGCATGGCTTTACATTGGTGATTCTCTATCTTATGGTCTCGTAATTATTTAACGCTACAGTGCGCTTTCTGGACAGGATGGTGGATCTTTTGCTGTATCTCACACTTCGACTCTCACACCCATCATCACGAAAATTTCCTCCAGACCGAGTGGTACAAAAAAGGAACATACATAACCCACTGCCTCTGAAACTATCTTGTTACTCTCCCATGCCAACCACACATACTTAAATTTCATGAAATACATCACACTGGCAACATACAATACAAAGAATAGCCACAACGTTATAATCATATCACTTTCAGCTTTCCCACTTCAATTAGTATTTATCCCAGTTTCACACGACACTGCCCCACTTCGTAACTTTTCTTTCCTTCTATGAACTCTGGGGGATATACGCACGTCTTCCTGTGCAATGCAAGCCAAGTGGCGTTGCTGGATAGACGGCCGACTCACCTTGCTTCTCTCTCGGAGTATTATAGTTTGAATCAAGCGTCACACGGAAACATAACATGCAGAGTAATATTAAGAACATATTCATCACACACGCGAGTCCTCAACTGATACCATGGACGAGTACTTCTCTTTATCCTTTGTCTCGTAAACAGATTGAGACTCACACAGTACTCACCATGTGGAAGTACTCGTCTCTAATTTCAAGTCCTCCACACGCCATTTCTTAAATATTTCCAACTTATAGTACACACGCCACGCCAGTAATTCAGCTTAACTTATGCACTCGGAAGTATTTCAACTTATTGCTAGACGTGGTTTCATTGTGACCGTTGGTCACTTCCGAAGATTACTACGATCCCCTTAATATTACCTGCCTGACGTTTAATTCTGCCCACAAAAGTTCCTGAAATAGAGAAATTATTATTCCAAACTACTCTTAAGTATTCCACGTGCATACCATTCTGTCCACTCTTTTGTCTTTACGGAGCACACCTAAGACAGGTCTTACCAACACAAGATCCAGCGCCAGAATGCTGAAACGTGGCCGTTCTTCAGGTCAGCTCGCACCTTCGTCAAGATGGGGGAGCACCTTGCTACCGTATTGGTCAGCCACATTTCAGGCGCTCAAAGCTCAGGTATATTTCATCTCTTTGGTTCCACCAAAGGTGACCAAAGGACCGTCTCAAAGATGATCATATATTGCACATTCACTATCTGTGGTTAGCAGACGACCATACATTCATTCATTTCGCAGATCTCACCAAATTGGATGTAGGGATTTATTTTGTGGGAGTGCACATGTGATCAATTAAATAAATAAATTGTCATTCTTTACTACACTGGTATCCGGCTTCGGTGTATTAAGTGAAATTGAGTTATTATTACGAAAAATATGTTGTTCTGACAAGAATAACGAAGAATGTTGTACCTATTTTCAATGTCGGGCGGTACGGCACCCTTTCAAGGTTTAAGTAGTTCTAAGTTCTAGGGGACTGATGACCACAGATGTTAAGTCCCATAGTGCTCAGAGCCATTTGAGTCATTCTACATTTTTTTAAAAATATTCATATTGTTTAATGACACTTTATGTAGTTCTAGATCCTCTACATAATTCCACTTCTGGAATTTTACGGTCTTCCATTCTTTCACATTTACACATCCACTGTTCTAGGCTTATGCTTTTCATATTTTAACGAGAAAAAGTCCGTGCACAATTTTATTTTTATACGTTAAGGCTAGTACAAGATCCCCACTTGTTAAACCCCTAACAACCCTTCCACTATGCCTCCCTTAGCAACTCTCCCCTCCTACGCCCCCTCCCCCCCCCAACCCACTCTTTGCCCACTATCATTCCCTCTTTGCTCCGTTTTATAATTTGACAGCTTTATACTGCTTTACATTATGCATACCCAGCGTTCCACACTATTAGCTTTTCAACTAAAAATTTTACGTAATTATACGTTCTATAATTTTAGTAAGATCTCTCTTGTTATCCCCACCACCATGCCTCATTTCCTCTCCCCCAGTCAGCCTCATTTCATTTTCCCTTCCTCCCTCCACCCCCCCCCCCCCCCTCCCCGCAACCAACCAATACATACCTATTTGAAACACTGACCGCAGTTGGAAAACACAGTACTCTGATAGTGGTTCTGAGTAGACAAGACAGGTTGGTGACGCAACTACAAAGGTAAATGCCCGCACGGCTAGCCATGCGGTTTAGCGCCCTGCTTCCCGGGAAGCCGTGCTGGGCCCCGGCACGAAACCGCCCCGCGGATTAGTGTCGAGGTCCGGGTTGCGGGGCATCCCGTGGATGGTTTTAGGGCGGTTTTCTGTCTGCCTCGACGAATGCGGGCTGGTACCCCTTATTCCACGTCAGTTATACTATATCCATATAAGGATATAGTTCTGGCAATACCGGCCATGACCTTCCTCTTCTGTGCGGATGCACACATATTATCCGAACTCCTACGGGACTTGGTAAGAATGTCTTCCACAAGTAATGAGTATGTTGGGTAGGGACACTACGAATGTAGACTGTGGACATATATGGTGAAAATATGGGCCTCGTGGGAGGCGTGCGCGAGATAGTCCCTGCAGTTGCACTACCCTCTGTGCCCTCGGTTGCTCAGATGGATAGAGCGTCTGCCATGTAAGCAGGAGATCCCGGGTTCGAGTCCCCGTCGGAGCACACATTTTCACCTGTCCCCGTTGATATATATCAACGCCCGTCAGCAGCTGAAGGTATTAATATATAATTCTAATTCAGTTATACTCTGTCGGCGATTGCTGCGCAAACACTGTCTCCACATACGCATACACCATAATTACTCTACCACGTAAACATTTGGGGTTACACTCGTGTGATGTTAGACGTTCCCGGGGCAGTGAGGGGGGGGGGGGGGGGGGCGCTGGGGGCCGAACCGCACACCGCACCCGCACAATAACCCTGGGTTCGCTGTGGGGCGGCGGTGCGGCGGGTGTGCTGCTGTGGCCTGTTGTGGGGTTGTGAACCACTGAGGGCTACGGCGGGACGAAGCCTCAGCGTCGTTTCTATGTCCCCGGTTCAATACACTTAGGTAAATTGTACATGTATGTACAGTTCTTTTCTTTCTACTTATTGTAAAATATTAGATGGCACATATTTAGTTTTACCGTATTTTATATCCGACGATGATCCATAGTGATGGAAACACGTAATCTAATTAAAAATACGTAACTGATGTGGAACAATAAATGAGAATTACCTTAGAATTTCCAGTCATTTTGTGCATTCTAAATTTTACGTTTCTTTCTTAAGAGTTTCTTTGTACTATTCTTTTTTACGTACTTTGTAGTCAGTCTTAATACACTTGTGATCTACGTTACTCACGAGCGGATATCGATTCGAAAAGGTAGTATAAGATAAATATCACCGAAAGCTAAACAAGGGTAATGGAATGTAGTCGAATCAGGTCAAGCGTTGTCGAGGGAGATGGATTAGGAAATTAGTCGCTGAAAGTATTAAATGACTTTCGTTATTCTGGCAGCAAATCAACTGATAGTAGAATGTAACTGTAGACTAGTGATAGCAAGAAAGACGTTTCTGAAGAAGAGGACTTTGATAACACAGAATAAATGTGGGATGAAACTTCCTGGCAGATTAAAACTGCATGCCGGACCGAGATTCGAACTCGGGACCTTTGCCTTCGCGAGAAACTTTTTTTTGTTATATTTGATCGTAGCGGTAGTCACATAACATCCGTTGAAGTCCGTTGTTGATTTCTTCACTCAGTTTTTGTATTACAGACACAAGCCAGCTCTCTCACCGAACACGCTGAGCTGCCGTGCCGGCACCATTTTTTTTTTTTTTTTTTTTTAATTTTGTGTGGTGGTGGTGCTGAAGTCTGATCAACTTCGTTGGTTTTTACTTCTGTATGGAATGGAAAGGGTAAAAATTTTCTCTTTATTTATTTATTCTTCTTTCAGCTTTAGTTTGGGCACACAGAAGGGTCGTTTAACTCGCTGCTTTTGGTGTGTATTTGAAAACATGTGTGTAGAAGTGCTAAAGGGCTTTATGTGTGTGTAGAAGTGCTAAAGGGCTTTATGTCCTTAAATTATGGAGAATTACGTAGGGATATCATTTACGGAGGCTCAAATACTATCGCCTTCGGTATTTTATATTTGTGGTTGCGTAAGGGTTCTACCGTACCTACTGTGGTGAGTTGTGGTGTACTGTCACGTATCATGTCCAACTTCCGAAATAAGGTTCGTGCCTTCTCCTTGACCTTGTCTGAGAGGTAAGTTTCGCTTAAGGCTCGATGAATATCATGATTCCGGATCCACCATTGGGCTCCAGTGATCCATCGTAGGCATCTGCTTTGTACAACCTGTAACTTCTGGTAGTTAGTAGCACACGTAATACCCCAAGAGGTCGATCCATACAAAATAGATGGTTCGACTGTGGCGTGGTACAACTGGAGTTTCGTGCTTTGGCTGAGGTACGAGCTCTTCAGAAATGGGAGGAGAGCTCCCAGCATTTTCAGGCTAGACGTCTTCTCCATAATGCGATGACTATACAGCAGTTTGGCGTCCAGATGCACTCCAAGGTATTTTACAGTTGTTCCCCAGGGGAGTGGCTGGTCTGATATCCGTAGGCGTTCACTGACGATGGGTCTCCGACGCGTTAAGACAATAACTTTGGGTTTCTCTGCATTGACCGTTATTTTGTTCCTGTGGGCCCAGTGGTCCACTAAATCTAGTTGGCGCTGCATCCGTGTGACGAGGTGGTCCATTCCGGTGCCTGCAGTCAGGAGCGCTGTGTCGTCGGCATAGAAACTGGCAGTAACATGTGGCATCGTCGGGAGGTCATTAATGTATAAATTAAACAGCAGTGGAGATATGACCGATCCTTGTGGACGTCCTTCAAGGACAGGCCGTGTTGTTGAATTCTTGTCATCAATGCGAACATATAATCTGCGATCCTGAAGAAAATTGTCGAGAAGTTTTAAATAGCAGTCTGGTAGGGGAGTGGTACGTCGGAGCTTGACGATCAAGTTGCGTCGCCGTACTTTATCGTAAGCCTTCTCTATATCGAGAAAGACTCCAATGGTATGTTTTTTCTGGTTGAAATTGTCTTGGATATAGATTCAGTGATGCGCAGTAGTTGTAACTCAGCCGATAGCTTCGCCAGGAAGCCAAACTGCTCCGGTCGGATGATGTTGTGTGCCACAAGGATGTCCAGCATGCGTTCCAGTAGGACACGTTCCAGTACCTTTCCCAGCGTTGGCAGCAAACTTATGGGTCTGTAGTTGTCAGGGTGTGAGAGATCCTTGCCCGGTTTTGGTATTGGCACTATTCTGGAAATCTTCCATGCCTCTGGGAAGTATCCAGTCTTGAGGCAGCTGTTCACTATCCGGGTGAGAAGCACAATAGGCTTTCTCGGTAGGTGTTTCAATTCCGTATTGCTGATTCTATCTGTTCCAGGTGAGGTGTGTTTGCTATACTTGATAATCCTCCGAATTTCCTCCGGCGTTGTCAGCCGGGGCATAGTGTTAGTTGGGGCGTCACGAATAGCTTCCCATTCCGCCGCTGTGTCCTCCTCTGCACGGTGGAGTGCGTCACCTCCATCCTCCGTGGGGGGCGTAGTCATCTGTTGTTGGTATGTATCCGCGTACAGCTCCGCCTGAGCCAGTGAGTCGTACAAGAGGCCATGGGGTCCTCGAATTGCACTTTTGGGGGGCTGTTGCTGTCTGAGACTTTTAAATATTCGCCATTCATCTTTGGTGCGTAATAGGAAGTTGTCTATTCGGAGTTCCCACGTGTGTTGCTTCCAGTCCTGAACCTTCCGCCGGATTTGTCGGGTAAGTCTGTGAGTCTCCCGTCTATCATCCGGATGGCGGTAACGGACCCATCGTTTCCGAAATCGATTGCACCTCGTCTTAAGTTCCTGCAGTGGTGGTGGAAACTCGTCATAATTGACTTTTGGTTGCAGGTGCTCCGTGAGTGCTCGTTGTTTCGCACTGTTAATCTTCTTCGTGAGTACTGCGACTGCCACATCAATCGCTTCTCTGGTAGTAACAACCTGGGTCGGTCGCACATTGTTGTTGAAGTACGTTTCGAACTGCTGTCAGTCGTAAGTTCTTGTCGTCGGCAGTGGGAGTTGCAAAGTAGCCCTCTCTATGACTCCTAACACCGGTCTGTGGTCCGACGAAAGATCATCCAGCGTCCGCAGATGGAGATTTGGGTTGATGTTCTTGATAATGGCGATGTCTAGAACATCAACGTCTTGTGTCTGGACGTAAGGTATCCTCGTCGGTTCCCGTGGGCCATGGACGGAAACATGTAAGTTCTCAGCCAGTGCAAACAACATATGTCTTTTTGGGTTAGTCTTACGTAAATTCCAGGCAACATGTTTACTACTAAGATCCCCTCCAAGGAGGATCTTGTCGTAACCCTCTGTAACGGCGTAAAGATCTTCTGGGTGGAGAGGCTTTTTTGGGCTAAGGTAAGCCGCAGTACAGGTAATGTTTCCGAGCGTCGTGTGGATTGTTACTGCCGTGGCCTCTAAAGTCTGGAGTTGGGGTAAACGTTCTCGGTGGTGACGAATGCGTTTTTTGATCAGAACTGCGGTCCCTCCACCCCGTTGGTCCCGCCTATCCGTCCGGTAGATGTACATGTTCCTCAAGCGGTGGTCGGTTGACTCGCGGAGATGTGTTTCGGAGACAAATGCTATGTCTATCCTGTGGCGATGTAAGAAGTCCGTGAATTCTATTTTCTTCAGTTTCAGGCCGTTGGCATTCCAAATGCAAAAGTTAACATTCCTCGTGTGATGCCGTCTATCCATTTAGGGTGTTTGAAAAGCTGTTTGTACGCTTTCTACAAGCGAGACGATAGACGTCAGCTTCTGCTGGAGGGCGGTGAGTAGTTGAAACGCCGGCACCAACTGAGCTACCAGTCTCTTATCTTACAAACTTCACAGAAGCTCTCCTGAGAACCTTGCATAATTAGGAATCCTCGAAGAAAGGATATGTGGTATATTCGAAAGAAAAGGTACAAAACAACGCTGTGGTTATAATAGAACATTGTATTCAGAGGCGTGAACACACGAGCTGAAGGATTCCCACAGTTCCTCTGGCTATTACAGGAGCCAGTCTTCCACAATGTCCTTCACTTCGCCGTCGAAGTTTAAGTGCTTCACTACGAAATGTTGTTTTTGCAGACCAAACACATGGAAGTATGGAAGTCGCGGGGCGACATGTCAGAGTTGTAAGGCAGATGCTCAAGTTGTCTCACTTTCGGTCACGTTGGAGGCATGTGCACGCGCGTGATCGTGGAGCAGAATCACCCCCTCCTGAGCAGTCCAGGCCGTTTGCTCTTGACGGACTTGAGTAGGCTGCGGAGTGTCTCGCAGCACACGTGACTGTTAACGGTTTTTGCGTGCTCGAGGGTCCGATGAGTATCGGACATTGAACATCGAAAAAGACGGTAAGTATGTAACTTGCCTGCCGAAGCCACAGCTTTGAGTTCCTTAGGGGGAGATGGCGGCAGTACATTCGCGTCCCTAGGTGTCTCACTATGTTATCCCAAAACGGCATATGCAGATATATCCGTTTGGTTGTTGCGACGTTTCGTACCTCTTCAGTTGAACACTCCTTATAGATTTAAAGATTAGGGAATGATTTCTGAAGGTATTTGTCTGAAGTGTAGCCTTGTACAGAGGTGAAATATGAACGTCTCTTTTCAGAGAATAGCAGCTTTACAAAATTGTAACGAGCAGAGGGGCAGATAAGGTAACTATTGGGCAGCTACTGAATCGATTTATGGAAAAAGACGTTGATTAAAAGAAGCTCTTCGTTGATACGACATATCCTGACTCACCAAGAAATCGTCACTTTGATAGCGGAAAGAAGTGGGGGGAGGAAGAGACGTAAAGAGAAAGCAAGACTTGACAACAATAAGAGGGTTGAAGTGGTTGTAGGTTGTAGTACTTGCACAGGGACGAAGAAATTTGCACAGGCAGAGTATCTTTTGACTGAAGACCTCAACAAGCAGAACTTATTCGTGGAATCTTCTTCATAATATTATTCCATTTCCTAACCTGTCCTTACAAATGCAGTAAAGAAGTCACAAAAGGCATCAACTTTTCTTACATTTAGAATCACATCACTGTTATGAAACTAGGAAGTTTACATGCAGCAGAAGCCTTGCCTCTGACAATAACGGAAACCAGAGTGGAATGCAAGCCTAAATAATGGGAAAGCCACCGTTAAAGAAATGAGAAAATACCTTCAGGAGGGGTCTCAAGAGGTACTGGCAAGCTACCAAAGCCGACTGGAGCAGTAACTTAACCACGAAAAATCTTTTTCTATTTTCCTGCTGTCCTTACAGGTCCAGTGAGAGTGCTAAAAAATTAATTTCTTAGCAATGGTGAATACACAGCATTTACGCATAGTTCTACCTCCTTAACTAATTCAGAACTAAGGGCATATTGAGATCAATACACACCACCCTTGAACAAAATTACCTTCGTACTACATGAGCAGGTTGTTCAACTGCTGAAACACAATAAGTTCTAATCTGTGTGTGATCTAAGAGCAATGACTAGTTACTGCGAAATGAATCTTTATTCAACAATACTATAACTGACTGAACGTTCTTTTCCGGTGTTAGATCTAATATTTTCGATATTGTGCACTTCCCGACGGTGGACTCTACTAACAGTGAGGACAACGCGGCTTTTCCGACCGTGTTATAAAGTTGTGCCCGTGGTCTAGAGGTCTTTGCTTTGATTCGACCTCATCAAACAAAACTCCGAACTTAGAAGAGTACATGTTTTACATTGCAGAAGACCATTTTAATTTGAAGAAGAATAACAAATATAACGAATGGTTCAAAATTTCTTAATATTCCTTTGTGTGGGCTACAAAAAGGAGGACTGTTTTGTTGATTAGACGCAACCGCGCGACTGTTACGGTCGCAGGTTCGAATCCTGCCTCGGGCATGGATGTGTGTGATGTCCTTAGGTTAGTTAGGTTTAAGTAGTTCTAAGTTCTATGGGACTGATGACCACAGTAGTTAAGTCCCATAGTGCTCAGAGCCATTTGAACCATTTTTGATTAGGCGCAGAATACTTATTTTGTCTCTTTTGTTATTCCTGGATTCTTTCTTATGTTGGTTCTAAAATGAGAACTGTTCTAGTTCGGCAAAACTCCTCCGGCACCGAAATTTAGTTTCATTTGTTGAAAAATATATGGCATCCTTACAGACATCACACGCATTCAGTGTATAATAACTTAAATTGTGGAATTGTTTCCGACTGAATGTTTGTTATGGGTTGTTCCGTCACCTTTTAGCCTGCTATGAATTATGCCCTACAAGGAACTCACGCCATTGGAAGTCGCAGTCTGTTATTTATTTTGCCTTAATTACTACTTCAGATTTGTTTACAATCTATGGCATATATGGGAACAAACATGGGAATACATGGGAGTAACGGAGTAAGTCAGTGACAGGCATGGGGGAGTTACTAGGACCAGGACTCGGAATCTTTGACTCCTCCAATCAGTTGAAGAGGAATGGACATCTCTAAACAGGGCAATCACAAAAGTTAGAAAGAAAAACATAGGTACGAAGAAGGTAACTACGAAGAAAGCATGAGTAACGGAAGAAATACTTTAGCTGGCCGATGAAAGAATGAAGTGCAGAAATGTTCAGGAAATTCAGGAATACAGAAATACAGGTGGCACAGGAATGAAGTAAATAGGAAGTGCAGGGAAACTAAGGCGAAACTGCTGCATGAGGAATGTGAAGAAATCTAAAAAGAAATGACTGTCAGCAATTCCCAGCATATAGGAAAGTCAAAACAAACTTCAGTGAAATTAAAAGCAAGAGCCCTAACGTTAAGAATGCAATGGGAGTTCCACTTCCACTGTTAAACGCAGAGAAGAGAGCGGATAGGTGGAAAGATTACATTGAAGGTCTCTACGAGGAGGATGACTTGTCTGATGTTATAGAGGAATACAAACAGGAGTCGATATAGAAGAATTTAAAAGACCATATATTCTTGTGACAACCGCTGCCAGCAATCATGTACTGTTGCTACATTCGAGCCAAGTCTTTCTGCAGCATCGCAGAAGAAATATCCAGCTTCTCATAGCCCTGTTAGGCGACCTCGTTCAGGCTCCGTGAGGCGTTGATAATGACGTCTTTGTCGCCTTAAAGGCATTCTTGACTACATCGACTCACGACGTCCAGTCTCAAAGGTAACTAACTCTCACGACCATCACAGTCTGTATTTAAAGCAAACCTGATTTACCTCCTCATAGTGGCTACTACCACTCTTTTCGTCTTTCAGATGAAGAAACACGCATACCTATTATCGTTTACGTAGCACAACTCCTTCTTTGTGTTGCAAATTTTTTCCGTCAGTGTATTTTCCAAACACTTCCAGACACAGAAAAAACTTTTCGAAAAGTAATGAGATGAGTACTATGCTAAAAGATTAGTACTCATCATTTTCCTTTCGGGACATGCAAAATTTCACGAATGCCGGAAGAAAAACTATGTAGATAGCTTCAATAGGCTATGGCGAAAAGCTCCATGAGAAACCAGGAAACACTTATGACGCATAGTGATTAAAATTCTTCTGGGTATTATGCCGCGTCACTGCTAAAAACTAACAACAATAATAAACTAAAACCGACGATTCGGCCGAATTGTAACGGCTTTCCTCAAAGCACGACTGGTTTTGCATAGGGATAGGTGCTTCTATTTATTACAGACTATCGATGTCTGACGTCACTGTTGTAAAACTTTTAATTGGCCCTCTAATATGATTGGCTAGTCATGGCGTAAGGGAATATGGAAAGAAATCTTCTATCTTTCCTTACGTCATGACTAGCCAATCATTTTATAGGACCTATTAAAAGTTTTACAACAGTGGTGTCAGACATCGATAGTCTGTAATAAAAAGACGTACCTATCCCCATGCAAAACCAGTCGTGCCCTGAGGAAGGCCGTTGCAATTCGGCCGAAACGTCGGTTTTAGTTTATTATTGTTGTTAGTTTTTAATAATGACGCGGCATAATACCCAGAAGAATTTTAATCACTATGACACCGGCCGCGGAAGCCTACGTTTTTATATCACTTTATGTTTTCGATCTGAAATCCGACAGCAAATAACAAGCGTAATACAGTTGTCGGATTTTTATTCATAGAATGTGTGGTAAGAATACAATTTGGCGGTAGTCTTTCAAAAGAGTAACGATATTTCCTTCCTCAGAACGGGAAACTGCAGTGCTGTCGATACGATGACAGGAGGAAATTGCGTTCGACACTCTAACTGTGTCCCGATTGCGGCGCCGTCGTGTCTTGATTGTGTTCGCCGCCGACAAAGGCCGCGACGTCTCCCAGTCGCAACCACCCCCGTCTTCCACTCCCCTCCCACCCACTTTCATGCCACAGCACGATCGCGGATTCCAAAGAATGTGACTCGTACAAAGATATCGCTTCTCATCTTCACCCACTCTGTCCATAAAACTTCTTACTCCATCTTCCCATTTTATATTAATTCTGTCATAACTTGTAGACTATCTGATCAAATGGATCGGGATAACTATTAACTGACATTAATATGGGGTGTGTTCATCTTTTCGCTTGTGATAACTTGAACTCTTCTGGGGCCACCGTCAGTTAGGTATACGAATGTCTGTGGAAGAATAATTGCCTATTCTTCGACAAGAGCCGAAACCGGAGAAGGTAGAGGACTGCACCCAGAATATCTTGGCCAGTAGATGCGCAATCGCCAGGGCACGCATGGGGAAGGCGGAAGTGAGAGGGATTCCGGGCAGGCACTATATGGGAAATGCCGAGCACTGGAGGGGAAGTGCAATTCTAAACTGAAGCCTACGCTCACATCTTTTGTAAATATTATTGGAACCCACCTAACAAGGGGAAGGCCTCAGACACGGCCAACCGATTCGGCTCAAATCTGGCAGGTCGCTTGTTTGCAACGTAAAACGAAGGACTCTAAGGTATTTTGGATCAACACCTTTCCGTTTTTGAGAAAATCACCCCTAAAGGTTATGACGAACAATCTCCTCAAAATTGGCGGGATCGATAGATAATTGTAAATGGAGCGTTTCTCATCATCAACTATGGGGCCCCACAAATGCATACTTTTCCAGAAATCGAGGAAGGAAACTTTTACAACCGCCCTTTATGTACCCACATGGTAAACGCTTTCGCCGAGAGCGCCGATATCGCACCTGCCAAGATAATGTCGGCATGGTATCTCAGCATGTTCGGTCAAAAGGGCTGGCTGTTCTCTGCAATAAAAAACTGAGCGAAAGGCCAAACGATGAACTTGAACGGGTGTCTTGTGACGTCCGCCGCGACCAAATGCAACTAACGAAAACAAACAAAATGATGAATTTAACAAACAATGAAAGGTAACTGTCTCGAATCTCGAAGAAAGCTAGCGGGTGTTATTCTTCTCGTTTGTATTGCCCCATGTCCCAAATGGCAGTCATAGGAGGGTTAATAAGGTAAGCAAATCAATTGGGAATGATAAAAAGGTAGGCTAATAGATTTCTCAGACCTCTTGGGATAGTAAACAACTAAAACGTTACTCATGGTCACTTTACAATGGCTCTTCCAGTCACTGTTACGTGCCCTCACTTTTCTTCGAAGAACTAGATGGACGGGGCTTGTCATATGAACATTCGAAACAAATATACTCGCGGCACCAAGAACATGTAATGAATGCAGTCTTTAGAAGCTGCACTGTTCCTTTCTAAGAGTCGTCGGAAAACAAAATTGGTTTACATTTAAAAATATGTCTTTTTCGGGAATTAACTTTGATGCTTACCACGCATACGATACCATTGCCTGAAAAATCTGTGCTGAATGTTGGTTATGAATTATGCTGTGAATAGTTATAGCATCCGTGCGGTTGTGCAATTCCCGCTGGGATTCCAGAAGCACACAACAATTTTGAAGCCTCGAAATAAAGTTTTTAACCTGGCGATAGAAATAAACGTCACACGGCTGGCACACAGGTGCGCAGTTTGGCGGTATTACTTTTACCGTGCACGTCGGTTGATCTTTGTCGTCTACAAACATGGTGTTATACATTAGAGTACTAGTTTGTCAACCGCAGGAATCCTGTATTAGACATAACTTGTTATCAGCAACATACGGTTTTCAAACATTTCCAAGAAATGTTCAGTAAATCTCATTTGTCAGTTTCCCCGATTTGGAGCAAGTAATGTAAACATTTTTCAACAAGTAGCTTAAGCGATTGGCCTCTTCTATAACCCGAAGACCAAATGTAACATTTCTTCCTTGTAAACACAGGAAAATCTTAGGGAACACTTTTTCAGAGGCCGTACGAATGTGTTGGTTTTTTTTCTCTCCCTTATACTATAACGTGCTTCGAATGTTCACCCGATACTCGCATCCTGTTGATCGGTGTTGATCACGTAATCACGATTAAAACCGGTCATAAGTTACGCCCTTTACGTGCTGAAAAGAGCCGCCACTTTCAGTATATCTTCTATATTTTCTACCTCCATGTGGGAGACGTATTTAGTGACGTGTCGTTGACGAATATTATTTTCCCATCTGAAATTCCTTGACCAAGATAATGACGCAGCAAACGTAAAATCCTTGTTGGTCGTATACTGAAGCGCTGCACCTGCAGCCCACTCCTGGAGTATTCTCGTTGTTACATTCTCGTTCCGACGACGAGATTCGACAAATCGGTCGTATGTCCATTTATTTAACGCCTGATATTGGTCGTATCTTGTGCCTCTTTTATCGACATAATTTCCCACAGTTTTAGGCCCTTCTTCCTCTTCAGAGCTGTTGATGCTCCATTCGTTTGCAGTGTTTGTAGATTCCAATTTACATGATTCCTATCTAGCGCTACCGCCTTTACTTTTACTTCATAGTCCAATTGTTTAGTAACCGGTTCGTAATACTCATCGGAAACAGATAAAGCACAGATTGCCTGCGACGTGGACATTTCCGAAGTGTTATGACCATTCTGCGATACAATGGTCGGGATATCTTACACTGAATCATCTTTTGCTTCTCCTTCATGGTATAGTTCTTGTGTATCAACAAAAGTCATTTCATTCGTCAGCTCCAGAAATCGCTCGACGATAGCCGCTCCTATCAATCTGGAACGCTGAGAAACAGAACTGCGTACTTCCGGTAGTGCACTGATAATACATCTGTTTTGCAACACTTTAACAAACCAAAACACAGCGTCGGTAACTTTCTGCTTGCCTTCGTCTGTGACAGACTCCCAAATATATATTTCAGCGCTGGCCGAAGGGTGTACATCCTCCATTATCCAGATTATGCAGCTGAAAGATATGACCGCAAACAATAACTAAATACTAAGGCATGAACAGAAAAGATAATTACTACAAACTACATACACTACAAGTCATATGTTACCTACGGACGATCACTGTGTTATTTCACATATTTTATTTGGTGGATTAACGATGAAAAATCATTACACGTATCCTCGAGGTTCGTTGCAGCCTAATGACGGGAAACAACTCTTTCCGATCGACTTCTATAAGGTTCGTACTGACACCCTCAATTTCTATATTCACGATTATGATAAGACAGACAGGCAACCGACACAACGTAACGCTCCCCGCGTGCATTCTGTCTCATGCCTCGCTGTAAACAAGCATCGCGTTGTTGGCTATCTGTGGTCCCTTGTGAGGAATTCGCAGCACTTTTACTCGGATCTGTTTCCATGTGACGAGGCTTAAAAGTTTAATTCTTTGCTAACTTACGTCGTTTGGGAAATTAGGTTGCCTTCCTTATTACTATTATTATTCCGTGTTGAGTTGCGTACCTTATCAACCCTCCTATCCCTACGAATTCTGATACGAGAAGCTACAATTTAAAAAAAAGTGAAAACCGTTCAGTTTCCTCCAAATTCGAACCAGTCCCCCCCACTTCCCAGCCAGTTACCTTGGACGTTGCGCTATCGGTGCTCTCGGGGAAGAAAAGCATTTATCATTTGTGTACATAAGCGGCAGTTGTAAATGTTTCTTTCCTCAATTTCTGGAAAAGAATGCGTTTGCGGACCCAATACCCGATGATGAATAACATTCTATTTACAATTATCTATCGACTCCGCCAATTTTGAGTCGATTGCTCATCATAACCTTTAGGGGTGATTTTCACAGAAACGGGGGGAGTGTTGAGCCAAAATATCTTAGTCCTTCGTTTTAGGTTTTACACAAGCGACCTGCCAAATTTGAGCCGAATCGGTTGGCCGTGTCTGAGGCCTTCCCCTTGTAAGCCCTCCCTGGCATGGTGACTTTGGTTAGTATCTAGAAAGAATTCCGCTCAAAATTCAACCAGCGACTTATTTTCGCCTGGCGTGTTACAGTTAAACTTTCAGAGAAGCGTGATGAGTAGCTGATTTTGAGTAAAACCTATAATTCCCTTGCTCTCGTGTTAAAATTTTCTTATTTTGCCAAAACACAGCGGAGTTAACGCAATGTCACCTCATTAACATGTTGTGTAGACGTAGTTGAGAGGGAATTCTGAGACACTCTTTATTAAGTTCAGTAAGAGAGAAACTGAGGAATGGACCTAAGCTTATGATAAAAGTACATCCTCGATAGAAAAATAAACGAGTAATATCTTCACTTACGTTGTTCCAGCATTTCGATGGCCCTTAAAAATTACATTCTTTCCTAGAAAAGTCTGTAGTTAGTGGAATAACATGGTAGATAATGAAATTTTGCATTACAACCAAACAGCAAATGCTTTCATTTTTAGGTGCTATCATTTCTCAAAATCCCATTGCTATACCTCAAATCGTTATGAAATTTGAGGAATGTTGTTGATATTTCATTCTGGCTTCAGTGCTGGCGTTCGAGATCGCAAATGAATGGGTTCCACGAGACCAATTATCTCGAGATTGGTGACAGATAGAGACCTACACTCAAGTTTAAAGAATACTTCAATATGGTGGCTAAATATCAAATACAGCAACATATTATGTAATATGAAACAAACACAAAATCAAAAGACCCCTATTTTTCACTGCAAACTTTTTCGGATTACTTAAGCGCAAATATCACAATAACTATAACCACTAAGGAACTGATGAGCACTTCATCATGAAGCTGACATATAAAGCTATAAGTAAGACAAAACTGGACCCTTTTAACGATTAGTTCCTCTAAAAACTTTTGAGACAGATCCAAAGGTGGGCTTCGCGATTCTGGCGTCACAGCACGTCAACGACCGGCCGAAAGTGGGCAAACAGTGTTGGCCTCCTCTTCCATACGAACGAATGAAGTCGTCCAGCACTTTGGAGGAACGTTGGTCGCTACGCATCAGCCACCGTATCCTGCGCCGAGTCTAGAAATGTTAGACGCTGGTTTTGGAAGGATGTCCACGTTCTAACTCATCCCAAAGGTATTCCATTGGGCTTGTTTGCACTTCAGTACTGTTTATGGTTCAAGACAAAAATTAATTAACTTCCTGCCTCTCTACTAATTGTCTCTGGCCATCACTCCCACCTCTAATTCTGTATCATTTTTCAGTTTGAACACCTGCTGTAGGTTCGGTTCCCCGATGCTGCCATGGTGATGGAGACAGGAGGATCTCTCATGTAAACTGTTATCTAAGATAACTTACAGTTATGGCAGCAGATTCGACCAATAGTATCCCACCAATCCGTTTTGTTTTCTCTATGACATCATTATCTGGAGACTAACATACGTAAACTTCATTTAAGTTTTGCCTTTTCAGTTGCCGACTCAGTGATGAATCACTTACCTATTGCCCAAGGCAATAAATACGAAAAGAGAATCCAGTCACACTTCACTCAGTTCGGGACTGGAACAGATCAGAGATACGAGAACACTGCTACGATATACTTTCTGCCATACACCGTTCAGCGATCTGTCGAGTAATATATATGCATTTGCATGTACTGACTACTGATGAGTTTTATGTGGCAACAGAATCACAGCTAATCGACGAAGTACAGGTACAAACACAGTAAATAACAAATGAGTCCTAAAGGTCAACAGGACGGCAGTCTACGCAACTACTGACCATTCCGACAAGAGTAAACTGCCCATATTTGAACAAGTGTACTCGTATCATTTCGGCCATTCGCTATATCCAGTCACAGTAATGTGACCACCTGTCAAAAGCCTGAATAACCACATTTTTGAGTGCTGTCCGCTGTGAACTTGCAGCAAGGGTGTCGGTGAGATTGTGGAACGTACCAACAAGGAAGTGCTGACTCAACTGCTGTGGACAGCTGCGCTAGGTTTCTCCGTTGAGGACCCGTGGCAAGAACAGACTGTCCAGATGGTACCAGAAATTCTTCAAATCTGGCCAGGTGGGTGGCCAGTGAAATTTGGTAGTCTCACCGCAATGCCTTTCCAACCACGCAAGTACACTGCGAGCTGTGTGACACGTTGAATTGTCCTGCTGGTAGTGGCCATCGTGCCAGGAGAAACAAACTGCCTGTAGATTTGACATGGTCTCCAGGGACACATGCATAATTGTGTTAATCCATTGTGCCTTCCTATGATGAGATCACCCAGGGACTGCCGTGCAAACATGGCCAAAACCACAATGATTTCTCCTCCAGCCTCGACCTTTTTGACGACTGTTGCTGGGTGTTTGCTTTCAAACTTTTCGCGCTGTACACACCATCTGTCATGTGAAATGACTACCTCTCGCCACTCAGTACACATCCAGTTGCGGCACTGGTGTGTTAATTCCGGCGTTCGTCACGATGAACAGCAGTCAACGGGGATGCATTAACCAGGCGCTTGCTGGTGCAGCAACATTAAAGGAACGGCTGTTGAAGAGGCGCTGTTGGTAGCTCCTTTGTTCATTCGGGTAGTCATTTGCTCAAACGTTGCACGTCTGTTTGCCCCTACACATTTACTAGCTGTCGTCTGGTGCCTGTGGTGCAACGCAGTTGCCTCGGCGTCGGCTTTGGATAGAACATTTTGCCATGCACTGTATGCTTTAACTACGGTAGCACGCAAACTGTTCACTAACTGACTCATTCCAGAAATGGTTCCACCCTTGGCCAGAAAGCCATTATCAAGCTATTTTGTACGTATGATAAATCGCTCCTTTTCCACATTATGACAACGAACGACTGTTGTCCCCCAATACCCCCGACCCCCCCCCCCCCTTCCCCACTTGTTATATGTATCCTCCATTGCTTTTCTGCCACTCTCTGTCTGTGAGTTGTGAATGTACGTTTACGTCGAACTTAGGTGGTGGCTACACTGATGTGACTGGACTGTGCATTCATAGAATTTTTTTTTTCAATTTTTATAAGTACAAGCTACAGTTACAATATGACACTTTATCAGAATGCGATTTATAACGTAATTAGTAACGACTCACTAAGGCCGCTCTGCTATGCGCCTGAAGCCGTTTTAATGTCCGAGGATGTCTCCCCGTTAACAGTGACGTGTTTAGACCTATTTCCGCTATCTTGATTTGCAGGGTAGAGATCAAGATGTTGGTGCACAACCGGAGGGAGCAAAAACTTAACGCATCTGCCCTTATCAGCATCCTTTTTTCCCGTTAGCTACGCTCCTTGGCGAGCACTTCGCGTGTCCTGCCGCGCTCCGGGTCGTGGAGGCGGCCACGCGCATCGCACGCGCCCTGGCTGGAGGCGGCTTCGCTGGAGAAAGCCAGCCGGACTCCAGCCTCTTCTCCAGCAGTTACGCAACGCCGCCAGCGTGAGACGGACGCGGGCAAAGAGGCGGACGGGCTCCGTGACAGACAGTAACTCGCCGAAAACACGGCCCTTCCTGTTCCCAGCTGAGGGCACTTCTCGCCCCTGCTTTCTCTTTCATCTACCAGCTGGAACACGTATGACGTCTTGACAGACCGGTACAAGTTACTGCAGAGCTCGACTGGAAAATTCATATACGAACTGTGAGCGTCACAACAGGTCGGTACGGCCCAGCTACGTAACTGAAATGCTCATGAAACTTTAACCGGAATGCTTGAAAGAAAAACGAAGCATTCTCGCGAAACTCTGTTGTCTACAATTTGCAGAAGCTGTATTGGAAGAGATCTGTACGACAATAATTACGCTTTCAGCATTGTATATCTCGCGCAAGGATCATATGGATAAAATACAAAAAATTAAGGTGCGGTCAGAGACATACAGACAGACTTTTTTCTGTCACCCAGTATGCGAATGGACTACCAAATAAAATCGATAACATTCCGATCATGGACTGTCCGCTATTCACTGTATAGTGTCTTGTGGAATGCACAGGACGGTCAGAAACTGCCTGAAAGGCGTCTGAGGGTAATTCAGGGTGGGTTGCACTGAGAAATAAATGTTAATTAATTAGCATTGACGTCAGCCAATCGAACCGTTGCGCGCATACTTTATTTCTCAGCCCAGCCTATCCATCAACTCACTCACATGCTTCTCAGTCTGTTTCCGACCATCTTGTATATACAAGGTGAGCCAGGACTCAGCCGAAAAGTTTTCAGTTTTGGTACTATGGACTAACACCACAAAAATGTCTAGTAAACATGGGCTATAAAATGCATACCTTAACAGCTATGAGTACTTGTTAAGCTTCGATACTGCGAAACACATCTCTTCTACTGAAACCTGTTTGCTTTCCATACTCTGGGAACTGGTACTAAAGATCAAAACCCAGGAAACAATCTGTGGTGAACATGAGCTCTAAATTGCATACCTTAAGAGCTGTGAGGCCTTGTACAGTAGAAGGGATGTATTTCACAGTAGCGAAGATCAACCAGTTCTCATAGCTCTTAAGGTACTCTTTTTAGAGTCCACGGTTACTGCACGTTTTTCTTTCTCCTCTTTTGGTCCATAGTACAACTTCCAGAAAAGTTTCTCGGTGGCGTGCTGGCTCACTCTGTGTATAGATGCATATGTGAGGTGACTTTTTTTATTATTATTTGGTGTTGTGGTAAGGATACAATACGTATTGTATTGTATGTTAACCGGGGACCTGGAAACTACGGAGAGGCTCCATCCCCGCCGCAGCCGCAGTGGTCCACAACCCCACGACGACTACCGCAGTCCACTTCACCCCTCCGCCGCCCGACACCGAACCCAGGGTTATTGTGCGGTTCGGCCCCCGGTGGACCCCCCAGGGAACGTCTCACACCAGACCAGTGTAACCCCTATGTTTGCGTGGTAGAATAATGGTGGTGTTTGCGTACGTGGAGAACTTGTTTGCCCAGCAATCGCCGACATAGTGTAACTGAGGCGGAATAAGGGGAACCAGCCCGCATTCGCCGAGGCAGATGGAAAACCGCCTAAAAACCATCCACAGACTCTCCGGTTCACCGGACCTCGACACAAATCCGCCGGGTGGATTAGTGCCGGGGACCGGCGCTCCTTACCGCCCGGAAAGCCGTGCGTTAGAACGTACGGCCAACCGGGCGGGCCTTACGATACGTATCCTTATCCTGATAGACATAGTGGATATAGTGTAACCTGTTTCACTCACATAATAGCACGTACACACACACACACACACACACACACACACACACACACACACACACACACATTTATACACACACAGGTTTTTATGAAACTTTATCAATCTCGTCTTAGAAAAGAAAAGCAGCTGCAGTATTTTGAAAACTGACCTCCGTTTAAATAAAAACTGCATGTAAGAGGCAATACACTCTATAGTCTATTGGCCATACCAGCATGCTTATGAATGTCGGCAGCCGGCCGTGCGACCGTGCGGTTCTAGGCGCTACAGTCTGGAGCCGAGCGACCGCTACGGTCGCAGGTTCGAATCCTGCCTCGGGCATGGATGTGTATGATGTCCTTAGGTTAGTTAGGTTTAATTAGTTATAAGTTCTAGGCGACTGATGACCTCAGATGTTAAGTCCCATAGTGCTCAGAGCCATTTGAATGTCGGCAGATGACGTCAAACATTGAGAAAATGTTGAAGTAGTTGACCTTTCGTACCGTATATGATCGGACAGCCTTAGCAGATGTGGTTTCTACCTCTTCTCTAGCTCAGCCGCGAATGAGAAGTCCACTAAGACCAAGCCGACGTAAGGGGTTAAAGTAGCTGCAGTGGTTGTAAACGAGACATGTGACTGTGTTCTTTTGTGCGCCTCGGTAGCTGCCGGGTTAACACGACGGATTATTTAGTTATAGTGCCCAGGTTCGACTCCTGGGCGGGTCGGAGATTTCCTTCGCTCGGGGCCGGGTGTTGTCTTTGCTTTCGTATCGGCACACTTGACATTATTATTGAAATGGCTAAATGGTCACGGCCCGAAACATAGTAAACTGAAGAGAAAAGCGTCCTTCATTGTTCGGGATAATCTTCCCCTCTGTGTACTGAATGACCCTTCTCATTTTGCTTCTCACTCTCTCCTATTATTACGTGAATAAGTCAGTAGGTATCCGCAATCAAATTTATACTCTAGTACCACAGTAGTGCACAGTTTTAATTATAATGTTTTTCAACATAGCACCCTACTTTTCATATCACTTGGTCTACTGTTGCACAAGTTGTCTGTTGCCCTCCAAAAAACAGGTTTTTGGTTGCGCAGCGAGCCACGTACGCACCGCTTCCTTCACCTGTTGATCAGAGCTGAATGGGAGGCCTCTTAAAATTCCTTAAGTGGACCAACTCTGCGTTATTTTTGCCACATCATCAACAGTCACTCATCTTTTATTCAGAATTAAGTCACAGAGTTGTTCAACATCGGCATCAGTCGTGGCTGAAGCCGCATGCCCCTCTGTTTCTGCATCCTTCACGTTCCTTCGACCACTTTCAAACTGTTCAACTCATTGGTAAACAGTTCGATGTGCTAAGACATCGTGTAACCTCCCCGCACAAATTTTAAAAGTCAATAATAGTGAAATTGTAACCTCCCAGCAAGAATATAAAAGTCAATGTTAAGTGAAATCTTATATTCTCACAAAACTGCATAATAAAAATGAACCAAGCGTAACCTGCTTGCAAAATTAAGAATAATAATGGCCCAAATGTAAACTCCCCACAAACATTAACTAATGAAGATTGCTCATTAAACCCACAATAAAATTAATTAAATAATGAAGCATAAACTATGGGTAACATCTGAACACAAATAATTAAACCTGACAAATTTTATAAGGGCAGCGGCGCTGACCTTCGGCCCTGTGCAATAGTTAAACCTGAACACAAAAACCAAAATTCTTACATCAGTAAACTCCATCAATATCTGCTCTTATTTTTCGGCACAGCTCCGTGCAATGCTGGCCCATGTTTAATTTTAATTCTTGGAGGGAATGCGTAGGAAGTATTACTTGACTTGAAATGAATCTTTTTGTTTAAAACAGTTACTTTATAAGAAAATTATTATTGGGGCAATTCTTGGACAAATTAATTACAATTAACATATGTCATTTGCTGAGCGCAATGCTGCTTCATTACCTTCTAAAACAATATACCTCGTCCTGAATCGTGACCAGAGATGGAATGAGAGCACGCCGCCGACGCATGCCGACGCCCGCTCAGTGCAACCGTCCACTCGCTACAACTACTGCCGACTGAGAGCCACTCGCAACAGACTACTCGCAACTGAACACTCGCGCGGTCAAGCGCAGACTAGCAACGATAAATAACTCTCTGGTCAGAGATTCTGTCATGCCTCGCGATCGCTGGTAATGAATACATACGTGTTTCAATCGTCCTCGTATCGTGCTGAAAGTCTTCTGTGAATTGCCCCTCCTTGTACACCTTCATACTGTAGAAACGGATTAACGGAGGCTGTTCTTCCATGGAGCTACAAGAGAGTGACGTAGCCATCTTCACTTCGCAACAGCGCAAAGCGGAGTGATTTGATAACGCTGAAACCTACCACAGGCAAAGACAACGGTTCCATCTAGTGGCTGGAGCGCATATAAAAGCCTTAGGGCCAACCTAAAGATAACTTGTGCATAACTGCTGATATTTATGGACTTGTAGTTTGAGAACTTTATAAATATCTGCAGCTGGTACTCAACATTCCTTCTCTCAATCGTACGATAGTTGTTAAGTGACTGCTTTACGGGAGTTTCTTTACCGTTTCATTTCCAGTACTACCGCAGTGATCTTTTTCCCACAACTTGGTAACAAATGTTAATCGAGAAGAATGGCTTCTAGGTGGATACTTTCATCGCGTTTAACCAATCGATTAGGTTCTCACAGAAAAGAAATTTCTAAAAAGCCACATGTCACTAAGAAATTTAACTGATATAGTTGAAATATAGTATGAAATCATATTCAGCAACGTGTACCGGCCGCTGTGGCCAAGCGGTTCTAGGCCCTTCAGTCCGGAACCGCGCTGCTGCTGCAGTCGCAGGTTCCAATCCTGCCTCGGGCATGGATGTGTGTGATGTTCTTAGGTTAGTTAGGTTTAAGTAGTTCTAAGTCTAGATGACTGATTACCTCAGATGTTAAGTACCATAGTGAAAAAAAAGTGTGCATAGATGCTAGAGTGAGGAAAGACAGAGGAATGTAACGAAGGCTCGGTACTTCAACGTGGAACTAACAATTATTGAAAGCTGAAACACATACCGTTTTCTACTAACAAGGAGACCACACGCAACTTTGATTTTAATTATAGCAAGATAAAAACACATGCAGTTTTCTACTGACAAGGAGACCACTCGCAACTCTGATTTTTATAATTTTTTGTATTTTCGGTACGTGAATTTCTAAACTGAAATATACCTCTCCCAAACCAGTTCGATGCAACTCTCAAAAATCACCAGGAATGTCTGCTTTGAAGTTTTCCGAGCGTCATTAATTAAATAAAACTGAAACGTTTGTTGGGTGGTGGAATCTTTGATTGCCACCTGGAGGGCCTAGATTCGGTTCTCAGCAGCTGGAAGTTTTTGAAGTAAAAATCATGTCTTATGAGCATTTTCCGTCAAGGGTAGAATACATGCCAAAAAATCGGTAGCTCAATTAGACTGGTATTCTCTGCTTCGAGTTTCGTTTCAGTCATTACCATATATTTTTCGTGTTTCTTCATCGTTCACTTAGAGTACCCATGTCATTCAAATATAAAATTCTTCACACAAATGCTGATTAACACCTTCACAATTCCCTGTTCGTATGTCAATCATCGTCAGTGTCCTCAACTAGTAGTGAAGTGTGTACTGTATAGTTTGTAAACAAATGCAGATAACAAGTATCCGACTTCTTGGACATTGAGGTGGCTAGCAATGATACAGTTAATTAGAACGCTCTGAATAAGTAATATTTTGTCAATCACATCAGAACTTATCTTTCCTCTCCAGGCTCGGCTGTTGCTATGAAATTGCGCAAGTAGGCTTCCGGTTCAGAACTCAATAAATGAGTGACACTTAGTGAATGGCGAACTAATAAGAGTGAAAAATGGCCGAACTGTGGCTTCACTACACTCACTACAAAACATAAGTTCGGAGACAATTCGTTGACACAGTTCTGATACCGTTGGCGCGTAGGCACAGTTTATAGGAGACGAAAGTCTCTCACGCCCCGACTTTTGAGACGGGCTGCGTCACCACGAGCAGAAAGCACAACGACGTTACTCCGACAGGAAGAGCCTGGAAGTGGCTGGGACCCGGCCTCGAGCAGGATTGCTGGCGTCTGGCGACGCCGTTTCGTGGCAGAGGCGGGGCGTTGGCGTCTCGGAACTATGGGAGATACCGCTTCTTCCTAGCATGTTAGTAGGGGTAGAGGTCATCCTCCGCAACCAGAATAAATTAATAATTGGATTCTTCCACCGACCTCCCAGCTCAGATGATACGGTTGCTGAGAAGTTCAAAGAAAACACGTACCCGTCTCATACAAAAATTGGTTGGCTCTGAGCACTATGGGACTTAACTTCTGAGGTCATCAGTCCCCTAGAACTTAGAACTACTTAAACCAAACTAACCTAAGGACATCACACACATCCATGCCCGAGGCAGGATTCGAACCTGCGACCGTAGCAGCAGTGAGGTTCCGGATCGAAGCGCCTAGAACCACTCGGCAACAGCGGCCGGCAGCTGTCATACAGTTCATTGTTTGTAGAATATAAGTCTTTTGGTAAGAACGTGTAACAGTTGCAAATAAGTGTGATGAATAGTGAGAGCTGGCGCCGTACCACATAGACGTTTCAAAGAAATGAAAACAACAAATAAACGAGTGTGAACTATGTCACAGCAAAGGAATTCAAGAGCCAAAATTTTCGAAACGGAATACAAATTCAGAACTGCATGATTGGGAAACAGTTTCCTTCATTTGTTGCAGCTTACGTGACAAACTACACTCCTGGAAATGGAAAAAAGAACACATTGACACCGGTGTGTCAGACCCACCATACTAGCGCGCATCCAGCTTGGCCACGGCAATTATCCTTCACATCTTCTTTGTACGATGAAAGTTCAGCCATCTCCGTATATTGCGAAATCCAAATAAATGCGATTGCAGGCCTCAATCATGTCACAGGGTGTTTATGCTATGACAGACAATGCCGCTGATTTATCAAGCCTCTGATCAGAACTCGAATTCCCCAAACTACATCTGCGACGGACTTGTTTCGGCAACTGTCCACAACGGGGTATGTTAGTATCGCTCGGTTTCTGCAAGGAGCACATATCTAGTTACAAGTCCGAGACAAAGGATCCAGCGTTTGAAGTTGTGATCTATGGACTGTGTTGACTGTGTAAAAGTACAAATTGTACTGCGAAGTTTAACTGGAATATACACTCCTGGAAATGGAAAAAAGAACACATTGACACCGGTGTGTCAGACCCACCATACTTGCTCCGGACACTGCGAGAGGGCTGTACAAGCAATGATCACACGCACGGCACAGCGGACACACCAGGAACCGCGGTGTTGGCCGTCGAATGGCGCTAGCTGCGCAGCATTTGTGCACCGCCGCCGTCAGTGTCAGCCAGTTTGCCGTGGCATACGGAGCTCCATCGCAGTCTTTAACACTGGTAGCATGGCGCGACAGCGTGGACGTGAACCGTATGTGCAGTTGACGGACTTTGAGCGAGGGCGTATAGTGGGCATGCGGGAGGCCGGGTGGACGTACCGCCGAATTGCTCAACACGCGGGGCGTGAGGTCTCCACAGTACATCGATGTTGTCGCCAGTGGTCGGCGGAAGGTGCACGTGCCCGTCGACCTGGGACCGGACCGCAGCGACGCACGGATGCACGCCAAGACCGTAGGATCCTACGCAGTGCCGTAGGGGACCGCACCGCCACTTCCCAGCAAATTAGGGACACTGTTGCTCCTGGGGTATCGGCGAGGACCATTCGCAACCGTCTCCATGAAGCTGGGCTACGGTCCCGCACACCGTTAGGCCGTCTTCCGCTCACGCCCCAACATCGTGCAGCCCGCCTCCAGTGGTGTCGCGACAGGCGTGAATGGAGGGACGAATGGAGACGTGTCGTCTTCAGCGATGAGAGTCGCTTCTGCCTTGGTGCCAATGATGGTCGTATGCGTGTTTGGCGCCGTGCAGGTGAGCGCCACAATCAGGACTGCATACGACCGAGGCACACAGGGCCAACACCCGGCATCATGGTGTGGGGAGCGATCTCCTACACTGGCCGTACACCACTGGTGATCGTCGAGGGGACACTGAATAGTGCACGGTACATCCAAACCGTCATCGAACCCATCGTTCTACCATTCCTAGACCGGCAAGGGAACTTGCTGTTCCAACAGGACGATGCACGTCCGCATGTATCCCGTGCCACCCAACGTGCTCTAGAAGGTGTAAGTCAACTACCCTGGCCAGCAAGATCTCCGGATCTATCCCCCATTGAGCATGTTTGGGACTGGATGAAGCGTCGTCTCACGCGGTCTGCACGTCCAGCACGAACGCTGGTCCAACTGAGGCGCCAGGTGGAAATGGCATGGCAAGCCGTTCCACAGGACTACATCCAGCATCTCTACGATCGTCTCCATGGGAGAATAGCAGCCTGCATTGCTGCGAAAGGTGGATATACACTGTACTAGTGCCGACATTGTGCATGCTCTGTTGCCTGTGTCTATGTGCCTGTGGTTCTGTCAGTGTGATCATGTGATGTATCTGACCCCATGAATGTGTCAATAAAGTTTCCCCATCCTGGGACAATGAATTCACGGTGTTCTTATTTCAATTTCGAGGAGTGTATTATGTTTTGATGATTTCCTTGGAGCGATCACATTCGCAGTCCTACGAGAGCACTCACTCCAAATCAGGTGCGTCGTTAAGAGATTCCTATCATACGACACACGTACTGTCAGTAATGCCGTGCACGACACACCTTATGTGTTTTACGATTGAGGATGCAGTTGACTAGCCGCATTGTCAGCAAACGTTTGCTGTTCCCATTCCTGATAGCTGGTAATAGGGTAGTTGTGCAGAAGCAACTGTCCCTACCTTACACCTCGCTGATGCAAACCGACGGTACACCACGACACAGACACAAATTTAAATGCAGAAAAGAAAATTTGCACCGTGGAGGTTTCAAAACGGCTCGCCCGGTTTTCAGTCCTACACCATGACCACGTATCCATGACACCGTTGCGCTTTCAGGGTGCTATATACTGGATCGTTCGGTACACTGTCTTCTTGTTTTCATGCCCGATCTGTGTTCAGTATTGGACGGGCTGTCCACGGTGCACGCTTGCCAGTAAATATTAGAGATTGGGGGGGGGGGGGGCGGGCTGCGATGGGGAGTTCCCATCGTTATCAACAAATAACCCTGAGCTAATAACGAGCATCAAAACGCATACAGGGATTAGTAAATAAAGGTTGTCGTGGCAAGACTGAATATTGTAACTCCCAAGTCCCTCAAAAGGAAACGAAAAATATACCTATTCAACAAAGCAGATAAAAACTCAGTTGACGCCGTCCTGAGAGGAAATCTCCGCTCTTTCCATGTTAACGATGTATCGGTAAGTTCTGATTTGAATCCAGAAAAATAGTATCGACAGCAATTGAGAAATTTATAATTTGGAAATTTGTGAGAAGTTCTATGGGATCAAACTGCTGAGGTCATCGGTCCCTAAGCTTACACACTACTTAATCTAACTTAAACTAGCTCACACTAAGGACAACACACACACCCATGCTCGAGGGAGGACTCGAACCTCCGGTGGGGGCAGCCGCGCGAACCGTGACAAGACACCTGAGAACGCGCGTCTACCCCGCGCGGCTGAGGGATATATACCAAATAAATTAACGAACGACTGATCTGATACCCCTTGGTACACATGACTGGTGAGGCCAGTGTTGCAGGAACAACTAAAAAAGTATGCCAAATTTAAACGAACGTAGAATCCCCAAGATAGCCGATCTTTGACTGAAGTTCGAAATTCAGCGCGGACTTCAATGCAAAATGTTTATAACCCTGCTTGGAAATCTGGCAGAAAATGCAAAGAATAAACTATGGTGACAGCAAGACACCATCAATCCCTTCTCTGCCCGAAAGCAAAGGAAATAATATCGATGACAGTACTGTAAAGCAGAGTTACTAAACACAGCCGTCCGAAATTCCTTCACTAAAGAAGAAGAAGGAAACATTCCAGAATTGGAATCAAGATCAGCTGCCAAGATGAGATATCCTTGGAATAGTGAAGCAGCTTAACTCACTTAATACAACGTTAAAGCAAGTCTTCTGGTCCAGGCAGTATAGCAGTTAGGTTCCTGTCAGAATATGCTGATGCAGGAGCTCCATACTTAACAATCATATACAACCGTTCACTCGACGAAAGATTTGGAGGCTGCACAGATCACACTAATATCCAAGAAAGGCAGTAGGGCCGCGTGGGATTAGCCGAGCCGTCTGAGGCGCTGCAGTCATGGACTGCGCGGCTGGTCCCGGCGGAGATTCGAGTCCTCCCTCGGGCATGGGTGTGTGTGTTTGTCCTTAGCGTAATTTAGGTTAAGTAGTATGTAAGCTTAGGGACTGATGACCTTAGCAGTGAAGTCCCATAAGATTTCACACACATTTGAACAAAGGCAATATGAGTAATCTACTAAGCTATAGGCCTGCATCATTAACGTCAATATGCAACAGGATAATACAACATATATTGTGTTCGAACACTATGAATTACCTCGGAGAGAACGGTCTATTGATACACAATCAAATGGTTCAAATGGCTCTGAGCACTATGGGGCTTAACATCTATGGTCATCAGTCCCCTAGAACTTAGAACTACTTAAACCTAACTATCCTAAGGACAGCACACAACACCCAGTCATCACGAGGCAGAGAAAATCCCTGACCCCGCCGGGAATCGAACCCGGGAACCTGGGCGTGGGAAGCGAGAACGCTACCGCACGGCCACGAGCTGCGGACGATACACAGTCAACACGGATTTAGAAAACATCGTTCTTGTGAAGCACAACTAGCTCTTTACTCATAAGAAGGGGTAAGTGCTATTGACAGGGAATATCAAACCGATTCCGTATTTCTAGATCTCCAGAATGCTTTTGACACCTTACCTCACAAGCAGCTTGTAATCAAAATGTGTGCTTATGGAATATCGCCTCAATTATGTGTCTGGATCCGTGATTTCCTGTCAGAGAGGTCACAGTTCGTAACAACTGACGGGAAGTCATTGAGTAAAAGAATGAAAAGTGAGAAATTATCTACATGAGTGCTAAAAGGAATCCGTTAAACTTCGGCTGCATGATAAATCAATCAGTTCTAAAAGTCGTAAATTCAACTAAATACCTAGGACTTACAATTAGTAACAATTGGGAAGAACACATAGAAAATGTTGTGAGACAGGCGAACCAGAGACTTCGATTTTTTGGCTGAACACTTTGAGGATGCAACAGATCTGCTAACGAGACAGCCTACAATACGGTTGTCCGTCATCTTTTGGATTACTGTTGCGCTGTGTGAGATCCGTACCAGGTAGTACACTGAGAAAGTTCCAAGAAGAGCATCACGTTTTGTACCGTCGAGAAATGGGGGAGAGAGTGTCACTGACATGAGACAGGATTTGTGGTGGACATCGTTAAAACAGAGGTGTTTCTCGCTAAGGCATAATCTCACGAAATTTCCATCACCAACTTTGTCCTCCGAATGCGAAAATATTTTGTTGTTGCCAATCTACGTAGGGAGAGATGATCATCATAATAAAATAAAGGAAATCAGAGCTCGTGCGGAGAGATATAGGTGTTCGTTTTTTCCGCGTGCTGTTCGAGACTGGAACAGTAAAGAATTATTGTCGAGATGGTTCGATGACCCTCTGTCAGGCAGTAAGTGTGATTTGGAGAGTATCCATGTAGTTGCAGATACAGATCTTACTGGCGCCTCGTGATGCCGCTTTGCTGTCCAGTATCTCTGCGCTGTTCGATACTTGGCGGCATTGCAGCGAGTACTGTTGAGTCTCTCTGTGTCACGGCGCTCTAGTATCACGTTTCTCCTTCAACTCACAAACAATTTTCATAAAAATATTAGTTAGATAGTTGTCAATGAGCGTATACGTGATAAATTTTATATTTAAGTGATGTTGGTATTCTAATTAAACGAAAACCTAATGACCTAAATGAGGCTCAAACCATCGATACAGCAGTTACCAGTGTCTAGCCACAACATCTTATCAGCCAACAAATAAACGTGAGATGGATGCTCCGGAGAAAGTTATTGGAAATGAGTCAGTTTTGAAGAAATATTGATGCCCTTTGAACCAGATAAAAATGTGTATTAAGGAAAACAGTTTTTAAAAACATCTGTGATTTGAATATTTTCATCTTAGTTTCTGTATGTAAACTAGTCTTTTGCGGCTACGCCTAATAATACGGTGCTAGGTCCGTATGAATGTTATGTAACTGACAGTGTTGGTCAGAAACTAGTGCGAATGGCAAACATGGTGATGACGCACTACATAATTTGTGAATTTATTTCACTTATGATAAAAGTTCATCTAGCTAGAATATTGTATTTTGCTAACACACCTCCGGATAACAGTAGACCACTAACAGAAAAGTCTATTTAATTATTTTCTGTTACTGGCTGGTTTTCAGTTACATAGAACAATACTTTCAGTCATCATATCCAAACGCAATTTTAATGTTTTTGAAATGTATAATTTCTTGCAATAAGTTTCCCGGGATCTGTTGTCTATAAGTACAAGCAAGTATGGTGATGGAGGGATAAATAAATAAAAATCATGTACCTCAGTTCCACCATTACTATGCGTAGGACACTTTCCTCAGCTTCAAGGACATATTCTTTTTATTATGATAAGTTACTGGTCGTAGTCTTCCTGAGACACAATGGAAATAATACCTACAAATAATGAATTTAAATGCGACGCCATTGATATCATTCTTTAGAAAAAGATCTGAGGAAGCAAGCCAAATCCCTACTGTACGAAGTGGACGACGTAAATAGTCCGAAAAGCAAACGGTGCAGTTTGCTTTTAAGGTTAACATTTCGAGTAGGATGGCTATCATTTTAAACGAAAATGATTTATCTCTGTTTATTTATGTGCCACAGCTGTTATGTAGATCTTTCTTCAGTTGAAACGTTTAAGAACATTCCATCATGAAATGTGGAGTTTATATAATCTGCCAAAGATGCCTGACCTGTTGTGTAAGACAGTCTGGGCATACAATCTGTAATTGTCTCAGACAACCCATACAAAGATGGAGATTAAAGTAATCAAATCTATTCTTTGCCGATAGATATGTAGTAGATGTAGACGTCCTACAAGTAGCAGGAAAGGACACAAAACTGACTTAGTCAGAAATATCAGAAAGTATAAAACGAATGTGTGTGTCCTCAGATTTACTACTGACGGAGTAGATTCAATTCTGTTATTTGTCTCTTTTAGATAATGTTGCAGCTTCAACGTGGGAGCGAACACTTCTATGCCTTCATTCATAAATACCCATTCCTATGCATATAACTCTATTTTAGTCTACTTTTTGCTATAGTTGGAATATATATTATCCTAACGAATGTCATAAGGTTCTACAGTACAAATGTAGCCCTTTCAAAGTAAGCAATAAATGTAATTTTTATAGTTTAAATTGAGAAAGAAGTTTGTGTTTATCTTTGCTTTGTTGCTATGTTTGGAATCAGCTGTGTGTTAGAACTTTGGATTACAGTCGTACAAATGGAAAAATGTTTCGTAAGACAAGGTCAAATAGTGTTTCGTTTAGTTAATTGAAAATAGAACGTTTTATCAAAATCTTACTGCTGAATCATTGAAAATGAATTTTAACTCTCCTTTTAAGGCTAAGGTATGGAACTTTCTGGCTGAATGAAGGTTTGATTCAATCATGAAGTGTGTATGAGAATACTGATGGTAAACGAATTACTATTAAAAATCATAAGCCTTCATTCAGGATATCACATTTATAGCTGGAATAATGTATCATCATATGCTATACAAATCTTCATCCGCAACCATTGCAGGAAGGCTCCTGTGATATAGGTTACTAATAATGGAAGCTGCGCATTCCAATTTGGAATGAAAATTACTTTCAAATACGCCGACGTGTTTGTTATGTCACTATGAAGATCACGCGTCCGTAAAACCCACGAATGTGTTGACAATCGATATCTGAAAGATAACGAGATTAAACAGTACAGAAGCATACCACTTAAAAGACTTACATGAGCAGCAGATTCGCAAGATTAGGTGCATATTTGCTTCGTCGCATACATTTTGTTATATATATTGCTTACAGAGTCAACTTCCCAAAAAAATTGCTGTTGAGTTGTTGTACGTTCGTACGTTCCTCCATTAAACATCATCGTAGGGTACATGTGGAGATTGAAGGATGATTCAAAAAAAAAAAAAAAAAAAAACCTACTTCAAAATGTAGATACCTGCGACACGCAAAACTGCTTTCCTTATTTTTTGCAATTTCTACAGATGTTCGGCTTAGAAAAGGTTACTACAAAATAGGTTGTTACTACCGATGTATATCATTAAGCAATGCGTAACACTGGCAATAATGTATACGAAACAAACTATATATATGTCACTTACCGTCTTAAAACGCACAGAAAGTTCTTCTAATAAACCACCAAAATGGAAGTGATTCATTACGTAGTTTTGGCTATCGTGACGCTCTGCAATCAAACAGTCGCAGTTCAAGATACGTTGACACTGAATTGGAGTCTGAGGTAGACAGAGAAACATACTGGATCACGAAATCATAAGGAAAATAAAGCTTCGGAACTACTGTAAAGCTGAGTTGCCTCATGACATAGTAGAATATAGTGGATGAGACGATGTGAAAAACATAGCGGATTCAGTATTAAGAGTATAACTGAACTTTGCACGACTTGCGACGAACACTGCAAATATTGCACGAAGTGACAACCAAACTACTGTTCAGGTTGGTGCACTGAATGTATGGTACAGGATACATACCTTCTCACTTTTGGGAAAGGCAGACGTGGAGTTGACTCACTACATAATTTGTGACTTTATCGTACTTATGATAAAGGTGTATCGAGCCAGAATCCAAAAGGTTGCAAGATAAGTACCGAAAGTATCGTGCAGTCACTTAACAGCTCGTTCTTGAAAGTTGATAGAATAATATCCGTATGAATGGAAACGACGTTTGGGGATATGTTAGATAACGATCGGTATTAGAAAAGGCAAAGGCCTAAAGATGTTATTAATAGGAGTTATTAAGTTAAGTGCTGGTCCACTAGGCTGGGGAGTTTGGTGGCCAGCGGAAGTGTTTAAACTCAGAAGAGTGTTCCTAGAGCCAAACCGTACTAAATCTGGAAGTATGGGGTGTTCCATTGTCCTGCTGGAATTGCCCAAATCCGTCGGAAATCACATTGGACATGAATGGATCCAGGTGATCATACGCGTCACCTGTCAGAGTGGTATCAGGAGTCCCATATCACTTCAACTGCACACGCCCCATACCATTACAGAGACTCCACTAGCTTGAACATTCCCTGCTGGCATGCAGGATCCATGGATTCATGAAGTTATCTCCATACTCGTACACGTCCATCCGCTCCATACAATTTTAACGAGATCTCGCCCGATCAGGCAACATGTTTCCAGTGATCAACAGTCCAGCTAGGTGTTAAGCTTTGTGTTGTGCAGTCATCAAGGGTACACGAGTGGGCCTTCGGCTCCGAAAGCCCGTATCGATGATGATTCGTTGAATGCTTCGCACGTAGACACTTGTTGATGGTCCAGCATTGAAATCTGCAGCAATTTGCGGAAGGGTTGCACTTCTGTCACGTTGAACGAATCTCTTCAGTTGTCGCTTGTCCCGTTCTTGCAGGATCTTATTCGGGCCGCAGCGATGCCGGAAATCTGGTGTTTTACCGGATTCCTGATATTCACGGTACACTCGTGGAATGGTCGTACAGGAAAATCCCCACTTCACCGGTACCCTGGAGACATTGAGTCCCATCGCTCGTACGCCGACTATAACACCACGTTCAAACTCACTTAAATTTTGATAACCTGCCATTGCAGCAACATTAAACGATCTAACAACTGCGCCAGACACTTGTTGTCTTTTATACGTGTTGCCGACCGCAGCGTCGTATTCTGCCTGTTAACATATCTATGTATATGAATACGCGTGCCTATACCAATGGCGCCGGCCGAAGTGGCCGTGCGGTTAAAGGCGCTGCAGTCTGGAACCGCAAGACCGCTACGGTCGCAGGTTCGAATCCTGCCTCGGGCATGGATGTTTTTGATGTCCTTAGGTTAGTTAGGTTTAACTAGTTCTAAGTTCTAGGGGACTAATGACCTCAGCAGTTGAGTCCCATAGTGCTCAGAGCCATTTGAACCATTTGAACCTATACCAATGTGTTTGGCACTTCAGTATATATATTACAAGTAATTGCGTGACTGATTTGAGTTCTTGCTCGTTACTCTAAGACATAAAGAAGTAACGCACAACGAAGGAGTTCTGCAGATTGGTCACAGATTGATATTCATACACGTATAGGCGGAAAATGGAAAACTGTAAACTTTGGGAAACCGATGGGTGAATATGTGACGCTAAAGAGAAGTTTTACCCCGCAGGTGGCAATGGTAGTAAACTGGGGACATGTCGATACCAGGGCATTAAGTCTTTGCGAATTTCATTCCGTGTATTCAGCTGGACAGAAACTACACCTTCATTGTATGCGTGAAAAATGTACGCAGATATCAGTATTTGAGAGGTGTCGTCTGGCTCAAAAACGTCGGTTGGAGTAATCGGCGAATTGATCGATTTCTGAATAGGAAAGATTCGACTGTTCGGCGACTTTGGCAGGAATGGTTCAACCATGGCCGAACACAGGGTCGAGAAGGAAATGGTCGACCTAGAGATACGACAGAACGAGACGACCAAGCAGGCTGCATAGAGCCACTCAGAGCCCCGGATTAATCATTTTACTGTCAAGACCAATCACTGCTTGCATAAGGGTCAGTGGCGGACCAATCCGTTATTGAGTTGCTCAATTTGTGAAGCTCTTTCTTTTGAATAAATCAGCCATTTGTAGTGAAATTGTAATAATTTGTTCGTTTGTACATGAAAATCGCATCTAACGAATTCAGTCCCATTTGGATAATTCTTTTCTGGCGCGCCCCTTTTCTTCGTCTTAGAACATATTATACATATCTAGTTGATTTCCTAGCATCATTGATTCTGATGTGGTCTTCCATGGTGACATGTCTCTCTTCGAGAACTCTCATTTCTGCTGCTTATATTTTATTCATTTCCATTTACATATAGCCATGGTCCTGTAAAATTTTAGTTTTGTTTCCTTCTGTATTTTGTCTTTGACTGTTTTGTTTATCATTCGGCCAAGTGTTAAATGTTTACTAGTCTCAGTTCCTGTATCCTTGTCCAGAGCACAGCGTACACCACATCCATACCTGGTCAGGTGGGGTAGTATTTATTATTATTCACTTGCGGATACGGTATTTGTCATGACGATCCATAACTCTTGTTCTCTCCATTGATAAGCGACGTTTATATTTCCTTTCCCCAACTGATATAGTCTACACACTGCTTTTTTGTAGCTCATCTTCACTTTCTTACAAAATTGTGAAACTACGTATATTAACCTACGCGTATATATTTGTGATAATTTGTATACTCAGATTTATTTCCTGCCTCCAGCTCTTAATCAAATCATTTATGTACACAATAAAGAAAGTAGGTGACTTGTTTCATTTCCTTATTGGTACTGACTTCTTCACTTTTATTATTGCCAACTTTTGTATCCTTGTATTAAATTTTTATTGCTTTAATAAGATATATAAAATATCCGTCTTTAGTCGTTATATCCCATGTTGTCTTTCTGTTCACAATGTCGAGAGATTTTTCGACGACAAAAAAGTTGTATTTGAAGCCTGTCTCCAAAAGATGCCAAAACCAAAAAAATCAAAAAAATACTTAGATTTGGCATCCCCTACCTAATAGCTTGCTGGAGCTAACCAGTAAATACTTCCTTGCAAAAGGTACGAAATCTCTTATACAGAGGTAGTCAAGTCCAGAATTTTACATCAAAACAAACCAAATCTCTTTCAAGTTTCATAACAAAAAATACCAAATTCTCTTGCACGCATATGGCTGAGTGCTGTGACGTCACAAAATCTCTCAGCTAACTTCAGTTTGTCATTGTGTTATTTCATGTAACATTCTTGTGTTTACTGTTTTTCCTTTGCTTAAGGTGAACACTTATAATATGTCCGATGAATATGGTGATGTGCCTGAATTTATAGAAAAGCCAAGATAACATGAAAGATCTCGACATATGTAGAAGCGAAGTGTTTTGAAACACGAAAAACATAATGCTCATGCAACTGCAAAACGTCAAATCACATGTAAACATAATGATAACTTCTACAAAGCATTATGCTTGGAAGATGACATAATACTTGCTATAGATGCTTTGAATCATGGAAACTCATTACTGTGGCATATTGATGTGTACTATTCGAAAAGAAGAAGGCCTGATCAATGTGAAAAGACTGTTCAAGTGAAGAGACAACTATAAGTTACAGGATACAAACTGCTCTTCAGGAGAAGGTCCATGTTTAATTATTTACATTCCTGAGTAGTATTTTATGTTGGAGGAGGGAAGGTTCGTCATGAGCTGATGAGAAATTGAATAGTGGGGGAGCAGTTTTAGGAACAAGAGGTAGTGTAGGGTTTGGTGGTGATTTGAAGAACCTACAGGCTAAAATTATAGTTCACATAACAAGTTCGGAATGCAGAGAATAGCGGAGAAAAAAGACACGATCAAGAAAATACTACCCTCCGGAATTAACTATACGTAACATGTGCAATTTCTTTTGTGAGAAGTAGTTTATATGTTCATGAAGTATAATTTTTACAGTTTTAAAATAAGCTTCATGAGAAAAAGTACCAAATCCAAAGCTAAACTCCTAATAACCGTACAGAACAATGAGGAATACCTTAAATATTTCCAGAAGACACGTCAGTGAGTCCCAGACAAACAGTGTATCAACTATGGTTTGTATCGGGAACTATTGTGACTACATGGATTTTTTCTGCTCTACTCAGATATCTGCTAGTGGGATTTGGTACCTTTTGAAAACAAGCTCCACATATGTAAATGTATTGACTGAGTTCGCTAAAATTCTTTTTATGGTATATAGCATTTTTACACGAACTCCCATTCCGGAATCGACTTTGTTCTGCTAATACAAGAGTATATGCTATGGCTTTCATACTATTGTCAGTAACTTTTGCAAATATTTCATAATTTTATAATCTGTGTTTAGAAGGCTTATTCATCTTTACTTTTCATAGCTGTTTCTCTGACCTTTAAAAAAAATTGATATCGCTTGTGAAATATTCCACGAGTTCTGTATTTCACACTAATTTTAACATTCGTTAAACAGATGTAATAACCTAAAATCACATAAGGGACTGGCATATTTTAAAAGTTCGATACTAGTATCATCTGCTTCACATGCTTTACTGTTCCTCATAGTTTTTAATACTATTTGCAGTTCCTTTAATGTGATTGATTCTACAGTAGTACTACATAACGTGATCTTCTGAATCTTCTATTTGTCAAAGTTAATATAATACTTACTACTGTTCTTTGCTAATTGTGTGTAGTTCTGTAGTACTTTTTTGTTGTTGCTCTATTTAAGTTAAAAATGGCTCTTAGCACTATGCGACTTAACTTCTGAGGTCATCAGTCGCCTAGAACTTAGAACTAATTAAACCTAACTAACCTAAGGACACCACACACATCCATGCCCGAGGCAGGATTCGAACCTGCGACCGTAGCGGTCGCTCGGCTCCAGACTGTAGCGCCTAGAACCGCACGGCCACTCCGGCCGGATCTATTTAAGTATTTCACTAGTTTGTAGACAGAACTTTGCCTTCGATTTATATCCTGGTCTATTTTAATTTCAAAATGATCCCACGACTTTTGGTGAGTGAGCCTAGTTATTTGATCGGCATGGTTCCATATTTGCGTGTACGTATCTCCCGTTTCCGGTGGTTTATACTACTGGAATATTTTGTGGCTTCTTTATATTTTTTGAACAGCCTTTGAAATATTTTCATTCTACATCCTTAATCCTTTTTCCTACATTTCTTCTTCTTCTTCTTCCAGTGCCTCATATGACGCTCCTACTGATCAGTATATGCACAATAAACAAAATATCGTTATTAGCTTTTCATCCTGGCGTTGCAAATTTACTAGCCAGCAGAGTACATACTAGCAAATTTATAACGGCAAAATATTCGTTCGAATTCGAGTTGGCCACCTCCACTTGCGGTTTCATAAATTACTGCCCGCAGACGCATCTTCACGCAGAGGAGCACCAGATTTTCAGGTCTCTCCCTCCTCCTCCTCTCTCTGCCCCTCCCCACCTCTTTTGCCCCTTGTCCCGCCACTGCAATAGCTGTTCCCCGCCACCTCTTCCAAAAGACCCGTGACACCACCTCGCCGCAGTTGCTGCATTATTCTGCAATGTAAAATGGCGAAAATAAAAGACACTGTAAAAAGGCTGTAGGCGACAGATTTCTTGGCGGAGAGGAGGAGGTGTAAAATGCCGGCTATCCCGGAGTGAGATAAGCACGCACGCTCACCGTGATTAATGTGGCTGCCCTCCTCTGCCCCCCCTCCCCCTCCAAACCCCCTGCCACCACTCGCTGATTTATGCAGCGGCGCTTACCGGCAACAGCCGTGCGTTTGCCGGGCCTACCGCCAAGCGCGCGCGCATCGCGCATTAAGAAACACACAACAAACAGACGAACGCGGCGCTGGTGGCCATAATGCCGTGCTCGATGACAAAGTGAGCTATGGAGCCTGCAGCGATCTTTATGATAAGTGTTCCGCGAGGCTTGGCGGTAGGAATGTGCTCAACGCCCACACCGATTCGACAGTCTTAAATTCCGTGATATAATTACAGTAAGTCTTGGTGAAATTCCGTCCCTCGATCTCCCTTGTGCACGCACAATCAAACCCAAACACAAATCCGACCACACACACACACACACACACACACACACACACACACACACACACACACAGCGGTGAAAGGACTGGAATCACGATCTGGAAGAGAAAATTTCAAGATTTAGCTAAGAAATGGTTTCCCTAAATCGATTAATATGAATGCCTGCATGATTTCTTCAAAAAAGTCACGGCCGATTGCCTTACTCTTCGTTGCTGCTAGTCGGAATGTTGAACGGGAGTCTTCTTTTCCCGGTCTAGCAAATTAAATATCCGCTAGATAATTTATTTCATATTTTCTTTTCTATTTACTTATTAGATTCCGATGGGACCATTCGGGTGAAAGCTATCAGAAAAAGAATTACACAATTAATAAAACACGAAAATGAAAAAAAAATCCAAAGCAATAAAATACAGTTGTGAAACCAGAATTTCTACATGGAAGCGATATGTAGCATTAAACCGTTATTTAAATAAATTATAAATACAAGGAAGAACAATCATTTGAAAGATATTAGGCCCACCGAACCTATTAAATATTGGAAATTACTAAGTGGCGATGAAATTCATTGAAATATTAAAAAAACGTATCGAAAGTAACGAGAAAAAGAAGACATTGTTTGGACTTTCATATCGAATGTACGACAGCAAATTAAAGAAAAAAATCTTAAAATATTTGTGGTATAAGAAGTCGACGACAGTTTGTATCTACGAACTGAAAAAGGATTTTTGAAAAAAAAAAAATGTTTGAAATCTAAAGAAGTAACTGACAGAAGTGTTTAAGAAAACGGTACTGAATATGGAGCGATTCCGAGGTAAGATGACGAAATGAGGAAATTTAACTGCGCTGACATGGTCATTAGACAGGAAGAAAAAACATAGGTAACAATAGAAAGAGTAATGAAAGCAAAGAAAATAACGACGAATTAGTAATTGAAACTGGTATGTGGTATTTCATTGACCCACTCGAGATTAAATAACAGCACGAAAACAATTTTGAGAGGGTGTTCTGCGACAATCTCGTCATAAGGAAGCTTGGACTTATAGCTTGACTTGATAACAGGTGTTTATGACGCCATTCTTTTCAACTGTGGTAGAAGCCTGTTGAAAATTAAACCTTCTGAATACTGAACACCTTTCTTTACAATGCTAAAGGAAGTCCAAGCGAACACACTTTTTTCGTCTACCGGATGCTGAAGTTGCTTCTGAATGAGTTAGTATTGTCGACAGCAGATCTCATGCACAGAGATGGCAGAACTAGATTCTGAGACGCCTGAACAACAGCGTTCACGAAGCTCGTGAACTCACGCGTCAGTTCAAGACTCACTACCCGCTTCTGGGCAAAACATATTCAAGGCTAGTGCAGAGAACAGCAGCGTAATATAACACTGTACCAGGTAACACGGTGAAGGTGATCAAAGTAAACAAACCTTCACGTCCCAGTGTCAGAAACAGCGGAGATCAATCTTACAATGAAGATGGCAGCATTAATTTTCTGCACAAAATCTTGAAAGTCGTACTTCCAGGAAATTCTGCCAATACCCCCAGTCCTAAGAATTTAAAACGGCAGACTTCACTGATTGTTTTTAAATCTTCTCTAAATAAAATTTCGTTTTTACGAGAGTTTCTTGTCAGACACTGTATGCTTTGTGATTTGTTGCAGCTAAGCATTAAACTATTCTGGGAAAGCTCAGTACTTATATTGCTGCGTGCCCTTCAGCTAGAGCATTTACTCGTTGCAAATCTTCCACTATAACACTAGCTAGTATCATCTGCTAACGGAAACAGTTTTGAGTCACCTGTCGTGTTGTATTACATGCCAAGAAAAGCAACGGATCCAGAACAGAACCCTGTGGCACCTACTCTTCCCTCGTATAGTCCGATTTAAAGTGGTTGGCAAGATGGCAAGCGGGATGAACCGCTCACGATACCAATACGCCAGTGGCAGCTAATCCAGCACTGTCATAGTGTCATAATTTTGGCATTTGTGCTGAACGAACAATTGTGCCTGCCAGATGTCGACAAAGCCAAGGAACAGGCGTAGGTCTGGCTACATATAAAATTAAGAAAATATTTTTGTTAGGCTTAGAGATTCCGTCGAGATCTATACTATAAGCATACAATGTAGACACCAGGATAACCGGATATATAATCCATCCGTCATGAAACATCGGGCTACCTTGGTGTCTGTTTTACATTAGACGTTGTTTTATGACTGAAGCGTCACGTATCCAGCAACTTTTACACAATCTGATGATGTCTCAAAAGAGTGAAACGCGTCATTGACATTAATAATATCGCAGCGGGGACTGTTTTTGTTTTCAAACACTTCTAAACCGTTTGCTGTAACAGCCTGCCACTATGGAATGGGACAATTTTTTCCTGAGAGAGATTTTACATCGCCGCGGATAGTGGAGCGCTGTTACAGCTAGCTGTACACTTTGTCGACATGTTGTATTACGTAATTGATATACTACTGATAGGGAGCTCTGCCTGTACTGTATACCACGTTGTTGCACTAGAATGATGTTGTAGCCTACAAAGCAGCATTTATTAAAACGAAATGGTACACCACACAAAAAATGGTTCAAATGGCTCTGAGCACTATGGGACTTAACATCTGAGGTCATCAGTCCCCTAGAACTAGAACTACTTAAACCTAACTAACCTAGATGGCTCTGAGCACTATGGGACTTAAGATCTATGGTCATCAGTCCCCTAGAACTTAGAACCACTTAAACCTAACTAACCTAAGGACAGCACACAACACCCAGCCATCACGAGGCAGAGAAAATCCCTGACCCCGCCGGGAATCGAACCCGGGAACCCGGGCGTGGGAAGCGAGAACGCTACCGCACGACCACGAGATGCGGGCTAACTAACCTAGAACCGATCGACCACACCGGCCGGCACACCACATATGTGTGGGTCTTTTTTAATAGTAAGTCTGTAACTTGTTACAGTATAATGACACTACACTATGTACGTCATCAGTACTTTTGACAGGTATTATGGATCCCATGTGCTTAATACATAATCAGTGATGTACAGAGTCTAAGTAACAGCTCACCTATCGGACGCTTATGCTGTTCCGTGACGGTCTCCGTATTTATCCAGTGTTCGGCATGACGTAACAAGGTACAGGCTGTGTACAATACGTGCCTAGCGCCTCTTAGTAAGCATCGACAGCAGACTACACTCTTTGCTCTCCTTGTAATCTTTGGCCTTCCATGTTCCTAGCCATACACAACGGCTTATAAGGCATCACTCAGAATGCCAACAAGAAACATAACCTGATTTACAAGCTATTCGTCTGTGTTACACTATTAAAAATAGCTAAATTATTTCATATCGGGCGCAACAGTCACAAGTTTATTAAAAGACAATCCCATTTTCCACTTTGGACGTATTATGACCACAGTCATGTACTTTCACACTATAAGCGCCAGTTTAACGAACAAGTGGTACAAGCCACCGGTCTGAGCGCCAAACTGAGAAGGCGTTACAATTGCACATTTATTACAGGACTTTATTTAAAAAAAATTATTCGCCTTTGGTATTAACGATTTAGTCAGGAAAGTGAGCAACTAGAGATTTTGTATACAGTATCACATGTATGCAAAGGCATTAGAAATTACATACACTCCTGGAAATTGAAATAAGAACATCGTGAATTCATTGTCCCAGGAAGGGGAAACTTTATTGACACGTTCCTGGGGTCAGATACATCACATGATCACACTGACAGAACCACAGGCACATAGACACAGGCAACAGAGCATGCACAATGTCGGCACTAGTACAGTGTATATCAACCTTTCGCAGCAATGCAGGCTGCTATTCTCCCATGGAGACAATCGTAGAGATGCTGGATGTAGTCCTGTGGAACGGCTTGCCATGCCATTTCCACCTGGCGCCTCAGTTGGACCAGCGTTCGTGCTGGACGTGCAGACTGCGTGAGACGACGCTTCATCCAGTCCCAAACATGCTCAATGGGGGACAGATCCGGAGATCTTGCTGGCCAGGGTAGTTGACTTACACCATCTAGAGCACGCTGGGTGGCACGGGATACATGCGGATGTGCATTGTCCTGTTGGAACAGCAAGTTCCCTTGCCGGTCTAGGAATGGTAGAACGATGGGTTCGATGACGGTTTGGATGTACCGTGCACTATTCAGTGTCCCCTCGACGATCACCAGTGGTGTACGGCCAGTGTAGGAGATCGCTCCCCACACCATGATGCCGGGTGTTGGCCCTGTGTGCCTCGGTCGTATGCAGTCCTGATTGTGGCGCTCACCTGCACGGCGCCAAACACGCATACGACCATCATTGGCACCAAGGCAGAAGCGACTCTCATCGCTGAAGACGACACGTCTCCATTCGTCCCTCCATTCACGCCTGTCGCGACACCACTGGAGGCGGGCTGCACGATGTTGGGGCGTGAGCGGAAGACGGCCTAACGGTGTGCGGGACCGTAGCCCAGCTTCATGGAGACGGTTGCGAATGGTCCTCGCCGATACCCCAGGAGCAACAGTGTCCCTAATTTGCTGGGAAGTGGCGGTGCGGTCCCCTACGGCACTGCGTAGGATCCTACGGTCTTGGCGTGCATCCGTGCGTCGCTGCGGTCCGGTCCCAGGTCGACGGGCACGTGCACCTTCCGCCGACCACTGGCGACAACATCGATGTACTGTGGAGACCTCACGCCCCACGTGTTTAGCAATTCGGCGGTACGTCCACCCGGCCTCCCGCATGCCCACTATACGCCCCCGCTCAAAGTCCGTCAACTGCACATACGGCTCACGTCCACGCTGTCGCGGCATGCTACCAGTGTTAAAGACTGCGATGGAGCTCCGTATGCCACGGCAAACTGGCTGACACTGACGGCGGCGGTGCACAAATGCTGCGCAGCTAGCGCCATTCAACGGCCAACACCGCGGTTCCTGGTGTGTCCGCTGTGCCGTGCGTGTGATCATTGCTTGTACAGCCCTCTCGCAGTGTCCGGAGCAAGTATGGTGGGTCTGACACACCGGTGTCAATGTGTTCTTTTTTCCATTTCCAGGAGTGTATATTCCAGTTAAACTTCGCAGTAAAATTTGTACTTTTACACAGTCAACACAGTCCATAGATCACAACTTCAAACGCTGGATCCTTTGTCTCGGACTTGTAACTAGATATGTGCTCCTTGCAGAAACCGAGCGATACTAACATACCCCGTTGTGGACAGTTGCCGAAACAAGTCCGTCGCAGATGTAGTTTGGGGAATTCGAGTTCTGATCAGAGGCTTGATAAATCAGCGGCATTGTCTGTCATAGCATAAACATCCTGTGACATGATTGAGGCCTGCAATCGCATTTATTTGGATTTCGCAATATACGGAGATGGCTGAACTTTCATCGTACAAAGAAGGTGTGAAGGATAATTGCCGTGGCCAAGCTGGATGCGCGCTATAGTAGTGGTATGACGTCTGGTCTTAAGGATGTATTATAATTAGAAGTGGCCGTTTGGGACACCAAGTTGAGAGGACCGCCGAAGTGCAAGATTTGTTGACAGTGCGTATCACAATAAGTGATTAGTGAAAGTGTTCGAATGGAGAAGCGGTAAGGGAGGAGTAGGGCGGCGCTAAATGATAAGTCGCTCGTGTGGAAAAATGTTCTCGAACCCGGGCTACGCATTATTAGATGATTTCGACGATCTGCCACTTTTCAAGTGCTTATTCTGATACCAATGTATAACACATATTGCATAATCGTATATTGTCATATGATTACGAACGCGTGAATCATTCCGTGTTACTTACGTGTACAGTACATACCATTTGTATTGTGTGTTACCATATCTCCGTGTATTGTAACGATTACATAGATTTTAACATTATATTATAATCCTCACTACCGCATCTGTGTTCGAGCGCTTGGTGTATACTTAACCAAAATTAATACGTGGATTCAGTTTCATAGACCTTGGGCGCTTTTGTGAACACCCAGTGCTACCTTGCTCGGTAATGATAGGATCTCCATCTTCTTCGGCAGTGAAGAATCCCGTTGATTCCACTACTGGCATTGATCCTTGGTCTCGGCGTCACAGTGAAACACTCAGCATTCGTTCATGGTGATCAGGCGGCAGTAGAAGACATCAAGACATATTCACATTTTCCACGATAGCCTCAATTGTGATACACTGTTCTTCCAGGCAAGGAGCATGCGATACCCACACATTCACAAAGAGATGGTCTGCCACTTTATTCTTCGTCATTCAGACTTGATTGACTGTGCTGAAAGCGCCCTGCCCAAGTATCAATTGTGTCGTGTGATTCGTCACTCTTACCGTACATATACTCACCCAGCTCTGTATGGATTGTTACAGCAACATTATCATTGAAGCGTAGAAAACGAATCACTTCACGGCTGATTTAGATACGTTCTACGGTGCTTTGGCACAGGGACGGCATATATGTATTTGCAACTAAACGATGAATTAGTAATGAAACTTTATTTTTCTTGCTGTAGACTGAAACTTACGACTAGCCACAATCTTTCTAAAACACAGAAGATGTCTTCAATTCAGCTGATCACAAATATCTCAGTCAGTATGAAATAAAACATTTCTCACTATGCTTAATAATGCGAAGGGCATAGAAAACGATATTTATTCAGAGACGTAAGATAAATAGACATTTTGATGTGAACCGTCCCCAACCTTTCTTAACAACACACTTTTCTGATTCAGTCACGTTCTAACTCTAATATTATAAAAGGTGTTAAAAAGTGTCTCTTGTTCATTCTGGAATTAGTAACGGCGAAAACCACAAGAAAAGTGGTAATTATACGTCTTGGAACTGATAGCAGTAGAGATAAGGGCGTTTTATTTGTGATAAATAATGTCGCATTTGGATTCACAAGAGATGGTACAGCAAATTGTCAAGCCACGCGTCTGTGGACAGAAGCAAATTCTTGAGCACTTGAGCAATCGTGCAGGTGAAGCGTCAGTATAGTGTCAGCAGTAAAAAAAAAAAAAAAAAAAAAGGTCGGAAAAAGGGAATAAGTGCGAGTAAGATTCGCGCGCCGAGGTTTCCGATCAAAATCAAATTTAATTACGTAAATAGTTCACCCAACCCGGAAATAAAGATTTTCCACGATTTTGCCTATTATCGACATCCATACCGACAAGATATGAAAATATGTGACATAAATTGCCGTATCTTTCCACTGCATTGGCATAGAAGGAGACCTCGCATGCAGCTGGATAGGGACTGTCAAGCACAGCAGAGGATGGTTGTAAAATGTTGCATAAAACCAACGCAAGCAATGAGTAGTGAGTTCCAAAGCGCTACCAGCAGTCTAGCTAGCGTACTGACTGTCAACAGGAAGTTAGAAAAACGCGGTACAGTGGTCTAGCAACTCCTCACATGCCACAAATTTCTGTATTTGACTCTATGCGAAGCTTGGTTTTGTGCAAAGAAAGACGCCACTGGACAGGAATCGCATGATTTGGAAAAAAAAAATGGACATTTGTGATAAGAGCCTATGGAACCAAACTGCTGAGGTTATCGGTCCTAAGCTTATTCACTACTTAATTTAACTTAAACTAACATATGCTAAGGACAACATACACACCCATGCCCGAGGGAGAACTCGAACCTCCAAAGGGGGTAGCCGCGCGAACCGTGACAAGGCGCCTAAGACCACGCGGCTGTATAGATGTTATTCGTGGCTAGGCAACGCAAAATGTGGACACATATGAAGACAGTTTACAGAACTGTATACTGCGTACCGTAGAGCATACGATTACTGCTTGTATAACAACGTAGCGTCCTGTGAGGCAATGATTTGTTTACAGTAACATTCCTGAAATTTTGTAGTCTGTCCAAAGTCTCGACCTGAACCCAAATGAACACCTTTGGGGTAAGTTAGAACGCCGATTTCGCTCCAGATCTAAGCGTCCGACATCGATACCTTCTCTGGTTTCGGTTCTCGAGAAAGGGTAGGGTGCAGTTATTCCACAGACATTCAAACCACTGAAATTGTTTCCACCACATTTCAAGCCGTCGTAAGGGTGTAGAGTGGACATACTCCGTACTAATATCCATTAATTTGTATCCAGGTACGTTTGATCAGATACTAGGCAGCGGCCTATATGGGTTATAATCGTTTCAGTCAGATCTAGCTTCAAATAGTAATTCTCGATAGTATGTGAAGCTTCTTACCGTAAGACTGATGTAAACAATGAGCGTTTATTCACATCTACGAGAGCGAAATTTAAGTCCGAATATATTTTTAATAAGGCAACCGAAGCCAGTTACATACTTCTACGCTCACGAATCGACGTTAGCGAACAAAAAAAGACCGCAAATATTGTGTAAGATGAATATTATATGAGGTGACAAAAGTCGTGAATTACCTCCTAATACCGTGTCGGACCCCCTTTTTCCCGACGTAGTGCGGGAACTCGACGTGAAATGGATTGAGCAAGTGGTTGGAAGTCCCCTGCAGAAGTACTGAGCCATGCTGCCTCCACAGCCGTCCTTAAATGCGAACGTTTTGCCGGTGTAGGGTTTTGTGCACGAACTGACCTGTTGATTATGCTATTATGTCCCATAAATGGGACTCATGCTGGGAGATCTGGATGCCCAGATCACTAGCTCGAATTGTCCAGGATGTTGTTCAAACCAATTGCTTGGGCCTCGTGACACGATGCATTATCATCAATAAAAATTCCATTGCTGGTTGGGAACATGAAGTCCATGAGTCGATGCAAATGGTCTGCAAGCAGCCAAACATAGCCATTTCCAGTCAGTGATTGGTTCCTTCCGTGGCAACACAGTCCACACCATTATGGAGCCAACGCCAGCTTGCACAGTGCTGTTTTGAGAACTTCCGTCCATGACTCTGTGTGGTCTGAGGCACCTGCCACCATCTACATCTACACCTACAACCATACTCCGCAAGCCACCTGACGGTGTGTGGCGGAGGGTACCTTGTATTCCAGTCTCGTATTGTTCGTGGAAAGAAAGATTGTCGGTGTGCCTCTGTGTGGGCTCTAATCTCTCTGATTTTATCCTCATGGTCTCTTCGCGAGATATACATAGGAGGGAACAATATACTGCTTGACTTCTCGGTGAAGGTATGTTCTCAAAACTTCAACAAAAGCCCGTACCGAGCTACTGAGCGTCTCTCTCGCAGAGTCTTCCACTGGAATTTAACTATCATCTCTGTAAAGCTTTCGCGATTGCTAAATGATCCTGTAACCAAGCACGCTGCTCTCCGTTGGATCTTCTCTATCTCTTCTATATGCCCTATCTGGTACGGATCCCACACCGGTGAGCAGTATTCAAGCAGTGAGTGAACAAGTGTACTGTAACCTACTTCCTTTGTTTTCGGACTGCAAAAAAAATGGCTCTGAGCACTATGGGACTCAACTGCTGAGGTCATTAGTCCCCTAGAACTTATAACTAGTTAAACCTAACTAACCTAAGGACATCACAAACATCCATGACCGAGGCAGGATTCGAACCTGCGACCGTAGCGGTTTGGCGGTTCCAGACTGCAGCGCCTTTAACCGCACGGCCACTTCGGCCTGCTTCGGACTGCATTTCATTCTGGCATGTGCTTTATCGACGATTAATTTTATAAGGTCTTTTCATTTTGAATCACTCCTAATGCCTAGTCCCAGATAATTTATGGAATTAATTGCTTCTAGTTGCTGACCTGCTATATAGTAACTAAATGATAAAAATATTACTTTCTATGTATTCGCAACACATTACACTTGCCTACACCATCAGTAGTTACCAACTGAAATCGCGACTCATCTGACCAGAGCAAGGTTTTCCAGTCGTCTAGAGCCCAGCCTGTATAATTACAAGCGGAGGAGAGATGCTGCGGGCGACGTTGTGCTATTAGCAGAAACACTCGCTTCCGTGGTCTGCTGCCATAGCTCATTGAAGTTCATATTTCGCCATGGTATCCTACATGGCACAACCCACATTGATTTCTGCGGTTATTTCACACTGTTGCTTGTCTGTTAGCACTGACAACTCTACCGAATCGTCGCTGCTCTCCGTCTTTCAGTGGAGGCCATCGGCTACTGCGTCGACCGCAGGGAGAGATAATGCCGGAAATACAGTATTTTCTGCACACTCTTAACACTGTGGACCTCGGAATATTGAATTCCCTACTGATTTCCGAAATGTAATGTCCCATTCGGCTAGCTCCAACTACTTCGCCGCGTCCAAAGTCTGCTAATGTCCGTCGTGCGGAATCACGTCGGAAACCTTTTCATGTGAATCACCTGGGCACAAATCACAGTTTCGCCAAATGGACTGCCCTTTTACTCCCTGTGTACGCGATACTCCTGCCATCAGAGTATGTGCATATCGCTGTCCCGTGACTTTTGCCGTGAATGTTGAGGGGAGTGGTTTACATGCAGACCTTTAGTGTAAAGAAGACGCTGCAATAACAGCAATAAACGCAGGCTCAGCTGTGCTCTGAGCGGGGGTCAGCGACCCACGGTCGTGCGCCCTGTGTGCCACTTCCGGAGTGGGAGGACGCGAGAAGACACAGCGGCGCGCCTGACCCGTGGGTCAGGAGGTGTTCGCGAGCCACCCGCCAGCCTCAGTGGGGACGCCTATCGGCTTTCCCCGCCTGCGCACAGCTCGTGACGTCATTACATGCTTCTCCTGCCCCGTCCCGTGCTGTACACCGAGGGGTTATCAGCGATCGCTAGTGCGGCCGTTACCTCCTGAAGAAGCCGATCTTTGACACTACACGGGAGGATCCCACTGTCTTGCGAGCCAATAGCATTCCTACAAAATGCCACGTCATCCCGGTACTCCACGGATGAACGACTGCATTACGACTGCTGGAAATATACTTGATACAAAGGCAGCTTTATGCAGAGGTGCAGCACGAATTGCCTACAGAAACGAAAATACCTTCTGCGATTCTCACCACAGTGCCTTACGTTACCAATAACCATTGCGTAAGGTCCTCAGTAAGTACCGTAGCAAAATGTTATTACAGGAGATTTTACAAAACACCAAGACATTACGGTCATCTGCTAAGCTTGTCTACGGTGGAAATATCAATGTTCAGAAACTTATCGATTATATACAAAGCGAAAGAAGAAATAGTGAAAAAATAGTTGATACGTCCATTTTGATTTCAAATGCTCTCTCGCAAAATGAAATCCAGGGAAGCTACCATCATTCAAAAGCAGTATCACTGTGAAAATGAGCGACATCGTGATCAGTACCAGAACTGTTGACGAGAAGCATAAATTATTAAAATTACATAAGGACGCACGGGCTTTTATTTCACTGCCAATTTCTAATCGGGCTTTGCAAGTAAATGAGTTCTGTTCTTGATATTAATTGATTGCAGATTCTCTATATCTACGTGATTACTCTGCTATTTACAATAAAGTGCCTGGCAGAGGGTTCAATGAACCACCTTCATGCTGTCTCTCTACCGTTCCACTCTAGAACGGCACGCGGGAAAAACGAGCACTTAAATTTTTCCGTGCGAGCCCTGATTTCTCTTATTTTATTGTGATGATCATTTCTCCCTATGTAGGTGGGTGCCAACAGAATGTTTTCGCAACCGGAGGAGAAAACTGGTGATTGAAATATCATGAGAAGATCCCGTCGCAACGAAAAACGCCTCTGTTTTAATGATTGCCACTCCAGTTCACGTATCATGTCTGTGACACTATCTCCCCTATTTCGCGATAATACAAAACGAGCTGCCCTTCTTTGTACTTTTTCGATGTCATCTGTCAGTCCCACCTGATGCGGATCCCACACCGCACAGCAGTACTCCAGAATAGGAAGGACTAGCGTAATGTAAGCAGCCTCTTTGGTAGACCTGTTGCACCTTCTAAGTGTTCTGTCAGTAAATCGCAGTCTTTGGTTTGCTGTACCCACAATACTATCTATGTGATCGTTCCAATTTAGGTTATTTGTAATTGCAGTCCCCAAGTATTTAGTTGAATTTACAGCCCTCAGATTTGTGTGACTTATCGCGTAATCGAAATTTACCTGATTTCTTTTAGTACTCATGTGAATAACTTCGCACTTTTCTTTATTCAGGGTCAATTGCCACTTTTCGCAGCATACAGATGTCTTATCTAAATCATTTTGCAAGTCGTCTTGATCATCTGATGGCTTTTCAAGACGGTAAATGACAGCATGATCTGCAAACAATCTAAGACGGCTACTCAGATTGTCTCCTATGTCGTTAATATAGATCAGGAACAATAGATGGCCTATAACACTTCCTTGTGGAACGCCGAATATTACTTCTGTTTTACTCGTTGACTTTCCGTCTATTACTACAAACTGTGAGCTTTCTGACAGGAAATCACGAATCCAGTCGCACATCTGAGCCGATACTCCATAGGCACGCAGTTTGATTAGTCTTCTGGAAATCTAAAAATATGGAGTCAATTTGATATCCCGATAGCACTTATTACTTCATGAGTATAAAGAGCTTGTTATGTTTGACAAGAACGATATTTTCTGATTCCGTGCTGACTATATGCCAATAAATCGTTTTCTTCGAGGTACTTCATAATGTTCGAATACAGTATATGTTCTAAGACCCTACTGCAAATCGACGTTAGTGATACAGGCCTGTAATTCAGCGGTTTACTCCTACCTTTTTGGGTATTGGTGTGACGTGAACAACTTCCCAGTCTTTAGGTACGTATCTTTCCGTGAGCGAGTGGTTGTATATAATTGCTAAATATGGAGCTATTTTATCAGGATATTCTCCAACCAGAGATAATTTCCTCGCTGTGAAATAAGGTCATACACCATACATAATTACAAAAGTAACCAGAAGTTAATCATAGATGTACAGTCGTTTGTCACTGACATCTATTTTTATCAGAATCTTATAACATGCCCCGAGTTCAAATGCTATGATCGAACTGGAACAAATAGAAACTTGCGAAAGTCAGTTCTAGTTCTTCACTTATGGTACGAACAACTCTGTGGATCGAAAAGGCCGTTTGATTCGTTGTTTCTAGACTTCTCACAAACTTACAATCTTATCCCGTGTGTACACTTCCCCACTCCCCTACCTAAAAACATCAAAAAACTTGCTACGAAACAACTAAATTTTACGAAAAGCAGCACGTGTTGCCTTATCTACACACGCTAAGATAATGTCCTGTTTGTCTCGCGTAGTTTAATAGGACTGTTGGGTAGTCATGTTATGGATTAATGGATTAGCAGAAATCATTAAGTCAACTACAGGTATCTTTGAGAAAATTTAACCTGGTCAAAGTTGGAATAACACCCAGCCACATATCGACAAGGTCAGAAGACTGACAACTAGATTCTAATGTAGAGAAACGTAAAGGCCTTCACTTCATGAAACGAAAAAGCGTGGTAACCTCGTCTAACGAGAACCATGGATCACTGCTAGAGTCAGTCATGCCATATAAATACTTGGGCGTGTAAAGGGAGCAGGTATAAAGCGGAATGGCAACATTAATGACTCAGTTGTGCCTGAAGTAAATGGCCAATTACGATTCATTTGTAGGATACTGGGAAAGCACAGTTTGCTACAGACGAGAGAGCATGTACGCGAAATGCTTATACAGCCTGTGACTGATTACTTCTCAGGTTCCCATATGACACCTGACTAGTGGTGACGTCGGCTTTAAACAGTGGTGAGAGACAGTCAATGAGGAACAGAGTTACTGCATCTAAAACATGGCGGATGGTGTATTTTATTCGTATTATTTGACATCATCGTCATCAGTGTTCCGCACTTTGGCAGGTCTTCACATGTAGTCGCACCCTGGTATCTACTGAGTCCTTCTCCACTTTTTCTTCTCCTTCTTCTGCTTTTTCTTCTTCTCCGTTCACCATTCCTTCCACAGTATCCGTCACTAAACAACCTTTTCTCATGCAATGTCCAAGGCAATTGTGTATCTCCTTCCTGATTCCCTTTGAAATTTCATTCTTCTTACACTATTCTCAATGTTTCCTCATCTGTCACTTTGCCTATCCACTTTATCCCTTCTTAAAATTTTCATAGCCCCTAACTGGACGTCTGCCAAAAGAGGACCGTGCGGTTAAAGGCGCTGCAGTCTGGAACCGCAAGACCGCTCCGGTCGCAGGTTCGAATCCTGCCTCGGGCATGGATGTTTGTGATGTCCTTAGGTTAGTTCTGTTCAACTAGTTCTAAGTTCTAGGGGACTAATGACCTCAGCAGTTGAGTCCCATAGTGCTCAGAGCCATTTGAACCATTTTGAACCAAAAGAGGACGACATGCATGCTGCGAGAACATGCTGAGTGAACTTCAGGAAATGTGTTTCATAACAAAAGCTATGAATACTCCTCAAGCTTCTGCAGAGAAGGATGAAATTAGGCAAACAAAACCTCGCACAGAGGCGTAGCAGCTGTCATTCTCCCGACGTTCCACCCGTCAGTGAATTGGAAAGGAACGCTAATATTTGAGACAGTAGAAAATACTCTCTGCCTCGTATTTCCGTGATTGGCAAGGTTTATATGTAGAACGGATTACTGACTGGAAACCAGTACTCTTCAAATAGTTTATTGACTAAAAATTCGCCTCAAATTGATAGCGCTTTTCTATCCAGTGATCAAAGAGTTACCTGGGTACCTTAGAAGAACTGTTTATAACAAAAAGCATAAATATTGCAGCTGTCTACCTTCGGCTTTACTTTAAGATTCCTATTGCATGTTCATTATTGCTCATTACAACACTGACGACAAGGATGGATAAAACGAGTACATCGACTGATGACTATTTTCTTCTACTTCAGTCAGAGTTTCTTCATTCAACCTTAAGTTTGAGAAACACCTGACATTTCTTAACGGACAGAGTAATATAGTTTTCCTGACTGGGAGACTCGAGGTATTGTTCAACGCCCTATTCTTCATTGAGGCGCATAGACAACCATCCCCTACGAAATGAAAAGGATGTGTTTTAAGTGTAACGGTTTAACAAACAGGTGGTGGTAAAGTGTCTCGTGGTATGGTCAGCGTCAAACTGTGGATGCTGTAAAACGGACATCCCGTTTCATGGTGTCTTTGTACATATATGCTCCACCCGACTGTGATCAGTGATATAAATTGGAAGGAGCGGTGTGCCATTACACATGTTTAGGGGCTCTCGTCAGGGATTGGTAACAAGATAGAGACATACGTGAGGATAAAATACATTCTAAGACAGAAAAAGAAAAGAAACGACGCATCATGAAGTAATTATCCGAGTAGGACTGAGAACGTCTGGAGCGTTATGGGCGGGGCCTTCCAGCCACCTTGAGATTTTGACGATCTGTCACGTCAGATGAACAGTATTTGGCACAATCTTCCTCAGGAGGAAGCCCAAAAATTCTATTAGTCAATGCCAAGCCGAATAACTGCTTGCATAAGGGCCAGAAGTGGACCAACTTATTTCTGACTTGCTCAGTTTGTGAAGCTCTTTCTCATGAATAATTCATCCAGTATCTCTGCGATCGTAATCATTTATTTGTCTCTACATGAACATCACATCTACCGATTTCCGTCCTATTTGGATAATTTCTTCGTGGTTCGTTGTCTTTTTTCTGTTTAAAGAAAAAAGAAGAGCGTAATTACGTAAAATACGATAAACTCGAAGAAAACGGGTAACCTCGAGAGTTAAAAATGCAATAGCAGGATAGGAACAGGAAATCCAAAACACTGCTGAGTACAGGATGTGCGAAATATACTACACAAAAGTAAACCTTCATGACGTTTCATGTAGGTTTGAACGAAAGTCAGGGCAGGGAAAAGCAGGGTTTGGATTTGGGAGAAAAGAGAGACAAAAAAGATAATAGCGTCTGGATGTATATGATAGGTATCAATTTTTCGTAACCGAAAACACCTTCTAAGGCGCAATAAAATATTTGAAAATCTTAAAAAAATGTGGATGAAACATAGAGGCAGACACAGAATCTCTGTTATGTGGAGAAGCGTACTAAAGATAGTAAGCGTGGAAATTCGGGAGAGGGAAGCTCGAGTCATGATGTGTATGTATCGTAACGAAACATGGACGATAAACGGTTTATTCAAGAAGAGAATACAGGCGTTTGGAATGTGGTGCTACAGAAGAATCCTGAAGATTAGATGGCTAGACTGCGTAGCTAATGAAGAGGTACCGAATAGAATTGGGATAAAACAAATATGTGGCACAACTTGACTAAAAGAAGTGATCGGGTGAGAGGACATATTCTATCAAATGATCACACCAATGTAGTATTGGAGGAAAGTTTGGGTGATGAAAATAGTAGAGGAACACCAAGAGATCAACACAGTCAACAGATTCAGAAGGATGTAGATGGCAGTTATTATTTGGACATGAAGAGGCTTGGACAGAATAGAAAAGCATGTAGAGCAGCATGAAACCAGTCTTCGGACTGAAGATGTCGACAACAACAACATGTAGTAGGCTAGCAGCTTACTGTCGCATGTGTGTACGCTATTTGCTGAACAGCCATTGAAAGAAGAGTAAGTTGATAACCACGATAACCTCCGCAAATGACATGGGGCTTATAGCTGGAATGAGAAAGATAGTGAAGAAGTGATAAACTATAAATCGTAGACTTAAGAGATAATTGAACCAATTATTAAAATCAATCACAGTAGTTGAAAGGAAAACAATGACTTGCTAAACATAGAAGTGCAAAATGGTGTAAAGTACTTAAGTGCTTCCTACACGATGCAATTCGTACAAGCTGTCCGAAGTACAGAAGTCAGAAGTGCAGTTTTTCGCTTCACGCGAAATATGAAGAAAATTTCTGTTGGAAAATGAGCTTTGTTAATCTCAGATTTGCAGAACGCAAATTACGAAACGATTTCCGGAAAGGGACAACTACAGCTGAGCATTGTATTCAAATGAAATTTTGGCCGTGGAAAATATGGAGATCCTGTGTTGCGAAATCTGAATTGAGGGTGATCTTAACGAAGGCCAACAGTTATATTGCGGATCAGTACGCGTACGATTCACAGAAGTAGTTTCGGGCAGTAAAATCATACTCAGAAAATGGCTCATCTGGAAGAATTTATTTTTTAAAATTTTTTTGAAGAGAAAAATACAGCATAGTGATATATGGTGGAGATGAGCCCTCACATCACTAGTCTCACTTCAAATGAAATTTAATTTCGCAAAGAATGTGACTTTTCATAGCAGTTGACTACTGTACGAAAATTAATGGAACGCCATCTCTTTCCTTTTATTAATTCGTGTAACCCAGCTTTTCACGGCAGCAATGTTAGTCTGTGGAAAGGCTGATCTTTCAGTGAAGTGATCTTTTTTGTCATAAGTCTTCCTGGCCAGAGCAGTTCACGACTCTCAGCATAGCTCCTGCCACTGAAGCGGTGGCAGAATATGTTTCTCGGCGAAGGAGTGTGTAAAGGCAACTACGAAATTCCTGCATAAATACGAACTTCATTAAGTCTTCTTTTAGTAGCGTCCAAATGCGTTAAGAATGCTGTGTTTCATCGAAGGGGCCGGAGTCGGCTATTTACACCCACTCTCGGTGACAATGTAAACACGAATAACATGAGCGGACAGGGGAGTTAGGAATGTACGGCAGTTAATGACGGCGCGTTTACGGGGACCCATTATGAATCATTCGCGACGAAACGGCAATGGCAGCGTTCAGGGTGAGCATGCATAATGGATTAACGGAACCGTGAGGCAGCCGTGCATGCAAATAAGCACCTGGTGGAAGCGTCAAGTTCCGTCCAGGACCATCCGTTGCCGCCCGTTGCTGGATCGCCAAAAACGTCCTACACAACTACGATCTCACGTGATGCGCACTACCCAACATCTATCGATGACTGTGAAAAGAAATTTATCGACAGAAACGTTTTAAAGAAATATTGTTCATGCTTATTATCAAAAGTTGTACACTCTAAGATAAAAAACAAAACGACGCACCACGAAAGAGATATGCAGATACGTCATAAATTTATATCACAAATTTATATTCACACAGGTATCGATGGAAAATGCTAAAGTGTGAACCTCGGTGGCCGATGGATAAATGTATGACACTTCAGCGCAATTCTGGGAAGAGTAGTAAGCAGGGCACGTGTCGATACCGGAGCATACAGCCTTCGCGATTTTCATTCCGTCTGCTCAGCTGGACAGTAACTGTGCCTTGCAGACAGGAGTGTATACAAAAGACGCAGACGTCAGCATTTGGGACAAGACGTGCAGCTGGGCTCGAAAGAGCCGGAGAGAGTAATCGGCGAATCGCTCGACAACTGAATAGCAGTGATGCCACTGTTCGACGATGTTGGGTGATCCATGGCCGAACACAGCTTCAAGAAGGGAGCGATCTACCTAGAGAGTCGACAGCACGTGAGGTCCGAGTGATCAACAAAAGGGACTCAGAGCCCAAGGTGCAGTCGGTGCTTCAGTCACCACAAGGACTACTAATAAGCGGCTCACCGGAGGGGGGTTAAGTTCATGGCGTCCTTTGCACCGAATACCATTGACGTCGTACACCAACAGGCATCTTTGCTGTCATCTCGGGTACATCCGGTCTGGAAGCTCGTTGACTGTAGTAGAATTGCCTTCAGTGATGAGTCCCACTTCGAAATGAGCTCCAGTGACAAGGGACTAATGTCTGGAGACGTCCTGGACAGCGGTTGGATAACCAACTTGACAGCCGCCCGCCTGACGCCTCGACAACCAGGAGTGACTGGCATGCCATTTCATTTCATAGCAGGGGCTGTTTCGTTGTCGTCCGCAGCACTTTTCCAGCAACGCGATACATCGGTCTGCCTCGGTTCAAATGGCTCTGAGCACTATGGGACTTAACAGCTATGGTCATCAGTCCCCTAGAACTTAGAACGACTTAAACCTAACTAACCTAAGGACATCACACAACATCCAGTCATCACGAGGCAGAGAAAGTCCCTGACCCCGCCGGGAATCGAACCCGGAAACCAGGGCGCGGGAAGCGAGAACGCTACCGCACGACCACGAGCTGCGGACGGTCTGCCTCGGGCATGGATGTGTGTGATGTCCTTAGGTTAGTTAGGTTCAATTAGTTCTAAGTTCTAGGTGACTGATGGCCTCAGAAGTTAAGTCGCATAGTGCTCAGAGCCACTTGAACCATTTGATACATCGGTGATACTCTGCGAACCATTTTCTTCCGCTTCATGTCTAGCTATCCTTTGCTTACAATTTAGCAAGACAATGCGCGCACATACACGGCCATGGTTTCTACTGCTTGTCTTCGTGTTTTCCAAAGCCTACCTTGATCAGCAAGGTCGCCGGATCCCAACTGAGAACGTTTTGAGCATTATGGGCAGGACCCATCAACCATCTAGAGATTTTGACGATTTAACTCACCAGTTGGACAGAATTTGGTACGATACTCTTCAAGAGAACATCCAACAACTCTACCGACCAATACCAGACCGAATAACTGCCTGAATGTGAGCAGAGGTGGACCAACGCGTTATTGACTTGGTCATTTCGTGAAGCTCTTTCTGTTAAATAAATCATCCAGTTTTCTACAGAAATTATAATCATTCGTCTGTCTGTACATGTGCGTCACATTTATCGAATTCCGTCCTATTGAGGTAATTCCTTCTTCGTGCGTCGTAGTTTTTATTTTATATTCTTTTATTTCTTACAGTGTACTGTAAGAACTATGGGATTTTGTTTACGCTTGTCACTGTATACTAAACCTAGTTTTATTTTTCAGAATTCTGCCTTTAAGAACAATAAGCAGTTCCATATACTCTGTTCAAATATCTATGAAGGCAACCCAAAACGTTCACTCTCTGTCGTCAGTCAGTTTACCACAAATTTTATAAGTATGGGACCATTATGTCAACAACGTACTAGACTAATTTACTGAGTTCACTAAAACAGCGTAGTGTGAACACACACACAGGCGACTTTTTTACGCATACGGAAATATCTGTTACAGGTAACACAAATAATTTTCAGATGAAAATTACTCTTCCCATATTTAGTTGCGTCAGTGGCAAGGTGTGTGAAGCAGATCAGTGTAATCAAAAAGGGTTGTAGCCAGCTCTTCATAAGATGTCGATCGTTCGGAATCTATATTTGTTTGACAGACTAGACACTTTTGAAGGTGTTGCGTATGCGGCTGACTTCCTAATAGTTGTGTGGGCGAACTCCAGGGTGAAACATGAGAAAGAAACCAGACCTCCGAGTGAAGACCACACGTGCACATGCAGCGGTTATGCATGTGTATAAACTGGCTGTAGCTGTCCAGCAATCTACGTTCATACTTCTGAAAGGAAGACTCTCTCTCATAAGAAATCTATCCCTGATAATTGAGGGAACACCACACAACGTTGCACTGTTTACGAATATCTAGGCACTCTTCTTCAGCAGAAAGACGATGTTTCTAGAACGCGTAAAACCCGTTACTCAGGAAGAGGTCAAAATTACGTATAAGACTGCCGTGCTGGCACTGCTGACTATAAATCATCGCACTATCTGCCTTCATATCAGGAACCTATCTTCAAGGCGTTTGCGGGCTTCGCTGCTAGTGTCAGGGAGCATCAGATTCGACTGGAGAGCTGCAGAGCAATATCATGACGAATACATCATAGCGTATTCCTGAGGCTCGTTGGTGCCTCTCGTGTTTCACTTTTTGACGACTAACCGGTTATTCTCTATATATGTCGGTCGGGTATCATGGCATGTTACAGGGCAGCTTCATATTGGTTGGGAAGTGAATGATATGACGAGTACTCGACAACAAAGGATCTCCTATTTCTAATAACAGACTGCTATGAGTCTGGAGATTAGGCGAATAGCAGCCTGACCAGCTCACTAGAAGCATTGCAAGGCCGGTGTACTGCGCATTCCCGAGTATTAGGAGCAAGTTCAGTGAGCTTGACTGACACTACTTGAGGCTTAGAGCATCCATTAACAAGTTGTATGTAGGCTGTTTAAGTTTTTATATTGGTAACGCCACGTAGCGCTCTGTATGTGCCGTGTGCAGTCTGTGGCTGGTTTGCATTGTTGTTGGAATATCTACCATTGTAGTGTTGGGCAGCTGGATGTTAACAGCGCATAGCGTTGCGCAGTTGGAGGTGAGCCGCCAGCAGTGGTGGATGTGGGGAGACAGATGGCGGAGTTTTGAAATTTGTAAGACTGGATGTCATGAACTGCTATATATATTATGACTATTAAGGTAAATACATCATTTGTTCTCTATCAAAATCTTTCATTTGCTAAATACGCCTATCAGTCGTTAGTGCCTTCCGTAGTTTGAATCTTTTATTTAGCTGGCGGTAGTGGCGCTCGCTGTATTGCAGTAGTTCGAGTAATGAAGATTTTTGTGAGGTAAGTGATTTGTGAAAGGTATAGGTTAATGTTAGTCAGGGCCATTCTTTTGTAGGGATTATAGAAAGTCAGATTGCGTTGCGCTAAAATATTGTGGGTCAGTTTAAGCACAGTCTTGTATAATTGTTCAAAAGGGGACGTTTCATAAACTCATAGTCCATATCCTAATAATATTCATCGAGTAGGATGTAATAACATATCAGTCACCGGTTGTAATAATGCTTATGATAATTTGTGGTGCTTACGTTGCAGTGGAATAAGGTAGACAGTAGGTGGCTGCTAAGGAGCTTGGGATGGTACAGAGGTTCGCCTGATTGTGGAATTAACTGTAAACCAACTGATCGGATGGAGACCTTTCGGTTAGAATGGAGGCAGCGGCAAGGGAATACAGGTTAAAAACTGGAAACTGAAAATATGACAACATAGTGAACGTGGAAAACATAGGAAAAGTCGGAAAAATTCTAGTTGACAAAATAATAACCCAGCAGCTGCAATAAACTTTTCAAGGTAGCAGTCGAAAGTAGGGAGCAGAGTAAACACGAACCACTTCATCGTGAAGGGAACGTAGTCTCTATCACTGACGGGTCGAAAATAGATGCAGGCGCTGGGGCTGCAGTACACCGGGTTCAGCTTAGTCTACAAACAGCAGTCTCTCTAGGCACCTGGACACGGTATTGCAGGGGGCATCATGTGTTATCAGAGAGTGCACGGAGGAGAATCTGCGTCGGTGCTACGAAGATCGTGACATCAACATTCATTCAGATAACCCAGCTCCCATATCCCTACCAGTGTGTGGAACGACATCGTTGGAGAATGCCGTGAAACTCTTGTAAAATTATGGGAAAGCGGCATGATAAACTTACCATGGGTCCGTGGTCACTCTGGAATTTGTGGCAATGAACCAGCTGATTAGCTGGCCAAGACCAGGTGCGACGACTCCACTTGTTGGACCACAATCTGTTCTAACCGTGATCTACGGCGATGGTAAAACCAAAACAATGCACCTGCATTAAGAGGCAGTGCGAAGAATATTGGACGAAGCGCAAACAAATACATGGCAGGCTATGGAATGACGTTTCATGATTACAGCCGGATAACATCGACTTCCTGCCACGATATTTCGGGTGACAACCATCCAGCCATCTTCAGGTGAGTTTTTGCACTGGCAGTTACTAATTGACGTCTCTGCCCTTAAACCAAAAACAGGTGTGAAGACGCATCTGCAGAGGCAGCCGCTATATGAGCGACCTCTGTCGAGTTACGCGCTCTCTTTGAAAATTGCTCCATCTGGTGCTGTTGAAAGAAACGATACATCGATATGTTTGGAAAAGTATCGATACATATCGGCGCTGTTTCTTTTACTCTGTATATCAATATATCGCTACCCAAATCACAATATCGCGTGTCTACATTTTTGTTTTACTATATATTTTTTTCGCAGTTTTTGGCAAATACATGAAATTGTTCTTCTGAAACCGTGGTGAAAAATAATTATACATTCACTGTGTGAAGGAGTCTTACTACTTTTAGAGCTCCTATCACGTCCAGTCTTTCTCTTTGATTGTGTGGGCAATTGTATAGGTGGCACAAAGAAAAAGTCTGATTGCACTTGGGTGGGAGTGGTGGTGGTGGTGGTGGTGGTGGTGGTGGGGGAGGGGGGGGTGGCCATGTCAGTAGAACAACAACATTTCCGATATGAAGAAACAGTACACCCGTTATGTCAAAAAACAATTTTTTACGCAACTGACCTGCTATTTCTTCACATCGACATTCTTCAAAAACAGTTGGTGAGAGAGATGACTATAATGTAAATGACAAGACTGGTTTCTGCCGTGGCCGGAGACGTTGAGGGGATATGCTGACGTAATCGGCGCTACCAACAGAAACTACAACGTTTAACTTTACCACGCAATTTGGACAATAGAATTGCTATGTCGGTGGCATTTGCAAAAATGGGAAAAAATAGGGAAGTCGGCATGCAGTGTTCCAGACAAATTCGATATGTGATGAAATCGAACGACGGAGCTGTCGGACACCTTTGATTGTGCAACTTACATGCAGTTACCATCGTTAGCAAAGTGGTTATCGCCAAGCGTGTATATGCATCCTTTTCCATCCAATTCTTTCTCTAAGGGGGGATAAGCAGGCAGTGAGCTTGTTGATGTTCAAAATATCTAATGACAAATCAGTACTTAAATATACAGATCTAAAACCAGCAGTATATTTACAATGTGCAGCTGACATTTTTAGTGTCCGTAACACGACATATCGATATCATTTTACGATTCAGCGAGGGTAGATACGATCCTTTCTGAATATCGATATATCGGATTCACAGATCATTAATTTCTGAAAAAAATGTTGTCTAATGAAGAACTAGCGGGAGGTCTGCTACGACTCTGATTTTGCTAGAGTCACAGAGAGAGAAATCGCAAAATAAACTCAGTTTCAATGCCGGAAATAGTGGGCTAAGACCACTGCTGTTTAGCCTCGCATTGCAGTAAATAGAGCTGTTACCTCCACAGTACAAAACGTTTGGCACGAATAAAATATGACTAAGGAAAAATACCAGAAAAGAAATGGCTACACACATGGGAATGCGTGGACTCAAGGACTCCCGTAGCCCGGAAGGGGGGTGGGGGTTAATGTAGGTTACTGTACAGTAATGTAGTTAGCTTCATTGCAGAGACTGGTAAGTATGAATAAAATAGAATTGCGGAAAACTATTTTAAAAAAGCAGTTGCCACCCACATGGATGTATCGGAGCTTCGAGGATTGTGGGAAATCTGGAATAGTATAGTAGAAACTTATTTAGGTTTAGGTGTGGGTGTAATTAGTCGGCAAACATGTTTCTAGGCAGCCAGTAAATGATAGACTAATTTAAGCTCCAAGTCATTCATTTTGGTCTTTAATAATATTAATTTTACTTTATATGAAAATGCGCCATCTGCACTCGGAGACAGAGCAAAGTTCCTCTTTCGGCTGTGTCCACGGGAAGAATAGTGATTCCATAGTTACCGCTCACTTTCATCTGGTCCATTAATGAAAACATTCATACATTTGTAACTAACGTAATTCACTTCGTTGAAGCAGGTGCATAACATCTGCATACCGTCAAAGTTATAATGCATGACTTAATTAGTTCAAATGTGTGAGAATTTCTAAGGGAAAAAACTGCTGAGGTCATCGGTCCCTAGACTTAAACACTACTTAATCTGATTTACACTAACTTATGGTAAGAACAACAAACACACCCATGCCCGAGGGAGGACTCGAATCTCCGGCGGGAGCGCATAACTTAATTAGTTTTACGTTCTTCTGACTTGTTGGTTCTGAGCTCCAAAAAAGTAGTGATGACTCTATAAAAATTACTTTCTTTGAAAAATAGATCGAGCAGTGTATCAGCGCGTTGTGTATACTCTGCGCAAGCATTATGAACGTGATGACAAAATGACCATACTACCCAGAGGGTAGCGCCATCTTTGGTGGACTTGTGGATCTCAGCTGTTCCCTGAGCTGTCGCTAGCCGTGGCTGTAGGCATTCTCCCATACCGTCGAAAGGATGGGGATTCACGCATTATCCAAATTGTAACCGATATCGCGGATCATCAAATTTGCAGCCATGAGTATTTTCACGGGTCGTTAGGAATGAATCTCAAAAAGATGATGCCGCGCTCTTACAATGTGCCTATGATTTGGACTGTCAGCCATGCTACAGAAATATGTAGGTGCTCGTTCTTTCCGCGCGCTATACGTGATTGGATTGCTCAGATTTTCTCCCAAATCGTTTATATAGATAAGGAATAGCAAAGGGCCTATAACACTTCCTTGGGGATCGCCAGAAATCACTCCTGTTTTACTCGATGACTTTCCGTCAGTTACTACGAACTATGGCCTCTCTGACAGGAAGTCACAACTCCAGTCACATAACTGAGACGATATACCATAAGCAGGCAATTTCACTATAAGCTGCATATGTGGTACAGTATCAAAAGCCTTCCGGAAATCCAGAAATACGGAATCGATCTGAAATCCCTTGTCAATAGCACTCAACACTTCATGCGAATAAAGAGCTAGTTGTGTTCTACAAGAACGATGCTTTCTAAACCCATGCTGACTGTATGTCAATAGACCGTTTCCTTCGAGGTAATTCATAATGTTCGAACACAATGTATTTTCCAGAACCCTATTGCATATCGAAGTTAATGATATGGGCCTGTAATTAAGTGGATTACTCCTAGTACCTTTCTTGAATATTGGTGTGAGTTGTGCAACTTTTCAGTCTTTGGGTACGGATCTTTCATCGAGCGAACGGTTGTATATGATTGTAAAGTATGGAGCTAATGCATCAGCATATTCTGAAAGGGACCTAACTGGTATACAGTCTGGACCAGATGACTTGCTTTTATTAAGTGATTTGAGTTGCTTCACTACTCAGAGGATATTTACTTCTACGTTACTCGAGTTGGCAGTTGTTCGTGATTAGAATTCTGGAATATTTACTTCGTCTTCTTTTGTGAAGGCATTTCGGAAGGCTGTGTTTAGTAACTCTGCTTTGGCAGCACTATCTTCGATAGTATCTCCATTGCTATCGCGCAGAGAAGGCATTGATTGTGTCTTGCCGTTAGCATACTTCACTTACGACCAGAATCTCTCTGGATTTTCTGTGGATTTTCGTTGTGGAAACCATTATAAGCATTTCGCATTGAAGTCCGCGCTAACTTTCGAGCTTCTGTAAAATATCGCCAGTATGGGGATTTTGCATCCGTTTAAAGTTGGCGATAGAACTGGGGATCTTCCTGGCTACAGGACTAGTTGAACATTACGTAGACAGTTCATAGAGACACGTCCCATGTGTGGACTAGCGCTGTCCTGTTGAAAAATGTCACCACAATACCGTCGCATGAGAAGTTACACATGAGGACCCACGATGCCCTGAGGTACGATTATGTCACCAGGTTTCCCTCAATCACTATCAGCCATGACCTGAAGTCATAACCAGTGTCTTCTACACCATGACACCTAGAGCTATATCCCACCAAAACTCGTCGACATTGATGATCTGAGGTAGAACAGATCTGCAATTCATCACAGAATACAATACGGTGTCATTCATCAGCAGTCCCTTCTAAATGCTACAATTTGTGTTGAGGAGTCTACTCTAGACCACTCATGGTATGGCAATTCCCTATTCTGGCTTCTTCTACTCTCCAACCAATGGGGAGGAACGACACTTATTTTTGCAGGGAGTCCATTCCTGGGCAAAGGCATGTGCACAATTTGGTTACATACTGTTGTGGTGGTCCGATGTGGCCGACCGGAATATTGACAACGAGTTGCCTGCCGTCGCATACCCATGCAGTCCAATATCGAGCCACTCTCCCTTCCAAATGCATTAAAATGTTGATAAATACGAATAGACCTGACGGCGAAATAGAGGCCCGTAACGAGGTCTCAAAGTCTACCGGCGTCTCACACTTGTACATGGTATTACAGTGCTTTCACAGCGTTCCGTTAGCGTCTGACGCTGCTCACGCCATTTATGTGTCCTACCTGACCTGATAACAATACTAAAGACACTCTAGTGGAAGTTCTACCTGTCAGAACTCTATTTATTAGCGCACCTGCTGACAGTGTGTACACGTACGAAGTTACACGACTGCCGCCCATATCGTCTGGGTATTCCACATTTTGGCGAGCAGTATACTTCCACATTTATATTTCCTCCAAGGTGCTGGATATTTTGAACGAAATATTGAGAACAAGGAGGAGAAAAGGTAGGAGGGTTTGTCCAGAGTCACTTATTACTCACTTCCCGGTTTGCTGATTTAATTGATAGTGCCCTGTTATTCTGCCGAGTAAAATATAAATTTTCCCTGAGTACTGATTTAGAACGGCTATCTCTGCAGACAAATCTGTTTGGATCTGTGTGATCATTGAGTGCATTTACTTTAAGCACGCTCATAGTTTGCGGCGGTGTAAGTGGGTTTAACACTTTCGGTCATGGCGTCATCATGTAAGAACGAAAGGTAAATAACGTATTTATAACTTTATACACGTCTCCAAATGAGGACATTGTGATTGAAAGGTTGTATTTGCATATAAATTTAGAACATTATTTCGCTGTCTTCAGTCATCTTACGGTGATTTCACAACGCCCCGAGTCTAAGACAGATGAAGGCCACTTACAGAAGAAGAAGTTATAGAGCATCTTCATTCATTTGGAACTGATGATCTATCCGATGATCCTGGCGATAAATGTGAACAAGGGAATAATGATGGAGGTAATGTTAGACGTTTTATACCAAACGGTATGCTGTAAGCTGAGTAGCCTAGACCCAAAGACCTCTAACTGCGCGATAAGTGACACTGAGATAATCACGAAACACTCTTCCCATCCAAACGACAATGCATTGGCAGCGAGAATGTTATTGTTGCGTACGATTTTGTTACAGCGCACCCAACCTAAAGCTGTATTAGAAAAATACTCATTCTAATCGTAACAGCCTGAAAGGTAGCTTTCAATGTCCAGATTCGTAAGTCTGATGTCTGTTCACGTGCTTTGCGTCCGGACATGGCATGGCGACAGCCACGCCTATTGGGCATTTAGCGGGCTTTACACCCGGTGACAACATGCAGTTAGCTGCTTTTGAAACCAAACACGATTTTCGGCAGCCATGCTTGTTCATGCAGTTGATATTGCATGTGTAAATGCATGGACTGAGTACAAGAAAAATGCATCAGAAATAGATGTTACTAAAAATAAGACACTTGATTTGTTTCACTTTAGGGCAAGTGTGGTCAAACTACTGACAAAAATAGATAAGCCAGCTGCCAAGAAAAGTGGGCGTCCCACTAGTCAGAGTCCAATGCCATCCCCAAGTACTTCAAAACGAGTCACTGTGGAAGTTCGTCCCGAAGCTGATGTTCGTTTGGTCAACGTTGAGCATCTTCCGGTGGTCAGTGACAAACAATCGTTTGATAGGTGCAGGAAACCGGGTTGGAAAGGCAAAACCAAATTTTATTGTGTAAAATGTGACAATCAATTACATCGGGATAGAAAAAATGTTTCTTTGATTATCATTCTTCACAAGGGCAAAAGAGTAGTTTATGTATACAATCATTAAGTAAGCTTTTTGTAATTTATGTATTTTGATGAAATAAAAATCAAATAAAATACTTAGTGTTTTCGACTTATACTACACCCACTTGAACACATTGTCCTCATTTAGGGACGCGTTGTATCCCCCCTTGGTGGGCACCACGGAATATTTTATACATGCGAAAATTCATAATTTAATTCGAAGGACTGGATGGCAAAGCCATGTTTTTTTTTTCAGGAAAAAATAATTCGTGATCGAAAGGGTTAAAATAAATAGAATGACCAAAAGAGCTACCATTCTTCCGTATAATTAATAGGTCCAGGAAAGGCAGACAACTGTTTTTATCTGTTTCCATAGTGAACTGAATGTTCTCACGAATGGAGTTGATAAGTCGTAAAACCACATCAGTTCAACTTCTGCATGAGTCCACACTATGAAAGGATCGTCTGTAAACCTTCTTATTAGAGTTGTTTCCAGGGTCACTGATTCCAGTGCTCTTACCTCCCCAGTAACTAAGTTGGGCACCAGTACTGGAACAGGGCTACACGTGTCGACCCTGTCGGCCTGCTCAGAAAATTCTTGGTTGAACATAAAGTAGTTTGAAGGAGGAGTGTGCTGATATACAGAAGTGAAGCCTGTCTGAAATTGATGCCATAGATACTGTGAAAGAGATATTAGTAAAAACTCATTATCTCAAAGCTAAGAAACAATCTTCACTTCTTAGACCGTGAGGTTCCAGTCTACTGATAGAGACAGCCTAGTTACATATATGAGGTATTTCCCCATCAATGGCCTCAGCAAGGATGCTAGATCGTATTTGAGCGACTCAATGTTGCTTACCAAATCTACATCCACTGTTACGAATTTTTGAATGATCATACTGTCTGGGTGGCATGCAAGTATGTGATATTAACCACATAGCGATCTCTTGACGTAATGGGTAGGAGTTAACTTTTCTGTTGCTCCTGTACTGTAGGGTCGGAATTAATCTTCCTTTAGAGAGAATCATCTTCTCCATCTGGTGCAAATACAGACTCTGGAGTCTGCTACTCATCCCAACTGCCATCTAGTGACAGCTTCAAACTGGACAGGTCAGACTGTCCAGTATAGTCTGCTCCCTGTCGAGAGACTTTGCAACCTACGTGCAGAAGTGGATCTCCCAGGTCCTTTGTGCACGCAGGTAGGATTAGCCGTTGTAACGGCCGAGCAGGTAGCTGCGAGACCCCGTAGCGGACGGGCGTGTATGTCTTCCAACTAAGCCAGGAGCCGCAGTCGGCGCGCTGCCTGTGCAAGTTGTAACGTTTAATGTAATAAACACTCATACCAGACAACTTGTTCCGTCCAGTTATTGTGAGTGGAAACAAGGGGAGGACAGAGAGTCCTCTCACACTATAACTCACACTCCAATGTGCCACCACGGGAGGAAGAGCCCGGGCGCACAGACTATGAGATAACATGTATTGTTGCATTGCTGTTATCGGAGTTCAGTAGCACTATATAGGCTCACGTCAGAGATTTCGTAATGCTGCCATCTCTGCAAAGAGAGGTTCCTGTGCACTGCATGAAGGAGGAGAAGCTTTCAAATAATAAACTGCGGGATGAGAGGTGTCTCCATCAGTTTTCGATGGATCACCTGAGGATGAGTGGCAGGTGACCAATCGTAAATCGTGAGGTACAGCTGAGAGACGAAAAACCCCTTAAGCTTGTCCTCTCTCAGTTATTTTCGTTAATTACTCTGTCTTGGGGGCGGGGGGAGGGAGGAGGGGGAAGGGATGTTTATATGAAAGTGACTGAATAGCAACGACTGTATTTACTCACTGCTCCAGTTAAATCGATTGACGGGTCTCGATACATTCACTATTTTCAAAGATCCGCTGGTGTACTTTCGGTGTAGGAGAGGCGTGCTAGGCAGAGATGCACGCGGCCGGGCCAACTGGGTTCCAGGAAGGTCGGGTCCTGATGACAATAGTGGTCGATGGGCCCTTAGTGTTCTCTCGCGCGGAGGGAAGCCAGTGTGGATTTGATTGGAATCTACCAGTACGCTCCTGGGCCAGAACGGATGGGCTTTTGTATTATTGCGTTCCTGGAATCGAAGCTGGGTGACACCGAGGCGTCGGAGAAGCAGGCGTCGCACGTACACACTGTATTTTGCTATGTCAGTTGTGCTTCCCACACCGCAGTCTTCCGTGTACAGTTAAAAGAAGCAAGTTAATTTCCGGACGGTGCGTGACGCTTGTGGATGTAATAAGGCACCCCTAGCTTTTGGCGGAAAATGTTTCAATTTGAGTAAGATTTTTCGTGGTGTTTTGGAGGGATGGTGTATGGCGTTTTGTACACTTGTGATTGGGCTTAGATCTGGCATCGAGCAACATTGAGGGAGGTGGGCTTAGTGGGATCGGCGTATTATAATTTTTTAGGACTTTGTGGAGAGAAACGTTTCGGGGATCAGCATAACTCGGGTTCGATATCGCATCTAATTGGAATATTGCCCATGGCTGCAGATCTTTGGTGTGGTCAGCAGTTCTGACTGCATTAATTAAAACTTCCGGGCTAAGAGGCCGTTGGCTCTTAGAGAGGGAGTTTTAATTAATGAAGACGCAGGCCGAAAAAACCAGCACGTTATGATTAGTTCTCATTGCAGTTTGCAGTGCAGCCCATCGCTGATAGCTGAATCCACACGAATCGAGCACGGAGTTTGGTAAAGTATTTGGCAGCCCCCGAAAAGCAGAGACTCAGTTAATTTGATGGCCCTCTATACCACGCCTGCCCACACAGTGCCCAAAGCAGGTCTAATTTGCATGTGGAATCTTATAGTTGAGTCCAGTTACTCGATCAATAGCCACAAGTTAGGCAATTAGCTATCTGTTAGAATAATCAGCCCCCTCATGAAGAGGAAATGGAGCTACAATCAACTGATAGGCACCCATTTCAACTGTGGCAACTAATTACTCATGGAAGCCTGTTGTACTTATCATATATTCGAGTAGTTATGCATTGTCACAGTATCTGAAGTTTTGATTCATTTGTGCCTTAAATCAATAAATATCATTATAATACTAAATCTAGCTATCATTTTAATAATTTATAGAACCACTTAGGAAAGCCTGTACTTAAACACATTTTTGGGAGAGATTATCCAATATAATGTAAGGAGGGTCAACCTATGAATTGTCGATAAAGACAGTTCCAGGAAGATTCTTACGCATTCTGCCAACCTTTTGCATGACATTGAGAGTGACAGTTCCTGGGTGTGATATGTATCTTCACAACATTGTGGGATACAGGCCTTATTCAAATCAGGGGGACTAGTTTCAGCTCGCCACCAGGCAATCTTTCACAGTGATCGACGCCTAGCTGCGAGTCTGAAATTTCCTTGAGTATTCCATTTGACAGAAAATTTTAAAATGTTCAACAATATTTAAATTGCTGGAGGCACTCCAGACATTTTCACATTGCTTTTATTGAATTTCCTGTGTATTTAGTTGTCGTCGACAGCTACTCAGAAAACGCAACATTGTCGACTAATTCTGTGACTTCAGTGCAAATTTGCTGAACTATCTTTCGGAAATGTTGATTATGAATTAGTTATTTCTTAGTATTATGATTTTCCATACCAAATTTTAAGGACGCTGTATTAGTTTCGCCCACCTGCTATAGGATTAAATGGATAATATTTGTGTGTTTGTTTGTACGCAATGTAAGTATACTTTGAATGCACACCGTACTTTAAACATAAAATTTTCGTGACAATCTGTAGTCACATATCCGCTGAAAAAATAAATTACATTTGCAGACATTGTTATTTTTTACTATCCTATAATTTTCAATTTTACAGTATAGGGTGAGCAGTGTTTGCACTTGACGTTAGGTGTGTAGAAGTTGTTATGATTCTGGACTGGCATCTCGTATTGTGTGTCTCATTCCGAAAATGAGCCCCATTGTACGAAAGTAATTATGATTCGATGAGGACCAAACGAGTAGTTTTTGAGTACAAAGGCGGCACTATATTTTAGGAGTACTCTGATTTTAAGACCTCAGGGCCAGAACTTTCCGCTTCCTGTTAGTCTGCAGAGAACAACAGCATTAATGCTTTGTGCCTCTTGCTTCAACGCTCTCTGTGTACTGTAATCGAGACCTCACATTGCAAATGACAGTGAATGGTGAATAAACAACAGAAAGATTCATGGCGGCTGCTTCTAGCTGAATTCCAATTTTCCTTACTGAAAACAGCGGCGATATCACGCAGATATGTTCAAAGAACCTTTCACAGATTCTCTGCATTCTTTTTCCTGTTTAATGTATACACAGCCATCATTTCCAGTTTGTCTATTTCCTTCACAGGAAGTCCTCAAATTATTTCAAATACCTTACATACCAAAAGTTACGTGAGATAACGGACGTTATTTGAATTTTTCTGTCAACTGCTCCAGTACTGTCTTATTTGCAAGAAGACGATTCTGCAAGTGATAATTATGTTTCAAGGAATTTAATGAATAAATTAAAAGCAGTTCTTCATTTTTATTACATAGTGTTCCATGACAATCACGTATCTATGTCTTGAGTTCAAATAAACAATAAATTATACTAGTTCCATTCTGAGGTGTACAAACGTACTATTTATTATAATTTAAAAATGTCTAAGAGGTGCAGTAGAACTTTTTAAAGATCACATTTTAAATTTGTGTAACCATAGTCAACCACTGGTACTTCACAATTTCTAAAAGCGTCTGAAATTCATCAATGAAGCTACTAAAAATGAGTGTTTATATCACCATTATTAGGTTAGTGTTATTTCTTACTATCCCATAATTTTCAGTTTTACAATATTTGGCGAACAGTGTTTGCACTTAGCGTTAGGTGTGTAGAAGTTGTTACGATTCTGGACTGGCATCTCGTGTTGCGTGTCTTGGACTTTTTTGAACAAGTCTCTGTTTCCCTCTGTCTGAAAATGTACGCACTACGTTTTGAAGAGTGTTTTTAACATACTGTACTTGAAATCAGTTTTTTGAACTGCGTTTTAACATCTTTATGTTGTTTTGCTGTTGAATTCCTCTATTTCTCTACGTATTCTTTTGCTGCTGTAAGAACTGCAGTATTGTTTTTGCCGGATTTTGTTACAGTTGCATTATCTGCTTGCGATTTCTTCTTAAGATTTTCAAGTTTTAGTTGATGACAATTATTTTTAATTTCAAGGTTTTTCTTTTTAGTTGGTGTTTCTCTGTTTTTAATAGTCTAGTAACCCTGTATTTACGTTAGTACTTAGATTTCTAGCTGTTGTTCATTTGTTACAGGGCTGCATTTGGTTCTAAACCTTTTGCTAATACCTGTTCTTCGTTAACATTTAGCGTTTTGTTTTTAAAATTGACAACTCTTTGACAGAAGAGGTGTATATGTGTATATATTTTTTGTCTTGCTGGTTTGTAAGGCGAATTTTGAGGTCTGCAGTTTTTGTTGTGCCTAAGTCGTATTTTATTGGTTGCCATTAGCATTCGTCTCTTTTCCGTGATGAAAGTGAGTACCGGTGCAGCAGGCTTGTTTAATTGATATGCTATGATATGGATTTGATTCATTTTTTGGTTTAGGGTTTGTGTGTTTGAATACAGTGACTTATTTTCGTGTATCTGAGAAATTGTTTGATTAATCTATCCAGGTACTTTCGTTATCTTCGAACTCTATTTGATCTTTAACTGTTTGTACTTTGGTATAATATAATTATGGCTACAGTAACTGATTATAAAATTTTATGATTTGAAAAATGTTTGATGGTGTAAGATGGATCTTCTTCAATTGAGAATAGGGGCCTACTGGGAATGCTTAAAAGACATTATTAAATTCTTAATTTATGTGGTCATAGTGACTATAATTGCTTCACAGTCGTTAAAGATATTTAAAATTCCGCCAGTGCAACGACAATAAAGTGCTAGAGTATTTGACCAAATATAAACAGGCATTATCTTCTGGCTGTCCAGATGTTTCACACTACAGCCTGTTCTTTCTGCTGTTGCAGGCTTCCGACCACAGCCACCTTACTGTGAGACTTTCTTCAGCGAATTCACTTGCAGTAAGTATCTTATTTTATGCTGTTGGCGATCATTTTGCGTGCAGTACCGCCAGCACCATTTTCGTTTTACAATCATAAATTCACGGTTTAAGATCTCTCTAGCAGATAACCTGTACTTCCCTTTTAGTTCCATATTTGTTAGCAAATGTAAATGTTAATTAACAACTACTCAATCATGATATTTTATTCCAAACATATTTTTAATCATTACTATTGGTTGTATGAAACAAAGTTAAATTTGATGCCCACATTAGAAATGTTATACCAGAGCAAAGGTAGCCCCTGAGGGCCGGCAACCCATATAACACTACAGAGGACGAGGTTGTCTATGGCCAAAAGCGTACCCAAAAACACCATGGTAATCAACGGCTATTTACACACAAGATAATGGAGACAGACATTCCGAGCACTACTTCCTGCAGGGGGAGCTCAAGCCACGGCCTGCAGGAAGTATCACTATGCCGAAATCTGACTGGCTGGAGACAGCTATTTAGGGGCTAGAACCAGACCCGAAGTTCAGTTCACTCCAGATGCCGACCTCGTGCACTGCAACCGTCGAAGATTACGTCTTCGTCTCGGAATGGGGCTGTTACTAGTGTATGGGCTGGCCAGTTTTACCGTCGACGTGTCCGAAAGTGTTGTTATACGACTTTAAAGGACAGTTTTCACACTCACCCGTGGCGCAACCTGACACTAAAAACAATGCTCTCGCCGACGTCGTACCGCGATCGCCGTATTTTTTGCCGCCGATGTTTTTCACTTCACGGAGGTGTTGTGTTGCCGTGTAGCAGTTTATCGTCATAAAGATGAATGACGAAAAACTTAGTGAAATAGTGTGCAACTCTCATATGTTGTATGGTCCTTTCAATCCCAAAAAAGTGCATGAACACAGAGTCGAAGAATACACTCTGGAATAAAATTGGAGGAGAAGTAAAGAAACTAATAAATACCTACATGTGTATTTCTGATTTTACATCAGTGAATACTACTAGCTAAGTAAAATCTTATTCAGGTTACCTTCCATTCAGAATGCTGCTCCCCTCAGCGACTGTTATATTGACTTGTAAATAATAGATTTCAGCTATCAGTCGTCCTTTTCAATTTTTTTTATTGGCAGATCTAGATTTCAGCTAGAAACTAGCTATTCTAAATGCACTATCATTTTTGAAACTTCCTGGCAGATTAAAACTGTGTGCCGGATCGAGACTCGAAGTCGGGACCTTTGCCTTTCGCGGACAAGTGCTCCACCAACTGAGCTACCCAAGCACAGCTCACGCTTTAATTCCGCCAGTACCTGGTCTCCTACCTTCCAAAATTCACAGAAGCTGTCCTGCGAACCTTGGAGAACTAGCATTCCTGGAAGAAAGGATATGTCTCCGCTATAAAACCCGTGGTACAGGGGTAGCGTCTTTGATCCAAAATGTCAGCCGGCTCGCAGCCGTGCTAGCGTGCGGAGCTGCTCCGTGCGCCGTGTGACGCTCCGCTCTCGGCGGTGTTTACTTCCGCGTCGCGGTGTTTGTATCTATCGAGTCCAGTACTAACGTACACCATGGCCACTCGTAACGCCGTGCAACGATCAAAGTAACGTTTCAGGCCGAACATCCACGACCTAGAGCTTTCGAAGTCGAACAGTTCATACGTGAGGATCTATGTTTGAATCCCCAGGACGTAATCGGCCTACATTTTTCCATCACTGGAAGTGTTGTCTACATCAAGATGTCGACGGAGGAAATTTGCAATGACATCATTCACCGTCATGCTACCGGACTGAAATTTAAACACTCTGATGGACATATGGGTGCTGTCACAGTCGCCCATGCTGGATTCGGTCTCCGGACATTACGGGTGTTTGAGCTCCCGTTCGAGGTGCCTCAGGATGTGGTCATTGCCGCTTTCCAACCATATGGCACCGTCTTGGGTCACGTCGCGGAGAAGTGGCAAACATTTACGACCTACCCCGTATTAAATGGCATCCGGCAAATAAAAATTGAGCTGACGAAACATGTCCCATCATACCTGCTGATTGGCGGTGTGAGGGCCATCGTCATGTACGATGGACAGCCACGAACGTGCGCAGGATGTGGCCAGGAGGGACATGTGCGTTCCGAATGCTTACACCGCTGTTTAATACAGACGCCGTTACGTGAAGAGACCCAGGCTTCGACGGTCACGTCCTTACCCATCACCTACGCCAAGGTTGCACAGGACCCCGTCGTACCAATCTCGATTGCGCCAGCAGCATCGTCAACGCCACCCGCCGCAGCACAACGCGCCGAGGACACAAACACGGCGTCGCCTCCAGTGCTCGCTTCAGGACCGTCCGGGTTGCAGACCGAAACTGATGTTCCTGTTGGAACCATGGACGTCGACGTCCGTGTCGTGCCGACGTCTGCCTTTGTCCAGACGGGTTCGGCGTCCGACGACGGGCGACCACATTCTGATTCAGAAGGCCACATCACAAAACAACGGTCGCCTCACAAACACAGGAAACGACGACGAACGCCTTCCGATGACGCCCTTTCTCAGACGGCCCCGCGAGATGCCGATCTGATGTCTGACGGTGATCTCCCACATTGCGTCCAGTCACGCGATGTGGCAACAACAGGCGCCCCTCCTGTGACGCCTACTCTCCCAGCCAGGGACGTGTCCTCGCCGTTGTCAACGAATGATGACGGCGGTCCCCCTGCCACTCATGTTGCGGAATCCACAACACCCGTTCCGGAAGTACGTGACCGTCACATGTCCACGTTGTCAGCTTCCTGGGCCGATGACGTTGAAGAAGAAGTGGAACAGGCTGCCGGCGTGTCTGCGCAGGAGTCCACCTCGGCGACACTGGGGCTGGCGCCTCGCCAGTAATAAGCACCACTGGGGGACCACCGGCGGGTCTCCACCTGCCGGCTACTTCTACCGCACGTTCTGCAAATACTGAGGGTGGCCGTACACAGCAATATCGTATCGCCACGATGAATCTTGCCACCATTCGTGCCCCCCATAAACTGGCCATGTTCAGGGACACTATTTACTCTGCGGATGTGGATATAGCACTCTTACAAGAGGTGTTTGTGGCTGACTTCCTAGTTCCCACCGGATACAACGCGCATGTTTCCCCCGCATCCGATACCGGTAGCGGCGTCGCCATCCTGCTACGCGACGGACTCCCTGCAGAGGACGTCATCTACCTCCCCACTGCGCGAGGTATGGCCCTCACACAGTTCGGCGTGCGTATTATTAATATCTACGCTCCGTCCGGCACTGGCCGCCGTCATGACCGACAAACTTTTTTTGCCGAAAGCGTCACACCCCTCTTCACCGGTCCGCAGGACGATTTGGTACTCGGTGGGGATTTTAACTCGACACAAGAACCCGCCGACCAACTCCCGCGACATTCCCCTTGTGCATCTCTCTCAGTGGTCATCGACCGTCTACGACTTGTTGACACATGGAAGAAGCTCCACGGAATTCAATCGGGCTATACATTCTACACCGCTCACTCGTCAAGCCGCATAGATCGCATCTACGTTACCCGCTCCCTTGCTGATGGCACACGTCATGCGGAAGTCTGGCCCTTGTCCTTTTCAGACCATGATGCGTACCTCTGTGACGTCACTCTCGCCCGACAGCAAGTGTGGCATAGTCGTGGTTTGTGGAAACTCAATGTCGCTCACCTGACCTCCTCCGACTGTCGCCGTTTGGTCGAAGAAGCGTGGGCACGCTGCCACCATCGAAGCCTATGACTCCACCTTATCATGGTGGCTCTCTTGTGCAAAGCCGACCCTCAGGAAGACTCTGATGAGTTATGGGAAGGAATTAAAGGCGTGGCAAACTCATACCCTGCACTTCTACTACACCATTCTCCGTGGCTGTACGACGATGCCTTTCTCGCCAGCCCGGCAGTCGATGGTCCATCGCACGAAGGCGCAGATTTCCTTGATCATGCGGCGTAACTTGGAAGGCACTGTAGTCCGTTCTCGAGCTTCTAATCGCATCCCTCAAGAATGTCCGTCGATGTACCACCTCCTTCAGGAAAGACAACGACGACGACGAGTTCTGATCCAAGTCCTCACTGATGTGGAAGGGCGCCGGCACGACACCCAACAAAGCATCGGTCGTACTCTCCATGCTCATTTTGCCGGGCTATACGCAGCCGTACCGCATTCTGCAGCTCTGATCACAGAAGTCGCTCAGCTTACTACGAACACTCTTCCGGAGGATGCAGTGCATGACCTCCAAGACGACGTAACCACAGATGAAGTGGTAGATGCTATCAAGGCGGGTTCCGATAACAGATCTCCTGGACCTGACGGTATACCCATCGAATTTCATAAACGTTTTCACTATTTGTTGGCTTCCACGCGGACGGCAATCGCACAAGAGCTGATGTCACCGATGACAGTGGTCCCGAGCGCCTTTCTAGAAGGCATTATTATCCCCGTACATAAACCGCGCGGGTCATCGAGGATCCAGGACTATCGACCAATTACTTTGCTCAACAGCGACATGAAAATATTCACACGGCTACTGGCATCACGACTCAAGAAGGTCGCACGTTACGTTACATCCTGCGACCAGACTTCCCTAGGAGGCGACAACAACATCCGTACGGCCCTTTGCCGTTACAGAGACATGATAGCATTAGCGCATTATCAGCGTCTCCCTGGCGCCTTGGCTTCACTGGACTTTAGCCAGGCTTTCGACCGTGTTGACCACTTCTATTTACGGACAGTTCTTCAGCATATGGGTTTTCCTGGCGGTATTGTCACAGTGATTATGCGCCTGTTGAGTAGTGCAACCTCTAAAATCATGTACAATGGTCGCCTTACACCGTCCCTGGTCATCGCACGATCTGTACGACAAGGCTGCCCTCTTTCCATGATTTTGTATGCTTTCGCCTTGGAATCCCTGCTCCAGCGCCAACGTTTGGAAGGCATGGCTGTGCAAGGCCACCGTTTTTGTTGTACAGCCTACGCAGACGACATAGTACTATATCTGCGCAGTGAAGATGAAGTACGAGCAGCACTGACATAGGTGGCGACTTACGGCGAAGCTTCGGGGAGCTGCCTCAACGTGTCCAAATCCAATGTCCTGCTCATTGGTGAGGGCTTGCCGGAGGGATGCGCTGCTCCCCTTAGTGTCGCCGCCACCATACGGTGTCTTGGACTTGATTTCACAGCAGACCCGCGCCGCTCAGCGACTATCAATGATAGACGCTTGCTACAGACAATCAGAGCAAATCTCGCAGATCACCGGCTACGAGCTCTCGACGTTATCCAAGGCGCGCAATACGTGAACATGTATCATGCTTCCCGTATACCACACGTGGCTCAAGTACTACCAGTCCCAAACCTCCTGGAGCGACGACTGTTGATGGCTTTCGGCTCCTTCGTCAGCTCGGGGATGTTATTCAAGGTGCAGTATAAATCCCTTGCACTGCCACGAGATCGTGGCGGGGTGGGACTCATCCACGCGCCGACTCGTGTCAAGGCACTATACGTCAGCTCCCAACTAAAACTTTGGCATCGTTGCCCGCAGAGCCTTACTAGCCTCCTGCTTCATAACTTTGCACCGGCCTCCTTGTCCGCCCCAGTACTGGTATCGACCATTCCAACCCCCTTTTATTACATCCAACGATTTTTCCTGGGGTTCAGTTATATGTACCGGTCCTTACCACTTAAACGTTTGTACCTCACGAAAACAGTCTCCGAATTGTTACAACAGTGCCGCCCGTCCAACCCCATCGAACGCAAGTATTCACAGTACGTGTGGTGACACATATGGAAGGCGATCCATGCGCGTTTTCTTGAATCAGACGTTCAATCAGCGTGGTACATCACCGTGAATGGCAAACAAGTTAACCGAGAACGACTGCACCGCATCCATCTCGCCGATTCACCCCTTTGCACCCACTGTGGAGTGGATGACACGGATGTCCACCGGTTCCATTGTGGCACAGCTTTCGACGTATGGACACTTGCGCGGCGAATTTTGGCGTTTCTTACTCGCCAGACATCGGCTCAGATCGACGTCCACATGCTTTTGTACCCCGATAAGACTTTCTACCCCTCCGCCAAAACTCACTCTGTGAATTGGATCTGTGGCCAGACGATCCGCTTTTTACTTCTGGCGACAAGTCTACGCTAGGATATTGGACTTATCTCAACGAACGACACTGCGTCCTGATACACAACCCACGCTATAAACAATATTTTTCCAATTTCTTACGGAGCACTTTCGATGACCCACCTAGTAGCTGGAACGTCCGAGCCCTGAGAAGCTGAAAACTGTATAAACCGAACCGAACTGAATAGATCTGCTACCCAGAACCCACGCCTACGCCATGAGAAGACACGTTTGGACGAGCTGGCATGCTGTAGGCGGATACACTTCAGGAGCTCCTGTCAGAACTGGACTTTAACTACCAGTCGCACGACAACTTTAACTAACAAAAAAAAAAAAAACACTTTTTCTTAATTATTCCTCATAATTTGTTCTTAAAGGAAAAAAGAAATTTGATTTTGGCTTTGAGAAACTTTTTTTCTTTTTTTGTTCCAAAAGATTGCTTCTTCGACAACAAGACGAAGGAGACTCATTTTTGTTTACTGGAAGGAGAAACAAGTATAATTGGAGTCTTTGTTTTCTTTTGAAAAAAAAAACTTTTCCTTATTTATTCTTCATAATTTGTTCTTAAAGGAAAAAGAAATTTGATTTAAAAAAAAAGAAAAAAAATAATGAAAAACGTCTTCGGTCCCGGGTTCGATCCCCGTCACTGCCCAAATTTTGATAAATAATCAGCATTGGCGAACGAAGACTTCCGGCATAAGAAGTCAGCCTCATTCTGCCAACGGCCTTGTCAAAGAGGGCGGAGGAGCTGATAGAGGTTCAGGGCACTCTCTTGTCCTAGGGGTGGGAAATTGCCCCTAAAGGCGGAAGAATCAGCAATGATCAACGACATGAGGATGCAGAAGGCAATGGAAACCACTGAATTAAAGACACGTAACGTGTATCCATAGGACATGTGGCCTGTAATTGAAGAAGTGTCATGATGATCTCTCCATTGGCAAAAGATTCCGGAATAGTCCCCCATTCGGATCTCCGGGAGGGGACTGCCAAGGGGGAGGTTCCCATGGGAAAAAGATTGAATAATCAACGAAAGGATAACGTTCTACGAGTCGGGGCGTGGAATGTCAGAAGCTTGAACGTGGAAGGGAAACTAGAAAATCTGAAAAGGGAAATGCAAAGGATCAATCTAGATATAGTAGGGGTCAGTGAAGTGTAGTGGAAAGAAGACATGGATTTCTGGTCAGATGAGTATCGGGTAATATCAACAGCAGCAGGAAATGGTATAACAGGTGTAGGATTCGTTATGAATAGGAAGGTAGGGCAGAGGGTGTGTTACTGTGAACAGTTCAGTGACCGGGTTGTTCTAATCAGAATCGACAGGAGACCAGCACCGACAACGATAGTTCAGGTATACATGCCGACGTCGCAAGCTGAAGATGAACAGATAGAGAAAGTGTATGAGAATATTGAAAGGGTAATGCAGTATGTAAAGGGGGACGAAAATTTAATAGTCATGGGCGACTGGATGCAGTTGTAGGGGTAGGAGTAGAAGTAAAGGTTACAGGAGAGTATGGGCTTGGGACAACGAATGAAAGAGGAGAAAGACTAATTGAGTTCTGTAAGAAGTTTCAGCTATTAATAGCGAATACCCTGTTCAAGAATCACAAGAGGAGGAGGTATACTTGGAAAGGGCCGGGAGATACGGGAAGATTTCAATTAGATTACATCATGGTCAGACAGAGATTCCGAAATCAGATACTGGATTGTAAGGCGTAACCAGGAGCAGATATAGACTCAGATCACAATATAGTAGTGATGAAGAGTAGGCTGAAGTTCAAGACATTAGTCAGGAAGAATCAATACGCAAAGAAGTGGGATACGGAAGTACTAAGGAATGACGAGATACGTTTGAAATTCTCTAACGCTATAGATACAGCAATAAGGAATAGCGCAGTAGGCAGTACAGTTGAAGAGGAATGGACATCTCTAAAAAGGGCCTTCACAGAGGTTGGGAAGGAAAACATAGGTACAAAGAAGGTAGCTGCGAAGAAACCATGGGTAACAGAAGAAATACTTCAGTTGATTGATGAAAGGAGGAAGTACAAGCATGTTCCGGGAAAATCAGGAATACAGAAATACAAGTCGCTGAGGAATGAAATAAATAGGAAGTGCAGGGAAGCTAAGACGAAATGGCTGCAGGAAAAATGTGAAGACATCGAAAAAGATATGATTGTCGGAAGGACAGACTCAGCATACAGGAAAGTCAAAACAACCTTTGGTGACATTAAAAGCAACGGTGGTAACATTAAGAGTGCAACGGGAATTCCACTGTTAAATGCAGAGGAGAGAGCAGATAGGTGGAAAGAATACATTGAAAGCCTCTATGAGGGTGAAGATTTGTCTGATGTGATAGAAGAAGAAACAGGAGTCGATTTAGTAGAGATAGGGGATCCAGTATTACCATCGGAATTTAAAAGAGCTTTGGAGGACTTACGGTCAAATAAGGCAGAAGGGATAGATAACATTCCATCAGAATTTCCAAAATCATTGGGGGAAGTGGCAACAAAACGACTATTCACGTTGGTGTGTAGAATATATGAGTCTGGCGACATACCATCTGACTTTCGGAAAAGCATCATCCACACAATTCCGAAGATGGCAAGAGCTGACAAGTGCGAGAATTATCGCACAATCAGCTTAACTGCTCATGCATCGAAGCTGCTTACAAGAAGAATATACAGAAGAATGGAAAAGAAAATTGAGAATGCGCTAGGTGACGATCAGTTTGGCTTTAGGAAAAGTAAAGGGACGAGAGAGGCAATTCTGACGTTACGGCTAATAATGGAAGCAAGGCTAAAGAAAACTCAAGACACTTTCATAGGATTTGTCGACCTGGAAAAAGCGTTTGACAATAAAAAATGGTACAAGCTGTTCGAGATTCTGAAAAAAGTAGGGGTAAACTATAGGGAGAGACGGGTCATATACAATATGTACAACAACCAAGAGGGAATAATAAGAGTGGACGATCAAGAACGAAGTGCTCGTATTAAGAAGGGTGTAAGACAAGGCTGTAGCCTTTCGCCCCTACTCTTCAATCTGTACATCGAGGAAGCAATGATGGAAATAAAAGAAAGGTTCAGGAGTGGAATTAAAATACAAGGTGAAAGGATATCAATGATACGATTCGCTGATGACATTGCTATCCTGAGTGAAAGTGAAGAAGAATGAAATGATCTGCTGAACGGAATGAACAGTCTAATGAGTACACAGTATGGTTTGAGAGTAAATCGGAGAAAGACGAAGGTAATGAGAAGTAGTAGAAATGAGAACAGCGAGAAACTTAACATCAGGATTGATGGTCACGATGTCAATGAAGTTAAGGAATTCTGCTACCTAGGCAGTAAAATAACCAATGACGGACGGAGCAAGGAGGACATCAAAAGCAGACTCGCTATGGCAAAAAAGGCATTTCTGGCCAAGAGGAGTCTACTAATATCAAATATCGGCCTTAATTTGAGGAAGAAATTTCTGAGGATATACGTCTGGAGTGCAGCATTGTATGGTAGTGAAACATGGACTGTGGGAAAACCGGAACAGAAGAGAATCGAAGCATTTGAGATGTGGTGCTATAGACGAACGTTGAAAATTAGGTGGACTAATAAGGTAAGGAATGAGGAGGTTCTACGCAGAATCGGAGAGGAAAGGAATATGTGGAAAACACTGATAAGGAGAAGGGACAGGATGATAGAACATCTGCTAAGACATGAGGGAATGACTTCCATGGTACTAGAGGGAGCTGTAGAGGGCAAAAACTGTAGAGGAAGACAGAGATTGCAATACGTCAAGCAAATAATTGAGGACGTAGGTTGCGAGTGCTACTCTGAAATGAAGAGGTTAGCACAGGAAAGGAATTCGTGGCGGGCCGCATCAAACCAGTCAGCAGACTGATGACCAAAAAAAAAAAAAAACCTTTCTTCCAGGAGAGCTAGTTCTGCAAGCTTCACGGGAGAGCTTCTGTGAAGTTTGGAAGGTAGGAGACGAGGTACTGGTGGAATTAAAGCTGTGAGGACGGGGCGTGAGTCGTGCTTGTGTAGCTCAGTTGGTAAAGCACTTGCCCACGAAAGGCAAAGTTCCCGAATTTGAGTCTAGGTCCGGCACACAGTTTTAATCTGCCACGAAGATTCATATCAGCGTACACTCCGGTGTAGAGTAGGTCCATTTCATTTTCATTGAAAAAGGGGACATTTAAAATAAATTAGAGAAAAACCTGGGACAATGAAGAATAAAACGGGGCATAAATATTTTATTGACTAAATTTAATACACATGCAAGTTTACCTTTACAACGTGCACTCAGATGATTCCAAATCACTTTTTACAATTATTCTGCCACACTATAACCGTACTTTTCACTTTTATGTACTTTATCAAGAAGTGCATTTTCGTTGGAAATTGTATCATAAAAGTCAGTACACGATACACCATTGAAGTGTGTTTTGACAACGAGCAAGACCCTCACATTCTGTTTTTTTCATATGACCGCAAAGAGGTTACTAACGAAAACACACGTTCCACACCTGCATTTGACACACGAATTGCCAGACAAAACTCCACCAAATGAATCATGTTTTTCATGTTAATGTTTTTACTTTTGAAATAAGCAAATATTTTACACCACGTTGCACTAACACTATCTTTGTCTCCTTCTTCACTTTTTATGAAGTTCTGTGCACATGAAAATTCATCGAACAGTTCGTCTTCATCAACAGTCCTGAATATCCTTTCACTATAGCTGCTCCTTTTCAGTATTAACCCAGTCAAATGCTTTAAAAGGTGTGAGAAATGGTAAACTCCATTCTTTAATACACTCAATGCAAGAGTTGGGGTTGTTTGGGGGAAGAGGTGAAACAGCGAGGTCATCGGTCTCATCGGATGACAGGAAAAGAAGTCGGCTGTGCCCTTTCAAAGGAACCAACCCAGCATTTGCCTGGAGCAATTTAGGGAAATCACGGAAAACCTAAATCAGGATGGCCAGACGCGGGATTTAACCGTCGTCCTCCCGAATGCGAGTCCAGTGTGCTAACCACTACTAAATGCAAGAGTCATAGAAGATGTCAGCATAAATATGAAATTGTTCTACAGTAATTTCACCCTCTTCTTCCAGCTTTCTTAGGGTCTCATGTACAAAGGATGTCAGAAATCTTTCAGATTTTCTACATTGTAATTTGCCCAATAATTTGTTTATTTCTTGATAAACTTCCACTATTGTGATTTCTTGTTTCTCAATACATTTAACTGTTGTGGAGAAAGGTTTTAGTTGAATAACAAGAAAATGTAGAAGAACAGCAGACACAGGGTTATCAAAGAATTGTTTAAGGATAACAGGACACATCAAGGGAAATGAAATATGATTTCAAAGCAGGAAATATCTCTACAGTTGTTTGCAATGCTGGTAGCAGAGATAGCCACCTTGTCTTGCTGTGCCAAGTACAGTTTTGTATTCAGTTTCAGTAAACTTACAGAATGACTTCAGAGATTCAACCGTTACTGTATATATGTGGAAATGCTGGTAGATTTTGTTTACAATTAATTGGCAGTCGATGGGTAGGCAATCTCAGCCAGTTTGTAAGGAATTGTGCACCACATGTGCTGGACAGCCAACACGTACTATATTATTCACTGTGTTCTGTTGCACTTTATAGAATAAATTGTTTTTTCCTTTCCTCTGCTTACCACCAAAATTGGTGTTAGTGTTATCTGCAGAAATTGCAATCACCTTTCCCACAAGATCATATTTCTTTAAAACCTCCAGCACATAATTCTGAAGTAAATCTGAAGTTTCTCCAGCTAAATTAACCAATTCGAGCACTTTCACCGTGATGCCATTTTCAAGGTGAAAATACCTGAACAGGAGAGGAACTAACTTCAAATCCAGATGATTCGATGAATCAATCATTACAGAAATGATTCGATCACTTTTCAGTTCATCTAAAACCTGCTGAGCTGCATACGGTGCAATAACATTTGAAATGATTGCATTATATTTTTTGTATCCACATGTGAATTTAGGATTGGAAACTTTAACAACTGCTGTAGTACAGTCCATTGACTTAAAGCTATGGTTATGCATTGCACTGTGGTATGCAAACGAAGCTTCTTGTGCTGCCACCTAACTATCCATTTCTGTTACTGATTTTAAGTTTACATCGTAGTCACTCAAGCATTTATTTGCTCTTTTCGTTTGATCACTCATGCAATGTTTCTTCGTCCTAATGAGATTCACTATGTCAGACCTTCCACCATGACCAATAGCAAATTTTGATCTGCACAACGTACATTCTACAGTTTCTCCACTACAAGTGGTAAAAGGAAACTCGCTTTTTATATTGCTGTTAAAATTACACTTTCGTTTTGGCATAATGAAACAGTGATTGCACAGTGCAAAACATTAACAGTATGGTGACGAAAGCCAGAGAGCAAGTATCAGTGGTGTAGAGTATCTCTGGACCGAAAGGACGGATTCAGTGGATCGATTTAGAAGAGAAGAATCTTCGTTGTATTCGTAACCTATAGCGTGTTTAAAATTACTTGCGATTTTAGACAGTTCGGTACATGTTTGGGCTATGCTGAAAGTCGTCACACGCTTCCTAGCGTAAATAATTGCGCAGTTAAGAGCAAGTCAAACAACCAGTAGCGCAAAATACTCCAGCCCAGCGGAATCATAAAAAAAACGGGACATTTGAGCGCACCCAAACTAACTTTCGGGACAGCGGGACATTTTGGTAAAAATCGGGACTGTCCCGGGAAAAACGGGACGAATGGACACCCTACTGTAGAGTGAAAATATCATTCTACGACTATCACTTTTGACCAATGCATGTAATGCATTGATTTGCAATACAATCTAGAACTGCCAATAAAAAATTTAGAAAGGATGACAGATAGCCGAAATCTTATTGTTTCAGCGTGCTGGCTCTAGCTGTAACATTGTCTTTTCATATGTCCTGAAATCAGTGCAACATAGTAAGTCTGAGCGTCTACAAGGGGGAACAAAGTTATGGAGAATGTCTTTGTGTAATTAAAAAACAATGATCCAGTGTTGGAAGGAGCCTAAATAGAAACGTGTTGCCCGTCCATATCCCCTATAGAGTTCATAAAAATGCCACATTTCATAAAAATCCTCAACAATGTTCTTCCACACCAATTCCTCCATCATATTGTCTGTGAGTCTTGCAGGTTTCTCGTACGATCTTGTGACCCGTGCTATGCCCCGTGCTATAACTAAATGGAATCGTGTTTAGCGCATCCCCAGTAGCCCAACATCTGAAAAAAAGTAGACAGCAGGGATTTAACAAACGAAGATTTCAGAAGTTGCTTAAGCGGTAATCAATCAGTACCGCGCGAAACAGAAGAATGCACTCTAAAATATACAACAGAAGCCAATAATGATGGATGTTGATTTCATATTTTTAATTACCAATCAACTGTCAAAGTGTAATCTCAAGCAAATGGTGAACCGATCTCTTAGTGTTACAGTTTTTCTCCAGTGTGCGTTTTGCGTTTTAGGTGAAATTCCAATAGTAACAGGAATGAATTTTCTGACATTCTGAAATATTCATAAAACTTTGTTGCATCGGCCGTCAATTCACTGTGGCAAATTTCCCTTCTCTTCACCTGTTGTTCCACGCCTGATGAACCCACTTCCGATTTCCTCCTTCTCCTCTTCTTCTTCTTCTTCTTCTTCTTCATGCAGAATCATAGCGATCAGCGTGAGGTCGAGGTCCGAGACTTCGCCATCCCAGCCCCCCAAGTGCACTGCCACGCGCCCTGGAAGAAACTCCGACCGCTATGAAAGGAGAGTCACTGTGGCATTACGACCGGTGTAGTGACCAGCCAATCACGGGATTGTCGCGTCACTAACGTGTGTGAAGAGGCCTTAAGGGGCTTGATTTCAGCCCATATAAATAAGCCCCACACCTGCGGTAGGATCATAATGATGCCATGGTATTATAAGACACGTGAGCCCTGCCGTGGATTTTCTCCTACTCTTACCCCGTCATCAGCGTGCATTAATGAGCGTAAAAACTAACATGGCCAATAGCCGCACAGGTAGCACGGCTGGAGAGGCGACGGAGGTAGATGTAGGCTACTTTGAGAACTACCGTCGTGCAGAAGGCCAGGTACACTTTTACAGCTCTTTTTGATACCTGTGCATTTATTTATGGAATAATACCCGTTGTAAATATCATTGTCATTAATGCAATTGGTAACAACAAAGATCTCTCGTAGAAGAATTGTACTTTAGGAGTAAGAGGCTACACCTATTTATTACGAGTGAATAGCAACGAGGGTAATATCATAACAGTGTTTTGCACGTGTGAGAGTAGTTGACCCTTATAAAAACCCACCATGAGATAATTACATCACTGGTGTGCTATTGTTAACTAATTGTCCGTTACGTTTCTACTCGTCCGATAGCCAGTATTTAGAAAATTATGTACATTTAATACAGGCCTAATACAGTCTAAAATATTTCAGCAATGCTGAATCTCATCTGCCTTACACCACACGATTTTTCCCTACATTCAGTCACTCTCTCTCTCAAGGCAGTTTCCGTGCTTTGTGTCACGTATTTCCTGACATTTGCGAGGAGAGAGCTTCTCAAAGTGGTACTGAAATTGAGCGTAAATCACCTTATCAAGTATCCGCACGCTTCAACTTCGATAATAAGGAAGTAAATGCCATTATCTCGTTACGTAAACTGTAACTCGTTCTCTCTGATGTCGAGCTCACAGTTTCACCGCCTACCCGCTTGGTTATAATGTTAGTCTTCTATGAGGACCGAACCTCACAGCCCATGGTAGACGCAGTTTGGCGCACCTGCGACCGATAACCATCCAGTTAACTTTGGCCTGGCCACTTTGGACCGAGGAACTCTTGTCGACAATATAGACGTCTTGTCATTTCCCTGTACGAGTAAGAGAAGGTTCATCATTATCAAAAATATATTTAAACACTTGTTTGTTCAGTAACAAACAGAGTATCATGATAGGGAACACTACAAAAACATTGTTCACTGGAAAGTACTAGCAGTTTGCTTATAGTTTTCAGAATATATATGAAATTTCAAAACAAATAGGTAATTTTTCTTCTTGCTTTTTAGGATTTAATACTGGACCGTGCACTGGATCTCAAGGCGGCTGTTCATTTTTGACGACATCAGAAGTTACTTCAGCATTCGACTAAGTGATGTAGGGAACATACAAAAATACTAATGTGGAATGTGACGTAGCTATTGATATCGGTTACTACTGCCCCTGATTCGTATGATCACTTCTACTATAAAACAAAAGAAAAATATCTGTTTATCGGGCTGACACTCACGAGATTTTGTTACTATACCACCTGAACATAACCAGATGTGCACAAGGATACGTGACTTTGAAAGTTATAACAGCAATATATTACTCAGCATTTTTACGATAGTTGTTTCTATTACTTAACACGTGGAATTTCGTATAAAACATCAGAGACACAGTCATGTAGTCCATGTAGATCACAGTAATGATTGATTGCCCAAATGAATTACAGTGTATGTGCAGTGTGTGCTCTGCCGGCTATTTTTGATACAGCAGCCGTAACTATCAATATTTCGAAGGAACTAGCGACGACAGCCGCAACTGGACATTGAGCTAAACGGACAGGGAGGCTGCTTAGCAGCAAGCGATAAGTTGAGAATTTTGTTTTGATGTGAAGCGTGTTCGGATGGCCGCACGGTTATGCCGACCACTCGCGTAAAGCAGGAACCCATTCCGTCAGGAATTTTCAACTTTCGCCGTTAAATTGTTTCAGTGCCCAAATTGTGGCTAATGTCTGTACCTCCCATGAAAAAAAAATGCCAAATTAGATGTGAACATGCTCGAACACTCTTTCACTTAACTCTAAACTTAGAAATGTTTGTAGCAAGGATGGGAACAGCCTAAAGTTTTCAATGAATGAATTGGTAACTTCAGGTAGTTGACAAATATATAGAAGCACCAAAAACAGCAATTACTTAATATGGTGTAGGAAAACCGTTGGAATTCAAATCGTCTCGGATTGGATAAATGGCCTGATCAACCGGAAAGTTATAAGCCATGACAAACTATCGACATAAACCCATCCAGGCGATAGCAGCGTCACCTGGCGACGAATGACTGCTGGTCACACACACGCACGGTGTATGTAGTATCAATGAGAGTGCTGTTCCTGTGTAGAATGGGGAAGCCGCGATCCATTGGAGTCTGACCGTGGACAGACTGTCATGGCCCGGAGGCTAGGCACGAGCATTTCGGAAACTGCACGATTTTCTCGGGTGTTCGAGGAGTGGTGTAGTGCGTGTCTTCAATTCGTGACATAACCAAGGTTAAGCCACGTCCACACGTCGTGGGGTTGGGCGGCCACCCCCCACTATGTCTGTCAGGCCTCGTGGTCTGGGCAGACTGATACAGCAGGGCAGGTGGCGAACTGTGGCTGAACTAACACCAGAGTTTAATAGTGTGCAGAGTAAATGTTTGTCTGAATACATAGTGTAGCGAACACTCCTAATGATGGGCTTCCAAAGCCGGCGACTCATGTACCTGCCAATGTTAACACCATGACATCGCCAACTACGACTGAAATGGGCATGTGACCATCGGCACTCAACGTTAGCGAAGTGGCAGAGCATTGCGTAGTCTGATAAATCCTGGTAACTTCTTCATCATCCCATTTGGAGAGTGAGAATCCGTCATCTTCCAGGGGAGCAGCTCCTTGACATCTGTACCGCGGGACGGAGCCAACCTGGCGGTGGCTCCATTATAGTCTGGGGAACATTCATGTGTCATGTGGTAGTCGCGCAAGGCAGCATGACGGCCAAGGAGTATCGTACACTGGCTGCAGACCACGTACACACCTGTACCCGATCGAACACGCACGGCAAGTAATTGAACGTGGCGTCAGAGGTCACGCCCCCATACCAGGAATTTAAGGAAATTAGGTGACTCGTGTGTGCAGATGTGATGCCAGTCCCCTAAGAAGGCCGCTGTCAAAGGGGGACATCCCGGCTATTTGGTAGGTGTACTGTTCTGGCTGATCAATTTACAGGTCCAGTTTCGTTTTCGAAGACATCTTATACCATTCTTTCTGTAAAACTCTGCCTAGAACAGGTAGCAATGATAGAGATGGGTAGTAATTATACACTCTCGTCTCCAAAGTAAACCACATAGGCTCAATAATTTTTAGTTATAGTGACTGTCGTCCTAGTGCTCAAAAAGCTAAGTACTGGACGATGAGAGCCGTGTGAGCTAACCTTCTGCCATGGGATGGAACTGATCAGCCAAAATGGCCGAATAACTTAGCAGTAATATGACTTTGCAGAGTACCCAATGGACCCATGAAATACTACGATGTGGCTGCCCAGGTCATCACCGAATCACCACCACGTTTCTCTGAAAGTAATATCGGCCAGACGTTTTAGACAATAGGAAAGAAGACTCATTCGGCTTAATAACTTTCTTCCAATGCTCCAAAATCCGGTTTTATGGCTTCGGCTGCACTTTTTGCTGTTACGAGCCTTTGCATCCGTGCCGTGCGGTTCTGGAATTCTAGTTCGACCTGCAATTTCCATCCTATGCAGGCCCCTTTGTGTTGTTTCGGTGGTGACAGGGCCCGCGAAAACAAGATTGATTGTCTTTTGCAGCTGCCTTTCGCTTACTTTGCGTCACAATCATTTCAATGATCGTTCGTCACGATCAATCAACACAAACTTTCGTTCGCGTTGTGACAGCGGATGACGTTTTTCATGCTTTCCCTGTATGTGCTATTAATCTTCGATGTTGTGCCTTTTGAAACGGCAAACCATTCATCCATCTTGATTACGAAAATAAGTCATCGTACGAGCGCCAACAATTTGAACACGTAGCTGCTACATAATGCACGCGACGCGCTATTACACAGAACACTGTCCGACCGCGAATGAAACTTGCCGCAACCTATAGGATTGGCTGGCATTTTCATTTATGTTCAGACATAGTCTTCTGATGGTTTTTACGTATTTTTGTACAGCTATTAGTGCAGTTCTTCTAAAGCCGTGGCGGGACGCCAGTAAGAGCTAAGCCAAGTCAAGCAGAAGGCAGTAGCAGGTTTTACACAGTCAAATATAGGACGCTAACAACACATCCAAGTGTCGCTTGTCAGTTGCTCAAGAGGCAGCCCGTGTACGCGTAGTAGGGTGGCGCAGTGGAAGCGTGCTGGACCCATAACCCAGAGATCCGTGGATCGGAAGCACGCTCTGCTTAAATAATTTTTTTGTGGCGGTGTTCGTAGCGACAAACAATTCGCTGTAGAAACGGCTTACGAAGTCACCGCCACACTTTTAATAGCGGGCTGACCGGTCCGCTGGAACAGTGAACAGAAAGATGAAAACCCAAACACTCTGATTAAATAAAAGTCGTTTCTTATCTTTAATAACGAAGATACAGAAACACAGTAGTGAACTCCGTGTCTACAGAAATCTGTCTAGTTCGAGTCGGAGCGGCTAGGTCAGCGTCGGCTGACGACAAACAACAACTCTGCTGCGATGAACACACAACTGACCAGCAAGTACACAATTCGGTGGCGAGTATACAACTGAGCGGCGAATACAGAACTGTCCTGGCGCTCACGACTCCAGCGCTTAAGAACCCAGAAGCCAGCGGTGGCGCGCGCAGACTTGCGGCGATTTCCTGTCTCGCTGGCGCTGCTTATGCGGACGGCGTCCGGACTTTGATGCTGCCAACCTTTCGGCAGCGGGCTCGGGTGGCATTACTGGCTAGGATATAACAAATTTATTCTACGGTTGCGCCGAACTCGAATCATAAGTCTACATTGTGCAATAGAGTGCGCTGATTCAGCGTTAAGTTTCCCCCGTATACTACCATTCAGTAGCCTCCTCTTGAATAAATCACATTTTAAACCAGAATCAAGGTGGCAGATTCACTCTGTATTTGAGTGTAAGCCGCTTGTAAACTTTCTGACAAAATAAGTGTACTGATCTGTAACACAAGACTGAATACATTCTACGTCCCTGGATCGATTCCAACCGGCACAGTTTTAACGTGTCAGGAAATTTTAAAACAAGACGTTTTTACAGTTCTTAAGAAGCATTTGTGGTAGATTAAAGTTGGTTTCAATCTAAAATGGTGACTAGGTCATGGACATACAGAATTAAATATAGAAAAAAAGGAACGGAAATAGGAAACGAAATAAGTTGGAGAGCGATGGTCAGTGTACGGTAGTACAACTGTCAGACGTTTCGTTGGAAGAGCTTGACAAATTCAGCTAATTAAATCGCATTGGTCCACCTGTGGCTCTTATGTAAGCAGCTGCGCATTGATTGACAGAGTTGTTGAATGTCTTGCTGATGGACATCGAGTCAAATTCTGTTCACTTGGCGCGGTGTATCGTCCAAATCCCGATCTGGTTTGAGGGCCTCGACCGTAATGATCCAGACGTTCTCAGCTGGGGTGAGAACCGGCGCCCTTACTGGCGAAGGCAGAGTTTGGCAGTACGAAGAGAAGCAGGAGGAACTCTCGTCGTGTGTGGGCGGGAATTATTTTGCTGAAATATAAACCCAGAATGGCTTGTCATGAAGGGTAGCAAAACGGGGCTTGGAGAATCGTCGACGTACCAGTGTGCTGTGAGAGTGCCGTGAATGACAATCAAAGGGATCCTGCTATGAAAAGGAATAGCGTCTCATGCCATAGCTCCTGGTTGTTGCGCCGTGTGGCAGGAGACAGTAGGTTGGTAGCCCACTGCTCTCCAGGGCGTCTCCACACACGTCTTTGCTAGCCGTTGGGGTTCAGCGTTCAGTGCAAAGCGGGACTCATCACTGAAAATTCAGTCAACGGGATTACAGTCTGAAGAAGCGTCTGGAGGCACCCAGTAAAGCAGTGAGATGCCAACGTGACTGTCGCGCGCCACAGATACTGTCAACTGGGTGTGATGCTCTGGGGTCCCACTTCTTTTCATAACAGGATCCTTTTTGTTGTCATCTGCTGCACCCCTACAGCACAATGATGTCGATGAGATTCTGAGTCTCGTCTTGCTGTCTTTAGTGGCAAGCAGTCACGGGCTTAACTTTCAGCAAGATAATGCCCGCCTGTAAATGACGCGAGTTTCAACTGCTTCTCTTCGTGCTTGCCAAATCCGACAAGGGCGCTGGTCTCTCTCCAGATGAGAACGTGTGGAACATTATGGGCAGGGTCCTGCAGTTAACTTGGGATTTTAACAATCTAAGGCACCAATGGGACGGAATGTGGCACGATATTGCTCAAGAGGACATCCAAAACTCTGTCAATCAGTGTCAAGCCGAATAACTTTTTGCATAAGAGCTAGAGGCGGAGCTGTGCGTTATGGACTAGCTCAATTTGTGAAGCCCTTTCTCCTGAATAAATTATCCAGTTTTTTCTGAAATTTCAGTTATTTGTATGTTTGTAAATATACATCACATCTAGCGATGACTCCTTCGTAGTGAGTAGTTTTTGTTTTGTTTTAGAGTGTATTTCAGCTAATCTGATTAGATGTGTCAGTTTTATTGTCATAGGTTCTTGCTACAAAGTGCAGGGTATGCGTGTAGTGTGTGGCCCACATGGAAAAGAGGAGTTGCAACCCAACTGTGCATTTTAAAATTTTTTAAGTGAAGTTTTGTTTCCGAATAACGTTTCCTCATACTTTTGGGTCGCTGAAAGCAAATATGTTATCAGTTTCTCGCCATCACGTCACATTTTCTTGGAAATGAGGGCAATAATTTATGCAGTCGCACATCTGTTTAGTTATATGGCTCTGAGCACTATGGGACTTAACTGCTGTGGTCATCAGTCCCCTAGAACTTAGAACTACTTAAACCTAACTAGCCTAAGGACATCACACTCATCCATTCCCGAGGCAGGATTCGAACCTGCGACCGTAGCGGTCACGCGGTTCCATACTGTAGCCCCTAGAACCGCACGGCCACTCAGGCCGGCTGTTTAGTTATACTTCATATACAGTGTATCATATTAATTCCTACAAATTAGTTCACAACTGTTAACATCTTTCAAGAAACAAACGGTACACTCAGTTTTCAACTGTTTAAAGAAGAGCTTTTTCACCTAGCCATCTGTCATAACCGTATCTAGGGGCGGTGTCTCTATCCACAGTCCAACGACAGTAGACCGTCATATTAACGGACCAACCTCAATAACTTTTTTTATGCCCTTTAACTTTTGGTGAAAGAGTTCACCACGTTCATCAGTGCAAACAATATTGTGAGGGAAACGGTCAATGCGACCCGGTAAAAAATGAAACTTAGCACTCATGTTGCAACCATAAACTTTCAAGTTTTCCAGAAGTCCGTGAAACATTTCCTTGTACTGTGGACCCATATTGTAAGCCAGACAGATTTCAGTATTTCCGAATGTTGCCGTGATATTCTCAAACTGTGGATCGTACATTAACTTTCTTATGTGGGGTCCAGTAGTATGTTAGGTGCAAGGTTTCCATAGCTCGTGCTTGTAAATGTTGTACAGATATATTTGAAGGCAGTACCATTCTTACCTAATTTAATGAGCTATGGAGGGAGCCGTATTTTATAACGTTCTACAAGCGGCTCATGTTTGACATTCATGAGCCAGGAGACGGATGATCGGAGTGGTTTTCCTTTCCGGCGCCATTGATCTTTGCTCGACTGATCCGTTTGCACAAGCAACAAAGGTGTTTGGTGTACCCACGTTGTAAGGTCAGTACCAGGCTGGTTCTTTTGAAGTCAGCACACAGAAGACAGTGATGGTCTTTGTACAAGGGCGTGCTGAAAAATAATCCGTCCGATTTTCTTATGTGAAAACTGTGGTGTCACCGCCAGACACCACACTTGCTAGGTGGTAGCCTTTAAATCGGCCGCGGTCCGTTAGTATACGTCGGACCCGCGTGCCGCCACTATCAGTGATTGCAGACCAAGAGCCGCCACACGGCAAGTCTAGTCTAGATAGACTCCCTAGCGCTCGCCCCAGTTGTACAGCCGACTTTGCTAGTGATGGTTCACTGTCTACATACGCTCTCATTTACAGAGACGACTGTTTAGCATAGCCTTCAGCTACGTCATTTGCTACGACCTAGCAAGGCGCCATATTCTTCAAAATGTATTCTGAAAAGATAATATTGTTAACCATGTACCGTCAAGAGCGACGTTCATCATTAATGGATTAAAGTTAAGTATCAAACTAATTAAGTCCACTTTCTGAATTGTAATTCCTTGGCATGTTCAGGCCTCACGTCGGTATAGTACTTCCCTCATCACGCCAGCCTGCGTGAGCTAAAGCGCGTGCATTTCGGCCTCCCTTCGTAACACAGTGTTGGCTCTTCTGCCAACACAACAAAAACTCTCAAAGCTTTTTAAATAAAACCGACATTATTAACATTCTGTGTCTTTATTCTTCATCTCTACATCTTTGTTCCCCAATATAGCCACCCTGGCGAAGAAGACATCTCTCCTAATGAGAGACCAGTTTGTTGATATGCTACTGAAAGAGTAACAGCCTCATCTCTTCCTGCATTCCTACATCACTATCAAACTGAACTCCTCGAAGATAATCTTTAACTTTTGGAAACGTATAGAAATCGATCGGAGAACCAGCTCTGATGAGGAAGGACGCCAGCCATGTTATGTTTCAAATGGTTGCCACGTAGCGATTTAAGGAGGTTACAGGAAACCTGTATTTCTGTGTCTGGGCGAGGCTTTGAACGTCCATGCTCTTAATGTGAGTCCAGTTTTTTACCACTGTGATACCATGCGGGATGGTGAAGTCGGGAGAAAGAGAGGCACAATGTCGTCGAATAAGATCTGTAGCCCGCTTTCAAGTACAGTGAAGGTCACCATGGAGCGTCAAGTCGGAACACTGCATGTGAACAGAAGCGAAACGAAGGCGAGGCACTCTTACTACCACTTTCGCCGACCTCACAGCCACCATGCCCTCCGCGATCAGGCGTTCAAATGGTTCAAATTGCTCTGAGCGCTATGGGACTTAACTTCAGAGGTCATCAGTCCCCTAGAACTTAGAACTACTTAAGCCTAACTAACCTAAGGACACCACACACATCCATGCCGAGGCAGGATTCGAACCTGCGACCGAAGCGGCGATCAGGGGTATTGAATGGCGTGTGTCCTGTGGCTTACAGCAAGTTGCGGTTGTGGCTGCCACAGCACGTCCGCTGCCGTGGCGCTCTCCGTACTGCAGCTGTTCCCGTTAGTTCAGATGTTGCGGTCGAATCGATACCGTTGTATATTAGATGTATCATGGATTTCTCAGTCTACAGTTTCCCATCCCCTGCACAGAGGGTATTCTGCGACTTCGGGGTCAAAGTTAAACAGACATCAGAGGATTATAAACTACCCCACGGGCCTTTACTAGTGCAACGATAAAATAATAATAATAATAATAATAACAATAAATGAAAAAAGGCTCGCAGAAAAAGATAAGCTGTCATGCAGCGTTCTAATCTGTCTAATCAAAAGTGTCGAAGCGGCTGTTAATGGCTATTTAATGTGCAAGAGGGGCAACAAAATCTTTATCATTTCCAGACGACAGTGCGTTCATCTATGCCAGAGGGGTTCAATGCCCTACGGACAAGTAGGCTCATACACCCAGTTTCTTTGTGACTGATTCCATTTTATAAACACTTACGTAGCGTTGCATGCTCTTTGAATCTGAAGTTTCATTCCGCTTCCTCCTCCCCACCATATTTTTTTTTGTCAGACATTGTACTTCACTCAGAAATCCGAGATTATGGTGTTCCAGAACTTGCTTTTATAGCCCATGAAGAGTTTAAGATTAAACGTTTGGTCACACGATGAATCACATAAAGTTACAGGCTGTCAGTTCAACTAAATACGTAGGAATTACAGCTCCAAACAAATTGGAACGACCGAATAGATAATGTTGTTGGGAAGGCAAATCAGAGACAGCGTTTTATTGGCAAAACACCTAGAAGACGCAACACGTCTAATAAAAAGACTGCTTACACTACCGTTGCCCGTCCTCTGCTGTAATATTGCTCTGAGGCATGACATCCTTACCAGATAGGATTGACGACGGACGTCGAAAAAGTTCTAAGAAGTGTAGCTCGTTTCGCATTATCGTGAAATTATGGAGAGAGTTTCACGAATATAATACGCGATTTAGGGTGGCGATAGTGAAAGCAATTGAGCTTCTCGTTGCGGTGGGGTCCTGTCACGAAATTTCCAACTCCAATGTTCTCCTCCGAATGCGAAAATATTTTTTGGCTACCACTTACATACGGAGAATAGTTATTGTAATAAAATAAGAGAAATTACAGTTTTCATGCAAGGGTTTAAGTGTTTGGATTTCCCACGCGCTCATCGAGAGAGGAGCAGTAGATAATTAGAGCGAACACACTGCCAGTCACTGAAGCATGAATAGCTGTATAGTCATGTAGCTATAGAGATTCAACGCAGGTTTATACCATTGTCTGAGCATCAGGGAGTAGTAACGGACTGAATAATACATACCTGGCCACGCTACACTTTGAGGCAATGGGACCTCCCAAGTTACGATCTGGTAGCAGTCACTACGGGAACAGCATTTATGTCTTTTAACTGATGTCCTAATACACTAATCATGCCACAGAGCCCCGTTCCTCAACTTATTTTCCTGTTAAATTCATTTAGTTGTTGTAACGTTGTTTTTTCGATGGGAACATATAATGAATGGTCTGCACTGTTTACCTGCCTGTATGGAGCACATGGAACTGTTGAAACTTAATAGTTCAATTGGCGAGTACTGTGTTTATTCCGAAGCTATTTGGTACAAGTTGCTAAACAGCTGGGTAATATTTCGTGTACTTTACTATCAGTGATTGTAAACATCAGTGACGAAGCGAACATTAGTAAGAAAACCAGAAACACCAAGTAATTGAGTCTTCATGCCTAAAGTTACTACCTGATGTTGATTTCTAAATACACATTAATTATGAAAAGCCTCGGTGCGTAATAACCATCCGGATTTAAGTGGCCGATGTATTTACGGCTTGTTCATACAGATGGCACATTCGACAATATTTTAGTTGCTAATACTGCTGATAATCCCTACGGAATTAATTTCCGAACTTTGAACAAGTACTTAAAGCAATTAGCATCACTCGTCGCGATATATGAATGAGGCCGTTGCTAGTCATATTTTAGCGGCTGGTAATTAACTGTCATCGCATTGAGAGACAAAATAATTTGAATCGCTAGCTATATTTAGCTCATTTTAAACATATAGCCTACAATGTGTATTGTGCAGTCAACTGTATCGAACGGTTGTAGACGGTTGTAGAATATACACCACACACACACACACACGCACACACACACACACACACACACACACACACCAGAGGTATATTTTCTAGGAAGTCTCTGGAAAATGGATTACGCAATAGACAATTGCTTAAAATGCGTAACGTAACACATGCTATACTGAAAAGTACTTACGTTACAGGCTGGACGTTTGTATGACAAAACATATTCCGCTTATAAAGAGCGGAGAATGTTTCAATGACAAATTCTTTGAAGTTTGTGATGCTGTGTACGAAATCTTTTAGATTACACGCTCTTGACTCAGTTTTCCGCAGAACAGAGGGAGATTACTGCGTCTGAGACAACTACATCGGACTGGCAGTAATCACTTTCAGATATTTGTTTGTTGTCCAAAAGACTCAGGCAGTGATTTCCAAGGAGAAATTGCAGATGTAGAGAACCAGATGCGACATCTTCAAACTCTATCCTGTAGAATATCTGGAGCTACGTTCCCACCTTACTCCATTCAAAAAATACGATACGTAAGAACTTACGAATGTTCAGGATCTTTATGAAGCTCTACTCTTAACTAAAACATGTACGATACCCACAAGAAACAGCGATATTATTGAAACTTCCGTTGCGACAAATGATACAAAATCTTTACTCATTTCAAATTATTTAATCCTGTACGCTGCCGGTTTATCATGACTATTTTTGGAGTTGCTTTTTGAAAACATTAGCCTTGGAAAGGTGATTGATTGGCGCATCACAGAGTTCAGCATTGAAATTTACAAGATGGAACAAATTTCCTGCAGATTGTAAGACACTGCGGCCAGTAGCTGTCGAATACGTGAAGTTTCCTAACATATGCTGGTCGTGCCTGTAGTCATTTGTATTCGGAACGCTCATGTCTCTTAACCATCTGCGGTAGGTGTTAGAATTCGAAAACGCCTGTTAATCTGCCAGACGTTTTGTACCAAGTATTCGTTTTTAGATATAAAAAACTAAATGTGAGTAGGTATTACATACCAACTTAATTAATTATATAGACAGCTCATTTATAGGTGCTGATGAGTCAGTTTGGGCGAATCAAAATATATGACATAAGTGGCTGTATCTTTTGATTACATTGACTGAGAAGCTTCTACACCATCGAGGGACCGTAGACGTCAGTGTCTGATATATATTTCAACTTGATAGAGAGGTACCCCTACCCGCCACTGCGAACAAGGGATCTTAACAGACGGACAAACAAATGGTTCAAATGGTTCTGAGCACTATGGCACTTAACGTCTGAGGTCATCAGTCCCCTAGAACTTAGAACTACTTAAACCTAACTAACATAAGGACATCACACACATCCATGCCCGAGGCAGGATTCGAACTTGCGACCGCAGCGGTTGCGCGGCTCGAGACTGCAGCGCCTAGAACAGCTCGGCCACTCCGGCCGGCAGACGGACAAACAGGCAGACGGATAAAAATGGGAAAAAAATATTATTTATGTGATATAATTACAAATTAAGATTTTAGGATTTTTTTCCTTTACTTGTAATGTGAATCTTCGCTTCTCGCGAAATTTCTAGGTCAACGGCTAGTACTCTATTGGTTTTGACGAGTGAGTTTTCGAGCATCAAACTCTGTGACATAAATGGCCATATCTTTCGAATGCAAGTATCAGAAGCTTAAAAGTTTTACACTACCAAGCAACTATGGATCTTGGTATTTTAATTACATTTCATCTTGGTACGTCTACCGTTTCGTGAGAAAGAGGGATCCTGACAGACAGAGAGACCAACAGGCAGACGGACAACCGAGTGCTCACCAAAGATTTCTGTCTTTACAGACTGACGTAAGGAACGATTAAGACACAGAAACAGTAAAATACATTTATGGTAGCACAACTAAATATCCAATCTGAGCACTTGGTAGAGCACTTGCCCGCGAGAGGCAAAGGTCCAGAGTTCGAATCTCGGTCCGGTACACAGTTTTAATCTGCCAGGAAGTTTCATATCAGCGCACACTCCGCTGTAGAGTGAAAATTTCCTTCTAGAAACATCCCCAAGGCTGTGGCTAAGCCATGTCTCTGCAATATCCTTTCATCCAGGAGTGCTAGTTCTGCAAGGTTCGCAGGAGAGCTTCTGTGAAGTTTGGAAGGTAGGAGACGAGGTACTGGCGGAATTAAAGCTGTGAGGACGGGGCGTGAGTCGTGCTTGGGTAGCTCAGTTGGTAGAGCACTTGCCCGCGAAAGGCAAAGGTACCGAGATTGAGTTTCGGTCCGGTACACAGTTTTAATCTGCCAGGAAGTTTCATATCAGCTCACACTCCGCTGTAGAGTGAAAATTTCATTCTATAAATATCCAATCTGTTTACCGACAACCGTCCCGTATGAACAGTTTTACCACTTACTTGCTTTTAATTTTCACTTTTGTAAATGAACTTGTTTTTCGGTATCAGTCACCCATGGTTCTTGTGGCGAGACTTATTATCAAAAGAGAGGAAAAATACACTCGCCTATATAAGCCTTCGCACTTTGTTTCCACACATTCTGTCTCCGCGCAGTCAGATCTCGTGTCCTTCAACTCAAAACTGCATGCAAATTTTCTGACGCATCACACATTAAAAACTTGTCGCAGTATTGGTAATATAACAGAAAAAAATTATTTCTGCATATCCATGGTCACTATATTTAACCTGTTATTTGAGCCTCATGAACAGAGCTGCCTACATGGAACATCGTCTTTACAGTTCAAAACCGGTTCAATTGGCTCCAAGCACTATGGGACTTAACATCTGAGGTCATCAGTCCCCTAGACTTAAAACTACTTAAACGTAACCAACCTAAGGATATTACACACATCCACGCCCGAGGTTGGATTCGAACCTGCGACTGCAGCAGCAGCGCGGTTCCGGGCTGAAGCGCCTAGAACCGCTCGGCCACAGAGGCCGACGTCATTACAAATGCTAAATGTTGCGGAACAACATTAATTAGCTTAGAAATGCTGTTGACGTTACGACAGGGTAGGAAAAGGAACCTTGTTCCGCGGAGATCAAACAGGTGCAGCATTGCTCTAATATCCAGAATACGAGGAAACTCCTTAACGCGATCTCGTGTCCTTGAAAACTCAGCGGCTGGAAAGCGGTCGTAATAGGATGCAGAACCGGATATTGCGCGGTGTTCTAGCTGACTGCTAGTCTCAGACACGGCAGAGTACGTCAGAGCGGTGGTTCAAATGAATTAATCAAGAACTATCCGTCACAGAGCCAGGTGTTGAGTGAATCCAAGTAACACCGTGCGCACGTTAACGTAAAGAGAAATTTCCGGCCGGTTATTTTCAGTAGCTATGTTCCTTTTTCCCATTCTCAGAATTGTCCTGTGCTGACGATCTTCCACTTTTAGTTCTGGTCGCTCTTAGTACCACTAATTGCTGTTGTTTCAAATACTTGTATACCGACTTCTTCTTAAACTTTTTATTACAAATTGCCTTTCTCTGGATTGTGCCCCACAAACTCATCTCTCACAAGAACAGCGGTTATGTTTTCCAGAATTTGGTGAGGTTATGTGTACTTATCACACATTTTTGTCTTTTATCTTGTTTTTAATGTGACTAATTGTGCCATATACTTTCGATAAGCAGTCACGATATTGTATAGTTTATCAATTAGCTTTTTGTGCCATTAGTTAAGTGAGTATCTCCAAAACTATTTCACAGCACAGTGATTACCGGCAAATAATATTTTTAGGGAGATTATAACATTCTTCTCCATGGAACTATTGCAGTAGAGTTCCGTTGTAAGTCAAATTCAAATAACCGGATGTTCTTGTGGTTGCAGCAATGACAAACTCTGGAGCCATTGTATTGATTAATAACCAAATAACTGCTTTTGTGAATTTTACTTTGAAGTCATTCAAGGAGCAAGCAGACCTGAATTACAAAACTGTTTACAAAATTTAACAATGTGTAACCTATTTAGAAATGATTGCGTTATCATAAGTTTCAAGTTTACTGTTTTTAAATAAAAATATACCGCAAATGCGAACTCGAAAATTAGTTTTGTGAGAGAAGTTCTTTGCCGTTATTAAAGGGAAGTATAATACATTTCTTTAAACTTTATTCGCCGCAAATCTTCGTTTTCTATTTAGCACAGTAAAGAATTTTATACACTGCTTGAAAACTGGCAAAAAGGTACGAAGACGATGGAGAACTGAACAGCGTTACAGATACACTACTGGCCATTAAAATTGCTACACCACGAAGATGACGTGCTACAGATGCGAAATTGAACCGACAGGAAGAAGATGCTGTGATATGCAAATGATTAGCTTTTCAGAGCATTCACACAAGGTTGGCGCCGGTGGCGACACCTACAACGTGCTGACGTGAGGAAAGTTTCCAACCGACTTCTAATACACAAACAGCAGTTGACCAGCGTTGCGTGGCGAAACGTTCTTGTGATGCCTCGTGTAAGGAGGAGAAATGCGTACCATCACGTTTCCGACTTTGATAAAGGTCGGATTGCAGCCTATCGCGATTGCGGTTTATCGTATCGTGACATTGCTGCTCGCGTTGGTGGAGATTCAGTGACTGTTAGCAGAATATGGAATCGGTGGGTTCAGGAGGGTAATACGGAACGCCGTGCTGGACCCCAACGGCCTCGTATCACTAGCAGTCGAGATGATAGGCATCTTATGCAAGGCAACAACCATCTGCACGAATAGTTCGACGACGTTTGCAGCAGTAGGGACCACCAGCTCGGAGACCATGGCTGCGGTTACCCTTGACGCTGCATCACAGACAGGAGCGCCTGCGATGGTGTACTCAACGACGAACCTGGGTGCACGAATGGCTAAACGTCATTTTTTCGGATGAATACAGGTTCTGTTTACAGCATCATGATGGTTCAAAAAATGGTTCAAATGGCTCTGAGCACTGTGGGACTTAACATCTGAGGTCATCAGCCCCTAGAACTTAAAACTACTTAAACCTAACTAACCTAAGGACATCACACACATCCATGCCCGAGGCAGGACTCGAACCTGCGACCGTAGTGGTCGAGCGGTTCCAGACTGAAGCGCCTTTAACCGCGTGGCCACACTGGCTGGCATCATGATGGTCGCATCCGTGTTTGGCGACATCGCGGTGAACGCATACTGGAAGCGTGTATTCGTCATCGCCATACTGGCGTACTACCCGGCTTGATGGTATGGGTTGCCATTGGTTACACGTCTCTGTCACCTCTTGTTCGCATTGACGGCACTTTGAACAGTGGACGTTACATTTCAGATATGTTACGGCTCGTGGCTCTACCCTTCATTCGATCCCTGCGAAATCCTACATTTCAGCAGGATAATGCACGACCGCATGTTGCTGGTCCTGTACGGGCCTTTCTGGATACAGAAAATGCTCGACTGCTGCCCTGTCCAGCACATTCTCCAGATCTCTCACCAATTGAAAACGTCCGGTCAATGGTGGCCGAGGAAGTAGTTCGTCATAATACGCCAGTCACTACTCTTGATGAACTGTAGTATCCTGTTGAAGCTGCATGGGCAGCTGTACCTGTACACGTCATCCAAGCTCTGTTTGACTCAATGCCCAGGCGTATCAAGGCCGTTATTACGGCCAGAGGTGGTTGTTCTGGGTACTGATTTCTCAGGATCTATGCACCGAAATTGCTTGAAAATGTAATCACATGTTAGTTCCAGTATAATATAATTGTCCAATGAACACCCGTTCATCATCTGCATTTCTTCTTGGTGTAGCAATTTTAATGGCCAGTAGTGTAGTAAATAAACCTGAAACAGTGATTTGTTTTTTAAATGTTACTAAATGACTGACAACCATGACTTAAGTGTGATCATTCCATACCACTATGTGTGTTATGGAGATATTACAACAGATTGATTGCATCTAGGAACTCCCTGTCCATGTAATAAAATGTCACAAGGATTCAGTACGTATCTGTCCAATAGGAAAACTCTTCTACCGAATCCCTCGATAGAAAAATTTTTGTAAAAGATAATTAATCTCAAATAACTTGAATAAAAAATTTGCGCACCGGATTCTATTTTTTTGACAGCTACGTAGCCATCCACTAATACGGTTATCAGTTTGTTGAAATACATAGTTGATAACAGAAAAATAGCTTTAAATCATAGAAAGATTTTGAGGTAATCGAAGTAGGAGTGGTGTAAATCGAGGAAGATATTGCAGTATAACCAGAATTATGTAAAACAACTATCGATTATTTTTCACAAGCGTATATTCAAACAGAAGCATCGTTATACTGGGAACGCCAGCTAAAATACACTGAAGTGCCAAAGGAACTGCTACACCTGCCTAATGTCATGATGTCATGTAGCCGGCGTATCCCAAAGGTGTTCGCAAAAGTAGCCGAAGTGTCATGTTTATTGTTTCACTACTTGAAAAAGAAAGCAATCTATCAGTAGAGATAAAGTTTTAATTAACGTTTTGTCGTTTTGTGTTATTCCATAGGATCAAATATTCAACAGGATATCTCGTTGTGTCCAGTGAGGGGCCATTCATTTATGGTTAACGATCTATATTTCTATTTAATTTGAAGTAAGAGAAAATATTAATTCACAGAAACGCCAGACTGGTGGGACAAAGTTATTCGTTCTTTTCTACATCTACTACCTACTAGCACCTACTGGGCGGAACCGTGACTGATATGAAAAATGAAGTAAGTTGTTATTCCGTACTCCAGACGTTCTGTGAATATAACTTATGAAGTAGCTGACTAATCGTATATAAAGTTGAGGCATACAGCAGCTAGACTTCCTCCCATAAGTCTTTGGCGTAGGATTGCACTCCGGAAGAATGTGATGATTAAGAAATTTCGATGCCTTTAGCAACGACGTAATCGTAGTTTAGACGTCAGAAACTTCATGATTGTTTTTAATTTTTTGAAGAATATGAGAGAAAATTTGTTCAAGGCAATGACTGCTGTGGGAGAGGACAAAGACGTAGTGTACTAGAATGTGACTGATCTGGTAACTGTGATGGAGACAACGCGTTGATTGTGATTCGCGGAGTCGTCTGCATTTGTAATTCTATATTACCATTTATATCATGAATGTTAGCAAACACCGTCGTTAATGATGTATAACTAGACAAGTTATCAAAAGTTTTTTCCCGCTTTCAGATAGATTATCTCAGTAAGAGGACCCTTTACCATGAAGACTGAGTTTTACAATTTTTTTCCTGTTTTTGCGCAGGCAAGTACGTTACTAATATTTCATAGTTTGTATGGGAAACAACATAAACATACAATTTAATACAGAACGTATCAAACGATTTGAAAGATTTTCTGCCGTGAATTATTTACTGTTGACCAGAGACGTTTTTGTAGTTACCAGCACAACTGCCTCTTTGGTTTAATATTTATAAGCCAGTCTTTATTTTATTTTTCTGAATATTATTACAGTCATCTGGTTGCATGTGTAAGACATCAAACTAATTGTCAGAAGTTCTCGCGTGTAACTATTCGAACAAAGAGAGTTAAAATAATATTTTATCCCTGTTAATAGCAATTTAACATTTTTTAATCCCACGCCCGGTGTCTCTTTTCTACATATCAAATTTACTGTCGGTCGCAAGTTTACTTCAAGCAAATGTAATTTATTTGTTTCGAGGATAGAGCTCTTGTACAGTAAATATGAGAAGGTTCAAAAAATGGCTCTGAGCACTATGGGACTTAACTTCTGAGGTCATCAGTCCCCTAGAACTAAGAACTATTTAAACCTAACTAACCTAGGAACATCACACACATTCATGCCCGAGGCAGGATTCGAACCTGCGACCGTAGCGGTCGCGCGGGTCTAGACTGTAGCGCCTAGAACCGCTCGATCACTGCGGCCGGCATACGAGAAGGATAAAACAATTTAAAGACTGTGTAGCCCCAACCTGGTGTCTTGATTCGGTTTAATCGCAACCGGATCATGAATAATAACACTATTCAAACCATCAGTATTAGTAAAATGATCTGTACTGTAGTATTCATAACGAGTAAGGTTTCTAAATAACTCATTGTTTATTTGTCAGACATCTCAGGCTACCAGATCAAATTCGCTCTCACAGTCTTGACTATTGTTCCAATATAACTTTCACGGATAGCGCTACTTCCGACAGATATGATTAAATTTTTTGTATAAACATTTTTACTCCGCACTTTGATTTAAATTAGTAAAATTTGTTTTAAATTAACTTGAAACGTCGTATATGAATAATTGAATTTCCTCATTTCTCCCTTGCTACTGTTACTTTCAATTGTTTGCTGCACTCGTAATCATAATGCCACTTCTCTAGTAGGCCCATTACCGTAATATATCCACATGTATTATTGATTAGTTTCTTTACGTTTCAGCTAATGCTCGTGTCTCATATTGGTTACTGCTTCGCTTCTCTAATTTCGACCGATTCAAAAAGTTGCTCACCCCACGCCACTCAAATTGACTCAGTTACTTTAAAAAACGCGATGTGTGATGAATATTCGCACGGCTAGCAAACAAATTGTTTTCAGCAGACAGGGGACAGTGGCTATACACTGTCATTACTTCCAGCCGGATCCCGGCGCAAATGCTTCGAGAATCCGAGCGCAGCTAACTGCGTCAGACACGTATGGCCGATAATTTCCATCCCGCGTGCCGGCAGCAAACACGAAGGCAAATCGTGGACGCGGGCATCACAGCCAGCGGTGCAATTCCGCGCATCTTGCCGACCCAGCGGGCGATGTTAAAATGTAACAGTTGGCGTAATAGGTTAGCCGCCCGTGCAGCCGCTGAGACAGTTTTACAGCACTGCAAGCGCGACCAGTCGAGGTGCTGCAGCAATGAAATTCCATTTCTGGTACCTCTTTTTAATCCTGAGCTGTACATAAACGGGTACGACAGTCTGAAACGAAACTGTAAATCAGACTGCAAGCATACCATCTACTTTTATTGCGAAGTTAGAGTTTAAAAGTGTGCAACTGATTATTAAATTTCCAGTTATCTTATTCCGACCCTAAAATATGTTAACACTTCCTTATGTCATTAGAAATTGTGTAACCTTAATATCGTAACTGATTCGAAAATATATTTAGATCATGGTTTCATTTCGTCATATGTCACAGACTGGCACTGACACAAGAAATAAGCGCATTTCTGGAAACATAATGGTTTTGTGACTATCAGCTCCAGAATATACACTTATCAGCCAGGTTATGATCACCAACTTAATAGCCGGTATGCCCACAAAAACATGGTTCAAATGGCTCTGAGCACTATGGGACTTAACATTTGTGGTCATCTGTCCCCTAGAACGTAGAACTACTTAAACCTAACTAACCTAAGGACATCAGACACATCCATGCCCGAGGCAGGATTCGAACCTGCGACCGTAGCGGTCACGTGGTTCCAGACTGAAGCACCTAGAACCGCACGGCCACACCGGCCGGCGGTATGCCCAAAGTTGGTACAAATAACAGTGGCGACGCTTCGTGACATTGAAGCAATGAGACCTTGGTAGGTCACTGGAGGCAGTTGACACCACATCTGCACACACAAGGTGCCTAATTTCCATAAATTCAGGGGAGGGGTGATGGACTCTGACACCTTGTTGAATCACATCCCTGATATGTTCGATTGGGTTCAGATCTGACGAAACTGGAAACCAGCATATCAACTGGAACTCGTTACTGTGTTCCTGGAACCACTCCACTACAGTCCTTGTGAAATGGCGCATTATCTTGTTGAAAAATATCACTGCCGTCGGGAAAAATGATCGTTATGAAAGGTTGTACATGGCCAGCAACTTTTGTACGATACTCCCTGGCCGTCATGGTGTATTGCACGAGCACCACTAGGTAAACTGGTTCCCCAGAGCGTAATGGAGCCGCTGCCAGCTTGTCTCCGTCCCACAGTACAGATGTCAAGGAGCTGTTCCCCTGGAAGGCGGCGGATTCGTTCCTTACCATCGGCAAGATGAACAAAGTATCGGGATACAGCAGACCATGCAACGCTATGCCACTGCACCAATGTGCAGTGGTGATGGTCACGTGTCCATTTCGGTCGTAGTTTCCGATGTCGCCAGGTTCACATTGGTACCTGCATGGCCGCCGGCTGCGTAGTCCAATCGTTAGGAGTGTTCGGTACACTGTGTGTCTGGACACACTTATAATCAGCCCAGCATTAAAGTCTGATGCTAGTTTCGCTACAATTCGCCACCTGTCGTATTGTACCAGCCTGCCGATCCTAGACGTCCGACATCTGTAATGAATGGGGGCCCCCAAACCCCACGACGTCTGGACGTGGTTTCACCTTGATTTCGCCACGTGTTTGAAGACACTCACCACAGAACTCCTCGAAAATCCGACAGGTTTTTGTACAGTTACTGAAATACTCGTGCCAAGTGTCTGAGCCATCAAAACCTGCCCAGGGTCAAAAGCAGATACATCGCTCAACCTGCCCCTTCTACACAAAGACAGCTCGCTCACTGATATTTCATGCACCGTGCACGTGTCTAACTAGGAGTCATTCCTCAACCAGGTGACGCTGCTGTATTGGGTGGGTTGTCATAATCTTCCACGAACTTCATCATATTTATAAACTTCAAGCCCACAGGCAACATAAATTACTTTTTCAGCCAATTGAGTCGTTGAATGATGTGGGACTGTTTTGTATACCAAAACAAACATATTTAATAAGTAGTAAGCCAATTTCTCCCAATTGTGCTGAATCACGTAATATTTCACAAAATTTAGATTACATGCATGTATTTGTCAGATTTCCATGTGCAGCACTGTGGAACGATCAACATGTAACAGATCAGTTACTTTTGAAATGAAACGGAATGAAACTTTGAGTGCTTAGAAAGATAACTGTGCTTCAAAAAATCTACTAAAATCGTTCGATTCATTAAACATGCCGGTCGGTGTGACCGAACGGTTCTGGGCGCTTCAGTCTAGAACCGCGCGACTGCTACGGTCGCAGGTTCGAATCCTGCCTCGGGCATGGATGTGTGTGGTGTCCTTAGGTTAGTTAGGTTTAAGTAGTACTACGTTCTAGGGACTGATGACCTCAGATGTTAAGTGCCATAGAACTCAGAGCCATTTGAAGCATTTGATTAAACATTGCTGTGCTATGTAGATAGTTGTCAACAATTTGATACATGTGGTTCCACAACTTCCCATGTAAAGTTACAGGTTCCTAAGTAGTTATTATACACCTTTCATACGCTTCAAAAGAGTTTCAAGACACGAGATTCTCAGTAAAATGTCTTCACCTTCTACGCATCTACATTATATGAAGAAAAGTATCCGGACACCTGGCTGAAAATGACTTACAAGTTACTAGCGCCCTCCATCGGTAGTGCTGGAATTCAGTATGGTGTTGGCCCACCCTTAGCCTTGCTGACAACTTACACTCTCACAGGCATACGTTCAATCAGGAACGGTAGAACATTCTTGATGGAGTGCTTCACTGAGGAGAGATATCGATGTAGGTCGGTGAGGCCAGGCACGAAGTCGGTCTTCCAGTACATCCCAAAGGTGTTCTATAGGATTCAGGCCAGGACTCTGTGCAGGTCAGTCCATTGCAAGGATGTTATTGTCGTGTAATCACTCCGCCACAGGCTGCGCATTATGAACAGGCAGGTGCTCGATCGTGTTGAAAGATACCTTACACCAAGTGAGGCGTCGTTTGGCATTTACCAGCATGATGTGTGGCTTTTGAGCAGCCGCTCGACCATGAAATCCAAGTATTCTCACCTCCCGCCTAACTGTCATAGTACTTGCAGTGGATACTGATACAGTTTGGAATTCCTGTGTGATGGTCTGGATAGATGTGTGCCTATTACACATTTCGATCCTCTTCAACTGTCGGCTGTCTCTGTCAGTCAACAGACGCGGTCGGCCTGCACGCTTTTGTACTGTAGGTGTCCCTTCACCTTTTCACTTCCCTATCACATCGGAAACAGTGGACCTAGGTATATTTAAGAGAGTGGAAATCTCGCGTACAAATGTGTGACACAAGTGACAGCCAATCACCTGACCACGTTCGAAGTCCTGGAGTTTTGTGGAGGGCACCATTTTCCTCTCTCACGATCTCTAATGACTACTGAGGTCACTGATATGGAGTACCTGGCAGCACAATGCACCTAATTGAAAAATGTATGTATTTGGGTGTGTCTTGATGCTTTTAATCACATACTGTAGCTGTATGTGACTAACACAGACAGCATGATAAAAATCTGAAATATGTAACCGAATATCGGCCTAAGCAATCAATCGTACAACACACGACATGTTGTGATATCATCTACAGCAATAAACATGGTGATTAAGATCACTTGATGGGACGGTGGTAATGGTAGGAAGGAACATGTAGCTCTAATTTACAGATATCGCTTATGAACACGCCTTGTCCATTCATATCTCAGGCGTGATAGAAACTTTCCTAAGACGATGAATGATTGTTGACTAGTTCTAGGCGTGTCACACACATGTAGAACAAGTCAATACCAGTTCAGATAAGGTGACATCATGCCATAATTACGGCCTTTTGCAGACAGACTGGTTATCACTGCTGTTCGTTTAATTATAAAATCTCTGTTTACTGTTGTGAGTTAAGCTGTCGGCGCAAGGCAGCTAATGTTGACATGCACACAGACAGGATATCTGACGTCACGATTAAAGGCGCCACTGGCACACGGCACAAGCTGGTTAACGTGATTTTGCGCTGTCCAGTGGCAGTTGTCAGCTTTATTTGTCTATCGAACCGTACAGTGTTTCGAGAAATTGGAATTCCTGTGTTAGATCTATTAAAACGTACATTTCCTTTCTTGACTACATGCTAGTCATGTTGTTTTGTTAGTCGTATTCGTAAATAAAAACTTCTACGTCCGTGTAGGATGAAGACAAAAAGAAAAGATACATGTTCAGCTAGTACGAACATCTGCACAAAAAAGTCCACCAAAACGAACAAACTACCTCTTGACAGAAGGCACACTTATATTTACATAACGTCAAATATTACAGACATTTTCATAGGGAAGTCTCACAACCCTCTACAAAACGAACATGAAAAGAAGGTTTTGTATATATCAACACACGGATCCTCCACCATTTGTTAGTGTGGCACCTTAATCAACTGTACTACTCTCTAACGCCGATTCTATCATTCACGTACTGTATCTTACAGCATTCTAAAGCCTTTAATCAACGAAATATTATTATCTGACATTTAATTATAAAAATCCTAACAATAGTGAAACTTTTTCATTAATCTTCAATGTGTCGTGGAATTAAAAAAATCTTTCATAACATGCGAAATATACTGTGAAAGTACCTAAATACGAAAATTCCTTAAACAGAAATATGACGTTTCCTGTCATTTATTACTAAAAATCTTCCCAATAACGATTCGTTCGGGACATTCAATGTGCTGATGCTTAGAAATATCATTTATTCATAGGGTATAACGTATAACACCGAATATCGGCTTCTACTGGACAAAACAAATCGGTATGTTTTCTATTTGTGACGCAGGGACAGTTCTTGCTTGCTATTGGTTCTACCTTACTTAGAGCGTTGCAGAACTTATTTTGTGTCTGACAGGACTAAGTGTCTCCTCTATGTGAAATTGCGGGAAATGACGTCAGGACACAGAAGGCTTTAGATCATTGGATAGCGTCGTCCAGTTGAACGGGCAATATAGCCGATTTCCGGCTGAGGTTGACGGAAATTCTCTCAAAGCAAGACATGTTCCAATACGTAAAATATCCTCTCAGCAGGGGTTACGTACGACGACTAAATTACTCTATTGTCATTTTAGATTTAATAAGGAAAAGTAGATATGATGCTCGAAACTATTTTCTGCCTCTTCGGTTATTTGCATTTTGTAGATACTTGGGCCTCCAGTGAGTTCATAGTATACTTGGATGCATGCCCCTTGTTCTGCCGAAAGTGGCAACCCTTCTTCCGTCCTGATGTGCAACGTAAATTCATGGAATTTGAGTTAAATACGGAACAGTAGGATGTGTCAAGTGCATGCTCGGGAATGTATGAGTACCATTTCTGTGACAGACTACGCATTGTAGCGGCGCTGGCCGGGGTCGCCTAACGCGTTTTGCATGTACCGGGCTTTCTCTGCTGCTGTTGCGCGTGGTTCTCCGTATGCGTTTGTCATCACAGGCGCATTTCGTCGTGCTCTGTATCATGTCGCCTGCATCGTAATGGCTAGCTAGGCGGACCGCACGGATGTCGCTATTCTTTTCACTGCACTCACCGTTCCCACGAGCGCTGTTCTTTTCACTGCACCCATATTACTGCTGCTACTGTGCACGTCTGGCGAAGTCTACGCAACCTTGAAGCTTTTCTTCTTTGGTGCAAACACAATGTTGAAACAAACAATAACAGTTTATATACAGTGTGGTTAAAAAACTGGCCCAAACAATCCTGTTGGAGGTTCAAATGGCTCTAAGCACTGTGGCACTTAGCATCTGAGGTCATCAATCCCCTAGACTTAGAACTACTTAAACCTAAGCAACCTAAGGACATCACACACATCCATGCCCGAGGCAGGATGCGAACTTGCGACCGTAGCAGCAGCGCGGTTCCGGTCTGAAGCGCCTAGAACCACTCGGCCACAGCGGCTGGCCCTGTTGGAGGAACATCCGCAACTGAGCATTATACCAAAGACTGAAAATACCGCTACAGTTGTAATGTTCTTTTATTATCACACGACCGGTTTCGGGCTCTTATACGTTCATCTTCAGGTGTCGTACTGAAAATAGCAAGTGGCGGGAGGAAATTTTTACACTTAGGAATACACACAAGAAACAAAAAATTTCAAAATTTTTAAAAACATTTCAAAACCACCGATCGGGCTAGGTGCTGTGAAGCCTATGTTAATGCGAAAGTGACACTAAAAAGTGCTACGGACGACTGCCTTGGTAGAGAAATATACAAAGGATTCCAGGATACTTACACTTGGTACTGTGACCCCGACCGCCATGGTAGACGTGTGCGAGGCGCGGTGTGCTACCTACGAGCGCAGAGCATGGAGTAGCGGATGTGAAGGAGAAAGCAAACTGGTAAACCAGAGTGGTAGGAGCGCTACCATCTTCAGCCATCTTCAGGCTACTTTTTGCACTGGAGGTTGCTAATTCATGTTGCTACATTTATACCAAAATTAGGTGCGGAGAAACCCACACATATCAGCCATCTAATTACCACCACCCGTCGCAGACTATGGGCATCCTTCGAACGTTGGTGCACCGCGCAATGGAGACAGCCTCGTGAAGGAGGTGGAGCACCTACAATCAGTGTTCAAACATAATGCGTACTCTTCACGTCAGGTCAGCACGGCTTTAACGAAGAAGAAACGTGGCCACCCACAAGAAGAAGTGGAGAAGGAACAGTTTTGAGGCGCGCGAGTCTCGCGTTCTTGCCGTTCATATCTTGGCGTCTTGTAATAGCGGTAGTGGCGTATCGTTTCCTTCTTGTGTTAACGGCGCTACTGAGTTTGCTTGTATTGTTTGTCCGCGAGTGGCAGCAGCAGCCGTTATCGGTAGCCAGTACTGTGGTACTATCTTTGGTGCCACGGTTAGTATTTCCGGGTCGTCGTGTGTGTCAGGCAGTTCGGCCTCGGATGTAACAGTTAGGAGGTCCGCAGCGCTAGGGCAGGCCGGGACTGCTGGCGGCGTGCAGGAGCTGTGGCACCGAGAGGCTGTAGCCGACGACCGAAGCCATGACGTTTGAAGTTGAATGAACCTTATCCAGTAGTGAAACCTCCACTGTTTTAGACCTCACTGTTATTTGCGTGTTGATGCTCCCAGGGTCGGTGAGACCGACCGCAACAAGTGGAGTCTGTCAGATTGGCCTTCTGCTGCTTGATGTTAGTTTGGATTTAGTGTTATTATTGCTGAAGTGCAACCAGCGGTATCTTACTGCCTAGTGGCCGCTAACTCCCCAGTTACCTGCCCTGCAGGTTAGCGTATTTTGCGGAAGTGTACTTTTCCTCATCTTGCCGAGGCTGTCCGACATGGTTGTAATTTGACAGCTTCCTTGATTGGGGTATGGATATTTATTTTCCTTGTCTACCTGGGTTATAGTGATTCCTTCTGCCGGTTGGTGTTTTAAACACCGGATTCTGGAGATGCAGTGCTGTCTGTCACTTTGCTCTCGCCTGAATTATTCCATCGTTGTACTGGTTATCTGGCGTTAGGTGGATTCGCTAAGAAGGATGACCGGCGTTTAAGCTGTCTCTAGTTTGAGTTGCCCTCCTTAGGTGAACATTAGTCTTGGCTGTCTGTCTCACCACTTACACAGCTGTAGTCACCTTCCTCAGGTCGATCCAGAGAGCACTGTTTGTGGATCACTGCGTCTTACTTAGTCAAATTGTCATAATTGTTTAAAATTTGCCCTAAGGTTATATCGTGTAGTTGCCTTCCTCACTTGTAATTCAGGCCTTCAGCCGTTAATTGTTTGTAACACTGCTTGTGGGTGGCCGAGCGGCTCTAGGCGCTTCAGTCTGGAACCGTGCGATCGCTACGGTCGCAGGTTCGAATCCTGCCTCGGGCATGGCTGTGTGTGATGTCCTTAGGTTAGTTATGTTTAAGCAGTTCTAAGTTCTAGGGAACTGATGACCTCAGATGTTAAGTCCCACAGTGCTCAGAGCCATTTGAACTGCTTGTGGCTTTCAGCCGACAAATAATTTTCAATTCTGTCTTGATAAGGCCTTCAGCCGAGACTATAGCTTGTTACAGTTTGTTAAGGTTCTTTAAAAGGGTTTTTGTATTTTTAACGTGTAATTGCGGTCCTCACTTGTAATTCAGGCTTCAGCCGTTGAGTATTCCGAAATTGCTTGTGGCCCTCAGGCGACGAATAATTTTTTTTTAATTTTATTTATTTTTTTATCAGGCCCTCAGCCGTTGATCATGTGTAACATTGCTTGCGGCCTTCAGCCGACAAATAATTTGCAATTATTTCTTAATGAGGCCTTCAGCCGTTACTATAGCTTGTAACAGTTTTGATTGTTTAAGAAGAAAATGTCTTAGTATTTGTTAATGTGTAACTAAAATGTAAACTTTCACAGCCGGAAATATCATGTCCATTATAATTATCCGGGCTGTTATGCCGTGGTCGGTTGATGAATTCTGAGGTGATTCCCAACGTTTCGTCTCCGACTGCGGGAGACATCTTCAAGGGGGCCGTAGCTTGATGGAAGGTCCAACACACAGACTGGCTCGCTACTGACCCGCAGTCGGAGACGAAACGTTGGGAATCACCTCAGAATTCATCAACCGACCACGGCATAACAGCCCGGATAATTATAATGGACATAATTTGTAACTGCCTTCCTCACTTGTAATTCAGGCCTTCAGCTGTTGAGTATTCTGAAGTTGCTTGTGGCCTTCAGCCGACAAAAACTTTTTTGAATTTCTTCTTCATAAGGCCTTCAGCTATCAGTGTAGTATAATCTTGTAAAATGATTGTTGAAAGTTATTTCTTCAAATAAAGTGTATGTGGATACTGTAGCCAACGGTAGCTGATTATAGCCCTATACACTATCGTTGCCTTATCCTGCCTCTCCCTGACTACCAGATTACAAGTTTAAGTCTAGGGCTTTCCTCCTGCACGTCGGCAATACTTCTATATCGTCAAAGTTAGGCAGAATCTGAAGAAAACGTCATATTACAGTAATCATTCGCCCACCTTTTAAGACTCGCGCTCCTCTCGTTTCGCGCGCCTGGTCCCGGCGGAGGTTCGAGTCCTCCCTCGGGCATGGGTGTGTGTGTTTGTCCTTAGGATAATTTAGGTTAAGTAATGTGTAAGCTTAGGGACTGATGACTTTAGCAGTTAAGTCACATAAGATTTCACACACATTTGAACATTTTGAACCTCTCGTTTCGGCAAAGGACGATCTCGTGTTGCAGAAGGGTGGAATCTACCGAACATTTTGTCAGTGTGGCAAAGCCTACATTGGTTGGACGACGCCTACAGGGCATGGAATATCCGGTGACTATGATGGGCACACTCACCTTTCGCAGCCCAGTAAGTCAGCTATAGCGGTCCATCGTACCTCCACAGGACATCCCATGGATTGTTCATCCACGAAAATCTTGGCCTCGCCGAGATCCTTCTGGGATCCAATTGTTAAGGAACCGGTGGAAATACGTTTGCGGCAAGACCTTCCGTGATAGCGGCTTTCAACTGGATAAGACGTAGGACCCGGTGATTTTTGCAGTTTCTTCAGAAAGAAAACATTTTATGACCAATTTAATTTTATTATTTGTGACATCTGAATTTTAATTCCACAAGTGGGCATTCCGTAAGAGAGCCTGCATGTAGTACGACATCCCTCATGGGCCTGCTCTCCATATGGAGCAGTATTCGAACCGCGTTGCTCGACAGACGTCGCTCATGTAGGGGCTGCCTTTGCGCGTGCACCTCTGCGCCTATTTTTGGTATGAAGGTAGCGACATGAACTAGCAACCTCCAAAGCAAAATACTCACCAGAAGATGGCTGAATGGTTGTCAGGCGAAATATCGAGGCGGGAAGTCGATGTTTTCTGGCTGCAATCCTGAAACTTCATCGCATACTTTTCATGCTGGGAAAAATTCAAGAATGACATCAGAATGTGTGTTATTTTCGGGTAATATGTAATCACTGACTCTCTGAGCCTCCTTCGGTACACTGTTTTAGTGTGCACCTTGTTGCACCATTCTTCCACAGAATGTTTCCTGACTGACATGCTGGTACAAGACTTTCAATTAAACGGACATGGGTTGCACTTTGATTTCGTCGCTCGTTTCTTAATTAACTTCTCATTATGTCTCACGACGCTGCTTCAGGATACTGAACTGTAGAGCCCACATGACGGTGTGCGTTAGTCGCATAAACCGATCAGTACTTCCTTGTGACCACACGTGCTCCCTGTAACAATACATCTACATCTAAATGGTTACTCTGCAATTCTCACGCAAATGCCTGGCAGAGGATTCATCGCACCATTTTCATACCACTTCTCTACCATTCCACTCTCGAATAGCGCGTGGAAAAAAGGAACACGTAAATCTTTCCGTTCGAGCTCTGATCTCTGTTATTTTACTATGATGATCATTTATCCCTACGTGCGTGGATGTCCACAAACTATTTTCGCATTCGGAAGAGAAAGTTGGTGATTGAAATTTCGTAAATAGATCTCGCTGCAAAGAAAACCGCCTTTGTTCCAGTGACTGCCACCCCAACTCGTGTATCATATCAGTGACACTCTCACCACTATTGCGCGATAACACGAAACAAGCTGCCCTTCTTTGCACTTTTTCGATGTCCTCCGTCAATACTACCTGGTAAGGACCCCACATCGCGCAGCAGTATTCTAAAAGAGGACGGACAAGTGTAATGTAGGCTGTCTCTTCAGTGGATTTGTCGCATCTTCTAAGTATTCTGCCAACAAAGCGTAGTCTCTGTTTCGCCTTCCCCACAGAATTATCTATGTGGTGTTTCCAATTTAAGTTGCTCGTAATTGTAATTCCCGGGTATTTAGTCGAATTGACAGCACTTAGATTTGTGCGATTTATCGTATACCCAAATTTTATCGGATTTCTTTTAGTACCCATGTGGTGAATGACGTTACAGAAATCATGGATGCAAGAAGGTCCACAACATTTGATGACATTTGAGGTTGTGTTAGTATTGAAAATGTAGAAATATATGGGGCCATAACTCAAGTTCCAGTTTCAAAACGCTGTAGAAAGAGAACCACTGTTCAGAATGACGTCAAATTTGAACACAATGTTATCGACGCAGACGAAAACGTCATGGAACAAAGTAAAAATTAGGAATAGATGGCGCTGTCAGCATGTTAATGTAAGTAGTGTAAGCTACAAATGACAAACCGCAATACGACAGCTACTGTTTGAGCTGCACATTACACCAACCAAACTGTTCAGTGTGCATCTCTGCACGTAAGCCCAACACCCACGGCAAGGTCCTACCACAACGGATGGCAAGAATCAGTTTTTCATTTTCCTAAGGCTGAAAACCACATTAAAAGCAAAAAAGACATCGGTTTTTAAGTTTCCTGGAGCCAAAAACCGCATAAAAAGCAAAATTACATCGGTTTTTAACAGCTTAGAAAGCAAATGACATCGGTTTCTAACTGTCGCGAGACTATCTCGAGTTCAGCAGAATGTCCACCAACTTTTGCACTGAGTTGAAATGGAGAAACTGAATGTTTCACAACAGACGGGGTCACGTTCAGACTGGGTTACGTTCGTAAATGGAGCGTTCAATACAACATTTTTCAAATAACCGCACAACCAGAAGTCATAATGGTTAAAATCTGGTGATCTAGTGGACTACGTTGTAGGGAAATGGTGGCTGATACTCTCTTGCATTTCCGAAATGACTCTGCAGCAGCCGCTTCACTGGCTGTACAGTGTCCGCAGGAGTGCCATCTTGCATGAAAAGAACCGCAAACACACATCCACGCTGTTGAAGGGTTGGAATGACGTTGGTGCGCAAAAGACTCTCGTAGCATTTACCACTCACGGTACAGCTGATAGGACCCACAGGACTGATCTCCACGAAAAAATACGTCCCTAACATAAACTATGCCGTCACCCCGCACCAAAGGCTCACCTTTGCAGATTGAAGTGGTACCATTTATGCGTGGGTGGATTTTCTGTTGCCTATATTTTGCAATCCAGTGACCTTGGGGAGATGTAAACGGTCTTTCTTCGTCCACCGAATGTTCCATGAACATTCATTGCCCACTTCCACGCAAGCAAGAAATTCCACAGCGAACGTCTCCTGTATGTGGATGATTTTGCATGGTAGCAATGCAGGATATTTCGTAGGATTTTATGAACCGAGCACGCAGGCACGTCCCCGTTCACAGTATGTTTTCACACCATCACTCGACCCCTACTGCAATGCTGTGGCCAAGTCTTCGACAGACGTCGGATCAACTGTTTTCTCCCTGCTGCCAAATGGCTTAGCAGACATCGGAACAATGCCTTTTTTAATACATTTGAGTGACTGGAACTTCTGCCGAGCTACTGGCGCACACTCGCCGTTCCTCTAAAATAGCTTTACAAGCAGTGCGCGATCCCTCATGGAGACAACCATGCTGGGCATCTCGGACGCAAATTGGGGAACAGCCGTGTGCAGCATGTCTGGTGACGTGCACATTCTAATGCTTACTGCGGCATCTATCGGACAAATTTTCGTTAAAATATTAAATTTATTTTCTTCCATGACGTTTACCCATGCATCAGTAACATGCTGTTCAAATTTGACGTCATTCTGAGCAGTGGTTCTCTTTGTACAGCGTTTTGAAACTGCAACTTTAATTATGGACATCCTGTGGAAACATTGCTCCCTATGCCATATAGAAAAGCAGTCGCAGCGTCTGCCGGATAAACAGCAACCTGCAACAATACCTGTACAAGATCACGCAGTGGTATAGTCTACAGAAGATTAAGTCAACCCCACAAAGTGCAGGGCGATGTATTTTACCGCCAAAATCAAGCTCTCTGATCGTCAGATCACCACTAACGACGGAGAATTGATATGGAGAAATTCGGTAACATACGTGGGCCTTGAAACAGATCGACGACTGACTTGGAACAAGCACCTCACCACTGCAGCAAACAAAGTCTGCGCACTCTTCTGTGAGTTGTATCCCCTCCTGAAAAGTGACGGATCAACCATTCAGTGCAAACTCCTCTTCTGGCGTTGGCTCATGCTTCCGGTCATCTTGTATGGCTCGGAAGTGCTCTCTATGGCGGCAGACACAGCACTAACACGACTGCAATATCTTCAAAGTTTTCCGTGTTATCTCAGGCGCTGGCAGTCACGTCACCAACATGTACAGGAATGACCTTTCAGGCCAGCACATCATTTACGCAGGGCAAATACACAATATTTTAATCAGAACACAAACTTCGCCCCACATTCTCATTCAAAATTAGGACACGAACCACTGGAAGCTTCTCACAAATGGCCGAAGTTAACCCTTACGCGCTACTTTAGGTCCAATAACACACGCACGAAACACCAAGCACAAGTTTGCCCACTTAAAATATACACACATCTCCAATCCCTCATCTTCGCGAAATCTACTAGCGCATTTTGGAATCAGACGGGCTCAGCGCAGTGGTACTTCAGATACAACATACACAGCAATAGCCTTCACCATTCAGTATCAAATATAGGTGTCGTCAGTGTTACAACCATAAAATTATTTAAAAAGATAATGACTCAGCAGAAGTGACACACCCACCAGTACCGCCATTACATTTGTCGTTAGTCCGCTATGCCCCTCACCGTAGCAAGAAGCATGTGTTCAGTCACAACGGCAGTCGACACGGTGGCATCCATAGTATGACTGTCGCTTGCAACACTCCATCTGAGTCAGCACTGTTAGGTTATATGCCGCCCTAGTTTGCTAGCACCTAACCTGTACCATGTAAGAAGTTGGACGGTGCAGTATTGGTCTTTGTGAAAAAGTAGCTTGTTCCGTGATGACCAAATGTCACAAATGACGATATCATTTGCTGGAGACCAATAAGGGCTGTTTCATTCGAACATACAATTTTTAAAAAAATGAACATGAACAGTCACAACTGCAAAAACACTCCTTTTCTGTGAGTTAACCAGTTTTGGTCTGTTTTAGACGATTTTCAGACCTACTACCATGATGGTAGACAGTGGCGGTGAAAGGAGCAGGATGTCTCCAAGAACGCTAACTGGTCCTTTGACCGCCACCATCCGAAATTATGGAGGTTGGTCTGAAGATGGTCTAAAACAGATCGAAATCGTTAACCTTATTAAAAAAAAGCAGTTTCTTGAGGTTGTGACTGTTAATGTTTATTTCTAAATAATAAAAAAAAAGCCGCTATTCTAAGAAATACATATTTTAGAATAAGATGACGATTCTTAGGAGTACCGGTGGCAAAAATTGAAACGTAACCATTTGTGGTACTGCGTTAGTAGTCCCTCTTGTTTAGATTCATTCGGAGTATTCTCTCTGGCTGTTGATATTTTCACTTGTGGAGCAGTAGATTAATAAGAGCTGTGCTCCGTCATTCTCTGAAGTACCAGGTACAGCGCAGCGTTTCATTTAGCGTTGCTGAGTGTCAGTTTCTTTCTTTTGTTCGGCAGAATCGTGTTGTTTACCCAACGCTATTCGTTCGTCATATTAAAGTCGTTCACAGGTCCGGAGGCTATTTGGACAAATAGAAACAATATACTTATCTGTCTTCACAAGTCTTTAATGACGAATGAGAGTGACTGTAGAGAGATGGAATGAGTATATGCGATTGCAGTCTTTCTCGGCGTATTCCAATGATGAATACTTCTCGGTTTATCAGCCGAGTGGTGGCGTCGTTTTTTCGCAACGTTTCGATTAGTTTCGTACCCATCACCTTCATACCCATCACCTTCACCAGAAGATGATGCGTACGAAACTCATAGAAAAGTTGCGACCAGATGACGCCACCAGCCGGTTGATGAATGGTTCAAAAAGCTCTGAGCACTATGGGACTTAACTTCTGAGGTCATCAGTCCCCTAGAACTTAGAACTACTTAAACCTAACTAACCTAAGGACATCACACACATCCATGCCCGAGGCAGGTTTCGAACCTGCGACCGTAGCGGTCGCGCGGTTCCAGACTGTAGCGCCTAGAACCGCTCGGCCACTCCGGCCGGCTCTCGGTTGATAACCCGAGAAGAATTTATCATCAGGTGGGATAAGTTTTCTCAGCATATATTACGCTGTTACATAATCGACGGGTACTGCAAATTTTCTATGAAACGGTATGAAAAGCCAAGTAGAAAGAATTTAACAATTAAATTGACAACTAAAGAGCAAAGAAACACAACAATCGACACACTGCATTTATTCTTTTGTACATCAAGAAAAAGTCTGGACTAGATTGGCTATCTTGGAGCACATTGAGAAGTTAATGGTACGAATAGCAAAATTTCTGAAGTTGCACGCATTATCCCACTGCCAGCTCCAATAATTTCCGATGGAACAAAACAAAGAGTATGGAGACACTACGTATTACTGCAAAGTACGTTGATTAAGTCAAGCTGCATGCTTGGAAAGATTTTTCGATTTAAAACGCACTGTTGTTGAGTTTATGAAGAAGAAAGGAATGCAGGAACTAAAGTTAGAATATCCGGAATGGACTGCAGACTGTGAATTATAAGTAGATTTAACTGCACACCGACGGCAGTCAAACACTGCAAGGTGGGCTATAACTTACTTTGGTATGATGGGGATACATTTGAAAAGAAAACTGCGCTGTAGGAAAGAAAATTTCTAACAAACACAGTGGACTTCTCTAAGTTCGCTGACGTTAAAGAAACACAAGGCTTGAAGACTTCACTGAGGTGCTGAAAGAATTACGACGATAGTTTCCTAAAAATGTTGAAGACATTGCCAGTCATATTTGTTTTTGAGCTCTTTTTGAGACCATTTTCTATTTCATTCGATAGCGCTCCGGTGCATAAGCAAATGTAACTGGATGATCTGCAATGTAATTCCTCAGACAGAGTTTTCACATCTCCATAATGAGGTTTCAGAAGAGCTGCAGTATTACCATCAGCGCTGCGGTATCGCAGTGCCACACCAGAATCAGCAACGTGGATCGATACCATAGGCACTAGCGAGTGCTTGCTGCAATCCAGAACAGCTAATAGGAGGTACTCCAGAAGAGCACTCCTCCTCCACAGCGTGGCAGCGCCTTCACACTGAGATGAATATGGTGTCGAGCATGCAAACGCTCTGCCTCGGTTCGTGTCATCTAAAGGAGTCAGCATCGTAGTATAGGACCAAGGAGTTGTTAATCTTCCATATGAAACTATACTGTTGTAGATGTCGAACATTGTACTTCAAGGGAGCAATTTGTTAGTTAGTGGATCAAGTGATGCTTCTATCGTCACTGACAGTTTCATATCATCAAGCGCTCTTGTGGCAAAGAAGACGTGTCACAGTTAGCTACAACTTTTATTCATTTATTTAATAAAGTGAACTAATAGTTCACGTGTTCTAGTTTTGATGAAACTTCACCCAAAGCAATAAAAAAACCCACAGTTCCACAATTGTGGCCAGAAAAAGTAGTATCTACTGCTTACAACAAACACATATGTGTGAAAGATCTTTTTCCGACTATGAACCTAAATGAGTCAAGATCCTGTGGCGAAAAAAATGCGAAACTCTGTGAAACTGTCTACGTCTGTTGGCTTGTGGATAGTTTGTACTAGATAAAAATTATATTATGCCTTCAGCCAAAAATAATTAAATACTACTAAAAATTTCTTTTGTTTGTAATATAACTTATTGTTCTACGAATCGGAGCGTGGAATGTCAGATCCCTTAATCGACCAGGTAGGTCAGAAAATTTAAAAAGGGAAATGGATAGGTTAAAGTTAGATCTAGTAGGAATTAGTGAAGTTCGGTGGCAGGAGGAACAAGACTTTTGGTCAGGTGAATACAGAGTTATAAATACAAAATCAAATAGGGGTAATGCAGGAATAAGTTAATTAATGAATAAAAAAATAGGAGTGCGGGTAAGCTACTATAAACAGCATAGTGAACGCATTATTGTAGCCAAGATAGACACGAAGCCCACGCCTACTACAGTAGTACAAGTTTATATGCCAACTAGCTCTGCAGATTATGAAGAAATTGATGAAATGTGTGATGAGATAAAAGAAATTATTCAGGTAGTGAAGGGAGACGATAATTTAATAGTCATGGGTGACTGGAATTCGACAGTAGGAAAAGGAAGAGAACGAAACGTAGTAGGTGAGTATGGATTGGGGCTAAGAAATGAAAGAGGAAGCCGCCTGGTAGAACTTTGCACAGAGCATAACTTAATCATAGCTAACACTTGGTTCAAGAATCATGAAAGAAGGTTGTATACATAGAAGAACCCTGGAGATATTAGAAGGTTTCAGATGGATTATACAATGATAAGGCATAGATTTAGGAACCAGATCTTAAATTGTAAGACATTTCCAGGGGCAGATGTGGACTCTGACCACAATCTATTGGTTATGAACTGTAGATTAAAACTGAAGAAACTGCAAAAAGGTGGGAATTTAAGGAGATTGGATCTGGATAAACTGAAAGAACCAGAGGTTCTACAGAGTTTCAGGGAGAGCATAAGGAAACAATTGACAGGAATGGGGGAAGGAAATACAGTAGAAGAAGAATGGGTAGCTTTGAGGAATGAAATAGTGAAGGCAGCAGAGGATCAAGTAGATAAAAAGACGAGGGCTAGTAGAAATCCTTGGGTAACAGAAGAGATACTGAATTTAATTGATGAAAGAAGAAAATACAACAAAGCAGTAAGTGAAGCAGGCAAAAAGGAATATAAACATCTCAAAAATGAGAGCAACAGGAATTGCAAAATGGCTAAGCAAGGATAGCTAGAGGACAAATGTAAGGATGTAGAGGCTTATCTCACGAGGGGTAAGATAGATACTGCCTACAGGAAAATTAAAGAGACCTTTGGAGAAAAGTGAACCACTTACATGAATATCAAGAGCTCAGATGGAAACCCAGTACTAAGCAAAGAAGGGAAAGCAGAAAGGTGGAGGAGTATATAGAGGTTCTATATAGAGGCGATGTTCTTGAGGACAATATTATGGAAATGGAAGAGGAGGTAGATAAAGATGAAATGGGAGATATGATACGGCGTGAAGAGTTTGACAGAGCACTGAAAGACCTAAGTCGAAACATGGCCCCGGGAGTAGACAACATTCCATTAGAACTATTGACAGCCTTGGGAGAGCCAGTCCTGACAAAACTCGTGAGCAAGATGTATGAGACAGGTGACTTTCGCTCAGACTTCAAGGAGAATATAATAATTCCAATCCCAAAGAAAGCAGTTGTTGACAGATGTGAAAATTACCGACTATCAGTTTAATAAGTCACAGCTGCAAAATACTACAGCGAATTCTTTACAGACGAATGGAAAAACTGGTAGAAGCCGACTTCGGGGAAGATCAGTTTGGATTCCGTAGAAATGTTGGAACACGTGAGGCAATACCGACCCTACGACTTATCTTAGAAGAAAGATTAAGGAAAGGCAAACCTTCGTTTCTAGCATTTGTAGACTTAGAGAAAGCTTTTGACAATGCTGACTGCAATACTCTCCTTCAAATTCTGAAGGTGGCAGGGGTAAAATACAGGGAGCGAAAGGCTATTTACAATTTGCGCAGAAACCAGATGGCAGTTATAAGAGTCCAGGGACATGAAAGGGAGGCAGTGGTTGGGAAGGAAGTGAGTCGTGCTATTCAATCTGTATATTGAGCAAGCAGTAAAGGAAACAAAGGAAAATTTCGGAGTAGGTATTAAAACCTATGGAGAAGAAATAAAAACTTTGAGGTTCGCCGGTGGCATTGTAATTCTGTCAGAGACAGCAAAGGACTTGAAAGAGCAGTTGAACGGAATGGACAGTGTCTTGAAAGGAGGGTATAAGATGAACATCAACAAAAGCAAAACGCGGATAATGGAATGTAGTCGAATAAAGTCGGGTGATGCTGAGGGAATTAGATTAGGAAATGAGACACTTAAAGTACTAAAGGAGTTTTGCTATTTGGGGAGCAAACTAACTGATGATGGTCGAAGTAGAGAGGATATAAAATGTAGACTGGCAATGGCAAGGAAAGCGTTTCTGAAGAAGATAAATTTGTTAACATCGCGCATTGATTTAAGTGTCAGGAAGTCGTTTCTGAAAGTATTTGTATGGAGTGTAGCCATGTATGGAGGTGAAACATGGCCGATAAATAGTTTAGACTAGAAGAGAATAGAAGCTTTCGAAATGTGGTGCTACAGAAGAATGCTGAAGATTAGATGGGTAGATCACGTAACTAATGAGGAGGTATTGAATAGAATTGGGGAGAAGAGGAATTTGTGGCACAACTTGACTAGAAGAAGGGATCGGTTGGTAGGACAGTTCTGAGGCATCAAGGGATCACCAATTTAGAACTGGAGGGCAGCGTGGAGGGTATAAATCGTAGAGGGAGACCAAGAGATGAATACACTAAGCAGATTCAGAAGCATGTAGGCTGCAGTAGGTACTGGGGTATGAAGAAGCTTGCACAGGATAGAGTAGCATGGAGAGCTGCATCAAAACAGTCTCAGGACTGAAGACCACAACAACAACAACAACAACGTAACTTATTGAGGAATATAAAACCAAGCCACGTGGAGTGTGACTGCATTGCCACTTTAATATGGAGCATTCGCAGTTTCGTCCTCTTCCCCATCCTCAAGCTCAGTCAACGTGGCCTCGCGGCATGGGATGTATGCATCCAGGTTGACTGTTATCGCATATGAGCCAAGACGCAGCACGTAAACTTTATTCTTCACCATTCCTGCTGTAGACAAATTGTTTCAGAAAAGATTCAGTAATATCAAAGGTAATGTCTGTGGCGCTCAACCCCACCAATGGGTTCCTGGCCTGACTGCATGTAGAGAACAACCCTTTAACCCTTTATTTGCTATGCACTGGATGGGGAAAATGACGAGCCCATTACCCGAGCCACCTTTCATATTCTTCCCCCCCCCCCCCCCTTTCCATCACCCGTCCCCCAAACACAGGAAACATTGCTGGTACTCAAAGGGATAGCAGGCTAACTGTGTCTGGGGCTGTCTTGGAGGTGTTGTGGAATAATCTTCCTTCGTACCCAGCACTGAACCCAGGATATCTTTGGCCAGAACCTGGTGCTCTACGTTTCTAATATTAAAATTTAATGTTCACATCCGATGTTAACCTTGTTTTCTTTTCTTGTGATTCGCGTTCTTGTCATTGCCAGTCTGCATTTCATGTTCCCTATATTTATGCCCAAGTAGAAATTTGCATCCATTATTCATTTACACCTAGAATAATCTAAAATAATTCGGGTACACTTCATTTACCTTACTTAACTTTCGTTGATGTCCACCATATAATTAGTTTTGAAGGCGCTTTCCATTCCATTCAACTGATCTAACTCTTTACCACCCGTTATAGAATTGAAGTGTCACAGTCAAATGTCAAATCCTTATTTACTCTCTCTCAGTTTTAAGTATTTTCATCTTACCGCTTGGTATTCATTACTGCTTGCTTCATGTAAAGATTGAGTTTTATTTTATTTAGCGTATGGAATTTAAGTACATTTCAGGATTGGGTAAAGCTATTCTAGATTACATAACATTACTCATATTCACAGACAAACATCTAGTCTTTGTATACATTCAATGGATTTTTTGGATGCCATGAGAAATTCTTAAAAGTCCCCATTGAACACTTTAGCACTGCATTCTTCTCTGATTTGTTGGATGGTCTGGTTATGCGCTGGCGAAGACAGCAATCCCCATTTGAAGAGTAAGTCAGCACATCTTCCATGCCTAGTTCTTAGTCGGTTCAAAGTTGACCAGATCTTACAGGGCTGACGAAACCAAGGAGCAGCCTCAGTAATACATGGCATTAGGTGGCAAGTTGTTAGGGCATTTTGGAGCCATTCTCTTCTCCAGTAGTTGTGTCAGACCCAATGAGACTGTCGAGAGCAAGAGGAGGATGTCTTGAACGAAGTCTCTTGATACTCAGATCAGGTACATCAATGTGTAGCGGTAGTTCAGGGTTCTCTTCGATATTGTTGTATTCCCTGACCAAGACGGCTCCTCGTCGTATTTTTGGGGATGGTATACGACTCATGACAGGTAACCATATGTTAGGTGTAGATTTAACGTTTCCTGAAATAATGCGCATTGTGTTGTTAAGTTCGACATCGATTTTGTTCACATGACTACTGTTCAGCCTTACTGGTGCGCAGTACCCCGCAGCAGAGTATACCAAGCACAGCGCAGACGTCCTCAGGGTTGTTGTAGTTGATCCCCAGGTGGTTCCTCAGAGTTTATGGGTGAGGCTGTTTTTTCTTTTCTCACCTTGGTAGCTGCTTTTGTAAGGTGGGATTTAGATGACAATGTTCTGTCTAACGTGACCCCTAGGTATCTAGTGGTTGAATCGTGTGTCGTGTAGGTGTACTTCCAGAGATTTGGCTTCTCTTTTATTGAGGTGGAAGCAAGTTAGACTTCGTGGCGTTAGGCCTAAGCCTCCATTTACGGAAGTATGCTGCCAGGGCAGGCAGATCGGATGACACGGTTTCTTCTATTGTATCAAAATCGGTGTGCCTTGTTGCAATAGCCCAGTCATCAGCGTAGCCAATTTTCCTACAAGCTGTTTCTGGAACGTTAGCGCCGGCCGAAGTGGCCGTGCGGTTAAAGGCGCAGCAGTCTGGAACCGCAAGACCGCTATGGTCGCAGGTTCGAATCCTGCCTTGGGCATGGATGTTTGTGATGTCCTTAGGTTACTTAGGTTTAACTAGTTCTAAGTTCTAGGGGACTAATGGCCTCAGCAGTTGAGTCCCATAGCGCTCAGAGCCATTTTTTTGGAATGTTAGCAAGGTATAGGCTGAAAAGCAGTGGGGCTAATACAGAGCCTTGAGGTAAGCCATTTTGAAGGAATTTCTGGCTACTAACTTTGTTTCTCATGACGACCAGGTATCCTTTGTTACCATCCATGTTACCAATAACCTTTGTTACTTTTTAACAGGGAATTATTTTCATCAGTTTATAGAGTAGGCCTTGTCTCCAGACGGTATCATAGGCTGCTGACAAGTCAATGGAAGCCACAAATCTTTTTAATTTCTTTTGGAATCCTGCTTCAATATGTATTGTAAGGGTCAGGACTTGGTCTGCACATCTTCGGTTGGGACGAAAGCCGGCTTGTTCTACTGGGATGTCTGACCTATCCTGTTAAGTAGTACTCGTTCCAGAAGATTGTACACCATGCTAAGCAGTGCTATGGGCCGGTAGTTTTGCGGAAGATTTCCTGGTTAACCTGGCTTGAGGGGGGCAATTATCTTGGCAAGTTTAAGTTCTAGGAGTATGTTTCCTGCTGCAGTTGTGATGTGAAGAACTTTGCTAACCATTTATTCGTATGTTTGCCAGAACTGAGAAGAACCTCTGGGAGTATGTCATCTGAGCCTTGGGCTTTACGTGGTTTTGTGTCCTTTATTGCTGCCGAGATCTCTTCGGGGGTGATGTGCCATGAATATTTAGTGTCAACACTGGCTGTTGCTTTTAGCTTTCTAAGTTCACGTTTAATGCGTTTTGTTGTCTCTCGGTGGTTTACCCCTTTAGATGTTTTAACAATGTGCAAAGCAATTTTGTTAGGTGTTGTGGGGTTTTCTTCTCGAGTGATACGGCTGGCTCCTCTTACTTTTCGAAGCAGGGACCATGCTTTACTGTTGGATGCTTTATAGTCCATAGCGTGAATAGCTTCCTTCCACTTCTGTCGTCGTGCAGTATCAAGGCTATGTATGAGATCATCTGCCATTCCTCTGTCACCGCTGCTTTGGAAGTCATTATACAGTTCCTCACATTTCTCATCCCAGCCTGGAATGTATTCTTTGCGGTATCCTCTAGGTATGTGCTTTTTTGCTGTAGTGATGACTGCTCCCACAAATCTTTTATAGCTATCAGCAGATGGACGGATCCATCCCAGGCTTTTATCGTGGTCTTCAGAGTAAGCTTTCCAATCCGCTTTTTGTACGTTCCATCTGGGTCGAGGAGTTGAGGTTAACAATGGAATACTTGTGCCAATTTTTACTAGGACTCGACGATGTTGACTGTGAGGGAAATCTGGCAGAAGATTTCGGATTTTGTTGACCAGCTGGTGAATTTCATCAGCTGTGACAAAGCATAGATCTGGGTCATACTCTCGTTTCCAAGCTGCTGATCTGAACGAACCACGATCTTTAGCATCGAAAATGATGTGGTTTTCTTCTGCCCAGTTTGCTAACGCTTCGCCATTTATATCAGTTATTCTGTATCTCCATTGCGTGTGGTGGCTGTTAAAGTCCCCTACAAAGACTGCGGGAGAACATCTGCTGGCCATGCGGATTCTTGTGGTTTGCAAATGTTACATATTGACCACATATTTTGATTATCACAAAGTGGACATTGTCATTTTGGAAGTGAATAGCAGGTGAGCGTTCTCAATTTTATTTTTGACGTATGTGGTTACTCCATAGGCATGGTGGTATGTTGCACGAATGATATGAAAAAAATGGTTCAAATGGCTCTGGGCACTATGGGACTTAACATCTGAGGTCGTCAGTCCGCTACAACTTAGAATTACTTAAACCTAACTAACATAAGGACATCACACACATCCATGCCCGAGGCAGGTTTCGAACCTGCGACCGTAGCGGTCGCTCGGTTCCAGTTTGAAGAGCCTAGAACCGCTCGGCCACCCCGGCCGGCACAAATGATATCGTATCCTGCTATTTTCCTTCTGGAGCGTAGTTGATCTTCATTATCTGTGAGGGTTTTCTGTAGGAGAACCATATCAATGTTGTGCTTAGTCAATAACTTTTGAAGAATTTGCCATTTGGTTTCACTAATGCACTCAATGTTCAATTGGCATATTTTAATACTTGTTCCAAGTTTCCTAGAGGCTTGGCCCTGAGAAGGGCTTTTGATGTGATTACGTTTCCTCTCGGTTATGCGCTTCTCGAATAGCCACGAGATCCAGAAAGATTGTAAGGCTGCCAGTTTAGTTGCCTTCTTAGCACCACCCAGGAGTCACGTGTGGTAAGAATTTCACATCTACACCCACGGACGTAAAGCAACATCGACTTATAAAAATTCAGTAACGTGATGGATAAGACACATCCGTCCTTTCAATATTCTTCTACTCAGAACTGCAGGCACACTAGAAAATCAAAATGCCACCTCATCATTGTTTGATCTCAGAATATATTTTAATACAGGCACAAATTAATCTGAACGATAAATCTAGTATTTGACACACTGGAAACAGCAAGTTTTCCTCACTGGAGGGACATCTAGAGAAAGCCGAAATAAAATGTGGTGTAGTTCAAGGCTGTAAAATAGAATCTTTCTGATAGTGTTAGTAATATATATATGGATAGTATTACTTGCAATGTGAGACTTGTGGTACCTGATACGTTACGCGGGAGGAAACTACATTCAGTTAATACTGCAATAATATGCAGATAGAGTCAAGGAAACATTATTCTCCCACAAAGATTAGGAACTGGTTCTGAATATAGATATATGCAAAGCTGTTAATGTTAAGAAACGTAAAAAAGTTGTTTTGCTTTAGGATAACTCAGAGAATCTCATGTTATGAACTGTTTGGTAGTAACAATATGTAGACGTCCGACGTGAAAGAATACAATGCGTCAGCTGTAGGTATGGAAAATGGAGACCAATATCCGTTGCTAGGATACTGGGAAACTGTAGCTTGTTTACTGTGGAACGGAGGCACCTCTACAGCCGGCCCTACTCAATTTCATGAGACTCCTATCAGGTCGGACTATCAGATGACATCTAGCGTATACAAAATATGGACACAGGCTAGTTTTAGTCTAACAGATATTTTGAAAAAATCTTAACCAAATCTACATCTGCATCTATATCCGTACACTGCTAACGACTCTGAAGTGCATGGCAGAGGGTACTTCCTCTTGTACCATTTATTATGGATTCTTACTGTTCCACGTACACGGAACGTAGCAAGAATGTTTTAGTGTCTATTGTCCGCTGTAGTAAATATAATCTATTCGCACTGTCCGTATGGGAAAGAATGTAACTCCATTCTCTGTCTGGCGTGTGGGACTACGGCTACTCAATTTCCAATAATACAATAACAATAGCAGTTATTTAGGGTTTATTTTTAGGCTACCAGTTTCGACTTTACATTAAGTCATCTTCAGACCTGCTTAAATCGAGTAGCTTTTGTGTTAAAAAACGCAGCAGCACTGTAACTGGCCTCGTGAAGATTATTAATCTTCATGAGACCAGTTACAGTGCTGCTGTGTTTTGTAACATGAAAGTTACTCCATTTATGCGAGCCTGAAGATGACTTAATGTAAAGTCGAAACTGGTTGCCTAAAAATAAACCCTAAATAACTGATATTGGTTTTGTATTATTGGAAAGAATCGTGGAGGATTGTTGTGTATTACAAGATTCATTATTTTAAGTTCGTTAATTGGGATATATTCGAGAAAAGGCGCCGTGTTTCCACCGAAAATCCTCTTAAAAAGTTATTGTCAGCGTCTTTCCAAGGAGAAAGTACGAGTGATCTTCAGTTTCCAACGTATCTGCCCTGCAGAGAGGATACAGATATAATGACGGTTAAAACCTTGCACAGAATAGTAGAAACCATTCATTCCACTCCCCATTCTCAATCGGAACTTGAAAACTCTAAAAGTTTGATACAAAAATATACCTTCATTCACTTCACAATAATTCGCAGAGTGTGAACGTTGACGTTTCTAACAAGATTTTTTAATGTACGAGGGTCACTCCAAAAGAAATGCACACCATTTTTGTGAAAATACAGTTTTAATTCTGCATGTGTGAAAGTTTTGCTGTGCGTAGATACATCTTTCCCGCTTGTTTTCAAACTTAGTTCAACATGTTCCTGTGAGTGGCGCCGTCACAGCATGTCTTCACGATGGCTGCTACACTTGACGTTCGTTAGAAGCAACGTGCTGTCATAGAATTCCTGTGCTGTGAAAACGAGACAGTGGGAAACATCCACAAGAAGTTGAAAAATGTGTATAGAGATGCTGCTGTCGATCGCAGTACAGTTAGTCGGTGGGCAAGCAGGTTACGTGATGAAAGTGGGCACGGCAGTATTGAGGATTGTCCTCGCAGCGGCAGGCCTCGTACTGCACACACTCCAGACAATGTGCAGAGAGTTAACGAACTGGTGACTGCTGACAGACGCATCACAGTGAACGTATTGTCACGCTACGTTGGGATAGGGGAAGGAAGTGTTTGCAGAATACTGAAAGTGTTGCCGTTAAAAAAGGTTTGTGCCAGGTGGGTTCCCAGGATGTTGACAGTGGCTCACAAAGAAACAAGAAAAGCGATATGTAGCGAACTTTTGGAAGAGTACGAGAATGGAGAAGATGAATTTCTGGGAAGAATCGTGACAGGTGATGGAACATGGCTTCACCATTTTTCACCAGAGACGAAGAGACAATCAGTGGAGTGGCATCATGCAAATTCACCCAAGAAAAAAAATTCAAAACCACACCTTCTGCTGGAAAAGTTATGGCTACAGTGTCTTTCGATTCAGAAGGACTCTTGATTGTGGACATCATGCCAAGTGGAACCACTATAAATTCTGATCCATATGTGACGACACTGAAGAATCTTCAAGCTCGACTGAATCGTGTTCGACCACATCGGCAAAAGCAGGATGTTTTGCTATTGCACGACAATGCACGGTCATATGTCAGTCACAAAACTCGGAGGGACAACACTGATAGACCCGCCTTACAGTCCTGACCTGGCTCCATGTGACTATCATCTCTTTGGTAAACTGAAAGACTCTCTTCGTGGAACAAGGTTTGAACATGATGACTCCCTTGTGCACGCTGCCAACAAGTGGTTCCAACAGGTTGGTCCAGAATTTTACCGTGCGGGTATGCAGGCGCTGGTTCCAAGATGGCGTGAGGCAGTTGAGAGGGATGGAAATTATCTGGAGAAATGAAAATATTGTTCCTAAAGGATGTATCTGCACACTGTAATACTTTCAAACATGTAGAATAAAAGATGGATTTTAAAAAAATGGTGTGCATTTCCTTTCGAGTGACCCTCGTAGTTACATCCACATGTATCGTAGAACCGTCTACAGACCTTCTGCGAGGAAAATGCTGCAGGCTGATAAATCTCGCCGGTCTGTGTTTTCGGAAGCAAATTTCCCCTCACGGTTATTATGTTTACGTATTCGGCAGCTAACGTTTGAGCTCGTGAAGCCCTTGACGTTTATTCTTCCGAACATTTGCAATTATGATGAATCCCTGTGTCGCTCCACGTTTAGCCACTTGTTTTTAACGGTTTACTTTGAGAGCAAACGGAACGCTCAGTGCAGCGCAGTACCAGAAGCCGACTCGCTCCTCTTGTTAACAGATCCCTTTGATCTGTTAAAAAACTGTTACAGGCCTTCAGCCGGCGTTGGTACAACCCTAATCCAGGAACATCTGGCGGTCTCCGACCAGTCGCCTAATGTCAAACTTTTCCGATGGGCTTAAGTAATCCATGTTATTGTTCATAATATTACTAAGAAGGGTGATTCAGCTGCCGCTACTTATAGGTTTTATGCAACCCGCAACGTGTTCAAACACCAGGCGCTAGATTTTCATAATCTATCGCTTGATATGTCCGAAGTATTAGTCCTACACAAAAAATGAACAGGTTTTCATTTTTTGTAGGAAATTTAATTTAGCCATATTTTGTTCTGGGATGCGCTTTCGCTAGAGGACGTAATTTTCGAATTATTCAAGAAAAATATGCTACGGAACTCGGCGAGATACGATGATTGAATCCCCCCCCCCGGAGATATCACCTTTCCTCTCCACTTATCTCTTTCACTCTCCTCTCGCACCCATTTGGTTACAATCAGTAATGTTTCGTAAGTGATCATTAACTTCTCGAAATTAATAGTTACGTTCTCAGCGGCAGCCTCCATTGGGGAAAAAATTACGTAGTCCATACACAAGAATATGCATAAAGGGTAACAAAACTTCATTGTGAAGGGCGGTTGGAATTCGATAAAACGATAAAGAAGAGATCAAAAAATAATGGGAGAAAGGGGATTTTGGGAAGGGTATGAAAGAGGAAGCTGGTTGATAGAATTTTTATTGAGCATAATTTAATCATTGACCTGAAGGCATTAGAAGTTTTCAGACTGGTAATCTTGAAACTAGATTTTGAAATGTAAGGCATTTTGATGGCCAGATGTGGACATTTATTGGTTATAAACTGCAGATTGAAACTGAAGATACTGCAGAAACATTGGAAATTAAGGAGATGGCGCCTAGGTGAATTGAAACAAGCAATTACGCAAAAGTATTCCGTTTCTTTGTTTCAGTCAATCGTTGCGTAATGATCCTCCTTTCAAAGATGAAATACTGAAAGCAGCAAAAGGTAAAATACCAGAAAGACAAAGACTATTAGAAATCCTTGGAGTACACAGGGTATACTGAATTTAGTTAACGGAAGGATGTAAATATGAAAATGTAGCACATCAAATAAACGAAAGAGAATACAGACGCCAAAGAACGTGATTGAAAAAGTGTAATTTGACTAAGGAGGTATGGCTAGACGACTAGAGGGGGGCTGTAGAAGCATGTGTTACTTCGAGAAAGGCAGATACCTCCGGCAGGAAAGTTAAAGAGGCCTTCGGAGAAAAGAGAAGTAGCTCTTTATGAATATAAGAACTCATATGGAAAGCTAGTGCTAAGCAAAGCAAGAAAGGGAACACAGTGAGGTAGGTGCTGACAGGTGTGAATACTACAGGATCATCAGTTTTATAATTGATGGCCTTAGAATACTGACACGAATTGCTGACAGAATATTGGGCATGAAAGGGAACGCATGGTTCCGAAGGAAATGAAACTGGGTTACGTCCTATCACTGATGTCATTCAATATGTTGTTATTCACTGCAAGCAGTTGAGAGAACCAAGATAAAATATGGAAAGGAAATATAAGTTCAGGGAGAAGAAATATAACCTTTGAGCATAGTCTATGACACTGTAATTCTGTCAGAGATGTAAAGAACTTGTGAGAGAAGTTGAATAGAACGGGTAGTAACTTGAAAATAGATTTGAAGATGAAAGATGAAAAATTAAAAGGAAGATGACAGAATTCTGTCGAGGAAAACCAGGCAATGCTGAAGGAATTAGATTAGGGGTTGAGACACGAAAAGTGTAGATATGTTTTACCACATTTGTAGCGAAATAACTGATGATGGAAAAAGTAGAGAGGATATAAAGTGCAGACAGGCTGTAGCAGGAAAATTATTTTTGAACAAGAGGAATTTGTTACGTCTTTTCTGAAGGGATATGTATGGAGTGTACGCTTGTGTGGAAGTGTGGACGATAAACAACACAGGCAAGAAAGATGCAGAAGTTTTTGAAATGTAGTGTAACACAAGACTGTTGCAGATTAAGCGGGCAGATCGAAAAACTGTTGAGAAGATACTGAACCGAATTGCGGGAAAAAACTTATACCGCTAGTTGAGTAAAAGAAGAGATCAATTGACAAAACAAGTGGTGAAGCAGCAAGGAATCGTTTATCTGGTAAGGGACAGAGGTGTGGGGGATAAGAATTGTATAGGGAGACCAAGGCTTGATTACGGTAATGAGATTAAATGGATGTAGGTTGCCATAGTTGTTCAGAGATGACTAGGCTTGCCCAGGACAGGGTAGCATGGAGAGCTGCATGAAACGAGTTTTCGGGCTGAAGTCCTCAACAACAACAAATGGCCCATTGTGTTTCCCCTTACCCTAGAGCTAACTAGTATTTTATTGCATAGGTTCGGAATGAATTTCCGTAATTTTAATAAACATAACAGATACACATAAGAGTTACACATAGCGGATTAGTCATCAATAGTATGGTCTTCACTATTATAATGTAGCAGCATCGCTTCATGCAGACTTACTGTTCGTTGTTCTTGGATTGCTTCTACAAGACGTCTCAGTTGTCGACAATAAATGTCAGCAGTGATGGCTACAACTTGGGGAAGTAATTCGTAGTTCACCACACCACCGCTGTTCCATCAGATGGATAATATTTTCTCCAGCCTATGCTCGCAGATTCTTTTTTTTTTAAGGGGAGTTGCTACTTTGTTTGAGCTCTGCCATTCCTTTCTTTTCGTTCTGTTTGCGAAAAGATGTCATTTCTCGTAACGATACAGGATAGGAAAGGTCGTTGTTGTTTAGGAGGCAACTGATGACGAGAAAACAGAGAAGCATACACCTATATGGCCACCCGCTGGTCTCTGTGGTTTTGGCTTAGAGCATGTGGTACCCACACACCCGATTTTTGAACCTTTCTCATAGCCTGAAAAAGTCGCACGATGCTGGAATGATTAAAGATCATCACATTCAGCAGTTATCGAGTATACTGACGTGGATTACTGGGGATTAACGCTTTTAAACAATCTACATCAAATCTGGACGATCTTTCTAAACATGAGTCACTAATGCCATAAAGCTCGGAACGAGAAAACCATTTTATTGCCGTGCTCTGTCCAATAGCATTATCTCCATTACGGCGCAAATATTTCTGGCTGCATCGGCTGCTGTCAGCCCTCTACTGAAATCGAACAGAAAAATGTGTCGCAGATGTCCCGATTTCTCCACTTGTCACTCCATATTCTAGCACCCACAGCTCCACCTACAATCTCCAATTGACAAAATGACAATAGGAAAACTCAAACAGTAATAGTGAACTAGAAATAGAAAATGACGACCGGTAAATAAACCCATAGGAAACGGAATACCATCAAGCAAAACAATAGGGCTATGGAATTATGGACCAACCTAATAAATACAGGATGTTTCAAAATGAACATGCCGGTCTTAAGGCCTTGTAGCATTTATTACACTCAAGTTACAATTGTAAATAATACACCAAATGAAACATCAACTCAAACAGTTATGTTAGTATACCTGTGCGCAATGGGAAGAGTATGGAATGACAAAGAGTGACCGAAAAACGTGTTGAACCAGTGCGAGACTTTCACACTTACACAAAGAAGTATCCCCCCGGAAAGTTTATGGGCCTTTCTTTTTCAGTGAATCAACTGTAACTGATGTTTCTTATCTTGATGTGCTACAGCCATGGCCCGTGTCTCAATGGAAGGAAGCTGAACAACACACAAGATGGTGCGCCGCCTCACTGCCATAGCTCATTACGAGACTGGTTAAACGACGTTGTATCCGACCGGTGGATTGGGCGCAAGGGGCCGGTTGACACAGCACTTTATGCATGACCTCCACGTTCACACACGATCTGACGCGATCATGTGTACGAGCCTCCAATACCAGATGGTCTGTCCGAATTTTGGAACAGTGTTATTGCAACAGTTACTCCTGACGCATTGATCAAGGTTTCGGAAAAACTCGTTTATCGATTCGATGTGTGATAGGTGTTCACACTGAATAATTGTAAGAAAAACTGTTTGTGTTTCTCTTTCATTTGGTGTATTATCTATAATTATTAGATGAATGTACACTACTGTCCATTAAAATTGATACACCAAGAAGAAATTCAGATAATAAAAGGGTACTCATTGGGCAAATATATTACACTAGAACTGACATTTGACTACATTTTGACGCAATTTGGGTGCATAGATCCAGAGAAATCAGTACTCAGAACAAACAGGGCAGCAGTCCAACATTTTCTGTATCCAGAAAGGCCCGTAAAGGACCTGCAACTGTAAGGTGTCTGGCAAATCCAACACCTTCCATGAAAACCCTGACATGATAAGCAAATCCAGTAGTATGTCACATAGCTCCGAATAAATCGTGACATTAAATTAACCAAAGTAATACGAGTAACGAGTGAGCAAATGGAATATCACAGACTAACACAAGAATGCCTAAATGCATGTCATTCCTTTCCACCGTGAGACAGACGCAGTTCCGAGGGGAGAAACGAGAACAGAAGCCGAGAGCAGAACCGTGTTAAGCTAGAAGGCCCTACGATAAGGGACGGACACCCAGGTTGCCAGCTAACCTACAGGACCACCCCCCAGCCCATGTTAAGAGCTAGAGCCCTCCAGAAGAACAGTGTAGATCTTACGATAACACTTAGTGCCAAACCAGCCGCAAGTTTTAGCGTGAGACTTTTTCGCGTCTCTGCTACGTTGCAAACGTTAAAAACATTGCCCCACCACGAAACGTAACCGACAGGATCACCCCCAGCCCATGTTAAAAGATAGAGCCCTCCAGAAGAACAGTATTGATCTTACGATAACACTAAAAGGGCCACACCAGCTGCAAGTTTTAGCGTGAGACTTTTTCGCGTCTCTGTTACGTTGCAAACGTTAAAAACATTGCCCCACCACGAAAAGTATAACGTTTCTCATTGGATAGACAGAATTTTTGTAGGCGGAGCTTAAGGTTAACATTGAGACCATGATTGGTCTGATGAAAACACAGCCAGACAGTTTTTTTTAACCAACTTCGGTAAATTGTAGTAAGGAGAAGTTAGAAAGGAGTTGCTTCAGAGTCGGCGAGGTGCGCGGAGCTGTGAAGACCGACGCCCCCTGACACTACCTAGCCAACGACAAGGTAATGAACGCACGCGATGCCTCATAACAGTGCATAAAGCTTCACTCAGAACTGCAGAAGTCTCATCTGTTACACCCCCTTTTTGCGTAATACTAGTGTCGATCGTCAATTAAAGCTCATGGGGTTCACAGTTGCCACTTGAAGTAAAAATCTGAAACGCGATGATTTTTCTGTTATATAATTATTGAGAAGCCACATCAGCCACTGTAATTTACGACAAGTTAGATAAGTAATTAAAGATGATTGAGGGTCACTGTAGACCATTTTGATAGTTTTCTCTTTTGTGAAACTTAATTTAAACCTAGATTATAGATGTGATGTGGCATAGGTATTCCTTTGATCCATTGTAGAACTGGGAAACCCATTCAGAGAATATTCGTTCACATTTTTGTTGAACGCAGTTGGTTTTTAACATCCTGTATTAAAACACTTCCTTTTATCAATAGTGCAATTTATAAACAATGTTTTGTGAGTAGAATAAAATTTCCAATGGTAAACTTAACTGCTTTTTCGACGTTATTTTACCAGATAACTAAAAATAGGAAAGCCTAGAACCTCTTCCACTAAATTTAGTTAGGATTAACATTCTTTTACAGGGAGTGCAGTGGAGCTGACGCTGAAATCATTAAGTATTTGGTTATATCATCGCTAGTCTCACTGAACTCATCTGAACTCTACATGACATGTGTGGTCTGGCGTCTCCTTACCAGCAACAGGTGCCTGGTTCAAACTAGTCAATTCCCTAAAAAACACGCCCAGAGTGCCGTTGCGCGAAAGCGGAAGGGAGACACGACTTAGAACAAACAAAGACCACGCAGAATGTTAGACAACATGCGGTCGTATATTATCCTGCTGAAATGTTGGGTTCCGCAGAGATGGAATGAAGGGTAGAGCCACGGGTCGTAACGCATCTGAAATGTAACGTCCACTGTTCAAAGTGCCGTCAATGCGAACAAGAGGTGACCGAGACGTGTAACCATACCATCACGCCAGGTGATACGCCAATATGGCGATGACGAATACACGCGTCCAATGTGCGTTCGCGCGGTGTCGCCAAACACGGATGCGACCATCATGATGCTTTAAACAGAACCTGCATTCATCCGAAAAAATGACGTTTTGCCATTCGTCGTTGAGTACACCATCGCAGGCGCTCCTGTCTGTGATGCAGCGTCAAGGGTAACTGCTGCCATGGTCTCAGAGCTGATAGTTCATGCTGCTGGAAACGTCGTCGAACTGTTCGTGGAGATGGTTGTTCTCTTGCAAACGTCCCCATCTGTTGACTCAGGGATCGAGACGTGGCTGCACGATCCGTTACAGCCATGCGGATAAGATACCTGTCATCTCGACTGCTAGTGATACGAGGCCGTTGGGATCCAGCACGGCGTTCCGTATTACCCTCCTGAACGATAAACTGCAATCGCGATAGGCTACAATCCGACCTTTATCATAGACGGAAACGTGATGGTACCCATTTCTCCTCCTTACACGAGGCATCACAAGAACGTTTCACCAGGCAACGCTGGTCGACTGCTGTTTGTGTATGAAAAATCGGTAGCAAATTTTCCTCATATCAGCACGTTGTAGGTGTCGCCAGCTGAGAATGGTCTGAAAAGCTAATCATTCGCATATTACAGCACCTTCTTCCTGTCGGTTAAATTTCGCGTCTGTAGCACGTGATCTTCGTGGTGTAGCAATTTTAATGGCCTGTAGTTTAATATATGCTACAATGGCTTAAAACCTATACATTCATGTTGAAACACCCCGTAACAAACAACCGTGACTAAAGATCTTTTGTGTCACCAGTTTCAGGTTAGGAACATGGCGGACCACGGGCGCCACCTCCGCCCGCCGCTTTCACTACCGCTGCTGGTGCTGGCGGTCGCCGCAGCCTCTGCAGCGCCGCAGCTGCTGCCTCTGGACGATGACCCCGACATCGACGTCCGCCGGTCCTACCTGCCCCCGCAGGGCTACCTGCCGCCGCAGGCGGAGGAGCCGCAGGCGTCTTCCCAGGCAGACGTGGCGCTGGCGGCGGCGGCGGCGCCGGACGGCTCTCTGCTGCTGCCCCCGCGGGCGGCGGACGACGAGACCGCCGAGCAGTGCAGTCACTCCTTCCACTCCTTCCTCTGCGGCCGTCCCGGCCGGCGTCGCAGGCCGGGGGCGGCACCGGCGCCTGCTCCACCTCCAGCTCCAGCGGCGACGTTCCAGCTGCCGTCTCGCTTGCTGCCCGAACCCTTACCGAGAACGCTGCCGCCTACGTCGACGTCGCCTCCCCTTCCGCCGAACCCCCAGTTCCAGGCGACTTTCCTGCAGCCGTCTAGACTCAGGCCACCGTCTGAAAATGCGTTACCATCCCAGCATCTGAACTGCACATCTCACGCTACACTGGAAGTCCGACCGCGACTTACGTCCCCACCTGCAGTAATCAAAGACAGTAAACCAGCTCCGTCAGTAGTATCGTTCCGCCAACTGTATACTCCTCAGAAATTTTCCCTTCCAAATGATATCAAGAAAGAAACTAGCGACCACAACTGTACTTCAGAGACGACTCTTAAAGTAGCTTCTCCATCGGCTTTATCGTCGTCACTCAGCCGAGTGCCACCACCTTCTCCAGAGAGAACCTCTTACCCTTCTTTCGAGGAGCGAAGACCTGCACCTGCCATTCACGACCCTACCAACTGCTCCTCGCACACCACAACGAGTTCAACAACCACCACTCCTTCGCCCAGTAGCGTCTTCGCCGAACCGTCACCACAGCCATCGGCGACCTTCGAGTCTGCCAGACTTGCCATACTGCCCAACCATCCACCCGGCTGCACCTGCGGCGCCGACCACAGCGCCAGCTCCAGCGTCGATGCGACCTTCGTCAGCCCAGAGAAAGTCGCAGCGCCCCAGCGGTTTCACATCACAGGGAAGCCTTCTGCTGCTACAACCACTACCACTACTACTACTACTACGACTACTACCACTACGCAGAGGCCGACGACCCCGCGTCCCTCTCCACGGGCACTGGAGCCACTGGCTGCAGCCCCAGAACCTGCAGTGGTCGCGCCACCCAAGTCGTCCTCCTGGTCAGAGGCGGACAGCTGCAGCCACGCCTTCCACAGCTTCCTCTGCAAGAAGCCCCAGGCGGCGTCGAGTAGGAGGAAGGTGTTGCCCGCCCAGCCCATAGAGGGGGACAGCTCCTTCATAAGTGCCGCCAGTGTACGTATCAGAGCGCGCAACTCTACTTCACTAGAAACGGTGGAAAAACCAAGATAATTCACTATTGAACGAAAGGTTGTTTCCCCCAACATTTCTATTCAGTGGTAGTTGTGGCTCAGTCTGCTTAAATGGAAAAGGAAGAAAAGAGAAAGCGCGGGTTTCTAATAAGCGTGGGCACTGGATACACGTCGTAATCTCCTTGTCCCCCTGTCTCTGTCCGTATCCCCTTCCCCATTTCTTTGTCCGTCTCCTCCTACTTCCCCCTCTCTCTGTCCATCAACTCTACAACCTTCTTTGTCCATTTACTCCTTGCCCCTCTTTCTTTCCACTTCATCTTGCCCTCTCTGTTCCCCCTTCTCTACGTCCACCACGTCCTACCTCCTCCCCCTGTCCATCTTCTTCCCCCAGCCTCTGTACATCTCCTGCTGCCCCCTGTTTCTGTCCATCTCCTCCTTCGCGTTTCCTATGTGCATTTCCTCCCATCCCTCTTTCCATCTCCCGTTCCCCTCTCTGACCTTAAGCATTGTTTGCACTTACTGATAATCCAAATCCTGCAATAGTATTCTGATCATAAGCCAATAAGCCATAAGCACAATTTCGCTGTTTGCTAAGAACGTTCACTATTTATTAATCGTACTAATTAGATACATACAAATATTAAAGAACGCAGTACCTGAAACACGTCCGTGTCAGAAATTCAGCGTTTTGTCAAAATTTCAATGCACTCGGTCGAGAACATTAGGAGATTAACGATTCTGAGCAAACCAATATTTACATTTTTATAACGTTTCCCGCTTTTATTACATACGAATTACATACATAACCGGTGTTATGCCAGTGGGGATATAAAAACACTTGAGTACTCGAATGCAACGTTGAGTCAAAATTTTACAGCAATGCATGAAGAATCTTTGGAGATTTGAGATTTCGAAGAAACAAGCATCCAAGTTTGTGCTTGTGTAGAAAAGTGTATGTCCCAAATGGCAAATTGTAGGAGACGAGGTACTGTCAGAAGTGAAGGTGTGAGGACTGCGCGTGAGTCGTGCTTGGGTACCTCAGACAGAACAGCGAAAGGCAAAGGTCCCGAGTTCGAGTCTCGGCCCGGCACACAGTTTCAATCTGTATCCATCGGTATACGGGCCTGTTTTTATTTACCTATTTTTTATGTACGTAATACATAAATGTATATAAATTTGATAATAGGGAAACGTTGTTACAAAAATCTAAAAAATTTACACACACACACACACACTCATGCACACATAGACATCCATATATATATATATATATCGTATTATCTTCCAATGTTGTGTCACAATTTTAAAGTAACCGGTCAAGAACCCTCGGAGTTGCACGATGTTGAAACAAATTTGTTTTACAGCGTACGGTATTATTCATAAATGTCTTCTCTGTTCCAGAAGACGACGGTACAAAAATAAAACAAAGACATCAGTGGAGAGGGTATTTCCGCAGGTTTCGATTCGTTTTCGCGTCGTGGCGTAGTTGAAGAGAGCAATCACGAGGCGGTAGGCGTGCAAGAACCTGTAAGCGAATTGTGTGCTCCATATTATCCCATTAAATTAACTTTATGACAGCAAGAAGGCAACCAAATAAACAGATTCCAAAAGTGTAATTTTGTTCTTCGTTACGCACGCATTTCGAATCGACATATTGACGTTCTTCGAATCAAGAACGGTATCTACATAGAGCACAATGTCATTAACGAAATTGGAGTGCTTCTCTATCCACAGATTTTCTTCTACTTCCCTATTTCAAAGTTTAGCCTCCCGTGCCTTTTCGGTCTTTACTATTTACTGCCATCTGTATCTGCGTCTTCCTATGTCCCTCGTTTATCTCTGCTGACAAGGCATGACCTAGCATTCGTGGTATCCTCTCTAGACTCATCCTTTGGGTGTGATTTTTCAATAATGTTTTATTTCCTTCAATATTTTCATTGCTCTTATGAGTTCCTGATTTCTAAAATACACGTTTATTATATGGTCGTCAGTGGTAGCACCTTTAACGTTCCTGAGAAATCTTATTTCTTCTGCCTGTAAATTACTTTTATCACTTTCCTTTACGGATCCGTGTCTCACATACAGCAGTACATATGTAGCGACAGGTTTGTAAAATGTTAGTATTCTTATTAGGTCTACAACTTTGCCTTCGCCGTTTTTTCTCGAAGTTTGAGACTATTTCGAAAAACGTGCAAAAACTTCACTATTCAAAATACTTCCTATCGCTACCCACTACTTTCTCCCATCTTACAGGCAACATTAAATCCCGCGGGGAAAGAACCGCGTGTCTTTTTAGAAGATACATGAGTCGATCAAATTTTACACTTGTTCATGTGGCCGGAAGTGCTGGTCAGCGAGACCGTGTGCCGTTAATCTAAAAAGGTGCTAGTCGGGGGGAGGGGGGGGGCATTACCTGGAGAATATGGTGGGTAAGGTAGGACTCCCAATTTCAACGTTTCCAAGTGTCTTTCGACGGATTTTGCAACACATTGTCGAGCACTGTAATTCCACAAAATCATCTTCTCATATCTGATGCAGTATGTGGCCGCATGTCTTTCACCGCTCGGCTCAAACGCATCAATTGTTTCCGGTAAGCATTCACTCCGATTTTTTCCGTCGGTTTCAGTAGCATCGAAAACCTTCTCTTTTCCACCGCCACGTCCGTCTTCACGTCAAGACCACCACTCTCGAAGCCGTGAAGGAAATGTCTGCAGGTTTTTTCGCTTGTAATTCGCGCAACTTGAGTCTTACCCAGGATTTTATGAGCCTCAGCCGCAGATATCTTCATATTAAAACAGAAAACTAAAACTTCCCGTAAATGACGATATCAGGGCACGTAAGCTGACGTATTCAATCTAGAATAGCTTTCTGATACAATCACAAATCGGCTAATATTTTAATGGCGTTATGTTTTCAAATGTCTAAACTTATTGTATGGCCATCACCTGCACCACCAATTGCCGCTACTGCCATCTATTGCAAAACGGCGGAAGCAGAGTTGTAGACCTAATACTTTTGTTATCTTCCTTATCTTGCTTTAGAATGTTTTATTTATCACACCGCTTATTGATTTATTTTCTTAATCTTATTTTCTGTATTCTCGTCTATAGCATGGTTTACATCGTAACCTGATATGTGCCTGTGTTCTGGATGCCTTAAGGTTTTCACACTGTCTTCTGATGCAAGTCTGCATCTTGATAGCTGCTTCTCTATGTAGCCGCAGTTCAAATTTAAACATTTATCTTAGAACTCCACTGGGTTTCACATGTCTTCTGGATATTCAGTAGCCACTAAGATGTCGAACCAGTCACTAATCTCCACTTTCAATTCACTGTCACTGCAGTATAGTTTTTTATGCAAGAAATCGTCCAACTTTGGAAAAAGATGGTAATTATTTCGAGCCAAGCCCCGGCTATAAGGCGCTGTTCGAAAACTTTTCGCTTAAACTACCGAAGCAAATACTTCGCCAACACAGCAGAATGCGCGTGAACGTCATACTGAATCACAAAGTTATATGTTTATATGTTCAGATGTGCTAACAAAACTAACGTGGTTCCATTTAAAAAAACTTAGGTTTGTGTTAAAAAACGTACCTCCGAGCATTTTTGTATGGTTTGTATTAAACAATTACACCAGCCCCTCTCCTCACGTTCGGTCTGTGGAATCGGTTCGTCAGTATTTGATGTGGTTTACGAAATATATCCAGCGGTAACGTTAGGTGACTCACCCTGTATATATAGATATAACGAAATAATCAAGAGCCACTTTCATAAAAGAAATTTAATTTTTTACGCGGTTTCAAACATGCAGTGCCCTTCTTCAAAAAGCTAAGCAAAAATATATACCGCAACTAAGTAGAAGTCAGGTAGGAATATTCAAACTAAGGACGAAAAGTTTAAAAAAATTCCGATTTTGAAGGTAAAAATGGTACATGTTTATAACAAAGGAACTATTTGGGACTACAAATAATGAGATTCACGCAGAATATTGCTATGATCCTACAAAATTACAAGAACAATAAGTAATTCAATAATGTGTCCGTTAATGCAATAAGAACTCGCAAATGCCTATTTGTGGTTCATAATGCCTGTGCAAAAATGTTATAAAGAAGCCTGTCAACAAGTGCAGACATCATGCAGGAACTAGAGTGAATCAGCTAGTGACAAGCGTATGTTGAGGTTGGCCTGAGGATGGGGATAAGAGTACACAACTATAGTTGTCATAAATCATAAAGGAAAAAGTAAGTACAACAATATATGTTGAAATATGAAACAAACCAGTAACTCTAGCTCCTTATCATATGCTTACCCTTAGACAAACATTACACCTTACGTAAATCATACCACCGTAGAATACAGTTATTTACAATATACACGTAGAATTACTTCGGAAAAAGTATCAAAATTTGTCTTAAAGTACTAAGCGATTTACAGGAGATGGTTCTTTTGAAACGACACGCACGATTTCCTTCACCATCCTCGAAACAATACGAGGTGGTGTTCCGTCCCTAATAATCTCAATGCTGACGGTATGTTATATCCTAATCTTCGTTCCTACTTTTTTTAACAGTATTCTCGGTAAGGTGATAAAGGAGTGGTAATGAGAAACCACAGGAGTGGATATAATACTGGAATACAAGAAAGTAGGAATACTTATTGATTATCTGGCTTCCACGGACAAAGTGATATTATCGGAACGATTACAAAAGGAGGTTAATCAAATTATCCTACTAAGAGACAAGCGGCATAGGAGCCCGGAGTAGAATGCCTCTATGGTGGCAGTGGTGGTCCGTTGTCAGGATGTTGGCTGTTGATAACGCATGAAAACAGCATCATTAGTCGGACACTTTATTCATACTCTTGTACGAAACTCGCAGCAGCTTTGCTAAGATGACTATCCCTTTTGGGCAGTGGTGAGAGCAGCACGTGGATGACCACTGTGGCCAGGGGGCGGCTAGAGGCGACATTTGACGTCAGAGCCCAGAGGAATGCTGGCGCTCCGAGCCGCGCACCAGCATGTGCAGCGGCTATGCATGGCGCGCCTGCTTGCGACAAGGCGTAGCAGCACCGCATAAGTCCGCTGTAATTATCGCACAGGATTTCTGCCTACAGAAGCGGAGCTCACCCTTGCGAGATAAGTCTCTTGGCACCGGGATGCCCGCAACGGCTTAGGAGGGTTAGTTGCTGCACCAGCCTACATCTGCACTGAGGTAACAAACCTCTTGAGATAGCGATGTGCACATGGAGGTAGTGTCGCGAGCACAAGTTGTAAAAGAGCAGAGCACTGCTAGAGCTGAAATTTATACTCAGGTGTCGGACGTGATTACGGTCGCACGATGGGAGTTAACAGACTCTGAATGAGGAATGGTAGTTGGAGCTAGACTCATGGGACTTTCCATGGAAATTAAATCTTCGGAGATCCATGGTGTCAAGAGTGTTTCGAGAATACCAAATTTCAGGCATATCTCTTAGCACGTACAATGCAAAGGTAGGCGGCCTTCACCTAACGGGCGAGAGCAGCGGTGTTCGCCTAGAATTGTCAGTGCTAATAGACAGGTAATACTGGGTAAGTAACTGCAGAAATCGATGTTGGACGTACGGTGAAAGTATCCGTTAGAGCAATGGTCTATGGCAGTATTGCAGCAGCCAATTTACACGAATGCCTTTGCTAACAGCACGACGTTGCCTGCAGCGCTTCACCTCTAAAAATGGTTCAAATGGCTCTGAGCACTATGGGACTTAACTGCTGTGGTCATCAGTCCCCTAGAACTTAGAACTACTTGAAACTAACTAACCTAAGGACATCACACACATCCATGCCCGAGGCAGGATTCGAACCTGCGACCGTAGCAGTCGCGCGGTTCCGGACTGAGCGCCTGGAACCGCTTGACCACCGCGGGCGGCGCTTCATCTCTGCTTGTGACCATATCAGTTAGACCATAGACGACTGGAAAGACGTGGACGGGTTAGATGAGTCCCGATTGCAGTTAGTAAGAGCTGATGGTTGGTTTCGGATATTTTTTGAACATTTGTCCAATAATATAAAACGGCCAACAGGTAGCGTAACAAAATTTAAATCTAATTTAAAATCGTTTCTCGTACACTGCACCTATTCCACTGAGGAATAGTGAGAAAAAAAAAAAAATGGTAAAGAAGTAAGGGTAGTTGAATAGTTGCGACTAAAAATAATAATTTGCACATTAATATTATCAGTAAACATGTATACATGTTCTGTAAAGTGACTCGTTCCGTAATATTTCGATAGTGGACTCGTTCAAATTGTCTATGGAAGATGTAGCTAGCTAAATAACTAAGCAGGACATCGATAAAGGCCTAGGAGAGAAACGGCTTTCTAGGACCGCTGGTCTGGAACTGCTGCCCTCCAGGGCAGATGTCTGCTGTGGTCAAATGGAATCGGAAATGACTCATCTGTGTGATGGCGCCAACTGCAAGAAGGCGGACTCAGAGCCTGCAGTAGGGTCGTTGGTGGTGAAGGCCCAAACCATCGATGGCTGCATGCAGAACCATACGGCCCCATCGCATGGCCTAGTACGCTTCTCGTGACTGGTGCTACCTGACTGTAACACCCACTGTTAGAACTGGTGCGTACTTATACAGGTTAGGTGCTCAGTTGTTGTTGCAATGGACTGTTTCTAACCACGTACGGCGTAACACGTCTGTCACTCGAGGATGAGGAAACCGACCAGCCGGTCCTGCTGTAGCCTTGCCCTCTTGCTGTGTTATCGGAATTCCAATTCTCTACCCTGCTCGGCTCGCAGTGTGTAAAAAGGCCGGTTGCAGCATCTGCCATGAGAGTGTTTTGGCTCTACCGGATTCGAAGGCTTCTCACAACTGCTGTGGCGAAGGTACTAGTTTCATAACAGGGCCCAAAAAATAGTGGTTGCGCTACAGCAGGTCTGCAGAAAACGTCGAGAGAATGCACAGAATATGAAGAACATGAAGGCATCTCGCTGGTGGATGACAATAGAAGGGAAAAAATTCGAAAGACAGAGATGTTTAAAAACCTGATGTAGTAGACGGAAATTGGGCTGACAGAAAGAGAAGCACTAGGAGCAGCAAGTGAAATGACAATATCTACAATAAAAAGAATATTTCGATAACTGTAAATCTGAGATATTACCAGACAATGACCCACCCTGAAGGCTTATAACAGCCTCCTAAAAGTCTGCGCCTTGCAAGAACAGTATGACTTAAAAGGTTAGAGCTTATGGAACCAAAGGTGGATATTGGGACCTCGAAGAACAGGAGCTAGCTAATAAGAAACGCGATCTAACAAAGATCTGTGTACTCTCGCAGAGGAAATCTCGGGTATCATCAAGAAAACAAAGACCATGTTCCTTGGACACATCGTTAGTATGGACATGGAGAATATGACACATCAGATAATACAATTTTGTCAGTAGAAGAACCAAAGTATGCTGCATCCAGGAGGTAAGAAGGTATATGGAAGAAATGGCAAAACGAGAAACAGAGATTTACAACAGGGTGACTTCAAATTAAAATATTCAGGCTGGCCGGCCTGGGTGGCCGAGCGGTTCTAGGCGCTACAGTCTGGAACCGCGCGACCGTTACGGTCGCTCCCCAGAATTATACCCAGCGCAAAATCTGCATGGGACGAAGCGCAAAGAAGGGAACAAAGTATCAGAATGAAACAATACTGGAAATTAATTTGGTCCTGTGCTGACAAAACGAAAAGAAGCAGTAGGAATTAGGTGTCCCTGATTCAGTGGACCAATAGTTTACAGGCAGCTCCTTCTCTGTAAGCTTGAAGCGGAGAGAGGAAAACGTTTTGCAAGAAATAAAACAAAAAAATATATAGATGCTGGTTGTGTCCTTAGTTGTAAATTACATTGCTAGCCGTTAATGTTTCAATACGAAGAATGACAGTAAATAATGAAAGTTCGAAGTATGCGATACAGTAGGCAAAATACATGAGTGGCCACGGCTTGTGACAACAATGGATCTTAGTCCACTGTACATCAAGACGAAGTAAAGGGTACGTCATTCGATTGCTGATCCAGCTCTCTGCCAAGGTTCATCAACAGTAGTTCGTGACGAATGGTACTAGAGAAACTACTGATCAAGATACTAGTCGAACACCGTATGCAGGTCAGCATGGCACAAGCATAGCACGGTCTTGCACTACCTTGTTGAAAGATAACGATGTCTCTGAGACAAGGCATAGCCATTCGTCTCAACACGTCAGAAACGTAACACATACGGTTCACAGTTGGTCGTGCTATTTACTCAGTGTGTACATATACCTACGCACCAATTACTGGGAGCGTATTTTGATGATGGGTACAATATGGCAACGTCCACCCTCCAGAAAGTCCGTGACACATGGGTATATACAAGGGGACGACAAAAATTTGGAAACACTAAAAACTCATTATCATGCCTAAGGCGATAACGAAATGCTTCCAGGGATTTCCCTTTGAGTTCACTGATAATACCCATAATAGTCACGTGTTGACAGAACCTACCGCTAACAAACGTAGCAGACGCCTCTGACTGTTACGATATCTTTATTTAGTCCGATTTTGTGAGGATCCCAAACACTTGAGCCGTGCTCTATAATGGGTTGTACTAGTGATCCACACGTGGGCACTTTTGCAGATGAGCTACACTTTTCTAGCGGTCTCCCAATGAATCGATCATTTACTTCCCTGATACCAATCTCAAGTATTTGTTGAATTGCATACACCTTTTCAACGTTTCATCCACGCATTTAATTGACGTGACTGAGTCAAACAGCCAGCCACTATCATTGTGTTGAAACGTTCAGGGACTGTTTTTCCTAGTCATCGGAATTAAGTTACTTTATTCTATACTTAGAGCTAGCTGCCATTCATCACATCAACTAGAGATTTTGTCCTACTCTGAGGAGACAAAAGTCGTGGGATAGCGATATACACATACACCGATGGTGGTGTTATCGCGTACAGGAGATATAAAAGGGCACGCTTTGGTGAAGCTCACATTTCTACTCAGGTGAATCGAACGAAAAGATATTCTACGTGATCAAGGCCGCACGATGGGAATTAACAGACTTCGAATCGGAATGTTTGCTCGTGCTAGATGCGTGGCGCATTCCATTTAGGAAATCGTCAGGGAATTCAATTTTCAGAGATTTAGAGCGTCAAGAGTGTGTCGAGAATATCAGATTACGGGCATTACCCATCATCACGGACAACGCAGTGGACGACATCCTTCACTTAACGACCGAGAGCAGTGGCTTTTGCGTAGTCAGTGGTAACAGACAAACAACAATGCATTAAATAACCACAGAAATCAATATTAGATGCACGATGAATGTATCAGTTAAGACAGTGTGGCGTAATTCGGCTTTAAAGAGCAAGTTCCTTTGCGAACAGTACGTCATCGACTGCAGTTGCTCTCCTGAGACGCGACTATATTATTTGGACCCTAGACGACTGGTAAACCGAGACTTGGTCAGATTTTAGGTGGTACGAGCAGGTGGTTGGTTGCGAGTGTGGCACAGACCCAACGAAGTCATAGACCCAAGTTGTCAACAAGACACTGTGCAAGCTGGTGACGGCTCCATACTGATGTAGGCTGTGTTTACACGGAATGGAATGGGTCGTCTGACCCAACTAAACCGATCATTGATTGGAAATGGTTATGCGAGGCTACTTGGAGGCCATTTACAGCCATTTATGAACTTCACCGGATCACAATTGCTCGCGATGTGTTTGAAGAACATTCTGGAGAATTCGAGCGAATGATTTGGCCACCTAAGTCGCCCTACATGATAGGCTTCGAACATTTATGGGACTTCGTCTGAAGGTCGGTTTGTGCGCAGAATACCACTCCGGCAACAATCCGCAATTATGGTCGGCAATATCGCGGACACTGCTCGCTTGTTCTGCAGTGTCCATGTCACGTCGAGTTCCTGCACTACACCAGGCAAAAGGTGATCCGACACAATGTTAGGAGCCCGCATCTCGTGGTCGTGCGGTAGCGTTCTCGCTTCCCACGCCCGGGTTCCCGGGTTCGATTCCCGGCGGGGTCAGGGATTTTCTCTGCCTCGTGATGGCTGGGTGTTGTGTGATGTCCTTAGGTTAGTTAGGTTTAAGTAGTTCTAAGTTCTAGGGGACTGATGACCTAAGATGTTAAGTCCCATAGTGCTCAGAGCCATTTTTGAACAATGTTAGGAAGCACCTCACGACAGTGTAGGAATCACTTGCGCTTTCTTGTTGTCGATTGGGATTTTGCACTAGGCGAGATCTTCGCGATAAATACAAGATAAGAATGGGACCAACACAGAAGGAAGCAAGACTAGGATTTAACGTCTCGCCAACAATGAGTCGTTATATATGGGAAACAAGAGCACATTATTGAACTATAGGGCAAGAAACTCGGCCTTACCCTTTCAAAATAAGCATCAAAGCATTTACCTGGAGGGCTTTAGGGAAATCACTGAAAATATAGATGTGAATAACTCGACACGAATTTTATCCATCGTCCTTCCGAATGTTAATTCAGTCTGCTAACCACTGCGCCAACTCGTTCGGCGTCTCAGTGCCTCAAGAGTGTACTCTCTGTGAAACCAATTTGTGATATCATCCCGACCAGGCAGTTGCTTACATCACCAAGGAAGTTTGTTTGTATGTCCCTCTCACATGAGTATGGGCGACGGTCGAAATATACTATGTCTGTAAGATCCTCCTGCATGACTTATCTTGCCAGTAACGAATTCCAGTACGTGCTGACAAGCGTTCGTCCTTCGTACATGATAATAAGACGTTCTCACAAACAAACAACATTAGAATCCATACATATTATAAAAATTGATTTACGAATGTAATGGACGGTTATAATTAAAATGCAGCTGTTTACGGGGGCGCAGAGAGTGTTGCAGCTATCGTATAACTTGGCATATATTCTAACGCATTAATGTGGAACCGATTTAACCTGAAAAAAAAATAGTGGCAATTTTTGCCACCAGGTGCCAAATCTGGCATTGTACACCGTTTGTTTGACGCTACGACATCCGTCCTGTCGTTTGACAACCCATAACGGTTAATAAAATTATCAGCATTATGCCTTTCTCTTGTTTGACGTTTTCTATCCATGTCCCGTGCCTAATCCGTTGCGTATGGAAACATTTCAGTTTGTCTTTCTTGCATCCACAGCGCCATATTTGCACCAGGTTCCAAAACTGGGACCAGTTTTTTTCCTAGCATAAATCGGTTTCACATTAACGCATTCGCAAATCTACCAAGTTTCGCTGCCATACTTAATTACAACCCACTCTGAACCTTTGTGAATACTTGCACTTTCTTCAGTCCGGAACCGCGCTGCTGCTACGGTCGCAGGTCCGAATCCTGCCTCGGGCTTGAATGTGTGTGATGTCCTTAGGTTAGTTCGGTTTACGTAGTTCTAAATCAAATGATTCAAATGGCTCTGAGCACTATGGGACTTAACTGCTGTGGTCATCAGTCCCCTAGATCTTAGACTACTTAAACCTAACTAACCTAAGGACATCACACACATCCATGCCCGAGGCAGGATTCGAGCCAACGACCGAAGCGGTCGCGCGGCTCCAGACTGTAGCGCCTAGAACCGCTCGGCCACTCCGGCTGGCCGTAGTTCCAAGTATAGGGGACTGATGACGTCAGATGTTCAGTCCGATAGTGCTTAGAGCCATTTGAATACTTGCACTTTATAACCACCCAGTATGTTCCACATCGCCTCCAAACGTTTTGTTCCACTACTTCCTTGTAACTAATGTATCCAGGAGACATTTTTTAGACAGTATTCACACTTATCACTGAATGTACCTGCTAAATCACATCATTGTACGAAAGACAGTTTAGAAGGTACTGCGTCATAAACAATGAGACGCTTGAAAGACTGCCGCATATGCATATTGTCTTAATTTAGAGGACATAGGCGGATACAGATGGCAGGGAGGAGGGCAGAGAAAGGGGGAGAATGAAATGGACAGAGAATGGGGAGAGGATGAGATGGTTAGAGAGAGGAGAGAGGAGGAGATGGAAACAGATTGATGGGATGAGGTGATTAATAGGGGGAGCGGGTGGAGGAGATGGAAAGGAGAGGGGGACGAGGAATTTACTTACTGTGAAGGTGGAGATGGAAGGTCGAGGAAGAGATAGAGGGAAGAATGAGGTGATGGACGGAGAGAAGGGAAGCAGCAGATGGACAGAGAGAGGAGAGGAGCACTTGGACAGAGAGAGGAGGATGAGAAGATGTACACAGACTGGGGAAGGAGGACATAGATAGAGGAAAATGGACGAGATGGATTAAAAGAAGATTGTAATAAATACATACCAGGGCAACGTCGGTTACTGGACTACTTTATCATATAGTCACCAGTCTCTCATTAAGTACAGATTGTAGATGACATTTCTGCGACATGCTTTCTATTATTGCCTTACAGTGCTGATCTACTGCATATCCACATGTTCAGTGTATATAATGTCAGTCTGAAATCTACTACAAGTGGATGTCATTCTGTCACCATTTTAATGGTCTACGGAGCGGATTCTCATTTCTGTAATGCTTCTGAACCTCGGTTACGCTCACGCGACTTCCAATTTATCTCAAAATGGCTGGAAGACGTTTTAATTGTGAAAAGCCCCACAGTGCGTTTGGCTGCATGTATTTTCGGAGTGGAAAAAAATTCCGGTACGTTTTCAATACGTCCTGTTGTAAAATTCCTTTGTCAGCTACCTCCATGCACCCATCTCACAGCGCAGTTGAAATTTCATTCGTGAACGATTCCTGACATTTTAATTAGGTTTCGCCTGTTACATGTCGCTATTTTCAGAATCAGTCTGAGGGATGGAATTCCGGCATTTTGTTATATCGTTGCTCGACAGGCCGGTTTCCATTGATACGCATCAGTGTAAGAGAACGTAACGGCGTCGACCGTATCCAAAAGAAGAGAAATAGAGGCATGACATTGAAGTGTTTTATTGGAATCAAAAAACCGGACAGCTCTGTTTAAGGGAACCGTATTGTAAGAACTACAACATAATCGGCAATTTACTGTCACGTTCGCTATACCTCCGACCACAGGTCAGGCATTAAAACTCCATCGACGTGGAATGATGGAAGCAGGGATGGTTAGAATTTTACGTTCCGTCGACGTCGAGGTGATTGGAGACTGATCACGAACTCGGACTGTGGCATGATGGCTACTGAAATAGAATGTGTACATTTCAGAGGAACCATCTCGGTATTTACCTTAAGCAGTGTATGGAAACCGCGCAAAATATCAAGCAGGAAGGCCGAGTGAAGACCTGAGGCGCCGTACTTCCGAGTACGGGCACATTTTCTGAACACTGCTCCACGTCGCTCGGTGTTTGCATAGACTTCATCAAGGTCATAGAACTAGCTGTGTAGGATGAGAACGGCGACCGAGATCGATAGTTACTTTTCCAGATGTACCATCTCAGAATTCTTGCGCGTGGTTTTGGAGAAACGGCGAGGGAGCTAAATTTGATACAGAAACCCTTTCAACTTCATTTTGGGGCAGAAATAACTGGGTTTGATATCGAGCCATCTCGGATTGCATTAGCTTATGTTGTTTTTAAGCCAATCAAAGGAATTATAATTCTCTGTCGATTCTGGAAACTCCATTTTAAAATTTGGTAATAAATACCGCGTCACATCCTGTATTATGTCTTTAATTTCCGTTAATTAGAGCGTGTTTGGGTCTAGATCATGCGTGTTTCTGTTGACTGTACCGTTCAATTCGTGCCTGTTCGCGTTCAATTTACTAATCTTTTTTCAGTACATCAGTATCAAATACTGATGAATTAAGTGATGATCAAGAACGTATCCAACGGGAGAATCATTCGTAGTGGGCTGTTGAGTCACCAAAACATAATTCACATCAGTATTTTCCATTGGAACTGAATCTGAGGGTTCATTACTGTTACCAATCTCAGACTCCACACTACATCATCTACCCTCGCTGCTTGACTATGAGAGTTCTTATCAACAACAACCTCACCGTTACATTTAAGTTTAAAATTGAGTTTCATGTAAAAAAAAATTTCCAGGTTGTAATGCAATGAAAATTGTCTGTTGTTGATGTATCACGTAGATAACACGTTTTTAGCCTGTTCAGAGTTGTTAAAATGAAATGATTAGGGGCCATAACAAATTTGAAGTCGCACTCGCCGTTCCTTGTCCTAGAACTAGCGACGTTGTACATAACACTACCATCGAAATGGCAATGTCATACTCACCTATTTCTTGTCTCCAAATCCAACATGATTTTATCCTTTCCTCAACTACCGGTCCTCTGCGGACATGAGTAAATACATGAAAAATATAAATTAAGTAAAAACAATAACCAGGTTTCGAACACGGGACGCAGAAAGCGAGAAACCGTGACGCTTGCTACTGTGCCACCAGCTCGGCTGAGTTTCTCGCGCGCTTAGTGGCACCTAAATTACGTAAGAAACTTTGAGAGTCGTTATCTCTCAAACTATCGAATAGCTACTGACAAGACTAGATACGTGTTTGCTTATTTTGCTCGTCTTCCACTGAGCGGAGTTTCTGGCAAACAGTGCTCAGGCACTTACCAAGTTTTCCCTTTTAGTCTACTTCTTGGGTCGCCACTTCGAAGTTAAATTCGTAACTAGCATTTCTTCTGCCTTTCAGTATTTTCACCGAGCGAGGTGACGTAATGTAGTTTGACTCTTACATACGTAGACGATTGCAGCAACCAGCCACTTCTTACAGTGCTATTTATTTATTTAAACTGCACTGCTACCGGTTTCAAACGGACAGGTTCATTTTCAGACGACTAGTTCACGTTTTACATTAGATTTCGCCTTTTATTTCCCTAACAGACGAAATGTCGTTGGGGTGTTGGTGTCCTACAACCAATACAAGATGTGAGACAATGCCTTTTTAACTGTAATTGTGCCTCACAACGATTTTAACTCATGTACAAAAATTATCAAAGGGAAGATGTTTCGATTACTTACGATGACGAATTCGCGCCGTTATGTTCCAGTGCCGGCTGCTTATCATCTTGCAGCAGCGAAAACTATATAGAGCACTTTTTAAGTATATGTATGCACATAATGTAAAACACCACTCATACACTAAGAAGTTTCATCACATAGAGGTATGTATACAAAGATAGCGACATTACAACCGTAACAATGCCAAAGGCTTTAAGTCTCAGAGGTATTTCGTTATGTACATAGTAGAAATTTACACACTGATAATATTACATTACTTACGAGTCACACTGAAAGAGAAATGATTAAAATTAACATAAACAAATGAAGCAGTTAGTTATAAAGTGTTGTTGCAGTGCAATCACGTAAATATTATAGTATACATTGGAACCAAAGTAAATGATAAGACCAGATGTACACAAATAATAACTATGGATATATTATGGCATACATTGAAGTCACAATAAATGATTTGGCATGGACGTGCATATATAAATATTACAACTTTTTTACGTTAAATTGGAAACACTGGCTAACTCGATTTGTTCATTGAGGAGATTTTGTGGTGATTCGCTTTTATGTACATATATTTATCTCCCCTCAAACAAATGCATAAAGCTACCTTTCTCAGCATGTGTAATACTTGTATATAGCCGGCCGGAGTGGCCGTGCGGTTTTAGGCGCTACAGTCTGGAGCCGAGAGACCGCTACGGTCGCAGGTTCGAATCCTGCCTCGGGCGTGGATGTGTGTGATGTCCTTAGGTTAGTTAGGTTTAATTAGTTCTAAGTTCTAGGCGACTGATGACCTCAGAAGTTAAGTTGCATAGTGCTCAGAGCCATTTGAGCCATTTGTACATGGTCTTCAGTGCTCTTTATTCCATGATTGTTGTGTGCAAGGCAAGTGTGGATTTTGAAATGTTGTTCAAACATATGGCGTCTGCATGATCTCTGAATCGAGTCGCAATGTTTCTTCCAGTTTGTCCTATATAGTAAGAGGGTCACCTTTGACAGCTGAGTTTGTATATGCCATGAGTTTGTATGAGGGGTTGTTATTCTTTAAGTTATGAACTGCTAACTGCTGGAGTTTGTTTTTGTGGAAGCTTGTTTATGTTTTTAAATAGATAGCTTATTTTATGAGATATGTTCCCTGAGAAAGTTAGTGGAATACTGTTTTTGCTGTTTGTTACTGTGTCTTGTGTTAGTTGCATGGCTGTCAGGTGTGTAGCTTTGCTGACTGAAGGTTTTTGGATTTTTTGTGGTAATTTGTCTATCATGAGAAAACTGTATTCATTGTCGAAGGCTACGGTTTTAATGAGACTGATTTTTTTTTCTTTTTGGTCTGGTTCAAGTCGAATTTTGTGTAGGCGATTCACTGTGGATCTAAAATATGCCATCTTATGCTGGTTTGATGTTAAGATGAGCTGTTGATACATACGTCAGCGATTGTTGGTTTTCTATCAACCTTAAAATGATTTTATGGTTTTTGTTGGTGACGTAGTGGTCAGCACACTGAACTCTCATTCGTGGTGGCATAGATTCAGAACCCCAGACGCTCATCCACTCAAGATTTCCACGACCCACTAAATCACTTAAGACATTTGCAAGCATACATCCTTCAAAAAGGTCACGGTTAATTTCATTCCCCATTCTTGAAACAAATGAAGCTGGTGCTCTGTCTCTTATGACCTCGTTTCCTTTAATAATTTCTCCATTCATCGGTTTACTAGCAGTCCATATCTTTTATTCTGCAAGTGGCCTCTCCATTGTGCAAGTTCTTTAATTCTTATCCATTTCCAGAACAGCGAATTCATCAACAAATCTTTCCACTAATGTACTTTTCCCTCCAGTATCAATTTCACATTTGAACACGAAATGAGGTCGTTGGAACCTTCTGAGGAGATTGTGGAATTCTGTGTCGCTGTTATACGATAGCTTATTAAAATTGGTTAATGGTTCGGGTTTGCACCAATCATCATATGCAAAAACGGGAAAATATAAACAATAATAGTCAATGGATTTATAAAAACAAGAAAATGAATATGAAATGTGAGGATAAAATTAATAAGCTACCTACAACTTCCAATATCGCCACAAACTGGCGTAGCCAGTACATAACAGAACAAAAGTACAGTATGAAGCTCTTATCTTTACATTATATGAAGTTTACAAAGATCGGCACTAGTAAAGCAGCAGCTACAGACAGTTGACATTGTACCTACACTCAGTGAGGTGACAAAAGACATGAGATAGAGATATGCACATATAGAGACAGCGGTAGTATCACGTACGCAAGGTATAAAAGGCAGTGCATTGGCAGGGCTGTCCTATGTAATCAGGTGATTCATGCGAAAATGTTATTGGCGTGATTACGGCAGCACGACGGAAGTTAACAAACTTTGAACGCGGAATGGTAGTTGCAGCTGGACGCATGGAACATTCCATTTAGGAAATCGTTCGGGAATTCAATATTCTGAAATCCAAAGTGTCAATAGTGTGCCGAGAACACCAAATTTCAGGCAGGAACAACGCAGTGGTCAACGGCCTTCACCTAACGACCGAGAGGATCGGCACTGTGCAGGCTGGTGGTGGCTCTATAACTGTGTGGGCTGTGTTTACATGGAATTGACTGGGTCCTCTAGTCCAGCTGAACAAGTCATTGACTGGAAATGGATATGTTCGGACACTTGGAGGCCTATTGCAGCCATTCGTGGACTTCATGTTCCCAGACAAAGATGCATTTTTTTTTTATGGATGACAGTGCGCCCTGTCACCGGGCTGTAATTGCTCGTGACTGGTTTCAAGATCATTCTGGACAATTCGAACGGTTTATTTGGACACCCAGACAGTCCAACACCAACTCCGTCGTGCGTTTGTGGGACATAACCGAGATGTCTGTTCGCGAGCATAATCCTGCACTGGCAACGGTTTCGCAGTTATGGGCGGCTACACAGCTTTCTACGTGACACAATATAGTCTACGACATTATATGGAAATGAAAGACGATTTAAAATAAGCCTGAATGCATGACATATGAATGTGAGGCGAGTTGAATAAAAAGTAAGAATGTAAATAGTGGCATAAAGATAGAATTATAAACAGGCGAGACTCAATACAGGAGTAGGTGAAGCAGCCACGGTGATGTGAGCAGTCTTATGACTTCAGAGTGACCAATTGGAGGCGGCGGCGTTTTCAGTCCATGAACCTGTGTTAGGACGCTATAGGCGTCAAACATCACTATCATAATAAAGGTGGAGGCTAGTTCGATAAGCTTCTCTTAAAATGCCTTCGTATCCCGGCTGTGTGGATACAGCCTTGAAGCGCATTTTCAGTTGCCTTTACACCGTTAACTTTTATCCCAGGTTATACCATATATTACATTGCGAGAGTCGCCTCCATAGAACGTTATCACCCGTGTGGTGACACATCTACGGCACACAGACGTCACGTTACGCAGCGTCAACATCTGGACTTAATACGAGCAGAATTCCCACTCTTCTATAGCTTATGAATGATACAGCTCGTGCGCCAAATCGGTCTATCACATCGAGTGCTGCCTGGATTGTACAGAGGTTGGACAAAAGTGTGGAAACACCAAAGAGAAATGCAGTCTTGACCGTAAATGCATGTTTTAGCCGAGCCTGCAGGCTGCGCTGTTGTACTATACCATGAGAGGCACCTGCGCAATGTGCTCAATGCGCTGTAGGAGTCAGTGGTGGTCAGAACAATGTTATGTGTAGTTGTGAGTGCGTTATGTCGGACCTAGTGAGTTCTGTCTTGGGAAAACTGTTGCTGTTGTTACGGCGGCTGCTTCTGTAACCAAAGTGGCTGCAGTATTTGCTGTTTCAACAGGTACCATACCGAAGATTTCTACTGCGGACAGGAAAATCTGAAAATCATCACCAGCCATGTCACAACGCGACGGAAATGGATGTTGAGTGATCATGACAGAGTGGCATTCAAGACGATTATGACGAGAAATAAGAGGACGGCCACTGGAAAAACCACTGCAGAACAGAACGTCGCATTCTGCTGTCAGCACCGAAATAGGGAGGGGGTCCCACAAACGGGGAGCTGCAGCACGAGTGGGAATTCCAAAACCAGTCATCAGTGATGCAAATACCCGTCCCATGAAAACATGTCGAAGCCATGGAACCTGGGCTAGGAAGCAAAGGAAGAAACTCGTTTGTTCGTGTGAATATTGTTTCACAATGTTTCCTACCTCTGGCTGAATTTATGTCTCATGGCGGGGTTCGATTGGTGACTAGGGCACCCATGTCGTGACATTACATAGGCCCCATGGTCACTTTGTAAGATCGCTTTACTGTTAAAAATTACGTGACCATTTTAGTTAGTAATGGCCATTCCACGGTACAATGTTTGTTCCCTATCGTTGTGTTCGAAGACGACAGTGTCCGTGTTCACACAGCTCATCGACCAGCTCTTGAGCACGAGGATGAATTTTTGAATATAATCTGGCTACCACAGCAGTCGATCGCAGAATTACCGAGCATTTGCGGTCAACTTTGGAGAGAAGGATGAGTGATCTTCGTCCACCTACATCATCCTTACCTGAACTTGCCGCTATTTTGCAGGAAGAACGAAACAATATTCCGTTGAAAACCACAACGAACCCGTATTTATGCATTTCGAAGAAGCTATTTTGAATGCCAACGGGTTGCCTACACAGTAATTATTAGACATACACTACTGGCCATTAAAATTGCTACACCAAGAAGAAATGCAGATGACAAACGGGTATTCATTGGACAAATATATTATACAAGAACTGACATGTGATTACATCTGGGTCACAGATCCAGAGAAATCAGTACCCAGGACAACCACCTCTGGCCGTAATAACGGCCTTGATACGCCTGGGCGTTGAGTCAAACAGAGCTTGATAAGCGTGTACAGGTACAGCTGCCCATGCAGCTTCAACACGATACCACAGTTCATCAAGAGTAGTGGCTGGCGTATTGTGACGAGCCAGTTGCTCGGCCACCATTGACCAGACGTTTTCAATTGGTGGAGATCTGGAGAATGTGCTGGCCAGGGCAGCAGTCGAACATTTTCTGTATCTAGAAAGGAACGTACAGGACCTGCAAAATTCGGTCGTGCATTATCCTGCTGAAATGTAGGGTTTCGCAGGAATCGTATGAAGGGTAGGGCCACGGATCGTAACAGATCTGAAATGTAACGTCCACTGTTCAAAGTACCGTCAATGCGAACAAGACGTAACCGACACGTATAACCAATGGCACCCCATACCATCACGTTGGGTGATACGCCAGTATGGCGATATGGCGATGACGAATACACGCTTCCAATGTGCATTCACCGTCATTTCGCCAAACACGGATGCGATCATCATTATGCTGTAAACATAGCCTGGATTCATCTCAAAAAATGACGTTTTGCATTGGTGCTCCCAGGTTCGTCGTTGAGTACACCAGCGCAGGCGCTCCTGTCTGTGATGCAGCGTCAAGAGTAACCGCAGCCACGGTCTCCGAGCTGATAGTTCATGCTGCTGGAAACGTCGTCGAACTGTTCTTGGAGACGGTTGTTGTCTTGCAAACGTCCCCATCTGTTGACTCAGGGATCGAGACGTGGCTGCACGATCCGTTACAGTCATGCGGATAAGATGCCTGACGTCTCGACTGCTAGATATACGAGGCCGTTGGGGTCCAGCACGGCGTTCCGTATTACCCTTTTGAACTCACCGATTCCATATTCTGCTAACAGTCATTGGATCTCGACCAACGCGAGTAGCAGTGTCGCGATACGATAAACCGCAATCGCGATTGGCTACAATCCGACCTTTATCAAAGTCGGAAACGTGATGGTACGCATTTCTTCTCCTTACACGAGGCATCACAATAACATTTCACCAGTCAATGCAGGTCAACTGCTGTTTGTGTATGGGAAATTGGTTGGAAACTTTCCTCATGTCAGGACGTTGTAGGTGTCGTCACCGGCACCAACCTTGTGTGAATGCTCTGAAAAGCTAATCATTTGCATATCACAGCATGTTCTTCCTGTCGGTTAAATTTCGCGGCTGTAGCACGTCATCTTCGTGGTGTTGCAATTTTAATGGCTAGTAGTGTAGTAATGTGTTGCGTTTCCGTATTTTTGTCCACCCTTTGTAACTTATTTCGGGTGGCACTATTGGTTTTCAAAGCTATGCTGAGGAGACACACCTCATGTATTACGTCAGCAGATTTGTTCAAAGTAATATTCTTTTACACAAGTAGCGAGTATCTAAAACACCACCGGCAGTGTATATAAATACTGATGTAAATTTGGTCTACTTGTTGCAGCTGCCGGCGCCACGGAAAGCAACACCGCCGCCATTAGTGACCACACAAGGGGAACCCAAGCGTCAGCCCCAGAGATCTACCGCTACGACGACGACTTCCACTACGATCAGGGCGTCAACCACAACAGCCCCTCCGTCGAGGAAGCCGCTCACAACGCAGCCACCAGCTACGACCCCAAAACCTACAACAGTGGTGAGTGGTCCTGTGATCGAGCCTCAGGCAGCACAGGATGCCCCTGCAGTGGCAGTACCACGGCCGATTGACGACGCTGGCCACCACCATCACCACCATGAGGGCAGGGATCTCTGCAGCGACCCCTTCCACAGCTTCCTGTGCCAGAAGGTTGACACCAGCAAACGACGGAAGGTCTATGGTCGGCTTCCGCAACCGCCGCTCCTTCCAGCCGGATCGTCGCCAGACAGAGCGCGGGTGGATGGACTTTCATTCGTGGGAGACAGTACATTCGTCAAGGCTACTGCCATCCCACCTCCAGGAAACTTCGTCTCCTCCAGCAGTCTTTCTACTCCGGCAGCTAGACAGTCTTTCACATCGAGTGTCTCACCACTCACAACTTCTCCTCCTCAACAACGAAGGAAACCTACACCCTCTATACAGAATAAATACTCACAATTTCCTCAGCATCAAACAGCTTCTCAAAGACTTCCAACGACAACTGAAAGTGATACGGTACAAACGACAAGCCCCACTCCTCCTTGCCACAGCCAGGGAAGAGCCATACCTCGACCGACTATCGCTACATTGCCCATCATATCGCCACAGTTCCCTAGATACCGTTCGGAACAAGCAGCATCTAATCTATTGACGACCGTGAGTGATCCAGGTCCACAGAATGTGCTCCACAAAGAGCCACGACCATATATAGTGGAGGATTCAAGTCCCAGATCTAACGTAGCATACTCAACAAGAACAGTGCCGCCTTCAAAACCTGCAGTGCCACCTGATTTTTTCAACAGATTACCGACACCTCAGATCAGGCCAACAACGACGGCAGTTTCTGGTTCTAGACCTCAAGAGAGACCCAGCCCGGCTGCATCCAACTCACAGCCAGTCACATCATGTGTGAAGTTGGGTGGGAAATGCCTAGAAACTGCGGCAACGAAACCGCAGCCATTTGCATTCGCTCCATTGGCTAACACTCCAGCTCAGGCGGAGCGCGTTCCCACTTTTCGCCCGCCTTCATCGACCTTAAGATCCACTACAGCCCCTGGTGACAATGACGTCCAGCCGGCCGCAGCCCAGAACGACGACGCCCGCGTGCTCCCAGATAACACCGAAGAGCACGGGCACGACCACCACGATCACCACCATCACCACCATAGTGGTAACATCTGTGATGATCCATTCCACAGCTTCCTCTGTGAGCCGACTAAGCCAAGGCGGCGTTTCGACGGGCGACCACAGACCTCTGGAACTCCGAGAAGGATTCCAGGTATAGCAGGAGGGTCACCACGCTCGGGAAGCTCGCCGCTGGAAGGAGCTGGGTCGTTCCTCAGCTCTGCCACCCTGGCGCTTCCCTCTTCAGATGCTTCCAGATCTGTGAAAGCAGGCAGTGAAGGTCGATACTCGCAGGAGAAGCCACGCACATTTGATGAAGCACTTCCAGCAGCAGCTCAACAGCAAGATGTGGTCGGTTACTTGTATCCCAAACCTGCCGCCCCTCTCCAATACCCTGGGGATTCACTTCGCAATAGTTTATCTTTACAACAGAGAAACATATTCCCAACAGCTCAATATTTCCAAGAAGAAAGAGCCAACGACATCCGTTCGATTGCAAAATCTCGTCAGTCTGTTGGTGCAGGTATAAAGAGGGACACGCTGAGTGCAGCAAGTGATTCTAGTACTGATGATGTCACCGGCGATCGCCAAAGCTCTGAAACGCCGTTGGTACACTCCTCAAGTAGCGACAGCCAACCCTCGAGATGGTCATGGGCGCAGACGGTGGCCTAACAAACAATCGTTGGACATGCGAGTGAAATACGTATATAGTTCCTCGTAGCTTCTTGGATATTATTCTCAAGAATATCTGGTGATGTAAGCTATGTGACCTAGGCAAAAAATGTGACAGCGTAACCAGCTAAGAGTACAGCTACTCAATGCTGATTTCGTATTACAGGTGACTTTCACGCGTCCAATTCATCTACACTATTATCTCAGTGCCCAACACTTTGTTCAATATGAGCGCCATGTCACACAAAATGAAGAACATAAAATTACAATGGAAAGTATCTGTTTTCTTTATGTTCTGCGACAGTTTTTTTTCCTCTCATACAGATTTTCAGGTTCCATTGCAGTGTCGAAACTGAAAGTCGAAACCAGATTCAAGTAAAGTGTAAAAGGCCCAGTAAAGGAATCTGCATTATAAAACTGAGATTAATATCACTTTCAGAGTGACAACCCGTATTTATAAACCACAATGTGAAGCCACGATGACTGAAGCTTAAGCTTTACCGTACTAGCGCACGATTCATTCAGCATAGGAAAAAAGTGACATCTTTAAAACATAAGTGAGCCACCTCCATGTCAAATGTACATTAATTTATAAGATTTCTGTCCGCAGCATATTTTTCACTTTTTACTAATTGTAGCTGTATGGAGAGCGTTTAACTATATCATACAGATTGCTTTCAGTTAGATCAGGAGCAAAAAGATTCATTTGTAAGGATCCTCCACCATCTACGACGAGAACTCTAGCTAATTCCTGTAGCTCTAATGTTTACTGAAAATGTGACGAATGACATTTTAAATTTAATTATGTATTTAGTATTTAGGAGTTTTCTTGCTGAAGTATTCCCAATAGTGTATTTGTAGTTATGGAATTTTGGAATTTGGTAATGGATGTCTGGACCATGTTCTACAAAGGACGGATGATAAAATCAACTAAAATAAGTGTTCATTATAGTTGCGAACAGAACAGGCTATTGAAATACAATTTTTTGTGAATGGGGAGAAACACTACTGGAAGGGATTGGATGTTAATCGAATTCTTCATGCTTTTTTTTTCTAAATGAACATTCCCTTACTTGTCTAATGCTCTGAATAGTTTCAGTACAGTTTCAGTAGTTGTGTTTGACAGAGATTACACTTTAATATCTTCCTTTATCTGTACTCATAAGACTTTATTGTAGTTACCATGTATATACAAATGAAATGTAAATATTGTAACAATAACTGCATCATGTCAGTACATTATTCACTATAATTATGTACATTATGAAGGCATGTTAACTTTAGCAAACTCGTAATTTGTGATAAATAAAGCACATTTAGTTCCACAAAGGTTCCTGTTAACTCATTCGTGAAATCTATGTTCAACAGATAATGTCTTTATTTCTATTGAAGTGATCGAGCAGAGTACGTCTGCGAGCTGAATCTTAAGAGATTACTAAACATCACAATGCTTTTCATACAAAAGTGCATATTAATTTTAGTTACTCCTCATGTTCCTAAGGAAACAAACTTCGTTTCAACACAGAAACCGAAGACATTTATACAGCTTATACAGCTAACAAGTCTTTAATCAAAAATTAGTCTATGGAAAGGAGTTATCCACAAAGCTCAGTCTGGATTTGAAATCTTCGTTTCTACGTGTCTACCTATCTGACATTTGATGATATTTTAAGGAAGTCCAACAGCTTTTGAGTTTGTATGTTGAATAGCTTTCTGGATCACTGATAGCACTAATGGTAAGGATTGGAGGTAATTTGCCTCTTCAATGTTGTGGCTGTGGAGATTACAGTTCCCTTCAATCGCAAATTAACTCTTCATATTAAGAAGCCCCGCTGAGGTTAATGGTACCTTATTTTTTTGCCACTGCAGACGGAGAAGAGGCTAAACTTCAAACACACAAGCCATTCAAACGGCAGTACTAACAGCATAGAAATCATGTTATTCCATGTAATTTATCTCGATAACTGTCGATATTTTTGCAAAACAGTTAGACTACTGAATCAGCCTCATAGACTCTTTTCTGCTGAAAAATTCCATAGTCACCATAGCCACTGTAAAAAATGAAAATAATTGCTGGAGCTTTCTTGAATGTCACTGAAGTGATATTCGGTAGAATAAGCACGCAAAGATTTAGAAATCAGTCTTTATCTGGACCACTTTCCACTCACATAAAAGTTAACAGTGTTCTTGTAGATGATACTGCTGGGTGGGACACCCTGCATAGGGAGTGAAACTGAACACGGTGGGGTACCATTCGTGATTGTTTTGTTTTAAAGAGTAACATTGTCCTTCCAACCGAATTTACTCGGTAGCAGTCTTTCAATAGATCCTGCAGAGTAAAGTGTTACTTATACAACCAGTAAGTAAATTAAATTTAAAGTTTTTAAAGATATAATCATCACCTACACAGTTAAATGCTTCGGTGGTTTGGTCGCATCACAAAAATCACCTACTGGTGACGTTAGGTAGATTAAGGATTCTACATTTCATAAAAAAATATGTAAATGGTATTCCCAGACCTTCTGGAACCCAAAATGCTATGAACGAAATAAATTATTGGCACTGGAATACGACCCTTCACTTGGGAATACTACTGAAAGGGCGCAACCGACTTCCTTCCCCATGGTTGATATAGCCCGAGCTTGTACTCCGGTTCTAATAATGATGATGTCGCCGAAAGTTAAAGCAAAATTATCCTTCCATTTCCTTAAGGTACGACACGTGTTTTTTAAGTAAGCCCCATTTTGAAATTAAAAAAAGGCGTGCTAAGATATCTCAATAATTTTAATTTTACATAAAGGCCTCGTGATGAGTAGGTGTTGTGTGCTGTCCTTAGGTTAGTTAGGTTTAAGTAGTTCTAAGTTCTAGGGGACTGATGACCATAGATGCTACGTCCCATAGTGCTCAGAGCCATTTGAACCATTTTACATGAAAGCCTGTGCCTTAATCTACTTTTCTACATAATTTCCGTCAATATTGAGGCACTTGTCATAACGTTGTACCAGTTTTTGAATACCCTCGTCATAGAAGTCTGCCGCCTGACTTGTTAATCACTGCATCACCTCTGTTTTGACTTCGTCATCGTCTTGAAGACGCTGACCGCCCAGGTGTTTCTTCAAGGACAGGAACAGATGGTAGTCACTGGGCGCAAGATCGGGGCTGTACGGAGGATGCCCTTGCTCAACTTGCCACATCTTTTGTTTGCATTGATTGCCTCATTTCGAGGCAGAAATTCCAGAAGCAATACTCCTTTTCTGTCCCAAAAAGCTGTGCAGTAGTTAACAAGTTAGGCGGCAGACTACTATGAGGAGGGTAGTAAAAAACTGGTACAACGTTATGACAAGTGCCTCAATATTGACGCAAATTATGTAGAAAAGTAGATTAAGGTACAGGCTTCCATGTAAAAATAAAATTTTTGAGATATATTAGCACGTCTTTTTATATTTCAAAACGGTACTTACTTAAAAAAAAACAACGTCGTTCGTTACTCGTCAGAATATTGTTTTGAAAGGTTTCTCAGTACGGCAACTGAACGTACTACATTCCCGCTGGTTAACAACAGTCTCAAGGAAATGGACTCGCTGGCTAGCTTATTCTGCTATACTGACTTGAGGAACCGCTCGCAGTGTGAAGTGGGCGGAGCCACTTGCGAAGTACAACCCTCACCAAGATTACGTTAGATTCCCTAAAGTATGTGTTGCTTATCGTCTCGCTCCATACATCGTTTGTTGTATACGATCTCTCAGTCCGCCCTTGTAGCTTAGCGGTAAGCGCAGATGGCTGCCATGAGTAGGACGCGGGTTCGGTTCCCGCCACTGCCACGGATGTTCCCTTGCTGGGAGGAGTGGTCCGCGGTGCACTCGGACTCGTGATGCCAGCTGGCGAGCTACTTGGCTGAGTAGCAGTGGCGTTCGTGTATACTAACTTCCTTTTATTCACGACTCGCAGTGTATCCGTATAGACTATTATCGCTACCCCACTACGACTTCGGTTTTTCTCACACTTCGAGATTCGAAGCCTGGTGTGTCTCTCGGTTGCTTAAAGGAAGCCATTTTCGTGTGTAAGCTGAGCTTTTCCATTGAAACTGACATCTTGTTTCACTATTTAGCAATCTGCTAGTTTCGCTTCCTTGGGAATTAGGAGTATCACGATGCATAACAATAAAAATTACTAGGCTTACAGGGTATTTTATTACACACGTTGATGTAGGAGGAAAACAACCGAATCCTTGGCATCATTGGATCATTGTGCGGTGGAATGAAGCAGTTCATCAACTCCTAGGGCTTTGGTTCCAAATATCACTGTGTAGTTGTTTGTGTTGTCTTCTCCATATTATTGCGCCTACTGGTGTAGGGGTTTTTGTACTTCATTTGGTATGTTTGCAGTTAATGTCTGCTGAGAAGGTCTCAGCTCGATCGGGCATTGGGGGGTCGTATTGTATTGAATGTTAACCGGGGACCTAGAAACGACGGAGAGACTCCGTCCCCGCCGCAGCCGCAGTGGTCCACAACCCCACGACGACTACCGCAGTCCACTTCACCCCTCCACCGCCCCACACTGAACCCAGGGTTACTGTGCGGTTCGGCCCCCGGTGGACCCCCCCGGGGAACGTCTCACACCAGACGAGTGTAACCCCTATGTTTGCGTGCAAGAGTAATGGTGGTGTACGCGTACGTGGAGAACGTGTTTGCGCAACAATGGCCGACATAGTGTTAACTGAGGCGGAATAAGGGGAACCAGCCCGCATTCGCCGAAGCAGATGGAAAACTGCCTAAAAACCATCCACAGACTGGCCAGTTCTCCGGACCTCGACACAAACCCGGCGGGCAGATTCGTGTCGGGGACCAGGCGCTCCTTCCCGCCCGGAAAGCTGTGCGTTACACCGCACGGCCAACCGGGCGGGCGGGCATTGCGGTAGATTTTACTACTCAATAACTGCTTCTCTGACCATCTCGTTTTTGTGTAGAATATAAGAGTGATATGTTGATAACGTCTGCAGAGATGGTGAAGGGAGACTCAGCTTATCTCGGCAAGGACTCTCGGCGGAAAGTCTCTTGGCACGTGTTAGGTAAGCGTCAAGGACGTGTTCTTAACTATTTTAATCTCTTGGTGTTAGTATCTACTGTTTTACCCCAGACAACGGAAGCGTATTCCAGACGCGGACGAACTAGTGGCTTGTACAGCGCATGTTCAAGTTGTGACGGTGGCATGGGGGTTGGAGGGGAGGTAAGGTGTAGCGTGGACTCCAGCTTAATCAGCGGGTAAATGGCACGTATAGGCTGTATTGCGGGGATAAGAAACATGTAATGACATCCTTCATTAGTTTCTCTGTGGAAGAATGGCCTAGTCTTTCTAAAGAACCTAAAAAAGACAAGACAGTCATGTTGAGCGCTAGAGTGTAGTTAGTGTTCTTTGTCATCCCAAAGATTTCACGTCGGAACTATAGGCAGGCCAGTCCATTTCGGGAATGATACTGCTCATAAATTATTACCTTACAAATGCGACTTTATGCCAGGGAGCACTGTCGTGCTGCTACAGTCATCTTCCTCGAACTGTTCCTAGATGGCAAACAGTGCACAATGTATAAAATCTATTCATATCATTCCGCCTATACCGTTTCCAACACAACAAAGGAAGACATCGTAATCACGGAAAGAAAATACCCATACCCTAGAACCACTTCCTTTGGGCGCTTCAAATGATTGAAGGTAAAGTCTTCAAGAAATATGGTAAATCCAAACCTTCCCATCGGACTGCCACGTGGTATAGTGTAAATTATCTCTCCAAATTCACTGCCCAATTGGGTCGACAGATACACTGCCTCAAGCATCGCTTAGCAGGGACTGCATGTGTGGCTTGTGAGGAGCTCCTCCACTGTGGTTCCATATTCTTCTTATGCGCAATTAGTGTGCTAGCTGAACTGATGTAGGACTTTGGAACTCATGAATCGCTTCTAGGCGCTACACTCTGGAACCACGCGACTGCGACGGTCGCAGGTTCGAATCCTGCCTCGGGCATCGATGTGTGTGATGTCCTTAGGTTAGGTTTAAGTAGTTCTAAGTTCTAGGGGACTGATGACCACAGATGTTGAGTCCCATAGTGCTCAGAGCCATTTGAACCATTTGATTCAAGCTTAGCAGCCGTTGTTGGAAAGCAGGGAGCTGGGTGGCAAGTCGTTAACGTAAACAGTTAATTTTGTATGATAATAATGATCACAATTGGACTTCGTTTAAAAAACACGCAGCAGGTCCGACTTAACAAACGTTGAACTGGGCAAACGATAGCACGCTTATGACGCGTGATCATCCCGTCACCGAAATGACTACTTTCACTAATTTACAGACTAACATTATACGAAACAAAAATCATTAGTACGGGAACGGAGGTTTTTATACAATACTACCAAAACAAGGAGGAATCAGTTCAAACCGGATTATTATTTAACACAGAATGTGAGTTGCAGGAATGATACAAAGTTGTATCACATGTTCTCGTAGAAGAAGAAGAAAGGAATATTAGTTTCATTAGTTTGACAAAATAAGGATCGAGAATGGTTTTCACAGATGACATATACAAATAGGTAGTTGATTTTATGAGACCTAATCTGATCACTAATAACAAAATATCAAGTTGAATCAGGGTGGTTGATTCAAATGGAATGTGTTATACAGCCCTCTTGAACAGTGGCGACAATTCCTATCATAGTTTATGGATACGCCATTCGACGTTACTTCTCCCACTCCACTCAGGAGTTTGAACAGTCATACAAGAAAAAAATTACGTACCTACTGTAAAAGGAAAATGGACTAATTCCGTTAAAACAATTGCCTTGCAGAATAATAATGGTTACTGGAAAGCAGTTCAGTAAATCAACATGGGATAAAGTGACCTCCCTGCTTTGAGAGTCATACACATGATTTGAGAGCTAGAGATTTGATAAAATTTTGCCGTAGGACAATCGGTGTCATGACTTAGGGCTCAAACATGGATTTAGTTGTACGCTCAGCAATATATTTCTTAATCTGTACCCCCTACCACCCCCCCCCCTCCCCACTACCACCATCCTTTTGGCGTAGTCGACGGGAAACCTGAGAAAATGGTTAAAATGGCTCTGAGCACTATGGAACTCAACTGCTGTGGTCATCAGTCCCCTACAACTTAGAACTACTTAAACCTAAGTAACCTAAGGACATCACACATACCCATGCCCGAGGCAGGATTCGAACCTGCGACCGTAGCAGCAGCGCTGCTCCGGACTGGAGCGCCTAGAACCGCACTGCCACCGCGGCCGGCAACCTGATAAAAAACTGTGATGTTGTCTTCAGACTTTAACACTCCGCATGATTTAACACATTATAGGTCACTGCCAAATAAACTGTTATTCATTCAAAAGTCGGTAGGAAATATAGTACGAGTACAAATGACGAAGTACTAAGTTACCGTGGAAGTAGGCTGTTAGGGTATTATATTGGTAACGCCACGTAGCTCTGTATGAAAATCACTGGCTGTGCTGTGTGCAGTCTGTGGCTAGTTTGCACTGTTGTCTGCCATTGTAGTGTTGGGCAGCGGCAGCTGGATGTTAACAGCGCGTAGCGTTGCGCAGTTGGAGGTGAGCCGCCTTCAGTGGTGGATGTGGGGAGAGAGATGGCGGAGTTTTGTAATTTGTCATGAACTGATGTATATATTATGACTATTAAGGTAAATACATTGTTTGTTCTCTATTAATATCTTTCATTTGAAAACTATCCCTATCAGTAGTTAGTGCCTTCCATAGTTTGAATCTTTCATTTAGCTGGCAGTAGTGGCGCTCGCTGTATTGCAGTAGTTCGAGTAATGAAGATTTTTGAAGGGTAAGTGATTTCTGAAAGGTATAGTTTAATGTTAGTCAGGGCCATTCTTTTGTAGGGATTTTTGAAAGTCAGATTGCGTTGCGCTAAAAAATATTGTGTATCAGTTTAAGGACAGTCGTGTATAATTGTTCTAAGGGGAAGTTTCATATGTCGACCCTTAGCCAAGGATACCTCACTGGAATCTTCTGATTTCTTCTTGTGGTTTGTGCAATTAGTGCAGCCTTTGTTTATTGCTAGCGCATAATTGTGGAGAGAATTTCCTTTGTAGTTGTAGTTTTTCATTCTTGTACAGTAAAACAGTTGTGGCATGCATGTAGATTTGCACCAAGTATTTCGCAGCTGCGCTTGCAATTAACTAGATATTATTTTCAGTGCTATGTTAATGTGTTCCCCTATTTTGCTCTTCAAATTGTGTTTTTCTGTGTTGTCGTGTGAAATATTGTGACAATAATGGCGTGTGAAAAACGTAATACTAGGCTCCAAAGTAAACTGAGAAATGACAGTGAAGACGAAAGCAGTGTGTCAGCCCCACCGTGTAATGAATTAACTAATGTTCAACACAGTAATTTGGTAATTGTGCATAGGGAAATGGAGCGGGCGGCAAACAATGGCGTAGGCAGTGAAGCAATTAGTGAACAGGGAAGCATTATCGATCGATCGCTCGGCAACAGCTCGCCTCAGGAATCCGAAATGACAGGACACAATTTTGCAAATACTGTAGATTCAGGTTTTGCGTCCTCACCGTTTTCTCAAATAAGTCAAGACACATTTTCTGCTTATCAAAATGTGAATGTTGCCGGTGCAAATGCGCTGCCGAAAAGTGTAGAGGAACAGATTCCAGACACTAATGCATTGTTATTACAGCTAATGCAGCAAATGGAACAAAATCAGAGACAAACACAGCAAAAGATTCAAAAGTTAGACACAATGAAACAAAATCTGCAAAAGTTAGACACAATGGAACAGAATCTTCAAAAGTTAGACACCACACTTGAACAAACACGTGAAGATTTAACTACTGAGTTACATAAAATCGAATCGAAATGTCAAAAAGTCTGTAATGACGTAAAAACACAAATTTGTGACCATTTCCAACCTATTTTTTCGCGTCATGAAAATGCATTACAGAATCACGAAGCAGCCATAAAAGAACTGCAAACTATTGTTCATGAAAATCACGACACCTCGCAAGCTAAAATTGACTCAGTTGCATCTACGATACGGTCACGCAACTTGCAAAAACTCAAGAAAACTTAAAGGACACAGTAGATACGATTTCAACACAAATGGACACTCTGAAACTTGGTTGAGAAAAACACACGGAGGAAATAAGTACACTATTGGAGAAAGTAGCCGAACTTTCGGATTAGTTCACTAACTTATCTGCAAAGGTAGATGATGATCTGAATGACACAAGACCTGTAGCCATCACTGACACAGAAGAGTATGAAAAAATTAACAAATTCAAACAAAATCAAAATCAATGCGCAATACAAAAGAGAAATCCGGGAAGTACAAGATCAGTTGGCACAAGTAATACAAAAATTTCATATTTCAGAGGACACTCGCACTCCAACACGGGTAGAGGAACTTAGAAATACGGAAAAGCCACAAAATAATAACACAGGGCATTTCGGAAATTATGAGAGAAATTGGCAAGGTGCACCGAATTTTGAGATGGAACCACCGACACGACGTAACAATGACCGATATGCTACTCGCCGACACGATGATTTTGACTATAAGCTGTTCATTACTACACGTAAATACAAAACATTTAAGAATTCTGGCAACGACATTCATCCACAAGCGTGGCTCCATCAATTCTCTCATTGTTTTCCTCCCAACTGGTCATTGGAGCACAGGTTTGAATTTATGTGTGGCTACTTGGAGAATGAACCAGCTGTAAGAATGCGATCGGTCATTCAGGATTGCCACAATGAAGGAGATTTTTATCATGCCTTCCTCTCATCATATTGGTCTCAAGCTACACAAGACCGAGTAAAACATAGCGTCATAATGATGAAACATTTCGAACAATCTGCATTTTCCAGTCTTGTCAAATATTTTGAAGACATGTTGCACAAGAATCAGTACCTGTCAAACCCATACAGCCCCTCAGAACTCATCCGCATTTGCTTAATCAAATTACCTGAACATTTACGACATATTATTTTGGCAGGACGTTGCAAAGACGACATTGAAGCTTTTCAGGGGCTCTTACAAGAACTGGAAATTGACACTGACAATCGGGGAACGCGGAAACAGGAGCACAACAATTACAGGTCACATCTGTCACAATTCCGCGATGAAAGAAATAATAACTGGACACGACAAGGCTATTCTCACAACACATATCGTGACCAAAACAGACACCGCCCGTACGACAACCGTTGGCAGAGTAGTAATAATTACAGGGAAAGATCACCTCTCCGCGGTAGTGACTATCACAGAGACAATCAGAGAAACAGACAATTTGGGAACCAAAATAATTGTTATCAAGGGAGACAGAATAACTTTAGACGCAACGGTCCAGCGCGCAATTACGATTCAGGGAGAAATTCTCCACCACTTAATCGACAAGAAAGAAACTACAGGAACTACTGACATGAGGACAGACGATGTGATCGTAACGACAGACCTGAATTGCATCAGAACTGGCGGGATTTAAACAGGGCAGGGCCCTCTCGACAAGGTGAATTTGTAGAAGTTAGGTCTCCAAACCCCAATAACGACGCGCGCCAACAAAGAGACAATAGGCAATGACTCATACCGCTGGCAGCCACAAAACGTACGTATGACACTAACGACGCAGCTGCCGTAGCTAGTAATTACGTAAAAATGGAAGACATTAGGGACATCTTACTCCAAGAACATGACGTAAAACATAACAACATTGCATATCCTGTGATTCACATTACAGTAAATGACGTAAAATTTACGGCAGTACTTGACTCTGGCAGTCCGATTTCAGTAATCAGTGAAACAGCCTTTACCAAATGCAACAAATCGAACGATTGCCCCACACTTCCGTTACGTAAGATTAAATTACAAGGTGCAATCTTGGGAAAAAGTGTAGATGTACGCCAACAAACCAACTTAGAATTCTTTTGTCAAAGCCACAGCTTCTCTATGAACTTCCTTATTGTTCCATTATTGTCGACGGAAATTATACTGGGAGTAGACTTTTTGAATGAATACAAAGCAATCTTAAACTTTCACGATGCTGAAATAATTTTAGAAAAAGAAGGTAAGTCAGTAGCTTTGAAATTTGAAGATTGGCTCTCAAACCATGACGAAGAAATTAATCGGCTTTACCTCCTGTTAGACAACAGTTCGGAATTTTCGACGGAACTTGACACTAACAATCACTCTGAAAGTACTGACAGGGATGATATCGACGGCGCATTTGACACTAATAAGTTAATTCAGAATAAAATTCAAACAATTGAGAATTGTAATGACACTGATAGGCAGGACCTTTTTGAGATTTTGCAAGCACATTCCACAGTTTTTACTCACAAAACAGGAACAATCAAGGGATTTCAATACCAATTTCGTGTTCGTGAGCATACTAAATTTTGTGTTAGACCATACGTAATTCCAGCACATTATAGGGACTGTGTTAGAACAGAAATACAATCTATGCTTGATGAGGGCATTATTGAGCCTGCAGTAAGCTCATACAACAATCCATTACATGTTGTTGAGAAGAAAAATGGATCGATCAGGCTTGTCTTAGATTCGAGACAAATCAATACTATCATCATTCCTGAAACAGACAAGCCGCAAACGTTAGAAGAACTGCTTCAAAATTTTAATGGTGTAAAAGTGTTATCTTCTATCGATCTCAGGTCCAGCTTTTATCAGATCGAACTACATCCAGAATGTAGAAAATACACAGCTTTCCTTTGTTTCGGCGTTTGTTATCAGTTTCGGAAACTTCTTTTTGGTTTGAACATTTCTTCGGCAGCATTCATTCGCGGGCTAAATTCCATATTACCTGAGTTCTTAAAACGTCACATCACCTTATATGTGGACGATATTCTAATAGCATAAGCTCCATGGGAACAACATAATCGCATCCTCAACAGTTTGTTACGTATTTTTGCAGAATCTGGAATTACAGTTAACTTGGAAAAGTCTGAATTCGGTAGGTCAAAGGTGAGGTTTCTGGGACATATTATTTCTTCTGAAGGTATTCAGCCGGATCCTGAAAAGTTAGAAGCAATCAGAGCCATTCCAGTTCCATCCACAAAAAGACAAGTCCGCAGTTTTCTAGGTCTCGTAAATTTTTACCGTCGTTTTCTGAACATGCAAATTCTTGTTACACCAAAACTTTGTTCTCTCACTGGAAAAAATACTTTGGAACTGGGACGAACAAGCACAGTTGCAATTCAATTCTTTGAAAGAATCGCTACTTAACGCGCCAATACTAGCTCATCCAGATCTGTCACAAGATTTCTGCCTTAGCACGGATTCTTCTAAAGTCGGTCTTGGTGCCCATTTATTTCAAGAAGCCATAGAAAATGACACTACCATTCAGAAAACCATTGCTTTTGCTAGCCGAGTGCTAATAAAATCTGAAAAAAATTATTCCGTTACTGAATTAGAAGCCTTAGCTATCGTTTGGGCATTTAACAAATTCCGTTTCTTTCTTTCTGGTAAGCACGTAAAAGTATACAGTGATCATCATGCATTACAATTTCTTATGTCTTCAAAATTAAATCATGACAGGTTAAAACGTTGGGCATTGTTTCTGCAAGAATTCCACTTCACAGTAGTCTACATTCCTGGCAAGGACAACATTGTTGCGGACGCACTGTCACGCGCACCGGCTGGGCTTGAGAAAAGTAACACAGAAGGCAACCTCGAAAAAAAAAATTTCAGTATTCTTTACATTCAGAAAGTCGCCTTTGAAAACTTCATCACCACATCTTTAAAGGACATTGCTTATGAACAAGATAAAGATCCGATTTGGAAAGACATCAAGAGCAAATGGCATGGAAAGACACACACACAGATTCGGCATTATTATCTGGTTAGAAACAACATACTGTTCAAACGCTGCACTGTTGATGACAAGCTATGGGTACTTTGCATTCCTGACGATTTTGTTAACAAGCTCATTTGGTACATTCATTTCAGCTATGCACATTTTGGCCCACGAAAATGTTATCATTTTCTTCGAACGACTTGTTATTTTAACAATATGGAAAAGAGAATTCGAAGAGTCTTGTCTATTTGTAAACTTTGTCAAAAGGCGAAACTATCTACTATCTCCCATCGTGCTCCGCTGTTTCCTATCATTCCTTCTAAATTAAAAGAATTTGCTGCTGTTGATCTCTTGGGACCGCTTGTCAGAACATCTAATGGATTTTCGTACGTTCTAGTCGCTGTTGAACTTACTTCAAAATTTGTTTCTTTCACACCGTTACGTAAAGCCATTGGACGGTCTGTATCCAACGCCTTTGTTAAAAATTTCTTACGTGAAGTTGGACACGTTAGCAAAGTCATTTCAGATAACGGACCTCAATTCGGATCTGCTGTTTGGTCATGCATGCTTCAGAATCATAAAATCAAACCTGTTTTTATTTCATTGTACTCACCACATTGTAACCCGTCTGAACGGATTATGAAAGAAATCAATAAGCTTTGCAGACTTTATTGTCACAGAAAGCATCAGCATTGGGACAGATATTTACACTTATTTCAAAACGTGCTGAATTAAATGCCTCATGATTCCGCTGCTTTACCACCTACTCTTGTACTAAAGAATGAAGAACCACCGAACAGAATCAGAGAGCTTGTACCTTTCCCGAATACACGTAAACTTCGACACAAAGACGTAATTGATTTGCCTCTTAAAAATATAAAATCTGGAGCAAACAAAAGGAAAAACCACACGGTAAAGCAAATGCAAAGAAATTATATATTGGTCAGAAAGTTCTCATTAAAGCTCATTCACTGTCACATAAGAAGAAACACTTGAGTCACAAATTCTTTCTAGTTTACAATGGACCTTACAGAATCCGACGTATACCACATGATAATTGCGTTGAAGTTGAAACTCTGCGTACTAGGAAGAGTAAAGGTTTACACCACATTTCACATGTAAAACCGTTTATTGAAAGATAATCTGCTTTTTAACTTTGTCTTTGCCATAAAACGTTTCACTTCACATTTCTAGTATGCATTGTCAGACTTAGAAACTGTTACCATGCAACAATGTTTGAAGTTAAATATCCAGTCAAGAACCAAGAGAACTTATTTAAACAGAAATTACGTATGCATTGTTATTGTGAACAGACGACACAGTGTTATTGTGTGAGCGCATTCTTGCTTGTTAGTTGCACGATTACGTAACGACTATAAGGCTCGCATACTTCGAGCATGTACAGGTACTGCTAATGAGATTTTAATGCAATATTTTGGTTTGCTAGAAAATACATCCTTTATTTGAAGTACTTTCTGTGGGATTAAAGATGACTTAGCATTTGGTTTCTTTGACAGCTACATGATTATATCCCGACGCTACTAATGAGTGACAAGTTACAATGTTGCTATTGCGATGTTTCTGTTTTATATCTGCACAGTTTTTCTGAATTCTTCTGGAAAGTAAAACACGTTTTAATAGTATCTTTTGTGGTGTAGCTACAAGGTGACAGCCTTTTCTGTAGCACAACAATACGTTACAGCACAGTACTTTCTTCATCACGGCAATAAGCGTAATAACTAAGATATCTATACGCAAAGCATTTCACTTTTGTGTATCATGAGGTAAGTACATTGACTTCAGCAGAACTTAGCTTTCGGAGGACGATAACTACGACACTTCCACAGAGATTATCTTACAACAAGACGCACAGTTTAGCGCTACAGGACACGTATTTCAGTGATTAATTTCGTACTTAAAACATTTATTTTTAAGATTTTTGAATTACAATGATACAAAGGTTTTCCATGATACATTTCATTCCATTGCTGTAATCTGTAACACCTGAGGTTATAATTACATTAATCCTCAGGGGAGTACATGCCTACTTTGTGTACCATGTGTGTGGCAAGCACAAGGAGCCCTAGCTAATATGGTATTTGCTTATACAACTTTACACATCGGTACCATATTTCTCTAACACATAAATTACACAGCTATCTGATTATTTAACAGAGAAACAAACATTTTTTTATTACATCAGTGACAAATGTTTACTTAATTACACACTTGGATAACTTCACACTTACGAAATTGTATTCTGTCTGTACATTGTAAACTGTTCATATTTTTTCGGAACCATTGTGATACTATGAGAGCTTTGAATGATGTATTTGGTATGGGATCATGATTTTTAAAGTGCATTTGAGGCAGATGACACTTTTGACATGAGCAGAGAATGTTTTTAGGTTTTGAAACTATTGGAGGAAGCTACGACGTTTTTGAGATTTGACTGAGGTGTTATGATGTTATTTTTACGACGACGATGCGTATTATGCTGCTGAGGTATGTTTATGGTCAATAAGCTGATGCTATATGAGGAATTTGATTATGCTACATATGTGTTATGATGAAATATTGAAGAAGTGTCGACGAATATTTATATGTGTAATAAGGTAAGGAGTAATGAATAGTGGTTAGGGACTCTGACTTGTGAAAAAGGATGTTGGAAGCCAAGAATCGTACTTTAAGAATTATGAAATGTGTGTACATGCGTGAATGTATTACAATGCCACTGAAAATTTTTTGGACTCTGTTATATTTACAGGATTTTGTTTCTACAGATTTGTAACGCAAATTGTTGACCTGTGAAATATTTTTATATGAGACTGTCACTGTAGCAGAAACTGGTGTCGTAAATATTTCGGTAAGAATGTTAAGTGACCACCTGCACTTAATGTGTCGTGGGCACCCAGCTGGGCGACAGTCGCCTGAAAAAGAAAAGCCATTAGCGTGTGCCTTTCAGAGGCACAGGTAGAAAAGAAAAAGGGAGGCCATTATCCTCGCTATTGACATTCCTTTGTAGAAAGCATCGCAAATACGACACGCTCATAACTTGGAAACATTCTTGCATCTGCACGCCTGATTAGGACAAGTGTCTATCTACGAGAATTGAGAGAATTTCTACTAAGTTATGAAATGCCTCATGACTACTGAATGATTATTTTTTGCTTTACTTTGTACATAGTTGCTTATTTCATTTGATATCTGGTTTCCAGCTGTCTTGCAGCATTGGTTTCATAAAATAAAATTAAATGCATTTGCTAATGTGAACACTTTCTGTCAACAGATCTATTAAATAATTATTTTATGACCCACATTCTTCGAAAAAGGAGCTCTTGGAATGGAAAGAACAATAAGAAGGGACTAATAACGGTAACTGCATATATCATTTTTTTTTCAAGTACTTGGTAATTTCTTTTGGAGAAATAGTTGAGGTGCACCACTTTACTTACATAGACATTAAGATGGGATTATACATTACCTTTATCTGCATTGTTGTCTTTAGTGTACTATTTTTTCTGCTTGAGCTTTGTCATGCTTAGGTATACGTTATAGCATTTACTGCTGCTGTTTGCCAGGCATAGTGCTACTGAATTTTGATTTGTGTTACTCTGCTAAGCCAGTTTACTAATGATTTATTTTCTTGTTTGCTGCTCATTGCCTTATATTAGTTGTAATTTATGCTTCTTGCTTTGCCTTTTGTATTTTTTATCATTGCTGTTTGTGTTAATTGTTTTGTGCTGCTGCATTGCCTCATTCCTTAGTTTAGTATCTGAGCTCAGTAGATTTAAGGTAGCCTAACAGGGTAGACTATATAAGAGAATGAGTTGCGATGAATTGGAAGAAATGCATTGAGAAGTTTTATGAAGAAAGTACAGAAAGCAGGTATAGATAGCACTTTTTGAAATAATGAAGAACGAAGGGAGATCTCCGAGAAGTAAAGAAAGTTTTGTTTGTAAAATACTGCAGTAAAAGAAACCCTGTCCTTTCCTTGTGTTATCCCACTATGTGTTTGTGTTCCCTTGTGTATTTGTGTTTTTCCTGTCTTTATGTGTTTAGCTAATAAGATTTATGTTGTAGAATTTTTCAAACACTATGTTATTTTCTTCATAAAGGTGTTTAGACATTATTTATTCTGTTTTGTTTTAATGCTCATGTGTGAAGCTGATGTTTCGAAAGTTATTCTGATCTTTTATGTATGTATTCATGTCAAAATTCCTGTAACACTGACGTATATGTCCACTTCTGTTCTTTTGTAAAGCCTGTACTACAAATGTTTTCTGTATTGTTATGTTCTTTAATGATGTATTTTGTACCTTTGTAATTGTATTCTTATGTTATAATATTGTAATTGACACCAGTTCATCAAATTAAGTAACTTGTAAGCATTCATTTCACTGCACACATTTCCGTTGGTCAGAGTATATGGACAATATGTGAGAAGTAGGGACTGTTAGTGTTTGCACGTGTGTTAATAATTCAGCAAGGGACTGGATAACAGGATTGCTGGTTCTAAGGACATTTCAAACAAATTTTTTTGTGAATGGACAAGTGGTGGTTTATGGACTTGCTATATTCTCCGCAAGACTCTTTGATGGTGATTGTGCACCTGCACAGTCACAACAGATGGCTGCTGGCCATCTCTACCAGGACTACAGTGGGTCTGCATCTTTGATGGCCTACCAATTTCCACAAGGACTGCAGTGGGTCTGCACCTTCGTTGACCCACCAATACCATTATTTCTACAAGGACTGCAGTGGGTCTGCACCTCTGGTGGCCCACCAATACCATAATCTCTACCAGGACTACAGTGGGTCTGCTCTGTGATGACCTACCCACCAATACTCTTCAAAACTTCGACTGACTCCACTGTGGGTTTGCTCTGTTGTGGCCCATGACCTGTCTGCATGTCGAGAGTCAGCACTGTCTTTCTGTTGGAAGGACAACGCTACTTCTTCAAGACTGCATGGAAATCCACTACTTCCGTGTGCATTTTCTTTTACTGCTCAGACTTTGAGAAAAACACTGCTATTTTACTGTGATGAACGATTAGGACTGTCTTTATGGACTGTGAGAAAGTTTAGCTTTTGACCAACATTGTATCAATAAGTGTGTGCAATTGATATCTTTGTTATTGCAATTGTGAAAAATTTTTAACAAATATGAATTGGCCAGTGCCCAAAACAATTTGTAAAATTTTTTGTGGGGAGCATGGGGGCTATGTAAGTAGGCTGTTTAGGGTATTAAATTGGTAACGCCACGTAGCTCTGTATGAAAATCACTGGCTGTGCTGTGTGCAGTCTGTGGCTAGTTTGCATTGTTGTCTGCCATTGTAGTGTTGGGCAGCGGCAGCTGGATGTTAACAGCACGTAGCGTTGCGCAGTTGGAGGTGAGCCGCCAGCAGTGGTGGATGTGGGGAGAGAGATGGCGGAGTTTTGTAATTTGCTAACTATCCCTATGAGTAGTTAGTGCCTTCCGTAGTTTGAATCTTTTATTTAGCTGGCAGTAGTGGCGCTCGCTGTATTGCAGTAGTTCGAGTAATGAAGATTTTTGTGAGGTAAGTGATTTCTGAAAGGTATACTTTAATGTTAGTCAGGGCCATTCTTTTGTAGGGACTTTTGAAAGTCAGATTGTGTTGCGCTAAAAAATATTGTGTATCAGTTTAAGGACAGTCGTGTATAATTGTTCTAAGGGGACGTTTCAACTGTTATTGGCAAGTTAATTTGTTAGTTTAACTAAACATTTTGCTCAGGACACATGGGATTTAGCATAGCTTTTAAAATTTTCAGTACTCATTTGAGAATTTTTGGTTTAGAGAATCAATATCGATACGCATATACGTTGTTTTTAGACACTGTTTATGGGTTTGTATTCCTTTGCTCACACAGGTATCATGGTATAAGTGACATATGACATGTAATGCAGTACAATAAGAAAATTATTTCGGTTCACGTTTTTATGACACTGCGTATTAGAAGTTAGAAGATGTTGGACTGTGGTGGTGGTTGGATAGTTCAGCTGACGAAGCCGTGGTAGGATGGATGCGAGGACACAATGTGGGCCACAGTTGTTGACTGCACAAGGGTCTGCCGTGAAGGACAGACAGTAAAGGCCGGTTCCAACTAGGGCTGCCGCGCGTCAAAACCGCGCGTCAGCGGCGTGGTTGCCATGGAAATGGCGTCAGCGGCACGGCGCGGCGGGCTCTGCGTCGCGGTTTGATCATGTCGAACCGCTTCTGCTGCCGCGTGACGCGCCCCAGGTGCGCGCCGCCAATCACAGAACGCGCTGAGCGTGACGTCAGGTACGCAACCCCGGGCCACAAGAACTTTCGCCGAACCGCTGGCGCGGACGAGGCGGCAGCTATGAAATACTTATCATCCGATTCCAATGAAACTATTCGGTAGAAAAATTTGATTCTTGGGCATGTTACAGCCTGATATCTTCTCTCGATAAAGGGCCGAATTTATTTTCGATATTCGTCGTGGTTACTTGCTGTATCGCATTTACATAAACCTTTACACGAAATTTTAATGAGTGTGCAGAGGTAAAAACGCATTGCGTGCACTTTGTGTACAGTTCATTTTAGGTAATACATTATTGCGTATGAAATTTAGTCAACATATCGAAATTGTTTTTAAAGCTGAGAGCAGAACGATAGCTATCACCGTTCTTGAGATATTGAATGATATGTCGGCGGACGGGCTGTGCGGTGACCGCGCGGATCGCTCGCGACGCGACCGATACTTCATCCTGCTCGTCGTAAACCATGTGGTTGTATCAACTGCAAATTTCGTAAACGGTTCAAGAAATCTAAAAGCGTTTTTTTGCAAACGATAACTTGTAAAAAGTCATGTATTTCGTCGCATGATAAATATCCAAAATCTGTTTATCTACCGAGATGTGAAAGAAACTACAGTTTTTCAGAAGGGGTAGATGATTTTTTTTAAACAGCATTTAATAGCGTGTGGAATGAGAAGTTAAACAGAAACTAATTTGCTGGTATGTCATAAGATGTAATTTGCTAAGTATCTACAGCTATTGATTATTTCCTTTGGTAAGTAACAAACGTTTTTTTTCTTTATCGAGTGTACTTTATTGGTTCAAGACGCGTTTCGCCTTTTACTTTAAGGCATTTTCGGTGGAATCTAGAATGATTCAGTTTTGTTTTAAATGCATAACTGATTACTTACAGTGAATCGAGTTTTTGGCGGACATATACGTTTCCCCTCACCTGGTCACATGCTGGAGGTTGAACTAAAACTTAGATTATGGAACATAAGCACATTTTCATGTTCGCTCTTTTTTCTTCTGTCACTAGCTGTAGACATTTTACCGAAAACACTGATTTGAAGTCGTAACTACAGTGTGTTCACCTCATGCCCCTTCCTGTTTGGTTTGTTTATGTACATGTTGCCAACATAAAGAATTATATGCTGAAGTTGTTTGTTTATTTCTGTTCTCCTTGTATCTGTATATGTGTGGGGCTAGCCAGTGATAGTTATAGAAAGTTGAAAGTGAATGCAGTAGTTGTCAGACAGTGGTTGAAAGGTTTGGTGTTCAGCTGATTTCAGTTTTGGTTTAAATGTTTTGTGGAGGAGTGCATGGAAGACTAAATTCACTGCTTACATTAACAGATAAAATAGTAGAATAGCATTTGAACAAATGATTATTATCAGAATACTATCACCCAACCCCTTTGTCCTCACTCTTTGACGCCTCATAATATCTCCTGTCAACTTACCCCTCTTGTAGTCAAAGTTGTGCCGTAATTTCCTCTTCCTACTTTATTTAATTCCGTACCTCTTCTTTAGTTACACGATCCTCATATCTAGTCTTCAGCGTTCTTATTGATCACCACGTTTTGAAAGCGTCCATTGTCTTCTCGACAGAACTGTTCATCGCCCACGTTTCACTTACAAGGCTGCACTCCACACAAATACCTTCGTAAAATAGTACCCAATCATTACAATTTATATTCCATGTGAACAAATTTTCTTTTTCAGAACGCTTTTCTTGCTATTCACAGTCTTCATTTTATATCCTCTCTACTTCTGCCTTCTCAATTGCTGCTTCCCTTTCAAGTCATTGAAGTCTTAGAAATGCAGTTTGGTTTCTGTACAAGTTGTAGATGATCTTGTGTCCCTGTGTTTTATCGATGACATCTCCAGAGCTTCAAAGAATGTTTTAATTAAGATTGTCAAAACCTTTCTCTAAACATGCAAATGCTATAAACACAGTTTCGCTGTTCTTCAGTGTGTCTACTTAGTTAAGTGGTAGGATCAGTATTGCCTCGCGTGTTCAGACATCTCACAGGAATCTAACATTGTACTTGTGTTAGTTTGTACAACCCCTCCCCCTCTCCTGTCTACATATTCCTTCCACTATCTAGCCTTCTCTTATTTGCTTAGTTCTGGCTTGCCAAATGAGTTCTTGACAGTTACTTCTCCTTTGAGCAAAGATTTCTTTGTTCTTTCTCATTTTTATTCCCTTATGTTTTCCAAGTGCAAAATCACGTTGCAATTTTGGACTTCCTGTCAACGTCATGTTTAGACATTTCTATTTCCAATGGCCTACTTTATTTGCTGCATTTTTATATTTTTCCCTCTTGTCAGATTTAATATTTCACGTTTTATCTAACGATTTCTACTGTACCTTCTTCCCATTCTCATACTCTGCTGCATTCACCACTTCTTCTCTCAAAGATATCCATTCGTATTCTAGCGGATTCCTTCCTCTGTTTCAGTCAGTCGTTGCATTACGCTAACTTTAAGATTATCGAAAAACTGTGGGTCTTGACTTATTCAAGTTCCATTTCCTTAATTTGCTACCGTTTACTATCTCTTTAGTTGTAAACTGCAGCTCGTAACTAATAAAGTATTGTAGGTTTGCGTCTGCACCGGGAAATGTCTTATAATTTAAAATCTGGTTTCGAAAACTTTGTTCCAGATATGTATTATTCTTTCATGATTCATAAGCAATGTGCTAGATAGTGAAGAATGATGAACGGTAGTCATGAAATCTGTTTATGGTGAAATGAGAAAACATGCATAATGGAATATGTGAAAAAGTACATTGTACAGAAAATGAAAAATTGGTACGTCTTCACCCAACTTCGTCTTTCCTCCATGTAGGTGTAAGATATAGTTTTTCAAACGCACCGGGAGTTTCAGTGGGTCCTGACCCGTACCTCAGTAGCTGTCCGTCATTGGCTACCGCTAGCGCCTGCCGCTTCCAGATGGGAACGCCAATTCCGCGAGCCGCCGCGTCAAAGCGGAAAACGCTTGCCGCTGCCGTTGCCGCACGACGCGCTGCCGCGCTCTAGTGGGAACCGGCCTTAAGGCTGATTACCGGCACAGCAGGTAGCAGGTAGGATGCCTCAGCATGTTTACACCTCAAAGAGGCACCAGGTAGTCCGTCTTAATCAGGACATACGTAACATTTGCACAAAGGACCCAACTCACAATGCACGTAATGCACGATTTAACATAAACTGTACTGAATGTAAGAATTTTGCTCCGTTATTGTCACATAAGTGACAATAACGGAGATCTACATAAAAACATGTACTGAATCCATTTTTAGCCTGTGGGGAACCCTTTATATTTTGTCTTAAAATCATAGCTTAGCGTCAACTGTTCAACGACTTAAACTATCGTTTGTTGCTTTGAATCGCCAGATGAGCTCAATAACAGTTACGTAAAATTAATGCACCGAGAAGTGTCTCCGCTAGGCAAATTTTCTTTTACAATTATCGTACTGTTTAAGTCAATAATGACCGTGCACACAGTACTTCATGTCAACAGACAAGTTTTTCTGAAGTCATACATGAACGTCAGTTACTGCAACTTGCAGCACAGTCATTACACGTTCACATAACTAGTTAATGAGCTCCAGTGCTGACAGAACTCTCTCACCACATTCAGAGAAGATTTTAATCCTCAAAACAGCTCTATTAGAGGGAAAGGATTTTGGTGAGTGCAATATTCCTGACAAGGTTTTCGTTCGTGTACTGATGTTCATTTCAACAGGTACTAGCGGCATACTTTATTCAATAGTGTCTTATAGTTTCACAGGCATTAAAAAAATTGAAATCTAATTGACTAGATCGCAGTCTTTCAGCGCTTATTTTTCACAGCGACTTGCATTCATGTCACCTTTACAGATCGCAGTTTTAAAGGATAGATGTATAAGTATTTCTGTGGAATAGAACATAATCAGTACCAAGAAACACTCGTCTATGAAGTAGCATGCTCTTTTACGAATCAGGCCTGAGCTAGTGAGACGTTCTTTACCATCTCACCATTCATGAAGGCAACGTTTATTTATTTATTCACAGTAACATCAGCCTTTGTATATTTTGCATTAAAGGGAAGGTCATTATGTTACCTTAAATCAGAGCAGAATATTTACTTGTATTCACGAAGTGCCAAGTCGAAGTGTAATCCTTCAAAGCCCATATATATCGAATAAAGTATTATCTACAAGATTTTGAACACCTTGTAACGTACCCGCTCTTTTTAACTGTTTTTGTTTCTTTGTTTTTTTTTTTTTGTTATTGTAGTTGTAGAGGTATGAAATTATTGTAGCGCTTTGCTTAGTCAGCCGTACTTCGGAATTTTTTGACATTAAATGGAGCCTGAAACTTGCGTAATAAATACTTCGCGTGAAGTGCGATTAGCGGCATAAACAAAAATTAATTGCGGAGATGCAATCCACAGAATATTAACAGAAAAGCTTTAGAACAATGCGCACGACTGACTAGACACATTCAGAGGGTACGTACATTCGCGTACGAGTGGTTGCGATCTGATGAGAAAGATCTATCTTAATTATTTTTTGTGTAAAATAATTACGTCGTAACACACTCGGAGATTGCGAACGTACAATCATGGTAGAGGCACGTACTTTCTATCAGTCCCCGTGGCCTGGGTACAAGAACTGCAATTATTTAAATTTAAGAATATTTCTTTTTCAATCGGACTCCTATTTTTATACGAACAGGAAGATTGCAGGTTCTGAATGTCTCTGCAAAAACACATCGAAATTAATCTTAGCGACCACCAAAGGAAAGTAGTGAGCACAATCACGTACCTATATTGTTGAGAAGCGCCGTCGTAAAGTTCGTCGCCTCCATCAAAAATTCGCCTTCTCGAATTAACAGAATAATTTGTACTTCATTGGTATGGGATTTCGGCTTGATCTTGACAGAAATTATAAAACACATTTTTCATCATTTAACACACACATAGACATGAAACTATACAGTACGTCCTTACGCCAGCACATCAGAACAAAATGGTAGTTAATACTAGAAGTAATAAAAGAATCTCGGAATTAGTCCTTTGTCTCTCAATGATAAAAGAGTTTTTTAGAGTATTCCTCTGGTATGACAGTCGAACAAATTTTCTTCTTGTATCTTTGAGATTAAATTACAACATTTTTTAGTTTCAACCTATAATGCAAATTAAAAATTTTGGACTCATGTTAGAATTGTTGCTGTTGCAGTCTTCAGTCCGAAGACTGGTTTGATGCACCTCTTCATGCTACTCTATTCTGTGTGAGACTTCATCTACGAATAACAACTGCAACCTACATCTTTCCGAATTTGCTTAATGTATTGACCTCTTTGTCTCCCTGTACGATTTTTAACCCCCTTACTACCCTCCAATACTAAACTGATGGTACCTTGATGTCTCAGAATATGTCCTGTCGACCGATTTCCTTATTTTGGTCAAGTTGAGTCACCTATTTCTTGTCTCCCCATTTGTATTCAGTACTTCCTCATTAGTTACGTGATCGACCCATCTAATCTTCAGCATTCTTCTGTAGCACCTCATTTCGAGAGCTTCTATTCTCTTTATATTTAAAATATTATGGTTTATGTGGCTACACGACATTCAAGTACTTTCAGAAAAGACTTCCTAAAACTTAAATCAATATTCAACGTTAGCAAATTTCTCTTCTTCAGGGACACTTTTCCTGCCATTTTCAGACTACATCTAATATCTTTACCACTTCGACCATCAGCACTTGTTTCGCTTCCTAAATAGCAAAAGCCATTTACTACTTTCATCGTTTCATCTTCTAATTTAATTCCCTCAGCGTCACCTGATTTAATTCGACTTCATTACATTATACTTGTTCGGCTTTTGTTGATGATCATCTTATATCTTCCTTTTAAGACAATGTTCATTCCGATTAACTGCTTTTCCAAGTACTTTGCCGTCTCCGACAGAAATACAAAGTCTTTATTTCTTCTCCCTGAACCTCATTTCCCACTCCAAATTTTCCTTATGCTTCCGTTACAAGTTGCTCAATCTTGAGACTAAATTAAATAGGGGATAGGCTATATCCGTGTCTCACTCCCTTCTCAACCACTGCTCCCTTTCACGCTTCTTAACTGCTATAACCGCCCTCTGGTTTCTGTACAAGTTGCAGGTAGCCTTCATGTCCCTGTATTTTTACCCCTGCTACCTTCATAATTTCAAAGAGTGTATTCCAGTCAACATTGTCAAAAGCTTCCTCTAAGTCTACAAATGCTATGAATGTAGGGTTGCCTTCCCTCAACCTACCTACTAATATTAGTCGTAAGGTCATTATTGCTTCACGAGTTCCTACATTTCTCTGGAATGCAGACTGATCATACGCGAGATCGGCTTCCATCATCAGTTTCTCCATTCTTCTGTAAAGAATTAGTATTTCGCAAACATAAATTCATAAAGTGATAGTTCAGTAATGTTCACACCTCACGCACGCCTGATGGAAGAGTTTAATCATGGCTTGCTCTTCCAAGGCTATCAGTAAATCTGAGGAATACCACCTATCCCCAGGGCCTTGTTTCGACTTAGACACTTCACAGTTTTTTAAAATTCTTCTCACAGTATTATTTCTTCAATTTCATCTTCATCTACCGCCAATTACCTTTCTACACACATCAAAAAAGTACGGTACAGAAAACTGGAACAGAGATCAACATAAATATCATTTTCGCCCTTTTTATTGCTCATCAGAACCACACACTGCATGTTGTTCCACGATACAACGAGATCTTCAGATGTGGTGGTCCAGATTGCTGTACACACCGGTACCTCTAACACCCAGTAGCATGAATGTATTCGTCGTGACGGACTATCCACAAATTCAGCAAGGCACTTTTGGTCCGGATTGTACCACTCCTCAACGGCGGTTTGGCGTAGATCTCTCACAGTGATTGGTCGGTCACGTAGTCCATAAACAGCCCTCTTCAATCTATCCCAGGCATGTTCGATAGCGTTAATCTACGGAGAACATGATAGCCATTATAGTCTAGCGATGTCGTTATCCTGAAGGTTCACAAGATGTGCAAGATGGGTGGGGGCGCGGATTGTCATCCATGAAGACGACTGCCTCGCCAATATGCTGCAGATATGGTTGCGCTATAGGTCGGAGGATCACATTCACGTATCGTACAGCGGTTACGGCGCCTTCCATGACCACCAGCGGCGTACGTCGGCCCCACATAATGCCATCCCTAAACAGCAAGGAAACTCCTTGCTGCACTCACTGGACTGTGTCTAAGCCGTTCAGCCTGACCAGGCTGCCTCCAAACAAGTCTCTGACGATTGTCTGGTTGAAGACATAAGCCACATTCATCAGTGAAGAGAACGTGATGCTAATCTGATGCTAATCCTTAATGGTCCATTCGGCATGTTGTTGGGCCAATCTGTACCTCGCTGCGTGGTGTCATGGTTACAAAGATGGATATCGTCATGGACGTCGGGAGTGAAGTTACGCAATATGCAGCCTTGCACAGTTCGAGTCGCAACACGATGTCCTGTGGATGCACGGAAGGCATTATTCAACATGGTGGCGTTGCTGTAAGGGTTCCTTCGAGTCTTAATCCGTAGGCAGCGGTCATCCACTGCAGTAGTAGTCCTAGGGCGGCCTGAACGAGGCATTACATCGACAGTTCCTGTCTCTCTGTATCTCCCCCATGTCCTAACATCGCTTTGGTTCATTCCGAGGCGTCTGGACACTTCCATTGTTGAGAGCCCTTCCTGGCACAAAGTAACAATGCGAATCCGATCGAACCGCGGTATTGACCGTCTAGGCATGGTTGAACTACAGACAACATGAGCCGTGTACCTCCTTCCTAGTGGAATGACTAGAAATGATCGGCTGTCGGACCCCCTCCGTCTAATAGGCGCTGCTCATGCACGGTTGTTTATATCTTTGAGTAGGTTTAGTGACATGTCTGAAATGTCAGACGGACTGTGTCTGTGATACCATATCCACAGTCAACGTCTACCTTCAGGAGTTCTGGGAACCGGGGTGATGCATAACTGTTTTTGAAGTGAGTATAATTTGCTTTCATCTCCCTTGTATAGGTCCTCTATATATTACTTCAAGGAATCGAGGAATTCCTTCATATGCCAATGAAAGAGAGTCAAATAAATACATCTTACAGCTGAATACTTAATACTACGAAAAGAGATAGTGCGCATTATGTATACAGTTAAAGACCTAGTTTTATATACAAATGTTTCTTTTCTTGGTGACACTGGTATGGTTATTTTAATTCAGTAAATAATTCTACTAAATACCGAAGGCAGCCCGCCCCCACGAACCATGGACCTTGCCGTTGGTTGGGAGGCTTGCGTGCCTCAACGATACAGATAGCCGTACCGTAGGTGCAACCACAACGGAGGGGTATCTATTGAGAGGCCAGACATACGTGTGGTTCCTGAAGAGGGGCAGCTGCTTTTTCAGTAGTTGCATGGGCAAAAGTCTGGATGATTGACTGATCTGGCCTTGTAACACTAACCAAAACGGCTTGCTGTGCTGGTACTGTGAACGGCTGAAACCAAGGGGAAACTATAGATGTAATTTTTCCCGAGGGCATGCTGCTTTACTGTATGATTAAATGATGATGGCGTCCTCTTGGGTAAAATATTCCGGAGGTGAAATAGTCCCCCATTCGGATCTCCGGGCGGGGACTACTCAAGAGGACGTCGTTATCAGGAGAAAGAAAACTGGCGTTCTACGGATCGGAGCGTGGAATGTCAGATCCCTGAATAGGGCAGGTAGGTTAGAAAATTTAATAAGGGAAATGGATAGGTTAAAGTTAGATATAGTGGGAATTAGTGAAGTTCGGTGGCAGGAGGAACAAGACTTCTGGTCAGGTGAATACAGGGTTATAAATACAAAATCAAATAGGGATAATGGAGTAGATTTAATAATGAATAGGAAAATAGTAATGCGGGTAAGCTACTACAAACAGCATAGTGAACGTATTATAGTGGCCAAGATAGACACGAAGCCCACGATTGCTACAGTAATACAAGTTTATATGCCAACTAGCTCTGCAGATGACGAAGAAATTAAAGAAATGTATGATGAGATAAAAGAAATCATTCAGGTAGTGAAGGGAGACGAAAATTTAATAGTCATGGGTGACTGGAATTCGAGAGTAGGAAAAGGGAGAGAAGGAAACATAGTAGGCGAATATGGATTTGGGGTAAGAAATGAAAGACGAAGCCGTCTGGTAGAATTTTGCACAGAGCATAACTTAATCATAGCTAACATTTGGTTCAAGAAGCATAAAAGAAAGTTGTATACATTCAAGAAGCCTGGAGATACAGACAGGTTGCAGATAGATTATATACTGGTAAGACACAGATTTAGGAACCAGGTTTCAAATTGTAAGACATTTCCAGGGGCAGATGTGGACTCTGACCACAATCTACTGGTTATGAACTGTAGATTAAAACTGAAGAAATTGCAAAAAGGCGGAAATTTAAGGAAATGGGACCTGGATAAACTGACTAAACCAGAGGTTGTACAGAGTTTCAGGGAGAGAATAAGGGAACAATTGACAGGAATGGGTGAAAGAAATACAGTAGAAGAAGAATGGCTAGCTCTGAGGGACGAAGTAGTGAAGGCAGCAGAGGATCAAGTAGGTAAAAAGACGAGGGCTAGTAGAAATCCTTGCGCAACAGAAGAAGTATTGAATTTAATTGATGACAGGAGAAAATATAAAAATGCAGTAAATGAAGCAGGCAAAAAGGAATACAAACGTCTCAAAAATGAGATCGACAGGAAGTGCAAAATGGCTAAGCAGGCATGGCAAGAGGACAAATGTAAGGATGTAGAGGCTTATATCACTAGGGGTAAGATAGATACTGCCTACAGGAAAATTAAAGAGACCTTTGGAGAAAAGAGAGCCACTTCTATGAATATCAGGAGCTCAGATGGAAACCCAGTTCTAAGCAAAGAAGGGAAAGCAGAGAGATGGAAAGAGTATATAGAGGGTCTATACAAGGGCTATGTAGTTGAGGACAATATTATGGAAATGGAAGAGGATGTAGATGAAGATGAAATGGGAGATATGATTCTGCGCGTAGAGTTTGACAGAGCACTGAAAGACCTGAGTCGAAACAAGGCCCGGGAATAGACAACATTCCATTAGAACTACTGACGGCCTTGGGAGAGCCAGTCCTGACAATACCATCTGGTGAGTAAGATGTACGAGACAGGCGAAATACCCTCAGACTTCAAGAAGAATATAAAAATTCCAATCCCAAAGAAAGCAGGTGTTGAGAGATGTGAAAATTATCGAACAGTTTAATAAGTCACAGCTGCAAAATACTACCGCGAATTATTTACAGACGAATGGAAAAACTGGTAGAAGCCGACCTCGGGGAAGATCAGTTTGGATTCCGTGGAAATGTTGTGAGGCAAATACTGACCTAACGACTTATTTTAGAAGAAAGATTATGGAAAGGCAAACCTACGTTTCTAGCATTTGTAGACTTAGAGAAAGCTTTTGACAATGTTGACTGGAATACTCTCTTTCAAATTCTAAAGCTGGCAGGGGTAAAATACAGGGAGCGAAAGGCTATTAGCAATTTGTACAGAAACCAGATGGCAGTTATAAGAGTCGAGGGGCATGAAAGGGAAGCAGTGGTTGGGAAGGGAGTGAGACAGGGTTTTAGCCTCTCCCCGATGTTATTCAATCTGTATATTGAGCAAGCAGTATAGGAAACAAAAGAAAAATTTGGAGTAGGTATTAAAATCCAGGGAGAAGAAATAAAAACTTTGAGGTTTGCCGATGACATTGTAATTCTGTCAGAGACAGCAAAGGACTTGGAAGAGCAGTTGAATGGAATGGATAGTGTCTTGAAAGGAGGATATAAGATGAACATCAACAAAAGTAAAACGAGTGAGTCGGGTGATGCTGAGGGAATTAGGTTAAGAAATGAGACACTTAAAGTACTAAAGGATTTTTGCTATTTGTGGAGCAAAATAACTGATTATGGTCGAAGTAGAGAGGATATAAAATGTAGACTGGCAATGGCAATGAAAGCGTTTCTGAAGAAAAGAAATTTGTTAACATCGAGTATAGATTTAAGTGTCAGGAAGTCGTTTCTGAAAGTACTTGTATGGAGTTTAGCCATGTATGGAAGTGAAACATGGACGATAAATAGTTTAGACAAGAAGAGAATAGAAGCTTTCGAAATGTGGTGCTACAAAAGAATGCTGAAGATTAGATGGGTAGATCACATAACTAATGAGGACGTATTGAACAGGATTGGGGAGAAGAGAAGTTTGTGGCACAACTTGACTAGAAGAAGGGATCGGTTGGTAGGACATGTTCTCAGGCATCATGGGATCAGAAATTTAGTACTGGAGGGCAGCTTGCAGGGTAAAAATCGTAGAGGGAGACCAAGAGATGAATATACTAAGGAGATTCAGAAGGATGTAGGTACAGGGAGATGAAGGAGCTTGCACAGGATAGAGTAGCAAGGAGAGCTGCATCAAACCAGTCTCAGGACTGAAGAGCACAACAACAACAACAACAACAACAACCGAAGGCAGTGGAAATTCTTCGTTTTAACAATGACTCTGTACACTGATACACTGATATCGTGAAGTACTACGTCAGGTAGCCTTCAGTACCATAATTATAGTCTATACACGACACATACTTACGTTAAGTACTTGTATGTACTCTTGCTTTATGTTCCTAGCAGTTATTATTTACACACATTGTGAGATACAGCCAGGATAGTGTCCTGTATTCAGTTAATCTTGAAGTATGTAAATATTGTGGCGTCGATTGCTTATTCTATGCACTAGTCATCAACGTTGACCAAGATTTCGAGTACAAATAGTTCTGCTGACAGAAATTTCTCCCCTTCCATGCTAATTCTGCATATAAATATGGTTCCAAGATTTTCTCCTAGTTTGTAAATTAGTAATATACAACTAACTAGTCATAAGTTCTCAGATATAGTGAAAGATAGACGAGACCAATCATTAATATCGATGTTTCTTAATATCATCATGAGAATTGGTCCCTTTATAGGGTCGGTTCTAGGGTAGGCTAACAAGTAACTTCCTTCATTAGGAATTATGATTATTTCGTGAGGTCCGCTGTAAAGTAATTGCTATTTATAGTCCTTACGTTGAGGGAGAGTGATAGTTCTATAATTTACCGGACTAACATCTGCTTATCTCCTTGGCAACAAAACCTCGTTTTGTCTATGGGACGGCTGCTGTTGTGAGTTAACAGGTGAAGAACCTATCACTTTGTCATTTATTTGATCTTTGTCACTCTTCACTGTATTTCACTCTTAAGAAACTTGACTTTTATGCCTTGGCAGTATTAATCATGCTCAGACTTTGTCTTTATCATGTCTACAACAATATCTACACTGCCGATAGTCAGAGCACTTGTCCGAAGGGAATCCTACTTTTACGTCCCGGTCCCTTAATAATTCCATGCCAAAACTGCATTCGACTATTAATCCATTTACCACTGACAATGTGCACACTACGGCTCCATCTCATACAGGTACCTCAACCAGCATATGTACCTTGACATGTTGTACCTGGTACCAACTGCTCCAATAATTTGGCAGTTTTGTGATTGGTAAGATGGTAATCTCATAATCTTACTAAACTTATTAAATAGACTCACTTACATGAACTTGCAGGAGCACCTGTGTCAGTGACAAATGTAGTCAGAACTTTTCCCAAAATAGCATTAATAGCGGCCTGAAATACATCTTTACATTGATCATGGCATTTATGATGTTCAGTTTCTAAATTACGTTTGATGCTCGTGTCTTCATTATACCTGAATATGTCAAATGAATTTTTTTTCTCCCACCAATCCATCCCATGACTGTCACTGGAGTGCGTAGTGCGTCGGCGCTAGTATATTGAACGAGTCATAGCAGGAAAAGGTTCTTCTGTCATCATATTGATAATGACTGTTGGATTCTGTGCTCACAGACTTGTGCCACCTGCATAGTTTTGTACTGGACAACATCGCTGGCGAGCACCATTTGTATCAAACTGAGCGCGGCTTCCTGTGTTGGAATTCCACTCATTACTGTTGAATTTCGCGGATCGGGGTCAGCATGCTGAGTATGCAGCGGAGGTGCTGCCGGCTGTGTCACAGTGGCAGTCGTCTGGCCTGCCGTAACTGGAGAACTGTGTGTGCTGCGCAGGGTGAAGTGACCTGCGCCATCATAATTACTGTCATTATTCATATTAGAATACGCTTGCATTATATCAACATAATCCAGTATGGACATGAAATGCTGTATGTTTGTCTCTGGAACGTGAACTACCTCTTTTCAAACAAGGTGGCCCATTGATTGTGACCGGACCAAATATCTCACGAAATAAGCATCATACGAAAAAACTACAAAGAACGAAACTTGTCTAGCTTGAAGGGGGAAACCAGATGGCGCTATGGTTGGCCCGCTAGATGGCGCTGCCATAGGTCAAAGAGATATCAACTGCGTTTTTTAAATAAGAACCCCCATTTTTATTACATATTCGTGTAGTATTTAAAAAAATATGAATGTTTTAGTTGGACCACTTTTTTTCGCTTTGTGATAGATGGCGCTGTAATAGTCACAAACATATGGCTCAAAATTATAGACGAACAGTTGGTAACAGGTAGGTTTTTCAAATTAAAATACAGAACTTAGGTACGTTTTAACATTTTATTTCGGTTGTTCCAATGTGATACATGTACTTTTGTGAACTTATCATTTCTGAGAACGCATGTTGTTACAGCGTGATTACCTATAAATACGACATTAATGTAATAAATGCTAAAAATGATGTCCGTCAACCTCAATGCATTTGGCAACACGTGTAACGATATTCCTCTCAACAGCGAGTAGTTCGCCTTCCGTAATGTTCGCACATGCATTGACAATGCGCTGACGCATGTTGTCAGGCGTTGTCAGTGGATCACGATAGCAAATATCCTTCAACTTTTCTCACAGAAAGAAATCCGGGGATGTCAGATCCGATGAACGTGCTGGCCATGGTATGGTGCTTCGACAACCAATTCACCTGTCATGAAATATGCTATTCAATAACGCTTCAACTGCACACGAGCTATGCGCCAGACATCCATCATGTTGGAAGTACTTCGCCATTCTCTCATGCAGTGAAGCATCTTATGGTAACATCGGTAGAACTTTACGCAGGAAATCAGCATACATTGCACCATTTCGATTACCATCGATAAAATGTGGGCCAATTATCGCTCCTCCCATAATGCCGCACCATACATTAACCCGCCAAGGTCGCTGATGTTCCACTTATCGCAGCCATCGTGGATTTTCCGTTGCCCAATAGTGCATATTATGCCGTTTTACGTTACCGCTGTTGGTGAATGACGAAGCTTCGACGCTAAATAGAACGCGTGCAAAAAATCTATTATTGTCCCGTAATTTCTCTTGTGCCCAGTGGCAGAACAGTACACGACGTTCAAAGTCGTCGCCATGCAATTCCTGGTGCATAGAAATATGGTGCGGGTGCAATCGATATTGATGTAGCATTCTTAACACCGACGTTTTTGAGATTACCGATTGTCGCGTAATTTGTGTGCTACTGATGTGCGGATTAGCCGCGACAGCAGCTAAAACACCTACTTGGGAATCATCATTTGTTGCAGGTCCTGGTTGACGTTTCACATGTGGCTGAACACTTCCTGTTTCCTTAAATAACGTAATTATCCGGCGAACGGTCCGGACACTTCGTTGATATCCAGGATACCGAGCAGCATACGTAGCACACGTCCGTTTGGCATTCTGATCGATATAGCCATACATCAACACGATTTCGACCTCTTCCGCAGTTGGTAAACGGTCCATTCTAACACGGGTAATGTATCACGAAGCAAATACCGTCCGCACTGGCGGAATGTTACGTGATACCACGTGCTTATACGTATGTCATTATTACAGCGCCATCTATCACAAAGCGAAAAAAGTGGTCCAACTAAAACATTCATATTTCTCTACGTACTACACGAATATGTAATAAAAAATGGGGTTGATACCCGTTTGACCTATGGCAGCGCCATCTAGCGGGCCAACCATAGCACCATCTGATTTCCCCCTTCAAGGTAGACAAGTTTCGTTCTTTCTAGTTTTTTCGTTTGATGCTTATTTCGTGAGATATTTGGCCCGGTCACGATCAATGGACCACCCTGTATATGAAGAGCCGCTGAACTTTAACTATTTGTAACAGATCTCTGCGCAAAATAAGTTCATCAACATATAGGTTTATTTAAATATTTTTCGAATGGTTCTGGGTTAAAAATTTCTTTGTGGAGTCTTTCATGTATGCAATCTGATCAGTACCTTGAAAAGAACGCTAATTGCTCATAGGGTTAGAAGCTTTTGGGCGTTCCGGTTGCCAAACATGTGACCTTCCCTTGGATGAATCCACTAGTGAAATGTGTTTTCTGATGTTATGATCAAGATCTAGATAATACTCCGTGAAAAGATATTATGAACACAGCAGAATGAAGGTCTGTCTTAACAGGTGTGAAAACGTTGAATGGTCGGTGTTTCAGTAAACTTTCTTCTCGCAAAATGGTTAAAATGTAAGGTTAGGTTACACACTAATATGACCTATTTCAGGTCAACACATTCTGTCGTGTGGTGGCTATTATAGTAATCAATTGCCCCAGTAATAGTCGGCATCGTGTCATATACCATTGTTTTAGCAGTGAACAATTACAAATTTCATATTACAAATTTCAGAAGAGATATTGTCACACCATTCAGTGTAAATAGTTTTCATTTGGTTTAACTCTGATTTAACTGATACCTCTAAGGTTCCTCTCTCAAATAACACTTCAGTAACGGGTTACTGTGTGATCAGTAGTAATTCTAAATGTAAATTTTCATTGGTCATTGTGTTCCTGTCCGAAATTCACTTCGAGTAATCCAGTGAGAAACCGTCCCTCTGCAGGTAAAAGCGTTCCTTTAACTTCTTGTGGGACAGTAAGCTTCTGAAGAGCTTCTGAATAGATCCGTTAATTTTTGTACGAACTGAGGAATGCCCAGGTATGAGGTTTTATAACTCCGCAGTTTCGGCAGACAGGGCATGCTGTTGCGATGAGTCTGTCATATTTATTGACAATTTTATCAGTTTAGACGACTGTAATGATAAGCTTTCATCATTTCCCTTAAAGTTCGATATAATGCGGTAAACGGGTCTTGGACAGAATTAGCTGATGCTACAATTTCTTTGCTCTCGGCCTGCGACACCTTTTCACTTGCTGAAATTTATTATTTTCGAAAGTCGCATCGGCAATTTCGCTAGCTTTGACATGTGATTCTATGTCATAATGTTCTTCCGATTCCATTTATAGATTTTCCCGTCTCTACCAGGACTCAGAGGTGGGTGAAATTGAATGAGAAAATTATGCATGTCAGTCCAATAACAGTATAGAAATACTAATAACGTAGAGCACAAACTTTTCAGTGTGAAGATATTAAACTGTTGAAACAGTCTAACAGTGCCATATTATGTTGCACACTCAATACAAACGAAGTCAGTCATGTTGTCAATCTCAACTTTGTGAATATGGCGACCAGTTATCAAAAAAATCAAAATATTGAAACTGAAAAACAAATTGGGCCGTGAACGATTAATTCGACTGCAACCATTATGATATGCACCGGCAAGGGAAATAATTAATGTTTCCCAAACGTCAGAAGTTGAGCCATAAAGAATATAAATAATTTCAAGTAAATTATTTTAGTTCCTTTTTCTTTTTAGTTCCTTAATTGTTCAACATTACTTTGTTTATTGTAATTTACCTTTAATGCGACACATTTTTCTTCGACTTTAGTTTGTTTTCGTCAGTATTTTACAGTTAGAAAAATTTTCGATATTTGTGGTAAGGTCTTATGGCACCAAACTGCTGAGGTCATCGGTCCCTAAGCTTACGTACTACTTAACCGAACTTAAATTAACTTACGCTCAGGACAACACACAAACTCATGCCCGAAGGAGGACTCGGACCTCCGACGGGGGCAGCCGCGCAGACCGTGTAAAGGTGCAATAGAGCACGAGGCTACCCCGCGCTGCAAATGATTTACAGTTTCCATAGAGTACAGGGACCAGAGAAAAACAGTATGTAATACCATAGTAACAGGAAGTTGATATGAAAGCTGTCCTATTAAAAGATCGACAGTGAAATGTATCCTCTTTCCGCCCCTATGTAGGGTCCGATATTTTACATTTGTTCATGAAAGTAAAATATTGTCGAAGGGAAGGCACATTACGTTGCTGGTACGAAAAAGAAACACCTAATTATAAAACTGGCAAGGAGGTATTGTTTGTTTTAGACTTTTCTTGAGGCATAAAATGATATTTATTCATATGACTTTACTTTCATTCTCGTGCAAGAAGTAGCTTCAGGCTAAGCAGTCATCGTTTGAAAGCAGTGACTTTGGTGACAAGAAACCGTGCTATCGTTAATGCACATAATTAGCTTTACAAAATAAAATTACCAGAATCAGATTTTCACTCTGCAGCGGAGTGTGCGCTGATATGAAACTTCCTGGCAGATTAAAACTGTGTGCCCGACCGAGACTCGAACTCGGGACCTTTGCCTTTCGCGGACAAGTGCTCTACCAACTGAGCTACCGAAGCACGACTCACGCCCGGTACTCACAGCTTTACTTCTGCCAGTACCTCGTCTCCTACCTTCCAAACTTTACAGAAGCTCTTCTGCGAACCTTGCAGAACTAGCACTCCTGAAAGAAAGGATACTGCGGAGACATGGCTTAGCCACAGCCTGGGGGATGTTTCCAGAATGAGATTTTCACTCTGCAGCGGAGTGTGCGCTGATATGAAACTTCTGCAAGGTTCGCAGGAGAGCTTCTGTAAAGTTTGGAAGGTAGGAGACAAGGTATTGGCAGAAGTAAAGCTGTGAGTACCAGGCGTGAGTCGTGCTTCGGTAGCTCAGTTGGTAGAGCACTTGTCCGCGAAAGGCAAAGGTCCCGAGTTCGAGTCTCGGTCGGGCACACAGTTTTAATCTGCTAGGAAGTTTCATATCAGCGCACACTCCGCTGCAGAGTGAAAAGCTCATTCTGGAAACATCCCCCAGGCTGTGGCTAAGCCATGTCTCCGCAATATCCTTTCTTTCAGGAGTGCTAGTCCTGCAAGGTTCGCAGGAGAGCTTCTGTAAAGTTTGGAAGGTAGGAGACGAGGTACTGGCAGAAGTAAAGCTGTGAGTACCGGGCGTGAGTCGTGCTTCGGTAGCTCAGTTGGTAGAGCACTTGCCCGCGAAAGGCAAAGGTCCCGAGTTCGAGTCTCGGTCGGGCACACAGTTTTAATCTGCCAGGAAGTTTCAAAATAATAATAGCTACAATCGGACTTCATTTAAAACATAAGCAGCAGTTTCGACTCACATATGTTGAGCCGGGAGAAAAGTAGCGCAATTCTTGCACGCGACAGTCTCGTCACCGAACTGTCTACTTCCGTCTAAGTTACAAAGCAGAACTTATTTTCTTCATTAGTATTGAAACTTAGGGTATCATACTATGCTATCAAAATAAAGAGGGAAAAATTCAGTTAGCATTATCAATTAATACGGAATGCAAGTTGCAGGAATGATACAATCTTATACATAGATGCTCGAAGAACAAGGGGAACGAATATCAATTCTGATAGTTTAACGAAAAAGGATAGAGAATGTCTTTCACTTGTAATTAATATAAAAATATGAAATTGATTTTCTGAGGTTCAATATTTTCTCTAATATCGCAATGTCGATTTCAGTCACGGTGGCTGCTTTAAACGAGATGTGATGTTATGTAGCTCACATTCGAAGCCTCTGAGCTCTCCTGACCACGATCTTCTGCTGTTACTGCACCTCTGCTGACAAAACAATTCACCCCGACCCCTTTATGTAGATGGTTCCACCTCTCTTGACAGCTAGTGTTCAATTCTGCATTACATAGGTGCGTCTGAATGCTTCGGGTAGCGCACTGTCTTGATGTTTCGATTCCAATTACGTCTTAGATACTGAGGTCAACGTAAGTATTGAAGAGGGAAAACGCACATGGCTTAGTTACGATACTTTTCGCCCTCACTGACACGTGGATAATGGCACGGTGTGGGCATAGTAATTTTTATTGATAAGTAGCTTCATAGTGCCCAGAAAGTGATTCGCTAAGTGTTTACAAATGAAATAAATATTTTTTTGATATAAAAGGTAGCCTACGCAGTACCATGTTTGTCAGTTATATGTTCCATAGATCATGTGAACAATTCTGGCATCGAAGTGATGTGAAATGAATCAGTTTAAATACACATATCCATGATTAGTGTTAACATTAATCAACACCGTTTTTCTGTCTCAAAATTGTTGCGAATTACAACACTACACCTACATCTACATTTATACTCCGCAAGCCACCCAACGGTGTGTGGCGGAGGGCCCTTTACGTGCCACTGTCATTACCTCCCTTTCCTGTTCCAGTCGCGTATGGTTCGCGGGAAGAACGACTGTCTGAAAGCCTCCGTACGCGCTCGAATCTCTCAAATTTTACATTCGTGATCTCCTCTGGAGGTATAAGTAGGGGGAAGCAATATATTCGATACCTCATCCAGAAACGCACCCTCTCGAAACCTGGCGAGCAACCTACACCGCGATGCAGAGCGCCTCTGTTGCAGAGTCTGCCGCTTGAGTTTGCTAAACATCTCCGTAACGCTATCACGGTTACCAAATAACCCTGCGACGAAACGCGCCGCTCTTCTTTGGATCTTCTCTATCTCCTCCGTCAACCCGATCTGGTACGGATCCCACACTGAAGAGCAATACTCAAGTATAGGTCGAACGAGTGTTTTGTAAGCCACCTCCTTTGTTGATGGACTACATTTTCTAAGGACTCTCCCAATGAATCTCAACCTGGCACCCGCCTTACCAACAACTAATTTTATATGATCATTCCACTTCAAATCGTTCCGCACACGTACTCCCAGATATTTTACAGAAGTAACTGCTACCAGTGTTTGTTCCGCTATCATATAATCATACAATAAAGGATCCTTCTTTCTATGTATTCGCAATACATTACATTTGTCTATTTTAAGGGTCAGTTGCCACTCCCTGCACCAAGTGCCTATCCGCTGCAGATCTTCCTGCATTTCGCTACAATTTTCTAATGCTGCAACTTCTTTGTATACTACAGCATCATCCGCGAAAAACCGCATGGAACTTCCGGCACTATCCACTAGGCCATTTATATAGATTGTGAAACGCAATGGTCCCATAACACTCCCCTGTGGCACACCAGAGGTTAATTTAGCATCTGTAGGCGTCGCTCCATTGAGAACAACATGCTGTGTTCTGTTTGCTAAAAACTCTTCAATCCAGCCACACAGCTGGTCTGATATTCCGTAGGCTCTTACTTTGTTTATCAGGCGACAGTGCGGAACTGTATCGAACGCCTTCCGGAAGTCAAGGAAAATAGCATCTACGTGGGAGCCTGTATCTAATATTTTCTGGGTCTCATGAACAAATAAAGCGAGTTGGGTCTCACACGATCGTTGTTTCCGGAATCCATGTTGATTCCTATTGAGTAGATTCTGGGTTTCCAAAAACGACATGACACGCGAGCAAAAAACATGTTCTAAAATTCTACAACAGATCGATGTCAGAGATATAGGTCTATAGTTTTGCGCATCTGCTCGACGACCCTTCTTGAAGACTGGGACTACCTGTGCTCTTTTCCAATCATTTGGAACCTTCCGTTCCTCTAGAGACTTGCGGTACACGGCTGTTAGAAGGGGGGCAAGTTCTTTCGCGTACTCTTTGTAGAATCGAATTGGTATCCCGTCAGGTCCAGTGGACTTTCCTCTGTTGAGTGATTCAAGTTGCTTTTCTATTCCTTGGACACTTATTTCGATGTCAGTCATTTTTTCGTTTGTGCGAGGATTTAGAGAAGGAACTGCAGTGCGGTCTTCCTCTGTGAAACAGCTTTGGGAAAAGGTGTTTAGTATTTCAGCTTTACGCGTGTCATCCTCTGTTTCAATACCATCATCATCCCGGAGTGGCTGGATATGCTGTTTCGAGCCACTTACTGATTTAACGTAAGACCAGAACTTCCTAGGATTTTCTGTCAAGTCGGTACATAGAATTTTACTTTCGAATTCACTGAACGCTTCACGCATAGCCCTCCTTACGCTAACTTTGACATCGTTTAGCTTCTGTTTGTCTGAGAGGTTTTGGCTGCGTTTACACTTGGAGTGAAGCTCTCTTTGCTTTCGCAGAAGTTTCCTAACTTTGTTGTTGAACCACGGTGGGTTTTTCCCGTCCCTCACAGTTTTACTCGGCACGTACCTGTCTAAAACGCATTTTACGATTGCCTTGAACTTTTTCCATAAACACTGAACATTGTCAGTGTCGGAACAGACATTTTCGTTTTGATCTGTTAGGTAGTCTGAAATCTGCCTTCTATTACTCTTGCTAAACAGATAAACCTTCCTCCCTTTTTTTATATTCCTATTAACTTCCATATTCAGGGATGCTGCAACGGCGTTGTGATCACTGATTCCCTGTTCTTCCCTCTGGCTGGCTACCCTCTACAACATGCAACACAGACTATCCAAAATTTATAAATTACTAATAATATATATTCCTAATAACTTACAATTTTATTATTCCTAAATTTATAAATTGAGTGAACTGAAACAAACATTGAGGTTTTAAGTAAATCAATCTTTCCAAAACAGGTGGATCAAATAATAAAACCGAGGTTCCTAATTTGATATGCAGCTCTGCATAATCTAAATAACATGGTATCCAATGCGTAACGTTATGCTGCGATAGTCATTTCACCCTTCAATTATAAGCGTGAGAGGAGGGAAAAGTAGTTCAATTATACAACACCCTCGCTACGTGTTTTCAGTGTGGGTTGGTGGATCCTGTTAACAATAACACAATGAAACGGACTTAACTGCCACGGCTCTTTAACGTACTGCTATTGACTGGCCAAGTGCCGTGAGTCGTGATATTAAAAGTGATCTAAAAAATGCATTGGCGCCAGCGCTATGAGTTCCCGGAAAAAATCGAAAGACTAGACTTTGTGTTAAAACAGAGTAGAATATTAAATAACTCACAACGCTATTGTTCAGTTTAACTAATATTAATACATAAGAATCAATTTTCATGTCGATGTTTACGCCTACAATGAATGCGTTATATTACACTACACATGAAATATTTTATACATACCTCAATAACTTTTCAGAAAAAAAGTACTGAAAGCTTCACCTGGAACAAGAATAATCACGATTTGGGCCACCGATCCAACCCACACTGAAAACACGTAGCGAGGGTGTTGTATAATTGAACTACTTTTCCCTCCTCTCACGCTTATAATTGAAGGGTGAAATGACTATCGCAGCATAACGTTACGCATTGGATACCACGTTATTTAGATTATGCAGAGCTGCATATCAAATTAGGAACCTCGGTTTTATTATTTGATCCACCTGTTTTGGAAAGATTGATTTACTTAAAAATTAAAAGAGTCCTTTTCCTTCTGCAAGAAGAAACCGAATTACGCTCTCAGTCTGCAGCTAGTAGAATTCCAAATAGAGACATTAGTTTAAATTCAACACTACATCAAGGACTTCGTGCTAACGGAGACAAATGGGCGTGCATACATCATACAAACAATGGTGCATTCTACAGTCAATATCTTGTCCTTAAACACAGACTTGTCTGCATTGTAGAATATAACATCTCTTTGATCGTCAGAGGCACAGCACTCTTACTTTCTAGGCATTTAATCATTTGGTTTTGCTGTTTTTGCAGTGGCCGTGTTAGGAGAAAGAATTAATGGACATTCTTCGTAAGTGAATCTTTGAAGTTTAGACGAACGAGATGAAAGATGCAGATTGTAGTGTTGCATATGTGTGCTTGATGACGAGGAGAACTGGGTGGCGAGGGGGGTAAGGGAGACATGCAGCTGCCATATCACTTGTTATTATCGAATTGTGCCACAAAATGCTCCGGTGTTAAATTCTTCATCAAACCGTCAGTTGATCATAAAAACCAGCCTGACTCTAGGAGAACCTGGAATTTAGTTCTTGACAATGACTCAAAATATAGCGGTCAGGAAGAGCACACCTCTGTTCCTCACCTGCTTGTAGTACATGATCAAAAATATCTTCCATCAATTTTGTTTCTTTGAGCACCGACACGAAGTGAGTGTACTGTCATCCAAACTTGTTCATTAATAGTGAGCGCCGCTGCTGTTAATTTGCATTTGAAGCGTTGAGCGTTGTCTCTCTGTTGGAGACTGAATATGTAGCGAACCAGCGCCGTATGTAAATGTTAAACGCGTCGTACGTAACGTCTGCTACGTGAATTAAAATCTGTGAAAATCAGTTGTTTCGCATAACAGATGCTTTACTGCAGGTAGCAAAACATTCTGAGCTTACATATTGAGCGATGAATTATGAAAAATACGTCCCAGCAACACACTAGCGGACGGCTGACGCGAAATGTTAGTCTTATTGCAGTTTGATAAACAGCATATGAACACAGCACGCAACTTTCAATGAGAAACGGGCCATACTAGTAAATGGGTATAGACAAACAAGTGGAATATTGTACAGAATATCGCTCATACTATTAACTCGACTACGGAGGCTGATAATCGTCGATAAAGTCGGAGCCACTGCCATTTCAATAGCTGTCGACAGTTTGAAAGAGGACGGTATCTTCTCTAGACCCCATAAATGGTGAACTTAGTTCCTGTTTTTTTTTTGCTCGCTTTACATCTGGAGGAACAGTCGTGTTCCCTCGCTTTTAAGCCAATATGTTCCTCAAACCCTTAAACAGAGGATAAGCAAGTTAACTAAACGAAGTTATACATTAATAAAGTGATTAAAAGTCATATGAAATAGCTGGTAAAAGTCTCATCGGATAATGTGGTACGCTAAAGCAGATAGCCGTAATTTAAAGCAAAGAAAGGATATTTAATGGGGTTTGCACACTTATGAGAATGGTGGCCTCACATAGATTTTCGGATTCAAATGAATCAAGCCATTAAACAATAGTTAAACATGTAATCAAATTATAGTTGCGTAGTGCAAACTAAGAAACATGTCCAAATAAAGTTCATACAAGAATGTAGTAAATGACGAGTTCACCAGCAAATATTCAATGTTCCAAAGTGGAATCTATCACTTACAGTTCCTACGTATATTATGATGGCTGTTATTCCCAGCAACTACCCTGAGAAAATACCCGACTTGTTCACCACACACGAATGTACTCGTAAATAATAATCACTGTTCAGCTGCCTCGCACGCAGCAAACAAAGTTGAAGTTCAGGGTCTCACGTAAAATCGGCAACGATAAACCACACGAATGGTTCTACCCGTAAGTGCCATATTAAGCTAGATTTCTAAGTTCCGTGAAATTTCAAATTATTTAACTAGCGCACTCAAGAATATTTCAAAGTCCAGCGAACGCTAATTCCAGCCAAGCATTGCCTCGGCTACATAATCTACTGTTCTGCCTCAAATGCTGATCGACAACTGATGCTCTTTTATGCACTCTGTGAGATGACAACTACTGAATCCAAGTTAAATGTTTGAAGAATGACCAGCTTTAAATTTTAAAGATAATCACACACTTATACAATATATGTATATTCGTTCATAAAGAAATATCTTACGCTTACTTTACGGCCTTTCACTAAAGTGTCAACGCACTACTAAATAAGTTGTGAATAAATTTCACGAATTCTTGCCTGCATCCAATTGTGGTGGCTCAACCAGAAAGAATGTCTGCTAATGACCTGGGACGCTGATTCTGGTTTCGTGTTACGTGTATCTCTGAAAATTTGGTGTAATGGCGCAATACGTTTATCAGTTTACTAAAAGTGTCAACAATTTCTGACACACATCCCTGACATTAAAAGTTGTGCGTCGTGGTGATTACTGATGTCGTCGGCTTTCATATGTCTCATCATATGAACATACTGTTCAATTGGTTAATTCCACACGATTTTTAGAATTGTTGTAATAAAAACAATTACAATATTTAACGTATTGCTCCTAGCATTACGTTAGAAGTTGCAATGAGATCGCTCCCTAGTGTGTTTAGCATTCCTGCCGGACGGCTTAATGTTACATTTTCTTGTAGCAACATTATAAGGTTTATATGTAAATTGAAGATGGTGGGAAATGGGGGGGGGAGGAGAATGGAAAGGAAGGGGAAGAGACTGTCAGTATCAGCTGCATCGGTACTTTAGCGGAATGGGCGGTGAGAAGTAGAAGTGTATACCTGCCTGGGATTGGAACCTGGGATGTTTTGCGTACCAGACAATTTCGTTAACTAATGCGCCACACGGTCACAGTGCTTATCGCAACTGCGCGGACCACCTAGGCACACGTCTCGGCCTACCCACACTCCCGCCTAGCGCCACCTGTCAGCACTCCCTGCCCATGTCCCGCATGCTCGCTACTGTCAGATTTCCTCAGGAGATTAGACGTAAACGTACATGCGCAGTGAAGGAGATTCGTTGCCCATCGAGGCGAATCAACTGTGTGAAGGCGTCGCGTCTGTTCTTTTGGACATGTCTTGCTGAATATAAATCACCCATTCATGTAAGATTATAATCATTTTCTCTCTTCTACCACCTGTAGGTGCCGTTGTTCACTTACGAAGGGATCAGGCAACTATCAGATTTTTGTTCAAATGATTCAAATGGCTCTAAGCACTATCGGAGTTGACATCTGAGGTCATCAGTCCGCTAGAGCTTAGAACTACTTAAACCTAAGTAACCTAAGGACATGACACACATCCATGCCTGAGGCAGGATTCGATCCTACGACCGTTGCAGCAGCGCGATTCCCGACTGAAGCGCCTAGAACCGCTCGGTCACAGCGGCTGGCTGGATTTTTGTAACATTTTATATTTATGGTACGTGAAGTACAGAAGTGAAATATCTATCACTCAAAGATATTCGGTGCAGCTCTCTAAAATTCTCATGAAAATCGACTTCGAAGTATTCGATTAAACTTTAATTCACCAGACCTAAGGCCCACTTGGCTCTGAGATGGGGCGCTTGTGTGCCACACTGGTTGATCATGTCCGATTCGTCGCTTATGCGAAACTTTGAACGAATATACATTTCTGTGAAGTTATAATACATAAACAAAACCGAAACGGTAACGTTGGAGACTGATTATTGGTGTCTCGAGCTTCATTTCAGTCAGTTTTTCGTTAATCTGAATACAAATGTCATTTAAATGTAAAATACATCAGATGTTTGCTACTCAACTCATTTACAATCCTAAATTTTTGTGAAAAATGTACATATACTTATTTCTCCTTATCTATGACATACTAAATTCCTGTTTTTATTGCAAATGATTGTTAATAAAGACTGTTTAAAAGAAAAACAAAAAATCCCCAATAAATTTTGAGGCAATAATGAAAAATCAGATATTTTTATTTGAACTGTGTCCAATGTTTTACATCAAAGATGTGATCTCTCACAATCCATATACAAGGTGTGACAATAAAGTAATGAGCCTGATTTTCTTTGCAAGATGTGGCAACCCTACAGGCTTGCGGAGGCACAATTTCTTTGACCTTTGTGTGTAAGCTGCTTCTAGTCCAAGCGGTACATCGATGCAAATTCATCAGTCGTGAGTTTTGCTGTAATAAGTTAACACGCGTTTGTGTCTCTCGTCACGGAAATGGAACCGCATAATATTGCGCAACGGTATGCCATTTCTTTTTGCGTTAAACTGGCTGAAAACGTGACGGCAACTTACGGTAAGCTACAGAAGGCTTTTGGAGAGAAGGTTATGTCAAGAGCTCAAGTTTTTCGCTGGCAGAACGAATGTTGAAGATGAGGACTGCAGTGGACGACCATCAGCCTCACGGATGGTTGTCAACTTGGCCAGGGTGCATGAAATCGTACGATCTGCCTGAAGATTATTCGTGAAAATGATTGCAGAAGAATGGAACATCAATCGAGATACGGTTCGTCTAATAATAACTGAAGATCTTGGTATGAGAAAAATTTGTGAATCTGTCATCCCATACTGCTCTGTCAGTATAGCAATTTTTAACCTCGAAACAAATTTCAAACTACCACAGCCACCTTATCCACCAGATATCGCTCCGTGCGACTTTTTTCTATTTCCAAGAGTCAAAATGGTGGTCAAGGGACACCATTTTCAAACAACACAGGATGTCCAAAAAGCTGTGACGAGGGTCTTGGAGGATATTACAGAAGATGAGTCCAGAAATGTTACCATCAATGGCAGAAGCGCTAGAAAAAGTGTGTGCAATCAGAAGGGAACTACTTTGAAGGAGACAACACTAAACTTGACTACAACGGTCAGCAATATTTTTTTTCACGTCAGTCTCATTACTTTATTGTTGCACCTCGTAAATAATCAAAACAAGGCAATTGTCGTGACATCGAGCACATAGTAAGATATGTTTGTTTTTATCGCGTTGCCCCTAGACCCATATCCGTTGCTCCTAAAAAGGAGAGTTACATATGCGTTAACGAGAACATAGTAAGAAATGCTTTTTTATCGCGTTTTCCATAAACCAGTAACATTGTTTCTAAAAGTGATACTTACACATGTGTTAATTAGCATATGTTTGATGAAATTTACATCTGAGTGGCGTACAAGTTATAACGCCAACAGCCTTGCCGCCGTGATGACACCGGTCAGAAGTAAAGCACTTCTTCTTCTTCTTCCGTGTCCGGATGCACCAATTATATCTTCCCTTCCCAGAAATTAGCAACGTAGATTGCTTTGTCATTGACTTTCAAAATATCATCTTTAGTGCATGTCGTAGACATATCTGGGCAGATCAGTAGGTGGTCCAAGTCCTGTATTGCTCCGCATTCACACCTGTCGCCATCACTGTAACCCCATTTAAATAGGTTTGATTTGCACCCAGTTACTCCAGTGCGCAGCCGGTTTAATGACCTCCAAGTTGTAAAAGGTAGTTGAAATCCTGCAGATCCCTCCTCAAGTAGATCCATTGTGGAGTGTGGCACCATTTCTTCCCAAAGAGATAGCCGCCTTGCGGCGGGTTTGGTGACGAGCTCTTCAGTAGTTTCAATGAAACTCCTGCGGGATTTCAGCCGGACACGTTGTTTTCGGTGCATATGCAACGGGTGTCGAGGATCATTCTTTTGTTTTGATCTTTCGATCTCGGCGGCTACTTGTCTGCGGATAGTGGGTGGTGCTATGCCTATGATGGGGTAAATGATGTCTGTAAAGCACTGCCGGGCTTGGATAGCACTTGGATGGGTTACCGTTCGGAAGTGCCGAGCGTGTTGGCAAGCGGGCTGCACTCAGCCCTTGTGAGGCAAACTGAGGAAATCCTTGACTGAGAAGTAGCGCCTCGGCCACGAAAAATGACAACGGACGGAAGAGCCACATACTCCTCCATATTCGCATTCAGCATCGGCTGAGGATGGCACGGCGGTTGGTCGGTACCAATGGGTTTTCCGAGGCCTGTTCAGACAGAGTTTTGGTTTTGTTGGTATTATAACCGAACGAAAAGAGGAAATAAAAGGGAAACAGAAGAAGTAATTACCGAGCACTACAGTTTTATTTTTTATTTCATCTTTATATACCTTACGTTTCAAGGAAATGCTGGTAGAAGAGGCATATTTGCTTAAAAATTTCAATTTGTCGGGAATCAAACACAGGATTCAAGCAAGCATTCTACCAGAGGGCAGTGCGGCCGATCGAAAGAAATTGCCTTAACTTTAGTAAAGATTCCAAGAAAACTTTAAAGTCGACCTTTTCGGTAAGTTGGGAGAGATGCATCTAAGTGCTTTCTATGATTGATATTTGACCTTTGAACTTGAAGTAGCACAAGTACATTTTAAAATTCTGTTTTTGTGGTAGTACACAGCCTCAACGTGTTCCGAGAGTCCAAACATGGCCCAAGTGTGCTGTATTCTTTTTATTATCTGTGCGATCGGCCATTTTCTGTCTCCTGTCATTTGCAAACATGTATCCTGGATCACGTTTTCCTTCTCATAATATCATAAACATAGAAATTACAAAAATCCCATTGCCATGTGGTCTCCTTGCTACTGCTGCAAGAGGGCGGACCGAAAAATCCCGTTTATCTGCTCAGAGCCACTGGCCGTCCCCCTCGTTTGCACTTTGCCCTGTCCTCATTTATTCAGCTAGCCACCCCTGCCCTGCTTGCTTGCCTGCCACGGCCGCAAGTCGGTAAGCTGTCAAACACAGTCCACTGTCTTCTGTCCCGTGAGCCAGCCTCTCGTAATGTCACAATGGTATCGGAGGAAGCAATTACTGCAACGAGAGAACTAACCACGCAGGTAGTTAGCATCGATAACGAGCATAATACGCTAATCGTGAACAAGATTTAGGTCACGCTGCCATTTACGTCATTCCCTGATTCACATAACAGGTTATGAGCAACCAGCTTTGTGTTCTTTTCTTATTACTGACTTCAAGTGAATGCCTCTAAAACCAGCTCAGCTGTAACAATTTTCTGAAAAGTAAAGAGGTTTTTGGTAATGTACCTCTGCGTAGACAAAAAATAAACTAGAAAGTTTCCATTATTAACAAAGCTACATCATTACGTACAAGATAGAAGGCACTCCAGTTATTGTGAATAATCATAGTACACTCATGCTCATAAATTAAGCATAATTGCAGAATATCGTGCCACATAACGTGACACTACACAAAACTGGCGCTAATAGCATAGGCACATAGGGATCACACGCTGCACAGATCTGTAAGTCCACGGTATAGGTGATGAGTTGAGAAAACCGTCCCGAAACACACGTGTTACAAGACGCCAGTGTTTCCTGCGCATGTACCCCGACACCAATATGGGATACGATCACCATGCACACGTACACACGCCGCACAGCGGGTTGGCATACTCTGGATCAGGTGGTTGAGCAGCTGCTGGAGTATAGCCTCTCATTCTTGCACCAGTGCCTGTCGGAGCTCCCGAAGTGTCATACGGGTTTGAAGACGTGCAGCGATACGTTGACCGTGAGCATCCCAGACGTTTTCGATGGGGTTTGGGTCTGGAAAACAGGCAGGCCACTCCATTCGCCTGATATCTTCTGTTTCAAGGTACTCTTCCACGATGGCACCTCGGTGGGGCCGTGCGTTATCATCCATCAGGAGGAAGCTGGGACTTACTGCGCCCCTGGAAAGGCTCAAAATGACGTCCCGATAAACCTGACCTGTTACAGTTCCTCTGTCAAAGACATGCAGGGATGGACGTGCACCAATCATGTTCCCACCCCACACCATAATACCACGACCTCCATACAGGGTGTGAAGGGGTTGGTATCTGATTCCTGGTTCACGCCAGATGAAAACCAGGCGAGAATCACTGTCCAGACTATACTTGGACTCGTCCGTGAGCATAACCTGGGCCCATGTACTGTGTTCTTGACACCAGGATTTACGGGCTCTCCTGTGACCAAGGGTCATTGGAATGCACCTCGCAGGTTTCTGGGCGAATAAACCATGTCTGTTCAGTCGTCTGTAGACGGTGTGTCTGGAGATAACTGTTCCAGTGGCTGCAGTAATGTCCCGAGCAAGGCTACCTGCAGTACTCCGTGGTCGTCTGGGGGAACTGACGGTGAGATATCGGTCTTCTTGTGGTGTTGTACACTGTGGACGCCCCGTACTGTAGCGCCTGGACACGTTTCCTGTCTGCTGGAATCGTTGCCACAATCTTGAGATCACACTTTCTGGCACACGGAGGGCCCGTGCTACGACCTGCTGTGTTTGACCAACTTCCAGTCGCCCTAGTATTCTACCCCTCGTAACGTCATCAATATTTGTTCTTTGAGCCATTTTCAACACACAGTCACCATTAGCACGTCTGAAAACGTCTGCACACCTACTCACTGCACCGTACTCTGACATGCACCAACACACCTGTGCGTATGTGGACTGCTGCCAGCGCCACCGTGCGACAACCGCAGTTGAAATGCACCGCATGGTCATATCCCGAGGTGATTTAAGCCCGCAAATCGCCCACCAGAGCGTTGTTTCACCATGTATCAGCATTATCCTTAAATCATGAGCGTGAGTGTAGAACAAGTTTCTTCACTCCTATAGTGGACATGTCTGCCTAATGTTTACTTTTGGCAAATATGCGAGGCCCCATTCGTAAACACTGACGTAAAAAATTTCAACATCAAGAAATAATTACTGTAGAGTAATGAAAATTCGGGAATAAATTTGTCCGGGTAACTTAACATTGCGAGATAAGCCAATGGAAGTGTGAAATTCTGCAACATTAGTAACCAGAATGTTCAACGCAAACATGTAAACGTGGATGCATTGTGCTGTACAGCTGCAGGATGTCAGTTTGTGCGATTGTGTTCCATCCTGTGGCACGTGGTTGGGCAAGAGAGAGGCGATTAAGAGTGTTTGAGGATGACGCTGGAGTTGTCGTTTGATGGTGTCCCACATGTGCTCGACGGGAGAAAGATCTGGTGATGAAGCAGACCAAGGAAACATAGCACTCTGAAGAGCACGTTGGGCTACAACAGCAGCATGAGGCGAGCGTTATTCCGTTTGGAAACGTGCCCTGGAATGCTGTTCATGAACGGAAGTACAACTGGACGGATCACCATACTAACATACAAATTTGCAGTCAGGGTGCTTGGGGTAGCCACGAGAGGGCTTCTGGTATCGTATGAAATCACACACCAGACCATAGCTCTAAGTGTAGGTCGTGAGTTGGTTGCATCCCCTCAACTGGCCTCTTTCTAAGCAACACACGGCCGTCACTGGTAGCACTGCAGAACCAGCTTCCAGCAGAAAAAAAAACAGACCTCCACCCTGCCCTCCAGTGATCTATAGCTTCATACTACGGAAGCCGCAAATGGCGGTGGTGTGACGTAAGCGGAATGCAGTTACAGGGTGTCTGGCTCGGAGCTGTCCTTGGAGCAAACGATTTGTGACAGTTCGTTGTGTCACTGTGGTGCCACCAGCTGCTCATTCTGCTACAGTACGATGCGCCAGAGCCATACGACGAACATGATGGTCTTCGCTCTCGATTGTACCACGTAGTATTCTGGAGAACGGTCTTCTTGCGACTGTACATTCTCGTGACCACCGCTGCCAGCAATCACGTAAACTAGCTACATTCCTGCCAAGTCTTTCTGCAGAATCACAGAAGGGCAATACAGCTTCTCGTGGGCCTTTTACTGCTCAAACCGAGGCCCACCGTAAAGACAGGCCGCGGCGCGCACGTCACGAAGGTGGGCCTGAACTCGCTCGCTCAGCTCAGCAGACAAAATTCGCTTCTAAATCTGTTAACTCGCAGCTGGGCGTGTACGTACTAACGAGAATTGACTCTATTACTGGAATCTCCTACTATGAAGTCTTACTTATTAACAGAACTACAACAAAACGTAAGATCAATAACCGAAATAAGTGGTATAATGGCTTGTTTACAGCATTTAGTCTCTTCTGCTTAACAATCCTCATTTCATACAAGAACTGGTGCCTTATGCAACTGATAATCATTTTGACATGATTTTAATTTTTATTGTAACAAATTACAAGTAGGCCTATGGACTTCCGGTCATTGAAGGACTAATAACATTAAGACTCCATAATAGCGGTTTCCAATAGTTAACAGTAGTGGAAACATTGTTTGTCTGCTGAGTTGAGCGAGAGAGCGAGCTCAGGCCTACCATCGTGACGTACACGCCGCGGCCTGTCTTTCTCGTAGGCCTCGGTTCAAACTCAGTGAGGTGTTAATATTAGCGCCTTTGTTCCCTGAAAGGCGCTCTTGGCTGACATCACCTCACCACGTCCAGTCTCAGAGATAGCTAACTCTCACGACCGTTACAGTGTTCATTTAAAGCAAACCTGACTTGTATTCTCATATGGAGCTATTAGTGCCACTTTTACGTGTCTGGCGCACAGTTTGAACAGACATGAACTTTCAGATGTGTAAATACAGATACCAACTTTGGTTTACGTCTCACAACTGTTTTGGTGTTGCAACTTTTTCCGCCAGTGTAGACTGGTGGGTATTCAGATCCACAAATCTCCTAGCACCGGGCGAAAATACAGCCTTTCCCTCATAGCTCATATTTATTTCGAACGATGTGTGCTAGATGCTACGAAGTATTTAATTGCAAATTGTAGCTTTACATAAAAATATTTTTCACTGACGCGATTCTACATGTATGTGTGGCTTTTTGCAAGTAGTAGCGCAACTCATGAAATTCTTATGGATACGCGTCTACATGAGCCTCCGGGGCATCAGTGACTGCAAATTAAACCACGGGTACTGTTTCAACATAGTGGTGTTCTGTGGGTTGTGTTCGCAACTTCTTGTCTGAAACCACCCCGAACAAATGGATAGGTAGAGCGAGTTCATGAACGTGGCCTCCACATTCTCCAGACAGATTCACCATAAAATTTTCTTCTGGGGTTGTATTAATGATCAAGTATTTAGTTCACCTGTCACTGATGAGAAAATTCTTACAGCACGGATACGAGATGCTGCAGAGGCGTTGACGGAGGAGCCGTGTGTAAAGTCATGTATGTAAATGCAGTATGGTCTATGCCAGTGGTTCTCAGTCTTGGTGTAGTTACCCTCTAAGGGATAAAATGATAACTACTAAACTGAACCCAACCGACCGGCCTCCGCACCGGCCGCCGTTGCATCCTCAGCCCTCAGGCGTCACTAGGTGCGGATATGGAGGGGCGTGTGGTCAGCACACCGCTCTCCCGGCCGTATGTCAGTTTCCGAGAACGCTGATTCTCAATCAAGAAGTTCCTCAGTTTGGCTCACAAGGGCTGAGTGCACCCCGCTTGCCAAAAGCGCTCGGCAGGCAAGATGGTCACCCAACCAAGTGCTAGCCCAGCCCGATAGCGCTTAACTTCGGTGATCTGATGGGAACCGGTGTTAGCACTGCTGCAAAGCCGTAGACAAAATTATAACTACTCTAGGATAAAAGCAAAGTGGTTTGATTATCTTTCTGCCTCCAACCTATCCTTTTATAAATGGCCTTTATTATTATCACTATTTTACAATGTTACAAAAGTTATTAAAAGTTCCAGCATTAATGCTTGGCACATTGTAGTCAAGGTTGCAGCTTGTGTTAACGAATGTAAGACCGTCTTCTTCCTCATTTAGTCTTCCCACAACTTACATACACAGAGGTGACGAAAGTCGTAGGATAGCAATATGCACCTATGCAGGTGGCGGAAGTATGGCGTACACAAGGTACGAAAGGACGGTGCACTGGCGGAGCTGTCATTCGTTGTCAAGTGACTCATGTGAAAAGGTTTCCGATTTGATTATAGCCAGACGATGGGAAATAACAGACTATGAGTGGGGAATGGTAGTTGAAGCTAGGCGCATGGGATATTTCATTTCAGTAATCCTTAGGGAATTCAATATTCCGAGATCTACAGTGTCAAGAGAGTGCTGAGAAACTAAGTTTCAGGCATTACCTCTCACCATTGACAACGCAATGGCCGAGGGCCTTCACTTAAAAACTGAGAGCCGCTGCGTTTGAGTAGAGTTGTCAGTGCATGTATTAACCGCAGAAATCAATGTTAAGACAGTGAGGCAAAATTTGGCGATAATGGACTATGGCAGCGGGCGACCGAAGCCTTTGCCACCAGCACGACATTATCTGCAGTCGCACTCTTGGGCTTGTGACCATGTCATTTGGACACTAGAGGGTTGGTAAACCGTGAACTGAGTCGCGATTTAAGTTGGTAAGAGCTGATGGCGTAGAGCTAACGAAGCCATGAACTCAAGTTGTGAATACGGCGTTGTGGAAGATGGTAGTGGGTCCATAATGGAATGTTCTGTGCTTACATGGAATGGTGCGAGTCATCTGCTCCGACTGAGCCGACCACTAACTGGGAATGTTTGTTTTCGCCTACTTGGAGACTATTTGCCGCCGTTCTTGGACATCATGTTCCCCAACAACTATGGAATTTTCATGGATGACAATGCTCGTTCGCGATCAGTTAGAAGAACATTCTAGACAATTCGGCCGAATGATTTGGCCACCCAGTTCGCCCGACATGAATCCGATTACACATTTATGGGATTTAATCGGCAGGTAAATTCATGTTCACAATCATGCACCTGGAACACTGCCTCTATTAGGGACTGCTAAAGAGGTATCATGGCTCAGTATTTCTGCACAGGACTTCCAACGAGTTGTTGCGTCCATGTCATGTCAAGATGCTACACTTGGCCGCTCCTGTCAAAGTAGGTCCGACTCGATATTAGGAGGTGTCAGATGAGTGTTCTTTGTACAGTGTACCCTCCTCGTCTTCTGCTTTTCGTTAGCGTTTGCTCCGTCTAGGAATGGGTTCTGTTTTAGTCACTTCTAGCAAATTTATGTTATTTAGGTTCGTGGCCTGATGCCATTCCTGTCCACACATTCGTCAGTGACCTGAGGGAGGGAAGTCGTTTCATCCAGCAGTCTGTGTACTGTGTAAACGGCGTTCCTTGTATTAACGTATTTTAAGTGTTTGCGCATCGTGTATTCTGAGGCGGAATGTGGGGACCAGTCCAGCATATGTGTAAACGACCGTGGAAAACCATCAGAAAAGCATATTCTGGCTGCCAACACTCCAACCACGGTCGTCAACCTGCTGCTCGACTCGATCCGGACCTGGTTCTTCTCACTGTATAGCAAAGTAAGGTGCAGTGCGTTACGTTATGCGAGCAGCTACTTTGTACTATGCGCTTATGACAGTAAAATTCAGAAATATACATGACATGTACTGAAATATCTGAGGAAAATGCGGTCTCCGTGTAGGCAGATCTCGTTGTAGACCAAAAATTGCTTCATTATACACTTCACAACAGATAAACGACCTAACTGACAACAGTAGCTATTTAATTACTTTGCTGTATGGCCTACGCAGTATAGCAATATCTGACAGCCGCGGACGGGTTTCCAACCCGGTGCCACGCAACCAAAGGAAGGACGGCCGGCTTTTGTTCATTTGCACAAAGTGATGGGTAGGTAACACAGACTTTATTTAATATTAAGTTAGTATTGACAGTACAAGCTAGTGAGCTGTAACAATTTTCGAGTTATTTTAAAAACACTGGTAACAACATAGCCAGATCAAATTTTTCACACGCAAGTTGAAGGGCTGATATAAAAAAAAAGTAAGACGGAAATACAACAAATTCCCAAAATAAAACGCCAGAGGGGCTGATTTTAAGGAACAGCAAACAATAACCAATAACGCGTGAAGGGCTGATTCAAACAACAAATAGCAAACTGCTACCACTAACGCCTGAAGGGCTTAATTTAAGAAATAGGAACTACATACAACCAACGATACCTGAAGGGCTGATTAAAGAAATATAATTAAATACTCAATAATTAAGTAGTACTTGAAAATTTAATTTTGAAACAGGCCTGAATGGCTATCTTAAAAACACGCTATTTGACAACAAGGTATTTGACTGAAGAACTTGTGGTATCAACGTTCGATACCACACTTGTTAGGAGTTGCAGTTATCGGCCGCGATCCGTACCAGTATCGCTGGACACGCGAGTCGAAACTAGCGCCGTTCTGCGACTTGCAACACGTTTCTAGCGTGCGCTCCGCCTCCCTTGCTCGGGACGTCAAGTAGGAAAGTAGTATAGAAAGCAACCTCTAACAAGGCGCTTAGTTAAAGTATGGCCTATGTGATGCCTCTATAGTTCTCTGTTTGTAATTATATTCCTCCTGACTACGAAGACTTCTCTACCACCAGTTAAGTACAATATATTACTTTTTACCAACGACTTCTAATTATTTTGCCGGCCGCGGTGGCCGTGCGGTTCTAGGCGCTGCAGTCCGGAACCGCAGGACTGCTACGGTCGATGGTTCGAATCCTGCCTCGCGCATGGATGTGTGTGATGTCCTAGGTTAGTTAGGTTTAAGTAGTTCTAAGTTCTAGGGGACTGATGACGTAAGATGTTAAGTCCCATGGTGCTCAGAGCCATTTTTCTAATTATTTTGGTCGTTGTAGACGCAGACCATGCAGCCAGCTTCTTATCGACTTCACTGACAAACCTGCTGTATATGCAAAGAAGAGATTTGTATGTTTCTATTTCGCACTGGCTACCAGTCATTCACATTGGCGACGATTCGTTCGTCGTCATGATAACAGAATTAACAAGAGACTTTAAACAGAAGGGAATTATTTAACAAATGAATCACAGTAATATGTAGATTTTAAAATTTCCACAGATAATAATTACAATCGGCAATAAAATAACTGAATATTTCGTTCTCAACTCTAAATTAGTGCAAGCTGCTTCACATTTCCCTCATACATGACTTGGCCGGTACACTACATATGGCTCGCAAACCACCAGTTTAGCGTGGGAGTGTCCACAAGTCTATAACAGACTAAAACATTCAGTTACCAGCCGGTACTGAATATTAAATACAATAATAACATAAATGAGAACCTAAACTGGATTATGGTGGCCACACGTTATTAAATTGGCACCGCTAGGAACATTTCGTTGCTGAAATACAAATTCGCGGCCCCAGCCGCCTATTAAACAAAGACACGTCACATACGAACACACCCGACAAATCGCGCACAGCAAACACTCTATCTGTGAAGTTGTTAAAGAAACAGAGCATAAAATATCTTAATATTGATACGGAAAATGGTTCAAATGGCTCTGAGCACTGTGGAACTTAACATCTGTGGTCCTCAGTAGGGACGGCAGATCGAGCCGACACAGAGATAAGATCAATAAGTATAGTCAGGCAATTCAAATTGCGTAACGACTAACTAGAACGGCTGGCGATAGCGAAAGAATCTTGAGGAGGTGGCACACACGTTCGTGGTGGTCTGCAGAAGCAAATAATAATTATACTCGCCGTAGCAGCAGGCTTCTGATTTCAATGCTGATCTAGAAAAACCGGAATGGACAGCCTCTAACGAATCCCACCTGTGCGTCTCTCACAATCAACGAGTCCGTCGTTCCATAATTCTCTACAGGTTGCATCTAGCACGTTGCACCGTGCCAACAGCCCGTACTGAATCCTCCACAAGCATCGGCGTACGGAGTAGTCGTTCCTCTCCAGTAAGGCCGGGCGTGCAACTTGTACTTCACGAGCAGTGAGGCTTATGTGGACGTTACCGAAGAGCTTGTACCGCAGCACCTGGACTATCTACAGTTAAGCAGCTCTCTGTTTATATTAATAAAAAACCCTTTTGATACATACATGCAGCTGTGTTATGGAAAGAGGACACCAGGCACTAAGCAACATCCTTTCCTTCCTTCCCATGATACGAGCCTACAGTGACAACGAGACGACAAAGTAGTCCAATACGTGATGGTGTGGGCCTCATTGACTGGCGAGACAGGGAAGGCAGGAATAAGAACCTCTAGGAGGCTGCACTTGAGGGACATGGAAGGCTCAGGCCAACTTCTTGTTACAGCAATTACATATACATCCTGGTGATTACAAGAACGAGCCATTCTGCTTAATTGGGGAATGTAAGAGTGCTGCAGTGGATCTTAAAGATGGTTCCTGCTGGTAGGAAGTACACAAAAGACGCCTGGCATGGTCGCCACTGCTTGGGGACGACATAAGTGTCGATGTAAACCACTCTCTGGATTGTATTCAGGCTGCGCTGGAGGTTCTATTGGACGTGAACTCGTATTATTTGAAGCAAATGATACGAGTATGCCGCCTTGTGTCGAGTATTTCCAGTAAATGTGATACCCAAGTAACAGAGTTTGTCCATATGTATGAAACGTCAGGGTATCTTCCTGTTGGAGCTGTGTCCGATGATCATAGACGCTGATTTGGCCACACTGAGGGTGCTTCCTGAGTTTATTCCATACTGTCCGATCAATGCGATGTCGTTGTGTGTTTGTTTAGGTGTGAGTACCGGGAGCAGGAAGTCGGCTGCATATGCCAGCACTGGAAGGCATGGTTGCATATAATGAGTCCCATATGGCGCGGTAGGAGACCTTCGATAAGCGCTTGGACGGTGATGTAGAAAAGCCGTATAGCAATTGGTCCACCATTTTGTCGGTGGACTTGAATACCTGATGTGTCATTGGTAGGCAAGTGCCACACGGATTGACGAATGGTGGAAGAAACCACATACGCTACTCCATTGATGGAAGGTACTGGTGTGGCCGGCCGTTGTGGCCGAGCGGTTATAGGTGCTTCAGTCTGGAACCGCGCGACTGCTACGGTCGCAGGTTCGAATCATGCCTCGGGCATGGATGTGTGTGATGTCCTTAGGTTAGGTTTAAGTAGTTCTAAGTTCTAGGGGAATTATAACCTCAGCAGTCAAGTCCCATAGTGCTCAGAGCCATTTGAACCATTTGAAGGTACTGGTGTCAGATCCTATCAAACGCACTATCGAAGTCGATTGATACTAACGTCACAGGGAGACGGCAGGAAGTGACGAGTGCAATGAGCAAACGACATTCGCCCATGGAAGATTGTAGGTTAGCACCAGCCATGCGACGCCTGCTCCTGTGAAAGAACTGAGGGCAGTACCATGTGCACGAATGCCACCAATAGGTACGCGTAGATCATATAGTCCGCTTTAATAAGAGAAAGCGAGTGAAAGTTTGTGATCCTTGGACCTCGGGATGGTTTATATAACGGAATTAAAACGTCAGCCACGAAGGTCGTTGGCACGTGGAAATTGGTAGTGAGCAGTTCCTGGAACAATTCACTTCACTTCTGGAACATTGGGTATAATTCAACCAGAAAACCGGCAGGGTTTGGCGATTGGTCCATCGCGTCTTTGGCGATAGCTTCCGGCATCTTGTCCGTAGTAATTTGCTCCGCCAAGGACGTTGGCTCTGTAGCGTCGGGGGTATGTGTGACGCGACGGAGAAGATTCTTAGATTTCGCACTGTCAGTGGTTCTCTCGCCGTAAAAGTGTCGTGCGTTGTCAGCAAAGGCGGAGACAACAGTCGCCTGTGTACTGACATGGCTACCATCTTGTTTGAGGAGAGGGCCGGTCGCTGTGGATGAGCGGTTCTAGGTTCTTCAGTCTGGAACCGCGCGACCGCTACGTTCGCAGGTTCGTATCCTGCCTCGGGCATAGATGTGTGTGATGTCCTTAGGTTAGTTAGGTTTAAGTAGTTCTAAGTTCTAGGGGACTGATGACATCAGATGTTAAGTCCCGTAGTGCTCAGAGCAATTTGAACCATTTTTGAGGAGAGGGGTGATAAACTGTTGACGACTACAACGGTGCTAGGACGTGGTATGGAGCATAGATTGTGTTTCCTCAGGAGCGAATCCTTTCTGCGTGATCCCACCAGCATATGCGGAAGCTTACTGCGTGTCAACGAAAGGAGCTTGGCGTTAGTGCTTCTAGGAACGTGAAATGGCGACCCTGGCGCTAGACCAGACGTTCCAGTACCTTGGAATTGCCTTTACTCACAACCCCACACGCACAGTCGCGACGAATTGCAGTCGCCTGTTGTACGCCATCTGCAGCGATGTCTGCCACAACCTCCTGCTACATCAGGACACACTGCAACGCGTTTCAGGTGATGGAGTTTGATTGCTGAGTTCCTGTAGTACGGTGTAGTAATAATTCATGGCGTCACGGTGCCGCGATTCTTTCCCACATTGGAATAACTTCGTCGTAATCATTGGTTTCGGGTAGTTGAATCATCACGTTAGTTTACAGGTGTATCAGGTAAGGCAGCGTGAACAGGAAGTCCACACCTCTGCGATGCACTGTCGACAAAGTATATCATGGAGGAGGGATGTGTTAAGCTTCCATGTCCCACTGCTGGGCCAGACTGACTACGGTGAAAGTTGGAGGAAATTGATGAGCGCGCAGTGGCCTGAGAAGGCGAGTGCCCATTTTTCCGCGGTGAGCACTCCGTTCTGAAGGGTGTCGGAAACTACCTATTCTGCTTGCAGAAGGCTTGCATGACATGATATGTGTGGCCAGGGGCGTCGCTGTCGGCCTTCTTCCTTGCGTTGATAAGGTGGAGTTCTTCAACCATTGCACTTAAGGCTGGGGATTGTAAGTAGACGGGTAGTTGGTCTTTCGGATGGAATATGTAGCTAATGTCGCTTCCAAATACGGTGGGTTAGAACTATCAAGGAATAGGGAGGCGATGTCTGCATAGTATAAGATGTCGGATTCTTGTGCCCAATGGTGCATATAAATTAATGATAGCGCATTCCTAATGTTGTGAGGTGTGTGTCTCCTGTGGATGGGAGGATAGTCATGTTGATGACCGTCAGCCTCCCTCGGACTTATATAGCCACCCGAAAACCGGACCAGTCACCAGCAGGGTGGTACAAGTCGTATCCGTAAATATCCCCAATCGCCGCAATATGCACTTCATGTAATGGAGCGACGCCGATATCTGACTCGCGTATCATGTCTCTGAGTAACCGTCTTAGCCGTACTGCGAATAACATCGGTATTGCCTGTGTCCACTCTGTACACTCGTCATCGGGTCGATGGAAGTTGATACACCATCGCTGAGAGAGAGATTATCTTATCCCGCCTGACTGCAGGGACCGCACTCGTAAGTCATTGGTGTACGGGATTAACTAGATGCGTCGACCTCAGTGGTGTCGACGACGCGTATTTTTCGCCGTCTCCCCATACCGTTGTGGCGCAGGAGTTTCTGGTGTCCATGCGGTCTTTCTCTGTGAGGGAGTGGTGGTTACGATGCCGGCAGGGAGACGACTTTTTCCTCCTGTGCATAGTTCGTTGCGCCGTCTACAGATGGGACGGGCGCTGCCCTGATCGTTGTGCAAGGTTGTCCATAACCGTCACCATCAGCTGACGTCGAGAGGTTGGCGTCGTCCGCGTGAGTGAATGCGACATCGTCGGGTGTGGGATTGTCGCCGGATCCTGGTATCGATCTGCGCCTCCTCTCGTGCCGCAGAGGCGAACGTTGTTTGCGAACATGTCCTTCTGCATCAGATGACGACAGCAAATACCGACGTCCGGATCAGAAAGCTTTTGTCGGCACCACAAAGGAGCCAGGTCCAGACACTGTGGCGATATATTTCATAGTATGAATTGTGGGCAGCTGCTGTGTTGTGACTAAGATGTCTAGTGGTCGCTTAGTGTCACCGAAACCATCGCCTTATGATGGTGTTTGCGTCCTGGGGTGGCTGAGCGGCAGGCTTCGTGAAATCGTGGCGTCGGTAAGCGCCGCAGCATACGTCACCGGCAGGGTAGTGGGGCTGGGTGAGTACAACACGTCTGTAGGAGGTAATTGTGCTATCCGTCGCTGCAAACGTTCCGACCGGCGACGCGCTTTCTTTCCGCATCCCGAGCACGTGCGGGCTTGGCCGTCGTACATGCTAATGGCTCTGCAGCCCCCGAGGCGGAGGTAGAAGGGCACACGGCTACGAAGATCGATATGCACTTGTCGGACGAAATTAAAGACAGGATATGTCTCAAACTGTGCCCAAATCTCGGCTGGATGGTCGAGGACCGTGCTTTAGGGTCGGAGGGCAGTTAGCTTCAGCATGTAGTTCGAAAGGCAGCTCGGAAATTCTAATATTGTTTGAAGGCCCAACCCCACGTGACCGACGTTGTCATCTACGAGGCAGAAGAGGAGTCCGTGACTTGTCTCCCTGATGATCCTGTCGCACGTGACGTCATTGATAATCTTCACATACACTGTCTTGCTGACGGCAGAAATGTATGCCAATGCTAGTAGCCTCACCTCGCCTCATAAGGACTGTTCCATATAGAGTGCTTGGGTCGTGCAACGTCGGGGAAGAAGGTGAGCCGTTGTGCTGCTATACGATACAGGTTCGCCATGTGGTCTTGCTAGTTATAAACACAACTACAGGCAACCGTTGCTCCGAACAAGGAACACAGGCAGGCGTCCGCATTGTAGTCCTGCTGAAGGTATTCTGCCGACATCCGTCCGTACGCAGTGGTCATTGCAACTGCACGGACTGCCCTAGCAAGCCTCCCGCCAGTCCCAAATTCTCATTTTATCCACATACTGTGAATACAGTGCTCCTCATCCACTATTCTTATTACTCGCGCCATTTCGCCGATTCCTGTAAGAGTTAGAGCCTGGCATGCTTCCACACTGAAAAGATCATTAGCTATCCTTGGCTGAATTGTGTATATGGGGTACCTGCTATTTTGTGCAAGACCCGTCTGTGAGTTCCTGGCTTGTATGATGTCCTCTGCATTTACACAGGTCAAACTATTCGCACTATTGCTGAGCGTTGTGCACAGCATTCACGACATGTCACCCAAGGGGCACTTTTGAGAGGTCGGGCTTGGCTACAATCCCTATAAAACGGACATAAAGAAAAACTTGAAAAAAAATAAAGACCAGAGTTTTGGCTGAAGCCACATCATATTGGGATTCTGTTATCAAAGAAGCGGCGGTTTCAAACATGGAGCAGGCCGCTCGCGCCGTGTGACGTCACACAGTTCCGCGGCGGGACGGAGCCGCAAGGAGTTGTCCAACTTGCCTTCCACGCGTGCGCCACTCTAGAAGATTCCAGACGCTCCATTACATCTATATAAGCAGAAACCTTGTGAGCACCGGCAGTCAGTGATTTCATCTGCTGATGTCGTTGGCGGAGACAGCTGTAGAAAGCTTGACTGTTGTACTCTGAATGTAAACGAAGAAGATGTTATTGATAGATTAGCGAAATTAAAATTGCGGAATGAAATGAGTGAGGAGTCGATATGAATATTGAACAGATGTAATAACCCGTCCGACAATTTTCTGGGATTCACATTATGCCGTGGTATTTGGTAAGGTAGAAACCTTATTCTCCAACCAATGGAGAAAATGAAATATATTTGATATATTTTGATATCAGTTTCGTATTGTATTTCATAGCCTTTGTAAATAAAGGAATGTCGAAATGCGTAAGGGAATTTTGGATTTAATAAAAGGTGTGGCCGATACATCTGAAAGTTGTTAAAGTGCAGTGGATTCGAGAAGCACGAATATTTTAAAAGTTATAGCTGTATCGTTACTGGTTTCTATTTTAATCGTTATCAATTAAAACATCGCATTTTTTAATTATTTTTTAATGATTTCCTTCATTGGGATAGCTCAGCTGTTTCAAAAAGCGGTTTTCAAAGGGTGTGAAGAAATGTGTTGTGGGGTTCTGTTATATCGCACTTGGTAGGATTAGCTCACAGAAGCCCCCGACAACAATCATCCATGGATGAACAGAAGGTGGAACTAAATTGCAGTTAATGAAAGTAATGTTTGGTATAATTTCTAAAAAGGACACCTAAAGAGGAAACATGAACCACACGATGAAAATTTACACATTAAATGTAAATAAAATGCAGATCTATATTTGAACCTTACACGAACTGCTCGAACAGTTTACGTCACACTTGGGCAAATCTCTGGTTCTCTATTTTGGTGGGTCTACGATCTAGTGGCTTTTGTTGGGAATGCCATAACGACCTGTCTTGGCGTTTTTAGGTCAGTATAGATTTTAACGTTAAAACTAACTGAAACCTGGATTGAAACACCTTATAGAGTGCAGGTTACGCATAACAACCGCAACTAATAAGTAAATAAAAGACTGCAATCATGATTGTGTCCAATTCTCGAGCTCTCGCTCGTCCCGCAGTCCAGTGGTATCCGCTGTAATTTATTCTCCGGATAAAAGATACAGTTACTGTATTACGATATATTTCATTTGTTCAGCATTTAGTTTTTGATTAATTGTCTTGATCGTTTCAAATGAATGTTGCCGTCTTGCTTTCAGACTAATTAAAATCCGGTAAAGTTTTATCTGTTATTCTAATATGCGAACAGGGATTGAATTGTTCATTTACAACATACTTGGTAAGTCATTGACGCCCCTCATAAGCGAATGAAGTATTACACTTGGTTTGGAGGACGACATTTTCGTGTTTATCTGTCGCCTGTACTTAAAATTCAGCATAAATGTTTCTATATCCATCCATATTGTATGAGAACTTGTAAATTTGTTGAAGCACAATAGGAGTTTGTGCAGTGGTAGGATTTAATGCTATTTCCTCTACTCTTTCGCCAAATCGTCAAAGCTATACAGAGCCTTAGCTTATTGTTATAGCTAGTTCGTAGTTTCTCTCGCACGCCTTACACACGCGCGGTACGAGACAAATGTCAAGTGATTGTTCGAACAAGCTCGATACCGTGCCAAACTCTGCAGCGTATCGGGAAATCTGTAACCAGTTCGAACGCGGGTGTTGTTTGCACAGCACTGATAACATGTTTGGTATGAAAAAACTCGGATAACTGCAAACAATTTCCCTTTGTAGTCGAAAGTGTTGCATCGTAACTGTTGAAATTTCTCACCAGAGTGTTTACAATCGATCTTCGTTAAAAACAGCAGCGAATTTAATAGGATCATATCACAATGTGTCGTAAATATAGAAAGGAATGTGTCTGGTTCTAATGTTTACACATCCAGTGCAAGGTACAGAGTAAGGCTCCTGGCAGTTCCTGCGTCTCACTAGCGGAAGCGATTTGACGAGTAGCTTCTGATGTTACTATTCTTTCACGATCTCTATCTTCCAGTATCAGTTTTTCATAACTGCTATGCCACTGTAGAATACATGGAGTGTGTGTGAAGTATTGGAAACACAGTAGTAGTTCATACGAGACTTTATTGACAGGTGTTCAACGTGTTGCGTATCCTCAATGTAATCGCCACGCATCACGATCACTTTCCCCTATACAGATGTAACGCGTCGTATACCGCCAGCGCGTCTATCTCTGTTGATGTCTCGCAAGGACGGTCTTCTGAATGGTTTGTTTTTTGTCAGGTAGTGTCTGTTTACCTTGCTGTCTTTAGATTTATGTGTTTCCATTTAATAATAAATAAATTTTCGAATAATGTGGATCATCAAGCGTTTTTCCTATTAAATAATGTACATCTTGTGTAGGCTTACTGAGTCATGTTGTCAGAGTACTTGCTCGATACAGATAACAAGAGCATAACCTCATGTCTCGACTTTATCTAATACAACCTGTGAATGCTCGGTAGTACAAAAGGTAGCTATAATCAGAGCGGCGTTCAATAAGTAATGCAACATATGTTTTTCTGCAGTTTTCTTTGAAAAAATGAGGAATTATTTGTCGGACATCGTAGAATATTCCCGCTTCAGCACCTATGGCTTATGAAGTTCAGATAGGTGACCGCGCTATACGTAGCATTCAAAATCGCGTCTGTAAAGGAGCTGCGTTCCGAAGTCATTGTGTTTCTTTTGGCGATAAACCAGAGCATCGCAGATGTTCATAGTCGCTTGCTTCTACGGAGACTAGGCAGTGAACAAAAGCACGGTGAGTCGTTGGGGCAATGGTTTGCGTTCACTGCAACAAGGTGCTCAGATCTGTACGATGTCTCGCGTGCTTGCCGGCCGCACATTGCTCTGACTCCTGCAATGCTGATACGCGCGGGCACTGTCATTAGAGCTGATCGACGCATTACATTCAAACACCTCACTGCTGGGCTGGATGTCTCTGTTGAGGTTATTCATTTCGAACCGGAAAGAAAATGGTAGTACACAGGTTGGCATCACACCATCTCCCCCCGAATAAAAAGTTCGAAGGCGCTCCCTCAGCCGGTAAAGTCATGGCGACGGTCTTCTGGCACTCTGATGGGGTTACTGTATTTGATTTTCTCCATCCTGGTGCAACTGCCAACTCTTAAGTGTATTGTGCTATACTCAGAAAATTGAAGGAACTTCAGCGTGTTCGTCGCCTCAAAAATGCAAACGAGTTTCACTTTCTTCCGAACACTGCGGTGCCCCACACAAGTCTGCGCATCCGAAATGAAATCAGAGAATTCAATTGGAGTGTTCTTCCTCATCTGCCCTACAGCACGGATCTCTCATATTGCAATTTCCATCTATTTGGCCTCATGAAGGAGGCCCTGCTCGGGAAGCAGTACATGGAAGACGGGAAGGTGCTGATGCAGCAAGACGTTGGCTCTGGTGTCAACGAGTAGAGTGGTGCCAAGCGAGCCTACAGTCCCTCCCAGTAAGGTGAAGTGAGGCCGTAGTACTGAACGCAGACTACGTTAAAAATAGGGTTTTGTAGCCAAAAGAGGGGAATAATGTGGTGTATTCGAATCCCGAATCAAACCAAACTACTTTCAGAAAAAAATGTGTTGCATTGTAAGGTGGCTATAATTTCGCACCTTACAAGAACTCATCCACATACTTTGCCGTCATCTACAAACACAATTAGGTATAATGTGATAGGTTGTACATCGTATCTATGAATATATAAAGGAGGCTGACATTGTGACGTACGTCTTGTAAATAATTGTTAACGCTTATTGCTTGAAAGGTGACGGAGTGTCTTTATTATAAAAAAGGCGTAATGAATGATTGCCTACACTAGTAGACCTTGGAACGCCAGTGGAGATAAAACGGCAGGCGTAACTCAAGCTTTGGGTGGAAGGCCCGCACAGGTGTTGGTCCTGCTTAAACACAGGAAGTAGCTAGACAGACGTCGTGGGTCCTGAGCTCTGGAGCACAATAGGGTGACGGCTGGCCGCTGTTGTTGTAGGGCCGGAAGGATAACCGGATAATACCTCCGAACGCTGAAAAGCTGTGACGCCGGTGAGAGGAACGAAGAAACGGTACCTCGGAAACCACGCAAGCTGGGTTATTTCCAAGGCTTTTTACCCAGAAGCGTACCATTGTACGAGAATAGGTTTTTCCTCGCAAACTTTTCGCGCTGGACGACAAAAGACTAAAATATGGTTGGTCAGCGTTCGGAAGAATCTGTGGTTTCGGGAACATGATTCGTTTTCGGAATTACAATGGTGGAGAGCCAAGCCTTGATGGGAAGCCAGTGCTGGAGAGACGTGATCTTCCGTTGTGAGCGCCCGCGTGTGACGGTCGTTCGATGTCAGCTTTGTTGATACAGACGGATTTCCTGTCCTTGCTCTCAGGAGAGTTTATAGTTAGAACACTTAGGAACTATACGATTCTGGACTTCACCTCCTCGTTGGAAGTAGTTGTGGAGTAAGCAGCTTTCAGTAATTGAGAGCACTTACTCTGCCTATACTTACGTTGAGACTTTATCTGCATTCCGTCCTTGTGGCTGGGAGTTCGCGTTTCTCTTCTGTAGAACACAGAGAGGAGAAGACAGCATTAGAATATATTAGAGGACCTCCTTCTGCCGTCCTAGTGTTTGAGTTTATTGGTGGCTGGAGTTCTTGCATCGTCACAGACGAGTACGAGAACCATCACTTCGACGCACCGGACGCACTACATACGGTGATATCGCAAATTGCTCCGGCTTATTAGGGCTATAAAAGCTAAACAGCTGTGATCGCGTTAGTTTATTTCCACTGCGATTCCACACCACCGTAGATCATCTTTGAAAGTAGTCTCTTCTAGTTTGGTACGTAGGTGATGTCAGTCATTCCGCGTTATTGATATTAGACCGCGCAGTCATAATAAGGGACAGAGTTAGGCAATTGATTAGTAATTTTACTTAGGAAATGTAAACTTTGTAATATAAAGGGTTTGTCTTTAATCTACAATAAATATATAAGCAGGAATATCATTTAGTAGGATTAGTTGCTTCACCATTCATTTATGTTTTGACTGTAATTTATGGAATTAAGAGATCCCAAGATCTGCTTCAGGAGGTAGTCAGACAGGGCCAAATGTTTGTTTTAGCGTTTATTATTTTCCGTTTCGCACATTCATTTTACACCCGCCTGGGGTAGCATCTTGGAACATTACTTATTCAACGCCCCTCACACTTAAGTGCAGAATTAACAGCGAAGTCTTAGTAAATACTAACGTTCTCTTTTTTACTGAGAAAGGTAAATTTGATGAATCCTATTATCTTGCACTACTATTCTAAACCAGAAAGATGGATGACGTCAACTACTGTAACTCTGACACCGTATTCTATTAAACGACCAAATTCTATTTCTTTCTATGAGACGGTAGGAAGGATGATCAAATTAGATTTCGTTTAAAGTTAAGCTATTACAGGGCGCGCCTACATGGCCCGAGTTAGCGAGGGAGCTGGCGGAGAGCGAACGGCGGCAGGGCAGTTGCCACGAGTCGTTAAGGCGGCCAGCGCGAGTGCCTGGGGAGATCCGGAAAGCAGATACCCGCCGACTCAATTTCACCGCGGACGAAAGGTGGAGAGAGGAGAGAGCATTTGGCTCCCGGGGGAAGTCGGCGAAACTTCACAGCTGGACGGACGCGCGAGGTAAACACGCCACGGGGCCTAATTACCCCTGTGGATTGATAGAGACATCTCCCGCGAGGGCTGCGCGAAGATGGTCTCACTGACAAGTTGTCATTTTTCAGACATTTCCGCTAGACCAGTGTTTCATGGAAGCGGCAGTATCGCCCACAGGCCCACAGGTGGTTGCTGAAGAGTTATGGGGAGCTTCGTGAATCCATGAAAAAGTAAAATTTGCAGGTGTTGAGAATCAACTTAGTTGTTGTTCCACCCCCCCCCCCCCCCCCCCCCAGCCGGAGAATGTGCTGAAAAAAAGTTTTATTAATACAAAATATCTTCTTTTGCATATGTCTCAGAAAATGGTTTTAAATTTGTTAGACGCAAAATGTAGACGTATTAAAAGTACGTATTTGTAAACTACTAGCGACCCTTCGTGGATTCGCACTGGTAGCACTGAGTATCTAAGCTGGACGACCTGTCTGGCGTAGCGGTAATAAATTACGTATGCTAACCTTCCCTAGGGATCAGCCGGTCTATTGGCGAACACTTTGTCAAAATCTGTACAGCGCTTCCTCCACTCTCTCCAGGAACCATGGGCCTGCCACTGCGATACAGATAGCCGTACTGCAGGAGCAATTACAACAGGAGTATCTGTTCACAGACCAGACAAACGTGTCGCTAATATCCTGAAAAATCCGTCTCACCTGCGAAAATTTATAGTCTTAACCTAGCTTTCGGTTAGAATAATCTAGCCTTCTTCAGAAGCATAAAAGTACTATAACATGCCAGAGTAAAGCACAGCGGACATAAAAAATTAAAACCGTACCGTGGTACCATGTCGAATTAAAACTACTTAACTGAAGTCCAGTCTCGGCATCACTTCACCACGCTGCCAACATTTTGCCTTACTCTGCCACGTTATAGTAATTTTATGCTTCTGAAGAAGGCTAGATTATTCTAGCCGAAAGCTGGGTTAAGACCAAAAATTTTCGCAACTGAGGCGGATTTTTCAATATATCAGTCTATTAGTCTATCACAGTTGCTACGGGGCTGCAATATGCTAAAAATTCTTAAACGTATCGTTCCTGAGGAAGGGCATCAGCCCTTCCAGTACAGTCTGGATGATTAACTGATCAGGCCTCTTTTGTGCTGGTACTGCGAACAGCTGATAGCAAGGGGAAGCTGCAGCTGTAATTTTTCCCGAAGGCATGCAGCTCTATTGTATGCTTAAATGATGGTCGAATTCTCTTGGGTAAAATGTTCGTGAGCTAAAATACTTCCTCATTCGGATCACTGGGTGGGCACTACTCAGGAGGATGTCCTCATCAGGCGTTCTACAGATCTGAGCATGGAATGTCAGGTCCCGTAATCGGGCACAGAGGTTAGAAAACTTAGAAAAGGAAATCGATAGATTGAAGTTAGATATAATGGGGACTAGTGAAGTTTGGCGGAAGTAGGAACAGGATTTCCGGTCGGATGAATGTTCAAATGTGTGTGAAATCGTATGGGACTTAACTACTAAGGTCATCAGTCCCTAAGCTTACAGACTGCTTAACCTAAATTATCCTAAGGACAAACACACACATCCATGCCCGAGGGAGTACTCGAACCTCCGCCAGGAGTAGCCGGTCGGATGAATACAGAGCTATAAACACAAAATCAAACAGGGGTACTATAGGACTAGATTTAATAATCAACAAGAAAATAAGAATGCAGGTAAGCTACTTTGAACACCAAGGTGATCACATTATCGTAGCCAAGACTGCAGAGAATCAGATAGGTAAAATGTCAAGGCCTAGTAGATATTCTTAACCTACGAAATTAGAAAATATAAAAATGCCGCAAATGAAAAAGGCGAATCTAAATACAAACGTCTAAAAAGTGAGAGTGACAGGACGTACAAAGTGGCTAAACAGAATTAGCTAGAGAACAAATGCAACGATTTAGAAATATATTTCACTAGGCGAAAGATAAATACCGCCTGAAGGAGAATTAAAAACGTCTCTGGATAAAAGAGAAGCAGGAAGCAGCCATATGAAAATCAATAGCTCAAATGGAAAATCAATCCTCAGCAGAAAAGGACAAGCTGAAAGGTGGAAGGAATATATAGAGGGTCAATACAAGGGAGATGAAGACAATTTTATAGAAATAGAACAGGACGTAGGTGAAGATGAGAAATGTGATAAAGCACTGAAAGACAAATCGAAACCAGGCTTCTGGAGTAGTCGACGCTTCGTCAGAACTGCTGACAACCTTGGGAGAGCCAGCCATGACAAACCTCTCCCATCTGGTGTGCAACATGTGTGACAGGCGAGATATCTTCAGATATAAAAAAAAAAAAATGTAATAATTCCAATTCCAAAGAAAGCAGCTGCTGACAGTTGTGAATATTACTTAACCATCAGTCCAGTAAGTCATGGCTGCAAAATACTAACTAGAATTCATAAGAACAGAAGCGCTGTAGAGGCCGATCCCGGGGAAAATCGGTTTTGATACCGGAGAAATGTAAGAACACACGAGGAAACACTGGCCCCACGACTTGGGCTGGAAGATAGGTTAAGGAAAGGCAAACCTTAGTTTATAGTATATATAGACTGAGAGAAAGCTTTTGACAATGTTGACTAGAATACACTTTTTGGAATTCTAAAGGTAGCAGGGGTAAAATACAGGGAGCGAACTGCAATTTACTTGTTGTGTGGAAAACAGACCCCGTTTATATGAGCGGAGGGGCACGAAAGGGAAGAAGTGGTTGAGAAGCGAGTGAGACATTGTTGTAGGTTATCGTTGATGTTATTCAGTCTGTAAATTCAGCAAATAGCGAAGGAAACCAAAGAAAACTCTGGAGTAGGATTTAAAGTTTATGAGGAATAAATATTAACTTTGAGGTTTGCCGATGACATTGTAAACTTGCCAGAGACAGCAAAGGACTTGAGAGAACAGTTGAACAGAATTGCCAATTCTTGAAAGCATGAACATGAAAAAAGCAAGATAGTGGAAGTAGTCGAATTACACCAGGTGATGCTGAGGGAATTAGATTAGGAATGGTTACACTTAAAGTAGTAGACAGGTTTTGTTATTTTGGCATCAGGATAACTGATGATGGCTGAAGTAGTGAGGATATCAATGGTAGAGTCAATGGCAAGAAAAGCGTTTCCGAAGAAGAGAAATTTTTTTAACATCTAATAAAGACTTAACTGTTAGAATTTCTTTTCTAAGAGTATTTGTATGGAGTGTAACCTTGTATGGATTTGAAACATGGACGGCAAGTTTAGATAAGAAGAGAATAAGGCTTCTGAAATGTAGTACTTAATATTAGGTGCGTAGAACAGATACCTAAAGAGAAGGCACTGAACAGAATTGGGAAGAAAAGGAATTTGTGACGCAAGAAGCAGGTTCAGAAGCTTGTAAACCGCAGTAGTAATTCGGAGATGAAGAGGGTTGCACAGGATAGCGTAGCTCGGAGAGCTGCATCGAAGCCAATAACAACAATAACAACGGTACTTCTTGAGACAATCCTTGATATGCGAGTACATACAGGAAAAGTTGGCAGGGGAGTTTCATTCATCACAGCAGAGCCAATTCACAAAAAAACGTTTGTAAATGATAGGGACAATTCCTCCTCGTCAGTCAATGTGTCTTTTATTAAAACCACAACAAGGCCCCACTTCTAGTTCCTGAGATTTGAGCTCAGTATTTTTTTTTTTCTAGCGAAACGAAAACTAGAGGTACAATTATTGTTTGCAGACCTGGTTTCAGTTCTCTAAACGTCATACCTTCTGGAACACTTAGACTGAAAGCGGTGACACCACATCTTCATCCGTAATGCTATGTAGACATAATGCGGCTTGCCTGGTATGTGCAACCATTGCTCTGCACATAACGGCAGAACCTAATCCCCGTTGAATGATTTAAAGTCTACGTATTTCATAAGGTATGAGGTTTAGAACAGTGGAAACAAGTATGCCATGACTAATTGTACATCTGTTTCTCATTTCTGTATGATATATATTATTGATGGCAAACTTATTTTCAGTGTTATATATATATATCAACGCCTATAAGCAGCTAAAGATTCCAGGTGATGGAAGGAGTGCAATCAAGCATCTAACTGCACAGCTCGCCACCTCTGTGGGGTCTATATACACAGAGGTATAATTATTGATGACAGAAGTATTTTCACTGTTCTATATTTGATTGCGCTCTATCCATCACCTGGAATGAGAGTGAAATTACAATATCAGACCTTTAGCTGCTTACAGGCGTTGATAAATATCAACGGGGACAGTTGAAAAATGTGCTCCCCGACCGGGACTAACCACCTGCTTACATGGCATTTATTCTATCCGACTGAGCCATCGAGGCCGCGGAGAGTAGTGTGACTGCAGGGACTTATCTCTGGCACGCCCCCTGTGAGATCCACATTTCCAACTTACAGTCCTCTCACTACATTTGCAGTGCCCCTGCCCACTATACTCATTACTCGCGAAAGTGAATCTACCGATTCCCGTAGGAGTTTGACCAATGTGAATGCATCTACACTGAAGAAGGTCATTGGCCGGTAAGCCTTTTTTATATGAAGATGATATCTGTTATTTCGGACATGTCCGAAAAAGTACATACCATTGGTGATCTTGCAGCTCTCGAAGAATGAAATTGCAATTAAATCCAGACTATTAGCTACTTACAGGCGTCGATAAATATCAAGTGTGGGTATCACGGGGAGCATGCCAGAGATAAGTCTGCAGTCGCACTATCCTCCGCGTCATCGATGGCTCAGTCGGATAGAGTGTTCAAAATGGCTCTGGGCACTATGGGACTTAACATCTGAGGTCATCAGCGCCTGAGGACATCACTCACATACGTGCCCGAGGCAGGATTCTAAACTGCGACCGTAGCGGTCGCGCGGTTCCAGACTTAAGCGCGTAGAGCCGCTCGGCCACACCGGCCGGCGGATGGAGTGTCTTCCACGTTAACAGGATATCCCGGAGTCGAGTACCGGTCGGAGCACACGTTTTCAACTTTTCCCGTTGATATTTATCAACCCCTGTAAGCAGTTAAAAGTCTGCTTTCATTGTAATTTCACTCGTCGAGACCTGAAAGATCACCCATGATATCTGTACAGATACCAGATTCACATAGATAAGGCTTACCGGCCAATAATCTTATTCTGTGCGAAAGCACTCAGATTCCACGAACTATTATAGGAATCGGTAGATTGACTGCCGCTAGTAATGAGTATGGTGGGCAGGGGCACTACAAATGTAGTGTGTGGGCAGAAAATTGGAAAGTGTGGGTCTCACGAGGAGCGTGCCAGAGGTAAGTTCCTGCAGTCGCACTATTCTCTGTGTCCTCGGTGGCTCAGTCGGATAGAGCGTCTTCCAAGGAAGCAGGAGGTCCCGACTTCAAGACCCGGTCGGGACACCCACTTTTCAACTGTGCTCGTTGATATTTATCAACGCATGTAAATAGCTAAAGGTCTGGTTTCATTATAATTTCATTCTTCGAGAGCGGCAAGATCACCAGTAGTATCTGTACACATACCAACTTCATATATTCTTATGGAATGATTGTGTCCGCACCTTATAATACTGCGGGGTCGCTCCGCACGTGAGAGATAGGACAGGACTGCGCGACCTTGTTGCTATGATGACAGACGCCTCACCCAACGACTCGCTGTGCTTTGGTTCACTTCCAAGTCTTCGTGGATATTCAGCAAGCGCATATGAGTATCTGTGCTGCTCTGTTTTCCCGTCGAAAGAAACTCCGTGACAGCTGTCTGGTTGAAATGGACCTCCGTTACAGACGCTACTTTGAAGGTTACGTATAGCTCCGCCACCTGCCGCAGCTTCATGAAACTAGCTGGGCTGAAGAGGTAATATTCCACGATGCCCCACAAAAAAATACGCGTTGCCAAACCGAAACTGCACGAGGAAAAAAATTGTTCCGTTACCTATTGGAGCCCCTAGAATGGAGCTTATAATACAAATCACGTGGTGCGCTGAGAAAAAAGAAATACATTCACACGTTACGTCTACCGATAATTATTCTCGCATTATTTTTTTTTTCTTTTTTACCTCTGATGGAGTATCTATGAGGACTGAGTACTGTTTCCACATTTTTAGCGCAACGCAATCTGACTTTCAAAAATCCCTACAAAAGAATGGCCCTGACTAACATTAACCTATACCTTTCACAATTCACTTACCTCACAAAAATCTTCGTTACTCAAGCTACAGCAATACAGCGAGCGCCACTACTGCCAGCTAAATAAAAGATTCAAACTACCGAAGGCACTAACTACTGATAGGCATAGATAGCAAATGAAAGATTTTAATAGAGAACAAACTATGTATTTACCTTAATAGTCATAATATATATAGCAGTTCATGACATCCAGTCTTACAAATTTCAAAACTCCGCCATCTCTCTCCCCACATCCACCACTGCTAGCGGCTCACCTCCAACTGCGCAACGCTACGCGCTGTTCACATCCAGCTGCCTCTGCCCAACACTACAATGGCAGACAACAATGCAAACTAGCCACAGACTGCACACAGCACAGCCAGTGATTTTCATACAGAGCGCTGCATAACGTTGCCAATAAAAAAACATAAACAGCCTACTTACATAAATTGTTCAAAGGGGACGTTCCAAAGTCACACCGAATGCATAGCATCCGCGCTGGATAACTGTGTTTCGATTCCATCAATACAGGTAATAAAATTGTTGCATATGGAGAATACCCACTATGTGGATGTTTCAGTACATTTATTGTCTACAGCAAAAAGATTTTTTATTGCGTTTCTGCAACCATATTTAGATGTCCGCAGCTGCTGATGTTGCAGCTAGTGTCGCTGTCTCTAGATCGCGAGGTCCCTGGGCAGAGACTTTTTTCTCTCGGTGAATGGTTGTTTGTTGTTTCCTAGACATTTCGTCCCATCTTCATCACAAAGGAGAGCGTGTAGCCGAAATAGCATCAATTACAAAGACATGCCGAGGGCCAAACAACCTCAGAAGCGGGGCTCCCGACTAATAATGCTACACAATCATTTCGTTTCTTCATATTATATTTAAATACAAATGGTGTTAGCATAGTTTACAGAAAGCAAATACAGTTGCGATAGTGGAATAGGGTGATTTTGAATTGATGATAACGAGAACGGCATCAGATATCAAAAAGACTGACAGCATTATAGCTAAAACTAAAACTAAATTTTGTCCGAAGAGTCCATGTAGGTCCAACGGTACCGAAAGGCCGACGTGTCATCCTCAGCCCACATTCGTCACTGGATGCGGATATGGAGTGGCATGCAGTCAACACACCGCCAGGCCGTATGTCAGTTTTCGAGACCCCGAGCTGCCACTTCTCAATCAAGTAGCTCATAAGTCACAGCATTAGTGCACTCACTAATAATACTACGACTATTTTTCTAATACTGTATATTAGTTAATCTAATTTTGAGCAACATTCATCTATCTTAAAGCCTTTTAATGAAGTAATCTATAAAATATGTGCTGGTTTCTCTTTGCGATACATTGTATCTCATCTAAGAAGACTCTCGAAAAATCAGTGTTCGGGAAAGTGGTTAGAAATTATTTAAATTTCCTGGTAGACATGCGTTTATTGTTGCTGAAGAGGGACAACAACTTTTTCGGTACTTGAAGAAGCCATTTTTATTATGACAATGAATGAAACGAGAGAGAACCTATATGCATTATGTTTCCCAAAAACAGTGTTACTGTGCGGTTTAACGAAGATGTCGTCCTCTTGATTGAAATGTTATACAGGTAAAATAGATCATCGTTCGTATCTTCAGGTAAGAATTGCGTATTAGAATTTTGTCAACAGGAAAACTTCCTTATTGGAGTAGCTAAACTGGCGTTGGACGACGTGGAAAGGGCGTAAAATGCGGCTGGAAACAGTGCATGGGGGCTTAATTAAATAAAATGCAAATATTTTTAGTAGCTGTATGTCCGCTTACGCAGTATCTCGTAAACGGTTGGCCCTGACTAGTATTATTACGCAATCTGACTGCATAGAACAACAACAAAGAATGAAATGAAAATTTTCGTTAACACAATTAATTAGTTAAGTCCCCAGCAACTATAAAACCAACGCAACAACAAGCACAAGAGTAACTGTTCCGTGTGTGGAAGTGTGATTCAACGTACACATCTGGCACGGTTCTTCTTCAATAAGACAGGAAATTTCAAATATCATTTATACTGACGTTATAAAAAAAAATTAGAAATACTATAATTGCGCAAGAAAACCAGAATTACACTCTAATACAAGAACACAAGCCAGATGCTTTGTTGACTGAACCTGTAATGACGCATTATTCAGGACATTGAAATAATGAGAAAAAAAAGAAAAGTAGTTTGTTACCTTAATTTATATTGATGAAAAGCACTCTAGACATTACAATCTCTCCACACCGACTCGCTACTACTACATCTCAACCAGAACTCTCCAATATCACATCTCAGCAAGCACTGCCTACTACCACATCTCAACAAACACTCCTCACTATGACATCTCAGCACAGACTACCACGAGTTCTCCCCAAGCACTGACTACTACAAGCTCTGCCCAAGCACTGTGGAGGCGGCTTAATAATACTCTTTGGCGCAATCTCTGGCGCAGTGGCTCAGTGTAGCCACCTTTCAACAGCAAAAAAAGTGTTTCTGAAAAAGGGAAATCTGTTGACATCAAACACAAAATTATGTGATAGTGAGTCTACTGCAAAGGTATTTGACCTGAGTGTACTCTTTTGTGGTGGTGAAACGTGGACGATAAACAGTCCAAACAAGAAAGGGACAGTAATTTTAGAATTGTGATGTACCAACGAATGCTGAAAAATCATATGGGTAGATCAAATAATTAATGAAGAGGTAATGAAACGACTTGTGAAGAAAATAAGCATATTACATATCTTGACAAAGGAAAGGTGCGATACATGTGACAAACTCTGATGCGAACGAGATATCGTAAATTTGACTGTGGGTTGATGTAGGGGAAAGATGGGTGGGAGGGGGGGGGGGGACCAAGGCGTGAATATACTAAGCAGTTTCAAATAAATATACGTTGTAGCAGCAATTATGGAAAGATGAAATGAATTATACCGGAAAGACGAGCGTGAGAGTGGCATCGAACCAATTTCCCAACTGAAGCTCGCAACAACAGCACAGTTTAACACCACGTTCTTAACGGAAATAAATTACCACATTAAACAGTAACTCCCGGAATATCCCAAGACTGTGTCATCAATCCTGACCTTGTGAAAGATGCAACGTCAGTAAACTGTAGCGAAATGCAGTGGCTCCAAGAAACATATTTAATTTCATATCCATCTCGAATATGACTACGACAGTAAAATGAAACATACTACAGTCATTAAAACAGTGAAAAATACGAAACGCTCATCTTCCTTCTCGAAAAAATTAAAATACTTTCCTCTCAAATGATATTGATGTTGCAGTCTCCACTTAACTCATCCATAATTATGATTGGATTTAGTTCTACCTTTCCTTTTTACGTTAATGTAGACTTTTTGCAATTGCTGCTTACAGCTTGTCATTGTCAAACGACCACCTGTTGGTCCTTTAATAAAGGCTACGTTTGGTTTGTTTAGTTTTTTATGGATGTATGGTATACAGTGAAGGTTATGTAGATGTCTTCTGTGTAACATATGTGACTGTCTGTTCAATGATACATCTTGTCGCACTATTCTCTGTCCGTGGCCACCTCAATTTCTGTGGCAAAGTTGTTATTTAGGAGCTGCGCAATCTGTCACAGTCAATAACAGGGTAGATAATAAGATATTGCTTCTGCAGAGTCACGTGCAAAAATGTGCATCAGCGTATCCAGTCACCTGCAATTATCTTCCGTCCTTATTGTTTCGTTGTGATGCGCGTTGAGTCTTCGTTCTTGTCAACATCGTTGTAACCAACGTTGTATGTAGCTGTTTCTTTTCTCGATTTTCATGAGTGTCTTGGAAAGCTTTGCCGTTGCCAATAAGCTTATTCTTGTTGCTGACTTCCATCTACACTGTACAAAAATGGCTCTGAGCACTATGGGACTTAACTTCTGAGGTCATCAGTTCCCTAGAACTTAGAACTAATTAAACCTTGCTAACCTAAGGACATCACACACATCCATGCCCGAGGCAGGATTAGAACCTTCGACCGTAGCGGTCGCGCGGTTCCAGACTGTAGCGCCTAGAACCGCTCGGCCACTCCGGCCGGCTACACTGTACAGCCACATTAATGTGACCATCTGTCAAAAGTCTAACTAACCACCTTTTCCAGCACGGACGTCTGAGAGACGTGCAGGAAGAGTCAGTGAGGTTCTAGAAGGTAGCGACATGGATGTGGAGCCATGCCGACTCCAATGCCGTTTCTTGGTGGAGTATCCATGGTCCGAACAGGTCCCACAGATCCTCGATTGTGTTTAAATCCGGGTAGTTTGATGGCCAGGGGAGTACGGTAAGCTCATGCTGCTCCTCTTCGAACGATGCACGTACGCTGCAAGCTGTGTGACACGTTGCATTGTGCTGCCGGGAGATGCAATCGTGGCGAAGGACATGGCCCGCGTAGGTAGACGCATATTTGCGTTGATCCCCAGTGGCTTCCGGAGTAACGAGATCGCTCAGGAACTGCCATGAAAAAATTCCCCCTGCCATAACGCTTCGTCCTAAGGACTGAACCCTTTGCTTTCAGACGTTTCACGTTTACGCTAACGGACATCATAAAGCGATGTTCATCCGAAAAGGTCACCTCTCGTCATTCAGTGGTAGGCTATTTGCGGTACTGGCGTGCAAATTCCAGCCTTCGTCACCGACGAACAGCAGACAGCATAGATGCATGAATCGGGTACATGCTAAGGAGACTCATATGCAGCAACGTTCGCCGAATGATCATTGAGGAGACAATATTGGTACCTGACATTTTGGGTTGTTGGGTGTTCTGACGGACATCAGCATCGCTTGCACGATATTTCAGTAGCGTAGCTCGTTACCTTCATCAGATGCCACCTGAGACTACTCCTCGAGTGGGCCACAGGCCTAAATACTGGACCAGGTCCACTCGAGGAGTAATCTCAGGTAGCACCTGATGAAGGTAATGAGCTACGCTACCGAAATATCGTGCAAGTGCGACGCTGATATCCGGCAGAACACCCGACAACCCAAGATGTCATTAGATTGCCGGGAAAGCCAGAAGAATTACTATACTGTTCAGTCCATCTGGGCGGTCAGTTGCTCAACAACTGCACTTGTATCTGCCCATGCACATCTCCACAGCAGTCTTTCACTCCTGTCACCTCCGGTTCATGGTGCACCTTGGCTGCCTTTATGACTGGTTTGGATAGTACGCTTTACCTTGCACGTTATACTTTAACCACGACAGCAACGAACAGCTTACAAACCTAACTTTTTGGAAATGCATGCACCATTGACCGGAAAGCCAATGATCAGTCCCTTTTGAACGTCAGGTAAATCGCTTTGTTTTCGCTTTCCGACAACGACTACATCTTTATTCGCGTCCCCCCAGCACGCATTATGCACCTGCCCCTGTGAGTGGATACTGTTCGTTGCAGCGAACGTTTGTGGTCGTCACATTAATGAAGCTCTGTAATGTAATCCTGCTGCACCTGACGATATGAGGCCCGAGTACCAGCTATTTTGATTGAGTGGTTTATACTTGTTTCTAACACCTTCGCCTCCGTATGTGCGGCCGGTCGGAGTGGCCGTGCGGTTCTAGGCGCTACAGTCTGGAACCGAGCGACCGCTACGGTCGCAGGTTCGAATCCTGCCTCGGGCATGGATGTGTGTGATGTCCTTAGGATAGTTAGGTTTAATTAGTTCTAAGTTCTAGGTGACTGATGACCTCAGAAGTTAAGTCGCATAGTGCTCAAAGCCATTTTTTTTCCGTATGTGGGTTGCTTCCCTTGCATGACTGATTATAAGGTTTATGCCACTTTTGTCGGCATTCATTAGTTGAACGTCTACTTTCATTGTAATGAACTGGAATCCGAACCTATGCTCCCTGAACAGAAACTAAAAACGCACTTGCTGTACACTGAATCAAAAGGACGAATGTTGGAATGATTTTCGCCAGTTAGCTCAACTTTCCAGCTATAACGTATTATCTATCTGTCATAGTTTTAAACGGCACCCCCAGTGTATTCGGTATTTCAGTCCAGTTCTGCAAGATACGACCCTCTGGAATGACCACAGAGTGAACACTGAGCATTTTGTGATTCGTAGTTTTCTTGCGCCAGTTGACTTCGACTATGATGTCGATATACTTTGCTGTACGCAACACTGTTGGTTTCCTTTTGTTTAACACAGTGACTTGTTGTGATAACGACACTGCTATGCATATATCACCAACTTGAGCTATGTCTACTACATGCATGTAATGTGTGGTAAGATCAGTGCACTTTTAATGGAGCCAGCCGCTGTGGTCGAGCGGTTCTAGGCGCTTCAGTCCGGAACCGCGTGACTGCTAAGGTCCCAGTTTCGTATCCTGCCTCGGGTATGGATGTGTGTGATGTCCTGATTAGTTAGGTTTAAGTAGTTCTTAGTTCTAGGGGACCGATGATCTCAGACGTTAAGTCCCTTAGTGCTCAGAGCCATATGAACCATTTGAACTTGTTAATGTGCGACAAGGTCAAAACCGATTGTGCCGCAATGAAATAAAAGAATTTATGTGTAGATCCTGTACCACTCTTCCAGAAAGTCTTTTACTAAATTTGTTATATCTGTTACCGACTGCTATTATCATAAATTGTTGAGAAATGCACCCACGGCTTTTGTGTGTAGTATTAATGAAATTTGGAATATCTGGCGATTGGAGAGGCCACTATGAAGTGGCCTGGCGGAAAGGCCCGTTGGATATAAAAAAAGCCAACTCCAGCACGGTTTTAGAAACTAAGTCATGATTTACTAGATCATACCCTTTCTCAAATCTAAAAGTATGAATGCTTCGTAATCTACGTATCTGCATGTCATACCAGCAAAATCGTTGATATCAGAAATTGCGATTCAACCTGATAGTCTGCGGTGCTGTTAATTCCCTAGAATCTCACATATGACGCACTGCAACCGTTAACTCACTCATCGGGACATTATTTTTAATTAACATCCTTTGTTACGACATGTTTCTTACCTCCTATTCTTCCCTCTCTTCAGAAGGGGAATTAATGTGCCTCCTTTAACGCATTTCAGGTCATTGAGGTTTTATTTTCGGTTCGTCATTTCGACGAGAAATGGGAAAAATGTCTGGATAGTGTTGAGAAAAATCGATGAAGATGTGTCAGGTTGCGAGAACATCCGTTGTCACGTGCGCTGTCTCTACTCTCCTGACTAACTGCAGGCTGCTTGCGAAGAACTGATTAATGCATAAGGACTTTTATACTGTAAGTAGGCTGTTTAGGTTTTTTTATTGGTAACGCCACCTCTGTATGAAAATCACTGGCTGTGCTGTGTGCAGTCTGTGGCTGCTTTGCATTGTTGTAATACTCGCCATTGTAGTGCTAGGCAGCTGGCTGTGAACAGCGCGTAGCTTTGCGCAGTTGGAGGTGAGCCGCCAGCAGTGGTGGATGTGGGGAGAGAGATGGCGGAGTTTTGAAATTTGTCATGAACTGCTATATTTATATATGATGATATCAAGGTAAATACATTGTTTGTTCTCTATTAATATCTTTCATTTGCTAACTATCCCTATCAGTAGTTAGTGCCTTCAGTAGTTTGAATCTTTTATTTAGCTGGCAGTAGTGGCGCTCGCTGTATTGCAGTAGCTTGAGTAGCGAAGATTTTTGTGAGGTAAGTGATATGTGAAAGGTATAGTTTAATGTTAGTCAGGGCCATTCCTTTGTAGGGATTATTGAAAGTCAGATTCCGTTGCGCTAACAAAATATTGTGTGTCAGTTTAAGCACAGTCTCGTGTATAAATTGTACTAAGGGGATGTTTCAATACCTAGTATAGCGACTGATGAGACTGTGTGTTGCGACGCAGCAGGTGCACATCGTAGTATATGACGACTCAGACGAACCGGTGATAATATTCATTTAGATCAAGTGTTCGTCTGTTTAAATAGGATTCTTCTACAGTAGATCCTTTACGATGGCCAGGGGTAGACACGGTGACAATTTGGACATATAATGTTGAATTACGTTCCGCCGGCCGCGGTGGTCTAGCGGTTCTACGCGCTCAGTCAGGAACCGCGCGACTGCTACAGTCGCAGGTTCGAATCCTGCCTCGGGCATAGATGTGTGTGATGTCCTTAGGTTAGTTACGTTTAAGTAGTTCTAAGTTCTAGGGGATTTATGACCACAGATGTAGAGTCCCATAGTGCTCAGAGCCATTTGAACCAATTACGTTCCTGAGAAATGTTTACGATGTTGTGAAACAGAAGACTTCTTACATTGGTGTTTCAACAACATGATAATATATGGTGTCAGTTTCCTCTTTAATGAACCTTTGTAATGAAATTATTCAACGATATACCTTTTCTTGACCGCGCAAGCGTTTAAATAACTGACTTCAAATGAAACTCGTCAGCACAGTTGAAATGTCAGTTCCTAGTCAGCTATGAATCGTAGTCAAAAATAACAATTTTGTTGGTAATCGGAATAATGCGTGTTCAAATATCACTCAGCAGCAATATACCAAAAGTCTCAGATCGGATAAGTTCTTCGAAAACGCCTAAGTGCCGTTACGAATTCTATTCGGTTCACTCGGATTAACTCACAAGCCCTGAATTTACAATCATCGTAATATCATTCATTGGTTTTCCTCTAACCATCAAATTATTAAGAAGTTGGTTAAAAAACCTTTAACTGTTCGTAAGTCTTGATTAGAGTTCAGTACGCATTGAATACTGAAGTGCAATATAATCATTCTAAATCTTCGCAATATTAACGCCGTCAGAGATGTTGCTGAGCTTTCGATCCTATTCTGTGCGTAAGAACACAGTCTATCATTTAGTTGTCAATTTAAGTTTCTAGTAACTTCCACGGAGCTATAAGAATAGTCATTTGATGTTGCCTATGTAATCTTTATGCAAGTAGAACGTCTCAAATCAAAGATTGGTGTATCAATCAATTTTCGCAGCAGACCTAACTTACTGCGTACAATCAATCACCAACGCGTACAGATCTATCAAAACTTTTCAATTTTAGTTTTCATTTGTGAGACACGGAAGTGAAAACAATCTTATATCGAGTATAGCTTTAACTGTCAGGAAGTCATTTCTAAAAGTATTTGAATGGAGTGTAGCCATGTATGGAAATGAAACACAGACGATAAACAGTTTAGACAATAAGAAAATAGATTCTATTGAGATGAGGTGTTACAGAAGAATGCTGAAGATTACCTGGGCAGACGACGTAACTAATGAGGCAGAAGAGAATGGCGGAAAGAGAAATTTGAGGTACAACCTGACGGGAAGAAGAAATCGGTTGGTAGGACACACCTGAGGCATCAAAGGATCATCAGTTTAGTACTGGAGGGAAGGGCTGGGGGTAAAAATCGTAGAGGAAAACAGAGGAATGAATACAGTAAGCAGATGCAGAAGAACGTAGGTCGCTGTAGTTACTCGGAGATTAAGAGACTTGAAGAAGATAGAGTAGCATGGAAAGCTGCATCAGACCAGTCTTTCGACAGAAGACCACAACAACAACAATAGCAAGACATTTTCAATAATTAAATTCAGTCTCGACAATATTTTTCAGGTCGCCTGCCGCCCTCTGGAACCAAATAGCGCCCGGTACACTCGCTACCGCATCAGAAAAGCGTTGGACCACCTTTTCCGAACACGAGCGTGGATTAGGAAACAAATTTAAAACAAGCCCTTGCATTACGTTCACTCATATAAAATCTATAATACAAAGTTATAACTGCAGACCAGGGTTCACCAGTGGTCTAGGGGCAAGCCGGCACGGTAGCTCAGCGTGTTCGGTCAGAGGCCTGTGTGCTCTCTGTAATAAAAAAACTGAGTCAAGGATTCAACGATCAACTTTAACGGATGTCTTGTGACGTCCGCCCAGACCACACGCAACGAACTATATCGAACAAAATGAAAAAAAAAAAAGGGGTAGCGTCTTTGATTCATAATCAAAAACGTCTTCAGTCCCGGGTTCGATCCCCGCCACTGCCTAAATTTTGATAAATAATCAGCATTGGCGGCCGAAGACTTCCGGCATAAGAAGTCAGCCTCATTCTGCCAACGGCCTTGTCAAAGAGGGCGGAGGAGCGGATAGAGGTTCAGGGCACTCTCTTGTCTTAGGGGTGGGAAATTGCCCCTACAGGCGGAAGAATCAGCAATGATCAACGACATGAGGATGCAGAAGGCAATGGAAACCACTGCATTAAAGACACGTAACGTGTATCCACAGGACATGTGGCCTGTATTTGAAGAAGTGTCATCGTGATCTCTCCATTGGCAAAAGAGTTCGGAATAGTCCCCAATTCGGATCTCTGGGAGGGGACTACCAAGGGGGAGGTTACAATGAGAAAAAGATTGAATAATCAACGAAAGGATAACGTTCTACGAGTCGGAGCGTGGAATGTCAGAAGCTTGAACGTGGTAGGGAAACTAGAAAATCTGAAAAGGGAAATGCAAAGGCTCAATCTAGATATAGTAGGGATCAGTGAATTGAAGTGGAAGGAAGACAAGGATTTCTCGTCAGATGAGTATCGGGTAATATCAACAGCAGCAGAAAATGGTATAACAGGTGTAGGATTCGTTATAAATAGTAAGGTAGGGCAGAGGGTGTGTTGCTGTGAACAGTTCAGTGACCGGGTTGTTCTAATCAGAATCGACAGCAGACCAACACCGACAACGATAGTTCAGGTATACATGCCGACGTCACAAGCTGAAGATGAACAAATAGAAAAAGTGTATGAGGATATTGAAGGGGTAATGCAGTATGTAAAGGCGGACGAAAATCTAATAGTCATGGGCGACTGGAATGCAGTTGTAGGGGAAGGAGTAGAAGAAAAGGTTACAGGAGAATCTGGGCTTGGGACAAGGAATGAAAGAGGAGGAAGACTAATTGAGTTCTGTAACAAGTTTCAGCCGGTAATAGCGAATACCCTTGTTCAAGAATCACAAGACGAGGAGGTATACTTGGAAAAGACCGGGAGGTACGGGAAGATTTCAATTAGATTACATCAGGGTCAGACAGAGATTCCGAAATCAGATACTGGATTGTAAGGCGTACCCAGGAGCAGATATAGACTCAGATCACAATATAGTAGTGATGAATAGCAGGCTGAAGTTCATGACATTAGTCAGGAAGAAGCAATACGCAAAGAAGTGGGATACGGAATTACTAAGGAATGACGAGATACGTTTCAAGTTCTCAAACGCTGTAGATACGGCAATAAGGAATAGCGCAGTAGGCAGTACAGTTGAAGAGGAATGGCCATCTCTAAAAAGGGCCATCACAGTAGTTGGGAAGGAAAACATAGGTACAAAGAAGAAACCATGGGTAACAGAAGAAATACTTCAGTTGATTGATGAAAGGAGGAAGTACAAACATGTTCCGGGAAAATCAGGAGTACAGAAGTACAAGTCGCTGAGGAATGAAATAAATAGGAAGTGCAGGGAAGCTAAGACGAAATGGCTGCAGGAAAAATGTGAAGACATCGAAAAAGATATGATTGTCGGAAGGACAGACTCAGGATACAGGAAAGTCAAAACAACCTTTGGTGACATTAAAAGCAACAGTGGTAACATTAAGAGTGCAACGGGAATTCCACTGTTAAATGCAGAGGAGAGAGCAGATAGGTGGAAAGAATACATTGAAAGCCTCTATGAGGGTGGAGATTTGTCTGATGTGATAGAAGAAGAAACAGGAGTCGATTTAGAAGAGATAGGGGATCCAGTGTTAGAATCGGAATTTAAAAGAGCTTTGGAGGACTTACGGTCAAATAAGGCAGAAGCGATAGATAACATTCCATCAGAATTTCTAAAATCATTGGGGGAAGTGGCAACAAAACGACTATTCACGTTGGTGTGTAGAATATATGTGTCTGGTGATATACCATCTGACTTTCGGAAAAGCATCATCCACACAATTCCGAAGACGGCAAAATCTGACAAGTGCGAGAATTATCGCACAATCAGCTTAAAAGCTCATGCATCAAAGCTGCTTACAAGAATAATATACAGAAGAATGGAAAAGAAAATTGAGAATGCGCTAGGTGACGATCAGTTTGGCTTTAGGAAAAGTAAAGGGACCAGAGAGGCAATTCTGACGTTACGGCTAATAATGGAAGCAAGGCTAAAGAAAAATCAAGACACTTTCATAGGATTTGTCGACCTGGAAAAAGCGTTCGACAATATAAAATGGTGCAAGTTGTTCGATATTCTGTAAAAAGTAGGGGTAAGCTGTAGGGAGAGACGGGTCATATACAATATGTACAACAACCAAAAGGGAATAATAAGAGTGGACGATCAAGAACGAAGTGCTCGTATTAAGAAGTGTGTAAGAGAAGGCCTTTCGCCCCTACTCTTCAATCTGTACATCGATGAAGCAATGATGGAAATAAAAGAAAGGTTCAGGAGTGGAATGAAAATACAAGGTGAAAGGATATCAATGATACGATTCGCTGATGACATTGCTATCCTGAGTGAAAGTGAAGAAGAATTAAATGATCTGCTGAAGGGAATGAACAGTCTAATGAGTACACAGTATGGTTTGAGAGTAAATCACGAAGGTAATGAGAAGTAGTAGAAATAAGAACAGCGAGAAACTTAACATCAGGACTAATGGTCACGAAGTCATTGAAGTTAAGGAATTCTGCTACCTAGGCAGTAAAATAACGAATGACGGACGGAGCAAGGAGGACATCAAAAGCAGACTAGCTATGGCAAAAAAGGCATTTCTGGCCAAGAGAGGTCTACTAATATCAAATACCGGCCTTAATTTGAGGAAGAGATTTCTGAGGAAGTACGTCTGGAGTACAGCATTGTATGGTAGTGAAACATGGACTGTGGGAAAACCGGAACAGAAGAGTTTCGAAGCATTTGAGATGTGGTGCTATAGACGAATGTTGAAAATTAGGTGGACTGATAGGGTAAGGAATGAGGAGGTTTTACGTAGAATCGGAGAGGAAAGGAATATGTGGAAAACACTGATAAGGAGAAGGGACAGGATGATAGGACATCTGCTAAGACATGAGGGAATGACTTCCATGGTACTAGAAGGAGCTGTAGAGGGCAAAAACTGTAGAGGAAGACAGAGATTGGAATACGTCAAGCAAATAATTGAGGACGTAGGTTGCAAGTGCTACTCCTCTGAGATGAAGAGGTTAGCACAGGAAAGGAATTCGTGGCGGTCAGTCAGTAGACTGACGACAAAAAAAAAAAAAAAAAAAAAACTGGAGACCGGATTGTATGTTAACCGGGGACCTAGAAACGACGGACAGGCTCCGTCCCTGCCACAGCCGCAATGGTCGACAACCCCATGACGACTACCGCAGTCCACATCACCCCTCCGCCGCCCTACACCGAACCCAGGGTTACTGTGCGGTTCTGCCCCCTGGTGAACCACCCCCCCCTCCCCTCCCCAGGGAACGTCTCACAGCAGACGAGTGTAACCCCTATGTTTGCTTGGCAGAGTAATGGTGGTGTACCCGTACGTGGAGAACTTGCTTGCGCAGCAATCGCCGACATAGTGTAGCTGAGGCGGAATAAGGGGAACCAGCCCGCATTTGCCGAGGCAGATGGGAAACCGCCTAAAATCCATCCACAGACTGGCCAGCTCACGGGACCTCGACTCAAGTCCGCCGGGCGGATTCGTGCCGAGAACCAGGCGCTTCTTCCCGCCCCGGAAAGCCGTGCGTTAGACCGTTTGGTTAACCGGACGGGCAGAGACCGTATTACGTGTATTTGCATGTTGCATATGCATTTGTATATTTGGCTCCTTCTCAAAGGTTAACTAAAAACTAGTGACGTTGCATAGTTTCAAACTATGTTTACAATATTTTAAAATTTAGACGGGCGGCCTCTAGCTCGATCTAGTTTAGATGTCTCACAGACTGACCGCGACCTAGAACTGCGTGCAATCGCTAACCGAGATGCCTCTGCCTGGTGAAATCATTACAGAAGAGGGACAGGAACAGGCAGAAAGAGTGAATGTTCCTGCGTCCCGCGCCCCCGGTTAATCCCCTCCGCTGTCATAAAGTACGCGTCGGCTAAAATTAAATATACCTACGCAAACCTTGAGCCGCACGACCTTTGTTCCAGCTTAGCTTTGTATTTCCTTGTACGTTGTGCGCTATGCCGCCTGAAAGAAAGAAGCATTGTTTCGTGGATAGCTGACCATCCTGGAACTTTTACATGTGACGAAATTGTTTTATATTGTGGAGTTTGCGAGAAAAGCGTTTCGTGCAGAAAAAAAAGAAGCTTCATATAGACCAGCATGTCAAGAGAAATCTTCATATCGCAGGAATGCAGAAGAAAGGACAACAGCCTCTGACAACAGCAAGTTGCAGTAGCGGGGATTAATCCAAAGGGGACCAAAAACCTCGGTTTGACATGGATCTATATGTATCATTCATTGCAAACAATATACCTCTTCAGAAACTTACAAACACTATCTTCAAAGGGTTCCTGCGCAAATATTGCTTAAATCAAAATATACCAGATGAAATAACACTGCCTAAAAATTACATACCGACATTTCACGTAAATGTTCTGAAAGAAATACGCAATCAACTCAAGGACAGCATTATCTTGATTTCAGTTGGTGAAACTACAGACACTCGTGGCCGTAACATTGCTGTTGTTGATGCGTTAAATGAAGATACTTCTTCTTCCTATTTAGCGGCCTGTAAAGAACTTGAAGAAGTAAATCATTCTACGATCGGCAGATTCGCGAATGAGGATATTAGAAAAATATTTCCAGAATCTGCTGCAGATGAAAGGGTGTTTGTGTTTATTTCAGATGCTGCTCCCTATATGATAAAAGCAGGAAAAGCCTCCCAATATTTTATCACAATTTGATTCATGTGACGTGCTTTGCTCATAGAGTACATCACCTCGCTGCAGAAGTACGTTCCAAGTTTATGACTGTAAATAACTTGATTTCATCCACAAAGAAAGTATTTGTAACGGCTCATGCTCGCATCAAGACCTTCAAAGAGAAACTACCAAACGTGCCTTTACCTCCCAAACCAGTGGTAACTCGTTGGGGAACGTCAGTCGCAGCTGTGTAGTTTTACAATGGACATTTCGCGACCATTAGAGGGGTAGTCAACGACCTTGATAGTGCAGAGGCTTTGGCAGTTTGCCAGTGCAAGGAAGCTTTTAATGTTTCCGGTATTTAAAAATATATTGTTGTGATTAGCACTCGTTTTTCCTATATACCTGCAAGTATCAAAAAGCTTGAAACTCAAGGTTTGGCGTTGAATGATTCAAATGGTTCAAATGGCTCTGAGCACTATGGGACTTAACATCTTTGGCCATCAGTCCCCTAGAACTTAGAACTACTTAAACCTAACTAACCTAAGGACATCACACACATCCTTGCCCGAGGCAGGATTCGAACCTGCGACCGTAGCAGTCGCGCGGCTCCGGACTGAGCGCCTAGAACCGCTAGACCACCGCGGCCGGCCGGCGTTGAATGAATCTATTCAGTTAATGAGTAAAATTATTCAAGTGAACTCTTTATTGTCGGAGGTATTCCCAAGAAAACTTAAAGAAAAGTTAGAAAACATTTTAAATAATAACCCAGGATTTGAACCCTTGTGCCGAATAGATAGTTTTATTAATGGGACGGGTGAACTATTCCGTAAACAGTAAGTGCCAACATAGCACTTAAATTCAAATACTGCAGAGTTATCCCAGTGATGTAGAACGGACGTTTTTGCTTATAAAAATGGTTTAAGTGATCGAAGACACAATCTTACTACTGAACCTTAGGAACAGTACATGGTCGTTTACGTTTACAATAGTAGAAAAATTAAAATAAATTGTAAATGATGCTTTGGTCCAACAGTATCAATTAAAAGTTAATAATGTTCCAAAAATTAATGGCTGTATGTCGTTTTTTAAATTAAATATTACGGAGTTTCTGAGAGTGCCCCTCTGCGCGTGATACATCTCGAAGTTGGTCCTCTACAAATCGATTGTTTCGCTGCGACTCACTCGCATCGCATGCGCTTGCTACCGACAACAATACCAAAGAAGGAAAATTCTTGAAACAGGGTATGCGTCCTCATTATGCAATTTTTTAGAAAATAATCCCAGGAAGACCCTTCTAACCTCTACCAGAAAGCATTCAGAAAATATCAGCGTTCTGAATGTACCAATTCTTCGCGTGGCTGGCGCTGTTCCTCGTAATTGATAAACACAGATTTGACTTTGAGCTATAATACACGTATTAACTGCCATGTTTTTTTTTTATTATTTGCTCTTGCATATTTCGACACTCTTCATGCAGTTTTTGATCATTTTTATGCACATTCTAAGGTTTTTATGATGCGTATAATCCGGTCTATAGTTATAACATACAGTCTCACTTTCCTAACACCGCTCTGCAGAATCTATCCGTGTCTGTCATGAAATGTCCTTAAGTATCAAACACTAAAATTTGAACGGCGTGCTTGACTTTCTTCCACCATTATAGCTGTTTCCAGATATTTACTATCGTGTCAACTGGAAACCTAAGTTTGTCTAAAAACACATTTGTTGACATTTTCTTGTAAAGAGTGTTGTAATAATAGCGTCGAATATGACGTCGCGATGTTTCGCATTTGCATTCTCAGTATTGTAAATAATTTATTCTACCATACAAGGCCTACAATGCTTTATCAAAGTCAGTATTTTATGTAAGGATGCCCCTTCATCGAGGACGGTTGCAGTGCACTGTTATTGTTTCTTCCTGTTTCCGTTCAGTATTCACTATTATTGATTTGTATCTTCTAATCGTTTGTAAAAATGTTACTGTGTTTACACAGTTTTGTCGTACACTGATGTTAAATCTGTGCATGTCGTGAAAGTGGAAACTGTATTTTCGGCTAGACACAAGCAAGCCGGCTCTATAGGACGTTTTGTAGCCGATTTTTTGACGATATTTTCCGCCCTACTCGTACATGATTATCAGGGTTTTCGTCTTTATGGTGGTTGATTTTAGCTTTCAGCAGCGTTACCGCGGTAAACTGGCTGATTTTGATGGTCAAAGTAGCGTTTGTAGGCGCAGTGGTTCGTCATGTTGATCGGGTTCATACCATTGTCATTTTGTATGGACGGATTGAGTGCGACTCATAATTTATATCCAGACGATAGAGTGTTTAGGGACGTAATGAAAATTCTATGCGCCCAGCACCAGTTTTCTCTCTACACGTCGTTAAGATTCAATCTGCGAATAAATTGTTCAAGTACTGGACATTATTTAACGATTGGCCTCTGGTCTTTCACTTTGAGCACGCAGTTGTCATTAACTACGATAATCATATTACCATTACAGTTGGACTGTTGCAGTGCTATTGGTGGGATATTTAACCGAAGAGGAAATAAAAAGACTCGATACAAATTAGACAATAGTTTCTTGTCCGACTTTTCATATCCAAACGATAGGTTGGAAACGGACAAATGGGGTACCAGATTCTCCAGCGTAAAGTCTGGGTTTCCCAGAAAAAAATTAATTGCTTGAGTTATGATATAGGTATAGAACCATTCCTGCAGGGAGCCCGGCCGCCTTATGCAAGTTTTATTAGTGGAGGCTTCTTCGGCGACTTCCGTGTCGATGAAATAATGATGAGCACAAAACAACACCTACTTCCCGAGCGGAGAAAATCTTGAACCGATTGGGAATCGAACCCGGAGCCTTCCACGACATTCTACCGCCCTGACTGCAATTTCTTTTGATCCATCAAAACAATACCAGAAATGACTAGCTTACAATTAAAAGACAGAAATAAGACGACAGCTAATTACTACCATCCGTTGTGAAGTCAGACAATCGCTTGAAAGTAATCATGGTAACTGCGAACAAGTTAATTAGTGATATGAGTGAAAACTGAAAAAAGTAAGTGCGTAACTGAAGTGTCAAAAAATATATCACAGTATAAACTGAGCCTATACAGCTTTGTCATGATCTATATACGCTTAACAACAACAAAATACCTATCGGTGTTTAAATATATTATATTCCATACCTTCTAAACCAAACTTGAACTGTCAAATGTTTTATGAATTGATTTACTTAAAAGTAAGAAACAAAGTAGAGTAAATAAACATTCGGCACGCCTTTAAGTGATTCTGGAAATTATGTTGAAAATTCGAGGTTCATTGTTCAACTTAGAAGAGTAGAATTTGTAAGATATGGTGCGGAAGAATTTCACTCAGTGGTCTCTTTGCATCACTAACATATGAGAGTCTTAATTACTGTGTATGATTTCGGACATCATCCAGTCGAGTGTCAAATTCTGTTTTTCAGGCAGATAACGTTATGAAACACTTTACCGTTTTTTTAAGTTTTTTTAATGTGGAAAATCACTCACAGTTCACCTGATCTTCTATGATTAATTTTGATAATTCAGTGTACTCTGACTGCTCGATTGGCGTGTGCGGGTAGTATTTATTTACTTATTTATTATAATTACAGCTCATTGATCGAAAAGAAAAGAAAAATTAGCTGTATATCATTTTGTGTGGATTAAAACTGAAGAAACTGCTAAAAGGTGGGAATTTAAGGAGATGGGATCTGGATAAACTGACTAAACCAGAGGTTGTACAGAGTTTCAGAAAGAGCGTAAGGGAACAAATGGCAGGAATGGGTGAAAGAAATACAGTAGAACAAGAATGGGTAGCTTTGAGGGATGAAGTAGTGAAGGCAGCAGAGGATCAAGTAGGTAAAAAGACAAGGGCTAGTAGAAATCCTTGGGTAACATAAGAAATACTGAATTTAATTGATGAAAGGAGAAAATATAAAAATGCAGTAAATGAAGCAGGCAAAAAGAAATACAAACGTCTCAAAATGAAATCGACAGGAAGTGCAAAATGGCTAAGCAGGGATGGCTAGAGGATAAATGTAATGTTGTAGAGGCTTATCTCACTCGGGGTAAGATAGATACTGCCTAGTGGAAAATTGAAGAGACCTTTGGAGAATATGAATATTAAGAGCTCAGATGGAAACCCAGTTCTAAGCAAAGAAGGTAAAGCACAAAGGTGGAAGGAGTATATAGAGGATCTATACAAGGGTGATGTACTTGAGTACAATATTATGGAAATGGAAGAGGATGTAGATGAAGATGAAATGGGAGATATGATACTACGTGAAGAGTTTGACAGAGCACTGAAAGACCTGAGTCGAAACAAGGCCCCGGGAGTAGACAACATTCCATTAGAACTACTGACGGCCTTGGGAGAGCCAGTCCTGACAAAACTCTACCACCTGGTGAGCAAGATGTATGAGACAGGCGAAATACCCTCAGACTTCAAGAAGAATATAATAATTCCAATCCCAAAGAAAGCAGGTGTTGACAGATGTGAAAATTACCGAACTATCAGTTTAATAAGTCACAGCTGCAAAATACTAACGCGAATTCTTTGCAGACGAATGAAAAAACTAGTAGAAGCTGACGTAGGGAAAGATCAGTTTGGATTTCGTTGAAATATGGGAACACGTGAGGCCATACTGACCCCACGACTTATCTTAGAAGCTAGATTAAAGAAAGGCAAACCTACGTTTCTAGCATTTGTAGACTTAAAGAAAGCTTTTGACAATGTTGACTGGAATACTCTCTTTCAAATTCTGAAGGTGGCAGGGGTAAAATACAGGGAGTGAAAGGCTATTTACAATTTGTACAGAAACCAGATGGCAGTTATAAGAGTCGAGGGGCATGAAAGGTAAGCAATGGTTGGGATGGGAGTGAGACAGGGTTGTAGCCTCTCCCCTATGTTATTCAGTCTGTATATTGAGCTAGCAGTGATGGAAACAAAGGAAAAATTAGGAGTAGGTATTAAAATCCATGGAGAAGAAATAAAAACTTTGAGGTTCGGCGATGACATTGTAATTCTGTCAGAGACAGCAAAGGACTTGGAAGAGCAGTTGAATGGAATGGATAGTGTCTTGAAAGAAGGATATAAGATGAACATCAACAAAAGCAAAACGAGGATAATGGAATGTAGCCGAATTAAGTCGGGTGATGCTGAGGATATTAGATCAGGAAATGAGACATTTAAAGTAGTAAAGGATTTTTGCTATTTGGGGAGCAAAATAACTGATGATGGTCGAAGTAGAGAGGATATGAAATATAGACTGGCAATGGGAAGGAAAGCGTTTCTGGAGAAGAGAAATTTGTTAACATCGAGTATAGATTTAAGGGTCAGGAAGTCGTTTCTGAAAGTATTTGTATGGAGTGTAGCCATGTATGGAAGTGAAACATGGACGACAAATACTTTAGACAAGAAGAGAATAGAAGCTTTCGAAATGTGGTGCTACAGAAGAATGCTGAAGATTAGATGGGTAGATCACGTAACTAATGAGGTGTTGAATAGAATAGGGGAGAAGAGAGGTTTGTGGTACAACTTGACTAGAAGAAGGGATCGGTTGGTAGGACATGTTGTGAGGCATCAAGGGATCACCAATTTGGTACTGGAGGGCAGCGTGGAGGGTAAAAATCGTAGAGGGAGACCAAGAGATGAATACACCAAGCAGATTCAGAAGGCTGTAGGTTGCAGTAGGTACTGGGAGATGAAGGAACTTTCACAGGATAGGGTAGCATGGAAAGCTGCATCAAACCAGCCTCAGGACTGAAGACCACAACAACAACAACATCATCATTTTTTGTAACATAATAAGCTAATGGTAATTTTTAATGGTTATCAGCAAAAAAAGGAACTAATTCTACAAAGATATTTTAAGAAACCTAACATTACAGCAATAACACACCACTACACAAACGCTGATATCCTTGATCAGTTATCAAACTGTTAGTACAACCACTAGTACTACTAATGCTAGTATTAACATCTGTATACTTCTCTTTGGGGTCATTCATTACGGTAAATCTATACTGTTGGAAGTTGTTTCTGCTACTACCCCGGGAAACAGCCATTGTCTGCTGGATTCTCTGGGCATAGAGCAGCACGTCAGCAGCATTTTCACTGGAGGCTGGGTCCCAAACTCTGCTCGCGGGTCGTCCCGGCTCGTATTCGATGCCAATGTATCCTCTGGATTATTTCGAGAAACACCCTCGCCTTATCGGCATTCGGCCATCCCAGAAAGACAACATTTCTTACATATGGAGTGAAGCCATCTGAGGTCGGCGACCACTGAATGAAACAGTTTTCAAGAATGTCCAGCGCGCTGCTGTAAGTAATTATGGATATGTAGATTCTGTAGGATTGAATATGATGGCACCTGTTATGTTCGCTATGTTTGGCTTCTTTAAAACAGCAAATAGTTCTTTCAGCCAGAAGGAGAATATTTGTTTATAAAGATTGATTAATGTCTAATAAGGCGTCGGATAGCGACGATGGAATATCCTAAATAATGTTATTCGTCGTCTTTGGGCGACAACATAAGCAGAAGAAAACGGATCGATATGCGATCCTTCACTATTTTGTTCGCTGGAGAACAAGTGAAGTCCTGAGCGCTAAAAACTTCTACTGTTTTTCTTAAGTAAGGCGGACTCAGATTTGTGGCGGTCTGATCTAATTTTTACTAAATGTTTGAAAACGTTTTCCGTCTAAGTTTGAGTGAAGCGTAAACAGAAGAACTGTTATAACTTATCGTGACGTCGCACGGGTGACTCAAGAGGACAATGGCTATATAAAAGTGCGCTCAATGGACATACAACGGACATAAGAATCTACTGTCATTGTAGTACTAAGCATAAGGTACGATATACGTTTTAATTATAATAAATACTTGTTCTGGAAATATTGAATCATTTAGCAGTGCTCATTCCTATCATCTCCTCAGTATTATTTTCATTTTAATTATGCATTTTGCTAAGATTACAGACACCAAGTTCAGTAGTCCAATGCGCGTTTTTGTGCCCTTAAGAACTTGCTGGTCCCTGGTGCTTAGGAAATTGTTTTGTCACCATAATAACTTCACAACCGGGTATTATCGTATCTACGATCATGAGGTAATTAGAAAGATGATAATGCAATTTCTTAATGAGTAGCACGCTAGCTGTGACTGCTTCAAGCCACGCGAAACTGCAAGCAAAGACTATTCACATTTCATAATGCGGTATCTTATGACAATGGTCAATCCATGATTCTTACGCCAAGTGTGATTGATAAAACAGTAAACGAAATCTCAAATTCCAACTTTTCCACTGAATAAGAACATCATTTTTTATTTTATTACATCACTCTTGGCGCCCGAACAGGGACCTGACCAAAAATTAGTTCAAATACTTTGAAAATTCTCTATGTGCTTGTGTTAATAAATGTTCTGTCGTTTCATGTACACATCATCCTTCTGAGAGAAAGACGGAAAATATGCTGGTCGATAACGCAGTTTAATTACCGAGAGGAAGGAAAAGAAAAGAGATGCGAATTTGCTGAGACAACATAGTGGTGATCAAGTCATCAAAAAGTAAGTCAGAATTTTGCATACACAGTGTAGTGCTTCAGTAGCGACGTTGCTTTTCCAAGTCGATTCACATACTTTCTATCTCCTTCCCGCTATAGAAAATCTGCTTTATTTTATCTTTCAAAGTAAAATTCTTCGTAGTCTGATAATAGAAATTTTTTTCACCGTTGTTAGAATAGCTGTATTACATTTTCAACATGGTGGATATTGTGTGCAATTTGCAGTGAAGAGCACCTTCATTCATTTGTCTGAAACGTTTAGGTTCCGTCTTGTCTTCTCGCCAGATAAAATTTCATTTGTTGCTTACGCGAGGGCGGTGCTCTTAGCGCACTCCCAGCATGCAGTGCACCACGTCACTGAAAAACGACGAAAGCCTTCCGTAGTGGATCAGTGGCACGTGACTTACTGACGAAAATGGCAGATAGTAAACAGAGACAGGTGACAACAGGAGACGGGATTGAAGACATTAAAAGTATTCCATACCCTTTACGATCGCGAACGGTAGGTTCCTGTGTGGAAACTGAACTATGTCTGTAACAGGGGAAAGTGACCCTAAAGTTCAAACTCTTGCAGCTAACAAATGGCTTCGGTGCGTTAATGGAAATGCTGAAACAACAGTTTGATACAGTAAATGAGACTATAAAAACACGAAATGCGACTGTTAACGCCCGATTAGATGCTGTAAGTAAATCAGTAAAAACACAGAATGAGACTGTTAACACCCGATTAGATGCTGTAAGCGAATCAGAAAAAACACAGCTGGGCACAATCAAACAGATCTGCATAAAGAAATTAAGGCTGAATTAAATACCCAGTTGGATGTGGTGCAAACTAAGATCAGTGATCAAATTCAGGAAATGCAGAAACAGGTGAAAGGTGAAATAGCTGAAGTACGTATCTGGAACATTAAACAGAAAAATTCAGGCAGCTACCAAAGAAATAAATTCAGTTAGAAATGCGGTAACTGTCATTGAAGGTAAAGTAGAGGATCTGTTGAGGCGGAGAGAATCAATCAAATTCGAAGAACAGGTTAAGAATACCGTGAAAGCACACGCAGAGGCATTGTCGGAACACTGCGGTGAAAATATAAAGGGTAAAAATATTTTTATCGAAAAGAAGGTCAGAGAGGAGCTTAGGGAGATTTTCAAGGATGTAACATATGAAATCGTAGCTGTTCCTGGTAAGTCGGGAGACACAGTGGTGTCTTAATTGGGACAGATTCGAAGGACACTTACACGGGGTCTTCCTGAGTGGAAGCAGCAAGTAGTGGACGCAGTCAGAATGCTGAGAAATTGGGTAGAAAATCCACACACGCATACGCAAACTATAGGGAACAACTCTTAAGACGGTGACGAATGTCAGTCAACTCCTTATGTTTCACCGCCTGATTACATGCAAAACAACAGTCCTGTTGAGCCCCGAATGGGGAAAATAAATGATCCGCCTACAATTATGAGTTCAATGCAAGAGGAAAGTGTGATTAAGCATCCGCAGAAGTGAGAAATACACCCGATAGCGTTCCTAAAGAATTTTTCCGGCATATTTCCCAGGAGTTAGACAGACAGACAGCGTAATCCGTTCGTCACTGGATTTATTTCCGGTGATGCAGCATTATGGGGAACAGAAATGGTACACACGTGTAGGAATTATAAAGAGTTTGAGAAAATGTTCTTGGCAAAATTTTGGAGTAATGGGGTACAGCAGAGATTAAGGAAGGAGGTGTATTGTGCGGAAATTATCAATGAGAAGCATGGAAGTCTCCGGCGATACTTTGAGAAGTATTTAGCAAAAATTAAATTCTGGGATTCTCCGATTGCTTCCAAGGACGTAATTATGATCCTCAAAAGCAAACTCCCTCCGTCTGTCAGAGAGAAACTAGTAAATGTGTCCGAAGAAGACACGGATGCATTACTTTCTGTGCTGGATTCCTTAGATTTAATTAGCGAGGATGTGCGCTCTAACGTTGGCAGCGGCAAATTTCTTCCCTGGCAGCCAGCAGGAGAGAGAGAGCTACCGTGATCGCTGGTACCAATCTGCGAGACGTTATGAAAACACAAACGGTAATAGCTATAAACGGAAGCAGAAAACCAATTACAGTAATCAGCAGAGATGCCACCCAATTTATAACCACCAGGTACAACATCAGTATGGAAACCGGCCATTTAATTCTGCGCCTGTGCAGTATGGAAATTCTCCACAAACGAGTGTTAATTTTTCAAATGAGCCGGTGTACAATCAAAGTTATAGGTGGAAAAATAGCAAGTGGCATGGGCAAGGCGGAGGCCACCCAGCACAACATCAGAACAACTTTTCACAGGATAGAGGACCGCGGGGAAATTTTCAAACGGCGCCAAATGCGAACTTTCCTTCACAAGAAAATGGTTTTGCCGGCAACCAAAAGATGGGGTGACAGCAGCCGTCTAAACTATTCTATTCACAAGTGAATGAACCCAGTGAATTTGACCCCATTACACCGGCATTTGTAAAACATAACCAGCACCAATATGAAATGGAACAAACACTTAAGGCCATGAATGACAGACTAAACATCCTGAGGCAAATTAAAGGCAGCGCCGTCCAGCCTCCTAGACGTCGCTGCGGGCTTGAGTGGGGGCACTAACGAATTCTCTGGTTCTAAATGTAAACATGCTGTTCGGTACGACCATGAGACCGACTCACCAGATGACCTCGCACCTGACAAAGAAGCTCAAGACATTTATGACATTTATGATGAACAGGTTCAGGCTTCTATTAAGATTTCTATTGCCAACATTCCTGTCACAGCCATTGTTGATACAGGAGTAAACATCAATGTCATGTCATCATGTCTCTTCAAACAGGTGTCTTCTGTTTCAAAAGTTTTATCATTGCCGATTTCTTCCGGGAATACTGAATCATTTAGCAGTGCTCATTCCTATCATCTCCTCAGTATTATTTTCATTTTAATTATGCATTTTGCTAAGATTACAGACACCAAGATCAGCAGTCCAATGCGCGTGTCACATTAAAAAAAAAAAACTATTTTATCGTCTTCCTGCATCAGCTTTAATATTGAATTCCTCTTTTGTGTGATGTTACTGTTGTTTTTGCGCCCTTAAGAACTTACTGGTCCCTTAGGAAATAGTTTTGTCATCATAATAACTTCACAACCGGGTATTATCGTATCTACGAACATGAAGTAATTAGAAAGACGATAATGCAATTTCTTAATCAGTAGTACGCTAGCTGTGACTGCTTTAAGCCACGCGAAACTGCAAGCAAAGACTATTCACATTTCATAATGCAATATCTTATGACAAAGGTCAATCCATGATTATTACGCCAATTGTGATTGATAAAACAGTAAAAGAAATCACTTTTATTTTATTACATCACATACCCCGGCTTCACGGATTAGTTTTCTTTGATTTTTCGGTAAAAAATTGATGAGGACGTTAGGTGAACTGCTAACAACAAATAATGGAACAAATTTTTCATAATTTATGCTCCTGGGCAGTGTCCCCACAAAAATGGAAATTTTTAATTTTAATTTGTGCCTATAACGGTGAGTAACATGCGCATCCAACCAAGTCACATTCAGTGTCTATCATGCTTCTATCTCATAATGATTAATATGCTTGAATACGGCCCACCAAATTTGCGCGCAACGGGTAACTCGAATCTAAGCAAGCACGTACACGAAAGTAATGTTCGGCGGTTGCACTGCGATCACTTCAGGCGACATTCGTTATCTGAATCTTAGTTTCTTTCAAGACGCCTCTGTGGTTCATTTGAATTGATCTACTTGGATTATTTACGTTTTAGTGGGTGGAAATACGAATGTGCAGTATTAACACTTTGCCGTCCACTCGTACATATTTATTCGCTTGGCGCCGATAGCGCTAGTTGGATTACTTTGCTTGTCGCCGGCCGCTTGTCACCTTTCCGTTGATGACAAGCTTCAAACACATTGACTTTTACGCGCTTTAATACTCTACTTTGCCGTATCGTTCCACAAATTCAAATTTTATTTTCTATTAACGTCTCTGCAAGTTCTACACGGTTATAATAATTATCCATGAAGAGGTGATGCCACTTTCCATAAGAAGGTGTCAATAGTTCCATCACTGCTTTTGCTAAAGGTTGTCCAGCGCCGGAATATATCTTGAATGAGGATATGTATCCCGTACTCGAATCACACAGAATCTGATTGAGTAGACCATATTTCGTAATTTTCGAAGGATTGTAAACTATGAAATTTAACTGTCCACGCCACGGTATCATTCCTTCATCAGTTGAGATGTTTTGACTTAGATTAAACATTTCTTTAAACTTTTTGGAAAAATAATCAATTACAAATTGCGCTTTGAAAAGCCGGTCGGCATTATCCGGTTTATTATTGTCGTCGGAAAAATGTAAAGATAATAATATTTGTCTGAATCGGTTGCGGGACATCGTTTTGCGAAATATCGGTGTGTCTATCAATGGATTCGTTGACCAGTAATCATCGATCCTTGCTTTTTTTACAGTTCCCATAATGATAGCAAGCCCAAACCATTTTCTAAGTTCGGGTCCCGTAACTTCGACAAATTTGACATTTTTTAAATCCAGTTTCCTTCTATTGCAATTTTGACTGTAATACTTCTGGTTTCGTAGCTAATATGTTCAGATAGATCATTCCCAGTATATAATTCTACGATATCCACGACGCTCTATGTGTCTTTGTAAAATACCTGTGGACGCGGAGGTCCTTCAAATTTATTATTGGTCCTCAGTAAATCCTAGTCTGTGTTCTTTGTCTGATTCGTCCGAATCAGGTGGCAACCGTAGCGTTCGCCGAATTCTTCTTAGACGTATTTCACTATCTTCCAACGATTCTGCCTCACTTTCATTTTTTTGATATCCAATGTCATCTTCCCAATCTTCCAAGTCGTCCGGAACGTCAGACAAGACGTCCGTGCATTCATCGTAAATAATCGTATTGTCTCTATCCTCTGCCATGATAAAACTGCACACGTACTTATAAAAACAAAAAAACTTGACCTGTGTAACTTACTGTTACCTAAACAAAACCCTAAAAAAATGAAAAAGGTACTAAAGTGTTGTCGCTGGCCACTGCGAGATACTATGCACACGATACCACTGTGGTGTCGCCGGCCGGCAAAGTGTTAAAAATAATATAAAAAGGTGAAAGGATCCTTTGATGATGGATGTCGACAATTTATTCAAAAACTTATCACTGTCATCGACGAACATTTAAAAAAACTCTCGTAATATAAAATATTAAACGTACAGATGGAGTTACACAATCTATTCCACTTCCGAACTAATTATTAAATTGAGGATCTCTTGCAGATTATCAGAGTGGATTTTAGAGGATTCATAAATTCTATTGCGGAAGATTCAGCCTAGTGTTCGAGATATTAACATTATAAATTGTGAGACAAGACTCATTTAATCCTCAAGCATTCATACAGAGACGAAACGGGAAATGTTTTATTCTAAAATCTCCTGCCATTAATGCAACCAGAGAGTGAACAGAAGGAGCAGTGAGTGGCACCATATCAGACAGGTGTGGACACCAATTTTCGGTTAAAAATCGAGAAACGAGAGACGAAATAAAATTCCTCGTACAAGTTGGTAACCATTGGATAGATACTTCACGTTCTATAAAATGAATGGTGACTTTAATTGAAGGGTACGAGATCACGACCACGTGACGTTGTGGGTACTTAACGGACAAAGGTACTGGCATCACACGCAGTGGGTCATAGATTAATACAGTGATAAAGTTTACATGATCTTTGCCACTCGTCTCTTGAGATAATACATGATGAACTTATCAGAAAGGAAGATCACACTGCCTAATGTTGCACACAAGGTTTACGCATGTCGGCAGTTCATAAGGAACAAGGCACTCAGAATCAACCGATACTTAACATGTGAAATAAAGTAAATGAATTACAAAAAAGGGAACCACGAAGTATTTCCCTCACATAAGAAAGCTGAAATAAAAAAAAGATTAAACACTTCTACAAATTACACTACCATATTTAAATACCTGCTTCCTCAATTAGACAAGACCGTTCAATACGCCACTCCTGTCCACTTACCAAATCACTTCTACAGTGGCCAAAAAGCCGTGTGCCCGAAACGATTCCTCTTTCGAACAGACTGAGAGCAGGAAACCCTGTTACGTGTGGCCAACCGTACGTCAGTGTTATCTGGGCCTAGCGTTTATATCTGAAAGCGCGCACCGCTTTTCTGTACTCTAGTATACTTTTACCCAGGTTAAGTTTGTAAAGCCTACTCGCTACTACGTTCAACTCTAGTTACCGGCAGAAACATTTGAAATGTAATCAAACATGTATTCATTCACTGATAAGCATTTGTAGGTTTTACATTCACTTCGCAAATTAATTTTTACATATGGTTAAGTTCTGAACAGATCAATTTTTTCCTCAAAATTAAAAAAAAGTATTCATATTCCTTTTTACATATTACAATAATAGTTCTACGGAATAGAAGGGGTCGTCAAGGAGAAACATTCTCAGTTTGTTTTCAAATTTTAGTTTGCTGTCTGTCACAGATTTTATATCACAGGTAAGTGATGAAAAATTTTTGTTGCAGTATTGTGCATCCCTTTTTGTGCCAAAGACAACCCTAATGTGGAGCAATGAATATAATTTTTTGTTCTCGCACTGTAAGCATGTACCACATTGTTCCTTTTGAACAATAGTGGATTATTTACAACAAACTTAATGAGGGAACAAATATACTGTAAAGCTGAATGGCCATCTCCTTAAAGAGATGTAAACAAGATGATCGCGGATAGCGCCATATATTATCCTTACGGCACGTTTATGAGCAATGAAGACTTGCTTTGTTAAAGATGAACTGTTCCAGAACATTATTTCATATGACATTACTGAATGAAAACATGCAAAGTATGTCAACTAACTGATATGTCACTCCCCAACATTTGCGATGATTTTAAGTGAAAATATGGCTGAATTAAATAGCTTTAGGCGTTTAAAATGTTCTTTTTATAGTTTAAATAATCACATACATCGACACCTAAGAATTTTGAAGATTCCACCAAATGGTTCAAATGGCTCTAAGCACTATGGGACTTAACATCTGAGGTCATCAGTTCCCCCCTTGAAGTTTCCACACTATTTAGTATTTCCTCACCACGTGTTACACATATCATTGGTGTAGTACTGCTACATGTGTAGAATTAAACATGTAGTGTGTTTTTAAAATTGAGGGTGACACCATTCACTTATTAAAGTGAAACATATTAACAGGTTAGTTCATCCCTCCTCCAGAGGCAGGATAATGGCACTACAGGGTAATGTGCATCGTGATCTGAGCACTGTGAGCATGCAAGAGGTGTTGTAGATAAGAGGTTTATGAAACGAATCTAATTGACCCGTTTCGGAATGAGATCTATACAAATAAGTATTTCATGCACATTTCTTTAAGACACGATACTGCGGCAGTTATTCATTAGGGTCCTAATTTTGGTGGAAGCTCTGGCTACTGTTAGAGGACTGGCCTGCTGCTACCTGCTAACGTGGCTCCTGACTAGAAACCCCTTGAGTGCGAGGTAGCAAGTTCAGTCTTTACTAAGGCTCATTTGAAAGTGTTGTGTTAAAAATTTTGACAGGAAAAATGTTGGCTGATAATGACTCGATATATGTATCAATAGTGTGACAGAAAATGAGTGTCCAGGAGATGCTTATATCAATATTCTATGGGATATTTGCATTACAAATTCACAAAACGGACATCACCAGCAGTCAAGAAATGTTCGAAACATGTAATTAACTTGCACCATTAACACATAATGAATAATGGTACGCCACGGTAATCACAAATGTTAGCACCATCATGATGGAAGACGAATCCCTTGGAGGCTACAAACCGTGCAGGACTTTCAGCTAGGTACTCACTCTTAAAGAATGCCTATAGAAACATATTGGTGTAACAGGCTGATAAGTAATGGAATGTTGATGGCATGCAACCGAATACGAAACTCTCTGTCCTGGAGCTTGTTCTGAAACTAGCTATCCTTTAACGTAAGTCATGACTGCAGATCGTACGAAAATATGGTTTATAGGCACGGAAGAAGATAACATGCGGTGGCTGAATTTTTCTAATGGCTTCAAGAGGTCTGATTTGCAATGTCACACACTTTTCAGGTGGGATAGTTTGCTCTAAGGGAGTATGATTTTTGCACGCGGATCAGGAATCAAGCAACAGCAAGTTATTTTGATCAGCCATTGGCCAAAAGCGGTGCTTATACAATGATAGCAGTTCACTTACGCCCTTTCTCCCACTCTTGCGCGCCATGAAGTAAATATGCCGTTCTGGCCTTGCAAGATCACGCACATGAGAAAGAATCGTAGGGGACAGAGAACGTCAAACTTCTCGCAGCACAGTAAATAACTTCCCAGCCAATTTATGATTCACATTAACAGTCGGCATAACTGTAAATGAACGCGTTAAGGCGTCGATTTTAGTTGATCTTAATGCAGCTCTCTCGTTATCTCTCATTTCCAGGTTTCCTTTCAAATATATTTCCTCTTCAAACACTGACTGAAAAAAAATTCTTATAGAACGACGGAATAAGTTTGCTTATATCATCTACAAATTTTCGGGCCGATTCCACATTTTTCTGTACATCGTCAGGTTGACGCTTTGTTTGAAATTTCATTGCCTTGCCTCTTTCAAGTCTGTATCACTGTTTGAAGTTATGCAGCCATCCACTGCTTCCCTTGAAATAACTGTAATCTATGTCGCGCACAGTTTGATGTGCATAACACAGTATTTCACTATCGTTCACAACCTGTGAATAGTATCGAGCATCCTTGAAACTTCCAAACACCAGTTCTTGTAACAAATGCGACTTGTCCGTCGTCGAATATCCGTAGTTTTTCTTATGCACTAAACGGTCGTACTACTGCGGAAATATTCGAATTCTTTTCACTTTTTTTTTTTTTACTGTGTATCGGATGATATTTCATCAACGTAGTTATGTTTAATACCTGTTCATTGGACATCCATTGCCATTTACTGCTTTACACTGGAGACAGAATCTGCAATTGCCGGTGCGACAAGGATGATAAGCTACTTGGTTCTGCACCTGCTTCAATATAATATTCAACTGTTAAGCATGTATCATTATCGTTTTAGTCCTCATGTATGTTGTCCGCACAGTCGACCGTGTACGTCATGACATATTCCACTGATACATCTTGCTGGTACGCCAGTATTTCGTCTGCTACTTCTTTCTCACTTTGTGAAATTCCTTAGGTTCCTTTCTGATGAAATGTCATCTTCGGTAACTGCTGTGTAAACGTAATGAAATGTTTGTGTGGTGTCACCGCCAGGCACCACACTTGCTAGGTGGTAGCGTTTAAATCGGCCGCGGTCCGTTAGTACACGTCGGACCCGCGTGTCGCCACTATCAGTGATTGCAGACCGAGCGCCGCTACACGGCAGGTCTAGTCTAGAGAGACTCCCTAGCACTCGCCCCAGATGTACAGCCGACTTTGCTAGCGATGGTTCACTGTCTACATACACTCTCATTTGCAGAGACGACAGTTTAGCGTAGCCTTCATTTGCTACGACCTAGCAAGGCGCCATATTCAGTTACAATAATTACTGTCTTCAAGAATATATTCTGAACAGATAATATTGTGAATCATGTACCGTCAAGAGCAACGTTCATCATTAATGGATTAAAGTTAAGTATCAAACTAATTAAGTCCGCTTTCTGAATTCTCATTCCATGTCATGTTCCAGACCTCACGTCAGTATAGTTCTTCCCTTCTCACGCCAGCCTGCGTGAGCTAAAACGCGTGCATTTCGCCCTCCACTCGTAACACGGTGTTGGCTCTTCTGCTAACACAAAAGTTTGCTTTGTTTACCGTTGTCATCGCTCTGCTTTGTATCAACACCACTAGCACAGTAGCACTGTTGTTAGTTGCTCATCGACTAAGCACATGAACGACACTCCGTAGCCATGTGCTGTGCTCGCCAATGCTCCAGTCCTGCTCCCTGTTGCCTTTAGCAGCCAATATTGTCGTTGCATGGCAGACCAATATTTGGGTCGTCGAATGTCGTAAGCATCATTGGCATTTCGCGGCATCGCACTCGAGGGGTTCCTCGTGAGAAGGCAGTGAGTGAGAGCGCCACCGCCTCGTCCCTTGCCGCTGGCTGGAGACGACCCGCTCTGCTCTCCACGCCCCCATTGCGTGGCGTGCCGCGGCCCGCTGCACGCTCTCCCCACACACGCACGGAAGCGCGCAGCGCGGCGCCGCAGGGCACAGCACAGTGCCTTGGAGGACGCCGACCGCCGCAGCCTCGCCAGCAGCTGCCGACTACACAACGAGGAAGGGCCGACTGCTATTTCAAGGTCAGTATTTCCCTAAAACAACGTCTCTATCCACATACATACTCCACAAACCAACATAGTACCTATGCCGGAGGGCGTGCTGTACCACTACTATACTTAAATCGGTGTAAATGATCCCTGACCTGAAATACGAAATAGCAGCTCTGCGTTATTAAGAAATACGATGCATGCGTGTCTAAAGGACTTATTAGCCAATGCCAGGCCCTCGACTGTCAGTAAATATACTCTTCCTGGACGGGAATAACACATGTAAGATTGTAGATTGTGACACATGGACGATGACATATGAAAGTTTGAGTGTGGCCGTGATTCTTTTGCACGGGTAGCTGAAGTGTTGAATGCGACCGCTCCCGTAGAGCGAGAGATCAGGTTTCGACTCCCATTCCGGCACAAATTTCGTCATTCCAAAATACAGCCGACTGTGGTTCATATACACAATTGCGAATACATTTCCTGTGATACTTGACACCTGAAGTGGGCTGGGCAAGGCAGCTTCTCAGGCCCATCCCAACCAACAACGTAACGCGATTTTGTCACCGCCTCAGTATTTTTCACAGCTCTGGACGTGGCTACAATTAGCCTGTAGCCGTTAGCGCTTCGGACCTGAAAGCTGGCAACAGCACTACGAGTTGTCAGACATCTTACGCCTTCTCGATTATAGTCGTTCGCTACCCTGCTCTACTTGAAAACTGGGCAAAAAAAGCACTCTATTTACGTTTCTTTACGAGCCGACATTTCCCCTCTCATATCCCCGTGGTCTTTATCCGAAATTTACTTTCATAGCAGTAGCATCATCCTACAGTCAGTCGCAAATGCCAGTTCTCTGAACTTCCCCAGCAGTGGTTCGCGAAAAGAACATTTTCCCTTCATGTATACTGGAAAGTCGATTAATCTGACTAATTGTTGTCGTAAGTCATTCGGATAATCGAAAATCCGGGTAACTGAATTCATGAAGAAAAGCCATTTTTGTATTATTAGTTCTACAAAGAAAATCTACGTCTCTTACGTATGGTTATCGTTTAGATACGTTGTCATATGGTTATCTTTCTGTCGGTAATACGTAATGTTTGGTGTATATTTAAAACAAGAAAACACAATAAAGTTATTAAAACTCAACAAAAATTAATCTGTTTTCTTAAAATTACTGGAACCTTCTTCGTGAAATACCGAACAAGAGTCACACAGGACAGTCACTGCAGTCTAATATTCTTTAAAATATTCGGCAATTGTCACTTGACGTAAACATTTTTTTTTCTTCATTACTGCTACATAAATATTCGTTAAAACTGTAGTAAACTCTTTGTATCACGTTCTGTTTCTTTTTCGAACCATTTGAAAGCCGTTTCCAGGGCTTGATATGGTTCCGCATGAGATGGTGCTACACCGTTTTCTGCGTCTACTTTTTCTTCTGTTTCATCTTGTATTTCCTGCCGTTTGCTTGCCACGCGGGATGCAGGCGGATAGTGCACAGACTAGACAATACAGACGTACTTGGTCGGGGTTGACAATCTCGATGATCGGGAATCCGTATAATTGAAATCCGGATAATCGAATATTATTGTGTTCCCATTTCATTTCACGGAGCTTTTCCGTGTACTCACGAGTTGTTCGAATTTACAGGTAAAAGGTCTAACATCACTCCTGAACTGGCCTGATGTCTTCATTTAATCCGATATTATGGGGATTCGAAACACTGGGCCAGTATTTGAGAATAGGTCACTCAAGTGTAAGCGGTCTCTTTTGCACCTGTGCAACACTTTACTAGAATCCTCCCAATAAACAGAAATCGGTCATTCGTTTTCTCAAAAACCGACTTAGCATGTTCGTTTCATCTCTTGTCTCTCTTAAAAGTTACGACTAAAAATTTAACTAAAGCAGTACCGACGCATTTTCCATAATACTTACTATCAAGGGTGATGTGGAGTGGAGCGGGGGGCATTTTGTACCCTCGACAGAAAAATTTTAAATGAGTAACTTCGTTAATTGTTCTTATCTTTTATCTGCGAAATCTTTTTTAAATGGGTGACAATGTATAAGTAGGATCGTGAAACTGAGAATATCTTTTAGCACAATCTTAGCAGTATGAACACATTTTCATAATTTGTATAAAGAATGAGAGGTGCTTTATGACCACTACCAAAAATTATTGTAACTGTCGTTGAGTTTTATTCACAAAGTACTATTCAAAAATGTGTAAAAAGGGACCTGAACCTTAAAACGTGTACATAGCATTTTCTGCGGAAAGTCACTACTAAAACTTCAGTTTTTTTATTACGTTTCACTGAAAAATTCAAAACAATTACGGGCCCTGGTGTAAGAAATGATTAAAAACAATAAATACATTTTGAAAATTTAATATGTTAAGTAGACGATTAGATTAGAATGTTCTCAAAAGGTGGGTGTAAGGTATTCCACACAGTTGGTATTGCGATGGTTAATCGATGTGGCTGTATACGAGCACAGCGCTGAGTCTGTATTTCAACATTACAGAATTGTTTTACTTGCTCATTTGCTTTTTAATTGTCCAGCTTTAGATATAGCAGAGATTTATCACACCAAGTAGAAATTCCGTCCAAGGTGACTCAACAGCGTCACTTTCCCGTATACTGCAGCGATGTCAGCACACCACTGCAGATTGTTGCGCACTCTATCCGTCGTACTGTCCTGCGACAGTTCTCTCTGGTACTCGTGGCGATACCTTTGTCCCTGACGAACACTCACCGACCACAACGATGTACTATGCACTATTATTCACGTATTCACGTATCTAGCGACCTGATCCATGTGTTCAGACCTTCTGGACCTTCGTTATCAGTGTACAGTGGGACACTGTGTCACACGCTTTCCAAAAATCTGGGAATAGGACCTACCTGTTGTCGTTCATCCACGTCTAGCAAAATATCGCTTGAAATTACGGCAATCAGAGTGTCGGGCGAGTGACGTCTAATTGCTTTATGCCAGATGGGAATTCGTTGAAGTCTTTCGAGTGGATGCAGAACTTGTAACCAATCATTTCCTAGAAGCGCTCGTCAACTAGTGCTTGACACTATTCCAAACGCCGCGGCCTATTCTCGGAATTCGGAGGGACGGGGTCCGTTCACCAGCTTGGAGATATTGTACCTGTCTTCTCTTAATCTTGATAAATTGGTGATGGTCTGGGACGACAGTGCTATTTTGAAGACCGAACGAGAACCTGAAAAGCAATACTAAGAATATTAACGGGGTATGTCAAACTGGATTACATACATTCTGCTCGGGTGGCTGATTAGCTTGAAGGCCAAAATATATTTTAGTGGTGTGTTTTTGGAGCTCTTTGAGTCAACCGACAGACCTTGTAGGCAGTACGAGACGTTTTTGTGCCTTCTGGGACAGAGGGATGTACTTTGGGAATCGGTAGTGAGCGGCCGTCAGTAATTAGTGAGGAAAAATCTCGAAACTCTCTGGACACGGAGGACACAAGTACATGCCAGTGTCCGGACGTAGGAATCAGCTTCTCTGTTATCAAGGCAGTGTTACAGTTCATTGGACGTACGTATACCCTGGAGCAAGAGACCACGTGGCACCATCAGGAGCCATCAGGTGGCTGGAGGTGTAGAAAGGATTGGAGAAGTTTATCAAAAGACAGATAATTGTTTTATTTCAATAAAAGATTGAAGTGAAGAGGTGTTGTGTTTGTTCTTCTCATTTCTGAAATGAGAATGTTACTCCGTCTCTTTTCGGGAAGGTTGTATCGGCGCGAGGGACTACAAACCAGTTTGTGTAGGTTTTGTGACTGCCATTCAAGTTTTCCAACCCGTTCACATAACTGACAGATTTATGACAGTAATTGGATTGTCACGGGCACTGACTATCGGTAGGCGAGTAATGATAATTATAACCCTTCGTCACAGGTCAAAGCGAGGCTGTTGACCCTTATTTACAGTGGTTCGCTTGGCAAAGCGAGCTGGTAAACGGCCCAGACTGGTAAAACGGTTGTGTTTGCACTGGGATACCAGGTAGGGGAGGCAGTTACAGCGTACACTCCAATCCTCTTACTCACTGCACAGCAGCATGCACCAATAAATTATGTGCCCCTATAGAACAAGAATAGAAACAGCACATATAAACTATCACATGTCACCTGCTCGCGAAACTTCCCTGCTAGTGTCTGCAAAACTTACTTCCCCAGTGGTGTCCCTACTCTCCACAGCTGTGTATATTGATTCGTCGACTGTCGTTCCAGTCGTGTATGATATTGCACACTTTTTATTTCAATCCACGCCGACTAATTTTCTTGTATTTTCCTCTTCCGCCAAAATATCTCTCTTCCAGCAGTCATCAAACACTCTCTTTGGCGTGAACTATGTCATCTCTACGCTGTCCAGTCCTATTAATGTGACCAAATGTCAAAATCCCGAATAACCACGTTAGCAGAGCAGACCACGGTGAAACGTGCATGGAGAGAGTCAATGAGATTCTGGAAGGTACGGACAGGGATGTAAAGCCATACCAAATCCAGTGCTGCGGTCAGCCACGCTAGCTTTCTTGGTTGGGAATCCTTGTTGCGAACAGCCCGATGGATGTGGCGCCACAGATTCGCGACGGTTTTAAATCCGGGAAATCTGGTGGTCAGGGAAGTACGACAAACTCATCCAGGGTCTTTCTGAGCCACGCACGTACACAGTAGCGAGCTATGTGACAAGTTGCATTGCCCTGCTGGTAGATTCCACCGCGGTGAAGGAAGAAAATGTAGGGGTGGACGTGCTCTCCAAGGATAGAAGCATTTATGTATTGATCCGTTGTACCTTTCTCAATGACGAGACCAGCCAGGGTGTGCCACGAAAATATTCCACAGGCCATAATGCTCCCTCTTCCGGGCTGGACCCTTCTGACGATTATAGGGTGTTTGCTTTTGGATGTTTAACGCTGCATATGACAATGGCCATTTGTCTGAAAGAGCACGAAATGTGATTCATTTGAAAGGGTCACTTGTCACCACACAGCGGACGTCCATTTGCGCTACTGACGAGCAAATTCCAGTCTTCATGGACCAGACGCCTGCTGCGGAGGCACGTACACAGCATCGTTTGCTGAGCGGGCGAACAGCAGATACTGTTTGTAACCACCTGGTTCATCTGGACGCCAACTGCTCAACAGTTGCACGTTTACACGCCCGTTTACATCTCCGCAGCCGTTGTTCAGCCATATCATTATGGCCCATGGTACAGCATAGTTGCTTCGACGCCGGTTTGGAATACCGCCAATCTGCCACCACTTTCTCCACGGCGACATGTGAACAGTTTACAGACATAGCTGGTTTCAGCAATGCTACCACCCTTGGGCCGAAAACCCGGAAGCCTTTCAGACGAGAGATAATCGCCCCATTTCCGCATTACAACGGCTGCAATGTTTTCCGTGTCCCCCGACACGCTGTTAGTACTGCCTCCTGCTGCATGTGAATAATTAATGCAAGCTGACGTCCAGCATACGACATGCGCTGGCCACCTTAATGTGACTGGACGGTGTAGTTTCATGACGTCACAACGCTACAACTTAATGCCACAGCAGTGTCAGCAAGCTAACACCTTGATACTGAAACTGAATACTGTACTACAGTCAGCTTATGAAAGTTCTTTATGCAGTGAGTAATTTAATGGTGAGTAGCATTTTTTCCATGTTCACCTAATTTTTTTTTGTCTGGTGGAGCTGTCTCGGAATAGGTTCACTCGTTCTTCCTAGGTTTACAGAAGAGCTGCTTGAATACTCTACCGTAAGTTGCTGAAGTAGCCTTTCACATCGAAAGGCTTGCATCAGGCTAACTGACACACGATGGTCAGTTTAGCGCCAAAAGCAACATCCGCTATTTCCTCACAATAGCAAGAAAGATGCATGACGTATACATGTAAGTATCTTAATCTTTACACGGTTACACTGTATTTCTGTATGTAGTGTTAGAAAGTACAGCAGTTGTAGGAAAGGGACCACTTTCTTGGAAGATTTTCTCAGTGGGTGAACAGGAGAGATTTAGCGTTCCTTAATTAGTGCCAGAAGTTCGGCTTTTCTTTTATAGTTCGTAGGCTTCCACGGTCAGTGTCATTCTGAGGAAAACGCTTTTGGGTTCTTAACTATGTCATTACAAAACACTAGAGGAACTTAATTGCCAACGCTATGACCGACTTTGCGGTTAATCTACCCGAAGGGGGCCGCTGCAAAGTCGGTCGAACCGTCGGCAAATTAGAAGCTTTGTGTTTTATAATGACATGCCTAAGTACCCAGAATTTTTTATTTGTTTTACTTTTGTTTGTACGTATTTATAATTTTTTTTCTTCAATTCTTCATGATATTCCGATGTTTTTGTGTTATAACCATTGCAGAGATATTGTCACGAAACGACACAGTGTACTTTGTTGGACAGTACACGTCGTACGCTGTCGCTGTGTAACATTTATCAAGGTGTACTGTGTACAAGTTCGCCTAAACAAACTAGTCACCTCACTAATTCCGATACTTAATTTTTCGTAAAAAGACTAATGTAGCATGCTCTCTTTGCAAGTCTGTTCTTTTGTATGCTCCTACTGACTCGTTTATTTTGGTACAGATTAAAATCAAGTACCATAGATAGAACTTTTTTTTTCTTAGAGTATCATTGCTAGCTTGGATTTCGAGTTCAGTTCCGGGAAAGCTCTGAAGTTTTCCGAAGATGGTGTTTCCTTCTGTTGTTCATGACGTCGCGGAAATTGTTGTCAAACAACACGTGTAGCCGTATCATCAATTATACATTCCATGAATCTGACGTATTGAACTGTGGAGCAGACATGTGAATCCTCAGTTAATTGCGCAATTTCTGCATGTTAACATCCCTTGCACTTTCCGTCACCTTTCCTTGTCGCCACTATCACACCTTCCTCGTTCTTGTCGTCAATAATATTAATGACGTTAACTGCAAGTTATCGTACCTTTCGTCGAAGATGTTTACCGCCATCACCTTTGAATTAGCATGAGACTGCCGGTCGGTGTGGCCATGCGGTTCTAGGAGCGTCAGTCTGGAACCGCGTGACCGCTACTGTCGCAGGTTCGAGTCATGCCTCGGGCATGGATGTGTGTGATGTCTTTAGGTTAGTTAAGTTTAAGTAGTTATAGATTCTAGGGGACTGATGACCACAGATGTTGAGTCCCATAGTGCTCAGAGCCATTTGAACCATTTAGAATGAGACTATACTTTTTCACCTCAGAAAGTTCGTTCTCGCAAAACCTACGCAAAAACCTCGCCCTGTCGGGTAATATATGTGTAGCAGTACATATTATTAAACCGTGTCAGTCAATAAACAGTTCCGAGCAAATCTCCGGAGCAGCAATTCGCTAAATTTGACGCACGCGCCGCTCTTGGTAGCTGTGGGATCACGCCTTAGCCGCGAGTGCGTGTTCCTCCTTTGCCACATAAACAAAGGGCTCTTCAGGAAAACAGCATTTCAGACTTTTCAGCAGGTCATTCGTCGCGGTGTTCTGAGAGACACAACCGTGTATATTTTCTCAGGAAAGTAGGGAGTAATACGAGTCTGTATGTAATGGAGTGCGTTTCACAGTTTTGTCGCGGATGACAACCGTGCTTTATTTCGGTTGTGAGTGCCAAATAGTCTCTACTAGAATGACTTTCACTGCTTCAGAGAAAATTAGTTTGTTTATAACTACACATTAGCATGTCCAAACAAATTTCGGACTAGCAACCGGTCGTCGTTTCATTCGTTGCACGACATTTTGATTGGGCACATGCCAGTCATCTTCAGAAGAGCCATAGACGGCAGACGAAGGATTTCTCCATTCCGCCCTGTACAGCGCTCCGCGAGTTTTCCGAGCGTGCATCAAAACTGAAGCTGACACAGAACCCATTTCATGGCGGCACTGGTGAAAACGCGAAGCTCAGCTGTCCTCTGCATTACCGCCTCCCGTGGCCGCTGGCGCAATCTGTTGTCTTTGTTTAGAGCCAATAATGGAGATTATGGCGTTCCACGTACTGTTCAACCGGTAACCGACATCACAGTTAATCAGGTTAATCAGATTTTCCGCCTGGGGTATTTCTAAGGATTCTTTAATAATTGAGTCCGAAAGATGTAACCGTAGTCAGAAACAGATTCCTGTCATACTCCAATAACTCATGTACTATTGAAGTTACATGCCGGCAAATTAAACCAATTTAGGTTTACACTAATAGCTTTCTAAAGACACATCGATCGACTAAGTCGGATGAAGGGTTTAAACCTAGGAAATTCGTTGCAGGGTGTCACTTGTATAATTTACCGTCAGATACTAAAGCTAACGAAGATATTGAAAATCTGATTACACCATCAGAATTGTCGTGCAGATAATAGTAATGTACATGTTTCTTTTTGAGGTATCATGATTCATCTGGCTACTATTACTTTCTATACGAACAGTGAAATGTCTGCCATGATGGTTTCACCAAGTCCGCCATCTTTGGCACTCTCGGCATACAAGTCTCTTTCATTGACAAAGCGTGACCATGGAATTCCCAGCAACGTGGTCAAGCTGGACCCCTCTTGCTTCGGCCAACGTCCGGCACCACGTGGTTGCTGCCGTGTCGCGGCTTTGACGAGTGTCCTGTGCGTCCGCCTCAAGTCCGAACACATATTTCCAGGGCGCCATAAATCGTTCGTTACAATGGTTTGCTCTCCCCACAACATTTCCTGTGTGTTCCTTCCAATTTAAGTTGTTACTAATTGTAATTACGAGGTATTTAGTTGAATTTACGGCCTTTAGATTTGATTGATTTATCGCGTATCAGACGTTCCTTCTAGCACTCATGTGTATGACATCACCCTTTTCATTATTTACGGTCAAATTCCAAATTTCGCACCTTTAAGATATCTTTTCTAAATCGTTCTGATATTTGTTTTGCTCTTCTGATTTTATTTGTCGATAAACGACAGCGTCATCTGCAAAGAACCTAAGACGGTTGCTCAGATTGCCACACAAATCTTTTATATAGCTAAGGAACAGCAAAGGGCCTATAACACTATCTTGGAGAACGCCAGAAATCACTTCTGCTTTAGTCGATGTCTTTCCGTCAATTACTATGAACTGTGACCTCTCTGGCAGGAAATCGCAAATCCAGTCACATAATTGAGCCGATATTCCATAGGCATGCAATTTCACTGCAAGCCATTTGTGTGGTACAGTGCCAGAAACCTTCCGGAAACCGAAAATACGGAATCAATCTGAAGTATGAGTTGGCTTACGCTAAATTGAATGCTCCAGAGAGCCACCACTCTTTTTGTAACAAAGACATCCATGAAAGGAAGACAACCACTTTTCTCTACCTCCATGAAGGACCGAATGTCATGCAAGAACTCCGTCACTTTACCTTCTTCATGAGGCCACTCTATGGAAGTACAGTCCACACAAGGATAAAACATACACTATGCGATCAAAAGCATCTGGACACCTGGCTGAAAATTTACAAGTTCGTGGCACCTTCCATCGGTAACGCTGAAATTCAATATGGTGTTGGCCTACCGTTAGCCTTGATGACAGCTTCCACTCTCACAGGCATATGTTCAATCAGGTGCTGGAAGGTTTCTTGGGGAATGGCAGCCCCTTATTCACGGAGTGCTGTACTAAAGAGAAGTATCGATGTCTGTCGGTGAGATGTGGCACGAAGTCAGCGGTCCAAAACATCCCAAAGGTGTTCTGTAGGATTTAGGTCATGACTCTGTGCAGGCGAGTCCATTACAGGGATGTTATTGTCGTGTAACCACTTTGCCACAGGCCGTACATTATGAACAGGTGCTCGATCGTGTTGAAAGATGCAATCGCCATCCCGGAATTACTCTTGCTTAAAACATCAGTCTAGGCCTGTGCTGCGATAGTGCCACACAAAACAAGGGGTGCAAGCCCCATCCATTCTGCTCTCTCACCGCCTCCGAATTTTACTGTTGCCACTACACACACTGGCACATGATGTTAACCGAGAATTCACCGTACCCACGCCCTGCCATCGGATCGCCACATTGTGTACCGTGATTCGTCACTCGACACGTTTCTTCACTGTTCAGTCGTGCCATGTTTACGCTCCTTACACCAAGCGAGGCGTCGATTGGCACTGACCGGCGTGAAGTGTGGCTTATGAGCAGCCGCTCGATATCCAAGGATATCCAAGTTTTCTCACCTCCCGCCTATCTGTCATAGTACTTGTAGTGGATTCTAGTGCAGTTTGGAATTCCTGTGTCATGGTCTGTATAGATGTGTGCCTGTTACACATTATGACCCTCTTCAACTGACGGCAGTCTCTGTCAGACGAGTTCAATCTGAACGCTTTTGTGTAGTAAGTGTCAATTCACGTTTCCGCTTCACTATCACATCGGGAACAGTGGCCCTTGTGATGTTTAGACGTGTGAGGATCTCACGTGCAGACGTGTGACACAAGTGACACCCAACCGCCTGACCACGTTCGAAGTCTGAGTTCCGCAGGGCGCCCCATTCTGCTCTCTCACGGTGTCTAATGACTACTGCGGTCGCTGATATGGAGTACTCGCAGAAGGTGGCAGCACACTGCACCTAATATGAAAAATGTATGTGTCCGGATACTTTTGATTATCTAGTTGATTGAATGGCAGCTGATTCAAGCGCCCTCTTCTCGCTATAGAGGGCGGAAAGATGCAAGTCCCTGTCAGTCTTCAATGGCTTACCTGAAGATGACTCAAGCCTGAAATTTGTTCGAACATTCAATTCGCAGCGGAAATTTTAAAATTCACATCAGAGGCCATTACGGGGAGGATATGGTTTCGTTTGTTCGAAGTTTCGAAGGGCAAGTGGCAAGGGAGCGAAACTATTGAGTTATTTAACATGTTTATTGAGAATTCGGGACCACTGTATAATACCAAAATTTTGCAGTGTGGCGCATTTTATCAAGATCGCCACTGCACGGGAGTTTACTGAGAAGGCTAGTAAGAGAGGGTTTGTTATACAAGACGACGACTGGATGCTGTTTCAGAAGTGTTGTAACAATCTAAAGGTTGCAGCACATCTCTCTCCCGTATCGTGAGGTTAGGATGATGCAGTAACTTCGGCCAAGTACGTCTGGATCTGAAAGCTTTCGTCTGATGTCAAAATTTGATCATCTGTTGGCACAGCAGTCGTCGCCTCAACTGGTAACTGCAGGACGTTCCGATGTCAATTTCAAGGAGAGAAATTTGGACGAAGCGAAGCTGTATTAAGCAAGGGATTCAATTTTGCACCTATACCTACAGCGCTGCCTTCGGCTGCTGCGGAAGAAGTAAGAAGTGAAACTAGCCGGGGTCTGTTGATGGCTCCTCCTCGACGTAATAACCTAACCGCTGGAGAAGTGGTTGCACTACGAAATCTACGAGAGGTCACAGATGTAGAACTACTGGAAGCGTACAAATGTAATTCAACCATTTTGCTATCTCGTAGTGTGTATGACGATATGATGTATGGTCTGGTAAGCGACACTACCTATAGGAGGATCGATTACGACCCAGCAGGGTGTGTGCAACAGGAAACTTCTGCACTATTAAATTCCTCCTACTGACCTCAAGAGACCATAAAGAGGTTAAGACCACATGGTTCTGCACCACCAAATCTGTATGGCCTGAGAAGAATTCACAAGGAATGTGTTCCATTAAGTCCAATAGTGAAAAACATTGGAGCGCCTATATGATTTTTCCAAACATCTCGCTTCCTTATTAAAACCATTGGTGGGAAAAAGCCCACATCACATCCGTAACTCAGCTGACTTTATCAATAGAGTGGGGTCTCCGTCTAAGCAGTTCTGACCGTTTGGTTAGCTTTGATGTGATATCACGTTTTACGAATGTCTCCCTCGCATATTCTTTCGCACTAATTGGCAAAAAGTGTCAGGCGGACATCACTGCTTTGTTTTGGCGTGCTCTATTCCCCATCTTATTTTATGTTCACACAAGAATATTGGGACTGACGGCGCTGCCATGGGCAGTCACCTGTCTCCCTTGGTGGCCATATCTTTTATGGAGGATTTCGAGGAGAGCACCTTCAATCATCTGGCCTTAAACCGACTATATTTTGGAAGTTATGTGGATGATAGATTCATAGTGTGGCCTCCATTCATAGCAGCTTTCGGTTCACCTCATGGTTGTCATGAGGGTGCAGTAGGCAATGAAAAACACTGGATTAAAGACACATAACGCGTATCCACAGGACATGCGCCCTGTATTTGAAAAAGTATCATGATGATCCCTCCATTGCCGAAAGATTCCATAATGGTTCCCCTCTTCGGGAGGGGCTGGAGAGGCGGAGGTGACCATGTTGTTCAATCTGTACATCGAGGAAGCAGTGATGGAAATAAAAGAAACTTTCAGGAACGGGCTTAACATTCGAGGTGAAAGAATATCAAAGACACTATTCGCTGATGACATTGCTATCTTGAGTGAAAGATGAGAATTTCATTATTTTCTGAACGAAATGATCAGTCTAATGAGCACAGAATAATGAGTGAAAGTAAATAGAGGAAACACGAAAGTAATGAGAAGTAGCAGAAATGAGAACAGCCAGAAACTTAACATCAGGATAATGGTAACGAAGTAGACGATGTTTAGGAATTCTGCTACTTAGGCAGTAAAATAACCTATGACGGACGGACCAAGCAGACTACCACTGGCAAAAAGGGCACTCCTGCTCGATAGAAGTCTATTAGTATGAGACATAGGCCTTAATTTGAGGAAAAAATTTCTGAAAATGTACGTTTGGAGCACAGCATAGTGAAACATGTACTGTGGGAAAACAGGAACAGAAGAGAATCGCAGCATTTGAGATGTGGTGCAACAGATGAATGTTGAAAATTAGGTGGAGTGGTAAGATAAGAAATGAGGAATATCTGTGCAGAATCGAAGAGGAAAGGAATATGTGTAAAACCTCGATACGGAGAAGGGACAGGATGATAAGACATTTGCTAAGACATAAGGGAATGACTACCATGGTATCAGAGGGAGCTGCAGAGAGCAGTAACTGTAGAGAAACACAGAGTCTGGAATATTGTTGTGGTCTTCAGTCCTGAGACTGGTCTGATGCAGCTCTCCATGCTACTCTATCAGGTGCAAGCTTATTCATCTCCCAGTACCTACTGCAGCCTACATCCTTCTGAATCTGCTTAGTGTATTCATCTCTTGGTCTCCCTCTACGATTTTTACCCTCCACGCTGCCCTCCAATAATAAATTGGCGATCCCTCGATGCCTCAGAACATGTCCTACTAAACGGTCCCTTCTTCTAGTCAAGTTGTGCCACAAGCTCCTCTTCTCCCCAATTCTATTCAATACCTCCTCATTAGTTATGTGATCCACCCATCTAATCTTCTGCATTCTTCTGTAGCACCACATTTCGAAAGCTGCTATTCTCTTCTTGTCTAAACTATTTATCGTCCACATTTCACTTATATACGTGGCTACAGTCCATACAAATACTTTCAGAAACGACTTCCTGACATTTAAATCTATACTCGATGTTAACAAATTTTTCTACTTCAGAAACGCTTTTGTTGCCATTGCCAGTCTACATTTTATATCCTCTCTACTTCGACCATCACCAGTTATTTTGTTTCCCAAATAGCAAAACTCCTTTACTACATTAACTTTCTCATTTCCTGATCTAATTCCCTCTGCATCACCCGACTTAATTCGACTACATTCCATTATCCTTGTTTTGCTTTTGTTGATGTTCATCTTATACCCTCCTTTCAAGACACTGTCCATTCCGTTCAACTGCTCTTGCAGGTCCTTTGCTGTCTCTGACAGAATTACAATGTCATCGGCGAACCTCAAAGTTTTTATACCTTCTTCATGGATTTTAATACCTACTCCGAACTTTTCATTCGTTTCCTTTATTGCTTGCTCAATATACAGATTGAATAACATCGGGGATAGGCTACAACCCTGTCTTACTCCCTTCCCAACCACTGCTTCCCTTTCATCCCCTCGACTCGTATGACTGCCATCTGGTTTCTGTAAAAATTGTAAATAGCCTTTCGCTCCCTGTATTTTACCCCTGCGACCTTCAGAATTTGAAAGAGAGTATTCCAAAAAAAAAAAAAAAGGTTCAAATCGCTCTGAGCACTATGGGACTCAACTGCTGAGGTCATTAGTCCCCTAGAACTTAGAACTAGTTAAACCTAACTAACCTAAGGACATCACAAACATCCATGCCCGAGGCAGGATTCGAACCTGCGACCGTAGCGGTCTTGCGGTTCCAGACTGCAGCGCCTGTAACCGCACGGCCACTTCGGCCGGCAGAGTATTCCAATCAACATTGTCAAAAGCTTTCTCTAAGTCTACAAATGCTAGAAACGTAGGTTTGCCTTTCCTTAATCTTTCTTCTAAGATACGTCGTAGGGTCAGTATTGCCTCACGTGTTCCAACATTTCTACGAAATCCAAACTGATCTTCCCCGAGGTCAGCTTCTATCAGTTTTACCAGTCGTCTGTAAAGAATTCGCGTTAGTAATTTGCAGCTGTGACTTATTCAACTGATTGTTCGGTAATTTTCACATCTGTCAACACCTGCTTTCTTTGGTATTGCAATTATTATATTCTTCTTGAAATCTGAGGGTATTTCGCCTGTCTCATACATCTTGCTCACCAGATGGTAGAGTTTTGTCAGGACTGGCTCTCCCAAGGCTGTCAGAAGTTCTAGTGGAATGTTGTCTACTCCGGATGCCTTGTTTCGACTCAGGTCTTTCAGTGCTTCGTCAAACTCTTCACGCAGTATCATATCTCCCATTTCATCTTCATCCTCTTCCATTTCCATAATATTGTCCTCAAGTACATCGCCCTTGTATAGACCCTCTATATACTCGTTCCACCTTTCTGCTTTCCCTTCATTGCTAAGAACTGGGATTCCAACTGAGCTCTTGATATTCATACAAGTGGTTCTCCTTTCTCCAAAGGTCTCTCTAATTTTCCTGTAGGCAGTATCTATCTTACACCTGGTGAGATAAGTCTCTACATCCTTACATTTGTCCTCTAGCCATCCGTGCTTAGCCATTTTACACTTCCTGTCGATATCATTTTTCAGACATTTGTATTCCTTTTTGCCTGCTTCATTTTCTGCATTTTTATATTTTCTCCTTTCATCAATTAAATTCAATATTTTTTCTGTTACCCAAGGGTTTCTACTAGAACTCATCTATTTACCTATTTGATCCTCTGCTGCCTTCACTATTACATTCCTCAAAGCTACCCATTCTGCTTCTACTGTATTTCTTTCCCCCATTCCTGTCAATTGTTCCCTTATGCTCTCCCTGTAAAACCTCTGGTTTAGTCAGTTTATCCAGGTCCCATCTCCTTAAATTCCCACTGGAATACATCGAGAAAATAATTGAGGGCGTAGGTTGCAAGTTCTGTTCTGAGACGAAGACAATAGCACACAAGAGGAATTCGTAGCGGGCTGCATGAAACCAATGAGAAGACTAATGACTCAATAAAGGCAAAGAAATTATGCGACGACCGGTTGCAAGCCTGAAATTTGCTTGCACATTCAGTTCCCGGGAAAATTAAAACATGTTATTCCACCATCGTTGTTACTTACAGCATTATTTAAAAAGTGAATCCATTCAAGCTAAAACGTTCCATGAATTTCAGAAATTCCTTCGACACTACCTGTCACACTTAGTCTTTAGATTACACATCGTTGTTCCTTTAAATTACACCACAAATGTCATAGTGTTAGTTTATCTTTCGTTAGGACGCTTAAGATAAATAAGTGTCAAATCACACACGAATTACAGATTAAAATAAGACGTTATTTACTTTCGCATTTCACAAAGAAGGAACCATGGCGAAGGAAAATATAATCCTCAGTTTCTCTTTATATTTTGTTGGAATGACTAACGAAAATTCCTGAGACGACCGAGATGATCACACTGCAAAATAAAACAAAATTCGGTGATGATATTATAGGTAAGATTTTCAGCCAATAGCGTCTTCCAAGACACAAATAAAGCAAATGGTTATTTTTGTTCAATACTGAAGATCAAAGAAACAAATAGCAAAGCAAGAGACGAGGGAATCCAGAAAAGTAATGCTTCCGAATTCAGTATGTGAAAACTCGCAGAGCTTTTTAAACAAAATAAATGTTATTAACAACCTACATCTCTTCATGACTACATATTTATTTCTCAACATGGTTAACCTGGTAGTGATCACATTTCCCCCAACAAGAGACTAGTTTGTTGATACCGTTATTGTAAAATATTTGCTTTTGTTGACGGTGCCACAACCTCATCTATGCTTGCACCGATTCATCAGTATCAAAGTGAAGTCCTCGAAGGTCTTCTTTACGTTTCAGGAACAGATGAAAATCGGTGGGACCATGTCAGGACGTGTATGTAGAATGATTGGTGACAGTGAACTCAAGGTGTCGAGCTGTTGCAGATATAGCAGCACTCTTCTATGGCATGGTATTGTAATGCTGAAGGAGAAGGTGCTCTTCGAATTCGAAATTCGTCTACAGCACGCTCTTTCTCATGCACCGACATAGTTACGTTACACGCCACCATGTTTCACACTACAGTTCGGAGCCCTCTAATGGCAGAGAGCTGCAGATATAGGCAATGAAAAATGAAGATTCAGAATAATTACTTTCGTTTTATTTAAAAAGCCTTAAGAACTTTTACTTAAAATTCGGAGGCGTTTATTTTCAGCACGACTTCGTAATTTGGAAACGGAAGCGTTATAATGCGAAAATGGATTTTCCTCAAGCTTCAAGAGAAGAACTGTTTCAAGACCTACGATGAATTAAAATTTGTATCACGTCCAGGACTTGAGCCACGTCGATGGTCGATGATCAGATGGAACAGTTTGAAGGGTCCCACGTAAGTCAGTGGGAGCACCGTTACATCGAGTGACATCTTCTCCACCTCGTCGGCAGTTGCGATGTTACATACAGCTTGATCTGAGTCATCCGTCTTGCACGCATCCTGAACAGCTTTCAGCTGGATGTCGTAAATTCTATGGGACGGAATCCGCCGAGGTTCAGATAGAACGGGAGATATTTAGTAATGTCTCCATCCGTATGCCTCGACTAAAGGTCACTCATCCTTTTAAAACTCCTTTCAGGAACTGCGTCCTCCACCAGTTTCACTGATACGCAGCATCTGACTGGCCCGTCCTCACTCCAGAGTGGGTGTCGGACAGTGGTGTGTTCGCGTGTCACTGGGCAGAAGGCGAAAGAGTGAGTAGGCCGTGCGGCTGGCTCCATACGTCTTAGACACAGGTACGAGGAGATACCCAGTGGTGATAGCTCTGAGCCAGCACGGGATGCCTCTCCTGTTGGGCCAGCGGTCGATTTTCCTCCCCATTCCAGACAAATACAGATGGTGGGTACGCTTGTCATTGGAAGCTACAATGTTTGGCGGGAGATGGAGCCCTCAGGGAGATGGTAGGCAATACGGGAAAGAATTCCAGTGTGCATTCGTTATGTTTGTCGGGAGGTTGAGGAGTCCCTGCTATCGAGCGCACTGGGTACAACTGGCTGCATGTAGTGGCACATGTCACCACGAATGATGCCTGCCGCTTGGGTTCTGAGGCCACCCTCAGCTCCTTTCGGCGGCTGACTGATTTGGTGATGGCATTTAGCAAAGCATTTGAGCTGCAGGCTAAGCTGTCTATTTGTAGCATTGTACCCAGAGTTGTTCGCGGTCCTCTGTTTGGAGCAGAGTGGAATGTCTAAACCAGAGGCTCAGACGACTCTTAGACGGTGTCGCATGCGAATTCCTCCGCTATCGGATGCAGAATTGAAGGGTTTTCCTTAATAGGTGAAGTAGTTCAGGCGTGCACTACACGCAGGAAGCGGCTACTAGGATAGCGGATAAGATTGGCGTGCACATGCTTTTTTTATGTTAGAGAACCGCTCCCTTAGAATCAAAGACGATTTGCCTATTAAATCAATCACAGTGACCTCAGAGAATCTTGGTCCTCGCAGATCAGAGATAGAAAAGATTAATATGATTTTAATTTACTGCAGGAGCATCCAAAGAAAGGTTCCAGAATTAGTATCGCTTACCAAAGGTTATAATAAACCGATAGTATTGGGAACAGAAAGCTGATTGAAATCATCCTTCAATAACAACAAAATCCTAAGTTGAGATTGGAATGTTTATAGGATACGTTTGTCGCCAGTGGTATCGGCGTGTTTGTTGCGGTAAAAAATTCAGTAAAATCTAGTGAGGTTATCACGGATTCCGAATGTGAATTAATCTTGGTGAAACTAAGTATCAAAGAAAGGTTGAAAATTGTAATCCGATGATTTTATAGACCACGTAGGTCATGATCTGCAGTTGTAGAGCGCTTCAGACAGAGCTTTTAGAATATAGTTTGTAATTTTCCTTATCATGCCGTTGTAATAGGGGGTGACGTCAACATGCTAGGTATAGATTGGGAGTGTTACGCCATCAAAACTGGCAGGGATGTCTTGTTCGAAAATTACCTTGAGGAGATAATTAGAGAACCACCTCCTAAGGGTAACGTCTTGGACCTCCTGGGAACAAGCAGACCTGAAATTACCGAATCAGTTAACGTAGAGGAAGGTAGAGTGATAATAAGGATTTGGCAGCATCAATGATGACGGGTCCCACAAGGAATATTAAGAAGGGTGGGAAGATATATTTTCTCAGCAAGGATGACAGGATACAAATTTCAGAATATCTCAGCAGTCAGTATCAAATATTCGGCGATGAGGACGAACATGTGGAGAACAAATGAAAAAAAAAATTCAAATGCGTCGCTCAGTGTGCCCTAGACAAGTATGTTCCCAGTAAAGTTTTAAGGGTTGGGGAAGATCCTCCATGGTTTAATAGCCGTGTTACAAAAGTACTACATACACAAAGAGCACGTCATCTCAGACTCAAGTAAAAGCCCAGCAAACAAACAAAAGATGGACGAAGTGAAAATGAGCGTAAGGAGAGCAATCAGAGAAGCGTTCAATGATTTCGAAAGTTGTCAACCGACCTGAGTAAAAACCCTAAGAGAGTTTGGTCGTATGTAAAATCATTAAGCGGTTCAAAATCATCTATTCATTCTCTGAGCGAGCACACCGGCACTGAAGCGGAAGATAATGGAGAGAAGGCTGAAATACTGCATTCGGTCTTCCGAAGTTGTTTCACCGCGGAAGATCGTCCCTCCCTTCAATCGCCGTGCGAACGTCGAAATGGCAGATATTGAGATAACCGATCGCAGAATTGAAAAGCAGCTACAATCGCTTAGTAGTGGAAAGGCTTCAGGACCAGATGAGATACCTATAAGATTCTATAAAGATTATGCAAAAGAGGTGGCGCCCCTTTTAGCAGTAATTTATCGTAGATCGCTTGAGCAAGGAAAGATACCTAACGACTGGAAAAAAGGGCAGGTCATTCACGTTTTGAAGAAAGGCCGTAAGATTGATCAACACAATTATAGACTTACGTCGTTGACGTCACTCTGTTGTAGAATTATGGAACATGTTTTATGCTCAAGGATATGACGTTATCGGAAAATGAACATCTCCTCTATAAGAATGAACATATATTCCGCAAACAGAGATCCTGCGAAACACAGCTCGCTCTGTTCTTCCGTGAGATTCATAGCGCAGTGGACAACGGCTCTCAGGTTGATGCCGTGTTTCTTGATTTCAGTAAGGCATTTCACACCGCCCCGCATTCCAGTTTAATGAAAACAATACGAGCTTACGGAGTATCGCAGCAGACTTGCGGTTGGATTCAAGACTTTCTTGCAGACAGAACTATACACGTTGCTCTTAGCGGAACAAAATCGACAGATGTAAAGGTAATGTCCGGAGTACCACAGGGAAGTGTGATAGGACGGTTTCTGTTTACAATATAAATAAATAATCTAGTAAAAAGCGTCAGATACACTTTAAGTCTATTCGTAGGTGATGTAGTTGTCTATACTAAAGTAGCAACGCCAGAAGATAGTAAGAATTTGCGGAACGACCTGCAGAGAACTGATGAATGGTGCAGGCTCTGGCAGTTGACCTTGAATGTAAATAAATGTAACATATTGCGCATTCATAGGAAAAGAAATTCACCACTGTACAGTTACACTATTGATGACAAACAGCTGGAGACAGCGTCTGCCGTAAAATATCTAGGCATAACTATCCAGAGTAATCTTAATTGGAATGACCACGTAAAATAGTTAGTGGCAAAAGCGGACACCAGAGTCAGGTTCATCGGAAGAATATTAAGGAAATATAACTCATCTATGGAAGAAGTGGCTTATAAGGCAATTATTTACCCTATTCTTATTATTCATCTATCTGGTACCCCTATCGGATAGAGGGGATAGAGAAGATCCAACGAAGAGCGGCGCGTCTCGTCACGGTATCGTTTGGCTGACGACAGAGCGTTGTGGAGATACTAACCAATCTCCACTGTGAGACGTTACAAGAGATGCGTTGTGCATCACGGAGATTTTTACTATTGAAATTTCAGGACAGTACTTTTCATGAGGAGTCGGACAACATATTACTTTCCCCCACATACATCTCGCGTATTGACCTAACCGCCAGGTTAGCCGAGAGCGCTAATGCGCTGCTTCCTGGACTCGGATAGGCCCACTGGCCCCGGATCGGATCCGGCCAGCGGCTTAACGACGGAGGCCGGTGTGCCTGCCAGCCTGGATGTGGTTTTTAGGCGGTTTTCCACATCCCACTAGGTGAATACCGGGCTGGTCCCCACGTCCCGCCTCAGTTACACGGCTCACAGACATTTGAACACATTCGCACTATTCTCTGGATTACACTATACACAGACAGCTGAGGTACACTAATTCCGTCCCAGGGGGTACGGGGTGGCGGCAGGAAGGGCATATGGCCACCCCTTAAATTAACCTTGTCAAATCCGATTAAACCTGCCGACCCTGCGTCATTGTGGGAAAAAGGCACAAGAAAAAGAAAGAAAGAAAGAAATATCTCACGTATTGACTCAGAGGAGGAAATTCGAGAAATTAGAGCCAATACAGACAATGCTTATCGACAATTATTCTTTCCACACACAATTCACGAGTGGGATAGTGTTGGAGGGATAAGATAGTCGTACCGAAAGTTCACTGCGCCACAGGCCATTAGGTGGCTTGCGAAGTATGATGTAGATGTAGACGACGCTTTTCACATTGGAAAGGTGAATCCCTATTAGGTCGTGGTAATCGATGTGAACGTCATTTCGTGAAAGCTGTTTGGTTTCTAATGGTTTCGTTCGTGTGTAATCGGTCGTAATCCTGAACTTCAGTGTCGACTTTCGTTGTGAATATGACATGGAGCGTCGAAGGAAGCAAGCTGCACGGAGCCGGCTGCCAACAACAACAACGCCACGCGCTCCCTAACGCGGCAGTGACATAAGCGGGACGTCCGAGCCACTGCCCTGCCGAAAGCAGACTGTCACCTCAGCAGTACAGCTGACGCAACTGCACGGACTGCCCTAGTCCAGTGACCTCCATAACACAAACTTCAATTCACATCTTCAGCTTAATTTCCCCTCTTAGATCGTCGTTTGCAGGCGAGGATTAAAAAACCAGGTTTATCTAAACATGGTAACCTACGTATTGATGGGAAGGGAAAATGAAAAAGTGAAAAAGTGAAACCTAAAGTGCTACAAAAGCGTGGAAAAGTAATAGACGGTGTCAGAAGGGAAATAACTCACGAACGAGACTACACGCGTGGTTGACGTGGTGCTTGTATCCATCTCCTGTACGGCAATTCATAATGCGTAAAACGACTCTCAGTATGAAACGAATGGTTCACAAAAGAGAGAAGATAATTTTTTGTTGCTGTGGTCTACAGTTAGAAAGCTGGTTTGATGTTACTCTCCTCGCTAATCTGTCCTGTACAAGCCTTTGCCTCTCTAAATTACTATCGTAACCTACAGATATTTGAGTTGATAATTCTGTTAATTTCTTAGTCGATTTCTAGAGTTCCCCCTCCCCCCCCCCCCCCCTTTACAGGTTCCACTCCTTGCGAAACTAACGACTGCTTAACACCACAAAAAGTGTACTATCAAGCGATTAAATTTTTTAGTCAAATTGTGCTGTAAATTTCGTTTTTCTCGAATTCGACTCAGTACCTGACTAGTACTTACTCAGTATTGCTTGAGAAATCTAAATAGAATTCTTTAGTTCCTATTGAATACAAAAAATTATTTTCCAGTGTAATTCGTTTTTCAGTTCTAGTATTCAACTATCGTAATTCAGCTGCAAGCTATATGAAATTTTCTCATTCTGGCCAACACTAATAGATAATCATTCGAGCTCTGTGTAATTAATACCATCCTAAAAAACTGTAACCTTTCCTGAATACTATTTTATGTGATTTCTTTGATGTTCTCTGATGTACAAAATGCAACTAAACAGTAGATATACGAACAATGACTTTGAGAAACTTGACCGAGGTAATCACGATAAAGAAGCAACAACATATACAAACACCTCGAACTAAATTCCTAAGAAGAATTAAAGGTGTGTCATTATTAAATGGACAGAGAGAAAAAGATACCAAAAGCTCTATAACACTAGTGTTAGTGAAAAGACATACGCCGACCAGATAAGAGACATATTGTCATTTCGGTTCTATATTTATTATCAGACTGAAAAAAATGGTTAAAATGGTTCGAAGCACTATGGAACTTAACATCTGAGGTCATCAGTCCCCTAGACTTACAACTACTTAAACCTACCTAACTTAAGGACATCACACTCATCCATGCCCGAGGCAATATTCGAACCTGCGACCGTAGCAGCAACGCCGTTCCGGACTGAAGCGCCTAGAACCGCTCGGTCACAACGGCCGACTCACATTGAAATGTGAATTTGTTATTACTGAATAATAATTTTTTAATCAGAAAAAAAACTTTTGTTTGATATTTACATGACAATGACAATTTTCACAGTAAAATAAAATTTGATACATTTTGAGAAATATTAAAACTGTAGACGCTAAAAACTAACTTCGATTAATAATTTTCCTCGTTTATAGTAAGGCAGTTAATTAATTCCATGCAAGTATCTGTTAGAAACAGGAAGACGTTATGTTTATGAAAACTATGATTAAACATATGTTAAACAACATTTACATTTGATAAAATGCACAAAATCCCAAAAAGTTAAAAAAAGGTGATAGTAATGATAATTGAAACAGTATCTCCATGGTTAAAAGAGTTATAAATTATGTACTTAGCTACCGTTGGCTCTGTTAAATTGGTCGAAATGCGTTTTACTGTGTACCTTACCAGAATGTTCATGGTTTCAATTTCTTTTTGTTCTTTTCTTGTGAGACTTTTTTACTGCTTTAGGATCCAGCGCTACTATAGCTCTATCAGAGTAAGTGTCCGGAGTAGAGTAATACTTGAAGTCACAGCACTGACTACCGAGATACAGTAGGAACAATGCGCAACAGTCACATACACCAGAACCAGGAAGATACTGAAAGTGTCAAACAAAAAGAAAGTTCAAGAAGTGAGTTATCTTGCTTCCCAGATAACATTATTTTTAAGTTGGTCTGCTTCGTGACTCCAGTTTTGATGTTACGTTCATCGCTAATCTCACTGCGCTGCTCTTCATTACTTCTATATTCCTTGTGTTTAGTCTCTATGCATATTTTGGTTAGACCATTTCATTTCACACATCCTGTAATTCTTTCTTTACTTTCGTTGAGGATAACAACCTCATTAGCAAATCTTATCGTTGATATCCTTGGAACCTCGATTTTAATCGCACTTCCGATACATTCTTCTATTTTCCTCTTTGGCTCTTCGATATATGGATTGAACAATAGGGGCGACAGATTACGTGCCTGTATCACAATATTTTCAATTGGAGCACTTCGTTCATGGTGTTCCATTTTTATTGTTCCCCCTTCGTTGTTGTACAAATTGTATATGATCCGCCTTTCCCTGTAGCCTATTCTTATTTTTCTCAGATTTCGAGCATTTTTCACCTTTCTACATTATCGAGCACGATTTCTAGGTCTACAAATCCTATGAAGCTGTCTTGGTTTTTCTTAAATCTTCTTCCATTATCTTTCACGAAGATATAACTGCCTGTTTGGCGCCCTTACCTTACGGAAAGACAAAGACATCGTCATATAATATACTCTTAATTTTCGTTTGCAAGAGTTACAAGAATGAAAAACATGAAGTTGGTTACCTTGCAGGTGATAACGGATAGTGCATTGAGGATACGGAATTTACATTAAATGGGTGGAATGTGTGAACATTTAAGTATGTGCTGCAGACGAAAAAGATACTTTAACGGATAAGACAGAACAGAAGTACTTCTGAGTAATTTTGCACGTCACACTGAAATTCTGTTGATCTATGACTGCTTGATATGAACTCTCAGAAAGATGGATGCCTCAGCTGTCTTTGGAGGATGAGCGATCACACGAATATTGATGTAATTCCCCGCATCAGCTCTTCCTCCAGCGTCGTTTGCTTCTTAATGTGTTTCCCTGTCTTCCGCCGTCAGCGATTACACGTCGTCATACTTCACTGGTCGTGCTACTCCATCTTACTGCAGAGCGTACTGGAATGTTCCTTATATTTATATTCATACAGTTAGCTTCCTTATTGCTGCACTATCTCTGTCTCGTTGTACCAACAGGGAAGGTACAAGAGAAATACTTATTTTTTGAAAACGTTTACTATTCCATCTTGTTACTGTTCTTCTCATTTCGCTCTCAACTGAGTTTAAACCTTATTTTAATAGACCAAGAAATAAACAAGATATATGTTTTAAACTTCATGTACATCTACATCTATACACGCACAAGCGAACTTGCGGACGATAGTTCTTGTATCACCATCTGTTACCCTAGCGCGTGCGAGGAACTATTCTCGGTGAAGCCACGTATAAGCTCTCATACCTCTCGGTTTCTCGGCGCGATCATTTCGCGAAACGTATGTGGGTGGAAGTAATGTTTCCCGACTCGTCCTCGAACGTAGTCTTTTGGAATAGCAGCAGTAAATCCGTTTGCGATGTACAACACATCTGTTGTAGTGACTGCCAATGGAGTTTGTTCAGAATCTCAGCATCTCGGTAATGTTCTGGGCCGAATAAACCACCCAGCGACGAATCTCACCGCTCTTCGTTGCACCGTCTGTTGATACTACTTGATGAGGCTCCCATACCTTTGAACAACGTAATGGAAGAAGAGTAGGTCGGGTCAATGTTCTGTAAGTCATATATGAAGGTAGTATCTGTTCCTGAAAGAACAAATACCATTACCGTGCAGCTTCTCTAGAATGAAATGATAACTAAATCGACACTCTAGCTGCCATGTCGAAAATGTCTGCCCCGACCGGCACTCGAACCCGGGACCTCCTGCTTACATGGCAGACTCTCTCTCTATCCATCTTTTTTCTTTTTTTCTGTCACACTGATCATGTTTTTTTGGACAAAATAAAAATAACGAAAAAAAAACTGCAGAGTGCGCTTGGGAACCGAACATAGCTTTCCCGCTTCCCAACCAAATGCATTTTTTAAAAATGAAGAGCGAAAAAAAAAGTCAGGTGTGAGGGTATTTTAAGGAAGGTAGGAGAAACTGAAACCTTTATTATTCACAAAATAATCATATTACGTCCTTACACATTATAACTGTCCGGGAAGGAACCTCATTGCTGTCCTACCGTGCAGCATCAAATAACAACAAAGTGGGGGTCACTTCCGGCGCCCTAAAGAAAGGTATTTATGGATATGAAATCATAATTCGAAGTACATCCCATTGCTAACCGTGAAGTGTTTGTTCTTCCTAGGTCGTATACCCGCTTAGTTGTCCTCAGCTGATCACTTTACTTGCTGCGTTTCACAACGACAGCATCGCCTCTCATCTTTGCGCACCCGGCACACCCCAAGTATATGGTGGGTCCGCAAAAACCGTTACTAGGAAATTTGCATACCAATCCTTGTACCCTTCTAGCCGTAACAGTTTTGTGTGTCCATCTTGCAAGTATTGCAAGTAATCGAGTACGTTCAGATGTGTGTCTCTATAGATGTAATGAACAGTCGTGAATGTGATCCACGCCACTGCGTTCGTCTTATGACACGGAAAATACGTTCACTATGGAAAAAATACTATCTCAGAAAATTCTGCTGTGTAGATAGTGCGCCGTATGAACGCTATTATCTTCCTTGCGAGAGTCCAGACAGCCAATGCCTCACCACAGACCAGCCGATGGTCGTCCGTATCCAGCACGCCGCATTGCTGCCACAAGGGCGAATCCGCCAAATGTATTGCGTACTTTTATCATTCGTAGCGTATTTTCGGTTCGCTACAATGTACCATGTTGACCTGACTGTTGTAGGTAGGTGGGGACGGTGTACTGTGCGCCACACCACGTGCCAATTAACGGCTGGATGTTTTCGTTCCACCCTATTCCGGGCTAGTGCTAGTTCTTCGATGATCGTCCCCGTAAGCGAGTGATTCCTGTTGCGCCACCGTTAGAGCATAGTATTAATATACAGGGCACGCGCCTCCTCGTGCACGTTCACTAAACCAACGGCCCCTGTCGCGCTGGGAGGGTAAGGATGTTGTACTGTACCTTAAAGAGCTGTCCCAGGCTTACACAGTACCCAAAAGCCGCCTGAATCCTCATACCCATAGTGCGCGTCAAGGGGCAGGTGTCAGGTGGCACATTATGGGCGCGAGATAAAGGTTGACGAGTAATACTCGTTGCAGCATATCCATCGACCGTAAGGCGTTTAGTCGTACTGCCGTGCGGACTCTTAACAGCTGTCGGTAGTTGTCCGCAGCCGTTCCCGCCGTCTCCTTATGAAAGGTGATACCCAAACAGCGGAGGGTTAGCACCGCAGGTAAGGGTCCTTCCGTTCCTGGTTCTAATACACGCCCCAAATGCATGAATTGTGATTTTCGGAAGTTGACCTCGCTGCCAGCTGCTATCCCATTGCTGATTGAGCCTCCCTCTCATTCCGTACGAGGAACACAATGTCATCCGCGTATGCTCTGTATCTGAATAATAGATGCCTTAGGGAGATCCCGGTAAGACGGCGGCGAAGGCCTGCGAGGCACGGTTCTAAGGCGATCGCACATAGGAGGATTGACAAAGGGCAATCCTATCTGATTGATCATAAGATCTTAAAATACTCAGTTCTCCCTCCGTTGATCACCATCGCTGATCTGGCGCCGTGCAATAGCCGCATCACAGCAGTGGTCAATAATGGCGAGACACCCATCCTGTTCATCACCACCGCGAGGTACACATGATCCAAGCGATCAAAAGCATGACCGAAATCTACAGCAACCAGCGCCCCCTGGAGGCGGAATGCAGCCGCGAGGGCGACAACGTCACGATAGTCTCCCAAGGCTGCGTGGATATTACTGATGCCGCCAAGGCAAGTCTGATCGCCATGTATTCGATTCTCCAGCGACTTTTTGATACGACTTCCCAGGATGCGCATGAAGATCTTGTAGTCACTATTAAGGAGGGTCAAGGGGCGATAATCACAAGGCCGTTTGCCACCACGGGGCTTCGGTATGGGTATCATTAGCCCTTCCGTGAATTGAATGTGAACCGGTACTTCTTGCCACAGAAGCTCATTAAACATACATAGCCACATCGGTGTCATAATGGTCACAAAGGCAGGGTAAAATTCCAACGGGAATCCGTCTGGACCTGGGGACTTGTTGCAAGCACCTCGTGTAATCGCTTCCTCCAGCTCTTCACACGTAATTTCAGATAACCCGTCCGCTTCCCCGTTCACACTCGTCGCGTCTGGGATCTCTTCCAGAACGTTCCCCAGCTCCCTCTGACCCTCCCCGTTGCTCGCATAGAATCTGCTAAAATGATCCGTGAACGCCTGTGCTATGCCCCTTTGTGTTGAAAAACGACGGGCATCGCCGAGATCGATCTCACGTATTAACGTCATTCGTCTTCTTCGTCTTTCCTTTGTCACATAATGCATCGAGGGAACCTCGTTGGGCAGGCAATCCTGCGACCTCGAGCGTATTATCGTACCCGTCATCCGCAGCGTCGCAATTTGTACCAGCTTCGCCTTGGCCTTCTGGTGTAGGTGGTCGAGCCTGCAGTTCCCGGGAAGTCCTGCCATTGAGGAACCTTCTTCCCGGAACCTATTAACGTCCTCCGTAAAGCTGGCTTCGCGCACTCGACCCACCACAGCAGGACAGAACCGAAAGAATTGCGTCGACGGAGGCAGCCATGCCACGCGTCCTCCACCATTCGTCGGCATCCTGCATCACGCAGGTGGGAGACGTTCATCTTCCAATTACCCCTCCGTCTCCATACCTGCTGTCTACCAAGGTTAACCGTAGAAATATATGCCTCGTGGTCATATTTCTGCGTCCACCGTCGACGTTGCTAACGCCCTTGAAACGTAGATCCGATCCAAACGGCTCGCGGAGTGGCTTGTAAAAAATGAAAAAATGTATATCATGGTTGGTTGCGATACTTCAGGTCCCATGTATCGACTAATTCCATCCCGATGATCAGCTCCCGAAGTTCTTGACTAGGAGTATAGTTGGGATGTTGGTCCTTTCTGTCGAGCACACAATTAAAATCTCCGCCGAATATGCAAGCATCGTATCGTGCCTGGAACAAAGGGCGTAAAAATCTGCTCTGTCCTTTCTTTTATCCGAACCTGACCGTGCGTATATATTGATCAAACGTATTCCACCTATAGTCACCACCGTACGACGAGCAGAAGGCTCTACTTCGTCTGCCCGTATCCCTTCCTTTAATAGTATCGCTGTGCCAAAGCCTCTCTCGTCACACGGGGAACAGTAAAGGACGTAACCGTAAAAGTCCAAGGGGGGAAGTACCCGAACTTCCTGTAATACTGCTATGTCTAAATCTGCATCCTTTATCGAGTTAATGAGCATCTTGACTTTTACCGTCGTCCCAATGCTATTGATGTTAACAGACCCCATCCGATAAGCTTGATGCATGGCTGTCAACATAGATAGGGCACCTTACGGTCGCTAATTCTTCTGTACACAGGCTGCTTTCGAACTAACGTCCGCCGCCGTCCCTTCATATGGTCTGCCGTTACTCCGTGCACAATTCCGGTCTTACACCGGGAGAGTGTTTGGGAGCAGTTCCTCCGGCATCATCTGTTCCCCCTGGGGGTGGGTCTTCTGGCCAGTCCGCTGGCGTCCCATCGTTGTCGTGCGTTGTAGGCGCCGTAACTCCTCAGTAGCCTGTTGCCGTCGATCGAACTCCGCTGTTTCTGGAGCATCGTCATCGAAAGGTCGTGTCGCCGTCCCGCTGGCCACCCTTGCATCCACGCTAGGCAGTTCTGTATCCATGGTCGGCTGCTCTGTACCCGAAAACGTCTCAGAATTGCCTGCTAGATCAGAGTGGTCGTTCTCCACCGAGAGGCGGCGCTTCTTCCGGCGTTTTGGTGATAGCTGTTTTCGTTGCCCGGCCTCCTAATCAGAGGTCAGAATGGTCTCCGGTTGTTCGTCGGAATCATGCGCCGTCGTACTATCGACGTCTGCAAGTGCTTTATCTGAAGAGGCCGCAAGCGGCACCGAAGAGAAGGCGTCCTCTGACTGCTGCAGGCGATGCAGCGCAGCGTCTTCCTTCTTTGGCTCGCCACTATCTGCCTCTGTCTGTGTGTTCTGGTACGCTTATGTCTCGCGGCCCACGTCATCGCGTAATGCGGCGACCTAAGTCATGGGGAGCATAGTCGGATGCGGTGTGAGGGGTGGACCGTCCCGTGGTAGCTGTAACAATCTTGTTGAGTGCTCTCAGAACGGACGTGTGCCTCCTTCCCACACCCAGAGCACGTCCTTTGTTGTCCGTCGTTGATGACAATCGCCCTACAACTAGCGAAGTACAACTATGACGGAACGTGTTTTGGGAGTTCGATCCGTATTTGTCTGACGCCATTGAGGGCAGGATACGTCTTGAAGCTCGCCCATTTTTCAGCCACGTGGGATAGGACCGTTCCCTAAGGACGCAGGGAGTCTGTCACCAATTCTTCTGGCACTTCGAATGGAAGCTGAAAGACGCGGATCGTTCGGAGTCCCATGCCGGCGTGTTCAACCGTTACCGCTCCAACATTCCCGTCGGAATGACAGAAACGAAGTCCTTGTCGGTCTCGGAGTAGTAGTTAGTAACAAGCCGCTTCATTTATGAGCTTGACATAGATCACGCTGCTGACTATAGATAAGTGTATTCCAACTAGAACATCAGGTTCGATTTTCACCTCGTCCCGTAAATAACGTTCGATCTCGTAAGCCTTCGGTCGATCATATTCATTAATAAAATTAAATTTCACTGTCGATTTGAGGAACGACAAGGCCATGATTCTTTCTATGTATATCGCGGCACACCGCTACACACTTAACGTAAACACCCCTAGCTCAGACGTGCGGCAGGGACGTAAACACCGTCCGAGCCGCTGTGCTGCTGAATGCTGACTGCATCTGAGCCACCGAGGGCACAGAGGACATTGCGCCTGCAGGGACTTATCCCTTGCACGCTCCCCGTGAGACCCACATTCCCAACATGTCCACACCAATACATTTGTAGTGCGCCTAATAGACGTTTGCAGATTAATCTACCAAGTTGGGGCATAGCGTGTGCGTTCGCACAAGATGGTCAATGCCCGGGTAACCATATTTTAACTATATATGAAGGTAGTATCTGTTCCCGAAAGAACAGATACCATTGATGACCGTGCAGCTTCTCTAGAATGAAATGATAATTAAATCGTCACCCTAGCTGCAAAGAGGAGTTGATACACACAATTGGAGACATGTTGAAAATTTGTGCCCCATCGGTTCTAGAGAAGCTGCACGGTCATCAATGGTATCTGTTCTTTCGGGGACGGATACTACCTTTGTAGATTAATCTGCCATGAGTAATGAGTGTGATGGGCACACATCTGTTAGGCGCACTACGTATGTAGTGGTGTGGACATGTTGGGAATGTGGGTCTCACGGGGAGCGTGCAAGGGATAAGTCCCTGCAGGCGCACTATCCTCTGTGCCCTCGGTGGCTCATATGGATAGAGCGTCTGCCATGTAAGCAGGAGATCCCAGGCTCGAGTCCCGATCGGAGTACAGATTTTCAACATGTCCCCAATGATGTATATCAATGCCTCGTTGCAACTAGGGTGTCGATTTAATTATCATTTCGTTCTCTAAGTTCTTTCGTGGACGATTTATATTTACTTAATATTTCACCAACGAATCTGAGCCTGGCATCTGCTTTTCCTTCTGTTCTTTTACGTGGTCATTCTGCTTTACGTCACTCAAGATGGTAACATATATTTATTGTATATTAGTTACAGATTCCATCGTTTTGTTGCAAATAATGTAATCGACCAACAGTTGCCAGCTGCTAGTTTCTGCACCAATCACAAATCCTCTACCGGTCTTCCCACGACGCAACCTTCGTGAAGATAAAAACATCGTCAGCGAAGAGCCTCTGGCAGCCTCAACGTTATCCCGTAGTATAAATTGTGAACACAAACAACTCTATAACACTTGTTTCCGGTGCTCCGGAAATCGCATTTACGTATGACGATTTCACTCCAGCAATTATCCAGATTAATAATTATAATTGAAGTAATTCTGTGTAGTAATTCCGATATTCGTTTTATATCGGTCAGTAATGACCAAAGACGTCTATAGTCTCTAATGTGACGCCTTCACTTATCCAACATATCGACATTCCCAACAAGAGTAGAAGAACACAGCGCAACAATAATAGTTGTAAATCCAACAGAATTTCATGAAATAGTTGCGAGCCTTATGACTGAAATTTTCCCTGATCATGATGTGACTGTGCCACATGACTCAAAGATAATTTACATATGGAACACTGCAAGAGGCTTACCAATGACTCACAGTAAGAAATAGAGTAAATTGGTAATAATAAACAGTTAAGTCAGTTATGTTTTCCTTTCAAAAATTCAGGAAAATTGTAGCTGAATTGTGATAGGAGGTGGGTGTTTTGCACAATCAAGAAGTAGAATTCTAATCAAAATTTCAAAGAACACTGCAAAACTCTTCACTGTGTCATCACAACATCAATTTCAAGGTACTATGCTCGAAAATTTTCAGTGTTTCAGGAGCAAAGCAAAAATAATTTTCAGAATGATTAAGTACGAAACGATTAACCTTGTTGAGACAAATGACATTAAACTCCTTTATGATGGTAGCTGCGATACAGCTGCTATTAGATTCAGATCATCAGTTTAGCGATCACATCCTGACTGTAGATAAGGGCAAAAGGACAATAGGCGAACCACCTAAAACGGATCCATTACAGTTACGTAGTCAGGACTCGCATACTCCATCATCAGAGAGCGGGTTTGCCAAAGCTTCTGTAGAAAATAAGAATCACTAGATAATAAAAGAATAACGTCTCTTGCTACTATTTAGTTTCAGCCAAATACCCAACTATCATCCTGACTTGATAGGGGCACTTTCTGCTACCTACGTAATCAGCAGATGTGTGTAAGTGGATGATATGAAAGGCTGAAATGCTATGTAGTAACACTCATTTATAAAAGACACGGTAATTAAGTGACCTCCAAATGTAGACCTAAAACCGTCATTCCTGTATTCATAATAAGTCTTCTAAACATTGCTTGCAGCAACATATTTGATCCACTTCGCAAAGTTACTTTCTAGCAATTTCAAAATTACCATTCTGCAGAGTAATCTCTCAGACATAATTCACATACAACTTAACACTGACAACTACCCTGTTAGCATTATCTGTAAGGAAATTTAAACGTCATTCTGTTAGTGGCATTAGCAAAATAAACTATGCTACTTGAATTTAATTCGGAATGAGCAAACAGTAAGAGTACTTTGTATACCTTTATCTGCGTCCACAATCCTGCAGTATTCTAGGAAAGAGACCATTTTAGGTCTGGGCAGTTGCGCCTTCTCTTGCGACAGGTGACTAAAAACTTCATCAATCTACATTCATTCCTGTTGAGAGGACATTGTCTTCGTGCCCACCAGATTTATGTATTCATGTCAAATGAATAGGAACGGGATTTATCGTAGTCTGTATAAAAGGTCGTCACTCCTCTCATAATAACTCCAATCGAATTCATGTCGCTACGGTACTCGCATTCTGATTTATTGCTGTGCGTGCACCAGGTGTGACGTTGAAGAACTCTGTCGTTCAGTGAAAAAAAAAGTAATTCGAGAATGCGGGATCAACTTTGTGACTGGATTCGGAGTTTCCTAGCAAATAAAACTCAGCACATCACTTTTGTTGGGTGAAACTCCTCTGGTATTAAAGTAACTATGTGCAAAGGCGAGTCGTAGGATCGTTTCTGTTCGCTGTAAATACACCGTATTAAAAAAACTAAAAGGAGAATGCGATAGTCTTAGACAAAATTAGAGGAAAAGCTTGTATAATGGTAGTATCTGTAGTGATATGAACCAATTTGACCTCTCGATATCACCTACCTGTTACGTAGAAGTAGACAGTATGCACAATGCTTTATTGTGGCCACCACGGATCCTGACACTTCCTCCAGCCCTCCATTCCAGTGAATCATACAATCACACCTCGCTCCATTTGTATTGCGTCACATTAATTGGTTACGCGCTCCAATAACGCCTGCTCATTGTCGGTGGTTTGGGTACACGCCTAAGCTTTTAAATGTCCCCAAAGGCAGCTATTTAACGGATTCAGGGAGATGTGAACGGTGAGGCCATGCCAACGAACCCCCTCGATTAATTCATCACACATAAAACTTTACGGTAATCTACTCTCGCACGATCCATCGAAAATGGTATGGTACGTCTCGTGCATAGATCATTCCGGCAAGGGTAACGTTCTCCAATACTGATGGTAATTCACTGTGCTGGTATTATTGCTACACAGCACCTGTTAATCTCTTTGGTAAATGTAGGGTCCTATGAGTCACCGACACTGCCTGACGATACATTCGTACTGAAGCGATACGTAAGCCACACCCCCACAATTGTTCCAAGGTTTGTATCTGTCCAGACGTGCATATTGTGATAATACACGAGGGCGTGCTGAAAAGTAATGCCTCTGATTTTTTTAAATGTGAAAAGCCTTAAATCTTTTTGAATGAAACAAGCGTTGCTAACATTCTACGTCTTTGTTCTTCATATCTACGAGCATCATTCAATAATTAGACAAATTGGTCTGGAGAGAAAATCTTTTATATTTACAAAGTAATACTTTTTCTACTTTCCAACGTAGTCCCCTTGAACAATTGCACACTTGTTCCAACGGGCTACAAGCTTTTTTATTCCGGCTGCAAAGTACTCTTTATCTTGATATTTGAACCAATTTCCCACAAACGTTTTCACGCCCTCGTTGTCCTGGAACCTCTTCCCACGTAATGCCTCCATCAGTGCACTAAGCAAATGGAAATCACGTGCTAAATGAGGATGAGGCAGTACTTCCCAGCCCTTTTTGTCGATGATTCACGTTTTAGTTGAGCGATATGACGACTTGCGTTGTCTTGATGGAGAATCACACCTCTCCTCTGAGATCCACGACGTCTCTCTCTCATGGCTGGCTTCACCCTTTTTAAAAGCAAATCCGAGTTGTATTGACTGTTCATTGTACGCTGCTCGTCGAGATAATCACAAAAAACTCGATCTTCAGAATCCCAAAACACCGTCAACATGACTTTTCCTGCTGATGCTTGGGTTTTGAATTTTTTCTGGCCAGGTGAGTTGGTGTGCTTCCATCCAAGCTTCATTACAAGTTAAAATTTTGATGAGGAAGTGCTTACCTTCTCTTTCACAACGTTTCTTTAGCTCTGTGCACACTCTCAACCCTGTTTCATTGTGTAGCCGCGTCAACTCCTTTGGACCCATATTGCACATGTTTTGCGGTACGTCAGCTTGTTACAGATAATGTTATGAACTGTACCAGTGCTAACTTGATCTTATTAACTATCATTTCCGCAGTTACACGGCGGTCGATACGAATAGTGTCAACAATTTGACTTTCAAGAGGCAGTTGAAACAACTGGTCGGGCAAAAAAAAAAAAAAAATGGTGCAAATGACTCTGAGCACATAATATCTGTGGCCATCAGTCCCCTACAACTCAGAACTACTTAAACCTAACTAATCTAAGGACATCACACACATCCATGCTCGAGGCAGGATTCGAACCAGCTGCCGCAGTACTCGCGCGGTTATAGACTGAAGCAGTGGTCGGCCAGACCGGTGTTCGTCAATATTACTGAGTCGCGTACATATTTGCACGATTCATACCACCTTCACGATAAACGTTAGACATTCTATAGGATATATTCAATGGTTTCTCGCTTTCAGCAATTAAAAAAACAAATAACAGTACGTTGTTCAACTAATGTGGACGTTTCAGGCGGACTCGCCATTTTGAAATGTATTTTTGAAGTTATAAACAAAACAATGATAATACGTCAGGTGATCAGGACTCATTCCAGTGATGCCGTCTTAAGGCCATAAAAGTACCAAACTTGTCACGCTAACAGTTTTTTCCCCAGACCAATCGTCTCTTTAGTTATTGAAAGACCCTGTTACATATTTACAGGCATCTGCCACCACAGGGCTCCGAATTGCAGTTTGTGTCATGGCAGTGCGTAAGTAAATATATCGGTGTATGAGAAACAACGAGCTGTAGGTATGAAGAACAAAGATATAGCATGTTAACAACTTTTTTCTTTTAAAAAGTCGTAAGATTTTTCATATAAAAAATTCGGAGATATTACGAGGGGCGTTCAACAAGTAATGCACACAAACAATCCTCCTGCAGGTAAGGTTACCACACCTGATGATGGCCACGTAATAGCCAGAAACCGATCGTGGCTTAAGCACTGAAATCAAGAAAAACCTTACAAATGAAGCGGTATTAACGCAATGCAAACAAATTTTTCTCTGGCAGTTTCAGTAGAAACAAATGCAGAGTTTGTTGTTGAACATCGCGGAACATTCCCGCTTCAGCATCTATAACTACACGAAGTTCCGACAGGTAGCGATGTTATGCATAGCTTTCAAAATGTGTCTGTAACGGTGGTCCTTTCTAAGCCGAGAGCTGTCATTGAGTTTCTTTTTACGGAAAACCAGACCATCGCAGATATTCCCAGGCGATTGCAGAATGTCTACAGAGACCTGTCACTGTACAAAAGCACCATGATTTGTTTGTTGAGGGGTCTGTCATAATCACAACAAAGCCGCGCGAACCTGTCCGATCTTCCTCGTGCAGATTGACCCCACACAGCTGGCGCTCCCGCAGTATTGGAATGTGAGGACACCCTGATTCGACGTGATTGACTGATTACGATCCAACACATCGTTGCACTACTGAAAGTATATGTTGGTATTATTTATACACCGCGTCCACCAGCTGGGGTATTCAAAGGTGTGTGGCCGCTGGATCCTCGCCACCCAACCTAAAGCCATAAAGAGAAACGAAGCGCCATCTGTGCGGACCTGTTTGCACGTTACGACGCTGATCATGACAATTTCTTGCCGAATATCATCACAAACGATGAAACATGGATTCATCAATTGGAACTGGAAACAAAACTACAATCCGTGCAGTGGCGTCACACCACCCCTCCTACGAAGAAAAAGCTCAAAGAGGCGATCTCTGACGGTAGAGTCACGCCGACGATCTTGTGGGACTCTGAAGGGGTTATTCTCTTTGATGTCCGCCCTCATGGTGCAACGATCAGCTCTGAAATGTGATGTGAAGAAAAGTTCAGTGCGTTTGTCGCCACAGAAATGCAAAAGATTTTTTCTTTTTCTATGACAACTCAAGGCGTTAAGCAAGTCTGCCCACCTAAGAGGAGTTCACAAAACTTCATTGGACTGTTCTTCCTCATCTACTCCACAACCAGGATCTCTTATCTTACAACTCCCATCTGCCTGGTCCTAAGAAGGATACACTCCCCGGGAAGCAGTATGTGGACAATGGGGAGATTACTGACGCGTCCGCCATCGATAAATAGAGTGGTACCATGCGGACATACAGGCCTTCCTAGTACGGTGACCAACGCCATTGCACTGGACGCTGAGAAGTTGATAAACAGGGTCTTCTAGCCAGAAGAGCGGGAAATAATGCAGACCTGAATAAAACTAACCTATTTTCACGAAAAGAAAAAAAAGTGCTGCTTACTTATTGAACGCTTCTGGTACTTTTCAGGACACCACAGTAACTGTAATCGAGCAGGCCAGACTGCTGGCGGAAGAGCTTGCACGCGTTGCGAGTAATAGGGATAAAGAGACTGCTCGTGCGGAACTGGCCACGCAAGCGTGCGGTTGATACCTACATGTTTTCAGGATCATCTTCTACGTGTCGCAATTCCTGCTATTCTGTCTCCGTCGTACGAACTGTGATGGGCCTACAGCTGTTCATTTCTGCTGCAAATGATCCAGTGCCCGTAACTCGCTGGAACAGCCAACTGAACATACTAGTGGAAGCAATCGCTCATTTTGGATGTAGTTCCGCTTCATTCTTTTTGTTAGGCAGTGTATATTCCAAATAGGTGAAAGATTTTTCTCTTTTGTATTGAGCATCGTGAATATCTACTGCGCTGTTAAGATTGTAAGTTGCTTACCACCTCACAAGTTTTGAATTAGAGATCAGCAGCAGAAAGCTATTCTTTTCTGGAAATCATGTTCACTTGATGCTGAAGAACATGGACATAAACAGCTACCATGTAGATTTGTCTAAACGGTTATTTTACTTACCACGTAATCACTTGATAAAGAATAGCAAGAGGTTTGTTATGACAAGACTACCTCCGCCTTTATGACCTCTCACTCGCCCTCTGACTTTTTGTTCCGGTTTCTCCAGGCAACTATAAAGAACACTTGCGTACAGTAGTTGAAAAACATAGTAGTGAATGGCAGGACCGCATTCCGCTTCTAGGTATAGGTAATTCTGGGATACTTTCCGACTACCATAGGTAAATTAAATCTCTTTTCGTTAGGATATTTCATTACTCAGTGAATAACACAAGCTACAGGAAGAGAACTGCAGGAACCAATGGAGTGTGATGCCGAAACACCTGTTCTTAAATACGAATAACTTGACTACCAGTTAGGGAAATGTAGTAACGTTGCGTAACCTCAACGGTAGTTTTGGTTGAATCACATACCGTATTGACAGAAGGAATTTTCTTTGTAGAAACGCCGAAACGCCGAAAAACAAAAAAATACAAACATGTTTTGAAAGAAGTTTTCAACAGTAGTAATTTTGCCACGTTTCCATTTGATGTTCTGAATGTGAAGTTTGTTTAATTCATTATCTAGCACCTTCCTGGTAAGGAAGCTTCACCGTTTTGTAGGATCGTATCTGTCTCCCTGAAACCCATTTCTCCAAAAACAAGGTAGGACCCACTATTAGCCTCTACAGCACGTTTCAAGTATACAGTACACGTAGATGTATAAATGTGATCAATAAATTTGCGGCACCATGAAGACAGAAAGAAGAACGTCAAATTGGAACAGAATATACTACACATGTAGATTAGCAAATTATTAGTGTTGGAGTGCGACTGGACAAAGTCAGTAGGAATGATGTCACCTACATTCTGTATGAAATGACAGATTACGCAGCCTTTTTAATTCAGAAATCGCATTTGAATGTTGCTTGTTTGTGAGAAGTTAGACTTATGCCTCTTGCATGAACAAAAAACCTCTTCGATTACCACCATAGATCCCATGGAAGCCCAAATGAATGTAACACATACCATAATTTTGCCCTCACCGACCTGCATCTGCGACACAGTGGATGTTTCGTGCCACCCTTAGCCTGGATGACGGCGTGTAAGGACCTAACCATCGACCATGTGTAGCAAGAAATGCGATTCATTCGACAGCCGACGTGTTTCTGTTGATCCACTTTGAAATCTGAGTGGTGCTGTGCCCACTGCAGTCGTAAGTGACGATGTCAATGGGTCAACGCAGGAACACGTAGCGATCGTGTGATGTGGAGCTACATGTTAAACAATGGTCTGAAGGGTGTGTTCTGAAACACTTGTGCCTGCTCCAGCGTTGTACTCTATCGTCAGATCTACGACAGATCGCTGCCTCTACGTTTTGTGATGAGACGTGGTTATCCAGTACCACACGGCCTGCTCGTCATTTCACCATTCTTCAACCCAACAGGAGACAAGATTCTTTGTTTCAGAGCTTTTCGTTTCCAGTCGCAGCGCCACAACAATGTGCCCTCTGTCAAAACCGCTTGTATCAGTGGATTTCCGCATTTGTGACCCGTATCTTTGCTTTAATGACTGTCCATTCGTCTCTCATCAGCTTACATTTTTTCCTTTCTGCGTCACGTGCCCGCACATCAGCAGAAGGCATTTAGCCCCGCGGTGTGCAGTGATCATAATGTTTTGGCTCACCAGTTTATTGAGCCATATAATACTAGTGGCAGGAACCTGGCTGAAACCAGATATTAGTAGCAATGGCATTCCAAAGTCGGACTGGAAGGTATACCGTAACCATAGGTTGAACTTTGGTAGTGCAGGCTTGGCTATAGCCGTAAAGAACACGGATCATCTAGTGACATTGCGAATGTCAAATAATTTGGCTGAGGATAGGTATCAAAGGTAGATGAAACATGGTCACAATTTCTTTTATAGACCCCCGCCTGAGAAGCAATAGTAACAGAATATTTTATGGGTAACATTAAGAATGAACTGTCTCGAGCTGGCCGAAGTGGCCGTGCGGTTAAAGGCGCTACAGTCTGGAACCGCAAGACCGATACGGTCGCAGGTTCGAATCCTGCCTCGGGCATGGCTGTTTGTGATGTCCTTAGGTTAGTTAGGTTTAACTAGTTCTAAGTTCTAGGGGACTAATGACCTCAGCAGTTGAGTCCCATAGTGCTCAGAGGCATTTGAACGGTTTGAACTGTCGCGGATTTCCTTGTCATGTGGTAGTTAACGGTGGAGATTTCAACTTACGAGATATAGACTGATAGGTTCAAGAAGTCCGAAGTCGTCTATGTGCATCATGCAAAAATTACCTTCTAAAACAAATCAGAGAATCGACACCTAAACGCAACATATTGTATCTCCTGGTCCCTGATAAGCCCGAAAGTTTCGACTCAGGGAATCAGGCCTTTGCAGCATCACTGAATATGGCCCTAAATATCGGTATCGTATAAAAATCAAAGTATGGTCAACACCTCCTCCTAAATTACTAATTTGTTAAGACTTAATGCACAATCACTCACTATCGTGAAGGAAGCCCAAGTAAGCGTAAAAACCGCCAACTTCATATTCAGGCAGGGTTGAGGGTGATAACTGGTTCATGGAGAAGCGGAGAGGATATGGAAAAAGAGATGGGGTGTAGTAGATGGACCTATAGAGGGGGGAAGGAGATGGACAGGAAAGATGGGCAGGGAGAGAGGTGGTTAGAGACGGGAAAGGGGGGGGGGGGCGGACTAGCAAACGACATCGATAAATAAGCACCGTGGGTACGCCGGGTTTCTCAGCTAGTAGAAATGTACAGAGAAGTAAGAAGATATTTGCGGTTCACAAGAGCGGCAAAAACAGATTTCGGTTTACCTGGAAATAAATATGAAAATTTCATATCCGACATTGGAAGTATTAGGCATCAATGGCCAAATTTATGGTGTGTTGCACAGTAAGCTTTAGATTGGTATATACCGAGAAAATTTGTGAGGGATGGGAAAAACACACCATGGTTCTAAAGTTGCCACGAAAGCAAAGAGAGATTTACCGAAAATTTAAACGTATCCAAAGCCTCACAGACAAGGAAAAACTAAACACAGCCTAATTTTGAGCAAGCAAAGTGATGCGTGAAGCGTTGAACAAATTCGAAGTAGAATTCTATCTACTGACTTCATTGGAAATCCTGTGAAGTTTTGGTCTTAGGTTAAATCGGTAAACAGTTCGAAGCAAATTGTCCATCTGTTCGATGCCGTCGAAACGGAGGACGATAGGAAGAAAGCCGAAACCCGTGACAGATTTAGTAATACGATATTGCAGTGCTCGTGTTCAGGAATACGATGGAAATTTCCTTCAGACGTGTGTCACTCGAACTTTGTATCGTATTTCTGACCAACAAAGGCAATATCGTATTTACTCACGGACACCGGGAAGCGACTTTCAATTACGATGTCTCCTCTATATGGGAGTGTTCATATGAATGTGCAACTGTACTTTGTTGACCCATAGTCGACGACTTATGGAAGTTTGGGGCTTAGTCGTGAGTCGTGATCGAATAGGCAAAGAGGTAAGGCGACGGCTCGCGATAAGCGGGAAATCCAGGTTCCAGTACCGGTCCAGCACTAATTGTCATTTTCTACATACCATTATACGGCTGATGGTTGTCTATATTCACAACTGCGAATACATTTCATGGGTTCCGTAATAAGTGACCGTGGGATAAAAAGCAACTGAAATCGGTCGACAAAGGAAAGGCCACTGCATTTTATGGAATATCTGTCCGATTCTACACAGAGAATGCAAACAGTAGTACACGATAGGTGGCTGAAAGAGCGCAGCATTCCTAGTAATGCAGAAAATGCGTAGGTCATTCCCGTTTTCAAGAAGGGTCTTACAACAGGCGCACGAAACTATAGCTCCATATCTCTAGCTTCGGTCTGTTGTAGAATTTAGGAGCATGTCCTGTGCTCGCTATTATTACGTATCTAGAGATAGAACTTTTCCTCTGTAGGTATCAGCACGGATTCCAAAAACAACAATCGAAACTAGCTCAGCCTGCTCTGCACATCCACGAGGCCCAGGAAACAACAGATGCCAGCGATAAGCTTCTCGTGTTTCTGGGCCCCAGTCACATATTTTGAGATCAAGTTCACTGCATTTGTAACAACTGTATTGATGTTCATTCTGTAGCTCAATAGTTCCACGGCCGGAAAACATGTCTGCTACCTGTTTGCCATATATTTCGGTGATTTCGTACGTATCTAGACTCTGCGAAACTCACCATAAACAAATATACCATATTGTGCACAAATAAACAGAAGGGCCCTTTGCTGTATGGTTATACAATTGTAGAACAAGTACTGGAAGGAGTGATGTGCATAAAGATGGGTTGCGTTGATTTGGGGGAGGAGACCAAACTGCGAGGTCATCGGTCTCATCGGATTAGGGAAGGATGGGGAAGGAAGTCGGCCGCGCCCTTTCAAAGGAACCATCCAGGCATTTGGCGGAGGTGATTTAGGGAAATCACGGAAAGCCTAAAGCAGGATGGCCGGAAGCGGGATTGAACCGTCGTCCTCTCGAATGCGAGTCCAGTGTGCAATATGCATAAACTATCTTGCAGTACGCATTTGAAGCGGTTTAAAGTGGAACGGCGATATAAAACAAATCACAGGTAAGCCCAATGCCAGAATGAGATTCATTGGACAAAATTCTCGGGAAATGTAGTCTACCTACATAGGAGGTAGCTTACACAACTGTTATATGCATTATACCCGAAAATTACTTGCGACCCGTACCAGATAGGATTTAGAGGGGTAACAGACAAGTTCAAAATAAGAGCAACGCATTTCGCTATGGATAATATCAAAGCCCCCCCCCCCCCCCTCCCATGAACCATGGATCTTGCCGTTGATGAGGTGGCTTGCGTGCCTCAGTGATACTGATAGTCGTACCGTAGGTGCAACCACATAGGAGGGGTATCTGTTGAGAGGCCAGACAAACGTGTGGTTCCTGAAGAGGGCCAGCAGCCTTTTCAGTAGTTGCAGGGGCAACAGTCTGGATGACTGACTGATCTGGCCTTGTAACACTAACCAAAACGGCCTTGCTGTGCTGGTACTGCGAACGGCTGAAAGCAAGGGGAAACTACAGCCGTAATTTTTCCCGACGGCATGCAGCTTTACTGTATGGTTAAATGATGATGGCGTCCTCTTGGGTAAAATATTCTGGAGGTAAAATAGTCCCCCATTCGGATCTCCGGGCGGGGACTACTCAAGAGGACGTCATTATCAGGAGAAAGAAAACTGGCGTTCTACGGATCGGAGCGTGGAATGTCAGATCCCTTAATCGAGCAGGTAGGTTAGAAAATTTAAAAAGGGAAATGGATAGGTTAAAGTTAGATATAGTGGGAATTAGTGAAGTTCGGTGGCAGGAGGATCAAGACTTCTGGTCAGGTGACTACAGGGTTATAAACACAAAATCAAATAGGGTTAATGCAGGAGTAGGTTTAATAATGAATAGGAAAATAGGAATGCGGGTAAGCTACTACAAACAGCATAGTGAACGCATTATTGTGGCCAAGATAGATACAAAGCCCACGTTTACCACAGTAGTACAAGTTTAAATGCCAACTAGCTCTGCAGATGACGAAGAAATTGAAGAAATACATGATGAAATAAAAGAAATTATTCCGTAAACGTACTAGGCGAATATGGATTGGGGCTAAGAAATGAAAGAGGAAGCCGTCTGGTAGAATTTTGCACAGAGCACAACTTAATCATAGCTAACACTTGTTTCAACAATCATAAAAGAAGGTTGTATACATGGAAGAAGCCTGGAGATACTGACAGGTTTCAGATAGATTATATAATGGTAAGACAGAGATTTAGGAACCAGGTTTTAAATTGTAAGACATTTCCAGGGGCAGATGTGGACTCTGACCACAATTTATTGGTTATGAACTGTAGATTAAAACTGAAGAAACTACTAAAAGGTGGTAATTTAAGGAGATGGGACCTGGATAAACTGACTAAAGCAGAGGTTGTACAGAGTTTCAGGGAGAGCATAAGGGAACAATTGACAAGGAGGGGGGAAAGAAATACAGTAGAAGAAGAATGGGTAGCTTTGAGGGATGAAGTAGTGAAGGCAGCAGAGGATCAAGTAGGTGAAAAGACGAGGGCTAGTAGAAATCCTTGGGTAACAGAAGAAATATTGAATTTAATTGATGAAAGGAGAAAATATAAAAATGCAGTAAATGAAGCAGGCAAAAACGAATACAAACGTCTCAAAAATGAGATCAACAGGAAGTGCAAAATGGCTAAGCAGGGATGGCTAGAGGCTTATCTCACTAGCGGTAAGATTGATACTGCCTACGGGAAAATTAAAGAGACCTTTGGAGAAAAGAGAACCACTTGTATGAATATCAAGAGCTCAGATGGAAACCCAGTTCTAAGCAAAGAAGGGAAAGCAGAAAGTTGGAAGGAGTATATAGAGGGTCTATACAAGGGCGATGTACTTGAGGACAATACTATGGAAATGGAAGAGGATGAAGATGAATTGGGAGATATGACACTGCGTGAAGAGTTTCACAGAGCAGCACTAAAAGACCTGAGTCGAAACAAGGACCCGGCAGTAAACAACATTCCGTTAGAACTTCTGACAGCCTTGGGAGAGCAAGTCATGACAAAACTCTACCATCTGGTGAGCAAGATGTATGAGACAGGCGAAATACCCTCAGACTTCAAGAAGAATATAATAATTCCAATCTCAAAGAAAGCAGGTGTTGTAAGATGTGAAAATTACCGAACTATCAGTTTAATAAATCACGGCTGCAAAATACTAACGCGAATTCTTTACAGACGAATGGAAAAACTAGTAGAAGCCGACCTCGGGGAAGATCAGTTTGGATTCCGTAGAAATGTTGGAACACGTGAGGCAATACTGACCCTAGGACTTATCTTAGAAGCTAGATTAAAGAAAGGCAAACCTACGTTTCTAGCATTTGTAGACTTAGAGAAAGTTTATGACAATGTTGAATGGAATACTCTCTTTCAAATTCTGAATGTGGCAGGGGTAAAACACAGGGAGCGAAAAGCTATTTACAATTTGTACAGTAACCAGATGGCAGTTGTAAGAGTCGAGGGACATAAAAGGGAAGCAGTGGTTGGGAAGGCAGTGAGACATGGCCGTTGCCTCTCCCCGATGTTATTCAATCTCTATACTGAGCAAGCAGTGAAGGAAAGAAAAGAAAAATTCGGAGTAGGTATTAAAATCCATGGAGAAGAAATAAAAACTTTGAGGTTCGCCGATGACATTGTAATTCTGTCAGAGACAACAAAGGACCTTGAAGAGCAGTTGAACGGAATGGACAGTGTCTTGAAAGGAAGGTATAAGACGAACATCAACAAAAGCCAAACAAGGTAATGGAGTGTAGTCGAGTTAAGTCGGGTGATGTTGAGGGAATTAGTTTAGGAAATGAGACACTTAAAGTGGTAAAGGAGTTTTGCTATTTGGGGAGCAAAATAACTGATGATGGTCGAAGTAGAGAGGATATAAAATGTAGACTGCCAATGGCAAGGAAAGCATTTCTGAAGAAGAGATATTTGTTAACATCGAGTATAGATTTAAGTGTCAGGAGGTCGTTTCTGAAAGTATTTGTATGGAGTGTAGCCATGTATGGAAGTGAAACATGGACGATAAATAGTTTGGAGAAGAATAGAAGCTTTCGAAATGTGGTGCTACAGAAGAATGCTTAGGATTAGATGGGTAGATCACATAACTAATGAGGAAGTACTGAATAGGATTGGGGAGAAGAGAGGTTTGTGGCACAACATGACTAGAAGAAGGGATCGGTTGGTAGCACATGTTCTGAGGCATCAAGGGATCACCAATTTAGTATTGTAGGGCAGCGTGGAGGGTAAAAATCGTAGGAGACCAAGAGATGAATACACTAAGCAGATTCAGAAGGATATAGGTTGCAGTAGGTACTGGGAGATGAAGAAGCTTGCACTTGATAGAGTAGCATGGAGGGCTGCATCAAACCAGTCTCGGGACTGAAGACCACAACAACAACAATATCAAAGGAATACGGGCCCATACGGTGGCTCAAAGCAATCATTCTTCCTGCAAGCATCCACAAGTGGGTCAGGAAAAGGGCGAAGTGAAGTACACAGAACTACCCAGCGCTGCACACGGTAAAATTGATTACATACGCAGATGCAGATGATGGGGCAGCAGTAGAAGGCATACCAATAGTCATATATGGAACGACATCGCTGGTCACAGACGATCTTCGGACCTGTAAACAGCATCGCAAATGTATCGATGTGTTGGAGGCTTTGAGGTGAACTACAGTTTCCCAGATTGCACACGTCATCGTCACACAGTCCCGTACCTTGCCTAATGGAATGAGGGACCACTGTGTACATAACACGATGACGTCAAACTTTCGTAGCTACGAGATTGGACAGCAGGCGCTAAATTTCTGATTTATTGTGGTCAATCACCATGCTGTACCTTCAACGTGTTCATACCTTCATCTTAAGAGATAATGCAAGAATACATCATTTTCGTGCTGTCCCGACCTACACAGGGCATTCGATCTTTCCACCAAGCCATCACATTCTCCGGGTCTCTCGCACATTGAACATTCAGTCGTGAGTTACCGGAAGTTTGGCCATCCACTACTCGCCAGTCACTGTTCTTTTGTCATCAGTCTTCTGACTGGTTTGATGTGGGTCGCCGCAAATTCCTCTGCTGTAACAACCTTTTTATCTCAGAGCAGCAGTTGCAACCAACTTCCCCAATCATTTGCTTCATGTATTCCAATCTCTGTCTTCCCCTACAGGTTTTATCTTCTACAGCTTTCACCAGTACCGCGGAAATTAGTAACTGGTAACAGATGTCCTAACAGCCTACCACTTCCTCTTTTCATTGTTTTCCATATATTTATTTCGTCACCAATTCTGTGGAGTACCTCCTCATTCCTTAGCTTATCAGTCCACCTAGTTTTCAACATTCTTCTGTAGCACTACATTTCAGATGTTTCGATTCTTCTGATTTCCGACAGTCCACATTTCGTCACTGGACAATGCTGTGTTCCAAACATAAAATCTCAGAAACTTCTTCCTCAAATTGAGGCCTATATTTGTTACTAGCAGACTTCTCTTGGCCAGGGATGCCCTTTTCCCATTGCTAGTCTACTTCTTATGTCACCTTGCTCTGTCCGGCATGGGTTAGTTTGCTGCCCAAGCAGCAGAATTCCTTAACTTCAGTTCTTTTCTGATCCTCAATTCTCATGTTAAAGTTGTCGCTTTTCTCATTTCAGCTACTTCTCATTACTTTCGCTTTTCTTCTACTTACACTCATTCCGTACACTGTACCCATTACCGTCTTCATTCCATTCAAGGGATCCTTTAACATTCTTGTTTTCTTTTACTGAGGAAAGCAAATTCATCAGCAAATCTTTGAATTGAGATTATTTCGCCTTGAATTTTAATCCCACTGTTGAAGCTTTCTTTTATTCCCGTTGTTGATTCTTCAGTGTGTAGGTCCAACCATACGGATGAAAGACTACATCCCTGTCTTACATCTTTTCTCGCTATATGACTAATTAACTGTAGAAGTAAAAGGCATCTAATGAGATCCTGTATCGGTCAAGCAAGCTCATTTAGAAGCAGTACCCAGGCATGTTAAACGCATTGGTGCTCCCAGAGGTGTAGCTCTAGGCAGTCATATATATATATATATATATATATATATATATATATATATATATATATATATATATATATAGTGCGTCTGTTTGTACATAAACATTGGATGCAACAGTTATATTTGCAATTTGAGGACAGTGTATTGAACAACATTTGCAGACTAATAATTATAGCTATTAGAGTAGTATGTTTTTAGCTTGGTTAGTGCCTCCAAGTACATATGGGAAGAGCAAGCCATTAATGCTTATTTTATTCTAGGTAGCATGTCGATCGTTGAAAGTACTGATGTGTGGCTACGAAACAATTAGTCTGTACTTAGTGGTGTAGTTATGACTATGCAGAAAAACTCAGGTAGTAAATTATGTAATGTGTTTGGGGGAAGACTGTCTTATGCAGAGAACAAACAACTAATGTACTGGTGTGTGTACATATTAAGGTTACACATATAAAAATATCTGTACATATACTCATTACACGCTGTGTGTAAAGCAGCAGGGGTGTAACCAGTAACTTCGCCGAAACTCCTGCATCGATTTCTACAATATTCGTCACACTCATCACCAGTGCCAGCAATGTGGAAGCGAGAACTTCCTGGCTCCCATAAGGGTGGAGATATGAAAAAAGTTATTTTTTTCGTGTGCTGCCACGCAGGCTGTCCTGCATAACAGGTGTGTTTTGTCAGAGTAGTGTAGCAATGTCTTATAGACCCACTTTACAGGACAACGTACACATTACAGGCAAGAAATGGTGTACCAGCGACAATGTGTGTGACGCTCTGCATGATAGATGTGTTGGCTTAGTAATGCCCTGCCTTACTGATCTACTTTGCAGGGAAGTCTACAGACCAGGGACAAGAAATTTTTTTCTAACCCCCAACATGTAGGCTACCCTGCCAGGCACATTTAGTTATTTACTATTAGTGTTGCAATTTTCATGGCCATTGTTGTGTTCAGATTATAATGAGTAGCCCACATAGAGCTGTGCCTATTGTGTTCCCTGTGTTGCACCTGCCAGCTAGGCAGGTGGAGGCAGTGCGGCCATGACGGCTGGGTCGCCAGAGTGGCGTCGCGGTGCGGTGTGGAGCGGCGCCCAGCTGGGCATCTACCGTGACCTGGGCGACGAGGAGGGCGGCGCCACTAGCAGAGGGCGCCGCGACGCCTGGCGCCTGCGCTGCTGCCTCGCCACCGCCGGCGTCGCGCTCGCCGCTCTGCTGGTAAGTCGGCCGTCGGTGTTTCCAGCTGCTGCCGCTGCGGCGCATTTCTCCAACACTCTTTGAAGAGTCTCGACTGTTGGTAACACTGAACACTGTAATGCAAAAAATGATCAACTGGAAACTCCTGAACATGCTCATATCACTTCTCGCTATTACAATCTCTTCATGAAACTTTTGTTATTATTAAACCTAATCGGCACCTGATTCAGTATACAGATCAGTCCTCACAATTCGTGGGGCCAGTACTGACTGCATCTACATGCACAACATACGATATCAAATCCCAACACCAGTAAATAATTCCTCTGGGTAACATATTCACACGATATAATTGCAAATAAACGGGTTAAAGTAAGCACGAGGAAAGCCATTTTACATTTGAAATACTGGTACAATAACAACTGGTGGGAAAACCAGAGTGTTAAATGCAAAGATGTAAGTGTGCATCCATTGTTTTGTACAGGTTCTGGATGTAAGTATGTGGGATGGCCTTCCATGTATGTTGCACTTAGTCGATACAGGGATGATTAATGCTGGTGGCAGAAGACACACGATGTCCCATATGTGCTCGAGTGGAGACAGACCTGGTGATCGAACAGGACAAGGCAACATGTCTACACTCTGCAGAGCACGTTGGATTACAACAGCGGTATATGGGAGAGCGCTATCCTGTTTGAAAACACGCCCCTCCGCAACCCGAGGGAGCGCCTGCAATTACACCAGATTGTAAACCAGACCATAAATCCAGGTGTAAGTCCATTGTGGCTAGCTGCCAAATAGGTTGGTTGCAGGGACACACCTGTCTCCTGATAACCAACGCACTTCCATCAACGGCACCAAGGCAGAACGGGGTTTCATCAGAAAAAAGAATAAATCTTCACTCCACCATCCAATGCACTCTCGCTTGACACCATTGAAGTCAAACGGTGGTGGTTTGGGGTTCGTGAAATGCAAACTACTGGGCGTGGGACTCAGATATGTCCTTGAAGTAACGGTTTTATAACCGTTCTGTCACTGTGGTGCCAGTGGCTGCTCAAATTGCTGCTGAAGATGCAGCAAGATGCGCCACATCCGTACGCCAGACACGATGATCTCCCTTCTCGGTAGTGCCACATGGCCGTCTAGAGCGCGGTCAACTAGCGGCCGTACATATCCATGAGTACCGCTGCCAATAATGTACAATAGCTACACATCTACCAATACTTTCTGCAATATCACAGAAAGAACATCAAGGTTCTTCTAGCCCTATCACAAGACCTCGTTCAAACTCATGAGCTGTTGATTATGGTACCCTCGTCTTTGTTGCCTTAAAGGCATTTTTGACTACCGTCAACTCACCACGTCCAATCTCAAAGTTAACTAACACTTACTACCGCTATAGACCGAACCTGAAGCAAATCTGATGTGCATCCTCATAGTGGTGTTATTAGCGGCATTGTTACGTGACTAGAGCGAAATTTGTCTTTGCGTCGTCTTTCACATGTCGAGAAACACATACGGGCTTACGTTTGTCTCTCACAGCTTCTTCTTAGTCTTAAGACATTTCTCTGTCAGTGTATAATCACATCCTACAAGAATTTTATTTGACACTGCCACCTTCAATGTAGTGCTCTTTGTAGCTCAGGTATCGATCCTAGCGCTGCTGCCATAACGGAATGCATCCTGAAAGTAATTTTTAGTCAGTGTGTTCAGCACAACTGGCGACTGCCCTTTAATCTCCTCTGTCGTGTGAAATATCCATCACTTATACTTAATTTTCAACTTGGAAAAGAAAGGAATCGCAAAGGACCTTGTATAATTGTCGTATGAGGACGAGCCGCCGTGATGTACTTTGTAAAAGCTGTAAGTGACCTCACATTGTTGTCGTGAAGGACTCGGACATTGCTGCGGCACTCCTCCGGACCCTCCTTTTCACATCTTCGCTCTGCCACCTTAGGGCATCACCAGTGTCGTGGATGGTCTGCCTACAGTCTTTCACAACCGCATTCCGAGCAGCACTGACGTTTTCTGGTATAATGCCGATAGATGGTCGTCCTGAGCGTTCATTATCGTCAAGAGATTTACGGCCCTTTTCAAAACGTTTAAACCAATCAATCGTTTGCGTCTGGGCGAGAGAGTGATTACCGAGTGTTTGCACACACATTTCGTATATTTGTGTGGCTGCTTTACCAAGCTTAAAACAGAACTTGATACAACAACGCCATTCTATCGGGTCGGTCATTACAAAATCACAATCACGAGCAAATGTCACAATGGAAAACCAACCTCCAGAAATTAACTTAGATGGGAGGAATAGTGGGACATGAAACAAATATTGCACCGCTCTAAGCGGCGGTTGGTTGTAATATCGTCTTTAAGTTCCGGTCATAAAACGCGGGAACTTCTATAGTAAACAAGATCGAGAGGAATATACACTACCAGAAGAGAACGTAACAAATTCAAGGACTAAGTTCAGGGCCACCAGGGTACGCTCGTAATATGCACGTGCTGGGGGCAGGGTGCAGGACGTCACAGTGTTGGCTCTGCTGGCAGTAAGTGGGTTTAGAGGTGAACAGAGGTCGCAACATTCTTTCTAGGTCACAACCATGAACAAAGAATAGGAGATCGAAGATGTGAGAGAAGGAACTTGCTAGAAGAAAATGATGCACGTTTACCGAAGCCCCAATGGTGCACTGAATAGTGGGCATGAAATATAACTCTACTGTTATACACAATAAGAGGCCGTTTTTAAGGACCAAAGCTGAAGGAGAGATCCAGGACATCGACCACTTCTACGTTGGCTAACCAGATTCAGACCGGCTATGTACATAAACAAATGACTTCCCTCTAATGTGTTAACAGTGTTATCAACAGTGTTTATAGGTAGCTTGTGGAATGCGTGTTTTAAAATTGAGATTAAATTACATCCGTTGAGGTTAAATTTTAGCCCTGTAGTTTTATATGCGTGCGTGTGTACGCGCGCGCACATTTGTGTGTGTATGTGTGTTTGTGTGTCGCTTTATTAGAAACTTTGCTTCTGTATTTAGTTATGTGTTGTGAACCAAATCAACGAAATTTACTTGCGATCTCTCAGTAATTGTAAAAAGGAGTCACTGAGATGAGAAAGTTATGAGATAGCAATACGCACATATACAGATGGCGGTAGTGTCGCGTATATCAGATGTAAAAGGTCAGGGCTGTCATTTCAGCTCGGGTGATTAATGTAAAAAGGTTTCCGGCCTGATTATGGGTGCACAACTGGAATTAATAGACTTTAAACGTGGAATGATATTTGAGCTCGCATGGGACATTCCATTTCGTAAATCGTCAGGGAATTCAATATTCCCATGTCCTCAGTGTCCAGATTGTGCGCAGAGTACCAAATTTCTCACCCCCGGCAATGTAATGATCGACGGCCTTACCTACCGAGAGCAGCTGCGTTTGCCTAGAGACGTCAGTGCCAACAGACAAGCAACACTTCGTGATGTATGCGCAAAATTCGATGAGGGGCGTTCGACGATCTTTCGCATTAGGACAGTGCAGCATAATTTGGCGGTAATGGGCTATGGTCTACGGCAGCAGACGACCGACGCGAGTGCGACATCGCCTGAAGCACCTCTCTTGGGCTCGTGAGCATATCGGTCAGACCCTAGACTACTGGAACGATGTGCACTGGTCAGCTGAGTCCAGATTTCAGTTGGTAGAGTTGATGGTAGGGTGCGATTGAGGCGCAGATTCCGCGAAGCCATGGGCCCAGGTTGTCAACAAGGCACTGTGCAAGCTGATGGTTGCTCCCCATAATGACGTGGGCTGTGTTTACATGAAGGGTACTGGGTCACTGGCTGTAAGGGACTGTTCGGCTACTTGGAAATCATCTGTAGCAATTCATGGATTTCATGTTCCCAAAAACAATGTTTTTAATTTTTTTTTTATAAATGATAATGTGCCTAGTGATGGGGCCACAGTTGTTTGGTTTGAAGAACATTCTGGACAGTTTGAACGAATGATTTGGCCACCCAGATGGCCTGACATGAATTGTATCGAACATTTCTGGGAAATAATAGAAAGGCCAGCTCACGCACAAAATTTTGCACGGGCAGGATTTTCAATTATGGACGTCTATAGAGGCAGCATAGCTCAGTATTTCTGCCGTGAACGTCCAACGATTTGTTCATGCCACGTCGAGTTGTGCACTACGCCAGGCAATAGGTTCAAATGGTTCAAATGGCTCTGAGAACTATGCGACTTAACTTCTGAGGTCATCAGTCTCCTAGAACTTAGAATTAAACCTAACTAACCTAAGGACATCACATACATCCATGCCCGAGGCAGGATTCGAACCTGCTACGTAGCGGTCGCTCGGTTCCAGACTGTAGCGCCTAGAACCGCACGGCCACTCCCGGCCGGCGCCAGGCAATAGGAGGTCCGTCACGATATTAGGAGGTATCCTATGACGTTTGTCAACTCTGTGTATATTAATGCCTTCAAAGCGTAGAGAGTCCTGTAGATTTGGACTGACAGTGTTGGTGTGCCCAAGGGCAAAAAATATCTGAAAAAACAATGATTTTATAAAAACAGTCAACAAGGTTTTATGTTTATGGCAGTCGAAGGAAACAAAAACAATGGTTCAAATGGCTCTGAGCACTATGGGACTTAACATCTATGGTCATCAGTCCCCTAGAACTTAGAACTACTTAAACCTAACTAACCTAAGGACATCACACAACGCCCAGTCATCACGAGGCAGAGAAAATCCCTGATCCCGCCGGGAATCGAACCCGGGAACCCGGTAAGGAAACAATTGTACCTTGTTTCATGACACAGCTTGGAGATAAGCGATCCATGACTATTAAAAATTATTAGGCTACTGTAAATAGCCTTTTATTAGTCAAGATAACAAAATTTTTTATAATAACTGACAACTAGTTTTGGCTAAAACATCTGAAATATTGTAGAAAACTGCAATTAAGGGAGAGTAATTGGATACAAGCTGTCGTCATCACATAGATTCCTCAGAGTCAATACGTACCAAAAGGCCAACATCGCTGTGTCAATCACTAGGCTAGTAGTAGGCACATCCATATCCCAACAACTATGTAAATGTACAGCTCCATACACATTTATATATCCGAATAGAAAATATAACATAGGGGACAGAAAACACATAACTCTTAACCAAATTTGTATGAAATCGTGCGATACGTTTATAGCGTAACTTGCATTCATATTCAGAATTTTTCACAATTTATATAAAAAAACAAACAGTATGTGTGCTAAACTTGTTATACTAACGGTACGTTCGCACCTGGGGACGCCATGACGCCTAGAAAGCAAATTCATGCAGCATAGTTGACTGAAGATATTTAATGTTAAATGTTTTAAGTTGGTCATCATCATTTGGTAAATGATACTATCCGACGCTATTAAAGTCAGCTTATCCACCTTGTGTGAGTTTGCAGAAAGGTTCAACGTAGAATACGTAAATAATTAACTTTAAAAGTAAATTCATTTTCCATAAACAAGATTTCAGACAAACTCAAATTTCATAATTTGACTGCAGCTACGTTTCCTTCTGAAAGTTTGACTATATATGTTGTCTCAGAGCAGGCGATCTACCCTCACAGTTTGATTTTGCAGGAAAAGTCTCAGGACAAGTGTCCGCAGCTCTCACCAGGTCACATTGAGGCTTAACAGCTATTGTGGAAGCCGAATGGAATCACATACACAGAGATTTTATGAGTAAGACAGGCAGTCATTTAATTTGTATGCTGATTGTTCTGTCACGGATTTAACCATCCAATCAATTTTGCATTTTAGTGACAGAGTACTATACTATGAAATGCGTTATGGCTCAAATGGCTCTGAACACTATGGCACTTAACATCTGAGGTCATCAGTCTCCAAGAACGTAGAACTACTTAAACCTAACTAACCTAAGAACATCACACACATCCATGCCCGAGGCAGGATTCGAACCTGCGACGGTAGCGGTCGCGCGGTTCCGGACTGAAGCACCTATAACCGCTCGGCCACATTGGCCGGCAATGAAATGCGTTACTAAATTACCAAAATACATTAGGAACACCTATCATAATTTCAGTAAGTATTTAGCAACGCTAGAAGGCGAGAAAGTTTTAATTTTGTCAAGTCCAGAAATCCTCTACGTAGCGGCCCAACTTGGCGAATGCACATGTGGTGGTGACTCGCAGATGCCAGGACAGGCACCTACTTTCTTGTGACTAGTGGTCACATGGTCAGACTCAGTAGCAAAAACAGCCAGACGCACAGGCAAAGTTTGGACTACTTGTCTGCAGATTTTGTTAACTTTCTCGAAGCCAGAAAAAAATTCATCATGCTTTACGATTCTGTCAATGAATGTGGCAATAGGTGCACATGTGGCAATAGGTGCACAGGTATGTTGGCTATTGTTTATCGTAGTTCATTACACTACTACGAAAAGAAGTAGTGGGCAGCACTTACGTGAACTTAAATCTCTAATCCTTCAGATACAAGTTCACATTGGAGTTTAGGATAAGTTGCGAAGAGCAGTTCAATTACACATTGAACAACAGCATTGTACCAACTAATGTCTACATATGAAGAGTAGTTATCACAAACTAACGGACAAATCCATCCCTCTCATATAGCACCAGTGAAAAACAGAGTAATATGCCCTTGCCAGATCAAGCAGACACTGATGATACGTGCTGAGGTTTACAGGAAAACTATGTGCCACTGCTGTTACAATATATTAATTGAAGCGGAAGGTTAATTGTTCCAAATATTATGTGATGTGTATAGAATATAATAATAAATATCGTAATCAAGCAACTAGGTAACAACAAACAGCATAATGGTTACGTACATTCGTATTTCAAAGGGCTAAAGTAGTGGTAGATGGCGTACAATTTTTATGCAGTGCAATTCAGAATAATAGTAACAAAACCTGTTTTATCAACGCTATCAAGGAATTAGTGTAAGTAACCAAACATATTTAAGAATCCAATATTGAAGGACATAAACTCGTTCACAAGTCAGGAATAAACCTGAACCCCATTTGTTTTATTACCAGATTTTAACACAATGTCATATGTGATTCGGCAGCATATAAATGGATTGCATATCTGTGTGTTATAACAACAAAGTTGACATAGTGAACGTTACATAGTTGAAAGGCATTTACAAAACTTACGCATCACTCTAAATAGACTCGTTGTAGCCTAGATGATTTACAAGGTCTCATGGCATTAATTAACCGTTATTAGTAAAGACCATACAGAAAGCAGCAGACATTCGAATGCGTGTATTGCATCTGCTATGATACAATTTTTACAAAAGCTGTAACAAACCTTAAATGACAAATGATGTACATCAATAGTACTGTGCAATCTATGGAAATAATTTTTTTTCTTAACTTTGTATTTGGTATTCCACATTTTTGTATCAAATTTTACATTATTGTGCGTACTTGTACTTTCATGTGATTATTAGGAACGAAAATTAAAAAGGACCAGTCTGTAAGGTCCCCTTCTTAGATAATTTATCGCTGTTACTGTTTCCCACGATTTATCTCCTGAGGTGTGATATACAGAAATGGGTCTTACCTCCTGTGTGTGTGTGAAATACTTTACTTTTACTTACGCTGAGAATCAACTTACACACCAGCACCAATGGCCCATCCTCTGCAGTTCTTCCTGCATTTCGCTAGTATTCTGTGGTTGCGACCCTCCCATGCGTTTCCCATACGGGAATAGCCTATGGCGCTTCTTACGTAATCCCCGAAGGGTAAAGTGAATAGTAACCGTCTGAACACCATTGTGGAAACGAGATGTTACTTTTACATCTGACAGTTTCAGCTCGATAAGGGCGGTATATTGAGTTCTATCAGCTAGGAAGATGGGACTGTAGTAACAACGCTACTCCGATATTTCGAAAGGTCGTATTTTATTTAGCGAGACACATAGCCTGTACTTGGCTAAATTTAAAATCTTGTCATTGATACATAAGGAGAATCTCGGAAAAACCTACGACTTTTCCAATACACGTTTTTAACTGACATGCATATAAAAAATTGTGAAGAATAAAGAAAGGTGCACGTTAGAGCTTAACGCCCGTGGACAAAGATATTAGAGAGACACATTAGGGAAATTGGGGAAGAGCGAGGATGTAAACTGGCCGCGGTCTTGTTTCAGTAACAAACCGCGAATTCACGTAAAGTGATTTTGGAAAACCCTAAGACTACATGAGAGAATAGGATTTGAGTCCCTCTTCTCCAAAAAATTAATCCAAAGACTTAACCAACCAAAATATTGCAGAAGTGAAAATGAAAATAAAACGCACACGTCTCATCAGTATGCGGCTGATATCTAACGTGGTCTGTATTGCAGAACAGCTCTTTTGGATGACAAGGCATTTATGAGTCGGTGGAAGTTATCATAAATGACGACCCCAGACATGAAGAGAACATTACATGCAGCCGAAATTCGTAAACTTAATTCACTAGAGAACATGATAAAAGAGCTGTATAATTACCATAAACGACGACCAGAAATAATATGGTGACATTAACAAATGATACTTTGCAGGAAGTCATTAATAATTCATGGACTCCTCGGAGGATTACGCCTATTAGTGCATACTATTAGTAAATAACAGGGGATTTGCGTACGCCTTTCGAGGAAAATAAAAAAATATATAAAAGCCTCATTAAGGTCTATCGAAAGACGGAGGTTATAAGTATTCTCGTGGATGAAGCGGGATAGCGAAAGAGTCCTTTAGTAAATACTTAAAAAAGAAGAGTACGAGGCAGCAAGCCGCAGACACTCGGTCACTGTCTACGCGTTTCCTCTGCGTTCCGCTCAAGCAGAAGGTCAGAGTAAGATGAACGAAGCATGTCAAGGACTTGACACGGAGTATATTCTACTAGAAATGTGTATTCATAAGCATACATTTTTACCAAAAAATAAAAAAAATTAAAATAATAAGATTTTGTAGAGCAAAACGTGCCTTTTTTAGGATGAAGGATGGAATTCACCCATATTTCCATATGCTGTTACGAATATAGGGAACTACAGCATATCTGCCTCATCGTGATACATGATGGCTTCGTAACAGCAAATTACCTTTCTTCTCTTTCTCGTTATCTTCATTTTCATTACATGATACTGAAAGCAGAATAAATAACTTTTCTCTTCTGCCGTAACTAGTACATACGATATTTGATACATTGATGAAGGATAAGCGATGTGAAGCCTACATAAACTTTCATTAAAGGAATACTGAGCATATTTAGCCCATTTATCAATGGTGTGATTGGAGCAACATTATTCCATTTTCAAGTGTTTAAAAACAAGGAAGTCAAATTAAACAATCCTCCTTATACCGACAGCCATATAAGACTTAAAGATTTTCTGAGTTATAACTTACTTTAAATTTTTTTTTATGCCATTAGGCTGCACACGTGCATTGTCAATTGAAAGCATAAAATATAAGACACCACAAGCCGGTGCATCCGATGTTCTCGAGCTACATTTGTAAACTGAAAGCCGCTGCCATCTCCCACCCACCATGATATTTACTTAAAGCCTAATCATAACGTGTAGTCTTTCAAGGCAGGCGTCTTGATTAGTTCAAACTTCCGGGCTGAGAGACAGTGGTCGATCTGTAAAACTTCTTCTTTAATGTATAACGGAAGCTTACCCTCCTAGATAATGTGGACTACCGAAGATAGATAAGCCTAATGTCCCATTGAGATCAGTAGTGAGTGCTAGTGGATCGCCTACTCGGGAGTTGGCTAGACATCTCGCCTCCTTGCTACAACCGCATATAGGTAAAACTGATTACCACATTAAAAATTCAGTGCACTTTATTGAAAAATTGAAGGAGATTTCTGTCATTCCGGGTGATATCCTTAGTTTTGACGTGATGTTTACAATAGTTCCTGCTGACAAAGCTCTTTCATACATAGCTGATATGTTTCCCACTGGTATACTAGCTGTTTCGACAGTCCCTGTCAACGACTTATTTCCAGTAAGATAACGAGTTTTACGAACAAAGCGAAGGAGTGGCCTTGGGCAGCCCTCTGAGTCCAGCTGTTGCTAATCTATTCATGGAATTTTTTGAACAGCAGGCGCTGCAGTCTGCCAGTAAAAGCCCTTTGAAGTGGTATCCGTATGAGGATGACACGTTTAAGGTATGGAATCAACGTGTAGAGGAATAGTATGGTTTCTCGATGAACCTAAGTAGTATTAATCCTAAGATACAGTTTACTGTGGAGAAGGAGAGCAACGGGCAACTAAATTTTTTGAATGTATCAGTAATAATACGGGCAGATTTGAGTGTAGTGTAACGTTTTTGCTTTAATTTGCTATGCAAGCGGTGCTGCTAGACAATAAAATCGGGTTAAAAGCTGTGAGCTGTCTGGGGAAGTTAACCTTGCATTACTGAGCAACTGTTTCACCAGGTATTCAGTCTAGCCTACCAAATTCCCAACCAGGCTAACATTAATTATAATCTTATAATCGTCATGTGACAACCGGTGATTATATATATATATATATATATATATATATATATATATATATATATAAAAGAGAATTTAAATGAAAAGAAATAAATCGGTTTATATTTGGAAATTTATTTTAACATTGATCATTGAAATTTCAGCATATTAAACTTGAGTCATAACTAAGGCCTTATTTAGGACTGTAAAAATGTGAGTTTGTAATCTTATGGAACACATCAAATAAGGAGCCAAGATTGGGAGACTACATACAACACTGCATTCATAAAATAACACACAAAGAACGTTGAAACATACGCAAGAGGAAATTAACCACAACCAACCGATTCAATTTTCACCCAAAGAAGTACCGTTCGTAGCGCAATCCTGTCCGTCATGTAATTACCACAGACTGGTATACTAAATTCATACTAACTCTCTGTGAAATCTTCCCGAAAAGAATAGCTGAGGGCTACTTTGATGCTTTCACCACATTCTTCACGTGGTCAACTTGGTTTACACAAAGAGTGTAACTCCACAATAATTTTGATAATTAAAATAAATTACATCGAAACGCAATTTACTAAAGAAAAACCTCGAACTGGTTACTATGGTCTTACTATTAACCTGATGGGTCAAACAGTTGTATAAGCACGTGGTACTGGTCTCATAAAGTACACCCCACGTGGGTTGAACATAAAGAAAAGTTGCTATATTAAAAAAAAAATATTGTCAAGACGAGACGTTATAATCACACGAGCATTCGCATTTAAGATTGATGATCTTAGTTAGAGTTACTGATCAACACGTGGTTCCACTTTACTCACAAAGTAGTGACAAAGCAACTACCGGAAGATATTCTGAACTTCATACGCGAATTACACTGCGTTGCAATTTAAGATAACATTAGATATTTTAGAGCTAAACCTGAAATAAAGGTGATTAAATTTTCAGTTAGGCTGAACTTAAGAAATCCATTGTCCTACAGACTCAGCAGAACACACGCTTAGCCGGAGATCTTACCACTTCAGACGCTCGCCGCGGACAGACTGCCGTGGTCCCTTCCTGAGGGTGGCTCACAAATAAAAACGGAAGTGGCCAGAGGGGCAGCTTCCTATACCAACATGACAAGGGACGGACAGGACCATACTAAGAATGGAAACCTCTCTGCTTTTAGAAAGCGTAGCTACCTGTTCCGACGTTGGTCCTACTGTTCTCTAGCAGACAGGCTTGTCTGCTACCATCCATCATGCAACTAGAAATACATTTGCTCGTTCATCCTCTCACACAGAAGGGAAGGGGGATGACAGTATCTTATCATATACAGTATATAAAAGAAAGCGGATGTAGGTTCCGTATGAGACTGTGTGACATGAATTACATATAAACTGTGTTTTAAGGTGTAGTAGTGTGACAGATCGTTCTTGTTTATGTGTAAAAGTAACACGTTTCACTGCTCAGTCTCCTCCCAGATAGTCAGAAACGCCACAGTAAATTTAGAAGAGGAATTTATGCCGTAAATGGCAACATATTTAAGAAATTAACATGAAAGGAATCCAACAGAGACCTTTCAGTATTGAAAAAGTATAGAAAAGATACACACACACACACACACACACACACACACACACACACACACACGCCGTTACCTCCATAAGGAATCGAACCATCATCTCAGGCAGAAGAAAGGTGTCATTAACACATGGGTGGACAGTTCAAATCAGATCAGTCAGCCAGTTTATTTGCAAGATGAACTAAATCATTTGCGTACGGCTTCTAAGAAAAATTGATATGCTTACAGCGAGATAAATCGAACCGTCTGTCCCAGAAGAAGAGTGTCTGACAACATTCAGCTACAACAGCTGTCTGATGGAAAAGCTTTTCTTCCATTTAACTGCAATGTCACGGACCATATTGGGAAAGTTCTGGCCAAGTTTCAAGCTGAAACAATCTTTAGAACCACCAAGAAAGTTAGTGAGTGTTTAAGACCGGTGAAAGACCGGTGAAAGACGGATGACACCCCTTAGCAACTTCTGAGGTGTATAACATTCCGTGTAACTGTGGGAAAGATTATACTGGAACAACGAAAAGAAGTGTCAAAACCCGCTTAACCGAACACAAAAGGAACTGTCGACTAGGAAATACCGACAAATCACCTGTACCGGAACATGTTTTCAAAGACGATGTTCATGAAACAAAATTTTGTGAGACGAGCGTGCTAGCCAGGACGTCGCATTATTATGCACGTATGTATAGGGAAGCTATAGAGATTCAGATTTGGTATAAAAATAATAGGAAATAGTCAGAAATCTAGTGCTGACGTCGAAAACATACGTTATGTTGGTAAAATGTATCTAGAGTTAAGGCAATATTTCATCCCAAATTCCGGATAGTTCGAGATATCTTTGTTTATTTTTACTAAACATTTTTCACAGTAAAGGTCATACAGTCTACTTGTAGCGATCGACGGCATGTTACTGAGTTTGTAAACACTGACGTATCCAAAACCATGCTTCTCAGCCATTTTTGTACTGATATCTCGCCTGTTACTCCTTAAAGAAAAGTTTTTTTAAGTCATCAGCCTTTCCACTGGTTTGATTCTATCCTCCTCCACCTTTCCCCGTCTTACATCTCTACATAACTATTACATTCATCGTACACTGTAATCTGTTTTTACTTTCGTAGTTATATGCATCTATATCCTTTTTCTAATCTCTTTGTCCTTCCAGCGATATGTTGACAATTTCTGGATACCATAGCTTCCCATTCATATTGCAAGACTAGTGCATGGGCTTCAATCCTCACATATTCTGTCTTAGTGCTCCTTCTTTTAGTACCTTATCCATCCTCTTAATGTTCAACATCATTCAATAGCAGCACGTGTCAAATGCCGCAGAGTCTTCTACGATCGATGTCCGATGTTCAATAGAATGCTCTGCTCACCTCTGAAAGCCAGGGTTCTTAGATCGAGTCCCGATCAGCAAATAGTTTTAGTGTGTTAGGACGTCTCAAGGAACTTGCAACGCATCATTATAACACTAGATCTAAAGAACAGCTTGCAGAACGTTGTGTCTGATGTTCGATTATCAAGAGATGCTACGGAGTATCCTCTGAACATGGCTCACTACCATAACTTCATGAGCGAATATAATCACGAGCCAAAGCATGACGACCACCTAAGAGCGTTGTGGTCAAACTTTTGAATGTAATGCAGCAGCGATCCTCCGTAACATGGATTCGACAAGTCCTTGGCAGGTTTCCCGAGGCACTTGACGTCTACACACTGTAAGATAACGCCCAGGACGTGTAATTTACGTATACTACTGGCCGGTGGATTGTTGGCGAGTAGATTATAGCCAACGGCGTTCCAGATGTGTTCCATCAGGTCCAGAACAAACACATTCGGTGGCCACGACATCAGCGTAGGTTTACTGTCCCGATCCTTAAACCCCTGTAACACGATTCTTGTCTTGTGATACGTACAGCTATCTTGTTGTGGCGTGTCCTCGTCATCAGGGAAGATGTCAAGCGCGAAGAGATGTAGGTGGTCCGCAACTGTCATTGTGCTTTCGGTTATTACCACAGGTTCCGAGGGTGTTTATTTCTGGGTGAACGTCCCCCACTTCGTAACAATTTCCACACCTGTCTGTGTCCGCGGTGCGCAGCATGCTTAGTGCAGCAGCTTACCTCGATGACGGCAGATACGGAACCGTCATCAACCAGGTGTGATAACGAACGTGATTCATCTGACTAGGTGGTTCATCCGCTTGATCCACGGTGATTATCCCTTGGGCACCGCTATCACAATAGACGGTGTCCTTGTGTCAACACTGGGACACATAGGGGTAGCTTGCTGCACAGCTCAACTGTCAACAAGTTGCAATAAACGGTGAGCTCCGAGACACTCGCAACTGCGCCAGCATTTTATTCTGTCGTCAGATCTGTCACACATCACTGCATATCTCCCTACACAGAGCGGACAAGCCTGCAACCTTCATGGTCTGGGATGAAACGTGGATGTCTTACACTTTGTCCTCTGCTCGCGGTTTCCCCGTCAACTACACTGCTGGCCATTAAAATTGCTACACCACGAAGATGACGTGCTAAAGACGCGAAATTTAACCGTCAGGAAGAAGATGCTGTGATATGCAAATGATTAGCTTTTCAGAGCATTCACACAAAGTTAGCGCCGGTGGCGACACCTACAACGTGCTGACATGAGGAAAGTTTCCAACCGATTTGTCATACACAAACAGCAGTTGACCGGCGTTTCCTGGTGAAACTTTATTGTGATGCCTCGTGTAAGGAGGAGAATTGCGTACCATCACGTTTCCGACTTTGATAGAGGTCGGATTGTAGCCTATCGTGATTGTGGCTTATCGTATCGCGACATTGCTGCTCGCGTTGGTCGAGATCCAATGACTTAGCAGAATGTGGAATCGGTGGGTTCAGGAGGGTAGTACGGAACGTCGTGCTGGATCCCAACGGCCTCATATCACTAGCAGTCGAGATGACAGGCGTCTTCATGGCTGTAACGGATCGTGCAGCCACGTCTCGATCCCTGAGTCAACAGATGGGGACGTTTGCAAGACAACAACCATCTGCACTAACTGTTCGACGACGTTTGCAGCATCACGGACTATCAGCTCGTAGACCATGGCTGTGGTTATCCTTGACGCTGCATCACAGACAGGAGCGCCTGCGATGGTGTACTCAACGACGAACCTGGGTGCACCAATGGCAAAACGTCATTTTTTCGGATGAATCCAGGTTCTGTTTACAGCATCATGATGGTCGCATCCGTGTTTGGCGACATCGCGGTGAAAGCACATTGGAAGCGTGTATTCGTCATCGCCATACTGGCGTATCGTCCGGCGTGATGGTATGGGGTGCCATTGTTTACACGTCTCGGTCACCTCTTGTTCGCATTGACGGCGCTTTGAACAGTGGACGTTACATTTCAGATGTGCTACGACACGTGGCTCTACCCTTCATTCGATCCCTGCGAAACCCTACATTTCAGCAGGATAATGCACGACCGCGTGTTGAGGGTCCTGTACGGCCTTTCTGGATACAGAAAATGTTCGACCGATACCCTGGCCAGTACATTCTCCAGATGTCTCACCAACTGAAAACATCTGGTCAATGGTGGCCGAGCAACTGGCTCGTCACAATACGCCAGTCACTACTATTGATGAACTGTGGTATCGTGTTGAAGCTCCATGGGCAGCTGTATCTGTAGACGCCAACCAAGCTCTGTTTGATTCAGTGCCAAGGCGTATCAAGGACGTTATTACGGCCAGAGGTGGTTGCTCTGGGTACTGATTTCTCAGGGTCTATGCACCCAAATTGCGTGAAAATGTAATCACATGTCAGTTATAGTATAATATATTTGTCAAATGAATACCCGTTTATCATCTGCATTTCTTCTTGGTGTAGCAATTTTAATGGCCAGTAGTGTACTTCCCATAGACGATCGAGGCAGAGTCGCGCGAGCGATCAACGAGCTTCGCTGGTTCCGAGATGCTCGTTCCATCAAATTGTAATGTCATGAGGTGGCGAGTTGTGGCGTTGCTTTCCTGTAAGTTTCAACATCAGCTGTGTCGTCCTGACCGCAAATGTAACAATACCTGTCTGATACTTAAAATGGCTGTCGAGCAACGAGGTAGCATCACGTTTTTAGAGCCCCCAGCGGTTGTGGGTGAGAAGTCATGGAACTCGACCCGAACACCGAGAAATAGATTTCTGGTCGCTCCTCCACAACAATGAACCAGCCAACAAAGTGTAGACTGTGTGCGAAGTTTTGGCCAGCAAATGGATCACAGTCCCGGATCATCCTCCCTATTTGCCAAATTTGGTCCCAACACTTTTTGTTTGCCAAATCGATGTTGGAAATGAAAATACGAAATTACGGTGCGTTTGAGGACATCCAATAAAACTGTAGTGCAGTACTAAATACAGTTCGATAAAAATATTATAGTGACTGTTTCAAAACACTTTTAAAACGATTTTAGCTGTGTATTGATTCTGGTGGAAACTGTTTTGAACAAATGCAGCGATTCTGTGAAATAAATTCAAGACATTTATTTTTAATAGCGACCGTCTTATCGGAACTGGGACACATTGGGTATACTTTCCATACCGCGTCAGGAAATCACATTGCCACAAGGTAGCCTTCAGTCGGGCAGTGGACAGTGGCCTAACGTTTATACTTATCAGTGTTGTGTCTCGGAACATTTGTTGTAATGACTGTGATTACTGGTACCAACGGCTTTGCCGCAGTGGTAACACCGGTTCCCGTCAGATTACCGAAGTTAAGAGCTGTCGCGTTGGGCTAGCACTTGGATGGGTGACCATCCGGTCTGCCGAGCGCTGTCGGCAAGCGGGGTGCACTCAGACCTTGTGGGGCAAACTGAGGAGCTACTTGACTGAGTAGTAGCGGCTCAAGTCTCGTAAACTGACAAAGGCCGGGAGAACGGTGTGCTGACCACGTGCCTCTCCGTATCCGCATCCTGTGACGCCCTGGACTGAGAAGATGGCACGGCGGCCGGTCGGTACCGTTGGGCTTTCCAAGGCCTCTTCGGACGGAGTTTGTTTTTCTTTTTGATAACTGGTAATGAAATAAGATCACGTAATTTTTTCTGAATCGTCATTCTTGACGTTTGTAATTGTAGTCCTAATTTTACTGAAAGACGTCTACAGCAAGTGGGAACGACTGGTTGTCTTTTAGAATGGGGAAGCAAAAGCATTCACCATTGTTATGTAGCTCTGTTCAGTTGCTACAGAGCTCCAATCAGTTTCATAAATGCTTGTTATTATCTTTTACATGAGATTATTTTACGTTTCTGCCACTGACGCACTGTTCGCATGTCACTGAAAGTTCAGCTTCATTCTCTCGGCAGTGGCGCGTCTTTCCATGTTGTTCAGTTCCACCTTCCCATACATCACACCGATGTTCTTTTGTTATATTCTTCTGCGTCAGAGACATGGTACGGTACTCACGCGAACAATGAAACATACAGTCTCGTTAATCTGCCACCGTACATTGCTACCTAGCTACGTATTATTGCTAGACGTGGGATTCAAACGAGAAAAGTTTTTGATAAGTTTTTCATTCCGTAGAATAAGTTTCACTGATATCTTTCACTTGAAATATCTTTTCACACTGTGAAGATTTTATCTTCACGAACAGTCGTAAGAGTCTTACATTCTAATCACTGATATCTTCTCTGTATCCATGTTAACGTCTGTGACCAAGCTACTGAACGAATGCTGTTTCAAATGAAAGTATAGTATTTTTAACTCTCCTCCTTGTTACATAACAACCTTTCCCGATGAAATAAATACGGTGCTTTCGTTACTAAGTATATCTGATCAGGAAATAGGGAACGGAAATGCATTTAAAATGGAAGCCCCTCCGTCGTTTTTGTGACGGAGTGAATGGTGCATTAAGCTGAATTTTACGCAGTTCCGAACATAGCTAATAGTTGCCCACATAAATAATACCCCATGATTTGCGTAGACATGATTGAAATAAATTGAAATTACTATTATCTTTAGTCAGATTAAGGATCAGTCCTTTCTTCCAATCTGTGAAAAAGCAGGATCGGGAATGTATGAAAATTGGGATCACCGCGAGAAACGCATGCTTGAACGTAAGTACAGATGCTAGCCAAGTGTGCAGGTTTCACTGTTGTATTTGACTGCGATCGGTACCTGCGCAACGTTCTCTATAATTTGCAAGTGTTTGTTGTGGTAAGAAAAGTGTTCTGTGTTGTTGTGGGTGCAGTGAAGCGGAACTTAGTTCATTGGAACACTGGTGAATTGTTTGTGATCGTATGGTAGGAGCTTCCGTAACCATCGTAGCTGAAGTGTTTCAAGAGGTACCGTATGGAAGACATAAAACGCATCCAGGAAAATCGGAATAATATCATCCGCTAAGTCACAACGCAGGTGAAAGTGTGATATTAGTGGTCGTGCGAAGTTTGAGGAGGACTTTGATGAAACTTAAGAGAGCGACATCAGCAAGAGTCACTGCAGAATTGAATGTGGCCCCTGTGAACGCTTTCAGCACCATAAGAACTTGAAGAGAGCGCCATAATCAGGGAGTTTCAGGGTGAGATCAAATACAAAAACACTTATCAATTATGCGAACGTCCGTAATAGTAAAACGTGATGCCGAAGCCATAAAACCTGTACCATGGAACAACAGAAAAAAGTAGTTTGGTCGGCTGAATTCTGTTTCACACTGTTTACAACGTTGGCCGAGTTTACGTCCCAAAAGCGGAATAAGGCGGCGGTGCGGTGATGGTGTGGGTGATCGTATCATGGTGTTGCATGGATCCCCTGGTTTGTCTGTAAGAGCGCATAACTGCCAAGCATTATGTACAACTTTTGTTGATCAGGTCCATCCTATGCTACATTATTTGTTCCTTCATCGTGATACTTTGTTCTAAGACGACAGGGCCCCCGTTCAATGAATCTGCATCCTACAGTACTGGTTTTGTGAGGTCGGACACGAATTGTCGCATCTTCCTTGCTCACAGTAGCCACCGGTTGCCTTACACCATCCTGGGTGTAGTAATTTGTTGTGTTTTGGTGTTACCATATTGTGTACATTATTTCACACTTATTCTAATTGATTTACAACAGTATTTTTCAACTCTCTCTCCCGGCGGAGGTTCGAATCCTCCCTCGGGCATGGGTGTGTGTGTTTGTCCTTAGGATAATTTAGGTTAGGTAGTGCGTAAGCTTAGGAACTGATGACCTTAGCAGTTAAGTCCCTTAAAATTTCACACACTTTTGAACATTTTTGAACAACTCTCTCTATTAATGTGTCCGTTTCTTGTTGACGTTTATCTCCTCCAGAATTTTTGATTTCTGGTCTGTGACCAGTACAACTACTCGCAATACATCAGGATACGTCATTACCAAAACCATTCTGAAATACCAATGTAAAAGCAACGCGCCAATGAAGACAACATTACTGTTGTTTAGTTCTTTGTTTCTACTCCTATAGAGAATCATCTATTCTTAAGCTCTTCACAAGTATAATACAGCAGAGCACTAATTTCCTGAAGCAGCAGAAACTGTACTGTGCAAAGAGCCGTTACGCTGAAAAACATGACGATGATGACGATGATGACGGGATTGGTTGGACCTAATGCACGTGCTAAGTGACAAGCCTCCCCATTTACGGTTTCAGTTGCATCAGAGTTCATATCCACCACAAACTGTCTAACTGACAACATTTTACCCCATTGTTTGTACTATATAATGTGAGTCTCTTTCTTATTGTACTCTACTTACAATATTGGCTAAAGAGACATTTTTTAATGTATGCATTAGTATGGATCACCATAGTGACCATATCGAACTGATACGATACTACAAATTACACTTGACACAGCCTTGTTTGTCCATTATAATTATCCGGGCTGGTATGCCGTGGTCGGTTGACGAATTCTGTGTCGATTCCCAACGTTTCGTCTCCGACTGCGGGAGACATCTTCAAGGGGGTCCGTAGCTCGATGGAAGGTCCAACACACCCACTGGCTCGCAGTCAGTAGCGAGCCATTGGGTGTGTTGGACCTTCCATCGAGCTACGGACCCCATTGAAGATGTCTCCCGCAGTCGGAGACGAAACGTTGGGAATCGACACAGAATTCGTCAACCGACCACGGCATAACATCCTGGATAATTATAATGGACATGATATTTCCGGCCGTGAAAGTCTACATTTTAGTAACAGCCTTGTTTGAGAAGCCTAAAACCACTTTTTTTATAATTTATGAAATGCTGAATGTTATAACGAAAAGAATACGGTTCCTTTGCGGTAAGGCCACAAATTCCGAATATGAAGATTATTTTTACTGACGACTTTCATGTTTTAGGTAATAACATCTACTGTATGTGTCTTAAATGAAAAGATGAAAAACATTTTACGACAATGTCAAATTCCTTTGGAATATCTCGTTTTGGCGTCCACCTAGTACTGCGGTGCAGGAACGTTCCTTTCAGACATCTACTACTACTATTAATGAAAATAAAAATTAAATGTGTTACATTCTTGAAATATTTTAGTGGTAGCGCTATTCAGATTCATGGCTCACGCAAACAAACTTTGTAGTATTCTATAAGTATTCTTCGAAGTATACTCTAAATGATGTCAATCTCTTTTCGTTTTGTTGATTTAGAAGTAACTCAAAGTGAGTGTCCGTTATAAGTTCTGTGACCTGTGCACCGAAATTTACACCTGATTTCACTTTCTCCTTACCGGCCTAAGCAAATTTTGACTTCACTAAACAAATGTAGAGCATTCCAGCCCGAGCTACCAGAGATGGCAGTCATGTGGCCGTGAGGTGTGCTTGCTTGTGTGAATGGATGTGTGTATGTTTCCTTTTCTGAGGAAGGCTTAGACCCATTTCGCTGTGCCTGTCTGCAACTTAGTGTCATCCTTACGACAAGTAGCAATCTATCTTTTCCATTACGTTGTTAAATGTATAGTTGTATACATAGTGCCTACAACGCATTCACATCATTCACAATGTGTCCTAATTTTAAGTGAAGTACCAGAAGCAAAGATTTCTCTGAACTTATTTTATTCCTGACATTAATAACAGGCCCTCTTTTCCACAAGACAGAACAAAGAATAGATAATAGTTACCAGCACTGCTGGTGGACTACATCGTAATCATTGGCCGCTCATATGGCATACATCTCCTTTTCCATTCACCCACACAGTAAGGTTCAACAGATACCTTCTAAAAATATGTTTGGTCCCCACGATTTGACCAGGCAACTATCTTATATCCAAAATAAAAGAAATAAGCCTAGTTTTATAGTCTGCGTGATGGAAAACTTCCTCTAATTGAATGACGTTTCACCGCAAATATAGCGAAAATTAACACACCTACGTTGTGTGTGCCTATTAACAATATCGGAAAAAAGTTTCCACGAATGTGCTTCGAGAAGTAAGACATGATCACTTTGTTATACCAATTCTTTTGAACTCAAGGCTGTTACCTTGCAAAAACCCTACTGATCACGTGATGAATACGTTCATATCATGGCATGGCCAGTTGCTTATACGTGGGGTCTGATGTTTAGTGAACAAAGCGCAACTGCAATTAATGGTCACAATTCAAAAATTAGATCTAATATGCAAATTCGAAAGTCGGTTTGGAATACAGTGGCACCAAAATAACAGTGCTTAACTCAGTTAATTTTCATAAAATATTTTGTGTTGAACTGTGCAATTAATGAAGTATCAACGTTCAGACTGTAATAAATGTGAACAAATGAGTTGTTGGACCTTAAAACATGACCGACCTATGTGATCGATTGTACCTACACGGACACTTGAAAATGATTTTGCAATTGAAACTGTACAATAGTGGAAACTAAATGAAGATTTCATTTCATCCAGTGATAGGCAGTTAATGAACTGTTATGATACCTACATATTTATCTCTGAATCTGTAACGTCTTCAAAGGCATATATAAATATATGACATATTATCTCTTGGCATTCACTTTAAGAGGTAGAGATGACGCTGGAGCTCACTCCCACTTGTTTCGTGATGCCAAGGTACTGAAGAATAAAACAGTTCAAGTCCCTCGTGCACCTTGGAGTGGGTGGAACACGACGATTCTCTGGGTGGCGTCAGAGATGTCCCTGCTGACGTAACGAACTCAAAGGAAGAGCCGTTACACTGTTTCAAGAGCGTGAATACTGCAGTAGCGAAGCAATAAGTACCAGCTCGAAAGTTAATGGCCTTGGAAGGAGACCTTTATTACTGCGCCAGTATATTGCAATTTGTTTTCTATTTTCTTTCCCAGACATTCCATGTCCTAATTTCTTTATATCCTCCAGAATATTGCACTGCATCGCACACTGAACTAGATATCTCATTACGTATTTGATTGCATAACTGTCTCGAAAGTGGACGTCAATTTCAGATGAAGCTAAATTTACCTAATTACCAAATCCGGGTTTGATATTGTTCAGCTTATATTCTTCACCACAAATAGACAAAACAAAACACAATAACAGGCACAGATCGGGAAAACGTATCGTAATTTAAAAGAAAGATGATGGTACTGTTATTTCATTAATCTTGTACAAATCCACTACAGTCAAGACATGGACTCAGCATTCAACGTGCAGAACTGATACATGACAGACATATCACTAGCCGTGTTCCATAAACTTCGTGGACAGAGGACTCTGAAATGATATTTGTGGATATTATTTGTTTCACTGAAATACAATGGAATGGCTTTCCTTTATGAAACATTGCTGTGTTACTACAATAATGTTAATTGCAAACAATGTGAAACTTTCGCAATAACATCGTTTCTGTAGACACTATTCCATCGAGAAAAAGAGTAATACAACATAAGTATATTTAATTCGGTCTCAAACTCCATCACAGTATCCATAATACATTTAATATGGTCTGTGAAATTGCTTAATGCATGTGTTCCCATGTGTCTGACTCCTTTCACTCCGAACTTTAACACCTAGAAATCTTAACAGAAGCTTCCTATGATACTAGCATTATATTCCTGATCTGCGTTATTTATTGAGGAAAGAGAAATGAAGACTGCAATGGACATACATGCTGTGGGACAGTTGTCAAAATAGATATTTTTTTCAGGGGATCTGTGTATGCTTTGATAGAACTAACATACAGTAAAATTCTTGCGTTACGCTTTTGTACCCTGAAAGTACTAATCTTGTGAGTAGACACACTTCAAATAATAATCGGCTAATCAGTGAAGTAAATAATGTACAAGAAACTACCTTCTTCATTTTTAAATCGCCCATGGTGGTAGTAGTCCATACTTTAAAATATCTGAACTAAAAGCTCTCACCAATTACAGGTGTCTAAACTAAAGGCCCTCATCAGTTATAGGTTTTTAGTTTGCCAATTTAGGCTGAGATACATCCATAATACCGAAGACGTTAAAGTGTCCAATTTTTATTTTATTTATAATTGTAGGAGCTGTAAGTGAAATACTGAATTCTGTGAGTTAAGACTTCGTAAAATTTAGAATTGGTCCATTTGTATTTAGTATCTATTAATACATTCAAACATGCCGTAAGCTGCTGTTTCATTAATAGGTTAGTGCTCAGTTTTCACAATACTGGTTTCATTTGCAAAGAGGTCAGTATATACATCCTCTGAGAATGGGTGCAAAAAATACAAATAGCAATGGACACAAAATAGAGACCTGTGGGACATCATGCCTTGTAGCTTCTGAGCGCATGTTTCTATGTCAGCGATGTTGGACATACATTTCAATATTCGCTCTTTGCAGGGACAAGAGATAAAATAGTATGAAATTAACTGCACATTTGCATATGCAAACGATCAGTATTCGCATTTCGGCATTACCACACAAAATAAGCAGGAGTAATATCATCTACAAGAGCTTGCTGAAAAGTAATGCCTTCTTATTTTTTATGTGAAAATTCTTGAAACTCGTTTATTAACAGCCCATAGCTTTATTTTTCATTTTTACATATTTGCAGTCCTTTCCTGATAGAGGGCTCCGAATTGTGTGCAATGTGGTGCTTGAGAAAGACAGTGCTGTAATTCACTTTCGAATTGTAATAGTTTTACCACACTTGGTGCATCTTCTCCTTTAGCATAACTTTGCCAGACTACTCGCGAGCACAGAAACATGTGCTGTCATCGATCATCCTCCATACAGTCCCGACTTGGCCCAATCCGATTTTAATGTTCGAGGACTTCATTTTAATGGTGTTCAAGCGATGCAAGCAGAGATGAGATTCTGGCATCATCAACGAAGTACACTGACGGTTTGAACAACTTGGTTTTTCGTTCGGAGAAAAGCGTTCCTCGTTAGGATGAATATATTGAGAAAGAAATACACTATCGGAACAACTTTACTACACCTGGAAAGGCGAAATCGACGTTGATTCGATGACAGCATACGCTTCCTGGGGGATAGTATATGTACTGACGTCATCCGCCAGTAGATAACGTAGTGGCATAGCTACCAGAGCGCCATTTATATCTACACTTTGATAGGGAATGCTCGCAGCTAAAAGGCTCCGTGTGATGCAAGCGTGTGATGTAAGCAGGCAGACATCCCACTCTTGCTTGCTACACATAAATGAGCTAGTTTGGAATAGGTCAAACTGTGGTGTTCCGAGTGGCGGGATGGTCCTTCGGAGAATTTCCACACAAGTTTCACGTGTTACGTCAGTTATGCTACGATGATGGTATCAGTTGTCACGTGGACATTTTCACATTCGTAGACGAGGTTCTGGACTTCCATGCACCACAGACGCCAGCCAGAATCCTGGTATTGTAAGCAAATTGTGTAGCTTCCGCAGCACATGTAAGATGGCTCGTGAGCCCATACGCGTCAACATGAAATGATGCGAACTGATTATGCGTCAACATGAAATGTTGCGAACTGGTTATTAGCTATGGGACTATAGGCATGCACACCCCTATCCTGTCTTCCACTCATGCCACACCATCGAAGTGTACTGCTCGACTGGTGCCATCAAAGAATCACTTGGAAGATGGAATGGTAAGTGGTGGTTTTCAGCGATGAAAGCAGATTCTGCCTGCACGCAAGTCATGGTCGTTTTAACGTACGACGTAGACTTGGTGAGCTTTGTCTCGTACAGTGCTTTCGTCCAAGACACATTGGCCCCACACGTGGCCTTAAGGTCTGAAATGCGATGAGCTACCACTCTCCTGATTTTGGTGATATTGGAGGGGACGCTAGTTAGTGCTAGGCACATGCAGAATGTCAATCCCGTTCTTTTGCCGTTCTTGCAACAGGAAGGTCATGTGGTTTTCCAACAGGATAGTGCTCGCCCACTCACTACCTGTGAAACTCATCGTTGAAGCTCATCGTGCGGTGCAAGACGTGCAGAAACTTTCCTGGCGAGCACGATCTCCGAAGTTGTCTGCGCCGGCCGCGGTGGTCTCGCGGTTAAGGCGCTCAGTCCGGAACCGTGCGACTGCTACGGTCGCAGGTTCGAATCCTGCCTCAGGCATGGATGTGTGTGATGTCCTTAGGTTAGTTAGGTTTAAGTAGTTCTAAGTTCTAGGGGACTGATGACCATAGATGTTAAGTCCCATAGTGCTCAGAGCCATTTTTGAAGTTGTCTCCAACACAGCATGTGTGGGCTATGATGGGACGAGAAGTCACTCATGCATCTCGTCAGCCAACCACCCTCACAAAACTACGTGAGCAGGTCGAACAGAGTTGACATAACGTATCCCAAGCCAGTATTCGCCGTCTGTATGATCGACTGAATGCCAGAGTCAGTGCCCACATTGCCGCCTATGAAGTCTGCACCTCGTGCTAAGACGGGTATTCCAGCATGGGTCCAAACTGTTACCTCAGAACCGCTTCTGCTATTGAACTGTAAATGTAATCGTTTCATGTACATCGTAATGAACTTTTGCAACAATAAATCTTGGGTTAATTGGAAACCTCAAACAGGGTGTACTAATTATTTTCCGGCAGTGTATGTAAACATTGAGAATGACGATCAAGAATGTTAATAAGTTGTGTTTTATTTAAAAGGCGTCAAGCATTTTCACGTAGAAAATTCGTAGGCTCCACTTTTAGGTATGCACCCGCATGTAGCAAATTCATGGAAGAAGTACGCAGCAGATTTGAATTCATGATGTTTGTGCCTACTGTAATACGATGAAATGGCTACCAGCATCTGTCGGATATGACAGTGTCAGAATAGTGGCCTGTCGAATCTGCGGGAATTGGTTTCGCGATATTGATATTACCGCTTGCTGGAATCGCATAATTGTTACGAGAATGTGAAATCGATTTGTTCAAGAGGGTGAAAATTGACACCATGAAGAACCTAAACAGCCCTTTAGCTGATAGACGCCAAGAGGACACACAGACCGCCCACACTACTTAGCTGGATCGCACAGCCACGTCACGAATCTTGGAATGGGCTTGTTTACAAGACAATAATTCCCATTGAATTGCGATGACGTCAAGAGCACCACAGAGTGGCGCCACGGCGACCATTCTTGCAGTTTCACTTTCGCTTTCAGCAGAGTGCTCTCAGCACAGGACACAAGAGTGCCACCACGTCGTCACCCTAGATAGCTCCAGACCCTCAACACTGGCCACACGACTGCCACCACCTCGTCACGTTAGGCGAGTCCAAATGTTCAACAATGGTCACAGGAACACCACCACGTCGTCACCTTAGACGATTCCAAATTCTACATACAGGATCATGACGTGCGTGGATGGTCGAAGGAAAACGAAATTTGCCTTACTGTGTTCACCATCGTCATATAGTCCCAGCATATGGTATGGGGTGCCTCTGGGTACACATCACGATCGTCTCTGCTTCTCATAGGTGGTATTTTGGACAGTAGCAGTGACTGTTCTTTATTATCGACGTCTCTGTGACGCTTTTCAAAGAGATAACACAAGCCCATGTCATGTTCGTGTTGTCCTACCTGATACAGAGGGTGTTTGACTGATGCCCAGGTCAACGTATTCTCCAGATCTCTCACCTATAGCAAAACCTTGCAGGGGTTATTTTTGGGGTTACCAAGAGAATGGTTAGCAACCGTATGCCAGTTACTACAGTTGAGTAACACTAGCACAGAGCTCAAGCATCATGGAAAGACATATTAGTATCTGTTGTCATAGATCAGCTCGACTCGCTGCCCAACCTGATTAGAGCCACTGTTGCTGCCAGAAATGACTCATTTATTCCCCCTAAATCACCTACGTATCTATCAAGCCTTTTTCCTACTACATTTTATACTTACAATAATTAAAATTCCGTCATTGATTGTTCTTTTGTGTGTTGCAGTTTTAATGAGTGACTGTATAGTTCCATAAATATTTGTGGTTTGTGTATACAAGGCCAAGATTTACAAATTAACGTATTTGTTATTGGAGGCGGGGAGAGAGATCTATGGGAAACGAAAAGCATTTTATATGATGTGATCAGTGGTTTTGTGTAGTGTCTTATTTCTTGCAATAGTCTGGTGATTAAGTAGCCGTCTATTCTGTGCCTGAGGTATTGTTCTTGAAGAGTGAGAAGGTGTTTGTTTTTATGATTTTTGTGTTACCTACTTCATGTATGAGCTAATTGTGTTTGGTCATGGTATACCATTTTCTTGCGAGCATACAGTTCGAATGTGGTTTGATATGTTTGTTCCAACTTTTGTATATTTTTCTGTTAAGTTCGTCTACTAGATTTACTTTGTATTGATTTATTAATGTTAGCTTGGCTAATGTTATAATGCCTAACTTCCTTAGCTAATGGAAAGTCTTTTGGTGAATCTTGCTGAATTTGTTTAGCATGTATCTGACTGCAGCTCATTGTGACTTCGTGGGTGGTCTGAATATTCATTTGTTATTGTGTTTTACAGGGTTTTCTTTACTTATAAAAGATGATGTTAGTATTGTCGTTTGATATAATTTCACACAGATGACTCAGTACACTTCCTTGTTGTTTCTCTATTGTAGAATTTATGTTCCTCCATACAGTATTTAGGTCTTTTTCTAACAGTATTTACTTCTGAGGTTCATTTGCCATATATGTCATGTAATCTATGTTCTAGTGCCATCAGATGATGTGTAGCTGCTATTATATCTTTGAATGTTAGTTTTTATATATTAGTCATGATGACGTTGGCTGTTGTTCCTGAAATAGATGAACCTAGATTTAAATTTTCTTCTTGCAAGAAGTATCCCGATTGATTTCAAAATAGTTTTGTTACGTTATCAATTATAATAAATTTATTGTTTCATTACTTGCTTCTGATGTAGTTGGTTGTGTTTTGTTTTTTTCTTTCAATTGTTTTCAATGATCTCATTAACAGGGATGTAACTGTAGCGCCTTTGTACAGCAAAGCAGTCTTGGTGTGTTTTGGTTTACAAATCTCTTTCATGTTGTATTAATTAAGTAATAATCCTTACTTTTACTTATTTTTCTATCATTTTCTAGTTTGTATTACTGAGTGAGCAGTGACTGGATATGTTTTGGTAGTTGGCGTATGCCGTAAAATCTACTATTGCACTGATGGGAATTTCTGCATTATGGATTTTTCGCTGACATTACATGTTACGCTCCTAAGTGTTGTTTTGAATTAGTGTCTGTTTCTCCATGTATGACAACATATATACTCTATACTCTCTCTCTTTTTAAAATGCGTCTCAAATCTGTCTGTTGTGATGGGTTTTAACGTTTTAAGTTGGTTTTGATGATGAATTCCTCTGGTTTTTTGTTTGTGTTCTTTTGTTTCCATGAGCAGTATGGTATTTCCATTTTCATCTAATAATATTTTCTGCCAGCAGTTTTTCTTTTGATTCTTAAGTTACGTTTCATGGCAAATACATTTCAGTTTGTTGCTTTTGTTTTTGATCTATGTTACTATATTTTTAGCTTCTTCTTTTAATAATTCCGTGGTTAGCCTGGTACAATAGCGACAGTAAGTAATTTGACAAATATGTTTTAGTTAGAAAAACCAATATTTAAAAGAAAACCTTTGTAACTGGTATGTCACTTAATTAACAGCGCTAATTGCCCTTTTATAACATATCAAGGAACATTTTGTTCCATAAGTGGCAATAACACAAATAGTCCTACAAAACCACTGTAGTTGGACAGAAGTAATATTACAACTTAGAACACTTGTGAAACTCGAATCAGCGTACATAGCCATAAGTACTTAGCTGCATAACCTTTCGTCTTAATTGCAGCCCCACAGCTTGACGGCGTGGAGTCAGTGAAGACAGCTAAACGAGGCAGGGGTTGCTACCATTCTATCACCGAAGATTGCAATAATTGTTCGCGGCTGGAGAATTTTCGTGTTTAGCGTCCCATAGGCGTTCAGGCGGAATGGGACGAGGGTTCTGGCTACGTCACATAAGCATCCTTACTCGATCCTTTTCAAAAAGTCTGGGACATGAGCAGTGGTGTGCATAGTAGTATTGTCGTGCAGAAATTTTCAATTCGTACCACTTTATCTTGGAAGGGGGGCAACATGTGCGTTTTCAAAATTTCACAATGTTTCAAATGACTCATAATGATTTCAATAGGCCCCACAATGGCTTAACAGTGGCTGTTAGGTGCTGGACATCGTTTCTGGCATTGACTGCTCTCCGAACATGTCGAATGCAATCAGAAGAGCACAAATTGTACTTTCATCGCTCTAGGGCACACGCGACCACTGTTGAGACTTCAGGTCTTCATGCGCAGTGGCAAAGTCAAGTCGCGCTTCACTGTTCTTTGTCAAATGGCTCTGAGCACTATGGGACTCAACTGCTGAGGTCATTAGTCCCCTAGAACTTAGAACTAGTTAAACCTAACTAACCTAAGGACATCACACACATCCATGCCCGAGGCAGGATTCGAACTTGCGACCGTAGCGGTCTCGCGGTTCCAGACTGCAGCGCCAGAACCGCGCGGCCACTTCGGCCGGCTTGTTCTTTGTCGATAATAATGGATTTTGGCGTGGCCGTCATGAAGATTGGACTTTCGGAGGATGTATTTTTACGGTACCTTTCGATACTTCCACGTTGTAGAATTCACGCACTTCCCTGTTTATGTCAACAGAAGTCTTCTTTGACATCCTTCTTTGACATCCTCGTTACGAGATTCTTCGTTCGGCGTGTGACTATACTGGGCCTAACCGTTTTCTGTTTATTGTGTGTTATCCCTGTTAATAGTTTCTTCTTATTCCAAACACAATTTCTCTGGATAAACTGACATCCCATGCGACGTCTACCTGAGAACTGCCTCACTTTAGAGCATCAATTACCGCATTTTGAGGCCTGCTGATTACTCTGTGACCTTTGGCATGTTACGAACTGCGTGAAAATGAAACAAAACCTACTATAAACCAAAGGTATTCGACATAATACGGGCTAGGCGTTTGTTTCTCAACCGTAAACCACAGTGTCGAAATGCTTTACGACCGACAAAAACAATAATATGGTAATTGTTGAACTTACTGCTAGGAGGCGCAGTGGTTGGCACACTGGACTCGCATTCGGGAGGACGACAGTTCAAACCCACGTCCGGCCATTCTGATTCAGATTTTCCGTGATTTTCTCAAATCGCTCCAGGCAAATGTTTGGGTGGTCCCTTTGAAAGGGCACAGCCGACTTCCTTCCCCATCGTTCCCTCATCCGATGGGGCCGATGACTTCAATTAACCATCCGTCACTGCGCTGAACCCTCGTGCATGTGTTTATATGGACGCGTGTCGCTGCGCAGTGAGGGAAGAGGGGCTGGCTAGTCAGAGATGGAGCACACCCTAGCGGCGAAAATGTTTGTCAAAATACTTACTGTCACTACTGTGTCTACACTACTGTATACGTTTATTGCTTGTGTGGTGAGAATATATTTAGATTCTAAAACGAGATATTTTTCTAAGTGTTGTCCTTCTCTTTCACTTAATGTTATGTTTGTAAGCTTGACAAAGTTAGGTAGAAATGGTATTAAGTTTGTGTTTGTTATTTAGAGGTTTTGTGTGGTGCATTTGGTATCTATAGTTTTCTTTCGTGCTTTAGTCGCATTTACTTTATTGCCATGCATGTGCAGAATCCAGTTTCTTCCATGATGGTACTGGTGGCTGCCTGGCTGGCATAAGAGAGAGCGTTATTCACGGATTCAATTTTTATTACCATCACTGTATTCTGCTGTGTGTTCCGCAAGTATACTGACTGTTCATAGCCTTTCCACTGCATGTAAATAACAGCAGGACAGTGTTTCTTCTTTCTAAATTAACTCAGATTTGTTGAACACGAAGGGAATATTTGTTACTGGCCCACATACCTTCACAACAAGTTCAAAGTTCTACAGTCGTCTGTTGTTACCGCAAGACGTCACGGAGGTACGAAAAGTTGTTCGCCGTGTGGGAGACGCGGCCGACCTTCGCCATTCCTTCCGCTGTGCCACCCACTCTGCCCCGCTCCGTGCCACGATTCACGTGCTGGAGCGGCCTCTATCCCCCTCGCCCACTTCTAGCGCCCGTCCTTTCCTCACGCTCTGGAGGACAATGCGGCATCCCGTTCCGCCCACGCTCAGCTCACAGTTAGTTACCTCCAGAAGGAGCGCCACCTCTCTTTCTCCTGATTCGTGGCACAAATCTAACACGAGGAACCAGAGTGGCCTACATCTACATCTACACCACTGTGAAGTGCCTCGTAGACAAGAAGGTCAGAATACGGCAATATCGCTCTGTTTCTGCCGAAGACAACCACTGGCTGAAGCCAGGAATCATGGCAGTCAATCTAAACGGGGGTTTCTCCGTTACAACCCTGAGTGAAACTTGCCCCTTCTACTTAAAGCCATTGAATTGATAGTGAGTCCCGAGTACCTGTTTCGATGCGATCGAAGGGCCTGTCACACGCACAATACTTATTGACAATAAGGAGTACTGTGCCATAAAAATGTTCTTCTGAGATCCGTATTGCGCAATATACTGAACAAGACTAAATATCTTTAAAAAGGCTAACGCTCTTTCAATCTATTGTGCCATATATTATTGGAGATGGTGTTGCGCAACACACGTCATTTCATGCCGAGACCAAGGTTTAATTCCCACCAAACGAATTCCCGCAAACAACTGAAATAAGCAAACTACATAATATCAGGACGTGGACGAGAAAATGTGTATGAAAGTACTTTTTGGTGCTTAGAAGAAACGAAGTTCCTTATTGATCTCGAAACGCCGGGTACTTTGGTACCCAGCTGTTCACAATAGCAGAATGATATGTAGATGATGGTGTCACAACAGTATTCATAAATGCTTCCTCTGCTTCTAACATTTTTCAGAATTGACAAATGAGTTTGGCACAGCTGTCCAGTGAAGATACATGTTGTGACTTCTGAAATTTTCCCAGCGTATTTCTTCTTCTAATAATTTCCGGGTATGCAGCCGGATCCCGTCGACATTCTGCCACGATATTTCGGCCCAGAGACGTCCGGCCATCATCAGGTGTGTACACAACTACTGAAGAGCTCAGGTGCAGTCGCGTTATTTATGCCGAATCTCGCGCATGCGAAATGTACTGGCATCCTACAGCGTATGCGTCAGGTGTTGATATGCGCGGCATAGCCGAGTTGTACGTGCTGCCCTCGATGGTGAAAGTAAAAGATCATCTAGTCATTGAATGACGCCGTCGATTCCGCTGTAATTGTATAATTACGGCGACTGCACCTGAGCTCTTCAGTAGTTGTATACACACCTGATGATGGCCGGACGTCTCTGGGCCGAAATATCGTGGCAGAATGTCGACGGGATCCGGCTGCATACCCGGAGATTATTAGAAGAGGATACATGTTATTTTTAGCTGTCCGGTGAACATATGTGTTTATTCCCTTTGCAACAGTTCCCACACTACACAAGTAACATACGAGGTCTGTTAAGAAAATTCCGGAACTTCGTCCACAAAACTTTTCTACGCTTACGTTTTTACTTACTGTGCATGGCCTCTTTCTAAATACTCTCCTCCACAAGTCATACACCGCTCCCAATGCCGATCCACTTTCGGAACCAGTCTTGGTTCGCCTCTTGCTTGATCGTGCGAAGCGCAGTCTGTCGTTGCAAATCTTCGTCATTTCAACGGGTTTTCAAATATGGAAATAAAAAAAAGGATCCGCAGGCGTAAGGTCTGGAGAGTATGGAGGATGAGGTAGTTCAGTGATTTCGTTTGTAGTGCAATAGTCACGCACCAAGAGGGATGAATGTGCGGGTGCGTTATCGTGATTCAAGAGCGATGAGTTCTCTCGTCACATTTCAGACGATTTCCTCGTACGAGTATTTTCTCACATGCGTCGCAACTCTTCCATCGATCATCGATTAACAGATTGTCCCTGTGGAACGAATTCGTGCTGAACTGATCCTTCAGAGTGAAGGAAAATTAACAGCGTTGCTGTGACATTGGACGTTATCTGACGAGCGTTCTTTGGTCTTGGAAAAGCTTTCCCGACCCACTGCGGAGAATGAACCTTGGACTCAACATAATAGTCGTTGACCCACGTCTCATCACCAGTTATGATTCTCTTAAGGAACATCTCGTTCTCATTCGTGAGATCGAAAAGCTCTTCACACACTGCGAGGCGAAGGTCTTTGTGGTCTAGACGCATGAGCCGTGGGATGAACTTACCAGCAACACGATGCATTCCAAGATGCTGTGTCAGGACATCATGTCATGATCCAACTGAAATGTTACAGTCTTCTATAATCTCATGGACAGCCAGTCTTCGATTGGCACACACAATTTCGTTGAAGTTCCTGAGACAAGCGTCGTCTGCAGACGTCGAGGGCGTCCTGAACGAGGATCATATTTAACATCCACCCGGCCATTTTTAAACAGTGTTATTCATTCGTAACACCTAGTACGACTTAGACACACATCAGCGTAGGCTTTCTGCATCATTTGGTGTGTCTCTGTAAAGGTTTTCTTGAGTATCGCGTAAAATTTAACGCAGACGCGTTGCTTCCATATCTCTGCCACCTCGAAATTCACAAACTATGCAACATAACGTTATACACGATACACCACTGAACAATAACTAACCGACATACAACAATGAAACTCCCGGCAGTTACACATTAACCACAGGCGTGTGCAGGGATGCTAACCGCATTTCGCTCCAGCACACCATTGGCGCGAAATTACGAGTGTTCTTGAATTTTTTGAACAGTCCTCGTAATGAATGCTTTCAATAACCGCAATTATTTTATTTCGTTTGTATTATTAGTTATAGTGGACAAACAAGTAGAAATCAACACAAGTGCGTCAAAAATTATACAGTTCAATTTTTTATCTCTAATTAGTTGTTGTGGTTTACGAATACATTCCGCCATGAAAGGGCCTCTGCTCCATTTAAATATTCACAAAAAATCCTCAGTGACACGATTCTCCCATCTTCTCTCTGTTTATAACTTGACGTTCGCTGCTCTCTTCTATGTTCGGGATAATGTGAGGAACAGCTGTAGGCAAACTGACCTGCCTTTGATTGGTAGAGAGACTGATTCACTAGCAAAGTCTTCTATTTAATTTTATGAGTATTTGCTAGAAACTGGCTGAACTATGATGAATTAAAATCAGTAGCAGCTGTGAAAACGATGTATTCACCATCTAACGGTAGAGCCACCGCAAATCTAGACTACAGCGACGCCTTAGCAGAATCCGAGTGAGGTTAGTGGTCTCTACTCGTAACGTGTGCGCTTGAAAACTGAACAGCTGTGTCGTCTCCCCTGTTAGACCTTAGTTTTTCACTGTCTTTTAACCAAGCATTCAACTCTCAATAGTCATTCGCCAAGAGCAGGACGTGGTTGTTCAAATGGTTCAAATGGCTCTGAGCACTATGGGACTTAACTTCTAAGGTCATCAGTCCCCTAGAACTTAGAACTACTTAAACCTAACTAACCTAAGGACATCACACACATCCATGCCCGAGACAGGATTCGAACCTGCGACCGTAGCGGTCACGCGGTTCCAGACTGTAGACGTGGTTGTATTTCAGTCCAAAACTATTGGTGTCATTCTCCAAAACAGAATCGAATTGGGGTTTGGTGGTGTGTCACTCATAGCGAGTGCTTCGTGGGATCGAACTCGTGCTGGACCACAAATTTCTTATCTTTGTGTTTTAACTCTTTGAGTCCTGACAACGTAAAAAAATTAGTTTTAAAATTTTTCACAGAATCACTTCTATCATCATAGTAAGCAACGAATATCTCGCACAGTCAGCCGTGAGGTCTAACACACTTCTTTTCGGGCGGGAAGGCGTGCCGGTCCCCGTCACGAACCCGCCCGGCGGATTAGTGTCGAGGTCCGGTGTGCCGGCCAGTCTGTGGATGATTCTTAAGGCGGTTTCCCATCTGCCCTGGGGAATACGGGCTGCTTCCCCTTATTCTGCCTCTGTTACACTATATCGGCCGCTGCTGCACGAACACTGTCTCCACGTACGCGTACTGCATAATTACTCTACCACGCGAATATTGGGGTTACACTCGTCTCTCGTCTGGTGTGTGACATACCCGGGGGAAGGGGGGGGGGGGGGGGGGGGGGCACTGGGGTTCGGTGTGGGGCGGCGGTGGGGTCAGAGGAGTGTTGCAGCCTGTTGTGGGGTTCTATACCACTGAGGGCTACGGCAGGTCGTAGCGTCCCCGTTGTTTCTAGGTCCCAGTTCCATACAGTACAACAAAATACAATACAAACAACGAACACAAGAGGAAATTGGCAAAAGTAAACAATTAATGTTTTAAAGTTGGGCTTTTAATTCCGAACCATTATGATATAAAGTTTTCAACCACCCATCATTATATGGGACATATTCGAAAACAATTTTGTGTTTTTTCCCAGACACAGTAGCAAAGGTTGCATTTAGAAGCCGCTGATGCAAACATAAATTTACGTTACAGTAACTTTACATATGCTTATTTGCACTGGGAATGATCTCCTGAATATGATCACGACAAAAAAAAAGGAAAAGGAAAAGAACAAACCTCATGTTACAATCTCCTACAATCACGTAGCACAATGTCCGCACCTAGGGTTGCTTTGAACATTCTAAATGACTGGTACAGTGCACAGAGTTCATAGAGGTACCTCAGTGTATCACAAGTTGTCTCCGTCTTGCAATACCATCGGTGATTTCATGCGAAAACCACTGGCACTTGAAATACAAAATTAATAAAATGGCAGGTACGACTAATACCCGAAAGGTTAACGTAGCAGCCACCGCTCAGTGTTACGGAGATCAGACACAATCTAAATGCACTTCGGATTCCACATTAAACTCTCGGTCGCCTTTTCCCAGCTAGATAACAGGCTAGATAATCGCAAAAGGCCGACTGAAGTCCAAACTGAAACACATCAAAACATAGAGAAATATAAATACATGTTCTAACAACCCTACCACAACAATGGTCAGCATTTAATAATGATTGTGATGTTGTTCACGCTGCTAAATACTGCATTTTCGGGCAACAACAGTCATATTATGTGGCAGGTGTCATTAGAGCACCGTTAATAGTCATATCATGCAATAATGAAAAGTTTTTTCATCTTTTTGTGCTTCACACGCTGGTCTCTTCGTAAAATCATGGCTCAATCGTTGAAAATCTAGGTGGTTATGATTCCAAGCTCGGATGCAAAGAGGCCCAGGTTTTATTCTGCTATATTCAAAAGTTTTGTAGATGCGCTTCACAAATCATTCTTGAAGATTACACTTTTGCTGGACAATGGTGATGTAAAAAATAATCAGCACTCCGAAATTAAGTTACACTTCCTTTTAATTGCTATTATTGCAATATCACGCGACACACTAAACATCACTTCACAATACAAAACATACTTGAAAACTTCTTCCTCACATTTTATAAGCCAACTATAATATGAGTCTTTCCAACATGACATCCAAGACTTGACCTTCTCAAGGTCCGACTCTCTAACAACTCAACAACCAACTAACTAATAATCGCTTACGAGCCCAAAAATCGGAGGTACAAGTACGTCAAAAATCATAGTAACAAAAGAAATAATACACATAAGAATAATATCATTGCAATATAAACATGTTGATGTATCACAAATGAAATCAAATCTGAATGTTGTCTCAGAAATATGTCAACTACTTTGCAGAAACACAGTAGAATATTACTGGTGTCGAGAGGTTCAGGTGAGGTACCATAATGGTTACGTAATTCAAGTACCATTACAATGTGTACATACATTCTCATTCTATACATGTTATAAATTAAAGTCCTCTGCCGTCTTCTTCTGCCTTTTATGTAGGCTAATCCTAGGAACTACTGCAGGATTTTTGATAATGTTTTCACAGACAATACATTGATTCAAGAGGGAGGTTTGTGTATATAATTTCTAAATACGTGGTGCACGTTGAAGGAACTACAATGAGTTACTGACCAGCGCCGAGTTGTTTTGATCGTTTTATGAAGGCTACTCTTAGGAAGTGGTCTACCGATTTTGGCACTAGCATCATACTGAACAAAGAATAAGGGGACTTCCTATATTACTGCGAAGTATGTTGGGCGAGTCAGAGGGCATGCCTGAAGCAATGTTTCGATTTAAAGTCTACCATTGTTGAATTTATGAAAAGAAAGGAGTGCAGGAATGAGAATTATACCATCTGGAATGGATTGTAATCCAAGTTATAGATGGACTGGATTGTACACTGTTGATAGTAAGGCACTGGAAGTGGGAAACAATTTATTTCTCATTTGATGCTCATGCGCGTAGAAAGAAAATTTCAATGCAAAGGGAAAAAAATTGAAAAAAAACAGTCATTGCCGAAAACCTAAAGTATGGATTCTTTGTGACTTTCAAAGAATTACAACGGTAATTTTCCCAACTCTTTTACGACACTCCCAATCTTAAACATGTTTTCGAACTGTTTCCAAGACCGTTTGCCGTTTCAATTGAAAGCGCCCCTGCGCATGCGCTGATGTAACTTTAATTTGCTGTGTAATTTCCAATTTATAGGCAAATACGTTTATAATAAAATTTTCCAGGACGTGTACCTTTTCGCCTTTCCCCGTTTTCCTAATGGATTCGTTAGTCTTACGTCTCTCATTGATTTCTGTTGTTATATCACTTAGTGTTGCTTGCCTGTTACCACTAACAACTCTACGAAAACACCACTGCTCTCGGTCGTTAAGCGAAGACACTTGACCACTGTGTTGTTTGTGGTGAGAGGGAATGCTTGAAATTTGTTGTTCTTGACAGACACTAGACACCGTGGATCCCTAAACATTGAATTCCCAAATAATTTCCAAAACAGTATGTCCCATGTGCTTATCTTCAACTTACATTCCGCATTCAAAGTTTGTTCATTCCCTCATGCAGCTACAATCAAGTCAGAGACCTTAGCAGTAGGGCAAAAACAGTGGCACCCCAATGTCCATTGTTGACTAATTTACTCAAAATGGCGGAACCAAGATGGCGTCCATATATGTAATAGGGCAGAAACCATGGTACCCCACTCTCCATTGCTGACAGATTTACTCAAGATGGCGGAGCCAAGATGGCGGCCATATATGTGGCAATGTCACACTGCTATCATGGCCAGAAATTCAAATTTTGGCGGAAAAATAGATCAATTGAGCTACCTCCATTACCTAACTCAAGTCAGCCCCACCCCTGAAATTGATGGTAAATAAAAATTCCGATTTTATCCAAATGTGATGCAGAAAGTAAACCAAGAACTTTTTATTCAAGGACTCCGTCATTAAAGACTTTGTAGTCAATAATAAAACGGCTTGAAATTCAAATTTATTGGTGGGATATCACATTTTGTGTGTTCACCTTGAAGTCCATAGACCAACTAGTTCACAACACCACCACCAGAGGTCGCTGTTCGACCTCCACCACCTCTCTCCCCTCCCCTCCCCTCCTCTCCTCTCCCCTACCTCCCATGTCGGGAAATTGGAGAGAAATACGGGCAGTCTTTGTTCAGCTGCTCGACTGTGAGGATCTCACGACAGTAGGTGAGTATCAGATGCATAAGGCATTGATTAAGCAAGCTCTTGAAGAATAATGTTTATTTTTTCCTGAAATCACAATAGACCTCAAAATTGACGCCAGATAGCGAAAGGAATCTCATAACATCACTGTCACAGATCGCAATAAACATAATTGGAAAACTTTCTCATGATCTCTCAGTCCACCAGAGTCGCGGCCCCTATAAGAAGCCATGCACTGGGCATGCAGCACAGACATGCGGCAATCACAGATCGGCGCTAAGCACATCCTGTTGTGCTGGAAATATCTTCAGCCGTCCGCCTTCTGGGCGCACTTTCAGTTTTTGTGGCATATTAATACCCCTTGTTGTTGAACTCGAACTGCTTCAGGAACTATTAAACCTGATATTTAAGCAATGTGTAGCACGTCGTAACATACCATCTTGAAGACCTCAAAACCCTGCAAATGTTGCTACTTCAAAAGATATGCCAAAGGAAATAACTACACAGTTCGCCTCACAAATTGAGAATATCGGAAAGCTATCAGTCGAAACACTTTGCGCACTATGAGACCTGTAGCCGGAGCTCAGACCATTTCCAGACTCTGGAACTACTTAAATCTTTACTTTCTTAGCCATGTCATTGAGAAATGTTGCGTCAATCGTGAAATAATTTACTGATCCTGACAACAATATGAGTTGCAATAACCGATTTTACACGACAGAAGGACGATATTTGGAAGTCGAAATAAATATCTCTGTAACTCTAAATAGGACACGCACCACTTTCGAGCTTTAACTGCTTGTTTGAAGGCACTGCCAGAACAACAAAAATTTCTGGGTGCTACAGATGCTGCGGTGTTCGTCACTTTCCTGTAAGGTTGAGTGAGCTTAGTTTACATTTTCTGCTTGAGCCAGGGATGTTATAGCTCTTAATTTTTTTTTGATCTTCCTCATTTTTCCAAGCACGCCAGTGTCTAAGCACAGAAGGGAGATCAGAACAATTACGTATCCAAAAGTTCCTGACGAATTTCGAAACCTAGAACAGATCATGAAGAAAAGTCACAAACAGAATTCGAAGCACTGTCCTACAGACCAGAATAATGGCTGGAATTTTCGCTGAATTTTCGATGTCCTGCAACTGCTGATCTGGAGATGCTCAAAGCCCACAATGGCAGGTGAGGGACACCATCCCACCTGTACAAACCAGAGGAGGATGGTCTGCTTGGACATTATTCTGAACACTCGTACAAGTAAGACATCACGTGAATCTCAGACACAGCAAATCTTCCTGTAGATACATTGGCCCTGTCCTGTTCAAACCAGTCTGTAGAGGCTCCTACGCCCCACACAAAGGATATCTTGTGATTCTCTGTCATCATGGAGCTTCCTGTGAATGGAGCATTCTGTCTGGTTCTTACTTAATTTCTCCGCCAAATTCATGTTGCTGGTGCGGGAATACCATCCGCCACTTTCTACAGATAGACAAATTAATAGAAGTTCAGTGGCAACCTATTTCGTACAGATCTAAAAACATGCAGCAGTTATATTGCACAGACCAAGTTAAACCCTGCAAAAGTGGAATATGAAAACTGTCGCCAAATATACTTCCCCATTTGCACTGCTCTTCTACCGTCTAGGAATGCTTGAATATTTCAGCGTGAAACGAATTTTCTGCCAGGCTATATCACCACAAACTATTGTACCAGCGTACCATGTCGATATAACAGTGGTTAGCACTTTGGACTCGCATTCGAGATGATGACGGTTCAATCCCGCATCCAGCCATCCTGATTTAGTTTTACCGCGATTTCCCTAAATCGCTCCAGGCAAATGCCGGGATGGTTCCTCTGAAAGGGCACGGCCGACTTACTTCCCCGTCCTTCCCCAATCCGATGAGACCGATGACGTCGCTCCAAACAACCCAACCCATGTCGAAGTAATAAACACAGTTCGCATCCTCAAGCACACAAAAATCACCAAATAGTGTCGTCCTAGGAAGCCAGACACAGAGTTATCACTGTAATAACAATTAAATATTGCAAATGCACTCCCAATCTGGTGACGTTGGACAGTGAGCGAAGTATCGGAAACCCCCTTCCCCCTTCCCTCATGGGTGTGGTTCTGGAAATATCGATATCTTTATAATTGGACGTAATTTTCCGCGTAAAATCTTTCATACCCCTTACGGCAATAGATTCGTTGAAATCTCAGTTCCCCACATCGAATCCTTGCCTCCCTTACGATCATATACAGTCATTTTCTTTGAACATGTCGGAACACTGACACAGTAACATTATACCCCACCACATACATTACAATCCTGCTGATCACTGCGAATGTATCAAACATCCTCTACTAAGTATGATACTTCGCCAATAACTGAGTGCTGGTGTCACCGAACAATACTGAGCGAAAATCTGCGATGGAAGGACATGTCTCATTTGTTTTTCTTACGAGTAGTACCTGTGTGTCTTAGAGAGGCATAAACGTTTTATACGCTACCAGCTATGAAAACAAGATCGCAACCACAATGTTACTGACACCCTGCATAAAAAGCGGTCTTCGTTCTACAGGCGCACAGAAGTATAGCTTACGAAATAAATGTTAAAAATTATACAAGCTTTATAATTCGAGGTATGGTTTTGCTTCCGAATGAAGTGCTCTTCCACACACGACACTGAATATAGACGGTGATTGTTGGGGTGATCGATGGTGCAAGTCGCCAGCGGTCTAAGCTCGTAAGATAATCACCCTTCTCACCGAATTTAGAAACATTCTATTAGAGCTGTCTTATCGCTGCGGACGAAAAGTGACTGTTTTCCTGGTTGCTGGTGCCTCCATATCCACTGTTTCTCATGTTCTTCTTGGTGCCTCATACTCATTCCCATATACAAGCATTTTCCTGCACAGAGCATAAGACATGCAAGTACTCCCTCAATAGACATTTGTTGGTTCTCTACACGTGAGAAACACATACGAGTCTATGTATTAAAACTGTAGTTGACCTTTAAAGTACAAGAATGATCTGGAATTGACGTCGCTACTCGTTAAAAAAGACGAGTGGGACTACCAGTTTCCTCTGTTCTCGAGTTTTTGCGTAAAGATTTTTGAGGCCAAAAATATTTTCTAGTTAGTCAGTGGTTACCCCACATAATGACCTCGCTAAAAGCAGGTTTCTAGAGATATAATTTCCACTCTTTATCTTCGGAATTATATTGCACAAGCGGTCGGTAGCATACTGCTATGTGGTTGATATCGAGACCTATCACGTAAGTTGTATGATATCCTGGCAAACGATATGAAAATATATAAAACTCGGGAAATTCTCATACGCTATTCGATTATTGCAGCATAAAGGTGTCATAAATGCGTCGTTCTTTTGGGGAGTAAAACCAGGTATTGTAACTGATATCAGTTTCGAGATCGGTAAATTAATTTTCGATTAACTCAGCATTTCTTATCGACACTGTTCAGAAAGTAAATGTTCTTATAATCTCAGAGGCCGAAACAATGGCAGCAAGCAGACCAGAACGGAAACAACGCCTTTGTGCCGGGGGAACCAGCTCAGTCTTTGTACAACAGTTCGCAGAGTGACTACTGCCCGTGGAGAGCGATCAGATTGCACATCATGCCAGCGTGTGTGGAGGCGGCTTGTGATCGTTGGGTACAGAGGATGGGCGACCGACCTCACGGAAAACACACTACTGGCCATTAAAATCGCTACACCACGAAAACGACGTGCTACAGACGAGAAATTTAACCGATAGGAAGAAGATGTTGTGATGTGAAAATGATGAGCTCTTCAGAGCATTCACACAAGGTTGGCGTCGGTGGCGACACCTACAACCTTCTGACATGAGGAAAGTTTCCAACCGATTTCTCATACACAAACAGCAGTTGACTGGCGTTGCCTGCTGAAACGTTGTTGTGATGCCTCGTGTAAGGAGGAGAAATGCATACCATCACGTTTCCGACTTTGATAACGGTCGGATTGTAGCCTATCGCGATTGCGGTTTATCACATCGCGACGAATCTGCTCGCGTTGGTTGAGATCCAATGACTGTTAGCAGAATATGGAATCGGTGGGTTCAGGAGGGTAATACGGAACGCCGTGCTGGCATGTCTCAGCCCTCCATAGTTGCAGCCTGGCTTCTTCATCAATGGCTGTTAGATTCCCCGATGTTCTGAGGAAACTTGTAGGCACGGTTGTTTGCCCATGCATGGGATGTACTTTTGCTGATCCAGTTTCAGTCTGTCCCTACTTGTTGCTATTTATATTTGAACAGGATGTGGTGCAAATTCCTGCAAGATGGAAGAGCCATTCGACTGGACTTGACGACAAGCAGTCTGTTATAATTCTGCACGTGTAGCTTAGAGCAACATTTACCTGTCTGTCATGTGTTGACTTATACCAAACATGACAGGCATTATCAGCAGGGGAGTAGTAGAATGCCGTTGCAGTGGTCCGGATGGTTTCAGCTTGGCTGCCCCACAGACGTCTGGCCAGTATTCTCAGTAGGTTGTTCCTGGTGGAGACTTAATTTGAAGTTCATGCACTGTTTTTTGAACGGTAGATATCTGTCGAGTGTTATTCTTAAGTATTTCTGAGTGTGTCAAAGTTCGAATTTAACCCCCGACCATTCTACCTTTAAGGGGGTAGGACGTCAAACGGGCCGACTTGATGTAGGAGAGGCACCACAGGACATTTTAATTTCCACTGTCTATACTTTAGAAATAAATTCATAAAACTCTCTCAGAATGTCCAGGAATGATTCGTGATTCACACCATAGCAGTGGAAGTTCAAAAACATGACAAAATAAATTTTTTTGCATTTGAAATTTTATCATTTTTCACTTACTGTTGGCTGCATTTGTTGCTATAGGTACACTTTTCTTCATAAGTAAGAGAGATTCTTCGATGAATTTTTCGCAGCATACAAACCATACTTACAGGTGTACGAAACTCTAAAATTTTCCAAATCTGTTTAAAACTGTGGTAAAAATTGAGATAATTAACTATAAAATTTTAGTTTTTCTAAACACGAAGTTTAAAATGTAACAGCTCATTTATTTTTTCATTAATTAAATAAATTCTAGAGTTTCATACACCAGTAACTATGGCTCACATGCTGTGCAAAATTAATCAAAGAGCCTCTCTTACTTATGAAAAAAAGTGTACCTGTAGCAGCAAATGCAGCCTATAGTAACTGAAAAAAATGATGAAACTTCACAAGCCAAAAAATATTATTTTGTTATGTTTTTGAACTTCCACTGCTATCAGTGTGAATCCTGAACCCTGGCTGGTCATGCGGACAAAGTGTTAAGAATTTATTTTTAAAAGTATAGACAGTGGAAGTCAAAATATCTTGTGGTGCCTCTCCTGCTCCAAGTCGGCCCGTTTGACGTCCTACCCCCCTTAACTTGTGGATGGTATCAATACTTCTCAGACGGAAAGCACATGCTCTTGTCTCTGATGGATTTGATTTCAGTTGGTTTATTCTGTAGTATTTTGACAGATCTTCCAAAGCACTCTTTAGGGTGATTTCTATTGCCTCGAAGTTTGTGTTTTGGGTTGCCACAGCCAGCTCATCAGCATACAAGAAATTCCTACAGTTGGTGACTATGCATTGGTCATTACTATATATGCTGAACAGAACTGGAGCTATTTTTCTGTCCTTGGAGGTTAGTGAAGACGCTTCGGTTCTGTAGACTGGCGATGAGCGTGGTGAGGTGTAAACCCTTGGCTGGTACGTATACCTTGTTTAATAATAATTGGTGGTTGACGGTGTCGTACGCTGCTGTCAAGTCCACGAATACCACTCCCGTCACTTTACGGGGTTCAAAGAAAAGAGCGTGAAGGTTCAGAGGCTTTCGAGCCCCACTGGCGCTTACCAGTAATCGTCGTTCCCACGGAACACAAGCTGTACATAGTACAGATATAAATACTGATGTATATATCTTAGATATGACAGTAGAACATTGATATCCGTGAAAACTGTGGTGCACGTATAAAAGTAGATTCACCCGGTTCTCGGCGGTCGCCGAGTGTGAGGGGCACTGGTTCATAAAGCGGACGTCGGACGTCCTTTGTTGTTCGCGGCTTTCGGGTGAGCAAGCCTTCATTCGCAGGCAGGGCGTACCTTGCCTACCCTTTGTCGCCACGGGTGGTCGTAAACTGGGAGCCGCACAAAGCAAACGCAGCCGCCGGGAAGTGGCGGCGCCACCACATGTACGCGCCCTCGTACACGTGTGTGTGTGTGTGTGTGTGTGTGTGTGTGTGTGTGTATTGCTCGCCCTCATTACCGCCGCTCACCGTCAGCATTCTTTGCCAAGAGAGATGGGCGACTACACAGGTCTGCAAAAAAATATTTTTTGAAAGTTGTTTGAAATTTGATAGCTGACTTTTATGTACTTTTCAGCGTTGATTTCAGAAATGCAATCCATTTTTTCCTATCACGTCAGGTTTTATCAGAAAAAGGGCGTATTTTTGGGTATAATAACAAAATTTAAGCAATTTATCACATTTTTCCAAACGTTATAAAATTTTATTTTATTTATAAATCATGTTCTAAACTACAATTACAGTACACTTCCATTTCTCTTTAAGCTCATAAGTCCTTATAAGAACGCTTTCGCTTTCTGTCTTTTTCGGCTGTGGACTCGTTGAGGGTCATCTCTTTTTGTCATCCAGCAGTAGTCCGCTATAATGTTGACGTTCCATCTTCCTTGATATCTTTTTTCCATTTCTTTGATGTCTTGGTGGAATCTTTCGCCCTGCTCTTCACTTACATCACCAAGGTTTGCAGGGAAGTAGTCAAGATGCGAGTGGAGAAAATGAACTTTAATGCTCAAGTTACAGTCCAACTTCTTAAAGTTGACGAGCATGTCTTAGACGATTGTCTTGCAGTTTGGATCTCTTTTGATTCCTAGGAAACCGGTAACAAATAATTTAAACGATGCCCATGCAGGCGGTTCAGGTGCTACAGTATGGAGCCGAGCGACCGCTACTGTCGCAGGTTCGAATCATGCCTCGGGCATGGATGTGTGTGATGTCCTTAGGTTAGTTAGGTTTAGTTAGTTGTAAGTTCTAGGCGACTGATGACCTCAGAAGTTAAGTCGCGTAGTGGTCAGAGCCATTTGAATTTCTCCATGCAGCCTTTTCTTTTGTTTCCATTTTGTCTACAAAGTTGGGATTTGTCATTAGTTTTCTAATGTCTGGTCCGACAGATTCCTTCCTTTAGCTTTACCTCGGATAAACCAGGAAACTGTCCCCGAAGATATCTGAAACACTCCCCTTCTTTTGGCAATGCCTTAAGAAATTGTTTCATCGGCCCATACTTTATGTGAAGTGGTAGAAGTAACACCTTTTTGGGATCCACAAGGCTCTTCCTCTTAACATTTTTAACCGCTACCTGTAAGGTTTTTCTCAAGAGCAGAGCTTTTTTATGTAGTGTTGCTTTCTGTCTCTACTGTCCCATTCACAGAGAAATCAAGGGAACTTTGTTCAGCCACTTTGTTGACAAAGAGCATTGAAATCACTTTCAAATCACCACATAGTGTCCATTTGTGGTCTGAATAGCAGAGTTTGTTTAAAACCAGATCAAGGTTTTCGTAACATTCTTTTAAGTGAACCGAGTGACCAACTGGTATAGAAGGATACTTATTGCCATTGTGTAGAAGTACTGCTTTAAGGCTTCTATTTGAAGAATCAATAAAAAGTCTCCACCCATCAGGAGCATATTCTATTTTGAAACGTGCCATAAGTCCAGGATCATCACTGCAAAACACCAGGTCACCTTCTCGAGAGAAGAAAGGTACAAACTCCTTTTCCCTCGATCGATACCAAGAAAAGGATGTACCCGGAGCCAACATATGCTTATCTTTCAATCTAGATCTTAAAACCTCTGCCGATTCTTTAGAAAGGCCTGGGTCCTAACTGAATCGTTCAGTTCAGATTGTGAGAATGGAATGGGATCGGTTATGCCAGGATCGTAGCAGTCTCTGTCTTCTTCACTACCATCTTGCTGAGCCAATGGTTTGTGATCATCTAGATCATCCAAAGAAACAGGAGGAGAGGGCATTGGTACTTCAGATCCATGAGGAACAGGGCGAATGGCTGATTGAATGTTAGGGTAAGAAATATCCCTTTTGTTTTTCAAATTGAAACCTCGTACGTTGCAAGAACAAAAATAGCAATCATCACTATGATTTTTGGGTTCCCTCCAAACCATTGGTATTCCAAAACGTAAGGACTGCTTTTTACGTTGAAACTATTGCCTCAGTTCTTCAACACACACTGAACAGACCTTGTGTGGGGCCCAAGGCTTATCTTAATTGCCTAACTTTATACCAAAATAAGCGAAAAATAATTTTTCAACAAAATCGGAAATGTTTCTTTGTTGCTTTTTTTAATGGTATAGTTTCCACAAATGTAACACAAGCAATCTGGCGAGTTATACATTGTAACCTCCCCGCAAAAATGTTAAATGAAAAATGTGAATGGAGCCAAGTGTAGCCTCCCAACAAAAATAATGTTCAATAATAATGCAAAATGGAGCCAAGCATAAACTCCCCACAAAAATTAAGGAAGGAAAATTGTCCATGAACCACACAATAATATTAATTGAATAATGAACCATGAACGAAATTAACCTCCTAACAGAAATAATAATATCTGGTAAATTTTATAAGGACAGCAGCGCTGACCTTCGGCTCTGTATTCTGAATAACAAAAGCAAAATGCTTACCTCAATAAAAACTGCAACTATATCTGGTCTTATCTATCGACACAGCTTCGTGCACTGCTGGCGTATAATTTTTTTTTTTTTTTAGGTTCTTGGAAGGAATGCATAGGAAATATTCTTGAAATTGAAATGAATGCTTTTTCTTCAAAAGAGTGGAAAAATTCTTTAAATTGAAAAGAATACTTTTCTTTAAAAGAGTTACTTTGTAAAAAAATTATTATTGGGGCATTTTTTCCTGAACAAATTAAATTACAATTAACATATATTATTAAATATGCGCAAGACTGCTTCTTTACCTTCTACAACAATACTCATCCTCCAGAGTCCTGACCAGAGTCGCGAGCAGAGCACACAGCCGACGCATGCCGACTCCCGCAGCCTACTCCTGTCCACTCGCTACTAAAGCCGACCGACTACTACTGTATCTGACTGACTACTACTGTCGACTAGCGCAGACTAGCGCAGACAAGCGCAAACTAGCGCAGACTCGCGACAAGCAACAACTAACGATAAACTACTCTGGTCAGAGATTCTGTCATGCCTCGCCCATTGCCGGTGAAGCATACACCTTACAACATCCTCTGGTAGCCAATGTCCATTGTCCATAAAACAACTTCACAACACAAGAGGACAGTCACTACTTTAAAGCGCTAGTAACAACAACACGTGAACAGCACAGAGTGAAGAAGTACTGTGAACTGAAGGACGACAGCTGAAGCTCACTGCCTGGTGATGGCGAAGGAAGGGGCAGCGCGACAGACTGGCACTGACATAAAAATACTGCTGGTTCCTCCTAATTACTCTTTATTTTACGTGTATATAGTATAAAAACGGCTAAATAACAGTTCATGGAGATCCTAAAAACCAAAATTAAGACTCACTATAGTGCTGAAATACCAAAAAAAGCTAAAACTAGACACGCAGTTTGTGAAATAACTGTACATGATGGAATTTTTCCACTATTTTTCCCGAAACCAGCGTTGAAAACACTGTAAAACTCACTTCATAAATTTGAAACAATTTTTATGTCGCAGACCTCTGCTATCAGTCTTGCCGAGCGCAGGCATCACCTGCACGGGGAACACTAGCCATTGAAAATTTAAATAGAAGAGCAGCCGCAAGTCCAGTGTGAATCTCTCCTACATCTGACATGTTCCACCCGTCAGACGCTAGCAATTTCAGAAAATAAACAGCCCAGAGCAACACGTTAAATATGTCTGACTGTGAGTGGCGGCGCTATACGTACACATACATATCCTGAAGTGACAAAAGTAATCGGTTAGCGATATGCATAAACACAGACGGCTGTAGTGTCACGTACGCAGGTAAAAAGAAAAGTGCAGGGCGTTGGCGGATCTATCTCTTGTACTAACGTGATTCGTGTGAAAAGCTTTCCGACGCGATTATGGTCTCTCGACCTGAATTAACGAACGTTGAAAACATAATGGTGCTTGTGGCTAGACGAATGGGATATTCCATTTCGGTTATCGTCTGGGCATTCAATATTCTGAGATCCACAGGCAAGAGTGTTCCGAGGGTCCCCAAACTACAGGCATTATCTTTCACCAAAAGCAGCATAGTGGCCAGCGGATTCACTCGACAGAGAGAAGTGGCTTTTCCGTAGAGTTTTCAGGGTTAACGGAGAGGCAACACTGCGTGCAATAACCACAGAAATTAATCTGGAACGTACGTCGAACGTATCGGTGAAGGCAAGTGCAGCGAAATGTGGCGTTCATTGGCTATGGCAGCAGACGACCGGTGCAAGCGCCTTTGGTGACAGCACCACATAGCCAACTGCGCCTCTCCTCGGCTCGTGATCATATCGGTTTGACACCAGACTACAGAAAAACTGTGGCATAGCTGACCTCCGATTTCAGCTGGTAAGAGACTATGGTAGGATGTGGCTGGGAGCCTACGAAGCCATAACCCAAGATGTCAACAAGGCAAGGCACTGTGCAAGTTGGTGGTGGTTCCGTAATGGTGTGGGCTGTGTTTATGTGGAATGGACTACGTCGTCTGACCCAACGGAACCTATCATTGACTGTAAGTGGAAATGTTCGACTATTTGGAGACCATCAGCAGCCTGTCATGGACTTAATTTCCCACACAACGATGGAATTCTTATGGATGATAATGCAGCGTGACACCGGGCCTCAGTTGTTCGTGACTGGTTTCAAGAACATTCTGGACATTTCGAACGAATGATGTGGCTACTCATCGAACATTTTGTGACGTAATCGAGAGACCAGTTCTTGCACCAGCATTACTTTCGCCATTATGGACGGCTGTAGAGGCAGCGTGGCCCAATATTTCGTCAGGCTATTTCCAACGGCTTGTTGGGTTCATTTTACGTCGAGTTGCGGCACTACAGTGGGGAAAAGGAGGTATCCTATCAGTTTCTTCACTTCAATGTACGTGCAGTCTGCCCCTAGTAGCTGAGTGGTCAGCGCGACGGAATGTCATACCTAGCGGCCCAGGTTCGATTCCCCGCTGGGACGGAGATTTTCTCCCCTCAGGGACTGGGTGTCATGTTGTCCTTATCATCATCATTTCATACCCATCGACACGCAAGTCGGCGAAGTGGCGTCAAATCGAAAGACTTGCACCAGGCAAACGGTCTACCCGACGGGAAACCCTAACCAGACGGGATTTCCAATGTAAGTGCATACATATATTACCCATATGTTTGATGCTTGGCTACTTAATTTATGAAGACGCTTACGTCTGTCGCGGGAAACAAGTGAAATGAAGAAATGTACATGCGACTTGTGGCTTCTGCAGAATTTTAATTTACTTGTCGTTCTTTAATCGCTACAAGTTATAGTCGATGCTGTAACAGAAACGGTTCTTTGACTGGATATTTAAAAGAATTGATATTGTAAGGAAGGTTGACCCTAGCTCATCTTGCATCTAATGCTTTTATTTAAGGAGAGATGGAACGCCCTATCCCAACAATGTTAAATTTAGTGAATTGGCTTCCCTGTATTTCTGGAACCACTGTAGCCATTGACATGAAACTTTTACATAACATTAAACTGTATGTTATGAGTCTACTGAACTACAATAATTGTATTTCAGCCACTGATTGCGGAAATACGATTTTTTAATTACACAGTCAAAATTTTTGTGTACTTTTTTGTACGTTATCCTAGATAATTTTAATTGGCTTCTAAAGTTTCAAACTGTAACTCACTTAATATATGCTTAATTTTTTATTTTTAGTCAGTCAGAAGCACCCTGTACCATACTCTGTATCATCCTCTTGATCTTTTTCCAAGTTTTTTCTTCTTTTATTCTTTCTGGACTCATAAGTGGCCAAAAGTGCTCCATCAATGCGAACCTTGTCCATCCGTTGAGTTCTCTGATGCAGTTTGCTCTAGGATTAATTCCCATATGCTGTATAACTTTCACCCTACCAATGTTTGCATCATCAAAAGCAGTAACAGCATCACAGATCCCCCACATTAATGTCTTCATTCCAACAAAAGCATTCTTTGGTAAGCGAGTCCATATAAGATCATTAAATGACTCTTTGGGATTTTGTGTCTGACCATACAGACACTTCTTCAGTAGTTCAGGATCTGCCAGGTCTGTGTAAACAGGTTTTATGATATCCATGACTGATGCTGGAATGGAATGTTTATGGCTGTATGAACTGTTTGAGTACTGGCCATTGCGGTAATTGCACCATTAATCAGATCCAGGACGGCGAAGGTGGTGCACTGGTTTTTCATCAATTGACAGTCTGTGGAAGAAGGTAGCCCACACTGCCTGCTTCATTTACAACAAATCCTTAATATTATTTCTAACAGCCATCCTATAACAGTGCTGTACTTCATAAATCATTTTGTCTGTCAGCCTGCCTGTTATGGTTTTACCGTCAGAAAGTTTCTTGTCCTTCAAACGTTGTTTCAACTTCCTCAACCTGATGCCCATCCTCTTCAGGACATGACCAACACATTCCAGTTTTATGATAATCATCTCACTATAAGGCTGAGCAGCTGCTTTTGAATAATTTCTGTCGCAGACATCCCCTTCTTCAGTTCCTGATTTACACTTATAACAATGTTTGGTTAAAATATGGAAATCTATTACCTTTCCTTTATCCACACTGGTCACCGTAGCAACAGTATTCTTAGAACTGTAGCAGTGCTTCTGCCAAGTGCCATGAAAAGTTGCTGGTATGTCAGTCATACTATCATTTATTTCAACAGCTTCGTTTGCAGCACCCTTCATTGACTCACATGCAACAGGTTCCACAGCAGCTCCAATAAATCCTGCATACTTGTCGATTTTACAAGGTGGGCGTGGCATATTCTTCACGCACACGTTGTTTCTGCTGCAGTGTGCCCTTTTCCAATACTCTAACTCTATAAAACCACCTAACATTTACTTCAAAATAATTATGTTTACACTTATCAGAATTCCAAAATGAATGAGTATATTTATAACGGGCACAGTTAATGATAAGTTTCCTGGCTAGTCCATTTGATACCTAACTGTCTTCATGTAAACCAACTGGCCCTCTACGTATCTTACAAAACCCACAGTCACCTAACACCCTTGTTAGGATGTGTAAATCTATCAGAATATAACCTAACCTACCATAAAACTGTGTATCACAACGTTTTATTTTAATCTTCGAACCACTAATGGGTGCTTCTCTCTCTCTCTCTCTCTCTCTCTCTCTCTCTCTATATATATATATATATATATATATATATATATATATATATATATTCGGAAAATTGCAAATTTTATAATGAGATAAAAAACCAGAAATGTGATGTTTTTTTCATTCGAACTTCCCTTAAATTAGCTACCAAAAATTTACACAATTCCTAAATGAATGTAAATTCTAATTTATTCTTAGATCCCTGTATATTACGGAAAGTAAATTCTCATAGATACCATTTTCTATTTAACTGACCGTTTGACTACTTTATGATGCAAAAACAAGATGCCGAATATGTCTTCTTTCTCTTTCGTTACTCATGAAAATGGAGATCAGATTTTAAAAAATTGTACTCTTCTGGCTTCAAATATGGTTACCACTGGATGCCGCCTACAGAAAAATTGGAGAGACCTTCGGAGAAAAGATAAACCACCTGTGTCACTATCAAGGGCTAAGATGGAAAACCAGACCTAAGCAATGGAGCGAAGAGAGAAATGTGGAAGCAATGTATAGTGGCACTATAGAAGGGAGACATACTTTGGGGCAAAAATATGGAAATAGAAGCGGACGTAGATGCAGAAGAGATGGGAGCTATGAAACTGCGTGAAGAACTGACGGAACACTGAAGGGCCTAAGTCGAAACAAGGCCACGGGAGTAGACAGAATTCTGTTAGAACCACTCAATAGCTTTGGGATAGCCAACCGTCACAAAACTCTTCCATCTGGTGAGCAAGATTTATGAAACAGGCGAAGTACCCTCAGACTTCTAGAGGAATGAAATAATTCCAATAACAAACAAAGCAAGTGCCGACAGGTGTGAAAATTACAAAACTATCAGTTTAATAAGTCACGACTGCAAAATGCTAACACGAAATCCTTACAGAAGAATAGAAAAACTGGAAGAAGGCGGCGTCGGGAAGATGAGTTAAATTCCGGAGAAATGAAGGTTAACGCAAAGCAATACTGACCCTAAGTCTTCTCACGGAAGATAGGTTAAGGAGAGGGAATCCTACATTTGTAGACATAGAGAACGATTTTGACAACGTTGACTGGAATACTCTCTTACAAATTTTAGAGGTTGCAGGGATAAAACGCAGGGAGCGAAAGGTTATTTACAGCTTGTACAGAAACCAGATGGCAGTTATAAGAGTCGAGGGGCATGAAACGGAGTGAGACATGGTTGTAGCATATCGCCGATATTCAATCTGTGCATTGAACAAGCGCAAAAGGAAACAAAAGAAAAATTTTGGGTAAAAATTAAACTCCAGTGAGAAGAAATGAAAATTTTTAGGTTCTCCGGTGACATTGTAGTTCTGTCAAGAGACACAATGTCTCGAAAGAAGCATATAAGACGAAAATCAGCAAAAGCAAAACGAGTGTAGTGAAATGTAATCGAATTAAATCAGGAGATACTGAGGAAATTAGGTTAGGAAATGAGACACTTAAGGCAGTAGATTAGTTATGCTACTTTGGCAGAAAATAACTGATGGTGATATTCGGATTGTGGTGCGCTCAACTGCACGGTTGTCAGCGCACTCACTATTTCTCTATCTTTTCACTGTCGAGTGTCGGCACTTTCAAATGGTTCAAATGGCTCTGAGCACTATGGGACTTAACATCTGAGGTCAACATTCCCCTAGAATTTAGAACTACTTGAACCTAACTAACCTAAGGACATCACACACATCCATGCCCGAGGCAGGTTGCCACCGTAGCTGTCGCGCTGTTCCTGACTGAAGCGCCCAGAACCACTCGGCCAGTCCGGTCGGCGTCGGTACTTTCCTGAACAATGATGAAATGATGAGAACAACACAAACATCCAGTCCCCTGGTGGAGAAAATCCACGATTCGTTCGGGAATCGAACCAGGGACCGGGTTATTCCGAGGCAGTAACGTTAGCTACTAGACCACGAACTATGGACAGCAAAATAACTGATGATGGTCGAAGTAGAGAGGATATAGAATGTAGACTGCCAATAGTAAGAGAAGCGTTTCTGAAGAAGAGAAATTTGTTAACATCGAGTATAGATGTAAGTGTCAGGAAGTCTTTTTCTGATATATTTGTATGGAGTGTAGCCATGTATGGAAGTGAAACATGGACGAAAAACAGTTTAGGCAAAAAGAGAATAGAAGATGTTGAAGTGTGGCGCTACAGAAGAAGGCTGAAGATCAGATGGGTCGATCGTGTAAGTAATGAGGAAGTACTGAATAGAATTAGGGAGAAAAGAAATCTGTAGCACAACCTAAGTAGAAGAAGGGATTGGTTGGCTGGACATTTCTGAGACGTCAAGGGGTCACCGCTTTAGTACTGGAAGGAAGTGTGTGTGTGTGTGTGGGGGGGGGGGGGGGAGGGTAAAAAACCTAGAGGTTGACAAGAAGATGAATACAGTAAGAATATTTAGAAAGATGTAGGTTGCAGTAGTTACTCAGAGATGAAGAGGCCAGCACAAGATAGAGTAGCATGGAGAGATGCATGACACCAGTCTTTGGACTGATGACAACAATAACAACAAAACCATTGGCGCTTAGCTCGATTACTGACAGAAAAAAAATATTTGAAGCCCCCCCCCCCCCCCCCCCCCACTAATTCAGTAGCATTTGGGCACATATTGCCGATGTAAACACGAACGTGTGAGAGAAATTGCAAACAAAAAAAAAACAAAAAACAAAAAAAACCACATGTTTATCACTGAACAAGTTTATGTAGTGTACTGGCTCCAGTTTTTATCGAAAGACAATTAAGTCACTGATTAAGTTATGTACGTAAGGACGCCAGGCAATGACAGACACCAGATTTTCTCAGTTCAAATGAGGAAATCTGTGTTGTTAATAAAAATATAGTTTGTCGATTTCAGAAATTGCTTTAAATTATTTATAATATTTTATCAGGATAGCTTAAGAGATTTTTATTACGTTGTGAATTTTCTTGGTAAGATATTTGGAAATAGTGATTGTTTTTACCAGCATCAGTTTCGCTGTTGACTGCGAAAGAAAATTAACTTTTATATTTGGTTTTCACTTAATATGAATTTAATTACTCTAAGTTCATGATCCGCTTAATGGTGGAGATAAACGTGCACACTTGTGACGTTACCAAATGTCATTTTTGAATGTCGGCACGAAACAGATTTTTAAGGAAACTGACACAGAATTATCAGTATGTACCATTTAGACATTGTAATCGTAAGCGTCGGTGTCTAAAGGTCGAATTTTGTAAACGGAGATTCTTTAACGCAAGAATCAACAATTTTAGACATAAAATTTTAGATTTCTTTCAACAAGAAAACGATCTTCAATTAAAAATAGGAAATGATTAGAATATGCCTGGCGCCTATGAGTCCTCGCTTTTCGTATCAGTTCGTCACATAATTTGAGCTCGCAGCGTTTTACCCTGTGGCTTGTAACACCAACACTTGGTGCTATTCACAGCTTTCAATTGTTTGTCAGTAATGTTTTTTGTGTATTTGGTGTGTAGTTGTTGCTATTTTGTTTATTTCTGATTTTATAGCTAATATGAATCTTTTGTATAATGTAATCTGTAAACATGTTGTATTGGTTCTGGTCTTTGTATAGGGTCGAAAGTGAGATTGTTATAATGACAGAATAGGAGAAGCTAGGCGGAGGCAAAAACATGCAAGCGGAAAAGATGGAGACAGTAAAGATAGCGTGCCTACGGGGGACAAACCGTAAGTAGACAGCCGTCATAGCACATCTCGGGTCTTATACAAAGAGAAAATCTGTACAGTTACATAGAACTGTTGCCACGGATAGACGCTGACTCAGCTAGTAAAGGATGTGGAATGTTAACAATGCTCCGTAGCATTTGTTTGTTAGAAGTGGGGACATGTGAGAGCGATGTAAATGCTGAGGCTGAAGTCACGTACCACTCGACGACACCGATGTTGCATCCCCACGCAATGTAATATTTTATTTAATATTGTAAACCACATGGAACAGTTGTTATTTTCAGCGTCGCTGATCGGTTCTGGTACCTTCCTAGTCTTTTTCTGACGTGTGAATGTTTGGTATGGGTCTACTCAGCTTCTGGGAGGCCACACGAGGAAGTGTCGAATAAAGAAACAGGGGCATTATCGGCATTCTTCAACTGGTAGGGCTGGCGACTCGCTAATCACGTGTCCCACCAGCATAGGTCTATGTCCTAATCCGTTAATGGTGTTTAACTTTTTATTGATTAATGCATAAACATTACAAGTAATTGCTATTAGAGTTTCTGTCAGCTGTCCAACATAGCACTTTCCTGCGGGTGTAACAGCTCTTCTATACGTAGGGATACTTTCATTTATTAGGGCACTAGCTGACAAACCCGGCACTGCCCAGGCATTAATTTTGGCAATTTTTTGTTACAGATGAAAACAAAAAATTAACTGTGGTTGTGGTGAAGTATCGAGAAACTTCATTTCCTTGTACGACTGTCTTTCGATAAGTAATGCCCCACATTTTTTAAAAAGCCATTAATATACACGTACAAACGTTCTTGTTAGTGGTTCGCATTTGATGTTTGTTCTGTAGCGTTCTGGCAGAAGGAAGAGCCGTAGTACAGCATCAAAATGGAGTCTACATACAACTCACGTTACAAGCAGTATGCTGTTAGTGAATTCTTGCGTGCTGAAAAGGAACCCGTCGTGAACATCCATAAACGTTTATGTGCAGAGTATGGCGATGCTGCAGTTGGCAGGAGTACAACTGGGCGATGTGTAAAGGAAGTTACAACCGCAGGAAATGCAGAAACAGAGCTCCATGATAAGCCATGCTCGGGACGTCCTGTCACAGACTTTGCTCCAAACATGCTGAATCGTGTGGATGCCATTATTCATGCCGACCGGCGCATCACAGCTCGACAATTGGCTGTACAGTTCTCGATCAGCATTGGTAGTGCGTCTGCAATGATCGAGACTATCGGATATTCAAAGTTCCACGAATGCTCACAGCGGACCTCAAGATTCACAGAAAGGCCATTTCATCTGAATTGTTGGAGCGTTTTGAGACCGGCGAGGATGCATTTCTTCCACGGGTCGTTACGGGGGACGAAAGCTGGGTGCATCACTTAGCGCCGGAAACAAAAAGGCAGGCAGTGGAGTAGCATCATCCTGATTCACCACAAAAGAAGAAATTAAAGACAACCTCCTCTGTCGGAAAAGTCAATGTGACAGTCTTCCGGGATTGTGATGTCGTCATTCTTCTGGATTTGATGCCAAGAAAGTCAACCATCAATTCAGAGACATGCGTGAAGTCTCTGAATAAATTCAAGAACCGTTCCCGGCGTGTTCGATCGGGCAAGAATGCACCAGAAATCTTGCTCCAACGCGGCCATGCACTCCCACACACAAGGCTGAGAACCCGGGAACACATCGCCAAATTGAGATGGACATCATTGCTTCATTCATCGTACAGTCCAGACCTGGCACCCTCGGACTTCCATACTTTGAAGATGTCGTAAGTGTCAATCATACAGTGAAAACAGGACAAGAGCTTCTGCCAGCGGGAATACATGCTCTTCCAAAACGTTTTCGTACACCCACAGAACATGATGGAGACTGCGTAGAAAAATAGGTCATGGACAAGACATGTTGATTTTTATTGTCACCAAATTCTGACTATTAACAATATAAATGTTCTGAGAAAAAAGTGAGACATTACTTATTAAAAGACCTCGTATTCGCAAAAATACATTTCAAATTACGAAACACGCTTACAAAGAAATGTGAATAACGTGTAAATGTGTAAGTACAGTATCTGAATGAACATAATGCCGGACAGTTCCGCGAATTTGTAAAAATGTAATGACATCGCCTCTTCATAGCTCTAAAGACGCTACTATTTTCGCCTACAGCCGTCCGAAGTTGAAAACTATCAAAAGGGTTTCGCAGTTGAAAGCTGTCCTAAGCACTGCCAGGTATCAGGTATTTCCTTAATTGCACTCCACTATACGAGTGAGTTAGCAGTAAAGAATAAATATATTTAAAGTTCACACATAACACAGCAACTTTTCACACGTCTTAGTATTTGTGACGACATGTCTCTTGAACTATGAGTCGTACAATAACATATATGTGTAGGTACATTTCGTAACGTCTGCAAGATATGTTGCTAATGTAGTTAGTAGCAAAGGAGCAACAAATTTAACCGTCAAGTATGAGGCAGCAAATTTTCTGGTATCACCCTGTTTGCTCTATGACACAATGGTTTAATTTTATAGGTACATTCATCAGCATATGTGGACACTGTCTGCAATATGTGTCGAGAATATAGTAGAAAGGAAGTAGTAGATTTAAACGTGGTGCATAATGCACTAATTCTTTACGCATCTCATTGTTTATGATATAATATCTCCTGAACTGTAACTGTGTTGCGTAGTTAGTTCTTATCCCCAGAGCGATTCTTGCCTGGCAGGATAGTTACACCAAGTTGGTTGTAAGCGCTCTTCCATTTTTACAATATGCTTGGATTAATTAGAACGAAAGAGTTCTAAGCTCATCTAGCCACTAGTTACATTCTACGTAGTTTCTCTCACTGTAATGATAAGCGTAGAGACGGACCTTGCCTTTATCCGAGTGTTGAACCCGTTTTGAACCTCTCGTCATATGCTGACTCAAAGCTCATTAGATTGTTGTCAACCTTTCAGTACAGTAATGTTTGACCTGATTTACGCTAAGCACCACCAGATTCAGCAGGTAATTATTGTCGAAGAAATACTTTCAGAAAAGTCAGTAAAAATTGATGTAAATAATATAAACGTCTGGAATGGGTAGAACAAGTTCAACAGTTGCGCACTAAATGTTACCCCTTATTTTCGCATTGGGAAGTACATTTCGGTGGGCGTGTCACCTTGAGAATATCTGCCTTTAATTGTGGATTGGTCTCCTGCTGCATTGTCATTACTTCCGTATTTTCTGACAAGATGGCTACTTACTTTAAACATGTATAATTAAACAAATATGACGAAATACCAGATGAACAATCTTATGGGAAAAAACGGAAATACAGATTATTCAATCATATTTAAAGTTTCTTCCTCTAGCTCACTAAGAAGCTGAAAGTAGAACTACTTCCCCACCACAGATGTAGCCTCATCAATGAATACAAGAACACGGGCTCACGTCAAAAGCGAGAGAATGCGCTTTAAGACAAATAGTTAACGTATTTGTTAAAGAATAATTAGCCGGCCGCAGTGGCCGAGCGGTTCTAGGTGCTTCAGTCCGCCACCAAGCGGCTGCTACGGTCGTAGTTTCGAATCATGCCTCGAGCATGGATGTGTATGATGTCCATAGGTTAGTTACGTTTACGTAGTTCTAAGCCTAGGGGACTGACGACCTCAAATGTTAAGTCCCATAGGGCTTAGGGCCATTTCAACCATTTTGAAAGAATAATTGTTGTAGATTAGACTAGTCTGCCCACATTACATTCGTCCGGTATTCGTGAGTGAGAGCACATAGCCACTTGCAACATACGTTATACATAATTTCAAATCTTAACGAAGCATTTTATCGCTGACACTGCCTAAAACATAATGAATGGAAGAGAAAGATTATCTCTTACTAAAGTTTCGCTGCCCATGCAGCGAAACATCACCATCGGGCATGGCGTTTTCATTTATTACTTCTCTACAGCTAACATTTGTTGCAGCACAATTTTTAGACAATATCGACATATATGAATACAGCTGCAGTTCAGCAGATTCGATGTCATAAAGACTGAAATGTTTGAAAAGCTAGGTATTGCTTAAAACGGAGCCAAAATTATGCAGACAATACTCATCCAATGTTTGGTAATGAGATCACCTAGCGAGTTCCAACAAACTTGAAACATAATTTCAATTCTTGTCTAATTTTGTCCTCGCTTACATGGTTAACGTGAGATGTTTCACACACTCTAAACTAATGGAAGGTTTAAAGTTATTTTATACACGAGAGCTAGATTCTTTAAAGAAGCGGGAGTTGGAGGTCTACAGCTAAATATGTTATTAACTGTTCTGCCACAGTAATTAGACTTGTTTTCACTCTGAAGTTTCAGACCGCGTATTTTTTTAATAAATGCTGTGTTTTAATGTTACTTAGAGAGGTGGCTCAAAGAGCAGTATCCTGAGGCGCACATTCAACACCGCCACCGAGCCTCTTCTCTGCAGAGGTAATTACAGACGGACGAGTAAGTGTCACGGGTCACAGGTGTGCATATGACAGCGAAAATGAAATAAAAGGGAGAGAGGAAGAGAGAGAGAGAGAGAGAGAGAGAGAGAGAGAGAGCGAGAAAGCAATAATTACAAACACGGTAAAGGGTGGGAGGAATTTAGGACAGCTCGGCTACTGGTAGTTTTTTAAGTGGAAGCCAGGAGATGTGTGGCCTCGCAAAAAGAGCGTGACGGGACGGCGCGGCACGGATGGAACCCTTCAGTGGCGGCGGCAGCAGAAGCAGCAGCGTGTAGCGACCTCCCACGACTGGAAAGCGTTTCACGCTCTCTTTACAACCCGCGCGTGAAGTGCGCGCTATGACGCTACATCCTTGCAAATGAACAAACAATTTCCGGTTCGAATTGAGCCTATGGAGCGTGGGCGACCACGTGATAAGTAGGAAGTGGAACTTGCTTGTGCGCTCGCCCTTAAAATATAACAGTTCACTAAAAACACTCTATAGTTTTCGAAGAAGACGTAACTATTCGCTCACACCTTCCACGAAAACAGAACACGTTTACTTATACAAATTTTACTGGGGAGGGCGATAACCGCTGTTTACATGCATTCTAAAGCAACATTATCCTACATTTTTTCTAAAAATATCTGTACGCTTCTTTTGTATACGTAACTTTTTCCTTTTTGTGTTACCGGCAGCTCAATCATTTTTCCTCTTTTCATTTCCTTTTTTTTTTTTTTTGCCAGGGAACATGTTCCCTTTCTACAATAAACAACGTGGGGTACCTTTTTAATAATCTTGTATTTTAAGGTACAAATTTACTTTGCACATCTGCGATATACGATGTGCAGTTAACCAGGAGATCAGCGATCAATATTGATAATTGGCCGCCTCGAAGTGGGCTTGTCTGCTCGGTGGCAGAGTACTGCGCTCTTGTGTGGATTAACAGCCCGCATACATGCGCATTATCTGTGGCACAATAAGATCTACGCCCACTGTATGGCTGCCAACCCTGAGCCATATACCAACCGAGAAAAGTGGCGAAAAAAACGCTCTTCTCAGTGAGTTCCCCAAGATAACTAATAACCCACAGCTGCCCATACACAGCGATATAGCTGACTTGGAGCGCAGAAGACTGAAATCGAGAAGTCCATCATTACTCTCTGCTGAAGTGATGAACTTTGATGTCAACAATCTGTGGAGAAACACTGGCAAGAACACTGCCCACCAAAATGCCAAAGTTTAATGACAGCTGAGAAACCGCCTGACTTCAGCCAGTCACGTAAAGTCTGGACAACTCTAAACCGCATACGCACTGGCCACGGAAGATGTGCTGACGCCCTCTACAAATGGGGAACGACACCAACACGAAATTGCGACTGCGGCGCTGAAAAACAAACAGTCCGACACATTGCATTGTATTGTATGAAACCGGGTACCTAGAAACGACGGAGAGGCTTCGTCCACTCAGTGGTTCACAACCCCACAACAGGCTACAGCAGTCCACTCACCCCAACACCGGTCCACACCGAACCTCGGCTTGTTGTGCTGTACGGCGCCCAGTGGAACCCCCAGGGAGCGTCTCACACCAGACTAGTGTAACACCAAATGTTTGCATGGTAGAGTAATTATGGTGTACGCGTACGTGGAGACAGTGTTCGTGCAGCAATCGCCGACATAGTGTAACTCGGCGCAATAAGGGGAACCAGCCCGCCCGCCGATGCAGATGGAAAACCTCCTTAAAAACCATCGACAGACTGGCCGGCTCACCGGACCTCGACGCTAATGCGCCCGGCGGATTCATACCGGGGACCAGGCGCTCCTTCCCGCCCGGAAAGCCGTGCGTTAGACCGCACGGCTAACCGGGCGGGCTGTCCGAAACGTAGCGCAAGAATGCCCGGTTCGAGCCTACAAGGGAAACTTCAACGATTTCCTCGCTGCAACAGACGAGGCAACTGAATATATTAAATCTGTAATTATCTTATGTATAAGGATTGTGATGTATGCCATATGACAAATAAATAATCTTTGCATATTTTCCTCAAACGAAAGACGTTTAAACATTGTTACATCAAAATAAGTGCATTGCCTTCAATTTCCCCTTCAGTTTCTGTTGTGTACATAGTTCCGCGTAGTCAGTGCGTACACAACTTTCCCACTAGAGCGCGCCCCGCTAAGCACAACAGCGCAGGCGCAGCGCTTGTCAGTGTCCTCTCTACGAGATGGCGCTGCCATAAAGACGGACCAAATTCTGCTTCCGCCGATCCACGTATTAATATGTAACGCAGCTAATGGGATTGCTGCTAACGTAGAACCTTTTCTCCTCGCGGATCACACTCGCGCAGTGATACCTGAACGCGCGAGGTATTATAACGAGTGTACAGACCTCCGAATGGTAAGTCTTCATTTGCCTGCACCAGTGTGCACCAGTCTGCATTAGTCTGTACCAGTCTGTACAAGTTCTACATTTGTCTGTACCGGTCTATAGTCAAGTTTCAGTCTGTGCCTAATAAGATTACCATATTCCTGTACATAGCCATGAAGATAAATGTATGGGCACTTTTGTCAAGTGTCAGAGATATATGTGAGAATAAGATTAACGTACCAATACCAAAGGAACTTCAGACTGTCAATTGTAAATAGCATCCAGAACCAAATTAAGTAATTTTTATGCTTGTTATTATTTTAATAAATGTGTGTGAAAATTAATCAAGTTCTGTTTAAAGTTGGTCACCGTCAATCTACTACTCTAAGCGTGCAAGTGCCGTTTCTATCGTCTGACCTGACGGCAGAAGATAAACACGCCACGTTAAGATCACGAGACGTATTGCTGACACTCGCCTACTTCGTTAGAGCGGCAAGTCAAATAATCTGATGGTGTGTATATCGAAGGTCTTACAGTACGCACACCACAACTTCCCTTTAATAACGGTAAATAACTTCTCTCACAAAACAAATATTGATTTCTTATTGTAGAGAGCTGCCCTCATTCCTACTTCTGCAACTAGTCTTTCTGAATTGACAACACAACTTACAATGTCTACCGCAGCGCAATTCACGTTATCGCACATGCCGCTGGTGCACAGAACCTGTCTGTCTGCAGACACACTGCGAAAGCGACCGTAACTGTGCTTTCGCTACGTACCTCACCGCTGACGTTAACGGCCTTTCGCGTGTCTACCCACAGAGCCTCTAACCACTGCTCACTGGCGACCCAGTATGGTCCACCGGCTCCTTCAGCCAGAGTGGTGTCTGAAATCTAACTGCATACCGTGGGCGATCTGCTGAAACACTTCACTCACTGAATGCTGCATATCCGTAGACGCGGTACAAAATTGTAACACTGGAAAATAAGGTAGTAAAATGTGACAATAGAAGAGGTACCGTACATCAATCAAAACAAAACCAGTTAATCAACGCAGTATATGTACAGTATTATTAATATTCGAAAGATAGCGTCAGAAGAGTTGTTAAATGTTATTTAGAAAATAATGTTGGTGACTAGCATTGGAAAATTTCTTCCACGTCTTCGATTCTCATCAAAACTACACTCATACTCATAAATTAAGGAAAATTGCAGAATGTAGTGCCACAAAACGTGGCACTACACAAAACTGGCGCTAATAGCATAGGCACAAAGAGAACACACACGTCAGATCTATAAGTCCACGGTATTGCTGATAAGTTGAGAAAACCGTCCCGAAATACATGTGCTACAAAACGCCACTGTTTCCTGCGCATGAACCACGACATCAATATAGGATATGATCTCCATGCACACGTACATAGGCCGCACAATGGGTTGGCATACTCTGGATCAGGTGGTCGAGCAGCTGCTGGGATATAGCCTCCCATTCTTGCACCAGTGCCTGTCGGAGCTGCTGAAGTGTCGTTGGGGTTTGAAGTGCCGCGATACGTCGACCGAGAGCATCCCAGACATGCTCGATGGGGTTTAGGTCTGGAGAACAGGCAGGCCACTCCATTCGCTTGATATCTTCCTTTTTAAGGTATTCCTCCATGATTGCTGCTCGATGGGGCCGTGTGTTGTCATCCAGCAGGAGGAAGGTGGGACCCACTGCACCCCTGAAAGGCGGACATACTGGTGCAAAATGACGTCCCGATATACCTGTTACAGTTCCTCTGTCAAAGACATGCAGGGGTGTACGTGCACCAATAATTATCCCACCGCACACCATCAATCCACGACCTCCATACAGGTCCCTTTCAAGGACATTAAGGGGTTTGTATCTGGTTCCTGGTACACGCCAGATGAAAACCAGGCAAGAATCACTGTTCAGACTATACCTGGACTCGTCCGTGAACATAACCTGGGACCACTGTTCCAATGACCATGTACTGTGTTCTTGACACTAGGTTTTACGGGCTTTCCTGTGATCAGGGTTCAGTGGAATGCACCTTGCAGGTCTCAGGGCGAATAAACCATGTCTGTTCAGTCGTCTGTAGACTGTGTGTCTGGAGACAACTGTTCCAGTGGCTGAAGTAATGTCCATAGCAAGGCTATCTGTAGTACTCCGCGGCCGTCTGCGGGCACTGATGGTGAGGTATCGGTCTTCTTGTACACTGTGGACGTCCCGTACTGTAGCGTCTGGACACGTTTCCTGTCTGCTGGAATCGTTGCCATAATCTTGAGATCACACTTTGTGGTACACGGAGGGCCCGTGCTACGACCTGCTGTGTTTGACCATCCTCCAGTCGCCCTGACATTCTACCCCTCATAACGTCATCAATATGTGTTCTTTGAGCCATTTTCAACACACAGTCACCATTAGCACGTCTGAAAACGTCTGCACACTTACTCGCTGTGCCGTACTCTGACATGCACCAACACACCTCTGCGTATGTGGACTGCTGCCAGCGCCAGCCTGCGACGACCGCCGGTCAAATGCACCGCACTGTCACACCCCGAGCTGATTTAAACCGGCAAAGCGCCCACCAGAGCATTGTTTCACCATGTATCAGCATTATCCTTAATTTATGAGCATGAGTGTAGTTTCGTTCCCGCCTTCTCCCTGCAGTGATGGGTATTAAAAATGCATTACCAGGAAGGACAGGAAACAGCGAAATTTCCCTTTTTGTGCGTTTACGTTATGATAAGACATATACATTATTAAATTTGAAGTTATTAGTACACAGAACTTCCTGTAGCAACAATGGCTGTAGCGCAATAGAATAGCTAATGCAACTGAGCGTGAACGGCAGACACGAGTACGCCATTCCATGCAGCTTCAACTCTGGCGCGCTGTGGCGTTCCGTAACTCTCGTCAAACTGTGAGCAGATGTTTTCAGTGAGAAATCTCGCACACATTGTGTATTTGAACAACACTGACAAAATATGGTGTTGTGTTACCTCGTTGGAAGATAACGTCACAGAGACTTCGAACAGAAGGCGCAGCCGCTAGCCTCAGCGCATTAGAAACGTTACGCCTGCTGTCCGACTTACTGGCTATGTGAACCAAAAGTGATCAGGTTATGCACGCAGTAGCATCCCATACTGTCACTACATGCTGGGTATGCATAACGCTATCGAATAGAATCCGAAAACTTTCGAAATTTAATCGCTGACTGCGAATCTTTGACATTAGCTGTATTACATAGTTGTAGATACACAAGCTATTAGTGGCCCATGAAAATTTGTGACGGACCGGGACTCGAAACCGGATCTCTCGCTTATCTCGAACACTTCGGCTATCCGTGCACGCTCTCCAGATTTATCCTAACCTCAATACGGCCCACAACATTACTTTAATTACAGCTATAGGGAGAGTGTGACAACAAAGTGTTCAAAGTTATAATTATCGTTGTTTTGATCGTCTAAGCATGTACTGCAAAGTTCATTTTGCAATATCTGTTCCTTCAGACATGCATGCATGGGACGATTTTCTTCAAATGGTCACGACCAGATCCCCATCTTTGTCGTAAGTGAGGTCGTGCTCTGGCTGTTCTTCCTGAATTTCTTTCAGCACCTACTTCTAAACATGCGCAAACAGAGACACAATTTTCCTTGCTTTAAATTAAATTTTACCCAACCGAGCTAGCAGAGAGTTCATGCTTTCGAGCATCCAGGTTTGTGTCTACCCTGGGTCTTATAGGAAGAGGTTCCGAAGAATGTGATAGAACTTTGGAAACCATCTGTATGGTGATGCATGTTAAGGCCCCAGGTGCCACACACTGTGTCCACTCACCCCGGTGGGCCCTCTTCTGCCAGTAATCGACGAAATAATTTCGAAATTCAACGTGATGCTCTAGACTCTAGAGCCTTAAAAATTATGACTGTATTAAGAGCGCTATTGCAGTGTGTTGTTTAAAGTACTTTCGTAATGTGGAGAAGGTTGTGTTTTCGAGTCTCGTCAGACGCTTAAAAATCTATTTTTTTCTAATCTTTATCGAGATGACATTGACAGGTATTTTTGTTCAATAAATAGGTTTAAATATAATTTTTTTAATTTCTAATCCCTTGCCACGTCGTGGCCTAATCCAGAAGATCCTTAAAGCAGAGGAAAATTGTTTCAAGGTGAAAATCCGTTTTACATTCATATAACGGTCTCAGGTCTGGAACCTAAGAAGGATTCTAAAGATCAAACTCAGGTGAAATATATACCATATGTGGTAAAGAAGCAAGTACGCATGACATTTTGTAAAACGAAGGGAAAGGTCACTTTCTGAATAAAGCTATTTTTTTTCTTTTAGCGTAGAGATCTTGATGAATTGTGGTGTTACTCACGGAGTTGTCGTGCTTTAACTAAACAATTTTGCAACACTTCGGGACATTATGTATAATGGTTAGTAATGCATTTACTCAAGATTATTTCGTGTTCTGTTTGTTAACGGATATATCAGTATTTTCAAATGTTTCAGTATTACGGTGGATAAATAAAGTAATAAAAGTCACGTGCACAAATGTTCCAAGCACTCGTTCTTCAAACCAAAATAAGAACGAATGAATAAATGCATTAAAATCAATGAATTAAGTAAAACTATGATCAAATTCATATCAATAAAGATTTAAAAATAAAAAAAATATTTAAGCACCTTGCAGGATTTCAGTCCACAACCTTCTGCGTTTCAGGAAAATACCTGAAACGTTACGCCACAAGTGCACTCCCTGTACTGATAATCTTAAAGGCTCCAGAGGATCACGCCAAATTCCGATTTCTTTTTCGTCGGTTACTCTACAGATGGCCGAGCAGAGACACTTCTGCGTGAAGTCAAGATAGCTGTTGGGAACCCGTGAAGCATCAACGATGTTAGTGAAACATTATTAATGTGCGATCCTTAGTTCTCCGTATTTGCAAGTCGTTGTTCTTCCGCACCAGCCTCGCCTTTCGTTCATTCAGCTGCGTGTTGTGCTCTAGCTGAAGTCTATCGAGTCAGTTCAGCCTTTGCGCACCCAGGAGAAGACGTCAGCTACCTTGCCGCCGCGGCGGAATGCTGGCGAGGCGGCGCGGCCATTGTCCAGCGCAAAGTGGTTCTTGCGCTGCCTGCTTGAGTGTACTCGTCCCACTGTGAATTCTACGATGACCCCTGATGACCCACCCGCGAAGTATCTGGTGTCGGTAGTTATGTCGTCGGTTGATGTCGAACAGGGACCACAAGTTGCCCTGTTGCTGACTACTGCCTTGTCGTCCGGTACAGGCAGCACTCTGCAATGTGGTGTTGTTAGAACAGTTTCTCCATCAGTGAGCAGCATGGAGTTCATCAGTTGAAGGCCATCATCCCGAGGACATATCCCGCTAATTCACACACTATGTTCGAGTATCCAAAATTCACTATACCACCGTAATCATGCAATCGAGTGCTCTTACAGTAAATGCCATCGAATAATAAAAAAAAAAAGAAAATGGCGAAAGTTGGATTATTTAAACGGAGCTATGATGCAAGGCTCAGTTACTTATGACAACATGTGTTGTCCTCCTTATTCTGCTATATTCACCAAGAGGTTGTTACCTGCCATGTCAATTCCTCGCTATGTACTCTTGTGAAAGAGACAGAGTTCCCTGCAGCAGGTCTTACAAGCTAACGAGTATGCATGTCTTTCACCCTTAGGTTTTGTCTCGCGGTCTCCTTTCTGCTGAATGCGTATTGTCACTCGGCTGAGAGTTGTAATTTGTCGATGACCTGACTCACTTGCGAAATACTGCTCGCTTCTCTCTTCCTGCTACCGCCTGTGTCGCTGACATGAGTTTGCCTGTGGCATGTGAATGAATATTAATAAATTTTCTAATTTCTACCCCTTTACTGTTCTGTGCCGTAACAATTTGTAAACGAGGGCCCACTATAGTGAATGACTGCAGTGTGTGGCACCTGGAACCTTAAACTACATCACCAAGTAGATGGTTTCCAAAACTCCAAGCCACTCTTTGGGATCTCTCCTTATCTCTAACTTGCCAAGAAAGCTCGTTTCAAAGCACAGTCCACAAACGAAAGATTTCATCCTCATTTCACCCAATAGCTATCATGTGTACTGTGGCAAGTTATCCAAAAAAGTACGCTGTTCGCTGCCGCACGAGCTAAGAGTACAGTGAGTGCATTTGTTAACTATGAGACAGGTTAGACATGACTGTGAGACATCGGACAGAACTATTCGAGACAGCATCCAGCTAATAACTCTCATAAGTCCACGTGTCTTTATCCCGACCAAGAAGGTCCACATATTTTATGAGTCTTACGTTTTTTGTTTATAACGTTGACGTGAACTGGTGATCTGCACACATGTATGCACATTCTGATCGATGAACCCGATTTCATTGCTAGATGGGAACACAAGACGGCGAATAATAGACGTGAAACGCCCGCTAAACCCGCTGGGCAGAACAGGTGATTAGGATTGTGGAAAAGACCAAATAAGGTGGCGGTCAGTTCACTTCAAAATTGTAATTTATTGTAATTTAATAACACATTTAAAACAAAACGGCATATAGCCGAACCTTTATAAGTTTCAAAATCCATTTCTTTCACGGCTGAAGGCCTCCAAACAAGAAATCTTAAAAATCAACAAAATAAATTTCAAATGGCTGAAGACACGCAGTTAAAATTGTTAATTATATATAAATATAAATAAATATATATATATATATATATATATATATATATATATATATATATATATACACTCCTGGAAATTGAAATAAGAACACCGTGAATTCGTTGTCCCAGGAAGGGGAAACTTTATTGACACATTCCTGGGGTCAGATACATCACATGATCACACTGACAGAACCACAGGCACATAGACACAGGCAACAGAGCATGCACAATGTCGGCACTAGTACAGTGTATATCCACCTTTCGCAGCAATGCAGGCTGCTATTCTCCCATGGAGACGATCGTAGAGATGCTGGATGTAGTCCTGTGGAACGGCTTGCCATGCCATTTCCACCGGGCGCCTCAGTTGGACCAGCGTTCGTGCTGGACGTGCAGACCGCGTGAGACGACGCTTCATCCAGTCCCAAACATGCTCAATGGGGGACAGATCCGGAGATCTTGCTGGCCAGGGTAGTTGACTTACACCTTCTAGAGCACGTTGGGTGGCACGGGATACATGCGGACGTGCATTGTCCTGTTGGAACAGCAAGTTCCCTTGCCGGTCTAGGAATGGTAGAACGATGGGTTCGATGACGGTTTGGATGTACCGTGCACTATTCAGTGTCCCCTCGACGATCACCAGTGGTGTATGGCCAGTGTAGGAGATCGCTCCCCACACCATGATGCCGGGTGTTGGCCCTGTGTGCCTCGGTCGTATGCAGACCTGATTGTGACGCTCACCTGCACGGCGCCAAACACGCATACGACCATCATTGGCACCAAGGCAGAAGCGACTCTCATCGCTGAAGACGACACGTCTCCATTCGTCCCTCCATTCACGCCTGTCGCGACACCACTGGAGGCGGGCTGCACGATGTTGGGGCGTGAGCGGAAGACGGCCTAACGGTGTGCGGGACCGTAGCCCAGCTTCATGGAGACGGTTGCGAATGGTCCTCGCCGATACCCCAGGAGCAACAGTGTCCCTAATTTGCTGGGAAGTGGCGGTGCGGTCCCCTACGGCACTGCGTAGGATCCTACGGTCTTGGCGTGCATCCGTGCGTCGCTGCGGTCCGGTCCCAGGTCGACGGGCACGTGCACCTTCCGCCGACCACTGGCGACAACATCGATGTACTGTGGAGACCTCACGCCCCACGTGTTGAGCAATTCGGCGGTACGTCCACCCGGCCTCCCGCATGCCCACTGTACGCCCTCGCTCAAAGTCCGTCAACTGCACATACGGTTCACGTCCACGCTGTCGCGGCATGCTACCAGTGTTAAAGACTGCGATGGAGCTCCGTATGCCACGGCAAACTGGCTGACACTGACGGCGGCGGTGCACAAATGCTGCGCAGCTAGCGCCATTCGACGGCCAACACCGCGGTTCCTGGTGTGTCCGCTGTGCCGTGCGTGTGATCATTGCTTGTACAGCCCTCTCGCAGTGTCCGGAGCAAGTATAGTGGGTCTGACACACCGGTGTCAATGTGTTCTTTTTTCCATTTCCAGGAGTGTGTTATATATATATATATATATATATATATATATATATATATATATATATATATATAAATTTCAAGTGACTGAAGACACGCAGTTAAAATTATTATATATATATAAAGTTTTAAGTGCCCGAAAGCACATTAAATGAAAAGGCAACGCAACGACAGTAAAAAAATTTAAGAACAAGCTTTTAACCGGCTGTAGGCCCACCCACAGTCACGGACCGACCTACCAAACGACTTGCTAGCCGCCAATCGGTACATGAACTCAAGGGCCAAACTGTTATGGACGTGATTAGCCACAATCAAATACGTATTAAGCCGTCAAAGCTACACACCGTGTTGGACAGTGACAACAGGTGAGCAGAGGACACTGCCTGAAGTCACGTTACTGGCCAGGGCAGGTAACCGGGTCACTAACGGCCACAAGGCTGAAACTTCCGCTGGTACAATTGAATTTGAAATAGGGTAATATAGTTAACTCCACCAAAAATGACCACAGCCTGAATTTACGTCAGTGGCCAGGGCCTCTGGTGACGCCCAGGTTATCGCTAAACATTTGAGAAAAACGGTGCAACAAATCGCGCGGCTGAGACGCCTGATTGGGCAAGAGATGGACCAGATGAAATTCATTAGCTGCAGCCTCTACGCCGAAGCTCCCGGCAGTTCGCCATACACCAGGTTTAGCGCACTCGCAAAGGTCAAACTTCTCACCAGGAGGGAACTTAAAGGAAAAGGTGTGCCCGGAATAATCCAAGATGAGCCCGGTTTTATGAATGAAGTCACTCCACAATATTAGATTAACAGGCAGTCCCTTAACCAAGGTTAAAGATACAGGCCAGGAAAAATCGGCAACCGATACACTCCCCCGGACCCAAACCTGCAAATGTAACATCTGGCCATTGGCCACACGACATCTATGCACCGCGGACGGGTCCGAACGAAGTCTAGTGAGATGCCAAAACTCAAAAAACCACTCAGAACTCAATAATGACAAGGAACCACCGGAATCCAAGAGAGCGCAAACAGGCTCGCCACCTACCCGAGAACAAACATAAGGCAAAGGGGATGACGCGGGGGTGACCACGCGAGTACACCAAGGACTAAAGATTCGAACCTGGGCTCGCGTGCCAACCCGGCGTCATCTATTAGTTCTAGGAGCACGAGGCTGATCACAAGAGCGTATCAAATGAGCCGCTTCTGAAACAACACCTGGGTTCCCATTTGCTAACTTCAACGGATGTGGATAATCCGGAATCGGCCCCTATGTCGCTGCCTGCAACCTCCCGACGCCTGTGGCTCTCAAGGGGTAATGCGGATGTTGCTAAAATCACATCACGAAGTTCTCCTCAGGTCTCAGGCTGCCTATGAAAAACGAAATGCGATTTATCCGCCGCACGCATTCCCTTGAGAACAATAGAAACAAATTCGCGTTCAGGTAATTCAATCAGCAAGGCCAAGGAGGCTGTGCAGACTCTATCGACATACTGATATAACTACTCGTCAGCCCTGCTGCACTTCCCAAATGTGGCGGCACTCCGAAGCCCGGTGGTTAACTCTGACTAATTACTAGCCTCCCTAATTGCTGCAAGATAAACTCTTCGGCCATGGCTAGTGAGAGGATGTTCTGGAACTCGCCTCTAGCTAGCGGGTATAGCAACGACAGGAGGAGTGCGAAAAGCGGCCACGTGATGTTCAAGACGAACCAATAACCACAATAGACTTTCTACTTGATCAATTTGCTCTCCAATCAATTCGGTCAGACCCTGAAAGAAATAAGCCAGAGGGCTAGGCAACCTAGTAAACACGGCATCTAACTTAACAGCCGCTGCAACAATGCCACCCCCGGCCTGGCCCACATGTTCCCTCTGATAGCGCAAGTCACTATCTTCAAACTTCCTCTTATCCAACTCCAAGCATGTAAGATTAAACTGCAACACGCTCAACAGAGTTCCTAATTCAGCGGCCCGTGTTTTGTGATGCTCTCCCAAATCTAACGTACTCAAATCAACCACCCGATTAGTTAAATGCGCCTACTGTGCTCACACCCGACTCAACTGACTGTCACTACGTTGGGTTCCTTCTAGGACACCAATAGTATCCTCAAGGCATTTAAGGGCCTCACCAGGAAAGTGTCTCACCGATCACTACCGAGGTGACATCAACCGGCTGCAGCACGGCAGCGCGCAAACTGGCTATCAATTCTGGGACACTACCCTCCGTTAGTTGACGCCTTAATGCCAACTCGTAAACGAGATGGTCTCTCCTCAGCAGGCCAATCCCCAGACACTATCTGACTGCCATTATCTTAACACCTGAAACAATAACAAGACAAACAATACGATGGCACAGACACAATCGAAACAAGAGTGAAACTGACCGTAACTAGGTTGGTAAGCACAAGCGTAACCACGCTCTGCTACCAGTGAGACGCCCGCTATACCCGCTGGACAGAACAAGTGATTAGGATTGTGGAAAGGACCAAATAAGGTGGCGGTCAGTTTCACTTCAAAATTGTAATTTATTGTAATTTAAAACACATTTAAACCAAAACGGCACATAACCGAACCTTTACAACTACGAGTTTCAAAATCCAATTCTTTCATGGCTGAATGCCTCCAAACAAGAAATCTTAAAAAATCAACAAGATAATTTTCAAGTGACTGAAGACATGATATATACCACAGATAGCTGAAAGCCTGAAGGCAAAAGTGGATAGAACATACATATACAAGGTGCAATACAAACGGCTGAAGGCCACAATCAAGTTTCAAAGTTTTAAATATATTACCATAATCTTTTAAGGCAGAAGGTTGCTATGTTTCCGCTTAACGGGAAATTTTGGGAATAAGGCTTTAAGCGGCTGAAGGCCGACAGTTGATTTTCCAAAAATTCAAAAAATACTTTAACCTTAAAGTTTTAAGTGCCCGAAAGCACACTAAATGAAGAGCAATGCAACGACAATAACTAAATTTAAGAATAAGGTTTTAAGAGGCTGTAGGCCCACAACTGATTTTACAAAAATTCAAAATACCTTCAACCTTTAAGTTTTAAGTGGCTGACAGCGCACTAAATGAAAAGATAGCACATCAACAGTAACTTTCAACAAAATATCCACTTGCCAGAATTCAAACTTACTTATACGGACTGAAGGCCCTTGATTTAAATAAAAGCGTTGGCTATAATAGATTACCAACAAACCATTAAACACCCATGAAAAGGGCAGTATAGACAACGGCTCTCAGACGCCTCCAGGGGGGGGGGGGGGGGGGCTATCCTCAAAACATTAATGTTCACTTAGATGAGACAGGTGGTGGGCCCAACTACACTTGACCCTTCAGTAACCCAACTAAGAGATAGTCACGGACCGACCTACCAAACGACTTGCTAGCCACCAGTCGGTACATGAACTCAAGGGCCAGACTGTTAGAGACGTGATTATCCACAATCAGATATGTATTAAGCCGTCGGAACTACACACCGCGTTGGACAGCGACAACATGTAAGGAGAGGACACTGCCTGCAATTACGTTAGTAACCAGGGCAGGTAACCAGAAGACTAACGGCCACAAGGCAGAAAATTCCGCTGGTGCACTTGAGTTTGAAATAAGGTAATATAGTTAACTCCACCGAAAAAGAACACTGCCTGAATTTACGTCAGTGGCCAGGGCAGATAACCAGAACACTAACGGCCACAAGGCAGAAAATTCCGCTGGTGAACTTGAATTGTAGTGAACCAATATAGTTAATTCCACCGCATGGTGGCTCGAATTCACCACTGCAAACACTCCGTGTTGCTCACAGGCAAAGCTTCCCAACAGGGAACCACCGAAACGAACGACACAACATGAACGGACGTGGCTTGGGCACTTAGGACACCACTCAACTTGTGACGTCCTGGGTCGGTGAGCCACGAAGCTCGTACTGATCGTACAGCTCCACACCCGCTCCGACACCGAGCAGGGACCATCAGTGGTCCCCACCAACCGATCGACGGCCGGCCGCGGTGGCCGTGCGGTTCTGGCGCTGCAGTCCGGAACCGCGGGACTGCTACGGTCGCAGGTTCGAATCCTGCCTCGGGCACGGGTGTGTGTGATGTCCTTAGGTTAGTTAGGTTTAAGTAGTTCTAAGTTCTAGGGGACTGATGACCTAAGATGTTGAGTCCCATAGTTCTCAGAGCCATTTGAACCATTTGAACCAACCGATCGACTGCCCTCACACACCCTAGCCGGAAACTATATGCACAAGACCAAAGATGGTACACGGTGCAAATGTCATCGCTGCTTCCACAGGTAGAAGGAGGAAGAACCACAGCATAACCGCAACAACGGCGGGAATCAAACGCAGATAGACAGCCAAGTTCAAGGAAACGCATTGTTCGGAGTGAGCACGGCTCAAGACGATCGGTTACCTGCTATCTATGATTCTATATGGGGGATCGAAGACATAAGAGCAGTAAAGAAAACGTGACGTGAATGCAAGCGATAATCAGAAGTGCTGCTTAATGTGCCTTCTGTTATGGCTTTTTTTGTGAAATGGTGTGGTTATTGAAATGAAAGGGGTAGACATTATTAAATTAAATTAAACTGATATTATGTATCCTGAATAATGTTCCTGAAATTTACTAACGTCAGTTACCAGTTTAAGCCCATAAATTTTGACCATTGTTTCAGTGGCAAACAGGCAAATCTTCTGTTTTCTGTGCTCTATTTATAATTGATCTAAAGTACAATGATAGTCTGTTTTCTTATATTTCTTATCTATTGTAATAGATGCTACTAATTTTTGTGCTCAGTCACATTTCGTAATTTGAAATAATATTTTGAGAAACTGAATTTCTGTATGATACTGAATTACAGACAGTAGGCTTTAGGGTTGTCGGCTAAATATAGACTGACAGAAGATGATTGTCGGGTTGGCATATCGAGTAACTCTATTGTATCCTGTTAGAACCAGCCGATCGCCAAGTATTAGGAAATACCATAGAGAAAATATCGATATGAAGCAGACTCTAATCCAAAAGTAAGTAAACCTTCATATCACGTTCATTGCTCTACTTATAGCAAAATGGTATCATTGAAAATTGTTTCATAGAGCATGTTGCTTTAGGCCGAGTGGTGTATCTTTGTGAATCTAACCGTCAGGTATTGAAAAGAGTATTTATCTTCCCTAAATAGATCTCTGAAGTACATGTGTATGAGTATAGTTTCCTACTGAACATTTACATTGTCTGATATGACAATTTGTGGACGTTCCGCAGTGCTGAAACTGCGTTTGTTTTATTCTTTTACTTCTTTTCACAGTACGAAAATGCTTCCAAGTGTTGTCCGCTTACTACTGTGACTGAACTCAGTGCCGAATATGAGAACACGTTCACAGCTGCTGCAAACGTGATTTGTTAGAATCCATTTCAGTCTCCTCTCTAGATAATGGCGCAAGGGAAAAAAATTTACGATAGTGGAATATCTGCTGTCACGTTTATTTCCAGAGCTAAAATGGGGCTGAAACATCTCACTAACACGAAGAAAAGCGTCCCTGGGAATCTTTGCAACTTACCAGTGTGTCTTTCATTTGCATTTAAATAGCGTCAGTTTAACGGTGATCCCGTCTGTAAGCCGTTGGCTTATACAGCGATCATATTGTGTGATTAATGTGATCGCTTAGTGCAATAGGATTAGCAGAATAGCCGGCGCAAGTTATCTTTTTCTCAGTCTTTCTAAAGCTCTAAGTACTACATTGCAGATCTCCAGAAGATCTTTCCCATTATAGCTCATTACCTTTTAGTCATCTTTATGTGTAAAAGACCCTTGCCTTCCTACGTTTCTGGGCTACTTAATTTTTCTGTTGCTATTACATACTCTCCCTTAGCAGTGGGAGCTAGCACGCCGCGTCCGGTATTCGGGAAGACACGTCTGCCGCGGATAAACGACTAGGACCGATGTGCCAGCCAGCCTGGATGTGGTTTTTTGGCGGTTTCCCACATCCCACTAGGTAAATAACCGGCTGATTCCCACATTCAGCTTCAGTTACACGAATCGCAAACACTTTTAAAACGTTCGCACACTATACGCAGACAGTTAGGGTACACAAATTTTGCTCTGGGAAGGAAGGAATGACGGCAGGAATAGCAGTATACTACTCTCTATCATTGGCATTACCGAATCGAAATCAACATTGAAATTGAGCGCTAAGGGCGGAAGAGAAGGAGACGGATACTCTGCCTCATGTCACACTGTTCCACTCTTACTTTACTTTAGTAATATCTACGAGGGGTGTTTGAAGTCCGTGCAAAGTCCGAGAGATGGCACCAGTGGCGAGTATCGAGGTAATGTTTAGTTTGTCGAATCTTTAGAAAGAACGCACACCAAGTTTCAGATATATTGGTCTATTTCTTTGGGTTTGGCATTCGTGTGAATCAAGGAAGTCGAGTGATTGTCAAAAAAAAAAAAAAAAAAAAAATGGACGAAAAAGAAATTCGTGTGATGATTAAACATTACTTTATGAAAGGCAAACAACCTCAGGAGACTGTAGAGAAACTTGATAAACATTACGGCGACTCTGCACCTTCAATTAGAACAGTTTGTAAGTGGTTTCAAAATTTTCGGAGTTGCCATATGGGCACAAGTGGTGCTGAATGTTCTGAACGCCCTGTGGAGGTTATGACTCTAGAAATCATTGATAAAATCCATGATATGGTGATGGATGACAGAAGAGTTAAGGTGCATGAGATTGCTAGTGCTGTGGGCATCACTAATGAACGTGTACCTAAAATTTTGCATAAACATTTGGACATGAGAAAGCTACCCGCAAGATGGGTTCCGCGATTGCTCACGCTTGACCAAAAACGGAATCGTGTGAAGTATTGCAAGTATAGTTTGCAGCTGTTCAGGAAGAATCTGCAGGACTTTAAGCGACGTTTCGTTATTGTGGATGAAACATGAAGATATTACTATACTCCCGAGACCAAACAACAACGTAAACAATGGGTTACCAAGGGAGAATCTGCACCAAAAAAGGCGAAGATCATTCGTTCGGACAGAATGGTTATGGCGACTGTCTTTTGGGATTCGCAAGGGATAATCCTCATCGACTATCTGGAAAAGGGAAAAACTATTACAGGTGAATATTATTCATCGTTACTGGACCGTTTTAAAAGCGAGTTGCAAGTGAAACGCCAGCGATTGGACCGCAAAAAAGTCCTTTTACGTCACGACAATGCACCACAGCAGATGTGGTCGCAAAATTAATGGAAATAGGACTCCAACTCGTTTCACATTCCCCTTATTCTCCAGACTTGGCTCCATAGGACTACTATTTGTCCCCCAATTTGAAGAAATGGCTGGCGGGACCAAGATTTCATTCAATCGAGGAGGTGATTGCAGCAACTAATAGCTATTTTGCAGATTTCGACAATTCCTCTTATTCGGAAAGGATCAACAAATCAGAACAGCGTTGGACGAAGTGTATAAGTCTAAAAGGAAACTATGTCGAAAAATAAAAAGGTTTACCCCCAACACGTAAGTAGTTTTTATTTTTGCAAGGACTTTTCAAACGCCCCTCCTACTACCAAAGCAATATTTATCATCCGCTTGTGTTTACAGTATGAAAAAGCACCTAAGTATTGTCCTCTTTCTATACTGACAACCCTATATCCATATAATTCCTTTTCGAGCCACTGTGACAAACGAACACCTCAAAGGTTAGATGCTATCTTCTGTAAGTTATGGGTGTATGCGTAGTACGCACAGGTCACATTGCACGCTAGCCGACAGATGCAGTGTTTTTCATTGTCCTTATAAGAGAACAATGACATTGAACAATTAATTGCTTTCGTGTTACTGTTTCTGTAGTAGTTGATAGTATGACGATGACGGTACGAATCAAGAACAGTAAAAAAGTTTTCCATGCAAAAGATGTTCTAAAGCATTTCAGTTCTACAGTTTCTATTCCACACTTTTTGCCCTCCTTAGGGACAGTGGTACACAAAGTACCCTCCGACAAACACCGGAAGGCAACTTCCAAAGTGTAGATATGACGTACGCCTCACTGCAAGCCCAGATGTACGTTAGGAGCTACGAAGATTTTGGTTAAAGTAATCTAGGGAAAGGTAAAAGAACAAGACAGGAATTGAAACATCCTGTTCTCACACATGTGCCTGAATCACTGCTCCATCTCGTTCTGTCGTGAGTCACAGCCACGTCATTTGTACAGTAGGGTCTTGTTGCGCATAAAGCTCATTCAGACTTAGCAAAAGTATTCACATTTTTACTATAGGAGGGAAACACACGTTAATGACAACTGCTTTCTCAAAAGCTAACAGCGTCTTCTCTCAATAATATTTGAGAGCTAAAGAAAATAAAAGTATCTTATTTTATGTCGTTCGCAGTCTTGTACTAATCTTCTCTACCTCTCCCATACGCAAACAATCTCCAAAACGAGCCCTAATGGGCACTAAAATTGCAATATCTGAAAGGGTGACAAACAACAAAATTTAGTTACGGCGCATATACAGGGTGTTACAAAAAGGTACGGCCAAACTTTCAGGAAACATTCCTCACACACAAAGAAAGAAAATATGTTATGTGGACATGCGTCCGGAAACGCTTACTTCCCATGTTAGAGCTCATTTTATGACTTCTCTTCAAATCACATTAATCATGGAATAGAAACACACAGAAACAGAACGTACCAGCATGACTTCAAACACTTTGTTACAGGAAATGTTCAAAATGTCCTCCGTTAGCGAGGATACATGCATCCACCCTTCCGTCGCATGGAATCCCTGATGCGCTGATGCAGCCATGGAGAATGGCGTATTGTATCACAGCCGTCCACAATACGAGCACGAAGAGTCTCTACATTTGGTACCAGGGTTGCGTAGACAAGAGCTTTCAAATGCCCCCATAAATGAAAGTAAAGAGGGTTGAGGTCAGGAGAGCGTGGAGGCCATGGAATTGGTCCGCCTCTACCAATCCATCGGTCACCGAATCTGTTGTTGAGAAGCGTACGAACACTTCGACTGAAATGTGCAGGAGCTCCATCGTGCATGAACCACATGTTGTGTCGTACTTGTAAAGGCACATGTTCTAGCAGCACAGGTACATTATCCCGTATGAAATCATCATAACGTGCTCCATTGAGCGTAGGTGGAAGAACATGGGACCCAATCAAGACATCACCAACAATGTCTGCCCAAACGTTCACAGAAAATCTGTGTTGATGACGTGATTGCGTAATTGCTTTCGGATTTACAATTTGATCACGGTGGAATAAAGCCTCATCCGTAAAGAAAACATTTGCACTGAAATGAGGATTGACACATTGTTGGATGAACCATTCGCTGAAGTGTACCCGTGGAGGCTAATCAGCTGCTGATAGTGCCTGCACACGCTGTACATGGTACGGAAACAACTGGTTCTCCTGTAGCACTCTCCATACAGTGACGTGGTCAACGTTACCTTGTACAGCAGCAGCTTCTCCGACGCTGACATTAGGGTTATCATCAACTGCACGAAGAATTGCCTCGTTCATTGCAGGTGTCCTCGTCGTTCTAGGTCTTCCCCAGTCGCGAGTCATAGGCTGGAATGTTCCGTGCTCCCTAAGACGCCGATCAATTGCTTCGAACGTCTTCCTGTCGGGACACCTTCGTTCTGGAAATCTGTCTCGATACAAACGTACCGCGCTACTGATATTGCCCCGTGCTAATCCATACATCAAATGGGCTTCTGACAACTCCGAATTTGTAAACATTGCACTGACTGCAAAACCACGTTCGTGATGAACACTAACCTGTTGATGCTACGTACTAATGTGCTTGATGCAAGTACTGTAGAGCAATGAGTCGCATGTCAACACAAGCACCGAAGTCAACATTACCTTCCTTCAATTGGGTCAACTGGCGGTGAATCAAGGAAGTACAGTACATACTAACGAAACTAAAATGAGCTCTAACATGGAAATTAAGCGTTTCCGGACACATGTCCACATAACATCTTTTCTTTATGTGTGTGCGGAATGTTTCCTGGAAGTTTGCCCGTACCTTTTTGTAACACCTTGCATAGTAGAGTTGAATAAGTACATGATTAAATTTATAGGTGATCGGGATGTAGACAGGTTGTGAAATTCAGTACAGACGACTGCTTCCTATTGTACAATAACTGGCTGCAGCCCAACTTGGCATGGCGTTGTATTGAGCTTGGATGACTCACAATCGGAAGCTGTTTCAGTTCACTGCCAGAGTTCATAGATCGTAATTGGCTAGCAAGCAGTAGTGTCTCTGTCACCCAGGAACTCGTGACCTGGTCATGACTTTTCTTCATGAAAGAGAACGTCTGGGGACATCGAAAGAAGTCTCAGCCACTGGCCTTAACAAGCTGAAAAAATAATACCTGTAACTGGTTACGTGAAGAAGAGATGTATTCATTGGCACGCTATACCGTCACGTAAGAATACAGTCACGTAAGGTTCTTCTTTCTTAAAGGCATAAAACTTACAGGAGTTTCAGTTTGATCTGGACGGTCAGATTGGGGCTTTGTGTCAACCTATGGTAGCGAGAACTGTGAACTGGTGTGTTACAGCAAACCATTCCAGGCGGATAAAGTGCGCTCAACAGTAGTTATAATGTTTCATGTCTGAGAGTACGCAATACAGTATATTGGTACGGTTTTAAATCATTTAAGAGTGATACTTATACTTTCCGGACGTGTTACGATTTTTCAGTATGAGTGCGAGGGGAGGGGAAGCACTGCGATACACTGAACGATAACGAATGAGCGCTCGAGGCGTTTGTGGCGTTCTGGATACATTTGGTTTGCAGACTCACAAGAAGAAGGCGAGGAGCATGCTGGTGCTTTTAAAACAGGGGTGTGCTTACGACCAGAATAATTAGTTCGCAGAAAAGTTCATAGTAAATAAAGAGAGATTAATGAGCTACACGTTAAAGCGCTGTAACCAGATACAATCAAAATTAGGGGAAGATTGCGAATTACACGTTGTTACAAGAGTTTTTAAAGATTCCATTTGACTTTAGAGCTATATTAGATACTTTTCCATGTGACGACGAGGTATGTATCCTCGAAATACCTTTACTTAACAGGAAGTGTTGATTAAATTCCATGTGCCTTTGCTTTGTTTTGCAAATAAACAAATAGGATGTTTGAAGTACGTTTCAGATACAAAATTTATGTAACTAGCTTGGTCACGTTATAACCACTGAAGACCCAAATAAACTGGTACACCTGCCTAATATCGTGTAGGGCCCCCTCAACCACGCAGAAGTGCCGCAAGACGATGTGGCATGGACTCGACTAATGTCTGAAGTAGTGCTGGAGGGAACTGAAACCATGAATCCTGCAAAGCTGTCCATAAATCTGTAAGAGCACGAAGGGGCGGAGATCTCTTCTGAACAGCACGTTGCAAGGCATCCCAGATATGCTAAATAATGTTCATGTCTGGAGAGTTTCGTGGCTGGCGGAAGTGTCTAAACTCGGAAGAGTGTCCTGGAGCCACTCAATTCCAGCCGTGTGGGGTGTCGCAATGTCCAGCTGAAATTGCCCACTTCAGTCGGAATGCGCAATGGACATAAATGGATGCAGGTGATCAGACAGGATGCTTACGTATGTGTCGCATGTCAGAATCCTATCTACTCGTACTAAGTGTCCCATATCACTCCAACTGCCCACGCAACACAACTCCACCAGCTTGAACAGTCCTCTGCTGGCATGGCTGACATGCAGGTCCATCGATTTACGAGATTGTCTCCATACTCGTACACGTCCGTCCGCTCGATAGAATTTGAAACGAGATTCGTCCGACCAGGCAACATGTTTACAATCTTCAAGAGACCAATGTCGGTGTTGACAGGCTCAGACGATACGTAAAACTTTGTATCGTGCAGTCCTCAAGGGCACAGGCCTTCGGCTCCGAAAGTCCATATGGATGATATTTGTTTAATGATTCGCACGTTGACACTTGTTGATGGTCCGGCATTGAAATATGCAGCAATTTGCGGAAGGGTTGCACTTCTGTCACGTTGAATGTCTTTAGTCGTCGTTGGTCCCCTTCTTGCAGGATCCTTTTCCGGCCGCAGCGATATCAGAGGTTTTATCGGTTTCCTGATATTAACGGTACACTCGTCAAATGGTCGTACTGGAATATCCCCACTTCATCGTTACCTCGGAGATGCTTTGTCCCATCGCTCGTGCGCAGACTATAACATCACGCTCAAACTCAATAAATGATGATAACCTGCCGTTTTTAACAGCTATAACCGATGTTACCACTGCGCCAGACAGTTGCTGTCTCACATAGGTCTTGACGACTGCAGCGCCATATTCTGCCTTTTTACATATCTCTGTATCTGAATACACATGCCTATATCATTATCACTGGCGCTTCGGTATACACTGAAGCTAAGCAACCATGCACAACGTGTGAAATACATCACACTACATCTTGTTGATTAGCGCTCCAGTTAACCTCTAGCCGTTGCCCTCAAGCACCATCAATGTCGCACACAATTTTCGCCAACATCTTGAAATTTCCGCCTTTGAATGGCCAATTGTGCTTGCAAGCGACGCTTAAGCTCCCATATACAGCGATACTGCGTTGTCGGTGGGGAAACTTTTTTGAGTAGTGAGTAGCTTTAGAAGACACTGTGCAGAGTGTTCATGAGTTTGTCCTATTTTGTGGCTTTGTTTTTCTTATGCAATGGGAATGGCTTGTAAACGTGAAGAAGAGGTCTTGAAAGCGAGCGAATTCTATCTACGACACAGCAAATTTACTGACTTCTCCTGGGGAGAGGAAGCCTGGCTATTTGATGGACAACAAGTCCAGAATAAGATGGAAACAGCAGTTCCTGAACTAGTGTATGACTTACGACACGACACTTTTTATCACTGGCCAGAGTATAGGCTCAAAGGGGAAATGTAGGCCTTGCCCTCATGGGTATTCGACTGTGAAATGTGGAAAATATGGAATTGTTCTGTGCTTTATACTAAAAAGCAATTGTTTTAAGACATTGCACATGAAATTCTGCAAAATGCAACTATTTTTTCAGCCGCAGGAACAACATTTTTAGTAAGTTAATATGTTTTCTTCACAATATTTCTGTCTATTTTTAAGGAACATAATAGTATCTCTTCACATTATTTCTGAGTGTTCCCAGATGAACGGTTAAACTGCAGTAAATTTCCTATTGTAAATTTTGTCCCATGTGATGTATGCAGAAAATTATAATCAGTAAACGTAAATTAACCAGATATAATAAAATATATATAAAATGCGAGGGAGATCTACAACACACCGCATTTTTTAATATGGCATCTTCCAGATTGCAGGATACGCCCGAGAATTAGTTCGGTAAGTTAGTCAGTTAGTTAGTTACTTCTTCGTAGGTAATATTCACAAGGAACATTATATTGAGTGAAATGCCAACAGAACAAACGTAAAAGACACACACAACTATGTATGTATGTAATCTTAAAAATATGTTTGGAAACGCTCCTGCCATCTGTCAGATACTTTGTTTGCATAGACAGATTTACAAAAAGTTTTATAAGTGCATATCCCACTACTTCTGTGAGAAATTTAGATTTATTAAAACATTCAAATTAATGCTATCTGATGAGGCAAAAATAATACATCTTCACTGCTCCACATACCCTCGGATATGAGATCTATCAAGAAACTGTGATCTTTATTGGAAAAAGCGATGAGTAGTTAGTAATTCTCGTTAAGGATTTATGAGGGAATTAGGACAGTTTGCATGATAGATATACAATGGCAAAGATCAATTTTCAGGCTCGATAAGAATCGGTCTACTAGGAGAATTCAGCTGTCCCTAGTATGAGAGATTGTTCTAAATCATATGAAGTGAATGTTCGTTTTAGTATAAGGTCTGTTTTTCCATGTGCATCATTTCCCTAAATATCTCGAATCACATTCTTGGTGATGTGAAAGGCTCCCCGGCTTCATCGTGTCGTGGGCGGCACTTGTTTTGTAGCCAGTGGTGCGGGCACGGCGGCAGCTCTCAAAGAAACACGCTTCCTTATGGCGCCGAGCCGTAACACTGCGTTAATGGTGCTGCGCCAACCGCACAGAGACATAAAGCGCTCCCCGCCGCTCTCGCATGGCCTTATCGACACGCGCAGCGTCTACAGCCGCTCCAGATTTCGTTGTTCCACTTTTCCTGTCTCCAGCATCAGCTGTAACTCTCACATATCCCATAATGATAACAGCTTTAGCGCACTTACTTCCTCTAAACAGATATTTTATGGACAGTCAAATGGAAATCGACAGTCGCTAGAAGCCTGTAGTGAAGATTTACCGTCGGCGAAGCAGCATCTCGCTACGAAATACGACTTCGTGTCCCATTCTCGCAGGAGTGTTTGGCCACAGTGGTGCGGCTAATGTAAACAGTCGCCAACGTCTTTGTCGATCAAAAAGCTATTAACTTATACAGAGTGTACTGATAGTACGTTTATTCTTCATATTGAATTAGAAAGACAATATCTGGTGCGGACTGGGTATTCACAGTTACTTAATAAACAGCGAAAAGATATCAACGTGCCAAAATACTAAGATCACCGAACAAAATACTAGTGGCCACCTGAAATGTCTGTTCACCGAGAGGGGAGTATATTTATTTATTTGGTTTTTTGCCGGCCGCTGTGGCAGAATGGTTGTAGGCGCTTCAGTCCGGAACCGCGCTGCTGCTACGGTCGCAGGTTCGAATCCTGCCTCGGCATGGATGTGTGTGATGTCCTTAGGTTAGTTAGGTTTAAGTAGTTCTAATTCCAGGTGACTTATGACCTCAGATGTTAAGTCTTATAGTTCTTGGAACCATTTGAACCATTTGAACCATTTTTGAACGTGAGAATGAAAATATAACACTACGATGATTAGACTCGGTGTATTTGTACTTTAAAGAGCATAGACTCAAACATTGAAGTTATTGTGGAGCCACATAATACTCGAAGAATACTCTTCTTACCACCATATTCGGGCTGTGGTAGTCGAATCCTGGCTCTGGGCGTAAGCTGAAAAGTAAAATTTTAAAATTAATGTTGCTCTCCACTACGGCTCATCGCTCTTAAGAAATGTTTGTTAAATGTTAAAGCGGGTAATCTCTGCGCTTCATCTATGATTTCGCTTTTTAGATCGACTCGAAATGGTGGCCGTTGAAGCAGTGGCCGCTAAAATTGTGGAGATGGAAACATCTCAAAAAAAAAAAAAAAAAATTAATTCAGTGCAAGGAACATGACAAAGGGCTCACTGTGCATCGAAATAATTCACATATAAACTTTAACGTAGTATATTAATAAGGTTAACAGCATAAATGCTTACATTACTTTCGTGCAACAAGATGTCTGCTTCTTAACACCAGAAACAAGCGAATAAAGAGGAAGAAAACAACAGTCTAGTAGCGTTCTTCACTCATTACTAATATCATAGAAGTTATTACCTTAAAAGGGTTTACTCCTAGCTACTATGATTAAATTTATTTTTTAACATAAAATATGGATACTTTGCGCCGCCTATGCCGTCGGTGAAACAAATAAGGTTCGTGTACATTTATTCCGTCGTGAGATACACTTCCCGTTCCTAGTTTTTTGTCTTAAATGTCTTTACGACACAATTGTCGCTGGCACGGGACACGCCTTAAGAAGGGGAGCTCTAAGAGTATAGATAGTCTAGGCAGATACCAGGCGTTGCTACGGTCCTCCATCGCTGACGTAAGACATGGCATTGACATAATGTGTCTGTAGCAGTGTGTTCGGAAATTCCCATTCCAAACTTCTCTAGGCGGGAGTGGTTCAAATGGCTCTAAGCACTATGGGACTTAACATCTGAGGCCATCAGTCCCATAGACTTGAAACTACCTAAACCTAACTAACCTAAGAACATCACACACAACCATGCCCGAGGCAGGATTCGAGCCTGCGACCGCAGCAGCAGCGCGGTTCCGGACTGAAGCGCCTAGAACATCTCGGCTACAGCAGCCGGCCCTAAGAGGTGGGCGGGTGGGAGAGTGGGTATATAATATTTTGAATAGGGATCAAAGTCTGGAAACGTACCGTTCAACGTCGGTTTCAATTCAGAGGTTCTCTACAAGAAATTGAAGAGAGATTAGATGGGACGGAGAGTATGTACCGGAACACGCTTCGTACATTGAACGTCTGTAACGACGTTGGTGGTCGCCACATGGGGCCGCTGTTGTAATGCATCAGTATTATTCTGTATGAACAGTATGATGGGTTCTTTTACGTTTTGGAATAATGTAAACGCTTAATGTTTAAGTGTTAATACAAAAAAATGAACTTAGGTCAAAAATGAATGTTTCGTTGTTTCCTTTCGAATTGTTAGGTAATAATTGTACTGCGTCACGTCTAATTTAATCCATCAGGCAGAAGGGGATGAGTTAAACATGTGATGTGAAATCGTCGTGAAAGAGAAATGGTGTGCTTTCAGACATGGATTTGTATTCAGAATATTATGTACCCGTCCTCTCTACAAATTCTAGAGCTTTGTACAGGGAATTTCCGAACACCCAGCGTATGGAACTGTCGCGTTAAGTTGGGTCGATGGCGGGACAGGGCAGAATGGAAGAAAGGAGCTGTCGCCAGATCATAGCATTGTTATATCTTGAGTATATGTATGTTGCGAATCCCAGTAGGAAAAAATGTAAATTTGTTCCAAATTAACATTAAAAAACGTAAATCTTCGTTTGTTTAAGATCGTATACCTCCGAAAGTTCTTCACGGATTGCTTCGAAATTTTCAATCAACCATGTAATACAATATGTGTTTGTGTTTTTTTATTGACCATTATCTATTTTTAATATGTATAATATACACTCTAAGACAATAATGCTCCGAAAGTTCTCATTTGGACAGAGATCTGGAGGCCTTGCTGGCCAAGGTAGGATTTGATATGGAATCTCACTGACTGCAGTAGAGTTGTCTTCAGCGATGAGTCCTGCTTAGAACTGAGCCCTGACGACCAGATAATACGTCGCCCCAGGCAACGGTAGGATCAAATCTTACTGTCGCCCGCCGTTCGACGATGGTCTGGGTTGACATTTATTTTCATAGCAAGACACCTTCCGTCGTCATTCACGGCACTCTAACGGCACAGCGATACGTCGACGCCGCGTGGGATTACCTAGCGGTCTAGGAGCTGCACTCATGGACTGTGCGCCAGATCCCGGCGGAGGTTCAAGTCGTCCCTCGGGCATGGGTGTGTGTGTGTTTGTCCTTAGAATAATTTAGGTTAAGTAGTGTGTAAGCTTAGGGACTGATGACCTTAGCAGTTAAGTCCCAGAAGATTTCACACACATTTGAATATTTTTGATACGTCGACGGTATTCTACGCCTCGTTTAGTTGTCCTTCGTGGCAATCCACCTGGGCTTACATTTCAGCACTGCCCGCCCGAATCCGGCAAGAATTTCTAACGCTTGTCTTCGTGCTTGCAAAACCCAAGGAAGATCACCAAATCTGTACCAAATTGAGCACGTTTGGAGCATTATGGACAGGGTGCTCCAACCACCTCGAGATTTTGGAGCCAGTTGGGCAGAATTTGGCACGATTCCCGTCAGAAGGACGTGAAGCAACTCTGTCAATCAGTGCCAAGCCGAATAACTGCTGGCATAGGGTCTGAGGTGGACCAACGCATTGTTGAGTTGCCGCAACTACGAAGCTCTTTCGTTTTGATAAATCATCCATTTTTTTCCGAAATCGTGACAATTTGTTTGTCTGTACACGTACACCACATCTACTGATTTCCAACCCATGCGGATAATTTCTTCATGGTGCTGTGTTTTTTTATGTTAGAATATATAAATAAATATGTAATACATAAAGGGGAAATTTTGTCACCAAAAATATTTTTTACTTCAAACTATTCCACAATTCTCTAATGAACATTCGGGCTGACGTAGGCTGTATATTGTGGCTGTATGTGGTATTGTATAAAATTTATAATTATATATGTGATATGTAAAGCTGGAGGACTATTGCCGAAAATTTAAATAAGTATTCGACCCATTAACTTCCAATTTTCACACATTACTGTAATAAATGTTTGGACACATGTAGATTACATATTTATTATATGTAAATACATATATGCATATACACTACCTGCTATTAAAATTGCTACACCACGAAGATGACGTGCTACAGACGCGAAATTTAACCGACTGGAAGAAGATGCTGTCATATGCTAATGATTAACTTTTCAGAGTATTCACAGGCTGGCGCCGGTGGCGACACCTACAACGTACTGAAATGAGGAAAGTTTCCAACCGATTTCTCATACACAAACAGCAGTTGACCGGCGTTACCTGGTCAAACGTTATTGTGATGCCTCGTGTAAGGAGGAGAAATGCGTACCATCACGTCTCCGACTTTGATAAAAGTCGGATTGTAGCCAATCGCGATTGCGATTTATCTTATCGCGACATTGCTGCTCACGTTGGTCGAGATCCAATGACTGCTAGCAGAATATGGAATCGGTGGATTCAGGAGGGTAATACGGAACGCCGTAATACGGATCCCAACGGCCTCGTATCACTAGCAGTCGAGATGACAGGCATCTTGTCCGCATGGCTGCAACGGATCGTGCAGTCACTTCTCGACCCCTGAGTCAACAGATGGGGACGTTTGCAAGACAACAACCATCTGCACGAACAGTTCGACGACGTTTGCAGCAGCATGGACTATCAGCTCGGATACCATGGCTGCGCTTACCCTTGATCCTGCATCACAGACAGGAGCGCCTGCGATGGTGTACTCAAAGACGAACCTGGATGCACTAATGGCGAAACGTCATTTTTTCGGATGACTCCAGGTTCTGTTTACAGCATTATGATGGTCACATCCATGTTTGGCGACATCACGGTGAACGCACATTGGAAGCATGTATTCGTCATCGTCGTACTGGCGTATCACCCGGCGTGATGGTATGGGGTGAAATTGGTTACACGTCTCGGTCACCTCTTGTTCGCGTTGATGGCACTTTGAACAGTGGACGTCACATTTCAGATGTGTTACGACCCGTGGCTCTACCATTAATTCGATGCCTGCGAAACCCTACATTTCAGCAGGATAATGCACGACCACATGTTACAGGTCTTGTACGGACCTTTCTGGATACAGAAAATGATCGACTTTTTCCCTGGTCAGCACGTTCTCCAGATCTCTCACCAACTGGAAACGTCTGGTCAATGGTGGCCGTGCAACTGGCTCGTCACAATACGCGAGTCACTACTCTTGATGTACTGTGGTATCGTGTTGAAGCTGCATGGGCAGCTGTACCTGTACACGCCATCCAAGCTCTGTTTGACTCAATGTCCAGGCGTATCAAGGCCGTTATTACGGCCAGAGATGGTTGTTCTGGGTACTGATTTCTCAGGATCTATGCACCCAAATTGCGTGACAATGTAATCACATGTCAGTTCTAGTGCAATATATTTCTCCAATGAATACCCGTTTATCATTTGCATTTCTTCTTGGTGTAGCAATTTTAATGGCCGGTAGTGTAGATACACACACACACTCACACACACACTCACACACACACATACACACACACTCACACACTCACACACACACACACACACACACACACACACACACACACATACACACACTCGTATTTAGAATATTGCTACAGACTCTGGATTTCCTGTAACAATGAACTGTGGTCAGGCTCAGTGACGGGGGGAATAAAGCGGGACTTAGGGGGCTTAGGACGTGGAGATAGAAAGAGAAAAGTGGAGGTGGAAAGAGGCAGGGAGAGGTGGTGATGATGAGAGAGAGGGAAAGAAGAGGAAATGAACGGAGAGAGGTAGATGGCGAGACGGATAGGTACAGACGGGAGAAGCGGTTTAGACCATATACCCAATTCCTTCAGATATTAGAAACATGTGCTATATCTTTCCTTTCTTTTCTATTTAATCAAATTGTGCCACGGCCACGCGCGGTTGGGAAGAGCTAAAAAAAATATAAACATAAAGGAATCACCTTGCTGCATCTCTCCCTTCAACAAAGCTGCTACAGATGGGCACGAACAGCAGACGGCGGCAAGCAGAGGGGAAGAGGGTGACCTTATATTCGCTATGCCGGGCACTGCTGCTTGCAGGTGAGCATCGCCATGGTGGATGTGGCAGGCAGCAGGATCCTGGTTCACGGGCAGAAGCACGACTCCCAGCCGGCGGGCAGCCCCGCACGAAGGACGCAGGGCGCGCCTGTCACAGCGGTCGGAGCACGGCCAACGGGTGGAGCGCCAGGCGTCGGGAGCGGAATGCCAGCTGACACTTCACCCGCGACGTCGTCGTCGACGACGACGACAACGACAACGTCAACTCCCGCGGCAGACACGCCCGGAGAGCGCAGTGGCGCCGTGCTGTTTCGCAGGTCGTCTCACCAGTGGCCTAAGCACGCACTCCGCAGGTACGCGCGACTCCTGTACTGGTTCACTTGTTGTTTTCATACCCCTGAGATGACGTTCGCAATTTCGCACTACGACTAAAAAATAACTTCTTTCAAAAAATAATACGTTATTTTACTGAATATACGGTGACCAGCGATCATTTTACAAGAATGTTTTTCTAATTATATTTACACAGCACCAGTAATGTTTCTACGAGCATCACAAAGTTATAACTATCACCTTGAAAAAAATGTCAAGCTGTGAACATGAAAATTGGTGATGACTAATTTTTCTCCACATATTGACTCTTCTATGTGGTACATTTTTTTGAACGATGTACGTCTTTTTTTGGTCCCTTTTTATGACAGTCTGCATTTTGGTTGATCAGGAATCGTTCCACACCGAATAACATCTGCCTGTCTTTTTGCATACGCCGGCTACACAATGATTTATTCATTTATGGAAAGACCTAGAAGCCATCGGTTACCACTTCAGATCACGAGAAGTGAGCAACAATTTGATAAACCAAAGAAGAAGTATATGTTAATATTATTCGTCACTCTGAGGATTGTTCCAGTCCTGAAAGCAATAGATTTATATTCAACTGTTAACACGCTAGACCTAAAATTAGGATTTTCCTTAGGTTTACTCCCTTAACCTCTGAAGATCCCTCTTGTACTCAGGGCAGTGTCCTTTTCCAATTAACCCCACAGAGGACAGGTTGCCACATCCGCCGTCTCTGTCATTCTGAAAGACTCCTTCTGTGCCAGAGGTACCATTGTTGTTGTCATTCGAAACCCCAGGTACGCCCACGTTATACCCCATGAAACTGGACCCTGTTTGAACTTACCCATACTTTCACAGCGACCTACTGACGTGAAGGATGTCCATGTCTGCAATGTGGATACGTCAGAAAAGATTTGCTGTTGCGGAGTATAGGGAAGGTGACCCTATCTACTTCGAGTTGGATTAATGGGTACCTATGATGCCAGAACCAAAGACAAAATGAAACAAAATTCGATAGGTTAACTAAAAAGCGTGTGCTACTATTTACCGTCAAGAATGAGCTGGAGCGTTCTTGTGGAACAAAGGCATGCATGTGAAGAGCTTCCCACGTCAGTATGTCTAGACAGCCTCCCGTAACCTCCCCACTAATTTCGGCAGCGTGTTTTGTGGCGAATTGCTCCTTTCAGCACAATATGTTAGCACCTCACCGTGGTTTTCCCCAAAAAGTATAAGAATCATCTTTCTAGACGATGGTTGGGTCTTCGCATTTTCCGTCGATGGTAAATCCATTACTCTCTGCTGGTTGTCTTGCTCCTCTTGGGATCAGAGTGGTATACCTAGCACTCGTCCATGGAGAACAAGCAGCTAAGGAAGTCATTTGGATTGGCCAGACACAGCTGCAGCATGTCCGCTGCTGCATCGGTTTGGACGGTTTTTCGAATGTGTGTGTGCAGTCGCGGTAATCAGCGCGTGTCGATACTCGTCATATTCAAAATGTCGTGCGAGATGTTTAAAACTGATCCGTGAACGATCGTTACACTATCGTCTTGACTGTGATACGCCAGTCTTCGAGATCGTCGGGCTGCGTTTCTCTAGGCCTAACCATCCAACACTGTAAAAACTGACGGGTTCCTATACACTCACACCGAGCCTTGGATTTGAATGGATCTTAAAGGTCTCGAGCTTATGAATAAAGGACTATGAATAGGCACATGGAACGTAAAAACGCTGTACGCTGCAGGACAGACAAAGATACTTGATGAAGAACTAACAGAGTACAAGATGGATATTACAGTTCTGCAGGAGATAAGATGGCCTGGACAAAGAATGCAGAGGAAAAAAAACTACACAATCATATACAGCGAAAACAAGCATAGTCACCATATATTTGGGACAGAATTTGCGGTTCGTAATAAAATAATGGCCAATGTGATGACACTAGAAAAATGTCAGTGAAAGAATATGCTACATCAGAATCAAAGCCAAATATAGAAATATCTCTTTCATAAGTGTCCAGGCCCCAACTGAGGATAAGGAGGAAGACATAAAAGACGAATTTTATGACACCTTAGACCAGATGTAGTCCAGATTACCGCAGTATGACAGCAGAATTGTGCTCGGACAAGAACAGCAATGGAAACCATATACAGGCATGTTCATCCATCACACCGAATCAAATTATAATAGTATAAGGCTTATAAACTTCACCACAGCTAGAAACATGAAAATAGAAAATACATCATTCCCCCATAAAGACATAAATAAAGCAACATGGTCCTCACAGGGAACGAAATACACTATGTTTTGATAGACAAAAAACATAAAAAGGCAATAACAGATGTTAGGACAATGAGAGGGACTGAGGTAGGATCAGACCATTCCCTTATGTTAATAAATATGAAACAATCATTACCAAAACCACCAAGTAAGAACAACAGTGGTAAAAGAACCCAAAGAGTAGATGTGAGTTGGCTAAAAGATGAGGTGGTGAATAAACAGATTGTGATGAAGCTTAAAAATAGGGTCCCTGAATTAGAGAATGACAACAATAAAAAAGAAGTGATTCTTGAGTTACTCCCGGTGTATTTGATAATCAAAATATAATCTTGACTTCCACGTATTTTCTTTTTAATGGAGAATACTACGAACAAACGGAGGGAGTCGCCATGGATAGCCCACTCTCACCGGTGGTAGCGAATTTGTACATGGAGAACTTCGAGGAGGAAGCCCTGTCGTCATCCGTATGGAAACCTACTTGCTTTTTCCGTTACGTCGACGACACGTTCGTCATCTGGCCACATGGTATGGATAAACTCCTTGACTTCCTTACACATCTAAACTCCATACACCCCAACATCAAATTCACTATGGAGACTGAAACGGGGGGTAAATTACCTTTCCCTGACGTCTTGGTCAAGAGAAGGGCTGACAGCACCCTAGGTCATGGGGTGTATCGGAAGACAACGCACACTGATCTGTATTTGCACGCAGACAGCTGCCACCATCCTTCACAGAGGAATGGGGTACTTAAAACTCTAGTACATAGGGCGCGCACTATCTCTGACGCAGAGAGTCTACCCCAGGGATTGGAACATCTGAGAACTGTATTTCGAAAAAATGGGTAATCAGAGTGGCAGATTCAACGCGCTCTCCGCCCAACCACTGCAGCACAACTTGTTGAGATGGATGAAGTCACGAGGGAGGAGGTAGGCACTGCATTTATTCCATACACAGGCGCACTCTCGGGGAAAATCGCCCGCATTCTGAAGAAACACCGGGTCGGAACTGTGTTTTGTCCTCCAAATAAAACTCGTGCACTGGTGGGGAGCGCCAAAGATGACCTCGGTTTGAGGAAGGCCGGCGTGTACCAGATTCCGTGTCAATGTGGCAAGTCGTATATTGGTCAGACGATGCGTACCGTCGAGGATCGATGCCGTGAACACCAGAGGCACACTCGACTGATGCATCCGAGCAAGTCGGCGGTCGCTGAACATTGCTTGTCGGAAAATCACGCCATGGAGTATGACCGCACGAGGATTCTGGTACAGACGTCGAGGTACTGGGACAGCGTTGTTAGAGAGGCCATCGAAATTCGCACCAATGACGACCTCATAAACCGTGACTGTGGCTATAATCTTAGCAAGGCTTGGGAACCAGCGATTGGGTTAATCAAGAGTAAATCGAGCAAACGTATAGTTGTGACGACCACGGCGGACAGAGGCATCACACCGACGTCATCTCAGACGCCGTCGCAATCTGTTCCACCGCGCGACCGTGGCGCGGGGCGCGGACGGCAGAGGGAGCGCGCCGCGGGCGGAGGGTATTTAAATCAGCAGCCGCCGCGACCCAACCCAGTTCCCTCTGAGCAGCCATAGCGTACGGATCTCCGCGCCGGCACGTTCACAGGAGATCAGTCCGTCAGTTCACCTGATGATGGCGACATGTATGATCGCCGAAATATTGTGCCCGTTGGACACTATAGACCGGCAGCACACCCGTGGATATTTTGATTAATAAAAAAGAAGATATCAACACAAAATAGAAGAAGATGACAACAGTTATGAGGTAGCAGCGTATGAACTACTAGGAGATAATAATAATACCAATATAAAGCGCAAATCGTAGTTCAGTGAAACATGCAGAAAAGCAGTACAGGACAGGAAGAGAGCCAGACAGGCAATGATGAACAATAACAAACATGAAGACCTGGCAACTTGCAGGAAATGAAGATTCAGGCGAGAGAAAAGAGCATTCATGTATAAACAGTTAGAGAAAGCTGAGGAGCACTATAACCAGAACAGTAGTAAACAGTTTTACAGGACAATTAATAGCTATAGAAAAGACTAGAGAGCTACGTCTGTGATAATGAAGGACGAGAATGGAAAACTGATCACTACGAATGAAGGATATTTAGAGAAATGGAGGAAGCACTTCAAACAACTGCTGAACAACCCGGTAGATACTTAGACAACAATTAAAACAAGGCAGAAAATAATCAGAACGTACAACGATTAATCGAAGAACCAACTCTAATGGAGGTGAAGGAGGCAATAAAAAGACTAAAAAAATGGAAGGCCCCTGGAATAGACATGATATTGGCAGAGCTCATCAAAGAAGGGGGAGAGAAGATACATGAATGGTGAGCCAAACTGATAAAAGAGGTATGGAGAATAGAAGTAATGCCAGAAGAATAGAAAACTACTGCTCTGTGTTCCGTATACAAGAATGGAGACAAAATGCTGTCAGAAAACTACAGAGGGATATCTCTCCTATGCGCATGCCAGAAAGTAATATCACGAATTATACAGAACAGGCTCATACATTGAGGAAATATTAGACGCCACACAAGCAGTGGTCAGAAAAGGTAAATCAACAGTCAATCAAATATTCACACTAAGACAAATATTAGATAAGAACTGGGAGCACAATCATGATACATTTTGCCTGTTAATGGCAGCATAGTAAGAGAGGAAATGTGGAGGATAATGGAAGAGTATGGGATACCTGAAAAGCTGATAAAACTAACTAAAATGTGCGAGATGGAATCAAAGTGTACAGTGCAAGTGAGGGAGAGTTCTCCGATGTATTTGAAGTAAAATCATGAGTGAGACAGGGCGATATTATGTCACCAAACCTGTTCAATACGGCCCTCGACAACACCCTGAGGAGAGTAACATGTGAAAGTACCGGAGTCACCATAGGAAAAAAGATAAGTGTCCTGGCTTTTGCGGATGATATTGTGCTGATAGGAAAGAACATTGAAAACCTGGAGAAAATGGAGATTGTGCTAGTGGAAGACGCTAAGACAGTAGGTCTAAGTATAAATGAAAGTAAAACAATGTTCATGGCAGTAGGAAGAAGAGCTCATTTAGGACCAAACCATCTACGGTAAAAATCGTAAATCTACCAGTACAGAAGAGACACACATTCAGGTACTTCGATGTCAACATTAACCAACAAAACCTTATAGAAGAAGAGATAGCAATAAGAATTTAAGCTGGAGGAATATATCTAGGAGCTATGCACAACATCATACGATCGAGGTTACTATCTAGGCAGGCAAAAATGAGAATATATCAGACCATCCTCAAGCCAGTAGTGTGATATGCAAGTGAGACATGGACCGTGACCAAGAAAACAGAGAAAAAACTAATTACTTTCGGAAATAAAGTACTGAGAAAAATATATGGACAAGTGAAAGAAAATGAACGGTGGAGAATAAGGAAAACAGAGAACTCAGATAATTATACACACTGCGTGACGTTGTAGCGAGTGTGGAAATTAAGAGACTAAGATGGTATCGAAATGTGAGGAGGAGAGGAGAGAACACGATAATAAAGGCTTTAATGGATGGAGAAGCTGAAGGAGAGAGACAATTGGGACGGCCGAGAATGAGATGGAAGATAATACCATGGGAGACATGCAGATACTGGGTCTGGGAATGAAGATGCAGATGACAGGAAAGTGTGGAAGGCTGCACTGAGTGAGGCCAAGGACCAGCATAGGTTTGTGTGACCAGCATAGGTAGGTAAGTAAGTACATCACTTTATCAACTGGGTACCAAACTCGTTTTAGCTACTGATGCGGCGTGCTGCTGACTATGGGCCAGGAATTTCACTTTGCACAGGACTCCAAACATCTACTTGCAAAGTAAAAATCTAAGTAGGTAATTTTATTTCATTTTATTTATTTATTTACTTATTTATTTATTTTTTGAGATTGCAGTTAAAGCTTTAAACTCACAATGAGAAGCTTTGTTAGGTGAAATTTGACAAGGTATTTCGTGACTCAATGCTTTTGTTATATTAATACATCAACATTGTTTAAGGAACTAATTGATGATTTTGTCGGTCTTAAACTATTAACTTCTTTCCATCATACACTAATATTAAAATGCAAACAATAATTTTCCTGTTACGTAATATTAATGGTTATCTCAGAAACACTTTCCTACGTATTAGTTATAACTCTGAAACAAAAAGAGCATTAGCAAGCAAACTATTACTTGGGTGTCTTAGTGCATCCGAATTCCAGTTGGTGTATAGATGATTTGGTGAAGCTATGACTTTGGCACTTGCATAATCGCATCGTTCCTAGATGATGGACAAGAACGTGGCAGCCGGATTCGTCTTGGCGAAGTGGTAATAACTCCACTTTCATTTCTGTTAAATAACAAACTCTTATCCCGATCGAACGATAACCCGCATTTGCGAGGAATACTGTATTTCAAAGGCGGTCGTGAGACGCTCAGTTCGCCGTTATCTGTCCCAGCTTTGAATTATTTTTATGCAGCCAGGCCTTGGAACAAAGTGTGCCACATTAGTGGTATATCAGTCTCTTCCCTCTACTCGAAGTGTTATATCAAATTCACTCTGGATGTTTACTTACTTTCGGTTACACATCACACAGTCTTCGATCTACAGATGAAATAATTTATTAGCAGCTTTCATTTCTGTTAAATAACAAACTCTTGTCCTGCTCGAACGAACACCCGCATTTGCGAAGAATACTGTATTTCAAAGGCGGTCCTGAGACGCTCAGTTCGCTCGTATCTGTTCTAATTTGCGAACTCTCAGGGTTTCTAGTCCTCACGATCATCCACTATGCATTATCATCTTGAACCTGTTGTTGAGACAAGCAGTGGATGCTTCTCCGGTGTATCATTATCGTAAAATTGTTTGTGGATGCTTATTCGTCCAGTTTTCTTATCTCCCATGTCTTACGATTAGATAGACATCACATACTTCAAAATTGTTGTAATTAATTTGGAAAAAGAAGCGACTGCATACCTTCTGTTTAGGCGAAAACATTAACAAAATGTATTTATTGGAAAAGTTTGTCTGGTCAGAGTTCCACGTACAACAAAAATTTTACTTACCTCCACACAAAAACGGTAGTATCAGGAGCTGAAATATGGAAAAATAATCTAGACATAGATACATGAACAAAATGAAATACGTTGGTGAAATATTTGAGGCGTTCTTGCGTCATTCCAGTTGAAACATACTTCATGAACGGTTTAGGATTGAGGGGAGACGTAAAACGAAAATTTAGAAGGCTTATGATCCCGTTCTTGCAAACGTAGGCTTCATACGACCCTTCCCTAAGTTGTTGTTGTTGTTGTGTTCTTCAGTCCTGAGACTGGTTTGATGCAGCTCTCCATGCTACTCTATCCTGTGCAAGCTTTTTCATCTCCCAGTACCTACTGCAACCTACATCCTTCTGAATCTGCTTAGTGTATTCATCTCTTGGTCTCCCTCTACGATTTTTACCCTCCACTCTGCCCTCCAATACTAAATTGGTGATCCCTTGATGCCTCGGAACATGTCCTACCAACCGATCCCTTCTTCTGGTCAAGTTGTGCCACAAACTTCTCTTCTCCCCAATCCTATTCAATACTTCCTCATTAGTTATGTGATCTACCCATCTAATCTTCAGCATTCTTCTGTAGCACCACATTTCGAAAGCTTCTATTCTCTTCTTGTCCGAACTATTTATCGTCCATGTTTCACTTCCATACATGGCTACACTCCATACGAATACTTTCAGAAATGACTTCCTGACACTTAAATCAATACTGGATGTTAACAAATTTCTCTTCTTCAGAAACGCTTTCCTTGCCATTGCCAGCCTACATTTTATATCCTCTCTACTTCGACCATCATCAGTTATTTTGCTCCCCAAATAGCAAAACTCCTTTACTACTTTAAGTGCCTCATTTCCTAATCTAATTCCCTCAGCATCACCCGACTTAATTAGACTACATTCCATTATCCTTGTTTTGCTTTTGTTGATGTTCATCTTATATCCTCCTTTCAAGACACTGTCCATTCCATTCAACTGCTCTTCCAAGTCCTTTGCTGTCTCTGACAGAATTACAATGTCATCGGCGAACCTCAAAGCTTTTATTTCTTCTCCATGAATTTTAATACCTACTCCTAATTTTTCTTTTGTTTCCTTTACTGCTTGCTCAATATACAGATTGAACAACATCGGGGAGAGGCTACAACCCTGTCTTACTCTCTTCCCAACCACTGCTTCCCTTTCATGTCCCTCGACTCTTATAACTGCCATCTGGTTTCTGTACAAATTGTAAATAGCCTTTCGCTCCCTGTATTTTACCCCTGCCGCCTTTAGAATTTGAAAGAGAGTATTCCAGTCAACATTGTCAAAAGCTTTCTCTAAGTCTACAAATGCTAGAAACGTAGGTTTGCCTTTCCTTAATCTTTCTTCTAAGATAAGTCGTAAGGTCAGTATTGCCTCACGTGTTCCAGTGTTTCTACGGAATCCAAACTGATCTTCCCCGAGGTTGGCTTCTACTAGTTTTTCCATTCGTCTGTAAAGAATTCGTGTTAGTATTTTGCAGCTGTGACTTATTAAGCTGATAGTTCGGTAATTTTCACATCTGTCAACATCTGCTTTCTTTGGGATTGGAATTATTATTTTCTTCTTGAAATCTGAGGGTATTTCGCCTGTTTCATACATCTTGCTCACCAGATGGTAGAGTTTTGTCAGGACTGGCTCTCCCACGGCAGTCAGTAGTTCCAATGGAATGTTGTCTACTCCTGGGGCCTTGTTTCGACTCAGGTCTTTCAGTGCTCTGTCAAACTCTTCACGCAGTATCATATCTTCCATTTCATCTTCATCTACATCCTCTTCCATTTCCATAATATTGTCCTCAAGTACATCGCCCTTGTATAGACCCTCTATATACTCCTTCCACCTTTCTGCTTTCCCTTCTTTGCTTAGAACTGGGTTTCCATCTGAGTTCTTGATATTCATACAAGTCGTTCTCTTATCTCCAAAGGTCTCTTTAATTTTCCTGTAGGCGGTATCTATCTTACCCCTAGTGAGATAGGCCTCTACATCCTTACATTTGTCCTCTAGCCATCCCTGCTTAGCCATTTTGCACTTCCTGTCGATCTCATTTTTGAGACGTTTGTATTCCTTTTTGCCTGTTTTACTTACTGCAGTTTTATATTTTCTCCTTTCATCAATTAAATTCAGTATTTCTTCTATTACCCAAGGATTTCTACTAGCCCTCGGCTTTTTACCTACTTGATCCTCTGCTGCCTTCACTACTTCATCCCTCAAAGCTACCCATCCTTCTTCTACTGTATTTATTTCCCCCATTCCTGTCAATTGCTCCCTTATGCTCTCCCTGAATCTCTGTACAACCTCTGGTTCTTTTAGTTTATCCAGGTCCCATCTCCTTAAATTCCCACCTTTTTGTAGTTTCTTCAGTTTTAATCTACAGGTCATAACCAATAGATTGTGGTCAGAGTCCACATCTGACCTTGGAAATGTCTTACAATTTAAAACCTGGTTCCTAAATCTCTGTCTTACCATTATATAATCTATCTGATACCTTTTAGTATCTCGAGGGTTCTTCCATGTATACAACCTTCTTTCATGATTCTTAAACCACGTGTTAGTTATGATTATGTTGTGCTCTGTGCAAAATTCTACAAGGCGGCTTCCTCTTTCATTTCTCTCCCCCAATCCATATTCACCTACTATGTTTCCTTCTCTCCCTTTTCCTACACTCGAATTCCAGTCACCCATGACTATTAAATTTTCGTCTCCCTTCACAATCTGAATAATTTCTTTTATTTCGTCATACATTTCTTCAATTTCTTCGTTATCTGCAGAGCTAGTTGGCATATAAACTTGTACTACTGTAGTTGGTGTGGGCTTCGTATCTATCTTGGCCACAATAATGCGTTCACTATGCTGTTTGTAGTAGCTTACCCGCATTCCTATTTTCCTATTCATTATTAAACCTACTCCTGCATTACCCCTATTTGATTTTGTGTTTATAACCCTGTAGTCACCTGACCAGAAGTCTTGTTCCTCCTGCCACCGAACTTCACTAATTCCCACTATATCTAACTTCAACCTATCCATTTCCCTTTTTAAATTTTCTAACCTACCTGCCCGATTAAGGGATCTGACATTCCACGCTCCGATCCGTAGAACGTCAGTTTTCTTTCTCCTGATAACGACATCCTCTTGAGTAGTCCCCGCCCGGAGATCCGAATGGGGGACTATTTTACCTCCGGAATATTTTACCCAAGAGGACGCCATCATCATGTAATCATACAGTAAAGCTGCATGCCCTCGGGAAAAATTACGGCTGTAGTTTCCCCTTGCTTTCAGCCGTTCGCAGTACCAGCACAGCAAGGCCGTTTTGGTTATTGTTACAAGGCCAGATCAGTCAATCATCCAGACTGTTGCCCTTGCAACTACTGAAAAGGCTGCTGCCCCTCTTCAGGAACCACACGTTTGTCTGGCCTCTCAACAGATACCCCTCCGTTGTGGTTGCACCTACGGTACGGCTATCTGTATCGCTGAGGCACGCAAGCCTCCCCACCAACGGCAAGGTCCATGGTTCATGGGGGAGCTTCCCTAAGTATGAGTATAAATTGCCCTCAATACTACAATAGTATATTCCACTGATATGTGGCGTCGCACTGGTGTGCGTTCTTTTCCTATGGAGGTATTCAAAGCTGTGTTAACAACGGTTCATCTCCCTCATATGACTGATAGGGGCAACTCCTCGACTGAAACTTGTAGCTCCACTCTTTCCTACGCTCTTCCTCATACTGCTACTTGCCCCTGAGTCACAAGAGCTACGGTACTGCATATGCGGAGACACCACATTCTGGTACACCATATATCTTGCAGTAGTCCTTCACTTCTCCATTCATCAAGCGGTTTCTCTAGATCCCCTGATACACAGTTTGACATATCGTTCTCAGCCTCTGGAAGATTATCAGGTGGTCATAAATTGCCAGACATGACTTCCACATTGGAAACTCAGCTCGTCAGAACCAGAAAAGTCACTCTTTCTACTAGAGACTTTCCTTGGACTATCGTCTTTATGCATAGCGTTCTTCTTTGATTCCATGCACTTTACGTGTAATCGCTTTCTGTAGCATTTCGTATCAAATGTTTGTGTTTCCTGTTTGAATTTGCCAACTGTCTAGTCCTCCTCCTACGAAAGCTTAAGTTACGAAGTCTAAACTTGTTTTCGAGTGCTTAAATAAGACTATGCACACACGTGTAACGGAAACCACCCCCGTTGCCTAATCTGCACAACCAATCTGTTACTGACCACGGGACAATTTGACCTGCATCCATATTTTTACAGGTAAAACGTGATTAATAATTAGAGTTGCCTACACTGTTATGTTGTATATTTTGCTGTTCCATACATGTTTACTCATGACTCAATACGAAAAGAAACGGGTACTCACGCCCTACCACACGCACCTAAACTGAGATAACTGTTACTGCAGTGTCTTGACACGTTGATGAATCGGGTACTAGCAACTATTGTTCATGTTTTGCCTGTACATGTTGGTGAAGATACTTGAAAATGTCCTCACGAGGTGAAACTGTGCGGTTCAGTTAATAAAAAAAATTCGCGAAAAGTATTTCGGAAGAATATCACCCATACAGTCCCGAAGTGAGCAAGGTGAGATAAGTGTGAGGACTATCACAATATCAGCGTAACAGCTAAAGCATCGATGTTGTGACCTATAATGATGCATAGTACATAATATATAGGAGAATCCAAAGTAAAATTAAGAATCTCTTAGATGACGATTAGTATGGGTTTTGGGAAGGTAAAGGAAACAGGGAGGCAGCTCTGAAGTTGCGGCTGACAGAGAAAGTAACACTTAAGGAAACTGAAGGTACGGTCATAGTATTTATCGACGTACAAAAAGGGGTCAGCAGTACGAAATTGTGGAACATATTCGAAATTCTCAGAGAAATAGGGTAACTGTAAAATATACACGTCAGCCAAGAGGGAACAATAAGAATAGAAGCCGAAGAACGAAGCATTTGGATTAAAAAGGGTATCAGACAGGCATACTGTATTTCGCCCCCACTGTTTGATCGAAGGAAAATGACAGACACAAAAAAAGGTTCAAGAATGAGATTAAAATTCACTGTGGAAGGATATCAGTGATAAGATTCGCTGAAGGCACTGAAGGATAATTACAGGACATGACGAACTGAATGAGCAAACAAATGAGCACAAAATATGGACTGAGACTAAACCGAAGGAAAACGAAAGTTACGAGGAGAAACAGAAATGAGATTAGCTGTCATTTAACTAAAAATTGGAGACCGCAAAGCAGGTGAAATGAAGGAGTTCTGCTACTCTGGAAGCAACACGGATTAAGCTAAGAGAAAATAAAAAGCAGGCAACAGACTAGCACAGCCAAAGAGAGCTTTCCTGTCAAGAGAAGTAACTGGTACCAACCATCGGCCATAATTTGGCGTGAAATGTTTGAGAATGTACATCTGGAGCACAAAATGATATGGTAGTGACTCGTGTACTGTGGAAAAACCGTAGAAGAAAATAATTTAAACATTTGAGCAGTAGATGGATGTCGAAAATTTGATGGACTTATAAGGAAACAGGGGGCGAAGAAAGGACCGTATGGAAAATAATTACAGGAACAAGAGACAGGACGACAGACTATGCCTTAAAACATCGGAGATTAATTTCCATGGTACTAGATGGAGCTGCAGAAGATAAAAGCTGCAGGGGAAGATACAGGTTGGGATAAAACCAACAAATAATTTAGGTCGCAGCGCGCAAGTGCTACTCTGAGATGAAAAGGTTAGCTGGCCGGAACAAACCAGTCGGCATATCGATGACTGGGAAAGAATTAAGATTCAAGTGTATCTGTACGGGGATCAGTCCTCATGCATTCAGGTAGTTTTATCATATTGCAGGCAAGTGTAGAGAGAGCGATGAGGAAGCAAACTGTTTCTTCTCCTCGGGAATAGCACCGAAGCACCATCTTTGCTGCGAGTAGTTCTTCTTTGTCTTTCGCGGCGATCGTCACTGAATGAGACATTGCTGATTGTTCTCGACTCTGACCTAGGTTATTGTTGCACATTCCGAACGAGGATGAGCTCCTGTGACTGTTGACTATTTCTACCTCCATCTGCATTCTAAACGGTACCTTCAAGTCAAGTTCTTGGTCCAGGTACGCATTCAGGAACGACGTTATGAAAGGAGGAATATACACTGATCAGCCAGAACATTATGACCACCGGCCTGCTATCGATATAAACCCCTCGAGGCGGTAGCAGCGTCATCTGGCGAATAATAACTGCTAGTCAGACATACACACGGTGCATGTAGTATAACTGTCTGTGTGTAGAATGGGGATGGGTGATGGCCCTGAGGCTCGGTACGAGCATTCTGAAACTGCACGACTTTTCGGGTGTAATAGAAGTGCCACGGGGAGTACCTTCAACACGTGGTGACACCAAAGTGAAACGTCATGGTGTTGGACAGCCACCCTTCATTACAGATGTAGGACCTCGTGAACTGGGCAGACTGCTGAAACAGTACAGGCGACGGACTGTGGCGGAACTAACATCAGACTTTAATGCTGGGTAGAGCACAAGTACGTCTGCACACGGTGAACCAAACACTACTAAAGATGGGTCTCCACAGCCAACCACACATGCATGTACCATTGTTAACACCACGACATCGGCAACTGCGACTGAAACGGACATATGAACATTGGCACTTGACGTTGGCTCATTGGCTCATTGGCAAAGCGTTGGATGGTCTGGTGAATCCCAATATCTTCTTCATACCGCTGAGAGGGCGCGAAATTTTCGTCTTCCAGGGTAATAGCTTCTCGACACCTGTATTGCAGGACGGAGACAAGCTGGCGACGGTTCCATTACGCTCTGTGGAACATTCAGATGGCCATCCATTCGACCAGTGCAGATCGTGCAAGACACCAAGACGGCCAAATACTACCGTACACTGATTGTAGGCAACGTACACCCCATCATGACAATCATGTTTCTGTAAAGCTAGTGGCATATCACGAGGTCAGTAATGTGATGGAACGGTATGAGATATACAATGGGGAATTACAATTGTTCTGCTGGTCCCCCATCTTGCCAGAACTGAGTTTCATCGAACACATCTGTGATATGACTGAACTATGCATGACAGCTCATCACCTCCATCCCCGGAATTAATGGGATTTAGGTGGCCTGGGGTGTACAGATGTGGTGCAGACTTCCTCCACCGACCAATCAAGGCATCACTCCTTCCATGCCACGACGCGTCGCCGCTGTTATCCGTGCCAAAGGAGGACATACCCCGTTACTAGGTAGGTGGTCATAATTTTGTGGCTGATGAGTGTAGCTGTATTACTGTAGACGTAACAAAAGCTTATGAATACACTGTCATACAAGGACCAACGTAACTTTCGCATGCAAAATAACTGCTAAGTAACATAGTTCGATGAAACATGGACCATACATAGAAATAAGTCCTACTGGAAAGTACAGTCCCGGACATGATACAAAGTAACTGAAAAAAAAACGCAATGAGACGAACAGGAATGACACTTTTGTTCAAAGAAATAATTACACGAAAGTAACCCGGCCACAAGTATATGTTGGTGCTTTGCCTAACTGACATGACTCATGTATCAGTCATAATGCGTTTAAACCAATTACCATTTCCATTGTATTCTAGTCAATTAATAAACATTTAAAACCTGTAATCAATAAAGTCAGTGACTCCCAGGATTGAGTCGTCTACTTTTATATTTATTCCTTCTCCTTCCTAGTGGTTGTTTTGGTGTACTATTGCGATTTAGCTGGGTATGTGACGAGCGAGGTTGGACACAGCTGCCCCGACCAGTTGCATATAAAGATCTTGGCATTCTGTGAGAAGTATGAGAGATGTTTTGTTGACAGACTTTCTCTTCTCTTTGTAAAGAGCTGGGCTAACATTGTTGCGCTGCTTTATGCCGGATGAACAACCTCTTGTCTAAAACATTATCAGAGAGTTACTCGCCGGTTAATCTTAAGAAACAGCAGAGCGGGAGAAGTCAGGAGGCCAGCTTCTGACAAATGCGGACCGGGTGAATAATATACTGGTTGAGGAAGGAAACTTAGCTGAGGAGTGGAAGAGTAACTCAGAAACTATTTAAGAATTGCTTACGTGGGAGTGGAATGATTGGTCAATAGTATAAAACCTTTAAGAGGAGAGAAGGTTGCTAACGTAAAATATCATTGACCGAAACGTTCCAGATCCATTTTCATTGGTTCAGGGTATTTACATGGACCTGTATGGAGAAGCAGGAAGTCTGCAGACAAGGGAGAGGACTCGTTTGGAGGCGTGGCGTGATGCACTATATCTGGAGACAAGGTAGAGAGCTGATATGTTAAGTCTTTAGCAGATCACGTTGGTCGTTTCTTTCCACGTAGCTGAATGTGAAATATTATGAGAAGTTGCAACTTGGGCGAGTAGGTTATGAGAATTACTGTGCGTTTGTAGGCGTGTCGTTAGGATCAAATACATTCTGTGAATCGTATGTTTTCCCGAATGACTGAACCATTGATGACTATCAGTAAAGGGGTTTGCATGTATAGTCTTCCACTCTCCTGGTGGATTCAGATAATGACCACGTTTCTACCACATATTTATCTTTCCATAATTCACTTGTACATTAGAGATTTATTCAGTTCAGCTGAAGTATCCAGCCTTTATCAGAACATTCAAGTGTTGGATTGGTTCTGTCTCAGGTTAATAACGAGTAATTTTATAATTATTTGGATTTTTGTGACGGTGTTGATTCAGTAATAATTTCTTATTCGTGCATGTCAACAGGGAACTATAAAAAAGAGAAGTTAATGTCGACCGTCGTTTGATTTCATATTGAGATGATTACGCTGTTATATTTTGTGAGGTACAACACCTATCTCCCCTGTATGCTAGTGCCACGACACCTTTTTCTAAATTATCGTGACCTACCGGCCAGTCCAACGGATGTGGATCATTCTGACATCGACAGAGGTTTGTCGAAAGCTCAGCTATTGTCTCGCAAAGTCTTTACCAACCTGATCTAACAAAGGGGCATGTTTCGGAGCATGAATTGTCGTCAATGATGATGATCACTCTAGTTATGAACCGCTTCCCTCCGTTTGTAATGTCTAGAGGACCAACATGAAGTGTGTGTGTGTGTGTGTGTGTGTGTGTGTGTGTGTGTGTGTTTGTGTTTGTGTGTGTGTGTGTGTGTGTGCGTTCGGGGGAGGGGTGGGGGTGAAGAAATACCTGTTCTGTGCTGGAAGACAACAGGAAATTATGAAATATCAAGGTTCGGACGATGCCAACTCCAGAAGTGTGGACTTTCTTGCAATAAGGTGTAACAAAGGGCTACTACCAGAAGTAGATTAGCGGTTCTAACAACCAATCCCAGTTTTGTTTTACGCGTTTCTTTACATTAATCTCCACTGTATTACGTATTATGATAATTATACAGAAACGTAGCTTCCAAAACACGTTTTCTTGCACAATTTACTGTGGCTGAAAATATTAAAACGGATAACTCATGAAAGTAATGAAATATGCATGACAACTTTTACAAAGAAAAGTGTTATCGAAGGCATTAGCGGTTTACCGCTTACTAAGTTTGTGTTGTATTAGTCAGAGGCGTTTTTGCTGGTTGCTTTTACTGTCACCCAGTAGCATTTCTTCAAACGATTCCAGTTTTCTACTGTTTATGGTTTTTAATCTTCCTATCAATCCAACATTTTCTAATTCATTGGATACACTGCATTTAACGGCAGTTTATTGAATATGTAATTGTCGATAGTTAAGTGAAAAACTTGACATCTATATTCGTATTAATGATATCACCTTTTATTGCTTGCTGCACGAAACTGTTCACCGTAGTGTTAAAGAAAATACGGTCTACGTTAATACGACAGGATAGAGCAGTACACAATCCAGTTGTCTCACAGCGCATAATGCTTTCATGGAAGACATTTGACATCTCTTTTGATCAGGTTCTGATGTTTTGGCTAATGGACTATCCAAGAAAGTAAACCATGTCTCATCAGTGATCAAAACGTGGCCCACTGCAACAATGTTCAAAATCGACTGAAGCCATTTGCAAAATACTAAACCATTTTCTGTATTCCGTGCCTTCAATTCCCGCATACTACGAACATGATATGCATGAAATTTTACTTTTCACAGAAGTTTATGGGATCTACCACAGGAACTTTGAAGTTGGACAGATACTCACATGAATTTTCCGATGGCGAACACAGCTTCAAATTCCTCACCAAGGACAGTTTCGTGACCATCAAAATGGCCAGTCTCCCGGTTCTCTTCTTTTCTGCTAACCAGTACACATTCCCGGAAACAGACGATTGATTTCATTGTTGTTCAGTTGTTCAGCACTGCAGTATCTGTATATTTCCTAGGAAATTCGTGTACAAAAAGTATATACGAACGACTGGTAAAATACGACATATTTACAAAACAATGAACAGCGCAATACTACCAACACCATGTTACCTATACCAATTACACTGGTGTCTTTGTTTGTTATAGTTAATACCTGCGGAGCTATCTTGCCTTGGCTGATTGAAGAAATATAAGGTAACTCCTACTGAGAGGTACATGTATTTTCATGTATGCATCGTTTCGATCGCACTGTATTGTACAAATGATCATTGACTATCATGATTTACATATAGATGCCAGCCTTATTCTGCAGGTTCCGTGACGGTCGCAGTAACGAATTTCCTTGTTCTGGGGACTGCGGCGAGCCAAGGCAGTTTCAGGAGTACAGCACAAATTACAAGAGCAAACATCGCACAGGCTTCCACCGTCAAGATGTGAGGTAAGCCACACGCGGCGCACGCTGCCTTCACATATGAGCCACCTGCCGTCATTAAAATCGGCTCTTACGACAGGAAAACCGGATGATATATGTCTTCATATCTTATCTGAATCAATTCATTCACCTAATGTTTAATAACACTGATTAATAATATTTTTTTCAGATTCTTGGGCTGTGCTATGTTTTGATGCGAGATAGTACAGGGTTCCACGTCTTGCTAAGAGGAAAACCACTGTCTCTATTAAACAAATTGTCTGACAACCCCATTTCAGCTACCTTTTTATTTACAGTGTTGCAAAAACCGGAGGAGCTAGTAAATGTGACACTCTCGTCAAATGTCATCCCGTGTACTTCGTTTAAACAATGTTCTGCTACCGCCAATATTTTGGACTGTTGTAGCCACGTGTGACGGCGATGTTCCTCGCATCTGCCTGAACTGTACGAATAGAACAGTTGATGTGAGAATACCCAGACTGACGCGGAATTATTCCGTATTTACGAAGTCCGAGATAATTTTTCGCAAGGCTGAGTTATGCTCGAATCTTGGAATGTTGTCCGTAAACACTCCTAATGTTCAGAATTTTTAAAATTCTTCCAGTCTTAAATGATATGCCTCAACATAAGGAATAAAGGGCCGATCTACGCTCATATTCATGCACCTCCGGAGATGGTCAAAGCGTCATAGTACGAAGAATCTGCTTTTCATAGTATCGATTTCAATTAAACAAAGCCATCAAATGTGCAAATTCTCGGGTTAAAGTGTCCGCGTCGGACCTGACATATGCTCTGCCATTACGTCATTATTTACGTTTACGGTATGGAGGCCTATGTAAGACGATGATTTGGAGCCAGGACGTCAGTTTTCAGCGTGACTCAGCAGCAGCAACAGATGGTGAGTAGACAGATCGCCGAAATATCGAATCATGTTGAGTTTGCTATCCAGCGATAAACCGGAGGTCACTATCAAGAATTATTACTTTAGAAAACTAAGTCCCACTCTGCCTCCAAAGGTTGCAAACGTGTTTCTGAATCACCCTCTGTACTTCTGGAAAATGGATCCTCTAAATTCTGAGTACATCAACATCATTTAGGAACTCGAGAAGCTGCCCTCGGCTAGCACCTCACAGAAATAACAATCCCACTTAACGCGAGCCATATTTTCTGATGGAAAATGGATTCTCGACGTCCTATAATAGGGCACAATGCACGCAACTGTATCGAGATTAACACATTCCGTTCAGCCCTTCTGAATCCTGTGTTCGTTGCATAGAAACGCTGCCCCGACACTATGATTAGTCTCAGCGGCACCATTTTAAAAACTCTATATTACGCCATGAAGCGTCTGTAACGGCGTGCGTAGGAATTTTGTTACCTAGTGAAGCTTTCACCTATGCCTGACAGGCGTCAAATGAAGAACATATATCTGCTTCATCTTTTTCCCCTATCTACCGCTAGTCTGACGATATGGTACGCTCATATGTGGACTTCTTCCTGTGCACCTGTATTGTTGCATCCACAAGTCCGAACAACCCCATCTTATGTTGATGGCGATCGATACAGTAACGTAACTAGCTACCTTAGTTTAGTCCTGTAACTGAGGTGTTTCTTGTAGTCCAGCTGTCCATTGCATTTTGAAACGAAACTCCCCTTCATACCAATTGGTCATATAAGTGTATTGTCTCGTGGTTCATCGCGTTCATTTTATGTAGAGGGGAGTCCATACTATGCCATACGGCACTGATATAATCTGTCGGTTGTCAGCCTGCTGCTTTTCGCTGGAAACTAATCATTTCATGCCGTATGACCGTCTTTTCAAAATGATTATAATAGAACAAGTGCCATCTTGATTACTAGAAAGAAGACAAAGCAAAACTTAAATATCAAACTGTGAAATGGTTACGAATGTGAATTTAGAAGCACATTATCAGAGAAAGAAGGAAATGCCTGAAAGAGAACGCACTCATAGAAATATTCATGTATATCAGTTAATTTTTTGAGAACTTGAACACCGTAATTAATGATCAAGACTGTACTGGGTAAGTTAGTTTTCATGAGACCGCAGAAAAGTTATACTTCAACATTTATACTTCCAGTCATGAAATAAAATTTATGAGTCATGGACGTGTATTCAGCGATACGTCAATTGCTAGAGAGCGAAAAGAGCTTAAGGTACACTAAAATACATTGCAATCGATCTGCCGTAAATACGGTAATAATGCGCAGGAATGAAAATGACCTCTAGGCAGACAGCTAGCGTGTGTAAGCCTGATACTACAGATAAATTGGCACTGAGTGTGTTGAAATTTCCTAACGTGCGGTCAGTGTCATTGTGTGGACTGGTCGGTGTGGCTAAACAGGGCTTCATCCGTCCATACGATAATCCTAACTGCTCAACTGTTTACAGCATTATGAACCTGGTATTCCAAAGAGCCACACAGTCTGAGCAGATTTTCAAAATAAAATGAAGTTGACGAATTTGTTACATTCCTGGAATCGTATTAAGAAAGGAAGTGGTTTAAATATCCAGCTGGCCTTCCTGCTTTGCACTTTACGTAGTAAATTACTGGAGCCTGAAGCTAAGATAGTCTGTTCGGAAAATGTGCAGCTATTGGCATTTCACACCTTCATCCAGCCGACCGTCCGGTTTGTCTGGTGACGTGTATGTCGACGAGACATTACACTCTAGGCTTCATTTCTTCGTCCTTTAAATTAATGCCTTGCATAAGAATGCGTTACGTTTGTCCCTCATAAAACGGCGCTTGAGAAAAATTTAGATGTGGAAACGTTTAATTTGAGGCTGTACTGTAAGTTACACCGTTAGTAGGGCCAATTAATTTTTCTCTTTGAGAAATTAAGACTGCTTCTTTGTTTGCGTGCTTCCCTGTTTAGAATTTATTTTAGCTAATATGTGTTTTCTGCGCTTATAAGCCTGGTATGGTTAGTGTTATGGCATCGATCTTTTAGAAGTAACATGTAATGTCAACTCTTAGTTTAACATGTTAATTGAAACCAATTAGGCTTGGAAATAACACTTGGGCACTTGAAACTTCCTGGCAGATTATAACTGGGTGCCGGACCGAGACTCGAACTCGGGACCTTTGCCTTTCGCGGGCAAGTGCTCTACCAACTGAGCTACCCGAGCACGACTCACGCCCCGTCCTCACAGCCTTACTTCTGCCACTACCTCGTCTCCTACCTTCCAAACTTTACAGAAGCTCTCCTGCCAGGAAGTTTCATATCAGCGCACACTCCGCTGCAGAGTGAAAATCTCATTCTGGACTTGGGCACTTACTTTAGGGTTCACATTCGTCTTTTTGCTCCAACTTGACGGATGTGTGTCTCAAAAACAACATCGAGATACTTCACATAAACGTTATACACTTTGGTGCTGCTGACTTCTTTCTTCAGGCGTTTTACATTTGCAAAGAAAATGGTGACAACTGGCAAGCGTCATAGATGTAGAAAATGATGAATTTGACGTTCTGTTCTGTCTTAAATTAAGCGTGATACATAGATCGAAATATAAATGCCGTCACCTGTTGGTGATGACAAGCAGCAGAAGCTTAAACCATCAATTGATTTATTTCACGTTCTCGAAGTCCTGAGCAATAGTATTTAAAGCTAAACCGGACTTCAACAACTACATATTACTAAAACATTAATTACGTTGCATAAGCAAACTTTACTTTTTTTTACCCATTCTGATATTCCCTATGACTTTTATCTGCCTATTTAGCGGGTTACATGCACTTAGAAGTGAAAATAGCTTTGCGTCACAACGTTACAACTCGCAATCATGTTTTAGACACCTGTTTGACCTAAACACTGAACTTTCTTGCGATTCAGACGTATATTTTGCAGATCAGCGCAGATTAGTAATCATGACGTCATCATAGCAACGCTAATGAGCAGAGAAGCAGTTGTTACCATCTCACTTATAAAATGAATGGGTATCATTTAATTCCAATACGCCGGCCGCAGTGGCCGAGAGGATCTACGCGCTTGAGTCTGGAACCGAGCGACCGTTACGGTCGCAGGTTCGAATCCTGCCTCGGGCATGGATGTGTGTGATGTCCTTAGGTTAGTTAGGTTTAAGTACTTCTAAGTTCTAGGGGACTGATAACCTCAGACGCTAAGTCCCATAGTGCTCAGAGCCATTTGAACCAATTCCAATACGATGGACGTAGAGGAATTTGGTTTAAACAGATCAGTATGTGCCGGGTAAGGGGATTAAGGACGGAAACATCTACCGTAGCTTAATAACAAACTTCAAAAATCGCCGAGAAGGCAAAGACTGTTGCACCTGAGAGAATTCTGGTCCTACTTCAAATCGCTAAGCGAGCTGAACGTCTCTATCCAGTTACTCGCAGGTAATAAAATACAGAAAAAGGAAAGCTGAAGTCTTAAACGCCGCGTTTGAAATATCGTTCACACAGGAGGATGCTGCAAACATACCTTGTTTGACTGCAACGCAGACTCCCATATAGAGCACATAGCAATAGGCATCAATGGCGTAGAGAACCAACTGAAAGAGTTGAAAACAAGTTAGCCGCCAGGACCGGATGAAACCCCAATTCGGTTTTACACATAGTACAATACGGCATTGCCCCAGATTTCGATTGTGCTTATCATCTATCTCGTGTCCCGTGAAGAGCCCCAGGCTCCTGAAAAAAAAAAAAGATTAGGTGACAACTGTGTACAAGATGGTAAAAGAACGATCCGCCGAATTACAGAAAATATCTGTAACATCGGTTTGCTGCGAAATTCTTAAAAATATTCTCTGTTCCAGTAAAATATATTTCCTTGAGACAAGCTTTCGTCTACAAACCAGCACGGATATCGAAAGCATCGCTCGTGCCACACACATCTTCCCCTTTTGTGCACGACATCATGTGGACCATCAATGACGAGCAAGAGACAGGTTCCATACTCCTAAATTTTCTGAAAGCGTTTGACACGTTAGGGCTAAACGGAGATATCGGAAAAATTCCATTTCATCCATACTTTACTTTCGAGGACTCATTCACATTTGTATTAATAACATCATTATTAATTATATTATGCTTAATTATCCCTTACTGCAGAACGTTGACGAAGGTACGAGCATGCAGAAAAGGTTCCCAGATACGTGAGTGACAACCCAGCGCATTGTCTTCAGGGCGAGTGTTCAACAGAGACAGGGCCTCATCCAGAGTGCCCTCGGGGAGTGTGGTAGGACCACTTATTGTCCATGCACATTTATGATGTTCCGGTTAGTTCGAGCCGCAATCTATGGCTGTGATGTACAGGAAGGTGTTGTCGCTGAATCACTGTAGGAGGATACGAGATGACTTAGATGAAATTTATATTTACTATGAAGAATGACAGTTTGCTCTAAATATAATAAATTGTAGGTTAATACAGATATGTAGTAAAAAAACAACCGACAATGTTCGAATACAGTATTAGTAGTTAACAGCTTCACAGAGTCTCGTCCAATAAATATCTAGGCGTAGCAATGTAAAGCGATATGAAATGGAACGAGCATGTGCAGAGTGTGATAGAGAAGGCGAATGGTCGGAATTTTAGGAAAGTGTGGTTCATCTATAAAGCAGAAGGAGGAAAGAACACTAGTGCGGCCGATTATTCAGTACTGGCGTGCTTGTGATCCCCTACAGGTCGGATTAACGGGAGACAGTGGAACAATTGAGACTTGGGTTGCTTCATTTGTTACTCGTAGTTTCCATCAGCACGAGAGTATTCTGGAGATGTTCCTCGAGCTCAAGAGTTAAACTCTGGAGAGGAAATGTCGTTCTGTTCACGGCGCATTATTAAGAAAATTTACATAACCAGCATGTGGAACTGACTAGAACAAGTCTGCTGTCGGTAACATATTTCTGTGAAGAAGGACCGCGACGATAACGAAAGAGTAATTAAGACTCATACGTAAGCATACAGAAAATGGTTCAAAGGACTCTGAGCAGTATGGGACTTAACTACTGAGGTCATTAGAGGTCATTAAACTACTTAAACCTAACTAACCTAAGTACATCACACACATCCATGCCCGAGGCAGGATTCGAACCTGCGACCGTAGCGGTCGCGCGGTTCCAGACTGTAGCGCTTAGAACCGCTCGGCCACCCCGGCCGGCAATCGTACAGAAATTTGATTATCACATGCTATATTATTTATTATCATCAAATTGTTTACTGACGTCAATGTTGTGTACAGGATGGTGATATTAGCTGAAAGTAGGTATAGCGTTATAATATGAATTAAATTGCATGGTGACTGATAGTGACAACTGAATGAGCGGTATAGTATTAGTTCTTTGCATTAGTAAATATGTACATTCCAAAACGGTGTTGTACGCGGGATATAACGTGATTGAGACTGCATTGTTTTGAACAGAATCGTCTTTTATTCGGAAGGATTCAAGGTCCAATCTCCATCCATAATCTTGATGTACAGTTTTGGTGGTTTCTCTTTATTACTTCAGACAAAGGCCGGAATGCTCCCTACTTTAAGGCCACTGCCAACTAATTATTTCATGTCAAATTTTTGTCAGATAAGAACTGTACGAATGTAAGTATAGAAATTATTTCTTTTCTTTTTCTTAAATTGCAGTAGCATGACACGTTCAGTATCATTGTAAAAGCGACCTACGGATGAATACAACTACAGGATCTTTCCTTAAGAGCGTTCAAAAATTTAACAGCATATAGAGCATGCTCCACTGAACAATTTGAGCTAGGGAACCTGGGGTCGGAGAAGGCGGCTTAAGGAGATCGCAGGAAAAAAATTACATTATTGTGTAATATTTCTTTCACTAGTTACGGGGAATGTCATCATTCACTCAATGAGCGTACCATTTGTTCTGTGTCTTACAAAATATGCTGAAACTGACAGCGATACCCCTGACTGCAAGCATGAAAACAGCGGACAAGATTCTGACGCACCACGCCAAGGATATCTGTTATGTCCGTATCCACTGAGGTCTCATACGCAAATGAGGAAATAAGCAGGAAGATTCAGGTCTGGACCTCGCAGGCCGTTGAATAGCACCTCCCCTTCCAATCCAGCGACCAGGAAGTACAGGACGGGTACTGCTCCATCGTACTATACTGTACGTCTCTAAATAGCACTGACAAAGGAACCTTCCCATCGCACCCCCCTCAGATTTAGTTATAATTTGGCACATTGGATAGGCCTTGAAAAACTGAACACAGATCAATCGAGAAAACAGGAAGAAGTTGTGTGGAACTACGAAAAAATAAGCAAAATATACAAACTGAGTAGTTCATGGGTAACATAGGCAACATCAAGGATAATCTGAGCGCAGGAGCGCCGTGGTCCCGTGGTTAGCGGGAGGAGCTACGGAGCGAGAGGTCCTTGGTTCTAGTCTTCCCTCGAGCGAAAAGTTTACTTACGTTATTTTTGCAAAGTTATGATCTGTCCGTTCATTCATTGACGTCTCTGTTCACTGTAATATGTCTAGTGTTTGTGTTTTGCGACCGCACCTCCCCCTGCGGGTTCGGGGGTAAGGATAGGCCCGCGGTATTCCTGCCTGTCGTAAGAGGCGACTAAAAGGAGTCTCAAACGTTTCGGCCTTCTGTGATGGTCCCCTCTTGGGTTTGACCTCCTTTTTTCTTCCAAATTTCCGTCGTCAGTGCGTGCCATTTGGGGAAGGACACCTTACGTGGTGTTTTTGTATTGGTCCATCATGCTCCACCATCTTGCATGTTACCTATTGTCGTGGGGGGGGGGGGGGGGACTACGCCCAACATCTTCTGGGTGGTCTCCTCCTCGCCTTGTGCGCACTCTTCTTCTTAGCGCCTACGACAACTGTGGACCCTTTAAACACCTAAAATCCAGCACGGTAGCCAGTCCGTTGTGGTGGGGTCGTCATGTACCCTCTTGGTGGTAGCCCCCTGACCACGCAGGGATCGCACTACAGATGCCTGAGCTGTTTCCTCCCCATGCATGCCAAGGAGTATGTGCCCATCTTGTCTGGGGCACGGGGACTCCGGGCAACGGGATATCGGCCAGGTACCCGTTGCTTCGGCTGGGTGGCGCCCTTGGGGAGAGCCCTCGTTCGGAGTAGGTGGCATCTGGGCGGATGTGGCGCAATGAAGCGCAATAAATCACATCAAGCTGGTGGTCGCACGGCCACCAGCGTCTCTAAGCGAGGTAGAGTCGACTTCGATGCTGCGCAGTATGACCCTCAGACGTTCCCCTCGTTGGCTGCGCCATGTGAGGGACGCCGATCTAGTGCCAAGCGGGAGCCTTACGTACCGCAATACCTTGTCTGCAGCAGGACTGATGGTGACTCCTTTCTTCCGACGAAGCCTATGTTTTTTGTGGAACACCTGGAGGATAAGTTTGGGGAAGTGGCGGGGTTGTCAAAAATGAGGAATGGGTCCATCCTCCTCAAGACGTCCTCCCCAGCCCAGTCACGAGCGTTGCTCTTGTGTGATAAGCTGGGTGACGTCCCTGTCACCGTCACTCCCCACAGTAGCTTAAATATGGTCCAGGGGATTATTTACCATCGTGACCTCTTGTTGCAATCCGATGACGAGCTGAGAGCCGACTTGGAACGACGTGGTGTGCATTTTGTCCGTCGTGTCCATCGAGGACCCAAGACAAACAGGGTGGCCACCGGTGCCTTTATCTTGGCCTTTGAGGGTGATGTCTTGCCCGAGAAGGTCAAGGTGATGGTTTACCGTTGCGACGTCAAGCCATACGTGCCTCCCCCGATGCGGTGCTTCCAGTGCTGGAAGTTTGGGCATATGTCCTCCCGTTGCCCATCCAGCGCTACATGTCGAGATTGCGGACGCCCCTCTCATCCTGATTCTCCATGTGCACCTCCGCCTGTATGTGTTAACTGTGGGGAGCACCACTCTCCATGCTCGCCGGACTGCCCCGTTCTTCATAAGGAGCGGAAGATCATGGAATTTAAGACCCTGGAATGGCTTACTTATCGAGAGGCTAAACAGAAATATGAAAGGTTGTACCCTGCTTCCCTTCGAACATCTTATGCTGCAGCCACGTTATCGTCGCCCGCACGGGCGACGGTTGTCGCTTCATCTGTGCCGTCTTCAGTGGGCCCTCGGGGCCATGTATCTCTGTCTGCCCCCCTCGTGCCTGGGGGCAAGCCTTCCTCTCTTGCCCCCTTAGCAGTTGGGGGCAAACCCTCTTCTGTCGCTCCCCCCAAGCTTACTTCGGGAGTGACATCTGCTCCACATCCGGGAGGCTCGATTCCTCCCCCTCCTTCTCCGGCGGCGTTGCCTCCGCCGGTTCCTCTCTCGCGGAAGGGGTCCCTCGGGGCTCTCCCTTCCTCCGTTTCTTCTCCTTCCCAGCCAGATGTCAGCCAGTGGCTGAAGGTTCCGCCACCTGCTGGTCGTAGGGCTTCTGCGTCGTCGTCAGCCTCCGACGCTCCTTCAGAGAAGCTCTCCCAGCCCTCTCACCCTAAGGGCAGACGCGAGAAGAAGGAACGGAATGTGTCCAAGAAGAAGGACGTTCCGGCGGTTTCAGCACCGCCTGCTGTACATAGTCCTGGCTCCGGGGATGAGGTGGAGATCCTCGCCTCTGCCGCGGATCTCGCCCTCACGGAACCCTTGGGGGCCTCTCCTATGGACTCAGCTGACTCTCCCCCAGTGGCGGCGGTTGGCTCTGAAGCGCTGTCTGCCTCTTAGTCGCATTCACGCCGTCCCAGTCCCTTCCTGCTTCCATTCTCCAATGGAACTGCGGCGGTTATTTCCGCCACCTGCCAGAGCTCCGGATGCTTCTGAGTGATTCCCCTGTTCTCTGCATTGCTCTGCAGGAAACTTGGTTTCCTGCACTGCGGACCCCCGCCCTTCGCGGTTATCGGGGATACTATAAGAACCGTGCTGCCTGTCAACGAGCGTCAGGTGGGGTTTGCCTCTTTGTTCACCACTCTGTCTGTAGCTCGCCAGTACACCTTCAGACGCCTTTAGAGGCAGTTGCTGCCAGGGTTGAGCTCTCGCCGGCTATTACTGTATGCTCTGTTTACATTCCTCCGGATGGGGAGCTCCCCCGCCATGTCTTGGCTGCGCTGCTGGCTCAACTCCCGCCACCATTGCTGCTTCTGGGCGATTTCAATGCCCACAATCCTCTATGGGGTGGGACTGTCTCCGATGATCGCGGTCGGGCCGTGGAGCATGTGTTGGCTCAGCTCGACCTTAGCCTCTTGAACACCGGTGCTCCCACACATTTCAGTGTGGCCCATGGCTCGTTCTCGGCCATCGATCTCTCTATTTGCAGCCCTGGACTTGTCCCATCCCTCCACTGGAGGGTGCATCCTGACCTGTGTGGCAGTGACCATTTTCCCATCTATTTGTCACTGCCACAGTGTCATTCTTCTGGGCGCTTGCCCCGCTGGGCTCTCCACAGGGCTGACTGGCCGGCTTTTACTTCCGCTGTAACCATTGCGTCTCCCCCACAGGGTGACATTGACGAGGTGGTCCGTGTTTTCACCACGTCCATCATTTCGGCGGCCGAGGCTGCCATCCCCCGTTCCTCTGGCCTCCCTCGGCGGAAGGCTGTCCCCTGGTGGTCGCCAGAGATTGCTGAGGCTATTCGCGACCGTAGGCGGGCTCTCCAGCGTCATAGGCGGCACCCGTCTCTGGAGACCCTCATCGCCTTTAAGAGGCTCCGTGCCTTCGCCCGTCGTCTTATTGCACGGCGTAAGCAGGAGTGCTGGGAGAGGTACGTCTCCTCCCTGGGCTCCCGTGTCTCGTCCTCGCACGTGTGGTCCCGGATCCGGCGGATTTATGGCTCCCAGATCCCTATGGGTGTCCCTGGGCTCTCCTTGGACGGCGCTGTCTGCACGGACGCTGCCGCCATTGCTGAACGGCTAGCCGCGCACTTTGCTCAGAGCTCTGCGACTGCCTCCTATCCCCCCGCCTTTCGCTCTCTAAAGGAGCGAGCCGAGCGGACGCCGTTCTCATTCCACACGCGTCGTTCTGAAACATACAATGCTCCTTTCAGCGAGAGGGAATTCCTCGCTGCCCTCGCCGATTGCCCTGATACAGCACCAGGCCCAGACAGCATCCACGCGCAGATGCTGAAGCATCTCTCCAGGGACTGCCAGAGACACATTCTCGCGATATTTAATCGCATTTGGAGCGAAGGCGTGTTCCCGTCGCAATGGCGGGAGGGCGTTATTGTCCCCATCTTGAAACCCGGTGCGGACCCACTGGCGGTGGACAGCTATCGTCCCATTACCCTCACCCACGTTTTGTGCAAATTGCTCGAACGTATGGTGGGGCGGCGTTTGTGTTGGGTCCTTGAGTCGCGCGGTCTCCTCGCTCCATCCCAGGGTGGCTTCCGTCGGGGCCGGTCTGCAGTGGACAATTTGGTGCGGCTGGAATCTGCTGTCCGTACGGCTTTTGCCTGACGTCAGCATCTTGTTGCTGTATTTTTCGATCTGCGGAAGGCGTATGACACCACATGGAGGCATCACATCCTCGCCACGTTGCATGGGTGGGGTCTTCGTGGTCGGCTCCCGGCTTTCCTTCAAACCTTTTTATTGCGCCGCTCTTTCCGGGTGCAAGTCGGTGCCACTTCTAGTTCCTCTTATATACAGGAAAATGGGGTCCCACAGGGCTCAGTGTTGAGCGTCTCCTTATTTTTAGTGGCCATTAATGGTCTGGCAGCAGCAGTGGGGTCGTCGGTGTCTCCTTCTTTGTATGCCGACGACTTCTGCATCTCATTTAGCTCCACGACTACGGGAGTCGCCGAACGCAGGCTGCAAGTCGCCGTTCGCAAGGCAGCATCTTGGGCACTGACTCATGGCTTTCAGTTCTCTGCTGCCAAGACTCGAGTAATGCACTTCTGGAGGCGTCGGACGGTCCACCCTCATCCTGCACTTTACCTCGACGGCCACCTGCTTGAAGTGGTGGACACTTGCCGCTTCTTGGGACTCGTGTTTGATGCCCGGCTCACATGGGTTCCTCATGTTACTCAGCTGAAGCAAAAATGCTGGCGGCACCTCAACGCCCTCCGCTGCCTTAGCCACACGTCTTGGGGTGCAGATCGCTGCACGCTGCTGCGGTTGTACAGAGCCCTTGTGCAGTCCCGGCTTGATTATGGGAGCCTGGCCTATGGGTCTGCGTCCCCCTCAGTGTTAAAGTTGTTAGACCCCATACACCACTGTGGGGTTAGGCTTGCCACTGGCGCTTTTCGCACCAGCCCCGTGGATAGTCTACTGGTGGAGGCCGGGGTTCCCCCACTGCGGATTCGCCGCCATCGTCTGCTTGTCGACTATGCTGTCCACGTTCATTGCTCGCCAGATCATCCCAATCGTCGCCTGCTTTTCCCTGCTATGGTCCTCCATCTGCCCGAACGGCGCCCTAGGTCTGGGCTTTCCATAGCTGTCCGTGTCCAGTCCCTGCTGTCAGAACTGGGGTCATTCCCTCTTCTGCCTCCCTTCCGGGTCCGTACACCTACGCCTCCCTGGTGTTTGTCCCGGCCGTCCGTCCGTCTGGACTTGGCACAGGGACCCAAGGACTCGGTTCCACCTGTGGCCCTCCGTCGTCGTTTTCTTGCGCTCCTCGAATCATTTCCGGGCTGTGAGCCTGCCTACACGGATGGTTCCCTGGTTGATGGTCGCACTGCCTACGCTTTTGCTCACGCTGCCCATGTTGAGCAACGCTCCTTGCCGGCTGGCTGCAGTATTTTTACTGCAGAGCTGGTGGCAATCATGCGCGCTCTTGAGCATCTGCGTTTCTGCTCAGGTGGGTCCATCGTCATCTGCAGTGACTCCCTGAGCAGCCTTCAGGCCATCGACCGCTGCTATCCCTCCTCTCCTCTGGTGTCCTCCATTCAGGAGTCTGTTTCCGCCATTGCCCGTTCTGGTCGTTCGGTGGTCTTCGTTTGGACGCCCGGTCATGTTGGCATCCCAGGGAACGAACGTGTAGACAGGCTGGCCAAAGGGGCGATCGACGCCCCGGCTTTGGAGGTCGGCCTTACGGCTCGCGACCAGCAGATGGTGTTGCGCCGTAAGGTACTTGGGATGTGGGCTGCTGAGTGGCGTGGCATGACAGCCCCGAATAAACTACGGGCTGTCAAGGGGACGACCGATGTGTGGCGTTCCTCCCTGCGGGCTTCTCGCAGGGACTCGGTAGTCCTGTGTCGGCTGCGCATCGGTCATACCTACCTGACGCACGGCCATCTGTTACGTCAGGAGGATCCCCCCTTGTGTCAGTGTGGGTCCCGGCTGACGGTCGGCCACATTTTGCTGGAGTGTCCTCGACTGCGCACACTCCGGCAATCTTTTAATCTCCCGGGCACTTTGGCTTTGGTTTTATCCGACGATGCCTCCATGGCTGATACCGTTTTAAATTTTATCCGTGGTAGTCCGTTTTATGGTTCGATTTAGGGAGGTCCTGCGCCTTTCCCTTTCTGTGTCTTTTGTCCTTGTGTCTGTTGCTGTTCTGGTGTGCCGTGAGATGGTTGACTCTTTCCCATTTTTGATCTCGTGGTCAGTCAACCAGTCTCCGGCCATCTTCCTTTCTTCTGTTTCTTTCTGTCTGGTGTTCCTCTGTCCTGTTCTTGTCTGTAGTGTTTGTTGCTGAATTTGCGTGCTTTTAGCGCCTGGGGGGACGTCTCCTCCCCCTTTGGATTTTATCTGCTTCGTAGATTTTCGGCTCGCCTGATTTTGGAATGGGGGACTGATGACCTTCGCTGTTTAGTCCCCCCTTAAACATCCAACAACCACCACCACCGCGACCGCACCGCAAAACCGTGCGATTAGTAGACGAAAGGACGTGCCTCTCCAATGGGAACCGAAAACATTTGATCCAGGAAAACACGTCTGATATATTCTATATGACACTGGTGACGGCATGTGCGTCACATGACAGGAATATGTTGTCGACCCACCTAACTTGCACACTTGGCGAATAGGTAAAAAGATTCTTCTACCTCGCCCGATTTAGGTTTTCTTGTGGATGTGATAATCACTCCCAAAAAGTGATGAAAACATAGGAATGTGGCACATAAACTGCAACAAATGAATGCAACAGTTTCACAGTCGCACAGTTTTCTCTGTGCTCTGTCAAAACGTATCTTTTTAACGTTTTCAAATTTTTCCTTGTGTAGACCTTCAAATCCTGCATATGTCCAAGCAAATCTGAACATGTCCTGGAATTTTGGAGAGCGAAGTTGATTATGTGTGAGTGCCTGAACTCTGATAATTGTCTGAAAATAAAATTTTAAAGTTTTTACTCGAGGGAAGACTTGAACCAAGGACCTCTCGCTCCGCAGCCGCTCGAGCTAACCACTGGACCACGGCTCTCCTGAGCTCAAGTCATCCTTGATGTGGCCTATGTTACCCATGGACTACTCAGTTTGTATATTCTGCTTATTTTTTCATAGTTCCACACAACTTCTTCCTGTTTTCTCGATTGATCTGTGTTCAGTTTTTCAAGGCCTATCCACTGTGCCAACTTATAACTAAATCTGAGGGGGGTGCGATGGGGAGGTTCCCTTGTGAGTAATGAATGGGTCTGTCGTTCATTCATAGCACGCTCTGTCGCGGGACAATGTAAATAGGGTACAGTGAAGCCACCTTATCGACAAGTAAACAAAACCTTCGTCAAGACTTCCTGGTATCAGGCTTGTCTTCCTTGTTTCCTTCCAGGAAATAAGAATGTACATGTAAATAAAGAGCACAGTTCGTGTAACCTTGTACACATGTTATCAATATATTCTTGAGCTGGCTGCTCCGAGTGTAGGGTCTCTACCTCAAATTGGTCAGTGGAGCATTCTTTACGTCCTGTTATATTTTTGCACACGCTTACGGGAACACCGTGTACGTCTATTACTAACTGTAAAAGTTTTATATTTGATTCGTCACCCTTGCGCAGGTTTCCCGAGAGCGCCGGTGGTGGAGATGCTCTTCAGTACGCGCAGCTAGCGGGCTACAAGTTTTCCGGAGGGCCAAACAGCATCCAGGACGTCATCCGCTACCTCACGGACGAGCAGCCTGACGCCCGTCCACACCACCCAAAGGTATCTCGTGCCCTGTGCTACCTGCAGCTCCTCTGATTCTCACTGGTGCCACACCTCCACCTGCCCCATGTTTGAGCAATGTTTGTTTTGGTTTCTGCTGATCGACGTACTCTTGAATATGGAATGCTTTACACAACTTGCAGTATCATCATCAAAACCTATCACCCGTAAACCAAGTTGTGGTGTATGGAGGAGGGTCGGATGTTTCCCTTGAGAATGGTGTGTAGGAAGAACAACAGTCTGTTAGCCTTCATTGGTGTCCGAGTCCTTCAGAAGATAAGGGACGCAGCCTACAGAAAATTACGCTCAGCTGCCTACACGTTAGACGCAACTTAAGTTTAAGCTCCTATGAGGGTGCACTCGCCAATGACTATGTTACACATTCTCTTTACGTAATACTGGTAGTTCCCAAGTCGGCAGTCATATGCAGAAGTGGATATAAACAGGGACACGCCTTCATGTAGTTGAATAAAACACAACGTCGGCAAACTACCTCAATACAGGACAGTCTACAGCCGCCACTGTCAGCAAGAAGAGCCAAACTGGACAGAATACAGTATGTTTTATTTCAACCGAGTGCAAATTCTATGGACTGGTCGATGAGAGGGTACGGAACAAAAAAGGTATAATGACTTATGTCCGGAGACCCTTGGTTTCCATGCTAGATGCCATTTATTCATGCATTGATACAGAGACGGCGGTCTAATAAGGTCTGTACCATGCAACCACGGATACAGTATGTGGTGAAAATGGTTTTCCTGTGCCTCAATGCATGCGTGTGCGCGCCATTCGCATCGCCAATGCTGCATCCTAACTGTGTCAAAGACAGCATGAATACGCTGCTCCAGTGTCTCCACATCTGGAATGGACTGTGCATATTTTTAAGGTAGCCCCGTAACCTGAAATTTCACGGGTTGAGATCCAGTGAACGAAAAGGGCTTGCAGCTGGAGCCTCTCGTCCGATCCATCGACCAGGGAAGACACGGTTGAGATACGTCCGGACGGTAACTGCGAAGTGGGCTGGAGCACCATCATATAGCAGCCACATAACCGAATTACCAATGAAACTTCTTTCAGCAGTGGAGGCAAAGTCAACCACAAGAAACGCCGATAGTTCCGGCCTGTTAGGCGACTTGAAAGAAAAACTAGTCCCAAAATATAGTCACCAGTTACCCCATCTCACCTGTTCCGGCTTCACCAATGTTGATGATTCGGTCACCATACCGTGTGGGTTCTGCATACTATCCCACAGTGACTATTATGAAAATTGAAAATAACACTCTGAATAAAGGTGGCGTCATCAGTGAATATGATGGATGACAAAAATCATGGCATTGTGGTAGCCTGATGAAGAAACCAGTGACAAAACTGTCCCCAATGTGGAAAGGCTGTCGCCAGTACGTCCTGCACACACCGTAAGTGATAACAACTGTCATGGAGAATGCTCCACACGTTCGTCTGTTTAACCCTGTACTGGCGGGACAACTGCCTGGTATCGATATGGCGATCGCCTTCCACAGCGTTGATCACATTTTCCTCCAAGTCTGGTGTCCGAACACTTGGGGTACATCCTTCACGATATCCTGCTTCCTGAAACGACCGTGTTTTAGAGAAACGGCGAAACTGTGTCGGAAACATTTAAAGCTGTGATTGTTGTCGGCGGGTATAGATTTCATGATACAATCCTGCTGCCCGCCTCCCGTCGCACAATCTTGCTGCCCGCCTCCCGTCGCCATTTGCCTTTCCGTGAGTACGCACCATGTCGGCAAGCGTAAGATTCGAACACGGAATCGTTGTGTAAAACGCTCCAATAAAACGTAAGTCAGCAAGAGAAGTGAATCAGACTCAACATTACCAATTACTATGGCAGGGAGGGTGTAGGGCATGATGTATTAGGAACAGAATCATCCTCTATCAGGAAAAGATGCGTATTGTAACTGTAGCTATATGGTACAGCGTGTATGAGACCGTAGTCTCTGTAATAAAGTATGATTGAATAAATTATCCCTTGCATGGAAACCATGCATTTCCGGACATAAGTTCATTAGACGTTTATTGTTTTGTATCCTGTCATCGAGCAATCCCAAAAGTTTGTACATGGTGGAAAAAATACTCCTGTGTAAATGACACTAATTATAAATCAATGAATCTAGGACAATATCAGCGTTTAAATACAGATCAGTAACAGTGATTACTGATGTACATTGACGACACACAATCGTTACACTCCATTTCAATACCGTGAACTCATCTAAACAAATAACTGTAAACTGTTGCTAACCTGTGTTGCTACCTATTTTCGCCGTATCTGCTTCAAAACCTATTCGGTCCAATTACAAAAGCGGATAGTTTCTGCGTGTAAGAAAGCCACCTCAATAACAGCAGTTGCTTTCGTTAGAAGGGGGTACTCATCCTTCCCCATTCATATTTTTGACGTCAGATATCTTTGTTGTAGCGCTCTCGCATTCACTAATCAAACCTATTACGAAAAGTGACACTCTTCTGTTGATTCTGTCTACCCCAGCTCCGAAACCGTAGTGGTAACTGTCTGAAAGTGACTAGTAACATTCAAGAATGAATAGAACGAGTATTTTGTAAGCCTCGTTTTTCATACGTGCGTGCACTTCTTAGAATTCTTCCAGCTAATCTCAAGGTGATATCTCGTTTTCCTTTAACGATTTTACGTGACTTTTTTCCACATTATATCACTTTGTCATACGTAATACGTGAGTTGAGCGAACGAGCGAACGCAGGCCTACCTATATGATGTACACGCCGCGGCCTGCCTTTCTCGTAGTCCTCAGGCTCAGCAGCAGTGACTTCCTCATGCCAGTCACTCCACCTGTGGCAGCACTCAGCTGAGTCCATGCCAAGCGAGTCAGCACTCAGCTCCTGAGAGATGATGGTCAGGGCACCCTTGATTACGTCAGAGACTGCACACAAGGAAGGCGTCTGCGAGCTGTGCTCAGGGTATGTGAAGTACCATGGCCTCCTGTTAGGAGAGAGAGACTGGCACCATCATGATCCATTACGGGAAAAGAAATGGGCAGTTGCAGTGAATCGCCGACATGACTCTGGATGACGATCTGCTCCCAGGATCTGCTGGTTAGGCCACCAAAAGGTCTGTCACACACTGACGGCCACAGCTCCCCTTCGGTTTTGACTTAGCAGTCGGCGCTGTAGCTCACTCTAACCAAGTGCCTCCAGACAAGATTTGTTGCTCCATAGATGATCAAAGGTGATTAGGCGGGGAGAGGTTCAACTGAAATTGACCTCCTTTCTCGACGTGATGTCTGTAGATTGAACAGAACTCAAACATATCAGTTATATCATAGTTAGATTGAAATAACATTAGTCCCCCTTGTTTGGCATTTGGCCAACGCTCCTGGTCTCTTTAGTATTCACAACTTCACCGTTCATGCACTCTTTCTGTTGTGTCAGGAACTGAATAGTTATTCCAGCATCTCACTTAAGCTTTCTTGGGACATTTTGCAAAGTCACTACTATGATGACATTCCTCTGTCACCATGACGCTACTTTGCTACGTTGCTGAAATGGGTGTTTAGCTCGTATGGGATGTTGCAATAGCTTCCACATTCCCTGCTGCTCCATCAGTGGTCCTTTACTGCTGGTACTCCACTGGCTACGTTCCTGGGCTGCTCTGCCTCTGGTGTTACCAGGGAAGAACGTCTGAATTGTTCTGGTTGTACCACGTATAGTAATCCTCTGTGCAATAACACATTCTACAATGCATTTTTCAGCTTGTATATTTCTTACAGCTACAATACAAAGTTATTTTCTCATATGACACTCTCGCCTCATTATAAAGGACGTGCTGAAATTTGACTGCTATGAAATCCTTAGTACAATCTACTGCTGGTTGATATCTGCTTCAATTTGGAGTGCTATACGCAGCCTGTGATATCTATGTTAGTGCTCTACCGTTCTAAAAGTGGCACCTAACGGTGTTTGAGCGAAGTCACTCTCAAGTTTCAGGCAGTCTCTTCATCAGCATACAATTTTTGTTTCGAAGCGCACCCTACCACTCCTTGCTACTAACAGATAGTAACACAACAGAGAAGTCTTGCAGTTAAGTATACAGTACCTGGTATTTTTCATAAGTGACAGTGGTTACATTTAGAAACAAGCAGTTAATGACACTACTATACACTGTTCTCGTTATCTTGCAAAGATACTACGTTTAAAAATTATGAATATGATCTTCCGCACTACCTGTTAAGATACTTTTATCAAAAAGTCTCTACCAGTTTCGCTTCAGTAAAAATGCATTCTCAGGTGATCTGTACAATAAGTTAAAACATTAAATAACTAATCTAGGCACAGATTTGCAGGTGCTTAACTATGAAAGTAAGGGTATTACACCCTATATTTTATTGGTCACTTACAAAGTTCCCCAAAACTATTCCTAATATGCAGAACGAGCTGTGCCACAAAAGTCTACGGTCTAGCTTTGATTGATACATAGGTAATAGTTAGCAGACCAACACACCAAACTAATGCTTCCCTGCAGGACACTGTTATCTTTTGTTGTGGTTCTTCTTGGCTCTGAGCATTATGGGACTTAACAGCTGTGGTCATCAGTCCCCTAGAACTTAGAACTACTTAAACCTAACTAACCTAAGGACATCATACACATCCATGCCCGAGGCAGGATTCGAACCTGCGACCGTAGCAGTCGCACGGTTCCGGACTGCGCGCTTAGAACCGCGAGACCACCGCGGCCGGCGGGTTCTTCTTATTTAGCTTTATTCTCAACTGACGTAATTTGACATTTCTTAGAAAAAAATACTTCCTTATGTATTCCTGCACTATTACGGATATGCTATACTCTTGCTGGTTCTGAGAAAACAGCGTAATGTAGCATTAAAAAAAGTCATGAAAGTAGCTTGACTTTTCCGGCGTTGTACTACGTTGTATTTTAAAGTTTTAGTTATTTTTAACGATGAACATATTAAAAAAGAAATTCCTAACGACCATAAACGCGTAACAGCACGTAAATTAGCCGCACTGTAATGATAGCCCCCAGCTTTCTTGTCAGAGACAGAATCAGCTCGGCCAAGACTCGTTTACCGCCACGTCGTACACGTAGCTCTTAATACTAACGCGCCAGCGCCGTGCACACTTCTATACTGACTACGACATAATACGACATTCAAAGGCCTATTTAACATATCTGTCAGAGTTAACACGTGTTAATGTGATAGTTTTACTTAGTTCTATAATTATACGGAACTCAAAGATTTAAACAGGTTGTACTTGACGTGCTGCCCGCTTAGTTTAAACGTAGACAACCGCTTGTACCATGCTATCGGTTTTATCTTGACTATGAATGAAGGCACTTGGCCCTAAGCAAACACTTTGTCGCGTCAAGACCATTTATAGAACAAGTGAGTACTCAGCTCTCATTGATATATGGCAATTTATGGTAGCATGCATACATTTAAAACCATTGTAAATCTGTAGTGTTTCAGTTTCTTGTACAGTTCGCATGAAGATGCATCTCTGGTGATGTGAAACGAGTAGTGATCATTTAATAAAAGTGTTTTTAACAGCTAGTGCGGCATGTTTTATTAACAACGTGGAATTTTTACTGTGTTTGCCTCTAAAATAACATGTTTAAGAATAATTATCGACTGGGATGTTGTTTTTTATGGGGCTTCTGTGAAGATTATCCAACTTTCGGGAATGGCACGAGGAAAAAGTATCAAGTGTTTGGAAACGTCTTAGTTTGCAGTTGTAAGCTAACGACAGGAAACGTTTAATTCGTGATTGGTCTGCTGACGAAGGCAAAATCATAGTAGACTGCTGTATTATGTTCTGTTGTAGAGAACGTTTCACACACGAGTTTTAGCTAGACAGCATATTGCAGCCCTTAACACATGTAAAACTGGCTATATCAGTTCTATAGAGGTGACTCTGACTCGCAGTAGTTACTGAGTGATTGTTCACAGTGAAATTTCGCACTAGTAATTGTAGAATCAAGTACATACAATGCCTAGCTCTCGTTGGGAAGTGAAACTACATACAGTGCAAAGTTTGACAAGTATCACTTTGGCCCAAAGTCCAAATACAGAAGTGGACTCGCTGATTGACTCTCCAGCCGATTCCTCTTGTTGGGCTGTGGAGCCCACATAAACGACTGGCAGGCGAAATATAAGGAGCGCCTCTCTGTTTCCGCTCGTGTAACAGGCTGTGCGAAGTACGGCGGTAAAGATGTCGCCTTCTGTAGGCCAGACCGGAATTAGAGCTTAGCTGCACATCGCCTTGCCAATTAACGCCTACTGGGCAGGCAACCCAGATTACGCATGTGTATTGCGTGGAGCCTCGGTGGAATGCGGGGTGGACTTGGGCAGGGGTAATGATATGTGTTAATCATGGATTTTGATGAGTCTTAGTGATGTATCTGTCCTGAGTGCCTGGCTAGTGGCCCCAGTTCACGAGTAGGTCGATGTTGAATTGTACGCGTACCTTCTAAATATGTAACACCAGTCACGTTTCTATAAAGCGAATATAGCGCAGCGGTCAATAATCGCGGTTATGGCGCAAGTAGTAAGAGTTCATGTTATGCCCGTGTACTTCGTTTTTTTCAGTTTCGTAGGGCAAAATGTCAATAAATAGTATATGTCATGAAAAATTATTCAAAATAGTAATTTTCGTCATAGTAATTTCATTAATAAATCAATGATAACAGTAAACTTTTTTTAAATGTATGTTCACTTTGTGGTTCTCAGTTGAAATTGCAAATATTTAGACAAAGTTCGCGTCGTGGGTTCCGTAGACGTTTCCTCGTCCCTTGTTGTCCCCTCTCCCTCGCGGACCTTAACGGAATTTCCAGGTCCTGTAAACTGCCGGATGGCATATGTTAATGAGATTACTACAGAGAAAATGACTATTTTTAATAATTTTGCATGATATATGCTATTTAATGATATTCTGTATGATGAAACTGAGAAAAAAAGTGCACAGGCAGTAAGTGAACCTCTGCCGTCAACATGGTAGCCACGAACTTCAGCCGTTGGTCAACGCTCGCTTGGTTAGAAAATAACCAACTACACGAGTATATGAGGGACGCATAAAACTTCAACATCAGTTTTATCGGATACCAGGAACTATCTCATGAAAAGCCGGTAGCCAGATACTCAGGAAAAATACAGATATTTTAATTTCCATAGCTTTTTGTAGACGCTATCCCATTATTCTTTCGTCCTCATAATGATAAATGTTTAGTCGAATAGAATTCAGTATGGAGTTTATAACGCGTGTTCTGCCACGGCTGACTTTTCAGGATAGTGTGGGCGTAAGCACATCTAGTGTTCCGTCCGGCATTGTTCCACCGTGCCCTTTGTTTGGCCGCCATATTAACAAACACAGTGGTATATTATTTTGTGCAATTGAGGCACTCTAAACCTTAGATCGTTCTTCTTAGGCCTCATGAGCTGTCATATTTTTTCTGGGTGCCTGAGCAGTGACGTGATGTTGTGTCTTTTCAGGAGATGGCTGATTTTTCCCGACATTGTCTCACAGAAACGAAAAATCGCAAGTTCTTCTTTCGTGGTGTGTCTCTTTTCGGAGGTGGCTTGGTTCTAATGGCAGATTTTCAGCACGATGGACACCGTAGGTGAGCTCTGGATTCTACGTAGGCATCACTCAGAGACACAGTGACAGGACTTTAATATTTTAGAGGACTTGTAATAATTTGAAACGTCTGATTGTGCTCGACATTTCACAAGAAGAAACATGATTTAAGTTTTGCGTTTCTTCACATTTAAAAAAAATACCATTTTATTATTAAATTTTGGGTATCTTTCAGACTGAATATAACCTACGTAGTCCTCCTGCATTCCCACCAGAAACCACTTCAAAAACTGAGCTAAACATTATTATGTCAGGACAAGTAACATTAATTGAATGCGTCCCTATACCTCAGAATGATACAGATAAATGCCAATGTTTTCAAACATGGTCACCAAGTATTTGTTTACAACAGCCGAGCCGGCCGAAGTGGCCGTGCGGTTAAAGGCGCTGCAGTCTGGAACCGCAAGACCGCTACGGTCGCAGGTTCGAATCCTGCCTCGGGCATGGATGTTTGTGATGTCCTTAGGTTAGTTAGGTTTAACTAGTTCTAAGTTCTAGGGGACTAATGACCTCAACAGTTGAGTCCCATAGTGCTCAGAGCCATTTGAACCATTTTTTGAACAACAGCCGAGGCGTTCTACCAACTTTTCATTTCCTCGACGACAGAAATCCGCTCTTTAGTCATGGAGCCATTCGAGAAACGCTAAGTGAGCGTGTTCTTCGTCGGAAAGTCTAGGATTGCTGCAAATCATTTCCCGTATTGCTTGGACATTGTCGTCTGTGGTCTAGGTCAGTGGCCTTCCTCGTCGATCAGCATCAGCCACGTCTGTGATGCCTTGGTCAAATTGTTGACATCAATTCATTACAGATCAATGAGACGTTGTATTTTGTCAATATACCACAATAGTTTCACGGTGAATCTGTGTGCAATTAAGACGTATTTCCTAAAAGTCGAACTGTCCTGAGTACTTCATTTCCGCAGTACATTTCCAGTTGCTTCGTCATTTCATTCACACACCATGATGCAGTTGTTATCCGTACCGCAGCTGAACTGTCTTCTGACAGTACGCCACAATGTCATGCAAACGTCTTGACGTGGGTCGACGTGTGTGACGTATTGTTGAAGTCCCCTCGTACAGTTTGCCTGTGTATTGGAAAGGTGAGTGAAAACTGCAAAGGTTTGCAGTCTTCGAACAGTGTTGTGGGATCAATATCACTTTAGTCTGTTAAACCCTGCACTGTATTTTGTATAGCGACTGTATTGTGATAGTAGGTGTCAAGCGGCAAAGACCAATATGGTACTCCACCACCACACTGCAGCGAATTCGCCGCTTTCAAGACGTCTCCGTTATTAATCTGTCTGTTCACCTGGAAAGCTAGGCATCTCTTTCGCCGTTGAGTCAAAACTGAAGAGCTATATTATAACTGACTTTTAGAGAATAAAAGTCGGTAATTATGTGTTCGTTGTTTTTCAAAACAGTTTTCAATCATACAAGCTCTTGATTAGCTTTTTCTTTGTCAAGGTTTCTTATCTTAATACTGAAAGAATTTTCTGCAGAGATCTTGAACGTATTCTAGATTCGAATTTAATAAATTTCTTTGAGATACAGAAGCTTCTGCATACGAATCAGTGCGGTTTTTGAAAGCATCGCTCGTTCGAAACTCAGTTTGTCCTGTTCTTATACAATATTGTGCGAACTATAGATGAAGGACAATAGTAAGCTTCCATATTTCTATATTTTCGAAAAAGCATTTGACACGGTTTTCCACAGCCACTGTTAATGAAGGAGAGCGTATGGTGTAGGTTCCCTGATATGTGAGTGGCTCGAAGACTTATTAAGTAGACGAACCTAGTACGTTGTCCTCGACGTCGAGTGATCATCAGAGACAAGGGTATCCGCAGGAGCAGCTGGAAAGTGTGATAGGATCGCTGCTATTTTCAGTATACATAAATGATCTGGTGGTAAGGGTGGACAGCAATCCGCAGTTATTTGCTGATGGTGCTGTGGTGCACGGGCAGCTCTCATCGTTAAGTGACTGTAGGAAGATACAAGATGACAAAATCTCTTGTTGGTATGACGGATTGCAGCTAGCTCTAAATGTAGGTAAATGTAAGTTAATGCGGATGAGTACGAAGAACAGTATCAGAAGTGTGCTGCTTGATACATTCATGTGATTTAAATATCTGGGAATAGCGTTGTGTAGCGGTGTGAAATGGAGCGGACATTTGAGGACTGTGGCAGGGAAGGCTAAGGCTCGACTTCAGTTTATTGGTAGAATTTAAGGAAAGTGTGGTTCATCTGTAACGAAGACCGCATATAGGACGTTAGTGCGACCTGTTCTCAAATACTGCTTTGAGTGTTTGGGATCCGCTCCAGGTCTGATTAAAAGAAGACATCAAAACAATAGAGGGGCACCTGCTTCAGCCGACCGGTGTGGTCAAGCGGTTCTAGGCGCTGCAGTCTGGAACCGCGCGACCGCTACGGTCGCAGGTTCGAATCCTGCCTCGGGCATGGATGTGTGTGATGTACATAGGTTAGTTAGGTTTAAGTAGTTCTAAGTTCTAGGGGCTTGATGACCTTAGCTGTTAAGTCCCATAGTGCTCAGAGCCATTTGAACCATTTTTGAGCTGCTTCATTAAATGAAATTTTGTTATCGATATGTTCGAACAGAACGTTAGTATTGTGGAGATGCTTCGGGAACTCAAATTGGAATCGCCGGAGGGAAGGCGACGTTCTTTTCGAGGAACGTTATTGAAAAAATTTGGGGACCGATATCTAAGGGTGACTGCAGAACCGATTCCTGCTGCCAACATACATTTCGCATAAGGACACGTAATTAAGGGTCATATGGAGGCATATCTATAGTTGTCTCTCCCTCGCTCAGTTTGGGAGTGGAACAGGAAAGAAAATGAGTAGTAGTTGTACAGGGTTCCAAACGCCCACACCGTACCGTGGCTTGCCGCGTAAGTGTGTAGATGTTGATGCAGAATGAAAGCAAGTCGCAGTTTTATACTTCAAAGTTTCGGAACAGAACATTGTAAGCATTCGAAGACAGGCAAAGAAAAAAAGCATCCATATTTGCAGCACAGTTAGTGTCCATATTTAGGTATCTGGATAAAATGCTTAATGCAAACCCATTACGACATAATCATTGCGAGTGTTGTTGCTTTGGGTTGTTTCCTCAATTTTCAATCAAAATTCAAATCGATAGGGTGGTCTGTCTTGTTTCCAACTAACCAAGAATTCATTCGTAAAAAACTGACAGTAAACTGGTAATTTTGCATAATTTTAACGAGGAAAAAGAATAAGATCATAGCTACATTTGGATTCACGGTAATACTCAGGACTACTGATAGGACCGTGTGGCATGAATCCTGATGGATTCCTGTGTCTTCTTAAAGGTCAATCGATTACAGAGAAGTGTACGTGAATATCGAAATTCTCGCTGGTGAAACATGAACTTTCCATCAACATCACGGATACCTATACTCAACATTCATACATTACTTTATTAGGCTACCATAACACTTAATATTGAAAGAAAACTGCTCCTGATATCACCAAATTACGTATTCAACCTTTTGCATCATTAGATAAATTGTAGTTTCTTTCTCATTAGAGATATTCAAAAAGTGCAGAAGTCTCTTGAAGTGTATTGTAACTGATACACTCAGTTCTCAGTACGGTTTTGTTGCTCATTAAAAACAAGTTTCTTGAATGATAAAAATTCAGCACAAAAGTTATTTTCATACAGGCTCTGTGTCCTTCTCTAGGATTCAGAGTGGAGTAATGTAATTTGGCCTAAATCTATTCAAAAGACTGTCATTTAGCATACAGAACGAAAATGTGACTCCTTACTAATTCAGAAGAAAATTAAAAACGTACCTTATTAGCCTCTTCTTCTGCAGTTTATGTGAATATATAATCAATAGGAGAAGATATTTGTTGGCTACAGGGTGAAGTGGACGAACTCTACGGAGTGCCTTGACAGGTAGTAGGCTGTTGTGACAGGAGCTCTTCCTTTAGAGATGTGCGTAAACATTGCCTTTAGAAAACAACAAATGAAATGAAAGAAGTTGCAGACTGTCACTTGAATATAAACAGCCGTTTTGTAATACATCAAAAGAAGTGACAACAGTTTTTGGAAATATTCGCTGTCTTTCTAATTTAGTTGATTAAATGTAGATATAATGTGTTATTACGGCCGTCGGTCTGCTTACATGGCACGCTGTTGTCGATTTACGCCCTTGGCTAAATCGTAACATGTTCTCCATTTCTCGTGCGGAATAACGGGATCACATTTCACTGTTTACATTGTTAACGTTACACGAAATCGCTAATCTTGTACTCTGGTACAGAGAGGCAGCGGCCGTCTCGCCTGAAATAACACAACCGTGGCCACATATTCTGCGCGCCCCTGCTCGCTCTCCCTGTAGTGTAACAACAGCACAGGCCGTGGCACAGCACTGGCGAGCGGAGATATATTCGACGCAGGGATGGGTGGAAGCTTACAAGTTGATATTCGTCAGCCAAGTTATTTTCTCGGGTCCCTTTTCCATTACATATGCGTCTAGTGTTCAAAAGCAGTTAGTTTGAAATAGCAAAGAACACGTAGCTAAATCACGAAACTTCTAAGTAATAATCATTGCTGTACTCTAGAATTCATAGTTAGTGAATGTTACTATGCAAGTCAAGTTTTCGTGCTCGCGTTGCTAAGAACCGTCAGACGTATTTTCTCTGATGTTTCACCAGATATTTTCAATTCAATTTCGTTTCCGCAGTGTGTAGCCGCCGTCAGCACACCCAAAAATACTGTACATCACATGTTACATCCTACGCTCAGTGTTGATTGAAAGCGTCGCCTTACATCCCGTTAAAAAGAAATTGATTCCCAAAGCGGAATTTTACGTGCCCATTCGATAGAGCGGCCCCAAATTAATGTAGTTTGATATTCTGATACATATACCGCTGGAAGAAGGCAAGACCTATGCAATATAAAAACTCGAACAATAAGCAGTACTCCAACAGCGAATGAGCAGCGCTGCTGCGTGTCATTATCTGTCAACGCGGACCAAGCGGAGATGTTGTTGCTGAAGTATTGGCTATTCTTCGTGTTTCAGTTCCCCTGTTAATATATATCGATAAAACAAACATCGAAAATAATTTTGGACTGTTCTATCGAATGAAAACTTAAAATTTCGCTTCAAAAATAATATTGTTTGTAACGGAATATAAACCGACACTTTCCTCCGACAATGGGCGCTGTACGGAAGACGATCAGTTTTTGTTTGACTTCTGCTACACAGTGCAGTAGCACCATAGAAACTCCGTCTGACGCCCGTTAGGACGAACATGCTTTATATGCAGTATTTAGTTACATTACAATGAAGCCACAACAGACACAATTCGTTGAGCAAGAGGCAGTCGGAACCCCATAATTAGCGAGCAAGACGATAAACCAAAAGTACCTTCTTCAAACGTAGTTACACTAAAACTGATCTGAGATGCGCACCACGGACGAATTATCAGAAGGAGACGGAGATCGACAAATGCGACGTATTAGGCAAACCAACTACCACGATTTCAGAAAACTTCGATGATTTATTCAAGAGAAAGAGATTCAGAAATTGAGCAAGTGAATAACGCTTAGGTCCATCTCTGGTCTTTTCGCAAGCAGTAATTCAGCTCGGCACTGACTGATAGCTGTATGTCCCCCTGAGGGATATCCTGTCAAATTATGTCCAATTGGTGGCTTAGATCGTCAAAATCCCGAGTTGTTTCTGCCCATAATGGTCCAAACATTGACTGAGAAATCCGGTGACCTTGCTGCCCAAGGTATGGTTCGGAAAGGACGAAGACAAGCGATAGAAACTGTCTCTAAGGACGGGCGGGAATTGTCTTTCAGAGATGGAAGCCCCGAAGGGCAACAGAATGGGGCGAAGAATATCGCCGACGTACCACTGTGCTGTAACGGTGCCGCCGGCGGTGGGGTGGCCGAGCGGTTCTAGGCGCTTGAGTCTGGAACCGCGCGACCGCTACGGTTGCAGGTTCGAATCCTGCCTCGGGCATGGATGTGTGTGATGTCCTTAAGTTAGTTAGGTTTAAGTAGTTCTAAGTTCTAGGGGACTGATGACCTCAGATGTTAAGTCCCATAGTGCTCAGAGCCATTTTTTGTAACGGTGCCGTGGGTGACAACCAAAGGGATCCTGCTACGAACAGGAGGGTACCCAAGACCATCACTCCTACACGACGGGCCATTGGCAGGAGACAGTCGGTTGGCACGCCACATCTGTCCATGCCGTCTCCAGATGTGTCTTCGGCGTGGACTGGAATCTGACTGGAGTAGAATTGTCTGTAGTGATGAGTTCCGCTTCGAATTCAATGACCAGCGAAGATGTGTCTGTAGACGGCGCAGACAGCAGTCAGATACCAACTTCACTGTTGCCCGCCTTGCGACAACCGCGAGTGAAGATGTGGGGTGCCATACCTTCTCATAGTAGGACCCCTTCGGTTATCATCTGCAGCACTCTTACTGCGTAGCTATACGACAACGCTGTTTTACACCACATTTTGTTGCCTTTTATGGCAAGCCATCCGGGGCTTAACATTTCAGCAACATAATTCCAGCCAGCACACGGCGAGATCCTATCGTGCTTATTTTCGTGTGGTCAGCTAGTTCAACCAATGTCTCCACAACTGGGAACTTTCGGATCATTATGGACAGGGCGATCAAAAAGCTCGAGGTTTTGACGATCTAACGCGCCAGTTGGACACAATTTGGCACGATATTCCTCATGACAGATTCCAACAATTCTGCCAAGCCGAATGACTGCTTGCACAAGGCCAGAGGTGGACCTACTCGTTTTGATATCTTGCTCAATTTGTGAAACCGTTTCTTTTGCATAAATCATCCAATTTCTGTTAAACTATAATACTTCCTTCGTAGTGTGCGTCGGTTTTTTGTCTTAGGGTGGATTCACCCACTCGGACACCACAGCGGGACTCCTCGCATGTTAACGGTACAAATAAGTCTGCAACAAAATTTCGCCCAGTGTACATATTCGGTAGAAAACGGAAGTTAAAAAAAAAAAAAAAAAGAAATTTGCCAACACTGCAGTCACAAGTACGTAAAGTAGTTTCATTCAATGTTCTCTGGCACTGCGGCCGAGTTAGGGCAGTGGATAGCGTTTAGCGCTAGAAATCTGAGCTCAAGAGCTCAATTCCATGTCTGGATGTAATTTTTGTCTCAATTCCCTAATTCTATATTGGATGATATGGTTTCTAGTCTTGTAATCATCGTACAGCAATTAGAGTACATCTCATACAAAACATATGCAATTATTTAATACTAACACAGAATATTTAATACTAACATAAAAATAAGAACACAATACATTTTTATTATTCCACTTTTAAAGATGTATTATCCGTTTATATAATACATTTACTTTGTTCACTTCCATCCACTGCATCCCTTCATGATACGTTCTCAGCAATGGTTCCGTTTCCTTTGTCTTATACACCTTTACCTGAAAGAGAATGAAGCCTTCAGCACCTCTCTCGTTCTCTACGTTTTATGTCTCCTAGCTAGTTTTCCTATAATCATGAAAATCACATAACTAACTACGCCCAAGTCAATTGTTTCGCACTGCTTTGTCAACTATATTTGAACTTAGTTACCCTTGCCGTTTGTTCTAATGGAACCAGCTATGCTGCATACCACTTTCATGCCGATTACATTTCCTTAAGAGGACTGATGAGTAGGTTCTTTGTCGAATCGTCGAAGAGAGGAGAATATGGAAAACTTTACAAGGGGCGGGATGATAGTACATGTGTTAACTCCAGGAATAACTTCCATGGTAGTAGAGGGAGCTGTAGAGCGTAAAAATTATAGCGGAAGACAGGGACTAGAATACATCCAACGAATAATTGAGGATGTAGGGTTCAGCTGCTACTCTGAAATGAAGAGGATGACAGAAGACACTTATTCGTGGTGGGCGCTGCGAAACAGTCAGAATGCACACGATTCCAAATAAAACGATGTCACATTAGTTGCGCTTGTAAGTCCCTTCAAGGGCAGTTACCAAACTCTATCTTTCAGCTTCCAGTTTACTATTTATTTTCGTTATTATTATGAATACTATTATCAGATACCTCAATGAATACATGGGAAATTCTAGTCTTTCACCTTAAAGGAAACGTTGTGACAGGAATCTTGCGTCTTTCACGAGTGGCAGCTTTGGGTTGAATAATAGAGAACAAAATCTGTCTTTCTCTAAGTCGTGAATCACACGTATAGCTGACTACTTGTTAATATCGTGATGGAGAACATCATATGGCACGCGACCGCTTTTGCGGGACATTTATTTATTTGTTTATACAAGAAGTGAGCCTAATGAAGTTATTCAAATTAAACTAGAAGGTATGAGGATTACTGCTAAGACGTCTTTAATTTCTATGGTAGATTACTGAAAATGAATGCAGCAGAATACTGCGTGTCTTCCCATATAAAAGAAGGTGAACGCAGTGAAAACTCCTAGTTCTTGTGAACAAGGTCATATTGTTAACAACAAATGGCACTGAAGGAAATACAGTGTATTCCAAAAGAAACAACAACAAACGTTATAAACAGGTTCATTCTACAGAAAAAATTAAAAACGCGTCGACCTTTTCTTTCCATATTTTGGGAGGACGAAATATTGACTGAAATAAGAAAATAATGTCTAGTAGACATTAGCTCTAAAATATATTTTAAGAGCCATCAGGATTGGTACATCTTCGCTAGCTTAAAACTTATGTCTTGAACTGAACAAGTGCTCTTAGCTTTTAAGGTACACGTGTTAGATCCCATCTTTACCAGGCATTTTTTCTTCTTTCCGTCCATACTACCTCGTCATTAAATATGATAAGCAAAGAGCTTGCAGGAGAAGAGATGTGTTCATAGTATCTAAGATGAAGAAGTGCTCAGATCTATTAAGTTATGCACCGTAGAGCTCATGTTTACTAGATATTTTTTTCATATTTCCTTCTAAGGAACCCGTCCCTAAAGACTGTCGGTGCGTTTTTGAGGCACCCTGTGTATTGAGAGGCCAATGTCAGAATTCCGCGACTCCTTAACATGGGTCGAGCATAGATTCGTGAACTTACATCACATACGCTCGAACTGCCCGTTCCTGAGTCAAAAATTTCCTCCTTAAACGGAAAACGTTACCCCAAAAATATAGTGCTGTATGTCGTAAGCGAATGAAAATGACCAAACTACAATGATTTTGGTCCTGGAGTGTCTCTTATTGCAGATACATTCATTTTAGGACAAGATCCTGAAATGGGACTTCCATTACAGATTACCATCTTACTGAACACACAGGATTTTTGATTGATGAGACTCGCTAATCATATATCTATTCTGTATAGTCAAAATCCCGGTTTTAGTTGAACTGTGTGTATAAACTATAAAACTGAGTCTTAGTCTGATTTAGAGTAAGTGTATTTTCCACGATTCATGAACTTATGTCTTGAACTGCATTACTTGGTGCATTGCCTACGTTGCACTCAACGTCCTTCAGTAACAAGCTAGTTTCATCAGAAAATAGATATATTTCTGTTTATGGTCTCAGCACTGACCCCATAGGTACGATCAATTTCACTGTGTCAATAGACACCAACTAGCAGCTGTTCTCATTATTTTGGAGTTTGAACCTTTGCTGTCTGTATGAGAGAAACCAGTTCTGAACTACTTCTTTTATTCTACTACGTTCCAACTCCTATAGTAATATTTTGTGATCAGCACAAACACCATAGAAATGTTTTAGGGAAGAGATGTTGTTCAGCTTTAATGAATATTAAGAACTGCATTATGCAATACACAGCTGTAACGATATTTTTATTAGAGGCGATCTATTTCGGCTTAGGATCAGACCATCGTCGGGTCCAAAAACCATCTCAGCTATGCACGTGCGTATTTGGAATAATGGTTATCAAATATAGAGCGTTCCACGATCGATAGCAGCTATATGTACTTGACATTATGTCCATTTTACCTTATAGACTCATGAGTTCATGAGTATATCACACACAAACATCAACGAGATTCAATATACCTAATGTTACGCATATCCAGCTACTATTAGTGAGGGAACAATGTTCATCCCATAATTATTATTTCAATCACGGAAATGCATATCTCAAATGGCTTTTGGACCCGACGATGGTTTGATCCTAGACCGCAATCGATTGTTTCTAATAAAATATACAGTTACAGCTGTGTATTGCATAATGCAATTCTTAACGCTAACATCTTAGTTTAATCAAATAAGATGCCTAATGTTTGCAAGTTTTTGTTTAATCCGCCGAGTGCCTGGCAGAGAAACGAGAAGAGAAAACACTATATTCAGTTGTTAAACCACTTCTAAGACCAAACTTTACGTTTGAAAAATAAATTATTTGAACGGGAATAGTCAATTATTCTTATGTATAGACTCATTTTAATAACTTTTCAAAGTACCAGCGGCGCAGAAATAGGTCTAAAATTGTCTGCATTTCCATTGCCCCAACCCTATTTTTTGTAAAGCAGTTTCACGATTGAATAATCCTTTGGCGACGTGTGCTAAGTACAGGCTGACATATACAGTATAGTCCTTTGATATCCTGCTAAATTTCCCTCTCTTGTATCTTTTTTAAAAGTGTTTTCACTACCATATGCCTTAATCCTTCGGAAACATGAGCTTTCCTAAAGGAAAAATTATGTGCTAAGTACAAGGCTAACGTATCCAGCGTAGTGCTTTAATATCCTGCTGAGATACGCCATAATATCAGTGGCAATCATTAATCAGTAGCTATTTAATTATCGACTCAGTCTTGTACTTGTCAGTATCACAGAGGCGTATTTGAGATAGCAGTCATGGACAGGCATATTCTAACAGAGTTAAAAGTTTCACTATAGAAACCAAATTTTTATTTAATTTATCTACTGTAATCAACACTGTATTTGTGTGTGTGTGTGTGTGTGTGTGTGTGCGCGCGCATGTGTGTGTGTGTGTGTGTGTGTGTGTGCGCGCGCGCACAAATTCCTGATTCCTGTTAGCGCTAAAATTTGTGTATCATAGTCTGAAAGGCCATTTACCCATTTATTAACGGAATGCCCCTCTGGTAATGAAGAAGAATGTTGTATGCTACTACTTCTCTACTCATTGAATGTAAGGAATTCAGACTGCATCAGATGATATATGGGTGTAGGAATTTTCTAACAATCTTTTCCTCTTATAAGTACCGTACCGTACCGTAAGTATCTAAGATATCAGTAACAAAAACATTTTTGCCACTTACTGACATTTTGTCCTCGATCTTGTGCTGTTAGCGAGACACTTTCTTCACAACTGACTTTATTGTTTTAGTTTTATGCTATGAATTAGCTATTACATTTGATTACCATAGATTTTTCACTTTTCTAATGGCATTTCCATATGTACATTGTGTTAGTTTTAACTTCCTAAGGGCAGCTTTAAGCCCTTACAGTACCGTTATTAATAGTTTACTGCAGCTCCATTGTGATTATTTCTAAATCTTTTATAATCACACAATACTCTCAGCCCATCACACAGCCACCCAGGTTGTCTGTTAATGTTAGTACATTTTTTACACGTTCTAATGAAAAGAAACTTTCAAAGAGCATGACAGATGTATTGGGAAAAGTATTATTTTTATTGTATATGGTATCCGTTATCAACAGCATAAATATTCTACCATCATTGCTTATTAATGAGGTTAAAATGTCTCTCATGCACTTGATAAACATTTCTAAATTGTTTGTAATTACATTTAGTATTTGTGTGTGTGTGTGTGTGTGTGTGTGTGTGTGTGTGTGTGTGTGTGTGTGTACACAAATTCCTGATTCCTGTTAGCGCTAAAATTTGTTTTTCATAGTCTGAAAGGCCATTTACCCATTTATTAACGGAATGCCCCTCTGGTAACGAAGAATGAAGAAGAATGTTGTATGCTACTACTTCTCTACTCATTGAATGTAAGGAATTCAGACTGCATCAGATGATATGGGTGTAGGAATTTTCTAACAATCTTTTCCTATTATAATTTTTGTATAAAGTTAACATTAAAATCACCACATACAACTCACTTTACGTTCTTTCTATTAAATGAAGAGAGAAATTTCTCTAGCTTGAACAAAAGTGTCCCAAAATCGCTGTTAAGGCAACTATAGTTAACTACAATTAAAAGTGTAGATTAGCTTGCTTAAGCTACTCCTACACAGTGTTCAATAGCCCGTTCAGTGTGTTGTGGTTGGCAGGAAAGCCAACACCGTGTTACTAGAAGGAGGCCGAAAGGCACGCGTTTTAGCTCACGCAGGCTGGCGTGAGGTCCGGAACAGGACAAGGAAATTAGAATTTAGAAAAACGGACGTAGCTGGTGGAATACTTAACTTTAATCCGTTAATGAAGAACGTCGGTCTTGCCGGTACATGATTCACAATATCAATGGTAACTGATAATGGCACCTTGCTAGGTCGTAGCAAATGACGTAGCTGAAGGCTATGTTAAACTATCGTCTTGGCAAATGAGAGCGTATTTTTTCAGTGAACCATCGCTAGCAAAGTCTGTTGTACTACTGGGCGAGTGCTAGGAAGTCTGTCTAGACCTGCCGTGTGGCGGCGCTCGGTCTGTAATCACTGATAGTGGCGACACGCGGGTCCAACGTATACTAACGGACCGCGGCCGATTTAAAGGCTACCACCTAGCAAGTATGGTGTCTGGCGGTGACACCACACAGTGCATGTTTATGGCCACTCCCCCTCCCCTTGCTTTGGAAAGAGGGTCTTGAAAAATAGCCAGCATGCGTCTTAATTGTTACATTGTTTTGGTTATGATACGAGGTATACCCATATTGTGAGAGACAATATCTACTAGCAGTTGAATAATTTTATCTTTGATATCTCTCATATTGTGGTGAAGTATGCTGGTTCTTAAATTTATTTGATACCTGGCCTTTCTTTGAAGGTTGTTCCTGTGTTAGAGAGACATCCTTACCTATCAGCTGATTTTAATCTAAAAAAGGTGCAGAAACAACATCAGTAACAATAAAGGGATGAGTAATCCAATCACCAACCACAACGCTGTCAAATAAAGGTTTTGCAAAAGCCAACTTCCATACCTACTGATGTGCAGACCACGCCTAGTGAAACTCGATTCGTGTGGCACCGCTGCGATGTCATACATACCCTACGTTATCAAAGCGCTCTCAAGCCCCATGATAATACGTTCAGAGACTGATCATGACGCTGAAACAACTGCACGAAGTACATATTTGTGCTACAAGTTTGAGTAGCAATCTTTCCCAAGTCACCACATATGTCATAATATCCGCACCTATCAAGACTAATACCAGCTGTATCAATTATACCAACTCTACCCGCAGTTACTATCTTTCTCAAAATTCCTGTATAATTCGACTATAGTCTCTGTCAACGGGACAACCCTGCATTAGGTTTCATCTCTGCTACTGTGAAACACTTCCCTTGTACTGAACCAGTGCTCATAGCTCTTGCAGTATAAATTTTAGAGCCCAGGTTTACTAGAAAATTATTTCTAGTTTTGGTCTATATTATAACCTCTCAAAAAGGAATGAAAGTGCTTGCCGTAACAGAGGTCCACTGTCAGACTTACTTGAACAACTTTCGATTATATCTTTCGACTCGCTTGCTTCCAGTCCAGGGTGGATCATTCACTTGTTATCAAGGTTGTTTCAACAACCTTGTAAAAAAAATGGTTCAAATGGCTCTGAGCACTATGGGACTTAACATCTGTGGTCATCAGTCCCCCAGAACTTAGAACTACTTAAACCTAACTAACCTAAGGATATCACACACATCCATGCCCGAGGCAGGTTTCTAACCTGCGACCGTAGCAGTCGTGAAGTTTCGGACTGAAGCGCCTAGAACTGCTCGGCCACAGCGGCCAGCTTCCACTTCGATTTTTATGGTTCCCCCACTGACGATATTATATCGAACCTTTCCACTCCATAATAATGTGTAATCCACTCAACATATCAAAGTTACAAAGCACAATTTTAAAGACGATAAATTTGAAATATGTGTGAACAATTTCGAAAAATTTAATGTTGAGGATGTAGAGCAACAAATGGCTACCACTTGCAAATGAGGTAAACATAGTAAGCAAAACATAACGTTCTCACATCGGCTGAGGAATACGTACACTTCTCAGCTGGCAAAATAACGGTCGCAGAGTGTTTCGCTGCAGTATCCACACTCAATATATTCTTATTACTATTGTTATTATTATCGAGGCCCTGTAAGAACACGCCAAGTATTCTCCCTCATTTGAACATTCTTTCTGATCTTCTACCATTCTCTAATTTTTAGGGTTCCGTACCTCAGTCAGTAATGAAACCCTTATAGGATCACTTTGTTGTATATCTGTCTCGCTCTGTTTGTGTCTCTCCGGGTGTTAAACCCCCCTTTGCTCAGGAATGTACAGACGTATCATGTTGAAATTTATTTCATTAGTAAGTCCTACAGTCCCTTGCCTATGTAATCAATTTTAGCTTCTAAGTCAATGTAGTCAAAAGATACAGTAATTTTTCGAACATATTTTGAGAGTCACAAACTTACTCATCAACACCTATAAGCCATTTCCTGTTCGTCTAGAATCAAGAAATTTGGCGAGGTGCAAGGTTTCACAGTAAAACCAAAGGCCAGAATCCTAAAATTATCAATTGTAATTATATAACACTGAAAGTTTTACTTTGGTCATTTGTTATTCGACTTCAAACATGAAATTAAAATATCCTCGGAAGTCTTGGAATCCATGGGATCGGTATCTTCCGAGGTCAGTTTTGATAACAAGCAAAAATCGTCTAGATCCTCGGTTGCCCGAAAGGGTGAACTGTCTTTGCCCCTCAGTGTCGTGTCATACTCGTACATGGCTAACGTTTTCATCATAGAGTCTCTTTTTACTATCACGTTGTCTCTGGTTCCTTTGGGACTTCATTTTCTGATCTAACATTCCCCTTGTGTGTCTTGTCTCCGTATATGTTTCTGTCTTCAGAGTTTCTATTGGAACGATTTATGCTTTTTCTAGGTTAAATACGACTAGTGTGATTCATGGTATTGTTGGCTTGATCCCGTGCATGTACGTGTATGTCAGAATTTTGTTGATCACTTTTGTTGGTATTAGCCTGCTGATGCGCCTGCGGAACTTTAACCTCCTTTTTTTGACATCTGTTGCTAGGTCTGACGTCTTCTGTGTGATTACCTAGAGGGTAATCTCTCTTCTGTCATATTTGGGCCGAGAATTTTTCTCATGATTTTGCCTTCTCCCGTAAGTATGATTTCCATGTCGCTTTTCGTATGGACTGTTAGTGTCTCACTGGCATACAGTATTTCAGGCCTGATTAGTGTATTGTAGTGTCGATGTTTGAATGGACATTAGTTTCTTATTATGTATGTCTTGTGCTTTGCCATAAGCTCTCTTCATCTTTTGTGGTCGATTCTTCTGCGCGATCTTTTCTCTTCCCGTAGGTTCGGGGATTTCACCCAGTTATTTGACATGTGTGACTCTGATTATCTTGCCATATTTTACATATCATTTTTGTATGTTCAGTTTTGAGCAGAACAATTCAGATTTCTGGAAAGAGATTTCCAGACCAACTTTTTCTATTTGTTTGGTTGCTGTTGCTTCGCTATCCGAGTGTATGGCCAGGTCGCCAGATTTCTATCTTGTCCCAGGATCGTCCTAGGGATGTTGCTTTCCTGTACTCTTGGGTTTTCTTTCTTTTTTGCAGTCCTCCATTACCTTGTCCAGAACTAGGATGAAAGTATGAAAGATTTCACCCACAAATTTAACATTCGATTTCGCGCAGCCATTGTCTTTTTCTTTAATCGGAGTCCCTTCTCTCCTAAGAGACTCTCTCTCTCTCTCTCTCTCTCTCTCTCTCTCTCTCTCTCTCTCTCTCTGTGTCTCTGTCGGCCGCTGTGGCCGAGCGGTTCTAAACGCTTCAGTCCAGAACCGCTCTGCTGCTACAGTCGCAGGTTTGATCCTCCCCGGGCATGGATGTGTGTGATGTCCTTAGTTTAGTAAGTTTTAAGTAGTTCTAAGTCTAGGAGACTGATGACCCTATGTAAGGTATGTAAGCTCATCACAATCGGAACATTTTAGCTTTATACATTAGATTCTTTTGTTGGCTGCTACAAAAGTGGGATTTCTATTCCGTTTCCATCACACTAACCAATACATGAGATGAAATGGTACGGCTTCTTCAAAGCTTTTGCCTGTGATGGTAAGCTCATAGGTGCACATACCTGTTATCAAATGTCTTATTTTGTGGCAAAGGATCAATAACTGCCTGAGTAGCGGCGCAACACTTGCTGTGATTAGCTATCAGACTGCGTTCATTTGCATCCAATGAGTTTATAGGGCATATCACTTACGGTCTCCTGTTAGTGTCAACAGCTTGTTTATGCGAGTACTGTTATGGGCCTTATTTATATTTATTGACATCCGTTTTGTAACACTTCACTTCCAGACAGTCAAGACAAAAGAACTCTGCTTTATCCACAGCTAGACATGTCGACACTTTCGCGAAAATGACAGAAGATGGACAGATACGGTGTAACTAAACTGTTACCTTTGCTCTGAAAGGGTTGTCCTATTTAAAGAGTGATTGGCAGGAGGCAGGTGCTGCAATGCTCCAAAGCCCCGATTCAAGTAAGCATTCCCCCTACTAACAGGAGCATTTGTTTTGGTCTGGATCAAAAGTGGCTAGGGTACCATCAACAGCAGAGGGTAGTGCTGCAACGTGTAAATGATGAGGTACTTCCCAGGTTAAACGCAAGCCGACGCAAGAATGGAAATTTGTGATACCTGTACGACACCTGGTATTTATGGTTACCCAGTGCCGATCGTTCATTGGGTGAGACTGCAAAATGCGCCACCTAGCGACAAAGACGATACGAGGAAATTTGTGACCTAAACGATAGAGTTGGGAAGCACTAACAAAACTGCCAAGCACGGGAAGCTGAGGTATCAGTTAAGTAGGAACGACGAATTATTAGAGAGAAGAATCAGTTGTAGAACAGTGATTACTGAGTGGCATCTCTTTCGTCAGATAAATCAATTAGGAATTTTGGTAAGTGATTTGCATACTGTTTCAGGTAAAGCGTTCTGATTTTACGTTGCGGTGGCATTTAAGCTTATTTTCGACTCAGTTTTCAGACTTTGAGTCGATGGTTTTCATGGTGACCCGATACTTTATGCATTCCATTGCACTTTGCGGTGGAGAGAGCTGGAACTGTGGCGTAATGTTTGATCACTTATCTTCGGCGTACTGTGCGCTACAAAAGTTCCACCTACCTCAGTACGGCGTTTTATCACCAGCTCGTTTCTCTGCATGCGTAGATACTGTTCAGACGACGTTAAAAGCAGCGTTGAAGAAAAACACCGTCAATATTTACGTTCGCAAAGTCCGCATAAACTCTGGTAAGAAGCTATCCTGTGATTTACAGAAAAAGTATATGAGTTTCACATTCGGTCCTTTTCGGTGGGTTTCTAATAAAGAAACTGCTCGCCAAATATTCCATAGACGAAAATGAAACATGCCACGCGGAATTTCACAAAGGCCGAAAGGTCACACGCTGTTCTCTTTCCAACAAAACAATCAAAAAACTTTCAAACTTCACAAAACTGTCCGTAAAGGGCACTGCTATTACGGCCACACAGTCTGGACGCGAGAAGCCAATTATTTCTTCATTTTACACATAATGAAGACGGAAGCGTTCAACATGACCTGCACGTCCGAGAGCTGACAAGCGACTCACTAATGTCGTTCCTTCCAGAGCCTACAATTACTTCCACTGCGCGGGAAATGCTTAACTCTGATTGGTTGTACAAAATGACCAGCCAATCAAAACAATCCTTCGAGATCATTTTCGCTCTGAAACTGTCCTACGTAAATCATTATTCACAGATGCATTTACGTCACTTCATCATGCAAATATTAATAAAATGTTTAACAAAACCAAACGAAAAAAAAAAAATCTTGAAATAACTTTAGAAAACTATTACGCTGCAAATGGCTATTCTGGCTGTCTTCTTACAAAAGCAAGTACCCCTGGACATACGTCATTAGCAGGTGGGGAAATTACATTTTTCATTGGAACTTGCTTGTTTAACACTTTCCGATGGTACAGTTACGTTATGTTGAATTTTTTTCGTATATCCCACATACACAATCTCACTCATTCTCATTTACTCAGACAACAACACATTAAATAAATACTAATCTTTTCTACATTTTATATTACGAAAATGAATAACAGTTAACGTTCTTAATTATGAAAATTCAAACAAATTGACCTAACATTTTGTGAACTTCAATAATGCTTCCAAATGATCCTAAAAGACAACCAGTTATGAATCCTAACTGACTTCAATCTTACAAGTGTCGGTTAGGGGTGTTTTAGGTAATTTTCCCTAACTCTGAAAGTACTCTGTGTGCCAGCTAGAAAGCTGAGATTTGTACACAATCTTCTTTTTAATAACAAGGGGCAGCATATTGACTTTTAACTAAATTGAATAATATGAAATATAGTTTATTTAGATTCTTAGGAGATTGAATATTCTGTCGCTCGAATTAACACAGGTACCGCTTCCCACGGCTAGGCTAGCGACAGGTGTGAATGAGTCAGGCAAAGATACAAGCGGCTGTTTCTATCATCGCCAACGTCCAAAGCTACGAACCGTACTGCAAATAGTACAATAAATGCTTTTGCGAATTGATTCGCGACGTTACAACTGACCTCAGCTTCCAAATATTAAGTTGACGTCACCCCTGTAAGCTAATTACAGCATAGAATGTACGCTGTGGACGCAGACAATAACACCGCATGGGTTACTTGGCAGAGGCTACCTGGAAAGGCATTAGGCTGGTGGCAGTTATGAAGGACGGAGCTAAACTGCTGCGAGCCTAGTCTCGGAGCCATGACACACGGAGGTAAAGCCACACAATACCAAATCACAAACTGGTGTCTACGCCCAGATACGTCGGCCTTGAGTCTGTATTTCTATTGTTGATTTGTGAATGATAATAATAAGAAAGGTAAATGTCTCTGTGTATTCGTCATTCTTAAATTATTTAATAATATTTTTGACGTCCAGTGTGGGGTGACTTCATTCGCATTTGAATTCGTCACTAAATTTTTATTGGAATTTGGCGCTCACATTGGTGCCATGTCACATACGCATTCCAGCCCCACAAGCAATTCAACACACTGCAGTATTACTGTTGCTTAATAGTTTCTACGTAATATAGCCCTAAATAAAAGTGGATCCTTGATTACACTTACTTCACTCCTCTTCGCCTGGATGTCTTGGATTTAGCTGCACATATGCACATGGGTTACAACTAAAAACAATTCCCACGTCAGAGTCAAATCGTCTTTTTTCCAGTATTTTAAGAAGTCCCAAAGGATGCTCTAATTTAGTCATGTATGACTTCCAAAAACTCCACAAACTAAAATTTAAAGTTATGTTTATACATCTACCATAAATATTACTTACTAACGTCTTTCTCTAGTCTACAAGTCTCGCTTTGCTATTATTTTGTGTACTGCGTAGCTTTTCATTTGCGTGAATCTCTACCTTCACCCCCTTGTGAGTGAGGTGCTCCAATTCTTCAAGTTATATAAGTGGAGTTCCAGTCGGCCTATTAATGTATACAAGGTGAATCACGTAAGACATGCACCGAAAATATTGTGGCAAGGTAAAGTGCTATTCATATGCGCTTTGCACAGAATGGATTGGTAGTCGCTAGGGCTCGTATTGTTAACAAGTCAACAGATTCTAACAACAGTTAGAAAGCGTACGTTTTGGGCAAACATACACACTTTTTAAGTAGAACGATGTCCACTGACATTAACAAAATTAGGGTATATTAGAATTTCAGTGGTGTCAGTTGCAGAATTCTAGTTCGAATCGTTTACAAGATATAGCATTTTGAAAAGCCACACACCGACACATGCAGTACCTGTGTAGCGCATACTAAAAACGACACGAGTGCATAGACTACTAATGTGGATTCTGACCACTAACTAGACAACTGACCATCACAGGTTGTGTTCAAAATCACCACCTACAGGGGTAATACACGCTTCCAGTCTGGTATGGAACGACTGCTGCACATGTGCTAGCATCTTAGCGAAGACGTCCGAGCAGGCCGTTGTAACAAGTCGTTGCATATCGTCAGGTACAGTTGGTGTCTCGTTGTAGACAGCGTCTTTCACCTTTCTCCACAGAAGAAAAAGTTTTAAGGCGACAAATCCGCTGAACGGTCTGACCAAGGTACAGATCCTCTGCTTCCAGTTCAAAGGTTTGGAAACAGTTGGTGAAGAAATACTGTAGCATCATGGTCTGGACACCCACCATGTTGGTACCACAGGATCCTCCTAGTCTGCAAAGGAACGTCTTTTAGCATCCGTAGAAGAAGGTCTGTTAGGTGGCTGAGATACTTGTGAGCATCCATTGCTCCTTCTACGAAAATCGGGCCTGAATTGATAGTTCATTATCCTACACCACCCGTTTATACTCCACGGACGCCAACGTTGCAACTGATGAAGTCAACGGTGATTGTCAGCAGATCAATAGTACATGTTCCGGCGGTTTATATGGTTAATGCGGCTTCATCGTTAAACAAGATACATGATACATCTCGAGTATCCTATCTTACTGCCCATGTACTCCCTGATGTAGGGAGACGTGATAGGGCTGGAACCTATGTCAATGAAGACTTCATAGGACACTTGCCTGACTCATGCAACTTCCTCGTGCTATTGTGCTGGAGATAAAGTGCGGATCAGCTACAACAGCAGCAAGGACATTAATTTCTCCCTCTTCTTCCGTCACTTATTTTCTTTTTTTACTTAATCTAGGTGTTACACGACCACTTTCACGCAATTGAAGAGATTGATAAATGATTGTCAAAATGGTTGGCGTCTATTGGGGAACTTTACAGCATATACCGTATAAGAAACGAACAGCATGCTTCCTACATTCTCCATACACAATGTGCATCTCGCCTTTTCCTGCATTGGTAAATCCCATCGACCACCCACGACCTGCTCCTTGGACTGTCACACACTAACTGACTAGAAAGTCGCAATGTATTCAAGGAACGCACAAGCACACTGTAAGCAAACCTAATAACCACGTAGGTTACATTGTACAAACAACTTTTCAGAATACGATATCTCGTAAACGAGTGGTACTAGAACCCTGCAACAGACACCACTGACGTTGTAATTTACCTTACTTGTAGTTTGTTAATGTCAGTAAGCATTGTTTTATTTAAAAAGTGTACGTTTGCACAGGAAACGCACTTTCAAAGTATTATTACAATCTGTTTATTGGTTAAAAATACAAGCCTCTGACTACCGATTCAGTCTGTGAAAACCGCACATCGTAGCACTTTCCATTTCTGCAATATGTGCGGCGAAAACTGTATGTAATTTATCCTGTATACCTGTTTTCTAGAATCTGTGTAGGTTCTACTTCGATATGAACCTAGCGTTAGAATCGTTATACTCATGGTTATGTCACATTTAGTCTCTTTGTGTTTATTAATCAATTGATAATTAGTGATGTTGTCTCCCCAAAAACCACGTCTATCGCTGCAAGTTCCGCATTCTCTAGTCCTCCCAGTTCCCCGTCATTCTTTTCCTAATTAGATATGAAATCCTTATTTTGATGCCTTCAGCCGTCTTGTATCTTCATCTTCCATTAGCCCTTTTCCCTGTTAACATTTCTTCTAATGCATTATTTATGAAGTTATCTATTCTCATCCTGTATCCCAGGCAATTCTTTTTCTTCTTTCTAATTCTTTCTGTTACTTGTCTTTTCTCATTCATTCTGAGTAACACCTTATTCCTTGTTTTATGTGTCCAAATCTCACTTGTCATTTTTTCCAAGGCAACTAAGTGATTTTTCTCTCTCTGCGACAGTGCCCATTTTCCGGAATCACAGAAAACATCCCATTAAACATTTCCTTAAGTTAGAATTTATTCAATGAACCACAGGCAATACATCTTCAATGAAACATATATTTTGAAATAGCTATCCTCGGTTTTACTGTTTATTACATGTCGGGTTTTTTGGCTCGTAGCTACCAGCCATTATCAACTTGTTCCATTAGCTCGTAAAAAATTTTCACTTTTATCTTCCTTGGTCGCCTGATAAAAATCATTTACACAGTATTCTTCACACTTATTTCGTTCCGTATTTCTCACAGCTAGTATCCTGTCCTTTTAACATACTGTTAACAGCGTTTTCATTTTCACTTAGAAATACCATGGCATCAGCAAGCCTTATACATTTCATTATTCTTCCTCCTATGATTACACATCGTTTCTGTTGTAATAAGTTTTCAACAACACCACGTAACTAGATACTACACAGAAAATGAAAGACTACAGCCATTTTCAACCATTCTATAAACGTTAATGTCTTACATTATCTCATCTGCTCTTAATTTTACTTTTTACGTCATTTAAAGATATCTTATTAATGCCCAAAAAGAAATTGTCACACTGCAACGGAGTGTGCACCGATTTGAAACTTCTGTCCAGATTAAAAGTGTGCGCAGGACTGAGACTCGAACTCGCGACCTTTTCTTTCGCCAGCAAGTGTTCTACCGACATTTTCTTCTTTTTTTTCATTGGAAACCGGGGCACGAGCCCGCGACCTGCTGCGTACTAGGCAGTTTTCTTTTGCTTTGCCTTTTGTGACCAAGTACTTTTCGATTCTTTTTTTTTTTCAGGAATGAGCGGACGCAGTCACATTCAGGTCGGGTGGAGACAAGGTGGCAGGGGTCGAAACCCGAAACCTAGCCACGAGGCCTCCACCCCACTTGTCACTGCGCTGGTCCCTCACATGGGCATGGTACTAGGTTGATTTTTTTATTTCGTATTTTCTATTATTTTTATCAGTTTTTATATTTTTAAAAATTTTCTTTTGCTTTTTTGTTACAATTTATGAAAATAAAACTTGAGAGATTAGTTCCCCAATTCTGGGACTCAAAAGAAATTTTTCCTCTAGGAAGAACACAATGAAAGAAGACTGGAACAAGGAGAAAAACAAACAAACAATCGAAGCTACCGAATTTTGACAATTTCAGGCAAGTTACAATGTACTGTCATATAAAGCACAATAACGTTGGAGCCTCTGCCATTTACAATGAGTGTTCCCGATATATTGGCGAAAAACAAGGAGTCTGGATCGTTATCACAGCCGACTACATAGTGAGTATAGTGTCCTAGGAGTCTTTGTCCGGGCAAAAACAGAAAAGGCCGGGCACAGAAGACGTTGAACCGAGCAAGCAGCTTCAGTTGATCGGGTAAGGAAAGCCAATTTTCGGCGAATCCAGTGCCCGTGTTTTCGTCTGCGAGAGACGAGCCTATGTGGTAATGTATCAGGTTGATAGCATGTGTCGCAAATGCCAGTCGGACTAAGAGCAACACGATGGAGGCATTCCTCGGTCGCGATCAGATTGTGAATGGCCCTATACCACGATGAGGCGACTTCCATCGGGAAGAGGGGAAGACTGTTTCCCAGGATATCAATGGCACGGCCATTTCAGCTGGGGAGAGGGACCTATTTAGTCCCCAACGAGAAAGCAAAGATCTGGGGGTAAGTTATGTCACTGAAAAAAATTTCAGCTCCTAAAAAATTTACTATAATACTCAATTCGCATATGTGTCGAAGTTCAGAGGGGATACGGCCGACATTGGCAGGGGGAGTCAGATTGGCGTGTCGAGGACCCGTAGATAAGCGATATGTAATGGAATGAGTAGCTCGAGTACATGTTAATACAGTGCGCCTTATAAACAGTACTGAAGCCTTCAATTTGATATAGGGAAGTCTCAATCATAGAACGGGACGGAGCCTCGCAACCTCTTCATACCCGAGTCGAAAAATATGACTTTGCCGAAGGAAACGACCGGACGGCTTGCGTGCCATCACTACGGGGAGATCAGAAGCTTATCAAGAAGACTAAGGGTATCGGCCCCTGAATTCTATTCGTCACCTGTCGACGACTGAATGCAGCCATTTTCATGTGGCAGCGATTTGTGTCGAGCAACTACCGTTGTCCATCGAATGAAAGCGCATTGAAGCCCTGCAATGGTAATAGGGCACATTTCCGTTCATTAATGCGGGCCCCAGAGAGAGAACAAAAGGATTTCAATGAATCCTTGAGCATGGATATGTCATCGATATGACGTACCAGTAACTAATATCTGCCACGCGGAATGGCCGAGCGGTTAGAGGCGCCATGTCTTACTGCACGGCCCCTCCCGCCGGAGGTTCGAGGCCTCCCTCGGGCATGGGCGTGTGTGTTGTTCTCAGTACAAGTTAGTTTAAGTAGTGTGTAAGTCTAGGGACCGATGACCTAAGCAGTCTGGTCCCTTAGGAATTCACACATTTTGCACCAGCGACGTAATTGAGCAGCAACACGGCGAGGCTGAGTTTCTAAGGACAAGACGAAAAGCGGCTCCCTGTGTTCTGTCGTATGATGATATGAGGAATAATTTGTACATTAACTACGACAGATGCGTGAATACCTGTAAGAATGTTAGGTAATACCTGACACGCAGTGTAATTGGAACCGGTCGCCTTGAGCACCTGAGTCAAGAAACTGTAATTGACACAGTCAAGTGCCATATCAAAATCAATAAAAATAAAGGTTCGATACACAGAAGTTGCAGCAGCCACGGAGACAACGTCTCGTTATTCGACCGTAGAAGTCTGAATCATGAGCACAGGCACACAGCTTTGTGGAACAACAAGAATTTTTTCTAGCAGTATGAACAAACTGCTAGTAATTTGTATCACAAATTAAGTAGTGTGATGGGGCGGAATTTATAAATCTCTGGACTTCCGGTTGTCTTCGAAATTAGAACGATTTTACCAGTCGTGAAGGGGCCAGGAGTCAAATCCCCTGTATCACCTCCTGTCACCTACCAACCTTCATTCATTTCCAACAAACACTTGGCTGCGCATGCCGCGTGCACTTGTCAAAACGAAAACGGAAGGCGCTTACGTGTGGAACGTCCTGGGTGCCGTGGACGACATCACAGCGCAAGACAACTTCGCGTCAAAATTGAATCACCAACACCCGACGCTGTGAGACAAACAATGATATGATGCACACAGCGACTTACACGATACTGAGCAAAAAAAGAAAAAAAAAAGATAGCACTCGCAGCGCTATCATAGAGGCGGGAACAGGTAGAGCCATCTCGCCGGGCATGCGAAACGGGACATAACGTACTGAGCTACCGAAGCACGACTCATGAATCCTCCTCATAGTTTTTGCTCACAGTATCTCATTTACACCTTCCAAACTTCACTTTCTGTGGAACTATCAGGACATGAACACCAGGAATAAAGGATACGGTGGAGAACTTACATGAAAGGCAATACACAGAATTGTGTAAAGGACAAGGCCTGTAGAAAGCCAAATATGAGGTAAATTTAATAGATGAAAGAAAAGATTCTAAACTGTGCTGTGTTTTTGTTGATAGGAACATGTTCTGAACTGAAAGTCATAACGTATAGATCTTCACACACGTTTAAGATCTGCAGCTTGTTCTTTGTGACTAGGGGCCTAATAACAACGGTCGAGAAGTTATCTGCTCGCAAATTCAGTCTTCAGTGTCTTATCGACTCTTTATCAGCATCAGTTCACAGTTCTAAAACTGTGTGTGTGTGTGTGTGTGTGTGAGAGCGAGAGAGAGAGAGAGAGAGAGAGAGAGATAGAGAGAGAGAGAGAGAGAGAGAGAGAGAGAGAGAGAGAGAGGGGGGAGAGAGGGGGGGAGGGAGGGAGGGAGGGAGGGTGAGAGAGAGAGAGAGAGAGAGAGAGAGAGAGAGAGAGAGAGAGAGAGACGAGAGAGGTTACAAACAAAGTTATACACTTTAAAAAAATGTTGTTTTTTGGGTCAGAGATAAAGTCCGTAAAATGTATCTAAAAGTGTCAGGTTTAATTCCGGTAATTCCTAGTGTTTATATCTTTCACATTTCACTTCTTTCACTTCTGGCTATGTTTCGTAATGTGAAAAACACCAAGTTGTACCGTGTTTTGCAGCCTACATTAAACTGTCTTTTCCCCTATAACTGAGTGGGTAATACGACCATGCCTAGGAAAGCACTATAGTCTTATAATAAACCATAGGACTGTCGACAGCTTTATCTATTTTATGTAAAAGTCGCAGTAAGACTAACGAGAAAGATAATCGTACAAATGGTCAGCACGCTGGCATATTACCACTTGGGAAGTAAGTTACGTTTAGACGCAACTGACAAGTACTACACTACAGACAGAAACAGCGGTTGTGATACGTGGAGCATGCAACAAACCGATACCTAGCCAATCAACAAGGATAAGACAGGAATGACATCTTTTACACTCGAGTGATTTTCACATAACGGCTTAGAAAGTTACGCGACGAATGAGAAAAGTAATGATATTGATCTTTTATCTAACAAAGTTTTAATTTTTGTCACACGAAAATATTGTTCATTTCAAATTACTTCCCTTCGGCAGCTATACATCGGTGGAGTCGTTGTTCCCTGTCTTGGTAGCAGCACTGAAAGGCATCAACTGGTAGGGTCTGTAACACGTCGGCCACATTCTTTTGAATGTTAACCAAAGGCCCAAAATGACGCTCTTGTAAGATATTTTTTAATTTCGGGAAAAGAAAACATCAAGGTCTCAGATCTGGTGGATATGGTGACTGTGGTACAACAGGAATTTTTTTACGTAATAAGGCATTCTTGCCTTATGACGTACAAAATTTATAACCGCCCTGTTAAATTTGGAGGCTTAGTCAGCCGGTGTCGTAATCTTGAAATGGGAGTTATTATCAATGTCGCGTATTAAGTATTTCGCGTGAAGCCCCATTGTGACACAGGCAAAAGTCAATTGTGGAAACTAAGTTACTAAATATTATGAGTAACGTTATTAAAGAATACACCCGACTGACAACACAAAATATGAGAGCAAATGGTTCAAATGGCTCTGAGCACTATGGGACTTAACGTCTGAGGTCATCAGTCCCCTAGAACTTAGAATTACTTAAACCTAACTAACCTGAGGATATCACACACATCCATGCCCGAGGCAGGATTCGAACATGCGACCGTAGCGGTCGCGCGGTTCCAGACTGTAGCGCCTAGAATCGCTCGGCCACCACGGCTGGCTATGAGGGCACGTGGAATCGCGAGTGAGTGGTTCAAAATAAAAATTAATACCTTGAAGGAAATGAGTCTTAAGTATAATTACGTTGGTACACACTCAAATATATGTCAACGTACTATCGGGTTGGAGGCAAGTACGTTTTAAATATTATCATTCACCGTGGCGTGGGTAAAAAGAATTGTGGGTAAAACACATTTATTCATCTAAGAAATAAAATAATTGGACTTCGTAATTAAATGAAAAGATAGATTGCAGTTTCTGAATGTCAGCAAATATGTTGAAATTGACATTGGCGGCCACGAAGGGAAAGAGATTAACACATTCACGTACCTCTATTGTTGAGCAGCGAAATCGTGAAGATCGTCGCCTCCATCTAAATTCTCCTTCTTCTTGTGTAGTGGTCAATCCAAGGATTGGTTTGCAACAGCTACAATGGCAGCTTGTCTCCATTCTGTGCGTCTTTCAGCTTTTCTCTTCATTTCTTTATAGGTGTTATATCCCACATCTTTCACGATTTTATCCATGTACCTCAGTCGTGGTCTTCCTCTTGGTCTTTTTCCTTCGACATGTCCCTCTATGATTGTGTTCAGGAGTCCTTTATGTCTTAATAGATGGCCTGTAAATTGCACTCTTCTTTTAACAATGAAGCTCCAGAAGCTTCTCTTCTCACCTGCTCTTTCCAGAACCACTAAATTCTCCGAATAAAATTAAAAATTAAAATAATAATAATATTCCAGAGTTACAGGAGCTGGGATCCATGATGTCGTAAGTGAGAAAGTCGTTCTACTTCATAAATTGCTTTCACTGTATAACACCATTTCATTTTAAATTTACACTACACGTCTTATCACCAGGACATGAGAACAATGAAAGGTAACTAACACTAAAACTAACAAACGAAGAGCGCGAAGATTCTTTTGTCGATCAACGTTAAATACTTTTCACATTAATCTTTGATATGAGAGCCGTATAATTGTCTGTACATTTATCAATAAGAAAAAATTTATTAAGTTCCTTTATAAATTCCATCACGAAAGTGATCGTTTGACATGGGGAGTTGTGATGCAGCATCAACTTGTCTGCAATGTCCGGTCTCACTCGATTTACCGTTTTCCTGAGCCTTTCAAGGACATCTCTGTAAAACCCATGGTTTGTGTTTTTAACGACTGTCTGCTATCACAAGAACAACCACGCTTTCGACGTTTTTGTCGGCTTTTGAAGTTGGAGGCCTCCCTTAGCGAGTATCACCTTCAACGTCTTCTCGGCCTTAAAAACGATTTGTGCCAGAGGGAAAACTACTACTATTGGAATGTTTTAGGCCTGTCTCAGTTTTTCAAAGGTCACACTCACAGATATCCCAAGTTTAATACAAAACTTGAAGGCATAACGTTGTCCTAAATTACGCTGTTCCTTTGTTATAACACACAACAAAAACAGTACGTCACTGCTGGCGCTCTCAGAAATCACGTGATGGCTGTAAGGGGCTGAAACTTGAGCTGAACACCTGTAAGGGGTGAACGCATCGGTCTACAGTAGTAGAACAAAACACCGTTGCCAGATTGCTCACAGTTTTGTCAGACTTATTATGTTACTTACACGCCTCGTATATTGCTCCGACCCGTGCCTCTGGATAAAGGTATAATGAAAGCTACCGCTGGACATAATAATGGTCGAATCTTTTTCAGCAGCAGAAAAGCGGCCATCACCGGCAGCACGTAAGGTTCCCAGCGGGCGACTCGTCGCGCCCCAAAACGGTCAGGTTCTCAGGCGTGTACAGCATGCCGCGACCCGCCGGGGAACGCTACGAGATGACCTTCCCTGGAAACGAACCGGAGACCGGCAGCAGCAACGGCCGGCTCACCGTCACTCTGCCACCGCCGCCACTCAACGGACACGCTTACGTGGCGGACCCCTTTGTCAACTTCAGACCAGAGGATCCCTCACAGGTGACACGTCTTACACTACCAAATCATTACCACTCACTGCGTGCTGATACGCAACCGTGGCGTATTAATAGTTAATGAAATCCAGTTTCCTTCTCCGTCAATGTATGCCTGAACACAGTCGAAAATAACTGTCACGTTCACTTACAAACGGATATTTTCTGCCCTTTTTCGGAGAACTGTAGTTTTCTTTTTTTTTACATCTTCCGGCTGATATTGGTGGACAGTCGCACTGGCCAAGTACCGACAGTACAGGGTGATCCACTGATCGTGACCGGGCCAAATATCTCACGAAATAAGGGTTAAACGAAAATACTACAAATAACGAAACTTGTCTACCTTGAAGGGAGAAACCAGGTGGCGCTATGCTTGGCCCGCTAGATGGCGCTGCCATGGGACAAACGGATATCAACTGCGTCTTTTTTTAAAAAAAGGAACCCCCGTTTTTATTACATATTCGTGTAGTACGTAAAGAAATATGAATGTTTTAGTTGGACCTTTTTTTTCTTTGTGATAGATGGCGCTGTAATAGTCACAAACATATGTCTCACAATTTTAGACGAACTTATTGTAACAGGTAGGTTTTTTAAATTAAAATACAGAATGTACGTACGTTTGAACATTTCATTTCGATTGTTCCAATCTGATACATGTACCTTTGTGAACTTATCATTTCTGAGAACGCATGCTGTTACAGCGTGGTTACCTGTAAATACCACATTAATACAATAAATGCTCAAAATGATCTCCGTCAACCTCAATGCATTTGGCAATACGTGTAACGACATTCCTCTCAACAGCGAGTAGTTCGCCTTCCATAAAGTTAGCACACGCATTCGCAATGCAGTGAAGCATGTTGTCAGGCGTTGTCGGTGGATCACGATAGCAAATATCCTCCAACTTTCCCCACAGAAAGGACGTCAGATCCGGTGAACGTGCGGGTCATGGTATCGTGCTTTGACAACCAATCCACCTGTCATGAAATATGCTATTCAATACCGCTTCAACCACACGCGAGCTATGTGCCGGTCATCCATCATGTTGGAAGTACATCGCCATTCTGTCATGCAGTGAAACATCTTCTAGTAACATCGGTAGAACATTATGTAGGAAATCAGCATACATTGAACCATTTAGATTGCCTTCGCTAAAATGGGTGTCAATTATTCTTCCTCCCATAATGCTGCACCATACATTAACCCGCCACGGTCGCTGATGTTCCACTTGTCGCTGGCATCGTGGATTTTCCGTTGCCCAGTAGTGCATATTACGCCGGTTTACGTTACCGCTGTTGGTGAATGACGCTTCGTCGCTAAATAGAACGCGTGCAGAAAATCTGTCATCGTCCTGTAATTTCTCTTGTGCCCAATGGCAGAACTGTGCACGACGTTCAAAGTCGTCGCCATGCAATTCCTGGTGCATTGAAATATGGTACGGGTGCTATTGATGTTGATGCGGCATACTCAACACATAAGTTATTGAGATTCCCGATTCTCGCGCAATTTGTCTGCTACTGATGTACGGATTAGCCGCGAAAGTAGCTGAAACACCTACTTGGCCATCATCATTTGTTGCAGGTCGTGGTTGACGTTTCACATGTGGCTGAACACTTCCTGTTTCCTTAAATAACGTAACTATCCGGCGAACGATCCGAACACTTGGATGATGTCGTCCAGGATACTGAGCAGCATACATATCATACGCCCGTTGGGCATTTTGATCACAATAGCCATAGATCAACAGGATTTAGACGTTTTCCGCAATTGGTAAACGGTCCATTTTAACACGGGTATGTATCACGAAGCAAATACCGTCCGCACTGGCGGAATTTTACGTGATAGCACGTACTTATACGTTTGTGACTATTACAGCGCCATCTGCCACAAAGCGAAAAAAGTGGTCCAACTAAAACATTCATATTTCTTTACGTACTACACGAATTTGTAATAAACAATGGGAGTTCCTATTTTAAAAAAACGCTGTTGATATCCGTTTGACCTATGGCAGCGCCATCTAGCGGGCCAACCATAGTGCCATTTGGTTTCCCCCTTCAAGCTAGATGAGTTTGGTTCTTTGTAGTTTTTTCGTTTGATGCTTATTTCGTGAGATATTTGGCCAGGTCACTATTAATGGACCACCCTGTATATACTGACAGGGGGGGAAATCCAAAATATTTGTGATGTTATCCCACCTCGGTTGTTTACATGCTATTGTTTATGTTTCTTGCTCATTTTGGCTGGGTGTCTACGTTGGCGGGCAGATACGAAGACCGTAAACCGTCATAATGTTGAAATTATATAGATACTTCGATATTTTGACAGATTCACCGACTTTACATTGATAAATATTAGTTTCTCTGGCTAGCATTAAGTGATACATTCTTCTTTGTCCCGTGCTACCGCCGATATTGCGATTTGTCTTAATGTGTACGCGGTTCGTACTCAATAACACAATGTATTCCTGTGCTTCCAGTTTTGCTGATTCATGCGAGGCGTATTCAATAAATAATGGAACACTCTTTTACTGAAAGCAGTTCGGTTTTATATAGTATTAGAATACACGATATTATTCCTCCGCTCCTTTCGCTACGGAACCAAATTTTTCAGCGTAACCTTTGTTAAGTGCAGTGCCACGTACAGAGAGGGTATTTATGCCCGTACGGAGTCACCCTATTGGTCCCATTCTGCTGCTTCCTGCGGAGTGCATCTTTCTTCGGGCGAAGAATATGGGCGTAGGAAGGTACGAGATCCGTGTAGGGTACGCAGAATTGCGTGAGGCCATGCGTTGGCATAAAGAAGGACAAGTTCGTCTTTTTGTGGCCGAACTCACTGAAGTCATTACCTAAATTCTCTGAGAACACCACAATACATTTCAGCGTTGATCGTTCCGCCACGAAGGAGGACGTAGACATAATAACCCCAGCCGAATTCCAGAAGACCACCACCATGACTTTACCACCTGAAGTTGCGGCTTTGAACTCTTTCTTCGGAGGAGAAGTGCTGTGGCACAACTCCATTGACAGCTATTTTGTTTGAAGTTCGAAGTAATGAACCCATGTTTCGTCGCCTGTGACGACGTTAGACAAAAAAAATGTCGTGATAAACCTGGTAACGCGCAAGCAGTTTCGCACAGAAGGTCCTTCGTTGCTCTTCTGTTAGGCGGCGATGAACCCAGGGGACACACACCACTGAATATCACAACTGGTGGACAAGTATGTCAGCACTACCAATAGAGACGTCTAGTTGACCAGCGAGATGTTTGACATGGATTCGTCAATCTCCTCGAATGAGCATGTACGCGTTTGCAGACATCACAGGAGCCAGAGGTATGTGTGGCCAGCCGGCACGCCGGAGATTGGACAGGTATGCACGACCGTGTTGCGATAGTGACAGATGCTTCGCCCAGCGACTCACCGAGTTTTTGTTCACTGCCACGTCTCCGTAGATGCTCTGCAAGTGGCTACGTTTATTTTCGATGCTCTAGTTTTCCGCGAAACAAAACTCAATGACAGGTCTCTGTTTGGAACGTACCTCATTTTGAAGGTTACACATAGCGCCGCCGTATATCAAAAATTCATGGAACTATTGGAGCTGAGAAGTGAATGTTACACGGTGTCCAATAACAAATTCCGCATTTTTGAAATAAAAAAAACTGAGAAAATAAAATGTGTTACATTATGTATTGATGGCCCCTGGTACTCTTCCTCATCCATATGTCACTTTGTATCCCCCCACGGTTTGGAGGTGGTTAGTCTCGTTCGTTGTAAAACTGAGGAAGTCTTGTATCTTGCTTTTTGTGAGAAGCTTAATATGTAAGCCATTCTCCCGAACGACTATGCACATTGTGCAGGAGGTTCCTCGGTCTTCTTGTATGTATTACTGTTATTTTTGCTGCTGTCCGCCTCGACAGCGGAGTGGTCAGCAAAGCAGAATGCCAGCAAGAGGCCCGATTTCGATTTCCGGCTGGGTCGGAGATTTTCTCCGCTCGGGGGCTGGATGTTGTGTTGCCCTCATCATCATTTCTTTGTCATCCACATGACAGTCGCCAAGAGTCAAGAAAAAAGACTTCACTAGGCGACCAGTCTACCCGACGCGAGGCCCTAGCCACATGACATTTCATGTCATTCTTACCACATCGTTAGAATGGCCTACCTGTGGAAAGGTCATCGAAGCCATTAGCCATAAATGTTTCCCTATGGTAACGTAACTCTGATCGCAGGCTCTTACTGTCAGCGATGCGGAGTGCAAGAGAAGACAGAGTGTTCAAAGATACTTGGTTCCAGGATCTGGGCTAGGTTTTGTTGCGAGGCGCCATCTGGATCCCTGTTTTTTGGTATATTTCTTATAAACTCTGTATCCTAGAATGCTCTCAAGTCTTCTGTAGCACAGAATATGAAAAAGCGGGAGGCCATCACTCGCCAAATCCATGTTAAAGCTGATTTTCGAAAAAAGGTTGTTCAGAAAATTGTGGAATTTATGTAATTCTTCCCAACTGCGCGACCATGCAACAGACGTTTGATCCACATAGAAAGCCAGCAAGGTAGTTTTACTGTAGTTCCGCATTACTTAAAACTTGTTGTTCTAAATGTTCTATAAAAATGTCAGCTGCTTCAGACGACAAAGTTGAACTCGTAGAAGCCGTGTCATATTTTTCATGACATTCCCCCTTATATTCAAAATAAAACTTGCCGTAAGCAAGGGACTGAGAAGATTCTTTTCGTCAGTGACATCCACTACGGAAGCTTGCTCTTTTATTTTAGCAGTTCCTATTGATTTGAGTTGAGGCAAGAAGAGACTTTGTATGGTTTGATATATGGTGTTACAGATTACGTCGGTAGATTGTGTAAGTATCGAGGAATTATTGAATGTAACTGGGGATAAAGGAAATTCATGACACAACTTCAGGGTCGCAGGGTTTACACTGTAGCTGCATACCAAAGCTTGACTACACGAATCAGGTATTTGTAGGTAGAAACCGTTCGGGTGCATCTTGTCGATCTTAGTAGAAAGACAGCCTCAGAAGCGAAGGCCAACAGTTATAGCCCTATCAGTTTACCTTCCTTCTCATGATGTCTCCCCACTACGATCGACATCATAGACCCAAGATATTCACTCTTAGTGATCGCTGTGGAAGGCCTTGCTGGTGTAGTTTAACACGCAGGGCGCTAGATTCCGAGTCAGCCGGGTGTGACAGATATGAATCGAATCTGCACGGAGGATTAACGATCGAAGGCTGATCCGCTGACTGCCTTGGGTTATAGATGGTTTTATTCAAATCCTCAAATGGTCAAATGGTAGCCGAATTCCGATTCACAGAAAATGATGCAAAAATATTTATAATGCGATAACACTCGGAACGCAGGGTACACCGTTCACACAGAGATGGCGCACACGACTTCTCTGCATTAACGTACCTTGACAATCGTGGTGTCAGGGAGAGCATTCGGAGGCCAAATTCAAAATACGTAAGGCCTGCCAAATCCCGAAGACTAGAACCTTGTGCCAGAAGCGATAAATGTAAGAAAAACGGAGAATAATAAATCATCAGCCGTATCTGTGAGAGGAAAACATGTGGATCCGAACTCACTTTACACTCACCGTTACAGAATCACTCAGACGATTCCCATAGTTTCTTTTTTTCTTTTTTTACCACTAAATTCATGCTAGAAATGCAGTCATATGATGATTTATAGTTATGAACAAATTAGCTCCTGTCTGCAAGGATGGACTTTTATTATTGCATAATCAATTTTGGGGCTAAGAGCCACATCTTTAGAAACAACTCGTGATGTATTAGTAATAGATCAGCACTCACAACACCACACATAAAAGACAAAAGACACCTCTCCAGCTGGTAGTAGACTTATTTTGTTTGTCTTTTTATGGACCTATTGCTGACCAGTGCTGAGAGCCAGCTGTATCCAGAAAAGTAATACCTAAAATCGATTAGATGTGCATTGGAGTTGACATTCCCGAAATCGATTATGCAATAAAAAGTTGTAATCCATTGCTGCAATCCAAGGCTACTTGTAACTGGAAATACTCCTAGAACGTAGCCTTCCACTCTCGCTTACTCGTTATCTGTAGACATTAGATTAGATGAATGGAACGAGGAGAGTGGTGCAACTGCTGGAACCAGACCATCGTTCTGACGGCAGATCAACCTCCTGGCCAACAGTGGCCTGCGGTTCGCGCTGCCGGCACGCTCGCTGGACAAGATCAGCCAGTTCCAGTTCCCGACGCCCCCGCCACCCTCGCCAGGCCGTCAGCCCACTCAGACGCAGCTGTACACCGAGGTCGTCTACCACCCCTTGGGACAGAAACCTGCTCCACACACCCAGCAGCTGCACAACGTCAGGGGCGCCACGCGGCCCTTCAGCGTCATGCTGGACGTCTACCCTCTCACCGCGGAGGGGCAGGTACTGTGCAGCCGGCGATCACCTGCTCGTAGCACAACAAAGTTGAAAGTCATAAAGAAACGTATCGAAGACAGTAAGGCTATAACTACTCGTACTAAATCCTTCTTGTTCTTATTCTTCTTCTTCTATTCATGTATTAGGCGAAAATACGTACTGCGGTACCCATATCTCATCCTCCCCTTCTAGGGGAGTCCATCACTCTCCATTCTTTCTAGGTGTTCGTTCCATTTCCTTCTATACTCTAAAAAATTTCATCAATACAGATAATATCCGCTTCTCTAATACCATGATTCCTTTGTCTTCTTCTGAAAAACTCGTGTCAGGAACTTCGTCAGTCAAATTTGAACATCCAGCTGAAGGAGGTGTTGATGTTTCTTTACTATGAGCTTCCCTTATAACCTGGATACACAGACGGCAGTCACGCCTTCTTTGTTTCTCGGATAGCGCTCAATGAAATCTGAGACATTGCGCGTCCGCAATATCATCTCTTCGTGGGTCGCTGCCTCAGGAGTGCTAGCCGCAGAGATACTCAGTCCGCTTCATATAGTAGCGAAACGAGCCACGCCCGAGAAAGTGTAACGGGAAAAATGATGAAAATTTATCTTTGTAAGGGAAACTGAATTTGTATTATGGTTCTGATAACTTTACTGCGAAAGAGAAAGATTTTTTTATTACTTTGACGAAGACTTCATAATAGGGAAATAATTCATTTTCTTTGCCTTAACTGTTCGCGAGCTACTGCCTGCGCATCATTATAATAATTTACTATTCACACGAAACTTTTCCGCTTTTCTTAATTAGGTAACATTAACGACAATTCAGGAAAGATTGACTCAATTAATGCATTTTTTTAATCTACGATGATAATATATATTTTGTACCAATTCCTTGAATATGACACTGTTGTACAAACAACTTTGAACTGTTTTTAGAGTATGTAATTTCTTTGAGACTCTCGATCAAAATGAAGAATGCTTTTGTAAAGTGACTTTTCTAAATTTCCAATAGAGGTTTTAAAGGAATCAGCATTAACATAATTTACCACATCACCATCCATTTCAAAATCATTGTCATTTGTTAGATAAGGTTTCACAATTGCAGTTTAAAATGCAGACACAGTACATGCACTCGTTGTACACAGAGACCCCTTGCAGTTAATTTGCTGCCCTTTTTAGCAGCTTTCTATAGCAGCAGCAACAGATTTCAGAGAGCAGTTGCCGGAACGTTACGCAATGCAACAGGTAAGCCAAAAGAGAAAAAGAAAAGAAATTACATTTCAGATTTTAAAGGACTTCCTTTCAAACGACCAGAAATAAGTTAAGGTTTTATCAAATTCCATGTCAGACATGTAAAGAAGTACAAAAGGTGGTGTTACTAGTTTTAAAAGTAACGTAGGTAGAATCCGGTTTTCTTTTTAGGCGATATCAGTACCCTTCCTTGCAATTCACGCAGTCAGATTAACTTGTTACCAACAAAAACAGCTTCCCAGGCAGCCTTTCAGACAAACCAAGTAAAGCAGTGGCCAGTGCAACATGAATAAATAGAAACTATCAGCGAAAATAACACATTTTTTAATGAAACTTTCACAGCTTATATCTTCAGGTTTAGTGTCTAATAGTTCTTAAACTGGGTGACTAGATACTGAAAGATTGCGGGGCCGGATATCGATCAAAACACTGTGTTTCAGTATGTGTTTGAACCAGGGTTCACCATTCAGCGATGTAAAGATTTGCTAAGAATGACACGTGGTTCGCATTCTCACTCTAATTAATGAAAAATGTGAAGTAAGCCACATGAGTACTAAAATAATGTGCTAAATTTGGGTCACAAAATAAAAAACACAAATCTAAAGGTTGTAAATTCAACTAAATATCTATCTATTACAGTTATGAATAAATTGGAACGATCAAATTAGTAATTTTGGTGGGAAAGCAAACCAAAGATTGCGATTTATTCGTAGAGTTCTTAGAAAATGCAACAGGTCTACCAAAGAGACGGCTTGTACTAAGGTGTCCGTCCTCTTCTGGAGTACTGCTGTGTGATGTGGCATCCGCATGTGATAGGACTGACAGAGGACACCGAATAAATCGCAAAACAGGGGAGAGAGTACTACGGATATGATACGCGAACTGGGGTGGCAGTCACTAAAACAGAGACGTTTATCGTTGTGGCAGTGACTTCTCATGAAATTTCAATTAGAAACTTTGTCCTAAGAGTGTGAAAGTATTTTTTTGGGACTCATCAACATAGGGAGGAATGATTATCGTAATAAAAGAAGCGAAATGAGATTTCGAACGGAGAGACTTAGGTGTTCGTCTTTCTCGAGCGCTGTTCGTGACTGGAAAGGAGCACAGGTAGCTCTAAGGTGGTTCGATTAGCCATCTGTCAGGGAATTAATTCAGTATTCCGGAGTAATCATGTAGCTATAGATCCCCTACAACTAGTAGGACTAATGGGTGCGATAGGGGCACAGAATTTGCAGACGTGGCATCCAATTAAAAGATCTGCAACGGGGCGTTCGCTCACAGGGAAATATTATTATCTGCAGGCTTCTACATTGTGATAACTAACGTCACCCGTTTTCTGGCCGCATCAGTAGCAGAGCAATGTAGGTGTACAAAATTTAGTCTACAATGTTTCCTAAAAAACACAATGTTTTAATTTAATAGTTAACTTTCTAATTGTTAATGTTGATGGAAATATTCAAAGAGGCAGTTATCTAAAGGCAGGTGCACTAAAATTAGTTCTATTTCTATGTGATGGCAACCTCTGGAAACCCATCTTGGCTAGAAATTATTTTCTAACGATTCTGGTAAAATTACTTTATGGTAAATGTAACATCACTACACCAACACTATTAAGAAATGAGATGGCAAAGGTTGTAGGAATTTCATTTAAGATTGGGAAAAATAGTGATTATAATTAGTTAAAGGTTTTTTAAATATTTTGTGGTAGAAACACCAGTGCTACTGAAATTAGGACATGTTTATAAAGTTCATCTGCGCTAGTAACAGATGAAAGCAAACTTTCTGCGTTCTTAGGGCAAATAAAGACTTCTTGAGGGAAATTACCGTTAACTGACATTAAGTGCTTTTCTCTTTCTTCTGAATTCATATAGCTGTTTTCCGTAAAATGTGCTCAGGTTGTGCTATCGTTAATTGCAACTTTTATGAATTTAAAAAATTTGAGCAAAACTGCGAAATACTTAATGTCATAGTATGTTATTTTATAGCGAATATTAGGAGGCCTCATAATGCGCACGTAATATTTTCTCTTCTAGCGGCTACAATTCCGTTCCATGAACTTTAGCATTCTTTCAAGAATAGTCTACGTGACGAAACAACATCAAGTAAGGAGTGCTGATACGTTCGTGAGGGGCTGGGTATAAAGATCAGTAATACCGCTGGTTATAAGCTTTTCTTCTCTGCTAGATTCATATTTAACCTACGAATATTACACATTAAAAAGAATCCAACCCATCGTAGATTCTTTATAGTAGGAGGCTGACAAAAGTGTTACCATTCCTGCCAACAGTATTGTCAAATACCTCAAATCAATTAGTTCTCCTTAGTGAGCGATACTCTTACTCTTTGAGCTATCTAGTTATGAGCAACGACCCATTCTCACGGCATCAGTTCTGTTATTCCCTCTCCCCTATCCTCCAATCTTCACAGAGGTCCACTGCGTAGATTATAACTCATGGAAGAAGGAATATCGCAGAACAGGCAAACGCGCATTTAAAACAACGCATACAACATGGCTAAGGTGTTTCTTCAGGATATACTTCTTGCCTGAAGTGCTAAGTTACGCAGGGAACCCTCTGTGAAGTTGGGAATGTATGACATAAGTGATAGTAAGGGTGAAACGACGATGGGTCATTTGTATAACTGGATGTATGAGTTGATAGAGCATTGCCCATGTAAAACAAAGGTTCCAGACAGGTGTCCCGGTGTGACACAGGATTTTAATTCACCAGTAAATTTGAAGTTACTGGATGTTCAAAGACATGCCACGTCACGTTCTAGCTGAACTAATGGCAGAATTTACTTGCGTGCATATGTCTGGATGCAAGAGTGAGGAAGCGTATAGCGCTGATTTCGTTAAGATGGTGAGTCTTCCGCCTTATAAGTGCGCCTATTTTTACTGCACAGAATCGTTTACGTTACAGCATTTAGTTAAAAAATGTTGGGAATGTCTCTGACACTCTCGTGTGCCTAACCAAAACCGCACGAATCGCACCGCTACACTTTGAAAAATTCGGTCTAGGTTGCTGCAAATACGTGAACATCAGATTGCTTCCTTCCGAATTTCCGTCACCGTCTGCGTACTCATCCCCTGTAAGAAAGTCAGAAGTGATTTTGATGGTTCCCAGTTACTGAGGAGCTATTCTAAATATTTGTTATATGACGATATCCTCTCTCACTACATTACACCACACACATTGGTTTATTGGGTTTAGACGAGGCCATTCATATGACTTACACAAGAAACATACCACCTAAAATAAGATTTCTCTGTGGCATTGTCGTAACTGTCGTTGTTTCCTTGGCATTATACAGCTTATTCAATAGTTAGACTTTTTCGGAGGGATACTTGGCAACGTGGTACAGCTCGGGTAGTAAGTGGTGCAGTTTGTGTCAGGGGTAAATGTCGTAGAAATTCAGAAGTTTTATACTGCATTTTCTTTTTTATAACTTCAGCTTTCCTGGTTTGGAGTCGACAACAAATGGCAGGTCCCCCTAAAACTGGCTGGGTACATTAGTTCAACGATTGGAGTAAGACATGACCATACCACTTGGAATAGGACTGTGCCAAGTATTCACGCCGTTTCTCGGTTTTAATGGAAAATTATCAATACATGCCCTTCTGAAGGCCGACCAGAGATCTTGGTTTGTAGCTGTAACCATTCTCAACCACATTTGGACCATAGGGCTATAACAAGAACTGAAATGCTAATGTGAAAACTGTTCCCCGCCCTCATTACAATCCAGTCCTAAGATGCTACTATTGAGGAACAACGGAGAGGTAAAAATAACGTCACATCACCACTGTGGTTCTGCATTGGTAACATATTTCTTCACCAACGGCACAGTACTTGGGAAGATTACCTTTATGAGTTTATCTAGTTGCATTTCCGATACATAGACAAGGCCTTAGATGACTTTGGAGGACCCCATCTACACATATTACTATCACAGGCTATCTCTTATGACTTACAATCACCAAAGTCTGCATAATTGTAGGCATACTCTGTGTTATGCAGATGCAGTACCGACCGCCACCTCCTCGACCACGGCCAGCCGGGCCGTCTTCCCACATGGTCGTGCACCTAAACCTCTACCCAAGGAACAACGCAGGTGGCGGACGTCGCGACCCACACGACAGGTGAGCTATGGGCTCGCTCCCTGCAGCAAGTGTGCTTCAAAGATTGTCTAGTGGCCTGAGTTAGAGTTGCTGATCCCTTTCGTGGTCAGCATATCGGCTGACAGTTTACACTGTATACTGAACTATAGTACTCGTTTATACAGGGTGAACACAGTAAGAGTAGCTTGAGATATATTTTTTATACCTTAAGTTAGGCAACCCAACTGCCCTGTGGCAGGTGATGTAGGTGAGGTCGCATATTTTAAGGTGTATCAAATGTGAGGGGTGTTTAAAGAGTTTCTGCTTAAGGACGCTGCTGACATTACGCATATTGCTACTTCTGTCATTATTATTGTCATTATTGTTATTATTACTATTATCACTATTAGTGACAGCAGTAGTAGTAGTACAACTACTGAGAGCATTAATTTCGTTAGTTGCCAATCAGTATTATATACTCACACTGTCATTATAGATACTCAGATCGTTTTAATATAACTTAATACTATATGCCATACTAAAATTGTTATTTTTTGCGTAACTATGAAGTATAAAAGGTACTGTACATGTGAAACTACGGTCCGATTTAAGAGAGAGTCAGACAGGCTTAATCACAGAAGGTTATATAAATAAATAAGTAAAATAAATAAATAAAAATTATGAAGTTGGTCTCCGATGCGGGTATATAAGCACCGACATGTGGGTAAGGGTTTAGAGTGGAATCTGTATCTTTCTGAAATGCATGCGGTAAATATGGCAATGGGAACTATTGCGACATTATTACAAAATGCATTCAAACAGGATCAACGTGCTGTTATTATTTTCTTGGCTACCAAGGGACAAATGCTAGCAGACATCCATTGGTGAAAGAATGTGTGTGGAGCAGAATGCTCGTCAAAAGGCACTGTTGTGGAATGATGCACCAAGTTGTGGGTGCTGCTGCTTCATGATAGTGCACGTCCCTATGTTGCAAATATCGTACCGCAGAAGTTACGCCATCTCAAGTGGGAGACACTCGAGCATCCGGCCTGTAGTCATGATATTTCCCCATTGGATTATCACGCCATCAGACCCTAAGATAAAGGCCTTGAAAGGTCTATTCCTGTCGGATGAGGATATGCAACTGGCAGTTCACGCAGCAAGACACGGTGTTTTACCCAAGGGCTATCTTCAACATGGTGCGCTGGTGGGATAAGTGCCTCAACGCTCACGGCGAGTTTGTTTAATTAGTATACAGATTATAGACTGTACGACCTTCGAACTTGAACTTCTTTTATCGACCCTTCTATTATCTTGACCAGCACTATTTTGTGCAAACTGTACTACAGCAAGAAGTAAAGCCTGACGCCACCGATCCGCTGACTAGGTACTGCTACATTGTCTTCGACGAGATGCCGTTCAACCGCCGTATTGGAAGAAAGTGTGCTCATGCCGCTGCCTTTCCCTCCCATTGACACATTATAAAGCGAAGCCAATATAGAGGGTAGTGAATTTTTAAGTTAAGCAGCCTAAATGAGAATTTGTCTTTACTTGGTCTTCACAGCATATTCATCCTTCAGTGCGATACCTTCTTCCCAACATGGAATTACTTGGGGTTGATCTTGGTCGTAGTCATCTGTCTTTCGGCTGTTAGTGAAATATTCCAACCTCGAAAATCGACTCCACATTATTTTTGGAATGCCTGTAACGGTTTCTTCTTTGGAAGGAAGAGGAGGAAGTCACTGGGTTCCACGTCAGGAAAATATAACCCTATGGTCGGAGTATGTAAATGTCGTTATGAATGCCATAGTGTTGGGCTAACAGGCTGTTCTCGTAATGGGCACAGGAGCATATTACCGAAATATCGTCAAGAGGCAATGGGAGACTGTCGAGACGAAGCAGCGTGGAAGTCCAATGCGTTATTTTGGCTCCACGAGAACATCCCAGCTCGTTCTACACAAGACACTGTCGGACATGGTTCTTCTTTGGGCTACCAAAGTTTGTCCACCCCCTCCGGTATTCTCCTGATATGGCGTCCAACGATTTCTCCCTCTTTTATCACATTAAGAAACAGTGGAATGGCAGGCATTTTCAGAATGATATCGAAGTTATTTTCGAGGTTTATCCTTTCCGAAGAGCCAAAGACTACAACAAAGGCGTCCACAGCTCAACCACTGTTGTGAAAAACGTGTCGTAAAGGAGGGTGAATGTGCAGAGAAGAATGTGTACCATTTTCTAGTTTCATGCTCACAGCTTCATTGTTGGAGGAAACAATTAAAAGCTTCTCACCACCACTCATACCTTGTCCATCGACTAATAGAATTGTGACGCGTCATTTACTGTGGCCTTACCACAGTGGATACACCGGTTCCCGTGAGATCACCGAAGTTAAGTGCTGTTGGGCGTGACTGGCACTTGGATGGGTGACCATCCAGTCGCCATGCGCTGTTGCCATTTTTCGTGATGTTAATTGAGGAGCTACTCGACTGAATAGTAGCGGCTTCGGTCAAGAATACCATCATAACGTCAGGGAGAGCGGTGTGCTGACTCCACGCCCCTCCTATCCGCATCCTCCTCTGAGGATGACACGGCGGTCGGATGGTCTCGGTAGGCCACTCGTGCCCTGAAGACAGAGTAATTTACTGTGAATGCTACGCAGTGCTGTTACGTATTTCTAAACTTTTGCCACCTGTCTAAATAAACCTTACAAGTGATGAGAGGGAAATAACTTGCATTGTCAGATACCTATCTGTGTGCGTATTCACAATACTATTTCCTTTTTATTGCAGGAGTGACGAAGTCGACTATGCCGAAGCTGAACCGACACAAGAGGGCGCCGATTCATGGAAACAAAGTAGGTAGCAAATTATATATAGTGTTGAGATTTCACTCAGTTTCAAGGAAACTACGGTTGATTGCTCCCCGTAGGTATGGTTGGCAAGTATGACAGTTCTAAAAACATCTGTCGACGAGATGTGTAATGACGTAGGGTGCATGAAAGAGAAATAACTACTGCCCATTAGGAAAACAGAACGGTGCGTTCCCCCAGTCCAGCATTCTAAAGACATCGCCTTCTTTGACCTCTAACCAAACTGTTAGTCGTCTCAACTGGTCACTGTCACAACCATCTCGCGCTGCAGGGATACCGCTATCACACGCCTGGGTGGCGAGCTCTCGGCTCGGAGCCAGCCAGTTCGAATTCCGCTGCCATAAAAAGTTTTCATTACAAGAATTTGGCCATCAAGAATTGATGTAAGTTTCCTGATCACCAGATTTGGAATAAATTGATATCCTGTCCACAGCGTCTCATGCAATAAGTGTTTCTATCACTGTGGGTTGTAATCAGTCTCTCAGAAGGGACATGAGATGCAGTAGCCGCAGTGACGCAGTGACGTAGCGGGAGAGAAGTAAGCTATATGCCAGCCCCAGTTTCACTCTCTAACTTCTACATCACTATTATCATAATCCACTGTAACGCCAGTTGTGCTCACAAAAAGGGCAAGTTAAGAAGACCGTCCCAAGATAGAGGAGACCGTGGCATATTCAGGAGGACTTATTTTCGCAATTTTTATTTTTATTTTTTTGTTTAGATTTGTAGTGTTTAAATTTGCTTAGTCTGATGACAAGGTTATTAAAGAATAGCTTGGTATGTAAACTTCAAATTATACATTACGTTTAAAGACCAAAATAATTTTGAATAGGTTCACGGCGAGTGCGTAAATATGCCCCATGTTTCCGCATATCATAGAACGGCAAAACAAGCGAACAGTAGTCCTAAAGTCTTGAAAATATCTTTTATTGGTAGCAAGGAAAATTACAGGCTTACTTACACCAGTTACCATGGTAAAACATAAAAAAAATTACTAGTAGTAATCAATAATGTGGCCTCCATGTTAATTGGAGGCCTATTCGTCATCCTTGTATGAGCTGCAATTTATTCAAAAAATAACTGTCGTAAATATCTCATGAGATTAGCTCTTACATGTAAGGCACTGGAGCCATTCTCTGTTCCTTCATCAGTTTGCTGCAGGCTATGAAAGAATGGAAGACAAACTGAATGGGACATTCGTTGCGAGGGGAGTTTTTGCTTACAGACGCTTTGAAAGAATTAGTTCGTGAGAAGAGATTGAGAGGAAGGAGGAGACACCAGATGACATAAGGGGAAGCGATCATTATGCTGATCTGAACAGTATGGCAGAAGACTGGACAGCATCGAGGTTTACCATGGGAAAAACTGACTGAACACTAATGGTGACGTCAGAAGTAGGCTTATCTACAATTTCCTTGTTCCTGCTTTTAATAATTTCTTACCCGTATCATTCCTTCTTCTGACATAATTAATTCTTTCCGCTTGAGATTCATTAGTTTCAAATAGTATTTTTAGCTATTTCTACATTTTACTCCTCCGTTCCTTCATTTTTTTAGATTATGTTTCCAGTTGTTGTCTTAATTTTTTCTTGCGTCAGGTCTCAGTTACGATGGCAACGTAAAATAATGCAAACTATGTTTCAACAGAACTATAAAGACGTGCCCCATCGCCGTTTCCAAAAACATAGTAGCAATATTCAGGCTGTACATGTACTCTTTAAAGTAGAATAATCTCCTTTAAACGAATATATATTTATCTCGTCTCAATTCTTAATGGTGTGCTCCCTAAGATCTTCGACTTTTCAGTAAAAAATCTACTCACCTTACAGGAAAACACAAATAGAATATGTTCTTCGTGCTAAGACGTTCACTCAGCTGGTGCCGTGAAGTTTGTTAAAGACCTTAGCAGATGCCAGTACAAAATTTTGATTGTCGGTAAAAAAAAAAAAAAAAAAAAAAAAAAAAAAAATCGCTATCCTTACCTAATCCTATGTGACCGATGACCTCGCACGATTGGTTCCCAAGGGACGTGCTCTGTTTAAACGTATCCCATGCGTGACAGTGCCCCAGTCTCTATTAAATTACATGCCCCTGTGTATGTGTGTGTTTGTGTGTGTTCTATTAAGTGTAACTGAGTTGTACTCAGTATTCAGATGTGTAGTGCCAACAGTGAACTAGTGAAAATATGATGCTATATTATGTGTTTCTTTTTTCTATGGATATGGTGTGGTCCTCTTATTGTGCAGAAGAGCTAAATGCTGAAAGACATGAACACATTTTACAGAATTTTGTGCTTACAGTAGAGTAAGAGTCTGTAGATGAATCTGTCAACATGACAGTGTACCCTCTCATGAAGCAGCATCTGTGAACAATCAATGAGAGCCAACCTGAACTCAACGAAACGCCTTTAGGTTCGTTCTGAAACTGAAGACCTCAGCAGCCAACATCACTACGTCACTACCTCCTCTGGTGTCGTCTCGTAAGAAATAATGAATGGGCTGCCATTCCTTCACAGACATTCCGGTACTTAAATGAAAATGTCTCCAGCAGAGTACAAGCCGTCGTTAATGACAAGAAGGGTGGACACACCACATATTCATATCTAATAATGGGTGTAGGTTACTTGGATAATTTTTATCAGATAGCATGTATAAATGGAGGAAAGACGAATGGGAACTGCTTCGAGTGACGATACGGTCCACAAACGAGAAAATGCACTAACGTGAGTGTATCTGAGCTAAGACAGGCTGCTATGATCCAGCGCCAGGGAACGAGCATCTCGGAACCTACGGAACTGGTCAGCTATTCGGTTGATAGTGTTGTGACCATCTATGGATAGTGATTTCGTGGTTGGTTGGTTAATTCGGGGGATGGGACCAAATAGCGAGGTCATCGGTCACATAGGATTAGGTAAGGATAGCGACTTTTTTTGGTGAAATCTGTCTTCTGACTGGTTTGATGCACCCTGCCACGAATTCCTCTCCTGTGCTAGCCTCTTGATCTCAGAGTAGCACTGGCAACCTACGTCCTCTATTATTTGCTGGATGTATTCCAATCTCTGTCTTCCTCTACAGTTTTTGCCTTCAACAACACCCTCAGGTATCATGGGAATCATTCCGTCGTGTCTCAACAGATGTCCTATCATCCAGTCCCTTCTCCTTATCAATGTTTTCCACATATTCCTTTCGTCTCCGACTCTGCACAGAACCTCCTCATTCCTTACCTTATGAGTCCACCTAATTTTCAACATTCGTCTGCAGCACCACACTTCAAATGCTTCGATTCTATTCTTTTTCGGTTTTCCCACAGTCCATGTTCCTCAACCATACAAGGATATACTCCAGACGTACATTCACAGAAATTTCTTCCTCAAATTAAGCCTGATATTTGAAATTTACTCTTGGGCAGGAATGCCCTTTTTGACATTTATAGTCTGCGTTTGATGTCCTCCTTGCTCCGTCCGTCACTCGTTATTTCACTGCCTAGGTAGCAGAATACCTTAACCTCATCTACTTCGAGACCATAGATCCTGATATTAAGTGTCTCACTGTTCTCATTTCTGCTACCTCTCATTACCTTCGTCTTTCTTCGATTTATTCTGAATCCATAGTCTGTACTCATTGCACTGTTCATTCCATTTAGCAGATCATGTAATTCTTCTTCACCTCCACTCAGGATAGCAATGACATCAGCGAATCGTATCATTGATATCCTTTCAGGTTGAATTTTAATTCCTCTCCTAAACATTTCTATTATTTCCATCATTGCTTCCTACATGTACAGATTGAACAGTAGGGGTTAAAGACTTCATCCTTGTCTGACACCCTTTTTAATACGAGCACTTCGTTTTTGGTCTTCCACTATTATTATTCCTTCTTGGCTATTGTATATATTGTATATGACCCGTCTCTCCCTATAGCTTATCCCAATTTTTATCAGAATCTCGAACATCTTGCACCATTTTACATTGTCGAACGCTTTTTTCAGGCCAACAAATCCTATGAACATGTCTTGATTTTTCTTCAGTCCTGCTTCCATTATTAACCGCAACGTCAGAATTGCCTCTCTCGTGTCTTTACCTTTCCTAAAGCCAAACTGGTCGTCATCTAGCGTACCCTCACTTTTCTTTTCCAGTCATCTGTATATTATTCTAGTCAGCAACTTGGATGCATGAACTTTTAAGCTGATTGTGCTGCAATTCTCGCGCTTGTCAGCTCTTGCCGTCGTCGGCATCGTGTGGATGATGTTTTTTCGATAGTCAGACGGTATGTCGCCAGAGTCATACATTCTACACACCAACGTGAATAGTCGTTTAGTTGCAATTTCCCCAACGATTTTAGAAATTCTGATGGAATGTTATCGATTCATTCTGCCTAATTTGATCTTAAGTCCTCCAAAGCTCTTCTGAATTCTGATTCTTATACTGGGTCCCCTATCTCTTCTAAATCGACTCCTGTTTCTTCTTCTATCACATCAGACAATTCCCCCTCATAGAGGTTTTCAATGTATTCTTTCCACCTATCCGCTCTCTCGTCTTCATTTAATAGTGGAATTCCCATTGCACTCTTAATGTTATCACCCTTGCTTCTAATGTCACCGATGGCTGTTCTGACTTTCCGGTATGCTGAGTCGGTCCTACCGACAACCATTTGTTTTTCAATATCTTCACATTTTTCCTGTAGTCATTTCGTCTTAGTTTTCCTGCACTTCCTATTTATTTCATTCCTCAGCGATTTGTATTTCTGTATTCTTGAGTCTCGCGGAACACTTTTGTACTTCCTTATTTCTTCGATCAACTGAAGTATTTCTTCTGTTACCCATGGTTTCTTCACAGTTACCTTCTTTGTACCAATGTTTTCCTTCCCAACTTTTACTATCGCCCTTTTTATGGATGTTCATTCCTCTTCAACTGTACTGCCTATGCGCTATTCCTTATTACTGTATCTAGCCTTAGAGAACTTCAAGCGTATCTCGTCATTCCTTAGTACTTCCGTATCCCACTTCTTTGAGTATTGATTCTTCCTGACTAATGTCTTAATTTCAGCCTACTCTCCATCACTACTATGTAGCGATCTGAGTCTATACCTGGTCCTGGGTACACCTTACAATCCAGTATCTGATTTCGGAATCTCTGTCTGACCATGATGTAATTTAGCTGAAATCTTATCATCGGGCTCTTTTACAAGTATACCTCCTCCTCTTGTGATTCTTCAACAGAGTATTCGCTATTACTGGCTGAAGTTTATTACAGGACGCTATTAATTTCTCATTCATTGTCCCAAGCCCATGTTCTCCTGTAACCTTTTGTTCTACTCCTTCCTCATCAACTGCATTGCAATCCCCCATGACTATTAGGTTTTGATCTCATTTTACATACTGTATTGCCGTTTCAATATCCTGGTACACTTTCTCTATTTCTTCATCTTCAGCTTGCGACGTCGGCATGTATACCAGAACTATCGTTATCGGTTTCGGTTTGCTGTCGATTCTGATAAGAATAACCCTATCACTGAACCGTTCACAGTAACACATTCTCTACCCTACCTTCGCATTTATAACGAATCCTACTCACGTTATACCACTTTCTGCTGCTGTTGATGTTACTCTAAACTCATGTGACCTGAAATGCTTGTCTCCTTTTCACTTCACTTCACTGACTAGATTGAGCCTTTGCATTTCCCTTTTCAGATTTTCTAATTTCCCTACCATCTTCAAGCATCTGACATTCCTCGCCCCTACTCGTTGAATGTTATTATTTCGTGGATTGGTAACCTCTCCCTTGGCAGTCCCCTCCCGGAGATCCGAATGGGGGACTATTCCGGAATCTTTTGCTAAAGGAAAATGACACTTCTTCAATAAAAGGCTACATGTCGTGTGGATACACATCACGTGTCTTTAATACAGCGGTTTCCATTGCCTTCTGCATCCCCATGCCGTTGATCTTTGTTGATTTTTCCGCCTTCACGGGCAGTTTCCCACCCCTAGAACAAGAGAGTGTCCTGAACCTCTGTCTGCTCCTCCTCTGGATGGATCTAAACAGGGTGACTCCGTTGGTTGCTCTGTCGTTTTCCTGGATCGTTTCCTCAAGGTCAGACTGCCTCGCAAATTTACCATCTTCGACGCAGAATTATATGCGATCTTGTGGGAACTGGAGCATTTGAGACATTCTCCCAGTGTTAGATTTCTTGTGTGTTCATTCTCTGAACGCCCTTTACGCTAGCCAAAGTTTGTACCCAGCACGTAAAGTAACCCAGACTATTCAACACACCTTCCTCCAACTACAGCGCCTGGGAAAGCAGGTGTTATTCTGCTGGGTACCAGGGCATGTGGGAATTCTGGGGAATGAAAGGGCGGATTGAGCAACCAACCATTGTGAACACCTGATTAATGCCACATTGGTCCATCTTTGAAAAAATACTACAGCAGCGATGATACATGACAAGGCTAAGACAAGTCCTTCGCCGGTTTCCAGAAGCATGAGATACCAGATATCTCCTCATAAGCCACACAGTTCTTACAAATTATGAGACTGTGATTTGGGGGCGCAAGTAGGTTCAGACAGACAAATCTGCTGTGTAAAATATAAACGTGCGTTCGGCACTGTTTCGATTGGCTTTGGTCTACAGTAGACTGTGTACAAATTTGGTATTAAGGTCCTGCATCGTGAAACGTGAAGAGCAGTGCTTCTCTACGGAAATGTAGATGCGGCAGATCAGATGCTGAACCGTTGTACAGGCATGTTGCACTAATACCGTACTCGTAGCTATAGCGGTCGGCTTCTGTTTCCCTAGTTGCCACCGGGGCTACGGGCGGGAAAGACTTGTCCAGGGCGCAGCCACGTCAGGAATCCCTGGATTTATGAGCGGCGCTTAGGCCGTGGGTGGGCTGAGGACTTCCATTTGTTTCTTCCTAAAGTCTAAACGCTGTACACGCAAGCCATCACTCACAGCAGGGGAAGGAGAATGCTGTTCTAAGAAGGGAAGCACGTGGTTGTGAAATGTTTCCAGAGTGCAATAACTCGTGTTATACATGTCAGTAGTCTATTCGTCAACGGGTAAAAGGTACTAAGTTAAAGTACACTGTTGTACGTTGAAGTTCTATCTGCCTCTGTGTTTTCACTTTGTGTGAGCGTTATGTTAAGCACTGCAAACACTACGGAGAACTTGCTCTCATAATCTGTTGTATAAATTACAATCTTTATCTACCCTTGCAATTTTCCTATTGCCACTTCCAAGTATTTCTGGGTGCGCATCATTTGTCATACCAGACAGTCTTAATGTGTGAAACTACATAACTAACTCCGTCCGAACCCATCTCGGAAGGCACAACTGTACCGACTGGCCGCCGTGTCATCCTCAGTCGATAGACGTCACTGGATGCGGATATGGAGGATCACGTGGTCAGCACGCCGCTCTCCAGCTGTTGTCAGTTATAGTGACTTGATCCGCTACTTCCCCATTAAGTAATTCCTCAATTGGCATTACAGGGCTGAGTGCACCCCGCTTTCTAACAGCGCTTGCAGATTTGCGCGGTGTCCCACCCAAGTGCTAAACAAGCCCGACAGCGCTTAACTTCGGTGACCTAACAGCAACCGGTTTTACTACTCCGGCAAGGGATGAAAGTACATTACTCCCTATTAAAACTGCAACTCCAGGAAGAATAGCAAATTACGATATTTAACGTATTGTGTCTGTAGAATGAAGTAAGTAGAAAAATTTGTAAATAACTTGTAGGTAAACAGGACGAGAGCTTCAGTACACAAACTGCTACCTCTGGCACAGAAATGGCTGCATCATGAGTCGAACTGAGCTTGAGTTCAAATGTGGGTGAATTAGTCCATACTGTTTAACCTCTATGCAACACTTCACAAATCTCATAATGACTGACGAAATGTGGCTTGCTACTGCCAGCAACACATGGCTACAAGTTTTCAATGGCTGAGGGGTCTGGACAATGTGTTGACATGGTCAAAAATCGAACACCTTATTTATCAAAGTAGATCAGGATAGCATGGGTAACTGTCAGTCTTGCCTTATATTGTTGAAAGATAATTGCAAGGAGAACAGGAAGATAGGCAGAGCAGAGCCACCGGCCTTAACACGTCAGAAGTGTAACTTTCCTGTGCAAATTACTAGCTATACGATCCCATCATGATCGTGTTGTTTACTAACTGCCACTGGATATCAAATAGTTCAAATCGCTCTGAGCACTATGGGACTTAAACATCGGAGGTCATTAACAGGCGTCTACTACAGGCCGAACGCCGCCGCACGACAGTAAAAATACACGAACAACAACAAAAAATAAGTTAATAATTCTTCAGTGTGTTAACGGATTCAAATAATGAAACTTGTAAGGCGGCGAAAATCTAAACACAGTTCCAAATACAGTTACCAAGCAGGAAGTTCGACTGCTAACCAAAAAAATATACCAAACTAGAGCGATGTGGGTGGGAGGCAGAGCATTAAACTCCAGACAAACGTGTTCGAATGGCTGACGAACTACTGACTAACAGCAGACAGAACATAACCGTTTGAATAACATTACAGTCAGATATAAGATAGTATTAAAAACACAAAATAAAATCCTCTCTGAAAGAGGCTTAATATTTAAGATAAAGAGCCCACAGCCGTACAAATAATAAAGAAAACACAGTCAAACTCGGCAGTATAAATACACAAAATAAAATCCTCACTGAAAGAGGCTTAATATTTAAGATAAAGAGCCCCCAGCCTTACAAATAATAAAAAAAACAGAATCAAACTTGGCAGTATAAATACCCAATAAGACAATAAATGAACCTGTGTACTCCATGCAGGGCATCGCTCTTGAAATGAACCCACATAATACATATATTCACGCCGGCCGCTGTGACCGAGCGGTTCTAGGCGCTTCCGTCTGGAGCCGTGGGACCACTACGGTCGCAGGTTTGAATCCTGCCTCGGGCATGGATGTGTGTGATGTTCTTAGGTTAGTTAGGTTTAAGTAGTTCCAAGTTCTAGGGGACTGATGACCTCATATGTTAAGTCCCATAGTGCTCAGAGCTATTTGTGAACATACATGCACGCCGCCAGAAATCCGACGCCTTCAGCAGCCAACTAGGAAGTTCGAAATTCGCAAATATCACCCAGATTCGAGGATTAAATAAACAAACACATTCAGTAGTTTTATACGAGTGCACACTTTGTTGCCTAGAGACAGAAGAGGGATCAAAAACCATAAGACTGATATGGAACTGGACATGAACCTCGAACAAACAACTAGAAAAATACAGATCTGAGCAGTCACTGTTCTGGTGCAGGAACTGGCAATTATAGCTATGGTTACTGCTGATGCTCGGTTCACTGCATCCGATAAAACAAATTGGAAGCTCACCACACATATCCAACAGCGTGGAGCCGACACGCAACTTCAACGCAGCAGCGGTCCGACCCTCGACTCCAGTTGCGGTCGGTCGCTGAAGCACACAACACGCAAATTCCGTCGGTACGCGCCCCATATGTCCAAAGGTTTGCAGTCGGCCTCAACCGAGGTAGTAATGGCTCGCAATCGAAAAGCCCACCTGAGTGTCTCTTCCTGGAATCACTGCTACGCTCAGAGCCGGTGACTGTTAATTGCCTAACGTACCCGTCATCAACTGCCGGTAAATTGCTCGCCTCGACACCAGATTCCTGCTCGTCAGCCATACTCCGAGCGAACTGTTTCAGCTTCCCGGTCTCTCTGTCACTGCCCTCGCGCCTCCGATCTCCGCCCGAACTATGCCCCTGTAAGATAAAGATTACTAGAGATCGTGACGGCGACTCGCGCCTCCGATCTCCGCCCGAACCACGCCCCTGTAAGGTAAAGATTACTAAAGACCGTGACGGCGACTCGCGCATCCGATCTCCGCCCGGACCACGCCCCTGTAAGGTAAAGATTACTAGAGACCGTGACGGCGACTCGCGCCTCCGATCTCCGCCCGGACCACGGCCCTGTAAGGTAAAGACTACTAGAGACCGCGACGGCGACTCGCGCCTCCGATCTCCGCCCGAACCACGCCCCTGTAAGGTAAAGATTACTAGAGACCGTGACGGCGACTCGCGCCTCCGATCTCCGCCCGGACCACGCCCCTGTAAGGTAAAGACTACTAGAGACCGCGACGGCGACTCGCGCCTCCGATCTCCGCCCGAACCACGCCCCTGTAAGGTAAAGATTACTAGAGACCGCGACGGCGACTCGCGCCTCCGATCTCCACCCGGACCACGGCCCTGTAAGGTAAAGATTACTAGAGACCGCGACGGCGACTCGCGCCTCCGATCTCCGCCCGAACCACGCCCCTGTAAGGTAAAGATTACTAGAGACCGTGACGGCGACTCGCGCCTCCGATCTCCGCCCGAACCACGCCCCTGTAAGGTAAAGATTACTAGAGACCGCGACGGCGACTCGCGCCTCCGATCTCCACCCGGACCACGGCCCTGTAAGGTAAAGATTACTAGAGACCGCGACGGCGACTCGCGCCTCCGATCTCCACCCGGACCACGGCCCTGTAAGGTAAGGATTACTAGAGACCGCGACGGCGACTCGCGCCTCCGATCTCCACCCGGACCACGTCCCTGTAAGGTAAAGATTACTAGAGACCGCGACGGCGATTCGCGCCTCCGATCTCCGCCCGAACCACGCCCCTGTAAGGTAAAGATTACTAGAGACCGTGCGGCGACTCGCGCCTCCGATCTCCACCCGGACCACGGCCCTGTAAGGTAAAGATTACTAGAGACCGCGACGGCGGCTCGCGCCTCCGATCTCCACCCGGACCACGCCCCTGTAAGGTAAAGATTACTAGAGACCGTGACGGCGACTCGCGCCTCCGATCTCCGCCCGGACCACGCCCCTGTAAGGTAAAGACTACTAGAGACCGCGACGGCGACTCGCGCCTCCGATCTCCGCCCGAACCACGCCCCTGTAAGGTAAAGATTACTAGAGACCGCGACGGCGACTCGCGCCTCCGATCTCCACCCGGACCACGGCCCTGTAAGGTAAAGATTACTAGAGACCGCGACGGCGACTCGCGCCTCCGATCTCCGCCCGAACCACGCCCCTGTAAGGTAAAGATTACTAGAGACCGTGACGGCGACTCGCGCCTCCGATCTCCGCCCGGACCACGCCCCTGTAAGGTAAAGATTACTAGAGACCGTGACGGCGACTCGCGCCTCCGATCTCCGCCCGGACCACGGCCCTGTAAGGTAAAGACTACTAGAGACCGCGACGGCGACTCGCGCCTCCGATCTCCGCCCGAACCACGCCCCTGTAAGGTAAAGATTACTAGAGACCGCGACGGCGACTCGCGCCTCCGATCTCAGCCCGAACCTCGCCCCTGTAAGGTAAAGATTACTAGAGACCGTGACGGCGACTCGCGCCTCCGATCTCCGCCCGAACCACGCCCCTGTAAGGTAAAGATTACTAGAGACCGCGACGGCGACTCGCGCCTCCGATCTCCACCCGGACCACGGCCCTGTAAGGTAAAGATTACTAGAGACCGCGACGGCGACTCGCGCCTCCGATCTCCGCCCGAACCACGCCCCTGTAAGGTAAAGATTACTAGAGACCGTGCGGCGACTCGCGCCTCCGATCTCCGCCCGAACCACGCCCCTGTAAGGTAAAGATTACTAGAGACCGCGACGGCGACTCGCGCCTCCGATCTCCTCCCGGACCACGGCCCTGTAAGGTAAAGATTACTAGAGACCGCGACGGCGACTCGCGCCTCCGATCTCCGCCCGAACCACGCCCCTGTAAGGTAAAGATTACTAGAGACCGTGCGGCGACTCGCGCCTCCGATCTCCGCCCGAACCACGCCCCTGTAAGGTAAAGATTACTAGAGACCGCGACGGCGACTCGCGCCTCCGATCTCCGCCCGAACCACGCCCCTGTAAGGTAAAGATTACTAGAGACCGTGCGGCGACTCGCGCCTCCGATCTCCACCCGGACCACGGCCCTGTAAGGTAAAGATTACTAGAGACCGCGACGGCGACTCGCGCCTCCGATCTCCGCCCGAACCACGCCCCTGTAAGGTAAAGATTACTAGAGACCGTGACGGCGACTCGCGCCTCCGATCTCCACCCGGACCACGCCCCTGTAAGGTAAAGATTACTAGAGACCGCGACGGCGACTCGCGCCTCCGATCTCCGCCCGAACCACGCCCCTGTAAGGTAAAGATTACTAGAGACCGCGACGGCGACTCGCGCCTCCGATCTCCACCCGGACCACGGCCCTGTAAGGTAAAGATTACTAGAGACCGCGACGGCGACTCGCGCCTCCGATCTCCACCCGGACCACGGCCCTGTAAGGTAAGGATTACTAGAGACCGCGACGGCGACTCGCGCCTCCGATCTCCACCCGGACCACGCCCCTGTAAGGTAAAGATTACTAGAGACCGCGACGGCGATTCGCGCCTCCGATCTCCGCCCGAACCACGCCCCTGTAAGGTAAAGATTACTAGAGACCGTGCGGCGACTCGCGCCTCCGATCTCCACCCGGACCACGGCCCTGTAAGGTAAAGATTACTAGAGATCGTGACGGCGACTCGCGCCTCCGATCTCCGCCCGAACCACGCCCCTGTAAGGTAAAGATTACTAGAGACCGTGACGGCGACTCGCGCCTCCGATCTCCGTCCGGACCACGCCCCTGTAAGGTAAAGATTACTAGAGACCGTGACGGCGACTCGCGCCTCCGATCTCCGCCCGGACCACGGCCCTGTAAGGTAAAGACTACTAGAGACCGCGACGGCGACTCGCGCCTCCGATCTCCGCCCGAACCACGCCCCTGTAAGGTAAAGATTACTAGAGACCGTGACGGCGACTCGCGCCTCCGATCTCCGCCCGGACCACGCCCCTGTAAGGTAAAGACTACTAGAGACCGCGACGGCGACTCGCGCCTCCGATCTCCGCCCGAACCACGCCCCTGTAAGGTAAAGATTACTAGAGACCGCGACGGCGACTCGCGCCTCCGATCTCCACCCGGACCACGGCCCTGTAAGGTAAAGATTACTAGAGACCGCGACGGCGACTCGCGCCTCCGATCTCCGCCCGAACCACGCCCCTGTAAGGTAAAGATTACTAGAGACCGTGCGGCGACTCGCGCCTCCGATCTCCGCCCGAACCACGCCCCTGTAAGGTAAAGATTACTAGAGACCGCGACGGCGACTCGCGCCTCCGATCTCCGCCCGAACCACGCCCCTGTAAGGTAAAGATTACTAGAGACCGTGCGGCGACTCGCGCCTCCGATCTCCACCCGGACCACGGCCCTGTAAGGTAAAGATTACTAAAGACCGCGACGGCGACTCGCGCCTCCGATCTCCGCCCGAACCACGCCCCTGTAAGGTAAAGATTACTAGAGACCGTGACGGCGACTCGCGCCTCCGATCTCCGCCCGAACCACGCCCCTGTAAGGTAAAGATTACTAGAGACCGCGACGGCGACTCGCGCCTCCGATCTCCACACGGACCACGGCCCTGTAAGGTAAAGATTACTAGAGACCGCGACGGCGACTCGCGCCTCCGATCTCCGCCCGAACCACGCCCCTGTAAGGTAAAGATTACTAGAGACCGTGCGGCGACTCGCGCCTCCGATCTCCGCCCGAACCACGCCCCTGTAAGGTAAAGATTACTAGAGACCGCGACGGCGACTCGCGCCTCCGATCTCCTCCCGGACCACGGCCCTGTAAGGTAAGGATTACTAGAGACCGCGACGGCGACTCGCGCCTCCGATCTCCACCCGGACCACGCCCCTGTAAGGTAAAGATTACTAGAGACCGCGACGGCGACTCGCGCCTCCAATCTCCGCCCGAACCACGCCCCTGTAAGGTAAAGATTACTAGAGACCATGCGGCGACTCGCGCCTCCGATCTCCACCCGGACCACGGCCCTGTAAGGTAAAGATTACTAGAGACCGCGACGGCGACTCGCGCCTCCGATCTCCACCCGGACCACGCCCCTGTAAGGTAAAGATTACTAGAGACCGTGACGGCGACTCGCGCCTCCGATCTCCGCCCGGACCACGCCCCTGTAAGGTAAAGACTACTAGAGACCGTGACGGCGACTCGCGCCTCCGATATCCGCCCGAACCACGCCCCTATAAGGTAAAGATTACTAGAGACCGCGACGGCGACTCGCGCCTCCGATCTCCACCCGGACCACGGCCCTGTAAGGTAAAGATTACTAGAGACCGCGACGGCGACTCGCGCCTCCGATCTCCGCCCGAACCACGCCCCTGTAAGGTAAAGATTACTAGAGACCGTGCGGCGACTCGCGCCTCCGATCTCCGCCCGAACCACGCCCCTGTAAGGTAAAGATTACTAGAGACCGCGACGGCGACTCGCGCCTCCGATCTCCTCCCGGACCACGGCCCTGTAAGGTAAGGATTACTAGAGACCGCGACGGCGACTCGCGCCTCCGATCTCCACCCGGACCACGCCCCTGTAAGGTAAAGATTACTAGAGACCGCGACGGCGACTCGCGCCTCCGATCTCCGCCCGAACCACGCCCCTGTAAGGTAAAGATTACTAGAGACCATGCGGCGACTCGCGCCTCCGATCTCCACCCGGACCACGGCCCTGTAAGGTAAAGATTACTAGAGACCGCGACGGCGACTCGCGCCTCCGATCTCCACCCGGACCACGGCCCTGTAAGGTAAAGATTACTAGAGACCGCGACGGCGACTCGCGCCTCCGATCTCAGCCCGAACCACGCCCCTGTAAGGTAAAGATTACTAGAGACCGTGCGGCGACTCGCGCCTCCGATCTCCGCCCGAACCACGCCCCTGTAAGGTAAAGATTACTAGAGACCGCGACGGCGACTCGCGCCTCCGATCTCCACCCGAACCACGGCCCTGTAAGGTAAAGATTACTAGAGACCGCGACGGCGACTCGCGCCTCCGATCTCCGCCCGAACCACGCCCCTGTAAGGTAAAGATTACTAGAGACCGTGACGGCGACTCGCGCCTCCGATCTCCGCCCGAACCACGCCCCTGTAAGGTAAAGATTACTAGAGACCGCGACGGCGACTCGCGCCTCCGATCTCCACCCGGACCACGGCCCTGTAAGGTAAAGATTACTAGAGACCGCGACGGAGACTCGCGCCTCCGATCTCCGCCCGAACCACGCCCCTGTAAGGTAAAGATTACTAGAGACCGTGCGGCGACTCGCGCCTCCGATCTCCACCCGGACCACGGCCCTGTAAGGTAAAGATTACTAGAGACCGCGACGGCGACTCGCGCCTCCGATCTCCACCCGGACCACGGCCCTGTAAGGTAAAGATTACTAGAGACCGCGACGGCGACTCGCGCCTCCGATCTCCGCCCGAACCACGCCCCTGTAAGGTAAAGATTACTAGAGACCGTGCGGCGACTCGCGCCTCCGATCTCCACCCGGACCACGGCCCTGTAAGGTAAAGATTACTAGAGACCGCAACGGCGACTCGCGCCTCCGATCTCCGCCCGAACCACGCCCCTGTAAGGTAAAGATTACTAGAGACCGTGATGGCGACTCGCGCCTCCGATCTCCACCCGGACCACGGCCCTGTAAGGTAAAGATTACTAGAGACCGCGACGGCGACTCGCGCCTCCGATCTCCACCCGGACCACGGCCCTGTAAGGTAAGGATTACTAGAGACCGCGACGGCGACTCACGCCTCCGATCTCCACCCGGACCACGCCCCTGTAAGGTAAAGATTACTAGAGACCGCGACGGCGACTCGCGCCTCCGATCTCCGCCCGAACCACGCCCCTGTAAGGTAAAGATTACTAGAGACCGTGCGGCGACTCGCGCCTCCGATCTCCACCCGGACCACGGCCCTGTAAGGTAAAGATTACTAGAGACCGTGACGGCGACTCGCGCCTCCGATCTCCACCCGGACCACGCCCCTGTAAGGTAAAGATTACTAGAGACCGTGACGGCGACTCGCGCCTCCGATCTCCGCCCGGACCACGCCCCTGTAAGGTAAAGACTACTAGAGACCGTGACGGCGACTCGCGCCTCCGATCTCCGCCCGAACCACGCCCCTGTAAGGTAAAGATTACTAGAGACCGCGACGGCGACTCGCGCCTCCGATCTCCACCCGGACCACGGCCCTGTAAGGTAAAGATTACTAGAGACCGCGACGGCGACTCGCGCCTCCGATCTCCGCCCGAACCACGCCCCTGTAAGGTAAAGATTACTAGAGACCGTGCGGCGACTCGCGCCTCCGATCTCCGCCCGAACCACGCCCCTGTAAGGTAAAGATTACTAGAGACCGCGACGGCGACTCGCGCCTCCGATCTCCACCCGGACCACGGCCCTGTAAGGTAAAGATTACTAGAGACCGCGACGGCGACTCGCGCCTCCGATCTCCGCCCGAACCACGCCCCTGTAAGGTAAAGATTACTAGAGACCGTGCGGCGACTCGCGCCTCCGATCTCCGCCCGAACCACGCCCCTGTAAGGTAAAGATTACTAGATACCGCGACGGCGACTCGCGCCTCCGATCTCCGCCCGAACCACGCCCCTGTAAGGTAAAGATTACTAGAGACCGTGCGGCGACTCGCGCCTCCGATCTCCACCCGGACCACGGCCCTGTAAGGTAAAGATTACTAGAGACCGCGACGGCGACTCGCGCCTCCGATCTCCGCCCGAACCACGCCCCTGTAAGGTAAAGATTACTAGAGACCGTGACGGCGACTCGCGCCTCCGATCTCCGCCCGGACCACGGCCCTGTAAGGTAAAGACTACTAGAGACCGCGACGGCGACTCGCGCCTCCGATCTCCGCCCGGACCACGCCCCTGTAAGATAAAGATTACTAGAGACCGTGACGGCGACTCGCGCCTCCGATCTCCGCCCGGACCACGCCCCTGTAAGGTAAACACTACTAGGGACCGCGACGGCGACTCGCGCCTCCGATCTCCGCCCGAACCACGCCCCTGTAAGGTAAAGATTACTAGATACCGCGACGGCGACTCGCGCCTCCGATCTCCGCCCGAACCACGCCTCTGTAAGGTAAAGATTACTAGAGACCGTGCGGCGACTCGCGCCTCCGATCTCCACCCGGACCACGGCCCTGTAAGGTAAAGATTACTAGAGACCGCGACGGCGACTCGCGCCTCCGATCTCCGCCCGAACCACGCCCCTGTAAGGTAAAGATTACTAGAGACCGTGACGGCGACTCGCGCCTCCGATCTCCGCCCGGACCACGGCCCTGTAAGGTAAAGACTACTAGAGACCGCGACGGCGACTCGCGCCTCCGATCTCCGCCCGGACCACGCCCCTGTAAGATAAAGATTACAAGAGACCGTGACGGCGACTCGCGCCTCCGATCTCCGCCCGGACCACGCCCCTGTAAGGTAAACACTACTAGTGACCGCGACGGCGACTCGCGCCTCCGATCTCCGCCCGAACCACGCCCCTGTAAGGTAAAGATTACTAGAGACCGTGACGGCGACTCGCGCCTCCGATCTCCGCCCGGACCACGCCCCTGTAAGGTAAAGACTACTAGAGACCGCGACGGCGACTCGCGCCTCCGATCTCCACCCGAACCACGCCCCTGTAAGGTAAAGATTACTAGAGACCGCGACGGCGACTCGCGCCTCCGATCTCCACCCGGACCACGGCCCTGTAAGGTAAAGATTACTAGAGACCGCGACGGCGACTCGCGCCTCCGATCTCCGCCCGAACCACGCCACTGTAAGGTAAAGATTACTAGAGACCGTGCGGCGACTCGCGCCTCCGATCTCCGCCCGAACCACGCCCCTGTAAGGTAAAGATTACTAGAGACCGCGACGGCGTTCGCGCCTCCGATCTCCGCCCGAACCACGCCCCTGTAAGGTAAAGATTACTAGAGACCGTGACGGCGACTCGCGCATCCGATCTCCGCCCGGACCACGCCCCTGTAAGGTAAAGACTACTAGGGACCGCGACGGCGACTCGCGCCTCCGATCTCCGCCCGAACCACGCCCCTGTAAGGTAAAGATTACTAGCGACCGTGACGGCGACTCGCGCCTCCGATCTCCGCCCGGACCACGCCCCTGTAAGGTAAAGACTACTAGAGACCGCGACGGCGACTCGCGCCTCCGATCTCCGCCCGAACCACGCCCCTGTAAGGTAAAGATTACTAGAGACCGCGACGGCGACTCGTGCCTCCGATCTCCACCCGGACCACGGCCCTGTAAGGTAAAGATTACTAGAGACCGCGACGGCGACTCGCGCCTCCGATATCCGCCCGAACCACGCCCCTGTAAGGTAAAGATTACTAGAGACCGTGCGGCGACTCGCGCCTCCGATCTCCGCCCGAACCACGCCCCTGTAAGGTAAAGATTACTAGAGACCGCGACGGCGACTCGCGCCTCCGATCTCCGCCCGAACCACGCCCCTGTAAGGTAAAGATTACTAGAGACCGTGCGGCGACTCGCGCCTACGATCTCCGCCCGAACCACGCCCCTGTAAGGTAAAGATTACTAGAGACCGTGACGGCGACTCGCGCCTCCGACCTCCGCCCGGACCACGGCCCTGTAAGGTAAAGATTACTAGAGACCGCGACGGCGACTCGCGCCTCCGATCTCCGCCCGGACCACGGCCCTGTAAGCTAAAGATTACTAGAGACCGCGACGGCGACTCGCGCCTCCGATCTCCGCCCGAACCACACCCCTGTAAGGTAAAGATTACTAGAGACCGTGACGGCGACTCGCGCCTCCGACCTCCGCCCGGACCACGGCCCTGTAAGGTAAAGATTACTAGAGACCGCGACGGCGACTCGCGCCTCCGATCTCCGCCCGGACCACGGCCCTGTAAGGTAAAGATTACTAGAGACCGCGACGGCGACTCGCGCCTCCGATCCCCGCCCGGACCACGGCCCTGTAAGGTAAAGATTACTAGACACCGTGACGGCGACTCGCGCCTCCGATCTCCGCCCGAACCACGGCCCTGTAAGGTAAAGATTACTAGAGACCGTGCGGCGACTCGCGCCTCCGATCTCCGCCCGAACCACGCCCCTGTAAGGTAAAGATTACTAGAGACCGCGACGGCTACTCGCGCCTCCGATCTCCGCCCGAACCACGCCCCTGTAAGGTAAAGATTACTAGAGACCGTGCGGCGACTCGCGCCTCCGATCTCCGCCCGAACCACGCCCCTGTAAGGTAAAGATTACTAGAGACCGTGACGGCGACTCGCGCCTCCGACCTCCGCCCGGACCACGGCCCTGTAAGGTAAAGATTACTAGAGACCGCGACGGCGACTCGCGCCTCCGATCTCCGCCCGGACCACGGCCCTGTAAGGTAAAGATTACTAGAGACCGCGACGGCGACTCGCGCCTCCGATCTCCGCCCGAACCACGCCCCTGTAAGGTAAAGATTACTAGAGACCGTGACGGCGACTCGCGCCTCCGATCTCCGCCCGGACCACGGCCCTGTAAGGTAAAGATTACTAGAGACCGTGCGGCGACTCGCGCCTCCGATCTCCGCCCGAACCACGCCCCTGTAAGGTAAAGATTACTAGAGACCGCGACGGCGACTCGCGCCTCCGATCTCCGCCCGAACCACGCCCCTGTAAGGTAAAGATTACTAGAGACCGTGCGGCGACTCGCGCCTCCGATCTCCGCCCGAACCACGCCCCTGTAAGGTAAATATTACTAGAGACCGTGACGGCGACTCGCGCCTCCGACCTCCGCCCGGACCACGGCCCTGTAAGGTAAAGATTACTAGAGACCGCGACGGCGACTCGCGCCTCTGAACTCCGCCCGGACCACGGCCCTGTAAGGTAAAGATAACTAGAGACCGCGACGGCGACTCGCGCCTCCGATCTCCGCCCGAACCACGCCCCTGTAAGGTAAAGATTACTAGAGACCGTGACGGCGACTCGCGCCTCCGACCTCCGCCCGGACCACGGCCCTGTAAGGTAAAGATTACTAGAGACCGTGACGGCGACTCGCGCCTCTGATCTCCGCCCGGACCACGGCCCTGTAAGGTAAAGATTACTAGAGACCGCGACGGCGACTCGCGCCTCCGATCTCCGCCCGGACCACGGCCCTGTAAGGTAAAGATTACTAGAGACCGCGACGGCGACTCGCGCCTCCGATCTCCGCCCGGACCACGGCCCTGTAAGGTAAAGATTACTAGAGACCGCGACGGCGACTCGCGCCTCCGACCTCCGCCCGGACCACGCCCCTGTAAGGTAAAGATTACTAGAGACCGCGACGGCGACTCGCGCCTCCGATCTCCGCCCGGACCACGGCCCTGTAAGGTAAAGATTACTAGAGACCGCGACGGCGACTCGCGCCTCCGATCTCCGCCCGGACCACGGCCCTGTAAGGTAAAGATTACTAGAGACCGTGACGGCGACTCGCCCCTCCGACCTCCGCCCGGACCACGCCCCTGTAAGGTAAAGATTACTAGAGACCGCGACGGCGACTCGCGCCTCCGATCTCCGCCCGGACCACGGCCCTGTAAGGTAAAGATTACTAGAGACCGTGACGGCGACTCGCGCCTCCGACCTCCGCCCGGACCACGCCCCTGTAAGGTAAAGATTACTAGAGACCGTGACGGCGACTCGCGCCTCCGATCTCCGCCCGGACCACGGCCCTGTAAGGTAAAGATTACTAGAGACCGCGACGGCGACTCGCGCCTCCGATCTCCGCCCGGACCACGGCCCTGTAAGGTAAAGATTACTAGAGACCGCGACGGCGACTCGCGCCTCCGATCTCCGCCCGGACCACGGAACTGTAAGGTAAAGATTACTAGAGACCGTGACGGCGACTCGCGCCTCCGATCTCCGCCCGGACCACGGCCCTGTAAGGTAAAGATTACTAGAGACCGCGACGGCGACTCGCGCCTCCGATCTCCGCCCGGACCATGGCCCTGTAAGGTAAAGATTACTAGAGACCGCGACGGCGACTCGCGCCTCCGATCTCCGCCCGAACCACGCCCCTGTAAGGTAAAGATTACTAGAGACCGTGACGGCGACTCGCGCCTCCGACCTCCGCCCGGACCACGGCCCTGTAAGGTAAAGATTACTAGAGACCGCGACGGCGACTCGCGCCTCCGATCTCCGCCCGGACCACGGCCCTGTAAGGTAAAGATTACTAGAGACCGCGACGGCGACTCGCGCCTCCGATCCCCGCCCGGACCACGGCCCTGTAAGGTAAAGATTACTAGAGACCGCGACGGCGACTCGCGCCTCCGATCCCCGCCCGGACCACGGCCCTGTAAGGTAAAGATTACTAGACACCGTGACGGCGACTCGCGCCTCCGATCTCCGCCCGAACCACGGCCCTGTAAGGTAAAGATTACTAGAGACCGTGCGGCGACTCGCGCCTCCGATCTCCGCCCGAACCACGCCCCTGTAAGGTAAAGATTACTAGAGACCGTGACGGCGACTCGCGCCTCCGACCTCCGCCCGGACCACGGCCCTGTAAGGTAAAGATTACTAGAGACCGCGACGGCGACTCGCGCCTCCGATCTCCGCCCGGACCACGGCCCTGTAAGGTAAAGATTACTAGAGACCGCGACGGCGACTCGCGCTTTCGATCTCCGCCCGAACCACGCCCCTGTAAGGTAAAGATTACTAGAGACCGTGCGGCGACTCGCGCCTCCGATCTCCGCCCGAACCACGCCCCTGTAAGGTAAAGATTACTAGAGACCGCGACGGCGACTCGCGCCTCCGATCTCTGCCCGAACCACGCCCCTGTAAGGTAAAGATTACTAGAGACCGTGCGGCGACTCGCGCCTCCGATCTCCGCCCGAACCACGCCCCTGTAAGGTAAAGATTACTAGAGACCGTGACGGCGACTCGCGCCTCCGACCTCCGCCCGGACCACGGCCCTGTAAGGTAAAGATTACTAGAGACCGCGACGGCGACTCGCGCCTCCGATCTCCGCCCGGACCACGGCCCTGTAAGGTAAAGATTACTAGAGACCGCGACGGCGACTCGCGCCTCCGATCTCCGCCCGGACCACGCCCCTGTAAGGTAAAGATTACTAGAGACCGTGACGGCGACTCGCGCCTCCGATCTCCGCCCGGACCACGGCCCTGTAAGGTAAAGATTACTAGAGACCGTGCGGCGACTCGCGCCTCCGATCTCCGCCCGAACCACGCCCCTGTAAGGTAAAGATTACTAGAGACCGCGACGGCGACTCGCGCCTCCGATCTCCGCCCGAACCACGCCCCTGTAAGGTAAAGATTACTAGAGACCGTGCGGCGACTCGCGCCTCCGATCTCCGCCCGAACCACGCCCCTGTAAGGTAAAGATTACTAGAGACCGTGACGGCGACTCGCGCCTCCGACCTCCGCCCGGACCACGGCCCTGTAAGGTAAAGATTACTAGAGACCGCGACGGCGACTCGCGCCTCCGAACTCCGCCCGGACCACGGCCCTGTAAGGTAAAGATTACTAGAGACCGCGACGGCGACTCGCGCCTCCGATCTCCGCCCGAACCACGCCCCTGTAAGGTAAAGATTACTAGAGACCGTGACGGCGACTCGCGCCTCCGACCTCCGCCCGGACCACGGCCCTGTAAGGTAAAGATTACTAGAGACCGTGACGGCGACTCGCGCCTCTGATCTCCGCCCGGACCACGGCCCTGTAAGGTAAAGATTACTAGAGACCGCGACGGCGACTCGCGCCTCCGATCTCCGCCCGGACCACGGCCCTGTAAGGTAAAGATTACTAGAGACCGCGACGGCGACTCGCGCCTCCGATCTCCGCCCGGACCACGGCCCTGTAAGGTAAAGATTACTAGAGACCGCGACGGCGACTCGCGCCTCCGACCTCCGCCCGGACCACGCCCCTGTAAGGTAAAGATTACTAGAGACCGCGACGGCGACTCGCGCCTCCGATCTCCGCCCGGACCACGGCCCTGTAAGGTAAAGATTACTAGAGACCGCGACGGCGACTCGCGCCTCCGATCTCCGCCCGGACCACGGCCCTGTAAGGTAAAGATTACTAGAGACCGTGACGGCGACTCGCAACTCCGACCTCCGCCCGGACCACGCCCCTGTAAGGTAAAGATTACTAGAGACCGCGACGGCGACTCGCGCCTCCGATCTCCGCCCGGACCACGGCCCTGTAAGGTAAAGATTACTAGAGACCGTGACGGCGACTCGCGCCTCCGACCTCCGCCCGGACCACGCCCCTGTAAGGTAAAGATTACTAGAGACCGTGACGGAGACTCGCGCCTCCGATCTCCGCCCGGACCACGGCCCTGTAAGGTAAAGATTACTAGAGACCGCGACGGCGACTCGCGCCTCCGATCTCCGCCCGGACCACGGCCCTGTAAGGTAAAGATTACTAGAGACCGCGACGGCGACTCGCGCCTCCGATCTCCGCCCGGACCACGGCCCTGTAAGGTAAAGATTACTAGAGACCGTGACGGCGACTCGCGCCTCCGATCTCCGCCCGGACCACGGCCCTGTAAGGTAAAGATTACTAGAGACCGCGACGGCGACTCGCGCCTCCGATCTCCGCCCGGACCACGGCCCTGTAAGGTAAAGATTACTAGAGACCGTGACGGCGACTCGCGCCTTCGACCTCCGCCCGGAACACGCCCCTGTAAGGTAAAGATTACTAGAGACCGCGACGGCGACTCGCGCCTCCGATCTCCGCCCGGACCACGGCCCTGTAAGGTAAAGATTACTAGAGACCGCGACGGCGACTCGCGCCTCCGACCTCCGCCCGGACCACGGCCCTGTAAGGTAAAGCTTACTAGAGACCGCGACGGCGACTCGCGTCTCCGATCTCCGCCCGGACCACGCCCCTGTAAGGTAAAGATTACTAGAGATCGTGACGGCGACTCGCGCCTCCGATCTCCTCCCGAACCACGCCCCTGTAAGGTAAAGATTACTAGAGACCGCGACGGCGACTCGCGCCTCCGATCTCCGCCCGGACCACGGCCCTGTAAGGTAAAGATTACTAGAGACCGCGACGGCGACTCGCGCCTCCGATCTCCGCCCGGACCACGGCCCTGTAAGGTAAAGATTACTAGAGACCGCGACGGCGACTCGCGCCTCCGATCTCCGCCCGGACCACGGCCCTGTAAGGTAAAGATTACTAGAGACCGCGACGGCGACTCGCGCCTCCGATCTCCGCCCGGACCACGGCCCTGTAAGGTAAAGATTACTAGAGACCGCGACGGCGACTCGCGCCTCCGATCTCCTCCCGAACCACGCCCCTGTAAGGTAAAGATTACTAGAGACCGTGACGGCGACTCGCGCCTCCGACCTCCGCCCGGACCACGGCCCTGTAAGGTAAAGATTACTAGAGACCGCGACGGCGACTCGCGCCTCCGATCTCCGCCCGACCACGGCCCTGTAAGGTAAAGATTACTAGAGACCGCGACGGCGACTCGCGCCTCCGATCTCCGCCCGGACCACGCCCCTGTAAGGTAAAGATTACTAGAGACCGTGACGGCGACTCGCGCCTCCGATCTCCTCCCGAACCACGGCCCTGTAAGGTAAAGATTACTAGAGACCGCGACGGCGACTCGCGCCTCCGATCTCCGCCCGGACCACGGCCCTGTAAGGTAAAGATTACTAGAGACCGCGACGGCGACTCGCGCCTCCGATCTCCGCCCGGACCACGGCCCTGTAAGGTAAAGATTACTAGAGACCGCGACGGCGACTCGCGCCTCCGATCTCCGCCCGGACCACGGCCCTGTAAGGTAAAGATTACTAGAGACCGCGACGGCGACTCGCGCCTCCGATCTCCGCCCGGACCACGGCCCTGTAAGGTAAAGATTACTAGAGACCGCGACGGCGACTCGCGCCTCCGATCTCCTCCCGAACCACGCCCCTGTAAGGTAAAGATTACTAGAGACCGTGACGGCGACTCGCGCCTCCGACCTCCGCCCGGACCACGGCCCTGTAAGGTAAAGATTACTAGAGACCGCGACGGCGACTCGCGCCTCCGATCTCCGCCCGGACCACGGCCCTGTAAGGTAAAGATTACTAGAGACCGCGACGGCGACTCGCGCCTCCGATCTCCGCCCGGAACACGCCCCTGTAAGGTAAAGATTACTAGAGACCGCGACGGCGACTCGCGCCTCCGATCTCCGCCCGGACCACGGCCCTGTAAGGTAAAGATTACTAGAGACCGCGACGGCGACTCGCGCCTCCGATCTCCGCCCGGACCACGCCCCTGTAAGGTAAAGATTACTAGAGACCGTGACGGCGACTCGCGCCTCCGATCTCCTCCCGAACCACGCCCCTGTAAGGTAAAGATTACTAGAGACCGTGACGGCGACTCGCGCCTCCGATCTCCGCCCGGACCACGGCCCTGTAAGGTAAAGATTACTAGAGACCGCGACGGCGACTCGCGCCTCCGATCTCCTCCCGAACCACGCCCCTGTAAGGTAAAGATTACTAGAGACCGTGACGGCGACTCGCGCCTCCGACCTCCGCCCGGACCACGGCCCTGTAAGGTAAAGATTACTAGAGACCGCGACGGCGACTCGCGCCTCCGATCTCTGCCCGGACCACGGCCCTGTAAGGTAAAGATTACTAGAGACCGCGACGGCGACTCGCGCCTCCGATCTCCGCCCGGACCACGCCCCTGTAAGGTAAAGATTACTAGAGACCGCGACGGCGACTCGCGCCTCCGATCTCCGCCCGGACCACGGCCCTGTAAGGTAAAGATTACTAGAGACCGCGACGGCGACTCGCGCCTCCGATCTCCGCCCGGACCACGCCCCTGTAAGGTAAAGATTACTAGAGACCGTGACGGCGACTCGCGCCTCCGATCTCCTCCCGAACCACGCCCATGTAAGGTAAAGATTACTAGAGACCGCGACGGCGACTCGCGCCGCGGATCTCCGCCCGGACCACGGCCCTGTAAGGTAAAGATTACTAGAGACCGCGACGGCGACTCGCGCCTCCGATCTCCGCCCGGACCACGGCCCTGTAAGGTAAAGATTACTAGAGACCGCGACGGCGACTCGCGCCTCCGATCTCCGCCCGGACCACGGCCCTGTAAGGTAAAGATTACTAGAGACCGCGACAGCGACTCGCGCCTCCGATCTCCGCCCGGACCACGGCCCTGTAAGGTAAAGATTACTAGAGACCGCGACGGCGACTCGCGCCTCCGATCTCCTCCCGAACCACGCCCCTGTAAGGTAAAGATTACTAGAGACCGTGACGGCGACTCGCGCCTCCGACCTCCGCCCGGACCACGGCCCTGTAAGGCAAAGATTACTAGAGACCGCGACGGCGACTCGCGCCTCCGATCTCCGCCCGGACCACGCCCCTGTAAGGTAAAGATTACTAGAGACCGTGACGGCGACTCGCGCCTCCGATCTCCTCCCGAACCACGCCCCTGTAAGGTAAAGATTACTAGAGACCGCGACGGCGACTCGCGCCTCCGATCTCCGCCCGGACCACGGCCCTGTAAGGTAAAGATTACTAGAGACCGTGACGGCGACTCGCGCCTCCGATCTCCTCCCGAACCACGCCCCTGTAAGGTAAAGATTACTAGAGACCGCGACGGCGACTCGCGCCTCCGATCTCCGCCCGGACCACGGCCCTGTAAGGTAAAGATTACTAGAGACCGCGACGGCGACTCGCGCCTCCGATCTCCGCCCGGACCACGGCCCTGTAAGGTAAAGATTACTAGAGACCGCGACGGCGACTCGCGCCTCCGATCTCCGCCCGGACCACGGCCCTGTAAGGTAAAGATTACTAGAGACCGCGACGGCGACTCGCGCCTCCGATCTCCTCCCGAACCACGCCCCTGTAAGGTAAAGATTACTAGAGACCGTGACGGCGTCTCGCGCCTCCGACCTCCGCCCGGACCACGGCCCTGTAAGGTAAAGATTACTAGAGACCGCGACGGCGACTCGCGCCTCCGATCTCCGCCCGGACCACGCCCCTGTAAGGTAAAGATTACTAGAGACCGTGACGGCGACTCGCGCCTCCGATCTCCTCCCGAACCACGCCCCTGTAAGGTAAAGATTACTAGAGACCGCGACGGCGACTCGCGCATCCGATCTCCGCCCGGACCACGGCCCTGTAAGGTAAAGATTACTAGAGACCGCGACGGCGACTCAAGCCTCCGATCTCCGCCCGGACCACGGCCCTGTAAGGTAAAGATTACTAGAGACTGCGACGGCAACTCGCGCCTCCGATCTCCGCCCGGACCACGGCCCTGTAAGGTAAAGATTACTAGAGACCGCGACGGCGACTCGCGCCTCCGATCTCCGCCCGGACCACGGCCCTGTAAGGTAAAGATTACAAGAGACCGCGACGGCGACTCGCGCCTCCGATCTCCTCCCGAACCACGCCCTTGTAAGGTAAAGATTACTAGAGACCGTGACGGCGACTCGCGCCTCCGACCTCCGCCCGGACCACGGCCCTGTAAGGTAAAGATTACTAGAGACCGCGACGGCGACTCGCGCCTCCGATCTCCGCCCGGACCACGGCCCTGTAAGGTAAAGATTACTAGAGACCGCGACGGCGACTCGCGCCTCCGATCTCCGCCCGGACCACGGCCCTGTAAGGTAAAGATTACTAGAGACCGCGACGGCGACTCCGGCCTCCGATCTCCTCCCGAACCACGCCCCTGTAAGGTAAAGATTACTAGAGACCGTGACGGCGACTCGCGCCTCCGACCTCCGCCCGGACCACGGCCCTGTAAGGTAAAGATTACTAGAGACCGCGACGGCGACTCGCGCCTCCGACCTCCGCCCGGACCACGGCCCTGTAAGGTAAAGATTACTAGAGACCGCGACGGCGACTCGCGCCTCCGATCTCCGCCCGGACCACGGCCCTGTAAGGTAAAGATTACTAGAGACCGCGACGGCGACTCGCGCCTCCGATCTCCGCCCGGACCACGGCCCTGTAAGGTAAAGATTACTAGAGACCGCGACGGCGACTCGCGCCTCCGATCTCCGCCCGGACCACGGCCCTGTAAGGTAAAGATTACTAGAGACCGCGACGGCGACTCGCGCCTCCGATCTCCGCCCGGACCACGGCCCTGTAAGGTAAAGATTACTAGAGACCGCGACGGCGACTCGCGCCTCCGATCTCCGCCCGGACCACGGCCCTGTAAGGTAAAGATTACTAGAGACCGTGACGGCGACTCGCGCCTCCGATTTCCGCCCGGACCACGGCCCTGTAAGGTAAAGATTACTAGAGACCGCGACGGCGACTCGCGCCTCCGATCTCCTCCCGAACCACGCCCCTGTAAGGTAAAGATTACTAGAGACCGTGACGGCGACTCGCGCCTCCGACCTCCGCCCGGACCACGGCCCTGTAAGGTAAAGATTACTAGAGACCGCGCCAGCGACTCGCGCCTCCGATCTCCGCCCGGACCACGGCCCTGTAAGGTAAAGATTACTAGAGACCGCGACGGCGACTCGCGCCTCCGATCTCCGCCCGGACCACGGCCCTGTAAGGTAAAGATTACTAGAGACCGCGACGGCGACTCGCGCCTCCGATCTCCGCCCGGACCACGGCCCTGTAAGGTAAAGATTACTAGAGACCGTGACGGCGACTCGCGCCTCCGATCTCCGCCCGGACCACGGCCCTGTAAGGTAAAGATTACTAGAGACCGTGACGGCGACTCGCGCCTCCGATCTCCGCCCGGACCACGGCCCTGTAAGGTAAAGATTACTAGAGACCGCGACGGCGACTCGCGCCTCCGATCTCCGCCCGGACCACGGCCCTGTAAGGTAAAGATTACTAGAGACCGCGACGGCGACTCGCGCCTCCGATCTCCGCCCGGACCACGGCCCTGTAAGGTAAAGATTCCTAGAGACCGCGACGGCGACTCGCGCCTCCGATCTCCGCCCGGACCACGGCCCTGTAAGGTAAAGATTACTAGAGACCGCGACGGCGACTCGCGCCTCCGATCTCCGCCCGGACCACGGCCCTGTAAGGTAAAGATTACTAGAGACCGCGACGGCGACTCGCGCCTCCGATCTCCGCCCGGACCACGGCCCTGTAAGGTAAAGATTACTAGAGACCGTGACGGCGACTCGCGCCTCCGATCTCCGCCCGGACCACGGCCCTGTAAGGTAAAGATTACTAGAGACCGTGACGGCGACTCGCGCCTCCGATCTCCGCCCGAACCACGCCCCTGTAAGGTAAAGATTACTAGAGACCGCGACGGTGACTCGCGCCTCCGATCTCCGCCCGGACCACGGCCCTGTAAGGTAAAGATTACTAGAGACCGCGACGGCGACTCGCGCCTCCGATCTCCGCCCGAACCACGGCCCTGTAAGGTAAAGATTACTAGAGACCGCGACGGCGACTCGCGCCTCCGATCTCCGCCCGAACCACGCCCCTGTAAGGTAAAGATTACTAGAGACCGCGACGGCGACTCGCGCCTCCGATCTCCGCCCGAACCACGCCCCTGTAAGGTAAAGATTACTAGAGACCGCGACGGCGACTCGCGCCTCCGATCTCCGCCCGGACCACGGCCCTGTAAGGTAAAGATTACTAGAGACCGTGACGGCGACTCGCGCCTCCGATCTCCGCCCGGACCACGGCCCTGTAAGGTAAAGATTACTAGAGACCGCGACGGCGACTCGCGCCTCCGATCTCCGCCCGGACCACGGCCCTGTAAGGTAAAGATTACTAGAGACCGCGACGGCGACTCGCGCCTCCGATCTCCGCCCGGTCCACGGCCCTGTAAGGTAAAGATTACTAGAGACCGCGACGGCGACTCGCGCCTCCGATCTCCGCCCGGACCACGGCCCTGTAAGGTAAAGATTACTAGAGACCGCGACGGCGACTCGCGCCTCCGATCTCCGCCCGGACCACGGCCCTGTAAGGTAAAGATTACTAGAGACCGCGACGGCGACTCGCGCCTCCGATCTCCGCCCGGACCACGGCCCTGTAAGGTAAAGATTACTAGAGACCGCGACGGCGACTCGCGCCTCCGATCTCCGCCCGGACCACGGCCCTGTAAGGTAAAGATTACTAGAGACCGTGACGGCGACTCGCGCCTCCGATCTCCGCCCGGACCACGGCCCTGTAAGGTAAAGATTACTAGAGACCGTGACGGCGACTCGCGCCTCCGATCTCCGCCCGAACCACGGCCCTGTAAGGTAAAGATTACTAGAGACCGCGACGGCGACTCGCGCCTCCGATCTCCGCCCGGACCACGGCCCTGTAAGGTAAAGATTACTAGAGACCGTGACGGCGACTCGCGCCTCCGATCTCCGCCCGGACCACGGCCCTGTAAGGTAAAGATTACTAGAGACCGCGACGGCGACTCGCGCCTCCGATCTCCGCCCGGACCACGGCCCTGTAAGGTAAAGATTACTAGAGACCGTGACGGCGACTCGCGCCTCCGATCTCCGCCCGAACCACGCCCCTGTAAGGTAAAGATTACTAGAGACCGCGACGGCGACTCGCGCCTCCGATCTCCGCCCGGACCACGGCCCTGTAAGGTAAAGATTACTAGAGACCGCGACGGCGACTCGCGCCTCCGATCTCCGCCCGAACCACGGCCCTGTAAGGTAAAGATTACTAGAGACCGCGACGGCGACTCGCGCCTCCGATCTCCGCCCGAACCACGCCCCTGTAAGGTAAAGATTACTAGAGACCGCGACGGCGACTCGCGCCTCCGATCTCCGCCCGGACCACGGCCCTGTAAGGTAAAGATTACTAGAGACCGCGACGGCGACTCGCGCCTCCGATCTCCGCCCGGACCACGGCCCTGTAAGGTAAAGATTACTAGAGACCGCGACGGCGACTTGCGCCTCCGATCTCCGCCCGGACCACGGCCCTGTAAGGTAAAGATTACTAGAGACCGCGACGGCGACACGCGCCTCCGATCTCCGCCCGGACCACGGCCCTGTAAGGTAAAGATTACTAGAGACCGCGACGGCGACTCGCGCCTCCGATCTCCGCCTGGACCACGGCCCTGTAAGGTAAAGATTACTAGAGAACGTGACGGCGACTCGCGCCTCCGATCTCCGCCCGGACCACGGCCCTGTAAGGTAAAGATTACTAGAGACCGTGACGGCGACTCGCGCCTCCGATCTCCGCCCGAACCACGGCCCTGTAAGGTAAAGATTACTAGAGACCGCGACGGCGACTCGCGCCTCCGATCTCCGCCCGGACCACGGCCCTGTAAGGTAAAGATTACTAGAGACCGTGACGGCGACTCGCGCCTCCGATCTCCGCCCGGACCACGGCCCTGTAAGGTAAAGATTACTAGAGACCGTGACGGCGACTCGCGCCTCCGATCTCCGCCCGGACCACGGCCCTGTAAGGTAAAGATTACTAGAGACCGTGACGGCGACTCGCGCCTCCGATCTCCGCCCGGACCACGGCCCTGTAAGGTAAAGATTACTAGAGACCGCGACGGCGACTCGCGCCTCCGATCTCCGCCCGAACCACGCCCCTGTAAGGTAAAGATTACTAGAGACCGTGACGGCGACTCGCGCCTCCGATCTCCGCCCGAACCACGGCCCTGTAAGGTAAAGATTACTAGAGACCGCGACGGCGACTCGCGCCTCCGATCTCCGCCCGGACCACGGCCCTGTAAGGTAAAGATTACTAGAGACCGTGACGGCGACTCGCGCCTCCGATCTCCGCCCGGACCACGGCCCTGTAAGGTAAAGATTACTAGAGACCGTGACGGCGACTCGCGCCTCCGATCTCCGCCCGGACCACGGCCCTGTAAGGTAAAGATTACTAGAGACCGCGACGGCGACTCGCGCCTCCGATCTCCGCCCGGACCACTGCCCTGTAAGGTAAAGATTACTAGAGACCGCGACGGCGACTCGCGCCTCCGATCTCCGCCCGGACCACGGCCCTGTAAGGTAAAGATTACTAGAGACCGTGACGGCGACTCGCGCCTCCGATCTCCGCCCGAACCACGCCCCTGTAAGGTAAAGATTACTAGAGACCGCGACGGCGACTCGCGCCTCCGATCTCCGCCCGGACCACGGCCCTGTAAGGTAAAGATTACTAGAGACCGCGACGGCGACTCGCGCCTCCGATCTCCGCCCGGACCACGGCCCTGTAAGGTAAAGATTACTAGAGACCGCGACGGCGACTCGCGCCTCCGATCTCCGCCCGGACCACGGCCCTGTAAGGTAAAGATTACTAGAGACCGCGACGGCGACTCCGGCCTCCGATCTCCTCCCGAACCACGCCCCTGTAAGGTAAAGATTACTAGAGACCGTGACGGCGACTCGCGCCTCCGACCTCCGCCCGGACCACGGCCCTGTAAGGTAAAGATTACTAGAGACGGCGACGGCGACTCGCGCCTCCGATCTCCGCCCGGACCACGGCCCTGTAAGGTAAAGATTACTAGAGACCGCGACGGCGACTCGCGCCTCCGATCTCCGCCCGGACCACGGCCCTGTAAGGTAAAGATTACTAGAGACCGCGACGGCGACTCGCGCCTCCGATCTCCGCCCGGACCACGGCCCTGTAAGGTAAAGATTACTAGAGACCGCGACGGCGACTCGCGCCTCCGATCTCCGCCCGGACCACGGCCCTGTAAGGTAAAGATTACTAGAGACCGCGACGGCGACTCGCGCCTCCGATCTCCGCCCGGACCACGGCCCTGTAAGGTAAAGATTACTAGAGACCGCGACGGCGACTCGCGCCTCCGATCTCCGCCCGGACCACGGCCCTGTAAGGTAAAGATTACTAGAGACCGTGACGGCGACTCGCGCCTCCGATTTCCGCCCGGACCACGGCCCTGTAAGGTAAAGATTACTAGAGACCGCGACGGCGACTCGCGCCTCCGATCTCCTCCCGAACCACGCCCCTGTAAGGTAAAGATTACTAGAGACCGTGACGGCGACTCGCGCCTCCGACCTCCGCCCGGACCACGGCCCTGTAAGGTAAAGATTACTAGAGACCGCGCCAGCGACTCGCGCCTCCGATCTCCGCCCGGACCACGGCCCTGTAAGGTAAAGATTACTAGAGACCGCGACGGCGACTCGCGCCTCCGATCTCCGCCCGGACCACGGCCCTGTAAGGTAAAGATTACTAGAGACCGCGACGGCGACTCGCGCCTCCGATCTCCGCCCGGACCACGGCCCTGTAAGGTAAAGATTACTAGAGACCGTGACGGCGACTCGCGCCTCCGATCTCCGCCCGGACCACGGCCCTGTAAGGTAAAGATTACTAGAGACCGTGACGGCGACTCGCGCCTCCGATCTCCGCCCGGACCACGGCCCTGTAAGGTAAAGATTACTAGAGACCGCGACGGCGACTCGCGCCTCCGATCTCCGCCCGGACCACGGCCCTGTAAGGTAAAGATTACTAGAGACCGCGACGGCGACTCGCGCCTCCGATCTCCGCCCGGACCACGGCCCTGTAAGGTAAAGATTCCTAGAGACCGCGACGGCGACTCGCGCCTCCGATCTCCGCCCGGACCACGGCCCTGTAAGGTAAAGATTACTAGAGACCGCGACGGCGACTCGCGCCTCCGATCTCCGCCCGGACCACGGCCCTGTAAGGTAAAGATTACTAGAGACCGCGACGGCGACTCGCGCCTCCGATCTCCGCCCGGACCACGGCCCTGTAAGGTAAAGATTACTAGAGACCGTGACGGCGACTCGCGCCTCCGATCTCCGCCCGGACCACGGCCCTGTAAGGTAAAGATTACTAGAGACCGTGACGGCGACTCGCGCCTCCGATCTCCGCCCGAACCACGCCCCTGTAAGGTAAAGATTACTAGAGACCGCGACGGTGACTCGCGCCTCCGATCTCCGCCCGGACCACGGCCCTGTAAGGTAAAGATTACTAGAGACCGCGACGGCGACTCGCGCCTCCGATCTCCGCCCGAACCACGGCCCTGTAAGGTAAAGATTACTAGAGACCGCGACGGCGACTCGCGCCTCCGATCTCCGCCCGAACCACGCCCCTGTAAGGTAAAGATTACTAGAGACCGCGACGGCGACTCGCGCCTCCGATCTCCGCCCGAACCACGCCCCTGTAAGGTAAAGATTACTAGAGACCGCGACGGCGACTCGCGCCTCCGATCTCCGCCCGGACCACGGCCCTGTAAGGTAAAGATTACTAGAGACCGTGACGGCGACTCGCGCCTCCGATCTCCGCCCGGACCACGGCCCTGTAAGGTAAAGATTACTAGAGACCGCGACGGCGACTCGCGCCTCCGATCTCCGCCCGGACCACGGCCCTGTAAGGTAAAGATTACTAGAGACCGCGACGGCGACTCGCGCCTCCGATCTCCGCCCGGACCACGGCCCTGTAAGGTAAAGATTACTAGAGACCGCGACGGCGACTCGCGCCTCCGATCTCCGCCCGGACCACGGCCCTGTAAGGTAAAGATTACTAGAGACCGCGACGGCGACTCGCGCCTCCGATCTCCGCCCGGACCACGGCCCTGTAAGGTAAAGATTACTAGAGACCGCGACGGCGACTCGCGCCTCCGATCTCCGCCCGGACCACGGCCCTGTAAGGTAAAGATTACTAGAGACCGCGACGGCGACTCGCGCCTCCGATCTCCGCCCGGACCACGGCCCTGTAAGGTAAAGATTACTAGAGACCGTGACGGCGACTCGCGCCTCCGATCTCCGCCCGGACCACGGCCCTGTAAGGTAAAGATTACTAGAGACCGTGACGGCGACTCGCGCCTCCGATCTCCGCCCGAACCACGGCCCTGTAAGGTAAAGATTACTAGAGACCGCGACGGCGACTCGCGCCTCCGATCTCCGCCCGGACCACGGCCCTGTAAGGTAAAGATTACTAGAGACCGTGACGGCGACTCGCGCCTCCGATCTCCGCCCGGACCACGGCCCTGTAAGGTAAAGATTACTAGAGACCGCGACGGCGACTCGCGCCTCCGATCTCCGCCCGGACCACGGCCCTGTAAGGTAAAGATTACTAGAGACCGTGACGGCGACTCGCGCCTCCGATATCCGCCCGAACCACGCCCCTGTAAGGTAAAGATTACTAGAGACCGCGACGGCGACTCGCGCCTCCGATCTCCGCCCGGACCACGGCCCTGTAAGGTAAAGATTACTAGAGACCGCGACGGCGACTCGCGCCTCCGATCTCCGCCCGAACCACGGCCCTGTAAGGTAAAGATTACTAGAGACCGCGACGGCGACTCGCGCCTCCGATCTCCGCCCGAACCACGCCCCTGTAAGGTAAAGATTACTAGAGACCGCGACGGCGACTCGCGCCTCCGATCTCCGCCCGGACCACGGCCCTGTAAGGTAAAGATTACTAGAGACCGCGACGGCGACTCGCGCCTCCGATCTCCGCCCGGACCACGGCCCTGTAAGGTAAAGATTACTAGAGACCGCGACGGCGACTTGCGCCTCCGATCTCCGCCCGGACCACGGCCCTGTAAGGTAAAGATTACTAGAGACCGCGACGGCGACACGCGCCTCCGATCTCCGCCCGGACCACGGCCCTGTAAGGTAAAGATTACTAGAGACCGCGACGGCGACTCGCGCCTCCGATCTCCGCCTGGACCACGGCCCTGTAAGGTAAAGATTACTAGAGAACGTGACGGCGACTCGCGCCTCCGATCTCCGCCCGGACCACGGCCCTGTAAGGTAAAGATTACTAGAGACCGTGACGGCGACTCGCGCCTCCGATCTCCGCCCGAACCACGGCCCTGTAAGGTAAAGATTACTAGAGACCGCGACGGCGACTCGCGCCTCCGATCTCCGCCCGGACCACGGCCCTGTAAGGTAAAGATTACTAGAGACCGTGACGGCGACTCGCGCCTCCGACCTCCGCCCGGACCACGGCCCTGTAAGGTAAAGATTACTAGAGACCGCGCCAGCGACTCGCGCCTCCGATCTCCGCCCGGACCACGGCCCTGTAAGGTAAAGATTACTAGAGACCGCGACGGCGACTCGCGCCTCCGATCTCCGCCCGGACCACGGCCCTGTAAGGTAAAGATTACTAGAGACCGCGACGGCGACTCGCGCCTCCGATCTCCGCCCGGACCACGGCCCTGTAAGGTAAAGATTACTAGAGACCGTGACGGCGACTCGCGCCTCCGATCTCCGCCCGGACCACGGCCCTGTAAGGTAAAGATTACTAGAGACCGTGACGGCGACTCGCGCCTCCGATCTCCGCCCGGACCACGGCCCTGTAAGGTAAAGATTACTAGAGACCGCGACGGCGACTCGCGCCTCCGATCTCCGCCCGGACCACGGCCCTGTAAGGTAAAGATTACTAGAGACCGCGACGGCGACTCGCGCCTCCGATCTCCGCCCAGACCACGGCCCTGTAAGGTAAAGATTCCTAGAGACCGCGACGGCGACTCGCGCCTCCGATCTCCGCCCGGACCACGGCCCTGTAAGGTAAAGATTACTAGAGACCGCGACGGCGACTCGCGCCTCCGATCTCCGCCCGGACCACGGCCCTGTAAGGTAAAGATTACTAGAGACCGCGACGGCGACTCGCGCCTCCGATCTCCGCCCGGACCACGGCCCTGTAAGGTAAAGATTACTAGAGACCGTGACGGCGACTCGCGCCTCCGATCTCCGCCCGGACCACGGCCCTGTAAGGTAAAGATTACTAGAGACCGTGACGGCGACTCGCGCCTCCGATCTCCGCCCGAACCACGCCCCTGTAAGGTAAAGATTACTAGAGACCGCGACGGTGACTCGCGCCTCCGATCTCCGCCCGGACCACGGCCCTGTAAGGTAAAGATTACTAGAGACCGCGACGGCGACTCGCGCCTCCGATCTCCGCCCGAACCACGGCCCTGTAAGGTAAAGATTACTAGAGACCGCGACGGCGACTCGCGCCTCCGATCTCCGCCCGAACCACGCCCCTGTAAGGTAAAGATTACTAGAGACCGCGACGGCGACTCGCGCCTCCGATCTCCGCCCGAACCACGCCCCTGTAAGGTAAAGATTACTAGAGACCGCGACGGCGACTCGCGCCTCCGATCTCCGCCCGGACCACGGCCCTGTAAGGTAAAGATTACTAGAGACCGTGACGGCGACTCGCGCCTCCGATCTCCGCCCGGACCACGGCCCTGTAAGGTAAAGATTACTAGAGACCGCGACGGCGACTCGCGCCTCCGATCTCCGCCCGGACCACGGCCCTGTAAGGTAAAGATTACTAGAGACCGCGACGGCGACTCGCGCCTCCGATCTCCGCCCGGACCACGGCCCTGTAAGGTAAAGATTACTAGAGACCGCGACGGCGACTCGCGCCTCCGATCTCCGCCCGGACCACGGCCCTGTAAGGTAAAGATTACTAGAGACCGCGACGGCGACTCGCGCCTCCGATCTCCGCCCGGACCACGGCCCTGTAAGGTAAAGATTACTAGAGACCGCGACGGCGACTCGCGCCTCCGATCTCCGCCCGGACCACGGCCCTGTAAGGTAAAGATTACTAGAGACCGCGACGGCGACTCGCGCCTCCGATCTCCGCCCGGACCACGGCCCTGTAAGGTAAAGATTACTAGAGACCGTGACGGCGACTCGCGCCTCCGATCTCCGCCCGGACCACGGCCCTGTAAGGTAAAGATTACTAGAGACCGTGACGGCGACTTGCGCCTCCGATCTCCGCCCGAACCACGGCCCTGTAAGGTAAAGATTACTAGAGACCGCGACGGCGACTCGCGCCTCCGATCTCCGCCCGGACCACGGCCCTGTAAGGTAAAGATTACTAGAGACCGTGACGGCGACTCGCGCCTCCGATCTCCGCCCGGACCACGGCCCTGTAAGGTAAAGATTACTAGAGACCGCGACGGCGACTCGCGCCTCCGATCTCCGCCCGGACCACGGCCCTGTAAGGTAAAGATTACTAGAGACCGTGACGGCGACTCGCGCCTCCGATCTCCGCCCGAACCACGCCCCTGTAAGGTAAAGATTACTAGAGACCGCGACGGCGACTCGCGCCTCCGATCTCCGCCCGGACCACGGCCCTGTAAGGTAAAGATTACTAGAGACCGCGACGGCGACTCGCGCCTCCGATCTCCGCCCGAACCACGGCCCTGTAAGGTAAAGATTACTAGAGACCGCGACGGCGACTCGCGCCTCCGATCTCCGCCCGAACCACGCCCCTGTAAGGTAAAGATTACTAGAGACCGCGACGGCGACTCGCGCCTCCGATCTCCGCCCGGACCACGGCCCTGTAAGGTAAAGATTACTAGAGACCGCGACGGCGACTCGCGCCTCCGATCTCCGCCCGGACCACGGCCCTGTAAGGTAAAGATTACTAGAGACCGCGACGGCGACTTGCGCCTCCGATCTCCGCCCGGACCACGGCCCTGTAAGGTAAAGATTACTAGAGACCGCGACGGCGACACGCGCCTCCGATCTCCGCCCGGACCACGGCCCTGTAAGGTAAAGATTACTAGAGACCGCGACGGCGACTCGCGCCTCCGATCTCCGCCTGGACCACGGCCCTGTAAGGTAAAGATTACTAGAGAACGTGACGGCGACTCGCGCCTCCGATCTCCGCCCGGACCACGGCCCTGTAAGGTAAAGATTACTAGAGACCGTGACGGCGACTCGCGCCTCCGATCTCCGCCCGAACCACGCCCCTGTAAGGTAAAGATTACTAGAGACCGCGACGGCGACACGCGCCTCCGATCTCCGCCCGGACCACGGCCCTGTAAGGTAAAGATTACTAGAGACCGCGACGGCGACTCGCGCCTCCGATCTCCGCCTGGACCACGGCCCTGTAAGGTAAAGATTACTAGAGACCGTGACGGCGACTCGCGCCTCCGATCTCCGCCCGGACCACGGCCCTGTAAGGTAAAGATTACTAGAGACCGCGACGGCGACTCGCGCCTCCGATCTCCGCCCGAACCACGCCCCTGTAAGGTAAAGATTACTAGAGACCGTGACGGCGACTCGCGCCTCCGATCTCCGCCCGAACCACGGCCCTGTAAGGTAAAGATTACTAGAGACCGCGACGGCGACTCGCGCCTCCGATCTCCGCCCGGACCACGGCCCTGTAAGGTAAAGATTACTAGAGACCGTGACGGCGACTCGCGCCTCCGATCTCCGCCCGGACCACGGCCCTGTAAGGTAAAGATTACTAGAGACCGTGACGGCGACTCGCGCCTCCGATCTCCGCCCGGACCACGGCCCTGTAAGGTAAAGATTACTAGAGACCGCGACGGCGACTCGCGCCTCCGATCTCCGCCCGGACCACGGCCCTGTAAGGTAAAGATTACTAGAGACCGCGACGGCGACTCGCGCCTCCGATCTCCGCCCGGACCACGGCCCTGTAAGGTAAAGATTACTAGAGACCGTGACGGCGACTCGCGCCTCCGATCTCCGCCCGAACCACGCCCCTGTAAGGTAAAGATTACTAGAGACCGCGACGGCGACTCGCGCCTCCGATCTCCGCCCGGACCACGGCCCTGTAAGGTAAAGATTACTAGAGACCGCGACGGCGACTCGCGCCTCCGATCTCCGCCCGAACCACGGCCCTGTAAGGTAAAGATTACTAGAGACCGCAACGGCGACTCGCGCTTCCGATCTCCGCCCGAACCACGCCCCTGTAAGGTAAAGATTACTAGAGACCGCGACGGCGACTCGCGCCTCCGATCTCCGCCCGAACCACGCCCCTGTAAGGTAAAGATTACTAGAGACCGCGACGGCGACTCGCGCCTCCGATCTCCGCCCGGACCACGGCCCTGTAAGGTAAAGATTACTAGAGACCGTGACGGCGACTCGCGCCTCCGATCTCCGCCCGGACCACGGCCCTGTAAGGTAAAGATTACTAGAGACCGCGACGGCGACTCGCGCCTCCGATCTCCGCCCGGACCACGGCCCTGTAAGGTAAAGATTACTAGAGACCGTGACGGCGACTCGCGCCTCCGATCTCCGCCCGAACCACGCCCCTGTAAGGTAAAGATTACTAGAGACCGCGACGGCGACTCGCGCCTCCGATCTCCGCCCGGACCACGGCCCTGTAAGGTAAAGATTACTAGAGACCGTGACGGCGACTCGCGCCTCCGATCTCCGCCCGGACCACGGCCCTGTAAGGTAAAGATTACTAGAGACCGTGACGGCGACTCGCGCCTCCGATCTCTGCCCGAACCACGCCCCTGTAAGGTAAAGATTACTAGAGACCGCGACGGCGACTCGCGCCTCCGATCTCCGCCCGGACCACGGCCCTGTAAGGTAAAGATTACTAGAGACCGTGACGGCGACTCGCGCCTCCGATCTCCGCCCGGACCACGGCCCTGTAAGGTAAAGATTACTAGAGACCGTGACGGCGACTCGCGCCTCCGATCTCCGCCCGGACCACGGCCCTGTAAGGTAAAGATTACTAGAGACCGTGACGGCGACTCGCGCCTCCGATCTCCGCCCGGACCACGGCCCTGTAAGGTAAAGATTACTAGAGACCGTGACGGCGACTCGCGCCTCCGATCTCCGCCCGGACCACGGCTCTGTAAGGTAAAGATTACTAGAGACCGTGACGGCGACTCGCGCCTCCAATCTCCGCCCGGACCACGGCCCTGTAAGGTAAAGATTACTAGAGACCGTGACGGCGACTCGCGCCTCCGATCTCCGCCCGGACCACGGCCCTGTAAGGTAAAGATTACTAGAGACCGTGACGGCGACTCGCGCCTCCGATCTCCGCCCGGACCACGGCCCTGTAAGGTAAAGATTACTAGAGACCGTGACGGCGACTCGCGCCTCCGATCTCCGCCCGGACCACGGCCCTGTAAGGTAAAGATTACTAGAGACCGTGACGGCGACTCGCGCCTCCGATCTCCGCCCGGACCACGGCCCTGTAAGGTAAAGATTACTAGAGACCGTGACGGCGACTCGCGCCTCCGATCTCCGCCCGGACCACGGCCCTGTAAGGTAAAGATTACTAGAGACCGTGACGGCGACTCGCGCCTCCGATCTCCGCCCGGACCACGGCCCTGTAAGGTAAAGATTACTAGAGACCGTGACGGCGACTCGCGCCTCCGATCTCCGCCCGGACCACGGCCCTGTAAGGTAAAGATTACTAGAGACCGTGACGGCGACTCGCGCCTCCGATCTCCGCCCGGACCACGGCCCTGTAAGGTAAAGATTACTAGAGACCGTGACGGCGACTCGCGCCTCCGATCTCCGCCCGGACCACGGCCCTGTAAGGTAAAGATTACTAGAGACCGTGACGGCGACTCGCGCCTCCGATCTCCGCCCGGACCACGGCCCTGTAAGGTAAAGATTACTAGAGACCGTGACGGCGACTCGCGCCTCCGATCTCCGCCCGGACCACGGCCCTGTAAGGTAAAGATTACTAGAGACCGTGACGGCGACTCGCGCCTCCGATCTCCGCCCGGACCACGGCCCTGTAAGGTAAAGATTACTAGAGACCGTGACGGCGACTCGCGCCTCCGATCTCCGCCCGGACCACGGCCCTGTAAGGTAAAGATTACTAGAGACCGTGACGGCGACTCGCGCCTCCGATCTCCGCCCGGACCACGGCCCTGTAAGGTAAAGATTACTAGAGACCGTGACGGCGACTCGCGCCTCCGATCTCCGCCCGGACCACGGCCCTGTAAGGTAAAGATTACTAGAGACCGTGACGGCGACTCGCGCCTCCGATCTCCGCCCGGACCACGGCCCTGTAAGGTAAAGATTACTAGAGACCGTGACGGCGACTCGCGCCTCCGATCTCCGCCCGGACCACGGCCCTGTAAGGTAAAGATTACTAGAGACCGTGACGGCGACTCGCGCCTCCGATCTCCGCCCGGACCACGGCCCTGTAAGGTAAAGATTACTAGAGACCGTGACGGCGACTCGCGCCTCCGATCTCCGCCCGGACCACGGCCCTGTAAGGTAAAGATTACTAGAGACCGTGACGGCGACTCGCGCCTCCGATCTCCGCCCGGACCACGGCCCTGTAAGGTAAAGATTACTAGAGACCGTGACGGCGACTCGCGCCTCCGATCTCCGCCCGGACCACGGCCCTGTAAGGTAAAGATTACTAGAGACCGTGACGGCGACTCGCGCCTCCGATCTCCGCCCGGACCACGGCCCTGTAAGGTAAAGATTACTAGAGACCGTGACGGCGACTCGCGCCTCCGATCTCCGCCCGGACCACGGCCCTGTAAGGTAAAGATTACTAGAGACCGTGACGGCGACTCGCGCCTCCGATCTCCGCCCGGACCACGGCCCTGTAAGGTAAAGATTACTAGAGACCGTGACGGCGACTCGCGCCTCCGATCTCCGCCCGGACCACGGCCCTGTAAGGTAAAGATTACTAGAGACCGTGACGGCGACTCGCGCCTCCGATCTCCGCCCGGACCACGGCCCTGTAAGGTAAAGATTACTAGAGACCGTGACGGCGACTCGCGCCTCCGATCTCCGCCCGGACCACGGCCCTGTAAGGTAAAGATTACTAGAGACCGTGACGGCGACTCGCGCCTCCGATCTCCGCCCGGACCACGGCCCTGTAAGGTAAAGATTACTAGAGACCGTGACGGCGACTCGCGCCTCCGATCTCCGCCCGGACCACGGCCCTGCAAGGTAAAGATTACTAGAGACCGTGACGGCGACTCGCGCCTCCGATCTCCGCCCGGACCACGGCCCTGCAAGGTAAAGATTACTAGAGACCGTGACGGCGACTCGCGCCTCCGATCTCCGCCCGGACCACGGCCCTGTAAGGTAAAGATTACTAGAGACCGTGACGGCGACTCGCGCCTCCGATCTCCGCCCGGACCACGGCCCTGTAAGGTAAAGATTACTAGAGACCGCGACGGCGACTCGCGCCTCCGATCTCCGCCCGGACCACGGCCCTGTAAGGTAAAGATTACTAGAGACCGCGACGGCGACTCGCGCCTCCGATCTCCGCCCGGACCACGGCCCTGTAAGGTAAAGATTACTAGAGACCGTGACGGCGACTCGCGCCTCCGATCTCCGCCCGGACCACGCCCCTGTAAGGTAAAGACTACTAGAGACCGCGACGGCGACTCGCGCCTCCGATCTCCGCCCGAACCACGCCCCTGTAAGGTAAAAATTACTAGAGACCGTGACAGCGACCTACTGAACGCGCATTTCTTCAAGTCCATTAGAGAACCACACAACCCGTTTCGTAACTTTTAAGTTGCATCTTCTGGTGCACATAAATGCTGTGTCATATTACAGGGCGTTGTTACAGAATGCCACAGAGTAACAGTTGGCTTGACTAGGCTTCTCAGTGCAAAAATCTATCATCAGTGGTCAGTATTTGTTAAAATCATGAACTCTCATCACTTTAGCAATTAAAATATGTTCCGGTCGACCTATGCCAATCAACAGACAATATCCCTCCTAAAGGTTACCCAGGAAAATATTGGGTCCGAAAGCCGACACACCTATGTGTGTTTGTACCAAGGTAATAATAATAATCGTAGCAGCTGGAAACACAACCTACGAGGCGTCCTGCGTGTTGGAGCACGTGCAGTGTCTGCCGCCCGTTTACTGAGACGGTTAAGGAAATCAACTCACGTAATTACAAAGAAGACCATTAAAACCCCAACACCGTGACACATTAAATTTGCATGAACCATACTACTATATGCCTGGATATGTGAATGACTGATATTTCGGCGCAAGTACACAAAGTAGGGGTGAGTTAATCCATCAAAATACATAAGGTATGATTATGCTGCAGATTTCTAATTCAGGAAAAGCAATTGGATGTTAGTTGTGTAAATATATTATAACGAAAAGTGTGTCTGAATTAGATAGCAGTAGTATCGTGCCACCAATTGTCAGCCATTACGAATCATGGACTCTGGCTTAGATTTTAAGCAACATACAACGACGTCCATAATTTGTCATCCAAACTTAGTTCTCAGTCGGACTGGAGACTTAATTACTGCCATCGGTGGAATTTTATGTGCTAAATCTCGCACAATGTATGTTCTAAGCCCACATACAAAATTACTCACGTCTTTTTCGTACTAAACTGTATAGTCACTACAATTTCTCTATTTGCTATAGTTCCTGCTGTTATAATTTTATTGGACAGCAGCATATTCTCAATTCCTTTTCTGTTGTGGAGTGGATGGACTGAACCAGCATTTGGTTGCTGCCATCATTTTCTGTGCTTCGGACCCATGGACAAAGTTCTTAAACGACATTCTGAAAACTGCAGCATATGTTGGACTTATTTCAAAGCACCTGAAAAGTTTACAACGCAACACCGGCACCAAATGAAATTTTTGGATTCTAAAGGTCGTCGTAAGGGAGTCTAAGAGCAAGACTGAGACATTATGGGTAATGGAATACGCTTCGGTGCTTGATTTTTCAGAACCGGGTATCCTCCTTTTCCAGACAAATACGGCAACCGTGGCGGTTGTTATACAGCGGTTATGCACTTTTAATTTTACATTCCATGAGGTTTTCAGCTTTTTACCTCTAGGATAAAAGTTTCCCACAATTCAAGAGAAAGTGCAACGGTCAAGTCAGGCCTGAACGCAGACGTGCAGGGCTGATCCGCTTATGTTTCATCAGTATGAATGTAGTTTAAGTTGGCTTATTTACCCCTTTTTTGTTACTTCATTTTCTCACAAGGGATGGTGAGGTTGGCTGGCACAGATAAAATTCCCACTTTTCAGCCGAGAGGATTTATAAAATACAGAGACATAGTTTTAAAATTATGTAAATGAAAAATGTACATTTATGAGCCGAAACATTATGACCATTTGCTTAATATCTTCGTACATCGGTGAATCAACACACAACAGTGATGCTACGTTTCATGGATTCAACATGTCGTTGATATATTTCCGGAAATATATGGGACCAGATGTCTGCCGACAGGTAACGCAATTCTTATAAATTATCTGCCAGTGACTTATAAGTGTTGAACTGGCTCCTGTAATTACGTCAGATGTTTTCAGTGGCTTCATATCAGGGCAATCTGATGACAAAGACATCACCATGTGTTCACAACCATCCTATCAGATCAATACAGTACGATTCTGGCCCTGCAATGCAGACAATAAACCTCCTCTAAGATAGCATCATCGTCGATGAAGAACTCAAGCATGAGTGGATGCAGGTTGACCGCTATAGCGTTCATGTTCTCGGAGGTCTTCGAATACTACCATAGTTCCACGGAAGCATAGGTGAACGTGCCCCATAGGATAAAACTGCTACACTGGGCTGCGGCTATGATGCGATGCATGTATCGAGCAGCTGTTCTTCCTCTAATGAAGATCTGTCTTTGATACTAGTATACATCTGGCCACGAATGCCAATTTTTGCTGTGCCATTCTGATTTTTATGTCCTCCTCGCTCCGTCAGTTATGGGTTATTTTGCTGAGAAGGTAGCGGAATTCCTTAACGTCATCTATTTTGTGATCACCTATCCTGATGTTAAGCTTCTGTTCTCATTTCTGCTATTTCTCATTACTTTCTCTTTCTTCGATTTACTCTCAATTCATATTCTGCACTCATTTGACTCCTCGTTCCATTGCTTCTTCAATGTATAGATTGCACAGTAGAAGCGAAAAATTACATTCCGGCCTTACACTCTTTTTAATGCGAGCTCTTCGTTCTTGGTCTTCCAGTCTTTTTGTTCCCTCTTGGCTCCACAGATATTGTATGTATGTTACCCATATTCTCCAATAGTGTATCCCTATTTTTCTCAGAGTTCCAAGCACCCTGCATCACTTTTTTGATATCTGACACATACACAATTTTCTTTCCCTTTCTTCTATATATTATTCTTGACAGCAACTTGCGTGCATAAGCTGCTAAGTCGACTGCCATGACTTTCACACTTGTGGATGATATTTTTCCGAAATCCATATGATACATCGCCAGAGTCGTACCTTCTGCACACCAAAGTGAATACCGGTAGATGTTTTCTTCCCACTTACACCTATTATTTTATAAATTGTGATGAAATCTCCTCTATTCCTTCTGCCTTATTGGATCTAAAGTCTGCCAAAGTTCTTTCAAAAATGGTTCAAAGGGCTCTGAGCACTATGGGACTTAACATCTATGGTCATCAGTCCCCTAGAACTTAGAACTACTTAAACCTAACTAACCTAAGGACAGCACACAACACCCAGCCATCACGAGGCAGAGAAAATCCCTGACCCCGCCGGGAATCGAACCCGGGAACCCGGGCGTGGGAAGCGAGAACGCTACCGCACGACCACGAGATGAGGGCCAAAGTTCTTTCAATATATGATTATAACACTGGATCCGCCTGTCTCATACATCTTGCTCATCAAGTAGAAGAGTTTTCTCATGGCTAGCTCTCCCAAGGCTATCAATAATTAGCACGGAATGTTGTCTACTGCCAAAACTCTTTTAAATTCTCGTTCTAACACTGGATTAGCTATTTCGTCTATACGGACTCCTGTTTCTGCTTCTACACCATCAGACAAGTCTTCCCCCTTAAAGGCCTTCAATATACTTTTACCACCTATCCGCTCTCCCCTCTGCATTTAACAGTGGCATTCCCAATGCACTCTCAATGTTACCGCCATTGCTTTTAATTTCACCGAAAGTTCTTTTGATATTTCTGTGCTGAGAGAGTCCTTCCGACACACATTTCTTTTTCGGTTACTTACCGTTTTATATGCAGCCATTTCGCTTTGCTCTCCTGCACTACCTATTTATTTCATTCCTAAGTTACTTATATTTCTGTTCTCCCGAATTTCCCAGAACATTTTACTCCCTTCTTTTAACGATCAAGCAAAAGTATTTAATCTTTTACCCAAAATTTCTTCGCAGTTGGCTTCCTTGTACCTATGTTTTCCATTCTAACTTCCGTGATTGCACTTTTTAGAGATGTCCATTTTTCTTCAACTGTGTTGCCTACTGAACTATTTCTTATTGAAGTGCCTAGAGCAGCAGAGAGGTTGATCCGTATCTCCTCATTGCTTAGTGCTTCCGTGTCCCACTTCTTTGGGCATCATTTTTTTCATCTTACTTTTTATCACTACTAAATTGTTATCAGAGTCTTTATCTGCTCTTGGATACGCCTTAAAATTCAGTATCTTATTTCGGAATCTTTTCCTAACCATGAAGTAATCTAACTGAAATCATCCCTTGTTTCCCGGACTTTTGCTCGTATACCACATTCTCTTGTGATTCTTGAACAGAATATTCGCTATTACTAGTTGAAATTTATTTTAGAACTCAGTTAGTTTCTCTCGTATTTCATTCATATTACCGAATACATTTTCTCCCGTAACCCTTTCTCCCCTACAACCACACTCCAATCTCCCATGATTATTAGATTTTGAAATCCCTTTCCGTCTTGAATTACCCGTTCACTGTATTCATATACTTTCTGCACCTCTTCATCTTCAGATTATGACGTCGGTATGTATAACTGAATTATCTTTGTCGGTGTTGGTTTACTGACAGTTCTGATGAGATCAAACCTATCTCTGAACTGTTCACAGTAACACAATCTCTGCCCTAACTTCCTATTGATTACGAATCCTACTCCCGTTATTCCATTCTCTGTTACTGTCGATATTACCCTGTACTGATCCGACTTAAACATTAACTCTTAAACATTACGTATTTGTTATTCCAAAACAAAAAAGGATCCTACATACTGCCCGTGCAAAACACTGTAGATGCAATGCAACCGTGGCTCGATATAGCGACCACTAACTTTGGTACAGAAATTGACCCTACGAACCATGTTGTGGTATGGTATGTCTTCAGTTTCTAGTGCGGCGGCCAGAACTCGCGTCAGCAGATCTTTCTCTACAAGAGTCTCGTAGCAAAGTAGACGTTAAGTGACACCAGGTGACCGTCTGATGTAGTACACTTCATCGTGTCTACCCTATTGCATACCAGTACAAAAAACTCTAAGACTTTTCTCTTTCCCTCAGAAGAAGTCGACACATTACACAACTAAATTGAAACCGTTTCTGGGCATGGGTTCCTGTTCAAAATATTATGTGCTCACTGCCTTATACAAGTCCTAAAACTTTGTAACGGGAATATCCGAACACTCTGTAGACGCAAATAGCGAGTTAGTGCGAATGAACTAGCTGTCTATAACGCCTGTGAGCATTTGGTTGACCATTACCTACTCGACTTTCTTAGCATGAGGCCTGAAATATACTAGCAGATATACACGCTGCCTAGAAAGTAGTTTCCTCAGCTGTACGGCTCTGTAGGAAGCACTCAGAACTCAGTCTAACAGAGACTAACAAAAAAGATAAATAATACAGCGATTCTATGAAGAACTTATTGAGCAGCACCAGTAGGAAGAAAAATTGTGAATAGTCGCTTGAGCAGAAACAAATGGCCTTCGAAACACTCGGTATACATTTCGCAGATGAGACGCGTCTCGTTGTGAATTACGGGATTCCTACTGCCTGCAGTCGATCTGTATTCTGTTAAGCCGTTACAGTGGAAGTCTGGCAGTTAAACTTTCCTCCGAGCCGAAATTGATGGTTGCGTGCGTCGTTTGTCAGACCTCGTTTTCCGATAATAAGACAAGCGCTAATTACTTCCTGTTTCCCATTTCCTCTGTTTATCAATTGTGATTAAATTCCCTGTTGATTGACGTCCAAGCCGACGCACAATGTGGATCTCAGGAAATAGCTTGTAGATTTAAATTGAAACTGCGATTTGCTCAGTTGGTTTAGTTTATTGTTCTCCTAGGCGCCACAAAAAGCAACACTTAACGGCGTATTACTGGGTAAAACAGAAACATCTTGCGGAAATATCAGTAAGTAGGAAAACGGCTCATTCAAATTATTGTACTAAAGGCTTCTTGAAACTAAAGATTTATATATTATTATGTTACACGGATGAATACGACGAGGAAAATGCAGTAAGTCCTGCAGAGGACCGACTCTTGGTGCATGGAGCAGGAATTGACTCGCAGCATAGACCAATGTTAAGTACTGCGGCGTTCCTAGACAGAAAGACCCATTATTGTATGATTACACTATTGTAGAATAATCTCAGGAAGTAGTTAAGGCCATAAAATATATAGTAGTGTGGATCCTTAGGACAGCACAGGGAGCCATGGAGAGATCAATGCTGGGCTATACAAGAAAGGACAGGAAAAGGGCAGATGACATCCGGTCTGTGACGAAGGTTAATGACATCTTAGAGACAGTAGGTTCCTTGAAATGGCAGTGGGCTGGCCACGTCGCAAGAAGAAAAGACAACAGATGGACGAAGCTAGTACTGGATCGGAGTCCGAGGGAGCACCGGAGGCCTAGAGGAAGACCACCAGACAGATGGAACAAAGACAGCAAGAAGATGGCTGGTAACACCTGGCAGAGAACTGCCCAAGACCGTCCCACTTGGAGAAGATTGCTGAAAGCCTACCTGAATCCGCGACTCGAAGAGGCCACATCATTTAATGATTGAATTGGCTGATGATGATGATGATGATGATGATGAGATACGAGCGATTTGAAATGGAACGATCAGACAAATTTTATCATGAGTAATGCAGATGACAGATTGAGATTCATTCATACAATCTTAAGGAAATGTAGCCCATCAATAAAAGAAGTTGCGTGCAAAACACTCGTTCGACAAATACTTGAATAACGCTCATCAGTATGGGAACCGTACCAGATCGAAGTGGAGGGGAAAATAGAGCCGATCCCAAGAAGAGCAGCGCATTTCGTTACAGGTTGATGTAGTAAACACGAACGCGGCACAGACATAATCAACGAACTCCAATGGCAGACGCAGCGAAAGAGGCCTTCTGAATCGCAGTGAGGTTTATTGCCAAAGTATCGAGAGCGTGGTTTCCTAGAAGAGCGCGCAAGTATATTTCTTCCTCCAATGTATAGCACGCGAAAAGCTCATGAAGATAAAAGTGGACTGCTTAGATACCACATGGGGCATAACAGCAATCGCTCCTCCCGCAAACTATTCACGTGCGGAACAGGAAAAGAGGGGCTATGACAGTGGTACAAAGAAAGTACCCTCCGCCACATACCGCAAGATGGCTTGCGAAGTATAATTGTAGATGAAGATGTAGGTTGTAGCCTAGAATTGTTCTATGGAGGACAAACCAGGAGATCGGGCAGGCCAGGCGTGGATCCAAATATTGTGACGTACTTCAAAGTATTTGTCTTGTGAAGTACTGGAATATGCCATTTGGACTCTGGTCGTAAATGACAACAGGGCTTAACATTCCTTCCACATACTGAGAAACGTTTAACATCTCTTCAGCAAACTCCAAATCATCCATTTTATGATATCTATACAGTTCTCGGGAATCGTTGCTTTCCTTATGCTTTCAGCACGTCATCTAGGGTAACATGTGCCGTTATCTGACTATTTCAGTCAGAATGTAGACTCATCACTGAACACCAGAGAATGCCACTCGATATCCAAGCTGAACCTGGCTCTACACCGTGTAAGTCTCAGGGGTATGCTTCACTGGTGAACAACCCATAACAGTTTGGTTTACAGTGATGTGACAAAATGAACGCGTACGTCCTAACATCGCGTAGGACCTCGTTTTGCCCGGCTTAGTGCAGTAGCTCGACGATACATGGACAACAAGTCGTTCGAAGTCCTCTGTAGAAATATTGAGCTATGCTGCCTATAGTTGTCGATATTTGAGAAAGTTTTACCGGTGCAGGCTGTTGTGCAGGAACTGACATGTCGATTATGTCCCATAAACGTTCCATGAGATTCTTACCGGGCGACCTGAGTTCCTAATCATTCACTCGAATTGCCTAAAATGTTCTTCTAACTAATCACGAACAATTACAGCCCGTTGACAAGGCATATTCCCATCCACAAAAAATTCATTTTTGTTTGGAAAATGAAGCCCACGAATGTCTGCAAATGGACTTCAAGTAGCTGAACATAACTATTTCCAGTGAGTTGGACCAGAGAATCCAGCCTGTTCGATGTAAACATAGCCCACATCATTATGGAGCCACCAACATCTTGCACAATGCCTTGTTGACAACTTGAGTCCATGGCTTCGTGAGGTCTGCGCCACATTCGAACCTTACCATCAACTCCTACCAACTGAAATCGGGACTCATCTGACTCGCACTCGGTTTCAAGTCGTCGAGTGTCCAACGAATATTGTGACGAGGCTGCAAGCGATGTCGTGCTGTTAGCAAAGGCATACGCGTCGGTCTTCTGCAGTCACAACCCATTAACTTCAAATTTTGGCACACTGTCGTAATGAATACGTCGTACGTCGCACATTGATTTTTGAGGTGATTTCACGTAGTGTTGTTTGTACGTTCGCAGTGGTAGCTCTACACAAGTTCTGCTGCTTTCGGTCGTTAGGTGAAGGCCGTTGGCAGCTACGTTGTCCGTGGTGAGAGGTAATGCCTGAAATTTCGTATTCTCGGCCCGCTCTTGACGCTGTGGATCTCAGAATATTGAATTCTCTAACGAATTCCGAAATCATAAGTCCCTTGCGTCTAACTTCAACTACCATCCGACGTTCAGAGTCTGTTAATGTCCGTCGTGTGGCCATAAAGACATCGGAGGGCTTTTTACCGGAATTATCTGAGTAAAAGCGACGGCTCTGGCATTGCACTGCCGCTTTACATCTTGTTTACGAGGTACTGCCGCCATATACTACACTACTGGCCATTAAAATTGCTACACCAAGAAGAAATGCAGATGATAAACGGGTATTCATTGGAGAAATATATTATACGAGAACTGACATTTAATTACATTTTCGCGCAATTCGGGTCCATAGATCCTGAGAAATCAGTAGCCAGAACAACCACCTACGGTCGTAATAACGGCCTGCCTGGGCATTGAGGCAAACAGAGCTTGGATGGCGTGTACAGGTACAGCTGCCCATGTAGCTTCAACACGATACCACGGATCATCAAGAGTAGTGACTGGCGTATTGTGACGAACCAGTTGCTCGGCCACCATTGACCAGACGTTTTCAATTGGTGAGAGATGGCGATGAAGAATACACGCTTCCAATCTGAGTTCACCGCGATGTCGCCAAACACGTATGCGACCATCATGATGCTGTAAACAGAACCTGGAATCATTCGCAAAAATGACGTTTTGCCATTCGTGCAGCCAGGTTCGTCGTTGAGTACACCATCGCAGGCGCTCCTGTCTGTGATGCAGCATCAACGGTAACCGCAGACACGGTCTCTTAGTTGATAGTCCATGCTGCTGCAAAAGTCGTCGAACTGTTCGTGCAGACGGTGGTTGTCTTCTAAACGTCCCCATCTGTTGACTCAGTGATCGAGACGTGGCTGCACGATTCGTTACAGCCATGCGGATAAGATGCCTGTCATCTCGACTGCTAGTGATACGAGGCCGTTGGCATCCAGCACGGCGTTCCGTATTACCCTCCTGAACCCACCGATTCCATATTCTGCTAACAGTCATTGGATCTCGACCAACGGGAGCAGCAATGTCGCGATACGATAAACCGCAATCGCGATAGGCTACAATCCGACTTTTATGAAAGTCGGAAATGTGATGGTACGCATTTCTCCTCCTTACACGAGGCATCACAACAACGTTTCACCAGGCAACGCCGGTCAACTGCTGTTTGTGTATGAGAAATCGGTTGGAAACTTTCCTCATGTCAGCACGTAGTAGGTGTCACCACCGGCGCCAGCCTTGTGTGAATGCTCGGAAAAGCTAATCATTTGCATATCGGAGCATCGTCTTCCTGTCGGTTAAATTTCGGGTCTGTAGCACGTCATCTTCGTGGTGTAGCAATTTTAATGGCCAGTAGTGTATATGTGCATGTCGCTATTCCATTACTTTCGTCGCCTCAAGATAAAATGGACGTGTGGCTCTTCTTGTCACATCGCGTCCAGCTCCTCATCATTCGGTTCCTGTCATAGCATTTTACGCAGTCTGTCGGAATGATGCTCGCGTATCTTTCTTGCCAGTGATACGATGTTTGCGAAGTCCGAAACATAGCGATAAAATGCGCGTGTTTCTTGTCCTCTGGGTAACATGCGTTGCAACATCCAGCTGTGAAGTTGAGGAACGTTACACACACCCATTAATTCAATACCCATCATGTACCGACATATTTCTTTATACGTAGCAATTTTTTTCCGTACTGAAAAAAAGCTCCAATTAGGATAATATTTTAACAAACATTTCCAAAGGCATGGTGATACTGGTGTATGAGCTCGGTAGAGTTTCGTAAAGTCGTTCACAATGTAACAATTAAAATTTCAATCAGTGTACTTCGTCATAGTGTTGATGTGCTTGGCAATTGTACATGCTGAGGCAGCTAACACAGACCATCCCAAACACACCCAACAAGAACATACGTGGTTCAAATGGCTCAGTACACTATGGGACTTAACATCTGAAGTCATCAGTCCCCTAGACTTAGAACTACTTAAGCCTAAATAACCTAAGGACATCACACACATCCATGCCCAAGGCAGGATTCGAACCCGCGATCGTAGAGGTCGCGTGGTTCCAGACTGAAGCGCCTGGAGCTGCTCGGCCACTCCGGCCGGCGAACATACATATCGAGATGCGTTTTTCGCCAAGTTATAGCAGATAATACGGTTAATTCTCTCATGTTCACAAATGACTTTTATCCTTTACAGTCGCCGAAATAAGACACCGAGTTTGCTTTTCTTTCTTTTTGTCGCTTAGAACTATATACGTTTTACTGTGGCATTTGAAAGAAATAGGTTTGGAACGACATAAAATGTATAGGACTTGATCATTTAGTATCGAGATAACATCGCCCAAACCCCTCTGTTCCGCGGTCATGAATCGATTTTCCACAAACGTCTGTCCTATTATATCAAATGTAAGCAAACACGTAACTCATTCATGGTTCGTTTGTTTATCTGTGCACTTGCAGCCCACTAGTCAGGGTTCTGCTGTTGTAGGAATCAGGTAATGCGTTCGTAAAGCTGCGCAGACATTCACAATCTATAGGGCCGTCGAAAAAGTGAGTATAGTTTATGGCGATTGACGCCAGACTTTAGACCAGTGGTGTGGCTGTTTGCTTAAGAGTATCCAGGTCGTGCCAAGCTCTCACGATCTGTCTTTTCGAACATTATAAAAATTTTTGTAGAAGCTAGAAGCGTGGAATATGAAAACGAGAAGGAAACAGAATATTAACTGATGGCAAAACTGAAACTAACAATCTAACAGCAGTACCATAAAGTGTGAATATCACTAAGATGCACCTGGTAAATACGAGAGAATTAACCAAATGAGTGTTCTCCGAACACTGAATTTCATGGCATTTCATCCTCTATATATTTCTCTACATCTACGGCTCCATGCAATGACTTCCTAAATTAGTTGCAGTTATCCGAATTTTTTCTACGAAAAGTGCAAAGTGATGTTACATATTTATTCAGAATTTAAGGAAAAAGCTTCGTTTACCAGCATTATTTGTCCGTGTTTTATATTAATGGGAATCTAAACACAGTCAGGTATCCCCAGTTCGTTAGATACGCCGGTGCCGTAGTTATTGCAAAGCATCTCACTGGACATAAGGAAATCCGTATGGTAGCAACGTGACGGATGTCGCTCCCATTCTGCACATCTAATGTAAGACTATCTTAAGACAACATCTGAAGAGCATTGCAAAGGTCGTTCAGAAAACGCTAAAATGGTCTGCTCACTCATCAAGTTTACAATTCTATACTTTCATATACGGCCAAACTTAAAACAAGAGGTCTATTAGGAAACAATGAAGCCTCCCGAAGTCACGAAGCTCTGCGTGCGTCCTGACGTTTACTACAGATGAAATTGAAAAAAAAAAATGATTCAAATGGCTCTGAGCACTATGGGACTTAACTTCTGAGGTCATCAGTGCTCTAGAACTTAGAACAACTTAAACCTAACTAACCTAAGGACACCACACACATCCATGCCCGAGGTAGGATTCGAACCTGCGACCGTAGCGGTCGCGCGGTTCCAGGCTGTAGCGCCTAGAACTGTTCGGCCATTCCGGCCAGCGATGAAATTCATCGTGCACTATTGTTTCTGCAGAATCACCTCATAGCTGTAGCCACATTTTGAGCATTTGCTATGAGAAATTAATTAACACACGAACTGTACCTAAGTTACGTGTTTGCTTACCTTCGGTATAACAGGGCAGATGTAATCTCCTCGCCTGACGGAGGAAGAGTGGTTTGCAACGCTGTTACCTCGATTCTATTTGATCAAGTGCTACACGTGGTACTTCGCTCAAGTTCTCTTAGAGGCGTTTTTCAAATGACATAGATAAAAGTAAATATTTTCACTAGTAAAAAGCAAAGTCCGTGCTGTAATTCGACGACTATAACCGATAAAAGTCACTTGCGAAATTCGTCATATTGTCCACCATAACCTCGTTATGTTTATTCATGCTGCCTCACCTTGTATGTTTTTCTATCGCGGGAGATGCCTAGGCAGCGTTATTACACAACTTTGCGCATTGGACTCTTCGACTGTGAGCCGCCCACATTAATCTTGTCGAGTGCTAGAAGGCAGTTCCAAAACATGTAAAGGGATTCTGTACAGACACGGAACCTATACAACTACTATGCGAGGATATAAAACACTTGTATATTTACACGCCTATTCATTAATATCCTAACCTCAAATACGTAAGAAAATGGAGACATCTCAACACTGGCTATGAGCAATATCATGATTGTGACTCAAGACAAAAAGTTGTACCTGTCCCCTGGTATCAAACGTGCGTATCCAGTAATGAGGATATAACAGACATTTACGGCGACTTCATGTGAACTGGGAGGAGATAATGATTTTGGGACTGGCGGCATTGGACGTGATATGGGGGATATGCAGACAAGAAGTCTAGCAGTAGACTTCCGAACAAATTGATCCCACGTACCATATGACTTCATCTCATCTTATTTTTCTCCTCCTAGAGCACTAATTACTGAACGTACTCAATCTGTTAAATACGGGGCAAATTGATTTGTTTCTCAGTGAACCACAGTTATTTACCTGTACCGTGTAGCTCTAATTACACACTGTTAATTTTGCACATTTTCACGTCTGGCAATAGATCTTTGCCGAAATGTGTGTGGAACTCGATAAACGAAGTTTATTTGAAGCCACATAGTACTTGTTACGATGGTATGGTTTAAGAAATATTTCTCTGTTCTACAGGGTGCTTACATGATGATGCCACATCTTTTCAGGGATGATGAAGAAGGGTATTTGTGTCAATTTGAGGTAAGGGACTTTGGTTCGGAAACGATCAAGTCGAGAGCTATAGACGAAAATAGTTCTAATAGCTCTCACAGTACCGAGACTGTTGTTGCTAAGAATGTAGTGTACGTAACTTTCACATATGATAGTAACGACTAAAGAAAAAACAAAAAGTCTTTTGTACATGGGCTCTAGAATGACTAGCTTAATAGCTATGAGCGCTTCTTTAGCTTCACTACTGTGAAACACACACCCTCCACTGCACAAGTGCTCATAGCTCTTAAGGTATGCATTTTAAGGCCCATTTTTACTGGACATTGTTTTTCTTGTTTTAGTATAATACCTCTACCCGAAAAACGGAAACCAAAGAGCTTGCAGTACAAGATTCGTGATTAACAGTATCAAACATGTGCACGTGTTTGACTCTTAAGAAACGTATTTTAATGCCCACAATGACGCGATATTTTTCTTGTTTTGGTTCATACTACGCCCTCTGAATGTTGCCCACAGTACAATCTCAGGAACTGCAGTACTGAAACATGTTGGCCTATTTCATTGTCAGATATGATCGATTTTCGCATATGAGTAACGACTTGGTTGTTTTCGAACCCGGATCCTCACCTCAAATTGATACAATTACTCTTCTCCATTAACTCTGGTAGTTTGTAACATCATCGTGGAATAACCCTGTGTTTCGGTAATTAACTATCAGCATAAAAATGCTCCTCGCAGTGGACAGAAAGGAGATTACGTTCCATAGAAAAGACTCTGACTGAGAAGTAGGCTACCAGCTGCATCACTCTACCTTCCTCAGCATGTTTAAAAACTTTTCCAAAAATTTTAGAATGCTAACATATTCGCTCTCTTCTTAAAATGCAACTAACCTTTCACTTCCGAAAGCTCCATTAACAGCAACTTGCTCACACCCATATGTACATCGCTGTAAGATGCTCATATCCATTCGCAGCCCGCATCTCGTGGTCGTGCGGTAGCGTTCTCGCTTCCCACGCCCGGGTTCCCGGGTTCGATTCCCGGCGGGGTCAGGGACTTTCTCTGCCTCGTGATGGCTGGGTGTTGTGTGCTGTCCTTAGTTTAGTTAGGTTTAAATAGTTCTAAATTCTAGGGGACTGATGACCATAGCTGTTAAGTCCCATAGTGCTCAGAGCCAGCCCATTCGCACCCACTTTCCCATTCTCACTCACACTCATGCAGCCCAAGTCGTTGTTATCATCTCTTTGTGTCTAACTGTCATTGTCTCCTGCGTCACAACCGCAGTCTCCTTCATTATGTATTACTACTATTGTTTCCTCACTGGAAATGTCTCGCTACCGCTCCCTCTTATTGTTAGTATCTGAATCATTCCTTCTTACAGCTCTTGTGTCTTCTCACTGTCACTATCTCCCTCTTCCTCGCTGGCATTCTCATACACTCTCGTTATTTCTGGTACCCAACCACTTCCGCTTTATCCTTTTCATTATTTCTGTCCCACTGGCACTGTCTCCTCCACTCTCTTCCTAGCACTGTTCTGTTACTGTAACTTATGTTCGACTTCCACAGTGTCCCTCTCTTTCTCTGACACTGCCATTGTCTTCGTCACTCTTTCTGTAGTACACTCACTGCCTGCTGTTTCCCGGTATTTATTGTTTTCCCGTCTCTTTATCACTTTTCCAAAAAGTGCCTCCTTCTCTCTGAGTATTTAAAAAAAAAAGTTCGCGTACAAGATTGTTTGAGAAAAATTTTAATGGTACTGATGGAGGTAAAATGAGGCTCTTGCACCCGACTTTTGAGTTCGTGTCTTTTACGCGGGAGCTTGTTCGTCTTTCTTTGCACCCCGTTAGAGGCAGTTTTCCGCAGATTCTCGACCACAACAGGGCATGTAATTCATATGAAACGAACTTTATGGACCAGTAAAAGTTTGTTAGTTTACTTGTGTGGAACTGAAATGACGCAAAATTGATTTTACACCTCATATCGGATTTTACGTGAATAAAAATTCTGCATGCCGTTCAATACCACAATATGGGGCTCCCCAGCTACTAACGGAAATACTTTACTGCTTCATCACTTTATGAACTATGTTTTCTCCTCAAACAGGATTTTAGGTGTGTGTTTTACGTATACGATTCGGGTAACTTTTACCTCCCTATCTAGCAAATGTACAAAGATATAAAAAAAAAAATTCCAGAGTATTCCAAATCTGGATCTCAAGGGGACCACACCCTGCCTATCTAACCCATATTAATTTAGGCAAGTATTTGACCCATTTCTGAAAAACCTATTTGATGCAGGACCTTAATATTCTGACTGTATGTTACATGATGCTAATAGAGTCAATTGTACTAAAACCTACTTTATCCACGAGAATAAGATTCTCCAGTTGCCTGAGCCCTATTGTATTTTCACAACGAATTTTCTCCTGATGGACACAATCTAGACATGGGCTTGTTTCCTCTAAATTGTCGTTTCTTGAAAAAGCCTTTATTTTTCGTCAACTTCAATAAACACAAGTAAACAAGCACTGCAAACGTAACAACTACTCGCAATCACACTTGAACAAAACTAACCGCGTGTTTGAAAGAGTGTTATTTACAAACAGCATACCGACCGTTGCATTCCAAGGATAGCCAACACACTCGGGAGCAAAAAAACAAATCCCTAACGCGCAAGGGGATATAAAGGTCTAAAATATATGCAGAAAAGTGAGTGACAGAAAAGTGGGCGTGGCACATAAACACACGTGGTAGGAAATGCTCTTTAAATACTCGAAAAAAAATTTTTCAGCTAAATCCTTTGCAGAGTACTTAAATAAAACCTTAATCTATCGAAATATGATGAAAACCGAAAATCGATTTTTTCTACCTGAAACACGGTGGTCCCCTTAAAAATATATCGTGAAAGGTACAGCAATTTGTTTGCATAACTACCTTGGAATCTGCGGCTTGGTTATGGTTCCGAAAAACCATGTTTTTGGGATGTATCTCGATAACGGAGAAGAAATTTTGAAAATGGGAAGATGGTGCTTCTAGATAAATTCTTAGAGAATATACCATTAAATTTGGTGTAAAAATTGAGGTAAGGTCCTCGGAAAAACCTGTTTCTATGTACGGCATATTGGCACACAATAACAGTGCATGCTGTCGCATGTGTACCGACGAATCCTAAAGCCTAAACTTTTGAAGTTAGTCCTGTAGATGAGGCTATCCACGTCTTTGTTTCAATGAGTGGTTTAGTTCTTGCTACGTTTCTTAACATTTACTTACAACATATTACTATAGCGTTAAGTGTTTCATGCAAAAATACTTTCTCATAATCGCTGTATTAACGAGATGTCGAATGTTTGATTCTACAGATGTAGCTGGAGGCAACACCGCAGAGATGTTTGCATCATCCCCGGTCGTATTCTGCAACAAAACAATGGACGTCTTCCTCAGGGTGAAAGATGTCGATAGATCACCAGAAAGCAACCTCAGAGGAAATGGCAATGACAGAAAGGAAGGCACAGACAGGCGGCAGGGTCCCAGTTCTGAAGACTCATTGCCACTGGATCCCAGAGAGGCCTCCAGTGAGATATCTGGAGACCAACAGAACAATGATCACGAAACAGACAGAGACGAAGGGCGGTTCGCCGCCACTGGACAAGACTCATCGCTCGAGGATGAGGAGGGTGGCTCACCTACCAACGGCCACCAGTCGCACGGTGGGTCTGATGACAGTGAGAGTTCCGGAGACTACGATATGGCACTAGACGATGGTCCACCCAGGGCTGACGACTACGTATCAGCCGTTGGGTACTTCGGTGCTTTGGAATCAAGCTTTGAGACACGGAGCGGCGACGATTTGCGCGAAGAAAGCGAACTGGACGGGTCCGCCGTAACACAAGTGACGAGTCCACACGCCGCAAACGGGATAGACGACTCACCAAGAGTTCACGAGCTCCAGTTGTCCAAGAAGACTGGCCTCTAGGGAAACCTTTGTTGTCGATCGATTCTTTGATACACATTCAATTGTTTTTATTAAAAAATTACAGTTTATGCAAAAGTTGTTAAAAATCTTTTTGTTCCGGTAGCATTTTTCAGTGTCTCTGCATCTCGTACGTGTTACACCAGTCTGAGACTTGTGATTTCAGCTTGTTGCTTGTCAAATATGAAACAACGCAAAATCCACATAATTGGAGAAGTTTCACAGAAGCTCGAAATTAAGTGCGAGGTTCTATGAGAGATGCTTTTAATGGTTTCCACGCAGAAACACTGCCCTGAAATCTGGCAGAAAATAAAAGAATTCTTGTGGTATGTCCAGTACACCAATGGCAAGATGCAATCAATACTTCCACTGCATGAAAACCATGATGATCTTACTGATGGCAGTGTCTTTAAAGCAGAGTTATCAAACAGAATTTTTCGAAATTCATTCACAAAAGAAATCGATACAAATTTTCCAAAATTCTAATCAAGAACACCTGCCAACGTAAGTCACTAAGAAGTAGATATCCTCGGTGTAGCGAAGTAGCTTAAAAAACATAAAAATAGCAAATTTTCCAGTCCATAAAACACTCCTGGAAATGGAAAAAAGAACACATTGACACCGGTGTGTCAGACCCACCATACTTGCTCCGGACACTGCGAGAGGGCTGTACAAGCAATGATCACACGCACGGCACAGCGGACACACCAGGAACCGCGGTGTTGGCCGTCGAATGGCGCTAGCTGCGCAGCATTTGTGCACCGCCGCCGTCAGTGTCAGCCAGTTTGCCGTGGCATACGGAGCTCCATCGCAGTCTTTAACACGGGTAGCATGCCGCGACAGCATGGACGTGAACCGTATGTGCAGTTGACGGACTTTGAGCGAGGGCGTATAGTGGGCATGCGGGAGGCCGGGTGGATGTACCGCCGCATTGCTCAACACGTGGGGCGTGAGGTCTCCACAGTACATCGATGTTGTCGCCAGTGGTCGGCGGAAGGTGCACGTGCCCGCCGACCTGGGACCGGACCGCAGCGACGCACGGATGCACGCCAAGACCGTAGGATCCTACGCAGTGCCGTAGGGGGCCGCACCGCCACTTCCCAGCAAATTAGGGACACTGTTGCTCCTGGGGTATCGGCGAGGACCATTCGCAACCGTCTCCATGAACCTGGGCTATGGTCCCGCACACCGTTAGGCCGTCTTCCGCTCACGCCCCAACATCGTGCAGCCCGCCTCCAGTGGTGTCGCGACAGGCGTGAATGGAGGGACGAATGGAGACGTGTCGTCTTCAGCGATGAGAGTCGCTTCTGCCTTGGTGCCAATGATGGTCGTATGCGTGTTTGGCGCCGTGCAGGTGAGCGCCACAATCAGGACTGCATACGACCGGCATCATGGTGTGGGGAGCGATCTCCTACACTGGCCGTACACCACTGGTGATCGTCGAGGGGACACTGAATAGTGCACGGTACATCCAAACCGTCATCGAACCCATCGTTCTACCATTCCTAGACTGGCAAGGGAACTTGCTGTTCCAACAGGACAATGCACGTCCGCATGTATCCCGTGCCACCCAACGTGCTCTAGAAGGTGTAAGTCAACTACCCTGGCCAGCAAGATCTCCGGATCTGTCCCCCATTGAGCATGTTTGGGACTGGATGAAGCGTCGTCTCACGCGGTCTGCACGTCCAGCACGAACGCTGGTCCAACTGAGGCGCCAGGTGGAAATGGCATGGCAAGCCGTTCCACAGGACTACATCCAGAATCTCTACGATCGTCTCCATGGGAGAATAGCAGCCTGCATTGCTGCGAAAGGTGGATATACACTGTACTACGGCCGACATTGTGCATGCTGTGTTGCCTGTGTCTATGTGCCTGTGGTTCTGTCAGTGTGATCATGTGATGTATCTGACCCCAGGAATGTGTCAATAAAGTTTCCCCTTCTTGGGACAATGAATTCACGGTGTTCTTATTTCAATTTCCAGGAGTGTATATACCAGCCAGATTCCTTTCAGGGTATGCTGATACAGTAGCTCCGTATTTAGCAACCATATAAAGACGCTCGCTCGAAGGAATATACGTATCCAAAGACTGGAAAGTTTCACGGGTTGCACTACTGTATCACTGACGTCGATTTAATGAAGGATTTTGGAACATGTGCTCAAACATAATGAATCACCTGGACGAAAAGGATTTATTGAGAAATAGCCTGCAGTATATCGGAAAATAAAGTTATTGTGTAACACTGGCTGGCTCTTTATTCTCACGAAGTAATGAGTACTGTCGACAGAAGACGTCAAACTGATTACATACATTTAGATTTTCAGAAATCCTTCGACGCTGTTCCTCACAAACGACTTCTAATTAAATTGTGTGCCTGTGAAGTTTCGTCTCAGTTGTGTGATTGGATTCTAATTCCCTGTCACAAACGTCACAGTTCGCAATAACTGACAGAAAGTCATAGAGTAAAACAAAAGTATATCTGAAGCTCCCCTTGGAAGTGTTATAGGCCATCTGTTCTTCCTGATTTACATAAACGGTTTAGGAGATAAACTGAGTGGCACTCTTAGATTGTTTGCAGACAATGCTGTCATGTGTCGTTTTGTGAAGTCATCAGGCGATCAGAAAGGTACTGAAAAATGATATAGACTAAATATTTGAACGGTGCGAAAAGCGGTAATTGACTCTACAAAATGAAAAATGTAAAGTCATGTACATGAGTATTAGAAGGATTTTACCAAGTTTCAGTTACAGAATAAGTCACACAACTCTAAAGGCTGTAAACTCAGATAAATGCTTAGGGATTACAATTACGAACAACTTAAATTGGAACGATCATAAAGGTAATGACGTTAGAAAAGCAAACCAAAAAATTCAATTTATTCACAGAACATTTAGGAAATGTAACAAGTCTATTAAAGAGATTGCTTGCACTTAACTTGTTCACCCTCTTCTGAAGTAGAGTTGTGCAGTGTTGGATCCGCTATGGACAACACTGGCGGATGACATCGAAACAGAGAAGGGCAACTCGTTTTGTACTATCGCGAAATAAGGGAGAGAGTGGCATGGATGTGATACAAGAATTGCGGTGGCAGTCATTAAAATAAAGATGTTTTTCTCTGCGGAAGGACTTTCTCATGAAATTTCAGTCACAAACTATCTCAATCACCAACTTTCACCTAAGGGTGTGAAAATTTTTTGTTGGCGTCCACCTACATAGGGGGAGGTGATCATCATAATGAAATAAGACGAATCAGATCTCGTACGGAAAGATTTAAGTGTTGGATATTCCCGTGCGCTGTTAGAGAGTGGAACGGTAGCGAAAAGATTAAAGGTGGTTCGATGAACCATCTATCAGGCACATGCGAATTGCAGAAAAATCGTATAGGTGTAGACGTAGACTTAATAAACCCCTGGCAACATGGCGTGTCTATGAGGGAGATATTCGTTTTGCGTCCATGTTAGACACTGTGTGTGTGTGTGTGTGTGTGTGTGTGTGTGTGTGTGTGTGCGTGTGTATGTGTGCATAATCAGTCGCTCAACCATCATACAGCTTGCTCGAAGCAACTTACTTCTCTAGGTACTTTGCATCTGACGTTCTTTGAGGTACTATGTACATGTGCAGATTTTCGTGGCTGTTCTAGTCGATGGTTGAATTCTTCAGACTGGTTGGACCGTGTCATGTTCCGAATCAAACTTCTTGCGTGCTCGACGTTTCGATCACGTTGTGGAGATCTCGTTCAGGATTCCACAGGTATCTCTGGATGGCTGACAACGTTGTTCGATACATTCATAAAAGGCTATTTCCCTCCGTTATTTTTTTTTTATTTGTGCATGAGGCTCACTACCAATTCATCTCCTGTTCTAACCGCTCCGTCACAAGAGCAACGTACAACACACATGATGTACTCTATTATTTCAATCTCTGTCTTCTTCCCTTACAATTTTTACAATCTACAGCTCTCTCGAATTACTGTGGAAGTTATTCCCTGTTTTTTTGAATGCATGTTCTGTCATCCTGTCCTTGTTGTCCGTGCTTTCCATGCTTTCCTTTCTTAGTCGATTCTGTAGAGAGCCCCACCATTCCTCTTCTTATGAGTCTAGGCAATTTTCACATCTCACTGTAGCAACACACCTTGAACGATTCGATTCTCCTCTTTTCTGATTTCCTCATAGACCGTGATTCATTACCTTACACTTATCTGGTACAAACATACATTTTCAGTAATTTAATCCTCCGAATCAAGCCAATGTTTGATATTAGCAGGATTCTCTTAGCCAGGAACACCTTATCTGCTAATCTGCTTTCTGTGTCATCCTTCCTTCTTACGTCATGTGTTGTTTTGCTTCCAGGGTAGCAGAATTCCATAACTTTGTCTGCTACTCGGTAACCAACTTTGAAGAAGAAGGAATCTGCCTATGTGGTCGATTACTACCTGTATGTTTTTCAGGTCAGGTACGGTCGCTGCTTCCACTCTGAGGTCACTCGTATGCAGAAAAGGGGAGGTACTGCGTACAGTCAAGCTGCCAGCAGTCGCCGCAGAATCCGGCAGAGCCAGTCTCTCCTTCAAGTCGCAGCAATCGGAGCTGCAGTCACGGGCAGTAATTTCCGTATGCACAGTCAGCTGGTCACGTTATACCACGCCTGTATCCTTCCGCAGCCATGTACTTACGTTGGTGCTCTGTCCAGGAAGATCAATCTACGTCCCGAGCTCTGAGCAGCCAACAGCGGTTTCAAGCCTCTGCTACGGACACCACCACTTGCCGGTTGTCCATAATTTACCAGCTTGTTTCCGCGTCAACACCCACATTGGTATAGGCTAGACAGTTTGGGCTAGGCAGGCTGTAAGGGGCAGCCTGGACCGCAACTGAGGGTGGTCAGCCAACAGTCCCCAAGACAGGCCAGTCTATCATCGCAAAGCCAGGTAGTGTGTCCAGGAAGACAGTTGTTAAGCCGTTTAAGGCTCCACACTATTCACTGTTCAAAGATGCCAAGTCTCTGGGCTCACGAGAGAAACAGAATATAAGACTCACTGCTTCGCAGTCTGCTGCACAGTTCAGCCCACAAGACACTGATCGAGACGTTACTGACACCGCGTTTCAACGGAGCGAGAACTGAAAACGTTGTCCAACACAGTCAAACAACTCAACATACTACACAAAACGTCGCAGGCCATCACCAGGAAGAGTAACGCCTCTTCTTAGTCGAAGACGTCCCTTGCGGTGTAACGACGTATCTAGGTTTTCGTTTGATATATGTATGACCATGTGCAGACTTCGTCACCTACGTCAGTTACAACCCACTTCAAAAATGATTTATATTCTTTTTAAATTGTCATAGAATGGTTCTTGAACGAAACTGTAAAACATCAGTTGAGTCGTGTGCAGAGAATTACATCACTTGGGCCAATTGGTTTTCGTAACTTTTTCCCAATTTAAATTTCGTTTGTTTCTCCTCAGAAAATTATATCGACACACGTTATCTTGATCTAATCGATATCAGAATCACACATTAAATAAACTTTTTAGATTCAAAGTTTCGGCCAACGCTGTCTGACTCAATAATCTTGTCAAATATATTATTAATCCGTTCACATAACTCTTCATAAATAAATCTTCAAGACACGTGTTTCAACTTTAGTAGCATATACTATTTTATTAGCTTCCTACACATACAGATGTGAACTTGAGCGTTGACAGACAGTGACTGACTTCTCAATAAGATTAAGCTCTATTTTTTTTTCATTGTTGTACAAAAAGAGTATAAAAATTCATTTTTAATTTTTAGAAACACGACGCAACAACTCGGTTCCAGGATCTTCTGTTGCTCCTTGGCTGTCGACCCGCGACGTATAGCGGCCAGCAATTTCCTCTCTGGTCGCGGCAACGAAGATGCTGTCCCCGTTCGTTGCGCCGATCTCTCCGTACATGAAACACATAAAAAAAATACAAAACTTTTAGATAATTCACATCTTATTACAAATAATAAGAAAACACATAAACAAAACTAAATTAAACTTATAGTCACCTGCAAACTGGGCTGACTTTGGTGGATGGGTGACGCTTAATTTCGTCCCACTACATACCCCACCCACAAGCTCAGTTTGTCAGGTTTTAACCGGAATTAAAACTGTTCAATATACAATATTTAACCGTTAATACATTTTCCTCACATTTTACGTAACCTAGAGTCTTTGCTATTAGATAGATTTAATCCTTTTAATACGATATCGTTGTGACTATTTGTCATTTACTCTTAATTGTGCTCTTATGGTAATTCGTAACCGAATATAGGGAGATTGCTCCTCTTCAGTTAATAGTTGCTAATAAATACTAATTTAGTACGTTCTTTAACGTTGTACATTAGGACAGAGCATTCAAATTGTGATAGATTAGCTATAGTTTCATTTACTTACTAGAGTTATTCTTTCCAAGAATGTATATTACTAATACGTTTCTCACAATAACTAATAGTACTATTTACTTTACGTCATTCTCTTCCCTAACGCCTTATTTATGCCTGAGGTCAAGAAGAAATCAAGCAAAACTTTCTTTAGAATCTCGGCACGGCTCTCTTTACCTTCGGACACCTTGTTGGGTAATGGCCATTTATGTAGGAGAAACAAGCGAGAGAGCCCCGTTTGGTGTGTTCTATATTAACACTATTACAAACCTCTATTAAAGGCACTCTGCTATGTTCTCGTGAGCCATATAGCTCTGGACGCCCATGGTCCCTAAAACTATTAACCATCCCCTTTTGTTCCTACTATCCGAGTAAATTTAAAATACGCAAAATTCCTTTAGACCTAAGAGCAAAATTTCCTCCATATAAATCCCCCTTTTGGTTATCTTTCTCTTTTTTTGAAGTACCAGTAGATTATTGTAGAACACTTGTTTAAGCTTTCTGTTTCATTCTTTAAAATAATACGTAACTATCACGAAAAACTTCACATGAATAAACTATGAATGCTCTCCCGTGTGTAACATATACTAAATATTAACTTATTTAGGAATGAAGAGTTTCATTTGATCAACACTATATAATCCTTTAATTACACCTGATGAAGGTTCCATAAGAAGTAATGCTTTGGGATGTACAATCTTATGTACAACATACGGACCTTCAAAGATAAAGAAGAATTTTCTACATTCCTTATCGATCTTAGAACTTTTAGGATGAGATCGTACTAACACAAGATCTCCTACCTGAAATGAGGGTTCTATAGCCTGTTGATTATAACTTTTAATTCTCCGTTCGGCATTTTTTACAATCTGTTCGCAAACTTTTTCGTCTGGAATATCTTGTTGTATCTCATTTACTGGTGGCCAAGGTAAAGCAGCTAGTAAAGGCTCACCTATAATTCGTTTGCCTAAAATTTCTATAGGTGATAATCCCGTCGTTAGGTGAGGCAATTCATTTAATATCTTTTCGAACTCAGGCATTAGTTTGGCCCACCGAGTATGTTTATGTGCACAATAAGTTCTACATAATCGTCCTAATTCTTTCATGACTCTTTCTACTAAATTACTTTGAGGGTGATATTTCGAAATTAAGATATGTTTGATTCCATATTGTCTTATCATATCTTGAAATCTTTGACTAATAAAGGCACTACCGTTGTCAGACATAAGTCGTCTAGGAATGCCCCAGTTAACAAAGTAATTTCGGGTGAGGCAGCGTATAACGCTTGCTGTATTCGCTCGTTTCAAAGTATATAGTTTCACATGTTTGGACCAACATTCCATTACAACAAACACATATGTTAATCCTCCTGAACTCCGAGGCAGAGGGCCGAAAAAATCTAATGACAGTAGATCTACAAACCTCGAGGAATTACAGCATATAATTTATAACGCTTGGATTTGTTATTAACTTTAACCTTTTGACAGGTTTCACAAGCCCTAATAATACTTTTCACAATACGGGACATATTTTTGAAATAATAATACTTCATTAGATGTTTAATACATTTATGAATCCCAAAATGCCCGTAACCTTCATGAATATAAGTAATTAACTCGTCCACAACAGTTTTCGGAATGCAGATTTTCCATCTCTGGTGTTCCCTCTGTGCTTTCCAATACAACAAGTCGTTAAAATATAACCACACACCCCGGGTGTTAACTGTTTCGTCCCCATTATTAAGGTTTTGTATAAGGTCCCTATATTGATCGTCATTTCTTTGATTGCATCTAACAGCAGTTACTATCCGTTTAACCTTACGTTCGTTCTCCTTAGTCAAAAGGAAATAAACATGATAATTTGTTCCTGGTTCTTCTGCAATATTAATATTCTCCATTCCTACGGGAAGCCTTGACAGAGCATCTGAAACTACATTCTGAGATCCTTTTATATACCTAATTTCGTACTGAAATTCTTGCAAGTATAATACCCAACGTAATAGCCTACGGTGAAGTAACCGGCAATTGTTCAAAAAGATTAAAGCCTGATGATCAGTATATACAATTGTTTTTCTTCCCATTAATAATCCTCTAAATCGTTGAAAACCCCATACCACTGCGAGAGCTTCCTTCTCGGATACAAAATAATTTCTTTCATGTTTATTTAAAGTTCGACTAGCGAATCCAATAGGCCGATATAATCCCTCTTCATTGGTCAGATCACCTTGGAATATTACACAAGACACACCATAATCAGAGGCATCCGTACACATACCAAAGTCCTGATCGAAATCTGGGTGGTATAACATTTTGGCTTTGGTTAACGCTCCTTTTATCTTATTAAAACCTTCCTCTTCCTCTTGTCCCCAGAGCCATACTGACTTCTCTTTCAATAAATCTAGTAATTTAGGATTAACAATATCCTGCCCTGGAAGAAATCTTCTTAGAAATCCTACCATTCCTAAGAATGATTTCAATTGTTTCCGATTTCTAGGACTCGGGCATCGAGCAATAGCTTCAATACGTGCTGGGTCTGGCCTAATACCTTTACTGTCCACTATATGCCCCAAAAATCTCACTTCCTCCTTTCCGAAGTAAGACTTAGATAATTTTAAAGTAATTCCTCTGTCAATTAAACGGTTAAACAATTCCCGTAATATCGTTACGTGTTCTTCCCACGTTTTAGTAGCTACCAAAATATCATCTACATATAAAATAATCTTTTGTAACAATTGCTGACCCAAAGCAGAATCTAATGCCCTAATGAAAGTTGACACTGATATATTAAGTCCAAAAGGTAAAACTTGGAACTGATATGATCTGCCTTCAAAAAGAAAAGCCGTATATTGCCGTGAATCCGGGTGTAATGTTACTTGATGGTAGCCGGCGGTTAAATCCATTGTACTCATATAACGAGAACCAGCAATCTTAAGAAGTACGTCCTCCATAGGAATAGGTCTGTCTCTTTCCATCTCTATAATTTTATTCAATTCACGGGCATCCAGAACCAGTCGTACCCCACCAGTAGCTTTCTTAACTACCCACAACGGACTGTTAAAAGCGCTACATGATCGTTCGATAATGTTTTGTTCTAGCATCTTACTTATTTCTCTACTAGCCGGTTCTTTGAATTGTACTGGAATGGGATAAGGTTTCTTAAAGAATGGTTTTTTATCTTTAATCTTAAGTTTACAAACGTAATCTTTAATTCTCCCCGGTTCATCTGAGAAGACGGCTCTAAATTCTAACATCAAAGATTCCAACTCTTCCTTTTCTTGCTCGGATAGACAATTCGTAGATAAACATTTTTCTTTCACTTCGGTTTCGATACTATTACTAGCCTGACATTGGTATACTGCATACCCAAGATCACTAAAATCTGTTAATAGATTCATGGTCGGTGCGTACCTAATCTGTAAGGATTCGTAGCAATTTTCAGGTACTTGACTATTAGAGAACCTCACTTTAAAAGTACATGCCTCCTTATGGATGGTTAAGGAAGAATCTTTAAAATCTAATATAGCTTTATATTTACACATCCAATCTATACCTAAAATTATGGCCACATTTAAGTTGGCTACGACGAGTACAGAGTGAGCAATTAATTGTTTAGCAATTTCAAAAGTTACATAAACTTCTTCAGTAATATTTTGACTTCTTTTACCAGTAACTCCTATAATTTTCACCCCAGTTACAGGTAAAGTCGGGAAATTCCAATATTTTCTTTTAAGCTGAAATAATTCTTTGGATAAAATACTCACTTCACTACCCGAATCAACTATAATATTTACTTCGGTATCTTTAATATAACCTTTAATAACGGGTTTATATGTTACATTCTCCCTTATCTGATTGTCTTCCTGAAGTAAATCTTGTTGCCGGTCATCGTCCTTTTGGCAGCTTAATGATAAATTGCAATTGGGCCTTGGATAATCTTGACCAATAGTTCCCTTTAGTTGACCCGTACTAAAGGACTTTACTAGTTTTCCGAACGTTCTATGATGACGTCACCTACCACTTGACCTTCATTAATTACTTGAGGATGATTTATCTCATGATCGTTACTGTGTAATTTCCGCACTTTAGGGTTATTACCACGATTTTGTTGGCTCTCTTTATCTTTAGATTGACGTTTTATATAACAGAACCGGCTATGATTGTTGTTATTAGCTTTTCGTGGTTCTGAATCATTATTATTATTTCGAGGATTGTCATTTCTACCAAATCTAAACTTCTCGTCTTCCCTTTCTCTATTAAGTATATCTAACTGCTCTAAATATCCTAACAATTCGCACGGCTGTGACCATTCTCTTTCTATCATTCTTTCCTTTACGTAATACGGTAACCTACTGATTAGGACTCGTATTAAATGACTTTCAATAATTGGTTCTTCAATTAATTTAGCACGGTTTAAATGCCATTCAAAATAATTCCTATAACCTCCCCACCGTTTAGAATATGGAGGAGGGTCTAACAACTCTAAAGTTAAGTGTTGTTGTTTTCCTCTTGACCAATAATTTTGTTTAAACTGCTTAACAAAATCATCCCAATCCCTGAATTCAGTTCTATGCAGTACTGCCCACTCCGCAGCTTCTGCTTCTAAATGTCCTATTACAAATTGAATGCGTTTTTCATTACTCCATTTAGGAGATAATGATGTTTCAAAAGCTTTTATAAAGATTATAGGGTGCAGTTCGCCTCCTGGTTTGAATACAGGAAATCGACTTGCTACATTTGAATTTGTTGTTATGTCATCCAGACATTCTGCGAGAGAAATAGTCGGATTTTGTTTAGCTGGCAGAGACGGAGTTGCATCGGATTGGCTTGCCGTGACTGCCTTATTCATATTGTTGCCATCCGTGCTAGCAAATTCGATGCGACTGTTGTCTCTGATTATGTTATTACCTCTGCTACCTGAAATGTTCTCGTTATTATCTAATTCCGATAACCGTTTCGTAATTTCCTGTATCCGCATTTCTGTATTGGATACGCGATTAGCTAATATCGATTCTTCACTGTGTTCACGATGTGAACGCTCTGTACCTTCGTCAATATTATTATCTTTGGCAGTCTCAAGATTACTGCATATCTCAGTAATTAAAAATTTCATGTTTCTATTTCGGTATGGTCCTTTTCTACTTGATGAGTTAATGTTTCTAATTCTACATTATCTATTGAAGAAATCTCTACGGGTTTGGTAGAGACCTCTTTAATAGATTTCAATAATTCTCTGCGAACAGTTTCTGTTTGCATAGAAAATTCATCTCGTAACATATCGTTATTTTTCTGTATTTCATTTACAACTAAGATATTGACACTATCTAGTCTCTCGGATAAGTCAGTAATGTCGTGTCGCATGCGAGCTTTTTCCTCGCGCGATTCCTGGATATGTTCTTCTAACCTTTTACAATTATCAGCAATCTTATTACTAAGTCCTACTAATTTTTCCTGCATTTCAACTTTAGAAGACTCTATTTTATCACTTAATTCTCGACTGGTTTCATTAAGATATTCCTGCAACCTGTCTGTTGATTTTGTTAGCTCCCCTTTAAGTCTAGCAGTAGATTCCTCGTTAGACTGTTTTAATTCCTGTTTTAGTTCCTGTTTCAATCTAGCAGTAGATTCCTCGTTAGACTGTTTTAATCTAGCCATAGATTCTTCGTTAGACTGTTTTAATCTAGCCATAGATTCTTCGTTAGACTGTTTTAATCTAGCCATAGATTCTTCGTTAGACTGTTTTAATCTAGCAGTAGATTCTTCGTTAGACTGTTTTAATTCCTGTTTTAGTTCCTCTTTTAATCTAGCAGTAGATTCCTCGTTAGACTGTTTTAATTCAGCTAGGAAATCCCCGTTAGATTGTTTTAATTTAGCGATCGCCCTAAAAAGGGATCTCATGCTCCTATCGGACATAGATTGCTCTTCGTCTGACATTTCACTTCCCGACATTATTGTAAAATATTAACTATTTACACACGCAGACTTGTAATCAACAATCCTGTAAAAGCACACTTCCTATGTACAACACTCCACTTCCAACTTGAAACAAACTCACCGGACACTTAATATTGTAATTTGTAGTTCTCGATGATCAGTGTGCTGCTATGGGCTGCAGATGTAACAGCCGTCGATGCAGCCGCTGAGATGCTGCGACCCCGCTTCCGCAACCGGCAGGACGCTGAGTCGAACACCGGAAACGTCGCTGGCTGCAACCACGCCCGGCACCGCCGTAGACAGGCGAAGCCCTCAGCAACACCTCTAATATCAGCCGGAGGAACGCCCCGCAGCTGACGTACTGGGCCTATTAGTTTAGGGAGAAAAAAGGTTGTCGGGGTTTGCAGCGTTCAGCTGCTGCCCAACAGACGCGCCTTCTCGTGGAACAACTGCGTGACCGTACTGCTTGGCTGCACTCCGTCAGATGCCCACACCCGCGAAGTCGCCGCTGGCTGGTGAAGGCTCCACGAAAACTCGCGTTGACTTCGGAAGGACTCTTGATGTTTCGTTTCGTACCTGTGTGCCTTAGTTGCACACAAGTCCTGTTTCTAAGGTCGCCACGGTGCGGTGTAACGACGTATTAGTTTTTCGTTTGATATATGTATGACCATGTGCAGACTTCGTCACCTACGTCAGTTACAACCCACTTCAAAAATGATTTATATTCTTTTTAAATTGTCATAGAATGGTTCTTGAACGAAACTGTAAAACATCAGTTGAGTCGTGTGCAGAGAATTACATCACTTGGGCCAATTGGTTTTCGTAACTTTTTCCCAATTTAAATTTCGTTTGTTTCTCCTCAGAAAATTATATCGACACACGTTATCTTGATCTAATCGATATCAGAATCACACATTAAATAAACTTTTTAGATTCAAAGTTTCGGCCAACGCTGTCTGACTCAATAATCTTGTCAAATATATTATTAATCCGTTCACATAACTCTTCATAAATAAATCTTCAAGACACGTGTTTCAACTTTAGTAGCATATACTATTTTATTAGCTTCCTACACATACAGATGTGAACTTGAGCGTTGACAGACAGTGACTGACTTCTCAATAAGATTAAGCTCTATTTTTTTTTCATTGTTGTACAAAAAGAGTATAAAAATTCATTTTTAATTTTTAGAAACACGACGCAACAACTCGGTTCCAGGATCTTCTGTTGCTCCTTGGCTGTCGACCCGCGACGTATAGCGGCCAGCAATTTCCTCTCTGGTCGCGGCAACGAAGATGCTGTCCCCGTTCGTTGCGCCGATCTCTCCGTACATGAAACACATAAAAAAAAATACAAAACTTTTAGATAATTCACATCTTATTACAAATAATAAGAAAACACATAAACAAAACTAAATTAAACTTATAGTCACCTGCAAACTGGGCTGACTTTGGTGGATGGGTGACGCTTAATTTCGTCCCACTACACCCTGACGACGATAATGAACGTAGGCTGATTGAACATATGGAACATGAAGACTTCGATTTCACGAATGATGGGCCAGCGCAGGAAATTTCCGACGAGAAAGGTTTCATTACAAAAATGGTTCCCTGCTTCCGCATTCAAATCCTGCAAAAGGACGAGTGGAGACACTAGAAGCAATCAATCGCTTCCAGTCCCATAAGCCACCGAGGGGTCAAGGTGACGCCATAGAAGAAGATCAACAGGGCGCCAGACAATCGTAACAGCAACCTGCGGCGGCCAATGTCCCAGCACCATTGAATAAAATGTTATCTGTCAGAATTTATTACATGAAAAAGTATCTTGAATTAAACGTAGTGCTGAAAACGCAGGGAGAAGTACCACTTAGAACCTACTATGACCAACAGAAATTCATCGCTTTCTTCCAACAACATCAAACTGACTTTATCATACATCAACCTCTTGACGGCGAGCGGTTGAAAGTTAACTTCAGGACCTTTCAACCCAACTCCCGGAGGACGAACTGACGAAGGTAATCGGTGGAAAAGCTTTCCCTGTAGCCACTATATATATAAAGAACAGGACTTGGCCAAGAGTCTCCAACCTCTTCTACGTCATCATTCAGCCGTTAGACAAGGTCAGTGACCATATCTGCAACCTTCAGTATGTCTTTGATGCAAGAGTGTGGGTTGAAGACTCTAAACCGAAGGAGGGACCATATCAATGTAAGCGCTTCCACCTCTTGGAGCACGGAGCGAATTACTGTAGTCTCCCAACGATGCGCTTCAGATGTGTAGGTCACCATCACTGAGTGCGTATAACAAAGGACGGAAAAAACTAAGTGCCGCAGGAGTATCCTGCCTAAATAAGGGCTGCGCGAAGTACCAAGAATTGCTCGAGGCCTAACAACGACGACCTGCTACTACCTGACCACTACCTCCTCCTCGGCGCACAACAATCATCAGGCCGACATCCCAGGATGGCCCACAGACGACATACTAATCACCTCCGTTTTAGCATATGAAATGTTGATGACGTAAAGACCCGTATGGTGGCACTTGTAGACTTCATCACCCCTCAGCGATTAGACGTTGTTCTTATCTCAGATATGCATTTAAAGTCGACGACGCAGTTGAAACTTCGTGACATCCTCTGCTACCGGATGGACAGAGTAAGCCGCAGGGAAGGGGGCGCTGCAGGTTTCGTCAAGAATACATTTAGTCAGGCTGCGAAAGCTATACTGCCAGTGATGTCTTTGGAAGCGACAGACGTCACAGTCATCTCGGCTATAGCGAAAGTGACTCTCGCCGCAGCGTATCTCCATCCAGGCAACGACCTTATGCCGGATGACTTCCGGCAAATATTCCACACGTACAAGGTGCTATTAGGCGGCGGTCTGAACGCCACGAATACGGTCTAGCATTCGCCAACCATCAACCTTAAGAACCGCATCCTGTACGATCTGGAACTCGAATTGGTTGCAGCTGTCTATGATAAACCACAGCCGACCAGGATACCCCATTTTCAGCACGAAACAGCCAATATACTGCTCATCGCAATAGTCAAGAATCTTCACCCTAACCTACAGCTACAGACTATAAATAAGCTTTCCCCAGACCATCTGACGATCGGAGACGTCACTGAGCGAGGAGAAATTCCTTCCCGACATCGCATAAAGAGAACGCTTAACTGCGACCTGTTCAGTATTTACTTGGACACCAGATAATGCATTGACGGCACTATGCAAATGTTAACCAACATATTTCGGACGTTTAAAAATTTTTTCATAATGTGGGGCCACAGTCATAATATATTTCTTTAAAGTCAGTACCGCCATTACACTATTTTTTATTTGCAGTATTACATTTACACGTTCATGATTTCGTCTTTACAATGCCATTATCAAGTGTTTTAATGTTATACAGTGCCTAAGATGGCATATTGTCGTATTTAAAATACACTATTAGACACATCCGACGTATGTGTCGTATATGTCGTATGTGTCTAGTAGTGTATTTTAAATACGACAATATGCCAGCTTAGGCACTGTATAACATTAAAACACTTGATAATGGCAATGTAAAGCCGAAATCATGATCGTGTAAATGTAACACCGCAAATAAAAAACAGTGTAACGGCGGTACTGACTTTAAAGAAATATTTCGAACGGATAGCAGACGGACGTCCACAGTGGTAGTCCAGCCGGAACCGAATGTCGAACCGTATCAGCCACTATTGCAAGAACTAAAGAGGCAAAAGAGCTGGAGCAAAATACCCAGGGAGCGATATAGAAATCCGGCTGACAGGCACGAAATGAACCGCCTTTCATTTGAACTCCGCCAATGACCGTTGGAATGGAGAAAGGGAAAAATAACACAATTCTTCCTCAAATGGTTCAAATAGCTCTGAGCACTATAGGACTTAACATCTAGGGTCATCAGTCCTCTAGAACTTAATACTACCTAAACCTAACTAACCTAAGGACATCACACACATCCATGCCCGAGGCAGGATTCGAACCTGTGACCGTAGCGGTTGCGCGGTTCCAGACTGAAGCGCCTAGAAACGCTCGGCCACAACGGCCAGCAATTCTTCCTCAATACCAACGATGAATGATAACTCGCCTGACGACTCCGACAACCCACACATACCAAACGTGCTATTCAAGGTCCCGAGGGCCTCCTGTATGATGCACTAGCGAAGACTGAGTCTCATGCGACTATTTATGATCGGCAGATGTCAACTCCAAAGCCACCAGGAAGGGTCGCCAACAGCTTCAACAAGTAAGGAACAGACTGCTGCAGTTAGTCACAGGTTTTGCGAAGGAGACTGACGCCCTCCAATGACGTAGCCGCAGGAGTTCAAGAAAGTTATCCGAAAAATTAAGAACCTTTCACTTGGCCAGCATCGGTAATGCTGAACTCAATCACCTCCCACGAAAGCTGCTTGTACTACGTACGAGAATTATTAATATCTGTATTTTACGGGAGTACTTCCCGAACAAATGGAAGATGGATCACCTTATCCCAGTTCCCAGTCCCCGGAAAGATCATTCCCAAACCTCCAACTATCGGCCGACAAGCTCATAGCCTACTATGGGGGATGTGTTAGAACGAATAATATAATCTCCGGTCAATGGGAACAACACATCATCATATGCTTTTGGTTTCCAGACAAAGTTGTCTGCAGAACTTCAGCTCATCCGGATCACTGAATTTATACAATGTAATTTTAACAGGCCCAACTCTACCCTCGGCGTCTTCATATAGGCATAGGGAGAGCGTACGATAAGGTATGGCGCCTTGAGCTGCTGGAGAAGGTTCTCACCTATAGCATTTTCAGGACCGTTATTTGAAGATTTTGGTGGTGGTGGTTGTTAGGATGTTTAAGGGGGACTGAAGAAGATTTTGGATAGCTTTCTCTACTCCAACAACTCGTCGCTCAGCTTGAAGTAAATCCGTCTGACATGAGGCATCCCGTCGCTGGCGTTCCTCAGGGCGTCGCCTTTAATGTTTTATATTTGTATTGACGACGTGCCCTTGGAACGTAACGTGTCCAAGATTCTTTATGACGACGATACGGCTTTTCTAATTGTGAGTCGTACTATACCGCATCTGTATGCAAGCATGCAGCGACAATTGTATCAACTTGAAACAGAGGCTTCCTACAACAAACAACCATTAACAGAGCCAAAACTGCAGCAGTCTCAATTACGAAGAAACGGCTTATATTGAACGTGGGCTCGATGATTGACGACGACAGTATATCGTGTAAGAGCCGTAAGTGGTGTTCAGGTTTTCCGTGGTGGGCAAGTGGACGAGCGACTCACGGGGCTCTTCAAGAAAAGTACCTTAGCGGAAAGATGCGTGACCAGGTATCTACCAACCTCTAATGGATAGACGACTTACGATTTTGTCCGGCAGACAGAACTCGCAGCACCATCGAACCACGTCTGTGGCGTACATACAGTCTCCCGATAACTGATGGACCGTTAACTCAAGAATTTGCCATGCCCTATGTCTACCGAGATGTTAGCTACGTTCAACCTCAATACAGTTCACTTTTGAGCCCTTCAGCAATTACGATTCCAGAGGTGGAAAGGTCCCGCCTGAGTGCCCATTCCCCCTCTGAAAGTATAAAATAAAGAGAAAATTTTCATCTAATACCTACCGTAGGAGCAGAGACCACTGACAAGTGTAGGACTTCAGTACTACCAACACACACACACACACACACACACACACACACACACACACACACACACTCATACACACGAACACCAACAGGACACGGCCTGCTGCTACAACTTCACCACCTGCCAAGGTGTCGTGTTGCCCTCGTCCTGTGCCATGTCCGACGCTGTGCCTCCACCAGGCGCTCAGAAGGCACCACTTCACAGTATTTGTTGTGTCTGCCCACGTGCTCATCGCCTTGTTGACCGTGTTGTTACCAGTAGACTACCTACGAGCTCTAAGTCTCTTAGGACTGTGCTACTTCAACACCAGCTGCTCATCAGGAGGCTAAGTGTTAGTGGTCTCTTGGGACTGTGTTGTTGTTAACCTTTGCTGCTCGTCAATACATTGCTGTTCTCAACTTTCGCACACATTATTCTCAAAGGTTGTATTTAGCTTAGCTCTTGTATGAAACAGTTGTTACCGCGAAGTGTAGTCAATTCCACCTCCTGGATGATGCCCCCTCTCCCTCCATTTATCCCTCCAATCAACTCTGATCCTAACCCCCCTCCTTTCCTCTGTCCTTTCCCCAGGCTCCCTCTTCCCCCCCTTCCATCCTGTTTTCTCACCACCCAACCTCTCTCTGCCTCCCCTCTCAACCCCCCCCCCCCCCGAGTCCTTTTGTGTACCCCTTCGCTGCCTTTCCCCACTCCCTGTCGCGTCTGCTCAGCACCCGCCCCCCCCCCCTCTTATGGGTCCTCGTCCTCCATCGGCTCCTTTCCCCCCCTCCCCCCACTTCGTTTTTTCCTCTCCTTCCCCCCTTTCCTTTCCCATCATCTGTCCAAGTTCCCCCCGTCTGCCCTCGGCTGTGGTATGTCATATTTGCACCAACTTTTTAGTGCAGTGTTCAAGTGAATATTCGGTGTTGGTCATCTTTCCAAAGTGTTGCGAGCAGAAACCATGCTCTCTCCGGGTGTGAATTTTATATCCCTTGTGAACAGAAACAGACCGTCGCCGTGTTTTTTTTTTAATTGACTGCTTCATATGTATTTTATTAGCATTATCAACCCTTTGTTTTATGTTTTAAGCTCCACGATTTTCCGCCATTTTACCATTCAAGTCACCGATTTTATCGCCTGCTTTTATTGTTTATTATCTTCATCTTTTTAAAACAATTTCTGTTGGCTGAAGAGCGGCATACTAAGATGCTGCCAGCCCGCCCCCTTTGTGGCTAATCGAAACTCAATAAAGAAAAGAAAAAGCGACGTGTATATCTCACTTCAGCGAGTCTCGTTCCCGTAGAAGAGGATAGAACAGTGACTAACGGAAGGAAGTGTACCAGTGATCTAAATAGTATCTGCTACTAGAATATCAGTAAGTAATGACTAGCAATTATCTCTCAATATTAGTAAGTGTAACCTACTGCGTATAACAAGACGAAAATCCCCATTAATGTACGACTACAAAATAAAGGCCCAGTCTTTGGAAGCGCTAACATCAGTCAAGTATCTGGGTGTGACTATTCGAAATTACAAAACTGTTAAGGCTTTCGTGGCCACTTGTTGACAAACTGCCTATTGGCTTCTGTCTCGGGTTCTTCGGCCGACGTTCATCTAACGATTTTTCTGATGTTTCGCTAGGACGAGTGGCTGGCATTGTCAAAGCTTCACCCTCCACTGCCGGTGGTGAACTGGAGGCGAGCTCGCGGCCGCAGACTGTATGTACCTGGCGCGCCAACGTCCGAGGGCTTCTCCGCGGTCATTTCCGGTGCGGTTCTCTTGCTACCTGCGACGGTCGTTCGCTGCAGTACGGGAAGCCAGGATCCGTTTACCTTAAGGCTTTCCTCTTTCTTGTTGAAACTGTTCGCGTGTTTTTGAATTTCTACAGCTTCTCTGAACAAGCGCGTGTGATAGTGCTTCTCTACACCCAGAACTTCCGTGTCGGCGAATTTTATTACGTGGTCGGTCTCATTCAGTGCGTGATCCGCCACGGCCGATTTCTCCGTCTTTACGCCATGTTTGCGCAATATACGACCGATTCTGTCCGTCACTCTGGGAATGTATGGCAGAAAGGCCGTACCCGACGATTTTCAAACCGACAAGTAAGATCAAAGAGTGTCTTAGATCGGCGATGGAGAAAAGAGACCCACTTGCAATGTCGGGAATATACCGTATATCTTGCACATGCGGAAAATTTTATTTCGGAATGACTGGACAATCCATTAACACCGGGATCAAAGAGCATAAGCGACATTGCAGGTTGGGGCAGGTGGAGAAATCGGCCGTGGCAGAGCACGCACTGAATGAGACCGACCACGTAATAAAATTCGCCGACACGGAAGTTCTGGCTGTAGAGAAGCACTATCACACGCGCTTGTTCAGAGAAGGTGTAGAAATCCAAAAACACGCGAACAGTTTCAACAAGAAAGAGGAAAGCCTTAAGGTATACGGATCCTGGCTTCCTGTACAGCAGCGAACGACCGTCGCAGGTAGCAAAAGGAGAACCGCACCGGAAATGACCGCGGACGTTGGCGCGCCAGGTGCATACAGTCTGCGGCCGCGAGCTCGGCTCCAGTTCACCACCGGCAATGGAGGGTGAAGCTTTGACAATGCCAGCCACTCGTGCTGGCGAAACGTCAGAAAAATCATTAGATGAACGTCGGCCGAAGAACCCGAGACAGAAGCCAATAGGCAGTTTATTCGAAATTATCTCAAATGGAATGATCAGCTTACACATGAAATGGGTAAGACGAATTCTAGATTGCAGCTTATTGGTAGAATCCTGAACCGATGCAGTCCTTCAACAAAGGAAATAGCTTACAATACGTTAGTTCGTCCACTCTTGCAGTATTGTTTGTCGCCGGCCGCGGTGGCCGTGCGGTTCTAGGCGCTTCAGTCCGGAACCGAGCTGTTGCTACGGTCGCAGGTTCAAATCCCGCCTCGGGCATGGATGTGTGTGATGTCCTTAGGTTAATTAGATTTAAATAGTTCTAAGTCTAGAGGACTGATGGCCTCAGATGTTAAGTCCCATAGTGCTTAGAGCCATTTGTACCATTTTATTGCTCGTCTGTATGGGACCCTTACCAGTTGGATCTGATTCAAGAGATTGAGAAGGTCCAAAGAAGAGCGCCAAGATTCGTGACTGGTACATTTAGCCATCGCGAGAGCGTTACAAATCTCATAGAAAGTTTCAAGTGGGACACACTTGCAGATGGACAGCGCGCTAACCGGAAGGGGAATTCCGAAATCAGATCTTCTCCGAGGATGTAGAACATATATTATTACCACCAACTTTCAAACTGCGCAATGATCACCACTGAAAGATAGGCGAAATTAGAGCTCTTACTGTGGCGTTCAGACAGTCGGTTTTCCCTCGCGCGATACGCGAGTGGAACAAAGGGGGAGAAATATGACTTTGACGGAAATTGTGCTCTCCGCGACACACCGCTTGGTGGCTAGCGGAGTATATATGTAGATTTAGAAGCAAAGATCTGTCATCAATGCGCACCAGAATGTCAATAGTGGGTGATATTCAAAAAAGACCTCTTGCATCCTTCACCAAAGGGTTTTCGATTTTCCCACAAGATGGTTCAGGTTCCCTGTTAAACGTGTAACTAAATGGTGCATTAGAGAATTAGTCCCGTAAATTTTTCATCTCAGAAGACTCTTTGTATGGGTTCGGTAGAGAGTTGACTCTCGGTGAAACAGGTGAGCACGGTATCACACACTTCGTAGCAGAGCTATCCGTTCTCGAGTCTGATAGAGTTTTCAGTATTTTGTTGGTCTCGTTTGTGCAATCACCTTCGAGATTTCTGCACATCAGCTCCGGCAATAGATGTTCCGTCGTCATGTATTCCACTGTGTCCAGAACTACAGTGGCACTTGTTTTTTCCAACTTAAAATCCACGATGAGTTAACAGAGATCTTTCCTTTCCTCCTCTGATATGTTGTTTTCTTCCAAAGGGTCAGGCAGAAGAAGTAGGACAGAATTTATTGACATTTATGTGAAGCCTCACAAAGAGGAGAGGAAAGCTGTCAGTGGAATGTACCAAACGTCTTCTGAAACCAACTGACCAATCTAGCCCCTTAGTATGGACTGGGATGTGCGTCTAGAGTAGACGTTCAACACCCATTGGAAAAACGTCGTTGCCCCTGTCCTGGGGCATCGTAATTTCACCACGCCTGGTGGAATCGTTAGTTGTCTTATGATTACTAAATCAGATCAACTGCATTAAATTTATTTACAGTTGCCTCTGCCTCTAGGGGTTATCCTGAAAAACATTAATGTTTATGGTAGTAATAATAACATCGGCCCAGTATTGAAAATGACGTCATTCCCGTCGTCAGTGGTGCCTAGGATCAGTACCACATAACACGGAAGACTTTTTATCTGAAATCCCAGGATGTACTACACTCAGCGAAACAATTGAAGATGAAACATGAAATGCACTATATTGCTTGCGTTACACAGATTAATTTCTTGAATTAACAGGTTTCCTTCTTACAAGACCATTATGAGACCTAGCTTTCGCAGACTATATCACATTATTTACTCGTGACATCAGAAGACTCAAGTAAAAGTGTAAGTCTTAAGAGATACAATAGAAGAAGTAGGTTTGCTGAATTCATTCGAAGACACAGTGTAATGCTTGCAACAAAAAAGTCCCAAACTTGATGTAAACGAAATAAAATAGAATCAAGTGAGTATAAAACATTTTAAACAGTTTAGTGAAAAGAAGGAAACGGAACTAAACTGGTAGGGAGCTAGGAGCGGTGGGTGGTAAGGTGCTGAGCGGAAGCAAAGTAATGTGTGAAAAAATGCCACACATGACTTCTTTTAATCTTACGGATGTTAGTAGTACTTGTTACACATCAAAAGTTATCTAACAATGGAAATAACATGTAAACAAACAAAACCGTCGAAACAGGCCTGGAAGGAGCAGTGGTCCCGATCGGCCGCCGTGTCATCCTCGGCCCGGAGGGGCATGTGATCAACACATCACTTTCATGGCTGTTGTAAGTTTTTGTAATCGAGTCTGCTAATTATTAATCAAGTAATTCCTCAATCGGCCTCACAGGGGCTGTGTGCACCCCACTTGCCAACAGCACACTTAGACAGTTACCCATCCATGTGCCAGCCAAGCCCTACAGTGCTTAACTTTGGTGTTTTGATGGGAACTGGTGTTACCACTGCCGCAAAGCTATTGGCAGAAATAACAAAAATGTCTGTAAAACAGACAGAATAGACTGTGACTTAATAGAACTACTAGAAAAAATTTTTAGGAACTCACAGCTGTAAAGGAGTCAACGGAGATCTGATGTATATACATTTTACAACCACCTAAAGCAGAAAATTTGAAATATGGTACAACTTTGTGAAGCAGATTTTTGAGTCATCAAATATCAACCGCATAGATGAGGAAATCAGGGTAGGAAGTCTTATAACTTTCCACAGACGCCTGTGAGACAACCAGAGGGATTTACTGCTCCACTAATATGTGTAATCACACAAAGCAGAAAATTTAATGGAAAGTTTGCAGTTATGAAGCAGACCTTTGGATATCAAGCACACTGATAAAGACATTAGTATTAATGATTTTATAATCTCAGATACAAGGCTGCGAAACAGCCAGCGTCGTTTACTATTTCATTAATACGCGTTGTCATGGAAAACGAACAATTTACCATAATGTAACTCAGCAAAAGTGAAAGCGGGTCACCCCTGAATTTTAATGTGTAGACCGCGCCTGACTTTAGGCAACCAACATAGCATAGCTGTTTCGCAGGTTCTCCAAACTCCTTGCAGTACATCGTTCGACTGTACACAAGGGTACCACAAGAGAATACAAGAGAAGTTACCCCATCCAAGAAAGATATTGCCTGTAGATACATAATCGTTATGCTTCGACTATGTCAGAGTCATGACAATGTAGTAGAACATGTCTGGTGATGCTGTGATAGCTTTATTACTTGCTGGAATAACAGAGAATTATCTTGCAAGATTCATTTAATATAGAATGAAATTTTCACTCTACAGCGGAGTGTGCGCTGATATGATGCTTCCTGGCAGATTAAAACTGTGTGCCGGACCGAGACTCGAACTCGGGACCTTTGCCTTTCGCGGGCAAGTGCACTGCCAACTGAGCCACCCAAGCACGACTCACGCCCCGTCCTCACAGCTTTACTTTTGCCAGTACCTCGTCTCCTACCTTCCAAAGTTAACAGAAGCTCTCCCGAAAACACAATGAACCTCATCCTAGCATTCGGCCAGTCATAAAGGTATCATCCGCATACCTGTTGGTTTGTAACAAGATGACTCTAATGCTGGCTGCTCGGATTTCTCCATGAACAGACTGACAACGACTAGAGACAGGAGGCTGCTCGTAGCCACTCCTGTCTGCCCCCCTACAGAAATTAAGTTGAGGTCAGCATAGGTCGGAACAGGCCCATCAAAGCATCATCAAATTTCTGTCCAGTTAGTTTCAGTGAGTCTTAGTGGTACATTAGTTAATAGCCAGACAACATCAAAACTACCACTATATAAGCTACTGTGACATGTAGTTGCTTGAGATGCTGTATGAAGTCCTTTGAGTTGTGAATATGGGCTCAACAGTTTCTTCAAGTACTTAGCTGCTGGGTACATTGATGCACCATTACTGCTGATTATTAGGCATAGTGGCAAACCCTCTTTGTGTCTTTTGGCAATCCATACAGCCTGGGTAGAACTGCTGCGCCAGATCATAGCTGTTTGACGAACTTCAAGGAGGCACTCTGTCCATAGGATCGTGGAGGCCTCCAGAAGTTAATAAACTTTCTTGTTGTAATCAGCCAACAGCAAATTTTGAGCGAGAGAAGTTGTCTTCCCAACATTTGTAACACTAATATTTCCCACAAGCTGAGGTATTAATTTAATTCCTGTTTGAATTCTCAAGTGTATAAACAAAAACGATGACAGATATCAAAATTGCGGTGACACTTCGTAATCATTCTCTGTCGAAGTCAGCACCTGGAATAAAATGTCAGTGGCTCTGCAGAATTCCGGGAATCGTCGACTCAGAAAATTCGTAAAATATGCAGAAGTACAGTGGGGAAGCCGTCTCGGACGCTATGACGTACTCACTCTGCAGCATGGGAATCAATGTCGAATTTGGTATTAATTTCGATAAAAGTCGAGAAATTAATCTCCCTAAATGGAAGAGGCTCTACTAATTTCTCGGGTTACAAAGTTCCCTACGTGCTACGACCCACCACATAATGTTTCTACCCACAGACAAGGGAGAAGTTCAAACAAACAAAGCATTTAACATACCTTTTCCATTCATGAAATTTTATTTTTCCATAACTGATCATAATTACATTTCAGGCTACATTGTACTTTTCTACGAGATGAAATGTTCTCATAATTAATCAAATAACATTTTGTATTCATATGGTAGCTTCCAAAAATACCACTAATTACAGTTGCGGTGGTATCATACCCTCTGAATCCTCTCCGCAACTGCTAAGTCGGAAGTAAGTAAGTTCATTGAACACGTAATGTTCCACATTATATCCACAGAATATTTATCACGTGTCGGAGATAATCTCTCTCTCTCTGTTTCTGTCTCTCTCTCGCTGTCGTAATGAGGTTTTGATCCTTATAAATTACATGCACAGTGAACGGTAATTGTGAAACTAGAACGCGTATAGCAACATGCCATTGAATATCGCCAAAGAGTATGCTGAATTATAGCCTTAAAGCATACGCAGTGCTACATAATGTTATATTTGCTAAATCGAGCGCAGAACAATCCGCTGAAGATCCTTGACCTTATGGCGGAAGCGGCGCTACCAAATTGGAGCGGCGCTATCAACTGGTCGGACGCCGGTCCGTATCCATTGGCCGCTGGCTGATGGCACCGAATTTGGTCCTATCATGGAAGCCACCCACGAGTCCTTTCACAAAGTAGTTTCTGCAACATTTTTCTATTAGTGGCGGATTATAAAATGAACTAAACTGTTTCTGATCTTCTGTCAGGCTGATACTCTTAGCAGACACACGGAATACGGCTTAAAAAAGGGTTCGATATCACATATCTGCGTTTGCACTGCATGACGTTGACTACTAGACCACGAATAGGTTATCCTCTTAGCAGACAGGCGCAATACGGCCTGAAAAAAGAAAGGAATCGGTTTTCTCATGTGAAATTAGTTGGTTGACTGGACTGAGGCTAGCTTGTCATGACTAAGAGGTGGGGTCGATTCCCGCTGGCGGTAACAGTTTTTAACAATCACACACATTCCGTCTTCACCTCCAGTAACGACAAGTAAGGAATGTAGGACTTTGATGTAGTTCCAAATAAACATTTAACACATCCATTCAGTACTGACTGGATTAGTTTTGGGTGTCAGCGGCGGAAGATGCTCCTTGCAAAACTCTGTCTCTAGTAACTGTCTTACACTAGTAAAGTTATTTTAGTTGACGAACCAATCGTTATATAAGGTCACAGGACCATCGCTCTTTATTGTAAGTGACACTGAGATTTTGAGAACATTGGTATTGAACTGGAATTCGAGCCCCAATTCCAATTTTTCTCTGGATTTGAAACCTTCGAGATGAGACTGTCCCATAATTTCGCTGTTTCCTCACGATGCCAAACTCCTCCAGGTCTCTACGAATGGCGCGATCCTAACTACAAGAGAAGGGGAATCCGATAGTTGACACCTCACCGTGTGGAGACAACAACGACGATACGCGTGGGTTTGGAATCCCAGGCAGCACAGAACTATTCGTTGCGTTACCTCTAGCATTACGTATGCACAGCTCGCTGTTGGTGAAGAAACTATAAATATTTCATGTATATTCATAGCCATAAGACAACAGCGAAATCCCTGCCTGACAAAAATAATTTGCATTGCCCTTTTGCCTTGTAGAGCCAAAAATATTGTCTTGCGTATTCTGATCAACAGCTGATGGTAAGAAGAAAAGGTGAACATCGCCCTTTCTGCATCAGGGTGAAGCAAATCGTGAACAGTATACGCGGCGACATCCTCCAGCGAAGGCAGCAGTAGTACGCTGGAAGTCCAACTCCTGAACAGTCACCGCAAACACAGGGTATAGCTGGAGCTCCAGAGTACTCGCTAAAATCTTGATTGTCTCTGTACGAATCTGCCACTACTACAAGTCCTAGTTTGATAGCCCCTTCGAAACGCTGATTTGCTTGTAATTTCCGTCCTCAAATAGGCCGCGTGGATATTAAATGAGCATCATTGCAATTAAAGTTCATAAATCTGTTTTATTACAAGTGCCGTCTAGGCTCTGTTGCATAGCAATCAGATTTGGTTTCATTTCTTAGAAATGTCCAAAATTGGTGGATTTAAATGATCCCCGAACTTACTCCTTTTCTGAAGAAAGCATTAAGCTACTTAATTAGAACTGAACACTCCCGTCTTAAATGTTCTCGAGCTGGTATTCATTAATAGATCATAATTGAGGTATACGTCAATTGCGGAATAAACACGTACCTTCTTGAAACGAACAATCTTTTATTGACTTTTGTGTCAATGAAATTGCGTTCGTAACATGAATAATATGTTCACTGACTTATATACAGATATAAAATACAATTTCTTTCAAAATCTCGCAATAGCGTCGATTTCAGCTTCACAAGAATTAAAACTCTAAATGAATTACTTCTTAACAAGAATAAAGACTTTGTACACTAAGAATTATTATTTAAGCGCTAACCGCCACAGAGTAATAAAGAATATCTTTGTCTCTCTCCCTATCACCGTCACGTCAATTCATGTTGCTTTCTCTCGTATTGCATGATACATCATATGTGCCCTTCTTGTGGACGAAGATTTTTGGGAAAAACATACACGAGCGTTCACACAACACTATGTCAATGACTGTTTATGACGCTGAATACTGTTAATGTCCACTATATAGAAATATCTGTAGTAACATCATCTTGTTAGTCAATGTACTGTCAACTGAAAATTGGACCTAAATTATGCACTGGGGTGCATATACTACTACGAAGTACAATCTAGTGCTAACAGTTCGGTGCTGCTTAAAAATTACTGAAATGCAGCTCATATGCATAGCTCATTTAGCTTGCTTTAATTCTTTTGTCGAGGATGGTACGAGATGTAATCAGAATCTTTTTTTCATCATCACCCAAAGATTTTGTTACGTGCCTTGGGATGTGTCAAACTTACATTCTAGCCATCGAGCCAAGCCCCACAAAGGGAAACGAAGGAAAACCTCGGGGTAGATTCACCATCCTCGTATTTCTCATTTGCAAAAAAAAAAAAAAAATAGAATAACAATTACAATATGCATATTTTTTGAAATGAATTTAAACACTTTTCACAAAAGAAACACAACACTGCTAATCTTCTGTGTCTTGAGGTGAACAGTCGATGCGCTGGGTTACGTCCATCCACGATTCCCTTCTATTTGTCATCTCTGGGCAACTGATTTGAATTCTATTCCCATTTTAGCATATCCTTGTGGGTATTATTTCTTCGGCATAGGGTTTACATGAAAACAAGAGTCAGTGTAAGTTCCATGAAAAGGGTGTTTGATGTGTGCTGAACTGATATAGAATATAATCTAAAGTCCTTTGTAATTATCTGTCCTGAATTCTAAATATTCAGAGTTTGTAAGATGTTCTTGATTCTTATCAATAACTGTAGGATGCTCTATAAACTAAACCAACTGATGACGCCGTCCTCAACTTATGCTCATCATCTCTCAGATGCACCTGAACACTTGTTTATGTGCTTGTAACTGCTCAGCATTCGTTTAATTGGTAACTTCATAACAATTGACATAATAAAATTTATGTACATATGTTACAACAATAATACAGTTACAAAGATAATGTTTATTACAAAAGATTGAAACAAAGTATAAGCGGGTTTTTAGCTGAGAACAGGTTACCCATTCCGAACAGCATGACGTCAGCTCAGCGAATTAAAAAAGATACAAACATACACTGACATTGTCAAATTTGACATAAGCAAAAAATTTCTTGCCATAGATCAGATTCATTTGAATCACTAACCCATGATCATTATGCATTGTGAGACCTGACTGAAGTTATTAATTAATTAATTAAAAATTAAAAGAAATCAGTCATACTATAGTTAAATTCTGGCATTTTGGAAAGAAAACTTACTCTCTACATTGAAAAACAAATACATAATGTCTGCATGCATCTCGAACATTATGGCTGAAGATAAAAACTAACCACTAAATTGCAAAAAGAAACAGTATATCCTAAATATTGTTCATTGTTTCAATGTAAAACTGTCTAATCAATGTCACTTGATATGAATAGTATCTTCAGTCTCCAGAATTTTCAGTCATCGTGACATTCCTTTAACAAGTGATGAGAATACGTTCCTCTAACCTTTTAGTTCTTCACATCCTTCAAAACATAGGCGCCTGGATGAGGTATTTTTGCAGTCAGAAATGATCCTTGAAACAATAATTGTCATTTTTTGTTCCTCCTCTGTATAAGTGAAGCCTTAGGTTGAGTTTTTACTTAAACTTGGTCTTTCACTTTATATGTTTTTATTCTTCCTAGTCGATTGTCAAAATAAATTTTTCTTTTTTTCCTTGTCCATTATATTAAGTAAGGCTTGGTGTACTTTATTTTGTAGAAAAATTTTGTCAGTTGCTACTTTAGGGATTGGACGAATTCTGCCACTCTGTTCCTGTTTTCCAAACATCAGTTCATACGGAGTGCACTCTGTTGTAGTGTGTGACATATGGTTGTCAATTTCTTGAAAATCGTCAATATAATAGATCCATTTGGTTTGCTGGTTGTGGCAATATGTTCTCATGAACCAGTTTAAATAACGAAAGATTTGTCCACAGGATTTGCAGAAGGATGATACACTGATGTTAGAATTTGTTTTATGCCAGAGCTGCTTAGTGTTCGCCACCAACGAAATCTAGTGAACGTTGACACAGTGTCAGAAAGAATAGCCTCAGGTTTGCCTACATAGACTATATAATCTTTGACCAGTTTCATGGCTATAGATGCACCAGTACTAATTTTAACGGATAAAGTTTGACATATTTCGTGATTGTATCGAGAAAAGCTACAATATATTTGTATTCCCCTCTTGATGACGATAGTGGACCACAGACATCGACCGAAATGATCGACAGAAACTTAGTAGCTATAATACGATGTTGTAAATCCATCACAGAAAAATTTCCTGGTTTGGCTAGCTGACAAATTTTACATTTCCTTAACTGTCGGTGCAGTTTCCTGCGAATATTTGGGAAGTGGCAATATGCTTGCATCTTCTGAGCACATTTTGATACTCCAACATGTCCCCAATTGATTTGCGTGTACAACATTAAGGCATTCTAATTATTCTCGGGAATACACACCTTCCAATTATCTGAATCAAGATGCCCTTAGAAAAATAAGACGTCGTCCTCAGATTCGTACAATCACTTCAGATCTATGTTTCCGGGTTTTCCTAAAGCTTCTTTTACTGAAAGCCAACGAGGATCTTCATTTTGCAGTTTTCCCATGTTCTTACACATTTTAAGGAAATGTTTCCTATATATTTTATCAGTCATTAACAGAACTTTGAATTCAGACGGATTGTCCATGATGTTGATTGTCGATAAATCACTGTCTGGCACTCTTGACAGTGGATCGGCGATGAAATTATCCTGTCCGTTTATGTATTTAATTTCAAATTGAAGCTCTTGGAGTGAGAGCGTACATCTGGCTAGTCTGAGATATAATAATTTACACGTTTGCAAAAAAGTTAATGCTTTGTAGTCATAGTATACTGTTCTCTTTGCTCCGAACAGGTAATAGTGAAATTTTTTTAAAAGACCATACTACGGACAATGCTTCTTTTTGGGTAGTCTTATACGTTCTTTGACAAGCAGTTAAGAGTCGGCTAGCCAACTCTATTCAGCAGAAAGTTGGTTTTTCATTTATGGATTTTACTTGGAAGAGGCAGGAACCGATTCCAGTTTCCGAAGCATCTGCCATTAAACCGAATTCTTGGCTCACGTCTAGATGATATAATATTTGTGAGTTAACTAAGGCATGTTTTATTGCTTCAAAGGCATCCTGGCATTGTTGCGTCCACACTCACGGAGTATTTTTGCGCAACAAGCTGTACAACGGCTCTGCGTTAATAGAGTGGTCGTAAATGAAACGCCTGAAAAAAAGAGGCAACTCCGAGGAATCCCTTTAATTGCTTTTTAGTTCTTGGAACTGCACAGTTTTTTATCGCCTTTAATTTCTCAGAGTCCGATAAGATTCCCTTTTCATTTATGACTCAGAAATTTAATTTTATCACAAGCAAAATGGGACTTCTGCACATCTGCAGTTATGCCTGCTTACCTGAAACGTTCCAACACTCTCTTAAATCGACCTGCTCCTTCCATTTGATCGAGCGATGAGCATGTCGTCCACAAAGAAAGTTAAACTGCATCGAAGTGCAGGTCCCAATGCATAATATAGAGCATTTATAAAAACTCCCGAGCTCACGTTTAGCCCAAAAGATAGAACCTTAAATTTGATAGCTCCTACATGCGTGTACAAACGCGGTGTACCTTCTTGATTGTTCATCTAGCTCCACCTGCCAAAGTGAACTCCTGAGATCACTATACGATAAGTATTTTGTCCCTTCGAACTTTGGAATTAACTCATCGATATTTTCCGGATGAGTTTGCACGGGCATGGTAAGATTATTTATTTGTCGTGCGTCTAGCACGAGACGAACGTTTCCTCCCTTTTTCAGGACAACATGAAGAGGACTGCAGTATGGTCTGGTTGAAGGTTCGATCAGCTCCCATTCAGGCATCTGTTGGATTTCTGCATCAACCGCCTTTCGTTGATGCAACGATACTGGATAAAAAGTACGGTAGAAAACTTGGTGTGGAATCACATCCAAATGACATCTATTGCCCTTGATTACACCAGGCTTTTCTTCAAAGACTTCATGATATTCCTGTAGAAGATTGTATAATTGCTTTATCTGATGGTGCTGCAAGTATTCAGGTTCCATAACTTTTTCTTAGGACACATCTTAAGTTTTTAAGATAGGTTGTAAAATATTAATTTGGTATTCCCGTGTAGGTTCGCAATGTATCCACTGGATTTGTAGTTTTCGTTTATGACAGTACTTTCCATGCCTACAGTACTTTCCTGAGAAGATCCACCTGATGCATTTGATCCATTACTATAAAACTGGCATGGCCCAGAGAAAAATCGATATGGCAATTCCTCTCCCAAAATTCATCAATTTCCAAGATACACTTCTCAACCAATTATTCTATCAGTTTCCAAGATACAGTTCTCAACCAATTATTCTATTACAAGGAATGTGCAATTTATAGCTACGTTTCCTACACCTAACTGTAGTTGAGTCTGCACTTTCACTTGAGAAGACCTATGACCAGTAAGGCCTACAATCCTACAACACTGAACAGGGATAATCGGTGGATTTACTTTCTTACTCTTTGAAATAACTCCTCAGAAACGACATTTACTGCATCCAGAGTCTAATGTAACTTGCACAGTAATGCCTTCCATTTCCACCTGAATTCTTGCAACAGGTTCAGTGGTATGTTCCTCTTGACAAGGCATCATATCCTTCTTAAGTTCTTCTATTAGTAATCTGTCATCGTTATACCGGAAAAAATGGACGCTTGATTTTTCGCTCCTCAAAACTTCCTCGGCTGCGCCGTCGGGGCTTCTGACGGTCGAGTCTAGTTTGACGGATGTCCATTAGTGGTAGATGTTTGCTCCGTTACGTTAGGTATTACTGGTCCTTTGTTTCGCCATTCATTTGCATTGACGTTTGGCTCTCGAAGTTTGTGGTTGGTTGTGATACTTTTAGGTTTGTTTGCCGATATCGGCGTTTTGGATGATAACTCCGCTCTTGATAATATCCTTTCCTCTTCTTATTATTTATCCTCCATTCCTGTTTATATGTTTGTTCACCTTGTTGGTCATGATTACTCTGTTCTGGATTTTCATTAGAGATTTCACGTTTTTCTGGAAATAATTCACCTGTGGGTTAGTTGAATTTTGTGCAAAAGGTTTCTTTCCATACCCTCTATTCTCTTTGGTTTTTTATCATACGGTTTGTTGTTATTATTATATTTTTTAGGTTGGTAACTTGGTTGGGTATAGCGAACACGTGATTCTTTGAACGGGCTGTCCATGTTGTTCAGGCACATGTAGAAGTTTTTCTTTACTTCAAGTGGAAGTTTGGCCTTTAATATTCGATTTATATCCTGTGTCAAGATTGGTTCATTCCAGTATTTCCTTCTATTTATGTACTTCTCGAAATACTTCCTTAAGGATCCATTTTTGAAAGAAAATGGTTGTCGGTCAAAATTTGCTTGCGTAGTCTTTCTTGCACTCCCTTATTCCAGAATTTGTGCAAGAAAGCGCTATCAAATTCCTCACATTTTTAGCCGGCCGCGGTGGTCTCGCGGTTCTAGGTGCGCAGTCCGGAACCGTGCGACTGCTACGGTCGCAGGTTCGAATCCTGCCTCGGGCATGGATGTGTGTGATGTCCTTAGGTTAGTTAGGTTTAAGTAGTTCTAAGTTCTAGGGGACTGATAACCACAGCAGTTGAGTCCCATGGTGCTCAGAGCCATTTGAACCATTTGAACCTCACATTTTTGACACCATTCGGAAGCTTCCGACGCCCACATCTATCCATCCCCATGCATAAATCCTGCAACGTACATAATTTTTTGTTGCTCAGTCCACATTCGTGGCAGTATCCATCTAAATTGGTTGAGAAAGATCACGGGATTGGTCGACTTCCATTCAGGGTTAACTGAAATTGATGATATTTAAGCATTTTCTCATCATTCATAGTCACAGGTGTGTTGTGGTGACTATTTCGTGGTGGATGATATTCCTTATAATTTGGTTCCTGTTGATTACGTGAATATGCACCAATACATGGATATTGTTGCATGGATTCGTTTTCACTGGTTTCGCAGGAATAATGTCTGCTTTTGATAAACAATAGGTAACAGGTGCCCCTCTGGTATTAACTAAACCTTACTGGCATATTTTGAGTGTATTATTAATCTTTGTCTTCCAAGCAGGAAATTCTTCTCCTATACTCTCCTTAATATCTTGAATTTCTGATTTAAGTTGTCCTTGTGCAGTTTCGTTGTTAACTTGCACGTTAGCAACCGTTTCTGTCAAGGACTGATCAACATAATTTCGCACCGTCTCGGTTTGCTCTTTCGCCCAGTCGTCTATGTCTTTAGAAAATGAGATCTTATGTTCGTTTAAAAGTTTATATGTTTCTCACTTTCGAGACTAAGATTGTCTATCCTTTGAGTAAGATCAAGGATTGCTTGCTGATTGTCGTGCTTAATTGTATTCACATACTATGCAATGATGGAAAACTCCTTGCAGTTGATTATTTAGCTTATCTTGACGATATATCATTGCATTTGCTTATTAATTCTTTGTATTGCTGTTCGTACATAAAGATGAATTGTGCTTGACTAGCAATCATATGACTCTGTTTTAATTCCAAACTTTGGAATTTTTTAGTAATATTATCTTTTATTGCTTTGAGTTTATTGGATTGCTCCTGAGCAAAAGTGGATTGTGCCGTTGCAAAATTAGATTGTGTGGCTTACAATGCTTGTAATTTAAGATTAATATCATTTGCAAAAGTGGATTGTGCCGTTGCAAAATTAGATTGTGCAGTCTCCAATGCTTGAATCTTATTCGTTACTATGTTAATCACATGTGATATGACGGTCAAATTTGACATCATCTGGGATAACAAATCAGTATTCTCAAAATTTACGTTTCCACTGGTTTTATTTAAGATTGTACCGACATATTTTTCGGCACAATAATTTAGTTCTCGCACGTAGTTGCAGGCAGTATTCCCTAGCGAGTACGTCTGTATCAGAGGTCATATTCATATTATTTGTTGGTTGCTGCGTTTCTCTTTTGATTTCACTCGACATATGAATGTCGGAAATTGCAACAATTTGTGTCGACTGGGTAAGCACAGTAATTACTGTTGGTTGCTCTGCCGTAATCAACATTTCACTAACTATGCCTGTATGAAATTCCTTGGCACTAGTTGACGATATATTTACGTTACTCAATTGATTTTGTGCCATCGTGATGTTGTGTGATTGCTTATTGGCTTTGAACATAGACCTAGTTATCACCATGAAAATGAGCAACAGACTGTTACTCTAATAAATGCTTCCCACAAGAGTTATTATTAATTTCTACACACACAAAAAATGTTGATTTCCTAATGCTGTTAAGGGGGTGTTTACAGTGTAACAAGAACAGAGTGTATAGATAACACATAAAGAACTGTCCTAATATGTATACTGAAATAATGAAATTCTGGCAAAAGTAATACAGTTATGCATTAAAATCAATAAGGAAAAGGTAATTACAATGCATGAACGCTGAATTCAGCTAGAAATTAAAATGTCTAGCCTTTTTGAAGTTGCAGCCTGGCTGCTAGGACGGCGTACATGTTCTCCTCGCAATATACTCTCGCACGTTCAGTTAGAGTGAAACTTACAGGGAACCATAATGTAGTTACACCTTCTGACTGTATATATATGCACAAAAATGAAACATTAATTACATAATTAAGAAGATAAGTAATTTCACATAAAAATTAGAACTATGTCTGTCACAAAATATGTTACACATATCTGTAATAACAAATATGTTTGACTGTTAGTGTTGCGTCTTTCACCACTAAAGTGTTATTAAAGTGTAGTTGCAGCAGGATCAGAGTCCTGTCATGGTCGCCATTAATAAAGTATCTCTGATGAGCACTTATATTGAGAGAGTGTCTCTCTCTATACGTTTCCCACACCACCTTGTGTTTGTCTTCATATGTATGAGTATACAGATATATAATACAATATCCTTCAAAATCTCGCAATGGCGTCGATTTCTACTTCAGAGGAATGAAAACTCTTAATTAATTACTTCTGAACAAGAACAAAGACTTCCTACACTAAAAATAATTATCTGAGAGCTAACCACCACAGAGTATAAAGAAAATCTTTGTCTTTCTCTCTAGCACCGTCACGAAAAGTCACGCTGCTTTCTCTCGTATTGCGTGATACATCATAAGTTACTCGAGAGTGTTATCTCTTCCTGTACAGTAGCTGCTAATGTAAACTCTTCTTGCAATTGTATCGAGAATAGGTTAATTATTTTTTCCAGTCTGCTTAACTACTGTTATTCTTGTGTTCACTTTCAATATCAGCAACTCTAATATTTCAGAAGGTTCCTAGACAATAGGACGTTTAAAGCAACAGAGGATGGGACATTTAGCCATACTACTCATGACCATGATGTGTCGATTATGATGACAACATAGCAACTGGAAGAACCAATTTTTCATGCAACTGTCGGCGAACCTGGTATCAGTGCAAGGCAAGAAGCTACGTGCAGTTATGTTCGCAAGATGACTGGCGACTTTCGCACTACCTTGCTGTGTCTATTCATTTGCAGTGATTGCAGATATTATGAACGGATGATTTTCCGGCAAGTGTAAGATTCTGTGTATGGTTTATTCAGCAGCGTGTCAAACCTTGTTGTTGTGGATCTCTCCTATTTATGCATGAGGAATGGTTTCAACGTTATCCGAGTGTACATATTCACAGTCAATATCTATAGGCTTCTGTGAAGCCTCATTCAGCACTTTAAACTCTGCATCAGTGAAGATCTCCACTCTTGTACCGCACAGTTGGTCACAGCTGAACAGGCCCCGCTTTCTTCCAACCAGTTTCAATTTCGAAGTTCCAGCGCTTTCTCAGATAGTACCCTACCTGATCTGGTAGCATATTTATCAACACATTGTCTGTCTACTCCCGTTACAGAAGCATAAACCATAAACTGGACAAGAGTCAACATACATTGCGCACGGAACATGTACCAACAGCGAAAGCCAGGTCCTGCAGGAACTTTACGTAATAATAGCTGGTTCCATTCCACCATCGTGTACAATTTTGGCCGATACACAATATTGCATGTAATGACACGTCTATTTTCATATCAATCTATTTACTTTTTTTTAAGCATTGCTCGAGAAACTCAATGATTACTATGTAATTATAGGCACACATCTATTATGTAAACTAGTTTTACTGCAGAGATGATACTGTAATTATACTAATAACTTAACAGACTGATAAATATGCAGCCTACAATCTCCTAGTTTTCTACCTAGAAATTCAGGTTCAGCGTTTCATGCTCCATGCACAGCCATGTCGATCAACGTGCTTGCAGGATAATCATGTGATGACAGAACCTCGTCAAAAAAATGGTTCAAATGGTTCTGAGCACTATGGGACTTAACTGCTGAGGTCATCAGTCCCCTAGAACTTAGAACTACTTAAACCTAACTAACCTAAGGACATCACACACATCCATGCCCGAGGCAGGATTCGAACCTGCGACCGTAGCGGTCGCTCGGTTCCAGACCGTAGCGCCTAGAACCGCTCGGCCACTCCGGCCGGCCGAACCTGGTCAACTTCAAATGAACGTGCCTTTGCGATTTAGGTGTTTTTATAATTTAGTTCTGCTATTTATTTGCATTTTCTTATCAGGTTTCAAGATGAGAAGCAATTTACCTATTATTTTATGTTTCAAATATCATTCGCAGCTTTACTAACATATGTTTGAGGTGATTCCGACCTCGTATTCGTCGAGACGTAAAACGTTTGCGGGGGCTGGCTTGCATGAACTGACCGTGCATACATTTGTATGAGAACACTGTTCATTTTAGTTTTGAAGTTTTTTCAGAAAAGCCTTTAGAAGCAGTTGAACTACATCAACCGAAGCACAAAGTCAAATTATATCTAGTTTGATAACTAATTTCACTGAAAAGACTATACTGCAAGTGATATTAATTAATTTAAACTCTGATATGTAGATACACTGATAAATTTTGTATTTCTTTGACAAGGTAAAATCTGGTTTGAGTTTCGTAAACCTCTGCATCGTTTGCTGTACATCACAATAACGTTTTGTTTCGTTTTTATTTTCCAGTTTTTTGCGATTTTTGTTTTTGTATGTTTTTACCCGTTGCAGCCACTTTAAAACTGTTAAATCTAAACATTATATATACGATTTGCATGTCAACAACAGTGACTATTTTTGTGGGTCTCGGAACCTCATTAAATGCTTAAAGTTATATAGAAATTCCCAAAAGGAATGGTCAAAACTCGGGGATTTGACAGCAACAATTATTTGATTCAAAAAATTTAATTTGCATGTATGCCATGTTCTGAATGGTTTTTTGAGTAGAACACATTCAATGAACATTGTGACATATTTTCGGTATTGTTCACTACGTTGTCAAATATACATATGTACAACAGTTAATATCTATTATAGCACGCGTTTTAAAATGTAGCAACTGAAAATTATATATTTTCAATACATTCACGTCTAAGCATTATCGTACATGTCACATTTAACCTGTTGCACATTTCACACTAAATATTCCGGCAGTCTACCTTCAACTTCAGTTCATTTGTGTGCTCTTGGGAGACAAGGTTGTGTTACTTGCCTCAGTGCCTTAATGATGCGACCAAGCAGCTCATTTCGCTTTGTTACCTTTCTACTCCTCAGACTTCATCCAACACCGTAACCAAAAAATCTAATGGTGTAAGGTCCGCGATCTTGTTGGTCGTTAACTACTCTACCAAAATCAATCCAGCGATCAGAAGAAGTGCGGTTGAGGTGTTCCCTCATACATATGTTAAAAAGGGGAGGGGTTCCGTCATTTTGGAAGTACATCACAGTACCTGTGGCGAAAGGAACATCTCAAGGGGTTCAATAAATTTTTCAAGATATCTAGTAATTCTTAACTCTCAATCACTCGTAAAATGACTGTACCCGCCGAGAAGTTATGTTCACAACGCGCTCACAATATTCATCGATAATCTGAATTTGGATTTCATACCTATTTGTACGTGTGGTCATTATTCCATTGCGTATAAAAGTGACTTTATCACTGAATAATATTAACAGAACCAAATGACGATTGTCCTTTCGACGAGTGTGATACCGCCGCAAAAGGGAAGGTTTCGAACACAATGTGTATGAAAGGGCTGCAAGTTTTTCCGCATATAATGTTCACGTTCAGTCACATCTGTGATGTTCTGGCTAATTTGTGTATTAAGAGTACAGTAATAAATCAAAGAACTTACGTTCCAAGACGTTTTATGGACGTCACTCGATCTAGACAAACATGTGAAAATGGTACACATGCAAAAACAAGCTTGTTGTGAAGTCATATAAAAACAACAGGAAGTAAGCTATTTGGAGCTAAGTTTTTTTTAAGTATAAGCAAGGTGTTACATTAAATAAGTTACATAGGGTGATCAGAAACAATCTGGAAAGCTTATAAGGATTTGCGGGGTAGGTGGCGCTGAGAAATAACTATTCAGAAATAAATTCATGCGACCTGCCGGAGACGGTGTGACTATACATGGTCTTCGTTTGGCTTCCTCAAACCGAGAAAGAGGGCGAGCATACATTGGACATGGGACCATCGGAAGGTAGTAAAGATCTAACCTGGGTCAGAGGCTGAGCAGTCCCTTGAGCCATCATATACTGTCTGAGAAAAACAGACAGCACTTGTATTAGGCGGGCCGCTCGAATTTTGGCGCGCTTCGATCTCATTGGCTAACTTCAGTGGTAATTACCTCGGAAACGGTGCAATCTTTCGAACTGTTTTCTTAAAAATTATTTTTCAGCATAAGATACTCTGCAACTCCGTTACAAGATTTTCAGGCTGTTTCTGACCGCCTTGTGTATGCGAAACAATTGGCAACGTGGCAAGTCTTTTGCTTCAAATGAGAGTTCCTTTCTTACAGCTGAATACTGATAATTGCTCCTTGGACGCCCTTATTAATTATAATAATATGAGTTGATATTTGATTCATAAGACAGGTCGTAATTCCGACGGTAGGGCCCGTTTGACTTCATGAGAATGGCGGCACTAGCTGTAGGAATAAAAGAAGCAGCCACCGCTGAAGGTGCGCAGTTGTGGCGTGTGTGTGGGCACTGTACCGACTTGTGTAGCAAGAAGCCGCTCTGCCAGCTGTAGATGAGCGTATTTTTGAACATGGCGTCTAAAAATGTTCAAATGTGTGTGAATTCCGAAGGGACCAAACTGCTAAGGCATCGGTCCCTAGTCTTACACACTACTTAAAGTAACTTATGCTAGAAAGGACACACACATCCACGTGCGAGGGAGGACTCGAACCTCCGGTGGGAAGGGCCATGCAGTCCTCGGCAGGTCGCCTCAAACCACGCTGCCACGCCGCGCTGCGATGGCATCTAGTGTGTAGCTGACTAAGCTGACGCAAAGAGATGTTTTAAATGCGTCTTAACTATGTTGTTTTACAAGCATGGGAACTAAATACACTAACATTACGCAGAGTATTTGTTTGTTGCATATAAAGTTGAAAAATGTCCCAGACAAAATATGAAACCGTTGGGCTGATATCCCGGACGACCAACGGTCACAAGGTTATTATATCTACATGTGTTATTGGTTTGTGATTCTACGTTGTCATTAGAGGCCCGTGTTAATGCTATTTTAAATAAACATAGCAAAATCTCAAGTATTGCCAGTTACAATGATCATTCTGACACTGAAATGTAGTAAAGAAACGTTGGTTAAGTACACTGAATTTGCTACCGTCGATCGCGTCCGGTGTCAAGTGGCACCACATTTCCTGCGGCGCTGCAGTCGCACTTTATAGCCACATTTATGAAGGTACGAAGCGACGGGTGCTAGCACAATCAGCACTCGTGCCACGAAGTTGTTCCAGCACAAGTTTTCGCAGCTAAGAACAAACTATCTTTTCTAAGTAAACAGTCATTAAAGTTCTCGCTTTGCAGTGTGCCATCTAGAACGTCATAAATTCGTCGGAGAAACTTCATATAGCGCTAGAGTATGCCATAAAGCTCGCAGATAAGACACAAAATCCTGTACTTCCCAGCAGCTGTATTGCACCGAATGCTACTGAGCTTGACAAATATTTGGGGCCACCTACGTTGTCTTCCTTGGAAGATTTCACTTTAGGTTCTTAGTCATTGTCTTTTTCCGATCTGTCTAAGTTAATTTGACACTCGAAAGCAACAGAATGTATTGCAGTTCGAATTAATATAGACAAAGGAACTTGTAGTAAATAACAACTGTGTCAAATGAACTGATTATCTGTACGTATTTTCTGGCCAAAATCCACCTTCAGACACAGGTACACGGCTTTTGCGCAAGTCCCTAGCCGCTACAACTGCTTTGTGGTAAAGAGAGCAAAGTGCCACGCTAGAGACAAAAAGGCCTGCAGTTCAGTTCCTCGTTCATTTATAGCAACGTTCAAGTCTACAGGGCGAGGCATCTGTTCACCAAAGTAGAAGTGTTTGCTTACTCACAAACAGTACACGGTCAGACACGATGATCTAGTTTTAGATGTCAACAGAGTTATCAGCTACGACTGCGGATATCGTGTTCCACATCTCTCACGGCACTGTTCTTACTTTTTTGCAGTGTCAGAAACATGCAAGTAAACTACATATGCTTGCCCTTGGGTTTGATGCGTTGCTATCTCCATCACCTTTGAATACGTTCAGAATCCAATGTGTACTCATACAGTTCTCCTTGTGTAGGTATGTTCTTTTTTATGCAACGTAAATACTCATAATAATTTCAGCATCCCTCACAGATACAGATATACTTGAATATCATTTTGGCAGCACCCGATAAAGGTGGTCTAACTGGTTGAAAATTTCTACCTTTCGTGGCGCAAGTCACGAACACGACTGTGTATTATGTGTATTTATCCTTGCGTCTTATTGTTAGCCTGTTCCATATTATGGTATATCACTCCAAAGTGCAGATGAGTTTTTTCTGTTCAGTTTTCTTCACCAGGAAACTTGCGATCATGAATAAATCCAATATTTTATATAATTATCGATGAACTTCATCACTGATCCATGCAGTTGCTCCTCACATTTTTCTAATGCTAACTGGTTTCCTACACAGGTATGGAGTGCTACGAGCCTTCTCGTGTGGGACTGTAGCACAATTACTTTGCGCTCTCTGGAGTAATATTCCTATGGTCGTTTTAAGATCGAAATTGCCACTCCACTTAGGACCACACTAGGCCATAATCTGAAGAGGGTAGTTGTATCTACGCAGATTGCTTATCATACTTGCGACTGGTTTATGGGCACAAAATGTTTCTTGCTTTTGTGTTAATGAAGTTCAGAATTATCATTTAGAGTGCTGCGTACTGGTTGGGTTATTGATTTTGTTGGTATATCAACGAGAGGTAATACTTAAGTTCCGCGCCACAATGTGCAGTAACCTCTGATATACGAAACAGGTATTTTCAGTTTAATTCATATTATCATTTACCTTTCGTGCTCACTATCGTCACTTTTTGGATGATTACTTCGCGAGCCTTTTACTGTCAGATAACTTGAAGGTCCTTTCCTTCAAAAATTGTCGAGGACGTAGTTGTAAATTCACTTAGTCGTAATTTTTCGCTGTCAGATTAATGAATTTAAGGGAACACCTATATTATATTTTATGCAAATAAAATAATCCAACAGCTAACATTTATCGTACACTCATAAGAGAGAAACAGAAACTAGAGTAAACAATTGTCAACAATAACTGTAACGGTGCCAACTGCGGCAAAGATACTTTGGTATCGTAAGCAATCGCTTCGCTCACTTATTGCGGCGAAGCCGCGTAAAGATGGCACCACATCAGAAGCCCCATCCCCCTCCCCTATCACTATTTTTGCACGTGGTGGCCGTCGTAAAGGTGAGAACTTGCTCGTGGTTTCATGAAAACGGCTGGTGCAGGCAAGGGTAGCTGCTGTTCTGCCGTTGTTGCTTCGGCATCCGCTCCTGGAGCTGAGTGTTCGGAGAAACTATCATCGGCGTCTACGTAGGAGTGCAACTTTGTGGGACGAGTAAGAAGTGCACCACCGTTGGGTTTGAGCTACTCTACTGTCGTGTCTGCCGTCCTTTCCAGTATTGAAATTGCGACATCCTCTTGTGATTATACTCTGGGTCCAAAGTACTGTGAAGTTTGCAGTGGACAGACCATATCAATGCTTAGAACCACGATGCAGAGCTGTGGTGTGAGGGTGGTTTTGAGCATGAGGGTGAAATCGCTCCGCCATCCCGTTGCTGGCAAGATGGTAGCTTGTAGTACTGAGATGGTTGCAGTCATACAGTAGTAAAAGATCATTGAAAAGTTAGATTTCAGATTGCCTCCCCCGATCGGTAGCTATGTGTTGCAGAACGCCAAACAGAAAACTGTGCATGATACACAAGTGTTCTCACCACTGACTCAGGAGAAATATCTCGTATTACGACGACTGGTAAAACGATCGGTTGTCGTGAGCCAACAATCTTTTCCGCAGAGTGTGATAGTGATCCTGTAATGTCTACAGGTATGTGCGAAAACTTCGCCGATGACTTCGTCAACTGAGCAATAGGTGCAAAGACACACCTGCCAATCATTTTACACTGGCGTGTCAGTCAGGCACGGGCCCATACGTCACAATCCTTGTGTACTCTAGTCCACGCGACTTTGGTTGATAGCTAAGTAAATAACAAGAAACTCACGATCAACAGCATTCCATTTTTTGCTGCTGTTCTTAGAGAAACATGCAAGTTGCTGCCATTTGCCATTAACTTTTTGTTGCAGCACTGCTCCCACTGCTGTTTGGCACACATCTACAATAAGGGCCAAGGGGCCATCAGTCTTCAGTTTACTACCATCGTTGGCTGTGGTAAATGGAAAGCTGTTTCGGCATCTCGAGTTCACGATATTTAGTGATTTCCTGAAGTATTTTTACCAGCAAGAAACACTATAAGGGACTTTTAAATGGCAGGTAGTTTATTTTCAAGTGAAATTGGTAATAGTTCAGTTTACATAGCAAACTGCTAAGACCCTTAGAAGTTGTAGAGAAGAACATCTGTTATGCAGCTTCGACACGCTCGGGCAGTGATGCTAGGCCTGCCGCAGAGAAAAAGTATCCCAGCAATTGAACCTCACGTTTTTCCACTGCACGCTTTGTGTTAATAATAACTTAGCCGTACTCTTGAAGGTGGCTGTAGGGCCGCCACAGATGTGCTACATAAAGAGTGAACTAGTATGTCGTCCAATAGCGAAAGACGAACGGTAATTCTCCCAAGCACCTCATCCATGAACCGATGCTAAGTTTGAGAGGCAACTGAAACTTGTCAACTGCACTTATACAATCCGAATGTGTTTGTTTTCGGTCAGATGAAGTCATGCAAATCTGGGACGCCACCTTAGTGCAGTCTATCACACTGAATATTTCGGCACCGCTAACGGTATTAATTCCAACGGCCTTGCCGCATTGGTAACGCCGCTTGCCGTCAGATCACCGAAGTTAGGCCTGTGGGGCTTGGCTACCACTTGGATGGATTACCGTCCGACTCTGCCGTTGGGAAGCGGGATGCACTCAGCCCTTGTGAGGCAGGTCGCAGGTTCAAATCCTGCCTCGGGCATGGATGTGTGTGATGTCCTTAGGTTGGTTAGGTTTAATTAGTTCTAAGTTCTAGGCGACTGATGACCTCAGAAGTTAAGTCGCATAGTGCTCAGAGCCATTTGAACCCAACCTTGTGAGGCCAATTGGGGAGCTACTTGACTGAGAAGCTCCGGCCTCGGAAAATGACCGTCGGAGCGATTTGCTGACCAAATTCTCCTCCATACCCACATGTAGTGACGCCAGTCTGCTAAGGATGACTCTAAGCATGAATTCCGAGGCCTGTTTGGGCGGTGTTAGAGTTAATTAGTTAATGGTACTTCTAAATGAATTGCAGGATGGAACTGTTTGGGCATCAAGCACTCCATAGTCTCCGCAAATACTCTGCATAAATTACTTTTCTTACAACCATGTGGACTGGCCAAGACCACGAACTATCCAACCTGGTTACAATAACTGCTTTCAGAAGTCGATAGAATACTATTTACGCTGCAAGCAGCTTCTCTGAAGGCAGACACTGCTCGCGAAATGCGACGGGTTGACTTTGTGTTATGCGGATGTGGTGTTGACATTTTTGTGAGCATTTCCTGGTGCTTCATGCAGGTTTAGTTAGCGCTGGAAAGTCTTGAAGCAGATAACGAAGAAGTGGCTCACCAGATAATGCTGTGATATTTCCTACACACACAAATCGTAAATGCACATGGTCTTCTTTTGCGTGACACACGTGTGCGCACTCCCCGTTGTTGTGGGTATGGGGCTGTATCAATTTACTCTGACGCAGATGACACGGTAGAGGTAGTGGAAGTCTTCATGTGGAAAACCACGGGCACATCACAATGCATTTGAATCAATGCAGAAGGTGCGGCAGGCAGTATCATTTTTGTGGGCACAGCACCAATTGGCAGTTAACCAGATCCTGTATATGTTTGTTGTTGTGGTCTTCAGTCCTAGCCGGCCGCGGTGGCCGTGCGGTTCTAGGCACGTGCGGTGGCCGTGTGGTTCTAGGCACTTCAGTCCGGAACCGCGGGACTGCTACAGTCGCAGGTTCGAATCCTGCCTCGGGCATGGATGAATGTGATGTCCTTAGGTTAGTTAGGTTTAAGTTGTTCTAAGTTCTAGGGGACTGATGACCTCAGATGTTGTGTGCCATAGTGCTCAGAGCCATTTGAACCATTTTTTTTCTTCAGTCCTGAGACTAGTTTGATGCAGCTCTCCATGCTACCCTATTCTGTGCAAGCTTCTTCATCTCCCAGTACTTACTGCAACCTACATCCTTCTGAATCTGCTTACTGTGTTCACCTCTTGGTCTCCCTCTACGATTCTTACCCTCCACGCTGCCCTCCAATTCTAAATTGGTGATCCCTTGATGCCTCAGAACATGTCCCACCATCGATCCCTTCTTCTAGTCGTGTTGTGCCAGAAACTCCTCTTCTCCCCAAGTCTATTCAATACCTCCTCATAAATTATGTGATATACCCATCTAATTTTCACCATTCTTCTGCAGCACCACATTTCGAATGCTTCTATTCCCTTCTAGTCTAAGCTATTTATCGTCCACGTTTCTCTTCCATACATGGCTACATTCCATACAAATACTTTCAGAAACGACTTCCTGACATTTAAATCTATACTCGACGTTAACAAATTTTTCTTCTTCAGAAATGCTTTCCTTGCCATTGCCAGTCTACATTACGAGAACAGGCACGTCTGTAACCACAGAAGTCCATGTGGTGTGGAAGTTTGAATCCAGATGTAACACTACAGCTTTTCACCATAGGATTCTGGAGTTGTTCGCAGAAAGTACATGCTGCGACGTTGGCGCCAGTGTGTCTCCATTACTTTTTGTATAGATGGACTTCTAAACCCATGTCAACAAGAAAATCTTCATGTGATGACTGTCCTGCATGAAAAATCGATTCGATTGGTTGACTCATTTTCGTAACATACTCTGGTCCGGGCGCCTGTGCTATTGCTGACTGACGTTAGCGCGCTTTAAGGCCCGTTACTGAAGTTCACGTGATTGCAGGGCTTAGGGTACTGATGGGCGGAATTATTGGACGACAGAAGCTGTTGAAATATGCATCCATCCTGCGTGAACCAGGGATGAGGTCGTGTCGGCCAGAACGCAGCAAGTTTAACATTTCCATGTAGCGCGTATGTACTTCCATCTCGTCCATTTTTATCTATTGTCTGGGTTGAGCGGTAACTATTGTTCTGTCTTCATTCAAGTTCCTGGTGCTTGTATCGACAAACTCATTATTACCGGCGATGTTCACACTTTGATTCCATGTTATCCTTTTTAGAGTCACCTATGTAGGAACACATATATTGCCCTTTGTCCACGTAAATAATGGCACACTCATTTAACAAATAACATTTATTGTACTCTGTTAAGACAGAAACGGAATCGAGAGTACACAACTGTAACCAATAAGTGTAACCATGCGAACTGCGGCAAACATGGGAAGATACTTTTATATAGCCGACTATGGATTCGCTCTGTTACCGTACCGAAGTAAATTAGTGATGTCACCATAAACTACTCCAGTTGTGCGTCGCGTCTTTCTTTTTTTTTTTGTTTTATTTTTCCTTTTTAGTCTCAGTTCAAGTATAGCAATTATTTGAAGCATTCTTCTATAACTCAATTTCTGATTAACTTCGTTTAGGTATTGTTCAAGATAAACGACCACACAAACTCGTTTTCAACCTTCAACATATGGAACAGAATTATTGCATGGAATAAAATATGTTTCAGTGCCACGTAATAACATTTTCAGTAGAGCAAGATGTCAGTGAACGTAGTCGTGACTAACTCGGGACATGATTGGTACAAGTCCCATGAAGAACTGATACTTCTTTTTAACCAAATAACACAAGAATGAGATTTTCACTCTGCAGCGGAGTGTGCGCTGATATGAAACTTCCTGGCAGATTAAAACTGTGTGCAGGACCGAGACTCGAACTCGGGACCTTTGCCTTTCGCGGGCAAGTGCTCTACCATCTGAGCTAACGAAGCACGACTCACGCCCCGTCCTCACAGCTTTACTTCTGCCAAATTTTACAGAAGCTGTCCTGCGGTACAGAACTAGCACTCCAGAAAGAAAGGATATTGCGGAGACATGGCTTAGCCACAGTCTGGGGGATGTTTCCAGAATGAGATTTTCGCTCTGGAGCGGAGTGTGCGCTGATATGAAACTTCCTGGCAGATTAAAACTGTGCCGGATCGAGACTCGAACTCGGAACCTTTGCCGTGCTTGGTTAGCTCAGATGGTTGAGCACTTGCCCGCGAAAGGCAATAGTCCCGAGTTCGAGTATCCGTCCGGTACGCAGTTTTAATCTGCTAGGAAATTCTGGAATAAAACAACTTCAAATGTTTTTATCATAATTAACAATGTCGTCTTGACATAGTTGGATGACTCTCCTGCGGTGCGTTTCTACCGGTTCGGCTACAAAGGGGTCCGACATCTCCTCGGCAGGAAACCAGCGACTGAAGATCCCTCCACTGTTGTGAAGCCTGCGGCTACTACATCAAACAAATGTAAAATATACATATTCTGCAGCGCTTGCGTTATAAACTTAATGGGACAGAGTCGTTAATCCGTTAGTGCACGGACAGAATATAATACTGCGCCATGTTTTGTGACACCTTCCTCTGCAAAAGTGTGGCGCGGTGTGATTTACTCTAGAGCTTGGATACACTTTAGACAGCAAGCTGTCGACATATGCGAAGAAAAGACAACAGTTCGGAAGTTCATGAGAGTTGTAAGAAGATGTTACTGTAGCACCAAATTTCACCATAATTCTGTCCAACGTCACCTTGGACGTGTCACAAGATGAGATGGTCGTCATAGCCCCTCTGGCCCACATTTCATACCGTCTTCTGACGTCTCTTCAATGGAAATCTGAACTGTGACATTCAGAGTTGACATTAGGCAGTTTCGTTATGGGTGGCCAAGTATAACGTATCAGACATACGATTGCTCAGAATCCACACGAAATGGCGTAATGTGGCGTAAAGAGCGCCGGTTAAGACATCCCTGTCACCGAAGCGTTAATCCCCACACATTTACCAGTTGAAAACGACGTTTTGCAGTCGAGATGAGCAACTAGAAGATGTTCTTGACAACATTTGGCTCTGTTGACACCCTCGAACGGATCAACCCTACCGGTAGAATATTGTTGGGCTGCGACCGCGTTGAATGTGATTGCTGTCTGTTGGAAACCAGCGCGACTGCCATTTTTGCTCTCCTGAAACTACAAGAGATAGTCGAAAATTGTTGGACGAAAGTTGTACATGATCCTAAGGAACAAAGGTTACTTATGCTAATTCAACCCTCCTTTTTTGCAGTTTCCTGAAGCGTGATCACGCAGACGTTCAAAATTGAGATGTGCATGAATAAAACGGCAAAGGGTGCCTCTAAGACCTCTTAGTTCGGTAACACCCTCTGTGCCACCCACCCACCACTGTTGAACACGCTGGAAATGTACCTTCAGAAATCTCGACGTCAAATTCACCTGGCAGCTGCTGTAGCGCCTCAGATTTGGGCACCGCATTCCACATACCCTGGTTGCAATTAGCCTATCTTCAGATGCTGGGGAAACCACCAGATTGAACTGGTTTCAAAGTTTCTCATAGGTACACTTGTAACGTACTCAACAAAGTCAGTGTGCCTGAAATATTTTCCTTGGTCATCCATAAGAGAATACTGTGATTTCATTGCGCTTCGGACCACAAACACAGAAACGTGGAAAAGGGATAAAAGTGGATGAGAGGGGCTGTGTGACACGTCCCCGGTGGTGCTCGGCAGAGTTGTGAAATTTGGTGCCAATGTGACGTCATTAACCCACTTTACAGCGCACATGGATTTTCGAGCAGTAGACTTTTTTTCACAGCGTCCACGCCTTACTGTTGAAAGCGTCTCCGAGCCCGAGTGACGCCCCATAGGGCCACTGTTTTCCAACATTATAGAGGAGGGTTGTAGGCACCTTTGAGTTACATTTTCAAATGAATGCTTCGCAATGGGAGACAATGAGAGGGTTTAAAATAAGTTGTGCTTCAAATTTGTTGCTCAGTGTATTTTCTGCAGGTCGGTTACATAGCCTACGAAACCTTATAAATGATAACGGCAGTAATATTTCTAACGTTACCAAAAGGAATCATTCTGATGCTGAAAGAACTACAAAACTAGGTGCCAACTCACAGCCTGTGGCTCCTCTTCCTATGCAAGGAACAAATGCAAAATTGAAGTTGGGAAATCTAGCCATTCCGAACTGAACTGGGATGCATATAGTTATCATCATGAATAATCTGAGATGCGTCTGTTGAATGTTTCCTATCGCCAGACATGATACTCTTTGTGTGGCAGCCACTTCACATGTTATGTGATTATAACAGAAGAAAAGAGACATTTTACTGTAACACACAGGACATGGTAGCCGCAAATAAGGTTGAAACAGCTACACAAAAAACTCTTCCAGAACGTTTAAGGCGTAATTCTCTGTAACTCTCAGGACGTACGTACAGTGAAAGAAAATTCTTACTGTTAAACCATCGCTTGACTTAGTAGCACCTGACTTGTGCGTCTTGACCCAGCAAATTGCTCGAATATTCGTGAGGCGGTCACACGACTAGCAGTCGTCTTCATGGGCTTCTATCTTTTTCTGAGGCGAAGACTGAGGCGTGAAAGCAGAGATATTAATCCGGGAAGTGATGTTGCTCTGCCTGAGGTACTTCTGGGAGGCCAAGCTTATATTTTAAGGGGATACGGAATCGGATTTTGGGTTAAAAAATCGAATTTTTTTTTATTGGCGTATTATATTCTGCCATGTTTCCTCTTTAAAATGACGTATCATACATAGCTCTACTACAATTATAACTATTTTATTTTTATATATTTGTGAGATCGGGTATTGCGCTTTAGTTATACACGTCTCTCGTGGCTGACCATGAACTTTTTGGCAGTACCTTTAAAGTGACATGAATTCAAATATCCCGGTTTCCAGCGACTATTTATACACTAGTTGCCCGAAAATGTTTCTCTCTGGTTTCCTCAAGTTACTCTTTGACTTTGTGGCGGGACTGTTTTGTAAACAGTGTGATATGAGAAAGTAGTTGTTGTTGAGTTATTTCGTATTTAGTGCTTCATTTTTCGCAGTGAAAATGCCTAGAGCTAAAGCAAAAGTATTTAAAAAGCGTGTGAACTGGCAAAAGAAAAGAAATAATGATTCATTAGCAAAGCAAAGCAGTTCATCATCATCACTGTTGGAAAATGTGAATCCACTTATTACTGATTTGCCGAACGAACTTACACCAAATGAAAACAGTGCTTCTCATAAAAAACTAAGAGATTTGGAAGAGAAATATAATTTACTTGATAGAGGGAATGAAGTTTTTGAACTCATTGATACGAATATATTGTGTGAAGCTCTTGAAAACAGTTTGTGCTGCAAAAAATGTCATGGAAACGTTTCTCTGAAAGTAGAGTCCCATGTTGGCCTGGCTGCCCAGTTTAATTTAATATGCAGTGTTTGTAAATACAGCTGTAAGTTTCCAAGTTCGGTTTCAGTAACTGTAAATAATGGATACAAGAAAACTGAACTTTATAGTGTAAATATTAGGTTAGTTTATGGATTGCGAGCAATTGGTAAGGGCAAAGCAGCTGGTGATATGCTATGTGGTGTTCTAAATCTTCCAAGTGCACCTTCAAAGTTTGAAGCTTACAATTATGTACTAGGATCTGCAGTTGAAGATGTAGCACAGAAGTCAATGCAGGTTGCTGTGGAAGAAGCAGTGGAAGAAAATGACGGCAGTCGTGACCTCACAGTGGCGTTTGATGGCACGTGGCAGAAAAGGGGCCACACCTCCAACAATGGTGTTGTAACAGCAACTAGTGTTGATACTGGCAAGGTTATTGATGTTGCAATAATGTCTAAATACTGTAGGTGCACAGGCAGGCTGAAAAATGAACACAGTGATGACTGTATTGCTAATTATTATGGTAGTAGTGGTGGCATGGAGGTTGCTGGGGTGAAGAAAATTTTTCATCGCTCTTCACAGTGGTATAATGTTTGCTATGTCAAATATCTGGGAGATGGTGACTCTAAAGCATTCAAAGAAGTTTTGGAAAGCAAACCATATGGGAACAGTGTAAATATAAGCAAACTTGAATGTATAGGACATGTGCAGAAGAGAATGGGTGCCAGGCTGAGAAGGTTAAAATCAGTTATGAAAGGGAAAAAACTAGATGATGGGAAAACCTTGGATGGCAGAGGAAGATTGACTGATTCCATAATAGACCACATTCAGAACTGCTATGGCCTTGCAATCAGGCAAAATACAGGCAATCTTGAAGAAATGAGGAGAGCTATATGGGCTTTATATTTCAACACCGCATCCACGGATGAGCATCCACAACATGGTTTGTGCCCCAAAGGTGAAAACAGCTGGTGTAAATACAATAGGGGACTAACAACAGGAGAGAAATACATTCACCACCACAGTCTACCATCAGCCATCATGGCAGAAATAAAGCCCATTTTCAGAGATCTGGCTGACAGAAGTCTTCTGATGAAATGTCTTCACGGAAAAACGCAGAACCCCAACGAGTGCTTGAATAGTGTGATATGGCATCGTCTCCCAAAAACAGTATTTGTCGGAATTAATACACTACATTTTGGTGTGTATGATGCTGTGGCAACCTTCAATCTTGGAAATATAACTAAATGCCAGGTCCTTCAAAAGTTGGGTATGTGTGTTGGTTCCCGTACGGTACGTGCTATGTTCTTTTTAGATCAGCACAGACTAAGGCATGCTGATAATATAATCAAGACATTAGTGAAAAAAGCAAGACAGGTGCAGAGGGGTGCCAAAAGAAGACTTGAAGATGATTATGAAGACTGTGAAGGGGGTATTAGCTACGGATCAGGAATGTTTTAATCTTCTTTCTCCGTTTCCCGTAAGTTTACTTTTTACTTCATCTAGGAACATTATCTCAGGTACTGGTCAACCTAGAAGTCTGAAATTTTTATGACGTAGTGACATAGGTCCCTATTACATACTGAAACAACGATTTTTTAATTACTTGATTTACAAAAGACTTAGGGGTGATAGTCTAGTAAAAAGCGATGGAAAAAATTTACTTAAAAATAAATGTACAATATCTCTGTAAGAAAATACTTTGACAATAAACTGTTGTTTCAGTGTTGTTGTAACATATGAATGCACATACAGTAAAATTTTTACCTCTCTGTCTCCAGTAGTTTGTGAGAAAATGTTCCCTATAGTAGGCATATATTAACATTGCGGGGATAGGTGATTCCGTATCCCCTTAAAATCTAATTTAATGCGACCTTATACGCAGAGGAAACAGGGTGCCTTCGATAAACGTCTGACGCAGTCTAGACGTGTTGTAGAGCGCGCACTTGAAGTGACGTGCAGCAAATGGCGTGCATCGTTGAAGGCTAATGGAGTTAACCTAAGTGGTGCTGATGTTGTTAGCCGTATGTGTGCTTCGTAATATAATAATTCATAAATAAGATTTTGCACAAATTACAACGACTGCTGGTTAGCCGAGTGTGGATACGCCACGTAATTTAGGTGAAAAAAGAAGCGTTCCTACTTTCTTCCAAAAACTATTTTCTTCAGAATAATTTATGTAAAGATGAAAAGTGAGACAAATTTCAAAATTCAACATTTGCTTATTCATTAGCATATTTATAAACGAAAACTTGGAAGTTCTGTGGACACGACATGATGCAGAATACAGGTACAGATCTAAACGTTACGATAAAAGATTTGTGTAGTTTACATGTTGAAAACACTGCAAATAGTTTATAACAGCACTACGCTGTATACAGTCTCTGCAATGTGATACAGTGTAATAGAAATCGCTTTCCTAATAGTCCTGTTATTGATTTCTCTTGAAAAAGTACTGTAATCAAAAACACTTGCTATTTATTTGACGGACATGGCAGTGATATTTTGAATCACTTTCATCCCATTGCGAACTGAGTTCTTAAGTTCAGTTAATATTTTGTTTTCAATTTACGGTGGGTGCAAGGGGCAGGTCGTACAACGCCACTTCTGTGACCTCAGCAGAGTTGTATACGTAGTCATCTGACGAAGGTCACTGCTACATTCTGTGTTCTGACATGTGATTAAGAAATTAGTCATACTTTTTCTCTGTCATAAAGTGGATAAGCTCGTGCATTAATAATCAGTAAATTTCTGATCTAAGTGAATGAAATTGTCTGCCCTGATTTAATTTCAACTATTTTACGCAAATTTAGTAACTTCTGTCAACACATTTTTAAATATATTATTTTGAAATCATAAAGCTAACAGTAGGGAAAAGATTATTACTTTAAATCTGAATTGTTTACAAGAAAAGGACATATTGTTTTAAGTAATTCTGCCCTAGCCAATATTTTAGTAATTAGTGTACTCACCGTTACTCGTACATGACTGGGTCGACACGAGCCTGCTTCGAACATTTTAATGTGATCGCATTACATTCTAGGCCTATAGTCCCATTTGATCTTAAAATAAGGGTGACAGTATATAAAAGATACAAACTATTGTCGTTTCTAACGTGAAATTCTACATGTACTTTATTCGTGGTTATTCATACTACGTCGAAAACACCGAAAGAAAATTTTGCTAATACTATGATCATGGCATTTAATGCTTACAGTAGGAGAGTACTAAATATCTACGCAGAAAATGTAGGATTTTCGAGATTTTTACTCAGGGAATATCAACGGTTTAATTCTTTTTGAGATGTTTGTCATGTTATTATGTGATTGTAATCTAGAGTAAAGGTATGCACGATATTTAAGCTTACCAACTACTCTGAACGGAGACTCTCGGTTTTTTAACAGCTGTTTCTACATTATGGCGTTTCTATTTCCCATATTTTATATAAATTTATAGCGATTATCGTAAACTTAGAAGTCAATACACTGTTACATTGTTAGTAATATCACACAACGGAAAATTAATAGTTACCAGAAACATTAACGTCACACTGTTAAGGATGAATAATTACGTTGTATGACATATCTTAATTCATAATATGATACAGCTTAGTCGCAGTGAATGCAAGAACTGTGCTTATTATTATCAGTTGACAGAAACACTATTACAATGATTAGTTAATGTCTTCAGTTCATAATGTTTTCAGAAATTCAAGTTTCCATCTGTAGTACATGTTTTCAAGCAGCAAGTTGAAACAATTGTTTATGAGAAGAGAGTGATGGTGTTTGCACATCTTTTTGTTGGGCTTCTTCAATGATTTCATTAATATCCACTTCCATGGTTTCGATTACCGGTCGGGTCCGAGATTTTCTACGTTTGAGACTGGATGTTTGTGTTGCAATAATCGTTTCATCTCATCTTCATCTACATGCAAGTCGCTGAAGTGGCACCAAATAGAAAGACGTGCAGAAGGCGAACAAACGTACCCAACAAGGTCTGCTGGCCTATAGTGCCACACGAGCACTTTTCTTTTACCTCGGATGTAAAATTCTGGGCTGAAATTATATCTACTGAATGTTGCTGTCAACTTTGAATGACAGTTATAGCCGGCCGGAATGGCCGAGCGGTTCTAGGCCCTACAATCTGGAACCGCGTGACCGCTACGGTCGCAGGTTCGAATCCTGCCTCGGGCATGTATGAGTGTGACGTCCTTAGGTTAGTTAGGTTTAACTAGTTCTAAGTTCTAGGGGACTAATGACCTCAGCAGTTGAGTCCCATAGTGCTCAGAGCCATTTGAACCATGTGTATATGTATGTTATTTAAACTTGAACTCTTGCCAGGTACTGCTTATCCTCGTGTTGTCTTTAGGAACTAATTTTTGTGCTGAATTAGTCAAGGATTGAAGTGATGATTGTAGTTAACCGGGCAAAGTTTCTTTTACATTACTGTGATTGCTAACCTATGCTGTTTATAACTACTGCTACCCGCTGTGCATTTCCTCTGGTCTTTATAGGTGTTCATTGCACTTTACTAAGAAAGAATTTATGAAAGTTACTGTTACAAGAGCATACAGATATCCACTGAGAATAATGTTTGCACATTATTATGCCAAACTAGTCTGGGGACCGTATTTGTTTCATTTACGTAAACTTTCATTACTTTCATTATTTTCTAAATTATAGTATTTCTGCCTTCTGCTAATTGCCAACCTTACGAAATTTAGGTTCCATTCCCTCTGTCCGTTAGGTGAAAGCATGGTCAGACAGCAAAATTCCTCCCAGAGGGTAACGCTTACTCCATTTTAAGGTCATATTTGGCATCATACACTCAGCGGTAGCGTTATAGTACCTAATAATCGAAAGTATTTTAGTGGCATATTTTGGCCAGTAGAGGTCAATATTGAGGCAACTGTATTTAGGACATCAGAAAACAGCGTGATAAAACGACCCTATGGCCAGTAGACCCATATCGGCATTATACAACATATTACAAGAATTTTTATAAATTTGTGAATACTTTATTATAAGATACTGATGCCGTGGTCTATGTTGTTTATAATTATCACATACAAAGATATAGTCAATATAGACCAGAACTGATAGCACATCCCAATAAAGTTTGTATGATAACTGATGGTGTGTATAAATATAAGTTTCAATAACGTTGGCAAGGTATTGCTAATGATAACAATTACAAACTCAGTGACAGCACGGTCAATAACTTTATGAATCAGTGTTAACAAATGATTGGGTGACTTTCACTGTCATTACCATAACAAGATAATAATAATAATTATTATTATTATTGCTGATATTATTATTAATGTTATTACTGCCCTTCGTATTTTTCCTGGAGGTCTGCCATAAATAAAGTCTTGAAGTAACTTTTAGTTCCGACATGTGTCTGTTCTGATTACAGGCGGTTATAGATGGCTGTTTCTGTGAGCAGTACTCTTTGACGTTGTTGTTGTTGTTGTGGTCTTCAGTCCTGAGACTGGATGCAGCTCTCCATGCTACTCTATCCTGTGCAAGCTTCTTCATGTACCAGTACCTACTGCAGCCTACATCCTTCTGAATCTGCTTAGTGTATTCATCTCTTGGTCTCCCTGTACGATTTTTACCCTCCACGCTGCCCTCCAATACTAAACTGGTGATCCCTCGATGTCTCAGAACATGTCCTACCAACCGATCCCTTCTTCTAGTCAAGTTGTACCACATACCTCTCATCTCCCCTATTCTATTCAACACCTCATTAGTTATGTGATCTACCCATCGAATCTTCAGCATTCTTCTGTAGCTCCACATTTAGAAAGCTTCTATTCTCTTCTTGTCTAAACTATTTATTGTCCACGCTTCACTTCCATACATGGCTACACTCCACACAAATACTTTCAGAAACGACTTCCTGACATTTAAATCTATACTCGATGTTAACAAATTTTTCTTCTTCAGAAACGCTTTCTTTCCCATTGCCAGTCTACATTTTATATCCTCTCTACTTTGACCATCATCAGTTATTTTGCTCCCCAAATAGCAAAACTCCTTTACTACTTTAAGTGTCTCATTTCCTAATCTAATTCCCTCAGCATCATCCGACTTAATTCGACTACATTCCATTATCCTCGTTTTGCTTTTGTTGATGTTCATCTTATACCCTCCTATCAAGACACCGTCCATTCCGTTCAACTGCTCTTCCGAGTCCTTTGGTGTCTCTGACAGAATTACAATGTCATCGGCGAACCTCAAAGTTTTTATTTCTTCTCCATGGATTTTAATACCTCCTCCGCACTTTTATTTTGTTTCCTTTATTGCTTGCTCAGTATACAGATTGAATAACATCGGGGATTGGCTACAACGCTGTCTCACTCCCTTCCCAACCACTGCTTCCCTTTCATACCCCTCGACTCTTATAACTGCCATCTGCTTTCTGTATAAATTGTAAATAGCCTTTCGCTCCCTGTATTTTACCCCTGCCACCTTCAGAATTTGAAAGAGAGTATTCCAATCAACATTGTCTAAAGCTTTCTCCAAGTCTACAAATGCTAGAAACGTAGGTTTGCCTTTCCTTAATTTTTCTTCTAAGATAAGTCGTAGGGTCAGTATTGCCTTACGTGTTCCAACATTTCTACGGAATCCAAACTGATCTTTCCCGAGGTCGTTTTCTATCAGTTTTTCCATTCGTCTGTAAAGAATTCGCGTTAGTATTTTGCAACTGTGACTTATTAAACTGATTGTTCGGTAATTTTCACATCTGTCAACACCTGCTTTCTTTGGGATTGGAATTATTATATTCTTCTTGAAGTCTGAGGGTATTTCGCCTGACTCATACATCTAGCTCGGCCGGCCGAAGTGGCCGCGCGGTTCTGGCGCTGCAGTCTGGGACCGCGAGACCGCTACGGTCGCAGGTTCGAATCCTGCCTCGGGCATGGATGTGTGTGATGTCCTTAGGCTAGTTAGGTTTAACTAGTTCTAAGTTCTAGGGGACTAATGACCTCAGCAGTTGAGTCCCATAGTGCTCAGAGCCATTTGAACCATTTGAACCATCTTGCTCACCAGATGGTAGAGTTTTGTCAGGACTGGCTCTCCCAAGGCTGTCCGTAGCTATAATGGAATGTTGTCTACTCCGGGGGCCTTGTTTCGACTCAGGTCTTTCAGTGATCAGTCAAACTCTTCACGCAGTATCATATCTCCCATTTCATCTTCATCTACATCCTCTTCCATTTCCATAATATTGTCCTCAAGTACATCGCCCTTGTATAGACCCTCTATATACTCCTTCCACCTTTCTGCCTTCCCTTCTTTGCTTAGAACAGGGTTTCCATCAAAGCTCTTAATATTCATCCAAGTGGTTCTCCTTTCTCCAAAGGTCTCTTTAATTTTCTTGTAAGCAGTATCTATGTTACCCCTAGTGAGATAAGTCTCTACATCCTTACATTTGTCCTCTAGCCATCCCTGCTTAGCCATTTTGCACATCCTATCGGTCTGATTTTTGAGACGTGTGTATTCCTTCTTGCCTGCTTCGTTTACTGCATTTTTATATTTTCTCCTTTCATCAATTAAATTCAATATTTCTTCTGTTACCCAAGGGTTTCTACTAGCCCTCGTCTTTTTACCTATTTGATCCTCTCCTGCCTTCACTATTTCATCCCTCAAAGCTACCCATTCTTCTTCTACTGTATTTCTTTCCTCCAGTCCTGTCAATTGTTCCCTTATGCTCTCCCTGAAACTCTCTACAACGTCTGGTTCTGTCAGTTTGTCCAGGTCCCATCTCCTTAAATTCCCACCTTTTTTCAGTTTCTTCAGTTTTAATCTACAGTTCATAATCAATAGGTTGTGGTCAGAGTCCACATCTCCCCCTGGAAATGTCTTACAATTTAAAACCTGGTTCCTAAATCTCTGCCTTACCATTATATAATCTATCTGATACCTTTTAGTATCTCCAGGGTTCTTCCAAGTATACAACCTTCTTTCATGATTCTTAAACCAAGTATTAGCTACGATTAAGTTATGCCCTGCGCAAAATTCTACCAGGTGGCTTCCTCTTTCATTTCTTAGCCCCAATCCATATTCACCTACTATGTTTCCTTCCCTCCCTTTTCCTACTGACGAATTCCAGTCACCCATGACTATTAAATTTTCGTCTCCCTTCTGTACCTGAATAATTTCTTTTATCTCATCATACATTTCTTCAATTTCTTCGTCATCTGCAGAGCTAGTTGGCATATAGATTGTACTACTGTAGTAGGCGTGGGCTTCGTGTCTATGTTGGCCACAATAATGCGCTCACTATGCTGTTGGTAGTAGCTTACCCGCACTCCAATTTTTTTATTCATTATTAAACCTACACCTGCATTACCCCTATTTGATTTTGTATTTATAACCCTGTATTCGCCTGACCAAAAGTCTTGTTCCTCCTGCCACCGAACTTCACTAATTCCCACTATATCTAACTTTAACCTATCCATTTCCCTTTTTAAATTTTCTAACCTACCAGCCCGACATCTGACATCTGATATTCCACGCTCCAATCCGTAGAACGCCAGTTTTCTTTCTCCTGATAATGACGTCCTCTTGAGTAGTCCCCTCCCGGAGATTCGAATGGGGGACTATTGGCAAATCTATTGGTCAAAGGAAAAGGAGAAGGAACTTGCCTCTGTAGGTTGCCTGTAATTCCGGCAGTCGGACGTTTCTGGACTCATGACAAAGTCATCCTGTACAGCACTGGAGCTGAGGGTCTGTTACACTTCCGGTTCTACTACCTGATCGCCAAAATAAAACTAGACACAATTTTTCCCGAACTATTTATATTCCATCCAGCATACGATGTCCAATATACCCATAGGCACGAAGCCACTGAAAGAGCGAAGGGTATTGAGCAACTATCGCATTCTGGTATCATTGATATGTTCCTTTTGCTTAAATCAACGCTATTATTCTGAGATTCGTGAATAACTACATCACTCTTCTATAAGCACACAGTTAGCTCTTACTTTCTCTCACTTTAGACACCTAAAATATACTATTTCTCCTATATAGTTATCATTTCTTGGCAAGATATCCGTATCAGCAAAAGCTTGAAGTTCTCCGTTCGCTGCTTGGCTGTGTGACTCTGTCGAGGCGCATATACTAGCGCCAAAGCAATTTAGTTTTCCATTGGTGACAGAGCTTAACAGATATCACTCTTTCAACGGTAAAATTTATTATAAGGAAACTTCACCTGAGTATTTCTGTGGGCCTGTATAATCATACACATCGACTTGTCTACTGGAAAGAGTCTTGTTCTTGTAGTAGACGACTTATTATATGGCAGGATTACGCAAAGACTCATTTTATGGGCTATTCAAATAGACTATCCTGTCAAAATTGCTACATCCATCGAAAAATTTACTGCAGTTTTGAGTATACCAAACTGTATTGCTAATTGGAACCCCAACATTGCACAAAATGATAGAGCCTTTTGTGGTCCGTTATTGAAGAATTTTCTGCTAACTTTCTGCTCGGGATCTTCGGCCTACCTTTGTCTACTGACTTTGCTGACGTTCCGGCAGCACGATTTAGCAGACAGTGTCAAAAACTTCATCCTGTGTTGGAGGTGACGAAGTGTCCTAATACATTGTCTTACAGTTTGAGAACATCTGCTAGTGTTAGTGCTGATCCATCTAATAAGAATGATAAGTGTACGAAAAGTGTGTGATTATAAACCTGTGTTTTCAGTAAGAAGTGTACCAGTTTAAAGATTAAAGCTGAACCAAAGCTTGAAGATTATCATGCTAGGCAATAAAACTAAAGATTATCAGTTAATGTGAAAGTATTAAGAGTCCTAACGAATCCGATGATGATGCAGAATTTCTCAGGAAAGTTTTGGTACGATTTTCTTGTACTTACTCGTATTTTATGTCAGTTTGCGTGACCAATGAAGACGACTGCACACTCCTCTTCCACTGGATTCTGCTTCCTGCTTTCTGCTGACAGTCACCCACTGCGCAAGTCTGCTCCAAGCTGTATTTGATTCAGTCTCTCTACCTTCTCTTTGGCGTACTTTGTGGTCTTCTGCCGCGGGGAATAAATTCGCGGATTTCAAACACTGTCGGTGTTTGTCCATCTGAGTGACATGATCTGCTCATATAGGCTGTCTGATAGTCATCACACTTAAAATACTGGCTTCTGTAGCTTTAACTCAGTTCACAATTATGCCGAATCCTTCATTCCACAGCTAAATTAACTTGTACCGGACGACAAACCTTCCTTAAGAATTTCAGCTGGAAAACTAGGTTCATTACGCCTCACCATGTTTCGCAAACATACAGCATACAAGTTGGACATGTGCTTTGCATATCTATGTTTATTATGTAGAATGTAAAATATTTTGCTAAGGCATAATTAATTTTACCTCTCAATTCATTGATGGGTTTTAGCATTAAATATCAAAAAATTTCTGTATAGGGTTTATATAGTAGCATTTTCAGTTTCTTTCTGTAAATAACGAATTGGTATGACATACATGCGGTGATTTTTTTTCAAGTGCCATATAGTAGAGACACTGTGAGTATCTAGATGGTGACCGGTGGTTTGTATTAAACAAGTGTTCCACATAGCCACGCAAAACATACGCCAGCAAGCATCAGATGGTTCGAAAGCCACTACAGTCATCTTTAGTTGTATGCATTACAAGTACTCCTTGAGCTTATATTAGTGGGGAACGGCCTCTTACTATCGTCACCTCAAATTTTTCACACAGTCATATGTAGTGGTTAAAAAATGACATACCTCCGACACAAATTCTAATGAATGTTTTCGGATACTGCAAGAAATTATTGTTCCATTACCGACAGATAGAGACTATGTTACTGTTTTCAAGGATTTATCGTGCACTACATAAATTTCCAACTTAACACGACTATTATTAAAGTTAGGATAACACCTAATGGAATGTGGCGAAGTATTGCACACTTATAAAGATGTAATACTTTTGACACATTCGCAATACGTAACCTAAAAATTCAGCAGTGATTTTCTGTCTAGTGTAGTAAATCAATTTAGATCTATAACGTAGAGCTATGAAGTTTAACTGCATAGATCACAAAGAAGTGTTTGCGCACGGCTGCACATGTCATGGACCAAATATTCGCTGTGTATGGCGAGTTGTGCACTTGGTCAGAAAAGAGCAAGTATCTTACTTTAGATGCCGTTATACCAAAATAAAAATTTGCTATTATCAATATATAGGTGCTTTACTCTGTCCCTATATCCGTTGTGAATCAGGTTCACAACCAAGATGAGGTGAAACAGGTTGAATCTGCTGAAACTGTTTCATTACAGAGCAGATTCTGTAAAGTTGAAGGTTCTCTCAGCTTCCTTCATTCTTTCCTATCATTTATGATTCCATCCAGAACCTCTCACGATTTTTCTGTGGCGTAAAATTTTTTGTTCACGATTCGTGTATGATTTCTTGACACCTGAAATGTGGAACAAAACACGTCTCTTAATATACGAGTATGGAGCGATTGTAATGAACTCAGACTTGTATTTCGTTACCATCCATACCATATCTTCTATTAAATAAATACTTTGGTGTGTATAACTTAACTTTTCCATGATGTATCACTGTGAAGTACTTAGCTGGATGAAATTTGGACCGTATATAAGCGGGACTGATACCGTGTAGTACACTAGGCAGTTGAAAGAAATGAGACGAACAGAAATTACAATTTTATTCAAACACAATAATTACACCGAAGTCAATGCGATTTTGATGATACGATGAACGTTAGAGGGCGTGTGATCACCACGGACAGAAATGCTCCCTCAGCGACGTGCGTCCACACTGGCCACAAGGTTGGTGGAAACTTCTTGAGGTAGTGATTCCCATTCCTGTACCACAGCGACTGGCCGTGCTGCAATACGTACTCCTTGGGATTTTATTTATGAGATATCCTTCCATTCGCCGAATATCCTCTCCCTCCAATACCTCCTCTAAATGCGACGTTCGACGCGATCGTTGATTGTTATCCATGAAAACGAAGTCGAGGCCGAATGCAGCTCTGAAAAGACGTACACTGGGGGGAGGATTACAGCTTCACAATAGCATTCCTCGCTGTTCAAAGATGTGGAGCTCAGCACGCACACGCAATATTATGTCTCTCTACACCGTAGTATCTCGACCACTGAAACGAACATGTTGCTGTCTTCGTGGATTCAATACAATTTCGCACCTCTCGCAATATGAGCGTCTGTAATACACTTCAACTACTTCATGTGCACGATTATCTGGAACGTACGATTACCCAAAATACCCATATAAGCAAGTATGCAGAAACATGGCCTCCTTTGGAAAAATTGATGGCTTTTAATTATTGGAAGGCTACAAAGTATGATTCGAGTGTGATCCGCGTGCTGATCGTTTTTGTTTATAAATATCTGAATGGTAACTAGAAACTTCAAATATGCATGCGACTTGTAGCAGCAAGGCACCTGTATCTCACTTCTGCGTTCTACAAGATGCAGAAGATACGACGGAACTAGCAGTTACCTTTGTAACCGACCCGGTTGACACAGCTTCCACAATCTCAGTGCCTCCCGTGCACGGACTGTTTATGTGCGAGCTTAAGTGTTTATCAAGCCCTGACCAACGTGAGCTCTGCAAACACAGCTGAGTAAACAGTGAAAATATGTATCATAAATTCCGCGAACAAGGCCTCTGGAAGCCATGTAGCGATAGTAGCTCGCTACAGCTAGGTCCACTCGTTCCAGCTGCGTCTATAGTATGTATGTCCTTCACAGTATGAAAGAGACAAATATGATAAAAGTTAAAAAACACAAAAACAGGTTTAAAAAAAGAAAAAAAACGGAAAGACGCTCACCTTTTAAAGCAGTCCAACTGTTTCATGGGTTTCTTAGTACTGCACTAAGAACAGACAGAAGAGATACCCTCATAGCTAGAAACACTCGAAATTAAAAACACAAAAAAAACCTTCTAGGATAGCTACCAGCCACGCAGAACCACTGTTGAGCGATCAATATTTTGTTTTGTTGCTATTTCTGACTGCTGCAAGATTAGCTTCGGGAAACATACTGTACTTGATTTCTCCTTCTCATCCATCCATCCTATAGTGTCCAGTTAATCGCACCCTACTTAAATTTAATGGAATAACCTTAGTTCCTTGTTGTATAAATGACACGTGAAATATTACTTTGTAAATGATCTATGGATGAATAAGTATTTAACTAACTAGAAAATAATGCTTCATAGGCCGTATTGTATAGCAAGAAACATTATACTTCAAATGTATTTAACTAATTGGTAGTGTTGATTGATGATGAAACACATATTGAACTTAATAATCTATTACCTACTACCTTAGTTACCACGGTATGGCTCGCATAGACTGTATGGTCTGCAGGGACATTTCTGTTTTTATTTAATCACATTTTTATGATGTTTACAAATTGCAATACCTTCTAAACTTCTCACTATAATTAAGGCCACATAAGAGTTGCCTTTTTGGAATGTACTTCAGACCAAAAAGCGAATCTGGTGGCTGGAGTCCCAAGTTTTTGTTAATCATGCCTTTAGCATTCTTGTGGAGCTATTTCCATTCTTTCATCCCCTGTTTCCATTGTTTCATCCCCTAAAAAATAGCTCTTTACATCTAACCGAAAAATTAAAGTGAAATTTTTATGAATTTAGCTTTGAAAACTTTTTTAATGTAACGAAATATTTTCTTAAAAATGTTCGTCCTCCATTGCACTCCCTTAGGGATGGAATTTCTAGAAACACTGAACACATATGTTTTAGTTCCATCGAAGAGTCAAATATTAATTGTCTTAGATGCATCTTTAGGAATACTTCAGTAATTATTTATTTCCCAAAAAAACTTTCGCTTACTATTATACCCACATAGTGGTTGAAATTCCAAAAATGGTGAAACAAGTACTTTTTATTTTCTGACTGACAAACCAAATCCCAGGCTTCGTAGTTCCAGCTCCATAAGTCCCTTATTTAGGTCATAGTTTCAAAAAGCCTTTAATTCACTATTTAACACCGTTAGGGGTGGAATTTCAGACACTCCCTTCTTAAACTGATGAGTACGTTTCATTTCTAACATAGAAGTCATTCATAACTTTACCATCGAAAATGTCTGTATAGTAAAGTGTATCCATAGTAACTTTCATCCTTCATAGGCGTTCAATTTCCAAAAACAACGCAAAACGTTTTTTATATTTCTAAGCTGGGTTTAAATTTTCATATGTTTGGCTTCAAAATGATTTAATAATAAATTATTTTCATACAAAATCTCATCGAATGTTTCAGTTTACAAAAATATAAATTTTTCTATAGGCTTTAATAAAAATGTAAATTTTTCTATAGGCTTTAATAATGCTTTGTTAGCCCTTTAATAATAATACATTTTCAATATTTCACCCCCAGAGGGTTAAATTTCGAAAAATACTGAAATACTAATATCTTTATTTCTGGCTGAGAAGCCCATAGCAATTTTCGTTGGTAGGGAATCAAAATTGCATTAACAGCAACTTTTTCTTTCTTTTTTTTTCAAAAAACGAGATTTATCCCCTATTTCATCCCCTTAGGATGGGGATTCGTCAAATTTCAAGTTTCTGTCTTTAGCAGATTGGGCTGGGCGATGAAGAGTCAGTTAGTGAGTGAAGACACTGTCTTTTATAAATAGAGATTGCATCGTAAAAAAACATTTACCTTGATAGGGAGCTAAGCCATTGACTGAACCAAATTACTTACAGGATGTAAAGGTACATACTGGTACATCTAAGTATACAATTTTTTTTAACGTACGCAACAGATCTAAAGGCCGTCTCCACTCATTTTGTCACTCAGTAAAGTACTTTCCACATTTTAACACAGATCGAGCTCACTCACTTGTATCCCTTCTAAATGTACGCAAATATCTGTCCCCAGGACAGAGATAGGCAATAATTTCCATCACATGGTTACCACTAAGTGTTATGTATTTCGTATTTTGAGGATATTATTTACAACGTTCATTTCAACTGGGTGCAAAAAAACCTTGTATGGCAATAACTACTTCAGTTCCAGCTAGTGATACTGTATCTTCAGAATTATTTATAGGTTTGTCTAAGAAGCGAAAACTACGAATATAATGAGAAGAGTTGAACACAGTGCTTTTAATTAAAAGGGCTAAATTTGAAAGTGAATGATACATCTCCTGTACATGTGAAACATATGACGCTCAACTTGTCAACGTAGTTGCCGCCTTTGATGCTTCGAAATACTTTTTGAGGATGAGTATACAAAAACAATCACTAGAATTTTCAGTTTTGGAAATAAAAACGCTCATGATGTTTGTTTGCACTGCTTCAGTCAACCAAAACGAATGAAAGACACAAGCACAGAAGACAGAAGGGTCGACATTCAGAATATGATCAGTAATTTATAGCATCAAGGAATATGGTGAAAATGGTATTTCTATGTCATATTACTTAGCTGTTTTATTGAATTAGTGAAGTGATGCTCGTAAATCACCTTCGTTATTTGTTATCAGTACAACTTATACGCCCTGGTAGCTGAATGGTCAGCGTAACGAACTGCTGTCCTAAGGAGCCCGGTTTCGATTACCGGCTACGTCCGGGATTTTCTCCGCTCAGGGACTGGGTGTTGTGTTGTCTTCATCATCATTTCATCCCCATCTGGACCGCAGATCACCCAATGTGGCGTCGAAAGTAATCAGACCTACACCAAGGCGGCTGGACCTGCCTCCCGGCCGATGATACCAAACGCTCATTTCCAGTACAGCGTATCAGCATATCATATATAACCTACCACATCATTTCCCATTCTACATACTAGTTTCACTCTTATGGCATCAGTGATGTGGTCTATTAGTTACTTCAACATGAGTGAGCTTACAGAATCTGCTTGTCTAATTTCTTTAATTGTTATAATTACAGTTTCCTCTGTCAATCCTTCGTGTCTTCTAAGGTGTCGTTTCATTAACTGCATATGTATCGTCTATAATATTTCTTATATCGATACACACCGTCTTCATGATGAAGATTTATATTATCGTCTTTCTTCTAATTCTATCAAAGACTTTTGACGAGTCAGCAAACGCGGTAGGCTAGGTTATTAACAACCTATACGGATTTTTCCACAATCTGTCTTAGAGCGAAAATCATCTAATGTGCTCCTCTTTTCTGTGGATGTTCACTATTCTTCTGCTGTTTCTATATCATTCTGTATTCGGACTCTGACTACCGATTCTAACAGTTTTTAGAGCCTGTCAAATTGAGTAACACCATGGTAATTATCTAATATTTGTTTGTATCCGTTTTCATATACTGAAGTTCTAATACTTCGTTTCCATTCTCTTGATATCGTACCTTTCCTCGTAATATGGCTAAACAAAGTTATTCGATTTACTCATCTGTTTTTCAGCAGTATTGTGAAGCAGCACATTTCTACTTCTGTTCTCTTCTTGTCTTAACAGCTAGTGGTCGACGTTTCAACTTCTGTACAAGACTATGCTCCATACTTTCCTTTAGAAAATACTCCATAACACCTAAATTTATATTCGACGTTAGCAAATTTCTCCAGTTCGGAAATTTTTTCTTGCTATTTACAGTTTGCATTATATATCCGTTCTACACCTACCATCGCCAATTACTATTCTGTCAGAACAACAAAACGTACTGGCTATTTTTAGTCACTCGTTTCCAACAAAATTCAGTCAGCATCACCTGATTTAATTCGACTACATTCCATTATTGATTTTAAATTTTCTTGATACTTTTCTTTTGACAGTTTGTGGTTACGACAGCATCAAGTTGAATGCTGACGTAAATGTACGAATCATGTGTACATATTTCAGTCTACTACATCCAAAATCAAAAGAGTCATAAAGGTTTTCTTACATCCATTTCTTGATAATTAGTAAATGACTTTAGATGTTAACATTAAGTGTGGGCAGTTACAGTCAATGTAGAGAGACATTCTAATGGCACAGTAAAAAGTGCAGCCGTTACTGGACTGCTATTCTGGATCCGAAGATAAAAGGTTAGTTATGTTGATTGATAGAAGCAAAGATAAATATACATTTCACTCAATTCATCTATTGGGAGGTAATCATAAAGAATATTGGCAGTGTCATGTTTTTATAATAAACTTAATTGGAGAGAGACATACGTCAGAATGAAGGGAATATAGAGGGAATTTAAGGAGATTTTCTAAAAATGTACCTTTTTTTTTACAATCCTATGCATAAGGTTTTCTTTGTTACAAGCAAGAATGGGATTTAGTTGTTAGATTTCATGTTCTCAAAACCAAAATGCAAATTTTCTCCTTCATGAAAAAGCTGAGCGAAGAAATCGAAATGAATCGCGTTTTTTTATTAACTAGTATGTTAAAAAATCTGTGAGCCACAAAATATAATATTTTTCAACTGTGTACAATTCTAACTTTTCTACAGAATCGAAAAGTCGTCGTGAAAGATCTAAGAAAACTTATTCTCTCAATAGAATCGTCAGGTGCTTGTATTATAAAGGCATTCGGCGAAAAGGTCCAATGTAAATGTGTTCATTGATGAGTCAGCATTTGAAAACAATTGATACAGAAAATTTCAGCGAAATTCTTGTCTTTTAGGATGTCATTTCAAACATAAACATAAGTAAAAGAAATACATTTTTTGTTGGCACTGACTGGGTTGAAAGAATTGGAGAAACTATATAATTACTTTCCAACCAGAGTTCAGTCTTTCCTACCAATCGAACGAGATTTTGGTGTTATAAAAAGAAAATAACATCGTCAGGTTGTAATTTACGTCTCAAAAGAATAACAGTTCTCTCTGCACACTTATTTTAACTTTGCACATTTCTGACTTCTCCACAGAAAACGAAAAGGGGGATTGTCGAAGTTCTGTAACCAGAAGTACGCTCTAAGTAGCAGAGAATGTAACAAGAGTTCTAATATAAAGGACAGTGTTATTCCAAATTTCCAGATCAGCCCCTGGTGTTATAAGGAATTGCAACTAAATTGATCGACTAATCACAGTTTCTAGTCCGTATTTATTCACTGTCAGCTCTGAAGGGTTTTTGGAGCTCCTATAAAATGTTAGTTCGTTGCTTAACTCTCTTTCAAAATGATCGTTTGAGGTATCTGATACCACCAGTTAACATTATGTTGTACATTTTAAGGTATTTATTTATTCTGAATTACAGAATCTGTGTGGTCATTGAAGAGTATTTTTCTTATAGTTGCCCATAAATCATGAAAGACATAAAATGAAACAGTAACCCCATAAAATGGATTTGATATCTTGAATATTATATTGTGTAAAATAAATATTTGTGAAACATAACAGTGCACTGTGTTCTCTTTGGTATAAAGCTAAATATATCAAAAACATGACAACTCACTCTAAGGTGAAAAAAATTTTTGAAAAGTCGTGGGACACTGTGGTTTGAGCATTTTGTTAATCTTTTGCTTACAACTGTTTGTATTCTGCAAATCGAAATTTAGAGCAGGTACCAACTACGGGTTTAAGGTAATAGTACAATCATATGGTCCGCAACAACATTTTGTCTTTCCTGAACTGATAAAATTTCATTTAAGTGGTAAGATTTAACTTACGTCAATTCTGCGGTGACCAGAGGAATACCTATTGCTTCCTTACTTTCCGCCCTAGCAATTAGTGACTGTTGCTGGAAATATTATGTAAATGCAATGGAAGCGTGCAGTTATAACAGTGCAAGTGAGAAACTCATAAATGTATTTATTTACACAACCATGCAAACAATAAATCTTTTCTCCAGTATTCTGAAGAATTCGGTGGTTGTTAACAATGCACCACATATAATTACTGTACATATTTCTCCTCGATCATACAGTTATGGTTGTACGAAATTGCTCAAAGAAGTTGTAGCCGCTTAACTACAACAGAGAGAGAGAATTATTGATTAGGGAACATCAACAAAGGACATGGTTTACACAATGGAGCCACTAAAGAAAAATTTTAACATAGTACTACAAATGATTCAGAGTAGCCATAGTACAATTATAAAAACAAATTAAACTCTACAGCGCTTGTAGTGATAGTAATGACTATCTTTGAATTAGCTCAAAAACGTTACCTGAGTATTTGTACTTGAATATTTTCAAAACCATGGACGATGTAGCAACAAGAGTTTCCAAAAGTAATACTATGCATTAGAAAAAGGGTTTACTTTACGACTGCCACTAATAACTGTTTTATACGATGGTATATTGGCTCTACTACAGTTCTGTGCAAATGAAACAGTGTGCTACTTACAGTTCTGATTCAGCTAAGCTGTTCACTTCTAATATTTCCGTAAACTCTGAAGACATTGGAAATTTTTCAAATAGACTAGTTTTAGAAAAAGTACTCACTATATGACTGTTAGTATACTGTCATTGCTGTATTACTTATAGAAATATAGGGATCAGCTTTTTTCAAATGCAGACACAGCTATTCCTGTTGCTAGTAGGCTTCATGTGAAAAAGCGAATTTAACCGCTTGTCATTCTCTTAAACAGAGGTATGTAATTTTGAAGATTGTACAGTATTTGAAATTAAGATTTGTCTTCTTCATTAACCCAACTGATTGCTGTCTTCTTTGGGGGCTCGTGTTATCACCTGTAAATAACGGAAACAGTCTCCTCGAATAGTTCATGTGCATTGAGTGTCAGTTACTTTTAAGAACACAAAATATTTTGCTAACCAAGAGCAATTAGATAATTTCTTCTTGACAGGAGAACACAGAAGGTTCTTTCCGACATCATACATATAATAGTAAAAGCTATACGCGTTGATGGGCATCATGGTTTATCTTCAACATCCTAGGCCCAACTTCTTGAAGGAATGCTCCTAAATGCTGTGAGTAGTGAAGATTGTGAACAGGGAGGCCGCTGCGAAGTTCTGAACGACAAGTTGAGAATATGGGATGGCCATGAAGTTTTCTCAGATAGCCAAAGCAGTTAAGGCGATCGCTCCCATAAAGCAGGAACTCTGAGTTCTAGTCCCACTCCAGCACTTATCGCTGATGAATTATTTCAACGCTCTCATGCACCAGACTTCAATATTTTTCATTCGTAATATGTATATATGGTCACGGAATCATGAATGAGTAGTGTTTGTTGGTTCATAAGTACAGACATCACACAAATGATAGTAATTCTCTATATTTCGTAACATAACAGCGGGATTGCCAGCATCCCATTAGAGAGAACGTAACCACTCGCTTAGCGGATTTAACCGCATGCGCACTTTCTGCTGGGGGAGTTTTCTTTGCCAGTTCCAAATATTGTAATTAGGTTTATTCACTGATGACGGAGGTCCTGTTCGTCACATAATGGATAGTGATTCCAACTGTGAAAATGTGTCTACTATATTCTCAGAATTCCTGATTCCCGCTGCCTTCATGGCCATAAGTTCGCATTCTGAGAGTCGACAAGTTTCCCATTTCTACTGCTTGTGTTCGTGGATACCTAGAGAACAGTATTTTCTATACAGCCAAAGACGGGCATAGAAAGACAATGTTATGTGTGACTAAAGCACTAAACCCCTGTTCATTGAGCGAGACCTAGTTATGGAAACCTAATCTGTGTTCTCAATTTTAACACTGCCTACCCTTGACTGATGACTAATATTTATTGTAGTCGTAAATGTGAATCACCATTTTGAGTTACTCTGTTATGCCTGATTAATTCTAATCCCACTTGTAACCAACAATACATTGCCAAATTGAAGCCATTTTATCATTTCGTGCAATAATACCTGGATATAAAACAGGGTTGATCATTTTAATTTATGTGTTTCTGTTTTAAAGGCTCATGTATTAAAACTGCCATGAAAGATTGATCTTTTGAATTCTTTGTTCTTTTTTAAAGACTCTTCTGTTAAACTACCACAAGTATGTCTTTTTAATTCAAGATGACTGAAACGAAACATAAAAATTAATATTGTTCAGAGTTAAGACCTCAAAGTGCTGATATGGTCTTTCGGTATGGAATTTGTAATTCATTTCTGCCACCTTATGACTATATGATTTCAATTTCTATTGTGTGTGTGTTTTAGAGTACTTTATCTGGGCTGAATGAGATGACCAAGAGTTGACTGCACTAAGCTAAAACTAATCACTTTATGTAAACGCCTGATCATTACCCAAATGTATTAATTTTCATGTCTTTGAATTGTGATTTAATACCTTTAATAGTTCCACTGTTTAAAAAGGAATTGGGCAGTTTATCAACTCATTTATCGAATAACGAAAAATAGTTGTGAAACTTCTAAATCTTGTTAATAGTATCTCACTATTATGGGATTTAAAACTTACATGTGGAAATCTTCAGATTTTCCTTAGATGTTTAAAAGTATAACTTGAAGTGTCACTCTGACCGAATGATTCATTACTAACTTATAACACCTATTTTTGAACAAGGAAAGATCTATATGAACTGGAATGTTATCTGTCTCAGGAATTCTGTTGTACATTATTATCAGTATCGCTCAAATGCCACTGAGAAGAATAAATATTATAAAAAGTCCTTCTTTTCTCTGGTTAGGCTGAGTTCAGTACCTTACCACTTCCTGCCCTATGCTACCTGCCAAATCATACTTCAAGAAATATTTGAGATGAACGGCTTAACTGAATGATGTTTTATATTTGACGGCATTCGAGAACAAATGGAAAATGGAAAAAGTTGCAGATCATGGTCAGTATTTCTCTCTTTCTTTAGTTACAAAAAGTGATCGATAATATCTGAGTATGAAAGTGTATACTGGCAATAGAGCTAAATATTCATTGTGATAAAACAAGCCGTTTATTCCCCGTTTTCCAAAGGTTTTTGAATTCTCTTATCAAATAATTCATTCTAACACGTGAAGTTTCAGTTTCTCAGCAGATAGTATTAACTGGATCATACTATATAGACTCATATTAGACACCGAACACTTCACATGATTTTACAATACTGAATTACACCAGAAGTGTTTGCGTTAAATCATTCTGTACAACAATATGCGTTGTAAAACGCTATACTCTAACCTATTGTTGTAAGCACACAGTATATAAGCAATCTACATTCGCAGCACTATAGCACAAACCAGCGAACTAAATCTGATGCCGAGAAAGTTATTGGAGCACTCTTCAATGCTGAAAATATCACTTGTACATTAATACATATAGCTTATTAATGTAGTAGACACACACAAAGTTGACACGTAACTATGTAAACGGACAGTTTTACACGACGAATAATCTGCCTCCATAGCCGCAGGATAAGAATGGCTGACTGCTATGCGCTGGACCCGGGCTCGATTACGTTGGAGGTGTGGCTTGTGTAGAGTCGCACTCAGCCTGGTGAAGAGCTACTCGAGCAGTCAGTAGAAGTCGGACATCCATCAACAGTAGGGAGAGGAGTGTGCTGACCACATGGCCCTCCGTACCGCATCCAGTGAAGCCAGTGGCGCAGCATTACGTGGTGGTAGGTCCAGTCCGACTTAGGGAACTTCCACCTTGTAGACGGTGACCGAATTCTACCATTCAGGTATTCCAGTATCTTCATGACTGCAGTATGCAGGGTCATCAGTATCATCGAGCTGAAAAAAAGTCATAACTATTATGTTATATGGGATAGCGGGTGAACAACGCACTGTTGGAAAGAGCACACTCTCATGGTTTACATGGTTCCCATTATGTATCAGCAGTGTGCACCCATTTCAGTTCTATTAAAAATAGTGTCGGGACAATCGAAAGCGTTCTGTGTTCTGCTGTTTGGGCAGTGTTGGTCAGAAATAAATATTCAGAGTGATTTTCATACTAGGTATAGTATAGATCCTCCTACAGCACAGAGCATTAGACGATGGCATGAACAATTCCGAGAAACAAATGTTTTGTGTAAAGGCAAATCACTGGGCCGTCCCCAAGTGTCTGACACCGACGCCAGACACACCCGCACATAGTTTCACAAGGAGTTTGCAGAAATCCATTCGCTGTGTAGCTCGATAGCTCAACGTGCCCCCCCCCCCCCCCCCCCCCCCATATCCGTCTGGCGTGTATTGCGTCGACGTTTACACCTGAAACCATACAAAATTCAGCTACTGAAAGCTCTTCGTGAAAGTGACAAACAACAGCGATGTGTGGAGTTCTGCAGTTTCGTTCTTGGGCAATATGGAGGATGACAGTTTTCTTCCACCCTTAGTGTTTAGAGACGAGGTAACATTCCGTTTAAATGGAAAGGTGAATCGTCATAATGTGCGACTGTGGGGCATGGAACAACCACACAAAGTTGTACATTATGAGAGGGACTTTCCAAAATTTAATGTGTTTTTTGCAGTATCACAGGAAAAGATGTACATTTTTCTTTCTCCAGAACACTGTTACAGGAAGCACATATTTTGATATGCGTGAGAACTTCCTTTACCCACAGTTGTAGCTTGATTAGAACGACTTCAGTTGCCAACATTATTTAGTAGTATTCACCAAATTTATAGGCACCCTCACACTGGCATCTGGAAGTGCGGGAGTTTATAAAACAACAGAATACTGATCTATCGGTCACACTGTACCAAGTCATTCAGTCTTACATTACTGGCCTCCAAGGTCACCGGACCTGACAATGCGTCATTATTTCTTGTGGGAGCTTACAAAAGGCTCCGTTCACAAGCCTCCGTCACCAACAACAATGTGTGATCTGAGACGTCGCATAACAGAAGTTGTGGAAGTTGTAGTTCAAGACATGCTCGCTGCAATGTGGGAGAAATTTGAGTACCGCATTGACATATGTCGTGGATCTCAACGGCATATTGAAGACCTATGAAAAGTTGTGAAAACTGAATTTCCCATTCATCAAAAAACAAATTCCATTCTATATGTTTATTAGTTTCAGAAACACAGACATGACAAATTGGATGATTCATTTTGATACACCCTATATGTTGATTAAATTTCGTCCTATTGTGAGCTCATATTCGGTACAGAAGGGAGACCTTCCTATTGATGAACAGTGATGAGATCAATTACTGGCTGTTGGATATGACTTACGTTGCTGGAAGTGTCCAGGGGAAGTGGACATATAAAGCTTGTCACTATGGTCCGGACTTTGAGAAAGGCCGAACCATTGACATGACGGACATCGGAGCATCATACCAAGAAACAGCACTGACAGCCGGCAGAGCTGCAATGGTTGATTGGTTGGTTGATTTGATGGAGGGTACCAAACAGCGAGAACACTGGTCCCCTCGGATTAGGAAAGAATGACGAAGGGACTGTGCCCTTTCAAAGAAACCATCTCTACATTTACCTGAAGCGATTTAGGGAAATCACGGAAAACCTAAATCAGGACGGCAGGACGCGTATTTGAACCATCGTCCTCCCGGATACGAGTCCAGTGTGCTAATCAATGCGCCACCTCGCTCGGTACTACCGCAATGACAGGAGAATGAGTGGTTACAATATAGACTCAGAAAAACCATTTGACAAGAAGTGCAAGATTGTACGACTGGTTTTGACGAATGGGTGGGACACAATGGCTGAAATACCTGCAGATGCCATAGGCAGGCTGCCAACACTAAGCGTCGGGAACAGGTAACTAAATTCTGAGCTGAGACCAAGCGTTCGCATACGTTCTAAAGAGCTAACTACATTCCACAGTCAACAGAGACTTGCATCGAGTAGAGCCATATTCATCGGTGAGTTTGTGGGACATTCTTCTGCGTTCAGCCGCTAGTCTGGCTTTTGTTTGTGGTTGTCTGACATACTCCATCGCCTGCGCAGACGGCCTGATTTAAGTTCACAGGGCTGCACTCGAGGCCCTTGTCCCTACAACTGCTGGAATCTCGACGTGGAGAGCGACTCAGTACGACTATATGATCCATTTGGTAGCTGTCGAAGGAAGGCTAAATGCTAATCAGTACATGGTAACAATGGTAAACACTGTTGTCGTGCCCTCCACCACAGTTCACGCCACAAACGCCTTGTTGAAGGTAAGGATCCTTATCTGACCTGCCCTGGTTTGTTCGATATAGAATAGCCAATGTCTGAGATGCAATGGGAAGACGTATACGTTCATTTTAGCCTCTAGCTAACACTGAAGTAACAGCGTGTGTTTCAGTTACGGCAACAATTTACTCAAGATGACATTAGGGGGCTTTTTGCTTCCGTGCCACTATGGATAAGGATCAGTTCTGAACACAATGAAAGTTTAATAATGTAATAATCATTATGCTCTGATTGTATTTTGAGGGGGGGGGGGCATTTAAACGTCCACAAGACTAAGTACCTCGAAAGGATGCAATTTGGTGAATCTACGCAAATTAATGTAGGTCCACTTATCAAGATGGACACATTCCGATTTGTTTCCGCCTACAGAATGATGGCTATGCGAATGAGGACATGCGAGGAAGAATCAGAGTAGCATCCATGCTGTTTAGAGACGTCGCTGGTGTTATATAAGATGCCTATCCAACTAAAATCAAAGTTATACCACACAGTGGTGAGGCCAGTTGCATTACACGCAACCGTGAGTTGGCCCATACCTGAAAATGATGAGCACTCACCACGTTCAATGGGAAAGTGGACACTGAGAAGACTGTTACCCTGCTCGACTAAAAAAACAACACAAAAATCCGAAACTTAACTAGAGAGATACGAGCATGGAGATTTCTGTAGTGTGGACGCATAATACGGGCATTATTTACTTCAGTCCGGTCTAACATCCCACTGTCGAAGGTCAAAGACACGTGGAAGAACTAAAGTACAATAGTTAGGCACTACAGCAGCACGTCTATGGTCAAGAAACCAAAATCCAAAGAAGCAATTGACCGTAAATATGGCATGCGCTGACGTAAAGGTGCAAATCAGAGAAAGAAGAATATATTCTTGAGGCTAAAAACTGGTATGGTCCCTAGAGTCACAGACGATGCCGAATAGATTGTGGCACTAAAATTTCGGTTAAAGCCTCTGCCACAAAATCCCTCACCTACGTTCACGAAGGTGAAGCATTGCGCTCCTTCACTACTACTTCAGTAGGCGGGAGAGATGATAGGCTGGCTCCCCATGTCCTAACAGGGACCTTTCGACTACGGTAGGAAATCCTGATAGAGAGGCTAGGGAAAAAGCAAGTCGCTCAGAAAACCAAATGACGAAGCTGGACAGATGTATCTGCTGACAACTTGGGCTGTGGGCAGCAGACATGAATACTACAAGAAATGACAATTGCCACCAGGAACGTCTGGGGCATCAACTATAAACAACTAGGTTTCGTAAGTGGAATGGAAGAAGTGAGCTTTGACATATTGGTGGTCTCCGAAACGAACAAAAAATCAAAATGTTCACAAGAGATAGCAGACTACGTCTTCCTGTAGTCTTAGGCAGAAAAATATAAGAGCTGCGTCTGGAGTAGGTATAATATTACAAGCCATCGATCGTAGGATAATGTAGGATCAGTGCCAGAATAATATCTTAGAAATTTAAAACCGGAAGAGCGATTTGCAACATCATTGGCGTTTTAATATCTACAGAATGACAAAAAGAAGAAACAGGACTGTTTTATGACCAGTTGCTGGGAAAATTGAAGGATGTAGAGAAAAATGACTGTGTGATAACGCAACTCTGCCTCCTATCATTGGAATATATAGTTAGCGAACTGTGAATTCGGACAGACGCTAGCGTATTGATTTCTGCACGTACAATAAATATTTTGAAGAAATACTAGTACTTATTAAGCATCTAAATAGATCCATATGTTCACGTGTCCACAAAGCAAATATAGGTCTAGTATAGATAATACAATATCAAATGAAGGAGTTACGCCATATTTCAGGGATACAAGAGTATTTTGAACAGCTGTATCTCATCCTGAACATTTTTTATTAGGAACCAAGATGAAGCATCCTAGGAGCTTTCTGAGGAAGAAACGACCAAGTTAGGAAAATAACAGAGCGATTTTTAAAGGCCAGCTATTAGATCTGGAATATCTGTATCAGATGAAAATGAAGAAATGTGTCAAGGGTAGAACACGACTGGAATAAGGTAAAGGAAATCTTAATTACGACTGCTAAGAAAACATCTGGCATGTAACTACAATAAAAACCAAATAGATCAAAATTACGGAATGATGAACTCAAGAAAGTTGTACTGAAAAGAAGAAACTGCAATCGACTTTGATTAATGGGATGAAAAAGGAATATTTGGTACAGTATAAAAAACAAAGAGCTGTATTTCCCAAACTAACTACATGAGCTAGCAGAGATAGTAGGGAAACAACTGGTAAAAGACTAGAATACAGCTGAAAAGTTTATATTCAAAGTTATTGAAAACATGCATAGTGTAATCAGAGGTATTGTAAAGACTGTCATAGTATCAGGAGAGGAATGGTTATGGTACTACAAGTAGCTATTAGAGAAGGACGATAGGCCCTAGTGTACAAATACTATGGGGTTGGAGAATGTAATCCAGTCCGAAAAACAGACTTCAGAAGTATCTGAAAGCAGTCCAGGAACAGGAAGACTGCAGAAATAGATGGAATAAACCTGTTATCTATAAAATAAGACAGCATTAAATGGAGAAAGAGGTTTTTGCAGTTGCTGAATGACATTTTGTGCTTGGTGAATATTCGAGAGGAAACTGAGGTACCTAGAACTGTAGGTACATACAATAAAAAAGATAAAAAAGACTTGTCCGACTATAAGAGTGTATCCCTTTTAAATACTGCGTATAAAATCTATCCATTGAAAGGAAACTCCAGTCAATAGCAGAAACATTTTTATGAGAGGAGCAATGAGTTTTCGTAATGGCAGGTCCTCTGCTGACACAGCATTTGTTTTAAAACAATTGGCAGAAAAGAGAAAAGAATTTAACAAACCACTGCTTCTGTCCTTCCTGAACTATGAGATAGTCTATGATAAGGTTGGAAGTACGAATTTATGGGAAATACTTAATAATTACAATGTACTTCTAAATTTGGTGGATGCTATTAAATCAATGACGATAACTGTGAAATATGTATAAACAAGGTGTTGTTGACTGTAAACCAGGAACTGAAAGAAGAGCGTGATCACTTTCCAATCCTTTTTGGCATATATATATCAACAAAGTATGAGAACAAGCCACGCGGGGAAGCCGCGCAGTCTCAGGAGCCTTGTCACAGTCCGCGCCGCTCCCACCGTCGGAGGTTCGAGTCCTCCCTTTGGCATAGGTGAGTGTGTTGTCCTTAGCGTAGGTTAGTTTAAATTAGGTTAAGTAGTGTGTATGTCTAGGGACCGATGACCTCTGCAGTTTGGTCCCATAGAAGCTTACCACAAATTTCCAAAAATAGTATGAGATCAATTGGAATCTAAATACCAAAAGAGGATGTACCTGTGAAGGAACAAATTTATTAAACTGTTTTATTTGCGGACGGACTACATTTTCCTAGCAGTGAAAACACTTTCTGAGAAAGTGAGATTAAAGTGAATAACTTATCGAATGGCTGTACCTGTAATGAAACAAAAATAAAAGCGTTGGAAGCTCAACACACATGCAGAACAAAAATAATGGTAAGTAACATAATAATACTATAATTCATTTTAATATCTCGGGAGACATGTATTAATATATAAAACTTATTCAGATGTCTTCAAAATGTACTGAAATGTAACGTTATAAATAATTGTACAGCGAAGTATCTGAGGTAGAAATATAAGGAAAAAGGTGTCAATAAGACTGCACAGCGTGGTGTACGTTAGGGAAAACTGGATTCTAAGAAGAGGAGAGGAACATAGAATGAGAGGGTCTGAGATGAGTTTTCTGAGATCGCGAAGAGACAAAGTGTGAAATGAAGACACAAGACAGCAGCTACAAGTAAAAACAACAGTGACAGAAGAGATTAGGCACAGATAGACGTAAAACCTGATCAAAAATGTACCACTTGATTGCCTGCCATGGCAAGCATTACATTTGTACCAATTTGGAAGACAGGATATAGGATGACCAAAGAAGGGAATATGGAGAGAACAGTTTTGTTAATTCCTTTGGTTCCTGAGTAGGTTAGCACCCACCCCTTGAAATGGAAGAGGTATATACTCACAAAGTTTGATAAATATGTGAGTGGTGCTTCGTGTTGAAACTTGTACCATTTCCGTCAGCATCTTATCAGGGACTGACATCGCACTGTCGGACCTGGTGGTCTAGAGTCCGTGAAGTCGCGGGGCTGAGTCCATGCCGGATCACGGAAACTTTCAGTCTGCCTTCACTCTAACCTTCCCCTTTGAATGATAGGAGTCGGTAGGTACGTCACGTGGTTCATATTCCACTCTAAACTGCTGGTACGCTTTCCGTGTAGGATATGTGGGCTAAAGTGACCTCCATTTGAAAGATTTGTAATCGACCATTGGAGCACACGAATTTATTATTAAATTTACATACCTACGTTGAATGCCAGTTTAATTGCAGTGACGATTAAGTGTTTGGTGCTGATGAAATTAACAGAAAAATTTGTTATTTTCGTTAATATACTGTCGCTCATTCCCCAAATGATACGTGTCACTGCACTGGTTTCAGTTTGTCTTGAGTTCACCAATGACTGTTATATGTCGAGTTGCCCCTGTATTGCTACCAGGACGGGGAAAGTTCCCATAATGTGCTGGAGACGCCCTGTGCAAGAGTGCTCTAATGTTCGCGGGGAGATGTATTGTGGCCCCTACTGTAGGAGGGGACCTTTCTTCTCCGGCACGCGGTTAGCTGCCCTCAACACGTGATAAATCACCACTCGAGTTCATCCCATTAAGGCTACGGTATTTTCAACGGGCAACTCACGCACAACCCCTCCACCACAAGTATGTTCATTACGAAAGGGCTATTTTCTTATTGATGAACACAATTTCATCGCTGAGTACATCTTTTACATTACGCTTTGTGAGTTGAGCAATAATGAAAATGTTCCTCCAACATTATATACGATGCAGACAAAAGTAAAGAAAGCGCTGTTGATGGAGATAATTCTCCGTATCGATGTGTACTAACAAATATTCATAATTAACAACTGTTAGCGGTTAACTGAAAAACATGATGATGGTTTAGAAACATAATAGTGAAACAAGATTCGTGATACATTGCAGAAACAGTGTTCGAACAATTTAAGTTGCTATGTAAAGTGGTGAAAGAGGATTGCGACGGTTCTGTAAACTCAGAGCACGTCCAATGGCACCGCTTTATGTTGTCGTACTATGGTTAAAAATTAAATTTGCTAATGCCTTCCATGTGCACACGATCATCAAAACCAGTAAAATGTGAAATAATTGGAATGAAAGTAAAAAATTTTATTATTAAGTTGACATACAATGTAAGACTTTAATACATAGTGTAGTGATGTGACACATATTTACATTTTTGGTATCTGTACACAACTAATGACAGGTTGCCGTATGGCAAAGTAACTAGCAATATATGCTACCACGGGGCACAATTTTAACGTTGTTGTGGCGTTAAAAGCTTACATTAATGGTAGACCAACAGATTTTAATAATAAAAATATCATTAGAGAGAAAGTAGACATAATAGCACCAAAGAGCTTAAGGAAAATTGAAAACAGTATGTATTACACAATACATCGATAATTCACGTAATTCATTTGAGAGCTAATGGGAGGAGATCAAATGGAGGACAAGGGGTATGAGATAGAAGGAGTACACTGGGACAGTCACAATCATAATTCAAACATACGGAATTGTCGGATCCAACATTACGCAAGGAACATCAACCCAAGGGGAAGAAGGAGGGAGAGAAGCATCATGTAGGCGGAGAAGTATTTTGACTGACTTATGGTGCTAATGTATTAACAATATGTATAAAACAATGAAATATCTAAAATTACTGGGTAGCACACGGATTTTCAGACATCATTAAAAATGGAGATAGTACGAAGCCTATAAGGGAAGTGCAGAAGGGACAGGGACTGTAGTTTTCTTCACTAAAAGGCCACACATGTGCAGGATAAAATTGGAATTCCTGCAAAGTCAGGTTAAGAAGGGGCGCGGAAGAAAATATATCAAAACGGGCAGAAGGGATCGGCGGTAGAGAGAGAGATAGATAGATAGAGAGAGAAAGAGAGAGAAAGAGAGAGATAGAGCGAGAGAGAGAAAAAGGCATGGAGTGGAAAATTAATGCATCTTCTTTTTCTGGCCTCTTTGATTATTAGAAAAATGTTGGGTGGCTTGGGGATCAGCTAAACCTGAGATTCTTTTTTAATTTAGAACTCTTTTTAAAGATGCATAAATGCATGTAGTATTCCCAGTACTCATCTGTTTTATAGAACAAGTCTTGCTAAGCATCAAGTGGTTTTCATTAATGCTTTATTTTTGTAAACATTTTTATAAAACTTTGAATTTGTGTATTGCATTTTAACTTTGTCGGTATAACGGCATTTAATTCATTAACGTAGCCTTAGATATCATTCAAACTGAAATGAGATATCAAGCGACCACTGTTGATAAGATAGCATAAGCATTATTAAAACTTTGTAATCGGTACTATCGAGATGAAATTCTATGGAAGCTCTCGTTAGAGCAAATACCTGTGATTGTAGACCGCGAAAAATCGCTAATGGAAACGTATGGCAGGTAGCTAATGAATTAACGCTGTCTCCACCCCCTGTAAGATCTCGCTGCTGTGTGTTTCTAGTCTAATGCAGTGATTCCTAATCATTCTCAGACGATTCCCTTGTAATCAGATATTAGCTACTTAACTATGCCCCCTCCTCCCCCCCCCCCCCCCTCTTGAACGGCTAACTTTATAGTGAAAAAGTATTTTCTTTGAAAATTAACGTTTTTAATACGGCGAAAGTGGAAAGATATTGGATCTTGTAGCTGTTTTGTTAAACCACAAGCTAATGAGGCAGTGAAGCTACTGGTATTGGTTAACATGGATCCTCTGCACTACTCGTCCCCTTTATCCACTCCCTGCACCACCATTTAAATTAACCAAATAAAAATGTGCGCGTTATTACTTAGGTCTAGTGTTTGTAAATAACTTGATACTGGATTCCTTACGTTTGAAACTGGGAGACTTCATGCAGCGAGTTATTTGTGTCTCACAAACACCACTCATAATAATAGTAGTCCAATGTAGGCCTTACCGCAATGTAACAGTCATTACATGGGTACTGTCGTATTTTACTGTCAATTAGTTCGTTTATTGTTGCGAAGTGAATCACGATGCAGTTTCTGGTATATTGCTGGTACTACTAAAAACTCGGAAAACAAAGTTTCATGACATATTTAAGACTATGTGGTTTATACATGGTGTTAACAAATGTATTCCATAATTTGGGAAGTGGTGGTATGGATCAAAAGAAAACATAGTCTAGTAAACATACAGATCTAAAATAGATATCTTGACGGTTATGGCCGTCATCTACATCTACATCCATACTCCGCAAGCCACCTGACGGTGTGTGGCTACTGTGAAACACATCTCTTCTACTGCAAGCTCTATGCTGTCACGAACGAACTCCTGAATGTAGTAAACAAATGAATAAACTAATGAGAGCAATTCCAGCAATGGATGGAGATGTCGTTCATGGATGATAGAGCACCAGCTTTTTCTCTCCGAAATGTCCGAGACACCTCACTCAGACGTTTAATGACCAATTTATTGCACGGTGAAGTCCAGAACGCTGCACAGGAGGAGTATAAGTTACGGTTTAACATACTGTATACCACGCGTTCATTAGAGACGGTGCACGACCTCGGATTGACTCAAGCATGGGTAAGGAAATCGATCGTGCCAGTTCAAAGGACAATGTCGGCATTTTCGTGGAGATTTCGGGAAATGATGGAAAACCTAAACCTGGATGGTCGGACGGGCACTTGAACCATCGTCCTCCCGAATGTGAGTCCATTGTGCTAATCGCTATGCATTTCCGCCCGGAAAATGATTCCTTGGATTTCAGTTTACGGAGACACTTGAAATCTTTGGTATATGAAAACCCTACAGGGAAATACTACAAGAAACCATCATCAATGCCTGACGGTGCATCCGTGATCAACCTGGTGGATTTCAGAGAGTGGGTGATTCCCTATGACTTAAGGCAGAAACATGCCTAATGTGAATGGACATAACTTTAAGCAGCTGCTTTAGCGATAGCTTATAATAGGAGGCTGTTTGTAATAGCAAGTAGATTACATTAGTAACTCTGCTGTTTGACAGTAGTAGAATAATGCTTTCTCTTTTGTTTACTCACTCGTTTACTGCTTTCCATGTGTCGTTCGTAATAGCAAAGAGCTTACTGTCGAAGATACGTGCTTCACATAGCGAAGATGAACATGAGGCAACCGTTCTTCACCCTATGCATTTTGCAGCCCCTGTTTCTTGTACTTATTTCGGTCCATGCTACCACTTCTCAAAATGAGTAACCCTTTTTTAACGCTCTGTATGCCTCAATTTTACTCCAGTCGCATGTTCTGTAGTCTGAACAACTTATTCAGGTCTTGTCTGATGTCACAGGAGAATAAGACCCGACTGTACATGACACTAATACGGCCGGTTCATTTTATATGATTGTGAAATATGGGCTACACAGTCAGCAGCTGAAGCAATCTGTGTCTTCGAGTGAAAGATGCTTCGAAAGATCTATGGACCCATCTACAATATCAGAGAAGGTAAATGGGAATGAAGAACGAAGGAAGACCTGTACCAGCTGTGGGGACGTTCAAGGAGATGATAGAAGGATAGAGCATTACTAGTCCTTAAAGAAGTGGCCATAGCGCTGAAAGATGAAGCTGGATACAAACGAACATGGACTACCATTTGTGGTAGATATCCCCTCTGATGTGACTGACTGACCTCCTTTTTATTGTGGTTCTGTAATGTATTCTTTTATAATATTTTGTAGATTACCGTTGTTTCACCTTTTGTAGTGTGTTTATTTCCTTTGTTTTCTGCTGTAGGCCTCTTAATGTAATAAATGATAATGATGTTGATGACGTCGGCAGAAACCATATTTTTATTGCTTTTGTGTTACTCCTCACAAGACCACATTTTTACTCCATTAATTAACTCCAGGTTTGGAGTCGCCTGTCTTATCTCTTCTCAAGTATCATTTTTCTAGTGTTTCAGATGTGCGGTACATTGCAGATTGTTGGGAAATTTTTGTTTCAAGCAAATCAGGCAGCATGAGAAGAGAAAACAGTGGGTAGCTTGGACATGGCTGATGTATGAACATAATAAAATTTAAAAATTGAAAATAAATTTCAGACATCAGAAGAACGAGTAAAAAACCCATTCCGAATATCATGTATGAGTACTCTGGGATGGATTTCTAATTATTTTAAGTGAAGAGGAGATATTTAGACCAGAAAAACAAGGAAAAGCATTCCACATGATATTTGTTTATAATGACACGAACGATTTGTCTGGAATTGGACGTTTCGTATTTGTTCGGTATAATAAACAGAATAGCATCGTTATTTCGAAACCACACCGTTTAAGAGTCACTACAAAAATTTGGTAGTAATAAACATTCATAGTGACTTCACTACACTATCTGCACAGATGGTGCTGTTACCTAGCCGAAAAGAGAGAAAAGACATGGGTATTAGTGAAAAACGAATACAATAAAACACCAAGATTCAAACACCAACGAAGAAATTTTGAATCGTTCTGTGTCGAGGAATTTTTATACTTGAACTCGCAAGAACAGTATCGGACATAATGTTAACACGTTATAATAGCAGACATCCAGGGGGGCCCATCCTGTTAGTAGGAATCAATGACCATTCAAATTTAGTGACTGCAGTAAACAATTTGTATGTCTTGTACGGTACTAAGAGTGATGTACAGTTACGAGAAATCGTAATACTTTGTCTACTTGGAAACTGTCAAGAAAACGTGAGAACGAGATACTGATTGGAACAGAGAAGTCACACACATTCCAGAACGATTTTATTAAGCTCATTTCGTATTTTGTGCATATGTATATGTCAGTGGAAAACCCATATAGAAATCATGTTTCGAACATATAGCACTGTAGAATAATCTTTGTAACTTATCTATCCAAGAAGCAACTTCAACGCTAATTAAGCAGAACGTGACAATTAAAATGTACAACTGATAAAGCACTTTCATATGTCCCTTACGGAAGCTAAAACGTGTTTTGCAAGTGATTTAATTTTGCCAGAGGAAGTCATAAAGTTTAAGTAAGCGTCCGATAGACTTTGTAGTCTGGTCTCTTCAACCCCCTGAGACAAACCAACAAGAATTCATGTTATCGCCTAGACAAAACTCAATTTGTGACCATGAAACAGGGCGATGGTGTTATTCCTCGTCTACACATTCGCCATACAGTGCCACACATACGATGGATGACGTGGTGGAAACCCAGGTTGTTGAACTATGCATTCTGGCTCTCCAGTAAACATAGCACCTCGAAAATGATCTCGACACTAATCTGGAAATGTTTGCCCCGTAATTTGCATTCTCCTGAGGAAAAAGGGAAAATGCATTTGGTCTCATGTCTGGAGAATCTGGAAGGTGAGGCTAAAGTTGATAGTGCAAAGAAGCAGCTTTGGAGACTGAGTCATCTACAGAATGCTTGATAGCTTCCCATGATACCTCCTCATGAGAGCATCACATAAACTCTTCAGGAGATTTCGGTCCTTTGATACTGTGATGGCCTGCCCTTTATGGGCATTATCAGTCAGCACTGCACTATGTAAGTCTCAAAAAACCCTAGGCATCGCGTTGCCCGTTCATGACCCGTCCTTGACATTCAAGGGCGTACTGCTCTTTTAACATTTACGTTCTTTTTCTTTAAAATGTTGTCCGAGATGTGAGTTGTAGTGATCATCTCAAGATCCCCAGAAACTCGGTTATCGATTTACAAGGCTGTTTGTGAAAAAATGTCTACGAAATCCATTCCCAGCGGGAAACAATAGTTGACATGGCGGCCAATGTGGCCTTCGCAGGACACTTTTTGTAGCAACTCAGGGAAGATAATTTATTTGCTATCCTATTAGAATTGTGATCAAATGATAATTTACTTTTCATTATTTTCTTTTTGTGAATTTGGATTAAAAACTATGGTGGTACGTATATCACCAAGGCGCCCTCCGTGAGGAATTAAAACTAAAATGGTAGATGGATTTCCGACTTTCGTATTGTGGACTGCAATGTGTTGTCATTACACGTAAAAACAGAGTTTTCTGTTTTTATTTCATGTTTTCTTTTACTTTATTTAAAACATATTTGTTATCGATATTAAAGTTTACGTACCACAGTTTGAAAACGAATCTAGAAACTATCACGCAAGTAAGGTATGAGCTGATACAGGTCACAATAATGTAAATTGCAGAAGCGAAGCAATGTGATCAACAAAAGTTGATCCCACGACAAACAGAAACTGATTGTTGTAGCAGTTGTCATACATCTTGTGCACTGTACTACCACAAGATGTCAGGCATGGACAGCGGTGGTAAGACGTATCCCCAAAAGTTTTGGGATACCCCTAAGCTGGTAGTAACTATGCTTCCCAAGGACCATAAGTGACATATTAATTTTGTGGTAAGTATACTAGCCAACCCCCTTCTAAGAAACTACTTTGTTGATAACCATACTTCCAAGGAACCGTTAAAACATTCTTGTTTGGTGGCATATATACTTCCCAGAGTCGTCAATGCTATATTTCACAACGAGCATAAATCACAGCTGGTGCAGCGGTGTGTTACTAGATTCCAAGAGCGTACAGAAGTTGCACACGTATTCCCTTAAACGCTGTAAATAAATACATTTATTGGGAAGAATATCCCTCATGGCCCGCAAAATAGTTAACACGCATTATGGACGTTACGAAAGTGCTCCAACTTGAGATCTGACTAGCCTGTTATGTCTTTTGCAGAGAAGTGGATGAAAAGCTTATGGAGCGAGCAGACAAGCAGATGACATAAGCTGCAAAAGATGCCCGCCGGACCACCACGGCCACGAAGAAGACGGAGGAGTACCTCCATTTGGATCTGGAAGGATTGCTGTGTCATACAGGGGTCGCTTACTGCAGGTGTTACTAACTTAAGTGGCGACTTTTGTCATGTTACAAATGTCGCTGATGATGCTGAAACCAGATTACTGACTGATTTCCTCTTTCCCTACAGTTGCCTCGCTTGTGTAAGGCCATTGTTCGATCATCACGGATTCTACGTCTCCTGTGACTCTAGGTTCTTCATAGGGAGATGACCTGTCACTCCGTTTCCATAATTCAGACTTGTTTAGCCCAATTTGAAACATCAGCACTTCCTAAGCACTGCCTCATGTTTTGAGGAATTGTGGTGTTCACTTCCACAAGTTCAGCATGAACTGTAGCAGCGTTGTTCCCCTTCAAACGAGGAAAACGGATTACCGCAACATTGTAACTATACTGCGCCTTTTGTTGTTTTAGGTCCTTTAGCGGCATGCTGCGGTACTAAGGCGCGGGTATTTCAATGCGTGCCAAGAGCACAAAAATATATTAAATACAATTACGTATCTCTGCTTTTTTCGAGCCGATAACTGAGTCTTTATCCGCATTCAGCAACAGCGCTGCTATAGCCACAGGGAATCAGAAACACTTCGGCTAACGTAAAAATGACTTTTGTAGAGCAGTACCATTGTTTATTACACCCGGCCTTATAGAGGCAGCAAATTACAAGCAGAGACTTAGGTCATAAAACTTACGTCAAGAAATTCTGATGAATTTTTCGAGATTCTATGGCCGCGATCGATGACGCTTGTCGCTCCTAACATTTCGTCAGAAATGGAAAACCATGGCCCACGATCGTATAAAGCGGACGACCCACCAATACCTGACACATACGGCTGATAAACCCTTAATTATACGTCATTAAATAACTGTACCTGGTAAGGTAGCCTAATAATAATGAAGTCACCCCTGAACAATGGTGCACTGGGACGGTTTCTCAATGTAAACTGGCGAAGTATTATCTAGCTGTCTATACCGCAACAAATAAGGCCAAAAATATAAATGAAACCGTTCAATATCACTGCATAGGCTATGTAGTATATTAGAATAGACCGCGAAAGATACTGGAAAACGTATTGTTGACACACAGCTACAATTCTTACATCTGAGTGAGGATTCGTACCTCACATCTGCATAGATGCAGCCCTTACAATAAAACTATTGAGTGTTAAGCACAAAGAAATCAACAGCAATATCAACAATCAGTACCGATACACATGTGTTTTTTCTACGCCTACCGTAAGATTTGTCCATGCGTGAAGGCATACATTACAAGTATTTTAAATGAGAAAATATTGAGTCTAACTTACTATGTTGTCATTACACATCAATAGTGCTACATGTTGACGGAAACTAGAAAAATTATTAACTAATTCCAGAGTATACGACAGGTTCTGTTTTCCCTTATATACTATAATATTTCTATGAGCGGCCTCCTGAGCACATGACCAGGCGGTAATATTTTCAGTCCATTATAGAATAATATGCTGAAAATAAGACTGTCACTTATAAATATTGGAAAATGTTTCACAAGAAGACATACACAAACTGAATCAAACCCTCCAATACCATAGATAGGCAACATTAGAAACTGAATCAAAAGCAAAAGCTTTCCAAGCCACAGATATGTCTAATATAAAAAGACTCTTGAAGCAGGTGTCAGATTTTAAACGTACGCCATATATTAATGTCATACACAGATTGACAACGTGACTGAACACTCTAAATTCTATTGAAATGACCCAAAAAGAGAAGATAGGTTCTGCAACCATCTGTAATAAGACATGGGATGTCAGGATATGTCCTATAAAAACGAGACAGTAAAAAAGAAAATGATAAGAATAATTATAACATGTAGTGTTGTAAGGAAAACAAGCTAAGACAAGAAATGCAGGACTGATCGGATAACCAGGACATCGCGGAAATTTTGAGAACGCTATAAGAACCCAACAGTGAAATCAATTCGAGCTTAAAATGTCGATGAAGGTAGAGAAGATGCTGAAACTTAGTGAAGACCTCTTACCCTGATTATAGAAACTTCTACCACGATGGTTGTTCGCTGTGTTCTGTACTGAGATATATTTTGTTCGGCGTGTGACGGTAATGCTATATGAATGTCCCTCCAACCATTGTAACCACTGCTGTAGTAAACACTGCTGGCAAGAGTTTGTAATGAAATATATTCTCACTAAAAATTTCATCAGAATGGGTCCTATTACTCGTCTTTTCTGGGACGAGCGAAAAAATGTATCTATTACGATCTAGTTGTGAACTTTGTACTGCACATCAGGTGGTATCACTTCCAGGCAAATTCCTTCGTTGGTCCTTCTAGATATCTGGATAATGCACAACTAGACCACGAAGAATTTAATTTATACGTTCTTGTAACTGTAGTGGGCAAAACAGTTCCTTTCGTGATTGTCATCACAGCATACAAGTATATGTTATCGCACGTAGTTAGTCTTGAATTTTAATGGGTAGCATTAATCATGAGATTCCTTCTGAATAGAGGCGATTTATAATTGTCCACGCCGTAATTGTTCTGCTCTTCATCTATAGTTCACATTTTCCCTACAAAAATCATCCAGTTGACAGAACAATTCATGAATCAACAGTAACCGTGCTAAATTTTCCCGGTTGTAGCACACTAGCACTCCTTTGTGTGGGACGAACATGTTTAAGAACAGACTTCTCAGTAACAGAGCAAGCTGACCGGTGTGCTCATCCGAACTTTCGTCAAAACGAGCACCTCCAGTGTAGGATCTAGCATTTTGGGTATAAAGGCAAATTCGTCCGTTCTAAGTTACGGCGCCAGATATTTTAAGTGGACCATGTAGTGAGTAGAGACTAACAAAAAGTGGCTCATTCCTAGGCTAAATCTGAATGACGATAGGTTCTATAATAAGTTGACAGCAACGACACAGTGGACTGTAGATATATTTATAAACACCATATAGACATATAAATGGGAGTAGTATGATAGTGCTACGACTTTCGGTTACAGAAGTCACGTCTTACTGAGCCATTATAAACTGAAGAAGGTATTATGGAAAGTCAACCTTTCCTAAATCAGTGGCGCGAAACGTCTTTCGGTAGTCCACACACACAGATGAGGACTCGATATAATGTCATCACTCCAGTCCGAACGTCACTTCTCAGCACTGACAAGCTTTCACAGAATTTCCGCATTCACAACAGCACATCACACTGGCCATTCCCTGATAGTGCAGCTTGTTCGCAGACCACAAGTAGCTGCAGGTAGACCATGGCTCAGAAACAGCAGCATGTGAGCTGTGGAAGCGTTCCGTTCTGAGTAGTGATCTCAGTCCTCTTGTAGTTGAGCATTTACACGTGGAGAGATAGAGAGGGACAGTGGTCCTTTCTAAAACAGTGATCGCAAATGTACTGCAGTGGTCTGCTCGGTGAACTCGGGAAGGTACACAAACCAGATCACCTCACTTTCCTGGCTAATTGGTGGTAGAAGCCCACAGCTTTCCCGTATTTGCCACAACATATGTCCTTAAGCAGTGGTGCTGCGAGGTATTCCAAAAGCAGTTGCTGACGTAAGTGGACCTAACAACAAGAGGTAGATGGCGCTGGTATGGTATACAAGTGGCCCATTCTGAGGTAGACACCTGTAACATCTGAGCAAGTACAGAGGGATATCAGGCCTTCCGAAAGCAGGGAAACCGAATGCCTCAAAGTGTTCCACCCAGCAAACTGTCATAGCTAGAAAACTGTGCTCTTTTTAGAGAAATCTCTACGCAGTAGTTATCATCCTCGACGCTGACGAATCGATGGACCTAGCTCGTGCCCCTCAGTAGCGGTGTTGGGCGACGGCGTCGAAGTGGCTGGAGGTGGACGCGGACCTGGCTAGCAGCAGTGTGGTGGCGGTGGCCGAGTGCGGGGGCGGTCCGCGGCAGGACTGCCACGCGGAGTCGGGGGGCGGGGAGGTGGCCTGGGGGCAGCCCGCCCCTTTGGAGGCGAGCGTGCCCAGCGCCTCCAGGTCAGTCAGCTCGCGGCCCCGACGGCTGGAGCGGCCCCCAGCCTCGCTCACCTCGGCGCTGGGCCGCAGCTGACGGCAGCAGCCGCGCAGACGCAGCCGGAACTCGCGCTGGAACTTCTCCTGCAACACGAAAAACGCACGCAGGCATCACTTTCCAGGGCATTCCAGCAACTTTAGTGAGAAAGTTGTCTAATGCTACCAACCGTACACCGAAAATGGTTAATGGTTGAAATGGCTCTGAGCACTATGGGACTTAGCATCTGAGGTCATCAGTCCCCTAGAACTTAGAACTACTTATACCTAAATAACCAAAGAACATCACACACATCCATGCCCAAAGCAGGATTCGAACCTGCGACCGTAGCAGTCGCGCGGTTCCGGACTGAAGCCCCTAGAACCGCTCGGCCACCACGGCCGGCGTACACCGAAGAGTCAAACATTAAGATCACTGCCCATCGCCAGACCGAATACCTCCTTGTGGTGCTGCGGGCACGTGACGCAGTAAGGTAGAACACAGACAAATGGGCAGTCATTATATTGAAGATACGGGCGGCAAATGCGGAAATCATCTGATATGAGCGGTTTAGACAAAGGACACATTGTTGTGGTGCTGCGGCTAGAAAGGAGAATTTCTAAAACGGCGAAGCTGGTCGCCTTTCGTGAGCACCTATGGATGCTGAAATAACGAGAAGGCCGTAAGGTATTGGACTACAACGTTTCATCACAAAATATAAAGGCAGGAGGATCCCCCCGTGCGTCTTCCACGACAGGCAGCGATCTGTGGCAGATCTGACAAGAGAGTACAATGCTGCTGCAGGCACAAGCGTTTTGGAGCACACCGCTCAAAGGCTACATATCACACGACCCCTGCGTGTTCCTGTGCTGACATATTCAGTTATGTCTATAGTGGGCGGAGCATCAGCGAGTTTTCACCATGGTTCGGCCGACTTATCGCCTGTCGAATGAATCTCATTTCTTGCTACACCAGGTCGATGGTAGCGCCCTTACCCGCTGTCTTTCACCGCTCCACAGATGCAGGCTGGTGAGGGCACAATTATGCTATGGGGTACACTGAGTTGGACTTCCACGGAATCTGTGGTAGTAATCGAAGACTAATGGCAGCAGTAAACTACGTGAACGTTATTGCGGACCACCTTCATTGCTTCATTCTTCAAGTCTGCCCTCATGGTGATGACATCTTCCACAGGATTGCTCTCCGCGATACAAAGAATCGCCCTACAAGGGTTTGAGAGGCATTATGGCGATCTCACGTTGCTGTCTTGGCCAGCAAATGCGCCTGATCTATAGGCACTGGAGCACATATCGGGCAACAGCTGCGTGACAGTAACACACTATCCCGTAATTTGCGGGAATTGCTTCACCTGTGGTTAGGCATCTAGTGCCACATACTTCTGGAATCCAGTAAAAGATTGTAGAACCCGAGCCAAGCTAAATTTCTGTTTGTATTAGAAATGTGGAAAAACACACTATTAAGCAGGTGGTCATAATGTTTTTGCGTATGTCAAGTTGGCATATGATTTCCTTACAGCTAGTTTTACGCTATCTGCTCAAAAGTGTCCAGACACCCATAGCGAGCAGTAATGTTTGGGTGTCTCCACTCTTCGCCTTTATCAAGGCCTCGTCTCTGCTGGAAACTCTGTCAATGAGGTGTCTGAATGCCTGTGGAGGAGTGGCAGCCCCCTTATTCCCCAGAAGTGAAAACCAGAGACTGCATTGATTTTGGGAGATGGGGACTGGAGCGAAGTCGACATTCTCATCCTATAAGTGATCCATTAGTTTGAGGTCGTGACTATGGACAAGCCACTCCATTTCAAGATTATATCTGTCCACAAACCATTACCTGATAGATGCTACTTTTGATGGGCTGCTTCGTCATGCGGATGCAAACAGTTATTTCAGAACTGATCTTCTACTGTTCGCAGGGAAAATGCAGTAAAATAAGTTCATAATGTTCCGCATTTATCGTTTCCTTAACGCAGAGGAACACGAGCATTGAACCCCAACGTCTGTACATACCGCTAGTTCCTCAAGATTCACATTAAGAGGACTGGAACATCAGCTTATGAGACAGCAATCTTGACGGTTAAGAAACTCTGCTGGGTAAGAGGTGGCTTTTTTAGCTTCTATAATATCATCCACAGACAGATATTCTACAATATCTCCTTCTACTTGTGATACAATTCTTTAACTTATCAGTCCAACATATTCATTACTCGTCGCCAAACTTGTACTCTCACACAACCAGTCTTTATTTCTCGTATTTGTTTCCAGTTCAGGATAAATTTCGGTCATCAACTCTACTGCACCGTAAAAAATATTACGGTCTTCGCGATGTAACGTAATCGTGTCGTTGGCACCTTTATCAAAATGATCTTCGCCGACTTTTAGAGAAGCATCCGCATATTGTCCATATTCTATGCCATTGTACAGCTTTACGTGCATATTTGTTTCTAAACTAAATTTTTTATCATGTTGCCGTAAGACCCACGCCTTTAAACACGCGTTCACTTCATATGCCGGTGTGTCTTTAGTTGCTGCGGACAGGTTCTGTCTAAAATCGCCAGCCCACAGTACGACCTTTCCTCCCGCTATAGTTGGTTGCTTTCAGTGTCTTGCATTGTTATTTCTTCAATTTCTCTTATGTGGGACAATGTACAACTGTTCCAAAGCAATACCTTACACTGCTGCAAATTCCGTGTACGATCGCTTTTTTATTGATGTTACAAACAGGTGGTTTTTCGAGTGCTAAATCCAACACCAGTTTAAGTACTGGAGACGCCGTTCTGCCACTGTCCAGTAGTGTGGCATCTATTCCAGAGTGGGCGACAGCAACAGCTACTCATTTATTTTTGCGAACTCGGGCCAAAAGAACTTTAAAAGAAAAAATTACGAGTTGCTCCCAGATCATCTTAAAAAAACCTTTCTCACTTTCAATTTTTTTCATAAAATTGTTGAAAACTGTTGTCTGTTCCAGATGGAGATGCGCAGCATATGCATTGAGTTGCTGTTGCAAAGACACAGTGGTATAACTCATTTTTCTTAGTATATAACTACTTATTCCTTCATGTTTATTGGGTCTACTAAATCCAAAGTAAAATTAATCTATTTCATTTATCATTATTACGCGGTCTTCCGCCATCATGAGAGCTTCGTTGCATATTAAGTCATTGTATATAGCAGTAAGGGATTAAAATCTGTGCAGTATATCATCTGCCATGTCATTTACGTATTTGTCCCACGATTGTTGTGGATCTGAAAGCCCTTAGGTTTCTATTAATATTGGAAGAAGCTGTCTCATTTTTGCCTCTGATTTGCACAGAATGGTATCCTCCAGTGTTAGATTCTAGTGATTCAAATTTTCTAACAAGCTTTTGGCCTCACATCCCCATCTGAATGTTAGTAAATCCTGACCATTGTGTTTTTAGGGTGTTTAAAACAGGTTGGGGCTGTGCAGCATTATCTTCCAGCAAAAGCATTCCATATGGCTGACATGCTACATATAGACTCTACATAAATCAATTCTGGATTTAACGCCAGGACAATCGTGAAAAGGAATTCCTTGAAATCAGCTTTTCCATTCTTTTTTTATGTAATCCAAGTACAATAGCTAGGCGCCTCAACGTATAGAAGAACTTTTGCGAAATCGTCTCTTACACAAAGATCAAAATATTCACCCAGAACTATTTCTGGTGGATTAATCATTGCTCACACAAATTATTTTCATTAAAATGCACTGTTTCACCATTATCTATGTAAATACTGAGGTATGTTACGATGTGACGTCCTCCATGTAGCTGGAAACCTAAAAGACGCCACACAACTTCGTTGCTGCTGACATAACGACTGGATTGATTTGTGGACTTCATTTGTGGGATTTGTAAGGTCTTTGTTTCTGACGTTTAAAAAAGTTTTATCACTGCCTTTGCTAATTTTTTGACATATATATTTAATAGCACACACAGAACTGCAAGCCTCCAGAGTCGTATTTACATTATTATCGACATTAACGTAACTGTCGTTCTGAAGCCTTATCATTGCCGTCCGACCCTTTCTTCTTGTACTGTTCGTTGGTGCAGAGAATATCCGTTTGCAGTGTGTGTGTCGTCTCCTTTTAAAGCAGGGGTGGGTACGAGAGCTAACCGCATGGTTACCCGAGGGTACCGTGAGCCGCGAAGGCAACGTTGAGCACCTGTTAGGGCACGTAATGCGGGTAACATAGCTGTGTGATGCGGCTGGCCGCTTGGGTATGCATACTGCACGGGGGCAATCGTGCCACTGTGAGAGCGCTTCACGCACTCAGCTGAGTATGGTCAAGCTAACGTACGTAGTGCAGGTGGAATACAGATACGACAGAAGTCGTTTCACGTATATGTGGCGTCCGCGAACTCGGCATCGGTACACGGTTATCGGAGTCAAATCATATGTGGCACAACATGCGTGTGTGGGACGTAAGTGTAAAACGTTATTACCCGAAGTCTGTGTATCCCGCGCCATGCAACGGTTGGCCGTGTACGTATGGAACACAGTTTCTAACTGTTCTATTTTCATGGCCACAAATAGGATACAGATGTAAAGGATTAAGAAACGAACACATTTGTATTATATATGTTACGTTACAGTTACACAGATGTGTGTAATTCGGAAGAGGGGTACTACATATGAAAAGAACATAGACACTAATTTACATCATTCTGGATGTTTTTACAATGCTTTTGAGCTATAATCTAGATATTTGGTGCGAAATTACTGGTGAATAGGCGCATTGCACCAGTCAGGTGAACAGCAGTAAGACTACATCGATTTTGTCAGTTTCATTACGGAGAAAAATACTTTCGCACAAGTATATCGTTCCAAAAGAACTATAGAGACGAGCAGCTGTTTTAAATAACAATGGAAACTGTTTACGTGGGAAATATTTGTAGAAGTTTCCAAGATTTCTACTTTGCGAAACTTCTACTTCAGCACACGATTGCATTGAAGGAGTCGCAGAAAGGTTGATATGGCATTCCAGTCGATTTAAGTCCTCAAATCTACAATCCAAAACTCCTTCCAGAGGCAGTAGCACCGTTACAAACCCATCAAAATGTTCTTTCAGCTTCTCCTGCTCCAAATTGTTTTCAATAACAACTATTGCAACCTCGGGAAGTGTACACACGACATTTCTGGCAGTTACTTTGCCCAAAACAGCAGTTTTCCCTTGAATGCCAAAATAGTGTCAAACACTTCGCTAATTACCTTATTTCTAACCTTATAAAGCTCCATTCAAGGTATTCAGATGGTTGGGTACGTCAGTTAAAAACGCAAGGTCTAAAATCCCCAAATGTTTCACCGGATTTCCTTTCGCATCCTTGAATAACGTTATATCTTTAGGTAAATTAGAAATCTTTCTAAAATAACACCTCGACTCAACCAGCGTGCTTCACAAACATATGGAACATCGCTGTATTCACACTTGAGATCTGCCAGGAATGATTTGAATTGTCTGTGTCCCAAACTGTGCGATCTGAAAATGTTAACTGTTTTTATAACCACATCCATGACGCCAACTATTATGGCACGTTTTGCTAGCAGATTAACACGGTGAAGAACGCATTGTATTGCTGGTAGTTCCTGCTGGACACCGACGGTTTAGAACTTCTTTCCTATCAAAGCAACGACACCAGACTTCCGACCAATCGTTGGAGGAGCCCCATCTGTTGCAATAGATGTAAGTTTTTCCCAACATAGCTTGTACTTGTCTATTATGTTCCATGCACGAAAATACATCGTTGGCCGTTGCTGTGTAATACATTGGCACTAAATCGAGGAGCTACTCAATCACATTAAACTGAGCACCAACCTCTCGCAAAAAGATTGCAAGTTAAGCAACATTACTTACATCATTGCTTTCGTCCAATGCTAACGAAAAGAAAACTAAATCGTTGATCCTGTTTCCCAAACACCGAACGCGATGTCTACACAGACAATAGAAACGAAAGTAAACGGACAGAGTGGCTACGCGCGGTGCAGTAACGTGCGTGGGTGGCTAGGCGAGTAGATGGTGAGGCTACTGCTAACTGTCAGAGTTGGAGAGAGCCGCGGGCAGGCCTTGTTGGCATCTGCGAGCACCCGCGCTCGCGAAACGGTATTTGCCCAGCCCTGTTTTAAAGCCTAGGCGGCAACTTTTTCGTGCATTGCCCGTCTTTCATGCAAGGAAACTGATGACTGTTAGAGCCAGACGTGCCGTGAATCATATTTTTCACAATAAATTCGGGTAGTTCTTTGTCAGTGATTGAACCACGTATTTGCTCCCTGTTGTAATCAATCTGATTAGATCTCAATTTGTCTTTTAACCAAAGTAAAATATGTACATGCGGTAAGCAGCGCTTTTGCCGTTCTACTGAATAAATACAAAATAGAATTTCCCCAAATAGTTTCCCTTAGTTATAACTGATATTAGTTTCTTTACTTTTAACTTAAATACTTTCGCGACTATATCATATCTATCAATAGCAACCGGTCCCGGTAATAATTAATAGACTACTTCCATCCAAGCTGGTTGTGAGTAATCCAGGACGACCATACGCGCGGACTTAGGCGAAAGAGTCTTGAGTATACTCATGCAGGTATCGTGATCCACAAATGAAGAGGGCAGGATAACCCTCTTGCCCGTATAATTAGGATTTATATTTGCGTCATTGCTACAGCATCTTTCAGACGGATGTAATTCTCTGCTCTCAAGTTGATTTACTAGTTATATCACAGTCGCTCATTTACCACCTTAACATACACATCTCCATAAAACTTATTGGTCTGTTGCCTGCATCGTGTTATCATATTAAAATCATTTTCTCGTATGTCATATGATACGTATAATAGTTGATATATGATACATATTTATTTGGCAAAGAATAAGCACGTTACAAAGTTGCATGGAGGTATTTGGAAATTATAACCTTATAACACTAATGGTAAAAATTAGCAGGTAATACAATGCATCATAATATTTATGTGAACCAAATACCCAGCTTAATCGGTCATCTAGGAGGTACAAAATGACATCGCGACTTGCGAGCTGTTCGTAACCTAGGCTGCTACTTCGTTTATCAATGGTGGGTTAAATCGCATCTCGCGTTCCACAATTGGTGTAGGGTATGGATGGATTACTAATTTGTAAGTCGGCTTCTGTGGTCGAGCGGTTCTAGGCGTTTCGGTCCGGAAGCCCGCGGCTGCAACGGCCGCAGGTGCGAATCCTGCCTCGGGCATGTCCTTAGGTTAGTTAGCTTTAAGTAGTTCTAAGTCTAGGGAACTCATGACCTCAGATGTTGAGTCCCACAGTGCTTAGAGCCATTTGAACCATTTGAACTAATTTGTAATCTTCTCCTGGCACTTTGCCTAAAGCAGTTTTCAAAGTCGTTGTTGGATGCTTACGTTCATGCAACATTCTCTGAATATTCAAAACCGTCTCTCTTTCCATTTCTTGCATATTATAACACCTACAGTCTGATTCACCGGTTTAAATCCTAGAAAAACAAATCTGTAGGAAATATATGCTGATGATTATGTGGTTCTATAATTCTATAGTAAGTTGGGCTTTGAATCGTAAAAAGAGGTGAAAACTCTAGCCTATTGATTGGTTTTTCTATACCAAATGAAGTAACTTGAGAAATGCATGATATTTTCTAATTACATATAAAAAAGGCTCGATTCATTATATTGTGATAGGAGAGTTTTTAGGGGTTCTTATGACTCACCTAATAGCGATACAGAGATTAGGCTACCAGAGCAGCAAATACTAAGCATTTCTTCCTTCCATTTCAACGCGTTACAGTGTTTTCATTTTCCATCCATTCTCCCTAAGACGACTGACGGATGATTAATACAGTCACTTAATGGATCCTAATGATATGCAGACTCACTAAAAGCCTCCCTCGTTCTTCATGTAAAGGTACGACGTCTGTCTGTCGTTCCGCCTTTAAATGACGCCGTCGTTGTGAATGACCAAGCGTCGCCCGAGCTATAAGAGACGCATGACGCTCAGCGTCTAAAAAGCGACGGGCTTCTGTTTCACTGTCTGTAGATCCTAAGGCCGCATGACTTTGTGCATCTAAGGTCCAGCGGTTCTGAGATTGCTCCGATGTTCTCAGGCTTCACTTTCGATTTTATTGTCGTGTCTCCACAAAAACTCTCCACCTATGCCAGGTGGTGCAGCATCTCCATAGTATAAACTGCGAGCACAATAACGCTGGTTCACGCGGCCACAAGAAAAAAAAATCACCAAATCTCCTATTACGTGAGGATGTACATCTGTGCCGCAGTGCCCTAAGTTTACAGTACGTGTTTGGAACTGCAGACTGGATCACGTCGTCCAATTACACGAAACGCGCGGGGCAGAATGGTGCAAATACGTGCATGCACATTAGACGGTAATGATATGCGAATATCTAAGGGGAGTGTTTGATTTCTTGTAAAGCTATGCATTCAAATCAAAAATTTCTGGGTCTTAAGGTTCTTATTAATTATGAATGTTTTATTTTTGTTACTATTATCTGATAATTAACTGTTGTTCTCTTATGTAACTATCACCAAGTTATCTTATAACTGTTCTGAATTATAGGCAGGACTCTCTGTTTTATGTTTTGCACTTTGTAGAAAACAATACGTCCATCAAAATTTCAACATCTACATCTATACCCTCTGAAGCACTGTGAAACGGGTGAGGCGTGCATGGCTCGACGTCCCACCATTTGGTATTTTACACCCTGTTTTAACGTATTTCCATATCACCACGTTGATTTGAATTACTGGCGTTACCGAGTTCCTTGACCGTCATCGGCGCTAGTAGCGCGGATCGATATATCCCCTCTGATAGGATCTATGCTCGGCTGCTAATACTTCCCGGTTGACATCTCTCATGAAGTCAGTCGGAACGTGCGGGGAGGAGAGTTCACGATGGCAGTTTGGGTCGTGAGTTGGGCCCTGGCAGTCAGTTGTAACGTGTCTGGAGAACAGCCTGGACCAGCCGGTCGCCGGCTTGCAGCAGCAGTGAGCCCTGCGTGGACATCGACCGCTCGACCGTTGGCGCCACGCATCACTTAAGCCGGGCCTGACCTTTGGAGGATTGTTGGTCGGTCGGTTGGACCAAGGACATCCCTGTGTGGCGTAGTCTACTGGGCCCGCTGGTGGTGTCTGCGCAGTGTCGGAGTCTGTTTGGAGCCTCCAATCGGTATGAGCATCGTCGATCACCGACCCAGGAAGGTTAAGTGGTTTTGAGCATTACGTTGTTGGTCCCGGCGTTGCTGTTGTGGAGGTTTTCCTGTGAGCAACGAGTGAAGTGTTCGAGATAGCTGCCGTCAGGTGGAATTGATTAATCTACCCATAGTCAAGTGCGCTAGCGGTATTTTCTGATTTGTGGCCATTAGTGTTCTGGTTACCTGCCCTGGCCGCTAGCGTAGTTTTTAGGCAATGTGTTTTCCTCTACTGTTGTTGCTGCCCAACGTAGTGTGTAGTTTTGGCAGCTCAGTTCACATACGCGTTTGCTTGGGGACAGTGATACTTGTAATTTTTGGGGGCCTTCAATTCTCGTGTACTCCGTCATGGCAAGCAAGCGGTTGGTCGGTCGGTCCGTGACTGTCCCTTGTTTGGGTCCGCACGAATTAAGTGTAGTTGGACTCACCGCCTGTCTCGCCTAAGTGAACGAGGGCACACCGATCCACTGGAGGCTCCTGACTGCCGTTCTCTTAATTATCCTTTTGGCAGTGTTAATGTTTTTGTAATTTAACTTATTTTATATTTTTAATTTGGCAAGGTTAGTTGCGGGCCTTCAACCCTGGAAACATGTTCTCAGAGTTTTCTTCAAATCCAAACATTATCGCCTTCTGCTCTTGAAAGGATATTGTAATTTCCTCTGAAAGGTATTACAAGTTCTTGTGGGTCTTCCGCAGTTGGTGTTGGAAAAAGGAAATTTATAAACTTAATGCATTGTTTTGCCGATTGTTGCAATATATATTTCCTTAATTTTCAGATTTTAACTTTGCGGCCTTCAGCCATCTTATTGCGTTTGTTTATCTCTTTCTGTGCACCTTGTGGGCCATCAGCATTGTTAGCATCTTAAAACATTGGGGCCTTCTGCCCTCAGTAATCATCATAGTATATTCAGAATTTTGAAGATTTAATCCGCCAGCCTTCATCCGCTCCGCCTGCTAGTCTCATACATGTATACGATTTATCTTATTCGTAAATTTAAATGTGTGTCATGTCTTTTCAAAATTGAAATTATCCGAAAGCAACTGTTTGGAGGCCTTCAGCCTCGAAGTAGATTTAATTCTTTAAAAAGTGTATTTGTGAAATAATGATAATAAATTACAATTGTGAAATGAAACCGACAGCAACTCCCTCGGCTCTTTCCACAATCCTAATTACCTGAAGCCCTGCGTGATATAGCGGGCGTTGCAGAGGGTACTTCCCAATCTACACGTTATTAGGGCTTTTTCCGTTCCATTCACCAATGCAGCCTGGGAAAAATGATTGCTTAAATATCTCTTTCCGTGCTATGATTAATGTAATCATATCCTCACGCTCCCTGTGTGAGAGATATCTAGTGGGTTCTAGTATACTCCTAGATTCATCATTTAAAGTCCGATCTCCAAAGTTTCTTAGAAGACATTCTCAAGGTAGTTTACGACTGTCTCCAAGAGTGAGCCAGTTCAGTTTCTTCAGTATCACTGATACGCTATCCGGGGGTCTGCGAGGTAGGGAACTATTTGGACCATGCACAGCAAGCGCAAAGCTCACATTGCCTGCCAATTTGAATTTTTATCGCTTAGCTCGAAACACCGATCTCTCAGACCCCTCGTTTATTTTAAATGTCGAGTGTGGCAGCACTGCAGAAATGCGCCGCTTCACTTTCCCAGTACCTTCGCCGCAATACTTGCCGCTTGTAAAGCAGCAGTCAACAATCAGTTTTATTCGTCAGTGAAGACATACAGAGTATTGTTTAGTGGAGTGCGCGAAGTTGAGTGCCTGTGATACCACACGTTTCGTATTACGTGCAAGAATTTGGTAGGTCCAATAGACCGCCTGTTCCTAATTAAGACATATTCTGCTTTCACGGACTGTTATTTTACAGCGTCTACTTCTAGGCGTGAATTTCACATATTTCAGGTATAACATGGATCGACTTTCTAAGAAAAGTAGCATATCTACAGCTAATCCAGATTTTTAGCTTGGGTGTAAGCGCAGTTATGGGATTTAGATGATGCGTAAAATGGGATCGATGACGACACTGATCATGATCCAGATATCGGGACAGCGACAGTCACCACGAAACAGAGAGTGATACTAGTGAACAAAATGTTTTATTGGAAGAAGAGCCTAGAGCGGTCTATACTACAGATAATGCCTCACAGCAAACACAGTACTTTCAAGGAAAAAATAATTTCCAATGGGAACGTTCTGAGCCTGTTAGAGCGAGAAGAACACCAGAGCACAACATTCTGAAAGAAGGAATGCCTGGCCTAACAGCCAAAAGTCGACGTTCGGGAAAAAGTCGTACTAAATCTCAAATATGGGAGAATTTATATGTTGATGACATGATAGATGAAATAGTTTTACATACAGACGTGAAACTGAACACAATAAGGGCAAAGTTGCAGGAAACAACTAATCCGTACAATTACAGAGATAATGACAATGTTCAAATCAAAGCTTTCACAGACCTTCCAATGATGACATCAATATTCATATCGTCTGATGGTGTCTTTTTTCGAAAAGGATCTGACCGGTCGCCCTGTATTTGTGCTGACAATGTCGGCAAAGCGCTTTGAAATACTTCTAAGCAGCCTGAGACTTGACCATGCGACTACCAGAGGCGAGAGAAAGAAATCAGATCGCGCAGCTGCAATATCAAACATTTTTGAGAAATTCATTTTCAGTCCTCAGCAATTACACTGTGTAAAAGGCAGAGTTACAGTGGATGAAATGTAAGTACTATTGAGGGGAAAATGCCCTATCCTCGTTTATATGCCTAGCAAACCAGCCAAATACGGCATAAAAGGCCGGCAGACTCTGGAAGCGGTTACCCCTTCAACGCCTACATGTATTCAGGGAAAGATAGTGATGGATGTGACCTGACAGGAGAAGAGAAAAAGCTTGCCAAACCAACTCATATTGTTTTACGTCTGTGTAAACCAATAGAAGGAAGTGACAAAAACATTACCACTGACAACAGGTTTACATCTATAGAACTCATTCGTGAGATTAGAAAGAGAGGACTAACATATGTTGGAACGGTCAGAAAGAACTAACGCGAAATTCCCCAAGAGTTTTTGGTTGATAAAAGAAGGCCAGTTGGGTAAGCATTATATGGATTCTCGGAGAATAGAACATTGTTTTCGTTTGTTCCTAAGAGAAACAAGGCAGTAATTCTTATGTCTCCAATGCATCATTCCAATGAAAATGATACCATAAAAAATAAGCCAGAAATTATTTGTTACTACAATGCAAAGAAATCTGGAGTAGATTTGCTCGACATGAAATGTGCCAATTATTCGTCAAACAGACGTACAAGGCGCTGGCGAATGGCAGTCTATTACACACTTGTAAACATCAGTTGCGTGAACAGTTTCGTTCTGTATTTGTGCTACGGAGGAAACCCCATGCTAACTCGTCCCAAATTCACCAAAAGGCTGCTCATGGAACAGCTAAAGCCACATCTATGAAAATGCCGGGAAATTCAAAATTTACCTATAAATACCAAGGAAATGATCCACAAAGTTCTAGGAGACACTCATCAATCAAGCGAAGGCATTCCAAGTATTAGAATGGACGAAAGGAAGACGTGTATGAAGTGCCCTGCGTCCAAGAAGAATAAAACGGTGCATGAGTGCATCAAATGTGGTCCCCTAGATAGCCTGGAATGCAGCAGAAATATGTGTGCAAAAGAGATGTGTTCTAAAATTTCAGTTCAGTTGATTATTATCTTTCTTTACATGTTCTGCAATATTTTATTTATATTCAGGAATATGTTGTCTGATATAACAGTGGTGAAAATCACATGAAATCTGACACTGAATGACTGCACGTACTTATGATACTTCGTGTTTATTTTATATAATTTAAACAACAAAGTGTTTATATGAGCTGAAAAGTATTAAATTTACTTATAACATGAATTAACTACTTACTTGATTTCTGTCAACTTATGTGGAGTTCTGCGATACAAAATATTAGGTGGTCTGAGAGACCGTCTGTTTCTAGCTACGCACATTTCAGAAATGTTGCGGGTTAGGGGTTATTAATGAACTGAGGATTTCCATGTCAACCAGCAAAGTGCGTAGATCAAGGTAAGTGTTCCTAATTACAAGTAACAGAGGTCTATTGCATCGCATAATGAGCACAAGCTATGTTTCAGTAGAAATCACGTATTATGAAGAACTTCCCCGTGGTAGAGTTCTCTGCCAGAAAGCAGTGCAGGTGGGCTCGGCGCTGAGCAGTCGGGGGAATATTCTATAAGATCCACAGAGACGGCCGCTCAAGTCGTCGTCCTGTGCGGAGGCGTCCCTTTCATCTTACCGTAGACGGGACGCCCGTACCAGACAATGGCGTCGTCGTCGCCATGCAGCAGCAGGACCTTCCGCGAATTCTGAAAACGACACCAGTGTGGTGCTCGGGCCAGTGAGCTCAGACAGCGGGCGCCTCCTAAAAGCAACGCTGATTGGATAGCCGCCGGGCATCCAGACAGCGAGCTGGAGTGACGATTATTGGGAAGATCACAAGAAAGTTGTTGCAATTGAACGGTTCATAGATCGGAGCGTCAACTCCGTCTAATTGCGACAGAAAATACGGACTCGCGTTTTGGCTTCGAAGGGAAGCGGTCGCTTTTCCTCCGGTCCGTGCGACGGAGGGATAGCCGAGTTTTATGTTTTATCCGGCAGCCTAGACATTTTATTGCAGATACGCGATAGCATGGAGCAGTCACAACTGCAACAAGACGCCTATCCACATCACGACACCACGAAGGGGTCACCTGCTGTTGTTTCGACGTTGCATAGAAAATCACAGTGTAAGTTCAGACCGCTCTTTCCCAGATAGGTACGGAGGGGTTATTTGTGCGCCATATATGCAGTGCAGTACGTGCTCAAAGTGTAGTTTTCTTCTGTATGTCGATAACCTTCATGTTGAGTCCTAAATTAAGTAGAATCTAGTGCGCTCTGTCAGTGAAAGGAGAGGTGACAATCCGTATTGAAAACTGGGAAAAATTAATACTTTTGAGTTATTTGTTTTTTTTCTACGCACTTTGTACCATAGTTAATCAGGCCGCATCACCTTGTCCTGCATATTGAGATGCTAATGCACAGGGTGACAGTTGTTAAACTACACGAAATAAAATCGTTATAACTTCTGAACCGTTTGCATTACGACGTTCAAACTGTAAGGTTGGCCGCGGGGCATGATAGGAATTAGTATGTGAATATGGTTTAGTTTAGCGAAGAAGCCCACTTTCATCTGGATAGGTTCGTCAGTAAGCAAAACTGGCGCAGTTGAGAGGGGTGGGGGGCTGATAATCCGCATTTCGCGATCGAGAAGTCTCTTCACCCTCAACGGGTGACTCTGTGATGGGCCGTGTTCAGTCACGGAATAATCGGTGCGATATTCCTTGACGGCAGAGTCACTACTGAACTGTGTGTGAAGATTTTGGAAGATGATTTCATCCCCATTATCCAAAGTGACCCTGATTTCGACAATATGTGGTTCATACAAGACGGGCCTCGACCCCATCGAAGCAGGATAGTGTTTGGTGTCCTGGAGCAACACTTTGGGGTCCGCATTCTCGCACTGGGGTACCCAGAGGACACTGCCATGGCGCTCGATTGGTTGCCATATTTTCCAGATCTGTACAAATGTAATTACTTTTTGTGAGGCTATAAGACAAGGTGTACAGTAAAAATCATAAAGCCATTACTGTTCTGAAAACAGTTATTCAGGTCTTCGATAGCATCGATGTTCCGACACTCCACCGGATTATGCAGAATTTCGCTATTCGTCCGCGCCACATCATCGCCACTGATAACAGGTATATCGAACATATCTTACTCTAAATCCGAATATCTGTAGTGACGTCTAGATGTAGAATGAAGTGTGTGCACGCCGTAGTGTGTAACTGATTTACGTTTATGTTTTCATATAGTTCAGTAGCTGTCAACACGTAAAAACCTTATAACAATAAAAAAAATTATTTCATTCTGCACAGTATTTCTGGCTTTCAGCTAAAAATTACTCGCCAGTGCCCTCAACACTGTCACTCTATTGGGGGGGGGGGGGGGGTGGGATGGCTCAAATGGCTCTAAGCGCTATGGGGCTTAACTTCTGAGGTCATCAGTCCCCTAGAACTTAGAACTACTTAAACCTAACTAACCTAAGAACATCACACACATCCATGCCCGAGGTAGGATTCGAACCTGCGACCGTTGCGGTGGCGCGGTTCCAGACTGTAGCAACTAGAATCTCTCGGCCACCCCGGCCAGCTGGGGGGGAAGGATTATTTTTGTATTTTTATCAAATTGATTCGTATTATAGAGTCATGTGTGCGTCCTATCCTCGAATGATTCTTCAACAGGGGCAAGGGATTAAAAGTCATATATTGTGTATGAGAGTCACGTCAGGGGGATTCTTTGTAGAATTCCGAGTTAGCGTAATGCACGGTCTGCATATCGCGTCACGGTGAGATCTACTCGGAGGACGCCTCCCAGTCAGACAAACCAGTAACGATTCGTGGTGCCCTGTTCTGTATACATTCGGTACCCATGAAAATTCTGAGCAATATTCGACGGCAGCTCACACAACCCTTAAGATACGGCAGGCTAACGACGATGAAAAGCCAGATGTTGGTAGGATCAGACTAGTCTGGGAAGTAGAGGCGAAGGCAGTGGCAAACAATAAATTTTTTTCCATAATTCACGTGATACTCTTCAAGTCAGTAGATATCTTGCACTTCACACTTTTTGAAGTAACCTATGTTCATCCCTAGGGGTTAAGCTATCTGATATCAAGAACCTCATCGAAATCGGTTCAGCAGATTGGTCGTGAAAACGTAACGGAGTTGCTTTCGCATTTATGGTATTAGTATGGAGGCATGGATTTCTACGGAGTAAACATGTTCGTCATTGTGTAGTTATTGTGTTGTAGTTTTTACCCGTGGCTGTGCTCGCGTAATAGTAAAATAGAATGAAATGAAATTTGCATATGGCATTATTGAGCGGGACGTCCCGGTCGGGATGTTCTGGTCCTTGGTTCAAGTGTTTATTTGACATCATTCCGACGACTTGTAAATCAGTGACGATAAAATGTTTGTCAGGACAACGAATATACCCTAACGCGAGGGGGAAGAAAGTACTATCTGCCTGGGAATCGAACCTAGAACCCATAGTTGACAGTCTACAGTGTGAAGCAGGAGACTAGGAACTGATCTGTCGAGCTACTCTACAGTTTAGAGTTATAACAGCTCATGTCGCTGAGCGGCTACAATGCGACAGGTCTGTGATTGATATTAGTATGGAAGCAAGGATTAGAGGCGTAGAGGATTGTATAATAACTGTGTTGATGACGGTGAGTCGTATTATGCAGAAGATATCAAACAATGAAGCATTTTCGCAGATGTAAAAGTTCAAACGTCAAAGAATAAATAACTTTATCAGAGAATCATTATTATTCGTATTTCGCGTTATATCCTTCAAATAAATAAATAAGATAGTATAGTAAATAAATAGGATAGTATGGACTATCTGGTGAACCTCTGCTCTTTTTTTTGCAGTTCTCACACAATCCTTGTGAGCTCACACTAATTCCATTTCAGAATTTTTGCCCTAGAAAGGTCTCCAACTCTTTAAGTTACCTGGTTTTGGAAAAGTTTTTGACATTGCAGTTTGCTCAAATACTGTATTGTAGGAACTCAAAAGAATTCCCTTCTTCTCAGTTGATATTTCTTATCTGTGTTGCAAATAATAGCAACATTTGTGGTAGCTGCGTTCATAATGCTCTAAAATAAAACCACTATTCATTTCCTTGTATTTCTAGCTACATAAATACAAAGTACACAACAAGAAAAAGTATGTTCTTACATTACGGAAAGCCCACGCTACACGGAAAGAGCCTAAGCAGATCTAACAATAAACTGACGCCAGTGTACGCGCCAGGTCCGTGATACGCTAGAACAGTTTGTCGTAAGCTAACCGGAACTGCTATTGTTAAAATACCAGGTACCATACCAAACCGACTCCTTTCATGCTCACTGGAAGGTACTATGAAAGTAGCTCCTTGGGATCGATTGTCGGACACTGTATTAATATGAAAATAATGTTCTTGGCCTCACAGACCACCTGCGTGTGCTTCAGGTTAAGCGCAATAAGATGACCATTCACCATGAAAAACACACTCAGACCTAATACAATCTTCTCCGTACTTGCCTGTTGACACTACACATGACGGCAGTTAGATTTCTCCAAGTATTCACCAAAACCAAATGCTTCCATCGTATTTCCACACGGTATAGCGTGATCCATCACTCCAAATCTCTCATTACCAGTCATCCATTGTGGAGTGGCGTCGCTTTTTACACCACCTCAAGTGTCGGTTAGCATTTGCTACAGAAATTTGTGACATATGATAATCTGCTCGACAGTTTAAGCGCATTCCTTTTGTCTCCACACACACAGCCATTGCGTTAGTTGGACTGCTGGTAGTAGCACTTTAGAACTCGAAACTGAGGCCTTCCACTGATGTCATGCGACTTTTGACAACCACTCTCCGCAATGCTCAACAGTCAGTCTCCGTCAGTAAATGTTGTTTACATGGTCTTGATGTAGCTCTGACTTTTCCTCCAGGCTTCTACGTAAGTCATATCACCAGCACTCATCTTGAGAAGCCTTATAAGGGTTGAAATACTCGTGACGGATTCTGTTTGCCGACTAGTGGACGAACGAAGCCAATGGGGTCTTCTGACACACTCATTCTGGTATTACTGCTTGCAAGTTCACCTCTAGTAGCATCTATGGGTCAGTTCCGCATTATATAGGAGAGTCCTGCTGCGTTGCTAGACAAGTCTATGATGGTCCCACGTTACATTACACTGGACGGTTACTCATACGTATATCACGAATGCCACATTTTGGCTCAAAATGGCTCTGAGCACTATGGGACTTAACTGCTGTGGTCATCAGACCCCTAGAACTTTGAACTACTTAAACCTAACTAACCTAAGGACAACACACACATCCATGCCCGAGGCAGGATTCGAACCTGCGACCGTAGCGGTCGCGTGGTTCCAGACTGTAGCGCCTACTACCGCTCGGCCACTCCTGCCTGGCTGCCACATTTTCCAGTGATTTATAACCAATAGTTCTATCAGATGCGTCCGTATGCTAGTTATAGTTTTGCATTTCTTTCTTTATTTGCGTCTCTATTTATGCCCTTAGGTTAAATGATTTATTTGAAATACTTGTATTTTTGTCCTTCAAAGATTTTGGCAATTTTGGGTATTAATGGCTGACTGTTATCTCACAGAAAATTTAAGTCTCTAGGAGACTACCTTCCTCATACATGCTGTTGCTGCCATGACGTACTCCTGACTAATGCACGGAGACTATTTAGTTTCACATTACCAGCCAGAGGAATATTTGGGTCTGCCTGTATCTGAAAACACATCATTCTGGTAGACGGAAGTTCCACAGACGAAAACAATGGATTTTACATCTGCGGCATTCCACTTTGGTCGGAAAAAAGGAACCGAATACCTATACCCACATAAAACTGATCTTACGTCTGGAAAAGTTCCGCATACCTGACAGCAACAACAAACCAGCATTATTTTTCGTTATTGCAATGTTTACTTCTTCCTCCAGTTTTTCTCAAAGTGGCTAATCCTGGATGGATTAAAATATGCGACGCTAACACAACCATTCTTATACTGTGGGTTTTCCACAAACTTTGCGCCTCGATTTTTTCTTCTTTCAACAACCCGCATATTCCATACGTTATCAACCCACTTAATATTTCAATCCGTCTGTGATATCAGAAATGAAAACATTTGCCGTTTTTGTTGGGTAATGCAGTTAGACGACGAGCGGAGCCTAATGCTGTTAAAGAGGGCCACCACAGAAACTGCCCATTCTGTCAAGCTGTATGTGCACAGCGGGATTCTGATCGAATATGACTCATTAAATCTGCACTGGGTTCTCAGAACCACAGAAATCTAAATCGACTGCAATATTCATCTCATGAACATAATGTTGAAGGCAGTTGGACTACAGCGGTACAGAACATTAGTGAACTTTCACTGGATACCGATGCTCGTAAGCTATTTCCAAAATCAGTTGCTGGACGTCTTCACCAAGGACGAAACACCGCCTGTATGTGTTTATTATCGATTTGATTCCATCACATCGCTGTGGCAGAGCGGTTCTAGGCGCTTCAGTCCGGAACCACGCTGCTGCTACGGTCGCAGGTTGGAATCCTGCCTCGGGCATGGATGTGTGTGATGTCCTTAGGTTAGTTATGTTTAAGTAGTTCTAAGTCTAGGGGACTGATGACCTCAGATGTTAAGTCGCATAGTGCTTAGAGAGCCATTTGAAAAATTTGAGCCATTAGATCACATCGACCAACAAAGAGCGAGGGCATGTAATCCATGGAAGTAATACGGCGGTTCAGGAGCCTTTAGTGGTACAACCCGTAATGGCGAGAAGAGAACATGTGTTGGATTCCCAACCGCTATCTCTAGGTTCTTTTTTAATTTATATTCCTTTGATGTGAAACTTGGTAGAAATAGGAGGGTTGATAAGGTAATCATTAAGGAATAATAACATGGTAGGTAAATAAATTTCTCAAATTTGAGACTTCGATTAGCAGAGAATTCAAATTGTAATCCTGGTTGCAAAGCAATAACTCCCTCAGTCACTCTGAGACATGTCCTTACTTTACTTCGAACATCTACAGAGATTTTACTTGTGATACAAACATGGAGGTCATCAGCGCCTTTGCATGAATGATACGCAGACGAGCGACGGAGAACACGTTATGTATGCAGTCTTCACGAAACTAAATATTTTCTCCAAAGATTTACCGAAAAATAGTCGTGGCTTACATTTAGAAGTACTTATTTTTCGGGAATTAATTTTTAGTTGGACCACATTTTTCGCTTTGCGATAGATGGTGCTGTAATAGTCGCAAACATATGGCTCACAATTTTAGGCGAACAGTTGGTAACAGGTAGGTTTTTTTAAATTAAAGTACAGCACGTAGGTACGTTTGAACATTCTATTTCGGTTGTTCCCATGTGATACATGTACCTTAGTGAAATTATCATTTCTGAGAAAGCAAGATGTTACAGCGTGATTACCTGTAAATACCACATTAATGCAATAAATGCTAAAAATGATGTCCGTCGACCTCAATGCATTTGGCAATACGTGTAACGACATTCCTCTCAACAGGGAGTAGTTCGCCTTCCGTAATGTTCACACATGCATTGACAAAGCGCTGACGCACGTTGTCAGACGTTGTCCGTGGATCACGATAGCAAATATCCTTGAACTTTCCCCGCAGAAACAAATCTGGTAATGTCAGATCCAGTGAACGTGCGGGCCATTGTATGGTGCTTCGACGACCAACTGTCATGAAATGTGCTATTCAATAACGCTTCAACCGCACGCGAGCTATGTGCCGGACATCCATCATGTTGGAAGTACATCGCCATCTTGTAGTAACATCGGTAGAACATTACGTAGGAAATTAACATAAATTACACCATTTAGATTGCCATCGATAAAATGGGAGCCAATTATCCTTACTTCCATAATGCCGCACCATTCATTAACCCGCCAAGGCCGCTGAAGTTCCACTTGTCGCAGCCATCGTGGATTTTCCGTTGCCCAGTAGTGCATATTATGCCGGTTTACGTTACCGCTGTTGGTGAATGACGCTTCATCGCTAAATAGAACGCGTGCAAAAGATCTGTCATCATCTCGTAATTTCTCTTGTGCCCTGTGGCAGAACTGTACTCGATGTTCAAAAGCGTCGCCATGCAATTTCTGATGCATAGAAATGTGATACGGGTGCAATCGATGTTGATGTACCTTTCTCAACACCGAAGTCTTTGAGATTCCCGATTCTCGCGCAGTTTGTCTGCTACTACTGTGCGGATTAGCATTGACAGCAGGTAAAACACCTTGGCATCATCATTTGTTTCAGGTCGTGGTTGACGTTTCACATGTGGCTGAACACTTCCTGTTTCCTTTAATAACGTAAGTATTCTGCGAACGGTCCGGACACTTGCATGATGCCGTTGGGCATTGTGATCACAATAGGCATACATCAACACGATATCGACCTTTTCCGCAATTGGTAAACGGTCCATTTTAACACGGGTAATGTATCATGAAGCAAATACCGTCCTCACTGGCGGGATGCTAGGTGATACGTTTGTGACTATTACAGCGCCATCTATCACAAAGCGTAAAAAGTGGTCCAACTAAAACATTCATATTTCTTTACGTACTACACGAATACGTAATAAAAAATGGGGTTTCCTATTTTAAAAAAAACGCTGTTGATATCTGTTTGACCTATGGCAGCACCATCTAGCGGGCCAACCATAGCGCCATCTGGATTCCCCCTTCAAGCTAGATGAGTTTCGTTCTTTGTAGTTATTTCGTGAGATATTTGGCCCGGTCACTATCAATGGACCACCCTGTGTATACTCCGTAACTTCCCTCCTTAGCAGTCTACAAGAACTTTATTTTTGTGATTTACGATAACATCTCTTAACAGCCTCTATCTGCATTGTATGCCCAGCTAATTACTGTCTCAATTTTCAGATGTACCATCCCTGTAATCGTTGTTCGGTGAATGACATGCACAACAAAAGCCAGTAAATAGATGCTGAAATAATCCCTATTACATTACGGTGCCGGTCGTATAGGCGTCACAAGCCGATGGGAACTAACGTACGTAGGTGCAGCGCTGAATCAAGTAGTGTGACGTCAGCAGCGCTGGCAGGCAGCAGAAACTCGTCTGGAATGTTGACTCCCTGCAGTAGCGCCGCACTACTGCAGTGTGTGCCAGAACGTGCTGCTCCGCAGACTTCGTGTGCGTACCCGTCTGTGCAAGGCAGTCCTTGCGGCAGAGGCAGTTAGTCAAGGACTACGGTAGTCCACCGGCAAAGACGTTGAAATGCTGATCGGCCACAAATAGTCTTCTTGTGACGAGCAGCGCTCGAGTTTGGTTGGTTCAAATGGCTCTGAGCACTATGGGACTTAACATCTGAGCCCATCAGTCCCCTAGAACTTAGAACTACTTAAACCTAACTAACCTAAGGACATCACAAACATCCATGCCTGAGGTAGGATTCGAACCTGCGACCGTAAAGGTCGCGCGTTTCCAGACTGAAGCGCCTACAACCGCTTGGCCACACCGGCCGGCCGCTCGAGTTTGGACTGTAGAAGTGTTCGTACACGGTGTGCCAACCCCCTTTCGTTGGTTTCGAAATTTACGAAACTAGTGCGACGATATAAAATCAATCGTAATAACGGAAATATTGATAAAAGCCATAAATTCGATTTGTTTTGATTATTGCAGTGAAATATTGAAAATGATATACGTCAAGTACAATGAAAATTACTACTAATACGAAACCTATCTATTTCAAGGAAAATCTGTGAACAAAGATAAAAATGAATAGACGGTCCTCTAACGAGGAAGAAAGAGAGAGAGAGAGAGAGAGAGAAAACTAACCGCTCATCGTTTTGTTCTTGATTGTACAAGGACGTCGTTGACGATTTGTGATGAGAATGGTATGTGTTTCTTAGTAGTACTGTAAGAAAAAGCGTTCTTATGATAATAATAATTAATTCTATAAATTTGTAAACTTGTGTTTTCCTTTCAAAAGTGTGGGGAAAGGCACCTATAATTACTGGTTAATAATTTGCAGTTTTCATATACTGAGCTGATTTTGTTTCGAAGACGCCATTACAGGCGAGAACATAATTTTAGGTTTTACGTCCGCAGCTCGCGGTCGTGCGGTAGCGTTCTCGCTCTTCACGCCCGGGTTCCCGGGTTCGATTCCCGGCGGGGTCAGGGATTTTCTCTGCCTCGTGATGAGTGGGTGTTGTGTGATGTCCTTAGGTTAGTTAGGTTTCAGTAGTTCTAAGTTCTAGGGGACTGATGCCCATAAATGTTAAGTCCCATAGTGCTCAGAGGCATTTTTTTAAGTTTTTCATTACGCCACATGGCTTAGAAATAGGAACTCACTCGCTGAGAATTATCTGCTTAAGCGTTTCACTTAAAAGTGAATTAATATTTCATTGCAGGAACAGTTTTTGTGTTAGCCTGGATCAGTCAGCACGGATCAGGTCTCACATGATTCATTACATAAAAATAATTGTAATTCAGATGTCAATAGAAAATAGTTTCCAAGGAATTTTAATCAGTTCTACGACAAGATTTCAATGAGAACCTCACAGAAAGCCCATAGTCCCTTCCCATTAACAGAACAATGAAGCTGGTCGGATTTTAATGTGCGCGACATTTAGTTTTGCTACATTTCATGTTAAATTCGTTAAACAAAAACATGCTAGACCGCTTAACTCGCAGTTGAAAATAAATAACATTATTCACACAACAATCAACGTCTTTCACGTAACCGTCAAAATTTTGGTGCACTATATCACAGCATTTCGGCTTCGTGTTGCAGACGGGCACTTCGCGTCTGCAAATTGGCGAAAGGTACGTGAAACATAATAGTCTAGTAACGACAGGCCCTTAGGAATGTAAAGTATTTGGGGTCGAGCCGGCCAAGGAAAGTAATTTCTTTTTATTGAAAATAGCAGAGCTCCCATTGCCCTTTCTAATTTGTATCCATTCATATCAGAGAGCATCACTACGTGTTAGTAGAATCGAGTATTCTGCATTTACAACTGCATTTACCATTGATACTGAGAATAATTAATCTTAATTATTTTTTGCGCTACACGAACATTGACAATAACATCATACAGTTCGGATGGTAGTGCAATGTGCACCCACACCGTAAGGCCAAATTCTTGTTACAGAAAGCCAATAACATTTAACGAATATAGAAAAATTAAGTGAACTAAGAATACATAGTGATTCAACTGTATAAACTTGGAAGGAGAGACAGCATTGGTCTTATTTTTTTGTTTTATTAACAGCAAAATCGATTTTCGGTCACTTAGTGACCATCCTCAGTGCTGTAATATACAATTTAAATTGGTAGGCACTGGTGTCAACGAGCTTAGAGCGATCACAAACTCAAATCAGTTTGTGATCGCTCTAAGCTTGTTGATACCAGTGCCTACCAATTTAAATTGTATATTACAGCACTGAGGATGGTCACTAAGTGACCGAAAATCGATTTTGCGGTTAATAAAACAAAAAAAAAAAAAATACGACCAGTGCTGTCTCTCCTTCCAAGTATATCCATTATCTGGTCGTGGTGCACAGGACACTCCATGGAGTCGCCAATCAATAAACTGTATAACTTGTAATTCTATGTGTATATGTATGACGTGTATTTAATACTGTACATGATTCTTTCCCATGAACTGAACGAGAATGAACTCTATTTTTGAGTGAACTCAAGGACAACAGAGACGTTTGATTTGGACAAAAAGAAACTGAGCTTGGAGCGTAAGTTGACCAGTGGCAGAAACATTTACAAGGTGAGAACATTTGTATCAGTGCACCAGCTTGCTGATATAGTGACTAGTATCTTCCTGTGGTGCATGCACTTTATGAAAATTAGGATTAACTGTAACTTATGTTAAGTAATATTTATATGTAAATTGCATTAGTGTGCATTGCTTTGCGTATGCTCCACAGCAGTTTTAGTAGCACATTAAATGACATTTTTCCATTTTTAACTGTGTGTAACCTTTTGGAAGGGAACCCAGTGGTTAAAAGACTGAGGGGGAAAGTGAGTATATACCATGTGACGATATCTGTGTTTTTATTGTATGTAAGAGAAGTCATCTAGTTTAACATTAACTATGGGTCGACCAAGGAAGGTAGTAATGTTAGAAGGTGAAAATGGTGAGGATACGGAGCACAATGTGGAACATCTGCCAGAGCAAAGCGATGCTCAGACTATCAATAAGGAATCGGATATCCAATCCGCAAGTAGGGAACTCGATGCGCAAGTCTCTTCTAGGGAAGTTGGTGGACGTACCGAGAATATAGTTGTGAAAGCCGGAAAAGCAAATTCGTCGGAAACCGGAACTGTTAGTAATCCTCAAGCATAGATGGGTTCCGTGGAAAGCCTGATGTGTGAGCTTCTCGGGTGGCCGGGGAGGGGGGGGGGGGGGGGTGGGGAGGCGCTGCGCGTGGGTCTCGGCGGGACGAAAGGTTGATTCTGTGGCGCTCGCCAGAATGGAATGATGAAAAGCAGCTCGAAAATGTGCAGACCAGTCAAAATGTAAATGCCGTGTGACTAGGGCGTCCTGTCGGGTAGACCGATCGCCGGGTGCAGGTCTTTCGATTTCATGCCACTTCGGCGACTTGCGCGTCGATGTGGATGAAATGATGTTGATCATGGCAACACAGCGCCCGGTCCCTAAACGGGGGGTGGGGGGATCTCCAGCCCAGCCGGGGGTCGGGCCCGGGCCTTTAGGATTGGCATTTTGTCGCGCTGATTGCTTAGCGGTCGGAGGCGCATTGCTGACCACGGCCTGAGGGAATTGCGCGCATTGCGTACCACGAATGTCGAGAAGTTGTCACGAGTTGAAACGAGGTGCAGCTGCGAGAATAGTTGCTGCAGCGAGCAGCCTCAAAACAAGGCGCGATACGGTAATGCACCGATCGTTAACATCCAGGGCGACGATAATCGTACCCCGCAGCAAAATAGCAGTGTTTGCGAAACAAACGAAGGAGATGATAATGCCAGCAGCGGTGGGCGAGATTGCACCTACGCTTGCGCGCATGGAATTAGGTGAGTCGCCGGCCGAAGTGGCCGTGCGGTTAAAGGCGCTGCAGTCAGGAACCGCAAGACCGCTACGGTCGCAGGTTCGAATCCTGCTTCGGGCATGGATATTTGTAATGTCCTTAGGTTAGTTAGGTTTAACTAGTTCTAAGTTCTAGGGGACTAATGACCTCAGCAGATGAGTCCCATAGTGCTCAGAGCCATTTGAACCATTTTTTAGGTGAGTCGATGTTAAAATACCGACAGTTCTCAACCTTCAATGAAGACAAGAAAACGACACCTCCTTTCGTCTTGATAAAAAACTTAAGAAAAGTAATGCTGAGCTACTGGTCGGAAAGACAAAAGATACAATTAGTAGTATCGTACACTACAGGAGATGCGGCTCTCTGGGCTATGGAGGCTGCAGAAATGCGCGATACCTTTGAGGAATTCGAGAAGCAATTTCTTAATAAATTCTGGACCTTGAGTACTCAAGAAAGACTAAGAAAACAAGTCTACAATCCACAGTTTTATCTTAGTATGACAAAGGTACTGGACAGAACCGATTTCTACACGAGACGTCTTGCGAAACTTAAAGGCAAAGTTGCCTATTGCTATCTGGGAAAAATTAATCAATGTACCGGATACTGACCCTGAAGCATTCGCGCCAGTGATTGATTCCATGGATTTAATTCAGAAAGACGCTAGACAAGCAGTAGGTGAAACGAATAGTGCCTCCAACAACAATAGTGGCAAGAGTAATAAAGGTTTATGAAGTCCACGGAAGAATGGGCCAGAGTAATTAATAATGAAAATTTCGTTGGTGTGTATAGGATTGTAGTGTGTTTCATTTGTGTTTTTTGCAATTACTGTGTATCTCATTTGTGTTTTTACAATTACAGTGTGTATGTGAAAATGTACGCAAGTGATAGCATCAGATATACATACTAGCATATATCATATTGCAAAGTCAAACTATTGTTTCTGGAAGAAATAATTTCATGGAGTTAGTGTTCACTTATAATAAAAAGAAGAAAGTCATCAGGACTCAGAAGCTTTTTCTGGTAAATATAGTTAAGATAGTTAATGAAAAAAGACCTAAGATCATTTGAAGGTCAAATTTATTTCCTTAAATTTTGCAGTTTCTGTTAAAGAGATGTTTTTTGCAATTACTATTTTATGATCTTCGTAAATATATCTTGAATGTAAGTGTGAATAAGTGCACCTTGGGTGAATAAATATGGCATGCGCCACAGCGGGGAACTTGTTGCCAATCTGGATTACGTGATACTATCCCAAAGTTACATAGAATCCCATCTTGGGAACTTGTAAGAATTTGAAACAATGTTTTGCGAGCGCGGCCGTCGGATTAGGGACTGGTAGCTGGTTGCACTTGGACTGATGTCCTACACACCATGAATAAATGACAAAACATAAAATGAACACGGGCTAAATCAGTAAATAATCTGGGCAACAACATTGTAAACCTGAACCGTTGGCTCGTCCAGATGGATATTTAGCTGATGCTTTCCGAGACATTACGAAGGATGTTTATTATGTGTAACGTTTGGTGGTCAATAAACAAACTTCACTTGATTCTTGTCATTCTCATTTGCAACCTTTCATATCAGAGAACATCATTACGTGTTAGTGGAACTGAATATTCTGCTTTTACAACTGCATTTGCCATTGATACTGAGGATTAGTCATCTTAATTATTTCTAGTGCTACACGAACATTAACAGTAACATCATACAGTTCGGACAGTAGTACAGCGGTTTACACGCGACTGTCTAAAGAAATCGTTCAGCATCAAGATATTTCACAAGTCAAAGGGGATATCGTGAGTGATACAAGATACTCTTCGTACTATCTGCGTACTAGATTAGTGGTGATTTAAGGCCTGAATTAGTTCGGGTGCAACAGAGTCTTGACGCCATATTCCATACATATATTGCTCATCCTTTTAATTTGAGGAATGTTCCGTTTCTTTCTTAGCCTGTCCGTTTATCTGTCATGTATTCCAGTCAACAAAATGTGAATTTCCCCGCTTACTTAGGGACTACTCGCGTCGTAGCCGATACTACTGTTTGTGCCTAGGATAAAAGCTTTCAGCAGTGACATACATTATGAGTTCTTTTTTGTGACAGGACATTTAAAAGCTTATTGCATAGCGTAATGGTGTCCTTAATTGCCAATTTTGGACATCTAACAATGTGATACTGTTCTGTAAATGGTTCCTTTGCATCGTCACATTTCGGATCCTCATTTTGCTTGCTTCTGGTAACAAGGTCATGGCTACTATCGACTGAAGATGGGGAAGTGGGCGCATGCTAGAAAACGCAGTAGTTGTGGTCCAGTAGTAGCGACAAAGTGAACGACGCTGAAAACTCCCGAGATACTCGTACACCGATAGACCAAACTGAGTGACGTATGTCGGAATCGAAGCAATACGAAAGCGATATGGAGCGTAATGAAAACGACCAAAGGGAATGTTTAATGAGTTTAATGAAATGTCTGTAATGCTGACAGATGAAAACGCAGTGAAACGTCAACTTATGGACACGAACCTCAAGTTTATTCCTTTTGTTCCAATTTCCAACATGAACATATACATCTACGTAATTAGTCTGTTATTCAAAATAAAGTGCCTGGCAGAGGGTTCAATGAACCACCTTAAATCTGTCTCTCTACCGTTCCACTCTCGAAAGGCGCGCGGGAAAAACGAGCACTTAAATTTTTCTGTGCAGGCCCTGATTTCTCTTATTTTATCGTTATGATCCTTTTTCCCAATGTAGATGGGTGCTTACAGAATGTTTTCGCAATCGGAGGAGAAAACTGGTGATTGAAATTTCATGAGAAGATCCTGTCCCAGTGAAAAATGCTTTTGTTTAATGATTGCCACTCCAATTCACGTATCGTGTCTGTGGCACTACCTCCCCTACTTATAATACAAAACGAGCTGCCCTTCTTTGTACCTTTTCGATGTCATCCACCCGTCCCGTCTGATGTGGATCCCACACCGCACAGCAATACTCCAGAATAGGGCGGACAGGCGTGGTGTAAGCAGTCTCTTTAGTAGACCCGTTGCATGTTCTAAGTGTTCTGCCAATGAATCGCAGTCTTTGGTTTTCTCTACCCACAACATTATCTATGTGATCGTTCCAATTTAGGTTATTTTCAATCGTAATCCCTAAGTATTTAGGTGAATTTACAGGTTTCAGATTTGTGTGACTTATCGCGTAATCGAACTTTAGCGGATTTCCTTTAGTAGTCATGTGAATAACTTCACACTTTGCTTTATTGAGGGTTAATTGTCACTTTACGCACCATACAGATATCTTATCTAAATCATTTTGCAATTCTTTTTGGTCATCTGATGACCTTACAAGACGGTAAATGACAGCATCATCTGCAAAAAATCTAAGACGGCTTCTGAGATCTTCTCCTATGTCGTTAATATAGATCAGGAATAACAGAGGGCCTTTAACACTTCCTTGGGGAACGCCGGATATTACTTCTGTTTTGTTGGATAACTTTTTGTCTATTACTACGAACCTTTCTGACAGGAAATCACGTATCGAATCGCACAACTGAGGTGATATTCCATAGGCACACTGTTTGGTAAGAAGACGCTTGTGAGGAACGGTGTCGAAAGCCTTCTGGAAATCTAAAAATGTGGAAACAATTTGACATCCCCTGTCGATAGCGGTCATTACGAGTATAAAGAGCTAGTTGTGTTTCGCAAGAACGATATTTTCTGAATCCGTGCTGACTATGTATCAGGTTAAGGAACCAGTTGACAGAATTTAAGCATGTTGTATAAATAACCTTTGATATTATACCGGGTCATTGCAATTAAAGTACAGGTATTAACGGAGTTCAAGTGTGGGCTACGTTTACAGCATGGCAGCGAAACTTGATAGGTATGCTACCGCGTTAATGCTGAACCGATTTACGCTGGGAAGCAAGTTAACACAAACTGTGGCCACCAACTGCACATACGGTGCTGTACACTGTATGACGGTGTGACATCCACACTATCCGTTGACAAACCAGAACGTGAGCGAACAGTATGCCTATCGAGAATAGACATCGTGGGATGTTATTTATTCTGTTTCATGTGCACGGCCGCAATTACAATGCTGCCTTGAAAGAGTATCGCAGACTGAAAGGCCTGTAAAGAGGCGCGATGTCATGAAATGTTTTAAGGAAGACGATTGTGAAATTCGAAAACACGGGTGAGGTTGACGTGGCCTCTGAAAGAGGAAGGTATCCTATTCTGCTGGAAATTATTGACGACTTTGCTGTTGCTGTAACTAAACTTACAGCACATGCCTCGGATACTGGATGAATGAATGGAGAGGGTTGTATGGGCTCACGACGGCAAGGTTGTCAGAGGCTGCTCATTAACAGATTGAGACAGGTGTCAAGAAAATATTCAGAACAGTAAGATAGAACGCAAAACACAGGTAACAAGCTTGGAAAAATATGTGCCTACCCACACCGAAGCGTGGAACGAAGGGTGTCGCTAGTGTTTGTTCAGTGTCACGAGAATTGTCCGTCCTATGGTCAACGGTACCGAAATTTTTGCGGTCTATTTTACACTGTTTTCCGTGGAAGGACCAGACGATGCAGCAACTGAAACCTCATGATCCCCAGGAGCGCTCTGAATTTGCTCTGTGTTTGTGGCACCCATCGAAGTTGATCACCTTTGAGCGGGAAATATTCTACGGAGTGATGAGGCACATTTTGCCCTATAAGGTGCATTGAATACACAGAACTACCGAATTCGGGATACTGTTAAACCGCGTATTGTGCACGAAGAGCCATATCGCTCTCTGTATGTGACTGTGTGGTGTGGATTCACAAACAACTTCATTCTCTGTCTGTTCTTCTCTGAAGAAAATACAATTTGTCTAGACGTCCTTGCAGAGCAGGTGACTCTTGCTTTGGAAGAGCACAAGATGGGGCAACACCCCACGTCAATCGCCCGGTCAAAGATCCACATAATACAACCTTCCACTATGTTACTACCTCCGGAGGTTTTCAAGATGAATCGACTGCTAGATAACCTCATCCGAATCCATGTGACTTTTGGCTGTGGGTTTATCTAAAATAATGCGCTTACCAGGGACAAGTTAGGTCTCTACTTGATCTGAACGCCAGTATACCGCAACACGTTGCTCAGATTCTACCAGAACTGCTGCGACAACTGTTGATCACATCGTTTTACGGATGCATCACCCAGTAGACATCTGCGTTGCCCATATGTGCGGCGGCTAATAATAAAATCAGCATTATTCCTTCCTCATTTGTTTGAACTTTTCTGTCCACGTCCCATTTCTAATCCATTACATACGGAAACATTTCTATACATCTTTGTTTCATTCACAGCGCCAGATTTGCATCTGTAAGCCAAAACTGGACGTAAATCGGTTCCGCTTTAACGAATTAGAGTATCTTCCAAGTTTCGCTGCCACACAATATTACAGCCCACACTGGACCTCCATAGTAGCTGCACTTTAATTAAAATTAAGCCAGCACCGCGTATCTGCTCGGTATTCCCTAACTACCGGTGTCTTATACAGACACGTGGACATAATTCTCAACTAGTACAACAGACATGCCGAGGATGGATGCATCATTTTTCTGAGGTTGTAGTCTAGTCTACCAGTTTCAACGGAAATAGGTCTTAACACTGACAATAACTTCTCTCGCAACTGTGGGACAGTAATCAGCAAAAGTTAAGAAAAAACAGTATACCAGGCGTACATACAGAGCGCAACAATGGATGCGTAAGTAAGTCAAACAAGTTAAGGTTTTGCGTAAATACGTCAAAATCATAACATTGAGCCCGAAAATGGGCCACAGTGATTTGGTACTGCAGACACTTGTCATCTTAAAATTATTCCGCAAACAAAAGAATGCCAAACTAATATGTACCTACTAATACGAACTCTAGGAGCGTTTCATGAAAGTATGATGTTCGTATGTGATTGCTACGTGGTGGCAAGCAATTAAAACTACAAAGTGAGCTTCTTCAAACCCTGTGTGTACATAACAGAACACCAATATAGGCAGGATAGCAAACTGAAATGATAGCATTGGGTAGATAATTAAATTTTATCGATAATAACGCAGTTGCCTCGCACTATGTAAGGTGAGCAAACACCGTGATTCATTATGGAGAGTGTGTATTGTACCTCGCAGTGCTGGGCCAGCTGGCTGCCTCCCCCCATCTCACCCCCCCCCCCTTTCCAAGGGCTGCGTCAAGTTTGCGTCGTGTTGATGATTTGGACAGAATCTCCTCCGTAGGTATCAACATGTTTTCGTGTAAACAAAGATTGTGTGGGATCCAGCTCGTCCACGAGACCTGGAAGGCAGCAGATACAGGCGCCCCTGTCACCTGACTCGCGAAAGTCGAAGAACAGAACGGCTCAGACACAGACTGCGAAATGAGAAAAGTTCACGGGATTTGTGTCACGAAGTGCCGAAACAGAGGCTGGCAGTAAAAGAATAGCGTGTTCAGTAGAACTCCTTATTCTGTGGGTTTTATGTTGTACGTTATGAATATATGCACATTGAATGTCATGAGAAAGATTCGTCATTGGAACGATTTAATGTAATAAAGTGACGGCAAATGTGACATTGGTGGTTAAAGAATTTTCATTTTCGTTTGTTTTCGAGTAATTACTCGTGTGTTATGGGAGTAACCCGTTTTAAGGCGACCATCCACTAAAGATTCATGAAAACGTGGCCTTATTGTTTGGATTTATTATAATTGAATGTGAATTAATAACACTTCAACGATTAAAGCCTCTACAAAAATTGCTAATAGCAGAGGTACAATATAGCGTGGCTGGACGAGCTGTCACCGTATGTGACCGAAGATGGAAAGGTACAATGATCACTTCTATCCGCGTTTTCTAAAAGATTGTCAGTTCTTTCTATGGAATTAATAGAAGTAGTTTCCTTACTTCTTAATATGTCAGGAGTATGTTCGATTTGTTGAACTATTATGAATTCATTATTGAGTGGACCTGTAGCTTTCATTTTTTCCTTACTATACGTTCACGGACATTGAAACTTTGATTTATGTATATCAGAGACGGAATAACGTAACTAGCATATGGTCAAGAAAGGAAATGTGAACTAACGTGGGAATTCCACCCGCCTCTGTTTTAGTGGGCTAACTGCATGGTTTGCGAGTCAAATAAAGCCAACTGCCGCTGGAGAGCACTGAGAGCCCAAAACCACGTTAACCAGCTCGCGCCATGTGCCGATGGTGCTGTGTTTCGTGACGGCGTATATCTCAGCTCCTTGTATGTCAGCCTTAGCTGCCTCCATTCACGTGCCAATGGCCTTATCGATACTGCGGGGAAATTAGTCCACAATGCCACCACCAGATAGATAGCACTCAAATCACCTGAGCTGGTACCGTGGTACTCCAGTATAGGAGGCACCGCCTTCCCTAAATGCTACATACCCCTTGTGAAATAGGTCTATTGGGGGTTTGTTATTTACATTTATGGAATGTGATCAGGAATGACGTGAGATGTAATGACATTTGAAACGTATGTGAAGAGAAATAAAGGTAATATATTTTATTTAATTGCATTGCAGTTGCTCATAGCTTGGAACCGTAGCGGTCACGCGGTTCCAGTCTGAAGCGCCTAGAACCGCACGGCCACACCGGCCGGCATTCACATTAACAGTTTTTACTGAAACATAATATCATCTGAAAGGTTTCAAAAACCATTAAATGGTTCAACAATGTGTTTTAAGCCAAATTGTTTCATTTTAATCTGTTTTTCATTTATTTTGAAATTTCTATTATATATTTACATCCTTTGGCTGAAGAACGGTCTCACCCGTTGTCAGAATGCTCTTTGGTGGGGAAGTGAATAGTAACAAGGAAGAAAACAACGGTATCGGCAGTTCGCAGTTGGGTCACAAGCGCTTCTAGGAACTTGAAGTGTTGTGACGGTGTATGACTGTGGTTTCTGGATCTGACTGTTTACCTACATGCTGTGGACGGAGCTAACCTGTGATTCCGGACGTGAGTAGAAACACGTCGATGCCTGTTTGCTCCGACAAGACTGCACAGCTGACTTCCCACTTTCTTAAAAAAAAATTAGCTTTCGGTTCGTACACATTCAGCCACCTCAGTAGAGAGAAAGACGGTGCGACCATGTAGTTGAAGCGACTTTTAAGCCAACAACGACACCCAGTTCCCGAGGGAAGAAAATCACCGACAGTCTGAGAATCGAACACAGGCCCCTTCGGTTAGCAGTCTGTCGCACTTTTCAACTCGCTCGTAACTATGCGTTGTTTTTGTTCTGTGTCGATAAAAGCTACACACTGTCAGGTCCAGTGACCGGGTTGCAAGAAAGTCTTATACATTTCTACATCTACATCTACATCCATACTCCGCAAGCCACCTGACGGTGTGTGGCGGAGGGTACCCTGAGTACCTCTATCGGTTCTCCCTTTTATTCCAGTCTCGTATTGTTCGTGGAAAGAAGGATTGTCGGTATGCTTCTGTGTGGGCTCTGATCTCTCTGATTTTATCCTCATGGTCTCTTCGCGAGATATACGTAGGAGGGAGCAATATACTGCTTGACTCCTCGGTGAAGGTATGTTCTCGAAACTTCAACAAAAGCCCGTACCGAGCTACTGAGCGTCTCTCTTGCAGAGTCTTCCACTGGAGTTTATCTATCATCTCCGTAACGCTTTCGCGATTACTAAATGAACCTGTAACGAAGCGCGCTGCTCTCCGTTGGATCTTCTCTATCTCTTCTATCAACCCTATCTGGCACGGATCCCACACTACTGAGCAGTATTCAAGCAGTGGGCGAACAAGCGTACTGTAACCTACTTCCTTTGTTTTCGGATTGCATTTCCTTAGGATTCTTCCAATGAATCTCAGTCTGGCATCTGCTTTACCGACGATCAGCTTTAGATGATCATTCCATTTTAAATCACTCCTCATGCGTACTCCCAGATAATTTATGGAATTAACTGCTTCCAGTTGCTGACCAGCTATTTTGCAGATAAATGATAAGGGATCTATCTTTATATGTATTCGCAACACATTACACTTGTCTGCATTGAGATTCAATTGCCATTCCCTGCACCATGCGTCAATTCGCTGCAGATCCTCCTGCATTTCAGTACAATTTTCCATTGTTACAACCTCTCGATACACCACAGCATCATCTGCAAAAAGCCTCAGTGAACTTCCGATGTCAACCACAAGGTCATTTATGTATATTGTGAATAGCAACGGTCCTATGACACTCCCCTGCGGCACACCTGAAATCACTCTTACTTCGGAAGACTTCTCTCCATTGAGAATGACATGCTGCGTTCTGTTATCTAGGAACTTTTCAATCCAATCACACAATTGGTCTGATAGTCCATATGCTCTTACTTTGTTTATTAAACGACTGTGGGGAACTGTATCGAACACCTTGCGGAAGTCAAGAAACACGGCATCTACCTGTGAACCCGTGTCCACGGCCCTCTGAGTCTCGTGGACGAATAGCGCGAGTTGGGTTTCACACGACCGTCTTTTTCGAAACCCATGCTGATTCCTACAGAGTAGATTTCTAGTCTCCAGAAAACTCATTATACTCCAACATAATACGTGTTCCAAAATTCTGCAACTGATCGACGTTAGAGATATAGGTCTATAGTTCTGCGCATCTGTTCGACGACCCTTCTTGAAAACGGGGATGACCTGTGCCCTTTTCCAATCCTTTGGAACGGTACGCTCTTCTAGAGACCTACGGTACACCGCTGCAAGAAGTGGGGCAAGTTCCTTCGCGTACTCTGTGTAAAATCGAACTGGTATCCCATCAGGTCCAGCGGCCTTTCCTCTTTTGAGCGATTTTAATTGTTTTTCTATCCCTCTGTCGTCTATTTCGATATCTACCATTTTGTCATCTGTACGACAATCTAGAGAAGGAACTACAGTGCAGTCTTCCTCTGTGAAACAGCTTTGGTAAAAGACATTTAGTATTTCGGCCGTTGGTCTGTCATCCTCTGTTTCAGTACCATTTTGGTCACAGAGTGTCTGGACAATTTGTTTTGATCCACCCACCGCTATGACAAAGACCAAAATTTCGTAGGATTTTCTTCCAAGTCAGCATATAGAACTTTACTTTCGAATTCATTGAACGCCTCTCGCATAGCCCTCCTCACACTACATTTCACTTCGCGTAATTTTTGTTTGTCTGCAAGGCTTTGGCTATGTTTACGTTTGCTGTGAAGTTCCCTTTGCTTCCGCAGCAGTTTTCTAACTCGGTTGTTGTACCACGGTGGCTCTTTTCCATCTCTCACGATCTTGCTTGGCACAAACTCATCTAACGCACATTGTACGATGATTCTGAACTTTGTCCACTGACCCTCAACACTCTCTGTACTTGAGACAAAACTTTTGTGTTGAGCCGTCAAGTGCTCTCCATCTGCTTTTCGTCACTTTTGCTAAACATAAAAATTTTCCTACCTTTTTAATATTTCCATTTACGGCTGAAATCATCGATGCCGTAACCGCTTTATGATCGCTGATTCCCTGTTCTGCGTTAACTGTTTCAAATAGTTCGGGTCTGTTTGTCACCAGAAGGTCCACCGAGCGAGGTGGCGCAGTGGTTACACACTGGACTCGCATTCGGAAGGACGACGGTTAAATCCCGCGTCCGGCCATCCTGATTTAGGTTTTCCGTGATTTCCCTAAATCACTCCAGGCAAATGCCGGGATGGTTCCTCTGAAAGGGCACGGCCGACTTCCTTCCCCATCCTTCCCTAATCCGATGAGACCGATGACCACGCTGTCTGGTCTCCTTCCCCAAAGCAACCAACCAACCAACCAGAAGGTCTAATATGTTATCGCCACGAGTCGGTTCTCTGTTTAACTGCTCAAGGTAGTTTTCAGATAAAGCACTTTAAAAAATTTCACTGGGTTCTTTGTCCCTGCCACCCATTATGAACGTTTGAGTCTCCCAATCTATATTCGGCAAATTAAAATCTCCACCCAGAACTATAACATGGTGGGGAAATCTACTCGAAGTATCCAGAATGCGATTTTCACTCTGCAGCGGAGTGTGCGCTGATATGAAACTTCCTGGAAGATTAAAACTGCAGGTTCGCAGGAGAGCTTCTGTAGAGTTTGGAAGGTAGGAGACGAGATACTGACAGTTTTCATCTGCCAGGAAGTTTCATATCAGCGCACACTCCGCTGCAGAGTGAAAATCTCATTCTGGAAACATCCGCCAGGCTGTGGTGAAGCCATGTCTCCGCAATATCCTTTCTTTCAGGAGTGCTAGTTCTGCATGGTTCACAGGAGAGCTTCTGTAAAGTTTGGAAGGTAGGAGACGAGATACTGGCAGAAGTAAGACTGTGAGTACCGGGCGTGAGTCGTGCTTCGGTAGCTCAGATGGTAGAGCACTTGCCCGCGGAAGGCAAATGTCCCGATTTCGAGTCTCGGTCGGGCACACAGTTTTAATCAGCCAGGAAGTTTCTACTCGAAGTATTTTCCAAATTATCCTTCAGGTGCTCAGCCACAACAGCTGCTGAGCCAGGGGGCCTATAGAGACATCAAATTACCATGTCTGAGCCTGCTTTAACCGTGACCTTCACCCAAATCATTTCACATTTCGGATCTCCGTCAATTTCCTTCGATACTATTGCACTTCTTATCGCTATAAACACGCCTCCCCCTTCACTGTCCAGCCTGTCCCTGCGGCATACATTCCAATCTGAGTTTAGGATTTCATTACTGTTTACGTCTGGTTTCAGCCAACTTTCTGTCCCTAGTACCATATGGAGGTTGTGACCGTTTATTAATGAGAGCAGTTCTGAGACCTTTCTATAGACGCTCCTGCAGTTTACTATTAGTCATTAATATTGTTATTCCCTGTTGTATTTTGCCTACTCTTACCTTGCCGCGTCTCAGGAGGCGTCTTGTCGGGCCTAGGGAGGGAATTCCCTAACCGAAAAAACCCCCATGTGCACTCCACACGTACTCCGCTACCCTTGTAGCCGCTTCCGGCGTGTAGTGTACGCCTGACCTATTCAGGGGGACCCTACATTTCTCCACCTGATAGCGGAGGTCGAGAAATTTGCACCCCAGATCGCCGCAGAATCGTCTGAGCCTCTGGTTTAAGCCTTCCACTCGGCTCCAAACCAGAGGACCGCGGTCGGTTCTGGGAACGATACTACAAATAGTTAGCTCTGATTGCACCCCGCGAGCGTGGCTTTCCGCCTTCACCAATTCCGCCAACCGCCTGTACGAACTGAGGATGACCTCTGAACCCAGACGGCAGGAGTCATTGGTGCCGACATGAGCAACAATTTGCAGTCGGGTGCACCCAGTGCTCTCTATCACCGCCGGCAGGGCCTCCTCCACATCTCGGATGAGACCTCCCGCCAAGCAGACTGAGTGAACACTGGTCTTCTTCCCCGACGTTTCCGCTATTTCCCTAAGGGGCTCCATCACCCGCCTAACGTTGGAGCTCCCAATAACTAATAAACCCCTCCCCCCATGTGCCTGCTCGGACCTTGTTGAAGGAGCAGCCACATGTCCACTCACAGGCAGAGCGGGCGATGCCACACGGCCAGCCTCCACATTGACCCTCCGCCTCGTGCGCCGCGAACGCCGCTGAACTCGCCACTCCTCTTGGGGAGAGGGTGGCCCAACCGCGCCAGGTACCCGCGAAGATGTCTCGACAGCAGGGACAGTGGCTGAAGCATGTAACACCTGGGGTGTATCATGCGACGCACCAGACTCCCCACTGCCGCTACACTCCGAGGCAGCAGCCTGAAGACGGGTGACCGCGGCCATCAACACGCTCAGCTGTTCGCGAACAGCGGCCAGCTCCTCCTGCTTCCGTACACAGCAGTCACATATCCTATCCATTCTAAGGAATCAGTTTACTGAAGAGAGTTAATCAACTTTTAATTAAACTGGTAATTCACTAAAGGCGGCTGATTGTTGACTAAACTGTGATTGCTAGCCACTTCTTGTAGAAAACAATGAAAATAGCACTACCTGTCTCTGGACTGTATTGAAAACAAACACTAGCACTACTGGCACTATGGTTGACTAAAGGGACTCTCTCTGACTGTATTCAAAACAAACACGAAATCTATGGAGCACTATTACTAGCACTCGACAAAGCTTCCTAAATGCTAAAACACACGGAAGAAGAAGTGACAAGTAAGAAAAATACAGTTAATACATAAATTAAGGTAGCTAGCTGCACAGCAGACGTGAAGCAGACGGCAGTTATAAGATATAGCTCCGCAACGGCGACTGATCAAGAAATAACTTGTGAACGGAGTATCAAATAAGCTCTGTGATTGGGCTGAAGAGGTTCCTGTCAACAAGAATACAGAAAATCATTCTGAACAAAGAGACATCTTGAGACGTAAATGTACACTACTGGCTATTAAAATTGATACACCACGAAGATGACGTGTTACAGACGCGAAATTTAAAGGACAGGAAGAAGATGCTGTGATATGCAAATGATTAGCTTAACAGAGCATTCACACAAGGTTGCCGCCAGTGGCGACACGTACAACGTGCTGACATGAAGAAAGTTTCCAACTGATTTCTCATGCACAAACAGCAGTTGACCGGCGTTGCCTGGTGAAACGTTGTTGTGATGCCTCGTGTAAGGAGGAGAAATGCGTACCATCACGTTTACGACTTTGACAAAGGTCGGATTGTAGCCTATCGCGATTGCGGTTTATCGTGTCGCAACAATGGTACTCGCGTTGGTCGAGATCCAATGACTATTAGCATAATATGGAATCGTTGGGTTCAGGAGGGTGATACGGAACGCCGTGCCGGATCCCAACGGCCTCGAATCACTAGCAGTCGAGATGACAGGCATCTTATCCACATGCCTGTAACGGATCGTGCAGCCACGTCTCGATCCCTGAGTCAACAGATGGGGACGTTTGCAAGATAACAACCATCTGCACGAACAGATCGGCGACGTTTGTAGCAGCATGGACTATGAGCTCGGAGACCATGGCTGCCGTTACCCTTGACGCTGCATCACAGACAGGAGCGCCTGCGATGGCGTACTCAACGACGAACCTGCGTGCACGAATGGCAAAACATCATTATTTCGCATGAATCCAGGTTCTGTTTACAGCATCATGATGGTCTCAACCGTGTTTGGCGACATCACGGTGAACGCACATTTGAAGCGTGTATTCGTCATCGCCATACTGGCGTATCACACGGCATGATGGTATGGGGTGCCATTGGTTACACGTCTCGGTCACCTCTTGTTGGCATTGACGGCACTTTGAACAGTGGACGTTACATTTAAGATGTCTTACGACCGGTGGCTCTACCCTTCATTCGATCCTTGCGAAACCCTACATTTCAGCAGGTTAATGCACGATCACATGTTGCAGGTCCTGTACGGACCTTCCTGGATGCAGAAAATGGTCGACTGCTGCCTTGGGCACTACATTCTCCAGACTCTCACCAATTGAAAACGTCTGGTCAATGGTGGCCGAGCAACTGGCTCGTCACAATACGCCAGTCACTACTCTTGAACTGTGGTATTGTGCTGAAGCTGCATGGGCAGCTGTACCTGTACACGCATCCTTGCTCTGTTTGACTCAATGCCCAGGCTTATCGAGGCCGCTATTACGGCCAGAGGTGGTTTTTCTGGGTACTGATTTCTCAGGATCTACACCCAAATTGCGTGAAAATGTCATCACAGGTCAGTTCTGGCATAATATATTTGTCCAATGAATACCCGTTTATCATCTGCATTTCTTCTTGGTGTAGCAATCTTAATGGCCAGTAGTGTATCTTTGGGCGTTATAGAACCGTTGCCCTTCATCTACGTATAAACGATTAATCAGAAGTTATAAGTAAAGAATAACTGAAGCCTAGTAAAAGAAATAGCAAGAAGAAACATGGAATGCGTAAGACTTAATTTTATGCGCACTGTCTCATAATGATATTAGAACACATGGTATCAGACAAGAAAGAAAGCGAACGTCAATGGAAAATGTAATTTTAGTGACATAATGATCACCACACGATACAAACATTATAGGAATCGTTACTTCGACTAGTAAATTAATTAATTAATGAATAATTTGCCAGCCTAGTAGATGTGATAGCTAATAATGTCTTGGACACAGAAATAAAGAGAGATACAGGACGCAAAATGATGCCTTGTTTGCAAAGCAGACTGTATGATTTTAGTTAGCAAACTGCTCAGACATATTTGCAACTTCAGAGGACTAAATTTACCACCTTAAATTTCGTTGTCTGAATTACGTCATAGTTTACCAGAAAGGCCATAATGTAACTTATTGTCACTTACGTACGTATACTGGTGTTTCATTCACGATGTAATCATAAAAACTGTCAACAGATGTTCGTACGATTGTGTTCTGCACGGAAGATGGCATTCCGGTCAACGGAGAACCTTGCCAACGATGGCGTCAGGGCACCTCTCAAACGGGGTAGTGTTTGCCGGGTAGTCCCACATCCACAATAGCCGCGTAAACAGTTACAAACGGTGTAGTGTGGCACGGAGAAGACGCCTACCACACTCTCTGTGGTGGACGGCCAGAGGAAGGATGGAAGCAGGACAGTCTCAAACTGATGTGGCCCGATGACTTAATGTGAATCGTTCTGTTGTTTCTCAGATGTGGCGAAGGTTTATAAAGACCGCAACTGTATCCCAAAGAGCAGCACAGAGTGGCCTTTATTGTCGGAGACCCGCTGCATGTGTACCTCTGACGCGTCTTCACAGAAGGGAACGTCTAGAGCGGAGTCGTCATCATGCGACGTGGATTGTGGAACAGTGGGCCAATGTTCATAACACCGGGGAGTTCCGATTTTATCTGGAGGGCGATTCTCGACGTATTCGCATCTGAAGGTGGAACACCATTTCGCGATCCAAAAATTGTGGTAACAGACCGATATCGAGGAGGATCCCTAATGGTGAGGGCAGGGATTATGTTGACGAGTCGAACACATCTGCATCGAATTATATGGGTGAATCAGTAAGGCTTAACTGCTGTCAGATATTGTGACGAAATTTTGGAACCTCATGTACGGTTGTTGGGAGGAGCTGTGGGTCCAGAATTCGTACTTATGGATAATAACGCTAGATGTTATTCAGCACAGGTGGTTAACAGAGGATATTGCATGCACAACGTGGCCTGCTTTCTCTCCCGATTTGAAACTCATAGCGAAAGTCTGGGATGCACTAGGGAGACGCGTTGCATTACATCGGCACCCACTAATCATTCTCCAAGACTTGCTAGCAGCTCTGCAAGAAGATCGGGTGTGACTGTCTCAAGATGGGACTGATGACATTATGTACAGTTTGCCCCGTCGTTGTCAGGCTTCTATTGCTGTCAGTTTTGCTCCTCATGCTGAGCCCATTAACCAGTTGTCAGAATGTGTGTGCAGATCCATTTGTTTACGTTCCATATTCTTTACATTGTTTTTACATTACTATCAGCTGTTGATACTGTTTTGTGGCAAAATAAACGGAACCTTGCTAAATTTCCGTTTATTGCTTTTATTTTTGACATCAGCGGTAGTAGCCATTGAAGTTGTGACTGACATCATGCACGCCTTTATTATACTCCGATGCCGCCATAGGAATTGAATTTATAGTTTAAATGACTTCGAGTTAACAAATTCTCCTGCAGTGGCGTTTGCGTATTATTTAACCTAATATCCGTCGCCAGCAAGTACTTAAAGTTTCTTACACGAAGACGACAGCCTGTTCTGTAGAAAAAACATTTTATTAGAATCATAGTTTTCCGAATGGAATCTGTAATTTCTAATCAAAAAAAAAAAAAAAAAAAAAAAAAAAGAAAAAAAGAAAACAAAAATTCACGTAAAGGGACTTTATTACTTAAAAGTTACAATCAAGCGTGTCCTTTGCGCAAGAAATAGCAGTTTCCAATACACGACGAGAATGATACAAAGAAACACCTAACTTAGTTAAACTTGTAGTTCTACGACACAAGCAACGGCCACAATACCAGCCGGCCAGTTATCGCTGAGATTTTGCAGTTGTGCTTACGAGAAAACTCAACAGAACACGGTGCGTTTCGCTACTATGGCCTGTTTTGCTGACTCGCAACGACCAGAGTACCTATGTAACAGATTCGCAACCTACTTTTGCTTCGCTTACGTACCGTGGCAGAACTCTAAAACGATGGCTGATTACCTTCCACAGTACCGTTTCGTGAAACTGAACAAACACATCTATTTATCTGATTAGCAGCCTCGGTCTCTCGTAACTGCTATGGACTTCCGCCCTGCTCTCCGGTACCCAACGTCAACAAGAGCACACAGCTATTTTCGATTCGGGGAATTACAACAGAAAACAGAGGGCGGTCAAAGCAACACCAAAAATCCGTGATACTACAGCTGGAGGAATGGATACACATAAAACAGATTACTGTTTAGCGTCTTTCGATAATGCGCCGCCCACTAGAAGTGTGTTATAATGGAGGAAATATCCCATTCTCTTACAAGGGGAGTACCGCAGCTCGAACAGTGAAAAGTGTATGAAAATACTCGTAATTTTAAAACTCTACATATGAATTTATATCTTCTGAGAAACTCTACTTTCGTGCACTGTTAATGTATGGAGATAAACTAATTGAAAGTTGTAGAAATACAAAGTCATTGAGGAAATAATACCACATAACTGACGAATACTATCACCAGATTCACAAAAGTCATACATAAGCTAAACATTTTTGTGTTACATTGTATATTAACACGCGCAGAGTTACATTTTCCATAGTATAAATTGCAATGTATCCCACGTTCTTACTTTATTTGTCATGGAAATGCAAACATGGGTTATCAGGGAAGTCGTTAAGTGATTAAAAATCAGCGGAATAGGTCTGAGTCATTTTATTACTGTGGTATTTCATATTGGACTACTGCAGTTGATCGACTGGAAATTAAACAGCATATTCTCATGTCCTTGTCACTCGTATATGGTACAATTCCAGTATGCACAGTCTGAGAAAAATACTGAAGCACCCAGAATGGAAGCGGGAAACGACATGAAATCTCAGTGATTACGTAATTGAGTCAAATTTGCTAACACCTTGCCAATACGAGCCCACTTATCAGTAAGACCCCCCTGCACGCACTGATTCCGTTGGGAAGCGTGTTATAAAGCTGGTGTACCCTCTTCTGAGGCAAGCTAGTGTACAACTGTTATAACTGGTCCTTAGTATCCTGGACACTGCCTCTAAGATGCTGTTGACGTCCGAGCTGTTTCCAGACGTATTGTATCCAGGACATGGCTGGGTATCTTTTTGAACAAACTGCTGAGGTCCTCGATCCCTAGGCTTACGTACAACTTAATCTAACTTAAACTAACTTAACGCTAAGGACAACACACATACCCATGCCCGAGGGAGGACTCGAACCTCCGAGGGGGCGAGCCACGTGAACCGTGGCAAGGCGCTTCAAACCACGCGGCTACCCCGCGCGGCCATGGATGGGCATTTTGCTGGTCACGGATGTACATCAGCATCTCGTGGACAGTTCATAAAACCTTGTACCGTATGCGGACGGGCACTGTCCCGTTAAAAACTGCAGCACTGTACTGCGGCAGAATACAAATGACGCAGGATATCAATGATATACCGTCGTGCTCTCCGAGTTTCTTTATTTGCTGCCAGAGGTTACTTTGAGATACACCCGACGGCTACTCACATCATGATGCCACGAATAGCTCCGCTTTGCTTTTCCAAAACATTGGAAGAATGGGACCTCTTCCCAGATCCCTGCCATAGACGATATTGTATAGAACTGTGATTCATCGTTGAGCACAATGCTACGCCATTGATTTGCAATCCGTGCTTTCAGGTAACGGCAGAATTCCAAACACAGATGTTTGTTACGTTGTCTTAACGGCAGATTACGCATGAGAGAGTAATTCCTCATTCCGGCCGCTGTTAGTCTCCGATCAATAGTGCGGGATGATGAAATGTGTGAAGTGGTTACGATGCGACTGGTGCACAGCACCGTCACATCAGAATGCCCAGCATACCTTGATATTGCACACCTGTACCAGACGGCAAAGTGGGGACTCACGATGAGGCCACTTTCAAACTTTGTGTGGTTCTGATAACGCTGTCTCACACGTGTACGCGGCATCGCCATGTCCTTCACGGTTACCTCTCAACACCTAATGCTATTTCACGCCTCGTAACTCTAATTACTAAAACCTTGTAAAATTTGCGCTCGCAGTAGAGGGCATTTTGCACTTGATTTGGTATCTAACATAAGACTGGAGATATAATATTTCTAATTATCTAATGCATAACCTATAAATTATGACTGCACTTGAATAAAATTTGGGGTTCCGATATTTTAGTCGCAATGTAGCATGTCAACCACTTGAGTGTTCTGGGGTTAAATACCCTACCATGTGTGATAAAGAATACTAAACACGAACAACACATACGCGATTTGGTGTCCGTTCTAGCCATCTCAAAGCGTTGCAACCACAATCATTTACATACTCGCTGATGGTGTGTACGTGCATAAAGTTACACTGGTATCCTACCATGTCTACTGGGTGCCCGACTTTTTAGTTAGGTAGTGCGGCTACACGGAGCTGTTTCTTTATCGACTTATATTTCTGTAGTTACTAAAAAAAGACCTAGGATAGGATTTTTGTAATTTTTTATGTTTATAGTACGCCTAGTTCTGAACTAAGATGTTAGTAGACAAATGCAGTTCGATGCAACTCAAAAAATTTCTCGCGAAAAATGACTTGAAAGTATTCCGAGGACATTAATACCGTAAAGTGAGACCGATTTTTCACATGATAACGTAGCGCTGTGTAGAGTGCATTTCTGCCAGATGGGTGATCCGTGTTCGAATATTGGCTGGTGCAATTTTTTTTAAAAGGAGCATGTTCTACATGTATTTTCGTGAAGCATAAAATACATAGAGATGAGAAAAGAATATTTAACCCTCGAGACTTCTCGTTCGAGTCTAGTTTGGGCTGATATTTTTTTCGTTTTTTTCCATGCATTTCGAATACTTGCATCATTTAAATGTAAAATTCCTCGAATGTACAGTAGTTAACACATAACTGCCACTGTGTGAATACGCTCGTCATCTTATTTCCAGTTACGTATTGCACACAAAAATCGTTTCCATTGCAAATACGCTCTTAATGACAAATTTTCTATAAAAGATTGTTAATAAAGGTTGTTTCAATAAAAAATTTCAGCCACATTTTTTTGCTCTTGATGCATTCACGAAAATTCTTATAGAACATTCATTTAAAATTATTTATTTAAAAATATGTGTTGGCCAGGAGTCTATCCCAGGTTAGACCGACGCAAGTGAGCATTCTACCACAAAGTTACGCTGGTAGTCGAAAAATTGAAATTGCTTTAAGGTAGGGTATTGAAGTTGCTCGTAAAACTTAAAAATCACTATTTGCGGTATGTTTTAAGACTTGAAAGCATCTGTTTTCGTTGACTGATATTTCAGTTCTGGACTTCGCGTACCATAAATATAAAAATTACAAATATTTGTGGTCTCCATGTTGGATTCGATAACCACCAAGCTTAACTCTTCATGCTTGAGTATTTGCCTTGCTAGTAATTTGTAGCTGAAATCGAATTGCAGTAAGAGATCACATTAATAAACCACTTACATAAGCTTCGTCTGTTGAATAGTGGTACCAATTTTTTCGGAGACTAACGTATTTCTGTGTCAGTGTCCTATCGACGTAATGTATTGATAATGTCGTTGGGAGAAATCCACTTCCATGCGAACACTTAAATGTCAAGCAATCGAGTTTCGAGGGCAGACTCATTCATCTGAAAACTCTAGATCCTTACATTACTTAAAATCACCCGGAAAATTAATCAAAGTTTTCTCTCTAAAAGAGCTCTTAATGTTTTCCAGAAGCTAAATGAAAGAAAAGGAAACATAATTTCAGTAAGATGAAACATCTAGCTTAGAACCTGGCAATATTCCGCTCACTCTATTCGATCATTTTCAACTATATTTGTATGTAACCTTTAGTTTTATTACTTCTAGATAGCTGCCCATCTGGGACAGACTAGGGATAGCACGTTGTCACTCTCATATGGTTGTTTGAAGGGGGCATCGATTTCAGGAGAACTGTATTAGAATCTACTCTACATGCATCACGAAAAAAATTAATAAGCCATAAATTACAGATATTAATTTCGAGAAGAAGGAATTCACAGTCTCATCATGGAGAAAGCTTTTCCTAATTCACGAAGGCTGTTTAATGTATTAATATTAATGTAATTTAAAAAATGAAAGAGAGGTTGTTGTAGCGAGTCAGAATGTCCCGATACATGCGCATTCATAAAGGCGGCGAGAGAGACACAGGAGCTTGCTTTCATTATGTGAGTCTCATCAGTTCTTGCCGTCAGCTACGTCTCCAATTGTAATAAATTTATTTCGGTAATGAATATTAACCATCGACTGTCACTCCGCGTCATCCCATAAATTTCAATAGGAGGATGAATTGAGAAATACGAGGGGGAAACAGAGGCGTTGACCACCCGATAAAGCGAGAGCAGTTAGTTTTCAGCGACGTTTAGGACCATAATGCAGCGCCCACCATACGATCTTCGGGTGGGACGTTCAAATAAGACATAGATTGGCGTCTGAGACACTACATATATTATTTTGAGCAGAACATTAAAGCTATTGAGTAACATAGTAATCAGATCTCGAGAGAGCTTACAGAAAATCACCGGCTTTGTCCCGGCAGCCGTCCAATCGTGGTGCAAGCTGTACTATAGGTTCACGTTAACAGCATGCAATACTCCTTTCAGGGACCACGCAGTTGGTAATTTCAACGCAACAGATACGTATTGCAACGCTAGAAATCCATCACAAAAATTTTATTATATTGATACAGTGAAGCATTCAACTATCGTGAAGTAAAATCACGTCTTGTAGTATTAGGTTATTCATTTGGAAGAAATCGAGCTGAGACAACTGAATTTGGTATTAATTCTTCTCCACATGGTCACCCGCCGATGTGTTGCCATTTCCAAACTAAACACGACTTCATGAGCACTGGGTTATAAAAGTCTGCATTTGGGCTCTTGCATAATCCTCACACCTTGAAAATCACTTCATCAGCATTCAGGTAATGCCTCCCACTTCACGGTTTCTTCATTGGAGGAAAGAGAAAGTAGTCGATGGGTGCAATATCAGTAAAACACTGAGGTAATTTCAAAGCGCAGAGAAGCAGTATGAGTGGCTGTGTGTGCTGTGGAGAATGAACTGCGGCATTCTCATGAGCAAATTCTCCCTTCCATCCTCGACGGGTTCCCCGGATGCTTCGTCTCGACATCTTCCCACAACATCGTCAAGAAATTTTGTTAGTATGGTTCTGTAATGGTTTGTCCCATAAGAGAATTATCTGTTAGCGCCAAAGCAAGTAATTGTTGAAACTTCCTGGCAGATGAAAACTGTGTGCCCGACCGAGACTCGAACTCGGGACTTTTACCGTGAAAGGCAAAGGTCCCGACTTCGAGTCTCGGTCGGGCACACAGTTTTAATCTGCTAGGAAGTTTCATATCAGCGCACACTCCGCTGCAGAGTGAAAATCTCATTGAAGTAACTGTTACATAAACAAAGCGAGCATCAGCACAGATTCAAGAGAAATAAAAAACTAACTGGCAACCAAAATCAGAATGCAGCGAAAATGAACGTGATAAGAACCAAGGGAAAAGCATTCAACGGCTTTGAAAGTGAAATTTTGTAAACCAGTCTCAGCAAAAATGCTAAGAAGTGTTGCTCTTACGCGAAATTCGTAAGCTGTTCGAAATCCTCTACTCGTTCACTCAGTGACGATACTGACACCGAACCAGAAGATAACACAGAGAAGGGCGAAATACCGGAATATTGAAATCGGTCTTCTAAAATTGCTTTACCCTGGGAGACTCTAACACGGCCCCTCCTTTCAAACATCGTACGGGCGTAGAAATGCTGATATTGAGATAACTGATAGCGGAACAGCGAAGCAATTGCAACCGCTCATCGGTGGAAAGTCAACGGGACCGGATGAGATACCTATCAGATTCTACAAAGACTGTCTGAAAGAACTTGCTACCCTGCTAGCAGTACTTTATCGTAGATCGCTGGAGCAAGGAAGGGTACCTAGTGACTGGAAAAAAGCGCAGGTCTCTCCCGTTTTCAAGAAAGGTCGTAGAGCAGTTGCACGTAGTTATAGGTCCATAACGTTGATCTCAATGTGCTGTCGAATTGTAGGACATGTTTCATGTTAAAGACGTACGACGCCTTTGGGGGAAGAAAATCTCCTCTATAAAAATTAGCATGGATTCCGGAGACAGATATTTAGCGAAAGTCAGCTCGCTCTGTTCCTTGATGAGATCCACAGCGCTGTAGACAACGGCCGTCAAGTTGACGCCGTGTTGCTCGACTTCAGGAAGGCAATTGCCGCCCTCCCGCATTGTCGTTTCGTGGAAAAAATGCCAGCAGACAGAGAATCAGGCTAGACTTGCTGCTGAATTCAAGACATCCTTCTTACAAGAGCATAATCGTCAGAAGTAAATGTAATTTCCGTTGTGCCCTAATGAAATGTGATAGGAACATTATTGTATTCGATGTGTCTAACTGATCTAGTAGAAAGAGTCGGATGCTCTTTAGGACCGTTTGCAGATGATGTGGCTCTTTTTTTTTTTTGGTCATCAGTCTACTGACTGGTTTGATGCGGCCCGCCACGAATTCCTTTCCAGTGCTAACCTCTTCATCTCAGAGTAGCACTTGCAACCTACGTCCTCAATTATTTGCTTGACGTATTCCAATCTCTGTCTTCCTCTACAGTTTTTGCCCTCTACAGCTCCCTCTAGTACCATAGAAGTCATTCCCTCATGTCTTAGCAGATGTCCTATCATCCTGTCCCTTCTCCTTATCAGTGTTTTCCACATATTCCTTTCCTCTCCGATCCTGTATAGAACCTCCTCATTTCTTACCTTATCAGTCCACCTAATTTTCCACATTCGTCTATAGCAACACATCTCAAATGCTTCGATTCTCTTCTGTTACGGTTTTTCCACAGTCCATGTTTCACTACCATACAATGCTGTACTCCAGACGTACATCCTCAGAAATTTCTTCCTCAAATTAAGGCCGGTATTTGATGTTAGTAGACTTCTCTTGCCCAGAAATGCCTTTTTTGCCATAGCGAGTCTGCTTTTGATGTCCTCCTTGCTCCGTCCGTCATTGGTTATTTTACTGCCTAGGTAGCAGAATTCCTTCACTTCATTGACTTCGTGACCATCTATCCTGATGTTAAGTTTCTCGCTGTTCTCATTTCTACTACTTCTCATTACCTTCGTCTTTCTCCGATTTACTCTCAAACCATACTGTGTACTCATTAGACTGTTCATTCCGTTCAGCAGGTCATTTAATTCTTCTTCACTTTCACTCAGGATAGCAATGTCATCAACGAATCGCATCATTGATATAATTTCACCTTGTATTTCAATTCCACTCCTGAACCTTTCTTTTATTTCCATCATTGCTTCCTCGATGTACAGATTGAAGAGTAGGGGCGAAAGGCTACAGCCTTGTCTTACACTCTCTTAATACCAGCACTTCGTTCTTGATCGTCCACTCTTATTATTCCCTCTTGGTTGTTGTACATATTGTATGTGACCCGTCTCTCCCTATAGCTTACCCCTACTTTTTTCAGAATCTCGAACAGCTTGCACCATTTTATATTGTCGAACGCTTTTTCCAGGTCGACAAATCCTATGAAAGTGTTTTGATTTTTCTTTAGCCTTGCTTCCATTAGTAGCCGTAACGTCAGAATTGCCTGTCTCGTCCCTTTACTTTTCCTAAAGCCAAACTGATCGTCACCTAGCGCATTCTCAATTTTCTTTTCCATTCTTCTGCATATTATTCTTGTAAGCAGCTTCGATGCATGAGCTATGAAGCTGATTGTGCGATAATTCTCGCACTTGTCAGCTCTTGCCGTCTTCGGAATTGTGTGGATGATGCTTTTCCGAAAGTCAGATGGTATATCGCCAGACTCATATATTCTACACACCAACGTGAATAGTCGTTTTGTTGCCACTTCCCCCAATGATTTTAGAAATTCTGATAGAATGTTATCTATCCCTTCTACCTTATCTGACCGTAAGTTCTCCAAAGCTCTTTTAAATTCCGATTCTAATACTGGACCCCCTATCTCTTCTAAATCGACTCCTGTTTCTTCTTCTATCACATCAGACAAATCTTCACCCTCATAGAGGCTTTCAATGTATTCTTTCCACCTATCTGCTCTCTCCTCTGCATTTAACAGTGGAATTCCGTTGCACTATTAATGTTACCACCGTTGCTTTTAATGTCACCAAAGGTTATTTTGACTTTCCTGTATGCTGAGTCTGTCCTTCCGACAATCATATCTTTTTCGATGTCTTCACATTTTTCTTGCAGCCATTTCGTCTTAGCTTCCCTGCACTTCCTATTTATTTCATTCCTCAGCGACTTGTGTTTCTCTATTCCTGAGTTTCCCGGAACATGTTTGAACTTCCTCCTTTCATCAATCAACTGAAGTATTTCTTCTGTTACCCATGGTTTCTTCGCAGCTACCTTCTTTGTACCTATGTTTTCCTTCTAAACTTCTGTGATGGCCCTTTTTAGAGATGTCCATTCCTCTTCAACTGTTATCGGCGCTACAGTCTGGACCCGAGCGACCGCTACGCTCGCAGGTTCGAATCCTGCTTCGGGCATGGATGTGTGTGATGTCCTTAGGATAGGTTAGGTTTAATTAGTTCTAAGTTCTAGGCGACTAATGACCCCAGAGGTTAAGTCGCATAGTGCTCAGAGCCAACCTCTTCAACAGTACTGCCTACTGCGCTATTCCTTATTGCTATATATAGCGTTAGAGAACTTGAGACGTATCTCGTCATTCCTTAGTACTTTCGTATCCCACTTCTTTGCGTATTGGTTCTTTCTGACTAATGTCGTGAACTTTAGCCTACTCTTCATCACTACTGTATTGTGATCTGAGTCTACATCTGCTCCTGGGTACGCCTTACAATCCAGTATATGATTTCGGAATCTCTGTCTGACCATGATGTAATCTAATTGAAATCTTCCCGTATCTCCCGGCCTTTTCCAAGTATACCTCCTCCTCTTGTGATTCTTGAATAGGGTATTCGCTATTACTAGCTGAAGCTTGTTAAAGAACTCAATTAGTCTTTCTGCTCTTTCATTCCTTGTCCCAAGCCCATATTCTCCTGTAACCTTTTCTTCTACTCCTTTCCCTACAACTGCATTCCAGTCGCCCATGACTATTAGATTTTCGTCCCCCTTTACATACTGCATTACCCTTTCAATATCCTCATACACTTTCTCTATCTGTTCATCTTCAGCTTGCGACGTCGGCATGTATACCTGAACTATCGTTGTCGGTGTTGGTCTGCTGTCGATTCTGATTAGAACAACCCGGTCACTGAACTGTTCACAGTAACACACCCTCAGCCCTACCTTCCTATTCATAACGAATCCTACACCTGTTATACCATTTTCTGCTACTGTTGATAAGACAGTACCGATTTGCAGAATAGCGCAGGATTTTGGCTGTTGACTCTGAACGTAAATATAGGTTACGTATTGCGCATGCGTAGGAAAAGAAAGCCACTTTTGTAGAACTAAACTACTGTTAATATACTGTTGTAAACAGCATCCATCATAAGTTGTCTAGGAGTAAATATCCAGAGGGATCTTTAGTTATATGACCAAAGAAAATAAATAATCGGAAAAGAAGAAAGCAGCCTGATATTCAAAGGACGAATCTTAAGACAATGTAACTCATCCACGAAGGAAATCGTTTACAAGGCGCTTGTTTGGATGATTACTGTTCATCAGTCTGAGATCCTTGCCAGGTAGGAGTGATAGAGAAGATTCATTCGAAATAGTGTGTTTCACCACGAGACCGTTTAGTCGGCGCGGGTGCGTTACAGAGGTGCTCAGCAAACTCGTTTGGCAGACGCTACAGGAGAGACGTTGTGTGTTACGAAGAGGTTTACTACTGGAATGTCGAAATAATTCATTTCGGAAATAGTTGGACAACGTATTACTTTTCCCCACATACATCTCGCGAAATCACCTCGACGAGAAATTTCGAAAAATTGGAGGTAATGCAGAGGCTTACCGACAATCTCTCTTCCCATGTGACACTCGGCGGCGGAACAGGGAAGGGGGGAGCAGTTGATGGTACCGGAAGAACCCTCCGCCAAACACCGCTAGGTGGCTTGCAGAGTAGATGTATAAGTCCTAAGAAAGAGCCATCATCAACTTGCACGATGATACATGGGTCTTCGCCATTCTGGGCGATGGAGAATTACCATGTTTACTCTGCTTTCTTTGCCCTTTTGTCTCGGGGACATTGCGACACACCCACTACTTGTTCGTGGGGTCTAGTGCCCTAAGGAAGTAATCTGGATTGAACAGAGACAGAGGCGACATTCCATTACTGACAGAGTCCACTGTATATTCCAAAAGTGTGTGAAAAATCGCGGAACCCAGCGGACGGCGACCTTCGTGCCGCTAAAACCATCGTACAAGGTGTTGAAACCCGATCCGCGACTGTTTTTCACTTTTTCCAACATCACCTCAACTGCAGTACGGCTATGTTTAAGGGGAGTTTCTGATCGAGAGGTATGGGAAATGGGTGAAGTTCTGAATTTTTCTCATGCAAAGATTGTTTGCATTACGATAGACGTTTTACCATTTTATTACACGTACATTAGTGTATGAAAAAAGATCACACAGCAAATTAAACATGGCAGCGGCAGCCCTTGTGAAAGTACGTGCTTTGCGGCGAGTCCCGGTCTGCCGAAGCGTTCTACGGACCCGTAGCTATTTCTGAAATCCACAAAATAGAAAATTCTTAAATTATAATGAATCTGTGGCTCCATCACGATCAGTTTTTTAAAGACACCTAAGATATGGTAGCTATTGGAAAATCATGTCATTTCGTAGGCATGTTTTTCTAAGGTCAAATGTTTAAACTAATTATTTAATTTCGTACACAAAAAAGGGGTCGCTAAGGCCTCCTAAACTTTACTACCTTTCGTTTGAAAAAAATCGAAATAATCCGCCGAACCTCTGGAGCACTTAGCGCGCTCAATAATGTTGGTTCGAAAGAAACGTAGTTAATGTCTGGAGTAACAAAATGAAATGTTGCTTCAAAACTTGCGGTTAATATGCGATCCTAGGATCATAGGTATTATTCCTCTTCCTCAAACAAGCTCTGATTCCGAATTTGCTGCTGTATTTTTTTATTTAATTCGGGCTCTTTCAGCAAACTGAGAAATTTGTTGCTCCGCGGCGGCCACGTATCTCTCGTCAGGTAAAAGTCGCTGTTTCTCATTGGTGATATTCCACTCCCTTATCACACAACGCCAGTTAGCTCACGACAGTTCTAAAAGGTGAAAGGTGATAATGGCAGAGGTTCCTAGAGTGACACGAAACACAACGTTGATGTAGATCCTATAAAGCGAGGACGCAGACGGGCTTGGGTAATTCGAGTCGACACCACAGCATATTGAGTTAACACAGGTGCGTAATCTCTGTTGCCCTAACACACCCGACGGCGCTAACTGGGCGTGACTACCTCCCAGACGCAGTTACATCGCAAACAAACTTCCAATTGTCTATTATCTCTGTCTCTCGATATACCGTCGTTTGTATTAAAATGTACCTCAACGAAACCGGGCACCGAGTAGACTGCTACCTTTCACTGCCAGGATAAATAACATCCGCCACATATGACTGCATTTCCACCATAGGAATGGCGTGGCGTTGTTGTTTTTCTTTTTCTTTTACTGAAACTATAGAATTTTGACAGAACGGTTCTTTCAGCACCTTCTCTAAATTTCACCTCCTGCCGCAACCTGTGGCTCTTCGGTACAATCTCAGTCAATATTTATAGCACCAGCTACGATCAGTTCCTCTCTCCGTGACTCTTTTATAAACATTTATATCCGTTCATTCCAATAACCAAAGAACTAAAACACTGAGGAATAACTTTGATTTGAAACTAGCAGAAGGTCTACATTAGATTTAAGAGAGGAAACACTAATGCGAAAATTTGAGGTCATTTGATGTTCACTGGAGACCGATTCTTACTACCGTCAACGGATATTTCGCATAAGGACCAAGAAGACAAGAGAAATTAGGCCTCGTGCAGAGGCCTATAGACAGTAGATTTTTGGACAACATGGTTGTGGAGATGAAGCAGCGATTAGTATGATTAATCAATTATTCAAAAACAGTCTTCATCGCATTTATTATTATTATACTGCCAACCGGTTTCAGCCCGGCGTAGGGCTCATCTGGGCGTTTACACCATTTGTCGATTGCTGGTGGTGTCACCCCTGTCTACATGACGGCAGGAAGTTGATAGTTGGCGCTATAATAATAATAATAAATGCGATTAAGGCTGTTTTTGAATAATTGTTATAGACAGTAGTTTCTCCATCGCTCTATTTGTGATTGGAACAGAAGAGGAAATGATTATGAGAGTACCATACGGTGGCTTGCGGAATATGTATGTGGATCTAGAACCTACCACCCGGCAGAATATGTGTGCATCCTGCAACAGTCCTCAGTACCAATAAAGCCTTCATCCGTCCTATGCATTTGCTGTGTGAAAGTAACTTAAGTAATCGCTTTACCGAAGTTCTATTCATTTTCGCTTCTCTAGACGAATACATTACCAAATACTCACTACCGTCTCACTCTTCACACAAATTTCCGGCTATCCTATACACCCCACGAATTTGACTCCAACAATTCCATTATTTGCCCTCTAATTTGTAGTCCTTGTCTGCTTCCGAATCTATACCTTAACAAACTACATCTTCCAGGAAAAAAGAAAGAAAGAAACGTCTTGACAATTGCCACGTCTTGGATATCTAACAGATCCGCTATCGTCCCCCACAAGAAGATTCCCTTTCCTTTTCCCATCCTCTTTTGAACTTTCGTCACCAGAGCCATGGTTTGACCACCACTCCAGTTAAACCTATAGTATGTCCCATGTCCCCCTACCGTTCAATTTCCTTCAGTTACTCCTGCTCCCCTATATCAACCGTCCTGCTCCATTGATACCCCACGCTTTACACAACCAGATCCTCTCAGACATTCCTGCCTAGAGGTATCAGCTCGAAATATAGGCCCTTACCGTTTTAGTACAGTGAAGTGCTTCACCACTTTTGTCACCAATATCATCAACATGTAGCCATTTACTTGATGCCACTAGCCCACAATATGAGTGAATAAATTGATAAGAAAGGAAAAAGTCGTTACATATAAATATTGATTTGAAAATCAGTTCTAGACCTACTTTCTTAATGATACGTTTACTTAGAAATGTAACAGAGAACAGAACATAATAATAAGTGGCCGGCCGCGGTGGCCGAGCGGTTCTAGGCGCTTCAGTCTGTTACTACGCGGCTGCTGCGGTCGCAGGTTCGAATCCTGCCTCGGTCATGGATGTGTGTGATGTTCTTACGTTAGTTAGGTTTAAGTAGTTCTAAGTCTAGGGGACTGATGACCTGATATGTTAAGTCCCACAATGCTTAGAGCCATTTGAACAATTTTAATAATAAATTGCTCAAAATTACTCAAACACGTTGTCCAAATGTATGGAAGCACGGCGTGTAGATAAATATAAAGATCTCTCGGTGAGGTGAGCTAATAACATATATCCATGGTTCCAGCTACGATATTGAAATTGAAAATGGGAAGTCCTTTCTGTGCTTGTGGTTGCAGCATTATAATGTTATGGTCACTTTTTTCATGTCTCTGTGCTAAACAGGTGTAATGTAAAGCTTGTATAAATTGTCCTTTGTTATAGAAGAAAACAGAGCAATTTTTATTTTAATATGATAAACGGTAATAATAGAGGAGAAGGAAATGAAGTTGTATATTTCTTCACTGGTTCTTTATTTGCACTGGGAAACAAAGTGAAGGGAATATTTATCAGCAACTATCAACTATAACTTAGGAATCTATTGGACTGAAATAACATAGCCTAATATATTATTTTGTAGGCATTAATATTGCGAGATAAACCTTTCCTCCTATCAATAGTAGTGTGTATTTAGAAACAAGAATTCCGTGACTAATAGATTAGTAATTTCGCTTTAAATTCTAACTGATGAGCGATCTTGCTGCACCTCATAGAACGGGTATTTCTAGAGTGAACGATGAACCGCGACAGACTCCTTCTGGGTAGACAGCTGAGACGTAGCAATAATTTTCCCTGATAACAGTAAGTCGCAAGACAGAACGGAAGTTATAAGTTTAAAAATACAATTCTCATTAAACACATTACGATCGTTAAACACATTAGTGGCAGCTTTGCTCAATGCTAATAATCAACAACAGTGGCGTAGTCCACAGGTTTCACGGGTCGTTCTCTGGTGTACACATTCCTCAGGCTACGTGTCAACCGTCAGTCTAACCAGAAGCCGTCTGCCGTGGTTCACTCTTCGCTTTAGGAACATTAGCGCGATGAGATACAACGAGATCGCTAATCAAATGGCTCTGAGCACTATGGGACTTAACATCTATGGTCATCAGTCCCCTAGAACTTAGAACTACTTAAACCTAACTAACCTAAGGACAGGACATAACACCCAGTCATCACGAGGCAGAGAAAATCCCTGACCCCGCCGGGGATCGAACCCGGGAACCCGGGCGCGGGAAGCGAGAACGCTACCGCACGACCACGAGCTGCGGACAAGATCGCTAATCAGCTCGAACAGAAAACGTATTTACTGAGCTGTTAATCGTGGAATTCCAGGTTCTAAATACGCACTGTTGTTGCTCGGAAGAAGGGTTGGCTCTTCATCAACATCTACATTTACATCTACATGGATATTCTGGAAATCATATTTAAGTTCCTGGCATAGGGTTCATCCAACTCTTTTCACAATTTCATATGGCGCGCGGAAAGAATGAACACTTATATCTTTCCGTACGAGCTCTGATTCCCCTTATTTTATCGATGTGGTCGTTTCTGCCTATGTAAGTCGGTGTGAAAAAAATATTTTCGCAATCGGAGGAGAAAGCTGGAGATTGGAATTTCGTGAGAAGATCCCGTCGCAACGAAAAACGCCTTTGTTTTAATGACGTCCAGCCCAATCCTGTATCATTTCAGTGACACTCTCTCCCATTTATCGCCATTATACAAAACGTGCTGCCCTTCTTTGAACTTTTTCGATGTACTCCGTCAGTTCTATCTGGTAAGGATCCTACACCCTGCAGCAGTATTCAAAAAGACGACGGACAAGCGTAGTGTAGGCAGTCTCTTTAGTAGATCTGTTACAGTTTCTCTGTGCCCTGCCAATAAACAGCACTCCTTGGTTTGCCTTCCCCACAACATTTTCTGTATGTTCCTTCCAATTTAAATTGTTCGCAATTGTAATTCCTATGTATTTAGTCGAATTTGCGGCCATCAGATTTGACTGATTTATCGTGTAAGTTTAATGGATTCCTTTTAGCTCTCATGTGGATGACCTCACACTTTTCGTTATTTTCGGTAAACTGCCAATTTTCGCACTATACAGATATCTTTTCTAAATCATTCACCGGTCTGTTTTGATCTTCTGATGACAGCGTCATATGCAAACAACCTAAGACGGCTGCTCGGATTGACTCCTAATTTTATATAGGTAAGGAACAGCAAACGGCCTACAACACTGCCTTGAGAAATGACAGAAAATACTTCCGTTTGACTCGATGACAAGAATTCACGAGTCCAGTCATGCATCTGAGACGATATTCCATAAGCACGCAATTTCACTACAAGGCGCTTGTGTGCTACTGTGTCAAACGCCTTCCATATATCCAGAAATATGGAATCCATTTGAAATTCCTTGACAATAGCACGCAGCACTTCGTACGAGTAAAGAACGATGTTTTGTAGATCTGTGTTAGCTATGTGTCAATAGCCCGTTTTCCTCGAGGTAATTCACAATGTTCGAACACAATATATGTTCCAAAATGTGCTGCATATCGACATTATGAAATGCGTCTTTAATTTAGTTAATTGGTATACAGTCTGAACTGGAGGACTTGCTTTTATTAAGTGATTTAAGTTGCTTCACTACTCCGAGGTTATCTACATCTATGCTACTCATGATGGCAGCTGTTCTTGATTCGAACTCTGGAATATTTACTTCGTTTTCTTTGGTGAAGGAATTTCGGAAGACTGTGTTTACTAACTTTGCGTAGGCAGCACTGTCTCGGATAGAATCTCCACTGCTATTGCGCAGTGATTGCGTTTTTACGCTGGCACAATTCACATACGACCAGAAACTCTTTTGATTTCCTTCCAGTTTTCGAGACAAAGATTCGTTGTGGAAACTGTTATAAGCATCTCGCATTGAAGTCCGAGCTATATTTCGAGCCGCTGTAAGAGATTGCCAGTTTTAGAGATTTTGCGCCTGCTTAAATTTGGCACGTTTATTTCGTTGTTTCTGCGACAGTGTTCTAACCCTTTTGTTTACCACTGGGGATCACCTCCGTCGTAAATTGTTAATTTGGAAGGAGTGGAGGTTGTCTCTCAGGAATGTGTCAAGTAAATTTTCATCTGCTTTTTTGAACTGGTATATTTTCCGTTTATTTTTGGAGGATTTGGGGGTTACAATATTCAGTCTCGCCACGACAACCCTGTGTTCACTAATCCCTGTATCCGTTTTGATGCTCGTCATTAACTCAGGATTATTTGTTGCTAAGAGGTCAAGTGTGTTTTCGCAAACGTTTATTAACTGCTCGAAATAATTTTCAGAGAATGCGTTAAGGACAACTTCGGATGACGTTTTGTGCGTACCTCCGGAATTAAACATGTGTTTTCGTCAACATATCGAGGGTAAATTAAAGTCATCACCAACTATAATTGTGTCAATAGGATACGTGTTTGAAATCAATCTCAAATTTTCTTTGAATCTTTTAGCAGGCTTATCATCTGAATTGGGAGGTCGGTAAGAGGATCCAATTATTATTTTATTCCTGTTCCCAAGAATAATCTCTGGCCGTAGTAACTTACAGGAACTATCTACTTAACTTTCGCGATAATCTAAACTACTTCTAACAGCAACAAACACGCTACCGCGAACTTTGCTTAGGCTATCCTGTCGGTACACCGGTAGGTTCTTCACAGATATTGCTGTTGAACTTATCTCAGGCTTTAGCCAACTCTCAGTGGCTATACCGATTTGGGCATCACGGTTTTCTATTAGCGTTTGGAGCTCTGGTATTTTGCCAACACTGCTACGACAATTTACAACTGTTATACCGAAGGTTCCTTTATCTACGTACGTTTTTCCTCTGTTCAGCCTGCACCCTTTGTGACTGAAGCCCTTTTTATGTTTCTCCTCTAACCTACAAATTCGCCCAGTCCACGCCACATGGCCCCTGCTTCCCGTGTAGCCGCCTCCTGTGTGCAGTGGACTCCTGACCTATTCACTGGAACCCCAACCCGATACCCAATCACCCCATGGCGTAATTCGAAGAATCTGCAGCCTACACGGTCGCAGAAACGTCTGAGCCTCTGATTCAGACCCTCCACTTGGCTATATACCAGAGGTTCTTAATCGGTCCTGTCGACAATACTGAAAGTGGTCAGCTCTGCTTTCATCTCGCAAGCAAGACTGGTAGCCTTTACCACTTCTGTTAGCCGCTCGAAACCAGAGAGAATCTCTTCCGATCCAAAGTGACACACATCATTTGTAACGACGTGAGCCACATCTGCAGTTGGCTGCTCCCTGTGCTCTTAATGGTATCCAGAAGGACCCGTTCCACGTCTAGAATGACTCCACCCGGTATGCACACGGAGTGCACATTGACTTTCTTTTCCTTGTTGGCAGCCATGTCCTTAAGGGGCAGCTATCGCTCCTAACGTTGGAGATTCCAACTGTCACTGTAATTGTCCGGATCTTGTAGGCTGAGAGGTTTCCCCTGGAACAGATCAGGCGACTGCATCTGTCTGTTAATGTCAGCCACAGACAGCACCTCTAACCTGTTTGACAGACCAGGGAGGCCTTACGTGCGGCTCCCTGGGAAGTGTTTCGCCGCCTGCAACGCCCCGGAGCGACCTCCCACTCGACCACAGGTGAGGGGTCAGCCTCAGTGCGAGCAGTAACTGGGCTGGCCACCGATGAGAACGGATCGGAGGATTCGGACGTGCTGGACGTCCGATGGATCCCCACAGCTGGCCCGCAACAGTGGTGCCCATTCACTGCAGCTTCAAGCTGTGTAACCGAAGTCACGACAGCCTGGAGTTGAGAGCGAAGTGTCACCAACTTGGATCGCACCCACACACAACAATCGCAGTCCCTGTCCATACTAAAGACCGTTGGTAACTAAACTACCGAGATAACTGGTCAAACTAACAGGACCGTGGAGGACCGATGTACTGAGCATAAACGGCACACACGATTACAGCAGCCAAGTAGATCTGCTATTGCCGAACATTGCTTGGATACTGGTCACCCCATGTTATATAATAACACCGAGATATTGGCACGCACGTCCAGCTATTGGGACAGTGTTACTAGGGAGGCAGTTGAGATTAAATTAGCGAGCAACCTCGTTAACAGGGATGGAGGTTTCTGTTTAAACTCTGTTTGAAATCTGGCTCTTTCCCTTGTCCAAACACAGAGGGACAGAGTCAATGCTACCTCACCTGCGAATTGATAGTCTCTCTATCAATAGCTCTGACTTTGGTCATCTTTGCTGGCACTAGTGTTCAGTGTGTGTGTTACCTTTCCTGCTTCAGTCCGAGAACCGAGGTTTTAAATTTGCATGTACGCCGCCTGTCCGTTGCAGTTTGCCTTGAAAATTGTGGGGTGTTCTCACGCTGAAATATCGGCGGTCGCTGAAAGTGTTACCTGGGTGAATTCCCAGAAGTTATTTGGAAGTTGTTTACGCCAAGAGAAACTCAGGTCTCACAACGACTACACTGTTTTCCGCGTCCCACACTGTGACATGCTTTATGCAACCTACACTTCTAGTGGTGCCACCTGACGTCTGTGGGTCGTGATTGCATGTTGACGTCGGACGTGGGCGGCGATCATCTTAATATTGTTTTAACTTGCAATACCGTAAAGACCTCTCAATCTCATTGTTACTGAAAGCAAAAAGAGTCAAATGTTAAGGAATGTATGCATTACACACTGTTTGATGTAGTGCCATATATCTTCCAACACACGTACATGTAGTATACAACCCATCAACATCGCAACTTGCTGTAACACAAAAGAATAATGTAATTTGTAACATAATTTATTTGAACCAGTAACCGCAACATTTTCCCTTTTTTGTTCAAGGCCGCCTTTGCGGCCGAGTATTTGGCAAACGCCAGCAAGAAGTGGCTCAGATCCGCCACTGCCGTCGTATCATGATCACCGTGTCCAGAATCAATGATTTTCACATTGATTTTCAGCCGATATAGATGGGTAGGGTAACACTCCTGTCCTAGCATCATGCCCTTGACAGACGTCACATGACGTCGAGTAAGCTTCATCGAGGTGTACTGTGGCTGAGAAGAGACGTTGGGTTCTATGGCCACGCCATAGTGGCCCTTATAGTGCTCGGAGATGTCCCATTCACAATTCCAGTCGTGATAAGCAGATTCATTGACCGTTCCATTGTAATCCGTGCAATGATGATGATGACGATGATTTTTGGTTTGTGGGCGCAGTTGTCAGTTTCCGTACACATTCCCAGTCTTTACACAGTCCAGTCCCGCAACTTACGGAATGGCGACAAACTAATGAAGACAGTACAAAATCCAGTTCCTGGGTGGAGAAAATCCCTGATCCGGCAGCGAATCGAACCCGGGACCCTGCCATCCTGAGGCAGCAACGCTAGCTCCTAGACCACGAGCTGCGGAAAAATTCGTACGAGGGATCGCTGTTGGACGTAACTGTTCTTCCGTAATGCCCCTCTTAGTGAGGCCATCCATAGTTTCATTCTGGAGAATGGCCTGATGCCCCTCTATCCAAAGTACGCGGACGATAATGCCTAATGTCCACGCGTCTGTTATGACCTCCAAGACATTCACGACATGGCTGTTAGTCTGTTTATGAAACGCTGGCTGTTGTAGAATCTTTGGGAACCCGCGAGGATCAATACTAGTGGGAAAGTCTGTGTGCCATAGTAAATAGCCTCCCAGATGGCCCATGAGTCCGGCGTGGAGAAACACGATTCTGTCGGCAGTGCCAGCGTTTGGTATACCAGTGGCCGGCTACCGACTTAGACCATCTTCTATGACTAGTGACGTTTTTCTTAAGCAGCACCGTGAGCAGAGAGCTCTAATGTCAACAAAGAAGTTGCTTTTCCTCAGGGAGTTGTAAAAGTTACGCATTGTGATCATGTCAAAAGTTTCAAGTTTAACATCTCCTGAAATCCGACACTATGGTTAGTGTAATTCCTATTCCATTCTGTACCATTTACGGTTAGATACTCTTAGCCGAAGAGCTTTATTTTAGTCCGAGAGGCTAAAACGAAACAGGACATTCGACGCGTTCTGTATGCATCGAAGAGCACTCTCGCGGTGGAGTGCGGAACTCAATTACATTACTGAGGCAACACCGGGCGGGCCAGCGAGAGCGCTAACACGCGACCTCGCCGCGGCGGAACAGACGAACCGCTCTCTGGCACCTGTGAATTCAAGGAAAATATGCCACCCAACTAGCGATAAGTTAGCCCAGCCAGCCTACCTCATACAGTACAAATGGCTTATCATATGCATGATCGACCATGGACCTCTTGTTTGCATATGGCTCCACAAAGATTCCATAAAGTCTGATGATCCTTCGTAACAGTCCTCCATGGTGGAACAGCAGGATCGCATCCTGTGACAAGTTAAAATGAGTCGGCAGCAGAGTAAGTGCGATTAGAAAAGATACGAAGCGAAAATTATAATAGCCTAGAATTACGTAAAACCAAAATCCAACGTGTAATGATGCAACCGGAGAAGCTCTGTGATATGAGACAAGGTAGGACAGATTAAAGCAGAAGGGATCATGAGTAAATGTGCCACAATCTGCATTACCACCTTAGTATTGAAGAAGTAGCTGTAGCTTTGTTAGCAGACTACGTTATAGGAATTCAGGGCCGCCTATTATGAAAACAACTGCTCTTAATAAATGTGTAAACATGTCTCAGCACCTTTTTGCCACTGTCAGTGGGCACCTCTTATTTTCTACACATCTGGGTTCTGTAGGACCCTGTTTACATTATAGTATACTAGTAGCGTGTCATCCTTAATGTTATATTCGAATATCCGTGCTTATTTCATTATCCTCTGTTGTGGAAACAAAGGGAAAAAAGCGATGAATCTTTTATGAGGAAATTCACTCGCAGGTTAACTGTTCTGATTCTGTTTGTCTACAACTTATTGATGTTCAGTTTTTTTCTAAGACAATAAATCTGAATACACTACTGGCCATTAAAATTGCTACACCAAGAAGATGACGTGCTACAGACGCGAAATTTAACCGACAGGAAGAAGATGCTATGATATGCAAATGATTAGCTTTTCAGAGCATTCACACAAGATTGGCGCCGGTGGCGACACCTACAACGTGCGGACATGAGGAAAGTTTCCAACCGATTTCTCATACACAAATAGCAGTTGACCGGCGTTGCCTGGTGAAACGTGTTGTGATGCCTCGTGTAAGGAGGAGAAATGCGTACCATCACGTTTCCGACTTTGATAATGGTCGTATTGTAGCCTATCGCGATTGCGGTTTATCATATCGCGACATTGCTGCTCGCGTTGGTGGAGATCCAATGGCTGTTAGCAGAATATAAAATCGGTCGGTTCAGGACGGTAATACGGAACGCCGTGCTGGATCCCAACGGCCTCGTATCACTAGCAGTCGAGATGACAGGCATCTTATCCGAATGGCTGTAACGGATCGTACAGCCACGTCTCGATCCCTGAGTCAACAGATGGAGACGTTTGCAAGACAACAACCATCTGCACGAACAGTTCGACGAAGTTTGCAGCAGCATGGACTATCAGCTCGGAAACCATAGCTGCGTCTACCCTTGAAGCTGCATCACAGACAGGAGCGCCTGCGATAGTGTACTCGACGACGAACCTGGGTGCACGAATGGCAAAACGTAACTTTTTCGGATGAATAGGGTGCCATTGGTTACACGTCTCGGTCACCTCTTGTTCGCATTGACGGCACTTTGAACAGTGGACGCTACATTTCAGATGTGTTACGACACGTGGCTCTAACCCTTCGAAACCCTACATTGCAGCAGTATAATGCACGACCGCATGTTGCAGGTCCTGTACAGGCCTTTCTGGATACAGAAAATGTTCGAATGCTGCCCTGGCCAGCACAATCTCTAGATCTCTCACCAACTGAAAACGTCTGGTCAATAGTGGCCGAGCAACTGGCTCATCACAATACTCCAGTCACTACTCTTGATGAATTGTGGTATCGTGTTGAAGCTCCATGGGCAGCTGTACCTGTACACGCCATCCAAGCTCAGTTTGACTCAATGCCCAGGCGTATCAAGGCCGTTATTTCGGCCAGAGGTGGTTGTTCTGGGTACTGATTTCTCAGGATCTATGCACCCAAATTGCGTGAAAATGTAATCACCTGTCAATTCTAGTATAATATATTTGTCCAATGAATACCCGTTTATCATCTGCATTTCTTCTTGGTGTAGCAATTTTAATGGCCAGTAGTGTACCTCAAAGTCCCTCAGCATCATTGTTAGTACAGAAGTACGTCACTGCCCAGTCACGTTAACATGACCACACGTCAAAGGCCTGAATAACAATGTTTTGCAGGGCGTGCAGCTAGAGAGGCAGGGAGGTTCTGGAAGCCACCGACTGGGATGTGGCGCCATGCCGACTCCAGTGCCGTTGCCTGTTGAGAATCCATGCCGTGAACATCGCGATTTACGCTTAAATTTGGGGAATTTACTCGCTAGGGAAACACGGTAAACTCATCGTGGTTCTCTCCGAACCATGCACTTACACAGACAGCTCTGCGGCAAGTCGCACTGTCCTTCTGGTAGATGCCACCGCTACGACGAAAAGACAAGCTGCATGTAGAGGTTCCCAAATCTACATACAAACTTGTGTTGATTCAGTGTGTCTTCCAGAATGACTAGATCTCACAGGGAATTCCGCAGACCGTAACGCTCCCTCCTCCAGTCTGAACCCTTTATACGGTTGTTGCGGGGTATTTGCTTTCAGGCGTTTCACGTCGATGCGGGATTCGTGATTCGTCTGAAAAAGGGCCCCCTGCCGCCCCTCAGGGGACGTCCAGTAGCAGTACTGTCGTGCCCATTCCAGCCTACAGGGGCGCCATTCTACCAAGCATGAATTACTTTAACAACGGCAGCGGTCGAATAGTTTACAAAGTGATAAATTTCGGAAATACTTACGCCCTAAGAACGAAAGCCAATGATAATGCCCGTATTGCGTCTGATATATCACTTCGTTTCTCTATTACGATTCCGACTAAACTGGTTTTCGATCCCCCTCAAACCGAAACTCTTTATTACCATCCTTTACTAGTATTGCAATGTACCATTTGTCGCCTGCGAGAGGTTATTACACGTGAACCTCGAAAGTAGGTGGTGGTCACCTTGATGTGACTGGACCGTAATTTTTATCAGAAGGAAGATGGACACAGTCAGGATTTAGTTTTTCTCTAAACTTTTGGACGTTACGTTCTAATACACTAGTTCTGACACTATGATGCCAAGAAATGCATAGCATGCTTAACCGCTAATGTAAGGTTCAATAATTTTTGGAGGATGGTAGATCCCACAGGGAATTCCACAGACCGTAACGCTCCCTCCTCCAGTCTGAACCCTTTATCCGTTATGTCAAAAAGTGAGATGTACCAGTAACATTATATGGAAAAATGCCATTGCTATGGAATCCCTGGAGACTAAAAACCGTTCGAGGTGTCATTTCCGGATGTGTTGCCCGCATCTCGTGGTCGTGCGGTAGCGTTCTCGCTTCCCACGCTCGGGTTCCCGGGTTCGATTCCCGGCGGGGTCAGGGATATTCTCTGCCTCGTGATGGCTGGGTGTTGTGTGCTGTCCTTAGGTTAGTTAGGTTTAAGTAATAGTTCTAAGTTCTAGGGGACTTATGACCACAGCAGTTGAGTCCCATAGTGCTCAGAGCCATTTGAACCATTTGAACCGGATGTGTTGCACGCCTAGAGACTTGAATGCAATATCCTGTTCGTTCCAGAAGGTGGGTTCATGAAATTTGAGAAGTTGTTCTCAGTATATATGCCAATATGAAGAGCCTGGATGAAAGTTACGAGAAGAATTATTTTTCTCAACCTGTGAAATCCACACAGCATTCGGTCTGACAACAGGCCGCACTTCGCGATGGAAAAAATCGAAGAATATCTAAGGAAAATCAGTATTCGTGAATGTAATGTGACGATTTATTTTGCGCAAGGTATATGAACGAGAGACAAAGTTCAGAACAGAAGTGGCATGCATTGCTTCGGCAAGCGTATTGCCACTTTGAACAAGTAATCGATAATACGAGGGTAGTCCAGAAAGTAAGTTTCGATCGGTTGCGAAATGGAAACCACAGTGAAACCAAGAAAGGTTTTATTTCCAACAGTTAGGTACACCTTCCTCCTACTTCTCTACATAGTCGCCGCTCCAACTTCGAGTGCTGCCGTAGTGTTGTATCAACTTTCCAGTATCCTCGTCATAGCAAGCAGCCGCATGTGCTTTCGGCCAGTTATCTGCACTGGTCTGCAGCTCGTTGTCTGTGGAAAAATTTTGTCTTCATAGCCAGAGGTTCTGGTGAGCAGAGATGAGACTCAGGGGGAGCCAATTACGCACTGTATTGTGGGTGATCACTTCTCATCGCAAACACCGCAGGAGCGTCTTCATTGCCCCTGCAGTGTGAGGCCCAGAATTGACATCAAAAAGGAACTTTTCGCAGTTGTGTTATGTGGGTTGCATGACACAGGCGAAATCTCTAACCACGCCCTCATACGCTGTTCCATAAGCATCTTTACGTGTTCATTGTTCACTCAAAACTGAAAACAGCGACGCGCCACGATCAACGGTCTTACTGGAGACACTGCCCAACACATCTGTGCAAAGCTTTACCGGGTTTTGGGACCGATCGGAACTTACTTTGGGGACAACCCTCTTATCAGAGATGGAACGACTGGTTGAGCACCGATGGAACTTTTGGTTTGACAGCTGCAACACAATTTGTTTCCAATGGAGGAAGCTACAATTTTTAAAATTTTGATGTTATACACTCCTGGAAATGGAAAAAAGAACACATTGACACCGGTGTGTCAGACCCACCATACTTGCTCCGGACACTGCGAGAGGGCTGTACAAGCAATGATCACACGCACGGCACAGCGGACACACCAGGAACCGCGATGTTGGCCGTCGAATGGCGCTAGCTGCGCAGCATTTGTGCACCGCCGCCGTCAGTGTCAGCCAGTTTGCCGTGGCATACGGAGCTCCATCGCAGTCTTTAACACTGGTAGCATGCCGCGACAGCGTGGACGTGAACCGTATGTGCAGTTGACGGACTTTGAGCAAGGGCGTATAGTGGGCATGCGGGAGGCCGGGTGGACGTACCGCCGAATTGCTCAACACGTGAGGCGTGAGGTCTCCACAGTACATCGATGTTGTCGCCAGTGGTCGGCGGAAGGTGCACGTGCCCGTCGACCTGGGACCGGACCGCAGCGACACACGGATGCACGCCAAGACCGTAGGATCCTACGCAGTGCCGTAGGGGACCGCACCGCCACTTCCCAGCAAATTAGGGACACTGTTGCTCCTGGGGTATCGGCGAGGACCATTCGCAACCGTCTCCATGAAGCTGGGCTACGGTCCCGCACACCGTTAGGCCGTCTTCCGCTCACGCCCCAACATCGTGCAGCCCGCCTCCAGTGGTGTCGCGACAGGCGTGAATGGAGGGACGAATGGAGACGTGTCGTCTTCAGCGATGAGAGTCGCTTCTGCCTTGGTGCCAAAGATGGTCGTATGCGTGTTTGGCGCCGTGCAGGTGAGCGCCACAATCAGGACTGCATACGACCGAGGCACACAGGGCCAACACCCGGCATCATGGTGTGGGGAGCGATCTCCTACACTGGCCGTACACCACTGGTGATCGTCGAGGGGACACTGAATAGTGCACGGTACATCCAAACCGTCATCGAACCCATCGTTCTACCATTCCTAGACTGGCAAGGGAACTTGCTGTTCCAACAGGACAATGCACGTCCGCATGTATCCCGTGCCACCCAACGTGCTCTAGAAGGTGTAAGTCAACTACCCTGGCCAGCAAGATCTCCGGATCTGTCCCCCATTGAGCATGTTTGGGACTGGATGAAGCGTCGTCTCACGCGGTCTGCACGTCCAACACGAACGCTGGTCCAACTGAGGCGCCAGGTGGAAATGGCATGGCAAGCCGTTCCACAGGACTACATCCAGCATCTCTACGATCGTCTCCATGGGAGAATAGCAGCCTGCATTGCTGCGAAAGGTGGATATACACTTTACTAGTGCCGACATTGTGCATGCTCTGTTGCCTGTGTCTATGTGCCTGTGGTTCTGTCAGTGTGATCATGTGATGTATCTGACCCCAGGATTGTGTCAATAAAGTTTCCCCTTCCTGGGACAATGAATTCACGGTGTTCTTATTTCAATTTCCAGGAGTGTATAAAGAAAGAAAGCACCAGCACATGTAAACGTAACGAAGATAACCGACAAGGCATTAATGTTTCAAAACTGGATTTTTATTAAGCGAAAATTAAAGATAAATGACAAACTCACACAGAAAATTAAGAAGTACATGCACATCGACTATGGACCTTTCAGAGTTCTTGGTAGACATCATGTTAATGCCTACCAATTTAAACATTCTACGAATAAGTAGTGGTATTGCATGAGTAATATAATAGTTCTTTAAAAATTTATCGAGAACAGCACGAGCAAAGCCTCCCATACTATGCCACGTAAACAGTTTTCTGAACAGTGAGCTGGCAGTTGTACTGGCCTGTGCTTCCTCTTTAAAGACTCGCGCCTCTCCAACTATCCTATGTGCAGAATCAAGAGGTCCAAGGATACAGAACGTCTTTCTACTGCTTTTCTGTCTTACAATTAGAATTTTCTCGGATATGGGAAAATACACAGAAGTGGAAATGGTACTACAGAAAGAACAACGTAAGTGTCTAATGCCAGAGTCGTCCACGAGGAATACAGCTAATTTTGACAGGAGAAATGTTATACTGTGAACAGAGGTTGTTTTGAGTAAAAGAAGAATTAATTTCATTCCACCATACATTTGACAATACGTTGAAGATCAGTGCATCTCAATTGTTCTTATATTAGGAAAAAAAAAATAGTATGTGCAGTGACTGATAATTTTCATAAACTACATATATTTGCAGTATCAATGCTTGGTAAAAAGCTTCATATTAGCTCTTTCTCCTGCCCGCCGTCGCAGCTGATATATGCGTGTGTAGGTCTTACTGCAGAATTTCCGGGTTTCTAGCGATCGTGCTATAGTCTCTCGTTCAGTAAGGTGCGCAAGACCTAAACTAAATAGCTGGAGTCCAAGTTGACGTAAACATGGCCAATATGAATAATTTCTTGAAATTATAATGTGTCTCATTACTCATTGCTGTTGGCGCAAACATAGCGTTATTTAAACTTCGTTTCAATTTAATATGGAGGTAGCACCAGAGTACGAACGAGGAACACAGAAGCCCAGTAGAGAATCTTGTTTCGTTATGCATTTTCAAATAAGTAATAAAGTGTGATTTTTATTTTTCAAAGAGAAAATCTAATTAATGTGCGTAGACAGTATCTTACTCGTAATCATTAAAAATTGAGACAGAATGCCACCCAACATTTGTCCCGTACATATAGGCAGTTTCACAACTGTAATTTTCCCCTGTTTCTAAGCCGTTTGGCTGCAACGAATTTCAGGTCACTGGTAAGCTATGTAGTAAATTGCGTGATTCAGAGACATACGAGGCATTAACTGACAGAAAAGTTTTGAGTTAGAGCCACGTAGACTATAATACCAGATTGCAGTCAGATAGGCAGATACCTAACAAAATTCTCTTCACAGAAAGGGGGCGAAAATATTTATTCAGTTCTACAGTGACTTAGAAGACTACATTGAAAACCTATAGATGAGTAATTTAATTAAACCCAACTGCCAATTAATTAATGACCAGAATATGTGAAATCAAATATAATTATCAACTATGGTGTTTTAAGCATAATATGTGGCCAGAAATCGGAAAAACTCAAAATTACGCTCTAAAGTGAAGATAACCTTCACACACTAACCCACTTTCGTCAGATATCTTGTCCGTTTCTTTGTGATGTTCACAATTAACGTCTGTATTAACGTAGTAAGTATTTCTTACCTTTTTTCATTGCAACAGTTTTATTTGTAAATCTTTGCTAAGACGTTATTCGTCAGAAGTTATGCTGACGGACTGTTTCTTCGAATGTAGTTCCACCACAACAGCGTTTTGTAAAAGTAGAAAAACGTCAGACACTCAAAAATATTTAAAAAGGTACTTACGTTGTAGATTCCGTAGACGAACGGGTTGTAGCAGCTGTTGCTCATCGCCAACCAGTCACAGCAGAACCAGATGATGTTGATGTAGTGGTACCTGTAGAAAGCTGGAGGTTACTTGTCGAGAAACCAGTGTTCATTACATTTTATTTTTCTTAGAATGATGGTTCAAATGGCTCTGAGCACTATGGGACTCAACTGCTGAGGTCATTAGTCCCCTAGAACTTAGAACTAGTTAAACCTAACTAACCTAAGGACATCACAAACATCCATGCCCGAGGCAGGATTCGAACCTGCGACCGTAGCGGTCTTGCGGTTCCAGACTGCAGCGCCTTTAACCGCACGGCCACTTCGGCCGGCCTCTTAGAATGAAAACCAGTATTCAGTCGGTGCTTTGAGACAACAGTTCCGTTATAGCGAGAGTAAACATTGCCTACAGGTGAGACTGGGACTGTTAAAATGAAGTTTCTGAGGACAGCCACAAGTGGCACTCGGTACACTCTGACGAAGGATACTGACAATGAGTGCAACTGGAGGCTATACTGAAAAGCTTGATTTCCTTGTGGTTAGGGGTCGCGCATGATCCCATTGAGTCGCTTGCGCTGCCTTTTGGGCACTATTGGTTGAAAATAGATTTATAAGAACGCTATCCCATGCATCCTATAGACAGTTATAAACATGTTTTTTCTTCTGAGTATGGCTGTTTCCATATACAGGAAGAATGTTCTGTGGGAATTAGAATATATCTTGGTAGCAATTCCTACGTCAGGAACCATGAATTATAGGGAGTAGAAATACATAAGTCAAGATGAAAATTGAAGGTAACTTTTGCTTTACTCAAAGCAGATAATTAATGTACAACGTCACTTCGTTGGAACGAATAGAACTAAATGTTAATGTATATTATGGAACACCATGGCCAGATATTCAAGCGTACTTTCATATCTCCAGATATACAAAAATATATAGCTGACATGTAGGTATCCTTCACGCAAGAGGATCATAGAAACATACCGTCTTTTGATCATCACACTCCCGTGTGGTCGACATAGAGAAACAGCTGAAGGAGTTGAAAATAAAATAAGTAGCCATGTCCTGATGCAACCCCAATTCAGTTTTACAAGAATACTCTAAGGCAGTGGCCCCTTAGTTATATTTCATCTGTTGTGAATCTCTAGCTCAGCGCAAAGTCCCAAGCGAAGGAAAAACGTGCAAGCGACTCCTGTGAATAAGAAGGGTTACAGAACGGACCGGAAAAGTTACTACCCGTAACATGCGTTTGCTGCAGAATTCTTGAACATATTATGAGTTCGAATATAATAGATTTCCCCGACACCGAAAATCCTGTGTCCACGAATCAGCACGGTCGTAGAACGCATCACTCGTACGAACTTCAGCTTGCTCTTTCTCGTAATACTGCGAACTATGGATGAAGGACAACAAGCTGATTTCATATTTCTAGATATGCAGAAGGCATTTGACGCTGTGTCCAACTGCAGACGGTTAACTAAGGTACGAGCACATGGAATAGGCTCCTAGATATGTGAGTGGCTAGACGATTTTTCCAGTTATAGAATCCAGGGCGGCGAGTTTTCATCAGAGGAAGAGGTATCGTCAGGAGTGCTTAAGGGAAATGCGATAGGAGAGCTGTTATTTTCCGTTTACATAAATGATATAGCAGACAGGGTGAGCAGTCATCTGCGGTTGTTTGCTGACGATGCTGTGGTGTATGAGAAGGTGTCGTTCTTGAGTTACTATAGGAGGATACAAAATTTCTAGTTGATATGATGAACGATAGCTTGTTCTAAACGTGTTTAAATGTATGTTAACGCTGGTGAGAAGGAAAAACAATCTGAAAATGGAAAACAACATTAGTTGTGTCCTGCTTGACACAGTCACGTCATTTGAGTGTATGAGCGTCATGTTGCCGCATGAAGTGGAGAGAGCATATGAGGTTTGTGGTAGGGAAGGTGAATGGTCATCTTCGGGTTATTGTGAGGTCTAGGGTGTGTGGATCACCTGTAAAGGAGACAAAATGTAGGACGCTAGTGCGACCTATTCTTCAGTACTGCTCGAGTGTTTGGAATCCGCGCGAGTATGGGTTAAAGGAAGAACTGAAGCAATTAAGGGGATGGCCGCTAGATTTGTTGCCGGTAGATTCGAACAACAGGCAAGTATTACCGAAATGATTCGCTGACTCAAATGTGAATCCCTTGAGGGAAGGCGCCGTTCATTTCTGGGAACACTACTGAGAAAAGTTAGAGAACCCTCATTTGAAGCTAACTGCAAAAGAATTCTACCGCTGCCAACATTCATTCCCCTTAAGAAGCACGAAGATAAAATACGAGAAATTAGAGTGTATACGGTTCTCTCTCGCTCTGTTTGCGAGTGGAACAGGAAAGGAAATGACTAGCAGTGGTACAAGTTACCCTCCGCCTTGCACCATAAGGTGGCTTGCAAAATATGTATGTAGATGAAGCTATAGATATCTCTACTTTGGGAAAATTATAACTAAGTGGTAACACAATTTGTCCGACAACTTCATTGATTACACGTTACATTTGAAAGCTGTGGCAAAAAGCATCGTGAGCGACGGGTGAATATCGCGCCACTTCTACGCAAAGAGGCAAAAATAATTACAATCTGGAAGTTCACAAGGCCAGGAATTCATAAACTCAGACATCTGACATATAATCACGGTCTTCAAATCCATAAGCGTTGGCGAATAATTAGATGCTATGGTTTACCGGTGTCAGTCCCTCCACCTGAATGGTCAGTATGTCTGGCTACTTTCGAAGGTACTTCAAGGGATTTGTACTGGAACGGGCTCTAGGCCCTACTCGGTCTCGTCATGCCAACTTCTCTAAGTAGCGGCTCCAAGAAAGCCGATAACGCCCAGGAGAGCGTTGAGTTGACCCCACGCACTCCATACGCTGTCCAATGATGCCAGGGTATCACATGGTAACTTCTCGGTCTCCTTTGGCCCATCGACGACAGAACGTCGACCTTTGTATATAGTATCGGTACTACGGTATGTACTTTACCACTGGATAGTTAAAAACTCATCCATGGACCGGCTGATGGCGTTTCTAATATGGGTGTACTACTGCACACTGAAGATCCCATTAGTGGTTTGTGTGACCAATGATGGTAAAAATCTTGAAGTCAAAACAGCTAAAGAACGTGAGTAAGCAGCATATTTTGGGGATCATTTCCGGAAGGTAGATGTACAGCATCATGTAGTTCATCACACAAGGAATGATAGAAGGAAAATGTGGGACTGGTTTGAGGAACATTTTAAGGCTGTAGAAGCTCGTAGACTGATTCATGAGCCCAAATATTGCCACTGTGATTAGAGCAGCACTGAGAACAGAGGAGGATATGTCACGATGGTTGCCAACCCTCTGTAGGGAGACGGAACTCCAAGAGTCTGACGAAGCAGTACCAGTTAACCGCCAGTACGGCCAGCGGAGAATACCATGCCTGGTATTGCGTAGATGGCAGGGTACATGTGGGGAGGGCGGTATCTGTAGGGGCTGCGGGTGGGCGCTGTAGGGGAAATGCCGAGAGCTGGAGGGAAAACGCCATTCTAAACTGCAGCTTATACTCTCATTTTTTCGTAAATATTAAGTGAAGCCCCTCCACGCCCACACTTGCATGGTGGCCATTCAAGAAGTTCTGTCCGCTCTGCTGTGATTAGTATCTAAAAAGAATTCCACCGAAAATGCAGGGTTTTCACTCATTTGTAGCTTTCAGAGAAGTGTCATGAGTGGCGTATTTTGGGTAAAACCTACACATTTCTCTTGCTGCCATGTTAAAATTGCTTCCTTAGCCAAAACACACCGGAGGTTACACAGTCCTACCTCTCTAACATGTTGATCAGACGCAACTGCAAGAGTATTCCGAAACAGTGGTTTATTACGTTTATTGAGGAACTGAGGAAAAGTACTATCAATATCTTATGTAAAAGCACTTCCTCCATACTAGATAAACTTGTAATGATTTCACTTATGTTATTCGAATACCCACAGCACATCTCGTTTCACCTGCCATCAATGGCCCTTAAAAATTACATTCTTTCATGGAAAAATTCTGTAGTTGTTGAAATAACACGGCAGATAATAAAGTCTTGCGTAATAAACATAAGACAAAATGCTCTCCTCTTTGCGTACTATCATTTGCCAGAATCTCATTTCGAAATCTCAAACCGTTTATGAAGTATGAGGAATGTTGTGGATATTTCACTCTGGTTTCATCGCTGGCACGGAACGACAGCAAATGAACGTGCTACATCAGTTCAGTTCTGTCGAGATCGGTGACAAATAGAGACCACTATCCAAATATAAACAAAAATTCAATATGTTAGCTAAATTTCATTCGCAGCAACGTATTATTTAATATGCACCAAAAATAAAATCATAGTAATACTTATTTTTCACTGCAAACTATTTCTCATTTCCACGTAATCATCACAGAAACTATGACGATGAAAGGAATGATGGGAATATCGTAATGAACCTGACGTATATAGTTACAAGAAAAGCAAAAATGAAATTTTCTTACATAATAGTTTCTGTTAAATCGTTTGAGAAAGACTGCAAGGCATGCGCCACGATTCTGTCGTCGCTAACTAGCCGAAAGGTAACGGACAGTTTGGGCCTCGAATTTCCAATAAACTAATGAACTTACACAGCGCTTTGCTGGGGGTCGAGACCAGTAAAAGGGAAGATTTGGCGTAATTTGTCCTCTTTCCTTTCCCCTTACGCGTTTCTACAGAAACAACTACGAGCCTTATCGTCGTGAATTCTTTATACTATATGAAGTAAAATTTTTCTGCGAATATACACTGATAAGCCAAAACATTTTGACCACTTCCCGCCGCGACCTTGCAAGCCGCCTGGTAGCCTTGTGGGCATGTGATGCGGTAAGCAACGTATGAAAGCTGAACAGATACGGGCATGAGGACACCATAACGAAGATATAGGCTGCAGATGGGGAAATCCATTGCGCTAAGTGACTTTGGAAAATGGATGATTATTATTCAGCAGAGCCTGCGAACGAGTATCTCGAGAACGGTGAAAATGATCGAATGTTAACGTGCTACAGTCATGACCGTCTACAGAAGGAGGTAGAAGGGCAGTGAAACTAACAATAGGCTCTAAATGACTGGACGCTCACGACTCTTCACAGAACGTGGGGTTTGGGGGTTTGTCTGCTTCGTGTAGTCTGCTTCGTGTAGCGGGATAGGTGGTGATCTGTGGCAAGTCTGCCGAAAGGGCACAATGCTGGTTGCATGCACAGGTGTTTCGGAGCATACCGTCCACCATACTCATACAAGGTTGAACATGGAGCTCTGCAGCAGACCACAAGTAGCTGTTCACATGTTGACCCAACGACATCGTCAGTTGCGAGTGCAGTGGGCAAGGGACCATCGGGATTCCACTCTCGATAAATGGAAACGTGTCGGCTCTTCAGATGAATCACATTTTTGCTACACTAGATCGATGGTCGTCTCCACAAACGGCATCATGGAGGTAAACGGTGGTCCAAATGTGCAGCGTGCCATGGACACAGACTGATGGGAGCAGTATTATGCTGTGGAAGACATTCTCCTGTGGCAGCAATTGAAAACACGCTGACACATGCGAACCACCTTCATCCCCTCATACCTGATGTCTTCGCCGACGGCGCTATCATCTTTCAGCAGTATGATTGTTCTTGTCTGAGAACCAGAGCCTTTCCACAGTGAATTGAGGAACATTACAGTGAAATCAAGTTGATGTATCGGCGATCAAATCCGCCTCATGTAAATCTTATGGAAACAGTCTGAATGCCATCATCGCCTATACAAATCAGCGGCTAGTATTTACGGAAATTACATGACCTGTGCGTAGACGTCTAATGTCACATACCTCCACAAACTGTCCTATCCCTGATACGCAGATTCATTGATGTATTTCGTTCCAAAGACAAACTATTATACAAGTGGTCATAATGTTTTGGCCCATCTGTGCGTACAGCAATTGGGTTAATAAAGAGGAAAGGAATAATTTACTGACTGCGTTCTTTGGAAAGCAAACGATGTAACAAAATTTTCGCTTTAAACATGTCTTGAAATTTCTGTACGTGAGAGCAGTGTGATATTTGAGCGAAATTAAATCGAGTTTGATAACTGTGGAATGATTTCAAGAAGAGATTTCGACTTTGGAAATTTCATGAGGAGTATCTGTTTCAGGGGATGACCTATGTGAACCAGTATGTTCGCTTTAACGTGAGGCAACTAAATATCTCCAAAAACGACGCATCGAACGAAAATTATTGTTCTAGGTGAACAATTAATATATGGATTAGAAAAGGGAACATCTGCCTCTGCTACAACTGGTTACCTCCTGACCATCCCTCCTGCGTGGGCTGGTTCAACTTTGGATCTTCAAATGTGAACCGCTTTTTTATTGTATATTCGTATTCTGCGTCAAGATACACACGGTTTACTCAATCCATGGTTTCCAGTTCGTGTTAGATGGCGCTGTTTTCGAGAGATATCAAGTGTGCCTGCTTTTGCAACTAAAAACCAACGGATTTGATTCTACATTTCATTTACGAAGTAAACTGCAGTACCTCCCGTGTCTAACGATTAATATTCGTGTTCGAAATTTACTTTAGTGTTGCAAATATTTAACTTCTTTCGCTTCTGTCGCTTGCCCCTTTGTCCCGCAGTTTCCGCAGGGTCGGCGTGGTTACAACAGATTTGGCATGGTTAATTTAAAGGGGTGGACGGATGCTCTTCCTGCCGCCAACCCATACCCTCTGGGACGGAATCAATGTACCCCATGTAAACCATGAAATAGTGCGAACGTGAGTCAGATGGCTGTGAGTCGTGTTACTAAGGCGTTATGAGGAGACCAGTCCGTTCTTCACCTAATGGGATGTGGAATACTGCCTAAAAACCTCATCCAGGCTGGCCGGGAGACCAGCCCACGTCGGGTGGATTAGATCTGGGGCCGGCGCGCCTACCCTAGTTCAGGAAGCAGCGCATTAGTGCTCTCGGCTAACCTGGTAGGTGTTGCAAATATTTAACTGATAGAAATTGCTACCCACTTGGAGCCTGTGAATGGTTTCCTTGTCTCTAAGAATCAGTACTGGAGACCACACTGCAAAGATATTTGAAAATAATGGGTCATATGCCTCCATATCGATATGTCTCGTTGGTTCGAGTTCATGGGAATCACCTCTCTTTCCTGCTTCCTGAAAATGACACCACATATATTAGCAGCTTTGGTTCAGCGGTTTATCTGGTCTTGAAGCTCTTCTTTACAGCCACCCCACAGATGTATGTCATCGTCAGACAACATGGGTGTCACTTCTTCACTTTCCAGTTTTTGGTGTATGTTTTCCTGGATAGTTTTCATTAAATTAACGAAAGAAGGGGACTCAGAACTCCACCGTGCCTAACCCATATTTCATGCCAAAGGAGTCCTTCATTCCTATAGGTGTTTTGATTTTCCTGTAGGTATCATCATACACATTCTTGGTCCTGTGTAACTTATCATTCTGAACTATTTTCTTCAGTGTGATCCATATCCTTTTCCCTGTTCACAGAATCAAACGCTTTCTCTATGTCCAGAACGGGGTCGTTGGTGATCGTTAAATTTTGCATATACAGTAGCGCAGAGTGACATATCCACATTAGAGTATAAGATGGGAGTCTGCCTTCTTAGACGTCAGATCCGAAAAGAGGGAGTTTAGGTGCCCTCTGAGACATAAAAGAAGCGGTGCACCATCAAGGAATTATCCGAATGGGACGGAAATCAATGGATGTGATGTACATATACAGATGTGATGTACATATACAGAAAAACAAATGACAGGACTTGAGATGAGGTGGGTGATTTATTCAAAAGAAAGATCTCCACTAACTTAGTAAGTGGGTAACACGGTGGTTCGCCTCTCACTGTTCTGCATGAAGCTATTCGGCTTGGCATTTATAGAGTTGCTGGATGTCCCCCTGAGAGATATCGAGTCAAATTTTGACCAGTTTGTCTGTTCCTTAGCGCGTTAGGTCGTCTAAATCACGAGCTTGTTGGAGGGCTCTGCCCATAATCGTCCAGACCTTGCTGACCAAGGTAGCGTTCGGCAAGCATGCAGTGGAAACTCTCACCATGTTTGGGTGGGCGTTATCTAGTGGCAATGTAAGCAGAGGATGGCTTGCCATGAATTGTAACAAACTTGGGAGTAGAATGTCGTCGATGAGCTGCGAGAATACCGTGGATGACAACCAAATAGGTCCTGCTTTGAGAAGGTCTGATTCCCTAGACTCCTGTTTGTCGGACCGTGTGGCGAGTGACCACTGTTTAGAGCGCCTCCATACACGTCTGATCATCAGGGCTCAACTCGAAGTTGGACTCATAACTGAAGATGATTCTACTCCAGTCACTGAGATTCCAGGTTGAAGACGTGCTGGAGACACCCCGAACAGGGGTGAGATATCAATCTGACACTCGCTGGCCACATGGGGCAAGAATCAGAGATGATGATCTCGAGTGCCATTTCGTTTTACAGCAGAACCCCGTTGGTGATCGTCTCCATCACTCTTACAGCACAGCGATATTATGACAATGTCCTACTCCCTATTTTGTTGCGATACATTGCAAGCCATGAAGGGTCTACACTTCATCACGTTAATGCTCACTTGCACATCTTGGCCGGAAATGGAGAACGTTTGGAGTATTAAGGGCAGGGCGTTCCTACCAGCTCGGTATTTTGAACAGATTTTCGTAGTATATTCCTCAGGAGGCCATTAAACAACTCTATCAATCAGAGCCAAGCTGAATAACTATTTGTACAAAAGCCAGAGGTGGAACAGCGCATATTGACTGGCTCTGTTTCCATTCTCATTCCCTTGAATAAATAATCCATTTTTTTCTGAAATTGTCATCATCTGTTTATATGTGCCCGTACATCACATCTATCGATTTCCGTCCCATTCATATATTTCCTTCGTGGTGTGTCCTTTTTTCTGTCTTAGTGTGTACTACTGGTTCGTCTGGAAAACTCGTTCAACATGTGAGTGCTGCAGCCACGTGTCCAGTCTGTGAGATCTACAACAAATGCCGAAACATCACAGTAAAATTGCAACACACTATTGTAAACATGAAATTCAAGCGAATTTGGCATTCACATAACGTTATATCTCAATATATATTCGTTAATGTAAACAGTACTTCACCTGCACCTCATTATGCCAAACACAAATCCAAATGTGGCTGGCTGAAAGAAGAAAGTAGATACCTAGATGCCGTATAGACGCTGGAACTCAATATCTATCTACTCATATGCATCAGAAACTGGAAAATGGCATCAATATCTCTGAAATATTTAATGTCTTCATACATACTATCAGACAAAATACATAAACATCAATGACAATATGATGAAAAAACAGTAAAACACACGTTTGAAACAAAATGAAATCATGTATTTTGTGCCATATACTGCGTTCCAACATTAGGGGTTACATCGAAGAGAACGATGTATTACAAACAGCCGACACCGTTTCAGAAAATATCGTTATTGTGAAACTCACGAAATAATGGGTGCTATTGACAGGGGTTGTCAAGTTCATTCAGTACTGTTAGATTTACAAATGGACTTTGAGACTGTTCCTCACAAGTATTTTCTAATAAAACTGCGTGCCTAGGGAGTATCGTGTCTGTTGTGCTACTGGATTCGTGATTTCTTGTCAGAAAGGACACAGTTCGTAGGTACTAATAAAAAGTCGTCGAATAAAACAGCGGTAATATCTGACCTTCTACAAGGAAGTGGTATAGGCCCTCTGCTGTTCCTGATCTACATCAGCTATGCAGGAGACAGTCTGATCAGCCCTTTTAGATTGTTTGCACATTGACAGTCCTATAAAGTCACCAGATGGTCAAAACAAATTGAAAAACGATTTAGACAAAATATCTGTATAGTGCGAAAAGTAGCAACTGACTCTAAATAACGAAAAGTGTGAAGTCATCCGCATGAATACTAAAAGGAATCCGCTAAATTTCGGTTACAAAATAAAACACACCAATCTTAAGGCTATAAATTCAACTTAATATTGAGGGATTATAGTTTCAAATTACTTAAACTGGAACAATCACATAAAGTTGTAGGGAAAACAAACCTAAGACTGAGATTTATTGTAACAACGCTTAGAAAAACTACTAAAGGGACTGTTTACACTACGCTTGTGGGCCCTCTTCTGTGTTATTGCTGTCCGGTTCAGGTCCCACAGCAGATAGAATTGACGGAGGACATCTAAAATGTTCGAAGAAGGGCAGCTCGTTTAGTATTATTGTGAAAGAGGGGAGAGATTGCCATGGATATGATACGCGAATTGGGGTAGCAGTCATTATAGCAAAGGCGAATGTTTTTGCGGCAAAATCTTCTCCTGAAATTTCAATCACCAACTTTATCCTCAAAGTGTGAAACTATTTTGTTGATGCTCACAAACATAGTGAGGGGGGATGATATTCGCAATAAAATAAGGGAAATCAAGATTCAAACGGGAAGATTTAATTTTTCCTTTTTCCCGCGCGCTGTTCGAGAGTGGATCGGTAAAGATATAGCTTGAAGGTTGTTTTATAACCCTTTGTCAGGCACTTCATTCTGAATTTCAGATTAATCATGTAGATGTAAAAACAGAAGGCAAACAAACCACAAATCCCAGGAACGCTTGGTCACCCTGTAAGTAGGCTGTTTAGGTTTTTGTGTTGGTAACGCCATGTAGCGCTCTATATGAAAATCACTGCCTGTGCTGTGTGCAATCTGTGGCTGGTTTGCACTGTTGGAATTTGCCATTGTAGTGTTGGGCAGTTGGCTGTTAACAGTGCATAGCGTTGCGCAGTTGGAAGTGAGCCGCCAGCAGTGGTGGATGTGGGGAGAGAGATGGCGAAGTTTTGAGAGCGGATGATCTGGACGTGTGTCCATCAGAGACAATAAATTTGTAAGACTGGATGTCATGAACTGATATATATATATATATATATATATATATATATATATATATATATATACATATATATATATATATATATATATATATATATATATATATATAATGACTTTTGAACACTATTAAGGTAAATACATTGTTTGTTCTTTATCAAAATCTTTCATTTGCTAACTATGACTATCAGTAGTTAGTGACTTCAGTAGTTAGAATCTTTTATTTAGCTGGCAGTAGTGGCGCTCGCTGTATTGCAGTAGTTCGAGTAACGAAGATTTTTGTGAGGTAAGTGATTTGTGAAAGGTATAGGTTAATGTTAGTCAGGGCCATTTTTTGTAGGGATTATTGAAAGTCAGATTGCGTTACGCTAAACATATTGTGTGTCAGTTTAGTGTTGATCAGAATAAGTAAAGAGGGTAATGCCTGAGAACGTACAGTTTTGCTCAGCTGTTTGAAAAACAAATAAAGTAAGAGGTTTATCAGCACAGTCATTCATAAATTTTTCTAAGGGGACGTTTCAACCCTTATCGTCGTATGATTTGCCAACCCAGAAACATTACACACAAATAAGAGAATCGTATGACAGAAAGTGAATACATAACAGAACGACAAGAAAGAAACAGTAACTTAAATGCAGGTCTAACAAGAGAATTAGTTGAAGAAGAAATTTGATAAATAATTAAGGCGGAAAATATTAATGGGAACTAAAAGTGAAGAAGAAAACATACCTAACAGTAAATGAACATACAAACAGCGGAGATTTCGTCATGTAATCAGAGAGGGACGAAACCACGATCGTAATATAACAGACGGAAAACAGAAATAAATGGTTTATGTGCAAAACGTGCCCTGCGACTCAGTTACAAGGTTTTCACACTCTCTGAAACATTTTATACACAAAAGCTTGTTTGTTTCTCAGGCCGGCCGGTGTGGCCGTGCGGTTCTAAGCGCTTCAGTTTGGAACCGCGTGACCGCTACGGTCGCAGGTTCGATCCTGCCTCGGGCATGGATGTGTGTGATGTCCTTAGGTTAGTTAGGTTTAATTAGTTCTAAGTTCTAGGGGACTGATGACCTCAGAAGTTGGGTCCCATAGTGCTCAGAGCCATTTGAACCATTTTTTTGTTTCTCAGATTTCCTACAAATTCGAATTTACACGTTACAAGTAGTTTAACAGTTGTTTAATAAGAAAGAAAATAAAAACCGTCTGATGGTGCCGAACGTGTCTGGGAAATAGGAGAGAAAAGAAAACTGTGTTTTGCTCAACGGGGATCCCTTCCTAAAGCAAACTTATGTAGATACTGTCCGCAGACTGTGTGGTGAGTAGAGCTATCTGATAATAAGTAATAAACTAATACGTCATGGTTGAGGTTGATGTTTTACTGTAAGCCGTATTAAGTAGCTGCTAATTTTGATGCATTTCAGTGTTCATGACGTCATTCGTCCTGAACTGTGGTGTCGTACAATGATATAATTTTGCTGAGACATTGATTGTTACACACTGACGGACAAAAAATCGCAACACCAACAAGGAGCTGTGTAATGTAAACAATATTTGGTAGGCGACTTCCTGAAAGATGGTGACTATTCAATTTTCTCGCCAGTCGCCCTACAGTGGCACTAGTAACCCCACTACAAGAGCGGGAATCAGATCTGGTTTAAATACAGGCCGTAGCGATCGTGATCGTTACTGACGTTTGAGACCGGCCGCATTGAATTAGTGCTAGTCAACAATGCCTTTAATACGACAAAGACGCCATTATAAACGTCTCACTGAGTTTGGACGTGGTAGTTTAACGGGGTTATGAGAAGCTGGATGTTCCTTTTGCGGATATTGCAAGAAGATTTGGTAGGAACGTAGCGACTGTACATAATAGCTGGCAGCGGTGGTCTCGAGAATGTACGGTCGCAAGAAGACCGCTCTTTGGAGGACCACGTGCCACTATCGAGAGGCACGGCCATCGTGTGTGGCGTATGGCTCTGGCGCCTCGTACGGCATCTGCGTAATCAGTGTGAACAGCAGCTGGCACCACAGTGGTACAACGAACGATTACTTCAAGGACAACTCCGAGCGAAACGCCCTGTAGCGTGTACTCCGCTGACCCGAAACTACCGCCATTTAGGACTTCAGTGGCATCAAGCGGAAGCTCAATAGAGGGCAGTGTAGGGGTCTGTTGTGTTTTCTGATGGAAGTTGGTTCTACCTCGGTGCCTGTGACGGCCGTGCCTTGGTTAGGACACCAGTTGAAGACCTGCAACCAACCTGTCTGCGTGGTACACACACTGGATCAGCACCGGGAGTTATTTCCTATGACACCAGCAGCACTTTCGAGATCATTTCACGCACCCTGACTGCAAATTTGTACGTCAGTCTGGTGCTTTCAGCTATTGTGCTGCCATTCATGAACAGCATTCCAGAAGGCGCTTTCCAACAGGATACCGTGTCGAAACGTTGCCTTGGCCTGCTCGATTACCAAATCTGTCTCCATTGCATCATATATGGGATATCATCGGACGTCAACTTCAGTGTCAACCACAATCAGTATTAACCTTCCATTTATTGACCGAGAAAGTGCAGCAGGCATGGAACTCCGCTCCACAAACGTGTGACAGCTGTACACCGCAACGCACGCATGTTAACATGCTTGCACGCAACATTCTGGAGGTTACAGCGGTTATTAATTTACCTGCATTTCACATTTGCAATGGCTTATCTCGCACTTACATTAACCTGTGATCTTGCAATGTGAGTTACTTAAATATGTTTCCTAGGCAAACGTATTCCCAAAATTTCATTGCTCTTCATTTATTACTTTTTGCTGCTGCGATTTCATTTAAGTCAGTGTCTGTAGATCCTACAAAAAGTTTGAGACCTAGCGCCTCTTTATTGTCCCTATTGAGATGGGAGATGTGTGAACAGCCGTGCGCTGTGAGTCACGGGCAACCCAGGTTGTGTCAGAGGCTCGAACATATGTAATTTCTGTGCAATATGATATAGGACACAATTGGAGATAGAGTCAAAATACATTTTATTTTATTTACGATTTTCTTTTTTTAGTTTTCTAATTGTTTATTAATTACTACTATTATTATGTTTCGTTATGAGAGCGAAGTAAGATGTGATTTTGGAATAATGTTATATGTTAAGTTCTTATACTACAAATTGATGTAACAGGTCACATGATTAATGTTCGAGAATGGTGTGTATGTTAGCCGTTCGTACTGCAGAATTTATTTAGACTATTTCGTCAGTTCATGGTAATGTGTAAATGAGATTATGATTTCGATAAAGTGGTTTTGCGGAAAGGGAATTAATTTTATATTTGTCGGTTTTCCAAATTTATTTTTAGTAATTCACTGTTCTGATTCGGTAAGAAATTTTGATTGGTTCTGAATACAGAGCGTTTCCATAACATTGTGCAAAAGAGGATGCTGCACTGAGGAATATGAGGTTGAGAACTTGGAGTCGAAGAAACTATCTTAAGTAAATAACAGGATTAAAATCACGTTACTGTGTACTTATTTTATATACTTTGGTTACAGTCCACTGCAAATGCTGTTATTGATACAATGAACGTAGCACTTGTAATGTATCTAACAAAAAGTACTGGAATAGACGGCCATCAACCTCAATGCAAGTATGACATCGACGAGAAAGACGCTGACGCACCCTGACAGGCAGATACGATTCTGGTAACTAATTCCACCTCCGTATTCACTGGAGTCTCATACACAAGTGTCTTTAGACATCCGCATAGGAAACAGTCAAGGCGATTAGCATAATGTGACTTCGCAGGCCATGGATTAGGACCTCCGCTTCCCATTCAGTGATCAGGAAATACAGCATTGTTTGCGGACATCCACACTGAAGTGAACAGCCAAGGGGACAACAGAACCACCCACAGACAAGTAAAGTAAACAAAACCTGCATCTTGATTTCCAGTAATTAGGCTCTCCTCCTCGTTTCCTTGCAGGAAATAGGGAATAAACAACTAAATAAGCAGCACAGTACGTGTAAACTTGTACATATGTTATTTGTAAATAAGCTGAGAAACAGTAATGCTATACAATGCAGCAGACAAGTTTACTTCCATATCCCCTTAAGCTGCCTTCTCTGACCCCAGGTTCCCTACCTCAAATTGTTCAGTGGAGCATTGTCTATGCCTTGACAAATTTTTGCTTGCTCTTATGGAAACACCCTCTACATGCGCGGGAGTGAGCAGGCTGATGAAGCTTTCCGACTGACTGAGATGTTTCTGTGACAATCAGAAATTATTATATTCGCCTGTATTTTGGGAACTAGAAGCACCTTTCGTGTAGTCATATGAGTAGACTCGTGGCTTGGATCTCATAGTGATCACACCTATTGATATGTACTTCCTTGAAAGTTTTTATTTTGCAAGATTTCGATACTAAAATGTTTGAGAAGTGCCGTAAAGAGTGGAATTTAAGGAACAGTGTGAAGTTCGGAACATTTGACGACCTTTAAATAAGTAAATACCACGTGGCGTGTAGCTTACTCGCGAACTTGAACATTTTGTATCATGAGACTGATAATAGCAACATTTGAGCTAAAAATTCTAAAAGAAACAATCCGCTCGAAAACTTTCGGTGAAAGATTATCTTAACTGACTACAGTTATTAATGACGGGTGCGTATGAACTTTTCAGACTATGTGCGGTTTAGAGTAAGGTTTGGTAGTGATTAGTGTACGCAGGCTTTAATAGAGTGAAATTTTGTGCACACAAATGAATTCATTTAACTAATTCCTTCCACCGCCAAAACAATTTTAGTACGACTTGAGATTCTGGAGCGTACAGCTGTTTTTTCTACAGCTTTTTCCGGGTGAGAAATGCAGTCCATTAACTTCAAGGAGGCATTCGAGTGTGAGGGGAAATTTACCACCAGCTTAGCGGAACTTTGTAAATCACGCTGCGTCGCCCAAAGTAAAGAAGTAACAAATTAAGTCGTCATGCCCGTTGCGTCAACGATGTTGTACACTGTAAAAAATTTTTCCTTCCATCATTTCGTGTGGTATGTCAGCGTGAGAGTCTTACTTAAGTATATGATATTATGTAGTAAGTTTGCAGTAAGTCGCTGACTGTTCTCATTCACAAATTATGAATGACTATAATTCAAATATTTGCAAGTACCAAGTACGCTGCCGCAGGACAGACACACAATTTTTAACTGTAAAACGTGTCATACTGCGCTAAGGTTTTTACATAACATTTAATTCTTAATGATAAGGTTACGACAGCAGTTTGAAATTCAGTTAATAACTACGCGAAATATTGAAAATCAATTTCTGGTTGCCTCTGTAAGCAGTTACATAGCCACCATGCAACATGCTGCTGTACCGCGTCAGTACCCTGCTGCTAGGGCGTTACACACTGCCTGTGAGAGACGGGAGCATGGCACGGCAGCTGTCGTGGTATTCCAGTACTGAGGGCGTTTCTCGGTAAATAAATTCCTCACTCCACGCCCGCCGTGGTAACGGAGGCACAACTGGCTGCACCGCCACAGAATGAACGAATTAATTAATTAGGGTAAAGCAGAGCAAGAAACATAGCACGAACTGCCTGAAGCAGTGAGTATTATTTACGTATAAAAACGAGCACTTCTTGTATTCATTATTGCCCTACACATGTGGAAGCAATCTGTGATTTGCACAGCAGTAAGCTGCACGCCATTCTTTCACGCGCATGGGGAGCGTTCCGAACCATAGACACTGTTGCCCAAAGAAGAGGAGGTGTACGACACATAATGTACACAATTTATGCAATAAAATTGTCTAACGAGGTAGTTTTGATCTCCCGGCTATTATGGTACAGGGAGGCACAATATTGCACGACTGTAATTAGGGCTCTTCTACGCCCAACTTCATGTGTTATTCTGAAAATAGCAAGAGACGGGATATAATTACAGTTTTTATTCGCAGCAATACAAATGAAAAAAGAAAAACAAAAAAGCTCCATAAAATATTTTAGAAACCACCTGTAGAGCTAGGCACTGTAAAATCTAAGTCAATAACAAAGTGAAATCAGACAGTACAAGGGACAACGGCCTGGATAAAATGTTCAAATGTGTGTTAAATCTTATGGGACTTAACTGGTAAGGTCATCAGTCCCTAACCTTACACACAACCTAAATTATCCGAAGGACAAACACACACACACCCACGCCGGAGGGAGGACTCGAACCCCCGCCGGGACCAGCCGCACAGTCCATGACTGCAGCGCCTGAGACCGCTCGGCTAATCCCGCGCGGCCAACCGCCTGCATAAGAAATATACAATGAACACCATGAACTTACAGTTCATGCTATGATCCCGAGGGCCGCGGTGGACTAGTATAGGACGCGGAGTATTACCAGTGAGCGCAGAGCATGGAGCAGCGTACACGAATAGGGGAACAAACTGGTAAGCCAGAGTGGCAAAAGTACTGTCATCTCTTGAAGGGTAGAAGAACGCGTGGCTACTAGCCCGGACGTTCCCAATTTTAATTGTGATTTATATTTAAAATGAAGAAATGAAAAAATGTTATGTAGAAAGTTTCATGAAAAACGATAAAAGTTCATTAACAGGGGTAAATAGAAACATCGAGCAGGGCAGTACGGAACTGTAGTAAAATTGAGTAGGAGCCGGCGACACAAAATTTATGTATAAACCATAAAACGCAATGAAACTTCCCTTTTTTCTCACGAGTTCCATGCAAGTATTTAATTCAGTAGGGATATACACTATGTGATCAAAAGTATCCGGACACCTCTAAAAACATACGTTTTTCATATTAGGTGCATTTTTCTGCCATCTACTGCCAGGTACTCCATATCAGCGACCCCAGTAGACATTACACCTCGTGAGAGTGCAGAATGCAGCGCTCCCCGGAACTCACGGACTTCGAACGTGGACAGGTGATTGGGTGTCACTTGTGTCATACGTCGGTACGCTTCATTTCCACACTCCACACACCATAGGTCACTGTTTCCGGTGTGATAGTGAAGAGGAAACGTGAAGGAGCAACTACGTCACAAAAGCGTGCAGGCCGACCTCGTCTGTCGACTGATAGAAACCGCCGTCAGTTGAAGAGAATCGAAATGTGTAACAGGCAGACACCTATCAAGACCATCACACAGGAATTTCAAACTGCATCAGGATCCACTGCGAGTACTATGACACGTAGAGGTAAGATGAGAAAATTTGGATCTCCTAGTCGAGTGGCTGCTCATAAGCCATACATCACACCGGTAAATACCAGACAACGCCTCGCTTGGTGTAAGGAGCGTAAGCATTGGACGATTGAGCAGTGGAAAATCGTTGTGTGGAGAGACGAATCACGGTACACAATGTGGCGATCCGATGGCAGGGTGTCGGTATGGCGAATGCCCGGCGAACGTCATGAGTCAGCGTGTGTAGTGCCAACACTAAAATTCGGAGGCGGTGGTGTTATGGTGTGGTCGTGTTTACCATGGAGGGGCTTGCACGCTTTGTTGTTTTGCGTGGCACTATTACAGCACAGGCCTACATTGATGTTTTAAGCACATTCTTGCTTCCCACTGTAGAAGTGCAATTCGGGGATGGCAATTGCATCTTTCAACACGATCGAGCAACTGTTCACAATGCACGACGTGCGGCGGAGTGGTTACAAAACCATAACATCCCTGTATCGGACTGGCCTGCACAGAGTCCTTACCTGAATCCTACAGAACACCTCTGGGATGTTTTGGAACGCTTACTTCGTGCCAGGCCTCACCGACCGACATCGATACCTCTCTTCAGTGCAGCACTCCTTGAAGAATGGGCTGACATTCGCCATGAAAACTTCCAGCACCTGACTGAACGCATGCCTCCGAGAGTGGAACCTGTCATCAAAGCTAAGGATGGGCCAATCCCATACTGAATTCCAACATTGCCGATGGAGGGCGCCATCAGTCAGATGTCCGGATACTTCTGATCACATAGTGTATATGGCGACGTGGAACAAGGCGCCACAGTTATTAGATAAATGAACATACATGTGTACCACTCCTATTTAAAAGCATCTCGCTATTGAACAAAATAGAATATAGCAAAGCCTTACAGTCCACACTGTCAAAAATTATTGTGTCGATTAATAGCTAGCAGCAATAGCACTAAAGAGACAAGTTAAAAGTGAAGTCAGTTTAAAACCTCCTAACTAAAGGTCGACAGTTAATCAAGGCTTACATAAGGTAAGACCTGAGACAAATTGTATATCATGAAAGACAGGTAAATTTTAAATTAGAGAGGATGCAGATAATGATGCAACACAATAATGAGCCATACTCATAGGATAAAAAATTAAAAAGATGCAAACTTCTATTAAAAGAGGACATTTTACAGCTATTTAAAAAAAAACTGGATGGACTTTGTAGATCTTACCATAGAAGACAGGGGTATGCCATAGATTCGTTAAGCCTGATTAATGGCCACAAGAGTAATGGCGAAAAATACTGACCCAGTTAAGAAGCATACATATGCGGCGTACAATAATCAGAAACCAGAAAAAGAAGGAAATGAGGCTAGACAGTGCTTCGACAAAGAAAAGTTATTCAGCGGGACTGCGTGCTTAAGCACTCGTTCAAAATGCCGAACGGATCGTGGCAATTGGTGCGGATAATTTCAGTTTCTTCTAAAATGTTTGAAACCAGACACTTACGTTGAATGTATAGAATGCTGCAATTTGTGTTTATATTTGAAATGGAATTTGTCTCCTCTGGTTTCATGGTGCTTCAATAGTTGTGTGACTTTATGGGGCATGTAGAAGGTGGGTATAATTTTCTTAGCCATTTGCCGATCCTGTGAGATATAACTCCTACATATCGGATTCTGCAAAAGAAATTGTTACACTTACCATTACTAGTCGATGATGTAGTAGTCCGGTACCGATTGTTACAAGCGGCTTTCGACTGAATTCGCTGGTGAAGAACATCAACAACATTTGGCTGTTAGCCATTAGCATGTGCCATGAATTTAATGATATTCAACTGACGCTGGTAGTTTTGTTTTGAGAGAGGGACTCTAGCCACGTGAATAAGTATTGCACGAAGAGCGGTAATTTTTCCTGATTTGAATGAACTGAAGAGCAATGAATAATAGAACTAGTCGTGGTGGGTTTCCTAAATATATTAAAGTGAACTTTAGTGTCCTGTAACGAAATGTCTGGAACCTAGAATGGGAGTGTAAAGCCAGAGTGGTGTTACACCGTTCACTGAATCTCGTGATGCATTTTGTTGGAGACGTTTTGAAAAAGTTGCAGCTGCCCATTGGTCCCGTTATGCAAATGTATGATGTCTTCGACGTATCTGTTGTGTCATACCACTCTTTCAAGATATTGTGTGTGTGGGTTAAAGAAACTGGTGCTCAATGTGATTGATGTAAATGTGAGCTGTTTTACTGGTAATTGGGGATCCCATAACTAATCGATCAGTTTTCCCATATACAGTGTCTTTGAATGCAAAGTAATTTTGGTCCAGAACAATTCTGAGCAAATGGGGGAATTCATTAATATTATGTAAATCAAGATGAGAGAATTTTTTTTTGGATAACTAGATTTTCTCCACAGCCTCGCCCTCACGTGCATCCAACACATATATTGACCATACCTACTCCTCCCATTCACTTTGTCCATTTCCTCCACCCTCTTTATCTTTCTCCCCTTCTCCTTTGATTATATCCTCTACCCCTCTCTCTTTCTATCTCTTTCTCCCTTTTCCACCCACCCACTAGACCTGAACTCCTCCCACCTGCCTCAGGCATCTCCCACTCCTCCCTTCAGTCTGTCCATTTCCTGCTCCACGTCACTCCATCCATCCATCCTCTAACCGTTTCAGACTGTCCCGTGCCATGCCAGATGGTGCATGTAGTCCTGCAATACAGTTCAACAAAGCAAGCTATTACTAGTCCCACAACACATCTGTGGTACAGGGAAGCCCTTAAATCATGGGCTTCAAAATTATTTATTTGCTCATGATATACAGACTGTCACACAAAGCAGCTCGATAAGGCAGGCTGATATTTCGCAAACTTGTAGGAAAGCCTACATATTAGGGCCTAGAAAGACATTGCTTGCCCCTTATACACAGTCTGCCCTGAAAAGCAGGTTGATTTGGCAGATGGATACTGTTCCCACCTAACTCGCCCGTTGTACAGGGCACCCTATCCGCTTGGGGCTAGTAAAAAGACGTTTTTGCCCATATCTCCACTCCAATTGGAGCGAGGAGGTCTTAAAACACACAGCGATAATTCTCATGATGTTTGCTGTTTCTGTGCCAATTGATACAAGACATTGGGAGGAAATTCTGGACATAGAATATCGTCCATGCTTCATATATATATATATATATATATATATATATATATATATATATATAACAGACCAACAATGCACATCTGTACTTGCATCCTCCTGGAATCTGCATACTGGGTTTTTATTTGTTGGAAAATTCTCATGAATTTCTAATAATAATTTCCTGAAACTCCACTAAAATGAAGATCTCACATTGCCAGCATTGACAAGAAATACTGCAGTCACTACATATTTTGGGTTTTCATAATTTTCGCTATGTTCACAGAAAATAATGTCAGTCCCTTTGTGCTGCTGCAGGTCTGGCACTGATCTTCAGCCAAGATGATCATGAATCCCTACAGAACGATAACAAAGCAATGTTTCAAATCTGTACTCCCTTACCAAGCAGAAAGGAGCTGGTCTAACACCCAGTCCCAAGGGTTTAGTCGCCGATTCCCAACGCTTAAACACTGCAGCAGTCAGTATGCGATCCATCCATCTGTAATTCCCTTAAGGACACCTCCTTTCTAAGATGCACAACATAACCACATCAGTACTTTACCATATGTTTGTGGAAAAAGATAACCCATGATTACTTGCAGATTCTGCATTCAGTTTTATATGATGAATTATTCTTTTACACTCTATATATACTTTTGGGTTTCAGACTGTGTTATTAATGGGTTTACAACGAAGACATGTAGTTGCTGATAAATGTTATAGTGGTTGCAGCTACATGATAACTGTGAGTATGAAATTGAAGAATTATTTGCAGGTTATAAGGCATACTGAGTGCAAAATACATGAACATATAACATGAAAATGGTAATGTTCTTCACCTACCTGCTGCAACAAGTTACGTGAGTTATAGAAAAGCGAAACAGAAACCTTGTGGAACTGGAAAACAATCCTTTCCCAAACTAGTAAGGATACTTTTTCGTGCTTCGAGACAAAATTTCGCTAGCACAGTGGCTAAATGGTAAGTTAATAGCTCAAAATACCAACCAAACCCCGACACAAAGTTCGACAAAATGTGTCTGCCTCACCTGTACCCGTCTGAAACAGACTGCTACCACGAATCCAACTGCTTATGGCATTTATTACGCAACGAAAATGCTAATTAGTGTATTGCAACTGAATTATCTATTGTCCACCTTCACGTTTGTTGAGAGAACCCTGACCCATAGGCACTACTTCATAGTACAATCGGGATACCCCACCGACAGCATCATTGCGGCACCTACGATTGCACGGCTTGGCCGCAGGCGTTTAGTCCAAATTAGTCGACTCCTGCTGTGCTGTTAATCTCCCCTTCTGGAGGGCTGTCAGGCTGACCGTTACTAAGTTCTCCCACTCGTTCTCATAGCTCACACAAAATCACGAAACGTGCAAACAGTTCCGTAAAATAACAACTGCTGCTGTTCAATCATCGGGACACAACAATGGAGGTAATGTAGTTCTTTCTTGTTAGTTTGTGAATATAAACGTTGAAACGTGGTTCAAGTTTTGTAGTGAAACAACTTAGTGATTTCTGTAGTTGTCTACTGGTTATAGGCGTCACTTCAATCAAGGCTCAAATATTTTATGTGATGTCGTAAGAAGATACATTAGAGAAACCAGCATAGCTCACCCATTGATCTGTGGATAGATGTCCTGCAGCAGGTTGTAGGTCTGCAAGGGCAGCCAGCAGAGTGCGAAGAGGGCCACCACTATCACCAGCATCTTGATGACCTGCACACGACCAGAAAGAGACAAATGTCATAAAAAAAACACTGAACACTGATGTTGCCATAATTCTCAAGAGACTTTCAAAAGGAAGGATGAACAAAAATCCATTTACTTATGTTTGTGAACAGTTGTAAGATACGTACCGTACCGTTACGATTGACGTAATAGCGAATACTTGTTTCACCCTAATGTGCGTACACTGGGTCCAATGGACGCTGAGAAAGACTCAACTTTTAATTGCTGTATGAAAGGTCTGAACCTGGGCCCCCACTCACTAGGTATGCTCTCTTGCAATGTTCAGTAACTCTCTACAGATACTATCAGAAATGTATGCCATTAGTTTAATGTGACACTCACATTTTCTTCTTTATACCAAACATTTACATAACCTGGGACAGGGGATACTATGATTAAATTAGTGTCATATGTAATCAATTACATTTTATTGGAATTCAGAGAATACCTCATTAGTTCAAAGACACATCGTCATGAGAGCAGAAAATACATTGCTACCGTTTGCAAGACTATGCATCTGTCAGATAAAGTGCTCCTGTTTCGTGTAAGCGAGCCAAATATTGCAGTAGATGTTATGAGTGTGTGAAGCTGTGTAGAAATGTTGTAGGTGTGTGCTGTACAGTGCTGTTGTCTTTGATATTAGGTACTTATTCGGAAGAAAAGTAAGGGTAATTTGAAATATTAAACAACAACACGAACAACAGCTATATTCCTACAGTCCATAGAAGAAAAGAGTGCTGAGGCTATTGCTTCATATTATTCTATTTCGTATAGAATTTCGGAATCTACACCTAAAAAGAAAAATTACGCGCAGAAAGAACATAGCTACATTTTTCAAGCGGTAATTTTGAATCAATTGTTATTCAATGGATAGCTGAAGTATGAGGATTTCCTTTGATATGCAATTACTGCTTTGACCAAAACAATGAAACTGTTTTTACAGGCAGTGGCATGCAACTCTTTCGATCAAGAACAAAGTGGTGGTGATGGTGCTAACGTAGGTAATAATGCCCTGGACAAATAAGCAGTGAGACTGCTAACGTGTAAATTGCTCCATATGGTATGCATAAAATATCCCTGTGCAAAATGAAACACCTGCACACAATTTGATGAAATTTACACAATTGTTAGTAATTGGCTTAATCACTTATATCCCAAAATGCTTTGGATGTGTCTATTCCTCTAGCCTGTGGTGAAAACTGTGAGATGCACAAACATAGAAGAAAAAGAATTTCTGTACCAAGAAAAATAAACTAGAATGACGTAAGTAGAAATGAAATGTTCACCCTCTGAGATATTTGGATTCCTATTATAGCAGATAATGGCTGGGATGTTCCAATCACTGGACTCTTTCTGGGTAAGTGTTCCGATCCATTCTACAGAGATACAAGGTCTATGAGTTGGTTTGAGGCAATAAGGAGTTTCGTCAGATGTGATGACAAAAGGTCAAGAGAGGCAAGGTTACAAATTGATAAGCTTGCAGCTATTTCTCACATATGGAAAATATTAATATGAGAGTGCAGGAAAGTAATCATAGCAAAAATTTTAAATTTAAGCCTATTTGCACGTACAAATGAACTGACAGTGGTGCAATCCTCCCTAATGCCATGCGCCATAATAAATCAGATGCAGAAGCCTGAGACTGTGAAATTTGATAACCAAATTAACGTTGATGAGCATGTTATGGATCAGCTAGTGCGGGACTATACACACAAAAGACAAGCTGAACGTTGGCCCATGGCTCTCTGGCCCAACATACAGTATGCACTTTAAAGGCCTTTATCTTCACAAGACATAATAAATCACCCATCACCAAAGATTTTTGCAAAGTAGGAACCTCTTACAACTGATTACGATCGTAAGATCTGCTAACCCTTTTCTACAGAGATTCATATACCTGTATGTGGAGAAGTTCACTGCTATCTGTCAAACACAAAACAGCAGTAGCTAAAGCATCATCATGTGGGTTTTCAGAAGATAAGGTGTTCACTTTGTCCTGCTTTAAAGGACAGAAGAAGAAGACAGAGTGAGGTAACTACACAAAACAGATCTGCCAGGACCATAGCAGGATGGTGTGCGACAAAGGTAAAAAAATAATGTTTTGTTTCTTTATAATTCATTGTTTGTCAGTACCACAATCACAGATTTGTGATCAGTTTGTGATAAATAATTCTGGTGGCTTATGGTTGAAAATGGCTCTGAGCACTATGGGACTTAACATCTGAGATCATCAGTCCCCTAGAACTTAGAACTACGTAAACCTAACTAACCTAAGGACATCACACACATCCATGCCCGAGGCAGGATTCGAACCTGCGACTGTAGCGGTCGCGCGGTTCCAGACTGAAGTGCCTAGAATCGCTCAGCCACAACAGGTGGCTTATGTTTCAGTTTTTTAATGTGTAGTGAGTTATGCATCTGTGAATTAGCCAATACGTTTTATCCAGTTGCTATGTAGTGCGCTATTTTAAGTCAAAGAGGTAGAATTGCTCTGCAGCTGAAAATTTTTTGTGGTTAGTGTTCTGTAATATGTATTCGTTTAATCTATATTTCACATGGAGTGTGTTGACAGAAGAAGAATTAGACGTGACAGTGTTTGAAGCCAGAGCATTCCTGGTTGCGTGCAGTGTGGTGTCACAATGACATTGCCATAACAATATTTACTCGTTTACATATAGTACAGCCAATATGAAAATGGCGACTGTGCAGTTCTCGCTGCCGAAAAAGTGTATCAGGGTAATGGATATTTCGTGTGTCAGATTGCTACAACCGTGGTAGTATTATTATCATGTGTACAAATACTTTTGCCTAGATAGTTTATTCAGACTGTAGTCTGCACATCACTAAGGTGTAGGAAATTTCTCAAATAATTTTTTTAATTAATTTAGATTTGTTAAGTGTTGCATATATCGTTCTCTAAGAATGAGATTTTGGCCAAAACTGTAAATAGTAATGCAGCGTGTTTGTACATTTGACCGCTTGCAGAAAATTCCATGAGCATAATACTCTGCTACGAGCTGCAAAAACGAAATAGCAAATATCACCTGAGTTTTATTTCTTAACTGCAGTTTCAGAGGGTGTGACGTCAAATTTAGGTTTGAAATTACGATAGTTAAGTTAATTCAGCCCAACCTGGCATTTAGAGGAGTGGGGGAGGGGAGGCAACCACTATCTGGTCATAAATTATAGTAATTAAGACAATGCTAGGAACATCTTGTTTTTATAGTGGTTCGTAAATTATGGTCATTACGATTAGGCCAAAAGGATTTAATCATAAATTAGACTTTTGGAAACGTGACTAAAAGCACAGGTGAGCAGTACATTATGGTCATAAATTACACAGGGTTGCTTACATATGGAACCTAGGCTAAATGGACGATTTGTTAAAATCGAATACTCACATTCGCCTCTGAGTTCTCGGATGATCCTTTCGACCAGATATCTATGGGAATGGTACCATTGCTATCCCAAAGGCTGCCAGCACATCATTGCCAGAAGAACTCTCTGATTTGGATTTCTCCTGTTTTGGCGATTGTTTGTGGTTCCATTTCACTGACCGCCTGTTTGTTTCCGCGTTAAAGCGATGCCCCCAGGTTTCGTCACCTTTAACGATCCCTGACAGGAAGGCCTCTTCATTTGCCTCAAACGTCTCCAGCAGTTCAGATGAAATGGCTTTTGTTTCAATTTGGTGCTCTATTGTAAGTATTCGTGGAACCATCTTGAGGACGCCTTTGAATATGCAAGAGTCTCATTCACTTGTAAACCTTTTCAATGATCAGTGTCAATTGTATTTTAACCGTCGAGTTGTGTTGCACTAGCGTTCATAAATAACGGCATCTACGCGATTCACCATATCAGGACCAGCGGCTGCGACAGGACGTCCAGAACGTCGCCGATAAAGGAGCACAATTTCAGCACTTATAGTACTACTGTCAACTGTATCAATGCAGTACACTAAAGTAAAATATTTAAGGATATTCACTATGGTTTCTTTTTCCGTAACCATGTATTCAGTTACTGCTTGTTGCTTCTAACAATTTAACTTCGTAGACGTCATTTTGATGGTTCACTATTTCTATGCCATCTATAAGACTTGTTGGAACATTTGGAAACGTGCTGTGGCGTCATGAGATCTGTAGCACCTGTTAGGACGTTATTGTATAGATCAATGTAAAAAAGAGAATTCTATCTTATACATTGAACAGGAGACGGATTTATACAATAGTTACATGTAATACAATTGAGTTAATTTCGTTACATTGCATTTGTGTGAAGTAGTGAGTGATAACCTGCTCATCTAGGTTTCAAGAATTATTAAGTTAAATATTGTTATCATAAAACGTCCTAGTGAAATTAATTATTAATTTGACGCAGTTCCATCAAACAAAGACTGGAATCTGCGTTAATGCTTCTACATCTACATCTACATGATTACTCTGCAATTCACATTTAAGTGCTTGGAAGAGGGTTTATCGAGCCACAACCATACAATTTCTCTATCATTCCACTCCCGAACAGCGCGCGGGAAAAACGAACACCTAAACCTTTCTGTTCGAGCTCTGATTTCTGTTATTTTATTTTGATGATCATTCCTACCTATGTAGGTTGGGCTCAACAAAATATTTTCGCATTCGGAAGAGAAAGTTGGTGACTGAAATTTCCTAAATAGATCTCGCCGCGACGAAAAACGTCTTTGCTGTATTGACTTCCATCCCAACTCGCGTATCATATCTGCCACACTCTCTCCCCTATCACGTGATAATACAAAACGAGAAGCCCTTTTTTGCACCCTTTCGATGTCCTCCGCCAATCCCACCTGGTAAGGATCCCACACCGCGCAGCAATATTCTAACAGAGGACGAACGAGTATAGTGTAAGCTGTCTCTTTAGTGGACTTGTTGCATCTTCTAAGTGTCCTGCCAATGAAACGCAACCTTTGGCTCGCCTTCCCCACAATATTATCTATGTGGTCTTTCCAACTGAAGTTGTTCGTAATTTTAACACCCAGGTACTTAGTTGAATTGAGAGCCTTGAGAATTGTACTATATATCGAGTAATCGAATTCCAACGGATTTCTTTTGGAACTCATGTGGATCACCCTACACTTTTCGTTATTTAGCGTCAACTGCCACCTGCCACACCATACTTCGGTGTTTGCGAATAGATGCTGAATAGAGATCAAGATTAGTTACTCCGCTTCAATAACAAATCAAGAGCGTGGTACTTAAATATTCGAAGAGTGGTTCCGGTTAACTTGTGGAAGTCAGTTCTAAAAACACAGGAGACACTATAAAACCTAACTTCATCCGAAAGTACTAATAATTGGGCACAGACAGAGCACACAAGCTTGACTCAGGAAATTAGGAATGCAGAACATTCGACGTAGTACACACACGTAAATTATTGTAACACAGAATCCATAGAATTATTTAGAGACATTTAAAACTAGTGACAGTGAAAAATCGGAGTAAAAAAAAAACTATCTCGCAGAGTAGGATGTGTAATGCATTTTGAAGAGTTTAGAAAGAAAATTTGGGAAAGATTGAATACATATTTGTTGTACAAATGGATATCCTGAACAGGACTTCTGACTTTTGGATGAGCCTCAAAATATGAACATATAAGCACTTCTCACTGTAGAGTTCACACCTACCGGAACATACGCAGTATGTCGTTCTTGTTACGAGTAGCGAGAGACATACAGGTGACTGTCGATTGATTCAAAATTACCAGCTCATAAGTGAAATGTAATATGCATACAAATACTGGATGATTTCCACTGTATGACTCATAAAATGTCTTGTATGGAGTGTTCTTCTATATGGCGCTGAAACATGGACTATGAGGAAAAGAGACAGAGAAAGGCTGGAGGCTTTTGAGATCTGGACATGGCGGAAGATGGAAGGAATAAGTTGGATGGACAGAGTAAAAAATGAAGAGGTACTGAGAAGAGTGGGAGAGAAAAGGCAGTTACTAGATGTAATAAAGAGAAGAAAAAGAAATTGGATTGGGCATATATTAAGAAAGAATGACGGACTGATAAAAACAGTTTTATAAGGTTATGTAGAAGGGAAAAGAAAGCGAGGAAGGAAGAGATTCCAGATACTGGATGACATGATGGACGGTACAACATACAGCAGCCTTAAGAAGGAAGCAATGGATCGCAGAAAATGGAGAGGCAAAGGACCTGCTAACATAGCAGATAACTGATGATGATGATGACTACGAGATTTGTGTTCTATCCATGGGATCAGACTGGAGTAATTTTATATGAAATATAACCTTAAATAGGCGAATGGAAGACAGTTTTATTTGAAGAATCCTATGTAAGCGTAATTGGCGCACGAAATAGGTTGTTTAGAAAACCATCATTTGCCATTTCTAGAACACTGTAGGTCATCCTGTGATCCATTTCACATTGGATTAACAGGAGAGGTACACTGCCGAGTCACATTAGTGTGGCTATCTGGCAAAAGCTGGAACAACCACATTATGCAGCGAGGACCGCTGTGGGATGTACAGGATGGAAGTCAGTGAGGCTCTGAAAGGTATCGACAGGGATGTAAAGCCATATCGACTCCAGTGTCGTGGCCAGTTGCACCTAGTTCCTCGGTTCCGGATCCTTAGCGCGCACAGCCCGATCGAAATGGCTCCACAGATTCTCTATTGGGTTTAAATCCGGGGAGTTGGCCTGTCACGAGTGTACCGGAAACACATCCTGGTGAGACTCGAACTACGCACATACATTGCGAGCTGTGTGAGACGTTGTATTCTCCTGCTGGTAGCTGCTATCGTGCCAAGGCTAAACAAATGACATGTGGGAGTGGGCTTGATTCCCCAAGGACAGATGCATACTTGTATTGATCCAGTGAGCCTTTCAGAATGACGAGATCCTCCAGGCAACCTCCCCTGGCCTGTATCTTTCCGATGACGGTTGTTAGGTGTTAGCTTTCAGACGTTTAACGCCGTGCACGGCAACGCCAATACATCAGATGGACCATAAAACGTGATTAATCTGAAAAGGCCACCTGCCGCCACTCACTTGGCGCCCAGTTGCAGTACTGGCGTCTAAATTCCAGCCTTCGCCACCTATGAACAGTAGTTAGCATGGGTGCATGAACGAGGTGCCTACTGCGGAAGTCCATATGCAGCATCATTGGCTGAATAGTCATTGAGAACATTGTTGGTAGGCCGTTGGTTCATCTGGACTGTCAGCTGCTCAACAGTTGCATATATCTTTACGCGTACACAAGTCCACAGCCGTCGTTTACCCTGTCATCTATGGCTCGTGGTGCTCTACAGCTGCCAATGCTCCGGTTTTGATTAGCTTCATTTGGACATCCACGGTATATGGACACAGCTGCAAATGAACAATTTAAATGTCAGCTCTTTAGAAAATGCTTCCCCTCCTGAGCCGAAAGCCATCCCCTCTTTGAAGTGAGATACATCGCCCCATTTGCGCATAACGGCAACGACTCCACTGATTTTTCGATTCTCTCCGACACAATTTTACACCCACCACCGCTAGTCTTGGCACCTGCTATCTGTGAGCAATTATTGCACGTTGATGTCGAAAGCAGGCAATGGACATATTAATGTTACTGGGCTGTGTGGAAAAGGTTAAACAAGGGCTGTACGATTCGTCGTGGTTATATTCAGTCACTGTGAGGGAGTCACAGAGATGATCAACAAATTGGAACGGGAGACCAAACAAAAAGTTACTATACACTGTAGGAGGGCCGGCCGGTGTAGCCGTGCGGTTCTAGGCGCTTCAGTCTGGAACCGCGTGACCGCTACGGTCGCAGGTTCGAATCCTGCCTCGGGCATGGATGTGTGTGATGTCCTTAGTATAGTTAGGTTTAAGTAGTTCTAAGTTCTAGGGGACTGATGACCTCAGATGTAAGGTCCCATAGTGCTCAGAGCCATTTTGAACCACTGTAGGAGGGATAATTTGCCACGTTGTGAATCGTCTCAATTAAGATACGGAAAGGACCATCATATATTTTGTGCAATATTCTTTCCACATACCACGCACAAAACAGACTTCAACCATTTAGTGACGTCCTGATATAAGCGATTTCTATTTTGTTGCACTTTTTTTTTGCTGCAAAATGCTCACATTAGAATTATAGCTTTAGTCGGTGCAGCAGAGAATGTTAGCAGTAGAGGCAGTCGGAACGTGCTTCAAACTTTAAGATACTCGTGAGCCTGGCAACTGCTCGGATGTGGGGCAGAGAGTAATTCGTGGACTGAGCCCAGGTGCTAACGAACGAGGCGACTACGTCATGCAGGTAGCTGGAGAGAAATAGGTGAAGTGTGAAACTGAATTATTCACGATTGCACCCATGACAAATTCGCATTTAATGAATACATTATTTCGTCATCGCCGGCCGCAGTGGCCGAGCGGTTCTAGGCGCTCCGTCTGGAACCGCACGACCGCTACGGGTGCAGGTTCATATCCTGCCTCGGACATGGTTGTGTGTGATAGATTAGTTAGCTTTAAGTAGTTCTAAGTTCTAGGGGACTGATGACCTCAGATGTTAAGTCCCATAGTGCTCAGAGCCATTTCAACCATTTGAACCATTTCGTCATCATAATACTTTGGTCTTCGCAGATTCTTGCTCTCCTGTTTAAAAAGATCATAATACGAGATAATGGTCACACGCCTCATCCGTTGACAGCAGTCTGATATATGTTTCCTTCGTTTTCCTCCCTCAGGACTAGGAGTTCCTTGAAATATGGTTGAAAAAATTTGCAGCACAGAGAGAATCTCTGTTTTGTTATCGGTATTGCATAATAAATATTAATAATAAAACCACTGAATTACATTGTTCGTGTGGATGACTGACGATCTTCACAGAAGGTGTCATTCATTTAGCACCTAGTCCAGATTTGATAACTAAATCAATCGGTCAGATAATAGTATGTCAAGGTTTGTTCAGGGAATGAGCAAAAATGTGGAAACAGTACAAACACGATACATTATTATGCCTAATTCGGTGTAGGAAGCATGTTGGCATTCGAAAAATTCTCATGTCGTCTCGGAATGGAGAAAAACAGATCTTGTAGGGATTTCGAGGGAATATTATGCCATTACTCCTTCAAAATAGTTGTAAGTTACCGTAACTATGATTAAGGTGGATAGCGATCACGCACCTTGCTCTCCGAAGTAGACCACAAAGACGCAGTAACACTGAAATCTGGTACTATGGTAAACAAGGGAGATGGGACAATTCAACCTCGTTCTCACGAAATCAGTACTAGACGATGCAAGCTTTGTGAACAAGAGCGTCAATGGTGTGCAACAAACATTGTGACATGGGATGGATCTGATTTGCCAAAATAGCCATATAAGCCACGGTAGTTATGCTACTTTACAGGGAGCCACGGCGCCTACAGTGTACCATGACTTGTCTGCTGAAATCATCACTGAATCCCTATCTTGTTTCACTCTTGGGATGTAAAATCGGCCACAAGTTGGATAAAGAGCACAAGACTTATCTGATGAAACGTCTTTTTCACATCGATCCATTACTTTTGATGACTTGGGCTCTACGTTTTCCTCTTACGGTCATTTGCATGTAACGGATGCTTCTCGCCACTGGATTAAGTAACTGTGCTGAAATACATACTTTGCGATAACAACTGTTTCTTTATTTACATGAACTAAACTAAGAAGAGCGTTTGTGGACGATATCAACACAACTTGATAACAAGTGAAATGTCGATCCTTGACAGTGCCTAACAGGTACTCCGTGGGGCCAAGTCCGTAAACCTACAAGTGTCAAGGAGCAGCGAGGATAAACAACGGCGTGGTTTCACGGGGATGGGAGCTGGCAGGCAGTCAACTGATTAGCAGAAAAGTATCATAACGACACATTTCCACGAGGTGTTGTTCTTGTGGGCATTGACTTGCAGGTCCTGGGAAGCGGTACCCCGGGACTAGCTGACGGAAGTCCTGCGTCGAACAGAGCGAGGGCGTGACTAACATTGCGATGGGCTGCAACAGCAGCGACAAGCGGTGAGTCCGTTATGGAAACTCGCGGAAGCTGACGGTCGGTCTGGGACCGGAGCGTAGCTTGCTCCCAAGGAACAAAGCGGCGACTTAAGCACACGTCCGCGGAAGATTACATGCACGGTGTCACGTGGACGCTAACACGTGCCTGTCCAGTGTACTGCGACCTACGCACCACGTCTCAGCGTGGCTAGCGCCACCACACGCGACTCCTGGAGGCTTTGTGGCAAACAGCTCAGACTCTTCTATTGACAAACAACCTCGAAGAATGAAACTACGATGAAATTAGACCATTAGCTTCTTACAGGCATTGACAAATATCAACGAGGACAGTTAAAAAATGTGTGCCAGGGGCCAGAACTCGGACCCTGGACTTCCTGCTTACATGGGAGACGCCCTATCCGACTGAGCCACCGAGGGCACATAGGATATTGTGACTGCAGGGATTTATCTCTGGGACACTCCCCGTGAGACCCACACTTTCCATCTTTGTGTCCACACTCTCCATTTGTAGTGCGCCTGCCCACCATACTCATTACTCGCGGTAGTCAATCTAATTAGATAGTAATGTGTATGGAGGGCAGGGGCACTACAAATGTAGTGAATGGACAGAAAACGGGAAAGTGTGGGTCCACGGGGAGCGTATCAGAGATAAATCCCTGCAGTCGCACTATTCTCTGTGTCCTCGGTGGCTCAGTCGGATAGAGCGTCTACCATGTAATCAGTAGGTCCAGCGTTCGAGTCCCGGTCTTCTAGCACACAGCCGGCCGAAGTGACCATGCGGTTAAAGGCGCTGCAGTCTGGAACCGCAAGACCGCTACGGTGGCAGGTTCGAATCCTGCCTCGGGAATGGATGTTTGTGATGTCCTTAGGTTAGTTAGGTTTAACTAGTTCTAAGTTCTACGGGACTAATGACCTCAGCAGTTGGGTCCCATGGTGCTCAGAGCCATTTGAACCATTTTTTTCTAGCACACATTTTTCAACTGTTCCCGTTGATATTTGTCAACGCTTATAAGCAGCTAAAGGTCTGATTTCATTGTAATTTTATTCTTCGAGAGCTGCAAGATCACCAATGTTATCTGTACAGATACTGGCTTCATATTCATGTAACAACCTCTAAGGTGAGGTACGTAGGAGCCGTATCTGCTCCGTGAAGCATTTCCGTGAGTATGGTGGCCGCATTTGCAGGGGCGCAGCTTTTCGTAAACTGTAGTGATCCAGAATTCATTATGAAAGTCCCTACTGGTTCTACCATCCGCAACGATACCAAGGAATAGTGTGTTAATAAGAATTTTTATTACAAATAATATGTAAGGTATTCAAAATTGTGTCTACAGAACATGCTGTTTTTGTGTCATGAGCCAAACGGTAACAACTACGCAACGAAGTGCTTCTTTGGTCCTTCAATAACTCAAAACAAAAATCAGTCGAATAGTTCCGTCTCCCGGTTGGCGACTATCCTTTCAAAGAAGATACCTGTAGCACCGAGTTCGTGGCCTTTACACTTTAAGAATAAAAATAACAGTTATATGATTTGTAATTTAGAAAATTTCGATTGTGTATATACGCAGCAGTCGCAAATTTCTACATGGACCACATTGAGGAGCAGGCTCTGCAAACTGCAACATTAGGGCCATCTTGCTTTCTATGATACGTTGATGAATCCTTCCTGATATGGCCTTATGGTGAAGATACACTACAACAGTTCGTCGATCATATGAATGGTGCCCAACCCAACATTAAATATACTTTGGAGTTGGAGAAGCACAACAAGCTACCATTCTTGGATGTTTTGGTTGAGCGGCAGGCAGGAGGCCAGCTTGGTACTTGAACGCCAATAGTTTCCACCACCCTGTACCCGAGAAGGCTGTCCTGAGCACGTTGGTTCATACAGCCAAGTTTATCTCTGACGACGACCACCTGCAGTAAAATTGCAGAACTTAAAACATGTTTTCGGGGAAAATGGATACAGCAAAAGAGATATCGCAAACGCTTTCAAGGGCCGCCGACAGAAGACACGTGGTGAATCATCTTCTACTGAAGTCAAACGGACTGTATTCCTGCCATACTGTGGAGCAACTAGCAGTAAGTTAGGGCGTCTGCGGTAGAAACACGGGCTGTGTTCCGGCCCGCCCCCAAGATACGAGATATGTTGCGCCCTGTTAAAGACGACATTGCTCTTCGAGTTTTCGGTGTGTATGGTGTACCCTGTGAATGTGGCAGCATGTGTATGGGACAAACAATTCGCACGATTGCGGAGTGTTGTACTGAGCACAAGCGCCATATAAAACAAAGGAAGCTTGAAAAGTCAGCCATAGCGGAGCATTGCCTATAAAACGGACATAACAGTTGGAAAATACAAATGTGTTGCGTCATGCATCTACATATTGGGACTCCTTTACAAAAGGAAGAGGCCGAGATCCGTTTAAACAACAATTTCAACAGAGACCAGGGATACACACTCAGCAGGGCACGGGGGCGGTCGTTGGACATCGAAAGAAAGTAAAGACGGATGCGCGACGCGGGAGCGGCAGTTTCAAACGTGGCGCCTGCTCCTGGCGCCACCTGACGTCACCGGTGCTGCCACGGGCAACAGCTCCGCCAGCCGCCCGGGTCAACTTAGGCGCGCGCGCCATATTGGGTCGATCTGATTGGCTGCTGATGATGTCATCATGCCTATATAAGCGACAAACCGTAGCAGCCCCGGCATTCAGTGAACTCCTGACGACGATAGCGGACATGGCATCGAAAGCTCGAGGATGTTGTTCTAATTGATGTGGCTGGAAAATCGAGAACGTTTTATTCATGTATGCCGTCAGGAAAGACTCCGAGGACACAGTAATGTGATTTATAAATAATTTCCTAAACTGATATTTTCTTTATACAGGTCAGAGATAATGAAGTTTAACGCCTCTGAAGTTGTCGGTTTCACGCTAAACATGATCGCTCAACGTTTGCCTTAAGGTACGTGTTGTATTAACATGAACAGGCAATGTTGTGAAGGGAACAATTTTATTGAATGAGAAATTATTCACTGTCTTGAAATTCACGATACAACAGATTTGATTACCACAGCAACTCTGAACACAAGGCTTTATAATTTTTAACAGATCATATCGCAGGAAACTGATATTTTCTTTATATAGGTCAGAGATAATGGAGTTTAACGCCTCTGAAGTTGTCGGTTTCACGCTAAACATGATCGCTCAACGTTTGCCTTAATGTACGTGTTGTATTAACATGAACAGGCAATGTTGTGGAGGGAACAATTTTATTGAATGAGAAATTATTCACTGGCTTGAAATTCACGATACAACAGATTTCATTACCACAGCAATTCTGAAGACAAGGCTTTATAATTTTTGACCACACTGCGCTGCGCTTGCTATGCACACGAAATAGAAATTAATCTTGCCCACGCTTGCCTCTAAATCACAAAGCGTGATGACGTCGCCGAAGTTGTTGCTAAAAAGTGGTGACTATCTCTGGTGCCCTGAATTTTGTTGGGTCAATTCTAGTGCCCGAGTCCACCCGTCAGCGTTGACCAGTGACGTTCTGTGTAATGTCATGAGTTTACGATACGATAGATACAAGGGGCCTGTTATATATACAATCTTAGTAACTAACGTAAAATATGCTATTTACTAAATGTATGACGCGACTTGCGTGACTGTGGTTAGGCAGGATTCTGAGAGGACAGCTTAAGTTGTCTACCTATTTCCTAACATGGCATGTTTTCAGAAGGTGGAGTTTGGCGGGAACCTAAGACCACAGCCTACAATGCTGCGAGTGAAACGATTTGCAATCGTGTTTGTAATTGAGGTTATCACCAAAATTTAGTTGGTTTTGTCGGAATGTGACACTATTTGCTAGGGTATAGTTGGGCAGCGGCTTAATAAGACACTTATATAGATCAGTTATAGTCATGTGTCTTTGCATTAAAGTGTGTATTCTTATTAGTTTTAGGATTTATTTTGTTGGCTCTTGTCTCTCTACCTGAGCCTTATAGGTCGTGTCTGGTTGTTAATTCCAATGTTTGTTAGTTTTCGCGTTTTCTTAGTAGCATAAAGAGCGATACCGAAAATATAAATCTTTAGCGAAATAATTCACAACCATCAAAAATCAAGAAAAACAACGGAACGTGGAATCAACAATTACACATGATGATTCTCAAATAATGCATAGCAAGCAACTACTGCGTAGTGCAGAAAGTAACCGCAGAAACAGAAATCCACATACTGTTGCCAAAATGTGAAAAGTAATGAACCATTGACTCGGGAACTATAAGTGGCTTATATACACCAATTACAGTTATTGAATCCAGAGCGGCACAGAAAAATGAGTCGTATATTGAAGAATTGCACACACCTACTGCAAAAGCGCTGAAAATATTTTTTATTTCTTAAGGTAGTGCAGAGAACAAAAACATAAATCCTTCAACAAACCACTTAACACACTTCCTGTATATCCTTATAAAATTTTCGTATGTGGTATCGATCTAATTGTCGATTCCACGTTCATTTATCATGTATCTTCGTCAGGTGTGCGTTGTTAATTCCACAAGATTTAACTGTATGCTATCGCTTCCTCTGCTGCTGCTCTAAATAACAATCCTGGGAATCTGTAACTAGAATTGACCTCAGTATCAAACATAGTAGACTGGTAATGTTATGGAATAGTGGGAATTCTTGATAATAAGTACTGAATATAAGGGGCTACAGCGAGAAATTGGAGGTTTCGGAAGGGAACAAACTAAAACCTAATACAACAACCCATAAATGAACTAATTGGTAACATATAGGAAACGAAAGAAGGACATAAGCAGGAAATGAGGTGAAAGCAACACAGAATTCCTTTGGATTCAGCAACTAGAATTGACGTATGTAGCTCAATTCTAGTTACAGATCCCAAGATTTGCTACATTCTCATGAATTTTGGTTACATGTGTAGGAGTTATGTGTTTCTTTCTCATTATTTCCCGCTTATGTCCTTCTTACGTTTCGGTATGTTACCGTTCATTTTATTTTACGGTTGTTGTGCTAAAGTCATCTATGGATTCTTCACTTACTCGCTTAAACTACGATAGTAATTTATTTCACCTATGCAAGTCTGATGTTGTCTACTGTTTCTTTCCCATTACCTAAATTTCCTTGCGATATAATTCATGGCTATGTAATTAATATCGTGAACAGTGGTGGTATTTTATCGTATACATGCATGACTGTGAGAAAAGAAGGGAGTCGTCATTACGTCACAAACTTGAAGCCGACTTCCGCCAGCATACCCCAAAACGTTGGATTCACCGCATTTATACCCCCATGGTTCACTGTGTTGGTACTTCTCCATGACATTACTGTGAAGTATCCGAGCCATTGCGACCGTGTTGGGTACCTTGATTGTGTAGAGACCTAGCTTGGGACATTTAAGGGTGCACTAAATGATCTGATCGAAATCAAAAGTGTAAGGAAATCATATTTCAGTCGGTACTGGAGCTGTTTATGTAATATTTTATTTTGCACACATGAACTAAGGTCGCACTGTTTACTTTCATTGCAGTATTTTTTTATTTTTTGTCAATAGTCTTGTGTCTGGTTTGATGTAGTCCAACGTGAATTCATTTCCTGTGACAACCCTTCATCTCAGAGTAGCACTTGCAACCTACGTCCTAAGTTATTTGATAGATTTATTCCAATGTCTGTCTTCCTCTACAGTTTTGCCCTCAACAGTACATTTTCACAAAGTCCATGTTTCACTACCATAGAATGCTGTGCTCCATACGTACATTCTCAGAAATTTCTTCCTTGAATTAAGGCCTATGTTTTATACTAGTACACTTATCTTGGCCAGGAATGAACTTTTTACCAGTGCTTCCTTTTGACTTCCTCCTTGCTTCGTACGTCATGGGTTATTTTAGTGCATAGGTAGTAGAGTTCCTTAACTTTACCTACTTCGTGACCATCAATCCTGATGTTAAACTTCTCGCTGTTCTCATTTCTGCTTCATCTCACTACCTTCGTCTTTCTGCGATTTACTCTCATATTCTGTACCCAGCAGGTAACCTTCTTCACTTTCACTCAGAATGGCAATGTCACAAGCGAATCGTGTCATTGATATCCTTTCACCCTGAATTTTAATTCCACTCCTGAACCTTTCTTTCTTTTCCATCATTGCTTCTTCGATGTACAGATTGAACATTAAGGGAGAAAAACTACGTCCCCGTCTTACACCCTTTTTAATCTTTAATCCGAGCACTTCGTTCTTAGTCGTCCACTCTTATTATTCCATGTTGTCTCTTGTATATAATATATACTACCCGTCTCTTCCGATAGCTTACCCCTACATTTCTCAGAATTTCGATCATCTTGAACTATTTTACATTGGATAATGCTTTTTCCAGACCAACAAACCCTATGAACATGTCTTGATTTTTCCTTAGTATTGCTTCCGTTATCAACGGCAATTTCATAATTGCCTCACTGGTGCCTTTACCTTTCCTAAAGCCAAATTGGTCATCATCTAGCACATCTCCAGTTTTCTTTTCTTTCTGTCATTTGACTTTAGATTTCTTTTACATTAATCAATGTGTGTTCCTACTGTTCTTTCATGCGTTTTTCATTGCCATCGAAATCGTAAACGCTCCGACATCCGAGCCACACTGCTTCAAATCTCCAGTCCCCGCACAACAAAAGGCTACGTAACCACGCCGATGTTGTTGCAGCACCTCATTCCCTAAACTCCTCCCATCGATAATTACTCATTGTTCACATTTCGTTCCTCTTTAAAAAAGGTTCTGTCTGGATTGTATGAACATGCGTGCGTGTGTGTGTGTGTGTGTGTGTGTGTGTGTGTGTGGGTGTGTGATGTGAGTGTGCTTGTATGTGTGTGTGCTTTGCTTCCTGTGTGAAGAAGGCTTTCGCTGAAAAGTTTATGTGAACACTCTGCCTGCTTCTCAGCGTGTGATAAGCAATCTGTTAGTTCGCAGCACTGTTATTCTCTCAAGAAGTTTGTTGTAAACAATCCACTGTTCTTAAAGAGGAACAATGATGTACATAATTAGAATACCAGAAGAAATAAATGATATTTATTTCGCCACATTAATGTTGTCAGTAACACAGACAAGGGTCCCAATACTACAACCAAAAGTCTTGATCACATAACCGTTGAAATAAAATACCCGATAATTAGCAAAGTAAAAACTGAATTACATTACATTAAATTTACTGGAAACGTTTCTCGTTCACAACTCCTTCTGTTCCGCAGAAGACTGTCTATTATTGGAATGTGCAAATGGTGATTCGTAGGATTACTAGCATCCGTCTGTCTGTAATTAAATTTTAAAAAAGCAATGATCGGAGTGGGGAATTTTTACGGAAAAGAAAAGCTGATGAGCTGATGTTAATATAAAATGAATCGTTGCACATCATTACAATTTATCGTACAAATGGTACATGCGACATGAATCTAACTGTTGGTATAACACAAAGCGTTCTATAGGCCTAGGCATGTATATTTAGAAAACCTCATGAATTTCGATTGAATCAAGCAGATTATCAAAGAAGACGCACGTCCCAATGCTGATATGTTCAGTTATCCCTGAATAATTGAGTTACTGGCGAGAAATATGCCGAGAAAAGAAGCAAATAGGCTAGAGGGTGAGAGGCAGATCTATACTGGTATCTTAAACAGGTTAGGCTATCATTACTAAAAAATTACATATTACTGCAAACCATCCATTTTACGGGGTCTTAAGCGTTTGAGACTATTCCCTTAATGACATTTATAGCATTGCGCAATGCGGGAATATATTTAAAAACTATGTCGGTTTTGTACCCTGTAAATTGCTATTACTGGCCACACAATGAATGATGCAGCGTAGGTAAGAACATGTTTAAACTACAGTGAGACTGATGCACTGACAATCTAATAAAATTAAGAATTCTGTTCCGCATGGAGGTATATCGCTACACAGTTCTGTTTCCTTTACATTTTAATATCCGTTAGTTTGTTCACATGCACAAGATACGATATCATGTCTTCCTACTTTCCTCATTGCACTCTTTTATGGACTAACAAAATACACCTATGTCAGTTTTTTTGCAATGAATATTAAAAGTGTTATGCATGCGTGTTGAGAACTGAAGATGTGGCGAACAGGAAGGGATACGAGTGAGCAAACAAGCACTGGTTTAGGAGATCCATCTTCATTTGCTGTCGATACAAATATAGTGAAGGTAGAAGTAAATTCGTTACGAAAGCATTCTTTTCACATCACATCCTCGTCTTCTAGGTTACGTTAACGAGGCGAAATGTGTTGCATTGTTAGAGCAAATAAGCCATCGAGAACAGAAAAACATTCGAAATTGCTTTTCTTACACTATGTTATTCTTGTAAGCAATGTAAATTTTAGTGTTTAAAGCAGCTGTTACGTGAACACGACAGAAATAATAAACAGGAAGCAACTGAAAAACTAGTCCACTAATGTTATTTAACATTGCAGCAGACCTCACCCGCACTGTGGTATACCAGTAGTTACCTAGTTTCATTTTCCATGTATTATTTTCATGACAAATTGTAATGATGTAAAACGAGTCATTTTATACTAAGTACTTTATTTTGTAAATATGGCTCCATGCTGATCGTTTATTATATACTTTGTTTTTCAATTAAAGGCAAAGGTAATCAGTAATTCCTACGAATCACCATTAACATTACAATAACGGTGTTTCGCGGAACAGGATGGGTGGTAAAAGAAAAACGTTTTCAGTTAGGTTTCAAATTTTTCTCTGCTGCCTATCATGCATTTTATATCAATAGATAAGTGATCAAAGCTTTTGGTTGCAGAAATATAAGCCTTTGTTTGTGCTTCAAACAACCTTAATGTGGCGTCATGAATGACACTTTTTTCTTCTGGCATAATAATTACGTAGATCATTGTTTCTTTTGAAGTGCAGTGGATTATTTACAACAAACTTCATGTGGAAGTAACTATATTGAGAAACGAACAGATTGTTACTCACGCGGCTAGCAGTAGGTAGGCATTACCAAAATAGTGTTCACATACGTTTTCGGCCAAATCCTTCTTCAGAAAAGAAGCAAGAACGCACTCACATTCATTCTTTCAAGTACATAAAGTCACACACTTCGGCTGTTGTAGCCAGAATCTTCTTTAAAGAAGGACGAAATATGAACAATGAATAGATATTGGCGGGACGTTTCGATCCCATCGATTAGTACACACGTAAAAGACACAAAACTGAATTTTTGACGGAGCAACTACTACTCCACATAATCAAAACACCAGATCATATTTGGGATACGAACAAAAAAGTTGATAGAAATCCCCAGCGGTCGAAACTGAGCACGGGCCCTAGATAGTGGAGTTATTTGGATGTATCACCGCGGTGAATCATGGAAGCATAAATGGGGTGAGCCTAATGTTTTGGGATACTTAAAATGGCGAATGTCGGCTTCAAGTTTCTCACGTAATGACAACAACTTTCTTTTCTCACTTCTATGATCTCTTTCTAGCGACTTTGACTGAAGTATGAATTCACTGGTCAAAGCTATAGGTCAAAGCGGTCGGGTGTCCGGCCCCGGTAGCTGAGTGGGCAGCGCGGTGGAATGTCAATCCTAAGGGCACGGGTCCGATTCCCGGCTGGGTCGGAGATTTTCTCCGCTCAGGGACTGGGTGTTGTGTTGTGCTGATCAACATCATTTCATCCCCATTGACGCTCAAGTCGCCAAAGTGGCGTCAAATCGAAAGACTTGCACCAGGCGAACGGTCTACCCGACGGGAGGCCGTCGTCACGCGACATCATCATCATCAAAGCGGTCGGGTGGAATGGGACAATGGAGCTTACCTATCTTCTTGTATAGTGCTTAAATGATGCAAAAAGATGTGCTACCTTTTGTGCAGTAATCGACATGAGCAAAAAAGTTTAAATATACCGTTCGATCATTGGTTACAGTGAGTGTATAACGGGAAAGGTTACTTTAATTATTTTATAAACTTTGCGGAATGAATAATATTGCTTCACAGAGACAACAGTTGTCAACAAAGGGTCAGGCTATATCGCCTACGGTGAAGTGAAACTACGCCTGTGAGTAAGAGAATTAGTTTTCGAGAAGATTTAATGTACATGAATCATTTAATGTAAGTTAAGCAATGAACAAACTAGGCTGTTTAAAAGGATTTGCTATTTCAGTAAAACGTCTATCAGCAACACATTAAAAGTTCGTTGAAAAGAGAGTGCTGCTGGTTGCATAGCAATAGGAATCAACGGCGAACGAAGAATACTTCTAATTCATTTCCCACATTCAGATATGCTCAGACACATCAGAATCTTCTAATATACACAACTACTTCGGATATAGCACGAGTACGACGTTACGCAAATGTAGCTTGCAGACAATACGGAAAAATAAGCAAGGGAGATCAGCTATGATTTATCAACAAGCCAATGCAGTTACGCTACGTGTCAAGGAATCTTACTCCTATATAATGCTGCAGCATCACTCGATGAATATCGTGGAATTCCAGCCCGCACTGAAATTCCAATATTATGGAGCTCTTTTCGTATTGTTTTAGTGCTGATAGAGATAACGAGTGTGACGTTCTGTTCTGCAGCGATTTTTGTGACTGTCATTCTTTTTTCGTTACAATCCTCTTCAGCGACTGTCCGTTACGATCATACAACACTCGCTTTTGTCGGCGCTGTGACCTGATGATTGATGGTGTCCTCTTTCCCTGCGTGAAGTATACATCTCACATACGCTTTAAATATCGAACACTTCGTCTACCCTGGTTACGGAAGTAGCCACTGTACAAGCGCCAACTATTAGCTTTCACATAATGCAATAAAAACTATACGGAACACTGTTATGATCACGAGTGAAAATTGAGTAGTATTGATGACATGGAGCAGGTGCCATACGTGATCAAATATAACAGCGCAACCTGCAGGCCCGTCTAGCATCTCCAATTTTGTTGAAACTTGCATTTCTCGAAGTGCCTCCATGTTTCTGTCCAGTCCGTGTATGTCATTTGGCTTAATTTATCTCAAGTGTTGCTGAAATGAAGATAACGTGTCATGCTATTTTCAACTTTTCATTATTTACTAAATAATATTATTGTCTGCTACTGATTTTGTGTCATAAATGTTCTGATAGAGTGCACTGCCAGCTACGGCAGTTAGATGTACCCGCTGTTCAGACAGGACCTCCAATGAGGACGTAATATGATATCGTAGCCACGTCACTGCTTACAATCACTTCTAGCAACGTCATCAATAGCGAGAATGTATGCTGCTGCCGATGTAAGTTTGATTCTGCTGCCATATTCGTTTAATGTGACTTGCCACTTAGGTGTACGACAGCAATAACTTCATAAACAGCTGAATGCTTACTGCAGTCCATTTCTCCCTCACACCACATCTCTCCACATTCCTCTTTTGTCCTTCCTCTCCCTTCTCTCACCAACGCACGCGACAAAAAATACAACATTACAAAACGTTTCGTCCCAAACAGTTGCGGCAGCCCCTCTCGCCGAAGATTGTACGTGTCGGACTCATCAGAACTTCTACTGCTCTCCTAATTGTGCACCCATACAAAATTAAAATTTCTTTCTGTGTTCTTTGTGAGACTACACGTAATATGAAAATGGCTGGAAGAAATAATGCCAACGGAAGTTCGTTGGTTGTTGTGAAATACTTGCCTGAGGGGGCTGCCAGACAGTGTTGCCTGCCGTCTTTCGTGCCCCGTCAGTCCGCTGTGACCTGAGAGTTTGAAAGCGGGGGGAGGAGAGCTGAAGGTTCCTCACTGAAAAGCCTTCTGCTCTCGTATGCGGGTCATGGCCTCCATTCGGACGTCACTGCGATGTCTCACGAATAACAATAAGCACCAGACCCAACAGGGAAGAGCCATTACCAGAGGCTCCCGAGATAAACAATATCCCACTGACACCAAGTGGAATTAGAAGACCGTCATTGACATTAATTAGCAGCCATAAGATAATTATACAGATGTTTCAGCGTGCATTGTCAACGGCAACCACATGAATTCACAGGGCTGAACATCAAGATAATCTACAAAAAAGTTAATAACAGTTCTAACAGTATCAATATGGTAGTCCCTGCATGCCAAACGATAGTTATTGTTTTCTGTACATGTCTGTGGTTGGGTATGATTAGTCACCTAAAATCTGTAATACATTGTACTCGAGAAGATTTCGTAGAAATGTTACTACACAGATTGAAAAAGTTGAGAAATTGTCGGAATGATCTTGTTCCGATATTCTGTCCAGGAACTGATTTGATTCCGAGATTTAAGGAGTTTTAGACTGCTTATCAATAAATATAATGAGAGACTGTGCCAGTACGTTCATTTCTCCGTGTTTACTGCTAATTACATGTATGTGAACCCATTTACTGTTGGCAGTAATTAATTGATCTCCCACTAGAATCCTGAGCTTCACTTCCCCTGCACTATCAAATTACTGTTCCTGGATACGTAGAGTGTGTATTATCAAATTTACCTCTTCTTCTACTCAAAATGTGTTATAAATTTTATTTTACCCCAACTATACTCTATACCTTTGCTTCAGTTATTCGATGTACTCAATCTAATCTGCAAAAATCTTCTGTAGCAGCATATCAAATGTTATTGTTTTCTTCTTGTCTGTAGCGTTTATCGTCCCTATTTCACTGTGATATAAGCTAAATTCAAGAAAAACACTGGCCTAGTAAAATTTACTCTATATTAGCTGTATCAGGAAAGCTTTACTTGCTAATGTCAATCTATTTTACCTGCATCTACATCTACACAGATAATCCGCAAGGAACTATTACTCGTTGCTTATCTAGTTCAATCCGCAGATAGAGCGAAGGATAAACGACTGTCTTTATGCCTCTGCACAGGCCCTAATTTCTCATATCTTAGCTTTGTGGTGCTTACGCAAAATTTACATAGTCTACTGTTGAATCGTTCTGCAGTTGGCTTCAAATGTCAGTTGTATAAATTTTCTCAATAGTGTTGTGCGAGAAGAACGTCGTCTTCTCTTGAGGGATTCCTGTTTGTGTTCACGAACTATCTCCGTAATTCTCAGGCGTTGGCCGAACCTACTGGTAAAAATCTAGCAGCTCGCCTCTGAACTGCTAAATTATCATCCTTTAACTTGGTCTTGTGGGGATCTCGAACGCTCGAGCGGTATTCAAGATCTTCTCGCACTAGTGTTCTATACGAGGTCTCCTCTACGGTTGAACCACAGTTGTCTAAAAATCTTCCAACAAACCGAAGTCAACCATTTTTCCTTCTATCGTCATTACTTGCACTTTCCGTTTCATATCGCTTTGCAGCGTAAAGGCCTAGATATTTTTTCTACGTGACTGTGTCAAACAGCACACTTCTAATTCTATATTCGAACATTTCTACATCTACAGCTACATATCTACATCTACATATATACTCCGCTAGCCACCAAGCGGTGTGATGGGGAAGGCACTATTCGCGACCCCCCCCCCCCCTCCCTCTGTTAAACTCGCGGATCACGCGAGGGAAAAACGAGTATCTGAACGCCTCAGTACGAGATCTAACTTCCCTTATCTTTGAATGGTGATCATTGCGCGATATGAAAGTCGGTGGTAATAATATGTGCTCTACATCCTCGATGAAGATCGGATTTTGGAATTTAGTGAGCAGCCCCATCCGTTTAGCCCGTCGCCTATCTGCAAGCGTGTCCCAACTTATAAACTTTCTGTGAGACTTTTAACGCTCTCGCGATGGCTAAGTGTACCAGTCACGAAACTTGCCGCTCTTCTTTGGACTTTCTCAATCTTTTGATCAGACCCAACTGGTAAGGGTCCCACACAGACGAACAATGCTCTAAAACTGGACGAACTAAAGTATTATAAGAAATTTCCTTTGCTGACGGTCTGCATCGCTTCCGGATTCTACCAATAAACCGCAATTTAGAGTTCGCCTTACCCGTTACTTGTGGTATCTGATTGTTCCATTTGAGATCATTTCGAATAGTCACAGTCAGATACTTGACAGATTTTACCGCTTCCAAAGACTGGGCATTTCATTAGTAGGAACTTTCGCTTTCAGGCTTGCATCTTCTACTAATCCGCATTTTATATAGTCTTTTATATTACCGTGGTCAGTAGATCGTGCTCAAATGGAAAAAAAAATGTCTGTTCCGATTTTCCATTTCCTAGTCAGATACACTCAATACGATTTAACTTACCTCAAATAACTCCAGTAAGTCTAAGTTTTTTTGTTCCTTTCCATCATACAATTCCTTTTCATGACACTATCAATCCCATCAATTTATCATCCAAATTCTTTGCCGCCTCTCATGAAAATACAATGACGTCTGCGAAAAGTAAAGTCCTTGTGTGTTATTTCTTATCTCTCCTTCTCTCTTTACTACTTTGTAACTAGAGGAAAGAGTATAATCCTATCGCACTCCCTACTCAACTAAAGCCTCCCTATTACCCTATCATGTCTCTCGACTTTCAAAACTACAGCATGCATTCAGTAGTTAAATTTTCGGCTGCTGTATTTTATCCGTGCTAACATAAGAATTTCTGCGTATTTATGTCACACATTATGTAACAAATGGTTCTGTGTTCTGTCTGATACCATACGTGGCATACAAACATTAACGTTCAATGTCATTTACTGTTAAATACTTTAAATGAACAGAAATGAAATTAATGGCATGATGCGGATGGAATCAGCGACGATACCACGACTTAAAAGGTATAATATCATAAGCAGAAATGGAAGTCTGAGTTCATAAATATGGTTCGCAGTCCTGATTTCGTACAAATTTTCGAGGTCACTATACATTCACTATACACTGATGAGCCAAAACATTATGGAGCACCTACTTAATAGCGTTGCCGACCTTTGAAACTCAATACTGCGGTGATTCTAAGTGACAGGAATTCATCTAGACCTTATTAGGTTCCTGGAGGTATATGGCTTCGTATGTCTTTCAACACGTCATGTAATCTCCGTAAATTAAGGCGAGGAACTGGTACCCGACAGCCTCTCAGATGCGTTTAATGGGGTGCAAATGAAACGAATTTGGTGGCCAGTACATCAACATGTGTTCACTATCACGCTCCTTCAACCACCGTAGTACTATTACAACACTGAGGCATGAAGAATTAGCCTGAAGGATGATATCATCGGCGTTGGGGAGGATATCAAGCTTGGCGGTATACAGGTGTTACGCAAGAAGGTTCACGCTCACCAGAAGCATCATGCTGCCTTCGACTACTACCACAGGTCCCAAGGAATCCCAGTAAATCAGTCCCATAGCATAATACTGCCCCCCGGCCAGCGTCCGTGACTTGACGGTTGTTTAGGTTAAGACATGTTCGATGCGTCTGCCATCATTGGCGATGATCTGGCGCAGAAATTATGCATGACCTGCGGAAGTGTCGGAACATCGATGCTCTGGATTGACCACCGGAAAGGCTGTTTTTAGCTCACAAATGGTTTTAGGGTTATTGCTGTATACCTTGCCTTTAATACAGCCTCATAAAAAGGAGTCGCATGCGTTCAGATCCGGAGAATATGGTGGCAATCGAAGCCACTGCCAGTGACCTTTACGTACCCCAGAGCTAGAATGCGGTCCCCAAAGTGCTTCTCCAAACATGAAACACTCTCCTGCTTCGATGGGGTCGAGCTCCGTTGTACATCAACCACATATTGTCGAAAGCAGGGTAACTTTTGATAATGGGGATGAAATCATCTTCCAGAACGTTCACGTACCGTTCGGTAGTCACCGTGCCATCAAGGAATATCGCACTGATTATTCCTGGACAGGATATTTCACGCCACACAGCCACCTGTTGAGGATGAAGAGACTTCTCGATCGTGAAATGCCGAATCTCGGTCCCCCAAATGTGCCAATATAGCTGAACGGGGTACGGCTCGCTTTCATGCCATTGTTTCTTTGGCATTTTTACGTCGAATGGCGGTTTGTTTTTTTCTTATTTACTGGCATAACCAAGTTGCTGGCTTGCCTCCTTGAGTGGCAGCAACAGCGCTTATCGATACTAGTACTGTCGTACTATCTTTGGTGTGACCGCTAGTATTTCCGGGTGCCGGTGTGTATGTGTAGTGAGTTGATTGGGACGGAGCAGCAAACAAGTGTTCAGGGCGCGAGGCCATGCCGGGGGCTATGGCGGTGTGCACACGCTGTCGGATCGTGAGGCGCTAGCTGCGAGAGCGACAAGTTCGTTGCCTACCGAACCTGGACGCTGAAGTTCAGTAATCAGTTAATCTGTTATGAAACCTCACCTATTGTGAGGTTGTTCATTTGCGGGTTGTTCCCCCCTTGGCCGTTCGGGCTAGCAGCAGCGTATGATGTGTTGGACTCGGTGAAATCTTGGAGCTGTCTTCCTGTGTTGTAAGTGATTAGTAAATTGAATGTTACTTATCAATAAAGTGCACCAGCGGTATTTTCTGCCCTGTGGCCGCTAACACTCCAGTTACCTGCCCTGGTCGTTAGCGTAGTTTGTAGGCAGTGGTCCTTTTCCTCGTTGTTGCTGTCCAGCATGGCGTGTAGTCTTTTAAGTTGTTTGGTTCATATTTGCTTAAAGTGGTTATTGTTCCCCTGGCTGTTTTTAGACGCCAGTTTTTGGAGACGTAGTGCTATTCGTATTCTCGTCCTCGACTGATATTCTCCATAGTTGTGCCGCTGGTCGGAAGAAAGGAAATTGGTTAAATTGTTGGTCGGTCATTGGGCCGTCCCTAGTTTGGGTTGCCATTCGATTACCTAACTTCAAGTCCTGGCTGCCTGTCTCAACCTACCTTATGTTTGAGCTACCGTCCTAGGCCGACCCTTGAAACACTTCTGAGCACCACTTGTTTTGGCCGGCCGAAGTGGCCGCGCAGTTCTGGTGCTGCAGTCTGGAACCGCGAGACCGCTACGGTCGCAGGTTCGAATCCTGCCTCGGGCATGGATGTGTGTGATGTCCTTAGGTTAGTTAGGTTTAACTAGTTCTAAGTTCTAGGGGACTGATGACCTCAGCAGTTGAGTCCCATAGTGCTCAGAGCCATTTGAACCATTTGAACCACTTGTTTTGTTTGTTTTAAATTGTGATTTTCATTTTAGTTGAAGTATTGTGCGAGGTCTTCAGCCGTGTATTAATTCAGTTACTTTTTTTTAAATTTTACATAAAGGCCCTCAGCAGTGTTAAAATTTTGAGCATTGTCTTGGAAACTTTTTTTTTTCATTCTTAGAAATTGTTCTATCTGAAACTGTTTGTAATCCAGGCTCTAAGTCGTTAGATGTTACATATGTTACGTGTGACCTTAAGCCGAGGATTTGCGTGAACCCCTTATCAGGCCTTCGGCCATGTGTATTCTCTAAAGTATAAATTTTTATGAGAAGCAAGGGGTTTATTTTAAATTATTTATCCGACTTGTTGTACGGCCGTGCAATAAGTTAATCAGACATCGGCAATTTTGTTGTTCGTTTAAAAGAAATTTTCTTGCTTAAATATTTGTTTATAGATGTTCCTTAATTAAAATTGTCCTTCAGACGTGTAGCGTAGGCCTACAGCCGTTAAATGTTTTTATTGCATGTTTTTTTAAAATATTTACCTTCTATTTTTTTAATTGCTTTTAATTTATAAGCCAGGCCTTCAGGCGTATTGTTTAATTGTGATCTATTAAGCCAAAGTGTAAATAAGTGGTTCTTAAAAATTCTTACAATCCATATTTGGCATACAGCAAATCTGTGCTTAACAGTATTGGTTAACAACAGTCTTGGTTGCAATTTTATTTTTTTATTTTTCAACTACGCATTTCGCCTTATTTAGGCATCTTCAGGTTATCTTAAATTTGGTATTTCTTAGAAGGATACTTTAGTCAGTGTAGCCAAAGGGAATCGTCGAATATATCAGGCCAACATCGCCTTCGTTAAACTCAGTAAAGACTTTTCTAGATGAGTTTACTGAGTTTAACGAAGGCGATGTTGGCCTGGTATATTCGACGATGCCCTTTGGCTATACTTACTAAAGGATCCTTCTAAGAAATACCAAATTTAAGATAACCTGAAGATACCTAAATAAGGTGAAACGTGTAGTTGAAAAAAAAAAGAAAAACTAAAATTGTAACCAAGACTGTTTTTAACCACTACGGTTCTTAAAAAGATAAAGTTGTGTGTTTGTTTGTGCAATTCACATAGCTGCTTACGCCCCCATTCACAACCTTACCCTTATCCTGTGCGCTCTCTGACTACCTACGAATCAGTTTTCAATTGCTTACTGACGAATCTATCCAAATGAAAGTGGGCTTTGTCGCTGAACCAAACCGTTCAGCACATACTAATTCCCACCATGACCCCTGGCCAGCTGCGCAGTTTGAACGTCCTGACGCAGACTGTTCAGAAGTCAGACGATTTTATTTCATACAGTTCAATAATTGTCATCCTTTAAAACCTCCAAAATTGCCACAAAGAAATGACACACCGAGTAATATATCCGCCGTCCGCGGATAGGAAAATCTCAGAGTGTGAGCTATAGCGTTTTTTTTAAACTAAAGTCTTTCTTCAAAAATTACAAAACAATATTCGTGAGGTAGGACTGATCCTCCAAGCCTACCAATAACTAAATCAGATATTCCTCCAAACATAAACTGTCTGTAGTAACCATACAACTTTACCAAACCAAGCCCAGGGCGTCTCGTGAAGAGCGGAGCGGAGTCCACGTTGCCGTCACCTGAGTCCGAGGACGAGTAGAGGCCCTGCGAGGATGGCTCCGGTACGCTGGCGGCGGTGGATGATGATGCGGCAGCTATGATGACACCAGTGGGCTCGCTCGGCGTGAATTGCCTCTCCAGGCTCTTGCGCCAACCTAAATACTGCTTGGCGCATGCAGAAGAGACCCCTTTCACGTGTCCAGGGGAAGGAAAGACGTCCGCGGCTGTAGTGACCTCTTGCGGCGCCGTGGACACCTCCCGATGGTCTCTGGGAAGCGTCTGTGTTTCCGGGACGACCGGCCAGGCTGACCCCTACTCAGTCCGGGGCCCGCTATACCGGTCTGCTTCGCGGGAAGCGAGAGTTGCAGGTGCTTAGACTGGACACAGTACCGAGATTATAGCAAGGTGCTGTGTTTAGTATTAAAGTAACGAAAGTTATGGTTAATGCACTGAGGTTACATGGGCTACCACTTAGTATCGTGTTGGGACTCCTTTTTCCCGGCATAGTGCAGCAACTCGAGGTTGTATGGATTCAACAGGTTGTTGCCAGTGCAAAGCAGATATATTGTTATGCTGCTCCTGTAGCCTAGCATAATAACGAAAGTGTTGCGAATGCACGATGTTGTGCACCAACTGACCTCTCGACTATGTCTCTTAAATGTTCAAAGGCATTCACTTCAGGCGCTTGAATTGTGTCCAGAATATTCTTCAAACCAATCTCGAACAATTGTAATCCAGTGACACAGCACCTTGTAATCCACCATCATTCCATCGTTGTTTGGGAACATGAAGTTCATGAACGGCTAGAAATGGTTTCCAAATAGCCGAACACAAACATCACCAGCAAATGATCTGTTCAGTTGGACCAAAGAACCGAGTTCATTCCATGCTGAAACAGCGCCCATCATCACCAGAAACAACAACCAGCCTGCACAGTGACTTGTTGACAAGTAGAGGCCACGGCTTCGTGGGGTCTGCGCCACACTCGAACGCTACCTTCAGATCTTTCCAACTGGAATCGGTACTTATCCGACCAGACCACCCTTTGCCTGTAGTCTACGGTCCAACAGACATGGTCACGATGCCAGGAGCGATGCTACAGGCGATGTCTTACGTTTACCAAGGGCACTCGCGTCGCTCGTCTGCTGCCATATCCCATTAACACCAAATTTCGCTGCACTGTCGTGACGGATACTTTCGTCGCACGTTCCACGTTGATTTCTGCGTTACTTCACGCAGTGTTGCTTGCCTGTTAGCATTGACAGCCCTTCACAAACACTACTGCTCTCGGTCGTTAAATGAAGAAGTGAAGACCGTCGGTTACTATGTTGTCCGTAGTGAGAAGTAATGCCTCAAAGTTGGTATTGTCGTCACGCTCTTGACACTCTGAATATTGAATTTCCCAGTAATTTCCGAAATGCAAAGTTCCATGCGCATAGCTCCAACTACCCTTCTGCGTTCAAAATCTGTCAATTCGCGTCGTGGAGCCGTAATAACGTCGGGAATTTTTTTCACATTAATCACGTGAGTACAAACCACACCTCAGCATACGCACTGCCCTTTGATATCCTGTGTACGCGATACTACCGCCATCTGTATATGTGCATGTCGTTAAGCCATGAATTTTTCACTTCAGTGTATATTGCGTCTGTCATAGCATACGTAAATAATTCAGTGAAGTGCAGAAATTTCGACTTGATAGCAGTGCAGTCGTCAAGAATTGACATAGATTTTTAACTACGAGTACGTCAGCATCTTATCTTAAAATTTGGTTATGACCATTGTAAATCTAAAATCAGTACCTGTGAAGCAACTTAATTGCAAAAGTCCAGCAAATCTACTGATGATACCATGTTAAGAAAAGTGAAACGTGTCTGTGACATTAAATACATTTAGTTGCCGCATGAAACAGGCGTTTTCATTAGCATTTAGATAGGAACATCGTTTTAAAGTGCGTTCTGGGGAACATTCGCCTAGGAGGCGCATAGGAATATTTTATATTCGTCTGTGTGGCGAATATCGTTTTTTCTGGCGTATATTAGGCCAGTGTTAAAGACACATTTATCTGAAAATTTGAAATTCGGAGCTTTCAATTTCTTGTTCCATTTCTGGAACCACATCCATTTGTCTCAGACTTATTTTATCACTCTTGTGCAATATTCACCTAAGAAGTTAAGTCCCATAGTGCTCAGAGCCATTTTGTACAATATCTTAGATACACTTAAAACGAATAGAGTCACTTCGGCAGCCCCGAGATAACGAACAGAGAAACTTGGAACACGTCGTGAATCTGGGTGGTCAAGTTCCGTGATTATCGTACATGGCACGTTGTCATCAGAATTGAGTCTCTCCGGTTTAGGTATTAATAGTTGCATTATCTTCATAGAAAGTATTCTCATCCAGCTCATTTTCGGATACGTCTGAGCCTGTGTCGGGATCTACAGATGAAAGATCGGTTTTGTTAGGAACATACGAATCACTGGTCTCGACTTCACAGCTAGAGGCTATTTAGTAAAAGAAGTCTCCTCCACCACCGGAATAATTCGCCTACTTCTGTTAGAAGCATCTACAGATATTGTTCCAGCCGTTGGACTCTAAATAAACATGCTACGTTAGGAAGTAATATATCCTGGGACTTCCTAGTTGAATGTAATTAATGAGAAAGAAACTAGCAAACAATCTAGAAACAGTGATAAAATGAATGAGCCATAACATATCAAATCAAAACTGATACTGTGTAAAGCACATAGCTATGTACAGAAAACATTTCGAGCGAATAAAATTGTAACTTATGCGGAAAGTGAACCACACTAAAACAAACTGAAACTGCGCTTAAAAGTAAGGTACCTGCTAGCTGTGATTTTGTGGAAACCGCTATCCCCTTCAGATTCCTCTCAGCAAACACAATAAAATAAGCTGCAGTGTAGTCAGGTAACTAAAAATGCCATGTAAAAGAACTTAAACAAGAAGTTTGATTATCCACCTGTGAGGCTCAATACTGCTACTTCAGAAACATCCGCCTGTGGGACGGTGTGCGTCTGCAACGGAAACAAGTTTTCCTGGGTAAATCGGAAAGACGAAACATTTGCCTTAACTACATTACGACTAAATATCAACTGATAATCTCGTAGCCGGCGATTCTTAGATCCTATAGTTGAAAAAAGTGTACTGTATCCGCCTGTCAGGCGGATGTCCGTTCCAAGCGTTAATATAAATTGTGTAGCTGCTATGGAAAATGGCCATCAAAAGAAAATTGCTAAATTTGTATACGGTAAGGCGTACGTTCATAACACAGCACTTCCATATCACTAGTTTGAGGAATTTCACCGTGCGGTTCCGCTGCTGAATAATGCCAGAATACCTATTTAGAGCAGTTTGGCCGTAGAAGACATCTGTTACGGCGGCTGTAAAAGAGATCAATCAGCGTATCTGGGACATGGAATTGCTGCTCTAAGCACGCCGCAATATGCGAACTGCACGTAAAGATAGACGTTATACGCGCTCCTGAGACCTACAGAACAATACCTATGCCACATATGGGACAAAACGTTTTGTCATCCACATCAATACAAGGCTTATTTCTCTAGCTGAACAAATACTTCCAGAACGTCAACGTCAATTCGACCAAATAGACAAATTCGATACAAGTTTTATACCTGAGCAATTTGCAATAAGAAGGCCTTCGGTACCCCGATGCCATCATGTCCTTTCATAATTTACGGAAAACAGTCGACCGTCCGCCGAGGGCTGAGCTATGGAGTCTTCTGGAGGAGGGTGGCCGCTCCCAGAAGCTCGTTAATTTTCTGTGCCAGTTTCATCGTGGCATGTTTGTCCGCGTTCAACATGGCGACACTTTCACATATCAGTTTACTGTCCCTAGCGACCTAATGGAGGCATGTGTGTACGTACACAAGTCAACTCCTCTCATAATTCTAATTACTCTCTTCTGCACTTTTTGTCTTAGCGAAGAGTTACCCAAGACCATTTTCCTGCCCAACAGTGACTGAAAATATGCAAAATGTGCTAACCCATCTACTTCCGTACGACCAAAGCCAATATTTATTCCTATGGGAGAAGTACTTGAACCTAAAAGTCTTACATGGCACACTACACGGATTGTCCAGATTAAGTTACCACCAACATGCTCACACAATGGTTCAAATGGCTCTGAGCACTATGGAACTTAACTTCTGAGGTCATCAATCCGCTAGAACTTAGAACTACTTAAACCTAACTAACCTAAGGACATCACACACATCCATGCCCGAGGCAGGATTCGTACCTGCAACCGTAGGGGTCGCGCGGTTCCAGACTATAGCGCCTAGAACCACTCGGCCACCACGGCCGGCGCTCACACAATGCTTTAAAACTTTCTACCCTTTTTATTATTATTATTATTATTATTAGTCGCATTAGTCGCAAAGTTCCCGGAGTGGAAGACGCTAAGTAAAGATGGTTCGTTTTCCGTTCTTCTTGTTCTTCTGCTTATTTTTATTTTTCCACCAGTTTTCCATTGTTTGTGAGAATTTAGGTCTTCTTCACTCCATTTTGTTCCGATTTTTTGAGCTGTCTCTGGTTTGACCTCTTATTTTTCTTCTTTTCCTTATGTGTGTTTCTTCTTTGGTGATTTTGGCAAATTCCAACTCTTTTTAACATTTTGGATCTATTCTCCTCCATTAGCGAGGGAATCTACATATTTCACTATTATTTATGTTAGCCTGTGTGGCCAAAGAATTTGAGGAGTCTTTTCCTCATGGCTGCCTCTGTGTTAGAATATTATTCAACTTTGGACGTTTTCTCTAGTCTACACCCACTGTCGTTCCACCTTGGTCCCAAAATTTTCCTAATTATTTTTCTTTCTTCTTTCTTTAGATTTTTTTTATATCAGTTATCTTGTTTAGTGCCAAGCTTTCGCTGGCATATAACACGAAGGTTTAATTACTGTTTTGTAATGCCTAATTTTGGCACTTAAAGATATGCATTTTTTATTATAGAAGTTTAGCAGTCGGCTGGTCCCGGCGGAGGTTCGAGTCCTCCCTCGGGCATGGATGTGTGTGTTTGTCCTTACGATAATTTAGGTGAAGTAGTGTGCAAGCTTAGGGACTGATGACCTTAGCAGTTAAGTCCCATAAGATTTCACACACATTTGAACACCTGAACAAGTTTTGCTATAGTCCCAAACCTTTACTAGCTTTTGTATTCATTCTTCTTGTTCGTATTTTTCAGAGATATTTTCTCCTAGATATTTAAAATGTGATACTCTGTTAATTTCCCCGTACTTGGTTTGTAATTTGAAAATTTCTAAATTTATTGTTGTAAACACTGTCTTTTCAAATGATATCTGTAGGCCGACTTTCTCTGCGCATTCTTGTAGAGTTTCTATCTGTTTCATAGCCATATGACAAGAATCTGCCATTATTGTGAGATCGTCCGCAAAGGCTAAGTAGGGGATTTGAAGGGTGTCTTTTGATTCCTAACGAAATTGGTTTCTAATAATTTTCTTCTTCAAGTTTCTTTTGCCATTCTCCCATGACTCTATCTAGCACTACATTGAATAACAAAGGCGATAACCCATCATCTTGTCTAACCCCAGGTTTTATATCGAATGGTTTTGAAAGTTTTCCCAAAAATTTCAATTTGGATGTTGTATTTCTTAATTTCTGCTGAGTGATTTTCTGTATTTTCCGATCCAATCAGTTTTCTACAAAAAACTAAATAGTGTGGATCATTGGATTGAGGCACAGGCTTTTCTGTAGTCGACAAAGACATATACTATAAGCTTGCTTCGCATCTTTCTTATTCTTGAGATTAATTTCAGATTTAAAATTTTTTCTGGGCGCGATTTGTTTTTCCTGAAACCAGCTTGGAAATTTGAGATGATTGGTTCTAGCAGATGTTGTGGTCTTTCGAGAATACAAGTTGCCACAGGGAGTAGAGAAATTCCTCTGTAATTATTCACGTCATGTTGGTCCCATTTTTTATGTAATAGGTGCATTAATTCCCACTTCGTATCTCCTGGGATTTCTTCGGTGACCCATATACTCGTAAGAGGCCATTGCTCAAACAGGCAAATAAAACTGCGGATCATCAGTGAGCTAAGTGTCATCAAACGTCTACAGTAGCTCACTGTCGGAACGTTATGTTGTGCGACTAATCAATTTTTGCCTTTATTTAGATATGCACATTGTCGAGGGCACCAGTGCCTAATAAAACAATTCATTCTAAATGTCTGCAAGGTCAGATGAAAGCCAGAGTTGGCTCTGTGATGTATTGGGGGTGCTTTTACTATGGTGATTTGAGTCCGTTAATAGAGGTTATCCTAACATTTACCAGCGTGGTAATTCAAACAGCCTGAACGATCAGGTATTGCCTTCCAGACAACATCTGCATGATGAGTTTGCTACCACTGCTTTTCAAGACAACGGCAGGCTTCATAAAAATATATGAGAGGTTTCTGAACAATCATCATCCTGTTACATCTCGACTGGCTGCAAAATCGTCTGACTTGTGTCCCAGAGAAAATTTGTGGGATATACTGGAATAGCTAGCCAGAATCCCCGCAATTTAGTGTAATCGCACGACCAAAGACACAGCGAGTGGCTTAACGTGGAAGCGACGTACCTGTACAACCATCAGGACTCACTTCCCAACCCAACCCAGACTGTTACCAAGTCCAAGGGCGGAATGATATGGTATTATATGACGCTTGGCACGATTTCTCTACGGATATAATTTTTTATCCGGTGAGATTCCATCGACCGTTGAGCTGACTAACGCAGTCACCTATAGAGGGGCCTACTGTGAGGCGTGGGAGTCGATCCACGATGGAACTCGGCATTTTTCAAAATTTGTTTTTTCGGGGCACGCTGCCACGGGATAGTAGGTCCGCAACTGTTGACTCTGTTTATATCGTCCGCGTCAATTGCGTTTATATAAAATTCAGCAGTAGTGGTTACAGGTTTCGGGTTGACACACACATTTTCATACCATACACCATGCTATTAACCGTAATTATTCGTACAATGTGGTGCCAAAAGGCACAGCAAAGTATGCAGTGGACAAGTATTCACACTGATCTTAGCCTGTGTTTCAATTGCTACTGGCTGACATAACCAAACTAATAAATAAAACGTACAGTAGTCACAGACGCCACTCGAGAAATACTACGAGTGCTTCCTTTTGTGTGTCCTCTGTTTTCTGATACAGTAGTTCTCCATTTGGAAATTCACCTGTAGGTTTTGTCACTCTCGTGACGAACAGACAGTTAACGATCTTTTGAACCGAGTATCAGACTGTTTTCAAAATAAGGATAATAATCGTATTTCTGAACAGGGATCGAAGTGGGACAATTGATACTCTGGCACTTTACCACTGACTCCCCTAGCGAAATAGTTATCAGTGGCTAAGTGACATATCTGATGTTAATAACGTAATGCGATAGATAGAAAATGGGTAGGGTACAGGAGAGTTTGGGATGGAAAGCAGACCAGTTAATAGGAATAGTTGGGGCCTCTTTAAATATATTTTGCTAGGGTAAGAGTTCTAGTGCAGTATTCAATATCAGTATTATGGTCATGGGCTGATATTACCGGGTTCTGGTTTATTAGCTTTAACTCTTTTGAACCGTTAGAAAAACCTAGCTCGTCACGCTGCCATCAGACCCTCGCGTCAGTTGACGATCCCATCTCGCACAGTTACAGTGCTATGTGTAAGTCGAGATAGTGTGATCGAACAGGCACAGGTGACACTTGAGATATGTTACGAGTGCTGATTTTCCTTGTATGTATTCTCTCTGCTTTGTGATACAGTATTTCTCTTTTTGGAAAGTAATATTTAGATTTTGTGCCTCTTGCGAAGGAGAGTTAATGATTTTAAATTGAGTATCAGGCTGCTGTGGCTAATTTTGTAATAATTCAGATGATGATAACGATTTTCCTCCTGACTCCTACTAGAAGCACCACGGTGAAAGATCGAGAAATGAGTGACAAAATTTTTTTCATTTTTTCGACAGAATGTGCATTGTCTGTACGATTTCATAAATAGAAAGCGGTCTCTGATTTTCATATGAACAATGCAGGACATTTATTACAGTTGCAATAGCTCCCAGATTATATTGCGTGAGGTCAGAACATGGTAGTTGCAATGGGTTTACCATTGCATAGGCGCTGTTCTGTTACACATAGCAATTGTATGTGAATATGGCCACGTGGGATTAGCCGAGCTGTATAAGGCGCTGCAGTCATTGACTTTACGGCTGGTCCCGACGGAGGATCGAGTCCTCCCTCGGGCATGGGTGTGTGTGTTTGTACTTAGGATAATTTAGGTTAAGTAATGTGTAAGCTTAGGGACTGATAACCTTAGCAGTTAAGTCCCATAAGATTTCACACACATTTGAATTTTCATGTGAATATATTTCTGTGGAAGACTGTAGGAGGTTCCCGGAAAAGAATCTACACCAAAAAATATACGAGTGTTCCGCTACACTTTCTTGCGTCTAGACGCCTTAAAGAATGATTTAATACGTTCCTATAAATCCTTTTAACTTTTTGCAACACTAATGTTACTCAGTTTTCCTCTTTTAAAGGCAAAATACTCCAGGTTCGTGCTATTCCTTTGTGAGTTCACGTCAGTTTCAAACGCACCACAGACACTCTACAAACCAGATACTGTATCGCCACATTTTCCTCTTACCAGCCATGTAGTAGTGTGGAGTACAGAGGCACTACGCAGGCGTGCTTTAGTGATCTCGGCTACAATAGAGCACTACAGGCATGTGTCTCACTTATATAGTCTTCACTTGGATACAGTGTGCAAGTGACAGATCAAAGCGTGAAGAAGAATAAACACTCAGTTCAGCACAAGTTGCCAAAGGTGACCGACACTACCTAGCCTTATAACACATTGGCCTCCATGGCTTGTATGCCCCAATGGAACTCGCATGGAGGCAGAGATGTCTTACAGTGCACACAGAATCCTTTATTTTAATCTACACTTATCACCAAGTTGTTGTCATGTCCTAGTTCATGAACCACGGGCAGCGTATGAGTGACCAAGTAAGTGGTTCTGACAATAGGGATAGCAGTTACTTTAGAATAAGGCTGGGCATCTCGGACATATTCTGAGTCGTGGTCACCTTTGTCCTCAGACGGCCAAGACTACCAAACCCACCGGTTAGTCCCTCAACCGTTAGGGGTAAAACTCAATGGGACCCGGGGCAAGTAAGGCTAGCAAGCTGCTTCTCTCGTACTTTCAATATGATGCTGGCAACAATCAGAGCAAAATGCCTGTAATTGACAAACCAAGGACTCTTAAGATACGACTCGTCAAACGAATGGTAACGAGATGGGGAGCTATTAATATCAATGGGGGCTACTCTGGGAAGAAGGTGGAGCTGGCAGAGGCTACAAGTAAGATGGGGTTGGACGTTTTAGCTGTTAGTGACATTCGGGTAAGGGGTGAGAAAGAAAAGGAAGTGGGAGAATACAAGGTCTACCTGTCAGGAGTCAAAGCAGGAATAGCACAATGGGGTGTAGGGCTTTACATCAGGAAATAAATGGCACCCAGCGTAGTTGCAATGAGGTATGTAAACGATGACTGATGTGGATAGATTTGACAGTGTCTATCAAGAAAATTAGGATTGTGTCAGTATATACGCATTGTGAAGGGACAAATCAAGATAAGATGGATAGTTTTTCTGACGCACTCAGTGATGTAGTTGTTAGAGTAATGGACAAGGACAGTGTTCTGCTCATGGGTGATTTTAATGCCAGGATTGGGAATCGAACAGAAGGGTATGAAAAGGTTATGGGTAAATTTGGAGAGGATATGGAGGCCAATCGGAACGGTAAAAACTCTTGGATTTCTGTGCCAGTATGAGCTTAGTAATCAAAAACTCCTTTGTTAAACCTAAGAACATTCACCGGTATACTTGGGAAGGCAGGGGGACCAGATCTGTCATTGACTATATAATAACAGGCCAGGAATTCAGGAAGGCTGTGAGGGACACACGTGTATTCAAGGGATTCTTTGATGACACTGATCACTATTTAATCTGCAGTGAAATTGGTATTGTGAGGCCGAAAGTGCAGGAGGTCAGGTCCATAAGTAGGAGGATAAGAGTGGAGAAACTTCAGAATAGGGATATCAGGCACACATGGAGGAATTTTATGAGGGGGACTATGCTCCAGACTGAACGCTGAGAGGCATAATCAGTTTAAATGATTCCGCCGCCGTGGGATAAGCAGCTGAGCAGCAAGTCGTATACTCCTAGCTCGCTCATTTGTTACATAGTTTAATTCTTAATTTCTTTGCGTGTTTTTGGTACTTGCATTGTTTACTTCATAAATTTCGGGCGTATTATAGTATTTGAGAGTGTAGCATCGCGTCTTAGTACGTGAATAGTGTAATTTCACTTAGTCTCCTTCCGCCGCCGAGCAGTGTCAGCAGTGCGCAAGTAGCAGCATTACTGCATTTACTAGGCAATCTTGTATTTTAATAACCGTTTAAATTTTGTCGATTTGTTTGCGCTCTCTGTAGATTAGTTCAGAAGTTCTTTGTAAAACAGTTTTTAGCATGGATAGGGACTGCAACTGCTGTGTTCGGATGCAGGCTGAGTTGGCATCCCTTCGCTCCCAGCTTCAGGCAGTGTTGGCTTCGGTCACACAGCTTGAGGCTGTTGCTAATGGGCATCACTGTGGGGGTCCGGATGGGGGTTTATCGGGGACGGCCAGCTCGTCCCACGCATCCCCTGATCGGACTAAGACTGTGGTTGCCCGGGATACTGCCCGCATTGAGGCTGATCCCTCACCTGTGGTAGAGTGGGAGGTCGTTTCAAGGTGTGGCAGGGGGCGAAAGACATTCCGGAGGGCTGAACGGAAAGCCTCTCCAGTTTGTCTGACGAACCGGTTTCAGGCTCTGTCTCAGGCTGATACTGATCTTCGGCCTGACATGGCTGCTTGTCCTGTTCCAGAGGTTGCCCCTCAGTCTGCAAGATCCGGGCAGTTGCAGAGGGTGGGCTTACTGGTAGTTGGGAGCTCCAACGTCAGGCGCGTAATGGGGCCCCTTAGGGAAATGGCAGCAAGAGAGGGGAAGAAAACCAATGTGCACTCCGTGTGCATACCGGGGGGAGTCATTCCAGATGTGGAAAGGGTCCTTCCGGATGCCATGAAGGGTACAGGGTGCACCCATCTGCAGGTGGTCGCTCATGTCGGCACCAATGATGTGTGTCGCTATGGATCGGAGGAAATCCTCTCTGGCTTCCGGCGGCTATCTGATTTGGTGAAGACTGCCAGTCTCGCTAGCGGGATGAAAGCAGAGCTCACCATCTGCAGCATCGTCGACAGGACTGACTGCGGACCTTTGGTACAGAGCCGAGTGGAGGGTCTGAATCAGAGGCTGAGACGGTTCTGCGACCATGTGGGCTGCAGATTCCTCGACTTGCGCCGTAGGGTGGTGGGGTTTCGGGCACCGCTGGATAGGTCAGGAGTCCACTACACGCAACAAGCGGCTACACGGGTAGCAGGGGTTGTGTGGCGTGGGCTGGGCGGTTTTTTAGGTTAGATGGCCTTGGGCAAGTACAGAAAGGGCAACAGCCTCAACGGGTGCGGGGCAAAGTAAGGACATGCGGGGACCAAGCAGCAATCGGTATTGTAATTGTCAGCTGTCGAAGCTGCGTTGGTAAAGTACCGGAACTTCAAGCGCTGATAGAAAGCACCGAAGCTGAAATCGTTATAGGTACAGAAAGTTGGCTTAAGCCAGAGATAAATTCTGCCGAAATTTTTACAAAGGTACAGACGGTGTTTAGAAAGGATAGATTGCATGCAACCGGTGGTGGAGTGTTCGTCGCTGTTAGTAGTAGTTTATCCTGTAGTGAAGTAGAAGTGGATAGTTCCTGTGAATTATTATGGGTGGAGGTTACACTAAACAACCGAACTAGGTTAATAATTGGCTCCTTTTACCGGCCTCCCGACTCAGCAGCATTAGTGGCAGAACAACTGAGAGAAAATTTGGAATACATTTCACATAAATTTTCTCAGCATGTTATAGTCTTAGGTGGAGATTTCAATTTACCAGATATAGACTGGGACACTCAGATGTTTAGGACGGGTGGTAGGGACAGAGCATCGAGTGACATTATACTGAGTGCACTATCCGAAAATTACCTCGAGCAATTAAACAGAGAACCGACTCGTGGAGATAACATCTTGGACCTACTGATAACAAACAGACCCGAACTTTTCGACTCTGTATGTACAGAACAGGGAATCAGTGATCATAAGGCCGTTGCAGCATCCCTGAATACGGAAGTTAATAGGAATATAAAAAAAGGGAGGAAGGTTTATCTGTTTAGCAAGAGTAATAGAAGGCAGATTTCAGACTACCTAACAGATCAAAACGAAAATTTCTGTTCCGACACTGACAATGTTGAGTGTTTATGGAAAAAGTTCAAGGCAATCGTAAAATGCATTTTAGACAGGTATGTGCCGAGTAAAACTGTGAGGGATGGGAAAAACCCACCGTGGTACAACAACAAAGTTAGGAAACTACTGCGCAAGCAAAGAGAGCTTCACTCCAAGTTTAAACGCAGCCGAAACCTCTCAGACAAACAGAAGCTAAACGATGTCAAAGTTAGCGTAAGGAGGGCTATGCATGAAGCGTTCATTGAATTCGAAAGTAAAATTCTATGTACCGACTTGATAGAAAATCCTAGGAAGTTCTGGTCTCACGTTAAATCAGTAAGTGGCTCGAAACAGCATATGCAGACACTACGGGATGATGATGGCATTGAAACAGAGGATGACACGCGTAAAGCTGAAATACTAAACACCTTTTTCCAAAGCTGTTTCACAGAGGAAGACCGCACTGCAGTTCCTTCTCTAAATCCTCGCACAAACGAAAAAATGGCTGACATCGAAATAAGTGTCCAAGGAATAGAAAAGCAACTGGAATCACTCAATAGAGGAAAGTCCACTGGACCTGACGGGATACCAATTCGATTCTACACAGAGTACGCGAAAGAACTTGCCCCCCTTCTAACAGCCGTGTACCGCAAGTCTCCAGAGGAACGGAGGGTTCCAAATGATTGGAAAAGGGCACAGATAGTCCCAGTCTTCAAGAAGGGTCGTTGAGCAGATGCGCAAAACTATAGACCTATATCTCTTACGTCGATCTCTTGTAGAATTTTAGAACATGTTTTTTGCTCGCGTATCATGTCATTTCTGGAAACCCAGAATCTTCTATGTAGGAATCAACATGGATTCCGGAAACAGCGATCGTGTGATACCCAACTCGCCTTATTTGTTCATGAGACCCAGAAAATATTAGATACAGGCTCCCAGGTAGATGCTATTTTTCTTGACTTCCGGAAGGCGTTCGATACAGTTCCGCACTGTCGCCTGATAAACAAAGTAAGAGCCTACGGAATATCAGACCAGCTGTGTGGCTGGATTGAAGAGTTTTTAGCAAACAGAACACAGCATGTTGTTATCAATGGAGAGACGTCTACAGACGTTAAAGTAACCTCTGGTGTGCCACAGGGGAGTGTTATGGGACCATTGCTTTTCACAATATATATAAATGACTTAGTAGATAGTGTCGGAAGTTCCATGCGGCTTTTCGCGGATGATGCTGTAGTATACAGAGAAGTTGCAGCATTAGAAAATTGTAGCGAAATGCAGGAAGATCTGCAGCGGATAGGCACTTGGTGCAGTGAGTGGCAACTGACCCTTAACATACACAAATGTAATGTATTGCGAATACATAGAAAGAAGGATCCTTTATTGTATGATTATATGATAGCGGAACAAACACTGGTAGCAGTTACTTCTGTAAAATATCTGGGAGTATGCGTGCGGAACGATTTGAAGTGGAATGATCATATAAAATTAATTGTTGGTAAGGCGGGTACCAGGTTGAGATTCATTGGGAGAGTGCTTAGAAAATGTAGTCCATCAACAAAGGAGGTGACTTACAAAACACTCGTTCGACCTATACTTGAGTATTGCTCATCAGTGTGGGATCCGTACCAGGTCGGGTTGACGGAAGAGATTGAGAAGATCCAAAGAAGAGCGGCGCGTTTCGTTACCGGGTTATTTGGTAACCGTGATAGCGTTACGGAGATGTTAAATAAACTCAAGTGGCAGACTCTGCAAGAGAGGCGCTCTGCATCGCGGTGTAACTTGCTCGCCAGGTTTCGAGAGGGTGCGTTTCTGGATGAGGTATCGAATATATTGCTTCCCCCTACTTATACCTCCCGAGGAGATCACGAATGTAAAATTAGAGAGATTAGAGCGCGCACGGAAGCTTTCAGACAGTCGTTCTTCCCGCGAACCATACGCGACTGGAACAGGAAAGGGAGGTAATGACAGTGGCACGTAAAGTGCCCTCCGCCACACACCGTTGGGTGGCTTGCGGAGTATCAATGTAGATGTAGATAATGATGATGATGATTAGCGCCAAGTTGTGATGTAGCTAAGCACGATGTTTCCTTTGTGGCAGGGGCTACGTGCTTGTTTGGTAACAATCACCGGCTCTTCCTCTGTACTAAATTGAGCGAAGCTGACCCATGTAGGTACCTAGTAATAGGTAACAACTACTGCTGGTTTGGATTTCATACGCCAATGCCACGGGGTGGGCTGAGGCGGTCGACATAGTTAATGTAGCGACATCTGTTTGGAATGGATTTTCGGACCCACATCTCATGCGACGATTGCCAAATGCAGGGACTGCAGACCACTCACGACATTGCCGTATTGCACTCAACCTGCACATGTTTGATATGCCTGGGCACACCTGACCTCGGGTGCTGGGTCAATGAGGGACGATCACTGCAAGACAGCCCACATACCGACAGTCTATTCATCCCTTGCCACCTTTATGAGTGTCTGCCCGCCTGCAGGTAAGAGAGCTGGAAAGATCTGGTGTAGATGTTATGCACCAAGCAACATGAACTACGAGGGTCACTCCAAAGGAATGCACACTATTTTTTTAAATCCATTTTTATTCTACATGTTTGAAAGTTTTACAGTGTGTAAATACATGCTTTAGTAACAATATTTTCGTTTCTCCACATAATTTCCATCGCTCTCAACTGCCTTACCCCATCTTGGAAACAGCGTTTGCATACCCGCACTGTAAAATTCTGGACCAACCTTCTGGAGCCACTGTTTGGCAACCTGCACAAGCGAGTCATCATCTTCAAACCCTATTCCACGAAGAGAGTCTTTCAGTTTCGCAAAGACATGATAGTCACATGGAGCCAGGTCAGGACTGTAAGGCGGGTGTTTCAGTGTAGTCCACCCAAGTTTTGTGATCGCTTCCACGGTTCTTTGACTGACATGTGGCCGTGCATTGTCGTGCAACAGCAAAACATCCTGCATTTGCCGATGTGGTCGAACACGACTCAGTCGAGCTTCAACTTTCTTCAGTGTCGTCACATATGCGTCAGAATTTATGGTGGTTCTACTTGGAATGATGTCCACAAGCAAGAGTCCTTCGGAATCGAAAAACACCATAGCCGTAACTTTTCCAGCAGAAGGTGTGGTTTGGGTGAATTTCCATGATGCCACTCCATTCACTGCCTCTTCGTCTCTGGTGAAAAATGATGGAGCCATGTTTCATCACCTGTCAGAATTCATCCACGAAATTCATCTCCACCATTCTCCTACTGTGCCAAAAGTTCCCTGCACACCGTTTTTCTTCTTTCTTTGTGAGCCACCATCCTGGGAACCCACCTGGCACAAACCTTTTTTAACGCCAACACATTTACTTTTCTGCAAACACTTCCTTCCCCTATCCCACCGTAGCGTGACAATTCGTTCACCGTGATACGTCTGTCAGCAGTAACCAATTCGTTAGCTCTCTGCACATTGTCTGGAGTGTGTTAATCCTCAATATTGCCGTGCCTGCTTTCATCACGTAACCTGCTTGCCCACCGACTAACTGTACTGCGATCGACAGCAGCATCTCCAAACACCTTTTTCAACCTCTTGTGGATGTTTCACACTGTCTCGTTTCCACAGCACAGGAATTCAATAACAGCACGTTGCTTCTGACGTACGTCAAGTGTGGCAGCCATCTTCAAGAGACGCTGTGACGGCGTCACTCACGGGAACAGGTTGAACTAAGTTTGAAAACAAGCGGGAAGGATGTATCTACGCACTGTAAAACTTTCACAAATGCAGAATGTAAACTGTATTTTAAAAAAAAGTAATGTGCATTTGTTTTGGAGTGAGCCTCGTAGTAGTATCGGAAGTACCCGCCCTTCGTTCAGCCAGACGGAGGAGCAGCAGCAGCAGCAGCTACGGTACCTTCTTCTTGTTCCTGACGAGCGCGGCGTCCCTGGTGTCCTGCGCGTTGCCGGGCGCGCGCTGCCCCCACAGCCGGAGCGCCATGCGCGCGTACACGGCGGTGATGACGCAGAGCGGCGTCGCGTACTGCAGCGCCACCAGCAGTAGGCGGTAGGCGAGCATGGCGCGCTCGGACAGGCGCACGTTGTGGCAGAAGGGCACCGGCGCCGCGGCGCCCTGCACCCGCAGCAGCGAGACGCCCAGCGCCGCCGCCATGGGCGCCGCCAGCAGCGCGCCCGCCGCCCAGATGGCGCCCACCACCAGCCGCGCCAGCACCTTGGACGGCCTGCCACTGCAACCAAGCCGTACCAACGCTTTCGATACCGCACTCTCCCCAATTGCTGTTGTCTGGAACCTGGGATCTGTGCACTGGGTAGGCAAATTTTTACTTTTGATCTAGTAAAAAACAAAATTCCGTGTCAATGTGCGAAAGCTTACATTGGCAGTTCCATTCGCACAGTGCATGACAGGTGTGTGGAACATCGCCGTCATACGAGGCTACAACAGCCGGAAAAATCGGCGATAGCAGAATACTACCTAAATGAGGGACACAGTATGAAATTTGATGAAACTGTGGTAGTTGCCAACATTCCCGGTTTTTTAACAGTGTCTATAAAGAGGCGATTGAAATTAGGTTGGATGATAATTTAATCAACAGAGACAATGGGTTTCCTCTTAGCAAGACGTGGAATCCTCTATTATCTCGCATCACAACTGAACGTTCTTCGGTGCGGCCTTGATTGCGATATATCGTTGCCAGTAGTGTTTCACTAAGAGCGGCGCCGCCTCCATGTCTTGGAAGGCAGAAACCGTGATGGGCGGCGCATGCGCCGTGTACTGAACGGTGGCTTATATAGGAAGTCGATTTGCAACCTGACGTCAGTTCTCAGCGGGACTCTTCAGCAGAAGCAGCATTTTCCTGAAGATGGGGACCAGTTGGATCGCCGAAATACGATTCAAGTTGATTTTTGGATCCGGCAGCAAACCCGAAGAGACTTTCAAGACTTATTATGCCGGGAAAGCCTACGTAATCACATAATTACATAACTGCATTTTATTTACAGGTACATGTGTGGATTCACCTAATTGAAGTGGTCCTGCTTATATAGGGTGATTCAGCTGCCCCTATCGCTGGGTTTTATGCAACCCACAATGCCCTCACAGATTTCACATGTTCTCCCAGCCGATATGTACAGAATTTTAGTCCTATAGAAAATGGAACAGGACATTTCAGTAGGAAATTTAAGTTTTGTGCGGGACACGTTTTCCCTATAGCCCGCAGTTTTAGAGTTGGTGAAGGAAAACGTACAAAAATGATGTTCAAATGTGTTCTTCTCGAACAACTCAAGATCTGTGACCTACAGCAGAATAGTATCAAAGTACAAAATTTAACTGCATTAAATTTGATACAAAACTTCCTGTTCACTTTTTCTGTGGAGTTAATAGTACATAATGCGTGAGAAAGTATGAAAATCTTGCACATGGTGTCAGAAAGAGTTGTGGACTGTATACAACCCAATGGAAGGGCTAGCTGAATCACCCAGTCTACATAGATGGGCGAAAAATTCATCGAGAGCAGTATACTGGTTATGCGTTTCTCTTAACTCTGATCCATGTCAGTAAAGCCTTAGAACAACTCAAAAAGGCTTCAGTTTCAACAGTGCAGAAAGTGTCGAGTCTTGAAGATTTTGATCGTTTCCCATGGAATGTCATTAAAAATGTTGAACATCGAAGTGAGACGAGACAACAAATAGTTCTATATACGATATCCTAGTGGAATATGTTCACAGTACACAGAAAAGGCAGGTAATCCATCTGCTGTGGGTGCATTACAACAATGAGGAAGTGGCCATATTAGCAAAACAACCTGAATCCTTGGTAATTTTCATCGATTTGAAATTGCCACATACAAACTACTTACGTGAGGTCAACACCCATAGATAACATTAGTGCCAGGAGATGTGGAGTATGTCAGAACAAACGAAAAGTGGATGTAACGATTGAGCCATGTGCGGCTCGCGTTGGTCCGTTGGTAGGTTGGCGTCGTGTAATAGGTATAGTGGCGTCTCGTTTTCTTCTTGTGTTTACTAGCGGCACTATGTATGCTAGCATGGTCTGTCCGCAAGTGGCAGGAGCAGCGTTTATCGGTATCGATTACCGTGGTGCTATCTTCGGGAGGACGTCAAGTGTTTTCTGGGTTGGGTATGTCGGTAGTTCAGTTGGGACGGAGCTGGATGGAGGTCTGGCACCACTAGGACATGCCGGGACCACTGGAGGCACGCAAGCATTGTCGTATCGAGGGGCTGTACTTGCGAGGGACACAACCTCGTTGTCGACCGGACCCAGGACGTTTGAGTTGAGTGAACATTAACCCAGTAGTGAAACCTCCACTATTGGAGATCACACCGTTGTTAGTGCGTTACTGCTTACAGGTTCGCTGAGATGAAGAGCAACGAGTGGAGTGCTTGGAGTTCGCGAAATTCAATAGCAAATCTCCACTTTTTATTATTAATCACTGAATCCTTTGTATTTATTTGTGAATTTCATCCAGAGGTATTTTTCTGCCTAGTGGTCGCTAACGTTCCAGTTGCCTGACCTGGAGGTTAACGTATTTTCGCGGCAGTGTACATTTCATCTTCCCGCTGCTGTATGGTATAGCATGTAATTCGTGAGTCTCCTTAATTGTGGTTTTGAAATTTTGTTCTTTTGGACTACCTTGGTCGTCGCGGTTCCTTCTGCTTCTGGATGTTCTAAACACTGGAACACTGGATTCTCTAGACGCAGTGCTGTCCATCGGTTCCGCCTTGCGTAGATTATTCCATCGTTGTGTTGGTTACCAGACGTTAGGTAGATTTTGCAGGAGTGTTGGTCTGCATTTAAACTGTCAGTAGTTTGAGTTGCCATCCGGTTAAGTGAGTAGAACTCTTGGCTGCCTGTCTCATTGTTTACAAAGTTGAGCGATTTTCCCAGGCCAATCCTTGGAGCACTGTCTGAGGCCCACTTCCCTCTTGGTTTGATCAGAATGTTTTCGAATAATTACTATTGGAGCCTTCAGCCGACAACTAATTTTAAATTCATTGTCAATTAGGCCTTCAGCCAAGAATGCAGTTTGTCGTAAGAATCTTTAATTAAATATTGTCTCTTAATACGATTGTACTTTTCTTCAAATAATATTTTAGTAAGAATTTGATATAAAGGCCTTCAGCTGCCAAATTGTTTTGAGCAATTACTACTGGGGCCTTCAGCCGACAAATAATTTGAATTTCTGTTCAATAAGGCCTCCAGCTGTGAATGCAATTTATCGAAAGAATTTTTAATTAGATATTAACAGCCAAATTTTATAATTTTTCCCTATTGTCAGCCTTATATGCAAGCAGTTGGTTCCAAATAAAGTGTTCGTGATTAAAAGAAAAAAAACTGCACAGCCAACAGTAACTGAGTAAGGCCCCGTCCACACCGACACTGCCTTTCCCTAAGTACCATGTCTCAACGGCCTATTGCGAGGACGTGCTGAAAAGTTATGCCTAAGAATTTTGTGGTAATTCCTGAAGCTTTCTAAATAAATGGAACGTTATTAACACTCTATATCGCTATTCTACACGTCTACATATTTGTAGTCCTCTGCTGCTAGCTCGGAATTATAGTGTGTAACATGGTGGTGTGTAGCATAACTATGTTAGTGTCTGAGAGACAGCGTGCTGTAATCGATTTTGAATTCGAAGAATTCTTCCGCACATGGAACACCGTCTCCTTCAGCATGACAACGCCAGCCAGAGTGCACACGAATGCTGTGACATCTCCAACAAAACGGCACCTAGTGTTCACTGTCACTGATCATCCTCCATACAGTTCCGAATCGGCCTCATCCGATTATCATCCGTTTCAAGAATTTAAGAAACACATTCAAGGACTTCACTTCGACAATGCTGAAGGAGGTCAAGCAGAAGATAAGGAATGACTTCGTCAAGAAAGTCAGACATTTTACAGTAACGGTATCAACAAATTGGTCTGTCATTGTGTGAAATGCATTCATCGACAGGGTGACTAGGTTCAGAAATAAATATGTAGACGTGAAGAATAAAGATGTAGAGTGTTAGTAACGTTTGTTTTACTAAAAAAAAGGATTTTCTCATAAAAATATGAAGGCATCATTTTCCAGAATGCGCTCGTACAACTTGAAATTCCTAAAAGACTGTGATTTATGACGACACTTTTGTCCCGTTCAACGATTTCTGCTATCACTGAACTCCACGTTAACCACGCCTGTTTTCCTGTGCATGTACATGGAATAAAAATTTACAGTTCTCCTCCATATCAGTGTGATTCTATGTTAGAAGTTGATCTAAACTAAACCTTTTTCTTCCGTCTTGTGAAAGACTACAATTTTTTAAGACGTAGATGAGCATGGGATACTATAACATTACAGGTCGGGATTGATCTACGAGGTCTTGAATATCTTATTTGTATCTGTCAGTTGGTATGGAGAAACTGAGATTTGGGGGATTTCTTTACATAGTTTTGCGTGATTAGGTCCCGACGCTATCCAAAGCTGTCATTTAGTTACGTGCGATTTGCGATCTGTTATGTGTTACTTTCCGATACTATATAATATTTTTTTTACTGATTACCGTTAAAATATAATGACGATAAATATTTGAGATCATTTGGAATAGTATTTTAATAACTATCTACATGACGTGACGTAATTCGTTTACTCTTAGGGGAAAAAAGAGTATTAATTGTGCTTTTATGGACGGTCAGTGTCGAGATCAGTGATTACGATTCCAGAAATAATTGATTTGACGAATCACACAATCGTGTATGGCGAATTATGACCTTGAAATTGGTTGCAGATGTATGCAGGTCAATTTTGTGACAGGCTAGTAAGCGTCGCGAGTGTGTCGCGGCATCAGGACTGCTTTCGCGTTTGCCTTAACCTCTGCGAAAATACAATTTACGCGAATTCTTCATTATCGCGAAACGGTAGGATATTTGATGAGCCATTGTGGAGGACGTAAGTTTGGATAGAAAGACCATTTTCAAAATCGAACACAAATCCTGTTGATCGAAGTAACCTAGCAACCCAAAAGCTCATACGTGGTTATCATCAGAAACAGTGTACTATTTTTCACGCACACGTTTACACTCTACATCGAGGTGTGGGTGATTTTTGGGCGCGAAATATACATTTGCAAGCATTTGATTAAATGAAAGGAAAAATATAGAGAAGTTTATTCGTATATTTCGTTATTTCATGAACAGTGATATTTTCTTATACTGGTGACAGACTGATCGTAAGTGCTCCCGTTACAAGTCAACTTTGGGCATGATGAAGAGTAGCTGGTTCTTAATGTCTCGAAGGTCAAGTGAAGAATAATATCACACTTAAATAACGCTGCATCGAAACCTACTATCTTTGTACTATATTAATCCAGCTATTCCGGAATCAGGTGATACCGTGACCGTGTAGTTGTGTGTTGTCGACCACAAATAGGTAAACACAAACATAAACATTTCTCATGCTCTGATATCGACGAGGGAAAGAAGAGACGACAATGACGACATACATGTATACGTATACAAACGGTACACGTGACTCCTTACAATACAAAAACACAACGGACGTCACGGTATAAGTGGCGCCTCAACGAGCGGCTCGAATACGGAGGATTTGCTGTATCGAGTCGAGTTCCATCCGGAATCACGAACCCTGGAATAGAAGAACAATGTAGCAGCCACCGAATCAGTCCAGCGAAAGAGGTACACTTCAATAATCGCTTAAAGTAAGCGATACCACCAGTTACGAGTAAAATAACATTATAATTGAAAAAGGAATTTTGATAACAGTGAATTTGATATACAATGAAACATGTATAATTTAGTACTGAATGATCATGTTGAAACGAAAAAAAAAATATTACGTGATAATTTGCACCCGAGTACGGAAACGATTAGAGAGAGGGAGGAAAGTGAAGATGATACGGGTAATATCTCCAATGAGCCTAGTATGGAACAGGAGACATGTACAGCTGATCATACTGTTATTGATTTAGAGCTATCTGTAGAAACAGATACAATGGGAAGTAGGATAAGCAACGTGGAGAAACATAAAGATATCGAGGTTTCGAAGTAGTTCAGCCAGCTGATCCAAAAATTGGATATGTTAATCAAAAAATGTTCGATATGTTAGTATCAATAAATACTCAAATGGGTTTGTTGAATGGTAGTTCGCTAGAGGAGGACAACAAAAAGTTAAACGATAAATTTGAGGCCAAATTTGGTTCGTTAGAAGGTAAAATGGATTCGTTGGAAAGTAAACTTAGAACCTTTGATCAGAAATTGGAAATTACTGAAAAAGAATTAAAGGCAGTCTGGGCGACCCGGTTAAATGCGAAATTTAGAGACACGTCAGAAAATCAACAGAATAAATTAATGAAAAAAATCGCTGATGTAGAAAACAAATATCAAACAGTTTCGAAGAGTTGTGATAATCTGTCCAATAGAATGGTAAAGTGTGAAAGTAGTTGTATCAACGGTAACGCAAAGATAGAAGCTCTTTCGAAACAAATAACACAGTGTGAGTCGGATTCTCGTAAGGGGATCAACAAATATTTAGTAGATCCAACAAAAAGGCTTCACGAAGATCCATCTGAATGGATAGAAGTAAAGAAAAACGAAATTGCAGCTATGGTCAAGACTGCTATTGAACCTCGTCAAAATGAAGCTACAAATGAACACCAAAGTAGTAATGATGAATTAGTTAAACTATTCACTAGCGAATTCCAGCTAATTAAAGACAAAATAGTTGATGAGTTCCCTAAATGGGAAAAGGAAACCAATCGTAAACTATCGGAATTAGAACGAAAATCGTCACAGAATTTGTTAACTGAGGACGAACTTTCAGATAGTAGGTCAAAAAAGAAACGAGTTTGTGGTGATCCGAAATGCAACTGTTATGAAAATCTACAGTGGGATGTTGATAATTCTTTTTGGAAAGAATATGACTCTTTTGGTCAGAGAGGATATTTCTCTTCCTTAAAGGTGAAGAATAGTATTTTCAAAAGTAGGCAATTTCCAACGTTCTCCACTGAAAAGAACAATCTCCGTCCGAAATTTTGTATTAATAATTTCAAAAGAATATTTCTGCGTAGGCTGGTCGAAACACGACATATTTCAATTTATAGTATCCAAAATTACAGTAGAAGCAGCATTTTGGGCTGCAGAAGCAAGCGAAAGTTGCAACACTTGCGCTGAGTTTGAAGGACTTTTCTAGCTAAGTGCTGGTCACCGAGTAAACAGAAGAAATTACGAAAAGAGGCTTATCAAGGTGAGTATTTTAACAGCAAAAGAAGTATTTTAAGGCTATACTTTGGAACGTACATAAATAAGACACGATATTGGAGTGATCCGATTTATCACAGAGAAGTGATCAGAATTTTGAAGGGAAGGTTGCCCATCCATATACTCGAAAAATTAATAAATACTCCGGACAGTGACGTGGGGAGTCTGTAGTTGATTATGATTATGGAACATGCGAGACAGATGAGTAGTAGGCAAATGTCTATCACCCTCGTAGCAACTCGATTAACGATAATAGTAGTAATTTTATCTGTGATAATAATAATACGGAAAAAAATGTCAAACACGTGTCATAAGATAGAGGAGAACATGAGTCCTATGGTTGCAGTATGAATAATAATCATAATCGATATAAAAGAGGTACTTACTGTGCTAAAATTAGCTGTGGAGGTAATAGCAACCAAGTAAATCAGATTAGTGCAATGAAGCCGAATCGTAAACTTCGATATGGAGACGTGAACGTGCATAGTGGTAATACCAATAAGCCTAACATGTAGCCGGAGGATGATCCTAATCGTATTCGACTATGGGAAGATAATCAGAAGCAGAATGTTCGTTGGGATGATGGAAAAAATACATCGAGTCCTCATCAAACACAGGGAGTCTTACCAATGGGCGATGGAGCATCAAATATGCGACATGATAGGCATCATAACTCGGATCATACTGTACGGATCGTGGAAGGACATGAACCACCACCAATGACACAGCAGGAGAGATTAAACTAGGACTGGTCACCGAATGCCTTTCTAGGATGACTGGAAAGGAGGAGGAGGTCAGGCATCATTTTGAATTAAATGTACTAAGGTATAATAATGATATGGATACAAGGGGTGAATTAATTGAAGAAAAACCTAATCTTTCTAACAAGCTTGGACAAATTTCAGAGGCAATATTTCCAGCAAGCATAAATAATGTTAATGTTGAGGTATTGGTTGATACCGGAGCGACTATTAGTGTCATGAAACGGGACTGTTTAAAACAGATAAGCCAAGGAGTAAAAGTGCTCACATTTCTTGCCACAGGATTTACCGTGTCTGGCGCGTTCAGCGCAAAAGAGCAAAATGTCTTAAAACAGGTACTTGTCGACGTTACAATACGGGAGGCTCAAATAGCAAACACATTCCTGGTTGTTCCTAAAATGACAGTACCATGTATTTGGGGTTTGCACTTTTTATGTGAGACCGGTGTGTCATTAATTTGAAGTAAGGTGAATGTATATTTAATTCCAATAATAATGTTTTGACAGCCACAATGATATAGGGCAGAGTAGCCCCCAATCAATTTTGTGTAAACTTAATGGTGAATTATGTCAGTATCAATTTTGAAACAGTAGATAACATTTACCTTGTAGAATGTTCCGAATAGACGATAAGTAAAGTGTCGCTTTAGGAAAAGGTTTTCGAATCTGAATGCTTATCTGCCATCCAAAAGGACGAACTATACTGCTTGTTGGACCAATATTTCCCAGTTTTCAGTAAACGTCCTGGTGTGATTAAAGATTTTGAATACACCATAAAGACGTATCTACATAAACCATTTTGTCGTACATCCTATTCTATACCTTGGACAAAGAAAGAGATGCTAAGAAATGAAATCAATAAAATTATAGAATGGGGTATTATTGAGCTCCCAGATTCCGAATTTAGTAATTCCCTCTTGGCGGTAATTAAAACCAACGGTGACATCAGATTGGTGTTAGACGCAAGTGAGATTAACGAGATCATTATACCTGTACAAACCAGACCCGAAAACGTAGAGTAATTGACACAAAAATTTTATGGTGTCCGCTTCTTAACTTCTTTCTACATGCGTAGCTCATATTGCAAAACGAGAATATCGAAAGAATCTAGAAAATATACAGCGTTCGGTTTTCTAGGCCGGAGTTACCAGTTCAGAGTCATGCAATTTGAACTGAATATAAGCGGTGGTGTTTCCATATCTGCATTGGACACTGTACTTGGCAGAGACCTTTTGGGTAAAGTTACTTTATATGTGGATGATTTATTAATTTCTTCTGAAATCTGGGAGGAACACCTGAATTTATTAAGAAGAGTTTTTGCTTGATTTTTAGAGTACGGAGTTACTGTAAATTTGAGCAAATCCAAGTTTGCTTGTAACCAACTGAAATTCCTTGGACATATAATTACTCCTGAAGGGATAAAACCAAACTCTAAAAGGATGGATGCGATTAACAGATGTCCATACCCGAAGAATAGAAAAGAATTAAAGTCTTTCATCGGCTTGGTTTCTTTTTTTCACCGATTTTTACCCAACCTGTTGTCAGCCAAGACTGTTTGTTACAGCTGTTAAGGAAAAATGCGATGTGGAAGTGGATGACAGAACGCACGCAAGCTGTTGATAACATTCGCAATACCTAGGTCAATGCTCCACTGTTGCATCATCCAAGACTTAATCAAGATTTTTATATTGCTGCAGACGCCTCAGAAACTGGATTAGGTGCCACTCTTTTCCAGATGGACGATCCGAAAGATATCAATACAATCAAACTAATTGGGTTTGCCAGCAGAACACTTTCTACCTGTGAACGTGCGTATTGTACTACTGAACTGGAAGTACTGGCTGTAGTCTGGTCCCTCAGAAAGTTTCGCTATTTTGTTTAAGGAAAGAAGGTTATTATATACTGTGACCACAAAGCTTTATCTTTTATTCTAACGGGAAGGATGTTTCATATACGTTTAATCCGACGAGCTTTGCTACTCCAAGAATATGATATTTCATGACAGTACATCAGAGGAGAAAGCAACATCATAGCTGATGCTCTTTCAAGGTTATCGAAAAGAAAGAATGACGACGAATGCAAAGAACGAACTATTGGCTTTAAAGTCATGAATTTATCAATGCGATATTGTGAGAAGCAGATTTCGCAGCTGTCTCGAAAGCTACAACAGCTACAAGACGACTATATGTTGTCTTAGTAAGGATGCAGTTGAAAGTAAAACGATAAGTCGCTTCAAAGACAAGTTAAAATCCGGACAGTTATACAGAGGAAAACATGACGATGACGTTTGCAAAGTTTGTATTCCGAGTGAATACTTGGAATCACTAATATGGTATACGCACTTAAAATGGGGTCATTTTGGTTCCCCAAAATATATAGCCAAATTAGCGCAATACTGTTATAATCCAAATTTGGGACGTTTAGCTACGGATAGTCTTAAGAAGTGCAAGATATGTCAGAAGGCAAATCCCATAAATTATTGTCATAAGATAAACTACACCCGATAATTCAACAGCAGCCTTTGATGTTCGTGTCCTGTGACATCTGTGGACTGTGTCCTACGACACATGGACGGTTCAAATATGTTTTGGCAATCTATCATATTTTTTCAAATTATGTGAAATTATATCCTTAGAGAAATGTTCATGTGTTACCAATGTTATGCAAATTTATTAACAACTATGTAACTGAGCATGGTATACCTACGATGATTTTGACAGATAACGCTGCATTTTATACAAGTAAGGTATGGAGACACACTATGAAGTAACAAGGAATCAGACATATTTACATCTCACGATTGTACCCGTGTGGCAATCCTGTTGCAAGAATATTACGAGAGCTAAATCGATTCCTACATACATACATCCCGAACCAACATTATAAATGGATCGACTGGATTCATGAATTTGAAAAAGTGTGTAATGACTTACCTAACTTACCGACAGGCAATGTAGCCATAAGAAGATTTTATTTAGTGGTTGTTTGACGATTTATTAATTTTGTAGTGTTACAGATAAGTATGTGAAACAAAATGGAAAGTATACTGTAACCAAATGAGCAAAAAGTAATGACGAGAGGAAATTTAATGCAGTCCAATAAAATGAGGAAATTTAATGGAACCCAATCAAATGAGGCAGTAACATGAAATAGAAGAAGCGGAATGGCGTGTATAAAGTATAGGAATAATAACAGGAAGCAAACCAAGACAACCGTCCAAAGACAATAACTACTCTGTGTTTACGTGGGAAATGCAATTGACCACGACAACGAAAAAAAAAAAACCTATTGAGAATAAATGAACTTTTTTCGTAATATAACGAGAAGACAAAGTAAAAATGCTTGTTAATAAATACCTATTTGTATTAATTTGAAGAGCAAGAAACAATGAAATATGTACCAATATAAATACCAAAACTTGGCAAGAGAGTTTATAGTATGGTATTAAAAAGTATTTTACTGTACGTTTATGTTGGTATGTTGGTTAACGACCAGAAATAATTGAAGAATGATGTGAAATAAAGACACAAAGATATATTGAAAGAAATCGCTATCTTCACGTAAGAAATTACGGAACACGCCGAATGATATAAATTGAAGAGTGCTAAAGGTCTGAAAAGGGATTTAATCTAAGTGTATTACGTACACTATCTACCTATCAACTGTTAGTGGACAGTTAATGCAATTTAACGATTGTAACAGAAAATGAATAACCTTACCGTATTGCAGAAGTCATAGAAGTTTTAGCAAACTACTGTAGTGAGAGAAATTCAAATTAACTAAAGCGCCTGAACTAACTGAACAAAAACGTCATGGAAGCCAGTAAAAGGGGGAAAGGTACTCACATTAACGCCAGGAGATGATTATTTCGTAAAGCACCAAAGATTTCCATCCCATAGCTTCTAGAGGAATTGTTGGCTGTACTGACATAAACTGTTAATGTAATCGTTCGATGACACACTACTTGCAGATCAGCTGTAGTGCGAGATATCAGTGAGTGAACAAAAGGAAAGAGCAAACAGAAAACACATCGCTGTCCTTTAAAAACGGCTTTCAGTCGTCTCGGATTCGACAAATATGGTTACTATATGGTTTTCGTGGGAACCTTATACATTGCCCAATCACATTAATGTGAACATACACTCCTGGAAATTGAAATAAGAACACCGTGAATTCATTGTCCCAGGAAGGGGAAACTTTATTGACACATTCCTGGGGTCAGATACATCACATGATCACACTGACAGAACCACAGGCACATAGACACAGGCAACAGAGCATCAACAATGTCGGCACTAGTACAGTGTATATCCACCTTTCGCAGCAATGCAGGCTGCTATTCTCCCATGGAGACGATCGTAGAGATGCTGGATGTAGTCCTGTGGAACGGTTTGCCATGCCATTTCCACCTGGCGCCTCAGTTGGACCAGCGTTCGTGCTGGACGTGCAGACCGCGTGAGACGACGCTTCATCCAGTCCCAAACATGCTCAATGGGGGACAGATCCGGAGATCTTGCTGGCCAGGGTAGTTGACTTACACCTTCTAGAGCACGTTGGGTGGCACGGGATACATGCGGACGTGCATTGTCCTGTTGGAACAGCAAGTTCCCTTGCCGGTCTAGGAATGGTAGAACGATGGGTTCGATGACGGTTTGGATGTACCGTGTACTATTCAGTGTCCCCTCGACGATCACCAGTGGTGTACGGCCAGTGTAGGAGGTCGCTCCCCACACCATGATGCCGGGTGTTGGCCCTGTGTGCCTCGGTCGTGTGCAGTCCTGATTGTGGCGCTCACCTGCACGGCGCCAAACACGCATACGGCCATCATTGGCACCAAGGCAGAAGCGACTCTCATCGGTGAAGACGACACGTCTCCATTCGTCCCTCCATTCACGCCTGTCGCGACACCACTGGAGGCGGGCTGCACGATGTTGGGGCGTGAGCGGAAGACGGCCTAACGGTGTGCGGGACCGTAGCCCAGCTTCATGGAGACGGTTGCGAATGGTCCTCGCCGATACCCCAGGAGCAACAGTGTCCCTAATTTGCTGGGAAGTGGCGGTGCGGTCCCCTACGGCACTGCGTAGGATCCTACGGTCTTGGCGTGAATCTGTGCGTCGCTGCGGTCCGGTCCCAGGTCGACGGGCACGTGCACCTTCCGCCGACCACTGGCGACAACATCGATGTACTGTGGAGACCTCACGCCCCACGTGTTGAGCAATTCGGCGGTACGTCCACCCGGCCTCCCGCATGCCCACTATACGCCCTCGCTCAAAGTCCGTCAACTGCACATACGGTTCACGTCCACGCTGTCGCGGCATGCTACCAGTGTTAAAGACTGCGATGGAGCTCCGTATGCCACGGCAAACTGGCTGACACTGACGGCGGCGGTGTACAAATGCTGCGCAGCTAGCAACCATTCGACGGCCAACACCGCGGTTCCTGGTGTGTCCGCTGTGCCGTGCGTGTGATCATTGCTTGTACAGCCCTCTCGCAGTGTCCGGAGCAAGTATGGTGGGTCTGACACACCGGTGTCAATGTCTTCTTTTTTCCATTTCCAGGAGTGTATATCAAAAGCCTGTATAACCACCTCTTGTATTGTGGATGTACAAGAAGAGGGTCAGTGAGCTTTTGTAAGGTACTGACAGGGATTTGAAGCCATGTTGACTTCAAAGGCATGGCCAGCTGCACTACATATCTCAGTTGGGATCCATTTGTGTTGTCTTGGTGCTGACTGGGTTTGTGAGCGTGAGATTCAGTTCAGCAGAGAATTTTTCAGCTGTTGTTCTCTTACTTTTCGTAAAAAGTCTGTCACGATCAATCAACACACACTTCCATCTGTGTTGTGAGTTAGTGGATTTTTATCGTCCACTTTCTCCGCATGTGAGCAGTGGAGATAGAAGAGTATGAGCACAGTCTGCATTGTTGCCAAACTTATTCAAGATGGCGTCAGTAGATGTGGCAATGTCGGACAGATCAATTTACTAGATGATTTTGCGGGTGTCCTCCTCTCCCCTCCCCCAAGCATTCGTCCACCCATCCCAGCTACCCATCTCAACCTCACCCCTGCACCACTACCCTATCCCCTTCCCCATTTGGAAATTGGTAGAAAACGTTCAGTCTTTGCTGAGTTGTTGTAAGGAAGGATCTCTTCCTTTCATCAATTTCTTACGATGTGCAGGTGTTATCCCGCTAGGGGAATTTTCTAATACCACCCAAAACTAGTGGGAAAAGCTCAAGAAGCTGCACGTACTACCCCATCCAGTAACATGTGCTACTAAATGCATTTATACTGCTACAGACCACCAGTCTAAAAAACAAATCGTGATCATAGCTACAGATCCAACAACATACTGCAAAATGTAACAAAATCTTCGTCTATAACGATCTGAATGCCTTGCGGAAAAGGTACCAAAAACATCGGCTATAAACATCAAAACAGTATTGTGAAAAAGGATAGCAAAAACATCGCCTAAGCACCACCTATTAAGATCTTGAAGATATTATATCAACACAGCTAACACGCACCGCAAAAGAGGTCTGTAATAACACTTGCACCATCAGGTAACAGCTCCAAGCAGATGCAGGATGCTAGAAGAAACTGTTAGTGCAGGTCGCCAAGCACCGCGAACGCTGACAACTACGGGAACTCGAGAGCTGCAACACTGAGCGCTGGGAACGCGTATTCCCATACATCCACTTCCTGTGGCAGTCGGCGGTTGACTCTCCGCCGAGTACCACTAGCGCAGCAGGCTGAGGAACTAACTCAGCCTGAGCTTGGCGTCCGAGACGGCGCGCTCCCGTTATCTGGCAGGGGGCAGAGAACTAACGTGCTTGCAGCCTAGACGGTACCTGCAAATTTCATGTCTATTGTTTCTAGCGGTCCGGGCTTTCCGCTCTGCCCAATGGCCGCTGTAATCCTCTAGAAACCTGCGCTGACTGCGGGTTGCTTTGTTGTTGGCTTTCAGCTCTGGCGTCTCTGCACACTTAAGTGCTGCTTCCAGTCTCTCTCAGAAAGCTCTGCAACCGTATTTTTCAGAACGGAAAAAGTGATGGTCTCTTGCTTGTAGAAACCTGTAATGGGTGGAAGGTAAGGACTGGCGAACAGCCGGGTATCGTAAATGTCGCCGATCACCAGAGACACCGAAACAGGGACGGTGCGTTTAGTTTCTCCGCACGTGTACACACGCACACACACACACACACACACACACACATACACGAGCGAGTGCTTCAAACACATTCCTGAGACATGTAAAGCCGGCCGGAGTGGCCGTGCGGTTCTAGGCGCTACAGTCTGGAACCGAGCGACCGATACGGTCGCAGGTTCGAATCCTGCCTCGGGTATGGATGTGTGTGATGTCCTTAGGTTAGTTAGATTTAATTAGTTCTAAGTTCTAGGCGACTGATGACCTCAGAAGTTAAGTTGCATAGTGCTCAGAGCCATTTGAACCATTTTTAGACATGTAAAAGCTATTCTAATCTCATCTGACGGTTGAGCAAACACCTGCGTGCTTAACCCACAATGACTGCCTTGACAGGTATGAAATACCAGATGCTTTTTCTGTGGGAGTTGCTTCAAAGACATTCCAAAACCACCCTGAAACATTTGAACGCTGTGGTAGACACAGACTTTGTGAACACTACTGCCCCATCCAAAATGTACCTGCGGATTTGTACTAGCACAACCTCTCCTTGATGTAGGACATCTGGTTTGTCGCGGATGCAACAAAGGCATTCCTAGTATGACTGACAGTTTGGCAACATATTTCCTTTCATCCATCTTTGTTCTGTATTTCGGTGGTCTTGAAGGATGTGAACAATATGTGACATCCATTTTTCTTCACAGCTTTTTTAGTTGCTTACGTAGGTGCTAAACTGTGCGGCTGGTCCCGGCGGAGGTTCGAGTCCTCCCACGGGCATGGGTGTGTGTGTTTGTCCTTAGGATAATTTAGGTTAAGTTGTGTGTAAGCTTGGGGACTGATGACCTTAGCTGTTAAGTCCCATAAGATTTCACATACATTTGAACATTTGTAGCTGCTACGACACAGCTTTTTAAACACCCTTTCCCCATCTTATTCTCCTTTTTCTTCTTCATTGTCGTCGCCTTCTTCTTCTTTACTGAATTCTACGCAGTGTTCATAACTTGGTTGAAACTCACCCCAAACCAATGTGAATTTTACCATGAAACTGCAATTCCTTCATTTTTCTTGACCTACACAAATATCCTGTATTGCCTTAGCTTTATCATCTAAAATTCGATGTGCAGCATGACGTCCAGGGAGGTTTTTATATGCTGTGTATGTAATTTCGTGTCCCATAAATGCCTCATCAAGCGAATGTACCAACCTGTTTTGAAGCTTTGTTCCAGATTCACAGTAGCTGTATCTGGGAATGTACAGTTTGACTAGTAGTTGGTCGAGTATACCACCACCTCCTCTAACGCATCCTATCATGCATGGTGCACTACTGAGGTGGTTGTGGTCTACGCACCTCATTGCATAACAACCCGTTGGCGTCAACTCAGAGGTTTTGTTATGCAGGAAATCCAAGCCATTTAACTACTGCTCTATGCCCTCTATGGATTATGACCCTCTCTATGAGAAACACATGTAGTTCTTGCATGTCAAGACATCCTGCAATTTCGGTACCATCACTGTCCTTCAAGATATGTGTTCTGAATTTGTTTTCTGCACTTTTGAAACCGTAAATATCTCATTCGACCAGTTTGGTAGGCATGACTCCTCAAATGCTGCGTTTGTTTTGAAATATGTGTTAAATTAGAAATATTAAATTTCTATTTGCACAGATCCACCATTTTAGTACGATTGTATATTGTATCCACAAGTCTATTATCCCAAACATCGACTGATCTTACTTCTTCTGTGTGATGTTTGGTTCGATTACACTGTACAATTATTTGCAGAATGACATCTACACATTTGTATGATCTATGAATTTTAAACCTCATACACATTTAAGCTCTGACTGTTCTGTTCAGACATTCCACAATACTTGCCTTTACGTGGGTGAATATCAAGTAGTGGTGTATTCCATTCCGCTCCAACACAGTCTTAAAATATCTATTGCAAAACTCTACACTGTGAACAGTTTAAATGTTCTCAGGGCATTGATTCATGCTCGTTTGTAGCAATCGCTGAAACGGGTGTACAACATTTCTCACCAGTTTTTTCCAATAACGCCCATACAAGTTTAGAGTACGTATTAACAACCATTAAAATATTTTTGTAACCATTAATCGCATGTGAATATTCCCTCATATCTACAAGATCTGCTTGCCATAATTGATCCAAACCTTTAATTATAACTTACCTGCAAGGGTATGTCTTGCATGCTGGTTTGTGTAGTTCTCGAATTACTGTCTCCTTGCATATTTTATGATACCTGCCTCTCTAATGTCAGAAATTATGGGACGAACCTCGTTGAAATGAACTGTATTACCAGTGGCAGCTGATGCCATGAGCACTTATAGCGGATCTATATAGGTCTTAGAGACCCTGATAGTATATATATTGTGGCAATCGATTGTCACTCTTGTTCGCTGAATACCAAAACCGTCACCACTGTTGTATTAAGCATCTAATATAGGCGTTATAATGGACTTAAATTTTGCTCATCTTTGACTTCTTAGTTTCCCATCAGCTTTTTTTATGTACATCTCTCAAATGTAATACTTTCCCTATATCTACAGATTTCTGAGGGTCTTAGGAAAATAGGGTTAAGCAAAGCTAGCGTTCTTCGAAATTCCCTACCACCAATCTGTATTGTGTTAGCTGCTAAATTCATAGGCTACGTGGCAGCATGTATGGTTTTGGCACGCTGACTCTGTGTATCTTATGTAAGTCTCCAGGCTTCCGTGGCCATTGTCACTAAAGTTAAAATCTTCTGGGTTGTTACACTGCCTGATATTTCCTTCTTAAATCCAGTTGACTATGAAGTGTCACGTGGCTGCCGCAATATGTGTGTAGGCGAAATGGGAAGAACTGTTAAAGAACACATTAAGAACAAGAACGGCACGCGCGGTTAAAACAAAGTGTAAATTGGCAGTAGCAGAAGATCATGAGAACTGTGGCTCTGACATCGATTTTAATAAAGCACGTTTTCTGGCTAGGGAAACTAACATTTACAGAAGAAAGGTCGGAGAAGCTGTTGAAATTTCCAATAATATATTCCATAGGCTTCCGGCATCGTTGCTCCCTGCCATCAATGATGTAGATATGTGGCCTCGGTGTACGAGCAATACAAATAACGCTCTGCAGGTCACCTCGTATTGTAGGTGATTACAGCAGTCTCCACATATATTTAAAGAGTCATTAAATGATACACAATTTCCTACACGTGCTTGGTAAATGTGCTTACATTCAAAATATCTTAGTTGAAGGCTCTAATGCGAGTTGAATTATCCCTCACTGTTTGTTTTGGGATTCTGGAATATGTCTGGTTGAAATAAAATCCGTCAACACCCATATGGTAAGGAAAATGGAAATATCTTAGAATTTAATCCTGGTTTCTTACAGGAGCACCGTCGTATATAGACACAGAGTTTTGTTTTATTTTTCGGAGGAAGGAATATCACTACTTTCCTGAATGTCATGTATGTCGCACCATCAAACCCTGCAATATCGCTTGAAATAGCTGTTATTTGGGGTGAAACAGCGTTTTAGAAAATACACATACATGCTCAAAGCAGGCTCCACCTGGGTGTATTAGCAGCGACGTGACATCATTTGTGTAGCTGCAGTTGGATAGACCCACAGTTATGCTCATATGTTATCAGGAAGGAGTATCCCATTATTCTTCTTCCTCTGATCTTATACACCATCACAGAACCAGCCGCTTACAACGAACTCCTTAAGAGAATGATGCTTCAGCCACCCTGTCATAATACCAAGTACATCAAATATTGACATGCAATGCGCTTCTATAGAAAAAAAATTGTAATAATTATATGTGGTGCCACTATAACACAATCATTAACTAGCATCTTACCAACTGAGCAGTAGAGGCTAGACATCAATACATTAGTGTGACAATGCTATGAAATAAGGAAAACAAAAGATTTACAGTAACATATTATTTCATTATTTACACATCAGCAATGGCACATATTTTATAATACATCATCAAAATGCTCTGGCTCATTTTTCACACCAGAACAGTATTTGTCGAGTACCTGTTTCTTGTATGCACCAAACTCTGCTCATATTTCCCTCAAAATCAAAAGAGCCTCACAAAACTCGGGTATTCCATATGTAAATTTAGTGTGGATGGACTCCATGCCTATTGGAGGAATAGTAGCTCACTTTGGTACTTCATTGATACATGAACTCAAGCACTGCTCTTAATCATTCAGAAACATACTATATACGCCAAGATTGTTCACAGTGTCATTGTATACAGTTTGAATACATAATCGATTGGTGGATCCTCTCTGACAAGAGATAGCACCATCCTTAGTTTAAATAAGTTTTAACAGTAGGATGCTATAAATAAATGGATAGCCCCAGATTTCACCCCATGTGCTCCATCACCATAAAGTAATGTAATAGACAGTGTCAGACTCGCACAGTAAATACCCATGAGACAAAGATATGGGTTATACCTTGTAGTCATCTCGGTGCTCATGTGCAGCATTCCACGACATACCTCATCCCATTCCAACAGAGTGAACCATACATTTACACCCTTCATCAGATTCTCCATCTCCATCACCACACACCAGTTATTGTCTGCTTCTGTACCTATATTCAGGCCTTTTGACCAAACAGCAGTTAAAATATATGTGGAAGTGAACAGTATAGTGCACTGGGAGCAACTGGTGTCTGCTGATCCACTACATCAGCACTCTGTGATTGCAGGATGAGTAGAATGTTCCATGGTTCGATTGATGATGTGTACTATGGAGTCTGGCAGTGACCTAAACCATGCTGTGTGAGACTCCCAGAGCACTTCTGTGACTTGGGCACGTGCTGGGTGTATTCAACACACATATCAATGAGTGGCACAAACAACAGCAGCTCCTTGTCCTTCTCCTACATGTTGACAAGTTCTGTGACCGGATTCCACGTGCTGGAGGTTACGGCCGCTGCATGTCCTGACAAGCTGGGCCGCTGCAGCTGCAGGTCTGGAAAAGCTGGAGGGTACCAATGCTGGCACGAGCCAGAAATCACAGCCACTGCTCAACAAAGAAGAAGAAGAAGCAGAACAGTTACATGTGATAATAATAATAATAATAATAATAGCAACTACAGACATGTAATACCATTAATCATGTTGTACTTACTTTCCCACTTCTTCCTATTCTGATTGGAGGTGCCAGACTATCTCGGTCTCTGCTGTTGATACTCGATGACCCTTCCACTGACAGAAACTGGTGAGCTGCAGCGCCCTCCTCATATCCCTGGCGTTATGATCATGTAACCAGAAGTGTTGTTGCCAGATTGCATTTACTAGTCTCTAGTGATGGTCAGTCTGGGGATGCTGAAGAGGGCCGGTCACCACTTATAGTGCGGAAGAGGCAGATTGACTGGGCTTTACAAAATGTGTAGGCCGTTCCAGCACAAGCAACTGCCTGTACGAGTTTCAAAATCCATCTTCCAGCCATCCCACTGAATCACCATTATTAACCGAAAATTATTCTTCTCCCATTATCATTTATTTTCCAATCGTCATGTAGGAAGCTGTGGACATATACATCAGCCGCATGCTTACAAGTAATAAAGACATTAAAGTCATCTCTGTCTGACACCATCATCGATTGAACACATCGTGCACACCACTGAGTATGACTAGCGATTGAGCTTTTCCTGGCAGTTACAAGAGGTACTCGAAAATTCTTGCAGTAGGGTAGCACATTAAGTGATGAAATAAAGAGATTCTTCCACACCAACAGCTCACCATAGACTGAGTACTTCCCACCAGTTCATGGGTAGGGGATGGGAGGGCAGGGCAGGAGAGGGAAAAGGGGTGGAGGTAAATGGGAAGGGGGCAATCCCATGATGCCATCCATTGACGTCTTCAATGCAACGCTGCCACATCTGCTGACGAATAAATTTGGCCGCACTGCAGATGGTGCTGGCCCCACTAGTTCTGTGTTATAAATCTTCAATATGGTGTCTCTTGCAACACCAAATTCTTCGGATACCTTGGTTATGGAAGCACTCACTAGTTGTGCACCAACAATTTTAGCCGCATGGGGTTAGCCGAGCGGTCTCAGACGCTGCAGTCATGGACTTGCGGCTGGTCCCGGCGAAGGTTCGAGTCCTCCGTCGGAAATGGGTGTGTGTGTTTGTCCTTAGGATAATTTAGGTTAAGTAGTGTGTATGCTTAGGGACTGATAACCTTAGCAGTTACGTCCCATAAGATTTCACACAGATTTGAATACCTTAACCAACAATTTTCCCACGTTTAAATTCACTTAGCTCTGACATAATGAATTCACAACTGCACATAATACTGTTCTGACCACTACTCTCACTTGCAACGTATTGAGGACATGGTACAGGTGCCGTTGGTGGTCAGATACTACAGCACAGCCTGGAGGTTTGTCTATCACCTGAATTTATGCCTATTTTGCGTTTATTGAGGTGTTTTTCCCACCTTTGTATCTCTGCGCGTAGCCGTCAGCTGTCAAACGCTACCTCCCCTACAGCAGAGTGGCTGTCCACGAGGGAACCTCATCACTGTTGTCCTCTTCCTTACTGAACTGTCTACGCCACGTTGTTTTGAGCGCACTGTAATAATGAGAGCAAAATACATGCCGAGTTTGTGCAAAAGTACGGAAACAATGCACCGATGTATGACACAGTGAATAGTTGGCGAAGAGTCCTTCAGTGTGGTCGAAAATGTCAGAGTGACGGAGAACACTTTATTCCTTCATGATGAAAGAACAATCAGAAAAGACGTGTAGGACCTGGAGCCATAAGACAGGGGTTTCTTAATGGAGGCGGTCATGGAAAATAGAAAAAATGTCACGGATTTGTTTTCTTGTCTTTTATCGCGTTCCAAAAATGATGAATATCGTCACCGATTAGGTTCCGAGACCGCTCACACGCAACTGTGGACATGCTGTAGCTTTGTTAGAAGAATCTGAATCACGCCTTTAGACGCCTAATCACTATGGACGAGAGCTGGGTGTGCAACTATGAGCCTGTGACACATGAGCAAACATTGAAAGCATGTTGATTCCCCACCGACGAAAAGTAGGAGGCCTAACCATGATTCGGCAAGGCGGGGATACTTTTGGGGATTACATGATGTGTTAGTAACAAATTGTGCTCTTAAGGGGCAACCCCTCACAGGAGCGTACTGCCGTAATCTGCTGACGGGGTGACAATACGAAGCGACATAGGAAATGGTGCAAGGTACTGTATTTTGTTCTGCAATAACATCCACCTAATTACGAGCAGGACACACTCGCACATGATGCTCCTTTGGGCTATCAAAATTTGCTTCACCGCCATATTCTGCTTCCATGTTCGCAGTGACTTCTTCCTCTTTCTTCAGATTCAGAATTCATTCCATGGCTGGTATTTCCAGAATAAGAATATCATTTTCGAGGAGGATCAATATTCCACAATGCCAAAATGAAAACTTTTCCAACCAATATCTTCGCTGCATCTTCCCTTACTAAGAAAAACATGTCGCATTGAAGGGTGAAAATGTAAAGTAGTTATATTAAGTTTCATACTCGCATCTTGATATTTTTCGATGTAATATTAAACATTTTAACTATCCCTTGTGTGCAGTAGAAATATTCCTCCACCCCAACGAAACTGTCAAAGACTTTTATCACGTTAGCCTAGAGTCAACCAAGGGCTTTGAATCAGTCCTTCGCAAATACTTTAAGTCTTTCCTCTTGTAATTTAATTACCGTAAAATTATTTAGGGTCGTAAAATTTAGAAACATTTCCAACACTACAGCAAATGGCATCATCAGGATGCGAAAAACTAGTGTATTATGTAAAGCTTTTTATTGTCTTCACTATTGGCCTCGAGAAAATCAAATATGCCTTCAGCCAGAACGAAGGTTTGGCCACCATAATTCTTTACTGTGCATTGTTCCACTGCCATTACCTCGCGCTCACCTGTGAACAGATTTAACCAACTGCTCATAAGGCAACCTACAGTGTAATGTGGATTCTGAACTACAGCACGGCTTGCCATATTTCACGCTCTCAAATATTTCCAAAGCTGAAATAATTTATAAGTGACAGATAAATAATAATACCACAGATCGAACGCCAGCTCTTACTATCCGTATTGTGGCCCCTATTTTGCTGTCCACACCCTGTACGGAAGCGCAAGCCGAAAAGAGAGCAACAATCGCCGTTAATTGTGCACTGAACATACATAAATAGCGAAATGCAGACGGTCCAGGGGCAAAGCAGGTTCACTGTATGCGCAGCGATATTCTGATGTAAGGAATACTTGGTACAGCACGTTTTCTAAGAGGTGGCCACGTAGTCCACAGGCCGACTTGTATCCGCATCAGCGGCGTCGCCCGCGTGATTCGCTGGTCCTCCGTCCTCCGGCCAGCCGCTGTTGCTTTCCACCTTGAGACCTGCAGCGTCTCTTGAGTTTTCTCCGCTATTGGTTCCCACTGTAGGTGGTAATACTAAACCACAGGGTGAAAAGGGCCCAATTGTATCTGAGAAAGTGTCGCCATTACGTGGCTCGCAGATAGTGGCCTGTTGTGGTCAGCAGCCGTCAGGTTTTCTGCCAGAGGCCTGCAGAAACTCTGGGTTTCCACTGCTAATGGCAGCCATTATAAGTAACACTTTCCAACAATGAAAACGTTTGTGGCTAATTAAGTAGCTTTTTCTTATCTATTTCCACCTGCTGAATTAAAAATCACCATAAAAATTGCCAATTAGCTCTTGCTTTGTAGATATGATGACTTTGTTCCCTATCTACATTTCCAGTTTTGGGTAAGAATGTTTTTAAAGTGGTCAGACCAGTTAAATGACAATATGCAATGATTCCATCTGTTTGCAGGTTACGAACGTCGTACATGGTGCCATGACTGTCAGTTTCTCATTGTTTGTGTTGTAACTATGGTAGAATTATCGGTTTTCGAGTGCTTTTGAAGTGTTAAAGCTGTTGGAGTGAAACGCCATGAAAATCTGTAAATCTAGTGAAAATACTTGTTCCATTTGTATTGAAATAACGTTTTGGTTAGATACCCACAAGTGGATGTCACCAGTGAATGATGCCTAAGAGTATTAGTTCGGTATGAAGACAGGAGGCCAAGAGAAGTCACGGGCTCCACATATGCGTTGCCACTGCACGATAATGTCTGGAAATTGAAAAAGAAACGATCTATGGCTATTGCTGTGCTCATAGTTTGGTGGGAGACTACAAACCGAGCAGATAACTACTATTTCTGTTTGACTCCACATACAGAGGCAGCGATATCAGTGAAGAAGTGAAGAGATGGACGTTTCACTACCCTAATCTTCCATATGCTATTGGACTTATTCCATATTCAGATGGTTTGTCAGTTCCCACTCCGTCCCAAAATTGTGAGCATCAAGTGTAAGATGAAGAAAATGTGCCGGAAGAAGACCTCGAGAAGACTTCTACGCCCATCAGTCTGATTCTGACGGGAAAGTTGATGAGCGTCAGAAACAGAGCAAACGGAACAGAGTGACGCCTTTCATTGGTCGAAGGGGAAGGCAGAACATCTAGTATCAAGATCGCTCCAGTCCAATCTCCCTGCGTGATGTAATGGCGTCACAGTACAGACGTTATATATGGGTTTTCTGAGGCGGAAAAGCATCTTATTTCTTCCTGTGACCTTAATAACGTGATGAAATATTTTTATCTGAATCATGATCCAACTGACTGAAGGCTATTCATAAACTTATTCAAGCTTAGTTTGAAATCTGTAAGACAAAAGTCGATGACCTCATAAAGACGCCACATTATTCCCTTCACTTCCAACCAACTTCCAAGTATTCTTCCGTCAATTTAGAACTCCTAGAACGTAACTATCGCTAAGAAAATGAAATGGACTTTAGTGTTGGCATAACCGATTGAAATATATTGCTTTCTCTTAATCCGTTAAAGTAAGACACTTCTGCCGGTTGAGTATCATAGAATCAGTTTATTTATAATATTCATTTTTCTCGGTTCTAAATTATTGGTATTTAACTCATAAATTGAAGGAAATACTAAAAAAATTTTAGGGCAGTGTTACTTTTATCCATTCGCTCTTAGACTCCCTCTTTCTGTGGCAAAATTAATTGTCAGGTGGGCATTATAACAATTTATAGCAGCAACAACAAAATTAGAGACATTGTGATGTTAGTAAAAAATCCCATCAGTGTGCTCCACGTACTGTGAGTTAATCAGGTCCTGCGTGAACCAGAGAACATGGCAACATGTCTAAGCGCGTCATAAAGGACACGAGTTATCTAAGTCTTGGACATTATCGTAAATCCGCGGTGTTAGGATACCAAAATGAATGTTGTAAACTCGGACAGTTCTAAACTGTTCGCATGTACCGAGGCACTCACTTACGTACAAAGGGAGATAGGGTAGGCAAAACAGACCAACTGACCACCAACGTGGTAGGTAGGGTGGTAGAGTCGTTCCGTGGGCGGGGGGGTGGGGGGGGGGGAGGAAGCGAAGAGCGAGGTCATCGGTCCCATCGGTCTAGCGAAAGATGGGGAGGGAAATCGGCAGTGCCCTTTCAGAGGAATCATCCCGGCATATCCTTCAAGGGATGTAGGGAAATCACGATGGCCGGTCATGGATTTGATGGCCCGAATGCGAATCCAGTGTGTCAACCACTTCGCCACCTTGTTCGGTACCAACAGTATGAGCTGCGATGATAGTTTCGGGATTTCATTGTTTTAGTAGCCAGCAGTAGCCAGTATATGGACAGAGCGTGCTCATGGGCTACTGGATCGCTCGTGGCCACAAACGTTTACGAATACCTTTCGCAGTAGATTAATGCTAGATACCGAACCGGGAATCAAATCTCGGTTTCCTACTTTCGCACGCAATTGCCCTACCCATTGAGCGATCTAAGCACGACTCAAGAGCAAACAGCTTCACTTCCGCTACTATTTCGACTCCTGTCTTCCCAACTTCAAAGAATTTGTCCCGCATGCCTGACGGAGTAGCACTGTGCACTTCCACGGAAGGTACAATTTTTGTTTTTCCTTGCATCTAACAGTCTTCCCGCAAACGCATCACATAACTTACTGTGTGATATTATCTGCACGAGCGTAAATGCAGCGCTTACTGAATTATGCCAGTCGCTATGGGAGGAGGATATTAGTGTTTAACGTCCCGTCGACAACGAGGTCATTAGAGACGGAGCGCAAGCTCGTGTTAGGGAAGGATGGGAAGGAAATCGGCCGTGCCCTTTCAAAGGAACCATCCCGACATTTGCCTGAAGCGATTTAGGGAAATCGCGGAAAACCTAAATCAGGATGGCCGGAGACGGGATTGAACCGTCGTCCTCCCGAATGCGAGTCCAGTGTGCTAACCACTGCGCCACCTCGCTCGGTCAGTCGCTATGGATTTCCAGTTTGCGTCCCCTCGTCCACACTCCAAGACTATATCTGCTGCCCAGGGGAAAATAAATATTAACGGCTTGCTCTTGCCACATGTACTTGTAGGTACTAACCAACCTAAAAACATACTACTCATAATGGTTACAACTGTTAGTCCGCAACTGAGGTAAATACTGACGTTCAGTACACTATCCTCAGTCACCAATCAAAATACCAGTTAAATATCTTTCCATACTGTTCTCCTCTTCGAACTCCATATATAAGCAGTTCAAGTAAAATATAGGCCGTCAAATTACATGGTTAATAAATTATACAATGAACAGCAGAAACCCGTAAAAGTTGTAATATTAGTTTTCTTTATTACTTAATAACTAGTTTAGAGCCGAAGCTCATTATCACATCATCCTGAAAAACACTTACCAAATAGTAAGCACTACAAGACTGTGTGAAAAGATAACTGATGACTATTTGTACATACCAATAAGCTCTGAATAGCATACATTACCATAGCCATATAAATATTCATCATAGTGAAACACATCTTTAGTATAAAGCAGTATATAGTGGAACTTCCTTCACGTAACTGAATAACCGAGTTGTGGAAGATAGTAGGCAGACTAGGACAAGGGGCGCTTATCGGAATTGCACCATCTAAGAGCAGCTATATTTTACATATATTTCTTTTTCCGTTTCAGTTTTTTCTCAAGCGGTTGGTCGAACTTGCGGAAAGAAGGATACAAAGTACCTGTTTCAAACACAAGCAAAAGTTCCTTACAAAAAGGCACTTAAGATACAGTTTGTAGCGGAAGCATAAAGACGTCATCACGGCGACGTCATACTCGGCAAATCAATGAAAAAAATTTTGAGCGCCTAGACGAAAGTAGTAATAAAAAATCAGAAGACCAACAAACTGAATCACAGAGAAAATTAAAAGACATCTGACTGATCTGGGAAGATATGAAAGTACAGTATGACTAAAACCACACTGTTTGGCGTACAACAATTGAAGAAAAATCAGAAATAAAGTAGTGTCGAAAAAATGCAGTTTGGATATAAAAACTCTGTATGTCAAATGTTGTGAATCCAAAATTCTATATGATATCGACCATGAATCAAAAATACACGACTCTCACATTTATTTACTTGGTATCACAGAAAGCGGGTAATTTCCTCCTGTGTCAAACCCAATAATAGGCAGGTAATTTAAAGACAACCAACCAATTACTGGACCACGAGAACAAATCCGTATCATATTAAGGAACCCACTGAAGATTATTACTAGAAAGTGTAACAAAAATCTGAATTGTCATAATATACGAGATAATGGAATGTACTGGAAGGTGGGGGGGGGGGGGGAGAGTAAGGAAGGGGAGTGACAGAAAGAGGTAGGGGAAGAAAGATAGGGGGGTGGGGCAGGAGGCCCGAATTCAAAGCCGATATTATGAATGTACTGATGAATAAGTGAATAAGCGAAAGAAGCTTCTGACTCACAGAAGCGCAGAGTACAGCACAGACAATTATATTCATTTAATCGGATAAAATGCAGCACGAGCCCAGTCTGTGCAAAATTTCACAGTAACCGGAATCATTAACTCATCTCTAAAGAAGAGGAGGGGGAGTGGAAGGCCAAGGAAAGAACGGTGAGGGGAAATAAGACTGGGTATAGATCTGGTGTAGAAGCAAGGACCCCAATTTAAAGCCAAAGATAAGAAGGTATTGATACTTATGCAGATAGGCATAGTAACCAACACCTTCGTGCAAAGAAGCACAGAAAGCAACAAATGTAACTATATTCACTTAAACAGCCAATAAGCAACATCCCCTAAACAGAGAGATTTTTAAGTGCAAACACATCCATCTCACGCATCTCTAAACAACAGAAAAAGCTATCAAATCGAAGTTCTACCCGCTCTTTTAATATTTTATCAGGCCTTTTTAGTTTTTACGACACATTGTTCCAATACTTCAAGTAGCAATCCTTTTCATATGTGGTGTACAATCTCCATTGACTCCTTAATATCCCCTACCACATGACCAGCATTCCTCAAATGTTACACGAAGGCCGTTTTATTCCCAAGGGTTGCGTGCTCTTTGAAACAATTAAGGAACTTTCCCCTCTTGTGGCCCACACAAAAAGCATGACATGAGCCATATTTAAATGTACACAGTCCGAAAGAATTGTATTTACCATCCCTTGGTCCAGTAAACGTATTTTAAAACCTGTGTCCCACCATGTATGTTTCTTGCACAGAAGAAGTCAATGTAGACAAAATAAGACGTCGACACTCATTAAACACTGTTTAGTATATCGGATCAGTTTTGATGTCTGACCACGTCTAAATTTGATATTCTACATCCGAGTGACAAGCGAAGGTTTGCACACATTTGCAACAGCTGTTTGTTACAGTATCCCTATAACTTTATCAACATCATCGTTAGTAAGAGGCAACCTCATAAACCATCTAACCACTGAACGGGAAAAATGCAGCTTTAAGTTCAGCTGGATGGTTAGACAAACAGGTAAACTAAAACAATCATCACACCTCATTATGAGCACATCAAGGTAGCATAACTTTTTATCATTTCCTGTTTGAAGAATTTATTTACTGTTACTTTGCTGCCTATTGAAAATATTTTCGTTCATCCACTTTTTCTGGATCACCAGCGAATACTACATTTTCTAAGTTATTTATGTAAATGTCGGTTAGCAAGCCAGAGAGACAGTTCCCCAACGAGAAGCCATTAAATTGCTGATAAAATTCACAATTAAATCCCAAGTAATTATAACGAAGACTGAATCTAAGCAAATCAAGAAATTCATTCAGCTCCTTTTTATTCATAGTCATGTTACGTATCAAGTTTTTTTCTATGCTCTGCAATATCTCTTCGACTGTGATATTCGCACATAAATTAATATGTTAAAGGAAGCCATCCCCATCGCACCTGTTAAAACAATTCCCCTACATTCAGTAGGAAACACTGGACTATTGGTCACACTAAAGTTTTTTGCAGATCTATAAGCTCCTTTATGTTTATTAAGCAGCCATCCATTTAGATTCTCTGACGGCATATGCCTCCCGTTAATAAGCACCCACATGCCTTAACTCTCTTTATTGGAGCACTCAAAATAAGTAACTTTGAGTTCATGCTCACTAGTCTCCGCTCTTCGTGAGGTTCCAACAAGAATGGCAGATTGTCTATTTTCTATTTTAATGTCGCTTTGTAAAATTTTGTGGGACCTTTGCCTACACTCATTATATTACTTTCAGTCAGGAATTGTACAACTTCTCTTCCATAGTCTGCCTCATTGATTACAGCAAACGTGTTCCCTTTATCACGTTTTATAGTCAAAGTCTTCGCTCTCCGTAATTTATTATTAATTCCATTTATAAGACCCTACAAATTTTATTTACACCACCGATTTCCGGAATGCGTTATTTTATTAGCTAACACTTAATGCGTCTTAACTCTTATCTGTAGCTAAATTATGTTTGCAATACCTACATACGGACCTAACGTCCGCAATAATATGAGCGATATCGGCATCAGATGAAGACAAATATGACGAGAACTGAGGGCCGTTTTCGAGTTCTGTCGTTTCAACATCCGTGGACGAGGCATCAGGCACGTTAGCCGCCCTGTCTGCAAAGACGTGAACCTTAGCTTTAGAGGAACCAGGTTCCTTTCTTGTACATAACTTCCTGAGTTTGTTGGTATGTCTATTCCGGAGATCGCTACATACATCCCAAAATATAACATTGATATTATTACTGAATGCAGAAAATGACAAATGACCTAAATTATTTACAAGTTTTAATTGTAATGAAGGAGTGCTGTTCGATTAACTTCTGAGATGGCTCGAGACAGAAAAATCTAGAGTATTGAGGGGACACTCAGAGGTGGCACTGGCATTTCATTCACTGTGCACACTCATGTCAGATTTACTAAGTTTTACACCGTGGTCTAGGGGTGGCGTCTTTGATTCATAATTAAAACGTCTTCGGTCCCGGGTTCGATCCCCGCTACTGCCTAAATTTGATAAATAATCAGCATTGGCGGCCAAAGACTTCCGGCATAAGAAGTCAGCCTCATTTTACCAACGGCCTTGTCAAAGAGGGCGGAGGAGCGTATAGAGGTTCAAGGCACTCTCTTGTACTAGGGGTGGAAAATTGCCCCCAAAGGCGGGAGAATCATCAATGATCAACGACATGAGGATGCAGAAGGCAATGGAAACCCCTGCATTAAAGACACGTATCGTGTATCCACAGGACATATGGCCTGTAATTGAAGAAGTATTATGATGATCTCTCCATTGGGAAAAGATTCCGGAGTAGTCCCCCATTCGGATCTCCGGGAGGAGACTGCCAAGGGGGAGGTTACCATGAGAAAAAGATTGAATAATCAACGAAAGGATAACGTTCTACGAGTCGGGGCGTGGAATGTATAGAATATATGAGTCTGGCGATATACCATCTGACTTTCGGAAAAGCATCATCCACACAATTCAGAAGACGGCAAGAGCTGACAAGTGCGAGAATTATCGCACAATCAGCTTAACAGCTCATGCATCGAAGCTGCTTACAAGAATAATATACAGAAGAATGGAAAAGAAAATTGAGAATGCGCTAGGTGACGATCAGTTTGGCTTTAGGAAAAGTAAAGGGACGAGAGAGGCAATTCTGACGTTACGGCTAATAATGGAAGCAAGGCTAAAGAAAAATCAAGACATAGGATTTGTCGACCTGGAAAAAGCGTTGGACAATATAAAATGGTGCAAGCTGTTCGAGATTCTGAAAAAAGTAGGGGTAAGCTATAGGGAGAGACGGGTCATATACAATATGTACAACAACCAAGAGGGAATAATAAGAGTGGACGATCGAGAACGAAGTGCTCGTATATCAATGACACGATTCGCTGATGACATTGCTATCCTGAGTGAAAGTGAAGAAGAATTAAATGATCTGCTGAACGGAATGAACAGTCTAATGAGTACACAGTATGGTTTGAGAGTAAATCGGAGAAAGACGAAGGTAATGAGAAGTAGTAGAAATGAGAACAGCGAGAAACTTAACATCAGGATTGACGGTCACGAAGTCAATGAATTAAGGAATTCTGCTACCTAGGCAGTAAAATAACCAATGACGGACGGAGCAAGGAGGACATCAAAAGCAGACTTGCTATGGCAAAAAAGGCATTTCTGGCCCAGAGAAGTCTACTAATATCAAATACTCGCCTTAATTTGAGGAAGAAATTTCTGAGGATGTACGTCTGAAGTACAGCATTGTATGGTAGTGAAACATGGACTGTGGGAAAACCGGAACAGAAGAGAATCGAAGCATTTGAGATGTGGTGCTATAGACGAATTTTGAACATTAGGTGGACTGATAAGGTAAGGAATGAGGAGGTTCTACGCAGAATCGGAGAGGAAAGGAATATGTGGAAAACACTGATATGGAGAAGGGACAGGATGATAGTTCATCTGCTAAGACATGAGGGAATGAATCCATGGTACTAGAGGGAGCTGTAGAGGGCAAAAACTGTAGAGGAAGACAGAGATTGGAATACGTCAAGCAAATAATTGAGGACGTAGGTTGCAAGTGCTACTCTGAGATGAAGAGGTTAGCACAGGAAAGGAATTCGTGGTCGGCCGCATCAAACCAGTTGGTAGACTGATGACAAAAAAAAAGTTTTGTGGAATACAATACCGTTAAAGATAGGGAAACTGGTGTACATTGATGTAGATGCATGTGAAGTTTTATAATGGTGACATTTGTGAAAATCGCAACGTAAGCCGAGCTTGGAACTACGAGGTATTCGAATTTTGGATGAGTGTAATAACCAAAGTAGCTGAAGCTGACAGGACCACAAAAGCAACTGACACACAATAGACAGAAGGCAAACATAAAACACGCGAGTAAAAATGGTGGGAGTTGGCGGTGGAGTGTCGAGAAATTTGTACGGCTGGTGTAAAAGAACACCAGCAGTGCAAAGAATAATAATACGACGTAGTTTTCAGGAGCTGACACCCACTCAGCTGTAACTGAGTGGACACTCCAAGGTAAGGAACACAAAAAGCAGATACAGTCGGAAATGAAATTACGTATTTTCGGAGTTAGAAAGTAATCAAGTTTACTTCACGTAGCATTCGCCTCAAATGGTTCAAATGCCTCTGAGGGACTTAACTGCTGTGGTCATCAGTCCCCTAGATCTTAGAACTACTTAAACCTAACTAAGCTACGGACATCACACAAATCCATGCCCGAGGCAGGATTCGAACCTGCGACCGTAGCGGTCACGCGGTTCCAGACTGAAGCGCCTTTAACCGCACGGCCACACCGGCCGGCAGCATTCGCCTCCACCGGAGTAATTGAGTTAGGCCATTATATTATGAGAAGTATTAACATTTCTAAAATGGACGCCTGATGTCACTGTAGACCAGAAAATTGAGCAGCGTGGATGACGAGCTGCTGTGCCGAGAGAACGTGCTGCATATTAGAAGAGGTCGGACTTGTGTGGAATGGCAACTCCACCTCTGAGGCATAATAAACTTACGTCTTTGCTCGTGCCGAGTTAACAACGTCGAATCAAGTACTGTAATATAATGATTTAGATCGGTGTTGATGGAATATATTTTGATTGTAAATTGTGGTTGACAACAGATGCCTCTTGCACCTAGAATCGCTCCGCACATTGACTCCATGCCTCCCCAATGGAGACGTTACCAGTCTGAAGCTGGTCTATGAGCGACTAAGACTGATAACCAGGGCATAAAAATAACCAAAAGCTACGATCTGGCATAGCCGTTTTCTGTTACATTACGATACAAGACTGCTGATGTCTTCATTACATGCTCAAAAATTATTATTAGCGTACTCTTTCACTCATGGATATTTTCGCTGCTATTAGGATAACGCTTATACAGTATCTGATCAGAGATACCCAGGCACTTGTTAGGAAAAGTTACTGTGGGTTCTGTGTCATCTTCTCTTTTATTTAGGCTTGAATTTGGCTTGCGGTCCTTTCAGTAAGGTGTCTGCATGTGTGTGAAGAAATGGCACCTCATTTTCCCTCAAGAGCCGAAGTTAAAGAAGGTTGTGATGTCGGATGCTGGGGTCTGGAGCTAAGTCGACGTTCTGTCTCATCCCAGAGGTGTTCCACAGGATGCCACGAATCTGGGCAAGCTACAGCATTTCAGGAATATTGTTGTCTATACATGCTGCTTTATGACAGGATGCACTGTCATTGTAGTACAAACGATCGTCATCCCCTAAATATTCCTTTACTGTAGATAGTACGCATGACTCTCAGACGTTTTCATATCGTACTGCATTTTGAGCAATAGGGCGACCGACCACATTCTAACCACGAATGCCACCCCGATACAGAAAAACCGTCTCCTCTCCGCTTCAATGTTAGCACCACACATGAAGGTAAGAAACGTTCCCTCTATGCCTTCATTAAACCCAAACCCTCGCACTGAACTGCCACAGGGCGCAGTGTGAATCATCAATCCTAATGACTCGTTTCCTGTCATCCACCGTCCAGTGGCGTTTTTCTTTACACTACCTCAAGCGTCGCTTAGCACTGAGTAAGAAAATACTTTTAGACGATTTTTTACCATCATCCTCCACAAAACACGACTGTCCTTGTTCGACAGTACAGGAAGACCAGCCTGCCCGTGCATACACCATGGTTGTTCTTTCGCGTTTCCAATTCAGAGTCATATCATCAACAGTCGACTTGCATAGCATTAGAATGGATGAAATATTCCTGAGGGATCTGGAACTCAGCTGAAATCCATTGACTACTCCACCTTCGAAGTCAATGGGCTCTCCTGACGAATCAGTTCTGCTGTTATAGCCCCTCTCCTAACTACACGATACTCTCCGTCTTCTTTTACACTGGTGGGTCAGCTTCTTGTGATACCTAGCGGTCAACTACGCACTGAATGGCAGTATCTGGATACTTTTGACCAGACAATGTGAGTAATGACACGTGTCGGTGATTCTTTCTGTAAGGTTAGTTCATTATCCTATTCCACACACGTGAATAAGTTTAACAACATAGCCGAAAATGCTTACTGTCAAAAGAAAACGTGGCCTGAAAACACAAGTGTATCACCAGAGGTATTGTCACATTTGATACTCATGCAATGCTTGTCTACTGTCAGTCGGGATCTGGCCACTTACTGTGAAAACATTCTCTGAACATAGTCTTCGAAACGGAGATAAAATTACATCACGCTAGAGATTAGGGCAGTTGTACAGCACAAGTACGCCACTTATCAGCATGTAATAAAACTTAATCACTCGCGAGGTATCTTTAAACGTACTGACTTTTCCGTAACTACAGCTCTCTCCGTCTTCTGGAAACGTTACCGTTGCTCCGGCGTGGATAATATTTCGATGGCGCCCTTTCGACAGCGCATAAATTCTAACTTATCTCATCTTTGTGACCTCTGAAACTAGTTTCTTGTTTTATCGTACGTGAAACTCATCCCATGTTTTCCTCCTCCATATTTCTTCCATTAGCGAAGCTACTTCGACTCTCTCTCTCTCTCTCTCTCTCTCTCTCTCTCTCTCTCTCTCTGTCTCTCTCTCCGTCTCTTTCTCTCTTCCCTCATACGCTGCACAGCACGACTCAATGCTTGCACAGTTTTTTCAAATTCAATTCAACTCCCCTCCATGTTCTCGTAATTAACAAGCTTTAACCTATGTCATATAAGCAGTTTGTGCTTCCTACGGCTCCATGACGAGAAACACAACAACACGCAGAAGTACTACCGTGTTTTCTTATTCATCTACTACGTATATCCACTGCCTAATCTGACCACTTACCACAGGTTAGACCCTCCTAAAACTGCCGATGATGCATTTTCTGTGGTTCGGCCAAAGAAAGTAGTAAATTTTCAATAAATTGATAAATTTCTACCTTCCGACACATTCTTTCTCCAACAACTTTTTGTTGGATTAAGAAATGAATTACTCTTTCATAGAATACCATTATTTCAACATAAAATAAAACCAGTTAGTGCTCAATATTATGTAAGCTATTTTAGTTCCTTCTCATAGATTAATGCCAGGAACTCTTTGAACGACGTGCACTTCATTCTCATTCACTATGCAGGCCTTTCATATTTTATTCGTATTGCAACTAAAGTAGTTTCCTTCAGTCTCTACCAATTGCAGTTAAATGTCTGTGTGGTTAGATAAGTTTTTATGTCAGTACCACGCTGATTAGTGAGAGGGGATTGGTGCAGGATATTTGTCTTTATTTGTGCAGTCAGTTCAACAGCTTAACTGTAGCAATGATGGCTCCAGCTTCGCGCCTTGATCGTTGTTCTAGGCCTCTAGGAAGAGTACGTGGGACCAGCGTCAGTGCTAGGTGGTGGCCAACGTTGTTCCTCTTTTAGGTCTTTCAAGCTGTCATACCCACTTTGAAATTTCACTTCTCGCTCTCTTTTAATGCCGCAAAATAGCCTCGCAGAGAACTCTGTGCCCAGTGATTGGCTGATGAAGGAGCGCGCCAATGTACGCTACCTAACGCCCCCAGATCGCTTCTGGATATAAGGAATCTTCAACTAGTACTAGTCTGTTCCTGCTCGTGGCCGGAGGCTCGATGTCCAGGTCTCGTAACGGTAAGAATGAGAGTTGTCTCTAAGTGAGAGGAAATTCTTCATTTAGAGCGCGTTCGTAGGTTTCGTTTATCCGGTAAATCTAAGAACTTCTCTACCATGCTCGATTTCGTATCCGACCTCTGTCCGTTAGATGAGGGAAGTCTGTTGTGGTTCTAGTTCATATTAGCGTAAAGATTCTCACTCTCGAGGTTATAGTTGCGCCACGCGCTTTCTTTCTCCGATTTTTTCGTGATACTAAGATTCTTTAAATTGCAATTGATGTGAAATGGCCTTGGTCCTTTGTGCTAGACCATGTGACCACGTGGCGAGCGGCTGGCCATACATCACGATGATTGCAGAGCAAGGATTCATATCCGTGGAAATTTGATCTTATTTGCTCAGCCGACAGTTATTGTCATGGACATAGATGAGTGTTACTCGATTCCCGAGTGAGAAGCCACTTCGGCGTCTTGTTATCCTAGTACTCAGCACTTTTTCTGTTTAGTTTACAGCAGCGGTACTCGCATCCTAATACTTTCATTGTCTTATTAGGAAGTACCATAACTCATAGTCACGACGATCAGGTTCCTTGTTTCCTTGCCCGCGATCGTTTTTTTTCCTCGTCATTCCCTGGAAGGTCATCTTTAACGCTATCAGAGCAGGTAGGAACAACGAGGTTCACTTCTTGTACTGGTAAAAGGTTCAGCTTGTCATCTTTTGTTAATAAGGGCGCAGTGTTAACGTCAATTTACCAGTTTTATCATTCGCCAGAGATCCCATTCCCGTGCCCCCCCCCCCCACCCCCGCACTCACATGAGAATAGTTAGCAAATCACCAATAAAATTATTCTGATTAGTAAGGCAATGAATCTATAAATGCACTACATAAGCGATGTCCGTAAGCTAGAGCGGATTTTACGTCTTTTCATTTTAGCGTAAAGTTGGTTTAGGCAGGTCCATTGCACTTGCGGTACCGCGAATAGCCAAATAAAAATCTTACCCCTTAGACGAAGAGAGAGATTACGGCTCACTGCGAGTCATGAATAATGTTCTACTCGATGTGGTGAAAGGAAGATGCCTTATTATGAATTGGTTGTAGTGAGTGTTATGTTTACTGAGCTGGGAACATTTTTATTGAGGCATTTGAGGAAAATATTAAACCGAAAAAGCTTTGCACTCTCCGTTAGTCTATTACAAGATCATGCATCAGTTAACATATTAGTGAGAGAGATAAGGCACTGCGCTTACCGTCTTCGATGAATACTGATGATTCATGTACGTCTATTGTTCTACAATAACACAGCACTGCTTTTGCGTGACTAAAAACGTGTGTCACTGAATAGAATACCATCATCTGTAACTGAACATTTCGGGGCTTTGAAAGCTGTTCCACTCAGCCATCTAACACTGGGAATCTATACAAATGCCTATTCGAATGAAGTATTACGAGAGCCTCGATAAGCTTAATCTGGAGAATGTTTCAATCAGGACATCCATTATATTCAAGGGTAATTTAAAAATAGGTATTGTACATCAAAGGATATTGGTAATTATGAGAGTAAAGCTCAGTTTTATGATAAACGGGGAGAGTTAATTTTCAATATCAATCACTCGTTTCTATTACGCTTAATTGTACTCTTTATTCTAAAAAATTACAAAATTCTTCTACAGGCGACCATTATCGAGAGAAATTCTACACGATAACAGGATTCAAAATTGAATTATACTACTAGCATTGTCTACCATGCGCAACACACTGTCAACTTGATACATTATGTCATCAAAAGTATCCGGACACCTGGCTGAAAATGAGTTACAAGTTCGTGGCACTCTACATCGGGAATGCTGGAATTCAGTATGGTCTTGGCCCACCGTTAGCCTTGAGGACAGCTTCTGCTCTCGCAGGCACACTTTTGTCAGGTGATGGAAGGTTTCTTGGGGAATGGTAGCCCATCCTTCACGGAGTGCTGCACTGACGAGATGTATCGATGTCGGTCAGTGAGACCTGGCACGAAGTCGACGTACCATAATATCCCAAAGCTGTTCTATATGTTTCAGCTCAGGACTCTGTGCAGGCCAGTCTATTACAGGGATGTTATTGTCATGTAACCACTCCGCCATAGGCCGTACACTATGAACAGGTGCTCGATCGTGTTGAATGATGCAATCGCGATCCCGAATTGCTCTTCAACATTGGGAAGCAAGAAGGCGCTTGAAACATGAATGTAGGCGGGTGCTGTGATAGTACCACGCGAAACAACAAGACCCCTCCGTGATAAATACGGCCACACCACCGCCTCCGAATTTTACTGCTGACACTACACACGCTGTCAGATGACGTTCACCGGGCATTCACCATACTGACAGTTTACCATCAGATCTCCTCACTGTGTACCGTTATTCGTCACTCCACTGTTCAATCGTCCAATGTTTACGCTCTTTACACCAAGAGAGGCGTCGTGTGGCATTCACCAGCGTGATGTGTGGCTTATGAGTAGCCACTTGAGCATGAAATCCAAGTTTTATCTCCTCCCGCCTAACTGTCATAGTACTTGCAGTGGATCCTGATGCAGTTTGGAATTCCTGTGTGATGGTCTGGATAGATGTCTGGCTATTACACGTTAAGACGCTCTTCAACTGTCGGCCGTCTCTGTCAGTCAACAGACGAGGTCAGCCGGTACGCTTTAGTGCTGTACGTGTCCCCTCACGATTCTGCTTCACTATCGTAAACAGTGTAGCTTGGCATGTTTAGGAGTTTGGAAATCTTGCGTACACACATATGACACAAGTGAAACCCAATCACTTGACCACGTTCGAAATACGTAAGTTCTGCAGAGCGCCCCATTCTCCTCTCTCACGATGTATAATGTCTACCGAGGTCGCTGATATGGCAGCACAATGCACCTAATATGAAACACGTATGTTTTTAGGGTTGTCCGGGTACTTATGATCACATAGTGTATCTTCAGTATACTCGATGTAACACAATTTTTATCGGCCATTTTCGGTGGGAAAAAAGCTTAAGTTGTTGTGAGATATGGTGGAATACTGCCGTTTCTGCTCTGATACATTCATGAAGTTCTCATAGATATCGGCGCTATATCGGAGATATTTATCGGCTCTTGCGAAACATCTACGGGGACTTGGGAGTGAACGAAAGCACGGTGAGTCATTGGACAAGGGGTCTGTCATCATCCTAACAACGTCGCGCATACCTGCCCGATCTCCTGTGTCCGGCCAGCCGTGTGGACACCCTCATTTGATGTCATCAGTGAATCACAATCATACACTTTGTGCACAGCTAGAAGTCTCTGTTAGTAGTGGTGACCACTCATCCATTAGTTTGCGTACTCAAAGGGGTGTGCCAGCCGGGTTCATCGCAGCTGAACAGAAGACTATAGACAGCAACGAAGGACCACGTGTACAAAATTGCTGCGCCGACAACGACCAGTAGACTAGTACCACGTGGGCATACAGACCTTTTCAGTAAGGTGACATAAGGTTGTCTCAGTGAACGGAGATTATGTTAAATAAATAAGTTATTGCTACCAAAACGTTGGGAAATAATAGCGTGAATTGGAATCCTGAGTAAAACCAGACTGCTTTCAGAAGAAACTGCATTACTTATTGAAAGCCTCGTGTATTATTGTCGAAATTTGATTCGTTTTAGTGATAAGTGGTACACCGGAGCCAAAGTAGCCCCTGAGGGCCGGCAACCCATATAACGCCACAGAGGACGAGATGGTCTATGCACAAAGGCGCACCCAAAAGCACTATGGTGAACACCGGCTATTTACACACAACATAACGGAAACAGGCATGCCGAGCACTATTTCCTGCACGGGGAGCTCCAGTCAGGGCCTGCAGGAAGTATCACTACATCGAAATTTCACTGGCTGGAGACAGCTATTTAGGGGCTGGAACCAGGCCCCAAGTTCAGTTCACGCCGGATGCCGACCTCGTGTACTGCAAACGTCGAAGATTACGTCTTCGTCTCGGAATTGGACTGGTACTAGTGTGTGAGTGTGTTACCACGAACCTTTGTCGAAAATAAGAAGTGAACTTTTGTTTGCCTCAATTAGAAGACTTTTTTCCTTATTGTTACCTTCTGTTTGTACACTCCTGGAAATGGAAAAAAGAACACATTGATACCGGTGTGTCAGACCCACCATACTTGCTCCAGACACTGCGAGAGGGCTGTACAAGCAATGATCACACGCACGGCACAGCGGACACACCAGGAACCGCGGTGTTGGCCGTCGAATGGCGCTAGCTGCGCAGCATTTGTGCACCGCCGCCGTCAGTGTCAGCCAGTTTGCCGTGGCATACGGAGCTCCATCGCAGTCTTTAACACTGGTAGCATGCCGCGACAGCGTGGACGTGAACAGTATGTGCAGTTGACGGACTTTGAGCGAGGGCGTATAGTGGGCATGCGGGAGGCTGGGTGGACGTACCGCCGAATTGCTCAACACGTGGGGCGTGAGGCCTCCACAGTACATCGATGTTGTCGCCAGTGGTCGGCGGAAGGTGCACGTGCCCGTCGACCTGGGACCGGACCGCAGCGACGCACGGATGCACGCCAAGACCGTAGGATCCTACGCAGTGCCGTAGGGGACCGCACCGCCACTTCCCAGCAAATTAGGGACACTGTTGCTCCTGGGGTATCGGCGAGGACCATTCGCAACCGTCTCCATGAAGCTGGGCTACGGTCCCGCACACCGTTAGGCGGTCTTGCGCTCACGCCCCAACATCGTGCAGCCCGCCTCCAGTGATGTCGCGACAGGTGTGAATGGAGGGACGAATGGTGACGTGTCGTCTTCAGCGATGAGAGTCGCTTCTACCTTGGTGCCAATGATGGTCGTATGCGTGTTTGGCGCCGTGCAGGTGAGCGCCACAATCAGGACTGCATACGACCGAGGCACACAGGGCCAACACCCGGCATCATGGTGTGGGGAGCGATCTCCTACACTGGCCGTACACCACTGGTGATCGTCGAGGGGACACTGAATAGTGCACGGTACATCCAAACCGTCATCGAACCCATCGTTCTACCATTCCTAGACCGGCAAGGGAACTTGCTGTTCCAACAGGACAATGCACGTCCGCATGTATCCCGTGCCACCCAACGTGCTCTAGAAGGTGTAAGTCAACTACCCTGGCCAGAAAGATCTCCGGATCTGTCCCCCATTGAGCATGTTTGGGACTGGATGAAGCGTCGCCTCAAGCGGTCTGCACGTCCAGTACGAACGCTGGTCCAACTGAGGCGCCAGGTGGAAATGGCATGGCAAGCCGTTCCACAGGACTACATCCAGCATCTCTACGATCGTCTCCATGGGAGAATAGCAGCCTGCATTGCTGCGAAAGGTGGATATACACTGTACTAGTGCCGACATTGTGCATGCTCTGTTGCCTGTGTCTATGTGCCTGTGGGTCTGTCAGTGTGATCATGTGATGTATCTGACCCCAGGAATGTGTCAATAAAGTTTCCCCTTCCTGGGACAATGAATTCACGGTGTTCTTATTTCAATTTCCAGGAGTGTATGTTCAGTCATCAATCTTGTGAACGCCAACTGAATCTTACTTGGCACCAGCAGCAGTGCCACGTCTAGCAACCAGCAACGGCGTCGAAGTAGGAATTGGTCGAGCCATGCTAGATTGGTAGATTCGTAGACTCATGGACTTGTATAGGCCCCTCCTTAAGATTAGTGGCTAGCAAACCTTTGACTCAACGCGAGTCGTTTATACTGGTTTTGTGCGTAATTGTTTTGCTACTGCATCGGTTCTAGTTGCCACCGAAGTCTGTAGTTTGGTGTGAAGTGACTGGGCCATCAAAACTGCTATGGCTCCGCCTTCCTGCTGCGTGGTTTATATTTCCACTCCGACTGCGACGTGTGTTGTAGTAACCGCCTGGTGTTGTAGCCCCATTCCTCTCGCACCAGTATGTAGCTGACGATGCAGTACGTTCGGTCAACTTTGGTCTGATCCACTTATGCAGACCCTAGGGATAGCCAAGGGAGGTATCATAATATTTCCCAGCCGCACTAAGTACACCAGTTAGCGGCATAATAGCGTGAATGGTAAATTGACTCGGTGGAGTTTTGCGCTCATGGTCGTCTTGTAAGACGTGAGAAGTGAAAATACCCCGAATGTGTCTTTCCATGGCAAGAATAATTAATAAAACCCCACAAATACTTGAATCTGAAACGTACACCTGAACAACACACTCTCTGCCGCAATTTTGATCCGTTGATTTTTCGTTATTTTCTGTTATTACCTAGTTACGTACAAGGCGTTAGTGATAATTCTCAGGTAATTTCATCTTTTGCCTGTTAGGCTTGGCGGAAATCCTTACACACTAGTCGCTGTTACTCATCGATTTCTGTCATCTTTCTTGTAACGTCTAACCTGCGTATCGGTCTGTATGATGTGGAAACATAGGTTGTTCATTCTATCTTACTTTACGTAAAGCGAGATGTTACTGTTTGCAAATACCAGGAAATACTCTTTGTTGTAAACATTCTTCGCACAAAGTGGTTAAATTCTGGATTATGAACGAAGCAAGGCATTAAACTAGATTTTCTAGCACTTCTTTAGCTCCGGGTATATTCCTGCTACGAGTGCTTCACATTTGCACATTTGTGTAAGTAACAGGCCAGCAGGAAAAGGAGAATCCATAGTATCATTATTATGCCCCTCGTCTAGATCAGGGGTCACCAAACTAGGCCCGTGGCCGGTCCGCCGACGATATTTGAAATTTTCTTGATAGAAGCTGTGGAACACGAAACTTTCTAACAGAGTTCAAATTTAAGTTTAATGTTTAGAACACAAGGAAGTTTCCTCACGTGCGGAAATGTCCTGCCTCTTATATGTCTTACATTTATTATGTTCAATAATCAGGAATCAGTTGGAATATTTGCTAATTCCTGCCGGTCTGTTCATACACTGCATCATAAGTCAACAACTCTGTGAGAAAGGCTTAAATATTTCTTGTGTACTGAAACTAGTCTTTTCAGCTAAGAAATTCACTGGGGAAGGTTCGATCAACCAAGCGAGGTAGCGCAGTGGTTATCACGTCAGACTCGCATTCGGGAGGACGACCGTTCAAACGGTAGTCCGGCCGTCTTGATTTAGGTTTTCCGTGATTTCCTTAAATCGCTTCTGGCACGTGCCGGAACGGTTCCCTGTAAAGGGGACGCCCCACTTCCTTCCTCATCCGATGAACCCATGACCTCGCTATTTTGTCCCCTCTCCAGATCAACCAACCAACCAATGTTGATTCAGTTACTGTAAGTTCCAGGCTTCTCTAGAAGAAATAGGTTATTAACTCAGTGACGTGACTTATCAGACAGCAGACAGGTGATTCAATCCAGTTAAAGTTCTGTTTCGCTTTTAAAAGCTCCGAAAGGAAATAGATATCTTTGCCTCTGAAAAAAATAGGTGTGATTCACAGCTGTCTGATCGTGCTTGGTTGCCAATGTAGTCAGTTTTGGATGACAGCACATTCCTCATGGATGAACTCAACTTGAGACTTTAGGGGAAGGATAACCTCGTCTGTGATCTCTAGAGAATCATCACAGGATTTCGGAGAAAGTTGTCAATATTTCAAGCGTAACTTAAATATTTTCTCATTTTCACTGTTTCAGATTTGTGCTACAGTCCCCGAAGGTGTCAAAGCTGATTTAGCGAAAAAAATTATTCGCGACTGGAAGAAGCAGTTTTTGAAAATATTTTCAGATCTTGACAGAACTGAGAATGACATTCTTGTGTTCCAGAATCCGTTTGACGGAAACCATGATGAAATGCCAGTAGGACTACAGAAGGAGTTCATTGGTTTGCAAGTAATGACTTGTTGAAAGAGAAACACACAACAGGGAAATTTGCTGAATTTCATTGCTTATTTCCTGACGCTGAGTTTCCGAAACTGAAGATCTTGACCGCTGGTAGGGAGTCAGTGTTTATAATAAATTATGTCTATGAACAAACGTTTTCGAAAGTGAGCTGTTAAGTCAGCGCATCTAACGAGAGTGACTGGTGAACATTTTCTAGACTGGATACAGGAATATCAAATCGAACACTAATGATATCTTGAAAGTCAAAAGTTAGTTTCACAAATCGAACCACGTTTATAGCTGCTTAATCCGTAAGATTCGTATACGTGAAGACTAGGGCTGCCGTAACTCTCTTTTTGTTAAATTCGCCTTCTTTGGTAACTCTTTTAGTAAACAAATAATTTGATTGTACTTGTTTTCTTGTGCATTACGTCCCGCTCACTCATGATTAACACGCAAACGGGGAACTTAATTTACCCGGTTTTTTTTTCCAGAGCTTTGCAGGTATTGTGAAGAATGATGATGCAGCCCACGCTCGCCGTTTTGCGACCCTCTGTAACAAAGCTTCACTGACCTCAGCTCTAAAGTTAAATTCACGTTTTTGTTTGATCATTGGATCATTTGATAGCAATTCGTTTTTGTATGATAGTAATTCGTGTTCTCACTGTTTTCGCTTCTTCGTTAGTCGGGCAGACTATCACTTTCCTTTTATGCTCAGACTGACAAAGGGAAGACCTCAGACACGAAGCGCCGATTTGACTCATACGTGACTCTAAGGTACTTTGGTTCAACACCCTCACCCCTGCCCCTCTCGTAAACCCTCCCACACACCCCGTTTTTGGTAAAACCACCCGCAGTCGACTCAGAATCGACGGGGCGAGAGATAATAGAAAACTGAGCAGCTTTCAGCATCGTATATGATCTCAGAAGACCAATATTTTCCTTGAAATTAAGTAATGAAAGTACTGCTTCTGCCGCTTGCATACCCACAAGATAAAAGCTACTCAACGAAAGCACAGCTAACGTAGCGACAAAGACACCTCGCAACGGAGTAGAAACCTGTATTCTATTCGCAGGGAATTCTTCGATTTTTTTACTTGTATTTGTTCGTATCGAAATCTGTAGAAATGAGAATGTAACGAACAAAGAATAGTAACAAGGTAGGAATATAAACTTCTCAAAGGACTTATTTCAGTAAATTTTTAAAATTTCAAACCTCGTTGTATGGAAACAATTTCGAGTGACACTCGTGCTAATTTCTCACGAAGAACTACAGACAGCTGACCACTCAATGCTCGTTTACAGTTAGGCGTGACACAGAATTTTATTCGGAGGTTTGAAAATTACAGTGTGCTGCTGGAAATATAGTGGGAAATGAACAAGCACGTAACAACGATTCATAGGACAATTCAGGGTCAGCTTTCAGCCTAGATTTCTCAGGCGAGATTTTTGGATGCGTGGCCTGCATTCAACAGAATCCCCAATACGAAATATTTTTTAAAATAAACAAAGCCTATTTTCCATCAGATCGTCGGAAGGAACGATATTGCTGTACGAGGATTGCATTCATTCTGTGTTTTTGGTACTGCGGGTACGATTTCTTTAAGTGTTTCTATGACAAGTACCATCCGTGTAATTGTTCGAATGAAGAGGAAGAAAGGTAACCCAGTAACTGAAGGAGCTCTTGTAAGGCAACCAGAAATAAAATTTTACTTCTTTATTAATACAAATCGTCAGAGAAATTTATTTTCCTACCTTGGTTGTGTCTCTTATTGATTACATTATTAATGCTGCTATTCCCACTAGTTTCTACACAAAGAAAATCCAAACAATAAAAAAAAGCCTCCGAGTTGTATTTGCGGATCGGACACAGGTTTCTCTGACTACCAGGCAGATGTCTTCATCGCTACGCCAACGGCGCTTTTGATGAATAGCGTCTGTGTTACTGGAGCATAAGTGGAAGTGGTAGTCGTATACTTCATTTCTTCGAAATCTAGAAAAATACGCATTAGCGAACACCACATATGCTCTAAATAATACAGGGTGATTCTAAAGTCACTATACATTTCAGTGATATAGAAAGTCACTGTACATTTCACAGATATAGTAAAGGAATATTTCTTCCTATCAGGTACTACGACAGAATGCGAACCAAATAAGAACGAATCGCTGTTGTTTCTGCCCGTCTTCGTGCAATGACGTATGAACAGGTACGGACAGACTTTGCCAGTCGATTCCGGAAAACAGGCCCCACAAGGCTTTGCTATCAAGACCCTAGTCAGTAAATTCCAGTGTACTGGTAGTGATGCAGATGAAGAACAGAACGTCCAGGGAAGCCGGCCATGAAGCCAGACACCGTACAAAGTGTGCATGTTGCGCTCACACCACGTAGCCCTTCCGCATCTACCCGGAGACTTATTGGGGAGTATGGTATTCCACTGTATGGAGAGTTCTTCGTTACAAGCTGCACAAACGTGCGTACCATATCCAGGTCGTACATAAGCTTGAGGCGGAGGACTACGCAGCCAGACAAGCTACGTGTCATGACCTGCTACAAGCTGTGGAAAATGATAATTTGATGCAAAATGTCTTGTTCAGTGACGAAGCTACATTTCCTACCTGTGGACAGGTGAGCAGACACAACTGCAGGATTTGGGCTGAGGAACAACCAAGTGTGCTGCAGGAGTGGCAACGGGACACAGCAAAAGTGAATGTGTGGTTAGGGATAACGAGGTCAACAGTGTACAGGCCCTTCTTCTTCGCAGAACAAACCGTTAATGGAACCACATCCCTAGATATGTTGGGACAGATTTTGGAGCCCCAGTTGATATCTGATAGGATTATGGATACTGTTGTTTTTCAACAAGATGGTGCACCACCACATTTTGCCCTCGTTGTTCGGGATTATCTGAATCAAGCATTTCCCAGCAGATGGATTGTTCGTGCCTCTCCTGACTTGAGACCCTTACAATTTTTTTCATGCGGGTTTATCAAGTCTAAGGTATACCAGGTGAAGATCCACAACATTGAATACTTAACACAACGGATTCGAGCCGCAGCTGCTAAGATTACATCAGATATGCTTGGACAGGAGTTTCGGTCTACAGTGGAGCGCTGGGGGCGTGTATCTAGACATGCAAGGTGGTCACATTGAAATGCAATGAAATTATGTAATATTGTAAAATAAGTTGCAGTGCCATTATAAACTTGTTAATAAAATTTATTTGGGTACAAAATGTATAGGTACTCTAGAATCACTCTGTACTCAAAAACATACAGCTAACATCTTCTAGTACTATTTAAAATTGCAAGATTTTAACTGAAATACTGAATTCTTAATTTGCATAACATTTGCTGTACACGATTTCTGGCATCATTGGAAAAAGCTCAGATTTTCTCTATAGCTACTTTAGTTTTCACTTTCAGAAAAATCATTTCACAAACTTAAGACTGAAATATTCATTTTTTCGTTACTTTCAGAATTTATTCGGACAGCGTGAAGAATAATTTAATTAATATCGATGAGTATTCTATTATTATTAAGAGTCTATAAAACAAGAGAGCAGGAGTTTCTATTAGTGCTGTAAAACAATAAATATTTTTTTCAACATAAAATAAGGAATCGTTTCGGAAGTCAAGATGTCTGGTGTTTGGAGGCAAAATATGGGTAACCGTAGTACTCTAGAAATCTTTGAAAACGGTATACTCACCAGTCAATGCTTTATTGGTGCATTCGGGTCTGACTTCGTTTCACTGGACGACACTGAGCGACTGAATCAAACAATACAACTGGAGCAGCTCTTGAATTTGGCGAATGGGCGTGGCTGGCCGTTCCCAAGATCTAAATCCCATCGAGTACATGCGGGCTGCGTTGGCATGACGTATTGGAGCACGTCCTCATGCATCAAACACCATCCAGCAGTTATCAAACTCGTTGGTCGCAGAATGGCACGTCCTACTGCAAGAACCCCTTACCAACCCTGTTCAAATCAAATGGTTGAAACGGCTCTGAGCACTATGGGACTTTACATCTCAGGTCCTCAGTCCCCCAGAACTTAGAACTACTTAAACCTAGCTAACCTGTAGACACACACACACACACACACACACACACACACACACACACACACACACAAACGCACACATACACATCCATGGTCGAGGCAGGATTCGATCCCACGACCGTAGCGGTCGCGCGGTTCCAGACTGAAGCACCTAGAGCGGCTCGGCCACTCTGGCCGGCTTACCAACCCTGTGGCCAACACGGGAGCGCGCATTGCCGTCGGTGGTGACCGCGCACGTTATTAATTTCGCATGTCCATCCTTGTGAAATGGGCAGGGGACCATCATAAATTGTGGTCACTTCACTGTACTTTTTTTTTTTTTTTTGTAATCAGTCTACTGACTGGTTTGATGCGGCCCGCAACGAATTCCTTTCCTGTGCTAACCTCTTCATATCAGAGTAGCACTTGCAACCTACGTCCTCAATTATTTGCTTGACGTATTCCAATCTCTGTCTTCCTCTACAGTTTTTGCCCTCTACAGCTCCCTCTAGTACTATGGAAGACATTCCCTCATGTCTTAGGAGATGTCCTATCATCCTGTCCCTTCTCCTTATCAGTGTTTTCCACATATTCGTTTCCTCTCCGATTCTGCGTAGAACCTCCTCATTCCTTACCTTATCAGTCCACCTAATGTTCAAAATTCGTCTATAGCACCACATCTCAAATGCTTCGATTCTCTTCTGTTCCGGTTTTTGCCACAGTCCATGTTTCACTACCATACAATGCTGTACTTCAGACGTACATCCTCAGAAATTTCTTCCTCAAATTAAGGCGAGTATTTGATATTAGTAGACTTCTCTGGGCCAGAAATGCCTTTTTTGCCATAGCAAGTCTGCTTTTGATGTCCTCCTTGCTCCGTCCGTCATTGGTTATTTTACTGCCTAGGTAGCAGAATTCCTTAATTCATTGACTTCGTGACCGTCAATCCTGATGTTAAGTTTCTCGCTGTTCTCATTTCTACTACTTCTCATTACCTTCGTCTTTCTCCGATTTACTCTCAAACCATACTGTGTACTCATTAGACTGTTCATTCCGTTCAGCAGATCATTTAATTCTTCTTCACTTTCACTCAGTATAGCATTGTCATCTGCGAATCGTATCATTGATATCCTTTCACCTTGTATTTTAATTCCACTCCTGAACCTTTCTTTTATTTCCATCATTGCTTTCTCGATGTACAGATTGAAGAGTAGGGGCGAAAGGCTACAGCCTTGTCTTACACCCTTCTTAATACGATCACTTCGTTCTTGATCGTCCACTCTTGGTTGTTGTACATGTTGTATACGACCCGTCTCTCCCTATAGCTTACTCCTACTTTTTTCAGAATCTCGAACAGCTTGCACCATTTTATACTGTCCAACGCTTTTTCTAGGTCGACAAATCCTATGAACGTGTCTTGATTTTTCTTTAGTCTTGCTTCCATTATTAGCCGTAACGTCAGAATTGCCTCTCTCGTCCCTTTACTTTTACTAAAGCCAAACTGATCGTCACCTAGCGCATTCTCAATTTTCTTTTCCATTCTTCTGTATATTATTCTTGTAAGCAGCTTCGATGCCTGAGCTGTTAAGCTGATTGTGCGATAATTCTCTCAGTTGTCAGCTCTTGCCGTCTTCGGAATTGTGTGGATGATGCTTTTCCGAAAGTCAGATGGTATATCGACAGACTCATATATTCCACACACCAACGTGAACAGTCGTTTTTTTGCCACTTCCCCCAATGATTTTAGAAATTCTGATGGAATGGTATCTATCCCTTCTGCCTTATTTGACCGTAAGTCCTCCAAAGATCTTTTAAATTCCGATTCTAATACTGGATCCCCTATCTCTTCTAAATCGACTCCTGTTTCTTCTTCTATCACAACAGACAAATCTTCACCCTCATAGAGGCTTTCAATGAATTCTTTCCACCTATCTGCTCTCTCCTCTGCATTTAATAGTGGAATTCCCGTTGCACTCTTAACGTTACCACCGTTGCTTTTAATATCACCAAAGGTTGTTTTGACTTTCCTGTATTCAGAGTCTGTCCTTCCGACAGTCATATCTTTCTCGATGTCTTCACATTTTTCCTGCAGCCATTTCGTCTTGGCTTCCCTGCACTTCCTATTTATTTCATTCCTCAGCGACTTGTATTTCTGTATTCCTGATTTTACCGGAACATGTTTGTACTTCCTCCTTTCATCAATCAACTGAAGTATTTCTTCTGTTACCCATGGTTTCTTCGCAGCTAGCTTCTTTGCACCTATGTTTTCCTTCCCAACCTCTGTGATGGCCCTTTTTAGAGATGTCCATTCCTCTTCAACTGTACTGCCCACTGCGCTATTCCTTATTGCTGTATCTATAGCGTTAGAGAACTTCTAACGTATCTCGTCATTCCTTAGTACTTCCGCATCCCACTTCTTTGCGTATTGATTCTTCCTGACTAATGTCTTGAACTTCAGCCTACTCTTCATCACTACTATGTTGCGATCTGAGTCTATATCTGGTCCTGGGTACGCCTTACAATCCAGTATCCGATTTCAGAATCTCTGTCTGACCATGATGTAATCTAATTGAAATCTTCCCGTATCTCCCGGCCTTTTCCAAGTATACCTCCTCCGCTTGTGATTCTTGAACAGGGTATTCGCTATTACTAGCTGCAACTTGTTACAGAACTAAATTAGTCTTTCTCCTCTTTCATTCCTTGTCCCAAGCCCATATTCTCCTGTGACCTTTTCTTCTACTCCTTCCCCTACAACTGCATTCAAGTCGCCCATGACTATTACATTTTTGTCCCCCTTTACATACTGCATTACCCTTTCAATATCCTCATACACTTTCTCTATTTGTTCATCTTCAGCTTGCGACGTCGGCACGTATACCTGAACTATCGTTGTCGGTGTTGGTCTGCTGTCGATTCTGATTAGAACAACCCGGTCACTGGACTGTTCACAGTAACACACCCTCTGCCCTACCTTCCTATTCATAACGAATCCTACACCTGTTATACCATTTTCTGCTGTTGTCGATATTACCCGATACTCATCTGACCAGAGATCCTAGTCTTCAGTTCACTGACCCCTACTATACCTATAGGGTTATTACAAATGAATGAAGCGATTTCACAGCTCTACAATAACTTTATTATTTGAGATGTTTTCACAATGCTTTGCACACACATTCAAAAACTCAAAAAGTTTGTTTAGGCATTCGCAAGTGTTCGATATGTGCCCCTTTAGTGATTCGACAGACATCAAGCCGATAATCAAGTTCCTCCGACACTCGGTGCAGCATGTCTCCATCAATGAGTTCGAAAGCATCGTTGATGCGATCTCGCAGTTCTGGCACGTTTCATGGTAGATGAGGTTTAAACACTGAATCTTTCACATAACCCCACAGAAAGAAATCGCATGGGGTTAAGTCGGGAGAGCGTGGAGGCCATGACATGAATTGCTGCTCATGATCTCCACCATGACCGATCCATCGGTTTTCCAATCTCCTGTTTAAGAAATGCCGAACATCATGATGGAAGTGCGGTGGAGCACCAACCTGTTGAAAGATGAAGTCGGCGCTGTCGGTCTCCAGTTGTAGCATGAGCCAATTTTCCTGCATGTCCAGATACACGTGTCCTGTAACGTTTTTTTCGCAGAAGAAAAAGGGGCCGTAAACTTTAAACCGTGAGATTGCACAAAACACATTAACTTTTGGTGATTTGCGAATTTTCTGCACGAATGAGTGAGGATTCTCTATCGTCCAGATTCGCACATTGTGTCTGTTCGCTTCACCATCAAAAAAAGATGTTGCTTCATCACTGAAACCAGGTTTCACACTGAACGCAACCCCTTCCATGAGCTGTTGCAACCGCGCCGAAAATTCAAAGCGTTTGACTTTGTCATCGGGTGTCAGGGCTTGTAGCAATTGTAAACGGTAAAGCTTCTGCTTTAGCCTTTTCCGTCAGATTTTCCAAACCGTCGGCTGTTGTACGTTTGGCTACCTGCTTGCTTTATTCGTCGACTTCCGCGGGCTACGCGTGAAACTTGCCCGCACGCGTTCAACCGTTTCTTCGCTCACTGCAGGCCGACCCGTTGATTTCCCCTTACAGAGGCATCCAGAAGCTTTAAACTGCGCATACCATCGCCGAATGGAGTTAGCAGTTGGTGGATCGTTGTTGAACCTCGTCCTGAAGTGTCGTTGCACTGTTATGACTGACTGATGTGAGTGCATTTCAAGCACGACATACGCTTTCTCGGCTCCTGTCGCCATTTTGTCTCACTGCGCTCTCGAGCGCTCTGGCGGCAGAAAACTGAAGCGCGGCTTCAGCCGAACAAAACTTTATGAGTTTTTCTACGTATCTGTAGTGTGTCGTGACAATATGTCAATGAATGGAGCTACAGTGAATTTATGAAATCGCTTCAGTCATTTGTAATGGCCCTGTAGATTGAGCCTTTGCATTTCCCTTTTCAGATTTTCTAGTTTCCTTACCACGTTCAAGTTTCTGACATTCCACGCGCCGACTCGTAGAACGTAACCTTTCGTTGCTTATTCAATCTTTTTCTCATGGTAACCTCCCCCTTGGCAGTCCCCTCGCGGAGATCCGAATGGGGGACTATTCCGGAATCTTTTGCCAATGGAGAGATCATCATGACACTTCTTCAAATACAGGCCACATGTCCTGTGGATACACATTACGTGTCTTTAATGCAGTGGTTTCCATTGCCTTCTGCATCATCATGTCGTTGATCATTGCTGATTCTTCCGCCCTTAGGGGCAATTTCCCACCCCTAGGACAAGAGAGTGCCCTGAACCTCTATCCGCTCCTCCGCCCTCTTTTCAAGACCGTTGGCAGAATGAGGCTGACTTCTTATGCCAAAAGTTTTCTGCCGCCAATGCTGATTATTTATCAAATTTTAGGCAGTGGTGGGGATCGAACCCGTTTCCAGGGACGTTTTGATTATGAATCAAAGACGCTAACCTTTTTTTTTTAATCTCATTTTGTTCGCTGTTAATCGTTGCATCTGCTCAGGGCGGACGTCGTAAGACATCCATTGAAGTTCGTTGTTAATCGAGTAACTCAGTTTTTTTTTTTTTTTTTTTTTTTTTTTTTTTTTTTTTTTTTTTTTTTTACAGAGAACACGTAACCCTCTGACCGAACACGCAGAGCTACCGTGCCGGCGCCCCTAGACCACGGCGCCCCTTCACTATACTTATTGCCTTTAAATAAAAGTGTCATTTCTGTTTGTGTCATTGCGTATCTCTTTCAGCTACTAGGCCGGCCGGTGTGGCCGAGCGTTTCTAGGCGCTTCAGTCTGGAAACGCGCTACCGCTACGGTCGCAGGTTCGAATCCTTCCTCGGGTATGGATGTGTGTGATATCCTCAGGTTAGTTATGTTCAAGTAGTTCTAAGTTCTAGTGGACTGATGACCTCAGATGTTGTCCAATAGTGCTCAGAGCCCTTTGAATCATTTTTTCAGCTACTATCTGTGATATGCTGTACTGTGCTGTAGCAGTTATTTTTATGTATAGTTGACGATCCATAGAGCCATGTTACTTGGGTGCTGACACATCACGGAAAAGGTATTTCGGTCCTTAAGTTTTGTTCAACAGTGTGTTTGATGAAATTATGGTATACTGGAAGGAATATATCGAAAGATTCAGAGACTAGATGCTAATATCGGAACTTGTTACTATAGCCCACATGCAAGTTTAAAAAAAAGTAACACAGGGCACGCTGGAAGGAACTCAGCGTGGTAGATGCAGCGTCCTGTTGGGCAAATCTGAAGATGAAATTACAGATTCAACTTTCTAACAGCTGTACGGCCCCTTTCCTGCACCTTGCATAGCAATCGTAATAAGGACATAAGAGGAATGCCTCTCTCCGTGCCGGCCGGGGTGGCCGAGCGCTTCTAGGCGCTACAGTTTGGAACCGCGCGACCGGTCGCAGGTTCGAATCCTTCCTCGGGGATGGATGTGTGTGATGTCCTTAGGTTAGTCAGGTTTAAGTAGTTCTAAGTTCTAGGTGACTGATGACCTCAGAAGTTAAGTCCCATAGTGCTCAGAGCCATTCGAAACCTCTCTCCGTCATTGTTCATGACCTGTCATTGATTTTCATGACAATACACGCTAATTCTGTTCAAAGAGCGTGCTCTTTGTCAGTACCAGAACATCAGTGTTTAAAGTTCTGTTGCTGACGTGGCTATTAGAGAAGGAACAGAAGCTCTGAATGAAGAAGTTTAGGAAAGAAAAAAATATCCGTTCCTTTCGAAGGGAACCATTCGAATACTTGCTTAAGAAAATCATCGGAAACGTAAAACTGTATGCGCGAACGGGAATTAGAGCCGCCATGTTTCGTAATGTGAGTGCAGTGTATTACCACTTCGCCAGAATACTCTGAGTACTGGAACAAAGTACTTGGCGCCGTGCGCTGTAAACTGTGCGTTGTGGGACATTTCCCTATGATAAAGGGATCTTGTCTCAGATTCTCATTTCTGCTGGCAATAAGATGAATATTGTAAGTACTGTACTATTGTGTCTTCCACACAAGTTCGTTCATAGACTGGTAATAAAGATGCCTACATTCTGTTTATGTGGGTGAAGTGTCTTGCAGTACTTTAGAAATACTAACTTTTTTTGCATGCAATGTTGGGAAATATATTTAATTAGTTACGATCGCAATTTCAACTATGTTGGTCAGTTTCAACTATGGTTGTATTCCCAAATAATAGGTCATTGCTAAGGATGTCAATAAGTATTCATTTGTCTAACATAAATTTGTCCTCGTGTCAGCCGTCATCAAATGTTTCATATGAATACACAACAGGGACTTTCGTCGTCTAGATAAGAGGACGTAGCACATCACACAATATCTCCAATCGAATTCATATCAGGCTTCACTTATATACTTCGTGCGTACAGCACCTATCTGACATGTGGAAACGGGAACGGACGACGGAACCACATGATGGAAACTTCATCACGCTGCCACTGAAACAAGACAGCGTCAGAAGGTACACAGCTGTAGAAAAACTTCACTGAAAAAAGCCGGCAGATAAACGAAAAATGTGCGTAATCATTGTCGTCTTCCCAGTGCTGGCCTTCAAAATTGCAACAGCATCTAAATGTTATGAATAAACGTCATACTGGCATGAAGTGTAGCATTTCAACGTAACTACACAAGAGGTAATCCCATTCATATTCTGTATGCAAGCAGAGATTCCGCAGTGCATTGTTCATCCAGATATCGCTTTTGAATGTTGGTTGTTTGTGAAAATATGGTGTTACACCTCAGGTACGAAAGAGAAACGTCTACAAGCACGTGTCGCAAATGAATGTCGGCAGGATGGTGACTATTGAAAATGCTATTTACTATATTGAGATATTGCTGCCCTCTTTGGTCGGAATTTCATTTCCCCGCGAATATTGAATCCACTGGTTCCAGAAGGATATGTTCATAGCTCATAAACGACTAACACCCGATAGGACAGACATATTAACAGCTCGCCGCTTTCTGGTTAGTACAATCTCGTGGCGTTCTTGATTGAGGAAATCGGATTTTTCGAGGAAGGGAAGTGTCGCAGCATGTGGAGCCTAACGAACTTTCAGCTCGATGATTCCTGTTGTGGATTCCCCTGACGTGGACGCAGAGAGGTTGCTGACAGTCGGCCCTCATGACGAAGGTGGGCATAGGGGTGGCATCATTTTTCAGGTGAGTCCATGTGTTGTATACAGTATACGGATGTAAGGGTGCATACATGTTCTGAGGGGTGCGAGAGTTCTCAGGTTTCGTTCATCATCGACAGAGGGGCGCAGCGCCTAGCGTTATGGTATGGGTTTCCCTTGACTATGCTACGTGATCGACTGTGTTTCGCGATTTCGGTAATGCGGACAGAAGGAGTTACATTTATGATGTGTTAAGGCCTGTAGCTGTGCATCTTAGAGGTCTCCATGACGTTGCCTTCAACAAGATAACGCAACGTCGCATATTGCCGGCACTGTTCAGGTTATTCGACTGTAGTGCTAGCCAACTCTTTTCCGAGGTGTTTCACCCACTGACGTCATCTGCACACCGGTTGTCGATAGACTGGCGTGCCGCCACACGCCAGACACAACGACTGAAGAATTTGGGTTGAGAGTTGAAGCACCGTGGAGTGACGAACCAGAAGCTGCCAACCAATCTCAGTTCGACTCAAGAGCCACAGAGATCAGCCCCATTGTTGTTGCTGCCTGAAATGGCAACACTGCGAACTAAATTACGCAACCCTGTATTCCCAATCGACCTAAAAATTTAAGAGTGTATTCTTTTCTGTAAACGCACAGTAAGTAAAGTCTCGTTGTTTGCTATTACTGATGGAATGACCAGCTGTGTAAATATTTAATGTCCTTCCGATTATTTTTAATTTACCCATCTTTTGCCGGCCTCAGTGACCGGGCGGTTCTAGGCGCTTCAGTCTGGAACCGCGCGACTGCTACGGTCGCAGGTTCGAATCCAGCCTCCGGCATGGATGTTTGTGATGTCCTTAGGTTAGTTAGGTTTAAGTAGTTCTAACTTCTATGGGACTGATGACCTCAGATGTTAAGCCCCATAGTGCACAGAGCCATTTGAACCACTTACAGCAGCCAGCCGGAGTGGCCGGCGATTCTAGGCGCTACAGTCCGAAACCGCGCTACTGTTACGGTCGCAGGTTCGAATCCTGCCCCGGGCATGGATGTTTGTGATGTCCTTAGGTTAGTTAGGTTTAAGTAGTTCTCGCTTCTATAGGACTGATGACCTCAGATGTTAAGTCCCATAGTGTTCAGAGCCATTTGAACCACTTAACCATCTTTTAACGAGTATAAGCTATTCTGACTGCTACAAATTCGCACTGCCAGAAATTTATATGAAACCATGTTCAATAAGTTGGAAATTAATCTCCCCGTTAATTCGCATTTGTGCTACAAGATTTTCGAAACATCACTTGAAAATTTATAACGCAAAGTACCCAAAACAAAAATCGCATTTCGTTTTTCATTTTTTTAAAAAATGGGAAACTACATAAAACTATGTTTTAAAAACATATAGCTCGCACTTCAAAATTTTATGCATGATTTATATTTTACTCTTAGGAAATATAGTGGAAAGTCATTACAAAAACTATATTCCAAAACCTGTCACTGGTAAATTTGAAAAACAGTTGCCTAAATCAGACCTGTTAGATAGATATTCAAAATAACACCAAACGAATTCAGAAAAAATTTAAATCAAGGAAAACTTGGTCTAGTTTCAAAGTATTGTGTATAATATAACATCTTTCAAAAGGTTTCAGGGATCCAAATTCTACTATAGGACGTTCTTGTAGCCTTCCTATCAGACCGTTAGGTTTCTTGAGGTTTAAGATAAAGACTCTTTTCCCACGCAGTTCGTCTTTGAAAGGGCGTACCATGTTATTTCTCTCTGGTTACTATCCATCCGTTCCTCATATGTCAACGAATAAGCCGAAAGAAAGAACTTTCTCCAGAAAGAGGGTAGTAAACTAGCTCCTCTTCAAGAATTTACCATAAACTGCAGGGTTGTCTCTACTTGTTTTGGCTTCTTCCTCAAGTGTACTGTACCTCATGTTTTATTTTTCGAGCATTGAGGTGTTTCCTGGCCTCCCTCAAACCTAACATGTTTTCTGAAACTACACCAATAGCTTTAATCGTTTCAGACGGACTGCTCTTTCTATGATCAATAGAATAAGATCGTATACTAACTCAGGCAGTCTTATAGCGGGAAAAGTAAAGGGTCCAGTTCAAGAAACTGAAGAGGGCCCAGTTCACGCGCCTGTATTTTCTTAACCCAAAAAATGTTTAGTTAAAGTTCTAAATTGAATAGCTTGATCATAAACATTAACCTTAAACCGTACTGTCAAGAACACATGTATCTTAAAAGCTTACATGCCAACATCTAGGAGATATAACGAGAAATTTAGTGCAATGTAAAAACTTTTTCATTGCGATAACGTTTAATGGAACACTGATAAGCATTAAGTAAAGCGGATGAGTTGTGCTACAGAGCGGTATAAGTTTAAACTGCTATTCACACTTGGTTCCACTGGAGTTCAGGAGAATTCAGAACCAAGGTATCAGGGGATTCGCTTTAGGTGGGTGGAGCCCACCTCGGGGCACGTTCCTCTATTATTAAATGTAAAAGCATTAACTTACTATGACGCCTGCGCCATCCAAATCAACCGTAATTTCGTGAGCTGCCTCGAATACCGTCGCGCTTGTTCCATCTCTACCCTGAGAGCTGCACGCAAGGTACCTGGCGTAGTCCTGTCGCGGATGAAGGCGGCGGCGAGGGTTTTCATTTCGTGACATCTCTGAGCAGAGGCCGATGCGACGGGAGGCGACGCTGTCGCGGCGGCTTTACATAATGGCGGCTCGGGGATGACGTCTCCGGAAATGAGACAGGGCGTCGGAAATGTGATCGTGTGCCCTGCCCTTCGATTGCTTCTTTCCACCGCAGTAGTCGCTCTCAGAACCGGTCTAGACGCCGAGAAACATGTGCGATTTCAAATACCTTCGCTGCTCTGCACTTAGTTACTTAGGTGCTGACGTGTTTCCTGGACCTCGTTCACCACGGACGTTGTGATATCGAACGTGCATGTCTCGAATAAATTACAAATAAACATACGCATTCATTCCTATCTCTTTAAAGCCCGCATCTCGTGGTCGTGCGGTAGCGTTCTCGCTTCCCACGCCCGGGTTTCCGGGTTAGATTCCCGGCGAGGTCAGGGATTTTCTCTGCCTCGTGATGGCTGGGTGTTGTGTGCTGTCCTTAGGTTAGTTAGGTTTAAGTAGTTCTAAGTTCTAGAGGACTGATGACCATAGATGTTAAGTCCCATAGTGCTCAGAGCCATTTGAACCTATCTCTTTAAAAGCTAAGGCTACATTTGCAGTGACGAACAAATTTTTTGTACCAATAAAATTATATCCCTTAGGACATAACATTATGATTTTAGTGTAAAATCTACTCGTGGCACAAAGAAATACAAATTAAGTGTAATATCCCCTAAGACAACAAGGATAAAATACAGGAATCGAAAAATTATCAAGAAGTTATTACAAACTACCTGAGTTTTATTACACTACTGGCCACTAAAATTGCTACACCACGAAGATGACATGCTACAGACGTGAAATTTAACTTACAGGAAGAAGATGCTGTGATATGCAAACGATTAGCTTTTCAGAGCATTCACCCAAGGTTGGCGCCTGTGGCGACACCTACAACGTGCTAACATATGGAAAGTTTCCAACCGATTTCTCATACACAAACAGCAGTTGACCGGCGTTGTCTGATGAAACGTTGTTGGGATGTCTCATGTAAGGAGGAGAAATGCGTACCATCACGTTTCCGACTTTGATAAAGGTCGGATTGTAGCCTATCGCGATTGCGGGTTATCGTATCGCGACATTGCTGCTCGCGTTGGTCGACATCCAATGACTGTTAGCAGAAAATGGAATCGGTGGGTTCAGGAGGGTAATATGGAGCGCCGTGCTGGATGCCAACGGCCTCGTATCACTAGCAGTCGAGATGACAGGCATCTTATACGCATGTGTGTAACGGATCGTGCAGCCACGTCTCGATCCCTGAGTCAACAGATGGGGACGTTTGCAAGACAACCATCTGCACGAACAGCTCGACGACGTGTGCAGCAGCATGGACTATCAGCTCGGAGACCATGGCTGCGGTTACCCTTGACGCTGCATCACAGACAGGAGCATCTGCGATGGTGTACTCAACGACGAACCTGGGTACACGAATGGCAAAACGTCATTTTTTCGGATGAATCCAGGTTCTGTTTACAGCATCATGATGGTCGCATCCGTGTTTGGCGACATCGCAGTGAACGCACATTCGATGCGTGTATTCGTCATCGCCATACTGGCGTATCACCCGGCGCGATGGTATGGGGTGCCATTGGTTCCACGTCTCGAACACCTCTTGTTCGCATTGACGGCACTTTGAACAGTGGACGTTACATTTCAGATGTGTTAATACCCGTGGCTCTACCCTTCACTTGATCCCGGCGAAACCCTACAGTTCATCAGGATAATGCACGACCGAATGTTGCAGGTCTTGTACGGTTCTTTCTGGATACAGAAAATGTTCGACTGCTGCCCTGGCCAGCACATTCTCCAGATCTCTCACCAATTGAAAAGTCTGGTCAATGGTGGCCGAGGAACTGGCTTGCCACAATACGCCAGTCACCACTCTTGATGAACTGTGGTATCGTGTTGAAGCTGCATGGGCAGCTGTACCTGTACACGCCATCCAAGCTCTGTTTGACTCAATGCCCAGGCGTATCAAGGTCGTTATTACGGCCAGAGGTGGTTGTTCTGGGTACTGATTTCTCAGGATCTATGCACCCAAATTGCGTGAAAATGTAATCATACGTCAGTTCTAGTATAATATATTTGTCCAACGAATACCCGTTTATCATCTGCATTTCTTCTTGGTGTTTCAATTTTAATGGCTAGTAGTGCAGTTGATCTCCTCCTTCCCCCTCTCTCTGTCAGCCTCCTGCTCCAATCTCTCTCTCTCTCTCTGTCCACTTTCTCCACCTCTCCCAATCTCTCCCTTCTCGCCACTCTCTCCATCCATATTCACCCCCCCTCCCCGCTCGCTGATCACCTCTTCAGCCCTCTTCTCTTTGTTAGGTCATTTCCTCCTACCTCTCTCTGTGTCCATTTCCTTCTTTTCCTTTTCTCTGTCTATTCCCACCCTCTTCCTATTGATTTCCTCCTCCTACTCTCTCTGTCCATTTCTTCCTGCCCCACCTTCTCTCTCCACCTTCTCTTTCCTTTCTCGGTGCATCCCCTCCACTTCCCTCCCTCTGTACATCTCCTCCCGTTTCTTTCCAATTCCTTTCTCCACTTTCTGTCCATCTCTTCCTCACGACCTACATGTTTTCATCTCCTCTCCCCCTCTTCTCTGTCTACGTCATCACCCCCACTGTAACAGAGGAGTGTTGGCCATTATCCACACAGTATTTCTATCCAGTACGAAATATGTGTAGCAAATCTGATTCAAATGGATCTATGAGTTTGTGAGGAGCTTTTTACCCATGGGTTTTTCCCACGCACGCACATGTTACACACATCTTACACATGTTTCAAGTATTTCACTCATATTTTTTACTAAAACTTCACCTCTACCTCTCGTGAATTTCGCCCTGAAGTTTCGTCTTTACACATCTCAATGTTCATGACGTCTTATCTCACGCCAAGTAATAGTGTCTGCCAAGAGATGTCGCCTGTTCTCATGCAACCCCACAAAACGCTACTGCTCGCGTTTCCTTCTTTATGAGCAGGCCGGTGTGGCCGAACGGTTCTAGGCGCTACACTCTGGAACCACGTGACCGCTACGGTCGCAGGCTCGAATCCTGCCTCGGGCATGGATGCGTGTGATGTCCTTATGTTAGTTAGGTTTAAGTAGTTCTGAGTTCTAGGGGACTGATGACCTCAGATGTTAAGTCCCATATTGCTCAGAGCCATTTCAACCATTTTTTGAAGTGTCACACAATGTAGCACTACACGAAACTGGATCTAATAGCATATGCTCATAAATTAAGGATAACTGCAGAATGTAGTGCCACACAACGTATCACTACACGAAACTGGCGCTAATTGCATAGACACATAGGGAACACACACGACACAGATCTGTAAGTCCACGGTATTGGTGATAAGTTGAGAAAAGTGTCCCGGAACACATGTGCTACAATATAACACTGTTTCCTTCGCAGGTACCCCAACATCAATATGGGATATGATCACCATGCACACGTACACTGACCTCACTGCGGGTTGGAATACCCTGGATTAGGTGGTCGAGCAGTTGCTGGGGTATAGCCTTCCATTCTTGCACCAGTGCCTGTCAGAGCTCCTGAAGTATCGTAGGGGTTAGAAGACGTGCAGAAATACGTCGACCGAGAGGATCCCAAACGTGCTCGATGGGGTTTAGGTCTGGAGAACAGGCAGGCCACAGCACGGTCATACACCGAGGTGATTTAAATACGCAAACCGCCCACCAGAGTGTTGTTTCACCGTGTATCAGCATTATCCTTAATTTATGAGCTTGAGTGTAGATAATTCCCTTTTTCTTTCCTTACATGGGCAAAAAATTGCCGAAAATGAGACGTAACCAGATTTAGCTTCTGCTGTATTCCTGCTGTCAACCGTTTACCGTGTTCGAAGGCAGCTGAAGAGGGCTGAACGGTTGACAGCTGAAGGCAAAATTTAGTTATGGTTGATCCACAACTACAATGTTCCCGACTTCCGGCAAACGAAATCGTGTAAAGGTGACGACATTTTGGTGAGTGTTTCTCCTGTCATTTTCTGGCGAAGTGTTGTAATTAGGTCTGAGTCATCTATAGCCTGTTCAAAGAATTGTCACATATTCGTACAAGAGGCTGTAATGGACAAAGGTAGGGAAAACCTTCATGTACTGATGTATTCGGATACCATTATTTGTTGAGATGAAACTTCCTGGCAGATTGTGTGCCCGACCGAGACTCGAACTCGGGAACTTTGCCTTTCGCGGGCAAGTGCTCTACCATCTGAGCTACCGAAGCACGACTCACGCCCGGTACTCACAGCTTTACTTCTGCCAGTATCTCGTCTCCTACCTTCCAAACTTCGGTAGCTCAGATGGTAGAGCACTTGCCCGCGAAAGGCAAAGGTCCCGAGTTCGAGTCTCGGTCGAGCATACAGTTTTAATCTACCAGGAAGTTTCATATCAGCGCACACTCCGCTGCAGAGTGAAAATCTCATTCTGGATTTGTTGAGATGTCAGCCAACCTGTCATCTCATGCCAGTCTGTCTGTTACGTAGAAGTAGGAGTGGTTAACACGTATCCTAACATAACGTGCAACCCTTCTTCGCAGTGACTCACGAACATTTCAAATACACCTGGCTGAAATCACATCTAATCAGATGGGTTGGCCTCACACCGTCGTAACGCCTGCACATTGTCGATGGATTTGGCATACACAGTAACTTTTTTCGCGTTAAACTAAGCAGAATCGGTTTCCTATTCTTAGAATTTCGTGTATGCTGTGTGTTACATGGGAACCTGAACAATGGAAGTGATTAGGTAAACGCTATCTACTAAAAGGACTCGACAAAACTATCGGAAACTGGACAACTGTATGTCAATTAACTTTTAGGCAACGTAAGCTGTATACTAAACAAGCTGTCCTGTGGAAATCTGTATCGTGCAGTGCAGTGAACAGTGCCACAATGAATGACGTCACAGTGCATGACTTGCAGCTCCAACGCACGAAACCAACAGAGTAAAAGTTTTATACAAAATTACAAAACGAAATTTTGGGAGAATGTATGTCAAAAATACCTGCGTGAAAATTGCCCTGTAAGTTAATGTACGCAATCTGATTAAATAAAATGCCAACATTAAATCACTAAAATTCTAACACTCTCCTGTAAGAATAAGACGGTCTGCCTGAGATATTAAACCTGAATTGAACTTTAAGTGAACTGAACCGGATAATATTCCGAAAGGAAATGATTAACTGTGAATGATATTATTGTGTGTAAACACGCCAGGGTAATTTAGGTTAAGTAGTGTGTAAGCTTAGGGACTGATGACCTTAGCAGTTAAGTCCCATAAGATTTCACACACATTTGAACATTTTAACACGGGTAATGTATCACGAAGCAAATACCGTGACTATTACAGCGCCATCTATAACAAAGCGAATACAGTGGTCCAACTAAAACATTCATATTTCTTTACGTGCTACACGAATACGTAATAAAAAACGGGGGTTCCTATTTAAAAAAAACGCAGTTGATATCCGTTTGACCTATGGCAGCGCCATGTAACGGTCCAGCGATAGCGTCATCTGATTTCCCCCTTCAAGCTAGACGAGTTTCGTTCTTTGTAGTTCTTTCGTTTGAAGCGTATTCCGTGAGATATTTGGCCCGGTCACTATCAATGGACCACCCTGTATAGGATGATTCAAGAAGAAAGAACAAATTTCAGTTGTTAATTACCGAGAAAACATCGTGCGTGTCACTGAATCTAGGAATTTTCAAAGTCTTACATCAGCATAGACTCTATACCATACACTCAACAATATCACCATGCGTTGCTCGAGAAATATCGAGACTGTAAACAATTTCATTCCACATACGAACCAACAGATCCATGTTTATTGACTCGACAGATTTGGCTCACGAAGAGTAACTGCCATAGCTAGGACAAAGGATATATCTTTTATTACCATGCCCCCCCCCCCCCCCCTCGTCACCAGAAAAAATAACTGTAGCAATTGGTGACCCGGAATACCAAAAGTGATAAACAATATCTTCTTATGCTGCCTCTTCCATTCCAGCGTTGTGAAATGGGGTTGTTAGGATATCGCCGCACAGCATGGTGGAAGTGCGGTGTCGTGCATTAAATTTACTCCGTTAAGTTGAGGAAACAACGAATTATGCAGCAGGCCCATGTATGACATCCTTGTCACAGTTTCCTCCGCGAAGAAGGAAAGGTCTATAAACTATATAAACATAAACGCCACTAAACATTTTCAGTTTCTGTGAGTCTCTTACATGTTCCACGACCAAGTCATGATTCTGTGACCCCCAAATTCATCTGTTAGGGTAATTTACCTTATCCGATAGAAAAAACATCGATTCCTCCTACAAGATGAGTCGTTCGGGAAAAATGTCCTCTGCCATAGGTTGGAGAACTGAAATGCGAAATCCGTACCTTTTTTTATGGTCGCCATGACGCAATTGCTACAGTAATTCCGATTTATACGGCTTCACATGTAGGCATCGTTTCAGTAGTTGATAATGCCAGCCTGCCCGTGCTGTGAAGATCGGAGGACTCCGTGTGGACACAACTTGGTTATGCTGGACATTTCCATCTTACTTGCGTGGCCAACTAGTGCTCTTCCCTTTGCATATGTAACCAACTTCCAACAATTGTGTGTGACAATCATAAATCTGCTTGTGAAGAGGCGGCTTCTTGCTGCATCGACGGTGGAATGAACAGTGAATAGAGTTCATGCGAATTCCAACAGATAAAACAATTTCTCTTGTGGTGTAGTCACCATGTTACTGCGAACAAACAAGAGCGCAAATCTGTCACACTTTGGACCTTCCTCTATCCAGTGACATGCAATACTTTTTAATTCGTCTGTAATACAGAACTGATATTGGTTCTTTCTTTATGAAACACCTAGTATTGATTCTCCTACATATATATCTCTGAACGATCATGAAAGAGTTATGTGATGTAAACGAAATTTGGTTTGTGTATTTCTACATCTGAGGATGATGGCTAGTCAAAACTCTGGTCAGTCGCACAAGAGTGGCGGTAGTAGCACCACTATGTGGACGCAGATCAGGTTTTCTTTAAGCACACGTTGTTACGTTCGTGAGCGTGACTTACCTTTGAGATTACACGCGGTGTGTTGATGGTTGTAAAAGATACGTTTAAGGTGACAATGACACTGTTATCAACACATGACTGAGTTTGAACGAGGTCATGTAATCGGGCCACGAGAAAAAGAATGTTACTTCTGCGATGTTATAGCATGACTTGGTGCCAATATAATCATTGCACATGAGTGCTGTCAGCGGTAGTCGCGTGAAGTTCGGCCACAACAGACCACGCTCCGGAGACCCACGTGGCACTACAGACAGAGAAAACCATCGAGTTTGGCGTATAGCTGTGAAGCAACGTTTTGCATCTTCAGCAGCGATTTGGGCAGAAATTGGCACTAGATTGACACAATGAAATCTTACAAATCGGTTATTCAATGGTAGCTCCCAGGCATACGTCGTTTTTCGCGCATTCTACCGACCCAAAACGACCGCCATCTGTAACTTCAGTGGTGACATGCGAGAGCTTATTGCAAGGCAGGATGGAGACCTATTGTGGTTTAGAATGAAATCTTGTTCCGTCTCGGTGGCAGTGATGGCCATATGTTCGTTAGAATGAGACCAGTTAAGGGTCTGCTACCAACATGTCTACTTGCTAGACACACTGGACCAGCTTCTGGAGTTATGGTCTGGGGTGGGAATTCGTATTATAGCAGGATCACTCTCGTGGCTATGCCACACACCCTGACTGCAAAATTATAACTCAGTCTCGTGATTCGACCTGTCGTGCTGCTATTCATGAATAGCATCCGAGGGAGTGTTTTCCAACAGGATAACGGTATCCCGAATACCTCTGTTATAACCCAACATGCTCTGCAGTGTCAAAATGTTGCCTTTACTTGCTCGGCCACCAGATCTCTCTCCAATCCAGCACATCGAGATCTGGCACATATGGAACGTCATCGGACGACTTCCTCGACGTCATCAACAACCACCATTAACCGTGCTTGTATTTACCAACGAAACTGACATCCAGCACTTGTACAACACAATGCATCCACGTCTGTATGGTTGCGTTCAACAGTCAGCCGGCTGGACAGGTTACAAATGTACCAGCGTTTTACATTTGAAATGGCCTATGTTGTGCTCACATTAACCTAAGTACTAGCAGACTTAATCAGTTAAACACGTTAATTATAGAAACGTATTCCCAAAATCTGGTAACTCTAAATTAATTATTTTTTTGGTGTTGTGAGATTTTTTCGCCAGTGTATGCAAATGTGCTGAGTGAAATCATTGCCTACAGCTTCCGTGGTGAGCTAATGGAGCTCAGCTTCAAACTGATTTTCTGGCGTTAACTGCATGTACTACCAGGAGAAGAAAAAAAACGAGTTTCCGGCTCGATAATAATCGAATTATCCAGGTCACATGTGCGGCGCCGCGCTGGGCGATAACAGGCCAGAAGTCGATAATCGAAATGGGCTACCCGTCCGCTGCGGCTTCGGCAAAATTGTTTACAGGCAGCGAGCCACAAATTACGCCGCACACTGCAGGCGTACGGCCAACGCAGCCGGCCAATGTCGTCTGTGCCCAGGGTCAGCTCACACTGTGCTAAACAAAACAGAGAAGCCGCGTGTGCAGTCGCCGGGTCAGTTCGGCAGTTTCTGATGCATTTCAGTCGTATCGAATATAAGACGAATTTAGAAATCTACAGAGAAATCATATCGACTGGAATGTTAACCATGCTATTTCACAGCAGTAGTAGGGTGGATACGGAGCTCTCAGCATGTTTCAGGGACAAAACCTATTTCTGTGTCCAAATTAAGTACTGCTATACATCAGAAATACTTCATCTTTAGTATTTCCCACAGAACGTATGTGTGTGTGTGTGTGTGTGTGTGTGTGTTTGGCGCATAAGATTTTCAACAATTCAGCACAGTTGCGCGTATATTGTGATAACCTTGAGATGCAGATTTTATCTTTCAAACAACAGAAGCTTACGAATTGTGGGTCGTTGTGACACAGTTCCTTTAATCAGTTTCTACGGAACTGTAATGATCGAGATGAAAAGGTAAGAGATAAATGATCGAGAAAAGAAGTTTATGGCAGCAGGACGAGTAACACGATAAGGTTTAATCTGCTGAGATGTTCAGGTATAGTTAGCGTGCATTGTAAGGGACATTGCAGCAAGAGAACGGTAAAGACGGAGATTCTTAAATACAGTATATGTCTTCATATGATACAACATGGGGAGAATTGGACGAACTTGCAGAATCAGTAGTTATACAGAAGTAAAACCATTTATTTATTTATTTCGTCTCACTTTTCAGTTCTAGATCAACAGGAAATTGAATTTTTTGAACGTACACTTCTGCTTGTAAAAGGACGTCTCTTACGTGTCGCCTTCGCACATCGACGCGGTACTGGACTTGTCTCTGCTGTGATTTACAGATTCCTTCAAACACATACCTATCGTCTCACGTACGTCGATAAGACTGTATAATTTAGACCTACGATTCTTCGATCAAATCAACGACTGCTCTACACTTCACTTCTGAAATGACTCCAGTTATAAAGGTCTGCAGGATTGCAGTGAGCCGGCCGAAGTGGCCGTGCGGTTAAAGGCGCTGCAGCCTGGAACCGCAAGACTGCTACGGTCGCGGGTTCGAATCCTGCCTCGGGCATGGATGTTTGTGATGTCCTTAGGTTAGTTAGGTTTAACTAGTTCTAAGTTCTAGGGGACTGATGACCTCAGCAGTTGAGTCCCATAGTGCTCAGAGCCATTTGAACCATTTTTGATTGCAGTGAGGATGTCTTTCAGGACAAACTACACGCTCTGTTCCACCTGTCTAACACAAACCGTGCTGGCAAGTTAGGCGTCACCTTACACCTGCAGCAAAATGTGCCGGTACAGCACCATGCCTGTGCCACATTCCATAAAGATAGGCCATGGCTGAAATTTGAGCCGAATGAGATGAGAATATAGTCGAAAAGTTTACATTTAAGAAACATTTACAGAACATTAGTTCATACTGATGTCAGTGGCGGCTCGTAACCACACACACGTAAATATCTCGCAAGCAACTGCATTGTGAACTCATGTTTATGACAAAGTTTTCGTTTCCAACATTCGATACTTAGATTCCGCTATTAACTACGGTGGGCGTTCAATAAGTAATGCAACACATTGTGGAGTAATCTCGCTTCAGTGTTTATACTATTAGAAAGTTTCGATAGGGAGCGATGCTATACGAAGCCTTCTAAGACGCTTCTGTAATGAAGGTGCGTACCAAGCAGAGAGCTGCCATTCATTTTCTTTCGCCGGGAAACCAGACCATCGTAGATAATCTTAGGCGTTTGCAGAATGCCTAAGGAGACCTGTCAGTGACGAAAAGCACGGTGAGCCATCGTGGGAGGTATCTACCGTCCTCGCAACAAGGTCTCGCAACCGGTCCGATTTCCCGCGAGCCGGCCAGCCGCAAACAGCTGTGATTCCTGCAATGATGGACTTCAGCATGTTCGTTACCACAAAAATGCAGACGAACTTATCCCTCTTCATGACAACGCAAGGCCTGAAGAAGTCTCCTCAATTATCGAACAAACGTAAGGATGGCTGACATAGTGTTTAGTGTATCTGGGATTGTAAAACAGTTGAGATCCTTAGACGCCACAAAGGCATCTGGCCCAGATGGTATCACCGTAAGATTTGATGTTAACTATGCTGAAAATATAGCACCATTCTTATCCGTCATCTGTCAGAGATCATTGGAACGGCGGAAAGTTCCACCGGACTGGAAGAAGGCCCAGGTCATAGCAATCAATAAATAGGGTAGAAAATCGGATGCACATAATTACCGACCAAGTTCACTGACATCGATTTGTTGTAGAATCATGGAACATATTTTGTGTTCAGACATAATGACACTTCCAGACCCTGAGAAGCTCGTCTGCACAAAACCAGCACAGTTTTAGGAAACAGCGGTCATGCGAGACAGAGCTGGCCCTCTTTGTGTATGATATACAACAGGCTCTAGATACGGGCTCCCAGGTTGATGCCATATTTATCGACTTTCGAAAGGCGTTCGACTCAGTTCCGCACTGTCGCTTGCTACAAAAAGTGCGCGCTTACCGTCTATCCGATGACATATGCGGTTTGATAGAAAGTTTTCTAACAGACAGGGAGCAGTATGTCGTCCTGAACGGGGTAGCTTCAACAGAAACAAGAGTAACTTCAGGTGTGCCCCAGGGCAGCGTAATAGGTCCTCTGGTTTTTACGATTTACATAAACGATTTGGTTGGTGGTATTGACAGCGGCCTTAGACTGTTTGCCGATGATGCTGTAGTCTACAGGAAAGTAGCATCGCACGAAAGTTGTGAACAAATCAACGAGGATTTGCAGAAAATAAATGCGTGGTGTAATGGCTGCCAGTTATCTCTCAATATTAGTAAGTGTAACCTACTGCGTATAACGAGGCGAATATCCCCATTAATGTATGAGTACAAAATAAATGGTCACTCCTTGGAAACGGTAACATCAGTCAAGTATCTGGGTGTGATTATTCGAAATGATCTCAAATGGAATGACCAGATTACACAAGTAACGCGTAATGCGAACTCTAGATTGCGGTTTATTGGTAGAATCCTGAAGCGATGCAGTCCTTCAACAAAGGAAATAGCTTACAATACGTTGGTTCGTCCAGTCTTCGAGTATTGTTCGTCCGTATGGGACCGTTACCAGTTGGGTCTGATTCAAGAGATTAAGAAGGTCCAAAGAAGAGCGGCAAGATTTGTGACTACTACATTTAGCCATTGCGAGAGCGCTACAAACCTCATAGAAAGTTTGAATTGGGACACACTTGCAGATAGACGACGCGCTAAACAGAAGGGGATACTCACTAAATTCCGAAATCCAATCTTCCCCGAGGATGTAGGGCATATATTATTACCACAAACTTTCAAATCGCGAAATGATCATCATTCAAAGATAAGGGAAATAAGAGCGTTCAGACAGTCGTTTTTCCCTCGAGCAATCCGCGAGTGGAACAGAGGGGGGGAAATATGAGTTAGGCGCGAATTGTGCCTTTGAGCCGCACACCGCTTGGTGGGTAGCGGAGTATAAATGTAGATGTAGATGTAGATCCACCCTATAGCAAGGATATCGCACCTTCCATCTCTTTAGCTAAAGAAGAATGCTCTACGAGGCAAGGGTTGCTTGGATGATGGGAATGTTACAGGTTTAGCAAGGCTATGCCTCCGACGTCGATCAGTAAAATGGCAACATGCGGCATAGCGATCCTACCAGTAATGTGGCGTAAGGCGTCACATCGATCGGAGATTATGTTGAAAACAGAGTTTTGTAGCTAATAATGTGGATAATGATACGGAAAGCCAACCGGCTTTCAGAAGAAAATATGTTCCATTACCTGTTGAAGGTCCCTCGTCTTCTAAACCATGGATCTGCTGTGGTCATACGAACCTAAGCGGTCTAGTAATAAATAGCGTTATTGCTGAACGGTTTAATTGCCTTCACCGGTCTGATACACTGGTGTGCAAAACTTGCGTACAAAAATACCATTCGCATGATATGTCACTGCTACCTTTGGTGAAATTTGGACCATACATAGATATAACTGCTGCAGTATAGCACTGAAAGTAGCTGAAAGAAATACGCAATGAGACGAACCGTAATGAGGCTTTTATTCAAAAACAATACGTGGTAATTACAATGAATTCACTGCCATTTTTGATGTTTACTTCCATAATACAAAGGTGTGTCTTCTTTCTTAAAAGGAAGTGTGACCACTATGGACGGCAGTGTACGACCTGCGACAGGCTCTCGTGCTGGCCACTGCATAGGTAAGGCGTTACTGTGGCCTTGACGTGATTGCTATGGAATGCTCGACATTGCCGACCATTGTGGCCGAGCTGTTCTAGGCGCTTTAGTCTGGAAAAGCGCGACCGCTACGGTCGCGGGTTCGAATCCTGCCTCGGGCATGGATGTGTGTGATGTCCTTAGGCTAGTTAGGTTTAAGTAGTTCTAAGTTCTAGGAGACTGATGACCCCAGATATTAATTCCCATAGTGCTCAGAGCCATTTGCTCGACATTGTCATACAGTGCATGTGAACAATCTCTTTGAGTTAAAGCATATTCGGGTGATTGGACTGGCCTGCCAATCCTCCCGGCTTAAATCCCATCCAGGAAAGCGTTGGAGAGACCATCCCTGGTCCAAGTTAACGTGTCAAAGTCAAATACGAATTTTACATATGACTTCTCTGGCAACATTTAGCGGATTTCAGCGTGGCAGACCTCTTCTAAGCAACGAATCACAGTTTGTGTATGTTACAACGTTGTCATTTCTAGGCATCTCCACTTTACGTAGAAATTTAGTGTGTCAGAAGTCCAGTGTCTTAAGTCATAACGAACAGACGTTACTGACATGTATGGCACTATACACAAAGTTTCCATCAAATGCATGAAACAAGTGTAAATATTCCTAAAGCTAACTGTTCATTATGTTCAGATTAATATACAGTGAGTTGAGAAAAATCATAGGATAGCGATATGAACATATATATACATGGCGGTAGTATAAAGTGCAATAGGTGTAGAACGGCAGTTCATTAGCGGAGCTCTCGTTTGTGGAAAGGTGTCCCACATGATTATGGCCTCACGACTAGGATTAACAGACTTTCAACGCGGAATGGTAGATGGAGCTAGACGTTTGGGACATTCCAATTCGGAAATCTTTGGGGGAATTCAATATTCCGAGATCCACAGTGGCAAGAGTGTGCCAAGACTACCAAATTTCGGAATTCACTTCTCAGCTGGATGACCCAGTGGCCAGCACACGACAAATGCAAGTTACTTTGATAACACCACTACATCGCCTTCACTGCCTCTCCTGTGCTCGTAACCGTGTCGACTGGACACCAGGTGACTGGAAAACAGTGGCTTGGTGACATTACTGCCGAGGTCAGTTGGAAAGAACTGATAGTACGATTCCAGTGTGGCGCACATCCCACGAAGCCATGGAACTAAGTTGTCGACAAGTCACTGTGCAACCAGGCGGTGGTTCGTTCATCGTGTGGGGTGTGTTTACATAGAATGGACCGAGGGCGCTGGTTATGTTCGGATATTTTGCGACTATTTACGGCCATTTAAGAACTTCAAGTTCCCAAACAACCATGAATTTTTTACGAATAACTATGTGGCACGTCACTGGGCCAAAATTGTTCGAACTTGGTTAAAAGAATTTTCTGTACAAAACGAGCTACATGACATGAATCCTATCGAACAATTATGGGACATAACTGAGAGGTCACTTTGTGCACAAAATCGAGCACCGGCAGCAGTTTAGAAATTATGGACGGGTATAGAGGCAGTATGTCCCAGTGTATCTGCAGGGGACTTCCATCGACTTATTGAATCCATGCCATGTCGTGCTGTAGCACTACTACGGGAAAAATAAGATCGATATGATGTTTGAAGGTATCTCGTCGCCTCAGTGTATTATGTCTTTCGGAAATCATCACAGAAGAAAGACAATAGCAAAAACAAATGAACTCAAACATACAAAGGATAAAGAAGTGAAATCGAAGATGGATTAAATACGTCACCTTCGAAATCTTGGCAAATGGATTAAAAAAAAAAAAATGGCTCTGGGCACTATGGGACTCAACTGCTGTGGTCATCAGTCCCCTAGAACTTAGAACTACTTAAACCTAACTAACCTAAGGACATCACACACATCCATGCCCGAGGCAGGATTCGAACCTGCGACTATAGCAGTCGCACGGTTCCGGACTGCGCGCCTAGAACCGCGAGACCATCGCGGCCGGCGTAAATGGATCAATGTCGAATTGAGGTTCATAATCTAAAATCATAATCTAAATCACGCTCTCATAGGTGCTCTGAGACCTAACATCGTCCAACATTTTTGACTTTCAAGGTAGACTTATGGTATGTCAAAAGACTGTGTGCCTTAACATAAAAACCTCGAAAAATTATAATAGCCAACGTGAAACTCTCCCAGCACCATTCAATTTGTGGGAGAAATGTGTTACTGATGTGTGACCGGTGATGTTAGTTCATTGAAAAGACCGTGTCGCCGGCCTGAGTGGCCGAGCGGTTTTAGGCGCTACAGTCTGGAACAGTGACCGCTACGGTCGCAGGTTCGAATCCCGCCTCGGGCATGGATGTTTGTGACGTCCTTAGGTTAGTTATGTTTAAGTAGTTCTAAGTTCTAGGGCACTGATGACCTCAGAAGTTAAGTCCCATAGTGCTCAGAGCCATTTGAACTATTTGAGACCGTGTCATTTAGTAGTCGAGTTTTAAAATTAGGTTGCCTCCTTGAGGCATCTGTTTCTTGCTATAATGCGGAAAATGCCACTGAAAGTAGTGCGGTTGCGTGTGAAGAGACATGATAACATTTCTTAAGGAACTTAGTCAGATATCGGAAACTGGTTTTATAATGCCCATGGCGGCTTTTGTTAACGGTCGTTCTTTGTATAAACATTTTTTGGTCCTTGATATCTTAAGCATTTTAACCTAACGTCCGGTTAATTTGTACACAAATCTGGGTACCGTCCTGGCAAATACAGTTTAGGAAAAAGGTCGCATCACCAAGAAGAAGTTGAACCACATAATCGAAAGTTGGTAGGCGTGTTTCTGCATCATAAAAATGACGAATGTTCAAATTTCGCTCCAGTAGCATAAGACTGATGCTGGTAGCGCCACTGAAAGGATGCAAATCCGGTTTGCTTTAAAGATACGCTGGAACTATCATGAACATCACAGCGAATGTGATAAGTTGATATTAGTCAAGAATACTTTTATGGCGACAAAGATGCCGTCATCAGCATCTCACTGAGTTTGAACGAGGTCTTGCAATAGGGCTACTAGGAACTAATTGTTCCTTCCGTGATACTAGAGAAAGAATGGCGCGAATGTAGGTACTGTACTTGTTTGCTTCAGACGACGACGTGGTCACTACCCAGAGGGAAGACTATATCTGCAGCAGCAATCTGAGTAGCGGTTGGCACCACAGTGCCACAACTAACTGTTACAAACCGGTTGCTCCAAGGACAGTACCGAGCCAGAGGCCCTGTAGCGTCACTCAACCCCAAACCACCGCCACTTGCGACGTCAGTGGTGCCAAGCGGGAGCTCACTGTAGGTAGGGTGGAAGTCCGTTGTGTGAAAGCTGGTTCCTTCTGCCTCGGTGTCAGTAATGGCCGTGTGTCGGTTAGAAGGATGCCAGAAGGACTGTAACCAACATGACTCGTGCTAGACACACGGGATCTACACATGCAGTTATGAGCTGGGGGGCAATGAGACTCTCTTAGTTATCCCGCGCACGCTAACTGCAGAGCTGTGCGTCAATCTGGTATGGAAACGCCGGGTGGGTAGGGCCTCCCGTTCGGTAGACCATTCGCCTGGTGGAAGTCTTTAGACTTGACGCCACTTCGGCGACTTGTGTGGCGATGGGGATGAAATGATGATGACAACACAAAACCCAGTCCCTGAGCGGAGAAAATACCCGACCCAGCCTGGAATCGAACCCGGGCCGTTATGTATGACATTCCATCGGGCTGACCACTCAGGCACCAGGGGCGGAAGTCAATCTGGTGATTCGATATGTTGTGCTGCCGTACACGAACAGCAACAGGGTGACCCTCGCCCGCATGCCGCTGTTATAACCAAGTATGCTCTACAGACTGTGAACATGTTGCCTCGGCCTGCTCCCTCAACAGATCTGTCTCTGATCGAGCACAAATGAGACGCACTCAGACGTGAACTCATGTGTCATTCACGAACAGCATCATCGGCACTTATATTGACTGACCGAGTGCAGCAAGGCTGGAACCGCGGTGACACAAATTGACATCCAGCAACTGTACAGCACAATGCATGCACGTTTACATGCTTCCATTCAAAGTTCTGGTGGTAACACCGGTTATTAATGTACCACAATTTCAAGTTTGTAATGGCCTATGCCGCACCTATGGTCTTTCAATTTTAAGCATTTGAGTATGTCACCAAGAAAAATGTATTCCCAAAATTTCATAACTCTTCATTACCAATTTTTTGGTGTGATTTTATTCTGCCAGCGCCGTTTCACTCTGATAGCAAGTCTTGTTTCGGCACATTCATACTTCATATTGACTCCCATATTCTGGTCCGAAGGGACTATTATTGCTGGGCTCGCAGAAGAGAATCCGAATACTAGAATTTCTTCAAATCAAACAGCCATTCATATGCATATGAAGAGGTTATAGGGATAAAGCTTCACTACCTGCAATTTCACATAACCTTAGTGTTTCACAAATGACTAGCTTTTTTATTTTTAGTGAAATAACTCGAAGGAAAAAAATTGTAACTGTTTCAAATGTGCATTAAAATGAGAAAGCAAGGGTCATAACCTCGACAGGATTAACTTAACCTGTATGTTCTTCATTGCAAATGAGGCCAGCTTGTTCCACAAAGATCGGTAACTTGCATTAGTCCTCCTTGTAATTGTAAGGACGGGAAGGGAATCCATGCTGAACTCCACTTGATCCATGCTACTAGAAATACGAGACTCTGAACTGTAACATTGTTGTAATTATCATCTACAGTGATAAAATAGATTATTGCCAAAGTCTACTACAGAAAAAACGCGTGCACTTACACATACTAAATATATTTAAAGGTTAATGCTTAAATTTGACAACCAAACCGAAGCATTCTGTGTCATGAGAGTCGTCCAGACCTCTTTTGAAAGGGTGGAGTGAACAGTTCTAAACATTATGTCCTGTTGTCTGTTCCTCCACACCATGGACATTCGAACCATTTTCATAATAACCCCACTTCTTCCAGATGTGGCCACATTTCCCTTGTTCCGATCGGATTTAGTTTAGTCTCGACCATTCTCAGCGGCGAAGATCGAAACGTGAAACCTCCGTCGTTAGTTTTCGGTTAGGGGGGCATTCTAATGTTCTTCGCTGTGGAATCGTAATTGCCTGTGATCCAACTATTGATCCAAGATGGCTTCACAGACTTCAAGCATGTGGTTGATCGATTCTGGATAGTATCATTTAGAATCTTGTTCTTATTGGACTTCAACCCAATAATTTGCAATCAGTAAACCTTACTTCTGAGATCCGGAGGAGAAAAATTGTACAGAGCAGACAACCACTGAATGGTCTAATTTCAGTTTGATGTTGTTCCTAGCTAGGCATACATGCCTAAGGCTGGAACGTGTTTTATTTTATTTTTGACTTGAGCATAGCTACTCTAAATTCAGACCATTGCTTTCTTGCAATGGACTTTCATGGTTTCTCAAATGGAGATACCTTTAGTAGTGTCGAAACTTAGGTCAATATACTAAGCCGTTATTTGGCTGTAAAATTCCTATGTTTGAAAATTATGTATGGGTGCTGAGAAACAGCCTTGTTTAAAACTGTACACATACGTCTCCCACTTGTCTAGAGACGAAAGCCAACATTTACATATCAAGTAAAGCTGAACTATCACAATAACTGATTTAAAATTTTATATTGTGTGTCACAAGTTCACAAGGTATGAATTAGTAGACCGCATATCTTGATCAGAAGCATAATACTTGACTTAGAAATACAGTATTGGGTAATAATATTGCAACACCATGAAGGCGGAATGCAGAAAACGTAAACTGGATATGCAAATAATTAGCACTGCAGCCCAGTTGTCCAATGTACACTCGAGTAATTCCATCAACATATTGTTTATAAAAAAAGATTATGCAGCAGGTTTCTCATTCGAAAATAGCATTTGAATGTTGGTTGCTTAGGAGACTTGCTCCGAGTCAGAAAGGAGAAACGTGTATTAGAAGAGATAGTTGGCTGATTGCAAGAGCATCGTCGCCTATTGAGGTTGTTGTCAAATGTTGAATGACATTGTTGCACCTGTTGGTCAGAATGTTAAAACTGGAATACGAATCTGGATACAATGGTTTGAGAACGGGCATACTAAACGTCTTGCAGCATCTAAGTGACCACATGTGAATAGCGCCAGAGAGGACAGACATATCGTTCGCTAAGCCCAGAGGTGTCGTAGGACCATATCAGGTATGAGTCGTGAGATGAGCTTTTTTGTGGGAAAAGAAGTGTCCGATCGAACATTGCTTTGATATATGGAGCACCATGTTCAAGGACCATAGTCAACGTCTTGCAGGACCTAAATGACTAGCACCTAAGAGGACAGAAGTACTGTACACCTAGTCCAGTAGTATCTTAGATCATAGCGCGCTTACAGAAAAACAATTATCGATTCGAACACTGCTATGATGTTTGGATCACCACGGACTGTCTGCATGACGACCACAGTTTCGGCTTCTGTTGACGCGACAGCAGAGCTAGGAGTGTCCATTGTGTTGTGCCCACCAGCGACACTGTACACGAGAGTGGCATAATTTCGTCCCTTCAGACGATTCTCCCCTTACGAACAGTACCATGATGGCGTGTGGAGGGGTTCCAAGAGGAACGAACATTGCCTGATTACATTTGTCATCAAGAAAAAAAGTTTCTTATATTTCACGTCTATGGTCACAGATTTGTAAGTTCCCAGACCAAAGCTTTCAGTCAGCAATGACCGTCTTCAGATCTGTTTTATTAAAAGATGTCATAGTATAATGCATCCATAGTGACATCGTCAAATGCTAAATGTCGCAGCTTGTGGGACATCCGTCATCGTCATATGGACGCAGAACCTGGCATAATTTCATGGTATGCACTTAGGTACATTACACATCAAATCTCGTTCATGTAATTAGTAGTCTATTTTTTGCAGCAATTCCTACATTTATGATGTATGAATGCCTGTGTCTCTGTCCTATCTTCATCGTTCAACATAAACGGAACTAACATAACGCAAACCTTTCGTACTTCATCTACCTGTTTCTCTCTCTAGTACTCGGATTGACAGTTCGTTCAACGTTACACGTTTGTGAGTCAAAATCTGACTGTTTACACGCTACACGCTGCCACCTGTCTGTGTCGTAGTAGACCCTCCGCTGCGCCGGAGGTATTCATCAACATCTACATCAGCACTCTGCGAGCCACCTGGCGGTGTTTGGCGGAGGATACTTTTGGTTCCACTAACTGATAATCCATGCCCTGTTCCCCTCGCTAAGGGTGCATAAGAAGAATGGCTGTATTTAATTTATCGAGTTTTTTTCTGGTATTTATTTTGTAGGATATATCTAGGAAATAATATGGTGTCCGACTCGTCCCGGAAAGTACTCTCTCGAAATTTCAATGGTAAACCCCCTCTCCGTCATACAGAACGCCTTTCATATAGAGTCTACCGGTGGAGTTTGTTGAGTATATCTGTAACGCTCCTGAGCCGTTCTTCGTTGGATCTTCTGTATCCCTTCTACCACCCATAACAGGAATGGGCGTCAGATTGATTAACAATAGTCAAGAATGGTTCCCGAGTCTTAGTGTACTCATTTTCATCAGTCTCTTGCCTAACGGGTAATTGTATCGCGATCAACAGCGTCATCACGATACATTTTCTTTGCCCTCTTATGTATATGTGAAACTGTCTCGTTCTTGCAACTCAGAATCTATACCACAGTGCGTTGCTTCAGACTAGCATCGAGTGCAACATCCATCTGATGAACACAAGATGGGAAAATGTTTCTTTGACATCTGTGAACAGTAAAGACGTAGAAGAAAAGTTGGATTAAATTAAAAGTACTTTTCTTTAGGAGTGGCCTTTCACACTGTACACACTCTTTGGCTTTCTTTCCTGGAGTTGCAGTCTTAATGGCACATCGTGTGGTGACGACAGTGGAGGTAACTACGTGCGTACAAAGACTTACCTGAGAGGGCTGAGGATGGCGCGGTGTCGGTCGACGGCGATGGCGGTGAGCGTGAAGACGCTGACGTTGACGCTGAGCACCTGCACGAAGGGGCAGAAGGCGCACATGAAGTGCGGCAGGTTCCACCGCTGCAGCAGCGCCGCCTGGAACTGCACACACCAGCCGGGTCACAGGGGGCGGCGCCCGGTAGAGGCAGAGGCAAGGGAGAGGAAGGAAAGGGCTGTATCTAAAGAAACCGTCTGGATTATACGGCGCTTCTGAAGTAATGTTGTGGGTGCTATCTAAAAATAATTTTAATCCTCTTTGTTTTGGAGTTTGTCGCCAGCTGAAACTCCTCAAAGTCGTTCGATGCGGGACACTTATATCTAAACATTTTTCTACAATGTTTAAACCGTTTAACTGATATGCTGCGCCAATTAATTTCTGTGGACGAGACGTGTGCTCACCATCTCAAGCTTAGAAGTGTACATCAGTCATAGTAGAGGGTGAAAGTGATGAAGGTTTATGCCAGAAAAGGAGAAGGTGCCTTTCTCACAGGAGTGTTGCTTCCTGCGGTGCTAAACGTATTTACCTAATGCACTGCCATGCAAACCGTAATAAAAGAGGTATGATAAATATTGGTGCATGTATTCTAATCCTACTGGAATCAATAGTTCGCGGCAATATGCCTGCTTTGTTATAGAAAAAAGCCATTTTTAATCTTACGAAGCTAGGAAGACAACGGGAAGAATGAAGTACGAACTCTTCGAATATTCGCTCTGTTTGCAAGATTCTCAACGTTTTAACACTTAAAGAAATTTTATAAATACAAAACGTTTCGAATCTCGTGAAGTCATTGTGGCATCCATAGCTTTCCGCAAAAGATCATTTTCACTTAAAACACACCTCGTTGCCGTTGCTCTTTCTAAGTATCCGTAGATTTGCCAACAGCTATGTGAAAGTCTAAAAGAAATTATTTATATTTTATTTATTAACTCTTCATAGTTACAGCTAGCATCTGGGAATCTAACAAAAACCACATAACTAGTACTTTGGAAGATAATAAAAAATGTACACATTAATTATTTACACATTTTACTTGCGAACACTATGAAGAAATGAGAATACTACAAAATACTACTGAAACTACAATACTAATGACAATATTATTAAAACCCGAAAAGATCACAAAGAAAGTTGCTGAGCAGGAACGTTTCCGGTTGTAAGTGCTTGAGGTGTTCGACCGTCGAACCTCATTTCTCTTTCCATTTTTATTCACTATGAACTTTATTTTTTTCAGCGACGTAATTTATAGACACTGAGAACTGAAATACTTGCTATATTTTGCATTTACGTACATAGAGCGTCCAACGAAACATGGCGACCCCAAATGTTTCATCAACAACTTTGAAATTGAAACACTGTTTTTGCAACATGATGTCACGTAAAGAAACGTAATTTCTGAAATTTCGTAGTTACTTGAAACCCTTCTCTCTAGGAAGATACTGATATAGCTATGGTTATAAGAAATACCTCGTTGTATTTATACAGTCATCCGGCATTTCCAGGAAAGAGACATAATCAGTTATAATACTTATTTTGGGGCGACCAGTGGAAGAAAAACGCTGAAACTGAAATAGACTGACTGAATAACCAATGAACAAATACTTCGAGGAATAGGAGACGTCATAAAACTTGCCGAAATGACAAGAGTGAAGAAAACATCCAAGCCTCTACTCTGGTTGCTAAGAAACTGCCTGCAAGTGAAGGCAGCGTTGAAGGGAAGGAGACGAAGAAGCAGAGTTGAAACGCTAGATGACATTAAAAATGGACGAAGTTATCAGCAGGTCGAGGAAGAGGAACAGGATGGGGGAAATGGGGATAACGGACAGACGATATCTGTAGTTACATGTACCAAGGAAGAAAATTCATGAGTCTGTTTCAGCAATAAATCCGTACTCAAAATTACTAATGGAATATGCCAAATACGAAACCAAAATCTTATGCACCATGCGTTATCGATTCTCTTTTTGTTTAGCCACAGTTATAAATACTGAAACTGTTGCAGGAAATAATATCACAAGTTCCTTTTTGATGACCATTTTCGTTGTATACAACTAATATGTATTACTAATCGCACTCTTCCGTTCTCGTCCTACTAAATGCCAGTTAAAAACGTAAGTCGTTCCACAAAGGAAGCAGATACTTAAATTCTTCAGGGAAAATATATTACTAGCATCAACCATTGACCAAATTTGTTAGTCATATAGGGATTATGACTTCAGAGCTTCGAAGCGATATCTCAACCACTTCACATCTGCGATTGCCATCCAAGCGTAATAGATAGACTCCCTGCAACATTCGGTATCGTCTCGCTTCATTATTGTGAGCCTAGCAACAGTCCGACTAGGGCAGTGTTTCGCAACCCTGATGATTAAAGTGCAACCCTGTGACAAATAAAAAATGAAGGTCCGATTGTTTTTGAAACATTATTACTAATATCAGTATTTCTTAAGACTGTACTATCGATTACATAAGTTAGCAATAATATTTTTCTTCAAATACTAACGTTCATGCGTGATAAAATGTATGGAGGCTACACTTTGTTAAGCAAATGTAAAGAACAACGTCTCCTTCCCATTGTCTTGCCACTACACGTACTGTGTACTTTGTCGCATTGGTGACAGTGAAACTGAGACATACATGGCCCATATACTTAAATACCTGATGAAAATGCCTTCGCTGAGTTTTTCACTGAGTTGGAGAAAGCAATAAAACAGGGGTATATACATATGCAAATGGCGATAGTATCGCATACAAAAAGAGTAAAACTGCAAATCATTGGCAGAGCGGTCATTTTTACTCAGGTGATTCACGTGAAAAGGTGTCTCTTGTGATAATGGCAGTGCGACGGGTGTTAACAGAGTTTCATCGCGGCACGGTAGTTGGAGCTAGACGCTTGGAACATTTCATTTCGAAAATCCATAAGGAATTCAGTAATCCGAGATCCGTAGTGTCAAGAGTGTGCAGAAAATACCAAATTTCAGGCATTTCCTGTCACCACTTTACGACGCAGAGTAGCGGTGTTTGCGTGGAGGTGTCACTGCTAAAAGACAAGCAACACTGTGTGAGATAAGCACAGAAATCAATGTTGGACGTACGACGGACGTATCCGTTTGTATAGTGCTAAGACTCTGACTTTAATGACCTATGGCAGCAGACAACCGACGCGAGTGCCCTTTGCTAAGAGCATGACATCGCCTCAAGCCCGGATCCTGGGATCGTGAGCATATCGGTTTGGATTACTGGAAGACAGTTGCCTGAACAGATGAGCCCCGAATTTCAGATGGTATGAGCTGATTGCAGGGTTCGAATGTGGAGAAGACTCCACGAAGCCATGTAGTGAAGATGCCCACGAGGGACTGTGCACGCTGGTGGTGGCTCCACGTATGGGCTGTGTTTGCATGGAAGCGACTGTGTCGTCTGGTCCAATTGAACGCATCATTGACTTGAATTGGTTATGTCCGGCTACCTGGAGACCATTCATGGACTTCATGGTTCCAAATAACGAAGAAATTTTTATCGATGACAGTGCACCTCGTCACCCGGCCAGAGTTGTTTGGAATTGGTTCGAATAATATTCTGACCAAGTGGAGCCAATGAGTTGCCCATCCAAATCGCTCGATATCAATTCCATGCAAAATTTATGAGACATAATCGAAAGGCAGTTCGCGTAAAAAATACTGCACCGGAAACAGTTTCGCAATTGTGGACCGCCATAGAGATAGCATGGTTCAGTAGTTCTGCGGAGGATCTCCAGCGACATGCTAAGTCACAAAACAACGCTACCTGTGTAGTGGCTACTGTACTGCTGTAGGGCCTACACAGTATTTATATGTTACATATTTTATCTCATCAACCCATCTGCCAGAAGAAGGAGCTACTGGCTATTGGCTTCCAAAGCTGTCACTTTTTCGTGGTTATTTCCTGCCTCCACTTGCTGGGAACATTTTTTTATCCATCCATACTATAGACACATCAAAAAAGTTTCGCATCACCCCGTTCGCATAACTCCTGATGATACACGTTGACTGTCGATATTGTAACACAGACACAGTCCCTTTGACTGTTCAGAGATGTAAACAACCACGCATGAGCAGAGCCTATTAGATGGAAGGGTCTGACTGCTGGGTACACGGCTCGTGTTGTCTGAAGTTCAACCATGCCTAGACGGTTAAAACCGCGGTTTGATTGCGTTCGCATTGTTACTTTGTGCCAGGAAGGGCTCTCAACAAGAGAAGTGCGCAGACGTCTCGGAGTGTCCCCAAGGTGATGTTTTCCGGACATGGAGGAGATACACAGAGACAGGTTCAAATGGCTCTGAGCACTATGCGACTTCAGAGGTCATCAGTCACCTAGAACTTAGAACTAATTAAACCTAACTAACCTAAGGACAGCACACACATCCATGGCCGAGGGAGGATTCGAACCTGGGACCGTAGCGGTCGCTCGGTTCCAGACTATAGCGCCTAGAACCGCACGGCCACTCCGGCCGGCCACAGAGACAGGAACTGTCGTTGACATGCCTCGTTCAGGCCGCCCAAGGGCTACTACTGCAGTGAATGACCACTAACTACGGAACACTGAACAGCAACGTCACCATATTGAGTAATGCTTTTCGTACAGCTACAGGACGTCGTGTTACGACTCAAACTGGGCGCAATAGGCTGTACGACGCCCAACTTCACTGCCGACGTCCATGGCGAGGTCCATCTTTGCAGCCACGACATCTTGCAGTGCGGTACGGATGGGCCTATCATCATGCCGAATGGACCGCTCAGGATTGGCATCACATTCTCTTCACCGATGAGTGTTGCATATGCCTTCAACCATACACTAGTTGGAGACATGTCTGGAGGCAACCCGTCCGGCTGAACGCCTTAGTCACACTGTCCAGCGAATGCAACAAGGTGGATGTTCCCTGCTGTTTCGGGTAGACGTTATGTGGGGCCAACGTACGCCGCCAGTGGGCATGGAAGTCGCCTTAACGGCTGTACGATACGTGAACGACATCCTCAGACCTATAGTACAACCATATGGGCACCATACTGGCGAGGCATTCGTCTTCATGGACGACAATTAGTGCCCCCATCGCGCACATCTTTCGAATGACTTCCTTCAGGATAACGACATCGCTCGACTAGGGTGGCCAGCATGTTCTCCAGACATGAACCCTAACGAAGATGCCTGTGATAGACTGAAAAGGGCTGTTTATGGACGACATGACCCACCACCCACTCTGAGAGATCTATGCTGTATTTCAATTGAGGAGTGGGGAAATGTGGACCAACAGTGCCTCGATGAACTCGTGGATAGTATGCCACGACGAATACAGGCATGCATCAATGCAACAGAACGTGCTACTGGACCACCACCTCTGTAGATATCACTGCATGGTCGCACAAATAAAATGTGTAGCTTTCATGAGGAATAAAAGGGGACGACATGATGTTTATGTTGATCTCTATTCCATTTTTCTGTACAGGTTCCGGAACTCTCGGAACCGAAGTGATGCAAACCCTTTTTTTGATGTGTGTATTTTCAGACGTTCGTTATTTTACGTGGTATCTACACATTGTTTGCAAGAGTACATACAGCAAATCAGTTCCCCATGCTGTATTTCAAGTTTTAACACTGTTCAGGCGCTTCGCAAGTGCTTTGGACAGCGTGTGTCGGCGAATAATTCGTGCAGATAACAGTAATGTTTCTTTTTGTATTTGGAAGATTGGTATTTTATCAATGTCATTGTTTTTCAATTGCAAAATAGCATCTTTTGGCGCTGCTACCAGTCTTATTATAATAATTATAATTATCATTTTTATTTGTGGCTGTGGTCAGACACAAACCGTTAGCAGTGGTCAGACACAAATCATTGGCAGTGTGTAACCTTTCATTTAATGCGGTTACAGAAGTAAATATTTTAGCAGTTAAGTGTTTTACAAACACTAAGTGTAGTGTACACACTTTAACTTGGATGATTTTAAACGGAAATGCAGAGTGTGGTTGTAGCAAATTCTCTTAGGTAGAGGAGAGGCGCAGAGGAAGTTTATTTTGCAACAAGTGTCTATCCTCAATGTTGACAGTCAACTTTATTTCCTGAAAAAGAGTTCAAGGTAATAATCGCGATGCACTAAGAATTGTTTCATTATTTTATTAAAAAATGTTGTCAGAAATAATCAGTACCTATAGTTTTATTGAGTCATTAGTTGGTGGTCGAAACATCTACAAAAACAAAATATCGTTCATCTTTCCACATTTTAATAATAAGTGGTCTGGGGTAACGGTCCCAGAAAGGGAACAACAGACCCTGCATATGCTGCCGTTAATACCACAGGACAAACGGCTGCGTTTGGCGTTATGCCGTGACCGGGGAGCATACTCTACTGGCAAGTGGCTACGCAATTGCGGCGGTGTTGCTGGGTGCATTATGTGTTGGCACCTCTAGCCATATGACTGTATATCCACCACTGTCGGACATGATCGTTTTGGTGCTCCACGTATTGTGGTGTGAGTAGGCATAAAGTTGCATGGGCCATTCACCGGTCGTCATCGCTGTCTATGAAACAGACGAATGAGAAGGAAAGGGAAAGAGTGAGTGGGAAAGCAGTGACTTCCAGCCACATAGGGCATCGTGAAAACGCAATGGTTGAAGTTGAAAATTTTTGTCGGATTAGGACTCATACTCGGCTTTAATGAAAGGTCGCCTTAAGCGCTTCGGCTGACACGATCCCTGACAGAACCAAAATTCTAGTTTATCGCAGCTACAATGCAGTGTCCCTCGTCCATTATCGCCTACTCGCAAATTATTCATTCCCGTAGGATTTCGGACGATATTAGTGCATCCGCACTGAAGGAAATGTCATAGAACTGTCACGTATACATATATATATATATATATATATATATATATATATATATATATATATATATATATATGTATATATATATGTATATGAGGAGTATCTGTTCTATCGGACATGTCAGAATCGAGGTATTTTGACCAAGTGCTTCGACAGAGGTAGCGCTCTGTCTTCAAAAAGTGATTCTAAAAAAGTGACAAAATTAAGATTAGTGTTTCTCTCGCCTTGGTGGGATTAATTCATGGAAAATATCCTCCAAGAAACCCACTACATCGTTGGGGAGAAGATGTTGTCCTGGATTCACCTGGATTCAGTCAATTTCACTGGAGTTGGAGACAATTTGTAAAAGATTCAGAAACGACAACTTGCGTTGCATATACGTAAAAAGATTCATATGACAAGAGCCAGATAATTTTTAACCAACTTTATGTACTGTCCGAGTATGTCTGTTGTGTTACATCGGAACCAACCAGTATTACATTAAATTTTGCATTATAGTGTAGTTTATAAAAGAGTTTTCTGCAGATAATTCAGTAGAATCACAATACGCAAGCGGTGGCTACAGATCAGGATGGCACCACAACGCCTTGGCCTTTTCGTGGAGTCCATGGGGAGAGCCGCTGCCGTCGCCATCAAGAATACTACCTGTTACAACGCAGCTGTCTAATGGCTTTCTAAACTCGAGGAACTGTCGCAATATTGGAGAATGTTCACCTCTGTGTCGCAGTTGCCCACCCAAGCCTAGGCGGTATTCATTGTCATGTACTTTGTATTCCCAGCAAAATTTCTCCTAGTCTTTAGGATCATAAAAGTGTAATCCACAATACTTTACATTGAAGGTCTTCTGTAATTGCGTCTATTCCTGCACCTGTCTTGCGTCTGGGTTTGTGTAATATTTTCTTACGTGTTAGGTTACATTGCATTGGTGATTCCATTTACAACACGAAGACACCTTGTACGAACCCGGTTGACTGTCTGGATGTGAACGCAAGTAGTTAAAAATTCAATTCATTCATATTTCTGCATTTCTCCTCTGTCCGTACTCATTTGTTTGAACTACGTAAACGTGGCGCTACGTGTATGTTGTAGCGATGGACCAAAATACAGAGCCATTATGGAGACGCAGCATAGCACAGTATATCACGAGGCGTAGGAGAGAGGCAATGTCACAGCTTCCCTTCTAGTACATGCTGCATAATCCGGTGACTACATCGACAAATGCCAGATATACGTATTCTAATCAGAGAGGCTGACTTTAAATGCATGTTGCGACCTATCGTGCGACTAATGCAATTTGTCAAGTCCCGAAACCAGATAACTTCACAGTTTTCTTCAGAGAAGATAAATTTTTAAAAAAATTGCTTTAAATTTTCAGTTGTTACCTAGTTCTAGATTTATGTCTGCAAGTAGTTTCTTGAAAACACTAAACATCCCTAAACAAGAGAAAAAAATGTACACGAAAATTTATTTGGTATAGTATAGTGTTTGAAGGAAGCACATATTCAAGCGAAATGGAACACTTACCAAGACAGGCAAGAATCTACTCAAGAGAAACTGTCGGGAGAGCATATACCGAGTTTTGTGACTGGATCATGATACGGTAACCGACCACAAACACCCATAAAGTGTTTCTCCAGATCACAGTATTCTGAGGATACATTCTTTGTATTAGATATATTTATTCTGCATCTCACTTGACAAACTGAAGGTTCACTTTCATAAGCACAGACACTAAAGATACGACCAGTTCATTTTTGTAATATCCTGTTCCAGGTTCAAAAATGGTTCTGAGTACTATGGGACTTAACTGCTGTGGTCAGGAGTCCCCCAGAACTTAGAACTACTTAAACCTAACTAAGGACATCACACACATCTATGCCCGAGGCAGGCATCGAACCTGCGACAATAGCGTTCGCGCGGTTCCAGATTGTAGCCCCTAGAACCGCTCGTCCAATACGGCCGGCTCCTGTTCCAGGATATTTGGAGGGCGGGTGGTGGGCGGTCGCGGTATTCGGTTCTTATTTGAGTCTGGAACATTCGGTTAAGAGTTTTGGGTTTAATATGGTCCAACCATTCGAACATGAGTCTCAAGGTAGCTACGCTACCGTGTATAAAGCACGGTTTAAAAGCCGTCCACGTAAATTGAGTAAATGGTTTGATTCCGCTATTCCAATTGGGCTGACACTAATTCTCGGCTATTAGCATCATTTGCACATGCAGCCTTCGGATATTTCCTGCAAAAACCGTCACCCTCTTTCGAGTTTTACGTGTAAAAACTCTTAAATAGCTCCGAATTAGAGAAGGATTGATTGTTGAAATTTGGTCTACCAGTCTATCGGCATGATAGGTTTTACCGTCTGGATTTGAAAATACAAGTTTGTCTGAGCTGTTTTAGGATTGCATCACTTCTGTAGTTCAAACTTAGGTTTTCTGTTCAAATTTTGCACAGAGGTAGAAAAATGTATAATGTCAAAGGAAATTTTTTTAGACACTAAACTTTATACGTTGTCGACCTGTGATGGTTTAAAATCGATCTAAATGTACCCCGGTCTCACGTGATTTTAATACACGGAAACGGTTTAATGTGAATCTCATAAATATAACATGCGTTCTTACGATAAAACCGGACACTCGCTTTCAAGAGTCTAGATTCATTTGGATTGTACGTGCATAAAACACTTCTCCTTGTCAGGTTCCTTACACGCGCGCCAATTCTACATTTCAGACTTGCGCGAATTGGTTCAGATTTCTGTAACAAGGTAGAAGGTACATGTAACAAATGGTCGTCCTGTTGTTTTGTGAAGGCTGTATCCGTTGCCACAATTACCCTTCTTAAGTTGCACATTACATGATGCAAATATTGTTGTTGTTGTTGTGGTCTTCAGTCCTGAGACTGGTTTGATGCAGCTCTCCATGCGACTCTATCCTGTGCAAGTTTCTTCATCTCCCAGTACCTACTGCAGCCCACATCCTTCTGAATCTGCTTAGTGTATTCATCTCTTGGTCTCCCTCTACGATTTTTACCCTCCACGCTGCCCTCCAGTACCAAATTGGTGATCCCTTGATGCCTCAGAACATCTCCTACCTACCGATCCCTTCTTCTAGTCAAGTTGTGCCACAAACTCCTCTTCTCCCCAATTCTGTTCAATACCTCCTCATTAGTTATGTGATCTACCCATCTAATCTTCAGCATTCTTCTGTAGCACCACATTTCGAAAGCTTCTATTCTCTTCTTGTCTGAACTATTTATCGTCCATGCTTCACTGCCATACATGGCTACACTCCATACAAATACTTTCATATTATGGTTATTATAAACCAATTTTTCAAAAATATTTTATCGTTCATGTTTTACGTGCGAAAAATAGCACGTTTCCACATGAAACTGTATTCTTAGAAATGCTTTGCATTTTGAGCGCTGAATTTGCCTATAATTAAAAATAAAAGATTAATAGAGTTGTTTATTGCTTCGTTTTTTATGCTTTAATGCTTTTATTCATCAGTGGCTTAAATTATCTAAAAACCTCTGGACTTGCAAAACAATGGACGTACCAAATTATAATTATGCCTAACCCTGTATGAAATGATATACTGCTTTATTAAACACCTAAAGATTTAGCGATATCCACACAGAAAATTAAGAAAACTCGAAAATTGCTATAAAAATAATTGTCAGCAAAAAGGTCGCCTTGTTTTTAACCAGCAGAAAATGTCTTACTGCGTTTACTTCAAAAACTACTATGCTATCTTGCAGAAAAAGAAATTTAAGTTCATTAATTTTCTTACAGGACTAAAAATCTGACAGTAATTTGTGCTACATACATTGCTTCGCCATTCTTCTGCTAATTTCAGCCAATCATACGCCGATTTAAATCGGATTCGTCGTCACAAAATTAGCGTCAAAAGTATTCACGTGAGTTATTCTAGCGGCGGTTTCTGAATTTTCAGTTTTTATCACTGTATACTTAAATTACGGAATGACAAGAGATAATAACAAGATATAAGCATTTCAGTAGTGTATTATTTGTTCCGCGAATCGTAGCATTTGCGATATAGTACGATTTTAAGTTTATGTATCTGATACGGTAATATTGAAAGTTTATCTGGTAATATAAACTAATTACATACATTATTATCAACTTTGCAGAGTACTAAATATTCCGATCGGTACCTTATTTAGGTTTGCTGTTATTTCGTCGACTGTGTTTAGTTTTTATGGTTACTTTCCATCTGTTACTGCATTCAGTTATATATGTAATGAATAAAATATGTGTGACCTCTAAAAAAATTAAAAAAAAACACTAATGAAATTAGACAAGGTATTAAAAATGAAAAAAATATATAAAACAGAAAAACAAAATAATAAAATATTGAAACAAGTAAATAATAAAACAAAACCTCTCTCTGGCATGTGACCTTTGCGTTATGGTGAGGCTTGTGTGCTCTGAGGAACACAGTGGGCTATACTGGACAGGTTCAACCAGACCACGCAGGTAACCTTAGAGGATCCCGACTAACGACGTACAGCTCAAACAACATGGCTCGCAAGGCAATATAAAAATCTGTATCGGATCACTCGTCGCCCGAGTCAACAAAAATCTACATCGGATGCCTAGCAATGGCGGTTTAATGTCAGATTATGGTAGAGTAAACGTTCTGAACCAGAACAGAAGCAGTCCCTACCAAAGCTCATAAAAAGACAAATATGTCCTCTGCAGACGTAGAGATGTAGGAAAATGGAACAAGCTTTTCGACTTGTCTGGCAGCTTCAGTGACATTAAAATCGAAACACTTTAACATAATCGCGATTTTCTACGAGACAACCCTAATTACCTAGCGGAGTGAGCTCCATTAATTGCAAGGCGTTGGCACACCTGCATCTTTCAGTTTGTCTTTCATCGTCTCTGATCTTGTGCCCAAAATCAGTAAAACTCGCCACCCATAGTACACAATACGTTTACGGCGGAGGAGCGTACATTTAACAGCCAAAAATGTTGTTCCGGTGGGATAAAATTTCTGGCGTGCATTTTTGTTCCTCAAGGGACATAATTTTTTTTCTGTGCGGGGCTGGGAGGAGGATTGATCTTTTCCCCGAGGGGAACACTTCTCTCTCAAGCCTACTCTCTGTTACGTGTATAGTGAGGACTGTAAGAAAAAACAGCACGGATTTATGTCCGTCTAGAGTGTGGGCTGCATCTACAATAGGAAGTTACCGAGAGTAAGGCGTGCATCTGTAATTGGACGTATCCTAGAGTGGGGACACAGGCATCCAGAACATTAATGATACATTGTGTCATATTGCACAATATGACAAATGACATGTTGGATGACACGATGGCGTGTCGTGTTATGTGACATCGTGCATCATGTTACCTTACTTGACACGATGCACTAATTACATGACCTGTGCACTAATATTAACACGTAAAAAAGCACGAGTATGTCAAGATGTTTAGATTTCAATACATTTAAAGTTGTGAGATAAGTCGAAAAGACAGTTGCCTTCTTTTACATGCCTAACACTGCCCAGGACAAATTCGCCTTTTTGTAGTATGATATGAATATTTTTAATTGTGGTAACATGTGTCTAAATTTTATTGGTTACTGAGGTACAGCTGGTTACAGAGGTACTTTTTCATTTTACTTGTCAGTACTCCGCTTGCTATGGGTTTTGATGGTTGTGCTATTTATTGTGAAAGACTGGATTTGACTGAAAGAATTTCAACCACCAATTCTCCATTGCTGGCCAAGTAATAGTAGTAGTAGTAGTAGTAGTAGTAGTAGTAGTAGCAGTAGTAGTTGTAGTTGAGTAGTTATTTATGGCCTGATAATAAGAGTCGGGTGAACCGACCGTACTAGGTGCCTAACATAAAAATCTGAAAATTTTGTCAACTGTTCCAGTACAATACTGATACTAGGTTGCTAAAATAGTGATCTGACCACGCTCAAAATCCAGATTCTTACAGAAATGAAGTTGCCTGTTACAGCGTACGATAACGCAAAAGCTAGTACCTAACAAGCGTTTAGTCTATGAATAAATAATGCTACCTATTTCACGTAGTAACCATTAAACAAAAACGAGTACTGTACTCAAAGGGCAACTAGTTCATCACAATATCACACTTCTCTTTCAGTACAATAAAAGTCCTTATCGTCGAAAGAAACACATTGTGCAAATTACAATAATAGCGACTTGTAATTTATGTTTTCGGTATGAAAATCAATCCAGATTAAGTTCTGTTATTTTGATCTGGCAGAAAAAACGTCAAATTCCAACAAAAAAAAAAAAACAACAATTCGCGTGTACAATGTTTTAATCGCATCTTCTTCTGGTACAACAGCATCTATAGACGACGTGCTGTCCAGCTCGTTACTTGATTTCTTGCCTTCACCGTTCAAGCCTCTTGCATCCAAGAACATATCCCTCTGGACCGTGATACCGTGTGACGGCTCTTGATTTATGTGTCGCCGAGAATTGTAACAAATATTACGAAAACAATTGAATATAACGACTTTAAAGCACATACAGCCCTTATCTTATAACTCAACAATCATTTCCAATCCCTCGTTCCTGTACCCCGTTTTCAGTTAACACTTTACCAGGGAACAAATATGCAATCCTACGGTGGACATAATAGCACCGTTATACCGTTTATTTATCGACAGTAATTTTCCTATTAAAAATTTAACTTGAAAACAGTCTTGACAGTGTAAAGAATTAAAATAACTTTGGAACATTGTTGTGCAAACAACAGCGATCGATAAACACACCTAAAAATTTAAAATAGAAATAGAGGGGATACATAGCACAGAAAATAACAATCGGTCACAAACACACAGAATACAAGCACACTGAACACACACACAAGCACACATGGACAAGGAACTCTCATAACAACAAACAGCTGGCACACTACCACCTGCAACAACAAAGCAGCCCATTGAATAGCAACACACTACAAAAAACCAAGGGCTAGATGTACCCTACGGGACAGACAACTCAATACAGAGAAGACTATGGGCAACCAACACAAGCATAAACAGACACAACACAGCTGGTATTTATCAGCTGACATACTGGGACTGTAAATGAATTTATATAGGACAGACAAGCAGAAACTTTAATCCCGAGAAATAAAACACGGAAGATCATTAAAAGTAAGATCTATTATTCTACATTTGCTGTACACCTTATGGATGTGACACACAGCCCCACAAATGTCAACTGAGACTTTAAAATTCTTAAACGCAGCAACAGCTCCCTACAAAAATTAGTAACAGGATACTATTTCCAACCACAAAAAGGCGTTGTTGGAGGAAAACAAATAATAAATGCATACACACTTTTTCACGACGGAACTCTTTTCTCTGCTCTTGAAGAACAACAAGACAACACCAGTCCATAAACATGCCCAATCCACCCTCTCCAGAAACACATACACACACAATATGACAGATACACGTCACAAAGTTTCGGAACCGCCACCAAGGAAATATGCAACTGTTCAGCTGTCTGCCATATTGTTTCTGTATTTTGCAAACAGTGACAGTGAAATGAGGAAACCAGAAAAAGTCAGCGAAAAGTATTTCAAACAGATATGCACACACCATCTTCCACAAAGAATTAGTTAATATTGGGTAAAACCATAACAGTCCCAGTCTCAAGATTTCGAAGTAAATTACTGTTCTACATTGAGTTCTATTTGGTTGCTGATGATGCTGTGAAAGAAACCAATTACGATAAAAAATATAAAAATCAATGATTACCACTGTAAGTGGTAACAAAGTATATATAAATAACTCTCTTGGCTTTGAAATTTGTAAATACTGACATAAAGACTCAAATTTGTGTTTGTAGAAGTGGTAAAGAGCGTTTTTACTGTTCTATGAAACGATCATAGAAAGTATCCAGATGACGCTGAAACATCGGCGAAACATGTCTGGGAAACAAAAGTTAAAAATTGAGTTTTGTTCATGGTAGATCCTCTCCAAAATCAAATCTAAAAAATTTGAAAGAAGTGTAGTTTTGACCGCATTAAACATGTATTTTAATTTTAGAATGTGACCGGTGTAGATCTGTATGAGATTATCTTCATAACAGTTACTCCATCAGGACTGGCGGTGACACAGAGACGCAGCAGCTCTGTGAAGACGTGAAGATCAACTGATGTTGTTTCCGTGGGCTATGTTTCCAAAAAGTGTAATTTTTCTTTTGAAGCTGAAGCTGCGTTTGAGTTTACACAGTTGTATTGCTCATGTATAATTATAATTTGTTGGGCGACTGCATTGTATCCTTAGAGCACCCAACACATGTTATCAAACGCTGAGTATGCCGATATGGTATTGGTGTACTGGTTTGTAATGGAAACGCCGCTGCTGCTCCCAGAGACAACTGTTGACTGTTTCGTAAGAGCAGAGCACCGAATTCGAGTTTTTCGGTGTTTCGATTAAATTGCATGAGATGTTGCATTCCCCAGCTGAACGTGCAAATCAACACAGTGCTGGTGGAGTAGGAACGATTCTGGTGATTGAACGTAGTCCTTCATCAAGCACATGCAGAATTTCTACACGTATTTGTCTTCTCCATAAATATGCACATTCTCTACACTTATCATTCACAGCGGACTCTGTACCTTCCAGAAGGAAACAGAGATAGACGATTAGAGTTCTACCATTGGGCAATTTTAAATCTCCGAGCATTCCCATTAATACTGTATACATTCGAAGCAACTTTCACCTACCAAGCCATTAGTAACAGTGGCAACTCACATCAGTGGTCCGACAGAGACCAACGTAGTGTTTATAGAGAGATATATTCAAGAAGAGGCCTCCCTGTAAATGTGTTGTATTGTATACCAAACAATCAAGTTGAGGGCCTGTTGCGTTAACGCATCGTCTTTCAGCGCTCCATTACCTAGACTTCCTTGAACACGAACTTCAGCTTCTTTTTAAGAGCTACAATCATTTGTGTGTTCTTCTGGCATAATTAGGTCCCTGCCATTTCCATTCCTCAGGTTACGTGTGTGAGGTGTCCCTTATTTTGAGGGCTATTTAATTTTCCAAATTTTACGTTTTCTGAAACTTGGGAGATAGCCGAAGTCAAATCGCTGTGTTAAGCAGAGACGCAGAACAAGCTGGCAATGAGCAGAAAGCCGGTATCGGTGGAGGCACAGGTAGCAACCGGTTAAAAAAATGGCGATATGGTGAATTACGAGAGCGGAGAGGGGCACGCGAGACTTTAGCCGCATCTTAGTGATCAGTAAAGATGCAAGGGAACAACTATTGTACTGGCGTGAAGGGCCCGTCTTGCTATACTTTATTAAATTTTAATAATGACAGTCATCTTTTGGCGCAACTGGTACTATCAGAAGCTTAGGGGTCCTTCACCAAATTAACGACACTATGTAGTACATTAGTTATTTCAATAAGCAAATGGACACTGTAAAATTTCAGAATATGTACGAAGACTTACAAAGTGTTACGAAATATGCCAGGCATATTGGCGGCATTCCAAGATCGCCAGTATGCAACAGGACGTACTCTGATCTTGTTCATATGTGAGAGTCGGCGATAGAATGTACTCAGATACTGTTAAGAAATTCAGCTCTCACAACTTAATAGCCTCGTGGCAGGATTTGTTTAGTAACACGAAACTGTTACTATTTTATGCTGTTGAGAAATAAACACACTGTAATGGCAATTCACGACTCATTTCATTGAAACCAGCTACCGGTACCAGTAATTACAGGTGCACAGTGAATTTACAGATGGACTATTTCGTCTAAAAATGTGTGTTCTAAAGAGAAGATTTAATTTGGAGTCAATTCATCGTAATGAAATGTAGCATGCGACATGACTGAAATTTGTATTTTGCGGGTAGCAACATTGGATTAACGTTGTAAGAGCCGCGGAATGCGAACAGTGTGTCGCGAAACCGAAGACGTCCATAATAGAGAAAGGTTAATCAGCGTCCTTGGATTGCGAACATTTCGCTTTCACAGGTGAAACCAAATGAATAGTTATGAAGAAGAGCTCGCGGGAAAGAGGAAAGAGGACAGTGGCAGCAGACATGACGATGGCAGCCTCGTACCGAGATGAACCAACACAGCACCCTGGGAGGGCGCGAGAACCACGCTATCGTCGTGGCAGAGACGGGGTGAAACGAAGGTGCAGAGTTCAATGAACAGGCGCAGAGTCGTCACATTCTCCAAGCACTTAGGTCGAGTGGAGACAGAGGAAACATTCATAAAGTAAGCAAAGTTTACCGCAGTTGTATAAGGATGTGAAGAATGTTTGTAACATAGGACGATATGGTGGTTAAAAGTGGTAGAACAAGCCAAGAAATGAGAATAAATTAGTAAGTAAAAAATGCAGAAATGAACAATGATCAAGAAGCGACAAAATCAGAGGAATACATTGGTTACTTATATGAACTGCCTAAATGTAAAGGCGACCACTTGTGTAAAATAACTTAATGGTAAATGAGACGCAGATAATGGCTCAAGTGGCTGTGGGCCAGATAGAAAAAAGTACTGGAGGCCAGTACTCAGGAGATTATCGATGAGATGTAGCTAAAAGAAATGAAACTATGGGTACAACATGAAATATTCCAGATGCACGTACTCGAGGTGTTAGTAAGAAGACGCTATTAAGTTTGAAATAGGGAATATTTTCAAGGAAAATCATTGCAAGACCTTATGAAATTTATGAGCGATGAATTTCTTAAAGTGAAGGAAATCAATGAAAAGGATAGCTTGTCTTTTACGGAAACTAAGCAAATATTTATACGTAAATGAGTTTATTAAAAGCAAAACAACGAATGAGGCAACTGACAAAGTTGTTAGGAGGACTAGTAGCAAACCAAACAGTACCAACAAGACAACAGAAAAATTCTTTGGGGAATGTATAAAAAAATTTATGAAATAAGAAAAACCATTCAGGATAGTAACACACAAACATATGATGCAATAGATGCTTATATTAAGAATGTTAACAAAGATTCTAAAAAAGCAGATGAAGATTTCGAGGAACTGTGAAAGAACGGAAGAAATTGACCAATGAATTGTCACGTAGGATAATAGCTGACGAGACAACAATAGTATAATATAGTAAATATATTTTGGATTTCACAGTCACAGTCTGAACGCTTGATGCTAGTTTTGGAAAAGAGAAGGAAAAGCACAATGCAGCATTCTACGAATTGAATGATAAAATAGGTGAAAATGAGTGTTCATTATCTAACAGAATTGAATCAGTTCAAGGTTTTGCCACTAATTTTACAAATTAGGCGTCTGATAAAGTAGCCGGCATTCAGAAAAAGGGTGTGTGATTATACTGCCACAGGCACTGACGTCTTTGCAGAGAAAAAGTGGAGAAGAAATTAGATTTAAAAATTAAAAAAATTTGATGACTGTAAGTAAGAATAACGGAATACAGACAGCCTTCATCTGATTAGAAATTAATGACATGTGGTGTCCCTCAAGAATGTACCTTGGGTCTGTTACTTTTTCTTGTGCACATTAATGAACTCTCGTCTGTTACATGCGCAGTTGCTAAGTTTGTTTTGTTTGCAGATGATACAAGCACTGTAGAAAGTAGCAAGATGATTACAGATTTATAAGTAGCTACTAATCAAATTTTTTCAGACATTAATAAATGGTTAAATGCTAAATTCCTCTCTTTAAACATTGAAGAGATCCACTATAAGCAAGAGATTTCCTTACTGCATGTGTATAACATATGAAGATATGCAGATAGAAGTGGTTGTCAGTACTAAATTTCTAGTATTACAATGTGATAATAAATTCAGTTGGGAAGAGAATCCCACATAATTAGTAAAGCGCCTACACAAGTCTGTATTTACAGCGAAAGAGATGTCAGATATAGGAGATATAAATATAAAAACTTGCATATTTTGCTTAATTTCATTCTATTATATCATATGGGATCATTTTCTGGGGTAATTCATTAAACTAAGCAAAAGGTTTTACTGATTAGCAAGAATCATTTGTGGTGTAAATTCAAGAACATCATGTAGAATCCCATTCAAGGAACACTATATTCTAAGCACTGCTTCTCGGTATATTTATTCCTTAATGAAATTTGTTGCAAGGAATATATCTCTAGCTCAATTTATAGTTTCAATACTAGGAATAAGAACAATCTCCATAAAGACTTAAAATCACTTAACTCGGTCGAAAAAGGGGTCCAATATAGAGGAAGACGCGTTTTCAATAAACTGGTAGCAACCATAAAAAACTTAATTTCAAATAAAGCAAGGTTTCAAAGACTTTTTTATTGGCAACTCCTTCTACTCTATAGATGAATATCTTAACAATGAGTATTAGAACAGCTTAAGTAAAATGTTTGATAGATTTCAGTTTTGACAGCACTTTGTCACAATAGTCGAAATTAGGTATTTTGTGTATGATAAATTTGTTAACAGTGCATAACACTTACTGACTGTGTATTAATTCTGTAAATATTAACAGTTCCAGTTTATTACCTAATTTGACAGTCTTCTGACAAATGATCGGGAGAGTAGGTATAGTATTCAAATGTTTTATGTTTTTTATGCAATTCTTTCTGACATGTTCCACAACCACGAGAATCTTCTCGTTTCCTGGTCTATGGAACGAAAACAGAATGTAATCTAATTTGAGAGCTATTCGTCTGAGAGGAGCTTTTCACGTAGTGTGTACCATAGTTACAATGATTATTTTCAATGATATTATGAAAAGAATCTACACTTCGATAGCCCACTAAGTGAAGAAAGCCTCATTGCGGTGGTACTGGTTAAACTACACGTAAGAGTAAAATGAAAATTGATAGCAATCCTTTAGGAGAAAACAGAGGATATATTAAAACCTCTGTGTCAATCAGATGCAACATCCAAAGAAGAGTTCACCAATATCGTTGAGGAGATGTGAACTGGAGATCTAGAGAAAATACAAACAATGGTAATCTTAACCGGAATCAGATTGCATTCAGGGAGAGAGAGAGAGAGAGAGAGAGACATAACAATTGGTTTCACATACGAAGATGAGGAGGGTGGAATCGATGAGGTTCGAATTCCCGTGGTAACAGACGATATGAGGATCATGAGGAAAGAAATGATGAGAACAGAAAGGATAGTGATTTTTTTTTGGAGGGGGGGGGGGGGGTGGCGGGTGTTACTGAGAGGGAAAACTAGAGAGGAGTTCATGCTGGGTCCCAAAGAAACTCAAAGAGTAGATGGATCGGTAGCAGTAAAATGGTTGATAAAACAGGACTGGGGAGACTTGAGACAAGCCCTTTTAGAATAAGATGAGTGTAAAGTTAATGAGTAATGTCAACCAATCGTAGATGTTGAGATCAGTGGAAATGAGGCAGTTGAGGTCGTTGACACGGGTGATGAGGTATGTGTCATTACAGAGGGACTTAACATACTAATTGTGAACGGAAATGAGTGAGTGGTATTACCTCTGGAGGAAGTTATGCTTGCAGCAATTGATGGCAAAGAGAGTAAATCGGGAAAGAATCAAGTGCTACTAGAAGTGAGAATTCAGTTCATAATGTTGGAGGTTAGAGCTGTGGTACTACCAGTTCTTCATATTGGCGTCATAATACTAACTAGTCTGTTAAAGACCATGCAGCTCTTACAGATTTCGAAAATATCAATATAAATATAGAAGTAAACAGTACGAAAAGTAGATTTGGCAATAGTGTTAGTCCTTTAAAAAAAACAGGTGGGAGATGATACATGAATGTTTCCCATGTGAAATATGTACAAGAGCGATGGAGTAAGGAAAGTAGTTTGAAGTAGAAGTGACCGATGATGAGGCAGAGGATAAAGTAGGTTACATTACCTCAGCGGAAAAAGATAATAAAATGGAAAATTTGCTTATAAAGTATCAAAATTTTTTTCCAGCAGACCGGGATTCATGAGAGGTCAGTCTTAAGAATTTAAAGTTAAACCGCAACAGCCGACTAAGCTGAGACGCCACGTGATGTTGTATCCATGAAGGAATGCTATAGAGAAAGAAATTTAAAGAAATGGTTCAAATGGCTCTGAGCACTATGGGACTTAACATCTATGGTCATCAGTCCCCTAGAAGTTAGAAATACTTAAACCTAACCAACCCAAATACATCACACACATCCATGCCGGAGGCAGGATTCGAACCTGAGAACGTAGCGATCACGCGGTTCCAGACTGAAGCGCCTAGAACCGCACGCCCACACCGCCCGGCGAAATTTAAAGATCGCAGTATTACGTGTTATACAAGGTGGTCAGAAACAGTGTGAAAAGACTGTAAGGATGCTGCATCGAAGTTGTGCTAAGAAATAACTGTTAAGATAAAAATCGATACGTAGTGCAGTTTCCGAGTTATTTAGCATTGAGGTTGGCCAATACGTTGTGCCGTTTCTGAGTTATTCAGCGTTGAAGTTGGCTAATTGGGCCGTTGCACTCACACATTCAACCACCTGCACTTGCAGAAAAGCTGTAATTAACTGATATTTGTGGGTCAGGGCGTTAACACCTGTGCAAATGCTCATTAGCAGTTAAAATACGCCTTTTTTATAAGTGTAAATATTAATACATGTAGTCAAAAGCTGTTTGTTCGGTTTGAACATCCAAACGGAGAACAAGTTTGGTGATTCTGTCGCTGGCAGGCTGCTCGAATTTGCACCTGCGACGGCTAGATGGCATAACTTCAGTGTTAAATAACTCTGAATCGGCGGGATGAATGGAATGTTTTTCGTAACAATCATTTCTCATCACAAGCTTCTCTGCAACACCCTTACTATCCTTTTCAGACTGTATGAAACCGCCCTGTAGAGATGTCGAGGAGTTAGTAGTGCAACCCTTTTGTGTACGCGACGAAAAAGGATGGGTTGGTGAGGGTGACATTAGGCGCGTTCAAAATAAAATAACTGAACCACACAACGACAAGCTGGGAATACTGGAAGAACTTCCACAGAAATCTGAGTGTACTAGCAAACTGTCCATCCTGATTTGACGACTGGCTGCTCGCTCATTCACTTCTCACAAAAGTGCTGACAACCCACTGCTTTCGTGTAGGCCTCCAGCAATAGCTCCCAGTTCAAGGTAATGCTGGATTTCGTACCAGCGGCCGAGTTATTACGTAAGAATACTGTTTAAGTGGGCTACACCGTTATTTATGCCAATGATTGGCAAGAGCAATACATGAAGTTTTGGATGGCGTTAAGCGAAAGTCATGCAATACTTTTCAGAAGAGTAGACCGCCATTTGACTGTGAAGTATTGTATTTATCTCTTGTACTTTTCAGTTATATCGTTTACGCCATTGTCTGATGCAATGTTAAAAGTTTCTGGACCATTGTTAAGATATATATATTAAGGGAGTCCAAAGAAGTCCTGCAAGTGTAAGGGGGTGTAGACGGCAAATAACGTCTCACTGTTTAGAGCAATAAAAAAAGTACCATCTAGTCGTAAAGTTTCGCTAAAAGTGTGACGATATGTTGAAAGATGCTATCATGCGTTCTGATTGGATGATAATCAAACCGCACAAAGTGAGAGCAGAAAAATTAATTTTGTGTACATTAACTAACGAAAGACTATGTTACTGATGATTACCACCAAAGAACTCTGTTTAGAGAAAATGTTTTCAAATATTGTACTTCCTGCTTCGGAAACTAAATTTAAAATATGTCCTTTCCTGCGTTACTATGTATCAATTGTTTAACCATGTTTAAAGAGATGATGATGGGTATAGACATTTCGAGAGCATTCGAAACGGAATTCTAATATTAAATGGAAATTCATAAACTGAGATTCAGTAAGGTTTTGATACTTACGCAGAGTTCAGTTATTTTTGGTATCTCTCTAACCAGATCATTTAAAGGAAAAGACAAAAGACTTTTGTTTAGAATGGCTTATGAATACATCTTACATCCGATATGAAAGCTGGAATCAAAGATTAAGTTTACTGCATGTGAAAGGAGGAGCAAAGCACACAATGTACAGGATTATCCTATGACCTACAGCATCGTCGCTTTATTGTTTCCAAATTTGGAATTATGTTTGGAAAACCGGAATTTTTAAAAGGAAACACCGAACGTGGTGTATGATGCGTCCTTTGTTTTAAGGGGTGCATATTTACCCAAAACCTATCTTTATTGGAAGCCGGCAGCCTGCAGGAACACGCTTCCCGCGGAGGCAGGACCATCATGAGAGTGGACAGGGGAACGAGAGCCTTGAGAGAGGATGTTACCTGACAGTAAAGAGGTAGGGAAGCCAATAGCGTTCTGGCGCAAAATGCTGATTCTACTTTATTAAACAGTAAATGTTAATGTATGACTGGGGCCTCCCGTCGGCTAGACCGTTCGCCGGGTGCAAGTCTTTCGATTTGACGCCACTTCGGCGACTTATGCGTCAATGGGGATGAAATGGTGATTGACAGGACAACACAACACCCAGTCCCTGAGCGAAGAAAATCTCCGACAGCTGGGAATCGAATCCGAGCCCTTAGGATTGACATTCTGTCGCGCTGACCACTCAGCTACCGGGGGCGGACTATTAAACAGTAATGATTAAAGTCATTTTTTGACACAACTAGTACTAGGAGGAAGATCATCAGGGATTCACTGCAATAAGTACGCTATGCAGTAAACTAGTAAAATCATCAAACAAATGAATACTGTTAACTTACCGAACATTCAAGTAGGGCTACGGAGTGTAACGATGAAAGCACGAGATTATGCCAGCGCTTGAAGCTCACAAGTCACTGATAGAACGTACTCTGAGTTGGCACATACTTCGAGTCGGCGACAGAATGTGTTCAAAAAATGGTTCAAATTGTTCTGAGCACTATGGGACTTAACAGCTGAGGTCATCAGTTCCCTAGAACCTAGAACTACTTAAACCTAACTAACCTAAGGACGTCACACACATCCATGCCCCAGGCAGGATTCGAACCTGCGACCGTAGCGGTCGCGCGGTTCCAGACTGTAGCGCCTACAACCGCTCGGCCACCTCGGCCGGCAGAATGTGTTCAGATAATGTTCAGATATGATATTTGGCTTAACCTTGCTCTCGGAACATACTAACTTTGAGGAAGTAATCGTTTCAAAATTGTAAGCTGTTACTACACTCCTGGAAATTGAAATAGGAACACCGTGAATTCATTGTCCCAGGAAGGGGAAACTGTATTGACACATTCCTGGGGTCAGATACATCACATGATCACACTGACAGAACCACATGCACATAGACACAGGCAACAGAGCATGCACAATGTCGGCACTAGTACAGTGTATATCCACCTTTCGCAGCAATGCAGGCTGCTATTCTCCCATGGAGACGATCGTAGAGATGCTGGATGTAGTCCTGTGGAACGGCTTGCCATGCCATTTCCACCTGGCGCCTCAGTTGGACCAGCGTTCGTGCTGGACGTGCAGACCGCGTGAGACGACGCTTCATCCAGTCCCAAACATGCTCAATGGGGGACAGATCCGGAGATCTTGCTGGCCAGGGTAGTTGACTTACACCTTCTAGAGCACGTTGGGTGGCACGGGACACATGCGGACGTGCATTGTCCTGTTGGAACAGCAAGATCCCTTGCCGGTCTAGGAATGGTAGAACGATGGGTTCGATGACGGTTTGGATGTACCGTGCACTATTCAGTGTCCCCTCGACGATCACCAGTGGTGTACGGCCAGTGTAGGAGATCGCTCCCCACACCATGATGCCGGGTGTTGGCCCTGTGTGCCTCGGTCGTATGCAGTCCTGATTGTGGCGCTCACCTGCACGGCGCCAAACACGGATGCGACCATCATTGGCACCAAGGCAAAAGCGACTCTGATCGCTGAAGACGACACGTCTCCATTCGTCCCTCCATTCACGCCTGTCGCGACACCACTGGAGGCGGGCTGCACGATGTTGGGGCGTGAGCGGAAGACGGCCTAACGGTGTGCGGGACCGTAGCCCAGCTTCATGGAGACGGTTGCAAATGGTCCTCGCCGATACCCCAGGAGCAACAGTGTCCCTAATTTGCTGGGAAGTGGCGGTGCGGTCCCCTACGGCACTGCGTAGGATCCTACGGTCTTGGCGTGCATCCGTGCGTCGCTGCGGTCCGGTCCCAGGTCGACGGGCACGTGCACCTTCCGCCGACCACTGGCGACAACATCGATGTACTGTGGAGACCTCACGCCCCACGTGTTGAGCAATTCGGCGGTACGTCCACCCGCCCTCCCGCATGCCCACTATACGCCCTCGCTCAAAGTCCGTCAACTGCACATACGGTTCACGTCCACGCTGTCGCGGCATGCTACCAGTGTTAAAGACTGCGATGGAGCTCCGTATGCCACGGCAAACTGGCTGACACTGACGGCGGCGGTGCACAAATGCTGCGCAGCTAGCGCCATTCGACGGCCAACACGGTTCCTGGTGTGTCCGCTGTGCCGTGCGCGTGAGCATTGCTTGTACAGCCCTCTCGCAGTGTCCGGAGCAAGTATGGTGGGTCTGACACACCGGTGTCAATGTGTTCTTTTTTCCATTTCCAGGAGTGTATTTTATGGTGCTTACAAATAAACGAGTCGTAATGACACCCCAGGAACTCTTTCATTGAAATTAGCTACCCACACCACTGATTAGAATTTCAGGTTGCCTGCTGTTATCTTCAGAAGAATGCAATGCGCTACAAGATCTGCTTTTGGAGACATCTTATAGGAGAGCTTCACACAATACAGGAAGGAGGAAACCCTACGCGCCAATTCACTAATGTAATCAGAGAAAGGATGATCTTAACTTGTAGACTCTCTGTGGACAAGCCTTTACTAGTATATTAGAAAACTACACAACAATCTACGGAATAGTGACTGAACTGAGAAATTTGTATAGAGGTTGAAATACGCAAGGGGATTGTGCCTACGCAATCTAAATTTATTGTTTCCCGGAAGGTGAATCGGGAGAAATGGTCACGTATCTTAGCCAGCAAGGTAACAGAATATTACCTCTTTAGCACTTAACTGTGAGGATCCTTCAAATGTAAAGTCTACAAACAAAAATACAGAGAACGTACGAACCAATGGTTTGTGTTATAAATGGTGATACCCTCTTTAAAGAACGCCAAAACGACGTCAGATGAAATACGGGTGGCGTAGTCAAGAAAATTCAACAGTGTATTCAAGTCGGAGGCAGAATTAATCAACATCAACCATTAACTCTATCGTTTCCCTGTGCTTACCATATTTTGTGGGTATATTTTGTGTTAAATTCCACGGCCGTTCCTCAGTGAGAAAAATGGCACACGTTACATGAAAAGTTTCTTTTTTAATAAATCTACCTCCTAAAACACCCGGTATCCCAAATGTTCTGTGGTATGGCATAAATGAACCAGAGCTCTTCATGTTATCCGTTTCCTCACGATTTTACAGCACTTATTGCTATAATTGCTTTTTCACCGCTACAAAGATGAAATAAATTTGTTTAATCGGACTCAGTGAGATTTATGAAAACTCTTTGGCAGTGGAAACTACTTAATATTCACTGCGCTGTAAAACTATGTAGATGATGGGACAGAGTTGAATTTTTAGTAAGCTCGACGTTGTACGTGAACCTGACCGAGCCTAACTATTGATGCCTTAAGCGTGTGTGATTGTCGAACTTCCTTTCGAAATCTTTAAATGCTCTTACTCATCCTCTGAAAATAAAGAGAACATATGACAATTGCTATAGGATACAAGGGTGATGAAAACGTCTGGTATCCTCAGTATTAAAAATGCCTCTTTATTATATCGTGGATGAGCGGAGGTATGGCCAAGCCTGCTTCCTATCAGCAGAATGGGATTCTCCCCTTGAAACGGGAAGAAATAATAGTAATGGACATCATGTGAGTTTACGTCGCAGAGCAATCTATTGCATTAAACAAAGGTAAATTGGAAACGAATGAATATGGGGAATAATGAAAACGAAGTGGAGCCCTGTAAGCAGAAACTTGTACCTTTATTTCAAAAGTACTGTTCAGAACTTTTGGGACACTTGTCACAATGCAGCACAGGGCAGAGAGTGCTGCCTCATAAAATTTTGTGGGTGTGTAGGGAATGAATTAGAAAATTACTGCTTGACGTCCTCATCAGAGGTAAATCGTCTGCTTCTTTTGGCCCACAAAAAATGGCATAATCGAAGGTCGGTTGGATGGTTGATTTGGGGGAGGGGAGAAAACAGCCTGGTCATTGGTTGCATCGGATTAGGAAACGAGAGGATGGAAGTTTCTTTCTAAGGAACCATCCCGGTGTTTGCCTGAAGCGATTTATGGAAATGACGGAAAACCTAAATCAGGATGACCAGACTCTTGTTTGAACCATCGTCCTGCCGAATGTGAGTCTAGTGTGCAAAACACTGCGTTTGGTAAAATCGCACGGCATAAGATCCGGACTGGGTAACTGAGGAACTCTCATTAGAATGTCTGCAACTGCTCCTTGCTTTCGTTTTCTGTATGGGCCCTCATGCTATCGCGTAGCGGATTGCCATTGGGGATGATCTGCCCTGGTCGGTTTGATCTGATAACTTTGCGGAGCGTGGTTAGTGTTTGTGAGTATCGCTGTGCATTCACTGTTGTCCATTGCTGCTGCAAGTCGATAAGAAGACAACCATTTTAGGTAATTCCCACAGTTGTACGGACAGCCTTGGATTTTTGTGTGGCCGCTTCACTGGAGACTTTGTCGTTTGCACTTGCATTCGAAGCGGTGACACCAGTCTCGCCTCCAGCGGCAGTCAGTGACAGGAACTTATTTCCTTCCTTGCAAGCCTCGCAGATATTTCAGGTAGAGTCCCAATCGACATGCTGCGTATAGTGTTTGTACAACGTGAGGCTCCCGCTGGGGGCATACTTTTGCTAATACCTCTCTGGTCTAATTAATGGCGTGAACACTTCCCATCCTCAGTTCGACCTCTCTGGTAATAGCTGCTGCAGTAAGGAGCCACTCTTCAATAATGAGAGCATCCATCTGTTGGACAATGGCATCGGTAACTCGGTGTAACCTTCAAGTCCGCGCATCATAGGGCTCCGACAAGGGTCCTTCCCTGAATCTCTTGAGCTACACCTTCACCGTTGTGATGGACATGCCCTGCTATCCATACACTTGTGACATTATTCCATGAATTTCCTTTCCCTCACCCCTTTCGCTATCAGCAAACGCACTACCTGATTACTGTGAGATGACAAAAGTGGGCCGACCGTTGTGGTCGAGCGGTTCTAGGCGATTTAGTCCGGAACAGCGATGCTGCTACGGTCGCGCGTTCGAATCCTACCTCGGGCTGTCCTTTGTTAGGTTTAAGTAGTTCTAAGCCTAGGTGACTGATGACTTCAGATGTTAAGTCCCATTTTTGAACAAAAGTGGAAAATCTCCTAATACCGTTTCGGACCAGATCTGGCTGGGCGCAGTGCAGCAACTCGATGTGGCATCAACTCAAAAAGTCGCTGGAAGCCCTCAGCATAAATATTGAGCTATGCTCCTTCTACAGCCGTCGACAGTTGCGAAAGGATTACCGGTGTAGGATTTTGCTCACGAACTGACCAGTCGATTATGTTCTACATCTACATCTACATCGATACTCCGCAAGCCACCCAACGGTGTGTGGCGGAGGGACTCATGTCGGGCGATTTGGCAGGCCAAATTCATCGAGTTGTCCAGAATGTTCTGAAATAATGCACTGTCATCCTTGAAAATTCCATCGTTGTACGGGAACATGAAGTCAATGAAGTAGTCGAACATATCCACTACCGATCATGATCAGTTCAGCTGGCGGACCGTGTCCAGTACTTATAAACACAGCCCACACCGTTATGGAGCACCACCAGCTTTCACAATGCTTTGTTTACAGCCTGAGTCCATGGCTCTGAGTGCCACGTTCGAACCGTACCATCTGCTCTTACCACCTGAAATCGGGACTCACGAGATCAAGCCACGGTTTCCCAGACGTATAAGGTTCTACCGATATGACTATGAGCATAAGCGAGGCGCTGCAGGCGATGTCGTGCTGCTAAAAAAAGGCACTCGTGTCGGTCGTCTGCTGCCAAAGCCCATAAGCGCCAAATTTCGGCACATTGTCCTAGAGGATACGGTAGTCGTTCATCCCAAATTGATTTGTGGGTTTATTTCACTTTGTGTTGCTTCTCTGTTTCCACTGACAACCCTATGCAAACGCCGCTACTCATGACGTTAAATGAAGGCCGTCGGCCAGTGCATAGTCCGTGGTGAGCGGTATCGCGTGAAATGTGGAATTCACGGCACACTCTCGACAGTGTGGATGGCGGAATACTGAACTTACTACTATTTCCGAAATGGAGTGTCCCATGCTCCTAGCTCCAACCACCATTCTGTTTTCTACGTCCGTTAATTCGCGTCGTGCGGCTACAGTCACGTTGGGAATGAATCAAATTAGTACAAATGACAGCTGCGCCAGTGCACTGCCATTTTATGCTCGTTCATTGTGTACACGATACTGCCGCCATCTGCGTATATGCATTTCTCTACAAAATGATTTTGGTCTCCTCAGTGAATGCTTTCCTTGTGAAGCTTCCATTTCCGTTTCTTCAGCATAAATCAGTCTAATCTAAAAGCCGTAAATTCAACTAAATACCTAGGTATTACAATCACGAAAAACTTAAATTGGAAGGAATTGGAACGTTGTGGGGAACGCTAAACAAAGGCTTCATTTTATTGGCAAGACACTTAGAAAATGTAACAGATCTGCTAAGGAAACTGCCTACACTACGCTTGTCCGTCCTCTTTTAGAATACTGCTGAGCGGTCTGGGATCCTTACCAGATAGGACTGGCGGAGTACGTCGAAAAAGTTCAAGGAAGGGGAGTTCGTTTTGTATTATCGCGAAATATGGGAGAGAGAGTCACAGAAATGATACAGGATTTGGTCTGGACATCATTAAAAGAAAGGGGTTTTTCGTTGCGACGGGATCTTCTCACGAAATACCAATCACCAACTTTCTCCTCCGAATGCGAAATTATTTTGTTGACACCGACCTACATAGAGAGAAAAGATTACCACGATAAAACAAGGGAAATCAGAGCTCTTACGGAAAGATATAGGTGTTCGTTTTTTCCGCGCGCTGTGTGAGATTGGAATAATAGAGAATTGTGAAGGTGGTTCGATTAACCCTCTACCAGGCACTTAAATCTGATTTGCAGAGGATCCATGTAGATGTAGACGTAGATGAATGACTGCAACGACGGTGAAAGCGCGCCCGCGCTACCTGTGTCATCTCGTGGATGTACGCCCGTTTCTCTTCAGCGGCGAGTTTGTGGATTACGCACCCTTCTAGGGACTACACCTTCTTCGGCAGGCAATTAAATTACGATGTTATCAAGTACTTTTATTCTACAGCCTACAAATGGTTTCTTTTTGAATGCATCTTGCAGCTTTTAGAAACGGTTATAAGTATTCAATGCCCAGCGATGGATCGATATGAGATAAAAATGAATGTAAAAGAAACAGAAATTTCGAAGGGTTCGCAAGCGCAGTGTACTGGTAATCGGCGCATGGGCGATGCTGCATAGATGGAAAATGCCGTGTCATAAATGAAAATGGCGGAACCCATACAGAAGGCATTCTGTGTCTTGGAATTTAACGATTAAAGTTCTCTCTTCACAGTGTCAGAAAGGAGAATAAAGCACCTCCAAATGTCAGGAGCATTCGGTGTTGGCATCTGTTTTCTAGAGAAAATAGATATTTGTGCAAAGGAAAAAATGCCGCCCTGTGATGTTCATCAGTATGAAATCATGAACTTCACCTATTGTTAGAACATAGTCCACGAAAGTCGACATATGAATGCAGAAGGAAGATACACATGTCACAAACAACAGTTGGACATGTTCTCGAAACGAAGGAGATATTGAAATCAAATTTTATAGAAAATCGAGCAAGATAACTATATCAAACGTACATAATACGCTACAGCAGTGCTGGAAGCCTCGAAGAAATATTTACTGGTGCCATTTCTAACGGTGAGGCATCCTCCAACATAAGTGGTAATATTACAATGCACAACACTCTAAGTATAGGAAAGACTTCGTGTGTAATTTAACACCAACGTGACTCACCAAAATGTTTATGCGCCCTGCGCACGTCAGCACATAAGGTGTTTGATCCATATTTATTTCTTGAGCTGTTTCAAAAATCATTTATCTATACGTGCTTGAGCAGTGGTTGATGCCACAGCTTTACGTGGGTTCAACGTATTACACCTAATAGCAAGGAGAGTATCCCTACTTTTGGCTTAGAAGGTTTGCATACTTTTAAATCAATATCTTCTAAACTGTGGGGTCGGTCATACTGGACATGACAATGCTGTCCTTTTCTCTTGGTCTCATACATCACAGGACATGTCACCAATGTAGTCTCTTTTATTGGGCAACGTGAAAGATATTGTACATATGTTTATTTTTCCGGAAACGTTCCCTGAACTCAAAATACGCAGTCCTAATGCACACACGTCAGCGATGCTGCATCTGCTTCGGAATGTGTTACATAACATGAACCAACAATAAAAGAAATAAAATATTAGCACTTATATGCGCAATAGTTGTAACACACTCATTTGGAATCGTCCTGTAAATAAAAACTGTGTCCGTAGGTCGTGCAGGGTCCTGGAAACAATTTTCATGGAGCTCGTTCTCTGTTCGTAACTCCCAGCGGGAGGAGCTAACGAGAGATATATCAGGAGCGTGCTATTGCAGCTCCATCGTTTGCGTCAGACTATGAACCGTTAACTGTTCCGCCCTGCTATTTCTCCGCTCAGCACGCTCGCTTTCAAATGCATAGTTAGGCTACCTCCACTATAGATGCGAGCGCACGTTATAATTTTGACTGTCAATAAATCTCTGTAGCTACGCGCTTCAAGCAGAAATCGCAGAAGAGTACACATTCTATACAGTCTGCACCTAATGTGATTGACGGCGCCACAAACGACTCCACTTCGTGGATGACGAAAGACTGTTTGAAACTGCTGTAGTTTTTCTGAAGGTATCCTGGAACGTACACTTAACACTTGCAAATTGATCAGTGCATACCAAATGATCGAATAAAAATGCATTTGCGGTAAGAGCTTACTCGTTGTACTTAATAAATGTTCTGAATTGTAATTGGAATGTAGAAACTGCACAAACATGTGCATGGCAAGGATTATTTCCAATGAGGTCTCCGTTACGCTAATCAATCTGTGTTCTTCTCAGTTCACTTACCTTTTTAGAACTGGGCCACCACAGTCAACTACAATTATTTTCTTCTGATACTGAGAGTCAGTTTCCAATTGTGCTAGCGAAGGCTAACCGTTGCCACCACATAAACAATAGTCAAAAATGTCTGTAACTAGGCTTGCCGTAAAAGCCACTGTGAGCAATTTGCAAATAGTTCCAATTTTAGTGGAATTGCTAAGATACAGGAGATGATAGTAACCTTTCAATCTGCTTATTCTGCAAAGATTAGCTTTTTGTTTAATTTTCAGTTGGCTTACGTTGCCAGTATTTAATTTGAAATTGCTTATAATGACTGAATTAGTGACAGTGAATCTTGAAATATTGATTAGATAGCTTTCAAATAGATTTTCAGTCTAGGATTAATTTCATGTGAATTTTCCGATTATCTATAAAAACATTATCAATCTTCACTGGTTTTCTTTGACGATCTACGAACATATTATCTGTGATATTTAAGGTGAGGCTGATCGGAAACTGCACTGGACTGTGTGACAAAGTCGTAGAGATAACTATGATATAAAGGTAAAGATATTTTAGTTGACATTATGTTTTTGGCACGGAAATTCAGATACTGGCAACTTCGTACCACATAAGTGCTTATGAAAATTGTTTCCTTTGGTATTCTAAAGCTGCTTACAATTTGTGTGGGTGTATTTACTGTATGAAAATTGCTCAGTATCTTTTGAAGTGGCTATTAAGTAAATTTATGCCTTTCACTTGTGGTGTGAATGATTCCAACGTACGACGAGTCTGATGTTGTAGAACAGAGACAGGGGGAGTAAGTTTGAAGGCTGGCAGAGTGATTCTTGAAAGAAGACTGATTTTCTACAGTCTGCTTTTGTGTAGTAATAATCAGTAATCAATCTGTGCAGATTATGTGCATAATAAATGTTCTCAGGCACCTAATTTATGGCACAAAGTTGACAAATAGCGGAAATAGGTCTTTGTAGGTCACTTCATATTAATCTCTTGTGGCTTGTCCGCAACCAGTGTTTCATTTTCTTCGTATGTGGAAATGAACTTTCAATAGTGTAGGGTTTTCTGTGGGAGCTCCTGAAATTATTATATGAAAATTATTTAGAGCTGAGGCTAAAGAATATAATAGTTTACTTTGTTTCATGAATACAGCAGTGACTTTGTGCGAGACTGTGGCTTGCTTTGAAGTTCTGTGGTCTCTACAAAATTTTCTGTAGGTTTTCTCAAACAGTAATGTGTATAATATTTCACCGTAAATATTTTCATTAATTCTGTATGTCAATGTCTGCCATGCTACAGTTCTTAGTGGTACTGCAGCAAAATCATAGATAAGTAGGCTAAAAGTATTTTGTGTATTCCCATTCCCTTGTATTTTTGTGAGCCTTCTCCACAGATTACATTTCGTCTGTGTGAAGGAAAAATGATTAATTACTATCAATAGTACTGCCTGCATTGGCAGATGGAACTTGTTGTGCACTTTTCAGAATTTTGAGAAACAAATGCCCCCTTCGCCTTCTCTCTACCTCGTCAGGTATAACTCTACGATATGTTGAATTATATAGTCGAAATCGAATATTCTGAGATAGTTTAAGACATTGGGATTAATGATATTCAGTAATTTTGGATTATTTTTTGACCGACTGTTGTCTTTGTAAAATTGTGGAGATTGGTCCTGTGGTAGTATCTTTGGGCCCTCACAATTTGTTTCCTCTTTCTGTTGTGTAATACACCTTGTTTATGACTTCTGTTGATGAATTTAGGGCATATTTCTAATTTTAATGCAAATTGCGTAGGGATTTGTCTGACTGTGATTTGATAATTTCTCTTGCGAATAAATAACTCTGTTCCGGTTGAACGATACAGTTCAGTTGGCCTGAATTTTTTCTTTTGTTGGGACATGTAATGCTGTAAGTCATAGATGTTCATTTCCTTGTTTTATGATCTAGGTAACACATAGTTGTTGAAATTTTTTTGTAAAGATGGCTATGGACACCTCACATCAAATACAAGCTAAGAGTAAGATGGTTAATAAGTGTGCTGAAAGGGTAAATAACCACCTACCTGAACTCCACTTAAAGATATTAGAGATATTTATGTGTGTGCCTGAGGTGATTGTTCGCATCAAGCTTAGAGGTTCACATAGGGAGGAAGTTTGTGTGATACGAAGTACAGGTTAAAGTAATGAGCGGACAATGTTAAGGGATTCAATTTGCAGTAGAGCTTCTGTTAGGGCAAAACATTCAGAGTTGATAGTACAGTTTATCTGTGGTAATAGAAGAATCTTGTCAGTTTTAATTTCTGGCACTACTGAATACAATAGTGGTAAAGTAAATACACAGGTTGAGATTCTGAGTGAAAGTTGGTTGCATAGACTAAAGACATCCGTAAATAAGACTAGTCTTAAGAATATGTCGGGAGATCTGAAGAAACAATTAGAACAGGCGGAAGTTAATTTTAGGAAAAAGTCAAGAGAACTGAAAGAGTAACATGAGACTACTTTCGGAGATCTAATGGAGCAATCAAAGATCTGTGTTTTTTAAATAAAGCAACAGACTAACAAGTTAAAAAACAGATTCGCTGTTGTTCAGAAAGAGCCTGTAACAAATTCTCCACCGCCAGTTTAACAGAAGATATTTTAATGAAACATATGCTACATTGAAATATTCTTTCTTTTTGTATGATTATGCCTGCATAGACACTAATGTAAAGAAAGTGTAGCATAAATACATGTATGTCTGCTTTTCTGTAATTTCGATATAATGTAGAGTGCTTAGTCTGAGTGCAGATATTCAATCTTTGTAAATTTTATTAAAAGTGACAAATGAAGAGGAGCAGTTGATGCAGGGATGTTGAAATGTAAAGATGGACAGGAAGAAATTTAGTGGAGAAGAGCAGTAGTTTGCAGAAGATAGCCAACTTTCTTTGTAGCTATAGTCGGAAGATATAACGTGATCAAGAGAATTATAATACCGAGGTAGTCGAAATAGTTTGATTGTTCAGAGACGTGCGGAATGAACAAGTTGTCATAACGGCATTTTTGCAAAGAATCACTTAATTTATGGAGACACACCGATTTTAAACTATCAGCGATGAAGAGGATACAAAGAGAGAAGAAAGAGACAGTCAAGAATCAAGCCTGAAGATGCAGCAAACGAACAGTCACTGAAGACTGCAAGAGGGCAATAGTTGGAAGAATTCTGAAAGAACAAGGTCACAGCTAGTTTTTGCCACAAGGACGTGAATACTCGGCATATCAGACCAGACTGTGTACGAAGAAGACAACGGTGTTATATCGTGTACCAGGTAAAATGGGACTGTGAACTACCGCAACGGTGCGTGCTTAGTTGTAAGAAGCGACTGTTTGTTGGTTTTCGTGTTGGATGAGGTGGACTGTAAGCAGATTAATTATTGTCAAATCATTTGCTGTGAGGATCAAAGTATGCATTAAAGTTGAGAGTGAAATGTTAATAAATAGGCTGTCTAATTTTATATGTAAAATCTATAAGCTTACCCAGTAAATCTTATTTCCGTACTACATCGATAGTATTTAATGAAGTTTACGTAGCAAAACGGCGCGAATGGGAAACAGTGGGAACTGATAGCACAGATCATTTGTGAAATAGCTTGTCAGTATCCTGATGTCTTCTTACTTCATTGGATACATCCGACATAATATGGATACAGACTGTCATCTGCTGCTGCAGTTCCATCTCAGGTGAGGCGGAGCGGAATCACATTGGTACTTATTTTGGACGCAGCCACCATTTTTGACAAAACAATGAAAGCTAGAACAGAACTAAAAACTATACGCAGCAGACGTCATTTACAGATAGATAAAATTAAATGACAATGAGATTAGTGAGAGTTATTTCTGGACAACAGTTATAAATCCATCTATATTCTACTTGCATTCGAATGTTTTCCTTCGCTGCTAAGCTCGAGTAGTAAAACATACTTACTTCAATGCAGAGTGTTAAATGCGTTTCATTCGCGGCTTTATCTGCCTTGACAAATATTGTAACTGAAACTAATTTGCACAGATATATCCGTATAAGTAATTTGACGTCATGATTCATTAACGGAGACTGAACTTGATATACATGATTACGTGCGTCGTAGCAGTGATCTTAAGATAGGCATTTGATTTTACCATTTGTTCCTGATGTTCACTTTTACCTATAGACTACTCGATGTATTTAATAACTCTTGACAGTTCGAAAGGTATTAGTGTAACGCAGAAAAATCCACTCTTCTTACGTTGATGCACAGCTATATGGTGAAGACAGATAAGCGACCACGTCGTCATGTTTGTACCTGTTGTAGATAAGTGTGACGCGTATTAGTGAGTGGAATTACGTCAACTGTCATATGTGAGAGTATAAGTGAGAGCCAGGTGTGGATTCAGGGAAGGAAATTGTTTAGTACTAATCTAATGCAGGAGACATCAGCTGGCTTAAAAGTAAAAATTCGGTTGTTGATTACTAACGATGACAGTTATCAGTCCATCAGTCAGTCCTTCACACTTGTATCAATGAAAAAGCGATATTCAAGCGCACTTTAGGTGGGTTCTAATGTTATTTAGTCAGCGATTTAGGCTTGCATTCAAATTTATAATCTGGAGCCCACAGTATACGGACGAGGCGGAACTTGAAGGGGAGTATGAGACGAAGTTCACTCCATCAATGAACGACTTACTGTAACATAATGTGACAAAAGTAACCTAGGGGAGAAAGTTATAGATTGAAGAGTCATTACTAGCAGAGTTAAATGTTTTAAAAGGAAATAAGGAAAACCGCAAGGAAGGTATGTTAAATAATGTAAATGGAGGTTTGACAACAGAAAATTTAAGGCAGTTAGTCGAACAGGTAGTAGACCACGCGTTAGCTATCCAGAAATTGGAATAAGGAGTGGAGTCTTGCAAAGAGAGGGTAGATGACTTCGAAAGTGCTATGGCACAGTTATCTATAAATAATTAATATATTTCTGACAACACAACACCCACACGGCTTGGAGAATGAAAAGAGGCCAGGTTCAAGAATGTATGTGCCCGGTTCCATTTAAGTGTGGCAGTGGTGAGGGCGGTGGTTTCTGAATTCTTTTGAGAGTAAGATGAAGGGTGGCAGTAGTCTTAGAATACTTCTGGGAGTTGCTGGTAGTCAGGTGCGTCTTTAGCCGGGCTCGCCAGAAAAAAGAAAAGTTCTGAAGAAGTTCAGATAATTCAACTTTTGGTCGAGTTGTTAAGATTCAGAAGAAGACAGCTTTGTGCGGAGAAGGACAAAATGATGTATACAATAGGTCCCTTGTATGTGTGTGTGTGTGTGTGTGTGTGTGTGTGTGTGTGTGAGAGAGAGAGAGAGAGAGAGAGAGAGAGAGAGAGAGAGAGTGAGCGTGTGTGTGTTTGTGTGTACGTATGTATGGATGAGGTAGGAGGGAAGGGGAGGGAGAATTTTAATGGAAGATTAATTAAATTAAATAGTTGAGAGGAAACGCATCAATGGGGGAAAAATGCAAGCTAGCTCCAGGATTTGCGTGGGGAGGTGGAATTTCCGAATGCAGGTGACACTGGCGATAGACATATATGCCAGTGGCCGAGACCGACTGGGCGCCGCAAATGGGCTTTATCCATCTGCTGTGGTGCAGTGCAGTGAAAGTGGATGCCTAATTGGCCGTGCAGCATGGAGGAAAGACTGGGCGGTATATCCTTGGGGTACCTGGAAGGGGATCGCGAAGAGACCGATGACGATGTCGGCCAGGGCGAGGTTGGCGATGAAGCAGTTGGTGACGTTCTGCATGCGGCGCGACGTGGCCACGATCCAGATGACGAGCGCGTTGCCCAGCACGGCCACCACCGAGATGGAGCCGTAGCACACGGACAGCAGCACGATGACGCCGGCGGGCACCTCGAACAGCGACGACGCGCCCGCCGCCGAGCCGTTGGCCAGCGCGCGCGCCCACACCTCGTCGTAGTCCCACGTCGCGTTCTCCAGGAACAGCTGCGCCGGCGGCGGCGGCGGCGGAGGCGGCGACTCCGCCATCTGCACACCAAACACCAGCCACCTGTGTTACCTCGCTGACGAGAAACCGTCGGCACTTTGCAAAGTGGCCGCGTCATCGGCCACCTGAGGTGTCACCTCACATACACTGACAGTAAAATAATTCGCAATACCAAGTAGTAGTTGTACGATATAAACAAAAGACGTTTTTAAACATCTGAAAGATGATGTCTACTCAAATCTCGTACCCGTCACATAGAAGTGGCGCTAGCAGCGCCTCTGTGGGAATGCTAATCAGGATTGCTTCGAGTACACGAGCTTCAGTTTCCTTTGAGATATGGCGTGGTGATTTGATGTTAATCAACAATATCTTTAAAGCGATAAAACCGTCGTTATCAACACCTAACTGAGTTTGAACGGGATAGTGTAGTAGAGCTACGAGAAGCTGGTCGTTCCTTGTGCATTACAGCAGAAAAACGTGGCAGGAAATTACTCACTGTACATGACCGATGGCGAAGGTGGTCACGAAAATGTACGGTCGCAAGATGACTAGGTGTTCCACTGGCCCAAAGCCACGGCCATCTGCCACTTCAGTAGTGTCAATCGAGAGTCCATTTGCTGAAAACTGATTCTGCCTCGGCTCCAGTGATGACCGTGCTATGCTTAGAAGGAGGCCATCTGAGTTCCTGCATCGAACCTGTCTGCTTGCTAGACACACTGGACATGCACCTAGAGTTATACTGAGGTGCGATTAGGTATGACGGCAGGAGCACTCTCGTTGCTATATCACGCAATCTGACAGCTAAACTGTACATCCACCTGGTGGTTCGACCTGTTGTGCTGCCATTCATGAACGCCATTTCAGGGGGTGTTTTCCAACACGATAACTCTCGCCCACATTCCATTATTTAACTCGACACGCTCTACAGAGTGTCGCCGTGTTGCCTTGGCATGCTCGGTCACCAGATATGCCTCCAGTTGAGGACATATGGGACACCATCGGACGACAATTCTAGCGTCATCCACAACCAGCATTAATCGTTCCTGTATTGAACGACCAAATAAAAGAGGTATGGAACTACATCCCACAAATTAACATCTGCCTACTGTAAAACACAATACATTCTTGTTTGCATGCTTGTGTTAAACATGCTGTCGGTTACGCTTCTTATTATTGCACCAGTATTTCACATTTTCAACGGCTTATTTCGCTCTTACATCAACCTGCGATCTTGCAATGTCAATTACCTAAATACGTTACGTAGAAATGTATCCCGCCGCGCGGGATTAGCCGAGCGATCTGAGGCGCTGCAGTCATGGACTGTGCGGCTGATCCCGGCGGAAGTTCGTGTCCTCCCTCGAGCATCTGCGTGTGTGTTTGTCCTTAGGATAATTTAGGTTAAGTAGTGTGTAAGCTTAGGGACAGATGACCTTAGCAGTTAAGTCCCATAAGATTTCACACACATTTGAACATTTGGAAGAAATGTATCCCCAAGATTTCATTGCTCTATATTAAAGACTTTTTTGGAGCTTCGACTTTTTTCTGTCAGTGTATTTTATTAGGGGGTTCATAAGGTAATGTCGTAGTTTTACATTAAAATCCAACAAACAAACTGTTAACAACTGTTAACTTTTAGTCAATGATGTCATCACCCTAGTTATGAACAAACGTTTGCCATCTAGTGTGCAATAAGGCCTTTCTGTTGACAATCACTGCGAATTTGTCAGTTTAATAACGTGCGTCATGTCATCAAGTTCTGCACAGTAAAATACTGTATTCACAGTTTCTCCATATTTCAGCACTTCAAAATCAAAGACACCGCGAATGTACAACACAACACACCTGACATAGCTATACGTCGTGGCTATCCACTCGGAGACAGCCATTACCTTTTGCGTTCTGGATCATCACACAGGACCATTTTACATCTCCAATCAGTAAGCGATTAAACAGCGCTTCTGGACTCCACCGGTGAAGCAGTAATTTGCATCTGATGGACATGTTGCTATATTTGTGTTTACTAGTCTGCCGCGAATGTTCATGCATGGTCAACCAAGGTTGTTGGAGAGTGTTTGACAGATCCTCAATTGTCTGACACGGATTTCCTTCCACTCCCGTCCTTAGCAGGTCATTGTTTGTTTAAAGTTGCTTGTCTTTGTGATCGGTACGAGTCAGAAAAAGCAATACTACCGGAATCTAAATTAGGAAACCACTTAGCGAAAGACTAACATCGCTAAGATTTTCAGTACCAACTGTTGCGTCACTACCGTTGCGAAACTCAAAAAAACGTTCGCTGTCGGATATCTACCTCTGCAAAACAAAATTTAACGTTTATGTATTTCCGAATAAACGAGTCACTCTATACTTAAAATATCTTTGGCACGACACTGAAGTGAACGGTGTCATGATGTGTCAATCGAATATCTACATGCGCAGAAACGACATTACGTTCAGGTTCCCCTAATAATAATAAACTCGTAATTAAATTTTAATATGTAATCTAATAACAGAACGGGATCTTTTGAATAACACAGCAAAAATAGAAAAAAAATTGGACAGCAAAAATATTATTGACAGAATCAAACCGCTACAATTTTTCTTTTAAGAGACAGTGACCCAGATTTACAATGTTTGAAAATAATGTCCTGTTCACGACCTTCACCTACATATATCTACCAATCTGCTCTTGAGTTAACTCACTGAGTGCTATAAGATCTCAGCTTGGATTCTACGAATTTCGTCATGAATTCTTGGTTTCATTTCATCCATTTTCTTTGCCAGTGTTGTGGTGACTCCACTCATAACGTAGACCTACAAGAAAAAAATGACAGACGGCAAAATCTGGTGATCCTGGGGGACATGGAATGTCATCGAATCTTGAGATGACACAGTTTCCGAACAGTTCCGCTCAGCTGCCATCGATTGGCTTGCAGTGTGTGATGTTGCACCATCCTTTTGAAATCAGGTTTCTTTAAGTTCTGGAGTACTGTTCAATGCAGGTGCAACAAGTAATAGCAACATGTCAACATACCGTTACGAAGCGGCAGTCACTGTAATCCGCTCTTCATTTTCGGAAAAGGACAGTCCAATGGCACCATGTGACAAAACTGTACAGTCATCAGGCCGACGTGTAAAGGGCGTTCATGAACTTCATTAGGATTGCCGTCTGCCTGGTAACTAATATTCACATAACCCGTGAGACGAAAATGGGTAGCGTCTGAAATCCACAGCCTTAGCACAAATCCATTTTCCTCGTTTATGTTTGTCACAATTTGCTGACAGAATTCTAATTGCGAGTGATACTCATCCTATTTCAGTTGTACTTTCAACAACTTCTACAGATGATGTTTTAAATCGAAATGAAGTATTCGGGGAAGGTCTATCCAGACACTGCCTGCCTTTGCTTTCTTAGGAAATCAATACCGTAGACTCTGTTAGACTCTATATTCTATGGAGTACGATCACTTCTTCGGTCTCCTGTCGGTTTCTTTTCAGTGCAGATACAGTGCCTTCGAAAACTTTAATCCAAGTGTTTGTCACATGTTTCCAGGAAACACGACCATGGCGTCCTAAGGTGCAAAAACGCCGGAACTCACTGCGTACCCGTTCCAAATGGTTCAGATGGCTCTGAGCACTATGGGACAACTAATGAGGTCATCAGTCCCCGAGAACTACTTAAACCTAACTAACCTAAGAACACCACACACGTCCATGCCCGAGACAGGATTCGAACCTGCGGCCGTAGCGATCGCGTGGTTCCAAACTGTAGCGCCGAGAACCGCTCGGCCACAACGGCCGGCCGTACCCGTTCCAAGTTATCACTGCTTTATGGCAAAAGAACGCTGTTGACGGTTCCACGATTCATGATTACTAAATGGCGCAAGGGTTTACAGTTTCACAGTGCAGCCAACAGTATATAGCTGCCACTACATGTTTCAAAAGTTTCTGTTTTTCTGTATCAACCAGTAACTGAATTTACCCGTAGACTAACTACCCCTTCTGCTGTAGAAGTACAATGAAACAGTGAATCGATCAGAAAAGTATTTTGCTTGTTAGATTATGCAGCGAGAAACGCGTGTTTTTCTGTTGTGAAACACTGCTAGTGTTGACGTGATCAGAGTATGAAACTCAAGTGCAGACACCGAGATGAAAGGGACGAACGTGTGTCAGATCGGAAAGTCTTAGTCTGCGAGAAAGGGAAGATAGTGACTGTCACTCAAGACGAGGAACAGATGGAAGAATGGCCTATGATCATGGTTGAGAGTGTGTTCGTGGAGCTGATAAAATTTAACGAATGTGAAATTCTGGGCTCACCTCCATGAAAGCGGTAGAGCGGAACATCTTATAGGCGTACTCGGCAAACCATTACTTCAGGTCTAGAAGATACATCAAGAGAAGCTTTCAGCGTGAGTCAGTGGGGTGCAGTATCGACTACTAGATGTCGAAGAAAGTCTTGTTAATATTATGCCGTGGGATTATAAGATATGCAAAGCGGTTGTCCAAAAAAATTGTTAAATGTCAGTTATATGGCTATAAGCTATTAAAGGGACAGTGCTACACTGCAGCCATAATGTCCATCAGAAGTGCGGTTAATTTATATTTGGCTTGTAGTGCTCATTATTTCAAGAAATCCAGGTGACATGTATAATCACTTGCTTAATGAGAGGCTAGGATTATGTTCGGCTTGTACGGTATTACATGCGAGCAGAGCAGTTGACTCCAGCAGCTAATTTTTGGCTCATAAGATCGGAGTTCAGTGGATATCAGTATGTAGCGCACCACGCTCCACTCCGCTCCATTTATAATTTTCGCTACTTATTGTCTACTAATCTGATTAACTATACAAATCAGTAGCATGTAGGATGACACAGCAGCAACTTTTTATTGAGTAATTCTGTGTGCCTAACTGTCTCAGAGATAGCAAGAACTGTCGCTCAATCACACAGCAGCATTCGAGCTGCTGACAAGAATGGTATATAGAAGAATGCAAAATAAAATAGCCATCTGCTAGATGAGCAGTGTGGCTGTAGGAAGGGTAAATGCAGCATAGAGACACTTCGGACGTTGAACTTGATAATGGAAAACTATGACAAATCAGCTTACGTTCATAGAATTTGTTGACCTGGAAGAAAGCGGTCCACTATTTAAAATAGTACACGATGATCGAAATCGTCAGCAAAGTAGATATAGAGAAAGATCTATAATATACAGTAAAGATATGAACCAAGTCACTGAAATAACAATGAAAGATCATGCAAGAAGTGTTGAAATTAGGAAGGGTGTAGGATAGGGATGCAGTTTCCCGAGGCCCACTCTTCAATTTATACATCACAGTAGCAATGACAGATATAAAAGAGAAATTGAGGAGAGGGAATTCAAATCCAGATTCAAAGACTATCAATGATGAACTCGTGGTTAACGGAATAAACTGCCGAATGAGAACACAATATGGACTGAAAGCAAATCGATAATAATGAAAGTAGCAGAAGCTAGATTACTGATAAACCTATCACTAGAATTCTGACAATGAAGTAGAAGGTGTGAAGGAATTCTGTTAACTTGGAAGCAAGATAACAAAGACAAAAGGAGGGCGGGCATAAAAAGCAGACTATCACATACAGAAGCAAAGAGGGCATTCCTGGCCACAAAGAGTCTACTAGAATCCAATCTTATCCTTGATTTGGGAAGAAATTTCTGAGAATGAACGTTTGTCGCACAGCAACAGTGTTTTATGGATCGTGAGAAAACCGAAACGATGGTAATCCAAGTGATTGAAATGTGGCCTTATAGAAGGATGTGCATTGATAATATAAAAACTCAGATCCGTGACAGAACTGGCGAAGAGAAGGTAATGTGTGAAACATTGACAAGAATAGGGATTAGGATGTTAGGACATGAGTTGGAACATCAACTTGGTACTTGAGGGAGGTGTGGAGGCTAAAGCTGTAGCGGAAGACGGAGATTCGTATGAACGTACATCCAACAAACGGCTGATGACGCTGAGTGCAATCCTCAGATGGGGCACAGGAGAGGAATTGGTGGCGAGCCATGTGCAGCCAGTTTGGCGACTAACGAGAAAAAAAAGAAAGAAAAAGCTTTTACTAGCTACTTTGAGCACAACATAACGACATATGAACAGAAGTTGCATAGAAAATACCACGTTAGGAGGGAACATGGCCGACTTTACAGCATTTCTCATTGGAGAGGCTCTCACGGCGAATTCCCTGGCTGACGCAACAGGGAAGCACCGGACACTGAGCTCCTACTCTGGAAGTTCCTAGAACACTGATGCATTCATAGTGGACGCGGGGAAGATGCAGAATAGTGTGCAGGACTTTTTTATATTTTTGTGCGCTCTTGTAAGAATAGGAGAAGAGTATCAGTGACAGGATGCCTTTTCGTTGAGTCGTCAGCCTTCTGGCTCGTTTGACACGGCATGCCACGAATTCCTTTCCTGTAAAAACCTCTTCACCTCAGAGTGCGACTGCATCCTGCGCCCTCAATTACATGTTTGATATGTCCCAATACCTAGTCTCCTCTTAATCATGTGCACTCTAATCTCCATCTACTACCAAAAAGTTCTTTCTGATGTCTTAATGCGTGTCGTATCATCCTGTACCTAATACTTGTCAGTGTTTGAAGTATGTTACCATAATCGTCGATTCTGATGAGACCCCCTCATTCCTTACCTTATCAGTGCCCGTTATTTCCACAATTATTCTGTAGCACCACGTCTTTTCTGTTCCTGTATTCCCATAGACTATGTTTCATTACGGTGCAATGTTGTGCTCCAAACACTCTCAGATATCTTTTCTTCTTCAAATTAAGGCCTGCATTTGATACTAAAGGAATTGTTTTAGTCAGGAATACCATCTTTCCCTGTACTAGTCTAGTTTTTAAATCCTTCTTTCTTCGTCCGTCATGGGTTATTTTGCTTCCAAGGTAACACAATTGGTTAACTTGTTTCACTTCGTCATCGTCAAGTTTGACGTTAAGTTTCTCTGTACTCCAATGTTTGCTGCTTCTCATTAATCTTAACACATAGCTCTCAGAATGTTGATTCCGTCCTAAAGAAATTGTATTCCGTCTTCACCTTTACTGAGAGCAGCAGTATCATCAGCGAATCTTATCGTTGTTATCCTTTCACCCTCACTTTCGGTCCCACTCTTGAACCTTTGTCCTATTTTCGCCGTTGCTTCTTCGATGTACAGATGTACAGATTTAACAGTCCTAGCGAAAGACAGCATCCCTGTTTCACCCCCTTTTTAATCCGTGCCCTACTATCTTGTCTTTCCATTCTCCCCATTCCTTCTACATTCTTGTACATACGGCATATGACTTATACTTCCCTATAGCTTACTCCTACTTTTCCCAGAATTTCGAACTTCTAGCCCTATGTCAATTGTCAAACAGTTTTTCCAAGTGAACAAATCTTACGAACGTGTCTCGATTTTCTTTCAGTCTTGCTTCTACTATCGAGGGCAATGTCACGACTGTCCCTCTGGCACCTTTATTCTTCCTAAAACTAAACTGATCGTCATGTAAGATATCCTCAAATTTCTTTTCCGTTTTTCTGTATACAGATATGATTCTTATCAGAAACTAGGAAGTATTAGCTGTTAAGCTGATAGTGAGATAATTCCTCCGCTTCTCGGCTTTTGCCATCTTCGAAATTTTGTGGATGATGTTCTTCCGAAAGTCTGATGGTATATCGCCTGTCCCATAGATTCTGCAGGCCAACTTGGATACTCGTTTGTTTGGTACTTCCTCCTATGGTTTAAGCAGTTCCAAAGTTATGTATTGCTACTGCCTTATTTAATTTCAAGTCCTCCAAATCTCTTTTAAGTCATCCGTTCATCCAGGCCTTCACTGTACTCTTTCCACGTATACATTCTCTCCTTTGCGTTTAACAGTGGAATTCCCATTTCACTCTTAATAGTGCCACCCTTGCTTTTAACTTCACCGAAGGTTGTTTTGTATCTTCTGTATTCTAAGTCAGCCATTCCGGCGATTATTCCGTTTTCGATTTCTTCACATTTTTTCCTGTGGTTATTTCGACTTCGCTTCCCTGCACGTCCTTCATATTTCATCCCTTAGCGATAAAAATGTGCTGTATTTCTATCTTCCCAAGTGCAGTTTGGTACTTCCTTCTTTGGTCGACCAGTTGTATTTCTTGGCAGCTATCTTCCCAGTACCTATGTTCGCCTTTCAGACATCTGTTACCGCTATTTATAGAGATATCCACATCTGTTCGAATGAACTGCATATTGTGGGTATTCCTTATCGCAGTATCCACATCATTAGCAAAATTCCTCGATACTTTATTACTTCAGATCCTTGCAGACTGATTATTCCACACGATTCTCTTAAACTTGAGTGTTCATAATTTTTAAATTTTAATCAGAGTCCATGTGTGGTCCTGGCTAGGCCCTGCAATCGATTATCTGGTTCTGGAATCTGTGACTGACCATAATGTTATCAAAGCGAAATCTTCGAGCATCTTCATGTCTTTTTCAAATATATTTTCTCCTGTTAAGAGTTCTGAACAATGTATTTGCTATTACTAACTGAAACTTTTTGTAGAATTCAGTCTTTTTACTCTCTCCATTAGATTACCAAACCAATATTCTGCTGTTACCCTTCTGCTTAGACTTTTATCTGGCTTTACTTATTGAATACAGGATTCTTAAACGAACTTTATTAACTTCCGAAGTATATGGTGGCCAAAGATTAATTCAAAGTCGTGGCTGATGAACACTCGACATAGAATGTAAACAGAGTTAGCATATATTGTTTGGGGGAAAAAGCATTTGTAAGTAGGCTGTTTATGTTTTCTTTATGTAAGTAGGCTGTTTAGGTTCTTATATTGGTAACGCCGCCGCCACGTAGCGCTCTCTGTATGAAAATGAAATCACTGGCTGTGCTGTGTGCAGTCTGTGGCTAGTTTGCATTGTTGTCTGCCATTGTAGAGGGGCAGCTGGATGTTAACAGCGCGTAGCGTTTGGCAGTTGGAGGTGAGCCGCCAGCAGTGGTGGATGTGGGGAGAGAGATGGCGGAGTTTTGAAATTTGTCATGAACTGCTATATTTATATATGATGATATCAAGGTAAATACATTGTTGGTTCTCTATTAATATCTTTGATTTGCTAACTACCCCTATCAGTAGTTAGTGCCTTCCATAGTTTGAATCTTTTATTTAGCTGGCAGTAGTGGCGCTCGCTGTATTGCAGTAGCTTGAGCAGCGAAGATTTTTGTGAGGTAAGTGATTTGTGAAAGGTATAGTTTAATGTTAGTAATGGCCATTCTTTTGTAGGGAATTTTAAAAGTCAGATTGCGTTGCGCTAACAAAATATTGTGTGTCAGTTTAAGCACAGTCGTGTATAAATGTTCTAAGCGGACGTTTCATATGTCGACCCTTAGCCTAGGATACCTCACTGGAATCTTCTGATTTTTTTTCTTGTAGTTTGCGTAATTAGTGTAGCTATTGTTTATTGCTAGCGCGTAATTGTAGAGAAAATCTCCTTTGTAGTTGCAGTCTTTCATTGTTGTACAGTAAAACAGTTGTGGCCTGCATGTAGATTTGCACCAAGTATTTCGCAGCTGCAATTAACTAGATATTATTTTCAGTGCTATGTTAATGTGTTCTCTTATTTGTGATCTTCAAATTGTGTTTTTCTGTGTTGTCGTGTGAAATACTGTGACAATAATGGCGTGTGAAAAACGTAATACTAGGCTCCAAAGTAAACTGAGAAATGACAGTGAAAATGAAAGCAGTGTGTTAGCGCCACCGAGTAATGAATTAACTGATGTTCAAAGTAGTAATTTGGTAATTGTGCATAGGGAAATGGAGCGGGCTGCAAACAATGGTGTAGACATTGAAACAGGTAGTGAACAGGGAAGCATTATCGATCGATCGGTCGGCAACAGCTCGCCTCAGGGATCCGAAATGACAGGACACAATTTCGCAAATACTGTAGATTCAGGTTTTGGGTCATCACCGTTTTCTCAAATAAGTCAAGACACATTTTCTGCTTGTCAAAATGTGAATGTTGCCGGTGCAAATGCACTGCCGAAAAGCGTAGAGAAACAGATTCCAGACACTAATACATTATTATTGCAATTAATGCAACAAATGGAACAAAATCAGAGACAAATGGGACAAAATCTTAAAAAGTTAGACACAGTGGAACAAAATCTTAAAAAGTTAGGCACAATGGAACAACACCAGAGACAAACACAGCAACAGTTAGACACAATGGAACAAAATCTTCAAAAGTTAGACACCACACTTGAACAAACACATGAAGATTTAACTACTGAGTTACATAACATTGAATTGAAATGTCAAAAAGTCTGTAATGACGTAAAAACACAAATTTGTGAGCATTTTCAACCTATTTTTTCGCGGCATGAAAATGCATTACAGAATCACGAAGCAGCCATAAAAGAACTGCAAACCATTGTTCATGAAAATCATGAGACCTTGTGGGCTAAAATTGACTCAGTTGCATCTACCGATTCGGTTACGCAACTTGCAAAAACTCAGGAAAACTTAAAGGACACAGTAGATACTCTGAAACTTGGTTCAGAAAAACATACAGAGGAAATAATTTCACTATCGGAGAAAGTAGCCGAACTTTCGGATCAGGTCACTAACTTATCTACAAAGGTAGATGATGACCTGAATGACACAAGACCCGTAGCCTTCACTGACACAGAAGAGTATGAACAAATAAGAAAATTCAAACAAAATCAAAATCAAATCAATACACAGTACAAAAGAGAAATCCGGGAAGTACAAGATCAGTTGACACAGGTAATACAAGAATTACGTATTTCAGAGGATACTCGTGCCCCAATACGGGAAGAGGGACACAGAAATACAGAACAGCCACAAAATAATAACACAGGGCATTTCGGAAGTTATGAAAGAAATTGGCAATGTGCACCGAATTTTGAGATGGAACGGCCGACACGACCTAACAATGACCGATATGCGACTCGCCGACATGATGATTTTGACTATAAGCTATTCATTACTACACGTAAATTCAAAACATTTAAGAATTCTGGCAACGACATTCATCCACAAGCATGGCTCCATCAATTCTCGCATTATTTTCCTCCCAACTGGTCGTTAGAACACAGATTAGAATTTATGTGTGGCTACTTGGAGAATGAACCAGCTGTAAGAATGCGATCGTAATTCACGATTGCCACAGTGAAGGAGAGTTTTACCATGCCTTCCTCTCAGCATATTGGTTTCAAGCCACACAAGACCGAGTAAAACATAGCATCATAATGATGAAACGTTTCGAACAATCTGAATTTTCCAGTCTTATGAAACATTTTGAAGACTTGTTGCATAAGAATCAGTATCTTTCAAACCCATACAGCCCCTCAGAACTCATCCGCATTTGCTTAATCAAACTGCCTGAACATTTACGACATATTATTTTGGCAGGACGTTGCAAAGACGACATTGAAGCATTTCAGGGACTCTTACAAGAATTAGAAATTGACACTGACAATCACGGAACGCGAAACCAGGAACACAACAATTACAGGTCACATCCGTCGCAATTCCGCGATGAAAGAAATAATAACTGGACACGACAAGGCTATTCTCACAACGCAAATCGTGACCAAAACAGACACCACCCGTATGACAACCGTTGGCAGAGCAGTAATAATTACAGGGAAAGACCACCTCTCTGCGGTAATGACTATCACAGAGACAATCAGAGAAACAGACAATATGGGAACCCAAACAATTATTATCAAGGGAGACAGAATAACTTTAGACGCAACGGTCCAGCGCGCAGTTACGACTCAGGGAGAAATTCTCCACCACGTGACCGACAAGAAAGAAACTATGGAATCTACCGACATGACGACAGACGATATGATCGCAACGACAGACCTGAATTGCATCAGAACTGGCGGGATTCAAACAGAGCAGGGCCCTCTCGTCACGGTGAATTTGTAGAAGTTAGGTCTCCCAATCCCAATAACGACGCGCGCCAACAAAGAGACAATAGGCAATGACTCACACCGCTGGCAGCAACAAAACGTACTTATGAAACTGATGACGCAGCTGCCGTAGCTAGTAATTACGTTAAAATGGAAGACATTAGGGACATCTTACTCCAGGAACACGACGTAAAACTTAACAACATTGCATATCCTGTGATTCACATTACTGTAAATGGCGTAAAATTTACGGCAGTACTTGACTCTGGCAGTCCCATCTCAGTAATTAGTGAAACAGCCTTTAGCAAATGCAACAAATCGAACGATTGCCCCACACTTCCGTTACGTAAGATTAAATTACAAGGTGCAATCTTTGGAAAAAGTGTAGATGTACGCCAACAAACCAACTTAGAATTCTTTTGTCAAAGCCACAGCTTCTCTACGAACTTTCTTATTGTTCCATTATTGTGGACGGAAATTATATTGGGAGTAGACTTTTTGAATGAATTCAAAGCAATCTTAAACTTTCACGATGCTGAAATAAGTTTAGAGAAGGAAGGTAAGTCAATAGCTTTGAAATTTGAAGATTGGCTCTCAAACCATGACGAAGAAATCAATCGGCTTTACCTTCTGTTGGACAACAATTCAGAATTTTCTACGGAACTAGACACTAACAATCACTCTGCAAGAACTGACAGGGATGATATCGACGGCATATTTGAAATTAATGAGTTAATTCAGAATAAAATTCAAACAATTGAGAATTGTAATGACACTGATAGGCAGGACCTTTTTGAGATTTTACAAGAACATTCCACAGTTTTTACTCATAAAACAGGAACAATCAAGGGATTTCAATACCAATTTCGTGTTCGTGAGCATACTAAATTTTGTGTTAGACCATATGTAATTCCAGCACATTATAGGGACCGTGTTAGAACAGAAATACAATCTATGCTTGACGAGGGCATTATTGAGCGTGCAGTAAGCTCATACAACAATCCATTACATGTTGTTGAGAAGAAAAATGGATCGATCAGGCTTGTCTTAGATTCGAGACAAATCAATACGATCATTATTCCTGAAACAGACAGGCCGCGAACGTTGGAAGAACTTCTTCAAAATTTTAATGGTGTAAAAGTGTTGTCTTCCATTGATCTCAGATCCAGATTTTATCAGATCGAACTTCATCCAGAATGTAGAAAATACACAGCTTTCCTTTGTTTCGGCGTTTGTTATCAGTTTCGGAAACTTCCCTTTGGTTTGAACATTTCTTCAGCAGCATTCATTCGCGGGCTAAATTCCATATTACCTGAGTTCTTAAAACGTCACATCACCTTATATGTGGACGATATTCTAATAGCAGATGCTTCATGGGAATTACATAATCGCATCCTCAACAGTTTGTTATGTATTTTTGCAGAATTTGGAATTACAGTTAACTTGGAAAAGTCTGAATTCGGTTGGACAAAGGTGAAGTTTTTGGGACATATTATTTCTTCTGAAGGCATTCAGCCGGATCCTGAAAAGTTAGAAGCAATCAGAGCCATTCCAGTTCCATCCACAAAAAGACAAGTCCGCAGTTTTCTAGGTCTCGTAAATTTTTACCGTCGTTTTCTGAATATGCAAATTCTTGTTACACCAAAACTTTGTTCTCTCACTGGAAAAAATACAATTTGGAACTGGGACGAACAAGCACAATTGGAATTCAATTCTTTGAAAGAAGCGTTACTTCACGCGCCAATCTTAGCTCATCCAGATCTGTCACAAAATTTCTGCCTTAGCACGGATTCTTCTAAGTCGGTCTTGGTGCCCATTTATTTCAAGAAGCCATAGAAAATGACACTACCATTCAGAAAACCATTGCTTTTGCTAGCCGAGTGCTAACAAAATCTGAAAAAAATTATTCCGTTACTGAATTAGAAGCTTTAGCTATCGTTTGGGCATTTAACAAATTCCGTTTCTTTCTTTCTGGTAAGCACGTAAAAGTATACAGTGATCATCGTGCATTACAATTTCTTATGTCTTCAAAATTAAATCATGACAGGTAAAACGTTGGGCATTGTTTCTGCAAGAATTCCGCTTCACAATAGTCTACATTCCCGGCAAGGAGAACATTGTTGCGGACGCACTGTCACGCGCACCGGCTGGGCTTGAGAAAAGTACCACAGAAGGCAACCTCGAGAAATATTTCAGTATTCTTTACATTCAGAAAGTCGCCTTTGAAAACTTCATCACCACATCTTTAAAGGACATTGCTCATGAACAAGATAAAGATCCAATTTGGAAAGACATCAAGAGCAAATGGAATGAAAAGACACACTCACAGATTCGGCATTATTATCTGGTTAGAAACAACATACTGTTCAAACGCTGCACTGTTGATGGCAAGCTATGGGTACTTTGCATTCCTGACGATTTTGTTAATAAGCTCATTTGGTACATTCATTTCAGCTACGCACATTTTGGTCCACGAAAATGTTGTCATATTCTTCGAACGACTTGTTATTTTAACAAAATGGAAAAAAGAATTCGAAGAGTCTTGTCTATTTGTAAACTTTGTCAAAAGGCGAAACCATCTACTGTCTCACATCGTGCTCCGTTGTTTCCTATTATTCCTTCTAAATTAAAAGAATTTGCTGCTGTTGATCTCTTGGGACCGCTAGTCAGAACATCCAATGGATTTTCGTACGTTCTAGTCGCTGTTGAACTTACTTCAAAATTTGTTTCTTTCACTCCGTTACGTAAAGCCACTGGACGATCTGTATCCAACGCCTTTGTTAAAAATTTCTTACGTGAAGTTGGCCACGTTGCTAAAGTCATTTCAGATAACGGACCGCAATTTAGATCTGCTGTTTGGTCACGCACGCTTCGGAATCATAAAATCAAACCTGTTTTTATTTCATTGTACTCACCACATTGTAACCCGTCTTAACGGATTATGAAAGAAATCAATAAGCTTTGCAGACTTTATTGTCACAGAAAGCATCAGCATTGGGACAGATATTTACACTTATTTCAAAACGTGCTGAATGAAATGCCTCACGACTCCACTGCTTTACCACCTACTCTTGTACTAAAGAATGAAGAACCACCGAACAGAATCAGAGAGCTTGTACCATTCCCGAATACACGTAAACTTCGACACAAAGACATAATTGATTTGTGTTGTTGTGGTCTTCAGTCCTGAGACTGATTTGATGCAGCTCTCCATGCTACTCTATCCTATGCAAGCTTTTTCATCTCCCAGTACCTACTGCAACCTACATCTTTCTGAATCTGCTTAGTGTATTCATCTCTTGGTCTCCCTCTACGATTTTTACCCTCCACGCTGCCCTCCAATACTAAATTGGTGATCCCTTGATGCCTCAGAACATGTCCTACCAACCGATCCCTTCTTCTGGTCAAGTTGTGCCACAAACTTCTCTTCTCCCCAATCCAATTCAATACTTCCTCATTAGTTATGTGATCTACCCATCTAATCTTCAGCATTCTTCTGTAGCACCACATTTCGAAAGCTTCTATTCTCTTCTTGTCCTAACTATTTATCGTCCATGTTTCACTTCCATACATGGCTACACTCCATACGAATACTTTCAGAAATGACTTCCTGACACTTAAATCAATACTGGATGTTAACAAATTTCTCTTCTTCAGAAATGCTTTCCTTGCCATTGCCAGCCTACATTTTATATCCTCTCTACTTCGACCATCATCAGTTATTTTGCTCCCCAAATAGCAAAACTCCTTTACTACTTTAAGTGCCTCATTTCCTAATCTAATTCCCTCAGCATCACCCGACTTAATTAGACTACATTCCATTATCCTTGTTTTGCTTTTGTTGATGTTCATCTTATATCCTCCTTTCAAGACACTGTCCATTCCATTCAACTGCTCTTCCAAGTCCTTTGCTGTCTCTGACAGAATTACAATGTCATCGGCGAACCTCAAAGTTTTTATTTCTTCTCCATGAATTTTAATACCTACTCCGAATTTTTCCTTTGTTTCCTTTACTGCTTGCTCAATATACAGATTGAACAACATCGGGGAGAGGCTACAACCCTGTCTTACTCCCTTCCCAACAACTGCTTCCCTTTCATGTCCCTCGACTCTTATAACTGCCATCTGGTTTCTGTACAAATTGTAAATAGCCTTTCGCTCCCTGTATTTTACCCCTGCCACCTTTAGAATTTGAAAGAGAGTATTCCAGTCAACATTGTCAAAAGCTTTCTCTAAGTCTACAAATGCTAGAAACGTAGGTTTGCCTTTCCTTAATCTTTCTTCTAAGATAAGTCGTAAGGTCAGTATTGCCTCACGTGTTCCAGTGTTTCTACGGAATCCAAACTGATCTTCCCCGAGGTTGGCTTCTACTAGTTTTTCCATTCGTCTGTAAAGAAGTGTTAGTATTTTGCAGCTGTGACTTATTAAGCTGATAGTTCGGTAATTTTCACATCTGTCAACACCTGCTTTCTTTGGGATTGGAATTATTATATTCTTCTTGAAGTCTGAGGGTATTTCGCCTGTTTCATACATCTTGCTCAGCAGATGGTAGAGTTTTGTCAGGACTGGCTCTCCCACGGCCGTCAGTAGTTCCAATGGAAATTGTCTACTCCGGGGGCCTTGTTTCGACTCAGGTCTTTCAGTGCTCTGTCAAACTCTTCACGCAGTATCGTATCTCCCATTTCATCTTCATCTACATACTCTTCCATTTCCATAATATTGTCCTCAAGTACATCGCCCTTGTATAGACCCTCTATATACTCCTTCCACCTTTCTGCTTTCCCTTCTTTGCTTAGAACTGGGTTTCCATCTGAGCTCTTGATATTCATACAAGTGTTTCTCCTTTCTCCAAAGGTCTCTTTAATTTTCCTGTAGGCGGTATCTATCTTACACCTAGTGAGATAGGCCTCTACATCCTTACATTTGTCCTCTAGCCATCCCTGCTTAGCCATTTTGCACTTCCTGTCGATCTCATTTTTGAGACGTTTGTATACCTTTTTGCCTGTTTCACTTACTGCATTTTTATATTTTCTCCTTGGATCAATTAAATTCAATATTTCTTCTGTTACCCAAGGATTTCTACTAGCCCTCGTCTTTTTACCTACTTGATCCTCTGCTGCCTTCACTACTTCATCCCTCAAAGCTACCCATTCTTCTTCTACTGTATTTCTTTCCCCCATTCCTGTCAATTGCTCCCTTATGCTCTCCCTGAATCTCTGTACAACCTCTGGTTCTTTTAGTTTATCCAGGTCCCATCTCCTTAAATTCCCACCTTTTTGCAGTTTCTTCAGTTTTAATCTACAGGTCATAACCAATAGATTGTGGTCAGAGTCCACATCTGCCCATGGAAATGTCTTACAATTTAAAACCTGGTTCCTAAATCTCTGTCTTACCATTATATAATCTATCTGATACCTTTTAGTATCTCCAGGGTTCTTCCATGTATACAACCTTCTTTCATGATTCTTAAACCAAGTGTTAGCTATGATTATGTTGTGCTCTGTGCAAAATTCTACCAGGTGGCTTCCTCTTTCATTTCTGTCCCCCAATCCATATTCACCTGCGATGTTTCCTTCTCTCCCTTTTCCTACACTCGAATTCCAGTCACCCATGACTATTAAATTTTCGTCTCCCTTCACAATCTGAATAATTTCTTTTATTTAATCATACATTTCTTCAATTTCTTCGTCATCTGCAGAGCTAGTTGGCATATAAACTTGTACTACTGTAGTAGGTGTGGGCTTCGTATCTCTCTTGGCCACAATAATGCGTTCACTATGCTGTTTGTAGTAGCTTACCCGCATTCCTATTTTCCTATTCATTATTAAACCTACTCCTGCATTACCCCTATTTGATTTTGTGTTTATAACCCTGTAGTCACCTGACCAGAAGTCTTGTTCCTGCTGCCACCGAACTTCACTAATTCCCACTATATCTAACTTCAACCTATCCATTTCCCTTTTTAAATTTTCTAACCTACCTGCCCGATTATTTGATCTGACATTCCACGCTCCGATCCGTAGAACGCCAGTTTTCTTTCTCCTGAAAACGACATCCTCTTGAGTAGTCCCCGCCCGGAGATCCGAATGGGGGACTATTTTACCTCCGGAATATTTTACCCAAGAGGACGCCATCATCATGTAATCATACAGTAAAGCTGCATGCCCTCGGGAAAAATTACGGCTGTAGTTTCCCCTTGCTTTCAGCCGTTCGCAGTACCAGCACAGCAAGGCCGTTTTGGTTATTGTTACAAGGCCAGATCAGTCAATCATCCAGACTGTTGCCCTTGCAACTACTGAAAAGGCTGCTGCCCCTCTTCAGGAACCACACGTTTGGCTGGCCTCTTAACAGATACCCCTCCGTTGTGGTTGCACCTACGGTACGGCTATCTGTATCGCTGAGGCACGCAAGCCTCCCCACCAATGGCAAGGTCCATGGTTCATGGGGGGGATAATTGATTTGGCTATTAAAAATATAAAATCTGCAGCAGACAAAAGGAGAAAATTACACGGTAAAGCAAATGCAAAGAAATTATACATTGGTCAGAAAGTTCTCATTAAAGCTCATTCATTGTCACATAAGAAGAAACACTTGAGTCACAAATTCTTTCTAGTTTACAATGGACCATACAGAATCCGACGTATACCACATGATAATTGCGTTGAAGTTGAATCTCTGCGTACTAGGAAGAGTAAAGGTTTACACCACATTTCACATGTAAAACCATTTATTGAGAGATAATCTGCTTTTTAACTTTGTTTTTGCCATATAACTTGTCACTTCACATTTCTAGTATGCTTTGTCAGACTTAGAACCTGTTAACATGCAACAATGTTTGAAGTTAAATATCCAGTCAAGAACCAAGAGAACTTATTGAAACAGAAATGACGAATGCATTGTTATAGTGAACAGATGTCACAGTGTTATTGTGTGTGTACATTCTTGCTTGTTAGTTGCTTGATTACGTAACAACTATCAGGCTCACATACTTAGAACATATACCGGCACTGTTAATGAGATTTTCATGTAACATTTTGGTTTACTTGAAAAGACATTCTTTATTTCAAGTACTTTTTGTGGGATTAAATGTGAGTTAGCACTTGGTTTCTTTGACAGCTACACAATTATATCACGACGCTACTAATGTGTGACACAATTTACATTGTTGCTTTTGTGCTGTATCTGCTTTATATCTGCACAGTTTTTTTGAATTCTTCTGCAAAGTAAAATATGTTTTGGTAGTAACTTTTGTGGTATAGCTACATGAGACTGCCTTTTCTGTAGCACAACAATACGTTACAGCACAGTACTTTCTTCATCATGGCAATAATTGTAATAACTAAGATATCTATACGCAAAGCATTTCACTTTTGTTTATCATGAGGTAAGTACATTGACTTCTGCAGAACTTAGCTTTCGGAGGACAATAACTACGGCACTTCCACAGAGATTATCTTACAGCAAAAGGCACACTTAGCGCTGCAGTACACGTATTTGAGTCATTAATTTTGTACTTAAAACATTTATTTTTAAAGATTTTTGAACTACAAAGAAAGTTTTCCGTGATACATTTCATTCCATTGCTGTAATCTGTAACACCTGAGGGTATAATTACATTAATCCTCAGGGGGGTACACGCTTACTTTGTGCACCATGTGTGTGGCAACCACAAGGAACCCTAGCTAATATGGTATTTGCTTATACAACTTTACACATCGGTACCATATTTCTCTAACACACAAATTACACAGCTATCTGATCATTTAACAGTGAAAGAAACTTTTTTTTACTACATCAGTGACAGATGTTTAAGTAATTACACAGTTGGATAACTTCACACTTATGAAATTGTATTTTGTCAGTACTTTGTGAAATCTTCATATTTTTTCAGAACCATTGTGATACTATGAGAGCTTTGAATGTCGTATTTGTTATGGGATCATGATTTTTAAAGTACGTTTGAGGTAGATGACACTATTGAAATGAGCAGAGAATTTTTTTTTAGGTTTTGAAGTTATTGCAGAAAGCTATGACGTTTTTGAGATGTGACTGAGGTGTTATGATGTTATTATTACGACGACGATGTGTACTATGCTGTTGAGATATGTTTATGATCAATAAGATGATGCTACCGCATATGAGGAATAAGAAGTATGTTGGAAACCAAGAATCGTACTTTAAGAGTTATGAAATGTGCGTAAATGCGTGACTGTATCACAATGCTGACGAATATTTTATTTGGACACTTATATTTATAGGATTTTCTTTCTACAGATTTGCAACGCTAATTCTTGACCTGTGAAATATTTTTATGTGAGACTGTCACTGTAGCAGAAACTGCTGTCGTAAATATTTCCGTAAGAAAGTTAAGTGACCACCTGCACGTAATGCATCGCGGGCACCCACCTGGGCGACAGCCGCCCAAAAAAAAAAGCCATTAGCCTTTCAGCGGCACAGGTAGAAAAAAAAAGGGGAGGCCATAATCCTCGATATTGACGTTCCTCTGTAGAAAGCATCGCAAAAACGACACGATAATGACAAGTGTCTTTCTACGAGAGTTGAGAGCTACTGACTTACGAAATGCCACATAGCTATTGAATGATGTTTTATGCTTTGGTTTGCGTAATTGCTTATTTCATTTGACATCTGTTTTCCAGCTGTGTTGCAGCATTGGTTTCATAAAATAAAATTAAATGCATTTGCTAATGTGAACACTTTCTGTCAACAGATCTATTAAATAATAATTTTGTGATCCACATTCTTCAAAAAAGGAGCACTTGGAAAGGAAAGAACAATAAGAAGGGACTAGTAACAGTAACTGCATACATAATATTCTTTTCAAGTACATGGTAATATTTCTTTTACAATAAGTTGTTGTGGTGCACCACTTTAATTACTTAGACATTAAGATGTGATTATACATTTCCCTTATCTGCATTGTTATCTTTAGTGTACTATTTTTTTTGCTTGAGCTATGTCATGTTTAGATATAAGCTGCTGTTTGCCAGGCATAGTGCTACTGAACTTTAATTTGTGTTACTCTGCTAAGCCAGATTTATTTTTTTGTTTGCTGCGCATTGCCTCATATTAGTTGTAATGTTGAATTGCTTGGTAATTTAGATTTACTGTAGCTTGCTTTGCGATTTTCCATTTTTTTTCATTGCTGTTTATATTAATTGTTTTATGTGCTGCTGCATTGCCTCGTGCCGTAGTTTAGCATCTGAGCTCAGTAGATTTAAGTTAGCTTAAGAGGGGGTAGCCTATAAGAGAATGAGTTGCGATGAATTTGAAGAAATGCACTGAGAGGCTATACGAGAAAAGTACGGGAAGGAGGTATAGATAGGACCTTTTGGGAATAATGATGAATGAAGGGAGATCTCCAAGAAGTAAAGAAAGTTTTGTTCGCAAAACACTGCAGTAAAACAAACCCTGTCCTTTCCTTGTATTATTCCGCTATATGTTTGTGTACCCTTGGGTATTTATGTTTTTCCTGTATTTATATGTTTATCTGATAAGACTTATGTTGTAGAATTTTTCTAATACTAAGCTACATTCACTATGATGAGGAATACTGTTATCCTCAAACATAATTTGCATTTATAATATGTTATTTTCTTTGTAAAGATGTTTAGACTTTATTTATTCTGTTTTGTTTTAATGCTCATGTCTGAGGTTGATGTTTCAAAAGTTATTCTGATCTTTTATATATTTACTTATGTCATAATTCCTGTAACATTGATGTATATGTCTATTTCTATTCATTTGTAAAGCCTGTTTTACTACAAATGTTATCTGTATTGTTATGTTCTTTAATGATGTATTCTGTACCTTTGTTATTGTATTCTCATGTTATAAAATTGTAATTGACACCAGTTTAACAAACTAAGTAACTTGTAAGCATTCATTTCACTGCACACATTTCCGTTGGTCATAGTATATGGACAATATGTGAGAAGTAGGGACTGATAGTGTTTGCATGTGTGTTAATAATTCAGCAAGGGACTGGATAACAGCATTGCTTGATCTAAGGACAATTCCAGAAACTTTGTGAGTGCACAAGTGGTGGTTTATGGACTTGCTGTATTGTCCGCAAGACTCTTCGATGGTGATTGTGCACCTGCACATTTGCAACAGATGGCTGCTGGCCGTCTCTACAAGGACTACAGTGGGTCTGCATCTTTGATGACCCACCAACACCATTATCTCTACCAGGACTACAGTGGGTCTGCTCTGTGATGACCTACCTACCAATATTCTTCAAAACTTCGACTGACTCTGCTGTGGGTTTGCTCTGTTGTGGCGCATTACCTGTCTGCATGTCAAGAGTCAGCACTGTCTTTCTGATGGAAGGACACTACTTCTTCAAGACTGCATGGAAATCCACTACTTCCGTGTGCATTTTCTTTTACTGCTTAGACTTTGAGAAAAACACTACTATTTTACCGTAATGAACGATCAGGACTGTCTTTATGGACCATGAGAAAATTTGAGCTTTTGACCAACATTGTATCAATAAGTGTGTGCATTTTATATCTTTGTTACTGTAATTGTGAAAAATTTTTGTCAAATCTGTATTGGCCAGTGCCCAACACCATTTGTAAAAATTTTTTTGTGGGGAGCATGGGGGCTATGTAAGTAGGTTGTATATGTTTTCTTTATGTAAGTAGGCTGTTTAGGTTCTTATATTGGTAACGCCTCCGCCACGTAGCGCTCTCTGTATGAAAATGAAATCACTGGCTGTGCTGTGTGCAGTCTGTGGCTAGTTTGCATTGTTGTCTGCCCTTGTAGAGGGGCAGCTGGATGTTAACAGCGCGTAGCGTTTGGCAGTTGGAGGTGAGCCGCCAGCAGTGGTGGATGTGGGGAGAGAGATGGCGGAGTTTTGAAATTTGTCATGAACTGCTATATTTATATATGATGATATCAAGGTAAATACATTGTTTGTTCTCTATTAATATCTTTGATTTGCTAACTATACCTATCAGTAGTTAGTGCCTTCCATAGTTTGAATCTTTTATTTAGCTGGCAGTAGTGGCGCTCGCTGTATTGCAGTAGCTTGAGCAGCGAAGATTTTTGTGAGGTAAGTGATTTGTGAAAGGTATAGTTTAATGTTAGTCATGGCCATTCTTTTGTAGGGAATTTTAAAAGTCAGATTGCGTTGCGCTAACAAAATATTGTGTGTCAGTTTAAGCACAGTCGTGTATAAATGTTCTAAGGGGACGTTTCACATTGACTGGGGGTCTTTGTAGCTGGAGCGGTCGGAATAAAAAGGAATTTACTTATAGCCACGTTTATTCTGCGGCTTATGTCGGCAAGGGCTCCAGATATATTCCGCTATTACCACATGCCGTGTACCACGGTGAAGAACGTGGTTTTGAGGATGGTTGCACAGTACAGTAACCTGCCACATTTGTCGCGTGAATCTCCAACGTCCTACCTGACGACAGTAAATAAATCGCTGACGGTTTTATGTAACTGTGTAGTGCTGAAGTGAGATTTTATCCGTCGTGGATTACAGTGGGCCTTAACCAAGAGAACACTGTTTTTGGTGTGCCTTAATGTGGAGTTCAGGTTAATAAGAGAACTACCTTTAATTTATAAGTTATAACAGAGAGGCGCAGAACCTTACACCGCCTTCATAGGGAAAAAGGAAGTTCCAAGCTCGGCATTATTTACATCAGTTTACCATTCTTCTATTTGGTGCCAAGCATAAGTGTATTTGGGGAACTGCTTTGTACGCCAAGTTTAAACTAGTTTGATTGGGGACATGACGAAGAGCTTGAATGGGGCTGGAACGAAGATCCTGTGTGCGTCACTAACATCGAACACAGCCTCATAGTGCTGGCTGTGCGAAAAAAAATTACACCGTAGTCCACAGTTGCAAAACGTTGCGTTTGGTTCAAAAATGGTTCAAATGGCTCTGAGCACTATGGGACTCAATTGCTGAGGTCATAAGTCCCCTATAACTTAGAACTACTTAAACCTAACTAACCTAAGGACAACACACACATCCATGCCCGAGGCAGGATTCGAACCTGCGACCGTAGCGGTCGCGCGGTTCCAGACTGTAGCGCCAGAACCGCTCTGCCACCAGCGGCCGGCGTTGCATCTGGCCTTGCGCGTGGTTTATGGTCATGGTACAACATCAGCTCACCAGGAGTTGCACTCGTTTAATGCAAAATGGTAAATGCTTACGAATAAGTGGGATTCGGGGTATAAAAACTCGCTCGCCTGAGCCAATTTCCATCAAAATTTCCACTTCTGTAATGTTACGATGAGGAGAAATAACCTCAAGCCTCTGTGAATGTAGGGTTCTCAGTAGTCTGATAATGTACGTCGCTCTCAATCAAAGTTATGTCTCGCCTCGTTTTTGCAAGGAGTGCGAGTTAAAGCCTGATGTTCTTGAGACGCAGCAAGTCTCGTCCACAGATCTTCATTGGATTTTTGAAACTGCATAGTCCTCAGTGTATTATTCATTCTGGTCGGTTGAGGAAATGTCGATCGTTTTCTATGCATTTTTATTTCCAAACAGAACAAAAGAAAAATGTATGCCCCTAAATCACAAAGTGAACTTAATAAATGCGTTTTATGTTTAGCAAAGAACATAAATAAAACACACCATTAGGAGCAAAGCAATGACTTTAAGTTTTAAATACACAGAGTAAAATCAGTAAATCTTATAGCTTATCCAAGTAAAATCGCTGTTAGTTTGTGTTCTTAAAGATAAATTTCCAGCCCTCATTCTGTCTCTGGCGTAAACTTTTGTAATTGTACTTTACAACTGTAACCTGTGACGTTAACTGTCCCTGAAATGAAAAAATACTGACAATGCCATCTGTTTTTCTTTGCTGTATTACGTAACTGACAGTGCATTTTATTTTTTTCTTTGTTTTACTACACCATGATGATTACACATCGGAACTGCTAAGGTGAGCAGACGTTTTTAGACAAAATTTTAAATCACAATGTTTGTATTTTCTTTGTTCGTACTTTGATAAAATAAGGCCTATACTTTGTCTCAAGCTACGCTTAGCTAACCTGTGCAAACCCCATGAAAATTCGTCTAATAATTTTGGAGAATAGTATCTTCAAACATACAAAGAGAGAGACACGAGGTTTTACAGTTTTATGAGAACCGCTAGTGAGAAATCCTATGAGATAAGAGACTTTGAGAGATTAGGATGGCTCATTGCCCAAGAAAAAGGGTCTCTAAAATGGCGAAGTGAATCATTTGGTTACGTGAGACTGTCTATGGAACGCGGCTGAAACATAGTGAGACTACGAGTAGGCAACAACATGTTGGATGTTCACTCCCCATCACAGATTGTGACGGTAGAACGTTTATCCGCTCTGTAAAGTAAGACATGTAGCGATCCGTCGAAGATATGATGAAAAGTGCAATCGTGGTTCAGGGAAAGGTGGTTCAGAGCACATTTTTGAACATGGGGCTCCGCATCAGACAATCCATATGCTTTCCTGTGTCGACCTAAGATCATTTACAATTGCAGATGGCACGGAATCATCGTGACTGGACTGCGGATCAATGGAAACGTGTTGCCTGATCGGACGAATCACACTGCTTGTTACATCAGGTCGATGTTCGTGTCTGAATACTACATCATTCAGGTGAACGACTACTTGATACGTTCATTGTGCCATAGACGCAGGCGTGGGAGACATCCACCTTGGGTTCCATGGTAGTAATCGAAGGCAATATGGCAGTTGTGAACTACGTGAACATTATTGAGGACCACTATGCATCCCTTCATGCCTGACAACTTCAACAACATCCATGGCAGCTTCTAGCAGGATCGCTGTATGTGATGAAAGGCTTATATCGTTCTACGATAGTTAGGAGAGCGTGATAGTGTACTCACGTTGATGTCTTCGCCACCATATTTGCCTGTTTGAAGCTCAACTGAATACACAAACCACCGACCGGTACGTTTCATTAAGTTTTCTGCGCGTATCGAATATTCCATCACGTATCTCGCGTGCTTTCGGATGGTATTAAATCGTGTTCCGATATTTCGGCTGACAACCTTTCAGCCATTCTTAAGGTGACTCGCACGCACGAAGGAAGCTAGTAAGGAAGGAATATTGTGTTTAACATCCCGTCAACATAGAGGTCATTGGAGAAGGAGCACAAGCTCGGATTGTGTCAAAGATGGGGTAGGATATCTATCGTGCCACTTCAAAGGGACCATTCCCCCTTTTCCTGAGGTGATTTAAGGAAATCACGGAAAACCTAACGCTGTATGGCCATTCCTCCCGAATGCAAGTACAGTGTGCTAATTACTGCACCACCTTACTCGGTCACATGCAAGATTTTAGTGACTTCACGTAACAGTCAGGAGTAAGTGCGCATGCAGTACTGTATGAAGTGATTAAAAGTCTAGGAATGGGCTCACCTTGATAATGGCTGAAAGGTTGTCAGCAGGAATATTGGAAAAAAAATTAATGAAGTCCCAGCAAAAGTCCGAAAAGTAGTGGAGCTCAGCTGTAATACGTCTCTTGCGCGACGTGAGCAATGTGCCTTCGGAAACCTACCAGGGAACTGTAGAGTCTATTTCACGCAGAATCGCAGCTTTTTAGCGTTCCAAAGGTCGACCAATATTCAGTGAAGCTGATGATCATTATGTTTTAGTTCACCAGTGTATACGTGTTTGGTCTCGGAAACTGACATACGGCCGGGAGAGCGGTGTGCTGACCACATGCTCCTCCATATCCGCGTCCAGTGACGCCTACGGGCTGAGGATGACACGGCGACATGATGATAAAAATGACAATAGGTCACTGGTCGAATCATAAGATAGCACCATATGAGGAACCATTTGTTTCTATTTCAGTAGACACCCAAATTATAAAAAATATAAAAAGAGGGTAGAGGTGAAAAGGGGGAGCGAGGATTGACATGATAAAACTTTGAAAGACACGAGAATGGAAGGGAGACATCGATACGTAGAGGTGAAAAGAGAGAGTGAGGATTAGCATGATAAAACTTTGAAAGACACGAGAAGGGAAGGGAGACATCGATACAAGGAAGAGAGATAAAACTAAGCTGTATCACAAAATATGTCAAACAAACATTTTCGATTCGAACTGATTTGCTCGTTTAGGTCGTTGTGCGAATTTCCCATACAATGCTTGTAGATTTCAAGCTCTTCAAATGTATATAAATGCATACCTTTCGATTACCGATACAGGTCGATACACACCTAAATTCATAGACCCCAGATTTCAAGAAATTTTCTGGCTTCTGGTCTCCTGAAGGACATAAAATGGAGTTAAGTTTGTTTCGTGTTCGGAAGCCAATCTGCACTTTAGCTTTACTAAAAGAACTAGTGATTTGTTTACAAAATTGACCTGAGACCTAAATGGAAGCATATTTGATAGTGTCATCAATTAAAGTCATATCAGAAGTCTCTTTACTGTAGACAGCTTTACCTATGTTGCGAATAAAGTTTTCCGTATATCCATTGCCGACACCAGTTTATGTCACAAATTGTTTAATACTCTGTAAAACAGATAAGGTACATGATGCATTTCTATACTAATTTTAAACATTCTATAGTTAATACTTATTCACTTTTCAATGATTTTTCAATTTTGTAACGTTATCAGTAACATGGATTAGTATGCCCTGTGGTATGTCTGCGTTCCATAGGAGGCAAGTTGAGCGGAACTCAACCTAATGTAAATCTATTCGTTGTTTCCAGCCGATGTGATGTACTCTCTCCATTGGCGACTTATACTTACTTGGGAGTATTGATTTGTCAGTACACCCAAATAGCCGCACGTGTTGTAGTGCCCTTGCAGGGATTCAGGCACCCGCGCCGGCCCAAGACCAAATCCTCCCGTTGGATTAACGATGAGGGACGACAAGCAAGCCAGCCTGGACGCGGTTTAGGGGCCGCTTTACCACCCGACTAAGTAAGTACCGGGCTGGTGCCCAAGTACCACTTAAGTTACACGACGCAGGCTAGTACACTTTCACATAGATAACATCATACGTAGACAGTTATTCATAATTAGTGGGGTGAAGGAGAACCACCCAAATTTAGACATCAAGTTGACATCAACTTAAACAATTTATCAATAAATTATATCCCTGAATGACGTCATGGCTTTTCCGTAGCCGGGACATGCGTTCCCGCTCCCCCTCTTCCCCTCTCCTCCAACTCTCCCTCCCCAGTCGGCGCTGTTGTCGGGAATATCGAATTTTAGCTGGAGTTCCGATTTTTTGCAGGAAAAGCAAAAAATGGTGAGAATTTCAAAAATCGTGTGAATTTATTTACCCAAAGGCTTTGCTGTATTTCCACCCCACTTTCCCCAACTGGGAATTGATGGGAATTAAAAATGGCAGGTTCTCTTTCTGGGAATCGAGCACCGGTCCGTCGGGGCAGAAAGTCCAAGTGTATTCTTCTACACACGGAAACCGTCCACCTGCAGGAGACGAGCGTAAGGATAGTGTACATTATTTATTTTTGGCAGGGAACTGAAGTGCAAATCGGTCCTAATTATATAATCAATCATAGGAATCACGCTAATTATACATATATACGCCCAACGCTACACAAGGAGCACCTAAAATCGCAATACAGTTCAAAACTTGGTCATGTCAAACAACTGCTGTTATCTTGTGGGGAAAAAATACACAATACCATTCGAAGCTAGTGGCATATGTATTCAAATTCTACATACGAAGATCTCTTTACCTACAAGTCGAGATAAGTCTCTCTGTTCCACTTATGAACTAGAGTGGAAAATATTGGCTTTACTTTTGGCGGGAATTGCGTTCAACTGGCGAAACGTTGGTGTTGGACAGAGAGACGTTTAATAATTATATTACCTGTAAGCATACAGCTGAAGAATGTGTCTATGGCCATTTAACGTTGGAGTGTGCTACAGACGCATCCCTCTGCATTGTGGGACAAACACCCAGCAGCCGTGGTGTTCGACATTCAAATAAACGGTGCTTCCTTTGTTTATCAACAACTTCGTCCTGTTCCACGGCCCCGAGAAGTCACCTCGGTAGTATAGTTATTAAGTAACTTGTCAGAATGAGATTTTCACTCTGCAGCGGAGTGTACGCTCATATGAAACTTCCTGGCAAATTAAAACTATGTGCCGGACCGAGTATACACAGTATGAAGGGATAGGGCAGCAAACCAACTCTAAAGTGTAGGAAGGCCGATACACACTAATACAGCTGTTCTAAAATGATTCACGGTCCTAATTAGACATTGAAAATGTCGTGGAAAAAAGAATGGAACTCGGAAACAACGAGTAATAATACATCAAATGTACTTGGAATTGAGAAAAATCGTTGTAATAAAACAACTACCACAAAAACCATCCCCAAGGTCGCACCAGGAGAGAGGGGTGGCAGCTGCATGTGTATCGATGTACGGTCACGGACTCGCCAGCTTAGAACCAGTCTTACCTCACCTCGTAACACCTCTCACCCCTCACTCACGTCAATGTAGGTATGGATACAGGCCTGTTCTACCATGTCGCTGTTGGTGCGCAAAGAGACACATCTGGTGGCAGTGATATATTGTTTCCGGTCTGCGGAAATAAGTCACAGATGGACAAAAAGACACTAGAACAAGACGCTTCCTGCAAGCCGCTAAACATATTTTTCAGAAATATGCCCCCTTCTCCCCCCCCCCCCTCCCACTGTAACAGTGGTGTAATAAGTGACTATCTCTGATAGATGATGAAGTGAACGGTCAACAGCAGTGTGCTTCAAACGTTCTGGATGATCTGGCACTCGTGTAAGTAAAATCAGGGTCATGGAGGAAAAAATGTTGCTCAAATGAGGTACACACGGGTCTTTACATTAGTAAAAGGACAACCTCTTCACGTTGAGCGTCCTAAGGCTCTCTGATAAAAGTTTCAGACACCCCACTGTACCCAATAACAGCTTCTTATACGTGTCTGTGTGTTCTCGTAAACTGTGGGAGGTTTAGATATTCCGCTCGTCTCACAAAATGTCACCTTTATGAACATCATCCAAACTAAAATGACTGTTGACAATGCGCTAGGTACATCAGTAGGTCGTTGAAACCTGCTCCTGAACGAATACGTTCACACAGTCATTAAGGGATATTGGTATTGATTGAGTGGCATTCCTGCTGTGAGGAATTTTACATAACTCCTGCACTACTGCTCCTCGAGAAGTAACTCATTGCCTGTCTGCTTAAAGCGTTGCCATTCCTAAAAGGGACCAAACTGCCGAGGTCATCTGCCCCTTGGCTTACATACTAGTTAATTAAACTAACTTAGACTAAGGACAACACACATACACTCATGCCTGAGGGAGGGCTCTAACGTTCGATGAGATTCCTAACTGCTCAACTGTTGAAATGCCAGCTGATTTAATTTAAAAAAAAAGTTACCAAAAAAACACGCTCATTTTTTGCATGAAGTACTACCACCGTGTATCCTCCAGGTGTGATTGTTATAGCTTCTACAACGAATGTTGTACTGACACACCACGCCTGACGTATTCTAAAGGGTGCAGTCCTAATCTTTTAAAACGAATACTGCGACGTCAGTAGCGCAAACAGCAGATATAGTACTAAACTCCAGAAAATCTCAGGAAAAGTAAATATAAACGCCCTCTTCTGTTATGAACTAATCCTTAAAAACCCAATCATCTAGCAAGTGCTATACGCTATGGTGAGTAGAAGACTTCTAGAATGAGGTTGCGTGGGCTAGCAGCGCAGTCTTAGGCGCCTTGCCATGGTTTGCGTGACTCCCCCCGTCTGACGTTCAAATCCTCCCTCGGGCATGGGTGTGTGTGTTGTCCTTAGCGTAAGCCAGTTTAAGTTAGATTAAGTAGTGTGTAAGCTTAGGAACCGAGGACCTCAGAAGTTAGGTCCTGTAAGAACTTGCAACAAATATCCAAAAATTTCCAATAACAAACTGGTGCTAGGACTAAGCAACAACACTAGAACAAACACTGAGCGATCGTTCCGGGATGAATTGACGTGTTTTTCTTGTGAGTGGTTACAAGAAGAGGCAGACGTAAGTCTCAAAAGAAAAAAAAAAAAGGGACAGCATATTACAAAGAAAAGAATATGAGGATATCGCTGCATCGATTTTCACGGTGGAACTCTACTTGGTTTTATAAATGGTGGTTGCAAGTATAGTAATGAGGTACGGTTTTAATTCGTATAATTCATTAGAAAACTACAGTGTTACACCAGCAAGTACAAAAGCCGCGCTGCTGGTTGGTTGTGATTACATTAATTGCGTATTAACCACTAGCTGTAATGTGCAGGATAGTGCTGCCAGAATGCAAAACGCCACATGATGTAGGACTGCGATAAACTAAATCATGTTACCAAATTTTTTGTATAGTGATGACATGTCTACAGGCTGTGGGTGAGTAACTACAAACTTACACCCTCTGCGAACACCTGTTTATTATTTTTTTAACAAATACCGATATCAGTGATATAACAGATTCCAGATCATCTTTGTAGTCTAAAAAGTCATCTAGGGTTTATTACTAATAATCATTCGTGTTTCCCTTGTCTAGAGAACCATGAAATATCTCTTTCCTCTGATTTTTACTATCTTGATGCATATAACGCGTGACAACTGATGTTCTGTCAAGAGCGAGTCTCGTCTCAAATAGGCCCGACACTAATGTGCGTATATGACATTCGACAATGAACGAAGTGTCGAAAATAACCCTAAATGGCGATTGCAGCTCAGGAAACACCAATTTCTCAAGTACATCTGTATCCTTTTAAGGCTGGGCATATTTTTTTCACGCAAAACTATACCCCAACGGTTGGACATGTGTAGAAATCGCATTTCTCCACGCCAAAACTATACCTCCCTTACAATCAGACTTAGTTTGTTCATTTCCCATCCACATCATTTTCTCTTGCACAAGGCGGAACACATACCGTAGTAACTTTACACTCCAACACATACGCATTTTTAACAAGCAGTGCAGTTATCGTTTTTATGTGTAGAATGTCCGAAAAAATTGTGATATGTCTCTTCTGTTATGGGAAGCTCAGTCAATCAGATTCGATAACAGACTGCAGCTGTTTTCAGTCGGCACCTCCAAAAGGTGTTGCATCCCGCCAAGTCTCTCTCAAACTAGTGCTGTAAAACACAGGCGTGCGGCACTACATGACGTGAACACCGAACGAAATGTGCACCATGTTCCCATTCCAGTGCTGTAACTACCATTCCGCGGAAATTAGTGCCCAGTCAGGGCAGCGAAATCCCATAAATTGCATAATCAGCATTGAGATCAGACGAATTCGATGGCTAAGGAGTGCTCCGCAAACGATAGTCAATACATGGGTATTATCGGTGTGTTTACACGGGTTGATGGATACCTCAAATACACTGAAAAGTGCTAAAGCGCTCTTTACTAACTTCGAGTGTAACGAGCAAGTACGTTTACTGCACCGGTCTGACTGTATTCAGTACAATATGGCATTGCTCTCCCAGTGAAACAGGTGGAGCGACCTTTGGCAGAATAAGGATGGCGTCACCTGCAGAGCTGATGAGTATTTCGAAACGGGATCCAAGGATTGCTATACTTTCAGATACCAAGTTCGGTTACTTTTGAGACGGTAAATATGCCGTTAAATTCTCTGATTGCAACGCATATCACTTGGTGAAGCGAACACATCCCCATCGCTCTCTTGACGGGCGGCGAAACGACGACTGTGTGTTCTGGTCAGCTGTGGAGGATCGCGGGCGGACGTCCCTACTATAACCTGACACCAGACAAACAACTTCTACCTTTAGAGGGGCAGTGGTCTCATTGTTGATGGACTAGCGCAGCTGTGAGCTCTTTGGTTCTTATTTGTCGGCCCTAGCTACACAGGGGTGCAGCGGGTGCACTAATAGTTTGCTTTCGAAATAGGATCTCGATGTTTCTTTTGTAGAAGCGACACTTCTCAGGTGGTCTGTAGTTTGCGGGACTCAATGTGTGTGTGTGTGTGTGTGTGTGTGTGTGTGTGTGTGTGTGTTTGTGTGTTTGTGTGTCTGTGTGTGTGTGCTTAAGAATGGATTGTTTTCCTCCACCCCCACCACCCACACACACACACACAACACACAAGATGCGTATGCGGTTTGTAAGCGACTCCAACCCCTCCGCTCATATTTTCAACACTAAATACAATTCACTGCAGAAATACTGGAGATTCCTATAAGCAGAAGTACAGAAGTAAGCAGACCACATCGCTGGTGAATTACACAGTTTTCGCTGTTGATCAACTCTATACTCACTGCTTCTATAAATTACCTGATTCTGATCGAGCGAACTAATTGATTATGGAGCACTCTTCGGTTACTAGTAGCTGTGGCGCTGAGTTAAGCAGGAAGGATAGCAGCAGCACCTGACTACAGATTCCCGTTCTGCATATTAGCAGCGCGATCGCGCGCTTCTCTTTTAGTCGAATTCAACGTCTCCATTGTCTCTAAATATGAATCCATTCTGCAACTGCTGCGTTTAAACCCAGAATATAATCTATTACAGCTTCGACGCTCCAAAATATTTAGTTTTATCATGCCAGGTTTGGTGAATAAGGTCTGCTGTGCAACTACAGGACACAATGTAGCCATTCAGAACGTATTCCAGCAGACCAGACACCCCCACCCACAGTCAGTCAGGTAATTCCAGGGCAGCTCGTCCAATTGGGATGTAGTTGACCTACGACTCTACCGCCAGAAATCCGCTACCCATGGCTGTGTGGCTTGTCAACAGCCACCACGCTTCAGTCATTGATCCACATTATTGCTGAGTTGATCTTATCTCTGAGGATTTAGTGTAAGTCTCTCTATCTCCTTAGTTATTATCAGTTCTGCGTGATCATTCATCGACATAAGCACGCAGTCCAAAAGACAGCCATAGTGATTCTTTCATCTTTTTCCAGTACAAATCAATGAGAAAGTGGATCCTGTCCACACGAATACGTGGATGGGTGTAGCTGAAGAAGAGGAAGCGGAAACGATCTCCACAGCTGACACTGTGGGGTTCAGTGGAGGTGTGTAACCTACTTGGGGCATCTTCAGTCTGCTGATATATAATTACAAATAAATAACGTCCAATGGTGTTATCCTCAGATAAGGTCTGGGTGGACGCGATTGACAGGGATCAGGACGAGATGGAGGTGGAATCAGCCGATGGTAAGTGCGTACAGTGTTCATAAGGGGAGGCGTTTGAGTCACAGATGCATCTTGAATGAGTTGTCAGATTGGTACACTAAATGTGCGTACTCGTTCCAGTCAAAGTAAGTAAACAGCGCTTCTCAGTGCCTTTTAGATCCCTATCAAGACAAACTCAGACACACTGATCATCTTCCACGTCACTGACTGGCCACAGAATTAGTACGAAATTCGTGTGTAAAATCTCCCCAATGCGACTGACAACTTATGATGCGCTGCATACTTCCAACTATCGCATTCAGTACTCTGTCTCATATGAGAAGTGATTCCTGTCCTTATGCTCTTGACCAATTCGCAAACTGCTTAGGGAATATTCTATGACAGCGGAATGACCACAGTTAATTACAATCTCTAATCATCGAGTACTCTGGCGTAAATGAATGTAGCTTAATGCGTTAAACGATATTCATCAAAATATGACGAGTCAGTAATGTTGAAAACGAGAAAACTGTTTCCCTACCATGCTCTGTCGAAAGGCATTATCAGGGTGCACAGTTCCCTCCGCTGCTGTCAGCTCTCTATTGATCCGATTTACAGCAGACCGTGATGAAAGATCCAAAGAAATTTCGAGGCCAGAACACCGAGCTTCACATATTAATAGGGACTGGAATCGCCTGTGGTCGAAATTCGACCGACTGGTTCAGTGGATGGTTCAAATGGCTCTGAGCACTATGGGACTCAACTGCTGTGGTTATCAGTCCCCTAGAACGTAGAACTACTTAAACCTAACTAACCTAAGGACATCACATACACCCATTCCCGAGGCAGGATTCGAACCTGCGACCGCAGCAACAGCGCGGCTCCGGCCTGGAGCGCCTAGAACCGCACGGCCACCGCGGCCGGCGGTTCAGTGGACCTGATCTCGACAAATTAACTTTCCCTTATAACAAGCAATATGAATGTCATTTTATTGCATAAAGTAACTTCAGATGCAAAATTATCTGCATTACAGAATATGCTCTCTAAGTTCATCATTCCGCATTAATAACCGTCAAATTATTTGGAATTACGAGCGGTGCTACTTAAAATTTACGTTTCAGTATAAGAATGGAATTATTATTATCAACATTCACGTTATTCCTGTTACTTTATCTACACGAAAGCTGTATATTTAGTTCTTCATCTCTAAGCCTGACTCTTAAGTGTTCTCCTTCAAGGCAATGCCTGAAACAAATATGGTTTCCGTATAACAAGGGAAGTCGTAGTTATTCAAAGTAAAGGAACTGAAAATATTAACACTTCAAATTTTGTGGTGACTGCGGCAAACGAACACAAAGCTACTTCTGTTTGCCCTTAGGCAAAAGTAAGTGAAAAAATGACGCTAATGAGCAGCGTGTTTGCTGCCCTGGCGATTTCGTTACTGTGTTTCTTTTTCCACTGATGACAGCGTGAGTGACGTAGCAGTTGTGGCATTGTAGCTGCCTGGTATGTGTGAGTTGCTGCGAATGAACTATCTGCAACTTTTAAACATGAATGTCCCCAGAATGTGATTACATTAGCCGTTGTTACTTTGTTACATTTTTACAATAGCACCTGATCGGTATAGTTACTAATATTAGCAATGATTGAGACAGAGGAACTTTCGATTTAGGCGTATTAATACTTTGATCGGCCAATAAAACAGTTGCATTTTGATTAGGAGTCTCCACATACCTATTTCTCTCCCTGCTGTGGAACTGTCGGTCACTCCAACACGTTAGTGTTCTCCTATGCGTAGTCTGAAGCAAACATGGTTTTCATACAGCAAGGGAAGTTGGAAGTCATAGATATTCAAAGTGAAGAATCCAAAAAGTGAGAAATTACTTCAGATTTTCAGGTAACGTGATTAATGTGATCACAACCAACGTGCACTGTGGCTTTTGTACCTTGTAGTGGAAGGGCGTAGTTTTTTGATGCATCATAAGAATCACTTCTGTTCGTCGATACTATGCTTGCAACGATGATTTATAAAACCACGTGTAGTTTGATGTGTAAAAAAGCAACAGCGATACACGCATCGGTTTTTTTCTTACTTTTTTCCATCTTCATGTAGAACCAAGGCTGGAGTGCAGACGCATCAAGTAACAGAAGTTGCGGTCGTGTTTCATTGGCTTCTTTTTTAAGATTACATCCCTCTTCTCCTGAGAAACACCAGTCACAAGAAAAACATGTCGATCCATCCCGGAACGATCACTAAATGTTGGTTATCATATTATGCAGAAAATGAGAACTCGTGTTCTAATAATTTCCGTTTTTTTCTTAATAAATCAGCTGACATTACAGTAGTTGACAGGTAAGGAATGGCAATGCTTTAGGATGATGACACGTAGCACGTTACTTGGCGAGGAGAGATGAGTTTTGTAAAATTGCTCCACCTTCTATGCATACAATGTCTGGTATAGCAGGAATGCCGCTCATTCAACATCAACATCCGTGAATTGTTGTGTGAATGTGTTCTTTCCGGAGCAGTATGGAACCACTAACGGATGTACCTAGCGCATTTTCAACTTTTCATTTTAGTTAAATGGTGGTTCATGGAGGTGACATTCTGTGAGACGAGCGGAATATCTCATTCTTCCATAGTATACAAGAATACACAGACCCATATATGAATCTGGTATTGGGGATAGTGGAGTGTCTGAAATCTCTACCAGGGAATCTTTGGACACTCTAAAACGAAGAGGTAGAATAAATGAATAATATAAAGGTACGTGTGTAACGCATTTGAGCAGGGTATATTATTTCAATGTTCTTTCCTACAAGACCATGATTTTACTTATCTGACTGCCAGATCATTCAGAACGTCTGAAATCACTCTGCCTTTGACCACTCAGTTCTTCGTCTGAGATAATTATGTATTACGCTATTGACCCAGGACGGCGGTTGGGAGTAGGGGCAGGAAGGCGGCAGCTTTTCTGTAAAGTATGTTTAGTGGCGGCTTGCAGGAAGCGTCCTGTTCTTGAGTTTCTGGTTCATGTGTGACTCATTTTCGCAGATTGCAAACAGTATGTCACTACTCCGAAATGGATCTCTTTGTGCAATATCAGCGACAGCATAGAACAGGACCGTAGACTACCTACAGTGAGGAAGGGGAGGAATAGGTGGTAGGAAATAAGGTAAGACTGGTTCTAAGCTTGTTTTTATGTGACCGCACATCGATGAGAACGCATATGCCGCTGCCGCCCCCTCTCCTGGCCGGCCGAAGTGGTCGTGCGGTTAAAGGCGCTGCAGTCTGGAACCGCAAGACCGCTACGGTCGTAGGTTCGAATCCTGCCTGGGGCATGGATGTTTGTGATGTCCTTAGGTTAGTTAGGTTTAACTAGTTCTAAGTTCTAGGGGACTAATGACCTCAGCAGTTGAGTCCCATAGTGCTCAGAGCCATTTGAACCATTTGAACCCCTCTCCTGGTGCGATCTTTTAGCGTCAGATTTTGCTGTAGCTCTGTTATTACAATGATTTTTCTCAATTTCTAGTACATGTGCTGTATTATGACCTATTACTTACGAGTGCTGGTTTTTTCTGAACAGTTTAGATGTGTAACTAGAAATGTAAAGCACTATCCAACAGCTGTGTTGACATCCATTGGACTTCCTACATTTCAGTGATCGTAGATTGTCCTGCCTCCTCTTACTATGTACCTGTGTACAAGCTACTCACCAGCTACACCAAGGTGACCTTTGGAGGACAATGGAATAGGATGAAGTTTTCGATAGCACCATTTATTGGAATTTTGAACACCGTGGTTGCAGTGTGTTTGTCGACCAATGCATCTGGAGGCATCTGTAGCGAACTCGAACTTTAAGCAGCGATAAACACAGTCCTCAGCTGTATGCTTACAAGTAATACACTTATTAAATCTCTCTCCGTCTAACACCAACATTTCGTCAATTGGACACATTTCCCGCCAAAAATAAAGCTAGTACCTCCCACTCCAGCCATTTTTCTGCCTGTTCACAACTGAGCGGAGAGACGTATTTCGATTGGCAGGTGAAGGGATCATTGTACGTCGAGTTTATTTTCAGTACGTCTGCCACAAGCTTCGAGTGACAGTGTGAATTTTTTCCCCAGCATGATTACACCAGTTGTAGATATGGACAATTTTTGTGCTGCATTGTGATTTTAGGCGCTCCTTGTGTTGGCTTTGTGCTTGTATATGTGTAATTAGGTTCTACCTCTGTGACTAATTACGTAATTAGCACCGAATTTTACCTCAGTTTCCGACTCAAAATAAATAAACCTAACCTTCCCCTCCTGCAGCTGGACGGTTCGAATCTTTGAAAGGCCGTCCGCAGTTTTGAATCTTCCACCAATACCTTAGTCCTGGGAGGGGAGAGGGGGGGGGGGGGGGCTGGGACGTCAGCACGGCCTTGGGACAAAGAAATTCTCGCCATTTTTCAAATTTCCTCCATTTTCTTTAATTTCTCGCCTTTCTTCTTGACTTCCCCGTCAAAATTTCAGTTTCCACCTGTTTCAAGGGGAAGGGTGGAGCGGAGAGGCAATTATGGCCCAGCCAGTGCAGCAGCTTGTCACGGACTGAGCGAATTTTCCGCCGTTTTTTTTCCCATTCCGCAATCTAGGATTACATCACTGGAGGAGAGGGGGAGGGGAGCGGAAAGAGACCCATGTGCCCGCTGGGGTAACCACTGACGTCATCAGGGATTATAGCGTAATTAATTGATTAATTTCTTTAATTTCCATTATTAATTTCATATAAATTTGACATTAAAAGAACGCCAGGAAGCCCATCATTCCACTATTTACATGTAATGCAAATTGCATCCTGCCATCCCTTAAACTAAGCATATCAAATCAGTCCATAAGCACGCTGATTCAACATAGATGCGTAACAACGCACAAGAAGAAGATGGAGACATCGTTTTGGCATTGTTGCTGCCTCACAGTAATTATGTGAGGCCTGCAATGCGTTTCTACTGATTCTTAATTGCATGATAAATTTATACCAATATATGCAGGCTCCTGTCACTGCTTGAGCCTCTGCCCACTGTTCAGATTGTGTTGCATGTGGGGTATCGGTTGGTGTGTGTGTGTGTGTGTGTGTGTGTGTGTGTGTGTGTGTGTGTTTGTGTGTGAGTGTTTGTATCATGACCTTTTGTTATGCGTAGTTCCCCTTCAGTAAGGTATACATAAAGGATCAGCAAGTGCTGAACTATGCATGAACAGAGTTGTAAGTGAAATGTCGACTTGCCTTCCTGCAATGTTTCCTTTCCCAGTGTTCGTGTTCAAATGGATTAGTAAAGAAATTTACGGATCTTAGACAACGGTCTAAGAAAGGACATGTTTGATGATGTTTTCGTAAGGTGTCGTGCTGCTTTTGTCGGAGAGTGACGTCACTCTGAGCACCTGTTGTACACAAGACAGGCTGCCCGGTAATTCAGTCAAATTGCCTGTTAGTTTCTGTTCAGTTAGTGGGAGACGCAACAGGCCGTCATGCGGCAGCTAACTAGAGAAATACTTGCACAGTATGATGTGTGTAAGGTACAGCATTTCGTTTCGACGCATATCAGTCTCTTTATTTTATTTAGCGCCGTTGTATCTGTGCTAGCGTACGCCTTCGCCAGCACACCGGTCGGCACAAGGAAACATTGTATAGCAGGCGCTGAACTTAGCCTGCCTATGACAAGAGAGGACCACGACATGTCGCCATGGCGCGCGCCGATAACTCCCCCCGGGCAGTGCACAAATAGGCCGCCGCTGCCGACCGAGCTGTGTCAGTCTCTCAGTACATCGCATCGCACCTCAATACGTCGCACTGTGCTCTAGTCTTCAACAGTGACAGTCGTCGCCTCGCACTTTATCTAGCTGTGAGGGAACGACAGTCATTGTATACAGGGTGTTACAAAAAGGTACGGACAAACTTTCAGGAAACATTCCTCACACACAAATAAAGAAAAGATGTTAGGTGGACATGTGTCCGGAAACGCTTAATTTCCATGTTAGAGCTCATTTTAGTTTCGTCCACCTACGCTCAATGGAGCACGTTATCATGGTTTCATACGGGATACTCTACCTGTGCTGCTAGAACATGTGCCTTTACAAGTACGACACAACATGTGGTTCATGCACGATGGAGCTCCTGCACATTTCAGTCGAAGTGTTCGTACGCTTCTCAACAACAGATTCGATGACCGATGGATTGGTAGAGGCGGACCAATTCCATGGCCTCCACGCTCTCGTGACCTCAACCATCTTGACTTTCATTTATGGGGGCATTTGAAAGCAACCCCGGTACCAAATGTAGAGACCCTTCGTGCTCGTATTGTGGACGGCTGTGATACAATACGCCATTCTCCAGGGCTGCATCAGCGCATCAGGGATTCCATGCGACGGAGGGTGGATGCATGTATCCTCGCTAACGGAGGACTTTTTGAACATTTCCTGTAAGAAAGTGTTTGACGTCACGCTGGTACGTTCTGTTGCTGTGTGTTTCCATTCCATAATTAATGTTATTTGAAGAGAAGTAATAAAATGAGCTCTAACATGGAAAGTAAGCGTTTCCGGACACATGTCCACATTACATTTTTCTTTCTTTGTGTGCGAGGAATGTTTCCTGAAAGTTTGGCCGTATCTTTTTGTAACACCCTGTATACAGTAACAGTGATATGTACATAGACAATATTCAAGAATTAGTACATGAAATTTGATTTCAGGACTTCAGATTGGACTTCAATTAAGTTAGGTACTCAATTAGTTCCTGTAATAATGTGTATTTTAACCACGAGTCGATTTTGTGTTGTAGTGAGAGGAAACGGGTCACCCACCTATCACACCTCATCCAGGTAGGTACCACAAAATATTACAAGAAGGCACAGCCACAACACTATCGATAAGTTCAATTTATAATTTGCAGATGTAAAAATCATATAAAATCATACCGTCGCATGAAAAAAAAACGACTAGTAATACATTTGTTTTTACTTTACAAGTTATAGCACAGGTTAAGAATGTTTGACAATAATTGTTTTATATTACATAGTGAATTCTCATTCCTTCAAGTTATTGTAACGAGTAAGCTAAAATCTTAAAAGCAACATGTATTATTACACACAAATTCAAATGATAATTTTTACCGTATTTTATTTCTAACTAAATCCTTGGCCTGGTGACGAGATTTCTTGATTGGAGGTGTTGTATAATGGTAGTTGCTGATTGTCTAGGAATGCGAACAATTCTAATACGGCAAGCGAATTTGGGGAAGTTGTGATAAAGTAGAATTTAGCTGAATCATTGCTAGCAGAATAAAAATTCAGAGTTTGACAAGCTGCGAGCACGGTAATTATTCATTTGAAAGTCATGGAGGGCAGCTAAACGATGGGGGCTGACGTGTACACTGATGTGGGTGTGCCAACTGTAAAAATTGTTAGGTCGCTTAATAGGTTTTACACATGGAAAAGTGAATAAACACAATAAATGTTAAGTAAGGAGTAACATTTGTTCCATTCTAGAAAACCTGACCCACATGCAGTTCCCAAAGTGAATCTGAACAAAACGTTTTTCATGTTGTTTCACCGACTACGTTCAACAGTTAGCGAGACAATCGAAACAGAAAGTTAAGTACAGAAAATGTAATTTTCATGCTCTTGAAAAATTTAGAATTTCTTGTAAAAACACCCGTAAATGTTCATGAGTAAATTTGAATTACAGGTAATCTCTGTATAGCTCTTAACTTCCTCAACAATGAGAGGAGGAGCGACACAGTGCATAGTATGTGCAATAACCTGTGCTGATAGTTTTGTATTTATTCACAGAAAATGTGTTGCCTATAGTTATATAAACGAATGCGTTTTGAAAATACTAATAAATATCGATCCGGATTGTTTTGCAATCTGTTTTAATGATAAAATACGGCAGTTCCTTAACAACTTTGTCAAAACTTTTATTTCTTGTTAATGTCAACAATATTAGCACACAAGAAGTTGAAAACCCCTTCTAATATCGACAGTTTAGCTGGTCTGAGTTGACATAGCGTCAAAGCGCATTTTGTTTTTTCACGACAGTGAAGGTACTCTTGTGGTGGGCCGCGAGGAGCGGGAAGCACTAGCAGTGACGCCCTGCCTCTGTAGAAAGTCCTCACCTCCTCCCTTACTCGTCCACTGCAGCGCCAAACGAGAAACCGAGACAAAGGACGTTCCTGGAATGGGTAGGCTTCGTACAGCGACAGCGCAGTCGTTAAGATTCCAGGAACCCGAGGGCTGCCTCAGTAGGCAGATAACGGCACAAAAACGCGGCAGCGGCCACAGTAGCAGATGACAAAGCTCAGACAGAAAGTGGACAACTTGTAAACAGTGTGTCTCCTCTGGGGAACGTACCACAGACTGGTGCGGTAGCCGTTCCTCTGCAATGGCTACATTCACAGTAGTTAAGATAATAAGAGGAAGAGGTTGAGTAAATTAAGATCATGGTCCCAACCTGCACAAACAGCGCCCTGTGGCCTTTACGCTGGAACACTTTACTGAGGCAGGAGATGCGGTGACAGGCCTGGCGCCGACAGGGGTGAGTGACATGCACGTCACGTTTCTGACAGACGAGAAGTCAGTGTACATGATAGCGACCCGACGCTTCGGACAAATGCTATTCTCGATTTCCACAGACTTGCAGGCATTGTATATTCCACAGTGAACTGTGTCTATAGCATACCATGAGTGTATAAAAGCGTGTGGGTTCGCTGCTTTGAGGCTCTCTATATTTTTGGAATTTAATACTGAATCTTCACTGGTGGATAAAAATATGGAAACACACAGACAAATGCATGTTCGAACAGGAATGTAGATGGTACCCAAGGCTGCAGGTAGCGCTGTTGTATTTGATCACGAAAGGCACCTGTGCAGTGTCCTCAGTCCGTTGCGACTGTCAGTCGTGGTCGGAACATTGTCCTGTGTAGCTGCGAATGCGTTATGTCATACGTAATTCACTTCACACACGCGCTAGTTGTCGGTGGTCGGTGCTCATGATGCTTCCATGATTAAGGTAGACGAATTTTTTGGTTTTTCAAGAGGCATCGTATAGAACAATTGTACTGCAGGCAGGGAAAGCGGGCAGGAAACATGTGACTAAGCTGCAAGAAATTCAAAATAAATTCCACACGCAGCAATGTCAATCGGAAATCGTTTTTGAGCATTCTGTCTTAGCCCCCCCCCCCCCGTTTTGCGTTGAGTGTGTGGTCTTCACAGATTCCTTTGTTTTACTGTAAGTCAGTTTTTATCTTGTTCACAAAGTGCAACATCTTCTAAGCTTTGCATGCTAATTAAGGCCACAGAAGCAAGGTCTTTCCCGAATGAACCACTGACCAAAAACCAATCTGGCAGCTAGAGTTTGAGGTCTTTGTTTACCCTATCTTTTAAGTTGATGATAGGTACATAGAATCTTTCATCTCCTAGCACACGCTTTTTTGGAAGTCAAATACAGAGTTTCAGTGATTTAGCTTTGAAATGTTTTAAGACAACGAAACATTTTCATAAAAATTATCACTCCCCCCTCCCCTCCCCCGTACCGCACCGCTTGGGTGGTTGAATTTCTAAAAACACCGAAATACGTTTTTTCATATCCAACCGAAAAGTGAAATACCAATTTTGTAGATGTAGCCTTACAAGTGCTTTATCAGTACTTTAATAACAATGTATTTTCAAAAATATCTTTCATCCACTATTGTACCCTTTAATGGTTAAATTTCCAAAATGCTGAGGCATGTAGATTTTTGTTTCTAATCGACAAATTAAATACCAGTTTTCGTATTCGTAGCTCCAAAATTGTACTTGTAGCGACATATTTTCAAAACATCTTCTCATCCTCTGTTTCACTCCCTTAGAAGTGAAATTTCGAACAAATGTTTCTAAACGAGTCTGCATTATAAAACTCACACCTTCTTTAAATTTCAAGTTTCCGTCCTTAGTTGTTTTGGGCTGGTCGTTGATGAGTCAGTCACTTAAGGACATGGCGTTTTATATGTAGAGCAGATATTAATGGACGAGGTTAACTGTTGTTATTAGGGATTCACGATTACATCAATGTATTAAAACAGTTACTCGTTAGTATGGATTCATCGAATTCAGCCTATATATTGTTTACGTGTCGTTATATTATACACACTGCTTTTTCAATTATTCGTGATACATTTCTGCTTATTTGCTTTGTGGTGTAGGGGTAGCGTCTTTGATTCGTAATCAAAACGTCTTCAGTCCCGGGTTCGATCCCCGACACTGCCTAAATTTTGATAAATAATCAGCATTGGAGGGCGAAGACTTCCGGCATAAGAACTCAGCCTCATTCTGCCAACGGCCTTGTCAAAGAGGGCGGAGGAGCGGAAAGAGTTTCAGGGCACTCTCTTGTCCTAGGGGTGGGAAATTGCCCCTAAAGGCGGAAGAATCAGCAATGATCAACGACATGAGGATGCAGAAGGCAATGGAAACCACTGCATTAAAGTCATGTAACGTGTATCCACAGGACATGTGGCCTGTAATTGAAGAAGTGTCATGATGATCTCTCCAGTGGAAAAAGATTCTTTAATAGTCCACCATTCGGATCTCCGGGGGGGGGGGGGGACTGCCAAGGGGGAGGTTACCATGAGAAAAAGATTGAATAATCAACGAAAGGATAACGTTCTACGAGTCGGGGCGTGGAATACCAGAAGCTTGAACGTGGTAGGGGAACTAGAAAATCTGAAAAGGGAAATGCAAAGGCTCAATCTAGATATAGTAGGGCTCAGTGAAGTGAAGTGGAAGGAAGACAAGGATTTCTGGTCAGAAGAGTATCGGGTAATATCAACAGCAGCAGAAAATGGTATAACAGGTGTAGGATTCATTATAAATAGGAAGGTAGGGCAGAGGGTGTGTTACTGTGAACAGTTCAGTGACCGGGTTGTTCTAATGAGAATCGACAGCAGACCAACACCGACAACGATGGCTCAGGTATACATGCCGACGTCGCAAGCTGAAGATGAACAGATAGAGAAAGTGTATGAGGATATTGAAAGGGTAATGCAGTATGTAAAGGGGGACGCACATCTAATAGTCATGGGCGACTGGAATGCAGTTGTAGGGGAAGGAGTAGAAGAAAAGGTTACAGGAGAATATGGGCTTGGGACAAGGAATGAAAGAGGAGAAAGACTTATTGAGTTCTGTAACAAGTTTCAGCTAGTAATAACGAATACCCTGTTCAAGAAACACAAGAGGAGGTGGTATACTTGAAAAAGTTCGGGAGATACGGGAAGATTTCAATTAGATTACATCATGGTCAGACTGAGATTCCGAAATCAGATACTGGATTGTAAGGCGTACCCAGAAGCACATATAGACTCAGATCACAATATAGTAGTGATGAAGAGTAGGCTGAAGTTCAAGATATTAGTCAGGAAGAATCAATACGCAAAGAAGTGGGATACGGAAGTACTAAGGAATGACGAGATACATTTGAAGTTCTCTAACGCTATAAATACAGCAATAAGAAATAGCGCAGTAGGCAGTACAGTTGAAGAGGCTGGCCCTGAGCACTATGCGACTTAACTTCTGGGGTCATCAGTCGCCTAGAACTTAGAACTAATTAAACCAAACTAACCTAAGGACATCACACACATCCATGCTCGAGGCAGGATTCGAAACCGCGACCGTAGCGGTCGCTCGGCTCCAGACTGTAGCGCCTAGAACAGTTGAAGAGGAATGGACATCTCTAAAAAGGGCCATCACAGAAGTTTAGAAGGAAAACATAGGTACAAAGAAGGTAGCTGCGAAGAAACCATGGGTAACAGAAGATATACTTAGTTTTGATTGATGAAAGGAGGAAGTACAAACATGTTCCGGAAAAATCTGGAATACAAAAGTACAAGTAGCTGAAGAATGAAATATATAGGAAGTGCAGGGAAGCTATGAAGAAATGGCTGCAGGAAAAATGTGAAGACATCGAAAAAGATATGATTGTCGGAAGGACAGACTCAGCATACAGGAAAGTCAAAACAACCTTTGGTGACATTAAAAGCAACGGTGGTAACATTAAGAGTGCAACGGGAATTCCACTGTTAAACGCAGAGGAGAGAGCAGATAGGTGGAAAGAATACATTGAAAGCCCCTATGAGGGTGAAAATTTGTCTGATGTGATAGAAGAAGAAACAGGAATCGATTTAGAAGAGGTAGGAGATCCAGTATTAGAATCGGAATTTAAAAGAGCTTTGGAGGACTTACGGTCAAATAAGGCAGAAGGGATAGATAACATTCCAGCAGAATTTCTAAAATCGTTGGGGGAAGTGGTAACAAAACGACTATTCACGTTGGTGTGTAGAATATATGAGTCTGACGATATACCATCTGACTTTCGGAAAAGCATCATCCACACAATTCCGAAGACGGCAAGAGCTGACAAGTGCGAGAATTATCGCACAATCAGCTTAACAGCTCATGCATCGAAGCTGCTTACAAGAATAATATACAGAAGAATGGGAAAGAAAACTGAGAAAGCGCTAGGTGACGATCAGTTTGGCTTTAGGAAAAGTAAAGGGTCGAGAGAGGCAATTCTGACGATACGGCTAATAATGGAAGCAAGACTAAAGAAAAATCAAGACACTTTCATAGGATTTGTCGACCTGTAAAAAGCGTTCGACAATATAAAATGGTGCAAGCTGTTCGAGATTCTGAAAAAAGTAGGGGTAAACTATAGGGAGAGACGGGTCATATACAATATGTACAACAACCAAGAGGGAATAATAAGAGTGGACGATCAAGAACGAAGTGCTCGTATTAAGAAGGGTGTAAGACATGGCTGTAGCCTTTCGCCCCTACTCTTCAATCTGTACATCGAGGAAGCAATGATGGAAATAAAAGAAAGGTTCAGGAGTGGAATTAAAATACAAGGTGAAAGGATATCAATGATACGATTCGCTGATGACATTGCTATCCTGAGTGAAAGTGAAGAAGAATTAAATGATCTGCTGAACGAAATGAACAGTCTAATGAGTACACAGTATGGTTGGAGAGTAAATCGGAGAAAGACGAAGGTAATGAGAAGTAGTAGAATTGAGAACAGCGACAAACTTAACATCAGGATTGATGGTCACGAAGTCAATGAAGTTAAGGAACTCTGCTACCTAGGCAGTAAAATAACCAATGACGGAGGAGCAAGGAGGACATCAAAAGCAGACTCACTATGGCAAAAAAGGCATTTCTGGCCAAGAGAAGTCTACTAATATTAAATACCGGCCTTAATTTGAGGAAGAAATTTCTGAGGATGTACGTCTGGAGTACAGCATTGTATGGTAGTGAAACATGGACTGTGGGAAAACCGGAACAGAAGAGAATCGATGCATTTGAGATGTGGTGCTATAGACGAATGTTGAAAATTAGGTGGACTGATAAGGTAAGGAATGGGGAGGTTCTACGCAGAATCGGAGAGGAAAGGAATATGTGGAAAACACTGATAAGGAGAAGGGACAGGATGATAGGAAATCTGCTAAGACATGAGGGAATGACTTCCATGGTACTAGAGGGAGCTATAGAGGGCAAAAACTGTAGAGGAAGACAGAGATTGGAATACGTCAAGCAAATAATTGAGGACGTAGGTAGCAAGTGCTACTCTGAGATGAAGAGGTTAGCACAGGAAAGGAATTCGTGGCGGGCCGCATCAAACCAGTCAGTAGACCGATGACAAAAAAAAAAGAAGGTCTTAAATCATTTGTGTCACCTAACACGCTACACGTGGACATTCGTACGTTTCTTGAATCACAACGTTTTCATCATTTCAGCCAAATCAAATCCTATGCATCATGGCGCCGACTGACAAGCAATACGCAGAATTACCGCTGGATGTTGGTACAACTTTCATGTAATTCTGGTTCCGTTATCTTTTCCCACAAGAACCAACTGTTTTGAAATGGCTCAGCGTATCATTTGTTCCCAAGTTCTCAGTAATAAAATGTGATGCGTTACTGAATCGTGAGCATAACTTGTATATAAACATTACAGCATGTAACCTTCCATAGTATATGTTAGGTAAACAGATCCAACTTTTCGCGTCACTTCGACGTTTAAAAAGGCGTGACATTATCAAAATGAAGAATTCAGCGAGCAATTATTTTATGATCTTGTAAAATCGAAAACAGTCTTTGAGCGTAGTTTAATGACTTGTTTCGATTAGTTAGACCATCAACAGACTCGTCCGTCTCCTCAAGCTAGTAAACAAAACATATACATATTATAAAACACATATAATTCCATTCAGTAACAGACGAAGTCGGTATTATAATTTGGCCGCTGTAAACGTTGAAAATAGATTACATACACCAGAAAATTCATCGTATTATCTGCCTTAATGTAGTGAAACCGTACCTCACTTCACAGTGTTTCAAAGCGTCGGTAACACACGTCTCATCATATGCTGGGAATAACTTTTATTAGAGACAAAACGGTCGCTGATATTTTTCGGCGACGCCAGGCGTCGTTTAATGCCGGTTATGCCTCGGAGAGCCAGCAGGACGTAGGCACTACGCGGTGTTCGTATGCAGTGTGCATTGCCAATCATCCAGTGATCTGCCACACGTGAAAGGCGGTAGGCCGGGCAAAATTATTGTTTCTGATTCGCTTCTTCCGCCTAAGACACCAATGCCTACGGTTGTCTGTATGAAATTCACTCCATCAGTTTATGGGGGCACATAGTATGCAGCACACCTGGTTAGTAGACGCTGCCAGTCCGGTGAAAACACGACACTGTGAGGCCAGTGAACACTGAAGGACACATAGCATTGCAGGGAAGCGTGAGTAATCATTGTGTCTTCAACAAAAGTTATTCCACTTGAGATTCTGCACAAAATCGAAATAAGTACAAGAATAGACATCATAGAAGGAATTGAAGTTTTTGTTTATAATACAGAAAATTATGATAATGTTCTTAATGAGATAACTGAAATCTAAAACTAAAATTTCTACTGTAGCGTTACAGCAGTGTTAGTGCAATAGAAATAAATGTTCAAGCTTGAAGGAAACGACTACTAGATTATCACCAACACGAATATCGCAGTAAAGGAATAATATGCGATGCTCTTCACACACTACAAGGCCGCCCTTTTGTATGAATGTATAACGTTTACTGCTGTGAAGAGACGTTATGGAGTGAAAGTACTTCAAAAACAGTATTGTATTAAGCTGTACAGAACAGTGAGGTTAAACATCAGCTCCGCCAGTGGACCAACGATGTAAATGTCGCCTTGAGACGTCAGAATCGTAAGCGAACAACCGACATATAGAAAGGGTATCACACGATTATTACAGTACTGTTGCAAAGCATCTGCACCCCGCACTGCCCGTGGCTTGGGTCATAACAACGACACACATCCTCACGACAGCAAAAGACAACACCGGACATCGATTTCTGGGAACCCACTGCCCCTCTCGACCACAAAATGCTCATGCAGCAGAACAATGAAAAAAAAAAACAATTTTAGGTTAATTTCGACTGAGATTTTTCTGTTTAAGGAACGTCTGTACGTATAAACGCCCGATGGTGAGCAAAACATGTTTGAAACGCATTGTAAAAAACGTAAACGTCGAGTGACTAGGTCTCCCGTCGAATAGACCGTTCACCGGTTGCAACTCTTTCGACTTGACCCCACTTCGGTGACTTGCACGTCGATGAGGATGAAATGATGATGATTAGGATAACACAACGCCCAGTCGCTGAGCGGAGAAAATCTCGGATCCAGCCGGGAATCGAACACGGCCCCGAGGATTGACATTCTAAAGCGCTGACCATTCAGCTACCCAGGGCGGACCTTCAAAAACGCATTTCAAAGTGTTAAATTAAACATAAAATATATGGAAGTGACTGGTAGCAGAAAAATACAAGAAATTAAAGACGACGTAGTTATCACGAAACTCTGTTGGCTAAATTTGAAAAAAGATGTATTCGACATATTATAGCAGCACCTTGAATATCACATGATTTCTGAATACGCCTATGGTCACAGCTGCAATGCAGTAGGTGACAGCAAGAGACCAATCACTGTGTTATGAATACATCAACAAACAACTTCCGCTCTTGAGATCATTGTAGTGAGGCTGATAAAATGCAGACATTACTTTTTACCTGCAATGATAATTCAGCATTTGGTCATGAACTGTGTGCATTTAAATGTCTTTGTAGACAAATTGAAATTTCTGGTAAAAGTACAGTCTCCGTCACTGACTAACCGAAATTTTACTTTTGCGGAAGAAACGCAGGAGCTCCGCAGTTCCACTGAATGGACGACCTGAGGAAGATGGGAACTCTGGTATGAGAGAGCATCAGAGGAAATTGCCCCCCGCAGGGTGTGTGAAAAGTTCTGCTGCTGGAACGGTTTTCGAGAAGCCCTTATTGAATTGGAATACAAAAAAGCGCCAATAGGCATCACTCTATGACAGAGCTGAATAAAATAACATTTTCTGAAGAGACGGACCTATGGTACTACTGGGCGGCATACTATATTGGACGAATTTCACGTACGGTGTTCCCAGAGACGTCTTAGCTGTTTCATCGATCCATGGTCGTCCGGCGTTATAAAGGCAGGTCGTTCTATAACGTTGTTACCAAATATCTTGAAAAGTTCTGGGTCGATTTACTTCAGTTTTTTGCACGGTACGCTAATAAACATTCTAACGGTCGAAGGCTACATGTTTTTAATATACATGAAATGTAAATGCGTATGTTTTTATTGTATAAAGCGGAAACCCTGTTAGCGGAAATCTCGAAAATTCTTGACCAGTTGATCACCTAGGAATTTTAACATGAACTCTAATAGAAGTTCGGACGGATATAGACTACATACTTTTAATATATATGATGTATAAATTTACTTATGTGAAATGAATGCTATTGTATGAAAAATATCGTTGTTTAACGTTGGTACAAAAATCTCGAAAAGTTCTTTACCGGTTTATTTAAAATTTACATGTTCGGGCAGACCGGGACTACTTATTTTTCAGATGTATATAGTATAAAAATATATACTATTGTATAAAAGGAATCGTTGTCAGAAGAAATGTCGCAAAGTTCTTGACCGATAAACTTCAAATTTTCACACGATATTCTAATAAACAGTTGGATTCTTATAGGCTACATAGTTTTTAATATAGAAGTACATGTATATAATACACAAGACGGAAAAATTATTAGCGAAAATCTCGAAAAGTTCGTGAGTCTTGACCGACGTACTACAGTTTTTGTCACGATAGTCTAACGAACATTCAGAAAGACATAGTCTGTGTATTATTTTAAACAATATTTTCTTTTAAAACTGCCAGCGGGAAAGATAATTCGACGCTGTGCTGTGTTATGAGAACTGAAAGTTGGCGGTTTCGGTTATTTTTTTTGCAGCAAATTTTAATTACAATTGCATGACTCTTAAACCATTTAACAATTGATTTCTTACATATATACATAGAACTTTCAGCATAAACTCTGTACACGACTATGTACTGTTTCTTTTTCTTTGTAGCCGTCAGTTTGAACTTAAAATAGGAAAGTTGTACCTATGGCTTGTCAGATTATTATTAGAGTATTACTACCGGATCTGAATCGTCTTTATACCGGTTCTTAGATTAAAACTATACATAATATTGTCATTCAAGGTACTATGCTCACACATCCAACACCATGGAAGGTTTCTCGTACCCCGTGTACCAATGACCCAAGCCTATTTGCCCTTTCATTTTAATTGACTTCACTTCCCAAACAATGTTTCGTTAGCAATAACAATAAAAGAAGGGTTCAGGTCATAGAGAGGGGGAAGAGGATACGGACGGAGGGGCCGGGGTGGGGAGAGAAATGGACTTGGTTGGTGTGATCGGTAGAGAAAGGAGGGATGAGATTAGCATGTATATCCAATTCCTATACATACGTATTTAGCAATTGCGAAGCATTGTCAGGCCTACTAGTTGTACATATAGAGATGATGAATGTTTTACAGAAGAGAAATTCGTCTATAACGTACGTTCCCTAGTGTGTCAATCATGGAGAATTGTGCATCTTATGTTAAGGAATCACAAATGGACTACGGATCCTGTTATATAACTGAAGACGGGATAACTACAATAACTATAACAACTTTGCTAAAAATGAGTGTATTACATCAGGCAGATAAGATAAATCACTTTCCGCGTTTCATATTTCAAACACTGTCGTAAAAAGGGACATGTCTCAATTTAGTGAACTTGGAAATTTCTTCTATAAATGATAATACTTGAAACTACGAGTTAGGACCAAATTAGTAGAAAGAACTACATGTCAATTATCTGCGGTGAAACATCAAGGAATATTCACATACACGTAGTAAGGCGAAAGTATGCAGCAGCGGAATGGAAGACGGTTGAAATGGGAGGGCTAAATAGTCCACAATTTTATGGGACAGTTCTTCAGTATTTATCTTCTGTCTAAATACAACTGAGAACGAAGTTATGTCTTTGGTTCTCTTTTATTTACAAGACTCGGTGTTGTGATCATTTACCAAAAGAAATAGGATAGAAACCAACTCGGACGAGTGTGGACTGAGAGCTGTATAGAGCATCTAACGCTATTCTGTTTCATTACATACCTCGTTAGGTTGGTAACAATAGCCTACTAAATACGAACAACGCTAATGCACTCTGGTGGCTGCCTTACCTGTCATCGAGAACTGCAACTGTAATAACCAACACATTCAGTGTGTTTGAGTACTTGCACACTATTTGGTGTGAAAGAATTATGTACGTAGTTCTGTTATTAATCTAAATACCTTATTTCACGTGTAAACTCATCTGCGAATCTTCAGCACGCACTTATATTTAATGTGAGTTGTATTCAAGAAATAGCAAACTGACTTGCGTCATGCCCTTAGTGAAATGCCTCCTACTGTAAATGTTAAATGAATAAAACAAATAGCCAAATGGTTCAAATGGCTCTGAGCGCTATGGGACTTAGCTTCTGAGGTCATCAGTCCCCTAGAACTTAGTACTTAAACCTAACCAACCGAAGGACATCACACACATCCATGCCCGAGGTAGGATTCGAACCGACGACCCTAGCGGTCGCGTGGTTTCAGACTGCAGCGCCTAGAACCGCTCGGCCACATCGGCCGGCAACAAATAGTCCCCTAGCATCCTGTATTCGTCGAAGACTATGCAATTAACAATTAAGTGTATGAGATCGTAGTAAATATTGCTAAAAATTACGTTAACACCCTTATTAAACCCCACACTATAGGGGAGAGGGGGGGGGGGGGGCTTATGCCCACCGTTTCAGAAGTGTTTTCTAGTTATGTAACACATATATAAATTTCTGAACTAAAGTATTATTGTTTTAATAACATCTTCTACCACATCCCGGAATAGTTTTAAGCTTTACAGCAAATCTTAACCCAAAATTTAAGTCTTAATAGTGGAATTGACTTTTCAGAACTAATTTCATATTCATACTTTCACGCTCAGGACACTTTAACAAATGAATAAATCTTCAAAAAGTATTTTGTGAATAAAAGTAAACAAGAAATAACGAAATTCGTATTTATTTTAAATTATTGGTGGTGGTCACGACTTATAACCCTTTCGTTATTGAAAATGCATAGATATTACTAATATTGTTCTAAATTATATTTTCAGGTTCTGAATCCCACATACACATCAGTAACTATTTAAAAGTATGTTGTTGATAAAAGTTAAGAACGATTAACGAACGCTGTTTTTTTTTTTCAACCATTTTGTGGTGGACGTAAATTATCCCTCACCCTTATACTCTCATCGTTCTTCTCTACTTAAAATGTGGGGGATAACCGGCTCAAAATGACTATGTCTCACAACCTTCTAACAGTATTGCTTATTAAAGTCAATATTGGATGTTAGCTGGCCATTTCTTTGTGTAACCACCAACCCTATCTGCTTCCTGTTTTAGGTGCATATTACAGATATTTGTAAAAACACTGTTAAAAAAGTATAACATTCTCAGTTGTAGTATACACAACGATATTTGAGTTATACGCTTGTTTTTCTCAGAAAAACTACGTCGAATAACAGATTTACCTAAGGAAAATACAATGAAAGTAACCAGCAATCTGATTGTTACTGAGGAAATCGTTCCCGGTTAGCACATTAGTTGTGTAATCAGAAAGTAATTTATTGTTTCTCCACACACAACTTCATTTGTATTAACCATCAGTAAGTTATAATATGGCAGAACTTGGGAGAGCAAAAAAAAAAAAATTGTTCTCTAGTTTTATGTATTACTGACGATATTATTGAAATTAATAAATACCGGTAAGACTTTACGACTATAGGTACTGATTTAAACAATCTGGATATTGGTAGCAAACATGAAACTTGTCACTATGATAGACACGCCGATAGTGGTTTCCACATTAGAGACGGTCAAATTCTCGAGTGCTCTTGAGATGTACCGATTTTTCATGACCTTCAATTACTTCTCTAAATAATTGTTTTACCAGTTCTATCCAGCGTAATCGTTGTAAAAACCGTCAGAATGAACCTCGAATAGGGCAGTAAAAACTGTTTTAAGTAATTAACTTTATCAAGATAACGTCATTAAGGAGCATGTTTCGAACTCGAATCGCTGATATAAGATGCTGAGCGCTCTAGCGGTATTGTACAGTGTTATACAGAGACAGTGTCCAAGGACAGAATTCCCAGTCCCAGACACAACCAAGTATCTTTAATCTGTTTTTGTTTACACATATAGCGTATGTAACATATTCAACGGAACCTGTATCATACTGTTTATTCCTGATAAGAGTTCAAATTTTTGAATTGAACGAAATGTTTGTGACTGCATACTGACGATAACGCTAATTTTAAGCACAGTAAATAACAGTTGTCGATATAAAATTGTGCGTATTTTCGACCTACTAAAGAATGTATCCAGTGTAATTCGGCTTTATTAAACCACATTATACGTATTACGAATTGACTAAAGACTTTTATTTATATTATTATGTTATTATGACATGTTGTGCATTGTCATTAACTTGCATTATTTGCTTGATAATGTTAGAAAGTGTCACCAACAATATTTTGTCAGAACGAGAGCCAGAATACTCCAAACATGTGATAGCTGATCGTTTGAACTACGTTGGTGATAACCTAGTCCACTTACTGATGTTTCAGCAATGCTGTTTAAAGCTCTTTTCACTAATTCTGAGCTCAGTCAGAGTGTTCAAATGGTTCAAATGGCTCTGCGCACTATGGGACTTAACTTTTCTAAGGTCATCAGTCCCCTAGAACTTAGAACTACTTAAACCTAACTAACCTAAGGACATTACACACATCCATGCCCGAGGCAGGATTCGAACCTGCGACCGTTGCGGTCACGCGGTTCCAGACTATAGCGCCTAGAACCGCACGGCTACCCCGGCCGGCAGTCATAGTACATCTGTACTTTATGGTAATATGCCATGCTTCGATGCGCTTATGTGATCTGTTTTAATAATTATCCAAGTTAGGTATGCCTGAGCGCTCTGTAACTGCCGTCGACTGCTGCAGCTTTGTATCTCGATCAGAATAGCAAAGCGATTTGTAGTTAAACACTAGAGGGGCGATGTAGTCGGTTCACAGCTATCTACGCACACAATAGGACTGCGGGAGCAACATCTGTGGATTTCCCATCCGGATAAATTCACACGCTGCCCGTTAACTTGCAGTATTATATTTGTTTATCAGCGTGGTAATAGGCTTACCTCTTTCCTGCGGTGTTCGGCTAACAGTTCATAGTTGAAACTCGTGCGCTAGGAGCGGTAGCCACCTCCATGTGCCTACCTCTACTAGTAATGTAAAATGAATATTTAAAGTGCTATATGGCAACGCCTCTATGTTGTCACAGCATCAGTGATGTCACAGCTCTGTAGACGGCTACTGTTTTCTCCTGCAGCCATTAGCGCATTGCGGTTGAAAGTTGCAACAACGCTACGAGCTGTCAGGGATCTCTTACACCGTCTCGAATATAGGACATTCCACATAAACACGCAGTACAGGAAACAAATTTAAACAACTACTACGAATTACAGTTGTCACGTTACAGGCGGCAAACGTCGTCTGCAGTCGTCTGTGGCGTCTGACCCCTAACGTAGAGGAGCGATATGGCAACGTTGAACCAAGCTCATTCAATTATTGGAAGCTGCTGGTGTAGCCGTCCGGTTAACAGTTGAACCAAGCTCATTCAATGATTGGAAGCTGCTGGTGTAGCCGTCCGGTTAACAGTTAGATGTCAATCATTTTGTTATTCTGATCCATGTATAGCTAACAATCTTATACATGCGAACAGAGTGTACTGTGAAGTTTTGTTCTATTCAGAGAAGTAAACTTTATAAAATGAGGAGTAATAATTGATAAACTGCACTAGTCAGAGCCAGCAACAGCGGAAAGCTGCAATTTCTGTTTGCCGGTAACTTGAGCGATTGTAAAAAGCTGGAATAGTGGCTGCCTCTCTCTAACCATTTAACGAAAGTAGGAATAACAGCAACCTGGTAATGTGGTCAGTTGCGGTGTATAATCGACCTACATATGTAGAGCCGACCGCGGTGGCCGTGCGGTTCTAGCGCTGCAGTCCGGAACCGCGGGGCTGCTACGGTCGCAGGTTCGAATCCTGCCTCGGGCATGGATGTCTGTGATGTCCTTAGGTTAGTTAGGTTTAAGTAGTTCTAAGTTCTAGGGGACTGATGACCTAAGATGTTAAGTCCCATAGTGCTCAGAGCCATTTGAACCAACATATGTAGAGGTCTGAGAGATTTACAGTCCAAGGCAGAAATAAAAAGAAAACAATGCATCATGAAGGAATTATCCAAGTGGGAATGAAATCTGTAGACGAACTGTACGAATACAGCGAAACAAATGGTTACAATTTCAGAAAAACTGGATGATTCACTCAAGAGGAAGACCTTCACAAATTGATCACGTTTTGGTCTATCACTGATTCTTAAGCAAGCGATTATTCGCCTTGGCATTGATTGATAGAGTTGTTAGGTGTCCTCCTGAGGGATACTGTGCCACATACTGTTTAATTTGAGCGTTATATCGTCACCATCCGGTGATATTTGAAGATCTCTGCCCACACTGCTGAAACTGGGGGAAGGTCCGGTGACACTGCTGTCTAAGCTAGGGTTTGGTAAGCTTGAAGCCAAACACTACAAACTCTCGCCGTGCGCAAGCGAGCATTGGCTCCCTCAAATGTAAGACCACGATTGCTCGCCATTAGGGCAACAAAAAATGGTTCAAATCGCTCTGAGCACTATGGGACTCAACTGCTGAGGTCATTAGTCCCCTAGAACTTAGAACTAGTTAAACCTAACTAACTTAAGGACACCACACACATCCATGCCCGAGGCAGGATTCGAACCTGCGACCGTAGCGGTCTCGCGGTTCCAGACTGCAGCGCCAGAACCGCGCGGCCACTTCGGCCGGCATTAGGGCAACAAAACGGCGCGTATAATCGATATACCGGTGTGCTGTAAGAGCCGCGGGTGACAAAGAGATTCAGCTCTGAAAAGAAATGGCACGCTAGACCACCACTGTCGGTGGTCAGCCCGTATGATAGGCGACAGTCAGGTTGGGATCCCAACGCTGTATGGGGTGTCTCGAGACACGTATTCGGCCTGGAATGTGACTGACTGGAATAGTTATGAGTCGCACTTCGAACTGAACCAGATCACTAGCGAAGACCTGTCTGGAGACGCCCCGGATAGCGATGGGATACGAACCTGACCGTCGCCCGCCCTAAGGCCCGACAACGGGGAGGGATGCCCTTCGGAAGCGATACGAAGGCGGGAGTTGTAGCATATCCTTAAACTCACCACTTACAGTATGTTAACGAAACTTTCGCAGGAGGCTTTCAAGGCATAGCTACTGTCCCAGTATCTCGCAGTTTACCCATGAATCGAACAAACCTGTTACCATTCGTGCTACCCTACCCTGTGTTCAATAAAATAAAATATTTATATTTTTAATGGGAAAGTACACTTTAGCAATAATAATGTAGTGTAGCTAGGGCCTCCCGTCGGGTAGACCGTTTGCCGGGTGCAGTTCTTTCGAGTTGACGCCCGTTCGGCGATTTGCCCGTCTATGAAGATGAAATGATGATGATTAGGACAACACAACACCCAGTCCCTGCGCGGAGAAAAATCTCCGACCCAGCCGGTAATCGAACCCGGGTCCTTAGGAGTGATATTCTGTCGCGCTGACCACTCAGCTACTGGGGGCGAGCACTTTACCAATGCTCTAGGACGAGTCGCTCAAGGCTGCTGTAACCAACCTACTTTGAGCTAGTTTCAGTTTCTTCAGCATACTGACAATGAACCGGTTTGCAGTTTGATTTAGCCGCAACTCATCGTCTCATTTAATATCTCTACAAACTGAGTTTATTGTAGTTATCGGGAATTGAAAGTTATACATGTACGGGACGTGAACAACGTCACATATTGTGTGACCACCTTGAACGATACGGAAATGTCGCTTATGAGTGTGAGATAGCGTTATCACAATATGACGGTGTCTGGAAGAGGCTACATTTCGCCACTCGGTGGAATCGTTCAGTATCGAGATTTGCGTGTCGTTCTGTTTTGATAGTTGCCCGATGATGGGCATGCGTTCTTGTTGTTAGTATACCGGTCGACCATGTCTGACCACAATAGAAGAGGGTGGAATTGTGTAGCAAGCGCATTGTAACTCCTTCAAGTATGCGCCTGCCATCCGAGAATAAGTTATGGAGTCCTTTCATAATCATGTACCATCTCCCATCGTTGGTCGGAGACCAGCGGCAATGGGACTATTTGTGGTGTCACCGCCAGACACCACACTTGCTAGGTGGTAGCCTTTAAATCGGCCGCGGTCCGTTAGTATACGTCGGACCCGCGTGTCGCCACTGTCAGTGATTGCAGACCGAGCGCCGCCACACGGCAGGTATAGAGAGACGTCCTAGCACCCGCCCAGTTGTACAGCCGACTTTGCTAGGAAAGGTTCACTGACAAATACGCTCTCATTTGCCGAGACGATAGTTAGCCTAGCCTTCAGCTACGTCATTTGCTACGACCTAGCAAGGCGCAATTACCAGTTTATATTGAGATTATTAAAGTACCGTCAAGAGCGATGTACTCCAATTATGGATTAAAGTTAAGTATTCTACAAGTTACCTCCTGTTTTGCTAGTCTTATTTCTCTGACCTGTTCCAGACGTCACGCTAGCCTGCGTGAGCTTAAACGCGTGCCTTTCGGCTACCGGTCATAGTGGATTGGCTATCTGGCCAGTCCACTACACTATTGAATTACCGTAGAACGCGTAGGCTGCCGTTAATAACTAAAACCCAACTGCGTATGGAGTGCTGGCGTGATCTACTGCAGTGATTGCTGGTAAATGATGCAGCACTGTGTCGAGAGAAGAATCGTAGTATTCTCTCTACCCCTGATGACTATCATCGGCCAGTACGGTGGCGACACTGGAAGTCTCATTCTTGCAATGTTTTGGTGAGGCACAGCGAGCTTAATTGTGGCGCCATTGTGTGAGGAACCTTCGAGTATGACTTATCCACATGGCTCGTAATGATTAAGGGAACTCTAAACACACCAACTTACCTAATGAGAATCCTCTTCTTCGCCCTTCCCCTTCTTTCCATGTAGTGTATTTGTAAATAGTTAGATTTCCTATTTCCATGCTGTTAAAATGACTGTACTGCGTCTCATTGTTGTATTGTCTTGCTACTGGGACAAGGGTTCACAATTCAAGGTGCTTAATACCGGTAATTGCTGACGTTAGTGAAATTCGGTGTTACTGGAGATTATCTTCCCATACTATATGGCAGTAAAACAATACAAACATAAAAAAAAAGTTTTGCATCAATACGGTTGCCAGAACTCCTGAAGATAGACGTTAACAGTAGATATTGTACCAAAGACGCAGCCCCTTTCGCTGTTCAGAGATGTCACTAAACCCGCCAAAAGATGTAAACAACCATGCATGAGCAGCGCCCGTAAAACGTAGGGGGTCCGACAGCCGATCAGTTCCATTAATTCCGAGTGGTTCTAGGCGCTTCCGTCCGGAACCGTGCAGCTGCTCCGGTCGCAGGTTCGAATCCTGCCTAGGGCATGGATGTGTGTGATGTAGTTAGGTTTGAGTAGTTCTAAGTCTAGGGGACTGATGACCTCAGATGTTAGGTCCCATAGTGCTTAGAGCCATTTGAACCAAGTTCCAGTAATTCCACCAGGAAAGAGGTTAACGGCTCGTGTTGTCTGTAGTTCAACCATGCCTAGACGGTTCGATCGCTTCCGCATTGTTAATTTGTACCAGGAAGGGCTCTCCACAAGGGAAGTGTCCAGGCGTCTCGGAGTGAACCAAAGGGATGTTGTTCGGACATGCAGAGAATTGTCGATAACATGCCTCACTCAAGACGCCAAAGGGCTACTATAACAGCGGAGACCGGATGACCGCTACCTACGGATTATGGCTTGGAGGAACCCTAACAGCAGCCGCGCTGCATTAGCAGAGCGGTCTAAGGTGCTGCAGTCATGGACTGTGCGGCTGGTCCCACCGGAGGTTAGAGTCCTCCCTTGGGCATGGGTGTGTGTGTTTGTTCTCAGGATAATTTGGATTAAGTAGTGTGTAAGCTTAGGGACTGATGACCTTAGCAGTTAAGTCCCATAAGATTTCACACACATTTGAACATTTTGAACCCTAACAGCAACGCCACTATGTTGAATAATTCTTTTCGTGCAGCCACAGGATGTAGTGATACGACTCAAAATGTGCGCAACAGGACACATGGTGCGCAACGTCATTCCCGACGTCCTTGGCGAGGTCCATCTTTGCAACCACTACACCATGCAGCGCGGTACAGATGGGCCCAACAACATGCCGAATGGACCGTTCAGGATTGGCATCACGTCGTCTTCACCGAAGAGTGTCACATATGCCTTCAACCAGACAATCGTCAGAGACGTGTTTGGAGGCTACCCGGTTAGCCTGAACGCCTTTGACACACTGTCCAGCGAGTGCAGAAAGGTGGAGGTCCCCTGCTGTTTTGGAGTGGTATTACGTGTGGCCTTCGTACGATGCTGGTGGACATGGAAGGCGCCTTAACGGCTGTACGATACGTGAATGCCGTCCTTCCACCGATAGTGCAACCATATCGGCAGCATAAGAGTATTGGCGAGGCATTCATCTTCACGGACGACAATTCGCGTCCCATGGTGCACATATTGTGAATGACTTCCTCCAGGATAACGACATAGATTGACTAGAGTGGCCAGCATGTTCTCCAGACATAAACACTATTGAACTTGCATGAGATAGATTGAAAAGGGCTCTTTATGGACGACGTGACCCACTAACCACCCTGGGGGATCTACGCCGAATCATCGTTGAGGAATGGGACATTCTGGACCAGCAGTGCCTTGGCGAACTTGTGGATAGTATGCCACGACGTATACAGGCATGCACCAATGGAAGAGGACGTGCTACTGGTTATTAGCGGTACCGGTGTGTACAGCAATCTGGACCACCACCCCTGAATGTCTCGCTGTATGGTGGTACAACATACAGTGCGTGGTTTTCATGAGCAATAAAAATGGTGGAAATGATGTTTATGTTATAGCTATCCCAAATTTCTGTACAGGTTCCGGAACTGTCGGAACAGAGGTGATGTAGAACTTTTTTGATGTCTGTACTTCAGAAATGTAAGTGAATATGACAATGCTACAGACAGCAAGTAACGTTAAACCAGACCTGTGTTTAACACTACTCGAACATTAATATTAGAAGTCGAATAACAATGCAAAAAAGTGTAATAAAGAAATAGGACAGGGTAATGAACTTTACTTCATGGGAGTGACAGCATATACAACTTTTGAAAGAAACTGTTAATTGTTCATTTACTTTACACAATAGATTCCGGTATACGTGCCATGCTCAGGTGCGTGTTGAAATGTTAAAATATGGCTAGCCTGTCAAACACACAAAAAAGAAAAAAAGAGAAAGAGAGGGAGAATCGGGGATTCGGGAGTTAACACTCGGCCACCTTCTTTATTCCCTTTCGTTGTAAGCAGCGAAGGCTGGAAATAATATGGAACTTCTTAACTTATTACAAATGGCTTTTGTTCAGCTAGTTGAGGCTTGAAGAAATCCGTAAGTTTATCTACTTTCTGTTTGAGGTAAATCATTCGATACCAAAATTTTTAAAACCTGAAAGTCATAATATCAATCTGCTAAAAAATATACTTGCTGATAAATTAAAGTTTATTGATAAGCATTTCGTTTTGGAATGGCTCCACCTCAGGGCCTTTGAGCCACCATCAATATTATTTGGAAAATGTAATAAAGTAGGGTTCGTTAATTTTCTAGATATTTACGTGTTGTGTTGGCAGAAGATCCAACACCGTGTTACTAGTGGAGGCCGAAATGCACGCGTTTTAGCTCACGCAGGCTGGCGTGAGGAGGGAAGAATTATACTGACGTGAGGTCTATAACATGACAAGGAATTAGAATTTAGAAAGCGGACGTAATTAGTTTGATACTTAACTTTAATACATTAATGATGAACGTCGCTCTTGACGGTACATGATTCACAATATTATCTGTTCAGAATACATTCATGAAGAATATGGGGCCTTGGTAGGTCGTAGCAAATGACGTAGCTGAAGGCTATGCTAAACTGTCGTCTCTCCAAATGAGAGCGTATGTAGACAGTGATCCATCGCTAGCAAAGTCGGCTGTACAACTGGGGCGAGTGCTAGGGAGTCTCTCTAGACTAGACCTGCCGTGTGGCGGCGTTCGGTCTGCAATTCACTGATAGTGGCGACACGCGGGTCCGACGTATACTAACGGACCACGGCCGATTTAAAGGCTACCACCTAGCAAGTGTGGTGTCTGGCGGTGACACCACATTACGAATGTTGTGTGTAGCGTGAAAATGACCGCGATGCGTACTCGAATTCCCGCTACGTCGAAAGAACGCAGACAGTCGCTGCTCTACTCCTCACTTAACTGACAGATTCGTTCATACGAGAACAAACTTCTTCAGGGAGGTGTTTGATACAGCTGAGGTAAATATGAGACCGGACAACACCGTGGCAGAGCGCTGTACGTAACTCCAGCCTCTTGCGGCCCACGCAGCGCTCCGCGCCATCCTCCAGGAGGATTTTCACGGCACGTTGAGTCGAATCAAGCATGTGGAGCGAATAAATCGATTCGTAGAGGTGTCAAGAGGCTTCACCTCGAGGCGCCACTCTGCCGAGTAGCGTAAGAGTAGGGAAAGACTGGACCACTCTTTCAGTGACTCGATATTCTTATGTTTATATATACACTTGAAAAACCCACAATGTTGTTAAATTTGTGGCAGGTGCAGAAAGTCTGACCTGATACTTAACTGTAACATTGACGAAGGGCTTGCATCAGGTTGTCATAGGAACGTGGGAGAATTGAAAAAAAGCTGATCATTACCACTTCCAACAAGAGGCGCCATTCTGTTATAAAACTGGTAAGTTTTGCGATCACGCGTTATAAACTTCCTTGAGAACGAAATTAGCTTCTATAAAAATCAAATTATTTTCTCTAAATGGTGATCTTGTGAAACTCAACACGTTATGTTCGTCCACGGTGCACGAATTACGCACATTATATTGATATAGTATATGCGAATGAGATCAGTTAGTGATTTCAAGCAAACTTAATATATAATTTCGAAACTTTTCTCTAAGACAACTGTCAAAAGTTAATAAATTGAAGAAAGTATATCGCCCACTACATTGTCGCTGTTCACGAAGTAAAACTTCAGCCTAAGGCATGGCGTTTTAATTTATTGCCTGTTTGCCAGTAACTCTAATTGCGACACATTTTGCTGCGAGTATCTATGTTTACCTCTCAGTATACCTCAAAAATTAAATCGCTGTTCACCCATAACTCAGGACACACGACCGTCATAAAAATGCAGGCCGCCAATTGTTTGGAGGAATTCTGGGAGCATTGTAATAATTATTTTTGGGACATTATTACCATCGTCCTAGAGACTGTTGCCCCATCACGCTACCGTTCCCACAGAGTTTGGGACGCACTCTCTGGACTCAGTCTCCGATATTACAGTACACAATCTTCCTTCACATTCCCACCCTTGTACAGTCTGGTACACCGCACTTAAGCTGGTGGTATGTTCGTCTTCCCCACGCGCGTCCTTTGTACTGGAATACAGGGCCATTTTTACCTTACTCAAAGATCTGTTCCTACTTTATCCTTATCGGATGCGCAGTACCTTGTTAACACCGGGACCTTTTCATAAATACTGAAATGCGTAATAGCTATCTTTCCTTTCCATGGAACGCAAATTAATTAAAAACGAAGAACATGTCAAGTGTTGCACAGATGACAATTGTTTATGTTCACTTTCTCTTTGGCCCGCTGGTGGATAATCAGAAACTGATGTGAGCATCAAAATTAGGATTTTGCATCTTCAGTCATAAAGATTATTCCAGGTGATTTTTTTTTTTTTTTGAGCCATCAGTCCTCCGACTGGTTTGATGCGGCCCGCGATGTATTTCTCTTCTGTGCCAACCTCCACATCTCACAGTAGAATTTGCAACCCACGTCCTCAATTATCTTTTGGACGTATTCCAATCGCTCTCTACAGTTTATGCCTTCTACAGCTCCCTCTAGTACCACGGAAGTCAGTAGCTGATGTCTTAACAGATGGCCTATCATCCTATCCCTTCACATTGTCAGTGTTTTCCTAAACTTCCTTTCCTCTCCGATTCTGCGCAGAATCTCCTCATTCCTTATGTTGCAAGTCCATGTAATTTCCAACATTCGTCTGTAGCACCACACCTCAAATGTTTCGATTCTCTTCCGGTTTTCACACAGTCCTCGTTTCACTACCGTACAATACTGCCCTCCAAACGAATATTTTCAGAAATTTCTAAAATTTCTAAAATTAAGCCCTATGTTTGATGCTAGTAGACTTCTCTTAGTCAGGAAAGCCCTTTTTGTCATTGTTAGTATGTTTCTCATGTCCTCCTTGTTCCTCCGTCAATGGTTGTTTTGCTACCTAGGTAGTAGAATTCCTTAACCTCATGTACTTTGTGACCATAAATCCTGATGTGAACTTCCTCGCTGTTCTCATTTTTGTAACTTATCATTACTTTCGTCTTTCTTCGATTTACTGTCAATCCATATTCTGTACTCATTAGAAGGTTCATTCATCTCAGCAGATCACATAATTGTTCTTCATTTTCACTCAGGATAGCAATGTCTTCAGCAAATCGTATCATTGATACCTTTTCACATTGAATATTAGTTCCACTCCTGAAACTTTCTTTAATTTCCTTCATTGCTTCCTAGATGTACAGATTGAAGAGTAGGGCGAAAGACTACATCCCTGTCTTACACCCTTTTCAATCTGAGCATTTCGTTGTAGGTCATCCACTCTTATTATTGCCTCTTTGTTCTTGTACATATTAAATATTACCCGTCTCTCCCTACAGCTTACTCCTATTTCTCTCAAATTTTCGAACATCTTGCGCCATTTGACATTGTCGAACGCTTTTTCCAGATGGGCAAATACTATAAACATGTCTCCATTTTTCTTTAATCTTGCTTCCATTATCACCCGCAATGTCCACATTACCTTTACTTTGCCTAAAGCCAAACTGATCGTCATCTAACACACCCTCAATTATCTTTTCCATTCTTCTGTGTATTATTCTTGTCAGCACCTTGGATGCATGAGCTGTTAAACTGATGGTGCGATAGTTCTCCCACTTATCGGCACTTGCACTCTCCGGAATTGTGTGGATGAGACTTCTCCGAAAGTCAGGCTGTATGTTGCCAGATACGTACATTCTACACACCAACGTGAATGAACCGTGTGCTGCCCACGCTCATGCCGTTTATCGCTTGTCATCTTGTTTTTGTGTTTCTATCGCTTATCGATAAGTGCACTGTCGTATCATCTCTGGAGCGACCGCTAGTATTTCTAGGTCATCGTGCGTCTGGAGTTCAGTTGGGAGCTCAGTCGGCATGCAGCAGCAGTTAAGTCGGGGATGGAGCGCAAGTGAGGTGCAGACAGCCAGTGCTCACACACATGAACTGTCCGACGGAAGGAGACTGCAGCGGGACGACCGTTGGTTGGTCGTTCGCTTGGTCGTCTCATCGGGCGACGCGTATTTGACCATTTCTGGGCCTCGTCACTTGGTCATCGTGCCGGACGTTGGTCGGTTCGTTCCCTGCGCAGAGATGTCGTGGCCAATGGGCCAGAGCTACCTCTGCTTGGATGGGTCCGAGCCAGTGTGCTCGGGTAACCGTGTCTCCGAATTCCGAGTGGACATCGAGTTGAATCGGGTTGGAGCTGCAGTCAGCTTCGGACAGCCAAGACTCGCCCGACCGTAACTTCAATGGAATCGACCTCGTTTGGTCGTTCGGTCGGTCGTCTCATCTGACGACGTGTATTTGGTCGCCGACCGCTTATGGAAACTCACTGTGTGTCGAGTTGATTCGTCCTTGTTGCTCCACAGTGATTGCTTTTACGATTGTTCGATTTCTTGTGCAAATGTGTTTACGTGGAACCGTGTGTAGCTTCTGTGATTTCCACTGAGCAGATGAATGCTGTCTGTGTACTGGAGTAGTAAGTCGGTCGGAAGAAATAGAGCAGCGAGTGTGTCGGGTGGAAGAGAATTGATTACGCTGTTAGTTGGTTCTTCAGCCGTCCTTAGGTCATGTTGTCAACCGATTGTTTAGTGTTACGCCTGCTTGCCTGTCTCACCTGCCGGCTGTGGTGGCCGAGCGGTTCTAGGCGCTTCAGTTTGGAACCGCGCGACCTTTACAGTCGCACGTTCGAATCCTCCCTCGGGCATGGATGTGTGTGATATCCTTACGTTAGTTAGGTTTAAGTATTTCTAAGTGCTAGGGGACTGATGACCTCAGCTGTTAAGTCCCATAGTGCTCAGAGTCATTTGTACCAAATAAACCTGTCTCACCTAAGCTGTGCTTACAGTATCCTCCCCAAGCCGACCCTTGGAACACTCCTGAGCACCACTGTTTGTTGTTTACGATTGTCATTTTGTTTGGTCGCAGGTACTGTCGCAGGCCTTCAGTCGTGTATTAATATTGTCTGTTTTTTAGTATATGGCCTTTAGTCGAACTTCATGTCAACCATTTTAAGATTAGGCATTCAGCCGTGTTCCATTTGAAATTTTGGTTGCTCTGTATTTAGGCCTTCACCCGCGTTTGTTTCTGAATCTGTGGCGTTAACATGTAAATCCTTGTCCGAAGGTTTCTCTCTAATTATCTTCGATTCTTGAAATGGCCTTCAGCCGTGTTCTGTAAATGCTTATCTTAAAGTTCTCTTTAATGTTTGGGCCTTCAGCCGACAAGATCAAGTTTTCTTAAGATGTTTTTCTGTTGTACTGTGTAGAAGCTTATATTTAAAGCCTCACTTTTATTATGTAAAGAAAAGTTTTTATTCGATTTTCGGCCGAAGAATTAATTTGAATTTTCCCCTAATAGGGCCTTAAGCGGGAATATGTGAATGTTTGGCTTTTAAAGAATTTCCTTAGTTGGTCTGAAATATTATTTCGGCCTTTAGCCGAGAAGATATTGTAATTTGACTTACGCGAGACCTTCAGCCGTTACTCTAAATCCTGGTGTTTCAAAAGCAATCATTTAAACTTCCGACTATCATGGCTCTCAGCCATGAATTGATCTTTGTTGTTTTAAAGAGAAATTGTGCATTGGTTTGAGGAATAAAGTTGTATGTGTTCTTATATAACTAACAGAAATTGACCTTGGTCCCTTTCCACAACCTGATATACTCGGTCCTGCGAAACCAGATTTCAGTGAATAGCCGTTTTGTTGATGCTTCCCACAATGAGTTTAGAAATTTTAATGGAATATTATATATCCTCTCTGCCTTATTTGACCTTAAGTCCTCCAAAGCTCTTTTAAATTCTGATTCTAATGCTGGATCCGCTATCTCTTCTAAATCGACTCCTGTTTCTTTTTCTATCAAATCACACAAATCCTCCTCCTCATAGAGACCTTCAATATACTCTTTCTATCTATCCGCGCTTTCCTCTGCATTCAGCAATGAAATTCCTGTTGCACCGTTAATGTTACTACAATTGTTTTTAATTTCACCGAAGATTGTTTTGACTTTCCTATATAATGAGTCAGTTCTTCCGACTACCATTTCTTTTTCGATTTCTTCATATTTTTCATGCAGCCATTTAGTCTTAGCTTCCCAGCACTTCCTATTTATTTCATTACTCAGTAATTTGTATTTTTATATTCCTGAATTTCTCTGAACGTTTTTGTACATCCTTCTTTCATCGATTAGCTGAAATATGTCGTCTTCTGTTACCCATGGTTTCTTTACAGTCACCTTGTTTACCTCACATTCTTTCCAGCTTCTGTGATTGCCCTTTTTAGAGATGTCCATTCCTCGTCAACTGTACTGGCTACTGGGCTATTCTTTATTGTTGTATCTACACCCTTAGAGAATTTCAAGCGTATCTCGTCATTCTTTAGTACTTTCGTATGCCACTTTTTTGCTAATGGAATCTTCCTGACTAATCTCTTAAAATTCAGCTTACTCTTCATCACTACTACATTATGATCTGAGTCTGTATCTGCTCTTGGGTACGCCTTACAACGCAGAATCTGATTTCGGAATCTCTGTCTGACCACGATATAATCTAACTGAAATGTTCTCGTATCACGCGGCCTTTTCCAAGTATACCTCCTCCTCTTGTGACTCTTGAACACAGTATTCGCTATTACTAGTTGACATTTACTACAGAACGCAATTAGTCTTTCTCCTCTCTCATTCCTTGTCCCAAGCCCATATTGTCTTAGTCCTTCCCCTATAACCACAATTCAGTCCTTCATGACTATTAGATTTTCATCTCCCTTTGCGTATTGGATCACCCTTTCAACATCCTCATATACTTTCTCAATCTCTTCATCTTCAGCTTGCGACTTTCGCATGTATACCTGTACTATCGTTGCCGGTATTGGTTTGCTGTCGATACTGATGAGGACAACCCTCTCATTCAACTGTTCACAGTAACACACTCTGCCCTACCTTCCTACTCATAATGAATCCAACTCCAGTTACACCATTTTCGCTGCTGTTGATATTACCCTATACTCATCTGACGAGAAGTCCTTGTCTTCTTTCCACTTCACTTCACTGACCTCTACTATATCTAGACTGAACCTTTGCATTTCCGTTTTCAGATTTTCTAGTTTCCCAACCATGTTCAAGATTCTGACATACTACTCCTCGATTCGTAGAACGTTATCCTTTCGTTGATTATTCGATCTTTTTCTCGTGGTCACCTCCCCCTTAGCAGTCGCCGCCCGGAGATCCGAATGGGGGACTATTCGGGAATATTTTGCCAATGGAGAGATCATCTTGACGCTTTTTCTATTACAGGACACATGTCTTTTGGATACACGTCATGTGCCTTTAATTCAGTGGTTTTCATTGCCTTCTGCATCCTCGTGCCGTTAATCATTGCTGATTCGTCCGATTTTAGGCGAAGCTGTAGAAGGATGAAACCGGATTTGCCGTATAGATGGTGTTAGCCGTCAGTGTCGGGTCCGTGAGACCGCGTCTGCAGCGACATCTGCTTCCTGTAACGGCTGACGACGAATGTCAACATATAATAACCCATGTTCCATACATCGGTATCTGTTTCAAACCCGTAAACATCACGAGTTTTGTGCCTAAGAATTACGATTTGCGGACAGCATTACTTTTCCCATAACATTTGAAGAAAACTACTGTAGAATCCCCCCCCCCCCCATGAATCATGGACCTTGCTGCTGGTGGGCAGGCTTGCGTGCCTCAGCGATACAGATGGCCGTACCGTAGGTGCAACCACAACGGAAGGGTATCTGTTGAGAGGCCAGACAATCGCGTGGTTCCTGAAGAGGGGCAGTAGTTGAAGGGGCAACTGGATGATTGACTGATCTGGCATTGTAACACTAACCAAAACGGCCTTGCAGTGATGGTACTGCGAACGGCTGAAAGCAAGGGGAAACTACGGTCTTAATTTTTCCCGAGGGCATGCAGCTTTACTGTATGGTTAAATGATGATGGCGTCCTCTTGGGTAAAATATTCCGGAGGTAAAATAGTCCCCCATTCGGATCTCCGGGCGGGGTCTACTCAAGAGGACGTTATTATCAGGAAACAGAAAACTGGCGTTCTACGGATCGGAGCGTGGAATGTCAGATCCCTTAATCGGGCAGGTAGGTTAGAAAATTTAAAAAGGGAAATGGATAGGTTAAAGTTAGATATAGTTGGATTTAGTGAAGTTCGGTGGCAGGAGGAACAAGACTTTTGGTCAGGTGAGTACAGAGTAATAAATACAAAATCAAATATGGATAATGCAGCAGGAGCTTTAATAATGAATAAAAAATAGGAGTGCGGGTAAGCTACTACAAACAGCATAGTGAACGCACTATTGTGGCCAAGATAGACACGAAGCCCACGCCACTACAGTAGTACAAGTTTACATGCAAACTAGCTCTGCAGATGATGAAGAAATTGATGAAATGTATGATAAGATAAAAGAAATTATTCAGGTAGTGAAGGGAGACGAAAATTTAATAATCATGGGTGACTGGAATTTGAGAGTAGGAAAGGAAGAGAAGCAAACGTAGTAGTTGAATATGGATTGGGGCTAAGAAATGAAAGAGGAAGCCGCCAGGCAGAATTTCGCACAGAGCATAACTTACCCATAGCTAACTTATGGTTCAAGAATCATGAAAGAAGTTGTATACATGGAAGAATCCTAGAGATACTAGAAGGTATCAGATAGATTATATAATGGTAAGACAGAGATTTAGGAACCAGGTAGTAAATTGTAAGACATTTCCAGGGGCAGATGTGGACTGACCACAATCTATTGGTTATGAACTGTAGATTAAAACTGAAGAAACTGCATAAAGGTGGGAATTTAAGGAGATGGGACCTGGATAACCTGAAAGAACCAGAGTTTGTAGAGAGTGTCAGGGAGAGCATAAGGGAACAATTGACAGGAATGGGGGAAAGATGTACAGTAGGAGAAGAATGGGTAGCTCTGAGAGATGAAGTAGTGAAGGCAGCAGAGGATCAAGTAGGTAAAAACATGACGGCAAGTAGAAATTCTTGGGTAACAGAAGAAATATTGAATATAATTGACGAAAGGAGAAAATATAAAAATGTAGTAAATGAAGGAGGCAAAAAGGAATACAAACGTCTCAAAAATGAGATCGACAGGAAGTGCAAAATGGCTAAGCAGGGATGGCTAGAGGACAAATGTAAGGATGTAGAGGCTTATCTCACTAAGGGTAAGATAGATACTGCCTACAGGAAAATTAAAGAGACCTGTGGAGAAAAGAGAACCACTTGTATGAATATCAAGAGCTCAGATGGAAACCCAGTTATAAGCAAAGAAGGGAAAGGAGAAAGGTGGAAGGATTATATAGAGGGTCTATACAAGGGCGATGTAATTGAGGACAATATTATGGAAATGGAAGAGGATGTAGATTAAGATGAAATGGGAGATACGATACTGCGTGAAGAGTTTGACAGAGCACTGAAGGATCTGAGTCGAAACAAGGCCCCGGGAGTAGACAACATTCCATTAGAACTACTGACGGCCATGGGAGAGCCAAATCTGACAAAACCCTACCATATGGCGTGCAAGATGTATGAGACAGGCGAAATACCCTCAGACTTCAATAGGAATATAATAATTCCAATTCCAAAGAAAGCAGTTGTTGACAGATGTGAAAATTACCGAACTATCAGTTTAATAAGTCACAGCTGCAAAATACTAACACGAATTCTTTACAGACGAATGGAAAAACTGGTAGAAGCCGACCTCGGGGAAGATCAGTTTGGATTCCGTAGAAATATTGGAACACGTGAGGCAATACTGACCTTACGGCTTATCTTAGAAGAAAGATTAAGGGAAGGCAAACCTACGTTTCTAGCACTTGTAGACTTAGAGAAAGCATTTGATAATGTTGACTGGAATACTCTCTTTCAAATTCTAAACGTGACAAGGGTAAAATACAGGGAGCGAAAGGCTATTTACAATTTGTACAGAAACCAGATAGCAGTTATAAGAGTCGAGGGACATGAAAGGGAAGCAGTGGTTGGGAAGGGTGTGAGATAGGGGTGTATCCCCGATATTATTCAATCTGTATATTGAGCAAGCAGTAAAGGAAACAAAAGAAAAATTCGGAGTAGGTATTAAAATCCATGGAGAAGAAATAAAAACTTTGAGGTTCGCCGATGACATTGTAATTCTGTCAGAGACAGCAAAGGACTTGGAAGAGCAGTTGAACGGAATGGACAGTGTCTTGAAAGGAGGATATAACATGAACATCAACAAAAGCAAAACGAGGATAATAGAATGTAGTCGAGTTAAATCGGGTGATGCTGAGGGAATTAAATTAGGAAATGAGACAAAGTAGTAAAGAAGTTTTGCTATTTGGGTAGCAAAATAACTGATGATGGTCGAAGTAGAGAGGATATAAAATGTAGACTGGCAATGGCAAGGAAAGCGTTTCTGAAGAAGAAAAATTTGTTAACATCAAGTATAGATTTAAGTGTCGGGAAGTTACTGCCATGGTGCAGGAAGTCCGTTTTGCAACCCACACCACGCAAGTAACGAGCAGTCCTTAGTGGCTCGCCATCACAGTTTTCTTTATCTTCAAAATTTTGTGACTAATGCCCTTTTGGCATATTTATTAATTTATAAATGACATATAAGTACTGCCAGTATTTTACGACGATTCCGTACTTATATTCTATCATACGTTTTAGTCATAACTCTGTGACCATGTTATAGAATATAGACCATTCTTTGATTTAATTTCCGAGGAAGAAACCAGGTCAATTTGTTAAAAATAGTAACGGAGGGCTGATTTGGTTTCAGTTGTAAATGGCGCACTGTCATTCATAAAAGTTCCATTTTTGTCTGGGAACATGATTCACACGAATGGCTGCGAAAGGTCTCAGCTGGTTCATTTGGATCAGAGGACCCAGTGCATTCCATATAAACGCAGGCCACACCACTACGGAGCCACAACCATAATGCACAGTGCAGCGCCTTGTTGAAAACTCGAGTCCATAGCTTCGTGGAGTCTGCACCACAGACGAACCATACCATCAGCTCTTACTGTTGTGGACCGAAGGAATCTACTTAGATAAGAATCTCGTTGCCGATGGAAAAGACTAAGATAGGAGTCCTGGTAGGACAGATGCATGGGTTCTAGGGCAGCACGCGCACAATGAAAGTAACACAGAACAACGAATAGTAAAATATATTGCTTAACTTCGGTAACGCTTATTTCAGCAATTGTAGAACGTTGATTTAGCCTATCTGTTCTGCGTTGGTTACAGGTCCATGATCACCACCTAAATATTGTTCTCTGAATTGAAGTCCAAAGACATCATTGTCTTTACATACCATTCTAAGCTAACAGTACTCAGTTAAATCTTTTACGAGACGGTCATTGTCCATACACTATAATTCTATTCACTGTTCTGTTTATACTAAAGACTAACCACTGTCCTCCTATCGATCGCAGTTTCCACCTCACTCGACGGTTGGAACACTTCAAGACTCGGACTGACTTACTTCTTGCAACTAACAACTTCGGCTCGTGCGGGGGTTACTTAAGCGCACGTCTGTCTTCTCGTCGGCGCAGCCGCTCCAGAGCCGTGATTCTCGCGGGCAGAGTGATTGGTTTGCGTGCTGCGATCTTCCTGCTGCGGGCGGACGTCCGCGGTACTTCTGGTACCAATGCTGCAAACGTCCCTTGTATGCTATCGCTTACGAACTGAAATCGGGACTCATCTGAACAAGCCACGGTTTCCCAGTCGTCTGAGCACAACTGACACGGTCACGAGTCCGGCGATGTAGTGATGTTAGCAAAGGTAATCGTGTCGGTCGTCTGCCACCATAGCCCATTGAGGCCAAATTTCGCCGCACTGTCCACAGATACGTTGTCGTACGCCCCACATTGATTTCTGTGATTATTTTAAGCAGTATTGCTTGCATGTTAGCACTGAGAACTCTACGCACATGCCGCTGGTCTGGGTCGTTAAGTGAAGTTTATCGGCTACTGGGTTATCTGCGGTGAGAGGTAATTCATGAATTGTGGCATACTCTGCAAAATCTTGACACTGTGGACCTCGGAATTTTGGATTCCGTAACGGTTTCCCAAATGGAATGTCCTAAGCGTCTAGCTTCAACTACCATTCCGCGTTCAAGGTCTGTTAGTTCCCGTCGTGCGGTCATAATCATGTCGGAAATCTTTTTACATGAATCGCCTGAGTACAGATTACAACTCGGCAAATGCACTGTCATTTTATACCTTGCGCGTGTGAAACTACGATTACCTATATGTGTGTATCACTATCCTATGACTTTTGTGACCTTGGTGTTCAGTGGTTTTCTTGTTCTTGAAGTGTCTTTATTTGATGTGACAAGGTATTATTGCAAATGGTCTAAATTCATTGAAATGTACTGCGTGAGATCTGAAGACGGCAACATAGTCTGGTGAAACTGGTAATCAAAATAAATGCTTTATTATGACGATCTTGGTATTTGAATATTTCACTTCTAATGTAATATTAATTTAGATCACCCCCATAGCTCAATAATGTCAAGCATAAAAAGAGTGATTCAGAAGGAATGTAAGGTAATTTGCTAGGTGATTCTACATGTGAAAATAAAAGTCTTATGAACATGTGCCAGATTTTCAATCGTATCGAAACTGGAGCAGATCGACCACTACACAGATCCGTGAATGGATATGAAGTGTGAATATTATTTACCAGAATGGAGTGTTGGCACTGATCCATCCTGCAACAGATGGCAGCTGTGTGACCTCACACCGAGGCAACAGCTACAATTGTACCCAGTGTGCAATCGTGGATTGGATTAGTTAACAGTCGTGAGCCCGTGTACAGGTCGTACTTGAGCGTTGTTTAACTGAGCAAGTCCATAGCGCCTGTCACTACCAACATGCAGCACACGTTTATCCCTGTAGAATACAAGATTTGTTTTCATTGCACGCACTCCGTCTATTTCCAGACACATGTTCATATGACTCTTTTTCCTCCGTTGATAGTCAGGAATCCGCCCCTGCAGATTGTCGTTTTTATTAATGGTTCAAAAAATGGTTCAAATAGCTCTGAGCACTATGGGACTTAACATCTGTGGTCATCACTCCCCTAGAACTTAGATATACTTAAACCTAACTAACCTAAGGACATCACACACATCCATGCCTGAGGCAGGATTCGAGCCTGCGACCTTATCGGTCACGCGGTTCCATACTGAAGCGACTAGAACTGCACGGCCACACCGGTCGGCTTTTATTAATGTTCACCGCGTATACGATATGCCGTATTCACACGGAATACTGTAAACACTTGCTTTATGCAACTCTAAATCGTCTTTATAACAGATCCCAAATGCGCTGATGTTTCGGAAGGAGGTCGAAAGATTACTTCAAAAATATATATATATATATTCTTGATATTCTGTCTACTTTAGCTGAAACACTTCCAATATATGCTAGAGAAGCAATCGTTCTGACGGCCTGGTCTTCCTTATTCCGTCGTTTCTACGCCTGTAGCGTTCTCTGTACTTGTTGAGACGAATATCCATTGTACGGGAACACAGTCTTCAAGTGTATCACTTTCGTTTGCAGGCTATCGGCATCTGAGGTGGTATGGACTCGGTTGGTCAAGATCTTCAGAATGCCAATCGTTCGCGCAAGATCGTTGCATCTAGTAGAGTGGTCTTTCGAAAGACCCAATTCTGCCATCGCTCTTACGTCACTTGTAGACGTCTAAAAACTTCAGGCAAACACATTTCTCCATCTTCATGGTGAATTTTATGTTTTCCATATATGTAGTTCAGATATTGAAGGAACTCTGAAAAACTGTCCAAGCCCTGAGGCCAAACTATAAAAGTGTAAACGTATCGCCAAAATGCTGTTGGTTTTAAAATAGCTGAGGTAGGTGCTGGCTCCTCAAATTCTTTCATGAATATATGTGGCAGTGAGGTCTTAAATAGGGGTGCTCTGTGTACTACCCGTCAGCATTCACCTGAAGATGGCCAGGAGACTCTGCCTCGAAATATCGTACCAGTAAATTAAATATCCGGCAGTCCTCCAGAAATTTTATGGAACATCCTATACCTTGTGAAAGAGGCAAATATGTAAATTTGTAATCGTCCATATTGACTAGAAATTTCGTTCGGGTGAAAGATTTCATCGTCGGTGGTAATTTATGTTTTTACTCACTTCTATTAACCGATTATTTCACTTCGTCTTTGATAAAATTACGATCAGATGTTGTTATAGACTTTTTATTGTCCATGTTACGTAAACGATTCAAAAATAGCAGTACCTACTTCCTGATAGTGTCTGTGATTTTTTTCTGTGAGTTGATAATTTCCTTTGATTTCATCTTCATTAAAATTCCATTGTTATATGTGATTTTAGAATTATACTGGACTGTTTTTCAAAGTAGTTTTTAATTGATATTAGCATACATCATAGTTTCCAATGCGGAAAATTCTACAGTTTTAGCAACTACATTGTAATGTACGTCGGTTTTCTGGTGGATTGTTTACATTTCATTTGTTCCAAGTGAAATTTTTTGTTCTTTTAAATTTTGAAGTTTATCTTTGGTAACTTTGGAATTTACTACTGCCTGTTCAGTAATAACATCTACATTGTTTCAACTTCTTGCCTCTGCAGATTTTTCAGAATCTTGTGTTAAAGGTTGATTAATCCTGATCTTTTCCATATGCTGTGTCTTTAGATTATTTCATTTAGTAGGTTCTTGTCTGTTCTTGGAAAGGACTGCATTATCATAAAATTCTTTGGTTCTACGTATGGGCTTTTCAGACTTAACCCAATAGCTACAGCATTACATTCATTACATCATGTTGTAATAAAATTTTCAATAAATTAAGAGGATAGAAATGAGGATGAAGCCCCGATCACATTGATCTTGGTCTCGACGTCGAAGAAGTGCAGAAAAAATTCGCAAGAATTTATCGTTTCATGTTCGATTGATCATTTACCTTGTCTGACATTAATACATTATTTTTTAAGAATTTCGTATGTATCTAGAGCAAGTAGTATAATAAATGTACAACAGTCCAAAATGAAACAACAATTCCTAAAGTCCTTTATTGTCTTGGTGTTCGAGATGCATTCATGTGATGTGGAAGAGAGGGGGGGGTGGGCGGAAGGAGGAGGAGGGTGTCTTGTCCACCATTCAGATAATGATTGCAGATCATTGATCTGCCAGTTGTGACGGGATGACCTAAGGTTACTGTTGCATTCTCTTCAGCCTACTAGAAAGTAACATTTTGCTTAAGTGAACATGACAAATGGCCTGTAAACCACACTCAAGCTACATGTTCAGTCTACCTCTAGTAGTAGTTAATATATAACATAGGTCGTAGATACTATTTTACAGGTACTTCTAGGATGCCAACTGTCCAACAACAGGAACCAATATTTACACTTCTGTGGTTGCTGATACCACTTCATACATGAAATTTCTAAGACACTCGTAATTTTCACAACAACGAAGAAATGCCACTGGATTTAGCATTGCAGTCTTAGATTTTATGATCATCTGCTCCTGCAGGTCTAAGAACAACATTCATCTGAATATATAACACAATGAGACGAGTTTCAACACAAAAGACCATTTCGCAGTGATTGCTCCACGAGACTGACTTCATAATGAAATAATAAAGGTAACTTAGTTATTTCTGTAGAAGATGTCTACGACTTTCAGGAGCACCTGGAGTGACGAAGTTCTCTTTATAACGACCGACGTTCGTGGAGTAATAAAAGTAAACTCTAGAAGGAACTACGTGAACGAATATCACTGAGGCTCTAAAGTAAATGATGGTCTTCAGAATCAGTGTGCTGAGCGCGTTTATTATGGACAACGTGTTTCTTAAATGAGAGAATTAATTAAACAGTATCTGGCGGTACATTTTGAGACAAGAAACGGGGGAAGAGGTAGGCATTCAGGACCGTACTGGCTTTAATGAGAAGAGAATGTTCTGGGATGCGTGATGAAAAATTTCAGAGCATTTGAAAAAATAGCTTTGCGAAATCCTAGGAAATGCAAACTCTTGGGTCGAAAATGAAGACACCATTTATACGTCGAGTAATGTGTGGGCTACTAATAAATTCAATGTAAATAACAACATGAAACAAACTGAAATTTATTTGATTAATTGTTTGATCATACAACCGTTTGTCTAACATTAAAGATTAGCAGCTGATGATAGTACTGTTCAATGATGTTACTAAGATATTCCGGTCTACATTTTCAACTTATCGAAAATGTCATAGGCGCCAGAGATGTTTTATGGTGAATATTGTCAGCAACAAGCATAAGTTAACTGAGATGCTTATTGTAAGTATGTGATGAACAGTTGTATTTGTGCAAAGATATATCTGATCTGTATTATGTATAAATTAAAGATTCGTAAGCAACTACATTATCTGGCTCCTACCAGGTGGAATTAAGGACTACTCTCAAAATAAGAGTTGTAGATTATTATTAAATAAAAGACTTTTGTATATTTTTGTGGTATCACATGTCGATACCAACCCAATGGCTTCGCGAAGTTGGCAACGGAATTGCAAGTTTCCACCAGGTGTGGGATCCGGCAAGCGCAGTAGGGCTCACCTGCTGAGCCACACCTCCAGCATCTCCGTACGACGAGCACCCCCTTTCGCTGTTATATAAGACAGATGGTGACAGCCACACAGCCATCCTCACTCGGAGACACTTTGCCATGTTACGCTACGCACACGCCGCCTACTCGCTGCTGCGACACTATCAGTCATGTTTTAGTTCAGAGAGCCTCATCCTTGTTGCTTCTATATGTGTGGTATCAACGTTCGATACGACACTTGTTACGGGTTGCAGATATCGACTGCGGTCCTTAATAGATATCGCTGGACCCGCAAGTCGTGACTAGCACCGCCAGCGCCGCTCTGCGGCTTGTGACAAGTATCTAGCTAGCTCTCGTCCACTCTTGCTCGGGACGTCAACTGGGAATTATAGCATAGCCTTCAGCTGAAAGGAAACAACCTCTAGGAAGCAACCTCTAACAAGGCGCTTAGTCAGATATGGCGTAAGTAATGCCTCTCTACATATCTGTTTGTAAGTATATGTATGCAGCATATGAAGAAGCCTGTAACACAAGTAAAGTACAGAATATATTATTTTTTATCCACGACTACTAATTATGTCAGTCATTACAGATACAGACCATGCTTCTAGCTCCTTGCCAACTTCACTGCCAAACCTGCAATATATGATTCTGTTTAGCATTTGTCACCTGTCATCATAACAACTGACGACGAGAATTATAGCATTATGAGCTCGATTCCATTTCTTTCCACATTATTTGTAATGAGTCTTTGTACACTCATGTAAATGTTCAGTTTACTGTGTTAAACTTGTTCGCTAAGCATTTCCGCTCTTGTCCAGCTATCCCACGACGCACCACTTGGTAGCCCACCTCTCCTTACCACTGTGTACAAATTCACACAAAAAATTTAATTTTAATTTTATCACAGTAACTTTTTTTACATTTTTCATTACAAGACTAGCTTATGCCGAGAGGCCCACAAGGTACTTCATGACTCCAGTGTCGTATAACTTGACTTATAATTAACTTGGAGGAAAAAGTGAGTTGTATCTCATGCACCAACTCAATTTTTTTTCTGATTCTTTAATCATGTTTTACATGAGGTCCGCTTGTGGCATGAAAAGTGCCTAGTGGGTGTTCCAAATAGGTTCAGACATGTTCTAACGTGTCATCTACCTCAATCGCTGCCGTTATTCTTTCCTTCAAAGCAGCAACATCATGCCTGGATGTCAACTCGTTTGATCTCATGTTAACAGTTGTGGTGTGTACGGAAACAGAAGAAGATGCTTTTGCAGTACTTGGTGCTCTGCCAGTTTATGATGCCTTACGAAAAGAGTTCTGTTTTTAACGCTGAAAAACCTGCAGATTCTCTCCGTGTTCTCCTCACTTCTCTTTGATATGATGCTTCAAATCCACACTCCCTGTTTCCAAGAAGTTCCTGTGCCATTTTGGTATCACATTCTGAAATTTCTCTTAACAGGGGTGCCTGACTGCATTTCAGTAAAATCCAGACACTGTGCCTATTACTGTGAAAACTCCATTTCTAGAATCACTTATTGTCATCCCAATTCCCTGTAAGAACAAAGAAAGAACATTTTTCTTCCGTTATGTCGCTCTTGTCACATGGAAAACCAAAACATGTATTCATTGTCTTACAGACAAAAACTTGTTGAGTTTGTGCAGCAGACAAGGTTTACCTTTTTTCTCCATGTCGAGTTAAAAGACACCGTGGTTGTAACGTACCATTTGGTACTACATGTGTAGTAAGGGGGCGGAAAGAAATATTAGTCATTTAAAAGAGCAAGTGGTCCATTTGTAGCGCCGTAGATGATGCAGAAGTAATATCAGGTAGTAACGTAGCCTTCTACCACTAAAGCACGTCGTGACAGTCGACTGAAGAGCACGTGCCCGTCCGTTATAAAGCATCAGGTCCAGCTGAGACGTAACAGAATGGCAGAAACTTACTGTCCTGTTTGGATACGGCAATGAGTGTATCGCGCAATGACGTTGCCTGACTTGTTGGTATATGAAAGCTAATTGCCCAGCTGGTCTTTGATCAATAATGTACGACTAGAGAAATGTAGCACGGTGTAACAATGGTGATCTTACAGAGATTCAAGTTGACAGAAATCAGATATGAGCGTGTAACCTCCGCACAAAATATAATTAATTAAATATTATTTGGTTAATGATTCTAATTTTAGTGTAACCTCAGAACAAAATTGGTTCCCATTTATAATCTCCATGCAGAAATGCATTCACATTTAATGTACCCACAAAATTCTTTTCTCATTTAATATAAGTTCGAAACAGGAAAATTCCTAAACCTCGTAATAGAAAAATAAATTCAGTAACCTGGTAAAATTTGGACGACAGCAGTGCTGCGTCATGGCCCTGTAAGATGATTCTGAATAAAAGGCAAAAGTTCTCCCCTCGATAAAGTCGGCAACTATCTGCTCTTACAATAGCTCTTTTCCGGCACAGCTCTGTGCAGTGCTGGCCTCTACATTTGTTATTAATGAAAGGAAGCAAATGATTTTTCTTTTGCAACAATCGGAATGATCATGCATTGAAAAAAATATTAAATTCTTTAAATTGAAATGAATGCTTGTTACTATTAGGACATTTTTAAAGGATATACATGGATGTTTACATAATATTACTAGATATGCGTGAGGCTGCTTTTTTACCTTGTACAATAATACTCAGGCGCCGGCATCGCTGCACCGCGACCGGCCCAGCCAACATGATACACCAGACCAGACCAGACACACACACACACACACACACTGGCAACAACTTACTGCTACTGCTACACAGTTCGTACAGTCAACACTGGTCTCTGGTCAGCGATTCTCTTATACCTTGCATATCGCAGGCAGCGCATGAGCAATACATCGAAATTACATCTGCTCGGACCTCTTACATAAAATTACATCTCTATTACATCTGCTCGGACCTCTTACATAAAATTACATCTGTATTACATCTGCTCGGACCTCTTACATAACCCTCCACTGGGGGGGCAAAAATTTGGCAGCGATGGTGAGTCAATTGGACTTGCCATGAGCAACAAATTTTTCTTAATTAACTAAGTTTACAGTCACAGAGTATATACATATATATACATATATAAGTACAGAACATGAAATGAAATAGAGTGCACATGCACTGAGTACAGAACATATTAAGAAATCACAAAATGTATACACATTGAGTACAAATCATATTAACAAATGACATAAAGTGCATACGCACTGTAGTACAGAACATACCTATCAACGACAAAATGTATACGCAATGAGTACAAAACATATTAACAAATGACATACAGTGCATACGCACTGTAGTATTTTTTTACCATTTACAAGAACTAGGATAGGAAAGGGAAGGATTGCATCATGGTTGTAGCACAGTAGGTTGCACGTAGCTGCACTGAAAGTCCATATCTTTCTACAGAAGCACAACACCAAGTGAGACAATCTCAAGTTCTCTTCCCTTAAGTATTAATCAGTGCAGCCAAGACACTGCAATGTCGTATGAATATTCAATGTTATCATTTTGGTAGTACATTAGGTACACCAAACAGTGGAACCATAATAACATCTCCATTGTTCAAGGTAGTGGACACCATGATGTGTCAACACCACACTCTTTCTCCAACGTAGAATTATTGCAGAAACGAAATATAGTGCTCCATGATCATAAGGATAGACAGGACAAACGTATATTGCAGTAATTTCTGGTAATTAGGTCAGAAGATGAAGGACATTAAGTCTTATGCTAGCCATCATTCAGAATTACACTAGTCTATCAACCGATTTGAATGATTGGTGGCACTCATTGCCTAGTTACTAAATATTTCTGTACTATGTATTGAGTATTACAGAATATTATTCATAAGTCCTCTGATGACAGTAAATATTGGCACTCATTGGCCAGTTACAAACCATTTTTATACATTATCTAAAAGTGATCATTCAAAGCATAAGTTAATTAATGGCATACCATTTACATAATTCATCTAGTTATAGTAATCATTAGCACTCTTTGGCCAGTTACAAACCATCAGAAGTCATCCTTCAAAACAGGAGCTAATGAGTGTAGCATCAAGCTACTGGTATTCATATATAATAGCATGTAGGTGACGTAATACAAAATAAAAAAAGAAACAGTGGCTTTTGTTGCCTAGTTACTAAACATATAGCAAGTATTGAATAGTACAAAACATTTTTAATCATTCAAGTGACATATGACATATTTAAAATAATTATTGGCACTCATTGGCCAGTTACAAAATATTCTTATATTTTTATAAAACCTTATTCAGTATTATTCAGAAGTTATCATTCAAAATGAGAGTTAATTATTGGCACAGCATTTATAGAGTATAACAAAAATATTATTTACAGAGATTATTGGCATAGTATTTATGCATTATTATAAAACATCATTCAGTATTACTTAGAACTCATAATTCAAGTGACATAGGAAATATTGAAAATGTAACACACTGCAACTATTATTCAAGGTCTGTGATTAGAAAATATCATTCAGTATTACTCAGAACTGATCATTCCAGTGACATAAGACATATTAAAAATGTAACACACTGTAACTATTTTTCAAGGTCTATTTTTTTTGTGCTAGCAATGCATTGCATTGGGATCGATAATTAATTGCTGGCGCATGAAAACATTTGCTTTTGACTTATTTCTGCAAATGAGGGTAGGTAACGTCATTCGTCATGAGTCAGCTGTAGCAAGGTTATGAAACAAGTAGAGTATATGTGATTATATTCATGAATGACACACACAAATGGGTAAAAAAAATGCAAGTACTAGAACAGGTTTAATGACTAAGTGCTTATAGCACATTAATTTCATGAATAGCTTCTCCTAGAAAAAATACAAAATGGATTATTAAGCTGAAAGAAGAAACGCATATTATGCTAAAATGTAGTGAACTTCGAATCAACAGGTAATGAAATGTGTCAATATATATGTACTCTAGGTGTCCTTTCCAAAACCTTCAATCATTATACTATGCGACATAAGACATACTGCCAAAACAAACTGCAACAAATACTTAAATAACTACATAGCATTTCTCAACTAACAGTAGATATATAAACCTCATCATTATCCTCATCTGCAAAGAAAAACTTAAAATTGGTGCGTTTAGTGGCCATATAAAATTTATCACTATCATCACCTGTAAACAAAAACTTCATTATTCATATCACCCTAACTTCATTATTATCATCACCTGCATAGAAAAACTTCATTATTCATTGTACCATATTCTTCATCACTATTCATCATCATTCATTATCATCTGCAAAAAGACACTTCATTATTCATTATTCATATTACCATTTACTTCATACAACTATTCATAGTATAGAGTTCATTATTTCTAGCATATTTCATCACCAAAACTAAGATGTGTAGTTCTGTCTGACAGCCTGCATCAATCGCCTCGTATTCTGAAAGAAAAATAATTAGTTAAGACTACTATCATAGATGTGTATAGTATATTCATGTTAATGTTTGTTAATTCTGATCCATTTACTCTTCGTGACGAGGTATTGCATCTTTTTTCGTTCATTCCCAAGGTGAAATTCCCCTTTCACAGTAATCCACTGTGGTTTGTTTCATTTATTTCGTTTACACGTTATTGCTTTCTGAAAATGATGAACAATGATTAATGTCTTGCATTTAAATCATATACCCATTAAATAAAAACTGGTTTCTAGTGATATAATTAAGCATTCAGCATAGCATGACGGAAAACGTAATATGTCAGAAATATAGACAGTGTGCAGCTGCAAAAATGTACACAGAGTATCATAATGTAGTAGCAAAAAAAATGTAAAATAGTCACGATGTTGAGATATCATAAGGCAAAAATGTCAAAGTCAACTGGTGTTTATTATATCTTAAACATTTCATAGTGCATACAAACAAACAGGAAAACAATCATACATACATGAAAAATGGAAAATGTGCACGGTCTGATATATAACGATAAGAAAAGCGACCTGCTAACCTTACCTTGCCGGGCACTTGCCAAGAAAAAATACGATAATCATCAGTAAGTAGTCACATAAATGTAATTGCATCATTGGTCATATAAAAATCAGGAAATGGAAATACAGTGTGATAGATCATAAAGTATGTTCATTCAATAAAAGGTTTAATATTGGAGACATGGTAATTGGCTTTACTTTTTCTGGTTCTCAGAGTTTCGACGTGTACTACATTGGGGTGAGGAATGCTGTGAATTCGATATAGACCTGCATATACAATCTCAAATTTACTGCATCTGCTTTTTCCTTTGTTGGATAAATAGTGTGTGCGTACTAATATCTTCTGTCCAAGGTGGAAGTCACGGCGTGTAAAAACCTGTTTTTGTGGTCTTCTCCGGCGCTCTGCGGCACGTTTGATGTTGTTCAGCGCAATGTCAATTATTTCATGGTGTCGTAGTCGACGAGATGTAGGAAAGGATACTAATTCTTTAATTTTGTTAGGTGGTTCAACATTTTTCAGTATAACAGTCGGAGATAGCATAGTAGATTCATTTGGTATGGAATTAATTACATCTTGGAATGAGAGTATTTGTGTGTCCCAATCAATATGTCTTTTATGGCAGTATATTCTACACAGTTTACCAATTTCTTTCATTAATCGTTCACAAGGGTTCGAAGAAGCATGATACTGGATATATAGATCGGAGAAATGTTTCTTATTCGTAACATACGTGTCCATATAGCAGATCGAAATTGTGGTCCATTGTCGGAAATTGCTTTCAATACATGCCCTACATGAAATAAAAAATGTTTTACAAATGCTTTCGAAACAGATTTAGCAGTAGCTTTTCGTAATGGAGTGAAAGTAACAAATTTTGAAGTGAGTTCAACAGCGACAAAGATGTAGCAAAAACCTCTATTAGTTCTGGGAATCGGACCAAAAATGTCTACAGCGGCCATGTGTCTCAATTTAACAGGTACAATGGGATGTAACGGAGGAATATGTGAAGTCGTGTCTGACTTAGCTTTCTGGCAGATTTTACATGACGCTAAAACTCATCGAATACGTTTCTCCATGTTGGTAAAATAACAGTTCTGTCTCAGTATTAGAAAAGATTTTCTGGCTCCATAATGTGCGTAACTTAAATGAGTATACCAAATTAATTTGTTAACAAGCTCGTCAGGAATGCATAGTAACCAGTTGTTGCTGTCAGGGTGAGAGCGGCGAAACAGAATATTATTGCGTACAGTGTAATGGTTTCTAATGGTAACATTATTCCTATCTTGCCAAAGGTGTTTAATTTCTTTCCATACGTTGTCTTTACTCTGCTCTTGTGATATGTCTCGTAATGACGACGAAATGAAATTTTCAAAAGCAACTTGTTGAATATACATGACGCTGAAATTTGCTTTGCAGAAGTTGGTTGCGATGTCTTGCTGATTGTTGCTGAGAGAACGGGATAGTGCGTCTGCTACAATATTTTGTGTACCGGGAATGTGAACAATTGTAAAATTAAATTCCTGTAAATAAAGTTTCCATCTGCTTAATCTCTCGTGTGTAAATTTAGCGGAAAGTAAAAACTGTATAGCTCTATGATCTGTGTAAACGGTAGTGTGTCTTCCATAAAGAAAATGCCTAAATCTCGTAAATGCCCATACAAAACATAATGTTTCAAGTTCTGTAACAGAATAATTGCGTTCAGCAGGTGACAGAATGCGACTCGCAAAGTCGATGTTTTTAATTACTGTAGTACCATCTTCTTCAATTTCCTGAAAAATATGTAGGCCTAAAGCGGTGTTAGAACTGTCGGTAGCAATGGAAAAATTTCTAGTAAGATCTGGATGTGATAAAAGTGGTGCGTTTAACAAAGCTTCTTTCAGATTCACAAATTCAAAATGTGCTTGAGTATCCCAGGACCAAATAGTGTTTTTACCCGTCAATTGACATAATCTAGGGGTGTCTAAAGCAGAGTAATGAATAAATTTTCGAAAAATGTTAATTAAACCCAGAAAGCTGCGTAGTTGTTTCTTCGTCGTTGGAACAGTAATGTCACGTAAAGCTTGAAGTTTTTCCGGGTCAGGCGCAATGCCTTCTGCTGAAATTACATGTCCAAGAAATTTTATAGAAGTTTTGCCAAAGAGCGATTTGCTAAGATTAACTGTGGGTCCTTGTGCACGTAGAGTTCGTAACAGTTGTTCAAGAATCAGATTGTGTTCAGACCAGTTAGCTTCTGCAATAAGAATGTCGCCTACATACGTTGTGATTCTGTCTTTAAGTTCTGTCGGAAGTATACTATTCAAACCGCGAATAAATGCTGCTGAAGAAATAGTTAAACCGAACGGTAATTTACAAAATTGGTAACAGTCACCAAAGCAGAGAAAAGCCGTGTACTTTGTGCAGTTCGGATGGAGCTGAATTTGTCAAAATCCCGATTTCAAATCTAATGTGGAATAAATAGCAGTTTCATGAAATTTCTGTAGAAGTTCTTCTAGTGTCTGTGGGCGATCTGTTTCATTAATAATAATGTCGTTGATGTGACGCGAATCAAGTACGAGACGAAGTGAACCATCCTTTTTCTTAACAATATGGAATGGGTTCATGTACGGACTGACTGCTGGTTCAATAATTCCTTGTCCAAGCATAGCTTGCAATTCTTTCTTAACTTGTTCTCTGTGAATGTACGGAATGGGATAATGTTTGGTTTTAAATGTGTCGTGCTGTTTAACTTGAAATTCATACATAAAACCGGACATAGTACCAGGGACGTTGTCAAAAACTGGAGCTTGCTGTAAAAGAATTTTGCGCAGTTGCGTGCGTTCGTCGTCTGTATTTGCTCTGCTCTGTTTAACTTTATTAGAAACCATTTGCATAACGTCATAGTCGGCTTCGTCTGGAGTATTATAGTTGTGTACGTACGTATCTGTGAACAATGTGGAATGACAGTCTATGTTACGTGATGCGGAAATGACCTCTGTACGATTAATTGTTTGTTCTTCTGCAGATAAAGAGTGCTGAAATTCTAATACCAGTTGTACATTTTCATCCTTTAACATTAAATAGGAATTTTCAAAGTCAATAGTTGTGTCGTGTTGTACCAGAAAATTCGTACCTAAAATAACGTCTGTTGTCAGTAAGGGAACAATCCAAAAATTTGAGTGAAATGTATGACCTGCAATACAAAATGATAAATGTGTCTGTAATTTTACATCTACTCCTTTACCAGATACTGCTCCTTTTACTTTAGTTTTGCCTAATGGTAATGTAGGATAGGTAATCTCTTTGTTACAATCGTTGAAAGTTTCCTCATTTATAACTGACATAGGTGATCCAGAATCGATTACTGCTGAAAATTTGGATGATCCAATCTTTACTTCAATGACACGGTGTGAAATGGTTTTTTGAATAACTGGTCTTTCCTGCAAAAGAGTGTCTCGGATGTCATCAAAAGTAATAACATTTTCGTGAACAAGATTCTGCGTGTCAAAAGTAATGCTTGCGTTGCTGGAAGATGCAACCTGTACTGTATCTAGTCAAATTCTACCTGATGTGCTATCATTTGCGGGAGGATGCTGTGGCATTTCCACTATTTGTACGGTTCTGTTATTTATTCCAGACGTATTACGTTCGGTATGATATCTACTGTCTGGTTCATTCGTGATAATACGTTATTGCGGATGATTTTGCTGCTGATAAGACCGACTGTTATTAAACGTACGCTGAAAATTGTGACCATTATTCTTACGTCTGTCATGATAGTTATTGCTATATGGCGCATTGCGATAGGAATTGAAATGATGTGTTTTCTGTACCTACTGGTTTCCTTGTTGCGGTGCGTTACTATTTGGTGGAGCCGATGCAATACGTGCAGGCGGCGAAACATTAAAGCTTGGTTGACCTTGCAGACTGCATTGTTGGTTAAGTATGCTAACCGGCTGGTTTTGATGCTGTTGTTCAGAAAAACCTCTGTTGTTGCCAAACTGTCTTTGCGATTGCTGATAATTTTGTACATGTACTGATGATTACACTTCTGTCTTTCATTAAAATTACGCTGGTAGTTCTGAAGTGTCTAATGAAAATTGTCCCTTTCGGTAAAATTTGTCATATCGGGTTTTCTTTACACATCCTTAATCCTAGATAGATCGATAGCTGAAGAGCTGTTTTGATAGATATAAAGGATAGTAGCAGAGAAGGCAGCAGTGCAGAAAACTAAAGATGAAATAGCACTACTACGGCTCGGGGCCCTGTGCACGCTACGGCACATATTCATCGAAGCGTAATGAATCACCTGAGGTCTATTACGTGCTGCAAATAAATTTTGGTTTCTGTGTTACAGGCAACGCCGGTGAAAATTAAAGCAAATTGTCGTATCCAGTCCAATGCTAGTTTCTGCATTACAGGCCAAGCTGGTAAAAATACAAAAGCAAATTGCCGTATCCAGTACAAAGCGTGGCTCTGTATTTTGTCATTATTAAGTACCTTAAATTTTCTCACGGTTAGAAACTGCTTATAATCAAAATTATCGTCTCTGTACGTCTGAACAGGTTCAGGATTGTATGACAATCTATTTGTCTGTGACTGTTCGGAATCCAACTCACGTACTCTTTGTAAATTACCTAAATTATACTGGCTGTGTAAGTTTGACAAATGTTCGCAAAGTGGCGTATGCTGTGATGTGTTAAAGGCTGAAATATTTTTCATCTCCGTCACTTCGTGCTGTAAAGATGACAATTTTCTACGTAATGTATTATTGGGCGAACCTATCTCACTGATCGTCTGCTGTAAATTTTGGAATTCGGGTGTTTGATTAAACGAAACTGGTGACGTATCGTCTGATTTGGTGTCATTATTACTTTCGATAACATCAATAAGACTAGCCAATTCATCATATTTTTCAGTCAGTATTTTTACCTGATCATCGTTTTTAGTATCGCAAGCATTAATTTGTTCTTGTATTTTATGTGTAGTTTGTTTAATTTCTTAACGTCTGCTTTGATGGCATCGGGATCCTGTATTAGTTCTAATTGTTCAAGTCTGTCGGTCACTGTCTGAAAGTGTACTGTATGTGTGTCTGTTTTTGTTTTAAGGTCAGAGATTTCATCATGTAATTCGGTGTTCAACTGTTTGATTGTATTAATTTCGTCTGATACTGTAGCAATATTGTTGTCTACGTATGTTTTTGCTTTCGTAAACAATTTACGCTCATCTTCCTGTCTCGGTGCAGTAATTGTTTCCATGACTTGTCGCTTTACTTTATTTTGTTCCTGTATAAATTTACGGTAACGCGTTTCACTGTTTTGTAGGTGGTGATTAAAACGTTCGTCAATTTGGCTGTTTTGTTGGTCAAATTTCGTGTCTACTTTCGCATTCAGCGTGCGTGAAAGTTCTGCAGACATTAATTTATACATGTCGCGTAACTGTGTTGCGTTTCCAGAGCATTGTTTAGCGACTGCACTAATTTCGTCTCTAAATACTTTAGTTGTGGCTGCATGTGTATTACTTAATTCTTGAGCCACCGATCTAATTTCTTCACTACTGCTCCTAGCACAAGCCTTAATTTCCTCACGTAATAGTTCTTTAGTATCATGACATTGCGCGGCAACGGCTGTAATCTGTTCACTAAGTTGTTTATTCTGTTCACTAAGCTGTTTCTTCTGTTCACTAAGTTGTTTGTGATTGTTGTCTTGTTCTTTCTTCGACTGTTTAAGACCTTCATTAATTTGTTTATAATTGTTGTCTTGTTTTTCATTGAATTGTAGCAATAATGCTACAACTTGATCCAAGTCAAAATTACAGACTCTATTCTCTGTACTGTGTGATGGTGTATCTGCATGTGTCACGCTTTGTGTAACCATTTAGTTATTCTGTGATTCTTGAAAATGTTTGCTAATCGGATGTGCACTGTTGGTCACAACACCGGAATCAAACAAATCTGACATATCTTGAGTACATTGTTCACCTTCGTTAGAAATAATTATCTGTTCACTGCGTAAATTTTGCAAATCAGGTGTGCTAAACTGGGCAGCGTTCATTGTAACAGAACGTGCCGCGTCATCAATTGTCGTTAAATTGACAGAGGACACAATTGAATTTGTTTGCTCTTCATTAGCATTAAAATCATTACTAGTGGTCGGTACGCACTGATTGTCTGTAAATGGAGGATTATCGCTATTACTCTGAGTGTCGCAAGTATTATCGGTCAAATTAATCGAGTCAGCATTTTCACTCACTGCACATCGCGATGTACTGTTAACAGTTTTTCGCGGCATTTTTCACAAATCAAAATTAAGCACAAAATGAAACAAAGACTAAGCAAAAATGGAACAAACAATTACAACAAAGAGCAATAAATTGCCGATGATCTGTGAAAGAAAGAGTGACAAATTAATAAATGCTTTGCGTCAGATGCGAACTACATTTAAGTAAATAAGAGCAGATATATGACTACTTCTCAGAGATTCACAAAGAAATACGATCCTGGCCGGCTGTCGCCAAGTGTAACCTCCCCACAAAACATAATTAATTAAATATTATTTGGTTAATGATTCTTATTTTAGTGTAACCTCAGAACAAAATTGGTTCCCATTTACAATCTCCGTGCAGAAATGCATTCACATTTAATGTACCCACAAAATTCTTTTCTCATTTAATATAAGTTCGAAACAGAAAAATTCCTAAACCTCGTAATAAAAAAATAGATTCAGTAACCTGGTAAAATTTGGACGACAGCAGTGCTGCGTCATGGCCCTGTAAGATGATTCTGAATAAAAGGCAAAAATTTTCACCTCGATAAAGTCGGCAACTATCTGCTCTTACAATAGCTCTTTTCCGGCACAGCACTGTGCAATGCTGGCCTATACATTTGTTATTTATGAAAGAAAGCAAATGATTTTTCTTTTGCAACAATCGGAATGATCACGCGTTGGAAAAAATATTAAATTCTTTAAATTGACATGAATGCTTGTTATTATTAGAACATTTTTAAAAGATATACATGGGAGTTTACATAATATTACTAGATATGCGTGAGGCTGCTTTTTTACCTTGTACAATAATACTCAGGCGCCGGCATCGCTGCACCGCGACCGGCCCAGCCAACATGATACACCAGACCAGACCAGACCAGACACACACACACACACACTGGCAACAACTTACTGCTACTACTACACAATTCGTACAGTCAACACTGGTCTCTGGTCAGCGATTCTCTTATACCTTGCATATCGCAGGCAGCGCATGAGCCATACATCGAAATTACATCTGCTCGGACCTCTTACATAAAATTACATCTATATTACATCTGCTCGGACCTCTTACATTAAATTACATCTGTATTACATCTGCTTGGACCCCTTACATAAAATTGCATCTGTATTACATCTGCTCGGACCTCTTACAAGCGTGAAGCCTTGTCAGTGCAGATCTAACGCAAACGCTACAGGATAAGCTGCTGTCAGTCACTGCATGTACAATACCGGTACATCTAAGCCAGTTTGCGATCAACTTTTGCGACTAAAACTAAATGCAAATAATATTTGGAGCAGAAAAGGGGGATAGTGGTCGACTATATGGACGTAGTGACATCCGATGAGTCGCAGTTTTGCCTCTTTTTTCATACAGTGACTTGGGTCCAATCATTTCGATTACAATGAACATGAATCAGAGTGTTCATTTCAACATGCTCGGTAGTAAATTGTAGCTCTTTCTTCATACTGAGTCACCCGTGGTCCAAGATGTGTCTATATAATTTTGTAGGCAGTTTTCTTATTTTTGGATGTCTTTGGACGCGGATGTAAATTGTGTATCGTTTAGTTATGTAACAGGGAATAACAGGGAATTGCATCTATGCTTTATAGATCTAGAAAAGGCATATGACCGGGTTCCTAGGAGGAAGTTATTGTCTGTTCTACGAGATTATGGAATAGGAGGCAAACTTTTGCTAACAATTAAAGGTCTTTACATAGATAGTCAGGCAGCTGTTAGAGTTGACGGTAATTTGAGTTCATGGTTCAGAGTAGTTTCACGGGTAAGACAAGGCTGCAATCTGTCGCGACGGTTGTTCATATTATTTATGGATCATATGTTGAAAACAATAGACTGACTGGGTGAGATTAAGATATGTGAACACAAAATAAGCAGTTTGCATATGCGGATGACTTAGTTGTGATGGCAGATTCGATTGAAAGTTTGCAAAGTAATATTTCAGAGCTACATCAGAAATGTAAGGACTATGGTATGAAGATTAGCATCTCCAAAACGAAAGTAATGTCAGTGGGAAAGAAATATAAACGGATTGAGTGCCAAATAGGAGGAACAAAGTTAGAACAGATGGACGGTTTCAAGTACTTAGGATGCATTTTCTCACAGGATGGCAACATAGTGAAAGAACTGGAAGCGAGGTGTAGCAAAGCTAATGCAGTGAGCGCTCAGCTACGATCTACTCTCTTTTGCAAGAAGGAAGTCAGTACCAAGACTAAGTTATCTGTGCACCGTTCAATCTTTCGACCAACTTTGTTGTATGGGAGCGAAAGCGGGGTGGATTCAGGTTAACTTATCAACAAGGTTGAGGTTACGGATATGAAAGTAGGTAGGATGATTGCAGGTACTAGTAGATGGGAACAATGGCAGGAGGGTGTCCACAATGAGGAAATCAAAGAAAAAGTGGGAATAAACTCTATAGATGTAGCAGTCAGGGCGAACAGGCTTAGATGGTGGGGTAATGTTACACGCATGGGAGAAGCAAGGTTACCCAAGAGACTAGTGGGTTCAGCAGTAGAGGGTAGGAGGAGTCGGGGCAGACAAGGAGAAGGTACCTCGATTCGGTTAAGAATGATTTTGAAGTAATAGGTTTAACATCAGAAGAGGCACCAATGTTAACACCGAATAGGGGATCGTGGTGGAATTTTATAAGGGGGCTATGCTCCAGACTGAACTCTGAAAGGCATAATCAGTCTTAAATGATGACGATGATCATGATGATTAGTTATGTAAGCGCAGCCTCGTCAGTGATGATGCGCTGCCGGGAGGATAGGTAGGTCTTCCTTCCTTTGCGAAGATGTGCGTCTGTTCAGTGATGATCACGAGGAGAGGTGAATGGGAGCTGTAATGTGGTGTCGTGGCAGTGTGTTTGTACAAGAAAGATACAGAATGTGGTGCTACTGGGGATTATTAGTATCACAGAAGGATTATTATCATCATGCTCTAAATGAGATAGATTTACTGAGATAGATGCTATTTTGAGAAGATGGGGTTTAACATAACGAATAAATACTTTCTATTTTATTGCGACAGCATTTAGCTAGCTATTCTTGGTTCAACACGGACATCCAAGTCAGGAATTTCTTCTTAGTTTTGTAAAGTTTTGTCACAGTCAATGTTAATGAATTTGAAAAGATGGAAAGAATTTAATCATTACTAAGGGATATTTTTTTGTTGGAATAAACTGTCATGCTGAGTTACGCTTTTATATTTCTCCAGTGTTTGTCTTATGAACTGTAATTTGCTATGACATATTTTCTTATTTCTGGCAAAGTTGAAAGATGACATTTTACGAATGGAATAATGTCAACAAATATGTTGAGATGATTATTTTTGAAACAGTTTCTTGAGAATATTTTTGATCTAGGGAGTAAATGAGGTTATCGTACATCATTCTCCAGCCTTCGATTACCTGGTGAACCTTTCTGAATAAGAGATACATTTTATGAGAACGAAGTTTGCATTGCATTTATTTAAGGTATCGAATTGCACCACCGCAATTTTCTGCAGTTAGTAAGCAGCAACTCAGAAACTGACAAGCGCACTTTCTTTTTCTTCTACGAGAGCAGTTGCACGGCGTGTTCCAAGTCAAATACAGGAGACGAGTTTTCAGTTTGACAGGGTCGATTAATATTGTTGGGTTCAATTATTCTCATTAAAGTTCAGAGTTAATTTTTCTTGTAACGTGCGTATTGTTTCAGATAGGGCATACTTCATTTAAATTCTCGCAGCCAGATTTGCTTCTTACTCTCAGACAGATTAATTCTTAACTGTAAACTTTTTGCTTTTCTATGGATAAAATTTTTTCATATGCAACAGCTTACATTCACAAAGAGATATACATACAGAAAGAGTCTATACATACAGAACTAAAACTAACAGGCGCACATTGACATCTATTTCATTGGTTAAGATAACTTTCAAGGAATACGCAGGCGCATTAACGCACATCGACTATCCCGCTAACCCATCGACATTAATCCAACAGGAAACGGCTGGGACTATTTGAAACATGGGTGAAATCCAGCAGCCAGTATCAACACAAGTTGGTAGCGCAATGAGCCCCATGGGTCTTCTTCAGCTAGGTCCAACATGTGTGAGGCAACGTGTAGGACTCTCTTCCCTGCCGAACTGAGGCCAGTATCAGGATTAGATGCCATGTTGCACGGTATTAGAGTGACGTCTCTTGTGGGTGGATTATATTTTGTTCAGTGTCAGTATATTCTCAGTGTTGTCGTTCTGCATATGAAATGCTTGTGAGCGTTGGACATGTAAAACGCACGCTTCCTTGCCGTCTCCACAAACGCCGTCATCGAGATGAACAGCGGCTCGAAATGAGCAGCGCGTCACCGACGCAGGTTTGTGGGAGCAGTATTATGAAATGGGACCTGTGAGAGTAGTTGAAGACCAGCTGACAGCTAAGAACTACCTGCACCCCATCACGCTTCATGTCCTTCCCCAATGGCAGTATAGCCGTCCTTGTCTTGAAGCCAGTAGCGTGCTACAGTGGTTTGAGCGACATTATAGTGTACTCACGTTGATGACTCGGCGACCAAATTCACCTAATATAAATTCTGTGGAACCCATATGCGTCGCTATCGGGCGTCGTCACCGCGTGCGCAAATCAGCGGCCCGCTGTTTACGCGAATTACAAGACCTGTGCATAGACATCTAATGTCACATATCTCCAGCGATATATTTCATTCCTAGGACGGAAAAACAAGCTGTTAAGCACGTGGACAGGATGTTTTGGCTCATAGGTATATGTAACCTTTGTATTCACTGAAGTTATCAAATAACATTTACGAGGACTGCTAAAATCAAGTTTACTTAAATCACAATTTATTTAGAGAACTGTAGTTCTGTAATCTCCATGTTTAAACTATCGGCAATGTATTGAATTCTAGTCATTGAAGCAATTACTAGCACTTCATCTGTTAATTTTGGAAACACTAAACTGTACATAATAATGTCTGCCTGGAAAACAATTATTAAAAAAAAGTATTGTATTTGTCCACAAGTTGCCTAGGACTTTTCACATTAACGGAAAAACATAAAAGCCTAGCTTCACACTGAATGAAGGGTCACTATGTAACAATTACTACAAGTCGTAGGTATCACGTTATGCAAAAATAAAATGTAAAAGATTACTGTTGAATGAGTACTTCATATTGATGCCAATAGTGTCACCGCTATTCAGGGCGGGGGGGGGGGGGGGGGGGCAATGTAAGTAAATGTTTCGATGTGAACTACAGATATTGGTATTATATTCCTACAGCAATTACTGATGTGAATTACTACTTTCAAAAATGGTTCAAATGGCTCTGAACACTATGGGACCCATCTGAGGTCATAAGTCCCCTAGAACTTAGAACTACTTAAACCTAACTAACCTAAGGACATCACACACATCCATGCCCGAGGCAGGATTCGAACCTGCGCGGTTCCAGACTGAAGCTCCTAGAACCGCTCGGCCACCAGCGGCCGGCAATTACTACTTTCTTTTGTAACTGACAGAGGCAGGATTCACTTCATACCTCTTGCCGCCACTTCTGCGTAAGCCTTCTTGCCCCTAGCAGCTTAGTATGTAAGAATATCTCCATTTATAATTAAAGAATTGGATAGTAATAGTTATAATCTACACTTTTATGTATGTTTCATTTTCAGGCCACGGCTGCTAACCCTTGTCACTAATGATAACAAGCTTTCATTTTTCAGTGTAATTGATATTGGAAAGAGATCAGTTTGGTTATGCGTCGATTTTCTCGCCAAACACGCACCATTATCTGGAAATTTGCGCAACTCAGAAAATTAGAATCTTTGCAGTCTAAATTAGTACACGAAGTCTAATCTATGATATTCTATCGCTATGAAAAATTATTTGTTGTTTCACGTTAAATACTAACACGGTCCACAGTCACCAAATTTATCTAATCATTGAAAGTGATTCTGTCCTTGATTATCAGCACACTAGTTAACACCATTAGTCACAAAAGACCACGTGCTGCAGGAATTTTAATGTATCCTCGTTACTTAGTTCAGTTCCGATCTTCGCACTTTATTCCTGTCGTACCCCCTGCGACCCATTCCCACTTTTAACGAATTTTTCTTTTGTTTCCTTTACTGCTTACTGAATATACAGATTGAATAACGTCGGGGTAGGCTACAAACCTGTCTCACTCCCTTCCCAACCACTGCTTCCCTTTCATGCCGCTCTACTATTATAACAGCCATCTGGTTCCAGTACAAATTGTAAATAGCTTTTCGCTCCCTGTATTTTACCCCCGCCACCTTCGGAATTTGAAAGAGAGTATTCCAGTCAACATTGTCAAAAGCTTTCTCTAAGTTGCCTGTACTATCCTCACCAAATACCTGTCGATAGGGCATATACTCTGATAACTCACGCACTGAAAGCACCTAACAGATAATTTTATCTGATCGAGGTTTGGTTGGCAAGAGTCGGTCTTGTTGGGTGTAGAGGTCTACCTTTTTTATCTCTCTCTGTTTCTACGGTTGGAGCATATGCATTAATTAAAGTAGTTTTTTGGTTGTTCATGAGTCCGGAGGGTCGTAGGTCTTTTATTTATTCCAGAGGGTAGTTCTTGTTGATCATCGAGGAGTTGTTCCTCACAGGAAACCCTGCCCCATGAATATGACGTTCAGTTTCATCTTTCTCTCTCCACTAGAAAGCGTAGCGTCCACCTTATACTTTTATTTGACCCTTGCCCGCTAGCCTTGTTTCACAGAGTGCAGAAACATCGATTTATACCTTTTTACTTCATGTGCTATAATAGCTATTTTTCATTGGGGTCAGTTGCTTTTCTCTGAGTCAATGAGAGTTTGAACATTACAGGTAGCAATATTTAAGTTTTGTTTCTTTTTCTTGTTTCGTCCGCATATGGTGTACCCTATGGACGCAGCCATCCCATCAAGTAGTTGGTTCGTTAGGCTGACTATTTAAGGCACATTTTGCAGTCCCCTCCTCATGTGGGGTGAGCAGAGTGGATCCTGAATAGGCCAGCTCAGTCACAAGTGCAGCACACAAGTTACTCTACGGTCTCCTCGACTAAAACGGCGATCACGCCGCTGCCGCCTACGTGCCGGTTTCTCAGTAAGAGTTTCCACACTAAACAGTCCTGCTCTCGTCGTAAGCTGCTGATCGTCACAGGGCTTTCCTGTAATGGACTGATGGTATTGTCCTCCAAAAGATGCCTGTGCGTGAATTTTTTAACGTGTAAATGTTCCTTCACAACAACGATCACATGATTCTTGACAGCTTTGTAGTCTTGGCCCAGTGGGATAGTGACTACGACGACTGGAGATACAGAAGCTGCAAGGCTTTTCGGTCCCCTAGGACAGGCTGTGGTGGAAGGAAGGAGAGATGGGTGGGGAAAGGAAAGAAACGCAGGTCTAGGACAGTGCTATCGGAAGTAGAACAGTGTGAAGTTCTTTGGTTAAAAATTCAAATGGAGTATTACAGAAGAAAGGCGATCTGTGGAATCCTTTTCTGAGAGGATTAGGAAGTTGAACTCACAAACGTATGAACTAACACAGAAGTCGGTAGACGGATTCTGTATGAGGTATAGAATAGGGCTCTGGATGTATTTCTAAGAGATATTTCTGCTAATAAGCCAAAGAGGGTAAGAATGGAGAACCCAAGTGGCTCATCTGCTGCCATTAATACGCTACCCTATTAGATGAGATCGGCATCGTTCCACGAAGACAGAGTGATTTATGTGTTTCTTCTTAAGAAGTAAACTGTATTAATTTTAGTCAAAGAGGGTAAGAATGGAGAACCCAAGTGGCTCATCTGTTGCCATTAATACGCTACCCTATTAGGTGAGATCGTCATCGTTACACGAAGACAGAGTTATTTTTTTTTCTTCTGAAGTAAACTGTATTAGAGGTGGGCGGACGGGCCACATCATGAAACGATGTGGTAGGTCATGAAACGTGTGACTGTAGGAAGAAAGCACGGGAAAAGCAACGCCCTAATCATCGGTCGTTAAAAGACACCAGGGGTGCCTCATACGTCAGACAGCATTCCCAACACAACACGAGACTGAAGAAACGTATACACAGACGGAGTTTGTTTACTAGTCAAAGTAAATATTATGGAACGTAAATTGCTAATGGACGTAGGGCCTCACTTGTCAGTCGTTAGTCTGGATCTCTTAGGTGGAAAGAAACTGTGGTCGCCATGGTATAGGTTACACTGAGGTCGCGATAATGACGTGAAATCATTGGGGACAATGCTGTTCAATTTTAACGTGGGATATAAATGTTTTCGAGAGCATGAAGAAATATTCCCTTTTGTTAATAACAGGTATTGTGAGATACTAGGGCTCGACTTTCTAGCTAAACATCATGCATAAATAGACCTTTTGCTTGCAGTTGATCTTGGGGGGAAATTGTTTCCACTAAGGGCAATAGATAAAAGTATTACACTATAGGAAAGTTCACTGATCATGAAGGTGGTAGCCAAGAAACTGTGCACATAGGCACTAAAGATACCGCAGAGTAGAGGGACGTTGACCTGGGTGAGCATAGGTACAGACCTAACTAAGGATTTGTTATATGTTGAAGATCCATTAAAAATTGACGAAGGATTGGATAAGTCCCATTACTTTGTACAAAGAAGTATAGTACATGTCAGTGATGGGGAGGGAGAGTTTGTGTTTCTGATCAGTCTTAATAATTTTGGCAGGGACAAAGTGAGTCTACCAGAGAGTTTACTAATTGCTAATTTGGGTGTTTTGGAGGAAGATGACATAGATGGGTTAAGATCTCTGCTGTAAGCAAAACGTCAATGAATATGCATTAATTTAGGAAGATGGAGAAACAATTAAATTTTTGTTATGGCAGTAAATGTATTCCCTTAATCCAAGTGGTCCGTTAGCAGCGATGCCACTCACGCAACACCAAATCAGAAGAGGGAATAATTCTCCAGTGTACATGAATTCATACTGAACTCCGCAACTGATAATGGAGAAATTTATCGAGCAGCTGCTCGCTGGTGGTATTATAGAATATAATGATAGTCCGTGGGGGCACAGGTAATTTTGGTCCAAAAAAAGTCACCAGATGGCACTAAACAACCACCCTTTGGCACAAGTCTAGGAATCTGCAGCTTACACGGTCGTAGAACACTCTGAGCTTCTGATTCAGACCCTCCACTTGGCTCTGTACCAGAGGTCCGCAATCGGTCCTGTCGACTATGCTGCAAATGGTCAGCTCTGCTTTCATCTTAACAAGACTGGCAGCATATACCACTTCTGTTAGCCGCTCGCAACCAGAGAGAATCTATTCTGATTCAAAGTGACACACATCATTCGTTAGCAACCACCTGCAGTTGGCTGCTCCCTGTGCATTTCATGGCATCCGGAAGGACCTTTTCCACATCTGGAATGACCCAACCCGGTATGCAACCGGAGTGCACGTTGGTTTTCACTCTTCTTGTCAACCAAGTTCCTAAGTATTCCACCAATAATTCCACCCTCTCTGATTGCCTGGATCTTGCAGGCTGAGTCGTTTCCTCTGAAACAGGACAGGCGACAGCATCTGGCTCAGCGACAGTGTCAACCACAGACAGCACCTGGAACCTGTTTGTCAGACAAACCGGGGAGGCCTTACGTGCGGCCGCCTGTGAAGTCTTTCGAAGCCTGCTTAGCCCCGGGGTGACCTCCCATTCGATGACAGGTGAGGGGTCAACCGCAGTGCGAGCAGTAACTGGGTTGGCCACTGGTGAGGACCGATCGGAGGATTCGGACGTGCTGGACGTCCGTTGGATCCCCACGGCCGGCCCCCAACAGTGGTGCCCATCCACCGCAGCCTCAAGTTGTATAACCGAAGCCATCACAGCCTGAAACTCTGAGATCGAAGTGTCACCAACACGGCTCGCATCCGCACACAACAATCTCTGTCCTGCCCATACTAAAAACCGTGGAAAACTAAACAATGCAGATAAACTGACTATCGGCACGTGCTGTGCAAGTCTACTGCAGACCCAGACGATAACCTATGTCCAATAATACGCATATATTCAAAAGCCTAACTACCGAAGCACTCAGGTGAAACTAAATAATTCGTACCTGATTACGTCACAAAATCGATTTACTTTCTGACGCGAACGAAAACGTGAGGACTGTGGCTATTAGATATTAAATTTACACGCAGAAACTCAAGAAACTAAACTGTTAAAGCACACAGATGATATAATAAAACACGCTCCTGGTTAGGAGCTCGTAAATGTCAGAAAAGCGGTTACTACCATGTTGCTGCGTCTGTCTCGGTCGGCTGCTACTGCCTGACAACCCTGTGTTCACTAATCCCTGAATCGGTTTTGATGCTCATTATTATTTGTTGCTAAGAGGTCAAGTGTGTTTTCACGACCGTTTACTATTCGCGTGGGCACATGAACTAACTGCTCCAAATAATTTTCAGAGAATGCGTTTAGCACAATTTCGGATGATATTTTATGCGTACCTCTGGAATTGAACATGTATTTTCGCCAACATATTGAGGGTAAATTAAAGTCACCACCAACTATTATCGTATGAGTCAGGTATGTGTTTGAAATCAAACTCAAGTTTCTTTGAACCTTTCAGCAACTGTATCTTATGAATTGGGAAGTCGGTAAAAGGATCGAATTATTATTTTATTCCGGTGGCCAACAAAGACCTCTGGCCATACTAACTCAGAGGAAGTATCTACTTCAATTTCGTGACAAGATAAACTACATCTGACAGCAACAAACAGGTCACCGTAAGTGTAGACCTGATGTGGCTTAAATTCAAAGAAATAGTATCTGCAGCAATTCAGAGATTTATACCAAATAAATTAACAAACGAAGGAGCAGATCCTCCTTGGTACACAAAACGGGTTAGAACACTGTTGCAGAAACAACGAAACAAACATGCCAGTTTTAAACAGACGCCAAATCCCCAAGATTGGCGATCTTTTACAGAAGCTCGAAATTTAGCGAAGACTTGAATGCGAGTTGCTTATAACAGTTTCCACAACGAAAATTTGTCTCGAAACCCGGCAGAAAATCCAAAGAGATTCAGGTCGCGTGTAAAGTATGTTAGCGGCAAGAAACAATCAATGCCTTCTCTGCGCGATAGCAATGCAGATACTATTGAAGACAGTGCTGCCAAAGCAGATTTACTAAACACAGCCTTCTGAAATTCCTTCACAAAAGAAGACGAATCGAGAACAGTTGCCGACATGAGTAACGTGGAAGCAATATCCTTGGAGTAGTGAAGCAATTTAAATGACTTAATAAAAGCAAGTCTTCTGGTCCAGACTGTATACCAATTAGGTTGCTTTCGGAGTATTCTGATGCGTTACCTCCATACTTAACAATCATATAAAACCGTTCCCTCAACGAAAGATCCGTACCCAAAGACTGGAAAGTTGCGCAGGTCACACGAATATTCAAGAAAGGTGGGAGGAGTAATCCTCTAAATTACAGGCCCATATCGTTAACGTCGATATGTAGCAGGATTTTGGAACATATATTGTGTTCGAACATTGTGAATTACCTCGAAGAAAATGGTCTTTTGACACACAGTCAACATTGGTTTAGAAAACATTGTTCGCCGGTGTGGCCGAGCGGTACTAGGCGCTTCAGTCTGGAACCGCGTGACCGCTATGGTCGCAGGTTCAAATCCTGCCTCGGGCATGGATGTGTGTGATGTCCTTAGGTTAGTTAGGTTTAAGTAGTTCTAAGTTCTAGGGGACTGATGACCACAGATGTTAAGTCCCCTAGTGCTCAGAGCCATTTGAACCATTGTTTGAAAACATCGTTCTTGTGAAACATAACTAGCTCTTTATTCACATGAAGTTTTGTGTGCTTTTGACGAGGTATTTCAGGGCGATTCCGTTTTTCTGGATTTCCAGATAGCTTTTGACACTGCACTACTCCAGCAGTTCGTAGTGAAATTGCTTGCTTATGGAATATCGTCTGTTATGGGACTGGATTTGTGGTTTCCTATTAGAGAGGTCACAGTTCTTGGTAACTGACGGAAAGTCATTGAGTAAAATAGAAGTGATTTCTGGCGTTCACCAAGGTAGTGTTATAGGCCCTTTGCTGTTCCTTATCTATATAAGCGGTCTGGGAGACAATCTGAGCAGCCGTCTTCGGTTGTTTGCAGATGACGCTTTCGTTTAGCAACTAATAAAGTCACCAGAAGATCAAAACAAACTGCACAACGATTTATAAAAAAATATACGAACGGCGCGAAAAGTGACAACTGATCCCAAATAACGAAAAGAGTGAGGTCTTCCACATGAGTGCTGAAAGGAACTCGTTAAACTTCGGTTACACGATAAATCCGTATAATCTAAAAGCTGTATTTTCTACTAAATACCTAGGTATTACAATAACGAACAACTTAAATTGGAAGGAACGCACAGAAAATGTTGTGGGGAAGGCTAACCAAAGACTGCGTTTTATTGGCAGGACACTTAGAAAATGTAACAGACCTACTAAGGAGACTGCCTACACTTTGCTTGTCCGTCCTTTTTTAGAATACTGCTGCGCGGTGTGGGATCCTTACCAGATATGACTGACAGAGTATATCGACAAAGTTCAAAGACAGGTAGCACGTTATGTATTATCGGAAAATGATACAGGATTAGGGCTGGACATCATTAAAAGAAAGTCGTTTTCCGTTGCGACGGAATCATCTCACGGAATTCCAATCACCAACTTTTTCCTCCGAATGCGAAAATATTTTGTTGACACTGACCTACATAGGGAGGAACGATCACCACGGTAAAATAAGGGAAATCAGAGCTTGTACGGAAAGACATAGGTGTTCGTTCTTTCTGCTCCCTATACGAGATTGGAATAATAGAGAATTGTGAAGGTCGTTAGAAGAACCCTCTGCCAGGCACTTAATTGTGATTTGCAGAATATCTATGTAGATGTAGATGTAGATTTAGCTGTGCCTACTAAAAACACAGTGCATGAACGACCACCGACACGTGTCCGATACCAGACATAACAGAAACTCTCGTCTACTTGTTTCAGTTTAACTATTTCTCAACAATGGATTTAAAGAGCGGATTTCACCAAATAGAAGTTGTACCAGAGGATAGACCAAAGACAGATTTCTCTATCCTGTGGACCCATTTAAAATTTTGTCGAAAGTCATTTGGATCAAGAATGCACCTGTTATCCTTCAGAGATTATTGGATGGTGTACTTAGGCGATTGAAACCAAAACAATGCTGGACGACATATTATCTTCAATTCGTAAGAGACTTCGCTGAAATTTATTACAGAAAATAGCAAAATTTGATGGTCTGCCTCATGTCAGATTGCTTTCGATGCTCTGAAGCGAACACTAACATCGCTACCAGTTTTTATATTCTCCAATTTTGAGAAAGAATTTATTATGTTTTTTTGGTGGAAGTAACACGGCTCTAGATGGTAAAGTGCAAAAATGACTCTGAGGACTATGGGACTTAATATCTGAGGTCATCAGTCCCCCAGAACTTAGAACTACTTAAACCTAACTAACCTAAGGACATCAGACACAACCATGCCCGAAACAGGATTCGAACCTGCGACCGTAGGAGTCGCGCGGTTCTGGACTGAAGCGCCTAAAACCGCTCGGCCACCACGGCCGGTGGTAAAGTGCAACCTGCTGCATAAGCATCCTGACATTTGAACAAACTAGAGCCAAAGTATTCTCTGACTGAGAAGAAGATGTTTGTGGTAATCTATGCTATTATGTACTTCCACAGATATTTATATTGCGAGAAGTTCCAGGTAGTGACACATCACATGCCAATGGTTTCAGAAGAAAAATCGTGGCGCTATAAAAGCTGGGCAAGAGTGTTGCGGAATAGCGGTGCGCTCGAGTTCTTGACACTGAGTTAAGACCAACAGATAGACGAATTGCTGAAAAATTTTGGTGGAGGACTAGATATCAAAATGTCGAGACATACGCGAGGAACTATGTAACTTCTGCAAAAAATCCGATCTTAGCCATTGATTCGGTTGCTATGTCTACAGACGCATTCAACTGTCTGTAATGCTTGGAATGGACATTTTAGGCCCATTTAGTAGAACACCAACATGAAATATATTCATACTGATTATAATTGACAATTTCTTATGGTATACAATAATGGTTGCAATTCTCAGCCTAAATGTGAGTACAGCTGTTCGAGCATCAGTAAATAATTAGTTGCTCACATTTGGTATTCTTGCCAATTGCAAACCAAGGTACCAATTTCATGTCCATTTTTATGAAGCAGTTGTCTCTATTGGTGCCAATTTGGAAGCTGCGAACAAGACCCTTCCTCCCTCAAGCCAGTGGGATAACAGAGAGAATTTTTTGCATGGTTTGGAAGATGTTGAGCTATTATAATAGTAGTAATCATGAAAATTAGGACATAATATTTAAATTTTGTAACTGACATCTGCAATTCTAAAGTCAATAATTACAAGGTAATGTATGGGGGGGGGGGGGGGGGAAATGCCTTCAATTTGTGGTGAAGCTGAAGCTAGGATACAAAGTTGTCTTATTAAAGAACTTTGTTAAGAAATTGTGACACATTCGGCAACAAGTAAAACACGCAAATACAAAAACCTTAGAACGACAAAATCAGATACAACTATGCATAGGAGAGTTACCTCAATACATATTGTCCAATGGCTACTGTTAGAGAACCCATGAACAGTAAAAGGAAAAAATACAGAAATTCCTGACTTGATACCATAGATCATACCATGTAGCGGAAATGACATCACCTGACAGTGTTAAAATACAAATGCCAATGAAGACTTCTATTACTCCTGTGGAACAATTAAGAGAGCTGTCAACGCATTGCCACAGATACCAGTAGCATCCACACGGCAGAATGTGAGGCATTGTGGAACAAAGAAAAAACTGACGATTGATGACCAGAGCCTGTCTAAATGTCTTATGCTCTTAGGCCTCGTTGATACATGAGACATGCGATTGCAGTTTGCCTGTATCTCACTTCATTTGTTGTGTAGCTTCTTAGGAATTCATCCCATTTTATTGTATTTTGTTTATACTATGTATTAAGGTGCTTTTTTATTTTTCATTATCGAGGGGTCGATAAAGTGTTTCTTTTGTATACGGTGATATAGTTCTGTTCGGATAATTTTGCCTTGTAAAGAGAGGGGGCGGTAGGGATAAAGGTTCCTCTTTCTCAGGTCATATACCAAAATACGTACAGGTACAGACGAAAGAGTATTAACAACACCAGAGAAATGAGATGACTAAACTCTACAGTTGTTTGAAGAATTACAGAGATACCAGAATGAAAGAGTTACGATCTGTCCAAGCAGGATGACACAGACTGGGGTACAGCCATGCGAGTTCTAATTATTCCTGGGAAAAATCGAAGTAAGTGAATGTCAAAGGGATATTTCAAAGCCATATCGACATTCCCCCCCCCCCCCCCCATGAACCATGGACCTTGCCGTTGGTGGGGAGGCTTGCGTGCCCCAACGATACAGATAGCCGTACCGTAGGTTGCAACCACAATGGAGGGGTATCTGTTGAGAGGCCAGACAAACGTGTGGTTCCTGAAGAGGGGCAGCAGCCTTTTCAGAAGTTGCAGGGGCAACAGTCTGGATGATTGACTGATCTGGCCCTGTAACACTAACCAAAACGACCTTGCTGTTTTGGTACTGCGAACGGCTGCAAGCAGGGGGAAAGTACAGCCGTAATTTTTCCCGAGGGTATGCAGCTTTACTGTATGATTAAATGATGATGGCGTCCTCTTGGGTAAAATATTCCGGAGGTAAAATAGTCACCCATTCGGATCTCCGGCCGAGGACTACTCGTTATCAAGAGAAAGAAAACTGGCGTTCTACGGATCGGAGCGTGGAATGTCAGATCCCTTAATCGGGCAGGTGGGTTAGAGAATTTAAAAAGGGAAATGGATAGGTTAAAATTAGATGTAGTGGGAATTAGTGAAGTTCGGTGGCAGGAGGAACAAGACTTTTGGTCAGGCGAATACAGGAACATAAGTACAAAATAAAATAGGGGTAATGCAGGAGTAGCTTTAATAATGAACAGCAAAATAGGAGTGCGGGTAAGATACTACAAACAGCATAGCGAACGCATTATTGTGGCCAAGATAGACATGAAGCCCACCCCTACTACAGTAGTACAAGTTTATATGCCAACTAGCTCTGCAGATGATGAAGAAACTGAGGAAATGTATGATAAGATAAAAGAAATTATTCAGGTAGTGAAGGGAGACGAAAATTTAATAGTCATGGGTGATTGGAATTCGACAGTAGGAAAAGGAAGAGAAGGAAACTTAGTAAGTGAATATGGATTGGGGGTAAGAAATGAAAGAGGAAGCCGCCTGGTAGAATCTTGCACAGAGCATAACTTAATCATAGCTAACACTTGGTTCAAGAATCATGAAAGAAGGTTGTGTACATGGAAGAACCCTGGAGGTTCTAAAAGGTTTCAGACAGATTATATAATGCTAAGACAGAGATTTAGGAACCAGATTTTAAATTGTAAGACATTTCCAGGGGCAGATGTGGACTCTGACCACAATCTATTGGTTATGAACTGTAGATCAAAACTGATCAAACTGCAAAAAGGTGGGAATTTAACGAGATGGGACCTGGATAAACTGAAAGAACCAGAGGTTGTAGAGAGTTTCAGGGAGGGCATAAGGGAACAATTGACAGGAATGGGGGAAAGAAATACAGTAGAAGAAGAATGGGTAGCTCTGAGAGATGAAGTACTGAAGGCAGCAGAGGATCAAGTAGGTAAAAAGACGAGGGCTAGTAGAAATCTTTGGGTAACAGAAGAGATACTGAATTTACTTGATGAAAGGAGAAAATACAAAAATGCAGTAAGTGAAGCAGGCAAAAAGGAACACAAACGTCTCAAAAATGAGATCGACAGGAAATGCAAAATGGCTAAGCAGGGATGGCTAGAGGACAAATGTAGAGGTGCGGCTAGAAAAAACCGGACTGATGCTGGAAAACACATTTATTTACAATTATTTACAATTTCATGTTATCTCCTTCAATGTATTCTCCTCCTCGGTCTCTACACCGCTCCATACAAATTTTCCACTGTTCATAGCAATGCTACAGATCATTTTCGGTAATTCCATACATTACTTCCGTCGCTTTTTCTTTTACTGCTTCAACAGTCTCAAATCTAGTTCCTTTCAAAGCTGACTTGACTTTAGGGAAAAGAAAAAAGTCACAGGTGGCCAAATCAGATGAGTAGGGTGGATGATCTAAGATAGGAATGTTGTGTTTTGCCAAAAACGTCTTCACTGACAACGCACTGTGAGCTGGGGCATTGTCTTGGTGAAGGATCCATGACTTTTTTCTCCACAAATCGTTCCGTTTTCTCCGTACTCGCTCACGTAGGGTAGCCAGGACGCTAATGTAGTAATGCTGATTCACTGTTTGTCCCTCTGGAACCCAATCAATGTGCACAATCCCTTTGATGTCAAAAAAACAATCATCATTGCCTTGAATTTCGATTTTGACATTCGTGCTTTTTTTTGTCGTGGAGAACCAGGAGTTTTCCAATGCATCGATTGGCGTTTAGTTTCGGGATCGTAAGTAAAAAACCACGATTCATCGCAAGTAATAACGTTTTGTAAGAAGGTGGGATCACTTTCAATGTTTTCCAGGATGTCAGAACAAATCATTCTTCGGCGTTCCTTCTGTTCAATTGTGAGACACTTTGGAACCATTTTTGAACATACTTTGTTCATGTTGAAACTTTCATGAAGAATCTGCCTAACACTTTCCTTGTCAACTCGTGTTAACTCAGACACTGCTCAGATTGTTAAACGGCGATCTTGTCGAACAAGTTTACCGATATTTTCAATGTTTGCATCAGTTTTTGCTGTCATTGGTCTGCCAGTGCGAGTGTCATCACTGGTGTCTTCGCGGCCATCTTTAAATCGTTTAAACCACTCAAACACTTGTGTGCGCGATAAACAATCATCGCCGTACACTTTTTGTAACATTACAAACGTTTCACTTGCAGATCTTCCTATTTTGAAACAAAATTTGATGTTAACATGCTGTTCTTTCTGTACACTCAACATTTTCCGACGCACAGACAAAACGCCAACTACTTCAAACAGACGCCACGGGCAGACTGAGTGCAGAAGGCAGATGAAACTCGAGCAGTAGGCGGAGCAAGAGTCACGTGACAGGCCAGGCGACTTTCAGCCTTATTGCATTCGTTTTATTGTTTCACCAGTACTAGTCCGGTTTTTTTCTAGCCACACCTCGTACAGGGGCGATGTTCTTGAAGACAGTATTATGGAAATGGAAGAGGAGGTAGATGAAGATGAAATGGGAGATATGATACTGGGTGAAGAGTTTGACAGAGCACTGAAAGACCTAAGTCGAAACAAGGCCCCAGGAGTAGACAACATTCCATTAGAACTACTGACAGCCTTGGGGGAGCCAGGCCTAACAAAACTCTACCATCTGGTGAGTAGGATGTATGAGACAGGCGAAATTCCCTCAGACTTCAAGAAGAATGTAGTAATTCCAATCCCAAAGAAAGCAGGTGTTGACAGATGTGAAAATTACTGAACTATCAGTTTCATAAGTCACAGCAGGAAAATACTAACACGAATTCTTTACAGACGAATGGAAAGACTGGTAGAAGCTGGCCTCGGGGAAGATCAGTTTGGATTCCGTAGAAATGTTGGAACACGTGAGGCAATACTGACTCTACGACTTATCTTAGAAGCTTGGTTAAGGAAAGGCAAACCTACGTTCCTAGCATTTGTAGACTTAGAGAAAGCGTTTGATAATGTTGTCTGGAATACTCTCTTTCAAATTCTGAATGTGGCAGGGGTAAAATACAGGGAGCGAAAGGCTATTTACAAGGGAAGCAGAGGTTGGGAAGGGAGTGAGACAGGGTTGCAGCCTCTCCCCAATGTTATTCAATCTGTATATTGAGCAAGCAGTGAAGGAAACAAAAGAAAAATTGGGAGTAGGTATTAAAATCCATGGCGAAGAAATAAAAACTTTGAGGTTTGCCGATGACATTGTAATTCTGTCAGAGACAGCAAAGGACTTGGAAGAGCAGTTGAACGGAATGGACAGTATCTTGAAAGGAGGGTATAAGATGAACATCAACAAAACCAAAACGAGGATAATGGAATGTAGTCGAATTAAGTCGGGTGATGCTGAGGGAATTAGATTGGGAAATGAGACTCTTAATGTCGTAAAGGAGTATTGCTATTTGGGGAGAAAAATAACTGATGATGGTCGACGTAGAGAGGATATAAAATGTAGACTGGCAATGGCAAGGAAAGTGTTTCTGAAGATGAGAAATTTGTTAATATCGAGTATTGATTTAAGTGGCAGGAAGTCGTTTCTTAAAGTATTTGTATGGAGTGTAACCATGTATAGAAGTGAAGCATGGACGATAAATAGTTTAGACAAGAAGAGAATAGAAGCTTTCGAAATGTGGTGCTACAGAAGAATGCTGAAGATTAGATGGGTAGATCATATAACTAATGAGGAGGTATTGAACAGAATTGGGGAGAAGAGGACTTTGTGGCACAACTTGACTAGAAGAAGGGATCGGTTGGTAGGACATGTTCAGAGGCATCAAGGGATCACCAATTTGGTACCGGAGGGCAGCGTGGAGGGTAAAAATCGTAGAGGGAGACCAAGAGATGAATACACTAAGCAGATTCAGAAGGATGTAGGCTGCAGTAGGTACTGGGAGATGAAGAACCTTGCACAGGATAGAGTAGCATGGAGAGCTGCATCAAACCAGTCTCAGGACTGAAGACCACAATAACAACAACATCGACATTTCCAGAGAGTAGGCACCCACTGGGTCTACCCACAGGAAACCAGAAGTTATTAGTAGGGTAGAATTGCAGGATAGCGTCTTGTGACTTAGCAGGTGTCACATTTCGTATACCATCTGTGATCACTGGTACAGTTACACTTCAGTGGGAACAACGGATGTTGTATTTTCCTGGGAAGACATTAGTGGTACTGCCTCCTCAAACCTTATCCTTTCCACATATCATCCTGAATCCAGACGTACTACACTCACTAGACGAACGAACAGCAACGGAAAAACCCAGAATGACATATGAAGAAATGATCCAGCACATATATGAATACCACGACAGAAAGCATCATAGTGTCGCCGCTGTAAGCGTGACATATAACAGCGGTATAGTGGTTTAACTCCGATTTGTGTAATCTGTTTTAATCTAAGTCCATTACACCGCTCTGTGAATCACATACTCCTGATTGATTGTTAAATGAAGGTAAGATATTGCAAGGTAATTACGTGAAAAATAATAGATGAGCACACACACACACACATATATATATATCAATAAAATTATTAGTGTGTAAGAAATGATATCTGCAGTGGCATACTTTATCGCTTCGACGTATTAACCGCTGAAAATCATGTAAATCGGTTGTGTGGTAACTCAAGAATAGCTTAAGTTGTATAATGAGTAACTGCTACTGCAAGATATGAAGGATGAGATTCTTACAAGTACTCCAAGCATAAAAATTCGAGACGAATTTCGTGAAGCGGAGGGAGATGTTACATGCAACGATAATATCTCCACCTGACACTAAAAATTCTTCCAAGTTCATCCTTGTTGCCTCCCAGCACCGAACTGCCTGTGTCAGTGAACTGTAGACTGGCAGCTAGGGTTGACTAATGAGCGAGTAGCGGCAAGTACGGAAGCTATCGCAGCATGGGTGAATGCCTGAGTGCCCAAGTTTGAAAGCGAAATCTAATGACATGGAGGCCGTGAGACGCCGTCATACTAGTGACAAAGCAGAGTTTCATAACGAAAGCTATGTATAACGCAACATGAGGTATTCAGGTGCTGAGGCAGCAAAAAGTGCCTCTGAAATGAGAAGTAGCGGAAGTCTGAAGTCACTAGGAGAGCTGACAAAGAGAAAAAACAGGACACATAATCATAGCCATCACAGCCGCCACAGAGCGCACGGGAAGTACCAACGTATATACTCCACAGGTCTTAGCAAATGTCTCATTGCTCATTACTCGTTGGTGATTGCTGACACTCGATTGCCAACTGCTCAGTGTGCAGTCTTCGTGCCAACTGTAGCTAAGCAGTGAATGGCGGATGAGGGGAGATAGACCCTCGAAAGTCTAGCTTTCTTTGATCGTCTACGGAACCATGAGTCCAGCTGGAAGAACACTGCTGCTGGAACTGTACTGTCAACTTCCGAGGCAACTATGATGGGATGTGAAGGCTGCCATGGTGCTGCAGACCAACTGAACGCTTGACCAGGGTGACATGGACGTTGTACATCATCCCCCTTCTAGATGAGGGGTACAGCAACTGCTCATCCCGTTCCTGTGGCAGACACGTATTCTCCGGCTTCTGTCTGCTAAGTGGAGAATGAGAGCTACCACCTTTGAGCTAGTGAATATTTCAGGTTGACTTGGAATGTAACTCCTGAGTTCAAACCATTAACGTCAACGAGAGCGCTTTGAAGATTCTACATAGATATGGATGCTGCTGGAGGCTGGCTCGACAGGCGCTATGTGACACTGAAGTCACCACCGAATACCTTGCTGTCCTGGCTGCCGCATGAGTCAAAAGCACAGCAGCATCCCACTGCTGATGAGGCGCAACTCAGCTGGCCTGGCTGAGGTTCGGTGCCTTGGAAGACAATTCTGTACTACTGCCTAATAAGTGTGTTTTTATCAGTGATGTTTTCTTGATGCTATCGAGCGAAAATACGTCCCCCTCCCCCCCCCCCCCCCCCCGTACATATCCCACAGCTCTCTGGTGATGGCTGCAGGACTCATTGGACGGGGCTCTTAAGCATGCATGAAAACAGATGGAAACGCTCAGCATAAACAAATTGAAAGACACCGCGCACTTTAACGGGAGGCTCTTTTGTCTTAGGCATCTTCATGTACTCCTTGTGCACTCAGAAATGGAAAGTGGGGTGTTATGCGATCGACTGGCCTACTAGAGACACTGTGCCATACATCTGCACAAAGCTTCACCGAATTTTCGCTGTGATTTTAATTTAGCAAATGATCGGACGGTTATAAAAAAAATATTACTCGTAAATGTCAGTGTACATACTGGCTGCTGGGAAGCATTAGTGAACGATTTGTCTCTAAATAAAGTTGTTCAACACGACATGATCTATCACCCCTAGATGCCTGATGCAAATCCTTTGAAACCCCACATATATGAAGTTACATTTTTCAATATGTTCATTGAGAAAGCAGTCGCTCTTTCCTAATGTTCATCACCTCCTCTGAGATTCGCTGTTTTCATGGTTTCGTAATTTTCTTGTAACTCTGTAAAAGGATATCAATCGTCTCACCGTTTTCGTCAGTTAGCTTAATTACCGTCATGTGAGTCATTTGTCTGAGAAATGTCCAAATTTTCCTTTGGGTATCGTCGTATTTTGTTTTTGTATCGTACTTTTTGACGCATAAATTGGTGACCAGACAAGCGTTTCTTTATAAATGAGCGGAAACAACCCAAAACTACTGGATCAGAGTAACATACATTTCTCGAAAACTAGCACACTGCGCCTTAAGAAGTATGCGAACAGGTCCGACCACTGAGTGGGTAGTGCGGAAAACTAATTCCTTTTCGGGTAAAAGAAATAATGATATTGTAATTATCTCAATGACGCAAAGAACTTGGAAGACTTATTGATAGAAATGGACAGTGTATTAAAAGGTTACAAGACCAACCGCAAAAGAAGAAAAAGAAAGAAAAAATGTTAACAGACGGTACAGAAATTATATTGTCAGCTGTGAACCGTACCCTAGCACGAGTAGTAACCTGCAGACATCACCTCAGGGTCGAGTCGCTGAGCAACATGATACTGCCGATAACAGCTCCCACTGTGACGATGATAGATTAAAAATACTTTTCCTTCCAAAACGATACTCAGTAACAGTTGTAGCGGTAGCTATGATCTTCAATCAGACCTCCTCAGTCTTGAAACTCACATCCACTCCAACGTATTTGCTACACTGCGCAACAAAATTTGAGGATCAGTTTTCTGAAGTCCCTCACATTCTACCACAGCGACTCAGAAATTTGAAATTTGGCCGCTAGGACCCTACAACCTTTCTGTGCAAATGGTCAGAAATTGTGACACCTTGCGGCATCATTATTTTGTTCAGCGACGATTGAAACAACAAGGTATTGACACGCGCGAAAAAACTTCATGTGGAATGCATGTTGGGTTAATGCTGTAACATTGGCACCAAATTTCGCAACAATTCTGCTCAATGCCAACTGGAGGTGTCACACATCCATTATTCTTATCTGACCCTTCCTTTGACGCTTCTGCTATGGAGCTTAAAACTGCGATTAACAGCTTGCCGAGGAAATACCTTAGAACACACCACTGCTCATAACTGACATGCAGCACCTCAGAAGGCACACTAAAGGGGCCGAATTCAACCACCATTACTCCTGGAACGTTAATTATGTCACGTTCCTCGGTTTAAATCAACAGTTTTCAGTGCAATGTGCTAGAGCACTATGCTTTTTATAATTTTTTACTCTGTTGACACCGTCTGGATCATTCAGGCCTTCTCTAAGGACATCATGTGGCTGCAAACCCATCGAATATTGTCTCTTCCTGTTGAAATATTGTGTGAACCTGATTTTAACGCTTGCATACTGGGTGCAACCACTAATCTCCGTTAAAAGCCATTCGATGAAACTTGAATGAAATCCTAAGCAGAAGAAGGTGTTTGTGATTTTTCAACTGTCCTTTCCATACCTTCCTCTGACGTGTGATTGGATGGTGTGACATTGGCATGTACTTAAATAAAACAATAAAGGTATCCTCTAAGCCGCCACGTACACCAATAGCTGGGGTGCCACCGACACACCTTTGTTTGACACTTAAAAATGCCTCTTTGAAGGGTCTCTGTTGGATACGTTTCGTGTTAATTTCTTAAATCAGTTGTCATTTACGGCATAAATTCCTCTTCTAAATTTATTGTGGTGTTTCTGACTATCTGGGAGGAGACTGAGCAGTGAAACGTGTTACTTTTACACATAAACAAGAACGATCTGTCACACTACTACACTTTAAAACATAGTTTATATGTAATTCATGTCACACAGTCTCATATGGAACCTACATCCACTTTCTTTTATATACTGTATATGATACGATACTGTCATCCCCCTTCCCTTCTGTGTGAGAGGATGAATGAGCAAATGTATTTCTAGTTGCATGCTTGATGGTAGTAGACAAGCCTGTCACAGTAGGACCAACGTTGGCACAGGTAGCTACGCTTTCTAAAAGCAGAGAGGTTTCTATTCTTGGTAAGGTCATGTACGTCCCTTGTCATGTTGGAATAGGAAGCTGCCTCTCTGGTCACTTCCATTTGTATCTGTTAAGCAGCCTCGGTAGGGCCCCAGGTCAGTCTGTCCGCAGCGAGCGTCTGAAGTGGTAAGATCTCTGGCTAAGCACGTGTCTGCTAAGTCTGTAGGACAATGGATTTCTTAAGGTCAGCCTAACTGAAAATTTAATCACCTTTATTTCAGGTTTAGCTCTAAAATATCTAATGTTATCTTAAATTTCAATGCAGTGTATTTCGAGTGTGAAGTTCAGAATATCTTCTGCTAGTTGCCTTGTCACTACTTTGTGAGTAAAGTGGAACCATGTATTGATCAGTAACTCTAACTAAGATCATCAATCTTAACTGGAATGTGCATGAGATTATAACGTCTCATCTGGACAATATTTTTCAATATAGCAACTTTTCTTTATGTTCAACCCATGTGGGCTGTACGTTGTGAGACCAGTGCCACATGCTTATACAATTGTTTGACCCATCAGGTTAATAGTAAGACGATAGTAACCAGTCGAGGTTTTTCTTTTGTAAATTGCTTTTCGATGTAATTTATTTTAATTATCAAAATTATTGTGGAGTTACACTTTTTGTGTAAACCAAGTTGACCACGTGAAGCATGTGGTGTAATCATCAAAGTAGCCCTAAGCTATTCTTATCAGGAAGATTTCATAGAGAGTTAGTATGAATTTAGTATACCAGTGTGTGGTAATTTGATGATGGACAGGATTGCGCTATGAATGTAACTTATTTTCGGTAAAAATTGAATCGGTTGGTGGTGGTTAATTTCCTCTTGGATATGTTTCAACATCCTTCGTGTGTTATTTTATGAATGCAGTGTTGTATGTAGTCTCCCAATCTTGGCTCCCTATTTGATGTGTTCCGTAAGATTACAAACTCACATATTCACAATCCTAAATAAGGCACCAATTTAGTTATGAATCAAGTTTAATATGTTGAAATTTTAATGGAACAATGATCAATGTTGTAATAAATGTCCAAATAAAAATTGATTTATTTCTTTTTACTTAAATTGTCTTTTTATATATGTATCACCAGTTATCGTAAGATGAATACCAAAAGATTATAATTAATGTTAGTCTGGTAGGGAATTTGGTAAGCTAGACTGGATACCTGGTGAAACAGTTGCGCAGTAATGCAAGATTAACTTCCTCACATAGCTCACAGCTTTTAACCCACTTATATGGTCTTGAATATCAGCACCACTTACACCTGAAATTAATGCAACAACATTACATCTGTACAGAGACCCACATTCACCAGCTCCAACCCACTGACACAATAGGCATCCCTGTCGAGGCCCCTTAGATTTCAAACTCGGCCAGCAGGCGTTTGTTTCGAGAGGGTTGTAAATCCAGCCAGTGGGTGGGGTTTGGTCGGTGGGTTTTCTGTACAGAGACATTTTTGAAGTGCCAAACAAAGAAAAGATAGTGGTACTGATAGTGTTGCTGAACCTCTGCATTACAATGGGAGGAAATGACAATTTCACAACAGTGTCACTTTCATTTTGTCGTTCAGTTGTAGCTTGGTATCTGTCTACAATTTCTACTCTCTAATTTTCCCCTCTACTATCAAATATAGAATTCGTTGATGCCTCAGGGTGTGTCTAGCTACCTAATTCTTTCTTTTAAATTAGCAATAGAGTGCAAATAATTGAATTTCCATTTTAAAAACGCTGTAGAAAGAAAACATTGCTCTGGATGGAGTCATATTTTAACAGCATATTACTGATGAAGTGGGAAACATCATGGAACAACAAATAAGAAAATTACGAAAATTTTGGCACTGGAAGCAGCAATAGCAATCTTAATGTAAATAGTGTCTACTACAGGTGACAGATGAGACACAAACCAATATCTGTGATTTTGTGCATGGCACATTACACCATGACTGCACAAGTTCGCCAGTCAACAGTGCTGCCACCGTTAGTTACGTAAGCCCATCCATCCACAGAAAGGCTGTACCACATCTGATGGGAAAAAATGTTATTAACTATCCTGAAGCCAAAAACCGCATAGAAACCAGAATAACACTGAATTTTACCTGTCCTGGGGCCAGAAATCGCAGAAAAATGAAAGTGACATCGATGATTAATTGTGATGGGGCCAAAATCCGCATAAAATAAAAGCAAAAAGAAATTGGTATCCTAACTGACGTTAGACTGGCGCCAGACATATTCAGTACTCTGTCCATCGTTTTTTGTCACAATTTGAAATCGAGAAACAGCATGCTCCACAACAGATCTCAGGGGTCAATATCAGAATGCATTGTGCATTGTGTGCTTTCAATTCATCTACGTTCGTTATTGGAACACTGGGTAAATCTTTTTTATAACCCCACACACACTTTAAGATCAGGCTGTAAGAAAATGAAAGCTGATAGTTTTACCGTTTCCGAAAGAGCCCCATCTTGCTTAGATATGGTCCTACCCACACATCCACGCCGTTCAAGTGTTGGAGTAGCTGTGGTGGGCAAGAGAGTCTCACAACTTCTCCCTGTGACGGTAGAAATAACAGGACCCATGGGACTCATCTCCTTGAATAAACGATGCTGTCAACCTGCATCACACTGCAACCTTTGCTGAATGAAGTGGTATCAGATAATGTGTGTGAGATTTCTTTGCCGTATACTGCCATCATGTGTGCTGACATGTTCTTGGAGATAGAAATTTGATTCGTCTGTTTACATAGCTGTCCATGACCATTTTTTGTCCATTTTCATGTGAGTAAGAACGTTTACCTCGCCGACAGGTTAGCAGGAGGCAACTCGTGAACGTGGGTGATTTGGTAGATAGCAATTCAGGATTTTTTTTAGGATTTTATGCACTGCACTCGCACATATATCCAACTTTCAGGCAAATCCCCATCAACTGTATGCTTACACACCACCCTTCACCCTCTCCCGAAATGCTGTGGCCACGTTTTTGACAGACGTCGGATCGACTGCTTTCATTCCTCTGTCACATCACACTACAAAAGAACGTCTTTTTGAGTTTGGTAATCATTTTCTCCACACACGAATACCTTAAAAGAATTTTATCAGCTGCGCACTATCCTTCATGGGGACAGTCATGTTGAATGTTGTGGACACAAACTGAGGAATAGGCGTGGGTCGTGCATCTGTTGTTGTGCATAGTCTGGCACATAAAGAGCCATGCCTTCATAAAATTTACGTTAAAGTATTTTTTTTCCATGACGTTTCCACCTGCATTAATTATATTATATTTGAACTTGATGTCATTGTGTTGAGTGATTCTCATTCTATAGCGTTTTGAAATTAGTTATGGAATCCCTATTCATTTAGGCTATTAAGACTATAGGTGCAGATATTGTGCTCATTAGTCTTACAATCTTCCCACAAAAATGCCACTTAATTTACTACCTGATATTTTCTGCACGGTCGTAAGTGCACGACCAAGTGAACTAAGACTGTCAATATACACTGTTTTGAGCCTATGCAGTACCTGACGTATTGCCCAGGGAAAGATAAGTATCAATGGATTGCTCTTACCACATGTACTAGGAAGTGCTAAACAACTTTAAATAATAGGTGGGGAGTAATAGCTGTGGTTAGTATTCTGCAAATGAAGTAAATACTTATGCAATGTTGTTCAGTGCATCGTCCAAGCCACCAACAGAAATATCTGCACTTATACCTGTTGGACCACATTTATTTCATTATCAGGGGTTTAAGGCCTATGGCAGGAAACAAACAACATAACCAAACCAATAAGGTGAAAACATCAGCATACTGTAAGAAACTGTGAAAGAAGAATCCATTAAAAAAACAAAAAAAACTAAGGTAGTAGGTTACAACAAAATATATATGTACTGCTGATAGTAGCGCACTGTTATCGATCTCTCACTTCATTTTCCACCATTGTAGGCTCCACTTGTTTGAGGAGTGTTAATATCAATAATTCCATCTCGATGTGTGACACCTTGCAGAATCTGCTGGTTGCTATTTGAACCAGGCACTCAGTCGTTTGTTCATGCATTGACGCAGAACTGAAGGAATGGATCTGCTTGAAACCACCTCAAGACTTAACTGTCATGACTGTAGGACCGATAGCCATATTAGAAGCTTAAGTCTGTGCTGAAGGGTCTGGGGCTGCGATTCAAGTCAATATCACTTTTATGTTTGGCACTGAAGTATCTAGAAACCACACTATGTAACCCCACTGCAATCATTACATGAGGTATCCCATTAACACTCAAACCTCTCTTAGCAATGGAGTGTGTAATAAGCTTCAAACTAACTTTTTAATGATGTCGGTATCTCAGTACAATATCGAATGCACCAGCCCAATACGAGACATTTGGGAAGCACTGTTTCCAGAAATTCATACTAATGTTAAAAATAACGCAATAGTGGCTTTCTGAAGACGTGAACTGAGCTTTAGCAAGATTGTCTCATTACAAGATACACAATGTGACTAGTCTTTATAGCGATGAACTAGCAGATAAATTACGAAAAAATCCTAGGAGTATTTCATGAAGTTTGTACACAATAATTACTCAAATGAAGGACAACACTGGCAGAGAAAACAAACTTCTATTTATGAATTTGGTGATGTGTAGGATGTTCATCATACTCACTTTCCTTCTTCTTGTGACTGCTGATGAAGGGAAGTGCAGCTATGTAATGCAATAGTCCAGAGCTCAGTAAATTCCATCCCTACCTTAACATTAGAACATTTGACTAACCTCAAAGTAATTGATTATTGCTGTGTAGGTTTCGATATAAAATTTGGAGCATCATCTTAATAAGAGACCTTCTGTGTAACACTAGTAGTGTATTGATGAGAGTTCTATCTCAAAGTCTATTTTGGAGTAAAAATTCCAAGATGCAAATCAAGCATCAAATTTTGAAGTATTTCACAAACCAATTCTGTAAACATACAACCAAAACAAAATGAACAATGAAATTGAGCAGTTACAGAAAATTTAGAAAATTAATTAACTTCAGAGTGTAAAGTAAAAATTTTTAAAGTATATTCAAACCAAATAACATGAATAGGTCGGTCTTTATTTGATGTTGTGCACAATAAGTAATTTGTAATCCTGCAACTTTATCTAATTTAATATCATCATATGTAGAGATTTTAGTATAACTATATCGAAGAGTGATTTTATACTTATCATCTAAAAGTAAAGAAGCTTTTTCACATAATTCAGTCGGTAAAATTTTAGCTATTCAAATGATACAAGATTTATGTTTTCAAGGTTCTGATATTTTAGTGAACATTTCTGAACAACCATTACAATAGCTGTTGAGTTCAGTTAAAATATTTTCAATGCTACCTTTCATATTGCTTTTCATTTATAAATAGAGGAACCGAGAATCAAAAATTGATAGAACTTTGAAAAATTTGGAAAAAATTTGGAGAAATTCTGATAATATTTCAAAAGGAAATAAAGACATGATGTTTAAAGTTTCTCTGATTCTCTTATTCATATATATAACTGAATCATAAATGAAATTCATGTTACCATACACAATAACATACAAAATTATATCATTAATAATATTTTCATTACAGTATGCACATTATTTCATTGTTGTTTTTTGACTATTTACAACAATCATTCTTCTAGGCATATTAATTAAAGAAATAAGATAGTTTTGTATAAAATTGTGTGGACTTATATTTACATCATTATTATTCATAATGTTCTTTTAAGAAGTTACTTGGTCGATCAATATTCCACAATTCTCGAGGAAAAACTTCAATTCCTCCATTTTCCCATAAATATTTTATAATTTAGTATGACTGAATAAAGAAGGAATGAGTAATTGATTATTTTTTAGATTAGTTTGGCAAACAACGAATATAAAGTAAGGAACATCAGATTCAGTAGAATAAGAATGATTTTAAACTTTTCTTTCCTGTAAACCAAAAAATTATATTATTGTTTGGAGTTAAAAACAAGAAATTGGAGCTTTGGAATTTTTATATCTTCAATGTTGTAATTCCAGTGAATATTCTGCTTCCCATTTAACAACACTAACACGAGTTTCCATACCATTTACAACAATTTTACCTTCATTTGGAAGCGTAGGATAATCATTTTTAGTAATTCAACAAAGAATACAACCTTCTTCATCATTTCTAAAACTCAAAAAAAAATTACAATTAATCACTTTCCCACATAATTTCTTCATAATGTTTAAAAATCAAACAAATAGTTAAAATGGATAAAAATTTCACATGGTCTACTTTTAAATTTATCATAGTTAAGAATATGCCCAGCCATATTTAATTCATTCAATAGGGCAGAAGTTAATAGAATATAAGTTGAAGATGAAATAAAGGTATTTTCCATTCGTGATGAAATATTATTTCCTTTTTTAATTGGATTAACATGAAATTGGAATAACAACAAATTAAAACAAATCATCAATTTGTTTAATACTAGATTTACCATTATATGTAGAAAATATGAGTTCCATCTGCGTCAGTTACATTAGAAGCTACATAATGTTATTACAGACTAGGGTGAATCCAACCATCCCTAAAATTAATAAAAATTTCTGTTCCCTGTTTAGGAAGATTAAAAATTAGTTTTGTTTCCTCCTTAACATAAAATGAGTAAATTGATGACTTCCAATTTGGCTCATGATTTATTAAGAGAAAAACTTATTAATTCATTTCCAAAACACCTGCTAGATAATCACTATTAAATTCAATTAAATTATCATTTTCATCGATGATATCTATATCCAAATTTTACTTAGCATCAAAAATTGGAATATTTATAGCTTGGTTTGGTTCATAAATTGGTTTAAATTAAGCAATAATATTAATTTCCTGATGTAGAAGATCATTATGTTTAACTAGCATTCCATCGGCCAAATTATAGTCGACATCAATTAATTCAAATGGAAAGGCTTGAGGAACACCTTTACAATAGTTTTCTTTATTTGGTTAAATAATCTGATTATTAAATCGTTATATCAGGCAAACACAATCTTCTTTATCTATAAAAGTTTTTACTTTCCTTAACAGTCCAATTAATGGTTTATCTCCCTTAATATAAATATTTGGATTTTCCAAATGAATAAATTTTTTAAAATTTTTCCGACAACATTGCCCAACAGAAATTTCTGTTGTTTCTCAATTACGGAAAAAAATTACACAATTTTTGATGTAATATATTGACTTAAAAATGAATAAAAGCCAACTACAGCAACACTTTCATAAACTTTTCTTATTGGAAGAGTTAATCTCTTTCCTCAAAACAGAAAAATTATCATTTAATTGCAATAATTAACTCCATTATATTAGTAAATTCTATGTAAATAAACCATGGACATTAGAACCAGGGATAAAAATTCTACAAAAGATATAAGAAAACATTTCAAACTTTTACCAAATTTGGGTTGCTGTGCAAAAATAGCAACAAGTGGTTGTTCAGAAACAACATCAATGATTGAGAATTATATTATAGCACCTCACTGCCTAAATTGAAAATATATATATATATATATATATATATATATATATATATATTTAGCATAAACATTTAAATCAACAAAAATATAAAGAATTTACAAAAAGAACAGAAAAATATGAGTATAAAAGTAATTAAAAATTGCTGGTTTTATTGAATACGATGAAATAAACTTATTAGCTGAATGCAAAATTAATTTTGTTGTAGTTTTTTATGATTACATTATTGAATGCCAAGGTATAGTTACAGAAATTTTACTACACAAAGACATAAAGAAATTGTTTATTTTTATTTAAGTCAAAGATATTCAAAAATAGTATAAATTAGATATAGATAATTTTAATTTTTAAAATATTTTTAGAAAAGATGATGCAAATTTAAGTCATATTTTTTATCATAAGTCTTTTAACAGAGATTTAAAGTTTGACAAGTTTACAGAAGTATATAGTAAATGTATATATAGATATGATGAAAAGATTAATAATTGTAAATATGGAGAAAAGATTATGATTTTTTAAACATTGAACATAAACATTCAACATAGATATTTAACATAAATGTTGAACTTATGGGTTAAATATAAATGTAGACCATAAAACTGTGAACATAAATGTTAAACATAACTAATGAATCTAAAATAAGATTGATTAAGAACAGTAAATGAACAGCAAAATAAAAAAAACGAATGAATAAAAACAGAAAAGGGACAAGAGAATTGAAAAATGTAAAAAATGAGAAAAACCACTTATTACAATTTAAAACGTTAACTATAGTGTTTAAGGATCAGGAAATAAATTCTAAAAACAACTGATGTAGATGTTGAAGGCCAAATGGTTCCACATGATCAACATTATTTATAAGAACTAAATGATATTCCATCATTTCGGCAATATGATAGTGATACAAATGTTACAATTTAAGTAAAACGAAATTCATGATTTTTTTCATAAAAAGGAACAAGAAATAAAGTTAGCAGAAATGATGCTAAAAAATACATGTAAAAGACTGTTGGAATTTGTCAAACATAGTGAACATAGCTAATGTTTTTGGATTGAGACCAGTAGGTTGTTATAAATGTGTTGGAAAATTACCAGAAGAATCCAGTGATGATAAATAAAAAAAATGGTGAAAACTAATACGAAGGATGAGGTGTATGAATGAAACCTTTAACTAGAAAACAAATAACTACTCATGACAGAGGTACAGAATTTTATTCTCATGATGTACAAATGTTTGGAAGAATTTTATCTGTCTGAAAAAGTGTATATTATGAAAGTAGTCCAAATAAAACAATATCAGGTAAATTCAATAAAAATGTTAATTTGAGTAAAACAATTGTTGAAGAATATTTTCTAGTTTTTCCGATTAAATCTTCATGATTTATTAGAAAGATGGCTAAGGTTTAATTAGAAAATATTCTGAAAAACAAACCAATATATTTAATGCTTGATGTCTGTAAATTAATTGCTACATTAACAGTAAACTAGTCTTAAGAATTAGCTGTAAATAAAAATTATGATAGTGAGAAAGTGGGAATAAATCTCATATTAACTAGTAAATGTAGTGATTTTATTATTATTGTATGAAATGAATTCCTAATTCCATCACATTTTTGAATAACCTACCACACACATTCTGGAAAGTGAAATATATGGAAAAGGAGTGGTTACTACATTAATTAACAGATTACCATTTGAATTGCTTTTACCTGGTTGTAATTATAGTAATCTAAGAACAAAATTAGTTGGAACATAAGCTAGAAATTATAAAGGAATTAATTAATTAGATAGTGCATGTAAAACACACTATATTCTTATAGAGATAATAAAAAAATCCCCTCCCATGCACCATGGACCTTGCCATTGGTGGGGAGGTTTGTGTGCCTCAGTGATACAGACAGACATACTGTAGGTGCAACTGCAATGGAAGGGTATTTGTTGAGAAGCCAGGCAAATGTGTGGTTCTTGAAGAGGGGCAGCAGCCTTTTCAGTAGTTGCAGGGGTAACAGTCTGGATGATTGAATGATCTGGCCTTGTAACACTAACCAAAATGGCCTTGCTGTGCTGGTACTGTGAAGGGCTGAAAGCAAGGGAAAAATACAGCCATAATTTTTCCCAAATGCATGCAGCTTTACTGTATGGTTAAATTATGATGACATCCTCTTGGGTAAAATATTCCAGAGATAAATTAATCGCCGATTCGGATGGCCAGGTGGGGACTACTCAAGAGGATGTCGTTATCAGGAGAAAGAAAACTAGCGTTCTACGGATTGGAGTGTGGAATTTCAGATCCCTTAATTGGGCAGTTACGTTAGAAAATTTAAAAAGGGAAATAGATAGGTTAAAGTTCGATCTAGTAGGAATTAGTGAAGTTTGATGGCAAGTGGAACAGGACTTCTGGTCAGGTGAATACTGATTTACAAATACAAAATCAAGTAGGGGTAATGGAGGAGTAGGTTTTTTAACGAATAGAAAAATAGGAGTGCAGGTAAGCTGCTATTGACAGCATAGTGAACGCATTATTGTTGCCAAGACAGACACGAAGCCCATGTCTAATTCAGCAGTACAAGTTTATATGCCTACTATCTCTGCAGATAACGAGAAATTGAGGAAATGTGTGATAAGATAAAAGAAATCATTCAGATAGAGAAGGGAGACGAAAATTTAATAGTCATGGGTGACTGGAGTTCGCTAGCAGGAAAAGGGAGAGAAGGAAACATAGTGGGTGAATATAGATTCCGTGTAAGAAATTAAATTGGAAGCTGACTGGTAGCATTTTGCACAGAGCATAACTTAATCATACCCAACACTTGCTACAAGAATCATGAAAGAAGACTGTATACATGGGAGAAACCTGGAGATACTAGAAGGTATCAGATAAATCATATAATGGTAAGACAGAGATTTAGGGAACAGGTTATAAATTGTAAGAAATTTCAAGGGGCAGATCTGACCACAATCTATTGGTTATGAACTGTAGATTAAAACTGAAGAAACTGCAAAAAGGTGTGAATTTAAAGAGATGAGGCCCAGATAAACTGACTATACCAGAGTTTTTACAGAGTGTCTGGTAGAGCATAAAGCAACAATTGACAGGTATGGGGGAAAAAAATACAGTAGAAGAAGAATGGGTAGTTTTGAGGGATGAAGTAGTGAAGGCAGCAGAGGATCAAGTGGGTAAAAAGGTAAGAGCTAGCAGAAATCCTTGGGTACCAGAAGAACTATTGATTTTAATTGATGAAAGGAGAAACTTTAAAAATGCAGTAAATGAAGGAATACAAACGTCTCAAAAATGAGATCGACATGAAATGCAAATTGGTTAAGCATGGATGACTAGAGGACAAATATAAGGATGTAGAGGCTTATCTCACAAGGGGGTAAATAGATACTACATACAGGAAAATTAGAGAGACCTTTGGAGAAAAGAGAACCACTTGTATGAAACGCAGTTCTAAGCAAAGAAGGGAAAGTAGAAAGGTATAATGAGTATATAGAGGGTCTATACAAGGGCGATGTACATGATGATAACAATATTATGGAAATGGAAGGGATGAAATGGGAGATATGATACTGTGTGAAGCATTTGACAGAGCACTGATAGACCTGAGTCGAAACAAGCCCCCGGAATTAGACAACACTCCATTAGAATTACTGACAGCCTTGGGAGAGCCAGTCGTGAGAAAACTCTACCATCTGGTGAGGAAAATGTATGAGACAGGCGAAATACCCTCAGACATCTAGAAGAATATAATAATTCCAATCCCAAAGAAAGCAGGTGTTGACAGAAGTGAAAATTACCGAACTATCAGTTTAATAAGTCACAGCTGCAAAATACTAACACAAATTCTTTACAGACGAATGGAAAAACTGGTAGAAGCTGATCTTGGTAAAGATCAGTTTGGATTCCGTAAAAGTATTGGAACATGTGAGGCAGTACTGACCCTGCGACTAATCTTAGAAAATATATTAAGGACGGGCAAACCTACGTTTCTAGAATTTGTAGACTTATAGAAAGCTTTTGACAATGTTGCCTGGAATACTCTCTTTCAAATTCTGAGAGTGGCACAGGTAAAATACAAGGAGCATAAGGCTATTTACAATTTGTACAGAAACCAGATGGCAGTTATAAGAGTCGAGGGACATGAAAGGGAAGCAGTGCTTGGGAGGGGAGTGAGACAGGGTTATAGCCTGTCCCCACTGTTATCCAATCTGTATATTGAGCAAGCAGTAAAGAAAACAAAATTCGGAGTAGATAGTAAAATCCATCGAGAGGAAATAAAAACCTTGAGGTTTGCCGATTACACTAATTCTGCCAGAGCCAGCAAAGGACTTGGAAGAGCAGTTGAATGGAATGGGCAGAGTCTTGAAAGGAGGATGTAAGTTGAACATCAACAAAAACAAAACGAGAATAATTGAATGCAGTCGAATTAAGGGCGATGCTGAGGCAATTTGATTAGGAAATGAGACACTTAAAGTAGTAGCTAAGTATAGATGTGTCAGGAAGTCGTTTCTGAAAGTATTTGTATGGAGTGTAGCCATGTATGGAAGTGAAACATGGACGATAAATAGTTTAGACAAGAAGAGAATAGAAACTTTCGTAATTTGGTGCTACAGAAGAATGCTGACGAGTATATGTGTAGATCACATAACTAATGAGGAGGTATAGAATAGATTTGGGGAGAAGAGGTTTGTGGCACACCTTGACTAGAAGAAGAGATCGGTTGGTAGGACATCTTCTGAGGCATCAAGGGATCACAAGTTTAGTATTGGAGGTTAGCATGGAGGGTACAAATCATAGTGGGAGACCAAGGGATGAATACACTATGCAGATTCAGAAGGATGCAGGTTGCAGTAGGTACTAAAGGATGAAGAAGCTTGCACAGGATAGAGTAGCATGGAGAGCTACATCAAACCAGTCTCAGGACTGAAGACCATAACAACTACCACAACCATAATAAATAAATTGTAAAAAACATGAAGGAGTTAAACACTCCAGTAATTTGCAACAGAAAGATGGATGCAAATGATTATTCATCATGAGAAAAACTTGGTGCAACTGCAATTATAAGAATTATGTAAGGAATACTTTTTTAGATATGGGTTTAGATGTAAGTAAAAATGGTTAGTGGTTATTAAAAATTATTTTTTGATTTTCAATGTGTAGGAGTGAAAAATTTTAAATGGTTATAGTTTGTCACTTAATGGCAAAACTAAATCAAAACTAAAGAATGAACAATAAAATGCTGTTGAACCATTTTTAACTGTTATTTAAAAAAGCAAGAGAGAGAGAAAAATGGTTGATAATTGGTTGTTACATTAGCTATTAGTGTTGTGAAAAATACTATTTAATATTTATTGCAGAAAGAAGGAACACAAAAGTAGATATTTTCCATTATTATTATCTGCACTACATTATTTAGCAACTATTGGTTCACTTGCTGGTGCTTCTGCAGCAATTGCAAATGCAGTTTTAGATGACAAGGAAGGTGATTAGATGAAGAAAAGACATAAATCAGCAATGGAAAACTATGGAAAAGTAGTAAAAAAATCATACAGTTAATCATCAAATATAATATTGCTACTAATTTTGACAAGGAACCATTTGTTAAATAATTAAAAATTAAACATTTTGGTGGCGTTTTTATGATTGATGAATTATGAGATGAACAAAAACATTCAGATTCTGGAATAGTACAGTCAGGTACAGGCTTCTTATTGTAAAAATAAAGATATGAAATTTATCATTGATTCATATGGAGACAATAAACCTACACAACTACTTAACGTTTTAGAAAACGTAATTTGTATCTAGTTGTCAGAATATAAAATTTCGATGCAGTAATATGTAGTGATTTGTGTTTATTTGTGTAAAAGAACTTTGCATGAATTATAAGTTTCACAATAATTTAAATGTACTAAAGGAGAGTTTGAAAAAGTAAAGGATTTTCAAACATTGTAGCCAAAAACTTTCAGTTAGTTAATTCCAAAAGTAAAATCATTCAATCAATAGTAGACTCAATAAAAGTTTATATGATTAAGCAATTTAAAAAAGGATTACATCACATTTATAAAACAACTAAAGGTTATATTGGTTCCAAAGATGGAAGAATTACAATATAGAGATCGAATGTTATTTAGAGAATGAATTATCAAATTTTGTTACAAAATCTGAATGCAGCAAAATTCTCACAGATTTAAGGCAAAGAAATGGTGTTCACTAACGAATATCATAATAAAGAAATATGGAACCCAAAAATATAATGCATTAGTTAATAATTTTACTAGGAAGATAACCTAAGTTATCCTGTTCAGAATCTACTAATGTAGACGATATAGTTGGTAAACATCTAAAAATAAAGAAGTCTTTACAATCGAACAATTAATGTAAATTAAATATTTTTATATAACTCAAGAATAATAGTTACATTATCTGTCTAAAGTGCAACAAAATTACTGAAACACAGAATTCTCACAGATTAACAACTAAAAATGGGAAACAAAGAAATCAAGGTTTTTGTCCAGTATGTATAAATAACAAGTGTAACTTTGAGTAAAAGTTTCGTATTTTAACATCTTAATATTCGTGAACAAATTATTAATGAAATATGTAAACAGATTAGAAAAAATTTTAGTAGAAACAATTTTTTTTCAGAATTAATGATTTATTGCATTATGATTTAGTCGAAACTGATTCTGGCAATCCGAAAGTAATTTCGAAAATAAATAGCAGATATTAATATTTATTATCTGTTATAGATGTTTAGTCCAAAATTCACTTGAACTATTCCAGTTGAAGATAGATAAAAATAAGTGATAGTTCGAAAAAATATTCATCAATAGATCATAAAAAAATTTGCAATCAGGTAATGGTGTAGAATTCTGGATTAATGTATTTCAACAACAATTAAAAAATTTAACATTAATCATTATTCAACTGTTAGGGTATTAGGAGTAATTGTTGAAAGATTTAATAGAATATTGAAAGAAAAGAAAAGGCAGGAAATATTCTCTTTTAGGATATTTTAAATGGGTTGACATAGTTCGTAAATTTGTTGGTGAATATAATAATTCAAAACCTTCAACAATAACAATACAATTGAAAGAAGTAAATAAAGTGAAAAAATCTTGTTAAAAACTGCTAATGTTACATATTTGTTGGATTCTGAAACTACATGTAACAATGGTGATAAAGTAAGAATATCTAAACTTAAAATAATTTTTTAAACAGAATCTTTGCAGGTAGAATAAATCCAGTCTCCACTGTGGTTCACATTATTTATGGATCATATGTTGAAACCAATAGACTGGCTGGGTGAAATTAAGATATGTGAACACAAAATAAGCAGTCTTGCATATGCGGATGACTTAGTTGTGATGGCAGATTCGATTGAAAGTTTGCAGAGTAATATTTCAGAGCTAGATCAGAAATGTAAGGACTATGGTATGAAGATTAGCATCTCCAACACGAAAGTAATGTCAGTGGGAAAGAAATATAAACGGATTGAGTGCCAAATAGGAGGAACAAAGTTAGAACAGGTGGACAGGATGGCAACATAGTGAAAGAACTGGAAGCGAGGTGTAGCAAGGCTAATGCAGTGAGCGCTCAGCTACGATCTACCCTCTTCTGCAAGAAGGAAGTCAGTACCAAGACTAAGTTATCTGTGCACCGTTCAATCTTTCGACCAACTTTGTTGTATGGGAGTGAAAGCTGGGTGGATTCAGGTTAACTTATCAATAAGGTTGAGGTTACAGATATGAAAGTAGCTAGGACGATTGCAGGTAGTAGTAGATGGGAACAATGGCAGGAGGGTGTCCACAATGAGGAAATCAAAGAAAAACTGGGAATGAACTCTATAGATGTAGCAGTCGGGGCGAACAGGCTTAGATAGTGGGGTCATGTTACACGCATGGGAGAAGCAAGGTTACCCAAGAGACTCATGGGATCAGCAGTAGAGGGTAGGAGGAGTTGGGGTAGTCCAAGGAGAAGGTACCTGGATTCGGTTAAGAATGATTTTGAAGTAATAGGTTTAACATCAGAAGAGGCACCATTGGTAGCACTGAATAGGGGATCATGGAGGAAGTTTATAAGGGGGACTATGCTCCAGACTGAACACTGAAAGGCATAATCAGTCTTAAATGATGATGATAATGATGATGATGATAAATAAAATAAATAGTGCGATTTTGTCAACAGAAATGTTTCAAATGGAAGATGACAATCATTCCAATCCAATCACACATAAATTGAAAGATTTTAGTTCAGCTCAAATAAAAGGAAATTTTTATGAATAAGAACTATGGAAAACGTATTTCCATATGGTTCCTTGGTTTAAAAAGTTTTAAATATGAAAAATAATAAAGTATACATAAATGGTTGGGATTTTATTATTTGCACAATGGTTGGGTAAATCAAAGAGGTATATTTTTTAAAATGTTAGAAAACTTTATATATATATATATATGTATATGGATTATGTTATTTTAAGTTTAAACATGTTTGGTATTGAATATAATGTTAACTATGATTACTGTTTAACTAAGAACATGTTCATATTGATATTCAAATAAACATTAACAAACATGATATAATTTTAAAATCTCCTGGGGATTTAAAATTTGGTTTGATGGTATTAAATCTTGGATTTAGTGAGTTTTATTTATTAGATGAACAAACAATTATTATGAATGTTAGTTGAAATTTGGCTATGGAAAGGTACTTAGAAATTCAGTCTTATACATTCTTAGAAATGTTTCCTAGTTTCTGTACATCAACATTCAATTGTTCTGGTGAATACTCAATAAAGTATTAAAATTCCTTCTGTGGCAAACAACTCTTAGATTTGCTCTCATTTGTTGCTATAAATTTACTCTCTTTTGTACATAATTAATACTTAATAAGGCTTCATAGCTTAGATGTGAATTGCTGATAATATTTATTCAATTTTGTACATTTTTAAACTGTGTTGAAATGTCAAAATATTCAAAATTAAAACCATGTAACCATAAATTAACAAAAACTGGTATTTGCTTTCGATCAGTAAATTTGGGAACGACATGTGGTTATATGTATTTATTTCTACTCTGAAACCTCCAATACTTTCTATTTCTTATTTTATTTAAGTTTTCTAAAAAGTTATTTTCTCTGTCGTTGTATGTTCATCATGTTTTATAGTAGATGGTAAAACTCTTTCATAAATCCAATCTTGAAAGTTTTCTGCCAATGGCATTTAGGATATTATAGTTAAACAATGTAAGCCATATAACTGTGTAGGCTTCCACAGCCAGAGTCAGTCGCCATGAAAGGTTTCTGGGTATGGTACCATGTCATAATGTATAAAGCTACTGCTGGTGGAGAAAAACCAACATTTCGGCAATGGTAGCAGTGGCCTTCTTCTCGGACTACTGGTGCATTCTAGTCATGCAGTGCCGTTTATATTTTGTTGTTGCTGTTCACTATGCATGCCATTACATCATAATTTGAACAGATTGTTTCATTGGCCACTTAATGAAGAAGGAGAGGGAACTTTATTTTAATAGGTTGTTGCGGAGGAGGGAAAACATAGCCTCTGTTCACTATTGGTTCTTGTCTTATGTGCAATGATTGGTGGTCACTGAGAAAGGAACCGTTTGCCCACTGGACGTTGGCTGCCTCTCTGCAGTTACTTGCTAGAAGTGTTCCTCATGTTGACAGTGTGTCGGTTGGGCTCTGATTGCTGGCAGCCAGGATGGGGCACACCTGAGTCCACCCTCTCTATTCATGTTATAAAGATGTTCAAGTATTTCAATGGCTTCTCTGATTTTGTGTTTCAACATAACCACATGATTGACTAACACACAGTTTTCGCTGAATTTTATTTCTTTTCTGCAGTCCTGCTGATGTTATGCCCCTGCAGATTTGTTGTCTTGCCTTATATGAATATAGCGCTATTGTTCCCAAATGCGATTTGCTGTTGGTATGCCAGCATCGCCGATGTATGCCTCTCCACATTTGGATTTCACCTTGTACATGCCAGCAGTGCGTATTACATCCACCTTGTCCTTAGTGGAGCCTAGAATTTCCTGAATCCTGCGACCTCTATTGAAGACAGGCTGCACCCCAAACTGGTGAACGTTTTTGCCTATTCCATCAGTTACATTTTCCACTTAAGGTAAGCATACTGTTGGTAGCAATTTATTTGTTTCTTGCTTACCTTTCTTATTTGGTTTCGTCGAAAAGGCAGTGTGTATCGACTTACGGCAGTAGTCATTGGCTACATTGCTAGAATGCACTACTAGACTCAGAATATTATTTATTTCATAAATGATTACCAAAACTTGTTTGTTATTAAATATATGTTCGGGTTTAGGCCCATTAGCCACTACATTTATACAAAGAAAATTTAATATTTAGTTATCTGATTTTTGAATTTTAGTTAATTATTTTCCTTATAAATGGATAGTGAAAATTAAAACGTTTTCTCTTTCTTCAATAAAAAAAAAAGAAAAAGAAATTCGTAAGGGAACAAGAATAATATGACAGAATATTCCTTCAAAATGAGTTTGTAAAGAATCTAATTGAAAGAAATAAAAAGAAGGACCCCATAATCGCATATTAAAACTTTTATTATAGACATATGCATAAAAATAGACATATATAGACATCCATTATTTATTAGGGAAAATTTTGGAAAGGAAATTAAAAAGTTTTCTAAAAATTTTCATAATTGTGATCATTCAAATATTTAGTAAATGATTTCACTTTATTAAAATAAGAAAGAGATAGCCAAAAGGTTGAACTATGTTTTGGAAAATTTGTTTATAAATTATTTTCCCCATCATGAAAGAAAACTAAAGAATAGTTAATTTTTTATTTGCATATCAGAGCAATTGTTTAATTCACACAATAAATCATTTTATCCTTTTTATTATCTTTGGGTTTAATTTACAATGACAATATAATACTGAATTAATAACTCTCTGTATCACAACACAGTTATCATCATCTGAGCTTAAAACAATTTTCTTACATTCCCTTGTATAAAATTCATGTATAAATAATCTAATCAAAGTAATTGTTAAACATTCTTCTATTTTGAAAATTTTGCAGTTTCTGTAATCATCGAATGTATTTCATTTTTCGCATTAGATTTCATAAATCCTTACTTTTTTAAATAGCAACAATATAAACATATATTTTTGATCTTGAACTGATATGTTATAAGAAAGTTTTTTCCACTATTTCAATATTTTGTTGTTCCTAAAACTTTCTTATTTACTTAAGTATTAAATAATCACTTGTACCAAAGTAATCAGCTATAGATTTCATATCTTTATAAATATCTTTACTTCTTACATCATAAATGAATGATTCAACATACGTACGTGGTAAATCAATATTTTCAATTTTTTTTAATTTCAAATGTTATAGTAAAATCATTGATTTTTTATTTTCTGAAATAGAAAATCCAATATAAATTGGATTATTGAACATTACTTTAATGTTTTTCATATGCACTGCAAAAAAATTTTCTGAAAGTACACTAGTGTGCTCATGAATTTGTTTTGAAATATAATAAGTAACTTTTATGGGTATGGTTTGATTTAATATTTCGTCTATTTCTAATATTTTCCAAACCTTTTGCAAATCATTCACTTACTTGTGAAGACTTTTTTCCAAATCATTAACTGCCTAATTCTCAAATCTATATTCATATCACAATATTTCTTCAACCATTCTGATTGTTGAAATCATAAGATTGTACGATGTTTCTTCATTTTTAATGCCATAATTATGCATTGATGAACATTTCTATAATGTAAAACATGTTTCTCTCTATATTTTAAGTTGTTAATAATTTATTTCCTCCTTCTCGTGCAAATTGTAAATCTTTACATAAATGATGGACTTCTCTGGATGTTCTAATTCTACTTCTGAAATAAAACCATATTTATAATCATCTGACATTTTAAGTATTTGTCTGGAATTATAACTTTCTGGTTCAGCCACATCGGAAAATTTTCAGCATGAAATATAGAGATGGTGCCCAATAATATAACCTATTTGCATCTAAATATGCAATATAATTCGGTTGTTTTGTTGGCTCACAGTATTTCATATATTGATAATTTGATTGAACATATATTTTCGTGTTTTGAGAAATTCTCCTCACATTCCTTTCTTAATAAATAGAATCATATCAAAATCATTTAATAATTATAATTGAATTTTCGTCATTTTAAGATAGAATCCAAAGGTAATCCTGATGCACTAAAATACAAAGACGTATCAAGTTTATAAGAATTAAATATGTCTTGAAAATTCTGTAAAATATTTGCAAAAATTAAAATATAAGATTTATTATATAATTTTGTACATTTATCTAAATCTGTAAAAATTATTTTTTTCCAAACTGTTTTGCTGTTTTCTAATCTTAATCAGAAAACTTATCTTCAATAACACTTGAATAAAAAGATTGTTGTTTGTTACTTTAATTTCTTGTAATTTTCTTCAGAGCATACTTTCATAAAGATTAACTCCTTTCTTAATGACTAAATTTAAATGGTCACCTTTGAAACATTTTCATGTTTTTCTGTATGTCCTTCTTCAGGATTAGATGACATTTTATGAATATGTGAAGACACAAATTTGAAATTATATAATAATCTTTTGTGAATCCACCATCAATAAATTTATTAAAAGGATTATAGTTTTGTTCATTATTTGGAACTGCATCAATATCTTTATTATTTATTGCTAAGTCTGCAAGAAACCAACACACTTTGAAATTTGTGAAATAATGAATATAAAGTGGAATAGAAGTAAGATGTGTATAGTTAAAATTACAATCTGTATATGCAACTCATCGATATTTATCTGGTAAATGACATTGATCACTAACTTTCTTCTCTCCAAATATAATTTCATTTTCACAAATATAACAAGTTTAGAACTTGTAATATTTACTTTATCAGCATTGGCAACTATCATTGGAATATACCATTCATATATTCTAGCAATTTCTCGTGATTCTTGTCTCAGCATTTGAGTGGCTTTATTGCATCTTCACCTGTATTTGTAACAGGAGTTTTATGAACATCAGACTATTTAACATAATAACTGAATGAAATTGGTAAATATTTTTGGTACTAACATTATATGTTTTTTTCAGGATTTGGTTGGGGAGTGTTAATATCTTTTAATAAACATTCGAAATTTGCATAAATTACTGAAGGTGCCTTGAATGAATTATTGTAATTTTCAAATTCAATTTTTTGACTTATATCGTTTTCATGAATCTCTATTTTGCATTAGGATTGAAAATATCTAAAAATGGAGATACATTCTTCCCTTCTGTTCACCTGCTAGTGAAATAATTAATCAGGATACATTTTTAATCCTAGATTAATTTGGTTTATTTTCTTGTCAAGTTAAGGGGGAATGTAGGCAAATTGGTCAAACATTTCTGCCACCCAACAGATCTGTAGCAGGTAGGAAATACTTTCTCCACCTTTCACAGATTTATTCGAGCTAGAAATAATAAAAAAGGCTGTATTGTTTCAATCACTGCGCCACACCACCCCACTTTTCTAACCAATACTCATCTGGTTTGTGCTGTTTTATTACTTCCTGCTGTCATAAAGGCATTGGAAGTGTGTAGAACGCTGTGGACCCATTTATATCACATTATTTTTGCCTTTTGCTAACTATCTCTGGCAGCTGTTATTATCTGTGGTGGAGAAGTATAAACATTTCGGTTCTGCTGTTAGTGTCAGAATTCCGACTGTGTTTAAGGTTTTTTCTGTGATTTATCGTTTGAAATGCCAAGATAAAGTGGTAAAGCGTTTAAAAAAGTGGCTAAAACTCACGTTTTATATGTGAATAAACAGTTTTTGCAAGTGAGTCAGAATAATTCAGTGGAAGATAATTGTGAAGCTAAGGTGACAAGCTAGACACAGAAGGAACTTGGAACAGGTGGGGAGTTTCAGTCCACTAAAGACGATGTGAATAGTGGTTTCAGGATCATAGATTTAGAAATTATGTGTTCTATTATTAGACATGCATGTCCATGTGGTAACAGTGGCAAATAATCTTTATGTGATAGCAATGACAGAGATGGTGTTGTGTGTAATATCCACTTGTCTTCTGACAGCTGTGAAACTGAGATTCAATTCAAAACATCTTCTGCTAATAATTGAGTTGTGTGAAGCCTACATAAGATTCTCCTATGGGATGAAATGTGTTTGTGTTGGACGGGAATGTAGCAATTTTCTTTGTGCAATAATGAATATGCCATCTCTGAAACTTCCTGGCACATTAAAACAGAGTGCCATACCGAGACTCGAATTCAGAACCTTTCCCTTTCGTGGGCAAGTCATCTATCAACTGAGATACCCAAGAATGGCTCACACCCTGTCCTCACTGCATTACTTCCGCCAGTACCTCGTCTCCTATCTTCCAAGCTTAACAGATGTCCTGTGAACCTATGCCATCTCTGTCTGCCTCGTACACAACACTAAACAATCATCTTCTGAACACCTTGGAATCAGAATACAATAGCCATTTGTCAGCAGCAGTGAAAGAGACAGTTTTATTTAACAAAGACATTCAGACAGAATTAAATGACACTTTGCATTCTACAGATCTAATTGGTTCATGGGATAGCACATGGATGAAAAGCAGCCACACTGCCCTACATGGTGTTCCATTAGTTATAAGTGTTCACACAGGAAAAGTTTTGGATTTGCAAGTAATATTCTAATATTGGTGTAATTGTGGACAGAGGAAGACGTTAGACAGTAAGGATGAAGAGAAACTATGTCAAATAAAACAAAAAATAATTTTCAGCAAGGATTATGATAGTTATAGCGATGGCATAGGGCCAGGATAGAAGAAGTTAATATTTCATTTTAGTGAAATATTGCATGGAGTTAGATATGTGAAATGTTTTGGTAATGGAGATACCAGTGCTTTCAAATCTGTTGTAGAAATGAAGTCATATGGAAATGGAGGCAACATTGATAAGCTGGAGTGTGTATGGCACATTCAGAACAGGATGAGAAGGAGACTTCTGAAACTGAAACAAAAACAAAATCGTGTAAAACTCAAAGATGGGAAATCACTGGGTGGGCCACAACGCCTGACTGACCAAGAGATCTACAATTTGCTAATGTATTAAGGCAAAGCAATAAGGCAAAACACTGGAAATTTGTAGGCAATGTGGGAAACATTTTTCACAATTTGTTAACTGACAAGAAATGAGTACATGAATTGTGTGATATACCGTGGTGCAAACATATGCTGACAAAAGCAGAAAACAAAACCTATTCAAATAAACACAGTCTTCCTGAAGCAGTCTTAAGCACCACAAACCTAACATTCCAGTTTCTAGCTCATCCAGCTGTGTTAATGAAATGTACCCAAGGTCGAACACAAAACTGAATGAGGGCTTCAGCGGTCTCATTTGGAAGTGATGCCCAAAAACAACATTTGGGTCATCTACTGTTGTTAAAATTGCCACATATGATGCATGTCAGGTGTTCAATGATGGCAACATTGGAAGAATAAGGATCCTTACTGGGTTAGGATTTGTTGCAGGTTGTTTCACTGTAAAGCTGTTGAAGGAGACAGATACTGTGTGTGTTGTACATTCTGAACTGTCTGTGGAGGGTACTGGAATAGGGCACTCCAGGAGCATCAGATAAAGAGTAAACAGGTACATAAAGAGCAAGAATCCCAAATGTATGATTAAGTTAAACATTAAGGTACTAAATATGGTATGAATCCTTTTAAAATCCTTTATGTGCATTTCCCAGAAATTTCATTTTTCAGTGTATAAGAAATATTTTCCCCTGAATCACTGGAGACAAAAAAGTGAAATTTTCTGAAAACTTTGTTCATAGTACATCACAACTTTCTCCACTACAAACTTTTTCGTAATATATTTCTGTCAAAATTATTTACTTATGTGTGAAATTGAAATTGCTTTCTTTCAGACACATAATTTTTACAATAAATTGTCAAATCACTAAAATCAATATAGAAAACTGGTTTACCAATTGATTGATTCCTTTTATAGTTTTAATTCTCTCTTCTTATTTTTATTCATTTTTCCCTTTAAAATAATTAATAAATTCCATCAGATCTCCTCTAGTTATATTTGAATAACCATTTCCTTTACAGTGATTTTCTAAATCTCTGTAACTCAATCCATACTTTCCTTTACTATAATTGTCTATTTTTTTAAGTATCTCTACTTTCTTGGCCATTTTGTTTTGATTCTATTTATGTAGTATGAAATTTGATTTTTACTTCTATTAAAACGTTTACATTTAACCCTGCTGTTCTGTTCACTTTTACTTGACATATATACTGTTCGGGTCAATATGACCCGACATATCAAAATGCTTTAGAAACATAAATTTTGGTACAGTTTTAGCTATCGACATTGTTGTTCTATTCCAGTACCTTGTTAGTAATAATAATAATAATAATAATAATAATAATAATGGTAATAATAATAATAATAACAATGCATACAACTTTATTGAGGGATATTTTTCATTTAAATATGCACATAAATTTGAAACAACAGACAGTTTCCATTACAGGCATTCAACTTAGAAAGCACTACAGTTTTTCCATACTTCTATTCTTATTGTTGACAGTTTAGACGTAAGTATTGACATTTTCTAACAACAGACAGTTGTCATTACAGATATTCATCTTAGAGCACACTACAGTACAGAACACACTACAGTTTTTTTATTACATTCCAACATAGAAAGCACTACAACTTTAGAATCCTCTCTTCTTACTGATTGTAGTTTAGGCACAAGTATTCACATAAATTTGAAACAACAGAATTTTCAATACAATCATCTTATAAAATACTACAGTTCTTTTCTTACTGCTTGCACTGTGGACACAAGTAGGTTACATGTTTCTTGCAAATATGTTTACTACATTTTCCACACACCATGTTTGTTTTATTGTCATTACTTGATGGACAGAACTTACAGCGTGCACGTTTTGTAGATTTTCTTGTTGTTACCGATTCTGACACACCACCCACATCATTCGGGTTTTGGATGCTTGTGACCATTCTCAAAGAATCTTCTGTTCTTGGGAAATGCGTTCTTGATGCAATATGTTCTTTTATCAGTGACTTTCCAAGTTCCTCCAAGAATATTCTCCTTCTAGTCAATTTGCTTGCATTCCAATTAGGGTCAACCGAAATCCACAAAACGTATGCATTATAAGCAGAAACATCAAGAATATTGTAGAAAACTATCATTGGCCACCTATTACTTTTTCGTTTGCATGTATATGTACCTAATAACTGATCAAGCGTGTCTACAGCACCTTTGGTTGAATTATAGTCCAAAATCATTTTTGGCTTCTTATCAGCCCTGTCACTGATTTCCGCATCATGGTGGAGAGTGCTCATAAGTACAACATTCTTGTGTCTCTTAGGAATATAATTAACCACAGTAGTGTCATTTGTGAAGTAAAATGAAGAGCTGTGTACCTCCTTGTTGGTCATTTTGTGTGGAAGCTCCGGCTTATTTTTCCGTATAGTTCCCAACATAGTCAATTTCCTTTTCAGAAGCAGCTGCCCCAAATTGTACGACGTAAAAAAGTTGTCACACGTGATATTCTGACCACGTAACTCAGAAGTGAGATCAGATACCACCCTCATTCCCTGATTTCTTTCTGGTGCCGCTCCACTCACCTTTCCTGTATAAATTTGGGCTTTCAGTACGTATGAAGTTTTGCTGTCACACATGGTCCATATTTTGATCCCATATTTTGCCGGTTTACTTGGGATATACTGCTTGAATGGACAGCGACCTCTAAATGCTACTAACTGCTCGTCAACAGTAACATTTTCTCCTGGATTATACAGTTTAGGAAGGACCTCTACCCACTTCTCCCAAATACTACGAATTGCGGCAAGTTTGTCAGTACGTCGTCTTTCCTCTCTAGTAGATTTCTTGTCAAATCGCAGGACACGTGATATCTTACAGAATGTTTCATGAGACATGGTTGCTCGAAATATGTTTCGCCCAGTATCTTTATCCCACAAACTTTTTGTAGACTCCCCATGAGATCGATATACACCCGCTAGGAGTAAGAGTCCTAAGTATGCATGGAAAACAGAACCATCAATATCTGTCCACTGTTCACCATAAACTCGCTGCCCTTCAATATTTGTCATCTCTATTATTTCATTTTGAAGCGCTGTGTGAAATACTGCTTCAAATGAACATTTTACATCAGATATTCTGCTGACTGCATACCTGGTAACTCCTGGGGTACTCTTGATGATGTTCGAAGCTGGTAGGCGACCATGTTGTGCTGGTGGATGCAACTGCCATTCTATATTCCCATTTTTAGAAAGAAAAGTCTCTACACTATTTTGTATGGGCTGTGGACTGTCGTAACTGTCATCGGAACACTCGCTTTCAGATGCATTGCTGATGTGATCTTCAAACTCAGAAAGTGATCCTTCATCTGGTGAGGCATTTACTATTTCTTCCAACTCACGATCATTCAATGGTCTCATCGCCATGGTGTCACAAGTCAAACTGGGCAGAAACAAAGCATTCCAATTATTGAGAACTGCCAATTATTATTTCCTGGGGAAAGCAACAAACAAGCCCATTGTTGTGAACGCATGGAGCTTTAGGTGATTGTTGAGAGTAAGTTGGAATGATGCAGTCACTATTCCCACACAACACAACAAAAATAATTTTCGCCATTTCCAGATTTTAGAAATAAATACGAGTTACACTAAACATATTTGTGTCGGGTCATTATGACCCGAACATTACATATGCAACTATTACAGTTGAAGCCCAAACTTCTTAAACTTTTTTAAAACCTTTTAAAACACATGCTGCTCATCCATTTTCAGACAAAGTCACAAAGTTTCATAAATATATATTGGTATTTACATAATGTAAAATAACGTTCATATTCGTTTCGGGTCATATAGACCCGAACAGAACAGCAGGGTTAAAATGTACTTTTGAGATTTTAGGGTTGATGATTCTTATTTGTAAAGAAAAAATTTGTTACACTTGTAAATTTTTTAGCAAAAAGATGAGAATTAGTTTTTTCGATATAGGCAAATGAAGTTCTTTTTTTTGTAAATGCTGCGAAATATATTTGTGGTTTGCATCCCACAATTTTGACTCTAAAATGCTCTTTCAGCCAGAACTCTCATCAATATACTGCTAACACCGTTTTACAGATCGACCTGCTGTATTTGAATGTGGGCTCGCTTAAGAAGAGGACCTAAGAGCATGCAGTGTGGAAAATTTACAAGTACTCCTAAAGTAGTTGTGGTTTTAATGATTACCTTAGGTGTTCTCAACCTAAGCCTCTATACATATTTATAGTCTAGAATATTTATTTTTCTTAAAATACTGCCACTGGTGATTTGAATGTAGTCTTCAGTGCGAGAAATTGAGTCTGTTTCTACTGTATGATTCCAAAACCGACCGCCAAGCAAATAAATAAATACATGTTTGAAAACTATGTGACAAAGTGTCCACTGACAATGCAGCCTCTATAGCTTAAAACATGGAATTCTATTTCTTCATTACAGCAGCACAGTTTTCGGCTAACACAAAAGAAAAACAACAATTCATTCTTTGCAACTACCGTCTTTCTTTGTAACTGCCATACGTGTCACGACCCACACACGGCGATGCACACACAAATGGAAAAAATGGCGAAGCAAAAGCTGAAAATTAGATTCCGCGACATGTTCCACGAAGACATCAACGAAGTTTCCAGCACAGTCTCGAGAGCGTACGGAGCTCCTGCTACACCGAGAGACGGCGCTCTTCATTTTTCTTTTTCCCAGTTGTCATGGATTTATTTACTGTATGTGATTACGCGCCAACAAAGTAAAACACAATTCTGTTCCCCACCTCGTGTTTCGGTTCGCGAATGTCCTGTTGTACCGTAATAATCTAAACTATTAACACAATTTAGTAACTATTTTATTTTCCATTTTCAATTCCTTGAACGTAAAAATGTCTTCATAATGTTCGCTTATGCACGAAATATGGCTAAGATATATTTAATGTTCATTTCTAAGACACGAAGCACCGCTGAACTGTGACACTCCTATTCAATAATATTTGGCCATATTTTAATGTACTGTTCTACTTACACATTACTTGTGGAGGTAAAGTATAATAAAATGTTATTTAACTAATTAAAGCAATGAAAGACGCTATGTACGTTCATTTTTGAAGCCTTGTGCAATCAACATAAGAGACATTGCTTCAAACTTTAAAACTCCCCATCATAGGTGACTCTAATAAGCTACACTCGCAAGACAAGGGGAGGGTATTCTGTCGCTTCGTTGTAATAATATGTAACCACTGCCTCTTTAGGTTGTGTAACCCTTAAAACTGACTAAGTGACCAGAGCATTTTTATTCTCTTTTGAATTATGTAGTAAGGGAACGGTAGCCACTGTTGTCAGGTTTTCACTTTCACCAGAATTAACATCCAGCAGAATTGGCTGTTGTCCGCTGTTGCAGGTGCTGACAAATGTGCCCTGTACAGAAATAGTTTGTATATTATTATAGTTCACATTTTAAAAAAAGGAAATGCATTGACAACATCCACATGTAGGGTAATCAGGGTGATATGGTGAACAAAAAATTTGGCCCTCGTAGAAGACAAGAAATTGTTTTTCCTTTGGTTACGGTTTTTCCTTTGGTTACGGTTTCTCCTTTGGTCCTCCTTTTAGCATTTGCTGTGGTCTTCACTGACTCATTTTGTCGTTTTCTGTTTCGGAGATTGTCGATGTATTCTGGAGAAGTCAAAACCTCAGCTAAAGCTCTGGACTTCTTCCTTGCAAATGCAACTTTATCTAGGATAGGTATCGGCGAAATACGGTCCAAGAGTTTAACAAGGGTTATTTGAGATTCTTCTGTTGCCATTGTCGAGGTCTTATCTGTTGCTTCTGATGAAGACTGCATGTTTTCCTGTGGATTTTCCGCCCGTTGTGAACAGCTCAGTAGTGGTGGAGCTCGTATGTGTTCAAGTCCCTGATCGTTATCTACGTCTGCAGTTACTTCTTCCAAGGGATTAGGTATCTCCTGCCAGTGGGAACAACTTTGTCGATATGTCGTTCGTTGTTTTCTTGGTGTTGATCTGAAGGTGATGTTAAAAGCGCGTATTCGGGTATGACATCAGGATTAAACAGGATGATTCCTGTGCCTCTGAACCCCGATATTGCATTCTCTGTCGTAGCTGCTTTTACGCATGCCTTTGTAAGCACTCCTCCGAACACTAGTGTGGAAATGTTTCTATTTGGATTCATTTTAATGCACGAATTGCAAGCATTAAATAATAGGCTTTTAGAGCTTTAAAAATGCACTTTCTAGTGGCTGCAGATAGTGTGTGGTGTGGCTGGGTAGACAGAGCAAAATTATGTTTTTTTCTTCTGCAAACTCTAATGTATCCACGCTGCTGCAAAGAGAGCTATGTCCGTTCAAAATAAGCGCGACTGTTCCCTCAGGCTTCCCCGGGGAAAAATGGTTCCTTAGTCACAGAAGAAAAATATCAGTTGTTACGTACGCCGAATTTTGTGAGATGAAAATCATGAAAACCGGCGGCGTACCGTCATTGTACTCGGCCTTTTCATTTTTTCCCCTTCAAAACACAAGCTGGGGGTAAAAATATGCCCTCTCCATTGCAGAAAGCGATTACAGATATGGTTTCAACCTTTTCACCGGATATTATCTTTGGAACGCTCTAACACCCCTTTGCTGCCAACACGTAACCTGGTTTATTATTCAGCTGAAGTCCGGTCTCATCTACGTTGAATATATTTCCCGGCTTATCAAGGAGGTTATGCTCTACCAATATGTTCTGCAGCAATGAAAAATAGTCTGAAACGTTTTTCGCACTTAAACCCCTTGACTGTGCTTGTGAAACGCCTTCCGATTTGCGGATTGAGAGTTCCGGATTTCTTTTTAAGAATAAATGTAGCCAGTCCATTCCAGCGATTTCTTTGTCTCGGTTAAATTTGTGATGTTGGTTTTATTTTTTAGCAAGTTTATATGCCATGGTACGTACTTCTGTCCTTGTCGGTACAAATTCGGAATTTTATAATTTTATGATACGTTTTGCCAACTTTTTCTTACATTCTTGTGTTAGTACAGGCGACCCAATCAAGGGTTTTTTCGTAAAGCACCCGTTTGCTAATCGTCTCTTTAGCGTTGACCATGGAACGTGAAACTCCTTTGAGGCTTTATTCAGGCTCATTCCATTTTGCACCGCTTTTACGGCATCGTTAGGTTGCACCTCTGTCCAGTCAGCACGGCTGGATCCTTTTTGTCTTTTGTAAAATGTAGGCATCTTTGCCTGGAACAATGGCGGTAGTTAGAACATTTACTTTTTTAATCACTGACAAACCAAACTGTACTCGCAAATAAATATATAAAACTAATTTTTAAATTAACGATTGTATTGAGACGTCAGATAAAACAGAATGTAACTCTAGCATAGGATAGGAAACGCTAACATTTCATGACTTCTCAAAAACTCTGGTTGGGATATACCTAAATAAAAGCTTTTCACTTTACACATAACAAAAGGCCTTCACCGTATCACCCCTGCCCGAGTTCACCATTTCTCCCATTTCCTATGGGTGAAACGGTGAACAGCATGGCAAGAAGTTCGAAACACTAGACGCAACGATTTCTAGGTTATGTAGTACATAAGCAGTATAAGAAGGCAGAATATATCAAAAAATACACCGCGAACTACGCTACCTGAAGTAACATCTACAAATGCATGCAGCATATAAAAATTATTTAGCATCGAAAACAGTTTTGTACAAAGTACTTACGGTTTGTGAAACGGAGCTGGTTTCCAACACGTGCACACTGCACTGATGATCACAGACTGTTGGCATGCAGACATACAGAGACATCTGTTTAACCAGTAAAGAATGAAAACAATTCACCATTTCACCCGATTCACCATACCACCCTGACTTACACTACATGTACATATATGCTCTGCAAACTTCTGTGAAGTGCGTGGTGGAGCATAATTCTCAGAATACCCGTTATTAATGCTTCTTGGGATTTCATTGATGTGTAGATGCAGTTAACCTAATCTTGTCTTCACGATCCCTACCGAAGCGTTTCGTATTCAGTCGTGACACATCCGTAGACGCCTCAGTTAAACCTGGCTCTCGAAACACTGTTCGTTAGATTTCAATAAGAGGTTGCGAATAATTTCAAGAATCTCACAATTCATATTTTTCAGCGTTTCCCATAGATCAAACAAACCTCTGATAATCCGTAACGCCCTTCTTTGTATCCGTTCACTATCCCCTGTAACTCCTATTTGATACAGATTGCCACAGTTTTTCTCATATGAGTCGCTGAACCGAAATCTGTTTCCTGCTTTACCTTCTACTCAGTGTATTTATCCGTTCCAATTCAAAGCCGTACAAACTCTTACTACAAATATTTTCTGCTCGAAATTAAGATATTTCATAATCAGCATGGTCCCTAGGGCGCACGTGAAGCTGCTACCACAGGTTTCGACGACTATACATTTAAGATAACATTCTGCGCCCTCTCTCCTTTCCATAGCGTAGTTGATCTAAAGACGCTTTTCGGCAGTCAGTAAATGTTAAATCTACTTAACTGACTTGATCCTTGGCTTTCAGTATGTCACGTGGTAAAAGAGGCTGTTGGTTTTGGCATGGCAGATGTTTTCGGAATCCATAGTAATTGGTATGGAGGATGACATTTGTTGAAAATTCCTGATTACTCTTGAGGTCAGAAATTAAGATTCTACAGAGATGGGTGTCATGGATACTGGACGGTAGTTTTGTGATATCAGAGTTTTATTCGATTGTTCGAATGATCTGCAGTGTATTACGATTAAACCAGGAGCTAACTCAGCCGCAAATTTCATATAGAATCTGATATTGCTTATCTAGGCACTCGAGCTTGGCTCATTTTTAACGACTTCAGATGGTTCTCATCGAATGGTAAAATTCAGACTTAGAAGGAAATTTAGAGACGCACTCCATAGTTTTGTGTCACTCTGTGCTACGTCCTGACGCACCACTTGAGCGGATCAATCAGTGTTATTCCTGGTACTCGAAACTTTGGGTGAAAGATAATGAAAATATTTGTAACTGGGTTTAACATTACTGTATACATCAAAGCTTTACAAATACGAATTAGAGTACAGTACAAAACCACACTAGAAAGGTAGTACGGCGCATGAAAAACCTGTATCTGGTCAATGGCTGAAGAAAGTGTAGTAAGGAAAAATAAGAACAGCGTGATGTATTACACAACCATGTTTCATTCGGGGTTCCATGGCGCATGACACATTATTCCACCAGCGAATAGAATAAGATTGACGTGAGCGGTCAACGTAAAGATTCTTCTCTGAAACTGAAAACGTTGAATGATTGACTGTAAACTGCTTAAGGAGGAGGAGGAGGAGATTAGTGTTTAACGTCCCGTCGACAACGAGGTCATTAGAGACGGAGCGCAAGCTCGGATGAGGGAAGAATGGGGAAGGAAATCGGCCGTGCCCTTTCAAAGGAACCATCCCGGCATTTGCCTGAAGCGATTTAGGGAAATCACGGAAAACCTAAATCAGGATGGCCGGAGACGGGATTGAACCGTCGTCCTCCCGAATGCGAGTCCAGTGTGCTAACCACTGCGCCACCTCGCTCGGTAACTGCTTAAGTTCAAGAGTATTGTACAGTACGCCATAGACATGTATGTGTCAAGTAAAGTTGTGACTTGCGCGAAACATTCGCCGTTGTTCGAAAGCCATGTAAGGAAGGTGCAGATTTAAGAGTAGTCAAAAATGGCGCAAATAGAAGTGTGTGTTAAGAGTTAAACAAATACCACAGATATTCCTGAAAAGCTTTGATGTTACGTCAAACCATTAAACGGATCAAAGGCTACTGTCAGACAGTTTGTGACCATTATTCCATCGAAATGGGCCGTTACAGTCCGAATACCGAATCATTAATTTCCTTTTCCCAACATTGTTTTAGTCAGGATGATGGCACCGCGCTTTTGCCTTTAAATCGCGGTACGAGCTTCATCTACATCTAGATCTACATGGATACTGCGCAAATCACATTTAAGTGCCTAGCATAGGGTTCATCAAAATGAAAAATATCGATATAAGGTACGGTGCGATAGGAAATCAAATCACTCAACAAAGGACAGACCACTTGATCTGATGGAGGACACAGTGTGCGAAAGAACTTACTCCTCCTCTAGCAGCAGTGCAACGTAGGACAGCGTTTCCAGTGACTGGAAAAGTGCACAGGCTATCCGCGTTTTCAGAAACAGTCGTCGAACAGAGACACGTAGCTATAGGGTTGTATTACTGATATCAGTTCATTGTAGAATACGTTCTATGCGCACATGACGACAGTTCAGAAGACGAAAATTTCCTCTGTGGGAATCAGCATGGGTTACGGAAGTAATAGTCACGTAAAATTTCGAAACCGCAAGGCAATCGTTACAGGCGCCAGGTTGCTACTGATTCCCTTCACTTTTAGAAGGTGTTCGATGCGAGGTTGTTGTGTCGCTAACGTAGCAAAGCTGGGCCTAGGAGGTACCACAAAATCTTTATGAACGCAAACACAAACAGTTTGTCTTTCTCAGCGCAGAGAAATCATGAGAAGAGCAAGTAATCTGGTGCACGCCCCAAGTGACCGCTGCTTTTCACAATGCATACGCATTTCATTTTCGGAACACCATAATTGTCTCCCATTACGACGCATAAGTTTGAAATTTGGCTCAAAGGGACTAAAACATTCCTCTGTAATGGTGCAAAGGCGTGGCATCCTGTGACGTCACCTCTGGGCTCGGCGACGCTTCAGACACCACATGCGGAAGAAAGGCCACAGCTCAGACGTTCATGTAACGTGTCAGCTGAGTTAATGATGCAGATTTTCACGACAATTGTGCCCAACGCCATCGTGGACGGATCTCACGATGAGAATGCTGTCAAAGCCCCTCTCACCCACAAACCCTACAACAACCCCTAGGTGTGCCCTGAGGCGCTAGAACAGGTGCGAGGCACCACCTAAGGGTGCGTGGAACCAGTGTTTATGAACCGTGAATTTACTTTCAAAACTTTTTATTAAGAATTTACTTTATTTACTAGCGATTCATCAAGAACATTAACACATTTAATCACACTATGTGAGCGTGGAAGTAGTTGCCAGTGGGCAACTGATGAAAAAAAAAATCCAATTTCTTTCAACAAATGGAAATTTTATTCATAAAAGCCTTTTTTTGTTGAAACAGATTTAAAATAATAATCAGAAAGCGCCCTCTAAATATCAAGTTACAATTTATTCAGAGGCAGAAAGAACAATTTTTGACTGTATGTGCTTCCGGGCTGAGAACCTTGACGCTCCCCTTTTACACGGCCGCAGTCACGACCGATCACAACAACGTCTGAAAGACAACACTGGTGCAACTCTGCAACACACCAGATTACTTTAAACCAAAAATTTTAACAACTCATACTAGCACCTAAACTATGCACCCCATAGGAGGAATGGAAATGGTACAAAACACTGACATCAAAAGATCAACTTGCCACCGAAGGTGCAACTTGATTTTAAAAAAAGGTCTTACGGTGGAAGGGTGGCAACTTTATATACTAAAATGACCATTTAAATGGCTCTGAGCACTATGCGACTTAACTTCTGAGGTCATCAGTCGCCTAGAACTTAGAACTAATTAAACCTAACTAACCTAAGGACATCACACACATCCTTTCCCGAGGCAGGATTCGAACCTGCAACAGTAGCGGTCGCTCGGTTCCAGACTGTAACGCCCAGAACCGCACGGCCACTCCGGCCGGCAAAATGACCATTTAAATAAAATGCAGTCTTACATAAAATATGCATTACACATATACCGCCTCTCAAGATGATAGGCAAGATAAAAACACATTTCAGAAATTCGGCCGTTACACTTCAAGCAACAAATTCGTTAACACCGAATCCGACAGACATGACAGAGACAGCTATTAACGTATGGCAGACCGACAGACAGACGCTAGCTGCCTAACACATGCGGACGGGAGACAGACGAGCAAGCTGGGGACGAGAGACTAACCAAGAAAACAAGTAGAATTTAACAAGTAAATGAAACAACATACCACGAATCACTTAACTTCTAATAAACTTCGATATCTGCCGAAGACCTGGCGCAGCATCCCCCAAAACGCTCTCCCGAACCGTCCGCTGCCAGCCGCTTCAACGGATACAGGAAGGCGCGCCGATCTCCCGCCCCACGGCGTCGCAGCTCGCACCGGCCAGACTCATGTCGTGGGTTGACTCCAGTTGCTCTCGTGTCGGCCGCGGCGCACTGGATTGACGTGGTGACCTCACATGCGCCGACGCTCAAGACGGACGTCATCTTGTGTCTCAGTACGCCACCGACCAAACGATCGATCCAAGCGCCAATGACTATTGCCTGAACAAACTCGAGCAGACTGGCGGCCTAACACACGCAAGCACTCCGGACGACAACCAGATACTGACTGCCCCACACTGACCCGGCTGACTAACTGACCAGCTCATAGTGCGCCTTAAATGCAGGTGAACGGGCTACCTTTCCCGTTTCCCACCAGAGGGAGACACCAAAGCTGCGATTGCCACAGCAGCGCCACCGCCAGAAACGGAGGGCGACTGCTTCACACTATGCACCGCGGCGCCCTCTTCAAAATAGCAGTTTTAACACGGATCAATTGATGCCGAACGAGAAGGGTGTATTAAAGGCACCCTTTGCCGGTTTATTCACGCACACGTTAATGTAATCACGCCTCAGGATTGCTGAAAAAGCATAACCACTCTTTGCTGCATCGGACAGCATTCAAATTTCGTCGAATGGTTTTCATCGGTTCCTAGATGTTCCATTACGTATAAAGAGCAAAAACTGTCGTCGCGTTGGACTCCAAAGTGGTCAGACTGCGATTAATGGGGTTCATAGCCCTACGGTGTCCTTAGGGTAGTGTTGAGTGGTCCGCCGGCTGAAGTGACCACGCGGTTCTGGGCGTTGCAGTTTGGAACCGCGAGACCGCTACGGTCGCAGGTTCGAATCCTGCCTCGGGCATGGATGTGTGTTCTAGGGCACTGATGACCTCAGAAGTTGAGTCCCATAGTGCTCAGAACCATTTGAACCATTTGAGTGGTCCGAGTGGCCGGGTGATGGGTGGTTTGGCGTGGGTGGGGGGGATGTGAGTGGGGTTCCGTGAGCAGTGCCGAACGCGGCCCTGTAGCTCATCGCGTCGCACTGCGAACTTTCGTTTTCGAGCGCGGTATACGTTGAAATCAGACCCACAAGGGCATTCCTAGTCGATTCTGAGCGGGGAGAGTTTGCGATATTTTCCTCGGACGTCCATAAAAAAATCATGTGATTTCACCGCTGGTGTCGCGGTTCTGACATCCATCACAGAGGCGTCAAAGGAACAAATATGTGCGTAAGGGGTGCGACGACTTCGCTGTTGTGTGACACCTCAATGATGGTATTTGGCAGAATTGTGGTGAAACTTGGTGCCAGTGTTGCATCGTTAGCCTACATTACAAGTCACATGAACTTCTGAGCTGCAACCTTTTCTCCGCGTAGTCGTCGCATGGGTGTTTGAAGTGTCGCCTATCCCGGTGGGTTACGTCGCAAGGCGCGACGCTTTTGCACGGTTACAAAGGAAGGCTGAAGGATTTCAATCCTACACGTCGCAATCGGAGACAACTGCAAGGTTTCGAAAAAGTGGTACATTTGTTGAACCGTGTATAAATGACCTAATGGACAACGTCGGAAATTCTAAGCGGCCGTTTGTGGTTGGTGTTCTTCTGGACACAGAAGTGGTAACGCCGCAAACCATTAGTGAAGTGGAGGAAGATGTGCGAAGGATGACGCATCGTGCAGAGACTGACAGTAGACTCTCAACATAAACAAATGTAGCGTACTGCACATAAGCTGGTGGACTCATCCATATTGTATGATTACCTCATATTAGAAGAAGCACTGAATACTGTTACGTGCATTCAGTAGCTGAGAATGTGCTTACTGGTAAGCAGATACGAGACTGAGAGTCAGTAGAAGAATCCTGAGGAAATGTAGTTCACCCACAAAAGAGATCGTGTGCAGATGCCCAGTTCTAACAATAATTGGGGATAACACTAATAGAATGGATAGAGTAACCAGACCGAATCCAAAACAGAGTAGCGAGTTTCAGTTCAATTTTTTAAGCGAACACAACATGGCAGCGACAGCCAGAGGTTGCCGTCTCCGTTATCGATACCTTCAAACACACACCCACACACACACACAAACACAACACACACACCGCCCGTTAACGAACAGGACAGGGTTTGCTTACTAGGGTGGTAACAGTCTTATCACTTTCCTACACGCTTTTCAGATACATGGTGGCGCAAGAGAAACCGACCCCATATGCAGATTTCTCGGAAGTTGCACACGAGTTGTAGCCCGGCACGAGCGGATACATCAACAATTAACCTGTCATAATTAAATAATGAATAAATAACAAGTAATCTAATGCAAAGATCTATACTTTTGAATGGTCGGTTTCTTTTACATTTTATTACATTAGGTGCTGAAAATGATCTTGTGTTTCAGTGCACTTTTGTGCGCATCCTAACGTGGTAATATACATGTTGCGCAACTCAGCCGGATCAATTCTCAAAATTTCATTACGAATATTGTCCTTCAAGTCCTCTAATGTCATTATTATTGCATACACTTTTCCCATTAGACTGCCCACAGATAAAAGTCGCTAGTGGTTAGATCCGTCGAACGCAGCCGTCAGAATTCTTTGCTGACAGTTCTTTCTTCTGTGACTCTCATGAATTCGTGAGGTTGACTGCCGTGAAGTGTAATAGTTTGCTCCATTCGGTTGTTCTTAGTGGGTCAGCTTGTAATGGTTGATTTACGTGATCATTACGGCACTCCAACCCCAGTTCTCGATACCAGTAATATCGTACTACTTTTCTGCGAAGTAACAGACATATATTTGTGACAATATTCACATTTGGTTTTATTAATGTATATCGATATATTACAGTGATATGGTTCTTGTGTGTGTTGATTTCTGTGAGACTGTCATAATCTCTGGCTTACTTGTAACCGTTTTGGCGCGAATACGCACAGAGCAGTCTTTGTTTCACTTTGCAGAAGTTAAGTTGTTATTTCGCTTTGTAAAAGAACAGTCAAGTCTTGTGTTTGGTTAAAGTGGAAATTACATATATGAAGATTGATACAAAACTGTTTTCTTGATGATGTGACAATTAAGAAGTAGTATATGTGAATTTACAAGAAGTTTAATGAAAATGTGGATCGTGAACACCAAGTCAAAAATAATTTTTACCATACCATTGTCCTGATCTGGTAATATTTGATCATTAAGAATTTCCCGAAAAACGCATTTTTTAGGTCTTCAAATATTGCTAAAATACAGATCTGGACCTTCTACTAATCAAAGTCGAATCACCCTAGAATTAACAACTTCGACGAAATCTACGTGGGAATCCATTCAAGATAAGTGCCAAAATTAACGAAATTTTTATAGTGACTTCATTATTTCCATTCTGACGATACCATCCACGGTCAATAACTTTGTTGTTGCCCGATAAAGCGAACAGGTGCTGCGTGAGCAACATTATTAATCTGATTTGTAACCCACTTTGCAAGTGGTGTTATTGCCAGAAGCTGTACGTAAAATTCCTTAATGATCTGCATGTAACCAGCAGTCTTTCCTGTTGTTTCAAAAGTACTGGTCTCACAATCCGACTTGTTGACACTGCACACTAAACTCCGATTTTTCCATTGTGAAGAGGTTCCTCATTAACCGTATAGGGATTACTTTTTCACCAGTATTTGGTGTTCTCGGAGTTAACATTTCCAGTCAGGTGAAATCAGGCTTCATCACTCATGAAATACGTCACTGGGTACAACATTCCATGCTTAGCTGTTTCACATACTCACGTATTGTATTTCACACGTTTTGCCTTATCTTCCCACTTCATTTCTTGGACACATGAATTTTGTAGGTCTTAATTCTCATATGGCGCAGAACTCGTTGACAAAACTTACGTGAAATGTTCACTTGTTGCAACAATTTATGTGTCGACCTCTTGGGACTCTGGATCACACGTGGTCGAATACCCGGGATCACAGGATGTGGACGAACGGGGGGCAGGAGGGGCGGCTCGAATACTTTTTGCTGTTACTACTGACCGTTGGTACACCCCTTTGTCACTATATCTTGCCTAACGCTCTTTGCTGGTATGGAAACGCAAGGAACCTTCTTTGCAAAAAGTCCTGCTTTTCCATAAATGAACCGATAGACACGTACGCCTCGACTGTTGCGATCCTTTGTTGATGAATATACACTCCTGGAAATGGAAAAAAGAACACATTGACACCGGTGTGTCAGACCCACCATACTTGCTGCGAGAGGGCTGTACAAGCAATGATCACACGCACGGCACAGCGGACACACCAGGAACTGCGGTGTTGGCCGTCGAATGGCGCTAGCTGCGCAGCATTTGTGCACCGCCGCCGTCAGTGTCAGCCAGTTTGCCGTGGCATACGGAGCTCCATCGCAGTCTTTAACACTGGTAGCATGCCGCGACAGCGTGGACGTGAACCGTATGTGCAGTTGACGGACTTTGAGCGAGGGCGTATAGTGGGCACGCGGGAGGCCGGGTGGACGTACCGCCGAATTGCTCAACACGTGGGGCGTGAGGTCTCCACAGTACATCGATGTTGTCGCCAATGGTCGGCGGAAGGTGCACGTGCCCGTCGACCTGGGACCGGACCGCAGCGACGCACGGATGCACGCCAAGACCGTAGGATCCTACGCAGTGCCGTAGGGGACCGCACCGCCACTTCCCAGCAAATTAGGGACATTGTTGCTCCTGGGGTATCGGCGAGGACCATTCGCAACCGTCTCCATGAAGATGGGCTACGGTCCCGCACACCGTTAGGCCGTCATCCGCTCACGCCCCAACATCGTGCAGCCCGCCTCCAGTGGTGTCGCGACAGGCGTGAATGGAGGGACGAATGGAGACGTGTCGTCTTCAGCGATGAGAGTCGCTTCTGCCTTGGTGCCAATGATGGTCGTATGCGTGTTTGGCGCCGTGCAGGTAAGCGCCACAATCAGGACTGCATACGACCGAGGCACACAGGGCCAACACCCGGCATCATGGTGTGGGGAGCAATCTCCTACAATGGCCGTACACCACTGGTGATCGTCGAGGGGACACTGAATAGTGCACGGTACATCCAAACCGTCATCGAACCCATCGTTCTACCATTCCTAGACCGGCAAGGGAACTTGCTGTTCCAACAGGACAATGCACGTCCGCATGTATCCCGTGCCACCCAACGTGCTCTAGAAGGTGTAAGTCAACTACCCTGGCCAGCAAGATCTCCGGATCTGTCCCCCATTGAGCATGTTTGGGACTGGATGAAGCGTCGTCTCACGCGGTCTGCACGTCCAGCACGAACGCTGGTCCAACTGAGGCGCCAGGTGGAAATGGCATGGCAAGCCGTTCCACAGGACTACATCCAGCATCTCTACGATCGTCTCCATGGGAGAATAGCAGCCTGCATTGCTGCGAAAGGTGGATATACACTGTACTAGTGCCGACATTGTGCATGCTCTGTTGCCTGTGTCTATGTGCCTGTGGTTCTGTCAGTGTGATCATGTGATGTATCTGACCCCAGGAATGTGTCAATAAAGTTTCCCCTTCCTGGGACAATGGATTCACGGTGTTCTTATTTCAATTTCCAGGAGTGTATGTCTCGCTGAGATATTTATTTTACACATCTTGACAAAGCTGCAACGGCTCTGGTACCGATTATACAGGAAGTTTAACAACGGTAATCACCGGCCGGCAGCTGTGGCCGAGCGGTTCTAGGCGTTTCAGTCTGGAGCTGCGCGACCGCTACGGTCACAGGTTCGAATCCTGCCTCGCGCATGTATGTGTGTTGTCCTTAGGTTAGTTAGGTTTAAGTAGTTCTAAGTTCTAGGGGACTGATGACCTCAGATGTTAAGTCCCATAGTGCTCATAGCCATTTGAACCATTTTTTTGGTAGTCGCCGAACAGCGGTGCACTTGTGAAGTTATTATACTATCTTTTCACAGTCAGTTTAGGTCCCATATGCTTCTCATGTACAGATATTCTAGGGTATGTACATTGGCATAATGGAGCCATCAGTATCTGGATGTCGTGAATTCGTATTTTAGGTCTTCGAAGGAAGCACTTAAAATACTTCATATCAACCAGATACTGATGTCTCCAGTGTGCCAGTATGTATACGTTTGAATATCTATACCTGAGGTGCATTTGGGGCCTGAAGCTGGCATATTCAGTTGCCGATGCATTATGGCTACGACAGAACCATCGCTGCAGTAGCCATTAAGATGAGACGGTGACCACCTCAGTCAGCAGGATCCTGGTGATCGAGAGAGATTTTTATGGAATTTCAGTGTATCATATGAACATTACGAGTATTGATTGAGAGTACACCACGAAAGACACTGCTTCAAATGAAATAATTAAAAGAATACAGTGAAACAGAAATATATATTTCTTTTGCTGTTGAAGAAATATAAAGACTATCTGTTCTAGAACCACAAAGAATAAAGGGAATCAACTTTATACTTAGGTAGACTTAAGGAACCTGAAACAAAAAGGAAAATATTGTAGGCCCTACAACACTGCAAACCATGAGAATTGCGAGTAATGTGACCTGCACAGAGCAGGTATACGACGACAAGGCTACACAAAAACAACTATCATCACAGACACCAACCACATCACAGAACATTTGAAGCCTTTATTTGGTGTTGTGTGATCATGTGTCCTTTCAGGCAAATGGTTGTGCAGGAAAGCGGGGGACTCTACGAAACCAGATCTGGAGGAACGGGTTCTGCAGGATGTTCATACGAACCATAGTACAAGCTCCCTCCATGTGGCCCGCCAATATGGCGTAAGCGAAAGTACCATTATGTGTGTTCTGCAGGACAACCGCTGCTATCCCTATCACCTGCAATTCCATGGAGGCCGCATTAAGGGGACATGCTCGTGAAAATGACCAAACATTTGAAAAAAATTTCCCTTCTATAGAAGAGAGCATTTCATAGTGATTTCAAAAATATGTAGTTTATGGGAATTATCATTTCCGTTCGCTCTAAAATTGAGGTTGCACGTAATGTTGCACAGGTATCACGTTCACCTGTCAGTTTGAAGTACGTCAGAATACGTAATGCATTATTTTGTTCTTCCGTTTCTTCCGTTTTTACTCACGGATGTATATTGTAGTGGGCACTGACTCCCAGAACCAAAGTACTGGCATTTCTCTAAATCTATGCTTCGAAAGTAAAGAAAGATCTCAGAATATATGATTTCGGAATTTCATACGCGTGTTGTTTTGTTTCTGTTTATATGTTTCCTGTGCTACAAATGCGGAGAGTAAAGAAATTTATCCCCAAACGAATGCTTCGCGGCAACCAGTTCCAAACACAACTGAATAATACACATCTGTTTCTTCAAAAGTAACCCACAGATACGTGTCTGCAGGCGATACTTCTAGACGTAAACTTTCGCTTTCTGAAAGTGGTAAGTACAGGTCTAGTAGTAATGTGAGCAGCAATAACGACGGAAATGTTATTGTGATCCTAAATATGGTGTCAATAGTTTTGAAGACTGCTGTGAAATATAAGTACTGCAAATGTGAAGATAGTATTGACGTTTCTGAGTGCTTTTCAGCAAGGAGGGGTCTTTTAAGTCGGTTAGTGAATACCTGTATCTCGTGTAAGATGCACAGTGATACTATGACATCGCCAGTAACTAATAGTCGACATTACTGTGTAAATATTCAGCTTGCTTATGCTATGCGACGTCTTGGAAGAGGAATGAGAGCTGCCCAGAAATTTTGTGCAGTGATGGATTTGCCTCCACCTCCACTGAGGTTTCAAGATACAATAAATTAATACCTAATGTGGTGTACGTGAACATTCCATGAAAAGAGCAGCAGAAGAAGCAGTACCCCTGTCTGAGAATACAGACGTTGTAGCAGCATTTGATGGATCCTAGCAGAAGAGAGATCATACTTCTCTGAATGGGGTTGTAACTGCCACATTTATTGAAACTGGTAAGACAATAGATTGTGAATGTCTAACATAGGACTGTCAGGTTTGTTCAAGTAAATTTATTGGCACCCATGTTTATGTAATGAAGAATGATGGCCCAAGTGGAAGCATAGAAACGCAAGCAGTTCTAAACATTTTTAGGAGATCAGAGGGCAGTCGTGGTGTGAGGTATGTTGGCTACCTTGGGGATGGAGAGTGTAAAGGACACCCTACGGTTGTTAATGGGGACACTCTGATAGGAAAGCTTGAATGTTTTGGGCATGTACAAAAGGAATGGGAGATCGGCTGAGCAAATTATGTAAAGACTTCAGTGGAAAAAGAACTGTCAGACAGAAAACACATAGGTGGTCCAGGTCGATTTACAAAAAGTGAAACTGATTCTTTGGCTCAACATTATGGATTAGCAATAAGGAGAAATGTGGGAGATTTGGAGAATATGAGACGAGCTGTTTGGGCAACATGATTTCACAGAGAGTCAACAGATAAAACCACACAGCATGGTTTGTGTCAAAAAGGGGAAGATTCGTGGTGCAAGTACTGGTTAAGCAATGCTACAGGCATACAATATACCCACAAGCATCACTTGCAACTTGCCGTAATGGAGGCAATTAGGCCTATATATAGGGATCTGGCAAATAAAAATCTACTAAGAAAATGTATGCATGGTCTCACTCAGAATGCGAATGAAAGTTTCAACAGCTGTATATGCGAGAGAATACCGAAAACTGTATTTGTTGGTCTGACAGTGTTAAAGAAAGTGTAACGGATGCAATAATAACATTCAATGATGGTGCAATTTCAAGGCCCAATGTTATGAAGAAATTGAACATCCAGATGGGAAGGAATATGGCAGCTCTAACTGCTATTGATAAGCGGCGGGTAACTGAAGCACAGGGAGCTGCAGAAGCTGCTACCGAGGAGTCAAGGATAAAGAGGAGTAAGAGTACGGAGGATAAGGAAACAAGAGGGGAACTGGAGTGCGCAGCTGTAAGGTTCTAAACGAGCATGTTGGTAAGTTAATAAACCTGTAAATCATTCAGATACACCTTTCTCCTAAATGACTCAAGTTAAATACACAAAAATTGGTACAGATATTTAGAATGACTTCCTCTACCTCCCTTGCCTACTATTTCGTGAAAAATTTGTAACATGATGAATATGTCAGTGATATTTGAGCTGCATTTTTAGTTTTTTGCTTTGTTTTTTGTTTGTTTTTTTTTGTTGTTGTAGTAAAATGAATTACTTGTCTTTCTCATAGATCAGCATCAGGGAAGGAAATTGGAGGCATAAAACACTTATGTGATGGTTGTCGGTACTCTGACTCTTTTTCCAAGCTGTGCAGTTAATTGTTCCAATGAATATGGTACCGCAGTTAAATAGTGTTCTGTTTTTTTATATTATTATGAATATTATTGTCACTATCAAAATATAATAATTATCTCAATGATTTTTTTGGGAAATGCTTTGACCAATTACCCTAACTGTATGAAAACATTTTATGTCTAATTTATAGATCAGTTGCACTATGACTGTCATGTCTTTTAAGCATCTGTTGTGACGTAGGGGCGCTGCAGCTCTGTAATGTGTTCCGGGATAATTTTTTGTCACTTTACGCACACCGTCCATTCCCGGACAGATGTTCATTAGTCTTTCTCCCTCTATTTACATTCAGGAACCCGTCTGTGCAGTTTGTCGATTTTATTAATGATCACCGTGTATTATAAATAGCGGAAGTACCAGTCTCAAAACACTGCAAAAAGAGGTCCTACTGCCCCAAATGGTGTGAAATTTGCCCACAAAATGATTTATGCAAGGTAAATGATACAGAACAAAAATAAAATTTAAGAAATTCTTTAAACTAAACGCTGTAGGCCTCTTAACGTACATGGAGTCAGCTACATATGACAGTTGAATCGGAATACCACGGTTATGGTTTGACTTGCACATTACACCATTCGTATTGTCCAATGTGTTGTCAACAGTTGTGGCAACAGTTAAGGCCATCCACCACGGCGAGGTCGTACTATATATATATATATATTTTTATATATACATATATATATATATATATATATATATATATATATATATATATATATATATATATATATATATATAAGTATTGTCCAATGTGTTGTCAACAGTTGTGGCAACAGTTAAGGCCATCCACCAAGGCGAGGTCGTACTACATATATATATATATATATATATATATATATATATATATATATATATATATTATAATTTACTACCTGATGTTTTTTGCACAGTTGTGGTTCAAATGGTTCAAACGGCTCTGAGCACTATGGGACTTAACTGCTTAGGTCATCAGTCCCCTAGAACTTAGAACTACTTAAACTTAACTAACCTAAGGACATCACACACATCCATGCCCGAAGCAGGATTCAAACCTGCGACCGTAGCGGTCAAGCAGTTCCAGACTGTAGCGCCTAAAACCGTTCGGCCACTCCGGCCGGCTTTCTACACAGTAGTAACTGCACCACTAAGTTGGTTACGCTTGTCATTACAGGCTAACTGTTTTGCGGCCATGAGTCCACACTTCTGTACCTGACCTGCTGCCCGTTGGAAAACGATCATAATGGTTTGCTCTTGCCACTTCCACTTGGGGAAACTAACCTAAAAATGTGAAAAAGTGCACTTAATACAAATGACGTAAATACTTATGTAATAATGTTCACTACATTATCCCCTGTCACCAGTCACAAAAGGAAAAAGAAAATCTGTACTTATACTGCGAACAAGGAAATGGTTCAAATGGCTCTGAGCACTATGGGACTTAACTTCTGAGGTCATCAGTCCACCTAGAACTTAGAACTACTTAAACCTATCTAACCTAAGGACACCACACATATCCATGCCCAAAGCAGGATTCGAACCTGCGACCGTAGCGGTCGCGCGGTTCCAGACTGTAGCGCATAGAATCGCTCGACCACTCTGGCCAGCATACACTGCGAACACCATGTATGTGTTAGGGTACCCTTAACACGGAAACAGCCTGAAGAGCTTGAAAAGGTGTTGCAGGAAATGTTTGGCTGAGAAATAACTGTGAAGAAAACGATTCGATACCTTGCATCGTGTCCGATTTAATTAGAGCTGAAGTTTGCGACTCAGGCAAATGCGTATACAGTTGAAAGCAGCCTGTAACTTGTGGTTTCGTCAGACGTTTTCTTCGTTTGGTTTCTAAAAAACCGTCCACGAGAACGTTGCACATGGGGCAGTAGTAAGCATCGGATCCTAGCCAAAGGCTGAGCGGTAGGGCGCTATCATCTTGCTGTGAGAAAAAATTGTGTATGTCAGGCCGCTTGCGTGCGTAAAGACATGACCGCCTAACTTCAGTGACAGTTACCTAGCAACGGCACAAACGTATCCAATCTATATGTAATAATTATTTCTGTCCACAGCAACACCCTGAGAAGCTTTTGGGACATTTTCTGATCATCCAGTATATATGTTGGGTATCTCTCTGAACAGTCGTTAGGCACATGTTGTCTTGTGTTTCAGCAGATATTTGGTATTTTGTTTTCGCATTGTGTAGCTGAAGTAAACCCCAAAAATTTGTGCTCGCCATATCTTTCATTATACACCCAGCGTCGACAGGAATCAGCAGTTTGTTTCGTAGTCCAAACCAAATAATTTTTTGGTGGAATTTTACTTGCCTGTTTGCTTGAACGGTTCCGTGCTAGCCTGGCACACACACCTGTGTATAAAGTCAGTATTCTCGCCGATTCCTAAGTCTCAACACAGGCCATTCATGTCTTAGATTTTGCTGCCAATATGTCCACATTGTGTTTCATTTCGCCGCAGATACAAGTTTTAAAAAGCAAACTGGAGAATGTTTAAAACGCATATTTTCCCACAGTCTGTTCATTACGACCACAAAGTGCTGTGAACTAATGTTCTAGGATGTGCATTCTTCGTGGATGTCGAACTAAATACAAGACTTTCCCTAGAACAGCATCACTAATACACAGCATATGAGCAAGACCCATTTGGTGACGAAATACTTCTCGTTGGCTGCATTTGCCCGAATTAAAATCAGTCGCCAAGTCGGAGTAGTGGATCAAGTTAACGGAAGAAACTGATTTCAGCACAAAACAGTCAGAGAGCCTGGAAACATCTCTGACGCCTCAATAACGATCCAGTTAACAAGACCCTCCATTCGAAGGGTAACAGTAAATGAAATTGCCCAGAACTATTAATAAATTGAAAATCTGACAACCGACACATCAAGTCGACATCTATTAACATGCGTACTTCTGCTACCAACCTAGACCTTTGTGTTTGGAACAGCCTCAGAGGGTGATTAGCAAGTGTGAAACAGGAAAGGCTGCTGGGTTTTATGACGCTAGGAACGTGGAGATAAAGAGATTCATTCTGAAACTTAAATGGATTTTATATCTTTTTAGTAACAACTTCCGCTCTATAAGGATCTCTAAGAGCTGGAGGAAAGTTCATGTAGTCGCTTTGCTTAAACCCAGTAAAGAGAATGTTCTTTGCAATCTGTATAAAATTCTGGACAGTAAATTCTGACCCGCTTGGCCAAAGCTGCTGACTCTGCGCTCATATCTCAACAGGCTGTTTTTAGACCTGGTATAAGCTGAGCTTGACAGATCCTCAGTCATATCCAGTACGTCGAAGAGGGATTTTAATCAGGTTTGATCAAAAGTGTGGCCTTTGTTGACATGTTTGCTGTGTACAGCAATGTAAACCACAAGTTACTCCTCAAAAAATCTACGACGTCCCTAATGACACTACACTCCTGGAAATGGAAAAAAGAACACATTGACACCGGTGTGTCAGACCCACCATACTTGCTCCGGACACTGCGAGAGGGCTGTACAAGCAATGATCACACGCACGGCACAGCGGACACACCAGGAACCGCGGTGTTGGCCGTCGAATGGCGCTAGCTGCGCAGCATTTGTGCACCGCCGCCGTCAGTGTCAGCCAGTTTGCCGTGGCATACGGAGCTCCATCGCAGTCTTTAACACTGGTAGCATGCCGCGACAGCGTGGACGTGAACCATATGTGCAGTTGACGGACTTTGAGCGAGGGCGTAAAGTGGGCACGCGGGAGGCCGGGTGGACGTACCGCCGAATTGCTCAACACGTGGGGCGTGAGGTCTCCACAGTACATCGATGTTGTCGCCAGTGGTCGGCGGAAGGTGCACGTGCCCGTCGACCTGGGACCGGACCGCAGCGACGCACGGATGCACGCCAAGACCGTAGGATCCTACGCAGTGCCGTAGGGGACCGCACCGCCACTTCCCAGCAAATTAGGGACACTGTTGCTCCTGGGGTATCGGCGAGGACCATTCGCAACCGTCTCCATGAAGCTGGGCTACGGTCCCGCACACCGTTAGGCCGTCTTCCGCTCACGCCCCAACATCGTGCAGCCCGCCTCCAGTGGTGTCGCGACAGGCGTGAATGGAGGGATGAATGAAGACGTGTCGTCTTCAGCGATGAGAGTCGCTTCTGCCTTGGTGCCAATGATGGTCGTAAGCGTGTTTGGCGCCGTGCAGGTGAGCGCCACAATCAGGACTGGATACGACCGAGGCACACAGGGCCAACACCCGGCATCATGGTGTGGGGAGCGATCTCCTACAATGGCCGTACACCACTGGTGATCGTCGAGGGGACACTGAATAGTGCACGGTACATCCAAACCGTCATCGAACCCATCGTTCTACCATTCCTAGACCGGCAAGGGAACTTGCTGTTCCAACAGGACAATGCACGTCCGCATGTATCCCGTGCCACCCAATGTGCTCTAGAAGGTGTAAGTCAACTACCCTGGCCAGCAAGATCTCCGGATCTGTCCCCCATTGAGCATGTTTGGGACTGGATGAAGCGTCGTCTCACGCGGTCTGCACGTCCAGCACGAACGCTGGTCCAACTGAGGCGCCAGGTGGAAGTGGCATGGCAAGCCGTTCCTCAGGACTACATCCAGCATCTCTACGATCGTCTCCATGGGAGAATAGCAGCCTGCATTGCTGCGAAAGGTGGATATACACTGTACTAGTGCCGACATTGTGCATGCTCTGTTGCCTGTGTCTATGTGCCTGTGGTTCTGTCAGTGTGATCATGTGATGTATCTGACCCCAGGAATGTGTCAATAAAGTTTCCCCTTCCTGGGACAATGAATTCACGGTGTTCTTATTTCAATTTCCAGGAGTGTATTTCAAGTACTTCAATTGCAAACGTAGTTAGCAACAAGAAATTCTTCGAGGAGTTTCAAGGATGTCGCAGCAGATGGAGACTACAGAGAAATGGGCTACCTCAGGGCAGCGTTCTGGCCCCTATAATGTACAGCACGTACCAATGACCAACCACTCCCACTACACACCAAACTTTTCCGCGGGTGGATGATCTCGGGTTGGCCATCCAGGAAAAGGATTTTCATCATGTTGAAATAGCCTGTCTCAAGCATTGGACGAATTACGACAGTTGCACAAAAGTAATAACTGCAGGCCTTATCCTACCAAAACGTAAGTCTGTGGTTTCCACTAAAAAGGAGACAGGCCAGCCAACGACTAAACATTTCATGGAATTGGTTCAGCTAAAAGTTTCTTTTCGTCTAAATAGTATTATACGGAAACTAAGGGGATCTAACAGGCTTCTCCATTGGTTTTGTGCTATTCTGTCGACGAATGAGATGTGTCACTCAAGTAGTGGATGCTTGACACCAGCTGAAGTGGAGCAGCTACATGTACTAAGAGGCGTCAGTCATGAAGCAGCTGCCCAAGCGAAAGGACATAGAGCTCTCATCTCTGTTATTCACCCGCTGTTTGGCCACTCGCCAGCACCGTCCCGTTCGAAGTCCTGAAAATGTTTTGTGAGAGACCATAACAACAACAACAATACAACAAAAGGCTAGGTATGTGGGAAAAGAGAGTACAGGAAGGTCCTCTAAGCTGGAAAAAGGCCTGAAGAAGAACTACCTCCTGGTCACAGTGATAACTGGTATACCTTGAAGTCCCTCAACAGACTGCGAATTGATGTTGGGCGGCGTAAAGTAAATCATGAAAAGTAGAGTTAGACTGGCAGTGTGTGGTAAGAACAGACAATGTCCCGCTTACGCTGCTGCCATTTGTGTCCGCCATCATGCACGGAAGAGGGTGTAATGCTTGCCGGCTCTAGTACCTTGGACGTAGGTTTTTGTGAGAAAACAATTTAATTTAATGTATGTTAGTTCGTCTGTCACTAGTTATGACTGTTTACTGATGTACATATACTTACAATTTTATGCTGACCCCAATGGCTTGGACGTAGCCCACGTGTGGTTGAAAGTCATTTAATTGGTATCAGCCGGCCGAAGTGGCCGTGCGGTTAAAGACGCTGCAGTTTGGAACCGCAAGACCGCTACGGTCGCAGGTTCGAATCCTGCCTCGGGCATGGATGTTTGTGATGTCCTTAGGTTAGTTAGGTTTAAGTAGTTCTAAGTTCTTGGGGACTAATGACCTCAGCAGTTGAGTCCCATAGTGCTCAGAGCCATTTGAACCATTTTCGCCAATTGGTATCATGTTTGCGTATTACCATGTTTAAATGTGTTAATGTCTATGATCCATACACACATATTTATAACATTGAAGTTTTTTGTTATTAGCTCCTTTGATACTGATGTCCTTCACGCGAATAAAAAAAAAAATTGCATTATACCGATTTGGGACGACACTATCAAATGGGCACGTAAAATTCCGCTTTATATTTCATTTTGGTTGTGACACGAAACAAATCGACGCTTTTCATTGGCAGTGAGCATCCAATAAAAACGTCATAAGCATTATTTGTTTCGGCTGACTTCAGTCACACATTACGCAAATTAAATTGTAAATATCTACAGAAACATCAGAGAAAATGTGCCTGTGATAGAATGTTAAGTAATGAATCTCAATGAAGCTTGTCGCCCTTTAGAATTCGCTGGTCCTCGGACGAAAAGGGTTCGCCGAATAACCAGGGCCAATAAACACATCGGCTGCGTACTACTTATGGCAGTAAATCGACAGAGTGATATTTAACTAGTAAACCGTAAGAATGAGTATCTCCAATAGGAAGATATCTTAGAAGTGGACCGCGAACTACACTCGTGTCCAAAATTAAAGCAACAAACCGCTGTTTCCCAGTCGTGTGCCTAATTAACGATGTAATCATACAAACCGTCCACAGGTGTCCCTACGATCGTGTTCTGCACGAAAGATAGCACTCCGATCATCGGACAACCACACCAACGATGATGTCAGGGGAGCTATCAAACGAGGTGATGTTTCCCCAGTAGTGCCACATCCACAATCGTTGTGTAGGCAGATACAGACCGTGCAATATGGCACAGAGGAGATGCCAACCACACTCCCTCTAGCGGAGGGACAAAAGAAAAGTGGAAGCAGGATTGTCGCAAACTGATATAGCGCCATGGCTTAATGTGAATCGTTATGTGTTTCTCGGATGTGGCTGAAGTTTATAGAGACTGAAACAGTATCCCAAAGACCAGTGCAGCGCCGACCACGTGTGACATCAGAAAGAGAGGACCGTTATTTGGCTGTAAGGCCACGACGGTACTGCCTTAGAACTGCACGGCAACTGCCGCCTGACTTCGTAGCATCCACTGGACGTGTCATATTGTGGCGAACTGTTTAGAGAAGGGTTCGGCAGAGTGGCCTTTATTGTCGGGGACCTGCCGTATGTCTACCTCTAACGCATCTTCACAGAACGGAAGCTACCTGGACCGTCGAATACTAGGTCAATTTTCTTTTCAAAGAAAAGTCCCAATTTTGTCTGGAGAGTTATTATCGCATCAGGAGGTAATGCAGAACACGATTTCGGTGTCCTAACATTAAGGAAAGAGACCGATATCGTGGCTCATCCTTAATAGTGTGGGCAGTGATCATGTTGACCACTCGAACATCTCTTTGTGAAACTATATGCTGAATGAGGAAGGTTTAACTGTTGTCAAGTGTCGTGACGAGGTCTTGCGACCTCATGTACGGTTTTTGTGAGGTGCTCTGCCCCACACTTGGAACTGAGCCACGATAATGCTCGACCTTATCAAGCTCAGGTGGTTGATGTTTTCTTGGGAACTGAAAATATTCCAAGCCTTTTGTGGGCTGCTCGCTCTCCCGATTTGAGTCCCACAGAGCACGTCTGGTACGCACTAGGGATTCAGCTTCCAGCAACTACTCTCCATAACTTGCAAACAGCTCTGCAAGAAGAATTGACGTTATTACCTCAACATCAGATCGATGACATCATTCACAGCACTTCTCGTCGTTGTAGGGCCTGTACTGCTACCAGAAGTGGTCACACCCCATACTGAGCACATTAACCAGTTGTCGAAGTGTGTGTGCAAATCCATTAAGTTGGAAAGAGAAAGAATATTTTTGTCTGACGTTATGCATAGAGCAGTTATTTGCGTTCTCAATTCATTACATTGTTTCTACTTTAGTATCAACTGATTACACTGTTTTGTGGCAAAATAAACGCAGTCCCACAAAATTTCCGTTTATTTATTTAATTCTAGACACCAGTGTATAATTATGAAGGCATACCACCCTTCATACAGATCAGACAGGTAACACACGCCGGCCAAGTGGCCGCGCGGTTCTGGCGCTGCAGTCTGGAACCGCAAGACCGCTACGGTCGCAGGTTCGAATCCTGCCTCGGTCATGGATGTGTGTGATGTCCTTAGGTTGGTTAGGTTTAACTAGTTCTAAGTTCTAGGAGACTAATGACCTCAGCAGTTGTGTCCCATAGTGCTCAGAGCCATTTGAACCATTTTTTGGTAACACACGTCGCTAGAGATGCGAAACGGAGGGAGCACGAGTTCAGTGTTCTGGATTACATACATTAGAAATGAAGATGCCGGTGTTTTGTAATTGCTATACCGGCTTCAATCCTTCCTACTACAGTTGCGTGGATGTGATAACAACGATTGACAGCTGTCACTGCGAATTCATAAAAAAAAAAGAACAGATTGAAGAGCTTTTTGTGGGTTTTGGGAAGTGAGTGAGACAAGTTGTTTCTTGTGAAACTCATTAAGGCTAATAGGAAAAGCAAAAATAATACTCTCACAGCTATCAGCACAAACCAGATTCTAAAATCCGATTAGATACTTTTCAAATAATAGCTATTATCCAGTCACCCTCACTTACAGGCATAAGGGTTTGTAATAGTTTGGTTGATTCTGGTTAATAAAAGACGTCACAGCACTCGGCGTATCTCGTCAAGGAAACTATTAAAAATATGAGTGTTTTATCTTCGTGATATTCAGCTATTGCTTTATTTGGTAATGGTCGAATTTAGGGCTTAAGATACGATCATATTGATTCTCATAGAAGTATCAGATACTATTGTTTTAAAATAAATGCTGCATAAATTACAGAGACTTGTGCTAGGTATTTAATATTTGTCGGTACTGTCTCATAAAATAGAGGTCTTAATAATAGCAAAGAACCATATCCTATACATATATACTACATTGATACAAGATATGTGTGATATGGGGCAAACTTCAGCGTTTTTCAATTTTTTTTTTTTTTTTGGTCAGATTTCGCGACCATATTCGCGATAGAGATATTGTCTGACCGTACCAACGTTGCAGACTACACGCTGCATTTATTATAGGCGTTTGAGTGAAAAGAATACGCAGCTGCACAAAATGCAAAATGTACATGCATGTAAAGTGCGAACAGTTGCGGTAACTTGGTATTCACAATTCCAAATTCACATCATTCACACCAATAAATTTTTGGGGCTGAAACAACTTGTGTGTGCCGTATTTTGGGTGAGACAAGGATGTACCTGCATTCAGACCAGAAGGCGTGTCCTGCTATAATTACAAGCTGTATGATGGTGAGTACCCAGCAAGACCACAGATAAACATACACACGTAGACGGCACCTGTTCCTATCGCGGTTGTGCTGGATTGCGAAGCCAACCTCAAAGTGATATGATGACAGGAATATAACCGAGTCCCGGTAATTATGCGGTCACCAAACTGGAGCGGACAGCCACGCTTTTGTTTTCTGAATAACAACGGAAACCAAGCAGTTATGTTTACAACTGAGTAACCTGGCGTGTTAAGGCTGCATGTGTGACGTTATAATTAACGTAATTTCTGCAGATTTCCCAGTATGAATATGCTGGTCATAGTTTTAGAATTTAGCCAGGTTAAAAACAATAATTAGTGTTGAAAATACTGCAGTTTCATTTCTTCTCTACATATACGACTTCCGCTTATCTATCACGTCCACGTTTCAAATAAAATAAGTGTTTATGATTTGTAACTTTACAAATCCGTTTTGTTGTACTTGTGGTCATCAGTGCGATGACTGACTTGATTAAGGTCTCCACGCTTCCGCAGACATCAGCATCTCTGTATAACTACTTCCGTCTGTTCACTGTAGTGAAGGCTCGGCTTCCCTCAGTAATTCTTAGCCCCTTCCCCCACACTTTCCTCGATTTCCAAACTGACACATCTCCGATGCATCAGGATGTGTTCTGTCAACCGATTTATTCTGTTACTTAATTTTTACTATGATTCATTTTGCTCTCACTTCACTCGCGAACCTCAACATAGATATCGGTTCTACTTTTACAGCTTTGAAAAAATAGAATTTTATTTGGAGAGGGACCTCCTCGCGCTAAACTCAAATTTTTGTTTTTTCTTTAATTTCCCAGACATGTTTCACTGAAGTTTCGGCAGGAAATGCTCTTTACTGCTTCTACACGATTAAAAATAAATTTCTAAGACCGCGTTCACAAATTTGAAAAAGACAAGTTTTCTCCCTCTCTCTCTCTCTCTCTCTCTCTCTCTCTCTCTCTCTATATATATATATATATATATATATATATATATATATATATATATATATATATACAACAAGTTGTGGTTTTCCGAAATTTTGTCTCCTTTTCATTGTAATTGTTTTCTTTTACAGTTTGTCATCTGCAACCGTATAGAACTTGGTGTAGATCAGTTATGTAGTTTGAAATTTTGCGACTGGGATCTTATCGTTATGCCTAAAATTAACTTGTTTTGTCTGGAAGACTGAGTGTGGGTGTGGGCAGGTGGAGGGGGGCGGGGAGTATTTGTGGGTTTGTGTGTTGACAATGCAGCAACACGTACCGACAAAACCGACAAAAACTAATAATTGAAGAAAACTATCAGATACGAAAAGCCACATTGGAAGAAAGCTAATAATGAACAAATACACACTTCTCTGCAACCTTCTCTGACCGTAAAGAACTATCAGGAAACATCAAACCAAATCGCTCTCTTCCTACACATCCCGCTACCGCTCATGCGCGTGCATACAAACAGTAAGGGCAATTTAAAAAAAAGTAAAAAATTTAAAAAGGAAAAAATGGTAATTAAATAAATAAAACTAGCACACTTTGACCTACGCACCCAAACACACACACACACACACACACACACACCCACACACCCACACACACACACACACACACACACACACACACAATCTTCCAGATAGAATTACTGTTAGGCATGATCATAACATCCCCAGTCCTAAAATATCAAGGTAAATAACTGTTCTACACTAAATTCTATGTGTTTGCAGATGACAAACTGACAAAGAAAACAACTACAACAATGAACATAACAATCCAGGAAAATCACATGAGGTAGCAAGCTATACACGAGGTCTTTTCGCGGTTTTTTAATAACGCATATACGAAAAGAGCCGCGAAATATCTGTTAGTAATGCCGTGCTTTGAATTTCTTTATCATCATTACCTTTTAACAAAGCAAAATATATATATTGAGATCTTATTGTTCTGTATCTGGCCTACAATTAAAGGAACGTTTTTTCGTGACTGTAACTCATTCTAAAAATCAACATATCTTCCCTACTTGATAGTTATTGAAAATTGAAATTACTTGGTTATGAACACTGATGTTACAGTTCGTATGATCGTTCAACAACAAAATTTTGCAGTGGATTTTGTTTCTCGGTAAAACACCATTCAGTGCCACGACTAGCACAAGAACATGAGACTCTTATTAAAAAAATACGTTTTCACTATAAAGTTTGCCAGACCAGAACGGAGCACAGCAAGATTCCTATTAGATTTTGACGGTACATTAACTTATTAGTACTGTGAGTTATATACTATCAGCAGCCCGCGTCAACCTGTAACACATCATAAAATCTGATGATCTGCACTGCAAGTCTGGAAGCTAAAAGGAATGATATTATTTTACTGTTACTTTACCGCTTCCTTGCGGTATGATAGACTATATTGGAAGTCGTTTGAATACGCCGCGGCAGCGGCTCTTTCGTTCGCCACGCAGCTCAGCACCACAGATAATATTTATATAACTGAAAAATGTCTCAACAGGATGGGATAATAGGCAAGCAAGCTTTAACAATTAATAATGCAAGTTTTCATTTACATAACTCTATTAAAACATTTAAATATTTCAATTGTTACACACCTTTATGAATTCACACGTAATGGCGTACATCTCTTAGTCTCGACAAAAGAATGCTACACTAGCGTTCGCTACTACGACACAGGATATCTTACTCGCTCGACTCCCAGATGAAGAAGACAAAGAAATTAATGTTCATCACGTATTATGTACTAGTTACTTATTTTAATCTTTGTTCGACATTTATCGTCTGTGGCGGTTTCATTACTCGCCGACGCAGATATTCTCAAAAATAAATAATAAAAAAATACATAATTTTATACAATAACACAATATGATACATATAATTTTCTCGTTACTACATAATATGTTGTTTTTGTTTCTTACTAGACGTTACAGTCTGTAAGAAAAATATCCTGAATTTTGTTCACAAATGTTTTTCAGGCTTACCTTTTACTTACTGCGAATGGTCTCCTTTGAAATACTCTCCTCCAGAAATGAACCGTCTGTCCCAATGGTATTTCCATTTCCGAAAGCAGTCTTGGTATGCCTCTTGCTCATTCTAGAATTTTCCTCCATCTCGTCTATACTTGCAAATCTTCCTCCTTTCAACGACTTTTTCTAGTTTGGAAATAAAGGAAGTCCCCTGGCGACCGGTCCGTAGAGTATGGGTGATGAGGCAGAACACTGATTTCGTGTTTGTGGACTAGCATTTCGATTTTTGTGCAATAGTCATGCACCAACAGGGATGAATGTGCGGGTGTGTTATCGTGATGCAAGACCCATGAATTGTCTCGCCACATTTCAGGCCGTTCCCTTCTCACATTTTCTTGCAGGCGTCTCAACACATACCGATAGTAGCTACGATTAACAGTTTGTCTCCGTGGCACGAATTCATGATGAACTAATCCTTCAAAGTCAAAGAAAACTATCAGCATGACTTTGACACTTAACCTGACCTGCCGAGCTCCTTTTGGGTCTTGGAGGACCGTTCACGATCCATATTGAAGATTTAACCTGGGTCTCAACGTCATAACCGTAAACCTATGTGTCATCAGCAATTATGGTTCTTTAAGGAACATCCCGTTGTCATTTGCGAGATGCAAAAGCTCTCCACATATTGTGAGGCAAAGGTCGTTATGGCCCTCAATCTTGAGCCGTGGGACGAACTTGATGGGAACACTATGCATTCAAAGATTCTCTGTCAGGATTTCATGACATGATCCAACTGAAATGTTACGTTCTTCTGCAATCTCTCGGACAGTCAGTCTTTGATTGGGACGCAAAACTTCGTTGACTTTCCTGACATGACCGTCTTGGTAGAAATTTAACTTCCGTCCTGTAATAATTAAACTGTGGGAAATATTTGTAACACACATTACAGGTTAAACACTCATCGCAGCAGGCTTCCTGCACAATTTTGGGTGTCCCTGTAAACGTTTTCTTGAGTTTCACTCTAAATTTAATGCAGACGTGTTGCTTCTCTAAGTGTGCCACTTGAAATTCACGAACTGTGAGACAGAACTTTCTTGCCGGCCTCTGTGGCCGAGCGGTTCTAGGCGCTTCAGTCCGGAACCACGCTGCTGCCACGGTCGCAGGTTCGAATCATGCCTCGGGCATGGATGTGTGTGATGTCCTTAGGTTAGTGAGGTTTAAGTAGTTCTAAGTTCTAGGGGACTGATGACCTCAGATGTTAAGTCCCATAGTGCTTGGAGACATTTTGAACAACTTTCTCATCAATACAGAGATGAACAATAGCTAACGGAAATACAACATTGAAACTTCTGGCAGTTATGTATTATACAGCGGCATGTGCAGGGGCGTGAGCCGCATTTCGCAACAGCACACCACTGGCGCGAAATTACGAATGTTCCGGAATTTTTGAATGCGCCTTAGATACAAAACTTCGTGTATTTTTCAAATATGTAAATAGGGGCTTAAAAATTCAAACTTATGTGTTTACATTCTATAGGATTTTGTCTGTTTGTGAGAGAAAACGGAACACATAGATTTCGAAAACTTTCTTCTCTCATAACATATACATTTCATGACGTATTCAATCGCTGAGGAAAACTGGCTGTTGGTTGGCTCTTTGTTGGGCATAATAGAAGTGTAGTGAAACACAACTTTTAAATTTTTTTTAAAATTAAATATTTGAAATAAAGAAAATCAATGTAATTAAATGCCACAGGAAACTATCTGGAGCTCAATGACAGCTACGTAACTAAAACTCAGTACTGAGGCACGTTATAAGCGATGCGTTATATAAAGTGCAGTGATGGACTAAGACTGTTCCAAAAAACAGAAAAAAATTACCGCTCTACTGGGAAGAAAATAACTGATTCAAATTATCAATAATGTTCACTGAAATGTATTATGCTTCCAGAATGAGATTTTCACTCTGCAGCGGAGTGTGCGCTGATATGAAACTTCCTGGCAGATTAAAACTGTGTGCGCGACCGAGACTCGAACCCGGGACCTTTGCCTTTCGCGGGCAAGTGCTCTACCATCTGAGCTACCGAAGCACGACTCACGCCCGGTACTCACAGCTTTGCTTCTGCCAGTATCTCGTCTACTACCTTCCAAACTTTACAGAAGCTCTTCTGCGAAACTTGCAGAACTAGTACTCCTGAAAGAAAGGATACTGCGGAGATATGGCTTAGCCACAGCCTGGGGGATGTTTCCAGAATGAGATTTTCACTCTGCAGCGGAGTGTGCGCTGGTATGAAACTTCCTGGCAGATTAAAACTGTGTGCCCGACCGAGACTCGAACCCGGGACCTTTGCCTTTCGCAGGCAAGTGCTCTACCATCTGAGCTACCGAAGCGCGACTCACGCCCGGTACTCACAGCTTTACTTCAGCCAGTATCTCGTCTCCTACCTTCCAAACTTTACAGAAGCTCTTCTGCGAACCTTGCAGAACTAGCACTCCTGAAAGAAAGGGTACTGCGGAGACATGGCTTAGCCACAGCCTGGGGGATGTTTCCAGAATGAAATTTTCACTCTGTAGCGGAGTGTGCGCTGATATGAAACTTCCTGGCAGATTAAAACTGTGTGCTCCACCGAGACTCGAACCCGGGACCTTTGCCTTTCTAGCACGACACCTGACAACCTCAACTACACACTGTTTGCACAAGAATGCTCGGTGAGGTCTGCCTGAAATAGAAGTGACTTACCTCTTGATCTACTTGCTATTTTTGTGTCTGGCGTACTGAAGTTCTCGAAAGCAAATACAAATCGGCCGATGCAGTAGGTAAGGATAAATAATCTACTCTAAATTCTGAAACGTCTGTTTGTCACAATGAGCTGTTACTGCATACTGCGTATGGTGTAATGCACACACGATAAAAATTCAGGACTTCACTATGACTCTTGGAGGCAGGTTCTACTTTGAAGAAAATCGTCTTTGAGAAATGAAACTCTAATTGTTGTCAGAAAGACAGCACAACATACGAAGACCCTAAGAATTACGAAATTCTCTCATTAGAAAAAAATTACAAAAATAAATTAAAAATTCCTCCAAAATCTACTCCATTAACATAAATAACAACAAACTGTTAAATGCATTTTCATCTCCAAAATAAAGTATTCGAGATAGCCTCTCCCAGATTCACAAGAAGAGATAACATTCACTGAAAAACTCAACTGCATGCTACTGTGCCTCAAATTAGAATGTCTCAGAGATGCACAACTGACTAATAACAAGTCAACCACAGATGAAGCTAAACACAGAGTTAAGGATCACATTCATTACTCATGCATTGCGCTCATCCATCTTCGTCCAGGTACAATAAAGACGAAGTATTTACAATAACAGGAAACGTAAGAGAATCCTACACAAGTAATAAAGAACATTTTTCCTGTTTTATAGAGAGACAATAAAAGCCCACTGGTGATGCTGATACCTCAACGGAACTTGTCAGGGAAGTAAAAGAAAATATAAAAATTGTATTTTTCTCAAGACGGACCCTCACCAATACCAAACTTATTTGTAACTAAACATGGACAGAGGAGCTTCAACGCCAAACAACGTGAAACAAGTCTTCACCGCCGGCCGGTGTGGCCGTGTGGTTCTAGGCGTTTCAGTCTGGAACCGCGTGACCGCAACGGTCGCAGGTTCGAATCCTGCCTCGGGCATCTGTGTGGTGTCTCTAGGTTAGTTAGGTTTAAGTAGTTCTAAGTTCTAGGGGACTCATGACCACTGATGTTAAGTCCCATAGTGCTCAGAGCCATTTGAACCATTTTTGAACAGTCTTCATCCAATTTCTTTTACCATGCCTATGCGTAACCTCATAGGTATGGTAAGTGGAATTAATGTATGGAAATTCGGGATTCACATAAATTAACTTCGATTTGGCTACAAACAAAAACTGCTTGCAGGTTCAAGACGTTTGAGTGGTTGGAAAATGATTCTGAAGTTCAAGAAGTGTAAGTCAGATCTCCGTTTCATTCGTCAGTGTGTAAGCAGCAAGCGACTGACATGGATGGTTTTCCTGGTTCACCAGGCAGTTGCAAGAAACGATCCCTCATTCGAATCGTGCAAGCAGAAGGCATCAATATCGTCGAGATTCATCGTCGATTGTCACATTTGTTTGGGTGTGGGAACATGAGTGATGAGGAAGTGGTAGAGATAATTCAAGACTGGTCGCACAGATTTCCATTGTGTAAAGGATCGAACAGGCATCCAGATGTGACTAATGAACTTCTACAAAATTATAGAAAATGTGCTTGTGAGTCGTTAGTTTGCAATTTCCGAAATTTTTGAAAATATTCCTAAGATTTTAAAAACCATTCCCCTTTAGCTTTGTCACAAAAAAGTTAGATTACTGTAAGTTTTGAGCAAAGGGGTAACAAAATCAGTAATTGGTATTTACAAACTTTCGACATTGATATTCATTTAGTGCTACCATGAAGAGGAAAGGAAATAATTTCTGAAGGGAATCGCGAATACCGACGAGACGTTGGTGCAGCGTGTGAATGTAGAGCGGACATAGACTGTTTGGATTGTTTCGCAGTATCCGTCATCCAAGAAGCTCAAGAAACCCAACACAGTCGAGCCGTGAAGAGATAATCACAGTTTTTTGCGAATGAAAAGGAATTTTGACGACAAATTCCATGAATGTAGCATGGGAGAATGTTTTAACATCACGTGTTTCTTGAAAGGCTATTACGAAACTCAGAACGTCAATTTGAAACAAACTACGAGGGATGGTTACCATAGGGATGAGTTTCACGATGACGCATAATCCCATACTGGGAGCGTTTTCAAGAACCACCCTATAAAATGACGTGGAAAAAGTCGTGGAATGCCTCCTAATATCGACTGGGACCTCCTTTTGGCCAACATAGCGCTGCTTCTCGACGTGACATGGACTCAACAAGTCGATGGGAGTCCCCTGCAGGAATACTACAGCATGCTGCCTCTATATCCGTCCATTATTGCGAAATCGTTGTGGGTGCACGACCTTGTGCACGAGCTGACCTTCCATGAATGATAGATGCATGGCCAAATTATTTGCTCGCATTGTCCATAATTTTCATCAAACCAATCGCGAACTATTATGGCCCAATAACATGGGCGCTTTGTCGTCAATAAAGATTCCATCGTTGTTTTGCAACATGAGGAACACGAAAGGCTGCATGTGGTCTCCAAGTAACCGCAAATAACCATTAACGGCCAATGATCGGCTCATTCGGACCACAGGACCCAGTCCATTCCGTGTAAACAGAACAAACACCATTAATGAGCCGCCACCAGTTTGCATAGTGCCTAGCTGATAACTTCGCTCCGTCTAGGGTCCAACCGATATGGTCACGAGCACAGGAAAGGAGATGCAGGCGATGTCGTGCTGTTGGCAAAGACACTCGTGTCAGTCGCCTGCTGCCGTAGAACGTTAACGCCAAATGATGCCGCACTGCCCAAAGGGATACTTTCGTCGCATGTTGATTTCTGTGGTCATGCTAGCTTGTCTGCTACCACTGACAATTCTACGTAAAGTCTCTGGTCTCGGTCATTAAGTGAAGGTCGTTGACAACTGCGTTGTGAGAGGTAATACGTGAAATTTGGTATTCTGCAGGTCTCGGAACACTGAATTCCGTAACGATTTCCAAAATGGAATGTACTATGCATCTAGCTCCCGTTACCATTTAGAGTTCAAAGCCTGTTAATTCCCGTCTTCCGGCCATAATCACCTCGGAAACCTGTGTACAAATAATAGCTCCACCAATGGATCCCACTTTTATATCCGGCATAATCGGTGCTACTGCCATCAGTACATGTGCATATCACTATCTCGTGACTACTCTCACCTCAATGTAGTCCATACTTAGCACCAAATGAGTGTCACCTCTTCCTCTAGCTAAAGGCCTTACTGGATTCTCAGCACCTCATGACTGACGGTGAACTCAAGGAAGTCGTCAAAAGCTGCCAGAAACACCCAGCGACATCATTCTTTGATGAAGCGCTAAACAAAGTGACCTCACGAACGCGTGGCAAGAAATATATATATATATATATATATATATATATATATATATATATATATATATATAAATAAATATGTTTTATAATAACCGATGAGATGTTAAGAGTAACCGTCATATAGACATTCATAAGAAACTGAAAAATAAACAGCTGCCCTGTGTGAGGGGAGCCCTCTTGTACCACGGTGTCGGTGGGTGTGAGGAGTCGTACCCGAAGTCGACTGCGTGACATCATTCTGTATTTGTTTCCTCTCCACATAAAAGGAACTAATTTTACAAAAATAACCTCCAGAAGCTCCATAATACTCTTAAATACAGGCCATTTTTATGTAAACTGGGTTTCTGTTTTGTCGTGAAAAAGAACTGACATCGGAAATGAGATTTACATGCAGTTTGCGTTCCATCATTACGAGACCTTTGTTAGCCACACGAGACTGCGTGGACAAGGAAGGGCTGGATTTTAATTTGATGAGGCTCTGTGCGCTACCGCAAGGAAAACTAAAGTGACGGCAGCATTCATTGAAGCTACTGCGGAAACTGCTGCAATATTTCGGTCTTATTACACCACTGCAACTTTCCACGTAAAGACATACATGTTTCCTCTCCATTACTAAATACAGTGGTCTTCTCATTCCTATATCTAAATATATCGTGAAGGTAAAATGGCAATTTTTTGAAAGGCCGCAAGTTCATATTCACGTGAGATACTCTGCCTGAGAAAAAATCTGAACCACTCAGAAAGGGAAGAGGAAACCAAATGAAACTTCACAAACTGAAAAATGGCACTACTATTTTGTCGCATAAGAGGTAACACACGAGTATGCAGGATGTCCATGTCACGATTCCGCCGTTGAGTTCTCTCGATCGCCTCCAACTGTGATCTGAACTCATACCCAATATCCCCCGCACCATGACGCTATCAGTAATGACCTATGCCTCTACAAAATACTGGAAGAATGGGACCTCTCCCGACGTCACCGTTATACGAGGGCTATTCGGAACCTGAGAAACAATCGGTCGCGAAATGGAAACAACTGTGAAAATCCGACGTGGATTTTTACAGACGTTTTGGGCAGTTTCTCTAGTATGCCCGTCGACAGCATCAAGACGCTCTTTTCAGTTGTGAGCGCACTGTGAGCTACTGAAGGTGCCTTCAACAACAATGTCTCCCGCCAAGGAGGAGGGTCCGCTGGAGGCTTCGCCTTAATGAATGCAGCCCACCTAACACAACTGCCATGCACTTTCTTCCTCATGGCAATTATCAGTCGTACTGTGCAGCGGCAGTGAAGACTCTACTGCAGCCTTTTCGATGGCAAATGTTCTATCACCCACAACACAGCCGTAATTGGCTCGTCCGGAGTATCATCTCTGTTCACATGCTGAATACGAAGACAACACTTAGGCGCATGCTACGAGCTATAGACCAGCGTAGAGTATTATCGGAAAGCACAGGCCACTGCCTTCTATGATGATGGTGTTGGAAATTTGGTATAAAACCCCGGTAAATGTCTAAGTCGGAAAGACGACTATTTAGAGAAGTACCTGGCGGTTGTAGCTAAATGTCCAAAGAAAACAGTTCTGATTTTGACTGTGGTTTCCATTTCATGACCGATCGATCCTTACTTTCCGAACAAGCCTCGTACTTGCTGACGTTGCTCATTCGCTGTAGAGCACAACTACGATTCTTCGCATAATACACCGTGACGCCAGTCATGAACAACTAAGGCTTAGGGTTAGGGCATCACTCCTGAGGCAGCAGTTTCTTTTGTGGTGTTAACGGAAACCTGCACGTGGGATGGTAGTTCTCAGCTTCTGCTAGTATCCCCCCCCCCCCCCCGCCCCCAGCCCCCCACCCAATGTTGCCGAATGAAATAGAATACTGCAGATAATCCACCACTTGTTGTAGCATGGCAGGCGCAAATGTGAAAGGATCCTTGGTGTACAATACGGTGGTTAGATGTGGTCGACGTAAACTTGACAATATGTATGCGTTCCCCCATGTTCGCATGCAGTACAATATCAGCAAACTGTCCCCTCAAAATGCCCCATAAATCTGGATATTGCAGGATTTGACCATCCGGCCAAATGGTGTCCTAAAATAAGACCCTTTTCAAACTCTGTCACGTGTGGATAATGCTGTCCCACGTGAGTACGCGGCATCTAAGTATCCTTCGTAGTAATCACTCGACATGTGACGACACTGTTCACGCCCCTCATATACCCTATCTAACCTGATGACAGCGCTGAACATGAGCAATACTAATGCACTCTAGGAGCAGTTCTTCATGTCACATGGAACAGCAAATCGAGTCATCTACAAACACGCTAATGATGTTAACGAAGTTAACTTCGTATGTTACCGTGAGTTCTGTGTCCTTCACTTTCTTTGTTATCCAACATATATCGTGAAGGTAAAGAGGAAATTTGTAGGCATTTGCAACCGCATGAATTCAAGTGGCTCAAATGGCTCTGAACACTATGGGACTTAAATCAGAGGTCATCAGTCCCCTAGAAATTAGAACTACTTAAACCTACCTAAGCTAAGGACATCACACACATCCAAGCCCGAGCCAGGATTCGAACCTGCGACTGTAGCGGCCGCGCGGTTCCAGGCTAAAGCGCCTAGAACCGCTCGGCCACTCCGGCCGGCGCCTGAATTCAGCTTTTTCTTCTAATATATCGGTCACATCTACATCAACATGGATACTCTTTAAATTACAGTTACGTGCCTGGCAGAGGGTTCACCAAACCACCTTCACAATCGTTATCTATCTTTCCATTCTCTAAAAGCGGGGGGGGGGGGGGGGGGGGGAAGAACGCCTATATTCTTTCGTCCGAGCTCTGACTTCCCTCATATTATTATGATGATCGTTTCTCCTTATGCAGATGGGCATCAACAAAATATTTTTCGGCATTCGGCGGAGAAAGTTAGTAATTGAAACTTCGTGAGAATATTCCGCCGCAACGAAAAACGCCTTTATTTTAATGGTATACATCGCAAATCCTGTCTCATGTCCATAACTTTCAGTCAGTGGCGTAAAGAAGATGCTCGGCGGCTATTTGGGAAGAAGAGTGAGCACCGGGGCAGCGCTGTGGCCGCCATGGTAGGAGAAAAGCATACGGATAACGCCGCAGACTGTGTGGATCGGTGCTTAGTCAGGTCGTCCAGTCAGTGTTGTTCCTTGTGCCTGCAGAACTCCTCTGACTGAAGTGCACAGAAAGCGCCTGTACCTCGTACCGTGTGCCCTTTACTTTAGACCCCGCTAGTGAAACAGTCTTATTTAGTCGACGGTCCTTTCTGTCAAAATTTATATCGAAATGGATATGGGTGTTAGCTGACAGTGCTTAATGACACTTAAAGAATCCATTGCTTTCATTTCCTTTTTTTAACAATATTTAGTTGCCTGTTTTTAGCTTTTGAGCATATTTTATTATTCTTTCTTCATATCATGGATATTTATTGTGGGTTGGTGTTTACCGTGGGTGGGTTGAGGTGGTGGGCTGTCGTCAGGATGTTATCCAGTAGCTGCTCAAGAGAACGTCATTAAAAGTCACACACTGTGTTAGAAAACAACCGCTGGCAATCGTAGCGTCGTCTCACAGTAGTAACACACCACCGGAGTGTGCTGACAGTAAGAGGCCGGTGGTGCTGAGGCAACAGGCCACCAGTGGACATCTGGCAAGACTTTCCGAAGTGCTAATGCGGGACGCCAGAAGAAGAAACACACCATCCCGTCATAACTCCACAGCTCAGGGCAGGCCAGGCCCTCAGGTGCGGAAGCCCACCGTAATTCTTGCACAGAAACACAGCCCTACCCGCTGGTGCCAGCCCTCCCGAGCGGAGGCGTCCTGTGCCATCTTGTGGAAATTTGCAAAACAGTGTCGCCCATGGCCTGGCATGGACCTCCCCTCATGGTGCTGTCAGACTGCTATGCCTTTAGCTAAAATTAATCTGTGTTTATACAGTTTTGGTGCCCACTTGTTGTGCTGAGGCACTGCTTCTAACCATGGATACTGATCAAGGTGGTGACCAAATAATGTCTCGCCTGCTTATCACTCCCATGAGTCCAGCACCTTTCTGTTGCGTCGTTGCTATTACGAGCGTTGGTCTCTGGCCCACGGTTCGTAAACCAGATATATCAGTATTTTGGTCAGCTCTGCGCCTCCTAGTTTCTGCTGGCTAAATGCGACGGCTGTGGCAACGCTTCTATTTCATTCCGTAGCACCTAAAAAGATTGGTGGTGAAAAAGTATAAGCGTGTTATGGCTAAAATAAATTTTATTTTGCAACTACGTAACTCCAAGACACTTTCACTCCACAGCCCATTGTTACGATAAAAATTTCTCCTAATCAAAATTCAGAACTCACATGAGGACGAAAGGGGACATTATACAACACAATTCGGTTCTGTAATTACTACAGTACAGTACTTACTTCAACGATTTTCATACAAAACTTCATTTAGAATGCATCACTCGTGTGCATAAGATCGTTCGGCAGGCAGCTTAGATGCCTCTTCTCTAAGTTCTCTCAGTAGTGTTTCGCGAAAAGATTTCCATGGATTTCCATTTGATTTTCCCAGGTGTCTCCCCAACACTTACGTGTTGTTCGAACCAACCGACTACAAATCTAGCCGTCAGCCTCTGAATTGCTTCAATGCCATTCTGCAATTCGACCTGGTACGTTTCCAGAACACTCCAACAGTACTCAAGTATAGGTCGCAACAGCGTCCTGTATGCGGCCTTCTTTACAGGTGAAGCACTCTTTCGTAAAATTCTCCCAATGAACAGATGTTTATCATTCATCTTCCCTACCAGAGTTCTCACCTGCTTGTTCCATTATATATCGCTTTGCAACGTTATGCTCAGATATTTGAACGACTTAATGGTTCAAGTAGGACACTAGCAATACTAAATATTAACGTTACAAGTTTATCCTGCGTACTCATGCGAATTAACTTAAATTTTTCCACATTTAGAGTTAGCTGACATTCATCAAAGCACCTACAAATTTTGTCTAAATCTTCTAGTGTCTTCCTACAGTCACTCAACTTCGACACCTTACCGTACACCACAGTATCATTCAGCAAACAACCGCAGATTGCTGCCCACCAAGTCCGCCAAGTAATATATATACAGGGTGATTCAAAAAGAATAACACAACTTTAAAAATGTGTATTTAATGAAAGAAACATAATACAACCTTCTGTTAAACATCATTACAAAGAGTATTTAAAAAGGTTTTTTTTTCACTCAAAAACAAGTTCAGAGATGTTCAATATGGCCCCCTCCAGACACACGAGCAATATCAACCCGATACTCCAACTCGTTCCACACTCTCTGTAGCATATCAGGCGTAACAGTTTGGATAGCTGCTGTTATTTCTCGTTTCAAATCATCAATGGTGGCTGGGAGAGGTGGCCGAAACACCATACCCTTAACATACCCCCATAAGAAAAAATCGCAGGGGGTAAGATCAGTGCTTCTTGGAGGCCAGTGATGAAGTGCTCTGTCACGGGCTGCCTGGCGGCCGATGCATCGTCTCGGGTAGTTGACGTTCAGGTAGTTACGGACAGATAAGTGCCAATGTGGTGGCGCTCTATCCTGCTGAAATATGAATTGTTGTGCTTCTTGTTCGAGCTGAGGGAACAGCCAATTCTCTAACATCTCCAGATACTGTAGTCCAGTTACAGTAGCACCTTCGAAGAAAAAGGGACCAAAAACTTTATTGGCTGAAATGGCGAACAAATGTACAACTAAATGAAACTTTATAGCTCCCTTAATTCGCCGACAGATAGTGCTTAGCTCTGCCTTTTGTCGTTGCAGAGTTTTAAATTCCTAAAGTTGTGGTATTCTTTTTGAATGACCCTGTATAAAGGACAGCAGCGGTCCTATTACACTTTCCTGAGATACTTCTGATGACACCCGTGTATCTGATGAACATTCCTCGTCGAGGACAACGTACTAGGTTTTGGTTCAAATGGCTCTGAGTACTATGGGACTCAACTTCCGAGGTCATCAGTCCCCTAGAACTTAGAACTACTTAAACCTAACTAAGCTAAGGACATCACACACATCCATGCCCGAGGCAGGATTCGAACCTGCGACCGTAGCGGTCGCGCCGTTCCAGACTGAAGTGCCTAGAACCGCTCGGCGACATCGGCCGGCCGTACTAGGTTTTATTACTTAACAAATCGTCGAGCCACTCACACATCTGTGAACTTACTCATGTACCTTCATATCAGCCTGCAATAAGGCAATGTGTCAAATGCCTTCCGGAACTCTATAAATATGGCATCGTCATGTTGCCCTTCATACATAGTTCGCAGTATTTCATGTAAGAAAGGGGCAAGCTGAGTTTAGCACGAGCGACGCTTTATAAAACCATGTTCAATCATGGACACAAGCTTCTCAGTCTCTGGAAATTTTATTGTATTCGAACAGAATATGTTCATGGATTTTGCAGCAAACCGAAGGTAGGGATGTTGGTCTGTAGCTACACAGATCCGTTCTTTTACCCTTCTTATGGACTGGAGTCATCTCCGCTTTAGTCCAGCCGCTTAGTACTGCAGCTTTGAGACGGAGTAGACAACTCCCAGCCGTCCGCCCCCGCCTCTGTTCTTCAGGACTGGCCACAGGCCAACTGAACATCGACCACCTTTCCTCACGCTTCCTATTACAATTGTTTTATTCGACGACCTGCAATGGCAGTCGATCTATACGCCCACTCAAAGTGAAAACACCGCTATTCCGTACTGTCACAGTATATTTAAGGTTGAATGTAATTCTCTTTTTTTTATTTCGGTACTCCCATCGCATGGCCATCCTCGAACATCTTTGACCAGGCTCCACTTCTTACGTAAGTGCAATGCAATTCCTGTGACTGCTACATTTGCAAAAAGAAACCAATGATTGTATATCAGTTTGGCTTCAAAAAATTAAGATACAGAAGGATCAATTTCTAACTTGCACTTATTTGCTAGTGACAGTTGAGCAGTACACAGAAACAATTTCTCTATACTCCTATACGACCTGCACAAAACACTGTGCTCTATGCCCTACAAAGATTCAAGATGAAAATAAACAGAGAACTTATAACATAGTAAAAATCTTGCTTAGACAATTATCAAAACAAATACTAAAGTGATGAAAGATAACAAAAGAAGAGAATCTTGTTATACTTAAAGATTATGGAAAATAAATGAAGTGCTTATGCTCTTACAGAGGTGGATATATGTCAGCAAATGAAGTTTATAAGATTCTGTGTACTTGTGGAAAGGTCTATACTGGAACTACCAAGAGAAGCGTGAATAAAAAGCTGAGAGAATATAGAAGTCTTTGCCGACTAGAAAGAACAGAGAAATCAGCTGCAGCAGAGCAAGTTCTTCAGTCAAGAAATGAAGTTTTCCGAAACCGAAATTTTATCTACTATGACAAATTGTTATTAACGGCTATACCGAGAAGCTATCGAAATACATAAACACAGTGATAATTCTAACAGAAAAGAAGAAGTCATGGAACTCAATGATACGTGGACAGTGACTCTGCAGTCCCGACAGGTAAGTTCTTATCCTTTTATATCTGACAAAAATTGTCTGTGCTGATCAAGTGTAAGTTCGACCACGCGCATCTTAAACACTATTTATGCCCTCTCCGACTTCATTCGGCCAGACTCAGAGTCACCAGAAGCACCTGCGAAGATTTACAGTGCAGCTCTCGACTAAACTTCAAAAACCGAACAGTTTCTTCAACCACGGCTACTCAAGCCAGAACACTCGTCAGCAACTATGACATCCAGTCGTGAAAGCGTTCATTGAATATCAGATGAGCAATAAATTACAATAATTTATTGAATGAAGTTATACCATAGTTAACTGCAGTACGAGTATTATGTGCGGCAACATACCAACATACTTTATCGATCAAGTGCATTGATGTGTCTTTGAACCTCGTAATAACCCTAAATCGAGTGAACGACGACTAAGATCACTTGCATAATGTCTGTTTGCTCTTTTTTATTTTTAGTTTTATCTATTTATTAAATTTTTTTTACAGTTACTGTTTTAAGGCCTGAGACACTCGTTACGTAACTATCTTGAAGTACTATCTTCGGATGCTATCTAACTGCTAAATGGAATCGCGTGACAGATTAAATATGTATTTTCCGGATGGATGTTCTATTGGGAACTGTTTACGTGACGTAAGGTGAATTCCTAACAAATTCTTTGTTGTGTGCAACTTCTCAGGACTCTAAGCTCAGCTATGTTTGCCCCTGAATGGTAGGTAGCTTGGCATTACGTAGGCTGTCTCGTGTCGCCTATTTGGAAAGGTATTTTTCATCTCGAATAAGGAGATTGCCTGGACTGCTTTTCCGTTTCGCTAACTACAACGGTACCACAGCACTGACTGTTACTTTCATTCTGCTATCATGTAGCGTAGTCACATCTCGTCGCCCGTAACAACGGCAAAACAAACGCCCCTCGTCTTGTTATCACCAGTCCGAAAGCACTTGACCATTTTCCATTTTTTATATTTTTGTGGTGGTGTGATCACCTACTTTGCGTACAGTCTGAGGTTCCAAGCTGTCGTGACAGTCGTGTAATTAGTGATGAGTTCAGGATCGATAAATTCAATATCGAGGGCATCAACTGTTAATCATCGATCAAATGGCAGATTTTGATTCATCTGTTGCACGATTTCATCGCTGTCCTTACTGTGCCTCCCACGCCGTTCTTCAACATGCACCTTATTCCGATCGCCTTTAAAATCTCGATACCACTGTCGAACTTTTATTGCACACATTACTACAAACTCATAAACTAGACACAACTACTAACGAATCTGAACAGCTGTAGGTTCCTTTGAACACAAAAGTGGAAATACAGCACATGCTTGCCAACTAGACGATGCTACTATTTTCGAAACGGTAAATTTTTTTGTTTAACGCACAGCAGAATGACAACTCAAAGAAATCAGTGACATTTGTAGCTTCGTAAACGATCAAAAGATGGCACTGAATTTATGCCACTTCATCCTCAAATATCGACAATAAGCTATAAGCAACCAGGTCTTACTTTCAGAATATGCCTTGTATTTAGCGACGAACGAATCGACATACAAAAAAAGGTCACATGATAACGATTTCGTTCCAAGCAAACTGACTAGTAAATGACGAGGAAAATGTCGATGAAATACGACGAACGGCTGAGAGAGACAGCAGTAGAGCCATGGGAGAAATGACCAGAAGAGTTTAAGATATAAATAGATGAAATACGACGAACGGCTGAGTGAGACAGCAGTAGAGCCATGAGAGAAATGACAAATGTTTTAAGATGTAAATAGGCGAAGATGGAGGAAACTTTATCCAAAAGGGTACCTTCTGTCAGAAGTCGACAAAGATGAGGTATTCTGTCTCTGTGACTGACAAAGGAGGCAATTCTCCTTTCTTATTGGCCCTCATAAGAGTGACTTCCATGAATACTGGCGAAGAAACACCGTTAGTTCAACTTTGCACACTCGATGCTAGAATAACAACAATCAAGACGAAAGCCGGCAGCAACTATTAGAACTACATCTCCTAAATTCTCTTCGACTCCTAGAATGTTCCTGTTTCTACGTAACACTACCAATGGTAATAATCGTTAAAGCTGTATTCGAGGGAAATTTCCCCAAATGCCTCATTTCCTACGGAGAGTTGACCTACATGAATGCCAAGACATTATTCAAATGTCACAAATATTGTAATCACAAATATTGTAATTACTGAAACGCTGGAGAAATTATTTCGGCAAATTATGCTGAGTCTATTATTAATTTCGACACTGGAACAACAAATCAATACCAAGCCATAATTTAAACGTTTATTGTTTTCATTTATCGGGCGCTTTTGTTACCCTTTTCCATGAAATCTATAACATAACGGAAGATAAAATTTCTATTTACAGAAAATTCGAAATGAAGGCTTTCTTCAAAGACGGTGATGTTCGTAGAAAATCTGCTATGACAAACGATACTGCGTGAATTGAACACAAAACGTAAATGTAGGCAAACATCGTAGGTATGAAGTTAGATATGATTCATGTATATACATTGCTCACAATTTTCGTCATGCAACTATCGATAAGCACTAAATAAGTGTGTTACCACCTCGCATGCAAACTATCCTTATAACGAATCGGCTGTGCAGTGCATGATGATACCATACTTCCAAAGGCAGACTGCGCCTCGGAGGATCATTATTCTCCTCCGTCGAGTCCATAACATGAGGGCATGTCATATATTCTTGACGCTCTTGGATGAAGATCCTCAGTGTTGAATCTGTTAGAAACTTCCGCCGCACTTATGAACGGGAGAAAAGACGAACGTTTAATAGCTGGACGGTCTACGTGAGTTTTACTTACGCCTAGTCCATCAGTACAGTTCGTCCACTATAAGACACCTCGACGACATCGGACCGTGACAGCTATCCCGGCAGTATGCTGTTGTTTTCAAGGTGTCCCACTGCATAAGCCTTTGTGTATAATACTCACGTACAGTTGACGCTACTCGACTGCGGTGTCGCTGATTTATGTTAGGCGGTTCTGACCTCCTTCATTTTGGTCACGATGTAACCAAATTTGATGTTACTTGTTCTACTTGTTATCGCTAGTAACTGCCAATTTTTATATTTTTACCCTAAATTTAGGACACCTATGTAGATAACACATGAAATCCAGACAAAAGTCTTGTAGTTCTGATGGTTTTCGAACTTCCATCCTCTACTGAATGGAATACTAGATGGCTGGGAAAGTATTATATCTGGCTAACATGAATGCTGCACGAACCCGTGGTCTAGGGGTAGCATCTTTAATTTATAGTTAAAACGTATTCGGTGCCGGGCTCGAAACCCCTCGCCGCTTAAACTTTGATTAATAATCAGCCGAATCCTCCCGCCATAAGAAGTCACCACTCATTCTGGCAACGGCGTTGTCGAAGACGGCAGAGGAGCGGACAGAGTTTCAGGACACTCTCTTTTTCTATGGGTGGGAAACTGCCCCTACAGGCGGAAGAATCAGCAATGACCAAAGGCATGAGGATGCAGAAAGCAATGGAAACCACTGCATTAAAGACAAATAACATGTATGCACAGAACATGCGGCCTGTAATTGAAAAAGTGTCATGATGATCTTTCCATAACCAAAGAATCCGGAAAAGTCCCCCATTCGGATCTCCGGGAGGGGACTGCCAAGGGAGAGATTACCATGGCAAAAATATTCAATAATCAATGGAAGCATAACGTTCTACGAGTCGGCGCGGAGAATGTCAGTAGCTTGAACGTGGTAGCAAAACTAGAAAATGTGAAAAGGGAAATGGAATGATATGGTAGGGATAAGTGAAGTGAAATGGAAAGAAGACAAAGATTTATGGTCAGATGAGTATAGGGTAATATCAACAGCAGCAGAAAATGGTATAACGGAAGTAGGAATCGTTATGAATAGGAATGTAGGGCAGATAGTGTGTTACTGTGAACGGTTCAGTGATTCTTATCAGAATCGACAACAAACCAACACCGACAACGCTACTTCAGGTATACGAGCCGACGTCGCATGCTTAAGATGAAGATATAGAGAAAGAGAGTGAGGATTGTAAAAGGGTAATACATTATATAAAGGCACACGAAAAATTAATAGTCATGGGAGATTAGAATGCAGCTGTAGTGGGAGGAGTAGAACAAAAGGTTATAGGTGAATGTGGGCTTGGGATAAGGAATAAGAGAGGAGAAAGACTAACTGAGTTTCAGCTTGTAATAGCGAATACTATTTTTTAGATTACATCATTGTCAGACAGAGAGTCCAAAATCAGATACTGGATTGCAAAGCGTACCCAAGAGCAGACATAGACTCAAATCACAATATAGTAGTGCAGTGTAAGACATTAGTCAGGAAGAATCAATACGAAAAAAAGTGCGATACGGAAGTAGTGAGAAATGACGAGATACCGTTGAAGTTCACTAAGGCTGTAGATGCGGCAAGAAGGAATAGCTCAGTAAGCAGTACAGTTGAAGAGGGAAAGACACCTCTGAAAAGGGCCATCACAGAAGTTGGGAAGGAAAACGTTGGTAGAAAGAAGGTAACTGCGAAGAAACCGTGGGTAACAAAATAAATACTTCCATTGATAGATGAAAGGAGGAAGTACAAAAATCTTCCGGGAAACTCAGTAATAGAGAAATCCAAGTCGCTTAGGAATGAAATAAATAACAACTAGAGGGAAACTAAGACGAAATGGCTGCAGAAATAATGTGAAGACATCGAAAAAGAAATGATTGCCGGAAAGACTGACTCAGCACACAGGAAAGTCTTCGGCGACATGAAAAGCAAGGGTGATAACATTGAGAGGGCAACGGGAATTCCACTGTTAAATGCAGAGGAGAGAGAGCAGATACGTGGAAAGAATACACTGAAAGCCTCTATGAGGGGGAAGATTTGTCTGATGTTATAGAAGAAGAAACAGGAGTCTATTTAGAAGAAATAGGGGACCAGGTATTAGAATTCAGAAGAGCTTGGGAGAACTTAAGATCAAATTAGGCAGAAGGGATGGATAACATCCCATCACAATTTCTAAAATCAGTGGGGGAGTGGCAAGAAAACGACTATTCACGTTGGTGTGTAGAATGTATGAGTATGGTGACATACCATCTGACTTTCGCAAAAGCATCGTCCACACAGTTCCGAAGACTGCAAGACATGGAAAGTGCGAGAAATTCCACACAATCAGCTTAACAGCACAAGCATCCAAGTTGCTTACAAGAATAATACACAGAAGAATGGTAAAGAAAATTGAGGATGCTCTAGATGACGATGAGTTTCGCTTTACGAAAGGTAAAGCCACGAGAAAGGCAATTCTGACGCGGTTAGGAATGGGAAGCAAGACACGTTCATAGGATTCGTCGACCTGTAAAAAGCATTCTACAATGTAAGATGGTGCAAGATGTTGGAAATTCTGAGAAAAGTAGGGGAAAGCTATGGGGAGAGACGTGTCGTATACAATGCGTACAACAGCCAAGAGGAAATAATAAGAGTGGACGACCAAGAACGAAGTGCTCGTATTAAATGGGTGTAAGAAAAGGCTGTAGCCTTTCGCCCCTACTGTTCAATCTGTACATCGAGGAAGCAATAATGGAAATAAAAGAAAGGTTCAATAGTGGAATTAAAATTCTAAGTGAAAGAATATCAATGATATGATTCGCTAATGCAATTGCTATCCTGAGCGAAAGTGAAGAGGAATTATATGATCTGCTGAACGGAATGAATAGTCTAATGAGTATAGAGTGTGGATTGAGAGTAAATAGAAGAAATACGAAGGTAATGAGTAACAGTAGAAATGAGAACAGCGTGAAACTTAACATCAGGATTGTTGGTCACGAAGTAGATGAAGTTAAGGAGTTCTGCTACCTACGCAGTAATACAACAACAAGGAGGACATCAAAAGCAGACTAGCAATGGCAAAAAGGGCATTCCTAGCCAAGAGAAGTCTACTAATATTAAATATCTGACTTAATTTGAGGGACATTTCGAGAATGCACGTCCAGCGTGTAGCATTATATAATAATGAGACATGGACGGTGGAGAAAACGGAACAGAAGAGAATCGAAGGATTTGAGATGTTTTGCTAGAGACGAATGTGGAAAATTCGGCAGAATCGGAGCGGAAAGGAATATGTGGAAAACACTGATAAGGAGAAGGAACTGGATGATAGGACATTGTTAAGAGATGACTGAATGACTTGCATGGCAATAGAGGGAGCTGTAGAGGGCAAAAACTGTAGAGGAAGACAGAGATTGGAATACATCCAGCAAATAATTGAGGACGTATGTTGCAAGTGCTACTGTGAGATGGAGAGGTAAGCACATGAGAGGAATTCGTTGCAGGCAGCATCAAACCAGAAAAAAAGGAATGAAAGAAAGAAAGAAACAAAGAAAGAATAAAATGAAGGCTAGAAATCGCTGCAAAACGTCAGCATACTCAGATCATTATAATTCAAGTGTAGTAATCATTCAGTTTTAGTTATCATCTCGGATAAATTCGGCAGGTTTGATTAGACTTCGCACTCTGAGGGACGTGTACAAACTTGATTATGTATACATGGTGATCCATTGATCGTGACCGGGCCAAATATCTCACGAAATAAGCGTCAAACCAAAAAATTACAAAGAACGAAACTTGTCTACCTTGAAGGGGGAAACCAATTGGCGCCATGGTTGGCCCGCTAGATGGCGGTGCCATAGGTCAAACGGATATCAACTGCGCTTTTTAAAATAGGAACCCCCATTTTTATTACATATTCGTTTAGTAAGTAAAGAAATATGAATGTTTTAGTTGGACCACTTTTTTCGCTTTGTGATAGCTGTCGCTGTAATAGTCAGAAACATATGGCTCACAATTTCAGACGAACAGTGTGCAACAGGTTGGTTTTAAAATTAAAATACAGGACGTAGGTACGTTTGAACATTTTATTTCGGTTGTTCTAATGTGATACATGTACCTTTGCGAACTTATCGTTTCTGAGAGCGCATGCTGTTACAGCGCGATTACCTGTAAATACCACATTAATGCAATAAATGCTCAAAATTATGTCCATCAACCTCAATGCGTTTGGAAATACGTGTAACGACATTCCTCTCAACACCGAGTAGTTCTCCTTCCGTAATGTTCGCACATGCATTGACAATGCGCTGACGCATGTTGTCAGGCGTTTTCGATGGATCACAATAGCAAATATCCTTCAACTACCCCCCCAGAAAGAAATTCGGGGACGTCAGATCCGGTGAATGTCATGAAATATGCTATGCAATACCGCTTCAACCGCACGCGAGCTATGAGCCGGACATCGATCATGCTGGAAATACATCGCCATTCTGTCATGGACTGACGCATCTTGTAGTAACATCGGTAGAACATTACGTAGGAAATCAACTTACATTGCACCATTTAGATTGTCATCGATAAAATGGGGGCCAATTATCCTTCCCCCCAATAATGCCGCACCATACATTAACCCGCCAATGTAGCTGACGTTCCACTTGTCGCAGCCATGGTGGTTTTTCCGTTGCCCAATAGTGTATATTATGCCGGTTTACGTTACCGCTGTTGGTGAATGACGCTTCGTCGCTAAATAGAACGCGCGCAAAAAATCTGTCATCGTCCCGTAATTTCTATTGTGCCCAGTGGCAGAACTGTACACGACGTTCAGATTCGTCGCCATGCAAGTCCTGGTGCATAGAAACATGGTACGGTTGCAATCGATGTTGGTGTAGCATTCTCAACACCTAAGTTTTAGAGATTCCCCATTCTCGCCCAATATGTCTGCTACTGATGTGCGAATTAGCCGCGACAGCAACTGAAACACCTACTTGGGCATCATCATTTGTTGCAGGTCGTGGTTGACGTTTCACATGTGGCTGAACACTTCCTGTTTCCTTAAATAACGCAACTATCCGACCAGCGGATCGGACACTTGGATTATGTCCAGGATACCGAGCAGTACACATAGCAAACGCCCGTTGTGCATTTTGATCACAATATCCATACATCAACACGATATCGACCTTTTCCGAAATTGGTAAACGGTCCTTTTAACACGGGTAGTGTATCAGGAAGCAAATACCGTCCGCACTGGCTGAATGTTACGTGATAACACGAACTTATACGTTTGTGACTATTACAGCGTCATCTATCACAAAGCGAAAAAAGTGGTCCAACTAAAACATTCATATTCGATTACGTACTACACGAATATGTAATAAAAAATGGGGGTTCCTACTTTAAAAAAATGCAGTTGAAATCCGTTTGACCTATGGCAGCGCCATCTAGCGGGCCAGCCATAGCGCCATCTGATTTCCCCCTTCAAGCTAAACGAGTTTCTTTCTTTGTAGTTTTTTCGTTTGATGCTTATTTCGTGAGATATTTGGCCCGGTCAGTATCAATGGTCCAACCTGTACAGACAGCTCATTTATCCCAGGAATCAATAATGTCGATATTTTTGCCGGTTATCAACATTGATAACGGCAAGATATCACTTCAGAGGATTCTAAAAGTATCGAGACTGTTTTAATCTTATAAGAGGCGACCAGAAGTTTGCGGTTGAGGGCGTTTCTGTAGCGTATATGCAAGGGAGCGTGACTCCGGTGCGGGTATATAAGCACCGACATGTATCCAAGGGATTAGAGTGGCATTCGTATCTTACCGACACGCATGCAGTAAATGCAGAAACGTGAACTATGGCGACGTTATTACCAAATGCATTGAAACAGGACCAACTTCCTGCTATTCTTTTCTTGTGTGCACAAGGACAAGTACAGGTAGACATTCATCTAAAAATGAATAATGTGCGATTGTGTAGAAACGTCCGGATTACTCTTACAAGGGGCGCTGCAACTCCATGACAACGCACGTCCTCATCTTATAAACATGGTAACGCAGAAGTTAGTCAACAGGGAGACACTGAGAACCCCCCCTTTAGTCTTGACCTCTCTCCGTGACATTATCAGCCCTTGGGTTCCTTAAAGGAGGTCTTGAAGGGTCGATGATACCTGTCGGATGAGGATATGTAGGAGGAATATACTGACTCCTTCATGGAGCGCGACACGGTGTTTTACCAAACTGGTATCTTTGGCCAGGTGCGTCGGTGGGATAGTTGCCTCAAAGCTCACGGCGATTTTGCTTAATTGGCACATATAATGTGGACTATACGGCCTTGCAACGACAGCCACTTAGACACTCATTTAGTAAGTGTTATAGGATAACCGCCTAATATCAGTCCCCGAATACCTCAACATACCGCGGACCATTCAAGGCCCCTTCCGGAACAACTACGGGGCCTATTTCACACAAATAAAATGCACCCCATATCACAGCTGAGACACCATCGCCATGGTACACACCTTCTTGGCAGGCGGAATCCACTATTCATATGGTCTGTGCCACACACGGTACCTATCATCGGCATTGTGCAGTTGAAACTGCGATTCACCCAACCATATCATTTTACACTATTGTTCCACTGTCCATCCGTTTTGATTGGTATCAAATGTTAGTCGTTGTGCCCTATGACTTTTGGTAAATAGTGGCACGCGCGTGCGACGCCATCACTCACATCGCACCGATTGTCCACTGGAAGACATGTCCAGCAGTGAGTTGAACTAAGGCGTTATTTGTTGCACTGTTGCCCTTCTGCTACTATTGATCTACATCTACATCTACATTGATACTCCGCAAGCCACCCAACGGTGTGTGGCGGAGGGCACTTTACGTGCCACTGTCATTACCTGCCTTTCCTGTTCCAGTCGCGTATGGTTCGCGGGAAGAACGACTGTCTGAAAGCCTCCGTGCGCGCTCTAATCTCTCTAATTTTATATTCGTGATCTCCTCGGGAGGTATAAGTAGGGGGAAGCAATATATTCGATACCTCATCCAGAAACGCACCCTCTCGAAACCTGGCGAGCAAGCTACACCGCGATGCAGAGCGCCTCTCTTGCAGAGTCTGCCACTTGAGTTTATTAAACATCTCCGTAACGCTATCACGGTTACCAAATAACCCCGTGACGAAACGCGCTGCTCTTCTTTGGATCTTCTCTATCTCCTCCGTCAGACCGATCTGGTACGGATCCGACACTGATGAGCAATACTCAAGTATAGGTCGAACGAGTGTTTTGTAAGCCACCTCCTTTGTTGATGGACTACATTTTCTAAGCACTCTCCCAATGAATCTCAACCTGGTATCCGCCTTACCAACAATTAATTTTATATGATCATTCCACTTCAAATCGTTCCGCACGCATACTCCCAGATATTTTACAGAAGTAACTGCTACCAGTGTTTGTTCCGCTATCATATAATCATACAATAAAGGATCCTTCTTTCTATGTATTCGCAATACATTACATTTGTCTATGTTAAGGGTCAGTTGCCACTCCCTGCACCAAGTGCCTATCCGCTGCAGATCTTCCTGCATTTCGCTACAATTTTCTAATGCTGCAACTTCTCTGTATACTACAGCATCATCCGCGAAAAGCCGCATGGAACTTACGACACTATCTACTAAGTCATTTATATATATTGTGAAAAGCAATGGTCCCATAACACTCCCCTGTGGCACGCCAGAGGTTACTTTAACGTCTGTAGACGTCTCTCCATTGATAACAACATGCTGTGTTCTGTTTGCTAAAAACTCTTCAATCCAGCCACACAGCTGGTCTGATATTCCGTAGGCTCTTACTTTGTTTATCAGGCGACAGTGCGGAACTGTATCGAACGCCTTCCGGAAGTCAAGAAAAATAACATCTACCTGGGAGCCTGTATCTAATATTTTCTGGTTCTCATGAACAAATAAGGCGAGTTGGGTCTCACACGATCGCTGTTTCCGGAATCCATGTTGATTCCTACATAGTAGATTCTGGGTTTCCAGAAATGACATGATACGCGAGCAAAAAACATGTTCTAAAATTCTGCAAGAGATCGACGTAAGAGACATAGGTCTATAGTTTTGTGCATCTACTCGACGACCCTTCTTGAAGACTGGGACTATCTGTGCTCTTTTCCAATCATTTGGAACCCTCCGTTCCTCTAGAGACTTGCGGTACACGGCTGTTAGAAGGGGGGCAAGTTCTTTCGCGTACTCTGTGTAGAATCGAATTGGTATCCCGTCAGGTCCAGTGGACTTTCCTCTATTGAGTGATTCCAGTTGCTTTTCTATTCCTTGGACACTTATTTCGATGTCAGCCATGTTCAGACTCAGATTATGACTGTCACCGAGGGTGACTGGAGGGACACTATTCGTCTGTTGTGGACTGTAACAGCCTCATTCGACCATTCACGATACACCGTGGACACGGTTGAACGTGTCAAGCCGAACTCTTGCCCATTGACGAAATGGAAATTCCCATCCGTCCGGCACTGACCATCATATCCCGTTCGATCGGCGTCAGCTCACGATGGCGTTGCAGGTTACGGAAGTCATTTGCGCAACCACTTCCCAGAAGGTCTCTTACACAACTGTAGCAGGCACAGTTGGCGTGTGGTGCGCATTAGGAAATGGTGCGAAATTAGGAGTTAATGGGCTATGGCAGCAGGCGACCGAACTGAGTGGCTTTGCTAACAACATGACACGGCCGGGAGCGCCTCTCCTTGGCTTGTGACCGGGTATGTTGAACCATAAACCACTGGAAACAGTAGCCTGACACATAAGTCCCAATTTCAGTCGGTAAGAGCTGATGATAGGGCTCGAGTGTGATGCAGACTCCAAGAAGCCATGGATCCAATTTACTAACAAGGTAACGTGAAAGTTGATAGCAGCTCCATAGTGTTGTGGACTGGGAAACGGAATGGGCTGGGTCCTCTAGTAAAACAGAGCCACCCATGACTGAAAAGGGCTAATACCATGTGATCAAAAAAGTCTATAAATTTGAAAACATAATAAGCCACGGAATAATGTAGATAGAGAGGTAAAATTGACACACATGCTTGGTATGACATGGAGTTTTATTAGAACCAAAGAAAAACAAAGTATTTCTAGACGCGTGAAAGATCACTTGCGCGCGTCGTTTGGTGATGATCGTGTGCTCAGCCGTCACTTTCGTCATGCTTGGCCTCCCAAGTCCCCAGACCTCAGTCCGTGCGTTTATTGGGTTTGGGGTTACCGGAAATTGCTAGTGTATCGTCATCGACCGACTTCTCTAGGGATGCTGAAAGACAACATCCAACGCCAATGCCTCACCATAACACCGGACATGCTTTACAGTGCTGTTCACAACATTATTCCTCGATTACAGATACTGTTAAGGAATGATGGTGGACATATTGAGCACTTCCTGTGAAGAACATCATCTTTGCTTTGCCTTAATTTGTTATGCTAATTATTGCTATTCTGATCAGATGAAGCGCCATCTGTCGCACATTTTTTGAACTTTTGTATTTTTTTGGTTCTAATAAAACCCCATGTCATTCCAAATGGTTCAAATGGCTCTGAGCGCTATGGGACTCAACTGCTGTGGTCATAAGTCCCCTAGAACTTAGAACTACATAAACCTAACTAACTTAAGGACATCACACACATCCATGCCCGAGGCAGGATTCGAACCTGCGACCGTAGCGGTCGTGCGGTTCCAGACTGTCATTCCAAGAATGTGTGTCAATTTGTACCTCTCTATCTACATTATTCCGTGACTCATTCAGTTTTCAAATTTATATTGACTATTTGATTACCCGGTATATTCGCTTACTTTCACATCATTTCTAGCCATTCATAGACTTCGAGTCCTCATCTAACTATGCAGTTGTCACCGGGACACAATTGTTTGCATTTAGTAGTTAAAGCTAGACGTATGAACAAGTGTTTGGGCAATTGAGAGAATGATTTAGCCACTCAGATGGCCCAACACTAAGCCTATTGAACATTTGTCGAGAAAGTCGAGAGATCTGTTCGTGTACAAAATCCTGTACTGGTATCACTTTCGCAGTTACGGACGACTATAGGTTCAGCATGGGTCAATATTTCTGCGGAGGAATTTGAATGAGTTGTTGAGTCCATGAAACGTCGAGGTGCTGCACTACGCCTGGAAAAAGGAGGTCTGACACTGCATTCGTTGGTATCAGATGACTTTCTGCACCTCAGTGTAATACTGCCACTTCCACTGATGGGTAAAATCATTAAGAGCACTACCCACCACACGATTTTACGCTGCTTGGAGGCACTGATGCCACGTGACGTATCGAAGGAAGTATATAAGCGAAGCAAAGAGAGTTGGGGAATTATTCTAGAAACAAAACGGGTGCCACATCGGGAGGTCCACTAGCATAAGAAACTTTGACAAGGGATAGATCGTCATGTCCTGGCCCGTAGGAAAGAGCAGCCCGGTAACGACAAAGAAAGTCCCCTGTGCGTGTGCTAGTGTCCCGAGTATGTATGGAGTGTGATTGGAAGACGGTGAACCCACGAGTAGGCAGCAAGGTATAGGAGGTTTACGCCTTATTACAGAATGTGGTAGTAGTGGACTATCTGCAGTGTAAAGCAGGATAGGCTGCGACGTGTTGCAAAAGTAGTCACAGAGACCTGTTGCCGGCACAAGTGTTTCGGAGATTATCCTTTAGCGCACATTACTGAACATGTTGCTCCACGGCTGACGATATCTAGGTGTTGGCATGTTGACACAACGACGTCGTCAGATGCAATCGCAGCGGACATGGATTCGTCGAGATCGGACGTGGGTCAGTGGAAACGTGTGGTCACATAGGAGTAATCACGATCCACGTTACACGAGGTAGTTGGTGGTGCCTGGATATGCCATGATCCTCGTGAACACCTGCTCGAAACTTACAGCACACCTCGGTTTCCAGAGGACCTGCTGTAGTAATGGGAGGCACCATCGTAGTTGTGTGAACTCCATCCCTTCATGATTGAAATCTTCCTCAACGGCGATTCTTTGTTACAGCAGGATAACTGTCAGTGTTATAAGGCCCAAGTCACCCTAAAGTGATCTGAATGAGCTCACACTGATTTCTTCAACACCAGACTCCCTTGATCTGAACTCCTTGGTGCCACCGGCCGGGCCGGGTCTGAACCCACAATCCACGGCCTGTAATTAACGGAGCTGACCTGACTTCAAGCGAGAATCCTGTGAGAAACCCTTTTTTTCAGGCACTTCCGTAGAAATGGCACTGTTGTTAGTTCAGCACAAGGAGACTATCGTCGTGCGAAGGAGATCCTGATACGGGACACATCAAGAAGAATCTGATATTGGGCATCCGTTGTGGAACATAATGTAGAACAATGTGTCAAGAATACTTAGTTCCGAAGGCACGTATATTCCACAACTTGGTTCTCACATGAGAGGCACATCAGTTATTGACATGCGTTCTGCCGTAAAAAGCGTACCATTACCAGCCTTCACTTCTTACGTCTCTGTCAGCCGACAAAAATGGTTCAAATGGCTCTAAGCACTATGAGAGTTAACATATGAGGTCATCAGTCCCATGTACTTAGAACTACTTAAACCTAACTAACCTAATGACATCACACACATCCATGCCCGAGGCAGAATTCGAACCTGCAACCGAAGCAGCAACGCGGTTCAGGACTAAAGCGCCTAGAATCGCTCGGCCACAGCGGCCTGCTGTCAGCCGACACTTGCTATAAACATACAAATAGCAGTTGTTGTAGCCTTCAGTCCAGAGATTGGTTCTGTGCATCTCTCCACACTACTCTACCCTGTGACTGGTTCGTCGTCTCCGAATAACTACCGCATCAAATGCATCCCTTTGAACCTATTTACTGCTAGCATCTAATGATATTCCTATACAATTTTTTCCCCAGCAATTCACTTCAATACAAAGTGAGTATTCCATGTTGCCTCAGAATGTGTCATATCAACCGATCCTTTTTTTAGTCAAGTTGTGCCATTTACTTCCTTCCTTCCCAGTTCCACTGATCATTTCCTCATTAGTTATGCAATCTACCCTTTCATTTTTCTGGATTCTTCTGTTCCACCTCATTTCGAAATCTTCAACTCATTTCCTCTATAAACTCTTTATCGTCAATGTTTATCTTCCATATCAGCCTACACTCCACGTAGATAACTTTAGAAAAGATTTCCTAACCGTTATATCTATACTAGATGTGACCAGATTCCTCTTTTCAGTTATTCTTTCTTTCTTATAGTCAGTCATTGATTTACATCATCACAACTTTGGCAATAACCAGTTGTACTGTTGACAAAAGAGAAAAAAATGTTCTGTGTCCCATTTCCTAATCTAATCCCTTTCCGTCTCCAATGATCTCGATATTGACGGGACGTTAAACCCTAATCTTCTTTCTATCCATCTGATCTCTTCAGCCGGCCGAAGTGGCCGTGCGGTTAAAGACGCTGCAGTCTGGAACCGCAAGACTGCTACGGTCGCAGGTTCGAATCCTGCCTCGGACATGGATGTTTGTGATGTCCTTAGGTTAGTTAGGTTTAACTAGTTCTAAGTTCTAGGGGACTAATGACCTCAGCAGTTGAGTCCTATAGTGCTCAGAGCCATTTGAACCATTTGATCTCTTCAGGATCACCTAATTTAATTCCATTGTTTTCCATTAGTCTTGTTTTACAGTTGTTACTTTACACAACATTCAGTTTCAACACTATCAATTCCCTTCAACTGTTCTTCTAAGAACTTTGTTTGTCTCTGACAGAATTATAATGTTCCTGGCGAACCTCAAAGTTTTCATTTCTTCTCCCTCAACTTCAAATACTTCTCATATCTTTTCTTTGGTTTCCTATACTGAATGGTCGATGTACAAATAGAGTAATATCGGTGACAGATTACGTCTACCAAAGCTATAAACGAAAGTTTCTCTTCCTTTAAGGAGTCCTGTACTATACGCAGTAGCGTCCGCGGTCCTATGTTTCTTCGCAACCCAAACTGATCTTCCCGCTGTGGGCTTATTTTTAAGTAATTGGTGTCACTATTTTGTAACCATGACTTTTAAACTGATTTTTCGGTAATATTCACATCTGCCATCCGATGATTTCTTTGGAATTGGAATCATTACATTCTAGTTGTGGTATGGCGGTATTTCATCTATTTCGTACATCTTGTACACCAAGTGGAATAGTTTTGTCATGGCTGGCTCTTACATGGGTATCAGTTGTTCTGACTGAATGTTGTTCTTCTCCAGTGGCCTTATTTCGATTTATGTCTTTCAGTGCTCTGTGAAATTCTTGTCACAGAATTATGTCTCCATTCACATCTTCATTTACTTCACCTTCCTTTTGTACAATATTGCCTCCAAGGTCATTTTTCTTCTATAGACCCCTACTTCCCTTTTCTCCAATGGTCTCTTTTACGTCATTGTGTCACTGTAATCTTTCCCCATACAGATCTTTTCAGGTGTGTGTCAGGCCCTGACTTAATTTTTATGGATGAAAATGCACGGCGCAGTAAACAGCGGGGTTTGAAGAGCTCTTGGAATTTGCGTGTCCATTTCCTCGGCGTAAACCCCACCGGGATTGTGTGGGATGCGCTGGATAGATGTGTTGCAGCGCACCCGCATGTACCAGCGACCATCTAAAGGTGGTGAACGGCGTTGGTGGAGGAATGGAACTGCCTACCGCAAGAACTTGTTACCAACGTTGTGGCTAGCATGCATTGTCGACCGTGGTGATGCCACACCGTATGAGGAACCATGATCCGCCTTTTTTAATATCCAGGGAACCTTCACATTTCGCGATAATTTCGTGTCATTGGGAATTTCTTTCAGTTACTTCACGCACTATACTAGAGCAGTTATGTATATATATGGTCCATTTAGATCTAGATATGTTATTTCTCAGTTACATAGCGATAATTTCGTGTCATTGTGTATTTCATTCAGTAAATTTCTATCCCAGTTTGATGTTATTTCTAAGGAGCCTATAAAGAAAAATTTACTTATGTCCTTAAGTTCAGCACACCAACGTATGTCTTGACAGTCGGTTTCAGAAAGGCAGCATGACAGATGTAATTGTGTATCTGCAGTAGATCCGTGAACGTCGTACATTTGGTGATGGTGAAATGGAGTGAAATATACAGCCACCATTGAAATCAAAACACTGTATGCATTCACCCGCAGGTGATTCGTTATTTGCATTCAGAAACACTCGTGCGAGCTTGCTGCAGGTAGAGAGCAGTTTTGACATAAAAACCCCTTTGTGCGTTACTAACATAGTGGAATATCAAAACAACAGCCTCAAGGAATGTGTTCGAGGAAAATATACAATGCATGCCACATCAAAATGTGAACTCAAATTATGTTTCGGTCAGGGGTAACTGAACGCAAACAGTCACTCACACACGCACACACACACACACACACACACACACACACACACATACACACACACACACACACACACACACACACAAGCCATGTATTACAATTTCTTATCCAAACGAAACCCTTCCGTATTTCGTACTAGTAATGGCAGGTTGTAAACGCCAAAGAGTTAAAATAATATCCAAATCTAAAACTGAGAAAGGACATCTGCGAAGACGTAACATTTAAAAATAAAATTTTCACTGGGGCACCGACCTTACGAAGCAAGACATTACAGTTACTCGTACTTCTCGCAGTTTAACCTTTTCTGTAAAGTTTCCCTTCCAATGTAATATTTTCAACTTTCATGAAAGTCTTTTACGTTAGAGAATGATTACGATAGCGGGAAATTAAAAATGACTAAGGATGTGACGTACTTCATGAAACAATTGGCCAACGCTACGAAAGCAACGAATCATTCCTCTGTGGTACGGACACAGTAGGAACCGCGAAGAGCACGAAAAAATAGCAGCCAAACATTATTTGAATTGCTGATTCAGTGACTGGCTGATCTGAGCATCATACTGCCATAGCAATCTTTGCAGACACCACAGTGTGGAGTCAGCAAACACAATTACTCTAACCGTTTGAGTTTCAGTGTGGCCTTATTGTGGGTCTGCGAGAGATTAGATAGTTCTTCGGAGAAATACTTGATTTTATCCGTGGTGCTTAAGGGGTCCATGTTGTTAAAGTGAATGTAGAAAAGTGAGCTCAACCACCTTTAACAATGCAAAAGCGGTAAAACTGGCGAGTTTCGAAGTAGCAATCCTACAGCATAAAAATTATTCTAAAAGAATCTTATAAAAACAATAAACGTTTAAATATTAAAAAATGTTAAATATTCTGATGATATAAATGTACATTTTTACCTTTTTCGGTTTTATAACATTCTTCAGCGATGAGACGTCGAATATGATGTTGCACATGATTGTTGAGGTCAAATAACTTTTTTTTCAGTGCTCCACTATTCTTCAAAGTAGCGTAAGTACGTAACACTAACTTTCCACATAGTCATCACGTCTGATTAAATAGAAATCGATACTTTCAACCATTCATTCTATTTCTGAACGGTAGAAACCTGTCCCTTGTCCACGAACCCAATTGAGCACCGCTGTGTGGGAATCTATTTTGGAGTTGTAAAGCTTCTTTGTATACAACGTTTGAAGTAGTATGATTGGAGAGATGAACGAATAATTTCTTTACCTCACTAACACGGAAGAGAGCCTTGAAAAGGTGGTCGTCCGAAAAGTAATTGACGTTAAGGCCCGCACTCGCTTCTCGCAGCGTCTGGTGTTTTTTGTTTATGGTCACGGTGTAACACAAGTTCACCGGGAACTGTACATGTTGAAAGCGAAATGATAAATTTTTAGTAATAATGTGGTGCCCATGTTCTGATTTTGATGAAAATAGTGTATATGTTGCCCCATCTGCGCCCAAGTTACCAATAAAACTCCCATGAAATTCCGTCCAGTAGTTTTGGAGATTAGCGTCTTCGAACAGATAGATATTGCGTATTTTATAGTTTTACTATTAGTATAGACAAATGTAACACGACGGACTGGCTATGTGGTCTAACACATCTGAGCTGTAGGGGAACTTTTTGTTAATCATCTGCAAAAAAAAAAAATCTTTCCTGCCGCTCAACACTCCGACGATGAAAGCTTGTACTGTAAGCGCTACGTGAACGAAACGTTGCCTTAGATAGATGGAGTTAGATGGAGTGGAAAGGGAGGTTGCAGAAACTGTAGGTAAATTTAATGATGTGTACGACAACCCTGAATCCACGTTCGAAAAAGAAAATAATGGTGAATTGTTATTCCTTGATCAAAACATCACGAAATAAGATGGTAGGCATACCTCTAAAGGGTACAAGGCGCTGACAAATGCGGATTTCTTTTTAAAATCATCAGTGCTCTCGCTATTTTGATGCGGTCACCCCGTATTCCTCTCCTGTGCCAACCTCTTCATCTCAGAATAGCGCTTGTAACCTACATCCTGAATTATTTGCTGTTTGTTTTACAAACTTTGTCATCCTCTGCAGTTTTGCCCTCTACAGCTCCCTTCAGTACCATGGAATTTATTCCCTGAAGTCCAAACACATGTCCTATAATCCTGTCGCGTCTGCTTAATAATGTTTTCCATGTATTCTCTTGTACACCAGTTCTGCGGAGATTCTCATTTCTTATCACTGCACGCAATTTTCAGCATTCGTCTGTAGCACCAAATCGATTCTCTTGTGTTCCGGTTTTCCCACAGTCCATGTTTAAGTACCATTCAGTGCTTCCTGAAACTAAAGTCTATGTTTGATACAAGTAGACCTCTCAGGGTCAGGAATGCCATTTTTGCCAGTGCTAGTTTGTTTTTTATGTCCTCCTTGTTCCGTCCGTCATGGGTTATAGCAGAATACCCTAACTACATCTATTTCGTGACCGCAAACGCTGATCTCTGTAACTTATCATAACTTTTGTGTTCCTTCAATTTACTCTCACTCCATATTCTGTATATGTTGGTTCCAGTCACCTGCTATTGCAGTTAATGTTAATTTTCACTGAGGGTAACAAAGTTATCAGCGAATCTTATAATTGGTATGCTTTCGTCTTGAACTTTAATCCCACTCTTCAATCTTTACTTTATTTCTGTCATTGCTTATTCGATGCATAGATTGAACAGTGGGGGCAAAAGACGACATTCCTATCTTCCACCTTTCTGATACTGGACTTCCAGTCTTATTGCTCCTTTGATTTTTCCATATATTGTATATTAACCATCTTTCCTGATAAATGACCTCAGAATTTAAAACATTTTGCACTATTTAACACTGTCCAACCCTTTTTTCGCGTCAACAAAACCTGTGAACGTGTTTTCGTATTTCACACTGTTGCTTCTGTTATCAGCCGCACCGTCAAAACAGCCTCTCAGGGTCATTTACCATTCCTAATTCCAAACTAATAGTCATCTATTACATCCACAATTTTTATTCATTCCTCCAATTATTATTTTTGCCAGCAACTTCGATTCATGAGCCATTAAGATGACTGAACAGTAATTTTTGCACTTACTATATTCTGAAATGTGCATGAAGTTTATTCGAAAGTCTGATGGTACATCGCCAGTTTCATAAATTCTGCATAGCAACATGTCTAGTGGTTTCGTTGCCACTCCGTCAAATGATTTTTGAAATTCCTATGGACCGTTATCTCTCCCTTTTGTCTTATTTGAAGTCGTCCAAACATATTTTAAATTCTGGTAGTAATATTGGAGCTCCTATCTCTTCCCTGTTGACTTCTGATTCTTTTCCCATCAAGTCATCAAACAACTGCTCCGAGTCATAGAGGCTTTCAATGTTCTCTTGCCCACTACACACTCTCTCTTCTGTATTTAACAGTGGAATCCCCGTTGCACAATCATTATTACCACCCTTGCTTTCAATTTAATGAAACGCTATTTTGATTTTGCTGTATGCTGTCTCAGTCCCTCCGATAATAATTGTTTTTCGATTTTTTTGACATTTTTATGCAGGTATATAACTTTAGATTCCCTGTATTTCTTATTTATTTCATTCCTATGTGACTTGCATTTCTGTATCGCTGAATTTCTTTCTTTTGTCGATAGACTAGAGTATTTCTACTGGTACCCATGATTTCTTCGTTGTACATCTGATTTTCTTTCCGACTTCTCTGCTTGCCCTTTTCAGAGATGTCCATTGGTTTCAAAGACCTACCTGCTAAGTTATTCATTATCGTAGTATCAATAGCCTCGGAGATCTTAAAGCGTATATCTTCATCCCTCAGTACTTACGTTCCCATTGATTCTTCCTGAGTGGTCTCTTAAACTTCGATCTACTCTTCATCATTGCTAAATTTTGATCTGAGTCTATATCTGCTCCTGGGTACACCATACAATCCAGTAGCTGATTTCGGTATGTCTGCCTGCCCGTGATGTAATCAATCTGTAGTCGTCAGGTACCTCGCTGACTTTTCCATGTACACCTCTCCCTCTGGTGATTCTTGACAGAGTTCGCTTTTAAAAGCTGAAATTTACTGCTGATTTTACATTACTCTTCTGTCATTCCTACTACCAGGACCACATTCACCAGTAACTCTTTCTTTTACCCCTTCCTATAGCACCATCTTCAGTCGCTAATAATTATTAGATTTTCTTCTCCTTTTACGTACTGAATTACCCTAACCATATCCTCATATACTTTCTGTACATCTTCATCTTCTACTTGCTGCTACTTTGGTATGTATATGTCTACTATTGTTGTTGGTGTTGGTTTGCTGTCGATTCTGATGACAACAACTCTATCAATGAACTGTTCACAGTAACTCACTCTCTGCACTTATGTCCTATTCATAACGAGTCCCAATGTCTTTATACTATTTTTTGCTGTTGTTGGTATTTCCCTATACTCGTCTGATCAGAAATCCTTGCCTTCTTTGGATTTAACTCCACTGACCCTCATTATATCTAGATTGAGCCCTGGCATTTTTTGTCAGCTTTTTTAACTTTCCTATCATGTTCAAACTTCCGCCATTCCACGCCTAGATTGGTAGAATGTTCTCCTTTCGTTGGTGATACAATCTCTTTCTCATGCAAGGCTTTCCCCTCTACCACCTCGTCAGTCCCCTCCCGGAGGTCTGAATGGGTGACTAGTCAGGAATATTTTGGCAATGGAGAGATGACCATGACACTTTTTCGATTACAGACCGAAAGCCGTGCAAGTATACATTACATATCTTTAATGCACTGATTTCCGTTGGCCTCTGCATTCTGATACTTCTTATTTTCAGGGGTAATCTGCTGCTCCAAGGGCTCGAGAACGCCCTGAACATCTGTCCGATCCGCCGGTTCTTTGACATTGCCATTGGAAAATCTATGATGATTTATTATTCAGGAAGTTTCCGGCCATCATTGCTGATGATTTTTTAATTAAAATGGAAGCAGTGGCGAGGAACGGGCCGATGGGCCAGGTCGTTTCACTTACTGGTCAAAGACGCTGTCCCTGAACCTCGATACAAGACAAATCTTACCATTAAAATAGCGAAATGCTTTCCGTCCTTCGCTGTCTAGTAGGTAATTGCGTTTTAACTCCCGATTAATGAACAAAACAAACTGATTGGCTCAGTATTATAGGACAGGTAGTCAGAGATAAAGGTCATCTTGAAAATATGGTAAATAAATGAACACTTCAGTCATAGCAACCAGAAATAAAGGGGAATGCCATGCCGAATGTTAAGAGAGTAATTATCACTGAAAGTAGCTAGCATTCTTAAGTTGTTGGAATTTGAGTCCTCATTTAGACCAAACAACACGTTGCGACATCATTTAAGAAATAATTTAAAACAGGAGGTTGTTAAATGTGATAAAGCTGTCACCCTCAAAGTTCAGGGTAATTGTCGTAATGCGAAGAATATCAGGCAGATTTTTAGGTCCTTAAAATCCAGGTAGAAGAAACAAAGGCAAGATTTTCGGCTTAATAATTACCAAAGGTCGCCCATAGCTATGAAAATCCATGGAACGTGTAACCTTTTGTTGGGAACCGAAGAAGATATCACAAGGCAGGACATATAGGATGAGGGTAGAAAAAGGGATCTGCTGGCACAGTTAAGGATCACGGTACAAGACGGAAAAAATTAAATACGTTAAATGAATAGATAACAGGAGATGGACAAATCCTTTTTAAAACTTTTGTGAGTCGGTTAGAATATTAGTTTACAGTTCACTATTTTTGTTACACAATGTCCAGTGACTTTAATGTGTCCAACTGCCAAAAGCCAGAATAACATCCTTTCGCAGCTCAGACTTGAAGGAAGAGTGTCAGTGAGGTACTGGAAGGTAACGACTGTAATGTCGAGCCACGCCAACTCCAGTGATCTAGACAGCAGCGCTAGGTGTCTCGGTTGAGGATCGATGGCAGGAATAGTCTGATCGAGGTGGTCGCACAGATTCTGGATTTGGTTAAATACGGGTTTTTTGGTGTGCAGGGTAGTACCGTGAACATATGCTAGTACTCTTCGAATCACGGCGGTACACTTTGACCTGTGTGACACGTTGCCTTGTCCTGCTGGTAGATGCCATCGCGCAGAGTAAAAAGACATTCTATGTAGAGGTACCTACGGCCCCAGGGATACATGCATACTTGTGTTGATCCTTTGTGCCTTCCAGAAAGACGAGATCACCCAGGGATTGCTGTTCAGTGTGGATCCTTCTGACTGTTGTTAAGTGGTTTAGTTTCAGAAATCTGATGCAGTACATGTCGTCGGCAATCTGTCCGATGAAGCGTGAAACGGGTTTCATCTGAAAAGGCCGCCTGTCACATCTCAGTGGAAGTCCAGCTGCAGTACTGGAGTGCTAATTCCAGCCTTCGTCGCGCACGAACCGCACGCCTGCTGCAGGGGCCAGACGCAGCAACACTCACTGAATGGTCGTTGCGGAGACCGTTGCTTCTTCTGGGCGGTCAATTGCTCAACAGCTGCACGTCTATTCGGTTGTACACATTTAGCAGCCGTCGTTCACCCTTGTGATCTATGGTCTGCGGTGCACCACACTTGCCTCGGCACCGGTTTCTGAGAGTGCTGTTTTGGCATGCACGGTATACTTTAACGATGGTGGCAAGCAAACAGTTTACAAACTTCGCCCTTGGTCGGAAAGTAGGTGATCACGCCCTTTTGGACTTCAAAAAAAAAAAAAAAAAAAAAAAAAAAAAAAAATCGCTCCGCTTCTGCAAAGTGATAGCTGCACTGTTTGCCGCGTCTCCCCGACACACGTTTTATGTACCTTCTAGTGCCAGTGCGCTAGGTGCTCATGTTAATATGAATGAATTCTGTAGTAACTAAAGCTACAGATACCGTTTGGGACAGGAAAAGGATCTCATGAAAGAATTGACCCATCATTCTGGCATCATTTGTCCTCTGAATAATCAAATCTATTTACAGTGCCCATGATAGTACAAAATAGAAAAATCGCCAAATGCCTCTGAACGTAAGAGGTTGTTAAATGAAAATGGGCCTTCTTAAATTTTATACACAAATTGACGTGACTAAAATTTCAATTCTAGCTGCCCTAAGGAATCAATATCAGCAGCAAATGAGAAACTAAATCATAACAAAACTCCTATTAAGCAATAAGTAAGTAAAAGATAAGACTTGCACTGTCCTTAAATAGTCACAGTTATTAAGAACTGGTCATTTGTAAACATCCAAGGTTGAAAGGTCTTACAAATTTTCTTACGCACATGGAACGGGTAAATGACAAATTAAGCTCAAGAAAATAATAATGAGCTAAGGATATGGTAATCGGAATGAAAATTATATTAAAATTTTGGTCAGCGCACCAAGTATATACGCAGATATTTGAACAGGCAAAGAAACTACCTCAAAATTGCAAAATCGCTCACGTATATACCATCAGAGAGAAAATTTAGAAGTTAAATACACTCCTGGAAATGGAAAAAAGAACACATTGACACCGGTGTGTCAGACCCACCATACTTGCTCCGGACACTGCGAGAGGGCTGTACAAGCAATGATCACACGCACGGCACAGCGGACACACCAGGAACCGCGGTGTTGGCCGTCGAATGGCGCTAGCTGCGCAGCATTTGTGCACCGCCGCCGTCAGTGTCAGCCAGTTTGCCGTGGCATACGGAGCTCCATCGCAGTCTTTAACACTGGTAGCATGCCGCGACAGCGTGGACGTGAACCGTATGTGCAGTTGACGGACTTTGAGCGAGGGCGTATAATGGGCATGCGGGAGGCCGGGTGGACGTACCGCCGAATTGCTCAACACGTGGGGCGTGAGGTCTCCACAGTACATCGATGTTGTCGCCAGTGGTCGGTGGAAGGTGCACGTGCCCGTCGACCTGGGACCGGACCGCAGCGACGCACGGATGCACGCCAAGACCGTAGGATCCTACGCAGTGCCGTAGGGGACCGCACCGCCACTTCCCGGCAAATTAGGGACACTGTTGCTCCTGGGGTATCGGCGAGGACCATTCGCAACCGTCTCCATGAAGCTGGGCTACGGTCCCGCACACCGTTAGGCCGTCTTCCGCTCACGCCCCAACATCGTGCAGCCCGCCTCCAGTGGTGTCGCGACAGGCGTGAATGGAGGGATGAATGGAGACGTGTCGTCTTCAGCGATGAGAGCCGCTTCTGCCTTGGTGCCAATGATGGTCGTATGCGTGTTTGGCGCCGTGCAGGTGAGCGCCACAATCAGGACTGCATACGACCGAGGCACACAGGGCCAACACCCGGCATCATGGTGTGGGGAGCGATCTCCTACACTGGCCGTACACCACTGGTGATCGTCGAGGGGACACTGAATAGTGCACAGTACATCCAAACCGTCATCGAACCCATCGTTCTACCATTCCTAGACCGGCAAGGGAACTTGCTGTTCCAACAGGACAATGCACGTCCACATGTATCCCGTGCCACCCAACGTGCTCTAGAAGGTGTAAGTCAACTACCCTGGCCAGCAAGATCTCCGGATCTGTCCCCCATTGAGCATGTTTGGGACTGGATGAAGCGTCGTCTCACGCGGTCTGCACGTCCAGCACGAACGCTGGTCCAACTGAGGCGCCAGGTGGAAATGGCATGGCAAGCCGTTCCACAGGACTACATCCAGCATCTCTACGATCGTCTCCATGGGAGAATAGCAGCCTGCATTGCTGCGAAAGGTGGATATACACTGTACTAGTGCCGACATTGTGCATGCTCTGTTGCCTGTGTCTAGGTGCCTGTGGTTCTGTCAGTGTGATCATGTGATGTATCTGACCCCAGGAATGTGTCAATAAAGTTTCCCCTTCCTGGGACAATGAATTCACGGTGTTCTTATTTCAATTTCCAGGAGTGTAAATCACACCAGAGCTTTAAGAAGAAAAAGGTGAAACATAAAGAAGGCAAGACGATAGGGTGGGCAATTTCACTATAACTGTAGCAGACACACCTCAAACACAGTCAGGAAACACGTGCAGGGCCACACTGGCAACAAGCCCTCGAGGCTGGTAGCAGCCGCAATGCCGAGTTCTCGGTTCAGAACACGACGTAGAGGTGATAGACTACAAAAATACAGGTTGCGTCATCACGACTACAGGCCCAAAAAAATCCATCATAAAATATGGTAGCAAATATTACTCCCAAAAAATTGCCTAAAGGAAATAGATCTTAAATCACTGCTAAGGGAGTATGAAAATATAGTAATCAACGTCCCCCCATACAAGTTATATAAACTTTACACTAAACTACACTGTAAGGTGCCTACTTGCATCAATAGATAGAACAAAAGATTAAGTTTACCCTTCCAAGGGGATAGTCAGTGCTTCCTTGAATCGGTCCTTGGCTTGTGAACCACCTAGAACATAGTTTCAAAACACACACATGAATTCAGAGAATTCTGTTTAAAGTAATTAAAAAGGAAAGCTACAAATCTTGCAAAACGTGAAAAAATCTGAAACTCAGTGAACAGGAGTTATGCCAAGCAGCTCATGACCAAATTAATAAAACTGAGTAATGGACTTAATTAAACACTAAAGGTCGAACAACAAATTACGATACACATAAGGCGGAAGTTAACCCTCAGCAGTAAAGCACTGAATTTGAAAGTGCTGCATTTGTTACGGCCTTCGCAGGGACAATAACTAATTTACACCCAGACGTTCAACAATGAAGCAAATGCAAAGGTACAACACCACTGCTGCAAAGTTAATCACAACAAATTAAAATGTTCCATTGTGATCCAGATCGCTGGTCGATCATCAGCGACCGGCTTGTTATCTTTGGCGCGTCCCCTGGCATGAGCATCTTTGCGTCTTCGGCTGGGGCGCGCGGGACGGCGAGAGGCTGTCAGTTTGGGGCGGCCAGTGAGACTGGTGGAGTTGTGGCTCGGGCGTAAGCACATGTGTGATGTTTGTTACGCTGGGGCTGTTTGCTAATCGTGAAACTCCTGCGGCGGTTACTAGTTGCCTGGAAGGCATTCCATATAAACTGTGCCAAGCCTCGCAGTGAGAAGGGAGTCCGGAGTTGGTGTTGACCTAGATGTTTGTACAAATTGAGGTGCCTGTGTGAGAAGCATGGCGTGGGCCTGTTGGTTGCTTCGTCCTTCTGGCAGCCACCGCAAGCGGATGTTCGGCCGAAATGTCTACAGTTTGTGGTGAGCATAGTGTGAGGAAGTTCTCGTAGGATGTGCTCCCAGCCTCAGTGTTAGCCTGTATTATATGTGGGTGCCGACCCCTTGTCTGTAACTGCTTCCGGGTGTCCTGTAAGATTTCACAGCAAAACTGTGTTTTTGTGGCATTATGTGTTTATGGCTCAGCCTCCGCCTAGAAAGGGGAAAGATTTGTGCCTCAACTGAAAAGGGGGGGGGGTCGATTGGACATCTTTAGGAATTTCTTAATGCTGTAATTTAAACATATATAAAAAAATGTTCTTTCAGATTAAGCGCATGTTTCTTTGGGACACTGCAGTTCAAACAGGAGTGGCGTAATGTTAATGAGTATTTGTTATTCATCAAATGAAGTGTATTTAATGTCTTGCTGTTTTCTGGGGCACGCAGCTGTGTTATTAAACTCATTTTGAAGTGTTGTGTCGGGTGAATGACTGCTCCCCACTTCAGTGTATTCTTTTGAGTAGCATTGTAAGGTTTTTTTGATATTTGTCAGTGGGGTCTATCGATTCAATTTTGTTTTTCTCTTTCTTTTGAACTACGGAGAATTGTTTAGTCTATCTGGTTATTGGCTTAACTCGCACTTCACGCACTAAATCAGCTGATATTGAAATTGTTTTTTTGTTCCTGTTTAATGTCAGACAGATTAAATGTAACTTCATTTATGTTATTTGAAATAAATGTGTTGGATTGACCTTAATGAATTATGTCCAATAGAAGTAAGGGACCCAGTCCTTCATTAGTGCTTAACAGCGGCGTGTGGTTCGGGTCGTGAGCCCCGAGCTCGGAACACAGTGATCAATGAGGCTCCACCAGCAGAGGCACAGATATCAGAGCGCGAGCAGTACTGACCGCAATAGTTTCCAGTAATCGTCCTTGCATACGCGGAATCGATGATGGCTGAACTGCAAGCGTCCGGGTCCGCACAGCACTGAAGACCGTAGGAAGACATCGTCTATACTACAGTGTACCTGCCAGAACGTAAAGCAGTGACAAGACGATCTCGGCACAAACAGGAACCGTTGCGCGCGGAAACCCATGCGCGATATCTTAAAGCCGCGCCCCACCTGACCCCTCTCACCCCATTACCCACCGCCGGCCTACTTCCAAACTTTCCGGACCGGCGATAATCTACGGAATCTGCCAGTTCAATTCGCGCCGCTTTCGGGGCACCAGTCAAAGAAAGGAATCGGGAAGACGGAGATAAAATGAACTGGAGCCCCCACGGCTCAAATAAAGCTGCTGGTGTGACGAGTAATTAGTAATCCAGGGCATCTGCATTCGTGTACACTATATTTGATCAGTGAAGAGATATCGTGATTATGCAGACGAAGTCCTCAATTGAGCTACATAAGGGTTTGCAGTCGGGAGTGTCTTCTCCTGGATGTCTACAGACTGCGCACATGAATAGGTGTTGTCGTAACACTGCCTATTTTCATGGACTTAATATGTCGATTCATTTCATTTTATTTGACCGACTGGACGATTGAAGTTGATGCACACTTGAGGAAGAATAGGTTACAAGGAAAGTGAGTGTGAATTTTTAATATTTATACTTATATTTTTATATTTTTTACTTTCAGAAGATTTGATGGGGTAATAGTGCTAGTGCAGGCTTGCTCCTTTGAAAAGCGTTAGTTTTAGTGATTTTGCTTTGTAAAAGGTATTTGAGCCTACACTTTTACATTTAATCAATAAGTTGCATTTGGTCTGTGAGCTGTGAACCGGTTTTGGCTCCGGTAGTAAAGAGAAGTTTCATGGGCTAGTATATTGGTAGAACACTCGAGAGTATATCGAGAAAATCATTCAGCCGCTTATGTTGCCTTTCCTTCAACCTCAAGGTGGTTTGCACTTCGATCAGCCTGGAGAGGGCCATGTACTATACCGAACCTGCTTTCCCCGTCCAGTCTGTCCACATGTGCGTCCCTTCAAAGTGCACAACTTTTGTATGTGAATGAAGTATTATCATGTGAGGACATTTCTCCACTGTTCATTTTCCAATGTTCACTACTTAAGAATACACAGTCCTCTTTAGCACAATATTTGTTTCATAGAAATCCTTTTGCCTTGGAAGAAAACTACTTTCTCTATGTGCACTGTGGAAACAACGCTGGCAACACTGCAGCAGAAGGGATCATTAACCGAATATTTCTCCCATAAGCTAATCTTAGCGACTTGTTATCTTTATTATGTTACGGAGATATGCACTTACAACACAAAAATGACTATGATCACACTTTTTGCGCTAATTCATTCACGTTATATAAAACAAGCATTACTTTCATACATTTCCTTCACTGAGCATGGGTCATAAGATGGGATACGCATAAGATTCAGTCCATATAATCAGCAACAGCATTAAATGTGTCTGTCCGAGACACAGACGAGAAACCATTTTGCCAGGCAGTAACGCAACAAACACTTACCTGATAGCTCTACTGTCCTACTATGTATGGTCCATACACAAACGGTGGATGTGGCCTGCACGGTAGCAGTACTGGTCAATGAATGAGCAGGTTCATGAAGCAATGTTCATGGAAGCTGACGATTTTGTGAGATTCAGCAAACTAAGGATTAGTTTTGAATCATATTGTGTCTTACGTTTCGGATGGAGTGAAGTTCGTGCTGGGGACTTTGTAGCGGTGGACTCAGTTAAAAATTTTATGAAAATGAAATCCTTTTCACAACAAAAAAATAATAGTTAAACAGAAATTATTTTTCAGGCCAAAATATTTGTGTAAAGCAGGAGTTATACAAGAGAATAACTATAATTCCTTCATCAGAATGAAACAGAATTCAGTAAAACACTATCAAAACAACATTGATCCAATACACACAACTGGAACGCACAATAATAATTATAACACACACTGAGGTGACGAAAGGGATAACTTTTGTCGGAACTTCTTTTGCCATGCGAAGCCTCTATAGCCGTCAATAACTGCGGAAGTGTTGCCAGTAAAGGATTTTGAGCACGAACCGATCTCTCGATTGTGTCCCACAGATGTGCGATGTGATTCATCTCGGGTAATCTGGGTGGCGATATCCCTCGCTTGGATTGTCCAGAATATTCCTCAAACCAGTCGCGAATAATCCTGTCCCGGTGACATGGCGCATTTTCGTCTACAAAAATTCCATACATCAATGGCTGTAAATGGCCTCGAAGTAGCTGAACATAATCATTTCCAGACAATGATCGCTTTGATTGTGAGGATCCAGTCTGTTTCACGCAAACACAGCCCGTACCATTATGGAGCCACCACCAAAAACAGTGCCTTGTTCAAAACTTGAGTCCACGGCTCAATGGGGTCTGTACCACACTCAAAACCTACCATCAGGTCTTGCGAACTGAAATCGGGACTCACTTGAGCAGGTCATGGCTTTCTAGTCATCTAGTTTGCAAGGAATTTGGTCACGTGCCGAGGAGAGGCAGTGATGGCGATGTCGTGCTGTTAGCAAAGGGACTTTCGTCGGTCGTCTGCTGCCACAGCCCATTAACGGCAAATTTCACCGCACTGCCCTAACGGATACGTTCGTCATACGTCTCAGATTGATTTCTGCGGTTTTTTATCTGTCAGCTCTGTCAACCATACGCAAACGTCGCTGCTCTAGATCGTTAAGACCGTCGGACAGCGGGCTCTCTCTGGTGACAGGTAATGTCTTGAATTTGGTATTGTCGACACACTCTTGACGCTGTGGATCTCGGAATACTGAATTCTCTAACGATTTCTGAAGTCATATGTCCCATGCGTCCAGGTGCAACTGCCATTCTACGTTCAGAGTCCGTTAATCCTTCTCATGCGTCCATAATCCCAGAAGGAACGATTTCATGTGAATCATCTTAGTGCAATGGACAGCTCCGACAATGCACTGCCACTTTATTTACAGTGTATGTGATGCTACCGTCATCTATGAATGTGCATATCGCTGTCCTACGACTTCCGTGCCTTAGTTTATGCAGACTAATTCGCACCAAAGCACCACTGCTGAGTCGCTATCTCTTACTGGTGGCAAAGTCCCTAGTGGGACTCTTGTTTAAGGTTGGGCTGAGGACAGATGGTCTTTCTGCTACTAAACAATGGTTCCCGAATGTTTCTAACGTCGCTGATAACCGCCCACTGCATGCAGTATGCCTTCGATTGTGACCGTGCTGGATGTTACAGTTCCAGCACCATCTACCTTGAAGGGTACGCGGCAATCAAAAGTTAGTCAAGCTGCTACAAGTTGCGTCTGACACACTTCAGGGGTAGCTCCGAAGTCACCACGCCTTTCGTAGTTGACGTGTGCTGTGCTTTGCAATGTTTGGTGCCGAGCTGACAGTTGGTGACCACAGCACTCGGTGCATAGACTGTCACTGACCTCACTGAAGGACAAAAACAGGGCACCACGTGTAAACCCTTCTTTGCGTTAAAATGAATAAAGAAGTGCTGTAAAAGGGATATTTAACTGACAGCCTGGCAAGCGGTTCCAGCCACCACCTCATCTAAAAAACGCGTCCCAGCAAGGAAGCAACACCAGCTGCTGAACTACGGACAGCCGAGTCCTCAGTCGCCGTCACGTCACTTGACGACCCAAACTATTCAGTATTTTACTTTCGAGTGTAAACGGTGACGACTAGTCGTTTTCATCATTGGTGGGGGTCATCTAGCGAGCGAACCCATGCAGGTCCAGTTATTAGAAACTGTGATGGATAGTTAGTCAGCATGGTGAAAATTCAGAGAAAACTTTACTAGAAAATGTAGAGGTATGATACTGTACTTGCCGGCCGAAGAGGCCGTGCGGTTAAAGGCGCTGCAGCCTGGAACCGCAAGACCGCTACCGTCGCATGTTCGAATCCTGCCTCGGGCATGGATGTTTGTGATGTCCTTAGGTTAGTTAGGTTTAACTAGTTCTAAGTTCTAGGGGACTAATGACCTCAGCAGTTGAGTCCCATAGTGCTCAGAACCATTTGATACTGTACTTAACCTGTATCACAAGTTCATATCAGTACTCCTAATAAAGCACGCCAGGTGATCGAGCATATTTCTTTCTGGGTGATTATTAACACAGGATAATATCTGGTACTTCCACGATTTCTCCACGAGCTTTTGCAGAGTTACTTTTCAATTACAGGATTCCATAGAACATACTAAAACAGGTCTCATAAATGGTCACGCCATCAAAATATATTCGTTTTCTTAGGATCACTTTCACTTTCACACGGGGGAAATAAGATTGCCAGCATTCCTAAAACTCTATTCATAGTGGCATAAGAGAGTGTGACTAATTTTCGACACCGAACTAGGATACACAATGGATAACATACAAGACTCGAGTTTGGTAGGATCTGAGTCAAATGACAGTAAGATCGTCCATATTTCAGATTTAAGCTCTCAGTGGTTTCCCTTAGGTTTCAGAGGTCTCGAATTCAAATCATGGTTGGAAAATCCAGAAGGTTTGTTGTTGTTTTCCTGGGGTCTAGGAGGAGCTGGAGGACCATCCACATTAGGTGTTTCAAGGTTTCTGTGAGATTTGGAAGGAGATTAGTTCAAATTATTAAAAGAACTTCCAGATTTATGTTTCTGTGGTTCCCATTAGATTTGTGAGAAGCTAGGTTCAAATCACTGTGATCCTCTCCGATTAGATTTTCCTTTGTTCCGATGAGGCTTGGGAGTAAGTGAATTCAAATGGGTTTTGGACCAGCCAGATTTAATTTTTTGTGGTTTCCCCGAGGTTTGAGCGTGGGTTGGGGGGGGGGGGGGGCGGACACAACTCACTACTGTGTCATCTAGAATAAGGTAATCTGTTGTTTCCCTGAGATTTGGGAGAAGCAGGTTTAAATTAATGTTCTCTGTGGTTTCCCTGAGGTCCAGGTGGAGTCGGGTTCAAATCACCGAAGGACCATTCAGATTTATTATTTCAGTGGTTTCGCAGAACCGCTAAAATGAAAAGCTGGATTTATTAATTTGTAAAGGACATGACTGAATTCCTTCCCCACCCTTGTTTATTTCGAGCGTAAGCTATGTCGCAAAAGATCTCGTCGTCGACGAAACATTAAACACCTTATGTTTGTTGCAACTTGTGCAAACTGAAAGCAAAACAAGTGGGACTTTCCACTTTACTGAGGAACTGCTTTCTTTGGCGTACCAAGGTACGACTGCTTTTAGATTTTCATGCAATGGGGCTTAACATCTGAGGTCACCAGTCCCCTAGAACTCAGAACTACTTAAACCTAACTAAGCTAAGGACTTAACACACATCCATGCCCGAGGCAGGATTCGAACCTGCGACCGTAGCAATCGCGCGGTTCCGGACTGAAGCGCCTAGAACTACTCGGCCAACGCAGCCGGCTCATTTCTATCCTTAGAGTACTGCTAGGTAATCGTATTCGATCAACATAGTGATCAACACCTTCGTTTCATGTGTGGTACTGCGCTCAGTCATAGATCATCAACTACGAAATCTGCGATATAATAAAACAATATGGACGCTTTTAATTTGTGTACTCATCAGTTAAGTGAATTTAGTATTGATGACTTCTTAATCATTTGTGGGTGTTCTGTAACATATGTGTTCTGACTGGCTCTGAGCACTATGGGACTTAACATCGATGGTCATCAGTCCACTAGAACTTAGAACTACTTAAACCTAACGAACCTAAGGACAGCACACAACACCCAGCCATCACGAGGCAGAGAAAATCCCTGACCCCGCCGGGAATCGAACCCGGGAACCCGGGCGTGGGAAGCGAGAACGCTACCGCACGACCACGAGATGCGGGCTATGTTCTGACTCACGTGTGTGTTATAGCTTTTCTGGTTTAAACGAGAATGAAGGTTTGATAAAGGGAAGCGTATACTACATGCTTCGATATGTAAATAATTAGCATTTCAGCGCAACGGCACAAAGTGGATAGAAGTGAAGCGATCTACATGTTGCATGTGCGGAAGGATTATCTTTTGGCTGTCTCTACCTTGGATGTCTGCTTGCGAATGACAACGAAGGAGCAAACAATGTCTCTTACAGCAACTTTGTTTTAGTTTTACCGACGATTGACATCGGTATACACAAGTCGCCAGCAGACCAGTGCCGGTGACCGCCATATGGACCTTCCGCCACCACTGTGGCAAACCACCGACGTATACGCACAATGAGCAACAACCCTCTGCTCTTTCGAACCGGAAATGGTTGTGTAGAACTAAGTCCCACCGGATCTCGCTACATTTATCCCACTGACACACCTCCTCTGCCTTCAAATCCAATGGTTTAACTGGCCCCCAGCACTATAGGACTTAACGTCTGAGGTCATCAGTCCCCTAGAACTTAGAATTACTTAAACTTAACTAACCTAAGGACATCACACACATCCATGCCCGAGGCAGGATTCGAACCTGCGACAGTAGCGGTCGCGCGGTTCCAGGCTGAAGCGCCTACAACCTTTCGGCCACAGCGGCCGGCCCTTTGCCTTCAAGTCTACTTCTGGGCTGTCTGGTTTCCTGCCCGAGATCAGAGATTTCATCCAGGATTTTAATATTCGACGACTCTTGGGATTGCCATTCAGGCCATCCAGAAATTATATACGACACAAGCGGAGTTCGCTAAAACCGATAACGTAGCTGAAGCCCTCATTTTTTGCAACAACGTACACCTCGCTTCCCACGCCCGGGTTCCCGGGTTCGATTCCCGGCGGGGTCAGGGATTTTCCCTGCCTCGTGATGACTGGGTGTTGTGTGATGTCCTTAGGTTAGTTAGGTTTAAGTAGTTCTAAGTTCTAGGGGACTGATGACCATAGATGTTAAGTCCCATAGTGCTCAGAGCTCAGAGTACAACTGTCAATTCATCTTTCAGACAGAAATGACGATTATAAAAGTTGTGAGGTCATGGAAGCCTTCATTTCTAGTGGATTTTCCGTTTTGCTTACCAGATAAGGTGGAATTTTCATGAAACTGTGCGTCCGTATTCTGCTTATTGGTGGAGGTGATTTACTCTGTTGAGTTATATCATATCTGATAAGGTAATCAGCAGTTCTGTAGTCTATAACACCTAATTTTTCATTTCTTGTTTCACCTCGGACGCTAGAAGACGTGAATTCAGTATCTTTAAGACTATCAGTATCCGACTTTGTGCTATCTTCTTGATCAAAGAGAATTTCGTCTTCAAACCATTCAGTAATATTTCATTTAAAGTTTTGATCACTATGCTGACACCAGATGTTCTTCTGTCTTAGCAAGTAAGAATTATAATCTATAATTATATTCTAATTGTAATCTTATTCTGATACAAAACTTACTTTCAGCTGTATTTACATTCAATGGAGTAATGGGCTGTGGCTTATATAGTGCTTCTAGTCTCTCAATAAACGATATAACTCTGCCAAACTGTAATCTAGCTACTGTAACACATCACCTGGTTCGCTGGAGGATCCAAAACACCCCTGTCACGCTTTATACGAGTAGGACTACAAAATTTATCATATAAAATAATTAATAGGACTTGCAGCAAACAATGTTCCTTCGCATGTAAGTCAACTGTGTTTCCAGGAATTAAGTCCCATTAGAACCTTAAGACCTTCAGGTTCTCCTGAGTGAGTTTGTTATAGTGGCCAGTGACCATAATTTAAAACATGGTACGTGGCGCTGTCGTTATGATATAAATGTCTGGTGTAGGAAGCATTTCCACGTTTGTCGGCTCTGAGATGATCTTGGTAAGCCTTGTATTAGTAGCACATGACTGAATTTGAAAGCACCCGAAACATGACCTACTCAGACTGGTACATTCTATGCCATATTGTTAGTTCTCCAATTGGTCATGATCCCATGACTTTCTTACTGATGTGCAATCGATGAGTTTGGCAGGGCCACGCGACTAGCTCCAGAGGGGACAGACATGTTGCTCATTAGGCGTCCAGGATCATTCAGCTACGTCACTTATCTTAGGTCACGAAATGGGCTTCTTTGCAAAAAGTCAACTGTCCAGACGAAAGTTACAATGACGTTTGAACACCACAGAGTGCCGTACTACCGCTGAGGAGACAGCAGAGAGAGATGTGCTAATAAGAACGTTGTAGGACCACATTCATCATCATACCGCCGCAGCACCTGGAGTAATAGTATGACGTTCCAACGGGTACATAACATCGTCATCTCTCGTTCACATAGCCGGTGTTTTGGCCAGCAGTTCGTTCTATTTCTTCCTAGTTAATGCCGATGATTGTGTCCTTTCTTCTGGGTCTCCATGATGCTACTTTTCAACAATATAATACAAGACGCCACGTTCCCACCTCTGTCTTGACTTACTTTCATGCAGAGTGTGTTCGACTGTTACCCAGGCCTGCATGTTCTCTACACCTCTCATCCACTGAAAACATCTTATCACGTGTTACTGAAAGCCAGGAATGCTACTACTCACCAGCCACTAGGATTGATGAACTCTGACATTCAGCTGAAACAGAATGGTACCCGTCATCCAGTTACTTTACAGCCTTTCTTTGATGCTGCCAGAGGTGGGAAATCCTTTCAAATAAATGTCGTAGCCTGTAAATCACTTATCCACTACTTCTGTAAACATGTGTTGTTCCTACTGTACTCTGTGTGTGCAATAAGTCAAGTTTCAATATTTTCTATCGTTCCTGGTGTTCTAATATTGATGATCATTTTTATACTAGTGACCAAATAAACAAGCTAACCGTGGAACATGTATACTCTAAAACGTTTCTGCGTATTCCTTTCTGCAAGGACTTGATGAATGTTTGCCTTTTTGGCTTTCAATACAGCAGAGGAACAGATTTGTAGTTAACTGTTCGCCTAATGCTACTACGTTGACTGATGTTCGTGGGGCACACCACAAATTAAGGACGAACATAAGCGTCGTGAAACGGTCGTTTTTCTTTCGCTTCCAGTTGCATGCTGCGTGGACAGAAGCAACCCTAATGCACTATCATTGCTGTAGAGTGTCAATCTTTAATTACCTGCTGTCTTACGACACCTAAAAACCGGGAGGACAGGGAAATACTAAGAAAGAGAAAAATGAATCAAGCAAAGAAGTACAGAAACTACTAACATAAATGTCGCAAAAAGTTACCTGTTGGTACAGACTTACTAATGCCTGTAATTTGCTCATCAGTACATAATAAACAGACGTTCAAGTAGAATTTCTGAAATTGCACGTCAGTGATTTATGAGAAACCATTTTCCAGCTTTCTCCTCTCCTCACTCAGCGGCGTTCAGGAGCAAATCCGTAGAGGCAAAACAGAAAGTTTTTCGCAGTTAAAAAAGCCAGATTATAAAATATATGCTAAGATATGTGCAATAATAATTTGATATTTACGCTGTATCAGCAGACGTAGCTGTTATTTATCTTGCAGTCGGACTGTATTTATTTTACTGTCATAGAGCGGCTATTGATATTCATCTGTCATGCAAAATAAATTGTTCTGATTATATATGCACTCTCTTCCGTGAAATAACGTTTTATTCCATGACTGCGAGAGGTAAATCACTAAATTTAGACAGATATATTCCATTTGTTGCATATGCAATATCCAACAAAATTCGCCATCACCGTAGCACAGGTTACTCTTTCTAGATGTACTTTCACTGCAACACATGGAAAGGCTTCCACTGTCTTAGAAAAACACATTTTTTTGTGTTTCGCATTAATATTTTCTCTACTTCTCCGTCATTATCAGTGGGACTGATGTCCTAAAATATCAACCGAAACAATAAAGTTACGTTGGCATCTCAAATTCGCAATATACTGATACTATTAATATTGGCCTACATTTTCGCTATCTTTGCGACAATGTTGAGTGAACTTTTATTTATTTGCGCTGCATTTGTGCCCTTAAATTTCAGACACTTCTTGTATGAAGCCACGTCACGACTCCTTACGTTGATGAACAAACAATAAAGCTGACATAATAATTGTCCAGTTTGTCAATACTTACGGTTTCAGACTCAGTTGTTATCTTGAAATGTCTATCCGTCATTAGAACTGGTGTGGTTTTCCATTTCTGTGGACACCAGTAACGGCCATTGACCATCTGTTCATGCTAGCACCCTGATCCGAACGGAAACGGTATCTAACCTCTCTAGAAGCTTTGGTCTTCTTTTAGTAACGAATCGTAAGGACGACATTTTGTTTCAGTTCTAACTACTCGTGAAGCTCTCGTTAAGAGTCATCAACATGATTGTTTTACAAAAGTCGACACTCTAGGTTATGATATGTCATGGGGACATGCGAAGGAAATAATTCAAGTTCTCAATTTCGAAAGGAATAGACTCTCGCCTGGACGGAGCTGTGAACAAGTGCATTTTTAACTTACTGGCACCATAGATGTGATAAAAAGGCCGCTAAAAGTTGCTACAGACATATATGGTTGTTTCACTATGGGCTTTTCGATCTTAGCTACTAAGTACGCTAAATTTAAAGCTTCTTAAAAATTTCGTAGAATTACTTTGTGCCACAGCTACTCATCATCAACGATCCGGCGCATTCGTTTTTGTAGCGTAAGCAAAGCCTTATATTATGCGCATACTTCCCTTTGTTTTTGAGACGTTGGGTGACGTGAGGGTTGGAGCAGCGTGGAGAGGGGGAGAAAGCCCCGTCTTCGTGCATGCCTGAGCTTCGTGCTTTGTAACGAGCAGGAGTGGCTTGCAGTTAAGAGGTTGTCAAGCTGAGTCTCCACAAAAGATACCATAAAATATATTTTTCAGTAACAGTGCTACAGAATTTTAGTTTTTCCAATCCATGGTGGTGTGATACAGCAACCAGTAGTAACAATGTGATAGAACAGTCTTCGCTGCAAAACTGCAATTTTTTGCTTTATTTGTCCTCCAATAACGCGTTTAACTTCGACAGGGTCTCTTCGGATTGGCTGGCAAAATATGGTATTAACCACATAGGATACCGCGCATACAAATGTCCCAGCAGGAAACTGTAATGGTCAGAATCTGGCTTTCATGTGTTTTAGCCGTGTATTTAACATATTCTGTATCAGTCATCGCACAACGTTTTCTCAAATCCTGACCACGGCGGCTTCCTGCTGGGACATTTGTAAGCGTGTGGTCCAATGTGCTTAAAACAATTCCTTTCCAGCCAATCTGGAGATGCCTTGTATAAGGTGGAAAGAGTCATTGTGGGAGGGGGGAGATAAATAAAATAAAAGTCGAGTTTTGCTACCAAGACCGTTCGTCCTTCCATACAGAATTTAAACGACCAGAAAGCATAAGGAATATCTTCGACTCGGGTATAAATGAAAGTCTAATTTTGTAAATCTGTTGAGGTCGAGTAAAGTTTTTCAACAGGTAGGCTGCGTCCTTAAATGCTAATTAGCTCCATGTAACAGAGGTGGGGACGTGGCTTCCACGGATTGCAGCTCTTACGAGCGAGTCTTAAGGAGTCGTAGCAACTTTCACGTCTTTTCTATGTTCCTCTTTTTACAACGAAGGAAATCAACGGAGAGGCTGAAATGTCACATTCGAGTCCTTACCTCATTATTTCTCTATAGTGAGTGCTCTGATATGTCAGATTTCAATGTTTGACAATAATGCTTTGATAGAGTTCAAGATGATTGTTTCCGAAATTGATAGCTATATCCATTGCAGTAAAGGAGTTCTAGATTTGTAATGGAACCCTTTGCCGTTACTGTGTAGCAATATCTACACAAAGGTTTCGGTATCTCTTAGAGAGTCATCCCTACAGTCTCTCGTTGACGCACTGTTCTAAGGCGAGCGTGCTCTTGTGCCCGGGATCTTCCGTTTATGCTGACTATTCTTGCTTTCTCAGACATACGCTACAGGCGGCGAGCCGCATTCCGCGTAGCAGCCCATCGCCAGTGAAAGCCGGTTCGCGGTGTCCTTTGTGTCACAGAAACACTTCTTGTCCCAACATTGTTCTCTCACAGTGTTCAACAAAACATGGGAGTATATTGCAACGGCAAAAAGACAATGGAAGCGAAGACAGTAGACAGAACGCATCCGTTGTAGTGGAATCTGGAGTTAGTCCCAGGAAACCTTCGGACAGTACAAAAGGTTTTTACATTGTATGTCTCATGAAAGTTTACATTGTGGTCTCACGTTCATGTATCCAAGAGCCTTGGTGTACTGCCCTTTAGAGTGGACTATAAAACTACTTTTGGCTGTACACCGGTGAAAGATACCAAGGTGTTATTCGTAATTTGAATTACGATGATAGAACAAAATTTTTATTTTACTTCAGTTTTCGTCATGAATCGGTTTTGAGTTTCGCCAGCCACGAAGCATTTTTTTGTATGGAACAAGCGACATCATGTATGAATTTCTTCCTATTTGAGTAAGCAATTCCTTTGGAAACAGTTGTATATCTACAGCTACACCTACGTCTACATAGGTACTCTGAAAATCACGCTTAAGTACCTGGTAGAGGGTTCATCCAACCGCCTTCACAATAATTCTCTATTTTCCAATCTCGAAAATTGCGCAGAAGAAACGAACACCTAAAAATTTCCGTGCGAGCTATCATTTCCCTTTTTTTGTTATGATCATGATTTCTTCCTGTGGAAGCCAGCGACAAAAAAATATTATTACACGTGCTGTTTGAAATTTGGTGAGACGATTGCCCTGCAACGAAGAACGCCTTTGTTTTAATGGTATCCCCGTAGAGTAGGCAGTCCCTTTAGTAGATCCGTTGCATTTTATAAATGTTCTGCAAATAAAACATAGTATTGGTTTGTGTTCCCCACATGTTGAATGTGTTCTCCGCAGTTTGAATTGTTTTTCATTGTAATTCCTAGGCATTTAGTTGAATGTACGGCCTTTAGATTTGAGTAATTTATCATGTAACCGAAGTTTAACGGATTGCTTTTAGCAATCATGCGGATGACCTCACACTTACGCTATTTAGTCTCAATTGCCAGTTTTCACAAAACACAAACATCTTTCTAAATTGAAACTTCCTGGCAGATTAAATCTGTGTGCCCGACCGAGACTCGAACTCGGGACCTTTGCCTTTCGCGGGCAAGTGCTCTACCAACTGAGCTACCGAAGCACGCCTCACGCCCGGTACTCACAGCTTTATTTCTGCCAGTACCTCGTCTCCTACCTTCCAAACTTTACAGAAGCTCTCCTGCGAACCTTGCAGAACTAGCACTCCTGAAAGAAGTTTCATATCAGCGCACACTCCGCTGCAGAGTGAAAATCTCATTCTGGAAACATCCCCCAGGCTGTGGCTAAGCCATGTCTCCGCAGTTCCTTTCTTTCAGGAGTGCTAGTTCTGCAAGGTTCGCAGGAGAGCTTCTGTAAAGTTTGGAAGGTAGGAGACGAGGTACTGGCAGAAGTAAAGCTGTGAGAACCGGGCGTGAGTCGTGCTTCGGTAGCTCAGTTGGCAGTCTGCGTTCGGCAGGGCAGCAGTGCGCACCGCGCTCGGCCGTCCACGCCGCTGCGCGCGCGGAGTGTTTTGTTTACTTCCTCGTCACAGCGCTTCTCAGTCGAACAAGCTGTAATGGCCAACTCTTACAGGAAGAACACTCTTAAGTTCACCTTCTCAAACGAATACGCACGACCCAAAGCACTGGCCGTCGAACGCTTCCTACGCGAAGACGTGAAGATCCCGCGTGACGAACTCATCGGCATACACCTATCGATCATTAGCAGCGTCGTTTATGTTAAGATGACTTCCGACGCTGCCTGCAACGAGATCATTCAAAGGACGCGACATGGACTAAGATTTCGGCACTCCGACGGAAACGTCGGGCCTGTGGATGTCGACCATGCAGGACTTGGCCTTCGGACGATCCGTGTATTCGAACTGCCGTTCGAGGTGACTGAAGATGAAGTCATCGCGGCGCTAAGTCCGTTCGGAAAAGTCCAGAGCCACGTAGCCGAGACATGGGCACAGTTTACGACGTATCCGGTGCTTAATGGTGTGAGACAAGTCCGAATCGATCTCAAACGGCACGTTCCATCGTACATTTCTATCGGCGGCTGCCGTGCGGTGGTCATTTACGACGGACAACCTCGAACATGTTCCGGTTGTGGCCAAGAAGGCCACGTCCGTAATGAATGCCTGCAACGATGCATCACACAACTCAGGCCCGACGATACGAACACCGACAGAACCGTGACCACCCTTCCAGTCACCTATGCGGCGACACTGCACGTCCAGCCCACACAAGACGCCGTTCATGAGCGTCTCTCTGGTCCGATACACCCGGAGGCGTCCCAGCACCTTGACACCGGCGATGCCGCCCGTGAACATGTCCAACAGCCGGACATACCCACGCTAGAAGATCACAAGGATACCAATGAGAGTGTTCTGGAGAATGAAGACCGCATCATAGCACCCGCGGCTTTTGTACTGGAACGACGTGAATCTCTTCCTTCCTCAGACACCGAAACTCATTGCCGAAAGCAGAAGTCGCCCAAACGACGAAAAAAACGCCGCAAGACATCAGACTCGACCATTGAGCCCCCTCCGCAGGACGAAGAGATGCCACATCACTCCGACGGAGAACACGATAACACCTTCTCCTCTGCCACGGAGACACGTCATCCACAAGACGGTGAACCGTCCAACGGAGATCGTGCGCAAGCCCCGCGCCCAGAAGCCATGGAACATAGCACGCCTGTTGTCACCGACGCCATTGAGCCGACTCGGCCAGCGCTGCCACCTCTCGTCGATGTCAAACCTGTCGGACACCTTTCATGGGCGGATGACACGGATTTCCCACCTCCATCTGATGCGGAAATGAGATCTGTTTCTCCGTTAGACCAAAACTAAAATGGGGGAAGTTTCTACGGCGAATCCTGCGACTTCTATGGACTTCCAGCATCCACAACAACAATCTTCACCAGCTACGACCCTATCAACAGCACGGATCTCCCATCAGGCGTACCGAATAGCTACTATCAATACTAATAATATCGGCTCCCATGCTAAACTTCAGCTGCTCCGTGACACGCTAAGAGCAGCGGACATCGACATCGCCCTGTTACAAGAACTGAGGACAGCGACTTGGACTGGGTGTTATGGATATGAGACGTACGCCGCCCCTGCAGCTATGGAACACACAGGCGCAGCCATCCTCCTCCGAGAAGGAATTGCAGTTTCCGATGTCGCATACCTCCCAACAGCGCGAGGGGTGGCCATAACAGTTGAAGGACTCAAAATCATAAATCTCTACGCCCCATCGGGCACTGATAAACGGAGGGATCGCTCCCAGTTCTACGCAGAAGATATCACGCCTTTATTCCTCGGTCGATACGATCATCTCATCGTAGGTGGAGATTTCAACTGTGTTCACGAGCGCACAGACCAATACCCCCATTTCACCACATGTCCCGAACTTCGCTTCCTCGTCCGCCGCCATCGTCTCCTCGACACTTGGCGAGTGATACACGGCGACCGCCCGGGGTATACACACATCACGAGCGACTCCGCCAGCCGACTTGATAGAATATACATCTCTAACGCTCTAAAATCAGTTGTCCTCGACGCGGAACGTTGGCCGTCTGCCTTTTCGGATCATGACATCTATATCTGTACCATGAACCTACGTCGACAATCTATATGGCGCAGAGCAGGACCCTGGAAACTCAATGTCGCGCTACTGCGGGACCCTGAATGTCGACAACAGGTCACCGACACGTGGGACACCTGTGTTCAACGCATTATGCGTTACGAGACCACACTGCAGTGGTGGTTGCTGTGCGCCAAACCGGCCATCCGACGCACATTGACACACTATGGCAGAGCAAAAGCCAGGTGGAATCACCATACAACTGATTTCTACTATAGCGCTCTACGTGAACTCATGGATCATCCTCCATCCCCGGATCGCCTCAAAGAAGCTCAGCGCATCAAGGCAAAGATTCTATCCTTGACCAGATGCCGTCTCGAGGGAGCCATTGTACGAGCCCGCAGCCAAGACAGGATTAATGGTGAAGAACCTTCTATGCATCATATTGTTCAAAATGTTCGTCGACGCCGACAGGCTTTAATGACAACATTAGACTTACCTGATGGACGACGGCTGACTTCGCAAGCTACCATTGCGGATGCATTCACAACGCACTATAGACTTTTCTATCAAGAAGTACCTGCCGGTGCAGAGGCCATTGCTGAGGTTGCCCATGAGACACTTGGTACTCTAAACACAGCAGCTGCAACCCTCCTGACTGCTGAAGTGACCACCGACGACGTCCAAGGCGCTGTGACCAAGGGGTCTCTGAATCGATCTCCCGGCCCGGATGGTTTACCTCTCGAATTTTACAGAACCTTCCAAGATTTGATGATGCCACGATGGAGGGACATGTACTGGGAACTTTTGTCCGGCGCGGCGAACCCGCCACCAATGTTCATGGAAGGCTTACTTGTACCAGTCCCGAAACCCGCAGGAGGAACACGACTCGACAGTTATCGGCCGATCACGTTACTCAATTCGGACTTCAAGATTTTAACACGCCTTCTGGCAGTGCGACTCAAACATGTATTACGGGACATTGTCTCCCACGAACAAACATCGTTAGACGGCGATCGTAATATACAGACGGCTCTCAGTGAATATCGAGATGTGATCGCTGTGGCAACACACTCGCGACTGCCAGGCGCTTTAATCTCCATCGACTTCAAACAAGCGTTTGACCGCGTCAATCATGCATTCCTCAACGCAGTGATGGACCGAATGGCAATTCCCCCGACGTTCACGCAAGTGATTATGCGGCTCCTTCGTGGAGCAACGTCCAGACTTCTCGTCAACGGCAGACTTACAGAACCTATACGGATTGAACGCTCAGTACGGCAGGGTAGCCCTTTGTCGACGGTACTTTATGCCATTGCGATGGAACCACTCATTTGCGGATTACGGCGACATTTGACAGGTATTCCACTCCGGGATCATATGTTCCGCTGCCGAGCTTACGCGGACGGCTTGGCCCTCGTCGTACGTTCAGCGGCTGAAGTACAGGCTGCGATGCAGTGGATTACCCGTTACAGTGCAGGGGCAGGGAGCGTTATGAACGTGGCAAAATCATGCGCCATGAAGATCGGCCGCGGCCTTCCCGCAGACAGCGTAGTTCCATTTCAACTGGTACACCATTCGTTGTCTCGGATTGGTGTACACGCGAGACATTCGCCGCACCTCGGCGATCAATTTTCGTGCGCTGCTGCAACGCATCCGGACCAACATACAAAATCACATACTACGCCCGCTGAATATGTGCCAGAGAGTCACCTTCGTCAATACCCATCTGGCAGCTCGGATACCCCATACAGCGCAGATTCTGCGCATCACTGCGACAATGGCGGCCAGGTTACACGCGGCATTCGGCTATTTCATTTGTTCTGGACACATCTTCAAAGTCCAGTATGAAGCTCTCACCTTACCGAAGCGGGACGGTGGCCTCGATCTGGTTAATGTGAGAGCCAGGACAACGGCACTTTACACCAATACTATGCTCCGGTTATGGAAAAGCCAAAATGCTAGTTTTACTGGAATGTTGACCACCGAGCTCGCGCCTGTTTCGAGACGCCCACCGACGTCTTTGGCACACATCCCACCTCCGATGTCACATATCGGCCGTTTCTTTTTGGAGTACAGCTACATATGCACCGAGCTCCCCAGGACCAGGAAGACGACCACCCGCGACATCTACCGCCTTCTCCGAAAGTCTCCACCCCGCAACCCCGTCGAAACACGTCACCCCCAGGTTTCATGGCCTACAGTTTGGAAAACGATCCACCAACCATATCACACCACTGACACCACCTCTATGTGCTACCTTCTCGTCAACGGCAAGTATACTACAAGACAGAAACTGCATCGCATTGCACTAGTGGACTCACCCCTGTGCCTCAAGTGCAATGTCGAAGATACAGATTTACATCGTTTTGAGTGTGGGCCAGCAGCAGCTGTCTGGACCCTCGTACAGAAGATTGTGGCTTTCTACCTCCGAGTACCACCACATCACGTTTCTCCCACTATGATGATATATCCCGACACGACCTACTTTCCATCGGCTAAGTGGCACGCCATCACATGGATCAGTGGCATGGCTGTCGACTACCTCTTCCGAGACGACATCGTCGATCCGGCGGACTTTTGGACACGCCTCCAAGTGTATCACCACACCCTTCGCCGGCATCGACACTATCGGGCCACTTTCGCGAACTATTTACAGAGCATTTTCACCAACCCGCCTCAAAACTGGAATCTCAACGAACCGTGCCAGCCAAGGCTGGACGATCCCGCGTTCCCCTTCAATGGTCAATGATAGAATGCATTTTGTTCTGCTGGCGCGCCAAAGTGGAGCATGGCGCGGAAAGTATTCCTATTTTCTTTCAGTTCTCTTTTCTCCTCCTCTTCTAAGTTTTTTTTTCTCCTTACACTTGTTTATCCCTTTCACACATAGCTCTCTATCTGCAGCCTATTTGTTTTCTTTCTCTTGTGCTCCAAAAAAAAAAAAAAAAATGCTGCTGATGGTGAGACTGTACACTCATTTATGTTACAAAAAAACATACAAATACAAAAGAAGGCCGTTGCGGAAATATAGCTACCTTTTATGTTTTACGTTTTCAAAGGATATTGTGTTATTTATGAAGAACGTCGTCTTTTATTTTCATACCCAAGAGATTTTATTTGTTTTCTTAAAAACAATTAGTAGAGCACTTAAAAAAAAGAGCAAATCAATTAAAAAAACAAAAAAACAAAAAAAAGAAGTATTAAAAAAAGAGATGGTTGAGCACTTGCCCGCGAAAAAAAAAACAAAAAAAAAAACAAAAAAAATAAAATAAAATAAAAATGAAAAAAAAGAAAAAGAAAACAAAATAAAAAAAGAAAAAAAAGAAAAAGAAAGTTGGTAGAGCACTTGCCCGCGAAAGGCAAAGGTCCCGAGTTCGAGTCTCGGTCGGGCACACAGTTTTAATCTGCCAGGAAGTTTCATATCAGCGCACACTCCGCTGCAGAGTGAAAATCTTATTCTGGATCTTTTCTAAATTGTTTTGCAATTTGTCTTGATCTTCTGATGAATTTACCAGACGATAAACGACAGTATCAAATGCTAACACTCTAAGACGGCTGCTCAGATTGTCTCCTAAACCGTTTATATAACGAATGAGCTGCAGGTTACATATGATACTGCGTTGGGGAACGCTAGAAATCCATTCTGTTTTACTCGATGACGTTCCGTAAATTATTACGACCTGAAGCCTCTCAGACAGGAAACTACGAATCCTGCCACATAAAGGAGACGATATTCCATAAGCACACAATTGCACTACAAGTTGATTGTGTGGTACACTGTTAAAAGCCTTGTGTAACTCTAGAAATACGGAATCAATTTGAAATTCCTTGTGAACACCATTCAACAGCTCGTTTGAGTAAAGAGATACCCGTGTTTCACAAGAACAACCTATCCTAAATCCGAGTTGATTGTGTGTCATCAGACCGTTCTCTTCGATGTAATTAATAACTTTCGAGCACAATTCATGTTCCCAAATCCTGCAGCATAACGACGTTAATGATATGGGCCTGACATTTAGTGGATTACTCCGGTTACTTGTCTTGAATGTTGTGACCTGTGGAACTTTCCAGCTTTTGCGTACGGATCTTTCGACGAGTGAGCGGTTGTATATCATTGTTAAGTATGGAACTATTGCAGCAGCATACTCTGAAAGAAACGTAATTGGTATACAGTCTGGACCAGAAGACTTGCTTTCATTAATAAATTTAAATTGCTTCACTACTCCGAGGATATCTACTTTTACTCACTCGTGCTGGCAGTTGTTTTTGGTTCGATTTATAGAATATTTACTTCGTCTACTTCGGAGTAGCAATTTCGGAAGACTATGTTTAGAAGCCCTGTTTTGGCAGCACTATCGTCGTTATTATTTCCGTTGCTGCCGTATAGAGAAGGTATTGATTGAGTCTAGCCGCCACCATATATGACATACGACCAGAATCTCTTTGGATTTTCTGCCAGGTTTCCAGACAAAATTTTGTTATGAGAACTATTATAAGCATCTCGCATTGATGTCCGCGATGAATTTAGAGCTTCAGTAAAGGAAAGCCAGTTGTGGAGATTTTTGCGTTCGTTTGAATTTGGCATGCTTTTTACATTGTTTCGGCAACAGTGTCCTGAACTGTTTTGTGTACCATGGGGATTCAGACCCGTCGTTTGTTAATTTACTCGCTATAAATCTCTCAATATCTGTGAATACTATTTCATTGAGTTCAAGCCACATCTAGTAGACATTTTGCGGGCTAACATCCCATTGATGTACGTCCTCTTCGTCGAAATGTCTTGGCTCAAACTCGTTTAGGGATTGAACCGTACATCTCACATTACACGCAATAAATTAGACACTTGTGACCCTTTGTTTAAATTGTCTTGCTGATGGCAAGATTGTGAAATACAAAGTTAATGTAACATACAAGAACAGTAATAATAACACCGGGAACTAAATTAACGACCCATAAATGATGTATGCCACACAGTTGCGATTTGGTTAAAATAATGTTTATTCAGAAAGCAAACTAATAGCGAAAGTGGTCGTATTTAGAATTAGTATTACACTCGAGCGTATACGTATTTGACACAGTCCGATCATTCACAATATCATATTGAAAGACAAGTCTAATATTACACCTCGTTAGAGTTCACACCAGGCGCGCGGCTGCTCACCGCTCGAAGACTAAGTCCCGCGGTACCACACAACGCGAAACTGTCTAAGTCGTTTCACTTCCTAGCTACCTAAGGACCTCGCGTCTCCACCAGCACTGTCCCTCTTCCCGTTACCGGCGGCGCTTTCTGTGGGCCGAATATCCTCGCTCAACTGACTAGAGCAGTTTCCTGAAGCCGTACATCTGATTGGGTACTGCTTATTCTGCATTATTTTACATTTAAACATATTTAAATAATCAAAGCTTGATCACTTTCACGTTCTAAATAAAGTAACAATAGTATCCATTATATAATAAACGTTAAATTCTTTTACATAAAACCAATACAATCTCCTTCTTAGCTTTGAATGTCATGGCCAGTAGTCTTGCACCAATGTGTTTTGTGATAAATGAATAGGGAACAGAAGTAACTATTATGCGCTAAACTTCACAACAAATATTCTATTATGTAATGATTCAATAAGGTGTCGTGCTGTCATCGTTCAATGGGCATTGTGTGTAGGAAATTATGATCTGATACTTAACTGAAAATAGATAGTTAAAATTTACTATACCTTTTAGACAGGTAAAGTGACAGAGTTGTTATTTACAACATTTGTCATATTAATGATGCCCTTCCATATGAAATGTCGACCGTTGAGATCCACCAAAGCGCTCAGAGAGTAGCATTGAGGTCTTTGTTACAAAACTTGTTAATTTCACTTTAACAGTAAACCCTAAACTATTACACACATGAACAATAATCAAGTTTCATTGCGATTACCATGAAAATTTATGAACGACGGTGAATTAAAATTACTGTTGCTTTATTTCCTGAATTACTACAAAATTATATAACTTCCATAAACGTTTCCCTTTATGGCCGATTTTAGGTCCGCCATTTTGAACAGTGCTTCATCTCCTTGGTCATAAACGTCTTCTGCTGGGTTCCCGTATGACATAGGTTCTAGTCTGTCTGACTTGCACACTACAGTGCTTAGGCCTCAATAGACAACAGACGCCTGTGAATTTCCCCATCTCGGGGTAAAGCTGGGCCCTATGTGGCTCGTGGTCCTGGACGACAGGGTTCGTTTCACAATTTCTGTAGGCTGACTATTTCGGCCATATATTTAAATGAGAGCGCAGTGCTCGTTTACTCACATTCCTCCACTTCATAACATGTTGTTGGGTCATATATGTTATGAAGTAGCACCCAAATGTACAAGACACAATTCATAATACAATAATATAAATATCCTAAGCGTCAGATCAATAGTGTAATTATTTGTAGTGGTGTTGATGCAGCATGCTTTCGATTTAAAGAACCTAATATTTAACATAAATTTTGAACTGAGGCATATTAATTAAATTTCCAAATAAAACTATACATTCATCAAAAGCATCTGTCTATTGAAATGTCGCAGAAATATCGGTGCCTCTCCGCTCACTTTCACAGAACCTTTTTGTCGCAACGAAGTCTCCAGTGGCGCTCTACATATTCTGAGCCGAGTACCCCGCAGAAATTCTGTATGGCTCCATAATTCAATGTCAACGTTTTGTGGGAACAAATCTGCTGAAATTCGAATCGGGTGTAGATGCAAGAAAACAAAACACTTTCCGAAAATATCCAGGATCTGCACTGAACGCTTTCCCCAGTGGAATCGATACAAACAGATCCAAACTATACAGTAAACAATTGATTTACAGCGTTCGCTAGATGTTCGTAAATTCTTCAAAGATTCTGAAACATATTCAAGTCCCACTAGAGACAGGCACCTGGTGATAGATTCCCAATTAAATTCATCCGCTAATTAATATTTCCTTTTAATTTAAATAAGTTACTACTTATACTCAAAACTAACATTAAATATGAACAAATATCACAACTTATTTAATTCCATGCAGTGAAGATCTGTAAAAAAATGTTTACTCTATGCAGCAATAAATTATTCCCCCCTCCCTCCAAACTATTCTCATATAAGTAGATAAACATACATCTGTCTTCCTAAGTAAGCATTATTAAATTTCATTCTCCAAATTTCTCCAATCTCCATGCACCAAAATTGGCGGGACCATAATTCATAAATTGGAAATTGCAACTAACATAAAGCCATCCAAAAACTTAAGTCTAAAACATACATACACATAAATAAACCCCTTATATACCCCCAAGAACCTAATTTATATGCATACTGGGCACTGATTTTTGACTTGGTACCGTTCACGAAATAATTGAGTTCTCCGACCTCCACGCACCTACAATGTACGTTTAAACTATCTCATTATAATGGCACATACCTAGTGCCCACAAAAAAAATCCTTATGTGACGATACCACAAACAAGCCACAATAAATCTTGAAATAAAACATAGCAAATTTCTTCTCCAAATAATGTTTAAATCTAAACACATACACACTTATTTATTAACCTACTGTCCCCTTCTCTTGCATCTCTAGAGTACGCATATCCTGTTCGATCCACCCCTCAATTTCGTTCTGGTCCCAAAATACTTCATTAAATGCTTCTTTCTCCCCAATTTAATTTGTTCTCTCTTCTAGATATCTCTCTCTATCTTAAACTCCTCTTGAGTCCACAAACGAGGCAACAACGATCGTAACGTTCTACCGTGCCATCGCCAATCAATTACAGTAAAATCACATTCCTCCTTAAGATACCATTCTGTCCAAATATCACTCTCTATATTAGAATCAAACTCACTGTATTCTTCCTTAAAATTATCGTCATTAGTAGCTACAACATCATTACCATGAAATAAGGCATTATTTTTTGTTTCAACGTTGTTAAAAACACCTTCACAAGCAACACTTTCAACAGCTGCTGATACATCATACAACTCGCTACATAAAACCTCATTTACCTCCGTCGACAAATCACCAACATAAGAACCATTCATAGTTTCACCGTCATCTGCCGTTACATCAGATAAATTGTAGTTACGGTGTCGTGCGCTTTCGGAATGAACAGTGCGTTTTGATTTAAGCCTGAGCATAATACCTTTTCCTCTCCTACGCGCTCGTGCACCACATTGACTGCACACAGCAAATTCAGATCCCTATTCATTATCAAACAAACATTCAAGATGCACAGATCTATCCAGACTTTCGGGTTCACCTGCGTTAGTAGAAAGATACGCACAGATTAATTCCTCTGAAGTATCAATACCAGCAGCTTCAACTTTCGTAACTTCAGCACATAAAACATCATTACTACCTTCCATCAAAAATAATTCACCAATATCAGCCGATACACACAGACATTCGCCAACAGTTGACGCGACTAACGCTACGCCGGCCTTATTAACCTCCTTAACAACTTTCGCCATAAGAATATCACCTGAATTATCATCACCTTCATCACTATATTCGTCACCGCTGGTTAGTACATCTTTAGAAATTCCTATACCATTTAACTCCACCAAATTCAGCTCTACCGCAGCCTCCTTGTAGCACATCGAATCTTTAATTCAAATGGTTCAAATGGCTCTGAGCACTATGGGACTTAACAGCTATGGTCATCAGTCCCCTAGAACTTAGAACTACTTAAACCTAACTAACCTAAGGACAGCACACACATCCATGCCCGAGGCAGGATTCGAACCTGCGACCGTAGCAGTGGCACGGCTCCGGACTGAGCGCCTAGAACCGCTAGACCACCGCGGCCGGCTGAATCTTTAATTGTATTAGCATTCACACACTATTTTTTCTCACATTCATAAAATAAATCATTTAGCAATAAATCGTCGTCATCACCTTTATCATAATCATTCATTATCCTGGGATTACGCCTTTTATATACTATCTTATTTGAACGTTTACCCATTTGATTCTCATCTCTTACAAATTTCATTTGAATATTCTGAAGCCTTTCTGCCGATTTCTTAACATCTATCACAATTCCGTTCACTCACGTCCTATTCAGCGCCGGTTCATGTTGCGATCTCCAGACCTGAGATGTGGCGATACTTAGTTTCCCGATCTCCCATTACGCCGGGTCATTTCGCCAGGTGTCGGTCCCTCAAATCTACGTTCTTTGTGTCGGTCCCTGTCACGAAAGTATCCATTCTCCTAACCCCTTTGAAATTTAACATTGGATGTGTTCCTGTTACAGTTTCCCTTATCAAAACTGCTGTTTGTGTTCCGTTGATAACTTCCCGGATGTTTTTCATAGTAATTATTCGGACGGTACTTACACCCACACTCTGGAAACTATTTGTCTGCTTACATTGCGGTTTAAATTTTAACTACCATTCTATTTTTTTACAAAGTCCAAAAATTCGTCTGTTGAGTTGCTAGGACTGTGCACTAGATCCCACTGCAAATTTTTCGGTAACCGCCTTTTCAACTTCGTAATTTCAGTAAGCACTCCCAATGGACGTTTCACATGCATTAATCTCACAACCTCACGTTTACATAGTCCTCGCATCGACCCGTTCCCATAATCAAATGCTGACCCGTTGAGAAGCTCATTTTGGAGTCGCGTTTGTCTTGCTTCGCTCCAGAACTTGTTGAGGAAACTGCTTTAACATATTTCGTAGGTAGTAAACGCATCACTGTGTGTATCTGACCATGACTGCGGCTCAGCTTCCAAATGTCTTTTCACGAATTTTATCTTCGCCTCGTCAAACTTTCCCCTTATAAAACCATGCCTGCATGCTGCTAGTACATTTACTGTTTGATAATTCCCGTCGTCTCCAAAACATTTGACCGATCCCGAGCTCATCCACGGAACACTGCTCATTGTAGAGGTTTGATGCGCAGCTAAAGGATTCAATTCGCTTTTTATTTCATTGATTTGTTTTTTAACTTCACTATTTTTAATTTTAATGCCACATTCTACTTGTTCAATTATTTTATCTACTTCTTACTTACCTTTACCTATTCGAAAGGATAAGTTGCTAATGGCCTCCGTCGTCTCAGCCATTAGACCATCTTGCCTCCTTATACAATTTCTTACGTTGCCTCCCAGATATGCCTGCAACTTCTCTACCTTATCACTGAAAGTCTTCTCCGCTTCACCTACCTTAGAGCCAAGTATCCAAACTTCATCAGAAATTTAGCCAATTTCATCCCGAATGATTTTTATTTTCCGTCTATCAATGCCTCGACCCCACTACCAGTTTTACATACTTCGTCTTTCACAACCAAAGTTATTTCGATTTGAGGTGAATCAATTTTTAAATTTACGTCAACCATACTGGTATTAAGAGAATCAATTATGGATCCCAATGCCCTTATCATTTGCATTCACTGCGACATCATGTCTCCCCCAACTTCAGCACCCTTGCCTGATTTCGGACTATTTTCTCTACTATATTCAACGCCGATCACGCTCTTCCACGCCGGCCGGAGTGGCCGAGCGGTTCTAGGCGCTTCAGTCTGAAACCGCGCGACCGCTAGGATCGCAGGTTCGAATCCTGCCTCGGGCATGGATGTGTGTGATCCTTAGCTTAGTTAGGTTTAAGTAGTTCTAAGTCTAGGGACTGATGACCTCAGCTGTTACGTCCCATAGTGCTTAGAGCTATTTGAACCAACGCTCCCGCTCCGACTTCGGACTAAGCGAGTAGCTAGTATTTTTCGACCCACGCAAACTGCCGACGGCTTAATATTACCGACGTCTATTATTGGCGATTGAACAACAGAATCATACATAATATCGCTATCGGTGCAGGTACTTAGCTTTGTCGTGCTGGATCCTTCTGCCACGGTATTGCAGCCGATGTTGCAGTTGAAGCTGACGCTGAAGATATAGTAGCCTCTGCAGTGGTACTACAGCCGCCGCTGCTCGATGAATCGCCGTTGAAGATGCCGCTGCTGGCTGGAACCACGTACTTTCGATGTTACCTCTTCTTCCCCGTTACCTTTTTATCACTTCTAACCACTGATAAACCTCGGTGCACACAAATGTTGCAAGATTCGTAGCTCAGAGCCTCCACACAAACTGCCCAAACTGCCACAGACTTGAACCTAGGTCACAGAATGTAGCTAACTATGAGATTCACAATTGCAATTTCACAAATGTTAGAGAAATCTAATATTCAGTCCTGAACCTATCTCACGAGATGTCCTGCCTATCGTAGTTCAGATATACTTTTGGAAATACTTTGCGGAATTCAAATCCAATTCTAAACTTTCCTGAGTTCATATTCCGCAACTAACAATTTCCCAAATTCAGTTCTGTTCCAACACTTCCAACTTTGCAGGATTCTTATCCCTCAACCAACACTTTTCAAATTCCTATCCCAGACGAGCCCCCAACTGCGAGATAACATCCCATAGATGATCGGGCTCGCCTGCGGTTCCTCTTCGCCGAAATTTCTTCGCTCAAACTCGTCTAGAGGTTGAACCACACGTGTCGCATTAAACGCCCTAAATTAGACACCTGTGACCCTTTGGTTATAGTGTCTGGCTGATGGCAAGTTTGTGAAATACAAAGTTAGTATAACATATAATAACAATAATAATAATATCGGGAACTAAATTAACGACCCATAAATGATGTAGGCCACACAGTTGCGATTAGGTTAGAATAATGTTTATTCAGAAAGCAAAATAATAACGAAAGTGATCGTATTTAAAATTACTATTACACTCGAGCGCATTTGCATTGGACACAGTTCAATCATTCACAATCTCATCGCGAAATACAAGTCTAATATTCCACCTCATTGTCTTCGCCGAAAGTTAATAGTTCACACCAGGCGCGCGGCTGCTCACCGGTCAAAGACTAAGTCCCGCGGCACCACACAACGCGAAATTGTCTAAGTCGTTTCGCTTCCAAGCTACCTACAGACCGACCGTCCGCTTTCGCGTCTCCACCGGCACTGTCCCTCTGTCCATCCCCAGACGCGCTTTCCGCGGGCCGAATATCCTCGCTCAACTGACTAGGGCAGTTCCCTTTCCTGAAGTAGTCCATCTGATTGGGTACTGCTTATTCTACATTATTTTACATTTTAACATATTTAAATAATCAAAGCTTGACCACTTTCACGTTCTAAATAAAGAAACAATAGTATCCATTATATAATAAACATTAAATTCGTTTACATAAAATCAATACAATTTCCTTCTTAGCTTTGAATGTCATAGCCATTAGCCATGCACCAATATGCTTTCTGATAAATAAATAAAGAACAAAAGTAACTGTTATGCACTAAACAAGAAATATTATATTACCTAATTATTCAATAAGGGTCATGCTCTCATCGTTCAATGTGTTTTGTGTGGAGGAAATGATGATCTGATGCTTAACTGAAAATACTGGTAGTTAATATTTATTTTATCTTATGGACAAATGAAGTTACAGAGTTTATATTTACATATTTTGTCATTTTAATGATGCGCTTCTATATGAAATATGGATGATTAAGATCGACCAAAGTATTCAGACTTGACCATTCAGCTCCTTGTTACAAAACTTGTTAATTTCACTTTAACAGTAATTCCTAAACTAATATAGATATGAACAATATCCAAGTTTAATTGGGGTTGCCATGAAAATTTATGAACGATAGTAAATTAAAATCACTCTGGCTTCATTCTCTGCATTATTACAGAATTAAATATTTTAGATAAATGTTTCCCTTTATAGACGTTCTTAGGTCTGCGACATTTAACAGTTCTACGGGTCCTTGGCCACAAACGGCTTCTACTGGGTTTGCCTATGATGTAGGTTCTTGTATGTCTCACTCGCACACTACACCGCTTAGGCCTCAACAGACAATACCGAGCGAGGTGGTGCAGTGGCTAGCACACTGGACTCGCATTCGGGAAGACGACGGTTCAATCCCGCGTCCGACCAACCTGATTTAGGTTTTCTGTGATTTCCCAAAATCACTCCAGGCGAATGCCGGGATGGTTCCTTTGAAAGGGCAAGGCCGACTTCCTTCCCCCTCCTGCCCTAATCCGATGAGACCCATGACCTCGCTGTCTGGTCTCCTTCCCCAAAAACAACGCACAACCCTCAACAGACAATAGACGCCTGTGATTTTCGCCATCTCGTATGGAATCTGCGCCCTTTCTGGCAGGTGATCCTCGACGACAGGGTTCGTTTCACAACTCCTGAAAGCTGACTGTTTCGGCCATATACTTAAACGAGAGTGAAATGCTTGTTAACTCACAACTTACATTGTTAATTTGAAAGGAATGGAGATTGTCTCTTAGGAAGTAGGAAAGTGAATTTTCTCTGCTATCTTTCGTTTATTTTTGGAGCATTTGTGGGTCACAATATTCAGTCTCGCTTCGACAACCCTGTATTCACTAATCACCCTATCTGTTTAGATGCTCGATATTAGCTGAAGATTGTTTGTTGCTTAGACGTTTAGTGTGTCTTCACAACCGTTTATTATTCACGTGGGGTCGTGAACTAATTGCTCGAAATAATGTTCAGAGAATTAGTGTAGCACAATTTCGGATGATATTTCATGCGTACCTTCGGATTTAACCAAGTTTTTCCAATATATAGATGGTAAATTGAAGGGAATGTCTGAGCCGGGTACATGTTTGAAATTAAACTCAAGTTTTCTTTGAACCGCTCATTAATTGTATCATCTGAGTTGGGAAGTCGGTAAAATATCCAGATACTATTTTATTCCGGTTCTCAAGAATAACTTGTGCCCTTATTAACTGGAACCATCTTCTTCAATTTCACTACAAGACAAACTACTTCTAACAGCAATAGAGCGCCACAAACAACTGTGTTTTAGGCTATCCTTTCCCGAACTTCGTTAGGCCTTCCGCAAAAATTTCAGCTGAACTTGTCTCCGGCTTTGGCCATCATTCAGCGTCTGAAAGGAGCATCAGTGCTTTCTGTCAGCGCTTGGAGCTGTGGTACTTTCCCATCACAGCTACGAGAATTTACAATCGTTATACCGATAGTTACTTGATCTAATTTCTTCCTGTAATCGACCAGCACATGGGGTGCACATTGGCTTTCTTCTCTTCCTTGGCAGCTGTGTAACTAAGGGATCCCGTAATAAGCCTAGGATTGGAGTTCCCCACTACCAATAACCACACCTTCTGTGATTGCCTGGATCTTAGAAGTAGATAGCTTTCCTCCGAAACAAGACAAGCGACTGCTTCTTGCTGATATACAGTGTCACCCACAGACAGCACCTGCAACCTGTTACTCACATTAACTGGTGAGCCTTACATGTGGCCACCTAGGAGACCTTTCGCCACCTGCCACGTGCTGAGGCGACTCCCCCACTCGACTACGGGTGAGTCGTGAACCTCAGTGCGAGCAGTAACTGGGCTGGAAACCGGCGTGGACTGATCGGCAGGGTGAGACGCGCTGGACGTTAGTAGGAACCCAGCGGCTGGGCCACAACAGTGACGCCCATGCAATGCAGCTTCAAGCTGTGTAACCGAAGCCATGACAGCCTGCAGCTGAGAGTGAAGTGTCACCACCTTAGCTCACATCCACACACAGCAATCACAGTCCCTATTCATACTAAAGTACATGGAAAGCTACAGAACACAGACAAACAAGGACAATCGACTCGCACCATGGAACACTACTGTAGATGTGGAGTAAAACGCAAGTACTGTGTCCAATAAATTAGATTAACGTACACAGATTCAAGAACTGAGTTACGAAAGCGCTCAGGTGAGACTAAGTAATTCGCTCCTGATTAGGAACTTGACATGTGACAAAAAATTCTCATTATTATCGACACAAACGAAAAAGCGAGAGCTGTGCCTATTGAACATTAAATTAACATGCGGAAACTCAATAAAACTATAAAATGACATACATGGAACTCCACAATTCGCCCCTGGTTAGGAACTCCTAAAATGTCAGAAAATGTGTTATTTCCCCTTTGCTGTTTGTGTCTCTTCTGGCTGCTGCTGCCTGAACAAACCATTTATATGGCGGACAGATGTGTAATACTACAGTATCTCGCAGTGGAGGCAACGACAGAGAGATATGCCATTCCTCGATTTCAGTACAAACTCTTCTGACAAACAATTTGTGCCTCAATATTTTCCTTTTAAACATGTAACTATTTTAATTCCCATCTAATGTCTACTGAAAATAACACTTCATTACATTATCAGAACACCGGATTTAGCCGTTTCACTAGTAATAAAAATTGTAGCATAGATAAAATATTGGTTCGTGTCTCAGCTATAGTAAATGAACAAATGGTGTTCCTCGTATATGTCGTGACTAAAGCGATAACAGATATTTGCTTCGTATGAGTCGGACATTATGAATAAAAAGTAAACACATTTGTAAATTGTATCTATTACATTACTCTCTTCTTATGTCTTTCTCATTATCTTTACTCTACAGCAGCATTGCTATGTATTATGTTCAGAGACTTCATAAAAATGAAATGGTAGTTCTTATATTTGTGTGGTGCCAGTTACAAGGAAAGTAGCCCGTCTCTCAAAGGCTTAAAACGACAAATACAGAAATACAGCTATTATAGGTATTATGGCGTAAAGTCAAGCGCCGTCATACTTGTCGGGAATGAGAGAGCAGAGAGGGCTGTGAAGAAGACGTCAGCCAATTACACGCTGACCGACCCCTCTCCACGACGACAACATGACAGCAACGCCCTCTATGCGAAGAGAACATACGCGCCGCATCCAACAGACCACGGCCCCTGATCTAAGGCAGTTTCAAATCTAGCAACTAGGACAGACGCGTGAAAACTCGTTACTTTGCTCGTACATTGTATGTACTCAGACTAGGAATTGTATACAGGGTGTTACAAAAATGTACGGCCAAACTTTCAGGAAACATTCCTCACACACAAATAAAGAAAAGATGTTATGTGGACATGTGTCCGGAAACGCTTAATTTCCATGTTAGAGCTCATTTTAGTTTCGTCAGTAACGTGATCAAATTGTAAATTTTCACAATCAACATGTGTGGGCTGACGAGAATCCGCACGCAATTGTGCAATCACGTCATCAACACAGATTTTCCATCAACGTTTGGTCAGGCATTGTTGGTGATGTCTCGATTGGACCCCATGTTCTTCCACCAACGCTCAATGGAGCACGTCATCATGATTTCATACGGGATACTCTACCTGTGCTGCTAGAACATGTGCCTTTACAAGTACGACACAACATGTGGTTCACACACGATGGAGCTCCTGCACATTTCAGTCGAAGTGTTCGTACGCTTCTCAACAACAGATCCGGTGACCGATGGATTGGTAGAGGCGGACCAATTCCTTGGCCTCCACGCTCTCCTGACCTCAACCCTCTTGACTTTCATTTATGGGGGCATTTGAAAGCGGTACCAAATGTAGAGACTCTTCGTGCTCGTATTGTGGACGGCTGTGATACAATACGCCATTCTCCATTGCTGCATAAGCGCATCAGGGATTCCATGCGACGGAGGGTGGATGCATGTATCCTCGCAAACGGAGGACATTTTGAATATTTCCTGTAACAAAGTGTTTGAAGTCACGCTAGTACGTTCTGTTGCCGTGTGTTTCCATTCCATGATTAATGTGATTTGAAGAGAAGTAATAAAATAAGCTCTAACATGGAAAGTAAGCGTTTACGGACACATGTCCACATAACATATTTTCTTTCTTTGTGTGTGAGGCATGTTTCCTGAATGTTTGGTAGTACCTTTTTGTAATACCCTGTATACTGAAGAGATTGTTTGTCTGTCACCCTTCGTTAGCGACAAATGATTCAAATGGCTCTGAGCACTATGGGACTTAACTTCTGTCATCAGTCCCTTAGAATGTAGAACAGCTTAAACCTATCTAACCTAAGGACATCACACACATCCATGCCCGAGGCAGGATTCGAACCTGCGACCGTGGCGGTCGCGCGGATCCAGACTGCTGCGTTAGCGACACATTTGTGTATTTCTCAAAGTATTCTCATGTACTTTTCGGAATAAAACTCATTAATACAATTTGATGGCTTTGCTGTCGAGTGGTCCAAGAAAGCAGGTTTTCTAGACACCCCATATTCAGTGCCTAGTCAGGATTCAATATTTGGCGACCAGTATTACGAAGAACCTAGTGTCTGGCTGAAATGGACTTTCTTTTATGTTTTGACAGTGCCTTTTCCTTACAGGGGTGTGTTTATTTGCTTTAACAGTCTACAATAGTGTTTTTGCTAATCAGTGTTTTCATGTAGGCATTGGAGAACTTGTCTTTGCTTGCGTGCTCATTTTTCTTGTTTGTATTGTTTGTTTATTGCATTTGCACAGTCAAGAATGGTCAACCGACCCCCAGCTCAGACACCTCACCTGCAAGCAATAGATGCATCGCCGCTAACACAGATGTTTGAGTTTCAGGCTCAGTAAATTGCGTTGCTGCTAATCACAGTGCAGCAGCTCCTGACGACTCGAACCACCAATAGAGAACAGTAAGCACTACCTGCAGTTGCAGGTGCTATAGCGTCTTTTCGCCATTTGCATGAAAGAGACGGGGAATGGCTCAAATGGTTTCAACAGTTTGAAGCCCATGTAATGGCTCAGAACATGCCAAGTACTGTGAAACATTTTTTGTCAACAGTAGGAAGTACAGTGTTTCGCTTCATTCAGAAGATTTTCCCTAACATCACTCCATGTCTACTTTCCTATGTTCAGGTTATAGGTTCAGTAACTAAATGTTATGACAACAAGTAAATGTGGTAGGAGCTAGGTACCAACCCTTCTACATCTACATCCATACTCCGCAAGCCACCAGACGGTGTGTGTGGCGGAGGGTACCCTGAGTACCTCTATCGGTTCTCCCTTCTATTCCAGTCTCGTATTGTTCGTGGAAAGAAGGATTGTCGGTATGCTTCTGTGTGGGCTATAATCTCTCTGATTTTATCCTCATGGTCTCTTCGCGAGATATACGTAGGAGGGAGCAATATATTGCTTGACTCCTCGGTGAAGGTACGTTCTTGCAACTTTAACAAAAGCCAGTACCGAGCTACTGAGCGTCTCTCGTGCAGAGTCTTCCACTGGAGTTTATCTGTCATCTCTGTAACGCTTTCGCGATTACTAAATGATCCTGTAACGAAGCGCGCTGCTCTCCGTTGGATCTTCTCTATCTCTTCTATCAACCCTATCTGGTACGGATCCCACACTGCTGAGCAGTATTCAAGCAGTGGGCGAACAAGCGTACTGTAACCAACTTCCTTTGTTTTCGGATTGCATTTACTTAGGATTCTTCCAATGAATCTCAGTCTGGCATTTGCTTTACCGACGATCGACTTTAGATGATCATTCCATTTTAAATCACTCCTAATGCGTACTCCCAGATAATTTATGGAATTAACTGCTTCCAGTTTTGACCTGCTATTTTGTAGCTAAATGATAAGGGATCTATCTTTCTATGTATTCGCAGCACATTACACTCGTCTACATTGAGATTCAATTGCCATTCCCTGCACCATGCGTCAATTCGCTGCAGATCCTCCTGCATTTCAGTACAATTTTCCATTGTTACAACCTCTCGATACACCACAGCATCATCTGCAAAAAGCCTCAGTGAACTTCGATGTCATCCACCAGGTCACTTATCTATATTGTGAATAGCAACGGTCCTATGACACTCCCCTGCCGCACACCTGAACTCACTCTTACTTCGGAAGACTTCTCTCCATTGTGAATGACATGCTGCGTTCTGTTATCCAGGAACTCCTCAATCCAATCACACAATTGGTCTGATAGTTCATATGCTCTTACTTTGTTCACTAAACGACTGTGGCGAACCGTATCGAACGCCTTGCGGAAGTCAAGAAATACGGCATCTACCTGGGAACCCGTGTCTATGGCCCTCTGAGTCTCGTGGACGAATAGCGCGAGCTGGGTTTCACACGACAGTCTTTTTCGAAACCCATGCTGATTCCTACAGAGTAGATTTCTAGTCTCCAGAAAAGTCATTATACTCGAACATAATACGTGTTCCAAAATGCTACAACTGATCGACGTTAGAGATATAGGTCTGTAGTTCTGCACATCTGTTCGACGTCGCTTCTTGAAAACGGGGATGACCTGTGCCCTTTTCCAATCCTTTGGAACGCTACGCTCTCCTAGAGACCTACGGTACACCGCTGCAAGAAGGGGGGCAAGTTCCTTCGCGTACTCTGTGTAAAATCGAACTGGTATTCCATCAGGTCCAGTGGCCTTTCCTCTTTTGAGCGATTTTAATTGTTTCTCTATCCCTCTGTCGTGTATTTCGATATCTACCATTTTGTCATCTGTGCGACAATCTAGAGAAGAAACTACAGTGCAGTCTTCCTCTATGCAACAGCTTTGGAAAAAGACATTAAGTATTTCGACCTTTAGTCTGTCATCCTCTGTTTCAGTACCATTTTGGTCACAGAGTGTCTGGACATTTTGTTTTGATCCACCTACCGCTTTGACATAAGACCAAAATTTCTTAGGAATTTCTGCCAAGTCAGTACATAGAACTTTACTTTTAAATTCATTGAACGCCTCTCGCATAGCCCTCCCCACACTACATTTCGCTTCGCGTAATTTTTGTTTGTCTGCAAGGCTTTGGCTATGTTTATGCTTGCTAAAAATGACGTGAACAAACTTATAGCTAGTGGGTCCCTGATTTGCAGGGTATGATGAGGAAATGCAAATTCAAATGTGCATGTGGTGCTTTATATTCAGATTTTATGTTGTGTGATACGATTGCGTATAATGTAACTGATGTTAAACTTACAGAACAGATTTTGAAACAGTCAGATCCATCATTGCATCACGTAGTGCAAATACTAGATCAGTGTAATTCAGATGCCGTGTCGGCCAATAAATTTCAGCAACAACCAATTTGTCAGGTCGAGTCGTCCCTTGGTTTCGATGGTCCCAGTGGGCAGTGACAGTATGCGTGCGCCACGCCGTGTACACAGTTATCCATGCCATGTAAACAGATCTCTCAAAAATGGCTCAAATGGCTCTGAGCACTATGGGACTTAACTGCTGTGGTCATCAGTCCCCTATAACTTAGAACTACTTAAACCTAACTAATATAAGGACATCACACACATCCATGCCCGAGGCAGGATTCGAACCTGCGACCGTAGCAGTCGCGCGGCTCCGGACTGCGCGCCTAGAACCGCGAGACCTCCGCGGCCGGCACAAATCTCTAAACAGGAGAACGGAATTAAGTCATTCCCTTGGTGCTATTTACTGCACGAACACCAAGACTGCCCATCCAGACAAGCACAGTATTACGCTTGAGCAAGTAAGGTGACATACAATCCATATGTTTACAACAGAGCAAACATAAGAATTCTACCAACTTACAAAAATCTAGTCACAAGGCCCATGCAATCAATGCAGAGTATTTAAAGCCTGTTACACGCGTTAGCAAAACTAGCAAGTGAACAGTATTTTCAGTGCTACGCCATTCCGACACACATTTTGTTCATTTTAATATTAGCGGAAAACGTGTGAAAATTCAGTTGAACTTGGGTGCCCGTGTTACATTGCTGTTAGCCTCCCCACGCCTGTCTAAATCTAGCGTGCACCTGATGGCTTGTAATGGACGAGATATTGCGGTTCTCGAAAAATGGACTTTCACCGCCTTTATCGGTCACATACGAGAACTGTAGATTTCACTATGCTACAGTCGCTCAGTTGAAAGAATATATTTAGCCTTGATTCATTTGATTTGTTTGCTGAAATTTTGCCATGTCACAACTTTTCCCATCGCGTTACGGGACAAAGTTTCTCTTGAAATCAAAGAATTGCCAATTAGCGGATGTATTGACCCCATACAAGCTAGTCAATGGGCATGTCTACTGGATTTGCTCCTCAAATCTCTAAGTTCACTTTAAGTCCACAGTCAACCCACAAACTGTTATTGATTCTTATCCATTGCCGAGACCAGAGGATCTCGTGGAGAAATTAGGCACTGGTCGCTACTTTTCAAAAATTGATTTGCGCGATGCATATCTTCAAATACTATTAAATTAAAAATCTCAAAAAGTGTGTGTAGTAACACTCATTTGGGCTCGTTTAAGTATTTGCGTTTTCTAACAGTATTTGGAACAGCTAACTGCTCAAGTATCAGACTGTTAAAATTATTTTGACGATATTGTCGCAGCAGGTCGTATGCCTGAAGAGACATCGCAAATTTATGTGCTTTGCTTCGCGTGTTTCGCGATGCAACACTAAGGACTAGAATGGACAAGTGTGATTTTTTAAACCTAACTTGCAATAACTTCGTCACGTCATAGACAGTCAAGACGTACATCTTCTTCAGTCATATTTGTTAGCCATTTGGAACCTGACAGTCCCTCACAATGTTGCAGAATTGAAGTTAGTCTTGCTGCACAAATCGCAGCTCCATTACATCGCCTGCATGGCAAGAGCGTTCCCGTTGTTTCGACAGCTGAGTGCCAAGGAGATTTTCAAAAACTTAACGATGCATTGCTTATTGATCAATGCTTGGTTCACTTTGATCCTGACAAATCAGTTGTGTTGCAAGTTGACGCTTCTCCTTACGGAACCGATGCAGTGTTTTTGCACAGAATTGGTGATGATAACAGGTCTCTTGCTTTCGTATCAAAAGTATTGTCGAAAGCTCAGTGTAACTATTCACAAATAGAGAAAGAGGTAAGGCTGTTGTGAATAGTGTCATCAAACGCCACCATTATTTGTATGGCATAAAATTTTACTTAGTAATGGATCACAAGTCATTTCAGTCCTTGGTTCATTCAATGAAGCCGGTTCCTGTACGAAATGCCTAGCAATTGTAAATATAGGTTTTGTTGTTGTCTCAGTACCAGTACGAAATTGTGTATCGTCCAACAGCTCAACATGATAATGCGGACGAGCTTCCACGTTTTCCAATTGGCCATGATACAGACCCTGACGCTTCTGCTGCATCTTGTTGACACATCGATGCTCAGTATTCTGAATTACTTCAATCCTTTCCTCTAAGCTACAGGAAAATACTAGCACAGGCCAAAGAAGCTGATTCAGATTTGAACATTTTGCTAAAATACATTCGTACATCTTGGCCTCAGTGATTGCGTAGGATAAAGAACTCTTTAGTTCACCGATACATTGCAACTCGGCATAGCGTCACTATACAGCAAGGCGTGATTCTTGTTCAAAATGACAGTGGACGGTCATGTGCGTTGATCTCCCAAGCTTCGCAAAAAGAAGTGCTGCAGTTACTTCACCAAGGATACTGGGGGATTGTTCGTACGGAACAGCAAGCGCGTCGACACTGTGCTTGGCAGGGTATGGACACCGGAAATAGAACGGAGGACGTTACAGTGTCCCACATGTGCGGAGAATCAGCTCGCTTCACCACAAAAATTCTCTGCTTGGCCTAAGTCGCAATCACCATGGCAACGGCTGCACATACACTTTGCAGGACCTTTTTCGAACACTCGCTGGTTGACTGTTGTCGACTCCTATAGCAAGTTTCCATTTGATGTGTCAGTGAATTCGGCAACATGGCATAGCACAATTCAGGCGTTACCCTCAACGTTTTGCCTCGAAGGTTTGCCTGGAGTCATGGTGTTGGACAACAGCCCTGAGTTCACGTCAAATGAATTTGAAACATTCTGTGACTGCAATGGCATAATTAGTTCACCATTCCATCCACGGTCAAACGGCGGAGCAGAACGTTTTATCAGAACCTTCAAGTAGCAGATGGCCAAACTTCGATCCGCCACACATCAAGCACTGCAACTGTTTCTCGCCTCCTCTCGTTCGCATTCACGAGATTGGTCTATCTCGTGAATGCGAACGGCGGAACTGCTTCATGGTCAACGCCATTGGACACTGCTCCACTTGCTCCACCCTCCTCAGCATCCGGCGCCGAAGGAAGGCCACAAGTATCGCTTCGCGCCGCATGATAGTATTTCAGGGCTTTTAGGGGCAGCAGACTGTGGGAGCGAGGCCAGATCCTTCGTCGACTTGGCGCATGCATGTATCTCATATTAGGCCCAGACGGATTGCAGCGCCGACATCACAAACAAATTCGCCACTGTCAAGTGCACGGTTCACCCAGATTGACGAATCTCGAGGACAGCGCGGACACAGCAGCCGACACAGTGTGTCATCACGACACTATGGGGAGACCCAATGGAGACGGAGTCTTCGTCTCCTCCGCCTCCTCTCGTCCTACCGATGGAGCTGGACCCACCAGCACCGCAGCAGTGACGCTTTCTGCATCTTCCTATGGGCCTCTTGAGATGGACGCGTACCCTTCTGGTCGTTTTCCGAAGGGTGTTTCCACCAGAGTGCAGGCCGGATGGCGGGGTACGACTGGAGGTCTGCCGTCCTCTGCAGCCATAGCTTCCAGTCCATCGCAGCATCCACGCTCCTGCCTCCCCCGGCATAGTCGTGCTCCCCATATGACGACGGTCCGTCGCCTGGCGGCGGAGGGGGGGGGGGGGGGGGGGGTGCAGGAATGTTAGGGCGTGAAGTCAAGCGCTGACACACCAGTCGGGAACGAGAGAGTAGAGAGGGCTGTGAAGAAGACGTTAGTCAACTGCCCAGATCTATAGCAGCTTCAAGATTAGCAACTAAGATAGAAGCGGCATAGCTCATTACTTGCTCCTACGTTGTATGGAGCTCAAACTAGCAACTGTAAATAATGAAGAGACTGCTTATTTTGTGTGTCGCCCTTTGCCTTCGACACATCTGTGTATATCTCAGAGTTAAGTATTGTTATTTAATTATCGTAATATAACACATTAATATGATTTGATTAAATTGTTGTCTATCGATCCGAGAAAGCAGGTTTACCAGACACCCCATATTCGACGACTAGGTAGGATTCAACACTATGACCCACCAAAGACATTTACCTGTAAAACTCTGCATATGTGTACAATCGACGCTGGAACGCAAACGAATTAATTGGCCGTGGAAGCAAAAGTCGCTGAAGAAACAATACCCTGTAGCAGAGAAATATGGCCAGCAGTTTCACAAGGATTATAAACGAAACATTATTTGGCAATTTTATTCGTCGTAGGGGTGCTATAGTGGAAATTCAACGGGCTTTTTAAAACAGAAGGATAGAGCAGCTTATGACAAAGATCTCAATAATGTCTTCACTATCAAGTTCGGTGTTCAACTTCCATAGTACCGATAAACCGAAAATGGCGTATCACGCCTACACATGCATGAATTGTGAATATCTTTTTTACTTCCTTTCTATTCTAATGGACGATTATGTGAGCATCCTGGGTGTAATGTGATAGAGTAAATGAGGAGAGGCTCTATAGACTGATCCAAAGCTGGATACAGCAAGTGAGATCGCTTCCTTTGTGTTGACGGCAATCTGCAGCGCAGTAACTATAAAATGGATGCATGGACTCTGATTTAGTGTCCTTTCTACCTTCCATATCATTTTTCAGCAGGCCAATGGCGAGAACCAATGTACGGGACACGCAAAACGCCTCTTCGGGAAAAGATATGTAATACAATTTTTTTGTGCGTCTCTATAATACACAGTTGGAAAAAAGTTACAGCTCAAGACTGATAGGAAATAACTAAATTTTACTCAGTGTGCGACAATATTGCATTTATGTAAGACACGAGCACAAAATGGAGCGTCACGTGCCTTTCGCAACCGCCGGCCGAGGTGGCCGAGCGGTTCTAGGCGCTACAATTTGGAACCGCGCGACCGCTACAGTCGCAGGTTCGAATCCTGCTTCGGGCATGGATGTGTGTGATGTCCTTAGGTTAGTTAGTTTTAAGTAGTTCGAAGTTCCAGGGGACTGATGACCTCAGAAGTTAAGTCCCATAGTGCTCAGAGCCATTTGAACCTTCCGCAACTAGTAAAATCTCGTGATACTACCGCGGACAGCTGAGAACCTTGCCTCGGGTGTTTTAACACAATGAAGGAATCTCGAATTTTGGTTGGTCAGAACGGAGCCAGCATAGGCAGGGGTCAGTTGTGGAGAGTCTTATTTGTCGAGTAAGTACCGATAGCCAGTAATAAGCACACCCATTGGTCGATAGCAGTTGTGGAAAGAAGCAAAGCTACAGTTCACTGGGGAAGTTAGCGACAATATCATCAGTTACCAAGGAATAACTGTGGTCACTCTCTCTGTGCAGATGGTCGTGAGCTGCACAGAGTACTTAATGCTCTTTGGTGACGCCGAGAGAGATATATTTCCGTGAACAATTTGGTGATTCATAGAGTTCTGTGTCTGCTGAATATGTGCTCGATTTCTCACATACCTCCGCAGTGCAGGATTCTAGAAGAGATATTGTATGTAACGTTTTTTTGAGAAATTTTGAGGGCAACAATGCGCCTTGGTATGCGTACAAAACCATTTGTCTTAGCTAGGGATGCATACAGTTTTCCCCTTCACGGAAATAGAGGAAAGTTGTATTCTGTTGAAACTTCCCCTTTGAACCATTTATACAAGACTGTGCTTATACTGACACACAATGTTTTTAGCGCAACGCAATCTGACTTTCAAAATTCCCTAAAAAAGAATGGCCCTGACTAACATTAAACTATACCTTTCACAAATCACTTACCTCACAAAAATCTTCGCTGCTCAAGCTACTGCAATACAGCGAGCGCCACTACTGCCAGCTAAATAAAAGATTCAAACTATGGAAGGCACTAACTACTGATAGGGATAGTTAGCAAATGAAAGATATTAGTAGAGAACAAACAATGTATTTACCTTGATATCATCATATATAAATATAGCAGTTCATGACAAATTACAAAACTCCGCCATCTCTCTCCCCACATCCACCACTGCTGGCGGCTCACCTCCAACTGCGCAACGCTACGCGCTGTTCACAGCCAGCTGCCTAACACTACAATGGCGAGTATTACAACAATGCAAAGCAGCCACAGACTGCACACAGTACAGCCAGTGATTTTCATACAGAGGTGGCGTTACCAATAAAAAAACCTAAACAGCCTACTTACATAGAGAAAACATAAACAGCCTACTTACATAGCCCCCATGCTCCCCACAAAAAATTTTACAAATTTTTTTTGGGCAGTGGCCAATAATGATTTGATAAAATTTTTCATAATTACAATAACAAAAAAATCAAATGCACACACTTATAGATACAATGTTGGTCAAAAGCTAAAATTTTCTCACAGTCCATAAAGACAGTCCTCATCATTCGTCACAGTAAAATTGCAGTGTTTTTCTCAAAGTCTGAGCAGTAAAAGAAAATGCTCACAGAAGTAGTGGATTTCCAAGCTGTCTTGAAGAAGTAGTGTTGTCCTTCCAATGGAAAGACAGTGCTGACTCTTGACATGCATACAGGTAATGGGCCACAACAGAGCAAACCCACAGCAGAGTCAGTCGAAGTTTTGAAGAGTATTGGAAGGTAGGTCATCACAGAGTAGACCCACTGTGGTCCTGGTAGAGATTACGGTAGTGGTGGGCCACCACAGGTGCAGACCCACTGCAGTCCTTGTAGAAATAATGGTATTGATGGATCATCAAAGATGTAGACCCAGTGTAGTCCTTGTAGAGATCATGGTACTGGTGAGTCAGCAAAGGTGTAGACCCGCTGTAGTCCTTGTAGAAATAATGGTATTGATGGGTCATCAAAGATGCAGACCCACTGTAGTCCTTGTAGAGACGGCCAGCAGCCATCTGTTGCAAATGTGCAGGTGCACAATCACCATCGAAGAGTCTTGCGGACAATATAGCAAGTCCACAAACCACCACTTGTGCACTCACAAAGTTTTTGGAATTGTCTTTAGAACTAGCAATGCTGTTATCCAGTCCCTTGCTGAATTATTAACACACGTGCAAACACTAACAGTCCCAACTTCTCACATATTGTCCATATACTATGACCAACAGAAACGTGTGCAGTGAAATGTAACTAACAAGTTAATAATATCATGAACTGGTGACAATTACAATTTTATAACATAAGAATACAATAAAGGTACAAAATACATCATTAAAAACATAACAATATAGATAACATTTGTAGTACAGGCTTTACAAAAGAATAGAAATAGACATATACGTCAGTGTAACAGGAATTATGACATGAGTACATACATAGAAGATCAGAATAACTTGCGAAACATCAACTTCACACATAAGCATTTAAACAGAATGAATAATGTCTAACATCTTTACAAAGTAAATAACATATTATTAATGCCAATTATATTTGAGGATAACAGTATTCCTCATCATAGTGAATGTAGCTTAATATTAAAAGAGAAAAAAATTCTATGAAACTACACAGAGACAGGAAGAAAACAACTACACAAGGGTACACAAACATATAGCGGAATAATACAAGGAAAGGACAGGGTTTGTTTTACTGCAGTATTTTGCAAACAAAACTTTCTTTACTTCTTGGAGATCTCCCTTCGTTCTTCATTATTTTCAAAAGTCCTATCTATACCTGCTTTCTGTACTTTTCTCGTATAGCCTCTCAGTGCATTTCTTCAAATTCATTGCAACTCATTCTCTTATAGGCTACCCCCTCTTAAGCTAACTTAAATCTACTGAGCTCAGATGCTAAACTAAGGAACAAGGCAACACAGCAGCACAAAACAATTAACACAAACAGCAATGACAAAAAAATGCCAATTTGCAAAGCAAGCAGCAGTAAATCTAAATTAACAAAAAAAATGCAAAATTACAACTAATATAAGGCACTGTGCGGGAAACAAGAAAAACTAGCTACTAAGCATGACAAAGCTCAAGCATAAAAAATATTTCAGGAAAAACAACAATAAGGGAAATGTATATTCACATCTTAATGTCTATGTAATTAAAGTGGTGCACCACAAGAAGTTATTCTACCAAAAAGTTACCAATTACTTGAAAAGAAAATTATGAATGCAGTTCCTGTGAAGGTAAATGTCATTTTGTGCTCCCTCATTTTTTTTTTATAAAATTATTATTTACTCGATCTGTAGACAGAAAATATTTATATTAGTACATCTATAAAATTTTATTTTAACCAATGCTGCAGTGCAGCTAGAAACTAGATATCAAATGAAATAAGCAACTATGTACAAAGCAAAGCATAAGAACATCGTTCAATAGTCATGTGGCATTTCATAAGTAGTAAAAAAATCTCTCATCTAGAAAGACAGTAGTCATAGTCAGGTGTGTAGACAAACTATTTCTTGTCATTTCATTAGGCATTTCAGTAAATATCAGAAAGTACGATATGTTTCCAAGTAATCAGCGTGTCGGATTTGCGATGCTTTCTCTAAAGGAATGACAATGGCCAGGATAATGGCCTCCCTTTTTTTTTTCTTCCTGTGCTCTGAAAGGCACGCGCTAATGGCTTTTTCTCCAGGCGTCTGACACAGCTGGGTGCCCACGACGCATTACGTGCAGGTGGTCACTTAATTTTCTTACGGAAATATTTACGACAACAGTTTCCGCTACAGTGGCAGTCTCATATAAAAAATTTCACAGGTCGAGAATTTGCGTTACAAATGTGTAGAAACAAAATCCTATAAATACAACAGTGTCCAAAAAATTTTCAGTGGCATTGTGATACATTCACACATGTACACAGATTTCATAATTCTAAAGTACGATTCTTGGTTTCCAACATCCTTTTCCACAAATCAGAGTCCCTAACCACTACTCATTATTCCTTACCTTATAATAAATACATGTACATATTCGTCGACACTTCTTCAATATTTCATCATAAGAAATACGTAGCATAATCAAATTCCTCATATACGGTATCATCATCTTATTGATCATAAACATATCTCAACAGCATAGTACACATCGTCGTCGTAATAATAACATCATAACACCTCAGTCAAATCTCAAAAACGTCGTAGCTTTCTGCAATAATTTCAAAACCTAAAAAAAATTCTCTGCTCATTTCAATAGTGTCATCTACCTCAAACGTACTTTAAAATCATGCTCCCTTACCAAATATATCATTCAAAGCTCTCATCGTATCACAATGGTTCCGAAAAAATATGAACAGATCACACAGTACAGACAAAATACAATTTCGTAAGTGTGAAGTAATCCAACACTGTAATTGCGTAAACATATGTCACTGATGTAATAAAAAAGTTTATCTCTCAGTTACATGATCAGATAGCTGTGTAATTTGTGTGTTAGAGAAATATGGTACCGATGTGTAAAGTTGTATAAGCATATACCATATTAGCTAGGGTTCCTTGTGGTTGCCACACACATGGTACACAAAGTAAGTGTGTACCCCCCTGAGGATTAATGTAATTATACCCTCAGGTGTTACAGATTACAGCAATGAAATGAAATGTATCACTGAAAACCTTTGTATCATTGTACTTCAAATATCTTTAAAAATAAACGTTTTAAGTACAAAATTAATCACTCAAATGCGTGTCCTGTAGCGCTAAATGTGCGTCTTGCTGTAAGATAATTCTGTGGAAGTGTCGCACTTATCGTCCTCCGAAAGCTAAGTTCTGCAGAAGTCAATGTACTTACCTCATGATAAACAAAAGTGAAATGCTTTATGTATAGATATCTTAGTTATTACGCTTATTGCCATGATGAAGAAAGTACTGTGCTGTAACGTATTGTTGTGCTACGGAAAAGGCAATCTCATTGTAGCTATACCACAAAAGTTACTACTAAAACATGTTTTACTTTGCAGAATAAAACAGAAAAACTGTGCAGAAATAAAACAGAAACACTGCAAAAGCAACATTGTAAATTGTGTCACACATTAGTAGCGTCGTGATATAATTGAGTAGCTGTCAAAGAAACCAAGTGCTAAGTCATCTTGAATCCCACAGAAAGTACTTCAAATAAAGAATGTCTTTTCAAGTAAACCAAAATGTTGCATGAAAATCTCATTAGCAGTACTGGTAAATGTTCTAAGTGTGTGAGCCTTATAGTCGTTACGTAATCGTGCAACTAACAAGCAAGAATGTACAAATACAACACTGTGTCGTCTGTTCACTATAACAATGCATTCGTAATTTCTGTTTAAATAAGTTCTCTTGGTTCTTGGCTGGATATTTCACTTCAAACATTGTTGCATGTTAACAGTTTCTTAAGTCTGACAAAGCATACTAGTAATGTGAAGCGAAAAGTTATATGGCAAAGACAGAGTTAAAAAGCAGATTATCTTTCAATAAACGGTTTTACATGTGAAATGTGGTGTAAACCTTTACTCTTTCTAGTGCGCAGCGTTTCAACTTCAACGCAATTATCATGCGGTATACGTCGTTAAAGAATACTGGAATTTTTCTTAATGTTAGCGTCTATGTTATTTTTTCCTGAGCCAGCCGGCGCAGGTGGCTGCCTGCGGCGCAAGTCATTGTCTGCCTCTTTGTTGGCGCGCATCGTTATTGGGATTAGGAGACCTAACTTCTACAAATTCGCCTTGCCGAGAGGGCCCAGCTCTGTTAGAGTCCCGCCAGTTCTGATGAAATTCACGTCTATCGTTATGATTATATCGTCTGTCGTCATGTCGGTAGTTCCTGTAGTTTCTTTCTTGTCGGTCATGTGGTGGAGAATTTCTCCCTGAATCGTAACTGCGCGCTGGACCGTTGCGTCTGAAATTATTCTGTCTCCCTTGATAATAACAGTTCTGGTTACCATATTGTCTGTTTCTATGATTGTCTCTGTCATATTCATTACTACGGAAATGTGATCTTTCTTTGTAACTATTATTACTCTGCCAGAGGTTGTCATATGGGTGGTGTCTGTTTTGGTCACGATTTGCATTGTAAGAATAGCCTTGTCGTGTCCAGTTATTGTTTCTGTCATCGCGGAATTGTGACGTATGTGACCTGTAGTGATTGTTTTCCTGTTTTCGCATCCCGCGACGGTCTGTGTCAATTTCCAGTTCTTGTAACAGTCCCTGAAATGCTTCAATGTCGTCTTTGCAACGTCCTGCTAAAATAATGTGTCGTAAATGTTCAGGCAATTTGAGTAAGCAAATGCGGATGAGTTCTGAGGGGCTGTATGGGTTTGAAAGATATTGATTCTTATGCAACATGTCTTCAAAATATTTGACAAGACTGGAAAATTCAGATTGTTCAAAGTGTTTCATCATCATGATGCTATGTTTTACACGGTCTTGTGTAGCTTGAGACCAATATGCTGAGAGGAAGGCATGGTAAAACTCTCCTTCACTGTGGCAATCGTGAATGACCGATCGCATTCTTACAGCTGGTTCATTCTCCAAGTAGCCACACATAAATTCTAATCTGTGTTCTAACGACCAGTTGGGAGGAAAACAATGAGAGAATTGATGGAGCCATGCTTGTGGATGAATGTCGTTGCCAGAATTCTTAAATGTTTTGAGTTTACGTGTAGTAATGAACAGCTTATAGTCAAAATCGTCATGTCGGCGAGTCGCATGTCGGTCATTGTTACTTTGTTTCGGCGGTTCCATCTCAAAATTCGGTGCACATTGCCAATTTCTTTCATAACTTCCGAAATGCCCTGTTTTATTATTTTGCGGCTTTTCCGTGTTTCTAAGTCCCTCTTCCCGTGTTGGAGCGCCAGTGTCCTCTGAAATACGTAATTCTTGTATTACCTGTGTCAGCTGATCTTGTACTTCCCGGATTTCTCTTTGGTGTTGTGTATTAATTTGATTCTGATTTTGTTTGAATTTTCTTATTTGTTCATACTCTTCTGTGTCAGTGAAGGCTACGGGTCTTGTGTCATTCAGATCATCATCTACCTTTGTAGATAAGTTAGTGACCTGATCCGAAAGTTCGGCTACTTTCTCCGATAGTGTCCTTATTTCTTCAGTGTGTTTTTCTGAACCAAGTTTCAGAGTATCTACTGTGTCCTTGAAGTTTTCCTGAGTTTTTGCAAGTTGCGTAACCGAATCGGTAGATGCAACTGAGTCAAATTTAGCTTGCAAGGTCTCATGATTTTCATGAACAATAATTTGCAGTTCTTTTATGGCTGCTTCGTGATTCTGTAATGCATTTACATGCCGCGAAAAAATAGGTTGAAAATGCTCACAAATTTGTGTTTTTACGTCATTACAGACTTTTTGACATTTCGATTCAATGTTATGTAACTCAGTAGTTAAATCTTCACGTGTTTGTTCAAGTGTTTGTTCCAATGAGTCTAACTTTTTAAGATTTTGTTCCACTGTGTCTAACTTTTGAAGCTTTTGCTGTGTTTGTCTCTGATTTTGTTCCATTGTGTCTAACTTTTGAAGCTTTTGCTGTGTTTGTCTCTGATTTTGTTCCATTGTGTCTAACTGTTGCTGTGTTTGTCTCTGATGTTGTTCCATTGTGTCTAACTTTTCAAGCTTTTGTCCCATTTGTTGCATTAATTGTAATAACAATGCACTGGTGTCTGAAACATGTTCCTCAGTGCTTTTCGGCAGTGAAGTTGCACCGGCAACATTCACATTTTGACAAGTGGAAAATGTGTCTTGACTCATTTGAGAAAACGGTGGGAACCCAAAACCTGAGTCTGCAGTATTTGCAATATTGTGTTCTGTCATTCCCGATTCCTGAGGCGAGCTGTTGCCGACCAATCGATCGATAACGCTTCCCTGTTCACTACCTGTTTCACTGTCTACACCATTGTTTGCCGCCCGCTCCATTTCCCTATGCGCAATTACCAAATTACTACTTTGAACATTAGTTAATTCATTACTCTGCGGCGCTAACACACTGCTTTCGTCTTCACTGTCATTTCTCAGTTTACTTTGGAGCCTAGTATTACGTTTTTCACACACCATTATTGTCACAGTATTTCACACGATAACACAGAAAAGCACAATTTGATGAGCAAAAATAAGAGAACACATTAACATAACACTGAAAATAATATCTAGTTAATTGCAGCTGCGAAATACTTGGTGCAAATCTACATGCATGCCACAACTGTTTTACTGTACAAGAATGAAAAACTACAACTACAAAGGAAATTCTCTCTATGATTACGCGCTAGCAATAAACAATAGCTACACTAATTACACAAACTACAAGAAAAAATCAGAAGATTCCAGTGAGGTATCCTCGGCTAAGGGTCGACATATGAAACTTCCCCTTTGAACTATTTATACAAGACTGTGCTTATACTGACACACAATGTTTTTAGCGCAACGCAATCTGACTTTCAAAATTCCCTACAAAAGAATGGCCCTGACTAACATTAAACTATACCTTTCACAAATCACTTACCTCACAAAAATCTTCGCTGCTCAAGCTACTGCAATACAGCGAGCGCCACTACTGCCAGCTAAATAAAAGATTCAAACTATGGAAGGCACTAACTACTGATAGGGATAGTTAGCAAATGAAAGATATTAGTAGAGAACAAACAATGTATTTACCTTGATATCATCATATATAAATATAGCAGTTCATGACAAATTACAAAACTCCGCCATCTCTCTCCCCACATCCACCACTGCTGGCGGCTCACCTCCAACTGCGCAACGCTACGCGCTGTTCACAGCCAGCTGCCTAACACTACAATGGCGAGTATTACAACAATGCAAAGCAGCCACAGACTGCACACAGTACAGCCAGTGATTTTCATACAGAGGTGGCGTTACCAATAAAAAAACCTAAACAGCCTACTTACATAGAGTAAACATAAACAGCCTACGTACACTGTTAAATTCGGTATGAGGCCAATGTAGGCTTGTCAGGTGAACAGGTACGAGAGTCGACGCACACAACAGCCAATAGGCAACGAGATGATCTCTGAATTCTGCAAAGGTAAATTATGTATTGCTCAGTAGCTACATGTTGTAGCCACCAGCATGCATTCCATTTCGGTCTGCATTATATTGGAGCGATTATTCGCTTTCCCTAGAGACCATGCCAGGCGCATAATTCGAGTGTGATCTTGAGGTTTAAATTTGAAGAAGCCATCTGGCAGATAATAATTGTTGCCCAGCTACAGTATCTTATTTTATATTATCACAGTATACAATTTCGGTTTGGATAGCAATGTCAACTGAAATACTTTTAGTAAGTTTTCGGTACTACATTGCTGGTGATCTTAAAATTTTGCTTGTGTCAATTTTTCTGTGGGAACTCCCTAGTTGGTATAGGATTTTCCAGAAATTACCATTTCCACATCTTGAACCCAAATGCATATGATAATTCATCTAATAAATTGATTTGTACGGAGAGTAGACTGTAGTTTGTCCTCTAGGAGAGTTTCCCCCATTACTCTCCGACATGTTTTAAGTTTACTGATAGCAGCTATTCTTCTGATGCCTAATATTCGGCCTGTATGGGATCTCTCAATCTGACAAGGCCTGGGTACTCTGGTTTAATATTTAATTTCCCTTTGAGGAGCATTTCTTGCACAAATAGCGGTGATGCAGATCACTTCAAATCGACACCAGCTCGCTAGATAATTGCGACCCTGCCAGGATGTTTCACTGAGTGTTATTGTGATCGTTACTAGGTTGGCAATAATATCCTAGCGGAAGTCAGAGCCGCAGGACTTTTGTCAGCATATTTCAGGATTATGGATTCAGTAGTATCATGTGCTAGGATTCTCATTTGTTTAATAGTGTGTCAATTAGCAACACTCATGTGCCTATCCTATCTAATTACAGAGAAACAGTGCTTTACCAAACTTAAACTAGGTCTGTGAGAGATATTTAAGAGAAATGTGTGACTTGACCTATCTTCTGAGATTACATATACAGGGCTATTACAAATGATTGAAGCGATTTCATAAATTCGCTGTAGCTCCATTCATTGACATATGGTCACGACACACTACAGATACGTAGAAAAACTCATAAAGTTTTGTTCGGCTGAAGCCGCACTTCAGGTTTCTGCCGCCAGAACGCTCGAGAGCGCAGTGAGACAAAATGGCGACAGGAGCCGAGAAAGCGTATGTCGTGCTAGAAATGTACTCACATCAGTCACTCATAACAGTGCAACGACACTTCAGGACGAAGTTCAACAGTGATCCACCAACTGCTAACTCCATTCGGCGATGGTATGCGCAGTTTAAAGCTTCTGGATGCCTCTGTAAGGGGAAATCAACGGGTCGGCCTGCAGCGAGCGAAGAAAAGTTTGAACGCGTGCGGGCAAGTTTCACGGGTAGCCGCGGAAGTCGACGAATAAAGCAAGCAGGGAGCTAAACGTACCACAGCCGACGGTTTGGAAAATCTTACAGAAAAGGCTAAAGCAGAAGCATTTCTTAAACAGGAGATTGGAAAACCGATGGATCGGTCGTGGCGGAGATCATGATCAACAATTCATGTCATGGCCTTCACGCTCTTCTGACTTGACCCCATGCGATTTCTTTCTGTGTGGTTATGTGAAAGATTCAGTGTTTAAACCTCCTCTACCAAGAAACGTGCCAGAACTGCGAGCTCGCATCAACGATGCTTTCGAACTCATTGATGGGGACATGCTGCGCCGACTGTGGCAGGAACTTGATTATCGGCTTGATGTCTGCCGAATCACTAAAGGGGCACATATCGAACATTTGTGAAAGCCTAAAAAAACTTTTTGAGTTTTTGTATGTGTGTGCAAAGCATTGTGAAAATATCTCAAATAATAAAGTTATTGTAGAGCTGTGAAATCGCTTCAATCATTTGTAATAACCCTGTATATATATATCTGTGTGTGTGTGTGTGTGCGTGTGTGTGTGTAAGTTCAGTATTAGGCTCAGTATATTTATTTGTGTTGTGCGGGTATGCAAGTTACTGTCTTGTCTGTGTTCGGTTGCATCGGATTCTGTTCCAACAATATTTATTGGTTCTTCATAGCTTCCAAACTTCGAAATTTTCGTGAGGTAAAAGATTTCATAAGGGAGTATGTACATTGTTTTGGAAGAGTGTTAGGTCATATGATTGAATGTTAACGCTAAGTCAGGCGTCTAAACGGCATGAAGCCCAAAGATTGTTAGAATGATTTGAAATGGCAGATCGACATGGGTCAGAGCAAAGACAGGCAGTACACGAGCTCGACTGTACTGAATGCAGATTACAGCAAGAGCATTTGCGTGAACAGCACGATTTACAACAGAGAATGTCACATAATGAGAAAGAAGCGGTTCCAAGACAATCATATCAAGTTTTTCATAACGATCATGGACAAGAGCCAGTGTGTAAAGGAGATGGGGATTCAGGTATGCTAGGTTAGGGTATGTAATCATACTGAACCACCTGCCACAAGATGGGACTGAAAGAATGATTGTCATTACACCAGCACTCTATTCCGAACTTAATGAATCGGCTGAGGAAAGACAGTATAGAGAAAGATTGCATCCAAGGGCTACGGAGAAAGATAAGAATGTACACGATAAAACGTACGCAGTGTTTCAATATTTGGCTCAGACCATGCAAAACGAGCAAAAGGACTTGATTGAACAAGGAAAACAAAGCGAAAAGGGCACACAGAGCACCAAAATGGCATACACAATACCGAAAGAGGCATACAGAACATAGGTAAACAATTAGATCTAATTCGAAAGAACGTGAAAGAATCACGAGGTGTGATTGAAGCGCTAATGGCTAAACAGAAACAATATGAACGGTCGTATAAGAGGTTTAAAAAGACATGACCAAGTTTTATGACGAGACTCAACAGAGTGTCAAAGAAGTTAACCAACTGGTCGATACATATGTAACAAGAACAGCTAATAGAGCACAACAAGTCACCGAGTAGAATACTATAGGAAGAAGGGTGACGAACCGGCTTTAAAGCAATGTCATAGACGAATTCTAAAAGTAGAATTGAAATATAAAGAACAGTTCCAACTGCTCTTGTCGAAGTGATAAATGCAGCGAGTGTTCGGAGTCTGTTGTAACCTCAGATTCAACAGTAGATCAAATAAATGTCACTCTCGAGATCACAGCTAAATCACCCGTCGGTAGTAATGAGATGGAAAAAATTAATAGGTTCGAATACGGCTGTATGCCTGAGTGCACGAATGTGCAAAGTGGCAAGACTTGCAAAAAATCTAGTATTCCGATCCAACCAATGGGAAGTGGTAGCCAGCACATGAATTCATCAGTTGCACTGGGGCTGATAATGCCTCAGCTACAATCTGAATTACGTGGAGCGTAACAGAGTCCAATATATCAGGCGCAAAGTATCTCACGCTGATCAGCGTCTAAGAGATCAATATGCAACACCTCAGTAGTTGAATGAGGTAGCAGCAGATTGCTGTACGGAACATTACATGTTGTACTATAGTCCGATGCCACTGGCGAGACTCACTAGAGATCCTATTGTTAGCAATGCGTCCCAAGGTCGCCAACCGTTACGAATGAGAGATACTAATTCGGTATGGATGGCACCATTTGAGGCGAATGACTGTATAGCGTTGCGACGTAATAACACACACATGCAGGACAGTGGAAGTCTGCAATACTCGATGACGGTACAGCGGACGGATGCAAATAATGTAGGTAAAGTCGGAGGAAGAATTGGTGTATTTGGACGAACACCATATGCTGCCACAACGAAATCTGACAATGGCCACTTCCTCACTGGTGGAAAGTTTCTACATTATAAAGCGAAAGGAAATTACTTACATCCAAGAACACTTATAAAGCAATTACAGGTGAGTTTACCAGAAAAGTGGCCCTTTTCACATATGTTACACTAAAGTGCCAAAAAAACTGGTATAGGCATGCACATTCAAATAGAGAGATCTGTAAATAGGCAGAGTACGGCAATGCGGTTGGCAACGCCTGTATAACACAAGAAGTGTACGTTGCAATTTTTAGAGCGGTGGGTTATCAAGATTTAACTCAGTTTGAACATGGTGTTGTAGCTGGCGTGTGAGCGATGGGACACAGCATCTCTGAGGTGACTATGAAGTGGGGATTTTGTCGTAAAAACATTTCACGAGTGAATCCCGTAAAACATCAAATCTCCGGATGGATGTGTACGAGTATGGAGACAACCTCATGGATCCAGGAACCCTGTATGTCAGCAGGAGATGTTCAAGTTTGTTGGAGGCTCTGTAGTGGTTTGGGTCATGTGCTGTTTGAGTGATATGGGACCCTGATACGTCTAGATACGACTCTGACACGTGACATGTACGCAAGCGTCCTGTCTGATCACCTGCAACCATTCATGTCCATGTGCATTCCGACTGACTTGGGTAATTCCCGCAGGACAATGCAAGACCCCACAAAGGCAGAACAGCTACAGAGTGGCTCCAGGAACACTCTTCTGGGTTTAAGCAATTCCGCTGGCCACCAAACTCACCAGACATGAACACTGAGAATATCTGCGATACATTGCAGCGTGCTGCTCAGAGGAGAACTCCACCGTTTTGTACTCTTGGACAGCGCTGCAGGACTCATAGTGTCAGTTCCCTTCACCACTACTTCCGACACTAGTCGAGACATTCCACGTCGTGTTACGGCATTCATGCATGTTAGCGTGGTATTATGCATTTATACCAGTTTATTTAACTCGTCAGTGTAGATTTCATTTGTGTTCATATGGACGGCATTATCACTGAAACATTGCAAAGAATAGCATTAACTTTCAAATCCTACGATGTGTTTAAATCTTCATTTCAATCACGATACTGGTCGCTTGAAGTGCCGAACAGTATCAAATATGAGCTGCTTCAGGAGACGTTATGTTAAAATTCGAACGTGAAATCCCAGTAAAGTTCTCTGAGAACTTGGTAAAGAAATATCAGTGTCCAGACAATCCGTATAGCGATGAAGAATTCATCAATCTATGTACAATGAAAGTCCAACAGTCGTTGGTAGGAAGAGGAGGAAATAACGTACAAGCCTTTAAGGAAATCCTCCGTGAATTATATTTCATATTCAGTGAGGCTGATGCACCAAAGCGAAGGCGCCAACAATAATACCGATAGGCTGATAACTGGAAGCCGGAGCAATAGCAGTAAAAGAAGAACAAATACAGGATGGAATAATGGTTGAAATGGAGGAAAATGTAACTCATCACACAGTAGCAATGAGTACAATATTAGATAGTACCGAAATGATAATAATAATAGAATCGGCACCTGTAGGATTAATGACGATGGACCAAATTGGTTTCAGCCACGTAATCCGAAATATTCGAACTCGAGCAACCCCTGGTGGCAAGAGATTAACAGAACCCTGGAATATCAAGTGATCGAAGGAGAAACAAGCCGTAACATGAGGTTGAGATTACGCCCCCCAACCTAGGTAAACGTCAAAACTGATTATTTGTGGAAGTAGGTTGTCAAGAGCATAACGCGCAACCCTCTGGAATTTGTGATGTTGCCATGAACCAAATTAACAAACTTATGTATGACATAGGGAAGAAGGAAATAATATTCGAGACAGAACACATAGGCCAACAGTCATGATTAGTGTGTTGGGATACTATTGATTGGAAGTTGATGGATGATGAGACTGAAGTCCCAACATTCAAGGTAACACAATGTGAGGATGATAATGGGTTAAATTGTTTATAGTAAATATTCGATACAGAGGCTAATGTAAGCAAAATTCATGAGGAAAATCCGAGACTAACTGAAACCCAAGATGGTGCGCAGTCTACAGTAGAACCATATGCATATATTTTATGGGATTATGGCGCCATAGTGCACATGTACCCTTATAACTATAGCGAAATTTTTCCAGAATGGTGAAGTAGTCGTCATAAGAGAGGACGAAGTTGTTGCTGTTCGACCACCACAAAGCACGGTCTCTGATATTAAGAAGGTTAACCAACTCGTTTAGGATTCGATTGAGGAAGTTGTGACGCAAGAAGATGGAAGGAATGTTTTAGCCCGAAGTTCACCCAGCAATTAAAGCTCAAATCCGAAATGTAGCCATTAATGCAGTGGTTGATAATGGTAGTGAAATGACTGCCATTTCAGAACAACTGTTCAATCGCTCTAAGGCTGACAGAGAGCTTTTAGTGTTCAAAACTAGAAAGGTGAAAGCGAAAGCAGACGTGAACCGCATTTAAATCTCATGAAAGCACAATAGAAATAACCTCTGTGATAGTACCGAAATTATTGCTTCTAATGATTATCGGTGCCATCTTTCTGAACCTATGACGGACCATACCAGACATGGGCAAAGACAGTAGGACTTCAGGCAATATTACACTTTTCCTTGAGTACAAGCTTAAACATGAAGATATTTTCGGGTAATATACGCAGATAAGTAACAAAATAGCGGAGGGAGAGACAGGAAAAACACCCATGGTATGTTTGGACAGATGAACCTGCTTCTGTAGATGATGGATCTAAGGTTGAAATTCATGAAGAGATAATTAAAAATAACAGGAATTAAATAACATATCTGAGAATTAGAAACTGGAATGAGAGGGACTTGTACGCAATATTGCAGAAATATTTCTACCTAAGGCAGGGGCCGTTAAGGACTTTCAGCACAAGTGTAGGTGAGAGAACATAATCGGTTCAGGGATCCACAATACACCATATCATTTTCATATAGGCGATATGTGTTTCTTGAGTTACATAAAATGACTGAAGCATTGAAGCAGCATATAATAGAAAAAATAGCGTATTCTATAAAAGATTTATTCGGATTGACACATTAGCGGCACCACGCTTATGTGCTCTTACAGGCAAAAATATACCATAGTTATGTGAGCAGCAAACAGATGAAGAATTCCAAAAATGAAAAACGGCACTGTTAGAAGAAACCATATTAGCTCACCCAGATCTGACACAGGGTTTCTGTATTGCAACGCATAGTGCAGCAGTGGGACTGGAGGTAGTATTGTTTCAACAATGCGAACAGGAGGGAGAAATTACTAATAAAATTATTGCATTGACAAGCCATGTCCAGATTAAAAGTGAAAGAAATTATTTTATTACAGACTTGGAGAGGTTAGTTGAAGTATGGGTATTTCAAAAATTTCGTTACGTTCCGTTTTGTAGGAAAACAAGGATATTTCCATATTAAATGGGTTTGGAGTTCTCGTTAATGGCTAAATTAACCCATGGTATACTTGCACATTGGATATCAATTCTACAACAATATGGCTTTTTGGTAGCCTATTTCAAAGGACCAGTTAACATATTGGTGGATGCCCAGTCAAGGTCGCCACGACGAGCTTCTAATAACACAGGAAGAACAGTTCACGATTTATTAGATGAAAAACGTTCCATTTGAAAATTATATCAACACAGTGTTTAAACAAATAGCAACAGAGAGTGTGAGATTTTGTGGGTCAACCATAAGTGCAGGAATAAAGACTCAAGCTCATGGGTTGGGTGTATTCCATGTCAAATAACTAACAAACACATTTGGTATATGCACCTTGGTAATGGTCACTACCGACCGAAGAAATGCTTTTAAAAGTTGAAACATTCACTTTACTTTCCAAATATGCAGAGGTGAAGTAGGAAAGCTTAAGCTAAGTATAAAGATTGTCAGTGTGATGAGCACTAACATATCAAACCAGACCACCGAAGTTTTCCATAATTTCGGAGGAATTAAGACATATCACAGCAACGAATGTGATGGCTCCTTTGCGTGAACAAAGAAGGGACATATGTTCATTTTGTGATAACGGAATTAACTTCTACGTATGTCAGCCTCACCCAGCTGAAAAAGGCGGCACGATTCACTGTTAGTAACGCCCTCAAACAAAATATTTTGAAGGGAGTTGGCCGTGTTTACAAGATACTGTCAGGTAATGTACTGTAATATAGATCCAAACATTGGCTGGCCTAAATTCATATTTCTAAATATAAACTGAGTGCAAACCTGGCAGGAAGCACAATGAAGGATTTGAGGACATTGCGTTGCCTATATTGCAATAAAAGGCATAACCCCATGGAATGCATATTCAGATAAATTTCACGCGGTGATCAATGAAATGCTACAAAGTACGATTTTACTTCTTCCATTTAGAGTATTAAAGAATGAACTGGCACTAGAGAGGATTAAGGAGGTAACTCAAGAGAACAATATTGGAATATGGTGGCGATGGCCCTAAGCAATGTTGTTAGTGCAGCTATAAAGAGGAAGAACAGGGCAGACAAAACTGCTATTAATCGGGTATTCACTCTAGGCCAGAATATTCTTATGAAAACACAGTATTTTTCTGATAAACAACGACAAAAATGCCACAAATTCTCTGCAGCGTATTAGGGTTTAGTGGAAATCAATAGAGTTGTCAACACAAATGCAATGTTAATGATTAACCCAAATAAAGGGAAATCCATAAGTATGTAACATGTAAGTCAGTGGAAAGGTTGTTAGGGACGAAATTGTAGCATTCAGAGCTCTCAATAAGGAATTTGATTAAGGAGGAATACATTAACAACGTTTTAATTTTTCAGATGACCGTAATAAAGTTAATAATACGGTTAGTGGTCAGTTTTGTGATAACTGGCATCACAATAGTGCGCATAATTAAGGATTTGCGTGAGTGGAGCAATTTCCTACACACGGACAGAGATTTGGCCTGGAAAGATGATAATAAGATAGTTAACGAGGCAAGGAAGTGTTACCGGAGGTACTGTACAGCTAACACAAGTATTTAAATAGTTTCAATTGTAGCTTTGAAATATGTAAAAAGGAGTGTAAAAATCTAATCAATAGGGAAACAGCTTTCTTTCAAAGAGTTACGTTTCGGCATCCATCAGCAAAGAAAGAGCGCTGATGGAGAACTGCACCGATGCCATAGAGACAAAGCTACATCAGTAAACTGATTACTTCACTAAGTATGATGTACTAACCTATCATGGTTTAAAATCCGAAGAAAAAGGGAGAGAAAAAACGGAGATGGGGAACAAAACTGCATGTTGTAACTATGTACAACACCAGTATGATGTTTTAATCATATCCTATGAAGTAGAACCAAGTGGGATATGATGTACGAAGAATAACTGAACTATGAAGAAATCGTTTAAAGTTATACTCCTATTGTTACGTTTCGGGGGCGATATGCATAAGTACCATTAATTTGTAACAGAACGGGAAAAATTTTGTAAACATGAGAGGAAACGAGCACAATAACACGTCACCATTAGACAACTATCCAGGAGCAGCGTGAACCTCTAACAGAGGAAGAGATGGCAGAATAAAAAGCGATGGAGAGAGGTGGAAAAATTGAGAGTAACGGCGTCTGAAATTATCGCTCCTGTTGTTACTGCATCGGAAAATTTGATGAATGGCACAGGGCAGATAGCAGAGGTATTCAACTGCAGAGACAAAGCCAGGCGGCAAAAGTAATTTTAGAAGGCCCATTTAGCGGCATTTACCTGTTCAGCGAGGCAGCCTGGGGCCATGAAGCTCTTAAGAAGATTGGTTGCCACGGCAAGCGGCGAATTTTATGATGGGAGAGCGATTATGTAAAACAAGACTATCGAGGATAAGTATGGAAATCAGTGTCGGTACCACATAGGATAAGTCTGAAACGGACTGCTGGAAAACGCATCTGTGGCGAATATGCTAGGACAAATCCTATAATTGCCAAATTACATATGATAACATCACATAAATCCTAGTAAAATGAACTCACAAATCCAATTTTCCATATCCCAGCCAAAAGAAGAAACAAGTTACACGTCAGAGGAAAGGAAGAAGCGGTAAGTGCAGAAGAAATTATAGACAAGAAGGGGGAAGAGAGGAGATTGGCAAGAAGCATCGAGAACTTACCTCCCCACATCCCATTTTATATTTTTAATCGTTATTATGAAACTAGGATCACTATTATCCCCTGGATCACTTTAGCTTGGCTGGATGTTACATTCACACTGACAGCACATCCTTTTCTTGGAAGTTATTACAGCAGGGTCCGATATAAACAACGCCAATGTGGAATTATTACAGCTACTATAAATCGACACAACTTTACATCTATGAATCATGTAGTAAGTACATCAGTGCTTTGCTAACCTAGTCTGCTAATAAACCTTATCAGTTATGGGAATGTATAAGGAGGCCAGACATTACACTTTTATGGTACTCACTCCAGGCCATCACCATCGCTGAATCCTTCATCCTCATGTCAATGGATGCCATGTTCTGAAGACTGCACCCTCATCTTGGATGAAGAAAGGCTTAAAGAATATTTAGAACATTGTGTCATAGTTTATAATGGATAGAGCTATGACTGATCTTGTACAATAGTATTTTAACGTATTTTACAATTTCTAAACTATATATCGAGTGATGGGTTTCCGGGTTCCGCTTAATAGGTCAGGAGTTCACTACACACAGGAGGCGGCTGCACGGGTAGCAGGGTGAGTGTGGAAGGGACTGGCAGGTTTCTTAGGTTAGAGGGTCTCAAGGAACCACAGAAAGGGTGTCCGTCTAAAAAGGGGCAGGTAAACCACAGTAAGGTTGTTGTAGCAACGATCAGTATTGTAGTTGTAAATTGCCGTAGCTGTACTGGAAAAGAAGCAGAGCTCCAAGCCCTAATAGAAAGCACTGAAGCTCAAATAGTTAGTCATGGACTGTGCGGCTGGTCCCGGCGGAGGTTCGAGTCCTCCCTCGGGCATGGGTGTGTGTGTTTGTCCTTAGGATAATTTAGGTTAAGTAGTGTGTAAGCTTAGGGACTGATGACCTTAGCAGTTAAGTCCCATAAGATTTCACACACACACTCAAATAGTTGTAGGTACAGAGAGCTGGCTAAGGCCGGAAATAAGTTCAGCCGAAATTTTTTCAAACCATCTAACAGTGCTCAGAAAGGATAGATTAAATACAGTTTGTGGTGCAGTATTTATTGCCGTCAGAAGTAGTTTGCCCTGTAATGAAACTGAAGTAATTCCTGCGTAATAGTATGGGTAGAGGCTATACCTGAAAATAGGACTAAACTATTATCTGGATCGTTTTACCGACCCCCTGACCTAGAAGGTACAGTTGCTGAACAGTTCAAAGAAAACTTCAGGCTCAATTCAAATAGGTACCCCATTCATACAATTATAGTCGGTGGCGACTTTAATCTACCCTCGATATGCTGGAAAAATTATACGTTTAAGTCCTACAATCATCTAAAAGAAACGCAAAGTACACTCCTGGAAATGGAAATAAGAACACATTGGCACCGGTGTGTCAGACCCACCATACTTGCTCCGGACACTGCGAGAGGGCTGTACAAGTAATGATCACACGCACGGCACAGCGGACACACCAGGAACCGCGGTGTTGGCCGTCGAATGGCGCTAGCTGCGCAGCATTTGTGCACCGCCGCCGTCAGTGTCAGCCAGTTTGCCGTGGCATACGGAGCTCCATCGCAGTCTTTAACACTGGTAGCAAGCCGCGACAGCGTGGACATGAACCGTATGTGCAGTTGACGGACTTTGAGCGAGGGCGTATAGTGGGCATGCGGGAGGCCGGGTGGACGTACCGCCGAATTGCTCAACACGTGGGGCGTGAGGTCTCCACAGTACATCGATGTTGTCGCCAGTGGTCGGCGGAAGGTGCACGTGCCCGTCGACCTGGGACCGGACCGCAGCGACACACGGATGCACGCCAAGACCGTAGGATCCTACGCAGTGCCGTAGGGGACCGCACCGCCACTTCCCAGCAAATTAGGGACACTGTTGCTCCTGGGGTATCGGCGAGGACCATTCGCAACCGTCTCCATGGAGCTGGGCTACGGTCCCGCACACCGTTAGGCCGTCTTCCGCTCACGCCCCAACATCATGCAGCCCGCCTCCAGTGGTGTCGCGACAGGCGTGAATGGAGGGACGAATGGAGACGTGTCGTCTTCAGCGATGAGAGTCGCTTCTGCCTTGGTGCCAATGATGGTCGTATGCGTGTTTGGCGCCGTGCAGGTGAGCGCCACAATCAGGACTGCATACGACCGAGGCACACAGGGCCAACACCCGGCATCATGGTATGGGGAGCGATCTCCTACACTGGCCGTACACCACTGGTGATCGTCGAGGGGACACTGAATAGTGCACGGTACATCCAAACCGTCATCGAACCCATCGTTCTACCATTCCTAGACTGGCAAGGGAACTTGCTGTTCCAACAGGACAATGCACGTCCGCATGTATCCCGTGCCACCCAACGTGCTCTAGAAGGTGTAAGTCAACTACCCTGGCCAGCAAGATCTCCGGATCTGTCCCCCATTGAGCATGTTTGGGATTGGATGAAGCGTCGTCTCACGCGGTCTGCACGTCCAGCACGAACGCTGGTCCAACTGAGGCGCCAGGTGGAAATGGCATGGCAAGCCGTTCCACAGGACTACATCCAGCATCTGTACGATCGTCTCCATGGGAGAATAGCAGCCTGCATTGCTGCGAAAGGTGGATATACACTGTACTAGTGCCGACATTGTGCATGCTCTGTTGCCTGTGTCTATGTGCCTGTGGTTCTGTCAGTGTGATCATGTGATGTATCTGACCCCAGGAATGTGTCAATAAAGTTTCCCCTTCCTGGGACAATGAATTCTCGGTGTTCTTATTTCAATTTCCAGGAGTGTATATAACTCCAATTGAGCTAACAAAGCAAGTAGTTTAAAAGACACATTGTTAACTATAAATAATTGCAAAAAGATCTTTGCCACATATTTCAAATATTACTAAATTGTCGATAAAGTAAATACCAGTAATAACGAAAAGTGTGCCTTAGTATTCAATAATCAGTTAATGGTAGGATTTATTGCTTTTAATTTCCTCTAATCATACGTTTGTTATAAAATGCATCAACAAATCACGTAGAACAGTAATAGATGCAAATTAATAATTTATTGCCTATTTATAAATAAATATGTGCTCTGTCCTCAAAATAGGACACTGGTACTAAATGGGCTACATTTTCGTCTCCTTTCACTATCTGAATAATTTCTTGTATCTCATCACACATTTCTTCAATCCCTTCAACATTTGCGGAGCTAGTTGGTTTATATATTTGTACTACTATGGTAGGCGAGGGCTTTGTTTCTATCTTGGCTACAATAAGGCGTTCACTATGGTATTCGTAGTGGCTTACCCATACTCTTATTCTTTTTATTCATTATTAAACCTCCACCTGCATTACCCCCATTTGATTTTGTATTTACACCCTGTATTCACCTGACCAGAAGTCTTGTGGCTCCTGACCCATAACTTCCCTAATTCCCACTATATCTAACTTTAATCTATCGATTTACCTTTTTAAATATTCTAACCTACCTGCCCGATTAAGGAATCTGACAATCCGTCATCCGATCTGCAGAACGCCAATTTTGTCTCTCCTGATAACGATGTTCAACTTAGTAGTCCCCACCTGGAGATGTGAATGGGAGAATATTTTACCCAGGGAAATTTTACCCAAGAGGACGCCATTATCATTTAACCATACAATAAGCCTACATGCCTTCAGGAAAAATTACAGCTGTAGTTTCCCCTTGCTTTCAGTCGTTCGCAGTACCATCATAGAAAGATTGATTTGATTCATGTTTCTAGAACAGATCAGTCAATTATTCAGAATGTTCCCACTGTAACTACTGAAAAGGCTGCTTCGACTCTTCAGGAACCACACATTTGTCTGGGCTGTCTACAGATACCCCTCCATTGTGGTTGCACCTATGGTGCAGCTGTCTGTGTCGCTGAGACACGCAAGCTTCCCCAATAACGGCTAGGTCCCATGTCTTAGTAATTGGCATAATGATTTTCATGTACATTTGACATGCCTCAACAGGAATATCGCATATACAGCGTATTCCAAAAAGAATGAACTGATTTTAAATAGAATTATTTATTAGGAAGAAGGGATTAACACTAACAAATTGCATACTAAATTACTCAGGAAAGGCAGGAGTTTATACAAATCCATCATTAATATTCAATATGTCCTCCATTGACTGCCCAGATGGCATATATCCGATAGCCGAATTCATCCTAAACTGAGAGTAAGGTGTCTTCTGTCATTGAAGCTACAGCAACTGATATTCTGGTTTTTAGCTCATCAGTGTCACGAGGTAAGGGAGGAACGTAAACACATTGCTTAAAATATCCCAACAGGAAGAAATCACATGGTGTTAAGTCAGGGGACCTAGGAGGCCAAGAGTGTAAATCCTGGTCTTGCGGTCCGGTACGCCCTATCCAACGTTGAGGCACGTTGGCATTGAGGAAACTGCACACGGTGTTGTGCCAGTGCGGTGGTACTCCATCTTCCTGATACATTAAATTGTCAGAGTCAAGTTGTGGGAATAGCCAGTTCCGTAGCATTGTAAAATATGATTCTCCTGTTATGGTTTTTTCCTCAAAAAAGTGGGGTCCATAAACCTTGCTTTGCGGAACGGCACAGAAAACATTCACTTTTGGTGAATCGCTTTCGTGTTCAATTGTTTCATGAGGACTTTCGAGCCCCCATGTACGCACGTTATGACGGTGAACCCTATTGTTAATATCGAAAGTTACCTCATCGCTGAATATCAGCCGTGACATAAATGTGTCGTCTTCCATGTCTTCTAGAATAGCGTTGCTAAGGTCCACTCGATTCACTTTGACAGTATCTCGAAGAGCTTGTACCAGTTGTAATTGGTATGATATGAGGGCTAAACGACGCCATAACACACGCCACACTGTCATGTGCGGTAAGGCAAGTTGTCGGCTAGTTCTTCAGGAACACATGACCGACCAGGACTTATTATCAATAAATTGCAAAAGAAGATTTACAGATTTATTCACTTACCGCTATGCTCGTTGAGGACATTTCAGCTGCATAATTCAGTTGTCCTCCTGTTTCCTTATCCTCTATATTCTTTCTCTTCATTCTTTTCTTTATGCTTGACTCCTTGGTAGCAGCTTCTGCAGCTGTCTCTGCTTCGGTTACCTGCGCTTGTCAGTAGCAGTTAGAGCTGAAGCTATATTCCTTCCCATCAGGATGTTCAACTTCATAACATTGATCCTTGAAATTGCACCATCATTGAATGTTATTATTGCATCCATTACACCAATCTTCCCCCCATGAACCATAGACCTTGCCGTTGGTGGAGAGGCTTGCGTGCCTCAGCGATACAGATGGCCATACCGTAGGTGCAACCACAAAGGAGGGGTATCTGTTGAGAGGCCTGGCAAACGTGTGGTTCCTGAAGAGCCTTTTCAGTAGTTGCAGGTGCAACAGTCTGGATGATTGACTGATCTGGCCTTGTAATACTAACCAAAACGGCCTTGCTGTGCTGGTACTGCGAAAGGCTGAAAGCAAGGGGAAACTGCCGCCGTAATTTTTCCCGAGGGTATGCAGCTTTACTGTATGGTTAAATGATGATGGCGTCCTCTTGGGTAAAATATTCCGGAGGTACAGTAGTCCCCCATTCGGATCACCAGGCACGGACTACACAAGAGGACGGCATTATCAGGAGAAAGAAAACTGGCGTTCTACGGATCGGAGCGTGGAATGTCATTTCCCTTAATCGGGCAAGTAGAAAATTTAAAAACGGAAATGGATAGGTTAAAGTTAGATATAGTGGGAATTAGGGAAGTTCGGTGGCAGGAGTAACAAGACTTTTGGTCAGGTGAATACAGGGTTATAAATACATAATCAAATAGGGGTAATGTAGGAGTAGGTATAATGATGAATAAAAATATAGGAGTGCGGGTAAGCTACTACAAACAGCATAGTGTACGCATTACTGTGGCCAAGATAGACATGAAGCACATGCCTACTCCAGTAGTACAAGATTATATGCCAACTAGCGCTGCAGATGATGAAGACATTGATGAAATATATGATGAGATAAAAGAAATCATTCAGGTAGTGAAGCGAGACGAAAATTTAATAGTCATGGGTGACTGTAATTCGAGAGTAGGAAGAAGGGAGATGAGGAAACATAGCAGGGGCATATGGATTGGGGGTAAGAAATGAAAGAGGAAACCGTCTAGTAGAATTTTGCACAGCGCATAACTTAATCATAGCTAACACGTGGTTCAAGAATCATAAAAGAAGTTTTCATACGTGGAAGAAGCCTGGAGATACTGACAGGTTTCAGATTGATTATATAGTGGTAAGACAGAGATTTAAGAACCAGGTTTTAAATTGTAAGACATTTCCAGGGGCAGATGTGGACTCTGACCACAATCTATTGGTTATGAACTGTAGATTAAAACTAAAGAAACTGCAAAAAAGTGGGAATTTAAGGAGTTGGGACCTGGATAAACTGACTAAACCAGAGGTTTCAGGGAGAGCATAAGAGAACAACTGACATGAATGGGGGAAAGAAATACAGTATAAGAAGAATGGGTAGCATTGAGGGGTGAGATACTGAAGGCAGCAGAGGATCCAGTAGGTAAAAAGACGAGGGCTAGTAGAAATCCTTGGGTAACGGAAGAGATACTGAATTTAATTAATGAAAGAGAAAATATAAAATGCAGTAAATGAAGCAGGCAAAGAGGAATACAAACTTCTCAAAAATGAGATCGACAGGAAGTGCAAATTGGCCAAGCAGAAATGGCTAGAGGACAAATGTATGGATGTAGAGGCTTATCTCACTAGGGGAAAGATAGATACTGCCCACAGGAAAATTAAAGAGACCTTTGGAGGAAAGATAGCCACTTGTATGAACATCAAGAGCTCAGATGGAAAGCCAGTTCTAAGCAAAGAAGGGAAATCAGAAAGGTGGAAGGAGTATACACAGGATCTATACAAGGGCGATGTACTTGACGACAATATTATGGAAATGGAAGAGGGTGTAGATGAAGATTAAGTGGGAGATATGATACTGCGTGAAGAGTTTGACAGAGCACTGAAAGGTCTAAGTTGAAACAACGCCCCGGGAGTAGACAACATTCCATTACAACTACTGATGGCCTTGGGAGAGTCAGTCCTGCCAAAACTCTACCATCTGGTGAGCAAGACGTATGAGACAGGCGAAATACCCTCAGAGTTCAAGAAGAATATAATAATTCCAATCCCAAAGAAAGCAGGTGTTGACAGATATGAAAATTACCTAACAATCAGTTTAATAAGTGACAGCTGCAAAATACTAACGCGAATTCTTTACAGACGAATGGAAAAACTGGTAGAAGCCGACCTCGGGGAAGATCAGTTTGGATTCCCTAGAAATGTTGGAACACGTGAGACAATACTGACCTTACGACTTATCTTAGAAGAAAGATTAAGGAAAGGCAAACTTACGTTTCTAGCATTTGTAGACTTAGAGAAGGCTTTTGGCAATGTTGTCTGGAATACTCTCTTTCAAATTCTAAAGGTGACAGAAGTAAAATACAGGGAGCGAAAGGCTATTTACAATTTGTACTGAAACCAGATGGCAGTTATAAGAGTCGAGGGGCATGAAAGGGAAGCAGTGGTTGGGAAGGGAGTGAGACAGGGTTGTAGCCTCTCCCCGATGTTATTCAAACTGTATATTGAGCAAGCAGTAAAGGAAACAAAAGAAAAATTCGGAGTAGGTATTAAAATCCATGGAGAAGAAAATAAAACTTTGAGGTTCGCCGATGGCATTGTAATTCTATCAGAGACAGCAAAGGACTTGGAAGGGCAGTTTAACGGAATGGACAGTGTCTTGAAAGGAGGATATAAGATGAACATCAACAAAAGCAAAACGAGGGTAATGGAATGTACTCGAGTTAAGACGGGTGATACTGAGGGAATTAGGTTAGGAAATGTGACACTTAAAGTAGTAAAGGAGTTTTGCCTTTTTGGGGAGAAAAGTAACTGATGATGGTCGAAGTAGAGAGTGTATAAAATGTAGACCAGCAATGGCAAGGAAAGCGTTTCTGAAGAAGAGAAATTTGTAAACATAGAGTATAGATTTAAGTGTCAGCAAGTCGTTTCTGAAGGTATTTGTATGGAGTGTAGCCATGTATGGAAGTGAAACATGGACGATAAATAGTTTGGACAAGAAGAGAATAGAAGCTTTCGAAATGTGGTGCTACAGAAGAATGCTGAAGATTAGATGGAGGAGGTATTGAATAGAATTGGGTAGAAGTGGAGTTTGTGGCACAACTTGACAAGAAGAAGGGACCAGTTGGTAGGACATGTTCTGAGACATCATGGGGTCACAAATTTATCATTGGAGGGCAGCATGGAGGATAAAAATCATAGTGGGAGACCAAGAGATGAATACACTAAGCAGATTCAGAAGGATGTAAGTTGCAGTAAGTACTGGGAGATGAAGAAGCTTGCACAGGATACAGTAGCATGGAGAGCTGCATCACACCAGTCTCAGGACTGAAGACAACAACAACAACAACAACAACAATCTTCAGCACTGTCAGCGCAACAACTACAGTTTTCGGTATTCTCTCCCATATACAGCTGTTGAAGCTTTCACATGCATTCTGAGAGTGACCATGCATACATTTCCTAATTAGAATTTTACTTGTTGGATCCTTATATATAATCCTAATTGCCTCCATTACAGTAATTGGTAAGGAAGTTTTGTGTGTCTGTTGTATGCATGTATCATTGCTCAACCAGAACTGGCACCACGAATCATCCCCTTTTGGACACAAATCATGCTGTAGGGTTTCATCTGTTGACACTCTCCGAAACGATGTTGCTGTTACAGCTCGTCTCATGTTCTCCAAATCTCCTATATTTCTCCTTATTGCTAGCCCATAACATTGAGTCAAAGAATCAATTTCACTTTTTGTAAGAACACCAGGACCACCTATGAGTTTTCCGTGTGACAGTTTTTTTTCCACTGAAATCTTTACATAATTTTCTCAACTGAGCTCCCATTCTTTTTTGTTCAAACCCAACACATCAAGCTTTTCTGTCAGTGTCCCCTTATGATCTGTCATTAACAAGAGTAGTGTGTCCCTTGCATCCTCCATCCCCAAGCTAGCCTACATACTTAACACCATGACTAACCTCTGATCTAAAAGTGTTTAGAACTCCTTTTGTTTCTGTATTTCCATGTGAGCCATCAAAGTTCTTTACACAAACATGGGTGCCAATAAATTTACTTGAACAACCCTGGCAGTGCTTTTTTAGACATTCATAATCTAGTATCTTACTAGTTTCAATTAATGTGGCAGTTACAACCCCATTCAGAGAAGTATGACCTCTCTTCCGACAAGATCCACCAACTGCTGCTATAATGCTTTCTCAGACAAGGCTACTGCTTTTTGTGGTGTTCATTTGATGTTCACATATACCACGTAAAGCATTATGTATTATTATATTGTATCTTTTGAACCGCAGTGGAGGTGGAGGCGTATTCATCACTGCACAAAAAGTCTGGGCAGCTCTCCTTCCCCTTCTAATACATTGCATTACATATGCACGCTAAATATTTACACTGTGATGTCGACTATCAGTTACTGGCGATGTCATAGTATCACTGTGCATCTCACACGAGTTACAGGCAATCACTAACCGACTTGAAAGACCCTTCCTTGCTGAAATGTTTTCGAAACGTCAATACTATCTTCACACTAGCAGTACTTACGTACCAGAGCACTCTTGGAAGTCTTAGCAGCATATTTAGGTTCACAATAACAAGTCCGTCGTTATTGCTGCTCACAATACTACTGAGCTTGTTATTATTACATTCAGAAAGCAGAAGTTTACGTCTAGAAGAACTGAATGTAGACACAGTTTCCGTGGGCTAGTTTTGAAGAAACTGATGCGTATTATTTGGTTGTGTTTGGAACTGGTTGCTGCAAACCTTTCGTTTGGCTCTGAATTTCTTTACTCTCGGCATTTGTAGCATAGGAAACACACACACAGAAACCAAAACAAAAAAAAACACACACACTAACTACAAAACCACACGTGTATGAAATTCCGGAATCATATACTCTCAGAACTTTGTTTACACTCTAACCATAGCCTTCAAGATTTGACTGTAGCCGGCCGAAGTGGCGCTGCAGTCTGGATCCGCGAGACCGCAACGGTCGCAGATTCGAATCCTGCCTCGGGCAGGGATGTGTGTGATGTCCTTAGGTCACTTAGGTTTAACTAGTTCTAAGTTCTAGGGGACTAATGACCTCAGAAGTTGAGTCCCGTAGTGCTCAGAGCCATTTGAACCATTTGCGCCATTTGCCTGTACTTTGTTTTCTGGAGTCAATGCCTTCTAGAATACACCTGTATTTACGATCCGTAACTAACGACGGAAAAAACGGACGCACTTCAAAGTGACAGGGGGCATGGCCCCTGTGCAACATTATGTTCAATGGTAAATGATAATACCTATAAACTAAACATTTTTGAAATCAGCATGAAATGCTCTTTTCTATAGACCATGATAATTTTTTTCAAGTGTTTGGTCATCATTTTCACGAGCAAGTCTCCTTAATCGCAGGAATCCATTTCATTAGCTCAGTTTTAGCCTTACTGCGCCTTTTGTAGAATTCTACTATTTGCTTTGTCAACCTGGTGGGTGCCGTAGTTTTAATGTGACCATATAATTTAGATCTTCGTTTCTCATGCCACCATGTATTTCTCTGTATTCTTGTATTTCCTTATTATTTCACTGAGTGGGATGGCGCAGTGGTTAACACACTGGACTCACGTTCGGGAGGAAGACGGTTCAAACCAGTCTCTGGCCATCCTGATTTAGGTTTTTTGTGATTTCAGGCAAATGCTGGGATGGTTCCTTTGAAAGGGCACAGCCAGTTTCCTTCCAATTCTTCCCTAATCCGAGCTTGTGCTCTAATGACCTCGTTGTCGACGGGACATTAAACACTAATCTCCTCCTCCTCCTCCTCCTCCTCCTCCATTATTATTTCTTAGCCTATAAGTTTCTACAAAGTAATTTTGGGGCCTCATAGTTTGCTAATAATCATTCTTTCTTTCTTTTGAATTTCTTCAATATACCTCTTCCTGTTTAAAATTAAAATTTCGGCTCCATAAAGACATTCAGGTTTAGTTAGAATACTGTAATATTTAAGATAACTGAAGTTAGAAACTGATTTTTTATAATAAATATTTCGTGTTAATCTGAATGCAGTTGCCACCTTTTGACAGCGGACTTCGTTTACATCTTTATCAGGAGCGTTTTATTGTATGATTTCCCCCAAGTATTTAAACTGACATACCCTTTTCATTTTTCCATATTTCGTGTTCAAAACCATTGGTGCTTGTTTGTTATATGTCTTGTATTCCGTTTTCTAAAATAATATTTGTAGTCCTACTTTCTCCGAGACTTCTTTAAGAATTTCAATTTGTTTTTGAGCAGTGGTAACATCCCTAGTTAAAATTACCAGATCATGTGCAAAGACGAGGCAATCTAATCTAATATCATTCTATCTAACTTGATTAATTGGCTGATATTTTGAATCGATTTTTGTTCTCGCCATTCTGTAATTATCTTTTCCAAAACATAGTTAAACGGTAATGGATAGTGTGGTGTCACCGCCAGAAACCACACTTTCTAGGTGGTAGCCTTTAAATCGGCCGCGGTCCATTAGTATACGCCGGACCCGCGTGTCGCCACTGTCAGTAATTGCAGACCGAGCGCCACCACACGGCAGGTCTAGAGAGACGTCCTGGCACTCGCCCCAGTTGTACAGCCGACGTTCAGAGCAATGGTTCACTGACAACTACGCTCTCATTTGCCGAGACGATAGTTAGCATTGCCTTCAGCTACATTTGCTACGACCTAGAAAGGCGCCGTATTCAATTGATAATTAATATTATGAAGCATACCTAACGCCAGTCAGCGTGTAATTAAACGCGTGCATTTCGGCCTCCTCTAGAAACACAGTGTTGGCGCATCTGCCAACACATCAGATAGAGTCTATCTCCCCGTCTAACACCAGTCTCTATATCAAATGGTTCACAAATCTCTCCCATTAATTTAACTTTAGATCTAGTGTTGATTAAAGCTTCCTTAAACAGTGTCAGGGTTTTATTATCTAGCCCACGTTCCTATAAAATTTGGAAAAGAGGTTCACGATCAAATGAGCCGTAAGTGTTTTTAAAAAGGACAAATGTACATACATTATTGTTACTAGAAATTCTTTGGTATCTGAAGATTAGTTTTAAAGCAAGAAATTGTTCTGAACCGGATCTGATTGGTCTAAAGCGTGCTTCGTATTCACCAATTTTAGGTTCTAGCTGTTCTTGGGCTCGATCATGTAAACACTGTGAGAGAATTTTGTATGTGACTGGGACGAGAGAGATTCTTCAGTAATTATTAATACCAGTCCTTCCCCTTTTTTATGCAATTGATGAATTGCAGGTATTTTTTCAGTCTGCCGGATATTTCCTATTAGTTGAGTGATCTCTTTTATAGTGTTAGGGCCGTCCGATTTTAGTAATCCTGCGATTAAACTGTCTTCTGCGGATGCATTATTGTTTTTAAGTCTCTTAACTTGTTTAGTTATTTAGATTTTGTCAGGTGCTTTAGAGTTAGGAGTGATGTTATTAATTTGCTGTGTTTGGTATTTATTCGCTGGTTCTGGAGAGTTCAATAGTTTTTCAACATAATTAGCATGTACCTTACAATTTTCCTTGTTGTTAAGAGCCAAACTGCCATTTTCATTTTTGAAGCTAAGACTTTGAGGTTGGTAACCAGTTACTTTTGTTTTGAATATTTTATAAATGTTTCATGTATAGTTCTTTTGGGAATTATTTTAGATTCCCAAAAGTTGCATATTTTCGTAGTTTCTTGTAGTCTGTCGGATTAATTTAGATGTTTATTTTCTCACAGTTGGAAACGTGTTGTGATATTTTTCAGTTTTGTTACTATTCCAATTTTGAATGACTCATGCCTAGACTTAACTGCTGTTACACAATCGCCGGCCTTGGTGGCCGAGCGGTTCTAGGCGCTTCAGTCCGGAACCACTCGGCTGCTACGGTCGCAGGTTCGAATCCTGCCTCGCGCATGGATATGTGTGATGTTCTTAGGTTAGTTAGGTTTAAGTAGCTCTACGTTTAGGGGACTGATAACCTCGGCTGTTAAGTCCCATAGTGTATAGAGCCATTTGAATCATTTGTTTCACAATCCGCTCTCAGCCAAGGGTGTTTTTGTTTCTTTCGAAGTGGAATTAAATTTTGTGCTGTTTTGATGAACTTTTCTTTTAGGCTATGCCAGTTGTTGGATGTTTTTGTCAAGATCACTTGTTAGACTTGGGGTTATTTTAACAACGTCAAATTTTGGGGTAACGTTATTTGTTTTGACGAGTTTCTGAGGCTGAAGTTTTACTTTTATTCGCGTTAAATAATGCTCAGAATCAATATTAGCCCATTTCCCAACTTGGACATTTAAAATTTCTTTATAGTTAACGTATGAAATTGCTACGTGATCTATTTGAATTTCCCCAATAAATGTATCCGGTGCCCGCCACGTGTTTTGTTTAGAAAGGTTCTTTTTATAATGTGTTGACAAGATTTTAAGGTTAAAATTTATGCATGTTTCAACAAGTCTTTGGCCATTTTTTTTTGTCCATTTTTGCGGAGGAAATCCGCATGTCGTTTTCTTGTATTTTTTCCCTGTACCTAATTGAGCATTAAAATCACCCATTTAAATTTTAGCATGGTTTGAGGGAGTTTTCGAGATGATGCTTTCTAGTGTTTCATAAGCTTCATTAACTTCATCAGGTTTTACGGCTATCCTCATTGACTGGCACATGGGCTATAATTAAAGTGTATGCTTTATTAGCGCATTTAAGAGAAATTATCATTAGTCTATTACCTCCGTTATTGAGTTTAAAATATTATTGGAGACTGCAAAAGCAACTCCCAGATGTGTCACATTATCTACTCTCCTGGAAATTGAAATAAGAACACCGTGAATTCATTGTCCCAGGAAGGGGAAACTTTATTGACACATTCCTGGGGTCAGATACATCACATGATCACACTGACAGAACCACAGGCACATAGACACAGGCAACAGAGCATGCACAATGTCGGCACTAGTACAGTGTATATCCATCTTTCGCAGCAATGCAGGCTGCTATTCTCCCATGGAGACGATCGTAGAGATGCTGGATGTAGTCCTGTGGAACGGCTTGCCATGCCATTTCCACCTGGCGCCTCAGTTGGACCAGCGTTCGTGCTGGACGTGCAGACCGCGTGAGACGACGCTTCATCCAGTCCCAAACATGCTCAATGGGGGACAGATCCGGAGATCTTGCTGGCCAGGGTAGTTGACTTACACCTTCTAGAGCACGTTGGGTGGCACGGGATACATGCGGACGTGCATTGTCCTGTTGGAACAGCAAGTTCCCTTGCCGGTCTAGGAATGGTAGAACGATGGGTTCGATGACGGTTTGGATGTACCGTGCACTATTCAGTGTCCCCTCGACGATCACCAGTGGTGTACGGCCAGTGTAGGAGATCGCTCCCCACACCATGATGCCGGGTGTTGGCCCTGTGTGCCTCGGTCGTATGCAGTCCTGATTGTGGCGCTCACCTGCACGGCGCCAAACACGCATACGACCATCATTGGCACCAAGGCAGAAGCGACTCTCATCGCTGAAGACGACACGTCTCCATTCGTCCCTCCATTCACGCCTGTCGCGACACCACTGGAGGCGGGCTGCACGATGTTGGGGCGTGAGCGGAAGACGGCCTAACGGTGTGCGGGACCGTAGCCCAGCTTCATGGAGACGGTTGCGAATGGTCCTCGCCGATACCCCAGGAGCAACAGTGTCCCTAATTTGCTGGGAAGTGGCGGTGCGGTCCCCTACGGCACTGTGTAGGATCCTACGGTCTTGGCGTGCATCCGTGCGTCGCTGCGGTCCGGTCCCAGGTCGACGGGCACGTGCACCTTCCGCCGACCACTGGCGACAACATCGATGTACTGTGGAGACCTCACGCCCCACGTGTTGAGCAATTCGGCGGTACGTCCACCCGGCCTCCCGCATGCCCACTATACGCCCTCGCTCAAAGTCCGTCAACTGCACATACGGTTCACGTCCACGCTGTCGCGGCATGCTACCAGTGTTAAAGACTGCGATGGAGCTCCGTATGCCACGGCAAACTGGCTGACACTGACGGCGGCGGTGCACAAATGCTGCGCAGCTAGCGCCATTCGACGGCCAACACCGCGGTTCCTGGTGTGTCCGCTGTGCCGTGCGTGTGATCATTGCTTGTACAGCCCTCTCGCAGTGTCCGGAGCAAGTATGGTGGGTCTGACACACCGGTGTCAATGTGTTCTTTTTTCCATTTCCAGGATTGTATTATTTCATCAGTTTTACCTTTAAAATAACGATAATTGCCAAAATCCATGGTGTGATTGTTCGTCATTCATGTTTCCTGAAGTGCCAAAATTTGAACTTTCTGTTTCTTTCTTTTTTTTATGTACCTCCAAACTTATGAAGTTTACCTGGTTGCCAAAGTGTTTGTATGTTAAATGTTACAAAAAATTTATTTCTTCCGGTTTTAAGTTGGCCAGAGGACTCCGACTTCCTCTGCTGAATCACATTACATTTGTTGAAGTTTCGACAACATACCTTCACCGAGGAGTCAAGCAATATATTGCTCACTTCTACGTATATTTCGCGAAGAGACCATGAGGATAAAATCAGAGAGATTAGAGCCCACACAGAGGCATACCGACAATATTTCTTTCCACGAACAATAAGAGACTGGAATAGAAGAGAGAACCGATAGAGGTACTCAAAGTACCCTCCGCAACACACCGTCAGATGGCTTTCGGAGTATGGATGTAGGTGTAGATGTAGAACCTGGCCGCCCCAGAATCCGAAAGACCAGTTGCGCCAGTAATACCTGCGGTGGATTGACCACCTTGGGTAATGTTTATCAAAATGCTACATGTACCTGGTATCAGATGGGGTTGAGGACACTCATTGAGTGAACTCAGAATGCTAAGACTGGAAGGGTTAGTTCCATAATATGAATTTCAGCCGCATCACTGGTGAACAGGCGCTGAACACTTCGCCGTCTGCTACATGACAGACGCAAAGTGGATTTGGTTTTGTTTCCTCCATTAGGTTCTGCCGCTCTCTCTGCCGTTGGGAGTTAGGATTTCTCTTCCGCCTTTCAGACCCTTGACCGGGCTTCACTTGTAACCCAAGGCAGGTGCTCTCACAAGGTCCTACCATCCGGAGCCACATGGACCCAGGGTTTTTTTACGAGGTATTACTCCTCCCCCTCATCCTTTCTCTTGTGAGATGAGGCCTCAGGCTTGGTACCGGCAGTGGCGGATAAGAAATTATTGGTTTTCCGCATCTTATAGATACACATTGCAGGCTGATGATAAACCTGTTTTCCTTTGATATCGTCATAGTGACTGTGATACTTTTAAGTATATTTGAAAAAAATTTCATTGAAAAATATAGCGACTGGCTTCTTTACATTGGTGAATTTTAGGACGTACGTTGCCGATATAAAATGTAGCTAATATGTCGAAACAGATTTCCCTATTCCATTCCCGAGAAAGTACACGAAGCGTATTGGAGATTCTCCGGAACAAGGTTGACAGTTAAGGACCACTCACGTAGCTATTGCTACATGCTATGTAGAGTGCATAGTAGTCTCGTGTTTCTCTTCTTCGTGTGCTGCTGATGCAAACTGTAAATAAAACAAAAAGTTAACGAAATGAAAAGACAGCAGATGTCATGACGCCGACTTTTTTTTCAGTCTATGCTGATTGGTTTCAGGAAATAATGTTACTTAAGTTATTTTCTTCACAATGTTACCTATGTTATTGATGTCATTCGCTCTTTTATGTATACCCTGTTCACTTTCGAAATGCCGTCTTAGCAGAGTGCATTGTAAACTGTTGATATGTTCTGTTATTGGTTGCTTCGGATGACGCATGAGTGATATACAGTGATCAGAGAGAACATTACGACCACTGACACTACCGATTTAAAACCATCCAGATGATAGCAGAGTGAGGCAGCGACAAAACTGCTAGTCAGACACACACACAGAGCGTATAGTGTCAGTATGTGTGCTGTCCGTGTGCACAGTGGGGAGGGCAGATTGTGATGGCCCGGAGGATCAGTACGAGTATTTCAGGAACTGCAAGACTCGTGGCATGTTCCAAGAGTGCTGTGGTGAGTGTCTGCAAAACGTGGTCAAACCAAGGTGAAACCAGGTCGAGATGCCGTGGTGTTGGGCGGCAGGCCCTCGTTAGAGATTTAGGACGTTGTAGGCTGAGCAGACTGGTTAAACAGGGGGCAAACTGTGCCAGAACGAACATCAGACCTTACTGCTGGGCAAAGTATAAGTGCGTCTGAACACAAAGTGGAGCGAACACTCCTAAATAAGGACCACTGCAGCCAACTACCCGTGCACGTACCAATCTTAACACAACGACATCGGCAACTACAAGTGAAGATGCACGTGACGAAGAGCACTGGACACTAGCGCAGAGGAAGAGCATTGCTTACTCTGACGAATCCTGATACCTACTTCATCAAGCCAATGAGAGGGTATGAACCTGTCGTCTACAAGGGCAACAACTCCTTGGCACCGGTACCGCAGGACAGAGACAAGCTGGCGGCTATTTCATTATGACTTGGGGAACATTCACGTGGTCATACATGGGACGAGTGGAGCTTGTGTAAGGCACCATGAGGGCTAAGGACTAATGTACACTGGTTGCAGACCACCTACACCCATCGATGACGATCATGTTTCACAATGGCAGTGGCATTTTACAGTAAGATAATGCGCCATGTCACAAGGCCAGAAGTGCAGGGGAGTGGTTCGAGGAACGCAGTGGCCAGTTCAGATTGATGTGTTGGCTTTCCAACTCCACAGATCTGGATCCGATGGAACACATCTACGATGTGTCGGAACGTTGCGTCAGAGCTCTTCTCCCACCTCCCTGGAATTTACGGCAGTTAGATGAGTTGTGTGCGCACATATTGTGCCACCTTCCTCCAGCGACCTAAGAAGACTGCATTACTCCCATGTCGCGACGTTTTGTCCCTATTATCCGTACCATGGTGGACATGACGTCTATTAGGAGTTCGTTCAAATGGCTCTGAGCACTATGCGACTTAACTTCTGAGGTCATCAGTCGCCTAGAACTTAGAACTAATTAAACCTAACTAACCTAAGGACATCACACACATCCATGCCCGAGGCAGGATTCGAACCTGCGACCGTAGCGGTCACGCGGTTCCAGACTGAAGCGCCTTTAACCGCACGGCCACACCGGCCGGCTGAGGAGTTCGTCATGACGTTCTGGCTGATCAGTATATCTACGCTCAATCAAAATGTAACATGGTTTCTGAATTGTATTTGGTGTAAGTGCAGCAAACAGAATAAACATACATTCTGTTTACATGTATCTAGAGAAAAACAGTCGAAATAAATAATAGTAAAACTAAACTTGTTTTACAGTCGAACATGCAGCTGTGCGTGTAGGGAACAACAGTATTTTCGCTTTTAATACAGTGCACAGGAAAGCCTATGAAATAAAAAGAAATAAAACTTATGTTACTGTCTAATAACGTGTAATACAATTGCTATTAATATATTCTTCTAGGGACAGACGAACGAAATTAAAACAAAATTATTATTTTGCTATCTAGTAACTGGAGTTTTGCTTCAGATCAAAGTTGTAGGTTTCTTGATACCTCTGTCTTTTTCTCTCATTGTTCTAAGAAAGTGAGCACGCCAAGCTAAAGTGTCCTACCTCTCAACCAGAATTACCCTATTTCTACGTTTTTTAAAACGAAGCCGACCATTCTGATTTACTTTATTTTTTAACACTTTTCCATCTGAACGTATTCTTTCATAACGTAAATTTAAGTGTAAACTATCCATTGGAGCAGACGCTAATAGTACGCCGAAATAGTAAAGCACTATGAGTGTAACTTGACCGTATATCACCGATGCATGTGCGTGAATCGTGTACCTCGGTTTCTGTCGGACTCCTCTATGTAAGCGAAGTTTAGCTCATCGTTCTGCTGCTGCAGGTTATAAAATGAACAGTTCACAGTTAAATAGGAAGTCATCAAATCTAAAGCAAGGACGGTAGAAAGGCAAGCTGGAGTAGTGAATAAACAAGCAAACACATAGAAAACAGTGGCGTGATTTGTGCTGGATTAGGCGCTGTAGGCACCCCCTACCCACTCCTATGCTCTGAGCTGCTTGCGCCACACCAAGCCCGGTGTACTGCAACAAGTCGGAGTAGCGTGGTTGTTGGAAGTCCCTTCCAGAAATACAGAACCACGTTGCCTCTATAGGCGTACATAAAAGCGAAAATATTGCCGGTACAGACTTTTGTGCGGGAACTGACCTCTCAAACATATCCCACATATGTTCGATGAAATCCATGTCGGATGATCTGCGAGGCCAAAGCATTCGCTCAAACTGTCAATAACGTTCTTCAAACCAATTGCGAACAGTTATGGCTTGTGACATGGCGCACTGTCATGCGTAAAAATTCCATCGTAGTTTGGCAACATGAAGATCGTGAGTGGCTGAAAATAGTCTCTAATTAGCAGAACGTAACCATTTCCAGGCTCAGTGGCACCAGAGAAACCATGCCATTCCATTATGAGGCCACCACCAGCTTACAGAGTGCCGCGTTGACAATTTGGATCGAAGGCTTCGAGAAGTCTGTGCCACACTGAAAGCCTGCCGTCAGCTCTTACCACCGAAATCGAGATTCATCTGACCTTTTGTGTCCCGCCTGGAAGGCGGCGCGTGGGTCTGCTCCTGTAAACTGAATGGGTAGGCCAAATGACGAAAGCGAGTAGGAGCAGGAAAAGGTGAAAATCCCTCTCTACTGCAGTGTGAATTAAAATCACCTTTACTTTAGCAAGAAGATGAATACATAATTTTGCACTGAGGTGCGAAGCCATAGCCCCGTCTTAAGTGGTGCAAGTCTGAAGCTGAAGCGAAGTGTCCCAGCCATCTGCTCATGATCAAATGGGCTGAATCCGGAGCGGAGCTAGAGGGCGCTCACGTCGGTGTCGCTGTCATAGTGCCAACCTAAGAACTTCGCCGTGGCATCGTAGCTATCGATACCACATGACCAGTTCAAGGTTTTGCAGTCACATAGGCTCAGACTGCTATGATCACGAGCTCAAGAGAGGCGCAACAGGCGATGTTATGTTGTTAACAAAGATTGTCGCTATATTACGCCGCATTAACCTAACAGTTAAGTTCGCCGTATGTCCCACACTGATTTCGTCTGTTAGCTGAGGCAGAGTTCCTTGTCTGTTACCACTGACCACTATACGCAAACGCTGCTGCTCTAGGTTTTTAAGTGAAGGTCGTTGGACAGTGGTCGTCCATGGTGAAAGAAGATGCTTGAAATTTGGTATTCTTTGCACGCTCTTGACACTGTGAATCTCGCAATATCTGATTACTTAACGATTACCGAAGTGGAATGACCCTTACTTCTATCTCCAACCACCATCCCGCTTCCAAAGTGTGTTTATATCCGTCGTGTGGCCATGCAGGCGTCGGAAAATTTTTCACATTAATCTCCTGGGTAAAACTGACGGCTCCATCAAAGTGCTGCCGTTTTGTACCTGTTGTACGCGATACTACCACGCACTATTTTGGTGCCTATAACTATCCCACGGCTTTTGTCAGGGGCCTGTAACACAACGTTTCGTATTAATAACCTTACACTGACAAATTAAACCGTTCTGTTACGAGTTCCACATCAGTACTGCCGCAGTTGTCTGCGGTACCGGAGTAACGTCATTATCGGTTAAACGTTATGCCGTGTAACGTTATTGCAGTAACGAAAGGAATTCCGGTACAGAACAAAATGCAGCGTGGTAACACAAAAGGAATAACGTTATTGGCTTCAACAGCGGTATTGTCCTGCGGTGCAGGGAGAACAATACACTAGCCATAACTAATTATCAGGGGCTCATAGTGTAACAAAATGAGTTACAACCGTTATTCGGGACATGTAACGAATTAATCCGGTTTTTTATGTGTTTCGTTTGAATTGAACACTGTTGAAAAAAATAAATAACACAAATTTCAGGACATTTCTAGAAAAGCGTTATCAGAGGAAATTTACTGATGAATATAGTTAAAAAAAGGGTGTGCACAAACAATGCACATACCTTGTACTTACTTTAATACGGCAGTGATTAGTGGCAAAATCTTTCTAATGTTCGTTCATATTTACATAACTAATGTTTTAATGAAGTTGAAATTGTTTGCAGACGATGTTAAGAACACTATGTAAAGTACATTTGGAAAATATAGCGAAAAACGTTTCCGAACCTTTATCTAGGAAATCACTGTACCTTCGAAACTGTAAACACCTTTGAAAAATGTTATTTAAATAACAAATATTAGACGATTAAATTGATTTACAAAACAAATGCGCCTTGCAAATTATATTCATTACGGAACGAACATCGAAGATATTTTTAACTTTTTTATTTCCTCAAGAACTAACATTGCAATATAAACTGGATCATAAGGGTTAACATCCAGAAGGTGATTGATACCGAAACTGGGATGGAAGAAGTGCGACAATGTCCTGCGGCGAATGATGAGTCAAATAAAGAGGATGGCGATTTTCAGCTACTACTGGCGGAGAAAAATGCACAGTGAAAGAAAGCTCCGAGCGAGTCTAATCAAACGGCTTTGTATTTTAAGACAAAACTCCGAAGTTATTTTGAAGGTACGAAGCAACTCAAAATGAGCGCAAATGTCCTCCAATACTGGGAGGAGCAACGTTTAGTGCAGCTTGCCTGTGTTGTTCTTGCTATCCCAGCAACACAAATGAGCGTGAAGCAGCTATTCCCCTCTCTGCGATACGTGCTAAACCCACTAAGATGCAAGATTGGCGAATAACACGTGAACAACATTTTGTTACTCCGCAGTAACAAGGATATTGCGCGGGAAATCTTCCACGACTCACCATCCCCATTAACTACATCATCTTTGTCTTCTGGGGAAAAGTAATGATCTTCTCTATTCTTGGATTTGGAATCTGAGTCGTCGACGGTGGAGACAACTACCGGTAATACCACCACCTAAGTAAAGCCATATATGTTTCTATTATTTATTAAGTGCCAATGTGTTTGAAATTTAAATTCATGTTTCATCACGAAATTTTTACTGTATTTTTTATTGATACATATGTGTCATTTTAGGTTCCATATTTTTAAAACCATGAAGTATCCTCTCATTGTCCAGACTTCCGAAAATTCTACGAAAAGAACAAGTGGTACACATACTTTTTAATACGGTACTATTCTAGTGACCTAGTAGCAAATTCTTGTGTAAGTTTTCTTTGCGCCAATATTTCAATTAAATTGAAAATTACATATGAAGTTCATCACAATTTTTAGAGTAGATTTTGAAATTTTCGAAAGAGAATAGAAGTTTTCTAGGATATCGACTTAGAGTAATTTTTGAGAATTTCAAAATTGGATTCAATAGATTTTGGAAACGATAAATAATTTTGAAACACGTAGCACAGAGACTGACATACTTTCACTTTGCTACATGTGAATTATATGTAGCGAAATTCGAAGTGGCAAAATGAACAGATCAGAATCTTCTAGTCTAGTAAATGTTTGTGCGCTGTCTTCTCCCTATTCCACTTCCTCTCTCTTCCGTTTTCTATTTATCCCGTTTTGTTTGTCTTTTATTTCCTCTGTTCCAAGTACATGATTGCATACATCCAGTCAATATAATTACGACTAACAGGAAATTGTGTTCAGATAGTGCATATAAATACATTACACATAAGTACATTTAGATGCATGTAAGTGATTAATACGTTCAATGAAGATTAAAGAAGTAGCTTTCAGACTTGTAGAAACATTAGTACGACGGAATTTCCTTAGTACATCGTCAAATTAAAATAACCAATAAACTTGCCACATTTTAGTCAACACTTCAAAGTTTAAAACTTAAATAAATTCATAATAATAAATAAAATAATCATTGGAATAAAAGCTTAAATCAAACGGTAAATCTACTTGCGACGAAGCACGAGAATGAGGACTTGATTTGAAATGATACACTTCTTGAGCAGCGCAGCATTCTGACCCAAAGCAAAGAGTTTGTCCGCAATACGGCGAGTTGGGCCCAGGGCGGCGAGCTGATCAGCAGAAAAAACGATTCAAATGGCACTGAGCATTATGGGACTTACATCTGAGGTCATCAGCCCCCTAGAACCTAGAACTATACTGCTGGCCATTAAAATTGCTGCACCAAGATGAAAATCTGGTGATAAACGGGTATTCACTGGACAAATATATTACACTAGCTCTGGTATGTGATTACATTTTCACGCAATTTGGGTGCATAGATCCTGAGAAATCAGTACCCAGAAAGCACAACCTCTGGCTGTAATTACGGCCTTTATACGCCTGGGCATTGGATCAAACAGAGCTTGGATGGCGTGTACAGGTACAGCTGCCCATGCAGCTTCAACACGATACCACAGTTCATCAAGAGTAGTGACTGGCGTATTGTCACGAGTCAGTTTCTCGGCCACCATTGACCAGACGTTTTCAATTGGTGAGAAATCCTGAGAATGCGCTGGCCAGGGCAGCAGTCGAAGATTTTCTGTATCCAGAAAGGCCCGTACAGGACCTGCAATACGCGGTCGTGCATTATTCTGCTGAAATGTAGGGTTTCGCAGGGATCGAATGAAGGGTAGAGCCAGGGGTCGTAACACATTTGAAATGTAGCGTCCACTGTTCAGAGTGCCGTCAATGCGAACAAGAAGTGACCGAGACGAATGGCACCTCATACCATCACGCCGGGTGATATGCCAGTATGGCGATGACGAATACATGCTTTCAGTGTGCGTTCACAGCGATGTCGCCAAACACGGATGTGACCCGCTTGATGCTGTAAACAGAACCTGGATTCATCGGAAAAAATGACCGTTTGCCATTCGTGCACCCAGGTTCATCGATGAGTACACCATCGAAGGCGCTCCTGACTGTGATGCAGCGTCAAGCGTAACCGCAGCCATGGTCTCCGAGCTGATAGTCCATGCTGCTGCAAACGTCATCGAACTGTTCGTGCAGATGGTTGTTGTCTTGCAAACGTACTCATCTGTTGACTCAGGGATCGAGACGTGGCTGCACAATCCGTTACAGCCATGCGGATAAGATGCCTGTCATCTCAGCTGCTAGTGATACGAGGTCGTTGGGATCCAGCACGGCGCTCCGTATTACCCTCCTGAACCCACCGATTCCATATTCTGCTAACAGTCATTGGATCTCGACCGACGTGAGCAGCAATGTCGGGATACGATAAACCGCAATCGCCACAGGCTACAATCCGACATTTATCAAAGTCGGAAACGTGATGGTACGCATTTCTCCTCCTTACACGAGGCATCACAACAACGTTTCACCAGGCAACGCAGGTCAACTGCTGTTTGTGTATGAGAAATCGGTTGGAAACTTTCCTCATGTCAGCACGTTTTAGGTGTCATCACCGGCGCCAACCTTGTGTGACTGCTCTGAAAACCTAATCATTTGCATATCACAGCATCTTCGTCCTGTCGGTTAAATTTCGCGTCTGTAGCGCGTCATTTTCGTGGTGTAGCAATTTTAATGGCCAGTAGTGTACTTAAACCTAACTAACCTAAGGACATCACACACATCCATGCCCGAGGCAGGATTCGAACCTGTGACCGTAGCAGTCGCGTGGTTCCAGATTGAACCGCCTAGAACCGCTCGGCCACCGCGGCCGGCTGATCAGCAGAGAACGAGCCCGTCGGATTGAGCGCGTCATGAACACGCTAGTCGCACTCAGAGCCAATCGTTGCACAGCTCTAGCCGGCAGCCTAGGCGGCAGCTTAGTGTATACAAACGGTCCCCTATTTGTTACATATCGCCATTTATGAATTTTGCTACTGTAAGCACGATAAAGGGTGTTAAATGTTTCTGCACCACTTGCTTAGTTATATTTTGTGTTTATAGCATGTAATTCCATTTAGTTACAAAAAGTAGAATACTAGGCGTAACGTTACCGACAATGAAATTATTTCTGCTTCAGAGGCCAGTAACGGTATTTGGGCGAATTAACGTCAGCTCTTTTTCGTTATCCATTTGCGTTACGTGGTGGAACGTCATTCCATTAAGTTACAACAAGAACGGTATATGGCGTAATATTATCAATGACTATGTTACTTCCGTACCACAGTCCAGTAACGTTAAATAACGTTAGTAACGGAGAAAGAAACACCACTCGGAGGCCCAACGATCGAGAATCGATCGGGAATACCGCCGCTACGGTACACCAAGTTTTCTTCGCTGTAGTTAGTGTATCATTTACGTTCACCCTTATATGTTTCTTGCAAACTTCACGGCGTTGGAGAATTCTCAAATTAGGGGAAGACCTAACCGACGAATATGGCAGGGCGTTTCCCTGTAATGGTCCCTTCGGAGTTCTGCAGAGGAGGAGATCATTTATACCACTCCTAGAGGATAGTTATTAACAATTCAAACGGAGATAATCGGGTTGGTATATGGGAGGAAATAGAAAGCAGGGCATTACTTAGGGAAGGAGGAAAGTTTCACGAGGGGAGAGGGGAACATGGATGACAGACGAAACTCGCAGTTGTCAAGCTTGTGAGGAGGTGGAGGTAGAACAAACGCGCCATAGATATTTCTTACGTCATTAGTAAATAACCAGTCGATTGACACAAAGGAAAAACATTAAACAATTATTAGACGAGTTCGCTTGAGTCGAAAAATACTGAGGCACTCACGTGTAACGGGGAAAATAATAGCAGACTTTTATATAGTAGGCTGGAGAGGAAAGCCCAACAATAGAGCTCTCATCTCAGACTTCAGACTCCTGTTGTGCTCTTCGCTGCAGAGTCGCATATCGCTACGACGAAGCGGTATGGCGCAGGAGACTGTGTTACATGTTTCGCGCAGCTAGTCAACAAGTTCCCACTCAGTTCATATTGCCCTTAAGACTCGACGCTGACAAGGGACTTTGCGGGATAGCCGCGCGGTCTTGGGCGCCTTGTCAGGGTTCGCGCGGCTCCCACCGATCAAGGTTCATGTTATCCCTCGGGCATGGGTGTGTGTGCTCTCCTTAGCGTAAGTTAGTTTAAGTTAGATTAAGCAGTGCGTAAGCCTAGGGATCGATGACCTCAGCAGTTTGGTCCCATAATCATTACCACAAACGTTTTTTCTGTCAAGAGGACCCTGTCTACTTCCAAACACCAACTTCTTTCTAATTTATGATATGCATGTCTAGGGCAGAAATGGAAGCGGTGGGAAGTAGGAGCTCCAGATAGCCACGTGTTTGAGAAAAAATATGATTTTAGTCGCTGGTCGTGCTTGAGCCGTTTAAGTTAGCGTGGTTTCTACATAGACTTTGGCGCATCTGAAAGGCTTCAGAGCGGTAACCCGAAGGTCATGGAGTCAGCTTGCGAATGTTTCCTTCATGAATTTAAGTAACTGAGTATTCTGCGAAGCCCGGGTACGTATATATTTCGATTAGTCCATCTCCTCTTTTCTTCTCTCTTTGTCCATCTCCTCTCCCCCTCTCCATCCATTTCCTCCCACCCCTCTTTCTTTCCATCTGCTACTCCCATCTCTCTTGGTCCCTTTCCTCCTCCCCCTCTCTCTATCCATCTCCTATCTCATTTCTGTGTCCATCTCCTCTTCAACCCCTCTCGCTGTCAGTCGCCATCTCTTCCCTTTCTCTGTCCACATGTGCCTTCTCCACTGTCTTTGTCGAACAGTGATATAATTTTGGAGGTACATTCAGCTCCATATGTGTATACTGCCTGATAAGTGTGTTGCTCATAGAGTTAGTGGCAAAGACGTAATAAATCTAAACTCAATGATGTCACGCCTGGTGCTATAATTTTATTCCATGAACAGCAGGCTTCAAGAGCATCAGTACTGAGTATAAAGAAAACGATACTTAGCCTGTGCTCTGCGTGCAGTAACAGTGGCTAAAGTACTTGCAATTAGAAGTCACCGTAAGCCACTTCATAAAGAAAAGTTATGTTTTATTTTCTGTTTTACAAATAAAGTCTTCAATTAATCTTCACTTGTAACGTACAGAACATCTTGAATTTCTACCACCAGCCATTGCAACTTGTTCGTGTCTGTCCTGACCCGCACAGTAGCCGATACAACAGAAATTATCCGAAAAATTTGTTGCAAGTCAATAAGTGCTCTCGTTCTCAAATACTGTATAAATAAAATCTGGGTATTTGCACGTCGTGGCTCACATTTCCTTTTCCAGGCCACTCTCACCCCTTTGATAGGTGGGTGATTCATAACACTACAGCGATTCTTTACCCATTGTAAGAGATATGTGTACCTGGTTTGGCTGAAATATCTCCAGTGGGTTCGGAGGACATGTGGAACATACACGCATTCATTTTTATAATATATATGGACATCATTTTTTAGTTTTCGTGACCCGATTTTGACGAAGTAAAGCCTGTATGGTACCGTAAGCTGTTTTCAAATTAAACCGGCGAAAATTCTTTTAATATTCGTATAGTAGTTATGTACATTAGCGTGTTCAAGTAGACAGACAATAAAATGTTAATAATACTTGAACTTACGATACATTTTTCTTCGTCATCCGATTTTGATGAAGCTTATACTTTACTTTAAGCTACGCTGAACTTACTACTCAAAATCTCACGGAAATCCATGTAGTGGTTTTGGAGATTATAATGTTCAAAGACAAATAGACACCAGCAAATAAAGAATACACAATTATGCACAATATGCTGTATGTATAAATATATTCATAAAAGGCATGAAAAGGAAAAGAAAAAAAGAAAATATCAGACTGCAAATAATTTCCATGAAAGCAATGGACGTATGCTGTCTATGAGAACTCTGCAAACAATTTTTCCGAGAAGACACTCTAATTAAAGCAAACAGAATTTCCGTTGGATTCATTTTTATTTTGAGCAGCCGTAGGCAGCAGCATGGGAACAGTAGGTTCCCTGTTTTTACGATTTATCTCACCCAAGCATTTGTAAATCAGTAACTGCACACTTAAATAAGAGTATGATTCTATATTACAAGTTCTCATGTATACCGTACACTCCCTTCCTGGAAACTTATTTGTAATACGATATTTCCCTTTGTGTGTACTTTAATGCCTTTAATGAATCATTAGTGAATACAGTATACTGAGCATTATATTCCTCTACTTGCGGTATAAGTGAGGTAAAAGTCGAAAATAAAAAGCTAAGTTTCTCCACAGTGACTGGACTTCAGGAACTTAACGGCCTCAAGTCTACCGTTGCGTCAACAGCTTTCTGGAAGCACATCGATTTATAGGAACATATAAAATAAAAATAATGCTTAAAAGTCCGTAGCTCCCATTTCAGTCAGTTTCATTTGTGCCCATGCCTTGCATACAGCATAAAATTGGCGAAATCTGTGATTCTCAGTAGGCGCAATTCCGGTGCTGCGACGAGGAAGTTCAGTGTTCAGTTAAAATTAATAGGTGGTTCGAAGGTTTCATTTGACACACTCAGTCTAAGTTGGGGTAGCTCCGTCTGGGATATTTTCAAACAAATAGTTCTTTCATATCACTGGGAATTAACTTCATTGACTGTCATTTCAGTGATATGTATAAGCCACTACTACAGGGTTAGCGAGGGGGACATGTCCGAGAGAACAGACACCACTGATGATATGCAGCCGTGCTCACAAGAATGTACCGTCACAAGAACACCGGGCTCCGGATGGCCACGTGGCACTGCCGAGAGGGAAGATCATAGTGTTAGGCATGTGGCACTGGCGCATGGTACTGCATCAACAGTAGAAAAATGAGCAGCAATCCACAGGACAATGATACAACAACCTATGAGGTCGGAATGCGACAACGATGTGTACGACACTAGTGAGAGCTGTAAAGGGTGTTCAATGGAAGCTGCTATTGTTTATGAAGAATTCGATGCCAGGAACTGACCGACACGAAATTCATCGCTAAACGTTCTATGCGCGCACTGAATCCGACGCTAGAGACACTTGCGGCAGATTGCAGCTCTTGGTAAATGCGTTACGTTATGTGCTCGCCCCTGCTATTGCACATTGTCCTAGGATTGTCGCTACACATGTACTTCGCTATCTCTAGAAAGGGTTTCGCTACATATTTAAAGCATACAACTTGTCATCATAGCACCGTAATGTGTTCTGCCCAATGGCAGATTCCTGACAGCATATGATCCTGTTAAAAGCCAACCGCATCATAGTCTCGTATATTATTTTTTTGTTTCATTTAACATTTTATTTATCTCCCATTTTCTTTGGTCCTTCCAACGTGTCTTTTTAAGCTGATGTAGTGTTCCTTATAGTCGGTGTATATGTCCATCTACGAGTACATCGACATTTATGTCTCCTTGACTACTCTGCACATCTTTTTTTAGCCGTCAGTCTTCGGACTGTTTTGATTCGGTCCGCTATGAATTTCTCGTCTCTGCCAATTTCAGAGTACATGGAAGTTATTCCGTGATGTCTTATCAGACGTTCTACCATCTGCTCGTTTAATCTTGGCAGTGCTTTCCATGGATTCCATCCCTCACCGATCTTCTGGAGTACCTCTTCATTGCTTATCTTATCAGTCCACCTAATTTTTTAACATTCTTCTGGAACACCACATCTCAAACGTTCCGATTCTCATCTGTTCTGGACCTCCCGCAGTCGACGTTTCGCTGTCATATAGTGCTGTACTCCAAAAGTACATTCGCAGAAGTTTCGCCCTCAAATTAAGGGTAATATTTGGTACTAGTAGGCTTTTCTTAGCCAGGCAAGCCTTTTTCGCCACTGCTTGCCTGCTTTTTATGTTCTCTTTCCTCTGACCGTCGTGATTATGTTGAATACGTAGCAGAATTCCCTCACTTCATCTGCTTCGTGATCACCAATTATGTTGTTGAGTTTCTCGTTGATCTCGTTTCTGCTATTTCTCATTACTTACGTATTCCTCCGATTTACTTTCAGCCAATATTCAGTAATCAATAGACTATTCATTTCATCAACATATACAGTAATTCTTCTTCACTTTCACGGAGGATAGCAAAGTCATCACAGAATTCTGTCATTGATATCATTTCACCTTGAATTTTAATTCAACTGTTAACCTATTTTTATTTGCGTAATTGCTTCTTCAACGTATAGGATGAACAGTAGGGACGACAGACTACATCGTGACTTATACCATTTTTAATCCGAGCACTTGGTTCTTGGATTCCCAATCATATTGTTCCTCTTAGTTCTCGTATATATTGTATATTAACAGCCTTTACCCATAGCTTGCATTGTGTGTGCATTGTGTATTGCACCGGTGACCTAGAAACGACGGAGGGGCTTCGTCCCCGCCGTAGCCCTCAGTAGTTCACAACACCACAACAAGCACAGTAGTCGACTTACCCCACCGCCGTCCCACACCGAACCCAGGGTTATTGTGCAGTTGGGTCCACAGTGGTGAACCCCTCCCCCCCCCCCCCTTCGGGAACGTCACACACGAGACGAGTGTAACCCTAATGTTTGGGTGGTAGAGTAATTACGGTGTACGCGTCCGTGGAGACAGTGTTTGCGCAGCAATTGCCGACATAGTGTCACTGAGGTGGAATAAGGGGAACCAGCCCGCATTCGACGAGGCAGATGGATAACCGCCATAAAAACATTCACAGACTGGCCGGCACACTGGACCTCGACACTAATCCGCAGGGCGGATTCTTACCACGGACCAGCACGCCTTCCCGTTCGGGAAGCAGCGCGTTAGATCGCGCGGCTACACGGACGGACTCCTATTGCTTATGCCTATTTTTCTCAGAACTTCCAACATCTTATTTTGACGTCGTACAACGCGTTTTCCAGTCAACAAATCCTATGAATGCATCTTCTTCTTCAGTCTTGCTCCCATTATCAACCGCAATGTGAAAATTGCACCTCTGGTGCCTTTACCTTTCCTAATGCAAAATTGGTCCTCTTCTAACAATTCCTCAATTTCCTTTTCCAATATTTCTGTCAGCAACATAGATGGATGAGCTATTAAGCTGATTGTACGATAGTTGTCGCACTTGTCGGCTCATGCAGTCCTTGTAATCGTGTGGATGACGTTTTTCCGAAAGTCAGATGGTACACTACGTGGTCAAAAGTGTCCGGACACCTGACTGAAAATGACTTACAAGTTCGTGGCGCCCTCCACCGATAATGTTGGAAGTCAACATGGTGTTGCCCCACCCATAGCCATGATGACAGCATCCACTCTTGCTGCCATACGTTCAACCAGTTGCTGGAATGTTTGTTGGGGAATGGTAGCCCATTCTTCAAGGTGTGCTGCACTGCGGAGAGGTATCGTTGTCGATCGGTGAGGCCTGGCACGAAGTCAGCGTTCCAAAACATACAAAGATGTTCTGTAGGATTCAGGTGAAGACTTTGTGCAGGCCAGTCCATTACAAGGAAGTTATGGTCGTGTAACCACTCCGCCACATGATGTGCATTATGAACAAGTGGTCGATCGTGTTGAAAGATGCAATCACCATCCCCGAATTGCTCTTCCACAGTGTGAAGCAAGAAGGTACTTAAAACATCAATGTAGGGCCGTGCTGTGATAGTGCCAAGCAAAACAACAAGGGGTGCTACCCCCAGCATTAAAAACACGACCACCGCCTCCGAAATTTATTGTTTGCACTACACACGCTCGCAGATGACGTTCACCGTGCATTCGCCATACCTACACCCCGCCTTCGAATCGCCACATTGTGTCCCTGATTCGTCGCTCTACTCAACGTTTTTCCACTGTTCAATCGTCCAATGTTCACGCTCCATACACCAAGCGAGGCGTCGTTTGCCATTTACCGGCGTGATGTGTGGCTTATGAGCAGCCGCTCGACAATGAAATCCAAGTTTTCTCACCGCTCACCTGATTGTCATAGTACTTGCAGTTTGAAATTCCTGTGTGATGGTCTAGGTAGATGTCTACCTAATACACATTACGACCCTCTGCAACTGTCGGCGATCTCTGTCAGTTGTTAGACGAGGTCAGCCTGTACGCTTTTGTGCTGAACGTGTCGCTTCACGTTTCCTCTTCATTACCACATAGGAGTGGACCTATGGATGTTTAGGAGTGTTGAAATCTCGCGTACAGACGTATGACACAAGTGACAATCACCCGACCACTTTCGAAGTCCGTGAGTTATGCGGAGCGCCCCATTCTGCTCTCACACGATGTCTAATGACTACCGAGGTCCCTGATATGGAGACCGTTTCAGTAGGTGGCAGCAAGATGCACCTAATATGAAAAACGTATGTTTTGGAGTGTCCGAATAACTTTGATCACATAGTGTATGTCGTCAGTTTCATACGTACTACAAACGTACTTGAATAGTCGCTTTGTTTCCATTTTCCACAAAGATTACAGAAATTCTGATAGATGTTACCTATTCCTTCTGCCTTATTCGATCGTAAGTCTTGTGTATGTGTGAAAACTTATGGGACCTAACTGCTAAGGTCATTAGTCCCTAAGCTTACACAATACTTAATCTAAATTATCCTAAGGACAAACACAAACACACCCATGCCCGAAGGAGGACTCGGTCCTCCGCCGGGACCAGCTGCACAGTCCATGACTGCAGCGCCGAAGACCGCTCGGCTAATCGCGCGCAGCGATCGTAAGTCTTCCAAGCTGTTTTGAATTCTGATTCTAACATTGGATACCCTATCTCTTCTATATGGACTCCTATTTCTTCTCCTATCACGTCATTAGACACGTCTTGCCCCTCATTGGGTCCTTCAATGTACTCTATCCAGCTATCCGGTTTCCCCACTGTATTGAACAGTGCAATTCCCAATTATCTCTTAATGTTACCACCCTTGCTTGTAATTTCACCGAAGATGGTCTTGACTTTTCTATATCTTGAATCAGCCTGACCATCATTTCTTTTTCGATTTCTTCACATTTTTCCTGCAGGCATTTCCACTTAGCTTTAGTGAATTTCCTATTTATTTCATTCCCAAGTGATTTGTATTTCTGGATTCATGAATTCCCTTGATAATTTGTTACTTCCTTCTTTTGCCAATCAACGTGTTTATTTATTGTGTTTCCCACGGTTTTTTCGCAATTCCATTCCTTGTACCTATGTTTTTCTTTCGAATTTCTGTAATTGCGTTTCTCAGAGGTGTCCATTCCTCTTCAACTGAACTGCCCACTGAGCTAATCCTTACTGCGGTATCTGTAGCCTTAGACACCTTCAGTCGTATCTCGTCATTCATCTGTCCAACTGTACCTATGTTTTTCTTTCGAATTTCTGTAATTGCGTTTCTCAGAGGTGTCCATTCCTCATCAACTGAACTGCCCACTGAGCTAATCCTTACTGCGGTATCTGTAGCCTTAGACACCTTCAGTCGTATCTCGTCATTCATCTGTCCAACTTTTTTGCGCATTGATTCTCCCTGGCTAATCTCCCATACTTCGGCCTACTCTTCGTCACTACTACATAGGAATCTGAGTCTATATCTGGTTCCGTGTATGCCTTACGATTCAGTAGTTGATTCCGAAATCACTGTGTAGCCATGATGTAATCTAATTGAAATCTTTCCATAAGTCCCGCCCTTTTCGAAGTATACTTCTTTCTCTTGTGAATCTTGAACAGAGTATTCGTTATTACTATCTGAAATTTTATTGTAGAATTCAATTAGTCTTTCTCGTGTCTCATTCCTAGTAGCAAGCCCATATTCTCCTGCAATCCTATCTTCTACTCCTTCCCGTACAACCGTCTTTCAGTCGTCGATGATTATTAGAATCTCATTTCAATGTACGTACTGAATTACCTGATTAGTATCCTCATATAGTTCCTCTATCTCTACATGTTCGGCTTGCTACGTCGGCATGTGTGTCTGAACTATCGTTGTCGGTGTCTGTTTGCTGTCGATTCTGACAAGAACAACCCTACTACTGAACAGTTCTCAATAGCACAGTCTCTGTGCTACCTTCCTATTCATAACGTCTCCTACTCCCGTTATACCATTTTCTGCCGCTGTTTACATTACCCTATACTCATCTGGCTAAAAACCCTTCTTTATAATTTCACTTCACGGAACTCCACTACATCTAGATTGAGCCTTAGCACTTTTCCTTTCGGGTTTTCTAGCTTTCTTACCACGATCAAACTTCTGATATTCCTCGTCCCGACTCATAGAAGGTTCTCCTTACGTTGGTTATTCAGTGTTTTTCTTATAATCACTTCCTTCCTGGAAATCCACTCTCGGTGATCCGAATGGTGCCTAGTTTAGAATTTTTTGCTAATTTAGAGATCTTCATGACACTTTTTCAACTACGGGTTACATGTCCTGCGGTTACACATTATGAGTCTTTAGTGCAGTGGCTTCCACTGCCTTCTGCATATATATATATATATATATATATATATATATATATATATGTGTGTGTGTGTGTGTGTGTGTGTGTGTGTGTCAGCATTTCGTACTCCCATTTCTGGAAATGCCTTCCATCTGTTCAGTGTTACAGAGAACTGCTCTTTGTTGGAGGAAATGTTATGGTTTTGTCGTATCCATCTACGATACACTTGTCACTAACAATGGCGACAGTTAAAAACCTTAGCGTAGGGTTCATTATAGAAAGTCCGTAGCGAAGGATGAAACCGTTGGCGATTGTACTGCCGTTTCTAGTCTCTTCCTACTTTACCATACGGTGTAATGAACATCAACATTCCAGAATTTTATTCTGTCTGCTAAGAGGAACAGACCTGATCCAGGAGCATTTCCGACGTTATCTTCGAATCCAAACGAATATTTTATAAGCAGTTCACGCCAGAAGGCGGAGGAAAGAAAGCCGACTACTACTTTTGTGTGTTGAATCTTTTATGGACCAGAAATCGTTGAGTAACGCCAGGCTGTAGGAGGTATAGGAGCGTGGGCGCTAGACGACGACAAAATAGCGGTAAAGCGAGACGCGGGGAAAGCCACGAAAAGTATTCTGACTGTCGATATGGCGTTGTGTAGTTTGACGTTGGATATTGTCAAAAGTAATACTCAGGAGGAGACAAAAGTTTAAGTTGACGAGGTATCAACTGTATGGATCCTTAAGTATCATTTTACATCTCACAGATTTCTCTCTATACATACTTCGTCAAGCACTTGTTTCCCGACTTTCAAACAGTGTATTCATTAGTTTCTGCACAAATTAGTATTGTTCAACACTTATATGCATAAACATTAATGTGTAGGAAGCTTGTTGCGTCACTTTTGCCGGGGTGGTCTAGTGGCAGGCTTCGTCACCTGCAACTCCGACGTGTACTCTGTAGCATAAGTAGATATGTTTCTAAAAATGGGCCGGCCGCGGTGGTCTCGCGGTTCTAGGCGCGCAGTCCGGAACCGTGCGACTGCTACGGTCGCAGGTTCGAATCCTGCCTCGGGCATGGATGTGTGTGATGTCCTTATGTTAGTTAGGTTTAAGTAGATCTAAGTTCTAGGGGACTGATAACCACAGCAGTTGAGTCCCATAGTGCTCAGAGCCATTCTAAAATTGGGGCCCTATCCTCAATTTATGCCTCAAAACACTTCCTGCAACCCATCGTACTTTGCCGAAACATTTCTGGGACACCACGTACATATAAGGAAAGCTACATGTTTCGCCGGCCGGGGTATGCCGTGCGGTTTTAGGCGCTACAGTCTGGAACCGCGAGACCGCCACGGTCGCAGGTTCGAATCCTGCCTCGGGCATGGCTGTGTGTGTTGTCCTTAGGTTAGTTAGGTTTAAGTATATATATATATATATATATATATATATATATATATATGTGTGTGTGTGTGTGTGTGTGTGTGTCAGTGTGTGTCATATATAATGCAGAGTTTATGAATGTGTGTATGTCCAGGGTCTTTCAATCAGGTGAATCAGTGTCAACCAAATTTGGCACAGAAACAACAGGCCTCATAAGTATCAGCTCAGTGGAATTTGTAACACCTTATCTCTAATGCTGTTGTTGTTGTCTTCAGTCCTGAGACTGGTTTGATGCAGCTCTCCATGCTACTCTATCCCGTGCAAGCTTCTTCATCTCCCAGTACTTACTGCAACCTACATCCTTCTGAATCTGCTTAGTGTATTCATCTCTTGATCTCCCTCTACGATTTTTAGCCTCCACACGGCCCTGCAATGCTAAATTTGTGATCCCTTGATGCCTCAGAACATGTCCTACCAATTGGTCCTTTCTTCTTGTCAAGTTGTGCCACAAACTCCTCCCCAATTCTATTCAATACCTCCTCATTAGTTACGTGATCCACCCACCTAATCTTCAGCATTTTCTGTAGCAGCCTATCTCTAATAGCAGAGGAGATAAGTACAGAAATGTATTTCTCCAGCCTTTTTATATATAGGTTGACCTGCCCAACAGGAATGTTGAGTAAGAACTGTATCCACCAACCAAATCAATCTGCTGTGCAGAACAGCGTACATGTCAGCGGTCAGTGACGATTTTTTTTGTGTCCTGACATGTAGGCTGTCCTCTATGATAGGCATATTGAGTTCGAGCAGTATTGGCCTGCTTTATGAATTTTCTTTCCATGGCGGCCTGTGCATCAGGAGGAAATAAATGATTTTCAAATGGTGTGTAGCCTGCTTTCCATGTTAGGTGTGTTGGGAGAGTAATATTACGCTGCTTTAAAGAACTGTACTGCTGGGGCTACATGTTTCGCCGGCCGGGGTGGCCGTGCGGTTCTAGGCGCTACAGTCTGGAACCGCGAGACCGCTACGGTCGCAGGTTCGAATCCTGCCTCGGGCATGGCTGTGTGTGTTGTCCTTAGGTTAGTTAGGTTTAAGTAGTTCTAAGTTCTAGGGGACTGATGACCTTAGAAGTTAAATTCCGTAGTGCTCAGAGCCATTTGAACCATTTAGCTACATGTTTCTATGAGAATGTCTGGAGACAGGTTGAGCCAGATCCAGAACGAAATGGACAGAGTGACGGTGAAGGAAAGGTATTTTCGATAAGTGTGTGGAACACATACGTAGGTGAAGCCACACCAAAAATTCTATAGATACAGGATGAATCACTTGAAATGATCACTGAAAATATTGCGGAAAAGGAAGGTGCTATTGACATGGGGTTTTCACAGAATGGATTGATAGACAGGGACTGGTACTTTTAGCCAATAAAGATAATGTTATAAAATTTAGAACACGTATTTTTGGTGATAAAGATATTATTTTTAAAAGGAACAATGCCTATTGACATTCTACAGATTTAAAGTAGGGTAAATCAGAAAGTGAGTCGTTTACGAGATAGCGTATTTTGAAAAGTTTCCACACTGACACTTGTTTGTGCTATTCAACCTGCGTAGTTGCTAGGTAAAACGTTGTTGTCTTTGATTATAGTGTGATTATGTGTTCCTTTAATACACTGGGACCTGCTGGTCGGTTAGTCTGTGATAGTACAAGGAGCAGGTCGTGAGTGCTCGATGGGATTTACCAGTGCAGGAAAGCTGAAATGTACATGGGATATGGAGAATGTAGGAAGAATACTGTTCGTTTCTATACTGTGTATATGGCAAGATATCCAAATAGACATCAACCATCTTGGTAGTTACTTATCACCCTCTTCAGTCAGTTACATCAAAATTTTAGTGTAATACCCAGACAGTATAACAGGGGGAAAGAAATGATGAAAGAAGCGGGAGAAATTAATGTTCTTTCTGATGCTGCAGCTGAGACGGATATTAAACCCCGCGTAATCACACGAGGATGCGGCATGAGTCAGGCAAGTGTCCAGCATCGACATAACTTTGTTACCTAGCATATCACCCTCGATCAATAGCTACAGATCCTCGATAATGAGGATTGTGTTATTTCTGTACAGGGGCGTTGCTTAGCGATGAGGCCACATTTAGAAGTCATGGACAGGGAAAAATGCACTATTGGTCTGTAGACGATCCATATTGATTTCCTTAGGTGAAACGTCAGCACATATGGAGGGTGAATGTGTGGCGTGGGATAGTGAACTATCAGCCCACAGGTCCGATTTTCATAGATGGAATACTGAACGTGCACAAGTATCGCAGCCTCCTAACAGACCATCTTCCACAGATGCTAGAAGATGTTCCTCTGCAGTCTAGGAGGAACCTGTGGACCAAAAAGAGGCTGTCGAGCCTATAGTGGATGAAATATTACAGCATGTCTTCACGAACTGTTTTCTAATTGTGGGATTTAACATATACAGGGTGTTACAAAAAGGTACGGCCAAACTTTCAGGAAACATTCCTCACATACAAATAAAGAAAAGATGTAATGTGGACATGTGTCCGGAAACGCTTAATTTCCATGTTAGAGCTCATTTTAGTTTCGTCAGTATGTACTGTGCTTCCTCGATTCACCGCCAGGTGGCCCAATTGAAGGAAGGTAATGTTGACTTCGGTGCTTGTGTTGACATGCGACTCATTGCTCTACAGTACTAACGTCGAGCACATCAGTACGTAGCATCAACAGGTTAGGGTTCATCACGAACGTGGTTTTGCAGTCAGTGCAATGTTCACAAATGCGATGTTGGAAGATGCCCATTTGATGTATGGATTAGCACGGGGCAATAGCCGTGGCGGGTTACGTTTGTATCAAGACAGATTTCCAGAACGAAGGTGTCCCGACAGGAAGACGTTCGAAGCAATTGATCGGCGTCTTAGGGAGCACGGAACATTCCAGCCTATGACTCGCGACTGGGGAAGACCTAGAACGACGAGGACACCTGCAATGGACGAGGCAATTCTTCGTGCAGTTGACGATAACCCTAATGGCAGCGTCAGAGAAGTTGCTGCTGTACAAGTTAATGTTGAACACGTCACTGTATGGAGAGTGCTACGGGAGAAGCAGTTGTTTCCGTACCACGTACAGCGTGTGCAGGCACTATCAGCAGCTGATTGGCCTCTACGGGTACACTTCCGCAAATGGTTCATCCAACAATGCGTCAATTCTCATTTCAGTGCAAATGTTCTCTTTACGGATGAGGCTTCGTTCCAACGTGATCAAATTGTAAATTTTCACAATCAACATGTGTGGGCTGACGAGAATCCGCACGCAATTGTGCAATCACGTCATCAACACTGATTTTCTGTGAACTTTTGGGCAGACATTGTTGGTGATCTCTTGATTGGGCCCCATGATCTTCCACCTACGCTCAGTGGAGCACGTTATCATGATATCATACGGGATACTCTACCTGTGCTGCTAGAACATGTGCCTTTACAAGTACAACATGTGGTTCACGCACGATGGAGCTCCTGCACATTTCAGTCGAAGTGTTCGTACGCTTCTCAACAACAGATCCGGTGGCCGATGGATTGGTAGAGGCGGAACAATTCCTTGGCCTCCACGCTCTCCTGACCACAACCCTCTTGACTTTCATTTATGGGGGCATTTGAAAACCCTTGTCTACGCAACCCCGGTACCTAATGTAGAGACTCTTCGTGCTCGTATTGTGGACGGCTGTGATACAATACGCCATTATCCTGGGCTGCATCAGCGCATCAGGGATTCCATGCGACGGAGGGTAGATGCATGTATCTTCGCTAACGGAGGGCATTTTGAACATTTCCTGTACCAAAGTGTTTGAAGTCATGCTGGTACGTTCTGTTGCTGTGTGTTTCCATTCCATGATTAATGTGATTTGAAGAGAAGTAATAAAATGGGCTCTAACATGGAAAGTAAGCGTTTCCGGACACATGTCCACATAACATATTTTCTTTCTTTGTGTGTGAGGAATGTTTCCTTAAAGTTTGGCCGCACCTTTTTGTAACACCCTGTAGGACCTGTGCCATGGCCGGCCCAATCCCCAGATATGACGCCTGCGCCATAGCTGGCCTGTTCCCCGTACTTGACACCTGTGGACTTTTTTTCTGTGAGAAAGACTGAAGGACGCTATCTACACTCCTGGAAATTGAAATAAGAACACCGTGAATTCATTGTCCCACGAAGGGGAAACTTTATTGACACATTCCTGGGGTCAGATACATCACATGATCACACTGACAGAACCACAGGCACATAGACACAGGCAACAGAGCATGCACAATGTCGGCACTAGTACAGTGTATATCCACATTTCGCAGCAATGCAGGCTGCTATTCTCCCATGGAGACGATCGTAGAGATGCTGGATGTAGTCCTGTGGAACGGCTTGCCATGCCATTTCCACCTGGTGCCTCAGTTGGACCAGCGTTCGTGCTGGACGTGCAGACCGCGTGAGACGACGCTTCATCCAGTCCCAAACATGCTCAATGGGGGACAGATCCGAAGATCTTGGTGGCCAGGGTAGTTGACTTACACCTTCTAGAGCACGTTGGGTGGCACGGGATACATGCGGACGTGCATTGTCCTGTTGGAACAGCACGTTCCCTTGCCGGTCTAGGAATGGTAGAACGATGGGTTCGATGACGGTTTGGATGTACCGTGCACTATTCAGTGTCCCCTCGACGATCACCAGTGGTGTACGGCCATTGTAGGAGATCGCTCCCCACACCATGATGCCGGGTGTTGGCCCTGTGTGCCTCGGTCGTATGCAGTCCTGATTGTGGCGCTCACCTGCACGGCGCCAAACACGCATACGACCATCATTGGCACCAAGGCAGAAGCGACTCTCATCGCTGAAGACGACACGTCTCCATTCGTCCCTCCATTCACGCCTGTCGCGACACCACTGGAGGCGGGCTGCACGATGTTGGGGCGTGAGCGGAAGACGGCCTAACGGTGTGCGGGACCGTAGCCCAGCTTCATGGAGACGGTTGCGAATGGTCCTCGCCGATACCCCAGGAGCAACAGTGTCCCTAATTTGCTGGGAAGTGGCGGTGCGGTCCCCTACGGCACTGCGTAGGATCCTACGGTCTTGGCGTGCATCCGTGCGTCGCTGCGGTCCGGTCCCAGGTCGACGGGCACGTGCACCTTCCGCCGACCACTGGCGACAACATCGATGTACTGTGGAGACCTCACGCCCCACGTGTTGAACAATTCGGCGGTACGTCACCCGGCCTCCCGCATGCCCACTATAAGCCCTCGCTCAAAGTCCGTCAACTGCACATACGGTTCACGTCCACGCTGTCGCGGCATGCTACCAGTGTTAAAGACTGCGATGGAGCTCCGTATGCCACGGCAAACTGGCTGACACTGACGGCGGCGGTGCACAAATGCTGCGCAGCTAGCGCCATTCGACGGCCATCACCGCGGTTCCTGGTGTGTCCGCTGTGCCGTGCGTGTGATCATTGCTTGTACAGCCCTCTCGCAGTGTCCGGAGCAAGTATGGTGGGTCTGACACACCGGTGTCAATGTGTTCTTTTTTCCATTTCCAGGAGTGTACAAGGACATAACATCTACACCCAATGAAGTGGTCTTTACTGTACTGCTGCAGTCTGCTCAGACATCTCCACTAAAATGCTAGCACGTGTGCAGCAGTTCTTTCATACCGGACTGTAAATGTGTATTGCCGCTGCTGGTGATGATTTTGATGACAATCTGTGGCGGTCAATTGTCTCGATACTTGTCAGAATCCACATACCTAATGTATACAGTTACGTTGTTCTTTATTGTGAGTTACTACAGGTATTATACAAGTGCTGGTGTGGGAATGTTTAAAAATACAATATCTCGTAAATGAATCGGTCTAGAATCCTGCAACATACAACTCTGACATTCTAATCAACCCTATTTTTAATTTTTTTAATCTGAAAAGGTATTGTTCTGTTTAAAACAGGGTACGTTGGCACAAAAATACAGTTTATAAGTCTTATTACAGTCTATTGATTGGCTAGGAGTGCGAAAACCGCACATCAACTTTTCATTTCCGTATATTTTCGGTGCAAGTGTTAGGTGACTTCATTTATATATCTAATTACGTTTTGTCCATTAAAAACAGTCGTAACATGTTTTCACCGAAACAGTGACAAGCAATACTTCCCGTAACCAAGATCATAACAACCAATGTTCCATCTTTATCTTTTTATTTTCGAAACCATGCAACTTTTTGCCACCGGAATAAAAATTCCTGATGAGATAAATACCGTTATACATGGTGAATCTGTTGCCTGAAGTCATGTGTTTTGTGCGACGTGTATCTTCATATACCATGCGCACGACTTCCATATTCTCTCGCCCAGTACATGTAAAGCTTTAGTAGTACAGGAAAAATGAACACGAACTTTTATAGGAAATTTAATGTATTTAAATTTGGTACTAGGATAAGTTTGGTGCTGTAAGCCTTAGTTTACGACTTATTCAAGAAAAACGTACAAAAGTGGCCGTTAAAATTCCTACTAGGAGCTCCTGTTCATTTTTTCTGTCGGACTAATAGAGTTTGAGCATTGAGAGCTTGAGAATATGATGATTTCACACGTGGTTTTTGAAAGTGTTGCGAGTTGGATAAAACCTATCGGAGGGCGAAGCAAAATAGTTCCGTGTAACGGCTCTTCTGCAGCTCAGCTAAAAAATCACGAGGTAAGAATAAGCTGAATGCCGGAATTTTTGGAGCTGCTATTGTGGCCGATGAATGACCCATCACCTGGTCGTTTACTCCACCCTCGACCTACCTCTGAATTGTAGCACACTTCTACGATATTTTTGCGGAAAGTTTCTATGCCGAGAATGCCTTTAAAAAGTGTATCTTATCATTAAAATAATCCGTACGTGCTGTAACATCCCAGTTGATACAAGAGCTAAGTGGATTACATTTGCAAAAAGTTATGCGACCCTAAGCGCACTATCATAAGCAAAAAAAAAAAAGTCATCTTAATTTTATGAAGCCTTCACGAAATGAAACGGGTGTGACTTTCCGGTGATTGACCATGCACGCAGTTATGAAAGAGTTTACTTCAGGGATTCAGGAAACTAATGCATCAAAACAGAAAAACGTGCACCTATCAGTGGACAGAGCATGTGTCCTAGTTCTCAATTCACAATACATGTGCTCAATACAGACATTGTTTGTCATCTGACAAACATCTACAAGTGTTCGCAATTCACTCAGCTACACGAACTGCCCGGAAAGGAACAACAGCACCACACGTTGGGAATCTATTCTTTAGGGTTCCTATCATCAGGCGCGAACTCATTCAGTGTGACAATACGAAGCGGACTATTAGTCTACCGAGACAGCTACTCCCTCGTTATTCTACGCCAAGGCGCTACTACTAGTCGCAGAATGGAGAGATGTCTAGCCCACTGGCTTATTTTTCTCTACTGATAGAAGAATTCGCATCACCAAGAATCAGTTCTACGACATAGACGAAAGTTAACAGGTGTGTGTCAGCAACTGAAATATTATGTCTCCTCATATTTCGTGTTACTTGCATAAGAGGATGCAAATCAGGTTTGCTTTAAACGAACGCTTTAACGCTAATGAGTGTTAGTTTCCTTTGTGACTGGACGTTGTGAGTTTATCTCAGTCAAGAATACCTTAAAGGCGACAAAGGCGCCATTAATAACATCATTGAGTTTGAACGATGTCGTGTAATATGATTCCAGGAAGCTAGAAGATCTCTCTGCGATATTGCGGAAAGACGGAAAGACGTGGTAAGAATGTAGCCACTGCACACGATTGCTGGCAGCAGCGGTCACTAGAACGTACGGTCGCAAAAAGACCAGGCTCCTGACACCCATTCGGCTTATGTTACGTGAGGGGTCCACTTTTACGTGGAGCCCGATTTTGCAATATATATCGTCAAAATATATATATATATATATATATATATATATATATATATATATATATATATATATATATATATATATATACAGGGAACGAAAGGCTATTTTCAATGTGTACAGGAAATAAGTGGCAGTTATAAGAGTCGAGGGGCATGAAAGGGAAGCAGCGGTTGGGAAGGGAGTGAGACAGGGTTGTAGCCTATCCCCGGTGTTATTCAATCTGTATATTGAGCAAGCAGTAAAGGAAACAAAAGAAAATTTCGGAGTAGGTATTAAAATCCATAGAGGAGAAATAAAAACTTTGAGGTTCGCCGATGGCATTGTAATTCTGTCAGAGACAGCAAAGGACTTGGAAGAGCAGTTGAACGGAATGGACAGTGTCTTGAGGATATAAGTTGAACATCAACAAAAGTAAAACGAGGATAATGGAATGCAGTCGAATTAAGTCGGGCGATGCTGAGGCAATTAGATTTGGAAATGAGACACTTAAAGTAGTAGCTAAGTATAGATTTAAGTGTCCGAAAGTCGTTTCTGAAAGTATGTGTATGGAGTGTAGCCATGTATGGAAGTGAAGCATGGACGACAAATAGTTTGGACAAAAAGAGAATAGAAGCTTCCGAAATGTGGTGTTACAGAAGAATGCTGAAGATTAGATGGGTAGACCACATAACAAATGAGGAGGTATTGAATAGAATTGGGGAGAAGAGGAGTTTGTGGTACAACTTGACAAGAATAAGGGACCGGTTGGTAGGACATGTTCTGAGGCATCATGGAACCACAAATTTAGCATTGGAGGGCAGCGTGGAGGGTAAAAATCGTAGAGGGAGACCAAGAGATGAATACACTAAGCAGGTTCAGAAGGATGTAGGTTGGAGTAAGTACTGGGAGATGAAGAAGCTTGCACAGGATAGAGTAGCATGGAGAGCTGCATCAAACCAGTCTCAGGACTGAAGACAAGAACAACAACGATCGTGAAAAATGACACGTACAGATTGTATCTTTGGCACCACTGAACCAAAGATGTTGCCTGAGTGGCAGAAACGATTGTCAGTAGGGGCGCGCAGAGCGAAGTAGAAGTTGCCGTTGCACTCTGTTAAAGGTACAATGTACGACTTAAAGCTAGTGTCTAGCTGTGAGAATTTCGCTGTTGGTCTATCGACGCAGCATATTACAGTTTTGTAAGGCAATGAAATTCTGTATATAAATTTTTAAGTATGCGTCATCGCATTTTGATAATTCCAACAGTACCGTCCTTGAATGTAGGAACCAAGTACCTTCCATCAGATTTAATGGATAGGTTGATTAGGTATGCCCGATTTGTTATTTTGTGTATTTTGTAAACCTGATACAAGGAAGTTAAATTTTGGAATCTATTTTGTCAAACGATGTCAGACTTTTTGTCTTGTAACAATACAAGTATTGTTAACTACGTCAGTAAGTGAGAATTGTAGAAAAGTTGAGAAGTTCCTTGATATTGAAGTTAATGTAAAATGTTTCATATTAACTTTAGTGAAGGATAAGCTTCAGTTTGAATACAATTTTCGAACAGAAGAATTCGGTGTCAGCATATCCTGTTATCAGTACTTCATATTCTATCATGTTGTGTGAATTATTTGCATTAAGGTATTTTACGGTCGGCATTGCAGTTCGCTAAGCCAATATTGAATATTTTGTATGCCTATAGTGGAGAGAAAAGAATACCAAGATTACATCCGTTGTGACTCAAGAGCTAAAGAAAAATGTATTTCATTGTTTATTTGCATAATTAATTTTGTCAGTTTGTTGCACAGGGTCATAGAACTCGGTGCTCACGAGACAGTTGATTTCAGAGGGATTGATTTCATTACAGGCATTACATACTTCTTTTCCAGGTTAAGTTGTTTAATCTTTCTTTGGATTACAATAAAACTGGTTAAGCACATCATTAGCTCAGCAACACATCACATAGTAAATTTGGTTAACAAGAAGTTATTTTTAAAGAACGTTACACTTGTAACAAACACAATTCTATAAAGAACGTTACAACCTATACAGTACACAAATTTAAGTTTCCTTCACCCAGTACTGGGTCGCTATCTTTCGCAGACGCAATCTCTGGTAGTATCATTAACCCACGAGAGTTCGCTCTGTTTGACTAGTGTCATCATTCGCTACGAACATTCAACAGTGGCAGTATCTATAGCGATGTATCTGACTCACTCTTCGATTTCTTGGAGGGTCTATAGTCTGATCTGATAATCACGAGATCCGACGTCACGACTTCCGATGAAGAAGGAGCGTTTCGACGTTTTAGTGACACCGGTTGGTTTCAGGATAGGCAGACAGACGTCTATTCAGATAGCAGTTTTCTTGGGATGCATTGGGTTATGCATGCCCAGTTTTTCTCTATATCTGTGGAGTATTTGTTGCTGGTTGCTGTGTAGCTGGGTAATTTTAAAATACCTATTTTCTCTTTTCTCTTCCACACACTATTTCATGCGGTTTTCTTTTAGGTTGCTTATGGTAAGCAAATATGTGGTAGATGCTTCGTTAGCCACGCGGTTTTAGAACTTTTCTGTTGATTCAATTTTCAGCACGTGCCGCTCGCAAATAGTGCCTAAGTCCTTCACCTGAAATGCCACTACACCCTTCTACATTTGCCTGATAGGGCGTGGCCCAACCTGTGTTGTATGTAAAGTATTGCATTTGACTTTCAATGTTTCGTAGCTTCAGTTCAGACAATACTGCGAGTTGTTGGAATTCAGATTAAGTCAGATCATTTTTGATGGTTACGTTATGTTCTTTGCTTTTCCAAATTTATCATGTGGGTCCCGTGACTATATGGTTAGTACAGTTTATCACGCTACTGTCTTTCTTCAAGACTTTGGAGTTTCTTGTGAGAATCCTGGCATAATTATGGAGATCGGAAAAAATGTGACTCTGCGAACACGTCTTGCTCTATAAAACTAGCTGGAGGATTTACTCTCACGCGGCAGAGCAAATTCAAAGGAACCTGTTGTAGGTAATTTGTCCATTTTATAAGTTAATGCCAGAATTCCGCTTCTAGTCGTGACTGTCTTGCATTTCCATGCCAGCCCGTGATTGTAAAATACATCATGCGCCTTGGTAGTTAGTCTGAGCTTTCAAAAATTGTCTTCTGGATCAGTGGTGGGAGGGACTCTTAAAAGATAATAATAGATACCTTAAATTTAAAGTACACACATTCTCCTTAAGAAAGCTATGACCTCTACTAGCATCCTCTCAGGACATTCTCTGAAAGTATGAGCTTTATTACTTACCACGTCTCCCGCACATGGTTTCATCACATTGCAACTGACTTCGAGGCGAAGCAGCGCCGTTGTGGGCAGAGGAGCGGTTAAGCACTTACATTTCTAAGTCCTTTTGTTTCTCGTTGGGCAGACAACGCTTAAAATCCCAGGAAAAGTTACATTTGTGTAAAGCACGAAGGCAATAAATCCTTTCATCGTTCCCTCTGTTTTTATGATTGCTTGAAAACTATCAAGAAGGGTACTTCAAGTCACTGTATTTTGTCGTTACAAGTTAAGTCCATAATGTCTACATATAGATGTCTCGAAGGCGGAAGAGGTACGTCACTTCCCAATGGCAGAGAGAGCGGAAAGCCACTGAATCATATCAAGTAGCGGCGGTACTCCATGTTAGGGGCGGCTACCAAAGGAGTCTGTGTCCCCATGTCAGGGGCGGCCTGAACACATCTTCTGGGGGTAACAACTTCAGTCGTATAACTGGACGGACATGAGCTGTCCCATCAAAAAATTCTTTAGCTCATGGAATGGATCGCACTATGGAATCGAGATTACCCCAGGGGGACAATCCCCCGTTGACCAAGGTCGACGCAAGCAGGCATTCGGATTCTGGGGGACCTGCCAAAAAGCACATAAGGGAAGAGTCGGAGCTCCCAAGAACCTCAAAGAGGATTAAAAATAAAAAGACTTTCAGAATTGGAACCATAAATGTACAGACAATGATTAAGACTGGTAAACTTAAACAGGTAATAGATGAGGCGAAGAGAGAAGCATTGGAAAGTTAGCGATGCAAGAAACAAGATACACTGAGGAAGACACAGTGGAGTCAGAAGCCTTCATAATACTGAAGGGGAAACCAGAAGTCGGAAAGGAAAGACATGCACCTAGATGCTTTGGTACAGGGTTCATAGTAGACAAGACATAGGAGGATGGCATAACTGAAATGAAGAGCAGATCAGAAAGGATGTCAACACTGTCTTTTCAAGCAGGGAACAAAAAGTATACAATAATAAATGGACATGCACTTACAAATGACAATAACAGGAAAGACAAGAAAGTTGCTGATAGTTTCTGGGAAGAGCTAGATGATACACTGAAAAACATACCATTTAGGTACGTAAAGATAGTAGTAGGAGATTGTAATGCACAGATTGGAAGAGAGAAGCAACATAAAGGAGTAGTGGGCGAGTACCTTGCACCCCAACGGACAAACAAAAATGGAGAAAGGCTAATTGAACTGTGTCGAGAACACGAAATAAGATTGATGACAACACACTTCAGGGCCAAACCGTGTAAGAAAAAGACATGGGCAAACCCATGCACCCACCTTGGGGATTTCCAAATTGACCACATAGCAATCAGCTGGATAAATGCTAAAGAGATCATGAACGCAAAGGTCAGGAAGAACACAAGAATTGAATCGGATCACTATCTTACAGAAGTTAAGTGCTTTTTGATTCCAAACAGGGACAGACTGCTACAGACGAACAGAAGAACAGAAAACATAAAGGTAGACAGAGACAAATTAAGACACAATTGATCCAGATATGAGGAAGGAATTGAATCATTCAATGAATTGGATGACATGAAGCGAAGTATGGCGAAACAGGCTGAACTATGGGGAAAGGAAGAAAAGAAACGGAAGCACTGGTGGTGGAACAAGGAATGTGAGGAAGCGATAGAGACTCGCAGGAAAGCCTGGAGAGACTGGAGTAGCAAGAAGGACCCGGAAAAATGGGAAGTTTTCTTAGGAGCAAGAAAGGAAGCAGCCCGAACAATAAGATGGACCAGAAGACAGAAGATAAAGCAGGAACTGGACGTGATTGAGACCAACTTAAGGAAAAACATCAGCAGACACTACTTCGGGAAATTCAAAAAGAGTCTGATTCGATACAAGGGTACAGAACTGTTTATGAGAGGTAAGGGCCAGCCGCGGTGGTCTAGCGGTTCAGGCGCTCAGTCCGGAACCGCGCGACCGCTACGGTCGCAGGTTCGAATCCTGCCTCGGGCATGGATGTGTGTGATGTCCTTAGGTTAGTTAGGTTTAAGTAGTTCTAAGTTCTAGGGGACTGATGACCAGAGATGTTAAGTCCCAAAGTGCTCAGAGCCATTTGAACCATTTGAGAGGTAAGAATGGGGAGCTGGCTGTCAGTGCGAAGGAGAACTGTCGGATTTTTGCAGAGCACTTTCACGACCTGCTGAACTGTGAACCACCTGAAGAAGAGCTGGAACTGGGGACTGAGACAGAAGAGAGAGAGCCACGCCCTCCAACCAGGGATGAAGTCGATCATGCCATAAGCGATCTGATGAATAATAAGGCAACTGGAGAAGATGGTATAGCAGCCGAGATGATAAAGTGGGGAGGCAACAAAGCAATAGACAACATGACCAATATGATTCACCAGATCTGGAGAACATAGAAGTTGCCAGAAGGATGGAAGAATACAATTGTAGTACCAATACACAAGAAAAGGGACAAGAGAGATGCAAACAACTACAGAGGAATATCGCTACTAGAGGTCGGATACAAGGTGCTGTCAAAACTATTGCTCAAGAGAGTAGAAGAACAGGTAGAAAGTACAGTTGGCGACTACCAAGTTTGATTCAGGAAGGGAAGAGGTTGCGTAGAACAGATATTTACCCTGAAGCAACTGATAGAACATAGGGCCTTAAAAAATAAAAAGACAGTAATAACCTTCGTGGACTTCACAAAGGCATATGACTCCATCGACAGACAGACTCTTCTTAGGATCCTGAAGAACAGAGGATTTGATGGAACTACACAAGAACTCATAAAAGAAATTCTGACAGACACTAAAGCAAGGGTGAGATTCAGAGGAGGACTGTCAGAAGAATTTGAGATCAAGACTGGTGTTAAACAGGGAGACGGATTGTCACCATTGTTGTTCAATATATCACTGGACGAAGTGATCAGGCGGTGGAGAGCAATAAACGAGGAAATGGGAATACCAAAGACCCATGTGGGGGACAAAAAGGGCTCAAGTGGACTGCCTAGCCTTTGCAGACGACATAGCAATAGTAAGTGAGGAGGAAGAAGACGCAAAGACACAACTCGACAACTTAAGTAAGGTAGCCAGAAAGGTGGTACTGCGGATCGCCTATAACAAGATAAAGACATTAAACACCACTGCAAACTGGGAAACACCGGAAGGCACTGTGCAAATGGTGGACAAATTTAAATACCAGGGACAATTTATAACAGGAAGGAACAGGAGCAAGGAGGGAATAACAGAGAGGATCAAGAAGATGAGGTCAGCCTTCTGCATGAGAAGTATACAATAAAAAGAATATATGCACAGAGGCAAAGATAAGCCACTACAACGCAACAATGAGGAATGCATTATTATATGCTGCTGAGACGATGACACTAGGAAGAAATGGGGCAGAGCAACTAGAAAAAGAAGAGAGGAAAATACTGCGAAAAGTACTAGGTTCCAAAAGAAGTGGAGAGAGGTGGGTGCGAAGACCTAGGGAAGAGTTGTACCGGAACATGAGAACAATATTCGGGGAAATCAGACTCAAAAGGGCAAGGTTTGCTGGGCATGTAGTTAGGATGAGTATGGGCAGAATGACGAAGAGAGTGTGGGAAACAACAGGGAGCACAAGGGGAAAGACAGGAACCAAGTGGATTGTTGAACTTCGGAAGGACTGGTTGGAATTGGGAATCAAGGTCGAAGGAAAGGAAACTTGGAGGAACAAATGTACACCGACAAATATGCCGGAGATCAATGACAGAGAAGAATACAGGAAAAGATTTGAATGTCACCAGTGGAGCCGCCAGGAGAAACGGAAACTGAAGCTCTCGGAAGAAGAGCGGGAGAGGAGAAGAGAAAGAATGAAGAGGTTCTGGGAGAAGAAGAGGAAAATACAGTCCACGAAGCGGCTACCCGTGGTCCTACAGAGGCCGTAACGCAAGAAGAAGAAGAAGACGAAGAAGAATAGATGTAACTAATCGGACATGAGAAGTGCCAGCCTTCTTTTCAACTAGTCTCCTTACTTAGGACACTCTAGGACTATCTATAGACATATTCAAAAGACAACAGTAAAGTGCATAAAAGAAGCTACTTAAAGTGGCACCACATGTTAGGTTTCATTGGGGTTTCAATAGAGTACTGAGCACAGGCAGAACGACTGCTTTAGTGCCTTTATTCGTCTGTAATTAGTCTTACCATCACGATCCCTACAGGAAAAATATATGCGGGCTGATAACATTACGAGGTTCTTAATTTAATACTAGTTCCTGGAGTATTGTAAGTAGGTTTTTCCTGTTTAATTTTCATCTATCTCCACGCGTCTAGACACTCGGAACTCCATGATTCCAGTGAGCTGTTCCGGCAAGATAAACACAAATCTAAACATTCGTGCTACCCTTCACAGTACTCACTGAATATCACCTGTTTGTGTTACTTGTTACTGATCCCACACACTTAAGCGTATTCTAGGATCTGAGGAGCAAGTAATACATACGGTCTGTTACATCCAGACATTCATACAAATTGACAGATTGTAATGGTAATACATTTATGTCGTTCAATTGCCCAAAGAATATTATCTTTATTTATTCTTTCAGCTGCTCATGTTCTCCGCAGCGATTTTTTCTTTTCAACATAGAACAGGCAAATATCTTACCTTATCACGTCTGCACAATCGTCTCCCAAAGCATCAGGCAGAGTGGCGGCCGTTATCCTACGTTGGAGAACTGCTGCTGTTATAATCACCGCGAAAGCAAGTAAAGCACTGAAATGACCGTTACAGTACGCACTAACCTGGCCGCTAAAATTAACGAAAAATACAGTGCCGATCAATCCAGAACGTCGGATTAAAATACTAGCTCGAGGTGTAGAAAGTTTTTACCCAAATTACGTGAATTCGGTGTCAGGTTTTTCCCGTTTGGTACTGATTCCAGAACGGTTCCATTTCACTGAGTGATTAAAAACGTTGCACTACTACAGCTTTTAACAGGCCTTCGACACATGGCGGGTAAAAGCAAGCAATTTAGCCTTTCTCGGTCGCTATAGAAGTCCATTTCTCTCTTGCTCTCCATATAGCATATGGCTCACTGTAATGAGTATATTGTGGCTACGATAGTGATGCATTACGGTACAGGCGTCAGCTGATAAACAATCAACGGGGAAAAATATTTTTTATATTTTTCCCCTCTTTAGCCTTCAGTTTTGTTTCTGATCTTTACTTACTTACATATGATTCACAGTCTATTGATTACTGAGTCAAATAGCTCTATAGTCAGGGACTTTACAACGGTGCAGAAATCAGTCGAAGTCCTTCATCAATGTAACCCACGTTTTTCCTCTGTGAACTGAAAAGTCGAAACACTTTCACGCTTCTCTCCAAGCTATAAGGAAATATAAAAGTATATCAGTTTGGCTTCTTCACCTACGACTAAATGATTTCATCCGTCTGATATTCAGGTACCTTGCTAGATTACTTCATGATTCTATATATATATCGAAAACCACCTGTTGATATAAAAGCCAGGATACGATATTCATTAAATTCTCTTGATTATCTGATTGGCACGTCGAAAATACTTTGATTGTTTTCGAAAAATGATCAATGTGTATGCTAAAATTAAGTTTTGTAATAAGTAGTAAAACAAAAGAAAAATTTAAATATTTATTTTTGCAGCCTCTGTCCAACAAATGTTGGATACCTTGTATGCTGTTCCAAGTCTGGTTCAGAGTTATTTTATACAATATTTTGACTTTCCACAGCTCATGGTTAATCAGATCCGAAGATGAACATCAGATGATTAAAACTAGTTTTAGTGTGTGACAAGCTGCAACAGAAGCTGTTAAAAAATACTGTTAGTGGTATACAGTTGAAGTATCGCTCACGGTAATGTCATCCGTTATCAATAAAAATTTCCTAGTCACGATCTTTCAGTCGCCGTAAATGGCATTATTTCAAGGACAAAAAGCTCACGTCAGGAGTTTTCCAATGTTGCCAACCACTGGATACCATAAACTTTGTGTTATGAGTCAAAGTAAACGAAGGATTTTGTTGTTACGTAATTTTTTTTTTAATTTTTCAGGGGAGAGAATGAAAAAAGTATCGGAAATTTAATCGCAAGAAGGGTGAAGAGAAATTTTGAAGGTTGTGAAAGAATGAGCTGTTCGTATCGCAGCACAATGAAGCCGACGACGGGTGAGAGAGCAATCTGCTGACGAAAACAGGCAATACTCTGCCGGCCTCGAAAAAGCGCCGCCAGCACGTGACGTTGCCACATCAAATACAAACACGCTGTAGAATCCCGCGGCACGAAACTACGAATGAACTGCCGTTATTTTGCAAAATTATTCACAATTTTCATCTGACAGCGCACATTATTTCTCGAATCTTATCGATTCCACCTGTCAGTGCAGGTGGCCTGCTTCGACCACGCTAACGGACGTTAGGACTTTGGTATCACAGCTCGGCACCAAAGTTTGCGACCAGGAACTTACTAATTAGTGGAACAAGTTTTCATTAGTCGTGGACCTAGAACTCACGGAATTATGGAAGCAGCATCTGAATTTGCTGCAATAGAAGGAGAGGATCCAATTACCGGTGTTGTAATGACAGATCCCGGCTGTCACAATGAGGTAGCCGCCCTCATTCCCTACCTTCAAAGAATATGACGAAAAATGGACAAATTGTCTTCTACAATGTAAGGGGAAACACGGATCCAACCCAATAAAGTACACTCAAAGTAGCCTGCCATTATATGGAATTCGTAATTAGCTGGCTAACCATTACGGGCCGCAAACTCACGCAGTAAACCAAAGACAAAAATTTAACAAGTGTATCAAGCTGTCTGCTCTTTTGAATGAAGGTTTGGCAGCAGGTTCACATGGTTTATCTGGTGATTCATGTTGATAATTTAAACAGCTGAAGGATGCCGATGTGATTATTTGCTTTGTTCACGTTCGAGAATTATGATCAAAAGGAGTTTCTACGTATGATGCACCTCTCAGTGAAGTGTTACATTTAGCTAAATCACGTTAAAACTCCGTCGCTCAACAGCAATATCGTGAGAAGAAGCGTGCGGTCGCTAGAATGTCCATTTTTCGACTCCGTATTCGACAATCAACAGGCAAACGAACTATATTTTTCTACGCTCAGAGCCCATTCTAGCGACAAGATTTAAACGCAGCTTGTGTCGCAATATTCCCTCATTTCGTTGTATAGTGTTACCAGACATGATTTTCAAAGCCACTCTCGGCCTATACCGCAAGTGACAGCCCATAAAAATCGCACTTTCACCACAACATAGTCACTATAATCTTACGAAAAGTGCTACAATAGACGTATGAGATCACTGTCCGCTATGGAGTGCCAAGTATTTTTTCTGAAAGAAGTCATGTCTTCTACGTGTCTTCACAAACAAGAGTGAAGTTCAGCGTGCAACACATTTGCACGCTATCACACCGGTTCTTCCAGGAAACGGAACTGCAAACGAGTTGATGATCGCATTACGCATAAAGAACCAGCAAGTGAAGCTCCATATTGAGTCTGCAGGCACTATGTTCCTAGTAACTCTGGACACATGTCATGGTATCGGCTCACCGCCACTTCAGTGACTACTAAATGAACTGGTAGATTACGGCGGCCGGAAAACTGCTGAATGGGACGAACTCAGTTACGTAAATAACGTCTATGAAAGTTGAGTGTAGGCTGAAGTTTCTGGTTTTACAAACCCCATAGCCATATCAAGTACAGTACATCATTCCTTTTGGAAGCTTGGATAAAATGTGTGAGCAAAATGAGTAATTAACTGAACTGTAATTCGGCTGTGCCACAGACTTTTAGGTAAATATCACGAGCGAGAAAGGACAGTGACACAACTCAAAATTCCAATACTTGAGAAAAATCGACTTAAGGAAGTCTGCAAGTCTTACAGAGAAATATTAGAAGCGTCCTTTAAATTACAAGTAGTAATTTTGGTAGTAAATTACATTATAATATGTACAACAATAATATGGACATAACTATATGAATATGACGATTTATCCGATGATTATTAATTATTTGTGTTGCATCACTATTCCTGATTTTTAAAAAAAAACATTTTTGTTTTCGTTATGGCCATTCATGTAATAGTTTTGTCACTTTCCGGCCGAAATAGTATATATATTACTTACTGAAATATAATACAACGTTTAAACCACCATCAAGCGAAAATAAGCTAAAATAAAACAAAAAAGCAAGTTGGCATTGTCGTATCAGAAAAAGAGGAAATGCAGAATTATAATTTATGAAAATTAATAGAGTTTCATAAGGAACATCAGTTGAGTAAAACTTAAGAATCGCGCTTTGTAACACCTATTTTGACCTATTTTGCATCTTTATCGATATTTCTGTGTCAATTTGTAATATTGCTTATGTGTAATGTTGTATCTGTCATGTAAACGCTTTGACTTTGTGTACATATTTCAGTTATGTGAACTTTTGAACTTTGTTGCTTAAATTATGCTTGTGAATTTAAATAACTACTGAAATGATTGTTCTGTAATGTACAGTAAATGACTTTTTCCATAGTCAGGGAACATCAGGTTGAATGTAAAAAACGTGGGGAAGCCCCACAGCTACGAAAGTAGCCTGGCGGCGTGCAAAAGGTGTGGTTGGAGCGCAAGTGACCACTCGTCCTTTGTGACGGGTAAGGAGTCTGGGCTGAGCAGTGCTGTGGGTAACACCTCGCTAGCAGCAGCGGATAATTGTAGTTCATATTCCCGGAGGTTTGAGACCAGAAGAGCTTAAGGGCAGTCTTTATGGGCCTCGGATGCTACATTTGGTGATACCATTTTCATGGCATGGTTTTTGGCCCTCTGAATATAATCCCGAGACCAAGAAGATATGTAACAGGGCGAGGCCAAGAGAACTGCTTTAACTGTATCGTCGGCAGATTAATAGCCACTGCAAATTGCGTCACCGGTACCATCCTTCCACTAAACTGTTTATAGTTGGCACTTTGTAGATGGACCAGGTATTTGTGAGATTAGGTTGATTTTATAATAATAACTGTGGTGTTGTTAAAACTCTATCTTACACCGTGATTATCGCAAATCACAAACCTGGAAAGGAATCCTATCCTAGTGAATTTAATTCCGGCTCTCTTAATTTATTACGAGAAGGCGGTTGAACTTGAATTTAATGTTGTGTTGTGATTTCGAAGACCAATTATAATTTAAGTAGGTCAAAAGACAACTTACGAAAGCTTATTTGTTATTTAAAATGTTGTAGCTTGTTGTGCTTTACTTAATTAATAAGTAACGATAAGAAAACTTACAATTTCTCGTACATACCGGTGTAGTTTTGTTAATGAGCATGGTTCTTCAGACCATGAATGTATAAGGGTCTTCATGTACTGTACTAGGTAGTCAACGAAGCAATGCAAAAGCTCTTTCAGATCCAGTCTAGTTAGATTTGCATTCTGTTTAGTTGCTTCAAACCGACTCTAAGGAAGAACCTTTTACTGTGTTATCTATTTTAATGAAAATTGATTAAGGCACAGGCATAGAGACCCTTGTACTAAGCAATGGGGTTATAGATTATGATCATTAGTAGACCCCCACTGGTTTAAAGTCAGAATCATTGCAAACATTTCCCTGTTCTCCATAGCTACTAGTTTCATGTGTGTCGGTAATTGACTTTATAAACTGTTGCACCTAGTTCATTTAAAGTACGTGATGTGGAGAGACATATGTTACTTTTAATATCTCATTGGCCATTTGTATTTTAGTAGAACATTTATCTGCAAGGTTAGGTTACTGTGTTGTGGAGTGAACAGATATAAGGAAACAGTTCAGTGTGTGTGTCAAAGAAGGTTAAATTAGCCTTATCACTGCCTTTGGTTTTATCATTTGGCTTGACACAAGAGTACCTAATTAAGCTGGCGACCGATTTTAAAATTTAATGTTACAACTTACTTTTGTGCTGAGAGAGAGCCTGTTCTTGCCCCACAATTTACTTTGCTGGAGTGTTTCGGAAACGATTCCAAGTCTGATTGTACTGTTTCGATAAGTTTATATCACGGTCACAGCTACTTAAAACTTCCTCGCAAAATATAACGTTAACATCGATTGCCGTTTTAGGCGGCCAGTGGTACCGCTACAAGTTTACGAAAACACGGAGTCATAATGGCACTTAAGTAATGTAGGTATCCTCTTCGCCGAGGAAAGGGATTAAAAATGAACTTTCTTTATAGGAGAAATTTTCATTTCTTCGTATTGTGCAAGAAATTTAGTGATATTTACAAAAACTAAAATCGTCAAAACAATGTCTCTTCCTTCCGACACGCATGCATATAATGACACAGACATAAACACTGACACAGACGCTCTATATTGTTCAAACAGTTTACCTAAACTTGATTCGTTCGTTCTTGACCAGTTTCATTCATTTTGTGAGTTAAACGGGGTTGGTTATTCATAAGCACTTCGGGTTTCATGAAACAACAACGCGTCACTTAAAGGTAAACAGAAAGTAGATATATATGAGCATTACAAGTGTTTTAGTCAGATAACAGGCGATCAGTATGGACACCGTTTGTGATGTGTGAAACGTTAATACGTGCGTGCGACGTGCCTATGTGCGTAATGACAGCAGCCAGTGTACGAACATTCTCTATTGAGTTGCCTATCAGCATGCGTGAACTGATACGGTGGGGCTGTACAGGAGTGATGACTAGCCTAAATGCTCTGAGACGCCGCACCATGGTGGGGCACTCTGCAGCTAAGCTATGACGTGTATTACGAATCCATATTTGAAGAAATGCTCTATCCACTTGAAAACTGTCGTGAAACAACATCTTTTAATTTGTCAATAATTTTGTTTCAGTAACTAGAGAACTTATCTTTTGTTATCACTTGCAAAGACTTCTCTGTAACCATGATCGATATACAAAGAACAGATTCCTTGAATTTAGCTCTATGAAATGTTATGGCAGAAGCATGGTCACATCTGATGGCTTCCTGACACTTCCAGCCAATCGGTGCATTGGTGTTAGGAATACATGCTTGCGGTTTGCCGATGGTAAAAGATTTACCTGCAACAATCTTCGACTGTGGAAATCAAGTTCTCTTCCCGCCTGCTGAATGCACTTTTTTATTGTATGGCGCTTAACTGTAGCCAACAACGTTTAACTTTTTTGTGCAACATTTAGTCTATTCTTGAATCTAGATAATGGACTAAAGGAAAATAGCAAATAAATAAACGTCCGAATTGACAGCATTCGATCGTCCCCACGAACGAAGATAGCACTCCATCAGATGATCCCATGGCACTGTTTTTCCTGGTAACGGCGTTAAGTAACAGAGGAAGGTGCCCTTACTGTCACTATCCAGTATTGTACGAAGCTACACGTCCCGAGACATTAGCTGTCTTGGAACCGATCTGGCAACATCTCCGTGTCTTGTCTTGGGCTTGCGTCTAGGATATTGTACATGTGGCTGACGACTTGTGCTCTGTACTGATTTTGGAATTGTTTGTTATTGTTTTTGACGAAGCAGCATTCGACTGGGCGTTGATGACTTCGTCGATTAAACCCTAAAACACTAAACTGCAACCATTACCAACACAGCGACCTCGCAGCTGCCCACCCTGGCTGCGAGCTTTTGGTAGCCAGCGTACTCTGCACTTCCCCGCTCACTGTTCCAACGCTACCTCCAGAAGCCCGCCTCCTCAAAGCCATGCTTCTGACATTGTGATCTTATTCTGTCACATACCGTAGATGGATTTAGTGAGTTGGGTGTCTTATTCGCAACAAAATAATATGCACTGCCAACTCAGCTAATGCAGTGTTTTTGAGCACAGTATTAGGTACGTACGTCATTCATGGAGGTACGTACCGTGTATGCAACTAAATTAAAGGCAGTTCTTTTTCTTGCCGTACGCGATTCACTTTTCTAAATTAAGAAGCATCTCCAGAGGCAAGAAATACATGTTTGATTTTATACATAAAATAAATAATGTTAACTTGAATTTATTACTCTGAGGCGCTAGAGAAACTGGTACACCTGTCTAATATGGTGTAAGGCCCCTGCGAGCACGCAGAAGTGCCGCAAAACGACGAAACATGGACTCTACTAATGTCTCAAGTAGTGCTGGAGGGAACTGACTCCATTAATCCTGCTGGGCTGTCCATAAATCAGTAAGAGTACAATGGGGTGGCGATCACTTCTGAAAAGCACAGTGCAAGGCATTCCAAATATGTTCAATAATGTCAGTGTCTAAGGGGTTTGGTCCCTAGCGGAAGTTTTTAAACCCAGTAGAGCTCCTAAAGCCACTCTACAGCGATTATGGACGTGTGAGTTGTCTCATTGTCCTGCTGGACTTGCCCAAGTCCAGCGGAATGCACAATGGACATGACAAATTAAGATGATCAAACAGGATACGTGCGTGTCACCTATCAGAGTCGTATCGGGATGTATCTGTGGTCCCATATAACTCCAACTGAACACGCTCTACACCATTATGGAGCCTCCACCAGTTTCAACAGTCCCCTGCTGATATGCAGGGTCCATGTATTCATGAGGTTGTCCCCCTACCCGTACACGACCATCCGCTCGATACAATTTAAAATGAAATAGTCTGACCAAGCATCATGTCTGCTGTCATCAATAGTCCAATGTCGGTGTTGTCGGGCCCAGGTGAGGCGTGAAGCTTTGTGTCGTGCAGTCATCAAAGGTACACGAGACAACCTTCGGCTCCGAAAGCTCATATCGATGATGTACTGTTGAATGGTTCTCACATTGAGACTTGTTGATGGCCCAGTATTGAAATCTGCTGCAGTTTACAGAAGGGTTGGACTTCTGTTACTTTGAAAGATTCTCTTCAGTGGTCGATGGTCCCGTTCTTGTAGGATCTTTTTCCGGCGGCAACGATGTTGTAGATTTGACTTTTTACCGGATTCCTGATATTCACGGTATGCTCGTGAAATGATGGTCGTACGGGAATACCCCCACTTCATCACAACCTCTGAGATCCAGTGTCTGATCGCTCGTGCACCGACTATAAAATCACGTTCAAACTCACTTAAATGTTGATGACCTGTCATTATAGCAGCTGTATCCGATGTAACAACTGCACCAGACATCTGTTGTCTTATGCAGACGTTGGCGACCGCAGCTCCTGTCTCTTTGTCGCTTCAGTGTATTATGTTACATTTTGTCACAGTTTTCTCTTCTTTTTCACAACGAAAAGAGCTTTTGTGGCACAAATTTCGTGAGGTTAAAGTATCGTATTGTGTTGCTCATGATTTACAATGCTGTTAGTCCTTATGTGTGGTCCGAGAGATGTGTTAATTTGGTCTCCATCATGGTCCAGCTCGCCGATTTCCTACGTCTTTTCACCCACATTCATTTCAAAACATCACAAGCACTTTTCCTTTTGTGATCAACATGTGTATGTTTACAGTATGCAGTGTTGCCAACTACCGTTGTGTGTTTATCTTTCGTCTTTCGTTTGCTTCGGATGTGTGGTTTGACATTTTTTATTTTTTTGTATGTGTATTTTGTTACGTGTGAATGCGTCCTTCGTTGTGAGAGGTTTTCTTATGTGGATGTTGGTGTGTGTTAGTTTGTGTGTGTGAGATAGAGAGAGGGAGAGAGAGAGCGAGAGAGAAAGAGAGAGAGAGAGATTGACCAGGGGGGGGGGGGGGGGAGACAGAACGAGAGAGAGAGCTATAGCTTCCGGAATTTTAGAGCAACTAAGGAACGATGGAAACCGGGAAAAATAATGACACAGGTCATGCTTTGAGCCTATGTCGTATCACAGGGAATCTGTAAGTTAATTACCTGTGACTGAAACTAAATAAAAAATTATTCAACGTATTTGGAAAAAAAGATGAGTTTAACGAATCGGGGCATAAGACCGGTTTAAGAAAGAATGAGGAAATAAAATTTCAGGAATGAGGAAATAAAATTTAAGGATGTTACAGGAAGCGTGGATCTGGATGGTCAGACGGTTATTTGAAATTTCGTTCACCGGAATGCAAGTCCAGGCTGCTAACTACTGGGCCACCTAGCACGGGTTCAATGTTTTAGGGGAATAAACTATCGTGGTACGTAAATTTGAGGCTGCAGTCATAACGCTTGGACCTAACTGTAGCTACTGGTACCTGTCAACACGAAATTGCTACTGTACTGACGATGAGCTTTCCAGTGACATGCAACATCCGAATGGCAATCGACATCCCTCTCTAACCCCTGTACGCTGTGGTAGCAGGAGCTTCAGTAACCATGCATCGATTTTGAGTCGTTTTGTAACAATACACTGTGTTGGTGCAAGTCCTGCATTTGAATTAATTATCTCTGTGAGTAGTATGTGGAAGTTATAAGCCACATATCGTTTTCTCTTTAAATACCTGTTGTAAACGTATAATGATTTACACTGTTTTCAAACCCAATTTCTGACAATACACTGTAGCTTAATAATGGTGTACCAGATTATTTCTTTTCGCTCTGGGGGGGTCTATTTGAAACAACTTCTGGACACCAAGCCTAAACCGTTATTCGTTAAAGCAGTTCTTCCGTATGTCATGTCAGTCAAACAACTGGCCCATTTTCCAACTTATCGGATCAGTTTTAACTCTCATCTGTTAGAAGTATCAGTCTTTTAAAATGAAATAACAAATTTCTCTTGTACAAGCTGATACCTGATCAGCTTGAATTTTAACATTCTTTCCTTCTCTCCCAATTTTTCTTTCTAATTCACCAGTCGAGTTTTATTTTTAGTCTTATGGTGGAATCTACAGCCCCAATGATACTTGTTGTTATAGCCTTCAGTCCGAAGAGGGGTTGATGCAGTTCCCTACGCTAGTCACTCTTGTGAAGGCTCCATAGCTGAATACTGCACCCTAGATACCATGTCATGATCGCCCTCTGCTGTTTGACCACTGCACGCCCCCCCCCCCCCTTCCCCCCTCCGCCACCACCACACACGCACCCACACAGACACACACTTTCTTCCGTTACAGTACTGGCTATTATTGACGTGCCAGGATGGTCACTGTGAACCAATACCTCCTTTTACTTAAGTTGTAACTTAAATTTCTTGTTTTTCCCCCAACTTGATTCAATATCTCCACAATTGATTCACTAATCTGATTTGCAGCATTCTTCTACATCACCACAAGTCAGAAGCTTCTATTCTTGTCTGAATCGTTATTGTCATTTTCCAGTTCCCCATAAGACTACACTCCAGACAAGACATGCCAATTTATGTTTGAAGATAACAAGTTTCTGTCTTTTAAAAAGGCATTCCTTGCTATTGCTACTCTGCGCATTACATCTTCACCCGTTATTGTGCTGCACAAATATGATGACTCATCCACTATTTTTCGTGTCTCATTTTTCACACTGTTAAGCCAAAACATTGTTAACACTGCCCACCGCCACAATGGATGCCTGCTGGGGGCTTTGCGGACACGTGAAGGTGTAACAAAAGCATATAAACGGAGCAGATACGGAGGGCGATCACCCTAGTGAAAATATTGGCTGCAAATGGGGAAATCCAGTGAGCCCATGGAAGAGTATCTCGAAAATGGCGAAGCTGGTCAAATATTCAAGTGCTACTACCGCAAACATCTGCGGAAAGAGGTAGGAGGACAGTGAAACTACTATTAGGGTCCAAAAGATTGGACGTCCACTTCACAGAATGTGAGGTTCAGAGGCTTGTCCTCTTAGATGTTGCTATGTGGCATCTCTGCCGAAAGAGCACAATAGCGGTGCACGCACAAGTGTTTCAGAGCACGCCGTTCGTTGTACGTTGTTGGAGATGGAGTTCCGCAGCACGCTGCCCCTACGTGTTCACATGTTGACCCAACGACATCGTCAGTTACGATTGCAGCGGACATGGGACCATCGGGATTCGACCGTTGACCATTGGAAACGCGTCGGCTCTTCGGGTGGATCACGTTTTCACTACGCTAGGACGATGGTCGTCTCCACAAAAGCTGTCATCGAGGTGAACGGCGGCTGGAGACGAGTCGTGTGCCACGGCACGGACGCAGGCTGGTGGGAACTGTATTATGCTATGGGAGACATTCTCTTGCGCTTGCATGTGACCTGTGGTAGTAATCGTAGACACAATGAAAGCTCCGAACCACCAGCATCGCATTATGCTTTCTGTCATCCCCGACGGCGATGTCGTCTTTCAGCGGTATAATTGTCCGTGTCTGGGTCAGAACCGTGCTACAGTACTTTGAGGAGCATTAAACTGAACTCGTGTTGATGTCTCGGTGATGAAATTCACCTGATGTGAATGCTATGGAACCGATCTGGGTCGCCATGGGGAGCCATCAATGCGTAAATCAGCGACCCATTATTTACGCGAGTTACACAAGCTCTGCGAAATCTAATGCCACATGCCTCCATAAAGCTTTCAAGAAACTGTCGGATACCTGCTACGCAGATTATGTCATGTATTTCTCTCGAAAGACGAAAAAACAAGCAATTAAAAATGTGATCATAATGTTTTGGATTATCAGTGTAATCTAACACCTGCAGCATCCCCTCATTTGAATAGATTACATTCCACTGCCTTCGTTTCGGTTTTGTTAATGCTCCTCCTCAAACCGATTTTAAATATACCATATGCTCCATTCAATTGCTATCCCTAATCTTTTCTTCTCTCTGACAGAAAGTAATGTCATCAGCGAATCTCGAAGTCTTAATCACAATAACCAATACCTGTTGTCCAATTTGATAGTGGCCTCTCGCTGAACAGGTTACGGCCACTGGTTCTCTTTATTTATGAACGAGTGTGCTTAGATTTTATATCCTGAAGCGATTCTGCGATTCTCGCCTAAAGCTGACGAGGCCGTACGTTTCTGTATCTGTGGGGCTGGTTGGAGTAACGAGGGAGTGAGAGGGTGACCCCTTGAGACGCTGCCAGCGGAGGGCGAGAAATTGGCTGCATTCGGAGCAAACCCGCCTCGCTCGCTCCAGTGCTGCCTGCAGCTCGCTTCTGCTGCCGGTATGCAGAGAATCCGCCATAATTAGAAATGTGGGCATCTGCCGATTCACGTTCTTGGCAGATAATTCCAAGCACAAGCTAGCCCAGAGCTCGTCAAGAAGCTCGATTCCAGTATGCGATTTGCCTTGTACCCCCAAATAATGTATTTGGTGGAAGACCATCTATATGAGCATGATAGTTCCCAATCTGCTTTTGTAAGATACTCTGACAGACTTTATGATAAAAACGTTGGATGCCTTACATGAAAAATGTACACAAATGTGGAATATTTCCATTATTTTTTTGCACAGCAATCATTTTTATGTGTGCGACGGTATATGAAAGTAGAAGATACAATTCCAGTTCCTCAACAGCAAGAGATACTGATGTCATTTCGCCTCTATACGTGAAACGCTCGCAATACGTGGGTCTAGTGGTTAGTCTTGCCGCGTCTAGAATATGGGGTTCCTGGTTTGATTCCTGACCGGATTTTCTTCGTCCGGGGAGTGATTGTGTTGTTCTAATCTATATATGTCGTTTTCATCGACGTGCAGGGAACCGAAGTAGCTTCAAATACACGCAAGGACACATAAAAAAAGACGCACCGCGATGAATTTATCCAAGTGGGCCGGAAATCGGTATATGTAATTAACATATATAGACAAATAAATCATTAACATTTCAGAAATGTTGCATGGTTTGTACAAGAGAAAGAGCTTCACAAATTAAACAAGTCAAAAACGCGTTGGTCTACATCTCGTCATCATGCCCTTCGCCCTGGAATCTCATTGACTGGGTAGAAATGCTTTCAATGATGTGGCCCGCTTGGAATTGAGCCTATCTAGGGACTATTAATTTTAATATTAATAATTGACAGCCTCAGTTTCACCGTTTGCCTAGAATTTACCTAGGTATTAGTCGGGATAACCCAACCTTCTTCAGAACAGTAACTAATGTTTGTCCATAGTGTCAAGGTTGACGATGTCCACTAATGACAAAAGTTAGTTTCTCTTATTCTGAAGAAGTTTGGGTTATCCCGACTGAAACCTAGGTAAATTCTAGTCAAACGGTGCAACTGAGGCTGTTAATTATTAAAATTAAAATTAATACTTACACAGTTGCTGATGGGGCCTCGAAATGTTGAAGATATCTATCTAGAGACGCCCAAAATGTTGGTTTGGGGTAGCACTCTGACAGACGCTCGCCATGTGGCCTTACGAAGAGGAGTGATGGTCTCGGTTGTCACTTTCTTCAATAGCAGCACCTTTCAGTTGTCGCCCGCGGCACCCTTACAGCATAGGTAGATCCGACGGTATTCAACGCCCTGTTGTGTTGTCGTCCATGGCAAACCATTCAGGGCTTACATTTCAGCAAGTTAATACCAGCCCCACGCACGGCGAGGGTTTCTACTGGTAGTGTTCGTGTTTACCAAACCCTACCTTGTCACCATCGTCGCCGCATCTCTCCCCAACTGAGAACGCTTGGAGCGTTACGGGCAGGGCGCTTCCATCATCTCGGAATTTTGGCGATATAAAGCGCCAGTTGAACAAATTCGTCACGATATCCCTCAGGCGGCCATCCAACAACTCTATCAATCAATGCTAAGCGGAATAACTACTTGCATATGGGCCAGATATGAATCAACGTCTTATTGACGTGCACAATTGTGAAGCTCTTTTTCCTGAATAAATCACCAGCTCCTGCAATTTTAATCATGTGTTTGTCTGTACATCTACATCACGCCCATCAATGTCTGTCCCAATGAGACAACTTCTTCGTGATGCTCCAGATTTTGTTCTTCCTTAGAGTGTAGAATCAAATGCCCTACAAACACATGAAACTGGTCCTCCAGTAGCACGGTTTGAGAATAAGACAGGAAGTAAGTCAATATCCTGTGCCAAGCTTTGCTCTATGTGCCATATTACTCTGTAATCTGTTGCAGTTTTAATCCTCAGCGATTTAAAGATGTAATATGATGATCGTGTTACATACGTCTCTTTCAGCACAAAAATTGTGTTCTCTCATCATGTACTATCTCTAGGACTGTCAGAAGATGAATTTATGTTGAAACTAGACGCAGAGCAATGGTGAATTATGATAGCTGTACGTTGAAATCAGAATGAAATGTTCACTCTTCAGCGGAGTATGCGATGATGTGAAACTTCCTGGCAGATTGAACCTGTGTGGTGGAGCGAGACTCGAACTCAGGACCTTTGACTCTTCGAGGGCAAGTGCTCTACTATCTGAGCTCCCCAGGCACGACTTACGACCCGAACCAAAGCTGTGATGACGGGTCGTGTGTTGTGCTTGGGTAGCTAAGAAGGTACAGCACTTGCCGGGGAGGCATGTGTCCCGAGTTCGAGTCTCAGTCCGGAACACAGTTTTAGTCTGCCAAGAAGTTTCAAATATGCATAGAAATGATTGACAGCAAAAAAACAGTAGCTGCATTCTGTGATGTCATCATGGCGTTGTATGTGGCTCTTTCGATAAGCAACAAAGGAAGTAACAAAATTAATGTGCCTCCACCAACTCTTGAAGGAGACGGTGTGGAGGTTTCAGGGACTGAATCAAGAAGAACAAACGTCTTTCTGATCCAAGTATTGTAATCTGAACTCATTCCACAATGAGAATTCCTCCAACACCAGGTCTCGGGTGTCTGCCGTAGCAACATAAATATGGCCAAATCACGCTAGTCGACAATATGTTAATGTAATATTCATATATTTGATCATCATGTAAAACTGTCTCAGCGTGATTTCTTAATCCGAAAAGTCAATTTTCTCTATACAGCAACCATTCGAATAGAGTAACACTTTTTTCCTTGTGTTTTGTTAGGAGAGTCTGCAAATCCTAAGCCGTCGAATATTTTGTAGTAATACTCGTATATGCGAATTGCTTTTCAACACACGATGCACAATCACTCAGATTAAATATTTTATTCTTATGACTAAATAGAAATTAACTTAGCTGTAGTTAATCTCCACGGAATTTTCTTAATAGAACTGGTACTGTGAAATCCTGCGATGAACGACCCTAGTGACATTTAACTGTGGGCCACAGAGCAGTTTGGAAAGACAGATATAAAGGCGAGATGAGATAAGAGGGAACAGCTGAGGTGGTCTGAGCTCATGTGTTCTCTTGTCAGATGATTTGCCGCTTCTCTTTAATTCTGTGTGACCTGGGTGATCACTTTTTCCTGGCTTGATTACATCGTATATGGTATTCTGCGTGTGAAGAGAGATTATAAGGGCTCCAGACAGCACAGTCGCTCCTATCTTTTGCCAAGCGTTACGTGTGTTTAGTCTGTACTAAGCTATTAGATTGATCTGAAAGAAATAGAATACTGTGGCTTATAAAGAAATGCTAAGATCAGTTGCTGGAGGAATGTTATTTTATAACTGAAGAATGTAAAAAGCGGTTAGCTTAATTGAAGAATGCTGTTTACATACGTAATGTGTGGAAGTAACTGATTTGATGGAATGGATGCTCTCCCATTTGTGTACTTACTGTGTTGGCATGATTAGCTATTCTTCGGAGGTGTATTCACTGGAAAACGTATGAGACATGAATACATTTTATTCTAAAAAATTTATGTTATTTTTTTCAATTTGTCATCTTCCTGTTCTCCCAGTTATCAACCGTTCCTATTGATATTTCATTAACAATGGTCAACGAACTATTTTCTGTAGTTACGTATGAGATTTTCTCTGTTTTAAATGAAGATGATTTATTGGAAAGCTAAACGTGTTTCCTTGTATGATAGATCAGAAACTGATGCTGCATGAAGGGAGACTATTATAGGTACAAGAATTTATGTTTCAGGACAGACTGCAAAGGCAGACATACTTTTACAATATGGGAATTATTACTAAATTTCAGCTCATTGAAATCTGATGATTACTGTCTCCAGTTTGTTCACAGCTAAAGAACGATTACAAAGCTATACCGTACTTTGAAAAGAGTAGTGTCGAAATCACGTAAGTACGACGTGGTTGTCCAATACACAGTGAAATAATGTATGGCTGTAACTTTGTCTTGGGAATCTTTCATTTGGTCCCTGGTTTCATAGAAGAACAACAATACAGGAATTGTGAGTGCTCCTTGATGTAAAACACTTTTTGTTGTTTATTTACTTATTTATTCCACAAACTCGTTTCAGGGACAAATATCGCCATAGTCAGTGAGTTCTTTAAGTCTTATCTATTGTACGATACAGCATGGTTTAAAGAATTGTTGCCGCTGTTTACGGTATATTTTGAGTGTTTTTTCTGTTGCCGTTTTTCTCTGCATACATCGTGTGATCTATAAGTTCGGTGGGCGGCTAGCAGCTAATTTTATACACAGAAAAGTAGAACTTTGGCTCTTCGTTTATGATCCAAAACATTAAATAAGTAAATAACCACCCAAAAGCGATTTGCCTAAAGGCGGACTCACAATTCCCATATTGTTGTTTTTCTATGCAAACTCTGTCCAAATGGAAGAGTTCCAAGATAAAGGCACAAATATATTCCACTGTGTGTCAGACAACCCCACTGTCAGCACGTGTTTCCGACACGACTGTTCTCAAAGTACGGCATACCTTTGTGATAGTCTTTTAGCTGTAAATACAGTGGAGATAGTAATCATCAGATATGTATGAGCTGAAAGTTTTTTGATTCGACAATGGTGCTTCAAGATTCTTTCACTGTTACGATACACTGTACAGAGGGCCATTGTATGTTTGTTTTCGAAACAAAATCAGGAGCGTAGTTGCTTACAGAAGTGGTTGTCTCTTAGTGCTACTAATTTCAACATTAATGTGAATTGCAGACTTTGTGGACAGTAGATCAAGTTGATACCTTTCAAACTTTTCTCTCATAAAATATTCTGTTCCTTTTTTTTAATTTGCTTATTTACTCGTGTGTCCAATATACAGTTTACGTATTATATACAGATCTGAGCGTCACTGTCACCAATGCTAATCCTGTTTTGGATACATGTCTATCGGCGACTGGAATGGTGTCGAGCCTATTGTTTACTTTCATTACTGTCGTTATGCAGAACAATTTTGGAAATTTGTGGTAAGTTCCTACGGGACCAAACTGTTGAGGTCATCGTCCCTAGGCTTACACACTACTTAATCTAACTCACGCTAAAGACAACACACAAACCCATGCCCGAGGGAGGACTCGACTTAAAGGGGGGGAGCCGCGTGGCCCCCTTCAGGGCGCCACAGACCGCGCGGCTACGCAGAGCAGCACTTTTTTCTCTACATGGACGAAGCAGGACTGTACGTGGTTACCGCTTTGAGATTATAATTTGCGAAGCATAACAGCTGCCTTTCGCGAGTAATTCGCTTTGCTAAACGGTTTCTTTTTGCTCCATGTCGCATTTTGCCAGAGGTAGCTCGGATGTGCCAAGAAAATGTTGCCACTACATGGTATTTGGCGAGAGCGGACAGCTTCCAGACACCGTTACGTTGTAGCTGTACGAGTAGTTTGCGAAGCCGTGAGGTGTGCAGGGAGAGGCTCCAGCAGGCGAGTCTTATTAAGGGGGAACTAAAGGGCGACGGTCGAAATAACTCGAAATCTTTTATTACGCATTCGAATGAATATACATTGTAGAATTATCCCCTGAAATATTATGCGAGAACTCCAAAAAGTAACGATTCTGTGAACGTTTGAAGCCGACCGTGCACGGCACGCCTCGGCTTTAGAGAAGTGGTTGCCGCAAGTCGTTATCGATGCCACCACCCCTATTTATACCGACCTGAGTAAACCGGATTTGCTGGGGTGGTGCTTGGGCGATTTTACTCAATTTTTGAATGAAAGTTTACGTAGTCTCATTTGGAGATTTCGAAAATAACATTCAGCTGAAGCGAAGCTGTCAACATTGCTTCAAATTTGGTCGCATGTCTATTCAATGTAGGCCATACTGCAATAATGCACGTAGCAAATAGCGATAAAATCAAAATGGGTGATGAAATGTTCCGATTCTGTGAAGACAGAGACGCCAGCAGCGAAGTGCTCGGCAACGAAAAGGGCTTCGAGAACGAGAATGAAGGCTTATCAAGTTGAAGTAGCAGAAAGCGGCCCTCCACTAGTCGGAATGATGGTTTTTATGGACCAGGAATCTATGATATCCTGTAAGTAGGAGAGTCGTCATTTTTTTATGTGAGAAACACTGGTAAAATCTTAAACGCGTTTGTTCTCAAAACCATGTTTGTCGTCACTCATGGTTTAATTTTTATCCGATTTTAATGATTTTTTGTTTCCTTCAAATCAAATGGAATTGTCTTTACTTCATCGGGTTTTTATGTTGATACTTATTATAATTTTCGGCTAAAAACGAGGGGTCCTAAATTTGCCATATTTTTTAAATATTTAATTTCGCCATAAACCTTTTCTTCTTTTTGCACGATGGACTGAAATTACGTCCCTAAGGATCCCCGGACTTACAGACATAACCGTCGGTCTACCTCCTTTCAGAGCTGCTCGGGAGAATTAAAAGTAGACAGTGAAGATGTTAATATTTTTCAATAAAAATACGAATAAAAACTTGAATGTACGCTTTATTTATTGCAGCAAGCCCCGTTCGTCTACTACAGTCCTGAATTCTAGCACTGTTGTCGTCTGTCGCGCACCAGCTCGTCATCACATACATCATGCAAAATTGTGGTATACGCCGGGCTTGGCCAGAACTGAAATTGGCAGAAGTGAGGGTATCAGGTTAAGAAAAATTACTATTTTTGTCGAGAGTTTGGCAAGACGTGAATCTTTTACATTAACACAGCTTCCACGAGATGGTTAGCACAACGGAAAAAGTGCAGAACGTTAATCGGGGGTCGTGGATCGCATTCCTCTGCTTAAACATTTTATTTTCAATTTTCGCGATACTTACACATCAAATAAACGGAAATAATGCACAATACATTTTTTTTGTTAATACTTTCATAAGACGACTGAAAAGCAAATGCAAAGGAAAAGTTGGCGGAAGAGTAAGTGCCAAATTATATGAGGAATGTCTTCACTACTGCATCAATCTGCGAAATTTATAACAGTATTGTACAAAACATTTTTGACGGCTTTGATGTAGCATTGCGTGCAGGCTAACAAATTTATTCTGTAAACTCACTAGTGGGGAGAACAATATTAAAAATTCACGTTTACGGGATAATATTTTTCAAGATGAAGAAAGCTTACCGTCATGTAGTATTAAAGCGATTTGCACCACAGGTGCACTTACTAGTGCAACCCTGCGATCCCTATTTTCATCATCAAGTAAATGATTTGATCAAAAAGCCATAAACCTGCTCTTACCTCAGAAAACGAATCACACTCTGAGAAGACTGCATCAAAAACTACTCCATCGTCAATATTTGGCGACATCATGCGTTAACCGTGGTTGGGTATCACACTGTGAGATGAGAGAGAACCTTCCATGAAATACATTAAAACCATCATATGCCTGTAAAACCTAGGTTCTTATAACCTGCGCAAAATGTCAGCAAAATTAATGCTTCACATGTTTTTATGATAGATATCACCACAGCAAGTATAAACCATCAACTGTAAAATAACAAAAGGATCCAATTATATTTACGAAGTGTTGTGCATGAAACTTCCTGGCAGATTAAAACTGTGTGCCGGACCGAGACTTGAACTCGGGACCTTTGCCTTTCGCGGGCAGTTGTGCATGCCTTGCAATCCTCTCTTGGAAATCTAGTAGGACTCCTAATTTTCCGTTGTCATTTCCTTGCTATGAAAATATTAATGAATACAAATTATTGAGCATTATTTCTATTTATTTGCAGTGGGCCAGCCAGAGTGGCGGTGCAGTTCTAGGCTCTACAGTCTGGAACCGCGAGACCGCTACGGTCGCAGGCTCGAATCCTGCCTCGGGCATGGATGTGTGTGACGTCCTTAGGTTATTTAGGTTTAAGTAGTTCTAAGTTCTAGGGGACTGATGACCTCAGTAGTTGAGTCCCATAGTGCTCAGAGCCATTTTATTTGCAGTGTAAGCAACAAGAAATAGAAAATGAAGAAAAATAAATGTTTCCGCATAAAGACTCAATCCCACGATCCTCAGATTACGGCTCTAAACGCTTTACACTTTGACATCTGCTTGCTGGAAAGCACGTTAACTGAAATTCTTGATGCCTCCCGACCATTGTGTTATTTCATTTTCTGTTTCTTTCCCTTTTTTGAACTAGAATTCCAGGTTTCGCTAGCTCCTTCGGACGATGGAACATCCAAAGTGTCTTCCTGAAATTTTAAAGGAGATTCCGTTTGTAGTTCGTCCGAAAAGTAAGCGTCGACAAAATAAGCGTCGGCAAAATAAGCGTTAGCATCTCATGGCTTGAACGCTTCATCTGGAACGCGGGTAATAAAAGGCACCGCACAGAAAATTGGAAAATAGCTGCTTGTATCTGGGGTTGCGGACGAATGCGCAAAGTCGATCATTAAGGTACTTCCTAAAGCCCAGTTCCGACTTCTCGTCGGCGCCAAAATGGTAGGGGACCAGATTAATTTTCGTTGCGCGGTAATGAATCACATCCGGGAATAAAAGTGTCTGCAAAGTTGTTTTAACGGGTGTTTGTACGGTGAGGAAAGCAATATGAGCTGCGCGAGCCTGCAGACGTCAGATGACGGATCACATGAGAATCAGTTTGCGTCTGTGACGTCTACACCGTAGTGAACATATAAGGGCGTGTCAGCGAGGCGGATATGCTGAAAACTAAATTGGTTAACCTGTTTGCCATTGAGGCTGATATACCAGGTGGATTGGACGCTGGTGTCAAGAAAGCGTGCACCCACCCGCCGGCCGCTGTAGCCGAGCGCTTTTAGGCGTTATAGTCTGGAACCGCGCGACGGCTACGGTCGCAGGTTCGAATCCTGCCTCGGGCATATCCTTAGGTTAGTTAGGTTTAAGTAGTTCTAAGCTCTAGGGGACTGATGACCTCAGAAGTCCCATAGTGCTCAGGGCCATTTTAACCATTTTTTGCATCCACCTCTTTCCCCACACGGTGTTATATCATCTGAGAAAATTTTGGTCAGTAGGGTTGGGGGACGGATGCTTTCTTAATACTCGTTTACAGTTTTTCTTCAGAGTAATCATGGAAGTGGTAAGTAGTGGAGGATGAAACGTAATTCCAGAAAGAAATGCTAAAAATGGTGAAACGGCAATGGAACGTCTGATAACATGACAAGGGTGACATGGAGACCCCACATATTCACGAAAAGCAATCCAGTGAGGCTCGTAACGGCAGCACACTTTCAGTTGAGAGATAACGGATAGTGCTGTAACTCTGTCTGGTACATGAACTAAGCCAAACTCACCACGATCTCTTGGGCGGCCAAGGATGGAGCATTGAAATTTAAGTAACATCCCAGTACAGAGAAAACAACCCATTGCCATCAACCTATGGTGGGCGAAGGCAATTGGGACCGGGAACACTTGTGCAGCATGAGGGATGCGAGAGGTGTGGTGGACATTCACGTATTGTGCACGCTATACATTGTCGAGAGTTCTGAGCTGGTGATCCACAAGACCTGGCCTGATCGTTTGGAGGAGACGTCTACTGTTTGTTGCCGCCGAAAGACAGAGACCATTTATAAAAGCAATGCCAAAACAGGGGACGCTGGTGGCCCCAATTAGTGGAGTGACACATCTCTGAGGTAGGCTCTCACCAATGAGTGGAACCTGCGATTTGGAAACATCAAGAGAACTGCCAGATGCCTCCCCATACATCGCCACCCATATCAAAGCGTTACGGACATCATCTTCACTGTATAGGTAGAGGATAAGATCGTCAGCATAGGCCGTGCAACAGAAGTGGCCCACCAGACGTTGGCGAAGTCCACAGGGGAACATTTTTAACGCCAAAGCACAAAATATTGTGGAAATTCGGAAATGCTATCAGATATAGCGCCTGATTATTCCAGGCGCGGTGAGACGACGGAGGACTGTCTTTAAAAAGATGTGGTCGACACCGTCGAAAGTCTGACGGAAGTCAAGAGACGCCAGTGTACCATATAGATGTTGCAGTCTGACAAGTGTGCAAATGGCTGTATGAAATGTTGTTGTCACCACCCAGTGAAATTTGATCAAGGGACGTGACATATGTTGCTGCTTTCTTGAGTTGTGATGCCAACAAACAGATGACAATATTCATGTCGCTTTGAATTGATTGGTGGGCCAGTATTCACTGATCGGGGAATCGCCCATATGGCTTAGGAACCGGGATGATGACCCCATCGAGGAGAGAGGCTGTGACTGCAGTTGTCGGGGACATCAGTTTGCGACGGATGGAAGTCCAAGTAGGTCTACAGATAGCTAAAACATATGCAAAATTCGAGTCAGAGGCCGTCATTTCCTGGAGACTTATTGGCAGCTCACCGCAGTTGCGTCTTCCTGCAGTTCTTAAGCCACGTCTTCTGCCACAGTGTTGACAGTGAGTGCCGCTACCTCCTCAATTAAGGTCGGCGTAGCCGTCACTGATGACAGTTAGTGCCAACAACTGACACGTCTTGCAGACGCAATCCAAGAACAACGACCTGGAAGACTGGACGAAGTGATGTTCCTCCACGGTAACCCTCGCCAGCGTTCTGCTAGACTGACAAAAAACACCATACAGGACTTCGACTGGGAAGTCACTTTGCATCCACCGGATTGACCTCATCTTGCTATAAAGTTTTCACATTTTCCGCCCTTCAAGGGACTTCCTTTCTGTATGAAAATGTGTTCTGAACAAGAGTCAATGAGTGCTTCACCTCAAAACCACGTGATTTCGTGGAATCGAAAGTTTCCCCAGTGTTGTCAGACTGTCGTAAATAGTGAAGGACAATATATTGTTTATGAATAAATGATTTGTTTTGAGTACCTGTTGTATTTATCAAACTTTAAGAAAATCGCTACGAACTTATGCACCATCCTAATAATGTGCAGTGATTTAATTTTGTCTGTTGGATGCGGGGCGCCATGTAAAGGCGTATTTCTCGTTGAATTGCACTTACACACGAAGTATGTTATCATGTTCGTGAATATTGATCATTATAAAGCGTCTGAGTGTATCTGGGATCTTAGAAATTTATTGTCCCTATTACTACCTTTAGTTTAGTGAATCTTCCGTCGTGTTCTTTAATGATTCAAATGGCTCTGAGCACTATGCGACTTAACTTCTGAGGTCATCAGTCGCCTAGAACTTAGATCTACTTAAACCTAACCAACCTAAGGACATCACACACATCCATGCCCAAGGGAGGATTCGAACCTGCGACCGTAGCGGTCGCTCGGTTCCAGACTGCAGCGCCTAGAACCGCACGGCCACTCCGGCCGGCCGTGTTCTTTACCCACAAGTTATGTTTACACTGTAACACCTTTCTCTGAACGCCTCACATTCGTTTAAATAGTCTTCAAAGCTGGGGTGAATTTGGAAAATTGGAAATTTGTGGTAAGTTCCAATGGGACCAAACTGCTGAGGTCATCGGCCCCTCGGCTTACACACTACTTAATTTAACTTAAAGTAACTTACACTAAGGGCAACATGCACACACCCATGCCCGAGGGAGGACTCGAACCTCCGACGGGGGGAGCCGCGCGAATCGTGGCAAGGTACCTTTGACCGCGTGGCTACCCCGTGCGGTCTGGGGTGAATTAATCTGCCTTAAGCAGTAATCACAGATTTATTAAGGAAGAATTTTCTGCTACAATAGTTCAAGGGTTTTCTGATTATTAGATGCTGCGGGATGCATGCAGTAAAACATTTGCATCCTATAAATTCTGACCGTAAGGTAAAATTTAGTTACATATACAGTAGCTGTGTGAAGGCTACAGTGAGGATCCTAAATTCAATTTCATTTTGGTTAACTCTGGTTAACCACCCCTATCCTCACCATCCCTTTTCATTCGTCTAGTGTTTGTGAGAGTCTTTTCCATTCCGAAACTTCAATCATTATAGAGAGGCTGCTTGTGAGAGAGATTAGTTTCAGAAAGTTAGATTTCATGGCATAAAACCAGCACCACAATCTCTTATAAACCGCCCCGTTGGATGTTAATTAAAGGAGGGCAAGCTTTTAATTTCCTTTCGCCACTTAAATATCGGCTGTGACACCGGTTAATTCATGTTTCAAGGAAACTGCTGAGCCACGATAGATTCGCTGCATCACCTGGAGCGCGTTAGAGCTTGTTTTTTTTCGTTACTGTGCTAAAGTTGTCTATCACAGAGAATCGTATCCGGCGGTCTATTAACGCAACCATAAAATGTAGTTATCATTTTGAGATGTAACAGAGCTCTCTCTGTCATTTGTAGTTACAATCACTTTCGCAGAATAACTCATAATGATTTCAGTATGTAACAAATTCATTGCTTGTTCGCTGATTTAAAAATTTATTTATTTAACGTTTTGCTAGTATTACGTAAACCTAGGAAAACTTCTTTTCGTTAACAACATATTTAGTACTATTTAACACACAGGAAAAATAAGAGTTAAAATTAAATTTACAGTACTTTCCAAACAGAGACAGTCACAGACATACAATGAAGGGAAAAAAATCGCAACACTAAGAAGTTGTGTAACGGAAAAGAAATTGAGTAGGCGTGTTTTACATCTTAAAGCTGATATCTATTCAAATTTCGCTCCAGTCCGTAAGAAGTGCTCTGGTAGCGTGAATACGAGCATGCAAACTAGGTTTAATTTAAATACACCCCGGTCATGAGCATTAGTTACTTTTGAGTTTGGACGTGGTTAGTTGATGTTAGTCGGGAATGCCTTTAAGACGACAAGGTTTCTATTATCAACAACTCACTGAGTTTGAACGATGTCGTGTAATATGGCTACGGAAAGCTGGATGTTCCTTCTGCCATACTGCAGAAAGACTTGGCAGGAACATGGGCACTGTACAGTACTGATGGCAGCGGTGCTAACGAGAATGTACAGTCGCAAGGAGACCGGGCTCCAGACGGCTACGTCGCCCTTTTGAGAGGGAATACCAGAGTCCTGAAAGTCTCTTCGGGTTTGCTGCTGGACTCTAAAATCAGAGTGATTTCCCTAAATCACTCCAGGCAAATGCCGGGATGGTTCCTCTGAAAGGGCACGGCCGACTTCCTTCCCAATCCTTCCCTAATCCGATGAGACCGATGACCACGCTGTCTGGTCTCCTTTCCCAAACCAACCAACCAATCAACCTAAAATCAGAGTGTTTGGCGTGTGGCTCTGGTACTGCATTCTGCAGCAGCAATTTGAGTAGCAGTTGGCATCACAGTGACTCAACAAACGGTTCCAAACCGGTTACTTCAAGGAAGCTCCGATCCAGACACCCTGTACTGCGCATTCCACTAACCCCCAAGCAGCACCATTTGCGTCTCCATTTGTGTCAGGCGAGAGCTCACTGCAGGATATCGTGGAGGTCTGTTGTGTTTTCAGATGAAATCGAGTACTGCCTCGGGGCCAGTGACAGCCGTGTTTGGCTTACAAGGAAGCCATTTGAGGGCCGGCAGCCAACCTCTCTGTGTGCTAGACACACTGGACCTGCTCGTGGAGTTATGGTCTTTGGCGCGCTTCGTAGTACAGCAGGAGCACATTCGTAGCTGTCCCAAGCATACTCAACGGAAATTTATGTGTCAGTTTAGTGATTCGACCTGTTGTTCTGCCATACATGAACAGCATTGCAAAGGGTGTTTTCGAACCGGATAACACTCACCAACATGCCACTTTTGTAACCCAGCGTTCTATTCAGTGTGTCGACTTATGGCCTTGGCCTGCTCAGTCATCAGATCTGCCTCCAGTCGACAACTCCAGCGTCACCCACAAACAGCAGTAACCTTTATTGACCGACCAAGAGCAACAGGCATGGAATTCCATCCACAAACTGGCATGTGGCACCTGTACATCACAATGCATGCACGTTCCTATGTTTGCATTGAACATTAAGGCAGATACACCGGTTATTAACGAACCAGCATTTCACATGTGGAATGTGTTACGTCGTGCTTACACTAACCTTGTGACATTGTAATGTTAATCACTTAAATAAGTTACATGTACAAATGTGCTACCGAGGTTTCATTACTCTACATTTATTATTTATTTATTGTTGAAATTGTTTCCCTTAGTTTAAACCCAACTGCTGAATATATTGAATTCGTATCGATGCCATCAGGAACTCGTCCGGGTATCCGGGAAATAATCGCTTTGAGCACGCACGTCCGATATGCTGAAAAGTGCTGACGCCCACCTGCATTGAACTGCTCCGGTTACTTTCCAACCATAAAATTTACTTCCATACAGTCACCTTAAGACCATACTTCTTTCGTCTCGCTCCCTTTTCATGTATCTGTACCGTCGATTACAATGTCAGCTTAGCCCTTTTGCTGTGTGGCTTCCCCTGATCAAACTTTAGGAGAGCGACTGCGAAGACTCGCGAAATTCTGCCGTCTTTATGGAGGGCGTTATTTCAACTTTCAGCGACTTCCACAGCGGAGCTGACGGAAAGGCCGTTTGTTCCTGCGTGAGGAAAAGTGGTCGGTGGTAACTTTGCGAGGCGTTTTGCAGCAGACGAATTCTCTCTGTAGCGTTACTAGAATTCGAAAAATATTCAATATGCAATGAATAATGAGAAAGTACAGCAACGATCCACAAATTAATTTTAAGCTAGTTTATTCAAAAAGTACTGTCGGCGGTTCCAAATATTTCACAGTCATCAGACGGTGGTTGGTTGCTGTACACCATCAATTTATTTCAAATAAGAGCCATTTTCTCCAACCTTGTCTTCATTTGACAAAACAGCATTTTCCGTATGCGCCAGTAAATACATTCTTTGCGTCAGCTTTAGCTGCTGTTGACAGTTGCAGTGGTAGTAAACGAGTGCTTAACACTGACTTAACGTCACGTGCTGACAGTGTTAGCTAACAGACAGAGACAGCGCAGGGACGATGCGGTGTTTGTGGTTTTCATCACAGCTACCAATCAAAACCGCGTACAGTGAAATGCGTTTCGAGTATGTTTGCTCGTTCCCAGATGTTAATTATATACTTAGTTAATTATAGATTCCAATTACTAATGAGATTAAATCCTCTGATGTACCAGGAAGTGCTAACATACTTTAGATGACTCAATATGATTAATTGCCACAATTTGGTTCAATAATTAATAGGCACCTAACGATTGCTGATGCGCCAACACGCGCAGCAGTGTAACAACAATTATGAAAGGAATGTATGATTGTGACTGGCAAAATGAATAAGTGTTTGGCGTATATCAGTAAAAGACACGGTTTATCTGTTCAGCTAGCACAGTCATAATTAAACCCGTGTGGGGTTTGCAGTTGCTAAATTCGACGGTTGTAGAATATCTGTTGCAGCTGTGCTTCATAGTAACTTTAAATGCACACAAATACCGTTGTGGTTTTCATACTACCTCCACTTCCGGAAAACAAAAACATTTCCACTTCTTTTTGTGGCCCAGACGAGTTACGGCACCTATGCACCATTTTCAGACGGTCTTGCTTTATGTCTCCCAAAATATGATAAAACTTCAATTGCTTCGGTGTTATTATTTTAAAAACAAAATTTATGGCTCTATAAAGAAGACAACAACATTGCACTTTGCTAAATCCAAGTATTAAACGATTTACTTGAATGTGAACGCCGGCCGGAGTGGCTGTACGATTCTAGGCGCTACAGTCTGGAGCCGAGTGACCGCTACGGTCGCAAGTTCGACTCCTGCCTAGGGCATGGATGTGTGTGATGTCCTTAGGTTAATTAGGTTTAATTAGTTCTGATGACCTCAGAAGTTAAGTCGCATAGTGCTCAGAGCCATTTGAACCATTTTTTGAATGTGAACAACAACACCATATGAAGGTTTTGTGTCTACTGTACCAACACATAAAACAAGTACATATTGAACTACATTTTCAAAGAAATAAACTAACACAAACAAAATAATACAGGACTAAGCCATTTACAGGAGTAAGCCATGCAGTCAGTCAGGGATGCACAAACTCAGCTGGAATTCATTTGAGAGCATACACATGGGCCAAAGAGTAAGAAATATCAATATATATATAGTTCCGCGAAAACACGCATTCTCTTTGTTTAAAAAATATTACGAGGTCCACCTTTGCCCTCAATTCTACTGAAGATAAACATAACATGACACATACTGCACACAACCAACAAACGCTGCCTCCTGACCAAGAAAGACTAGTAAATGAACATATTCGAAGAAATTTATTCCCACATTTGTACAGCTCTTAAACGATCACTTAACCAACAGAGTAGTTTACAAGGAATTTTTGTAAACTGCTTATAAATTCTACGCATTAGGTTCAAACCAGGTAAAAACATTATAGTAATAATAAAGAAGATTGTAAATTACTGTTCCCCTCGCAAAATGACAATTTAGTGACTGTGTTTAATGTAAGTCATTTACTTCTTTCCTTATTCATCCTAAAATATTATTCCAATGTGTCAGCCTAAAAAGAAAGGACACACGATGCCATTTAATTAATATGCAATATAATTTAGGTCCCCCCCTGGAACCATGGACCTTGCCGTTGGTGGGGAGGCTTGCGTGCCTCAGCGATACAGATGGCCGTGCCGTAGGTGCAACCACAACGGAGGGGTATCTGTTGAGAGGCCAGACAAACATGTGGTTCCTGAAGAGGGGCAGCAGCCTTTTCAGTAGTTGTAGGGGCAACAGTCTGGATGATTGACTAATCTGGCCTTGTAACATTAACCAAAACGGCCTTGCTGTGCTGCTACTGCGAACGGCTGAAAGCAAGGGGAAACTACAGCCGTAATTTTTCCCGAGGACATGCAGCTTTACTGTATGATTAAATGATGATGGCGTCCTCCTAGGTAAAATATTCCGGAGATAAAATAGTCCCCCATTCGGATATCCGGACGGGGACTACTCAAGAGGACGTCGTTATCAGGAGAAAGAAAACTGGCATTCTACGGATCGGAGCGTGGAATGTCAAATCCCTTAATCGGGCAGGTAGGTTAGAAAATTTAAAAAGGGAAATGGATATGTTAAAATTAGATATAGTGGGAATTAGTGAAGTTCGGTGGCAGGAGGAACAAGACTTTCAATCAGGTGATTACAGGGTTATAAATACAAAATCAAATAGGGGTAATGCAGGAGTAGGGTTAATAATGAATAAAAAAATAGGAGTGCGGGTTAGCTACTACAAACAGCATAGTGAAACGCATTATTGTGGCCAAGATAGACACAAAGCCCATGCCTACTACAGTAGTACAAGTTTATATGCCAACTAGCTCTGCAGATGACAAAGAAATTGAAGAAATGTATGATGAAATAAAAGAAATTATTCAGTTTGTGAAGGGAGACGAAAATTTAATAGTCATGGGTGACTGGAATTCGAGTGTAGGAAAAGGGAGTGAAGGAAACATAGTAGGTGAATATGGATTGGGGGGAAGAAATGAAAGAGGAAGCCGCCTTGTAGAATTTTGCACAGAGTATAATTTAATCATAGCTAACACTTGGTTCAAGAATCATAAAAGAAGGTTGTATACCTGGACGAATCCTGGAGATACTAAAAGGTATCAGGTAGATTATATAATGGTAAGAGAGAGATTTAGGAACCAGGTCTTAAATTGTAAGACATTTCCAGGGGCAGATGTGGATTCTGACCACAATCTATTGGTTATGAACTGCAGATTGAAACTGAAGAAACTGCAAAAAGGTGGGAATTTAAGGAGATGGGACCTGGATAAACTGAAAGAACCAGAGGTTGTACAGAGTTTCAGGGAGAGCATAAGGGAACAATTGACAGGAATGGGGGAAAGAAATACAGTAGAAGAAGAATGGGTAGCTCTGAGGGATGAAGTAGCAAAGGCAGCAGAGGATCAAGTAGGTAAAAAGACGAGGGCTAGTAGAAATCCTTGGGTAACAGAAGAAATATTGAATTTAATTGATGAAAGGAGAAAATATAAAAATGCAGTAAATGAAGCAGGCAAAAAGGAATACAAACGTCTCAAAAATGAGATCGACAGGAAGTGCAAAATGTCTAAGCAGGGATGGCTAGAGGACAAATGTAAGGATGTAGAGGCTTGTCTCACTAGGGGTAAGATAGATACTGCCTACAGGAAAATTAAAGTGACCTTTGGATAGAAGAGAACCACTTGTATGAATATCAAGAGCTCAGATGGAAACCCAGTTCTAAGCAAAGAAGGGAAGGCAGAAAGGTGGAAGGAGTATATAGAGGGTTTATAGAAGGGCGATGTACTTGAGGACAATATTACGGAAATGGAAGACGATGTAGATGAAGATGAAATGGGAGATAAGATACTGCGTGAAGAGTTTGACAGAGCACTGAAAGACCTGAGTCGAAACAAGGCTCCGGGAGTAGACAACATTCCATTAGAACTACTGATGGAATTGGGAGAGCCAGTCATGACAAAACTCTACCATCTGGTGAGCAAGATGTATGAGACAGGTGAAATACCCACAGACTTCAAGAAGAATATAATAATTCCAATCCCAAAGAAAGCAGGTGTTGACATATGTGAAAATTAACGTACTATCAGTTTAATAAGTCACAGCTGCAAAATACTAACGCGAATTCTTTACAGACGAATGGAAAAACTGGTAGAAGCGGACCTCGGGGAAGATCAGTTTGGATTCCGTAGAAATGTTGGAACACGTGAGGCAATACTAACCTTACGACTTACCTTAGAAGAAAGATTAAGAAAAGGCAAACCTACGTTTCTAGCATTTGTAGACTTAGAGAAAGCTTTTGACAACGTTAACTGGAATACTCTCTTTCAAATTGTGAAGGTGGCAGGGTAAAATACAGGGAGCGAAAGGCTATTTACAATTTGTACAGAAACCAGATGGCAGTTATAAGAGTCGAGGGACATGAAAGGGAAGCAGTGGTTGGGAAGGGAGTAAGACAGGGTTGTAGCCTCTCCCCGATGTTGTTCAATCTGTATATTGAGCAAGCAGTAAAGGAAACAAAAGAAAAATTCGGAGTTGGTATTAAAATTCATGGAGAAGAAATAAAAACTTTGAGGTTCGCCGATGACATTGTAATTCTGTCAGAGACAGCCAAGGACTTGGAAGAGCAATTGAATGGAATGGACAGTGTCTTGAAAGGAGGATATAAGATGAACATCAACAAAAGCAAAACAAGGATAATGGAATGTAGTCTAATTAAGTCGGGTGATGCTGAAGGAATTAGATTAGGAAATGAGGCACTTAAAGTAGTAAAGGAGTTTTGCTATTTAGGGAGCAAAATAACTGATGATAGTCGAAGTAGAGAGGATATAAAATGTAGACTGGCAATGGCAAGGAAATCGTTTCTGAAGAAGAGAAATTTGTTAACATCGAGCATAGATTTAAGTGTCAGGAAGTCGTTTGTGAAAGTATTTGTGGGGGGTGTAGCCATGTATGGAAGTGAAACATGGACGATAACCAGTTTGGACAATAAGAGAATAGAAGCTTTCGAAATGTGGTGCTACAGAAGAATGCTGAAGATAAGGTGGGTACATCACGTAACTAATGAGGAGGTATTGAATAGGATTGGGGAGAAGAGAAGTTTGTGGCACAACTTGACTAGAAGACGGGATCGGTTGGTAGGACATGTTTTCAGGCATCAAGGGATCACAAATTTAGCATTGGAGGGCAGCGTGGAGGGTAAAAATCGTAGAGGGAGACCAAGAGATCAATACACTAAGCAGATTCAGAAGGATGTAGGTTGCAGTAGGTACTGGGAGATGAAGAAGCTTGCACAAGATAGAGTAGCATGGAGAGCTGCATCAAACCAGTCTCAGGACTGAAGACCACAACAACAACAACAACATAATTTAGGTATCATTCTCTTATGCTACGCAGTCAGTTCTCCACTACACCAATAATCTTTTATGTCGATTGTTAATACAATCATTTCATTTTAAGAAAACTAGTGCCACTGCTTAAAGGATTTACTGCTTTATTTTTCCGCATTTGACGCTCGGTATGAAGAGGAATCACAAAGCGACAGAATACGTTTGAATTTATCGACGTTACTTATTTATTTCTCCTTCCGGCTTAAAATTTACCACATGCTTCACGGTTTTTGTTGCCAAACGGGCATAATGTGTAGTTTCAGCTTACCTAACACTGATTCACACGACAAATTTAATTTTGATGGTACCCTTTACTGAAGTATGTACACTCTCTTGAAAAATAGTTTGTGATTCATTGTGCCTTAAAGCACACAACAGAAAACGGCCATTAGGTAATAAATAAGCAAATACGTATGCGGGAAAGGGGCTGGAAAAAGATTTTCATGATTTAAAAAATATCTGACCTGGGACCTCGAATTCCAGCGTACTTACACTATTACCTGCCTCCTGTTCCTACTGGTTCACATTAATGAGCACACCATGTTTGAGTTTTCAGGCTGCGCGTAACCGTTGAACTTGTGTATGCTGTTACGCATACTGGACAATCTCAAAGTCATTAAAAAAATTTCAATAAGTAATAACCTGATTAATGCAATCGTATTATACAAGCTAAAGACTTGTCTGTTTTTTCATGATCTGGGATACATGTACTGTTGGTAATTTTCTGAAATAGGCAATGTTTTACGGGGTCGCTCTGACGAAGTTCTGCGAAATTCCTGACGTGGAACGACTCAGGAGCTAACGTCACGCTGTACATATTAATTTAAATATTTTGACATGTTTCCCTCGCGCAATATGAATACACGCTGTCCGGTAACTGAAAAAAAAAGAACTGACACATTCCATCAGTGCTTTTATAAATACACAAGTGCAGTTCTTGGCCTCGAAGCCTCAGAAACACCAAAATGTGTTTGTAACGTAAACTAGACATCCCAAAAATAGTGGTACGTACGAGCTATTCCTATACAAAACGAGGCGTCGTACCACAGGAGGCATTTGAGCGATCATCTATTCTAGTTATAAGCAAGGAACTTCGGTAACACAAAAAAACGAAAAACAAAATATCAGCATAATAGGGCCAACAATGCGACGAAGACAACAAATGTTTGCATGTTCCTTAATGTGAATCAGCTCAACGTGAAAAAGATAATTCATTCTGTAACCGCAAGTAAAGTTAAACGCTTATCATTTTATCGTCAGACTCCACTGTACGTGATACAGTCAACTTGAAACACCGAAGTACAATCGTATGTCACAACATGCTTGGCGACAGGCAGGCTGTGACACTGAGATAGTTCAAAATTTCTCTCGTGGTAAGACACACAGGTTTGCATCAGAACTTCTCATCACTGTTTTTCAAACGAGAGATTTTCATCCTCAATACATCTTCGTGCAGTTCTGAGAGTTCGAGTCACGCACTTCCCTGGTCAGTGGTTGTACAGGTCCATTTTTTCCATCGTCTACGAAAGCAAGCAAGAGGTCAATGAAAGGATACGGAACAAAATAGTTTAACAAACTTATGTCCCGAAACGCATGGTTTCCATGCTAGAGACCATTTCTTCAGTCATACATGATTACAAAGACTGCTGTCTAGTAAGTGCTGTACCATGCATCCAGTGACAGTATGTATTGACAATAGTTTCCATATGCCTCAACGCGTGCGTGTACGCGCCGTAGCATGTTCTGCCTCATAGTTTCACATCGGCCAGGCTGCACCTGAAGAGTGTCAAAGGGAGAACGAATACGCTGCTCCAGTGTCTCCATATCTGCTGTGGGCTTTGCATGCACGATACATCTGAGGTGGCACCACAATCATAAATCGCATGGTTTGAGATTCAGTGAACCAGCAGGCCATTCAAATAGACAACCTTGTCCTTTCCATCGACCAGGAAAGACACAATTAAGATGCAACCGGACGTTAACGGCGACGTGGGCTGGATCACGACATAACCCTTTGAATCGTCAATGGCACTTCTTCCAACAGTGGAGGAACCGTCACCCGCAAAAAATGTTAAATTTCCGGTCTGGCAGGCGATGTGGAAGGAAGACTGTTCAGAAAATACGGTCGCCAATTATCTCGGCCCACACATTCCGGCTGCACATATGCTGATGATCCACTGTGACTACACCATAGGGGTTCTGCATACCACCCCACATATGACTGATAAGAAAGTTGAAGATATCAGTCAACCTAAAGGTGGTGTCATCTGTGAATAGTATGGATGCCATAAATACCGGAATCGTGGTTGCTTGGTGAAGAAATCAGTGACAAAACGGCTTCCGATGTGGAAAGTCTGTCTCTAGTAAGCCCTGCACACGCTGTAAGTAATATGGGTGGTAACAAATGTCTTGGAGAAAGCTCCACACAGTCGTCTCCCTTACACTATATTAATGGGCCATCTACCTGGCACTGACTCGGTGGTCCCCTTCCACAGATTTAATAACATTTTCCTCCAAGCCGGTGTCCGAAGATTTTGGGTATGTCATTCACTATTTCCTGCTTCCTGAAACAACTCTGGCTCAGACAAACTGCGAAACACAGTTGCAAACATTGAATGCTGTGATTGTTGTCGAAGGGGCATGTCTACTGATAAAACCTTGCTGCCCTCCGTCAGTTGCCATTTGCCTTTCAGTAAGTAAACACGAATACGGAACCATTGCGTATGACGCTACATCACATCCACTACCAGGTGAGTCATCAAGAGAAGTGTATCGGACAGACCATTATCTAGTACTATGGCAGGAGAGAGCGCCAGAGCATGACGTATGAGGAACAGTACCACCCTGTAGGAGGAAACATAGCACGCTATAAATGTGGCTGCATGATAGAGCGCGTATTAGTCCGCGGGCTCCGTAACAATGTATGATTGAATAAATGGTCTCTAGTATGGAAACCATGCATTTCCGGCCGTAAGTTCATTAGAGCTCTTTTGTTCCGTATCCTCTCATTGAAGAACCCCTAGAAATTGTACACGGTGGAGAAAATCACCCTGTACATATCTACAAAATTTATTTTAGTCAGGAAGATAACATGCTGAACTTGCGCTGACCAAAGACAACATGACTCCTCCTGGACTTACTTTATCGTGCCCGGAGAATTCCTTTTAATGTTCTTAAGCCCAATATCGAGGCAAGTCCAGAGCTATTTTGCTGTCTAGATATCGGTCGTCAAGGGTACATTCCATGAGGAATGTAGGACATTGTAGAACATGTTCCATGTCATGGACTTCACCACTGTCTGGAAAACCTCCATTCATTATTTTATGAAAGAAGACAGGTTCTCTCAGCTCCTACAGATGACGCCACAGCAAAGCGCCCGCTGTAGCACTCACGTATTCCTTCTCCCTGTAGCTTGTGCACATCTCGGGCGTATTCCGGGACCGCCCCTGCGCCCTCGGCCTCGACACACAGACGTAAGCCACTTGAGACGTCTGTGCCGTGCAGGGCACCACTGCTGCCGAGAGAGCTTGTTATTGCATCTGCAGTGGCAGCGGCCTACTGCACCGTGCGTCGTTCATGCGTCACTGGCGCACTACCCTATTCACTGTAAACGTGGAGAACGCCGTCTTCATTTCTATTCAGAGGGTTCGACGAAGCCGGAGAGGCAGCGCTGGTAATCCAATAGAAGCAGAAGCAGCTTTACTCAACTGTGGAACCGTCGCTTCTATACCATACGATTAAATGGTGAAGCACCAGGACGCTTGTGAGTGAAGGTGTCAGAATGTAAGGCGGTAGCACTTTCAGGCCTATCTAGATATTTGTGCCGAAGCAAATTAAGCTATTAAATATAATCAAATGAGACCATAGTTCATGAACATTATGTAGGAACAACGTAACGACTGCGCTGAGCAATTTCTGAGCCCCATATTGTGAAACTACACAAGTGAGGACAGATTAGGACAGATTATTTATACACACATAAAAAAAGTTTTGAATCACCCCAGTTCCCAGAACTCCTGAAGATAGACGTTGACTGTAGATATTGTACCATAGACACAGTCCCTTTGACTGTTCATATTGTACCATAGACACAGTCCCTTTGACTGTTCAGAGATGTCACTAAACCCGCCCAAAGATGTATACAACTATGAATGAGCAGCGCCTGTTAGAAGGTAGGGGTCCGACAACCGATCAGTTCCAGTCATTCCACCAGGAAGGATGTACGTGGTTCGTCTTGTCTGTCGTTCAACCATCCATAGACGGTCAATATCGTGGTTTCTTTCGCGACCGCATTGTTACTTTGTGGCAGGAATGGGTCTCAACAAGGGAAGTATCCAGGCGCCTCGGAGTGAACCAAAGCAAAGTTGTTCGGACGTGGAGCAGATATAGAGAGACAGGGTCGATGACATGCCTCGCTCAGGCCGCCCAAAGGATTCTGCTGCAGAGCATGACCGCTACCTAAGGATTATGGCCCGTAGGAACCCTGACAAAAACACCACCATGTTGAATAATGCGCAATAGGCTGCATGATGCGCAACTTCACTCCCGACGTCCATGGCTAGGTACAACTTTGCAACCACGACATCATGCAGCGCGATATAGATGGGCCCACCAAAATTCAGAATGGACCGCTCAGGATTGGCAGCACTTTCTCTTCACCGATGAGTGCCGCATATGCCTTCAACCAATCGTCGGATACGTGTTTGGAGGCAACTCGGTCAGTCTGTACGCCCTGGACACACTGTCCAGCGAGTGCAGCAAGGTGGAGGTTCCCCACTGTTTTGGGGTGGCATTATGTGGGGCCGACGTACGCCGCTAGTGGTCATGAAAGGCACCGTAGCGGCTATACGACATTGAATGCCATATTCCGACCGATAGTGCAACCATATCGGCAGCATATTGACGAGGCATTCGTCTTCGTGGACGACAATATGCGCCCCCATCGTGCTCATCTTGTGAATAACTTCCTTCACGATAACGACATCGCTCGACCAGAGCGACCAGAATATTCTCCAGACATGAACCCTATCTAACATACCAGGGACAGTTTGAAAAGGGCTGTTTATGCAGGACGTGACCCACCAACCACTCTGAAGGATCTACGACGAATCGCCGTTGGGAATTGGGACAATCTGGACCAAATGTGCCTCGATGATCTTGTGGATAGTATGCCACGACGAATACAGGCATGAATCAATGCAAGAGGACGTGCTAGTGGGTATTAAAGATATCATTGTAACCTGCAATCTGGAGCACCACCTCTGAAGGTCTCGCAGTATGATGGTACAACATGCAATATGTGGTTTCCATGAGAAATAAAAAGGGTGGAAATGATGTTTATGTTGATCTCTATTACAGTTTTCTGTACTGGTTCCGGAACTCTCGGAACAGTCGTGATGCATATCTTTTCTTGATGGGTGTACTATCCAGGTTCCGTGCGTGCTATTTTGCTTTGTCTGTGTTTTACAGTGAATTATGCATTGTCTCAAGGAGCATCCACTACAACAACTTACAGCTGTATGAAATAGTAGAATTGTATTTGCATTTGAAAATACGATCTAACATCAGCTGCACAATTTGTTAATTACATACGAAAATCTGTGCCGGAACTGGATTCGAATCCGGGTTTCCTGCTTTCACACTTGCGTGCTCAGATAGCCGAAGTCTTTTAGGTGACTGCTCGCGTAAGGCAGGAAATCCGGTGTCGACTCCTTATCTGGCACAAATTTTCATACGTCAGTAATAAAATGAGGGAGTGCGTTTACTGTCTATAACGTTTGTAGCAGAGTACAGAGACGCGCAGTATTCGAGGAAGTTTCTATCTACGTAATTATTCAAATAAATAGATAATTAAAAAATTATTGCTAACAAATTATTTGCAGACAGAAAGACTATACTCCTATATGAATGAAAAAACTGTTACTCATTATTAGCAACCTTAGCTAACGAATAACGTAGATAGCCGCTAGAGTTCCTTTGTTTATTTCTCGATCAGTACACAATGTCGTATAAGTCGTGTTTGCTGCTGTGACTGTGTCTAGTTCCTGTTTCATAATTACTTTACGAATGCTTTAAACGAGAAAGCTTGGTAGCTGACCATGGGACTTTATCTCAGGGATGTGATCGTGTCTCACATACGGAGAATATTTTCATGTTTTCGGTCCGTCCTAAACGTTAACGCCGAAATTCCCACTTCCTAAAAGTTATCCGTAAATAAAAAGGATAAATTATTTTTATGAGGAAATGAAGCTGAAACAAGCAATAAACGTAAATAAAGTTCAGTCTCAAAAATAAAATAGGGAGTCAGATTCGTGCACGTACTGGAAGGACGATGCTTAAGGCTGAAACATACGAGAACGAAAAAACAGAAAATAATTTTTCAAGACCTTTACGCAACCAGCCTTTAGTGTTCAGACTCCACAGGGGAGAATCAAGGGATGTGGAATCGTTAGCAACTAGGTGTCTGCTCATGAAGAGGCAACCTCAGAGTGTGCAAGAACAGAACGAAGGTATAGAATTACAACCACTTCAGAGTGACAATGAAGACGCTAATTAGCAGAAGTTGAATTAAATTTTCTTTCCCTATGTAATTATCGACTAAAGTCCTTACCTTATTAATTTTGCTACTGCCAACTCTGATTAGCGGACTTGTTACATTTTGATTCTCACTGAAAGGAACACATTTATTTTGTTGCGTAGGGTAAATATTTCACTAAATAATATAGATTTCATTACTGTCAAAATTATTCATAAAAACTACGTTACTAATATACCTAAATTAAAAAGTGCGTAAATGCCAGATTAGAAAAAGCAAGGCGACGGCTTTGATTCCAGTCAATCGCAGAATTTTTTTTCCTGTTAATTATCTCTTACTTATTCTGTGAAAATTATTTTTTAATGTGGGAAGTTGCACTGTCGTTGGGAGCTAATGTTAATATGAATCTCCTTTATAGCTTCCCGGTTAAATTAGTCCAGAGTTTGGAGGAAGACAGTGTCATACTACTTTCAAGAGGACCATTCCGAGAAAACCAGCAGTCCTGTGGAGTACGGCTTTACTTACTTTACAGCGTCATAAATGTACTCGTACGACACGCTCGTACAAATTCTTTCCAAACGACTGGCCTCAGCAGTTGCACTACCGACGCAGGCCCATTCTATGGTCCACAGTTCACCTCCACCTATCACACTACAATACAACTGAACAGAGTAAGGACTCAGTGGTTAGGAGTAGTCAACAATAACAGTCACACAAGACGGCGATATCGAGCAGCATACATGAAAACGGATCACCACCGCCACTGATCCTGCTCGCCACTAAGTTTTCCGCACTTCACATTGAATGTTCGAAGGGAAAATACGTTGTGGATACATTCATCGAAGAATGGCACGAATGTACGTAGAGCACTGTACGTCTGTTGCAATTCCGACGCTCAGTCGTTTCTCTGGAGTAATGGGTGTGACCGTAACTCGCCGGGCTTCAAGAATGAGAGCAGCAATCTGGTGGTGAATGATATCGGTAACGTGATGTGGTGTTCCACATCGTGTGTCTTAGGGCAACGTCATTCGTTATTCCTTGAATCACTTTTGTCACATCTTGAGACTGCCGATAAACATGTAGTGCTCTCCATACACTTGTACCATTCTTCGATGAATTTCCTTTCCTCGCACTGCTTCCGCTCTTATGAAAAGCACTACACCCCTCTCACATTCTTTTGAAGCCCCCGTTTCAAAGTTTCCAGACGGTGGACGCATGTACGTAGTCATTCTGTAGTTCCGTGGGTGTGCGCCCTTGTTTCTCTAGTGATGATTTTGGAGCCTCAGCCCTGCTGTAGAGATCACACATCCACCCATTGGCAATGGGATTACGACTGCTTCAGCATTTTTCGTTTTACGAGCGCCAGATCATTTCGTTTGAAGGATCCAAATTTTTTGCTGGTTTCGAAGAGTTTGTTGTTAAATGTGGCAATCAACTTTGCTTCAGTAATTGATTCTGAAATTATGTTACAAATGGCGTCAGATGAAGACTTGACTGCCGAAGATGACGACGATGATGATGATGATGACACTGTAGTCAAGAGGATCACCTAGAAATGTCTTACTATTTACCGTCCCACGACAATCTAAATCCTAAAGGACACAATATTCATTTACCATTACAATTTCAATGCGCTGCATAAATACTAAATTTGTGCACAACAAATGTTGATAATTGCGTCATCAGCAATGTACGGAGTGCATTGGTAACCATACAGAAATAAGATCTTTCGTAGGATGCTGCAGGATGTACAAAGTCTTCCCAAATAGCAGAAAGTGCTTCAAGACTATCTCTGAATAAGCCTGATTAAGTTACAAGATGGAAGTTTCACGATACAGTGCAACAAATTTCTTGATCTGAAGTAAATCTGAGCTACTACAAAGAGATTTACGTCTGAAACACAGCGAGACTTATTTTTATTGGTTGAATTATTTTGGGGAGGAGCCAAACAATGAGATTATTGGTCCCATCGGATTAGAGAGGGATGGGTCAGGAAGTCGGCCATGCCCTCTCAAACAAACCATCCCAGCATTTGCCTGAAGTGATTAAGGGAAATCACAGAAATTCTATATGTGGATGGCCAGACGGGTGTTTGAAGCATTGTCGTCCTGAATATGAGTCCAGTGTGCTAACATCGGCAGCACCTTATTCAGTGAGACTGATTCTGACTACATAAAATAGTTTATAACACGTGGTGGTCTTATTGCTGTAGCTGTGGATACAATGCAAGGCAAAAAGAGCGAACTGTTACGCCACAGGGCAGAAAGGGGGAAGACATAAAATTTTGTCTTAAGTTCACACTATCACAGCAACAGGAAACGCCAGGCAGAGGTGATTATATAGCAGAAACCAACAATCATCACTCTAAGGTGATCACATACATCGGCACCAATTGCAAAGCACAAGTAACACATTCAGAAAATTCCAACCGACATAGGGTGAGGTGGAGATGTATTTGTTACCTCTTGTTACGTGAAGCATCAAAAATTACCTCAGATGCAATAACTCCTTTCAGAGACCTTCCAGTGAATTTAAGTACCTGTAATAAATTGTCAATCAAACACAGTGAAATGAGGACTGCTGGCTACTAGTAAAGAAGTCGGCCACATCCGGTCATAATCAGCACGTCTTTACAACGTTACTTCCTTCGAGCCTCCATAAGGAACACAGTTCTGCCATCTGAATTCAGGTGGTCATTAGGATTGATGACATTTGTACCACACCACTAACATAAATTTCTATTGTTATTTGTGTCTTAGATGTTCCAGCACTTCTTGTAAACACTTTGTTTTCCATTATTGAGGTGACAACTTCCAAGTAACTAATACCAGTCACTCTTTGTGATGGCTGCTGATGGGGAGATGGAGCATCTTTCGACATCAGTACATGTCATGGTACTTAGCGTACGAAAATCATTGTCACTTCTGAGTGAGAGAGCAATCCAGTGTCTCTCTTCCTCCCCATTACTGCCAGCAATTCCAGGTGCCTGAATATACCTGTCCAGTGGACCAAGGACCAGCCAACTGCATGACTTCTGATAGTGCAGTGCATCCTGATGAATCATCATGAGTCTTAATCATCTTTCAGAGCAGAATCGAGGATGACCTAACAGCATTGGAGAATACTCGCATGCTACGGCTTCGCCAGTAGACTAGCATATGACAGCCTGTAGGAGTTTAGCAGAATTTCTGTGGAGTGGTCTTCTTGACCAATTGGGATGAAGTGACAATAGGAAACATCAGAACTCCACCTTCTCATTTTCATGAGACGTCATCTGAGGCTGAAGAGAAGACACTGAACTGTATATCGGAATCAATAAATGCTAACTATCTGATTATACCTTGTTAGCATCGAAACGGGTCCACAAAACCGTCATAACATTGTAGAGGTCTTTCTGCTCAGCATCCCAACAGAATTGCGGAATTTTAGTTCCATGTTTGAAGGCTCTATATAAGAATGCGAAAATTGGAGGACATTCCTCTCAAATATTGCAGCGCGGTGGTAATTTTCTATCAAGAGAGTGTTCAGAGACTAATGGAAGGTCCTAAGGAAGAATGAGCTGATATTGCACCACTATCTTAGAAATAACTTAAAATTGACTGTTCGCTAGCGCAGTTGTACATGATCATAGCAGACTTATAGTAATTTTCAGACACATAGTACCTAAAGAAATGCTGTAGATATCCTGTGATGAGTCGGAAAGAGAGATTGTGAGAGAGAAATTAAAGCCATTTTTCTGTTCTGAAGCACACTCGTGGCTAAATTGTCATGGAATAACAAGGAAGTTATCTGCCAAGATCTAAAACACAACTTTTGTCTTGTCGTTATATGCGGAAGGTGATCGGATTTTGGAGTTCCTATGTCATCACGCTGAAATTCAGCCGAATTTTGGAAATGTCACACTGGTACTGCCCTTGATGTCTATCCGACGTTTTTTATGCATTTCAAAATCAAATAAAACTGGCGATAAAGAGTTTCAAAGAAGAACTGTTCTAAAAACGAATCTAAAAGTAACAAGGACTATTTATTTTATAAATGACTAAGAATTGGCAATCAGTCTGTTAGGCGTGTCAGCCGTTGTGGTGTTCATCACGCACTTAGCAGAAGAAACAGGAGGAGTGTTTGATGTGTGCGTTGCACTGGCTGATCAGACTGGGCCAGCAGTGCACCTTCAAGGACTCTAACTGATATTTGTTGCAAACACTCAGAAGGAAAATCGTGAGTGACCTCACAGTGTACGAAGTGCATCACTTGAGGTGCAGAAGCAAAGCGTCACACAGCATGAGAACTACACTGTCACCTCTCTCTTTTGTCGTTCTGCTATATTTGTCCTGTTGAAACTAACTTTTTATGTATTTTCTTTATTAAACACTGACCAACAGAATTTTCCCTGACAAAGACAATTCAAACTTAACCCATTCATTTATTACCCTCAGTGTATACAAGCCTACCTCAATCTGACTGCTATACATTGACAACATGACTTCCACTAATTAACACAAAAGAATATCCCTGAATTTCAAGAAATCCTAACAAATATACAAATTCAAAAAATATTAAATTAAAGAAATATGAAACTGCCTACAGCTCTGTTAATTGCCGAAACTCATTTCAGTCATGAATCCCGATAGTAGAAACCCCATTCTTTTTCATAAATCACTTATTTCTCAGAAAATCTTCATAACACGAACTACAGCAATTACAGAATTCAGCAACAACAGGCAGCTAAACAAAATTATTCTAACTACCAAAGACTCTAACCACTAGGAGGTATATGGTTAGCAAAAGAAAGATTTTGTTGAAGAGCAAAGAATGTATTCAGAAAATTTGACCGTATTCATGTGACATCCAGTACGAAAAACTGATAGCTGTCAATAATTCCACTATCCAAACATTATCAACCATCCATCCATTATCATACCTTTCTTTGCATATTTTCTTACAAGAAATTTCATCTCACTTTACATTGCATGTGCTACCAACACAGAGTCTCCATTAAGATAAAAATGTCCATACACTTTTCTACCCACTCGCGAACTGGTAGTCCATCCATCCACAGAATCCGTTGCTCAGCGACCGGCAATATTAACACTGACTATAGCGCTGCTAACATACAAAAAGAGTACTTACACTGTTCGTTTCTAACATTTTATGGGCCAACTAGAATTCCCTGCTTAGCAACTTTCCTGGCACTTGAGAATCAACTATTTTACCACCACTACAAAAAATAATAATATGCCAAAAATATTTCTTCCCAAAATAATTCTATACATTGACGATGAATGCAAACTCTGTGTTCTGCTGATGCAAGGGACTTCGTTTTTTGCAGCCTCGTCCACTGTACATTGTCATTAATCCTGCAAGTCAAACAAGCGTCAGATCTCTTCCTCATACACGATTACTTGGTGACAACTTCCTGTAGTTCCATCGTCTGGCGAGTCATCTGCCCTTTGCTTGTATCTCCAGGAGGACGCAGTCCTCTCATGCCCTCCACAGAACTCGTCAACATGCATCTGAAATTCAACAATAATTTTAACACGGAACTGAGACGCCATTGTAACTGGAGTTCCGATAAAAATTCGAGTTTATTAAATTTAATTTATGTGGCACGAACTTTTTGTAATATTCATTAAATCCGGAATATGGGAAAGATGCCGGTGAAAGATTCGACATCAGCTCGGAAAAGGAATTGCCTCTGCCACCCACTTACGTCAAGACCTGGAGACGACGGAAATGAGATTTTCTCTCGACCTCCTGCATTTTTACGTCATTCTATCAACTCATTATATCTCAGTGAACACTGCCGCAGTGTCTCAAATACCACCGAAGTGCTTGCCGTTCCTAGTCTACCGACAGACACCATTGTAATGTCTCAGAAAAGTGATCACTACAACGAGGTGCGTTTTTTAATTCCCGCGCAAGGCATACGAGGATCTGACGAGAGTGAGAGGCTTCCAATTATGCTGATAAAGGTATTTTAGAGGAAAAGGCAAGGCAACAGAAGAGTAAAATAATGCTTCCAACTTATGTCCTAAGAGAGAACATTTACGTACACTTTCTAAACGCTTAAAGAGCGTCATATTCAGGAAGATAAGGTACTGACTCAAAAAAAAAAAAAAAAAATGTTTGCTACCGTTCTAGATTGCACCAAACATCGTAAGGTATCATAACTGTCACGTCAGAATACTTAATATAGATATTACTACACCGTCGGCAACGTGATGTAGCCAGTGGGCTTCCTTTTAAGATCATAACTACAGATAAAGGATTATACTGAATCACAACTGTGAGAGGCATACGGTGCTGCCAGAAATTGTAAACAGTTTGGCTAGTTAAAATCTTACTCATTTCTATCGCCGGTTGCCCAGGTCAATATAGACACGTGATCAACGTAACTGTCATATAATACCGGCACTGTGTCTAGTAAACAGGACTCTGTTTAAACTGGTATGCGATGTAGAGCTCCACTTCTAATGATACAAAATGCAACTCTTAAATCAACTGCAGCTCATACCGTGATATCGATAACAGCATGTGTTTGAGAACATTGCAAACCACCTTCTTTTCTGAACACGTATGACCATATGAAGGGCTAGACAGCTGGGACAAGCTACCCAACTTATATCTACAACGTGTAAACACAAAAAGAATTTGCTTTCGCTAAATTACAGCGTATAGTGTTCGACTCGTAAGTCGCCGAAGTGGCTTCTAATCGAAAGACTTGCAGCCGGCGAACGGTCTACCCGACGGGAGGCCCTAGTCACACCACATTTATATTTTTGGCGTATAGTGTGGTGTAGTTTCTGATGCACGCAAATAATCCTTTATGGCTCCTGAATTGTGGCAGCGACAGTTTATAAAGAAACTGTATATTTCACTTTCACACTGGGAAGAGCTAGCGGTATAACATCGTCCCTACTGTAGCAAATGTAACAACCACGCAACCCATGCACGGTTCATGCACTTAAGGCCCATCAGTCTTAGGTCTGCAGTTGTAACGTTCAGACGAATAGTTTGTGAATTTGTTAACATTTTAGCATTCAGTACGAAAGCTGCAATAAGTGCATTTTCATTTACGACGAACGTCGCTAAGCTATAAGGGGCGCTCAAAAAGTTTCTGCTCGAAAGTCGTACAATACAAAATCAGTATGCTAATCAGGCAAAGTTGTCGTCAGCCCTGATGCAATAATCCCATGACGCACTAAGTTTAAGATACCCATTTGGTATAATATCGTGTACTGCAGTGTGAAGTAGGTTGTAACTGTCTGATACGCATCCTTGTCTGACATGATTTGTCGATATTTGAAGGCATTTGTTAAGGCACTGAAGGCGTGATAATCGCCACTTCATGTGGCGTACATTGTGCGTTACGACATTTGCGATAGGGGACGTGCGTTATCATCCAGTAGCAGTACCGAGCACCAGACTAGAAACACCATTTCACAGCGGTGATTTTCAGCATACATGCTACACATTACACATTCTTCATTCTACAGTGTATTTCTATGGGTATTTGTCATTCGGAAAACAAGAAAATAATAAAAGCACGTTGGTCCTTTTTGGAGGCATTTCGTAAAAAATTTCACCATAGTCAACGTTTCCACATTGACGTCACGCCCTTTGGAAAGACATCAACGTTACTGTGACCCCTTGCCTACGTGTTGATGATTATACACTGAAGAGGCAAAAAACTGATACACGTGCCTAATATCGCGTAGGTCTCCCACGAGCACACAGAAGAGTCGCAAAACGACGTGGCATGGACTCGACTGATGTGCGAAGTAGCGCTGGAGGAGACTGACACCATGAATCGTGCAGGACTGTCCATACATCCGTAAGAGTACGAGGAGATGGAGATCTCTTCTGAACAGCCCATTACAAGGCGTCACAGGTATTCTCAATGATGTTCATAACTCGGGAGTCTTAAGGATGGCGGAAGTTTTTAAACTCAGAAGAGCATTCTGGAGCCACTTCGCAACAATTCTGGACGTGTGGGGTGTCCCATTGCCTTGCTGGAATAGCCCAAGTCTGTTGGAATGCATAATGGACATGAATGGATGCAGGTGATCAGACAGGATGCTTACGTACGTGTCACCTGTCAGAGTCGTAACCGGAAGTATCAGAGGTCCCATATCATTCCAACTGCACAAACCCCACTTCACTAAAGAGCCTCCCCCAGCTTGCACGATCCACTGCTGACATGCAGCGTCCAGGGATTCATGAGGCTCTTTCCGTACCCATACACGTACATCCGCTAGATACAATTTGAAACGGTTTTCGTCCGGTCAGGCAACATGTTTCCAGTCATCAACACTCCAAAGTCTGTGTTAACGGTCCCATGCGAGGCGTAAAGGTTTGTGTCGTGCAGTCATTGAGGGTACACGGGTGAGCCTTCTGCTCCGAAAACCCACATCGATGATATTTCGTTGAATGGTTCCCACGCTGACACTTGTCGATGGCTCAGCATTGAAATCTGTGGCAATTTGCGGAACGGTTGCACTTCTGCCACGTTGAACGATGTTTCTCAGTCGTCGTCGGTCCCGTTCTTGCAGGATCTTTTTCCGGCCGCAGCGATGTCAGAGATATGATGTTTTAGCCGAATCCCGCTATTCACGGTGCAGACGAGAAATGGTCGTACGGGAAAATCCACACTTCATCGCTACCTCGGAAATGCTGTGTCCCACCGCACGTGCGCCGATTATAAGGGCACGTTGAAACTCAATTAAATCTTGATAACCTGCCGTTGTAGCATCTGTAACTGATCCTACTGCGCCAGATACTTGTCGTCTTATATAGGCGTTGCCGACAGCAGCGCCGTATTGTGCCTTGTTATATATCTTTGAATTTGAATACCCATGCCTATACCAGTATCTTCGGCGCATCGGTGTATATCCGCTTTGGAATGCGCTATGTTGCAGGCAGTTCCCCTTACTTTTGAACTTTATGCAACCCGCAACGCCTTTCTTACCATGCACAAGATGTTTATATTCCTTTGTTCCCTAGTCGCAAATTATTAGTGCCATATAAAAAGAAACAGATCCTATATGTAGGAAATTTAATGTGCTTTAATTTTGTAGCGGGATACGTTTTGGCTACAGGCTTTAGTTTTCGAGTTATTCAAAAAAATGTGCCTAAGTGACCTTCAAATGTTTTTCTCTTGAATAGCTCGAAACCTGTGGCCTCCAGTGAAAACATTTTCCAGTACAAAATCTACCTACATTAAATTTCTGCAGTGGTAATAGTCTGCGCGTAGCAAGCTAGAGAATGGTGAGAGATATTCTGACTGAACCAGTTTGTGACCTTTCTTTGAAAACCTCAAAAAAGTTTCAAGAAACAGAAAATGTGAAGATTGTAACAGTATAGATATCGATCTTAAATTTGAAGGATCGAATATAACATTATGTTCCTTCGCTACAGCGCAGAGGCATCACTGACGGGGATGACCGAGAGTCATAGAAGGGAGAGGTTGGTGTCTGAGGATCACTTTGCTAGGGGGAGTTAGTCAGTTGAGACTTAAGGTAGCCTCCATTTCAGGTCCCGAAGCTCGCACTGATCGCATCGCGCGTAAATGTAAATTATTTCGTGAAAAGATTATACTGAAAGTCGCATCAAAATTAAAACGAATTAGAACGCTTATGTGTGTAAGTAATGTGAGATTTTGAATCTCAGACTTAAATTTCGTGTCGAGAGCGTTGTTATGTAATGAAAAGGAGAGGGTACTGTAATGAACCAACAATGATAAACTCATACAAGTTCTTGGTAAATGAGTGACAGCATTTGTAGGAGTGAGGGCAATCAGAACCAGCAGAGACGTGTTATATGAGTTTAAAGGGGAATTAAGTCAACCGTGTCGATACATTTTTTTCACGTATTGCATCGTCCTTATTATTATTAGAATATTTTGGAAGGGAACGAATTCTAGAGTAAGGTGGAAGAATAGATAGTGCAGGAACTGTAGGCTCGCTATTGGTGCATTCACTTTGGGAGAAGTCCACCCTCAAAAACTAGCTGCTTTTTATTTTTCAATGACTAATTTTGCTAGCTAAAGCAGGTAATAACTAACTATTCTCGCTAAGAAAAGCTATAAAGTCGTAGGGGTGGCTTACAAGATTGAAGTACACCAGGGAAAAAAAGACAGCAAATGATGAGAGAAATGCCACTGAAATCCTTGCACTGGTGGCACAAAAGCCTCATTTCACTAAGAGACAGATTTAACAAGTGTGCGCGGAATGAGCCCTTTGGAGTGTTCTGTGAATGCTACGTTCCGCTTCATTTTATCTTTCCTACATTTCGCTCCATCAACAGTGTTCAATGGATTAGCAGTTCAGGATACAGTTGAATTTACACCCCACCTGGCAGCTGGTGCCATCGCTGGTCAAGCATTTCTTCGAGGCAGAGGATGCACGTCTTGGCTAGTTTGTCGGATGCAGCGCCACGCCATGGCTGAGTATGGCCACATTTGACAATACTTTGCATATGGTGGTGGATCACACATGCTAATATTTAAGTCCCGACGTGATTGTCCCATGACAAAGGCCTGTGATAGCGGCCCTGTGCATATGGAGGAGGGGACGACCGCTGTCGTTATCAGTGGGACCCGTAGCAGAGATGTGCGTTAACAAGACGACCAGCAAGGAAGCTACCCAGATAGCCACTTCCTTTAAGAGGGCAGCTGGCTTGGCAAGGACGAGCGGCAATTTCGTGCAGCGAAGCAGCAGAGTTAGCCTCCGGATAGGCTCTGGTGTCTGGACTTGCGGCGGCCTCCTGTCAACATGGGGAATCGGTTCCGGACTGGACAAGGAGATAGTGTTAGGTTTTGTGGAGCCAGAGAACGTGGCACGGCCAGGGTATAATAGGATTCTACCTGCTGTGTGTATTCGACTGTGATGGTTGCAGGTGATGGAGCCAGTGGTGTTCACCAGAAATCGTTCTAGTTCAAAATGTTCAAATGTGTGTGAAATCTTATGGGACTTAACTGCTAAGGTCATCAGTCCCTAAGCTTACACACTAATTAACCTAAATTATCGTAAGGAAAAACACACACACCCATGCCCGAGGGAGGACTCGAACCTCCGCCGGGACCAGCCGCAAAATCGTTCTAGTGTCTGGTTATAGCTGAGTCGGCGTAAATTGATCCCTGATAGTTGCAGTGTGCTGAGTACAGCAGCATCGCTGGCCTTCCTGAATCAACAACGTAACACGATTTTGTAAACATCTCTATGGCAACGGTTCATTGGCGCTACAGCCATGCAGGGGGCTAGTGTTTCCGCCTGCAACCGTTGGCGCTCCGGAGCTGAAAACTGATAACCGCGCTACGAACCGTCACGGATCTTCTTACGCTGTCTCGACGACAGGTCAATTTGAATTCAGCAAGGGATTACATTGCTACTATGGCGATGCCGCTGAAGGGTCTATTGTATGAGGCACATTGAGTTTCTGTACGCCGGGCGCACCAGCCTCTCGTGTCTACAACGTGATATTCTAAACGAATCTATGGCAACGCCTCGGCGTAGCTCTATAAACTGCCATCGTTGTCGTCTACAGCAGTTTGCGCTATGCAGAAGGAAGCTATCAGAAACGCTCCCAGAGGTTTCTTGACTTGACTGTAGGGGTGTCTTAGTAGTAAAGAATAAAGCTATAAAAATTTCATGCATGATGCGCCTTTTTCTCTCACCTATGCCAGGGTTTATAACGTCGTATATCTTGAACTATGTATCGTATAATGAAATATCATGTTATCTTTCTATAAAACTTTAAACATACTGAAGAACTAATTTGAAATAATGAAAACTAATCTGATCAAATGCTAACATTAATTTATTAAGTACTTAGTGAAAACTACTAAACTGAACTCAACGCTGAAGCACATTATGAAAGTTGCGTGACATGAAGTGGAATTTCTGACACTGAATCTGTACAAAAATAAAATACTGCTCTACTCAAAAAGAAAGTAACCATTTGAGATTACCTACACGGTTCACTGTAAGTTAATTTGCTTGTTTAGCGTAACACCCGATAATTATGATTATAAGAATGCTTAAAATGTTGTTATACGTCTCATGTACTGACGATCTCGAAAGCAAATCCAGTTCAGCAGATGCAGCCGCTAAAGAAAATATAAACTACTCACCACAAAATTTGAGGTTTATTTGTCAGAAACAATCTGTGGCTTCCTGTGGCGAAGGTGCAAACATACACACGACAAAATATTCAAAAATTTACGGAGAATGATGAAGGATGACCTTGCTTTAAAGAAAGACGAATGTTGAAAAATTACACTCTGAGTATTGATAAAAAAGGTCTACACAACATCAGAAGATCCAAATAATTACAAAATACTGTCAATAACAATGTTACTGACATTACAAATAATTGCGTTGTTTGTGACATAATGAAAGAAAGAGATCAGATGAACATTAATCATGAATTTATTAGTTACCTGAGAGACTGAGATTTCCTTTAGCTATTAGATGTCACAAAAATAAAAAATAAACATTTCGTTCTTGCACACGCTTTGGTTACCTAGAAAATTCGTCCAGAAAGATCTTCTTCATCAGTAGAATCAGAAACATGTGTTTACCAAGAAGTTTGCATGTCCATAACAAAGTATTCCAGGTGATTAGTTTCAGATCCACAAAATTAACTATCCTTCTCTAAAAACTCAACTTCTCGCTACTATGCCTCAAATAAGAACGCTACAGCGCTGCACAAGTGACATGCGAGTAAGCGAACCACAGATAAGTTTAAACATAAGGTCAAGAATTTTTTTCACTGTTCGTGCAGTGTGCTATTTCCTGTTTTCCAGTACAGTACAGGTGATTTATTTACAATGATAGAAAACATATGGAAACCTAACAATGTGTGTAGGTACATTAAGCAGCATATGTGGTTCTATCAGCAATCTGTATTGTGAACGAAATTGATAGTAAAGAAGGAATATATTTACACGTCATGCATGATACGTCAGACTTTACTCATCTCACTGCTTCTGAAGTTATATCTCCTGAGCTGTGTGTCATATAGTGATATCATTTCCTAGTTATACTCTGCACTATACGTGGATATGTATACAAAATGTGCTGCGAATAGAGTTAGTAGGGCAAAAAGTAACAAATTTTAACGCTACGCATAATGCGGCTTCTTCTTTTTTTTTTTTTTTTCATCTCATCTCTTGACCTATGACAGGAAGATGGTTCGTACCCTCACAACGATTGTTGGTTGACAGTAAGGGATATCTGTAACAAGATTGTTTTATATAGGTCCAGTGGTTCAGGAGGAGACGTGCAGCGTGCGTACCTACATGCTCATCTACATACATTCATCGATTTCTTAAATATGTATCGATCATGTTTATTGAAATTTTGATTTGTATTTACTGTTGCCGTACATCTACTTATATTCATATTTATAATGGCTGTGGCGAGCAGTGGATATTCTGTCATTGTGGTATTCTGGTCTGCTGTTAACTGATTGTTTAGTTATTGCTGATATATATTTAGGGATACTGAATTGTGGTCTAATATTCGAGCATTGTCTGCCTTTCTTGTCATTCTTTTACTGTCGCATTATTATTTGTAGTATACCGTTTGTTGGCTCACTAGAGTAAAGCTGAAGTAATTCTAAAGGGGACATGTTTTTTTCACGTGTTCTGTAGTGTTCAACATTAAATGTTGCATTTACCGTAATTTGAGCGCTGAATGCTATAGTTATGTTCACCTTGTGTCCACACTCGGAGTCGCTGAATTTGGTAAATAATTGTATTTCAAAACTGTTAATGATTTACTCCCACGCAACGCCCAGCAAATTTCCATTCCCACTGATTATGGCGACACCACATCTTTATTGCGGAGGCTCTCAAAATCGGTTTCCAGTTCTCCAAACGGTATCTTTGAAAACTGTAAGGTAATGCGACGATTATATGAAAGATTTTGACAGCGGATACAACATAGATTTATACACAAACGAATGTACGTAATAAACCACCTTCGTCGGTGGAAAATTAACAGTGGTTGAGAAAAGGGGATAAACAATGTGTGTCGTTGTTTTTTCAACACTGACTTAATTGTTCCGTTCCTTTTATAGGACTCCAAACAACCACAACTGCCTAATGTACTAACAGATATTCTGACACGTTTATTGCTAAACATCTCACTCAGCAAAAGGAAACCCACATGGTACCTACCTGACCGACGTCCCACCCATTACAACAATTGGAGTTCTTCTTAACGCAAAATTTCAAGACACAATATAGCTGCAAGTAACGCGTATGAACTTCTGTTTCCGAGTAACATTAGGATAAGGGTCTACAATGGATGTCTGATGACTCACAACTTAATAAATGCCTTATAACACGGCCTGTACTGCAAGGTCGAAATGAAATTTACCAAGCAGTAGGCCTACTGTCTGTTGAGAGTCGCATTACAGCGTATATCGATGCACAACGTTAGCATTCTCAGTGTTTGATGTGTCGGTCATGATAATGAGCACACAAGTAAATGTTTGGACATCGCTCGTTAGTCTGGGATCCGTAACGGAAATATTTCCCATCATTTCTGTTAACGCTGGAGAACAACCTTTAATAACCTGTGGAGCTTCCTAATGTTGTGTCAGTAATTTAGGATCCAGATACACCACAGTGTTCATCATTTAGACATTCTGCATGTCCTGCACCAGAGATCACATTCATAATAAGAGGGAAAAAGGAAACAAGACCATATGGGAATTAGAGAAGATCCAAAGAAGGGCAGCACATTTCGTTAGAGGTCCATCAAGCACCCGCGAATGCGTCACGGAAATGCTCATCCCATTCCAGAGCAGACGCTGGTAGCATGGCGTTCTGCAACATGATCCAGTTTATCGTTAAAGTTCCAAGAGAGTACTTTGCTGGAAGAGTCATGCAATATATTGTTTCCTTCTATGCATATCTCTCGAAAAGACCATGAAAATAAAATTAGTGATAGGAGCCCACATAGAAACTTACCAGAAATCGTTCTTCCCATGAACCAACCGCGGAAGGAATAGGAAAAGAGGGAAGTGAGACTGGTAGATAAAGAACCCTCCGTTAAGTGGCTTGTGGACTAGAAGATTCAGATGTGCATAAAGATGTAGATGAAGATGTAGTTGTGTTTCTGGTTGTTTGTATATAGTAAAGTACAGCAAATGTTTGTGGTACCTCTTATCTTGTTACTATTACTTCGAGTTCCACAAATGTAACTGAAGTCCTGTGCTACAGCGAAATCAGAAAAACTATTTTTTTATATATTTGATAAAAGAAATAGTCATTTTCATATTTCGGCAACTACAGTGGTAGTATTCATGCAAACACATGCAATACGACATCTTAATGAAATGCTTTTTTTAAGGGCGGTGCGTTTGATTAAAAAAGGACAGACTTTGTGTCGTTTTGCTGCCGATGACAGTTCTTCTCCATGAGTCATCGATATGTTGTGGACACGCCACAGGGAGGCAAGTCAGTACACAAGTTGAGTTGGACAAGGTCACCAACGCATTACAACCTCCGTGAATCCCAACATTTGGCCATTTACTGTATACAGATACCGCCAGACCACTACAAGATTATCTGAGAAGGGCCAGAGGATCCGTTGTGTCCGTTCAAACTTTAATGAAGACACTACGAGAAATGACCTTACGAGCCGGCCGCGGTGGCCTACCGGTTCTAGGCGCTACAGTTTGGAACAGCGCGACCGCTACGGTCGCAGGTTCCAATCCTGACTCGGGCATGGGTGTGTGTGATGTCCTTAGGTTAGTTAGGTTTAAGTAGTTCTAAGTTCTAGGGGACTGATGACCTCAGAAGTTAAGTCCCATAGTGCTCAGAGCCATTTGAACCATTTTTTGTGTTTGTTTTTTGACCTTACAACCCAGACGTCCTGTCCTTGACACGATAATATCTTGTAGCATGCCTTCAGCTCAGCCGTTCCGACGTCAAAAGATAACATCTTCACTGGCGAAAAGTGCTATTCTTCTACGAATCCACATATCTTCTGACGCAAGGTGATGGCCGAATTCGTGTGTGGAAACCCTTATTGAGACGTACCTACCAAATGTGGTCAAGGAAGCCAACAGTTTTCCACTGATCTGTGATGCTGTGAGGGGTTGAGCCATACGGATCTTGTCGTAGTCCACAGTCACCTTTCCGTCAGGTAGTTTATAAAACAGATCCTTTTGAACCATGTGGTGACCATGTGGTGGTCCTGGATTCCTTCTAGTCCCAGGGCTAATGGGGTGGGCGTTGGCAGGGATGTCTTCCGCAGCCTGGATGTTGAAGTAATTGACTGGTCGGCGGTGAGTCCCGACCTAAGCCCTTGCCTGATAGACACGTTAGTTGTCGTCGTGTTCCACCACAGACTCTCCAGGGACTCCCATGGGCTCTCGCTGTGTAATGGAAACGGATGCAACAGGGTGACCTCTGCTGAGCTATACGGAGCATGCCACGTAGGTGTAAGCCTGTGATAAACGCTCACTGAGGGCACACACGTTATTGTCAAACGAAAATCTTCCAGGACGACGGAATGATTAATTGTTTCTATTTTGCCTCCGACACTTGTTGGACATTTGGTTCTTTCTATGTAAACGATCGATGATGAAACGATATTTTCTTGTGTTCTTAATTTGGGACGGAAACAAGTGTAATATGGTACATACTCAGTCTACATTATTGCTCGTTGGAGAATGGCGGACGCCCAAAGTGATATTTCTATAAGTCTTTTGAGTAGTATATAACGACAAAGTTATCCGTGTATTTAATTCATCAATCTCTAGGCTTCTGGCAGCATGCGACGAATTTTTCTCCTGTCTCGTCATCTCACAGTAGCATTTGCACCCAGCAGCCGATATTATTTTTTGGGTTCTAAGCTGGGTTTTCCCTAAAATATTTCCTGCCCGGACAAGAATCATGGAAGTTCTCATTTGATATCTTAACACATGTCTTCTTGTAAATGTGTTCCACATGTTCTTCTCCTAGTTGATACATCAAGGAATCTTCTCATTTCATATCTTTAGTCTAATGAATTTCCGTCATTTTTCTGTAGTACCACATTTCAAATACATCGATTCCCTTCTTTGTCCGGTCTTCCCAGACTCCATGATCGGCTGCATTACGGTACTGTACTTCAAACGTTCCTTGACACTAATTGTTTCTTTGATTCAAGCCCATGCTTGATAGCAGACCTTCTTTATCCAGCTATATTTTTGCGAAAACCTTTCTCCAAGGTATTTATTCGCTATGCGTCAGTTGGTACTGGCCTGTATACCGAGATGACAAGTCATGGGATACTACCTAACATCGTATCGGATCTCCTTTCGTCCTGCGTAGTGCAGCAACTCGATGTGGCATTGATTCAACAAATCGTTAGTAATTCCCTGCAGAAATATTCAGTCATACTGCCTCTATAGCCCTCCATAAGTGCGAAAGTGTTGACGGTGCAGCATATCGTCCACCAACCGATGTCTCGATTATCTCACATAAATGTTCGGGCGATATTGGTGGGAAAATCATGAAGAAATTTTACAACAGTTGGAATGATTATATTGAAAGGAAATGTGTAATTATTGAAGTATGTATATATGATATTTTTATTGATGTAAGATTTTTCGAAATACTAGTTAAAATGGCTCTGAGCACTATGGCACTTAACATCTGAGGTCATCAACCCCCTAGAACTTAGAACTACTTTAACCTAAGGACATCACACACATCCATGCCCGAGGCAGGATTCGAACCTGCGGTCGCGCGGTTCCAGACTGAAGTGCCTAGAACCGCTCGACCACACCTGCCGGCTTCGAAATAGTATTTGAAAGTCAACGAAAGGAGATAATCTTTTCCTTTGGATTTTGCGACAAATCGTTACGAAACTTTGATAAAATTCGAATCTGAAAATGAATCATTTGCTTTCTTCTATTTATCTAAGGATTTCGAATGCTCACTGTCCAGTAAAACTGTGACTCGAGGTATGTAGGAATTACTGTGTTCTTGTAAAACCAAGCAATAGAATTGGTTACTTTAAATTAAAAAACACAGAAGAAAAGTTGTTTTGTGTGGCCGACATAGACTAGCACTTAGTTGAGCCTTCAAAGGATGAACAACATGAGAGGACTATAAATATAGTGAAATCAACTAATGCTCTCGAATACCCTGATTACAGACAGTCTCCGCAGAGCATTTCTACCACAGCTCACATTCTCTAAACAACAATTTCCAAACAGGATTTCTTGGATTTAAGTGAAAAGACTTTGCAGGCTGTTCCAAACACGTTACAGTGTCGTGAATCACGAAGCAGTAGTAGGACTCAATGTATGAACAAACTGCTGCAGTAATGAAACAGCGCTATAACGTTCTGGTTACAAAGATCTCTACAGAACAGCACCGGACCGAAACATGCGTCGCAGTGTTCCATAACTTCTGTGTGAACTATTCTGGCGACCTGTCTTCTCAAAGTATATCTGAAAAGTTCATTTCGGAACGTGTCGGACCTGGCAGTCGAACGACAAAATGCTTTCCTGCAAACAGAGAGGTCACATTATCGAATCTCGGTCGGAAATTTTCAGTCTAGCTTCAATGTAGCCTTATCCTCTCAACGAAGCGAAAATAACAAGTCTTAATTTTTAAAGAAACTAACTGAAATATATAAAACCGGGGACAATGGCTGGAAGATTATAAAAAGTCTATTGTTGGAGTAAGCGTCCCGCCCTTTACTTACGACTATATTCATACTTTCCAACTTTTGTCTCTCCGGAAACCTTCTTTAACGGGTCGCGCTATTCTTCTTGAACCAGGCACGCATCACGGGCCGATTGAAAGCATGAAAGCGCCGTTGCCTTTCGCCTTCCGTTCCATACTCTACGGGCACTTTGGCGACAATTCTGGAAGCCTTGCACCAATGGGATAAAGGGTAGAGAGCAAAACTTTGATCTTTCGTAGCAGCAACTGAGTCTCTCTCAACTTCGGAAAGTGGGAAGGGTTGCAGAAGCAGTCAAAGTTGCGGGGAGTGTCCAAACACATCACTTCGATAATCACAAAGTCTTTCAACAAAGTATATCTTTCTTCATTCAGCACATCACGTTAGACATTATTTAAATTGGAAACTCTTGCAGCTGGTCTTTTCCGCGTCTTGTGAAAAGTATCTGACTGCACACCGCCAGGGAGCTAAAAGTGTAGAATCAGTTATCTCGCTGGTTTTCCATCTACTTCGTTAGAGGAATGTGGAATTTCGCTCGAGTGTCCATTAGAAATCAGCGTTTTTGGAATGGTGGATGATTGTCACACGTGTACAACAGAGATCAATTATGAGGGAGCTCGTGTCATCTGCTCTTGTGATCGTACTGCCTACGAGTTCAAATACAGTTCTGCAAAAAGTCAGGGTTTAACGGACCCATTGCCATATATCTAGTTTTCAGCCATAGTGCTCTCTTTACGTCTGTTTTCTACGAAAATCCAGTCGCTTTTTTGAAACTGCGTGATCTCATTACAACGTCGTCCGTCTTCCGTAGCGTCTAAATTGTGACTTGCGAAACCAAGCAGCAATATTAACACTTAGAGCAATATGTTAGACTGTAATGCGCTCATTATCTAATCTCGACTGCGTATTTATCTACCTTAATTTTAATTTAATTGTCGACGTTCTTCTGATGCACTTAGTAGACAAACTACGGGATCGTTCTACTTAGCTACAAAGTAGTCATCGTATTTCACAGCTTTCCCTGAATTGTCGATATGATAATTTACTTTTTCCACAAAACATAGTGACTTTATTCGCTACTGGAAATGGAACCGTGAATTACCACACCATGAGCAATTACTCCTGAAGTTAGACATATGCGGTCGCCACGTTGTGTTGGAACCAGATGTGAAAGTTAATTCCGTACGCTCAACTTGGAACTAGTATTTACTTTGTCCTTCAGTAAGCCGGCCGCTGTGGCCAAAAGGTTCTAGCCGCTTCAGTCGGGAACCGAGCAACGGCTACGATTGCAGGTTCGAATCTTGCCTCGGGCACGGATGTGTGTGATGTCCTTATGTTAGCTAGGTTTCAGTAGTTCTAAGTCTAGGGGACTAATGACCTCAGATGTTAAGTCACATAGTGCTTAGACCCATTTGAACCATTTTCCTTCAGCAACATTAGATCTAGCTTTCGAGAACTATAATGAAACTGACTAGAAATTTATCGTCTTCCCTTCATGACTTTGTATCTTTAAAAAAAACCTTAAATGCGCTATCTCTCATTTGAATAGTGTTAATATATTCTTGAGATTTAAGATAATGATTTAGAACAAACAAATTTAACTCAATTTCCGCAACAAAGCTGCCAATCAGAGATCTGTAGCACACTGCCTCAATGAACTGACTATAATATATAAATTATAGTTGGTGCTGCTTCATTCGGAATTGGTAAATTTTGGTGTAAGATTTAAGAAAAATGAAACGGTAGTTAAAACTAAACAGTCACCAGCTATGTAAATTAAATGTCTACGTACAAAATACTTCCCATGCAATGCAGAATGCCGGCCGAAGCGGCCGTGCGGTTCTAGACGCTACAGTCTGGAACTGCACGACCGCTGCGGTCGCACGTTCAAATCCTGCCTCGGGCATGGATGTGTGTGATGTCCCTAGGTTAGTTAGGTTGAAGTAGTTCTAAGTCCTAGGGGACTGATGAACTCAGACGTTAAGTCCGATAGTGCTGAGAGCCATTTGAACCATTTTTTTGCAATACAGAATAACATTAATTGGATGGACATCTATGAGCTTCCCACACAACCAGTGGTTTCTTTCTTTATGATGGATAATTTTACACTTTTCGTAATAATAAGCAGGAGCACAGCTGTGGTAGATCGTGGCTGGGAAGTCAGATGAAGACTAGCAGGAAGGGAAAATATATCTAAACGTCAGGGGAGAGTTTTATGTATGGACCACGGCATTTCAGCCCGGAAGTGTTAAGTGATGAAAAATGTGCACTACTGGCCATTAAAGTTGCTACACCACAAAGATGACGTGCTACAGAAGTGAAATGTAACCGACAGGAAGAAGATGCTGTGATATACAAATGATTAGCTTTTCAGAGCACTCACACAAGGTGGGCGTCGGTGGCGACACCTATAGCGTGCTGACATGAAGGAAGTTTACATCCGATTTCTCATGCACAAACAGCAGTTGACCGGCGTTGCCTGCTGAATCGTTGTTGTGATGCCTCGTGTAAGGAGGAGAAATGCGTACCATCACGTTTCCGACTTTGATAAAGGTCGGATTGTACCCTATCGCGATTGCGGTTTATCGCATCGCGACATTGCTGCTCGCGTTGGTCGATATCCAATGACTGTTAGCAGAATATGGAATCGGTTGGTTCAGCAGGATAATACGGAACGCCGTGCTGGATCCCAACGGCCTCGTATCACTAGCAGTCGAGATGACATCGTATCCGCATGGCTCTAACGGATCTCTGAATCAACAGAGGGGACGTTAGCAAGACAGCGACAATCTACACGAACAGTTCGACGACGATTGCAGCAGCATCGACTATCACCTCAGAGACCATGGCTGCAGTTACCCTTGACGCTGAATCACAGACACGAGCGCCTGCGATGGTGTACTCAACGACGAACCTGGGTGCACGAATGGCAAAACGTCATTTTTTCGGATGAATCCAAGTTATGTTTACAGCATCGTGATGGTCGCATCCGTGTTTGGCGACATCGCTGTGAACGCAGTTGGAAGCGTGTATTCGTCATCGCCATACTGGCGTATCACCCGGCGTGTTGGTATGGGGTGCCATTGGTTATACGTCTCGCTCACCTCTTGTTCGCATTGACGGCACTTTGAACACTGGACGTTGCATTTCCGAAGTGTTACTACCCGTGGGTCTACCCATCATTCGATCCCCGCGAAACCCTACATTTTAGGAGGATAATGCACGACCACATGTTGCAGGTCCTGTACGGGCCTTTCTGGATACAGAAAATGTTCGACTGCTGCCCTGGCCAGCACATTCTCCAGATCTCTTACCAATTGAAATTGTCTGGTCAATGGTGGCCGAGCAACTGGCTCGTCACAATACGCCAGTCACTACTCTTGATGAAATCCAAGCTCTGTTTGACTAATGCCCAGAAGTTTCAAGGCCGTTATTACGGCCCGAGTCGGTTGTTCTGGGTATTGATTTGTCAGGAACTATGCACTCAAATTTCGTGAAACTGCAATCACATGTCAGTTCTAGTATAATATATTTGTGCAATGAATACCCGTTTATCATCTCCATTTCTTCTTAGTGTAGCAATTGTAATGGCCAGTAGTGTATCTATATTTGGACTTACCTTTTTCTTGTATACTAAGACAATACTTCGGTCTCTTAAGGCTGCAATTGTGGTGGTGTCTTCGACAATGGCTGAGATTTCATTAACTGCAATAGATGTTCTTTCTAAGTAGCTATATCTCAAAGCACATGCGCAACACGGCAGGTGCATAGCCTTGGTTGACGGCTCATCGATAAAGAGAGAGCACGGCACAACGCCATTTTAATTTGTAGAGCGATATTCCGTACCCGTTGATAATTTCACTAACACATTTGCTCACAGTTACTGTTTATCAAATTTACTGTTGATTTATATCCAAAGTAATCAGTAGTTGCCTTGGTAGCATCGCTAGATGTTAACAATGGAGGTGGAACTGATTATTTTTCATTTTGTTTTCTTCGCTTATGCTTTGCTAAAAGTATTTGTGTTTGTGCAGGTACTAGAGTTTGACAGTAATGTAGTATCCAAAAGATGTTTTCAAAATTCCACAGATAAAATAAGATGGACATGGTATACAATGGAAATCATATTCTTACACTGAACACCTACTTGTGTGTTATTTATTAGTTAATCCATTGGACTTACATTCGCATGGCGTCGACATTTCGTTAGAAATTCTGGAAACATCAGAAGAAAGAGGAAGAAACGCTACCGATTCCTTGCCATATGATTCGAACGATGGTCGTCGCGGTATTCCTGCTACACCTAAGAAGTGAGGGAAAAAGGTTAAATTTACCCCAAAAAATATGATTGCAAACTGGATTTTTAATCATGTATTGTTAATTAGAGCAAAAATACGTTACCTTCCTACCCCAAAGAATAAACAGAGAGAATTAACTTTCAGTGACAAACAAAACTTTTGGTTAAACGAAGGAAGGAGAAAATTGTGGTCCAGTGACGTGTTCGGAAAGTCCATAAATGGCTGCAAGTGGTCTCTAAGTAGCCGAACGTAATCATCCACGGTCAATGATCGGTTCATTTGGACCAGAGGTCTGAGTCCATTTGATGTAAACACAGCGGACAACATTACAGAGCCACCACCATTTTGTACAGTGCCTTGTTGGTAACTTGTGTCCATGGCCACGTGCGATCTGTTCCACACTGGAACCCTTACCGTCGGCTTTCACCGTCTGAAAACGGGACTCATCTAACCAGGCCAAGGTTTTCCTGTAGTCTAGGGTCCAACCGACACGGTCACGAGCCCAGGTGAGGCGCTGTAGGCCATGTTCTGTTAGCAAAGGCACTCGCGTCTGTTGTCTGCTGTCATTGCCCACTAATGCCAAATTTTGCCGAACGATCGTAATGTTTACTTTCGTCGTGCATCCGACATTGATTTCTGCTGCTATCATTGATTTCTGCTGGTATTTCAAAGAGTGTTGCTTGTCTGTTAGTAATGACAACTCTTCGGAAACGCAGCTGCTCCCTGTCGTTAAGTGAAGGCCGTCGGCCACTGCGTTGTCCGTGGTGAGAGGTAATGCCTGAAATTTGGTATTCTTGTTACACTCCTGGCACTGTGGATATAGAAATATTCAATTCCCCAACGATTTCCGTGCGTCGATGCGTCTAGCTAGCGTGAGTGGACTGATGAACTATCGGGTGAGTAGAATTAAAACTAAACTGACAGAGGTAGGGCGTGATGCCCCATTATTTTCCCACTGCATTGTACACCAAGAAGCGGCATGCTGCAGAGATCTTGCGTGGAAGGAAGTAGCGTACACCGTGATATCCAGTATCAACTTCATCCGAAGAAAAGTTGTTGATACATCTCCAATTTCAACAGTTTCTGTCACGTATAAAGACACATCACCGACATGTCTTGTGTTATTCTGAAATGGAATGGTTAAATACAGGTGAACTACTGAAAATATTTTTTGGCCTCAGAAAAAAAAGCAACGCAGTTATGATAGAGAATGGCAAAAATGTTTCCGAAATGATTAATATACCTCCGATTTTTGACGGATTTAAGGAATTCATTAAGCATGTTGAATATGAGGATTCAATGAAAATACAAATATCTCTGCCCACAGATATAAAATCATTTCAAATGAGAGTGAAGCTCTGTATAATACGTAGTGACTAGAAAAATTTCTGGAATTTCAAGAAAAGTGTCAAGGAAGACGGAAAAAGTTTCGTTGGAAAAATGATAATATCAGTTTATTTTAATGCAGCTATAACACCATATACACAAGAGATTTTGATTTTTTGAGAAAGGCTTTGGTAAACTGAAAATTTCTGCAAACCTACTTTCATGTGACACATAGGCCTTGCCAGGTGGTTTACAAATAAATATGAGCCATCCTCATTCTAACGACTTTGTAAGATATCTTTCTGTGAAATAAATGATCTTGTTAAATTTCTTGGTAGTTTGCCATTTAATTTTAAAGAATTCAAAAGATGTGCTTAGCAGTAAATAAAAGCAAACGTTCAACTAAAATACAGTGTGAAAAATCATATTAAATTTTTATTCGATTCGGCCGAGTTTTCTTTTAATTTGTTTCTCATCTCATCTTTTTGCCATTCTTCCTAGTTATTAAAAAAATAATGACGAATAAAACATAAAAGTAAAGACTTGTATTTTGCAATTTTAGTATCATCTCTGCAGTTACAGGTACAAAAAATTATTAACAAATGCGGCCTCCTTTCCATTTCATTTTGTCTGCTAAAAGGTTGCTGACCAGTGAATTAGAAATTGGTCTTGCAACGCCGAACTTCCACGTGCCTGCAGGTATGTGCTGCCTGCATCGTACGCCACGTTACAGCTAGGCAAATCGTTTGGATTGGTCCGTACATGATGCACTATTATTTACTTATTCTTGGTTGTAAAATGGAAGACGTTGACTGTATCAGTGTTCGAAAAAGGAAACTGTCAGATTAGCACAAGATTGTAATGCTTTACTGGCGGTCTCCGACATAGCCACAATAATTCTTTCATTAACATCATCTACGAATTTTACATGGTCTCTTTCGGTTTTGTTCCTACATAGGGCCACAGCAGTTCAGTGCTCCAATACTGCTCCGTGTGCTCGCTACTGTATAAATTGACAATCATTTATGACACCAGTCCATTATCTGTCACCTTCTACACAAACCTCTGTTACCAAACTAGGCTGCAGTAATCTTCCTGAAAGCGCTACATTCAGCTTTCTCTTGAGAGAAACTCATTGTCACATTTGCACTGTGTGTCTGTACAACATTAAAAGCGACGTAAATGCTGATAGATAATGAATCACATCAGGTACCAAGTATGTAGAAATGTACTCCCGCTTACAGTGAGGAGGAGGTTACTTCGCACAGTTTAATTTCAGTTTACGGTTGACTAGCGCTTGCTCCGTTCACTCGCCTTTTTTATGACCAGCAGTGTCATGTTCGAGTTAGCAATGCCAAGTTATTCAGCTTGCTGAAAACCGAAATGAACTAATAAATACGAAAAAAGTTTCTCTCTGCATTGTCTACAACACTCTATTTTACGAATAACACGTACTCAATATTAATTTATCGATATTATTGCATCTCCTGGTGTTGTTTTGCACGATAAAGGAATAATCCGAAATTACTAGCGAAATAAAGTAGACTTTACTCGCTGGTAAGGCTATCAATATGCCTATCACACTATAGTTTTTCCACGATACAGCAGATCTGTTATAGCTTTGAACCAACTTGTTTATCTGAAATTACTGCACTGCGTGGGCACTGTGGTGTAACCAGCTAGGAAACGAAATACATCTTTGCCCTGCACGGCCAGGCAGAAATCGTTCGATAGCCAGATTGTACAGAGATCACTGTTGTATTCAGTCAAGATTAATGACTGATAGTCTCATTCGCCACTTAGGTAGACACGTGGAATGTTCTGGACGAAAGGGCCAAGTGAAGTGGAGCAGTGGTTGGACAGCGGATCCTGCTGCCTACCCGTTTTGTACCTATTTTTAATTTCAGTTAGTCATTGTAGCAACGTTTCCATGTAAAATGGCTGAAAGCTCTTGTCAATAAACTAATCGACGACAAAAATTGCAATTCAAACGTTTTAATTGTATTTGAATGCTCAATGAACTACTGTTTATGTCCAGTTCGAGTCTCATTTACACTAATTAAGGCACAGAGAAATACCTAGCAACGTACTACACTTCGCTGACGTGCAACACGATTCTTCGAGTGCAAAAACCTAACACTAACGTATTTATTTACAAAAGTCCATGTGTGGCAAAGGCACATATAATTAACACAGTCACTGATTAAACACCTGAATAACCGCCCTATAAATATAACATTTTTATCAATACGAAAACGATGTGCACATACAATAACCATTGGAAATACGACCCCCTCATTGAAGTAATTACACGTTCGCACTACAATCCAACCAACCAAAACAAAGTTACTAAGTCTTAAAATAAACTGTCAGAAGCAAAACATTGCATAAAACAGGTAGCATTTCTTTGCTTATAATTTCCATATAACAAACAGTTACACCATATTTTCGGACATAAGTCTTGCTCATTTCAAAACTTACTATAGACTGCCTTAAACCGAATTGTACTATCATAGCTTCCATCCCGCTCCTCTCATATGTTCACAGTAATGGAATCTAAATTTATCTCTTATTGGTTTCCATATTTGCACAAAGTACGATTAAAGATTTACATGTTTGAGTAACTGAACAGATGAGGGAGATTTGTATGGTCATGAATTTTGAAACACAATAATAATTCAATAATAATTATTCCTAAATATGCGACTCAATTTCAGTACGATGTTGCACCTGAAGATAACTTCGAAATTAATTGAGTGCTAGTGTTGCTAACATGTCTACCGCACTGATTGTGTGAATACTTCATTTGATTGTACAGCTTTTTCATCTACTTTTTGAATTAGTTAGTACTTTCCTATATGTTTATTCATGAACAATGACAAAGAAACTTTAAATTATTGATTGTTTCATAATTAGGACAGTTTCTAGCCAAACTAATTGTACTAATGGATTCAGAGTAACCGAAAGAAGGTACTACATCTACATCTACATTTATACTCCGCAAGCCACCCAACGGTGTGTGGCGGAGGGCACTTTACGTACCACTGTTATTACCTCCCTTTTCTGTTCCAGTCGCGTATGGTTCGCGGGAAGAACGACTGTCTGAAAGCCTCCGTGCGCGCTCGAATCTCTCTTATTTTACATTCTTGATCTCCTCGGGAGGTATAAGTAGGGGGAAGCAATATATTCGATACCTCATCCAGATACGCACCCTCTCGAAACCTGGCGAGCAAGCTACACCGCGATGCAGAGCGCCTCTCTTGCAGAGTCTGCACTTGAGTTTGTTAAACATCTCCGTAATGCTATCACAGTTACCAAATAACCCTATGACGAAACGCGCCGCTCTTCTTTGGATCTTCTCTATCTCCTCCGTCAACCCGATCTGATATAATTAAGCTGAATTAGTCCCGAGTCAATGCCTGAGATATTTAGAGACAGTGCACATGCTATATAAATGACAAAAGCAAATATATCACAAAATTTGCAAAAACAGATAAAAATAAATGAATAAATAATTTTAGGGAAAGAAAAACATGTCAGTAGGAAATAATCCACCCACTTTGTATAATTCATGTTCGAAGGGACGGCAGTTCCAATCCCCTTCAGTCTATGCAGATATACCTTTTCCGCACTTTTCCTGAATTACTCAGGTCTAATGACATGATTGTTTATTTGAAAGGGAGACTACTAATTTCCTTTCCTGTCCTTTCCCAATACGGGATTGTGCTATGTTTCTAAAGATCTCATCGTCGACGGAACGTGAAAGGTCAATCTCCCTTCTTTCCGGGCTAGAAAAGAGTGGACTCGCGGCGCCCAGCCTATTGTGCAGTAAAACCACTCGAGAGGTCCTTCCCATCCTACGAGCCTTCTCCTCCTACGAGCTAGGCTTCCGCTAATGTTTCGTTACCACTGGAAGCCAACCTTCTTTGGACAGCAACATTCGATTGCATAGTAAGTGACTGTACAAGGTGTCTTAGAGGAAAACATTGTAATCCGTTTTCTCACTGGCTCATATTCTGTAAGTTACCATTTGTTTCGGCAATGTGAGCTTCACGCACTTGCGCTGAATGTGAAGCTCTGAGCAAGGAGAGTGTGGTTCTCGTTTTTCCATCCAGCTGCTGCTGTCTGCAATTCCTCATAGGCTGAAGTCGCGTCACGTGACGATTCCAGCCATAATGGTCCTTCTTGTTGAGCATTGTAATGGAACTGGTATAGTGGAATATTCTATGCAAATAAATTTACATTACGAGCCAACAAAATACAAACAGCAGTTTGCATTTAATGTAATTTTGGAAACGTAACTAGATAGTTCTTATATGTTTCTAAACAGAAAGCATGAATATTAAGAGAAATTGAGAAAACAGTTATTTTTATGTTTGCGGTGTATTTCAAAATTTTAATTTCATTTTAACCCATTGCCATTTAAAGACATTTAATGATATTATTGTTGTATTTAATGTTTCCATAACTACTTCTGAAAATAGCTTAAAAGACATTTTTACACCAGAAACGAATCATATGTAAGTCTCCCTGGATGTAAAAAATCGATATGAACCGGCAGCGTCTTTGAACGAGCGTCTATGCGAGTTGTTGTATCGCAGATCGCTTTGCTACTAAGACTTGACTTGTTCAATTGTTGCGTTAATAGCTTAAGAAATGATAACATTTTACACGTCGAAGCATTGTAGAATGTACTGTCTGGAAGAAGTGTAATCCTTAATTTTCATTAAAAACTAATGTTATGACATAGCTGCCTGCAGTATCTATATCAATTCATCATGTTGTTGTTGTGGTCTTCAGTCCTGAGACTGGTTTGATGCAGCTCTCCATGCTACTCTATCCTGTGCAAGCTTTTTCATCTCCCAGTACCTACTGCAACCTACATCCTTCTGAATCTGCTTAGTGTATTCATCTCTTGGTCTCCCTCTACGATTTTTACCCTCCACGCTGCCCTCCAATACTAAATTGGTGATCCCTTGATGCCTCAGAACATGTCCTACCAACCGATCCCTTCTTCTGGTCAAGTTGTGCCACAAACTTCTCTTCTCCCCAATCCTATTCAATACTTCCTCATTAGTTATGTGATCTACCCATCTAATCTTCAGCATTCTTCTGTAGCACCACATTTCGAAAGCTTCTATTCTCTTCTTGTCCAAACTATTTATCGTCCATGTTTCACTTCCATACATGGCTACACTCCATACGAATACTTTCAGAAATGACTTCCTGACACTTAAATCAATACTGGATGTTAACAAATTTCTCTTCTTCAGAAACGCTTTCCTTGCCATTGCCAGCCTACATTTTATATCCTCTCTACTTCGACCATCATCAGTTATTTTGCTCCCCAAATAGCAAAACTCCTTTACTACTTTAAGTGCCTCATTTCCTAATCTAATTCCTTCAGCATCACCCGACTTAATTAGACTACATTCCATTATCCTTGTTTTGCTTTTGTTGATGTTCATCTTATATCCTCCTTTCAAGACACTGTCCATTCCATTCAATTGCTCTTCCAAGTCCTTGGCTGTCTCTGACAGAATTACAATGTCATCGGCGAACCTCAAAGTTTTTATTTCTTCTCCATGAATTTTAATACCTACTCCGAATTTTTCTTTTGTTTCCTTTACTGCTTGCTCAATATACAGATTGAACAACATCGGGGAGAGGCTACAACCCTGTCTTACTCCCTTCCCAACCACTGCTTCCCTTTCATGTCCCTCGACTCTTATAACTGCCATCTGGTTTCTGTACAAATTGTAAATAGCCTTTCGCTCCCTGTATTTTACCCCTGCCACCTTTAGAATTTGAAAGAGAGTATTCCAGTCAACATTGTCAAAAGCTTTCTCTAAGTCTACAAATGCTAGAAACGTAGGTTTGCCTTTCCTTAATCTTTCTTCTAAGATAAGTCGTAAGGTCAGTATTGCCTCACGTGTTCCAGTGTTTCTACGGAATCCAAACTGATCTTCCCCGAGGTTGGCTTCTACTAGTTTTTCCATTCGTCTGTAAAGAATTCGTGTTAGTATTTTGCAGCTGTGACTTATTAAGCTGATAGTTCGGTAACTTTCACATCTGTCAACACCTGCTTTCTTTGGGATTGGAATTATTATATTCTTCTTGAAGTCTGAGGGTATTTCGCCTGTTTCATACATCTTGCTCACCAGATGGTAGAGTTTTGTCAGGACTGGCTCTCCCACGGCCGTCAGTAGTTCCAATGGAATATTGTCTACTCCGGGGGCCTTGTTTCGACTCAGGTCTTTCAGTGCTCTGTCAAACTCTTCACGCAGTATCATATCTCCCATTTCATCTTCATCTACATCCTCTTCCATTTCCATAATATTGTCCTCAAGTACATCGCCCTTGTATAGACCCTCTATATACTCCTTCCACCTTTCTGCTTTCCCTTCTTTGCTTAGAACTGGGTTTCCATCTGAGCTCTTGATATTCATACAAGTCGTTCTCTTATCTCCAAAGGTCTCTTTAATTTTCCTGTAGGCGGTATCTATCTTACCTCTAGTGAGATAGGCCTCTACATCCTTACATTTGTCCTCTAGCCATCCCTGCTTAGCCATTTTGCACTTCCTGTCGATCTCATTTTTGAGATGTTTGTATTCCTTTTTGCCTGTTTCACTTACTGCATTTTTATATTTTCTCCTTTCATCAATTAAATTCAATATTTCTTCTGTTACCCAAGGATTTCTACTAGCCCTCGTCTTTTTACCTACTTGATCCTCTGCTGCCTTCACTACTTCATCCCTCAAAGCTACCCATTCTTCTTCTACTGTATTTATTTCCCCCATTCCTGTCAATTGCTCCCTTATGCTCTCCCTGAATCTCTGTACAACCTCCGGTTCTTTTAGTTTATCCAGGTCCCATCTCCTGAAATTCCCACCTTTTGGCAGTTTCTTCAGTTTTAATCTACAGGTCATAACCAATAGATTGTGGTCAGAGTCCACATCTGCCCCTGGAAATGTCTTACAATTTAAAACCTGGTTCCTAAATCTCTGTCTTACCATTATATAATCTATCTGATACCTTTTAGTATCTCCAGGGTTCTTCCATGTATACAACCTTCTTTCATGATTCTTAAACCAAGTGTTAGTTATGATTATGTTGTACTCTGTGCAAAATTCTACCAGGCGGCTTCCTCTTTCATTTCTGTCCCCCAATCCATATTCACGTACTATGTTACCTTCTCTCCCTTTTCCTACACTCGAATTCCAGTCACCCATGACTATTAAATTTTCGTCTCCCTTCACAAACTGAATAATTTCTTTTATTTCATCATACATTTCTTCAATTTCTTTGTCATCTGCAGAGCTAGTTGGCATATAAACTTGTACTACTGTAGTAGGTGTGGGCTTCGTATCTATCTTGGCCACAATAATACGTTCACTATGCTGTTTGTAGTAGCTTACCCGCATTCCTATTTTCCTATTCATTATTAAACCTACTCCTGCATTACCCCTATTTGATTTTGTGTTTATAACCCTGTAGTCACCTGACCAGAAGTCTTGTTCCTCCTGCCACCGAACTTCACTAATTCCCACTATATCTAACTTCAACCTATCCATTTCCCTTTTTAAATTCTCTAACCTACCTGCCCGATTAAGGGATCTGACATTCCACGCTCCGATCCGTAGAACGCCAGTTTTCTTTCTCCTGATAACGACATCCTCTTGAGTAGTCCCCGCCCGGAGATCCGAATGGGGGACTATTTTACCTCCGGAATATTTTACCCAAGAGGACGCCATCATCATGTAATCATACAGTAAAGCCGCATGCCCTCGGGAAAAATTACGGCTGTAGTTTCCCCTTGCTTTCAGCCGTTCGCAGTACCAGCACAGCAAGGCCGTTTTGGTTATTGTTACAAGGCCAGATCAGTCAATCATCCAGACTGTTGCCCTTGCAACTACTGAAAAGGCTGCTGCCCCTCTTCAGGAACCACACGTTTGTCTGGCCTCTCAACAGATACCCCTCCGTTGTGGTTGCACCTACGGTACGGCTATCTGTATCGCTGAGGCACGCAAGCCTCCCCACCAACGGCAAGGTCCATGGTTCATTCATCATACATATTCCAAAATTAAAACCCGACTTTCCTGTTACAAGAATCTCTCTTGCAAGAAGATATAGTATAACACAGTGAACCAACGAATAATTCATCAATTGCATAAGAGTAGTGAAAGGTAAGTACAAACCATTACCTTTGATTTTCTACTTTCTAGCTCATTCTAATACTTACATTTACCCAGACAGAAGCAAAGTAAAATCAAGCAAAGTCTGTAAGGTTTTAACACTATCAACGATGTAGTCAACAGAGCAGGGAGGCGGGTTAGAGCGTCTAACATAGGACGTGTTCCGTATTTGTCGAAATTAATACTGAAATAACGCCACTGTGCTCTGCTTACAGCAGCACTTTCCGAGAGCAGAAGTAAGGGAAGTAATGGGATTGTAGTGCACGAAGAGTTACAGTAAGAAGAAATTTATTAGTTATTAGCGTGAAAGATCATGGAATTCAAAATTCATGTAGCACATGACTCCAGTGTTTTCACGGGAAAAGAATGGTGTTCAAGGTTGATGAGTATTCGTGTCAAGTTGAATTCTTGATGTATCGATACTTTTTCGCTGGAGATGCACGAAAAAAGCAAACATGAATTATAACTGTACCAATACATCTGATTATCTTTCTGTTTAGTTTTCCAGACCAGGTTGAAACATTGCTTCGTGCTTGTCTCATTCGCTTACATGTGTGTAATGAATCGTTAGAGCACACAAATAAATAAAACATAATAAGAAACGAATAAAAGACGTGGAAAGTTAATGGTGTCAGTACAACAAATTTTTCTGATCTTCGGAATTTTAGAGCTGTTTCTGTCCTAAACTGAGAATTTCTGAAAGCAAATATTAAGTAGAATATGTACACTAAATAATGTTTAGTGCAATTTCTTGCAGAAAATTAAGGACTTAAATACAGTTGTGACTTTGGCACCAAATATTGTCTTTTCAAGATGTGCATGTTCGCGTTCTTAGGTATGAAGCAAGGATATTGTGAGAGCTTTATTCTGAATGATTCATCTGTTTTATTGTGTGCCCATTATCCGCAAGGGATTTGTTTTATGTGGAATTATTTCCGGCGGATAAATTATTTGGCTAAAATACGACACTATACCCACAAAAACTTCTGTTTCGTCTGGATGATAAGTGAAAGCCTATGAGGGAGTTACAAAAACGAACCGCTGGAGGATATACATTTTCATCGGCTGTCTTGTATAAGCCATGCTGCCAGAAAAGCACAGTTTCTGTACTAAGACTTGTTTTTCAGCTAGTTTCTTTTAAAGGATGTAAGCGAAAATTGCTTCCGAATTTTTATGTTTGTCCTGCAGTTTTGGTTCTTCCTTATGTGCTCTGAATTAATATTTCACATCGTTTTTAACTGCTCTTGCTTAGGACTGGAGATGATCATTTTAAAGTTTGTGACGATGACAGTAGGAATTTGGGCTTGCCATAATAGGAACTGCAGAACTTACCAAAGTTAATATTAATAGTAGCACAAAATCTCGTCACAGATTTTATTTTTACACTTTTCACTTGCTCTTACATACATACATGAGGTAGATAATCCCGTTTGTTTCATAGACACACAAAGTATACTGCAGCGGCCAAAGTATGAGCAGCAGTGTGATGGGTCGTAACTCGTAAGCTGGCAGTACATTCCCTGAACTGAGCTTTAGCTGAATGAAGTTAACAGAGCCCTCTAGATGTGGCACCACTAATCAAATCTGAGAAACAATACAACATACTACGAGTGTCCATTTAGCAGTGAGGAAACATTTTGTTTGCTTCATATTATATCGGCCATTGTTATATAATGTAGATGCAGATACAAATACTGTAATAACCTTGTGTGTTGAAACATTGAACTACATTTTAGAAAGTCAGAGGATCACCGCCTGCCGGCCGCGGTGGTCTAGCGGTTGTAGGCGCTCAGTCCGGAGCCGCGCGACTGCTACGGTCGCAGGTTCGAATCCTGCCGCGGGCATGGATGTGTGTGATGTCCTTAGGTTAGTTAGGTTTAAGTAGTTCTAATTTCTAGGGGACTGATGATCATAGATGTTAAGTCCCATAGTGCTTAGAGCCATTTGAACCATTTGATCACCGCCTGTGTTCAGTGGAGGACGCTTCATTTGAACAGTATCATAATGCTATACTGCTGCAGAAATTCGGTAGTAGAAAAGAGAAGAGCTATGTTTTAAGGAGGGACGATCATGAAATTGACGTAAATTGTCAATTTCCAATTTAATTTTTTATTTATTTTTAGAATTCATCGGCAGTAAGTTCCCAAAGTTTCAGTGATGAAGTCGCTTCCTAAGTGCCTGCAACATAATTGAATGTAAGACGCAGCTTTCGCTCCACCCCCAACTTTTGAAGCAACATTTCAATACTACAGCGCTGAACCAAGATGCTGTAAATTTCTTACAGGAAAGCTAGCGCTGCATACATCTAGACGGTTATGCTACATACTCTTTCGAGTGGTCTATGGTCCTACCGATATCGTCACGAGCCCACGTGAGGTCCTGCAGGCGATGTTGTGGTGTTAGCAATGTCACTCCCACTGAGCGTCTGCGGCCATAGTATAATAATGACAGATTTCTTCGCACTGTCCTAACGGATTCGTCTGTCGTATGTCCCACGTCGTTTTCTTCGGTTATTTCACGCGGTGATGCTTCTCTGTTAGTCGTGGCAGGACTACGCAAACGCCGCTGCCCTCGGTCATTAAGTGAAGGTCGTCGTCGCCCACTGCGTTGTCCATGGTGAGAGGTAATGCCTGAAATTTGCTATTCTCGGCACTCTCTTGACACTGTGGATCTCGGAATATTGACTTCCGTGACGATTTCCGAAGTCTAGCTCCCACATCCTCTTCGCGTTCGGAGTCTATTAATTCCCGTAGAGCGACCACAATCATGTCGGAAACCATTTCACATGAATCACATGAGTCCAAAAGACAGATCCTCCAGTGAAGTGTTCTTTTATACCTTGTGTACGCGGTACTTGCACCATATGTGTGCATACCACAATCCCATCAGTTCCGTCACCTGAGTGTATGGGACATTCCAAGAAATGGTTCAAATGGCTCTGAGCACTATGGGACTTAACATCTGTGGTCATCAGTCCCCTAGAACTTGGAACTACTTAAACCTAACTAACCTAAGGACATCAAACACATCCATGCCCGAGGCAGGATTCGAACCTGTGACCGTAGCGGTCACGCGGTTCCAGACTGAAGCGCCTAGAACCCCACGGCCACACCGGCCGGCTGGGACATTCCAGAAGAATTCTGGTTTCTAAGTTCAGTAGTGCCAACGATGGGGCTTCATTCTCCCAGAGACAACTTGTCCACTCGCGTAAACAACCACACACACCGACAAGAAGTGTTTTATAATTTTTGTACTTGATGGCGATTCCGCAGAACCGTACGAAGTGATCGACTTTTAAGTGCTCATCACATAGCCGCCGACCTCTGTGTAGGGCGTCAGAAGCCCATTTCTACCAGGACTGTACAATTCTGCGGAGAGAAATGCACCATACTGACGTCAGAAACCGACGACCGCTATTCGAACATGTGCCTCCTCGTGACTTTTCATCACATAGTGTACACTTTGTGGCCTAAAGTGACTTGACACGAATTATTTGACATTAATATGGGGTGCTGCCCTACCATCGCAATTGGGACGACTTGATCTCTATTGGAAATACTTTCAGTGAGGCGTCGGAATGTGTGTGGAAGAACGCAGCTCGTTCTTTCCTCAAAATTTGAAACCAGACTGCAATATTCCAACAGCGTCGCGCATTTTAACTTGCGACGGCACTCATCTATGGCTACTCGTAAACAGTAACTCTGGTCTGTAACGAATGAACCCACTCAGTATGTATATGCCCCCCCACCCCACCGATTCAAATGAAAAGTGACAAACTATGCATAACGGAAACGATTTAGGAATTAATTCCCACAACAAAACCTCGAGAATGTGATCCTTGCCAAAAGCTATAGAAATGAACAAGGTTGTGGAGTTCCTCAACGTACCGAAATCAAAGATGAGTCTACTGTGACCGTAATTAATTGTTAGAAAACCGACAAGAAGCCGTATATGTGATTAAGATACAGTAAAATCTTCAAACCAAAGGAGATAAGGAGACACTGGAACACGAAATTCGTACAATAAGTTCAATTAAATATTATCACTGAATGTCAAAGCCCGCGAGGCATGAGGAGGAAAAAGTAAATCAAACACGTTGTACTACATGGAACATGATGGTTGCTAGGATCTGCTGTGGCTTAAAGGAAATTTGTCTAGGAGCCCCAATAGCCTCAATCACAAGTGAGCCTTCGAACCCAAACCTAGTTCCTAACAAGGTCCCCTGAAATTTAGAAAGAAGCGTGTCTACCACTGTCTCTTCACTCTCTCTTCGCACGAACTGGGGATATGAACGTCAAGGCTGTGATCTCCAGAGCGAAGGCGACCTCCGTCTTCATGTGTCTAATGTGGAAGTCTCGTGTACAAGACGGACACCCAAATACGAGAGAGTCCGTTTTCGTCAGTAACACTCAAATCCTCCGCCAGAAGTGCATAAGTTTGAGTAGTGTGTCTCTGGGACGGTGCTCCTCAGAGCTCTCTGCAGAAAAACGCTGCAATATTTGCTGTCTGTAAATCAGATAGTTTGTGAACCAAATTTCCATAGGGATACTATGCAATAAATGTTGCCCTCTCTTCCCCAGAACGTTTATTTACATTATGTTTTGTCTCTAATTTTTCCGAGAGCATCAAATTCTCACAATTTGGAACAAGCTCCCAGTCGTGAGAAAAGATATAGCTCGGACCAGTGGGAGCTAGATCATGCGTCCTTACTTGGGAAAGCGGCGCCTGATCTGAAGCTTCGACTACTTTCTTAGGCACTGTCCTGTCATAGTATGTCCCTTATCGTCTTCAGAATGTTTTTCAACAACTTATGAACTTATGTAACTCTGGCAACAGGAAGTCGCGCCGGATTTGTTCAAAGAGAGACTAGAATTCCGAAACCTTGACACTCCCATGGACCCCGCAAGTTGTTGCCCGTCATTCCGACCACCCGCACTCTGTTCTTTTATGACCGACTTCCGGGCTGCCGCCTACAAGCACTGCGGGGGCAGTTTGGTTGAATAGGACACTGTGTGAAGGTAAGCCAAGTTCTTAGTCAGATCCAGATTTTTGTGTGCAAAATGTGTGAATCGTCTGCCAGACATCCGCCCAGTTTTTGGGAAATATCAGTTTCTTCTGTTGTCAACGCAGCGCGTGCCGTACCACGACCAGCGGAATGGCGGGCGACCAAATGGACTGTTGGGAACAGGGTGGGTGGATGGGTGGGAGTGGGGGCGGGAAGGGGAGGGGAGAGACCAAGCGATCCTGTGGCTGCAGCACGGCTCTTAGAACTCTAGGGAGGCAGTGCCTAATGGGCCTACACCCTCCGCCTATCAGACACCTGTCGATGCGATGGCTTGCCAAGACTCAGCTAATTCAGCAGCCTAGCACAGAATGCAGACGAAGAACTCAGTTAATGTAGATTGTTAGAGGTTGGTAGTGACCTCTGTAATGATCGGTCTCTAATTTGGTTATAAAATTTTGTATTACTTAAGAGAAAAGAGAGAAATCTAGCTCTGGCATAACTGAAGAGCGAATATTAGTAATAGAAAGGACTGAGACTGTAGACTGACTCCAGGCTGATGCGTTTCAGGAGGAGGTATGAGTTGGACACATGGGTCTGAACCGAAGTTGACGTTCTAACCCAAGCAAAAAAAGTTCCGTACGGTTCGGCTAAGGACCCTTACTGTCCACAAACTCTTGTTTCATAGGTACTGCTTTATAAAAAGCTGCATTGTGAAGCTGATACAACTATCGTCTCTGAACTCATTGCAACACCAAAAATGCAGATAAAGTACCTTCCGCACCACCCAAATTATTTCGCCGTTTAATATCCTTTGATAACTTATACTGTGCTTCTAATTCTGAAACGGTAAGCCTAACTGCAGAAACTATGTATATTACGTAGTGGGTTTAATAACATACTTCTTTCTGACAGTATATAACTGATTGTAACTATAATGTAAATACTTAAAATTGCTGTGTGATAGCCAAGAGAAATTTATTTAAACGTGTCTTTAGCAACGACGAAATGGCAGTAGCTGTGCCGTTGTTTATCTTTGCGTATTGTGAGTCTCCGTCGCGCTTTGAGCAGAGAGGAAGCAGAGCAGCCCGAGTCAAGAAAGAGCGTGGAAGTGTTTGTTGGGCGCTCCCGCAGATGCGGTGTGCAGCCGAGATTGCGCCAGTGTAGGCGCACCTACTTCGTTAAAGCGCGAGTATTGAGAGCACAGTTGTGTTGTCACTGCCCTCAGACATTATTACCAAGCAGTGTCCCTTTCCCTTCCATGCAATCATGAGTGTCGCAAAAATATGTTTACTGATTAACTATTAACTGCCAGTTTTATTTGTTTGCTAACGACCACTTTCAGTCTGGATTATGCTGCCTCAGTAGGTCTTCATTCTAGTGTTCCATGACAAAGGCTTAACGAATTTGAAATTTTGGGTAGTAACTTCATTCACTTAAAGAAATGTAAAATTTACTAACAAAGCTAATAACGAGAGATACAACATAAATTAATTGCGCGCAATTTCTTCAGCGTTTAGCTTAGGGTCTTTTGCTAGCTTGGTATGTTTTTTGTTGTTCTTATGTTAAAAGTAAATCAGTTGCTCCTTTGCTGAAGGGAAATTCAATTCAATCTTTCAATAATGAAAAGTGAACTGCTTGCTCGTTTCGGGGTTTAGCATTGCGTTACGCCGAGTGTACTGAAAGAAATTTTTTACTTAACTAAGTTTCAGTTACGGCCAGTCACTTATTTAACCAGCAACTTCATTAAACTTTGCTGCCATAATTTGGTATTTCAGAATAAGTAACTGCCAACTAAGTGCTTTACGATTCATTTATTTTTTCGTGAACAGCAGTGTTAAGGAAAAGCGTGATAACCGTAGCGGCGCCAGTGAATATTCGCTTGGTTTCCTTTGGCATTACCTTTCATAGGATCCTAGATATTCACTTCCCTAGTGGTCTGGCTACCGTTTAATTAGGATTTTGCTCCTAATCAGTATTTTTTGTGTTAAATATTGCGTGGTAACCTTTCCCCCCTGTGTGGTTAGTGACCGACTGCAGTATATTCTACACATTTAAAAATTAGTGTCAATATTTAGATTGGGTTTAGAACAGATTCTTCCTTCAGAGGGTCAGCTGTACAATTTCCTCGTAGTAAGTTGCATTATTTTCCTTCGGTAGCGATAGCCTTACTCACTGTACAGTGTCAGTAGGCATACGCGATCACTGTTATTCATATCGCAATACAGTAGGCCGATTAGGAAGGGGTAGTTTACCTGTTCTTCTACTGTATGTGGAATGCAGTGCTGTAAAATGTGTTCATATCACTATGCATTTAGAGGTTTCTGATACGTGAGATGAAGTCCACGTCCTAACCATGTAAAACACCCCCACACCGTAACACTACCTGCTCCGTACTTCACTGGTGACACTACAAATAATGACAGGTAACGTTTTCCAGACTTCACCCAAAGCTAAGCCCGGAGCACCGGACTGCCACGTGGTATAGCTTGATTAATCACGACAAACCACTAGTTTTTGCTCATTAACTGTCCAGTACCGTCACTCTTTACATCACCTTAAATTTCGCTAAGCGCCGACTACAGAAATGTGTAGTTTGCGAGAAACTGCTCGACCATTCCTTTTAACTCCCTTCCCACAGTCAGTGTGCTACAGAATTTCTGGAAGCACTTCGGAATTGACGAGTGATTCCTTCCTTCATTTAATCCGATGTTTTACAACCAGCCTGTGCAAATGCTCGACTTTAGTACATTTGGCCTGCAATGCCTTGGTTTAGCTGTGGTTGTTTCTTCGTGTTTCCACTTCACAGTCACATCACTAGCAGTTGATCTGAACAGCTGTGGAATGGTTAAGATCTTCCTGATAGATTTGTTAACTGATTTCCAATGACTATTCCACGTAGAAAGTCACCGTACTCTTCTAACTGACCGAGTCTGCTGCTACAGCTATAGAGTGGCGCAAAGTAGGCGTTAGAAAGTTCTTGTCGCCTACGACGTAATATGGAGTGATATAGTCTTGTTGCCATACTTATGCTACAGCAGACAACCTGCAGTTTAATAGAAAACCTTTTCAACGTGGTTTCCCTAGGCATCGATGACTTTGTACATCCTGGAACTAAATTCCGTGATGATGTTCTGAAGGACATTATTTTCGGCTGCATGAATCTCTCTGTAAATTGTAGTAGGAATATCCCGGACATCTTTAAAGACTCTGCCCTTTAGATAATCTCATAAGAAATAATCAGATGGGTTGAGATCTTAACGTAACGGCGCCATTCTACACCACATCCAATGAATGCTAAAGCGTCCGATGCCTGAGTGTCGCCTGAAGAAAATGGAAGACGTCTGCAGTGCGCTGTGAACTTGCTCCATCCACCATGAACAAGTAGTTTCAGAGCATTCGGTGGCGTCGTGCAGCCTGTACAAATTCATGTTCGAATACGTGTCCGTATTTGTCTTCTGTGAAAGGATCCTCAGTAAAAACGGGCCCAATAATTCATTGTGTACAGACTGCGCACCACACAGTGGCTTTTTGTGTATGAAGAGGAGCAGCAGCTTCAAGGTGTGGACTCAGTCTACCGTTGTTCCAATGTTATAGTTTTCTTTCTGAAATGTGTATCGAGACATCAGTGAGTGAGCTACAGAATTTTCAAGTCTATAATACAACAACATCACAAGGAGAATCAATTACTGCACGCGACTAAATCACAGTAGAAAAACACATTCTAGCCCGCATTTTGCGCCACCATGTATGTTATAGACAACATAATTCTCCTCGCCCCTTTTATACTGGCCGGTATGCTGATCGTGACATTTGGTGGTCAGTCCCTCAGTGCACTGAAGTGGCACTTTGATCTGCCTGTAGCAGATCATTGTATGTACTAATTCGCGTTGAGGACATTAATGTGGATTCAGTTGATTACTGCTGAGAAGATATGCAAAATAAGGTTATGTCACCTCCCAGCTAACAGCGCCCTCCAAAATTTAAAGGTGACAACAACGTATATCGGTACTGATGCGACTTTCTTTTCTTTGCACGTCGATTAGAGTATGCTGATACACAGGCGTACCCAAGTTCAGGCGTTGACAACTACGTTCCCTCTCATTTGCTGACTTTCGAGGTGTGATAATGACTGTAAAACGGAAACCAATAATCAGTTCAAGAAAACTCAAAGTGAACAGTAGCGCGAATTTTACTTTTTCTGTAGATATGATTATTGCCACCGATATCCTCCAGAGAATACAGTGACATTAGAAATGCGTGGTTCCCTTACCTACGTGACGTCGACAATAACTATGTACTTTTCAATGTTTATTTTGTTGGTAAATAGGCTGTTCCGACTAATTACTGCGTTACAGTTACTGTTCTTATAATAAGGCCTGTTGTGTCGCAGTAGAATTCAAATTTGATGCAGCGGCCATTGGGAATCGTCAATAAATCCATTTCTAGGTTTTTGGTAATGTGCCTGTTGCACCTAATTATTGTGTTCAAACTCTTGTTATTATTACTGCACCTGTTCTGTTTCAGTCAGATTCAAATTTTAAAATAAGTTTAAGTGAACAGTTTCTGGTAAGCTGGAGGTCAGGCATTATTACTGAATTTAAACTGCTTCTTGTTAAAAGTTTTGATCTTGTTAAATTTAGTTTTAAAGTTGTTTGGTGATGTCGCCTTTGCGCCTTCATATTTAATTGTTTTAACAATTGATGTTATTAAACATAACCCACTTAATCATCCAGTCCTTCCTCTAACCTATGCCTCCGTTAGAATTATCTCGGGTGCACTCTTGTGTTCAGACCATTCACTTACGTCAGCATGACTCACGACAGGAATCTTGCAGCATCCACCTGCTAGCCACTGTGCAGTCGCGCCATGAGAATATATGGAATTGTTTTGTACCTGACTGCGTATTCGTATTATAGAACTCATGGCTTTCTTGGTTTATTTCGGTTAAACGTCTCTCTCTCTCTCTCTCTCTTTCAAGGGACTGGACGTATTGTTGTTCATTCTTCGTTGTGCTTCGATGTACTTTTTGATGTGCACGGGAAGTCTCAGTTGAACAGCTCTCTCATATCATATTAGATTTAGGTGCTCCGACGTGAACGGAGGCACTGTGACAATTCCAACAAATTAGTGACGCACCAATATACACTTTACTGCGCTGCGATACTTAAGTTGTACAGCAACTAGTTGGATGTGTTTTCCGACTGATACAACTAAGTATTGGCCTGTTACGGCGTGAGTTACTGAATACAATATCAGCAAGACTATGTCAGTCCTGGGCGCCGAAGTCCATCCCATTGGCGGCAGCTTGGAGATTGCTGATTGGACCGCGCTTCTTGTTGGCGGCGAACGTCAAAACGCCGCCCGTGGAGCCAGTCGGAAAGCGTCTCAGCGCGCCATCTCTGGTAGCGTCCATTGGCGAGGACACAACACTTTCTAATTCATTTCTTTTCCTATAGCAAGGCGGCAGCTCGATTAAACACTCAGAATTGTGAGTTCACGCTTTAGAAACACTGTGACAGGACTAGTTCACAGTTGTGTATTTCACTACAATGTAATCGCATATACTGGCTACCATCGATGTATAACATCCCCTGTACGCCTGTTTTTTTTTTTTAACTAAAGTATCAATTAGGTGACGAAACACCTGCAATGAGAAGAAGTTCGACGCCTTCACGGACCATGCACAGAATTTTAGCAGGTGTTTGTAGCTTTCGGTCTAAGAGGTCAACAGGGATAGTCTGTACACTCCCCAGTTTATATTCACTGTCATCACAAAAGTGACGATAGGAAATGTATAACACGTTTCACCGTCTCATTTCCCATTATAGTCGGACGTTACAGCGTGGTACAGATACGACAAACCCTTTTTACGTTTCCGTATGTACGTGACACTAGACATCTACGCACAAGTCACATAACTCCATTAAATTACAAGCCATTGTTTACAGTGCGCATCTGCTGCACGATAGCGACCCATATGTATTCCATCTGATTGAGATCGGGCGAATTTAGAGGCTGAGACATCGATGCGAGTCCTCCATCGTGCTCCAAAATTCACTGTATCACAATTTTAGCCTTGTGACAGGTAAAGTAATTCTCCTGAAAGATGCAACTGTGGTAGGGGAGGACATCGTGCATAAACTACTAATAAAATGTCCTCAGTCTTCCAGCCTCGTTAAGGTGTTAGATGTCACGAAAATTCGATGAAGCATTGTCAAGTACTATGATTGCTGGTTGGTTAGCTTTGCGTATAAAGTGACCAAACTACAGGGTCATCAGTCCCTTTCTCCTGACACAAACAAGGCTCAAGGTAAAACAACATCCAAAGTACGTTTGGGAAAGTAAAAGTGGGAATAGGATTGGGGAACTACATCTAAAGAGAAAACGAAAGGAACGAAGAGATAATGGAGAAAACGTACACCACAAGGAATAGTAGAGGAAGGTATTAAAACCGTAGAGCAGATGGTCTGGGCTTTCTGATCACTAGATCATAAGAGGATAAGCAGGCCACTTTGCAACAGACTAAAATGTCCACTCCGAAAAGACAAGGTGAGATCGACACATGTAGGGAAAAGACGAACACCAAGAGAAACAAATGCAAAGAAATGTTGACAGAGAGTTAAAATGGAGGGAGGGTGGATGCCTTGCAGTGAAGGCCAGACGACCACCCTTAGATTGTACAATAAAATCACCATCATGAGGAAAACGTAAAACTAAATCGGCTGTTGAGGCATGATCGCCCAACACCGTAGGTAGTGTGCTGGGATGGTTAAAATTCCTCCGCAGAGCGGCTAAAATTGGACGTTCCTGCCAGATATGAGGACAGTCATATGGGAGCCACAGCCACATCGAAGTGGATCCTCGCGACAGAGGAGGTAACCAAGTGTTATCCACATACGGCCAATACAGGGCCGGCAAAGGACAACAGATTCCCTGTGAGTGGCTTGCCTGGATGGCCACCGTACATTTGTTGTCTCTTCAATAGTACAGAGATTATTTGGTGTACTCAGGGTGCGCCATTCAGTATCCCAGATCGCGAAAACTTTGTTGTGGAAAAGCAATGGCAAATCAGTCTCCAACAGGCCTGTGTCCAGAGATGGTTTATGGTGGCCTCTTTGGCCAAGTGGTCAGCAAATTCATTGCCCACTATCCCGACATGTCTTGTGGTCCAAATGAAGGTCATTGAGTGTCCACTGTTTGAGAGAGCATACAGAGTCTCCAGGATCGTCTGTTCCAAAGGGTGTCTAGGTCGAGAGCTTGTAGGCTGCCTAAGCAGTCACTAAAGATGATTAAGGACTCACTGGAGCAGATATGATCAAGAGGGCGATAGATGGTAACCAACTCTGCAGTGAACAGGCTGCCACCATCCGGCAAGGAGCACTGTTCATTAAGGCCAACATGAGTGTAAGTGAAGCCAACAAGACTGTTGACCATTGACTCATCCTTGTAGATTATTTCAGCCCTGACACTACCCTCAAACTCACCTCAACCTGCCAGTGGAGGACCTCAGGCAGAACTGAGACTTTGGGGTCTTGCAACTGGTCCAGCCGAAGCAGTGGTCTAGGTATGGACCATGGAGGTGTATGGAATTGTGCCCACAGAAGAGATGGTAAGGGGGAAGTGTCGATATCATTAAGAAGTGACCGGATGTGGACAGTGAAAGGATTCCCAGTTCTGGGCTGCCATTGCGGGAGATGGATTGCCATGTTGGGATACAGAAGCTGGTAATTTGGATGGCGAAGTGAACTGTGTATGTGGGCGGTATAATTTTCGAGAAATAGTTGCTGCTGGAGCCACAATGGTGGAAAGCCAGCTTTCAGAAGGAGGCTGTTTACAGGTCTCAATCAGAGAGCTCCCATCACGAGGCGAACTCCAGTGGTGGATAGGGTCCAGCAGACCCAGTGCAGAGGGCGAAGCTCAACCATACACCACACTCCGATAACCAACACAGAACTGTACGGGTGTCTGGTACAGCTGCAGAAGTGTAAGACAATCAGCAGCCCAGCCAGTGTGGCTCAGGCATTGAATAAGATTAAGGTGAAGCCAGAACTTGTCCTTAGGCTGATGAAGTACCGAAAGCCAAGTTAAGCGAGAGTCGAAATCTAATAGTTGATTATCGAGGTAACGTTCTGGATGGAGATGGACGGTACGACGACAGAAGTGCATGACACAAGTTTTGGCAGCCCAAAATCGAAAACTGTGAGTGACGACCCATGACTGCTCCTTCCAAATAGCTCCCTGCAGCCAGCATTCAGCGGCAACAGTAGAAGAGGGGCAGAAAGAAATATAAAAATCGTCAGCATATCGGAGGGGAGATATTGACGACCGTACTGCAAACACGACACCGTTACCAGCAATTAAAGAGTGGGAAACTTAGGACCCCATTCTCTTTTATATGGGATGCACTGTGGGAATCACTGATGCGAACTCTGTGGAGCGACGAAACATTCTGTACAAAAATGGGGAGTGGGTCCCAAAGGCCCCATTCGTTGAGAGTAGCGTGGTATCGTTGGCCTTTGGGAAGTCGTCACCAGGAAAAGGCCGATCGAATAGCAGACCCTAGGTACACTAAGTTGTCGATGGTGGAGCGTCCTTCGCGAAATCCGCGCTCGGACAGAGCCACCAGCTCAATATACATTGAAGCAGCTTACACAGGACGTTGGTGACGGTTATGGGACGATAGCTATCAACATCTTGTGGGTTCTTCCCTGGCCTTAGCACTGGACTGATGATACTTTCCCGCCATTGTGATGGGAATTCGCCATCGATCCAGATGCAATTAAAGAGGGCAAAAATGCAGCATTGGGAATCCACTTACGGAAGTTTCAGCATTTGCTAATGGATGCGGTCTGGGCCAGGGCGCTGAGAAACTCCCACTCATTGAAGGGAGCATTATAAGGCTCAGGGTGACTTGGAGCAGAAAGAAAGGTGCTGTGATTCCACCCTCTGTTTGAGGAGATGAAGGGTGGGTGCAATTACGTCTGGATTGGCATATACAGCTCCATTTGACACAGCTCCGTTTGACACAGCTCCATTTCCGGAAATTCCAGGTACACCTGCAGGGTTCTGATAGCTGTAAGGTCGGCAGAGCTTGGTCCAAAGGTGGGACGAGGAGTTTTGTGTTCCATTGGTGGTGCTTCCTTCGTTTGATAATGGAAGCGAACCTAGACACGGAGCCAATTGAAGGCAATAAGTTACTCCAGGAAGTTTATGACATTGGAGTGCCCACCTACAGTCTCTAATGCCAACAGCGATTTCTGGAGGCCACCAAGGCACTGACTTCCACCAGGGGCAACCAAAGGAACAAGGAATTTCCGAGTCAGCTGCAGCAACAATGATAATAGTGACAATGTGGATCACTTCACCGATGGTGGCATGTGATGGATACTCAACATTGGTAATGGATGTGAAAGTATTCAGGTTAGCCTTAGGAAGAGCCCACCTGGGCAAGCGTCGGGATGAGGGATGCTAGGATAGGAAGGGCAGAAAGTGGTCATTAGCACACAAGTCGTTATGTGCTCTCCAGTGGATAGAAGGGAGAAGGTCAGGACTGCAAGCCAAGACATCAGTGGCAGAATAGATGCCATATGCCACATTGAAATGTGTGGGAGCACCTTTATTTAGAAGGCAAAGGTCGAGTTGAGTTAAAAGGTCGTCAACATTTTCGCCACGGGCAGTAACCTTGGTACCACCCCACAAAGAATTATGGGTGTTAAACTCACACAGAAGGAGAAAAGGTGGGGGGAGTTGCGAAATGAGCCAGTATATGAGATGGTGCATCACCATCTGGAGGGAAATAGATGTTACAGACAGTAATTTCCTCTGGTGTCCTTACACCAGTAGCCACAACTTCTAAAGGTTCACTACAGGTAAGGACAAAGATGCTAACTCCACCTGACTGTCACAGGCAGGATAGTGGTTGTAGTACCCCGGTAGCCACAAAGGGCAAGGGTCCACATTGCATCAAAGCAGGTTTCCAGAAGGACAACGAAAAAGGCATGTGTAATGCATAACTCAGAGTATCACAGCCAGGTGGGGGAAAAACCGCCGCAGTTCCATGGAATAATGATGCTTTGTGGAATTGGGGAAGGCATGTAGTGAGTAAGGAGGCAGGCTATGCCTCAGCATCGCTTGCTGACGCTGAGTATTTATATCCAAACCTATTTCGGATGAGGCATGAGTGAGATCCAGGTCCTGAAAGGACGCTAAAATCTTCACCTCATCCTCAAATGCAGAACCGGTAAGGAGTGGTGGTGTTGGGACCATCGGAGGGTTCTGCTTCTTAGCAGTCTTCTTTTTGATTTGCTTGCCCTCTCGCTTCTCTTTAGGAGTTTGCTGGGAGGATTTCTCCGAAGTAGCTGCTGGCTCAGAGGAAGACTGTGAAACTCTTTGTCCAGAGCTATGGCTCCTTTAGCCACTAGCGAGTGCCCACTGTGGCATTAGTGGAGACTCTCAAGGGACTCCTTCCACATGAGAGGAGTTGGAGGAGGCTGTTGCTTCTCTGGCTGGGGGAGGGGTGTTGCTCCTGAAGTAGGTCCAACAGAAGATTTTCCTCTTACCACCGGCTGGCCAGAGTGGCTGATTGGTTCTAGGCGCTACAGGCTGGAGCCGCACGACCGCTACAGTCGCAGGTTCGAATCCTGCCTCGGGCATGGATGTATGTGATGTCCTTAGGTTAGTTAGGTTTACGTATTTCTAAGTTCTAGGGGAATGATGACCTCAGAAGTTGTCCCATAGTGCTCAGAGCCATTTGAACCTCTTAGCACCAAGGGGGTGGATGTATTCTGGCGGCCTGGATGGCCCGCTGTTCACGGCACCATATGGAACTACCGTGACTTGTGACAGTGATGTTGAAGTATCTGCAGCATAGGTGGGGCTGTAATCGTTCAAGTTTTACGTCTAGCCTCCTGGTAAGTCAACCAGTCCTGGGTCACGTACTCCGTGATTTTCTGCTCCTTTTGGAGTACTGTGCGGTCTGGCGAGGAGATGGAGTGGTGCTCTCCACAGTTGATAGAAGGGGGAGGAGGCGCACATGGAGTATTTACACGCAGTGGACGTCTGCAGTCTCGACATGTGACACTGGAATTTTAGCTGGAAGACATGTGCCCAAATTTCCGGCACTTAAAGCCTCACATAGGGGAGGGACGTTGGTTTAACGTCACAGCGGCAAACCATCACCTTGACTGTTTCAGGCAATGAATCACCCTCGAAGGCCAAGATGAAGGCATTGATAACAACATTATTGTCTTTGGGTCCCCTGTAAATGCGCCGGATGAAATGAACATCACACCGTTGTAAATTGGTGTGCAGCTCACCGTCAGGCTGAAAGAGGAGGTTGCGATGGAAAATAATACCCAGGACCATGGTGAGGTTTTTACAGGCAGTGACGGAAACAGGAATATCACCCAGCTGATCACAGGCGAGAAAGGCCTGGGACTGGGCTGGGGTTACTGTTAGAATCTGCGCAGTTTCTCATCTTCCCCACTTCCCCAAACTTATCCTCGAGATGTTCAACAGAATATTGAGGCTTCGTAGGTAGAAAGGAGTCGGCATCCATTCTGCTACAGACTAAATACCGATGCGAATATGACTCTCTTCTTTCTGTAGCCCTACATTCCTCCCATGATGTAGTGAAGGAGAGAAACAAGTTAGGGTCATAGCTGTCAGCATTGAATTAAGTGTTTCCCTTCTTAGAGACTGTTGGCCCCGTTTGGTCATCAGTAAGAGGTGACTTGGTCCGCTTCACTGCCGGTCTTCCTCCCAGATGCCACCCACTCGAATCAGGGGCTCACCATGGGCACCACCCAGCCACAGCAAAGGCCACCTGGGATGATGCCCGTTGCTGGAAGACTTGATGCCTCAAGAAGATGGGAATCTGCTCCTGGGCATATGTGGGGAGTTTACAGCTCCGGCATCAGAAGTGCAATCCCAGTGTTATCAGGTGGCTACCACCAAATTGGTACATGACGGCCCCACCAGAACGGACTGGCTAGTGCGCAGAGAAATCCAATATTGTCATGAGGGCGAAACAAGGCAGGAGACAACAGAAGAAGATGGCATAGCCTGGAAAGTGTCCCTCAGCCAAACAGTTGAATTGCAGGTGGAGAGCCGGCCAAAGTGGCCATGCGGGTCTAGACGCTACAGCCTGGAGCCGATCTACCGCAACGGTCGCAGGTTCTAATCCTGCCTCGGGCATGGATGTGTGTGACGTCTTAGGGTGGTTAGGTTTAATTAGTTCTAAGTTCTAGGTGACTGATGACCTCAGAAGTTAAGTCGTATAGTGCTCAGTGCCAATTTTGCAGCTGGAGATACAAAGCAAGGACTAGAAGAGGTTCAGAAGATCGACTCTAATGGCACTATGGATAACTGGTGCACCACGTAAGCATTTCTTGCCCACATGGCGTGCTCTTCTGTAGAATTTGGAAAGTGACAGGTCAAGTCATAAAATTGGACCTGAACGTATAGAGCTGAAAAGTGGGAGACTGCTTTTAGTCGCCTCTTACGACAGGCAGGAATACCTAAGGGCCTATTCTAAAATGACTGCTGATTAACTGCTCATAAGTATATAACTTGCAAAATGTCAATCCCGGTGTTATTGACAAGTACTATGCAATGTTCCTTTGGATGTGCATACTTATCCTCGATGCTCAATAAATGATTTGTTCCTGGGCGCGAATACGAGTGTACTGGACGTATGAGTACAGGTTGTGACGCAAGGACGATAACATGCGGAAGTTTGGGTGCAGCCGTGATTCGTGTACTAATAGGCCAAGCGATAAAGGCGATGGCTCGCCGAAAACGAGAAACCCATATTCGAGTCCTGGTCCAGCACCAAATTTCATTCTCATCATTCTAATATACAGCCGACAGTGGTTCATATTCACAACTGCGAATACGTTTCCTGTACTCGTGTACTGACCTGGTGGTGTCGACATTGGTGTCACTGCATCGTCATACACGGCCGTAGACTTTGAGTTCGATTCTGCCATTTAACCTTGCAGTCGCCTGCTTCGGCAGCTGCGTGGTTGGATGCCCACCATGGTGGCCCGACTTCCATTCGAGGCTATGTTGGGGATTTCTTCCGCTCGTGGTCGGGGTGTTAAGATATCCTTAATGTCACTTCATCATCACCGACACACAAGTCCCCTTGATGACGTCATCTAATAAGACCTGAACGTGGCTGTGAGCCGCCACACGACAGAGGGTGACCACTGGGTTGCACGCCACGCTGAGCTGCACACCGCCCTCTCTATCAATGAATTTTATTTCTGGCTTCTTTATTTCCAAAGTCCTAGAATCCACTACGGAGCCATCAGGTTTTTTGAAATTTGTCAGATGACCGTTCTGTGGAAAACTGTCTGATAAATCGGATTTTTCGGATTACAGTAGGCGACAAAACCTGTTACGGTCCTCCGTGCGTTGTTCTACATTGCACATTGTATGTTCGTCGTAAGAGTGGCGACACTCATCAAACTGTATTATGAACTCCTGATGTTCTGAGACCTACCACATGTTTAACTGGTCTGAGGAGCTGACGCATTCTTGACGGAGACCAGGACACTGACTTGATTTTCTGTGTTTGCAAGTCCAACGTAGCGCCAGAGAAAGGTTAAAATCAGGAGTCTTATTGCTAGTCTTGCTTGAAATCACTTCATATATTTGGTGATCATGGTAGCTATTTTTCTCAAGACCATGTGTAATTAAATCGGCTCATGCGGCAGGTTATCAGCGTCCAGTATCATTCCTGCGCAGCTTGTAATATGGTGTCCTTCTGTGCCAAATGACGATCGCTGATGGCGTGCAGGTACAGCTTTGTGCGTGTAATTTTTCTGTAAACGCTGCGGCCATGGTATTAATTTCGTTTGCCACTGACGTAGAAGGAGAAGGCTTTGTCTTTCTTATACCTCCATGGTGATCTTAATGTTACTTTTAATTCTGTTGAGATGTTTAAAGAGGTTGTCCAGTTTTTCATACCCAAGGGAGTAAATTGCGATTGTGTTATCAACGTATCGGAGGAAACAAGAGTTTAATGGTGCCATATCTAAGATAATATGTTTGAATGTTCAATTGTGTGTGAATTCTTAAGGGACCAAACTGCTGAGGTCATCAGTCCCTCGTCCGCCCTCGGAAGTTGGGGGGTGAGCGCGACAGAATATCAATCCTAAGGGCTGTGTTCGATTCCCGGCTGGGTCGGAAGTTTTTTTCGGCTCAAGTACTGGGTACTGTGTTGTCCTAATCATCATCATTTCATCCCCATCTACGCGCAAGTCGCCTAAGTGGCGTCAAATCGAAAGACCTGCACCCTGCAAACGGACTACCCGACGGGAGGCCCTAGCCACACGACATTTACATCAGTCCCTAGACCTACACACTACTTATACTAACTTATGCTAAGATCAACACATACACCCGTGCCAGAGGAAGGACTCGAACCTCCGGCGGGAGGAATATGTTTGAAATTGTAGGTAACGTGGTTTGCAACAACCAGAGACAACGGGCTTCTCATCGCAACGCTGTCTTTCTAATCATAATGTGGGCCGTTGTAGTACAGAAAATGTGTGCCTAAGTAGTTAGGCTATTCACGCTCACTCACTTGATGCGGCTAGAAGTCTGACAATATTTTACTGACTGTCACCGCCGCAAGGCTACGTTCTTACATCATTCATGAAGCGATGCAGCTCCTCCACAATAATGTTCAAGTATCCTGCAGCTGCCGTGGCGCCTTCGATTATTACCAAAGTAAATCAACTGACATGAGCGACCTAGAGAAAGAGGAGATTCTTGCGACCCAGCGTCAGGGAAAGGTCATCTCGGAAACGGTGATGTTCGGGTTCTACTATCGGTAACATCTATGGAATGTGGTTGAAGGAAGCAGCTGCCACGAGCAGGTAATGAGGTGTTAGACGTGCAGACCTCCTCACAGAATGTGGGTGTGGGAGATTCGTCAGCTGTGTACAGCAGTATACAAGGCGATGTGTAATATATTTAACGGCAGAATACGGTGATGAGGCAGGCATGAGTGCTTCTGAGCGCAACGTTCATAAAACACGGTAAAATTTTGGACTCGTATTCTCATGTCGACCCAAAGACCTCTGAAATTACAATTGTAGTGGACACTGGATCATATATTTATGAGCAAGGATCAATGGAAACGTGTCGCCTCTTTCGGTGAATCGCATTTCTTACTATACAAGATAGATGGTTGTTCCCAGATACATGATCGTCAGATTAACGGCTGTTCGAAACATGCACATTGTCAAGGACGTAGCACGGTGGGGTAGTATTACGCTGTTGGAAACGTTCATTGGGCTTTCACAGGAACTGTGTTAGTAACTGAAGGCACCATGAGATGTTTGGTCTCATCAGTCTATGTTATATGGATATTTGTCTCAACGTGCTTCACTTCCACGTTGTAGTTCAGCTTCTATAACTTTACGGATCGAATGAATCAAATCACGGGAAAACACACAGGAACGAAACACACCAGCAAACACAATGAACCTCTTTCTTTCATGAAATACGTAACACCCTCCCCGTTGACACTGATATATACTACAGCCGACGTGGCGTTGAATCCCGGATTCACTGATAGTCCCTAAAGTATTACGTACGGACGTCTTCTACAATGCTTGCACGATCCCTGTCAGCGCCTTGTACCAGGGATATGCAAGACGTCAATCATGCCTCAGAAATAAAAGTACTGCAGATTAGATCCGCAGGAAGAGAAAGCCATAAATTGGTCCGCTTTTCATTATCTATTGGTCTTGGAGTCTATTAATTACAAACCGTCGAGCATTAATACTGCAATGAGTGTAATTTTATTTCATTTAATAAAATGTTTCATGTAGGACATCGGTACGTAGCGTTTCTGTGAAATCGCCATGTTTGTTTCTACTGAACAACTGTAGAAAATGAGTTCTTAGTTGGATATCAAGCGTTAAAGGGTGCACGTCATTAATGTACCTTTTTTTCTTCTACGTGTGACTCAAAGATATGAAAGTCGTATGGCAACATTGGCTGGGATATCCCACGGATGGGGTGTTCTTCATCCACAAACATTGGGCCCTTGCCGGCCGGTGTGGCCGTGCGGTTAAAGGCGCTTCAGTCTGGAACCGCGTGACCGCTACGGTCGCAGGTTCGAATCCTGCCTCGGGCATGGATGTGTGTGATGTCCTTAGTTAGGTTTAATTAGTTCTAGGCGACTGATGACCTCAGATGTTAAGTCGCATAGTGTTCAGAGCCATTCGAACCATTTGAACCACTGGCCCCTTTCCTTGCGTATAAGTGAGAGGTGTGTCATATACACTCCTGGAAATGGAGAAAAGTACACATTGACACCGGTGTGTCAGACCCACCATACTTGCTCCGGACAGTGCGAGAGTGCTGTACAAGCAATGATCACACGCACGGCACAGCGGACACACCAGGAACTGCGGTCTTGGCCGTCGAATGGCGCTAGCTGCGCAGCATTTGTGCACCGCCGCCGTCAGTGTCAGCCAGTTTGCCGTGGTATACGGAGCTCCATCGCAGTCTTTAACACTGGTAGCATGCCGCGACAGCGTGGACGTGAACCGTATGTGCAGTTGACGGACTTTGAGCGAGGGCGTATAGTGGGCATGCGGGAGGCCGGGTGGACGTACCGCCGAATTGCTCAACACGTGGGGCGTGAGGTCTCCACAGTACATTGATGTTGTCGCCAGTGGTCGGCGGAAGGTGCACGTGCCCGTCGACCTGGGACCGGACCGCAGCGACGCACGGATGCACGCCAAGACCGTAGGATCCTACGCAGTGCCGTAGGGGACCGCACCGCCACTTCCCAGCAAATTAGGGACACTGTTGCTCCTGGGGTATCGGCGAGGACCATTCGCAACCGTCTCCATGAAGCTGGACTACGGTCCCGCACACCGTTAGGCCGTCTTCCGCTCACGCCCCAACATCGTGCAGCCCGCCTCCAGTGGTGTCGCGACAGGCGTGAATGGAGGGACGAATGGAGACGTGTCGTCTTCAGCGATGAGAGTCGCTTCTGCCTTGGTGCCAATGATGGTCGTATGCGTGTTTGGCGCCGTCCAGGTGAGCGCCACAATCAGGACTGCATACGACCGAGGCACACAGGGCCAACACCCGGCATCATGGTGTGGGGAGCGATCTCCTACACTGGCCGTACACCACTGGTGATCGTCGAGGGGACACTGAATAGTGCACGGTACATCCAAACCGTCATCGAACCCATCGTTCTACCATTCCTAGACCGGCAAGGGAACTTGCTGTTCCAACAGGACAATGCACGTCCGCATGTATCCCGTGCCACCCAACGTGCTCTAGAAGGTGTAAGTCAACTACCCTGGCCAGCAAGATCTCCGGATCTGTCCCCCATTGAGCATGTTTGGGACTGGATGAAGCGTCGTCTCACGCGGTCTGTACGTCCAGCACGAACGCTGGTCCAACTGAGGCGCCAGGTGGAAATGGCATGGCAAGCCGTTCCACAGGACTACATCCAGCATCTCTACGATCGTCTCCATGGGAGAATAGCAGCCTGCATTGCTGCGAAAGGTGGATATACACTGTACTAGTGCCGACATTGTGCATGCTCTGTTGCCTGTGTCTATGTGCCTGTGGTTCTGTCAGTGTGATCATGTGATGAATCTGACCCCAGAAATGTGTCAATAAAGTTTCCCCTTCCTGGGACAATGAATTCACGGTGTTCTTATTTCAATTTCCAGGAGTGTATGTATTTGTAGAGCGGTGGTAAGTGTAATGCATGTATGTAGAGTGTAGTTTTATGTGTGTGTTGTATAATGACGATGAGAGAAGGGGGAGGTTGAAGCCCGGTGGCGGCACATAGACTGTTCCTCTCGAATAGCACCGAGCTTAACGTCGCCATCCAACGGGCAGATCACCATCCACAGCGTCGCAAGCTCTCGTTTAACGAGATACTGCACAGAGGCTTGATACATAATCCAGCAAATTGGAGCAAAGTCCGGTAATCAGGAAGTTTACGCCACAGTCCCTCCTCCGCTTGCCGGCCAAATACTGGCAGTGAAATTTTCATACACCATCAGGATTCGAACTGGCCTACCTCTAAGTGGAGGCCGAACGCACGTGTCTGCGTTAGCGACCTCGGCTACAGAGACGTGATGATGGTGTAGTAGCATTAAGTAGACGACCAGATCAATTAGATATACCTTGCCATTCCTTTTCAATACCTGGATAAATTACGTAAACGGTAGGAGTAATTATTTGAACATCGTTCGATTTAGATTCTTCGTCCATCTAGAGGTCATTTTTAATCCGAAGGTGTAGTGGAAAATCTTGTTGATTAACCAGTTCCTATTTATTTTCGGAATATGCGCCTAGAAAGTCAACCTCCTTTTTCCCATCATAATTGAAATCTCTACAGTATATTGGTGTAACTTATTATTTCTCTTGTATTCTGTGCCATGTCTGTAATTTTAAGGGTTCCTAAGATTTCCCTAAGGTCGTTCTGTTCTTTTCTCTCAAGTACTTGCACTACTGCTCTCTTCTTAAGCACGACAGTCAGAGCCATATAATTCCACTGATTTCACTAGTTTAGTTTGTTGTCTAACTTCGTTTTTGTGAGACAGCGGTCGTTTATTACAACCACTCCGTATTAGATGACATGTTAAGCATATTCAGTTTCTAAATATCCTACCTGAAGCAGTATACAGAATGGTGTGCAGTAATGCAGTTGCGCCGGCCGGAGTGCCCGTGCGGTTCTAGGTGCTACAATCTGGAACCGAGCTACCGCTACGGTGGCAGGTTCGAATCCTGCCTCGAGCATGGATGTATGTGATGTCCTTAGGTTAGTTAGGTTTAATTAGTTCTAAGTTCTAGGCGTCTGATGACCTCATAAGTTAAGTCGCGTAGTCCTCAGAGCCATTTGAACCATTTAAATGCAGTTGGCAGAGACCGACCCTGGTATGATATTCCGTTAACAGTTTAGTAGTCCGAAACATTTTTATTGATTTTGCAATAATTTTTTGTATTTGCTGAAATGTCAAGTAATGACTGCAAATCCCACAAACGAGTTCCCGTGCTAGAAAAGTACGCTAGCTGCCAGAGAGACGCTAACACTGAATAACTACAACCGAACAGCAAAGAACTACAGAATGAATTTAGAATTTTACGCCAATGTCGAACTGCTGTGGAAACTGGAATAACAAAAAGGTATTTGCATATGCACTTGTTTTCATTTTGTACTGCACTCTATTAAAATACTGGCTAGGCGACCGCTGTGTGTTAGTCCAAGAGCAGCTGTGGTTAAGTAATGGAAGACACAAGAGAAGCACTCCTTGCAATGTCATAAACATGGTGCAGTGTTTCGAGTACATTCCATACAAGACACCTCGATGTCGATCCTCGTAGCATACAGAGGAATGTAAAGACGGACTTCATACATTCAAATCTAATGCAATCCAAACAACATTTGATACGTCTTTGAATGAAGTAGTGCCACAAAACATCTTTTATTTGATAACTGCTCGTGTACAATAGTAGCTTTCTTCGTAATTCGTCAACTGCAGGCAAGGGACATTTCTTTCACTTTCATTAAATCAATAATGGAGTTCCACAAGGTTCAGTACTGCGTCATTATTTCTGTTAATGATTTACAATTTAACACACTTCAAGTGGAATTTGTTCTTTATTCAAAACAAGTGTTACAATGAATTCCACTGATATAAAGCAACGGACGAAACTGTGATTAATGTGTTTCAAACTGATTGATTTTCTGGAAATGACTTATCTCTTAGTTTTTAAAAGACACAATGTATTCAGTTCTGCACATCGAAGTATTCAACACTTGTGATAAATTCAAATTACGAGGAGGAGTTAGTAGACAAGATAGAATTTAAAAAAGATTTATGGGCGTCTATGTTGACAAGACTTTAACTTGCAAGCCTTCGCAGGGGAGGAAAATCAGTCAGCATAATTTGCTAATTTTCATTCAGTAACGTCATATGAATTCTGTTCTCAGGTTACTTATCGTTAAGGAAGAATTTTTCACTGTACAAAAGTGTGTCAGCCGAAGAATATGTGGCATTCTTCCTCACTCATCTTGTGCACGGCTGTTTAAGGATTTAGGTATTTTGAGGCTTGATCACAGTACGTAGTTGCCCTCATGAAGTTATATCTCAGGCTGGAAACGAAATCCACACTAACAATATTATAAAATTAATGAAGTTGTGTTTTCGGTGGAATTATCTGGAATACCTGGAAGTCCTGCATAATCTTGCTTTGAGATATTTTATGGTTAAACGACGTATAAAGAATCACTTGCTGTGCACAGCATTCGGAATGACAATGGTTCCTGTGGCTCTGAGCAATATGGGACTTAACAGCTGAGGTAATCAGTCCCCTAGAACGTAGAACTACTTAAACCTAACCAACCTAAGGACAGCACACACACCCATGCCCGAGGCAGGATTCGAACCTGCGACCGTAGTGACAGCACGGTTCCAGACTGAAGCGACTAGAACCGCTCGGCCACACAGCCCGGCTAGTGAGGAATGAAGAAGATGTTGCGAAGTAGAAGGTGAGGAAGATTGAATAATGCGCAACACAGGAGTACAACATCAGTTGTGTTGCCCAGGACGTACACTCTTCAAAAGATACCACAGGTGGTAGTGGTTATGGTTCTTTTGGCATAGACTCAGGTGATTACAGAAAGTGACGACGAAAGGTCTGTCTTAAGTTTTGGAACCCCACAAATATACTTTCATTCTGTCAGTTTAAATTTATTTGCTTTTAACTTATTGTTTTAAAGATTTTATTAATTTTGCTTAAATTCCTCACATACTCTTGTTTTATAATGGATGTGTATTGTACTGTGTGCATCATACGTATCATGCCGAAAAAGTATTCTAAATATAGCACTGCAAATAAAATGTTCCTTCACTTGTAGCAGTTTTACTCTAATAACTTTTAAAACTCAATAAAGGTCAGTATTTATAATATATTATAAGAAATAATGGAAGAATGTTGCAGTCTCTTACCATGCCTACAACTGTACGCAGACTAAATGACCATGACTGGAAAATGTCTGATGTTTCAATAGCAACCCACATAATTTACATATAATCATGTAGCTTTGGCAGTCATAGCTTCAGCAAGCATTTGTACCACTTTTACTTTGAGCCCCTCAATTACTCGAACTGGCTCAGCGAACTCTGTAGACTGTAGAAAGGAGTTTTCTCGAGTGGAGAACTTTCTGTTGATATAACCAGGAAGATGGTGGGCAGCTCGTTGTATGAGTAAGAGGACAGACGTAACGGTTGTCGAGGCGCAGGCTGCGGTGTGTGGAGGGCCGATAAGGACAAGCTGAGGGGTTCGGAAACACCGGCTACTGCCGTCCTCTTGGCGGGCGCTGCAGATCTCTCTTCCGAAGTAAGCCGTTAATCACCCGCCGCGTGATGTTTGAAGTGGTCACTGTAGCAAGTAGATATCTACTAATACCAGTATTGCTGGCTCTTGCTTCGATCACAAGCGACGCCGATTGTACCTACACGTCAGTCAGTTGCCTGAAGATGGCGTAATAAGGCGCCGAAAGTGGTCGTCTAATAAAATATGGCTGAAAATTGACGGCTGAAAGGTGTTTAATTTGACAGCTGAGTTCCGCGACCATCGTTAAAAAGATGGACATACAGGGACTTGATGAATATTGCGGTTTACATGACCAGTTCATGCAGGGCCTGCACGAGAAGGTAGAAAACCCAAAAAGAAAAGTGAAAAGGCTTACGTTTGAGATTAGCGAAGTGATATGGAGAGACGATGACTTCCGGTCAGACAAATATAGAATAATTGATGCGCTATATACCTCACACTGATAAAAATAAAAAATAAAAAAAAAGTTTAGACCCGGTACCAAACTAATTCTTCACGAATATTTGTACGCCTTTTCAGGCAAATTTTTGCGGCGTTCACCTCAATTGTAAGCTTTAAAGGACACTGACGTACGTCACATTTCCAGCAAGGGTGCTGCAGCGACTCCAACGAAGTTTGGGCAGAGAACAGAGAACTTAGATGTCCATTCTTTCGCTTTCCGGCTTTCGTCCCGAGCTGAGCTAACTGTGAAGTTTGAAGGCGTAAGCGTTGCTTCAGCTGAAGCGTAATGTATTAGTTTCATATTTAAGAGCCGGTATCATAGCAGCTCGCATTTTGTATATTAGAATGTCATACAGTACTGTAATAAGTACGAGTGAAAAGGCCGCCCACAGAATTATGATTTCGACTGGTGGATGGGGGTTAGGGGTGGGGGTGGGTTGCTTGGTGCTTGGTTTGTATTTGAGCTGCGTACATAGGATACACAGTTTTTGGTTTAGCCCGAACCAGTGGCTATTTGTATAGCCATTCGAACCTCTGTCCTACTGTAGCTATGTTATAATTTATTAAAGTTGAGCGACGATCTGGAGCTGGTGCCCAGGGAAATTTTGCGAATCGATTAGTTCCTTTTAATTTTGATTTGGCTGAAAGTAATGCTCAGATAAGGGAACAACTTTTATGTTCATCGTTTGTATTTTACATGCAAAAAAATTCCCCCTTCTTCAGATTTTACTTGCAAAAACATTTAAGCTTTAATAACTTCGAACTGGAATTAGACTAACAATTCAAATCTGGCCCACCGATGTATCGGGCCTGGGTCTAACGTAGATCTCACCGCTTGACAAATTATTGCTTTGTTCGAATTTAACGTGAAAAAAAAATACGTTTACCTGGGAGGTTTCAGAAGCGAGCACGTTATATACTTGTATATATCGGTTCAAACTGTGCACAATGGAAGATAAATTGATAAAGTCAACACGAAATTTTATTTATACAATAATTTTTTATCCGTTGACGAATACGATGGTTTAAAGTCGAGATAAGTGTAGTACGTTAAACAATTCTTACGTGAACTCAACTAGCGGAAACAGTTTAAAGTGAATCACATAAACAAAAAATGTATTATTACGATAGAATTGAATATTCAGGTACAAAAACCTACTGTCATTCGGATTTTACGTGCAAGAAGTACTTTATTGTTAGTTCTCTTACGCCCGTCACGTCTGTGCTTTAAACGTCTGGGAAACCGTCTAGATTATGTAAAAAGGTAGAGAAGTACTTGTAATTAATGGTCGTTCTGTTGTGTTGTGAAAGTTTTATCCGTTGTCACAATATAGCGGTCTAAAACTGCCCTTAAAATGCACGTAAAATCCGGTTTTACGCGGATCGCACGAGTTGAGACCGTTTACAGTAATACAAATCATAATTAAAAATATGTTCTTACAATAATTATAACTAGCAGTGCAAAAATCTTCCGCCGTCCGAGTTTTACGATCAAAAAATCACGCATTTGCACAAGAAACTGCAATTCATAGAAATGTGTTGTGTTTTAAGAGTTGCGTTTTGATATACAAAAAGATACTACTTATAACAGTTGATTATAGTGTCGGTGTTTGTCCGTTAAATATTTTATCCATCAGTGGCTTAAAATCATTGAAATATCTCTCGGCGAGCAGTACAATGCGTTTATCAAACAAGAATCTTGACCACCCCAGTACAAAATGATATACTGTTTAATTGAGCAGTTAAAACTATATCGGTGACTAGCAAGATAAAGGTCAGAAAAAAGATCACCTTATTTGTAACGAGCACAAAATATTTTTCTGCGTTTCCTTCAAAAACTGCTATACTATGCTGTAGAAAATTTATTTTCGGATAAAACAAGCGAAGTTCGTCAATTTTCGTACGGGACTGAAAAAATGAAAGTATTTTGGCGTGATTCAATGTCTCGCAGTTCTGCTTATTTCAGCCAGTCATAATCACGCATAGTTCGAATTGGTTATTGCAACATTCGTACCAAAATTATTCACGAGAGTGTTTCTACTGTTGGTTTCTAATAAAATTTTCATTATTCTATACTATAAATAAACAATGATATTAGTTTTAAGATAAGAGATAAAAACGAGATACATGCTTTTCAATAGCGCATGGGTCATTATACAGCCACTTTTTCATGTTTTGTTTTAGATGCGATGTTTCATTCATATCATTTGGGGGTTTATCAAATATTTTGAAACCATACGTTAGCTCAACTGATAGGCAACTTAGATTTAAAGACAGATAGGAACCAGGTTTTAAATTGTAAGACATTTCCAGGGGCAGATATGGACTCTGACCACAATCTATTGGTTATGACCTGTAGATTAAAACTGAAGAAACTGCAAAAAGGTGGGAATTTAAGGAGATGGGACCTGGATAAACTGAAAGAACCAGAGATTGTACAGAGATTCAGGGAGAGCATAAGGGAGCAATTGACAGGAATGGGGGAAATAAATACAGTAGAAGAAGAATGGGTAGCTTTGAGGGATGAAGTAGTGAAGGCAGCAGAGGATCAAGTAGGTAAAAAGACGAGGGCTAGTAGAAATCCTTGGGTAACAGAAGAAATATTGAATTTAATTGATGAAAGGAGAAAATATAAAAATGCAGTAAGTGAAACAGGCAAAAAGGAATACAAACGTATCAAAAATGAGATCGACAGGAAGTGCAAAATGGCTAAGCAGGGATGGCTAGAGGACAAATGTAAGGATGTAGAGGCCTATCTCACTAGGGGTAAGATAGATACCGCCTACAGGAAAATTAAAGAGACCTTTGGAGATAAGAGAACGACTTGTATGAATATCAAGAGCTCAGATGGAAACCCAGTTCTAAGCAAAGAAGGGAAAGCAGAAAGGTGGAAGGAGTATATAGAGGGTCTATACAAGGGCGATGTACTTGAGGACAATATTATGGAAATGGAAGAGGATGTAGATGAAGATGAAATAAGAGATATGATACTGCGTGAAGAGTTTAACAGAGCACTGAAAGACCTGAGTCGAAACAAGGCCCCCGGAGTAGACAATATTCCATTGGAACTACTGACGGCCGCGGGAGAGCCAGTCCTGACAAAACTCTACCATCTGGTGAGCAAGATGTATGAAACAGGCGAAATACCCTCAGACTTCAAGAAGAATATAATAATTCCAATCCCAAAGAAAGCAGGTGTTGACAGATGTGAAAATTACCGAACTATCAGCTTAATAAGTCACAGCTGCAAAATACTAACACGAATTCTTTACAGACGAATGGAAAAACTAGTAGAAGCCAACCTCGGCGAAGATCAGTTTGGATTCCGTAGAAACACTGGAACACGTGAGGCAATACTGACCTTACGACTTATCTTAGAAGAAAGATTAAGGAAAGGCAAACTTACGTTTCTAGCATTTGTAGACTTAGAGAAAGCTTTTGACAATGTTGACTGGAATACTCTCTTTCAAATTCTAAATGTGGCAGGGGTAAAATACAGGGAGCGAAAGGCTGTTTACAATTTGTACAGAAACCAGATGGCAGTTATAAGAGTCGAGGAACATGAAAGGGAAGCAGTGGTTGGGAAGGGAGTAAGACAGGGTTGTAGCCTCTCCCCGATGTTGTTCAATCTGTATATTGAGCAAGCAGTAAAGGAAACAAAAGAAAAATTCGGAGTAGGTATTAAAATTCAGGGAGAAGAAATAAAAACTTTGAGGTTCGCCGATGACATTGTAATTCTGTCAGAGACAGCAAAGGACTTGGAAGAGCAGTTGAATGGAATGGACAGTGTCTTGAAAGGAGGATATAAGATGAACATCAACAAAAGCAAAACAAGGATAATGGAATGTAGTCTAATTAAGTCGGGTGATGCTGAGGGAATTAGATTAGGAAATGAGGCACTTAAAGTAGTAAAGGAGTTTTGCTATTTGGGGAGCAAAATAACTGATGACGGTCGAAGTAGAGAGGATATAAAATGTAGGCTGGCAATGGCAAGGAAAGCGTTTCTGAAGAAGAGAAATTTGTTAACATCCAGTATTGATTTAAGTGTCAGGAAGTCATTTCTGAAAGTATTCGTATGGAGTGTAGCCATGTATGGAAGTGAAACATGGACGATAAATAGTTTGGACAAGAAGAGAATAGAAGCTTTCGAAATGTGGTGCTACAGAAGAATGCTGAAGATTAGATGGGTAGATCACATAACTAATGAGGAAGTATTGAATAGGATTGGGGAGAAGAGAAGTTTGTGGCACAACTTGACCAGAAGAAGGGATCGGTTGGTAGGACATGTTCTGAGGCATCAAGGGATCACCAATTTAGTATTGGAGGGCAGGGGGGGGGGGGGGAAAAATCGTAGAGGGAGACCAAGAGATGAATACACTAAGCAGATTCAGAAGGATGTAGGTTGCAGTAGGTACTGGGAGATGAAAAAGCTTGCACAGGATAGAGTAGCATGGAGAGCTGCATCAAACCAGTCTCAGGACTGAAGACCACAACAACAACAACAGGTAATTACTCAACAAGTTAGGCATATTTTGGCCTATCAGTTAACTGGTCAGCGGGTTAAATCCTCAACTAACTAATTGTCAGTTAGTCAAACTAATTAAACTGTCAATTGATTCTCTTTGAGTCTTAGGATGCTTGTTCCGATTAGTCTTCAAACCTTTGAAGGTCGGAGAGCCAGGATATCCTACTGCATTTTTGTCTGCATTTCGTGATTCATTACTAAGATACTTTCACATTTGACAGTGGCCTATGGTAACTTCTCTGTGTATTATTTCGTACTACTTCATCTCGTAGTTTGTCACGTTGTTCTCCTGGGTTGATTTGCCGCTAATTTAAGGAGCACCATAGTATGCAGTCTCATGCTGTCGTTAAATTAGCCCACTTCCCCGTTCAGATGACATCTGAAAGTATCCATGTCACCATGACACGAGCACATTCACAAAGTTTCCAGAGTTTCGAAGCTGCCACTTCAGATGCAGTATATGACCACGTCTTTTTTTGTAAAACTGATCTACATTTTTGTTCGCATCGTAAATTTATCTATGTACTACGGTCACACAGTAAGTTAATAAATGTAGTACAAACTATTTACATAAAAATTATCATAAAATTTCCGCAGTATTTAATATTTCGTTCGGTATCGTATTACGTTTGCTGTTAGTTTGAGCACAGTACGAACTATGTATGCCTACTTTTCGTGGATTTGCATATGTGAATTAAATGAGTGTAACTGCAAAACATTATAAAAACGATTACAGAATTAAACAAAATTTCAAAAAGAAAAACATATGAAACTTTTACACAATAACAGAGGAATAAATATAAAATATAAATAATGTAATAAATAATATAAATGTAAAAAATAAAGAAAAAATGAAACAGAAAACCTCCGACGTGTATGTGGTCTTGACGTGATGGTGGGACTTGTGTGCCCTGAGGACACATGATTCCATACTGGACAAGTTCAATCATACCAGACAGGTAACAGTAGGGGATCCAGACTAATGAAGCCCAACACTAGCAACATGGTTCAAAAAACGACAAAAATATATGCGCCGAATCATTCGTCGTCCTACTCAACATAAATCTATTGGGCAAGCTATGGCGGTCTTATATCTAAAGTATGGTAAAGTTGGGAAGAAAATGAAAATGCTCATATCATAGGAAGAAAAAGGCGAAAATGTCCTGGAAAAAAGTAAGGGTACTAGGTTTTCAATTTACGTGGCTGCTTCAAAACTTCTTCACATATATGGGCTTTTTTACGTGTTAACCCTACTTCGGCAGCGCAGTGAGATGTTTTAACTACAAGTTGCTGGAACACCTGCATCTGGCAATTTATAACCTAATGTCCCCGATCCCTTGCCTAAAACTTAGAAGAATCTGTTACAAATGTGGTGAGACGTTTAAGAACAAATAGACACAGACTTATGTGCTCCTAGGGAGTGCGATCCATCTACAATAAGAACTGTCCGAGAATGGAGATGCATCTATAACCGGAAGTATTCCACAGAGGGGATGCATGCATCTTAAGCTTAAAACTCATATTATATCATACTGCACGACATGACAACTGTCATGTTTAATGCGATATTGGCATGTATCGTCTACTACGTGATGACATAACGAATCGCTTCCCTAGACACGAAGTATTACATTACATGACATGGATGATTAAGTACTTTTTTGAGTCTTCCTAAAGATTTCTATATTACTAGCTTTAGGTTTTCATTCCTCTTAGGAGTAATTTCGAAATATGATTAGATTTAATTTTTATATTTATGGGCATCATAATTTATATAAATTTAATTTTTATAATTTGAAAAAGGAAAGGAAAACGAATTCGTAACTGTGAAATTGACTTCCATTTATGAACCTCATTTCTTCCGACTTCTTCTTTTTAGGCGCCCCTTATCAAATGAAAGACAACAAGGTGTACGCTACGTTGTTGTATTCAACGTGACGGTGTTTCCATTGCGTCCATTGGCCTAATTGTGAGTGGAATGGTACGAAACATGCGTATGTCTCCATTTTTGTGATGAATGCTTAGCAATTGCCCGTTTTAATTCGAAGTTCAAGATTAGTTTCAAACTACATCATTAATAATTATCGTACACAGTGATGTGCAGAATAATTATTAGATCAATAAATAGGTGGATACATATTCATCGATCATTCGTGACATATATTATGCAGAAATAGAAGGATATAATGGAGGAATACGGTATAACCAAATAATGAATTAGAATATGTTGACCTCACTGTAGTCATTGAAGAACGCAATGTGTCTTATTATTAATGTCGCTAGGTTTCTTGTAACACATGTTACATCTTGTGAGTCCCTTCAAGAAATGCTGTCACTCAGACCATATGTGTACCTAATTTTGTGTACTTCACCCACGTATTGCTTGTAATAAACTGTGGAAAAGACTGGTATACCTGGAAACACGACGTCGAGTTTGATCCAATGACAGAATATGTCACTTCGGTGATATTAGATTTACTAACAATAGTGGCAACGTCATCAGTCAACAGATAGTGTAGCAGCCTAGTTACGTCTACTAGAGCGCCATCTGTGTCTACAATTTAGTAGGCAATCATCACATCCAGAAATCTCCGTGTGGATCAAGAGTGTGAAGGAAGCAGGCAATCATGCCCTAGGAAACGCATTCGTGCTTTCTACAGACGAAGTTTGAAAGGGGTCAAATTGGGGCCTACCGAGTGGCGGGTTGTTCGTTTCGGAGAACTGGCACACATGTCGGATGTTCTGCGTCAGTCGTGCTACGATGCTGATACCGGTTTTCACATGAACGTTCTCACGTCCGTAGGAGGTTTTGGACGTCGTCGCAGCACAGACGCCCGCCAGGATCGTCGTATTTTAATGGAAGCAGTGGAAAATTTTGAAGCTATCACAGCACAGATAACAGGATTTGTTAGACCAGACGTGTCACATCAGCATTTGCAGTGAACTACGAACACGTACGCCTCTGGCCTGTCTTCCGCTCACCCCACGGCATCGACGTGCCCTGCTCGACTTGTGCCATCAGAGTATCACTGGCAGAAAGCAATGGCGTGCCGTGCTCTGTGGCGATGAAACCACATTCTGCCTGAACGCAAGTGATGCTGGGTTTTGCATAGACCTGGTGAGTGCTGTCCCGTAGACTGCATTTTTCCAATAACATTCGCCTCACATCAGGCCTTATGGTCTAGGTTGCGATAAGCTACAACTCTTGTTCACCTTCCTTTTTTGGTTCAAATGGTTCAAATGGCTCTAATCTCTATGGGACTTAATATCTGAGGTCATCAGTTCCTAGACTTAGAACTGCTTAAACCTATCTAACCGAAGGACATCACACACAACCATGCCTGAGGCAGGATTCGAACCTACGACCGTAGCAGCAGAGCGGTTCCGGACTGAAGCGCCTAGAACCGCTCGGTCATAGCGGCCGACTCTGAAAGGGACTCTAACCAGCGTTCAGTACGGGCAGAATATTGTTAGACCAGTTATTTTATCGCTCTTGCAACAGGAGGATAATGTTTTGTTCCAACAGGACACTGCTCGCCCTCACACTGACCGCCAAACTCAATGTGCTCTGCAGGAACTGTAGCACCTTCCCTGGCCAGCACAGTCTCTGGAATTGTCTCCAGTCGAGCACATGTGAGATATGATGGGACGAGAAGTCACTCGTTCGACTCGTCAGCCAAGAACTCATACACAAATACGTGAACAGGTCGAGCAGGCATGATACAACGCATCCCGTGACAGTATCCGCCATCCTTTCGATCGATTGGTTGCCAGAGTCAGCGCCTGAATTTCCGCTCGTGGAGGCTACATCACGTACTAACATGGATATCTCCCCATGTATGGCAGTACAGTGCCGGAAATCGAATGTCAGTACAGCTCTTGTTCCATTGGGCCGGCCGGAGTGGCCGAGCGGTTCTAGGCACTACAGTCTGGAACCGCGCGACCGCTACGGTAGTAGGTTCGAATCCTGCCTCGGGCATGGATGTGAGTGATGTCCTTAGGTTAGTTAGGTTTGAGTAGTTCTAAGTTCTAGGGGACTGATGACCCCAGAAGTTAAGTCCCATAGTGCTCAGAGCCATTGGAACCATTGTTCCATTGGTTCATTTCACCATGTCTACATTTCCTCTTTCAAAGAAGAATGTGGTTCTCCTGCCTTCAAGAGATGAAGCTCATACTCTCCAACTTCCGTAATTTTTTTCTCCTGTGTCACTATCCATTATTTTCACTGCTGCAATACCAGCATGCCTGGTTTGACAGGTGTCTTTCTCGATCCAGTGCAAATGCAATTTCAAACGTGTACTATCGATGCGGGAAAATAAATATAAAGACACATTAGTGTAATCTTCATCAGGACATTTTGTTTTGTAAAAGTCTTACACCGTTGACGTGTTCATGTCTGTTAGTAAATATTCTTATGCACGACGTCGTTACAATCATAATGTGACCTGAGTGTTGGAAAGGAGTCAATAAAATATAGGACTATATCGTTCCCATGGTTTCACATTTTCTTTTTGTGGTTCATATTTTTCCCTGTAAAGTAGCTTGCATGTTTTGTTTTAGTGTCAAAGCTATCTGGAAGGAACGTTGCACAGTAAACGTCCCTCCCACAAGCATTTCGGCAATGCAGTAATTGCATTGTTAAAAGCCTAAGAAGTTTTTGACGCCGATTTAATAGTTAAATAAAGAATTGTTAACGACTTTATATCAGGATAGATATGAAATGAAAAGTAACGGGACATATGCGAAAATAGTGAGGGTATCCGATAACTCAAGTATTTCAGTGATCTGATGCTAGGACATAATTAACTACAAATTAACATATAAAAAAGATCAATGTTTCGGCAGTGACAGCAAGTACGTCGTTTATATTTCTAGGTTAACTACGGGGATTCGACAAAAATATGGAAACACCGCAGGAAGTACATGTTCGAACATAAATGCTGGTACGCAGATTACGCTATGGTATTTGACCACAAACAACATCTGTGGCAACCTTCTCAACACAATGAAAATGTCAGTAGTGGTTCAGTTCAGAACATTGCTCTGTGTAGTTGTGAGTACATTATGTCACAACTTAGACGAAAACACATTGACTGATAGTGACAGGCGGCCGTTGAAGAGGATTGCGACGAAAATAAGCGAACGAGAGCTGTAAAAGTCACAGCGGAATTGAATGTCGCGTTCGCGAACCCTGTTACCATGAAAACGACACCAGGGGAGCTAGATAAGCAGGGAATTGGAGGGTGAGCTGGAATTCCAAAACCACTCATCACTGATGCAGATGCTCGTAACAGAAAAAACATTGTGCTCAAATCACAAAACCTGGACCACGGAGCTATGGAAGAAAGGCATTTGGTCGGATGGATCTTGTTTCACACTGATTCCGACTTCTGGCCGACCTTACGTCCCAAAAATTGAACATGATAGGGATTCGAAGATGATTTTGGTAGGCATATCTTGAAATTCCACGACCCTTGTGATAACTCTATAACCAAGGATTAAATGTCAAATTTGGTTGATTAGGTTCATCCCAAGGTACGATATTTGTTCCCCAGTTGTGATGCTGTGTTCCAACATCTCCCAGGTGCAACTACTCGCATTGCCCCGGACTGGATTTGTGGGCACGAGGATCAATTGTCGAATCTCCACTTGCCACCACAGTCACCAGATATCAACGGTATTGACCCTTTGTGGTGTACTTTGGAAAGGAGAATGCGTGATCGCTATCCATCTCGATCACTGTTACCTCAGCTTTCCAGTATTTTGCAGGAATAATGGCATAACATTCCTTTGACAACCATGTAGGACATGTATTACCGCTTCCGAGGCGACTGAAACCTGTTTCGAATGCCAATGTATTTCGTACACCTCATTAGGCGATACAGTAAGCTGTATTTTTGGTCTTTCCATATCCTGTCGACTCCCTGTAGATCCAAGAATTGCTGCAGTGATTTAAATCCCATCATACTAAACAACATGCTCTTTTCGTAGCATGATCTAATCACTCGACAAAAGCTAAAGAATGATGTGGTGTTTGTAGTTCACAGAGTAACAGAAAGATTTAAAAATAAAATGTCAGTTCGCTCGGCGAGTGTCAAATCGATAACATACACATGGGCTATAAACGGCATCATTGTGTGGAAAGAAACAGAAGCGTCAGCTCGGGCAATATTTGCCTTTTGTAGGTAAGACTGGTCCAGAAGAAGAAAAAGTTTTCATGCACACAGCTCATCAATACAGTAATGAATATCCACGTTTCTTGTGATAGATTGTAGGTAGCAACAGCAGCTATGACGCTTTGGCACTGTTTCTACAGTTCATGAATTAGCCGCTGCAGCAGCGCGTGTTATGTGACAGATCGATTAGTCGGCGGCGAATAGCGATGTTCTATCTTTCGTCGCTTTCAGTCTTACAGAAGTCATTTTTGAGTTTCTTAAGACTTCTGGTTATTGCTTCATTTGTTTATGTTGACGAGTAAAATGAAAAACTCCTAATTCCTCATTCTGGTTTGAAGTGAAGACTATATTTCACGATGGGGTAACATTTCCCTCGTTTTGGGAATGTTTAAGATTGAAGATTTGTTTATTTAGTTTCTAACCTGGACTTATTTTGATAACAAAATCGACATTTGAAAGGTAATTTACGGTGTTCCACAAGGAAGCGTGATGGGACAATTACAGTTTACAGTCTAGTCAAATGTGTGTGAAATCTTATGTAACTTAACTGCTATGGTCATCAGTCCCTAATATTACACACTACTCAACCTAAATTATCCTAAGGACAAACACACACACACCCATGGCCGAGGGAGGACTCGAACCTCCGCCGGGACCATCCGCAGAGTCCATGAGTGTAGCGCCCTAGACCGCTCGGCTAATCCCGCGCGGCAGTTTACAAACTATATAAACGGTCTAGTAGAAAGCGTCGGATGCTCTCTAAGGCTGTTCACAGATGATGCGGTTGTCTATAATAAAGTAGCAATGCCAGAAAATAGTAACGATTTGCAGAATGACCTCCAAAGAATTTTTGAAAGGTCCAGCCTCTGGCAGTTGACACTGAATGTAAATAAATGACATATTGCGCTTATATAGTACATGAAATCCACTACTCTATAGCTACACTATTGATAACAAACCGTTCGAAACATTATCTGCCGTAAAATATCTAGGAGTAACTGTCCTGAGGGATCGTAAGTGGAATGACCATTTAAAAGAAATACTGGGAAAAGCAATGCCAGGCTCAGATTCATAGGAAGAATCTTCAGGAAATGTAGTTCTTCCATGAACAAAGCGACTTATAACGCGCCTGTTCAACCCCTTCTAGGGTATTGTTCAACTATCTGGGATCCCTGCCAGGAGACATAGAGGAGATCCAGCGAAAAGCAACACGTTATTCACGGGAATGTTTAGTCGGCACGAACCCTTATGGAGATGTTCAACAAACTCCATTAGCCAACGTGGCAAGAGATTCAATGCGTGGTCCCGGGTTCGATACCCGGACGGGTTGAGAATTTTCTCTGTCTGGGGTCTGGGTGTTCGTGTCGTTCTCGTAATTCATAATAATCTTCATCATTCGTTACGGTGGCTAGATTGTACTGTGAAAACAATTGGACTGTGAAAAGATTGGAACTTTGTACGGGCGTTGATGACCGCGCAGTTTGGCGCCCCACAAGTAAAACATCATCATCATCATGATGAAGAAAGGCGTTGTGAGTTACGGAGACGGTTGTAATTGAAATTTCGAGAGAGCACTTTCCGGGAAGAATCGGACAACATACAACTTCCCACTAAAAACGTCTCACGTAATGACTACGAGGAGAAAATTCGAGGAATTAGAGCCAATATAGAGGACTACCGACGTTCTTCCTACGCGAGTGGAACAAGCTTGGAGCTGTCAAGTAGTGATACAAAAAGACACCATTAGATTGCTTGCGGTGTATGATGTAGATGTAGATTCGTTCCTCTTTTAGATTAAATTCTTCACTATCATGCCAACAAGTGTTACAAAATGTACTAATGAAGGATCTAAAGCATCGAATCTCCAAAACCAATCCCTGAGTTCGAAAAGAGTCCAGTTGTCGCAGTAAACACATAAAACCTTCTTGAATGCTTGCAAGTCAACAAAAATGAAGCTGACGTGGTAGGAGAGCGTGTCCTAAAACAGCTCAATAAAAGTGGCTATTTATCGAGCTCAAATGATGCTAGGATGACGTGTATGATGTGCAAAATAAACAATCCCAAGAAGTCTCTAAAGGAAACCATTTTCTCTTCCTGAACTATTCAGCAGTGATTAATATGCTTTGTGGTTCGTCAGGGGTATGTAGCCGGATTTCATCGTCCTGACGACAAGATATTACGACCGTCCAACCGACCGGCATTTTCAGGCGTGACTGCAGGTGCACAGTCACTTTGGAACTCAGTTAACACCATGTACAGAAGCTCCTGTATACTACGAGAGTAGACAGCAGCGCGTGCGCGAGAAGCGGAACTGCGCTCTAAGAAGCGATGAACTGCGGCGCCGCAGACGACGGAAACCTACAGAACCAATGAATCGCAAAATAAAATACAGTCAATCGAAACCTAGACCGTTGTTGTTTTTATATCTGATAAAACAGGATGCTACGCCTTGATAGGAAAATCTTCATCTGTATTAATAATGCCGTCGAATAATCACATTTCGATGGATCCTTTAGGTACACAATACCAGTAAAGGAGGGCCGGAAAAATAATTTGCTTCTCTGTGAACATCATATTATTCCTTCCATTGAGACAATAAACAGTGAGTCAGGTTTTTCGGGCTGGACCAAACGTGTGTAACTTTGATGTTCCACACATCGGTCACGAAACGTACGAATGGTCTGTGCAATATAACCCTTCCTGTAATGACAGGGAATTTTATATGCTGCAAGATTCCTTAGTCCCAAATCGTCTTCAACAGATCCATGAATGACTTGATTTTCTGCCAAAAGCAGGAGGACACTTTTAACTTCGTATTACCTAAGGAATCCTGTAATTTTTTTAAGAAATAGTGCCCACAAAGCAGCTGATATAGAAGTGTCAACTGTTGGTTCACATGGTGCTCCAAATTGGAAAGCACGAACAATTTGATGACCAGTGTACCTATTTTGCCTGAAAAAAACCGTAAGATAATCCAATGTCTGCGTCAAATAATCAGAATTCGAAATAGCACAAGCTCTTGAGACCAGTGTTGATGGTTGTTTTGTGGGGCGCACAACTGCGTGGTTATGAGCGTCCGTACAGATTTCCAATCTTCACACAGTCCAGTCTCGCCACTTTCCCGAATGAGGACAACACTTAGTCCCCAGGCGGAGAAAATTCCCAATATGTACCGGAATCGAACGTAGGACTCCGTGATACAGAGGTGACTACGCTAGGGATTAGACCACGGGCTGTGAACCCCGAGACCAGTGTACGTAAGAGTCCCATACTCATCTGATACTATTAACATGGAGGTAGCGGTCAGCATGCGTACGTTTACGATATACACTGTGTCCGAAAGTCCCATTTTCTTTTTTGTGTACAAAAACATCCAGAAATGTAGTGTTGTCTGTTCTTCAAATTCCATCGAAAATTTGATACGTTAATGATGGCAGTTAAAATTATTTGAAAATCCACTTAGAGTTTCAGTCCATATGGTCGAACGATAAAAATATCATCCAAATATCTCTCAAAAACATGCGGGCTTCACAGAAAAAGTCCTGAGTGCAGTATGTTCAAAATATTTCCTGTAAAGATTGGCGACAATGGGAAAAGAGAGCTTCTCAAACCACACCGTCAGTTTGTTCAAAAATGTAAGTATATAAAAAAGATATTTCTTAACATTTAAACCATGTTATACGTTTGAAATGACTGACGTAATGAAAATAAAATAATTAGTATATTTCTTGTTCATTTTATCTTTAACTTTTAGTTATTTACCTAAGTTTTTGGAGTGAACGACTCAATGAGCATTAGTAAGAAGTCATTAAATACGATTGGCTTGACATAGACTTAGTGCATTTTTTAATTCACTGTGAACAGATCTGAACATGTCGGACAAAGTTACCCCAAGTAAAGGTAAGATTACCTCAACCATTTGAAAAATTATTTCGGGCATAAACATATTATGCTACAGTATACCAGGACCCTGTTGGCTAATCAGAGCTTATCTAGTCAAAGAAGATGGAAAAGGTGGCTATTGTTACCCCAACTGCCGGAGCATTTTGTATTATAACAAAGCGCAGAAGCTCTCACGGCAGAAATCTGAAATAGTTCGCGCCATAAAAATGATGAGCTCAAACGTTTGTGTTATGCTGATGGACGACTACGTTCTGCTACCAACAGGATATAGCATTGCGCAGAGCGCGCAGCCGACCAAGGGAAATTAGTTTCTTGTCAGACGTTATTATTACCACACTGACAGGGATGGCTGGCTCTGCTAAAATCCAATATTGGAGATTCAAAAGGTTCATCATGTGACAATAAGCAGGCCGGCCCGCAAGAGCCAGCCAATATTCTCGGCTGATCAGCCGCCTGCTGTCGTTATTAAAACGAACAATTCGATGAAAAATTAAGTAAGCAATTCCGCCAGAAACAACCAACCTCGAAGGCGGAAGAGGGTTAAAACATAAAATGCAACCCGTCCGTGGTCATTGGGTTGGGATTACCGGGATACTGCCAATGCAGAATACGAATACACCGCATTTCAGGATGTCCACTTCAGAATATTTATTTTGTTCTTTTATTGACGTTGTATTTATTTCACCTGGCAGGATTAGGGCTACCGGGACCTATTACTCCTAACCAGACATAATTAGAGAGTCAGTGTTTCCAAATGTATAGTAAACGAGCAAATTAAACTGACGGAAAGGAATCGACACAATAAATATAATTCAGAGGAATGAAATTTCGGGAATACATTTGTCTAGGTAACATATTTAAGTGAATAAAATTGCAAGATCTCAGGCTAATGCAAGAGTGAGATAATCCATTGGAAATTTGACGAGCAGGTACACCAATAACAGTATAACCACCAGAACGTTCAGTGAAAGTCTGTAGAATATATGAATTGTAGCGTAAATGTGCCGGATGGCAGTTTGTGGGGTGGAGTCCAGTGTCTGTAGCACGTGGTCAGTCAGAGAACGGACGGTAAATGCTGGTTGTGGATGACGCTGGACCTGTCGTCTGTTAGTGTCACACATGTGCTCGACTGGAGACAGATCTGGTGATAGAGCAGGCCAAGGAAACAGATCGGCATGGGTTACAACAGCGATACGCGGGCGAGCGTTATCCTGTTGGAAAACACGCCCTGGAATGCCATTCACGAATGGCATCAGTATAGCTCGAATTAGCAAAATGACGTACAAATTTGCAGTCAGTGTTCTTAGGATAACCGCAGAGAATGGCCCTGCTCTCATACGAAATCGCACCATGGACCATAGCTCCAGGTATAGTTCCACAGTGTCTCGCACTCAGACAGGTTGGTTGCTGCTCTGAATTGGCTTCCTTCTAGCCAACACATGACCATCTCTGATACCGAGGCAGAACCATTCGTCAGAAAACGCAACAGACCTCCAATCTTCCCTCCAGTGAGCTCTTGCTTGACACCACAGAATTCGCAAGTGGCTGTAGTTTGAGGTCAGTGGATTTGATGATACAGGGCGTCTGGCTCGGAGTTGTCCTTGAAGTGGCCGATTTGGGAGAGTTCATAGTGTCACTGTGGTCCCTACTGCTGCTCAAATTGCTGCTGCAGATGCTGTACTGCTGTAGGATGCGCAGGAGCTATACGCCGAACACTATGATCCTCCCTCGCGGCAGTGGCACGTGGCGGTCCAGAGCCCGGTATTCTTGCGAACGTACGTACTTATGGACACTGTTAAGAGCAATCGTATCCAGTGGCCACATTCCTGCCTAGTCTTGTTACAGCATCGCAGAAGGAACAACCAGTTTCTCGTAGCTCTAGTGCACAACGTCGTTGAAATTCAGTGAGGGGTTCGTAATGGCGTGTTTGTCACCTTTCGGTATTCTTAGATCAACTCACTACGTCCAGTCTCAAAGATAATTAATTCTCAAGACGGTTACAAAGCTTATTTAAGGAAACCTGATTTGCGTCCTGATAATGGCACTAGTGGCGGCACTCAGGTGACCGACCCGAAATTTTAATAGACATTACTTTTCAGATATAGACTTTCGTTCACGTCACACAACTCTTTTTTGTGCTGTGTATCTTTTCCGTCATTGTATAGTGGTGATAAAAACATAATGCTAGAATCTCGCAATATTCAGATTTGTTCGGGAGGATGACGGTTTAATCCCGCGTCCGGCCAACCTGAATTGGGTTTTCCGTGATTTCCCTACATCGCTCCAGGCAAATCCCGGGATGGTTCCTTTTAAAGGCCACGGTCGACATCCTTCCCTGTCTTCCCCTAATCCGATGAGACCGATGACCTCGCTGTCTGGTCTCCTCCCCCAAATAACTCCACCCCTTCAGATTTGTTAGCCGCTCGTTTGTGACAGCGGCTTGACAAAAATGTAAAGTACTCATAAGACATGGTGGGATGTCACTGAACTTGGTATACACACATACGCGCAAGAGTCGGGCTTATAAATGATTAATGCTGTAATCCAGCCGCCAATAACGTTGCTCGTGTTTAGTGTTATTACTAGGCATGATAGCGTCCTCAAGGGGGCGTGCAAACGATGAGGTATTGAATTATCACTGAGAATCACACGGAGATGGCGCATATTCGACCGAGATAGCGTTACCTGCACTTGACAACGCTTTAAGGGGACTCACCATGAGTATCCATTTCGCCGGCTAGTCGAATCCCGCGAGATCCAGACTTGTAAGGGATTCGGTTGTGATAGTGGCCCAATGTTGGATTGCACTGGAACATGGGGGTAGATAAATTTGTTGTCGAGGTTCTAGTCGACGACGTTTAACTAACGCAAAGAAGGGCCGCATCGTGTACCAAGCACATCGTAGCCCCTTCACGCCTGCACCCGGCAACCGATAGGATGTAATGGACTCCTTGTAACATCCTGCATCGTTCCTAACCATTGGTCAGAGACTAGAAGGAGACGAACTAGGGAATTACTGACCTATGCGAAAGGTGCTGTTAACACCACAAAAACGGCGGCTCTGAGCACTATGGGACTCAACTTATGAGGTCATCAGTCCGCTAGAACTTAGAACTACCTAAACCTACTAACGTAAGGGCATCACACTCATCCATGCCCGAGGCAGGATTCGAATCTGCGACCGTAACGGTCGCGTTGTTCCAGACTGTAGCGCCTAGAACCGCTCGGCCAACAGCGGCCGGCTAACACCACAAAAGAAACATCACCAGCTGACTGTGTACAATCTAGATTTCAGCTTCCACCACATTATCAAGCACAGTGTTAAAGGCAGGAATATGAAAAACTAACCGATAATAAAAACAATTTTAAAAAAAATATTAAATACAAGCTGACAAAATTACGAGATAAGCAGTTACTTCTTATCTCATTAACACCATATTTCTGTGTACTGTGGAGGATGAGACAGATGAGACATACATACACAATTAAAAACGTGTGCTTGACGTTAACATAAGTAGTACAAAATCAATAGCCGCGCGGAGTAGCCGCACGGTCCGCAGCGCCTTGCGACGGTTCGCGCGGCTTACCCCGTCGGAGGTTCGTGTCCTCCCTTGGGCATGGGTGTGTGTGTTGTTCTTGGCATAAGTTAGTTTAAGTTAGATTAAGTAGTGTGCAAGCTTAAGCACCGATGACCTCAGCAGCTTTATCCCATAGAACTTACCACCACCACAAAATTAACATCTTGGTAGGAGTGCAGCACATTATGTTACAAGCACATCGTATATGGTAAAGTCAGCATAGAGCTGGCAAACACAAGACTAGCACATGCCTTTAAGATGTAACTATTAAAGTGACGCCAAAGAATATAGAGTCTAGAAGATCTGACATGTCAGCTTGAATCGAATACTTTTCTAAGTTATTTCTGTTTTTCTTGGTATTTGCATATTGCTGCTTTTGGCATTGTACTCGATGATGGCGTGAAAGCCGAAATCTAGATTGTACAGAAGCAAAATACAATACTATACAGTCAGGAGGCGGTGTATTCTTTAAAAGAATACTGTATTACTGTGGTTTCTGTATGATTGTGGCTCAGTGCCACAGAAAACCTTTAACATAAGAAACAGTTGTGCTGGGGCGGTTCCGCATCTGGGGAGCTTGGACGGCTGATGAATGGCGTCACATTCTGTTCAGCAATGAGGCGCGGTTCTTCACTACCCGAAACGATTGCAAACTGGGAAGAGCTACCATTCATCCATTGTTTCTGAGAGTCACAGCGGTGTTACTACTAGGGTCACGGTGTGGGAGCCCTCGGCCAAGACTTCAGGTCATGGCTGGTAGTGACTGACGGGATGCTGGCGGCGCAACGTTCCGACATGGATTTCACTTATGCGAGAGTATCGTGGTGCCATTTCTCAAAGGGGAAACGCACATCCACACGTGGCACGTGTCTCTATTGACTACTGGTTCGATGTTGAGGCAGCCCAGTAGCAGGCAATATTTCTGGGTCTGACCTCCCACAGATCATTTGCGCTAACAGTGTGATGAAACAATCGCGTAAGAACGTGGACACAAGATACTGCGAACCCAACACCTCCCTTGAGATTATATAATGGTTCTTCAAATGGATAAGTAATTATTCTCTGTGTGTTCACACATTGCAACACGCCGAACTAGGCCTCATCAGAAGACTGAGGATCCAGAAATCTTTACTCCAGTTACACTACTGGTCATTAAAATTGCTACACCAAGAAGAAATGCAGATGATCAGTGAGTATCAAATGGACAAATAAATTGTACTAGAACTGACATGTGAATACATTTTCACGCAATTTGGGTGCATAGATCCTGAGAAATCAGTACCCAGAACAACAAACTCTGGTCGAAATAACGGCCTTGATACGCCTTGGCATTGAGTCAAACAGAGCTTGGATGGCGTGTACAGGTACAGCTGCCCATGTAGCTTCAACACGATACCACAGTTCATCAAGAGTAGTGACTGGCGTATTGTGACGAGCCAGTTGTTCGGCCACCACTAACCAGACGTTTTCAGTTTGTGAGAGATCTGGAGAATGTGCTGGCCAGGGTAGCGGTCGAACATTTTCTGTATCCAGAAAGGCCCGTACAGGACCTGCAACTTGCGGTCGTGCATTATCCTGCTGAAATGTAGGGTTTCGCAGAAATCGAATGAAGGGTAGAGCCACGGGTTGTAACACAAATGAAATGCAACGTCCACTGTTGAAAGTGCCGTCAATGCGAACAAGAGGTGACCGAGACGTGTAACCAATGGCACCTCATACCATCACGCCGGGTGATATGCCAGCATGGCAATGACGAATACACGTGTTCACCGCGATTTCGCCATACATGCGACCATCATGATGCAGTAAACAGAACCTGTATTCATCCGAAAAAATGAGGTTTTGCCATTCGAGTACACAGGTTGGTCGTTGAGTACACCATCGCACTCGTTCCTAAAGTCGGAAACGTGATGGTACGCATGTCTCCTCCTCACACGAGGCATCACAACAACGTTTCACCAGGCAACGCCGTCAACTGCTGCTTGTGTATAAGAAAGCGTTTGGGAACTTTTCTCATGACAGCACGTTGTAGGTGTCGCCACCAGCGCCAACGTTGTGTGAATGCTCTGAAAAGCTAATCATTTGCATATCACACCATCTTCTTCCTGTCGGTTAAATTTCGCGTCTGTCATCTCCGTGGTGTAGCAATTTTAATGGCCAGTAGTGTAATTTACATACCACCGTCAGAACTCAACACGCGAAAGTTTGTCAGCACGCTTTAATGCATACAGTTTCTGTGATGAACAGTTCTTCCGTTCATTAACCAGGGTCCATGCCGCGTAGAACATTCCCCGTGACAGCCCAACCGACAACGGCTGCGCGCACTGAGCACGACCAGCAGTAGGAGCTCGTGTCGGATAGAATAGCGCTTGCAGGATCGTTTTTGATCCCTTCTCTTCCTTTAGACGTATGGATAGATTGGTGAAGGCTGTTTCCATTGCACTACGGGCCCAAGCGCAGCTCACTATCGTACAAAGACTCGATTTCTGTCCTCTGGTTTCAGCCAAGTGGTAGCTGTAAGCTCTAAATAGAGGCTTACGATTATGAGACTGCCTCCAATGCGATATCTCGACCTGCTGTATCCTAGTGCAGAAGAGAATCAGTGGGCCCCAATAAATAGGTGCAGAATGAATTTTGAGAAGTGACTTCTTGGGTGCTTGTGGCCTGCACATGGAGCAATTTTAGGTTAGATAAATCCTCCCTTAGTATCGGTGATGAAATACCTGCCGAAATCGAGAGCATATCTCACACATTACTCTGAGAGTGGAATATTCATACTTGCAATTCAGACAAATATAATGGGTCATTTGTAAAGAGTATCGTGATAAATTTATAAAATTAATATCGCTCGTTAAAGGTACCGAAAAGGTTATCAAAAGCGTATCCAACATGACAGGTGAATGCTTTCAAAGACCATCTACGTTCTTAGCTGAACTGCACAGCGCTTCAGGGAAAAATATCGCCAGTAAATTTCGTGATTATGCTGCTGGATAAGGAAGGGAGACTCCATTTTCTCAGCTATAAAATGAAAGAATCGCAGTATTAGAACTAGTGACGTAGAGAGGGATTCATACCACGTTCTTCTGATTAAAGTATCCGAAAATTAGTTCGAGAACCCAGAGAACTACCGCTTAAGAGCAGTTTATTTGGCATTCTAGTGTCTGACAGATACAAACCTTTCATTACAACTGTCGCAAAGGCGGTGCCAGTAATACTAACGGTATGATAGCATCACTGACTGCGAGCTTTGAAAGCCAGAAAAGTATCTTTTCCTTAGAAGGAGTGACAGCGTACAAATTCAGAAGTATCCGCGCAATCGATATCAAATAGTCAACTTCAACGACGAAAATGTGGAGCACAAGTAAATAAAATTCAGTAGCGCTGTGGGACGTGTTTAAGAAAATTATATGTCCAAGTAGGGTGAGGGGTGCTAAAGATCCCACCATGTGTTTATAATACTGTCTTAAGAACTGATCTATTGTCATGAGCAGTTAGAGAAAGCCTCATTCTGTCCTCTGGTATATGAATATTCATGACCCTACATCTAATTTGGAAAACGCCATCCGACTATGAATTAGTAAAGGAATATGTCACAGTAATACATACTTATGTAAATTTGGTTCAAATGGCTCTAAGCACTATGGAACTTAACATCTGAGGTCGTCAGTCCCTAGCCTTAGAAATACTTAAACCTAACTGACTTAAGGACATCACACACATCCATGCCCGAGGCAGGATTAGAACCTGCGACCGTACCAGCAGCGCGGTTCCGGACTAAAGCGCCTAGAACCGCTCGTTCACAGCGGCCGGCTATGTAAATCTGCGCAACACTCATTAACTGAACACTAAACAGTCTGTTTGTCCATTTTATAACAAACAACAAAAGCAGTAATAAACAATCAACTAGCTCAGTGTAGCACTACAGGACACGAATGTTTAAAAATGTCTTAAACTTTCCACCATACAAAAGTGCAATACTTTCTAATAAGTCTCCAGCAACTTGGTATATGCACCACACAAGACAAAGTAAAACACTGCTCAAAGTCTCTTGCCACTATCCCACTGAATTTCAAAAACCGAAATTCGAAACAAGTGAAACATGACGCGAAAAACATTTAACTGTGTCAGAAAATTTCAGCAACAATAAAAAAATAATTGAAACATAATTACTACCCACATATATTTCAAAATTCCAGCCAGCCGTACTCCACCTCAATATGATCCAAAATGTTTCACCATGCTTTGAGATAGTGAATAATACACAAATCCTCTCCACTATATGAGGATAATCTACCTCAGGCGCAGTTCCACAAAATGACGTTTGTTATAAGTGGTATCCACTGCCAGGAAACAAGACAGTACATTCGAAGTAGCAACAGAGCTAATGATAATCTCGGCGCAATCACTGCAAATAACTTGCTGAATAGATTATTTCCTTAAAATGTATAATATATTATTAGGAAATTCTCTTATAGAATCAGAGCACACTGACGGTTTAAGTAATGTGGCAGCAGTGTAATGTGTGAAAACTATAACACAATAACTGGCTGTAAAATTACCATGTACTTCAGACAGAAAAAATGCATGTATGTGCAACGTCCGACATAGATTGACTTTCCAGTAATACATAATCTTCCTCATAAGAGAGCACTCTTTTCAAACAAATTAGTACCAAGATGTGTTACTGCTTTTAATCCTTCAAGAAAAACTAAATACTCACAAATTGAAAAGAAAACTGTACACACCTCTCTATAGTTCCCCATTGTTAAAAGATAAGTTCTCCACTCTAGAAATCCAAGAATAATCTGACAAGTATAATCCAGACTGGACAAGGCCTGTAGTGGGTAGGTGCAAAAGTTCGTGGCGTTTTTGTTTTTGCATATTGGTATCGCCGTTGTTATGGGTTTATTTATCGATTCTCATTCTTTATTTGTAGTTAATCGTTGCTGTTTCAGTTTACATATTATCATTTTGACATTTACAAATAGTTATTGGAGTTTTAAACGCTGGAAAGTGGAATGCCACATGCACAAGTCAGAATATTTCCCACATATTCTTATGTTTTGAGTTCAGTAAAGGAGTGACAATAGCGGAGGTAGCCAGAAACGTTTGCGCCAGGTGTACTGAGATAACCCCGGTGGATAGAGCATGGACAGAAAATGTTTTTCTCTTCCTAAGAAATCGATCTGACATTAGCTAGTTTCCACGTTCAGTAAGATCTTCGAGATTTGATGAAGATGGTTTAAACGCATAAACCGACAAAGATCCACGTCAGTGTACTCAATAACTGTAAAAATGATTGACTGTGATCATTCCACAATAGTGCGACATTTGCATGCAATGGGAGGGTTCTAACATCGGGTGTGTGGGTACCACATACTCTAAGCCAAAATCACTAAAATCGTCTAATGGCCTTATGTGCATTTTTGCTTGCTCATAATGAATTAGCTCGTGAACAACAACGACTAATTCTATTCTGTGGCGTTAGCGGTAACGAGAAATGGTGCCTTTATGCTAAGATAAGGAAAATAAAGGAATGATTGAGCCCTAACAAAGCAGCAACTCCCCGTACAAAGACATGGGCGCATCCACAAAAGATAATGTCATGCATCTGGTGGAACAGCGGCGGTGTGGTGTACTAGGAATTGCTTCACCGAGATGTAACCACCACTGCTGACATTCATTGTCAACAACTGAGACGTCTTGCAGACGCCATCCGAGAACAACGACAAAATGGTTCAAACGGCTCTGAGCACTATGGGACTTAACATCTATGGTCATCAGTCCCCTAGAACTTAGAGCTACTTAAACGTAACTAACCTAAGGACGTAACACAACACCCAGTCATCACGAGGCAGGGAAAAATCCCTGACCCCGCCGGGAATCGAACCCGCGAACACGGGCGCGGGAACCGAGAATGCTACCGCACGACCACGAGCTGCGGACGACAACGACAACGAATACTGCGTGAACTGATGCTAGTCCATGATGATACCAACGTGCATTCTGCTAGAATGACAAAAAACCCTGTGTAGCAGTTATATAGAAAGTTATTCGGCGTCCACCTCACTCGCCTGATGTGCCCTCAGATTTTCACCTTTGCCGCTATCTATCGAACAACTTTCAAGGAACTTCCTTGCCGATGAAAATGCGCGCCGAACATGGATCGACGAGTTCTTTGCCTCAAAACCACTTGATTTCTACAGGTGCCGAATTGAAAAGTTCGCAGAATGTTATAAATAGTGCAGTGTTTGTATTATTCTCTGCTATGTCTTCTCTGTAACTTTTCGATGAACGCTATGGGCTTATGGACCAACCTAATACTGTGATTATGTAACACAGAACTGTTCTCAAAATTATCAGACACTCACAGAACACTGACCTCCTAACCACATATCTATAATAGATTACACGTAATACTGTTTCCTGTAACAAGGTGTACAAATGAGCAATTTAACACCAAAGCACCTTTCCAACGTGCCTGACTGGTGATCCTCATAACGTGAAACCACTGTGCAAAACACTAATGAAGCTGGAAACATGAAATATTGAAGATTAAATGAAACTGCAGTGAGTCAAGTAATCAAAAGAATCACAGTTCTACATTAGGGCACGGACTTTCAAATGTAAGATGGTAAACTCTGACTAAGTACAACGTTAAATTAAATGATTTACAATCGCAGTTAATCGCAAGTTATACAGGAAAAGGTCCTGCAAGATCAACCAACAAATGTAAATGGTGCACTCCGTGAAGAACTGATCTATTATCACGAATACTTTGACGAAAGCCCTGTAACATGAAACTGTGCTCTGTTATCTGAATGTTCATGACCCAGTGTTCAGTTTGTAAACGTTATCTGACAACAACTAAATAAAGGAATTTGTCACGCTTACACACGTCTTACAGTCTGTGTCAGAAATCTGCTATGAAATAAAAGAGAGATTCATAATAAATTATTGCAAACTCTCCTAACAAAAACGAAATAAATAAGGAGAGAAACGCGAGAAACATTCAATGAATTCGAGAGAAAAATTTTGACAAACAAAATGGCGATGAATCCAAAGAAGTTCTGATCATACGTAGTGTCAATAAACAGACTGACGTCATCCATTCAGTCACTCACTGCCTTTACTGGCATCAAAAGAGAAGACGGAAGAGGGAAGACCAAATACTGGATTCGGCCTTCCAAATGAGTTTCAGCGCACTTGTGAGTTTCTACAGAAATTACGTGATATAAGTCTCCCTTCTTTTAGCAGTAGTTCATCATAGGTCGTTCGGGCAGCGAAGAAGGATACCCAGCGTTTGGAAAAAAATAAGAATGATTTTTCAGAAGAATGCACATAGTTTGTAGAGTTATAAAACATGTTTTATTCTCACCCACTATTATATTTTTGGAAAACTGAAATCTCATTGTTAAAAATCAATAGAAATTATGCAAACAGAAATTTGACGGAAATTAGGCTCCTCTTTTCCTTCATGAGATTTGGAGCTCAGTAGAAATATGCACCATATTGACACTGTGTTCCTTAATTTCTGGAAGGCCTTCGTATGTAATCCCGCAGTGTCGTTTTGTGAAGAAAATGAGAGCTTATCGAGTATCGGACCGGATTTGTGACTGCACACAGGACCTCTTTGCCATCCGAACTCAACACAATCGAAATGAAACACAATCGACAGATAAAATTGAGGGAGTACTACAGAGGAGCGTTACGTGGCTGTTACTGTTTCAAGTCAACTTAGTGATCTAGTGAATAACACTGGAGGTTCAGTGATGGTATTCGCGGACGATGTCGTTGTCTATTGAACGACTGCGTGGCCGGAAGCTATACTGATGTCAGAAGACATGCAGAAGACCGACGATTTGTACAGTCGCTATTTGGTTATTGATTGTCACTAATAAAGAATCATGTATTTTGACAATCATTATTTTTTGTTAAATAAATCCGTTTCAGCTGGAGGAATATACCCTAAGAACCTACCACCTATCCATGGTGCAGAGACAGGCAGTTAATCGTATCCGCAAAAAAAAATGTAACGTTTTCTTCCCTAAGAGATTTGTCTATTACACCATTGGCGATAAATTAGTAGAGACAGTAGTTGCTGCAAAATTCCTAGGAGTAACTAACCAGACCTCTCCAAACCTGATTGACCGTATAAAACAAGTGGCAAGAAAGGCCACGCCACGTTGACATTTACTGGGTGAATTTTAAAGAAAAGAAATTCATCCACAAAAGCTGTAGGATACAATTGTCCGACCGATTGTTGACTAGGGGAAGGGTGGCGTAATGGGATAACGGTCATTTGAATTTGTTAGATAGATCCTAGAGATAATAGAGATTAGACAGATAGATCCTTTGATATCTTTTCCTTCTTTCCGTGAATTTTCTGCACCATGCAGCATCTCTCGGATCCAAGTTTCAATCTCCATGTGTCCAGCCAGACCTTTCCGTATATGGCTCTGTCCTACATCACACGCCTCATCCCATCGCTCTAATGTAGCGAGGGTCTTCTTCTGTGTCGTGGAGGTTTCTAGAGCCAAAGTTAAGGAGGCCGTCTCTCCTCTGACATTCTTGCGAGATGTGCATTCCGTGTTGCTTCATTGCTTTACTATACACTAGAAAATAGACTCGATGATTGTGGCTGGTTAGGTGTAATAGGTTTTACTCATTTTCACCTCAAAATAAAGTCACGAAAATTACTACCATTTCATGTTGTTAAAGACAAGAACTGACATTTACTGATCAGCAATGTGCAGCGTATTAACTGTCGAAGAGGAATAATCTTAGGCACAATTTTGTTATGGAGACCGGAATGGCGGTAACGTGTGGACTGCTGGTTTCCGGAGAAATACTAGAATAGTGAGGATATGCAACGTGTACCTATGAACAGAGAGTAACTACTGATGAGGACGGAAATCACTGTGTCTTCTTTGTGCTCCAGAGAAATTTTGTTGTACATGTTTAAATTATTTTAGAGTAGTACCGGTGATCTCAGAATAGATAAGGAAGCTTTGGGCCGGTATGCCAATCGGAATGTCAGCAAGACGTACTGCCGACGCGACGAACGTTAGGGCGTGAAGAGAACATTGCTTCGCAACCTCCGAGAGAGGAAAGCCGAACTGCAAACGTCTCAGTGCTACGTAATAAGGCAGTGTGCAGTAACACTTTGTAACTACAGCACAAGAGCGCCACTGCAAACTCAAATACAGACAGAAATACCCGAGTTCGGCGACGCAGGATAATTATTGAGTTTCCACAGCGAGGCAAGAAACGCTGTCGGGACCGATAAACGAGGCCAAAAGGCGACAGCACCACAGGCAAAGACTCGGCCCTTTCAACAATTAGGCTATCGTAGCTCACACACACGTTCAACCGTTCTGCCCTTCTGTCTGTGTCAGTAGAACGAGGGAGAATCTACGATGATCTGCATGCGAAATGCTTGCTGACTTCAAGCAGCCAACGTGATGCACAGCGAAGCCATGGTTGCCATTGCTGTCTCCTGGGGCATTGCAGATGAGAGAAAAGACTGGTGTGTGGCCAGTCCTCCTCCACTACAGATCATTGCGGATGAACGTGGCATAGTCTTGACGACAACATACACCATGGACTACAGTCAGCTGTGCACACCTGGGCGTCTGAAGGACAGTCTTCGAAATCACTGTAGTGGGTGCTGTACTGCACCCTTAGAACGTGTGGGCAGACGTCACCTTCTCGTCCACCAGATGTCGCCCGCGCGTGTTGCTATGGCTCACTGACCTGCGACAGAAAACACTTCTCGCTGACGAGACTCTAGCACTTGTTCGCTCACGCTTACCTGCTGCTTTTTTCTATATTGTTATCTCATTCCTCTACCCCATATGGGCAGGGGAGGGCTGCCAACCTGCCGCTCTTGAGCTAAAAGGCGTTACAGTTATTAAAAAAGATGAAACGAAACATACACGAGGGCAATAAATAGGGGAACATAAGAACATAATAGGGGAGGAGATAATGGGGGTTAAAAATATGCCCTCACCGAGACGTTCATTGTGTGACATAATTAAAAATCTTCATATAAAGATAGAAACACATTTGACGATGTGCGAAGCACATGAACTACATCGGATTCACAAGGACAAGATACAAGTAGGCCACAGCACTAAAATTCCACAAGAGTACGACAGACTTAAAAAACACTGTCCTAGACGGAGTTCAAACGACAAAGATTAAACCTGCCGGGAGGGCCTGCCGAGGGAGGATAGGCTTGGGATGAGGGAAGAGAAGGAAGAGGAGGAGGCAGCAGCGGAAGGGGGGGGGGGAAGCTGGAACATATAGGGGGAAGAAATGGGGTCGGATGGGACACCAAGGGGGAGGAGACGGTCGTGGTGAGAGGCGCAAAGCAAGCCAGGAGGTAGTGCAGAGCGTCGAAAGGGGTTCTCTGGAAAGGTAGGTGACGTAGGAGGGAGGAAAAAACCGCTGAGGGAACGGGAAAGGCGGTGACCTCTGCGCTGAGGGAAAGGGGTGGAGGGGGAGCTGGTAAGAGTGGTATATGAGGGCGAAACTAATCATCTGGGAGGCTCTGGAAGGAAAGAACGGAGCTTTGGGGATAAAATGTTTGGTAGCTGGTATTGTGGATAGTGACGTAAGATGGGCAAAGTGAGAGGAAGGAAGCAATGTGATGGACTAAACTGACAGAAATGGCGTAGGTCTGGAGTTTAAAGACGAACTCAGGATGCCATACACGGTAAAGGGTAACAGGTAACAGTGTGGTGTGCAATGTCCAGTCACTGAAAAATCTGTGCAATTTTCCTTGATGGCATAGTGACTACCAAACGATACGTGAGGGTTTTCGAAGATGACATCATCCCCATTATCGAAAGTGACCCTGATTTCGACAAGATATTTTTTATGCAGGACGGAGCTCGACCCCATCAAAGGAGGAGAGTATTTGATGTTCTGGAGGAGCACTCTGTGGATCCCATTCTGGCTCTGGGATACCCAGAGGTCACTGGGATGGGCCTCGATTTGCCGATATATTCTCAACACTTTCGACTCCTTTTTGTGAGGTTTTATTCAAGACAAGGTATGGAGCAATAACCCGAAAACCATTTCTCAGTTGAAAACAGCCATCAAGAGGTCATCAATACCACTTCTGTGGGTCATGCCCAATTTCGCTATTCGTCTGCGCCACAACATCGCCAGTGATGGTAGGGGTATCGAACATGTCATAACCTAAATCCGGATATCTGTAGTGATGTTTATGTGTTGAATAAAGTGTGTGCATACCGTAATTTGTAACTAATTTATTTTTGATTGTCACCCTGTATGTCACAATCTTTCATACAGTTGCGGGTGTGCTTCAAGACTTTGTTCTCCCATCCCTCCTTTACATCCTATACAGTACAGACGTTCCCAAACCGGCACTCCCAACGTACCTCCTGCAATATGCTGACTACACCGCTTAACTAGCCGCACTTCACACCCTTCAACTCTGAAAAGCGTTCCTCCAGCGCTACGTGAATCTTCTAATCGAATAGTGTAGTACTTGAAGTAAACCGCAGAGAAGGCAAGTCATCACTTTTAGTCGCACTGCTCCTCGTTTCCATCGTCCAGATTTCCATCCCTCCATCTACAGCCAACCAAGCCCTATGATTAAAACAGTTAAGTATTTACAAAGTAACTCTCGACAGAAAACTATCATGTGATGCACATCTCCTTACCATCCAACACAAAGCACGATACTGACTGAAACTACTAAGAGGCCACACCTGGGGACTACATATGTCTACCATTATACTCACCCACAAATCTCTCATCGGCCTCATCGTAACGTACAACAACGTTTCCTGTGTTGCTGCTTCGTCTAATACCTCTACGTCCCTTGAAATCCTGGAAATACAAGCATTACACCTCGCTTCCTGGATACACCTACCTTACCCAACTCGTTGTACCATCCCATCCATTTCCCACATCTTCATCTCTTCCTAGGGCACATACATTAACTGCTAAACCAAGCCCTGGCACCGAATTTTCCACCCACTAACCAAGCCGTACCACTACGTCGATATTTACCTTCCATGCACCTCCAGGCCATATCCATTCTCTCCCGCCGGAATTTTAACCAACTTCCACTCCCCAACAATGAAATAGGTCCCGAGACATATCCCTCTCCCTACCTTACCACAGTGCTCCACCTCACAGCATCCGCCAATTTTCCTCTCTCTCTTCAGATACCTTGCTAACTTGTCGTCTCAATCTACGGTTCCACTAGGTCACACTCGCCATTGTACATTCATCGCAACAATTATTTCATGTCACCTCGTTCACCATTACACCATGACATCATTTACTTTCAAGAGTGACCGTATTTCAATTATAATATAAAGTTGTCAAACGAGTTTTGACAACCATCAGTATTTTCCTCTATGTGCATTTTACAAATCCTCGTTTATCGTCACTTATATTAATCTAAAAATTCTCCCTGTCGTTCATCCATGTATTTTTTTAAATAAAAAGTGACTGTCGTGTTTTAACGATTTGTAAATGCATGAAATTCGGCTCTCTTTGGATGAAGATCTGTTTTTTTCCGCTAGAAGCTCGCCTGCCCCCGTTGTGGGGAATTGAAATAACAGTAAAGAAGAACAAGAAGACGAACGACAACACAGCCAATTAGCTCAGTGCTCGCGATTAATACCTACTGATCATTCTTCGATGGACTAGAACTGTTGCAAAACTGCCTTGCGTGTCACCTGATTACGTTCTCTGGTTGCGTCTTGGATTTGTTTCTCCGCTGCTCTTGCTCTCCATGTCATCGCTGTGGTGACTGCTTTGCGTAGCGTCTCGTTGACGTAAGGTTGTTTGTCGTTTCTTGGTCTGTTATCTTGCCCGTAGTCTGTCAACATAAACATTTATATGGCTATACTGCAAATAACTCCTTAGTTCCTGACAGAGGGTTCATCGTCCATCCTTCATGCTAATTCTCTATTATTCCAGTCTCGAAGAGCACACGGAAAAAACGAACAACTGTATCTTCCCGTACGAGCTCTGACTTCCTTTATTTTATGTGATTATCGTTTCTCCCTGTGTAGATCGGCGTCAGCAAAACCTTTTCGCGTTTGGAGGACAAAGCCGGTGGCAGAAATACACTCCTGGAAATGGAAAAAAGAACACATTGACACCGGTGTGTCAGACCCACCATACTTGCTCCGGACACTGCGAGAGGGCTGTACAAGCAATGATTACACGCACAGCACAGCGGACACACCAGGAACCGCGGCGTTGGCCGTCGAATGGCGCTAGCTGCGCAGCATTTGTGCACCGCCGCCGTCAGTGTCAGCCAGTTTGCCGTGGCATACGGAGCTCCATCGCAGTCTTTAACACTGGTAGCATGCCGCGACAGCGTGGACGTGAACCGTATGTGTTGTTGACGGACTTTGAGCGAGGGCGTATAGTGGGCATGCGGGAGGCCGGGTGGACGTACCGCCGAATTGCTCAACACGTGGGGCGTGAGGTCTCCACAGTACATCGATGTTGTCGCCAGTGGTCGGCGGAAGGTGCACGTGCCCGTCGACCTGGGACCGGACCGCAGCGACGCACGGATGCACGCCAAGACCGTAGGATCCTACGCAGTGCCGTAGGGGACCGCACCGCCACTTCCCAGCAAATTAGGGACACTGTTGCTCCTGGGGTATCGGCGAGGACCATTCGCAACCGCCTCCATGAAGCTGGGCTACGGTCCCGCACACCGTTAGGCCGTCTTCCGCTCACGCCCCAACATCGTGCAGCCCGCCTCCAGTGGTGTCGCGACAGGCGTGAATGGAGGGACGAATGGAGACGTGTCGTCTTCAGCGATGAGAGTCGCTTCTGCCTTGGTGCCAATGATGGTCGTATGCGTGTTTGGCGCCGTCCAGGTGAGCGCCACAATCAGGACTGCATACGACCGAGGCACACAGGGCCAACACCCGGCATCATGGTGTGGGGAGCGATCTCCTATACTGGCCGTACACCACTGGTGATCGTCGAGGGGACACTGAATAGTGCACGGTACATCCAAACCGTCATCGAACCCATCGTTCTACCATTCCTAGACCGGCAAGGGAACTTGCTGTTCCAACAGGACAATGCACGTCCGCATGTATCCCGTGCCACCCAACGTGCTCTAGAAGGTGTAAGTCAACTACCCTGGCCAGCAAGATCTCCGGATCTGTCCCCCATTGAGCATGTTTGGGACTGGATGAAGCGTCGTCTCACGCGGTCTGTACGTCCAGCACGAACGCTGGTCCAACTGAGGCGCCAGGTGGAAATGGCATGGCAAGCCGTTCCACAGGACTACATCCAGCTTCTCTACGATCGTCTCCATGGGAGAATAGCAGCCTGCATTGCTGCGAAAGGTGGATATACACTGTACTAGTGCCGACATTGTGCATGCTCTGTTGCCTGTGTCTATGTGCCTGTGTTTCTGTCAGTGTGATCATGTGATGTATCTGACCCCAGGAATGTGTCAATAAAGTTTCCCCTTCCTGGGACAATGAATTCACGGTGTTCTTATTTCAATTTCCGGGAGTGTATCTTGAGAAGATCCAGCGGCAACGAAAAACGCCTTTATTTTAATTATGTCCACCCCAAATTCTGTATTACATCCGTCACACTCTGTCCACAATTTCTCGATAATAGAAGACGTTCTGCCCTTCCTTGAGCTTTCTCGATGTACTCCATTATTCCTATATGGCAAGGATTCTACATCGCGCAGGAGTATTCCAGAAGTTGACGGACGAACGTAGTGTTGGCAGTCTCTTCAGTAAATTTGTTGCATCTTCTCTGCGATCTGACAAGAAAACGCAGTCTTTAGTTAACCTTCGCCACAAAATTTAATATGTTCATAATTGTAATTTATATGTAATTAGTTAATTTTACGGTTTTTAAATTTGATTGATTTGTCATGTAACCGAACTTTAACGGGTTCTTCATTAGCACACGTGTGGATGATCAACTTTTTCATTATTGAGGGTCATCTGCCAATTTTCGCACCCTTCAGATATCTTATCTACATCGTTTTGCAATTGGTTTTGATCTGCTGATTATCTCCTGAATCGTTTGCGTTTATATAGATAAGGAAAAGTGGAGGGCACATCAGGGATTACTTCTGTTTTATTCAATGACTATCCGGCAATTACCACGAACTGTGACCTGTCTGGCGGGAAATCACGAATCCAGCCACACAACTGAGACGATATTGCTCAAGCACGTAATTTGATTACAAGCTGCATTTTAAAGTGTAAAAGCATTATGGAAATGTAGAAGTACGGAATCAATTTGAAATCCCTTGTCGATAGCTATCAACAATTTATGTGAATAGAGAGTTAGTCATGTTTCACAAGACCGATAGTTTCTAAATCCATGTTGGCTATGTGTCAATAGACCATTCTCTTCAAGGAAGTTCATAATGTTCGAACATAATATATGTTACAAAATCCTACTCCATATCGACCTTAATTATATGGGACTGTAATTTAGTAGATTACTCTTATTGCTTTCTTGAATATTGATGTGACCTGTGCAACCTTTCAGTGTCTGGATATCGATCGAGCGAGCGCTTGTGTATGATTAAGTATGAAGCTGTTGTATCAACATACTCTGAAAAAACCTAGCTGGTATACAATCTGGACTGGAAGACTAGCTTTAATTAAATGATTAAGTTCTTCACCACTGCGAGGACATCGACTTTTCAGTTACTCTTTTTGGCAGCTGTTCTTGATTGGTACTTTGAAAAATTACTGCCTCCTCTTTGGTATAGGAATTTCGGGAAGGCTGTGTTTAGACACCCTGCTTTAGCAGCAATTTCATCGATAGTATTTCCATTGCTATCGCTCAGAGAAGGCATTGATTGTGTTTTGCTGTTAACATATTTTACATACGAGCAGATTTTGAGACAAATTTTCGTTGTGGAAATTATCATAAGCATCTTGCACTAGAGTCCGCGCTAAATTTCTGGCTTACGTATGAGATTACCTGTCTTGGATATTACGTTCGCTAATTTTGGATGCTTTTTTTGTTGTTTCGGCAACAGTGTTATGAACCGTTTTGTGCGCTACGGGGGACTAGGTCTGTCGGTCCCTAATTTACGTGGTATAGATCTCTCAGTTGCTATCGATACGATTTCGTTGAATTCTAGCCATATCTGGTCTACTCTTACATGGTTAATTTGGAAAGAATGGAAATTGTCTATGAGGAAGGCGTTATGCGATTTTTTATCTGCTTTCTTCCATAGATACATTTTTCGTCTATTTTTGGTGGATTTAGGTGTTTCGGTATGCAGTCTCGCTACGGAAACGTTGTGTTCACTAATCTTTGTACCAGTTTTGATGTTCTTTGTTAGCTCAGGATTATTAGTTACCAAGAAATAAAGTGTGATTTGACAACTGGTTACTATTCGAGTGGTCTCATAACATAATTGCTGGAGATAATTTTCAGAGATGGCTTTTACCGCAATTTCAGTTGATGTTTTATGAGTACCTCCGGACATTTGTCGCCAACGTATCGAATGTTCATTGATGTCACCACGAACCACAATTATATGAGCCGGGTACATGTCTGAAATTAGATTCCAGTTTCCTTTGAATCTTTCAGCAGTTGTATGTCTACTTCGATTTCGCACGGCCACAACTGTGTTTAGACTATCCTTTCTGAACACCGTTAAGCGCTTCGCAAAAATTTTGGCTGGTCTTACCTCCGACTTTAGCCAGCTTTAAGTGCCTATAACGATTTGAGTATCTGAGCTTTGTATTAGCGCTTGAAGCCCTTACAGCTCGTCAACACAGCTACAACGTTTTACAACTGTTATAGCGATGGTTCCTACCTCTATGGTCTTCCTGTGTTCGACCTGCACCCTTTGAGACTGAAGTCCTTTTTGCGTTTCCCCGACACTCACGCATTTCGTTGCTTCACTCAAGACTAACGGCTTCCTTAGTTTCTGCATTCACAGACGTGCGCACCGATTTCCGGCTACTGCGGATACGGCACAATCACTTTCCTTCACTTTCTTTTGCTAGTAATAATGAATTTTCTTGAAAAGCTTTTACTTTCAAGATGTAAATCGTACAGTAAAATAATTACTCTTTTTTTCTCAGTACCTGATCTAAAAATTAATACTGCTTTTCCCTGTTCCTTTGGCCCTTTTCAGCTAGGTGAGCTTTACACCAACCCCACCAGCAACAGTGGCCAGGAGAGCATTTTTTAGGTTATTGATTATGTATAGGGTTTCTTTGAGCCAAACCAGAACAAAAAAAATCAGATTGGCAAGAGGATAGTCTGACTGTACGCCTTGAGGTTTTGAAGTTTCTATATCCATTTGCACTTAGCTGAAAGTATAGCTAAACCTAGGGCATGTTTCATTACGGTATTGGTAAAACTGCGAGGGTATATGTTCTAAGAAGAATCGTGGAGTCTGTGACAAACATCTCACGAAATGGCCACGATGAGAAAAACGAACTACTGAGAGCCTATATGGTTTTTTATTGGTGACGAATTTCGTTAAGGGGTAAACATATCGAGAAGCAGTAGTAAACATCCCTCGTCCACTAAACATGCCTCTGAAGAATGTTCTTAAGTTAACACCAAAAACAATTCTTATTACTCGTGTTTTTACGCGAAAATCTTTAGCTTTGCTTCATGAGTTACCCCAAAAATTATCTCACAAGACATTATGGAATAAAAGTAACCACAGTATGTCAGCCTCTTCATGTTTTTATCCCCTGCACCTAACAACATTTGGACTGCAAATAGATATTTGCTTAGGTATTTTCGCAGTCGTGTGGTGTGCTCCTCCCAACTATTTATTATGAAGTTGTAATCTCATGTATTTAACACTGCCCATTTCTTCTACCTGTTTGTCATCATATTTTAGGCTATACTGTTGGGAAACCTCTTACAAGTTCTGAATGGCATGTTGTGTAATTTTTTAAAGTTTAGTGACAGAGAATTGGCTAGGAACAATTTATTAATGTTTAGGAAAATTTCATTATTGTGCCTCCCAAAGACTATACTCGATTTTGCTAGTTATTGCAATGTTTGTATCAGCTGGAAATCAAAGAAACTTTGCGTCTGGTAACATTAGTGATGGAAGATCATTTACATATCCACAACAGAAGGCAAGGGTCTTAGGTGGAAACTTGCAGGGCGCTGCATGTTATTAGTTCCCAACTGGATGAAACCTTTTGTTTCTTCCCGGAGATACAGGAGGGGAACAGTTATGCAGCATTTCATATTACGTGGTAGTATTCTACGTTACTTAAAGGGAATTTGTTATTTACACAGTCAAATGCCTCTGACAGATCGCAGAATATACCAGCAGCCACTAATGTAATATGTCTTTGCAATATTTTCGAGATCTCTATGATGTTATCTTTCCATACTTCCATGTTGGCCTTGCTGGACCGACCTACTACGTTAGATTAGATTAAATATTCATTCCATTGACCCATAAAACAGGGAATCGTCCTGGGTGTGGAACATGTGAGATAAACGCATTACAAAAATGTAATTAGAAAAACTTGAGTTTCATTAATTTTAATGATCCTCAGTCAGTAAACAGTAAAATTATGTACACGACTTAAATTTAAACTTCCAATAAATACAGGTTTAATACTTACATCTGCTTTCATGAAATGCATCATTCAGACATTTGCTAGTTACTTGGCTATTAATACCAAGTATTGTCCAAAATTAAAGTAAATTATTCATTTCAGTGATCCTCAGTTAAGAACAGTCAGATTATGTACAGGATTTAAAATTAAACTTCCACTATTTACAGACTTAAGACTTACATCTGCTTTCCATACATCCATCATTCACACAGTAGGTAATTACTTGGCTATTACAACCAAGTATTGACAAAACTTGAAGTGTAATAAATTTTCATTAAAATGATCTACTGCACTTTTTGAGAAACTCATGGATGGAATAGAAGAAGTTGGCCACTAAAAATTCTTTTAAATTATGTTTAAATTGTGCCTTGTCTGAAACTAAACTCTAAATGGTTGCTGGTAACTTACTGAAAATATGCGTTGCTGAATACTGGGCTTCTTATTGGGCAAGAGCAAGTGATTTTGAATCTTTATGTATATTGTTCTTATTCCTAATGTTGATACTGTGTACTAAGCAGTTAGATGAAAAAAGAGATGTATTATTTACAACAACCTTCATTAAGGAATAAATATACTGAGAAGCTGTGGTTGATATGCCCAATTCTTTGAATAGGTTTCGATACGATGTTCTTGGATTTACGCTACTCATTTCTCTTATTATACGCTTTTGTACTCTACAGGTGTTTTTCGAATATTGTCCGGACGAGCGTAATTCTGTCAGTACTTATTAACTGAAAGTATCTGCTCACTTCTTGCCAATAGATTTGAGGTCATCGCTAGGCAGGCACTAATCGAACAAAAAGTGGAATGACATATATTTATCTGTGGTCCAAACTCATTTCGACTCGACGCCCAGCCTACTTACTGCAGTTGTTGGTGATAGTGGTGATTGGTGACAGGGGTGACAAATCTATGTGCTGAATTCCGCACGATATGTATCCAAAGTCAATGTTTAATTTGGGTCGGAAGGTGCCGGAACGGTGTTGCAGCCCATGACAGGGAATTTTGTTGGATTCACTGGAGCAAGTCGGCACGACAGATTTAAAGTAGTACACGTTTATTAAATGACAAACCTAAATACAACTTGCCACTGCACCGGCATCAGTGGATGTGGCAATAGGTGACATACCCAATAGGTTTCTTTTTTGCTGTCGTGTAATATTCTGTTTTTTTTTTTTTTTTTTTTTTTTTTTTTTTTTTTTTTTTTTTTTTTTTTTTTTTTTTTTACTTTGTCACTTTCTCAAGGAAAGGACAGGTACTTTATTTCAGTTTCTGTAGTCTCACATCAGCAACAACTTTAATCTTGGCATAATTCAGTGCACCCTTAACCCATACGGGCACAGACTCCGCGAAGACTCTTGTCGCTAAGATGTCGTCGTCACGGCGGTTGAATATGGGAGTGGGAGTTTTTTTCGGATGTAGCGATGTGACGCTCTGACAGAACAATGGACTCGTATGCGGGAGGGTGCGGCGGCACGGTTCCTTCCGTCCCTTTACGACGGACCTGCACCTACTTGTGAACAGTGTCTCAGCAGATCATCAGTAGGGTAGCCGAGCGAAACCTACTGTACTTCGATGTGAACCAGGCTGCAATTAAAGTCACTAATCTACGTTTCGGGAAAAAGTTTTCACACGAAATGAAAGGTTGGAAATTTTGTCCTTAATTAATATATTTTCAAACTTAGATGAACAGTATCACTGCCAAGCCCGTGCGAGTCTTAACACAGTCACTCATAATCCCTTTCCCTCACGTTAGCAAGTTTATGGTATTGCATTTCCCGAAAACGTAATAGCTACAAAAATACTGATTGTTTTTGATTGAGAATACTCGGCAAATATTCAGTCTGTCGGTACCTAATGCAGCCACAGTTTTTAGCCACCGACCTACTCAATATGCCACGTGGAATTTTTGTCTTTTCTAGTCACAAAATTCACTTAAAAATTCCGAAATTTCTACACAACCATCGGAATAATTATACCGTCACTTTACAACACTTTTGATGTATGAAACACTGCTAGATCCGGCAACTTATCATTTCCATCGGAACTACTACTACTACACACGTCCGAACTGTTTCATGGCTAGGCTCCGACTCTTCTCTAGAATACTCCGTCTTCTGCACCAGGAGAGAAAGGCGCGTGAAGAATATTACTTTCCCATTGGTCATTTTACTGAACAGCCAATAGCAAAACAACATTCTCCCGCGTCAGTCCGCGCTTTTCATCAATAACCAATCGCAAAATAGTAAACCTAACGACTGCACTTTTTACCGACGTAATTATCTAATATTAGTTATTTACTATTGTTATTTATACCCGAATTAACTTTCACTTTACCATAAACTTACTTTACAAATCTATTCTAGAAAAATCCCCTTTGTCCACATCCATACTTCTTCGAAATGTTCCCACACTAAATCCCACTACGTAACTCGTTAAACAATTCATATTAACCTTAAACCACACTCACGCATCATTCATACAGCTAAAACACATTTATAGCATTTTACATACACAAAAAGACATAATACCACTTTATGAAAATACTAGAACAGTTTATGAAAAACATTCTACTGCTTTAGTGCACTCTAGTGGTCACAATCGAAAGTAAATCACGGTCCCCTGTCCAATACTGTCCTCTATCGGCTGATACATAAACTACGTGGGCGTCCAGTCTCGCGTCACCATTTATCACTATCCAGCTCTGAGACACATCTCCCACTTAACCGCCTCCAAGGCAGGATCGGTATACGGCGCTACGCCTCAAGGGTAGCAGTTCTGACCATCTGACGGTTGTCCAGATTTATGTTTTCGGTGGTTTCCATAAATCTTTTAAGGTCACCCGTATGATTCCTTAGAAACAAATCGACCAAATTCTTTTCTAATCCTCTTCTAACGCTAAATTGTGTTCCGCTTATGATGAACTAGTCGTCGATGCAGCATTAACTCGAAGGAATTCTTCTTTTCCGATTTCCGCAGATTAAAGCTCTTCACGGTAGAACATGTGTAGTCCAGATCGAGCACTGCTTAGGAAAGGCACTGCTCCATGGATTGGGAGCGAAGAAAGGAAAGGAAAGGAAATGATGTTACGAGTCCCATAGGGACTAAGCGGAATCAGCGGCGACGAGTGCAAATATGTGCCAGACTGGGTCTCGAACCAAGAATCTCCAGCTCGGTAGGCAGCTGCGTTAAACTCTGCGCCATACGGACTCATTGTTTGAGGTAAGTGGGCGTACTGTCTCAGCCCGCTGCCCGGGTGACGCACACTCCCACCTAGTGCCGCCTATCCACAGTCCCCGTCTATGTCCTCCGTGCTCACAAACTTCAGATTTATGCTGGAAGTCGAACGTAAATGTGCATCCGCACTGAAGGTTGTGGTTTCATTGTTCATCGAGGGGAATCAAGAATATGGATGTGCGGTGTCCTTTCTGTCGGGTGTGTCTAAGAGAGCAGACAACGCGCATTCATACAACTGCCCCGTGGACAGTGTCACCGCAGTCTGCCCGCGTCAGATGAGCTCAGATCCATCGCCTTGCCAGTTATTCATTAACCAGTGATGCTGCATCCGAGACGCGTGAAAAGCCAAATTATTCCATTTAACGACATGGCTTAACTACTTACTCTTCACCACAGCACCTGTACGTACATCAGTATCTTGTAAGTTTTAATTAACAGTCATTTCGATGACACCACAGCTCTTGGGTATTGGCGTTTGTTGCTCGCAGCAAGCAGCCGGCATGAATCACACCATTATGACCACAGCTGCCTGATGGTTCGTATGTAGAAAATTATCTCCTTCTCATAGAATTGGCCTATTACTGTCAGGATGCAGACAAAACTACTCGTAATTTCATTTAGACAGATCGAACTCCTCTTACAAGAACGACGTGTATAGCGGAAAGGCCGTTCATGTAGTGATACATATACCATTTAAACATTTGAAATAAACTACCAGAAGTCAGTTTACAGATAACTAAAGCTTTTTGGCTTCGAAAAAGCTTTTGATGCTGTAAACGGAAAGACTCCGTTAGTCGTAATGACTGAAGCTGGATATCCTATACATCTTATTCGGACTGTGAAAAGCTTATACAATGATACAAAGTGATAATGAAAGTTGTCAATAACAAAACTGAACAAATCATCACCAAAAGAGACTTGAAGAAGGCTTTAGCCTGTCATGAAACTTATGTTTATATAATTGATTTGATTACGAACTGTACACAGAATGCAAATTCGTTTACACAGATTAATAGAAATAAATGTGTTGATATCCTTATGTATGAAGAAGATGTAACAAATTTTCGAAGAAAGTGAAGATGAGCTACGAAAAGCAGTGTATTAACTACATCCACACAGAATCTTCGCATAGAGATAACAAAACTAATATAAGGTGTCATCATAGGGAATACACTGCCCATTCAAAATTAGTTGAAAATGATACCGTGCTTGAGCAGGTCTCTAGCTGTAAGTTCTTAGAAAGCAATATAAACTAAAATTTTATGAAACAATTGCTACACTGTATTGCGGTATGGAAGTGAACCATAGATCGTCAAAAAACTTATAAAAGTCAACTACAAGAGGCAGAAATGAGATTTTTCAGGAAATCTCGAGGTGTTACCAGGGAATACCATGTAAAAAATGAGGAAATTACTCTGAAGTGCCAAAGAAACTGCTTTAGGCAAGAGTATTCATAAACAGACATGTAAACAGGCGAAATACGTCGCTGAGGTCGGCAGCGCCTATAGAAGGCAAGAGGTGTCTGGCACAGTTGTCAGATCGTTTACTGCTGCCACAATGGAAAGTTATCACGATTTAACTAGGTTTGAACGTGATGTTGCAGTCGGCGCACGAGCAATGGGATATAGCATCTCTGAGGTAGCGATGAAATGCGGATGTTCCTGTGCGAGCGTTTCACGAGTGTACCGTGAATAACAGGTATCCGGTGAAACATAAAATCTCCGACATTCCTGCGGACGGGAAAAGATCCTGCAAGAACGGGACCAACAACGACTGAAGAGAATCGTTGAACATGACAGAAGTGCAGCCCTTCCGCAGATTATTGCTGATTTGAATGCTGGGCCATTGACAAGTGTCAGCGTGCGAACCATTCAAAAAAACGCCATCGGTATGGGCTTTCGGAGCTGAGGCCCACACGTGTACCCTTGATGAATCCACGACACAAGGCATTACGCCTCGCCTGGGCTCGTCAACACCGACACTCGACTGTTGTTTACTGGAAGCATGTTGCCTGTTCCGACGAGCCTCGTTTCAAATTTTATCGAGCAGGTGGAAGTGTACGGCTATGGAGACATTCTCACGAATCCGTGGATCCTGGATGTGAGCAGGCGACTATTCAAGCTGTGAAGGCTCTGTAATGTTGAGAGGCGTGTGCGTATTGGACCCCTGATACGTCTAGATACGACTCTGATAGGTGACCCGTACGTAAGCATCCTGTCTGATCACCTACATTCATTCATGTCCATTGTGCATTCCGACGGACTTGGACAATTCCAGCAGGGCAATGCGACATCCACACGCCTGAAATTGCTACAGAGTGGCTCCGGGAGCACTCTTCCGAATTTAAAATCTTTCACTGGTCACCAAACTCCCCAGACAAGAGCATAACTGAGCGTATCAGGTATGCCTTGCAACGTGCTGTTCAGAAAAGATCTGCAAGCGTTGTACTCTTACGGATTTACGGACAGCTCTGCGGGATTCATGGTATCAATTTCCTCCAGCACTACGTCAGACATGATCCGAATACATGACACGTCGCGCTGCGGCACTTCTGCGTGCTCACAGGGTCGTTAGACAGCATTAGCCAGGTGTACCAGTTTCTTTGGCTCTTCAGTGTAGGAATCAGCTAGATATTTATAATATTACTGAAAAGACTTAAGAAAATAAAACTTTACAGAAACAACTCTTACAAGGAATGAGTGTAGAGAGAATGCAACACCAGGCCGTGCTTTACCAGCCAGGTGGATGTAGGGAAGCAAGGAGACCACGAACGAGTCGGCAGGGAAAGTGGAGACGGAACAGTCACAGATGCCTAAACATTGGAGAGCAGAAGAAGAAGAAGTAAAAGAAGAAGCTGGAGGAGGAGGAGGAGGAGGAGGAGGAGGAGGAGTTGTGGGTGGATGGTGTAACCGGTTGCTGCCCCTGAATTCCTTTATTTAGGTGGTTAAATAATGGAATGGTCGCAACGGTACTGTATTTTCTGTAATGTGGAGAGGGCTAACTTGATGCCTCTGTGGTAGAAGATGTAACCGTAATCTATTTAACGTTCGGACAGCGATCGATACACGGTAAGCGTTGTGGGTGGGTGCGCGTTACAGCCAGTGGGGGCCAACACACGAAGAACATTTATCCCTAGTTCCAGTCTCCGGAAGGCATACAAAATCGGTTGTCGGATGTAGATTGGTACCAGGAATCGTGCAGTCGTGGTAATTAATGTCCCATTTTATGCTAGCGTAGCTTGTAGAGCAAGGAGCCGTACATGTCTACGAGTTAACATCGTTACGTATGAATGCTCCTGGCAGATTATAAATGTGCCCCAAATCGTATTCCCTTCCGAACTAACTACCTTTTTCGATAGAAATGTGTGAGAACTTTTCAAAATAAAAATACTTATAATATATTAAGCTAAATTTTACTGCGCAAGCGGTGATCATCTGCTGGTGACATGTACGCGGTAGTGCTATGTGTATCAATCGTTTTCAGCTAAGGGTCGACAATATTTGGTTCCCATACAAATAATTCAATCCTTTTTTTTTGTGGCGGTGTTCGTAGCGACAAACAATTCGCTGTAGAAACGGCTTACGAAGTCACCGCCACACTTTTAATAGCGGGCCGACTGGTCCGCTGGAACAGTGAACAGAAAGATGAAAGCCCAAACACTCATATTAAATAAAAGTCGGTACTTATCTTTATTAATGAAGATACAGTAACACAGTAGTGAACTCGGGGTGTACAGAAATCTGTCTAGTTCGAGTCGGAGCGGCTAGGTCAGCGTCGGCTGACGACAAACAACAACTCTGCTGCGATGAACACACAACTGACTAGCAAGTACACAATTCGGTGGCGAGTATACAACTGAGCGGCGAATACAGAACTGTCCTAGCGCTCGCGACTCCAGCGCTTAAGAAACCAGAAGCCAGCGGTGGCGCGCGCAGACTTGCGGCGATTTGCTGTCTCGCTGGCGCTGCTTATGCGGACGGCGTCCGGACTTTGATGCTGCCAACCTTTTGGCAGCGGGCTCGGGTGGCATTACTGGCTAGGATATAACACTCCTCCCCCCCAAATCGCCGCACCGTCGTTGAGTAATGACGTGGGGAGCGTCGACGGCGGGGGAGGGGTCTGGCCGCAGGCGTAGCAGAAGAGACCGGGGCGGAGACTGTTGTCGGTGGCAGTCCCCGGTCCGCACCCAGCATTGGCTGCGCGGGGCCTCGGGAAACACCGACTGAAAACCGAGGTCAGGGTGCACGCCTGTGACCACGGGCGCAGCTTCTGGTACTGGACGCGACGGGGCGTCGGGACCCACGAAGAGAGGCAGCGTCTCCTGATGCTGCGTCGACGGCTGCTGAGTGGGCGCCGGACAAGGCGCTGCGGTGTCAGACTCCTTGGGGGTGCCCAAGGAAAGCGGCTGCAGGACAGGCTGCACAGCCACCGCTTGGGAAGGCGGCCCGGCTGAGGGGTCGACGTCCATCAGCTCCGAAGGCGGTGGCGACTGAAGAGGGACCGCAGGCGCCGGAGCGACCACCTGGGGCGCTCCCGGATGAAGCTGCGCGGGAGGCATCAACGGGACGGGCTGTCGGCGTGGTAGCGGCGACGGCTGCTGCTGCTGCCCTGGGGGCGGCAGCGAAGTCGGAAGGCGCGGCTGGAACCCGCCGCGGACCAAATCTGTGGACAAAGAACGAGCGGCAGAATCCGGACGGCCAGCGCGGCGCAACTGGTTCTGATGCCTCCTGTGCACCCCAGTAGCACCTTGAACAGTATAAAAACCGCGACCCTGGACACTTATCACGGTACCACGTTCCCAACGACGGCGACCGTGATAAACTCTGAAAAAAACGGCGTCGTTGCTCTGAAAACGCGTGCGATGCTCAGAAGCGGCGGGTCGATCCGGGGGGTGCAACAACCGTAGTAGGGTGCGATGACGACGGCCGTGGAGAAGCTCCGCAGGCGAAGGGCCGTCGCGTGGCGTGGTCCGGTACGACGACAGGAACGTGATGAGGGCCTGCTGACGAGAGTGCGTAGCACGAAGGCGGTCCATATGATCCTTGAATGTGCGTACAAAACGTTCCGCTGCACCATTCGATTGAGGGTGGAACGGCGGAGTAAGAACATGGCGAATGCCATTGGCAGAACAAAATCTTTCAAATTCAGCAGGGGTAAATTGTGGACCATTGTCAGACACTAAAACTTCTGGAAGACCCTCAATACAAAAAATTGAAGTCAACGCCTGTATAGTTTGTGCAGACGTTGTAGACTGCATGGGCACAACAAACGGAAAATTACTAAATGCATCTATCACGATGAGCCAACGAGAATTCCAATATGGACCAGCGAAATCAATATGTACTCGCTGCCAGGGACCGGTAGGGCGTGCCCACTCAAAATAGCGTTGAGGCGGAGCAGCTTGGTGTTCGGCACACGTCGAACAATCTGTAGACATCTGCGTAATCTGCTTATCAATGCCGATCCATGTACAATGACGGCGGGCAAGCTGCTTGGTGCGGACCACTCCCCAATGACCTTGATGCAACAAGGCGAGGACCTTAGATTGGAGCACTTGGGGAACCACGACACGAAGCTGGTCATTCTCGGTGCGTAACAGCAAAACTCCGTGCGAAACAGACAACAGATGACGTTGCGGATAATAGCGACGAACCACAGGATCCGATATGTCCTTTGCCTTGGACGGCCAACCACGTTGAACAAAACGTAATAGTAAACTCAGATGAGGATCCGTAGCTGTCTCACGTGCCACCTGACGATAATCAATCGGAAAATCCCGGAGGGATTGATGCTCATCGGCGTCAATCTGATGGCAAGAGTCGTCAGAGGAACCGAAGACATCATCCGCAGCAATCGGCAATCTAGAAAGCGCGTCAGCGTTTGCATGCTGAGCTGTAGGGCGATACAGTATCTCATACTGGTATTGTGATAACAAAAGAGCCCAACGTTGTAGTCTCTCAGCTGTCCGCTGAGGAACTGGTTTAGACGGATGAAACAGTGACGTCAGGGGCTTGTGATCTATTACTAAATAGAATGGTCTACCATAGAGGTAGTGATGGAATTTTGTGACACCGAACACAATAGCCAACGCTTCCTTGTCCAATTGGCTATAATTACACTGAGCTTTGTTTAGCAATTTAGATGCGAACGCAATAGGACGTTCGGTGTTACCGACTCGGTGAGACAACACAGCACCGAGGCCGAAAGAAGAGGCATCACAAGCTAACACCAGAGGCTTGTTAGGGTCGTAATGGACCAGACAACGATCATTCAATAAAGCCTCTTTAAGCTGCTGAAAGGCTGATTGGCAATCAGCTGACCACACAAACGGAACATTCTTACGGCGGAGACGATGCAACGGTGCAGCAATCTGTGATGCATTAGGTATAAACCTAATATAATACGTCAATTTGCCAAGAACTGCTTGCAATTCATGCAGATTGCGAGGGGCGGTCAAATCACGAATAGCTGCTAAATGTGACTGGGAGGGATGAATGCCTTGAGCATTAATAACATGTCCCAGATACTCCATCTCCGTAAGGAAAAATGAACATTTATCGATGTTGCAACGTAGGCCTGCCTGAGACAACACTTTAAACAAACACTCCAGATTACGAAAATGTTCAGCAGGCGTCCGACCGGACACAACAATATCGTCTAAATAGGTGCAACACGATGGCACATTAGCCAGAAGTTGTGACAAAAAACGCTGAAAAACAGCTGAAGCTGACGCACAACCAAAAGGCAAACGCAGAAAACGGAACAACCCCAACGACGTGTTTATGACGAAATACTGTTGTGATTGCTCGTCGAGGGGCAATTGCAAATATGCTTCACGGAGATCAATTTTGGAAAAGAAACGAGCTTCCCCTAACTTATCCATCGGCTCGTCCGGTCTAGGCAAAGGAAAAGAATCAATGACAGTCTGAGGATTAACTGTCGACTTAAAATCAGCACACAAACGTAACTTGCCAGACGGTTTCTTTATAATAACTAAGGGAGAAGCCCACTGGCTCGCTGAAACGGGTTGAATAACACCGTTGTTCTGCCAACGACGAAGTTCATCTTCTACAGGTGCCCGGAGGGCGTGAGGCACTGGACGAGCACGACAAAATCGAGGCTGAGCATTATCTTTTAACGTAATATGAGCGGCAAAGTTCGCAGCACAACCTAGTTCGTCTTTAAATATGTCACTGTATCGTTTACACAAATCGGTTATGCTGTCTTGAGGAACAACAACAGAATTAATTTGCAACACATTGTCTTGGATAGACAGGCCAAACAAGTCAAAACAGTCTAATCCGAAAATGTTTACACTGTCTGTAGCGCGGAGCACTGTGAATGAAACTGTTTTTGTATTGCCACGGAATGTGGCTGGCACGCTACATACACCTAACACAGGAATTTGTTCTCCACTATAAGTAGCCAAAGAATGTTTTGCCGCTGAAAGTTTAGGGCGGCCGATAGCCGCATACGTAGCACTATTTATGAGATTCACAGACGCACCAGTGTCTAATTGAAAATTGAAGGTCTTATCCTGGATAGTTTATTACACTGTCTCTGGATCGGTGCAGTGGAGGCGAAAGACACAAAATCAACGCGTTTAGCGCGTGTTCGCTGCTTACGACAACTCGTGGGTTGGGCGGGTGGAACAACAACTCCCGCTTCACTTGCAGGCCATACATTACTTTTTACAGCGTTTGAATTACGCTGGGGTCGCATAGCAGAGGGCTGGGTGGGTGGCTTATTGCAAACAAGTTTATTACCCACACGAACCGTGGAAGAGTCTTTAAACGCGACCTTCTGGGCGGGCTGGCTTTGAAGAACATGAATATCCATGGGCTGGGCAGCACTAGAATTGTTCTTGCGTTTACGCAAACAAACAGTCTGGATGTGTCCTTTCCTTTGACAAAAGTGACAAACCGCGTTTCTTAACGGGCAACGTTCACGAGGATGAGCAAGAACACACTTAGGGCAAGACTTAACTCTATCATTTTGCACACGCGGCTGACGAATGTGTTTAACATGACGCGGCCGGCTAGTGTTTACAGTCTGACTCTGCCGGTGGGGCCGCGGGCGTGACATAACTTGCTTAGCACAGGCAATTTGAGAAATACATGGCTGATCTAACTCACACTCAGCATAGTCAAAAGTATCTTGGACTTCAATGATGTTCATCACAGTCTCTAATGACGGGTCAGGCAACTTTAAGATAGCAGCACGAATACGAGAATCTGCAATGTTTTGAGTAATAGCGTCTCGTAGCGTGACATCACTGTAGGAAGCTCCACACACACAATTAAATCGGCACTGACGGGTGAGGCCCCGTAAATCTGTTAACCACTGTTTATTAGATTGATGTGGCAGTTTCTTTAATCTGAAGAGCTTGAATCTGGCTGCTGCCACATGAACTCGCGACTCGAAATACTCAGCAAGCTTGTTAACAACAACGTCATAGACTAAAGCTTCTGGCTGGGATTCCGGGAACAACTTACAAAGTAGTCGATAGACTTCCACGCCTGCAGTGGAAATTAAATAAAGCTGCCGCACAGTAACTGTGATTTTGTAGACTGTCATGTGCGCCTGCAACTGCGCGAAATATTCGCGCCATTCTTCTCTGGATTCATCAAAAGCCCGGAACTGTGGTGCTGCCTGTGCTTGTTCCTTTTGTGTTGGAGGATTAGCCGCTTGTTTGGCGATTGCTTCCACCAGACTTTGTATTTGCTGACTCTGTAACAAGATCAACTGTTGTAATTCGGCAGACATAGTGAACACAAATTAAACCAGCCCCCAAAATTTTATCGCTATAATTAGTATAACAAGAACAAGTTGAACCAGCCCTGCACACGAGTTCGGAAGACCTCGTCGCCAGTTTTGTGGCGGTGTTCGTAGCAACAAACTATTCGCTGTAGAAACGGCTTACGAAGTCACCGCCACACTTTTAATAGCGGGCCAACCGGTCCGCTGGAACAGTGAACAGAAAGATGAAAGCCCAAACACTCATATTAAATAAAAGTCGGTACTTATCTTTATTAATGAAGATACAGTAACACAGTAGTGAACTCGGGGTCTACAGAAATCTGTCTAGTTCGAGTCGGAGCGGCTAGGTCAGCGTCGGCTGACGACAAACAACAACTCTGCTGCGATGAACACACAACTGACTAGCAAGTACACAATTCGGTGGCGAGTATACAACTGAGCGGCGAATACAGAACTGTCCTAGCGCTCGCGACTCCAGCGCTTAAGAAACCAGAAGCCAGCGGTGGCGCGCGCAGCCTTGCGGCGATTTGCTGTCTCGCTGGCGCTGCTTATGCGGACGGCGTCCGGACTTTGATGCTGCCAACCTTTTGGCAGCGGGCTCGGGTGGCATTAATGGCTAGGATATAACACTTTTATAACCCAGTAGAGGAATCAGAAAACTTGAGCCGAAGCTGCAGGCATCTTTTGGCCAGACCATCAGCTGAGAACGATGTTTTTGTTGTTGTTGTTGTTGTCTTCAGTCCTGAGACTGGTTTGATGCAGCTCTCCATGCTACTCTATCCTGTGCAAGCTTCTTCATCTCCCAGTACTTGCTGCAACCTACAACCTTCTGAATCAGCTTAGTGTATTCATCTCTTGGTCTCCCTCACCGATTTTTACCCTCCACGCTGCCCTCCAACGCTAAATTTGTGATCCCTTGATGCCACAGAACATGTCCTACCAACCGGTCCCTTCTACTTGTCAAGTTGTGTCACAAACTCCTCTTCTCCTCGATTCTATTCGATACCTCCTCATTAGTTATGTGATCTACCCATCTATTCTTCCATGTATACAACCTTCTTTCATGGTTCTTGAACCAAGTGTTAGCTATGATTTAAGTTATGCTCTGTGTAAAATTCTACCAGACGGCTTCCTCTTTCACTTCTCTCCCCCAACCCATATTCACCCACTATGTTTCCTTCTCACCCTTTACCTACTCTCGAATTCCAGTCACCCATGCCTATTAAATTTTCGTCTCCCTTCACTACCTGAATAATTTCTTTTATCTCATCATACATTTCATCAATTTCTTCATCACCTGCAGAGCTAGTTGGCATATAAACTTGTACTACTGTAGTAGGCATGGGCTTCGTGTCTATCTTGGCCACAATAATGCATTCACTATGCTGTTGGTAGTAGCTTACCCACACTCATATTTTTTTTATTCATTATTAAACCTACTCCTGCATTACCCCTATTTGAATTTGTATTTATAGCCCTGTATTCACCTGACCAAAAGTCTTGTTCCTCCTGCCACCGAACTTCGCTAATCCCCACTATATCTAACTTCAATCTAACCATTTCCCTTTTTAAATTTTCTAACCTAGCTGCCTGATTAAGGGATCTGACATTCCACGCTCCGATCCGTAGAACGCCAGTTTTCTTTCTCCTGATAACGACGTCCTCTTGAGTAGTCCCCGCCCGGAGATCCGAATGGGGGACTATAATACCTCCGGAATATTTTACCCGAGAGGACGCCATCATCATTTAACCATACAGTAAAGCTGCATGCCCTCGGGAAAAGTTACGGCTACAGTTTCCCCCTGCTTTCAGCCGTTCGCAGTACCAGCACAGCAAGGCTGTTTTGGTTAGTGTTACAAGGCCAGATCAGTCAATCATCCAGACTGTTGCCCCTGCAACTATTGAAAAGGCTGCTGCCCCTCTTCAGGAACCACACGTTTGTCTGGCCTCTCAACAGATGCCCCTCCGTTGTGGTTGCACCTACGGTACAGCCTTCTGTATCGTTGAGGCACGCAATCCTCCCCACCAAGGGCAAGGTCCATGGTTCATGGGGGTGGCTGAGAACGATAGCGTTCTACATTCATCCACAAATGCAGAGTGACTTTATCCATATTCTTCAATGTTGCCTTTGATGCAGAATAATTACAATTCACTCGACACAAAATGGCTGTCTTACATCCATTAAATTATGATGGATAATGGCAGAGCACAAAGAAGAACAGACGATATATTTTCACTGTTTTAGCATCAAGCTAATGAAACAACATAATGAGGCAAAGATTCTTGTATGCTTGAACATATTCTCTGACCCGCACACGATTATCAAATATTACACAGCCGGATGCGGTAAATTAATGTCAAGAGGTGCTATACAATCTGAAAAAAAAGAAGCACAATCTCCGCCTGTATTAGAGAAGCGTATGAATTAAAGAAATGATTTCACTCTCATTGTAAAGATTATATATTCAGACCGTACCTCAAGCCACAACCAGTTCGCAGGCGTCATTAACACACGCAAGACAGCAACAATTCGTTATTAAAAACGTAACTGACTCGCGGTATAGCCCAATTATGATGAAACGCAGAAATTTTACTCGCTAATCTCCATGTCAAGCAAACCTCTACTGTTAACTGTTCCACACTAGACAAATATTGATACAATCCTTTAGCTCTAGAATAAGGCATCAATACTATTTCAGGTAAGGCATTGAAAGTACTGAAGTACACGTACAGCTCGATTTCGGGTACTATTAGATACTAATAACTTTTGTGTCAGTAAAAGAAAAATGATTTCATTCATTGATGAACCTATTAAGTTTTTTAACTATAAAACGAAGTTCTGAAGCAGTTATATGGTTATGTTATACTTATTTATTTATTTATTTGTCCATATAAATCTCTTTTTCAGTATACTTATTGTACAAAGGATATTGAACAGAAAACATTTTCAGTTATTGGTTTTTCAAACATTAAACATACATTATTTAAATTTTTATAACAAATTGCATCTATACAGTTAATAATTACACATTCTTTAAATAATGTATATTTATAACTTATTTCTACAGTTAAAGATACAAATTACATTTTTTTCTGGCCTAAGATACTGTGAGATTGAATAAAAGCAGCTTTTCAGAAGGTAGGCTGTCACAGACTTTTTAAAGCTTTATAGTTCAGGAAGAGATTTTATATGTCTTAATAATTTGTTGTAAAGTTTTGTTCCTGCCTGATATACACCTTTTTGGCGTAATGTTGTGTTACAATGATTAACATGTATGTCACTGTCTGACCTGGTACTGTAATCATGGACAGTTTTGTTTTGCGGAAAAAGGTTTTCTTTTCTCAGTATGCTTTTTTGACATACATGACTACTTCCAGTATATAAATGCAGGGAAGGGGTAGAACTGTAAAGAAAGGTTCGCGTAAATCACAAGCCCAGTCTTTGTTCTCGTTAGCTCGAACACAACACGCCGTACCGGCATATTAGTTGTACTTGCCGGACGCCAACTGAGTCACGCTCGCGGCTAGCGCGGGACGCCATCGCGCTTCTCCCCTGCCGGCGGTGGTGCCGGAAGCACGCTTCCTGCAATTCAACGCCTCGCTTCCACTGAGCGCAGCTCGGACCACGCGTGGGCGCTTTCGCGACCCCGTGACGGCAGCAGCTACTGGCCACTAGAAAGTCACAACCACTTTGTAATCATCAGCATACGTGCCGTGTAAACAGTACTGTTAACTGAGAGACATAAGGTGTCACATGAAAGAGGATTTAATTACGCATTTAATGATAAAAAGATATTGTAGCACTGATATACTGTGCTACCCAGCCAGAGAACACTTGGAGGCGTAGAAGCAACCAGTCCAGCCCTCTCACAAAGGCGGATTGCCTTAATAAAACTTAATCAGGGCTTTTGAAAGCACATTTAGCTTCGTATTTAGATTACGAGTCGAGTGATACAAGCACGGGCCATTCTGCCCAGTAGTTAGTAAGTCGAGATAATTAACTGCCAACTAAATCATATCAAATGAATTTCTCCGACAATTAAGAATCTCCGCAGGCTTTCCCGACAACATGACTCCCAGCTCGTGAAGAGATAATAATTTTCTCACACCTGGTTTAATTAATGTAAAATTTGTTCTATGTGGAGTATTTTTAGGTGGGTAGATAGTACCCGTTACTTCCAAATTTAGTTCTCCTTCGCCAGCGGTGGAGGGATTCATCCTCCACCTCCGGTTTGGCGTAGGCGAGGTGCTCTCAACACCCCAGTTGAAACCAGTTCTTAGAATGTGCAACTTCGGGACCATCGTTGCCGCACGTATTTGCATGCTGGTTACATCGTTAGCGGCCATTGATCGCGTTTCACAATACAGGATGGCCGATAATCAATACCCGAGTGCTAATCGGTAGTAATTCCGACACCCAGCAGTAACAGGTACATCAAACGGTTGGTGCGGGAATCGTATCATGCTTTCGTACAAGCAATCTCAACCGTCCCTTCCTGGGCCGGTCTCGTCAATTCTTTTGGCTTTTAGTATTTCAGCTATTTCTCGGCGTATTCTTGCTTCAGGGGCTGTTCCTTTCAATATTATGTCCGTAATTCTTACTATTTGATTATTATTGTGTCTTGTCCAGCAGCGAGACATGTCTTGCCGGTTTCTTAACGTTGTAGGCGAGCAGTAATCCTTGCTCGCATGTAAGTAGTTGCATATCATTTTACGTACTTCCTTGACGCAATATGTGCAAGATATATCTCTTCGTTTGATTGGTCTGTGGTTTCCACCTATTATCTCTTTTCTTATCAATTAATCACTGAAACCCAGCTAGATGTGTTGGAGATTGATGCCCGCCGCTGTCGGCATAGTAGACGAATCTCAGGTAGGATTTAATATTGCCAGTTCTTAGGGGAACAAGAAAAATAGGCAGTCAAATAGTCAATCATTTTCCCTTCAGTTTCGTGGACCTCCTTTACCAGTTAAAATATTATCTGAGTTCGTTTGGGTAAAAGAAGCTACAGGGACAAACAGATTTATTAAAATGTATGAACTTAATAACCTTTAATGCAATCACGCCATCAAAGAGGCTGACTGATTAAACAGGTGTTTTAGATGAGACATCTCAGCTGAGAAATCATATTTCCTTAACTCCAATAATTAAGATGATGGAATCAGCGTAACTGCAGATTAATTAAATGCAATTTAACTTATATCTAAAGACAGATACACTAACAGCACGCCAGTATCGGTTCAAAATGGCTCTGAGCACTATGGGACGTAACATCTGAGTTCATAAGTCCCCTAGAAGTTAGAACTACCTAATCCTAACTAACGTAAGGACATCACACATAGCCATGCCCGAGGCAGGATTCGAACCTGCGACCGTAGCGGTAGCGCGGTTCCAGACTGAAGCGCCTAGAACTGCTTGGCCTCACCGGCAGGCGCAGTATCGGTTCGAAGCAGCTACTATTAACTACAAAATCATTATGTACACTGCAAGATTATTATACTTTGCTAACCACTTTTTTTTGCTTGGTTTGAAATTTACATCGATTTTCCAGTGGTTTGAATTCCTCTAGAGCTACGTAAAGTTACAGAAATGGAAATAGATACTGTATATCTGTTGAAAATGTTACACCACTTTTAATCGTAAACTAAATAACAAAGATGCCAAGTGCATAAACCACCTCGCCGTACAATGATCAAAATATGAATAATTAAACTCTGATGGTAGTTTTTGAATTATAGTTTTACTGCACAGCTAATGGCGCAGTCGAATTTTAACTAAATACATGTACAAAAAGTTTAAAATGCATGCATGGTGATCACATGAATACCTGCGTGACGTCATTTGATACACTTTTCGCGGGTGAGATGCGCTGAGAATTAGGGAGGGTTTAGTTTTTGGAGGGGGTGACCACGGCTTTAAAAAATGTGCGGCCAGGTTTCTCGAGGTTTGTCTGTCTGTCCATCGCAGCCTCTTGGTTGTCTGGCTGGCACAGCCTAGTAGTCGGTGTGTCTGGTTTTTGAACTGTCAGTCGGTAGGTGCGGTGGTCCAGTCGCGACTTTAGCGTTTGAAAATAAGTCGCGTTCCGTGTGGACTATGACGAAATTTGTGTAGTTTTTGACTTAGTTCTTGGCGTAGTCATAGGACTTAGAAATATTGTGGCTCAGTTTGGACTCTGATAATTTTGCAGTGTGCCACAAAAGTTAGTTTACATGTTATTTGAATTACATATCTAATAGACTTACACAACAACTAATCATTCAGTCGTTTTGAATGACGATATTTTATAGTAATTTGTAGCTGCCAATACAGTCATCTGTTTTCCCAGCTAGTTCATTAGTTTATTAGATTTATGGTGCGTTGTTATCAACGTTTGGGGGCTCGAGTCGTATAATTTGTTGCTGCACAGTAGCTAGTATTGATCACCAGAGGTAATAACTGTGTTGATTGGACAATAAATTTGATTTGTGAAAACTTTAATTGCTGTGTCGTCCGAACAACACACAGCCAACCCAAAAGCACCACAGGTGCAAAGATGCGAGATGGTGCCGGTGCCATAGAGACTCGCCACTTGCGCGAGTTCCAACAGCGCCGCGAGCGGCGCTGAGAATGAAGATATCGACTCTCTCTCGGCCACTTGCAGGCCGTGTACAGTTCGCCAATGATCGGACGACAACGGACAGAAGCCTACTGGGAATAGAGAAGTGCAGCTCTCGCCCACTTGGTTGTATACCATCGTCCAGGGCAGACTTAGACAGGGTACTTCGTCTAGTGAACTCTTAGAAGTGAACAGGCAGTTGTTGTAATTGCGTTTACTATGTACGGTGAATTCTACCTACGATTATTTCCACTTAGCCATTGAAGACTTTTTCGTGTTATATTACAAGCAGCGTTGCAGACTTAATAATTCAACAAGTCATAAAGATAAGTAAATCTTTTAACTCATTTGTGTGACTTTGTTACTGATTTGTGGGAGTGTTGTTGAACCTTCGTTCTCTTATCCTGTTACCTGACACTCGGGCATAGCTGTGTAATAGTGGCAGGGAGAAATTGCCGTAGCGGTGTACTGGGCCAGAAGCCGTTTCACGAACTCACAGACTCGGCCTATCGTAACAGCAGTGGCAACTCGTCCTCCACAGCAGTAGCGACGAGGCCTTACAAGACTCGTGACAAGAATTTGCCAAATATATCAGTTCAGAACCTCCACGTAGTATGTTTAGTTAGCAGTGAGTGGAATTCTGACTAGTTGTCTGTAACCATCCTACAGTTGTATTGTAAACGTAAGAGGCACGTTTTAGGTCATAGTTTCGCAACCCGTGCAGTGAAGGTAGGTTTTATGGAACACCAGGTATTTCTTATCGCCCTATATACCGTCTTGGACTTTGAAATAGATCTGTGACTTTAATTGTTGTAGAAGGTGAACTGTTATTGATACTGTACGCTGCAGACTGAAATTTTCGGTGCGGAAACAGTTCCCTAGGCTACGGATAAGCATTTTCGTCTTGATATCCTTTCTTCCAGGAGTGCTAGTCCGGCAATGATTGCTGGAGAGCCCCTGTGAACTTGAAAAGCACAAGAGACTGATACTGACAAGTGAGAGCGGGCAGTGAATCGTGGCCAGACAGTTCACTCGGCAAAAGCAGGGCCTGCGGAAGCCTAGCGTCCGGGTTCGAGTCCCGGTCCGGCATACAGATTTAGTCTCTCAGCAAGTTTCGTACCTTAGCATAGCCTGCTTCACGGTGGAAGTTTCTCTCCGGATCAGTACTTTTCATTTGAGAGAATGTTGCTAGTAGGCTGTTTAGGTTTTATATTGGTAACGCCACGTAGCGCTCTGTATGAAAATCACTGGCTGTGCTGTGTGCAGTCTGTGGCTGGTTTGAATTGTTGTTGGCTATTGAAGTGTTGGGCAGTTGGCTGCCGCCAGCGGAGGTGGATGTGGGGAGAGAAATGGCGGAATTTTGAGAGCGGACGATCTGGATGTGTGTCCATCAGAAAGAGTAAATTTGTGATATTGGACATCATGGACTGATATATATATATATATATATATATATATATATATATATATATGTTATGACTTTTGAACACTATTAAGGTAAATACGTTGTTTGTTCTCTATCAAAATCTTTCTTTTGCCAACTATGCCTATCAGTAGTTAGTGCCTTCAGCAGTTTGAATCTTTTATTTAGCTGGCAGTAGTGGCGCTCGCTGTATTGCAGTAGTTCGAGTAACGAAGATTTTTGTGAGGTAAGTGATTTGTGAAACGTATAGGTTAATTTAGTCAGGGCCATTATCTTGTAGGGATTATTGAAAGTCAGATTGCGTTGCGCTAAAAAACTATTGTGTGTCCGTATAAGCACAGTCATTGATAATTTTTCTAAGGGGACGTTTCATATGTCGACCCTTAGCCGAGGATACCTCACTGGAATATTCTGATTTTTTCTTGTAGTTTGTGTAATTAGTGTAGCTATTGTTTATTGCTAGCGCGTAATTGTAAAGAGAATCTTCTTTGTAGTTGTAGATTTTCATTGTTGTACAGTAAAACATTTGCGGCATGCATGCAGATTTGCACCAAGTATTTCGCAGCTGCGCTTGCAATTAACTAGATATTATTTTCAGTGCTATGCTAATGTTTTTTCTTATTTTGCTCTTCAAATTGTGCTTTTCTGTGTTATCGTGTGAAACATTGTGACGATAATGGCGTGTGAAAAACGTAAAACTAGGCTCCAAAGTAAACTAAGAAATGGCAGTGAAGCCGAAAGCAATGTGTCAGCGCCACCGTGTAAAGAATTAACTAATGTTCAAAGTAGTAATTTGGTAACTGTGCATAGGGAAATGGAGCGGGCTGCAAATAATGGTGTAGGCAGTGAAAAAATTAGTAAACAGGGAAGCATTATCGATCGATCGGTTGGCAACAGCTCGGCTCAGGAATCCGAAATGATAAGGACACAATCTTGCAAATACTGTAGATCCAGGTTTTCGTCCTCACCGTTTTCTCAAATAAGTCAAGACACATTTTCTACTTTTCAAATTGCCGCTTCAAATGCACTGCCGAATAGCACTGAGGAACATGTTTCAGACACCAGTGCATTGTTATTACAGTTAATGCAACAACTGGGACAAAGGCTACAAAAGTTAGAGACAACGCTTGAACAAAATCAGAAACAAATGGGACAAAATCTTCAAAAGTTAGACACGATGGAACAAAATCAGAGACAAACACAGCAACAGCTTCAAAAGTTAGATTCATCAGGACAATCGCTTGAACAAACACGTGAAGGTTTAACTGCTGAGTTACTTAAAATCGAATCGAAATGTCAAAAAATCTGAATGACGTAAAAACACAAATCTGTGAGCATTTTCAACCTATTTTTTCACGTCATGAAAATGCATTACAGAATCACGAAGCAGCCATAAAAGAACTGCTACCTATTGTTCATGAAAATCACGACACCTTGCAAGCTAAAATTGACTCAGTTGCATCTACCGATTCGGTTACGCAACTTGCAAAAACTCAGGAAAACTTAAAGGACACAGTAGATACGATTTCAACACAAATGGGCACTCTGAAACTTGGTTCAGAAAAACACATTGAGGAAATCTGTTCACTATCGGAGAAAGTAGCCGAGCTTTCGGATAAGTTCACTAAGTTATCTACAAAGGTAGATGATGATCTGAATGATACAAGACCCGTAGCCTTCAGTGACACAGACGAGTATGAACAAATTAGAAAATTCAAACAAAATCAAAATCAACTCAATACACAGTACAAAAGAGAAATCCGTGAAGTACAAGATCAGTTGACGCAGGTAATACAAGAATGACATATTTCAGAGGGCACTCGCGCTCCAATACAGGAAGAGGGACATAAAAATACGGAACAGCCACAAAATAATGACACGAGGCACTTCGGAAATTATGAAATAAATTGGCAAGGCGCACTGAATTTTGAGATTGAACCGCCGAAACGAAGTACCAATGACCGATATGCGACACGCCGACATGATGATTTTGACTATAAGTTGTTCATTACTACACGTACATTCAAAACATTCAAGAATTCCGGCAACGACATTCATCCACAAGCGTGGCTTCATCAATTCTCTCATTGTTTACCTCCCAACTGGTCATTAGAGCACAGATTAGAATTTATGTGTGGCTATTTAGAGAATGAACCAGCTGTAAGAATGCGCTCGGCTATTCACGATTGTCACAGTGAAGGAGAATTTTATCATGCCTTCCTCTCAGCATATTGGTCTCAAGCTGCACAAGACCGAGTAAAACATAGCATCATAATGATGAAACATTTCGAACAATCTGAATTTTCCAGTCTTGTCAAATATTTCGTAGATATGTTACATAAGAATCAATACCTGTCAAACCCATACAGACCCTCAGAACTCATCCGCATTTGCTTAATCAAATTGCCTGAACACCTACGACATATTATTTTGGCAGGACGTTGCAAAGACGACATTGAAGCTTTCCTGGGACTCTTACAAGGACTGGAAATTGACACTGACAATCGCGGGACGCGGAAACAAGAACTCAACAATTACAGGTCACATCCGTCACAATTCCGCGATGAAAGAAATAATAACTAGACACGACAATGCTATTCTTACAACGTAAATCGTGACCAAAACAGACACCACCCGTATGACAACCGTTGGCAGAGTAGATCACCTCTCCGCGGTAATGACTATCACAGAGATAATCAGAGAAACAGACGATATGGAAACCCAAATAATTATTATCAAGGGAGACAGAATAACGTCAGACGCAACAGTTCAGCGCGCAGTTACGATTCAGGGAGAAATTCTCCACCACCTGACGGACAAGAAAGAAACTATGGAATCTACCAACATGACGACAGACGATATAATCGTAACGATAGACCTGAATTTCGTCAGAACTGGCGAGATTCAAACAGGGCGGGGCCCTCTCGGCAAGATGAATTTGTAGAAGTTAGGTCTCCTAATCCCAATAACGAGGCACGCCAACAAAGAGACAGACAATGACTCGCACCGCAGGCAGCCACGTGCGCCGGCTGGCTCAGAGAAAAATAACATAGACGCTAACCTTGAGAAAAATTTGAGCATTCTTTACCGATGTACCATATTCCACATGATAATTCCGTTGAAGCTGGAGCTCTGCATAGTAGGAAGAGTAAAGGATTGCACCACATTACACATGTCAAACCGTTTATTGAGAGATAATCTGCTTTTTAACTTAGTCTTTGCCATAAAATTTTTCACTTCACGCTACTAGTACAATTTGTCACACTGAGAAACTGTTAACATGCACGAATGTTTTGAAGTTAACTATTCAGTCTAGAATCTAGGGAACATATTTAGACAGTAATTACGAATGCATTGTTATAGTGAACAGATGACACAGTGTTATTGTGTGTGTACATTCTTGCTTGTTAGCTGTACGATTACGTAACGACTATAAGGCTCACATACTTAGAACATGTACCGGTACAGCTAATGAGATTTTAATGCAACATTTTGGTTTACTTCAAAATAAATTCTGGATTTAAAGTACTTTCTGAGAGATACCAGATGACACATTGGTTAGTTTATTTGACCGCTACACGATTATATCACGACGCTACTAATGAGTGACAATTTATATTATTGCTTTTGCGCTGTATCTGTTTTATATCTGCACAGTTTTTCTGAATTCTTCTGGAAAGGAAAACATGTTTTAGTAGTAACTTTTGTGGTATAGCTACAATGAGACAGCCTTTTCCGTAGCACAACAATGCGTTACAGAACAGTACTTTCTTCATCACGGCAATAAGCGTAATAACTAAGATATCTATACGCAAAGCATTTCACTTTTGTTTATGAGGAGGTGAGTACACTGACTTCAGCAGAACTTTGCTTACAGAGGACGATAACTATGGACAGTTCCACAGAATTATCTTACACCAAGACGCATATTTAGCGCAACAGGACACGGATTTGAGTGATTAATTTTGTACTAAAACATTTATTTTTAAAGATTTATTAATTACAACGATACAAAGGTTTTTTCGTGATACATTTAATTCCTTTGCTGTAATCTGTAACACCTGAGGGTATAATTACATTAATCCTCAGGGGGGGTACACACCTACTTCGTGTACCATGTGTTTGGCAAGCACAAGGAGCCCTCGCTAATATGGTATTTGCTTATACAACTTTACACATCGGTAACATATTTCTGTAACACAGAATTACACAGCTATCTAATCATTTAACTGAGATAGACAAACATTTTTTTCTACATCAGTGACAGATGTTTACGTAATTACACAGTTAGATAACTTCACACTTATCAAATTGTATTTTGTCTGTACTTTGTGAACTGTTCATATATTTTTCGGAACCAATGTGACACTATGAGAGCTTTGAATGATGTATTTGGTATGGGATCATGATTTTTAAAGTACGTTTGAGGTAGATGACACTACTGAAATGAGCACAGAATTTTTTTTAGGTTTTGAAATTATTGCAGAAAGATACGACGTTTTCCAGATTTGACTGAGGTGTTATGATATTATTATGAGGATGACGTGTATTATGCTGTTGAGGTATGTTTATTATCAATAAGCTGATACTATATGAGGAATCTGATTATGCTACATATTTATAATGATGAAATATTGAAGAATGTCGACGAATATGTATATGTGTAATAAGGTAAGGAATAATAAGTAGTGGTTAGGGACGCTGATTTGTGGAAAAGGATGTTGGAAACTGAGAATCGTACTTTAAGAGTTATGAAATGTGTGTAAATGCGTGAATGTATTACAATGCCGACGAAAATTTTTTGGACACTGTTATATTTATGGGATTTTGTTTCTACACATTTGTAACGCAAATCCTCGACGTGCGAAATTCTTATATGAGACTGTCACTGCTGTCGTAAATATTTCAGTAAGAAAGTTAAGTGACCTTCACATAATGTGTCGTGGGTGCCCAGCTGTACCACCTCCCTGGAGAAAAAGCCATTAGGTGGAGAAAAAGAGACCATCAACCTCGCTGTTGACATTCCTTCGTAGAAAGCATCGCAAATTCGACATGCTCATTACTTGGAAACATATCGTACTTTGTGCTACTTACTGAAATGCTTATGAACTGATGGGAAATATTCTTACATCTGCACACCTGATTATGACAAGTGTCTTTCTACGCGAGTTGAGAGAATTTCTACTAACTTATGAAATGCCACATGACTATTGAATGATATTTTTATGTTTCGCTTTAGATAGTCGCTTATTTCATTTGATATCTGGTTTCCAGCTGTTTGCAGCACTGGTTTTATAAAATAAAATTAAATGCATTTGCTAATGTGAACACTTTCTGTCAACAGATCTATTAAATAATAATTTTATGATCCACATTCTTCGAAAAAGGAGCACTTGGAAAGGAAAGACAATAGGAAGGGACTAATAACAGCAACTGCATACATAATTTTCTTTTCAAGTACTTGGTAATATTTCTTGTAGAATAAGTTGTGGTGCACCACTTTAATTACATAGACATTAGGACGTGAATGTGCATTTCGCTTATCTGCATTGTTGCCTTTAGTGTACTATTTTTTCTGCTTGTGGGTTTGTCATGTTTAGATATAAGTTTGCTGCTGCTGTTTGCCAGGCATAGTGCTACTGAATTTCACTTTGTATTTCTCTGTTAAACCAGTTTTACTACTGATTTATTTTTCTTGTTGCTGCACATTGGGTCATATTAGTTGTAATGTTGCATTTGCTCCGCTAATTTAGATTTACTTCTGCTTGCTTTGCCCATTTGCATTTTTTGTCTTGCTGCTTGTGTTAATTGATTTGTGCTGTTGCATTGCCTCATCCCTTAGTTTATCATCTGAACTCAGTAGATTTAAGCTACCTTAAGATGGGGTTGGCTATATAAGAGAACGAATTGTGATGAATTGGAAGAAATGCATTGAGAAGCTATAAGAAAATGGTTTGGCCAAAAAAAGTATTTTGAAAGAGGATATGAACAAAAAAGTAAGGTTTAGGGGCAACAGGTTTAGGTAGGATTTTCTTGGAAATAAATGACAAGGTAAGATGATGGAAAATAAATAATGAGGTAAGAATTATGTGAACATATAAATACAGAAAGCATGCTTGGATAGGATTTTTTTGGTGGAAACAAATGTTGAAATAAGAGGAAAGATCTATGGAATGAAGTTTTGCGTTGGACTGCAGTACCAACTGTTACACTGAAAACAAACCCGGTCCTTTCCTCCTGTGATATTCTGCTATGTGTTTGTGTACTCTTGTGTATTTGTTTTTCCTGTCTTCATGTGTTTAGCTAATAAGATTTATGTTGTAGAATTTTTCTAGTACTAAGCTACATTCACTATGATGAGGAATACTGTTATCCTCAAATACAATTTGCATTTATAATATGTTATTTACTTTGTAAAGATGTTTAGACATAATTTATTATGTTCTGTTTCAATGCTTATGTGTGACATTAATGTTTCGAAAACTATTCTCATTATTTTATTTATTTATGTCATAATTCCTGTAACACTGATGTATATGTTTATTTCTATTCTTTTGTAAAGCCTGTATTACTACAAATGTTATCTGTATTGTTATGTTCTTTAATGATGTATTTTTTACCTTTGTTATTGTATTCTCATGTTATAAAATTGTAATTGACGCCAGTTCATCAAATTAAGTAACTTGTAAGCATTCATTTCACTGCACATATTTCTGTTGGTCATAGTATATGCACAATATGTGAAAAAAAGAGGACTGTTGTGTTTGCACATGTGTTAATAATTCAGCAAGGGACTGGTTAACAGAATTTCTGGTTCTAAGGTCAACTCCAAAAATTTTGTGAGTGCACAAGTGGCGGTTTATGGACTTGCTATATTCTCTGCAAGACTCTTCAATGATGATTGTGCACTCACACAGTCACAACAGATGGCTGCTGGCCATCTCTACAAGTTCTATAGTGGGTCTGCATCTTTGATGGCCCACCAATACCATTATTTCTACAAGGACTGCTGTGGTTCTGCACCTCTGGTGGCCCACCAATACCATAATCTCTACCAGGACTACAGTTGGTCTGCTCTGTGGTGACCTACCTACCAGTATTCCTCAAAACTTCGACTGACCCTGCTGTGGGTTTGCTCTGTTGTGGCCCATTACCTGTCTGCATGTCAAGAGTCACCACTGTCTTTCCGTTGGAAGGACAACACTACTTCTTCAAGACTGTATGGAAATCCACTAGATCCGTGTGTATTTTCTATTACTGCTCAGACTTTGAGAAAAACACAGCAATTTTACTGTGATGAACGATCAGGACTATCTTTATGGACTGTGAGAAAATTTTAGCTTTTGACCAACATGGTATCAATAAGTGTGTGGATTTAATTTCTTTGTTATTGTAATTGCGAAAACATTTTAACAAGTATGTATTGGCCAGTGCCCAAAACCATTTGTAAAATTTTTTGTGGGGAGCGAGGGGGCTATAATGAAACGTCCCCTTAGAAAAATTATCAATGACTGTGCTTAAACTGACACACAATATATTTTTAGCGCCACGCAATCTGACTATCAATAATCCCTACAATAGAATGGCCCTGACTAAGTTAACCTATACATTTCACAAATCACTTACCTCACAAAAATCTTCGTTACTTCAACTACTGCAATACAGCGAGCGCCACTACTGCCAGCTAACTAAAAGATTCAAACTACCGAAGGCACTAACTACTGATAGGCGTAGTTGGCAAAAGAAAGATTTTGATAGAGAACAAACAATGTATTTACCTTAATAGTGTTCAAAAGTCATAATATATATATCAGTCCATGATATCCAATATTACAAATTTACTCTTTCTGATGGACACCCATCCAGATCGTCCGCTCTCAAAATTCCCCCATTTCTCTCCCCACATCCACCACTGCTGGCGGCTCACCTCCAACAGCGCGACGCTACACGATGTTAACAGCCGTCTGCCCAACACTTCAATAGCCAACAACAATGCAAACCAGCCACAGACTGCACACAGCCAGCCAGTGATTTTAATACAGATTGCTACGTAGCGTTACCAATATAAAACCTAAACAGCCTACTTACCAAGTAAATAGGTGTATCAAAAAATATCAATAAATAATGGAAGAGATGAAAAGCAGTTACGAACGAGCTGTAAGACAGATATGATGGAACATCAGAGAACATAAAGTTTATGACGGAAAACCATGAAGTTTTAAGTATCACATAGAAAAAAATAGAGTTACCTTATTAATAAAATTATAAACCGCCGACCAGTTGCAATGGATAAAGAATTCTTTATCTAGGTTTCAACAAATTTAAATTTGTCTTCTTCAGAAGGTGGCCTAAGGACAATGAACATCATAGCTTACATTAGAAAGGTATGAAACTTAAGTCAAGAATAGATTTTAACACAAATTAGAGAGCTCTTGCATTACAAAAATATGAGAACGACGACTGGTACTTACAATTTTACATTAGTGTGGACTGATGTATCATCGCCGTTTTTACAAATGTCTGCATGGATCCATTTGTCACAATTAAAATATAGCCCTAAAAATAGGGTTTCTCACGTAAATATAAATTAGTACATGGATGTTGCAGAGCTCACAACCGACTGAGTGTAATCGGCCAGCGTAGTTACTCTGCGGCCAGGGCAGGTGGCGCTCATGGCGCGAACCATGTGCCGATTGGCGTACAAAAGCAACGTGTAAATTATGAGTATTAATAGCGTCCTTAGATAAAGTAACAATAAAAAGAAGGAAAGCGTTTAACACTCCCGTTATAACAGTATGGGAGCCTTGGTACAATTAATGTAGTTATACATCAAAAAGGCAGGTGGCGCTTACGCCGAGAGAGTTACGTACAGTGGCATATACAGCCAGAATATAAAAATTACATTACAATATTAGTGAAGCCCACACACGGTATATATGTCAGAACTTTAAAATTGATAATAATGGCTCTTAAGACAGAATTACGAAACCTCGTCCACAATCCAGTTAATACAGATTCACTGGGAACCAACGTTTTAGAGCCAGACAAAATCACATAAGGGCCGATGTAGTGGCAGCCATACATCGTGAAAAAAACCACATTACTTAAAGGGTAATGAGCTTAAAGATTAGAAAGTGCATCATAGCTTCCTGAGAAAATAGACCACTGAGGTTACCAGCATTAATATTATACCATAAACAGTACAGGTTTAAAGCCTTCGAAAAATTGTCTACAAGCAAGGTTCAACTGGTCGTTCAGTATATTACCGTCTTTGAGCTCTAGATGTTTAAAAATTTGTAACTCTTCCCACAGATCTATTCTACGCCCTTTGACTTGTCTGTGTAGGATAACCGTGTCTTGTAAACGTTTAGGCGTATGGCCGGCTATCAAGAGGTGTTCAGCAAAAGCAGAGCTGTGTATATTCGCTCCTTTTTTACCCAATAGGTATTCTTTATATCTTGTTTTCACAGCTCTGCCTGTTTGACCAATATAATATGAAGGGCAGTTATTACAGGTTAGTTTGTAAACACCTGAATTGGAAAACCAATCGCTGGCAATCTCTACTGAAAGACAAGATTTCTTTTTAAGCTGTTATCTGTAGAGAAGGAGACGTTACAGTTATATTTTTTCTTTAGAAGACGTTTAATCCTGTACGATATATTACCCAAGAAAGGAATGGAAATAAATTTTTTAGCTTCTTTTCTATCAGTGGGGAGGTTGTTGCTCAAAGTCGAACAGTGTTGGGAAATTTTCTTATTGAACAAATAATCGATCATATTCTGATTGTACCCATTATTAGCCGCAATCGCATTGATGACATTGAATTCCTTTTGTTGATCAGCAGGTGATAAAGGAGTAGTTACCATTCGGTGAATGGCAGAATGAAAAAAACGCCAGTTTATGAGCTTTTGGATGAGTTGAGTCAGCAGGGATGACATTATCTGAATACGTTTCCTTACGGAAGATATTGAAATTGAAGGAACTATCCTGTATAGAAATTGTTAAATCGAGGAAGTTAAGTTCACCTTTTTCATTCTGAAGTTCTTTTGTGAAGGAAATCTTTTCATGTAAACCATTGAAAGTATTAAAGAGAAGCTCTAACTCATGATCGGTACCATAAAAAGCAATGATTTGTGAAGGAAATCTTTTCATGTAAACCATTGAAAGTATTAAAGAGAAGCTCTAACTCATGATCGGTACCATAAAAAGCAATGATAATGTCGTCAACATAACGTGCATCATAGCGAATTTTGTGGCGTAATTCTGAACTTGAATTGAAGAACGTTATTTCCAGGGCGTTGATAAAAACATCTGCTAAAATACCGGCGAGGGCGCTACCCATTGCTAGACCATCTGGTTGCACATACATTTTCCCATTAAACGTGAAATAATTATATTTTAAAACGACCTTAAGCAAACCAATCAGTTCCGCAATCTGAATTTCACTTAGTTTTTTTTATGTTTGAGAAGATTCTTTTTTACATGGGCTATGGTTTCATCAACCGGGACATTTGTATAAAGACTGACGATGTCAAAGGACACCAGTCTAGTGTCAGGTGTACCTCTTACAGTTTGAATATTTTTAATTAATTCCTTACTATTTTTAACAGAAAAATTATTTTCAAATGTGAAAGCATCTTTAATTTTAAAATGGAGGCGCCTAGCAAGTGTGTGATGTGGACTACCTATTCCATTCACTACAGGGCGAATCGGGTGATTTTGTTTGTGCAGTTTAAACTGACTTCTGAGCACGGGTGGTTTCGGGTTCATATTTATAAGCCCTTTCTTTTGGAAGTTATTGAACAGGCTGACAGAACTAGCTGAAGTACGCCAGATTTCATTTTGCAATTCCGTGGTTGGATCTACGGTAACCTCAGTGATGTCATTTCCCTCAAAAAACTTTACAGTCTTTTCTATATATTCATTTTTATAAGCCACGACACCGGTGTTCCCTTTGTCACTCTTAGTGACTAAGGCGTCGTGTTCTCTAAGCTTACGATTAATGCTTTTTACTATACTATATTCGCCCGACTGCCCATTAGGAAATAATTTAATTTCTTTTTCTATTATGTTATTACATTCATAGGCACATTTGACTTGCTCGGTTTTCTCTAATTTCAGGGATTCTAAACCGATTTTAAGATCTACAATAAGTTTACAGATAACTGGATATTTATCGAGTTGGGCAGGCAAATTATATTTAAGGCCTTTACATAACAAGTCATTCTCAGCCTGCGTAAAAGTAATATTGGTTTTATTCAGTATTCTTTCGTAAAATTGATGTTTGACACTATTGCCTGCTGTATTAACATTTTTACTTGTGGTCCTATTACTAAACTTCAACAACTTTCTTTCATGTCTGGCCTTGATTTCTTCTTTACGATTGCTGTTGTGCAGCTATGTTTATAATACTGAGATACCTTATTCTTTTTATATTTCCAGATAGGGGAAGGCGAGGAATGTGGTTACTCAAAATGAAATTCATTTACAGTAAAACATTGTTACTCGTAGAAGTCTGACGATTACACATATAAATTGTCTGTGTTATAAGGTTTTACATCAAATATGTATAAGGGAAATAGAAATTAAGATATATTAGTTATAAATATTTTTCTGAAGGCTTTGATAGTGGCCACTTTTCCGTGCATGGAGGTTAATCTGGCCAGTGTCATAGCAAAAGCATCCTATGTTTTCTGGTCTGATTTTCGTACATATTTTTAGGCATATTGATCCACCGTTATCTGAAACAATCCCAGGCGACTATGGCTGACAATTTTCACTGGGGAATTATATCGTGCAAAATATGACAGAACAGAGACGACTTTAAACAATATAAATTAGTTAATTCAAAGCCATCACAAAAGAATAGAGTGATGGGTGGCAGTTTTGTCTATAAAAGAGTATGGAAGTCAGTTTGATTTGTAATATTAAACTACTGGCCATTAAAATTGCTACACCACGAAGATGACGTGCTACACACACGAAATTTAACCGAGAGGAAGAAGATGCTGTGATATGCAAATGATTAGCTTTTCAGGTCATTCACACAAGGTTGGCGCCGTTGGCGACACCTACGACGTGCTGACATGAGGAGAGTTTCCAACCGATTTCTCATACACAAACAGCAGTTGACCGTCGTTGACTGGTGAAACATTGTTGTGATAGCTCGTGTAAGGAGGAGAAATGTTACCATCACGTTTCCGACTTCGATAAAGGTCGGATTGTAGCCTATCGCGATTGCGTTTTATCGCATCGAGATATTGCTGCTCGCGTTCGTCTAGATCCAATGACTGTTAGCAGAATATGGAATCGGTGGGTTCAGGAGGATAATACGAAACGCCGTGCTGGATCCCCACGGCCTCGTATCACTAGCAGTCGAGATGACCGGCATCTTATCCGCATGGCTGTAACGGATTGTGTAGCCACGTCTCGATCCCTGAGTCAACAGATGGGGACGTTTGCAAGACAACAACCATCTGTAAGAACAGTTGGACGACGTTCGCAGCAGCATGGACTATCAGCTCGGAGACCGTCTTGGCTGCGGTTACCCTTGACGCTGCATCACAGACAGGAGCGCCTGCGATGGTGTACTCAACGACGAACCTGGGTGCACGAATGGCAAAACGTCATTTTTTCGGATGAATTCAGGTTCTGTTTACAGCATCGTGATGGTCGCATCCCTGTTGGGCGCAATCGCGGTGAACGCACATTGTAAGCGTGCATTCGGCATCGCCATACTGGAGTATCACTCGGCGTGATGTTATAGGGTGCCACAGGTTACACGTCTCGGTCACCTTTTGTTCGCATTGACGACACTTTCAACAGTGGAAGTTACATTTCAGATGTGTTACAACCCGTGGCTCTACCCTTCATTCGATCCCTGCGAAACACTACATTTCAGCAGGATAATACACGACCGCATGTTGCAGATCCTGTATGGGCCTTTCTGGATACAGAAAATGTTCGACTGCTGTCCTGGCCAGCACATTCTGCAGATCTCTCACCAATTGAAAACGTCTGGTCAGTGATGGCCGAGCAACTGGCTCGTCACAATACGCCAGTCACTACTCTTGATGAACTGTGGTAACGTCTTGAAGCTGCATGGGCAGCTGTACCTGTACACGCCATCCAAGCTCTGTTTGACTCAATGCCCAGGAGTATCAAGGACGTTATTACGGCCAGAGGTGGTTGTTCTGTGTACTGATTTCTCAAGATCTATGTACCCAAATTGGGTGAAAATGTAATCACATGTTAGTTATAGTATAATATATTTGTTCAATGAATACTCGTTGATCATCTGCATTTCTTCTTGGTGTAGCATTTTTAATGGCCAGTAGTGTATATTGATATATGGAAATAACTAACTCTTACTTGGTTAAACATCTTGGGCACTGTTCCGAAATATTGGTGTGGATCCTTCTCCCGATCGTCTACCATAGCGCCCTTAGAGGATCACAGAAGAAGTTACAAACCCAAACAAGCAGAAAGTAACTATATTTGTAGAACAAACGACGTTGGTAGAAAAGTATTACCCTTCTTACAAATGAGGCTAAAGGCGAAAAAGTGATACATACATGCATACAGGTGGCAGCAGTATTCTATTCACAAGGTATAAAAGGGGTGTGCGCTGACGGAGCAGTCATTTCCACTCAGGTGATTCATGTGAGAGGGTTTCCAACGTGATTATGGCCGCACGATAAGTATTAACAGACTTCGAACGTGGAATGGTGTTTGAACTAAACGCATGGAACATTTCATATCGGAAATGGTTATGGAATTTAATATTCCGAGATCCACAGTGTCAAAGCTTAGCGTTAATGGGATATGGCAACAGACGACCGACGCGAGTCCCTTTGTTAACAGCACGACATTGCCTGCAGTGCCACTCCTGGGCTCGTGAGTGTATCAGCTGGACCCTAGATGAGTGGAAAACCATGGCCTGGTCAGTTGAGTCCCGATTTCAGTTGGTAAGACGTGATGGTATGGTTCGAGTGTGGCGCAGACCCCATGAAGCCTTCAACCCAGGTTGTCAACAAGATACGGTGCAAGCAGGTGATGGTTCAGTAATGGTGTGGGCTGTGTTGCACGGAATGGGCTGGGTTCTCTGATGCCACTGGATATGGTTATTTGCAGCTAATTGGAGACCGTTTGCTGACATTCATGGATCTCATGTTCCCAGACAAAGTGGGACTTTTATAAATGACAGTGCACCATGTCCCCTCGCCAAAGCTGTTGGCGACTGGTTTGAAGAAAATTCTAGGCAATTCGAGTAAATGATTGACCGACATAATAGACAGAACTGTTTGTGCATGAAGTCCTGCAGTGGCAACACTCTCTGAATTATGACTACAGATGAAGTATGGCTCAATATTTCTGTAGGGGACTTCTAACGACTTACTGAGCCCATGTCACGTCGAGTTGCTGCAATACACCGGGCAAAACGAGCTCCGACACGATATTAGGAGGAATCCCATGACTTTTGCCACCCCACTGTCTATTACAGCTATTATCACCAAGTCAGTGGAGCTCTTCATGGCAAAACAATCTTATGGTGACATTACCGCCCGACCTGTACATGTCTGTAGTCCATCTACAGATTGAAATCACGGTGACATAATTCTGCATGGTTGCAATTTAAGTGAAGCTACAAGAGGGGTCCAGCGTGGGCTGTAATTATCGTTTAGTAGTGAAACTTCGTTAGTATTGCAATGCGCTAACGTGGAACCAATTTAGGCTGGAAAAAATCAGCTCCACCTCGGGTCACCAGGTGTAATCCTTACGCTATGAATGCAGGAAAGGCACATGTAAACGTTTCCATATGTAATGTATTAGGAACGGGAAGTGAGCAGCACAATCCGACAAGTAAAAAAGGCATAAAATTTGTTTTATTATTAACCAGTCACTATGAGCACCAGAGACATCAATGAGATGCCTTACAACATCTCATTGCCACCTAGGTGTAAAAGTTGGGCCTAATCTGTTTTCCAGCGTAAATCGGTTCTCATTAAGGTTTTAGCATGTCTACCAAATTTCGCTGGCGTACGGTATTTAAAGCCCACACACGACCTCTGTAAATAGCGGTACTTTAATTATAGCCGCCTGGTACTATAGCAAACCGCTACAGCGACTAAAACAAAATGGTAAATCCCGTTGATAAAGTGGAGATGAATTGTGGCACCTTTTTTTTATGTTCATCTGGCGATTTACCACTCTACTATGGCGCGAGGATTCATATCTGTTGCAGGCCTGTAGCTGGAAATATAAAAAGATCTTTATATAGCTCAAAATTTTTCAGGTTATAGTTAAAACTTCGTGACTATCCATCGTGACAGCTAAAGCTTCGTATCACTAACGGAGAGTTACGTTCGTGAAAAGTGCGCCACCTATTTCAATAATTTGCAATTCTATCCAAGAATTTCCCAGCGGATCTGTCATTGAACTTGATATCCGTGGAGTCAAACTGTTTCTATGCACCTATTAATGCACATCAAAGCAAGCAGTCACTGACAACTGGCGCCGTACTGGGATATTCTGACGTTGTTGCAGACTTCCTATTCTGTTTCTGCGCTAACGAGCTGCACACGGTTTTCATACGTTAACGAGGGAAAGTTCTCTTAGCGTGGGCGCTGTTCTTCTTGCCGAAGGTCGGTACATTCTAGCAACGGTATGGTTTCGCTGACAATCAATTTCAAACGCCAGTCCGAGTAACCAGGGGTAATATTCTTGAGGACGTCAAAGAATAGCTGACGAGAGGAAAGTTTAAGCTAACGAAAAGGAAGCAACGCGAAACTTTAAACGCTTTTATCTCGCTACTGTATTTTTATATACGTGGGAAACATATCTTGAGGAGTATATACGCTTTGGATTGGATGCCGGAATTCTAAATTGCATTCTCTATCAGCGTACGTAGCCATTCTGTAAGATCTTCAAGAATCTATATTCGTTGCACGCTTCTGTCTCTATGTTGTGGGAGAGGAAAATGACATTTGTTTCACCTCAACACAATTTTATGAAGGATAGCGTGGTAGATGGTAGACTCTAATACTTATGTTGTTTATTAGCAGTGCTGGTGGTTGATTTCCACAACTCAATCGCTCGTTTCAGAATGAGCGTAGCACGATAAATGCATATTATTCAGCAAATATAAAAAAAAATATTTTTGGAAGGAAGATCAACACATATCAAAAGGTGGTTCGTTCTTGTGAAAGAATACAGTTAGGTGAGAAATTTAACATACAATATAATCCTCAGTAGTTGGTAGACTCAACCAAAACAGTGATCAAAAGACTGGAGGTAAGTTATTTCTAAAATCAACTCAAATGCTTCCAAAAATTTATCAGTGGAACGTGCTATTATAATCAATTCAATAATAATTTTGTTTCAAAAGTTATGAATAATATAAAAATGATTTATACAGCAAACGTAAACAAATCTATGACATTAGTAATATGTTGGCTTTAACATTAACGTTAACGTTAGGCACGTAACATTCTTTTAATTACGCAATAAAAGTAATCTGATAATGTTATAACTTGATAATGCAAATGCAAGAACGAAAACAGTTACTTGAAGTTACCAATGGTTTCCAAATTTTCTAAGTAAGATTACTGATATTCATCAGGTACATACGAGGTGTGGCTAGAAAAAAACCGGACTAGTACTGGTGAAACAATAAAGCGAATGCAATAAGGCTGAAAGTCGCGTGGGCTGTCACGTGACTCTCGCTCCACCTACTGCTCGAGTTTCATCTGCCTCCTGCACTCAGTCTGCCCGTGGCGTCTGTTTTAAGTAGTTGACGTTTTGTCTGTGCGTCGGAAAATGTTGAGTGTACAGAAAGAACAGCGTGTTAACATCAAATTTTGTTTCAAACTAGGAAAATCTGCAAGTCAAACGTTTGTAATGTTACAACAAGTGTACGGCAATGATTGTTTATCGCGAACACAAGTGTTTGAGTGGTTTAAACGATTTAAAGATGGCCGCGAAGACACCAGTGATGACACTCGCACTGGCAGACCATTGTCAGCAAAAACTGATGGAAACATTGAAAAAATCGGTAAACTTGTTCGACAAGATCGCCGTTTAACAATCAGAGCAGTGTCTGAGTTAATAGGAGTTGACAAGGAAAGTGTTAGACAGATTCTTCATGAAAGTTTCAACATGAACAAAGTGTGTTCAAAAATGGTTCCAAAGTGTCTCACAATTGAACAGAAGGAACGCCGAAGAATGATTTGTTCTGACATCCTGGAAAACATTGAAAGTGATCTCACCTTCTTACAAAATGTTATTACTTGCGATGAATCGTGGTTTTTTACTTAAGATTCCGAAACTAAACGCCAATAGATGCATTGGAAAACTCCTGGTTCTCCACGACAAAAAAAAGCACGAATGTCAAAATCGAAATTCAAGGCAATGATGATTGTTTTTTTTTGACATCAAAGGGATTGTGCACATTGATTGGGTACCAGAGGGACAAACAGTGAATCAGCATTACTACATTAGCGTACTGGCTACCCTACGTGAGCGAGTACGGAGAAAACGGAACGATTTGTGGAGAAAAAAGTCATGGATCATTCACCAAGACAATGCCCCAGCTCACAGTGCGTTGTCAGTGAAGACGTTTTTGGCAAAACACAACATTCCCATCTTAGATCATCCTCCCTACTCACCTGATTTGGCCCCCTGTGACTTTTTTCTTTTCCCAAAAGTCAAGTCAGCTTTGAAAGGAACTAGATTTGAGACTGTTGAAGCAGTAAAAGAAAAAGCGACGGAAGTAACGTATGGACTTACCGAAAATGATCTGCAGCATTGCTATGAACAGTTGAAAATTCGTATGGAGCTGTGTAGAGACCGAGGAGGAGAGTACTGCAAGATTTGCTTCAGGTTAGCACATTCAGCTTCAGTGATCTACAGCCGTCTGTTGTACCGTCTTGTTTGCGGTAAATTCACATTACGCATCCCAGTACCCCGGAGGATGAATGTACGCTCCACCGTTGTGTTGATGAATGGTGAGGCAACTACTGCCCTTTGTTGACTAAATGAATACTTGAAATGCCTTAATATTGATATGTGGAATTCAATACACTTTTCTCTTGACGGATGGTTCGTTTCCCAATGAATTTACTATATTCCTATATAGAGAAGGCCACCAATACTTGCAATTACTTACATCCTCAACACCTACCATAGTAACCATGAAATTTCCAGAGAGTCTTTTCTGTTATCTCACACGGTGATTTAGAAAGATAAATTCGATCGCCCTTTATTCCACAAGACCAAAATCATGGTCGTTGGGGAGAAAAGAATGTACTGTCAGGGCGAAGTAGTGCTGGATTTTATTGAAACGTTTACTTACTACAATAGGCATTTAAAACCTTCCTGTGGTGTGATTTATGTTTTGACATCTCAGCTATCACTGAAAAGGTGCAGTTCCGTCACGTACTCCAGAATGCATTTTTCTATGTTCTGCAGCAGGAAAGAAGCTACTTCATTTGGTCCTTTGTTACCCTGGGTTTCATCACAGAGGTAAATATGGTCTTCTCTTGATTTCGCATTTCAAAATCTTTCAGGGTTAACTGTATAAGATGGTACAATTTCTTTACCGGAATGTTAGGCAGTGACATGGTCTGCATATAGTAAAACGTTATAACAGCCAGATCCTTCCTTTCTTTGCAACGATTTGTTGAAGCTTGAAAAGTATCGTAAAATTTTTTAGCTCTTCTTTTGTGGTTCATTAATTTTGCTTCAGCTTCCGTTTTTGCCTTTTCGTCAAGGAATGGGGACGAAAGTTTCTGTTCCAGAACATCCCACGTGCAGCAACTATCTACCAGAGGCCTACCAAAAATAAGGCGTAAATGTCCATTGAAGTATTTAGCATAGCACTGATATTTAATGCGTACCTCAGTATGTTTTTCCTTAAACAACCTTTAACTTCCCATGATGGTAACTTTTCATCTTGGAGGAAAGACATTGATGAAGGAGCACCTTAATTTCGGCAGACTTTGAATTTGTTGCGAGGTTTTCCCCTCTAAAACAATTGAAGACTTACCGGCTATCGACAATTCTGCTGTCATTCTCAAGTCCATGGGAACCTATAAATGCCTTGTGGAAGGCCTTCTTCAGTTCATCACTGAGTGTTCAAATGGCTCTGAGCACTATGGGACTCAACTGCTGAGGTCATTAGTCCCCTAGAACTTAGAACTAGTTAAACCTAACTAACCTAAGGACATCACAAACATCCATGCCCGAGGCAGGATTCGAACCTGCGACCGTGGCGGTCTTGCGGTTCCAGACTGCTCACTGAGTGTGATAAAGCGTTTAGAGCTATGACTAATTTAATGGATGATACATTTTTAGACGGACGAGGTCTTTGTACATTGTTACAAGTGATGAGACACTGGTTGTACTTATCCTGTCTGTCTTTGGTCTTGAAATTATTAAACCTATCTAACAAAATCGTCTGACGAAATATATTAACATTAACAAAACGCACTTTCTTACAGTTGCGTTTTCACCTGTTTTTCTTTCTGGAATTGTTTTTCCTGCACAGTTTCAGAATTCACTTTCTTGAATTCGTGGTCTTTTAATTACCTCACTCTTATAATCAGCTTCAGTCATCATAATCCTCTTCGTTATGTGGAGATTTTCATTATCACAGAACTTTAAAGTAAAACTACAATCAACGTGTACCTTGTATCACATAAGATTACCAAGTCCAAGAATCTTTGTTGTCTTCAGCAGTGACAAATGTTTTAACTAGGATAAACAGATCACACAGCATCGCTAGTAGAATCAACAGTGCTGGCACATTACCAGTATTCCAGGAGTAACGTTTTTTCTAACACTAACTCAAACTTACCAGACGCAAGAAACATACACGGGTAGATTGAAATTACATTGTTTCTATGCAGGACTCCGTGGATACCCTTAAAGAAGGCCTGGAGATATATAATTCATTGTGCATAAAATGGAGAGTTAAGTTGTTTGTAAGAATCCGATTCAACTGCTGTCATTATCAAGTACATGTGGATGAGCTAGATGAGTTAGTATTTAATATTTTTCAACTATCCTACGTATGCAGAATAGAATATGAATGGATAATGAGCTATAGGAAATTATTATATTTAGACAGACTGACGCGGCGAGTGAAAATTTGTACCTGCACCGGGAATAGAAACCGGGCCTCCTACTAACTAGGCAGGTGCGTTAGCTATTAAGCTACCTTGTTACAGCTGTGCCCAACACTGCATGGATTATTCTGGCACGCGTCCTTCTCGATCCAAATTCTGTACGTGTGAAAGAACGAATTTACAGTAGACTGAGGCGACAACGAGAATTTGGACCGAGGTAGGAGGCGTGCCATGGTAGTCCGTCCAGTCAAGTAATCTGCTGAGCCAAGGTGCTTTAGTGGCTAACACACCTGCCCAATAAGCAGGAAATCCGTATTCTATTCCTGGCCTTGGTACAAATTTTCGCTCGCCGCTGCTGTCTGTGTGCACAAATTCATATCAGTACGAGACCAACAAAATATCTGAAATTGTTTCACTTCAACATTATTTGTTACAGGTCCAGTGGGAAGATTTTGGGGAACCACTGCCGATGACCAATGTTCCAGCTGCAAGTTGTCCTCCCGCCTGGTGCAGTGGTTACAAGGAGCATCCCATGTGTACACAAAAGTGGCACCTTAAAGGCAAAACTGTAACTACATTATCAGATTCACCTTTAATTTTTATTTTACATGAAGAAAATCACGCATTTTTCATTGACTGAAAGAGAGCTACTCCGTTAACACGAATTTCACTGAGGTTTGGGGTTGGGATGTTTGGGGAAGGAGACCAGACAGCGAGGTCATCGGTCTTATGGGATTAGAGAAGGATAGGGAAGGAAGTCGGCCGTGCCCTTTCAGAGGAACCATCCCGGCATTTGCCTGGGGTGATTTAGGGAAATCACGGGAAACCTAAATCAGGATGGCCGGACGCGGGATTGAACCGTCGTCCTCCCGAATGCGAGTCCAGTGCCTCACTGAGGTTTACGGAATTCTGTAGTCTTGCATGTAATTACTCTTTCTACTAATACTGATACGAAAGCATACAATTATGAACGCTTACCATACTAAGACGGTATAATTTTATATTTATACTGTTTCTTCCTATCCGTAAGAATACCATGACTTGTGCAGGAAAAAAATTTACACACTGAATAAGCCATTAAAATATTTTTCGCTTGAAAGTGAAATTCTGCAAAAGATTTCGTTACAGACATTACGCTAGAGCTCTTCCACGTCTTTTGTGCCCTGGAAGTTGTGTAATATAATTACACTGTACGCTCGAGCAGAGAGTTGTCATGTACTCAGTCGCTAGCCGCGTACTGAGCTATTGTCGTCGTGCCCGTCTCTCCGGAGTACGGTTCTCCGCTACCCGTAGTTCAGTTCGCATGGCGAATTAGTGCCATTAACGGGGTTCTGTTACCCGATTGTTTCCGAGTCAACATCGGCCTGAGGCCGTGACGTTGTCAAACCTTCTGCAGATATCGAGGATGTGAAATGTGTTCATATACTTCTGATTTTAGCATTTTCTTAGGCAGAATTAGTGGACCACACCATAACCACTAAATACGCCAAAGTCTGAGGGGTACTTCACCATTACTGGTATACATGATGATAGGTAATGTTCTCTAATCAGCTGCCAAGCCCAAATCCTTCCATCGGACTGCCATGACGTCATTCATCACTACAGATCACTCGTCTACCGCCATCCGCTGTCCAGTGGTGTCGCTCCGTACGCCACCTCAACTGTCGCTTAGCATCCACTACAGAAGTGTGTAGTTTATGAGGAGCTCCTCGACCATGTTGTCTTGTACTGTATATGGTCAAGGAAGGTGGGAGAAGGTTGTTACATATGCCTCGCGACGACAGCGTGCAGGAGGTCGAGCTGTCAGGACTTGAGAATGGGCATCCAGGGCTGTCGTTAAATGACAGAACAGGAAATTGGGTACAATAAAGAGAATATATTTCAGTGTATGGCATACAAGGGGCGCGCCTAGGGTCGGAAGTTACCAGGTTTAGGGCAGTCTAGGAGGTCGAACAATTAATTGAAATGGGCAACGGAAGGCGAAGCGGTTACATTGGTGGCCTGTCGTGGAAAGTAGAGCCAGAGGCTCTGCCTTCCAAAAAGACGTCTGTTCTGCTCGAGGTCTGGATTACAAGAGAGAGAAGCAAATGTGTTCCACGCCGCAGAACACTCCAGCGTCCACACATGTGACCTGTATCCCACGCACGCTATTGGCTAAAACCAATTGCGTGAATTCGCTAGCAGTTTCAGCAGAGGTCTCAGGGCATCTCTCGTCAGCAGCTTTAACTGGACATAACTACCTCGGTTTTAAGAGACAGCAACTTGTGTCACGTAGGCAAAGCGTAAGTTGCTGTAGGAGTAAACCTGTAAAGATTTGAGTGGGCCTTTGGAATAAATTTTTTAAACCGATTCCCTAAAATATTCCTTCACCGGCTGACACCATGTACAATCAAATTTTCTTTTAACTCACTACCCACTGTCTTTGTATTTGCTAGACTGTTCCTAGCATTTTGAAAGTCATCTGTGATTCTTTCTGATTATTCCATGCGAGTTTTTACAACCACCCTCTGTAATGGCCGACTATCTCCGTCAGAACATGGCGTCTGCTTGGTCATGGCTTTCCTGTAGTCTTTCATTCGCTTTTCCACACCATCAACAATCGACGAGGGCAGCATTACAGGAGTTCAAACGCCCCTCATGGATTTGCTACTTACGTGATATAAAGCCTCAAATTCTATGGCTATGGTACATCGACCTTAGTGACACATTTCCACTAATAAAACAGATGTAAAGGGCAGAAGAAGCTTTATTTAAGCGTTACGACTTTTTAAGGCTTCTGCAGGATTTCTCTGTGAACTGAATCTAACGCGTGAGTCACAAATAGTCAACATAGTGTATTTTCGTATTACTTTCTCAAAAGTTTCTTTTTTTCTCTTTAATATATTTACAAAGGGCGTTCGAAAAGTTTTACAATGTCGTCTCTATTTTTTTTTAATTTTTGCCGGAGGAGAAAGAATTTTTTTTTAACATACTTGGAACGTTTAGCTATAAGTTGGTGTATAAAAGCATTTTCTTTTATTTACAGGTGAGCCATAATGGACCATGAAGTAGATGTTAGGTTGCGACAACGGTCGGTGATGGAGTTCCTCTTCAAGACCGGCGATGACTCTGCCACATCGATTCACAGGAAGTTGCTCCCTGTTTATGGGGAGGACCCAATGGATCGTAACAGTATCCAGCGGTGGTTGCAGAGGTTGAAGATTTCCCTCTACTGGAAAATCCACGATGCCGTAGACCATCGACGGCAGTAAGTGATGTGAATGAGGATGCTATTGATCAAATCATCTAAAATGATAGATGTGTGACGACACGACAGCATGTTGAAATGACTCATTTGTCATTGGATAGTGTGGTATAACTAGTACAAGCACTGGGCTACAGAAAAATCTGGGCACATTGGCTGCTTGGATTACTGACAAGAGAAATGAAAACGATGGGGAAGAGTGTGTGCAAGGGTCTCATGAAGACCTTTACAGAAGGGTGTAAATAGTGTTTTCATGGCGTCATTACCCAGGATGAAACATGGTTGTTTTTGTCCTAACGTGAGAGCAAAAGCCTATCTATGGCATGGCGTCATCCGGGTTCCCCTCTGAAGAAGAAACCAAAACCTTCACGAACAGCAGGCCGAAAGGTGATGGCCTCCTTTTTCTGGGGTCAGTGTGGTGTCATTTTCATTGACTTTCTGGAATCTGGCTCAACAATTAGCCGGGATCGCTACTGTTTGTCATTGGAAAAGCTGCGACGTGCCATCAAGACCCACAAACCACACCTTCAGGATCAACTCATCAGTCTACACCATGACAAAGCCAAACCCCATACAGCCCTTAGGACGCAGGAGAAAATCAGGAAAATGGGTTAGAAAATTGTTCCTCATCCTCCCTACAGTCCGTACTTGTCTCCCTCTGATTTCTACCTCTTTGGTCGTCCGAAGGCCCCACCTACGTGGTAAACATTTGATAGTGAGAAAGACCTTATTTCCTGTGTCAAGCGATGGTGTAAAAGTCAAATGGTTCAAATGGCTCTGAGCACTATGGGACTTAACAGCTGTGGTCAACAGTCCCCTAGAACTTAGAACTACTTAAACCTAACTAACCTAAGGACATCAAACACATCCATGCCCGAGGCAAGATTCGAACCTGCGACCGTAGCAGTCGCGCGGTTCCGGACTGAGCGCCTAGAACCGCTCGGCCACCGCGGCCGGCGTAAAAGCAAATCCCCAGAAGAAATCGTTCCCTCTAGGTGGATATGCGGGAATGAATTATTTCAACAGTAATCATTGAGTCGTATAATGGTGCAGAGGATGCACAATGTTGTTTATCGTATCATGAATCCAAATCCACGTTTACAATTCACAGACAATTCAGGACTAAATATCGCAAGCCACCACCACTAAGACAAAGTGTTACTAAATGGTGCAATCGTTGACGGAAACTGGGTGTGTTTCACATAAGGCGCTGGGTCAGGATCGGCCTGCTTCATACGATTCAGCAGGAAATTCATTACAAGTGTGACATTTGTCGTGTTACAAAATTTCGCCACATTGAACATTTGCTAATAAAAATTGAAGCTATTCTGCAGTACAGTAAGCTCTGTATCAAACATTTCTGTAAGTTATTTACCTGCTTCACAGTTAAGGGTTGCTCATGTATAACTAATTTGTAAACTTTCAGAAAATAACCCTGAAAAAATCCAAAATTTAGTAGGTGAATTTCTAATTCACACTTCGTAAGTACATTTCACACGGTACAAGTTAATATAGATTTCGTCAAAATGTAAAAACTGGTCCAAGGGACTGACAACCAGTTCCTCATTATTGAATATGCATTTCAAGTAGCGTATGAGTCTGATTTTCCTATAACATTAATTGGTACTCTTTTTACATATATTTATGAGCCACATTCTCTAAGGCTTATCGCTAAAGCAATGGTCAACCGCGCTTCCCTTGTACAATTCTGAGAAAAGCAAGTCGCGTTTTTCCGTAGACAATGCCGGAACACTTTTCGGGGCTACTGGCTCATTGTCACAGACGCATTTTCTAAATTTCCATAGGTGAAATAATGTTAATAACTATGACGAAATCAATCCTAACACTGTTAAGGATTTTCGATATCGATAGGTTTGCCGACATCAGTAGTTACAGGTGATGGAACTCAATTCTTGTAGCAGAATTTGCAACTTTCCTGTAGTCGAAATGGCGTAGCACATTTCAAAACCGTACTTTTCCACCCGGAAAAAAAATTGGCTGGCTGAAAGTTTTTTAAGAGCTTTCAGATCTCAAATGGCAAAGCTAAGTCAGTACTACAACAAAGATACCGCGCTGTTGATTTTTATTTCACAGTACAGAGCCACTCTACATGGTACAAAATCACCAGCGGTAAGATGACGTGGGAGACCACACCATACGGTCATGTCAAAACTGAAACCTCTCATGCACCTATAGACATAGCACACACGACAGTAAAAAACAAAGTGTTTCAAATTCAGTATGCAAGTAATAGTGATATTGCAGAAAAATGAGAAGGACTCGTGAGACTCAGCCACAGTTATACAAGAGATTGGGAATATAATACACAGATTCCAAACTAATCATGGCGTCAGAACATGTCATAGAAACCAAGTGAACCAATACCGTGCGCATGAATATATATATGGAAATGTTAAGCTGTTTTCCTGTACAGGTTCGCACAGGTCCGATGCAGCCTGCAGCCGCATCCGGCATTCGCCACCGGCAGCTGGGTTCAGCTGCGGCTAACCGACAACGCGCAGATGGAGATGGACGTCGCGTCTCAACCAGCAGCCGAAGATACGGACGCTGACGTGGCGGTTTAGCTTGATCGATCGCCCTCTCATGCAGGCTTTGAGCATGGTTTGCCTCAGGTGCCGTGGTTAAATGCCAGAGGGGGCAACAATAGTGCGCATACCGCGCTTCGCACGCAGGGAAGCACTGAGATGCATTAACCTCAAACTTTCATGCGTCTAGCTTCCTATATGAAACCACTAGCGCTCGCTGCTTCGCTCGTGTAGACTGTATAGTCTGCATAGATTTTTGTTTTTGTTTTTCTTGAACAGAATATTTATGTTATTCACTAACTGCAAATCGGATCACTGAAGCCGCATTGCATGTCCAACTAATCGTACTTTAAACTTCTGAATAGGCAAGTAGGATGTGAAGGCTCATTAAGGAAAAACATGAAAACTACTGTGATTTGACTATGAACGACTAACAAAAATCAAATGTGTGTGAAATCTCATGGGATTTAACTGCTAAGGTCATCAATCCCTAAGCTTACACTCTACTTAACCTAAATTATCCTAAGGACAAACACACACACCCATGCCCAAGGGAGGACTCGAACCTCCGCTGCGACCAGCCGCACAGTCCATGACTGCAGCGCCTTAGATCGCTCGGCTGAACGACTAACACAAACAGAAATAGAAAATATGAATATGTGTACAGTCATAGTTCTTAGGATTGACAATTAGTGTAATTCAAGCATAAAACAAGCTCACGAAGTGAAAACTTTTCGAGAAAACTTCTTCTTGCTCTTAAAGAGAAAGGGGTACAGAACAGTGTGATGCTTTGCTGACTTCATAAATTTTATGAGATGCTTAAGCGGTTAGAAATCATTTATTCATTAACTTAGAGACCGTACCGGCACCGAAACGGTAGGTAACTGAGAGAAGGCCGAAGTACTGAAGTCGGTCTTCCGAAAATCTTTCTCCGTGGTAGATCATCACATAATTCCTCTTTTCAACCATCGCGTGGAAGTCAAAGAGTCAGATATTGAGATATTCCTCCATGAGATCCATAGCATTGAAGACAACGACGCTTCATATGTTGATGTGTTTCTTAACTTCAGGATAACATTTAGCACCGTCCTGCACTGCCGTTTAGTGAGGGAAATACGAGGTTATCGAATATCGAAACAGATTTGCGACTGGATCCAAGACTTCGTTAAAGGCAGAAGTCAGCACATCGCTCTTAATAAACTTGACCGCTTGATAGGACAATTACAGTTTACATTTTATTTATTTTACAATATATATAAATGATGTAGTGGCAAGCGTTCGATGCACTTTAAGTCTGTTCACTGTCTGTTGCAGAGCAGCAACGCCGAAAGACAGTATCAAAAAAATGTTAGAATGTGTGTGAAATCTTATGGGACTTAACTGCTAAGGTCATCAGTCCCTAGGCTTACACACAACTTAACCGAAATTATGCTAAGGACAAACACACACACCCATGCCCGAGTGAGGACTCGAACTTCCGCCGCGACCAGCCGCACAGAAAGACAGTATCGATTTACAGAATGACCTGCAGATGTTTGATGAATAGTGCAGACTCTGGCTGTTGTCCCTGAACGCTAATAAATGTAACATAATGCGCAAACATAGGAAAAGAAAGCGGCCACAGCTACACTGTTGATAAACTACTGGAAACAACATGTACCATAAAATATCTAATGATAATTATACAGAGTGAGCTTAAGTGTAATTATCACATAAAACAAAATTGAGGAGAGGCGAATGCTAGACTGGGATTCATTTAAAGAATCATAAGGAGATGTCACTCATCCATGAAGGAAGTGACTTATAAGTCGTTTGTTCAACCTATTCCTGAGTAATTTTCATTAATCTGGAACCTTTACCAGGTAGGACTGACAAAAGAGACAGTGATACAACGAAGAGTGGCGCGTTTGTCACGGAATCGTTTAGTCAGCGCGAGAGTGTTACTGAGATTCTCAACATACTCCAGTGGCCAACGTTACGTGAGAAGTGTTGGCCATCAGGGAGAAGTATACTATTGAAATTTCGAGAGAACCCTTTCCGAGAAGAGTCGGAAAACTTATTACTTCCAGCCACATACATCTCACGTAATGATTACGGATAGAAACTTCGAGAAATGGAAGCTAAAACTGAGGCTTAATGGCAGTCATTCTTCCCTTGTCTCATTTGAGGGACCAAGAGGTCAGGAGGGGACGGGGGAAATCAGTTAATATTGCCAAAAGTACACTCCGCCACACACCATTAGGTAGCTTGCAGGTTATGATGTAGGTGTATATGTAAACCGGTAATGTTCCAACAATCGAAACACAAGTTTCAATACTCAAATTTTAAACTGAAAACGCTCCCTATACTCGAAATTGCGTTTCCTGCAATATTAGCGCACGCTAAGATGTTCCCAGCTGCACGAAGTGCATTCTGAAATCAAATATTTACACCAACGCTGCCAAGACAACACTTCTGATTCTAGCAAACACTCGATAAAGATGTGCTAGTGAACGATAACATTGAAAACTTCAATATACAAAGAACGTCCTCTATACATCTACTCTGTGTGCTAAATATTACTGACAACCTCTCAAAGCTAATGAGATAAACTTCATCCCATCCCCACTAGATGGAAGAAGGTGGCTGTGTGGGAGACACGGGACACAGACATCGCAGAAGAGCGCGGAGTTGTCTTCGAATCAAACGCAAGATAGTTAGACTCCTAAAGAGAGCGCACTCTAAAAGGACTGTGCTACGCTTCCTATTTACAATGGCAAATAGTTCCCAGATGCAAGCCCTATCGCCATATATGGATATAAGTAGACGCACAACTCCACTCATCAATCACTTAGCCATTGACTATGCCAAGGATAGCACCTGGACAAAGGACCGTGGTTCAGCTTGTGCCTTACGATTGATTTACAGCCGCCCCCAAAAAGATAATAACTCGACATTATAAAAATTTATATTAATGACCGGTCGGTGTATCTAGTATATATCACTGCTTAAACACAGATCGATGGAAGTGAGCATTGATCTGCGTTATACACACAATCTTTATTCCACTGTCAAGTTTCTATCAATAAATCATTGTAATTTGTTGCTAATCTCTGTTGTCATTTGTTCTTTGCCGCAGCCGTAACCTATACCTACCTGGACGAATGACAATGCTGAATACGTGCTGCGTGCAAGCGGCCCACCTCGTAAACAGCAACCACTTTCAGTTGTAGTGGTTTATCTTCCTACCATGTTCATACACGGTGGTCCAGCTACCCCAACCATTGTGTTTTATACAGCTTACTTTCCGTTCAAATACCACACACTAAATTTCCACATTCTCACTCCCTATGTGCGAACTATTAGTCCTACAGAGAAAATGAACCGGACTTTTTTGTAGGAAAACCGACGTAGTTGAATTTTGTGCAGGAATACGTTTTCGCTGACGACCATGGTTTTCGAATTATTGATCAAGAACTCACTAATGTGTGTTTACCTTGAGTAATTCGAAAACTGCGGCCTCTAGCGAGAGAACATGTCAGCACATAACAACATTAAATTTGTTACAGAAAGTCCTGTTAGTTTTTTATGTAGGACGAATAGTTTGCATACAGTAAGCAAGAGAATATGAATAACAGTGGGTGGTATTCGAAGCGATTGTGGGTCGCATAGAACCAGCAATAGGGGCAGTTTAATCACCGTATATGTTTGACGCCAAGCAGGCTACATTTAGCGAATACAAAAGTCTGTGGAAGCGACTACTTAAAAATGACTAGTACGGCTCATACTTGAGCAGTGCTCAAGTCTTTGATACAGATATCTTCAGGTCGGAGTAGCAGGTGACATCGAGTATACGGAATGGAGGGTGACGCGAATGATCGCAGACTTGCTTGGGCGGCGAGAGATGTTGAGACATGAGAAAGCTTAACTGGCAGACACTCGAAGAAAAAAGCTTTGCATCTCGAACTAATTTGCTTAGAACACGTCAAAATAGTCTTTCAGAGCAGAGTCTACAAATAGTGTTCAGCCCCCAATGCAACTATGTCGTACAGATTGTGTAGATAAAGTTAATCATAAAGTGCCACAAAGGCGTGGTGGATGTCATGGCTTCCAGTCTCCAGCCGTGATTGTGATAGAAACAGACTTTACTACAGGCTGTGCGAAATGAAACAGGCCAATTTACATTATCTGCCCTAGATGCGGGTAATGTAAGTTGCGTTGTCTGTCTTAAGGTGCGTGCAATATTTTTCAGGCCAATTTTGTAGCGGGCGATCAAAGAGCTTCCGTATGAGGGCGCTGCTTCAGTGATATGCAACCAGTGCGAATAAAATGCTGGTATATAAGTAGCGACATAAAGCGGAGTGTTTAATGTGGCTTTTGAACTGGAAACTATTTGATCACCCCTTGTAATTTCACACCCTGTACAGGGTACAAAAAAGTTACTCCTAAGCACGTGGTTAATAGATTCGCAAAATATAGATTCAGGTGAATTGCGTTTTGCAATAACAGATTACGCATCTAGCTCGATAAATTTTTGATGTGCTTAGAGATATGCATTAATAGAGATATGCATTGGACTAGTTGACTGGCATGTCCAGAAGGATTGTTAACCAACAATAAAATTGAACTAACGTGCATGAAATAAAAAAAGCCGTCTTCAGTCACAAATTTTTCTTTTTATTTCAATGCACGTATTCAGGAGCTTGAGCAGTCTACGTTATTTGTGGAATTTAGGTTAATACTGTCTCTGTTACGTTTACATAGGTATATTGCAAAGGCACACATTGTTACTACAGTTTTTACAATACTGAGACAATACGAAATATTTTCTTACTGCTTCCAATAGTTGTCACATGATTTTTAAGTACAGTGTGAGTAGGAATATTAACGTACGCATACATATTTATATCTCTGACCACACTGTACTTCAAAGCCATGTAACCAGCACCGGTAACAGTAAGTAATTTTATGGTTTGTCTTAGTTTTGTGAAAACTATAGTAACAACGTGCCACTTGTAATATAGTCCTCCATACGTAAGTTTCACAGAGTTAATGTTGAACTGAAGTCGAAAAATGTTGTGGGCAGATCAGGCACGAAGCGAAATGCAGCGTGTATTGAAATAAACATCACAAGCAGTAACTGAAGGCAATTGCTTTTTATTTTTTTAAAGTAATATGGTCACGGATGGAACACTGACAGCATTGGACACGACGAACTAGCTCCTTCCTTCACTAAATCAGAATACTATAAAGACTACACAGCAAACTAACAGATTCGTAGTGTGAGCGGGAACTGAGATTCTGACAAGTAAGTAACCAATTTCGTCCGAGCAACTTTGACGAAGCATGGTTCTCGCTCATGCCACACACTACGGCCGCAAAGCGCAAGCTATAATGTCTTGTCAGGTCTTACCTTGCCGCTTGAGGCGACCAGCAAGGAGGTAGGCGGCTACGAGCAAAACCAGCGGTCACTTGCAGTCTTTGAGTTCCATATAGCGTTGTCCGAAAAGTCACAACCGTGCTCAAATAACGATGGTGCGTAAGTAACGCATCACTGAGGCCCACTGCTGGCAAAGCTGCGACGTTAATAAAGTACGATCAGAGTCAATCTTCACATTCACTATCAGGCGTCATTCCGAGTTCCTCAATGGCCAGAAGCGACAGACATTAAGATAGCAGTAACAAGTGGCACTGCGTTACGTTCCGCGCCCACGGAGCACGAAATTTAGTTTTTAGAGTGATTGACATTTTACTAAGACCGACGTAAGTGGTTAGTCCACAGTAAGAAAAATACAGCTGGCTGCTAACTTAATGTGTGGAGTGCTGTTTGGAACGTTCTGAGCAGGATAGCGTTGCCTGTACGCCACGTGGCTCAGCGAGACGCGAGCGCAGGCAGTAAGCTGGCGGCCGCTTGCACTGGCGGCGGCTGAGGCGTCGTTGCAGGCGTCGCGACGGCCGCTGACTGGCGAGCGGCGTGCGGCGTCGACGACGGGCCGGCGGCGCTGCCACCGGCGCGCACGCGCCCTAGCCAGCGGCCCCTTCCGGTGGCTGGTCTACCTCACCTCTCGACGTCGGCCCAATCACCTTCTTAACACACACGGGAGTCACCCATTCAAAATGTTCCCTATCACTCCATATCCTTATCAGTCAACAACTGCGAAACATCGCAGTGGCAGTGGGTGTCGCCTGCGTGGCAAACCTGTACTGAGTCGCAACAGACAACAACACTCCGTCCTGACTACTCACACAGGGTGTTAATACACTTTCCATCAATGTAGTGTATCGTCACAATACCTACGACACTGTACCAGAGAAAAGTTCGAACAAAGCACTCTGATGAGGCAGCATTTCCTCAAAAGTATAGGGATCCATGGAAGAAACAACCCACACAAAACTACATTGAAGAAAACAAAAGAAAAACACAACACCAAGAAGGAGCTATGCGACATGGACGAAAGTTGGCAGGCGTGTTTATTCATCTGAAAGATGATGTCTATCCAGACTTTACGCCAGCTGCATGAGGGTGGTACTAGATGCAAATCCTTTTTGCTTTAAATACGCGCTGTGACGGTCGTGAGCGTTAGTTTACAATGACATGAGATGATAACAATGAGCTTTTTCCAAAGCTGTTTCACAGAGGAAGACCGCACTGTAGTTCCTTCTCTAAATCCTCGCACGAACGAAAAAATGACTGACATCGAAATAAGTGTCCAAGGAATAGAAAAGCAACTGTAATCACTCAACAGAGGAAAGTCCACTGGACCTGGCGGAATACCAATTCGATTCTACACAGAGTACGCGAAAGAACTTGCCGCCATTCTAACAGTAGTGTAATGCAAGTCTCTAGAGGACCGGAAGGTTCCAAATGATTGGAAAAGAGCACAGGTAGTTCCAGTTTTCAAGAAGGGTCGTCGAGCAGATGCGCAAAACTATAGGCCTATATCTCTGACATCGATCTGTTGTAGAACTTCAGAACATGTTTTTTGCTCGCGTATCATGTCATTTCAGGAAACCCAGAATCTACTCTGTAGGAATCAACATGGATTCCGGAAACAGCGATCGTGTGAGACCCAACTCGCTTTATTTCTTCATGAGACCCAGAAAATATTAGATACAGGCTCCCAGGTAGATGTCATTTTCCTTGACTTCCCGAAGGCGTTCGATACAGTTCCGCACTGTGGCCTGATAAAGTAAGAGCCTACGGAATATCAGACCAGCTGTGTGGCTGGATTAAGAGTTTTTGGCACACAGAACACAGCATGTTGTTCTCAATGGAGAAACCTCCGGCGTGCCACAGGGGAGTGTTATAGGACCATTACTTTTCACAATATATATAAATGACCTAGTAGATAGCGTCGGGAGTTCCATTCGGCTTTTCGCGGATGATGCTGTAGTATAGAGATAAGTTGCAGCATTAGAAAATTGCAGCGAAATGCAGGAAGATCTGCAGCGGATAGGCACTTGGTGCAGGGAGTGGCAACTGGCCCTTAACATAGACGAATGTAATGTATTGCGAATCCATAGAAAGAAGGATCATCTATTGTATGATTATATGATAGCGGAACAAACAATGGCAGCAGTTACTTCTGTAAAATATTTGGGAGTATACGTACGGAACGATTTGAAGTGGAATGATCATATAAAATTAATTGTTGGTAAGGCGGGTGCCAGGTTGAGATTCATTGGGAGAATCCTTAGAAAATGTAGTCCATTAACAAAGGTAGGTGGCTTACAAAACACTCGTTCAACCTATACTAGAGTATTGCTCATCAGTGTGGGATCCGTACCAGGTCGGTTGACAGAGGAGATAGAGAAGATCCACAGAGGAGCGGCGCGTTTCGTCACAGGGATATTTGGTAAGCGTGATAGCGTTACGGAGATGTTTAGCAAACTCAAGTGGCAGACTCTGCAAGAGAAGCGCTCTGCATCGCGGTGTAGCTTGCTGTCCAGGTTTCGAGAGGGGGCGTTTCTGGATGAGGTATCGAATATGTTGCTTCCCCCCTTAGAGAGATTCGAGCGCGCACAGAGGCTTTCCGGCAGTCGTTCTTTCCGCGAACCATACGCGACTGGAACAGGAAAGGGAGGTAATGAGAGTGGCACGTAAAGTGCCTTCCGCTACACACCGTTGGGTGGCTTGCGGAGTGTAAATGTAGATGTAGATGTAGATTATACGAGACGAGTTGATGTTAGTCAAGAATACCTTCAGAACGGCAAAGAGGGCATTATCAACACCTCACTGAATTTGAATTAGATCGTGTAATAAGGATACTAGATGCTGGATGTTCATTCTACGATACTGAAGAAAGACTAGGCAGGAATATACCCACCGTTCATGACTTCTGGCAGCCGTAGTCACTGGAATGTACGCTCGCAAGAAGCCCGGACTCCGCACGGTCTCATGTCAGTACCGAGAGGGAAGACCGTCACGTTTGGCGTGTAGATCTGGCACATCGTACTGCACCTGCAGAAGTAATCTGAGCACCAATTAGCAGCACAGTGACACAGCGAACTGTTACGAATCATTTACTTCAAGGACAGATCCTAGCCAGATGACCTGTAGCATGCATTCCACTGACACAAACCACCATCATTTTCGACTTCAGTGGCGGCATGTGAGAGCTCATTGGAAGGCAGGGTGGAGGTCTGTTGTGTATTCTGATGAGAGCTGGTTCTACCTCGGTGTCAGTGATGGCACTCTGTTGAATAGAAGAAGGCCAGGCGAGGGCCTTTAACCAAACTATCTCTGTGCTAGACACTCTGAACCTACACCGGAGTTATGGCCTAGGGTGCGAATTCGTATGACAACAGGATAACTCTTGCGTTATGCCATGGTCCCTGACTGCCCATTTGTACATCAGTCTGGTGATTTGACCCATTGTGCTGCCATTCATGAACAGCATTGCAGGGGGTGTTTTCCAACTGGATAATACTCATCCACATACCTCTGTTGTAACGTAAGGTGCTCTTCGGAGTGTTGATATGTTACCCTGGGCTGCTCCATCAACAGATCTGTTTCCAATCGAGCAGATACGGAACATCACTGGGCCACAATTCCAGCGTCATTCACAATGAGCGTTAACCGGCCCTGCGTTGAGCGACCAAGTGCAACTGCACTGGAACTCCATCCCTCAAACTGACGTCCGGCACAGTGTACAATACAAGGCGTGTACTTTGCGTGCTTGCATTCAACATGAAACTTCCTGGCAGATTGCCGGTCGTTGTGGCCGAACAGTTCTAGGCGCTTCAGTCCGTAACCGCGCTGCTGCTACGGTCGCAGGTTCTAATCCTGTCTCGGGCATGGATGTGTGTGACGTCCTTGGGTTTAAGTAGTCTAGGGGACTGACGACCTCAGATGTTAAGTCCCATAGTGCTTAGAGTCATTTGAACCTTTTTTTCTGGCAGATGAAAATTGTGTGCCAAACCGAGACTCGAACTCGGGAAATTTGACTTTCGTGGGTAAGTGCTCTACCAACTGAGCTACCCAAGCACGATTCACACCACGTCCTCAAAGTTTCAATTCTGTCAGTACCTCTTCCCCTACCTTCCAAACTTCATCACTACTGGCAGAACTGAAGCTGTAGGTACGGGTTTTGAGTCGAGCTTGGGTAACTCAGATGGTAGAGCACTTGCCCCCAAAAGGCAAAGGTCCCGATTTCGAGTCTCGGCCCGGCACATAGTTTTAATCTGCCACGAAGATTCATATTACCGCACGTCCGCTGCAGAGTGAAAAGCTCTTTCTGGATGCATTCAACATTTCGGTGGTTACTCCGGTTATTAATGAATCGGCATGTCACCTTTGTGATGGCTTATCTCGCGCTTGTATTACCCTGTGATCTTGCACTGTTAATTACTTAAATATGTTACCCAGACATATACATTACCGAAATTGATTGCATTAATTATTGTTTCGTGCTGCGATATTTATCCATAAGTGTATTCCACCTAGTACGCTAGCTAAGCATTAATCCGACAAAAAATTATGACCGCAGAGACGTCCATGGTAATTGAGTGGTGAGTGCGACGGAATGTCATACCTAACGGCCCGGGTTCGATTACCCGCTGGGTCGGAGATTTTCTCCACTCATGGACTGTGTGTTATGTTGTCTTTATCATCAGCATTTCACCCTATCAACAGGTAAGTCGCCGAAGCGTCGTCAACTCGAAAGAGCAGTCTACCCGACGGGAGGCACTAGCCACACGGATATTCCATTTTACCACAGAGATGTTTCAACTTTTCGTTTGGTAATGGAATAATCAAACTTCACATCTCATCTGAAAAGATAGAAGAAAGATTACGGTGTAACGTCTTAAATCTAAATCCCGTAACCACCACCCGCAACTATGGACTAGTCTCTCTGAATGTATCTCCAGTTCGTTATTAATTTGATGTAACCAGTCTGACAAACAACGTTGGTCTGATCCCATTTAGTGAACTCTGCTGGTTAAAGGACTGGCACTAGTCCACTGTGCCACACGAAATTATTATGACTTTTTCTTACCCATACCGAAACTAAGTTTATTGTGTCTTATCTCTCCCTGTCACTCTAGTAAAGCCCTGTAAAGAGTAGTAAGAGTCTCTTTTACAGGTCTCGGTTAGCCACAATTTTTTCAGGAGTTAGTGATCCACATATTTTGTGTCCTTTGCCCTCCAGTGTTTCACAATGGAAAATTAAATGTAATTAGTTTTCATACCTCGTATCACATAGCCTAGAGATAGAGATCCTTTCTTTACTTCCATCATGTACAGATTTTTCTTGAAGTTCCCATCACCAGCTATTGAACTTACCATGAGTTTGACCTGCCTCCAGTTCGAGCGCAAAATTACAGAAATTCTCTTTAAACATGGCGTCTGATTCATTTGCTCACCGTGTTTCTGTACTTAGAGTTTCGACCAATATTCTTCATGCTGTCTCCATATGTAACTACCTAGCGTAGACTGAAGCGTTGCCATAGTGATAGTTAGGTCCCGATGCAACTAGTGGAGTCGCTGCCCCTGACATGGCTCCCCTACCAGCTTGTTCCATACCACTTGTACCTGAGTGACTAGGACCCACAGCAGCGTTTCGAGACATTCTGGAAGGATCTCTAGCCTCGTTGCCGGCGCTAATAGTGATTTCATAACTGTCTGGATGTCTGAATGAAATGACGCGTGTGCGGAGACATTAATCCACACTCCATCAGTCAAACACACACACACACACACACACACACACACACACACACACCACACACACACATACAGATACACACACACCGTTCAGAGAGAGAGAGAGAGAGAGAGAGAGAGAGAGAGAGAGAGAGAGAGAGAGAGACGTCCATGGTGTTGCCGAAGTTTCAACGTGTACCAAATCTCTCTCTCTCTCTCTCTCTCTCTCTATATATATATATATATATATAGAGAGAGAGAGAGAGAGAGAGAGATTTGGTACACGTTGAAACTTCGGCGTCCAGCGCAAACTTCTTGTTAAAGTTAGGCGAAGAATGTACACGTGTCAGGCAGTGCAAGTCTGTGAACAAAGTCGGTTGTCGCTCTGCGGGCAGTTATATCTCGGTCGAGGGCAACACGGTAACACGCTAAGTGACGTATCGCGACGTGACAGAAGAGGGTGGGGTGTTCTCCTGACTGGGGTGCACTCATAGCCTTCTGCGTGTATGCAGCGCCGCCGGTCGCGGAAGCGAGAAGATACTTTCACTATCTGACAAGAGGTCGGTCAGACCTGTTAATCACGGAGTTTGATGAGTCTTGATCATGTGTAGAAAGACCTGTCCTGAGGACCTGGATAGCGCCTTTGCATGCCACGCCCCTAGTCCCCGAGACAATCGATGCGGAAGTTTTATGCGTACCTCCCACACCTGTAACGTTAACCGCGTCTCGACCCCGTGGAAGTAGCGCAGTTGGTAAGGTTCACAGCTGTCACGCTGCTGGTACACTTTAAAATTCTGCTCCGTATGTTTGCTTTTTTTAAATTTCATCCTGCAGAACGTATTAACTTCCTTATGTCATGTAAGATTATTCTAAAATGGTTATTTTCGCAGTTGTAATTTCATGAATAAATATGAATAAATCCATCACCACAATAAAGTTGAGTACTCCTTTTATGGTTTGTACTTAAATTCCCAACATTTGTACAACGTTCGCTTTATTGCTAGGGAGGCCACACCGATCAAATACTTTAGCTTCAAAGATAAAAGAAGTTCATAAGCTGCGCCATAAAATCTATCAAATCGAAATGAACTCCACTTTCACAACTTTAGGTTTTTTTTGTCTTTTTTTGGTTTTTTTTTCAGGCAGGCAAAAATTTTTGCAAAAATAATTCATAATGCTCCCATCTTGCTAAAGAGGAATAAAGAGATCGTTCCGAGTGAAGATCCCGTAAAAAAACATCGCTCACTTGTGCCTTCATTTAGTGCACTTGCTTTCACAGGAATGATGAAACACGCGTGGAAATCATCACAAGGAGAATCTTTTTGAATTTAAAAGTGACATGCGATCCGCATGAGTGCAGAGGGAATCCGTTAAACTTGAGTTACACGATGGATCAGTCAAATCTAAAGTCCGTAAACTCAACTAAACTCATAGGAATTACGAACAACTTAAACTGGAATGAACAAATAGAAAATGTAGTGGGGAAGGAAAGCCAAAGACTGCATTTATCGGCAGAACACTTAGAAAATCTAACAGATCTACTAGAGAAAGTGTCTGCACTACGCTTGTCCGACCTTTTTGGACTACTACTAGGCGCTCTGGGGTCCTAACTAGGTAAGATAAGCGGAGTACTCCGAGAAGGCTCAAAGAAGAGCACCACGTTTTGTATTATGGCGAAATAGGAGAGAAAGTGTCACTGACATGATACAGGAAGTGAGTCGTTTTTCGTTGCGGCGGAGTCCACCCACAAAATTTCAGTGAACTGCTTTCTCCTTCAAATCCGAAAATATTTTGTAGACTCGATCTGCTTAGGGAACAATGATTATCACAATCAAATAATGGGAAATCAGAGCTCGCACGGAAAGATATAACTGTTCGTTTATTCCGAGAGCCTTTCGAGAATAACAGAGAATTAGTCCGAAGGTGGTTTGATTAATCCTCTGCCAGGCACTTCAGTGTGGTTTGCAGAGTATCCAGGTAGATGTAGCGGTAGATGTAAAAGAAGCGTGTATTCCAGTATCCTTTCTGAAGAATCAGTGTGCCTGCAAGGAACGAAATGGGTGTGGTGTCCTACGAAATTGTATTTTGGATAGTTATATGGCAAATGCCAACAGGAATTCTTTTCTAGCACAGCAAGCGATAACGAGTAAGACGATTCTTTAATCTATTCTGTAACACATTGAACACATATTTGTAGAAATTTTAGTCCCATGATTGATTTATCAATGAAATTATATCGGCGGAAATCACCATTTTTCAACAATTTTGCATGACGTTTATTTAACAATACTCCGTATGATGAAATTGGAAAGAAAGGAAGTACGCGGGCGGGAGTTGAAACTGTTCTGCAAGAGTGACAGACAAAAGTTAAGCGCTGCGTTACTTCCCGTGATCGAAACATGACTGACGTTACAGTTGTAGGAGGTACGCATATAACTTCAAAATCGATTGTCTCGGAAACTAGGGTCCGCCGCATCAAAGGCCCCTATCCAGATAGTGAGGACAGGTCCCTCTACAACATAACGAAGACTCATCCGTGTTAATAGACCAGATAGTCCACTTGTCTGTCGCTGTCTACAGCAAGACAGACACACACACACACACACACACACACACACACACACACAGAGAGAGAGAGAGAGAGAGAGAGAGAGAGAGAGAGAGAGAGAGAAGAGAGAGGGAGAGAGAGAGAGAAAGAGAAAGAGAGAGAGGCAAAATGATACAGAGAACCTCTGAGGCGTTATGGAACGTGAGAAGAGCAACGCTACTGTGTGTCGAAGCTAGACGGTCCAATGCCTGCCACAGCGCATCACCTTCTTCGCTGATGAAGCGTTGTGACAGACGCGAATGCGTTCGACAACAAGCGAGGACCTGATTTTTGCCAAGAGCATTCGAGCTGTTGGCTTCTACAACTGCAACACTCCGTCCTATAGATAGATGACGTTTCCGGACGTAAGTTCCTTTTCTCTGGAGACCTACCACAATCCTTCAACATTTATCGGTATCGTCCTGACACACTCGCGTGCGCTTGCACGTGTATGTGTGTGTGTTTGTGTGTTGTGTGTGTGTGTGTGTGTGTGTGTGTGTGTGTGTGTGTGAGAGAGAGAGAGAGAGCGAAGAAGAGTAATCAAAAATCACACTCTAAGACTTCATAGCCTGATTCTTTTCATATAAACAAAATTAAATTTCTGCAACAAAACAAAGAATGGTAACTTGACAACAACGTACTTACACGTTCAGCTATCTACATTCCATACAATATAGCTGTGTTCCCCTATTGATGCAATATACCATTTAACACTGCTTCTTGCTCCGAGATCAATGATCTGTTGGGAACTGGATACCAAAATAAACTGCCCCTCAGCAGCAGGACACTGTCTCTCGCAAATCGCACTCAAGCAATTCTTCGTGTTCGCCGAACACCATATCTGGTCAGTTACCACATTTGCTATATACACAACTGAAAAATTCATGTATCACCCTGAAAAACGTAACTGTTGTTCTACATCTACATCTACATGTATACTCCGCTAGCCACCAAGCGGTAGGACAGAATTCGCGCCAAAGTCATATTTCTCCCCCTCTGCTCCACTCGCGGATCGCGAGGGGGAAAAACGACTGTCTGAACGCCTCGGTACGAGCTCTTATTTCTCTTATCTTTGAATGGTGATCATTGCGCGATTTGGAAGTTGGTGGTAATAATATATGCTCTACTTCCTCGGTAAGGATTGAATTTCGGAATTTAGTGAGCAGCCCCTTCCGTTTGGCGCGCCGTCCCTCTGCAAGAGTGTCCCACTTCAAACTTTCTATGAGATCTGTAACGCTCTCGCGATGGCTAAATGTACCAGGTGACGAATCTTGCCGCTCTTCTTTGGACCTTCTCAGTCTCTTGAATCAGACCCAACTCGTAAGGGTCCCATACAAACGATATAATCCAAGACTGGACGAACTAACGTATTGTAAGCTATTTCCTTTGTTGAAGGATTGCATCGCCTCAGGATTCCACCAATACACCGCAATCTAGATTTCGCCTTACCCGTTACTTGCGTTATCTGATCATTCCATTTGAGATCATTTCGAATAGTCACACCCAGATACTCGATTGATGTTGCCGCTTCCAAAGACTGATCATTTATTTTGTACTCATAGATTAATGGGGATTTTCGCCTTATTATACGCAGTAGGTTACACTTACTAATAATGAAGGGTAACTGCCAGTCATTACACCACGCATTTATTTTCTGCAAATCCTCATTGATTTGTTTACAACTTTCGTGTGATACTACTTTCCTGTAGACTACAGCATCATCGGCAAACAGTCTAAGGCCGCTGTCAATACCATCAACCAGATCGTTTATGTAAATCGTAAAAAGCAGAGGACCTATTACGCTGCCCTGGGGCACACCTGAAGTTACTTTCGTTTCTGTTGAAGTTACCCCGTTGAGGACGACATACTGCTCCCTGTCTGTTAGAAAACATTCTATGCACCCGCTATGTCATTGGACAGACCGTAAGCGCGCACTTTTTGTAGCAAGCGACAGTGCGGAACTGCGTAGAACACCTTTAGAAAGTCGAGAAATATGACATCAACCTGGGTACCAGTATCTAGAGCCTGTTGTAAATCATGCGCAAAGAGGGCCAGCTGTGTCTGGCATGACCGCTGTTTCCTAAAACCTTGCTAGTTTCTGCAGATACGTTTTCAAGTCATTTGGATCATGTAAATGAGTTAGAAAGGGATTCATTCTCTCAACAGTTGTATTGAACATCTACTGAAGGATTATCATGAGAAAGAGTTTTCGTTGCTGGAATGATGGTATAAGGGACTGGTGGGAGAAGAATTAATAAATTAAAATTCGTTGATGAATCACGCTGTGTGCAGAATAAGTGGATATAGAGAAATACAGATTATATTTAAGAGAGAATGTCAGGTTGCCAGTGAATAATAAAAGAACAAGATCGCGATAACAGATCGGTGTGAGTCACTACCAACTACTGACGTCTATCAGAAGATGAATAAACTGATCACTTTGTATGCCAGTGGTCAGTGGTTCAGAAAGATGGCGCCTCTACGTAGGAAATGGGGCATGGAATTGTTTTGGATGGTGATGCATCGAAGCTGACAGTGATTTGGATACACCGAGCCCTAAAACAAAACATGCAAAATTGAGAATGTTAAAATCTCTCGTGTACTTTACCTTTATAGGACCTAAACGTGGACAATAACTGAAGAGGGCCAGAAGAGAACTGCTTTTGAGTTGTGGTCATGCAGAAGGTTCTTGACAATATTAACGAACCAACTAATCGTCAAGAGATCACATTGAAGAAGAGATTGTGCGCTATTTCTATGCAGAGAATCCAGCAGTTCCTTGGTGACGAACTTGACGTGAGAAGGACCCTGCGAAAAGATGAGCAGGCAGGGTAAAGTTAAATGGAAAAGATGGATGGATCACATAAAGGTGAAGACAAACTAAACATAAGGGCAGCTACTTAGAGGTGCAGAAGACTGGGTACTCTAGAGATCGACTTTTAAGAGGATCGTGTGTTGAGTCACCAACTTTCAGTTATGTTCGTATAAAAGACGATTGATATTAGTTAATACCAGCACAGAGATAACAGAGCAGTGGTTTTGTTACCTTACTTGTAATTAGCTGTTTATTCTATAAGCATTCTCTCTGTCCGGTAGCCGTGTTCCAAGCTACTCCATAATTTCCGATTTTTTTACCAATCTTCAATATTACACGTTTCCGCAAATTAAAAGCACAGTATCTTTATTCAGCTCCAAAAATTAGGAGAAAAAGAAAACAAAAGTAAAACATGTAAACAGGTGTAATAGAACCAAGCACATCGAGCTCTCTAACCGTGCATTCAGTTTATTCCAGTAACTGGAGACCGCCGTTACGCAGATACTTGTCGTATGTGGGACTGTAATGTTCGGAAATTCTTACTCAAAGAAGTCCATTTACGACATAAAATATGCAAAAAACGAAACTTTTGAATTCCTAGTCGATTTACCCTGCATCGAGAATCTGTGCATTGAACGAATGCTTCTATCGATCTCCTGCCTCAGGAGCCGTACAGGTGGAAAGTTTCAGATAAATCTCGAAGAAAGTTACATGGAAATTGCCTGGTCATTTTGTAGTCTTAGAGGAAGGTTTCAACTTGTCAGATGTGGACTAGGAATTTCAAATTAGTGGGGCGGATTGTAGAATAGGGACTCACATGAAATTTTTCTAAGTACTTTTAGTGGTTATCTGAAGATTATCTTGAGGAATTAACCAGAGAAACGTTTAGTGAGGACGACATTTTATATCTCCTGGTTACGATACAGGAGCCAACTTTTCGATTCACTAAGCGTAGGGTAGGATATCAGTGATCACTACGTGTATATAGTGAACTCAGAATTGTCTTCTGTAACTTGCTACGACATATAGATTACTAACGAGATTACTCGACCTAGCGAGGCGATACTATCGTACAGTCAAATCAAACAGCGAAAGATTATGAGATTAATGGAATGATTTGCGATGGGAATACGTTAAGTAGAGGATTAAGACATGAAATGGTTACTTTCGTGACCGTGCCTTCTACACAAATTACAAATCTCAGGGTTGATTTGACTGAGTGTGGACATGACTCAAATATGAAGGGGAAGGTGGGGGGATGAACTATCTCACCATTCTTCGTAGTCATTTGTTGTGATGGCGACGGTGAGTCGGCTGTTCTCTTCATTGTCCCACGGCTTTAGGAGAGGCCCCAGAAGGGTCTCCTCCGCCTTGATTTCTCGGCATGTCTTGTTTAGCTGAAGCATTGTTGTCACTGTATCCAGGAGCGAATGTTACGAAAGGGAACAGTAAAGCTCAGCCCAGGGTTTCATACCCGAGCCCTGGACCATAAAGATTCGTCAATTTAACATTGAACTGGAAAGGAAAAATGTACAAAGTGATGTTAGAATGGTTTAATGACCAGAATCCAAGTCAACAGACTAAGTAGGCGATGGGCGGAGGTGCTACCTTACTGATTGCCCGTCTACTTCCTCATCACTCCCCTTAGCTCACAAGTTCCTAGAATTTTACCTCCTCTCGGTATTTTCAATGGAAGACTAAATCTTCAGGGCCACCCAGTGACTGATCATAATTTCTTGAGCACGGTTCCCGGTCCAAGGTAGGGATTTCCTATCTTGTGTGGGCTACAGTGGTACTTGGGAACTGGCGTCTTTCTCATGTGTTCGCTGTCAAAGATGTTTCCAGAGCTGGGCGCAAATTTTTCCGATATTCTTCCCGATTCCTTAGTTGCTGTGAAAGCAGCCACACAACAATACTTTACAATGACTCTCTCTGCACCAGACCTGGACAGTCTTATTGACTGCCCTTCATCTAAGAAACTGCTGGGTTTCTTGATATATATGAAACCTTCTTACCGTCTAACTGCCAGCAGACTGATTCTTCATCCGAAGTTCCATAATTCCACACATTTTCCTGTGTGGGTTCTTGGTGCTTTTGTGTTCTATACCTGCACGGGTCCTTGAACTATCAGTACATTTCTTACTTTTCGTCTATGCTCTTGACGCTTTTATGTCTGTCCTCCATCACAACTTCTGCAGCGCTCCACAAATTGTCGTCTGTTTTACATCGTCCACCAGACTCTTCGGAAGATGTCTATTCTTAAGTGAGCCGGGGGCATCCGAAAACCTATCCCCTGCGTAGGTGCAAAATGTCCTTACAACCGCGCCTATGATGGTTGCTGTATGATGTCTCACTTTTCCTCGTAGGTATTTCAGACGTCAACAGAATGGGAAAGAAAAATAGGAAGATAATTCTGCTTAGTAAGAGTGAAGAAAGAGCGTTCAGATTACTTGTGTAGTGAACACGAAATATTCATCTGTAAGATCGAAATTAATGAGTATAAATGGAAAAATTTTAAGAGAATGGTAAAATGTGCCCGTCTCGTGGGCAAATTTTTGAGGATTGAGGAAGAGCCACCGTGGAGCAACAATCATTCTAGAAAGCTGCTCCATAAGGAGAGCTTCATCGAAGATTTAAACCTATCAAAAGCCTCCCAGACTGACAAAAACTGAACAGAGCCAAAAGTAGCTTAAGGAGAGCAATGTGCGAAGTGTTCAACGAATTATAAAATAAAATTATGCTGCAGTCATTCAGTAACACACATAGATATAAGTTCTGTGATTTGAAGATGCCGCTCGGGGTAGCTTCTCGGTCTGGGGAGCTTTGTAACGGTTGGCGCAGCTCTCCCGTCGGAGGTTCGAGTCCTCCCTCGGGCATGGGTGTGTGTGTTGTTCTTAGCGTAAGATAGTTCAAGTTCGATTAATTAGTGTGAGAACGAGAAGGGGGTGTCTCAGCGTGTTGTTTTGGGTAGTGCTGTTTTATCGAAGTTATGTTATAAATATCGTAGGACAGTGTCCGAATAGCCCAGATACTTTTGCTACACATGTGGAACTTATGTAATAAGTAGAAGACATCTGAAAAGAACAGAAATCATATTTTCCTACCATATACGTCTACACCTACATTGATAAACAGCAAGCCAACGTATGGTGCGTGGCAGAGAGTACGTGTGTCACTACTGGCCATTTCCTTTTCTGTTCCACTCGGAAATGGAGCGAAGGAGAAACGACTCTCAGTATGCCTTCGCATGAGCCCTCATTTCTCTAATCTTCGTGGACCTTACCCGAAATGTCCACTGGTGGCAGTAGAACTGTTATGCTATGAGCCTCAAATGGAAAGTATTGTTTCGATATCGATGTCGTAGATCACAGCTAGACATTTATGTGTCATACAGGCATAGAACAGTTAAGGAGGTAGAGTGAAGGTAAAATGAAGTGTTTGAACTTCCCTGTTCCCATGGTATGGTAAGAACAGAAGAAGCTCGTCGATGATTGTTACTACTGGATGACGAAGGTAAAGGGACACAACAAAAGAAACATGAACAAAATCTTCTGTCAGAACTTACATTCGACGATTAGAACGGGCCATAGCGTTTCAGAGCTTCTGATCCCCTCTCCACCAACATCATGGACTACATTTCAATTTCCATACCCGGAGGTAAGTCATGAAAGTAGTGAATGGGACTATTCCAAGTGTGGTACCGATAGTAACCCAAACCCTCTTTCTTAAACTGAACTTAATCACTTTACAAAAGACTTGGGACTCTCAAAAGACGCTGCATAGCGTCTAGGATCACGTCTCTGCGAAAATAGTTTACATCGAGACGATACATAATATACAATTCAGAGAAATATTAGCAAACACTTAGGGGTATTTTTTGTTCAAAACGGTTTAATGGTGTTCTGCAAAGAAATCGCCAGATTATGGGAGCACATAAGTATGACAGTAAGCAGTGGCGGTTATTTATAGATTCTGCAATGTGAAGTTTTAAACAATCTATCTAAACAGTCTATCATCAGTTCAATTAGCGCATTGAGAGTCATACAGAACCATGAAAGTACACTTGCAAAATGTGAAGTATGAAGAACACCAGTAGCTTGTATGCGGGATCTTTCGAGTGGTTGCCTTTCTTCGTGACCAGCAAAGGTGACGCACCAAGGTGTCTTGCCGCATGTGCGATTGGGACAGTAGAGCGTATCAATAACATTTTAGTAGGAGAGAGTGGCCTAAAAACAGGATCGAAGAACATTGTGGATGAGCATTTGGTTAATGGAGATCAAAATTCATTGCCTCTGCTGCATTACATTAGGAGTTGCGGAGTTATATGTGAAAGCATTGGAGGAAATAGGAAACTTGTTTCCAGTACCTGTGTAATTGCGAAGTTCAAAGAAGGGACGTTTGTTGGACTGGATACCCATAATTTTATGCCTGATGAGCAGCTTGATAGCACAGTGACGGAAAAAGAACAGCAACACAGTGTTTGCCCGCCGGCTAGCAGCGCGGTCTAACGCGCTGCTTCCCGAGCGGGAAGGCGTGCCGGTCAGCGGCAGGAATCCACCCGGCGGACTAGTGTTGAGGTACGGTGTGCCGGCCAGCCTTTCGATGGTTTTTAAGGCGGTTTTCCTTCTGCCTTGGCGAATGCGGCTGGTTCCCCTTGTTCCGCCTCAGTTACACTACGTCGGCGATTGCTGCGCAAAAACTGTCTCCACGTACGTGTACACCGTAATTACTGTACTACGCAAACATTTGGGACTACACTCGTCTGGTATGAAACATTCCCGAGGGGCTCCACTGGGGGCCGAACGGCACAATAATGCTGGGTTCTTTGTGGGGTGGCGGTGGCGTGGGTGGTCTGCTGTGGCCTGTTGTGGGGTTGTGAACCACTTTGGGCTACGGCGGCAGGAAACATCTCAGTCATTTCTTGGTCCCCAGTTCCATATACAATATATATATATATATATACAAGACAGAATATTAAAAAAAAAGTGGTGTGCATCGTTTGCTTGCATAATATAGCAGCCCAGTTCCAAGTAAATAGTGGGAGATAAACCACAGTCGTTTCAACAGGATGGGTGCAAAGTCTCCATAAAACTACATTTTATTATTTTACAGCTAGGCAGCTTTCAGGATAATTTGGCTGACGCATCAGAGGAACGTGGATGACTGCTCCACCAGGAATTTAATACACTGCAAAATATTTATCAAAACGTTTGGGAAATAATCACAATGTCGGATTACGGTCGGTGTATCACACGTGAAGCAGAAGTGATACACAAAAGGAGGGACATTAGCTGTTCAACAATGGCCAAATGTAAACGGAATGTAATCGTCCAAATCACCATTTTCGATTGTTGTAATTTATATTTCTCTTACGTTAGTTATGCTCATCATTTTATTGTTCGATTTGGATTTCAATTTCCTGTAATTGCTTTCCGATTTCATTAGGTGCAGGTTTCAGTGGTGGTGAGATGATGATGATAACAATAATGATGATTGTGATGATGATGATGATGATGATGCAAAAACCTGACGTGCTGTACAGTAACATACTTCAGATTCGTCATTAATAGATTTAGTCAAGAATCCATACTTTTATACAGGCTCCAGACAAAAGTAAAAATATGTTGACCCGTGTGATCAATCGACAAATGGGTTTACAGTGAAAATTGTTAATGAATTGTATATAATATTTCGTCTCTTTTTCCATACAATGTCCACCAATTTACTGCCACTTGTAACATATTCCTGTGGGAATTTTTATTCCCTCAGTGAAGATTTCTTTACCTTGAGTTCTGTATTTTTATTTACCTCTTCGTTGGCACTGAAGCTGATGCCATGAAAAACATCTTTCGTCAGGTCAGATAGATAAAAGTCCGAAGAAGCAATGTCAGGGCGATAAGGAGGATAAGAGAGGACCTCTTAACCCGCTTTGATAATTGGATCTATGTCTAGTTTTGCGCCATATCAGGTCGAGTGATGTCTTCAAGACGAAGCACACGTTTCCTCTGCCATCCAGGACATTCCGGCTTCCGCGCCGGCTTGACTTCGTTCTCAGTGTCGTTTGAGAAGCACAAGCTGTCCAAAAGATGGTTAAAAGGATCTTATTAGCCAATAGCTGCGTTCTGAATTTCGTACAGACTGACTGCATGCTTTGACGCTGGAGTCCGGTTCTAAATGATGCATTCAGGCCTCTTCAAGGGTGAAACTCATATCCAAGAACGCATCACCATCACAGCTTAAATGACTTTTCAGATCGGTGGTACTGTGAAATCCGCGTCCTATGTGATGAATGGTAAGCTTCCGGGAATCCACCTTGAACAAGTCTTGGGGCAGTTCAGTTTGTTTTGGAGAGTGCAACGAGTTGAGTCAATACTCACGAGACATTTTTCAGCAGTTTGTTCAGCTGTAGGTCCCCGACCTTCCGAGATAAGTGAATCAGCACGAGCACAGAATGCCCAGGTCGATACTGCTTCTGGACGCCGGGAGAGGTGGCCGCCGGCTGCGCCTTCGCAGTCACTTTTAAACTTTTCCGCCCTCTCTTAGACTCTCTTGCAGTCCATGATATTGCTGAGATATTGGCTGCTCAGCCAAGAGAGTGTTTTTGACAGTTACGTATTTACCGAAAGTGAAAATAAGAACACACAGCACAGTTCTTCAAAAGTACTTTTTTCGAGCGGACACGCCATTGTGACTAAGAAATTATGCGCTATATTTTCGTAAATATTGGTCAATCAAATAACTAACACTCTTCGCAGAAGCACTATTCGTTGTCTTCAATCTATGGTTCTCTGTTTAATTACTGAATGACCCTCCTATCTTCTGTTTCGGCAGATAATACGTAGAAAGCAGACGCTTGGTGAGTATAACAGCTTCGAAACGGAGGATGATGAAGAGAGAATGTCATCATGCTAAATGCATTATTCCAAAACTATTTCACTGAGGAATATCGTAATGCGGTTTCTTCTCTGAATCATTGGTCAACCTCCAAAATGGTAAATTTCGAAATACGTTACAGCGGCATCAAGCTAAAATTCTCAACACCGGAAAGCCAACTGACCCTGAAAATAATACTTACACAACATTCAACAGCAGTGTACAGTACGTTCCAGGAGGATAAAAGTTTTGCTAGTGATTTTCTCCTAAATTTCCCAATACCAAATGATCTTTTGATGGGCTCAATTTCGAAATTTCATTTCTTGAGGCAATAAATGAAAATGTAATTATATCAGTTGTTTTTTTAAGGTATATTCCTCATTATCATCAACACTGTTACCGGCATCAGCAATCAAGCATACCGGTCCGACTACCTGAAAAGTGGTAACGACGGGTTATTAAAGACCTGTTTGTTAACTTTCTTGTGAGGTTAAAACATAAAACGACCCATTAATAAATCTTTGGACTCATCAGTCTGTGTTATTTTGTTTGGATATGAGTGGGTCAAAAGCAAAGTGATAACTGTGACATTTTTGAAGAAAATGAGATAAGTGCCCATATGTGTTCTAGAACACTAATTCTGTTGTGAGGAGCCGGCCGCGGTGGTCTAGCGGTTCTAGGCGCTCAGTCCGGAACCGCGGGACAGCTACGGTCGCAGGTTCGAATCCTGCCTCGGGCATGGATGTGTGTGATGTCCTTAGGTTAGTTAGGTTTAATTAGTTCTAAGTTCTAGGCAACTGATGACCTCAGAAGTTAAGTCGCATAGTGCTCAGAGCCATTTTGTTGTGAGGAAAAGTAATATACGTGATGTTCCGTTCATAGCAGCACTCTGGTGTTCGAATACATGTACTACTTCGACTCTGAGGTTTTGGCTCCAAGGAAAAGTAACACAAGAGCCTGGTTTACGTTCGTTGCGTTGTTCCTTGTTCCTGTTCGTGCATTTATTTGCCATAATGAACCAAGGTGAGTTATTGTTGATTTAATTATACGAGGTTAGTGTCTTATAGAGTGAACTTATTTGGTAAATATCTTGTGAATATTTAGGAAAATCGGTACAATGATGCAAGTTTGTTTTGTGTGATAATGTGCGAGGTTATGATTCAATTTTGGACAATGTTTCGTGATGTATTGTGTACATTTGCGTATTAAATGCAGGAAATGCGTACTTCTCCTAAAATAATCTGCAGTTATAAGGGAAAAGCGTACTTCTCCTATGAAATAGTGATAGTTTTATCAGATTGTGATGTACGCTAAATTGTGATATTACATGAGTTATTGTGTAATTAAATATCAGATAAAAATGACGCAAAGGTGTTTGTGTTATTTAGATGAGTCCAGTTCCGATCCTTCACATGTATCTGCCGATGATAGCGACTTCAGGCCATCGTATTATGATTGTATTGATAGTGAAAATGAATCGCTAGTAAAATCGGCATCATCTCAATCTTCAGACATTGAGCATTCTAGAAGAGTTTGGTAGCAGAACTTTCTGGGCCAGAAGAAACCTAATCTTCTGCTAATGGTACTTCACCAACTGATGAGAATTCTAATAGAAGGGGAAGAAAATGCTTACGAATCCAGCTAAAAGTAGACCTGAGGTCGCAAAACGCCTGCTAAATGCTGGGAAATCCAATGCTGGACACAGAGGAATAGACCATCAAGCGAAATGTGTAAGACCATTCCATCGCAAGTGTCGGTATCAATGTAAAAGCAATTTTTCAGAGAGGAAGCGTGAAGAGCTATTTATTGCATATTCGGCACTTGGGTCATGTAAATTACAAACTGTTTTCCTCGGAGGTTTCTTTGAACTGAAGGAACCAAAGCGAAGAAGGGGAAAGTCGCAAAAGGGAAACTTAGTAATGTTATAAAACTTAATGGTGTACTCGTTTGTAAAGAGTTTCATCTAAAGACATTTGATATATCAAATGAACGCTGCAGTAGAGTCATGTCCAATAAATCCATCAACGGAGTATCACCGAAGGACCAGAGGGGCCAAAGTGCAGCATCAAACAAAATACCTGCTGCTAAAATACAGATTGTTGAAGAAAATATTCAGTCATTTCCCACTTTCATCCCACATTACAGCAGGATTCAGAAACCTAATAAAAAATAACTCCCTGAAGGCCTCAGTATTTCTATAATGTACCAACTTCACAAAGATATGTGAGTGGAAAGAAATGAAGACCCTGTGAAGGAATGAACAAATCGGCATGTTTTCAACACCCGTTTTAATTTGGGTTTTCATCGTCCTAGTACTGATACATGGAACAAATGTTACAAGTATAACAATTTGTTACGCAGCTATGATCGTAATAGTGATGAATCAAAAGAAGTGAAGCGAGAACAGATGCTCCGTCAGCGCAAGTCTGAACGTGCACGCCAAGAAAAGAAATCTGTCAAAGAATGAGCATCAAACCAGAATAATGTTGTGGTGATGTGTTTTGATTTAGAAACAACTTTGCCATGTCCACACATTTCCACTAACAAGTGGACTTACAATCTTGACATTCATAACATAGTGTCTGACAAGGCCAATATGTATATGTGGGATGAAAGCACTATTCGTAGGGGTTCACAGGAAATCAGTTCCTGCTTTTTGAAGTTTGTAAAATCTTAGGATTGTGACGTTAGCACATCATAGCTTATTCACATTGTTGTTCTGGACAAAATCTCAGTCTAAATATTGTCAAATACTGAATGCATATCCTTTCTCACACACATATCGAAACAGTCCACCAGAAATCCTTAGAAACTGGGCACACCTTCAACGAGTGTGATCAACATTTTGGTATTATTGAGGAACGCAAGATGAATGAAACTCTTGTGTACGTGCCTCAGGATTGGGTAGACGTCATTAGAAGTTCAAGCAAACAATTCACAGATACCAGAATGAACCAGGCAGATTTTGAAGCTATCGCTAACATGAAAATCTTGACCGAGGCATCTGTTCCAGGAGATAGCGAAGGGAATGCATTTGCTTGGCGCTCAATTGGACGGATTCACGTACAAAAGGAATGTCCATTCATCATGTGTTTTAAGATTTCTTACAATAAGGATGTTAAATTTGCTACAGCTGACTTCTCCAAACCACTTCGTGGGAGATCCCCACAGATTACACTGAATATAATGTACAATAATCAGCTACCCATAATGTTTGCAAGTGGAAGAACCTGCAACAGCTGAAATGCTTCATTTCCCCTATTCCCCACGCTTTCTTTGATAATCTGAAATATGAGGAACAATGTTAAAGTAAAAGAAGCTCAGCATATCGAGGATGACGAGGAGAGATGGGACGACATGGAGAGGCAGAACGTCGTCATGATGAAGAAGAATGTGTTGGTAGGACTAGGGAAGTAACAACAGGCACAGAAGATTTAACAAATGGCTCTGAGCGCTATGGTACTTAACATCTGAGGTCATCAGTCTCCTGGAACTTAGAACTACTGAAACCCAACTAACCTAAGGACATCACACACATCCATGCCCGAGGCAGGATTCGAACCTGTGACCGTAGCGGTTGCACGGTTCCTTAATGAAGTACCTAGAACCGCTCGGCCACACCGGCCGGGCGAAGATTTAACAGATGGTGCTAGTTTAATCATGGACATGACTACGACTAAAATGTTACGATATGTTATTTAAAATGTTTAAAAGTGTAGTAGTTACGACATAATAAAATTATTAATGTGTTCATGTGCACCTGTATTACTTTTCCGCTGAACCTCTCCCATATCAAAATAATATAAGTGACTTTAGGCCGTTTGTTCACCCAGAATGGTGGTATAAACTTGTGTCATCTTTTGTCTGCAAAACACCTAAATTCTATAATGTATCTCTGTAAAGCTACAATGTTGTGGCCTCGAAACTGATGTTCTTATAACCAGGTGAACTTCAAAGCTATTTACCTCAAAAATACCTGAATTGTACTTATATCGCTTTGCCTCCGACGCCTCATAGGTGTAAACGCTTCTTGTTGCACATTCAGAGTAATATTTGCTTTCCTGTACAAATAGAGCCATTTAATTCATATGAGCAAACTAATAACAAGAATATTCAATGTGCTTAGATACATAAGGAGACACAAAAAAGGATGCTACAAAATTCCTAATATATTAGACGCATCTATTTTGACTCATTGGTGTGTGCGTGTGTGTGTGTGTGTGTGTGTGTGTGTGTGTGTGTGTGTGTCTTTGTGCGTATGTGTGTGGGCGTGAATGTAGCGTGGGGAATGTAATGTAATAATCATACACAAATAATCACTGAGAAATGACAGTTCGCGTTGTAAGCGCTTAATACTTTATTTCTTCCAAGTTAATCTGCATTTTACCTACTCTATTACTTCGAATTTATACCTCGGCGCCGCTTATTTCTTTTCATTTTTTTCTCCTTTCAAAATACGTAAATTTTTTCTGCTATTCCTGTAGCCCAAACTTACACTTACGCGGATGTAGGATTTCGGTTGCTGTGTTGTTACTGTGGGCTTCAGTTTGAACACTACTTTCATAAGCTCTCCACAATGGTCTGTCCCGTGAGAGCCTCTTTATCTATGCTTAACTACCGCAAGCCATATTCAAATGACTTGCTTTCTGTATCTGAGTCATAATCTTTCTCTACGATTTCTCTCTCCCCGCCTCCAAACTTTCTTCCATTAACAAACTCACAATTGCTTTGTAGTAATTGGGCGAAGCTACTTTCGTCTGGTCACAACTGCGGTTTCTTACATTGCTCTGGAAGAAGGGTCATCGAAGTAGAACATATGAGATTTAAGTTTATGTAATTACGTAACTGAAGAAAAGAATTACTTAACTTTGACAAACATCTGCCCCACACGATTGTATAAGGTACAACTGCCATTGACTATGAGAGCATCAGGTGATGCACAAATTACCAGATTGTTCTCTTTGGGGAAAATGTTCTACATTCGTGATAATACAGGTCCATCTGAAACTTCAACCACTCGTTGGCCCTCTACCTTGTTGCTGCCTACCGTATTTGACGTCTCGAACTTGGCTGAGCTCTTCAATGCTCGGCACTGTATTGACCTCAGCGTGAGGGCGCTGCTGTGGTGAGAAAGAAGGCGTAGTCATCGGGAGCGCCTGCCATTTCTCGTTGCAGACTGCACCGAGACCTCACTAACGTCTGTGGTATCGATAAGCGTTTCCGACTTTGGTGTTACGCCATCGTGTCTGGACAGTGCTGCAACCTTGATGCTTCAAGATGTGTCCTATCAACAGATCCCTTCTTTTAGTAAATATGAAATGTATGTTCCTTCTAGAAACCCTCAACTCATAGAAGGTTATACCTGTACATAGACTTGAAAATAGCGGAATTAATGGAGCTATGTTCCGTCTGTACAGGTTTATCATAATCTCTGTTACTAACGCTTATTTTCGAAAATTGAGGCTTATATCGTAAGAGTTTATTTTCCGAAATTTGTTGGTGTTAAGTGGGGATGTAACGGAAAATGAAACATTTATTTAAAAAATCAATACAGCCACATTTATTAAAGCACAAATCTAAAATTTTGCTTGTGTAATGCAAAACAGCAGTTTTAACGAAAAAAATAATAAAATGTGGAGGATTAATATTTTACCAGAAATTTGAATTTTTGCTGTTTTACTGTCTTTTTTATAAGAATCCATAACTAAAATTCTGATCCTGTAAATTTGAAAATTTTATTGTAGTGTCCCGAAGATGCTATAAGACCACTGAACTACAGTTATTAATTTATGGTACAAACTGTATCATTAACAGAGTTTTTTAAATTTAGCACATCCGAAATTAGCTTTTCATCTACATACAATAACCTAATAATCAGAAGGTAATTACAGGATCTCGTATTTTTTAGTTCCAGGGAGACAGCAACATGTTGCGACTGTTCCTGAAAATTTCATAGCATTAGCGTATGAACATTTTGAGAAAAGCATTCTAATAACCTAAAAAATTTAAAACAGAGTAAATGAGGTTCAAAAATCTGCTTCTCATACTCCTCAATACTAAAATTCTCTATACTGATTCTCCTCGTCCTCCATGTTTCACTTCTCTCCTCTTCGAATCTGTCTGGCCCATATTTGCAGGTAATACATTCAACTGTTAGCTTTCTTCACATTGCTCTCGTCGATGGTGTAAAATGCTTTTGTTGTGAACACATCTGGATCCATACTAACTCCCTTCAGCACTTCGACTCTGCCATTACTTCCGTTATGGTAACATAAAAATGCATCATAGACACCTATTTTTAGTACTACAAGTCCACAGAATGTCCTTTTTGAGCATATAATTCAAATTAATTTATTGAGACTTTGATTTGCATGTTGTGTCTTCCCATAAAGACACTTCCTCAATAAATTAAGGCTTTCAAGAAACCTCAATATGGGCTTAATTTCAATCGCAACAGGTTCTGTCAAGGAGTGTTAATGTGAACAAGTCTTATTTCTGTTGTTGATCTTACGCCAATGGTCCTTCGAACACAGATTGTGCATTGGTGTTTGGTCAATGGATAGTTTGTGGGAAAAAATTGCCCACACAGCACACCTCATTACCTCTCTCATAAATTAACTGAAGAGACTTTCAGAGTAAGCCTGTCTTTTCCTCCTAGTAGTTTTCCACCCTCAAGTACTTCACTTTTCTTTTCTTTCAGCAAGCAACGAAGCCTACCACCCAGCGTCTTTTGGATGTGGCGAACACATTCCAACTTTTCTATTGTTGTATTGTATGAATTTTTATCTGTTACAGCTTTGAACGAAGAGGAGTCCCCATCACCAAGGTATTTAATATATCTAACACCATACTGGTCCTCAGATCTGGTGGACATCCTCAAAACTGTAGCAGCCTCCATGCCCCACTTAAGCCACTACAATTTTTAGAGCATGCTACTGCATGCCTCTCTAGCCACAGTTTCTGTCCCAATTGTTGGATATTTTCCTTGTTACACACTGGTAGCAGTATTTAGACATACTTTCTGCGTCTGAAACTACATCTGAATCAATACCGATAACGTATTGAACTCCATTTAGATATGTATGATCCCTTTTCATCCAGGACCCATCTACAGACACAAACAGGACAGTAACATTTGTAGGAGATTCACTCACATGAATATCTAACCCAGGATCTATTTCTTTTTGGTTTATTTGCACCAATTTATCCATTGCTTTGTTCATAGAAATGTTGACACTATCGCACGCAGCATAGACATTTATTTATTTATTCTTTCAAACCTTGCACAAGGTGGAAGCATGTTCAGAAAACCACACATTAAATTACATCTTTCTCTGCCTTGTACAAGGCATCTCAGAGTAAATGCTAACCTAAAATTGCTTTAATAGGTACCAGTATCAGTTTTCTTGGAGGAGGAAAATTAAAATTCATAGCCACACGAATAACAAATTAATTTAAAAGCAGAAACTATTTCCGCTCTTCTCTCTTCAGCAATAATCATGCATTCCATATGTTTACAGCTAACATATGAACATGAAAACGTTATAGCCTGGTAGAGAAGCTCTAATCAGTAAGTTTGAATCCAGTGAAATCCATATCAAAATCATTCAGGCACCTGTACAATACTCCTGTCCCAGGTTTCCATGCTGAAGCTGAGAGCTTATGTTCTTCATATCGAGCTGCTTCCTCTTTTTTGTTGTTAAACCGATTTCATGAAACCTTCGTTTCCTAAACACAATTTTTCCACCATCCATTATGCATAAACCTTGACGTCCACGTAAAGGTATGCAAATTCAACGTTCCACCTACTAATATGTGTCAGTATTGTCATTTCTAAAGGTGCTATCACTGTAAAATTTACACGCAACATAGATTAAACTGTGTAGATCAAGAAAATAATATTTTAGAAAAATCAATATTTTGGACCAAAATCCACTACATCCTCCCTGAAGAGGTCCATAATTATGGTACGAGGGTCACCCTCCAAACTATTCTGTAACTTTGCATTAATAAGCTGTGACAGCAGATGACTGACGCAGGTGCCTTTGCTAACCGCACGACATCGCCTGCAGCGTCTCTCTTCGGCTCATGACTATATCGATTGGACGCTAGATGACTGGAAAACAGTGGACTGCTCAGACGAATCCCGATTTCATTTGGTAAGAAGTGGTGGTAAGGCTCGAGTTTGACGCAGACCTCTGTAATAAATGGACGCAAGTTGTGAACAACGCACTGTGTAAGCTGCTTGCAGCTCCACAATGGTTTTAGCTGTGTTTATGTAGAATAGACTGTGTCCTCTGATACAACTGAACCAGTAATTGACTAGAAATGGCTATGTTCGGCTACTTGGAGACCATTTGCAGCCATTCATTGGCTTCTTGTTCCCAAGCAATGATGGCGTATCACGGTGATACAACTACTTGCGATATGTTTAAAGAACATTCTGGACAGTTGAAGCGAACTATTTTGGCACGCAAGTCACCGGAGATGAATCCAAATGACAATTATTCGAGAGCTCGGCTTGTGCACAAAAACCTACACTGGAAAAACTTTCACAATTATGAACGGCTATCGAGGCAGCATAGCTCAATATTTCTGCGTGGGACTTTCAACGAGTTAATGAGTCCATGCAACGTCGAGGTGCTTCGCTACGCCGGGTCAGTAGAGGTCCGGTAAGGTATTAGGAGGTATCCCACGACTTTTTTCATCACATTGTACACAGAATCCGTGTAATGAACTAAAATTCGCTTTCTGTAGCCTAACACCTATTCACAATTAATATAGATCACAACAATCACTCGGAACATATTGACGACCAGTAGGATTTCTCAGCATCACGAATCTCATCATCTCTCTTACAATTGTCGTCAAATGAGTACAAGTAATTGAAAGTATTTCTGCTGAAAATAGATTCTACTGAAGACTGAATGTGTCTAGTAAAGGGACACCTCAGGACACAAAAGGAATAATGTCGGAAATGGCTCTAGCATCAAAATAATGAAAAGCAAACTTTGAAAAGATTATAACAAAATGGTTCAAATGGCTCTGAGCACTATGGGACTTAACTTTTGAGGTCATCTGCCCCCTTGAACTTAGAACTACTTAAACGTAACTAACCTAAGAACATCACACACATCCATGCCCGAGCCAGGATTCGAACCTGCGACCGTAGCGGTTGCGCCCTTCCAGACTGAAGCGCCTAGAACCGCTTGGCCACGTCGGCCGGCAAAAGTTTATAACAACTTTGTATTATTGTTCAATAAACGGATGAGAAACTCCAGTAGAAACGTTGTATTTTCACTTCAATGGACCGTACGGAATACAAATCGACGAGGTATTATAATCGGAACAAAAAGGAACACCATAAAATTTAAATTATCATAGTACGAATCCTCACATCTGCATTATTTTCGAAACTATTATTTTAGAAATATATGATTCACTCCCTTTGAGTTAATTGTTTCCAATGACGTTTGTTTAGTTTAATATCTACAAAACATTTAGATTTGCTTATGGCATTTTGCACTGAGTGCTACTGGGGTCAACATGACCCCAATTAAATGTCGTTTTGTGTCTTGAATGTGAAAATAATGATAGTACCATGATGTTATTTGCTTTCTTATTTTAGTTCATTGAAGTACCGCCAATTGATCAAGTGTAAATCCCAGTGGTACTCAGTGATACAGTACACCAATGTGGTAGTGGAAGGGTCGCATAAGTAGAACAGTAATGTACACCATAGTTCATATTCACGAATGCATAAATATAGTGCCGATATTGATTCTTGAACAGGGAGCCAGCCTCCTGCTTTGAACAGTGGATTTAAAGTTGTACATTATTAAGTTACATATATAGCTCTGAAAATTCTGCGAATGTAATATTACAACAAAGCGCACATTCACGGAACAATCCCGCCATAAAATCCAGCATGTTGCAGCATAGAAATGGCCATCAATATGAGACATCAAAGTAATCGTATTAGAGCGGACAATGCCCTCGTGATGCTTTTATTCCGAACGATCCCGGAAAAACAGGTGCGCTTTGTCTGGCAGTCTACACGAACATGCTGCGCCAAGCTTTGCCGTGCTAACATCGCATTGGTCAGACACATACCATTCGCAATTATAGGAAATAGATGTTCATTTTGTTATATAGCCATAGGCTGTGGCACTCGTAGGAAAAAAAACCGTCTATAGGGTGTTTTTACACCACACAAGCGACTAATAACGCGTATAAACATAATAAAATTTGTAAGACGTTTTCTAATGGACGACACTACATCACACTTCCTAGTGTGGCCCACAGCTCGCTTGAAATGATTTCCTCCAGCATAGTGAGTCCCTCCACATATTAAATTATGCGATGAGCTGAACTGAATGGTGAGTGAATAGTTCCTTCCATCATTACGTATTTTATTCAAATATTGCTAGTAAACAGTTTGTTTGGAGAGAATTTGTTGCCCATCTTGCTCTGTTCTTTTGTTATACACGGAATAAAACAGCCAACAAAAATGAGGTTGATGCTGTGCTTCTTGAATTCCACAATTCCTTCTACACAGCTCTACACCGTCACCTAATAAATAAAATATGTGCGAAAGAAAAATCGAAGGAATGTGAGATTGGACGGAAGACGTGAAAGACGTCGGATATACGCGCCGACTCCTTTCCTTTCATAAGCTCGAAAACGCGCAGAGTGCTTCTCTTCTGTTTCCGTGCTGGGGCATCGTAGCTCTGCCAGACAACTTCACTCTGGCCGGTTTCCACAGTATCTCTGGCCAGTCTCGCGCCTATGTTAAAATCTTTGCCTTGCAAGAACCAATCAGAAGTCATGCAACTAAAATTCGTTTCTGAGGAAACATGGTCGAACAGGAATTGACGACATTCTCGTCCTTGCATTCGACAGACTGTTATATCCACAGATTAACACACATTTGCGAAAAAAAATTTTATTAGGTGGAGCAAGGCCACCCCTTGATTTTACAAAAGATTAACTTCCTTCGAAAACAAAAAAGCTTCTTCTCCTGCCAAAATTTTTCCATTTTATAATTATGCCATTTTATAATTGTGCCACCCTATTGAATTGAAATATTAGCTACTGAACTGAATTTACCTTCCTTTGTCTTGTTTTCCCTCGACGCTCTCCGGCGGATGCCGAAGAAGTAGACGGGCGCCAAGTCCGGGGTCGATGCCTGGCGTAGCGAAGACGTGGCACCCGGACGTTCCGGCGGCATCGAAGTCTCTTCTTGGCGGCAGTCCGTCGCGGGTCGAAAGACACCTGCTTTCCTTTCTTCCGGCTGTTTAGCCCGGCGGCTCCAGTCTTCCTTCACTGATTCCGGAGTGATGATTGAGGGCCGTTGGCGGTCCCTGATGGTGATATCGTCGTGTGACCATCCGCGCCGGAAAATGGCTCGTACGCGTGCGTAGTTCGCGGCTGGTTGAATGCTTGGTGGGAACGTGTCTAGCGCCAGCTGGCGGAACGTGCCGGTACTAAGTTGCAGGCTCCGCTTAACTCTGCCGCGGTAGTCGACCGTTGCGCTTGTGTGGCTGTACGCGCCACAGCACAGATAATGGAGTTCTGCGGTTTCAGCATGCTGATTCATATACTCTGACGAGGACGAGGTAATGTAGGGTTCGGCAAGAGCAAAGACAAGCAGTAGAAACGCTCGCCGTGTGCGGGTGCCGATTACTTTGGTGGAATGTTGTCTCAGAATGGCTTGTCATGAACTGGACGTAGAATATCGTCGCCATACCATTGTGCGGTAGCTATGCTGCGGATGACAACCAAACGGATCCTGCTTTGAAGTGAAATGGCGCACCAGACAGTCACTCCTGGTTGTAGTGCCACACGGCAGGCGACAGTCAGGTTGGTATCCCTGCTGTCCGCGGCGAACCCAGATACGTCTTCGCTGGTCGCCGGGCTCAGTTGGAAGCGGGACTCATCACTGAAGAGAATTTTGCTTCAGACAATGAGGTTCCCGTCCGAAGAGGTGTGTGGAGACGCCCCAGACAGCGGTGAGGTGCCAATCTGCCTATAGCCTGTCATTCAGCCCGACAACCACGACTGATGGTCTACGGATCCATTCCATTTCATAGCGGGACACGTTTTGTTATTATACTCGGGAATCCTACGATATTATGCACCACGTTTTGTTGTCCTTAATCGCAAACCGTCCTAGGCCTACATTCCAACAGTATAATGTCCATGGACTCACAGTGAGGGTGCTACTACTGCTCTTCGTGCTTACCACACCTTATTTTGGCCAGGAAGGTCGCCGCATCTCTGCTCAACTGAGAATGTTTGGAGCATTATGGGCAGGGCTCCTCAACGAGCTCGCGATTTTGGCTGTCGAATGCGTCAATTGGACGGAATTTGCAACGGTATCCCTCACGAGGACATCCAACAAATCTGTGACTCAATGACAGTCCGAATAACAGCGTTCATACCGCCAGAGGGTGACCATCGCTTTACTCAGTTGCTCAGTTCTTTTTGAAACTACTTCTCGTGAATAAATCGTACAAGTTTTCAGAAAAAAGTGCTCATTTGTATGTTTTTACATGTACATCACATCTACCTATTCTGTCATATTCGGATAATTCCTTGCTTGTACGTCGCTTTATCTTTTTATTTTTTTTATTTTTCTTATTTTTTTTTGTTGGGATGTATCAGACAATACTTAACAGTAATACTTGCGTTCAACATTACCAGAAAGTAATACAATCAGATCCTTCTTCAAGTACTGAGAGTGACAGAGAGAGAGAGAGACAGAAAGAGAAAGTTTAATTACATTCGATGTATAGGGATGTGATAATCCCAAATGGATATCGCCATCTGCCAGTCCCTTCTAGTCACGGCTCTGAAATGAAATAATCACGAAGAACAGCTGACTTCCATTTTGTTATTCTTAGAGTGTCTTTCACAGTAGTTGCAATGACACACATGCAGTTCTTAAGCATTAAAGTATTCTTCTAGCAGAATTTGCTTTCGTCATTTCATTGCGCTAATTTTTTTTTCTTTTTTAAACTTGAAACCACATGGTTCGATATGCATATACCATTCCATTGTTTCCTTCGTCGCCTGGTTGCCTTTTTACTGTTACCCTACACTAAGAAATATCACTCCTCTACTTCGCCACACAATACTCTCTGGTTTGGAAGCTCCTAACGAACAGATTTCATTGGGCCTTTATTAATGGCAAGGTATCCACAAAAGCGAAGGTAGTCTCCAGTGGGCTTCATTGCATCGCGACAGGGCAATGGCTTTCAACGTTACGTGCAGGGTTAAGCCGAACTCGACAGACAAAATTTCCGCGATTATACCAAGGCCCCACCAGTCCGTAAGCACTCTGCTGCAAACGGTGGACAGTTTCAAAGCCCCCTCGGCGGCCAGTGTGGTTGCAGACTTGTGCTGATTTGTTGATAACACCTTTTCCTTTGAGTTATGTCAACAACATAAAGTCTCAATTAAGTATGTAACTACATGATAGCATTTTAAGTTACGCTGTGAAAGGTAATGTTGATTCCTTTCCCGAATTTATTCGTAAAATTGAACACTGTACAAAACTCCGCCATTTTTCTTCATTTGCACTGGATTTTGTAGACAGTACAGTTACGCGATCAGATACTGTATGTATGCAGCAAAAATATATATAACGTTTTGTCTGTGTCCTTACAGGTCACAATACATCTCAACCTACCACCCTCTTACCACCACAATGATGTCCAGCTGAACGGTCAAAGTACCCGTCCCAACAACGCCTTCAAGAAGTCTATTTATTTTTTTAGGTACTTTGGATTATTCGCGAATATTTCTTGAGTATTCTGGTATGAGCAACGCGTCGTCTTCAATACCTCATTACATAGTAACTGCGTTTAATTTGATGTCTTTCTCTATTTGTCGTGGAAAATATCTACACAACACTGCAAATGTCGAACGGTGTGTACTATGTCTCTTGTTTGTAAGCAAACTTGTTCGATTCACTAAAAGTACATCTGTTGACAACAGTAATGGCCACTTTACTTTTCCCACGCAAATTTACATACAGTACTGTTCGGGGGCGGTTTTTTCCGGTAGTGTTAGTTCTACGTTGACAGTGGTGCACAGCAGTACCGATTAGTTTACTGAGGCCGACATTCACGTCATGAACTGATTCACCGACTGGAATGGAAGAACGTCACGACGACGAGAGGAACACAACCCAATTTTCGAGAAACTTCGCTCAGTGGAAGAGGAGCCTGAATAGGTGAATACATTTCATGGTTTATTCCACCGTTTCGACGTAATTTAAATATCTTTTAGTGTTCGATAAACGCAGCCAAAGTGGTGGCACTGTGACTAACATCAAGGCCTGTCATTTTTTCACCCCCTGTTCGAAACTCGATTATTGTTTTAATTTATTGTATTTAATTACATTTTTTTTTTCTTTTTCAGTTATCTACCCATGTTGACAGGTTATTACATGATTCCTTATTAAGTAAGGGGATACATGGTCGTTATGTTAGTTGAGAAATTACAACTGATTTTCAAATCAAGTGTCATAAACTTATTATATAAGGCATGTGTATGGTATGAAACTGCCTAACAGATTAAAATTGTGTGCTAGGCCGAGACTCGAACACTGGGCGTTGGGCAAGTGCTCTATCGACTGTGCGGCCCAAGCACGACTTACTTGTTAGACCCTTCGGCACACTGTTTTATTCTGCCAAGAAGTCTCATATCAACACACACTCCGCTGCAGTGAAAATTTCATTTTATATTTATCGTTTTTTCAGGGGTTTCTTTTTCTTTAAATTCTCGTATTCTTACGTTTCATTCTTATAGCACACACATCAAAAAAGTTTTGCATCACCTCGATTGCGAGAGTTCCGGAACCAGTACAGGAAATTGGAATAGAGATCAACATATATCTGTTGTTCTTGAAAACCACACATTGCATGTTGTACCACCATATAGAGAGACCTTCAGAGGTGATGGTCCGGATTGCTGTACACACCGGTACTTCTAATATCCAGTAGCACGTCTTCTTGCATTGATGCATGCCTGTATTCGTCGTGTCATACTATCCACAAGTTCATCAAGGCACTGTTGGTCCAGATTATTCGACTCCTCAACAGCGATTCGGCGTAGATCTTTCAGAGCAGTTGGTGGGTCACGTCGTCCATAAACAGCCCTTTTCAATCTATCCCATGCAAATTCGATAGGGTTTATGTCTGGAGAACATGCTGGACACTCTAGTCGAGCGATGTCGTTATACTGAAGGAAGTCATTCAAAAGATGCGCACGATGGGGGCACGAATTGTCGTCCATAAAGACGAATGCCCCCTCAATATGTTGCCGATATGGTTGCACTATCGGTCGGAGGATGGCTTTCACGTATCGTACAGCCGTTACGGCGCCTTCCATGACCACCAGCGGCGTACGTCGGTCTCACATAATGCCACCCCAAAACAACTGGGAACCTCCACCTTGCTGCACTCGCTGGACGGTGTGTCTAAGGCGTTCAACCTGACCGGATTGCCTGCAAACACGTCTCCGACGATTGCCTGGTTGAAGGCATATACGACACTCATCGGTGAAGAGAACGCGATGCCAGTCCTGAGCGGTACATTCGGCGTGTTTTTGGGCCCATCTGTACCGTTCTGCATTGTGTCGTGGTTGCAAAGATGGTCGTCCCCATGGACGTCGGGCGTGAAGTTGCGCATCATGCAGCCTATTGCGTACAGTTTGAATCGTTACACCACGTCCTGTGGCTGAAAGAAAAGCGTTATTCAACATGGTAGCGTTGATGTCATGGTTCCTCCGTGCCATAATCCATAGGTAGCGATCATCCACTGCAGTAGTAGCCCTTGGACGAGTGAGTGAGGCATATCATCGACAGTTCCTGTCTCTCAGTATCTCCTCCATGTGCAAACAACATAGATTTGGTTCACTCCAAAAAAACTGTACTCTTGCGATGTTAAGAGCTCTTCCTGGCACAAAGTAACAATGCGGACGCGATCGAACCGCGGTATTGACCGTCTAGGCATGGTTTAACTACAGACAACACGAGCCGTGTACCTCCTTCCTGGTGGAATGACTGGAACTGATTTGCTGTCGGACTCCCTCCGTCTAATATACGCTGCTCATGCGCGGTTGTTTACATCTTTGGCGGTTTTAGTGACATCTCTGAACAGTTACTGTGTCTGTCATACCATATGCACAGTCAATATTCAGGAGTTCTGGGAACCGCGGTGATGTAAAACATTTTTTGATGTGTGTAGTTCTTTGACTTTTTGTTTACTCTCATGTTTACCCTCCAGAAAGTTTTGGTGCATTACTTTGGATGATACCGACGGCAGAAGCATTCGGAATTGCGAGCACTACGAGCATCGCGTGAAGGCAGGTTTGTGACACGGGCATTTCTTCCAACGAATCTCAGAGAAATCGCAGACGAATGTCGTCGGCATTGCAGAAGGTTTCACTCGTTGGCAATAATTTCACGGAAAACCGCGTATAACGGACCACTACTTTTCCGAAAACGGGTTATGAACCAATATACACCACAGGAAACCTCCGAAATAATTCTACATAATTTTTCATTTGATTTATTGCCATTTTGTTAAATTGATTCACTATACAATTTGCAGATGAACAAGGACAACGTTATTTTACTATACACTGGATCGTTTACGCACAATAATATTCTCTGGAAATGGGCAGATAAGAGATAAATTTAATAAAAAGAATAAACTGTTTTCGGACACGGGGCGTAAAACCGTCAATCCGTGACACTAGCGACTGTGCCAGCGCTTCGATTGAACTACTTACATAAAGTAACATAAAGTAACTCAAAAACTTTGACCGGCGCTCTCTGAAGCGGTCGAGTATGTCCGGATTAGCTGATTTTATCTCCTCTTCCACTCAGCGAAGTTTCTGGGAAATCAGATTATGGCTCTTGCTGTGTTCTCTTCATGAGCAACGGCATATCAGTTTTACATCTGAGCATTGTTGCATCACTATTTGAACGATTTGGTGACTGGGTATTGCAGACTTTTGTGAAGGTGTTTCAACGAAAACGAAAGCTATAAACGCGGAAAAATATCCTGAACAATCTTTGAAATCCTGCCTCTGGAGTTCAAGTTCACCCTATGTACGACATGAGAAGAAAAGTTTGGCACGACCTGTATTTCTGCGAACGTGCGTGCGCTTGGTTTCAAAGAGAAAGGGATATGAAAGAATAAAACTCACAAAACCGAATGAAATAGTAGCAACTGTTTTACTGTGAAACATTAACAAACATTTAAAGAAAATATAGACAGTCTGTTGGAAAGTGCATATCTTTGGGCAACCGTCAGTTCAAGCTCTGCTGCTAGTTGGCTTTCAGTATTGTGTTGCTAGCTCCGCGTATTGTAAAACACTTGTATCCTCCTCTGTTGCTGAAGGGCCAGAGTGTGTGACGGCTAGGTAGACGACCTGTTTTTGACTTCCGGTGTTCCGAAGGATTGTTCCTTGGTGGGAGGACTGGAGTGGGGTGCTCTCAGCCCCATGATGCCGGCTGAGGATGTACTTCAGTGAGAAGCAGTGGCTCCTACATCTAGCGACCCTGCAGTGTCCGGAAGAGTGGGTTACTGACCCAAATCCGCTCTACACTGCATGGCGATGATGTCATTGGCAGATGATAGCATGGCGGTTGTCCGTACTGAATGGCCCAACAGCTCTGGTAGACGAACTTATACTGTGGAAGAATAATACGATTTACACTTGTAGTCTGTCTCCAAGAATTCTTTTGACAGTTTTTAACGATCTTAGAACTGGTGTACCTCTATTGAAAATTACTGCAGCGGACAAAATTCTTTATACCGTGACGCGCGAAGTAATAGATAATCTGCAGAATGCTCTAGCGCCTCATGAACTATGGCTGAATCAAAAGCTGACCGCGATCAACACTTCACGTATTGAACAAGTCCTGCACATAGAACTATTACTGTCTGGAGTACTTCTGTAAATAATCAACGACTGCGTGCATAAATGACGAGTAAAATCCCGCTAGTACGGGTGCTATGTTACTTCTTCCCACTATGTACGAACACCGATAACCCAAAACATTGTGACCACTGCCCACCGTGAGCCTGGTTACCTCCTTTTACTGTTTTGGGCACGTGACGAAGTGAGAAAAGAATTTAAGCGGAACAGAGACGAATGGGCAGTCACTATAATGAAGGTACGGGTCGCAAATTCGGAAATTCACTGATATAAGTGGTTTTGACAAAGAACACGGCCGGCTGGTGTGGCCGAGATGTTCTAGGCGCTACAGTCTGGAACCGCGCGACCACTACGGTCGCAGGATCGAATCCTGCCTCGGGCATGGATGTGTGTGATGTCCTTAGGTTAGTTAGGTTTAAGTAGTTCTAAGTTCTAGGGGACTGATGACCTTAGAAGTTAAGTCCCATAGTGCTCAGAGCCATTTGAACCATTTTTGAACAAAGAACACGTTGTTGCGGCGTTCCAGCCGGAAACGAGAATCTCTGAATCGACGAAGCTGGTCTGCTGTTAGAGTACTACTATCGTGAATACCTATGCAAAGTTGTTGAAGAATGCTGGAATAATGTATAAGCCGAATGGTACTAGACGTCCGCGTCTCATGACAAAACGTAGCGGTCTGCGGAACTCCCGCTGTGGAATTTAGGATAGGCAGCGATCTGCGGCAGAATTGACGACATAGGACAATACTGGTAACACATCGATAAATGCAATTTTTGAACATGGAGCTCCACATCATACGTCCCCTACATAGTCCTGTGTTGACCCAAGGATACCTTGAGTTATGACAGCAGTAGGCACAGCATCACTGAGTTTTCATCGTATATCAATAGAAAAGTGTGGCCTGTCGGAAGAATTGTAATTCTTGGTTCAAATGGCTCTGAGAACTATGGGACTTCTGAGATCATCAGTCCCCTAGAACTTAGAAGTACTTAAATCTAACTAACCTAAGGACATCACACACACTCATGCCCGAGGCAGGATTCGAACCTGCGACCGTAGAGGTCGCGCGGTTCCAGACTGTAGTGCCTAGAACCGCTCGGCCACCCCGGCCGGCTGTAATTGTTGCTACATTAGGTCGATGGCTGGGTCTTCAGACGCCGTCATCCAGGTGAATGGCTGTTTGTAATGTGTACTGCGCCACAGATGCAGGCCGGCTCGAGCAGAATTATGCTACGGGGTACATTCAGCTCTGTGGGGCCTACGGTAATACTAGAAGACGCCATGACCGCAGTTAACTACGTGAGCGTTACTGCAGACCACCTGCATCCCTTCATGGTTGAAGTCTTCTCTGATTATTTTCACCCGCGTCGACATGACTGCGTGTTTGTGTTGTCCTCATCATTTCATCATCATTCATGAAAGTGGCGAGAATGGACTGAGAAAAGGTTGTGAATTTGTACGGGCACTGATAATCGCGCAGTTGAGCGCCCTACAAACCAAACATCATCATCATCATCTTCTCTGACGGTAATGACATCTTCCAGATGGATAAATCTCCGCGACACAACACCAGAATCGTGTTGCAGTGGTTTGGGGAGCATTATAGTGAACTTACACTGATGTCCTATCCAGCAAATTCCCCTGATCCCTACTCCTTAGAGCACATATCGGACGCCAGCTCAGTGCCAACCAACCACCGCCCCGTAATTTGTCGGAATTTCGTGGCCTGTGAGTAGACATCCGGTTCCTCATACCTCTGGAAACCTATCAAGGACTTGTAGAATCCATGCCAAGCAGAACTGCTGCATGCAGAACTGCGGCATGCAGTTAGTGGAAAGCAAGTCTCCTGGTGGCAGTCTGTAGGACCATTTCGGCTCATAGAGTGGTACAGTCCTCCCCTCGTAGCTTGCGGCTGACAGGCTGCATACATGTATCTAAAAATGAGGGCTATTTATTCTGGTATAAACATGTGAAAGAGTTCAAATACCTTGGATCATTTTTTACAGAAGTAACATCAACTGAAGCAGAGATAAAAGCACGACTGCACGCGGGAAACAGATACTATCACTCTCTAGACCCTATATTAAAATGTAGAAGTGTCTCGCAACAACTAAAGCTACGGTTGTATAAGACATTAATAATGCCAGTAGTACTTTATGGTTCTCAAACCTGGAGCACTCGAAAACAAGACCTTAAGCAACTGCTAACATTTGAAAGGAAAGTCCTCAGGAAAATATTTGGACCAGTCAGAGACCAGACTACTGGAGAATGGAGAAGACGCCATAACACTTAATTAGAAGAGCTGTACAAGGAGCATAACATCTTGGGAGTGATGAGAAGCAAAAGACTGCAATGGGCTGGACATGTTGTTAGAATGGAGGCAACAAGATGGCCCAAAATCACAATGGACTGGACCCCTTCAGGCAGCAGACCAGTGGGAAGACCTAGAAAGAGGTGGATCGATGGAGTGAGAGAAGACCTGTTGCAGCTGGGAGTCACGGAAAACTGGAGACAGATAGCAGAAGGCAGAGACGGATGGAGAGCTCTAACTGTGGTGGCGCGCGGTCCTCTGGGCCTGATCGCGTGAAGAAGAATTTATTATGGCTCAAGAGTAATTGTTTCGCCAAGGCTTCAGTTCTCATCACGTAGCCCCAACACAGCCGGTGAAGAGGGTGTGAAGCAATTGGGCTAAACTGCACAGCAGTACTGTCTTTTTGCTTTGTCGTTCTTATTACAAAACTGGTCCGTCGCGTGGCCCATCGTGTGGTAATTGCTCGGCGTCATAGCGGCAGTTCTTGTTGTTTCAGTTTCAGCGTGTAGTCCGCGACGTAACTATGTTTGGCCACCTCTAGCCTGGCCCACTCTCATGGCCTCCCACAGAAGCCATGGTAACATCACTATTTTATTCAGTTGCGCCAAAACCTTGTTGTGGTGCTACACACTTTCTTCTCTCGTACATCTTGTGGTGTCACCGCCAGACACCACACTTGCTAGGTGGTAGTTTTAAATCGGCCGCGGTCCATTAGTACATGTCGGACCCGCGTGTCGCCACTGTGTGATCGCAGACCGAGCGCCACCACAAGGCAGGTCTCGAGATACGGACTAGCACTCGCCCCAGTTGTACGTACGACGTAGCTAGCGATGCACACTGACGAAGCCTCGCTCATTTGCAGAGCAGATAGTTAGAATAGCCTGCAGCTGAGTCAATGGCTACGACCTAGCAAGGCGCCATTAGTAACATTGCATGTATCTATAGAGTCTCACTTGTATCGCCACAATCTCCAGATATACCACAAGGATGGATTAAAGTTAAGTATTCCAGCAGCTACGTACTTTTCTTTATAGCATTCATTACGTATCCTGTTTCAGACCTCACGCCATCCAGCTTTAGCTTAGCGCGTGCCTTTCGGCTTCCTCTCATTGTGTCTAGGCTGTCTTGTCTGGACACAACACATTTCGCCTTCGATTCTTAGCTCACGGTAATTTTGCTTCGGCTCAACATACATTCTAGGAATTGATTAATGTGTACAGGACATTTCCCTTAAATACAGGCAGCTTAAACTATAACGTACATTGGCTACATATTTAACTTAAACGACATTAATCCAGTGGCTTTTGTGACATTCAACTCCACTGCATGACTACGTATAAACTAATAGTGTAATATTATTAGATTCTTTCCTCTCGATCCATCTCCTGATAGATATTGACTATTAATAGCTCAATGAATTGTTTGCGCATGTCACTGCACCGTCTGTACCAAATTTCGCTTAACTACTCCTTCTTAACTAAGGGTAATCCAGGCCATCTCATGTAGCTATAAGTACAGTGAACGTCTCTCGATTTTCACCCACAAACATTACTCAAATAACTCATCACGCAACACACTGAAAGATAATACTGGAAAACTATCCCAGTCTTAACAAATTATCTTTGCACAGAAAATAGTCATATTCAGTTGATCCTTACGTTCGCATTCGTTCCTGCCTGTCAGGCGGTTTCTTCACTCACTGTTTTGGCACATCTTTCGTAAGTTTGTGCAGAAAGCACACCACCAAAATTACGCTCACAGATAAACCGCATACGTTGCTACCACGTACAATATGATAACAGCAGTTACATCTGTTTCTTTCAGTTTAATGCTAATCACATTCTGAATCTTTCTTGCAATGTTACACTGCCTTTCCTGTTATGCTACTATAACACGAGATTTAAACAATGCGATTTTGCCTGCACGTCAATTGCTTTGTCCTTCATGCCAGACGAATCTTGCAGTTATTTTCCAATTGTAACAGCTTCACCTAGCTGGACCAATGTTCCCGCCAGTTCCTGCATGATGCTCGCTTTACCCACAGTACGTATTACACAGCAACTGTCACAACTATTGCGAAGCTCCTCATCCTCACACACACTCTTGAAAGGATTTAGCCTTATCTAACCAATCAGTAGTTTTACTGGCACTTTTCCTCTTTCCTTTCTTACTCTCTTCCACCTTCTGAATGAGGCGGCCTGTCAGAGTTGGAGACGAAGCAGCATCTTTCGAGAACAAATGCGTCCGTTTCACTTCATTGTTTAGAACGTCTGCAACACAAATAATATTATCACTAGCTTCCTGTGAGATACTCCACAGCTACCGTCTGCAGTTCCTTTCTGCATGAAACATAGATCATCGGCTCGTGTACTTCCTCGTACAGCCACTGAACGACAATCCCCTATGAACCAGCAGAGCTGATACTATTGCACCTAATTACCCATGTAACCAGAATGAAATTTTCCCATTGTAGCGGGGTAAGCGCTGATATGAAACATTCCTGGCAGTTAAAACCTGTGTGTCGTTCCGAGACTCGGACTCGAGACCTATGACATCCGTGGGCAAATGCTCTACCACCTTTTTTAGTTCCTTGTATTTGGTCGTTGCGGGCGTCGCACGACATCGTTGAAGTTTGTTGTTCATCCCTTCACTCAGTTTTTTTATTACAGAGACCAGGCAGCTCTCTGACCGTACACGCTGTGCTAGTGTGTCGGCAGCCTTAGCTACCCAAGCACGACACACGGTGTTTCCTCAAATCATTACTTCGGACGCGTCCTCACACCTTTACTTCCGTCAGCTAAGCCAAGTCTGCACAATATCCTTCCTTCCAGGAGTGCTAGTCCTCCAAGATTCGCAGGAAAACCTACGTGCCATTTGGAAGACAAGAAATGAGGTACAGGCGGACGTGAAGCTGTAAGGATCGATCGTGAGGCGTTAGAGCACTTGCCCACGAAAGACAAAGGTCTGGGATTCGACACCTGGTCCAACAAAAAATGGTTCAAATGGCTCTGAGCACTATGGGACTCAACTGCTGAGGTCATAAGTCCCCTAGAACTTAGAACTTCTTAAACCTAACTAACCTAAGGACAACACACACATCCATGCCCGAGGCAGGATTCGAACCTGCGACCGTAGCGGTCGCGCGGTTCCAGACTGTAGCGCCAGAACCGCTCGGCCACCAGCGGCCGGCCCCTGGTCCAACACACAGTCTTAATCGGCCACGTTAGTTTCATCACCACACACTCATTCACTTCCCCTAAATTCAGACTCCTCATTTCCACAAGATATCAGAGCTTATACTTCTACATTACTCCCCTTAATTTCTACAGTGTTACTACTTTCTGCATCTGCGCAACTTTTGCCGTTTTCTCTTATTTCAAGCCTCTTCAAGAACCTCATATTCCCTATCGCTAAATAAACATACCTGTGCTCGTTTTTAGTCAATTAATCGTCAAGTTCCCTGTGCCTCTTCTCCCCACGCTCTGTACTAACTCTACTGCGCAAAGCTATATTCTTCTGCCCAACAACTATTTTCTTGGTTATACCTACCAGATATTCTCCTATGGCCGCTACTTCCTTAAACATATTTACATTATCTGCCTGCAACTCAGCTAAATGGGCTGATAAGATTTGCAATGTTACCCCCCAAGGTAAGCAGTGGTTGGGAAGGGAGTGAGACAGGGTTGTAGCCTCTCCCAGATGTTATTCATCTGTATATTGAGCAAGCAGTGAAGGAAACAAAAGAAAAAATCGGAGTAGGTATTAAAATCCATGGAGAAGAAATAATAGCCTTGAGGTTCGCCGATGACATTGTAATTCTATCAGAGACAGAAAAGGACTTGGAAGAGCAGTTGAACGGAATGGATAGCGTCTTGAAAGGAGGATATAAGACGAACATCAACAAAAGCAAAACGAAGATAATGGAATGTAGTCGAATTAAGTAGGGAGATGCTGAGGGTATTAGATTAGGAAATGAGACACTTAAAGTAGTAAAGGTGTTTTGCTATTTGGGGAACAAAATAACTGATGATGGTCGAAGTAGAGAGGATATAAAATGTAGACTGCCAATGGCAAGGAAAGCGTTTCTGAAGAAGAGAAATTTGTTAACATCGAGTATAGATTCAAGTGTCAGGAAGTCGTTTCTGAAAGTATTTGTATGGAGTGTAGCCATGTACGGAAGTGAAACGTGGACGATAAATAGTGTAGACAAGAAGAGAACAGAAGCTACAGAAGAATGCTGAAGATTAGATGGGTAGATCATATAACTAATGAGGAGATATTGAATAGGATTCGGGAGAAGAGAAGTTTGTGGCACAACTTGACTAGAAGAAGGGATCTATTGGTAGGACATGTTCTGAGGCATCAAGGTATCACGAATTTAGCATTGGATAGCAGCGTGGAAGGTAAAAATCGTAGAGGGTGACCAAGAGATGAATACACCAAGCAGATTCAGAAGGACATAGGTTGCAGTAGGTACTGGGAGATGAAGAAGGTTGCACAAGATAGAGTAGCATGGAGAGCTGCATCAAACCAGTCTCAGGACTGAAGACCACAGCAACAACAACCCCCACGGTAACCCCCCACCCACACCCCCTGGTACCGACAATGATATGATTAGACCTGTATCAATCACAAAAAAATAAACAACAAGAGAACAAAATGGAATAATAACATTACCATTTAAACCTAATATTGTCATAACATGTCTCAAAAAAAAGCACCTTCATCTCCTGAATCGCTGCACATCGTTAACACCTTATACGCTTCTGGACAACGAGCCACAGTTCTTGCTCATTATAGGACATTCTGCCTATATCAATGAGACGAAAATTGACATTCACGTTTACACAACCTCCGAACACACTCTGAACTTACTTGCCACACTTCACATACAAAAACAAAATTAACATCCGACAAAAAACCAATCACCTCTCAATGATACTTTCAGTTAAATAAAAAACGCAAAAAATACTCTGCACTCGTTCTCACTGCAAGTCTCGATGATAATATCTGCGGCTGCGACATGATGCTGGGTACAGCTGCAGATGTCTGTTGTGCAACAGCGCCCATTTCTGTGATCAATACCTCATTTCTGTCACCAATACATAAAGTTCAGAGTGCATGACCTCTTCACTGACTTCCTGTGATAAGCCAGCGTGTTGTTGTCAGGGCGTCAACTGCTGGTTTTTCATAGAAATGTAATTATTAATCAGACAGTTTATTAACGAACAAACTACAACGACCATGGCGACACTATGTGGTAGTGTTGTCCTTCAGGACGTGTGCTGAAGCAAGCGGGCGGCCGGCGGCTTGCGCCCTGCTGTGACGCGGGCGCCTAAGCTGGAATGCAGACGTGAGGTAAATGTGCAGTATGGACGTAGCTTTGCAGCTCTGGACTGGCTGCACCGGAGGGCATGAAGTTCCACTGAGGCGCTGTGAACAGTAACAGTTTGCTCACACAGGAGGAGGTAGGTGGGAGGTTGTACCACCAGGGTCTACAGCAGCTAACCTACTGGGTAAAAGGCTGGCAGTGAGAGGAAGTACGGGGGGGGGGGGGGGGGAGGGGGGGAGGAGAGCGAATGGACCACGAGACAGAAGTCGGTACATCCACACCATAGGACTAGATTTAGCAGTAGACCTGGAGTAGTGAACGCCAAGTCTCATTATGGAAAATTGTAAAACCGTGTCACACATATACCACCATAGAGCGCACGTCGTAGCTCGCAGCTGCTGGACTACACACATAACAAATGTGGGGGTATTTATAGTGACTCTGCGCGTACTTGTTTCTCCAAGGTATCGATTCCCGTCTTAAACCCGAACAGAGCCTATGGTCGGGGTGTGAAGAAAGAGGCTACTGTGCCTTAGTATGAGGGCATACTATAAGTAATGCAACACATTTCTTTACTTGACCAATTTTGATAAAAACTATGCGGAATTTGTTGCGGTCTGTCGTCAAATATTCTCCCTTCAGTCCCTATAATTTCCAGTAGTTCTGATACGTGGCGGCGCCATGCCAAGCATTTAAACTGGCGTCTGTAACGGAGATGCGTTCCAAGCAGAGAAATGTCAGTGAGTTTCTATTGGCGGTAACCCAAGCATCGTAGGTATTCATAGGCGATTACAGAATATCTACGGAGACGTGGCAGTGAACAAAAACAGGGTGAATCGTTGGACAAGGCGTCTATCGTTGTCGCAACAAGACTCCAGAAAGCTGTCTCATATTCTTTGTGCCAAGTGGCCGCACACAGCTATGGCTTCTGTATTGTTGGAATACTCTCATCTGAGATGATCGACTGGTCACAAACACCTCGCTGTACATTGGTAGTTCTGACAAACTAGTTCTCCACACCATAAAGAGTAACGAAGGACCATCTGTCCGCAATTGCTTGCGCGTTACGAGGCTGATCGTGAAAACTTTTAACAATCTTTGTCACAGGCGATGAAACATAGGTTCATCACTTCGAACCGGAAACAAAACGGCTATCCATGGAGTGGCACCACACCACTTCCCCTCCGAAGCAAAAGTCCAAAGCCGCACCCGCAGCCAAAAAGTAATGCGGTGATCTACTCAGACACTGAAGCGGTTATTCTGTTTGATGTCCTCTCTCACGGTGCAACGATGATCTCCGAAGCGTATTCTGCTATCCTTAGGAAATTGAAGAAACGACTTCAACGTAATTGTTGACACGAGAACGCAAACGAACTTCTCATTCTCCATGACAACACCATGCCCCACATGAGTCTACGCACCGGAGGGCAGCTCACAGAACTTCATTGGACTGTTCTTTCTCATCCATCCTACATCCTGGATCTCACACCTTCCAGCTTTGATTCTCTTGGTCGAATGAAGAATGCACTCTGCGGGAAACAGAACGTGGATGATGGGTAGGTTACTGATGCAGCAAGACGTTGGCTCGGACGTCTCCCAGTACAATCGTACCAAGCTCCTATACAAGCCCTCCCAGTAAGGTGGCGTAAGGCCAACACGTTGAACGGAAATTGGGTTTAATAATAGAGTTTTATAGCCAGACGATTATGAATTTATGTTGTTATAGGAATCCTGAAAGAAACCTACCTGCTTAAAAAAAATTGTTGCATTACATATTGAACGCTGCTCTTAGTTCCGTCTTTCTGTTGTATTATTGTCATTATGATGATGGTATCTCGTCTGCCCCGTAATACGAAGATTTCTGACTGTTGAAACAGCAGTTTTTGTTGTATCAACAGGCAGTTCCTGATATAACTTCCTTTGACCAGCTCTAATGTGGACCGCTAACATGGCCTTTTACAAAAGCTGCTGCAGCGTGCGTATCTTATTCAGTAGCTCCAAAAAATAAAGGTAGCGCTAGAGAAGTTACAAGACAGATGTTTCCCAATGCAGGGAGACATACTCATAAAATTCTGACAGCTTATGTTTCAAAATATGACCAAAATGTATCTCAAACAAAGACTTCACCATCTGTTACTAGGTGCTACGATAGATGCTGCAGTCGACCGATAACAATGGGATTGCAATGAGTTAGCAGTAAAGAGTAAAGAATAATGAGCAGCGAAAGGTACAGCAAAGCCTTTGTCTTCCAAGACTCTGCGACGTGGTGCAACGGAATTGGAACTGCCTACAGCTTGCGCCGCATGTCCGGTGCTGTGAAGCGTGGCCTACACTGGAGCTGCATGTTGTGTGAACGGTAGACAGCTACGCATAGAGGCGAAAACGAGTTGATCTTGTGTTATATAGGGGGCAGAGGGCACCACGGTTGGCCGCAGTTTCTGCCGTGTGGAATTTGTAAGCTGGGATTTGATGAGCCTGGATGGCTTACGGAGGGAATAGACAGGCGAATTTCGTCGATGTGAAAGGACACGCGCGGGCAGACTGTAGGTCTAGCTTTACACATATTGGCTCTTATCATTGACTCTTTACAGGAATGGTGAAAATGAGTTCACCTTCAATGACTTACTTAACTATGTAATTTTTGTGATGTATTAACTAGACCGCAGCCAAACAGGTTGCCATTTAGTTTTCCTAAAAGTAAATGGAACCAACGGCCTTGCCGCAGTAATAACACCGTTTCCCGTCAGATTACCGAAGCTAAGCGATGTCGGACTGGGCTAGCACTTGGATGGGTGACTATCCGATCTGTTGAGCGCTGTTGGAAGTGGGATACACTCAGCCCTTGTCAGGCACAGTGAGAAGCTACCTGGCTGAGAAACAGCGGCTCCGGTCACGTAAACTGATATACGGTCGGGAGAGCGGTGTGCAGACCTCATGCCACCCCATACCAGAATCCAGTGACGCCTGTGGGCTGAGAATGGCACAGCGGCCGCTCGGTACTTTGGGCCCTCATGGCCCTTTCGGACGAAGTTTAGTTTAGTTTTTAGTTTAAAAGGAAATGCAAGAGTGTCCATACATTACAAAGTCTGATGCCTTTTAATTAACTCTTTTAGCGAAGGCAAGCTCGTTTTCCTTCAATTGAAAATTGTAAACCCTAAAGTTTTGTCTCACACTTTCTGGATTATGAATAAAGTTCGTCATTGTTACAAAAACGCAGCTTACTCCTGTTATTGAGGTCAATAACGTCGATCCGCCATAGCCCTTCCACTCCACAGCGAGTGAAGCGACGTTGTAAACATACGTATTGTCGTGTGATCGTGAGTGCTAATAGGGAAGTGACGCCAACACCTTGCAGATAGCTTGGTCCTCCATCTGTACTAGCACTTCGCCCACGATATCAGTCACACTGTACTTTTTTTTTCTTTATAAACTGTTAATTCCTCAATAAAGAAAAGGATCGAGTTTCGAAGTTGTGACAGTACTTTTATTCTACTGGAAGGACTGATTTTATTTCAAAGAACTTCTTCCATTAGTATCCCAACATACTGTGAATGTTAAAAGTTTGTCTCAAGTGATCCAGCATTGTTTAGGTCCTAAAATAAAAATCCCTTGGAGATACAACTCAACCAACCAAAAAACATTACTGGGTCCCTAAATTGTGTATCCGATTGGGTAATGAAATGTTCAGATATCTGGGATGGTCACGTTCTGCTGTTCCGGCGAGACACAGAACATCAAAAATGTAAGAAGTGAATTAGCCGTGATATGATACAGGAGCAGACAACGACAGCAGCATTCGCAGTGAACTCCGAATGCTGAAAATATGCTATGACAAACCTTATTCTTGCTGTTCTAAGAAAGCATATCATTTTTCATTTATAATTTATGGGTGGGCCTCGTAGTCTGGTGGTAAAGCACGGGTCTCGATGGCGAAAGGTTTTTCTGACCTGGCAATGAACTTCGAATAAGGAAAGGTAGCGAATGAGAATCTGTATTCCTGCAGCATTTCTATAGTAATATTATGGCTGCTGGAAGCCATCTGATGGACGTGTGCAAGATGTGATAGAATTTACATCGAACAATTATAAAACGATACGATGAAACTGGTAGCGCTCCAAGTGGTCTGTCAGTGATCCAGGGTCATCGAACCCTACACAAATTTCACCAACCCGCATCTGCTGCGCATTCTGACATTACTTCCAAACAAGTAATCGCACTTTCATTCATATCCTTTCAATGTATAAAGGAAATGACGAATTACTGAGAAGAAATAAAATCTGGGTGTATTCTGCAAAAAACTGTAGAGTCATAGCACCTGAGAAGAAATGAAATCTGGATGTATTCTGCAAAAAACTGTAGAGTCATAGCACCTACTACAAATCAATATTAATAATGTTACCAGCTGCAAATCTAGATTGGCCCAAAAATATAAAGCTATCAGTTATCAATGAACACAGCGAATTTTCAATACTGTGGCCAACTTTTAACCTGTGCGTGTGACTTCAGTGTCTTTCTTGTGCTCTACGAATCGCCAACTGTATTTCTTTTAAATTTATGTAGACTTTTTCAATTTCACCCCATGGAAGTCTCCGTGTCAGTGTATATTTTCCCTTCATTGTCTCCCCTTACTCTGTTTTTATGTCCCCCTTTTCATCGCCTTTATATGTACAATTTTCTCCTTTTATTAGCTGTCATGTCATTCGGTTGAAGAACGGCGGATTTTGCCGCTGCCAGTCCTCCCCTGCCCATATGGGGCAGGGGAATGAAATCACAATAAAGGAAGAAATGCAGAGCAATGACTAATGTACACATTTCACATTATTCTTATTGTTTGGCAACGGTGAGTTGTTGGTTCCGTGTTGCTGTTAGCTGACTGTTCCGCTCCATCGTTGCTTTGCATCTTCCGTCCAAGTACTTATTTCCCCAGAGTTTCAAGCTCTTAGCCGACGATAAGATGAAAGAAACTTTCACAAAATGATTAAAGGCTTTCTTCCCAATTCTACCTCTCTCCCATCCCTCGGCAAACGTTTGTATTAGAGTATCCTAAATTTACATTTGTAATTAACATTTTAAGGGACAGTTCAAAAGAAAAGGATGAAGCTGATCTGTTGCACAGTGAATCCTTTCAGCGGTAAACTGAACGGTCAAAGTCTTTCTGTAGGGGCTACTTTAGGTGGCTAGAATAAGTTCTGATACTTTTAAAGTGAAACATTCCAGATATGTCTTGAGAATGACTTGTTCCACGTGTCTCTTTAAAATGAAATTCCTTGTTAAGATTACAGTGCTGCACATTACTGCTGGTTCCACAAGAGACTTACAATCAAATTGCCTGCCTACGCAGCATCGTCTCAGTTGTGTGACTCAATTCGTGATATGCGGCGAGAAAGGTCACAGTCCTAAGTAATCGGCGGGAAATCATCGAGTGAAACAGAAGTGATATCCGGCGTTCCCTGAGAAAGTGCCATACACCCTCTGTTGCTCCTAATCTATATAAAACATTTAGGAGAGGAACTCAGCAGCGCCTATTAAATTGTTAGCAGAAATGCTCTCATTTGCGGTGTAGTTAAGTCATCACAAGATCAAAACAAATTTGAAAAATCTTTTAAACAAAATATCTGTATGGTGCAAAATGAGGTCATTGTGTCTGAATAAGGAAAACTTTGTGGTCATGAACATGAACGCTGAAAGAAATCGTAAAATTTTGATCACGTGGTAAATCATAAAAATCTAAAGGCTGTCAGTTCAACTAAATACCTAGAAATCACAATTACGGACAACTTGACTTGGAACGATAACACGGACCATATTGGGGGGAAGGCCAACCAAAGACTGCATTTTAATGGCAAAACACGTAGAAGATACAACAGATTCCCCCCACTACCCTTTTTCATCCTCTCCTACATTATCCGGGGTCTACTTGCATTTTTCTTAGTTTTTATTTGTTTTTTAAAGGCATTGTACAACATTCTATGTCCGTACCGGCTGTAGGGATGTAACGAATTTCAGTAAGCACACTAATACAAATAATGCCATATTTAGGGACAGCACAGATAACATGTACTCTTGGGGTTTTCCTCTCGAAAGCTGATGTCTTGGACACTTCGGAAATAAGGCACTTCACCAGGCGTAATACCTCAAAGACCTAATGGCCGCTGTCCAAATTACCCGAACTGGGAGTGACCGATTTGTACGCCGCATTCCATCACACAACGTGCTAGCTCTGTAAGACGACTATGAATGCAATTACGCTGTATTTGTTCACGTCGAACCTCGCTCCTCTCCCTCCCCCCCCCCCCCCCCACACACACACACACAAAAACATACGCACGGATAGGTCTATCATGATGCTGTATGCAGAAGGAGAGTCGTCCATCATGGGGCCATCCATGTCGCTGATTACGGCCCTCCTGAGTGGCAGAGATTGCATGTGGTATGACAGTTCTTGAACCCAGATCAATAAGAGCGGCAATATCGCTTAACAATAGACTGTACTCTCGATAGGCAAAGTACCTGTCATGTTAGAGACGTCTCTACTTTTTCAACGAGGCTTAATAAACCCTAAGGGTAGCCCAATGCATCACTGAGACGATCGTTGCACCACGAGGGATGACATCAAACAGAATAGCTCCTTCAGTGTCTGAGAAGGCCGCCGCATGACTTTACCACATGACGGTGCGTCTTTAAGGCTTTTCCTCGGAGGTCGGGTGGTGTGGCACCACTCAGCGGATTGCGGTTTTGCTTCCACTTCGAAACGGTGAATCTATCTTTCATCGTCTTTGGCGATGTTTGACAAAAAATTATCACGACCATCTCCGTAACGTACAAGAAATTTCACACAAATGGTCCTTCATTGCTCTTTATGGTCTACTGTCAGGCGATGAGGGACACAGCAGGCATACACCTGTGAGTATCCCAACTGGTGGACGTGTGACCAGCACTACCATCAGAGATGTCGAGTTGAGCAGCGAGATGTTTTATTGTGATCCGGCGACCATTCAGAATAAGAGTGTCCCCACGTTCCAACACTACAGGAATCACAGATATTTGCAGCCGGCCGGCACGCTGGAAATCGGACAGGTTTGCGTGTACTTGATGCGATGTGGCAGTCGCCTCGCCCAACGACTCACCGTGTTTTTGTACATTGCTAGGTCTCAGTCAACATTCTGCAAGCGCCTATGAATGTCTATGATTCTTGGTGATCCGCCAAAAGGAATTCAATGACAGCTCTCTGCTTGGAACGTACCTCCGTTATAGAACCCATTTTGAAGGCCATTTATATCGCCAACACCTATAGGAAATTTGTAAACTATAAGGGCTGAAGCGCAAATGTAACCGAAATTGCTCCTGAAAAAAAGTATGAACCACTACTTACTGAACTCCCCTTTTAGTTTACTTCATTCCAAAATCACATATTTCAACACTATTTTATGCGGTTGTTGCACTTGCAGTGCGATCAGAGAAAATTATATTCTGGATATTCTTTTAGATTTTCTCCTGAAACACTAATGGAAGTTCGGGATGGCAAATACGACACTGTGTGGGTCTGTAGCACTAGCTACGTCAGCCAGAGAAGTGTAATGCCTTACAAGCTGGACATAGTAATTGCAGATGTTGACAGCTATTTTATTTGAAAATAATATTAATATTAAGAAAGTATTAATCTACCAGTACGATAAAAGGAGCAGTTATGTATTATAATGAAAGGGCAGTAGCATGTTTTAAAGTCGGATTCTTCTTTGCAATTTACTTCATTAAATTTAACGGGAATAAGCGTGAATATAACTAAACTGAATAACGGTAGGTTACTGTCATGTCAGTATACAGACTAAGTTTCTGCGACTTCATAGACTTTTGTTGACTTACACCACTGATGTCTCTGCATCTTTGGAGGCCCTCTTTCTTGATGGGCTCTACGAAACACGATGAATGAGTGAATGAATATATGAGTACGTCACAATATACACGAGGTGATAAGAGGCATGTGGCAGCTCGTAATGTTGTGTCGGACATCCTTTTGCCCGGCCTAGTGCAACAGCTCGGAGTTGCATAGGTTCAAGCAGTCGTTGCAAGTCCCTTACAGAATTATTGAGCCATGTTGTCTCTATAGTCGTCCGTAATTTTGAAAGTGTTTCCGGTGGTGAATTTTGAGCACGAACTTATTCCTTTTTACGATTATGACACACAAATGTCCGATGGGATTCATGACGGGTGATCTGGATTCAAGAATAATTCGCTAGAATTGTCCGGAATGTTCTTCAGACCAATACGAATAACAGTTGCCCCGTGAAAGGGAACATTATCATCCATAAAAATTCTGTCATTGCTTGGAAACACGAAGTCTATGAATGGCAGCAAATGATGTCCAAGTTGTCAAACACAACCACTACCAGTCAATTAGCGGTTTAGTTGGACCAGTGAACCCAGTCCATTCCCTGTAAATACAGCACACACCATTATGGAGCCACAACTAGCTTGCGCAGTGCCTTTTTGACAACTTGGTTCCATGGCTTCGTGGGACCTGCGCCACACTATAATCTTACCATCAACGCTTATTAAGTGAAATAGGGACTCATTTGGCCAGGCCATGGTTTCCAGTCGTCTGGGGCATAAACGATGTGATAACGGACCCAGGATAGGCGCTGCAAGTGACATAGAGCTGTTAGCGAATGTATTCATGTCGGCTATCTGTTGCAATACCTCATTAACGCCAGATTTCGGCGCACTGTCCTAACGAATACGTCCATCATACTTCCCAAATCGATTTCTGTTGTTTATTTCACGCTATGTTGCTTATCTGTTAGCACTAACTATTCTACTCAAAGGCCGCTGCTCTGGGTCGTTAACTGAAGGCCATCGGTTACTGTGTGGTCTGTGGTGAGAGGTAATGCCGGAAATTTCGTATTCTCGACAAACTCTTAACACGGAGGATCTCGGAATATTGAATTCCCTAACAATGAGCGAAATGAATGTCCCATGCGTCTAGCTCCCACTACCATTTCGTGTTCAAAGTCTGTTAATTCCCGCCCCGCAGCCATAACCACGTCGTAAACCCTTTCGCATGAATCATCTGAGTGCAAATGACTGCTCCGCTGATTCACTGCCCTTTTATACCTTGTGTAAGCTATGTTACTGTCATATGTGTACGTGGATATCACTAACCCACGACTGTTGTCACATGAGTGTATTGTCGACGGCCAGGACAATGAAGTATAAGAAATTACTTGACATTTAAGCTACAGTTTGTCTCTCGAAGATGATAAAGAAGCAATTCGCCTTTGATTCGAAAATATCTTTCGGGAACGACGTTACCAATACCAGTGTCACTGCGAATTTTACTGCTTGCAAAGTCCGCCTCAGTAAAAGATCACAATACATAAAAGACATGCGATGAAATACGATGGCATAAAATTGCTTGGATAGAGAACAGTTTATTGTGATCCTGTCGTAAAAGAGACTGTAGTGTAGACAATTTGCTGTGCTGTGCTTCGAATGCCTGCACAGGATCTATTCATTGCCCAACGTCGGGCGAAAGAGGGTGTGGGGCGGCTTGCCATATCACTGGTCTCTCTCTACTGCACCCGACGAGAAAACTTTTTTGCTTGACGCATCGGGCTTAAATCGTTGGGGGCGCATTCAGATATAGTCTGCTTTTTTGCACACTCATCGCACTCTAAAGTACCGCGGCTAAGCTGATCGGTTCAGCATGACACGTCATCTCCCATTTCATATGGTTAGACATCTAGCACCGACTATAAAAAGCATAGTTTTGTTGCACTGTTTTGAGACCTATCTTTGTTTGTTACTGTTCGATAGTAGGTTCTCTGATCCACAACTACCGTACATGTACTTACAGTATCTTAATGTGGTTGTCTCGTCCAGGTGTGGGTGACGACAGCTTCGAAAATTTCTTTCAGGTCATTTCGAATTATTGATATGAAACAGAAACATTTACTTCATTTTAGATTATTATTCTTCAGCACAAATGAAATACATATTGCTCCACTTCAATATGGCGTCCTTAGTGTTTCCACCATACTACATTGAAGGAAAAAGATCCCAAAGTTGTGCGACATAAACGAAAGTTGGTAGGTGTGTTTCTGCATCTGAAAGAGGACGTCTATTCAAATTTCGCGCGATACTGAAGAACGACTTGGCAGGAATGTAGCCACTGTACGTGATTGCTGGCAGCGGTGGTCACGAGAAAGACCGGGCTTCGGATGGCCACGTGCCATTTCAGAGGCAGAAGACCATCGTGTTCGGTGTCTGGCTCTGGAGCTTCGTACTGTATCTGTTGCAGCAATCTAAGCAGCAGTTGGAACCAATGTGACAAACGGAACTGTTACAAATCGGTTAATTCAATGGCAGCTCTGATCCAGACGCCCTGTAACGTGCGTTCACTTACCCCAAGGCAGTGCCATTGGCGACTCCAGTGGTGTCGAGCAGGATCTCATTGTGTTAACTGATGCAAGCTGATTCTGCCTGAGGGCCAGTGATGGCCTTTAGAAGTAGGATACTTTAGGGCCTGCAACCAAACTGCATGCGTACTAGAGACACTGGACGTACATCTGGATTTATGATCAGTGGTGTGATTTCATATAAGAGCAGGAGCACTCTGGTGGTTACCTAGGAACCTTGATTGCAAATTTGTGCGTCAGTCTGATGATTCGACCTGTTGCGCTAACATTAATGAACAGAATTGTCTAGATTGTTTTTCCAACACGACAACACACGCCCGCATGCCACTATTGTAGCTCAAGATACTTTACAGCGATTCCGCAGGTTGCCTGTCTGTCTGTCTGTGTGTCTCCAGTCGTGCGCATACGGGAGATCATCGGATGACAACTTCAGCCGCCTCTAGAAACAGTATCACCCGCCCCTGTATCGACGGACCACCTGCAACATGCATGGAACTCAATCCCACAAACTGACATGCAACATCTGTAGAACACAATGCATGCATGGTTGGGTGATTGCATTCAACGTTCTGGTTGCGACACAGTCTATTAACGTACCAGTATTTCACATTTGCAATGGCTTATTCCGTTCTTACATTGCCCTGTGACCTTGCAATGTTAAACACCTAAATATGTTACCTAGATAAATGTATTGCAGAAATTTTATTATTCTACGTTATGGTGTTTCGATTTTTTTGCGTCAGCGCATTAATTAGGGCCGAATTACATAAAACTCTTGCTCTCGTCACTCAGGCAGTAGCTGCAGTGACTCAGTGAAAACTTTGTATGATTCAAAGTACAATTACTGTTCGTATGAAAATTGTATTTGTAAGCCGGCCGGAGTGGCCGAGCGGTTCTAGGTGCTTCATTTTGGAACCACGCGGCCGCTACGGTTTCAGGTTCGATTCCTATCTTTGGCATGGATGTGTGTGATGTCCTTAGGTTAGTTAGGTTTAAGTAGTTCTAAAATCCAGGGGACTGATGACCTCTGATGTTAAGTCCCACAGTGCTCAGAGCCATTTGAACCATTTTTGTATTTGTACTACATTTATTGACCCATGTCGAAATGGGGATAGAACGACTTAAAACCGTATGTAAACTAAAATCACTCTTGCAGCACAGGTCAACTATGTTCTGCCCCCCCCCCCCCCCCATTTTCTTGTCTTTTATGGCAAGCCAAACTTGACATATATTTCAGCAAGATAATGCCTGTCCGCACATAGTGAGAGTTCTTACTGCTTGTCTTCGTGATTTCCAGTCGCTGTGTTGGCTAGCAAAGTCGTTGGATCTCTCACCAACTGAGAACATTTGGAGCATTATGGCATTTGGTGTCCAGCCAGCTTGAGGTTTGGACTACCTAACGAGCCAATTGCACACTGTTTGGAACGATATCCCACAAGATGACATTGAGCAACTCCAAGAATAAACGAAAAACCTAATAACTGATTGCATGAGGCCCACACATGGACCAACGCGTTATTGACTTCCTAAGTTTGTGAAACTTCCTTTTCTGAAATTGTAATAATTGGTTTGTCTGTGCACGTACGTCACATCCACGGATTATCTGTCCCATTTTGATAATTCCTTCGTGGTGTGCCTTTTTCTTTCCTGTTTTGTCTTAAAGTGTTTCAAAAAGAGATCCATGTGGAAAGAAATGTATAATTTCAAGAAATTTCACGTAGTAGCCGAAACAGTTCTCTTACGATACATGAGTACGGTTTTATTATGTGAAAATTTAGGTTGTGATGAGCAAAGGATTTTCCTTGTGAAGTAGTAGAATAGATGAAAATCGGATATTCGTAATCTTTCTTTGATTTACAAACAACGTGCAAAAGTTTATAGAATCATGTCACACTCTGTTAAAATTTCTACCTGCAGTAAGTATTTAAAGTTAAAGCAATTTTGTCTGTTTGGTAAACAGTCTGTGAAACATTAGAGTTTTTGTGAGGTTTCGCAACAGGAAGCGTCTTGTGACGTAAGGAATGTGTAACAACTCTAACATAAAATTTAGCCTTTAAGGCGTAATATGTTTAATGAGCCATCGGAAGACGACTAGCACACGTAATAATACTTACAGATATATTGTGCAACGGAGAACAATTTTGCTCCATAACTACTTATCAGGCGGATGATGTCGCTGCAGTTTTACTAAAATACTTGCGCAGACTTTCCCATACTCACATCTACTCCACACAAGTCACCTTATGGAATGTGGTGGAGAGTCCACAGTCACTTCGCCTAAATTCTGCTTGACGTGAAACTTTATTAGGAAGAACCTCTAATAGCTACAGTTTGCTATAGGTCACTAGAGTTTGAACGAAAAAATCGGTACTCTTTCCTCTTCCTAGTGTATTTTACAGTTGTCAGTATTTACAAGGGTTTAGAGCTAAATCGTTTTGCATCTACTTGCCATCATCATGACAACCATCACCACCACTCACATAAAATGTTACACCTGTGGTCCTTATCCGATCCGTCAGCTCTACTCTTCCTTCGTATTTTCACGCTTTTTTTGGTGTGTTTCGGTAGATGCTCATTGTCCTTCAAATGGAGATGTTTGAGGCATTTTTTGTGTTAATCGGTATTTGAGGTCTTACACCCTATTCTTCTGTGCCAATTATCGGTATGATCCATAGAGCTGCTAGCATTATTTGCATATTGTAATTTCATTCTACTTTACTTTCAATTTTCCAATTGGCAGTGGTATATACTTCGGCTGTGTTACGAAGTACAGGGACTAGTTCCTGCAAGCTATTTTCAGATACGGCCATAACAGCCGGTCCATCAGCAAAGACTAAGGTATCAACAACTTTATGATCCTGGATTTGAATAACTACTGGAGACAATGTTTTCCGTTGTTTCACCATGTCGCGCAAATATGACTCCCGATAGGCAACAGCTTACCTATCACCTCCATTGGTTTTTGCAAGCTCTAAGACCACGTCGCTGAAATTATCTAAGGGAATGGACGAGTGTTTCTCTAGGCTCTCATGAACTTGTATGAAGTTTTCTGGAAAGACATTACTTTCGAATGTTTCCAGTAGCTTATTCCCTTTCACCATGTACCGGACCGTATCACGTCGTGGTGCAGCGATTCTGCTCAGTCCATTACGCAAACAAGTAATTCTTTTGCTGTCATCAGTGGCTCATGTTTCATTCAGTTCATATTTTGTCTCGTGATGACTGGGTGTTGTGTGCTGTCCTTAGGTTGGTTAGGTTTAAGTAGTTCTAAGTTCTGGGGGACTGATGACCATAGATGTTAAGTCCCATAGTGCTCAGAGCCATTTGAACCATTTTTGACGTTCATATTTTCTACTATGGAGAGATAGTTACCAAGTTTTAATTATCAGAATGAGATTTTCACTCTGCAGCGGAGTGTGCGCTGATGTGAAACTTCCTGGCAGATTAAAACTGTGTGCCCGACCGAGACTCGAACTCGGGACCTTTGCCTTTCGCGGGCAAATGCTCTTTCGAAATCCCGCGAAAGGCAAAGGTCCCGAGTTCGAGTCTCGGTCGGGCACACAGTTTTAATCTGCCAGGAAGTTTCACATCAGCGCACACTCCGTTGCAGAGTGAAAATCTCATTCTGGAAACATCCCCCAGGCTGTGGCTAAGCCATGTCTCCGCAGTATCCTTTCTTTCAGGAGTGCTAGTTCTGCAAGGTTCGAAGAAGAGCTTCTGTAAAGTTTGGAAGGTACGAGACGAGGTACTGGCAGACGTAAAGCTGTGAGTACCGGGCGTGAGTCGTGCTTCGGTAGCTCAGTTGGTAGAGCACTTGCCCGCGAAAGGCAAAGGTCCCGAGTTCGAGTCTGGGTCCGGCACACAGTTTTAATCTGCCAGGAAGTTTCATATCAGCGCACACTCCGCTGCAGAGTGAAAATCTCATTCTGGAAACATCCCCCAGGCTGTGGCTAAGCCATGTCTCCGCAGTATCCTTTCTTTCAGGAGTGCTAGTTCTGCAAGGTTCGCAGAAGAGCTTCTGTAAAGTTTGGAAGGTAGGAGACGAGGTACTGCCAGAAGTAAAGCTGTGAGTACCGGGCGTGAGTCGTGCTTCGGTAGCTCAGTTGGTAGAGCACTTGCCCACGAAAGGCAAAGGTCCCGAGTTCGAGTCTCGGTCGGGCACACAGTTTTAATCTGCCAGGAAGTTTCACAAGTTTTAATTATGACCGCGAAAAAAATCAAACTGCTTTTTGGCCTTAGACTCTCTCTACACGTTCACTCTTTAATGCGCCACTTTCTTCTCAATGACGGATGACATGGCGAAGGCTGTGATTGTGAATTCTGCATTTCAGCGTTCGCGCAACGCTCGACCACAAGAATCGCCTTTTCTCTACATACTACCAAAAAAGAAGAGGTCACAGATTGCCATTTCAGGAGAATTTTCGGTATTAGGCAGTATTTGACAGCCCAAGGAAGCAGCGTGTCTGACCGTCTCCTGTGCAGGATGGCTCTTGTCACGGAGTGAAATCACCCCCGTCGACAGGTTCCCTAGACTGTTCGTCTTGACAAACTCCAGACACTTAACTGTAGTGCGTTCGACAGTGTGCTCGTGTACGGTTCTCCCCTTACAAGCACAGCAACGATTAGCATCATCTTGACAGACGATGGTTGGGACTTCACATTTTTCGGTGGCAGTCAATCCATACATTTCTATACCTTGGTTTGTTCCTTCGCTTCAAGGTGACAGTCACACTTGCAGCACCCGTCCGTGGTGATTAAGTGGCTAAAAATGTGACCTGCGATGGCATAATACAGCTGCAATATTACCCCTGGTGTCTCCGTTAGGTGGAATAGTTGAATAGGTGTGATCAATCGTGGAACCAAGAGGACACTGACCTGTCTACGTTTAAAATGTCGTGCAACATGTTGGAAACTGATCAGTAACTGATTTTCACTTTTCCCACTGTCGCCTCAATCGTGATACGCCATCTTTGAGCGTCAGAGTAGCACTACTTCATAATGAGATGGTTTGCCTCTTCATAGTACGTCACTCAGATATGTGTCACCACGCTGGAAGCGTTTGCGCCATGTCAACACTGTGTCAAATGGTTCAAATGGCTCTGAGCTCTATGGGACTCTACATCTGAGGTCATCAGTCCCCTATAACTTAGAACTACTTAAACCTAACTAATCTAAGGACATCACACGCACTGTTGCCCGAGGCAGGATTCGAACCTGCGACCGTAGCAGTCGCGCGGTTCTAGACTGAAGCGCTTAGAACCGCTCGGCCACACCGGCCGGCAACACTATGTCATATGCCGGTGCATTGCTACCGTTCACATCCAGCAATTCAGCGTCAACAGTTGCAGTGCTGTGCCCCAGTAAATGCAGCATACGAAATACCGCACAATATTGTTTTAGGGAGTAGATTCACTTTCTTTATGCCTCTCTAGGGGCGTGCTACGTTAGTAAGCCTCTGGGAATGCTAACGCTGAACGAACGTAATTAGGTATCGTTTTTCGATTTCATAATTAACCCTAACAATACCACCGGAAGCTCAATAACATATACTACCCACGGACGCAGCTTTGTAACTGCCACAAAAAAATTAAACACTACCAAAGCTCAATAAGTGTTTTCTACTTTTATTAACAACATAGTTAGCGGTTCTAGGCGCTCAGTCCGGAACCGCGCGACTGCTACGGTCGCAGGTTCGAATCCTGCCTCGGGCATGGATGTGTGTGATGTCCTTAGGTTAGTTAGGTTTAAGTAGTTCTAAGTTCTAGGGGACTGATGACCTCAGATGTTAAGTCCCGTAGTGCTCAGAGCCATTTGAACCATTTTTGAACAACATAGTTTTTAAAGATTTACTGATGTGTAAGTACGTAACTGGAAATATGTTTCAGCACTGTCTTAGGTATACTAACACATTTACAGTAACGTGTACCACCAGTTACGTGAATGTGTGGTGTCAGTTTTTTCGGACATGTCCGAAAGTACAGAACCCGCAGCTGAGGAACTATATATGCTAATTGAAGGAGTATCACAGATGTCAGCTACAGTGGGACATTTAGCGAAATCAGCGACGACGAGCGAAAAATCTGTATGGGACGGGGTTTCGAACCCTAGACCTCCTACTTACTAGGCATATTTGATAACGACTGCGCCATCCGGAGCACAGCGTTATCGCCACTGCACAGATTATCTCGGTACGCCTTCTCCTCGATCGACGCACCCGCCGAGCGCGAAAGCGCAAACACGACCGACCTCCTGTGGGAGACTCTGGGGAGTGAACAGGAGTGTAATGCAGAGGAACTGCGGACAGCTGGCGCTCTGTGGGAGTGTAGGTCGGCCCCGAGGCGTGCCATGATAGTCCGTTCAGATTCAATAGCACTGCGTCACGGATGGCTCAGTGACTATTGCATCTGCCTAGTACGCAGGCGATACCGGGTTCGAATCGCGGTCCGGTTCACATTTTTGTTCGTCGCTGCTGGTTCCGCAGCTCACACCACTGGTCTCCCTTCAATGTACATATAATATACCACCAACATGGGGCTACTTTATTACCAGCAGAGAAGTAATTAAAAGTTACAAATGTAATAAATTGTTGAAATTACAATGAAATGAACAACCTTAGCGTCTTACAGGCGTTGACATACGTCGACGGGGACAGATGAAAATGTGTGACCCGATTGGGAGTTGAAACCGAGATCTACTGCTTACATGGCAGATGCTCTATCCATCTGAGCCACCGAGGACACAGAGGATAGCACGACTGCAGGAATTTATCTCTGGCACGCCTCCCGCGAAACCCACATACTCAACGTATTGTCCCGCACTACATTCGTAGTGCCCCCGCCCATTATACTCATTACTCGCGGCGCGTTGCCGATTCCCGTAAGAGTTCGGACACTGTTTGTGCTTTCGCACAGAAGGAGAAGATATATTTACTAAGATGGTATCTGTTCTTTCGGACATGTCCGAAAGAGCAGATACCATCGGTGACCAAGCAGCCCATTAGATTGAAATTACAATGAAATGAACAACCTTAGCTGCTTACAGGCGTTGACGTACCATCTTAGTAAATATAGAGTTACGGCTCACCGGCCGCTTGACCATCATCTTCTTCTGTGCCAATGCACAAACAGTGCCCGAACTCTTACGGGAATCGGCAACGCGCCGCGAGTAATGAGTATAATGGGTGGGGGCACTACGAATGTAGTGCGGGACAATACGTTGAGAATGTGGGTTTCGCGGGAGGCGTAACGGAGATAAATTCTGCAGTCGCGCTATCCTCTATGTATTCGGTGGCTCAGATGGATAGAGCGTCTGCCATGTAAGCAGGAGATCCCGGTGTCATGTCCCGGTCGGGTCACACATTTTCATCTGTACCCGTTGACTTATGTCAACGCCTGTAAGCAGCTAAGGTTGTTCATTTCTATTGTAATTTCAATCTAACGAGCTGGTTGGTCACCGATGTTATCTGTTCTTTCGGACAATACCGGTGTTCGAATACTTTCATGTAGGACTGAACACTCTCCTACTGGATCGATACAGGAGTGTACCTAAACGTCGAGCATATCATGACAGTGCAGGTATAGATGCTGGTATGTATTTCAACTGGAAGATAGATTACCCAACTCGAAGATGGAGCTTTCTTCGCAAAGGTATTGGCTGTCCATGTGTCACAAAGTACTTAGAGACTTTTTGTGATGCAAGATTTGCCACGATGAGAGCCCTGTGCATAGGGTTCCTGTTGGTCGGAGTTCTGTTGTACATGTAACAGTGCTCACGACGAACGTCACATCCATTAGAAACGGTAAGCGGTACACACTCTGCTGTTCTCCATCCATGTATGTCAGGTCATTTAACAATCTGAGTACAGTCAACTGTAATGTCGATAACCTCACGGCTACGCTACCTGCAGGCTGCTGTTGGGACGGCACCCACACCTGTTGTCCGAGTACATAACACGGAATGGAAGAAGTAGGCTCATCATGCGTTCTCAGCTAAATAAGCAACATCCTAGAACTGATGTTAGATAGTTTTCCTACAGTCAGCGTGAAACAGAAGCACAGACATTAACCACGGCGCTCTCTGTGTCTCACTTTTGCGCTCCTTGCTGGAAATCACACGAACAGACCGTCACTCGGCTTGTCTGTTAGAGTAGTTTTGTAATAATGGTACTCACAGAACCGAAAGGACAAATTTTCTGAAATATGCTCTTGCTGCTACGTTAATTGTTGAGATTCAATAAAAGAAAATTAAATTTAAATAAGTGCTAAAACTAATATGGCGGCTTTGTTTGGTGATAACATCTGACGTAATTAATCTCGTGGCATTCGTTATAATAAGGAATATATAGAGGGCCCTACTCAAGACAATAAAGACATGAGGATAAGGACGGAAGCTAGCCACTAAGGTGTAATAATAACACAGTTTTTTTGCTATTAATACTGAATCAACACACTGGCACGGCCTTTTATAAGCTAAATAGTCTGAACGATAATCTTATCAAATGTTGAACTCCATGACTACGCTGACGTCGGATGATGATCTTCCCCAACAATAGCTCCCATGTACATCTCACTAGTTCGACGTACATGGGGTATTGTAATTCTGTCGTCCTGGAACTTTTTTTGTTAGTCAGTGCTTAGGCCCTTGAACATGTCTTATATTGCGAAGAGTGTTTGCTTATACCATCATTTCACATCAGTTTCTCATACATCAGTGTAGAGTGTACAGTAGAAGAACGCATTTTACAAGAATTTTAGTATCCTCTGTACGTTACATAGCGACTACAAGTTAAAGGGCAGTAGAGTGTGAAACTATTCATATTTGTCTCTCGGGAAGAGCAAGAAGCGTCATCAAGGCTCAAGTCCCATCTGTGCTGATGGATTATGACCTAAGTCTTTACGTATTGAAGCCCAAGGAATATTACACTGAAGAGCCAAAGAAACTGGTACACCTGCCCAATATAGTGCAGATAGTCTAGGACCCCAAAGCGCACGCAGAAGTGCAACAACACAACGTAGCATGGACTCGACTAATGTCTGAAGCAGCGCTGGAGGGAAATGACACCATGAATCCTGCAACGCTGTCCATAAATCCGTAACAGTACGACATGGTGGAGATACCTTCTGAACAGCACATTCGAAGACATCCCAGATATGCTCAATAATGTTCATGTCTCGGGAGTTTGGTGGCCAGCGGAAAAGTTTAAACTCAGAAGGGTGTTTCTGGAGCCACTCTGAAGCAATTCTGGACGTGTGGGAGATGAGGGGATGTGGGACACAGACACAAACATACATACACGCATAAACATACATCCATTTAAACAGTATGTAAGGATAAGACTACAGTTCCTTCTTGCCGGACATATCGATACAGTGGTTCACCTTCTGTAAGCCAATCCAAGAATGGATTAAACAATTTCTAGACATCCAGGTCAGCATTAACAGTTTGGTGAAGAATCGTACTACGATGCGGACACCAGAGTTGTGTCTCAGACACCAATCTTGCGATTATGCAACAATTTTTCAAATGGAGATTTTTTATACGTAATGGTGCATCTTCTACTAGTTCTTGTACCCTGACAGAATGAACCTGGCCTCATCCGTTGAAGTGAGACACCGAGGATCTAAAAGTCCTCATTCCGCTTCCCTGAGAAACCACCGGCTGAACGCAAGTGGCAGAAGTTCGACTGGAGGCTTAACACATGCACAAAGTAATTTCTAAGTGTATAGATATAGGTCCGTTTTGATGATGTTTCGACACGAGTCAATGTTATAAATATTTTCCTGGCGACTTTTATTTTATCCACCACATGGAATATCGAAAAATACATCTCGGCTCTGTCCCACTCACAAACATTGCAAGGTTAGCCGGTCTCAAACCACGGCAATTGGGATTTAGAAAAATCATGAATGTACTGTGCCCAAACGAAACTAATTTGTCAGCACAGAAATTGGGGAAAATGAAAACTGGGTTAATGAACACAGTGAATTTCAAGCTTTCAAGATACTGATGTGATATAATTTACAGCGGAATCGAACAGTTCTAAAAGGATCAGACAAATTTCGTGCCGAAGTATAAGATACGCTAGCAACATTATTCGCAGAGAATTTTCGTTCTCGCAGATGAAACACAGAAATGCCTCATGTAAACTGCAGGAGAATCTATGGTAAGGTCCTAGAAATAGTATAGCTAATCGAATATTGTAATGCCCAGATGGTATTAGGAAGAGAAAGTTAGTTGAACCTGGAAGTGCTCATTGCAGTAAATAATTCGATAATATCTACGGGATTACCATTGAAGTATGTGAAATAAAATAGGTGAAATTAAGCGTTAAAGGTATGTCAAAAGCAATTATAGAACACTCATAGAGTACTTGCGGCAGGAGCTAGCGCTTCAGGGAGAACTTTCGGAATTTCGTGAACAGCCTTCTGATCATCGTTTTGTAATAAGGAGTGACTTCAAACTTTCCACGCAAAGCTTGGTAGAGTCACGCCATCAAGACGAGCGCCAGAGACAGGGATTCGTGAGATGTTATTCAGAATGTATTTTTGAAAAGTTACTTCGAGCAGATAGAAAACTAACTCGTTAAGATAATGTCTTAGGTCTCCTGGATATAAAAAGACAAGAACATATAGAATCAGTTGACACAGAAGAAGGTATCACTGATCGTAAGGACGTGATAGCACCTGTAACTACGGGTTTTACGAGGAATGGTAAGAAAGGTAAGAAAATATTCTTGCTTAGCAAGACTGACTGGATACAAATTGTAGTGTATGCTAGCAGTGAACTTGAATCATTCAGTACTGGAGACAAAGATGTGAAGCATAAATGGAAAAATGCAAAATCGTTGTACTGTATGCTTTACACAAGTATGTCTGAGCAATGTCTTATGGGGTGGGAAAGACCCACCACGGTTTAATATCTGTGTAAGAGAACTGCTACGTAAACAAATAGAGCTTCATCGCAGATTCAATAGAACTTAGAAACTAGATGACTATAACAAGCTGAACGAAGTGAAAATGAGTGTAAGGGGAGCAATGAGAGACGCGTTCAATGATTTTGAAACTAAAATAATGTCAAACGATTTGACTAAAAAGGTTAAGAGGATTTACTCTTACGTAAAAACAGTAAGCGGTTCGAAATTATTCCGTCACTCAGTGACTATAATGGCACCGAAACGGAAGATGACACAGAGAAGGCCGAAATACTAAATGTGGTCTTCCGAAATTCTTTCACCGCGGTAGACTGTATTACGTCCCTCCTTTCCACCGTCGTACGAACTTCTAAATGGTAGACGTTGACAAAACTGATCGCAGAACAGAAAACCAACTACAATCGCCTTGTAGTATAAAGGCATCAGGAGCAGATGAGATATCTGTAAGTTTCGGCAGAGATTATGCGAAAGAACTCGCTCCGCTTCTAGAACCAGTATACCGTAGTTCACTCGAACAACGAATGGTACGTAGCGTCTGGAAAAAGGGACAGATCATTCCAGTTCACATGAAGGGTCGTAATGCAAAGGCACGTAACAATAAGGGTGTATCGTGAATGTCACTTTGTTGTAGAATTATGGAACATGTTTGATGCTAAAAACTATGAAGTTTTGGGAGAACGGAAATTGCCTCATTAAACATCAACATGGATTCCGCAAACAGAGATGCTGTGAAACTCAGTTCGTTTGGTTCCTCCACAGCGCTACAGACGTCAGCTTTCGGATGGCTGCCCTGTACCTTGACTTCAGGAAAGCATTTGACACTATCTGCACTGCCGTTTAGTGAAGAAAATACGAACTTGTCGAGCAGCGGACGAGATTTGCGACTAGATTCAAGACTTCTTTGCAGACTGAGTTCAACACGTCCCTCTCAACGGATCAAAATCGACAGATGTGAAGATAATATCTGGACTAGCCCCAGGAAGTGTAATAGGTCCGTTACTGTTTATCCTGTATATAAATGATCTAACAGAATGCGTCGGAAGCTCTTTCAGGCTGTTCGCAGATGTTGCGGATGTCTACAAGAAGACAGCAATAGCGCAAGTACCGATTGAAAGAAGAACATACACAGGACTGATGAACGATTCAGGGATTCTCAGTTGACCCTGAACATAAATAAATGTAACGTATTACACACACACAGTCTACCATGCAACTACACTGTTGGTGAAAAAGCGCTGGAAACAGCAATCACCGTAAAATATCTAGAAGTATCCATCTGGGGCGACCTTGAGTGAAATGACAGCGTGAGGCAAATAGCAGGAAAAGCATATGCCAGACTGCGAGTCGCAAGAAGAATCTTAATAAAATGTGAATCATTGACTAAAGAAGCGGCTAATAAGCGCATCTCCGACCGATTCTTGAGTATTGTTCATCTATCTGTGATCCTTACCAGGTAGGAGTAATGGAAGAGATAGAGAAGATCCATCGAAGAGCGGCGTGTTCCGTCAAGAGGTCGCTTAGTCTGCACGAGAATATTGAAGTGCTAGAAGCTGCCAGGGGGACACTGTGCATCACGGAGAAGTTTAGTATTGACATTTAGAGAAAGAACTTTCCCGGAAGGGTCGGAAAACATATTGCTACCTCCTAAATACGTCTTGTTAAATGGCCATAACTAGAGAATTATAGAAGTTCGAGCTAATACATTGGCTTATTGATGAGCATTCTTCCCCCACGCAATACCCGAATGGAGCAGAGAAGGAGTGATCACTTAATGGTACCGAAGTTCCATCCGCCACACATCGTCAGGTCGCTTCCGGAGTGAAGATTCAGATGTAGATTTAAACGAGTAGCTATAACGAAAGTTAACCGATTTTTGTTAACAATAATGTAACGTTGAGATATCCAAATAGGACGTAAATGATAAGTTAAATAAATTATCGGATACCTATGTGTGATGAAAAAAGACAGAGAATAGACATTTGTTGCGACAAAGAAATTATGAATCTTAGATAAAGATAACAAATGTATTTAACATACGATTGAGAAGCGTTAGAGCAATGTGCCTATCTTTGCAAAGAAACAAGCATACCTACTGTAAAACCAGGCTCGAATATATAATGAAATAGGAAGAAAGTAGTAACTGCATTTTGGAAAATGTAGTTACGAGGCATTAGATGAAGGGGAGAAACTGAGAAATACTGAGAGGTCATGGGGGACGGTTTGGACAGATAATAATGTCGCAGCGAGCGAATTAGATTTCACAGTCCCCGCTTAAAATTAAGGACCAATTAGCAAAGGAATACCGCCGGAAGGATCCACCAGGGGCTGCGACGCATAGAGCTGCGACTCAGAACATTATCACACAATTAAAGAATTTCGCTTGCGATCAGATTAAATGGCTGAATCGATTTTCTGCAAAGCTTTGTAAAACGAAAGAAAGGAAAGAATAGTGCAAGTGACCATCTCTATAGAAAATTGGAGCCCACCGTCAATGAAATATTTCTTGCGATCCCTTGAGGCTTTGAGCTAAAGTTCGTAATGATTTGCAGGAACCTTTAATCCATTTCGCGACAGATTCCACTGAGAAGAAATCCTCAGTCATGTGGTATTTTAACTGATACTTCACATCACAGAACTTAGAGAATAATTTATCTTTTAAGAGGCGAAGTATGCGTATCGCTGCCATGTGCTTCGTTGTACTAGATTTCCGTGAATGCTGCATCACAAAAAAAAAAAAAAAAAAAAAAAAAAAAAAAAAAAAAAAAAAAAAAAAAAAAAAAAAAAAGTTCACTACAAAACAGTAATTTACTCTTTGGTGCTATTCTCCCAGATGAACATTTCTGGTAATTTAACATTGTGGGTTTTGCATCTAAAACCTGTGGCGATATAAATTTCACAATTTTTTTAATGCTACGATTTCAGCAAAAGTTTTCGCAGTTACCCCTCAGTTTGAGTTTTATTCGTAGGATGGACGCGAAAGAACAAATGTAGCTTGCTGGATGCGTGGAGCCTAAGGAGAAGACGATAAGGCGACGAAGACAAAAAGTCTTTGTGTCCGCTGGAAGCCCTCCCAAGGCCTCGGACGTTGCTACTCCGGAGATTGCCGTTACAAGAAGAAGGGGGTACGGAAATTCCTGTGTATTTAGGGATGAATTTAGGCACCCAAGGACTACACGGGACGGCGCTAGAAGAGTAGGAAGTCAATAATAATGATTTCTCAAATTTTGGCGCTGAATTACATGGACTCGACACCTCAGAACGAAAACCACGAAAATAAATCATCATCTGGTTTCTGATTTTCTAACAGCAGCGTAAATTATGGAAAATTAGTTCCACCTATTATGGAAATATTTGATCTTCCTATTGTCCCAATGTGTTTCACCATATTTGTGCCGTTATTTTAGGGAATGTTCTACTCAGGTCTTATTATGCAGAATGTTAGCTACTGCATGCCTTCCTTACGCTGTCATATAACTTGACATAGTTTTTAGCGCGGTTCTTCTCGTCACCTGTATGTTTCTCTCTTCCGAAAACACACAAACATGTTACAAGTTATTAATGAATAATAGTATCAAGTCATATCGTCGAACTTCAGAAAGCACGTTGTTAAATTTCCTGTCGTGTACTGCGTGTTCCCAATGATTGGGGATATGGAATTTGTTTTCATTGAATTTCGACATATTAAATGGCGAGTACTATTCGCTAAAGCGTGTATCTTATTTCTGTATCTTCATCTGCAACAGTTGGGACGTGTACACGACGACCAAAACCACGGGGAAGCCTGTGGCAAGTAGCTAGCGATAGTCGTTTAGTTTTAACCCTAGCTATACCGAAGGGAGGGTGCTATATGCCCACCATTCGTAAATATCATGCACGTAATATTTTAAAGTTTTAAAAAGTTATTTATTGTTTTAAATGAACTCATCAATCAGTTTCTATACAGTAATTGATTTAAGTTGCTTTAGTTAAACTAAATACTAAAACTTAAATAGTAGTAGTAGTCGTAGTAGTAGTGGTATTTCTAATGCGATTTTTCACAGCGAACGTCATGTCAAAATTTTCAGATGCTGAACCCCTTCTTAAAGATCAATATCTCTTTAAGAAGTAAGTTGTTGCTAAGAGTCAACAACAATTTATTATTTTTACTAAGATGGTATCTGTTCTTTCGGACATTATTACAAAACTACTCTAACAGACAAGCCGAGTGACGGTCTGTTCGTGTGATTTCCAGCAAGGAGCGCAAAAGTGAGACACAGAGAGCGCCGTGGTTAATGTCTGTGCTTCTGTTTCACGCTGACTGTAGGAAAACTATCTAACATCAGTTCTAGGATGTTGCTTATTTAGCTGAGAACGCATGATGAGCCTACTTCTTCCATTCCGTGTTATGTACTCGGACAACAGGTGTGGGTGCCGTCCCAACAGCAGCCCAGGTAGCGTAGCCGTGAGAATTGTGACATTACAGTTGACTGTGCTCAGATTGTTAAATGACCTGAGATACGTGGGTGGAGAACAGCAGAAATTGTACCGCTTACCGTTTCTAATGGATGTGACGTTCGTCGTGAGCACTGTTGCATGTACAACGGAACTCTGACCAACAGGAACCCTATACACAGGACTCTCATCGTGGCAGATCTTTCATCAAAAAAAGTCTCTAAGTACTTTGTGACACATGGACAGCCAATACCTTTTCGAAGAAAGCTCCATCTTCGAGTTGGGTAATCTATCTTCCAGTTGAAATACATACCAGCATCTATACCTGCACTGTCATGATATGCTCGACGTTTAGGTACACTCCTGTATCGATCCAGTAGGAGAGTGTTCAATCGTACATGAAAGTGTTCGAACACCGGTATTGGCCAATTTTGGAGGGCAGCTGCAGTAGTTTTCGAGTCATCTTGTCGATCTCCCCTCATAAGTCTCAAAGGACATAGCGATTATGTTAATATGAGATAAGGCGATACTCGGTTTTTACCAGTACCCTGGCAGTGGCGGTGACCTGGCTCCTTCTGCGCTGGCCGACAGTCTTCACCTCAGAGAAGGACCACAGTCGTCACTAGTTCCACCAGGTGACTGTCACCTCAGGAGTGTGCGGTGGGGAAGGGAACGCAGCAGCTAAGTGCTACCCTCTCAGTGGCGCTGGTCTGTCGACAGACAGGCTGTGACGGTAGTTGACCTGCTGCTCTAAAAGATTCGCAGAAGTTTAGGCCACGAATCCCTTCTCCTTCTTGATACTTCGGGAGTCTCATTCTGTGCTGACAGACCTCTGACCACCTTTACTACAGTTGTTAACGAAAGGTGTCAACATGCTTTTCGAAGGCACGAGCAACTGTTTTCACTACTTGTGTAGCCCTTCAGTCAGGTGCAAAAGATGGAGGCCCACTGGCTGACAGGTAACGTTTCGTAGAACACGGTACTATGTTATTTACAAATGCATAATTCTTTAAAAACTGAAAAAAGGTACAGTCACAGTGAAATAAAAGAAAGATATTACACTGTGCGAGGGCGTCAGACTTGTCAGCTCTTAGTCACAGCTTAGTGAACTGTAGCATTACTGGTCTTGAGAGCCATAGCATTCATTCTCAAACTTCAATTCATAACTGATAAATATAACTTCAGCTGGCGTATAACATAATTACTGGAGATAGGAGCCCACAATTTTCTTTTATTTAAGTTTTCTAAATCTGTAGTCCACATCTGACTGCAGATGTTATAGTCAGGTTTATTCCAAAGCCACTCCGCACTGTAATTATCAACGCACTTGCAAATATGACGAAATTAAAGCTAATCTCAAATAACGCATGAAAGTATGCAAATAATTAATTCAGTGAGTAAAGTAAAACATTTTTTTCTGAGAGTAGGTTGGTTTTATTCAGGATTTGTAATGTTCCCTGGCAGCACACACACTATTAATAAAATGAAATGACATTTAATTGTACTACGTACGCCTATGAAGCGATTCGTATGAACTGTAATTGTTTAACAAAAAAATGTTATTTCATTTTGTATAAAGGACATTCGTTATTATTGTAATATTTTATGTAATAATATTCTCGATGTATTTATTATTGTAATATTTCTATACTCATAATGTAATTACAAAATATGTTAATATCTGCAATAAAAAAAAAAGTAAAATACAGCCAAAGAGGAAAATAATGTTGTATGATTACAAAGAGACATTAAAAATCAGCAATAGTACAAATAGGAATACATAATGTGCATTCTTTGTCGTCTTCCTCGAGAGCAGAGAGAGAGAGAAACCTGTGACGTAGCATTTTATGAATGAGTAGACTTCTTTTGTCTGTATCTATCTTTCGACGCCATTAGAGGAGAAATTAGAAAGTAATGTAAGTTTAATTATTGTTGTGGTCTAAATACATTATTATTTATCAAAATTGTGTATTACTAATGTAAATTAGCTTGCCCATGTCATCTATAATATTTCTTTAAAGAATTTTCAGCATTTTTAGCGATTATCGTTGGTGTTGCTAATCTGTGCCGCGACCGAACGATTTGCAGCGGCGGCACATTTAAAAAATTGTTCCGCTAAAAAATTAACCAAACCCGTAAATCTGGAGCAGATAAAATTAGCAGTGAATTACGAAATATTTTTCTTTTACAGCGATCCTGAGGCTGACGGAATTTATTACTGGTTTTACATTTGTGCGTTCATAGGCGGATAATTAACGTTGAAGTTGTTAATCTGTTGGTTCTTTCAATTATAAAGCAAATAACTTAAACGTATAGTGAAGTGTGTTTTGTCAATGATAATTAAACGTTCAGGTCGGCTTGGCAATGTTTAACCATTTTATGTTAACAGAGACAGTCTTGTGTTCCATAACTAACGCCGGGAAAGAATTCAGTAACTATTTAAAAAACCACTGCATTTAGAAAATGTGTGCCAAGGCCGAAATACGTAAAAAAATTTAATCTATACAATTTTCAACTAAATGTTCTTAATCAGTTAATATGAATTTATCAGCATGAGAGAGTTGCTAAGGTTCACGTAATTTTAAATGTGCTTAATTCTGTCTAAATGAATTTTTATTACCACACGTAAATAAGGGGTTCTACAACAAAGTTCGTTCTGAAAGAGCAAATAACAAAAATATTTAAAGCAACATTTCTTCCCCATTTTCATCCATTTTCATTCATTTTCATTTTTACATAATAAATAAATAAATATTTTTTTTTATTTCATTAAATTGGCGCCCAATAACGCGGGGCACGAATAAGCAGTGGCCACAAAATACCCATGAGATAACTAGGGAATTATTGTAGTCGAACTTTGTTGGAGAACAATTAATAATTTTTCATGTATTGTATCTATTGCCTAACCAATATTGTGTGGTAATAACTGTATATCATTTTTTGCATGAGAACACTATATACCCAGAGGCGAGCTGAAGAAGAGAGCTCATTATATCAAAAAATGAATTACCTACCACAATACCAGGGGGCAGCTGCACCCAAGATAGATCACCAAAAGGTAAAGCTACAGTGTAGTTGTCCGGTGGGTAGTAAAGTAGCTTGAGTGCGGTGTTCTCGGATCATTAGTGGTGTGCTTGTTGTTAGTGTTCTTTTTTTAAAATAACAGGACATTTGAGTAGTTAGTCATCGTAGTATATAATTATATATTTAGTTCAGATTTTGTTTCTTTTGTTGACTATGGTTAGATTGCGTAGTCAGAAAATTATAAACATGAATAAGGAACAACAGTTAGCAAGCAGTAATGCCGATTTAGAAAGTGGGGCACAAAGTAATGTTAGTGGCGTAGTTCAGGAAGTACAATGTGAGAATCTGGGGGCAGAAGGGCAAGTAATGTTGCCACTGGCAGCCAGTGATTCAGTTGATAATAGAAATACTGTGCCACCTACAAGCACTAGACACGGACCAGAGAGTGGTGAGGTGTCAGAAGTGCAATCATTAAGGGTTATGTTCGAGCGCATGCTCAATTTCCAAGCTGAATTTGCACGTATGCAAGCAGAACGCAATAGTGAACGTGATGCTAAACAAGCAGAGCGTGATCGATGCCAGCATGAGAGAGACTTGCAGTTAATGCAATCTTTGGAAGCTATGCAAAGTGAGATTGTTAGTTTGAGACGAAACTATGAAACCATACCCAAAGCGGTGCAAGAACTGAGCGAAAGAGTAGATAATATCCAGGTGGCTAACGCCAGTATCGTAGATGAAATTAGTGTACTGGCTAACAAATGGTTCAAATGGCTCTGAGCACTATGGGACTTAACATCTATGGTCATCAGTCCCCTAGAACTTAGAACTACTTAAACCTAACTAACCTAAGGACAGCACACAACACCCAGCCATCACGAGGCAGAGAAAATCCCTGACCCCGCCGGGAATCGAACCCGGGAACCCGGGCGTGGGAAGCGAGAACGCTACCGCACGACCACGAGATGCGGGCTACTGGCTAACAGGTTGGAAAAATTAGAAATTGACACAAGTCAAGCAATAGAGCAGAAAATGTCCGAACAGGCGAACAAAATTGAAAACGAATTTATAAAAAAAAAAAAACAGCTTGTTGCACGGCGACGCACAGGCGTATATCACGCCAGCCAGGTCCAACAATGATAGGCATATAAATACAGCAGTGAAAAATTGCGACTGTGAGACAGAACAGGCAACCAATGTTAGCGAAACAAACAAATGTCACTCCAAAATAGTGATTGAAGAAAGCCTAATTAAAAACCGACAGTTTCAGATCTTTACAACGGAGAAGAAATCTGTTCACCCTGTAGTATTTATCAAGGTTCAAAAATGGTTCAAATGGCTCTGAGCACTAGGGGACTTAACATCTATGGTCATCAGTCCCCTAAAACTTAGAACTACTTAAACCTAACTAACCTAAGGACAGCACACAACACCCAGCCATCACGAGGCAGAGAAAATCCCTGACCCCGCCGGGAATCGAACCCGGGAACCCGGGCGTGGGAAGCGAGAACGCTACCGCACGACCACGAGATGCGGACATTTATCAAGGGATTTAGGAACATTTTGTCTAGCGTTTGGAGTCATACACGGAAAATACAGTTCGTTAAGTCTTACATACAAGGAGATGCTGCATTATGGGCAACAGAAGCAGCTGATAGTTACGACACATATGAGCAATTTGAAAAGGCATTCTTGGCCCCATATTGGTCAACATGAATTCAAGAGAGGTTACGGAAAGAGGTATATAATAGCCGTATTCTCCACGATTAGGCAATTTGCGAAAATATTTTGAGAAAAACATTAATAAGACCCTTTACTGGGAAGAGCAGAATTCATCCCGAGATTTGATCAGACTTTTGAAATCACACTTGCCGATACACGTAAAAGAACAACTTACCGTACCGGAGAACGACCTGGAACATTTCTTGTCTGTTCTGGACTCAATTGACCTGATTCAGGAGGATGTTAAGGCAGCCTCTGAACAGGCTAGAAGTAACGGAAACGGTTACAGAAGTGGTCGAAATAACACGCCTCCACCAAATAATGGAAACGGCGGAGGTAACAATAGGAGACAAGATTATGTACAAAACGGGAATATAGGTAGAGACCGGAACGGCAATAGTCCGCCGGTGAATAATTACCGGAAAAGGAGGTTCGATGACCGATATGAAACAGGCCCACCAAGCAATAGTAGATGGAAAGATGCCAGGGGGCTGTGGAACACCAATACCTATGACGATGCAAACCGAACTTGGCCACAGAACCAGAGGCCCAGTCCGGACCGGCAAAACAGTGAAAGATATGACAATAACCAACCGCCACCACAAAATGCACCAATTGCGCAACCGTGGCGGTCGACGCAACACAACTTACACATAGTGGAGGTCAGCGACACAGAGAAGCCACACCGATCCACCAGTAATAATCCAACAAACTAGATTCAGCCGAGATACGCTCTCCATCGTCGGCTGAGGTTTGGAGTGAGAGCAGCCCGACACAGAATAAAACATCGGAAATCTGTATCCTCAGGTATAATGACGGGGTACAGATGGGACATGAATTAATAACTGAACCACCCACGTGCATAAAGGAGCACAAAGACAAAGTACAAGCGATAATAGAGATCAAAATTAACAATATTGATGTGCAAGCAATCGTAGATACAGGTGCTACTGTCAGTGTCATGAGTGTGGACTTATTCAGAGTACTGGGGAAAGAAAAGCGTATGCTGACTTTTCTTGTGAACAATTGCAAAGTCACTGGAGCCATCAGTGCACAGCGACAAATAATTAAACTCCAAGTGCGGGTAGAGATGTATATAGGGGGAGAAGCCATAGCGTGCTCGTTCCTGGTGGTAAAGGGTTTAAAGGTAGCCTGCGTTTTGGGAGTAGATTTTTTGAGAGAAAGGGACGCAGTAATCGACCTTTCTCGGGGAAAATTAAGTTTGATGAACACGGGTAGGAGGATAGAATTGCCCATGCTCAGATCTGAAGAGGTACCTATGCCTAATTGTAATGCTATTAACATAAAAAGTAGGAATCAGTGGATACTACATTTAGACAATCATTCTCTAGAACAAAATCTCTATTATCCAGACGTACAAGGTGATCAATTGAAAGCAAATGTGGACGCACTTGTGAACAAAGTATCACAGTCCGAAAATTTGAACTCAATGCAACAGCAGGATTTGGTACGGTTATTATCTAACTATGCAGATGTATTTTCAGAACGACCAGGAATTGTTAAGGGATATCAATACAATACCGAGGTGAAGCCTCACAAAACGTACTGTCGAGCCTCGTACTCCATTCCTTGGTCCAAGAAGGAAATAGTAGCTAAAGAAATTAGAAAGCTGATCGAGTGGGGAGTAATAGAACCGTCTTTGTCCCCTTATAGTAGTCCTTTGGTGGCGGTGGCAAAAGCAGACGGACAGGTACGGTTAGTATTAGATGCAAGAGACATAAACAAAATTATTGTACCTGTCAGGACTCATCCGGAAAACTTAGATGAGCAAATTCAAAAATTACATGGAGTGCAATATTTGACATCTGTTGATATGAAAAGTTCATTCTGGCAAATCCTGCTCACACCCGAATCGAGGAAATATACTGCATTTGTATTTGGGGGAAGGAGCTACCAATTTAGGGTACTACCTTTTGGCCTAAATGTAAGTGCAGGAGTTTTCATAACAGCCCTCGACGCGGCTTTGGGTCCGGATTTGCTGCAAAGTGTAACAGTGTATGTAGACGATCTGGTGATTGATACTGCCACCTGGGAGGAGCACGTAGAACTACTGGGTAGAGTCTTAGAAAGGTTTAAGCAAGCGGGAGTAACAGCGAATCTTGAGAAATCCAATTTTGGACGTAATCAGATTAAATTTCTAGGCCACACAATAACCCCACAAGGCATCAAACCCGACAGCAAAAAACTTGACGCACCTGTTGCGTAAAAATGCGCACTGGGTGTGGACAGAATAATGTCAACGCGCATTTGGCGCTATCACAAACGCCTTGGTGAATGCAAACATACTGCGACATCCAGACATGACAAAAGATTTTTGCATAGTGACAGATTCGTGTTCATACGGTCTGAGCGCTTGTTTGTTTCAGTGGGACAGGAGCAACGACCCCACAACAATCAATGTAATCGGTTTTGCCAGCCGCACACTAAACAGCTGTGAGAGAGAATATTCCGCTACCGAGTTAGAGGCTCTTGCAGTGGTTTGGGGGGTAAAGAAATTCAACTATTACACCCATGGCAAGGAAATCAAAGTATTCAGTGACCACCAGGCTCTGAGCTATTTAATGTCTTGCAAATTATACCATACCCGCTTGCTAAGATGGAGGTTAGCATCGCAGGAATATAAAATTAAGATTATGTACATAAAAGGACAAGATAATGTTGAAGCTGACGCCTCGTCGAGGCTCCCACTAGAGCAATTCTCAGTGTCAAAGATTTTGGAACAATCGGAGGAATATCGAATACTCTTATTACAAGATAAGGTACATAGGAGGGACTTTTTACATATGTGTAAGAATATGTCTACATTGCAGGAAACTGATCCGATTTGGCGAGGTGTCATTAGCAAAATTAAAGAAGGTACCAATCTTAAAAGTGTTCAGAACTTCAAAATGGTAGATAATATTCTGTATTATAAAACAGGTGTGTCAAATGACCATGGAGTCGTGTGTATACCGCAACAGGCTATCCCAACTGTAGTGTGGCACACGCATTTAGCATGGGGTCACGCTGGGATAGGCAAAACAATAAGGATTTTATCGAGATACTGTTACTTTAAGGGAATAAGCCAGCAGACTCGCACCATTATCAGGACTTGTCCTCTGTGCCAAAAAGCTAAGTTTCAAAATAAATCCACAAGGTTTGAACTGCATCCTATAGTGCCTCAGCGGCCACTTCAATTAGTGTCTATAGACATAGCAGGACCCTACCCTCGAGCCAGGGGTGGATTAAAGTACATTTTAGCAGTATATGACCTTTTCTCTAAATACTTAAAAATATACTGCCTTAAATCAGCCACCGCTCGTGGAATAGGTAAATGGTTAGGGAAAGAATATTTTACACAGGTGGGTAAGCCTGAAGCGATAACATCAGATAATGTTTCCTATTTTACAGGTCATACCTGGAAGAACTATTTACATGAACAAGGTATAAAGCACATACTAATATCCCGTTTTCATCCACAAGCAAGTTTAGTAGAAAGAACATTTGGAGAGTTAAATAAATTTTTCAGGTTATGTGTCGCATATAAGCACACAAGATGGCCAGATCCGATACCTAAAGTTTTGGAAATTCAGAACGCAACCCCGCATGCCTCTACTTGGTATCCACCAACCGAGATTATAATGAATAATAATAGAGTACTGAATGAGTGGCTGGCACCTTTGCCTAAGGCCCCAGTCACTCCTGAGCCTAAGGAAGAGAGGATAAGGATAGCAGGGTGCAACCTTACCAGGTGCGCTCAGAAAAGGAAAGAAAAATATAATCGACACGTGACGAATAATCAAAAACTTGGTGTTGGGGACTTGGTGCTCTTACGCAATCATCCTAAGTCCTCGGCATCCTTGAAACAGAATAGCAAGTAGCAATTGGTGTACAACGGACCTTTTGGAATAGTAAGTGTGCCACATGAGTGTAGCTATCTCTTAGCAGATCCCCAATCAGGGAGAGTACAGGGACTGTATCCGCGTAAGGATGTGAAAATATTCCTACAGTAAATGACTAATAGTCCTATGTGTTATGTGTAAAAAGGTACACCATTCTTTTGGAAATGAATGGACATTAATGATGTGTGATCTGTAGAGATAATCAACTAGTGTAGAAGTATTTAGTTATATGATTGACTTTCTCTTTTGTTTATGATTATTTGTGTTATGTCTTCTTTTTAATTAGTGTTAGTTTAAGCATGCTCTAAATGAACCTGATTAGTGCAATTATTTGTAGTGTTAACTTGTGACAGAGATCACTCAGGAGGAACAATTTAGTAGTGATTAGTTTGTGTACTGCATGATATTCTATATGTGTGTCAGACGTCAGACTTGAAATATTTCTTGGTACAGTCTTTTCTATTATATATATATATATATATATATATATATATATATATATATATATATATATATATGTGTGTGTGTGTGTGTGTGTGTGTGTGTGTGTGTGTGTGTGTGTAGCTGTCAGATTGACAGGTTCGAATTCAGAATAATATTAATAATATAAGACCCTGAAAACTTTATTTTCAAACCAGTATTGTCAAAGAGAGTAATGCACCCACTAGTGATCCAAGGGCACCAAGGAAGGCAAACTTATTGCAAATTTAAGTAACGCAAAGTTACGCACAAAGAAGCTTCAATTGAAGCATGTGCAGAACGAATCAGTAAAAAGAGCTAGCCTGATACAGTCCAAGTCAATTTTAGCCTACAGAGACTACACTTTAATTACGTAGGACCTTGCAAGTAAGTGAGACACAATTTCAAAAGATTTATTGAACAATATGCCTGAATTCAGCTGGAATGCACAAATAAAATCTACTCGAACATAAATATAGATGATTTTTGGGCAAACTATTACGAAATTTTAATATTTGTTACCATGTATGCAATTATCACGCACCTTGGTAAAGAGCGAACAAAGAAGTTACGAATGTGCTGTTACAAAACATTGCACAACGGACATTGTAACTGAAAAAAAAACTTAAACAAAATTGCAGTATTGTGTAGCAGAGACAGACAGTGACTGTTAAAACTGCAGCAATACGTCACGAGGTTGTTTTGAACAAGCAATAAGAAACTGTATCATCGCCGTGTGTGCAAATGGACAAGGAACTAGCACGATACGAACAGTGAGCCGATAACAGACGGTGGACGAAGCTAGTGTCAAACTATAACTTGTACTGTGCGGGTGTAAAAAAAAAAATACTCTTTGTGTGTCAAGGGACGCCAGGAAAGCGCATTGACTACAGAGATACATTTTGTCCTAAGGTGAACACTTGCGTGTGACTAATGACAAGTCATGACATGGTGGAAAAATATTGTGTGCCCATAAAACGCGTTACTGTGACAACGAAACATTGTGCAAACCAGACTATTGAAGGCCTACTGAATAATAACTGCCAATAACTGTGTGCGTTCTTTCCCACAGCAGGAAAAATGTCCATAAGGATAGTACACTGTTTGTGAACTTGTTGCATGTTTGCTGGAGCACTGTAAGAAGATGTCACACGGGCGAGCTGATATACAACGCGCATCCGGCTACTTCAGCCATGCAGCGGCTGCAGCAGCCCGTAGCAGACCAGACAGCCACACGCCTCTCCGCGCCTTAGCTGTCAACACCGGGGGCGGTGACCTACACGGAGCCGACGCGCCGCGCCAAGCGCCGCTCAACAATCACTCCAACTACAGCATTATTGACATATTCCAAAATATTTACACAAACTGCATAACATGTCAATGAAGTCGATTTTTGACAAACATTGAACACTTATTATGTATACCCGTAAATTAACGAGAGAAAATGAAAACTAACAAGTGTAGGAGATGGATTTGTAACACGTAGGTAGTGAGAACATTATGAAAAGTGACGTTGTACTAAATGATTTCAGAAAACTAAGTGATATATCCTAGGACCAGTGACCTTGCAGTATATCGCAAAAATGATAATTACGAGTTGTTAATCACACACAACAAACTTTCGTTGAACTGTATATGACTGTGATATTATGTAACCGTTGATGACAAAATGCTAAATCATTTCAAAGGAATGACTGTTAAAGAGACAAGATTAATCATAAACCAACTGGGATGGCTGGGCTCCGGCACAGTTTTGCCCAAGTTTCCTGTCTGCCTTCGCCCAATTGGGGGAGCCATGAACATATATAACCCTGGAACTAATTAAAAGAGCCATTCCATAAAAAAAAACAGAATTGTAAAGAACGTTACTGGCACCATTGTGTCGAAGTATAGAACTTGTTTGCCAAATGCTGCCAGGGGGCAATGTAACGTTCCCTGGTAGCACACACACTATTAATAAAATGAAATGACATTTAATTGTACTATGTACGCCTATGAAGCAATTCGTATGTACTGTAATTGTTTAACAAAAAATATTATTTCATTTTGTATAAAGGACATTCGTTATTATTGTAATATTTTATGTAATAATATTCTCAATGTATTTATGATTGTAATATTTCTATACTCATAATGCAATTACGAAATATGTTAATATCTGCGATAAAAAAATATAAAATACAGCCACAGAGGAAAATAATGTTGTAAGATTACAAAGAGACATTAACAATCACCGATAGTATAAACAGGAATACGTAATGTGCATTCTTTGTCGTCTTCCTCGAGAGCAGAGAGAGAGAGGAACCTGTGACGTAGCATTTTATGAATGAGTAGACTTCTTTTGTCTGTATCTATCTTTAGACGCCATTAGAGGAGAAATTAGAAAGTAATGTAAGTTTAATTATTGTTGTGGTCTAAATACATTATTATTTATCAAAATTGTGTATTACTAATATAAATTAGCTTGCCCATGTCATCTATAATATTTCTTTAAAGAATTTTCAGCATTTTTAGCGATTATCGTTGGTGTTGCTGGGGTGTGCCGCGACCAAACGATTTGCAGCGGCGGCACATTTAAAAAATTGTTCCGCTAAAAAAATTAACCAAACCCGTAAATCTGGAGCAGATAAAATTAGCAGTGAATTACGAAATATTTTTCTTTTACAGCGATCCTGAGGCTGACGGAATTTATTACTGGTTTTACATTTGTGCATTCATAGGCGGATAATTAACGTTGAAGTTGTTAATCTGATCGTTCTTTCAGTTTCTAAAGCAAATAACTTAAACGTATAGTGAAGTGTGTTTTGTCAATGATAATTAAACGTTCAGGTCGGCTTGGCAATATTTAACCATTTTATGTTAACAGAGACAGTCTTGTGTTCCATAGCTAACGCCGGGAAAGAATTCAGTTGTTGTTGTTGTTGTTGTGGTCTTCAGTCCTGAGACTGGTTTGATGCAGCTCTCCACGCTACTCTATCCTGTGCAAGCTTCTTCATCTCCCAGTACCTACTGCAACCTACATCCTTCTGAATCTGCTTAGTGTATTCATCTCTTGGTCTCCCCCTACGATTTTTACCCTCCACGCTGCCCTCCAATATTAAATTGGTGATCCCTTGATGCCTCAGAACATGTCCTACCAACCGATCCCTTCTTCTGGTCAAGTTGTGCCACAAACTTCTCTTCTCCCCAATCCTATTCAATACTTCCTCATTAGTTATGTGATCTACCCATCTAATCTTCAGCATTCTTCTGTAGCACCACATTTCGAAAGCTTCTATTCTCTTCTTGTCCAAACTATTTATCGTCCATGTTTCACTTCCATACATGGCTACACTCCATACAAATACTTTCAGAAACGACTTCCTGACACTTAAATCTATACTCGATGTTAACAAATTTCTCTTCTTCAGAAACGCTTTCCTTGCCATTGCCAGTCTACATGTTATATCCTCTCTACTTCGACCATCATCAGTTATTTTGCTCCCCAAATATCAAAACTCCTTTACTACTTTAAGTGTCTCATTTCCTAATCTAATACCCTCAGCATCACCCGACTCAACTCGACTACATTCCATTATCCTCGTTTTGCTTTTGTTGATGTTCATCTTATATCCTCCCTTCAAGACACCATCCATTCCGTTCAACTGCTCTTCCAAGTCCTTTGCTGTCTCTGACAGAATTACAATGTCATCGGCGAACCTCAAAGTTTTTATTTCTTCTCCATGGATTTTAATACCTACTCCAAATTTTTCTTTTGTTTCCTTTACTGCTTGCTCAATATAGAGATTGAATAACATCGGGGAGAGGCTACAACCCTGTCTTACTCCCTTCCCAACCACTGCTTCCCTTTCATGTCCCTCAACTCTTGTAACTGCCATCTGGTTTCTGTACAAGTTGTAAATAGCCTTTCGCTCCCTGTGTTTTACCCCTGCCACCTTTAGAATTTGAAAGAGAGTATTCCAGTCAACATTGTCAAAAGCTTTCTCTAAGTCTACAAATGCTAGAAACGTAGGTTTGCCTTTCCTTAATCTTTCTTCTAAGATAAGTCGTAAGGTCAGTATTGCCTCACGTGTTCCAGTATTTCTACGGAATCCAAACTGATCTTCCCCGAGGTCGGCTTCTACTAGTTTTTCCATTCGTCTGTAAAGAATTCGTGTTAGTACTTTGCAGCTGTGGCTTATTAAACTGATTGTTCGGTAATTTTCACATCTGTCAACACCTGCTTTCTTTGGGATTGGAATTATTATATTCTTCTTGAAGTCTGAGGGTATTTCGCCTGTTTCATACATCTTGCTCACCAGATGGTAGAGTTTTGTCAGGACTGGCTCTCCCAAGGAAGAATTCAGTAACTATTTAAAAAACCACTGCATTTAGAAAATGTGTGCCAAGGCCGAAATACGAAATAAAATTTAATTTATACAATTTTCAACTAAATGTTCTTAATCAGTTAATACGAATTTATCAGCATGAGAGGGTTGCTAAGGTTCACGTAATTTTAAATGTGCTTAATTCTGTCTAAATGAATTTTTATTACCACACGTAAATAAGGGGTTCTACAACAAAGTTCGTACTGAAAGAGCAAATAACAAAAATATTTAAAGCAACATTTCTTCCCCATTTTCATCCATTTTCATTCATTTTCATTTTTACATAATAAATAAATAATTTTTTTTATATCATTAAATATTGCAACGCACCTATTACCCACCACTGTTCTGGCTACAAAACCCTATTTTTCATTGTGATCTCATTTCAATGCGTCAGCCTTCAGCCGCTTCAGAGAGAGTGCCTGTATGTCAGCGTGGCACCACTCTACTGGACGACGTCCGAGCCACGGTCTTGCTGCATCAAAAGACACCCTATCATCCATGTACTGCTTCCTGCGGAGTGCATCTTTTATTGGGCCAAATAGATGTAAGTCAGAAGGTGCGACAACTAGGATGTGTGGTGGATGAAGAAGAACTGTCTTATGAAGTTCTGTGAGCTCTTGTCGTGTGTGCAGTCTTGTATGAGACCTTGCTTTGTCATCGTGAAGGAGGGGTTCGTTTGTATTTTTGTAGCAAGGAACAAATCGAAGCAGTTTCCTCAAATTCCTGACGGTAGCGCAGTGCACCTCAGAGTTGATACATACACCATGAGGGAGGACACCAAACAGAATATTCCTTTAAGAATCCCATAACTTTACCAGCTGAGGACGCCGCTTTGAACTTTTTCATCGGAGGAGGTGTGTTACACCTTGTAGAATAACGTTTTGTTCCCGGTTAAAAGTAATGAGCTCGTGTTTCATAGCCTGTCACGATGTTCGACATAAAATTGTCGCTATCAGCCTTCTAACCCGAAAGCAATTTCCACAGATGGTCGTTCGTTTATCTTTATGGTCTTCCGTTAGGCAGCGAGTAACCCAGCAGGCACACACCTTTGATCACGCGAAGTGGTTGACGAGGGTGTCAGATCTGTCAGCAGAGATGTCCGTTTGCGCATCGAGGTGTTTAATTGTGATCTTCTATCACCTCGAATGGGTGTAAGTCATCTCCCCCTTCCTTCCTGATTCCGGTTATTGTCCACAATAAGCAAAGTCCTTTATCAAAAAATTTGAGAGGAGCGAAGATAACTATAAACGTTCTACTTTTCTTAGCCTTTAGTGTAGAGTTGGCTCCAGTTCTTCTTGTCTAGGGGTCTGATTTTTGAAGCTGAAAGTGTCACATTTTAAGTCCTCATTTTTGAATTGAACTAAATAAATTTTGCAGATTGTTGTTACAATTTTTGTTGTTACGTAAGTATATTTTGTCACATTTTAGTATATCATACAGTTTTGAATTTTCACACGTACAAAGCCGAAATTACATTGTTCGCCCGAAATCAGAGGCATGCTTACTACTGCTTAGTGGAAATAATAATATTCCAAAGGGTTTACAGTTTTTCTTGACAAATGTATTTCTGTTAATTTCGATTATTATTTCATAAATGGATCCAGAAATAAATATAACAAACAGTACTAGATTGCGTAATTAATAATATAAATATTAAGTGTGCCAAATAATTCCTAATTTCAAAAGTTTCTAGAAAAACAGAGCTTGTTCTTATCCATTGTATTATCGGAAATAAAGTAATTCCTTGTAATAAATTTTATCATGAAATATAACGTCTTGTACACAAAATCATATGAAAGTCTTCAGAGGAGTAGTTGAGATAATATTTACCAGTCTAAAATTTGAAAAATAATACTGGTACCGACAACTACTACTGAGGAAAAGTAATGTTAGAAGAGGATGTCCCGTTACATGTGTCCGCACGTTCCAATATTGCGGGAGTCACAGCTGTGTGCGGTTGGTCGGAACGCAGAAGATCGAACAGGATTGCGTGGCCTTGCAATGACGAGAGACACCGGTCCCAATGATCCACCATGCTTTTGTTCACTATCTGGCCTCCCCAGACATTCTGCAAGCACCAATCAATGTCCGTGATGCTCTGGTTATCTGCCAAAAGAAACTGAATGATAGCTCTCCGCTTGGAACACACATCCCTTACAGACACATTTGAAGGGTACATATAGCGCCACCACCTACCGGAACTTCATGAAATTACAGGAGCTGAAGTGGAAATATTTCATTTTGTCTCACAACAAATTCTGGATTTTTCAACCGGAATTGGCCGTAGAAAAATAATTGTTCCGTTACTCATTGAACGCCCCTCGTAAAATCCGCTAATTGCATAGTAACTAGTTCTTCTTTACGCGGTGAGAAAAATTGGGAAACTTTTGTGTCGAGTTCAGTTCGCTTGCTGATTATGAAAATACGAAGGGCTACAGGTGAAGAACAGCAGGCGAGATACCAGGGCCTGAGGTCTGTGGATTGCAAAACTAGTTTAAGAAAAGTAGTCGAAGAGATGATTTCAAAACAAAAGATCTCCTGATGTGGAGGCGACACATCACATTCCAAGGAGCTCACTTTTTGCGTTACGGAGTCCCCAAGCAATTTTGTAATACTTATAATTTTGTATGACCAGACGCGATTGGTTTGCCAAAATAAGAAAGGAGAGGGAGAAAGAGAATCATACGTGCATATGTGCATGAAGACTCATTGGCAGACACAAGGAGATAAGTGTGGGACTTGTTTTCTTGCTGTTTCTCAGCTCTTTCAGTCAACTTCTTAGGGATAAATAAATTGTGTACACGGGAAGGCCTCTGGCTCACTAGGAGAGATCCAGTTGGTTGGCGCTTGCAAGGCCTACTGTCATTTTGTAATCTACAGCATGTTCATACAAAAAGTGGGAAAATGAGGAGAAATGACGTGTCCTAACCAGGAGTGCCGAGAGGGAAGACTTTCTGTTAGATTCTCGGAGAGAATACTTTGTTCCACCTCCACAGTGCCATGCTCACAGATGATGAGCCGCACTCAGATTTTAAACACCACACTCGTACTCGGCCTAAGTTGGTGGGAAGTATTGTAAGCATGCGCAGCATTGGCGAACGATATTTCGAGGCGACCGTGAAGTCCATTCATTGTAGTTAGGGTTTAGTGCTCTAAACAAATTCACTCATTCCGCAGGTTTTACTCAGTATAAGCATAGGCAAGGGAATTGATGGGTGCATGTTCTTTTATAGGTCAGATCGTTTATTTGTATAGGTAACTCAGCAACGAGTGACGGCTTACGTAGACGTTTTTAATTTCCTTCATTATCATCACTGCCATTACCGGTATGTTCACCTTTGCCAAAGTATTTTGTACCAAATACAATTTATTTGTGGCTTCATGAACGTAATAGTTTCTTGTTTCACCCACTCCATGTCCAAAGGTATAGACCATCTATTTCAGTAATAAATAGGACTTTATCACGAACTCGCATTTCCTTGTATAGAGAAATTATACCTTTGTGAGGCATGGGGCCCATGTTTTCATGCATGACTGTGCCACTCTAGAATGCCTATACACAATGAGAGATAGAGTGGTCAATGCTCGTTAGATCACAGATAATTTACATAAACAGCTGAATTTTTTCGTCAAAATTTTTAAGTGAATACTGTCACTATTTGACTATCGCAACGCATGGCACACACACCATAGCAGGAATCTAGCTCGCTATTTCGTATACGACTACTGTATATTTAAAGTGGAGTAAATTAAAGTCTGGTGTGATGCAGTGCATTAGCCATTTATTACAATGTTCCACAAACAAATGGTAATCGACAGAAGACATGAGTTTCACCGAAATTGTTTCAAACGCATCATTCCTACCATAGGCAGCGAGTCCTAGCTCTGCTGCCACACGTTCAACCCACCGTACATAAATATACTTTGTCCGTTTCCATAAGGCCCTTGGGTGATTTATGTACCCTCACCTCTCTGCGAATGCTCAGTGCTTTCGTTCTTCCTTATTCCGCGGAAATACAAGCATATAGACTCAAACTTTGCCTCTGTTGGAACACCTGAAAGTAGTGTAACTAGGCATATTTTCTGAGTGTCTGCAGAATGAAATACAAATCTTCAGATACGTGTGGCGGTACTGATAATCGCTCTTATTTCAAAAAAGTACTAATTTTATCCTTAAATACATTCTTATTTGAACTCGTTTTTAAGATGGCTCACATAATGTTTATCCAAAAAGGTGTCCGACTTGAATTTAAATACATGCAGAGAGCATAACAAATCTGCGGCAATCTTAAGAACATTCTTATCTTTTCCAAAAGTTTTCAAAACAATAATCAGACGTTGTAGCACTGCTAACACACGACTCCAGAGAGGTGCATGGCTAAAAAATGGCGTCGCATTTGATCAGATAACCACACCCGATTTCAGCTATCGCTACTCTTTCTCTGTGTATAGGCTCTCTGTGCCACACCCGTCGATGATAAGACGTCTCATATAACTATCCGTTACACAGTTTCTGTTCAATAATACACATGATCTTATAGGGGTTCAGATGTTGACACCCTTACAGGAATGTGCCTAAAGCTCAACCGTAAGGTCACCCACAGCAGCGATCCTCTCACTAGTAAACTGTGAGACATGTACTAAGATTTATTTTCATAACCATTTTTCTTTAACAGCTTCAGTATTAAGAAATACAGAGGAATCACTTGTACACCTTCAGCTGGTCCCAACAATTTGCACCAAACAAAGAGTTTCGGGCTGACCAGTAGAGATAAGTGAATCAAGTGAGTGCGCCGGAGTGGAACGATTTGACGATATGGTTGTAAGTGGGAAGCCATAGTGTTAACACATTAGTTTCACGCAACATATGCAAATGTCCTGGTGAATCGTGGCCCTGCGAGCGATGCGACGTGGAGAGCGTAAATAAGAAATTTGTTTTGATATGTGATTGTAAATTATCTGAAGTAATACATGAATAAAAATTCTTGTAGTTGCGGACTTCAATTGCGTTATGAGTAAAGTTGTAGAAGTCATGTTACTGTATCAGTCACTAGCAGTTCTATAGCCTTCACTGCGGCATGTGTTGTGTTTGGGAATAAAAGCAAATGGAATCCCCACCAAAAATTTAAAAGTAACTCATTTACTCGCTTTCATCGCCTTAACTCGCTCACTACACAGTTCCTTACAGTCTCAGCTCAAGAAAAACGCTCATACAGTCTCAGTGGTGCCTCTGTGCTGGAGCCTTGACACATGGCATCAGAGGGGTGAGCGATTTAAAACTGTGTATTCTGCCTTCATGCGGCGCAAGGTAACAAGCATTCGCACGTTTTGCATTCATATTATAAATGTTTATAGAGTTCGGAATATAATGTATGGTAGTGGCACTGAACGCTGACTTTGTTTCCATTCGAACGCAGGAGTTAATTATTCTTGAGGTGTGAGAACAGTTTGTGTTGGATCACCTACACTCACCATATCTTCCCACAAAAGCTACACATATACATGACAAGCAAACTTATAGAGCTATAATTCAGCTCTGGAATCGCGCCAACTGTGCACGGTGCTAAGCTTATCGCATTCGCGAAGTTCTAAAGGGTTTCGGAAGATACTGTTAACCATTGAAAAGAACCTAGAATATTTTCGGTAGAACACATATGAAAACATATAGATATGTAGCGTATGTTCTGTCACATATCTGCAACAGAACAGACTCCAGATGTCCATATATATAGCTACAGACTTTAATTTGTCACTCTAGGAATGTCCTAGAAATCCCAATGTATCCCTTCGGTAGGGATCATGACTAAACTGCCTCATTAATATCGGTGCCCACCGAGAAATTTAAAAGACTTTCTTGTTCTCCACATGTGAATGGAACGAGAAGTAGCCCTAATGACTGGCTCAATAGTATGTACTCTCTGTCACATACTTCACAACGAGCTTCAGTGGTTAGATACAGATTTACAGTCGTGTTACTATTATCACATTACAGTTTTATTTCCATTTTTCCTAATCATTAATTGCAATTTGCACCAGATTAAGAATTAAGAGGGAAAATAAACTGTAACATAGACTCCTGACATATTGAGGAACAGAAAGCCGGAATCTAAATTCAGCTGAGATTTGATTATATGCTCACGATCGCGGTAATTATTAAATTCACATGGAAATTCAAACTGATCTTCTTCTTCTTCCTGGAGTAATCGCAGTGCTACGAAACCGACTGTGTTTCAACGGCTACGGTCAAGGAAGGATGGGAAACTTCAGACGGGGTCTGTTCTCCAAGTCCTTGACCACTGGCCTTCCAGCAGTGAGTACTCGCGTTATTTTCTGATATCGGAAGCATAACATTGCGCCCACGCTCAAAAGTCATATAACTTCAGATTGCAGCCGTCCCTGTCTGTTTGCCAGCTTTTCATCGAACCAATGGCTGCAGCGAAACGTCTTTGTTATGTACGCGATATACTCTAGGCACTTGTCGCCTTCAGTTAGAGTAATTATTACTTACTCCGTACCTTAGTAATGACGATCGCGTGTGGGTGCCAATGTTTGCAACTGGCGAGCATGGCTTCGTCACGCTGTAGCGGTGAGATGACACACTACACCATATGATAAGCTGTCATCGCAACCTTTCCTCTTCTCTCACGTCGAACGATAAGTCATGGGTCCATCTCTCTCTTTAACATGTTGAGATTCCCAAGTGAATTCAACTCTCCTGGACTCAAGACTCTAGGAATCGTTTAAGTTAATTTGTTAAGTATACATAAACTATCTCCTGCATTTGTTGGTTATTATATCTGATGTCAGTACTTTGTCTAGTTAGTGAAGGCTGTTCTCGACTATATATTTGTAACGACTGTACCTTATTGTTTAACATTAATTAGAGTTGTACCTTCTATGTGATTCCCTCTGTCTGCTAATTAAGAGGGATCACAGAAAGGTAGAGGGTTTACTCTTTGGCAATACAAGGACCATTAGTGTTTACTTCGATTTCTCTAGAGTGAAGAGGAAGGTACGAATCTGTCTCATGTGACCTAGCAAAAGGGTGGAATATAAGGTATTGTTTTTTATAATTTTTTTCGTATTTGTGAGACTTTTATCTTCAAATTATGTATATTAACCACATCTGTTATGTCTTTCTTCTGTTACGGAAAGTGTTTTGAATAATTTGTTTTCATTTAAAAAGAATTATCTACCCCATCTGTTAAATATTTATTGTTTGATGTTAATTATGAAGTTAAGAAAAGCGATTTTCAAAGATTTGAGGTTAGAAGAGACTGATATTAAAAAAGATAAATCTTTTTAAAACGAATGGAGATGGGGTGAACTCTGGCAGCTCTATTGTGCTGCCCCGTCATCTAAATTTCGAATGTTAAAGTTCCCAAGTAGTTAAAAAAACTTTTAAGGAAATCATTGATTCTTGTATATGATAATCTACAGCCGAAAAGACTATGTTTGATGCTCCTACAATCTGTTTTAAAAAAGTCCAATAGTTCGGCTTCATTAGAATTTAAAATACAGTGACAGAGTCGTACTGAGAGACGAACGGTGGAAGGCCACGTTTTCGACTGCTGCAACTGCGTCTAGAGGAATGGCATTCTAGCTACTAGAGTCAACGGCGAATAGATTAGTATACTTCGCTGTCGTTTACAGAAGGGTTTCCATGTAGATGACACTATCCTTGTTTCAGCCTCATAGAAGGCTGACATATATATTCTATTCCGGTTTAGAGAGAAGAAGTACTCCCTTTAAGCAAAACAAAATCTCCGGAGTACGGATTCACGGACTCTTTCACTTTATCTGAAATTGGAAGTAATTTTGGGTGATGAGCAAAAATAATAAAATTTTCTTAAAATGATTATATCAATTGGAACTACGCATTTGCCGCAATTTCTATTAGTAAAAGTGTTCAGGTTGTGTTACTTTGGCAAATGAGATAAATGACATCACGGCTGATAAACAATGTACAATAGGTGTAGCAGATTACTTCTCGGTTTATATGTTGACAGATAATGGTTAATACAGCTCACGACACGTCCCTGTGAGTTTCTCGCACTTCTCTGATGGTAGGCTGGGCTATGGTGGCTCGATTGCTGCAGGGCTTTCGCACAGTTGTATTCGTATTCACTGATATTCGTCTGGTCTCGAATGCCTATGTAAAATGCTGTAAAAATGGGATACTCTAATATGATACTGATGGAGTGATTCAGTATCCTGTTAACAATATTTTAACACGTGTCCAAAGGAGCGGTTAATTACTTTCGGTTGTGTGTTTAATTATGCATAGGTTTTTTGAGAGTTTTCTTAGATTCTACGTCGGGAACACGACTGTTCTGAATAAGTGACTTGCATAAAGTTGGTCAGGATTCTGGTGTTGAACGCCAGTTATTTCGAGCACGATGTGAGGCTTACGCGTACGGTACTGACTTAATTGGAGGCTATAGACCCTCAACCAAACTATGGGGGTACTTATTTATGGTCTGGCCTAACACTTTCCTTAAAGCAAGCGGAATTGCCACTAGAATCTGTGCAGCTTCAGATGAACTCGTGCAGTGAAAGGTGGGCAGGGAGGTGTGTCTGCAGGTCTCTGCGTTATTGTGGTCCTCAACCCGTAGCCACTCCACCGCCCCAGCTGAATACAAGCCTCTGTGTTCTTGTGTATGTCTGGCGGCTACAGTAGGTTTGTGTTTCACGTATTTATTTGTCCAACGTGATCTGATTAGGGCCGCAGGCTCTCTCTTATATTGAACCAGGGTTTCACATGTACAGTATATATTTCATCATTGTTACCCAAGAAAATAACTATTTAAGTATGACAGGTATTGTTAAAATGGTTTGATTGTCTGCAGTGGCGGCATGAATTATACTGATTGTGAACTAATAGAGTTTATATTGTCATTACTTGCAGCTGCAGATAGAGATAACAGTAATAATACTATAGCATAATACTAGTACTATTGTTACTAATACCACTAATAATAATAATAATAATGACAATAATGATGATAGTCACAGATAGAAGAAGAATTGATAGGTCTGCTCAATAAATGTTTTCCGATATTGCGAGATCTGAGTAAAGGAAATTTAATTAGGGTCTTTCGCCTAAGAATACATGGAAGTGAGGAAAGGTTTGTGTACAAGAGTAACGACTGTATACAGGGATAATGGTAATTTTATTGTTGATTTAATAGATACGTCACTACCTGTCTTCTGAACCTGGAGATGCTCTTCAGTTGTCCCACACAAGGCGGGAGGCTACTAAAAAGGTCTGCAAGAAGGTGGCTGAACGACAGGATGGGACAGAGACGACTTTGCTCTGATGGTAACGGGTGTTTCTGCCGTGTTGTTCACACAAGAGCGATAACGTCGAAGAGGGACAATGACAGTAGAGAAGAAATGTCTGTGCCTGTCTGCACGCAACCAAGTTAGCGGGGCATATGATACTGAAATGTGATCATAGAGTGGAACATCACAGGTATAACGACCATAGGCATTCATAACTAGTTCCTGTGAGAGAACGTGATGGATAACGTCGGTGTAATCAATAATTAGAAGTATAAACGTTTGTACAGCTTATTTATTCAGGTCAAGAGGGAAGACCATTTTATATTTTTGTAGGGAATGGAGAAATGTTGATGCCTTCTTGTACTCTACAGATATGTGCTCAGTCCAATTTAGATTCTCATCTATTGTTAGTACTAGATTCTTTATTGGAGGTGGTAGAGTTTCCCGATATTTCAGGGTAATGAGCCTAGGATGACCAACCAGTACCACTTGAGTTTTGGATGGGTAGTTCTTGAACCCTATATCCTACACCCATTTTCATAGTGTACATAGTTCGATATTGAGATTCTCGACAGCAGTTTTCTGGTGTATAGGTTTTGCACTTATATACAACCGAAACTCATCAGCGTACATATGGTATTCGCAGTAGGAGAAGACTGATGAAGCACCATATACGCACGTAATACTGAACCTTTGGAGTAGCCTGATACTACCTTCCAATATAGTGGATTTATGGCGCCGGACGTGAAGCATTGCTGGAGAGACGTCGGGTATGAGCGAAACCATTGCTCTGCACATGGCGAGAGATTTAGGCTGCCAAGTTTGAAATTAAAATGTCAAAGTCGACGGTGTCAGAGTCTTTGGCTAAGTCTAAGAAGCAAATTATAGTTGCCTCTTGTCCATCAAGGCAATTTTTAGGTCATCTGTTAACTTTATTAAGGCAGACATTGCACTGGGATGCTTACAGAAGCTTGATTTGTATTTGTCTAGCAGGTTGTCCATAGTTAGATAATTTGTTAGTTGGTCGCGGTCGGTGTATTCTAGGGTTTGGACAGTGCACAACGAATGCAAGTAAGTCGTTAATGAGAGGGTGCTGTGGCAGGGTGATTTTACGTAATGGCATTACTAGCCCTATTTCCAAATTTCATCGAAAACATTCGTGGGCAGGGACTGCTTGTTGACATATGTTATAGTCTCCAGAAGTGGGTCAATAACAAGCTTCATCATTGGGACTGCGATGCCGTCGTGTCCAGTAGATGCTGATCTGTAGTGCATCATGGCTTTTTTGGTGGTGTTCCAGGTGACATGTTTCAGATAGGATGTTTCGTGGCTACACTCTTTTACCCTTTGAAATAATAAATGATTGTCTTTTTCCTTTGTTAATCAGTTTACATTGTACCTAAAGTCAAGTACCAGTTCAGTTTACTAAGTGGGTTAATGGGCTCAGCTGCAGCTTTTACTGTCCCTGTACAAGTGGTAGTAGTAGCTTTATTCATCTGTAGAGCTCTTTTTACAAGAATATAGGACATGTTAAAGTATTTAGAAGTTTACAACAATTTGAAATAAGCTAATTCGTATACACACACATTTACAGACATCTAGTTAGAGACAATCATTACTTTTACTCCTGGTAAACAATACATTTTTTACAGATAACTTGTTAAATAATCTAATGCCACACTGTTCACTCATATCTCACTATCAGCAACTGCACACACTATATACAAATTGTTTCATAACACATACAAACACTGGTGAGCTCTGGGCCATTTTTGGTACCGCAACTTCCCATTTGCTATCCTGAAAAACTGAGTCAGCACCCCTCCATAATGAGTGAGACGTTGGTCTCTGAGAGAAGAGGAGGTGTTAGTAATTTGCTATCCATAGCTTGGGGATAAGTTTATCTAGAAGAGGAAAAAAGAAAGAAAAGAACGTAGTGCGGAGGTGTTATGTGGAATGTTGGATATATTATAATAATTATTATTTTTTATAAGTTATTTTTTTCCAAATTCCTATTCTGTTTTATCTAAGTGACCCATGTATAAAAATGTTTTGTATAACAGGTACTTTTTAGCTGCTTTTTTAAGTAAGTGTATGTTTGCTGCTTCTTTAATCTCTTTTTATATTGTTTGTACATTTTTATTGCTTGGTAAAAAATACTGTTTTGAGTTTAATGTTTGCTTTTTTTATAAGTGTAAGTTGAGTCTACCTCTTGTTCCATTGTCATGGACAGAGATGTTTACGGAGTAATTACCAATGCTGTTTTGATGTGTTTAACTGAATGGTAAATGTATTCACATGGATCAGCTAAATTCCCCAGTGTTTTGAACTGATCTTCACAATGAGCTTGACTGCTATTTTTGGTTATTATTCTTGTGGTTCCTTTCTGGAGTTTGAAAATTGTGTTCATATTTTGTGCATTTGTTCCTCAAAAAAGAATACCATAGCTAAGAACTGAGTGTACATTTGATTAGTATGTAACTAAAAGACCTTTGCATGTTACACACTGATGATAGGATTCTAAGGGCATAACATGCCAATCACATCCTGTTGGCAAGTACCTTTGTGTGTTCACACCAATTCAACTGAGAATCAATATTCATTCCTAGAAATTTTACATCTGTTACACAGTTTATAGAGGTGTCTTCTACATTTAATTTAACGTTGTTATTTTCATTTTTCAAACTGAAATTCATGGCATTACTTTTCTTGATGTTCAATGTCACTTTATTGGTTATTGACCAATCGCAAGCTTCCTTGAGAGTTTCATTTGCTTTCTCTTCTAGGATTTCTCTTGTTTTCTCAGTGATTGTAATATTACTGTGATCAGCGAAGAGAATTTTTTCACATAAATAACACCACCAGGAGAATCATTAATGTATATCAGGAATAGTCTTGATCCTAATATGCTACCTTGTGGAACCCGTATATTAATGTATTTTTGTTCTAATAAGTGTATTTTTAATGTTTATATCTATTTGAAGTATGTGCAATCTCTACTCTTTGTACCCTATCTGCTAGGTATCATAGGTACCAGTCATTAGCAACCCTTCATATTCCCAAAGCTTTTAATTTATTTCATAGAAGCTTGTAGTCGACTGCATCAAAGGTCTAAGAAAGATCCAAAAATATGCCTGTTACAAACTCATCTCTGTTAGGAGCATCAAGTACAACTTTTATGAAATCTACTATGGCTTACTCCGTATTTTTGCCACTTCAGAAACTAATCTGTGACTCGCTTAATAGATTTTATTTATTCAGGCAATTCATTAATCTGTCGTTCATAATTTCTTCTATTACTCTTGAGAATGGTGACTGAAGGGAAATAGGCTGGTAATTTTCTATATCTTGTGCTTTACCTTTCCGAAGCAAAGGTGCAACTCTTTCCTGTTTTAAGTGCTCTGGAAATATCTGTGATGTGAAGGATTCATCTATCATATTTGTTAAGGGCCTTGTGTAATCTCTATGCATTGTTCTATTACACATATTGATACTACATCTAAGCCTACTGACCTTTAATTTTTTATTTTTTTTATTAACTTTATGCTCTGTGGTTGGAAGTAACATCATTGTATTTAGTGCAACATTATTTAAAGGTGTTATATTTGTTTAGGTTAAAATTTGCCATAGTATCTCTGCAATACTTGAAAAATGTTCTTTTACATAGCTTGCTAAGTGTTGTTAATCATTTATTACCCTATCCCCCTCTCTTAACAGTATGTTATTCTGCGTTTGCTTGCCTCACCCCATTCCCTTTTTTATAACATCCCAGACTACTTTGATTTTATTCTCTACATTATACATTATTTTGTCATTAAATGACATCTTCCTGTAGACCTTTTTGAATCTATGATAGTAATTTAAGTATTTTGGATAATTTGGAATCTCTTCCATTGAACTGAGGTGTTTGAATGTTTGGGAGGACTTCTTAGTACTTGCTGTTATCCATATTTTTTCTGAGATGTTGCTACAGACATACATACTTCTGGAAAGGCCTTTTCAAAGTTCAATTTAATTGATGTGGAAAATGTAGAGAATTCACAGGTTTCTTCGTAGGACAGATAGGTCATTTCTGTTGTTGGTTACTGTATGGGCCTGTCAGAGTTTTGCATTTCTCACAGACTAATTGACTCTGTTCCGCTTCTTCTTGTATACAGTATGATTACCAAGCCTGGAGCGTAGTTTATATACCTGACGCCCATTTCCTGGGAGACACATGAACTATAGGTAGGTTTATTTCTTACTTTTCCTGTCTTTAAGAGGGCATATTTGTCATATAGTGGAATTAGTTTGCTAGTAAACTAATAAAGTTTTTCATACGTGTTCGATGAAGTAATAGAAGACGTCCCCCAAGATACGTATTGCTCATCAGTTGCAATTTCACGTAAATCAATGTATTTGTAGCCTTAATATGTAGAAAATTTTGGTTTCTTTCTGAGACGTTCTAGCGAATACGTCACGAAAATTATGTGATGGGCGGACACGCCAGGTGGAAATGCTTGAGAAATACCATACACTTTATTGGGAATTTCGTTCCAAATACATCTACAAGAGTGTGACTACCGTTCATACGATGAACAGGAGCCAGCTGATGTGGAGACACGTTTGAAGAGAAAAACATCGGCTTAAATTTTGCAGTGGATGGCCTATAACACAGAAAATTTATGTTAGTGTCGCTTGAAACTTGACAGAGCAGTTTCGAAGGAGTGAAACCCCTCTACATAAGAAGGGTTGCAGAGGACACATAACAGGCACTTCCTGTAAGGAGTTTGATCTCTATGATCATATACAAGGTGTGATTCGGAAGTTTCAAGACTGATTCATTTCTGAGTAGGGGAGCGCTGGAGGACCGGTTCCGCCAGATGGGGGAAGTAGTGGGGGGGTCTCAGGGAGCGAACTGACGCTGCGGCAGTTACCTCCGGAACCCTGGAGAGTGGGGGATCACTTACATCGTGAGTGCGTGTCATTGACCTCGGTCGAAAAGTGGGAGAGGAGAAAATGGAGCAGCACTTGGAGCAACGATATGCGATTAAGTTTTGCGTGCGAGTGAACATAACCGCCACGGGTGCTCTCAGTATGATTCAAGAGGCCTTTAAGGAAGAAGCAATGTATTGTGCAATGGTTTGCATGTGGCATACACGTTTCAGAGTTGGCCGCGGGAATGTCGAAGACGACGACTGCTCTGGGAGGCCATCATGAAGCCGAACGGATCAAAATGTGGAGAGAGTGCAGGAACTTTTGAACAATGAGGAATCGATTTCGCCGCATCCGCCTGGCAATCAAATGCGATAGGATTCTCCACCATGACAACACGCCCACTCACACGTCGCACTCCGCCGCCGAAGTTTTGGTCAAGTTCAACGTGACAACACTGCTGCAGCTATCCCACAACCCCGACTTGGCTCCAAGCGACTTTTTCCTCTTCCACCAAATCAAGACAGGCCTAAAAGGGAAGCAATGCGACTCCATCGATGCCATCCAGCAGGCTTCGACGAGAGCCCTTGACAGCATGATGCCCGAGGCCTTCCAGAAGGGCTACGAACAGTGGAAGACGTGCTGGCAGTGCTCTGTTGACGCTGAAGTATCATATTTTGAAGAATTTTAGTCCGCTTCACTTAAATCTCTAATAAATGTCTAATTATGAGATTCTGAGTTAAGTCATATGGAAGGAACTTCCAGCAGGACAGCTCGAATGGTCCTGAAGGCGTCGAATAGGTATAAAATACAGATTGTTCAGGTGTATGCTCCCACCTCAAGTCACCCTGACGAAGAAATTGAATCCTTTTATGAAAGTCTGGATAACACCTGTAAAAAAAGGTAGCGATTGTCACTTCCAGATGGTCATTGGCGATTTCAATGCAAAAGTTGGCACCAAGAAACAAGGCGACACAGTGGTGGGCAACTATGGGATTGACGACCGAAACGATAGAGGTGTGAGATTAGTCCAGTTCACTGAGTACACCAGTATGTCCATCATGAATACGTTCTTTAAGAAGCAACCTGACCGAAAATGGACTTGGAGGAGCCCAAATTTCAGTGTAAAAAATGAGATAGACTTTATTCTGTCAAATATTCCACAGATTGTAAAAGACGTATCAGTGCTAAATCAGTTCAGCACTGGCAGTGATCACCGTCTTGTGAGAGCAAGGGTCGATCTCAATGTAAGAAATGAAAGGAGTAAACTTATGAAAGGGAAGAGAAGGGTAATCAACCTCAAAAACCTGGAAGAACATTCATCGAAATTCCAAGAAGTCCTCCAAGGCAAGTTCCACGTAACTAAAGATTGTGATTTGGCGGAAATGGTTTAAAGTACACAAGAAGTCGGTGGCCTATGCCAAAAAAATAAACAACCAAAGAAATTCAGTGCCAAAACTGAAACCCTTTTACAACAGAGGAGAGAAATGAAAATCCAAACCTATCGCGACATGGTTGCGTTTTCCGAACTGTGTAAGGCAGTGCGAAGAGAAATGAAAACTGGCATACAGAAATTCACTGAAGACACCTTGCGAGCAAGCTTGGAGACAAGAAAGTTTAAAGTCAGCCAATCGCAAACTCACAATCGGTAAAAAGCAGATTATCGCACTAGATGGAAATGACAGTCGAATCACTGAAAAGGACGCGGTTTAGAAGTTCATCTGAGACTTTTATAGCAATTTGTATAGCAATCCAGGGGAAAATTTGAGTGTATCTAATTTAAATGATATACCTAGTGTTCCAGATATACTCCCGTCGGAAGTCACGTGTGCTCTAGATAGCATGAAGGAGGGAACAGTGCCGGGTGATGATGAGCTCAGCGTTGACATCCTCAGACTGGCAGGAGAGGTAACAATAAATCACTTGGCAAAAGTATTTACTTCCTGCCTGCACTATGCTTCAATCCCACTATCGTGGAACAAGGCTAAGATTATTTTGATACACAAGAAAGGATGTATTCACAATATCAAAAACTACCGTCCTATCAGCTTGCTCTCAATTTTGTACAAAATTTTCACAAAGATCTTGTTAAACCGAATTAGGTCCACCCTAGACTCAGACCAACCTATAGAACAAGCTGGATTCCGAAGCAATTTTAGCACTATTGACCACATTCTGACCGTTAGTGAAGTGATAAGTAGAGCGAATGAATACCAACTGCCTCTCTGCATTGCCTTTGTTGACTTTGAAAAGGCATTTGACTCCGTTAGCCATGTAGCTGTCCTCCAAGCTTTGAGTGAGCAAGGAGTGGGAGCAGCATACATTGAAGTGCTCAAGAAAATCTACGAGAATTCTTCAGCTTATGTTAGCATCGGCGAATCAACTCAAGAATTCCGCATCATGAGGGGTGTCAAGCAAGGCGATCCCATCTCCCCAAAACTGTTCTCTGCTGTATTGGAAATGGCTATGTCAAAGCTGAGCTGGGAAGGTAAGGGAATTAGAATTAATGGAAGAAGGCTTACCAACTTGAGATTTGCTGATGATATTGCCTTACTGGCCAAAGACTTCGCAGAGCTCCAAAACTTAGTTACATATCTTGCACCGGGATATCAGCTGGTTGGCTTGAACATGAACCTTTCCAAAACAAAAGTAATATTCAACAAATGGGTCCCAGCTGGAGATGTGATAGTCAAGGACAGTCTACTAGAAGAGGTCAGTGAATATGTCTACCTTGGCCAGATTATAAATATGAAGGGAGACATAAGGCCAGAAATCTATCGACGCATCAAGCTTGGCTGGCAAGCATTTGGGAAGAATTCAAAAGTATTCCGATAAAAAATGTCAGTAAATCTGAAGAAAGCAGTATTTGATCAATGCATTCTTCCTGTGATGACGTATGGCTGTGAGACATGGACACTGAACTCATTCACAAAAGGGAAACTTAGGACAGCACAGAGAGCCATGGAGAGATCAATGCTGGGCTATACAAGAAAGGACAGGAAAAGGGCAGATGACATCCGGTCTGTGACGAAGGTCAATGACATCTTAGAGAGAGTAGGTTCCTTGAAATGGCAGTGGGCTGGCCACGTCGCAAGAAGAAAAGACAATGGATGGACGAAGCTAGTACTGGAGTGGAGTCCGAGAGAGCACAGGAGGCCTAGAGGAAGACCACCAGACAAATGGGACAAAGACATCAAGCAGATCGCTGGTAACACCTGGCAGAGAACTGCCCAAGACCGTCCCACTTGGAGAAGACTTCTGAAAGCCTACCTGAATCCACGACTCGAAGAGGCCACATCATCTAATGATTGAATTAGCTGATGATATATATACATACATATATATATATATATATATATATATATATATATATATATATATCTGTGTGTATATATATATATATATATATATCTGTGTGTGTGTGTCCAAAAGAATAGATTTCAATTTTGATCCATGAACCACTATCAATTGAACACAAATGAATTGCAGACAGTGTTGCAGGTGGACACTGATGTAAATCAATGGGGAAGCCGAAAATCTGTGCCACAGTGGGACTAGAAGTTGGATCTCCTGCTTACCTGACAGATGCTCTGACCACTTACCCACCTGTCCACAGTCGTCATCGCTACTGCACAGACTACCCTAGCATGCTTCCCATCAGACCCAAATTCTCAACTTACTCAGACACTACAAATGTAGTGCCCTAGTCCTTATTTCCATTACTCGCGGCATTTTGCCTACTCACGTCAGTGTTACAGCCTTGTGCCCATCCATGTGGGAGAGATCACCTAATCCCAGGGTGGCACTGATTTTCGGTTTGCCCTGTTGATATACATCAATGCGCTCTTGAAGCAATGTCTGTAATTAATTCATAGTGGTTGCTGGATCAAAACACATGTCAATCCTTTCAGACATACACAATTACACAGACACAGACACAGACACAGACACACACACACACACACACACACACACACACACACACACACACACACATATATATATATATATATATATATATATATATATATATATATATATATATATATATATATATGTGTGTGTGTGTGTGTGTGTGTGTGTGTGTGTGTGTGTGTGTGTGTGACCATAGAGATCAAACTCTTTAACAGGAAGTGCCTTTTATATGTCCTCTGCAACCGTCCTTACGTAGTCGCGTTTGACGCCTTCTTTCGACTCCTTCGAAACTGCTGATAATCTTTGCCTTAATATATGTATGTGTTGTCTATTCTACCTGACACGTGCCTCGTGCTTGTTCCTTCAGACATGTCCGAGAGAACGGACACCACGTATATATAATTAAGATGGAGATGGACAATGATCTCTTCAGTGTAGATGCACACCAACCTCAAGCATTTATAGGAAATGGCGAAATACTGAATGGGGATAATTCGTAGTATGTGGAATGTTGATAGTTTTGGTCTGATGGGTGACATGCAGATCTCTGTGGGCAGATGGCTTAGTGGTCTGAGCATCTGTCACATAAGCAAGAAACCCAGGTTCGAATTCCAGTCCAGCACAAGTTCTCAGCTTTCCTCATTGTACTACATCAATGACCACTTGCAGACAACGTCTGTAGTTCCTCTTTGTTTAATTTATCCACTTGTTATTTAATTGTTATTTGATGTGTACAACACAGTAAGTGATAAATCAAAGCTTATGCACATCCCTACTCCACATTCTCGTCAGACTCAACTGTCGTGTCTTCGAAATATGTACCTGTGTACATTTCCTGAACTTAGGAGAATATTTGGTTTGACGCAGATGCCAACAGAAGTATTACATGCATTTGTATGTCTCGAAATTCATACATCAAAATCTCCTGCATCTCCTGGGTACCGAAAGTTCCGGAAGCTGTGCCGAAAATTGGAATTGAGGTGAACAAAAGCACCATTTCCACCCTCTTTATTGCTAACGAAAAGCGCACATTGCATGTTATACTACCATACAGCGAGACCCACAGAGGTGGTGGTCGAGTTTGCTTTACACACTGGTACCTCTAATACCCTGTAGCTCGCCCTCTTCCATTGATGCATGGCTGTATTCATCATGACATACTATCAGCAAGTTCATCAAGGCACTGTTACTCCAGATTGACCCACTCCTCAACGGTGATTCAGCGTAGATCCCTCAGAGTGGTTGGTGGGTCACTTTGTCCATAAACAGCCCTTTACAATCTCTCCCAGGCATGTTTCATACGGTTCGTCTCTGGAGACCATGCTGGTCACTCTAGTCGAGCGATGTCGGTATCCTGGAGGAAGTCATACTCTAGATGTGCGCGATGGGGGTACAAATCGTCGTGCATGAAGACGAATGTCTCGTCAATATGTTGCTTATATAGTTGCACTATCGGTCAACCAGCCAGGTTAGCCGAGAGCGCAAATGCTCTGCTACCTGCCGGCCCCGGATCGAATCCACCCAGCAGATTAACGATGAGGTCATGTGTGCTGGCCAGCCTGGATGTGGTTTTTAGGCGGTTTTTCGCATCCCACTAGGTGAATACTGAGCTGGTCCCCACGTCCCACGACCCGCAGACATCTGAAACACATTCGCACTATTTCATGACTTACACTAGATGCAGACAGCTGGAGTACACTGACTCCTTCCCAGGGGGCGGTGGGGAGGGGGAAGGGGGGGAGGGGGGGGAACGGTGGAGGCTGGCATGGCATCCGGCCACCCCTTCAAATTAACATCCCAAATCCGATTGTAACTACGCCGAACCGGCGAAAACAGTGGGACAAAGGCGTAAGCCAAAGAAGAAAAAGAGGGTGGTTACACTATAGGTGGAGGCTGGCATTCACGTATTGTACAGCCATTACAGCGGCCTCCATGACCACCAGTGGCGTATTTCGGTTCCACTTAGTGCCACCCAAAAACAACAGGGAAACTCCAGCTTGCTGTACTCATTGTACAGTGTTTCTAAGGCGATCAGCCTGTCTGGGTGGCCTCCAAACACGTCTCCAACGATTGTTTGGTTGATAGAATATGCGACACTAATCGCTGAAAAGAATGTGATGCCAATCCTGGGTGGTCCATTCGGCATAATGATGGACCCAACTTTACTGCGCTGCATGGTGTCGTGGTTGCAAAGACAGACCTCGCTATATACGTCTAGAGTGAAGCTGCGCATCATGCAGCCTATTGCGCACAGTTTGAGTCGCAACATGACATCCTGTGGCTGCACTAAAAGTATTTTTAAAGATGGTGGCGTTGTTTTCAGGGTTCCTCCGAGCCATAAACCCTGCTTAGCGGTCATCCACAGCGGTAGTAGCCCTTGGGTGGCCTGAACGAGGCATGTTATCGACAGTTCTTTTCTCTCTGTATCTCCTCCATGTCCGAATGCTTCACTCTGAGATGCCTGGACACTTCCCTTGTTAAGAGCCCGTCCTGACACAAAGTAACAATGCGGATCTATCGAACCGCGGTATTGACAATCTAGTCATGGTTCAACTACAGACAACACGAGTCATGTACCTCCTTCCTGGTGGAATCACTGTAACTGATTGGTTGTTGGAACCTGTCGTCTATTAGGCGCTGCTCATTCACGGTTGTTTACATTTTTGGGCGGTTTAGTGACATATCCGAACAGTAAAAGGAACTGTGTCTGAGATACAATATCCACAGTCAACGTCTATATTCAGGAGTTCTTGGAACTATGGTGATGCAAAATTTTTTTTGATTTGTGTATAACAAAACAATATTTAAAGATCGTTCACCTTTGAAGGAGGTTAGTATCAAATCTTAGGTAGGAAATGGAGATTGGTAAATAGAATAATGTAAGGAACACCTATTGAGAACAATGTTATTCATAGTTTAAATTAATTCTTATGAATAGAATAGGAGAAATGTTCTTTATATAGATTCAGACCACTAGAAATAGGAAATCTTGAACGTTCTTCTTATTATCAGGATAAAAAGTGCACTACTTATAGCGTACAGATAATGTTTTGTAGAATAAAGTTATAATTAGACAAAAATTGATCTACTAGCATAATTGTGATCATAACTGAGATGTGTTAGTTGAAGTAATGAAAATTATTGTGATATGTTAGGTATTATGTTGAAGTACTTGGAAATTTCAAGGATTTTTATGATAATGATGATGACTGTCTTATGTTGAACAACGTTTTAAAACAGTAGTGAGGCTGTTAATCAACTTTTCAAATGTTATTTTAGCTCTGGTACGTTTTTATTGGCAGGGATGAGGACAGATTGTCATCAAATGTTGTGTGTTGCATATGTTGAATCATGTACCATATATTTACTGATAAATGTACATTATTAATTGTTCCGATTAGTAAGGGTGTGGTTATCGACAAGGAAGATATGAAAATTCGAACTATGGATGCCTTGGTACTGTAGAGAAAAAAAGAGTTCACAAGTATAGTTGACTTTCAACATAACTTCAACCTGATAATCACAAGAATATTATCACCCACCTGTTCAGGACTTTCCTTTTTCTGTGGTTTAAATCTATATAAAGAACGTTCCTCAGTGATTAAGAATTATTTTAAATATGGATGAAATTGTTCTCAGAAGGTGCTACTGATGGTATTTTACCTTACATAATGTAACAAAAATAACAGGTTTCTGTGATAATGGATTACTGATAATTAACTGAGGAATATATGTTGATGAAATGTTGTTGCTGCTTAGATCTGATTACCAACTGCTAGAATGAATAAAAAAGGTGCTGATGAACATCGTTTCTGAAAACCAGTAGAATGCAGATTTTTATTTAATTTCATGTTAACAACTTCCATTACTTCTGTTTCACCAATACGTTATTTTGCAGCATGCAGACAACTGTCGCAAGAAAGTAAACAAGCGATTTCATTATGTATCTTAATCGATATGGAACGCTTGTGAGCGAAATCGTGTACCTCAGAGGGTTTATACTTTTGATGTTCAAAGCAAGTAAAAGAATGTTTGCCTCTTACACTTGGGTCATCGCCGCTTCTCTGTGGGCCTCTGTCGTGAAAATTCGTCTTCCAACATGTCGGTGGTAGTCCGAACAACAATCGAGGCAACACCCTTCATCAAACACATTGACATATGACAACGTTACAGTTATCAGTTAATATTAAAATACAGTAAATCGGACAGGGAAGAGTGTTGTACCTGAAGGACAGTGTATCTATGAACACACAGTTTTTCCTGGTCGGTGCTTCAATTTAGTGATCGATTTTAGAATCTTATGGAGCACCGCTGCTAGATCAGTTTCCTGTATTGTATATTGTTTTTGTTGTTTTTATGAGACATGTGAATGTGTTTTATATAGCATTTGCAAATGTTTCCAAAAGACCTGAATTTACAGTTTAACATCTTTTGTGCCTCGAAAATAGAAATTTGAATTGCTCGACTTTAGTTTCCATTTCAAGGTATTTGAAACTTGCAGCTGTTTCTTGATGGTACATCTTCTTCATTTGATTACAGTGAGTGATACTTGGTGTGATGCAGAGTAATAATATAATATACAGACCACTAAAGACACCACTGACATTTTTTTTCTGAGATGCAACACTTTTATATTCAAACGGAGTATTTATTCCTAGGTAAATGACAATGTGGCACTTTGGAACAGTCCTTCACATTCGGAAAAAGGTTACTTTCCTGCAGCAACTTCGTAGTTTCAGGAAAGAACGCAGCACAGATGAAGTAATTCATATCATTTCAAAACAGACTAATAAACCACTGACACAGTAGCACTCAGTACGTTACGGACGTTAGGCAGTGTCCCACAAACACATTGTTTTGTCACGGAACATAGCCATGGAACTTTTCACAGCGAGTGGGAAAATGGTATGGTATGGAATCCCTTAAATGGACATGTTTTCAAAAGAGACCAAAGAAAATATTTCGATTTCGTTTGCATTCAGTGACAAAGCCTACTGAGAAATGGTTCAGAAAGTTTAGTTTCCGAAGCTCTATGTCAATCGATGCTTGTGTTCGATGGTATCTGACCATGCCCCTTTCCCAACCGTCTATTTGGTACCTATTCCTATAGCCACCAGAAAATCACTTTAAATATGTTATCATGGCCACATTTAAGTTCCTTACTAAGGAAGTGTATTGACGACAAAACCAATAATTCAAAATCCAAATTTGTCACTAAATGGTCTTCGCAGGTAAGGTCGCCCCCAGACTACATTTTCGCCCGCTACAGTTGTATAACATGCAACATATGATGCTGTAATTGTTTTTAAGGATGAAAACATGGAATGAGTCAAACTGTTGAAGCATTTTCACTTCAGGAGTGGTGCACTGACCTTAACAATTACTGACGAAATTTACCATCATGTGTTTTGACCTGAAATATCTGCTTAGGGTCTATCAAAGGAAAGAATGTAAAGCACAAGTCTTCAGAAAACAGAAGTTCATGAGTAAGTATCTCAAATATTGTGAAGAGTTACAATTTAGGTAAACATAAGTTTGATCTTTAAATTAATGTCCCAACAAAGTGCATTTTGTGACACTTACAGACCACCTTATCGGGACATCTCCTACGTAACGCCTTGCTATTTGGCCCCAGACATTTCTCAAAGTGTAACAAACAAGCACAGTGTTAAATTTTCGAGAGGTTGGGTTCAGCTAAGATATTTAGATGAAGCTCCTAAAATTCCTGTATGTATCCATAGCAAAAATATATGTTATTAATTTTTCATCAAAGATGTTCCAAATTGCTTATCTACAATTACTTATATGGATGCAAATATAAGACAGTCCATTTGAGCAATGGCCGGGTTAACAGATTTAAAGGAAATGGAAAATTAATTTTTATACATGTAGTAAAACGATAAGTATATAATAATTTAAGAACTAGAACAAAAATTTAGAAAACCGAATTTGAAGTTGTTCTAACCACCACATAATTTTACCTGGTCGTCTTTAATATCTAAAGCACACTGTATGGGAACAAGAGAGTATGCATTTCATGTACGTCCTCCTTAAGACAACTAATCAGGTCCATTTCTTTCTATCGGTAGGAGATCTGAGTTAGAATCCGAGATTGGTAAAATGTTCCATTTATCTAGACACCTTAACTATAAGAACACTGGACAAAAAATTATTCCCACCAAGGAGTCATCACGTTAACGCTCTCTGACACTTCCTCTAGGCTTGATAATGGTTCGAATCCGTTGAGCAATAGTGTCCATATTTTTATGCGTATATATCGTATCCAGCTCAAACTACTTGTTGGTGACTACACCACGCGGAATTACCAAACTGCGGGAACATTGCTACTTTCGTCCATTGCTTGAAATAGTCCCAGATATTTTCTACAGAGTTTAGAGTAGGCGATGTAGTGAGTCGATAGAAGTGTGCTAGGATACCCGAGTATTTGTCAAACCAGGAACAAAGACGTGCTCCCGTGTGAACATGGCTGCAGCCATCTCTGTAAATGGAGATGTAGAACAAAGAATAACACTTGCTTCCCCGAGAATGTTTAAATAAACATTCTGCCCAGTGGCCAGAATACAATAACCAACTGATAACAAGAAAAAGACCTCAAAAACGTCGGGGAAGCAATTTTGGCCTGAACTGCATCTTCCACATACAGTAGGCCTGCAGTACAATTATTCGAAAAGAGGCAAAAGTGGCACTCCTTGGACCACACTACATGCTACTGCTCACTGTCTATGCTGTTTTCCCCACAGCAGACGTGCTGCTTCATGCACTGTTGTGAGAATTACACCTCTGCATGGTACGTGAACTCAAATGTCCATTGTGCGTAGTTTCTTCACGCTCTTATTTCGAAAATTGGTCGAGATAAACTTGCATTCATTGTCAGAAGAAATTACTGCAGCGTTCGAAACCACTCTCATTTACGAGAGCCCACAACCAGCCCGGAAGCCCTCGCGCGTTAACACGCCACTTCTGGAACAGGGGGTGGCGCGTTGGCGCAGGTTCGCATACGCCTCGCGGACTGACGACGATTAACAGAGTTCCAACCACATCCGACTAGGTGAATACCGTTCTTGTAGCCGCGTCCCTATTAACTAAACACGAAGGTTTACACCAGAAGTAACAAACTATTATAAAATTATGTAGCTGGCCGGTGTGGTCAAGTGGTTAAAGGCGCTACAGTCTGGAACCGCGTGACCGCTACGATCGCAGGTTCGAATCCTGCCTCGGGCATGGGTGTATGTGATGTCCTTAGGTTAGTTAGGTTTAAGTAGTTCTAAGTTCTAGGGGACTGATGACCTTAGAAGTTAAGTCCCATAGTGCTCAGAGCCATTTGAACCATTTGAAAATTTTGCATTGGACTAGGATTCGACTCCAGCTTCAAAACAGGTTGTTTAACATAATCAAATGTTATATCTCCAACTGCTTCATCTGTACAAAGTTTTTTCAACATGGAATTACGGGCCCAAAATTTTTGCCTTGTCTCGATTTGAATACCGCACCTACTGCAATTGTTTTCTAGCCACGAATAGACGTTATATATCGGTTTGTTTTAACAGTGCCGAGGTATGCTCATGTTGTAACTAAAAATAATGTGACGATCATTCTATGCTGACTGGGCGTTCGACGTTGACTGTACAAAAATCGGTTTGGAGTGGAATATCGCAGTTTGAAATGATGTGTTGAAAAGTTCTAGGTCTTACTCGGAGTCGAATCCTGCACCTGTCGTTAATGTCGGTAACCCACAGAGTTACAACAAAGATCAGAATTATTTTTCACCGGTATGTAGTGTGTGTAAGCTAGAGCATTAAATGACGTGATGCAAATTTTTGTAACGGACTGCGATGCGAACTCAAGCACGCAACTTCCGTTAGAGATTGTGGAATCCGAATTTTGCGGAAGCAATGAGTTGATGATTCACGGACCTTCATCATTCCGGAAGCGGCATATCCTGCCAAAGGAGATATCCGAGTTCTAATCCCAGTCCTATACCAACATTTTCGAGCATGTCAAGTAAGAAATGAAGGAAAACGTATCCTCTGAGATAAGATGAAGAGTAGCTCATTACTTAAAATAACATTTTTAGTGTAACAATACCTACTGATACTACACCGACTCATCTCTAGTTGGTTGTGAACGGACATCACGGTTAATACGGGTTTGGAAACACACGCAGCACAAAGTTATTCAGTTGGCGTTTTGCACGTGAAGAGGGTCTGTTACACGTGGCATACGAAGCTAACATCAATGCAACATACGCCGAACTCAACAACTGGCTGACTCATGCGTATGTTGTAACGTGGGACGCGCCACACTGGATGATATCGATGAGTGCTAGGTGGTGGCTACAGCCTGTTCAGACGTGCTCTTAGCCCCAGGATTTCACCCAGAACGTGTCCCGCCCATTGCCCCCCTCCATGCCTGTCCATAGAGTACCCCCTCCCCTGAACAGCCGCCTACTCCAAAAACTGGATGATACAGCAAATTTTTTATCGCCACACTCTGACGCATGTTAGACTGTGATGATGCTCAATAATAAATAAGAAATTTAATTTTTTCTGGATAGCAATATAATATGAATATGGATTATTAAAGAAACAAATATATTTATAGAGAAATTAAAGCATCGCCAGCAACAAAAAACGAAAAATAGTGTGATGTTATTTAAGGCCAATAAGGACGAATTTTGTTTAACTAATTCCTGTATTGTAATACGTTTATTTAAGGAAAACAGCAGAGCCAACATACAATGCAAAAAATTAAAAATACTCTTGAATTGTTATGTCGGCAGTACAGCCACGGAAGCTGTCGAATAAATCTACTGTCTAAAATCAACGTTATACCGAAAGAAGTCAACGTCGTTCTGTTCATGTATATACGAAAATACTGTGATGCTATTTAATACCAATAAAGACAAATTTTCATTAACTAATTCACACATTACAATATGTCCATTTGTGGGAAACAGCAGAACCAACATACATACAATGGGAAAACAATACTGTTGCATTGTTACGTCGGTAGCAAAGCCACGGAAGCTGTCGAATAACTCTATTGTCTAAAATCAACATTACACAGAGAATATAAGAATGGCATAAAGTAGAAATTTCTAATGAAAGCAGTAAGGTATTAGCTTATATGACATCTTTCATCAGTATTTCCATGTGTAGTGGGTGAATGTTAACTTGTAAATTCTTCCAATGAGAGCCCTGCGCATTATGGACGAGATTATAAACAATTGTGGGTGCCGCTGTGTGATTAGTGTCCTATGTACTGTTGCAAACGTCTCAGGAAAATACTCCAGCGTTGTTCCTTGTTGTGTCTGTTGTTAACCAAGACACTCTGTTACTTGTCGATGGTTCCCGTGAGGACATTGAGGAAATAGTAAAAAAGTTCAACGACGCACATAATAAAATAGAATTTACCGTGGAGTATGAAACTGACAATTGTTTACAGTTCCTGGACCTGAATATAAAAAAAGCAGGGCAACAAACATGCGTTCTCCGTTTATAGAAAACAAACTACGACTGATGCCGTGATCCCGAATGATTCATGCCATCCGCAGGCTTATAATGAAGCTGCTTCCCGTAGTCTCGTGCATAGGGCAGTGAATATACCTATGAGTGAAAAAGATAGGGAGACTGAAATTAATACCGTTAAGAGAATAGCTATGAATAACGGTTACAGAATAGATATGGTTAAAAAACTGTTACGGAAAAGTAATAAGCGCAAAAAGAATAAACCTGATGGAGAGAAAGTGAAAATTATCACGATGCCATACTACGGAAAAATTTCACAAAAGATAGCAAATATTTTTAAGCCATACGATGTCAAAACAGCTTTTCAGACTAATAACCTAGTGAGGTATAGCCTTAAGAACGATATTGGCGAGGAGAGAAATAAGTTTAAAAGATCGGGAGTTTATAAGATTCAGTGCAGAACTTGTGATGCAAAATATATAGGACAGACAGGAAGATCATTCGCGATCCGGTATAAAGAACATAAAGATGCGTTCAGATTAGGATATGACGACAAATCAGCTGTTGCGAACCATATATATGAAACAGGCCATCCCCATAGTAGTATAGAAGACAATGTAGAAATATTGCATGTAGAAAAGAAAGGGAGGAAACTTTATTTAATAGAGGAATTCGCTATAGCTATCCATGAAAAGAAACAAAGCAATATTCTAAATGCACAAGATAATTTTAAAGAAATGAGATTTTTTAGCGGGTTTCTAGAATTATTTTAGGGCAGGTATGCGGCTTTAAACTTGTAGCAGGTCACTGACGGAGTTGCGAGAGGCTAACGATGGCAGACCAATACAATAAGGAAATCAGGCGCCCAGTAGCACAGCGTTACCGTCAAGCACAGGGCTGTAACCACGCCACAACAGCTAGGCACGTCAGTCCACAACAGCTCCCGAGCCGGCGCAGTGCGACAGCATATCTGGTAGCTATGGGACGGCCACTGACTTGTGTCAGCAACTTCAATGTAAGACGAGGACCCACAGTCCAATATACTTTTAATTCTGGTTTACTCTATGGACTTCCCAACTATTTGTGATGGTATTTTGTGTTTTTAGTCCGTTTAATTTCATGACATAGACTTTGCAACCTCATGATGAGAGCATTTTCTCTTGAATCGCGTTGTTAAAATATATGTATAAGAATCGCGGTTGAATGCTAACAGTGATAACCAGTATAACGACAACTGCTACCTCGGCTCCATAATGGATTATATTAAATTGTTAACCAACAGTTGTACTAATTTCGTAAATTTCATTCGAACCATTTCTTAAAGTAATAATGATGATGTGAATGAAAGTCGCAGAGTAGGTATGAAGGAAATAAATGCTACAGTGTTTCACAGATGTAGCACATTCTGAAAGGTGTGCTAGTTCTTCTTCCACCCCTAAAACTTATCAGCAAAACTATTCAGTGAAAAAGACGCAAAAACCACTAGGATCGATCTAGCAAGAATAAAGTAATTTTGACGCCCTTAGGAAGTACAAACAACATTGGAGCTTGTTTCACATATACTGAGTTCTGAAACTCAAGTGTCAAGTATTCTGTCGTTCACTTTCTCCAAACAAATTATTCTATGAGGGTAGGTTTTTCACTTTTAGCTTCGTTTTTTTCTCACATTGAACTATGTTTCTTCATAGGCTATTCATCTGAATACTGAGTTCTCTCTAATGTTTGCTATGAAAGTACCTGGTACCACTGAGGCCAATGGTGCAGGTTTCTAGTAATATATCTAGTCATTTTCTGGCAAAATTTAACACCTAGCAAGATATTAATTTAACATTTACTCAAAAATGTCGGAAAATTCTGTATGTTTGCATAAGCTTTAAATCTATCGCAATTTGACAATTGCGACTTGAAATCAATTTTTAATGCACTGGAAAAAACCTTTGAATTATACATGTATACTTCAAAATATGAGTAAAGAAGCACCCTCCTTTTTCATTATATATATATTTGTTATTATATAGTATCCAGTACCAGTGTCATTGGATATTGCTCAACTCAAATTAATTAAACTGGCAAAGTGATATATTAGGCTGTGAGGGAGAGTTAGGTGGTACAATACAATTTTTTAAAAACATCAGCAGGCAGTTCAATCCTTAGAGACATAAAATTTGTACAATTGAAAGTGAAAAAGTAACATGAAAATTGAATCAATATTCTACTAAATTTTTTATGGAGAGGCCGTAATATGAACAACACACAACCAATGTCTGATGAAACACTCTGTACACGTTTTCTCCTAAAAAAGTTAACAGTTAGCATTAATATAGAATGAAACAATTAACTAATATGGCTGGCTCTGTTTTGGTCTCTTGTCACTTAGTACTTTAAATATTGCGGACATAACATGTGGGGAACTTAGAGTGCAAGACTGAATATATACTTGAAATGTCAAAATCATTTTCCAATTTCATGTTTATGACTAAATGAAGAGCATTAAGATAACAGATTTAATGTGGAAGATTTAATTACAGTACTGAAAAAGTTAACCATTCCCAAGATTCTGTGATAGGTTCTTGTCAATTTCTAACATCCTGTTGTGGCTGTAAGAATTTATACCCTTTTCTATCACACTGTTCCCTGGCATGTTGTCCAACAAGTTAGTGCAAATGTCCTCATTCTGAATCTGGTTTAATAAAAAACCACTGCACATTAAACTAAGAAAAGCTTTAGCTAATGCAACAAGCAGTGAATGAATTTATGAGTATTTCTTCTTGAATTATCTGGTTGCTGTTAGGTATAATTTGGAAGTGTGTGCCAATTCCAAACAACAATCTTACTTAAACTGTATATTTCCTGATCGTACAGAGACTGTGCACTTGAGTGTTTGGAAGAGATCTGGTATTAATTGAATCTAGCTGCACCTCGTCAGTATGGGTTTTCAACTTCATCACTGGAGCTTCTGTTATGACAACTTTCATTTTGGGAGTTTCTACAGTCGTTAATGAGAGTTTGTCTAGTTTTCACACATAGTGAAACATGATGCTCTGTTTCCATCACAGAATATTTTCATCACTTTAAATTATAAGTTTTTCCCTAAATTATTGTTTTCTGATTAAAAGCTGGCTTTGTCATGTAGCAGACAATGAGATACAACAGTATATGGAACTGCCACTGCACTGCAAATAGTGATTTGCTCATTACTTCAGTGTGCACTCAGTTTGATGAACAATAATGACCTCAAATAAATCAGTCTGGGGCGCACAATATGGTTTCTTTCAAACACACTGAATGTTGCATGCAGAGTGATAGGTGTTTCACACAGTGACAGGTTCTATTGTGGGTGCTTGCAGCCATAGTGTTAAATGTAAAATTATGACTAAATTCAAAACATTTCAAAACTCAACTATTTTATTTGAGAGTTTGTGGAATTACATGCCACACAAGTAGATTGCTATATCATTATGCATTTTAGAAAATAAATTGATGAAAAGATAATGATTTAATTTACTCATTAAATGGAAGTGAAAGATATCGTACACTCCTACATGTTATTCCATTCAAAGATACCACATAATCAAAAATTGAAATTAACAGAGGTTGTGCTGCACCCCTGGCCATCTTGATTCTTGGCCAGCAACAATCAAGAGTAGGGAGGGACACAGTGAAGGGTAACTGGAGGAAGTGAAGCCATGTCTAAATCCCTGCAAATTTATTTTTCTGTAATAGAAGTTCCATTGCAGTACATGGATTACAATAATAATTATAGTAATTTATCTTGATATGTGTTTGTTCAAAACTTATAACTTTCCATGCAGTTGCCATATACCTCTAAAGATTGTTAGTTTTCCATCACTAACCATGATCATTCAATACAAGAAATATGAAAGAAAGCACACGGTTGAGTTGAATATGTTTACCTTTTGTGTTGTTTTCATAGAGTGAAACATTAATGAAGATGTTCATTACATTTGTCAGAGAACTGTCCAAATATGCAGTTCCTACTCATCTGATCTAAAATGATCCCCTCAAAGTGAAATAAGTTGTCAATATAGGCTCTCATAGAAGCTACCACTTTTGGAACAGCTGCAGTCAGGGTATTAATGAATTATTGGAAGGTGCTCTTCCTCTGATATATACATAGTAACTCAGTGTTAATAAAATCTTCTATGAATCAATATCTTGAAGGGCTGGTTACCAAGTGATACTGTTAGCACAATTTTAAAAGTATGTTGGTTCAACACTCTAACTTTCATATGTGTTGAAAGTTTATTGTGACACAACAAAAGCACTTCCCTAGAATTACAATATGGGTGGGATGTTTATGTGTATCACAATTTGTAATTTGTCATCATCATACATTTCATGATTTATATGAAATTTATTATAACTAACAGACACAAACATCACAAGTATAGCCACTTCGTTTCAAAGGCCTTCAGCACAATGTTCCAAGTGCCAAAAAGCTGTTGTATGTTTGTGCCAAAGTGAAAGGTTTGTATATTGTAGTACATTTTAAGTATTTTTAGTTAGTAAAATATTTTTAGAATATGAAATTTTTTTGTATTCGAGATTACATCAGGTACCACTTAGACCATATAAACAGGCTCATGTGTAGCCCTTTCATTTCTCCATAGCTATTGAGCTACCTAGGAGATAGATATTTGGCAACGAAGTCAATATTGCTGCTATACTTTAGGTGCATGAGAGCAATAACATCTGAGAACTTATTAATTCATAAGCACATTCTGAACAGACTTCCACATTAGTTTAATTTTTTTCGTACAACAGCACTTCTTGTTATAACAAACATGTGAAATTGTCCAGTAGTAAGAAGTGGTTATGAAATTATTTGTTGTCCAGAATAACAATACTGATTCAAATAAAATTGTATTCAACTGCCACTATATTTTATGCAGAACAAAGTCACAAAGCTAATACATTACTGAAGAATTAATCATTTGCATTCAAAGACTTTTTTACTTGGTAACAAAATAAAACACTTCTACGTCTCTGTGACATGAAAATGTGAAGTGAAGTATTGCATGAGATTTCATATTATAACAGTTCAATAACAATACAATACCAAAAGAATAACAAGGCAACAGTTAAGTCTTGGCAGATTCCATATGTGAAGAAATAAACTAGACAGCTTTTACTTTGGTTATTTTCATAAAACTAAACTGAAGTTCCAGTGACAACACTTCAAGTATCTTGTAAAATAACTAGCTTGCAAGTATGTGAAATAGCAAGGAAATAAAAACAAACACAAATTCTAGAATTACACTTGTATTGACTTAGTAAAATTTTTATAACTACTTACACGTCAGACCCAAACAAATGGGTTAACAAATAGTAGGTGGCACAAAAGTAGACATCTGATGGTAGAAATAGTTTGTTGGTTTTGGTAGTGTGATGTGCACAATGGTAATGATAAAGTTCAAAGATCAGTAATGATTTCACTGTGTTAACTCAGTTATAAATGACTCGCCGATTTTCAGTGCTTTCTACAATGAAAGAACTCTGAAAATTTCAAAGGGATAGAAGCAAGTGTCCCAGTGTCAGTCAAATTAATACTCTTGTTGAATTTTTCGAAAGACTCAAAACTCCAATTATATTAAAGTTACTGCAGATTGAGGGAGCCAAATGTCATTACTGACATACTTCCCAATTTAAAAAAAAAAACAAAAAAACAAAAAAACCTGAGACTAGTGTGACTTAAGCAATGAAGCCAATACACACAAGTAAAATTATATAATAGGATAAATAAGGCCAAAATGAAAATCAGTATTACACACAAAGGTCATTTACAGTAATGTAACAGACACAAATTCAAAAAGAAACAATTAATGTATACATTAAATTATACCATACATTGTGCAGAATTGTAGTAAACTAGGATTAGTCATTATATGGACATTACACAATTGAAAGAAAAATGTTGGGTACCAATAACATAGTAAATCTAAAATGAGATCTACAAATTAAAGTGATCAAAATTTGATAAGTGAGAGGTGACATAACATTTAATCATTTACACAGAAACATACATACAAGCTCAGTGAGATCATACATTTTATATGTGTATACAAAAGAAGAAATATGCTACTGTGTCATTCACAGATCCTATGTGAAGTGGTTTTCAAGGACATGAAGTGAATGAAAAAGTCTTGAACATATATATATTTAAGAAGTAATAATACACTTTAAATACAATATGTAAACCCACAATATTCCGGAGTACAAAATAATACTTAACCTATAGTAGTCACACACCTTCAAACAGAAGATATGTTTACCATACATTTTTACAATGAAAATATTACACATTCACACATGCAGAGAAGTCAAATTTTCCATAAAGTTCATGTTATTTTGTACACTTGGTACATTAGTTAGTTCTACAAATAAATTTGTGAATGGAGTAGAGGAGATTGGCCAGCATCTAACCATTAAGGTTCCACTTAAATTTAAACGTATTAGTAGTTAAACGTTTTAATGATGCAAGTTATTGAAATGGTGAGATCTTGATCAATGAACACCTCATACACCAAAGTAGCTACATTTACATCTTTATTGTTGATTAATTTTATTTCTAGTATTTAACCATGAACTAAGCTGTTGATTTCGACAATAGATACCGTATATTGTAGCAGTTTTTTTTTACTTGTTGCCATATGTTGTACCAGTGTTTTAAAATGGGAGCTTCTAAACACGAAGTTTGTGGAAACGAGTACAGCGATAAGAAGACTCTGAGGAGACATATTTATACAGCCCATCCTCAGAACATGTGTGAAATGACGCGTCCTGTTACAAATAACGAACGTTCGTCTACCTACCAGTGCTACTTAAGGGACAAGGATTTTAGTTGTAAAGGCAGTTTAAAACGACACTAACAAAATATTGATGGCGAACCACAACAGAAAAGGGTTAAGTGTACGATGTGTGCCTTTAAAATTGATACTAAAGAGTTCCAAATTCGTTAAAGGCTATGGCACTAAATTTTATGGGGATGGCCCAACTCGTTATTATGTTTGCCATCGCCCAGGTCAGTTTATCTCCAAAGGTGATGGGAACAGACATCTAAAACTGACAAGGAGCAACAAAATTAACGGAACGTGCGCTGAAACGATCAAAGTCAAATACAAAGAAGAAACCTGCCACATTAATTTTGTGTACACGCATGTTCATCACGATCTGGACCTAAGTTATCTAAACCTGACTGAAAAAGAACAAATGAAGATAGCTGAAGACACTGCTGCATCAATACCGATTCCCTCTGTCCTCTGAAAAATTCAAGAAAAAGTGCAGAATTCAAATTTATAGAGAGTGCAGCTTACAACGATTTAGGATTTACATAACATTGCAGCTGCTTATAACCTGTCTTCAAAGTCAGTCAGGCATTTGAATAATGCGATTAGCACTGAACTCTGCGTGCGAGAAGTGCAACAAAGTGCCAGTCTGCATGTATTGTTCGATAAGCATCCAAATTCAATTAATGATCTGCACCCAGAAAGGAGAAGTGAAGAATTTGTGTTAATTTTAATGAACGATGCACAAGCCGAAATATTAGCAAAATACGGTAGTGATTTTATTTGTGTTGATGGAACACATGGCCTAAACAGGCTATGGTTTTGTTGTTATTGCGTTACTTTTACTGGATGATATAGAGCGAGGATTTCGGTGTGCTTTCCTTGTATCTAACAGGAATGACTTTGTATTTTTTTAGTTTATTTTTCAGTTGGTTTAAGTCTCAGGTTGTACAGATTTCCCCAAAAGTATTCCTGACAGATACGGCTGTATCGCTTGGAACAAAACAATGAAACCTCCTGAAATGAGACTTTTCTGTATCTGGCATGTCGATATATGTTGGAGGACCAATATTAAGATCAAAATTCGTTATTTGGAGAAGGGACACAAGGTCTAAAGACTTGTTAAATCGTTAATGCAGAGAGGAGACTTTGATGTGTTTCAGGAATCGTTGATAAAGCCACTGCAGAAACTCAACAGTGATTCAAAGATTCTTTGGTCACTGTTTCAAGACGTATTACACAAAAAAATTGAAGTATGGGGCATATTGTCACAGTATGCAAGCCTGACTCAACAGAAACATGCTCCTGGAAAGTATGCACAACAGAATGAAATGCATACATGGTAATGCTAACCAGGAGAAACGTTGTAGTGATTCGAGAATTTCTACGTAAATTCTAGAACCACTCGTCCGTCCACTGTCTCGAACACACGATATTTTAGATGTGATTGGGAAAAACAAACCGTATCTACTGCACTTCACCTGTCTGTGTGTGCAGGTCTGAAGTTTGTCGTGAGAATACTGTAGACACGGCGGTCGATCGGCACGGACAAGTACTTATCGGTCGATCCATAGAAGCCGTAGTGAAAGCACATGGAGGAACCAAGTAACTTCTGTGTTATTGTGTGCTGTCTTCTAATTGTGACTATTGTTAGTGAAAAAAGAAAAGTTGAGTTCAGAAAGACTTTTAAGCAACTCTAACACAGGCTTGCTAGAGGCAGGACATGTTTATGATTTCTGGGGTTGTTAAACCAGCTTTGTTGCAAATGTATCTTAATTGTGTCTAATGTGAGATGACATGGGTGACTTACAACAACTGTAATGTTTATGTGAGAAATGATGATTTTGTTCTTTGTGGATGCTGAAATATACCGAGAGTGAACTAAAAGTATTCTTCGAGTTCCTACTTATTTCACGAGTAAAGAGAGAGTCTCATATGTTCCTTTAACTAGCACTATTCATCAGAGAAGAAGTTTTTAGAGATTGACTTAGCAGGCTATCCAGACATGAAGATCGGCTGTGCATACCAAGTAAGTCGACTCGCGTAAAAGAAGTGGGAACGTTGCAATCCAACTACACACATTCTTGTTGTCAAAATCATTAGAACGTTTGGATAAAGGTATATTAGCATTGAAGCTGTTCAACAGGCTCGATATCAATGTAAAAGGAAAACTACCAAGGAAAATGGAAAACATTCAATCGAAGCACAAATCCAGTATTTTGACGAATAATACTTAATTGGGAAGGTAGGCCGAGGTTGGGAATTACCAGCCACAACATCACGTGAAGCCTACCTTGTGGAAGAAAATAATATCGACTGTAACTGCAAATTAATGTGCACTGACCGTAAAGTGCGCATTCATAGATTCTCTTGCAGATATATTGATTATAACATTAAGCTAAATATGTGCAAGCATAGACATAAAGTTTGCGAACTAGAGAGTAGAAACGAAAACCTGTTTGAAATTTCTGAAATAACAGATGTAGTAGCTACAAACGTTTGAGACAGGAGTTACATTAAGAGTAGAGAACTATTCTGAAACAAGTCAGTGGAAGTGCTCATTACTGCACCCCATAAGCATTGGCAGAAGAGTAGAGAAAGATTAATTCTAAGTTCTTAGAAATAGTGTCTAATAGGTCAGCTACTGAAGTTCAGCTGACCAACAAACTGGTGACTTTGTTGAAGGTTAATGTGGGTACTGTTCACACCAGTAGTAGTATGTCTCACATTAGCCCAGAAAAAAGTCTTCAGAGAAAACTTGTGCCGCTGAGGAGACTGTTTTCAACAAATTCATGCTGCATACTCATGGCAGTTCCTTACACAGAAGAAACCAACAAGTTACTGGGAACACTTCTGGATGAAGTTTTATACAACATTATTAGCACTTTGGTCTCATATTCGGGAACACTATGGCTCTTTTCCGTGTCCAGCCATCTACATATAGGTTTTCCATTATTTCCGTAAATCACTCAAGGTAAATGCTGGGATGGTTCCTTTGAAAGTCTGAGACTGATTTCCTTCTCGATCTTGAAACTATCAGAGCTTTTCCCTTGTCTTTGAAGACCTCAAGGTTGACAGGATGTCAAATGTTGATTTTCCTTCCTTCTTATTGACCCTCTGCTGACACGTGGAATATTATGCATCGCCAGCAACTGACGCAGATTGTGCCACCAGCCTAGAACCCTTACAAAGTTAGGTCGATTCGCTCCCAGGCCATGCTGGTCAGTGATTATTGTGAGCAAGGATATAACAGTGCAATGCTGGTGATGACCATGCATTCGATGCCCATGCTCAAGTTACAACAGAGTAAGTTGCAATCATCAATGTGTGATATATATTTGTTTTTCATCTAGCTACATGAGTAACTCCTGTACAACTGTTAAACAGCAAAATATATATTCTTATTCTAACTGTGTATATATCAACATCTGATGGTTCACAATCAATTTTCCTGATAATGTAATTCATCTACCTAAAAATAAAATTTCATATATAAATGTTATCAATATCAGGATCAGTATAATCACATGGAGGTGGAATTGGGAATGATTGAATAACTGATTCCGAATGTAGCAATATAAATCAATTGAAAGTCTTTTGGTTCCACTTTGCAGTATATATTTTACTTTCTTCAGCAGGAAACCCTATTTTCTATATTCCAGAATGTTCCATTTTTAACTGGTCATTATTTGCAAAATTAAGGCACATAGTTTTGTAGCCCTAATTTATCATGGAACAAAAATGTCTCAGAGGTGCTGCGTGCAACAGAGTGCTGGCAACACTGCCAACCCACTTCAGCCCCTACATCATACAATGACTATGACACAATGTCATAACACCAGGGGAAGATGACACACAAAGGGCGAATGGGTAAAAAACAGCAAAAAACAGCAAACAAAACGGAGAGAATAGAGGGAGGAAAACTTGGCCTTCCTGAGGGCAACAATGAGGGTCTCCCAAACTGAGAGCCTCAAATTATGGAAGAAAATGTAGATACTTAAATCAAGAATGGCAAGCCACTTTCATGATGAAAACTGAGGACAGATGGAACTATGCAAGGTTATCTGCTAACATCTGTGACAATTGAGCGTATAAGGATGTATTTAGTGTGAAAGGCCAAAAGATGGGACACTCCAGTATAATATGGATGACAGTGAGATGGGTTTTGGGGGGGGGGGGGGGGCGCAGCTCATTATGGAGTAAGAGGCCTTGAGTTAACCTGGTATGACCAATACAAAGATAGGAGAATAGTAGGTCCCAAGAGGGCCATGTGGCAAGAGTCCCCTTATCGCAAGAAGCTTATTAGGCAGAGGGTGGGCTCCAACAGATGGCCTGAGACTGAGCAAAAAGGAATTTGATGTGAAGCCGAAATCTAACAGCAGAGCGGTCTCAGAGAAAGACTGCACCCCCGAGCCACATAATCAGGAAGGTCATTACCTGGGATACCCACATGAGTGGGAACCAAGTCAACTGAACAACAAGCTCAGTCAAGATTGGTAAGAAGGCTGTAGATGGCAGAGACCAAGAGGTGGAGGGAAAACCACAATCTGATAACCTCAAGGGCACTCATCGAGCCTGAATGTCACGCAAAATGGGTGGGAGAGGACTGTTTAATGAACTAAAGAGCCTAGTAAATTGCCAATAGTTATGCAGTACATATACAACATGGAGCAGACAAGAGATGGTGTTCCTTGCCAGCAGAGGACGCGTATGTACATCCCTTGTGATCAGCAGATTTAGAGCTTACAGCCATTGCAGAAAAAACCAATTGCAACTCCCATAAAAGCTGTTAGAACAAGCAATGAAACATGGACCCCAGAAGAGATCCATCTGAATCTGGCGTCAAGCAACTAACCAAGGGGGAAAGGGTGATGGGAGAGAATGTGGGGAGCAGGACAAAGAGGGAAGATGAAAATCATGGCAAAGAACAGCAAGGTTGGGCCCAACTGATAAACTCACCTGAAGGGTGGGCATTGGGTGGGTGACATCCCAGAGCTGCTAAAAGAAAAGAATAAGAGGGATGTGTGGGGAAAGAGAAGATAGCGATGGGATAGGAAAAAAGAAACTTCTACTGTCAAAAAAAAGAGGGGCGGAGGGGGAGAATCCTAGCTTCAACCAAGAAACAACAGGGCTAGTGCAAAAGGCACTGATGGCAAGACAGATACTATGATGGTGGACCTGGTCTAAGAGGATCTGTGTGGGAGGAGCAGCTGAGCCATAATTTTGACAACCATAGTCCAGATGAGACGAACCCATGGCCCAACAAAGGTGGAGAAGAGCAAAACGATCGGCACTCCTAGATGTGTGGGCAAGGAAGTGGAGGACAATGAGTTTATGGAGACAGCCAATCTTCAGAAAGCGATATCCAGAAGCCAAGTAAACTTGTTATCAAAAGTAAGACCCAAGAAACTAAACTGCGGGACCACGGTCAGAGATTGGGTCTCGAGATAGAGCTCCAGTTGGTATCGAACGCAGTACAGTGACAGAAATGCACAACCCTCAATTTAAGGGGAGAAAATTGATGAGAAAGCTGATAACTGTGTGAGAAGTTCCATGCAGAAGCATACCATATGGCACCCTGGAACTGTCACTCCACAGGGACCACCTGGTAGGAATGAACCCAGGCCCAGAAAACACCCACATACAGAGCAGGAGTGGCCAGCAGTTCGGCGGAGATCACAAGTCCTTAAATAGTGATGAGGAAAGTGATAATAATGAACTCTGTGGAACGCCATTGTCCTGGGCAATGGGGAGGCCTCGCCCAGGATTTACTTTCCTTCTTCCCTTTCATAGGCAGAAAAGGATGGAGTCCAGAGAGAGACAGGGAGGAGAAGAGAGAGAGAAAGAGAGAGAAAGAAAGAGAGAGAGAGAGAGAGAGAGAGAAGGCTTCTGTGAGGTCTCAAACTCAGAGAGACTGGGCGACCTTGGGCTCCTAGAGCTGACAGTTCCCAGGCCAATGTGTACCAGCAGGCCCCTGGTCTGAGAAGGGAGCCCTAGCACCGGCGGACACCAGAGAAGGCGCACTTCTCTGGCTGGATGATGGTGGCAACAATCGAAGAGGAGGAAGTAGTAATTGTAGGGGAGAGGGAGAGATGTGAGACACATCACTGGGATAAAGAGGAGGAGGAGGAGGAGAAGGAGGGGGCGGGGAAATGATGTAACAGAGTCAAGGGCAGATATCGTAATCACAAGGTGAGGCTGATCATATTTCTGATGAGCCTCAGTGTACAATAAACAATCAATGGATTTATACCCCATCATATTTTTTTCCTGTTTATAATCCAGGAAATCCAGCGAGCATGGAGATTGATAGTTGTGGCAATTAATGCACATGGACTTGACATCGACATTCACTGCATACTGGGCCTGCTGTACAGCATGAATACATGTGTCCAAATCATAAACACCGAAAACATTCCACCAATGGCCGGACATACGGTTTCATATCACACTGATAAACCATAATCTTCAAAGACCTGAATAAAATGGTCATTATCAATGTGATCGTCCTTATGGCGTTTCTGAACATGCCGGCCAAAATGTAAGCATTGCCATTCCAGACCGGCTTGCAATTCTTCATCAGTTTGGAAGATGATGTCCACATAAAAAATGACACTCTGAAGCACATTCAGAGGCCAGTGAGGAGTAATGGACATCAGAATGTTGCCGAGATAATCAGAGGCACAAAGGGTCACAGAATGGTCGTCAACAGAAAATCTGATCAATAGCGAAATTTGATCACATCTTACTCAGAGTCCCCTTCGCCGAACTTGTCTTTGATAGTTTCTCCCAAAATTAATGAGTTGGTGGCGGGATGGTGTCCTTGCCACTCTTGATGCAGACCAGGTAGTGGGGAAAAGGTTTTACCACAAGCCAGTGAGTCTGACGGTCCTCCCATGAGTCGATATCCGGGGAGGGGAAAGTTGTAGGTTCAAAAGACGTTCCACAAATTCCCTGCCTGAAGTGGCAGCCATAGAGCGCCCAATTTTTTGAAGTTTTATGCCCTTCGTACACAATGTGTTCTCCTTGATACCACAGAAACTAAATACGGCTCTCATGTTGTGCATTCCACAGCCACACCAAGGGACTCTTGGAGGGGGGGATGGGCAGTTGCAAGGAGTTCCGATGCTACTGAATGACAAGCTACTATTCCTAGGCATACATGGGGAGGTATCAGCACAGGCATCAGAAGTGTGGTGCCCATCATATGAGGGAACTCCACCAAGAGAGTACATAACAACCCAAGCACATGAAATGGCTACCATGCTGGCGATGTAGCGTAAAAAGTACAATGTCTTCAGCTAAGAACTTGAAAAGGTGCTAAGGCTGCATGCCAAAGACTTCATATATGTTGTAATTCAACAGTTGGCTCACACCATGGAGACCACATTTAGTAGAGGAATTCAAACACCAAACAGGGATCAAAAACTCAAAAAATGAAAGTGAAAAACAAGAAGAATAAACCTACAAGGGATAGCAAAAAGCAGGATAGCCAGGCTAAAGCAAGTAAGGAAACACAGATGTAAAGAAGGGGGAAGAGGGGAAGGAGTGAGGACAGGGAGGAACGAGCACGCGAAAATTAATGCAGCCTGGAAAAGCAGAATGGATTCAGTTACTTGGAGCCTCATGTTCTCCATACAGAAATTCACCAAACGGTTGTGAATGTCTCTCTGGGGAGTGGGGAGGGGGTGGAGAGGCATATGGAGGGGTAGGATGATAGAGGATATAGAAACATGATTTTGTGATGTTAAATAAATAAACTTCTTCATACCTGAGTATTACTCGATTTTCTCCAAATACCCATTGACCACCATGCAAACCTGTGGTATGGAGATCAGTCTGGCCATCCTGACATGTCTATTTCTTGTGCACCTCCATCCAGTGGAGCAGACAACAGTACCCAGGACTGCTGACGCAGTTATAGTGGCATGCTGTATTGTGATGATAGATGTCATGGTAATGCATCATTGTGTACACAGCAACACACTGCTTACTCTAGAGCCCTGGAAATACATAATAAATTGACTTAGCATATATGAATTCAGAGATGACTGACAAGGCACTTTAATACTGTACATAACACGAATCTCATACTGAGTATGCTGTGCTCAAGGTGTTGCTATCATGGTTCATCAGCAGTAGCTCCATCACAGAGACACACTGACTGGCCCTGTAAGTAAACATTACATCAAGGTCCAGACATAGTGCATTGAAACAGAAAAGTAACACTGAGTGTATAGGAATTCAGAGCTGACACACAATGCATTTCAATAATGCGCATAACAGAATAAATGTCATACATAGTGTGAGATGAAATGATCGTATTTCATTTCTGGTTGTGTGTCCTATGCAGGATCATTCGGCTGCCTAGTGCAAGTCTTTTTCAGCTGATGCCACTTCTGCGACTTGCATCTCGTAAAAAGGTAAAATGGTGATAAGGGCAACACAACACCCAGTCCAGAAGAGGATAAATTCTAGACGTAGTGGCGAATTACACCTTGACCCCCACTTAGCTGTCGCTCTTTCCCTGACCACACAGCTACAGGGAGATCTTGCTGCCATGGTTCAGTAACACTTGCTGCATCCCACAGACACACCGACAGGCCCTCAAAGTAAATAGTAAATCAGAGTGCAGATGTAGTGCATTGGAACAAAAACGTAATATTGAGCACATGTGAGTTTATGGATGACGCACAGGGCATTTCTGTATCATGCATAACACTGAATTAGTCTCATATCTGGCGTGCTGTGTGGAAGCTCATGCTTCCAAGGTACATCCAAAACTACTTCCTACATTCATTCACTGACATGCCCTGCAAGTAAACATTAAATCGGAATACAAACATAATGCGCTGGAACACAAAGGTAACACTGAGCATATATGAATTAATAGATGACTAACAAGGCATTTCAGTATTGTGCATAACACTGAATTAATCTCATACCTGGTGTGCTGCGTGGATGATTTTGCTGCCACAGTATGCCAAAAACTTGTCCATCACACTCAGTGACAGGCCCTGTAAGTAAACAAGTAAACATTAAATCAGAATGTAGGCATTGTGGATTGGAACAGAAAATTAACATTTAACATATGCGAATTTAGGGATGACTCACAAGGAATTTAAATATCATGCATAACACAGAACTAATGTCATACTTGGTGTGCTACGTTGGAGCTGTTGCTGCTTTGGTTGACTGAAAGTCTGTTGCACACACATGCTGACAGGTCCTGTAAATATACTTTAAATCATGATCCTTAGATAGAGCAGACACATGATGCTGCATATGTGTGAAATGAAACATAATTCTCATGTAGTGTGGTCTTTTTCATGGAATTACCACCACATACCAGGTAATCCACACTGTGTGTCTCACTGATGTGTGTGACGCTGTGTTTTCACTCAGTAATCCTATCAGTTCCACTGGAACCCGCAAATACTTAATCTGCCAAACTGAAAAAGCACTTGATTCTCCAAGTGTTTGCTCAATATGGCAGATTAAATCTTCATGAATATTATAGTAGCCTATTACTTGTGAGTCATCTGTGTAGCGGATGATATCGGACTGAACCAATCATTACATATCATTGTGTACTCTAATTTCAAACTTATTTACACATACCAAGTAAAAACTTATTAAATTATGCAAAAAAAGGAATTGTTCATAACATGTAAGCTTTCACGTCCGGTGTCTTCATTAATTAAAACTTCAGGGCTGAATTGCCGTGGTCCATACATAAAACTTCTTCTCCTTCCTGACGTTTCGTTGCCTACTGCAGGCAACATCTTCTGAGGTGAGTGGGCGACTGGCAGTTAGGCGCTGGTGGTCCCGCTTATGTAGAGCGCTTCGATGGCGCCACCACTCTCGATTACAGGTAATAGATTGTCACTTCGTTGGTACAAAGTCGACCGACTTGTCGTGTCTAGTTTTAATCCTTCTTCTTTTCTATTAAAATTATTTCCGTGCTTGTAGATCTCTATAGCTTCTCTGTACATGCGAGTATAATAATGTGAAATCCTAGCTATCACGTTTATCTCACTAAATTTTATTTCGTGATCACCGTCTTTGAAAACGTTTCCGCTGCAGCTGATTTGTCAATCTGTCCCAGTCTACAGTTCCTTCTGTGTTCCGTTAGGTGGGTATTAACACTCCTTTTAGTTTTTCCTATATAAACCATTCCACAGCTACACGGAATTTTATACACACCTGGGGAAGCTAAGGGGTGTCGTGCGTCTTTCACCGATCTTAAGCTTTCACTGATTTTCTTGGTAGGTCAAATGATTGTCTCCACTTGAAACTTGGCTAAAACTTTCCCAATACGGACCGTCATGTTATGAATAATGGAAAAAAAAACTTTTCCAGCCGACGGTTGTTGTTGTCATGTATTTTGGTACACTTTTATTCTAGGGTGGAGTGCTCGATCTGTTTCCTTGCCAGTGTACCCATTTCTCTTGAAAGCTGTTCGCAAATGGCTTAATTCATCTTGCAAGTAAATTAGCTCACAGATGTTATTAGCTCTGTCCACTAAACTTGTTATGACTCCTCTCTTCTGCCTAAGATGATGATTCGAAATCTTATGTATGTCACGATCGGTGTGTGTGTCTTTCCTATATACCTTGTGCCCTAAAGTCCCATCTGCCCGTTTAATATCCAAGACTTCCAAAAACTTTCGTTGTCCATTACTCTCTTTCTCCATGCTGAATTGTATCTTTGGACTGAAACTGTTTATGTGCACCAAAAAGTCACTCAGTTCCTCTTCAGCATGATTCCATATCACAAAGGTGTGATCCACGTATCAATACCATTTCAAAGGGCTTTTTTTGGCCGACTGCAGCACTTGTTGTTCGAAAAATTCCATAAATAGACTAGCAATAGCAGGGCTTAGAGGGCTACCCACGGCCACCCCATCATTTGTTCATAAAACTCGTTGTTATATTGAAGATAAGTTGAGGATAGACAATGTCAAAACAAAGCTATTATATCAGTAAGAAACATATCAGCTATGTAAGAAAGAGCGTCGTCAACAGGGACCATGGTGAACAGAGATACTACACCGAAACTGACAACGATGTCACTTTGACTAATTGTGATCTCCCTCAATTTTTCGATAAAACGCATGGAATTTTTAATATGAGTGTCAGTTTTACCTATATACGGTTGCAACAAAGAAGCAAGATATCTAGCCAGCTCTTGAGTATGAACCCCAATGGCACTTACTATCCGTGTCAATGGGACATTGGGCTTGTGTATCTTAGGTAATCCATCAGTCTAGGAGGGTAAGCTTCAGTTTTGCAAAAGTATCTTTTACCTTCTGTAGGAATGGATTAATAAAATGCTCTTCAACTTTTACTTGTTAGTTTTCCTTTCACACTTGCAATGAGCCTGTTAAACAGCTTCTCTGTTACAAGCGGCATCAATTCTGATACACCTTTATCCAAACCTTTCACGTGGTTTGCATTTCCATGTATGCATTTCATTATCTTGTGCATACTCTCCAGGTGCGTGTTTGTGTTGAGTGTGGCTCGCATCCTGTGACAATATGCCCAACTTTTCACATTTTTTGCATAATATGTCTTGAAATAGTCACCAAATTGTGAAGTCTCTGAATCACTGTTGAGTTTCTGCAGTGGTTTTATCAACGATTACAGAAACAAAGCAACGTCTCCTCTCTGCATTAACGACTTAACAAGTTATTAGACCTCGTTTCTCGTGTCCAAATTTTGAAATTTTTTTCTTGATATTGATCCTCCAGGATAAATCGACATGGCAGGTACAGAAAAGTCTCATTAGGAGGTCCTATTGCTTCTTTCCAAGCGATAGTATACTATTCTGCCACATGTCATGAATACTTTTGCGGAAATCGGTCCCACCTGCGGCTTAACACAATTGTAAAACATACTTAAAACATCAGTATCATTCCTGCAAGATATGAGGAAAACACATGGAGATACTTGTCTCATATCATCCAGTACAAGTGATGTGATAACCGTAAAATCATAGCTCTTTAGGCCATGTGTTCCAGCATCAGAATCATTTCCGTATTTAGCTAATTTTTGGCTTGTACGTTTTTCATTATAATCAACACAAAGTCTTCACTTCTCAGCTGTGGGTGCAGATTATTAATTGTTTCTTGAGGCTTATAGAACAATACATATGGACTGTCACTTTGTTACGCTTCGTGCACCAAGGCTTCAACGCTAATCGCATCATTTGGTTGTCTGACTGACTTTGAAGACAGGTTATAAGCAGCTGCAATGTTACGTAAATCCTGCATCGTTGTAAGGTGCATTCTCTCCAAATACGAATTCTGCACTGTTTCGTGACCCTTTTGGTAGATCGTGGAAAACGGGTTTCCTGCAGCTGTGTCTTCAGCTATCTTTATCTGTTTTTTTGTCTGTCAGTTTCAGATGACTTAGGTCCAGATCATGACCAACATGAGTGGACAAAAAATTAACAAGGCAGTTTCCTTCCTTGTATTGGACCTTTTTCTCTGCAGGGTACTTTCCATTGATTTTGTTGCTCTCTGTCAATTTTAGGCGTCTGTTCCCATCACCTTTGGAGATAAACTGACCTGGGCGATGGCAAAAATAATGACATGTGGGACCATCACCGTAAATTTTAGTGCCTCAGCTTTTAACGAATTTGGAATGTATAGCACATTCCATTTCTTCTTCCCATTTTAAAAATTCTTCTTCAATGGAGAATTCTAGGGCTTCTGATTTCACACATAATGCATGTGTAGATAGGAAACGATACATCCAGCAGTATTTAGAATCGGTTTTAAGTGCACATATCGTACTCTTAGTTTCTTTTCTGTTGCGGTTCACCAAGAATATTTTGTTGGTGGTGTTTTAAACTACTTTTATAAGTAAAAACATTGTCGCATAAGTAGCACTTGTAGGTAGATGAACGTTCGTTATTTATAACAGCGGCATCATTTCGCTCAGCTTCCGTGGATGGAAGTACATCTCTTCAGAGTCTTACTCGTTTCCGCAAACTTCGCAGTTAAAAGCACTCATTTTAAAACACTCTTACCATACAGGAAACGCGGAAAATCGCAGTTCTATAACGCACGAAACGTGTTGAACGACACATTGCAACCTAACACGTAGGAAACGCGTTGAACTACACAATACAACGGCACGCACAAATGCAATATACGAAACGCGTAAAAACACAACGCTAAAGCCCAGCATGTAGCCGAATGCGATAAACCACATCGGTTTACTGAAACGATGGCCAAGAGACGAACAAAGACCAGGAAAACCGGCGGTGTACAGGCGGAAATTTTTCTAGAGGCGCTGAATGAGCGGGACTTGGTCCGGGTAAAATCCTGGCGCTAACGATTCCTCCTCTTCAGTACATTCATCTCCATGGTCAACAATGTCGCCATTTGCCAGCTGCTTTAGGAACCAGAGAGTAGTTTCGTCTCGACTTGGTGATAACTGCAATGAAGTCACATAAGGGCCATTTGCAGAACTGGAAACAATGGAAGATACCCAAGTTTCTAGAGGAAGTGTTACCTTCCACTTGAGACGTTATGGCACTGTATCTTTTTGTGGTTTAGAGGTAGTAGTCGTGCAGTGTGAATATGAGGTCTAGATACGGAACCCAGACATTTTTGTAATTTACTAAAACGCATTTCATCTGTCTGATAAGCATGTTTTTCTTACGTATCCGTTCGCGGCTATTTTTCTCTGAATGCTATCACAGAGTTGCTGCAAATTTATTTCATAGTCGGATTTTTTTATTTGATACTTTATCGTTTTTCTCGACAAGAATTGTAAAATGCTATATATTTCTAGGTTATGTGGAGCGTTGTGTAAGACTAGGATAATTGAGTGTAAGATGGAAAATACTGATACAGACACTTTTGTTTGATTGAGACAGACTTGAGTCGTATAGTCACCATGAGAATTTGTGACTTTATTGAACTTGTCGAAAAAAGTAGATAAACATAAGAAGGAAAGCAATCAGCACTGTGTATTTGCTCTCGCATTGGTTAAAACCGTCTGTAGATATTCCTGCGGTCTTTTCTCTCATAAAAAGCTACTACTTCGCTGTTAACAGTTAGCAGTTCCATCATGGCAACCACAAACAGCATTCTCATCCGTAAAGATATTTTCTTGTTGGTCCTTGGGTAAGAAGCGAGAAAGTACATTCGAAGATAAGTGCTGTGAAGGGATACTTTCGAAGAAAACTCTCGGATAAATTCGGTCTTGTAATCAGCAAAGTGCAAGCACGCGTTCGCATGCTGTAGCTACACCTGATCCAGTCTTGATGGTTGCTTCTGTTAGAACGAGACCAGAAACATCTGAGTTGCTGGCAAGAAATTCCGTCCCTGATGGAGCCGCTCTTCGAAAGCAAATCGTAACACAAAACACCTTCTTTGCATCACACTTTGCAGAATGTCATTGGATTTTGCTTGAGATGTCTTTTCTTATGGCTCAACTATTATTTTATTTTTATGGAGTTAAGATATGGTGGTTCAAGCTCCTGTGTATCTATAATGATATGAGTTTGGATTCATTTCCTTAAATCAAGTGAATTAAATGTTGGCCTATTTTGCCTGAAAGGGGGCAGCCATTTTCTTTCCACATACTTCTAAATCTGAGCTTTTGGTTCGTTCTAATCCTCCTTCCTTTCCCTTCTCTTCCACGTTGCTTACTGAAAGTATATCTTGCACAATGGTTAAGAGGTCGTAGTTCGTCCCACCAACCAATTATCGGGTACGCTGAAGTGGACCGCTGTTGCAAATATTTAAAAACATCCTTCATGAAAGCCCGTTCGTCTTCAATTGTATAATAGTAAATCACCCAAAGTAGAGATCTGTAACTTTGAAGAAGAAGTGACGTTTTGTAAATACACCTATAACAACGAGCGTAACAAGTTTTCAAATAAAATCACCCCTAACATTGAGAGGCACCCACATGCCGTGCTCATACTGTGGCATCAAGCAGTCAGGCCTGCAAGATGAGTGGTCTGCCAAGCGAATGGATTCATTTTTTATTTATCAAGTAACATGAGCTCTAGTACTCACAATTAAGTTACAAATTATTCTCCTTTTTGAATGTTAACCAACGGAAACGGATAACGATTTACACAACTCTGATTGTCCACTACGCACTGGCAATACCACATTTTCTTTCTTATTCAACGGCTTTGATCAACACATGGCCATCGTACTTAATATGAATGGCGCACACATTATAAATTCTGGGTATCATGACAACATACTATTCGAAGGAAAAGGCCACCAATCTTTTTCTTTTCACTATCTTATTTATTCCGATAAATTCTTTAACCCAAACACAAAAATTCTATAACCTACAACAATAACACATGAGAAATTCCCCCAGTGGGCATGGCTTTACATTGGTGATTCTCCATCTTATGGTCTCGTAATTATTTAACGCTACAGTGCACTTTCTGGACAGGATGGTGGATCTTTTTCTATATCTCACACTTCGACTCTCACACCCATCATTACGAAAATTTCCTCCAGACCGAGCGGTACAAAAGGAACATGCATTTCGTACTATGAACTCTGGAGGATATATGCACGTCTTCCTGTGCAATGCAAGCCAAGTGGCGGTGCTGGATAGACGGCTGACTCACCTTGCTTCTCTCTCAGAATATTATAGTTTGAATCATGCGTCACACGGAAACATAACACGCAAAGTAATATTAAGAACATATTCATCACACACGCGAGTCCTCAACTGATACCATGGACGAGTACTTCTCTTTATCCTTTGTCTCATCCACAGATTGAGACTCACACAGTACTCACCACGTCTCTCATTTCAAGTCCTGCACACGCCATTTCTTAAATATTTCCAACTTATAGTACACACGCTAGTAATTCAGCTTAACTTAAGCATTCGGAAGTATTTCAACTTATTGCTACACGTGGTTTCATTGTGACCGTTGGTCAGTTCCGAAGATTACTACGATCCCCTTAATATTACCTGCCTAACATTTAATTCTCCCCACAAAAATTCCTGAAATAGAGAAATTATTATCCCAAACTGCTCTTAAATATTTCACATGCATACCATGTCTCCACTCTTTTGTCTTTACGGAGCACACCTAAGACAGGTCTTACCAACACAAGATCCAGCGCCAGAATGCGGAAACACGACCGTTCTTCAGGTCATCTCGCACCTCTGTCGAGGTGGGGGAAGACCATGCTACCCATTGGTCAGCCACATTTCAGGCGCTCAAAGCTCTGGTAAATTTCATCTCTTTGGTTCCACCAAAGGTGACCAAAAGACCGTTTCAATGATGATCATATATTCACATTCACTATCTGCGGTTAGCAGACGACCATACATTCAGTCATTTCGCAGATCTCACCAAACTGGATGTAGAGACTTATTTTGTGGGAGTGAACATGTGATCAATTAAATAAATAAATTGTCATTCTTTCCTACACTGGTATCTGGCTTCGCTGTATTAATTGAAATTGAGTTATTTTTACAAAAAATATGTTGTTCTGACAAGAATAATGAAGTATGTTGTACCTATTTTCAATGTCAGGCGCTACTGTACCCTTTCAACATATGCGGCGAACTATTTTTTTTCTTTTTCCTTTTTTGCCTGTAGTGATAGACTCCATACTTCAATAATCCATACATATGAATCACAAGCTGCATGAGCAATGTTGAAAACGCTGTTGTTACTGCATGATGTTAACTTGGTCTATTAATGATATTTTGCCCTGAAAACTAATACTAATGTAAAATATTAAATAATATGCACTATTAAATAATAAGAAAAACATATTCCGTATCTTCTGCGGAAGAGGAAGTTCCACAAAAGACAATGAACAGGATGACAAAATGGGGAATCGTTTTATGTGCTCGAAGCGATTATAATAAACCTTTGGGTACTGCTTCGAATAGAGAAGGGAGAGTGCGGTATGGTTCGTGATGCGTGACGCTTAAATGAGATTGAGCAAAATGGAAGCGGTCGCCCTGACCATGTTAAGGTTCCAAGAAAAAGTTTAACAAATCTGAGTATGTGTCATGAAACTACAGCTCCGGAATGGTGGAACTGTAGATTTTCTTTCCATAGCGAGTTGAGCTACCGATTTTGTTAGTGTTAGTTCATTTGAACATATCTGTCTGTTCATTTGCGAAGGCCATGACTCAAATATTGGGAATAGGATAAGTATATCATTTGACTGTATACGTCGACGACGTAATTCTGACATGACCCACTTGGATAGAACACTGTCAACTTTTGGGAAATGTTAGTAGTTATGCAGAACGGTGATACTGAATAAAAGCTATGAAAGGCATAGTTTATCAGATGTGAAATTAAATTATTGTGACTCGTCATTAGCGGTGAACGAATAGTCTTTGTGAGTCTAAATCGAAGGATATAGAGGCGTTCCCTAGACCCGAGAATACAAGACTATTGCGGGCAGTGTTACTGTAATCTGGTTTCTATGGGATATTCATGATATGACAAAAATTTAATGCTCTTTGCTTGAAGCGACCACTAGCGAACAACGTCACATAGCTATGGACAGGTAAATGCGAAACAGCTTTACAGATACTAATTGCTGAATTAGTAGACAGTAAGGTCCTGTAGTACCAACGCATCCCATAGCCATTTTTTATTACTATGGATGCGTGTAGTCATGGGATAGCTGTTGGTAATTGCAGTGTAGCGCCTATACATCAGTAACCAGGAAATCTAGGAAAACGGACGTAAGCTGCGCTAGAGAGTAAAAGTAAGTGGTGAGAAGCTCTTTTTTAACTACATCCGTATCCACGTCTTTATTCAAGTTTGTGTGATGGCTGAAATAAAATATTCTTAAGCAGATAGCCAGGAGAGTTCTAAAGACTTGTCGGAGAAACTCAGTGAGGTCAACTGTGAATTTTGTAACTCCGTCCGCAGTTACACATGAGGAAATGGCTGTATGTGTTGCGATCGCAAATGGGTAGGAAGAGGATGGAAGAAACCAGTCACTGATGCTGCGAAAAGCCCCTTCGTCCCCATTCTCAATTCACATTCCCTCCGAAGGAAGGAGAACTGGGGTGAGCAACTTGTCCTCCACAACCGTCCGTAATTCATCTACAACTGACTCCTGTAACATCAGTACCCTTACATGGTTCGTAACCCCACCAAAGAGCTTCTAAACTTAAAGAATATTTTTAGAAGCTGTCTCGCTACAAGGGATACAAATAATACACAAAAAACAATATCAATAAATTTACAATAATTGTTTCTGCTCAACATCGTCATTAGATTAATGAGGTTAGGAATTGTGAGTTTCTCAATCTCGTTGAGGATGAGGAGTTCTTCAAAAGTATTAGACATATTAAATGTAACTTAAGGGAGAAAACTGTTGTTCCTGTTCCTCTACAGAGGGCGACGAGTAATATACTTGCTACGTTTACTCGAGAAGCAACTTGTGGTAGATGAATATTAAAATTCGGAAACCTTTTTCCAATGTCGATTTTCATGTTAGGGCCTGAAGCGGTTTCGTTAAGCCAGTCCAATATTGGATTTCTGATCGTCAGCTGTTTTACACTAACGACATCCAGAAATCATATGTCACAGTCTCTGATCTACTCGTCACAATGGCTAATTCTTTTCAGGTATATATCTTATGTAGACAACTTTATGCTAATTCTCATGTTTCTACATTCCTTCTCTGTGCAAAATGTCACTCTGAAACTTTAAAATAGAATACGTAGCCTCACAAACGAAACACGTTTTTAAAACGGTTATGCTTCTACATGGACTTGAAAATCGATTGTGGAAGAGGAAATCCGGCAGCTGGAACTGTATTTGTGGAAGCGATTTTGGTGTGTTTACATGACCAACCAGAGGCAGTAGTGGGAAACCGGTTAACGAAATCCTGGTTAGGAAGCTTCATGCAAACGTAGTGCCTTCTATAGTGAACTCACGAATACGCGGGCAACGTTAGGTCTAGTGCTAGGACAGTATTAAGTGGAAAGCAAGCTCTAAAGGATGTACTTCTGTAAGGAGTTCGGAAATTAAGCTCCTGTAGTAAATGAAAAGGGTATAGATCAAGAGAATTCATACACACAGAACTAACAATACGTACCAACACAACTACAACGGATGTAAGAACTCAATTAGGGTTAGTAGGTGACGTTTGTATAGTAAATAAGGGGAATACAGAAATTTCGTTGCCAAATTTAGAGTTACCGTGAGATCATGTGATCATACAACGAGATGATATGAAAGACATGCACAAGATAGAGAGAACAGCAGGAAAAGATGTCACTCTTTACGTATCTAACGTACCATTCCATCATTATACATGCCAGTTTAATAGCGATTATGATACTTATACTAACCAATTTTTATAGACAGTGTACAACTTTTACAGAATTCTTTAGAACTGTAAGGAAATAATTTAACGACAGTGATTGTTGTAGAAGAATATGTATAAGAACTACCACTGTAAAAAGAGGCCCAGAAAAAACGGTGATATGGAGGTCTCCTAACAGAAGTACGGGGGATGTAGGAACTATGAAACAAGTCCGAAAGAGCAAGGTGACTTCGTATATTTTATAAATAGACGGTAGACAAATAGAATCCTGTAAAGCACAGCAAAATGTAACTCTTTCGTACCAGAAAAATATTAACTGTATCAAATGAAACTAAAGGGAAATGTAACTCTGTGGAAGGGGATGTAGCAAAGATGTGTCTAAATGTCAAAAAATAAACAGGGTTTAAAATTAAGCTGCTGTAAGGAGGAACGTCAATTAATCTTCAAGGGGACGTCTCGTATTTCGTATCCTGTACATCGTCTTTCAGTTGTAGAAACGCACCTAGCAATTGTCATTTATTTTACGGAGCTTGTTTGCGGAGTCGTGATTTTTTCCGTCAACGAATTTACTGTTTTAACTCTGCTGTGCTTCTCCAGCCATATCCCATCAATATTAGGCACACTGACAAAAAAAATAATTAAATGATCTAATTTCAGTGATGTACGGGAGACCCCAGCTATTGCAGTTCGGCCTTCGAGTTCCAGATTTTTCAGCTGAAGCTACAGACGCTACATTGGGTGACGTGTGTCGATGATGATGACATAATGAAGAAGATACCACAACCCCGAGTCATTGAGTGAAGAAAATCTCCAACGCGCGCTGTGACATTTCTTATGCTTGAAATTTCATGCTTCTTTTGAAGAGAGTAGAAGTATCAATGTTGTGTCGGCTGCTGCCCAGTAAACACCGGCAAAACACTCAAGAAGAGAAGTGGCGATGGCCTGTGGCAAAGAATCCAAAATGATTTATACATATCACATTCTGATTAATATAACACTTTATTCCTAAAAGGAAGAGAACCTTAACGTTATGATTCCTGCGCTTACCCTGCGTCCTGCATACAAGTACTTTATTATTACTTGCAGTACGCACGCTGAGTATCGATTTCCTATTACTCAGTACTGATTCCCTCGAACTCTGCGATCGAACTGTCCCCGACCGTTGATTGGCTGCTGATTAAATTCATAGGGGGTGCTGAACTCTGCCTTCCTGGAAGTATGGCGCTGTCCACTCTTTCCACTGGAACGTGGGTCAGCATCTTCTTGTCGGTGCCATTCATGGAGCTATGTTTGTCGGTGTGATGACCCCCCCCCCCTCCACCCCAACAATGCCGCACCGTTGAGGTGGAGGGAGCCATCTTACGACAACGGTACAGAAAATCTGTGCAACACTCTCGGAAGCGACAAGCACGAATCAGGTTCTGATGGCGACGCAACAACCCAGCAGGACTCTGATTTAAATACATGCAGGTGCCCAAATTTCGAAGAATCGTTTCTACTTCCAAGCGCCTGGTGCCACCACAGACTCTGAAGAGAATAGATAGAATCATTAGGCACAGAGTGATACCTACGGGGAATGTGAAGCAGCTTTCATTGCAGTTGGTGCAGCAGCTGAAGCAAGGTGCGGTCGCGCCGGGCATGTAGAAACTCCACCGGCGACCGACCGTCGACGGGCTAGGAGCGGTACGTTGCTAGGAAGAGAAGTAGCCTCTGTTAGGAACTTATGGGATACACTTACATTTTTCATCTGTTGTCTAAACGTACGCACAAATCGTTCAACTTCTCCGTTCGACTGAGGATGAAATCGAGCACTGGCAAGGTGAGTGATACCATTGGCTGTGCAAAATTGTTCGAAGTCCTAAGCCGTAAACTGTGGTCCGTTGTCTGTAACCAACACTTCAGGTAAACCCTTCAAGGAAAGAATAAGATAGTACTACCCGACGTAGTCAAGTTTATCGACACTGCAATGGATATTTGCTAGAAGAGTTCATAACAATAAGCCAACTAGTATTCCAAAAGCGATCAGCAAAGTCAACATGCATTCATTGCCACGGTGATTGACACTTTGGCCACGCTGAAGACGTATGGGGCGGAGCCGACAGACTGTCATCGAAAGCGCGGCACCATCTGTTCATTGTAGGCGTCTCTAACCGGGAAAGTACAGTGCCGACGCACTAACTGCTTTGCGGGTACAGTCCCTTAACATCCTTGGTCGAACAATCGCAACACATCATCTTCTTGCAAAACCGTAGGAATGAGCACATCGTGAGTGTCCAAAGTTAATATTTAATAAAATCGCTCCATGCTGGACAGAGGCTATGCTGACGAGCACAATATCTGCACACAAATGTATTCTGAATGGTATTCACTGAACGGGGTCAAGCAGTACGGATGTAGCGTAACAAAAGCTAAAGTCTGGGTCTGCTGCTGTGGCATGTGTAATTTTACTATAGTTCAGTGAAAAAGTCTATAAAATTTCAGCGTCCTGGGCTTCGATCTAACAACAAAATGCGGCAGTAGCATCGAATTCAGAATCAGGACCAATGGGAAGGCAAGAAAGGGCATCAGCACTTCCATGCTTCGACGTGGGCCAGTAGAATTTTTCGTACCGGTACTCTAACATTCCCAAATCCCAACGTTTTACCTTTTGAACCGTGCACCTCGAAAAAGTTTAGGGCGGATGATACAAAGACTGAAGTAGCTTATGGTCTGTAACTAGTTAAAACTTCCGACCAAAGAGATAATGGTGATATTTTGTTAGATAATGGCGACCGCTTCCTTCTCGTCTATGTCAATAACTTGCAAGCGAAACCAATCAGCCTGTCCTGTGAACCAAATCTGCGCGAGGGCACAGGTCCGATTATGTACGAAGAAGAATCCACCGCAAAAACCATAGGCTTAGGGGGATCGAAATGAACAAGGCATCTGCCACTCAACAGGGCATTTTTATGTTTCTGGAATGCGTACTAACAATCTTTGATACAAACAAAAGGAACAGTCTTTTGCGCAAACGAAGCAACGGAGCCGCGATCGGGACTGCGTAGGGTACAAAATGGATATAATTTGTTACCTTCCGTAGAACTGACTGGAATTCCGCCACGCTCCGCGGGCCATGAGGTCGCGGATGGATAGAAAATGTGAGAAAATGGGATGAGCACCTTGGATATTGAGAACATGACCTAAGTACTGAATTTCAGACTGTAAAATGGTTCATTTGACCGGGCGACACTTCAGATCTGCAGTTGAAAGTACGTGGAAAACAGTACGAAGGTTACTGTTATGTTCCTCTGGTGTAGAACCTAACACCTCAATAGTGTCGAAGTAATCTGAACAGAATGGAAATTTTGCACTAAGCTGTTGTAGGTAGCGTTGAAGTATGGCAGGCGCGGAAGCGTTTCCAAAGGGTAAGCGCAAAAATTTGATCAACGCTGCATGTGTGTTGTCCACAAACACTTTCTGATACTCCTCACGTAGCGGAATTTGGAAATACGCATCGCGTGAATCTATTGTTGGTAAACAGCGGCCTGCAGCAAGACAGTCCATTAATATCCTAGGGCGATGCAATGGATGTGTATCAATTATTGTTTGTGGATTCACAGTGGATTTAAAGTCCAGGGAGAGATGAAGTCTTCCAGAAGGCTTTGGTCCATTGTATAGCGATTCTTTAAGTTCTCTGTCCCCAAGTACATGAGGGAAGTTACGCGCCCCAAGGAACATTGCGCATTGTCCTTCACTGTAACGTACGCCACAAAATTATTTGCTCTGTCAAGTCCTTCAGAAAACAAATTACGAAACACCGCAGTCAAGTGTGTAACATTGTCTTTGTAGTTGAAAGCAGCAACAGGAAGTACATTGTCCTGAATACGAAGACCAAATAAATGAAGAGAATCTAACCGATGAGTATTTTGACAATGTCGCGAACGCAAAATGGTAGATGTCTCTCTTCACGTATGAAACTGTAATGTAGCTGGCAAACTACTTGCACCAAACAGTAGAATTCCCTGACCATTATAAAAAGTAGGTTGCGTGTAAGATTTTGGCAAATGCAGTGAGCCCAGCTGTACGAAAGCGGCACGATTAAGCGACGTATCGGAAGCGCCAGTGTCCAGTTGAAGTCGCACTCGGCAGTGACTTGTTCGCGGGAGGTGGTCGGTCACAATGTCGTACCCGCTTGTCACTTTGCGTCACACTGACAATGGGGAATTGGAGATTTGTGGTAAGATCTTATGGAACCAAGCTGCTGAGGTCACCAAACTGCTGAAGTCATCGTTCCCTAAACTTACTCACTACTAACATAAACTAGCTTAACGCTAAGGACAACACCCATGCCCGAGGGAGGACTCGAACCTCCGACGGAGGCAGTCGGGCGAACCGCGGCGAACCGCGACAAGGCACCTAAGACTGCACGGCCTGCTAGTGTGGCACTGCAACTGGGAGATACCTCAAATTTTTACACGGTACTAACACTAGAGTCTTGAATGGAGGATATAAGATGAACATCAACAAAAGCAAAACGAGGATAATGGAATGTAGTCAAATTAAATCGGGTGATGCTGAGGGTATTAGATTAGGAAATGAGACACTTAAAGTAGTAAAGGAGTTTTGCTATTTAGAAAGTAAAATAACTGATGATGGTCGAAGTAGAGAGGATATAAAATGTAGACTGGCAATGGCAAGGAAATCGTTTCTGAAGAAGAGAAATTTGTTAACATCGAGTATAGATTTAAGTGTCAGGAAGTCGTTTCTGAAAGTATTTGTATGGAGTGTAGCCATGTATGGAAGTGAAACATGGACGATAACCAGTTTGGACAAGAAGAGAATAGAAGCTTTCGAAATGTGGTGCTACAGAAGAATGCTGAAGATAAGGTCGGTAGATCACGTAACTAATGAGGAGGTATTGAATAGAATTGGGGAGAAGAGAAGTTTGTGGCACTACTTGACTAGAAGAAGGGATCGGTTGGTAGGACATGTTTTGAGGCATCAAGGGATCACAAATTTAGCATTGGAGGGCAGCGCGGAGGGTAAAAATCGTAGAGGGAGACCAAGAGATGAATACACTAAGCAGATTCAGAAGGATGTAGGTTGCAGTTGGTACTGGGAGATGAAGAAGCTTGCACAGGATAGAGTAGCATGGAGAGCTGCATCAAACCAGTCTCAGGACTGAAGACCACAACAACAACAACAACACTAGAGTCATGATGTTCAGTAGTTCATCAGAATTGTTGCAAAGTAGTATCAGACTGTTTGAGAATTTGTTCATGAATCCTACTGTCTGGCACACTGTATGTAATTGTATCATGAATCATTGCAATCACCCTAGTAAAATGATTCAAAAGGCTCTAAGCAATATGGAACTTAACATCTGAGGTCATCAGTCCCATAGACTTAGAACTGCTTAAACCTAACTAACCTAAGGACATCACACACATCCATGCCCGAGGCAGGATTCGAACCTGCGACCGTAGCATCAGCGCGGTTCAAGACTGAAGCGCCTAGAGCCGCACGGCCACCATGGCCGGCTCACCCTAGTAGTGTCCACACGTACACCGAAAACGACCCTGTCGTGCCAAGGCCCGAAGTTCAGTGACCCATTGACGGTATATCGGTTCTGGCATTTTCTGCAATCGAAAGAACTTTTAACGAGCTGCATCAACCTGTATATGATCCTCATGATACTAAGTGAGGGCGGAAACTTAATCTTCAAAAACTAGCAACTCGGGCCTGCTAGTCAGGAATAACTTCTGACTGAGGCGGTTAATTCTCGTGCCGGCAGTTCACAAAAAATAAGGAAGTTTCACAGTACCTTCCACTTGATGTGTAGCCCAATGAGTTTCGATCTCATTGTAGTACTCATTCCATTCCTCTTGTTGTTCGTTGAAGGCCCAGTACAGTGGACTGCACAGAGGTGGTAGCGTCGATGTGGCTGGCTGTGGTGGTGAAGCTGAAGCAGCAGCAGCTTGTGCATTAATGAGCTGCTGGTGTGCCATCATCAACTGCGACATTTGTTGGTTCTAAAAATTAATAAACAGCGTAAGAACAGAAATATCGGAAGCACTGCAGCTAGTCCGCGAGAATGAACACATTTACATGCAATGCTCCTCTGAAAGAAACGAGAGAAATGTTAGTGCGTGCTGTAATCGGGTGGCGAAAAGTAAAGGCAGCGTTGGTTCTGTAACCCTCGTCGCCAGATGTTGTGTTGCCTGCTGTGGGAGTCAGCACCGACACAAAAAAGGAAGGAGGGAATTACATCTAAATCTACATTTATACTCTGCAAGCCACCCAACGGTGTGTGGCGGAGGGCACTTTACGTGAAACTATCATTATCTCCCTTTCCTGTTCCAGTCGCGTATAGTTCGCGGGTAGAACGACCGCCGGAAAGCCTCCGTGCGCGCTCGAATCTCTCTACTTATACATTCGTGATCTCCTCGGGAGGTTTAAGTAGGGGGAAGCAATATATTCGATACCTCATCCAGAAACGCACCCTCTCGAAACCTGGACAGCACGCTACACCGCGATGCAGAGCGCCTCTCTTGCAGAGTCTGCCACTTGAGTTTGCTAAACGTCTCCGCAACGCTCTCACGCTTACCAAATAGCCCTGTGACAAAACGCGCCGCTCGTCTTTGGATCTTCTCTATCTCCTCTGTCAACCCGACCTGGTACGGATCTCACACTGATGAGAAATATTCAAGTATAGGTCGAACGAGTGTTTTGTAAGTCACCTCCCTTGTTGATGGACTACATTTTCTAAGGACTCTCCCAATGAATCTCAACGTGGCACCCTCCTTACCCACAATTAATTTTATACCTTTTTAACTTGAATCATTCCGTACGCATACTCCCAGATATTTTGCAGAAGTAACTGCTACCAGTGTTTGTTCCGCTATCAAATAATCATACAATAAAGGATCCTTCTTTCTATGTATTCGCAATATATTACATTTGTCTATGTTAAGGGTGAGTTGCCACTCCCTGCACCAAGTGCCTATCCGCTGCAGATCTTCTTGCATTTCGCTACAATTTTCTAATGCTGCATCTTCTCCGTATACTACAGCATCATCCGCGAATAGCCGTATGGAACTTCCGACACTATCTACTAGGTCGTTTATATATATTGTGAAAAGCAATGGTCCCAGAAAACTCCCCTGTGGCACGCCAAAGTTTACTTTTACGTCTGTAGACGTCTCACCATTGAGAACAACATGCTGTGTTCTGTTTGCTAAAAACTCTTCAATCCAGCCACACAGCTGGTCTGATATTGCGTAGGCTCTTACTTTGTTTATCAGGCGAAAGTGCGGAACTGTATCGAACGCCTTTCGGAATCAAGGAGAATGGCATTTACCTGGGAGCCTGTAACTAATATTTTCTGGGTCTCATGAAGAAATAAAGCGAGTTGGGTCTCACACGATCGCTGTTTCCGGAATCCATGTTGATTCCTACAGAGATTCTCGGTTTCCAGAAATGACATGATTCGAGAGCAAAAAACATGTTCTAAAATTCTACATTACATCGATGTCAGGGATATAGGCTTATTGTTTTGCGCAACTGCTCGACAACTCTTCTTGAAAACTGGGACTGCCTGTGCTCTTTTTCAATCATTTGGAACCTTCCGTTCCTCTAGAGATTAGCGTTACACGACTGTTAGAAGGGGTCAAGTTCTTTCGCGTACTCAGTGTAGAATCGAATTGGTATCCCGTCAGGTCCACTGAACTTTCCTCTGTTGAGTGATTTCAGTTGTTTTCCTATTCCTTCGGTGTCAGCCATTTTTTCGTTCGTGCGAGGATTTAGAGAAGGAACTGCAGTGCGGTCTTCCTCTGTGAAACAGATTTCAAAAACCTGTTTAGTATATCAGCTTTACACATGTCATCCTCTGGTTCAATGCCATCATCATCCCAGAGTGTCTGGATATGGTGTGTCGATCACCTTACTGATTTAACGTAAGACCAGAACTTCTTAGGATTTTCTGTCAATTCGGTATATAAAATTTTACTTTCGAATTCACTGAACGCTTCACGCATAGCCCTCCTTACGCTAACTTTGACATCGTTTAGTTTCTATTTGTCTGAGAGGTTTTGGCTGCGTTTACACTTGGAGTTAAGCTCTCTTTCCTAACTTTCTTGTTGAATCACGGTGGGTTTTTCCCGTCCCTCACAGTTTTACTCGGCACGTACCTGTCTAAAACGCATTTTACGATTGCCTTGAACTTTTTCCATAAACATTCAACATTGTCAGTGTCAGAACAGAAAAGTAGTGATGGCCTGTGGCAGGATTCTAAAATGATCTGTACATACACTTTCAAATTAATAGAATACTTTGTTTCTAAAAGAAAAAGGAACGTAGCTTAACTACTTGAGCCTCCCACATATCAGTTACATTTATCGTCTATTGCTACTGCAGGCTATGTATCGTTTTACTTTCACTCATTGATATTTGCATCCGAACTGGGGCCGCCCAGTGTAGGGCGGCTGGTTAAGTCAGCATTGACAGCATTGCTGAACTCTGCCTTCCTGGACGTGTGTCGCTGCCAGCTCTTTCCAAGGGAGTCAGGGCATTCTTGATACCGTTTTTTGAGAAAAATATCCCAGAACCTAAAAAAGCATCCTATTCTGTTTCAACTCATTTACCTCAATCCCAAGAAAAATAAATAAGTAAATAGGCAAAGATATAACCAATTTTATGTATAATATAACTCTCATCATTTGTTTATGGAGACATACAGCTGGTTAGAAAAATGACAAGCTGCAAATGACAGACTTTACGAACCACATTTTATTTTTTGTTTTCTTATACATATTTTATTTTAGTTTTTATATTTTAATTTTTTTTATATTTTTATATTTTATCAGTAGAAAGTGGGTACATTTGGTACATTGGTGGAAAAGAAGGCAATTCTTTTTCGAACCTTCTGATCAAGGACTCCTAAATACATTCATAAAATTTTGAAAACTGAAAATTAAATTTAATGTTTCCAAATGAACTACAAATTCTAGGTCTTGAAATATATTATTATATTTTTCAAATATCTTCATTCCATGGTTTTTCGATTTCTCCTTTCAACCTGATACAATTTGAAAACCCTACTTATATATTAATTTCGAATATCTGAATGGCAAAATTGCCTTCAACTGGTTATTGAGCTCTATAATTTCTTTGTCTTTGTCTAGTATTCAAATAATCACAGCCAGTAACATTTACATGTAACTCACTGCTATTCTTAAAATGAATTAGAACTGCTCATGTTTATGAGATTTCTGAGTAAGGGCTCCATATATAGTCAGTAAATTTTTATTAATAGAGTTTAAATTTAGTTTCTCTACATCTATGTTAATTATTAAAATTTTCTGTACAAATGGACAACACAGAAATCTTTTATCTTAAACAAAGGGTGTTATTAAGGAAGAGACATGTATTAAGCTCTCAGGCATCATCCAACTGGGAACTAATTACAAGTGGGGTCCCACAAGATTCTGTCTTGGGCCCCTTACTTTTTCTTGTGTATATCAGTGACCTTTCATCAGTAACATTACCAGATTCCAAGTTTGTTTTGTTTGCCAATGGTACAAATATTGAAATAAATAGCAAATCAAGTGTAGTCTTAGAAAGATCAGCTAACAAAATATTTGTGGACATTAATCACTGGCTCCTAGCCAATTTTTTGTCGCTAATCTTTGGAAAAACACACTACATGCAGTTTAGAACTTGTAAGGGGTGTGCTATGAGTATATTGTTGTTGATGTGGTCTTCAGTCCAGGGACTGGTTTGATGCAGCTATCTTGTGCATGCTTCTTCATCTCCCAGTACCTACTGCAGCCTACATCCTTCTGAATCTGCTTACTGTACTCATCTGTTGGTCTCCCTCTAACAATTTTAAGCCTCCACGCTGCCATCCAGTACTAAATTCGTGATCCCTTGATGCCTCAGAAAACGTCCTATCAACTGATCCGTTCTTCTGGTTAGGTTGTGCCACAAACTCCTCTTTGGCCCAATTCTATTCATTACCTCCTCATTAATTATGTGATCTACCCATCTAATCTTCAGCATTCTTCTGTAGCACCACATTTCGAAAGCTTCTATTCTCTTCTTCTCTAAACTATTTATCATCCATGTTTCACATCCATACATGGCTAACTCCATACAAATACTTTCTGAAACGACTTCCTGACACCTAAATCTATGCTCGATGTTAACAAATTTCTCTTCTTCAGAAACGCTTTCCTTGTCATTGCCTGTCTACATTTTATATCCTCTCTACCTCGACGAACATCAGTTATTTTGCTCCCCAAATGGAAAAGCTCCTTCACTACTTTAAGTGTCTCATTTCCTAATGTAATTGCCTCAGAATCACCCGACTTAATTCGAATACATTAAGTTATTCTCGTTTTGCTTTTGTTGATGTTCATCTTATATCCTCCTTTCAAGACACTGTCCATTCGGTTCAACAGCTCTTCCAAGTCCATTGCTGTCTCTGAGATAATTACAATGTCATTGGTGAACCTCAATGTTATTTTTCTTCTCCATGGATTTTAATATCTACTCTGAACTTTTCTTTTGTTTCCTTTACTGCTTGCTCAATATACAGATTCAATACCACTGGGGAGAGGCTACAACCCTGTCTCAGTCCCTTCCCATCCACTGCTTCCTTTTCATGTCCCTCAACTCTTATAACTGCCATCTGGTTTCTGTACAAAAATTGTAAATAGCCTTTCACTCCCTGTGTTTTACCCGTGCCCACCTTCAGAATTTGAAAGAGAGTATTCCTATCAACAATGTCAAATGCTTTTTCTAAGTCTACAAATGATAGAAACGTAGGTTTGCCTTTTCTTAAGCTTTCTTCTAAGATGAGTCATAGGGTCAGTATTGCCTCACGTGTTCCAACATTTCTATGGAATCCTAACAGATCTTCCCTGAGGTCGGCTTCTACAAGTTTTTCCATTCATCTGTAAAGAATTCGCGTTAGTATTTTGCAGCTGTGACTTTTTCAACTGATAGTTCGGTAATTTTCACATCTGTCAACACCTGCTTTCCTTGGGATTGGAATTACTATATTCTTCTTGAAGTCTGAGGGAATTTCGCCTACCTCATACATCTTGCTCACTAGATGGTAGAGTTTTGCCAGGACTGGCTCTCCCAAGGCTGTCAGTAGTTGTAATGGAATGTTGTCTACTCCCGGTGCCTTGTTTCGACTTAGGTCTTTCAGTGCTCTGTCAAACTCTTCTCGCAGTATCATATCTCCCATTTCATCTACATTTACCTCGTCTTCCATTTCCATAATATAGTCCTCAAGAACATCGCCCCTGTATCGCCCCTCTATATACTCCTTCCACCTTTCTGCCTTCCCTTCTTTGCTTAGAACTGGGTCTCCATCTGAGCTCTTGATATTCAAGCAAGTGGTTCCCTTTCCTCCAAAGGTCTCTTTAATTTTCCTGTAGGTAGTATCTATCTTAACCCTCGTGAGATAAGCCGCTACATCCTTACATTTGTAAATTCCCACCTTTTTGCAGTTTCTTCAGTTGTAATCTACAGTTCATTACCAATAGCCATCCCTGCTTAACCATTTTGCACTTCCTGTCGATCTCATTTTCCAGGCGTTTGTATTCCTATATGCCTGCTTCACTTACTGCATTTTTGTATTTTCTCCTTTCATCAATTAAATTCAGTGTCTCTTCTGTTACCCAAGAATTTCTTCTAGCCCTCGTCTTTTTACCTACTTGATCCTCTGCTGCCTTCACTATTTCATTCCTCAAAGCTACCCATTCTACTTCTACTGTATTTCCTTCCCCCATTCCTGTCAATTATTCCCTTATGCTCTCCCTGAAACTCTGTACAACCTCTGGTTCTTTCAGTTTACTCAGGTCCCATCTTCTTAAATTCCCACCTTTTTGCAGTTTCTTCAGTTGTAATCTACAGTTCATAACCAATGGATTGTGGTCAGAGTCCACATCTGCCTCTGGTTCTTTCAGTTTATCCAGGTCTCATTTCCTTAAATTCCCACCTTTTTGCAGTTCCTTCAGTTGTAATCTACAGTTCATAACCAATAGATTGTGGTGAGAGTCCACATCTGCCACTGGAAATGTCTTACAATTTAAAATCAGGTTCCTAAATCTCTGTCTTACCATTATATAATCTATCTGAAATCTTCTAGTATCTCCAGGGTTCATCCATGTATGTAACCTTCTTTCATGATTCTTGAACCAAGTGTTAGCTATGATTAAGTTATGCTCTGTGCAAAATTCTACCAGGCAGCTTCCTCTTGCATTTCTTAGCCCCAATCCATATTCACATAATATTTACCTTCTCTTCCTTTTCCTACTGTCGAATTCCAGTCACCCATGACTATTAAATTTTCGTCTCCCTTCACTACTTGAATAATTTCTTTTATCTCATCATACATTTCATCAATTTCTTGATCATCTGCAGAGCTAGTTGGCATATAAACTCGTGCTACTGTAGTAGGCGTGGGATTCGTGTCTATCTTGGCCACTAAAATGCGTTCAATATGCTGTTTGTAGTAGCTTACCCGAACTCCTATTTTTTTTAGTCATTAGTAAACCTACTCCTGAATTACCCCTATTTTATTTTGTATTTACAACCCAGTATTCACCTGACCAAATGTCTTGTTCCTCCTACCACCGAACTTCACTAATTCCTATTATATCTAACTTTAATCTATCCATTTCCCTTTTTAAATTTTCTAACCTACCTGCACGATTAAGGGATCTGACATTCCACGCTCCAATTCATAGAACGCCAGTTTTCTTTCTCCTGATAACGACGTCCTCTTGAGTAGTCCCCGCCCAGAGATCCGAATAGGGGACTATTTTACCTCCGGAATATTTTACCCAACAGGACGCCATCATAATTTAATCATACAGTAAAGCTGCATGTCCTAGGGAAAAATTAAGGCTGTAGTTTCCCCTTGCTTTCAGTCGTTTGCAGTACCAGCACAGCAAGGCCGTTTTGGTTCGTGTTACAAGGCCAGGTCAGTCAATCATCCAGACTGTTGCCCCTGCAACTACTGAAAAGGCAGCTTCCCCTCTTCAGGAAACACGTGTTTTCCTGGCCTCTCAACGGATACCCCTCTGTTGTGGTTGCACCTATTGTATGGCTATCTCTATTGTTGAGGCACGCAAGCCTCCCCACCAACGGCAAGGTCCATGGTTCACGGGGAAACTTTGGAAAAACACACTAAATGCAATTTAGAACTTGTAAGGGGTGTGCTATGAGTATATGCCTAACATATATTTGCAAGCAAACAGAAGAAGTGGACAGTGTCACATTCTTGGGATTACAGTTTGATAAGGAACCCACTTGGAGGAGCACACCACACAACTGCTGCGTTATCTTAACAAATCACTATTTGCAATGCGAATTGCGTCAGACATAGGGGATATAAAATTGAAAAAGTTTGCATACTAAGCTTTCTTTACTTCCATAATGTCACATTGGGTTATTTTTTGGGGTAATTTACCAAGCCAAGCTAATGTTTCCTGGGCACAAAAATGTGCAATAACAGTTGTATGTGGTGTGAACTCAAGAACATCCTGCAGAAGTGTGTTTAATGAGCTAGGCATACTAACTACTGCTTCCCAATATATTTATTCCTGAATGAAATTTGTCATTAAAAATAGATCGCTTTTTCAAACCAACAGTTCAATTCATGGAATCAATAGTGGAAATAAGAATAATGCTCACAAGGTTATAACACCACTTACTCTTGTACAAAACGTTGTGCATTATTCAGGAAGACACATTTTCAATAAGTTGCCAGCAGCAATAAAAAGTTTAACAATCAATGAAATTCAGTTTAAGAGAAGTGTAAAGGAATTATTGGTGGCTAACTCCTTCTACTCCCTTGATGAATTTCTCAGTAGAACCCACTGATTCATATATACACTCCTGGAAATTGAAATAAGAACACCGTGAATTCATTGTCCCAGGAAGGGGAAACTTTATTGACACATTCCTGGGGTCAGATACATCACATGATCACACTGACAGAACCACAGGCACATAGACACAGGCAACAGAGCATGCACAATGTCGCCACTAGTACAGTGTATATCCACCTTTCGCAGCAATGCAGGCTGCTATTCTCCCATGGAGACGATCGTAGAGATGCTGGATGTAGTCCTGTGGAACGGCTTGCCATGCCATTTCCACCTGGCGCCTCAGTTGGACCAGCGTTCGTGCTGGACGTGCAGACCTCGTAAGACGACGCTCCATCCAGTCCCAAACATGCTCAATGGGGGACAGATCCGGAGATCTTGCTGGCCAGGTTAGTTGACTTACACCTTCTAGAGCACGTTGGGTGGCACGGGATACATGCGGACGTGCATTGTCCTGTTGGAACAGCAAGTTCCCATGCCGGTCTAGGAATGGTAGAACGATGGGTTCGATGACGGTTTGGATGTACCGTGCACTATTCAGTGTCCCCTCGACGATCACCAGTGGTGTACGGCCAGTGTAGGAGATCGCTCCCCACACCAAGATGCCGGGTGTTGGCCCTGTGTGCCTCGGTCGTATGTAGTCCTGATTGTGGCGCTCACCTGCACGGCGCCAAACACGCATACGACCATCATTGGCACCAAGGCAGAAGCGACTCTCATCGCTGAAGACGACACGTCTCCATTCGTCCCTCCATTCACGCCTGTCGCGACACCACTGGAGGCGGGCTGCACGATGTTGGGGCGTGAGCGGAAGACGGCCTAACGGTGTGCGGGACCGTAGCCCAGCTTCATGGAGACGGTTGCGAATGGTCCTCGCCGATACCCCAGGAGCAACAGTGTCCCTAATTTGCTGGGAAGTGGCGGTGCGGTCCCCTACGGCACTGCGTAGGATCCTACGGTCTTGGCGTGCATCCGTGCGTCGCTGCGGTCTGGTCCCAGGTCGACGGGCACGTGCACCTTCCGCCGACCACTGGCGACAACATCGATGTACTGTGGAGACCTCTCACCCCACGTGTTGAGCAATTCGGCGGTACGTCCACCCGGCCTCCCGCATGCCCACTATACGCCCTCGCTCAAAGTCCGTCAACTGCACATGCGGTTCACGTCCACGCTGTCGCGGCATGCTACCAGTGTTAAAGACTGCGATGGAGCTCCGTATGCCACGGCAAACTGGCTGACACTGACGGCGGCAGTGCACAAATGATGCGCAGCTAGCGCCATTCGACGGCCAACACCGCGGTTCCTGGTGTGTCCGCTGTGCCGTGCGTGTGATCATTGCTTGTACAGCCCTCTCGCAGTGTCCGGAGCAAGTATGGTGGGTCTGACACACCGGTGTCAATGTGTTCTTTTTTCCATTTCCAGGAGTGTATATATATATATATATATATATATATATATATATATATATATATACACACACAGGGTGAGGAGTCACCTAACATTACCGCTTGATATATTTCGTAAACCACATCAAATACTGACGAATCGATTCCACAGACCGAACGTGTGGAGAGGGGCTAGTGTAATTGGTTAATACAAACCGTACAAAAACGCACGGAAGTATGTTTTTTAACACAATCCAACGTATTTTTAAATGAAACCCCTTTAGTTTTGTTAGCACATCTGAACATATAAACAAATACGTAATCGGTGCCGTTTGTTGCATTGTGAAATGTTAATTACATCCGGAGATATTGTAACCTAAAGTTGACGCTGGAGTACCACTCCTCCGCTGTTCGATCGTGTGTATCGGAGAGCACCGAATTACGTAGGGATCCAAAGGGAACGGTGATGGACCTTAGGTACAGAAGAGACTAGAACAGCACATTACGTCCACATGCGAACACCTTTAACATATTTTTATTAGTCTTTTTCACTGACGCACATGTACATTACCGTGAGGGGTGAGGTACACGTACAGACGTGGTTTCCGTTTTCAATTACGGAGTGGAATAGAGTGTGTCCCGACATGTCAGGCCAATAGATGTTCAATGTGGTGTCCATCATTTGCTGTACACAATTGCAGTCTCTGGCGTAATGAATGTCGTACACGCCGCAGTACATCTGGTGTAATGTCGCCGCAGGTTGCCACAATACGTTGTTTCATAGCCTCTGGGGTTGTAGACACATCACGGTACACATTCTCCTTTAACGTACCCCACAGAAAGAAGTCCAGAGGTGTAAGATCAGGAGAACGGGCTGGCCAATCTATACGTCCTTCACGTCCTATGAAACGCCCGTCGAACATCCTGTCAAGGGTCAGCCGAGTGTTAATTGCGGAATGTGCATGTGCACCATCATGCTGATACCACATACGTCGACGTGTTTCCAGTGGGACATTTTCGAGCAACGTTGGCAGATCATTCTGTAGAAACGCGATGTATGTTGCAGCTGTTTGGGCCCCTACAATGAAGTGAGGACCAATGAGGTGGTCGCCAATGATTCCGCACCATACATTTACAGTCCACGGTCGCTGTCGCTCTACCTGTCAGAGCCAGCGAGGATTGTCCACGGATCAGTAATGCATGTTCCGTAGATTCACTGCCCGGTGGTTTGTGAAACCCGCTCCATCGGTAAACAGGTAGAACTGCAACGCATTCTCTGTTTATGCCCATTGACAGAATTGCACTCGATGATTAAAGTCATCACCATGTAATTGCTGATGTAGCGACACATGATACGGGTGAAAGCGGTGACGATGCAGTATGCGCATGACACTACTTTGACTCAGTCCACCGGCTCTCGCAGTGTCCCGTGTACTCATGTGTAGGTTCATGGCAACAGCAGCTAACACACCAACTGCACCCGCTTCTCCTGTGAGGGGCCTGTTACGGACCCGTTTGCGTGCTACGACCATACCTGTTGCATACAGTTGACGATAGATGTTTTGCAATGTGCGGCACGTTGGATGCTCTCTGTCCGGGTACCGTTCTGCATACACCCTGCAGGCTTCAGCTGCATTTCGTCGACACTGGCCATAGATGAGTATCATCTCCTCCTTTTCAGGGTTGGAATACACCATGGTCACAGTTCCTACAACACTACACTATCACAGTCGTCTGGTAACACAGTGTACTACAGTTGGTCTGCGTGCAGAGACGAATGCAGAATAACAATAGCAGCAAGCGCTACATGCAGGCACTGCGACAGCTAGACCAAACCACAACAGTGCACTACAGCCACACTCGTAAACACGGTCGTCATCGTAAACATGTCCCTGCAGATGCTGCTCGAAGACCGTGGCCCGTGTTCGTTACAACACGCAACTGAACGTCGGAGGTTTCAAACGTCAACTTTGGGTTACAGTATCTCCGGATGTAATTAACATTTTACAATGCAACAAACGGCATTGATTACGTATTTGTTTATATGTTCAGATGTGCTAGCAAAAGTAACGTGGTTCCATTTAAAAAACGTAGGTTTGTGTTAAAATACATACTTCCGTGCACTTTTGTATGGTTTGTATTAAACAATTACACTAGCCCCTCTCCTCACGTTCGGTCTGTGGAATCGATTCGTCAGTATTTGATGTGGTTTACGAAATATATCCAGCGGTAACGTTAGGTGATTCACCCTGTATATACAGGGCCATTATAAATGATTGAAGCGATTTCATAAATTCACTGTAGCTCCATTCATTGACATATGGTCACGACACACTACAGATACGTAGAAAAACTCATAAAGTTTTGTTCGGCTGAAGCCGCTCTTCAGGTTTCTGCCGCCAGAGCGCTTGAAAGGGCAGTGAGACAAAATGGCGACAGGAGCAGAGAAACCGTATGTCGTGCTTGAAATGCACTCACACCAGTCAGTCATAACAGTGCAACGACACTTCAGGACGAAGTTCAGCAAAGATCCACCAACTGCTAACTCCATTCGGCGATGGTATGCGCAGTTTAAAGCTTCTGGATGCCTCTGTAAGGGGAAATCAACGGGTTGCCTGCAGTGAGCGAAGAAACGGTTGAACGCGTGCGACGAATAAAGCAAGCAGGGAGCTAAATGTACCACAGCCAACGGTTTGGAAAATCTTACGGAAAAGGTTAAAGCAGAAGCCTTACCGTTTACAATTGCTACAAGCCCTGACACCCGATGATAAAGTCAAACGCTTTGAATTTTCGGCGCGGTTGCAACAGCTCATGGAAGAGGATGCGTTCAGTGCGAAACTTGTTTTCAGTGATGAAGCAACATTTTTTCTTAATGGTGAAGTGGACAGACACAATGTGCGAATCTGGGCGGTAGAGAATCCTCACGCATTCGTGCAGCAAATTCGCAATTCACCAAAAGCTAACGTGTTTTGTGCAATCTCACGGTTTAAAGTTTACGGCCCCTTTTTCTTCTGCGAAAAAAACGTTACAGGACACGTGTATCTGGACATGCTGGAAAATTGGCTCATGCCACAACTGGAGACCGACAGCACCGACTTCATCTTTCAACAGGATGGTGCTCCACCGCACTTCCATCATGATGTTCGACATTTCTTAAACAGGCGATTGGAAAACCGATGGATCGGTCGTGGTGGAGATCATGATCAGCAATTCATGTCATGGCCTCCACGCTCTCCCGACTTAACCCCATGCGATTTCTTTCTGTGGGGTTATGTGAAAGATTCAGTGTTTAAACCTCCTCTACCAAGAAACGTGCCAGAACTGCGAGCTCGCATCAACGATGCTTTCGAACTCATTGCTGGGGACATGCTGCGCTGAGTGTGGGAGGATCTTGATTATGGGCTTGATGTCTGCCGAATCACTAAAGGGGCACATATCGAACATTTGTGAATGCTTAAAAAACTTTTTGAGTTTTTTTATGTGTGTGCAAAGCATTGTGAAAATATCTCAAATAATAAAGTTATTGTCGAGCTTTGAAATCGCTTCAATCATTTGTAATAACCCTGTAGGTACAATCTAACTTCTCCACCATTTCACTGCAGTAATGTGTTCATTGTAAATATGTATTGTGGTAGTTCTAATATACGTTTATTACCTTATAAATAAAAATATACTTTTTAAAATTAAATGCATTAAAGGTGGTTCGTGGTGTGAGTTCCTGTAGTCATGTCCTAGTTCATGAACCACGGGCAACGTATGAGTGGCCAAGTAAGTGGTCCTGACAGTCGGGATACCAGTTACTTTGGAATAAGGCTGGGCATCTCGGACATATTTTGAGTCGTGGTCACCTTTGTGCTCATATGGCAAAGACTACCAAATCCACTGGTTAGTCCCTCAGCCGTTAGGGGTAAAACCCAATGGGACTCGGGGCAAGTAAGGCTAGCAACCCGCTTCCCTGGTACTTTAAATATGATGCCGGCAACAATCAGAGCAAAATGCCTCAGACCTTTGGAGGTGACGGAGTCCCACCTCTAACTGACAAACCAGGGACTCCTAAGATACGACTTGGCAAACAAATGGTAATGAGATGGGGAGCTATTAATATCAATGGGGGCTACTCTGGGAAGAAGGTAGAGCTGGCAGAGGATGCAAGTAAGATGGGGCTGGACGTTTTAGCTGTTAGTGACATTTGGGAAAGGGGTGAGAAAGAAGAGGAAGTGGGAGAATACAAGGTCTACCCGTCAGGAGTCAAAGCAGGAATAGCACAATGGGGTGTAGGGCTTTACATCAGGAAAGAAATGGAACCCAGCGTAGTTGCAATAAGGTATGTAAACGAATGGCTGATGCGGATAGATTTGACAGTGTCTAGCAAGAAAATTAGGATTGTGTCAGTATATTCGCATTGTGAAGGGACAGATCAAGATAAGATGGATGGTTTTTATGAGGCACTCAGTGATGTAAAGGACAAGGACAGTGTTCTGCTCATGGGTGATTTTAACGCCAGGATTGGAAATCGAACAGAATGGTATGAAAAGGTTATGGGTAAATTTGGAGAGGATATGGAGGCCAACAGGAACGGGAAACAACTCTTGGATTTCTGTGCCAGTATGGGCTTAGTAATCACAAACTCCTTTTTTAAACATAATAACATTCACCGGTATACTTGGGAAGGCAGGGGAACCAGATCTGTCATTGACCATATAATAACAGATCAGGAATTCAGGAAGGCTGTGAGGGACACACGTGTATTCAGGGGATTATTTGATGACACTGATCATTATTTAATCTGCAGGGAAATTGGGATTGTGAGGTCGAAAGTGCAGGATAAGAGTGGAGAAACTTCAGGATAAGGAAATCAGGCACAAGTACATAACAGCGATCTCAGAAAGGTACCAGTTAGTTGAATGTAGTCAATTACAGTCATTGGAAAAGGAATGGACAAGGTACAGGGACACAGTACTAGAAGTGGCTAAAGAATGTCTTGGAACAGTAGTGTGTAAAAGTAGGATGAAGCAAACAGCTTGGTGGAATGATACAGTCAAGGCAGCCTGTAAAAGGAAAAAGAAGGCGTATCAAAAATGGCTACATACCAGAACCAAGGTAGACAGAGAAAGTTATGTTGAAGAAAGAAACAAAGCCAAACAGATAATTGCAGCATCCAAGAAGAAATCGTGGGAAGATTTTGGAAACAGGTTGGAGACTATGGGTCAAGCAGCTGGAAAACCATTCTGGAGTGTAATTAGCAGTCTTCGAAAGGGAGGTAAGTAGGAAATGACAAGTATTTTGGACCGGTCAGGAAAACTGCTGGTGAATCCTGTGGATGCCTTGGGCAGATGGAGGGAATATTTTGAAGAGTTACTCAATGTAGGTGAAAATGCGATCAGTAATGTTTCAGATTTCGAGGTAGAATGGGATAGGAATGGTGATGGAAATAGGATCACATTTGAGGAAGTGGAAAAAATGGTCAATAGATTACAGTGCAATAAAGCGGCTGGGGTGGATGAAATTAAGTCGGAACTCATCAAATACAGTGGAATGTCAGGTCTTAAATGGCTACACAGGACTCAGGTACTGTTGAAAGGAAAGTGCGAGTATTAGTTGAGGACCAATTGGATGAAAATCAGTGTGGGTTTAGGCCTCTTAGAGGTTGTCAGGACCAGATCTTTAGCCTACAGCAAATAATGGAGAAGTGTTATGAGTCGAACAGGGAATTGTATCTATGCTTTATAATCTAGAAAAGGCATATGACCGGGTTCCTAGGAGGCAGTTATTGTCTGTTCTACAAGATTATGGAATAGGAGGCAAACTTTTGCAAGCAATTAAAGGTCTTTACATGGATAGTCAGGCAGCAGTTAGAGTTGACGGTAAATTGAGTTCATGGTTCAGAGTAGTTTCAGGGGTAAGACAAGGCTGCAACCTGTCTCCACTGTTGTTCATATCATTTATGGATCATATGTTGAAAACAATAGACTGGCTGGGTGAGATTAAGATATGTGAACACAAAATAAGCAGTCTTGCATATGCGGATGACTTAGTTGTGATCGCAGATTCGATTGAAAGTTTGCAAAGTAATATTTCAGAGCTAGATCAGAAATGTAAGCACTATGGTATGAAGATTAGCATCTCCAAAACGAAAGTAATGTCAGTGGGAAAGAAATATAAACGGATTGAGTCCCAAATAGGAGGAACAAAGTTAGAACAGGTGGACGGTTTCAAGTACTTAGGATGCATATTCTCACAGGATGGCAACATAGTGAAAGAACTGGAAGCGAGGTGTAGCAAAGCTAATGCAGTGAGCGCTCAGCTACGAGCTACTCTCTTCTGCAAGAAGGAAGTCAGTACCAAGACTAAGTTATCTGTGCACCGTTCAATCTTTCGACCAACTTTGTTTTATGGGAGCGAAAGCTTGGTGGATTCAGGTTACCTTATCAACAAGGTTGAGGTTACAGATATGAAAGTAGCTAGGATGATTACAGGTACTAGTAGATGGGAACAATGGCAGGAGGGTGTCCACAATGAGGAAATCAAAGAAAAACTGGGAATGAACTCTATAAATGTAACAGTCAGGGCGAACAGGCTTAGATGGTGGGGTCATGTTACACGCATGGTAGAAGCAAGGTTACCCAAGAGACTCATGGATCCATCAGTAGAGGGTAGGAGGAGTCGGGGCAGACCGATGAGAAGGTACCTGGATTCGGTTAAGAATGATTTTGAAGTAATAGGTTTAACATCAGAAGAGGCACCAATGTTGGCACTGAATAGGGGATCATGGAGGAACTGTATAAGGGTGGCTATGCTCCAGACTGAACGCTGAAAGGCATAATCATTCTTAAATGATGATGATGATGATGAGTGCATTAAAGCGATTTTAGTAAATGAGTATTTGTAAAATGATTCTTTCATATAGTGATCATTAAAAAAAACGACAATCAATGCACTTGGGACCTGCGGAAGGTACATTAGTTTATTTGTTTCAAATGTAAGTATTTGTCGTGTATTACTGTTTTCCTGACATATTATTCATCTGGAGGACCTCCTCACTATGCATCAACTGGAATGAAAGTAAATCTCTTTTTAAAGATGACAAAGAAGAAGACATTTCAATTTCTTTTTCAGTGATGATGATATTCAGTGATGATGATGAAGGTGAAACATACAGCTAGATAAGTCCATAAGTCTATGTATCTATTTTAGTTTCGAAATAGAGTTTCATCATTATGAGGACTCAATGCTTTTTAATTACCTTGAGTGAACAGATTTCATATTTAGAGCTTCATATAAAGTTTAAAGTTCTCTACAGTTCAGTATTATTGAATAAATAATCATCATAACCATCTAAGTTTATTTTATTTTTAGCAACTCATTTCTTCACTCTGTTGAACTATTTCTGGTAATTTTGTAACATGACGTTTTCCCCTCAAACCACAAAATTCATCCATTGCTTCTCTGTTACATTCATATTCCTTATTTCTAAAACTGTCGTTTTCACTTGTGGAATATTATGTACATTATCTGCTAGATAATCACTAGTATCAAATTATCAAATTGATTAATCATTGAGTTCATGACATCATAGAAATCATGAGTCTACATGTTGTACATAAAATGTACATATCTCAAGGCAAAGCTCAAATTTTTCACTGTATTTTGGCTTTGTAACTCTACAGGGAACATCTGAACTTTAACCAAGTATTCTCATACCACTTTAGATTCATTTCTTAAATGTAATTTTAGCTTTATTAATGTGAATTGTTTTCCCTTTTAAGTGTAGCTTTGCCACAAGTTTTTCACATTTATCTATGTCTGAAACCAAATTGGAATCCATGACATTTCTAATATTTTTATTGTTATTTTCAATATACCAAAATATTCATGAGTTTGTATAAAGCGCTTCCAGAAACATTCTTTGCTTTTGTCCTCATGTCTGGCTTCAATTCTATATGTAATTCACAACTAGGGAGATTGTTTAAATTTTAGAGCTACGTACCTTTTTGTTATCTTCAACTACAGAGGCAGATATTTTTTAAGATTTTTATAGTGAGCTATAGAATTATTTTATCATTTGGACTTCAACAACTTACTTCCTACAGTCCCAGACATTATTTTATTTTCAGGAGATAATGGAACAAAATTGTGTAAATCATGAAATTCTTTGCTATAGCCTAAATTTACTTCCTGTATACTTAGATTTTAAGAAATGTCTGCCATCTCATCTATTTTTTAGAATGAAATGAATGTGAACCGCCCCATTGAGATCCACCATGTGGTAAGTATTGAATCACAGCGTAATCATACAGACTGTTTGCATCTAAATGTGCTATGTAATTTGCTAGCTTTTTATACTGCAGTGTTTCATACATTTGTTATTTGCCTTCACATATCTTTTACAACATTGCAATATTCCACCAGTTAGTCATTTTCTAACATTGGGATCAAATTGTAATCATGTAGTAATTCTAGTTGTACAGACATTTTTAACATTACATCCCAAGATAAAGCAGGTGCAGTAAAAATACCAAGATGGATCCAAATCACTTCTTTTTTTTGTAAGTTTTTCTAAGGTTTCCAGACATGTCAGCCAATAAAAGAATGTCTATTTAAGATACAGATCATAATATTAGCGAGATTTCTTACATTTAACTTTTACCAACCTAATTTCACATGGTTATGATGTTCATCCTTTACTTCACAGTTATTCAGTTTATTGTTAAATTCTAGTCTTCATGGAAGATGTATTTCTTCAAAGTTCTTCCAATAAGCCATATAGTCATAGGGAGAGACTACTTTCAACATTACTGGACTGAATAGATTTGCGAGGGGAAACTTTTTGATATTAGTTATTTGAACCTCTCAAGACTTGAAGCCACACATCTAAATGTATCAGTGAACCAAATCTTCAAATTTTAATTCTGCTTGCAAAAGTAATGTATCTATCTTCAATGTTGGGTATCAAATATATAGCATTTTCATTTTAACAAAGTTATTTTATATACAAATAAAAGACATATTGTGAGAGATTGTGTAAATTGGCATAGTCTGGTGTTTCAGTTGTAAATTACATTGCTTCCTTAGTAGAGCTATATAATTTTTTAGTCATATGATCATGTCTTTATTATTTTTTTGCATAAAAATGTTTATATAATGAGCATGATTTAAATCTTACATGTCTTGATTGTCGTTCAGGCATTAAAGGCCACATTTCTTCCATTTCACAATAAATTCTTCCAATTTCATCAACTCATTTTTCCATGCATAAATAAAATTTTTATGAATATGGGATCGTGGTATATGACTGGATCTTTATAACCACATTGGTGTACCTGACACACTAACAAATACCACTTTGTCCATGTTTTTGATATTTCTTAGTAAAAAAATTATTTAATTGTAATTTGAGTTGATATATTTGTTCATTGCTAAGTTTATATCTATCTTTTAAAATTCTCTCACAACCAGTTACGAATATCATCCTCTGTTTATTCTGGATGTTTTCTACTTTGTTTAAATAACTTTGTCATTTTTCAATTTGGTTGACAGACATTTTTAATAGTGAACTCAATCTGCATAAATAGTCAATGAATCTTTCTGTGGAGGTAGGCCATTTTTAGGAAATGCATTGGAATATTTCTCTTGTAATTCTAAATTTCATAGTTTGTTGACTGAGCAATTTGGTGTATGACTATCTCATTTTCTTTACTGTTGAATATTTGTAAACACAAATCACAAATAGGTTTTCCTTGTTCATCATTTGTAATTTGATTTGAAGTGTGCTAAGTTCACTTTATTACAGGATAATAGCGTGAATTATTCACTGTCTTCAAATAAAGGAGATTTACATGTTTTTTCTCTTACATTCTGATACTTTTAATTGATACATTTGAAATACTTCTTCAATATAGTAATAGGTACATTAATTTTGGTCTCAGCTTTTGGAATCTTAACAACCAAAAGAGGAAACTCAGATTTTTTCAAGTCTTTAATCAATATTAGAACACCATTTTTATATTTTGTGATAATATGTATATTTTATAGCTCATAGATTCATAAATCATTATTTTTACATTAATACTTGTTTACTTTTTTTATTTTTATGGCAATTCAATGTAAGATTATTGAATCTCTTATTAGAGAATATTTATTAACTGTTACCTGCAGACTAACAATTTCATTTAATCTCCGACCAAAAGCAAAAACTTGAAAATATAACGTTACTGATAAGGTAATATCTTTACCACTCTTAAAGTTTTTAATTGCTAGCCTGTCAAGTAATTTTTTGGTTTTACGTGTAAAATCTAGACCATAATTTATCCACATATCAGTTTAAAATTTGCGTTCACTCAATGAGAATTTTTAGGTTACCTTTCACAATTATCATAAATTTTGGCTTTGACACATTCACAGATGGGTTTGTGTCAAGCACATTTCGACTGTTATCGATATTTATAGTTTGTCGTCTGTCAGCAAATGCTTTATTAACTGTTCTTTTATCTCTTCAATCCTGAAACAGTAGTAAATGAAAACATCTGCTTCAATTATTTATTCTAATAATTGAGTTAAATTTCATCAACACTTTTTAATTTTAGTGTAAAATAATTATTGCCATTTGTTCATTGACCTCTATTATGGAATTTAATTAGATTGGCTTTTCTTATTTTTTATATTCAGTCAAATTGTTTATTCTGTGACAATCACAAAGTTTAAAAATCATGACATGTGCCTTTTTAGTACCTTTTCAGCAGATATGAAATATAAAGATTTAAAACAAAACAGATTGGGGTTGAAATTGGAGCATAATCGTCCTGATTGTCAATACCAGATTATTATTTCTGAAGATATCCACAATAAATTTTGTACAAATACTTGAATGTTCATCTTGACATGATAGATCTGAATAAATTCAATCTATATGTTTAATTTCTAAATCTCTGATATATTTTTTCTTTGTGTTATCACATCTAGTTGTTTGTTCATCTGTTTTCATACCTAACAATAACTTCCATCTTCATCTTTCGGAATTTGTTTCGACTAATGTACCTAATAATATACAGAAATATTATTTCCCCATACACAAGGTATTAAGTTGCTATTATATATTCTGGTGTGATATATACTTGAACATGGTCTGCATATTGTCCTATAACAATTCATTGTGTATATCTGTATAGCAAAATTATCAGCTGATTTGTTACACGTTTTAGATTTTATTGATTCTGGTGAACCATTTAGCTGTTGCTTCATTAGATCCATTTGTACAGTAACAAGTTTAATAAGGAACAAATGAAAGAGATCAGAAGTAATACTTTATATTTTATTCATTATGTTTCTGCAGAGGATCTTAGCATATTCTCTGAAAATTTTAGAATTATCAAAAATCTTCATTAAACTTAAAAAATTACATTCCAGATTACACTGACATAAAGTATAACGACTAACATCCTTTAGAGTATGAGTACTCTCAAATTATGTTTGCTATAATATTTCATTTCTGTATAAATCACATCACTTCTGAACACAGGTAGTGCCACTTGCAGTTCAGAAGCGCATATGATCAACCTTTTTGAATTTAACAATTATGAGAACTTCCAAATAAATTTAGGTATTTGGTTCAGAGATATTTTGTCTGAACTGTTTGAAAAAAAGGACGTTTTGATAACAAATGATACTGTATGATTTATTTATTCTGGCACTTCTAACCATGTGACTCGATTGGGTGAAAATTATTCGAATATCAAAATTAATCTAGTTCAATTATTAAATAATTACGATGTTGAACTAACAGAAATGAATATTATGATCTACTTAAATTCGAATATGGTTATAATTAAAATATTTTTTCTTGTTAAATTTCGTTTCTTAATATATGGAGCTGCTTTGAAGTGTATTGGCTATTGTTTGCACAAGCACATAACAATATTATACTTGAATTTATTAATAACAAAAACTGTCATCTAAATTTACATACTTGGTTTATCGACATTTGGTTACTTAAATTGGATGAGAAAAATATCTTGATCAAAAATGATACTTTGTGTTTTATTTACAACAATTTCATGCAGGCTAAAAATATAACCTCTTTTGAAAATATAGACTTCCACAAGAAGTTAAATAATTAAGATAATATAAAATATATTTTTACAGAATTATGAAAGATTAACAATGATTTTCTTAAAGAAATATTGAATTTATTTTTAAGTAATGAAATATTTTTCCACTATTTTTAATGGTTACCCACTTCTGAAAGATGTGATAACTTTCTTACAAAAACGTGGTTTAAGTTATCGGTTTACAGATTTAAGGCCTCTACAATGTTGATGAAGAGTGAAATTAGTGAACTCATTGGAGAAGACTTCACGACCCTTGAGAAATATTCTTAGATTATTGAGATATACAAGAGAATATAAAGTCATTCTATCTCTAAAATCCTGCTGAAAGATAAGCAAAAGGAGTTAAGCACGAATAGGTAATAGAAGATAAATAGAAATACAACTACAAAAAATAAAAATTTTAAAGTAAAAAATACATAAAATTAAAAAATACTATGTCCAATGTTGTGTATATGAAGAGTGAATGGATTACTTAAACTGTGTCATGTATGTAGTATGAAAATAGAAACTACAACAAAATTGATGGTGTTCGGTCTGAACTACATTTACAGAGAAGATTCTCTATATAGATCAGTAGCAGACTTGATGTTGACAAATTGTTTGATATCAGAATCCAAGAATGTACAAAATCCAAATTAATAAAACATGCTTAATACTTATCTTTGAGTACACAAAGTAGATAAAACTGCAGAAAATACAATATTCTATTCAATAGTGTGTCCCACATTGTTGGGAAGCTTTCCATACAATGAACAACATTGTTGATCAAATAGCCAGCGGAGGAAAAGTATTTATGAAGAAATTCTGACTGATCCTAGTGCAAAATTTGATCAAATTTTAATCGAAGAAGAATTAAAATGAAAACCAACTGTGACAGTAATATGGAAAGCATAGATCTATTCACAATATAACGTAGCTCTGAGACACAGATAGTCAAATTAATGAAGTGCCATAAATAAAGCTTTTGTCCAAAAAGGCTGTCATCAGAAATAGATGACAAACACATACATACATTCATACACACATACACACACACACACACTCATGCAAACACAACTGATATACTTAATACCTCAGTCTCTGCCCTCTGATCCAAGAATTATGTTACATTATTTGCCAAGAGCTGAAGTAGTTCTCACTATTTCTGAAATCTGTCAAGAATATCCTGATATACTTAATGTAGTTAGAGAAGCTCTTGGAGAGCTTTTCAAATATACAGAATACCAATTTAATGCTAAGAAAAAATATGGACTGAGATACACTATATTTTAAGTGTATTTAACTCCAAAATTAGTTGCCACTGATGGTTTTTAGTATGCAACAAAACACAGTATTCATCACTGAACCTGGCTTGCATTCTTTACTTTTTAAATGTTGATTTCTAGGATGTCAAGAATTTTACAATCCTCTATTGTGATTATTTTAGCAGGTGGCATGAAGTAGGCCTCTTTTAAAGTTTACATCCTCACACAATATTTTATAAGCTAACTAAGATTGTATTTCTTAAAAATTCATTTAAATGTGTTTACTTTAAAATTAAGTGGAATCATTCATCCCATACTAAATACCGTTTCCTATTTCGTTTTATGCCATTATAAATGGAGATAATTCCAAATTCATGTGATGGTGTAACATCTATGGCAGACATATTGGAATTTATTCAGTATAACAACAAGACTACATGTAATTGAAAATTGACATCGAAATTGTGAAGAAATAATAAGAATGAAAGTAAGTAAAGTCAATTGATTTAGACAATGGTCAATTGATTTAGACAATGAAAGAAGTATTGTAACAGAATATTAATGTTTACAGAAGCTATTTTTCCTTAATGGGTAAATGTACCGAACAACAACTTTTACCTTTTAAGTGTCTGTCACACAAATGATTAAAACACAACCATTTTATATATACTTTATTTTCATACATCCTCAAAACTTCCCCAAGTACATATACACTAGGATAATATGATTTTAGCAGTAGTTGCTCATATAAATTTCCTTTCACTTCTTTTCCATCTATATCTCTTAAATTGTATATGGCAGGATTAGAAACCGACACACTTTCAGTTTTGACAGTTTTGTTTTGAGCAACTTGTTGCACATTCTTTTTCGAAAATACCTCTAAGTTAACCAGTTCTTCTCATAGTTTACGCTTTGGTTTATCATTAGATACAAGAGCAGTTGGCTTACAATCGTTGTCATTTACTTCTTTGGGCTTTATTTTTATTGTTGACTGTCTTGTATTATTGCATTTGTAAACAAGTCTTGAAGTTTAGTCACCCTACTTATACTGTAATCCCTTCTCGATGTTTTGATTTAGTGTTCCATTAAATGTTACAGCATCGGATACTTTTATTGTAGTAAAAGTTGAATAATAATAAATACTACATTTTTTCACAAGTTCTTCAAATTGTTTACTGTAGAATTATTTTCCTGTATCGATTTGTAGTTCCATTGAGTTATCTCCCTAAAAATTTTTCAATACATTGGCTACATTTTTACCTGTTTTATCCCTTGACGAAATAGACCAAGCGAATTTCTAAAACTATCAATAACATTCTGTGTCACCTATTTTTAGTTGTTACTCAATGTAAATTTTCTACACTTCAAGCACAGATATAGTTGTCCAATTAATTTGATTAAAAATGTATTACACCGAATTTATATGACTAAAAGTTAATTTTCCATTAAGAGACACAATTTTCACTATATCTTTTAATCTTGAAGGAACAATATTTGATTCATGTGCTATTTTAATTAATTTAGTAGCAGAGTTTATTTGGTAAAGATTATCAGAGACTTACAGAGATATCAACAACATTTACTAATAGGCTTTTTTCTATGTTTTGCCCCAAATAATGACTTTTTAATGTTATGAACATAATGAAGATGCTTTCCTTCATATCCTTTATAAATGTAAACTATCGATCTCTTCATTATATTTCTTCATCACTACCATTTTAATCCTGTCTAGAGTATGATCATTGGTTGTTAATATGTAAGTTTTTAACCATCAATTACTGCTAAACTGTCAAGTAATTCAGTACATCATTCATTCAAACATATACAACTAGTTTTCCATTATATTTTTACACTAAACATTTTTACTTCTGAATAATCTGAAGAATCGGTATTTTATTATGAAAGTCTTAACCTTCAGAAGCAGAAGTCAACAATTTGTTTCATCAAACACTTATATATTTTACCTCTAATTGATTTCACTTTATTTAGGTTACTATCAGGATATAATTCATTTCAATCATAGTATGTATCTTCATAATTGGTAAATCGACAATATAAAATTTTGTACTATTATCATCTGTAGTAATCCATATTTAAATTAAATGATTCATAAATCCATCTGTATGTTCATATCCTTTTTTACCAGTAGTTATTCTACATTTTAACTGAACAGTGAAGAACAGACAAATTTAGATGTACCAACAGTCTTCAATCCAAAACTTTATCCTTGGTATGGTTAATATACTTTAACATGTTTTCACTTACATGCGTTTTTTAAATATCATGTTCTCTATTAGTTTCATTTGACAATATTTTTTATTTTTTTCTTCTATATGTTTCAACAGTAGAGTCTGTAATTCTGATTCAGTTATGGCCTTATGAGACTGTCAATTTTCGTAATCTTCAGTTTGTAGTGTATCACCAAATTCTTCTGAAAGAGGAACAGTATGATGGTGTGCTCATGCAATAATTTTCTTTCAACTTCTTTATTTCTTTCTCAGCTTTCAAGAATATTGTCACCTAATCCTTCCATTTCTTGTTTCGTTGCTCAACTGCAATAGCAGCAGATTGATTTTCTTTTTTCTGCTTTTCTTATTCTGTTCCTAGATATTGTTTCCATAGCTTGACTCCTTCTTTCAATTCTTTAGATAGTCTTCTCTTTCATTTAGCTGCTATAGTAACATCTGAGTCATACAGATTCTGCAAGTAAGCCCCTTCAGATGGTATTTTACTAAAGAAAGAAAACTTTAAAGTATCTTTTACATTTATCATTTGTGTTTGTGGTGATGTAACAAAATCTTTAATTCAGCATTGTACTTTTCTTCATAGTGTTTTCTGGGCACATCTATAATAAAGAAATCCAAACCGATCTTCATACCAGCCTTTTCTATAACATTCAATCAAATCATCATAACTTAAATCATCAACAACAAACCCATAGTAAGTATGATTTAATTTCGTATTATCTTTTTAAATATATTAAAAAATTTTCTAATACCTCCCACTTGCAGTTTTGATACTTTTGACTATGTCTGAGTTAAATAAAAACAATCCATTCCTTTGTGTCTGCCTGTAGGAAAATATTCTGGAACCACATCGTGTTTTTCAAGAATGAATTCATAGAATACTACAAGCAAATATTCTTGATATTGTCCTAATTGTATGATTTCACCATTATTTCCAATGAAAATAGTAATGCTGTCCTTATTGTCGTTTCCCAAATTTTTATACATTTTTGGTATTTTGTTTGACATAGACTTTTAGAGAGTAAACATACAGATTTTTGATTTTATTCCAATCCAACCGCTGAAGAGCTATAACATAATTGTAAATGATTAATATTATTTTCCTACATCTGCTTGGCCCTATTATTCCATATTGAATACAATTATGTAAGAGCTTCTCACGCTTACTTTCTCATTTTATCGCAGGATTTCGTATTTCTGGTTCTCAATCAGTATTTATTTGATTAACAACTTTTTATTAATGGTAGATGAGTTCCCTATTTCAGTTCGGTGATAAGTCAGCTATTGTTAAAATAGGACTGACTCTACCTGTGCAAGACAGGTTTAATAATGTTAAAGTAGTTTGTTTTTAAAGAAAATTTTTACTCAAATGAAGAACAATAGAAATTCCTGGTGGTGAACATACTTTGAAAGAGTTAGAAAAGTTTAATCATTCAAGAAAGCCAAATATTCACGTTTTAGGCAGATGAAATTTTAAAATGAATTATGTTGATTGATGTTAAACTGTATGTGGACATAAATGATGGTACTGGAAATGTTCTTGAATTAAGTTGCCACGTTCCTTGCCAGTGAAAAAACTGCTACTAATGGCATTCCTAAATTTAGTGAATTCTAATTAATCAACATAAATTTTAGTCTAACTGATGGAATGTCTGTGAAACCCACTGATCAGTTTCATTGAGAGACTAATATTATTGCTTCATTCAAGCCTAAAGCTGAATTTGGTGGATCACTAATTCGTGAACGACATTATCCTACATTTATTCCACATTGTCTTGTATTTATTCCTGTTCATGATAACCATCAGGTGTGTACTTACGTACTTCGTTGGCCACACAAACTGCAGTCAGTCTTTAGCATCACCAATCAGCCTCCTCCAGAATAGCTGATAGATTTATTCTTTTTCAGACAGCCCCAGTGTGCTCATATCCTCTCTGACCTGATCAGTACATCAGAGTCGTGGTCTTCCCCATGGTCTTTTGCCTCTAGTATCTTCCTCCACTGTGTGCCTGATGATCTGGCATTCTTGACGCCTTACATGTCCATATCACTTTAGTCTTCTTTATATGATCACTTCCACGATGTCCATCGGCTTGTATAGCTCCTGCATTTCAATGTTCTTTCTTTTCCTCCATTCATCTCCATCCTTCACTGGGCCAAAAATCTTTTTGAGGAGGGCATTCTCAAATTTCAGGAGTTTTCTTTTCATCTTTTGGGTGATGGTCCAGGTCTCTGCTCCACATAAGACCTCAGGTTGTCTTCCAGATATTGCTCTTTGAGGATATTGATAGAAACCAGGACTGTAACAGTTTTCCCAGAGAAAACCTTGACCTCTTTCCTGCTTGTATTCGTGTGGTAATTTCCTGGTCTATCTCGTTCCTTTCACTGATTATAGCCGTAATACATTTAAAGTCTTTTACCCTATCAAAGACTTGGTCCTCCATCTTCAGGCGTTTGTCATAATGTTTTCTGCTAACTTCGAAGTATTTTGTCTTATCCATATTCAACTTCTGGCCTACTCTCATTGCCACTTGCATTAATGTTCTTGTCGCCTAAACCAGGGTGTGGATCCTTCTTCCCCGCTGTATTCCTGTCTCTAGGCTCCATACCTTTCTCAGAGCTCTCTCCTGTACTAGATAAAACAGAAGAAGGGTCTGTAAAGGATGAAAATATAAGCTAAATATTCCTAACAAGAATACTGGGAATAACATTCACACTGGAGATGGCTATGTTCATCCTAAATATACGCAGTTGGAAATGTACTTTAGGATCGTTAAAGCTGATGCATCAAATTGTCCAATGTTTGTTGAAAAACCCAATAACACATTAATCAATAACTATGTGGTATGCTATGAGATGATATAACCATAAAGGAAGCAAAAATGTTTCATGTGGAATTGAAAATCCTTTTATTTCATCATCAGTTTTGTTCCCTTTCATTTCTTCTCAAGCTGATAAAATAAGCAGTGAAGGTCACATATTTAACAATGGAAAAATGAAGATCAAGAAAAATGAAGTGTTTTACCTACTTGGAATGCTTGGTGGAATTTTCAAGGGTTGTAAAGAAGTCATGTGCAGGACGACCAATCTGTAATATTTACATGGTTGTCAAGTCCTGGAGATGTTATTCTTAGATGGGCTGATTGAAATGGTGATGGAACTGAATTAAGATCTTACCTTCACAAGCATTGTAAGTCAACATGATGGACTACATCTGTGTGGCTGCAAGTGGAAGAGGAAATGAGGTAAAGCCTGAAGGGTATTAAATAGCTGTTGTGAGATAATACCAATTTCGAAACCTATTCTAATACTGTTTTTTTTTTTAATTCCTGAGTAGTGTAGCCCAGGGTTTATCCACAGAAGATATTTTGGGTATTACAAATTTTAACTATATAAATGGAATCCCTGCTCAAGAAGTGCTCAATAATATAAGCGATTGTAATTTATTTTAAAAGAACCTACACATAAATTAATTCCACAACATTACTGGCTGCAATGATTTAAATACTGAATACAGGGAGGAGATTTCTAGAGAGCTAAATAACGAGCTTAATATTATTTTGCTAGATAGATATCTGAAACTAATACCTAACAGTGAATTTCAATTTCTGAAGAAGGAAAGATTAAATTGAAGTATGATTTCATTAATGAATTTTCGAACTCTTGATCATGAGCTTCATAAAAGTGTGGTAGCTTTTTCCCCAACAGGTACAACCAATGTACCCACTTACTACTGATAAAATATAAAAATTTAGAAAATAAAAATAAAAAATGGAAAAGAAAATGAATTTAAAACCATAGGAGTAAAAACTGAATATGGCCACTAATTTCAATGTTTTTTCAGGTTGTAAATTTTCATAAATAAGTAATAAAATATATGTTGTATGGAAAGTGGTCATCTCTGTGCTTATCTAATTATTTATTTTTCGTAGGACTGATGTGAGTGAGTAAATGAGTCCAATGAAAGTAGGATATATTTTATGTTCTGTGTTGTCTTTTCTGAAAAAGACAGCCTGCCCAAGTGGCCGAGCAGTTCTAGGCGCTACAGTCTGGAACCACGCGACAGCTGCGGTAGCAGATGCGAATCTGGGTATGGATGTGTGTGATGTCCTTAGGTTAGCTGGGTTTAAGTAGTTGTAAGTTATAGAGGACTGGTTACCTCAGACGTTAAGTCCCATTTTGAAAAATACGTAAATCGAGAAATCTATTTGCATTCATTTAACTTTCTTCTCATAACTTCCAATTGGAACGTAAAAAAGGATAAAAAGGTGACAAACCCTTAAAAATGTGCTTGTAGTAAATATATTTAGTAGGTTCTGGGCTACTGTTCTCCAAAAACCTGTGAAAAAGTCATGAAATTTCGAGAAGCTCGAGAAATTCTCTGTTTTTCTGACGATTTGGCAAAAATGAGCAAGAATCTCCTAAACATACCAACTACCGAACGTTTTTCAACTACTTCCCAACAAAAAGAGACACTCCAGATCACAAATATCCTATCCGGATTTGTGAAAAATTGTGGCGGAACTGACATAATCCATGTTTCTTGACTGCTGACTGAAAATTTCCACAGAAATAATACGACATTGCACCTCAATTTTATAGACCTTGAAAATATTTCCAATCGGGTTCTGCACAACCTAATCTCGCTTGCTCTTCAAGAACGTAGTTTTCCAGAGAACCTCGTTCATTGGTTACAGCTTCAGTATGTTGTACTGAGAATGCTTGTGCTAGCAGTTGCAGGAGCATACAATAACTTTCGCATAACGGAACAGGAGTCCACCAATTCTCAGCCTTATCACCACTGCTGTTCGTTCTTATGATGGACACATCGGACCTAAACATTTCACTACCATGGACACTTCCCTATGCGTATCATGCCACATTGGCTGCGAAGAACAAGACTGACCTCCAGTGCTAAACTCATTAGTGGAATGTCCGACTCGCTCGTGACAGTCTACGATGCAACTAAATGAAGAGTGAGTACATGGCATCAGTCCCACGAGGAGTTGGGACCATTAACGTCGACAGACAGCGTCTGCCACAGGTATAATGTTGAAAAACGTGGGTTGTACAATCTGTAGCAATGGCCAACCTACAGACGAGGTGAATGCAACGACAATGACATTCACCATGATGTCGCTAATGACAACAGGAGTTACCTGTGGTTGTCGGATTATGGATCATCTCATGTCAAAGATCTACTGGCCTGTCATCTATCCCAGTGCTGTCTCAGCACCAATTGATAGCCAGTTACAAAAGAGGTAGAACGACGACTGGCGGTTATGGAGACTAAGATGTTTAGATGATCAAGTGACATCACTTGACGGGATCACGAATCGAACGACACTACTGTAGAGGAGAAGGGGCTATTTTTAGGAAATATGGTGCGAAATTGTGTGAAACATTTTGCCGTAGCACTGATCCGAAAGAAAGTGACAGAAAGCCGTCTCGAATGTTTTCGAAGACGATACTGTAGTAACGGCACCATAGACAATACAAATTGTGGGAAAGGGACCCAAGGCATCGACAACACAGCGACAGCCCAACGCTCAGCATAACGATGTGAACGATTTACATCTTCATGAAGACATGGGCCGCGATCGAAAGAAATGGAGACGCGAATAGGTTTAGCAGACCCTGCCACTAGGCGGGAAAATTTTTGAAGAAAAGCAAGAAGAATCTGTTTGAGATACTTTTTTATTTGTTAACGACTGGGGCAGCCTTTAAATTCAAACAAAGTTCAAATGGCTCTTCGTATTCATAGAGGTGTTCCAAAGGTTATGGTCAAGGCAGGAAGGGAAACATCCATGGACAAAAGTTGGTATCTTTTCCCCAAGTCCGACCAGGAAGTTCTTGACCGCTGCCCTTTCAGCAAATGATACTTTTCCTATTTTAGAGGTCTGAAGCAATCGTTGTGGGGACATTCAGAGGTTTTGAAACTTGAGAAAACAGTCGTCCTAATCTTTTTGCCAGCTTCTTTTCAGACCAACAGCTGCAGCAAAATGATTGAGATGTGCACATGGTATATTCTCAGCAGCAGCAGTCTTGCGCCAGACTTAATGTTCGCTTGCTCAGTACTTTGTAAATATCTGTCGGCTATAACTGTCAGTGTTCACAGTCGGTGGGCTTACTACGTCACGCTCTTCCACTGGAAAATACACTACACCATGTGATAAGCCATCATTACAGCCATCCCTCTATCTTCACATCGAACACTTCATCGTTAGTCCATCATATTAGGATTGTCAATTGAATTTATCTCTCTCCTGCACTTGAAACTCCAGGGATCGTTCATGTCTTTGATAAGTATGTATGCTGATACCTGCATTCATTGATTACTATCTCTGTATGTCAGTAATTTATTTAGTCTGTGAAGGCTTCTCTCGACTGTTTGTTTGTAAATACTAGAAAAATGTATCTCATTGTTTATCATTGTCTGTTTATATTCGAGTTATGTGCCATATCCGGTTTCCAGAGTTGCCTAATTATCTGGGATCACATAAATATGGGAGGGTGTACCATTTGATAGTATAAAGATCATTAATATTTGCTTCAGCTTCTACAGAGTGGAAATGAAGGTACTAATACTTCTGATGTAGTTTAACTAAAGAATGGAATGTAAAGCACTACTTTTATATTTTCTTGGGTTCAGGATTACGTATTCTTAATTTCCCATGTATGTATTGGCAACAATGTGTAATATTTTGTATTTGTCAGGGAAAGGTTTTTGTATAATTTGGTTTATTGCAAAGACATTTTATAATATATTTGACAAAAAAGGTTATGATACTGTTTACAATTTGGTGGTGATAGATAAAGAGTCTGAAACATGTTTCTAAACTTAATGCAACAGAAAAAATTTAAAATTTATAATTCACTTTGAAAGAAGTGAAAGATCTATTGAAGAGAAGACATTTGTTCAAAATATCTTGGTAAGAAAAACTAAATATGTCTAATACCAATGGAGGCGAGGTGAACTCTGGCAGCTCTGTTTCATTTCTCTGCTCAGCAGAACCCCTGATATAAATTATTTTTGAAGAAATTATATCTTCTTGTATACAGAAATTTATACTGGGAAAGCCTAAGCGTGTTGCTATAACCCTCATCAGCATCGGATCAATAGTTTGGTCACTAATTAGTTTTAAATTTAGCGAAACAGTCATATTCAGATATCAACAGGTGAGATATGTTTTCCATTGTTCCAGTGTCACCACAGGAAAAAGCGGCCTAGCTAGCAAGAGGCAATAATGAATGGAATGGCATAATTCAACGTAGTACAGGGAATGGGTACCATGTGGATCTAACATCATCACTGTCCTAACCTTACTGAAGGTTGGCAAATATGCAGTGTTCCGGTTTAAAAGGAAGAAAGGTGGAGTTAAGCGAATAAAAACCGCTTCACTCTCGATAGACGGACTCTATCATTTCTATGATATTTGGAGTTAAATAAAATAGAGCGTCTAAAGTTTTAATGATTGGAACCTAAGGAAAAATGATTAAAGGGGGAGTTGTTCGAAAGCAGATCTTGTCAAGAGTTCCTGTCGGATCTGTGTGATGTAGTACGCTGCGAAAGAAGTTTGAATGTCTTTGACGAGTTAAACATTGCAGATCTCATAGGAGGTGACATTTAGTATTCATTACAAATGTTTGACTTTTACAGTCGGATAACTTCCACACGTGTCAATATACAATGATCAATACAGCTTTCACAATGTACCTGTGTACTCTCTCGCATCTGTGTTGGTATATTAGCTACACTGACACATTACTTTCTCAGTGTTTATCTGTGTTCATAGATGGTCGTCTGCTTGAGATTGCATACGTATAATCTGACAAACGTGGTATGATACCGATGATGATGCAGTATTCTGGCATTTTTAGGAGTCAAATGTCTCTTGGCAAAAATATTGTATCAAGTTTGTGGAAGTGACTATTTAACTTTAGCTTGTGTATTTCATTTTGGATAGGTTTCGTTAGTTCTTAGACAGTACACTTGGTAGACGTGCTCTGAAGCGGTGGCTCCCATAAGGATTCCTTAGCTTCTGTTGGTTGTTGAACACAATTTAAGTTGATCACGATGCGAGATTTACGTTACTGTTTTATCTGGAGGTCACACAACCACAAGAAATATTGTCCGTTTGTAGAAAACTAGTTGGGTACTTTATTATGGTCTTCCTTGTGTCGTATACAGGCAACGCCCTTGCCGCAGTGCATACACTGGTTCCCGTGAGATCACTGAAGTTAAGCGCTGTCGGGCGTAGTCGGCACTTGGATGGGTGACCGTCCAGGCCGTCATGCGCTGTTACTATTTTTCGGGGTGCACTCAGCCTCGTGATGCCAATTGAGAAGCTACTCGACCGAATAGTAGTGGCTTCGGTCAAGAATACCATCTTACGTCCGGGAGAGCGGTGTGCTGACCCCACGCCCCTCCTATTCGCATTCTCCAGCGAGGGTGACACGGAGGTCGGGTGGTCCCGGTAGGCCACTCGTGGCCTGAAGACGGAGTGCTAGTGTGTCGTATACACAGAAGACAGCCAACCGTTGTAGGAATGTAAGCCGTTGTCCCATTAGGTTTTTCACGCCTCGTTACAGCGCAAACACAAAGAACACCTGGAAACACACCTCCCTACGAAAGAGTGCTTGCTGGCCTGTCTCCTCCCTACAATAGAGTGTCTGCTGGCGTGTCTTCTGCCCGCATCTCGTGGTCGTGCGGTAGCGTTCTCGCTTCCCACGTCCGGGTTCCCGGGTTCGATTCTCGGCGGGGTCAGGGATTTCCTCTGCCTCGTGATGGCTGGGTGTTGTGTGCTGTCCTTAGGTTAGTTAGGTTTAAGTAGTTCTAAGTTCTAGGGGACTGATGACAATAGGTGTTAAGTCCCATAGTGCTCAGAGCCATTTGCACCATTTTTTGGCGTGTCTTCTTATGCACTGTATACACAAGGTCGCCCACAATATCAACAAATAAGGTGCTAAATAAGGTGAATCGGTTTTGTAAACAAACTATTTACTTCCTGCATAATACAATATTACTGTTGATAACGTATTGCCATTTCTCTGGAAGCTTATAAAAGCAGTTCTTCCAAAACTCTGCAGTTTTCATGCTGATGAACTCTTCGAGGATGTCTGCTGTCCTCCTAGAATTTGAGGCGAGGGCCATTCAGGGAATTCTGCAGGCAACAGAGTAGATGAAAGTCGGAACAGGCTGTGCCGGTCAAATACGGAGCTTGGGGTAACATATCCCACTCAAAAGAATGAAGCTTTTGATGGATCATCATAGAGGTATGTGGCCTGCCGTTGTCGTGGTGCTAGACGACGTCCTGTGCCAAATCCGGTCGTTATTCATCAATGGATGCGTTGAGACGATCAAACTGAGAACACTGTATCTGGAAATTGATAGTCTCATTTGGACAGAGTTCGTAATACAAGACGCCTTTGCAATCCCACCAGTTGCACAGCAGAACCTATCTCGGGCGCGGTCCTGGTTTAGGAACCAATAGTGGTTGCTGCCCTGTCTTGCTTCACGATTTACTATTCCAGGCGATATTGTATATGTCCCGCTTCTCATCTTCAGTTACTTGCTGTTCCAGAAAAGGAGCCTCCTTACTGTGTGTCTGTAAGAAGTCTCGGATGCACATGCTCAAAATGAAATTTTCTTCACTCAGTTCGTAAGCAACCCATGCGTCCCAAACATTTACGTAATCTATTCGTTACATTCCTGGCTACAGTAGCACGAGCGACATTTAACTCTCATGCCAACACCCATGTTGTCATTTGTGGATTGTTGACTATCATGTCATAAAGCCATTCCACTTTCGTAACTGTTGGCCATCCAGATGACGGTTTGAATGTAAGAGCGAAATTCCCAGCTTGAAGTCGACTAAGTACTTCTGACACACTCGGACCGTTACTGCATCGTCCCCGTATACAGCACAAATCTTGGCCGGCATTGTAAGGCGGTTTTCCCCATTCTGTAGTAAAACAGCATAAGATGTCAGAAGAGTTCCTGCTTCTTTCAGTACCTTCTTAACACAAGTTCAAGGTGTCCCATTCAATGCCATGCACAAACACACGCTGACATGTCAAACGGGGCGTTAGATTGTCGGTGGCTACGTCGTAGAGGCGTTTCGGTAGCTATGTTACCCAGGGAGGAACGGCGGGCGCAGCTTTTGAAGCGCAAGAGCAAAACGAACGGACTTATAACTCAAACCATTATTAAGAAATAGAGAGTAATGTTAAGCCTTACTGGTTTAGGGATGGGAAAGTAAATTTCACAGGGCACCCAGAGGCTTAGCCAGGTGCCAGCGTATTGTGCAGCCAAGCATAATGATAACTCTTTAAGCTATGAACAGGGTGCGATCAAAGGATATGGAACGACGGAAAGTGCAACGACAGGGATAATGGGAGGTACATCATGAAATGCCAGTGGCAGGATTAGGATGGAGTTCTTGACCATATAGTGAGACACATTCCTCTTCCTCCACGAAAACAAAACTACTGCAGAACAGCACACAGAAGAAACATGGTAGCGAGAAGCCATCGCTTCATGTTATCTCAGGGCCAGTTGGTGTCGCTGGAGAATGCCCAACCAAATTCGGAGCCACGACTTTGTAAGCAGTGAAGTCATGGGAGCGAGACAGAGAGAAGCAGAAGTGTAGCTAGACATGACAACGCAGAATTAGCAGGAAAAGTATCAGTATTAATGAAATAATAGGCGAATCGCTGGGGAGCAGTGTGTGTCGATTGGTGGTTGTGGTCTCCATTACCTCTGGCAGTCTCTTTCCTAGCAGATGAAACAGTGATAGCCAGTCACACTTGGCCTCTTGGTGAATAGTGTTAGATTTCAGTGACTTGAAGATTTCTGTAATTAATCTTATGCATTCATAGTGAACCGAGTCCATTCTGTTTAGGAATATGGTCCTGGAAAACCATACAAGATACAGCAACAGTTTCCCATGACCAAATTATGCCATCCACATCAACTAGAAAGTTACTTCTTAATAATAATAACCTTTAGATCCTGGGACGTATCTACAATGCTTGAAGTATTGCAAATATCCAGCAATAGCCTATAATGATCTGTTATGAATGGCATGCAAAAGAAGTTTAAAGGCTGCCCTTTCTTAATTTCTTGTGATGTGAGGAAATAATATAACACAACTTAATTTTGTTTCATTCTGCATGTCTAGTTCTGTTGGACCAAATAGAGTACCTAATCTGCAAGGTCATAAAACATGTCGGTACATGAAATTACAACATAAAACTGTTTATGAACCCAAAAAAGATAAGCCATAAGTATGTGTAAACGCAATCAGCAGTATAACTCAGGAATCAGGGTAAGCAGTGAATCATGAGGAAACTCTTCAGTTTCCATTTGAAAGCACGTGGATTACTGCTAAGATCTTTGAATTCCTGTCATGACTTATTGAAAATAAATGCAGCAGTATGCTGCACACATCCTATGCAAGATTCAAGGAAGTGTGAACTAAATGCATATTCGATTTCGGCCAAGTAGTAACTGAGTAAAAGCTGCTAATTCTTGGGAATAACCTGATACTATTAACAAGAAATGAGACTGAAGAATATATATACTGAGAGGCTAACGTCAGAATACTCACACTAGCGAACACGCGTCGACAAGTTGTTCACGAACTTACACCACTTATTTCCCTAACCGGCTGTTTCTAAGCAAAAAGTATCGTTTGATAATGGGAAGAGTTACCTCAAAGTTGTTGTTGTTGTTGTTGTTGTTGTGGTCTTCACTCCTGAGGTTGGTTTGATGCAGCTCTCCATGCTACTCTATCCTGTGCAAGCCTCTTCATCTCCCAGTACCTACTGCAGCCTTCATTCTCCTGAACCTGTTTTAAATATTCATCTCTTCGTCTCCCTCTACGATTTTTACCCTCCACGCTGCCCTCCAGTACTAAATAGGTGATCTCTCGATGTCTCAGAACATGTCGTCCCAACCGATCTCTTCTTATAGTCAAGTTGTGCCACAAACTCCTCTTCTCCCCAATTCTATTCAATACCTCCTCATTAGTTATGTGATCTACCCATCAAATCTCCAGCATTCTTCTGTAGCACCACATTCAGAAAGATTCTATTCTCTTCTTGTCTAAACTGCTTATGTACACGTTTCACTTCCATACATGGCTAGACTCCATGCAAATATTTTCAGAAACGACTTCCTGCCACTTAAATCTATACACAATGTTAACAAAATTCTCTTCTTCAGAAACGCTTCCTTGGGATTGCCAGTCTACATTTTATATTTTGTCTACTTCGACCTACGTGAGTTATTTTTCTCCCCAAATAGTAAAACTCCTTTACTACTTTAAGTGTATCATTTCTTTATGTAATTCCCTCAGCATCACCTGATTTAATTCGACTACATTCCATTATCCTTGTTTTGCTTTTGTTGATGTTCATCTTATACCCTCCTTTCAAGACACTGTCAATTCCGTTCAACTGCTGCTCCAAGTCCTTTGCTGTCTCTGACAGAATAACAATGTCATCAGGCGAACTTTAAATTTTTTTTTCCTCTCCATGGATTTTAATACCTACTCTGAACTTTTCTTTTGTTTCCCTTATTAACTGCTCAGTATACAGATTGAATGACATTGGGGATAGGCTACAACCCTGTCTCACTCCTTTCCAAACCACTGCTTCCCTATCATACCCGTTGACTCGTATGACTGCCATCTGCTTTCTGTGCTAATTGTAAATAGCCTTTCGCTCCCTGTATTTTACCCCTGCCTTCTTCAGAATTTGAAAGAGAGTATTCCAATCAGCATTGTCAAATGCTTTCTCTAAGTCTACAAATGCAAGAAATGTAGGTTTGCCTTTCCTTAAGCCTTCTTCTAAGATAAGTCGGAGGGTCAGTATTGCCTCACGTGTTCCAACATTTCTGTGGAATCCAAACAGATCTTCCCCGAGGTCGGCTTCTATCAGTTTTTCCATTCGTCTGTAAATAATTCGCGTTAGTATTTTGCAGCTGTAACTTATTAAACTGATAGTTCGGTAATTTTCACACGTCAACACCTGCTTTCTTTAGGATTGGAATTATAATATTCTTCCTGAACTCTGAGGGTATTTCGCCTGTCTCATACATCTTGCTCACCAGATGGTAAAGTTTTGTCAGGACTGGCTCCCCCAAGGCTGTCAGTAGTTCTAATGGAATGTTGTCTACTCTGGGGGCCTTGTTTCGACTCAGGTCTTTCAGTGCTCTGTCAATCTCTTCACACAGTATCATATCTCCCATTTCATCTTCAGCTACATCACCTTCCATTTACATAATATTGTCCTCAGGTACATCGCCCTTGTATAGACCCTCTATATACTCCTTCCACCTTTCTGCTTTCCGTTCTTTGCATAGAACTGGGTTTCCATCAGAGCTCTTGATATTCATGCAAGTGATTCTCCTTTCTCCAAAGGTCTCTTTAATTTTACAGTAGGCCGTATCTATCTTACCGCTAGTGAGATAAGCCTCTACATACTTACACTTGTCCTCTAGCCATCCCTGCTTAGCCATTTTGCACTTCCTGTCGATTTCATTTTTGAGACGTTTGTATTCCTTTTTGCCTGCTTCATTTACAGCATTTTCATATTCTCTCCTTTCATCAATTAAATTCAATATTTCATCTGTTACCCAATGGTTTTTACTCGCCCTCGTATTTTTACCTATTTGATCCTCTGCTGCCATCACTACTTCATCCCTCAAAGCTACCCATTCTTCTTCTTCTGTATTTATTTCCCCCATTCCTGTCAATTGTTCCCTTATGCTCTTCCCGAAACTCTGTACAACATCTGGTTCTTTCAGTTTCTCCAAGTCTCATCTCCTTAAATTCCCCCCAAATGGAACCTCAAAGTATAATAGCATATGTCAGAAGCGAATGAAAATATGCAAAGCAGACTTGGTTTCGTGTTGAACTATCTCTTGACTCAAATACCATTCGAATAGTAGAAATGGCAGCAATAAGGCTTTGAATTATATCCTGACTTGGGTATTCCTCAATAGCTTTCTATCCATCGGGCCATCTAAAAATTTGAACTGTTCAGTTTCACTAATCATATGCCCATTCTGTGAAATTGAAATGTCACGCTCTGTTTAACTGTGTGCCAGAAACTGTAGTGACTGAGTCTTACTGTGATTAAGCATTAGATTATTTTCTGTAACCCTTGAACTTAGGTCATGAACAGCTCTTTTTGAAATAGTGCCAATGTAGCACACTATATCCATCACTACCTAGCTAGTGTCATCAGCACATAGAAATATTTTACTATCACCTGAAATACTAGATGACGTGTCGTTTATATAATAGAGAACAGGAGTGGCCACAGCACTGGTACCTGAGGTACCATTCAGTTGACTCTGCCCCGCTCAAACCCATATCACAGTCATTATAAACACTGTGGATTATGAGCTTTTGCTCTCAGTTGTTAAAGTAAGTTTAGAACATCTTGTGAACTACATCCTATATTACATAATGGTCCTACTTCTGGAGCAATATTTAGTGATCAACACGATCAAATGCATTAGTTAAATAAAAAAGGATGGTTAGTGTACGAACTTGCTGGTTTAATCCAGTCAGTATCTCACAGAGAAAAGTATTATAGTATTTCCATTTGTTAACTCACTTCTCAAACCAAACTATACATTTGATAGCAAATTATGTGAATGAAATGATCAATTGCCCTTATATTCATAGCCTTTTCCATAACCTTAGCAAACACTGATGGCATAGAAATTGGTCTAAAATAGTATACATTATCCAATTCTCCCTTTTGGCCAAGTGGCTTTACTACTGAGCACTTCAATCCTTGAGGAAACTGACCATTCTTAAAGGCAAAAAAATATGGCTAAGTAAAGTGCTAACTCATGCAGCACAGTACTTAAATATTCTACTAGGCACTCCATCATATCCATGAGAGTTCTAAGTATTCAGTGATTTAATTATTGACTCTATCTCCCAGTTATCAGTATCACAGAGGAGTATTTGAGACATCGTTCTCAGAAAGACATTTCTCAACAAAGTTACGTGATTTCCTGTATAAACTAAGTTTTTATTTAATTCACCAGCAGTGATTTGAAAAAAAAAAATGGTTCCAATGGCTCTAAGCACTATGGGACTTAACATCTGAGATCATTAGTCACCCAGAAATAGAACTACTTAAACTGAAGTACCCTAAGGACATCACACACATCCATGCCTGAGGTTGGATTCGAATCTCTGACCATAGAATCAGTGCAGTTCCGTAGTGAAACGCCTAGAACCGCGCAGCCAGTGATCAGAAAGTGACTGTTAAATCCTGTACATGTATCCAACTTACCACTAACAGAAATATTTTTTCTATAAAATGACTTTATTGTGTTGACTTTGTGCTGCTGACCAGGCACTTCCTTCATGACTGATGATATAGTTTTAATTCTATCCTTAGATTAGAATAGATTAGGTTAATTACTCATTCCTTACACCCATAAAACAGGGAATCCTCCTGGGTGCGCAACATGTCAGATAAAAGCATTACAAAAATGTAATTAGAAAAACTTGAGTTTCATTAATTTTAATGATCCTCAGCAAATAAACAGTAAAATTATGTATATGAATTTAATTTAAACTTCAAATATTTACAGGTTTAATACTTATGTCTGCTTTCATGAAATCCATTATTCAGACATTTGCTAGTTCTTGGCTATTACAACCAAGTATTGTCAAATATTAAAGTAAATTATTCGTTTCAGTGATACTCAGTTAAGAACAGTCAGACTTACATCTGCTTTCCATACATCCATCATTCACACAGTAGGTAGTTGCTTGGCTGTTACAACCAAGTATGGTCAAAAATTTAAGTATTTAAATTTTCTTAAAAATTGTCTACTGCACTTGTTGAGAAACTAATGAATGGAATAGAAGGAGTTGGCCACCAACAATTCTTTTAAATTATGTTTAAGTTGCTGGTAACTTATTGAAAATATGCATTGCTGAATACTGGACTCCTTTCTGGGCGAGAGTAAGTGATTTCAAATCTTTATGTATATTGTTCTTATTCCTAGTATTGATACTGTATACTAAGCAATTAGTTGGAAAAAAGAGATGTATTACTTACAATAAATTTCATTATGGAATAAATATACTGAGAAGCTGTGGTTAATATGCCCAATTCTGTGAATAGGTTTTGACATGAAGTTCTTGGATTTACACTACTCATTACCCTTATTATACGCTTCTGTACTCTAAAAATTTTTTCTCTGTTTGTGGAGTTACCCCAAAATATGATACCATATGACATAATGTAGTAAAAATAAGCACATTATGCCAGTTTTTTTATATTTGTATCTCTTATGTCTGACATCATTTGCATCGCTAACACAGACTTGTTTAGGCGCTTCAGCAGGTCGTTCGTATGTTACTCCCAACAGAATTTATTATCAAGTTGTAATCCCAAGAATTTTATACTCACAACTTCTCTTATTTCCATATCATCATCAGAAGGAAATCTCTTAGAAGTTCTGAACTGCATTTAGTGGGTCTTTTCAAAGTTTAATGACAGTGAATTGGCTATGAACCACTTATTAATGTCTGTAACAATTTGGTTAGCTGCCCTTCCTAAATTTATATTTGATTTCCTATTTATTGCAATGTTTGTATAATCTGCAAATAAGACAAACTTGGCATATGGTAATGTAACAGATGACATGTCATTAATATACCAAAGAAACTGTAGTGGACCTAGTATGGAACCTTCAGGAACACCACATGTTATTTCTTCCCAGTCAGATGATGTCTGATTGCCTACTGCTGAAGTGTTACATAATGACACCCTTTGTTTTCAATTAGTAAGATATGACTGAAGCCGCTTTGCAGCACTACCAGTGACGCCCTAATATTTTAATTTACTTAAAAGAATGCTGTGATTCACACAGTCAAACGCCTTTAACAGGTCGCAGAATATGCCAGGTGCCTCTAATTTGTTGTGCAATGAATTAAGGACATTTTTGCTTTGTTTAAATACCTTTCTCAGTATCAGAACCCTTAAGAAACTTTGACAGTATGTTATTTTCACTAAGGTGCTTAAGTAGACGTTTGAACATAACCTTTTCAAAGATTTTTGAAAAAGCTGGCAGTAGTGAGATCGGTTGGTAATTTGACGGCATTTCTTTGTCCCCTTTCTTGTGGAGAGGTATAACCAGCATATTTAAGGCAGTCTGGGAATGTTCCTGTGACAGGGGATTGATTACACAAATAACTTAAGATATCACTAAGCTCACATGAGCACTCTTTTATTTACATTGTTGATATGTTATCATAACAATTAGAATGCTTTGATTTCAAGGACTTTATGATGGATTCTATTTCTTTGGGTGAAGTAAGTGTCTATTCCATTTTACTGAGATTGCTTTTGTGCACTGGTCTCAGATATTCGATTGCATTATTTACTGAATCTGACAACCCCATGCTATCAGTAACAGAGACAAAATACTTCTTTAAATGGTTTGCAAAACACAATGCATTTCATTTATTTCAATTAGCATTGAATTAGCAGTTCTATTTGTGTACTACATACTTTTTGTCCTCCTAATAACATTTCTAAGCACCTTACACCACTGATAGTAATGGGCTATGGTAGCTCACTTGTGGCAATTTTCCATAATTTGATATAATTTCCACTTTGTTCTACATGATATCCCACTAATCAACCATCCAGGCAGCCTTTTACTGCTAGTGCCCTGTTTTGAATGTTCTAATCTAAAGCACCTCGCAAAGAGCATAAGAAATGTGTTAAGGGAAGCACTATATTTGTGATGTAATTTATTGGCTCTCTAAACATAATGAAACTCTTGTTCCTTTATTAGGTTTAAAAAAAGTCTTGAATGCTCTTGGATTATCTTTTCTACATAGTTTGTAATTATATATAACTCGACTGTTAAAATTTGTGAATGACAGCCTGAAAGACTGTTCACCCTTTCAGTAACAGAACGCCCATCTAGTAATGAAGAATGAATAAATATATTGTCTATGGCTGTGCTGCTGTTCCCTCACACTCTGATTCAAAAAGGATCTGCATCACATCAAATTAATTGAGAAGATCTGTCAACATACTTTTTGTTGCTCAGTCACATACAAAATTAATATTGAAAACACCACATATAACTAAAATTCGCCACTTCCTATAACTTTAACCAAAAACCCTCCAGAAATGCTCTGAAGTTAGAGTTAGGGGACCTAAAAGCAACAACAAAAATTAGAAATTTTGTTTCACTAATTTCATCTGCCCCATGCACATCATTCAAATAGCTGTTCAGTGCAGTGCAGTGATATGGTAAGAGACTCGAAGGAGTAGTGTTTTTACGTACGTGACCACTACCCCACTCCATGAAGAACTCCTTGAAAAAGTGTTGGCTACTCTGGTAAAGAAAGCCTCTGAATTGTCAAATTGTTTAAGGGGCGATATAGGCAAAATTGGAAAAAAATGATTTCAAAATTTTACCATCAGATAGTTCTGTAGCATGTTAGAAATGCTGTTTCCAATTTTCACGGATTAATTCGAACTACAAATGATAAAAAAGTTGTCTTGTTTCAGAGACTGTGCTGCATCATGCCCACTTTCCTAGACGACACTCTTCTTGTTTGCAATGTTTTATTACTTCCTGTAGCATCTGAATAGTATAGAACGCAGTGGACCCGTTTAAGTCGTGCTATCTTTGCCTTCCGCTAGCTATCTTCGGCAGCTGTTATTATCAGTGATGTAGAAATATAAACAATTCTGTTCTGCCGTTATTGTGAGAATTACGGATGTGTTCAAGATATCTTTTGCATTATTTACCTTTAAAATATAAGGTATATTGGTAAAGTGTTTACGAAATTGGTTTAATCTTGCCACTTATGAGTGAATAAACAGTTTCTACAAGTGTGTCAACAGAATTCAACAGAAGATAATTTTGATGCTAAGACCATGAGCATTTTGCAGAAGAAACTTGGAACTGGTGTAGAGTTTCAGTGCACTAGAGACGAAATAAATAGTGGTTTTAAGGTAACTGATTTAGAAATTATATGTTCTATTATTAGAAATTAGTGTGCATGTGGTAACTGTGGCAATAAATCTTTAAGGTTATATGACAGCAATGACAGAGATGGTATTGTATGTAATATGCAATTGTTTTGTGACAGCTGTCAAACCAACTTTGAATTAAAAACATCAGCTGCTGAGAATTGTCTGTATGAAGCCCACATAAGATTCTGCTTCATGATAAGATGCGTTGGTGTTGGAAGGGATGTAACATTTTGTTTTGTCAGTAACGAATATGTTATCTCAGTACTCAACACAAAAACAACCATTTTCTGAATGTCTTGGAAATAGAATGCACTAACAGTTTGTTAGCAGTAGTGAATGAGGCAGTTTTATTTAAGAAAGACGTTAAGACAGAAGTAAATGACCCTTTTCCTTCTCCTGATCTATGTGTTTTATGTGACAGTACATGGATGAAAAGAGGCCACACCACCCTGCACAGTGTTTCATCAGTTATAAACGTTGACACAGGAGAAGCTGTGGATTTGTAGGTGAGGTACAAATATTGCTCTATTTTTGCACTGAGGGAGAAGTTAGACAATAAGGAAGAAGAGTGGCCATGGCAAATAAAACACGAATTAAATTGCAGCAAGAATTGTGATAGTTCTTGTGGTGGCATGGAACCAGCAGGAAAGAAATTAACATTTTATTGACACGAAAGGAGGCATGGAGTTAGATATGTGAAATATGTTGCTGATGGAGATTCTAGTGCTTTCAAATCTGTTGTAAAAGGCAAACCTTATGGAAATGTATGCAACATTGGAAAGCTATAGTGTGTGGGGCACATTCCTGAAGAGGGTGGGTGGGAGACTTCTGAAACTGAAACGAGAACAAAAAAGTGTAAAACTCAATGATGGAAAGCCACTGGGTGGGCCACAACGAAAGACTAACAAAGAGATCCACAATTTTCAAATATACTATAACAAAGCAAGAAGGTAAAACAATGGAGATTTGAAGGCAATGCAGAAGACAGTTTGGTCAATGTTGTTTCACAAGTTGTCAACTGATGAGAAGCCAGTACATAAATTGTGTGATGTATCTTGGTGCAAATATAAGCAGGCAAAAGCAGAAAAAACCTATTCACATAAGCACATACTTCCTAAGGAGCCTTAAACACCGTACAGCAAACATTCTAGTGTCTAGTGCATTCATATTTGTTAAAGAAATGTACCCATGCTGGAACACTAAACCTGAATGGGAGCTTCAGCAGTCTTATTTGACAGAGATAACCAAAAAATCCTTTTAGCTCATCTACTGTTGTTAAAATTGCCACATATGGTGCATTTCTGGTGTTCAATGATGGTAACATGGGAAGAGTAAGGACCCTTTGTTGCAGGTTGTTTCACTGAGAAGCTATTGAAGAAGATAGATACTGTGTGTGCTGCACATTCTGAACTCTGTGATGGATATAGCCAAAAGGGCATGCCAGTAACATTAGGTAGATAGGAAACAGGTAAAAGAAGAGCAGGAAGACCAAATGTATTGTTATGGTCAACATTAAGGTACTAGTCTATGGTGTAAATCTTTATAAAATCTTTTATGTTTTTCTCTGAACTTTTATTTTTCATTGTATAAGGAACATTCTTCACTGTAGCATTGGCGATGGAAAAATGAAATTTTCAGCAGACTTTGTTCATAGTATAACGCAACTTCCCATGGTACAAGTGTATTTCTGTGAAAATTGTTTACTTTTCTCTGAAATTGAAATTGCTTCATTTCATGTGCAACATTTTTTGAAACATTGTAAGAGCATTAAAAGTGATATTAAAAAGTGTTAAACTCATTTGCTTATCTGATTACTAAGAATTCCCTACCACAATATGAAATCTGTAAGTGAAGTAACATTTGTGAAAACGTTCCTTGAGTGATAGCATGTGTTGCGATAATTTCCAAGAATATCATGAACAAATTTAATGAGAAAAAAACATAATTACCTCAGGTGCTAAATATGGTTCTATTATCTTTCAAACACCAGAAACTGCGTTAGATTATGTAAATTCATCCAGTTTCTCCTATGTCTTCCTTCAAATTATTCTCCAAAATAACAATAATGTCAGAATCAACTGCTATAAGCTGTTTTCTAACTGTACCTCTAAATACTAACGCGAATTATTTACAGACAAATGGAAAAACTAGTAGAAGCCGACCTCGGGGAAGATCAGTTGGGTTTCCGTAGAAATATTAGAACACGTGAGGCAATATTGACCCTACAACATATCTTAGAAGAAAGATTAAGGAAAGTCAAACTTACGATTCTAGCATTTGTAGACTTAGAGAAAGCTTTTGACAATGTTGACTGGAATACTCTCTTTCATATTCTGAAGGTGGCAGGGGTAAAATACAGGGATCGAAAGGATATTTACAATTTGTACAGAAAGGAGATGGCAGTTATAAGAATCGAGGGGTATGAAAGGGAAGCAGTGGTTGGGAAGGGAGTGAGACAGGGTTGTAGCCTATCCCCGATTTTATTCAATCTGTATATTGAGCAAGCAATAAAGGCAAAAGAAGAAAAGTTCAGAGTAGGTATTAAAATCCACGGAGAAGAAATAAAAATTTTAGGTTCGCCGATGACATTGTAATTCTGTCAGAGACAGCAAAGGACTTGGAGCAGCAGGTGAACGGAATGGACCGTGTCTTGAAAGGAGGGTATAAGATGAACATCAACAAAAGCAAAAGGACCATAATGGAATGTAGTCGAATTCAGTCAGGTGATGCTGAGGGAATTAGATTAAGGAATGAGACACTTTAAGTAGTAAAGGGCTTTTGCTATTTGGGGAGCAGAATAACTGATGATGGTCGAAGAAGAGAGGATATAAAAGGTAGACTGGCAATGGCAAGAAAAGCGTTTCTGAAGAAGAGAAATTTCTTAACATCGAGTATAGATTTAAATGTCATGAAGTCGTTTCTGAAAGTATTTGTATGGAGTGTAGCCATGTATGGAAGTGAAATGTGGACAATAAATAGTTTAGACAAGAAGAGAATAGAAGCTTTCGAAATGTAGTGCTACAGAAAAATGCTGAAGATTAGATGGGTAGATCAGATAACTAATGAGGAGGTATTGAATAGAATTGGGGAGAGGAGGAGCTTGTGGCACAACTTGACTAGAAGAAGGGATTGGTTGATTGGACATGTTCTGAGATATCGAGGGATCACCAATTTAGTATTGGAGGGCAGCGTGGAGGATAAAAATCGTAGAGGGAGACCAAGAGATGAACACACGAAGCAGATTCAGAAGGATGTAGGCTTCAGTAGGTACTGGGAGATGAAGAAGGTTGCACAGGATAGAGTAGCATAGATAGCTGCATGAAACCTTTCTCAGGACTGAAGACCACAACAGCAACAACAACCTCTAATACCTCTTATATTTTGATAAAATATTCTAATCCCTTCACTACCTGGATACCTGACCTCCTTTGTTACAGAGACGTCTTTTCAGCTGGGGTACTTGTCAGCTGACTTCAATCTCAAAGAGGTGCAGCTCTAACACCAACTATTATAGTTATTTTTCCACTGGTGATTCCACCACCCACTACACTTTCACTATAAACTTATTTAGTGTCTATAAACATTGTTTTTGGCATTATGTGTAACAAACAATGCTGCACTGAATTTGTAGAGATTATTTTTTAAACACATCAAATATTGTATGTTTCATGGTGGGTCAATGAGAAAGATTCATCAAAACATATTTGTAAGCATACAAGTCTTATGAAACGAATAATCTATAAATGTGGGCATGCTGTGGAACTCAATAGCTGACAACATATTCCCATAAAATTTACAGAAGTTCAAGATTAGTCAAATTTCAAGATTGAAAGTGCAGCGGATCACCTATGGACAAGAGGTGCAGCAAGAAAAATTGTCATATCGAGATCAGTCAAGATGCAGGGCAGAGATGCCAGAATATTGTATTTGGTCATTTCATGATAATAATTTAGTTATTTGTACATGTGAATTTTCTCTGCATTACTGAATAACATGAAGTTTAGATTATCATTTAGCTATTTCATAATAATGAGTGAATTTATAAATTATAGTGCAAGAATTTTTCCAGATGTTACTGGTCTTCTCCATATGTGGCTGAGGTAGTTTTACGTTATTGGTGTCTGGCATGATACACATTTAGTTGTGACATTTGTTTTTATTGTTAAGTTAGTTTCATGTGTGATGCTGGATATGTTTTTGAATGTAGGTATGATTGTGACCCAATTCAGACTGCTATTTTACTTATGTACAGAGGTCATGATTACACTATATAGTGGTGCCACAGACGACATTAACAGCCACACCAACAAGCCAAAGTCGCCATTACAACTCTCCACTCCATCTGTAGATCGAAGGAAATAACACTGAAGACCAAACTTTGAATATTTGAGAGAAATATAAAATCTGCGCTTCTATATGGATGTGAAACACGGAAAGTGAGAAAGCAGCTGATTCATAAGCTGCAGACATTCAACACCATAAGTCTGAGGAACATACTCGGGATATGGCGGACAAATGCACATCTCTAATGAAACACTCTGGGAAAGAACCAGCCAGAAGTGAACTGAGCTGCAAATAAGAAGCAGGAAGAGGAAATGTTTAGGACAGAGACTTAGGAGACCAATTGATCATATTGCAAAGGAGCTTGAACGTCAGAGATGTGGCAGGCCCAAAAAGAGGTAGAGATGAGCAGTTGAAGCACAAGGTCAACAGCAAATAACATGATGGGAAGAAGTGAACATAGCAGAAGACAGAACAAGATAGCTATTCGTTGTTCCAGCTCTATGCTTCACATAAAGAGTTAAAGGTCTTATTAATAAATAGTAATAAATAATAGAGACATTACTGTTTTTTTTGTTACTATGTATAGAAAATGATATCGAATTACCGTAGTTTAAATAGTATGTATTAGTTTTCAACAAATTTGTGAATATGATATGGTGTCTTTTAAATAACTCGTTATCTTCTTGTATGCTTAGGGGTGCTTAGACACATTTTATCCCAGTGAGTACAGGATAGTGAGTCATGTAGCAGTGTTTCACTCCTCACTGTTCTATGCTACATTATTTGCTCATTTTTTTCATTTACATGTGTGACCAACCTTTTTCTGTAATGTTTACACTCTGAGCAGTACTCCAATTATGTTTGTAAAGTTTTAATACTATCACACATTTGTCACAAAGCCTGAGTACGTTTTAGATTATATACTTAAAACAGACAGCAGCTTTTAAAACTGAAGGGGATATGTTGATCTATTTTGCTTGAGGCTTTACTAACATGTAACTGATTAATTTTAGGTCTACTAATTATTTCATGATTGAAGCTTTACACTGTTATTGAGAAAATTGTTACTATATTCAGTGATAAATCGTAATTACAGACTTTTTGAACACAAAAAGACAGTAACTAATTCTTATTCACGTTTCTAAGTTGGGCTACTATCATTCATTATGTCGTAATCATGTGTATGTAAGGTAAATTACCATACATAGAACCTTTTGAGAACAATGTCAGTTACACATTAAAGTAATTGTTGGTCACTAGAAAAGAAGAAATATTTCGTAATGTAGAATAAAAGACAAAAAATCCAAAGATCTTGAAACAAATCAGTAATATATGTTCTCGGGAGGTTCAAAAAAAATTAAGTTGAAAAGTCACTATTTATGGTTTACAGCTAATTTTGCCTTCAATAATGTAGTTAGATAGAAATGGTGTACTAAACTAATGACCAAAATTATTGAGATGTGGCATTTAGTTAACAAGTAAGTGTGAACTTATGTAGCAAAGATTTTTGTTAGAAGTTAGGATTACAAAGAAATTTGCGGAAAAACATGAATTTTCTTCTGATCATGATGATGATAGCGTTTTATTCAACAAAGTTATACAGTTTTTCCTGTTGCATATTTGTTTGGTATGGTATGATATTGATGTTTGATTCTGGCGATAAATAGTCATGAAATGTAGAATGTTGTTTATTTTGAATCATGTGACATATTTACTGGAAGTGTATATCATTTATTTCAGTAAATGAGGGGATGGTTACTGACAAGAAAGATATTAACATGACAACTACGATTGTGTTTGTGCAATGAATAACGGTTTACATTTATAGATAAAGCAGCAAATTAGAGATAATTAACTGAGGATTATATTATGATAAAATTTTGGTGATGTTTAAATCTTGTTATTAACTGCAGTAGTGGAGAAACAAGACATGATGGGTAATAAGAGATGGAAACATTAACGATAATTGAATGAGATTTAAGGGAGGTCCTCCTTACCCTTCACTAATGGCTGATCCGCTTATGCTATGAACCTTTAATCCACAGGGTGTCTGATAGATACAATAGGTACAACGACGGTGGAGGGATATCTGTTGACAGATCAGATAATCATTTTTTGCCTGAAGAGAGACTGCAGCCTTTTCAGTATTTGCAGGGGCTACATTCTGGGTGATTGGCTGATCTGGCCTTGTAACTATAACGAAAACGGACCTGCTGTCCTGGTACAGTGAAACTCTATTAGGAGACAACTACAGATTGGAGAGTGTAATATTAGACTCCTCAATCAGGTAGGTTAGAAAATTGAAGAAGTTTGAAATTAAATATAAAATGAATGAGTGTAATTCGGTGGCAGGAGGAGCAGAACTTCTGGTCAGGCGAATGCAGGGGTATAAATACAAAATGACGTATGGTAATGAAGGAGTAGGTTTAATAATGACTGACATACTAGGAAAGCGCTGCAGCTACCCTGAGCAGTAAAGTGAACACATGGACACAAAAGCCCCACCTGCTACTGTAGCACAAGTTCATATGATAATTAGTTCTGCAGATGATGAATAGATTGTAGAAATGTGTGATGAGATGAGAGAATTAATTCAGATAGTTAAAAGATGCGATAATTTAACTGTGATGGCGGACTGGAATTCGATAGTAGGAAACAAAGAAGGAGAAACATAGTAGTTGAATATGGCCTGGGGGGAAGAACGAAAGAGGAATGGCTTCCCAGAATTCTGTACAGACAATAGTACCAGAATTTTGTACAGAGAGTAGTGTAATCGTCAGCAACATTTGGTTTAAGGCTCATGAGAAAAGAGTGTATGCTTGGAAGAGACTTGGATAGACAGTATGCTTGTAGAATGACAAGCGAATGGTAAGACAGAGAGACCGGAAAGAGATTTTAAAACATAAAACATTTCTGGGGCCAGATGTGGGCTCTGACCACAATTTATTGATCATGAACTGTGGGGTAAAACAGAAGAAACGCAAAAATGTACGACATTAAGGAGATGGGACATGGATCAGTAGAAAGAACCGGAGGATGTTGAGAGATTCATAGGGAGCATTAGGCAACAATTGATTATAATGGGGAAGAGGAATACAGTAACAGACGAATGGGTAGCTTTGAGAGATGATATAGTAAAGAGAGCAGAGGATTAAATAGGTAAGGCAATATTGAATTCAACTGATGAAAGATGAAAATATAAAATGGAGCACATGAAGTAGGCAAAAAAAAATTGGGATGACAGGAAGCGCATCATGGGTGAGCAGGACAGCCAGGGAAGAAACGTGAGGATTTGGAAGCGTAGTTTACAAGGAGGCAGACAGATACCATCTACAAGAAAATTAGAAGAGGTTTTAGGAAAACGGAGAAGTAACAGTATGAATATCGAGAGCTGAGATGGGAAACCAAACATAAGCAAACAAGGGAAAACTCAAAGATGAGATGGAAAATGTAAGGGAGATGAACTTGAAAGTAATATTATAGAAACGGATGAGGACGTATATGGACACGAGATGGGGGGTTTGATACTACGAGAGGAATTTTATAGAGCACTTCGAGAACTATGTCGAAACAAGGCTGCAGGAGTAGATGACATTTCATCAGATCTGCTGATAGCCTTGGGATAGCCAGCAATGACAGAACTCTTCCATTTAGATTGCAAGATATATGAGACAGGCGAAATACCCTCGAACTTAAAGAAAGATATCACGGCAAATTCAAAGAAAACAGGTGCTGATAGGTGTGAATATACCGTACTATGAGTTTACTAAATCATGGTTGCAAAATATTAACACGAATTCTTTACAGAAAAATGAAAATACTCGTAGAGGCGGCTTTGCAGTAGTTCAGTTTGAACTGATAAGAAATGTATTAACACATGTGACGATACTGAACTTTCTACTTACCTTAGAAGACAGCTTAAGAAAAGGCCTGTCTACTCTTACAGCATCTGTGAAATTACAGAAATCTTTGACATTGTTGACTGGAATACAATCCTTGCAAATTTGAGTGTAGCTGGGATAAAATACCGGGAGCGGAAGCGTATTCAGAACTTTTACATAAACCAGACGTCAGTTGCAAGTGTCGAAGGGTATGAAAGGGAATGAGTGGTTGATGAGGAACTGAGACAAGGTTGTAACCTATCTCGGACCCTATTCAGTTTGTACATTGAGCAAGCAGTAATTATAAACACAGCAAAATTTTCCGTTGGACTTATAGTTCAGGGATAAGAAATAAAGTCTTTGGAGTTTGTCGATGAAATGTAGTTCCGTTAGAGACAATAAAGGGCTTAAAGGAGGTGCTGAAAGTAATGGATTGTCTCCGTCGATCCATCGTGGATACGGGACAGAGGCTGGTCAGATATTTACGAAAAATAAACGGCCATGCAGTCATATGCTTTTAGAAATTGTTACATTACTTACACGACCAGTTTCGGCATTCCATTAACGCCATCTCCAGGCTGGTGCTTGTTAAAAATAACGAGTGTACGTTTAGTATATGTCAAGATATACAGCAGTTGAAATTATTGAAAATGAAGCATAGAGACAAACAACCTCAAAAACCAACAAAATGCAGTGTGTGGTGGTAAGAAGAGTATCTGTGCACACAACACACATCAAACAAAAGTAAGTACACTTGCTACTTAGCACCTACACTATCTATTTTTGACATCACAGATTACTAACAAAATGTGTCGAACAATGCAAAAATATAAAACTTAAAAGTTACAAAATTGTAAGTGCAAAGACATGATGTTTGTCCAGCATTTTTAGGAGAAACATCTACAACCCGTACAGGAGACAATCACTCTAGTTCTCAAGTAAAATTATCCCCCTTCAAATAAAAATTTCGCGATGTTACATGTGGAGATCACAGTAGTGTGAATACCTATTGATTTAGTAACACTAATTATATATCAGATGAAGTTATGACAATATGAAAAATAGTTATCAGAGGCAAAACTCAATGGCCGACAATTTTAAAACGTAAATGACGGTAAGCAAAGAACCTGCAGGGGAGACACATAAAATATTATGTTGTTGTTGTGGTCTTCAGTCCTGAGACTGGTTTGATGCAGCTCTCCATGCTACTCTATCCCATGCAAGCCTCTTCATCTCTCAGTACCTACTGCAGCCTACATCCTTCTGAATCTGCTTAGTGTATTCATCTCTTGGTCTCCCTCTACGATTACTACACTCCACGCTGCCCTCCAGTACTAAATTGGTGATCCCTTCTTCTGGTCATGTTGTGCCACAAACTCCTCCCCAATTTTATTCAATACCTCCTCATTAGTTATCTGATCTACCCATCTAATCTTCAGCATTTTTCTGTAGCACCACAATTCGAAAGCTTCTATTCGCTTCTTGTCAAAACTATTTATCGTCCATGTTTCACTTCCATACATGGCTACACTCCATACAAATACTTTCAGAAACGACATCCTACCACTTAAATCTATACTCGATACTAACAAATTTCTCTTCTTCCGAAACGCTTTCCTTGCCATTGCCAGTCTACATTTTACATCTTGTCTACTTCGACCATCGTGAGTTATTTTGCTCCCCAAATAGCAAAACTCCTTTACTACTTTATGTGTCTCATTTCCTAATCTAGTTCCTTCAGCACCACCCGACTTAATTCGACTACATTCCATTATCCTCGTTTTGCTTTTGTTGATGTTCATCTTACACCCTCCTTTCAAGACACGGTCCATTCCGTTCAACTGCTGCTCCAAGTCCTTTGCTGTCTCTGGCAGAATTACAATGTCATCGGCGAACCTAAAATTTTTATTTCGTCTCCATGGATTTTAATACCTACTCCAAACTTGTCTTTTGTTTCCTTTATTGCTTGCTCAATCTACAGATTGAATAGCATCGGGAGAGGCTACAATCCAAATGCTAGAAACGTAGGTTTGCCTTTCCTCAATCGTTCTTCTAAGATAAGTCGAAGGGTCAGTGTTGCCTCACGTGTTCCAACATTTCTGCAGAATCCAAACTGATCTTCACCGAGGTCGGCTTCTACCAGTTTTCCCATTCGTCTGTAAAGAATTCGCGTTTCTACACTCCTGGAAATGGAAAAAAGAACACATTGACACCGGTGTGTCAGACCCACCATACTTGCTCCGGACACTGCGAGAGGGCTGTACAAGCAATGATCACACGCACGGCACAGCGGACACACTAGGAACTGCGGTGTTGGCCGTCGAATGGCGCTAGCTGCGCAGCATTTGTGCACCGCCGCCGTCAGTGTCAGCCAGTTTGCCGTGGCATACAGAGCTCCATCGCAGTCTTTAACACTGGTAGCATGCCGCGACAGCGTGGACGTGAACCGTATGTGCAGTTGACGGACTTTGAGCGAGGGCGTATAGTGGGCATGCGGGAGGCCGGGTGGACGTACCGCCGAATTGCTCAACACGTGGGGCATGAGGTCTCCACAGTACATCGATGTTGTCGCCAGTGGTCGGCGGAAGGTGCACGTGCCCGTCGACCTGGGACCGGACCGCAGCGACGCACGGATGCACGCCAAGACCGTAGGATCCTACGCAGTGCCGTAGGGGACCGCACCGCCACTTCCCAGCAAATTAGGGACACTGTTGCTCCTGGGGTATCGGCGAGGACCATTCGCAACCGTCTCCATTAAGCTGGGCTACGGTCCCGCACACCGTTAGGCCGTCTTCCGCTCACGCCCCAACATCGTGCAGCCCGCCTCCAGTGGTGTCGCGACAGGCGTGAATGGAGGGACGAATGGAGACGTGTCGTCTTCAGCGATGAGAGTCGCTTCTGCCTTGGTGCCAATGATGGTCGTATGCGTGTTTGGCGCCGTGCAGGTGAGCGCCACAATCAGGACTGCATACGACCGAGGCACACAGGGCCAACACCCGGCATCATGGTGTGGGGAGCGATCTCCTACACTGGCCGTACACCACTGGTGATCGTCGAGGGGACACTGAATAGTGCACGGTACATCCAAACCGCCATCGAACCCATCGTTCTACCATTCCTAGACCGGCTAGGGAACTTGCTGTTCCAACAGGACAATGCACGTCCGCATGTATCCCTTGCCACCCAACGTGCTCTAGGAGGTGTAAGTCAACTATCCTGGCCAGCAAGATCTCCGGATCAGTCCCCCATTGAGCATGTTTGGGACTGGATGAAGCGTCGTCTCACGCGGTCTGCACGTCCAGCACGAACGCTGGTCCAACTGAGGCGCCAGGTGGAAATGGCATGGCAAGCCGTTCCACAGGACTACATCCAGCATCTCTACGATCGTCCCCATGGGAGAATAGCAGCCTGCATTGCTGCGAAAGGTGGATATACACTGTACTAGTGCCGACATTGTGCATGCTCTGTTGCCTGTGTCTATGTGCCTGTGGTTCTGTCAGTGTGATCATGTGATGTATCTGACCCCAGGAATGTGTCGATAAAGTTTCCCCTTCCTGGGACAATGAATTCACGGTGTTCTTATTTCAATTTCCAGGAGTGTATTTTGCAGCTGTGACTCATTAAACTGGTAGTTCATTAATTTTCACGTATGTCAACACCTGCTTTCTTTGGGCTTCGTATTATTATATTCTTCTTGAAGTCTGAGGGAATTTCGCCTGTTTCATACATCTTGCTCACCAGATGGTAGAGATTTGTCAGAACTGGCTCTCCCAAGGCTGTCAGTAGCTCTAATGGAATGTTGTCTACTGCAGGGGCCTTGTTTCGACTTAGGTCTTTCAGTGCTCTGTCAAAGTCTTCGTGCAGTATCATATCTCCCATTTCATCTTCATCTACTTCGTCTTCCATTTCCATAATATTGTCCTCAAGATCATCGCCCCCGTATAGACCCTCTATATACTCCTTCCACCTTTCTGCTTTCTCTTCTTTGCTTAGAACTATGTTTCCATCTGAGCTCTTGATATTCATGCATGTGGTTCTCTTTTCTCCAAAGGTCTCTTTAATTTTCCTATAGGCAGTATCTATCTTACCCCTAGTGATATAAGCCTCTGAATCCTTACATTTGTCCTCTAGCCATCCCTGCTTAGCCATTTTGTACTTCCTGTCGATCTCATTTTTGAGACGATTGTATTCCTTTTTGCATGCTTCAATTACTGCACTTTTGTATTTTCTCCTTTCATCGATGAAATTCAGTATCACTTCTGTTACCTAAGTATTTCTACTAGCCGTCGTCTTTTTATCTACTTAATCCTATGCTGCCTTCACTAATTCATTCCTCAAAGCTACCCATTCTTCTTCTACTGTATTTCTTTCCCCCATTCCTGCCAATTGTTCCCTTATGCTCTCCTTGAAACTCTGTACAACCTCTGGTTCTTTCAGTTTATCCACGTCCCATCTCCTTAAATTCCCGCCTTTTTGCAGTTTCTTCACTTGTAATCTACAGTTCATAACTAATAGTTTGTGGTCAGAGACCACATCTGCTCCTGGAAATGCCTTACAATTTCACACCTGGTGCCTAAATCTCGGCATTACCATTATATAATCTATCTGAAACCTTTCTGTATTTTCTGGGTAAGTTATGCTCTGTGCAAAATTCTACCAGGCGGCTTCCTCTTCCATTTCTTAGTCCCAGTCCATATTCACCTACTACGTTTCCTTCTCTTCCTTTCCTACTGTCGAATTCCAGTCAACCATGACTATTTAAATTTCGTCTCCCTTCACTACCTGAATAATTTCTATTATCTCACCATATATTTCATGAATCTCTTCATCATCTGGAGAGCATGTTGGCATATAAACTTGTACTTCGGTAGTAGGCGTGGGCTTCACAATGCTGTTTGTCGTAGCTTACCCGCAGTCCTATTTTTTTATTCATTATTAAAACTACTCCTGTATTACCCCTATCTGATTTTGTATTTATAACCTTGTATTCGTCTGACCAAAAGTCTTGTTCCTCCTGCCACCGAACTTCACTAATTCCCACTATATCTAATTTTAACCTATCCATTTCCCTTTTTAAATTTACTAACCTACCTGCTTGATTAAGGGATCTGACATTCCACGCTCCGATACGTAGAACGCCAGTTTTCTTTCTCCTGATAACGACGTCCTCTTGAGTGGTCCGTGCCTGGAGATCCGAATGGGGGACTATTTTACTTCCGGAATATTTTACCCAAGAGGACGCCATCATCATTTAGTCATACATTAAAGCTGCATGCCCTCAGGAAAATTTGCGGCTGTAGTTTCCCCTTGCTTTCAACCATTCGTAGTACCAGCACAGCAAGGCCGTTTAGGTTAGTGTTACAAGGCCAGATCAGTCAATCATCCAGAGTGTTGCCCCTGCAACTACTGAAAAGGCTGCTGCCCCTCTTCAGGAACCACACGTTTGTCTGGCCTCTCAACAGAAACTTCTCCATTGTGGTTGCACCTACGGTAAGGCTTTCTGTATCGTTGAGGCATGCAAACCTCCCCACCAACTGCTAGGTCCATGGTTCACGGATGGGCATAATATTATTATATCGTTTGGTCTTTTACTAGGAACACAATATTATATTCCCAGTAAGAAACTAAACGATAGGATTTGGTGTGTCTTAAACAGACAAGGGACCCCAAACTGCATACTTTTATGTTGACAATATATTCGTGTGTTTAATGGGAGTAGGAACGAGGTGGTCACGACACTAGAAATTTTTAACTCTTTATACCACATGTTTAATTTCACTATGTAGTTTCATGTTAAGGGCTCTCTTAACTTTTTTGATTTACAGGCAAATAGGAATGGCCAGTGTTCGGAATGCGAGATTTCTCGCAAACCGACAGCAAAAAGTGTCATTATTGCTGTGAATTCTGATCATCCCCCATTACAGAAGAAACCATTTTTCTTTTAGAGTTTAACAGGTTAAAAATATTTGCACTTGACCCGGTGGCAATCGATTATGAGACAGCCTCCATTGTGCTGATAGGGACTGTAAGTGGATCTGAAAAAAGTGATATGAAGGAAATGGGTGAAAAAATTCTGCCAAATATGCACGAAGGGAGCAGAATAAAGATCGAAGAAGTTAAGATATGATACTATGTAGTGTGTTGGCCAATTCTCATTGAAGATTAGTAATGAGTTTAAAAGTCATAACGCGGTGGTAGGTTTATATGTTATTAACACACTGGGGAACCTGCTATGACATATTATACACCTGCCTGTTAATAAATTTTGCAATGGGTGGTGTATAAAATTAAGCATTTAGCTTGTGAGAAGTTAAACGTCGCACATACTTGGAGCGAATCGAGAACATGACGTTCGCAACCGGTTATCCTAGCTGTGGTAGTGAACTAGAAGATCCTTAACGTCATTCCATCCATCAGGTTCGTGACATCGAGAACAATTTACAGATTCTTCATTGTGAAAGTAAAGATGTTTATTTGGATATCTTAGAGGCCCTAGAAATTTTCGTATATTCAACGCGCTTCCATAACCGTTTCCTTAATGACCGGATCAGTGGAACAAGACACTGGTTTTTAATACTTTTGAGAGTATCTTTAACTCCTCCTGGAAATATAAAATTTGCGCTCTTTGTGGCCACTGTTTATAACACCAAATGCGCAGTGACTTTTGCCGATATTTTGAGTATATTTATATATTATGTATTTTTCACATACGTACTACTTGCTAACACATCTTAAAGGTTTTTATACCTTTTCGCTTCACTTTTGTCATTGTTGGTATTCTGGAAATAAATCTTATATTAAATTTCCTTATTGTACTGCCGGCTCAGCCACCTGGTGATGTGTTAGCCCAAGGTACAATCTCTAGTCCACAGCCCTGGTTAACTGGAGCTCTGGCTTTGATAAATTTCGTTTCTGTCTGTGCGAGTGGGACGTTGTTGCACTTGATATACCATATACGTTTGTTGATATTCGACATTTCGAACTACCTCTTGAGCTTATATAATTGTATATAGTATGTTCATTTTCGCCTATCGTGACATCTTTTTTTAAAATTTTTGTACGTTTGTCAATCTTGAAATTGTTTACACTTGAATTTTTCCTATGGGAAGCCTTTGTAATCCCAAATTTTAACTGCTGACAGATCACCAGACTATGGGCTGTGCTCAAAAATTTTGTGAATCTGTGAATTAAAAAATCGCCAAAAACTGATACTCTATTTTTTTAGCATGCAGCATGCATTTTAGAGTCATTTTTATTATATTTGTCATGGTTGCCTATAGCCGCAGGGGCTTTCAGTCTTAAATAGAAAATATATTGCTCCTTGTTGCGCCTGTCTGTTCCTTAATTAGTAGCCTTTTGCTTTGTAATCTGCTTGGTTTTCGTGCACTCATTCAGCTTTTAACCTGATCCGTCCACTCAGTACCTTGTGTGATAGAGCTGTTTACGCGTTAGTTACTATTTGGATAGGTTTCATCACTCAGTACACAGGTTGGCACAATGTACTCTCAAGTGAATAGTAATAAAATAGTCAAGTGAGAATTTCGGAGTACTCCTCTTGGCTGATATTGGTTTTGGGATTCCCTGTTTGTTCCACCCTACTGTTTTCGCACCAGTTTACCTGTGTTTAAGTGCCACCATGTCATATTTTTTAATTTTCTATTTGGCACATAATATTATGCCTTCTAGGTATTTTATCAGTATTAACAGCAAGTTCTTTGCTTACCATCATTTACTTTGTAATTTGTTGGACGTTTGGTATCACCTCTGGTAGCTTTTTTGTGATAACTACATCTGATATACCACTACTGTTGATAATACTTTAAACAACAGGTATGCAAACTACTGTCTACTCCATATGTCATATCGAGAGACTTTAATTTTAATGAGAGTAGGTTTTCCTAAGAAATGGGTTCATTCTCACCATAAAGAGTCATGGATATGTTTTATGAAAAAGCTAGGCGAGCTATATTCGTTTGTACTTCTGACTACATACGTTTTTTATTTTATGTTTCTTCTTATAGCTTGGAATAATCTACTTTAAGTCTGTGATGACAAAAAAATTATTTTCGTTGCTAACAGTGTGTGTGAGTACTCTGTTTTGTTGTGTTTTGTGTGCACAAGTATACTCGATGCTGCATACGGCATTATGAAGGTTTTAAGCGCTCTTAATACTACGCCTCATTTTCTGTGATGTCAACAGTTGTACATCGGGACATATCTTAGTCATATACTCTTTGTTTTTAACATATTGAGGCTTGGAGATGGTGATAATGATACTACGAAAATGGTCGTGTAAATAAAATAAAAACGTCTGAAAACATTCGACTCTTTGGTGGTTGTTGTTTGCCAAAAGAAATGGACAGTGTCTTGGAATGAAGATGTGAGATGTACATAAACAAAAACAAAACAAGGAGAATGGAATCTAGCGGAATTAATACAGTTGATGGAGAGGTAATTACAATAGGAAACGGTACTGTGAAAGTATTACATGCGTTTTGTTGTTTGGGTAGCAATATAACTGATCATCACCGATATTTAGGAGAGGATATGAAACGTAGTCTGGCGTTGGTAAGGATAGCGTATGTGAAGGAGAGAAATTTGTAAATACTGAATATCGACGTCGGTGTTAGGAAGTCTTTTCTGAGAGTATTTGTATAGAGTCTAGCCATGTATGATAGTCAAACACGTATGCTAAACAGTTTAGACAAGAAGAGACTAAATGCTTTTGAAATGTGTTCATTCAGAAAAATGGTTACGGTTAGATGTATAGCTAACGTAACTAATGAGGAGGTACTGAGCAGAACTCTGGTGAAAAGGAGTTAGTGACACAGCCTGACAAGAGGAAGGGATCAGTTGACAAGACAAATTCTGGGACGCCAAGGAGTCTCTAATTTATTATTGCCGATAAGTGTAGAAGGAAAAAGTCGTAGATGGAGACCGAGAGGTGTATAAAGTATGCAAATTCAGATTTATGTACGTTGAAGTATGTCTCCAGAATGTTCTGAGATAATGAGTCTTGCACTGGACAGAGTAGTATAGAGTGCTGCATCAAACTAACAACAGTATAATAGCATAGTGGAAAATATTTTATTGTGTATGTAGCGCCCGAGTCCCCTGTTTTGTCTCATCATGTACAAGCGATTTATCTTTAAAATGCCTCATGTAGTATACTGTCTTTCATGGAGCCTACTAAGTTCCTTAAAAACATTGTTTTCCAGATGACTCAGAGATACATCTGCCAGAAACCTCTTTCTGCTGACAATCTTTCTCATTAAAAGTACGCTGTTTATGCGACTATATCACTTGCATGTGTCGACAATTTCTGAAATTTCTGGGATAGAAACACTTTTATATTTTACTAGACTTTTGAAAAAGATAGAGCAGTCGCTGAGTATTTTTCTGTTTTTAATACAACCATTTATCCAAATGTGTTTGCTATTATTGCGGTTGGTATATTTCCAGTTCTACCATTTAGATCTCACATGAAGAACATCTAGTGTTTATTCAAGCTCTTAAACATCACTTGTAATTATTTGTGAAATGTCCTGGAGGAGTCAATGTTCCCTTCTTGAGGAGCACTACTTTCTTCCGTTCATTGGATTTCACTTGTACCTTCAATTCTTACTAGTACAATGCATTCATTTGCATTTCATAGTCAAGCATTTTATTTAAATATTTTCTAGGATTGTAGAGGGCAAAATTTTTACTTGCTCTTTGTTCCTATTTTACCCCACTGTAGATCAAAGTACAGTTTCCTACATATTCATTTCCAGATGTTCTCTTCTATGTTTCTGTAACTGATGAAACATGTATTTTACATTCTTCCAAATGTTTTAGCCATCTCTTCTTACAATTACTGTTTACTGTCTTGTCCATCAAAGTTACATAGATTTCATTTCACAAAGCACTCTTTTAACATGCAATTGTTTTTGGTTTTGTGATGAAGTCGTTGGTTCACTCGTTCTTAATAATTATAACAACTAAAACTTCCTGCCACCTACAAACCATGAGAGACAACTCGGACCTTTTGAATGTGGCCCATTGCAAATAACCTTCAATGTTGTGTCCACACTAACATGTATTTGAATCCATGAGGTTTTTAGAATTGGTCGGAAATTCCGTTGCCCATCGCAAAATTGCAATTCTCTGAGGCCAGCTAAGGACAGATTTTCCTTAGTTTTGGGTAAGAACGGAGGCTTGTGTGCTTGTGTGCAATTATTAGCGATATCTGGCCCAAATTGATGTTACCTGATTTTGTGTATAGTTTTTCTTTATTTTTATGTTATTTTATTCTCTGGAGCCATTCGACATGGTAAAATTTTCATTATTATGATACATTTGGTTGTAAGTCTGTTTCCTTCGAAATAAAATGAGTGTACTTTGTAGAGTGTGTCAGTCAACGTTGCTTGTTTGTGTGTGGTGAGTTGGCATGATGAGCGGTCTACTTTTGTTGTGTGTTGTTGATTTTGACAGCAATGCAACTTATGTTTCTGTAGTCGTCCTAAATTATAAATTTCATACCATTGCGGAAAATATATCATGTAAGCAACTCTTCAACCTCGTATCTTGCATTGATATGTAGTAGCAAGGCTTTCATTCTTCTGGTAGTCTTTCCCATTGAAAGTAAGCTAATTATGCGACAATATTATCTGCTTAATGTCGGTAACTTGAGATATTTATGAGGCAGACACCTTATAGCAAAATTGTTGAGTGCTTTTCCGTTTCCATCATATACGTTTTTCCAAATAAGACTACTATTAGTGGAGTTAGTTTGTTTCCACTTCTATCATTCTCATCTCTAGTGATGAAATAGCGATTTTTACTTAATATGTTCAATATCATTTGTAATAGGTAGTAAAAGTACTTGAAGTAGTCAATATTTTCTTCATGTGGAGCATTAGCTGCTATTATTCTTGTGACTGATCTTGGACCTTTAAACCATAATAATACAGGGTGATTCAGAAATAATACCACAACTTTAGGAATCTAAAACTCTGCAACGACAAAAGGCAGAGCTAAACACTATCTGTCGGCGAATTAAGGGAGCTATAAAGTTTCATTTAGTTGTACATTTGTTCGCTTGAGTCGCTGTTGACTAGGCGTCAGCGTCAGTTGATGCTAAGATGGCGACCGCTCAACAGAAAGCTTTTTGTGTTATTGAGTATGGCAGAAGTGAATCGACGACAGTTGTTCAGCGTGCATTTCGAACGAAGTATGGTGTTAAATCTCCTGATGGGTGGTGTGTTAAACGTTGGTATAAACAGCGTACAGAGAATGGGTGTTTGTGCAAAGGGAAAAGTTCTGGACGGCCGAGAACGAGTGATGAAAATGTAGCACGCATCCAGCAAGCATTTGTTCGCAGCCCAGGAAAATCGACTCGCAGAGCTAGCAGAGAGCTGCAAATTCCACAATCAACTGTATGGAGAGTCCTACGAAAAAGATTAGTTATGAAACCTTATCGTCTGAAATTGGTTCAAGCACTGTCTGCCGCTGATAAGATTAAAAGAATCGATTTCTGTGATTTTATCCTTGCTCAAATGGAAACAGATGAATCTTTCGTTTCAAAGATTGTGTTTAGTGATGAAGCAACTTTCCACACTAACGGGAAAGTCAACCGTCACAATGTCTGTATATGGGGCACTGAGAATCAGCGGTAAACAACTCAGTATGAACGTGACTCGCCTAAGGTGAACGTTTTCTGTGCCATTTCAGCCAATAAAGTTTTTGGTCCTTTTTTCTTCGAAGGTGCTACTGTAACTGGACTACAGTATCTGGAGATGTTAAAGAATTGGCTGTTCCCTCATCTCCAACAAGAAGCACAACAACTCATATTTCAGCAGGATGGAGCGCCACCACATTGGCACTTATCTGTCCGTAACTACCTGAACGTCAACTACCCGAGGCGATGGATCGGCCGCCAGGCAGTCCGTGACAGAGCACTTCATCACTGGCCTCCAAGAAGCCCTGATCTTACCCCCTGCGATTTTTTCTTATGGGGGTATGTTAAGGATATGGTGTTTCGGCCACCTCTCCCAGTCACCATTGATGATTTGAAACGAGAAATAACAGCAGCTATCCAAACTGTTACGCCTGATATGCTACAGAGAGTGTGGAACGAGTTGGAGTATAGGGTTGATATTGCTCGAGTGTCTGGAGGGGGCCATATTGAACATCTCTGAACTTGTTTTTGAGCGAAAAAAAAACCTTTTTAAATACTGTTTGCAATGACGTATAACAGAAGGTTATATTATGTTTCTTTCATTAAATACACATTTTTAAATTTGTGGTATTCTTTTTGAATCACCCTGTACAATGCATATTTTGCACTTCATAGTCAAGTGTTTTATCTCACTGTTTTCTAGGGATATAGATGGTAGCACATTTACTTTCTCTTTGTTCCTGTTTTACTCCACTGTAGATCAAAGTATAGCCACCTACCAATATCGTTCCAAATGTTTTCTTATTTGTTTCCGTAATTTCTGAAAAATGTATTTCATTTTCTATCAAATGTTTAGCTAATTCGACTTCTTTAAGATCAGTTCCTTAACGTACTAGGAGGGGGCATTCCAACCTTTATTAAGACATTGTCTCTTGCTCCTATGTGTCACCTATGTCGTATCTCGGAAATCCGTCCTGTTCTCGAGGCTTGACTCTGAGTGGGAACCTGGACCTCCGCTACTACAGGAATTTTCCCATAGGTGACACTACCACCCACTACACTGTCATCCATCACCTGCTTTAGCATCAGCTAAAATTTTCTTTTATATTGTGGATACCAAATAAAATCGTGCTCATATATTAGCGATCACTGCTTAAGACCATTAAATTTTGTGTGCTTCATGCTAGACCAGTGACTTCGAGTTGTCAAACAAATTGGTGAATATACCAGATTTATCAAACGAATTACCTATAAATGTGGTTAAGCTGTGGAATTCAATACCAGACCAAATATTTAAGTAAAATTTGCAGAAGTTCAGGATTATTGAAATATCAGGATTCGAAGTAGAATTGATGATCTATTGAGAAGAGGTGGATCAGGAGAAGAAATTTTCATATCGAGATCAGCTCGGAACAGTGTGGAGGGGCCAAAGTATCATGTTTGGTCATTTCGTGATGCTAATTGAACTATACATGTTGATTTTCTGTGTCTTACTGGATATTGTGAAGATTAGTTTATCCTTTAGTCATGTGGTAATAATGAATGAATGTATAGATTATTGTGCATGAGTAATTTACAGATGTTACTTGTCTTCTCAATAACTGGCTGAGATGCTTTGCAATTGGTTTCCAGCATGGTGCATGGTTAGTTTTGAAACTTGCTATTAACTATTTAGTTCGTTTCATGTGTGATGTTGTATATGTATTTGTATTTAGGTATAATTATGAATGTATTTAGACTGATATTCTACTTATGTACAGAGGTGCATGATCACACCAAATGGTGGTCCAACAGCGGACATTAACAGCCGCAAAAACAAAGCCAAGGCGCCTTTACAACTCTCCACTGAATCTGGAATTTGAAGGAAACAATTCTGAGGACCAAACTTCGGAAATTTAAGAGTAATGTAAAATCTGTGGTTCTATAAGGACGTGACACATGGAAAGTGAGAAAGTGGCTAATCCATATGCTGCAGACATTCAGCAACAGATGTCTCAGGAACATTCTGTGGATATGGTGGTCAGATGTCATCTCTAACGCAACACTCTGGGAATGAACGATCCACAAGCCAACTGAGGTGCAAATAAGAAGCAGGAAGTGGAGATGGTTAGGATATACTCTTATGAGGTCACATGAACATATTGCGTAGGAAGAAGTTTATTTATGCTGCATGGACGATGCAGACGAGGCAGGCCCAAAATGTGGTGGAGATTATCAGTTGATGCAGAAGGTCAACAGCAAGGAATAGGATGGGAGAAACAGAAGAAACTAGCACAAGACAGAGCGAGACTGCGGTCTTCTATTGCAGGGCTATGCTGTATTTCTGTCTTATTTTTCCATTTAGTTACCTGCTCTATCTTTTTCTGTTGTGTTTACACTCTGAACAGTTCTCCAATCAGGTCTTTCGCGTTTTAACATTATCTGACATTATCCACAAATCTAAGTACATTTTAGATTACCCACTTAAATCAGTTCACAGCTCTGAAAACCGAACAGGCTTCCTTTTTCATACGTCTCGCCTGGGCGCCACTAACACGTAACTTCATTACTTCTAGTTATACCAAATCTTTGCATGACATAAATGTTTCACCATTACTGACAAAATTGTTGCCATGCTGAATTATAAAGCCTTAGAAATGACTTGTGAAATATAAAAGGAATGTAATTAATTCTCATTCACTATTGTGACGTGAGCTACTACCACACATTATCTAGAAAACAGGTATGTGTAAGGTATGATAACTTAAATAGCACCTTTTGAGAACAATGTCAATTACACATTAATGTAAATGCTGATTACTAGAAAAGGACCAAAATTCATAGCACATAGCTGTGAAGTAAATCTGAGCTGATGTATCAAGGCCGTTTGTAAAATGTTATGATTACAAACTTATGTTTGAGAAATGCATGAATTTTCATATAATCATAAAGATTACAGTGTTTATTTCAATAAAATTTTAAAGTCTTCAATGCTGGGTAATTGTTTCAAACGTGATGTTAATTCTTCTAAGTCAAGAAGCAATACTCATGGAACGCAGAATTTGGCATGTTTTCAATCATGTGACGTATCTTTACTAGAAGTGTAAAGGATTTATTTGAGTAAACGAAAGTTTGGTCATTGAGTTGCAAGATAATGACATAACAGCTGTGTATTTGTTTGTACAATGATGACAGGTTGATATGTAGAGTTAGAATGGAGAATTAATGATAATTAATTGAATATTATATTCCGATAAAATTTATTTCTTGTATATGGTATTAACAAATGCAGTAGTGAAGAAACCGGACGTAATGGGCAATAACATAAGGAAACATTAACGATAAATTAGCGAAGTTTAAGGGAGATCCTCCATATCATTCTGTAATGATGACCCCTCATGCTAAGGAGCTTCAGTTCACAGGGTGGCATGCGTGTCTCACCAATTCAGATGGCAGTACCATAGGTACAACGATAGTGGAGAGATATCTGTTGAGAGAGCTGATAAACATATTGTTTATGAAGGGTGGCTGCTACCTTATCAGTCGCTGCAAGAGCAACATTCTTGATGATTGGCTTAACTGGCATTGTATCTACCACCAAAACGGAACTGCTGTGCTTTAACAATGAAACAGCTGAAAGCAAAGGGAAACTACAGCTGTAATTTTTCCCGACGGCAAGCAAAATTAATGTTGTGGTTAATTGACAGAGGCATTCTCTTGCTTAAAATATTTCAGAGGGAAAATAGTTTGCAAATCAGATCTCTGGGTGGAGAATATTCATGAGGATGTCGTCATCAAGAGAATCGAAATATTCATTTTATAGATAGGAGTGTGTAGTAACAGAACCCTTAATCAGATTAGAAAATTTGGAAAGGTTGACGTTAGATACAGTGACAATTAGTGAAATTTAATTGCAGGGACGCAGCACTTCTGATGAGGTGAATGCAGGGCTATAAATACAAAATCAAATACGGTATTGGAAGAGTAGGTTTAACAATTTATAAGAAAATATGTGATAAAATTTATTGAATGTATATGGTATTAACAAACGCAGTAGTGAAGAAACTGGCCATAATGGACAATAACACAAGGAAACTTTAACGATAAATTAGTGAAGTTTAAGGGAGATCCTCCTAGTCAGGTGATGCTGAGGGTATTAGCTTAGGAAATGAGACACTTAAAGTAGTAAGGGAGTTTTGCTATTAGGGGGCGAAATAACTGATGATGGTCGCAGTAGAGAGGATGTAAAATGTAGACTGGCAATGGCAAGAAAAGCGTTTCTGAAGAAGAGACATTTAACATTGAGTATAGATTTAAGTGTCAGGAGGTCGTTTCTGAAAGTATTTGTATGGAGTGTAGCCATGTATGTAAGTGAAACATGGACAACAAATAGTTTGGACAAGAAGACAATAGAGGCCTTAGAAATGTGGTGCTACAGAAGAATGCTGAAGATTAGATGGGTAGATCACATAACTTATGAGGAAGTATTGAATAGGATTGGGGAGAAGAGAAGTTTGTGGCACAACGGGACTAGAAGAAGGGCTCGGTTGGCAGGACATGTTCTGAGGCATCAAGGGATCACCAATTTAGTATTGGAGGGCAGCGTGGAGAGTAAAAGTCGTAGAGGGAGACCAAGAGATGAATACACCAACCAGATTCAGAAGGATGTAGGTTGCAGTAGGTACTGCGAGATGAAGAAGCTTGCACAGGACAGAGTGGCATGGAGAGCTGCATCAAACCTGTCTCAGGACTGAAGACCAAACAATAACAAGAAAATAAGAATGCCCTTAACGGACCATGAACAGCATAGTGAACGCATTATTATAGCCAAGATAGACAAAAAGTCCACGCCTACCGCAGAATTAAAAGTTCATATGCAAATAGTTCTGCATATGATGAAGAGATTGTAGAATGCATGATGACATGAAAGAAATTATTCAAATAGCTAAGGGAGACAAAGTGTAATTGTGATGAATTATTGTAATTACATTGCAGGGAACAAAGGGGAAGAAACATAGCAGGTGATTATGTGTGGGGGTAGGGGGTAAGATTGAAAGAGAAATGGACTACTAGAATTCTGCACAGAGCATAGTTTAATCATCGCTAACATTTTGTTTAAGACTCATGAAAGAAAACTGTATAATTGGAAGAGAAACGGATACACCAAAAGCTTGCTGACTGATTACATAATAATAAGACAGAGATATCAGAAACAACTTTAAAAACGTAAGACATTTCCAGGTGTAGATGAACTCTCTCTCCACAATTTAGTTCTAATGAACTATAGGTTAATGGGAGCCGGAGGTGTCTATGCTACCCATGTTAAAATCACTAAGTTTGGGGAACATTTATGAAAAAACTACCAAATAGAAAAATTTGAATTTTTTTTTACATATAGAGTGGTTTAGTATTGCAGTTATGACAGAGGGATTTTGGAGTATCTTTTCTAGTTTCCTTCCAATTATTTTTTTTATTAATGACCCAAATTATTTTACAAATAATTGCTTTATAATTAAACTGAAATGAAATTACTGAACGTATTGCCAAATGACTGTGTTACAATGTAAGTTTGACCACTAGGAGTGGTGTATAAAAATTTCATCTCTCTAACTTGAGTGGATTTTGAGAAAATGTTCCTTATATTCGAAAAATTTTAATTTATGGGAAATGGCTATCAAAGTTTCTCAATACATTTCTGCACTATAGGATGGATTATCAGGGTCTTTTTCTTCATCCTCCAAAAGCTTCCTCTTCTGTCTTCTTTTCTGGCCTGTTGTTCCATCATACGTCATACGCCATTCTCTTCTTTCTGCTCCTTTTATCCTTTCTCTGTTAATATTTCTTAGTGCTCATACAGTGTTCACCCCAGCTGTAAATCCTAATACCTTCAGACCTTCAGAGTTGACACTGTTCCCTTGGTTGTAGGTTTCTATTGCATCATAAATGCCAATGTGCAGTGTTTTTATACTTACAAACACCCTTTTAGGAATCAGTTTCCAAATCAAATTGTTTACACTCTCATTAGGATTCTGCATCTTTCCGTGCAGACATTTGTGTAACAATTCTGCCTGTGCTAAGATTATGGCTGTGCTAAATCATGAAAAATTGGTTTTATTGCATTTATCACTGCTGCTGGCAAACCATGTTTGTGATCATAGTCCTTTCTTGCATTATATTTGTACCAGGAATCTTTTGGGCACAGGCTGTGTTGAGGGTATTCATTGGAAGAGGCAGCAGCAGACCCTTTTCCAATGGATCGAAGACCATGCACAAGTCGAACATTCACATCACACACTCTAGATCGTCCATTTTCATCAAAGAGACTGGCATGTGAATTGTAGAAAGTCACTTGATACTTGCAACATGCACAGATTATCTTCATCTCACAAGCTAAACCAAAGTGCTTTGTTATCTCTAGTCCCACTCCTACACTTTAACACATTTTGCACAGAACGCTTTGTTTCAGCACAGAAGATAATAATCCAATATTCAGTACTTCGTTAATATCATCACTGTCACTAACATATTCATGAAATATGTCACTTCCACCAGTCAGCTTCTTGCTAGAAGATGTCACAGGGCTATGGCCGGCCATGTGTTGCTTAGCAGAAGAACGCACTGTTTCAGTAATTGTAGTATGGCAACTTGGTGTTAGTGTTAACTTTCTTTTCCCTATGTTCTTCCTCTTCTTATATACACGATTACTAAAACGTGGCATCGTAACCAGAACAATGCTTTACACAAGAAGTATAATACTACCAACAACAGGCGCAACACTGAATTAATTCGAAATGGTACACACCAAAGAGACGATGTTCCGCGCTCTTAGCGCTTCATTTCTCACAGAAAACAATGTAGCCAACCCTTGCACACTCGCTGTATGCGTAGCATAAGGCGCTGTATGCGTAACAGGCCGACAAAATCCCAAGCAGTTCGCCAGGAAGTCACGAGAGGGTGTTAGATGCATTCAGCGGCCGCCCATTTCCTCTGCAGGCGTGGGGGAAAATGGTAATAATTCCACTTCTAGGGCGAGTAGAACAATAATTCAAAGTTTACATTAAAGAGAAATGTTCCAATTAATTTTCGGTAGCAAAAAAATCGTAATTTTTTGGATTTGACCACCTCTGGCTCCCCTTAAAACTGAAGAAATGTCACAAATGTAGAGCATAAAGAACATGGACTCTTGATAAGTTGGAAGAAGCAGATGTTGTTGAGAGATACAGAGGGAGCTTTTAGCAGCGTTTGACTATACAGGGGGATGAATACAACAGTAGACGAATGGGTTGCTTTGAGAGATGAAATAGTGAAGGCAGCGGAAGATCAGATAGGTAGGGCATTTTGGATTCACCTGATGAAAAAAGAAAATATAAAAATTGAGCAAATCAAGTAGGCGAAAGGGAATACATACCTCTAAGTAATCAGGATGATAGGAAGGGCAAAACTCCTACACTGGGATGGACAGCGGAAAAAAGTAAAGATTTTGAAACATATATTGCCAGGAGAAAGACAAATACCGCCTACAGTGTCCTTTGGAGAAAAGAGAGGTAGCTGTGTGAATATCGAGAGCTGAGACAGAAAACCAGCCCTAAGCAAATAAGTGAAAGTTGAAAAATGGGAGTACATGGATAGTCTATGACAGGGAGATAACATGAAACCAATGTTATAGAAATGGTTGCGGACGTAGATAAACACGAGATGGAAGATAGGATACTACGAGAGGAATTTGATAGAGCACTGAGAGACCTATGTTGTAACAAAGCCACAGGAGTAGACATTCCACCTGAACTGCTGTGCTACAGCCACGGAAGAGCCTACTGTGACAGAACTCCTCCACTTGGTGTGCAAGATGTGTGAGACAGGCAAAGTACAGTCACATGTCTATAAAAAATAATAATTGCAATTTCAAATGAAGCAGATGCCGGCAAGTGTAAATACTACCGTGCTGTGAGTTTATAAGTCATGGTACAAAAATACTAACACGAAATCCTTAACAGAAGAATTAAACAACTGGTAGAACCAGGCTTTGAAGTAGATCATTTTGGACTGAGATGAAATATATTAACACATGTGGCAATACTGACCCTATGAGTTACCTTAGAAGGTAGTTTAAGGAAAAGCAACCTTTTTTTATTGCATCTGTAGAGTTAACAGAAATCTTTTGACACTGTTGCCTGGATTACTTTCTTTGCAGTTTAGATTGTACCAGGAGTTATACATAGTATAACTTTTACATAAACAAGTCGGCAGTTGTATATGTCGATGGCGTGAAAGGGAATCAGTGGTGTATGTGGAACTGAGACAAGTTTGTATCCTATCCTAGAGCCCCTTCAGTCTGTACATTGAGCAAGCAGTAATCAAAACTATGCGCAGGACTTATGGTTCAGGGAGAAGAAATAAAACAGTTTAGGTTTGCCGATGAAAATGTGGTTCTGTGTGAGACAATAAAGGGCTTAAAGGAGAAGGTGAAAGTAGTGGAATGTCTGTGTAGATCCATCGTGGATACAGTACAGCGGATGGTCAGATATTTAGAAAAACAAATCACCAAACAACCTTACGCATTTAGAAATTGTTATTTTATTTACACTACTAGTTTCGTCATTTCATTAACGCCTTCTCCAGGCCTCTGCATGTTAAAATCAGGCTAAGATATACAGGGTGCTACAAAAAGGTATGGCCAAACTTTCAGGAAACATTCCTCACACACAAATAAAGAAAAGATATTATGTGGACATGTGTCTGGAAACGCTTAATTTCCATGTTAGAGCTCATTTTAGTTTCGTCAGTATGTACTGTACTTCCTCGATCCACCGCCAGTTTGCCCAGTTGAAGGAACGTAATGTTGACTTCGATGCTTGTGTTGACGTGTGCCTTTACAAGTACGACACAACATGTGGTTCATGCACGATGGAGCTCCTGCACATTTCAGTCAATGTGTTCGTACGCTTCTCAACAACAGATTCGATGACCGATGAATTGGTAGAGGCGGACCAATTCCATGGCCTCCACACTCTCCTGACCTCAACCCTCTTGACTTTCATTTATGGGGGCATTTGAAAGCTCTTGTCTACGCAACCCCGGTACTAAATGTAGAGACTTTTCGTGCTCGCATTGTGGACGCCTGTGATACAATACGCCATTCTCCAGGGCTACATCAGCGCATCAGGGTTTCCATGCGATGGAGGGTGGATGCATGTATCCTCGCTAACGGAGGACATTTTGAACATTTCCTGTAACAAAGTGTTTGAAGTCACGCTGGTACGTTCTGTTTCTGTGTGTTTCCATTTCATGATTAATATGATTTGAAGACAAGTAATATGAGCTCTAACATGGAAAGTAAGTGTTTCCGGACACAGGTCCACTTAACATATTTTCTCTCTTTGTGTGTGAGGAATGTCTCCTGAAAGTTTTGCTGTAGCTTTTTGTAACACCCTGTATAACAGTTGACATTCAAGAAAATGAAGTGTAGTGAAAAAAATCCTCAGAAACCTACAATATTCAGTGTGTGGCATAAAGAAGAGTATATGTGCACTCAAGGCACAACAAAGCAAAATAAGTACACATGCAGGTTAGCACCAAAACTAATTATTTTGACATCACAGAGTTATTAGAGAACGTGTCAAAAATTGCAAAAACATAAAATAGAAAGTTTACAAAATCAGAAGCACAAAGGAATAATGTTTGTCTAGTTTTATTATAAAAAATGTGCACACCATTTACAGATGAGATTAACTCTAGTTCTTGGGAAAAATTATCGCCATTGAAGTTAAAAACCTGCTATATTTCATATGGAGTACTCAACAGTGTGCATACCCATTGCGTAAGTAACACTAGTAATATCCCAGATGTAGTTATCATGGTGTCAAAAAATGTTAACAGAGGCAAAAGAAAACGGCTGACAAATTACTAACTAAATGTCAGTAAGCAAAGAACTTGCTGAGGATACTCATAAAATATCTAGATGACATAATATTATACGCAAAGTAAAAAATTAAACGGTATGACTTGGTGTCCCTTAACCTGCGATCACTCATGTTGTTAGAAAAATCTAACATTTATGATTTCAGTTAAATATTGCAGGACACTTCCAAGCCCTAATGAACTGACGATCTAGAAATGCTTTGTTTCATATCCCTTGCTTCAATTAATCTGTGACTTGACTCTCAAATTTCAACCATAGCTTGATAGTTGTGCTATTACTTGACATGGTGCGCAGTGTTAGATTTCATCCAACACGGGTTTTTTTTTACTTAACTATTACTTCTCCTTTCAAGGAATACCGTCTTGCTTCACTTTTAGTTTTTTTCTTGTCCTTGTAACATGCGGCAATGTTCGTTTGTTTTCTCCTGAAAGAGTTCAGAGTATGTTACGTCTATTGTAAGAAAAGTAATTATTCATATTGGGTTTTCAGAATTGAACGAAGCAATTGTTTATACAGAGTACATGACATTCTGTCTGTCAGATGTGAAAATACATAAAACGTTTAAGGGAAGAAGTCGTGTCAGAAGAATAAATATTGATGTGGGTAAATGAACAACCAGACGAGGGTATCTACAAAGAGAGTCTGTCATCTGATACTTTTGCACCCTCGGTGCATGAGGAGATCAATACCACAACAGATCAGTCACACAGCGAATCTGATACTTCTGCTACAGCTGTTTCTCAGAGTCTGTCATCCGATACTTTCGCACCCTCGGTGAATGAGGAGATCAATACCACAACAGATCAGTCACACAGCGAATCTGATACTTCTGCTACAGCTGTTTCTCAATATACAGATCGTGAAACCTATCTTGGGAAGGATGGAGTAACAGAATGGTTGAAGCAACACGCTTCTCTAGCAAAAACTGCTAGTCAGATTATTGTAACAGAGCTTCCAAGTGTGTAGTGTGTTGCAAAATATTCGGAAACAGTTTTGGAATGCTGAAAATTATTTTTTCCAGACAGTGTAACTGGTCGCATTGTGGAATGCCCAAGCCCATAACTTGACAGAATGACAGCGATTGACAAAACAGGCACAAACGTAGTTTACATCTATAACAATCGCGAACAAAATGTACTCCAATCAGCGACTCACTGTAATAGGTACTATGCGGAAGAATAAAAGAGAAATTCCACCGGAACTTCTGGACGTAAAGTGTAGGCAACTAAATAGCAGCGTATTCGCATTTGGAGAAAGATCAAGCAACAATTGCTTGATTCGCTCATACAGAAAAAAAGAGAAACAAGAAAACGATGTTCTAATTGTAAGTAGGCTGTTTAGGTTTTTTTATTGGTAACGCCACCTCTGTATGAAAATCACTGGCTGTGCTGTGTGCAGTCTGTGGCTAGTTTGCATTGTTGTCTGCCATTGTAGTGTTGGGCAGCGGCAGCTGGATGTGAACAGCGCGTAGCGTTGTGCAGTTGGAGGTGAGCCGCCAGCAGTGGTGGATGTGGGGAGAGAGATGGCGGAGTTTTGAAATTTGTCATGAACTGCTATATTTATATATGATGATATCAAGGTAAATACATTGTTTGTTCTCTATTAATATCTTTCATTTGCTAACTATCCCTATCAGTAGTTAGTGCCTTCCATAGTTTGAATCTTTTATTTTGCTGGCAGTAGTGGCGCTCGCTGTATTGCAGTAGCTTGAGCAGAGAAGATTTTTGTGAGGTAAGTGATTTGTGAAAGGTATAGTTTAATGTTAGTCAGGGCCATTCTTTTGTAGGGAATTTTGAAAGTCAGATTGCGTTGCGCTAACAAAATATTGTGTGTCAGGTTAAGCACAGTCTTGTATAATTGCTCAAAGGGGACGTTTCATATGTCGACCCTTAGCCGAGGATACCTCACTGGAATCTTCTGATTTTTTCTTGTAGTTTGTGTAATTAGTGTAGCTATTGTTTATTGCTAGCGCGTAATTGTAGAGAAAATCTCCTTTGTAGTTGCAGTCTTTCATTGTTGTACAGTAAAACAGCTGTGGCATGCATGTAGATTTGCACCAAGTATTTCACAGTTGCAATTAACTAGATATTATTTTCAGTGCTATGTTAATGTGTTCTCTTATTTTTGATCTTCAAATTGTGTTTTTCTGTGTTGCCGTGTGAAATACTGTGACAATAATGGCGTGTGAAAAACGTAATACTAGGCTCCAAAGTAAACTGAGAAATGACAGTGAAAATGAAAGCAGTGTGTTAGCGCCACCGAGTAATGAATTAACTGATGTTCAAAGTAGTAATTTGGTAATTGTGCATAGGGAAATGGAGCGGACTGCAAACAATGGTGTAGACATTGAAACAGGTAGTGAACAGGGAAGCATTATCGATCGATCGGTCGGCAACAGCTCGCCTCAGGGATCCGAAATGACAGGACACAATTTCACAAATACTGTAGATTCAGGTTTTGGGTCATCACCGTTTTCTCAAATAAGTCAAGACACATTTTCTGCTTGTCAAAATGTGAATGTTGCCGGTGCAAATGCACTGCCGAAAAGCGTAGAGAAACAGATTCTAGACACTAATACATTATTATTGCAATTAATGCAACAAATGGAACAAAATCAGAGACAAATGGGACAAAATCTTAAAAAGTTAGACACAGTGGAACAAAATCTTAAAAAGTTAGACACAGTGGAACAAAATCTTAAAAAGTTAGACACACTGGAACAACACCAGAGACAAACACAGCAACAGTTAGACACAATGGAACAAAATCTTCAAAAGTTAGACACCACACTTGAACAAACACGTGCAGATTTAACTACTGAGTTACATAACATTGAATCGAAATGTCAAAAAGTCTGTAATGACGTAAAAACTCAAACTTGTGAGCATTTTCAACCTATTTTTTCGCCGCATGAAAATGCATTACAGAATCACGAAGCAGCCATAAAAGAACTGCAAATTATTGTTCATGAAAATCATGAGACCTTGCAAGCTAAATTTGACTCAGTTGCACCTACCGATTCGGTTACGCAACTTGCAAAAACTCAGGAAAACCTTAAGGACACAGTAGATACTCTGAAACTTGGTTCAGAAAAACACACTGAGGAAATAAGTACACTAGCGGAGAAAGTAGCCGAACTTTTGGATCAGTTCACTAATTTATCTACGAAGGTAGATGATAATCTGATTGACGCAAGACCGGTAGTCTTTAATGACACAGAAGAGTACGAACAAATTAGAAAATTCAAACAAAATCAGAATCAAATTAATACACAATACCAAAGAGAAATCCGGGAAGTACAAGATCAGCTGACACAGGTAATACAAGAATTACGTATTTCAGAAGACACTCGTGCTCCAACACGGGAAGAGGGACTTAGAAATACGGAAAAGCCGCAAAATAATAACACAGGGCATTTCGGAAGTTATGAAAGAAATTGGCAATGTGCACCAAATTTTGAGATGGAACGGCCGACACGACCTAACAATGACCGATATGCGACTCGCCGATATGATGATTTTGACTATAAGCTGTTCATTACTACACGTAAATTCAAAACATTTAAGAATTCTGGCAACGACATTCATCCACAAGCATGGCTCCATCAATTCTCGCATTGTTTTCCTCCCAACTGGTCGTTAGAACACAGATTAGAATTTATGTGTGGCTACTTGGAGAATGAACCAGCTGTAAGAATGCGATCGGTAATTCACGATTGCCACAGTGAAGGAGAGTTTTACCATGCCTTCCTCTCAGCATATTGGTCTCAAGCCACACAAGACCGAGTAAAACATAGCATCATAATGATGAAACGTTTCGAACAATCTGAATTTTCCAGTCTTATGAAATATTTTGAAGACATGTTGCATAAGAATCAGTATCTTTCAAACCCATACAGCCCCTCAGAACTCATCCGCATTTGCTTAATCAAACTGCCTGAACATTTACGACATATTATTTTGGCAGGACGTTGCAAAGACGACATTGAAGCATTTCAGGGACTCTTACAAGAATTAGAAATTGACACTGACAATCGCGGAACGCGAAACCAGGAACACAACAATTACAGGTCACATCCGTCGCAATTCCGCGATGAAAGAAGTAATAACTTGACACGACAAGGCTATTCTCACAACACAAATCGTGACCAAAACAGACACCACCCGTATGACAACCGTTGGCAGAGTAGTAATAACTACAGGGAAAGATCACCTCTCCGTGGTAATGACTATCACAGAGACAATAAGAGAAACAGACAATATGGGAACCAAAATAAATACTATCAAGGGAGACAGATTAACTTTAGACGCAATGGACCAGCGCGCAGTTACGATTCAGGGAGAAATTCTCCACCATGTGACCGACAAGAAAGAAACTATGGAATCTACCGACATGACGACAGACGATATGATCGTAACGACAGACCTGAATTGCATCAGAACTGGCGGGATTCAAACAGAGCAGGGCCCTCTCGTCACGGTGAATTTGTAGAAGTTAGGTCTCCAAATCCCAATAACGACGCTCGCCAACAAAGAGACAATAGGCAATGACTCACACCGCTGGAAGCCACAAAACGTTCTTATGACACTAACAACGCAGCTGCCGTACCTAGTAATTACGTAAAAATGGAAGACATTAGGGACATCTTACTCCAAGAACACGACGTAAAACATAACAACATTGCATATCCTGTGATTCACATTACAGTAAATGACATAAAATTTACGGCAGTACTTGACTCTGGCAGTCCCATTTCAGTAATCAGTGAAACAGCCTTTAGCAAATGCAACAAATCGAACGATTGCCCCACACTTCCGTTACGTAAGATTAAATTACAAGGTGGAATCTTTGGAAAAAGTGTAGATGTACGCCAACAAACCAATTTAGAATTCTTTTGTCAAAGCCACAGCTTCTCTATGAACTTTCTCATTGTTCCATTATTGTCGACGGAAATTATATTGGGAGTAGACTTTTTGAATAAATACAAAGCAATCTTAAACTTTCACGATGCTGAAATAAGTTTAGAAAAAGAAGGTAAGTCAATAGCTTTGAAATTTGAAGAGTGGCTCTCAAACCATGACGAGGAAATTAATCGGCTTTACCTTCTGTTAGACAACAGTTCGGAGTTTTCTACGGAACTAGACACTAACAATCACTCTGCAAGTACTGACAGGGATGGTATCGACGACATATTTGATACTAATGATTTAATTCAAAATAAAATTCAAACAATTGAGGACTGTAATGACATTGATAGGCAGGACCTTTTTGAGATTTTACAAGCACATTCCACAGTTTTTACTCACGAAACAGGAACAATCAAGGGATTTCAATACCAATTTCGTGTTCGTGAGCATACTAAATTTTGTGTTTGACCATATGTAATTCCAGCACATTATAGGGACCGTGTTAGAACAGAAATACAATCTATGCTCGACGAGGGCATTATTGAGCCTGCAGTAAGCTCATACAACAATCCATTACATGTTGTTGAGAAGAAAAATGGATCGATCAGGCTTGTCTTAGATTCGAGACAAATCAATACGATCATTATTCCTGAAACAGACAGGCCGCAAACGTTGGAAGAACTTCTTCAAAATTTTAATGGTGTAAAAGTGTTGTCTTCCATTGATCTCCGATCCAGCTTTTATCAGATTGAACTTCATCCAGAATGTAGAAAATACACAGCTTTCCTTTCTTTCGGCGTTTGTTATCAGTTTCGGAAACTTCCCTTTGGTTTGAACATTTCTTCAGCAGCATTCATTCGCGGGCTAAATTCCATATTACCTGAGTTCTTAAAACGTCACATCACCTTATATGTGGACGATATTCTAATAGCAGAAGCTTCATGGGAACTACATAATCGCATCCTCAACAATTTGTTACGTATTTTTGCAGAATCTGGAATTACAGTTAACTTGGAAAAGTCTGAATTCGGTAGGACAAAGGTGAAGTTTTTGGGACATATTATTTCTTCTGAAGGCATTCAGCCGGATCCTGAAAAGTTAGAAGCAATCAGAGCCATTCCAGTTCCACCCACAAAAAGACAAGTCCGCAGTTTTCTAGGTCTCGTAAATTTTTACCGTCGTTTTCTGAATATGCAAATTCTTGTTACACCAAAACTTTGTTCTCTCACTGGAAAAAATACTATTTGGAACTGGGACGAACAAGCACAGTTGGAATTCAATTCTTTGAAAGAAGCGTTACTTCACGCGCCAATCTTAGCTCATCCAGATCTGTCACAAGATTTCTGCCTTAGCACGGATTCTTCTAAAGTCGGTCTTGGTGCCCATTTATTTCGAGAAGCCATAGAAAATGACACTACCATTCAGAAAACCATTGCTTTTGCTAGCCGAGTGCTAACAAAATCTGAAAAAAAATATTCCGTTACTGAATTAGAAGCTTTAGCTATCGTTTGGGCATTTAACAAATTCCGTTTCTTTCTTTCTGGTAAGCACGTAAAAGCATACAGTGATCATCGTGCATTACAATTTCTTATGTCTTCAAAATTAAATCATGATAGGTTAAAACGTTGGGCATTGTTTCTGCAAGAATTCCGCTTCACAATAGTCTACATTCCCGGTAAGGAGAACATTGTTGTGGACGCACTGTCACGCGTACCGGCTGGGCTTGAGAAAAGTACCACAGAAGGCAACCTCGAGAAAAATTTCAGTATTCTTTACATTCAGAAAGTCGCCTTTGAAAACTTCATCACCACATCTTTAAAGGACATTGCTCATGAACAAGACAAAGATCCGATTTGGAAAGACATCAAGAGCAAATGGCATGAAAAGACACACACACAGATTCGGCATTATTACCTGGTTAGAAACAACATACTCTTCAAACGCTGCACTGTTGATGACAAGCTATGGGTACTTTGCATTCCAGACGATTTTGTTAATAAGCTCATTTGGTACATTCATTTCAGCTACGCACATTTTGGCCCACGAAAATGTTATCATATTCTTCGAACGACTTGTTATTTTAACAACATGGAAAAAAGAATTCGAAGAGTCTTGTCTATTTGTAAACTTTGTCAAAAGGCGAAACCATCTACTGTCTCACATCGTGCTCCGTTGTTTCCTATTATTCCTTCTAAATTAAAAGAATTTGCGGCTGTTGATCTCTTGGGACCGCTTGTCAGAACATCCAATGGATTTTCGTACGTTCTAGTCGCTGTTGAACTTACTTCAAAATTTGTTTCTTTCACACTGTTACGTAAAGCCACTGGACGGTCTGTATCCAACGCCTTTGTTAAAAATTTCTTACGTGAAGTTGGACACGTTAGTAAAGTCATTTCAGATAACGGACCGCAATTCAGATCTGCTGTTTGGTCACGCATGCTTCGCAACCATAAAATCAAACCTGTTTTTATTTCATTGTATTCACCACATTGTAACCCCTCCGAACGGATTATGAAAGAAATCAATAAGCTTTGCAGACTTTATTGTCACAGAAAGCATCAGCATTGGGACAGATATTTACACTTATTTCAAAACGTGCTGAATGAAATGCCTCATGATTCCACTGCTTTACCACCTACTCTTGTACTGAAGAATGAAGAACCACCGAACAGAATCAGAGAGCTTGTACCTTTCCCGAATACACGTAAACTTCGACACAAAGACATAATTGATTTGGCTCTTAAAAATATAAAATCTGCAGCAGACAAAAGGAGAAAACTACACGGTAAAGCAAATGCAAAGAAATTGTATATTGGTCAGAAGGTTCTCATTAAAGCTCATTCATTGTCACATAAGAAGAAACACTTGAGTCACAAATTCTTTCTAGTTTACAATGGACCATACAGAATCCGACGTATACCACATGATAATTGCGTTGAAGTTGAAACTCTGCGTACTAGGAAGAGTAAAGGTTTACACCACATTTCACGTGTAAAACCATTTATTGAGAGATAATCTGCTTTTTTAACTTTGTCTTTGCCATAAAACTTTTCACTTCACATTTCTAGTATGCTTTGTCAGACTTAGAATCTGTTAACATACAACAATGTTTGAAGTTAAATATCCAGTCAAGAACCAAGAGAACTTATTTAAACAGAAATTACGAATGCATTGTTATTGTGAACAGACGACACAGTGGTTAGTTTATGTGACAGCTACACGATTTTATCATGACGCTACTAATGAGTGACAATTTACAATGTTGCTTTTGCGGTGTATCTGTTTTATATCTGCACAGTTTTCTGAATTCTTCTGGAAAGTAAAACACGTTGTAGTAGTAACTTTTGTGGTATAGCTACATGAGACTGCCTTTTCCGTAGCACAACAATACGTTACAGCACAGTACTTTCTTCATCATGGCAATAAGCATAATAACTAAGATATCTATACGCAAAGCATTTCACTTTTGTTTATCATGAGGTAAGTTTCTGCAGAACTTAGCTTTCGGAGGACGATAATTACGACACTTCCACAGATTTATCTTACAGCAAGACGCACATTTAGCGCTACAGGACACGCATTTCAGTGATTAATTTTGTACTTAAAACATTTATTTTTAAAGATATTTGAAGTACAATGATACGAAGTTTTTCCGTGATACATTTCATTCCATTGCAATAATCTGTAACACCTGAGGGTATAATTACATTAATCCTCAGGGGGGTACACGATTACTTTGTGTACCATGTGTGTGGCAACCACAAGGAACCCTAGATAATATGGTATTTGCTTATACAACTTTACACATCGGTACCATATTTCTCTAACACACAAATTACACAACTATCTGATCATTTAACTGAGAGATAAACATTTTTTTTACTACATCAGTGACACATGTTTACGCAATCCACAGTTGGGTAACTTCACACTTATGAAACCGTATTTTGTCTGTACTTTGTAAACTGTTCATATTTTTTCGGAATCATTGTGATACTATGATATCTTTGAATGAGGTATTTGGTAAGGGAGCATGATTTTAAAGTACGTTTGAGGTAGATGACATTATTGAAATGAGCAGAGAATATTTTTTAGGTTTTGAAATTATTGCAGAAAGCTACGACGTTTTTGAGATTTGACTGAGGTATTATGATGTTATTATTACGACGACGATGTGTACTATGCTGTTGAGATATGTTTATGATCAATAAGATGATGCTACCGTATATGAGGAATAAGAAGTATGTTGGAAACCAAGAATCGTACTTTAAGAGTTATGAAATGTGCATAAATGCGTGACTGTATCACAATGCTGACAAATATTTTCTTTGGACACTTATATTTATAGGATTTTCTTTCTACAGATTTGCAACGCTAATTCTTGACCTGTGAAATATTTTTATGTGAGACTGTCACTGTAGCGGAAACTGGTGTCGTAAATATTTCCGTAAGAAAGTTAAGTGACCACCTGCACGTAATGCGTTGTGGGCACGCAGCTGTGTCAAACACCTGGAGAACAAGCCATTAGGGTGTGGCTTTCCGGAAGCACAGGTAGGAAAAAAAAAAAAAAAGGAAAAAAGGCAGGCCTTTATCCTCGCCATTGACATTCCTTTAGAGAAAATATTGCAAATGCGACACCCTCATTACTTCCATTAACCTTGCTATTGACATTCCTTTGTAGAAAGCATCGCAAATATTACACGCTCATTACCTGAAAACATATGATTACTCGTACTTTGTGCTAATTACTGCAATGCTTATGAATTGATGGGAAATATTCGTACATCTGCACACCTGATTATGACAAGTGTCTTTCTATGAGAGTTGAGAGCTACTGACTTGCGAAATGCCACATGACTATTGAATGATGTTTTTATGCTTTGGTTTGCATAATTGCTTATTTCATTTGACATTTGTTTTTCAGCTGTGTTGCAGCATTGGTTTCATAAAATAAAATTAAATGCATTTGCTAATGTGAACACTTTCTGTCAACAGATCTATTAAATAATTATTTTATGATCCACATTCTTTAAAAAAGGAGCAATTGGAAAGGAAAGAACAATAAGAAGGAACTAGTAACAGTAACACGTAATTTTCTTTTCAAGTACATGGTAATATTTCTTTTACAATAAGTTGTTGTGGTGCACCACTTTAATTACATAGACATTAAGATGTGATTATACATTTCCCTTATCTGCATTGTTGTTTTTACTGTAATATTTTTTCTGCTTGAGCTATGTCATGTTTAGATATAAGCTGCTGTTTGCCAGGCATAGTGCTACTGAACTTTAATTTGTGTTACTCTGCTAAGCCAGATTTATTTTTTTGTTGCTGCACATTGGCTCATATTAGTTGTAATGTTGCATTGCTTGGTAATTTAGATTTACTGTAGCTTGCTTTGCAATTTTCCAATTTTTTGGTCATTGCTGTTTGTGTTACTTATTTTGTGCTGCTGCATTGCCTCGTCCCTTAGTTTAGCATCTGAGCTCAGTAGATTTAAGTTAGCTTAAGAGGGGGTAGCCTCTAAGAGAATGAGTTGCGATGAATTGGAAGAAATGCATTGAGAAAACAGGTTTAGGTAGGATTTTCTTGGATATAAATGTTGAGGTAAGAAATGTGTGAACATATAAATACAGAAAGCATGCTTAGATAGAATTTTTTTGGTGGAAACAAAGGATGAAATAAGAGGAAAGATATATGAAGTTTTGGGTTGGACTGCAGTACCAAATGTTACACTGAAAACGAACCCTATCCTTTCCTATTGGTGTTATCCCACTATGTGTAGTTGTTTTCTTCCTGTCTGTGTAGTTTCATAGAATTTTTTCCTCTTTTAATATTAAGCTACATTCACTATGATGAGGAATACTGTTATCCTCAAATATAATTGGCATTAATAATATGTTATTTACTTTGTAAAGATGTTAGACATTATTAATTCTATTTAAATGCTCATGTGTGAAGTTGATGTTTCGCAAGTTATTCTGATCTTCTATGTATGTACTCATGTCATAATTCCTGTAACACTGATGTATATGTCTATTTCTATTCTTTTGTTAAGCCTGTACTACAAATGTTATCTGTATTGTTATGTTCTTTAATGAGGTATTTTGTACCTTTGTAATTGTATTCTCATGTTATAAAATTGTACTTGACACCAGTTCATCAAATTAAGTAACTTGTAAGTTACATTTCACTGCACACGTTTCTGTTGGTCATAGTATATGGACAATATGTGAGAAGTAGGGACTGTTAGTGTTTGCACGTGTGTTACTAATTCAGCAAGGGACTGGATAACAGCATTGCTGGTTCTAAGGACAATTCCAAAAACTTTGTGAGTGCACAAGTGGTGGTTTATGGACTTGCTATATTCTCCACAAGAGTCTTCGATGGTGAATGTGCACCTGCACAATCGCAAGAGATGGCTGCTGGCCTTCTCTACAAGGACTACAGTGGGTCTGCATCTATGATGATCCACCAACGCCATTATTTCTACAAGGACTGCAGTGGGTCTACACCTCTGGTGGCCCACCAATACCACAATCTCTACCAGGACTCCAGTGGGTCTGCTCTGTGATGACCTACCCACCAATATTCTTCAAAACTTCGACTGACTCCGCTGTGGGTTTGCTCCATTGTGACCCATTACCTGTCAGCATGTCAAGAGTCAGCACTGTCTTTCTGTTGGAAGGACAACACTACTTCTTCAAGACTGCATGGAAATCCACTACTTCTGTGTGCAATTTCTTTTACTAGTGAGACTTTGTGAAAAAAAACTCTGCATTTTTACTGTAATGAACAATGTGGACTGTCTTTATGGACTGTGAGAAATTTTTAGCTTTTGACCAACATTGTATCAATAAGTGTGTGCATTTGATTTCTTTGTTATTGTAATTATGAAAAAATTTTTTCAAATCTGTATTGGCCACTGCCCAATCCAATTTGTAAAAATTTTTGTGGGGAGCATGGGGGCTATGTAAGTAGGCTGTTTAGGTTTTTTTATTGGTAACGCCACCTCTGTATGAAAATCACTGGCTGTGCTGTGTGCAGTCTGTGGCTAGTTTGCATTGTTGTCTGCCATTGTAGTGTTGGGCAGCGGCAGCTGGATGTGAACAGCGCGTAGCGTTGCGCAGTTGGAGGTGAGCCGCCAGCAGTGGTGGATGTGGGGAGAGAGATGGCGGAGTTTTGAAATTTGTCATGAACTGCTATATTTATATATGATGATATCAAGGTAAATACATTGTTTGTTCTCTATTAATATCTTTCATTTGCTAACTATCCCTATCAGTAGTTAGTGCCTTCCATAGTTTGAATCTTTTATTTAGCTGGCAGTAGTGGCGCTCGCTGTATTGCAGTAGCTTGAGCAGAGAAGATTTTTGTGAGGTAAGTGATTTGTGAAAGGTATAGTTTAATGTTAGTCAGGGCCATTCTTTTGTAGGGAATTTTGAAAGTCAGATTGCGTTGCACTAACAAAATATTGTGTGTCAGGTTAAGCATAGTCTTGTATAATTGCTCAAAGGGGACGTTTCATAATGTTATCCACCATGCACAGCGACGATGCTATAGACGCTGACAGTGGCGAAGCGAACAAACCTGAAATCATTACATTTTACAGTCTCACAAAGGGACGTGTAACTGTTGTCGACCGTTTGAAATCAGAATATTGTGCTTCAAGAATAATCAACTGCTGGCCTCTTATACTGTTTTTCAGCTTGTTGAACATAGCATCAATAAATGCTCAAATAATATATAAGGTAAACACAAATGACTTAAATCCACAGATAAGATTCATCACATAATTCAGTATGATTCTTGCAAAAGCCCACATGATTAAACGCATGTCGATTCGAAGGACATCACTTCACTTGAAGCAGAAAATAAAATGTGTTGTACACATTTGCTAACTACCAACAGCTAAAGAAGAAAATGAATTAAGAGAAAAACCAAGATGTCACTACTGCCCTGAAAGGAAAAACAGATTCACTTAGCATCGCTGCCATTATTGTTCCAACCCTGTCTGTAAAGAACATACAGCATCGAGTGTTCTTACGTGCCAGGAGTACATGTCATAAGAAGCCATATATTAATCTGAAGAGTAAAAAGGAGTGTGGTTAACCTTAATTCATCACTTGCTATAAATGTTACGAACTGCTGTTCTCACAGGTGTTGTAATCAAAAGAGTTTGTGAAATCTTTGCATGTTCTAATATTTTTAAGTGAAGTAAATTACATATTCCATACCACTTCTACACTAATTCATAAAGCTTTGGTAATAATAATGAAATCATTTATTGTATAAAGGTGACTGTCTGACATAAAACAATAAAAAAGGTGCAAGATCTCATTGTTAGAGAAATCTGAACGCGAGTTATCGCGTGACAAGAATATACTCGAGCGACTGCAGGTTAAACACCAATAAATTGGGCGGAAAATTGTACGGTGGAACACACAAGGAGCCCCAAACACCAAAGACTTGCGTTGACGATATATTCGTCGTCTTTAGCTCTTTGAGTGCTGCACCGGGGCGTGTGGCTGGCTGTGTCAGGCCTGCCCTTGGGGGCGCCTAATCCGTGTACCTGCGCTGGCAGCCACTTCCGCGGACTGCTGTGTATGCCTGAGCTCTCTGCTTGGCCATCCTCGCCCTGGCCTGAGTATTTCTGGAAACACAGGAGATCTGGGTACTTATTCCGTAGCTTTGAATCTGGAGAAGAATTGCTCGACAGACCTAATGTATACTGAAACTGCTTATGCTGCTAACATGTAACTCCCGATCAAAGGTTTTCTTTCATTTGCAGTTAGTTCTTGAGAATCGTCGTAAGTTCTCTGTATACATCTATGTTTTATTTGGCATACTGATACTTAATTATCAGATTCTTGTACACAACTTAAGATGTAAACGCTGTAAAACCCGTAATGACCGAACGTTGATGTTCTTCTGCACTAGCGCAATAATTCGCCCGCAAGCAACCTTCAAGGGAAGCGTGTGGATGCCAAGACACACTTTTGAACGTAAGAACTATACTTTGTGAACATCAACACAATAAATTATCCGCAAGGAAACTTCACAATCATAAATTCAACATTACTGAATTGCTTTTATATAGGATGCAATTATTATTGTGCAGTAGAAATAAACAATGACTTATAATGTTTGTTTAAATATTAGATACGAAAATACTCAAGTTTCTAAACGACCTAATTAAATGTGACCTTTAATTCCTAATGACCTTTTGTGCTTCAGGAATGGGCGAGTGTGTGGAACTGACCAACGTGTGCTGAGACACCCTTTCCAAGTGTAGGCCTAGAATTTTTTCAAAAATCCAGTGTGCTAGAAAAACAGTACAGCAATCCGTTACTGAATATTACTAGAAAATTGTAGCCCGGGTTGCGATAAAAGATATTTATTTAAGCGGTGACTAGTTTGAGGCGAAGCACATTTTCAAACAGCCATGTCAAAAGGGAATGTGACAGCCACATTATAGCTGCTAATAAAACCATAGAATATCGATAGCTATCCATCTTCTATGGTTTCATTAACAGCTATTATGTGTTTGTCACAGTCTGTGTTATACGTGGCGGTTTGAAAATGGGCTTCGCCCAAAACTAGTCTCCGCTTGAGTAAATATCTGTTACCACAGGCTACAATTTTGTAGTAATAATTATGCTAAAATTTTAAGGTTTAACTTCTAACAATGAGTTATGGAAGAATCCATAAATTTGTACTAAGTTTTTATTTTTGCACCTTCTGTACGAACATCTGAAGCATCCAGGCTGTGTTTGTCAACAAAGACTGGATGTTTCACATATTCGAACAAAGGTGTTTGTCAGAAAAGCAATTCATCTGGAGAGGCTCTTCAAGCTCATATAGTTCAGTGTTTTCTCACAGTTATATTTCCCATCCTTCTTTCTCATCCGGGCTTTGGACCGGCAATGGCGAAGTTAAAAATAGTTTTTTAAATTTTTTAAATTATTTTTATTTTTTAAAATTTTTTTTTCAGAAGTAAGGGCTTCATTTTATGTTCCAGTTGTAACAACTTGGCTAAAGGTTATCCTTTGTGTGGTATGTTTCAAAATGAGGGTCAGTGCACAAAGGTACATTTAACGTTTTGCAGTCAGATTTCGTTTCTAGACGCACGTTCTGTTTCGAGCAGACTGCACATCTATTCCATAGTCCCCGTTTCTTGGACTGGTCACTTGGAATGACATGTGGAAAGTGCCTCCCAGTAAAGCGAAGAGGATTCTCGTCATTAGAGCGTCTTCCTTTGCTATCTCTTCTCTGTTCTGTAGCAAATTTTTCCACAAGTTCTCGTACCAGACATTAATAAAAATCTCCTAATGATATTTTGCTCCCTTTCACCGATCTGTGAAGAGTGTGGGCATTCAAAACACAAATATCCACAACATAAACAAACTTTTTGCACCGTTTAACAGATTTACGCACAGATGCAACAGCGCTTAATATCATATCGGAGTGGTCTACTGCCCCCATATTTGCATTGTAATCAACACCACATTGTGGCTTCGTTACTTTTTCGCCAGTCGTCCTGTTTGTCCTTCCTGTATCACGCATTTCTGTAGTGTTGCAGGTAGTCAGAATGAAAACTTCTCTCTCGTCGCATAACTTGATGGCAACCATTGATTCATTTGACATAAACTCAGCTTCTCCTCCGTTCAGTTTCTTTGTTAGCTTCGGAAAGTTGCGCCTGTTTCTACCTACAATACCGCATGCCGCTGTTCTCTGGCTGTAAGGCCAGAGGAACCAGGCTGGACTTGTATATCAATTGTCGACATATAGGAAATGTCCACGTTCAAGGTATGCTTTCATTAGTGTTGCCACAATATCAGGAGATTTTCCCAAACTATGGACTTCAAGTTCTGTTGTTGTCCATGTGTATACAATGAAATTCTAGACGTATACAATCCTAGAGTCGCACAACACAAATGTTTTGATTACAAATCTACTTCGTTTCGAAGGAATGTATTGTTTAAAAGATAAGCGACCTTTGAACAATAATAAGCTTTCAAGAACAGAGTTTTCTGTATGGATAAAATGCACTGCGGAACGCCATACGAACTGTATCAATTATTTTCCTAATTTGAACCAACTGTCATCTCCAGGACTGGACGAGTTGTTACTAAAATGCAACATTCTCAATTTAACATAAAACGGTCATGGGATATAACTTCTCCAAACATTGGAATACTCAGAAATACATCTCTGGACCAATATTCCTTTATTCTCAATTTTTTAACACGAGCCATGAGAGCTAAATACCAATGAAGCTATACATTTCCTCAAAACCTGTATCTTTCCTGGTGGATACTTGAGAAAGAAATAATTCCGACGTATTTGCCATGGTGAAAGTGAAAAATTGGTTCGTGTGAAGTGCTATCAATTTCAACAGATATTCTGATAGAAATAGCATGCAAGAGGGATAGAAGACTTGAATCAGGCGCTAGATGACATTTATATCCTGAAGATGAGTCATAAAATGCATGAAGTCCTGGACTGAAATCACGTTTTTGCCAATCAAATTTCTCATTCTCAATATGGTGTGGCCTTTTATGGATCGATTCGTCTTCACTATCAGAATTTGAAGAAGAACTGTCCTGGCGAGCTGTACTAGGTGAACTACGTGGAGGTGTATTACTACGAGATTCTTCTGATGAACCTTCATCGTCACTACATTCATGAAGATGCCACACTCACTGTCACTGTCACTCCTTGTCAGTATCTCCAGTATCTCTTCGTCAGTGCAACGACGCCGATGTGCCATTTGTCTATGGAACTCAAAAGTGACAGCACCCTATCTAAAAATCCTGATGAAACGGCAGATAGGTAAACGACACCACAGAATCTGAATGCAGAAGATCACACGAACCAGCTAACATGAATGTCGAACAGCAACTGCGAAATCCATACCAGAGTGTTTTGTAGATAGCAGGGACAGAGGAACAGAACAATAAATACGGTGCATCCATCCCAGGGAGTGCAAGGGACACAAGAAATTACGACCGGCTGGAAATCAGCCCTGAGCGGCTATTGACGTCTGCAGGCTCATAGGCAGTGGAACCGGCTGTGGTTAAGCCGTCATTAGAACTCAAGTACCGGCCAGGCCACGCGGCGATTGCCGTCTGCAGGGCCCACTGGAAAGCCCAAACAACTGCCGCAGGCCCTGTGGCAAGGTGGAGCGCCGCGGCATATCACATCTGCAGTAAGTGTTAATAGGAATAAGGACGAGGCGATCTAGCTACAAGATATTCTGATCTCTTTACACCGAAACTTTAATATCATTAACGCTTTTTATGTTGAGGGCTGTCTTAACTTCTTGGATTTACAGGTAAGCAAGAATGGTCAGTGTTCAGAATACGAGATTTTTCGAAAGCCGACCACAGCAGATGTCATTATTGCTGCGAATTTTAATCATTCCTGATTGCAGAAGAAAGCTTTCTTTTGTTCAGTGTCCCACAGGTTAAAACAATTTGCAACTGACCAAGTGGCAACCGACAGGCAGATAGCCACCACAGTGCAGACAGGGACTGCTAATGGATTTAGAGAAAGCAATATTATGGAAATGAGCGAAAAAGTTTTGTCAAAGACAAAGAGACCAGGGTAAAGAACGAGAAGGTTACACATGCTGCTATGACACATGTTTTACCACCCTCTCTGAAGATTAGTAATGAGTTTAAAAAGCATAATGTGGTGGTAGGTTCCAATGCTATTAACAAACTGGGTAAGCTCCTGCAACATGGTATAGGGCAGCCTATTACTGAATGTTTCAATGGGCTGTCTATGAGACTGAGTGTCAACCTTGTGACAGGTCTTACATGGGAAAAATCTTGGTGAGGGTGGGTAGGGGAAGAAGGGGGCAGTTCAGGATGTGATGTACGGAACACGCTTATCCTAGCTGCGGTAGTCCACTAGGATCTCACTTACGTCAGTGCACCCTTCAGCTTCGTGACGTGGAAAAATTTTAAAGAGTCTTCATTATGAGAGTAAAGGTGTTTATTAGATACCTTGGAAGACCTAGAGGTCTTCATATGTAGAAGACCCTTCCATAACCGTTCAGTTCATGAGCATGTAACTGGAACATGAACTTGCTTTTTCATACTTTAGATAATGTCCTCAATACTCATTGGAAGTAAAATTCGTGCACACCCTGCGGCTACTCTTTATAACAACAAATGTCCAGTGACGTTTGTCGCAGTTATGAGTGTATCTATTATGCTGTAATTTTTACATTTGTAACATTCACTGTCATATCTTACGTGGTTTTATGCGTTTTCGCTATATGTTTGTCATTGTTACGAATCTGGATATACAACTTATTTTAAATTTCCTTATGAGACTGGCGTTGTGTTAGCCCAAGTGTCCTCTATCGGCCACAGCGCGCATTAACTGCAGCTCTGGCTCTCGAACAATTGGTTTCTGTCTGTGCGAGTGGGAAGCTATTGCACCTAAAATATAATATGCATTTCTTGATGTACGGCATTTACAACTACTTCTTGAGTACATAAACTTGCCTATGATATGTACATTTTCGCCGACTGTGACAACATTGACTTGTTACAATTTTTGTACATTTGTGAACCAAGCATTTGCGTATACTTGCATTCGAATTGTGGGAAGGGCTTGTAATACCAAATTTTAATTGATGACAGGTCACAAGTTGATGGCTGGTCCCGAAAAATGTTGTGAATCTGGAAATTAAAAAATCTCCAATACAAGTACGTAATTTTTTCAGGATCCAACAAGCAATTTTAGTCACATTTTTATTATATTTTTCATGGTTACCTACAGATGACAGGGAAATCAGTCTTAGATAGAACAAATGATGCTCCTTTTAGCGCCAGTACGAACATTAACTGGCATCCTTCTGCTATGTAGTCTGGTTGGCTTTCCTACGCTCACCCTACTTTCAACCTGATACATTCTGTCAGTATTTTGTGACAGAACTTTCTGTGTGTTATTTCTAATATGGATAGGTTTAACCACTCGCTACATAGTTTCATGAGATTTTAAGAGGATTCCTTATGGTTGATTTGGTTGCTGGGGTTCCCTGCTTGTTAATAGCTAATACTTTCCCGCCAGTTAACTGTTATTTAAGGGACACCAAGTCATATTTTTTGATTTTATATTTGGCATATAGTATTATACAATCCAGGTGTTCTATGAGTATCGCCAGCAGTTTTCTTTCTTTCCGTCATTTACTTAGAAATTTCCCACACTTTCGGTTTTGTCTCTGGTAGCATTTTCTGATATTGTGTTAATAACATTGTATGTATCATTGCTGTTGATAATATCTAGACAGTAGGTATGCAGACGATATTGTACTCCATATGACATGTCGCGAAATTTTAATTTTGATGAAAGTGGTTTTTCACAAGAACTACAAGGGCTCATCTATAAGAGTTATGGATATTTTTTATAAATATCTAGACAAGCTATGTTCTTTTGTGATTCTGATTCTGTACATTTTCTTTGTTTGACAAGATCCATTATAAGCCTGTTATCTCAGAACTATTAGTTTCGATGCTACCCAGTGAGTGTACGTATTCTCCTTTATTGTGCTTTGTGTTCACATGTGGATTTCTTAATGCTGCATAGGGTATTATGTAGGTTACAAGTGCTTTTACTTCTATGCATCATTTTCTATAATGTCAATCTTTGTATACCTTTATATATCCTACGCATATACTTGTTGTTTTTAACATGCAGTGGCTTGGAAATAACGTTAATGACATTCTCAAAATGGTGGTGCAAATAAAATAAGAAAATCTGAAAACATACGGCTGTTTGGTGACTTTAATTTGCCATGTACAATGGACATTGTATTGAAAGCAGGATATAGGGTGTATATCAACAAAAGCAAAACAAGCAGAATAGAATGTGGTGGAATTAATACGGTGATGAAGAGGAAATTAGAATAAGAAACACAACTGTGAAAGTATTAAATGAGTTTTGCTGTTTGGGTAGTAAAGTAATTGATCATCCCCCAAGTTCAGAGGAGGATATAAAATGTAGTCTGGCGTTGGTAAGGAGACCGTTTCTGAAGAAAAGGAATTTGTAAACATCGAATATCGAATTCAGTGTTAAGACGACTTTTCTGAAGGTTATTGTATAGAGTCTAGCGGTGGTTAGTAGACAAACATGGACGATAAACAGTTTACACAATAAGATAATAAAAGTTTTTGAAATGTTTTGCTATAGAAAAACGCCAATGATTACATGGGCAGCCATGTTACTAATGAGGAGGTACTAAGTATCATTGGGGAGAAACGTGACTAGAAGAAGGGACAGGTTGACAAGACACATTATGAGACAGGAAGGAGTCTGATTAGCTATTGGAGGGAAGTGCTAGAGGTAAAGTCGTAGATGGAGAGCAAGCGATGAATACAGTAAGCAGATACATATGGGTGTGAGTTGCAGTAGTGTATCAGGCTATTCTCCGATAAGGAGGCTTACACTGGACAGAGTAGCACCAAGTACTACATGAAAACAGTCTTAGAACTGAAGACCACGACAAAAACCTTGAAGGTCAGTATCTAGAAAATACGTACGTGAAGACGGAAAAAAAGGAGACAATGCACAGAGAAAAATAGGGTTATGAGGGTGGACTGGACATCGTGTTCGGGTACATTAGTACGTAGAGTACGTGTACATGATAGCGAATGTCTCCGGTTCGAGTCCCATTCTGGCACACAGCTTCAATCTTCTATGAAGTCTCAAGATCAGTATCATTAGAAGGATGCAAAATTGACTGTCCTGATTTCACGTGAGCAATGTGTTCATACATTAAATGTGTAGTACTGTTAAATAGCGAGTGTTCGTCGTAGGTTGCTGTTAACATGAATACAACTGAGAGGTGAAATTTCTAATTCTATTGAGCTTACTGCCAAGAATGGTATTTTTGCTGTTTCTTATTTTGTACTGATGCATAGTACAAAAGAAATTTGTTAAGTCTCATCCATCCTTGCATGTTATAGGTTAGGATTTGTATTCAGTTACACATGTGATGGGAAGTCCACTTTCAAGACAAGTACCAGATGCTACATGTTGTAAAAGTCAAGGTCAACTAAGGTAACGATTTTTAGTTAAGTATCTCACTTCATGATATATTTGCGGTAGACAACAAGTAGATGAACAACTGTCCTGATTAAGCTTAGCCTACATTCACACTAATCTCTCACTGGCAAAGTAGTATTCACAAATTCGTTTCCTACCAACGAATTTTAAATGCTGTCTCAATCATATGCATGTTTGGATGGAATCTCGGGAGAGGGTACGGGGAGAAGGAGGAGTGTAAGGTTCAACAAATGTTTATCTAGTGTCAGGTACCCATGTATTCCTATTAAGTGAACAACAAATATTCATGTGCAATATAAAGATCGCTTCTTCTTACTTTTTGCGTGATTTAAGGAAATAGGACCGTAACAAAGAAATATAATACCGGAGTATTTACGTATTTCATTCCTATTCGAGAGATGTAACTGGTAAATTATATTTCTGGTATTATACGACTTTCGTCAAAAAGAATTGTCTAATCTTTTTTCTTTGTTCAAGATGCAACTAGATGAGTTGACAACACATCATTGACGATTCATTTAAGTACTTTCAATATAGTTGCCGCCTATTTTCTTCGTCTGGATCCGGCTATTAACAAAGGCATATATTTCAATATAGTAAACGCTTCGTGCTGCTTCTGAAGCAATTGATCCAAGAATGATTTCACAGAGGCCTTGTCTTCAAAGTGAATTCCACGATGAGCTTCTTTTAGGGCCGATACAATTGGAAGTTTGATCGTCATGCAAAAGAAGAACATCCGCCATAACATACGTTGGGTGAAATCTATGAAGATGTGCTTGACGGTGCTTCAAGGTGGTGGCGTTCTGGTCTGTATTGATTGCACTCCCGAATACTGTAATCGTAACGTCTGTGTCGGTAGCACAGTTTTCACCTTTTTCTCCTTCAATGTATTTCTCTGATGCCATTCCACTTACTCCTCTTCGATTCTGGTTAAAAAATTCAACCAAATTTCGCCATTGGGGAATTTATATCAAGAAATTCCTCTCCATCCAAACGGTAGAGATGCAAGAGTTAAGAGGCAACTCTTTTCCGTGCCTCTTTATCGTGATCGGTTAAAATTCTTGGTACTCAGATTGCGCAGACATTCGAGTATCCCAGTTGTTGAATAATCGTCATCTCCCTGAATTTACTGGGGAAGGTAATGCGAAACAAATCAGCAGCCGGCGACAAACACAAATGATGTCGACTCGCTGAATGTTCTGTGGAAGTCCTAAAGGCACAGAACTGCCGGTCAGCCCGTCATTAGCCAATGGTGTTTGCCCTTCACCTTCGTTACAGATATGAATCCGTCATCTAACATTCTTCATATCAACTGCTGGAACATCGTACACAATCTTCTGTCTTCCATTAATGCAAATGGGGGTTTAACTTTCTGGACTCACAATTCAGTCACAGAATTCTGCCTAATAAGAACATCGATGAAGGTCGTTTCAGAAAGTGACTACAGTAACCGCTTCTGGAGACGGATGTAGTTGCTATGCCAATCGTTCAGAGTAGAAGCATTGAGGAATAGCGACAAATTAAAGTCTCCGTTTACCATACTGTATTTCAGGAGGAGACAGTAAGTGGCATTCCTTTTCGAGTGACCTTTGTACATGACACAAGTTCCATGCCAATAATTTATATCTCATAGCTTAATAGTAAGATATTCTTCTTCCTTTACATAAAAAATAAAATGTTCAGCGAAGAACTCTTCTTGGAACTATACTTGGCGGTGGTGAATGCGACAGTATTCAGTACACAAAAAGTATGTACTATAAAGTCTTGAGTCACCAATAATGTTGTCTTTTATTAACTCACAGAACGCTGTCGGCCCTGTAGGTCCATTATTGTTACTGGTATCCTTTCTCAGAGTCCCTTCACTCGATGTAAGTCACTATTTTATTGTTGTACGTGAAACAGTTCTGTAATCTTCACTAGTCATTGTTCAAGTATGTAAATGAAACAGTGCTATGCTATTGTTGCATGCCGTTAACAACAGATATAGGTTTCTTTGTATCCATCATATAACATGTACATAATTGACAGATGTAAAGAGGTAATTAAAAGATAGGTTTTTAAATTTAACAAAATGACAATGTCAAAGTCCTCAGAGATGCCAATTTGGACTCAGATCACTTTCTATCCAAAATAAAATCAAAAGTTTACCAAGAGCCAATGAGACCAAGAAAACTACCCGTATTGTGAAGTATGATGCAGAGGAACTTAGAACTAGAAAAGATTTTAAGACTACCTTGAGTGAGAAGAACTATCAAGGCTGGGAACACTTGAAAGATATGCTGATTGACAGTTCAAAGGCACCAGTTAACCTGTAGAAGAGGAAGAAACATGCGTGGTAATCGGGAGATGGAGTTAAGTCAATCGAAAAGAGTCGGAAACTCTGGTTGATTGGTGTTCTCATAAGACACCAGAAAATCTAAAGAACTTCCAAGAAGTAAGGAAAACCACTGCCAAAATTATCATAATTCTCAAGAGGAATTATTGCAAGTAATTTTAACTCAAACAGAAGAAGATCTGAAGAACAACACTTCTATAGAATATTCAGAGACCAACTTAAGGAGATAAGATTCTCCAAACATCAAGTTTAAGACTAAAGAAGTATGTCAGTGAATGGAGACATGGAAAACAATCAGATCTTGGCAGAATACTTTGAAGATTGATCAAATGGCTCTAAGCGCTATGCGACTTAACAGCTGAGGTTATCAGTCCCGGAATACTTTGAAGACCTCCTGAATTGTGAAGAGCCATCCGAGACATTAAATTGCAATGAGAAAGAACCAAACCCAGACTTGGAACTGTAAACACCTACAATAAGAAGACTATTCCGATAAATGCAAAACTTGACCATTTCCGACGCACTGATATCAGTCCCGTCGTTTCATTAAATTGCAGGCCACGTCTTTCGGATTTGAGCAGAGACCGTTAACCAGCAACTGTATGTTAAATCGGTGGATTTTCGTTGTTTATACTGCGTGTCAGAACTGTGTTGGGTTCTCGTAAGGCAAAAGATCACAGGTGACGTATTTCAGTCGATGTGATTATATTTCCGCGAAAGTAAGGTGTACAATTCAGCGCTTTTACGCATTTGTTTTCTTGTGGATAAGTTTTTGAGTGTGAAACCTATTCATATGGTAGAGAGGATGTCAGTGTGTACGATTGCAGAAAGTAATTGAGGGTAGTTCTCGGCAATTTATATGCTATGCGCTCATATGTTTCTCAAAAGAAATAAGGGTCAATTGATTGCCGAAACTCAACGTTTTGGCATACAGGTCGGATTCAGATTCTTGCGAAGTCCTCTGAGAACACTCACACAGCAATATGCTTCGAAAATGACGTTCTTGGCCCTTGGAAAGGTCCAGTAACTCCAAACACAGGTAAACCAATAGTTGTAACACAGTTAGTGTTGACATGATAATGAACATAGTACAAGAAACTATCTATTGTCACCCCGAAATGGTTGGTTTATATAAGGGGCAATCAAAACAAGTCCGTCTGAGAGCGTTTCCATTTGAGTGTATATCGAATGTAGCGGGCACCCATGCGGGTATATAAGCAGTCACATGTAGGCAAAGAGATTTGTGTGGCATTCGTGTCTTTCCGAAGTGCATTCGCTAAATGCAAAGACTTCAGTTATATCGATGTTATTACCAAAGCATCGAAACAGAACCCATGTGCTGTTATTCTTTCCTTGGCTCATGTAGGGCGAACACTGGCAGACATGTTTAGAAGAATCTACGACACTGCACCAGTCAACCTCTCCTTACAAGAAGTTCAAACGTCAGTCATTTGCCGATCTTTGATTACTGGGACCATCGCTTGATGATTTAACTGAAACTGATTTGTTCAACACTGGAGGAACGTAACGAGCAACACTGGAGAAATTAAGGCGTAATATTAAGGCGAAAGGTCCGAGAAAACTGTAAGGGGTGTTGTTGCTTAGTAATAACACAAATACAAATACCACAAATGACGTAACTCGAAATTTCGTCAGCTCAAGTGGAGACACACGAGCACCCACCCCATGCGATTACCACTCTTTCGGCCTCTTTAAAAAGATCTTCATGGATCAACGATCGGTGAAGGATGTGCAGTAGGGAGCTACAGACTTCTTCACACATCAGTACAGGGTATTTGCCAGACGGGTATCTTCATCCTGGTGGATCGGTGCGGTGATTGCCTCACTGCCCACATCAGTTTCGACTAATTGGCAAACCGATTATTTACTGTACGGTTTTCTAAAGGAAACTTTTTGATCGCCTCTTATACAGTTAACCACTCATTTTTCATTCCTTTCTGAGCTCTTTTATGAAACGATTTCATATTTCGTACATTAGCTTTCGATACACATTGGCCCACAGTTAGAATACCATCTACAACGTTTCAGTCATGTCTTCGTACACTCGGCTGCTTACTGTCTCATCAAAGTAACATTCGTAGATTAATTTTCCCAAGGAAAATCTTTCAACTCATAGTTGTTTGTGTTTTAACATGCAGCCGTTGCAGCCACTGGTTCTCTCTTCCACCATTCCTTCGGCAAAAAAGGTTACTCTCACGAGTAAACAATAAGAGGTGGCAGGAATCTTCTGAATGTGGCTCATCAAAAAATCTACTCCTGGTGGGATCGCCAATTTTAAGAGTGCCAATAACACCTAAACGGTCGTATCCACATTAACATGCATGTGGGCAACAGGGGTTTCCGGAATTAATAGGAAATGCCGAAGTTCTAGCTAAAATACACTCTTCTGTGGACAACTAATGCTAAATTTTCCGCAGTGTATCGGGAGGAAGGCATTCTTGTATGCATGGATACAGGTTCTGCATCTTTTGCCAGAGGGGGCAGTAAACTGGTGAATGGAAATTTATACAACCCACTGTTGTTAAGTTCTAGGGAATTTTATTTCTTTTGTGGAGTAGCAGGTATCCTAACTCATCCACAGTGGGGAAACAAGACGTTACTGCTCAAAAATCGTTGAGCAATTACTTGCGAAATTCGGCCTCGGTAAATGTTGCTTTATTTTCGTGCATTTGTGGGTATAAACTTCATGTTTTCTGTGTAGCAACTGACCATGGCAATATTTTATAATTGTCCCAAATTGGATGGTAAGGCTGTTTTCTCCCAAATTATATGAGTGTCCTTTGCTGAGTGGCGCCTTGTTGCTCTTGGTTTGTGTAGCCCAAGTTATCGTTAGGTATCCTCAATTTTTATTCTACGTTGTAGATTTTATTAGCAATGAAATATTAAGATATTGACTGACAAGGCCATCTTTTATAAATAGCCGAAATTGGATAGTAAGTCTGTTTTCTCACAAATTATCTGAGTGTCCTTTGTTTAATGGAACCTGATTGCTCCAGGTTTATGTGGTATAAGGTGGCGTTACGTATCTTCAAATTTTAATCCATGTTGAAAACTATATTAACAACGACAATTGAGGTATTGTAATCCCCATGCTTTACAACGAGTTTCATACTATCTTGGAAACTATTTTATTCTGTAAGCAGTGCTCGGGTTCCCACTGTTATGTCATGATATAGATGCAATTTATCATCTAACTACAATAGGGAATATATTGCGTTTTATAGAGCATGTTTACTTCCTTTAAAAATTGTTTTCTGAATGTCTCAGTGATGCATCTGATAGGTAGTTTGATATACTACTTGACATGGTAGGACCGTCTTTCATTTTTTGGGACGAATGCAGTCTTGTATGCTGGATCCACGTTTTGCATCTTCTGCCTGAGGGGGCAGTAAACTGGTGAATGATATTTTATGTTCCACACTATTATTAAGTGTTAGTGAATTTTTTTTTCTTCTGTGGAGTAGTAGATATCCTAACCCATTCACATTGGAGAAATAAAACGTTACTTCCCAAAAGCTGTTGAGCAATTAGTTGTGAAATTCCTCATCAGTAAGTGGTGACTTATTTTTGTGCATTTCTCGGTATAAACTCCGTATTTTCTGTGTAGCAACTGACAATGACGAAATATTATCATTGTCCCAAATATAGTATGTCTGTCTTCTCACAAATAATTTGAGTGCCCTTTGTTGAGTGGGCCCTGATTGCTTTGGGTTTGTGTGTCGTAATTTGGCCATACGTATCTTCAATTTTTACTGTATGATGTATATTTTATTAGCAATGAAAATTAAGATATTGAAAACGTCATGCTTTACAATGATTTCCTTACTAACGTTTAATTTATCAATTAAATACCTGAAATTATATACTGTTATCTTATGGGACCTGTTTACTTCCTTAAAAACGTTATATCCTAAATGTGACACTGATGGATCTGATACTTAGCATGATATACTACCCAACATCGCAAGATCCTCTTTGTGCTGATAATCCTTCATTTTTCGGTGGGAAGGCAGTCTTTTATTCTTGGACACAGGTTTCGCAACTTGTGCCTGAGGGGACAGTAAACAGGGAATGATATTTTATACACAACACTGTTGATAAGTTTTAGGGAATTTTTATTTTTTCTGTGGAGTAGTGGATATGCTAACTCATTCACAGTGGAGAAAGAAAACGTTACTGCTCAAAAATAGTAGAGCAATTACTTGTGAAATACGGTCTCGGTATGTGTTGCTTTAGTTTCTTGCATTTTTGTGTGAAAACACTCAGTTTCCTTTGTACCATCTGACCAGGCCATATTTTATTATTAACTCAAATAGAATGCTAAGTCTGTCTTCACACAAATTATCTGATTATCCTTTGTTTAATGGGGCCTGATTGCTCCAGGTTTGTGTGGTGTAATTTGGCGTTACATATCTTGTTTTCTTAGTATGTTATAGATTTTATTTGCAATGAAAATTAAGATATTGTACTCCTCATGCTTTACAATGAATTTCATAGTATCGTGGAAATTACTTTATTCTCTAAGCAGTGCTCGGATTCCCTCACTTGTGTCTTGATATGGAAGCAATTTGTCACCTAAATACCTCATGTACTATACTGTTTTTATGAGCCCTGTTTACTTCCTTAAACACATTACTTTCTAAATGTCTCAGACATACATCTCATAGGAATCATGATATACTACTTGACATGGCTAGACCCTCTTTGTGCTGTTAATCTCGTTTTTCGAGACGAAGGCAGTCTTGTATACACGGATCTAGGTCTTGCATCTCCTTCCTGAGGGGTCAGTAAACAGGTGAATGATATTTTATATACCTCACAGTTGATAAGTTTTTGGAATTTTTATTTTTTCTGTGGAGTATTATAAATCCTAACGCATTCACAGTGGAGTGAAAAAAGATTCTTGTCAAAAATAGTTGAGCAATTATTTAGGAAATTCCGGCTGGGTAAGTTGTACCTCATGTTCGTGCATTTGTAGGTATAAAATCCCCGTTTTCTGTATAGCAACTGATCATGCCAATATTTTATAATTGTCCCATATTGGACGGTAGGTCTGTTTACTCACAAATTATCATAGGGTGCTTCGTTGAGTGGGCCCTGACGGCTCCGGGTTTTTGTGGCGTAATTTGGCATTAGATATCTTCGATTTCTATTGCACATTGCATATTCTATTAGCGATCAAAGTTAAGATATTGTAATTCTCATGCTTTACAATGAATTTCATACTATCGTAGAAACTATTTTATTGTGTAAGCAGTGCTTGAGTTCACCCTCTTGTGTCATGATATTGAAGCAATTTATCATCTATACACCTCAGGTAATATACTGTTTTTATGGAGACTGTTTACTTTTTTACAAACATTCTTTTCTGAATGTCTCATAGATCTATCTGATGGGAAGAATGATATACTACTCAACATGACAGGACCCTCTTTGTGCTGATAATCTTTCATTTTTCGGGAAGAAGACAGCCTTGTATGCTGGGACTCAGGTTTTGCATCTTCTGCCTGAGGGGGGCAGTAAACTGGTGAATAATATTTTAAATACCACACTGTTGTTAAGTTTTATGGAATTTTTTTCCTTCTGTGGAGTAGTAGATATCATAACTCATTCACAGTGGAGAAAGAAAACGTGACTTTTCAAAAATAGTGAGGCAATTATTTGTGAAATTCAGCATGGGTAAGTGGTACTTTATTTTCCTGCAGTTGTGTATATAAACTACCTGTTATCAGTGTAGCAACTGAACTTGGCGATATTTTATAATTTTTCCAAATTGGATGGTAGGTCTATTCCCTCACAAATTACCTGAGTGTCTTTTGTTGTGTGGGGCCTGATTCCCCTAAGTTTGTGTGGCGTAAGTTGGCGTTACGTATCTTCAATTTTTATTGTATGTTGTAGATTTTATTAGCAATGATAAGTAAGATATTACAATCCTCAAGCTTTACAATGAATTTAATACTGTTGTGGAAACTATTTTATTGTGTAAGCAGCGCTTGATTCCCTCTCATGCGTAATGATATTGAAGAAATTTATCATCTAAACACCTTAGGTAATATACTGTTTTTTATGTAGCCTTTTTACTTCCTTTAAAACAATATTTTCTTAATGTGTTATAGATACGTCTGATAGGAAACATGATATATTACTCAACATGGGAGGACCCTCTTCGTGCTGATAATCACTCATTTTTCGGGAAGAAGGCAGTCTTGTATACTTGGACACAGGTTTTTCATTTTTTGCCTGAAGGGGCAGTAAAGTGGTGAATGATATCTTATATACATCACTGTTATTAAGTTTTATAGACATTTTTTTCTTTTGTGGAGTAGGAAACTTCCTAACTCATTCACAGTGGAGAAAGAAAACGTTACTTCTCCAATATTGTGGAGCAATTATTTTGAAAATCGGCCTGGTTCAGTGGTGCTTTACTCTTGTGCAGTTGTGTGTGTATAAACTACCTCTTATCTGTGTGGCAACTGACAATGGCAACATTTTATTATTGCACCATATTGGATGGAAGGTCTGTTTTTTCACATATTATCTGAGTGTCCATATTTGCGTTAGTCCTTATTGCTCTGGGCGTGTGTTGCGTAAGTTGGTGTTACGTATCTTCAACTTTTATTGAATATCTTCGATTATATTAGCAATAAAATTAAGATATTGTAATCCCCCTGCCTTACAATGAACTTCATAATATCATGGAAACTATTTCATTGTGTAAGCAGCGCTCGAGTTCCCTCAGTTGCGTCATGACATAGGAGCAAATAATCATCTAAATACCTCAGGTAATATACTGTATTTTTATGGATCCTGTTTACTTACTTAAAAACATTATTTTCTGAATGTCTCAAGGATACTTCTGATAGGAAGCATGGTATCCTTTTCGACATGGCAGGACCATATTTGTGGTGAAATTCTTTAATTTTTCGTAAAATTGGTGGTCTTGTATGTTTGGACCCAGGTTTCGCATCTTCTGCTTGAGGGAGCAGTAGACTGGTGAATGATATTTTATATACCACTCTTTTGTTAAGTTTTATTGAATTTCCCTTTTTTCTGTGGAGTAGTAGGTATCCTAACTCAGTGGAGAAAGAAAACGTTATTTCTCAAAAATAGTGAGCTATTATTTGTGAAATTCGGCCTCAGTAACTGGTGGTTTATTTACCTGCATTTGTAAGTATAAACTTCCTGTTATCCGTGTAGCAACAGATCATGGCAATATCTTATAATTTTGCCAATTGGATGGTATGTCTGTTTTCTCACAAATTATCTGAGTGTCCTTTGTTGAGTGGCGACTTGTTGCTACATGTTTGAGTCGTGTAAGTTGGCGTTACTTATCTTCAATTTCGATTGTACATTGTAGATTTTATTAGCAATGGAAAATTGAGATATTGTAATCCTCAAGCTACAAAATGAATTTCATACTATCGTGTACGCAGCGACCGAGTTCCTTCTCTTGTTTCATGATATAGAAGCAATTTATCAAGTAAATACCTCAGGTAATAATCTGTTTTTTTTTTAAGCCGGATTACTTTTATACAAACATTTGTTTTCTGAATATCTCATAGATGCGTTTGTTAGGAAGCATGATATACTAGTCGACATGGCAGGACCCTCTTTGTATTGAGAATCTTTCATTTTTTGGGAAGAGGACAGTCTTATATGCCTCAGTAAGTGGTGCTTTATTTTCGTTCATTTGTGTGTATAAACTCCCTGATTCCTGACATAGGCAATATTTTATATATATTTGACACAGGTTTTGCATCTTCTGCCTGAAGGGGTAGTAAACTGGTGTATGATATCGGATATACCAAACTGTTAATAAGTTTTAGGAAATTTTATTTCTTCTATGGAGTAGCAGATATCATAACTCGTTCACATTGGACCCAGAAAACGTTACTTCTCAAAAATAGTTGAGGAATTATTTGTTAAACTCGGTCTCCATAAGTGGTGATTTATTTTCGTTCATTTGTGTGTATAAACTTCCTGTTTTCTGTGTAGCAACTGAGCATGATACTATTTTATAATTGTCCCAAATTGGATGGTAATTCTGTTCTTTCACAACTTATCTGAGTGTCCTTTGTTGGGGGGGGGGGGGTGGGAGGCTCCTTGCACCGATTTTGAGTGGCGTAAGATGCCATAACATATCGTCAATTCTTATTGCATGTTGTACATTTTAATAGTAATAAAAATTAATATAAAGTAATCGTGATGCAATACACCGAATTTCATACTACCGTGGAAACTTGATGTGTATGCAGTGTTCGAGTTCCCTATCTTGTGTCATGATATCAAAGCAATTTTTCGTCTATGTACTTCAGATAAAATACTTTGTTTTAGGGAGCCGGTTTAAACCCTTAAAAATATTATTTTCTGAACGTCTCAGTGTTACATCTAATAGGAAGCAAGATATACTACTCGACATGGCAGGACACTCTTCATGCTGATAATCTTGCATTTTACAGGAAGAAGGCAATCTTGTGTGCTTCGACACAGGTTTTTATTCTTCTACCTGAGGGGCAATAAACTGGTGAACGAGATATTTTATACCACACTGTTGGTAAGTTTTAGGAATTTTAATTTCTTCTGTGGAGTAGTAGATATCCTAACTTATTTACAATGGACAGAGAAAACGTTACTTTTTAAATATAGTTATAGGAGTCGCTTTTCTTTCGTGTATTTGTGTGTATAATCTCCCGGTTTTCTTTGTAGCAACTGACCATGCCAATATTTTATAATTGTCCTCAATTGTTATGGTAATTATGTCTTCTCACAAATTATCTGGGTGTCCTGTGTTGAGTGGCGCCTGGTTGCTCCAGGTTTGTGTGCGTATGTTGGCGTTACGTATCTTGAATTTTTATTGTATGTTGTAGATTTTATTAGCAATCAACGGTTTTTTTGAAACCTGTTTAGTTCCTTAAAGCACTATGCCTGAGTGTCTCAGAGATACATCTGATACTACTCGACATAAACGGACCCTCTTTAGGCTGATAATATTTCATTTTTCATGAGAAAGACAATCTTGTATGCTTGGACACAGGTTTTGCATCTTCTGTCTGGTGGGGCAGTAAAATGGTGGATGAATTTTATATGCCACAATGTTGTTAAGTTTGAGGGAATTTTATTTCTTCTGTCTAGTAGTACTTATCCTAACTCATTCACAGTGGAGAAAAGAAAACGTTATTTCTCGAAAATAGTTGAGCAATTATTTGTGAAATTCAGCCATGGTAGGTGGTGCTTTCTTTTCGTTCATTTGTGTGTATAAACTCCCTATTTTCTGTGTATTAACTGACCATAATACTATTTTATAATTTTCCCAAAGCTAATGGTAAACCTGTTTTCTCACGAAGTATCTGTGTGTCCTTTTTTGAGTCAGGCCTTATTGCACCGAGATTCTGTGTCGTAAGTTGATGTTATGTATCCTCAATTTTTATCGTATGATGTAGATTTAATTAGCAATGAAAATTTTGATATTGAAATCCTCATGGTATACAATGAATTTACTACTGTCATGGAAGCTATTTTATTGTTTAAGCATCATTCGACATACCTCTCTTGTGTAAGCTTGTAGATATCCTAACTCATTCACAGTGCCGGAAGAAATCGTTAGTTCTGAAAAATAGTTTAGTACTTATTTCTGAAAATCAACCTCAGTAAGTGGTGCTTTATTTTCGTTCATTTGTGTATAAACTCCCTGTTTCCTCTGTAGCCACTGACATAGGCAATATTTCGTAATTTTCCTAAATTAGACGGAAAGTCTGTTTCCACACAAATTTTTTGTGTGTCGTCTGTTGAGTGAGGCCTGATTGCTTTGGGTTTCTGTGGAGTTACGTACCTTCAATTTTTATTGTATGTTGTAGATTTTATTAGCAATGAAAACTCAGATATTGTAATCCTCAAGATTTGCAATGAATTTTATACTATCGTTTAACTATTTTATTGAGTAAGCGGCACTCTAGTTACCTCTCTTGTTTCATGAAATAGAAGGAATTTATCATTTAAATGACTCATCTAGAATAACGTTTGTGTGGTTTTACTTTTTGATTCCGTATCTTTAATTTTCAATGTACAATGTAAATTTTATTTGCAATGAATATTAAGATACTGTAATTCTCATGCTATACAATGAATTTCATACTATCATGGAAACTATTTTATTGTGTAATCAGCGCTCGAGTTCAATCTCTCAATTAACTATCAATTATAAAATAGTATCATGGTCAGTTAATACACAGAAAATAGGAAGTTTATACACAAATGAACGAATAGAAAGCACAACCTAACAGGGCTGAATTTCGCACATAATTAATCAACTATTTTCGAGAAGTAACGTTTTCTTCCTCCTCTGTAAATGAGTTAGGATAAGTACTACTAGACAGAAGAAATAAAATTCCCTCAAACCTAACTACAGTGTGGTATATAAAATATCATCCACGAGTTTACTGCCCCTCCAGACAGAAGATGCAAAACCTGTGTCCAAGCACACAAGACTGTCTCCCTCAAAAGAAATGAAACATTGTCAGCCTAAAGAGGGTCCTTTCATATCGTGTAGTATATCATGATTCCTATCAGACGTATCTCTGAGATACTCAGGCATAGTGCTTTAAGGAACGAAACAGGTCTAAAAAAATAGTACATTACCTGAGGTATTTAGATGATTAATTGCTTCTGTATCACGAAACAAGAGAGGCAATTCAAGCACTGTTTACACAACAAAAGACTTATCCCGATAGTATGAATATCAAAGTATACCATGAGGATTACAATGTCAGAATTTTGATAGTTAATCAAATCTACAGCATACAATGGAAACTCAAGATACGTAATGCCAACTTATGCACACAAACCTAGAGCAACCAGGCGCCACTCAGCACAGGACACCAAGATAATTTGTGAGAAAACATAATTACCATAACATTTGGGGACAACTATAAAATATAGCCGTGGTCAGTTGTTACAAAGAAAACCGCGAGTTCATATACACAAATACACCAAAGTAAAGCAACACATATTGACAACGAATTTCCTAAATAATTACTCGACTATTTTTGAGAAGTAATGTTTTCTGTGTCCATTGTGAATAAGTTAGGATATCTACTACTCCACAGAAGAAATTAAATTCCCTAAAACTTAACAACAGTGTGGTATAAAATATCTCAGTGACCTGTTTATTGCCTCTCAGGTGGAAAAATAAAAACCTGTGTCGAAGCACACAAGATTGCCTTCTTCCCGTAAAATGCAAGATTATCAGCATGAAGAGTGTCCTGCCATGCCGAGTAGTATATCTTGCTTCCTATTATATGTAACTCTGAGATGTTAAAAAATAATATTTTTAGGGGTGTAAAACGGCTCCCTAAAAAAAAGTGTTTTACCTGAGGTACATAGACGAAAAATTGCTTCGACATCATGACACAAAATAGGGAACTCGAACTCTGCACACACAAAAAGTTTCCAAGATAGTATGAAATTCGGTGTATTGCATCACAATTACTTTATATTAATTTTTATTTCTATTAAAATGTACAACATGCAATAAGAATTGACGATATGTTATGCCACGATATGATATGCCACTTACGTCACTCAAAATCGGTGCGAGCAGTCCCCAACCCAACAACGGACACTCAGATAAGTTGGGACAATTATAAAATAGTATCATGCTCAGCTGCTACACAGGAAACAGGAAGTTCATAGACACAAATAAACGAAAATAAATCACCACTTACCAAGACCGAGTTTAACAAATAATTGCTCAACTATTTTTGAGAAGTAACGTTTTCCGGGTCCACTGTGAACGAGTTAGGATATCTGCTACTCCATAGAAGAAATAAAATTTCCTAAAACTTATTAACAGTTTGGTATATCTGATATCATACACCAGTTTACTACCCCTTCAGGCAGAAGATGCAAAACCTGTGTCAAAGCCCACAAGACTGCCTTCTTCCAGAAAAATGAAGATTGTCAGCACAAAGAGGGCCCTGCCATGTCGAGTAGTATATCATGCTTCCTATCATTGTGTCTCTGAGACATTCAGAAAATAATGTATTTATGGAAGTAAATATGCTCCATAATAAACAGTACATCACCTGAGGTATTTAGATGATAAACTGTTTCTATATCATGACACAAGAGAAGGAGCTCGAGCGCTGATTACACAATAAAATAGTTTCCATTATAGTATGAAATTCATTGTATAGCAATGGAATTACAGTATCTTAATTTTCATTGCAAATAAAATCTACAATGTACAGTGAAAATTAAAGATACGGAATCAAAAATTAAACCACACAAACATTATTCTACGTGAGGTATTTAAATGATGAATTCCTTCTATATAATGAAACAAGAGAGGGAACTCGAGCGCTGCTTACTCAATAATATAGTTAAACGATAGTATAAAATTCATTGTAAATCTTGAGGATTACAATATCTTAATTTTCTTTGCTAATAAAATCTACAACATACAATAAAAATTAAAGGTACATAATTCCACACAAACCCAAAGCAATCGGGCCTCACTCAATAGAGGACACGTAGATAATTTATGTGAAAACAGACTTTTAGTCTAATTTGGGACAATTATAAAATATTGCCTATGTCAGTTGCTACACAGGAATCAGGGAGTTAATGGTAAACCTGTTTTCTGATGAGGTATCTGTGTGTCCTTTTTTGAGTTAGGCCTTACTGCACCGAGATTTTGTGGTGTAAGTTGATGTTATGTATCCTCAATTTTTATTGTGTGATGTAGATTTAATTAGCAATGAAAATTTTGATATTGAAATCCTCATGGTATACAATGAATTTAATACTGCCATGAAAGCTATTTTATTGTTTAATCATCATCTGAATTACCTCTCTTGTGTCATGATATAGAAGCAAATTTTTATCTAAATACCTCAAGTAAAGTACTGTGTTTTATGGAGTTTTTCTTACGTCCTTAAAACATTATCTTCTGAATGTCTTAGTGATACAGCTGATAGCATGATATACTACTCAACGTGGCAGGACCCTCTTTCTGCTGATAAACTTTCATTTTTCGGGAAGAATGTAATCTCGTATACTTCGACACAGGTTCTGCATCTTCTGCCAGGTTCAGTAAACTGATGAATGATATTTTATGTGCCACACTGTTGTTAAATTTTTGGGAATATTATTTCTTCTGTGGAGTAGTAGACATCCTAATGCATTGACAATGGACACAGAAAACGTAACTTCTCAATAATAGTTGAGCAATTACTTGTGAAATTCGTTCTTGGTATGTGTTGCTTTATTATCGTGTATTTGTGTATATAAACGCCCTGTTTTCTGTGTTGTAACTTCCCTTGACAGTATTTTATATTTGTCCCAAATTGGATGGTAATAGTCTTTGTCACTAATTATCTCAAGAGTCCTTTAATGTGTGCACCCTGACTGCCCCGGGTTTGGGTGGCGTAAGTTGGCGTAACATATCTTCAATATTTATTGCAAGTTGTAGATTTTATTAGCAATGATAATTAACATTTTGTAATCCTCAAGCTATACAATGAATTTCATACTATTGCGGAAACTATTTTGTTTTGTTACCAGCGCTCGAGTTCTCTCTATTGTGTCATGATGTAGAAGCAATTTATCATCTAAATACCTCAACTAAAATACAGATTTTTATGGAGCCAGTTTACTTCCTTATAAATATTATTTCCTGAATGTCTCAGAGATACATCTAATTGGAAGCATGATATACTACTCGACATGAAAGGACCCTCTTTGTGCTGATAATCTTTCATTTTTCCGGTAGAAGGCAGTCTTGTATGCTTGGACACTGGTTTTTCATCTTCTGCCTGAGGGGGCTGTAAACTGGTGAATGATATTTTATATACCACAGTTATTAAGTTTTAGGCAATTTTACTTCTTCTGTAAGATAGTGGATATCCTAACTCATTCACAGTGCAGGAAGAAAACGTTAGTTCTGAAAAATAGTTTAGCAATTATTCGTGAAAATCAACCTCGGTAGGTGGTGCTTCACTTTCGTGCATTTGTGCGTATCAACTGTTTTCTGTATAGCAACTGACCTACGCAATATTTAATAATTGTCCCAAATTTGATAGTACTTTCGGTTTCTCACAAATTATCTGAGTTACTTTTCTTGAGTTGGGCCTGATTGTCCAGGTTTGTGTAGCGTAAGTTGGTGTTACATTTCTATTATTATTGTACGTTGTAGATTTTATTAGCAATCAAAATTCAGATATAGTAATCCTCATGCTATACAATAAATTTCATACTACTGTAGAAACTATTATATTCTGTGTGCGCCGTTTGAGTTCCCTTACCTGTGTCTTTATTCAGAAGTATCCTATTACCTAAATAACTTAGGTAAAATACTGTGTTTTATGGAGCAAGTGTACGTGATTAAAATTATTATTTTCTGCATGTCTCAGAGATACATTTAATAGGAAGCATGACATACTGCTCGACATGGCAGGACCCTCTTTGTGCTGATAATCTTTCATTATTCGGGAAGGAGGCAGTCTTGTATGCTTGGACACAGGCTTTGCATCTTCTGCCTGAGGCCAGTAAAGTGGTTGTAGGGAATATTATTTCTTCTGTGGGAAAGTATATATTTGAACTCTTTCACAGTGGAAACAGAAAACGTTACTTCTCAAAAAGAGTTGAACAATTATTTCTGAAATTCGTTCTCAGTAAGTGTTGTTTTATTTTCGTGTATTTGTGTGTATAAACTCTCTGGCTTCTGTGTAGCAACTGACCATGACAATAATTTAGATTTGTCCCAAATGGGATGGTAATTCTGCTTTATAACAAATTATCTGAGTGTCCTTTGGTGAGTGGAGCATGATTGCTCAGGGTTTGTGTGGCGTAAGTCGACAATATGTATCTTCAATTATTATTGTACGTTGTAGATTTTATTAGCAATCAAAATTCTGATGTTTTAATCCTAATTCTATTGTGGAAACTATTTTATTGTGTTAACAGCTCTCGAGTACTCTCTCTAGTGTCATGATATAGAAGCAACTTATTATCTAAATACATCAGGTAAAATACAGCTTTTTATGGAGCCAGTTTACTTCCTGAAAAACATTATTTTCTGAATGTCTCAGAGATACATCCGATAGGAAGCATGATATACTACTCGACATGGCAGGGCCCTGTTTGTGCTGATGTTCTTTAATTTTTCTGGATGGAGGCAGTCTTGTATGCTTGGACACAGGTATTGCATGTTCTACCTGAGGGTATATTTTATATATCACACAGTTGTTAAGTTTTAGGGGATTTTACTTCTTCTGTGGAGTTGTAGATTTCCTAACTCATTCACAGTAGAGAAAGCAAACGTTACTTCTCAAAAATAGTTGAGCTATTATTTGTGAAATTTGGAATCAGTAACTGGTGCTTTATTTTCATTCATTTGTGTGTATGAACACATTTTTTCCTTTGTAGCTACTGACCGTGGCAATATTTTATAATTGTCATAAATTGGATGGTAATTCTGTTTTCTCACAAATTAACTGTTGTCCTTGGTTGAGTGGGGCCTGATTGCTCCGAGTTTGAGTTTCTTAAGTTGCCATAACGATTCTTCAATTTTTATTGAATGTTGTGGATATTATTAGCAATAAAAATTAAGATATAGTAATCCTTATGCAACACAACGAATTTCATACTACCGTTGAAACCATTTTTTTGTGTATGCGGAGTACGAATTCCTTCTCTTGTGTCATGACACAGAAACAGTTTATTATTTATATACCTCAGGTAAAATCCTGTGTTTAATGGAGCCAGTTTAAATTCTTAAAAACATTACTTTCTGTATGTCTCAGAGATACATCTAAAAGGAAACGTAATATACTACTCCCCATGGCAGGACACTCTTTGTGCTGGTAATCTTGCATGTTTTGGGAAGAAGGCACTCGTGCGTGCTTGGACACAGGTCATGCATCTTCTGCATGAGGGGCAGTAAACTGGTGAATGAGATATTTTATACCACACTGTTGTTAAGTTTTACGGAATTTTATTTCTTCTGTGGAGTAGTAGATATCCAAACTCATTCACAGTGCACACAGAAAACGTTACTTCTGAAACAATGTTGAGCAATTGTTTGTGAAATTCGTAAGTTTTGCTTTATTTTTGGTCATTTGTGCGTATAAACTCCCTGTTTCAATTGTAGCAACTGACCATGGGCATATTTTATAATTGTCCCAAACTGGATGGTAATTCTGTTCTCCCACAAATTATCTCAGTGTCCTTTGTTAAGTGGGGACTCTTTCCTTTGGGTTTGTGTGTCGTATGTTTGCATAACGCGTGTTCTACTGTTTATTGTAAGTTGTAGATTTTATTAGCAATGAAACGTAACATATTGTAGGCCCCATGTTATAAAATGAATTTAATACTATAGTGGAAACTATATTATTGTTTAAGCAGGGCTCAACTACCCTCTCTTGCATTAAGATACAGAAGCACTTTATCATCTAATTATTTCAGGTAATGCACTGTTTTTTATGGAGCCTGTTTCCTTCCATAAACATTCTTTTCTAAATGTCTCAGAGATACATCTGATAGAAAGCATGACATACTACTCGACATGAAAGGACTCTCTTTGTGCTGATATTTTATTCACCACCTTGCTGTTAAGATTGAGGGAATTTTATTTCTTCTGTCTAGTAGTAGATATCCTAACTCATTCGCAGTGAAGAAAGAAAACGTTACTTCTCGAAATTAGTTGAGAAATTATTTGTGAAATTCAGCCTCGGTAGATAGTACATTATTTCCTTGAATTTGTGTGCATAAACTCCTTATTTTCTGTGTAGCTACTGGGCATGGTACTATTTTATGATTGTCCCAAAGTGGATGGTAGGCCTGTTTTCTCACAAAGTATCTCTGTGTCGTTTGATGAGTCAGGCCATATTGCACTGGTTTAGTGTGGCGTAAGTTGGCGTTATGTATCGTCAATTTTTATTGTATGACGTAGATTTTATTAGCAATGAAAATTTTGATATTGTAATCCTCATGCTATACAATGAATTTCATACTATCATGGAAACTATTTTATTGATAAAGCAGCGTTCGAGTTCCCCCACTTGTGTCATGATGCTGAAGCAATTAATCATCTAAATACCTCAAGTAAAATACTGTTTCTTATAGAGCCTGTTTACTTCCTTAAAAACATTATTTTATGATTGTCTCAGAGATACACCTGATCGGAAGCATGATATACTACTCTATGCGGCAGGACCCTGTTCGTACTGATAAATTTCATTTTTGGGGAAAAAGGCAATCTTGTAAGCTTGACACAGATTTTGGATCTTCTGCCTGAGGGGGCAGTAAACTGGTGAATGATGTTTTACATGCCACCCTGTTGCAATGTTTTAGGGAATTTTATATCTTCTGTGGAGTAGTAGATATCGTAAGTCATTCACACTGGAGAAAGAAAATGTTACTTCTCAAAAATAGCTGAGCAATTGTTTGAGAAATTCGGCTTTGGTAAGTGGTACTTTATTTTCGTACATTTATTTGTATAAAGTACCTGTTTTCTGTGTAGCAACTGACAATGCAATATTTTATATTCGTCCCAAATTGGTTGGTAATTCTGCTTTCTCACAAATTATCTGAGTGTCCTCTGTTTTGTTGGGCCTGATTGCTCGGTTTCTGAGGCATTGACTGGCGTTTCGTAAATTCAATTTTTATTTATGTTGAACATTCTATAAGCAATGAAAATTAAGATATTGTAATCCTCATGCTATACAATGAATTTCAGACTATGATGGAAACTACTTTATTGTGTAAGCAGCTCTTGAGTCTCCTCCCTTGCGTCATGATATAGAAGCAATTTATCATCTACATACCTCTGGTTATGTACAGTCTTTCATGGAGCCTGTTTACTTGGTTAAAAACTATATGTACTAAATGTATGAAAGATACATCTGATAGGAAGCATGATATACTACTCGACATTGCAGGAGCCACTTTGCGCTGAAAATCTTTCATTATTCGGGAAGAAGGCAGTCTTGTATGCCTGGACACAGGTTTTGCATCTTCTGAATGAGTGGGCAGCAAACTGGTGAATGATATATTAATACCACCCTGTAGTTAAGTTTTAGGGAATTTTATTTCTTCTGTGGAGTAGTAGATATCGTAACTCATTCACAGTGGTGACAGAATACGTTACTTCTCTAAAATAGTTCAACAAATATTTATGAAATTCGTCGTCGGTAAGCGGTGCTTCATTTTCGTTCATTTGTGTCTTTTCTGTGTAGCAACAGACCAGGGAAATATTTTATAACTGTCCAAATTTGGTTGGAGAGTCTAATTTCTCACATTTTATCTGAGTTTCCTTCGTTAAATGGGCCGGATTGCTTTGGGTTTGTGTGCCATTAGTTGGAGTTACCAATTTTCAAATTTTTTTGTATGTTGTAGATTTTATTAGCGTTGAAAGTTAAGATACATTTATCCTCATACAATACAATGAATTTCATAATATCATGGAAACTACTTTATTGCGTAAGCAGCACTCGAGTTCCCTCTCTTGTGTCATGATATAGAAGCAATTTGTCATCAAAATATCTCAGGTACTATACAGTACTTATGGAGCCTGTTTACTTCCTTAAAACCGTTGTTCTCTGAATGTTTAGACATACATCTGAAAGGAAACATGATATAGTATTCTACATTTTGGGACACACTTTGTGCTGATAACGATTAATTTTTTGGGCAGAAGGCAGTCTTGTATTCTTGTACACAGGTCCTGCATCATCTGTCTGACGGGTTAGTAAACTGGTGCATGATATTTTATATACAACACTGTCGTTATGTTTTAAGGAATTTTATTTCTTCTGTGGACTAGTTTCTTCTCAAAAAAAGTTGAGCAGCTTTTTGTGAAATTCGGATTGTTAAGTCATGCATTATTTTCGTTTATTTGTGGTAAATACTCCATGTTTTCTGTGTAGCAACTGGCCATCATCTGTATATTTTGTAATTCTCATAAAGTGGATGGTAAGTCTGTTTTCTCACAAATGATTTGAGTGTCCTTTGTTGAGTTGGGACTGACTGCTCTGGGTTTGTGTGGTGTAAGTTGGAGATGCATATCGTCAATTTTTATTGTATGTTGTAGATTTGATTAGCAATGAAACTTAAGATATTCTAATCCTCAAGGTATACAATGATTATTCTACCATCTTGGAAACAATTTTATTGTGTAAGCAACACTTGAGTTCGCTCTGTTGTGTCATGATATACAAGCAATTTTTCATGTAAATGACTCAGATACTATACTGTTTTATGGAGCCAGTTTACTTCCTTAAAATTATTATTTCTGAATGTCTCAGAGATTCATCTGCTAGGAAGCATGATATACTACTGGACATGACAGGACTCTCTTTGTGCAGATAATCTTTAATTTTTTGGGAAGAATTCAATCTTGTATGTTTTTACGCAGGTTTTGCATCTTCTGCCTGACGGGGCAGTAAACTGGTGAATGATGTTTCATATACCACACTGTTGTTAAGTTTTAGGGAATTTTATTTCATCTGTGGACTAGTAGATTTCCTAACTCATTCACATTGGAAACAGAAAACGTTCCTTCTCAGAAATACTTTAGCAATTATTTGTGAAAGTTGGCCTGGGCAAAAGCTGCTTTATTTACTTGCATTTGTGTGTATAAACCCCATGTTTTTCAGTGTAGCAAGTGATCATGCCTATATTTTATAGTAGTCCCAAATTGGATGGTAGGTCTGTTTTGTCACAATTTATCTGAGTGTCCTTTGTTAGATGGGATTGATTGCTCCAGGTTTGTGTGGCGTAGGTTGGCGTTATGTATCTTCAATATTTATTGTACATTGTAGATTTTATTAGCAATGAAAATTAAGATATTGTAATCCTTATGGTATACATGAATTTCATACTATATTGGAAAATATTTTATTGTGGAAGCCGCGCTCGAGTTGCCTTTCAGGTTTCATGATATAGAAGTAATTTATCATCTATATACCTCAGTTACTATACTGTTTTTTATGGAGTCTGTTTAATTCCTTAAAAACATTATTTTCTGAGAGTTTCAGAGATACATCTGATAGGAAGCATGATATACACCTCGACGTGGCAGGACCCTCTTTGTGCTGATAATCTTTCATTTTTTGGGAAAAAATAAGTCTTGTATGCTTGGACACAGGTTTTGCATAATCTGCCTGAGTGAGGCAGTAAACTGGCAAATAATATTTTATGTACCACACTGTTGTTAAGTTTTAGGGAATATTATTTGTTTTGTGCAGCTGTAGATATCCCAACTCAATCACAGTGGAGAAAGGAAACGTTACTTCCCAAAAATAATTTGCTATTATTTGTGAAATTCGACCTCAGTAAGTGGTGCTTTGTTTTCTGGCGTTTGTATGTATAAACTCCGTTTTCTGTGTAGCAACTGACCATGGTAATATTTTATAATTGTCCGAAATTGGATGGTAAGTTTGTTGTGTCACAAATTATCTGAGTGTCCTTTGTTGAGTGGGGCCTGATTGTTCGGGGTTTGTGTGGCGTAAGTTGGCGATACATATCTTCAGTTTTTATTATATGTTGTAGATTTTATTAGCAATGAAAATTAAGATATTGTAATCCTCGTGTTATATAATGAATTTCATTCTATCACGGAAACTATTTTATTGTGTAAGAAGCGTTTGAATTCCCCATCTTGTGTCATGATATAGAAGCAATTTATCATCTACATACATCAGGTAAAATCTTATTTTTTATGGAGCCTGTTTACTCCCTTAAAAACATTATTTTCTGAATGTCTCACAGATACATCTGATAGGAAGCATGATATACTACTCGACATGGCAGGACTGTCTTTGTGCTGATAATCTTTCATATTGAAAGTAATCTGATTTTGCGACTATATCACTTACAAATGATGGTAACTTCTGATTTTTCTGAGACAGATACCCTTCTATGTTTTACTACTTTTTAAAAAAAGTTTGCTCAGTCTCTGATTTTGTTCCAACTGCAGTACATATGTTTCTCCAAATGTGCTAGCTGTTTATGGAGTTGGTATTTTTCCAATTCTACCCTTTAGATTTCCCATAAAGTATATTTGGTATTTATTCAATGCGTTAAAAATTACTTGTAGTTATTTGTAGTAGGCCCTGGTGGAGTCAATATTTCCGTTTTGTGGAGCATTAGTTTCTTTTTTCTTTGGATTAGTCTTTTACCTAAATTCCCTACCAGCACAATGCATTGATTTGCATTTCGTAGTAATGTATTTTATTTTAATATTTTCTAGAATAGTAGATGGCAACTCTTTTACTTGTTTTTTGTTCTTGTGTTATCCTGCTGTAGATCAAACCATAGTCTTCTGCATTGTTATTTGCAGAAGATTTCTCCTTTGTTCTGTAACTGACGAAAATTCTATTTTACTTTCTTTCAAATGTTTAGCCTATTCGAGTTTCTGTAATGTACCAGGGGGGAGCCTTCCAAGCTTCAATAGGATTTTTTATCTTGTTCTGTTTCCATAGCCATGACATATCCCAATAAACTGTCCTGATCCCTAGGCTAGATTCAGTACTTCATTTACGTCTATTGAGTCTCTCAATGAGGTACTGGCCTATAGCAGGTAAGATTGGTTATATGACAGCCATCTCTGAGCTTTGCAGTCATAGCTAGTAGCTGCAAGAAGTGGGAATGGTATAGAACTTCTCTTGTACTATACACTATGGCTATGCCGCCAAAACTCAGTTGCCCGATTCTTGGCTACTTAGCCAGGTACAAAGCCACTTTAAAATAATTTCTACATTGTGTCATGAGTTAATGTATTTTTAAAATATGCTGGTTACATTGAAAGAAGTAAGCCAAGGGGCCTACCGAAATTTAAACGTCTGTAATTTTTCTGTCATATTCATTTCTGGTCTTTCATAAGTATGACTTGGGTGAAGTCTACTTTTGCTTCAAAATTTCATTCAATAATTGTAGATTTATGAAGATGGGTGTGTTTATAGAGATTTAACAGTGTATCTTATTCGATAATGCGGCTTATGGATTTTTCTTGGGACTCCCACTTTTGAGTCAATGAGGACCGTTATAAAATAAGTTCATGATTTTGTTCTCTGAACAGGAAATTGCATTTATTAATGTTCTTCCTGATTTTTCTCTTAAATTTTACTGTTGAAACATATTTAAGCACAATTATATTGCTTTCAAACAGGAAAGTGGGAGCATAAGTCATATATTAATCATTGATCATAATTACTACATAATCACTTACTCACACCACCATTGTAGTCTAAAGTACAGCTACATTAGCTTCGATGAAATAAGACCATGATTCTGTTTCCTGGTACCTCCTCAAATGTTTTGGACGTTGGAATGTACCTCATGATGCCAAATGATTAACTGTTTGAATGAAGATTCAGTGGAACTACACCGATTAATTTACTGAAAACAACGATTGAAGGGATTCGCGACCTACTTATCACTACTACGATGAACATAAATCACTGGTTGTACTGACTTGTAGGTATTATTGGGCCAGTCATAACACGCCTTAGTCCTAACTTTGCAGTAATCTTTAGATGATACTTTTCGTTAGTCGTTTTCGCAATCGTGGTATCATTAAATATCCTGTTTACCCTTTTTATATGCTTCCTGTCTTCAGAAACAAATTTGTGGTTTCCTTTATAGTTATTTGTGTCCTTATTATCATTTTATTTATATTTCTACTAAGGCAATCTACTCAGTGCCATTTATTTCTACTGAGTCGTCGAAATCTTAGTTCGGATGATGATGTGCCGTAGGTTACTATTACTGAATATGGGTCTTACATTTTGCCTCAGCCATTTCCCGAGTAATACTTGTCCTTTTTCACTAAAATATCTCCTTAGACATATTTATTTTAGTAATTTTTAAGAAATATAATAAGTTTAGTTCTTTACATCTGTGAAAGTATTTTATAACTCTAAAACATAAGAAGCAGCTTCATATTCATTTGTCTTGTGTTATATTTGTGAAATGGGTTGAAGCGTACAAACACGAGTGTGCCTTGAGCAATGCGATGTGCAGTTGCGACATGAATTTATAGAAATTCCTGACGCTGAAGTATTTAAAACGTTCTCGCGGATCGTTTTGCAAGTGTTTCAATGTTTTTCATCCCGTTTTCCATTGTGCGATACATAAATTTCGTAGTTCAACAGCTAACATTCTGACAACATGAACATACGTTTTGCATCACGGCGCTCAAGTGCAAACGTAAATAACGTGTTAACTGATGTCCACCCAGATAATGGGCTAACAGGAGCGAAATTTGTCATGTGACTTTAAAATATTAAATTTTCTGTGATTCAGTTTCATATTACTAACACGTTCTTTCAGACATTTTTGTACATCGATAAATCGTATGAAATAAATGGCAAATATTTAGACAAATATGTATATAAAAATCTCTAATTTCAGTAATACAAAGGGCTCCAGTAACGGCTGGGAAAAATTAGTTTTTAGGATTGTTGAGATATCAATGAATGTAAAGAAAATACAGGAATTATAATATTTTGTTAAGTTACTGTAGCCTACCTAAAACTGATTGTAATTTACTTTCTAATGAAACAATATTGTCACGTGTGTAACAAAGTAATGTGTCATATTTAAAAGTCTTGGAAGAAGTCTGTGGATGAGGAATATACCAGGAGACACAGAAGGGATGAGTAATGGTAACACATACCTCTCAAAAAAAGATTTTAAAGCCTGAATCATATCCATAGGCAGTTGTAGACCATCACAGCTTATTGGTTACGAATAGCAAGTTAACAATGAACAAGAAAGTGTAGAATTATAGGTTACTAATGAGAGGGTATCTGAATCAATTGAAAGAAAGTTTCAAGAAGAGCATCAGGTAACGATTGACTGAAAGAGGGTCAAAGAACGCAATTAAAGACGAGTTAGTAGCCTTGGGAGGCAAAATAATCAATTTAGAAAATAACCAAGTAGGCAGGAAGACAAACAGTGTCATAATGCACCATATATTGAAACCAATTGACCAAACGAGATAATATAAGTCTAGAACCAATAAACATGCAAAGGGAAGGAGAGATGTGAAACAGTATAAGTTTAGTAGAAAATGATAAATAAAGAAGCATTAATACCATGAATAGTAATGCAAGAATATAGGAGTATTTTTACCACGGAAAGAAAAGTGGGATTAATCATACGGAGCACAACATTATCTACTAGTTGTAGAGAAATAAGCCTGCAGTCGAAGAGCATGAAATAGAAGTAATGACTTAACACGGAATTAGACAGTTCTGTATAATATCCCCATCCGCAATTCATTGTGTATGCTGAGTAGCGATTAAAGGAAATATATGAGAATTTTGGAAAAGGAAATTAGGTTAAGTGAGAAGAAATAGTCTTGCAGATGGCATTTTAATCCTGTCAGAGACAGTCATGGACATAGAAGACCACTTAATGGGATGAATTGTGTCTTTGAAAGAGGTCCGATATGAAAAAAATTTAAAATTAATGGTGGTGAGCATTAGTTGATTTAAATCATGTGAGGCTGATGCAATAAGAAGATCGTATGAGACACTGAAGGAAACAGATGTGTTTTCATATTTGGGAAGCTAGAGAAATGATGATGGCTGCAGTAGTGAGCATTTAATATGCAGACTGGCGACAGCACAAATAGCAATTCTGAAAAGGATAAAACAATAACGATTCACTCAACTAACAGAAATCCATGCATTACAATTTACAACAGAGCAACCGAAAATTACTCTGTGGGATAAGCTTTCTCATGGTATTCCTCAGTATAATATGCATATATGATACAGGAAATGTCGTAGGAATTTATTCTTTTGGCCATTACTGTTAGCTATGGGGTCAGCATTGTTTTACCAGATTTGTCAGCGTTAATGACATTTATTAGTCTGCCTGACGCCATTCCTGAAGTAATAAATCAGCCTGAGCAGACCCTGAGTACTCCATTTGTCTGTGTCTAGTGTAGACTTCATGATCAAGTGCGAAGATATTTTCAGAATGTTTGCGTAGCATGCGAATGAGGCGGAATGTGGGTACCAGCCCAGTATTCACATAGTTGGATGTGGAAAACCGCCTAAAAACCACATCCAGGCTGGCCGGCTCACCAGCTCTCGTCGTTAATCCACGATTTAATCAGAGACTGGTTCGCCTCCCCGTGTCCCGGAAGCTGACACTTTAGCGCTCTCGGCTATCCGGGCGGGTAAAAACTTATTACTAACGTTAATTTTTACCAAATGCTTTTAATCAAATTTCACCTGTTAATAATGTGAATAAAATGTAATCCACTGGCTGTTTTATAGCTTTATCCACAGGGACGCTACTTTGGCTTCATTACTCTGACAATTGTGCACACAGATATTTTCACACAAGGCTCGCATTACATTATTCCTAGGTTGGCACGAAACTGTGCGAAAGGTGCTGAAACACTTCTATGAGAGTCGAACACAGAAAAATTTTAGCAGCCAGCGAACTACACCTGAACCGTATGTCACGTCATCAATATCTTCTTCTGTGTCGCTTTCGTTTATGGCCAGGTTTTCCAGTGCCTGCCACCGCACAAGACCTGAACTACGTCTTACCTCGTCCGGCCGCTTACCTTTCTCGTGATCTTCTTCTTGGTCTTCCTCCTCGGACACCAACTCCAGCAGCCGGCGATCTCCGGGCACGATGTCTTCTGCTCCTTCCTGTGGCGGCGGTTGCTGGAAACCCCCACCTATGGAAAAATAAATGTGATTGTTGAAGAATTGGCATTTGCACTACTTATAAATCACATGTGATTTATAACATTTAACTAGGGTTCTAACATTTTGAGTTTCAGACATCTAAGTTCGTACGCAACCTAATGGCCTTTTATCTTGACTAAATACGAAGCACATACACAAGCCACCTTTTACACTGATGAACTCTCCTCTGCCTCGCTCCGTGTTCTACAGTGTTACTTCAGAGAGCCATTTCCACAATGTCTTAAACGAATCTCCTTTCTTGCCACAATGACGCCGACTTACTGTTTATCTCATATACTATTACAACTAAAAAAAAAAGAACAAAATTTATACCGATATATGGAAAATTTATTACTCTTTGAATTATAGTTATGTACGATTTAGTTAACTGCATCAATGCTGTCAGAATATTCACATCCTTTTTCATGTCAGCAGTCTCACTGAATTACGGTATCATATAGCAGGAATCTAGGTGCCAATTTGCTCTGTGCCTGGTACATCCCTAAGAGTGTGACAGTGTCGTAGTTGTCTGATGTCACCATGCAAATTAATGCCCTGATGACGGATGTATCAAATGACATCATTTATAATCTAAGCATTTAAGCCACATCATACAACGTACATAATACACAATCCAAGAAATGAAGGAACAGTAGTCTTAATACTATGCTGAGAATGTAGACAGTGAGAAGAATTGTTGAGGAACACCACAGTTACAAACAACATCTTCTCGGTGATTATTCGATGAACTCATTACTCTCCATCCTTCACTAATCTCTACCTAGTGTGTAGGTGGTATCCCCTCCACAAATATTCCTCAATTACGTAATGGTATCACTCTCATCCACAACTAAAATATGTCTATATATACATCAAAATTAAAGCACACTTTTTTCAATGAAGAAAAAAAAATTCTAGAACCTTTACGATGCACAAAATCTCAGAAACCATACTGTTGCCGTGAACCATTCAGTACCACTAGAATTCACTTAAGTAACAGAACTGTGCTCTTGACGAGCTGTGGGTACTTACAGTAAAACTCTGGCAAACCTGGCCAGTCCTTATCCCATGGGTTCTCTACTTCTTCCACGGGATACTTATCGCCACCGGTGCTGTGAATTAAGCTTAGAGCTGCCTCCAGCTCATCCCTGGAGTAACTGTGCACGAGTGGCACACAGGGAATCTCCTCTAGGCCACCTCCTGTCTGCAAAACAATTAAATAATATGTGAGATATAGCAAAATAGGTTATCTAAAGGCAAATATCAGTGACGTATGTAAAACTGTAAAATTGTATACAGGTCTAGCGATATTCTCCTGATGCACTATTTCTCATGTGAATCCGCACATAACAGCAGCACAACATTGTTCACACAAATGCTGATGAATGAATTTTAAAGTGATACTCACAGGTTCATGCTGATTACATGCATAGTTCGGAGAAAGTGAATTTGGAAATGACAAACCAGCATCGGCCGTACCTGTGTACGGGCCATTATAACGTAAATCAACAAATCATAATCTTGTCAAACATGGTTACGGTAACTGTAGAAAATAAAAAGTACATTAATTGAAACAAAAATAATCGCAAACGTAAGAAATAAGAGTGTGAACTAGGATACACAAGGTGCGAAATTTTAGGTCTACACGTTTACGTTTATGTAACTGGTATTTATCTGTATGCCTCTGGGCTCACAACGATACAATTACTCACATCAGACTTCCCGACATGCGTTGCCAATTCACGTCGAGTACAGTGATTCTAGCACACTAACACTCTTCGTGAGCCTTCGCATCTACCGAAATATATCGTAATGTCAACCTACCAGATATAATAGAAACTTCGCACTTCTCATTAAACTGCTATCAGCGATTTTACTTCGCTCCATGAGATAAAAATTCTAAATCTGATCAGATTCCACAAACTACCGTAAACGTAGTACAACAAACTTCACAGACAACTAATTCCAGAGAAATATAAAAATATATATAGGTGGCGAATCGCTTTACGTCTCTGGAAATAGTATAACATCGTTGGGCGATAAGCGAAAAACGTTCGCCGCATCGTATCTCGATATGTTAAACGCTGGGCAACTGCCGGACACCTACCCTAACGAGTTTGTCATGTTATTCGTTACAATACCAAATGTTATACTCCCGTATCACAACGTAGAAGACATAAGTAGCCTTTACACACGTAATTCTGAGCTGAAATGGAAATTTGGCTTACCTTCGCGTACTTCCTCCAAAGGAGGAAGTATTTCTCCAGCGTTCGCAATCGCTCGCTCTCTTCACACTCCATCGCTTCGGCTATCTTGAGCCAACTGACGGGGATCGTTTCCCCGGAAATGAATTTACCGATCGTCAACTGTCTTCAATTGTTGCGTGCACCATGAAGTAACGTGGGCGCTACGGGCCTCCTATTCAGGGAGAATACACGTCATACGGGTGCTGATTTGGCATATACTTGAACAGTGTTCTGTTGTGGAACGTTAACACGAGGTAATTTTTTATTGATATCCTCGTTTTGCCAATGTTTGTATATTTTTTTGGGGTTTCGCGGAATTTTACTTTTAACTGAGTATCTGGATAAGCCAAATTACTTTCATTTTGTATTACACGAATTGTTGGATGATTAGGCACTGTATATAAGGAACTTAGAGAAACGTGTCTAGCGAATATAGTGATAGAGGACACTAATACAAAAGCACTAACCACCAAATGGTGTGGTTCCGAAATGTGACTTCTTGACTTTATTATTCGTAACATGTAATTCGCCTACTTTCAACATCAGTTTTGACACTACTCGGCTCTTAGATATGAGAACGAAGCGGAAATGATGCTGCAAATATCGACCAGCCAATAGAGAAGTTGTACTCAGGAAATTACAATGTCTCTGTCGTTGGAGCTGCATTAATAACTGTGACCACTGGAAGAAATTTAGCGCCGCAGTCGAGACAACATATTCGTCTGTATTCCGTTTTATATTCCACATTCTTCGGTGTATAAGGATATGGCGCATATGTAACCCGTCTGTTCTGTCGGGACTCGAGGCTACACGAGCCTAGTTCCTACTACCGAGTAAAATATAGAAATAGTTTTACGGTGTGTTAGCCTTTAGCTCCTAGTCTCTGCGTAAAATAGGAAGAATATTAAAATGCAAGTAAAATGTGTCCATGAATTCAGCGCCTGTACAATGACGTATTACTGCCATAGTGCCACTAGTGTCAGTGTCGTCGTAACTGCCGTCTGCGTCACTTCTGCTGTGCAGCGAGCTACGTTAATTTAAGTATTAGCTGTATTTTTCTCACTTCTCACTTCTTCTTCCGTCTGTTTTTGCATTTAGGAAGCTTTAATTGTCGAGTGCTAGTGATAGTGTTCCATAGATTTCGTGTTTTTTTTTTTTTTTTAATACAGTCAGAGAGAGTCCCTGTAGTCAACCATAGTGCCAGTAGTGCTAGTGTTTGCTCTCAATGCAGTCCAGAGACAGGAAGTGTTATCAATGAACAAAGATCGAATTTGTTCCGATCGTTAACGGCATTATGTGCAATGCTATAGATAGCATTTTATTACACTCCTGGAAATTGAAATAAGAACACCGTGAATTCATTGTCCCAGGAAGGGGAAACTTTATTGACACATTCCTGGGGTCAGATACATCACATGATCACACTGACAGAACCACAGGCACATAGACACAGACAACAGAGCATGCACAATGTCGGCACTAGTACAGTGTATATCCACCTTTCGCAGCAATGCAGGCTGCTATTCTCCCATGGAGACGATCGTAGAGATGCTGGATGTAGTCCTGTGGAACGGCTTGCCATGCCATTTCCACCTGGCGCCTCAGTTGGACCAGCGTTCGTGCTGGACGTGCAGACCGCGTGAGACGACGCTTCATGAGTCCCCAACATGCTCAATGGGGGACAGATCCGGAGATCTTGCTGGCCAGGGTAGATGACTTACACCTTCTAGAGCACGTTGGGTGGCACGGGATACATGCGGACGTGCATTGTCCTGTTGGAACAGCAAGTTCCCTTGCCGGTCTAGGAATGGTAGAACGATGGGTTCGATGACGGTTTGGATGTACCGTGCACTATTCAGTGTCCCCTCGACGATCACCAGTGGTGTACGGCCAGTGTAGGAGATCGCTCCCCACACCATGATGCCGGGTGTTGGCCCTGTGTGCCTCGGTCGTATGCAGTCCTGATTGTGGCGCTCACCTGCACGGCGCCAAACACGCATACGACCATCATTGGCACCAAGGCAGAAGCGACTCTCATCGCTGAAGACGACACGTCTCCATTCGTCCCTCCATTCACGCCTGTCGCGACACCACTGGAGGCGGGCTGCACGATGTTGGGGCGTGAGCGGAAGACGGCCTAACGGTGTGCGGGACCGTAGCCCAGCTTCATGGAGACGGTTGCGAATGGTCCTCGCCGATACCACAGGAGCAACAGTGTCCCTAATTTGCTGAGAAGTGGTGGTGCGGTCCCCTACGGCACTGCGTAGGATCCTACGGTCTTGGCGTGCATCCGTGCGTCGCTGCGGTCCGGTCCCAGGTCGACGGGCACGTGCACCTTCCGCCGACCACTGGCGACAACATCGATGTACTGTGGAGACCTCACGCCCCACGTGTTGAGCATTTCGGCGGTACGTCCACCCGGCCTCCCGCATGCCCACTATACGCCCTCGCTCAAAGTCCGTCAACTGCACATACGGTTCACGTCCACGCTGTCGCGGCATGCTACCAGTGTTAAAGACTGCGATGGAGCTCCGTATGCCACGGCAAACTGGCTGACACTGACGGCGGCGGTGCACAAATGCTGCGCAGCTAGCGCCATTCGACGGCCAACACCGCGGTTCCTGGTGTGTCCGCTGTGCCGTGCGTGTGATCATTGCTTGTACAGCCCTCTCGCAGTGTCCGGAGCAAGTATGGTGGGTCTGACACACCGGCGTCAATGTGTTCTTTTTTCCATTTCCAGGAGTGTATATCGGCCATTAGTGGTTGTACAGCATTTACTGCTCAATGTGTTGTTTGTGGGAATAAATTGATTGGAATGTCTACGAAAAACATAAAGATTGGCACATTTAAACACCTTGAGGGCCTTAAGCCATGCATACACAGTTTATTACAGTCTCACGTCAAGAAACATGACTCTGCGATCTGAGTGCTACCTTTGTGCAGGACTTATGTAGTTACTGACAACAGGTGATGGTCGTCTCCAAGACGTAACATAATACAAGTAGGCACCTCGCAAGGATGGCATTGAGAGGTGCATGTAGCAAGCTGTAGTACGGTGGAGGGAAGACACAGGACGTTAGCAGCACTGAACAATAACTCTTGTTTTCTTTTGGTTACACGGTTCAGCTACTTTTAAACCGTGTGTCCTATTAGTGTTACATCACTGTATGCTCACCAGTACCTCTACACAATAATTTCTCTAAGAAGAAACGAGTAACTTAGATATAATTCAGGTATAATTTTCACGGAAATGAGGAGGTTGCCTACCTCTGATGCAGAGTAGTACGATCATAAGCCCTTAATTTATCGATACTTTCCTGCCTTCTGTACAGTTGTTGTCGCTGTTACACAGAACGTTCTTTCATATAGTCTTTCTTTGACAAGAATATCCACAAACGACGTGGGGATTGAGACAGGGTGTAAATAGAGATACAAAACCTGAGTAACTGTAATTCTGTTCATATAATTTTAGGTTTTGGACACTTTTTTAACTGCTGACACTAGTAATAAGAAGCGGATTATTAGGAGAGATCAATACATCAGCTGCCTGCAGAGATACATGAACGTTTCACGCAGTGAAGTTTGTGGCCAATATGTCTTTCAACTACGTGAACATAGTGTCAGAGCCTACCTGCTACACCAGGCTTAATCCACCCCCAACCTGTGTCCTCAGTGGATGCTCTGCGGGCCTGTTCGAGCCTGGTCGAGGCCGCCACGCAAATGACCAGCAGCGTAAACTCAATCCTTACGTCGATAGAAGAAAAAGAGTGTCCTGTTTGTTGACATAAGTCGGTACGATATTCCCCCTTAGATGCATATATGGCACTAGCTCTACTTGTTTAAAAATTTCTCTTATTATTCCTTCTTTTATGGATCAAATGGCTCTGAGCACTATGGGACTCAACTGCTGAGGTCATTAGTCCCCTAGAACTTAGAACTAGTTAAACCTAACTAACCTAAGGACATCACAGACATCCATGCCCGAGGCAGGATTCGAACCTGCGACCGTAGCGGTCTTGCGGTTCCAGACTGCAGCGCCTTTAACCGCACGGCCACTTCGGCCGGCCTTCTTTTATGATGTGTATCTACAAATATATGACTACTCTGCACTTGACACTTAATTGCCCGGCAGAGGGTTGATTGGACCACTGTCATACTATTTCTCTGTCGTTCTGATGTCGAACAGTGTGGGCTAGTAAAGAACACAAAAGTCTTTCCGTGTCAGTTCTGATTTCTCTTATACTATTAAGATGATCATTTGTCACCATGTGGTGGGCGTCAACTATACATTTACGTAACTGGAGGACAAAGTTGGAGACTGATTGTTGGTTAAACGTGTCGCCACAACGAGGAACTACCTTGTTTCAATGATTGCCACTCCAGCTCGTGTAGATTCGCCTCCCCCACAAAGTCATCGTATGATCGTTCCGCTTTCAGTTCGTAGCTTTTATCCCTAGATACTTTGTGCCATTGAAACCATTTAAATTTGTGAGCTACGTCATTAAATGTAATTTAGCAGATTCCTCTTAATACTCATGTGGAAGGTTTTACACTTTTCATTTATTAAGATCATTTGTCACTTTCCAAACTGTATGGATATTTTGTCTAAACTACTCTGCAATTGGCTTTGGTATTCTGATTACTTTACTAAACGGAAAACAAGCTGAGATGACTGCTCAGATTGCCTCCTAAATATTGATTCTGTGCTGGGTTGCTGGTGTGGAAGAAACTTACAACATGAAATACAAATCAGTGTCCATTGACACAGTGTAATATTGTTCAATTCTGTTTGTATACCGTATATTTAATCAGTTTGTGGAAGACATGGATAGTACCCTCCACTCCCCCATTTGTGAATCGGTGTTGAAAAGGCTGAAGAGGAAGGCACTGACTTACATTTGGTGCGAGAAATAGACCACTATAATGACATCAGAACTGCCGTATCAAAATTTGCGGCAAATATTCCATTTCCACTACCCTATCAAATTAATTGTTTCACAATTCACGAAAATCTAAATAATCATTTAAAACACTCACCGTCAGGATGCAATTATTCATCTTCGTAATAAAAGGTATTTTCCGTGTTTAAGACACACATATACATTTTAAAAACCAAGTAATTAAATTTAGGCGTAAAGAAGTGCACAGCGCTAAACATATCCACTGATGTTTGAGAATACAAGTAACACCCGCCATGGACTGCCAGAAGTAAGTAATTTCTGTATTCCAGCAGCATATAAGACAAGTTTCTACGTGTGTGTTATTGTGACAGGTGCCATTTGGCTTGTTAACTGATGGTGGGCAATTTATATTGCACACCTATCATAATGATTCTACCTACATTTTCATGTAACAATTAAAGAATTCATACAAGACAAACTTCCAGTTCTGTCGATGCTCAAACAGCATACGTTGTAGTTGCTATTTTGACACTCAGAGAGGGGATACGATGGCCACCAATGGACTTGTCCCACAGATGCGGACAAGAGCCGGTTAGCTTAACAGCCTCTCTTTATACCTGCCAGTCACAAGAGCTATGCCGCCTCTTCTCATCGGTCAGTTACCACATACATGTCTAACTTCTAACACACTGTGAAGCCAGCAGATTTGAATGGACACGGAAATCCAACTGCAATTCAACCCTGACATAGAATGCACAGGTTAAAAAGTCCACTGCACCTAAGCCGAGACTGGGAGGTTAATGCCCATACACCTTAAACTTGGCACTATACATGTGTAGTCTTGGTTTTGAATGCATTATTTTAGAAGGCAGAAGACGTCGGAGCATAGATCCGTTTTCACATCGATAAAATATCGTCAGTTGCTGTGTAAGTGCTGTACAACAGCTTAGCATACCTTATACATCATCTACGTATTCTCTCATCGGTTGGATAAAACTCTTCTTATCAGCCTAATACCTGCTATGTTCTGTATTACAGGCCTGGAATATTCAACTCATTTGTCGTTCATAACAGAAAGCTAAGAGCATATTCCTGGATGCCTTCTAAGTATCTAAGTCTCTTGAGAGATCACAATCTAGAAAATCTCTTAAGTATGTGAAATAGGAACACAGATTAGTTGTAAATATCTAGTTAATACTGCATGCTACTTTATAAATTTGGTAATATAGTAGATCTTATTACGACGACCCTCTCCCCTGTGTAGGTGGGAGGTCAATGAACCTGACTGTAGCTCCAAATTAAGACTCATACTGTATCTATGGCACTCCCATCTTCAGTTCCGCCAGCCCAGTGTCACGCCATTGATTTCAAATTCATTGGATGAATGCTTGCACAGTACCGTGTAACCACACACAGTATCCAGATGCAGTACTTATGTATACTCTCTGTCTAAAGTGCTGTACCATCCCTCATGAATCTGTGTCGGGTACGGTGGTGCTCTCCAAGCTCCACTTAATGCTTTGTACCATATGTATGTAGTGTAAAGGTGAATCTCATGATGGTCAGTTCATCTCTCCTTCACTACCATAGACACACTGTGAGTGTGTGTTTGTGGGGGCGGCATGGTTCACATGTTCGGTATATATACATGTCTGTGATTTGTCATGTTTGCTTGTTCTATTCCGAATTTCCTAGCAGCGTTCAGTTTATTGGTAGAAGGACGAATCCACCTGAAAAACACTTTCAGATGTGTGTGGTGACTTTGGCCTCTGCGTATGTGGTAAATTTTTCTACTTCATCACTGCCAGGTCTGAGAAACCATGTCTGCTACGTACAGATGACAATGTGATGTCAGTGGGAATATTTGGTATAAAGAGCAAGAAAGACTCATGATCTAACAATGTAAGTTAGAAATGGCTGACATTAAACATTGCTGTTGTGATGGAGTAACTGTGAGGAACACCGCTGTAATTGACAGTTCTTACAATTCTTTTTCCTGTACCTTACGTTTATTTTTTAGAATTTCAAGGACGTAGCCACCACCTCATCGCAAATGTACCTTCCTCGCAGTGACTGTGTCGCAGACACTTCCCGCTCCTGTATTAAGGTGATATGGAGATCCCTCCACTAAAAAGAATATTATTTTTGTTGTCTGATTTGTAACTATGAAACTGGATTGTTTGAGTTTCATTCTGCTTACATACTAGTGATACAGAAGTACATTTCAGAAATCGATATGGAATGTATATGGTGCAACAGACTTCAGTTGTAGCCCTTTGTAGGCTAGTGGTCGATACGTTGTTCACATTCAAAAAGTGTGAAACAGCGTACTTGTTACATAGAAATCTGCCCCTTAACAACACGTTAAGTTCTTCTAAATGGATGGCTGAGCATTAAGGTAGTACTTTACGTTATACGAGATTGTTAGAACGTTCCTACTAATTTGGTGGCTGGCTACATGTCCACAGTACATGAGAGATTTGTCTTTGTTTTATACAACCTAAATACATACAGCAAGTAATAACACAAATACACCTGAGGGAATGGTAGCGAAATTGGAGGGATGTTTGTTATGTTTTTGTGAAAGTGTTCATATATCACATATGTACGAGGGAGTACGCACTATTTACGTTATACTTAAATAATATGTGAGTAATTTACGTTATATACAAACTGGATGTAGTGTCTGGCTAACGAATTTTTAGCAAATGAACATTGGCACAATGTATAATGACATAGCCTCAGATTTCCTTTTTACAAATGCACACAATGACGAGTAGATATTGATTTCAAGAATTGGAAGTAATGTCAGCACAAGATTTTCAATGTTTGGTAGATGAAATAGACGATGATCAAGCTGTTGACTCTGAGTATGTTGGTGGTTCAGTTGCCGAACATATATTGCCAAATACTCAACCTAATACTACCAGCGGAGATGATTTATTACATTACACTTGTAGTAATATCGTTCCTCCACTATCTCAATAATTATGGGTATCCCTGTAAGCGAAAAAGGACATGAGGGGTTGGCGTCAATGGCCGGGAGGTCCCTTTGCAGGGCAGGTCTGGCCGCCTTGGTGCAGGTCTTATTACAGTCGACGCCCTATTGTGCGAGCTGCCCGCCGGATTGCGATGAAATGATGATGAAGACAACACAGCACCCAGTCCCTGAGCGGAGAAAGTCCCCGACCCAGCCGGGAATCAAATCCGGGCCCCTTAGGACGGCAGTCCGTCATGCTGACCATTCAGCTACCGGGGCAGACATCGCTGCAAGTGATAAGGAGAAAGACGAAACTTAAGAATAGGATGAACGGGCTGATGCTAAAATAGGCCTAACGTGCACAACAGCTTATCAAAAACCTTTACTGATACTTCCCTACACAATTCAATAAATTTTTCGAAGGTTTAGGAAAAATGTTCATGTGAATTTGCAACTCCTAAGGCTATCATGTCATTACACATAAACTCCATTATGATTTCTATGTAACACGCTTAGGACGAAAATACAGTCCATCCAGAGAAGCAATGGCGTCAGATGTCTGTAACGTAGCTGCCAAAGGATTTTCAGGAATATTTAACTAAAATAATGATGCATGTGCTGATCCCTCCGATCATTAACAAATGGTCTATTATAACTACAGTCTTCCATGCCAGATACAGGCATGTAGAACCGGTTCTAGTTTGGAAATGTCACTTGCTTGGTAGCAAAAAGTACCCCTTTCGTCAGCACTTCAACGGTATTAAATGCATGTAATTTAATCTCAGAAATTGTGTCAGGGCTATATATACACAGTGATGCTATGTGCTTAGCTCCATTCCACCATTAACAAATGATTCATTAAAATTAGAGTCTTCAGTCCCCTATCCAGACATATACACTCTATTCTAATTTCAAAATGTTATTTGTCTAAGAAAAAAATACCCACTAATGCTACAGTGCATTGGAATCAGAAGCATATAACATAGGTCAATAATGACCGTCATGGGTATTTGTGAACAGTAATGAGGTGTATGGTACTCTCTACTGTATTTCACAAATGATCCATTAAACTTCATAGAAAAAGTTCTTTCTCCAAATATGAAAAATAAGGTTCTTTACTACTTTCCTTATTACTGATATACACATCTAATATTTTTTGAAATATTTTATGTCCACTTTCCTTGGGACTGGGAGGAAGAAATAGTTGGCTGAATTACAGACCACAGCCCATTTTAGGTGGAGTTTTGACTACTGTGGAGAATGGTCACTTAAATGGCCACTTTAGTATGTCAGGAATACATGTAAAAAATGACATGACATTATGAATGCAAAGATAGTACAATAGATTAATTAATTTGCTCAATTACAGAAACAAAGCTCATTACAACATTTAAGCAAGAAAACAGGTCTAAACAAAATGAAATATTGCAAACTGCATTGCTAAACATTTTATTTAAAATTAAATGGGTGAAGAAAAGGAGGATATTTTGTACTACAATGACCATACACTGTGCTTGTAACCTCTTATGAAAAAGGTGCCCTTACATTCGTCACTGTCTATGTTTAAGCGTTCCTGAAATTTTTCTGTGAACCTCGCATTAGCGGTAAAAACTTTGCGGATGTCTGTGTTCCATGTTTCTTCTTGCTAGTAAAACTTCCAGTTATTCCACTGGCCAAAAATTTCAGATATAGCATTTGATTTATGTTGTACGACAGTGCAATTATCAGCGTCTGATTATAAATAACAAATGAATTGACGATTTTAGTGTCAAGGAAGTAATACAATAGTTTGATCGCCATCCTTCTTGATTTCCATGAAAACTGTAGGCAAACACTAGTTGATCAAATTTATCGACAGTTCACATGTAATTATTATAGTCAGCAGTAGCCTTGAGTCACTTAAGACAGTCTTTCTCATCCTTCTCGTTTTTCCTGGACACATGACCCACCTCACTAGGTTTATGCATATACCTCCATCCCTCCATTTTGCTATGGAAATATGACGTTCCACAGTAGACTCAGGCTCTGGTAATTTCATCTCCTGGACAACCTTCGGTAAAATTTTAGGAAAATATATTCTATTTTGTAGCATTTTTCCACGATCAAACTCTTCTCTTGATAATAATTTTGGAAGAGATAGCAATTTACTAAAAAAAAGGGTCAAAAAGAGGCAATATCATAAAAATTGGAATGGGTTTCCTCTCCTAAGGACCCTTCTTACTTGAACAGAAATGTACCCCCATAAATTGACATATACTGCTTTATGGAAGTCCTACCTTTTTAAGCCAATGTAAATACAGGGAAATTGGCTTAGTCCTTTATCTAGGAATTGTTTTAGATGGAAAAGGAGGTGATAAAGCGTATACATTTTGTCATGTACATATTCTCCATTTTTCGGGATATTTTGGGAATCATCTTCAAAAACATTCCTACATACCTAACTGAAAGTACAGTGTATACAAATTAATTGGACTCAGATGACCAATAATGTTTTATGCCAGGAAACCGATGTCCCATTTCCCCCAATATCTGTAGGAATACAAACCACAATTCTAATCTCGCTCCAGTGTAGCACATGCCACTTCCTCCAGACCTTGTGTGTTTACAGCACTTAGTTGCTTTAGAATTACTTGCTGTGATGACTCCCATACATTTAAATTTAGCGTATCAATACCGATCATAATATGTCTTGGTGCACTATAACACTGCCACTGTCGAAGACATGAATCCCGGCACATAACACAACCTACTTAGTCGTCTACTGCCCCTCGATGTACTCGTATATGTCAGTTTGACACAAGGTTTCCCCCACTCTATCTGAACCAGCCCCACTTTCTTACCTCGCTGTACAATCACAGATTCCTCTATAGCTTTGACGTCAATGTCAGATTCTATACTGACATTGACACACGTAGACACATTTATGGTATAGTGATGTGTACTTGTGAATAGCAACATGAATCGGACAGGTCGACACAAAGTCGCTATCTACCAGTCGTTTGAGGCGACAGTTGTTCATGTTAAGCCAATGGTCTGTGAAGCATAAGCGTCATGTGGATGCCGCTAGCGCCGTACAAGTGGGCTTACTGCAATCGAATACACGAGGGGAAAAAATCTCTGTGAGAGATGACATATTCCTCCCAGAAATTTAGGGGTGGCTGAAGGTATATATGGAAGTATATAGGCAAATTTCTTCTCTACCAACGCGTGAGATTGGGGCAGATGGGAAATCGACAACACTGGTACGAGAACCCTTCACCCCTCACTGTACATCCGCTTGCACTCCATTTCTTTTAAATGGGAATGCGCGTAGTAGATGAAGATGTCTGCAAAAAAGCTGGATGAGCTAGCAGTTTATCTGAACATTAATAGGACTGTTAATTCCGTACGCTGCCGTTGGAATCGGTAACTGAAGTAAATATATGCATAGCACAAAGCATGTGGAGAGAGATGAAGTAGAATGCATATAACAGGTTTGGATTCATTTGCTGGATTCTTGGGGAAAACAATGAAAATACTATGAACTGGCAAGTTCGGGAGATAAAGCGGATGAATATGTGAAGCTCAAATTCATTTACATGGAATTTTAAGTGGGTTATGATCCATACATTAAGATGTTGCGGTGTAGGCGGCGAGTGACTGCAAATTCCGTCGTTTTGTCATCTACAGACTGTTGTCCTACAATTCGGATCGGGGCGTAAGAGGTACTAAGATGGCTGCTGTTGCTGGAAGAAATACTGACAGTAATATGATGTTTTTCGTACTTGTTTGTTAATTGTCCCCTGATGTACAATAATCGTGTAAGTACTTGGTTTCCTACTAAGTAAATAACTATCACTATGCATATTTGTACTACAGTGGAGGAGGTAGAATCCTTTTTAGGAAAAAAGTATAACAGTAGTGATTGTTCAGACTCGCCACCGTTAACGTATATACTTTTTAAAATTATATAAGTTGGAATAATTGTTATGTTGTACGAACCTTAGAAAGTTATATGCCACTGACGCATTATGCGATTGCCACAAATAATATGCCTCTGCAAGGTATCGTCGAAACCTATCAGGTCACCATAACAGAATTGCTCTTCTGACTCTCAATTTTTCAGTTACACGCAAAAGTAAGTTTTTGCGGCTAAAAACTGTATTTTTTTACTAAATAAAAGTTACGTTAATGAAAGTAGTGTCAGTACCCCAATTTAGAGATATGTAATGAAGATTATAACATTCAAACATATTTCTTTATATTAATTTAATATGGAAAAACTGAAAAAATGCGTTTTCGTCCCTCTAAAAACACGAATTACAAGTGAACTGTTAAAGGTAGAAGGAAATCATGTTACTAAATGAAAAGTTAAGAATACGTGAGCAAAAACTCAAATATAATATGTGTATAAGATGCAGAAACTGTCAGTTTTGTATGAAAAGTAAATTGTCTTTTGTGACTCCCTTGGTAGGGCATGTGGACATAATAGGAGACCACAATTTTGGATATAGAGTGGTGTGATCTGAAATCTGGTTGAAACAAGACTTGTGTCGCATTTCGCCTCGGCAGTCTCAGTGAGTGAGTCGCGGAATTTTTCTAGGTATTTAGTTTTGGACTTGTGATTTTTGGCCGAGTTCCTTGGTATCGATTTAGAGTATTTTTCATGTCGAGGAGCACTCGCGGCCTTGGAAATCTTCGGCGTGACGCAACGTCAGAATGCTGAACTTGTCGAAATTTACCGAGTTTACTACAATTCCTAGTATAGCTTAGGGGCCATCTAGACATGGAACATTTCCCGTGTCGTGGACTCGACCGTTTTTGTGGATATGCTCAGACAGTGAGTCGAATTTGTGAAAATTTACAAGAGATTCGTTAGGTGAAAACTGAATATGTTCCAGGTGAGTAAAAGGTAAACTAGTTGCGGGTTTAATCACTCTCGAGCACCTTGAATTTCTTTCGTGGAGTTGGACATAACCACTCTACTAGAGCTGTGATTTATTGATAAGTGAGACGATGGGGTTTTGTGTGTCAGCTGTATCATTTGTTTCGTAATATCGTCCTTCCTATTGCTATCCATTCGGACCATTACCTGTGCATTCTCAATCGCTGCCGTGATAATTAAACATTTGGTATCTAAATTTGAATTTTTGTGTTTGATACAATAGCGTGATGTGTAAAACCTAAATATAAATTTGAATATTCACGGAAATATTTCGTGTGTTTTAGCCAGCAAACTTAACTCATTTTATGTAAATTCAATTCTAATTTATTAATTACAAACGGTTGGTTTATGCGGTTAGCTTTGTGCTGGCCCACAAAGACCACAGGGAAGCCAGATTCACTGAAGTTCCGCCATACACTGGGGATGTCCTCTGCCTAGTGTGATGGGTGAGTCAGTTGCTTCACATTTTTCTTTAATTATTTTGTGTACCAGACACAAGGAGATGGCTCAGATCTAAACTGCATACTTCGCAGGCTTAACGAAGAGTGAACGAGACACAATAAGCGAACTCCATTTTCTTTCTGTTGCGTTATCATAACCCGTATTATGTCTATAATTTCGCACCATTATACACCACCCAGTCGCATCATACAATGATTCAGTATCCTGCTATGTTAAGAATATTTTAACAGGTGTGTGTAGAAGTGACTATTTAACTTACATTTGTGTGTTTAGTTTTCCATGGGTTTCCGATATGTTAGATAGCATGCTGGGAACACAGTAATACTGAATTACGTACTCCCAAAAAGTCTGCTTGGACAGGGTGTTTGACTGTTTTCTGGAAATTGACTTGAGTGGTTAATTACGCCATTTCATGCTCGTATCGTGCTTTCTTCCTTCTTGAATTTCAGTATTATTTTATAAAAACGGAAATGAAATTCTAATTATTTGAAAGATCGTAAAAACGCTCCGTTCGAGGCAGGTTACACTTGTGACGTCAGTGGCTAACTCGCAGCACCTGCTGTCACAAAGCTGTGTCACAGTGAAGCCTTCTTTTCCAATTTATGTTTCCGTTAATGGATTACAAATGTTTTATAGTACACACTGCACAAATACATCCATAACACCTCTTTAAAAATTGTTTTTGTGTGTTTCAGAGCATGAGCATATGCGTGAAAATAGGTAGCACTGTACTGCCAAAATGCCATCACGTCGATGCCCATTGTCTATCACTAAATCACAAAAGTCTTGCACTTTGATAACAACATTAATTTATCACAAAGATACGCTGTCCCAGTGTCACAAAGAAGGATAGCGTCAGACGACGAAATTAACCCCTACTAAAAATCATGGCTGTAGCCTTTTATTTGCGCATCACTAGTAGCTTGGTTGATAGAGCGGCTAACTGACAAATACAAAATGTTTATTAGTCACTGTTCTCAATCTACCCTGTAACAAGGTTTTAACTCATTTACAAGACAAATCGAATGTATTGTCATACGAAAACCAAATCACATCTACTACGTTTCACCGCACCAATTAGAAACACAGTGTTATTGTGTTTCCATTAGCTTTTAGAGGCACATACATTAACTATAACTGTACACAAATGTCATGTTCGTTCGAAACAAAGTTTTCGTTATTTTATCCTCATTCCATCCAGATCGTATCCGTATTACTTAAGCTTTTCAAAATGCACTATCTTACATAAAGTGTAGTTATGTCTGCTCCAGACAATGACGTTAGTTTACACTCAAGCAGTAAAGCACTGACTTCTGTGTTAGCTACATGTTGTAATTGCTTTATATCTCTCAAACGAATCTCATCCCATCTCATACAAAACCTCATCATCCTGGACGTTGCGACATTGCTGCTCGCGTTGGTCGAGATCCAATGACTGTTAGCAGAATATGGATTCGGTAGGTTCAGAAGGGTAATACGGAACGCCGTGTTGCATCCCAACGGCCTCGTATCACTAGCAGTGGCGAGGACAGGCATCTTATCCGCATGGCTGTAACGGATCGTGCAGCGACGTCTCGATCCCTGAGTCAACAGTTGGGGACGTTTGCAACACAACAATCATCTGCACGAACATTTCGACGATGTTTGCAGCAGCATGGACTATCAGCTCGGAGACCATGGCTGCGGTTACCCTTGACACTGCATCAAATACAGGAGCGCCTGCGATGGTGTACTCAATGACGAACCTGGGTGCACGAATGGCAAAACGTCATTTTATCGGATGAATCCAAATTCTGTTTACTACATCATGATGGTCGCTTCCGTGTTTGGCGACATTGCGGTAACGCACATTGGAAGTGTATATTCGTCATCGCCATACTGGCGTATCACCCGGCATGGTGTGTGGGGTGCCATTGGTTACACGTCTCGGTCACCTCTGTTTCGCATTGACGGCACATTGAACAGTGGACGCTACATTTCAGATGTGTTACGGGCCGTGCCTCTACCCCTCATCCGATCCCTGCGAAACCCTACATTCAACCTGGATAATACACGACCGCATGTTGCAGGTCCTGTGAGGGCCTTTCTGGATACAGAAAATGTTCGACTGCTGCCCTGACCGGCACATTCTCCAGATTTCTTACCAACTGAAAACGTCTGGTCAATGGTGGCCGAGCAACTGGCACGTCACAATGCGCCAGTCACTACTCTTGATGAACTGTGGTAACGTGTTGAAGCTGCATGGGCAGCTGTACCTGTACACGCCATCCAAGCACTGTTTGACTCCTTGCCCAGGCGTATCAAGGCCGTTATTACGGCCAGAGGTGTTTGTTCTGGGTACTGATTTCTCAGGATCTATGCATCCAAATTACGTGAAAATAAAATCGCATGTCAGTTCTTCTTGGTGTAGCAATTTTAATGGCCAGTAGTGTACATACAATACGTCCCACCATCGAAACACCGGCCACTATGAGTTCTTCATAAAGCCATTTTCATATTTCGTGAAAAGCCATCGAAAATTCATAACCTTAAATGGATTCGCTTGTCGTCGTCCCTCTATTGAGTATCTTGCACATTGGAAATCAGCACAATGTTTTTCCAGTAACTATATTTTTGTGCTTTCGGTCATATTTCATAATTGATTGTCGACAATCTAGGTATAACATTCAGATGAATTGGAAAATGTAGCATAATTACTTAGCTTTGAATGTGTTTAATGATGTCGCAGGTGGCTGGGAGAAGAATATGCGTCCTTGCCCATGTCGGCGCAGTAAATGAGTAGAGCATAAACACGTAAATTTAGGTAAGGTTTCCATTATCAGCATTCACCAAATTCCTTTCTATTTTCTCTAAAAAGATGTAAATGCATATTCCATTACTGAATGGATAAATTATCTTTAGAAAAAGCACACAAAAGCCAAACACATGTGGAGCACATATATAGCTTCGTCTTACACCTAGCCTGTGCCGTCACCGGGGTGTCAGCCAGTAACAGAGCTGTTTCGATCACATAACCAAATCTTGATGTTTAATTATTTTTATCCTTTAGTTAGATAAAAATAATTGATATTTTGTAAGAACATTGACCGTAAGAGCGATTTGAATCTTATAGTCACTCCGAATAACAACAAACCGAAACATATTTTAACATTGTAAAATAGTCTATTCCTGTTTTGAACACAAGTTACTTCGATCTAGATGTGAGATGTATCAATACAAATTCTTTTTATTATACTAAGTTGATACTTATTTATAGTGCTCCGTGGTCTAACATTAGGCTTAAGGCATACAAATGAGGAATTTCCACCATCCCAGATGAATACAAGCCACTGTACTCATGTGCATGCTTCAGAGTGCGCGATCCACCACACAAGACACTTCCCTTTCATAGAATCATTGACAGTTCAACATCCTACAGCCTGTAGATATTGACAGCTAGCAACAGGAGTTGTTCCAATAGCAACAAAAAATTATGTAATATGATGAAAACCACTGGTCACATGTAAATGTAATAACGACGTCTACATCTACACAACAATGGAAAATTGAAAAGAGTTTCTTTTATTTTTAAAGTGCTTTCGTGTACAAACTAGAGTGAAAATCTTTTAATACATACATCCCTTTTTTCCAGCTTGCTAATTTCCCAGAATTTCCATATATTCTAGTGCTAAGCGGAAACAAACCACCTCCCCTTCACGTTGCCGTATTTGTAAAGCGTCTTTTATTTTTTATACCTCAACGGTTTGACGAACAATGCATAGGGGTCTTACAAGATCAGAGCTGACGACTAACTTATTTTTTCGTACACACCTAATCTGTCAGAGTGAATTCACAATTACCCAGAGCTTGTCAGAAATTCTAAATTTACCTGGAAGCTCAAGGTAAATGATTCTGATAGATGAAAGTACTGAAAAACGGACATCACAGGTCTCGGTGCCACATACGTATAAGCAAGTGTTAGGTTTATTATTTATCAGTCTGAAGGTTATGGCTAATTCCCCTCTCTCTCCAGAGAAGCTGGATAAAATGTATGATTCCAAGATACCCATCACGAACCTAATTCACCCATGATGAAGTGGGACCATGTCCTATGGAAAGAATGATCATGGTCTATCTAAATTTCCTGTGCAACAAAGAAATAATACATACAAAATAATGTCACTTACCATATTACAAAATACAGTCTCGTTTAGTTTCCAAGAGCACATATTTGAAATATGTCTACCAATAAGCTATAAGGATATTGTTAAATCATGGTGTAAGGACATAAAATTTGTGTGTTTTAGGGTGAAGCAAAGAAAATATATTCCAAAAGATAATTGTACACTTAGGGATCTGGTGTAGAGAATTATATGTAAATCTGGTGTAGTGGAAGAACTCAGCACCAATATTTTCTTTCAAATCCCTGAAAGTTTGGCAATACAAAAGTGTCGACTTATGATGGGAGGGTCTAAAGTTTTAGGACTATTGTGATTGCAGGCTTGAAAGTGAAACTGGGCATGAATGGACAGGAGGAGAGATAGGAGCAAATCTCATATCTGGACCAGTCGAGAAGAAGTAACTGGAAGAAAAACCATGTATGATCATGTCATGATGCTAACTTATGTAACTGTTCCTGCGGCTTTTCTCAGTGTTAATTCGTAATATAAAGTTAAGGTTTAGCCTGTGACATTGAGTAATAATGAGTACGAGCAGAGTTTATTGCTCATGATTTTCTTCCAATATGGCACTAGTGTTGTCAGTCTGTTGCAGTGTCTAATCAGTATGTATCATTGGTTTCCAGCATGGTAACATTTGGGCTATTGAGTGAGTGTTATTTGCTATATTAGACAGACTTCAAAATTTTCAAATACTTATGTTGCTTTTGACAATATAGAGTGCTGATTCTTTAATGATATATAAAAATTTTTGCTTAGTTTCTCAGTATATATTGAAAATAAGGATGAGTTAGCACTGTTTACTTTGTATGTAATGTTTAAAAACAAATTAATGTATGTTACATAACTCATTCCCTTTTAAAGCATTTGGTGTTATATAAACACCATTTTTCCAAGAGAGTACAAGGCTCTCAGTCATGTTGCACAGTTTTCTCACATTCGATTTGTGCTGTAGTTTTTCTTCCTAATTGTATTTTTAACGTTTCAATATTATCTCCATTCTTCTCATAATCTGATTATTTAGAAGCCTACCCAATAAAATAGGTCTGTAGCTTTTGAACTGTACACAACGAATTCCTTTCTCATCCATTTTGTTTTAGACTAAATTGACATGTACCTTGCACTAATTTTATTCTGCTAACTATTTTGGTGATGTAGTCTAACGCTCCCGACAGCAAGAATCGATGTGGAGCTGATTTGCCAACTTCACACCGCTCTCACATCATTTGACTTACTTGATATGCACAGCCGATCTGGATAGTCTTTGGATAGTCGGAAACGTCGATCTCTAAAAACTTCTTCTTGGAAGAATAAAGCTGGTTATTGGAATTTACCCGACTTTCTCTCTCTCTCTCACTGTCACTCTTTCTCTCTGTCTCTCTCTCTCTCTCTACTCATGAAATAAATGGATACTCACAGAATACTTTTAGTGTAGCCTTGGTATATTTCAAAAATCCGCAAAGAACAGATTCACCAATTCTCGCATAAATATTCGAAAGTTTGCAAGTCAACCGATTCGTCTCACATTAGAGTTGATTAAATACATTTACAATATCGTTGGTTTCACAACCACATAATTTATGATCATATTTTGCTTTCAGACAGTCCAATAAATGAATTACTTGAAAGTCTAACCTGATTTCTTCATTTGTCCTTAACAATCATCACAGTCAATAAACGTGCAGAATAATACACAAAAATTCCTTGTTCTTCTCTAGACATCCACATTCACTGAAACTCTATGGATGGTAAAACAGATACTTGGCGGTCGCTGTTCGCCATCACGTCCACCTTTTGCTCATGACATCGTGTAGACCTGCACACACAAACATGCAATGCACAGTAGGTCGGATTCATCTCTCTCACAATTCTATTTAAAATATCAGGTGTTCGAGACGTAGGAAGGCCAAGTGATTCTACAATTTACACAGAAATTCTCGAAGCACTACAGTAGGTGATACAATATATATATATATATATATATATATATATATATATATATATATATATATATATATATATATACAGCAGTTAAATGATTTTCAGCTTTTAAAAGAGTCTAGTATGAAATATTATGCAAAAAGTAGAGATATATGTATGGTAGCGTATCATATGTAACAACTTTTAGGAACAGTGTCATTCAAAGGGTAAAGCAATTCTTAATCACTGGAATAGGATTAAAAACTAAAAACCTTGGAATACTCAGGAGATTAATGTTCTTTTGATTCTCAGGATAGAGTTACATTAAAAGTGAACAATTTATGTTGCCCAGGAAATGGTCTTTCAAGAGCTGTGGATGCCCAGAACATAAAGTACTGTATGAGGGATTATTTTATTCACAGTGTATAAATATACTATGTTAATGGCGACCCCATATTAGAAGTTGTGGTTGCCTAAAATCTAGTATTAGTAGAAGTAGTGAAGAATTACTGTGAAGTGTTAGGATTATACTGACATGTTCAGAAAGTTCCGTGATTTTTCATGATAATGATGATAGTGCTGTTGTATACATGACTTTAAAGTTATCTGAAACTGATGATATCCACTTGAAATGTTAATTTAATTCTGATATGATGTTAATGATAAGGTAAAGGATAGAAACTTAATTAGTGTAGTGTACTGTATGTGTTGTATCATGTGACACGTATTAACAGAGAAATGCAAATTTTTAATAATCTGAGTTATTGAGAAATGATTATTGACAAGAATGGTATTAAAGTGACAACTATGAAAGCATTAATACTGTAAACATAAATCATATAAAAGCGTACTTATAACTTATAGTGCGACAAAAATAATAGTTTTTGTGATAATGGATTAAACAAATAATACAAAATGATGAAATGTTGACGGTGTCTGTACCTGATAACCGCTTGCTAAAATGAATAAGAAAGGGCTCATAGATAATTATAGCTGCTGATTCTGAAAACAAATGAAATGTAGGCTTCTTACTTAAGTCGATCTCAAATCTTTCATCAGTCCGGTTTCATGGAGGCAAGAGATTTCTTTCTGTACCTCAATCGATATGGGAATTTTGTGATCGAAAATATGTTCCGTAAATGGTTTATTATAATGACATATAAATCAAGTAATAGAGTAGTTCCTCTTACATTGAACCCAACGCTGCTTTTGTGTGGTAGTCCAGACGATAGTACAGACATTATGAAATACTACGACAAACATTTACCAATGAACAATAAAATACATTAAATGGAGCAGGGAAGTGTGTTGTATGGAGGATAGTGTGGCTAGAAACTCATTATTCTTTACAGTTGTTTCTTCATTCTACTGACCAACTGTGGAATCACATCACGGAACGCATCATGTGTCTAGAGCTGAAATGTCGTATCAGGACCTACCAAAGGTTATATGTCACAGTTAACGAAGGTAAAAAACAAGACTTGAAGACACATAAGATCGTGAGTACAGTTCTGTAATGTACACGAGAGGCAAATGTAGGTTTAACCGTTGAATTAATTTTGCTGGGAACTACATTTTCTGACACTTATGTACTTTTCTTTAGGTATCTGTGATGTAATCCCTTATTATTTAGCTCATACATTTCTCAAAGTGCCACAAACAAACACAAAGGCTACATTTTCAAACATTTCTTAGCTAAACTAAGTTTTCTTGAATTCTAAAATTCCTATGTTTACACCTAGCAAAAGGTAACCATATGTTATGAAATCTTCCTTCATTAAATACGTTTAAACTTACTAATGTATTATTATTTTTACGTGTATAAACGTAACTCGCTTAATTTTGGGAGTGATTATTTTAAAAGATACAGAGGAAAAGGCTCATTAATTACTACAGATATATTTAAATTTATAATTTAGAAAAAAATTTCAATTCGCAAAAAAATTCTGCAACTGAATTCAGGAATGTATTTTAATACTACTAACCATCACACAAAATTTTATTTGCTCATCTTTAATATCTAACGCACACTGTATGGCAACAAGAGAGTATGCATTTCGTACAAATGCATCATTAGGATAACTAGTCAACGAGACTGTTTGCTATCAGCAGGAAATACGAGGTTGAATGACAGGCTACACAAAGTTTCATTTATCGTGACACATCAGTTATAAGAATACTAGAGAAAGAATTACTCCTTCCTAGGAGACGTCCCGCTAACAGCATCTAATAGCTCCTCTACACGTGATAATGTTCTGAATTCGGTGAACAAGAGAGTCGATCCGTTATTCCACGTACACTGTATCGCTCACTTGTGATGAGGTTTCACAGAGGTACAATACAGTTGGGGCATAATATTTGTTCCTTTCATCCACTGTTCGAAATGGTCTCAGACATTTTCTACAGAATTAGGAGAGAGTAATTTAGTGAAATGATCGAAGAGTGCTAGGGTATCTGAATATTTATCAGATTTCTAAAGGAAGTACATTAGTCGTGTGTCTGCACTTGTAGTGTCTGTAATGTGCGAAGAATTTTCCTATCGACATGCATGCATGTGTGAGGTAACAGGCACTGCTGACGAATCATGAACTCTATTACCAAATTTCCTATGCGGTACCACCATACATACGATTTTTACTAGAAACAAAAGAGATTTTAGCCAGTCAGGGAATTGAAGTGGTCCCCAACCACTTCTTTATTTTGCCCTATGAAAGCAGAGAAACTAGCTTCAGGCTCGTAGAGAAAGTGTGGATAGTGGTCTAAGTTCAAGGCCCAGCCATGATGCCTCTCACTTCCTGTACTTCAACCGGTCCCTCAATGACTTTGCTTTTCCTTTGAATGCAAAATCTGTGACCTAATGTTAACAAAAATCATTTCTGTGTAAGAGAGGACATTTTAAACAACCTGAATAACATAAATCACCACAACACGAAATGAAAAGTGAGTACACATAATTTGTACGTCCATCTTATTCCATATGGGTAATCTCAAAATATCCAAGAGGAAATAAGAAAAAGGGATTGCTTATTTGTATTGCTTTCACAACGATGCCACAGTCGATTGAAATGAAAACAGTGTTGTAAGCCATTCCTGTACATCATCCCATGCCCTCTTTCCATTTGCAGTATTGATTGGTAGCAAGTAGATAATCACATCTCCTCATGTGAAGGCCCACTACAGGAATCGCCGTCTCTGCTACAGTACTTCCCAAGTGCGAGTGTGGTTTACGGAATAACTACGCAACAAATTACTAAAGCGATCCTGTTATCAAGGAGTAGGTTCAAGGGCGTTAAAATTGGCTTGGACATATTGCCAATTATTAAGAACCACCTGTCATTATTTCGGAATAAGTAGTAAATGCAAATGCTTTTAAAGCACTTGAGAGCTGAGTCTTCATGGTCAGGAAGGAAGTATCCCCTGGCCATAAGAGGAGCTGGTGGTCAGACGAGCAAAGTGGAGGGGTAGCAGACGAGAATTTTCTGCACCAGCCTACATATGTCAAACTCTTATCCACACCCTAAATTTTGTTCATATGTGGACGAGAGGTGGTACTGTGGAAACAGGAGACAATCTGTCAGCAGAATAGTGTTCAATCAGTGTCTCGTTGCGTATTTCTAGTTGACAACTTGATACCACATTGCTTGTACATGTGTAGTGAGGTGGGGCCGTGGCGCAGCAATACACACCTCAGACAGTTGTGTTGCCAGGTTTTTACACTGCAACAGAATACGACGGATGAATCTCAGCCATGAGCAACGAATGTCTCTCAGCTTAAGAGAGTGAGTGGTGGTAAAATCGGAGCGCACATATCTATATTTGATATGTATTCCGAGATGTGAAAAGGAGTGGAGTGATATGCGTGATCGAAATAGGTGGTAGGATGGATATGGGCATCAGTTCCTGTAAAGGACATCCAGTAATTGAATTATGCTAATGGGTCCTAAATTAGGCCATTGTGCACAAATATGAGGCTGAAGCCATCGCTCATACATTAATCAGTCACAGTCTGCCCTCACATGGGGTGTCATACAAGACACTAAATAGCAAACCAGTTGTAAGGAAGCGCAATCTGCAGTCTGCATGCTGTTACTGTCGGTGGTGGTACAACCTCAGCCATGTGCATCAGCTGGGTCTCCAAGTGAAGATTAAGGCATACAACAAGTAGTAGTAGGTAAATGCGTCAAAGTAGTTTCTGGCAAACGTCTGTGTGCATCGCCTGCAGTAATCATCTATAGTTCATGGTAGGTGTGTGACACACCACCCATGTAAAAGAGATGTCCAAATACCTTATAACGTCCACCTGTAGGAGAGGCACCACGCATCCCTCCTGGAGGCCTCTTCCAATATGCAAAGTTGAAGTCTTGGCTACAATTATGTTTCTTCTAGCCGTCAATCGTTATTATTTGATCTATTGAAGCGTCGAGCTCACCACATCACGTGATCGGGCAGCAGTAAAACGGATTAGCATTCTCTGCGCTGTGAAAGGCGTGGCCAGTGAGTTTAAACCCTAAGTGCTTGCACTGAAGGCCTCATGTAACCGGTTCACATGCGATCTGTCGCAAAATCATGGAGAGTGGTTTTTCTTGAGGAAACAAATGACAGATTGGCCAATAGCAAGCGGTACATGCGTGTACCAGTACATGGGACGATGGACCATATAAGAGGCGTGGAAGTTTGTGAAGGAAGACGGGTGGGAAACCCATTCGGCCATTAGTGCCAGAGATGATGTGAGAAACTTGTGGTGCATTCCCTCCAAAGGATGGTAGAGAGCCGGCCGTGCTGGCCGTGCGGTTCTAGGCGCTCCAGTCCGGAGCCGCGCTGCTGCTACGGTCGCAGGTTCGAATCCTGCCTCTGGCATGGGTGTGTGTGATGTCCTTAGGTTAGTTAGGTTTAAGTAGTTCTAAGTTCTAGGGGACTGATGACCACAGCAGTTGAGTCCCATAGTGCTCAGAGCCATTTGAACCATTTGATGGTAGAGAACAATTGAAATCATTGCGGCTCAAAGGCGTCGGGATGTATGGGCGCGGGGGTGGGAGGGGGGGGGGGTGCTGTGAAAACACTAGATTCGCCACTGGTGGCTTGGATGTAGGTCTCCATTTGAGCTGTCGCCGCTGCCGTTTGCTGCACTGAAAGTACTTGTGACAAGACCCTCTTTATGTACGCTACCAGATGCTGGGCGAAGATCTCACAGTCTGAATTTACCATTGTAATCGGATGGTAGTCGTCGATAGTCCAACTTACTGAAGCCTTGTGTATCAAAATGAGTAATCCGTTACCAAAGGCAGGTGAGACGTAAAATATGGGGGACATAAGCTCTTGATAAATGAAGATCCAACGTGGCGTCGTTAGCGTGCAGAAAGTCCGATAGATATCGAACGGTATACTTCCTGGCCTGGGCGACATGTTATGTAGACCCTTGTCTTTCACGTCTTCAACGCCGTCCTGCGAAATCTCCGGTATAAGCGAGGATGCTGCTTTGTGTCGTGTGTGAGCGTCGTGTGATGCCAAACGCCTCTGCGGTCGTGATCGTCTATATTCTCTTCCTGTAAATGTCGTCGATAATGGTTTCATAGGCATCCAGGACGGCTGTCTGGGTCGTTAAGAGCCGACCATGCTTTAAAATGAGGTCCGTGAAAAGCTGTCGTTGGGGTCGATAGCTGTCGAGCACGATGTTGTGCAGAGATGTGATCTTGTCTCTCTCTCTGATTTGACGTTGTGACCATACAACGACCACTTCCAATTTTCCCAGTGTAAGGGACAATAATTTGGATTCAATTCGGCAGCCTTATCTTTCGGTCTGGTTGCTGCACTTGGGATGCGAGTTCATGAAGCACCGTGTAATAAAAGTCCGAGGTATGGCGTTGCTGTGCTGTGATATCCTTTCCCAATTGGATTAACACCCACCGGAACGCCAGTGTTGCACATTGCATCCATCATGCCCACTTCAAAAGAAATCGTGGAATATGTCATTTGCAGTCTACCAGTGTAGTGGGAATAAACTGAAGAAATTGTCCATCCTGGAGGTGTGCCGCATTCACCTCCTACATCCAGTGGCTGCATCATTCCTGTTGTGGCTGGAGGGTGACAGTACATATGAAGGTGCTATGGCGTGAGAAGCCAAGCAGCTATCGTTCGGCATCTGACGACCCTGGCACAAGGTCATACGGGACATAGGGACAACTGGCAAAGTTACAGATAAGATATTTGTATCCAGGGTGGTCACATTGCACTTCCTCCCTAATATCAACGGGAAGCTGGTCTCACACCAGTATCCAAAACAATTCGCAAGAATAAAATGTGGGTCCTGGTGTTTAGAGTGGAGCACACAAGTAATATCACAGACACAGATATATTGATCGTAACAATCAAGAAAGAGAGGATTTTCTCCCTCTGATTAGACTGAGTAGCTCTGTGATTTACATAATAAAATTTTCAATCTGCAGCGGAGTGTGCGCTGATATGAAACTTCCTAGCAGTTTAAAACTGTTTGACGGACCTAGACTCAAACTCGGGACCTTTGCCTTTTAGATCTGTAATCTGTCGCGGTATTTGTGGGGTTTTGATGTGGATGAACGATAGTAATACATGTACCCAGTGCCATGACTGTCAGATTCCTGGAAATTTCAACACCATCATGCAAATGTATCGCCATACTGTTGCCAGTCTGATTATCCAGTATCATACATGTCACAGAACCACAGCAGTCACGAAGGTATGCTGTGCACATTTCTTGCAATCAAACAAAGACAATATCCGACACATGAATCATCCCTCGCTGCAGATGCACCTCCACCATTGTTCCAAGACTATTAAGATTGTTTGTTGCGACAGGATAAACCTGACGCCGAACTGTGGAATCCAAGTTTATAATTAGGTCGCCAGTCTCTACTGATCATCAAGTTATGTCAGAAACTGTGAGCACCAAGATTAACTTGGCTGCAACTGTTCTTAAAGTGCCAGCGCCTCCAACGCGTGTCATCATTTATTCCCCACGCCCACGAACACAGAGCAAGTCCATATTCTATCGGCTCCTCAGGCCACCGGATGAGTGCCCTTATTCCGGCTCATGTGGGTCACGAAACTTCTCAAGTATCAATCTCAGATCGCTCAGCTGCAAGTACATACAAAAACTTCCTGTTTCCCATTAAGTGTTCCCACACAGCAGCTGGCTGCGGCTATCTCTGTGATAGTATTGTTCTCTCGCCCTAAGAAGTCCTCTTGTGGCAGTATTCGAAGCTGCCCTGCACGACACGATACAGCACTTTGGTGATTAATACATTCAGGAGTGTCTCTCTGTATCAGATAAAGGCAGTGACCCACAATACTCTGTTACAAAGGCCGCAGTTACGAAACCCATCATCTGTCGACGGAGATGGCGTTGTCACTGTGAATTCTACGACTCTTACAACGGGCGTAGCATCTTCCAACTACATCAGAGGATGCTGCGTTGAGTCGCCAGTAAGTTTCAGATGCCATGGTAAAGTGGTGGCAGTCGTAAGGGCTGCAAAATAAGTCAGAGAAAGCAGTGTCAGCTGCTTCGGCCGTTCCATATCCACCAGCGGTAGTAGCATGATCGAGCAATGGATGCATTCTGATTGGAAACGCACTTCTTTCCCAAATCCGGAATAGGTTTCTGGTTGTCCGTCTAAATGACGTTGGCATGGTAGCTAGCTAAGTAGAGATATGACGGAACATGTATTTTACGCTCACTTCAGACCTGTCGGACTCCATTTATGATAAGCTGCGTTCGGAATTATATCCATCTATCGGCTACATGACTATTTAACGTGCCAGAGCGGCGAGGTGCCGACTCGGTGTCTTCTGCTGCGAGTTCAAATGGAATTTCTGGTATCCTTCCCGTGCAGAGAATGATTGACGTCCACAGTACCTACATTGCCATCAGCGTGGGAGTCGCAGAGGCCCTGTTTCTTCTCCAAAATGTCCATCCATTTTGTATTTGTGAAGATTTTTACGTAGACAATGCTGCTAACGATGGATAAATATATGCTGATGATGGAAATAGCCGGGATATTGACATTTTCATGCAAAAATCTTTCAATATTGAGTGCTTTTGGTCGAGCTAATTAGTTTAAGTGCGGAAATTTGAACGCTGATCTGTATTGCTTTCCCATGCTCATCTATATGCTTAAGCCGGCGCACAAGAAGCAATCAATTACTGAATATACATCATGAGCACACTCTTCGCTGTGAGGACATAAACAGCACATCTGACCCCTGCACTTTCGAATGCAATCTCTAGCACTTTGGCTATAGAGCATGTATCACAGACAGACCCAAAATTCAGTACGTTACGGTGTCCCGTTCCCATAATGCATGCGCAATAATGTGATTCCTACACGTGGAGAAAAGTTAGTTCTCTCGTCGGATTGCCTTGCCTTTCGGATAAATTACGTTGAAACAGTGTCTCTATTTGACAGCAATGTTACTACAGGCAATCATGCATGTTCTGTAAAGTTGGATGCACTGTTCTTCCGAACATGCATGCGTGTCCCAATGAACAGATTTTGATAACGAAATATAACTATACTACATAGTGAAATGTGTTCACAAAGTGTCTATACGGAAAAACCACAGCAATTTAATTTACTGGGAACAAATGAAACTTTGTGCCGGCCAGGGATTAGAAAACAGATTTCCCAATTAATGTTAACGATCCCATTAACCTTCGGCTATACGAGCATGCTTCACAGTTAGACACGAACTTCCATATGTTCCAGTTTCCACTTCCTATAGTGCCACCACGATTATGTGATTCTCACACCAGGAGAGGATTATTTAACTTTCTCAACAAGGTTCCTTGGCTTCGGCAAGAAATACGTTAGTGCAGAAGTCTGTATAGCAACGTGTCTGTAAAGGATGGTTCCTTCAGACACGCATGTAGGTCCGAAGGAACAGACTCCGATAACTATTTGTAGTTATGTAAAATACTGACATGCATTTGATAACTGGAATACGGCATTGCCGCAGCTGTAAAGTTTACTGGAATGAAATGGAAACGTTTACTGAGGCGGAACATGAACCTGGATTTCCTTCTTTATGCAACAGGTTGAGGGACCACTCGCGTAAACCAGAAAATCAAGTTTCGAGTTGATGTGTGGTGACGAATGGAGGGCTGACACCGCCGGTTTTCTCTGTTGGGGAGTGCCTCAGAACATTCCACTCTCTACGTGAGTCCCTCGAGCCGTTGTTGCGGCCATTAGTTTGCTGCTCGGCTTTTAGGTTTAAAACTCTCAGAGGAGAATCTCGCAGATAGGGCGATTGACGAAAAAGCGCTGATCTTCCTATGACGAAGTAATTAAGTAAAAAGCTATAACAGATGATTTTTGTTTCACTGTAAGTGTGCACTTAAATGAAGAAATATCTCGACCTACACGGCTTCGAGCAGGCTGTCATTTCGTGGCCACGTTTTGTTGATCGCTGTTCATCTCTGGGGTTTATGTCGATCGTTGAGCATTACAGATGGCAGCTTGGAACTGGAAATTGCAGGGTGCCGTACTGGAACATGAACGACGCTCGCTTACCACTTCTAAGATAGAACACATTTTGGATACGTATATTTTTTTTAAGGCATATTATATCGCACAGAACATTCACCTTCACAAAGTATTAGAGAAGAAATTGCTGTAACAGTTTCCAGCACGAAATATCTTCGATAGACACAGTGAACACCGTCCCGTAACAACAGTGTGAGAGACTTGGTAATGCAGCATATGACGTGAAGGTTATCAAGTGTGTGATTGATTATCTCAGGCAACAATTATCTGACAAATGTAGGTTTATGCATACGTATGCGCCAATTTGGCTTCGTTTGTCGTTACCCAGTTGCCACAAGTGTCTATTACAAATTTATTTTTTATCATTTGACGTTTTAGCCTTGTCCTTGTGATAAAACGGTGAGTATTGGAAGGTTATGAGCTGAGTTGTTTAAGCGTCCGCGAATGTAGCAGAAAACGGGAAACAACTGATCTGAATACTTTGTTTGATTTAGAAGGATTTTCATCGTATGGTTATCGTGATAATCTGAGACTTTATTTAATGTATCGCTCGTAGAGTCGTACTGGTTCATAGTTAACAATGCCAAGATGCCATCTGAAGAATGCATTTTTATCTACAAAGAAATTTTCTTCATGGTTGCTGCATAGGGATCTAGATTGGTGAACATTATAGGATTAGAAAAAAAAGTGCGATGAGTGGTGAATCCCGCATAAATTCTGATGCGAAATCAGCAGGGTGCAGCAGGCGATATCGTACTGTAGCTACACGTTATGCAGAGCTTTTGATTGTTTTTTTCCAATGTGACTGCTCACAACGAATACAACTGTGAAGTACATGCCACATTAAAGTAATGTCTTACACAAAATACTATCTTGTTGTCACCTTGTGCATAGCACTGCATTTGGTTGACTATTAATAGCCTGTCTTTTCTTAGGGCTGAACCTTCACTTTCCTTTTACGGAGCTAAAATATAGTGGTTCAAGTTCCTATGTGATCATAATGATACAGGCTCTCGTTGATTCCTTTAAAACGTTTGAGGTGACAGCTGATCTTATTCCTTCAAATGGGAACAGCAAATTTCCTTCCCGTTCTCTTCAATCGAAGCTTTTGGTTCGTCTCGAATGGCCTTCTAGTTGATTTACGTGTGTCGCTGATCTTCCTTCACTTCACATTTTTCCCAACATTGCTCATTGAATGAAAGTATCGAACAGTGGTTAAACAGTCGCAGTTCGTTCCCTCTGCTAATGATGGGGTACGCTGACGAAGACCGCAATTAAGAGTTATAACAAACATACTTCGTATAAACCCATTGCTCTTCCCCAATGCACACAATAGTTCACATCAAAATGGTACTACTGTAATCGGGAATGCTGCTTTCTCACACGATTTATTTAATGCTATTCACCACTCATTCAACACAAAATTAAGCATGCCGCACCACTAAATTCACCCCTGCACTAAATCCAAAGAAACGAAAACGTCTCGAATCAAAGACTTTTCCCCTTTCATATTCCGTCTTTCAACGCTTAAACAGGGCTCCTTAATATTTTCATACATGTAACATTCGACAAATCGCCCAAATACTAATCTAGAACATCAGACAAAAGATGACGTCTCATAAATGCACAAATAGCCACCAGAGTGACAATTCAATCATTACGAACATATGCGCCGATCTTATTTTAGTCTGCAGAAGTATTTAACATGCATTAGTATTCCGTGAATCATATACTGCATGAGCAGTGTTCACAGCGCCGTTGTTACTAAACGGTGTTCACTCGGTCTATTGAAATTCTTCTACCTTGAGAAATAATCTGATCTACATTGAGGTAATAAAAGTCACGGGATATCGATAAACACATGTACAGATGGGGGCAGTATCGCGCACACAAAGTATATAAAGGTAAGGCATTGGCAGATCAGTCCTTTGTACTCACGTGATTCATGTGAAAAGGCCTATGACGCGTTTATGGCCTCACGACGCGAATTAAGCGACTTTGAACGCAGAATGGTAGTTGAAGCAAGACCAAGGGGCATTCTATTTCGGAAATCGTTATGGTATTCAATATCCCCAGTTCAAGAATGTGCCGAGACTACAAAGTTTCAGGAATTATCTCTTATTATTATTATGAATGCTTATTTCAGTTGGTAAAAGTTGATAGGACGGTCCAAAAGTGGCGCAGACCACACGGAGCCGAGGGCCGAATTTGTGAACAGGGCACTGTGCGAGTTGCTGGTGGTTCCGTGATGGTGTATTCTGTGTTTGTATGCAATGGGCGGGATCCTGTACTCCAACTGATCAGATCACTTACTGGAAATCGCTACTGTCGTCTACTTGGAGACCATTTCCAGCCAATCATAGACTTCATGTTCCCAAAGAACGATGGAATTTTTATGGGTGACAGTGCGCCATGTCACCGGAACACAGTTGCTCGCCATTCATTTGATGAACAGTATGGACAATTAGGTCGAATAATTTGGCCACTCAGATCACCTAACATCTATGCTATGGAATGTTGATTGGATATAATCGGGAAGTCAGTTCGTGCACAAAATGTTGCACCGACAACACTTTTAGTATTATCGACGGCTATAGGAACAGTAAGGCGCATTATTACAACAGGGGAATTGTCGAGTGTTTGGCAGGAGTTGCTTCATTATGCTGGGCAAAAGGAGGACCATGTCAGGAGATATCCCACTACTTTGGTCGCCTCAGTGTATTAAATGACACATATATTAAACGATGAAGGAAAGTAACCCGCATGTTTTGGAAAAGAGGAAGCTGCACTGAAGGAAATAAACAGGATGTTACAATGGGAAATTATTTATGGTGAACAAAGTGATTATTTTAATTACATTTTCGAATGGAGACGGCAGGGTGCATAGAATTCTTGACACCTGAAAGTTAATTGAGAGTGTGAGTGAGTGCCCTGGTCGTTTTAACGAAACAAGGAAAATCCTAACTCCTCCTAATATCAGAAAGCGCATATCAGAAATCGAGGGAATACACATTTGCTTTTCATTACTCTTTACATCATAGTTTTTGTTACTATCATTTGGTTTCAAGATATCTCTTTTACCATTTGTGAAGGCCACACAGCCGCGATTTTGATTAGAATAACTGTATCATGCTAAAGATAGCTGATAACGGTTGGATGGTGGCAGATGACGTCGTGGAAGACATCTGGACAACAAAAGGAAAATTACTGAATAAATCTACCACAACCAACCATCGACCATTCCAGAATGGACCAGCAAAATCGATGTGTAAGCGTTGCCAAGGGGAAGTGGCTTTTGGCCATGCAAAGAATTTCCGCGGTGGTGCTGATTGTTGTTCGGCACTCACCAAGCAAGAAGAGCACATATTCGTAATCGCGGCATCGATTCTGAACCAAGTACAGTGCTGACGAGGAAGTTGTTTCGTCTTCACCATACCCCAATGTCCTTGGTGGAGAAGCAGTAAGACAGAGGACTGTAACGAACGTGGGACCACGGCCCTGGATTGATCATTATCTGAACGCAACAGCAAAACACCACTTCATACAAAAAGTCTCTCCTTGTGAGCAAAAAATCGGCGAACTAACGGATCCCCGATCCGTGACTTTGACAATGGCCATTGCGTAGCAACAAAACGCAGAACGGTAGCAAGGACAGGGTCGGCAGCTGTGGCTGTAGCTACACGACGAAATTCAATCGGAAACGATTCGACTACGTCATCGGTTTCCGAATCAATGAACATGCAAGCAAGTTCGGAGGAATCGAATGCTCTATCCTCAGCAACAGGCAAACGGGACAACGCATCGGCGTTTCCGTGCTTAGCAGTGGACCGATACAAGATATCTTAGCGGTACTGCGAGAGGAAAATAGACCAGCGAATGAATTTCTGCGCTGTACGTGGAGGTACAGGCTTGGTCGGATGAAAAAGCGATGTCAAAGGTTTGTGGTCAGTGATGATGGTAAAGTGACGACCATACAAGAAAGCATGAAACTTTGTAACACCAAATACGAGGGCCGATGCTTCTTTCTCGATCTGTGAATGATTTCTTTGTGCAGACGAGAGCAATTTGGACGCAAAGGCAATAGGGCGATCGTGCGATCCATCTTTGTGCGCAAGCACAGCACCGATCCCGGAATCCGATGCATCTGCCATCAACAAAAGGGGCTTCTGGGGATCGAATGGCGTAAGTCAAGTATTGGAAAGCAACGCCGATTTCAACCGGCGAAAGGCGCCTTAGCATTCCATCGTCCAGAGGAACGGAACGCCTTCACGGCGTAAGCGATGAAGCGGAACTGAAATGGAAGAGGCCTGTGGAATATATTTGTTATAGTAATTTATTTTTCCCAGCACACTCTGTAGCTGCTTCAAATTCTGCGGCGAAGGCAAGTCTTGTATGGTTCGGAGGTGCTCTGGGCTGGGATGTATGCCTTGGGCATTGGGTACATGTCCCAGATAGGGTAAGTAACGAGCAAAAAACACACATTTGTCCTTCCGCAAGCGAAGACCATTTTGTCGCAAGACCTGAAATAATGTTCTGAGATTGGCTAAATGTTCTTCTTCCGCCTTTCCGGAGATCACAATATCGTCCAGATAGATAGCTGCAGTAGGGACCGACGCACCAACAGTTTGTAGATATTGCTGAAACAACGCAGGGGCGGATGCACACGCGAATGGCAGTCGTTTGAATCGATACAAACCGAGATCCGTGTTAACCACCAAAACGCGCTGGGATTCTTCGTCCACCGGTATTTGCAAGTACGCATCTGCTAGGTCCAACTTCAAAAAATATTTACCCAGCACAGTTTGTCAAAAAGATCTGCCGGGCGGGGTAAAGGAAAAGTTTCCGTCCCTAGTTGTGGATTCACTGTTGCCTTGAAGTCCACACAAAGTCTCAATTTTCCCGAAGGTTTTGGCAAAATTACTAAGGGTGATGCCCAGAGAGAAGCCTGCACACGTTCAATTACACCTTGTGATTCCAAATCGTGTAATGTTTTTGCCACCTCATCACCCAATGCATGGGGAACATTGCGTGCTCTGAAAAAATTTGGTTGCGCGTTTACTTTCAGTTCCAAATGTGCTTTATAGTTCTTAGCGCAACCGAGGCCTGGTGCAAAAATATCTGCAAATTCTTCACATAGACGAGAAAAACTGTCTGAAGGCACAGTCTGGTTCACTGATAGGACCTGGTTTACTATAGACAAGTTAAACAACTGAAATAAATCGAAACCAAACAAGTTCACTGTAGTAGAAGAATGAAGGACGAAAAATGACACAAGTTTTGTTTGTCTCTTGTATGTTGCAAGAAGGCTGTACTGTCCCAACACAGGGATCTTGTGACCTGAATAGGTAGTTAATTAACAGTTGCGGCCCGCAACGGAGGTGTGCCCAGCAGTTTGTGAGTGTCTTGATTGATCAGTGAAACTGCAGCCCCGGTATTGAGCTGGAATGGTAGCACTTTGCCGTTAATGTCCAAGTCCACAAAAAGTTTATTGTCCTGCTGATGACAAGAGCGACTGTCTCGTGCAACGTGACCTGACACTGGTACGAAATCACTGTGGACTTGACGGGAGTGCCGGCGACGTCGACGCACACTATTTGTGGGATGAACACAGTCACTGTTAGAGAGAGTGGCACTGGGTGGAGTGGAATGAACTATATGAATTTCCATGGGCGAAGTGTCGCGAGCCTGAGTATCCCTGGTTCGATTCCGATTCCGGCGTGAAGCAAAGGGCCTGGAATGATTTTGAGTTTCTGATCTGAGCTTTTTCTGGCAAACACTTTGAACATGTCCTTTTTTATTACAGTAAAAGCAAATAGCCTGGCATGATGGGCAATTCTCACGCGAATGTCTAGTAGCACACCGTGGGCATGATTTTAGCACTGAATTTGCATGCCGGCGCAGTACACGTGGCTGAGAGCCTGGCGTCAGTGGCGCGGCCGGGCGCGAGGACTGTTTACTGTTACGTGCAGCTCGCCCGGCTGGCCGGTTAACCTCGCACACTGGTGGCGAAGTTTCAAATTAATCCTGAGCCAAGTCAAGTGTGTCCTGCCGATCCAATATGTCCATCACTTGTTGAAGGGAGGGATTGACTAATTTCAAAACCTGTTCCCTTATACGAACATCAGAAACGTTCTGTGCAATTGCATCACGTACCATAGTATCTGAATAAGGGAGTCCACATTGAGACTCAAAAGCATAATCCCTAGTAAGGCTTTGCAAGGTTGCAACCCACCCCCGATTAGTCTGACCTGCCATATGTTTTGTACGAAAGAAGGTTTGGCAACTACATTGACTGATTCTTTGAAATATGCATCTAATGCAGACAAAATTTCGTCGTACGACAGAGTTGCTACGTCGCGTTGGGGAAATAATTTGACTATCACATGGTACGTGTGCACCCCGATGGAGGACAATAAAAAAGGCTGCCGCTCGTTATCTTGAATTCTGTAGGCGGCGAAATGGAATCCAAATTGGCGTGACCACTCCGTCCAGCTTTCCAGTGCAACATCAAAAGGACGAAAAGTAGGTGCAACTGCGTGTTGTGGCTGCGTTAGCGGTGGAGCGGCAGCTGCCGCATCGTTTTACACTGCACGTTGAGCCGGGACGAGGCCTGCGTCTGCTGATTCTGTAAGTGATAAAAGTCGGACAGTACATCTGGAGACGGTGGCGAAGCCATTACACAAGTAAGTCAGGGCAGGATAGTTACGAACGCGGTGTTGCCTCGTTGCCAATGTTGTGGGTTGGCCGGAGAGCCAACACCGGGTACTAGAGGAAGCAGAGAGGCACGTGTTTTAGCTCATGCAACCTCGCGTGAGGTCTGGAACAGGACAAGGAAATTAGACTTTAGAAAAACGGACATAGCTGGTGGAATACTTAACTTTAATCCATTAATGATGAGCGTCGCTCTTGACTGTACATGATTCATAATATCAATAGTAAATGAACATGGCGCCTTGCTAGGTCGTAGCAAATGACGTAGCTGAAGGCTATGCTAACTATCGTCTCGGCAAATGAGAGCGTATTTTGTCAGTGAACCATCGCTAGCAAAGTCGGTTGTACAACTGGGGCGAGTGCTAGGAAGTCTCTCTAGACCTGCCGTGTGGCGGCGCTCGGTCTCCAATCACTGATAGTGGCGACACGTGCGTCGGATGTATACTAACGGACCGCGGCCGATTTAAAGGCTACCACCTAGCAAGTGTGGTGTCTGGCGGTGACACGACAGTAAATTTGTTTTAATGCTGACTGGCGGTTTTATAGCAAATATGTCAGACTCTGTCCGATAAAGAGAAGAAATGCCAAGACGCTGGTAGACAGGCTAGAAGAGGACCGTGGTGTAAAGATTGGCAAGCTAAAGTCTCTTATCAGAAAATGTTCCTCAAGTTTCGTCTGAAAAATGTAAGACATGTCTTGAAATGCCGTAATCCGCCCTATACGGATCTCGGAGTATTTTCCACAGGGCAATATGATCGAGAGAGTTATTTGTGAGTTAAACAGATTGTGTAGAACTTACTATGCCAGGTAGCATTGGACTTGGGCCGATCATATAAAATATGTTGACCAAATCGTCTTCAGTCTTAAGCGTCATACCACAGACTTTGCTCCTTGTGAACTAATGTTTAATACGGAACCCCATAACATCCTTTCAAGGTGATTGATTTTACAATCCCAACGCAAAGCTCTTTAGATGAGAAGAAATCACAGGCTAGGGCTAACATACGTAAAAGAGCATCGGGCAGAAAAATAAGATATATCGCGACACCTTCCCCAATAATTTTGGCGTTATTGAACTACTGCTGGTCAAACCTAAGGGAATATCTGAAACGAATTTCCGTGGAAACAAAAAAGTGTATGCATGTTTATCAATGACCATTCAGAATAATGAGTAAGCCTCATGCAAACGCATGCCCTTTGGAATACCCAAAAAGTAACAAAGAGCTTGGTCTACGAAACACTGTAGATCTGAATAAATTTAACTGTAAGCGTAACCAGTTTCTGCAGGGAGTCTTTGACTCTATGGGTGATACACGGTTTGGGATACTGAGCTGTCCCAACTGGATCAACTTTATTTGGCTTTCATCTTTCATTCTCTTTTTCTGTTCTGTCTAAACTAGATTCTTCGGTGGATACACAGTTTGGTATACTGTGCGGTCCCAGCTGGATGACACTTTATTTCCTTCTCAAGTTTCATTCATTAATTCATTCCTGTCGTAGTAAGTAAGGAATATACGTCTACATGTTGCACATAGGCTATTAGCTTGTAATGTCTTCCTAGTGAGTAAATATGATTCCTGAACATGACTACAACCTAATGATGACGTACAAAATAATGTGAGAGGTAGCTTGCTATAGTGAATTCTAAGTGCTAAAATAACACTGGGTAAGTTTTGATCACGAATGGTAGAAAAATCGTGCCTGAAGTAAATAAATAATAAAGTAGATCCACCAAAGAGATTAAAGACTACGAAACATGGAACAATCGCATTAGGAGAAGCTGGGAATTCCTAAAATCTGAAACAATAATATCAGAATAAATCAATAATTTTTATTTGGGTAATGTTTTCTGAAGGTAAAACAGAGATAATGTGGTGCTTCTAGATTCAAGCCAAAGCGTTTTGATAATAATTACAGGTGGTGTGTAGGAGTGGTGTGAGGATCACACCAAAAGCGCATGAAATGATTAGGTCAGCAGGCTGACGAAAAAAAATGAGAAAGAAGTTTGGAAGTAAATGTATAAATGAGAATGGGGAGAGACAGGAGACCTTAAGTCAGTGGGCAGATGTATAGAGTTAAATGGTGGAAGATTGATGGTTAAACTCCCTCATGTCTCGCAAAAAGGTTTGGGAAATGCGTAATCTTGCTTACGGCAGATGGCTGGTTACCAGGTAAATACAGGCAACAGAAAATAAATCAGCGAATGTGTTAAGAAATTCAGATAGTAAAGTATTATTATGTTATGATAAAAACAGCTTTCTGATGATGTGTGCAAAAAAGCATTGTAACTGCTGCCGCACAAATGACTTTTTTACCATACGAATACATACGATAATTGAGCAAAATAAAAGAAAAACTTATAAACGCTACTGCAACTTCTAAGTAAAGCGCTATCTAAAGTAATAAAAATAAATTGCAAACCAGCGCGAAATGTCACTATTTAAGAACTGAAATTGACCTTCATTGCATAATAGCTATGGTTTATGTGAAAAAGAAATGGCTACTGTGAAGTTTGTGATTCACGCTTGCTGATGCAGGGAAATGTTATGACCTTATCATGTAACGAATTGCCAAACATCATTTTAAACAGTCAATGACTATTTTCTAAAGCAGAAAATTAGTTTGGTCCTTCCTTAGACGTAAGTTGGAAACAGAAGCTTAGGCTGCGTTATCTGTTTCTCAGGGACATGGAGGCTTCTTCAAAGGCATGATACAAGCTGTAGAGGTGACGAAGAGAGGATGACCCAATCTACAGTGAATCATCCTCTTTCCTATTTGTAATAAAATGCTATGGACAATTGAAATACCACCCTCTAAGTCTAATGGTTGAGTGGAAGTATCTTAAAGACGGTCACAGTGGTGCCTACGAGTGTGATATAATTAGTGAGTACTGAAAAATAAGAAATTCTGTGTATCGTTTTCAGGTACAGACTGAAAAAAATTATAAAAAAGTAATTTTGTTGTAATCGAAAGTTTTTTCAGTCTCTATGAATTTTATGTACATTATTTGCAAAACTCCACTATGCCATTTATTATATATAGTTAGTTTTGTAAGAGTAGTATTAAGGAATTTTGCTAAACTCAACTTAATTTAAAGGGATCAGCTATAGTAACATCTCTCCTTTCTAACTTAATTTTGTTCAAAAATAATTTTTGTCGCAAAAATATATAGAGAGTGATGTGGAGAAACAGGTGTTGTATTATATGAGAGATACAGAGACTAGTGAGTGTGCCTGGACAAACGCTACGTCATCATAACGTGCCTTTTACGTAATATACAAGTATTGCAACTTAATTGTAGAATGAAATTAAAAATTAAAGTTGCGTTTCTATACTCTGTCAACATATGCTCAGGATATTAATTTTAAAACCGACCAATCTCAGAGTAATCAGATGAATCTCTTTCTGTAAACACATTGTTTTAAGAAATTATTAGTGGCAGTAAATAATAAAGCTAGAAAGCCAAAAATTAATATGAAGCCTCAGTTCGACATAAAAACTTTAAGTATGTGACCATTGACCTACCACTAATTGTTTTTGACTAATTTACTGGAAACTAAATTTGGAACAAAAACATCCTTGTTTGTATTAGATTAGGTATCACTTATATTAACAACAGAAAGCTTTCGTTACAGCGCCTAAAGAGCCATAACAAGTTTCAAGACCTTGCTGTAAATAGCTAGCAATACAAGGTGTTTTAAAGTATTAGTTCAAAGGTAATGTTCTACTGTCAGTTCCCTTGTAAAAATTCTTGATGACTAAGTTTAAATGCTGGTGGGCTAAAGCTTTTTTCTATGATTAAAGCCTATTTAAATTCATTTATACAAAAATTATTAAGATCTAATCTGATTCATGACAGTGTTATATAATAATGTCTCCAAGAAAGTGACCATGTAGATGCTGCTATTTGGGGATAGAGCGGACGACGGTAGGTATTTCCGTTGGCTGTCCGCTGCTCCCATATATAAATACGTCCTCAGGTACAGTGACAAGACTTCCCTTCGCACCCAGCTACCATAAGGTCCGCATGAGTCAAACACTGGCTTACGAGCAGTCTCGGATGACGTCACAGCGAGACTGGAACAAAATTGTGTTTTCGGTACAAATAGAAAGCGAAGCCGTGAGGACTGTACACCGTCCTGGGTTGCTCAGATTTCGTAGAAGTAGCCGTTAATTATGAACTTACCGTAGACATCGCCTCTGAACTGCCCATAGTGCTTCGTAAGGTAGAGATATCAGATTTATTATTGGTGTTATCATCAGGAATATTACTGTGTTGTGCATGTGAATGTTTATCAAATATATCTATCAACTACTACTCAATAATCATAGTTCCTGATCCTGCTGAGTAAATACGGAATGAATATATTTCTGTCAGTGAGCAAGACAAGAATGTGGACTTTTAGAGTGGAAACTATGGCTCGTATTTTATTCATCGCTTTCTGGCTGGTCACAGAAATAGTTTTCAGACCACCCTACACTGTGTTAGGATGTCTTTTCGATGTTTTGTTTATTGAAAAAGGAATTACATAAAATGTTGATCCAATTTTAATGGTTAACGTACTGAAATTTCCAGTTTATAATGCTGAGCGTTCAGACAGTCTGAAATAGCAGAGGTTAGCTATAGGCTATGCCCTGGAGGTTCCTGCCATGAATTTAATAAACCCATGGTCAGTCGAGTCCTTGTTCTTTAGATAGGAAGGTAAGGTAGATCCATATAAAATTTAGGGATAGTCCTCCAGTGACCAAGGTAATGCTACCACCATCCTTTTCAGTCATGTTAAAATGATAAGAAATTTTTGACCTTGAGATGCAACATATGACCAAAGATTCATGAAATACCTGTTGTGATGTTTGCAGCAGCACTACTGGTAGGTTCTAAACTAGCTGTTTCTACACTTCTTGTGAAGCAAAGAAATAACTGTACACTAAATATTGCCAGTTACAAGACTACTAAAGACAATGGGGTTTGATTTCTAAAACATATTTTATTCATGTGTAGAAAATATGCTGTGCTGATATTGCAGAGATTATTGTTTTTATAGTACAAAATTTTGTATGCTTTACAATGAACCATAGAAAATTAATTCCCAAAGCAAACTGTAAACATACAGAACTTATAAAATGAGTTCAATGTAAATATGTGCAAGTTGTGGAACTCATTACTAGTTGAAATATTTACCTGAAAACACCTGAAGCTCTGAAATATAAACTTTTCGACCTGTAATGGAAGAGTAACTGTTTAGGATTAGTGTTGTTTCCAAATTTAAAGTCGAATTGAATATGAACGGACGGGAAGCAAGGTAGGAAGAGCTCTCATATCTGGTTTGGTCGAGAAGTAGTACAAGGAGTAGAAGTAACCTTGTTTGGTCATTTCATGATAGTGATTTAAGTAACTGTGTGATGGTCTCTCTATGTATTACTTGGTAGTATGAGGTTTAGGTTGTACATGTGTCATTAAGTAATAATAAGTAAAAACATAATTTATTGTTCAGTATGTTCCTCCAGTGTGATGATTCTGTTGTCAGTACGCAGCAGAGATTTTCTTTGTGGCATTAGTTTCGAACATAGCACAGGTTAGGTCATTAATTTGATTTTATTTGTAATCCTAGGTATGCTCTCGAATTTAGTTCTCTTTGGTAGCTTTTTTGTTGCATGTAATATTTTGAAGAAACTCATGACTATTAGATGGTATGTTTTAAATAACTCATTCATTTGTTAAACGCTTAATGTTAGACAAACACATTGTATTCCTGTGAGTACACGACTCTGAGAAATGTACCATTGTTCTATTCTCCACTGTTCTATTTCATCATATTCTCTATTTTGTATGGAACTACTTCTTTCTGTTGTTTTAACTCTTTATGTGGTTATCCGGTTATGTGTTTAGTGTTTTATTATTATCCCATATGCATATATCAGCTTACAGAATGAATTCTGTCAGTACCTTCTGAAGCTGAACGTAATTCTTGTCTACTCTAACTTGTCTGAGGCTAAACTGACAGATATCTTGCATTATTTGAATTATGTTAATTATTTGGATACTTAAGTGTTACATTGTTAATGACGAAACTGTATCTGTGCTGAATTGTAAAGTGTGGTAACAGCGATGTTATGTACTACACGACAGCCATTAAATATGTTTCAGGTGGCAACTTCAAGTATTGTGTAGGAAATAGGGTTCTGTAAGGTAGATTACCACAGGTAACACCTTTTCCGAACAATTTCAGTTACAGTTCAAAGTAATTATTATCCACTACAATATGAGAAACTCCTTTAAATAGATTGAAATTAAAAGAAATCTTTAAACAAGTATGTAATGTAGTTTCTCGTGATTATGAGGATAACGTTACGTTAAAAGTGCACTTTGTACGATATACAAGAATTTTGCTCACTTAAAATTACTAATTATATAATTATTGAAGTACTAAGATTATAGCGATAATAGTTGAGGTGTTGTAGTTGTCTGAGATGTAAGTGTGAATCGAAGTATAAGATTATAGGGAGATATCATTATAAAACTGACAAGTTTGAATATTCACGGAACTTTTATCATAGTGATGATAGTTTGTAATGAACGAGGTGTTAAAGATAAATGAGACGGTTGATGAACGTTGTAAATGCTGTATTCATTTTGTTATGACGTTAACATTAAGGTGAAACGTAGATTCTCGTAAAATATTGTTACACATGTTGAGTCATGTGACACTTATTTGCCGAGAGATATAAATCATTAATTGTTTTGATTATTGAGAATAATGTCATTGACAAGAATGATGCTAAAGCACACACTGATGATCAGATGCCATAAAGTTACCACATTGTGGGAACACTAATTGTTAGATTCGTCCACTGTTCGAATCAGCTCCTAATGTTTTCTACCAAACAAAGACAGAGTGACTTTGCGAGTCGTTATAGGTTTGAGAATATATGTAAGTATTTGTCAGACTAGGAACTAAGACGTGCTTGCCTGTCAACATGGTTGCAGCCATCTACGTAGATTCACCTGTAGAAGGAATGGAAACACTTGGTTTCTCGACGAAGTTTAAATAAACATCCCAGTTTATGTTCACAGTACTATTATAGGAAAACACGTCTAAAGCACCAGAGAAGCAATTTTTTCCTGAACTACACTTTCATACACATTCGGCCATTCGTGTATTTATTTGAAAATAGGAAAACACCTCAGCCCATTCTGCATGACTCCACTCAAATGGTGTGCAGTTTCTACGTTGCTTGGCCTGCAGCAGAAGTCCAGCTTCACGTACTGCTGTGAGAAATTGCTTTGCATTCACTGACAAAACAAATAACTGCAGCGTTAGATACCGACTGCCGTTGACAATGGGTCACAAACTTCTCGGAAAGCCAAGCGCGTTAGCCCACCACTTCCGCGTTTCAGGTTGGCGTGAAGAGCTAATTTCGCATCCACACGGCAGATTAACGACGATGAGCGGATTTCCGACCAATATCGATGTGTGTGTTAGGTGTTTGCCATACCCGGTTACATGAATGTTGGGCTGGTACCCACGTGCAGTCGCACGTGCAGTCGCAAACGACGACCAAAGGAAAGCTATCTTCTGTCAATCTGTGAAGCACCCAGTCACTATGCCCACACATCTGTCTGCACTGATTCAGTGCATAAAATTATATAGCTGTAGTGGTACTGCACTCACAGTTTTTGTATACATTTAATCGTCAATAGGAAGTGTTGCACTCCACGTGAGCCATAATGGTGCTGCATGTCTTCATCAGTTCGCGGTAAACGTCACGTAGCGTCAACACAAGGCCGAGATACCGAACATACCCATTATTCAATTTTTTAAACCGCATTTCGTCCATTTGGTAAGAGTACCATTCTTATGGAAGTTAAAAAACCTTTCCGTGAAAGAGGTCGCGAATTCATGCCAATATCAGTCAATCAGTGCTCGAGAGTTCCGTCTCAGTGCAGCGGGCACTGGCCACCGACCACTGACCGCCCCACCCTGCGCCTAATGTTTGTGGTTTTGCACTCGAATTAGCATCAAATTACTCACTATTGCATACCATTTACAACTATAGATTTCAGTGTGAAATATCTGTGATGAAACGAGTGAACTGTAAAGGATGAGCCACACAGTAGGTGACTTTGCATTATTATATGAGCTTTCAAACGATAACTTCATTTTTCTTCTTACGGCCAAGCCTCGGCTGGCAGTGTCGGCTGCCAGTAAATTCTTTCGTCCCACAGTCTAGTAACAGGAAGTCAACACGAAGGAAGGGCACCTTGACCACGCGCCTCTCTTGTGTGCTGACGAGCGTATGCTATGCAGAGCATGGCAGGCGTCCATCTGGAAATTTCCATTGCCGCCCCCTCGGGTTTCTCGATCCCTTCCAATAAGGGGATATAGTTTTTACACCCGGCATGCCGCTCATACTGGCCCGACTGGCCTACACCAACTTTCGTTAGCTTCGCGAACTGTGTTTCGCCAAACTCTGCACTACAGCTTACCCTCACCTCCCTGGGCCAGGCTGTGTGACCCCTTTTTAACATGCTTTCACCAGTAAATGATCTTTGTCTAAATATTATCCTATTCATTCCGTAACACACAACACCTTCCCAGCCGCGATTCCTGTACAGAACACAGTGCCGTTAGGCCTTCGATCAAGTAACATATGACATGAAGATTACTGAAGTACGTAATTTATCATCACAGGCAAAACATAGCTGAAAAGGTAGGTGCATAGATACGTTCGTGTCAATTTTTTTGTGATTGTTGCCACTCACTTACTCTATATCTTAATCGCATTTTTAGACGTATTTTCGTTGTCCTTGCCTTGACAAAGGTATTGGATATTTGAAGGTCGTTTGCTGCTTTGTTTAAGTGACAGAGGATGGTGTGTAAAATGAAAAAGAACGTGACGTGATAACTTTGTCTATTTTAGAAAGACATTCATTGTGAGTTCACTGAGTTTATCGCTCATAGAAACCTTCTAGATCCCTGTTAGCTATGTTATCAAGCCAGTTACAAAACTCTTTTTCATCGGCAAAGAAATTTGCTTTATGGTTGTTGAAGAAGAACTGAGAAAGCTGAATTCAGAAAGCAAACCATTTTCATTAATTTCGTTAAATGTGTTGAGGTAAAGGCTCGGGTATTTCTCCTGAAAGCGAAAAGTCAACTTCATTGCGCCACTTTCCTACTTCTCTATAGCCGCTCGACCACTCACTGCTCTGCTACGTCTGCATGGGCGGCGCCCGTTGCGCAAGTGTGGAATGGGTTGACGGGGGGGGGGGGGGGGGGGGGGGGGAAGGGGTAACGGCCGGTGGTGTTGAGGACTCCCTGCTTATATCTTTTGTGAAGCATTGTAGCACCGGGTATGAACATGTTGCCTGTAGTGATTTCTTACTTGTGACCAGTTGTGAGTTCATAAGTTACCTAGAATTAGAAGAATCATGGATACAGTTAGTGATTTCGTAGAGAGTTATTTAAGTATAGAAGCTCTTTTATAGCCCTTGCTCCATTGCATAAAGAACAGAATCCGCTGTCGATACGTGGCACTGCATATCTGGACCAAAACATGAAGAGGAGCCGGCCGAAGTGGCCGTGCGGTTAAACGCGCTGCAGTCTGGAACCGCAAGACCGCTACGGTCGCAGGTTCGCATCCTGCCTCGGGCATGGATGTTTGTGATGTCCTTAGGTTAGTTAGGTTTAACTAGTTCTAAGTTCTAGGGGACTCATGACCTCAGCAGTTGAGTCCCATAGTGCTCAGAGCCATTTGAACCATGAAGAGGAAATAAGATGGGGACACGGAAATTCGGAGAAGAAGCCTATGTGATCTCGGTGTGCATACCGAGTGGAGTCATTCCATGCTTGGAACGGATCTTTCCGGATGCTATGAACAGCTCAGGATGCAGCCAACTGCAGGTGCTACCAATGACGTGTGACTCTTAGGATCGGAAGAGATTTTCTCCGGTTTCGAGCGGCTAACAGAAGGGGTCTAGGCTGTCAGTCTTGCTTGCGAGATGAAGGGAGAACTCACCACTGGTAACATAGTCAACACAACCGATTGTGGACCTCTGCTACAGATCCGAGTGGAGGGTCTGAATCAGAGGCTTGCGACCATGAAGGCTGAAGATTCGCCGACTTACGCCATAGATCCGCTGAACAGATCAGGAGCCCACTACACGCACAAGGGGGCAACACCGGTAGCAGGGGCTGTGTGGCATGTACTGGGAGTTTTTCTTTAATTGGAGGGTAGCGGGAGAACCCAAAAAGGCTTCAGTCTCGAAGGATGCAGGCGGAACACATGAAGAACGTGTGGTGTCACCGCCAGACACCACACTTGCTAGGTGGTAGCTTTCAAATCGGCCGCGGTCCGCTAGTATACGTCGGACCCGCGTGTCGCCACTGTCAGTGATTGCAGACCGAGCGCCGCCACACGGCAGGTCTAGTGAGACGTCCTAGCACTCGTCCCAGTTGTACAGCCGACTTTGCTAGAGATTGAACTGACAAATAGCGCTCTCATTTGCCGGGACGATAGTTAGCATAGCCTTCAGCTACATCAATTGCTACGACCTAGCAAGGCGCCATTACCAGTTTATATTGTGATTATAAAGCCTATACCGTCAGACCGACGTTCTCCAGTTGTGGATTAAAGTTAAGTATTCCAATAGCTTCGTACTTTATTTATTAGACTCAACTCCTTTAACTGTTCCAGGCCTCACGCCAGCCTGCGTGAGCTTAACGCGTGCCTTTCGGCATCCTCGCATAGTGACTTGGCTGTCTTGCCAAGTCATAACAGAACGTAGATATGGAAACCATCAGCATAACAACTGTAAATTGTGAAAGCTGTGTTGGGAAAGTACCAGAGCTCCAAGGGCCTATAGATAGCACTGATGCTCAAATTGATATAGTCGCTGTAAGCTGGATAGGGCAAGATATAAGTTCGGAAGATCATTTTCTGAAGAACATACAGGTTTTCCAAAAGAATGTGATAAACAAGTTGACGGTGGCGTGGTTGTTGTTATTAGAAGCAGCTGGTCTTGTCACAAAATTGAAGTATAAATTTCCCGTGAATTAGTATGGGCAAAGATTATTCTTGGCAACAGGAATCAAATAATAATTGGATCCTTTTACCGACCTCCCGATTTAGATGCCATAATTTCTGAAATGATAAGAGAAAAATTAAGTTTAATTTAAAACTCGTACCTGATTTATACATCCACAGTTTGTAATGACTTTAGTTTACCCTCGATATGTTGGCGAAAATATATGATTAAATCCGGAGTTACCTATAAAGCGCGTTCCGATGTAGTGCTAAACATATTCCCTGAAAATAATTTCGAGCAATTTGTACATGACCATGTGCAAATAGTAAACGGTTGTGAAAAGACACTTGACCTTTTCGCAACAAATAATCCTGAGCTAATAACAACCATCAGTATGGATATAGGTATTAGTGAACACGGGATTGTCTTAGCGAGAATGATTATTGTAACCCTTAAATCCTCCAAAAATAAGCGAAAAGTATGCCTATTCAAAAAAACAGATATCAGTTCACTTGACGCCTTCCAGAGAGCCAATCTCCACTAATTCCAAATTACCACTATAAGCGTACACCAGATGCGTCTTGTATTCCAAGAAATAGTATAGACAGCAACCAAAATATTTTTACCAAACAAATTAACAAGCGACTGATCTGATCTCCCTGGTACACAAGACTGCTCAGAGAACTACAGCAGAAACAACAAAGAGAGCATGCCGAGTTCAGACGAACGCAAAATCTCCATGAGAGGTAATCTTTTACACAATCCAGAAATTTAGTTCAGACACCAATGCAAGATTAAGAACAGCTGCCAACATGAGTAACTTCGAAGTAGATATCATCGGAGTAGTGAAGCAACTTAAATGGCTTAAAAAATCAGGTCTTCCGGTACATAGTGTACACCATTTAAGTTCCTTTCACAGTGTGCTGATACTATAGCTCCTTACGTATCAGTCATATACAACAGTTCCCTTGACGTAAGATCTGTACCCAAAGTCAGGAAAGTTCCACAAGTTAGATAAATGTTCAATAGAGGTATTAGGAGAATTCCACTAAATTACGGGGCCATATCACTAACGTCGCTATGTTGCTGGATTGAGGAACATATATGATGTTCGAACATTATCAATTACTTCGTAGAGAACGGCCTTTTAAAACACAGTCAACCCGAATTTAGAAAGCATCGCTCATATGAAACACAACTATCTCTTTACACTCACGAAATACTGAGTGCTACTGACATTGGATTTCAAGTCGATTCCATACTTCTAGGTTTCCAGAAGACTTTTGACACTGTACCACATAAGCAGCTTCAAGTGAAATTGCCTGCTTATGGAATATCGTATCACTTACGTGATTGTATTCGTGGGTTTCTGCTAGAGAGGTCTCACTTCGTTGCAACTGGCAGTAAACCATACAGGTAGTTTTTTTTCTGCCTCTGGTTTCTTTATCCTTATAAACGATTTTGGAGACAATCTGAGCACATGTCTTACATTGTTTGCAGACGATTCTGTGGTTTACCGCCTAGTAGAGTCATAAGAAGATCAAAACAAATTTCAAAGCTATCTAGAAATAATATTTGTATGGTGCTAAAATCTGCAGTTCACCCTAAAATGATTTCGTTAAATTTCGGTTACACCATAATCAGTCAAATATGAAGGCCGTAAATTCTAGTTACTACCTAGGAATTACAGTTACGAACAACTTAAATTGAAAATATGACATAGAAAATGTTGTGGGGAAGGCAACCAAAGTTTGTGTTTTCTTGCAGGACACTTCGGAAATATAACAGACCTACAAACTAGACTGCCTACAATACGCTTTTCCGTCCTTATAGAGTACTCCTGTGCGGTATGGGATCCGTAGCAATTAGGGTTATCGGAATACATTGAGAAACAAAATCGTTTTTCGTAACCGCGGAATCTTCTCACGAAATTTTAATCATCAACTTTCTGCTCCAAATGAAAAATTTTTTTGCACTCTGACCAACATAGAAAGAAACGATCATCATTGTTGTGTCGGTAGCTGGGCCGACACCGTGAAGTTTAGATGGCTGAAAAGGAATGCTAGACTAACGCTGTAGCCGATAGGGCACGCAAGGCTAAAGCAGACGGGCGTGAAGTCTGGAACATGAGAACTTATAAATGAATAAGAAGAAAAGTATGTAGATGCTTATTACTTATCTTTTTATTAGTCCTTGGAATACATCTCTCTTGAATACTCGTAAGCTATAGGCACTGATACAAATGGCGCCTTGCTAGTTCGTTGCCATTAACTTAGCTGATGGCTATTCTGTCTCTCGGCTAATGAGAGAGAAAGGCTTCGTACAACTGGTCGGTAGCTAGGTTCTCGTACAACTGGGCGGTAGCTAGGTTCTCGTACAACTGGGCGGTAGCTAGGCTCTCGTACAACTGGGGTAGCTAGGTTCTCGTACAACTGGGCGGTAGCTAGGTTCTCGTACAACTGGGCGGTAGCTAGGTTCTCGTACAACTGGGGCGAGTGCTCTCTCGTATCACGAGACCTGCCTTGGTGGTGGCGCTAGGTCTGCGATTACTCAGTGGCGACACGCGGGTCCGACATGTACTAAATGGACCGCGGCCGATTTAAGCTACCACCTAGCAAGTGTGGTGTCTGGCAGTGACACCACATTCCTCCCCCGCAAATCGGCGAACGGTCGTGAGATAAGGCTTCCGCCCGCCGTGGGGAGGACCACATGTTGACGTATGCGATGAGGTGGGGAGCCTAACAACAGGCGAGGCTGTGCCACCCGCACCCGGCCATTCGGTCCGAGGGGAGCTAGGAAACGCCTGCAAAACTAGTCCAGGGTGCACGTCAACACGCGGTGTATGCGCCCGTAAAGAGACAGGAGGGACCGAAGGATCAATTTCCATTGCGTCGGGGTAGCCGACGCGCGATGACGTCATGTGGTCCGGAGCGGGCGGGAGTTCCATGGCGGAGGACAGCTGGTCACGGGAAGCGATCGGCGGCGCGTGACCCTGGGAGGCGCTTGGCGGCTGCAGCGAAGCGTCGAATGCGGGCGGCGCCGGCGGGAGAACAAGCGGCGGCGGCGGCGGCTGCTGCTGCTGCGGCGGCGGTGGCGCGTCGCCATGGGGCAAAATGGAAGGCATCGTCGGTAACACCTGGGGATGAGGCGAGCCAGTAGATGGGTCCCCAGGGCGCTGACCGGACGGCACCGTCGCTGAAAGCAGACGGGGAGCGGCAGAACCCGAGCGACGACAGAGGCGCAGCTGATTGAGATGCCGACGCACCTCACCAGAGGCCCCCAAAACCAAATACATCGCGCGGCCGAGGCAGCGAAGAATGCGCCCTGCGAGCCAACGCCGTGAACCTCGATAGTTGCGATAAAATACAACGTCGCCTGGAGCAAAAGCAGGAGTCTGCCGCTGCACAGGAACCTGATGCGGCGGATGCAGCAAAGACATCAAGGTGCGATGAGGACGACCGTGGAGCAACTCAGCCGGCGAGCGACCATCTCGGGGCTGAGAGCGATACGAAGACAAAAAGAGCAACAATGCGTCCTCCCGAGAATGCGACTCTTTCAATTTCAACATCTGTGACTTGAAAGTCCGGACCAATCGTTCAGCGGCACCGTTGGACTGAGGCGAAAACGGCGCGGATGTCAGATGTTGAATACCATTGGCCTGGCAGAATGACTGAAATTCTGCGGACATGAATTGTGGGCCATTGTCGGAAACAATAGTCTGCGGAAGACCTTCAATGCAAAAGATAGCAGACAACGCTTGGATGGTGGCGGAGGACGTCGTGGAAGACATCCGGACAACAAAAGGAAAATTACTGAAGGCGTCGACCAGAACCAACCATCGAGCATTCCAGAATGGACCAGCAAAATCAATGTGCAAGCGTTGCCAAGGGGAAGTGGCTTTTGGCCACGCAAAGACTTTCCGCGGCGGTGCGGATTGTTGTTCGGCACACGCCGGGCACGAAGAACACATATTCGTAATCGCAGCATCGATTCCGAACCAAGTACAGTGCTGACGAGCAAGTTGTTTCGTTCGCACTATACCCCAATGTCCTTGGTGGAGAAGCCGTAAAACAGAGGACTGTAACGAACGTGGGACCACGACTCTGGACTGATCATTATCAGAACGCAACAACAAAACACCACGACGAACAAAAAGTCTCTCCTTGTGAGCAAAAAATCGGCGAACCAACGGATCCTCGATCCGAGACTTTGACAAAGGCCATTGCGTAGCAACAAAACGTAAAACAGTAGCAAGGACAGGGTCAGCAGCTGTGGCTGTAGCGACACGACGAAAATCAATCGGAAACGATTCGACCACTTCATCGGTTTCCGAATCAATGAACATGCAAGCAAGTTCGGAAGAATCGAATGCTTTATCCTCAGCAACAGGCAAACGGGACAACGCATCGGCGTTTCCGTGCTTAGCAGTGGACCGATACAAGATATCGTAGCGGTACTGCGAGAGGAAAATAGACCAGCGAATGAATTTCTGCGCTGTACGTGGAGGTACAGGCTTGGTCGGATGAAAAAGCGATGTCAAAGGTTTGTGGTCTGTGATGATGGTAAAGTGACGACCATACAAGAAATCATGGAACTTAGTAACACCAAACACGAGAGCCAAAGCTTCGTTCTCTATCTGTGAATAATTTCTTTGCGCAGACGAGAGCAATTTGGACGCAAAGGCAATAGGGCGATCATGGGAGCCAACTTTGTGCGCAAGCACAGCACCGATCCCGAAATCCGAGGCATCTACCATCAACAAAAGGGGTTTCTGGGGATCGAATGGCGTAAGGCAAGTATTAGAAAGCAACGCCGATTTCAACTGGCGAAAGGCGCGTTCGCATTCCGTCGTCCAGAGAAACGGAACACCGGTACGGCGTAAGCGATGAAGCGGAGCTGAAATGGAAGAGGCATTGCGCACAAATTTATTGTAATAATTAATTTTACCCAACACACTCTGCAGCTGTTTCACATTTTGAGGGGAAGGCAATTCTTGTATGGCACGGAGGTGCTCTGGACTCGGATGTATGCCTGGGGCATTAATGACATGTCCCAGGTATGGTAAGGCACGAGCAAAAAACACACATTTGTCCTTCCTCAAGCGAAGACCATTTTGCCGCAAGACCTGAAATAATGTTCGTAAGTTCGCAAGATGATCTTCTTCTGTCTGTCCGGAGATCACTACATCGTCCAGATAGTTTGCTGCAGTAGGGACCGACGCACAAATAGTTTGTAAATATTGCTGAAACAAGGCAGGGGCGGATGCACACCCGAAAGGCAGTCTTTTGAAGCGGTACAATCCAAGATGCGTGTTAACCACCAATACGCGCTGGGATTCGTCGTCCACCGGGATTTGCAAGTACGCATCGGCTAGGTCCAACTTTGAAAATTATTTTCCCGGGCACAGTTTAGCAAAAAGATCTTCCGGGCGGGGCAAAGGACAAGTAGCAGTCACTAGCTGTGGATTCACTGTGGCCTTGAAGTCCACGCAAAGTCTCAATTTTCCGGAAGGTTTTGGCAAAATTACTAAGGGTGAGGCCCAGAGAGAAGCTTGCACACGTTCAATTACACCCTGTGATTCGAGATCGTGTAACGTCCTTGCGACCTCATCACGCAATGCGTGGGGAACATTGCGCGCCCTGAAAAATTTCGGTTGCGCGTTTACCTTCAGTTCTAAATGTGCTTCATAGTTTTTAGCGCAACCTAAGCCCGGTGCAAAAATGTCTGCAAATTCGTCACATAAGCCGAGAAACACTGTCTGTAGGCACAGTCTGATTCACGGATAGGACCTGATTTACAATAGACATGTTAAACAACTGAAATAAATCTAGACCAAACAAGTTCACTGCAGAAGAAGAACGAAGAACGTAAAATGACACAAGTTTTGTTTGTCCCTTGTATGTTGCAAGAAGGCTGCACTGTCCTAACACAGGAATTTTCTGTCCGGAATATGTAGTTAGCTTAACATTTGCGGAACGCAACGGAGGTTTGCCCAGTTGTTTGTACGTGTCATGATTGAGCAATGAAACTGCAGCTCCGGTATCGAGCTGGATTGGTATCACTTTGCCTTCAAAGTCTAAGTCCACAAAAAGTTTATTGTCCTGCTGACGACAAGAGCGACTGTTTTGTGCAATGGGAACAGACACTGGTACAGAATCACTTGCTAATTGACGTGATTTCCGGCGACGTCGACGCACAGTTTTTGTGGGACGATCACAGTTACTGTTAGAGAAAGTGTCACTGGACGAAGCGGAATTAACGACATGAATGTCCATAGGCGAAGGTCCACGAGCCTGAGTGTCCTTGGTTCGATTCCGGCGCGAAGCAAAGGGCCTGGAATGATTGTGATTGTCTGATCTGAGCTTTTTCTGGCAAACACTTTGAACATGTCCTTTCTTATTGCAGAAAAAGCAAATAGCTTGGCGTGACGGGCAATGTTCACGCGAATGTCTAGTAGCACACCGCGGGCATGATTTCACTGCATTTGTGTGCTGGCGCGGCACACCTGGCTTAGCACGCGGCGGTCGCTGTGTCGACGTGCGCGAGGCCCGGTTACCGGGCCGCGCAGCGCGTCCAGCGGGCCGGTTAATGTTACACACGGCTGGCGAAGTTTCAAAAGATTCCTGAGCACAGTCAAGTGTGTCCTGTCTATCCAATATGTCTATCACTTGTTGAAGGGAGGGATTAACTAGTTTCAAAATTTGCTCCCGTATGCGAACATCAGAAACGTTCTGTGCAATTGCATCACGCACCATTGTATCTGAATAAGAAAGACCACAGTCACATTCAAAGGCACAGTCCCTAGTAAGTCCTTGCAATGTTGCTACCCACTCCCTATTAGTTTGACCGGCCGTACGTTTTGTACGAAAGAACGTATACCGTTTTGCAACCACATTAACTGTTTCTTTGAAATAGGCATCTAATGCAGACAAAATTTCCTCGTAGGACAGAGTTGCTACGTCGCGTCGGGGAAACAATTTCACTATCACACTGTATGTGGACACACCGACACAAGAAAGCAAAAACGGCTGCCGCTCTTTACCTTGAATTCTGTAGGCTGCTAGATGAAAGTTGAACTGGCGAGACCACTCGTGCCAGGTCTCATCGGCTGCCACGTATGGTCGAAAAGGAGGTGCAACAGCGTTTAGTGGCAGCGGTAGCGAAGAAGCGGCGGCGGCCGCATCGGTTTGAATGGTACGTTGACCCTGGACGAGCTGTCCAAGGGCATCCAGTAACGCCTGCGTCTGCTGATTCTGCAAGCGATAAAATTCGGACAGTACATCTGGAGAATGTGGCGAAGCCATGACACAATTAAATGTAAGCAACCAGAACACTTTAAATCGTCGCCAATGTTGCAAACGAATTAATACAAACTCTTTTGCTCGTCGCCAATAAATGTTGTGTCGGTAGCTGGGCCGACACCGTGAAGTTTAGATGGCTGAAAAGGAATGCTAGACTAACGCTGTAGCCGATAGGGCACGCAAGGCTAAAGCAGACGGGCGTGAAGTCTGGAACATGAGAACTTATAAATGAATAAGAAGAAAAGTATGTAGATGCTTATTACTTATCTTTTTATTAGTCCTTGGAATACATCTCTCTTGAATACTCGTAAGCTATAGGCACTGATACAAATGGCGCCTTGCTAGTTCGTTGCCATTAACTTAGCTGATGGCTATTCTGTCTCTCGGCTAATGAGAGAGAAAGGCTTCGTACAACTGGTCGGTAGCTAGGTTCTCGTACAACTGGGCGGTAGCTAGGTTCTCGTACAACTGGGCGGTAGCTAGGCTCTCGTACAACTGGGGTAGCTAGGTTCTCGTACAACTGGGCGGTAGCTAGGTTCTCGTACAACTGGGCGGTAGCTAGGTTCTCGTACAACTGGGGCGAGTGCTCTCTCGTATCACGAGACCTGCCTTGGTGGTGGCGCTAGGTCTGCGATTACTCAGTGGCGACACGCGGGTCCGACATGTACTAAATGGACCGCGGCCGATTTAAGCTACCACCTAGCAAGTGTGGTGTCTGGCAGTGACACCACAATCATAATACGAGGGATATTCGGAAAGTGTATTGCGATCGGTCAAGAAATGGAAACCACTGTGAAAATCCAATAAAGCTTTGCACATATATGTATAGAAAATAGTTTTCCCGCCAAATATGAGATCCAGGTGAGAGATTTCGCCTTATGTTATGCAGCCCACATTGTAGAACTGACACACGGTCGTTCGCAATCTGCAGGGGCAATGAAAATGCTCCTGCCTCGTTTTCGATGGGAAGTGTTTGATCACCCGCACTACATCCCCTAATTGGCTCCTCCTGGGTCTCATCTCTCCTCACATTAACTAATGGCTATGAAGACAACATTTTCGCACAGCCATCGAGCTTAGATGAGCGTAGAGAGTTGACGGGAAGAAGAAGCGGCTGCTTTCTATGACTTGTGTTTTCAGAAGTTGGTACAACCCTACGACAAATGTCTAATTTGGGGTATAACGATATGTTTACGTAATGTGTGTACATAAATATACAGTTATAAATGTCCCCGTTCGTAGTCGCTAATTATAACAATATGTTTACTTTTGTGCTGTAACATATAGCTATAATCAGCGGTGGAAATATATTAGTGAACGCCGACCGTGTGCGGCTGTTTGTTGTTGGATCGTCTGATCAGTCGGAAGTTGCATTGCTGGCGAGAGTAAATGCCTATTCAAAATATAATTATTTTTGGATAGCTCCACATGAATTTCTTAAGGGACCGTAGTTTATCATGCATTTACCAGTAGAATATGGCGCGGAGAAAATATTTCGCCGCATACAACTTCCGTCTGATTTCGACGAAAGAATTCGTGACTGTGAACTCTCTATTTGGCAGAAACATAAAGAAAATTATATAACTTCATGAAGGAGTGAGACATAGATTCTATATTAAATAAATAGCCCATACACCAATTCCATTTAAATCTGAATTTGTGGCAATTAATAGATGAACTTACACTGCAATGAAAGATTTAACATGGATGCCGTTTCGACTGGCACTTCTCTTCTCGTAATAAAAATAATTCCTTTGACGTTTTCACATACACGTCGCACAATAAATCTACTGCCATGCAGTATTGCACTTTTAGTATTGCACTTTTACTTTACACTAAAATAATGTTACATTTAACGACAATAATACGCCGGTAAGACATGCGCGTCCGACACAAGTTACGAGAGACAAGAGAAAAAATGAGTGACTGAGTAACTGTTCCTCTAGAATATCTCGTACATCAAAAGAATGTGTAAAAGTTTTCTTCTTCTGTTCGCCGCGGTTTTCAAAGTCAATAACTCACTGCATCTCTGACGGCGCTTCGACAATAAACAAGTTACGTCACAGGTCGTTCACCTTTTACATTCTCGCAACATTATTTGCTAACTGTAGCTGTTGCCGAGCGACTGCTCGATCGGTGAATGATTTAAAATGATAAGGCAATCACATAATGTTACAGGTTGTGACTGTGTAACACTTTAATCCAGACACGCCGTTAACAGAGGACGAAAATCTGAATAACTAAATATCAGTTCACATGATTGTAGGTTCCGGAGACATTTTTAACTAGTGACTCTGTACTTACAAGAACTTTATTATCAAGGGAGATGAGGTTTTCAGCCGCCCACAGGCTTCGAAATAAATTAGTGGTGGACTTTGGAGTTTGTGCTTGACTGAGACTCGAAACTGGGTACTGCAATCCAGTAGAGGTGTTGTCTTGCTACAGGAATCTCAGTGCTGCTAAAGCGACTATGTCTCAAATGTTAGGATGAAGGCAGAAGGGATATTTCTGTGGAGAAAAGACGATGCTTGTTTTCCAAGTTCTTGACCATTCATTCTATCTGCACATGGCACCAGCCTTATTCTGAGGGCGAAAACTTAACAGTGCGCTGACTTTCAGAAGTAACAAAGCTTCAGAGTGCTGAACCCCAGTCTGTTTGCCAGCTTCTCTTCGGACCGACAGCTACAGAGAAACGACGCTGAATGCGCAGAATATGCTCTAGACACTTGTCGCCCTGCTGATATACCTTAGGAATGTCAATCGTGTGTAGGCTCCACTGTTTACAATCGGAGAGCATGAGTAAATCGCGATCTTGCAGTAATGACCACTCATCACAATCATTCTTCTTCCGTCACCTCGAATGTTACCTCAAGGGTTCATCTCTAGCTGTAATATGTTAGGATGCCCACATAAATTCAAATGTCTCCTGTGCTGTGTTTTCCAGGAGTTGTTTAAGTTAATTTTATAAGTATATGTGCTGGTTGCTGCATTCATTGAGTACCGTCCGTGTATGTCAGTAGTTTATGTGGTCAGTGACCCTGTTCTCGGCTATGAATGAGTAATTTCTGCTTGACTCTATCTTATTGCTTAGTAGTGGTCAGAATGATACCAATGAGAAGTTCCCTCAATTAACTGCTTGCACAGAAGTGGAGGAGGAATTCCAATTCGGCAGTATAAGAACATTTAGTGTTTGCTTCTATACCTATAGAGTGAAAAAGAAGGTGTGACCAAGTATGATCAGATTTAACAAATGGATGAAATACGATGTAATGTTTTTATAATTTCTAGTTTTCATTTGCATGTAATTTTGATTTTACATATACGTATTGGTAACGATATGTGCTACGTTTTTCTTTCTATTTCATTTCCCTGCTCTACTCAATGGCCAAGGGAGATTTTGTTTGTACTAAGTTAACTTTTAGAGAAATTATTATTTCTTATATAGGATAATATGTAGCCAAGAAGTCTAAGTTTACTGATACAACCCGCAACAAAATCAGGCCAATAACTGCGGTTGAATTTTAATTCAGTTAAAGTGATACACCCGTATTCGTAGACAAACGGGCGGAGACAATGTTTTCCATTGTTCCAACAGCATCACGAGGCAGAGGCAACGGCCAGTAGGAAGGCACAGATTACTGCCGTGCATGAACACGTTTCCATGTGGCTAAGTTCGTCGTTTCTCAAACGTAATCAGTAGTTGACAAATATACACATTTCTGGTTCAAAGAGAAGAAGGATGCAGTAAAAGTGAATCAAGATCTCCAGAGTTGCGATAGATTTGTATGAAATATGGCGTATAAATGTAGTACTCCGTGTGATGTAGTATTTTGAAGAGAAGCAGATGTAAATCAATTTTCGTAAAAGATTACTTCAAGTGGAAACATGCATTTTCCGTAATTTCCACTAATAATTGTGTTCAGATGAGGCGCTGGAGCCGTTTGTTCAGAAGAGATTGTGACTGGTTTCGACAAAAAGCAGACCACATCGCCAGTGCCGTTTGGGTCTGCTAGGTGTAGTAAGCTGTGACAGAAGTGCGGCTGTCTTCGACGAGTAAAATACTGTAAATCGGGTGGGAAGTGACAATTTGTACTCTTAATAAATGTTTAATTTTTGTAGCATATAATTAATACAGCCGACGCAACGGTTAGATTGCTCCTCGATTTTCTCAGTGTGGTATTGTTATTCGTGGGTCGTCCTCCGTTCGCGAATGAGTATGTAAAATGCGAGAAGGGCAGAGTACTGTGGGCGTATATGGTGCTCATGATGTGAATCAGTATCATGTTACGTCAAGAACAATATAACGGGTGTTTCTTGCAGAACTTTCCACAAGTTTCGTTAGTTCTTGGAAATTTGTTGAGTAGACGATCACTCCTCACTACTGACTCCCATAAACCTTGCTTGAATTCTGGTTGAGAACGAAAAATATTTTCATCAGGAAGTGTGATTACCGTGTTCTGACTTAAGTGAAGCACATAGAGCCCCACCAAATATAGCCTGTCTTTACTAGACTAATTACGTTCTTAGTGAAAGTCTTCCGCGGCACAACATTTGCTTTAAAATAGTGGAAGTGGCACCAGAACCATTGCAATGTCAAAGAACTCGTGGTGTGAAAGTTGAGGGAATGAGTTATACAGACTGCTGAGTCACTGTGCTCATAGACACTCCCACGATCCTAGGTAAATTTAACCCAGTGTGTTCTTGGGCGTGCCTTAAAGTACATTAGCAATTACAGCAGATAGTTCAGTTTCATATTGAACTTCACAATTTACTTTCCCACAGCATGCTGAGATCAATAGCTGTTACAACTCCTATAAAAAAATAATCTTGCTTTCGTTAATTTAAAAAGTTTTGGGTTATTTGATTGTAAATTACAGCCTTTAAATTGAAATAGCAGTTCTATAGACACCTGTGGTATTCTGGGGATAAAATGTGTTCGTGGTACTTTCTAGTCATATGTCATACGTCATATGAACTTATTTGACAGCTGACCATCACCGTTCTTCCGTTACTTTTGGTGGAAGCTTACATTCATCCTCGATATATTGGCAAAAATGATGTTTAAAACAAGAGGTACGTGAACACATCATCCGAAATTGAACTAAATGCACTCTCTAAAAATTATTTCGATCAGTTAATTCATGATGCCACATGAATAGTAAACGTTTGTTAAAAACACTTGATCTCTGAGCAACAAATAATTCTTAGCTGATAACGGTTATTTAAAATTGTTTCACGAATTGTTGAGCAAAGGTTTCTCGTAACGAGGTTAAATACTGCAACCCCGAATTAATTCAAAAATAGATGAAAAATATATCCATTGAAAAATCGGATAAAAATTCACTTTACGCTTCTTGACAGATAATCGGCATTCCTCCCGAACTAACAATGTAAGTTAGAAGAGCTGTGGTTTGAATTCAAAGAAATAGTATCGCTAGCAGTTGAGAGACTTATACCAAATAAATTAAGAAACGACGGAGCTGATCCCTCATGGCACACGAAACGGATCAGAACGGTGTTGCAGAAACGAAGAGAAAAACATTCCAGGTATAAACGAACGCAAAATCTCCAGGAAAGGCGTTCTTATACAGAGACTGTGAATTTAACGGAGACATGGATGCGAGATGTTTATGAAAGTCACCACAACGGAACTTCATATCGAGACCTGCAAAAAATCCAAACAGATTCTGGTCGTAGGTAAAGTATGCCAACTGCAAGACACGGTCAATACCTCCCTCTGCGCGTTAGCAGCGGAAATAATGTCGACAACAGTTCTGCCAAAGGAGATTTACTAAATACAGTCTCTGGGAATTCCTTCAACAAAGATGACGAAGGAAATATTCCATAATTCTAAGCAAGAGCAGCTGCCACCATGTGTAACTTACAAGTAGATATCGCCCGAGTAGTGAAGCAACTTAAATCTCATAATGAAAGCCATACTTCTCGTCCAGACTGTATACCAGTTAGGTTCCTTTTACAGTACGCAATATCTCCGTATCTAACTATCATGTTCAACCGCCCCTGGACGAAATACAGGCTCATCTGATTAACGTTTATATGCAGCAGGATTCTAGAACATATATTGAGTTCGTAAATTATGGATTGCCTCGAACAGAACGGTCTATTGACTCATAGCCAATACGGATTTAGAATACATGGTTCTACTGAAATACAACTAGCTCTTCCCAACCACTAAATGCTGAGTACTATTGACAATGGACTTTAAATTGATTCCGTATTTCTAGATTTCCAAAAGTCTTTTGACACTCAACCACATAAGCGGCTTTCAGAGAAATCGCGTGCTTTTTAACACCACTGTCACACACTGACTAAAACTGGGATTCTATGGTACGTATGAGCAGCAATAACAAACGATGGGTTCAGTTGACCGCAAATTCCATCGAATATGGTCAGGTTTTTGTGTTCTGAATTCATTCACACACTCAGCAAGTTGAACCCAATACGCGCGTAGACAAGGGAGATGTTTGGTTGTCTTCGGGTAATTAACTGTTGCATATCACATAGTAAGAGACATTTAGTAATTGTAACAATGTTTGACGTTTATAGTGAGGTTACTTCCAGACCTAGATGCGAACAGCAACGTACGTGCGTATTTCCTAGATTTTGTGTTGGTACGGCGGGCTAGATTACTGCACGAGTTGCTCAGTGCAGTTCTGATATTCACTTATCGTAGTCTGGCTGCAAATTCGCATCTAAAATACAACAAAATTGGAGTACTCTTCATTAATATGGTGTTGATAGCGAGTGTACCGCCCATTTGGCAGCAGTCGGTCGCTCTACGTTCCATCTGTGACGGGCATCGCAGCTTACAATGAACTGCTGAGCGCTTGAGAGAGCCAAGTCTGAGCGAGCACGTGGGCCGGCGAGGCGCTGTGACAGAGTCTTTGGCGCCTGGAGGAATCTCAAGCCGCATCTCGCGGACCCAGTACGCGCCCTCCACTATGCAGAATGACACTACAAAGATTGATGTAGATAGAAACAGTAAAGATGCAGAGGATCTGGCAGACTCCTTTTTAAGGAAACAGTATAACTGTAGTGACTGCAAAGAGGTGCGTTTGAAAAATTAATATGTTGTTCGAAATTTGGAGAACTATATGTCAGCAACGCATTATGCGATTGCAACAAATAATAAGAGTTAGCAAGGTCTCTTAGTATTCCTTAGAAGCCGTTAAGACCTGGAACATTTCCTGTGTCGTGGACTCGACTGTTTCTGTGAATATGCTCAGTGAGTCGAAATTGATAAAATTTAGCCGAAAGTCGTTGGGTGAAAATTGAACATTTTCCTGGTGAGAAGAAGTTTCGAGTTTAATGGCTCTCTCGAACCTTGATGTTATTCCGTGGTGTTGGCCATACTCAGTCAACTGAACTTGTGATTTATTTGGTGAGAAGAAGTTTCGAGTTTAATGGCTCTCTCGAACCTTGATGTTATTCCGTGGTGTTGGCCATACTCAGTCAACTGAACTTGTGATTTATTGATAAGTGAGACAATGGGGATATGTGTTTCAGCCCTATCGTCTGTTTCGTAATATCTTCCTTCCTGTTGCTGTCTATTCGGACCATTACCTGTGCGTTCTCGACCGCTGCTGTGATAATTAAACCTTTGGTATCTAAATTTGATTTTTTGTTTGTTTGATACAATACCATTTTGTGTAAAAGGTAAATATAAATTTCTATATTCCCGGAAATATATATTTAATTTACGGATATGATCATCTCAATAGCTATTTGTCTACAATAAAACAACGTAGGTAGACAACTTTATGTTCAGTCTAATATTTGTACCTCTCCTTCTCTGTACAAACAGCCATTCTGTATTATTTTTAAAACAAGGAGTAACGATTGACGCACAGCAATTAAAAGCAGATTCTTTGGATTCTGTTGCGGAACACAAGCTACGTTTATCATGATGTTCACTTTCGTTACTATCTTAATTGGTGTCACACACGCTCAACAAGTAAAATAAGTTTGTACAAAAATAGTTGGGTACTTAATTACGGTGTTCCATGTGTCGTATCCACGAAAGACAGCCAAGTGTTGTAAAAATATTTAATGTTGCCTCGTAAGTTCGTTGGCTTTTCGTTACAGTGGGATCACAAAAAAAGCGTGCTAACACACTTCCCTGCACACAGCTACGGCAGAGAGGTTGCCAGTATGTCACCTCACATACTTAACACAAGGTCGAGCACAACATAATCAAAAACGCGGATCGATTTTGTAAACGAAGTATTTATTTCATGCAGGATATATCACTATTGTCGACAATATATTGCCATTTCCCTGAAAATTTATAAATACCTTTTTTCCAGAATTTTGGTTTTTTAGGTTGATGACCTCTTAGAGGATCGGTCTGCAGTTCTCCAAGGAGGTGACGCATTTGTCACTGAGGAAATTCTGCAGTGAATGGAGTAGCTCAGTGTCGGAAGAGGCAACGTCCAGCGAATAAGGTGGTTGAGCAACACATCCAAAAAGAAAAGGAATTCTCCTTTTGAAGGGGCACCATAGAGGTATGTGGTCTGCCTTAGTCGTGGTGAAAGATGACGTCAGCCCCCGAAATCCAATCGCTTCTCATCAACGGCTGCCTTGCGACGATCAAACTGCGACCAATATTTCTCCAAAGTGATTGTCTCATTCGGAAGTAGTTCATAATATAGGACGTCTTTGCAATCACGTCAGGCGCATACCAGAATCTTTCCGACAAGCAACCCTGACTTAGAACCCGACAGTGGTGGCTGCCCTATCTTGCGCCACAATTTACTCTAGCAGGCGTTATTGTGCATGATGCACTTCCCATATTCGTTAAATACTGCGTCTCAATAAGAAGCCACAGATGCACACACTCTGAATCATATTCGCTTCTCTCGGTTCGTTAGCAACCCATGCTTCGTTAATAATTACGAACGCAGTTTCTACAACAGTTGCACGAGCGACATGGGGCTCCGATGCCGACACCCGCGCTGGCATTTGTGGATTGTTCACTACCATATCATGAAGCAGTTCCAGATCTACAGACGTTGACAGACCAGATCGCAGGTTGATCTATTAGGGCCAAGTTCGATCTCTAAGTCGACTAAACAAATTGTGACATGCTCGACCAATTAGTGCACCTTTCACGTACACAGTACAATTCTTCTGCCGGCACTGTGAGGCAGTTTTACCTTTACCATTGGTAAATATCATAAGACGTCATAAATGTTCCTTCTTGCTTTCTGTAGCTTGTAAACACACGTTCACGTTATTCCATCCAAAGCGAGGCACAGAGACACACTGACATAGCCAATGGCGCGTCAGTCTGTAGAACTTTACGTCGTGGGGGAGTTAAGTCAACTGCTTACCATGGGAGGCACCGCTGGTGCAAGGTTTGCAAATGGTAGGCGCGAGCAAAGCCTACGAACTTATGAAAATGAATGTGTAGTAACAAATGGAGGATAGCATTAGGTCTTACACGTCTTGTGGATGGGAACGGAAATGTCACAGGACAGCCAGAGGTCCTGCCAGGAGCCACCATATAGAGCGGCGGAGTATAATGATAACTCTTTAACCTATAAACACAGAGTGATACAAGAACATTGCTAGCAAAAACTCCCAGTGTTTTCTGTACACATATTGACAATCAAATTAAGAACAGAATTTCGTAGCTAGTTAGAGATAATATGTTTAGAGATATAAAGAGGAATACATCACGAAACGCGCTTAGGATGCAATTTTTAACCATATTAGGAGAATCACTTCTCTTCCTGAACCCAGTCTCTGGGAAACTACTGAAGAGCAGTGCACAACTAGAGGAAACAAGGTGGCGAGAGGCCTCCGAATTCACCTCATCTCAGGGGCAGGCGGCGGCCGAAGGACAAAGCAGAACCCAATTTGGAGGCAGGATTCTCTAAGCAGTGAATTCGGCGGAGTTAGACTGAGAGAAGCGTGGGGGTAGCCTTGGAGGGATTGGCAGAAGTAGCTACAGTAGTACCAACACAGTTATTAAAATCATAGGCAGATATCTCTGGACTCTGTGTGTCTTGGAGAGAGTGTGTCCTCAGTTACCATAGGTCGTCTCACTTCCAGCAGACCCAACAGTGCTAGCCAGTCATCGTCTCTGTACTAAGAATTGGCTTTATCTAGGGTCAACTGGTTCAAAGAAAGCAGAGCAAGAACATAAACAGTTTTCTGAATACGTTTATATGTCGCAAACACTTCTAGCTGAGGTTAGGCCAAGTACGTTCTCAGTATTTATCTTTCGTAGTGAGGGATATAACACTGTAGCACTCACTTGTTATAGGCCAACCAGCTGATTCCCTTCTCACGGACCCTGTCGCCCGATCTCAGGTAATGCTCACGTTTCGGACACGACACGTGGTCCGCCGTATTTACCTTAAACCAAGGAGAAATGACATCAGAAGGAGTGCAGCGTCAGATGAAGCACTGCAGTAAAGGACGAGCACGTGGCTTTGGCAGATCGCTGTGTTACTGAGCTGTAACCCCTTCCACGATCCCAGATGAACACAAGCCACTGTTTTCTACGGCATTCCTGATGTGCTGATTGTTAAGTTTCCAACACTTGAAGAGCCCGATAGCTATTAACTCAGGTTGTTTGAACACATTCACAGATTTGTTTAAATTGATGCTAATCAACCTGCCACACCATTATGAAACAACAGTGTCTACAATTTCACAACTATGGGATAAAGTACAGCTGATTTTTCTTATTTTCAAAGCAAATTACGGCTCAAATGAGAATTTTGTACCGCTAGTCACTCATTCTCTCATTGTTCTATAAGTCCTCCTTATCCAAGATATCAGCTTCCTAATTTCCCTGGATAACATTTGGCCTCATTATCTACAGAATCATACTTCATTATCTTTATGTTCCAGCATTCGAAGTGTGTGACGCATGTTTTCGACCTCATTGTTTGGCTGAATGGTCTGTAGAGCGCTTAAAGTATTTAAGCAGAAGAGAACGTTGACTGCACCTAATGTGCTAAACTAAACGTATAGTTCTGCAGAACCTTTGCCAGAGAGTGTAAGTGTGTCTGGAAGTTAAATCGTAACTGTTCGGACAGGGGAAAACACTCAACAGTGCACAGTATTGCGCTGAACATACAAACTAGTGTTACTAAGTGTTATATTTCAGTATCCATCAGTCTGACAGATAAGCATACCAGAGGTAAAATATCATCCATACAGATCTCTGGGCAGGGATTACTCAGGAGGATGTCGTCATAAAAAGAATCAAAACTGGGATTCTATAGATTGGACCATGCAATGTCAGACCACTGAATCTGTTAGATTATAGACTTGTAACACCGTAATTAATACTATAAATTGTTTTACTGATTAATTCTGTTCAATGTCAAGTATGTAAGTTTCACTATGTAATGTCTCTGACCTGTTGTAGTGAAGTGGAAAGTTGTGTAAAATTTTTTCTCTTTACTATTTAAATTCATTGTATTAAACGGAGGAAAATTATATAATTATGTGGATTTTGTTTCGACATGTTAATGTATTTAAATATTAAGATTTTAAAAAGATGTTTGTTTACAACTATGTACAAGATGGTTCATACCTAGGGACTTCCAACGCATAAAATGAAAGGCAACAGTACTTCACATTTGTAACGGTACTGAGTTGGAGCGCGCCAAAATGTGGTTGGCACGGGCTGAAAGGGGGATTCTGGGCGCCAATTGAGAGAGCACAGTCAGTTGGCAGCTATCTACTGGACAGTTTTGGTCTGAGCAGCAACAGAGTGAGCTGCGCAGGTGCAGGTTGAGCCTTCCAGTAACTGGATGTAATATGGAAAGGCCTCAGATATGTGTACGGCTGAGAAATGGTGCTATATTAATGGAAAAGGCTCTTATGCTGGAAATGTCGTCACCGAGAAGATAATAGAACCAATTACATCCAGAGGAGAGACCAGTAGCCATTATGTACTCGTCACCGATATTGCGCAATAACTTCGACAGTTATAAGTGTTGTTTGATTCGCAATAATCAGGCAAATTGTGTGAAACTTGTGTCCGATCCTTGATTAGGTTCATCTCATAATATCTGTTAGGATCCACTCCACATAAATACTGACGGTGGAGTATCCTGTGTGTTAAAATTTAAAGAAAATAAATGGTTGATTATTTGCACAGTCCTGAATGTAACAAGAGATACAGAAATACTTTGCGTTTCATTGAAATCAAGGGAGCTAGCTTGTATTACATTTGTGAAAGCCTCCATAATGTTCGATTTGTTTTAAATCAAAGTATTTGTGCTTCAAAGATTAACTGCATTTAATTGTGTCAGTGAAAATTACTGGTTGTGCTAATGATAAAAGGAAGCACGTTATTATGAAGTTGGTTAGAATAAAATGCATTTGAAGTCACGCCTAAGAAACTGTATGAAAAATCACTGGCATTAACCGTTTTAAAAGTCATGCAAAGTGAGTGAAATTTGAAAAAAAGTATAATACCAAAATTTGCACCTTACAAATTGTCTCAGAAAGTGTGTTCAGTTTGCTTTATGGTAATGAACAGTTTAAGAGTCCCAAATTTAGAGTTGCTTAAAATAAATAAACCTACTTGAGTAACGCATATATTAATTGCAGTTGAAATAAATTTTGAGTTTTGAGTGTTTTGTGTAGTAAAAATTGGAAAGACAGTTTGAGGGCCCCACCTCAGTCTTTGCTTATAAAAGATAAAGTTACGGTAATTGCTTTTATTCATAAAAATAGACACATGATTGCTTCATAGTGAGTGCGAAAATCCTATTGCCAGTGACTTTTAATTACATTTGTACTAAATGAAAAGTAACTATTGAAACAGGTCTATGTCCATGTCCATTTTTGCTTTAGTAGGGTCTTTTACATCATTTGATGGTGAGGTAATTAATATATGACAAAATATTACTTTTGGGAAGAGATAAAGTGTCAGTTGTTGCTGTGAGATCTTGCACATACTACGTATGACTGCTAGTATTCATTGTATCATTTATCTTATTATAGTAGAGTTTCAATGCACTTCTCTAGGAAAGAAGTAATGGTAGCTTTCCCTTACCAAAATTCACTACAGATTCTTTAAAAGAAATGTTTCACGTTACTATGCGTAATTAGCGTGGCAACAGTACAAATCCTCCCTGAGGGTAATATTTACTGCATCGTAATATCATATTTGGTAATACACATTTATTTTAGATATAATATACGATGCAGTATAGTGTTATAGACTGCAGCTATGTGTAGTGGTAATTAGTGAAATTCGGTGGCCAGAGGAGCATGACATCTGGCAGCTGAATACTGAATTATAAATGGGGTGGTAGGTTTAATAATGAATAAGAAGATAGTAATATGAGCAAGCTACCATGAACAGTATAGTGTACCGTTTATCATAGCAAGACAGACGTTAAGGCAACACCTACCACAGTAGTACCTGTTCATATGGCATATAGTTCCAAATTCTTTGGATGATTAAATTATGCTTTGTCTGAAAGTCTACCAAGTGGCTACCTCTTCCATTATCTCCCCCCCCCCCCCCCCAGACCATATTCACTTACTATTTTTCTTCCCCTTAGTTTTCCCACTGTCGAACTACACTGCTACACCACATTAAAATTTCCGTCTCTCTTAACTATCTGAATAATTTATTTTATATCATTCTCTTCGTGAGGTCGACATCATTCAAAAAACCTCAATAGTGATAAAATTTGTGTGTAAGGTCATAGCTTTCGATCTGTGTGACTTTCACTGCAGTATAAACATGATGAGTAATTTTAAAACAGTGTCTGTGCGATGTAAAGGAATTTTATGCTTTTTAATTATTTTTGGATGGTGTCGACCTGATTGGAGCTGTGAGTCATAAACATGCAATGTGCTCCTGTTGTAGGTCACATGAGTTACTTTATGGCTCGAGACATCTGGCAAATGTAATCTCATGCCATTAAATTGGTTGTGTTTTGGACTTTGTTTTACTCATTAATTAGAATGCTTTGAATTAATACTGCTCCATACTATGATTGGTTTATAATGTGAGGTTATTTGGCAACTCCATTTAGGCTCCCAAACATAGCTTCCTTTTGCGCCGGTATATTCCTTAAGTGGCAGGCTTTTGCTTTGTAGTTTGTTTAGTTGTCACACGTCCACACTACACTTAATTTGATCCATCATCACACTACCTTCTCCAATATAGCTTTCTGTGTGTTAATTCCTATTTGAACAGGTTTAGTCATTATATTAATCAAACGACATTTTAAAATCATAACAATACACAGTCAACTGAGATTTTCGGAAGACTCTCCGTGGTTTATGTAATGTTTGGGCTTCCTCTTTGGTTCCACTCTAGTATTTGTACCTGGATTAACTCGTCAATTTGAGGAGAACTCAAACGCAGTTCGTGAGAAATAAATGCATCAGAGTAAATGTAATAAATATGTGTTGAACGATGTCAGAGTCGTACGATTTCCTGTTTAAATTCTATGTTATCGACTGTGCTGGATCAGGAAAGTCGTGTTTATTGCACCAGTTCATACAATGTAAATTTTAGGGTGAAAGTAGTCACACAATCTGTGTTGAGTGGGATCAAAAATGGTGAATGTTGGAGGAAAATTTGTGAAGCTATAAAGATGGGACACGTGCACAGTGCAGATATTTTTAGCTAGGGGGAATGGAATAGGGACACTGTGGAACAAAAATTGAACTTGCAACGAGTTGGGATGCATTGGAACTTCTCCACCTACAAGAAGTTGGTAGTAGTAGCAAGTTGTTTTGAGCAAGGAGTGTTTATGAAAGCGAAACGTGCAGAGCACGAAGGTTGTGCATTTTTAATCAATAGAAGTGAATGTAATATAATAGGACCAACTTTCCATCTGCCAGCATCAATTTCAGGAGTCACACAATTGAATGGTACGCCGCCGCAGCTGTACTGGCAAGAAACCACTTTTACAGTTTTTCCAAGGTTGAATCTGATGTTGTTAAGTCAAACTCTGGAGCAAAGTCTGTTGAGATCCGTAAACCAGTTCAATTTAGAACAATAGGGGCGCATATCAGCTGAACAGCTTGTTCAACATATTGGCCAGTATAGGGAAAGGCAGCGGCAAATAACGATCATTTTGCTCACCTCTGTGCCAAGTGTCATCGGAACCTTAACTTTGTTATGTGCTGTTTTCTTTATGATCTGGCGTAGAGCTAATTCCAAAAGGGAACCAAGGGTAGGCCAAGTCTCAGTGGATTGGATACCGAGGGCGAGAGACGAATAGGTAAGGGGGTGATCGAGCAGTAGTCGTCCAGTAAGGAATTTTTACGTTTTGGTTCATGTTATGGTTTTAAGAGAGCACTAGACCACGTTTAAGTTTGATAACAGTAAGTAAGTCTGTCATAGGTGCCGACCCAAACAAGTTAAGAGCTAGTCAAGGGTCGACCTGGGCACCAGGTTCAAAAAATGTTCAGATCTGTGTGAAATCTTATGGGACTTAAGTGCTGAGGTCATCAGTCCCTAAGCTTCCACACTACTTATCCTAAATTATCCTAAGGACAAACACACACACCCATGCCCGAGAGAGGACTCGAATCGTCACTGGGATCAGCCACACGGTCCATGACCTCAGACCGCCTGGTTAATCCCGCGCAGGGACCAGGTCTTTCCGAAGAGGGGAATAATGTAGCGGCACCACCGTTTAGGATAGGGACAGTTAGTTTTATGCGATATTCGGAGCACTAGTTACAGCCAGGTGTGGGCTGGATTGGAGTAAGATATGCTGACCAGCGGTTGCGAAGTGGAATGGAGGCCACAGGGCCATCGAACAGCTGAAAAGAGTAAACGCAATGGTTCGCATGGCGCAAGCTATAGGCAGAAGTGGACCACTGGCGCAACGGGGGTGTGGGGCGTAAGTGACTCGGAGCGATGCGTTAGCGAAACAGAGGCGCGCAGCCGAGTATAAATAGGTGTTGTTTTCTAACGAGATTCATTCAAGTGTGGCAGCCCTCCCTGACAGCAGGCCATGTCACTCCGCCGGGCTACACGCAGCAACAAATGAGGCGGGAGGTCGTTCCAGCTGTGTTCCCAGCTACGCCAGCCAAGGAAGAAGAAGCAGTGGGTCCGGCCTACGGCTCCCGGCGGAGCAGCGCGGAGTCAACGGGGACTGCGGCCGCTGAGTCGGCTGCTAGCGCAACCATCCGGACGTAATCGGAACTCTGCAGCTGGCGTACAAAGCCGGCACAACACAGCGTTACGCTGCACAGGTCGCTGGGTCAGTGTGCTCAGCATTGCAGAGGCTGTTACGCGGACCGAGGTCAACGAAGCACTGTCGTAGGAACGAATAAATCATTTGAAAAACTCGGCCGAATTTTAATACGGCACTTCCTGGCACCCATCCACTACATACTGTCAGAAAGCTTTACTGAAAGTATTTGTATGGAATCTAGCCGCTATGGAACTGAAACCTGTATGATGATCAGTATCAACAAATAAGGAATGAAAATTTTAGAAATGTGGAGCTACAGAAGAATTCTGATGATTGGATGTGTAGCCCACGTTACTGATGAGGAAGTACAGAGGAGAGCTAGGGAGAAAAGAAATTAGTGGCACAACCTGACTATTACAAGTGATCGGTTAATAATACACAATCTGGGTCATCACAGGAATTCCAATATATAATTTGGGAGTAGAGTAAGAGATGAAATTCGTGGATGGAGATCAAGAGAAGATTACAGTACAGATACACTGAATGATGTAATTTGCAGCAGTTATTCGGATTATTTGCAGATAAAACGGCTTACGAAGAACAGGGTAGCATCAAGAGCTGCGTCAAACAGTTCTTCGGAGTGAAGAGCACGACAACAACAAAGGAGATCAGTATCCAGAATGACTTTCTTTCAAGTATGGACAGCATGAAATGAGGTACAGACAAAGATAAAGCATTGGCGACGGACTGTGTTTCGTGCACGAGTAGGTCTGTTGGTAGAGCACTTGTTCATGAAACCAAAGATCTCACGTTGAGACCAGTTTCGCATACAGGTGAAATCTGGCATGAAGTTTGAAGATAAGTATCATGCGAAAGATAAAATTCTACTGTCCTGGTTTCATCTGGACAGTGTGATCAAACATTCGTTTCGTAATACACTTAAACAGCTTCCCTCTGTCGCAGCTGTGTTGCTTACTCTTAATATGAAAGGAAATTAGAGACCAGACTTATAATTTTATAGAGCCTACTTTCATGATGGGTACTGTTGCGCTTTCCTATTTTTTACAGATGGATGGTACAGGAGATATTTGGTAAGTCTCAACGAACCTTAAATGTAATAGTTTGGGATTTGTATTCGGTTACACAAACCATAGCAAGTCTACTCCCCACACAAGTACCAGATACTATCTATTGTGAAAGTCACGGAACAACTACACTTATAATGTTCTGTGGAGTATCACACTTCAACATATAGTTAAAGTACAGAGCCTGTAGATGAACAGCTGTGCATGTTAAGATGGCATCCAAGGTTATGAGTATAGTAGTCACTAATCATTTACTAGCAGTTACTTTTAAACGCAGTAGGAATCATATGTATGCATTGAATTTTGAGATGGCAGAGTGGCTGAAATGTTAAATAAAACTGACATGCCGAACATGTATCAAGAGTCTGGTATCACTGCATTCACATCGATTGTACAATAGATGTTCGTGTGCTATATAAACATTAATAATTCCAACATTTAGTGTTTTGCAAAGCTATAGGACCACATCAAAGGACAACAATTATCACGCTATTAACGTACTTAATTCTGATAAAATTTTTACTATTGTACAAGAGTCTGTCAAAAAGGAATGTGTCCGTGTTTTCCTGTTTTAATTAGTTAGAGAAGATAATACATAGGTTATAAAGCGCAATATTAACATTTTGCGGTAAAATTTCTATCCATTTTGATTGTTTGGTTCCCCAGAATGTTAAAACTCTAGGTCCTGATTGTGAAGCAAGCATTGATGCAAGGATGTTTTCACAACGCCATCATCTCCAAAGTGAATACCGCGATGACTTTACCGGTCAAAACAAATGGAATTCTGATGCTCATCCAAAAGAAGAATATCCTTCATAGCTTTCGTTAGGCGAACTCGCTGAAGATCTATAATGTATCTGTGGCTGGTGAAGTTTCGGTTTGAATTTATTGTGCATCCCTGCTCCAGAAATCGATTATAATCGCACACTTTGCATTTCAGATTACTGCAATCGTAACATCCCTGCCGATAGCATAGTTTCCAACTTTCTCTGCTTCAATGAGTTTCTGTGATGTTATTTCGTTTATTGCCTCTTTCACTGTGGTTAATAACACGAAACCAACTTCCGGCTAAGAACATTTTTTTTCCCAGAAGCTCCTCTCCCTGCTAACGGAAGCGCTGAACCAGTTGGGACTCATTTCTTTTCCTTGCCTCTTTATTGTTGTCGATTAAACTTCTTGGTAATCAATCTGTACAAACATATGAGCATCCTAGTTGTTGAGTAATCGTAATCACGCTGACTTTACTGAGTGAGTTGAAGTGAAACGAATCATCTGCAGTCTCCCAGCCTTCACCTCCAGCGAGGAATGCATATTTTAACATTCGTGATATCTTCTGTTGCATCACCGTACACAGTTTCGAGTTTGGGCGTTTCGCATTCTGCATTCAAAACCTCGGTGGCAGAACGCTGCCTAATACGAACGTCGATGATTACCACTTTGCAATCGTCTACACTGTAGACATCTGCTGACGAAGGAAGTTACTATTGCAGTGGTTTGGAGAAAAAAATTGAGTAATGGCGCAACATTAATTAGTTCACTACCAAGACTGTATTTAAAGATGACAATGTAGTTATCAATCATTCTGGAATGACCTTCTTTCATAATAAAAAAGAAACACTAACAATTTATATCTCTCTGATAAACGATAAAAAATTCTACTTCTCTTATATAAATAAAAACACAATATTCTTGCAATCACATTTTGTGGTTCTGAATATCACCGTCGTCAGTACACATGAAATATGAATAATAACGTCCTGCCGACCATTCTAAAATCTGTAATGTCAGCAGACGGTGACTTGCTTATGGTGAAACTGCAGAGCATTTTACTTTACGCACGCATCTTCTACTACATCTAACAGATAGAGCATCACATAAGATGACCAACAATGGAGCTTATTGTGTAGTGCCAGATAGTAGCGTTATACGATAGCATAACACATGCAAAGTACTAACTTCAACTGGTTTTTAATATTACTAAAATAACCATCAGTTACGCAAGGTGGCTGTTTATTCAAGCTTTGTGATTTTACATAGGTGTACTGCTATATGCACGAGCATATGATGGGTCTAACCATTCAGCCGATTGTGTATTTTAAGAAATTGGTTTCTGTCTACTTTCTGATGAGTTATGTTTGGTTCATATGCAGTGCAACAGCTTGCAAACATGCGAGGCGATTTTTTTAAAGAGACAGAACTGTAGGGAAGTGTTTTGGAGCATTTGACGGATACTAATTGCCAATCTTATGCCTGACGTTTTCCACTAACGTAAAGGCCCCGTCTTTCGGTTCCGACCAGAGGACTCTAAACCTAGTGTGTATGTTAGGTCGGTGGGTTTTCGTGATTTATCCGGGATGCCAGGACTGTGCTGCATGATCAACAGACCAGAAATAACAAGCGACGTATTTATGTGGTAGCTACTATGTGTCGCATAAAGTACTGCGTAAAGTGCAGTACTTGTACGTATTTTTTCTTACGGTGAATTTTTGTATTTTGGAATTATTTATGTAGTCGAGGCGAAGTTAGTATGCAGACAAGAGGAAGAAATTTAGGGTAGCCACCGGCAATTTATACGCTATGCATTCCTACATTTCTCAAAAGCATTATCGGTCAGTAGATTGGCAAATCTCAACACACTACCACATGGGTCTTACTCAGAAACGTCTAACTCTTTTGAGATTATTGAAATTTCCATATGTCGGGAAGGCGGTGCTCTTGATCTTTTGTAAAGTAGAGTAACTCCAAATACTGGTAAAATAATGGCCGTAACACAGTTAGTGGTGATACAGTAATGAACATAGTGCAAACAATTTTTATAGGCTCTCTCGCCAGTGAGTTTGTATAAGGAATGATCAAAAATTGCGTTTGAGGGCTTTTCCATTTGAGTGTTTATGGAATGTAGCGGGACGTCAGTACAGTTCTGTAAACACTAACATGTAGGCTAGGAATTTGTATGGGATTCTTGTCTTTCCGATGTGCACGCAATAAGTGCAAAGACTGAATTATGTCGACGTTATTACCAAATAGATCCGAACAGAATGTGGTGTTATGCTTTTCTTAGCTGCCGAAGCTAACACTGGCAGACACCCTTCGTAGAATGAACACCATTTCTTCCATCGTCCCCTCGCCCTAAAAAGTCCAAAGGTCAAAAATTAGTGTTTTTTGTTTACCGGTGTCCATTGCTTGATGATTTCACTGACGCTTGTGTTTTAACCAGTAGAGAACGGTAATGCGCAACACTGTAGAAATTACGGCGCGTTACTAATGCGAAATATCCCGGAAATCTTCGGGAAGGATTGCTATAGCTATATGATGACACAAATCTAAATATCGCAAGTGTCGTAACGAATAACTATTTACTTCTACCCAAGTGGGTGATACACGAACACCCACCCCATAAGATTATCACGGTTTTCGTCTCGAAAAAAGGAACTTGGAGGATGTACGGTTTCTGTCGAATGATACCTTATTTTGCGTGCGACTTCTTTTTCTCTTTTGGAGCCATTCAACATGGAAATATTTTCTTCATTATACCATACTTTGTTCTAAGTCTATTTCATTCCAAAGTAAGTGAGTGTGCCTTGTAGAGTGTGGACCTAACTGATGCTTGTTTGTGTGTGGTGAGTTGGCATGAAGAATAGTCTGTTTTATTCTGTGTTTGTCACTTTAACAGCAGTGAAATTTATGCGTCTCCTGTCCTCATTATAAATTATAATTTTCATACTTGTATGTAAAATGTTTCTTTATGTATGCATCTCTTCAATCTCCTCTCTTGTGCCACTCTGCAGTAGCAAGACCCTCTTCCTTCTGGTAAACTTTCCCATTAATAGTGAGCTAATTATGTGACAATATTACTTGCATAATGTCGGTAACTTGTAATATTTAATAGTCAGATACCTTTTTATGTTTCACTAACTTTCGAGAAAGATGGCGAAATGGCTGAGTATTTTTTCTTTTTCATGATATACGTTCCTCCAAATGTGCCTACCATTATTGGAGTTGATAGGTTTTCACTTCCTGAATTTAGATCTCCAGTAAAGAAAATCTAATATTCATTCAGACTGTTTAATTTCACCTGTAATAGTTTGACAAAGTCCTTGGAGCAGTTAATATTCCCTTCATGCTGGACGTTAGCTGCTATTATTCTTTGGATTGCTACTGTATCATTAAGTCCTAATAGAACAATGCACAGGCTCACAATCATTCATATAGCATAATACATCATCAAGCTACCTAGGGCAGAAGCTTATTCATACAGTACAGCCCATAGATAGGAACGTTTGCTTTTCAGCGAGATTATGCGACATGTACGTTCCTGTTGGAGGTCGTTAGTTGTTATCTTTATAAATTTCGAAATTAAACGATGGATAATGAGATGAATAATAGTAAAGAAAAGCTTTAATAGGATCCTGGGAGACCGTTTTCAATTAAGTAATGCCAGTAAACGTTAATTTATTGATATCGTAAATGTACATCACTTCACTCTCCGCACACACTCGTTCGTACACTTCAAAATTCTTCACAAATAGAGCATAATGTGAGACGACAAAAAAAAAACTGATCCTTTTTTGACAGTGCCACATATTAGCGTTACACGTTAGCTTCACAGTTGTAAGGTAGTAATTTAAAACGAGTTTTTAAAATTACTAAAGTAACCATGAGTAACGGAAGCTGCTTGTTCATTTAAACTTTGTGATTTTATGAAGATGCATTACTATTTGCTCGAGCAAATGAAGAGTCTTACCATATAGTTGACTGTGTAATGTTACCACATCGGTGTCTCTCTTTTTGATGTTGTGTTAAGTTTGGCCCGTATGCTGTGCACTAGCTCGGCCACACTCAAGCCGATTTCTGTGAGGAGCCACAATGGCAGGCAAGTTTTGCAGAGATTTCTAACAGATAAGACCTGCCGATGTCAGTCCAATCGTTTTCCACTACTGTGCTGGCCCCTTCGTTCGGGTCTGAACTCTCACATCTGTCCAGTGGCGGGCTACTGTCGTGGGTGTATTAAATCGTTGGATTATCTCGATTTATCCGCTGCCTCAGGAAAGCGCAGCAGCCTCGGTGGCCAATGAGATCGCAAATGACGTACGTCTCTGGCTGAAACTGTGTCTCGCGGGAAGTAACGTATACAGTTCACCGCATTTAGGCATTAATTTCTTTGGTTGAAGTTTTGGATTTTAGAACTCGTTTATACCTTCGAGAGGAAGTTAGTACTGACGGCACTAGAAAGAAATTCAGGGTAGTCGTCGGCAGTTTATACGCTATACGCACGTATATTTCTCAAAAGTAATGTCGGTCAACTGATTGCTGAAATTAAACACGTTGACATATAGGTCTGATTCAAAATAGTGAGAAATCGTCTGAGAACCCTGGAACATCGATATGAATGGAACATGACTTTCTTGAGCCTTGGGAAAGTCCAGAAACCCCAAACAACTGTAAAACAATAGTTTATAACGTAGTTAGGGGTGATACAATAATGATCATAGTGAAAGAAACTTTCTATTGTCACTCCCAAGGTGTTGATTTATATAAGGGATGATGAAAAAAGTCCGCCTGAGCGTGTTTCTATTTGAACGTATATGGAATGTAGCGGGACAGCCATGGGGGTATATAAGCACTAACAATTGACAGGATATTTGTGTGCCATTCGTGTCGTTCCGACGTACATGCGGTAAATTCAAAGATGTGCATCATTTCGATGTTATTACTAAACGCATCGAAACAGAGCCAATGTGCTGTTATTCTTTCCTGGGCTGCCGAAGACCGAACACTGGTAGACATCCTTCGGAGAATGAACAACGCTGCACACATCGTCCCCTGCTTCCAGGAAGTTCAAATGTCGGCCATTAGTTGTTCTTTGATTACTGGGCCCATTGCTTGATGATTTAACTGAACCTGGTGTCTTCATCAGTGGACAAACGTGTTGCAAAGCAATGGACAAATTAAGACTTACTATTAAGCAGAAAGGTCCGAGAAAACAGCACCAATTTGTGCTGTTGGATAATAATAACCCAAATCCGAATATTGCAAAAGACGTAACGCAGAATTTCGTCAGCTCAAGTGAACACATATGAAAACCCTCCCCATGCGATTATCACGCTTTCGGCCCCTTTCCTGAAAACGGCTCATCGTACAAATCCACTCTTGGCGGGGCCACTGGTATTGAGAACTGCAAGTCGGCAACAGGTCTTTCCAGAATTCATGGGATATTCCGAGTCAATCGCTAAGATACAATCTTGTGTGGGCATTTAATGGCACATTTTCATAAGTTCTTCCCTAAGAAGTCAGTCTTGTCTGCTTAGTTACATCGTTAAATTTTAAAACATGGATTAGCTTTTGTTTGTTATATTCGAAGTAGGTAAGTGATGCTTTATTTTTGTGTATTTTGATAGTAAACTACATGTTCCCTCAGTAGCGGTACTTGTGTGAACTGCAAGAGCTGAGATAGAAAACCAGCCCTAACCAAATAAGGGTAAGTTGAAAAATGGGAGTACATGGATAGTCTATGAAAGGGAGATCAACTTGAAAACAATGTTATTTAAAAGGATGCGGTCGTAGATGAACACGAGATGCAAGATTTGATACTGTGAGAGGAATCTCATAGAGCACTTAGAGACATATCTCGCAACAAGGCCACAGGAGTAGACATTTCGCATGAACTGCTGTAGCCGCGGGAGAGCCAACGGTGTCAAGACTGCTCCACTTGGTGTACAAGATGTATGAGACAGGCGAAGTACCCTCAGACTTCAAGAAAAATACAATAATTCCAATTAAACTATTAGTTTATTATGTCATGGTAAGCAAATACTAACACGAATTCCTTACAGAAGAATGAAACAACTGCTAGAAGCAGACTTGGAAGTACATCAGTTTGGATTGAGAAGAAATGTGTTAACACATATGGCAATACTGGCCCTGTGACGTACCTTAGAAGATAGTTTAAGGAAAGGCAACCTCACTTTTCTTCCATCTGTAGACTTTACAAAAATCTTTTGACATTGTTGCCTGGATTACTCTCTTTGGAATTTCGACTGTAGCAGGCCTAAAACTCAGGGAGCGAAAGCCTATTTAGAACTTTTACATAAACCAGTTGGCAGTGGAAAATGTCGAAGGGCGTGAAAGGGAATGAGTGGTGGATAAGGAACTGAGACAAGTTTGTAGCATATCCTGGATCCCACTCAGTCTGTACATTGAGCAAGCAGTAATCAAAACCACAGCAAAACTATATGTAGAATTTATGGTTCAGGAAGAAGGAATAACACCATGGGAGTTGGCCGATGACAATGTGGTTCTGTGAGAGACAATAAAGGGCTTGAAGGAGAAGCTGAAAGTAGTGGACTGTCTGTGTAGATCCATCGCGGATTCGGGACAGAGACCGGTCAGATATTTAGAGAAACATATCACGAAACTGCCGCACATATTTAGAAATTGTTGTTTTATTTACGCTACCAGTTTCGTAATTCCATTAACGCCATCTCCAGGTCGCTGCATGTTAAAATCGAGTGTACGTTTAGTATACGCCAAGGTATACAACAGTTGACATTTCAGAAAATGAAGTGCAGTGACAAAAATCCTAAAAAACCTACAACATACAGTGTGCAGCGTTAAGAAGAATATCTGTGCACTCAATGCACAACAAAGCAAAAAAAAGTACACATACTGGTTAGCACTGAAACTAAGTATTTTGACATCACAGAGTTATTAGAGAAAGTGTCAAAAATTGCAAAAGCATAAAATAAAAAGTGTACAAAATCAGAAGCACAAAGGAATAATGTTTGTATAGCTTTATTATAAAACTCTTCCACTCCACTTACAGTTGAGAATAACTCTAGATCTTGGGAAAAATGATCGCCATTGAAGATGAAAACCCGCGATATCACGCATGGAGTACTCAGCTGTGTACATACCTATTGCCTAAGCAACACAAGTGATATTTCAGATGTAGTTATCACAATACCAAAACGGCTGACAAACTGCTAAGAACTTGCAGAGGATACTCATAAGATATCTAGATGACGTAATATATTATCCAAAGTATGTAAATTAAACCATATGACTTGGTGTCCCTTAACCAGCGATCACTCGCCTTGTTAGAAAAATCTATCATTTAAGATTTTAGTTAAATATTCCAGCACATTTCAAAGCCCTAATGAACTGACGATCTAGAAATGCTTTCTTTCATATCCAGTGCTGCAATCAATCTGTGACTCGACACTCAAATTTCAATCATAGCTTGTCAGTTGTGCTATTATTTGAAGTGGTGCACAGTGTTGGATTTTGTCCAACATGTGGGTCATTACTTAACAATGACTTCACCTTTCGTGGAATAGTGTCTTGCTTCGCTTTTAGTCTATTTCTGTACTTGTAACATGCGGCTGTGTTCGTTTGCTTTCTCCCGAAAGTGTTCAGCGTACGTAACGTGTTTTATAAGAAAATTGATAATTCTTATTAGGTTTTAAGAATTGAATGAAGAAATTGTTAAACAGAGTACATGATATTCTCTCAGTCGGATGTGAAAATATATAAAGCTTTTAAGGGAAGAAGTCATGTCAGAGAAATAAGTTATCGATGTGGCTAAATGAACCATTAGACGAGGGTATTTACATACAAGTTCTGTCATCAGATACTGGCGCACACTATGTGCATGAACAGATCAATACCACAACAGATCAGTCACACAGCGAATATGATACTTCTGCTACAGCTGTTTCTAAATATATACATATCGTGAAACCTTTCTTGGGAAGGACTGAGTGACAAAATAGTTGAAGCAGCACGCTTCTCCACGAAAAACCGCCCTTCAGATAATTGTAGCACAGCTTCCAGGTGTGAAGGGTGTCGCAAAAAATTCGAAAACAGTTCAGGAATGCTGGAAATTATTTTTTCCAGATTGTATATCTGGTCGTATTGTGGAATACCCAAACCCAGAACTTGACACAATGTCAGCATCTTTTTCACGGAAAACTTGAGACTGTCCACGGACAGATTTTGAAGAGTTAACTGCTTTATTTGGTGTATTATATTTCTTCGGAGTAAAAAGACACAGAATCTCAATACTGATGAGCTATGGGCCACTAATGGGTCTGCACCGGATTTCTTGATTGCATCGATGAGCAAATGAAGGTTCCTCTCACTTTTCCAAGCTATACGTTTTGACGACAAATCTACTAGACCTCAGAGAAAGGAAAGAGATAATTTGGCACCTATTAAAGAAATATTTGACGAATTTGTGGATATTTCCAAGAAGAGCAATATTTCTGGCGCACGACAACGATACACGAGATGTTAGATCCATTCCGTGGGCGTTGCAAATTCGGGCAGTGTATAGCAAACAAGCAAGCAAAATATAGCATGAAGGTATATGCGCTCTGTGATGCCAAAACGTTTTATACGCTAGATATGGAAGTTGTTGTGTCGGTAGCTGGGCCGACACCGTGAAGTTGAGATGGCTGAAAAGGCAAGCTAGACTAACGCAGACGGGCGTGATGTACTGGAACACGATACGTAATTAATGTTAGGAAGAAAAGTACGGAGCAGGATTAATACTTATCTTTAATATCATTGTGGTACATCGATCTTGACGATACACAGGAGACTTTAAGTTCAATCACTGTATGGCTAATGGCGCCTTGCTAGTTCGTAGCCATTAACTTAGCTGATGGCTATTCTGTCTCTCGGCTAATGAGAGAGAAAGGCTTCGTACATCTGGTCGGTAGCTAGGTTCTCGTAAAACTGGGGCGAGTGCTCTCTCGTATCACGAGACCTGCCTTGGTGGTGGCGCTAGGTCTGCGATTACACAGTGGCGACACGCGGGTCCGACATGTACTAAATGGACCGCGGCCGATTTAAGCTACCACCTAGCAAGTGTGGTGTCTGGCGGTGACACCACATTCCTCCCCCGCAAATCGGCGAACGGTCGTGTGATAAGGTTTCCGCCCGCCGTGGGGAGGACCACATGTTGACGCATGCGATAAGGTGGGGAGCCTAACAACAGGCGAGGTTGTGCCACCCGCACCCGGCCATTCGGTCCGAGGGGAGCTAGGAAACGCCTGAAAAACTAGTCCAGGGTGCACGTCAACATGCGGTGTATGCGCCCGTAAAGAGACAGGAGGGACCGAAGGATCAACCTCCATTGCTTCGGGGTAGCCGACGCGCGATGACGTCATGTGGTCCGGAGCGGGCGGGAGTTCCATGGCGGAGGACAGCTGGTCACGGGAAGCGATCGGCGGCGCGTGACCCTGGGAGGCGCTTGGCGGCTGCAACGAAGCGTCGAATGCGGGCGGCGCCGGCGGGAGAACAAGCGGCGGCGGCGGCGGCGGCTGCTGCTGCTGCAGCGGCGGCGGCGCGTCGCCATGGGGCAAAATGGAAGGCATCGTCGGTAACACCTGGGGATGAGGCGAGCCAGTAGATGGGTCCCCAGGGCGCTGACCGGACGGCACCGTCGCTGAAAGCAGTCGGGGAGCGGCAGAACCCGAGCGACGACAGAGGCGCAGCTGATTGAGATGCCGACGTACCTCACCAGAGGCCCCCAAAACCAAATACATCGCGCGGCCGAGGCAGCGAAGAATGCGCCCTGCGAGCCAACGCCGTGAACCTCGATAGTGACGATAAAATACAACGTCGCCTGGAGCAAAAGCAGGAGTCTGCCGCTGCACAGGAACCTGATGCGGCGGATGCAGCAAAGACATCAAGGTGCGATGAGGACGACCGTGGAGCAACTCAGCCGGCGAGCGACCATCTCGGGGCTGAGAGCGATACGAAGACAAAAAGAGCAACAATGCGTCCTCCCGAGAATGCGACTCTTTCAATTTCAACATCTGTGACTTGAAAGTCCGGACCAATCGTTCAGCGGCACCGTTGGACTGAGGCGAAAACGGCGCGGATGTCAGATGTTGAATACCATTGGCCTGGCAGAATGACTGAAATTCTGCGGACATGAATTGTGGGCCATTGTCGGAAACAATAGTCTGCGGAAGACCTTCAATGCAAAAGATAGCAGACAACGCTTGGATGGTGGCGGAGGACGTCGTGGAAGACATCCGGACAACAAAAGGAAAATTACTGAAGGCGTCGACCAGAACCAACCATCGAGCATTCCAGAATGGACCAGCAAAATCAATGTGCAAGCGTTGCCAAGGGGAAGTGGCTTTTGGCCACGCAAAGACTTTCCGCGGCGGTGCGGACTGTTGTTCGGCACACGCCGGGCACGAAGAACACATATTCGTAATCGCAGCATCGATTCCGAACCAAGTACAGTGCTGACGAGCAAGTTGTTTCGTTCGCACTATACCCCAATGTCGTTGGTGAAGAAGCCGTAAAACAGAGGACTGTAACGAACGTGGGACCACGACTCTGGACTGATCATTATCAGAACGCAACAACAAAACACCACGTCGAACAAAAAGTCTCTCCTTGTGAGCAAAAAATCGGCGAACCAACGGATCCTCGATCCGAGACTTTGACAAAGGCCATTGCGTAGCAACAAAACGTAAAACAGTAGCAAGGACAGGGTCAGCAGCTGTGGCTGTAGCTACACGACGAAAATCAATCGGAAACGATTCGACCACTTCATCGGTTTCCGAAGCAATGAACATGCAAGCAAGTTCGGAAGAATCGAATGCTTTATCCTCAGCAACAGGCAAACGGGACAACGCATCGGCGTTTCCGTGCTTAGCAGTGGACCGATACAAGATATCGTAGCGGTACTGCGAGAGGAAAATAGACCAGCGAATGAATTTCTGCGCTGTACGTGGAGGTACAGGCTTGGTCGGATGAAAAAGCGATGTCAAAGGTTTGTGGTCTGTGATGATGGTAAAGTGACGACCATACAAGAAATCATGGAACTTAGTAACACCAAACACGAGAGCCAAAGCTTCTTTCTCTATCTGTGAATAATTTCTTTGCGCAGACGAGAGCAATTTGGACGCAAAGGCAATAGGGCGATCATGGGAGCCAACTTTGTGCGCAAGCACAGCACCGATCCCGAAATCCGATGCATCTACCATCAACAAAAGGGGTTTCTGGGGAGCGAATGGCGTAAGGCAAGTATTTGAAAGCAACGCCGATTTCAACTGGCGAAAGGCGCGTTCACATTCCGTCGTCCAGACGAACGGAACACCTTTACGGCGTAAGCGATGAAGCGGAGCTGAAATGGAAGAGGCATTGCGCACATATTTATTGTAATAATTAATTTTACCCAACACACTCTGTAGCTGTTTCACATTTTGAGGGGAAGGCAATTCTTGTATGGCACGGAGGTGCTCTGGACTCGGATGTATGCCTTGGGCATTAATGACATGTCCCAGGTATGGTAAGGCACGAGCAAAAAACACACATTTGTCCTTCCTCAAGCGAAGACCATTTTGCCGCAAGACCTGAAATAATGTCCGTAAATTCGCAAGATGATCTTCTTCTGTCTGTCCGGAGAACACTATATCGTCCAGATAGTTTGCTGCAGTAGGGACCGACGCACAAATAGTTTGTAAATATTGCTGAAACAAGGCAGGGGCGGATGCACACCCGAATGGCAGTCTTTTGAAGCGGTACAATCCAAGATGCGTGTTAACCACCAATACGCGCTGGGATTCGTCGTCCACCGGTATTTGCAAGTACGCATCGGCTAGGTCCAACTTTGAAAAATATTTTCCCGGGCACAGTTTAGCAAAAAGATCTTCCGGGCGGGGCAAAGGAAAAGTAGCAGTCACTAGCTGTGGATTCACTGTGGCCTTGAAGTCCACGCAAAGTCTCAATTTTCCGGAAGGTTTTGGCAAAATTACTAAGGGTGAGGCCCAGAGAGAAGCTTGCACACGTTCAATTACACCCTGTGATTCGAGATCGTGTAACGTTCTTGCGACCTCATCACGCAATGCGTGGGGAACATAGCGCGCCCTGAAAAATTTCGGTTGCGCGTTTACCTTCAGTTCTAAATGTGCTTCATAGTTTTTAGCGCAACCTAAGCCCAGTGCAAAAATGTCTGCAAATTCGTCACACAGCCGAGAAACACTGTCTGTAGGCACAGTCTGATTCACTGATAGGACCTGATTTACAATAGATATGTTAAACAACTGAAATAAATCTAGACCAAACAAGTTCACTGCAGAAGAAGAACGAAGAACGTAAAATGACACAAGTTTTGTTTGTCCCTTGTATGTTGCAAGAAGGCTGCACTGTCCTAACACAGGAATTTTCTGTCCGGAATATGTAGTTAGCTTAACATTTGCGGAACGTAACGGAGGTTTGCCCAGTTGTTTGTACGTGTCGTGATTGAGCAATGAAACTGCAGCTCCGGTATCGAGCTGGAATGGTATCACTTTGCCTTCAAAGTCTAAGTCCACAAAAAGTTTATTGTTCTGCTGACGACAAGAGCGACTGTTTTGTGCAATTGGAACAGACACTGGTACAGAATCACTTGCTAATTGACGTGATTTCCGGCGACGTCGACGCACAGTTTTTGTGGGACGATCACAGTCACTGTTAGAGAAAGTGTCACTGGACGAAGCGGAATTAACGACATGAATGTCCATAGGCGAAGGTCCACGAGCCTGAGTGTCCTTGGTTCGATTCCGGCGCGAAGCAAAGGGCCTGGAATGATTGTGATTGTCTGATCTGAGCTTTTTATGGCAAACACTTTGAACATGTCCTTTCTTATTGCAGAAAGAGCAAATAGCTCGGCGTGACGGGCAATGTTCACGCGAATGTCTAGTAGCACACCGCGGGCACGATTTCACTACATTTGTGGGCTGGCGCGGCACACGTGGCTTAGCGCGCGGCGGCAGCTGTGCGGACGTGCGCGAGGCCCGGTTACCGGGCCGCGCAGCGCGTCCAGCGGGCCGGTTAATGTTACACACGGCTGGCGAAGTTTCAAAAGATTCCTGAGCACAGTCAAGTGTGTCCTGTCTATCCAATATGTCTATCACTTGTTGAAGGGAGGGATTAACTAGTTTCAAAATTTGCTCCCGTATGCGAACATCAGAAACGTTCTGTGCAATTGCATCACGCACCATGGTATCTGAATAAGAAAGACCACAGTCACATTCAAAGGCACAGTCCCTAGTAAGTCCTTGCAATGTTGCTACCCACTCCCTATTAGTTTGACCGGCCGTACGTTTTGTACGAAAGAACGTATACCGTTTTGCAACCACATTAACTGTTTCTTTGAAATAGGCATCTAATGCAGACAAAATTTCCTCGTAGGACAGAGTTGCTACGTCGCGTCGGGGAAACAATTTCACTATCACACGGTATGTGGACACACCGACACAAGAAAGCAAAAACGGCTGCCGCTCTTTACCTTGAATTCTGTAGGCTGCTAGATGAAAGTTGAACTGGCGAGACCACTCGTGCCAGGTCTCATCGGCTGCCACGTATGGTCGAAAGGGAGGTGCAACAGCGTTTAGTGGCAGCGGTAGCGAAGAAGCGGCTGCGGCCGCATCGGTTTGCAGCGCACCTTGACCCTGGACGAGCTGTCCAAGGGCATCCAATAACGCCTGCGTCTGCTGATTCTGCAAGCGATAAAATTCGGACAGTACATCTGGAGAATGTGGCGAAGCCATGACACAATTAAATGTAAGCAATCAGAAAGAACTCTTTTCCCTCGTCGCCAATGTTGTGTCGGTAGCTGGGCCGACACCGTGAAGTTGAGATGGCTGAAAAGGCAAGCTAGACTAACGCAGACGGGCGTGATGTACTGGAACAGGATACGTAATTAATGTTAGGAAGAAAAGTACGGAGCAGGATTAATACTTATCTTTAATATCATTGTGGTACATCGATCTTGACGATACACAGGAGACTTTAAGTTCAATCACTGTATGGCTAATGGCGCCTTGCTAGTTCGTAGCCATTAACTTAGCTGATGGCTATTCTGTCTCTCGGCTAATGAGAGAGAAAGGCTTCGTACATCTGGTCGGTAGCTAGGTTCTCGTACAACTGGGGCGAGTGCTCTCTCGTATCACGAGACCTGCCTTGGTGGTGGCGCTAGGTCTGCGATTACACAGTGGCGACACGCGGGTCCGACATGTACTAAATGGACCGCGGCCGATTTAAGCTACCACCTAGCAAGTGTGGTGTCTGGCGGTGACACCACAGAAGTATATGCAGGCTAACAGCCAACTGGGCCATATCAGGTCTCACTATGCTATAGACGCTGACAGTGGCTAAGCGAACAAAGCTGAAGTCATTACATTTTACAATGTCACAGAAGAAGGTGTAAATGTTGTCGACAGTTTCAAATCAGAATATTGTATTTCAAGAATAATCAACCGCTGTCCTCTTATACTGTTCTTTAGCTTGTTGAACTTTGGAGCAATAAATGCTCATATAATACAGAAGGTAAACACAAATGACTTAATTCTATGGACAAGACTCGTCATACAATACATTATGATACTTACAAAAGCCCTCATGATCAAACGCATGTCGATTCCGAGGATATCACTTCACTTGAAGCAGAAAATAAAAGGTGCTGTACACATTTGCAAACTACCAGCACCTAAAGAAGAAAATTAATTAAGAGAAAAATCAAAATGTCACTACTGCCCTGAAAGAAAAAACAGATTTACTTAGCATCGCTGCCATTATTGTTCCAAACCTGCCTGTAAAGAACACATAGCATCGAGTGTTCTTACGTGCCAAGAGTTTATGTCATAAGAAGACATATATCAATCTGACGAGTGAAAAGGAGTGTGGTTAACATTAATTCATCACTTGCTATAAATATTACAAACTGCTGTTCTCACAGATGTTGTAACTGTAAGCAAAAGAATTTGTGAAATCTTTGCATGTTGAAATATTTTTAAGTTAAGAAATTTACATGTTCCTTATCACATTTTCACTAATTTATAAAGCTTTGGCAATAATAATGAAATCATTTATTGTATAAAGTTGTCTTTGTCTGGCATAAAATGACGAAAAAGGTGCATCATCTCATTGCTAGAGAAATCTGAAACAGCAGTTATCGCATGACAAGAATATACGTGTGCGACCGCGGGTAAAACACCAATAAATTCGGGGGAAAATTGTGCGGTGGAATACACAAGGAGCCCCAAACACCAAAGTCTTGCGTTGACAACATATTCGTCGTCTTTAGTCGTTTGAGTGCAGCACCGGCGCGTGTGTCTGTCCATGTCAGGCCAGCCCTTGGAGCCGCCTAATCCGTGTACCTGCGCTGGCAGCCACTTCCGTGGACTACTGTCTGTGCCTGAGCTCTCCGTTCGACCGTCCTCGCCCTGGCCTGAGTACTTCTGGAACCATGGCGGTCGTGACAGTCTGGCAGTTAGTGTGATCAGTGACATTACAAATACATCAAAACAAATAAATCATCATAAGGTCTCAGTATACATCTGTGTATTATTTGGCATACTGATACTTAATTATCAGGTTTTTGTACGCAACATACGATGCAAACGCTATAGAATCCGTAACGACCGAACGTTGATGTTCTGCTGTACTAGCGCAATAATTTGCCCTCAAACATCCTTTGAGGGAAGCGTGTCGATGACGAGACACACGTTTGAAGCTAATCACTATATTTTGAGACCATTAACGCAATAAACTATCCTCAAGTAATTTTCAGAATCAAAAATTCGACATTTCTGAATTGTTTTTATACAGGACGCAATTCGCATTGTACAGTAGGGATAAACAATGATTTATAACTTTTCTTTAAATATTAGATAAAGAAATACTCAAGTTTCTGAACTACCTAATTAAACGTCAGCTTTATATCCTAATGACCTATTGTGCTTCAGGAATCGGCGAGTGTACACAACTGACCAACGTGTGCCGAGACGCCCTTTCCAAGTATAGGTCTAGAATTTTGTCACAGGTCGTGTCCTAGAAAAATAGGACAGCAATCCGTTACTGAATATTACCAGAAAATGGTAGCCTGGGTTGAGGTAAAAGATATTTATTTAAGCGGTGACTAGTTTCAGGCGAAGCACACTTTCAAACAACAGTGTCAAAAAGGAATGTGACAGCCACATTATAGCTGCTAATAAAACCATAGAATATCGATAGCTATCCATCTTCTATGGTTTCATCAACTGCTATTATGTGTTTGTCACAGTCTTAGTTTTACATGATGGTTTGAAAATGGGCTTCGCCCGAAATTTGTCGCCTTTAATAAATATCGTTTATCACAACCCAGGCTACAACTTTCTAGTAATAATAATGCTAGAATTTTTTGTTTAATTAATGATATTTGCATTAGGTTTAAGGTTTAACTTCTACAAATAATTTACGGAAGCTTCCGTAAATTTGTACTAAGTTTTTATTTTTGCACCTTCTGTACAAACATTTGAAACATCGAGTCTGTGTTTGTCAACATAGACTGGATGTTTCACATATTCGTACATAACGTATTTGTCAGAAAAGTAATTCATTTGGAGAGGCTCTTCAAGCTCACATAATTCAGTGTTTTCTCACAGTTATATTACCCATCCTTCTTTCTCATCCGGGCTTTGGACCGGCAATGGCGAAGTTAATAATATATATTTTTTAATTTTTGTAACAATTTTTATTATTTTTATTTTTAAGTAATTTTCTTTTTACAGAAGTAGGGGCTTCATTTCATCTTCCAGCTGTAACAACTTGGCTAAAGGTTCTTCTTTGTGTGGTATGTTCAAAACGTGGGTCAGCGCACAAAGGTAAATTGCATGTTTCGCAGTCATATTTCGTTTCTCGACGCACATTCTGTTTCGAGCAGACTACACACCTACACCACAATCCGCGTTTCTTGGACTGGTCACTTGGAATGACATGTGGAAAGTGCCCTCCAGTAAAACGAAGAGAATTCTCGTCACCAGCGCATCTACCTTTCCTACCTCTTCTCCGTTTCCACAAGTTCTCGTGCCAGACATAAATGAAAATCTGCTAATGATATTTTGCTCCCTGTCACCAATATGTAAAGAGTGTGAGCATTCAAAACACAAAGGTGCACAACATAAAAAAACTTTTTATACTGTTTAACAGATTTACACACAAATGCAACAGGGCTTAATAGCATATCGGAGTGGTCTACTGCTCCCATATTTGCATTGTAATTAACAACACATTGCGGCTTCATTACTTTTTCGCCAGTCGTCCTGTTGATCCTTCCTGTGTCACGCATTTCTGTAGTGTTGCAGGTAGTCAGCATGAAAACTTCTCTCTTGTCGCACCACTTGATAGCAAGCATTGCGTCATTTGACATAAACTCAGCTTCTCCTCCGTTCAGTTTCTTTGCTAGCTTCTGAAAGTTGCGCCTGCTCCTATGTATAGTACCGCATGCCGCTATTATCTGGTTCTGAAGCCAGAGGAACAAGGCTGGACTTGTATACTAATTGTCGACATACAGGGCATGTCCACATTCAAGGTATGCCTTCATTAGCATTACCACAATATCACCAGACTTCCCCAGCTTATGTACTTCAGTTTCTGTTGTTGTGCCTGTGTATACAATAAAATCCAAGACGTATCCATTTTTACAGTCGCACAACACAAATGTTTTGATTCCAGATCTACCTCATTTCGAAGGAATGAATTGTTCAAAAGATAAGCGACTTTTGAACAACAATAGGCTTTCATCAACAGAGTTTTCTGTATGGATTAAATGCACTGCGGAACTCTACACGAACAGTATCAATTATTTTCCTAATTTTAAACCAACTGTCATCTCCAGGATAGGACGAGTTGTCACTAAAATGCAACATTCTCAATTTAACGTAAAACGGTCATGGGAGATAACTTCGCCAAACGTTGGAGTACTCAGAAGTACATCTCTGGACCAATATTCCTCTATTCTCAATTTTTTTACACGAGCCATGAGGAGCCAAATATTAATGAAGCTATAAATTTCCTCAAAACCTGAATCTTTCCAGGTGAATACTTGAGAACGAACTAATGTCGACATATTTGCCATGGTGAAAGTGAAAAGTCGGTTCGTTTGAAGTGCTATAAATTTCAACAGATCTTCTCATAGAAATAGCATGAAAGAGGATAGAACGTTTGAATCAGGCGCTAGTTGACAACTATATCCTGAAAATGGGTCATCAAATGCATGAAGTGCTGGACTGAAATCACGTTTTTACCAATAAAATTTCTCATTCTCACTATAGCATGGACTTTTATGGGTCAATTCGTCTTCATTTTCATAATCTGAATAAGAACGGTCCTGGGGAGGTCTACTAGATGAAGTACGTGGCGGTGTATTACTAAGAGATTCTTCTGATGAACCTTCATCGTCACTACATTCATTGAAGATGCCACACTCACTGTCACTGTCACACCTTGTCAGCACCTCCTTTATCTCTTGATCGGTGCAACGATGTGCCATTTGTCCATGGAACTCAAAGTGACAGCACTCTAAAAATCCTAATGAAACAGCAGATAGATAATCGACACCACAGAAGCTGAATGCAGAAGATCACATGAACCAGCTAACACGAATGTCAAACAGCAACTGCGATATACCTGGCAGAGTGTTTCGCAGATTGCAGGGACATCGGAGCAGAACAATAAATACGGTATATCCCTCCCAGGGAGTGCACAGGGAAAAAGAAATTCCGACAGACCGGCAAGCAGCTCTGAGCGGCTATTGACGTCCGCAGGCAAACAGGCAGTGGAACCATCTGTGGTATAAGCCGTCATTAGAACCTAAGTACCGGCAAGGCCGTGCGGCGAATACCGTCTGCAGAACCCCCAGGAAAGCCCAATTCAGCAGCAAACAACGTCTGCAGGCCCTGTGGCAAGGTGGAGTGCAGCGGCATGTCACATCCGCAGTACTCAAAGGGTTAGTAGGAGTAAGGACTAGGCGATCTAGCTACAAGATATTTTCATCTCTTTACACCGAAACTTCAATATCATTAAGGCGCTTTACGTTGAGGGCTGTCTTAACTTAAGCAGGAATGGTCAGCGTTCAGAATACGAGATATTTCGAAAGCCGACTACAAGAGATGTCATTATTGCTGAGAATTTTTATCACCCCCTATTGCAGAAGAAAGCTTTCTCTCGTTCAGTGTCACACAGATTAAAACAATTTGAAGCTGACCAAGTGGCAAGTGGCAGCCAGCGACCACAGTACAGATAGGGACTCCAAATGGATTTAGCGATTGTAAAATTATGGACATGGGCGACAAAATTTTGTTGAAGACTCACAAAGAGACCAGGGTACAGAACGAAAAGTTACATATGCTGCTATGACACATTTTCTTCCCACCCTCTCTGAAGATGATTTATGAGTTTAAAAAGGATAAAGTGGTGGCAGGTTCCAATGATATTAACAAACTGGATAAGCTCCTGCAACATAGTGCAGGGCAGCCTGTTACTGAATTGTTCAATGGGCAGTCTATGAGACTGAGTGTCGACCATGTGACACTCTTTATAACAGCAAATGTTCAGTGACGTTTCTCGCAATTTTGAGTATACCTTTTACGCTGTAATTTTCACATACAAACATTTACTGTCATATCTTACACGGTTTTATGCGTTTTCGCTATACGTTCGTCATTGTTAGTAATTCGGATGTACAACTTATGTTAAATTTCCTTATGTTACACGCGGCTTGGCCATTTGGCGTTGTGTTAGCCCAAGGTGTCCACTATCGGCCACAGCGCGCGTTAATTGCAGCTCTGGCTCTCTAACGTTTGGTTTCTGTCTGTGTGAGTTGGAAGCTATTGCACCTGAAATACAATATGCATTTCTTGATGTGCGGTATTTGCAACTGCTTCTGGAGTACATAAAATTGCGAATGAGATGTATATTTTCGCCTACTGTCAGACTTTTCACTTTTTATAATTTTTGTACGTTTGTGAACCAAGAAATTGTGTATAATTCCATTCGAATTATGGGAAGTGCTTGCAATCCCAAATTTTAATTGCTGACAGGTCATCAGATGATGGCTGGTCCCGAAAGATGTTGTGAAACTGGAAATTAAAAAATCTCCAATACAGCGATGTGATATTTTCAGGAAAAAAACAAGAATTTTTAATGTCATTTTCACTATATTTTTCATGGTTACCAAATCAGTCTCAGATAGAACAAATGATGCTCCTTTTTGCGCCAGTACGAACATTAATTAGTATCCTTCTGCTCTGTAGTCTGGTTGGCTTTCCTACACTCAGCCTGCTTTTAACCTGACCCGTTTTCTCAATACTTTTTGTGACAGAATTTTCTCTGCATTATTTCTAATCTGGATAGGTTTCATCACCCACTACACAGTTTGATATCTTGTATTCACAAGTGAATAGTAATCACATAGTCAAGAGAGATATTCTTAGGATTCCTTATGGTTGATATGGTTGTTAGGGTTCCCTGCTTGTTCATACCTAATAATATCCCGCCAGTGAACTGTTATCTAAGTGGCACCAAGTCATATTTTTTCATTTTATATTTGGCATATAGTGTTGTACAGTCTAGGTATTCTATGAGTATCTCCCAAAATTTCCTTTCTTACCGTGAATTACTTAGAAATTTGAAGCCCTTTCGGTTTAGTCTCAGGTAGCGTTTTTTGATATAGTGATAATAACATACGATGTATCACTGCTGTTGAACATATCTAGACAGTAGGTATACAGACTATGGTGTACACCATATGAAACTAATTTTTCATTAGAACTAGGGGTTCTCATCTATAAAAGTTATGGATTTATTTTATAAATATCTAGACAAGCTATGTACTTTTGCGATTCTGATTTTGTACGTTTTCTTTGTTTGGCATGATCTATAGTAAGTCTGTGATCTCAAGACCATTAGTTCCGAGTGCACGTATTCTGCTTTGTTGGGCATAGTGTGCATTTCTTAACGCTGCATACTGCATTATGTAGGTTATAAGCGCTTTTATTTCTACACCTCATTTTCTGTAATGTCAGCACTTGTGTATTTTGACATATACTACGCATATACTCGTTGTTTTTAACATACAGCAGCTTGGAAATAGCGCTAATGAGATTCTCAAAATTGTGGTGCAACTAAAATAAAATATTCTGAAATCGTGTGGCTGTTTGGTGTCTTCAATTTGCTAAAAAGAATGGACAGTGTCTTGAAAGCAGGATATAAAATGTACATCAACAAAAGCAAAACAAGCAGAATAGAATGTAGTCGAATTAATATGGTGATGTGATGTAGAGGCAATTAGAATAGGAAACCACACTGTGAAAGTATTAGATGAGTTTTGTTGTTTGGGTAGCAAAATAATTGATCATCCCCAAAGCTTAGAAGAGGATATGAATTGTAGTCTGGCGTTGGTAAGGAGACAGTTTATGAAGAAGAGGAATTTGTAAACATCGAATATCGATTTTAGTGTTGAGAAGTCTTTGATGGACATTTTGTGTAGAGTCTAGCGATGGTTAGTACTCAAACATGGACGATAAACAGTTTACACAAGAAGATGATAAAAGTTTTTCAAATGTTTTGTTATAGAAAAACGCTGATCATTACGTGGGTAGCCGTATTATTAATGAGGAGGAACTGAATATCATTGAGGAAAAAAGAAATGAGTGGCACAACCTGACTAGAAGAAGGAACCTGTTGACAAAACACTTTATGAGACAGCAAGGAGTCTCTGATTTATTATTGGAGGGACGTGCAGGAGGTAAAAGTCGTAGATGGAGACCAAGCGATGAATACAGTAAGGAGATACATATGAGTGTGAGTTGCAGTAGTGAATCAGGTTATATTCCAATAAGGAGGATTACACTGGACAGAGCAGCATGGAGTACTACACTACACTAAAACAATCTTAGAACTGGAGACCACGACAAAAACATTGAAGATCAGTGTCTAGAAAAAACGTATGTGAAGGTTGAAAAATAGGATGTACAGAGAGAAATAGGGTTATGAATGTCGATTGGGTATCGTGCTTGGGTACGTTAGTTGGTAGAGGACTTGTAAATGAAAGCAAATGTATCTGGTTCGAGTCCCATCCTGGCATGCAGATTCAATCTACTATGAAGTCGCAGTATCATTAGAAGGATGCAAAACTGACAGTCCTGATTTCATGTGAACAACGTGTTCATACATTGGTTATGAAATACTGATAAATAGCGAGTGTTCGTCTTAAGAGTGTAGGTTGCTGTTAACATGAAGACAAAAGAGAGGTGAGATTTCTAATTATATTGAGCGTACTGCCAAGAATGGTATTTTTGCTCATTCTGATTTTGTACTGATGCATGGTACAAGAGAAATTTGTCAAGTCTCAACCATCCTTGTATGTTATTGGTTAGGATTTGTATTCAGTTACACATGTGATAGGAAGTCCACTCTCAAGACAAGTACCATATCCTACCTCTTGTAAAAGTCAAGGTCAACTAAGGTAATAATTTTTAGTTAAGTATATGACTTCATGATTTATTTACGGTAGGCAATAAACAGATGAGCAATTGTGCTGATTAAGATTGGCCCACATTCAAACTCATGTCTCAATATCAATGTAGTATTCAGAAATTCGTTTGCTGCCAATGAATTTTTAAAGCTGTCTCATCCATATGCATGTTTGGACGGAATCTCAGGTGCTGGTAGGGGGAGAAGGAGAAGTAATAGGTGGAACTGAAATACAAATGTTTATCATGTGTCAGATACACATGTATTCGTATAAAGTGTAAAACAGATATTCAAGTGTAATGTAAAGTTTGCATCTTCTAAATTTTTGTGTGATTCAAGTAAATAGGACCACAACAAAGAAAGATAATACCAGAATATTTACGTATTTCATTCTGATTCAAGATACGTAACTGTGAAATTATATTTCTCGTACTGTACTAGTTTCATCAAAAAGTAATGCCTTGTTTTTATATTTTGTTATGAATGCAAATACTTGAGCTGACAACACAAAATTGACGATTCATTTAAGTACTTTCAATATAATTGCCGTCTATTATCTTCGATTGGATCCGGCTTTTAACAAAAACATATATTTCAATACAGTTAAACGCTTCGTGCTGTTTCTGAAGCCACTGATGCAAGAATGATTTCACAGAGACCTTATCTTCAAAGTGAATTCCACGATGAGGTCCTTTTCGGGCCGAAAGAAATGGAAGATTGATCGTCATGCAAAAAGAAGAACACCCGCCATCACTTTCGTTGGGTGAATTCTATGAAGATGTGCTTTAAGGTGCTTGAAGGTGGTGGCGTTTTGGTATGTATTGATTGCACTCCAGAATACTGTAATCATAACGTCTCTGCTGATAATACAGTTTTGACCTTTTTCTCCTTCACTGAGTTTCCGTGATGCCATTCCAATAACTTCATCTTTAACTCTGGCTACAAAATGTAACCGACTTTCACCTTTAGGGAATATCTTTCAAGAGACTCCTCTCCGTGCATCTTTATCATGATCGGTTAACATTCTTGGTACACAAGCTGCACAGACATTCGAGTATCCCAGTTGTTGATTAATCGTCATCACTCTGAATTTACTGAGAGAGGCAATGAAAAAGAAATCAGCAGCCGGCGACAACCACGAATGATGTCGACTCGCTGAATATTCTGTGAAGCCTTAAAGGCAGAGGCCTGCCGCTCAGCCAATGGTCTTTCTTGTTCACCTTTGTTACAGTTATGAATCCATCTTCTAACATTCCTCATATCCACTGTTGGAACATCGTACACAATCGTCTGTCTTCCATTAATGCATATGGGGATTTCACTTTCTGGACTCAAAAATTCTATCACAGAACGCTGCCAATGCAAACATCGATGAATGTTGTTTTAGAAAGGGACTATAGTACCCGCATCTGGTGACGGATGTAGCTACTACGTCAGTGGTTCAGAGGAGAAGCGTTGAGGAATAGCGACAAATTAAATATATCATTTACCAAACTGTATTTCAGTAGGAGACAGTGGGTGACATTCTTTTTTGAGTGACCATTGTACATAACAAATAATCCCATACCATTGATTTATATGTCATTGCTTAATGATAAGGATATCTTCATTATTGACACAAAAAATAAAATCTTCAGCGAAGAACTCTTCTTGGAAATGCATTTCGCTACGGTGAATGCGACATTATTCAGTACACAAGAAGTATTAACTATAAAGTTTTGGGTCAAGAATAATTTTTGTGTTTTATTAATTCACATTACGGTCTCAGTTCTGTAGGTCCATTATTGGTAATGTTAACATTTCTCAGAGCCCCTTAAGTTATTATTATACTGTCGTTCGTGAAAAAGATCTTTAGTCTTCACTAGTCATTGTACAATTATGTAAATGATTCAGTGCTATGCTATTGTTGTAGGCTGTTGACAACAGATATAGGTTTCTTTGTATAACCATATTACAGGTACATAATTGACAGGTGAAAGTTGTAATCTAAACCAAGATTTTAAAATTGATAAAATAACAATGTCAGTAGTCAGAGATGCCAATGTAGAGTCGGAAAGTGTGGGTTGATTGGTGCTCTCATAAAAGACCAGAAAATCTATAGAACTTCCAGGAAGTAAGGAAAACCACTGCCAAAATTATCAGAAATCTCAAGAGGAATTATTGCAAGAACGTCTAACTCATACTGAAGAAGATCTCCTGAAGAACAACACGTGAGACTTCTACAGAACACTCAAGACCAACTTAAGTAGATAAGATTCACCACACATCAACTTTAAGACTAAAGAAGTTTGTCAGTGAATGGAGACATGGAAAACAATTAGATCTTGGCGGAATACTTTGAAGATGGTTCAAATGGATCTAAGCAATATGCGACTTAACATCTGAGGTTATCAGTCCAGGAATACGTTGAAGACCTCCTGAATTGTGAAGAGGCATCCGAGACATTACATTGCAATGAGAAAGAACCAAACCCAGACTTGGTACCACCAAGAGATTTAGAACATTATAAGTACCCTGAAAAATAGCAAAGCACTTGGGGAAGGAGGGATTATCGCAGAACTTTTAAAGTAAATGAACGAGAATGTGATCATAGAACTAACACTAATTATACGAAAAATATGGGATGAAGAGCAGCTTCCGGAAGGATAGACATCGGCATTAATACACCCTACACATGAGAAAGTCGATGAGACGGAACCTGATAACTACAGGGGAATTTCATTAATACCTCTATTGAGAAGACACAGTAAATGACAAACATCATGACAGCTCCTAGATGGATGACAATACAAGGAGGGTAAATTCAGAAGGTGGGGGGATTCAAATACCTTGGAGAATGGACAGACATTGGACTGACCGAAAAAGAAGCAATGGGAGCACGAATATACAAAATGAACTTGGCATATAACTAACTGTGAACACCTATAATAACAAGACTACTCCGATAAATGCAAAACTGGACCAATTTCCGACCCACCGATATCAGTCCCGTCGTTTCACTAAAGGACAGGCCACGTCTTTCGGATTTGAGCAGAGACCGTTAATCAGCGACTGTATGTTAAATCGGGGGATTTTCGTTGTTTATCCTGGATCTCAGAACTGTGTTGGGTTCTCGAAAGGCCAGAGATCACAGGCGACGTATTTCAGTAGATGTGATTATATTTCGACGAAAGTAAGGTGTACAGTTCAGCGCTTTTAGGCATTTGGTTTCTTATGGATAAGTTTGTGAGTGTGAAACCTATTCATATCGTAGAGAGGATGTCAGTGTGTACGATTGCAAGAAGTAATTGAGGGTAGTTCTCGGCAATTTATATGCTATGCGCTCATATACTTCATAAAAGAAATATGGGTCAATTGATTGCCGAAACTCAACATTTTGAGATACAGGTCGGATTCAGAATCTTGCGAAGTCCTCTGAGAACACTCAAACAGCAATATGCTTCGAACATGACGTCTTGGGCCTTGGAAAGGAACAGTAACTCCAAACACAGGTAAACCAATAGTTGTAACACAGATAGTGTTGATATAATAATGAACATAGTACAAGAAACTATCTATTGTCACCCCGAAATGGCTGGTTTATATAAGGGGCAATCAAAACAAGTCCGTCTGAGAGCGTTTCCATTTGAGTGTATATCGAATGTAGCGGTCACCCATGCGGGTATATAAGCACTCACATATAGACAAAGAGATCTGTGTGGCATTCCTATCTTTCCGAAGTGCATTCGCTAAATGCAAAGACGTGAGTTATATCGATGTTATTCCCAAAACATCGAAACAGAACCCATGTGCTGTTATTATCTCCTTGGCTCATGTAGGACGAACACTGGCAGACATGTTTAGAAAAATATACGACACTGCACCAATCGTCCCCTCCTTACAAGAAGTTCAAACGTCAGCCGTTTGCTCGTCTTTGTTTACTGGGACCATCGCTTGATGATTTAACTGAAACAGATGTGTTCAACACTGGAGGTACGTAACGCGCAACACTCGAGAAATTGAGGCGTAATATTAGGGCGAAAGGTCCGAGAAAACTGCAAGGGGGCTTGTTGCTTAGTAATAACACAAATCCGAATACAGCAAATGACGTAACTCAGAATTTCGTCAGCTCAAGTGCAGACACACGAGCACCCACCCCATGCGATTACCACTCTTTCGGCCCCTTTAAAAAGACCTTCATGGGTCAACGATCGGACAAGGATGTGCAGTAGGGAGTTACGGACTTCTTCACGCATCAGTACAGGGTATTTGCCAGACGGGTATCTTCGTCATGGTGGATCCGTGTGGTGAGTGCCTCAGTGCCCACATCAGTTTCGACTAATTGGCAAACCGATTATTTACTGTACGGTTTTCGAAGGGAAACTTTTTGATCGCCACTTATACAGTTAACCCCTCATTTCTCATTCCTTTCTGAGCTCTTTTATTAAACATGAATTTATATTTCGCACGTTAGCTTTCGATACACATTGGCCCACAGTTAGAATACCATCTACAATGTTTCAGTAATGTCTTCGTACACTCTGCTGTTTACTGTCTCATCAATGTAACATTCATAGATTAATTTTCACAAGGAAGATCTTTCAACTCTCAGTTGTTTATGTTTTACCATGCAGCCATTGCAGCCATTGGTTCACTCTTCCACCATACCTACGGCAAACAAAGGTTTCTGTCACGAGTAAACAATAAGAGGCGGCAAGAATTTTCTGAATGTGGCTCATAAAAAAGTCTATTCCTGGTGGGATCGCCAATTTTGAGAGTGCAAATAACACCTACATGGTCGTATCCACATTAACATGCATGTGGGCAACAGGGGTTTCCCGAATTCATAGGAAATGCCGAAGTTCAACCTAAAATACACTCTTCTGTGGACAACTAATGCTAAACGTTCCGAAGTTTTTCGGGAGGAAGTCAGTCTTGTATGCTTGGACACAGGTGCTGCATCTTCTGCCTGAGGGGCCAGTAAACTGGTGAATGATAATTTCTACAGCACACCGTCCTTAAGTTATAGGGAATTTTATTTCTTCTGTGGAATGGCAGGGATCCTAACTCATCCACAGTGGGGAAACAAAACGTTACTTCTCAAAAATCGTTGAGCAATTATTTGTGAAATTCGGCCTCAGTAAGTGGTCCTTTATTTTCGTGCGTTTGTGTGTATAAACTCCCTGTTTTCTGTGTATCGAGTGACCATGGCAATATTTTATAACTGTCCCAAATGGGATGGTAAGTCTGTTATCTCCCAAATTATCTGAGTGTCCTTTGCTGAGTGGCGTCTTATTGCTCTTGTTTTGTGTAGCATAAGTTATCGTTAGGTATCTTAAATTTTTATTCTACGTTGTAGATTTTATTAGCAATGAAATATTAAGATATTGACAGACAAGGCTATATTTTATAATTAACCGAAATTGGATAGTAAGTGTGTTTTCTCGCAAATTATCTGAGTGTCCTTTGTTTAATGGGGCCTGATTGCTCCGGGTTTGTGTGGGATAAGTTGGCGTTAGGTATCTTCAATTTTGAAACCATGTTGTAAATTATATTAACAATGACAAATGAGGTATTGTAAACCTCATGCTTTACAACGAGTTTCATACTGTCTTGGAAACTATTTTATTATGTAAGCAGTGCTTGAGTTCCCTCTGTTGTATCATGATATATAAGCAATTTATCATCTAACTACAACTGGTAATATATTGCATTTTGTGGAGCCTGTTTACTTCCTTAATGAACTTGTTTTCTGAACATCTCAAAGATGCATCTGATAGGTAGTTTGATATGCTACTCGACATGGTAGGACCGTCTTCATGCTGATAATCTTTCATTTTTCGGGACGAATGCTGTCTTGTATGCTTGGATGCACGCTTTGTATCTTCTGCCTAAGATTGCAGTAAACTGCTGAATGATATTCTATGTTCCACACCGTTATTAAGTGTTAGTGAATTTTTTCTTCTTCTGTGGAGTAGTAGATATCCTAACTCATTCACATTGGAGAAATTAAACGGTACTTACCAAAAACAGTTGAGCAATTATTTGTGAAATTCTTCATAAGTAAGTGGTGCCTTCGTTTTGTGCATTTTCTGTGTAGCAGATGACCATGTCTATATATTATATTTGTCCCAAATTGGATAGTAAGTCTGTTTTCACACAAATAATTTGAGTATCCTTTGTTGAGTTAACCCTGATTGCTTTGGGTTTGTGTGTCGTGATTTGGCTTCACATATCTTCAATTTTTATTGTATGATGTAGATTTTATTAGCAATGAAATTTAAGATATGGAAAACCTCATGCTTTACAATGATTTTCTTACTGACTTGGAAACTGTTTTATTGTGTAAGCAGCCCTCCAGTTCCCTCTCTTGTGTCATGAGATAGAAGCAGTTTATCATCTACAGGGTGTTTCAAAAATGACCGGTATATTTGAAACGGCAATAAAAACTAAACGAGCAGCGATAGAAATACACCGTTTGTTGCAATATGCTTGGGACAACAGTACATTTTCAGGCAGACAAACTTTCGAAATTACAGCAGTTACAATTTTCAACAACAGATCGCGCTGCGGTCTGGGAAACTCTATTGTACGATATTTTCCACATATCCACCATGCGTAGCAATAATATGGCGTAGTCTCTGAATGAAATTACCCGAAACCTTTGACAACGTGTCTGGCGGAATGGCTTCACATGCAGATGAGATGTACTGCTTCAGCTGTTCAATTGTTTCACGATTCTGGCGGTACACCTGGTCTTTCAAGTGTCCCCACAGAAAGAAGTCACAGGGGTTCATGTCTGGCGAATAGGGAGGCCAATCCACGCCACCTCCTGTATGTTCGGATAGCCCAAAGCAATCACACGATCATCGAAATATTCATTCAGGAAATTAAAGACGTCGGCCGTGCGATGTGGCCGGGCACCATCTTGCATAAACCACGAGGTGTTAGCAGTGTCGTCTCAGGCAGTTTGTACCGCCACAAATTCACAAAGAATGTCCAGATAGCATGACGCAGTAATCGTTTCGGATCTGAAAAATGGGCCAATGATTCCTTTGGAAGAAATGGCGGCCCAGACCAGTACTTTTTGAGGATGCAGGGACGTTGGGACTGCAACATGGGGCTTTTCGGTTCCCCATATGTGCCAGTTCCGTTTATTGACGAAGCCGTCCAGGTAAAAATAAGCTTCGTCAGTAAACCAAACGCTGCCCACATGCATATCGCCGTCATCAATCCTGTGCACTATATCATTAGCGAATGTCTCTCGTGCAGCAATGGTAGCGGCGCTGAGGGGTTGCCGCGTTTGAATTTTGTATGGATAGAGGTGTAAACTCTGGCGCATGAGACGATATGTGGACGTTGGCGTCATTTGGACCGCAGCTGCAACATGGCGAACGGAAACCCGAGGCCGCTGTTGGATCACCTGCTGCACCAGCTGTGCGTTGCCCTCTGTGGTTGCCGTACGCGGTCGCCCTACCTTTCCAGCACGTTCATCCCTCACGTTCCCAGTCCGTTGAAATTTTTCAAACAGATCCTTTATTGTATCGCTTTTCGGTCCTTTGGTTACATTAAACCTCCGTTGAAAACTTCGTCTTGTTGCAACAACACTGTGTTCTAGGCGGTGGAATTCCAACACCAGAAAAATCCTCTGTTCTAAGGAATAAACCATGTCGTCTACAGCACACTTGCGCGTTGTGAACAGCACACGCTTACAGCAGAAAGACAAGGTACAGAATGGGGCACCCACAGACTGCGTTGTCTTCTATATCTTTCACATCACTTGCAGCGCCATCTGTTGTTGAAAATTGTAACTACTCTAATTTCGAAAGTTTGTCCGCCTGAAAATGTACTGTTGTCCCAAGCATATTGCAACAAACGGTGTAATTCTATCGCTGCTCGTTTAGTTTTTATTGCCGTTTCAAATATACCGGTCATTTTTGAAACACCCTGTAAATACTGGAAATTATATACTGTTACCTTATGGGGCCTGTTTCCTTCCTTAAAAACGTTATTTTCTGAATGTGACATTGATGGATCTGATACTTAGCATGATATACTACTCGACATCGCAAGATCCTCTTTGTGCTTCTAATCCTTCATTTTTCGGGGGGAAGGCAGTCTTGTATGCTTGGACACAGGTTTTGCAACTTGTGCCTGAGGGGCAGTAAACAGGCAATGATATTTTATACACCACACAGTTGATAAGTTGTAGGGAATTTTTCTTTCTTCTGTGGAGCTGTGGATATGCTAACTTATTCGCAGTGGAGAAAGAAAACGTTACTGCTCAGAAATAGTTGAGCAATAATTTGTGAAATTCGGTCTCAGTATGTGGTGCTTTATTTTCTTACGTTTCTGTGTAAAACACCCTGTTTTCTTTGTAGCAACTGACCAGGCCATATTTTATTATTACCTCAAATAGGATGGTAAGTCTGTTTTGACACAAATTATCTGAGTATCCGTTGTTTAATCGGGCCTGATTGCTAGCGGTTTGTATGGCGTAATTTGGCGTTACATATCTTCAGTTTTTATAGTATGTTATAGATTTTATTTGCTATGAAATTAAGATCTTGTACTCCTCATGCTTTACAATGAATTTCGTACTATCGTGGAAAATATTTTATTCACTAAGCAGCGCTCGAATTCCATCACTTGTGTCTTGATATGGAAGCAATTTGTCATCTAAATGCCTCATGTACTATACTGTTTTTATGAGGCCTGTTTACTTTCTTAAAAACATTACTTTCTGAATGTCTCAGAGATACATCTCTTAGAAATCATGATATACTACTTGACATGGCTAGACCCTCTTTGTGCTGCTAATCTATCATATTTTCAGAAGAAGGCAGTCTTGTATGCTTGGACACAAGTCTTTGCATCTTCTGCTTGATGGGGCAGTAGACCAGTGAATGATATTGTTTGTACCATACTGTTGTAAAGTTTTAGGGAAGTTCTAGGAAATTTTATTTCATCTGTGGAGTATAGGACACGTTACTTTTAACAAACAGTTCAGCAATTATTTGTGAAATTCGGTCTGAATAAGTGGTGCTTTATTTTCGTGCATTTGTGGGTATAAACTACCTGTTTCCTGTGTAGCAACTGACCATGGCAATATTTTATAATTTCCCCATATTGGATTGGAAGTCTGTTTTCTCAGAAATTATCTGAATGGGGCCTGATTGCTCTAGCTTTGTGTGGCTTAAGTCGGCGTTACATATCTTCAATTTTTGTGGTCTGTTGTAGATTTTATTAGAAAAGAAAATTAAGCTATTGTAATCCTCATGCTTTAGAATGAATTTCATACTATCGTGGAAACTATTTTTTTGAGTAGGCAGCGCTGGAGTTCCCTGTGTTGTGACACTATATAGAAGCAATTCATCATCAAAATACCTCAGGTAATATACTGTTTTTTATGGAGCCAGTTTACTTCCTTAAAACATTAGTTTCTGAATGTCTAAGAGATACCTCCGATAGGAAACATGATATATTACTCAACATGGGAGGACCCTCTTCCTGCTGCAAATCACGCATTTTTCGGGAAGGAGGCACTCTTGTAAGCTTGGACACAGGTTTTGCATCTTTTGCCTGAGGGGGCAGTAAACCGGTGAATGATATCTTATATACATCACTGTTGTTAAGTTTTATGGACTTTTTTCTTTTGTGGAGTAGTATACTTCCTAACTCATTCACAGTGGAGAAAGAAAACCTTACTTCTCCAATATTGTGGAGCAATTATTTGTGAAAGTCGGCCCGGGTAAGTGGTGCTTTATTCTTGTGCTGTTGTGTGAATAAATTACCTGTTATCTGTGAAGCAACTGACAATTGCAATATTTTATTATTGCATCAAATAGGATGGCAAGTCTGTTTCGTCACAAATTATCTGAGTGTCCATTTTTGCGTTGGCTCTGATTGCTACGGGTGTGTGTTGCGTAAGTTGGCGTTACGTATCTTCAATTTTTATTGTATGTTCTAGATTTTATTGGCAATGAAAATTAAGATATTGTAATCCCCCTGCCTTACAATGAACTTCATAACATCATGGAAACTATTTCATTGTGTAAGCAGCGCTCGAGTTCCCTCAGTTGCATCATGACATAGGAGCAAATAATCATCTAAATACCTCAGGTAATATACTGTTTTTTTATGTATCCTTTTCACTTCCTTAAGAACATTATTTTCCGAATGTCTCAAGGATACTTCTGATAGGAGGCATGGTATACTTTTCGACATGGCAGGACCATATTTGTTGTGATAATGTTTAATTTTTCGGAAAGAAGGTGGTCCTGTATGTTTGGACGCAGGTTTTGCATCTTCTACTTGATGGGGCAGTAGACTGGCGAATGATATTTTACATACCACACTGTTGTTAAGTTTTATTGAATTTTACTTTTTCTGTGAAGTAGTAGATATCCTAACTCATTCACAGTGAAGAAAGAAAACGTTACTTCTCAAAAATAGTTGAGCTAGTATTTGTGAATTTCGGCCTCAGTAAGTGGTGCTTTATTTTCGCTCATTTTGTGTATAAACTCCCTGTTTCATGTGTAGGAACTGACAAAGGCAATATTTTTTAAGATGGGAAGTCTGTCTTCTCACAAATTATCTGCGTGTCCTCTGTTGAGAGAGGCCCAGTTGCTATGGGATTGTGTGATTTATTTTTTGGTTCTGTATCTTTAATTTTCACTCTACTTTGTAGACTTTACCTGCAATAAATATTAAGATACTGTAATTCTCATGCCATACAATGAATTTCATCCTATTGTGGAAACTATTTTATTGTGTAAGCAGTGCTCGAGCTCCCCCTGTTGTGTCATGATATAGAATCAGTTTATCATCTAAATACCTCAGGTGATGTATTGTTTATTATGAAGCTTATTTAGTTCCATAAATACATTATTTCCTGAATGTCTCAGAGATACATCTGATAGGAAGCATGATATACTACTCGACATGGCAGGGCCCTCTTTGTGCTGATAATCTTCCATTTTTCGGGAAGGGGGCAGTCTTGTACGTTTTGACACAGGTTTTGCATCCTCTGCCAGGAGGGGCAGTAAACTGGTGTATGAGATTGTATATTCCAAACCATTGATAAGTTTTAAGGAATTTTATTTCTTCTATGAAGTAGCAGATATCCTAACTCGTTCACAGTGGACCCAGAAAACGTTACTTCTCAAAAATAATTGACCAATTATTTGTGAAACTCGGTCTCGGTAAGTGGTGATTTATTTTCGTTCATTTGCGTGTATAAACTTCCTGTTTTCTGTGTAGCAACTGTCCATAGTAATATTTTATTATTGCCCAAAATTGTGTGATAAGTCTGTATTCTCACAAATTATCTGAGTGACCTTGTTTGAGTGGGGCCTGATTGCTGTGGGTTTGTGTGGAGTTATGTACCTTAAATTTTTATTGTATGTTTTACAATTTATTAGCATTGAAAATTAAGATGTTGTAATCCTCAAGATTTACTATGAATATTATACTATCGTGGAACTATTTAGTTGTGTAAGCAGCGCTCGAGTTCCCTTCTTTCTGAGGGGGCAGTAAACTGGTGATGATATTTTATATACCACACAGTTGTTAAGTTTTAGGGAATTTTACGTCTCCTGTGGAGTTGTAGATTTCCAAACTCATTCACAGTGGAGAAAGCAGACGTTACACCTCGAAAATAGTTGAGCAATTAATTGTGAAATGCGCTCTCTGTATGTGTTGCTTCATTTTCGTTCATTAGTGTGTATAAGCTCCTTGTTTTTTTGTGTAGCAACTGACATTGGCAATATTTCATGATTGTCCCAAATTGGAAGGTAAATCTGTTTTCTCACAAACTATCTGCATGTCATTTGTTGAATTGGGCTGGATTGCTCTGGGTTTGAGTGGCGTAAGTTGCCATAACGTATCTTAGATTTTTATTGTATTTTGTAGATTTTCTTAGCAATGAAATCTAAGATATATTAATACTGATGCAATACAACGAATTTCATACTTCCATGGAAATTATTTTGTTGTTTATGCTGCATTCCAGTTCTCTCTCTTCTGTCATGGTATAGAAGCAATTTATTATCTGTATGCCCCAGGTTAAATACTGTGTTTTATGGAGCCGGTTTACATCCTTAGATATATTACTTTCTGAATTACTCAGAAATACATGTGATAGGTAGCATCATATACTACTCGACATGAAAGGACCCTCTTTATGCTGATAATCTTTCATTTTTCGGGAAGAAGGTAATCTTGTATGCTTCGACACAGGTTCTGCATCTTCTGCCAGGGCCAGTAAACTGGTGAACGATATTTTATGTACCACACCATTGTTAAGTTTTAGGGAATATTATTTCTTCTGTGGAGTAGTAGACATCGTAACGCATTTACAATGGACACGCTAAACGTTACTTCTCAATAGTAGTTGAGCAATTAGTTGTGAAATTTGTTCTTGATAAGTGTTGCTTTATTTTCGTGTATTTGTGTATATAAACGCCCAGTTTCTGTACTGTAACTGACCTTGGCAGTATTTTATACTTCTCCCAAATTGTATGGAAATACTGTTTTCTCACTAATTATCTGGGAGTCCTTTGATGTGTGCGCCCTGATTACCCTGGGTTTGGGTGGTGTAAGTTGGCGTAACATATCTTCAATATTTATTGTAAGTTGTAGATTTTATTAGCAATGATAATTAGGATTTTGTAATCCTCATGCTACACAATGAATTTCATACTATTGTGGAAACTATATTATTTTCTTATCAGCGCTCGATTTCTCTCTATTTTGTCGAGATATACAAGCAATTTATCATCCAAATGCGTCAAGTAAAATACAGATTTCTACGGAGCCAGTTTACTACCTTATAAATACTATATTTCGAATGTCTCAGAGATACATCTAATAGGAAGCATGATATACGACTCGACATGAAAGGATCCTCTTTGTGCTGATAATCTTTCATTTCTCAGGAAGAAGGCAGTCTTGTATGCTCGGACACAGGTTATTCATCATCTACCTAAGGGGGCTGTAAACTGGTGATGATATTTTATATACCAAACAGTTGATAAGTTTTAGGGAATTTTACTTCTTCTCTGATGTTGTAGATTTCCAAACTCATTCAAAGTGGACATAGCAAACGTTACTTCTTAAAAATATTTGAGCTATTATTTGTGAAATTCGGCCTCAGTAACAGGTGCTTTATTTTCGTTCATTTGTGTGTATGAACACATTGTTTCATTTGTAGTTACTGACCATGGCAAATTTTATAACTGTTATAAATTAGATGGTTATTCTGTTTTCACACAAATTATCTGTGTGTTCTTTGTTGAGACAACCAGAATGCTCCATGTTTGTTTTTCTTAAATTGCCATAACGATTCTTTCTTTTTTTGTTGAATGTTGTAGATTTCATTAGCATTAAAAATTAAGATACAGTAATCCTGATGCAATACAACGAATTTAATACTACCGTTGAAAGCATTTTATTGTGTATACGGCATACAAATTCATTCTATTGTGTCATGATACAGGACAATTTAGTACTGACATATTGCAGGTATAATACTGTGTTTAATAGAGCCCGTTTAAATTCTTAAAAACATTACTTTCTGAATGTCTAAGAGATACATCAAATAGGGAACATAATATACTACTCGACATGGCAGGACACTCTTTGTGCAGATAATTTTGCATTTTTTGGGAATTAGGCAATATTGTGTGCTTGAACATAGGTTTTGCATCTTCTGCCTAAGAGACAGTAAATTGGGAATAAAATATTTTATGCCACGCTGTTGTTAAGTTTTAGGAAATTTTATTTCTACTGTGGAGTAGGAGATACCCTAACTCATACACAATGGACACAGAAAACGTTACTTCTGAAAAAAAGTAGAGCAATTATTTGTGAAATTCGTTCCCGGTAAGTTTATTTTCAGTCATTTGTGTGTATAATTGTCCCAAATTGGATTGTAATTCTGTTTTCTCACAAATAATCTGAGTGTCCTTTGCTAAGTGGTATCTGATGCCTCAGAGTTTGTGTGGCGTATGTTGGAATAACACATGATTCATTTTTGTTGTAAGTTGTAGATTTATTAGCAATTAAAATTAAAAAATTGTAGTCCTCATGCTATAAAATGAATTTCATTCAATCGTGGAAACTATTTTGTTATTAAAGCAGTGCTCAAGTACCCTCTCTTGAATCAAGATATAGAAGCAGTTTATCATCTAATTATCTCAAGTAATGTATTGTTTTTCATGGAGCCTGTTTACTTCCATAGAAACATTCTTTTCTGATTGTCTCAGATATACATCTAATAGGAAGCATGATATAATTTTCGACATGAAATTACCCTCTTTATGGTGATTACCTTGCTTATTTTGGGAAGTATCCAATCTTGTATGCTTGGGCAAAGGTTTTGCATCCTCTGCCTGGGGCCAGTAAACTGGTCAATCATAAATTATATACCACACTGTTGTAAAAATTTTAGGTTATATTTCTTCTTGTGTGGTGTAGTTGATATCCAAACTCATTCTCAGTGGACACAGTAAACGTTACTTCTCAAAAATAGTTGATCAAATATTTTTGAAATTCGAACTCGGCAAGTGTTGCTTTACTTTCATGCATTTGTGTGTATAACTCCCTGTTTCCTGAATAGCACTTGACCGTGGCAATATGTTAGATTTGTCCCAAATTGGATGGTAATTGTCGTTTCTAACAAATTATCTGAGTGTCTTTTGATGAGTGGGGCCTGACTCCTCCGGGTTTGTGTGACGTACGTTGGTGTTACGTATCTTAAATTTTTATTGCATATTGTGGATTTAATTAGAAATAAAAATTGAGATATCGCAATCATCATGCTATACAATGAATATCATGCTATTGTGGAAAGTAGTTTATTATTTAAGTTGCGTTCGAGTTCCTCTATTGTGTAATGATTTAAAGCAATTTATTATCTTAATACCTCAGGTAAAATACGGTTTTTTTCTTTGGAGCTGGTTTTTTGCCTTAAAATCATTATTTTCTAAACATCTCAGAGATACATCTATTTGGAAGCGTGATATACTACACGACATGGCAAGACCACCTTTGTGCTGATAATGTTTCACGTTCTGGGAAGGAAGCACTCTTGTATGCTTGGACACAGGTTGTGCATCTTCTGCCTGAGGGGGTAGTAAACTTGTGAATGATGCTTTATATACCACACTCTTGTTAAGTTTTAGGGAATATTACTTCTTTTGTGCACTTGTAGATATCCTAACTCATTCACAGTGGATACAAAAAACGTTACTTCTCAAAAATTTATTTGTGAAATTTTGATTCTGTAAGTGGTGCTTTATTTTCGTGCATTGTCATATATTGGATGGTAATTCTGTTTTCTCACAAATTATGTGAGTGTCCTTTGTTGAGTTGAACCTGAATGCTCTGGGTTTGTGCAACGTAAGTTGGCGTTACGTATCTTCAACTTTTAATGCACATAGTTGATTTTATTTCCAATGAACATTAAGATATTGTAATCCTCATGCTACACAATGAATTTCACACTCTCGTGGAAACTATGCAATTTTTTAAGCAGCATTCAAGTTCCCTCTCTTGTGTAATGTTATAGAAGCAATTTATCATCTAAATACCCAAGGTAGCATAACTGATTATTTAAATACCTCAGGTATAATACTGTGTTAAATGGAGCCAGTGTAAGTTCTTCAAAACATTACTTTCTGAATGTCTCAGAGATACATCTAACAGGAAACATAACATACTACTCGACATGGCAGGACACTCTTTGTACTGATAATTTTGCATTTTCCGGGAATTAGGCAATTTTGTGTGCTTGGACACAGGTTCTGCATCTTCTGCCTAAGAAACAGTAAATTGGTGAATAAAATTTTTTATACCACGCTGTTGTTAAGTTTTATATAACCGTTCCGCCATTATCAGGTGGTGCTGATGGAATGATCTGTCTGCGCTGTGTCCGTGGAATTTATGTCCGCGGGGTCCCGAGTCGTATCCCGGCGCGGGCGGTCTGTGGTGGGAGGGGTGGGGGAAGCTGCAGCCACGCCCGGTGGTAGGCGCAGTCCATCTCCGTCCGCCGTGGCGGAAGGATCTCGCGTCCGCTCGTGCCGCTAGTGCCGAAGCTCTTTGATGGTGTTTAATAACGGTTTCCAGGCCTTGCTAATTTGAAACCCGTTGTCCTTGTTGATGAGGTTATGTGTTACTCGAATTTCTATGGACTCCTTGTAGATACTGTCCCAGTAGGCACTTGTGGCAGTCAGGATTATTGTCTCTTCGAATTTCGCTGTGTGTCCAGTTTCAATGCAGTGTTCTGCTAGGGTCGAATGGCTGGGTTGTCGTAAGCGGGTGTGACGTTCGTGTTCTTTGCATCGGTCCTCGACCGTGCGAACTGTTTGGCCGATATAGGATTTGCCACAGCCGCACGGGATTTTGTATACGCCCGCTTTCTTCAACCCTCCGCCATCTTTTGCCGTTCCTAGTAGGTCACGAATCTTTCCTGGTGGCCGGAAGACTGTGGCAATCTTGTGTCGCCTTAACAGTCAACCTATTTTTGACGACACGTTGCCAGCAAACGGCAGAATGGCCAGAACTTGCTTTTCTTCTTCGGGTTGTTCTTCATCTCGGTTCTTACTGCACTTCTGTTGTCGGAAGGTCCTTTGGATTTGGCGGTTGCCATAACCATTCTTGCGGAACAAGGTCTCCAGGTGTCGCGTCTCTCAAGGATGACTGTGGCACATCCTTTGTCGGCAGGAGGAACGCCGATCTCCTTATAGTCTCTGAGGGCTCGTAGTGCTGCTCTTACTGCTCCCGAGATGTTGCTTCTGGCTGGTTTTGCCCTTGATACAATCCGGCAAGTTTCCCTTCTGATTTCATCTGCTTTGTCATCTCGTAACCCACGGACTGCCTGGTCTACTGAAGAGATTATTTCGTTTAACGGCAGATATGCAGGTGTCGGTGTGAAACTGAGTCCTTTTTCAAGTACAGCTGTAGCTGCGTCGCCGAGTGGTTTACCCGTGAGGTTAATCACGGTCCGCCTAGTGGGCACTATCTCATGTTTCGGTTTGCCAGGTAGTCGTGCAAACTTGGTGGTCTGCTTCTCCGTGGATTGACGGTGGGTCCAGTCTGCCTCGGCCCAGGTAACACCGTCCACCCATTCCCAAGAGAGATCTTGGAGTACGGGGGATAATCGTAGGTGAAGATGCAGCAGCTCCTTGGCGTTCTTGTCCAGTTGTAGACGGGTGTAGCAAATCCTCTCCCTGATGATGGCGGAACGGTTATCCGCCGAAATATCGTGGATCTTCGACGAACGGATCCAGCTGGACACCCGAGAACCTTGGATACAGCACATTCGCCGGGAAAGCCTGAGATCTCATATCACCAACCTCTACGGGGAGGATATGTATTAATTCACAAATAATTTAACAAACAATTGCTCTACAATTATACACACAAATAAAGCAAAACTTACTGAGAACGAATTTCGCAAATAATTGCTCTACTTTTTTTTAGATGTAACGTTTTCTGTGTCCATTGTGAATGAGTTAGGATATCTCCTACTCCACAGAAGAAATAAAATTTCCTAAAACTTAACAACAGCGTGGCATAAAAAATTTTATTCATCAACTTACTGTCTCTTAGGCAGAAGATGCAAAACTTGTGTCCAAGCACACAAAATGGCCTAATTCCCGAAAAATGCAAAATTATCAGCACAAAGAGTGTCCTGCCATGTCGAGTAGTATATTATGTTTCCTATTAGATGTATCTCTGAGACATTCAGAAAGTAATGTTTTTAAGAATTTAAACCGGCTCCATTAAACACAGTATTATTCCTGAGGTATTTAAATAATCAATTATTCTACCTTAGGTAGTTAGATCATAAATTGCTTCTATAACATTACACAAGAGAGGGAACTTGAACGCTGCTTAAAAAATGGAATAGTTTCCACGAGAGTGTGAAATTCATTGTGTAGCATGAGGATTACAATATCTTAATGTTCTCAATGGACAATGGACACAGAAAACGTTACTTCTCAAAAAAAGTTGAGCAGTTATTTAGGAAATTGTTTCTCAGTAAGTGTTGCTTTATTTTCGTGCATTTGTGTGTATTAACTCCCTGTTTTCTTTGTAGCAACTGACCATGGCAATACTTTATAACTGTCCCCAATCGGATGGTAATTGTTTTCTCACAAATTATCTGGGGATTCTTTGATGAGTGGGGCCTTATTGCTTCATTTCTGTGTGGCGTAAGTTAGCGTTACGTATCTTCAATGTTTGTTGTATGTTGTAGATTTTATTAGAAATCAAAATTCATATATTGTAATCGTAATGCTAAACAATGAATTTCATGCTATTGTGGAAACTATTTTATTGTGTTATCAGCGCTCGAGGTCTCTCTCTTGTGTCATGATATAGAGGCCATTTGTCAACTAAATACCTCAGGTAAAATACAGTTTTCTATGGGGCCGGTTAAATTCCTTAAAACATTATTTGCTGAAAGTCTCAGGGACACATCTGATAGGAGACATGATACACTACTCGACATGACTGGACCTTCTTTGTGCTGATAATCTTTCATTTTTCGGGAAGAAGGCAGTCTTGTAAGCTTGGACACAGATTTTGCATCTTCTTCTTGATGGGACAGTAAACTGGTGAATGATATTCTATATACAACACTGTTTTTAAGTTTTAGTGAAATTTACTTCTTGTGTGAAGTTGTAGAAATACTAACTCATTCACAGTGGAGAAAGAAAACGTTACTTCTCAAAAAATGTTTAGCATTTATTTGTGAAATTCAACGTGTTTAGGAAGAGCTTTATTTGCGTGCATTTTGTGTATAAACTGTCTGTTTCCTGTGTAGCAAATGACCATGGCAATATTTTATAATTGGTTCAAATTGCATGGTAATTATGTTTTCTCACAAATTATCTGGGTGTCCTTTGTTTTGTGGCACCGGGTCTGTGCGGAGGAAGTTGGCGTTATGTTTCTTAAATTTTTATTGTATGTTTTAGTTTTTACTAGCAGTCAAATTTATGGTATTTTAATCCTCATGCCATACATTGAATTTCATACTATCTTGGAAATTCCTTTATTGTTTAAACAACACTCGAATTTCCTCTATTGTGTCATGATATAAAAGCAATTAATCATCTAAGCACCTCAGGTAATAAATTGTTTTTTATGGAACCTGTTTACTTCCATAAAAGCAATATACCTGAGTGATTCAGAGATACATCTGATAGGAATCATGATATACTAATCGACATGGCCGGACCCTCTGTATCCTGATAATGTTTCATTTTACTTCACAAAGACAGTGTTGTATGCTCGGACACAACTTTTGCATCTGCTGCCTGAAGGGGCAGTAAACTGGCGAATGATATTTTATACACCACCCTGTTGTTAAGTTCGAGGGAATTTTAATTCTTCTGATAGTAGTAGATATCCTAACTCATTCACAGTGGAGAAAGAGAACGTAGCTTCTCGAAAATAGTTGAGGAATTATTTGTGAAATTCTGCCTCGGTAGGTGGTGCTTTATTTTCGTGAATTTGTGTGTATAAACTGCCTATTTTCTGTGTAGCAACTAACCATGTTACTATTTTAAGATTGTCCCAAAGTGGATGGTAAACCTGTTTTCTCACAAAGTATTGCTGTTCTCCTTTGATGAGTCAGACCGTATTGCACCGGGTAAGTATGGAGTAAGTTGCCATTATGTATCATCAATTTTTATTGTATGACAGATTTTTTAGCAATGAAAATTTTGATATTGTAGTTTTTATTTCATACTAATGTGGAAACTATTTTATTGTTAAAGCAGCGTTCGAGTTCCCCGACTTGTGTCATGATACAGAAGTAATTTCTCATCTAAATACTTCAGGCAAAATACTGATTCTAATGGAGCCTGTTTACTTCCTTAAGTACATTATTTTATGATTGTCTCAGAGATACATCTGATACGAAGCACGATATACTACACTATGCAGCAGGACCCTGTTCGTACTGATAAATTTCATTTTTGGGGAAGAAAGCAATCTTGAATGCTTTGCCAAAGATTTTGCATCTTCTGCCTGAGGGGGCAGTAAACTGGTGAATGATGTTTTACATGCCACCCTGTTGTAAAGTTTTAGGAAATTTTAATTCTTCTGTGGAGTAGTAGATATCATAACTAATTCACAGTGGAGAAAAAAAATGTAACTCCTCACAAATAGCTGTGCAATTGTTTGTGCAATTCGGGTTTGGTAAGTGGTGATTTATTTTCGTGCATTTATGTGTATAAACTAGCTGTTTTCTGTGTAGCAACTGACAACGCAATATATTATTATTGTCCCAAATTGGATGGTAATTCTGTTTTCTCACAAATGATCTGAGTGTCCTTTGTTTTGTTGGGCCTGATTGCTCTGTGTTAGTGTGGCATAGATTGGCGGTTCGTAAATTCAATTTTTATTTATGTTGAAGATTTTATAAACAATGAAAATTAAAATTTTGTAATCCTCATGCAATACAATGAATTTCAGATTATCATGCAAACTACTTTATTGTGTAAGCAGCTCTCCCATTTCCTGCTTTGTGTCATGATATAGAAGCAATTTATCATCTATATACCTCTCGTTATATACAGTCTTTCATTGAGCCTGTTTACTCCCTAAAACATTAATTTACTAACTGTATGAGAGATACATCTGATAGGAAGCATGATATACTAGTCGACGTGGCAGGAGCCTCTTTTCGCTGAAAATCTTTCATTTTTTGGGAAGAAGACAGTCTTGTATGCCTGGACACTGGTTTAGCGTCTTCTGAGAGAGTGGGCAGCAAACTGTTGAATGGAATTTTATATACCACCCTGCAGTTAGGTTTTAGGGAATTTTATTTCTTCTCTGGAGTAGTAGATATGCTAACTCATTCACAGTGGAGACAGAATACGTTACTTCTCTAAAATAGTTCAACAATTATATCTGAAATTCGTTCTCGGTAAGTTGTGCTCCATTTTCGTTCATTTCTGTTTTCTGTGTAGCAACAGAACAGGGAAATATTTTATAATTGTCCAAATTTGGTCGGAAAGTCTGTTTTCTCACATTGTATCTGAGTTTTCTTCATTGAGTGGGTCTGATTGCTATGGGTTTGTGTGGTGTCAGTCGGAGTAACCAATTTTCAAATTTTATTGTATGTTGCAGATTTTATTAGCGTTGAAAGTTAAGATACTTTTATCCTCATAAAATACAATGAATTTCATAATATAGTCGTGGAAACTCCTTTATTGTGTAAGCAGCACTCGAGTTCCCTCTCTTGTGTCATGATATAGAAGCAATTTGGCATCAAAATACCTCAGGTACTATACTGCTTTTATGGAGCCTGTTTACTTCCTTAAAATCACTGTTCTCTGAATGTTTAGATATACATCTGAAAGGAAACATGATATACTACTCGACATTTTGGGACACACTTTGTGATGATAATTAATCATTTTTTGGGCAGAAGGCAGTCTTGTATGCTTGTACACAGGTTTTGCATCCTCTGTCTGAGGGGCAGTAAACTGGTGCATGATATTTTATATACAACACTGTCGTTATATTTTAAGGAATTTTTTTTCTTCTGTGGAGTAGTAGATATACTAACTCATTCACAGAGGAGAAATGAAACGTTTCTTCTCAAAAAAAGTTGAGCAACTATTTGTGAAATTCAGATTGGTAAGTCATGCATTTTTTTCGTTTATTTGTGGTAAAAACTCCATGTTTTCTGTGTAGCAACTGGCCATCGTCTGCATATTTTGTAATTCTCCCAAATTTGAAGGTAAGTCTGTTTTCTCACAAATTATCTGAGGTCCTTTGTTGAGTTGGGACTTATTGCTCTGGGTTTGTGAGACGTAAGTTGGCGATATGTATCGTCAATTTTTGTTGTATGTTGTAGACTTGACTAGCAATGAAAATTAAGATATTCTAATCCTCAAGCTATACAATGATTATTCTACCATGTGGGAAACAATTTTATTGTGTAAGTAACATTTGAGTATACTCCATTGCGTCATGATATACAACCAATTTTTCATCTAAATGCCTCAGATACTATACTGTTTCATGGAGCCTGTTTACTTCCTTAAAAATATTATTGCTGAATGTCTCAGAGATTCATCTGCTACGAAGCATTATATACAACTGGACATGACAGGACTCTCTTTGTGCCAATAATCTTTCATTGTTTGGGAAGAATTCAGTCATATATGTTTTTACACAGGTTTTGCATCTTCTGATTGAGGGGGCAGTAAACTGGTGAATGATGTTTCATATACCACACTGTTGTTACGTTTTAGGGAATATTATTTCTTTTGTGCAGGTGTAGATATCCGAACTCAATCACATTGGAGAAAGAAAACATTACTTCCAAATAATATTTTGCTATTATTTGTGAAATTCGACCTCAGTAAGTGGTGCTTTAATTTCTGGCATTTGTATGTATAAAGTCCCTGTTTTCTGTGTAGCAACTGACCATGGCAATATTTTTAAACTGTCCCAAATTGGATGGTAAGTCTGTTTTCTCACAATTTATCTGAGTGTCCTTTGTTCAGTGGGACGTGATAGCTCTGGGTTTGTGTGGCATAAGTTGGCGATACGCATCTTCAATTTTTATCACATGTCATAGATTTTATTAGCAAAAAAAGTTGAGGTTTTGTAATCCTTATGTTATACAATGAATTTCATACTATCGTGGAAACTATTTCGTTGTGTAAGAAGCATTTGAGTTCCCTATTTTGTGTCATGATATAGAAACAATTTATCATCTACTTACATAATGTAATATACTTATTTTTATGGAGCCTGTTTAACTCCAACATTAATTTCTGAGTGTCCCAGAGATACATCTGATAGCAAGTATGATATACTACTCGACATGGCAGGACTGTCTTTGTGCTAATAATCTTTCATATTAAAAGTAAGCTGATCATGCGACTATATCACTTACAAATGTTGGTAACTTCTGATATTTCTGAGACAGATACCCTTCTATGTTTTACTAATTTCTTAAAAATGTTTGCTCAGTCACTGATATTTCTCTGTCTGCAGTACATACGTTTCTCCAAATGTGCCTGCTGTCATTGGAGTTGGTATTTATCCCACGCTACCCTTTAGATTTCCCATAAAGTTCATTTGGTATTTATTCAGTGTGTTAAATATTACTAGTAATTGTTTGTAGTAGGCCCTGGTGGAGTCAATATTTCCGTTTTGTTGAGCATTGGTTTCTTTTTTTCTTTGGATTACCCTTTCGCCTATTATTCCCTACCAGCGCAATGCATTCATTTGCATTTCATAGTAATGTATTTTATTTTAATGTTCTCTAGAATTGTAGAAAACACTTTTACTTGTTATTTGTTACCCCGCTGTAGATCATACTATAGTCTTCTGCATTGTTATTTCCAGAAGATTTCTCCTTTGTTCTGTAACTGACGAAAATTCTATTTTACTTTCTTTCAAATGCTTAGCCCATTCGACTTTCTCTAATGTACCAGGGGGAAGCCTTCCAAGCTTCAATAGGATTTTTTTCTTGTTCTGTTTTCATACCTATGACATATCCCAATAACCTGTCCTGATCTGTAGGCTACATTCAGTACTTCATGTTTGTCTAGTGAGTCTCTCAGTGAGGTACTGGCTTATTGCAGATAAGATTGGTTATATGACAGTCATCTCTGAGCTTTGCAGTCATAGCTAGTAGCTGCTAGAAGTGACAATGATATAGAATTTCTCTTGTACTATACGCTATGGCTATGCCTCCAAAACTCAGTTGCCCGATTCGTGGCTACTTAAAATAATTTCTACATTGTGTCATAAGTTAATGTATTTTTAAAATATGCTGGTTACATTGAAAGGTGTAAGCCAAGGGGCCTACCAAAATTTAAATGTCTGTAATTTTTCTGTCATATTCATTTCTGGTCTCTAATAAGTATGACTTAGGTGAAGTCTACTTTTGCTTCCAAATTGCATTCAATAATTGTGGATTTATGAAGTGTGTTTAGAGATTTAACAGTGTATCTTATTCGATAATGCGGCTTATGGATTTTTCTTGGGACTCCAACTTTTGAGTCAATGAGGACCGATATAAAATAAGTTCATGATTTTGTTCTCTGAACAGGAAATTGCATTTATTAATGTTCTTCCTGATTTTTCTCTGAAATTTTACTGTTGAAAGATATTTAAGCACAATTATATTACTTTCAAACAGGAATGTGGGAGCATAAGTCATATATTAATCATTGATCATAATTACTACATAATCACTTACTCACACCGCCATTGTAGTCTAAATGTTAGCTATATTGGCCTTGATGAAATAAGACCATGATTTTGTTTCCTGGACCTCCTCAGATGTTTGGACGTTGGAATTTACCTCGTGAAGCCAGATAATTAACTGTTTGAATGAAGATCCAGTGTAACTACACCGATTAATGTACTGAAAACAACGATTGAATGTACTGGCGATCTACTTATCATTAATACCAACCAATACTGGTTGTACTGACTTGTAGGCATTATTGGGCCAGTCATAACACGCCTTAGTCCTAACCTTGGAGTAGTCATTTTCACATTTGTGGTATCATTAATTATCCTGTTTACACTTTTTAAATGTCTCCTCTCTTTAGAAACAAATTTGTGGTTTCCTTTATAGTTATTTGTGTTCTTATTATCATTTCATTTATATTTCTACTAAGACAATCTATTCAGTGCCATTTATTTCTACTGAGTCATCGAAATCTTAGTTCGGATGATGACCTTCAGTAGGTTACTATTGCTGAATATGGGTCTTACATTTTGCTTCAGCCATTTCCCGAGTAATACTTGTACTTTTTCACTAAAATATTTCCTTAGACATATTTATTTTACTAATTTTTAAGAAATATAATAAATTTAGTTCTTTACATCTGTGAAAGTAGTTTATAACTCTAAAACATAAGAAGAAACTTCATATTCATTTGTCTTGTGTTATATTATGTTTGTGAAATGGGTTGAAGCGTACAAACATGAGTGCGCCTTGAGCAATGTGATGTGCGGTTGCGACACGAATTTATAGAAATTCCTAACGTTGAAGTATTTAAAACGTTCTCGTGGATCGTTTTGCAAGTGTTTCACTGTTTTTCATCCCATTTTCCCTTGAGCGATACATAAATTTCGTTGTTCAACGGCTAACATTCTGACAACATAAACATACGTTTTGCGTCACTAGGCTCAAGTACAAAAGTAAATAATGTGTTAACTGATGTCCACCCAGATAATGGACTAACAGGAGCAAAGTTTGTCATGTGACTTAAGAAAATATTTTCGTACATCGGTAAATCGGATGAAGTAAATGGCAAATATTTAGACAAATATGTATATAAAAATCTCTAATTTCAGTAATACAAGGGGCTCCAGTAACGGCTAGGAAAGATTATTTTTTAGGATTGTTGAGATATCACTGAACGTAAAGAAAATCACGAATTATAGTATTTTGTTAAGTTACTGTATCCTACTTAAAACTGATTGTAATTTACTTTCTGATTAATAACGTGTGTAACAAAGTAATGTGTCATATTTAAAAGTCTTGGAAGAAGTCTGTGGATAAGGAATATTCCAGGAGACACAGATGGGATAAAGTAATGGTAACATATGCTTCTCAAAACTAGATTTTAAAGCCTGAAACATATCCAAAGCCTGATGTAGACCATCATCACAGCTTATTGGCTACGAACAGCAAGTTAACACTGAACACGAAGGTGCAGAATTATAGGTTACTAATGAGAGGGTAACTGAGTCACTTGAAAGAAAGTTCAAGAAGAGTATCAGGTAACGCTTGACAGAAAGAGGGTCACAGAACGCAATAAAAGATGAGTGAGTAGCCTTGGGAGGCAAAATAATCAATTTAGAAAATAATCAAATAGGCAGGTAGACAAACTATGTCATAATGCACCATATATTGAATCCAATTGACCAAACGAGATAAAATAAACCTAGAACCAACAAACACGCAAAGGGAAGGAGAGATGTGTTAAAATATGTTTAGTAGAAAATGATAAATGTAGAAGCATTAATACCATGAATAGTAATGCAAGAATATAGGAGCACTTTTACTAGGGAAAGAAAACTGGGATTAAACATATGGAGCACAACGTTTTCTACTAGTTGAAGAGAAACAGCCCTGCAGTCGAAGAAGACGAAAGGGAAGTAGTGACTTAACATGGGATTAGACAGCTCTGTATAATATCCACATCCACAATTCATTGTGTATGCTGAGCAGCGATTAAAGGAAATATATGAGAATTTTGGAAAGGAAATTAGGCTCAGTGTGAAGAAATAGTTTTGCAGATGGTATTTTAATTCTATCAGAGACAGTTATGGACATAGAAGACCACTTGATGGGATGAATTGTGTCTTTGAAAGAAATTTGAAATGAAAAAATTTTAATTAAGGGTGGTGAGCAGTAGTTGATTTAAATCATGTTAGACTGATGCAATAAGAAGATCATATAAGACACTGAAGGAAACAGATGAGTTTTCATATTTGAGAAGCTAAAGAAATGATGATGGCTGCAGTAGTGAGCTTTTAATACACAGACTGGCGATAGCACAAATAGCATTTCAGAAATAGACAAAACCGTAACTAATCACTCAACTAACAGATATCCATCCATTACACTTTTCAACAGAACAACCGAAAATTACTCTGCGAGATAAGCTTTCTCATGGTATAGCTCAGTATAATATGCATATATGATAGAGGAAATATCCGAGGAATTTTTTCTGTTGGCCATTACTATTAGCTATGGTATTATTTTACCAGATTTGTCAGCGTTAATGACATTAGTAGTCTGCCTGACACGTTCCTGAAGTAATAAATCAACCTGAGGAGACCCTGTGTACTCTATTTGTCTGTGTCTAGTGTAGACTTCATGATCAAGTGCGAAGATATTTTCAGAATGTTTGCGTAGCATGTGAATGAGGCGGAATGTGGGTACCAGCCCAGTATTCACTTAGTTGGATGTGGAAAACCGCCTAAAAACCACATCCAGGCTGGCCGGCTCACCAGCTCTCGTCGTTAATCCACGATTTAATCAGAGACTGGTTCGCCTCCCCGTGTCCCGGAAGCTGACACTTTAGCGCTCTCGGCTATCCGGGCGGGTAAAAACTTATTACTAACGTTAATTTTTACCAAATGCTTTTAATCAAATTTGACCTGTTAATAATGTGAATAAAATGTAATCCACTGGCTGATTCATAGCTTTATCCACAGGGACGCTACTTTGGCTTCATTACTCTGACAATTGTGCACACAGATAATTTCACACAAGGCTCGCATTACATTATTCCTAGGTTGGCACAAAACTGTGCGAAAGATGCTGAAGCACTTCTATGAGAGTCGAACACAGAAAAATTTTAGCAGCCAGCGAACTACACCTGAACCGTATGTCACGTCATCAATTTCTTCTTCTGTGTCGCTTTCGTTTATGGCCAGGTTTTCCAGTGCCTGCCACCGCACAAGACCTGAACTACGGCTTACCTCGTCCGGCCGCTTACCTTTCTCGTGATCTTCTTCTTGGTCCTCCTCCTCGGACACCACCTCCAGCAGCCGGCGATCTCCGGGCACGATGTCTTCTGCTCCTTCCTGTGGCGGCGGTTGCTGGAAACCCCCACCTATGGAAAAATAAATGTGATTGTTGAAGAATTGGCATTTGCACTACTTATAAATCACATGTTATTTATAACATTTAACTAGGGTTCTAACATTTTGAGTTTCAGACATCTAAGTTCGTATGCAACCTATTGCCCTTTTATCTGGACTAAATACGAAGCACATACACAAGCCACCTTTTACACTGATGAACTCTCCTCTGCGTCGCTCCGTGCTCTACAGTGTTACTTCAGAGAGCCATTTCCACAATGTCTTAAACGAATCTCCTTTCTTGCCACAATGACGCCGACTTACTGTTAATCTCATATACTATTGCAACTTAAAAAAAAAAGAACAAAATGTATACCGATATATGGAAAATTTATTACTCTTTGAATTATAGATATGTACGATTTAGTTAACTGCATCAATGCTGTCAGAATATTCACATCCTTTTTCATGTCAGCAGTCTCACTGAATTACGGTATCATATAGCAGGAATCTAGGTGCCAATTTGCTCTGTGCCTGGTACATCCCTAAGAGTGGGACAGTGTCGTAGTTGTCTGATGTCTCCATGCAAATTAATGCCCTGATGACGGATGTATCAAGTGACATCATTTATATTCTAAGCATTTAAGCGACATCATACAACGTACGTAATACACAATCCAAGAAATGAAGGAACAGTGGTCTTAATACTATGCTGAGAATGTAGACAGTGAGAAGAATTGTTGAGGAACACCACAGTTACAAACAACATCTTCTCGGTGATTATTCGATGAACTCATTACTCTCCCTCCTTCACTAATCTCCACCTCGTGTGTAGGTGGTATCCCCTCCACAAATATTCCTCAATTACGTAATGGTATCACTCTCATCCACACATAAAAATGTCTATATATAAATCAAAATTAAAGCACACTGTTTTCAATGAAGAAAAAAAAATTCTAGAATCTTTACGATGCACAAAATCTCAGAAACCATACTGTTGTCGTGAACTTTTTAGTACCACTAGAATTCACTTAAGTAACAGAACTGTGCTCTTGACGAGCTGTGGGTACTTACAGTAATACTCTGGCAAACCTGGCCAGTCCTTATCCCATGGGTTCTCTTCTTCTTCCACGGGATACTTATCGCCACCGGTGCTGTGAATTAAGCTTAGAGCTGCCTTCAGCTCATCCCTGGAGTAACTGTGCACGAGTGGCACACAGGGAATCTCCTCCAGGCCACCTCCTGTCTGCAAAACAATTAAATAATATGTGATATACAGCAAAATAGGTTATCTAAAGGCAAATTTCAGTGACGTATGTAAAACCGTAAAGTTGTATACAGGTCTAGAGATATTCTCCTGTGAATCCGCACACGACAGCACAACATTGTTCACACAAATGCTGATTAATGAATTTTAAAGTGATACTCACAGGTTCATGCTGATTACATGCATAGTTCGGAGATAGTGAATTTGAAAATGACAAACCAGCATCGGCCGTACCTGTGTACAGACCATTATAACGTAAATCAACAAATCATAATCTTGTCAAACATGGTTACGGTAACTGTAGAAAATAAAAAGTACATTAATTGAAACAAAAGTAATCGCAAACGTAAGAAATAAGAGTGTGAACTTGGATACACAGGGTGCGAAATTTTAGGTCTACATGTTTACGTTTATGTAACTGGTATTTATCAGTACGCCTCTGGGCTCACAACGATACAATTACTCACATCAGACTTCCCGACATGCGTTGCCATTTCACGTCGAGTACAGTGATTCTAGCACACTAACAGTCTTCATGAGCCTTCACATCTACCGAAATATATCGTAATGTCAACCTACCAGAAATAATAGAAACTTCGCACTTCTCATTAAACTGCTATCAGCGATTTTACTTCGCTCCATGAGACAAAAATTCTAAATCTGATCAGATTCCACAAACTACCGTAAACGTAGTACAACAAACTTCACACACAACTAATTCCAGAGAAATATAAAAATATATAAAGGTGGCGAATCGCTTTACGTCTCTGGAGAAAGTATAACATCGTTGGGCGATAAGCGAAAAACGTTCGCCGCATCGTATCTCGATATGTTAAACGCTGGGCAACTGCCGGACACCTACCCTAACGATTTTGTCATGTTATTCGTTTCAATACCAAATGTTATACTCCCGTATCACAACGTGCAAGACATAAGCAGCCTTTACACACGTAATTCTGAGCTGAAATGGAAATTTGGCTTACCTTCGCGTACTTCCTCCAAAGGAGGAAGTATTTCTCCAGCGTTCGCAATCGCTCGCTTTCCTCGCACTCCATCGGATCGGCTATCTTGAGCCAACTGACGGGGATCGTTTCCCCGGAAATGAATTTACCGATCGTCAACTGTCTTCAATTGTTGCGTGCACCATGAATTAACGTGGGCGCTACGGGCCTCCAATTCAGGGAGAATACACGTCATACGGGTGCTGATTTGGCATATACTTGAACAGTGTTCTGTTGTGGAACGTTAACACGAGGTAGTTTTTTATTGATATCCTCGTTTTGTCAATGTTTGTATATTTTTGGGGTTTCGCAGAATTTTACTTTTAATTGAGTATCTGGATAAGCCAAATTACTTTCATTTTGTATTACACGAATTGTTGGGTGATTAGGCACTGTATATCAGGAACTTAGAGAAATGTGTCTAGCGAATATAGTGATAGAGGACACTAATACAAAAGCACTGACCACCAAATGGTGTGGTACCGAAATGTGACTTCTTGACTTTATTATTCGTACCATGAAATTCGCCTACTTTCAAAATCAGTTTTGGCACTACTCGGCTCTTAGATATGAAAACGAAGCGAAAATGATGCTGTAAATATTGACCCGTCAATAGAGAAGTTGAACTCAGGAAACTACAGTGTCTCTAACATAAGGACTGCATTAATAACTGTGGCCACTGGAATAAATTTGGCGCCGCAGTTGAGACAACATATTCGTCTGTATTCCGTTTTATATTCCACATTCTTCGGTGTGTAAGGATATAGTGCATATGTAACCCGTCTGTTCTGTCGGGACTCGAGGCTACACGAGCCTAGTTCCTACTACCGAGTAAAATATAGAAATAGTTTTACGGTGTGTTAGCCTTTAGCTCCTAGTCTCTGCGTAAAATAGGAAGAATATTAAAATGCAAGTAAAATGTGTCCATGAATTCAGTTCCTGTACAATGACGTATTACTGCCATAGTGCCACTAGTGTCAGTGTCGTCGTAACTGCCGTCTGCGTCACTTCTGCTGTGCAGCGAGCTACGTTAATTTAAGTATTAGCTGTATTTTTCTTACTTCTCACTTCTTCTTCCGTCTGTTTTTGCCTTTAGGAAGCTTTAATTGTCGAGTGCTAGTGATAGTGTTCCATAGATTTCGTGTTTTTTTTTTAATACAGTCAGAGAGAGTCCCTGAAGTCAACCATAGTGCCAGTAGTGCTAGTGTTTGCTCTCAATACAGTCCAGAGACAGGAAGTGTTATTTTCATTGTTTTGTACAAGAAGTGTCTAGTAACCACAGTTTAGTCAACTATCAGCCGCCTTTAGTGAGTTAGCAGTCTAGTTAAAAGTTGATTAACTCTCTACAGTAAATTGATTTCTTAGGAAGGATAGGATGTGTGACTGCTGTGTACGGACGCTGGAGGAGCTGGCCACTGTTCGCGAACAGCTGAGCGTGTTGATAGCTGCGGTCAGCCGTCAACAGGCTGCTGCCTCGGAGTGAAGCGGCAGTGGGGAGTCTGGTGCGTCGCATGGTACACCCCAGGTGTTACATGCTTCACCCACTGTCCCTGCTGTCGAGACATCCTCGCGGGTACCCGCCGCGGTTGGGCCACCCTCTCCCCAAGGGAAGTGGCGGGTTCAGTGGCGTCCTCGGCGCACGAGGCGGAGGGTCAATGTGGAAGGTGGCCATGTGGCATCGCTCGCTCTGCCTGATAGTGGACATGTGGCCACTCCTTCAGCAAGGTCCGAGCAGCCACACGGGTGGAGGGGTTTATTAGTTATTGGGATCTCCTACGTTAGGTGGGTGATGGAGCCCCTTAGGGAAATAGCGGAAAGGTCGGGGAAGAAGGCCAGAGTTCACTCTGTCTACTTTCCGGGGGGTCTCATCCGAGATGTGGAGGAGGCCCTGCCGGCGGCGATAGAGGGCACTGGGTGCACCCGACTACAAAATTTTGCTGATGTCGGCACCAATGACTCCTGCCGTCTGGGTTCAGAGGTCATCCTCAGTTCGTACAGGCGGTTGGCGGAGTTGGTGAAGGCGGAAAGCCTCGCTCGCGGGGTGGAATCTGAGCTAACTATTTGTAGTATCGTTCCCAGAACCGACCGTGGTCCTCTGGTTTGGAGCCGAGCAGAAGGCTTAAACCAGAGGCTCAGACGATTCTGCGGAGATCTGGGGTGCAAATTTCTGGACCTCCGCTATCGGGTGGAGAAATGTAGGGTCCCGCTGAAGAGGTCAGGCGTGCACTACGCGCATGAAGTGGCTACAAGGATATCGGAGTACGTGTGGATTGCACATGTGGGTTTTTAGGTTAGGGAGCTCCCTCCCTAGGCCCGACAAGACGCCTCCTGGGACGCGGCAAGGTAGGAGTAGGCAAAATGCAACGGTGAATAACAATATTAATGTGCTAATAGTAAACTGCAGGAGCGTCTATAGAAAGGTCCCAGAACTGCTCTCATTAATAAACGGTCACAGGAAGTTGGATGAAACCAGACGTAAACAGTAATGAAATCCTAAACTCAGATTGGAATGTATACCGCAGAGACAGGCTGGACAGAGAAGGGGGAGGCGTGTTTATAGCGATAAAAAGTTCAATAGTATCGAAGGAAATTGACGGAGATCCGAAATGTGAAATAATTTGGGTGAAGGTCACGGTTAAAGGAGGCTCAGACATGGTAATTGGATGTCTCTATAGGCCCCCTGGCTCAGCAGCTGTTGTGGCTGACCACCTGAAGGATAATTTGGAAAATATTTCGAGTTATAATTCTAGGTGGAGATTTTAATTTGCCGGATATAGAATGGGAGACTCAAACGTTCATAACGGGTGGCAGGGACAAAGAATTCAGTGAAATTTTTTTAAGTGCTTTATCTTAAAACTACCTTGAGAAGTTAAGCAGAGAACCGACTCGTGGCGATAACACTTTCGACCTTCTGGTGACAAACAGACCCGAACTATTTGAAACAGTTAACGCAGAACAGGGAATCAGCGATCATAAAGCGGTTACTGCATCGATGATTTCAGCCGTAAATAGAAATATTAAAAAAAGTAGGAAGATTTTTCTGTTTAGCAAAAGTGACAAAAGGCAGATTTCAGAGTACCTGACGGCTCAACAAAAAAGTCTTGTCTCAAGTAGACATAGTCTTGAGGATCAGTGGACAAAGTTCAAAACCATCGAACAACATGCGTCAGAAGAGTATGAGCCAAGTAAGATCGTAAGAGATGGAAAAGAGCCACCGTGGTACAATAACCGAGTTATAAAACTGCTGCGGAAGCAAAGGGAACTTCGCAGCAAACATAAACATAGCCAAAGCCCTGCAGATAAACAAAAATGACGCGAAGCGAAATGTAGTGTGAGGAGGGCTATGCGAGAGGCGTTCACTGAATTCGAAAGTAAAGTTCTATGTACTGACTTGGCAGAAAATCCTAAGAACTTTTGGTCTTATGTTAAAGTGGTAGGTGTATAAAGGCACATTTGCATGCCGAGCGTGAGTTTCCTCGGAAACGCGAGATATTAATTAAATAAATAATCAGTGACAAATAAATAAAGCCTATGGCACACAACTGCAGCGCTGCGTCGCTGATAAAACAAAAGCACAATTACGTTACTCGTATGTTTGATTAAAAAAGGAGAGCTCTGGTTGAAGTGGTGCGAGAAGCACGTATTTTAGTTTATTGTCTGGCACACGGCCATATTTCATGTTATAGAAAATTACTGCGAGTTGCAACCATACTAGGCACTCGATTCTGAAAAGAATTTATATTTATAAAAGTAAGTAGGATTATGAACTGTAGGCTTATTCATTGAATATATCTGATTTAACTAACTGTGTAACTTTTTTATGTTTAGTAGACAATCACCTCTGTACGACGTTTTGGCATGGCTGGCAAATTATTGAAATATTGAGATTTAGATTATGAGTCCGCATCTACCGCAGCAGTCTTTGGAAACGATTTAATTACGAAGTCCGATTATTTCAGTTTTATTTCACGGTCAACTACGAGTAACATTGCCTATACGAAAAACCCATTGTCAAGCGTCTGATACCGAATAATTAAAACCTGACGACTCATAGGAGAGACAATCATACAGATAAAATAATTAATATTTTATTTTATTTTATTTTATTTATTTTATAGGTGGATCAAAACAAAATGTCCAGACACTCTGTGACCAAAATGGTACTGAAACAGAGGATGACAGACTAAAGGTCGAAATACTTAATGTCTTTTTCCAAAGCTGTTTCACAGAGGAAGACTGCACTGTAGTTCCTTCTCTAGACTGTCGCACAGATGAGAAAATGGTAGATATCGAAAGAGACGACAGACGGACAGAGAAACAATTAAAATTGCTCAAAAGAGGAAAGGCCACTGGACCTGATGGGATATCAGTTAGATTTTACACAGAGTACGCGAAGGAACTTGCCCCCCTTCTTGCAGCGAAGTACCGTAGATCTCTAGAAGAGCGTAGCTTTCCAAAGGATTGGAAAGGGGTACAGGTCATCCCCGTTTTCAAGAATGGACGTCGAACAGGTGTGCATTACTATAGATCTATATCTCTAACGTCGATCAGTTGTTGAATTTTGGAACACGTATTAAGTCCGAGTATAATGACTTTTCTGGAGACTAGAATTCTACTCTGTAGGAATGAGCATGGGTTTCGAAAAAGACGGTCGTGTGAAACCCAGCTCGCGCTATTCGTCCACGAGACTCAGAGGGCCATAGACACGGGTTCACAGGTAGATGCCGTGTTTCTTGACTTCCGCAAGGCGTTCGATACATTTCCCCACAGTCGTTTAATGAACAATGTAAGAGCATGTGGACTATCAGACCAATTGTGTGATTGGATTGAAGAGTTCCTAAATAACAGAACGCAGCATGTCATTCTCAATGGAGAGGAGTCTTCCGATGTAAGAGTGATTTAGGTATGCCGCAGAGGAGTGTCGTAGGACCGTTGCTATTCACAATATACATAAATGACCTTGAGGAAGACATCGGAAGTTCACTGAGGCTTTTTGCGGATGATGCTGTGGTATATCGAGAGGTTGTAACAATGGAAAATTGTACTAAAATGCAGGAGGATCTGCAGCGAATGGACGCATGGTGCAGGGAATGGAAATTGAATCTCAATGTAGACAAGTGTAATGTGCTGCGAATACATAGAAAGAAAGATCCCTTATCATTTAGCTACAATATAGCAGGTCAGCAACTAGAAGCAGTTAATGCCATAAATTATCTGGGAGTACGCATTAGGAGTGATGTAAAATGGAATGATCATATAAAGTTGGTAGTCGGTAAAGCAGATGCCAGACTGCGATTCATTGGAAGAATCCTGAGGAAATGCATTCCGAAAACAAAGGAAGTAGGTTACAGTACGCTTGTTCGCCCGCTGCTTGAATACTGCTCAGCAGTGTGGGATCCGTATCAGATAGGATTGATAGAAGAGATAGAGAAGATACAACGGAGAGCAGCGCACTTCGTTACAGGATCATTTAGTAACCGCGAAAGCGTTATGGAGTTGATAAATAAACTCCAGTGGAAGACTCTGCAGGAGAGACGCTCAGTAGCTCGGTACGGGCTTTTGTTGAAGTTTCGAGAACATACCTTCACCGAAGAGTCAAGCAGTATATTGCTCCCTCCTACGTATATCTCGCGAAGAGACTATGAGGATAAAATCAGAGAGATTAGAGCCCACACAGAGGCATACCGACGATCCTTCTTTCCACGAACAATACGAGACTGGAATAGAAGGGAGAACCGCTAGAGGTACTCAAGGTACCCTCCGCCACGCACCGTCAGGTGGCTTGCGGAGTATGGATGTAGATGTAGATGTAGATGTAGATACTTACTAGCTTCAAGTAGCAGGTCAAATATGGGGGGACTCCACTTGTGCGCACAAATGTTTTGATTGTTACTTACAGACACGCACTCTGCAGTTCACAGCGTTGAAGACCACTGGTCTTGAAAACAACGTCCAGCACTGAGGTACTAGTTAGGAGACTAAAATGGGACTGTTGTCGCTCCATGTTGGAGTCGAAGATTGGGAAGACAACTGACCGAATAACAGAAAATTTTTATAGAACTTACAGCGGGCAATGACACACCTGAGCATTCTCTGAAACGTATATAGAACGTGACTCATGGGAGTGGTTTGTGTTGAAACAGCTAGATTTCACATAAACTGAACTGAACATTTACAGTAAATACTCATTGCAGGGAGGTGGGCAGGGTGGGGGGGGGGGGCGGCATGCAGTGCTTGTCTCAAAAGTACAGTATATTCCAATACATTATGAATGTCAGTTAAGGAATAGTTGTGTCGTTAATTCATGGTGTGTCTGAATTTGGAATTTAGTGACGGGACACTTGCAGCAAGCACATGTTCCAAGTATCAGTGGGTAGACTGGCAGTAATGGAAGAATACACGTGATAGATTCGGAGAGTATTGTGGTTGAGTTCAAAACGACTCCTGGAGTAAGACGTTTTTAGTACATAGGTAATGTCCATGAGCCGAGGCAAACCGAGAGTTGTCTAGCAAAAGCGTCAGGAAAGCAGAACTGTGGCGAGCCAGAGAGATGTAGCAGGGAGCAACTCTTTCATTCGATTATCTTCCTGCGACATCTTTATCATGGCGTAGAAAAATTTCAACAATGATCGTTTACATGATTTCACATTTAAAACGCTATTCCAGTCTGTGGATTCAGTAATTATAACAGCGCCACAGTATTGTGATTGTACCACTCTAGTTAGTGTCCACCATTATCCTAACGTCATTATTACATCTGAAATGGCAATTGATCTATTCCGTACTACAACCGAGTCTCGCTGGATTGATTAAGTAACCCAGCTGGAAACATCAAACGAATCCACTACATTAGTTTGTACTAATAATATAAATTTAATTTTCACGTTCATTGTAGCCCCTGCAATTAAGTTAGAAGCTACAGCATATTTTATAGCTTTGTGCTGTGTGTTCTGTGATTCCTATTCTCACAAGACAGCGGTAACGGACTAGCTGAATGAAGCTGTCACGGTTTGATTTCCGGTAAGAAGCGTAATGGTGAGACGGAGAAGACCACGTCATTAATGTCTGTGCTTCTGTTACATGCACATTGTAGCAACAGTGTGTATCGTAACTTAGAGAATCTTGTCACTCTAGTTCAGATTGCCTGAGGAACCGACGTCTGACATTTGATGTTACGCACTCGGATAAAGGTACCGTGTTCCCCCCCAATTGCAGCTTGCGGATGACTTAGCCGTCGGGATAGTAACGGCCCGTTTCACTGTGCTCAGACCATTTAATTGTCTGCACATGTGTTTGTGGAGAACAGCAGCGTGTGTACCGTTTGCCATTTATAACTGTATGAGGCGTTCGGAGTGGCCACCGGGACGTGCACAAGTTGAGTAGAATTCTGACCAACAGGAAATCGTGCATAGCACACAGGACTTCCGTCGTAACAAGTGTTGTATCAAGAAATGACTCGAATTAGATTATGAGACACGGACAGCTGTTACGTCTTTGAACAAAGCTCGGTCTGTGTATTTTCCATTCAACGTACAAACCAGCATCTTTCGGTATGTGCAAGTATGACTGAAATGATGTACAGATGTGACATCTTAGTTACACCTTTGTGTCGGTCCGGTGGTAGTGTAACCTCGTACATGAAAATGTTCGAATACTTTCTATTTGCCCGATAACTCAACATCTACAATAGTGTTCAAGCCGTCATATGGATGACCCCGACTAAATGGCAAAGGACATGGCAAATTTTTCTCAAGAAGTGATGTGATAATCGGAGTACCATTTATGTGCTGATTATAAATCTATGACGCAATTATCGCCTATGAAGTTGTCAGTAAACTCCAATGACATCAAAATGGAGGGAGACAGAAGGACACTAACCGAAAAACGCCCTCTATACTGTCGCAGTAAGTAAAAAACTAAATTTACATCCATATCGACAGATAAGCTATAATCATGGAGATACATTAAAGTGCGACCCACGTTTTTGTCATAGAGCCAGCAGCCAGCATTATGCTAGCATTAATGATGTAACTTACTGAAACCATCTGAAGATGAACCTGAAAAGGTTCGAGAACCGGTTTATGGAATAAAACATAATTAATCAGAAAAGCGGCTGGTTGCAGTTCCGTATAACTTATTTACATTCAATATACAGTCACGGTTCTAAAATATCCGTAATGGATAAGCATAATAAGTAATATCAATATTTTTAATGCGAACTGACTTTATATCGTCGACCCTGTGCTGTTTTCCAGACACTTCCTTCACAACTGACCATAGCTAATTTTATCCTGTGAATTAGCTATTCTATTTGCATATCAGATACTCTTTGCCTTCCTAACAACATTTTTAAGCACCTCACAGCACTGTTTGTAATGGGCTACTGCAGCTTGATTCTGAGTTCTGACATTTTGACATAAGTCCCACTTTGTTCTACATTATACCCTTACGCCACTAGTTAGCCAACTGGGCTGCCTATTACTGTTAGTACCGAGTTTAGAACGTTATAATGGAAAGCAACTCTCAAAGAGCATCAGAAATGTGTTAAGGAAAGCATTAAATTTACCATCTGTGTTATTGACAATATAAACGTCCTGCCACTCTTGTATCTTGACATTGTTTAAAAAATCTCTATTGCTGTTGGATTAAGTATCCTACATGGTTTGTAATAAAATGTGACATTTGTTTGAGTACAAAAGCCTTTTACTGTTAAATTTTGTGCATTGTGGTCTGATAGAAGATTCACACTTTTACTAACAGAATACACATCTAGTAGTGAAGAATGAATAAAAATACTGTTTGTGTCTGTGCTACTGTTCCTCTGCACCTTAGTTTGAAAAAACACATTCTGCATCAGACCATATGAATTTAGGAGATCTACCAACATCCTTTTTCTTGTACCATCATACACAAAATTTATAATGAAGTCACCACATATTACTGATTCCTGGGTCTTCCTACAAACTGAAACAATAGTCGTCTCTAGCTTGAGCAGAAATTCACTGAATTCAGATTTAGGGGACCTATAAACAACAACAACTAGAAGTTCAGTTTCACTAAATTCAACTGACCCTGCACAACATTCAAATATGTGCTCAGCCAGTGCCGTGATACGTCTATAGACTCAAATTGAATACTGTTTTTTATGTACATAGCCACTCCCCCACCCAGCATGGAACACCTTGAAAACCAGCCAGTTAATCTGCATCCAGACAAATAAAACCTCTGAATTGTCAAATTATTTAAGTGGTGCTCCGACATACCAGTAATTTCAGAGACAACTTTCGTAAGCAGTTTACTACCTTAATCTCGAATACCTCTTATATTTTGTAGAAATATGCTGCTTCCTTATCTATATGGAAACATGACATCCTCTGAAGGCGACCCCTTGGCCAGAGGGACTTCCTTTAAGGGGGTATGCCTATCAGCTGACTTCAATATAAAAAAGGTGCACCTCTTACACCAGCTACTACAGGAATCTTTCCATGAGTGATCCCACCACCACCCACTACACTGTCACCTATAAGCTTTGCCAGCCTCCCCTCCCCAGACATATTGTGACCCATGGCCTCCGCCATCAGCGACGTCTCCAGGCCCATTTTAACTTAACGCAACTAACAGCCGCATTAAGATGAGGCCGATAATGACGCTAAAACAGTTGCACGAAATGCACATTTTTGCCACCAGTCTGAGTAGCCATTTTTACCAGGTCACCACCTACATCATATTCCACATCGCTATCAAGACTGTTCCCTGCTCACCCACTATCATTTCGTGATCCTCCTTTGTTCAATTCGTACATGGCTCCCCTACGCTGTCAGTCACTTGAGCCAACCCTGCACTACGTTTCACGATGCTGGCCACTGGGTACTCACTCCCCAAAACGTCCTGCAACTGCTGACCCACACCTCTACCGTGCGAACTATCTAGCAGCGGAACCCCTTCTTTCTTTTTGACTTTGCAATCAACCTAGGCCCTCTAACTGCTGAAGACTTCTGCATGTTCCCTACATCTACAACTACAAGAGTCTCCTCCCCACTCAACTCTGACGGTTGGTCAAATCTATTGCATATATAAAAGAAAAACTGTATGAATACCTGCTCCTCCTAGCTACCTTCTTGCCAACTGCCACTTCCCATTCCTTCCCATTGCCCACCACCGTTCACCGTCCCCATCCTATCTAGTTCCTCGTTTGCATATTGTCACTGCACATGAAGGGCACACATCTTATGCTCCTGCTCCTCTATCAACTTATATCTACTACAGAATCTGCATTTCTAGGAAAGCATCTCGCTAGAATGACCACTGGCTTCCCCCACTGCATTCCCGCCAAATGAAAATACTTTGAACAAACCCCACATCGCAATACACTTCTGACAAAACGACAATACAGCCCACACTTCTCACTCACGGTAAAATATTACAGTTTCTGAAAGAAACTATATGTCTACGTTAGCCAAGTTCAGTTACATCAGTAGAACTATTTATTGAACTTACTATAGCCCACACTTCTCACTCACGGTAAAATATTACAATTATTGAGAAAAACTATGTGTCTACTTTAGCCAAGTTCAGTTACGCCAGTAGAACTATTTAGCGGTCACGAAATTCTCTGTATACTAAGAAAGCCACTATTTGTTTTAGTATCACTTCGACACAGCTAAGACCAATATTAGCAAAACTTCACAAAATTACTTGGTAAAATGAAAATTTCAAGCAGCCACTGGAACACTCAATGAAGTTAAAAAACTGAATGAAAATTTTACTGAAATTTTCACTTCCAACAATAACAAATGTCAGCTGAAAACTAAAGCACGAGATTTACTAAACGACTTTAACGCACAGAAAACTCTAAAAACAAAACCAGCAAAAATTCCCGAAAGTTCATTAATTTCTTTTTCCACCACAAACAGTACGAAACCCCGCTGAAAGCTATTAAATTTAATAACTGTATAACAGTGCACAAATAATTATATCAGTACTTTGCTTTATAACCGCTACAACTGCAGCTCCACGCCGCAAAATGTAGACACATCACAGAATGCATGGATATTCGAACATTGTTATATGCTTATGGTTTCACCACAGTTCATCCAAGTGAGTTACGCCCTGACGACGATCGGATGCTGTATTGGAAATTCCAAGTCGCTTTCTAGACAATTGCTTTAATATGTCAAACTGTCCAAACCAAAGTGGACAGAAAAATTGGTCTGTCTCGTTTCTTTTGCTGCACATGTGTACTATGTAAAATGTCAGCTCTCGCTAATATATTATTGTTTAATATATTACGTGAGAGTTTCGAACACCAGATACAACCACAATATGAAACCTTTGTGCTGCTGATTAAAAGATGTGATTCCACTTTCTGCAAAATGTTGCCATTATTTTAATCGTTGAGCAGACATTCACAAATTACTTAACGGCAAGTATTTCTGCAGGTGACATATAAGGGTATCACACCATCACCACACCACACATTCTCTCGAACACATAACCTTTCCCCCTACTCCCCCCCCCCCCCCCCTTCCCACCATCCGTCGTCCTTCATTCCTTGTTAACTGTGATACTTGACACTATCTGAATGTACTTCTCCGTTTCACGGAAACCCCTTTGGTCAATAGATTTAGCAAAGAAACATACCACTGCTAGGGAACTGTAAGATACAACCATTGGAGTGTTCCATGTGCCCCGAGACATTCACAAGGGCTGAAGGCTGCTCTCGGATACGTTCACTTTTCTCCAGACATTATTTCACTCCAGCGCTTGTTTAAGTGAAGAATTTTGGGCTCGCATAAATAGAGAACACCAATTCAACGTGAAGATAAGGGATCTCGCAGCAGATATTACTGGAAATCTTGCAACTAATTCAGTAATCGGAAAACGGTAAAGCAACGGACTTGATGATATTGAAGATAAAATGCATTGCTTGCAAAAGTTTTCCCACCTGGTTTGTACCTAGATGGCACACTTACCTCTCCAGCGTGTAACTGATGTCCTCTTCGATATTTACTTTAGTAGCTCAGTGTCACGGCCACAAGCGTCAGTGTGGGTTCTGTGTATAACAGTGTGATACCTCACAACATGATGCACAGATGGCGACAATATAGACGCGCAGGTGTCTTGCACCGTGCGCAGAATAACCAAGCGCCTCTTACTTCTGCAGTCAAAGGACCACAGTCTTTAACAGTGGTACTTACAGATAGGTGTCAGCTGCAGTTTCGGTTGAAATAAGTAATTGTTGTGTAGTACACTTCTCTATTACAAGTTTATGAGAGCCCGTCTGTCGCTTATTGCCATTATTTTTCACTTCAGTTGGAATGGTAGAAGCTTTGCTTGTTCTTCTTACCCATATCCGCATTTATCTTTGCTGCTAACTTAATCGTCAGAACAAAAGCAGAACATGAAGTCAGAGTAGGTGGTACAGGATATTGATAGTGAAGGTCTGAGTCTAAAGCTAATTCAGATTATTCAGTTTCATTTGCTGCACTTAATTCAGCTCTGAATATTTAGTAGACACTACAGCTACCAGAAACCAATGATTGCCCGGTGCTGAAGACCCTAGAATGGTTTACTGAATTAAATGAAAATGGTGGACCACGTTTCACGACTCTCGCAATCTGCTACGTTTCTTCTGAGGTATAAAATCGAGAAGAAAAGAAATCCTGTAGCCTGCTGCGGCGAGTGGCGTTACTTCTTCTTAGGCTGTAGGAGACAGCACTTCGTTCTCACAGATGATGGATGAGACACAATCAGATTTTTAACACCACTGTCATACCATGTCTAAGGTTGTGCAAAGTGTGGTAAGTACGTGTAGCATTGAAAAGCGATCTTTCACCAGGACCGCAAATTCCATTGATCAGATATAGATTTCAGTGTTCTAAATTCATTCACGCACTCAGAAAGTTCCACTCAGAATGCGCTTAGGCAAGAGAACTAATGGGTGCATGTTCTTTTCTAGGTCTGATTCTTAACGCATGCCGCCAGTTGTCTGTGAGATTTTGTGCGCGAATGCTGTCACATGTTGACTGTCACAAATGAATATCACACTTACCCCGTAGTATAAATTCTGAATTACTATTTAGTATGTGAGGAAAATGCATTCAATGTGGAGTAAATGAAATTCAGATATTTCAGATGTCATTCATAACAATGTTGTTGAAAGTGGTTCTAGGCACTACTGTCTGGAACCGCCTGACCGCTACGGTCGCAGGTTCGAATCCTGCCTTGGGCATGGATGTGTGTGATGTCTTTAGGTTAGTTTGGTTTAAGTAGTTCTAAGTTCTAGGGGACTGATGACCTCAGAAGTTAAGTCCCATTGCGCTCCAAACCATTTTATTGTTCTTGAAAAAATGGAAACTGACCGGGAGAAACTAGTATTTGAGACACACTAAAAATGTTCAGTGTTTTCTGCTTCGATATTTTTTGTTGTCTACAGCATTCTCTAACATATATATTGTTTCTTTTTCTTCACAGTGTAATGCTCGTATTTTAGATGAGATCATTGTGTAACTGGTCTTAACTCATACACTGCGAAAATCCACAAAACATTGCTCGGTAATGACGTTTGGAAAGCCGGCCGGGGTGGCTTAGCGGTTCTATGCGCTACAGTCTGGAACTGGGAGACCGCTATAGTCGCAGGTTCGAATCCTGCCTCGGGCATGAATGTGTGTGCAGTCCTTAGGTTGGTTAGGTTTAAGTAGTTCCAAGTTATAGGGGACTGATGATCTCAGAAGTTAAGTCCCATAGTGCTCAGAGCCATTTTGACGTTTGGAAAACCAGAGAAAATAAAGGATGAAAAAACGATTTCAGAATACCCGAATATTCAAAACGAAACCTCCGTTACCAGGGTACTCGCATCTTCGTATGATTATTATTTAAACACAGAGTTCTCGGTCCAAAACTTGTTAACTTCCATTTTAATTCGATATATGCTTTTCAGATAAAAGTAAATAAAATGGCGATGGTGAAGTGGAGCTGCCGTCATTATAATTTACAGCCTAGTACGTCGCTCACTGAGCCACACACACACACACTCACAAGCGGACATTGTTATATCTAATAATGCGCAGACACTTTCGAAGACGCTTTTCTCCCTTCCTGTGACAACAAATCTATCGACGAGGTATGTTACACAGGGTGTCAAAATAAACAGTGTCGAGAGTTAATAGACGATGAAAATTGCAAAAAAGTAAGGTAAAAAAATTACTATAAACATTTGTCCTGAGTTTCATATGGTGCATTCCTTGTTGTGACACAACATTATATTTCCGTAACTAGCTTCTGTGTCTGTCACTGGATTACAGCTCTGAAAGGAAGCTTACAACTCAAGACAGGAGGTGCAGATATGGGAATGCCAATGGGGGCATGTAACCTGTACGTTTCAAAATAAGGACGACGCCAAATACAAACTGCGAAGGTGTTTAATACACTGTTTTGTAATAAGAACAAGGGATCCTGGCAGACCTGAAAAAACTTCCCCATCTGATATGGAACAATGGTTTCTAGAACATGTGTAGGACCACACTAGAACAAATGCATTGGAAGTTGTTCTCAAGTATGTTGTTAGGAGAGCCCTACATGAACAGTAGCTCTGTCCCTTACACATGGGGCGAGTCCTCCAAACGAGTGTTGATGAACTGTAGTTCACAGGGCAAGTGTTGTTTGCTGATCAGGAGAGGTTCTGGAGCGACACTATCCTAATTTACCGTAATATGCATATATGGGCCGAAGGTCACCCTGACGCATTTCTAGAAAGACAGCACTAGCACACATTTAGTATCATTATTTCAGCTGGTGCCAAATGGGAAAAGCGATGTTCTACAAAACACTGCAGAATTCACCATTCAGTGAAAGACTAAAAACAAAGTACATCCATGATGGGGCAGATGCCTATTTGCCACTTTGAGAAAGGTGACACATAGCACAAGTCCTTTAGGAATGATGCACTGGTCTGTTACAGCCAATATCTTTGCAGGCCCATTCTCCTGAACTTAAGCCTGTGAACATTTCGCTTTAGGGACAAGTAAAGACCTTGGTGTATGCAGTCTTCGTAATGATGTGTGTACAGTATGGTAATTCGTGTTTATTGTCTGTGATATACTCCCACAACAACTAGATGTGTTCCAACCAACGCGTTATTCCATCATACATATGGTGGAAGGCAGCGTATCAATGGCTGCCAGTAACTCTGGGATCTTGTTGTGAAGACTAGAGAATGAACATGGTGATTACTGACAGTAGTGGTAGTAAACCATAAATCCAAAGATTTGATAAATTACGAACATTGTTTATAGGAACACTTTTTCTTCCCTTGTTGGGTAATACATGCTCTGTAGCTATAGAAATATTTTTAACAGAGTCTGTTTGGATTGAAGCCGTTTGCTAGGACTATTTGTTCAGCGACAGGAGTTTTATGTATAGGAAGTATTGCAGAAACATCCAACTAGAAATGTGAAACTCGTGTGGTAACAAATTTACTCAGAGTTGCATTCAAATACATGAAGTTTCAAGTCACCCACTTCCTCCTGATTGGACTTTCAGAGAACAGCAAGGAGGCGAAATCTTTGAACCAAGACAGATAAAATTTTCGTGTACTCTCTCCGCCACAAGCAATTAAACTTCAAATTTCAAGCATTAGTGAAGGACTCCACTGCCCAACTAACATATGTAACAGATGGCTTTCAAGTGGGTCGAAGTTTTATATGCCATTAATTCATTGCTATGCTATTCAGTTCTCAACTCCCGTGGTCTACATAAACTGCATTGCATTACATTACATTCACTGACCCATAGACTCACAGTAAGGGAGAAAATGTAAATGCAGGGAAGTTGCAGCTCACCATACACAGAAAACACGAGAGGGGGGGAAGAAAGGACTCTCTCAACAGCGGCCTGTCTTCTGTTCAGGGCTTTCTTCTTTCTCTGTCCTTATTTTTATAACAGTGATAGCATTAACATTATGTGTTGTCTTATTTCATTCACATAACGTAATCAAACGTTGTGGACTGACAAGCTACACTACGTGCCAGTACTGTACAACATTTTTCAATCCAGGATGAAAGAAGACGGAGCACAGAACTTAATCAGATATTAATGTATAAATGTGGATGTACATGACATTATTTCAACGAATATTTCAGAAAGCATTTCATGAAATACTGTGTTAGATTTCCTGGGTGTGGTATGACTAGACAGCTCCTAATTAACCAGCCATATCAAGCCTATTAAGAATATTCAAATGACCAAGGCTTCTTACTTAATATTTTGTTTAACTATATATGCAGGCAAGGAAAATAAGTCAGTGAAATAGGATGTGATACTTCTATTTGTTATTAAATAACAATACACATCACTACGACTACCTGCAAAGTAAGGCTTAAATTGAGTGGGACAAATAAAAATCACATACAGGTTACGTGGGTGCAGAAACTGATAGTAGCTTTCATTAATTACATAAATAAATTATCAGTGTGCAATATTATCCAAAATGATGCTCGTAACGTGAAACCAAAGATTGCTATAAGAATCAGGATAAAGAATGGTGTAACACTTGAGCTCCAGAACTAAGCGTATTATGGAAACAATTGTTTTAAAACGGCTGAAATTTACCTGACACACAATTTCACATAGGTTAATTGTACTAACACAGGCCACTTTATGCTATGTACCTTTGTGCTAGCACTTTTGCCTTTGCTGTTTCCTACTAGCAGTAGGCAGCCAGTGATGTACACCAGGGATTTTTGTTGAAGAATCTTGATGTGTATTGAATGGTGGAGACAGTAAAAGGAATTATTTCAGTCCGATCTAGAAAACTGAAAGGAGAGCATTGAGGAACATTTAGCTGGTAGATAAGCCTCCCTCAGATGAAGAAAATGTAATTACTGCTATTGCTAAGAGCTGTATAACTTACTTTTACATGTTAACGTTGACGATAGCACAGAATATACCACATAAGTTAACACAAGTGTGTTCACAAAAGACATTCACATTTTAATTACAGCTAAATCGCCAGACACACAGAATTAATTTTTGTACCAATGGTAGTACAAACATTGTCAACAATTTGCGCAGCTACATTGAGGAATGTAGGTTCATCAACTTCTGAATAACAACGAAACATAAATATTAAAACTCTACAGAAATTAGAGTTTCGTAAACTGAGACCCAAACATAATTTCTTTTTGCTGTGTATGTTCATGCATTTCTTCAATATACAAAAAGTACAAAAACTACAAGCACAGGAAGGAATTATGTCACATAATGTAACACTAATTCCCATTACAGCTAAATATTTTGAGACAATGCATGCAATGCAGAAGAAGTTTTACTTGCCATAATCTGGCCAAATACAAAATATATTTTCAGACCGAATCTCTATATTCTCCATACAGCTGTTTCTTGCAGATGTCTCTGCTGAGGTGTTACTGCATTCAATTTCTTCTGATGACATGATCAAAGTTTCTTTCTCTTAGCCTTTCTAGCTACTTGAAAAAAATTAGTGGTGTGGCATTGGACTTCGGTTTCATCTTGCCATAGACCCTCATTTTCTCCACCTGGTCATCAGCGAAATGATTCTGCAATAGAGAAAGGAAAGAAAACATTTGTAACTTCATATCATAACAACATGTATAGGCACAACTACACTGAAGACAGAAAGGAAGAGGACGACAAAGACTGTAAGGACAGTAATGATAAACTGATGAACCCCACGTCAAGTCACCTGGAATCACTAATTGCATGTCACTCAGTGCGGTGTTGGCAGCTCAGAAGAGTCCGTCCTCATTTGATTCATAGCATTATTTTTAAACCAAGTTTACAAGAATATGGTATGCTATAAGATATTGCACAGAGTCGGCTTACGTGCCAAATGTCATGTATCTCAGTAACACAGATAATGCAATTCGTCTTATATGCTGCTGGAAAACATAAATAACTTGCTTAGGATAGAGAAGAATACCTCGTTCGTTTCATAAGGCTGCTCAGTGACTTCTATCTCCTCTGTTCACTGAAACTGTCCAATGCTTTCCTCTTTCCTCATTCCGCAGATATACGACCATACTAACTCCACCCTCTCCCAAATGGAAAATGCGGCAGGAGGACAAAATGGCGCAGTTTCTGCGTGTCTGCAGAATGAACTACAAATTTTCAAATACGTATAGCACAACAGATAATCTCGCTTGCTTCAGAACAGTACCGAATTCATCACAATATTCATTACAAAATTCATTTCTGTTTGTACTTGTGTTGAAGCTCGCCGATCTAACATCTGTGCAAAAATTTGTCTGCAGTACACAGAGAATAACAACGTTTGTAACTCTGATCGTGTCCGTTAATCTCCAAAACAATAGTCCAACTTCGGAAAGGGAAATAACTCAAGAGAGAGACCGGTGGCAGAAAATGGCGTCGCAGCTGATCAGCCAATGACGCACTATTTCACCTATGGCCACTCTCTCTCTGCATACAGACCCCTCTAGGCTAGGTCTGTTGACATTCAGATGTCTCACATAAATACGCTATACGCACTATTCGTTCGGTAGTTCACATGGGCTTGTGGGGTTTTGGCATTCACAGCATTACAGCGATATGCTCCACGTTCAGCTGTAACCTGACGTCCTAACAGCGACCCTCTCAACAGTAACTGTCATTTACATATTCAGATTTATCTCGATGGCCATTTTTCTTCAACAGCTTCAGTATTAAGGAATTCAGACGAAGCACATGTGCAGGTAACAGTTTCACAAACAACGCACACTGGGATGAATGTTTCCGGCTTAGCTGTAAAGTTTAGCACGTGAAGTGAGTGCGCCGGAATACAGGAGCTAGATGATACAGTTATAAGTGCGAAGTCACATCTTTAACACATTAGTGGCAGCCCGCAAACGTAACTGCCTTAGTGGATCGCAACTCTACGATCATTACTGCATGGAGAGTGCAAATAGGAAGTTTACTTTGTTATGAGAACTTAATTTCTCTATAGTTATCAATGAACAAAGGTCGAATTTGTTGCGATCGTCAACGGCATTATGTGCAATGCTGTAGATATCAATTTATTATATCAGCCATTAGAGGTTGTATAGCATTTACTGCTCAATGTGTTGTTTGTGGGAATAAATTGATTGGAATGTCTACGAAAAACATAAAGATTGGCACATTTAAACACCTTGAGGGCCTTAAGCCATGCATACACAGTTTATTACAGTCTCACGTCAAGAAACATGAATCTGCGATCTGAGTGCTGCCTTTGTGCAGGACTTATATAGTTACTGACATCGGATGATGGTCGTCTCCAAGACGTATCATAGTACAAGTAGGCACCTCGCAAGGCTGGCATTGACAGGTGCATGTAGCAAGCTGTAATACGGTGGAGGGAAGACACAGGACGTTAGACGCACTGAACAATAACTCTTGTTTTCTTTTGGTTACACTGTTCAGCTACTTTTAAACCGTGTGTCCTATTAGTGTTACATCACTGTATGCTCACCAGTACATTTACACAATAATTTCTCTAAGAAGAAAAGAGTAACTTAGATATAATTCAGGTATAATTTTCACGGAAATGAGGAGGTTGCCTACCTCTGGTACAGAGTAGTACGATCATAGCTCTTAATTTATCGATACCTTCCTGCCTTCTGTTTTTGTCGCTGGTACACAGAACGTTCTTTCATATAGTCTTTCTTTGACAAGAATAGCCTCAAACGACGTGGGGATTGAGACAGGCTGTAAACAGAGATAGAAAACCTGAATAACTATAATTCTGTTCATATAATTATAGTTTTTGGACACTCTTTTAACTACTAGCACACTAGTAATACGAAGCGGATTATTAGGAGAGATCAATACATCAGCTGCCTGCAGAGATACATGAACGTTTCACGCAGTGAAGTTTGTGGCCAATATGTCTTTCAACTACGTGTACACATTGTCAGAGCCTACCTGCTACCCCAGGCCTAATCCACCCCCAACCTGTGTCCTCAGTGGATGCTCTGCGGGCCCGTTCGAGCCTGGTCGACGCCGCCACGCAAATGACCAGCAGCGTAAACTCAATCCTTACGTCGATAGAAGAAAAAGAGCGACATGTTTGTTGACATAAGTCGGTACGATATTCCCTCTTAGATGCATATATGGCAGTAGCTATACTTGTTTAAAAATTTCTCTTATTATTCCTTCTTTTATGATATGTATCTACATATATATGACTACTCTGCACTTGACACTTAATTGCCCGACAGAGGGCTCATTGTACCACTGTCATACTATTTCTCTGTCATTCTGATGTCGAACAGTGTGGGCTAGTAAAGAACACAAAAGTCTTTCCATGTCAGTTCTGATTTCTCTTATACCATTAAGATGATCATTTGTCACTATGTGGTGGGCGTCAACTATACATTTACGTAACTGGAGGACAAAGCTGGAGATTGATTGTTGGTTAAAGGTGTCGCCACAACGAGGAACGACTTTGTTTCAATGATTGCCACTCCAGCTCGTGTAGATTTGGCTTCCCCACAACGTCATCCCTATGATCGTTCCGATTTCAGTTCGTAGCTTTTATCCCTAGATACTTTGTGCCATTGAAACCATTTAAATTTGTCAGCTACATCATTTAATTGTAATTTAGAAGATTCCTTTTAATACTCATGTGGACGGATTTACGCTTTTCATTTATTAAGATCATTTGTCACTTTACAAACTGTATGGATATTTTGTCTAAACTACTCTGCAATTGGCTTTGGTATTCTGCCAACTTTACTAAACGGAAAACAAGCTAAGATGACTGCTCAGCTTGCCTCCTAAATACTGAATCCGTGCTGGGCCGCTGGTGTGGAAGAAACTTACAACATGAAATACAAATCAGTGTCAATTGACACAGTGTAATATTGTTCAATTCTTTTTGTATACCGTTTATTTAATCAGTTTGTGGAAGACATGGATACTTCCCTCCACTCCCTCACTTGTGAATTGGTGTTGAAAAGGCTGAAGAGGAAGGTACTGACTTATATTTGGTGGGAGAAATAGACCACTCTAATGACATCAGAACTGCCATATCAATATATGCGGCAAATATTCCATTTGCACTACCCTGTCAAATTAATTGTTTCACAATTCACGATAATCTAAATAATAATTTAAAACACTCACCGTCAGGATGCAATTATTCATCTTCGTAATAAAAGATATTTTCCGTGTTTAAGACACACATATACATTATGAAAATCAAGTAATTAAATTTAAGCTTAAAGTAGTGCACAGCGCTAAACATATCCACTGAAGTTTGAGAACATAAGTAACACCCGCCATGGACTGCCAGAAGTGAGTAATTTCTGTATTCCAGCAGCATATAAGACAAGTTTCTACGTGTGTGTTATTGTGAGAGGTGCCATTTGGCTTGTTAACTGATGGTGCGCAATTTTTATTGCACAGCTATCATAATGATTCTACCTACATTTCCATGTATCAATCAAAGAATTCACACAAGACAAACTTCCAGTTCTGTCGATGCTCAAACAGCATATGTTGTAGTTGCTATTTTGACACACAGGGAGGGGATACGATGCCACCAATGGACTTGTCCCACAGATGCGGACAAGAGCCGGTTAACTTAACAGCCTCTCTTTGTACCTGCCAGTCACAAGAGCTATGCCGCCTCTTCTCATCGGTCAGTTACCGCATACATGTCTAACTTCTAACACACTGTGGAGCCAGCAGATTTGAATGGACATGGAGATCCAACTGCAATTCAACCCTGACATAGAATGCACAGGTTAAAATGTCCACTGCACCTAAGCCGAGACTGGGAGGTTGTTGCACATATACCTTAAACTTGTCACTATAAATGTGTAGTCTTGGTTTTGAAGGCGTTATTTTAGAAGGCAGAAGACGTCGGAGCATAGATCCTGTCCCATACATTCTGCTCACCAGATGGTAGAGTTTTGTCAGGACTGGCTCTCCCAAGGCTGTCAGTAGTTCTAAGGGAATGTTGTCTACTCCCAGGGCCTTGTTTCGACTCGGGTCTTTCAGTGCTCGGTCAAATTCTTCACGCAGAATCATATCTCTCATTTCATCTTCCATTTCCATAATATTGTCCTCAAGTACATCGCCCTTGTATAGACCCTCTATATGCTCCTTCCACCTTTCTGCTTTCCCTTCTTTGTTTAGAATTGGGTTTGCATCTGAGCTCTTGATATTCCTACAAGTGGTTCTCTTTTCTCCAAAGGGTTCTCTAATTATCCTATAGGCAGTATCAATTTTACCCCAGTGAGATCAGTCTCTACTTCCTTACTTTGGTCCTCTAGCCATGTCTGCTTAGCCATTTTGCACTTCGTATCGATCTCATTCTTGAGACGTTTGTATTCCTTTTTGCCTGCTTCACTTACTGCATGTTTATATTTTCGCCTTTCATCAATTAAATTCAATATTTCTTGTGTTGCCCAAGGAATTTTACTAGTCCTCGTCTTTTTACGTGCTTGATCCTCTGCTGCCTTCACTACTTCATCCCTCAAAACTACCCATTCTTCTTCTACTGTATTTTTTTCACCCATTCCTGTCAATTGCTCCCTTATGCTCTCCCTGAAACTCTGTACAACCTCTGATTCTTTCAGTTTATCCAGGTCCCATCTCCTTAAATTCCCAACTTTTTGCAGTTTCTTCAGTTTTAATCTACAGTTCATAACTAATAGATTGTGCTCAGAGTCCACATCTGCCTCTGGAAATGTCTTACAATTTAAAACCTGGTTCCTAAATCTCTGTCTTACCATTGTAGAATCTATCTGAAACCTGTCAGAGATAACAATGTTGCTCAGTGATAGAGAATATATTAGGTGATCTGAAGGAAACGAAAAGTAGAGGTAGTAGTCAAGTGCTTTGATTTACAATTGGTGGACAGGTTGGAAAATTCGGCTGATAATGTAGAGACTGATGACCCCAAGAATCTAAGTGCGAATGTACTAGCAACTGAACAAAGCTAGTTCAGCTGGAAACAGATTGAAAATGATTTATTAAAAGCTGTTTAAGAGGAACCTTTTCTGACGAAATTGACACACTCCATCATAAAAACTTATATATCAAAAGTAATAGTGCGTTAGCTTTTTGATAGTGATAGTGAAGCAAGTGCAGTCTTCCCAGCATTTTCTGAGTCTATTCCTGTAAGACTGTCATGAAAGTAAGTCGTTTCAGAAGAGTAGGTGCTACTGGAAAAATTTATAGATAAGTACAGCACAAAGCTTTCACGCCATTTGCTTTGGGTGATGTGATTTGAGATCATCCTTGTTTAATTGTGTTCAGTTTAAGTGTTGAGATATTAAAGGGTGCCGAATTCGTAACAAAATATCAGGGGAGGATTGATCTTGACCAGAACAACTTACTTTTAAACCTCCTGATTCTCAGGCACTAAAAGAGACTTTTTGTAGGAAATTATATAGGCAGTAATGATGAAGTCTGGGAACTGTCTATTAGGGTGATGAGGAATAAAGGATACTTGCGGAAGATACTGAATTCAGTGATAATGTGCAAGATGCAAACGGAGAAGAAGTTACTGTACATCCTACAAGAGACAGAGGCACAGCTCGAATCTCTGACAAACAGAGACTAGAATTAGTATTAATCACACATCACAATGTATTCTTTAATATACTTGGTGAAGTTAAAGCGTATGAATATCGTTTTAACGTAATGCCTGGGAAGGTATTTTTCTAGAAAGATTATCAAATATATGTTTCAAGAAGGCAAGCAGTTAAGAAAGAAATTCAATACATATTGGAATGGGGTGTCTTAGAGCAAGCAGTTAGTGAAAATAATAATCCTCTTGACGTTTCGCCTAAGCGTGATGGAAGTGATAGATTAGCATTGGCGCTCGCTGGCTAAATGAAGATGTATTGAGAGAGAGTGAATGGCCCCAATATGTGGGCGAGCTAATACAAAAGTTATAAGCAGTTAGGTGTCTTTCATCTATGGACATAAATTGTGGATATTGGAATTTGCTCATAGCGAGAGAATCACGTACATATACAGCTTTTTTGTATGCAGGAGTGTGCTACCAATATAAATTAGTCCCATTTCGATGAAATATTTCTGTGTGTGCCTTGTAAGAGCACTAGCTAATGTATTGATGCAGGAACTGTTACATCAGGTAAGTATTTATGTAGATATACTAGTGTCTACTATCACATGGGAAGAACATATGAGTCTGCTGGACATGGTACTAGATTCTATAAAAAAAAATTGGTATAAATGTGTAAGGGGCAAAATAAAATTCCTGGGCCATGAAATTAGAAGGGAAGGTATATTACCTGATCCCTTCAAATCTTCAGTCATTGAAAAGTTTGAAGTGAACCGAAATAAAAAGCAGCTCAGGTCAATGTTGGATTTATCCTGATTCTACCACCGTTTTGTAAAAGATGAGTTGGTTAATCCACTTTGTTAAGTCAAATTATTGAAGATGAATACCCCGTGGATTTGGACTATAGAATGCACGTCCGATTTTGAAGAGTTAAGACACTGTCTGATGGATAGTCCACTTTTAGACCATCCTGATGTTTCAAAACACTTTGGCATGTCAGCTGATATGAGTGGTTATGGGATTGCAGTAGCGGTGTTTCAGATGGAAACAGAAGGCAACCAAGAGGTTCATAAGGCTATCGATTTTGTGAGTCGTTCGCTGCAACCGGCTGGGCGAAATTATGGAATTCCAGAATTAGAGGCCCTGGCCAACGTGTTGGTATGCAGAAGTATCAGCATTATTTCTTAGCGCACAAGGTGAAAATCAACTGTGATCATAAGGCACTTAGGATATGAGAAACTTAGAAACTGAGACATGCAAGACTAACAAGGCAGGCTACATACCCTCAGCAGTTTGACAGTGAAATGAAATACATCCAAGAAAAGAACAGTCTGGTAGCAGATGGGCTGAGTTATGCAGGGAATCAGAAATTCCTTTAGCAGGTGGAAATGAAGTAAAATGTAGGCCATAGATGAGCTGAAGATCGAAAGTGCTTTGAAGAAAATCTTCAAAAACTTAAGACGAGAACAGAATGCTGATCATTAGTTGAGGTTAATCAAAAGCCATGTAGGAGTCCCTCATTATACAAAAGTAGTGCAATACTACTGCTTACATAAAGCAATGTTATTCCGAACAAGAAAGATAGATTCTGCAGAATGAAAATACACTCCTGGAATTTGAAATAAGAACACCGTGAATTCATTGTCCCAGGAAGGGGAAACTTTATTGACACATTCCTGGGGTCAGATACATCACATGATCACACTGACAGAACCACAGGCACATAGACACAGGCAACAGAGCATGCTCAATGTCGGCACTAGTACAGTGTATATCCACCTTTCGCAGCAATGAAGGCTGCTATTCTCCCATGGAGACGATCGTAGAGATGGTGGATGTAGTCTTGTGGAACGGCTTGCCATGCCATTTCCACCTGGCGCCTCAGTTGGACCAGCGTTCGTGCTGGACGTGCAGACCGCGTGAGACGACCCTTCATCCAGTCCCAAACATGCTCAATGGGGGACAGATCCGGAGATCTTGCTGGCCAGGGTAGTTGACTTACACCTTCTAGAGCACGTTGGGTGGCACGGGATACATGCGGACGTGCATTGTCCTGTTGGAACAGCAAGTTCCCTTGCCGATCTAGGAATGGTAGAAAGATGGGTTCGATGACGGTTTGGATGTACTGTGCACTATTCAGTGTCCCCTCGACGATCACCAGTGGTGTACGGCCAGTGTAGGAGATCGCTCCCCACACCGTGATGCCGGGTGTTGGCCCTGTGTGCCTCGGTCGTATGCAGTCCTGATTGTGGCGCTCACCTGCACGGCGCCAAACACGCATACGACCATCATTGGCACCAAGGCAGAAGCGACTCTCATCGCTGAAGACGACACGTCTCCATTCGTCCCTCCATTCACGCCTGTCGCGACACCACTGGAGGCGGGCTTCACGATGTTGGGGCGTGAGCGGAAGACGGCCTAACGGTGTGCAGGACCGTAGCCCAGCTTCATGGAGACGGTTGCGAATGGTCCTCGCCGATACCCCAGGAGCAACAGTGTCCCTAATTTGCTGGGAAGTGGCGCTGCGGTCCCCTACGGCACTGCGTAGGATCCTACGGTCTTGGCGTGCATCCGTGCGTCGCTGCGGTCCGGTCCCAGGTCGACGGGCACGTGCACCTTCCGCCGACCACTGGCGACAACATCGATGTACTGTGGAGACCTCACGCCCCACGTGTTGAGCAATTCGGCGGTACGTCCACCCGGCCTCCCACATGCCCACTATACGCCCTCGCTCAAAGTCCGTCAACTGCACATACGGTTCACGTCCACGCTGTCGCGGCATGCTACCAGTGTTAAAGACTGCGATGGAGTTCCGCATGCCACGGCAAACTGGCTGACACTGACGGCGGCGGTGCACAAATGCTGCGCAGCTAGCGCCATTCGACGGCCAACACCGCGGTTCCTGGTGTGTCCGCTGTGCCGTGCGTGTGATCATTGCTTGTACAGCCCTCTCGCAGTGTCCGGAGCAAGTATGGTGGGTCTGACACACCGGTGTCAATGTGTTCTTTTTTCCATTTCCAGGAGTGTATGTTTTCATTCACCACATGTGTGTCTGCTGATATTACATCTGCTGATAACTGCATCTGAGATATGGCTAATATGGGACCAAGAAATGCATTGCTAAATTACGTGAGAACGTCTTTTTCAATTACATGCATCGCAGAGTAGCAAGAAGGCTAGCATTTTGTGTCATTTGTCAGAAGGTACGTGCAATAAATAAAATAGTGCAAGGAAATATGCACCTTGCAGAACCAAGTGAACCCCTGGAATTGTGTGCAGCCGACGTATTTGAACCACTTCCAAGATCTAAAGGAGGTTGTAAATGTTGTGGGTTGCCAGGAGAGCCAACACCAGGTACTAGAGGAAGACGAATGGCACGCGTTCTAGCTCACGCAGAGTGGCGTGAGGTCTGGAACAGGACAAGGAAATTAGACTTTAGAATAACGGATGTAGCTGGTGGAATACTTAACTTTAATCCAATAATGATGAGCGTCGCTCTTGACTGTACATGATTCATAATATCAATAGTAACTGAACATGGCGCCTTGCTAGGTCGTAGCAAATGACGTAGCTGAAGGCTATGCTAACTATCGTCTCGGCAAATGAGAGCGTATTTTGTCAGTGAGCCATCGCTAGCAAAGTCGGTTGTACCACTAGGGCGAGTGCTAGGAAGTCTCTCTAGACCTGCCGTGTGGCGGCGCTCAGTCTGCAATCACTAATAGTGGCGACACGCGGGTCCGACGTATACTAATGGACCGCGGCCGATTTAAAGGCTACCACCTAGCAAGTGTTGTGTCTGGCGGTGACACCACATTCCTCCCCCGCAAATAGGCGCACGGTTGTGGCATAAGGCTTCCGCCCCCCGTGGGGAGGACCCGATGTTGACGTATGCGACGAGGTGGGGAGCCTAACAACAGGCGAGGCTGTGCCACCCGCACCCTGCCATTCGGACCGCGGGGAGCTAGGAAACGCCTGAAAACCTGCGCCAGGGTGCACGCCAACATGCGGTGTAAGCGCCCGCAGAGAGAAAGGAGGGTACGAAGGGTCGACCTCCATCGGGCCGTGGCACCCGACGGGCGAAGACGACATATGGTCTGGAGCGGGCAAGAGTTCCAATTCGAAGGACAACTGGTCACCGGAAGCGATCGGCGGCGCGTGACACAGGGAGGCGCCCGGCGGTTGCAGCGACGCGTCCACTGCGGGCATCGCCGGCGGGAGAACAGGCGGTGGCGGTGGCGGCAGCGGCGGGGCGTCGCCATGGGGCAAAATGGAAGGTAGCGTCGGTAATACCTGGGGCGGAGGCGAGCCAGTAGATGGGTCCCCAGGGCGCTGACCGGACGGCACCGTGGCTGAAAGCAGACGGCGAGCGGCAGATCCCATGCGACGACAGAGGCGCAGCTGATTGAGATGCCGACGCCCCTCACCAGAGGCCCCCAAAACCAGGTACATAGTGCGGCCGAGGCAGCGACGAATGCGCCCTTCGAGCCAACGCCGTGAACCTCAATAGTTGCGGTAGTAGACAACGTCGTTTAGGGCAAAAGCAGGTGTCTGCCGCTGCACAGTAACCTGATGCGGCGGCTGTAGCAAAGACATCAAGGTTCGATGAGGGCGACCGTGGAACAACTCAGCCAGCGAGCGACCATCTCGGGGCTGAGAGCGATACGAGGACAAAAAGAGCAATAACGCGTCCTCCCGAAAATTCGACTCTTTCAACTTCAACATCTGGGACTTGAAAGTCCTGACCAATCGTTCAGCGGCACCGTTCGACTGTGGCGAAAACGGCGTGGACGTCAGATGTTGAATACCAGTGGCCTTGCAGAATGACTGAAATTCTGCGGACATGAATTGTGGGCCATTGTCGGAAACAATAGTCTGTGGAAGACCTTCGATGCTAAAGATAGCTGATAACGCTTGGATGGTGGCAGATGACGTCGTGGAAGACATCCGGACAACAAAAGGACAATTACTGAATGAATCTACCACAACCAACCATTGACCATTCCAGAACGGACCAGCAAAATCGATGTGTAAGCGTTGCCAAGGGAAGTGGCTTTTGGCTATGCAAAGAATTTCCTCGGTGGTGCTGATTGTTGTTCGGCACACACCAAGCAAGAAGAGCACATATTCGTAATCGCGGCATCGATTCTGAACCAAGTACAGTACTGACGAGGAAGTTGTTTTGTCTTCACCATACCCCAATGTCCTTGGTGGAGAAGCTGTAGGACAGAGGACTGTAACGAACGTGGGACCACGACCCTGGACTGATCATGATCTGAACGCAACAGCAAAACACCACTTCGTACAAAAAGTCTCTCCTTGTGAGCAAAAAATCGGCGAACCAACGGATCCCCGATCCATGACTTTGACAAGGGCCATTGCGGAGCAACAAAACGCAGAACGGTAGCAAGGACAGGGTCGGCAGCTGTGGCTGTAGCTACACGACGAAATTCTATCGGAAACGATTCGACCACTTCATCGGTTTCCGAATCAATGAACATGCAAGCAAGTTCGGAAGAATCGAATGCTCTATCCTCAACAACAGGCAAACGGGACAACGCATCGGCGTTTCCGTGCTTACCAGTGGACCGATACAAGATATCGTAGCGGTACTGCGAGAGGAAAATAGACCAGCGAATGAATTTCTGCGCTGTACGTGGAGGTACAGGCTTGGTCGGATGAAAAAGCGATGTCAAAGGTTTGTGGTCTGTGATGATGGTAAAGTGACGACCATACAAGAAATCATGAAACTTTGTAACACCAAATACGAGGGCCGATGCTTCTTTCTCGATCTGTGAATAATTTCTTTGTGCAGACGAGAGCAATTTCGACGCAAAGGCAATAGGGTGATCGTGCGATCCATCTTTGTGCGCAAGCACAGCACCGATCCCGGAATCCGATGCATCTGCCATCAACAAAAGGGGCTTCTGGGGATCGAATGGTGCAAGTCAAGTATTGGAAAGCAATGCCGATTTCAACTGGCGAAAGGCACGTTCGTATTCCGTCGTCCAGACGAATGGAACACCTTTACGGCGTAAGCGATGAAGTGGAGCTGAAATGGAAGAGGCCTGTGGAATATATATGTTATAGTAATTTATTTTTCCCAGCACACTCTGTAGCTGCTTCAAATTCTGCGGCGAAGGCAAGTCTTGTATGGCACGGAGGTGCTCTGGGCTGGGATGTATGCCTTGGGCATTGGGTACATGTCCCAGATAGGGTAAGTCACGAGCAAAAAACACACATTTGTCCTTCTGCAAGCGAAGACCATTTTGTCGCAAGACCTGAAATAATGTTCTGAGATTGGCTAAATGTTCTTCTTCCGTCTTTCCAGAGATCACAATATCGTACAGATAGTTAGCTGCAGTAGGGACCGACGCACCAACAGTTTGTAGATATTGCTGAAACAATGCAGGGGCGAATGCACACGCGAATGGCAGTCGTTTGAATCGATACAAACCAAGATCCGTGTTAACCACCAAAACGCGCTGGGATTCTTCGTCCACCGGTATTTGCAAGTACGCATCTGCTAGGTCCAACTTCAAAAAATATTTACCCAGCACAGTTTGTCAAAAAGATCTGCCGGGCGGGGTAAAGGAAAAGTTTCCGTCCCTAGTTGTGGATTCACTGTTGCCTTGAAGTCCACACAAAGTCTCAATTTTCCCGCTAGGTTTTGGCAAAGTTACTAAGGGTGATGCCCAGAGAGAAGCCTGCACACGTTCAATTACACCTTGTGATTCCAAATCGTGTAATGTTTTTGCGACCTCATCACGCAATGCGTGGGGAACATTGCGTGCTCTGAAAAATTTTGGTTGCGCGTTTACTTTCAGTTCCAAATGTGCTTTATAGTTCTTAGCGCAACCGAGGCCTGGTGCAAAAATGTCTGCAAATTCTTCACATAGACGAGAAACACTCTCTGAAGGCACAGTCTGGTTCACTGATAGGACCTGGTTTACTATAGACAAGTTAAACAACTGAAATGAACTGAAACCAAACAAGTTCACTGCAGAAGAAGAATGATGGACGTAAAATGACACAAGTTTTGTTTGTCTCTTGTATGTTGCAAGAAGGCTGTACTGTCCCAACACAGGGATCTTGTGACCTGAATAGGTAGTTAACTTAACAGTTGCAGCACGCAATGGAGGTGTGCCCAGCAGTTTGTAAGTGTCTTGATTGATCAGTGAAACTGCAGCCCTGGTATCGAGCTGGAATGGTATCACTTTGCCGTTAATGTCCAAGTCCACAAAAAGTTTATTGTCCTGCTGACGACAAGAGCGACTGTCACGTGCAACGTGAACTGACACTGGTACAAAATCACTGTCGACTTGACGGGATTTCCGGCGACGTCGACGCACACTATTTGTGGGATGAACACAGTCACTGTTAGAGAGAGTGGCACTGGGCGGAGTGGAATGAACTATATGAATTTCCATGGGCGAAGTGTCGTGAGCCTGAGTATCCCTGGTTCGATTCCAATTTCGGCGCAAAGCAAAGGGCCTGGAATGATTTTGAGTTTCCAATCTGAGCTTTTTCTGGCAAACACTTTGAACATGTCCTTTTTTATTACAGTAAAAGCAAATAGCCTGACATGACGGGCAATTCTCACGCGAATGTCTAGTAGCACACCGTGGGCATGATTTTACCACTGCATTTGCATGCCGGTGGGGTACACGTGGTTGAGAGCCTGGTGTCAGCGGCGTGGCCGGGCGCGAGGACTGTTTACTGTTACGTGCAGCTCGCCCGGCAGGCCGGTTAACCTCACACACGGGCGGCGAAGTTTCAAATGAATCCTGAGCAAAGTCAAGTGTGTCCTGTCGATCCAATATGTCCATCACTTGTTGAAGGGAGGGATTGACTAATTTCAAAATCTGTTCCCGTATACGAACATCAGAAACATTCTGTGCAATTGCATCACGTACCATAGTATCTGAATAAGGGAGTCCACATTGACACTCAAAAGCACAATCCCTAGTAAGGCCTTGCAAGGATACAACCCACTCCCGATTAGTCTGACCTGCCATATGTTTTGTATGAAAGAAGGTTTGGCAACTACATTGACTGATTCTTTGAAATATGCATCTAATGCAGAATAAATTTCGTCGTACGACAGAGTTGCTACGTCGTGTTGGGGAAATAATTTGACTATCACACGGTACGTGTGCACCCCGACGGAGGACAATAAAAAAGGCTGCCGCTCGTTATCTTGAATTCTGTAGGCGGCGAGATGGAATCCAAATTGGCGTGACCACTCCGTCCAGCTTTCCAGTGCAGCATCAAAAGCACGAAAAGTAGGTGCAACTGCGTGTTGTGGCTGCGTTAGCGGTGGAGCGGCGGCTGCCGCATCGTTTTACATTGCACGTTGACCCTGGACGAGCTGTCCAAGGGCATCCAGCAAGGCCTGCCTCTGCTGATTCTGTAAGCGATAAAAGTCGGACAGTACATCTGGAGATGGTGGCGAAGCCATTACACAAGTAAGTCAGGGCAGGATAGTTACGAATGCGGTGTTGCCTCGTCGCCAATGTTGTGGGTTGGCCGGAGAGCCAACACCGGGTACTAGAGGAAGCCGAAAGGCACGCGTTTTAGCTCACACAACCTCGTGTGAGGCCTGGAACAGGACAAGGAAATTAGACTTTAGAAAAACGGACGTAGCTGGTGGAATACTTAACTTTAATCCATTAATGATGAGCGTCGCTCTTGACTGTACATGATTCATAATATCAATAGTAACTGAACATGGCGCCTTGCTAGGTCGTAGCAAATGACGTAGCTGAAGGCTAACTATCGTCTCGGCAAATGAGAGTGTATTTTGTCAGTGAACCATCGCTAGCAAAGTCGGTTGTACAACTGGGGCGAGTGCTAGGAAGTCTCTCTAGACCTGCTGTGTGGCGGCGCTCGGTTTGCAATCACTGATAGTGGCGACACGTGGGTCGGATGTATACTAACGGACCGCAGCCGATTTAAAGGCTACTACCTAGCAAGTGTGGTGTCTGGCGGTGACACGACAGTAAATATGTCTTTATGCTGACTGGCGGTTTTATAGCAAATATGTCAGACTATGCCCGATAAAGAGAAGAAATGCCAAAACGCTGGTAGACAGGCTAGAAAAGGACTGTGGTGTAAGGATTGCCAAGCTAAAGTCTCTTATCAGAAAATGTTCCTCGAGTTTCATCTGAAAAATGTAAGACATGTCTTGAAATGCCGTAATCCGCCCTATACAGATCTCGGCGTATTTTCCACAGGGCAATATGATCGAGAGAGTTATTTGTGAGTTAAACAGATTGTGTAGAACTTACTATGCCAGGAAGCATTGGACTTGGGCCGATCATATAAAAGATGTTGACCAAATCGTCAACAGTCTTAAACGTGATACCACAGACTTTGCTCCTTGTGAACTAATGTTTAACACGGAACCCCATAACATCCTTTCTGGGTGATTGATTTTCCAATCCCAACGAAAAGCTCTTTAGATGAGAAGAAATCACAGGCTAGGGCTAACATACGTAAAAGAGCATCGGGCAGAAAAATAAGATATATCGCGACACCTTCCCCAATAATTTTGGCGTTATTGAACTACTGCTGGTCAAAACTAAAGGAATATCTGAAACAAATTTCCGTGGAAACAAAAAAGTGTATGCATGTTTATCAATGACCATTCAGAATAATGAGTAAGAGTCATGCAAACGCATGCCCCTTGGAATACCCAAATAGTAACAAAGAGCTTGGTCTACGAAACACTGTAGATCTGAATCAATTTAACTGTAAGCGTAACCAGTTTCTGCAGGGAGTCTTCGACTCTATGAGTGATACACGGTTTGGGATACTGTGCTGTCCCAGCTGGATCAACTTTATTTGGCTTTCATGTTTCATTCTCTTTTTCGGTTCTTTTGGTTGGTTGGTTGGTTTGGGGAAGGAGACCAGACAGCGTGGTCATCGGTCTCATCGGAATAGGGAAGGATGGGGAAGGAAGTCGGCCGTGCCCTTTCAGAGGAACCATCCCGGCATTTGCCTGGAGTGGTTTAGGGAAATCACGGAAAACCTAAATCAGGATGGCCGGACGCGGGATTGAACCGTCGTCCTTCCGAATGCGAGTCCAGTGGCTAACCACTGCGCCACCTCGCTCGGTTTTCGGTTCTGTCTAAACTAGATTCTGTAGGGGGTCTGCCACTCTTTGGTGGATACATAGTTTGGTATACTGTGCGGTCCCAGCTGGATGACACTTTATTTCCTTCTCAAGTTTCATTCATTAATTCATTCCTGTCGTAGTAAGTAAGGAATATACGTCTACATGTTGCACATAGGCTATTAGCTTGTAATGTCTTCCTAGTGAGTAAATATGATTCCTGAACATGACTACAACCAAATGATGACTTACAAAACAATGGGAGAGGTAGCTTGCTATAGTAAATTCTAAGTGCTAAAATAACACTGGGTAAGTTTTGATCACCAATGGTAGAAAAATCGTGCCTGAAGTAAATAAATAATAAAGTAGATCCACCAAAGAGATTAAAGACTACGAAATATGGAACAATCGCATAAGGAGACGTTACTGTAGCTGGAAATTCCTAAAATCTGAAATAATAATATCAGAATAAATCAACAATTTTTATTTGGGTAATGTTTTCTAAAGGTAAAACAGAGATAATGTGCTGCTTCTAGATTCAAGCCAAAGCGTTTTGATAATAATTACAGGAGGTGTGTAGGAGTGGTGTGAGGATCACAACAAAAGCACATGAAATGATTAGGTCAGCAGGCTGACGAAAAAAAAAATGAGAAAGAAGTTTCCAAGTAAATGTATAAATGAGAATGGGGAGAGACAGGAGACATTAAGTCAGTGGGCAGATGTATGGAGTTAAATGGTGGAAGATTGATGGTTAAACTCCCTAATGTCTCGCAAAAAGATTTGGGAAATGCGTAATCTTGCTTAAGGCAGATGGCTAGTTACCAGGTAAATACAGGCAACAGAAAATAAATCAGCGAATGTGTTAAGAAATTCAGATAGTAAAGTATTATTATGTTATAATAAAAACAGCTTTCTGATGATGTGTGCAAAAAAGCATTGTAACTGCTGCCGAACAAATGACTTTTTTCATACTAATACACACGATAATTGAGCCAAATAAAAGAAAAACTTATAAAGGCTACTGCAACTTCTAAGTAAAGCGCTATCTAAAGTAATAAAATTAATTGCAAACCAGCCCGAAATGTCACTATTTAAGAACTGAAATTGACCTTCATTGCACAATAGCTATGGTTTATGTGATAAAGAAATGGCTACTGCAAAGTTTGTGATTCACGCTTACTGATGCAGGGAAATGTTATGACCTTATCATGTAACGAATTGCCAAACATCATTTTAAACAGTCAATGACTATTTTCTAAAGCAGAAAGAAAAGAAGAAACAGGACATTCTTTCAAGTAACTCACCAATTATTGGAACTATTCAAGTAAAATAGAATAGAAAATTTTGTTTGGTCCTCCCATAGACGTAAGTTGGAAACAGAAGCTTAGGCTGCGTTATCTGTTTCTCAGGGACATGGAGGCTTCTTCAAAGGCAGAATACAAGCTGTAGAGGTGACGAAGAGAGGACGACCCAATCTACAGGGAATCATCCTCTTTCCTTCTTATAATAAAATGCTATGGACAAGTGAAATCCCACCCCCTAAGTCTAATGGTTGAGTGGATCTATCTTAAAGACGGTCACAGTGGTGCCTACGAGTGTGATTCAATTAGTGAGTACTGAAAAATAAAAAATTCTGTGTATCGTTTTGAGGTACAGACTGTAAAAAATTATAAAAAAGTAATTTTGTAATAATCGAAAGTTTTTTTCAGTCTCTACGAATTATAAGTACATAATTTGCAAAACTCCACTATGTCATTTTTTATATATAGTTAGTTTGTAAGAGTAGTATTAAGGAATTTTGCTAAACTCAATTTAAAGGGATCAGCTATAGTAACATCTCTCCTTTCTAACTTAATTTTGTTCAAAAATAATTTTTGTCGCAAAAATATATGGAGAGTGGTGTGGAGAAACAGGTGTTGTATCATATGAGAGATACAGAGGCTAGTGAGTGTGCCTGGACAAACGCTACGTCATCATAACGCGCCTTAGCGTAACGTACAGGTATTGCAACTTAATTATAGAATGAAATTACAAATTACAGTTGCGTTTCTATACTTTGTCAACATATGCTCAGGATATTAATTTTAAAACTGACCAATCTCAGAGTAATCAGATGAATCTCTTTCTATAAACACATTGTTTTAAGAAATTATTAGTGGCAGTAAATAATAAAGCTAGAAAGCCAAAAATTAATATGAAGCCTCAGTTCGACATAAAAACTTTAAGTATGTGACCATTGACCTACCACTAATTGTTTTTGACTAATTTACTGGAAACTAAATTTGGAACAAAAACATCCTTATTTGTATTATATTAGGTATCACACATATTAACAACAGAAAGCTTTCGTTACAGCGCCTAAAGAGCCATAACAAGTTTCAAGACCTTGCTGTAAATAGCTAGCAATACAAGGTGTTTTATAGTTTTAGTTCAAAGGTAATGTTCTACTGTCAGTTCCTTTGTAAAAATTCTTGATGACTAAGTTTAAATGCTGGTGGGCTAAAGCTTTTTTCTGTGATTAAAGCCTATTTAACTTCATTTATACAAAAATTATTAAGATCTAATCTGATTCATGACAGTGTTATATAATAATATCTCCAAGAAAGTGACCATGTAGATGCTGCTATTTGGGGATAGAGCGGACGACGGTAGGTATTTCCGTTGGCTGTCCGCTGCGCCCATATATAAATACGCCCTCAGATACAGTGACAAGACTTCACTTCGCACCCAGCTACCATAAGGTCCGCATGAGTCAAACACTGGCTTACGAGCAGTCTCGGATGACGTCACAGCGAGACTGGAACAAAATCGTGTTTTCGGTACAAATAGAAAGCGAAGCCGTGAGGACTGTACACCGTCCTGGGTCACTTAGATTTCGTCGAAGTAGCCATTAATTATGAACTTACCGTAGACATCGCCTCTGAACTGCTCATAGTGATGCTTATGGTGGAGATATCAGATTTATTATTAGTGTTATCATCAGGAATATTACTGTGTTGCGCATGTGAATGTTTATCAAATATATCTATCAACTACAACTCACAAATTTCGTTTATAATCATAGTTCCTGATCCTGTTGAGTAAATACGGAATGGATATATTTCTGTCAGTGAGCAAGACAAGAATGTGGACTTTTAGAGTGGAAACTATGGCCCGTATTTTATTCATCGCTTTCTGGCTGATCACAGAAATAGTTTTCAGTCTCTTGTAGAAGTCGACGCCACCACCCTACACTGTGTTGGGATGTCTTTTCGATGTTTTGTTTATTGAAAAGGTATTACATAAAATGTTGATCCAATTTTAATGGTTAACGTACTGAAATTATCTGTTTATAATGCTGAGCGTTCAGACAGTCTGAAATAGCAGAATCCCATATGCCCTGAAGGTTCCTGTCGTGAATTTAATAAACCCATGGTCAGTCGAGTCCTTGTTCTTTAGATAGGAAGGTAAGGCAGATCCATACAAAATATAGCGATAGTCCTCCCGTGACCAAGGTAATGCTACCACCATCCTTTTCAGAGTCATGTTAAAATGATAAGAAATTTTTGACCTTGAGATGCAACATATGACTAAAGATTCATGAAATACCTGTTGTGATGTTTGCAGCAGCACTACTGGTAGGTTCTAAACTAGCTGTTTCTACACTTCTTGTGAAGCAAAGAAATAACCATACACTAAATATTGCCATTTACGAGACTACTAAAGACAATGAGGTTTGATTTCTAAAACATATTTGATTCATGTGTAGAAAATATGCTGTGCTGATATTGCAGAGATTATTGTTTTTATAGTACAAAATTTTGTATGGTTTACAATGAACCATAGAAAATAAATTCCCAAAGAAAACTGTAAACTTACAGAACTTATAAAATGAGTTCAATGTAAATATGTGCAAGTTGTGGAACTCATTACTAGTTGAAATATTTACCTGAAAACACCTGAAGCTCTGAAATATAAACATTTCTACCTGTGATGGAAGAGTAACTGTTTAGGATTAGTGTTGTTTCCAAATTTAAAGTCGAATTGAATATGAACGGACAGGAAGCAAGGTAGGAAGAACTCTCATATCTGGTTTCGTCGAGAAGTAGTACAATGAGTAGAAGTAACCTTGTTTGGTCATTTCATGATAGTGATTTAAGTAACTGTGTGATGGTCTCTCTATGTATTACTTGGTAGTATGAGGTTTAGGTTGTACATGTGTCATTAAGTAATAATAAGTAAAAACATAATTCATTGTTCAGTATGTTCCTCCAATGTGATAATTCTGTTGTCAGTATGCAGCAGTGATTTTCTTTGTGGTATTAGTTTCGAACATAGCACAGGTTAGGTCATTAAGTTGGTTTTATTTGTGATCCTAGGTATGCTCTCGAATTTTGTACTCTTTGGTAGCTTTTTTGTTGCATGTAATATTTCGAAGAAACTCATGACTATTAGATGGTATGTTTTAAATTACTCATTCATTTGTTAAACGCTTAATGTTAGACAAACACATTGTATCCCTGTGAGTACATGACTCTGAGAAATGTACCATTGTTCTATTCTCCACTATTCTATTTCGTCATATTCTCTATTTTGTATGGAACTACTTCTTTCTGTTGTTTTAACTCTATCTGTGGTTATCCGGTTATGTGTTTAGTGTTTTATTATTATCCCAGATGCATATATCAGCTTACAGAATGAATTCTGTCAGTGCCTTCTGAAGCTGAACATAATTCTTGTCTACTCTATCTTGTCTGAGGCTAAACTGACAGATAACTTGCATTATTTGAATTCTGTTAATTATTTGGATACTTAAGTGTTACATTGTTAATGACGAAACTGTATCTGTGCTGAATTGTAAAGTGTGGTAACAGCGATGTTATGTACAACACGACAGTCATTAAATATGTTTCAGGTGGCAACTTCAAGTATTGTGTAGGAAACAGGGTTCAGTAAGGTAGATTACCACAGGTAACACCTTTTCTGAACAAATTCAGTTACTGTTAAAAGTAATTATTATCCACTACAATATGAGAAACTCCTTTAAATAGATTGAAATTAAAAGAAATCTTTAAACAAGTGTGTAATGTAGTTTGTCGTGATTCTGAAGATAACGTTACGTTGAAAGTGCACTTTGCACGGTATACAAGAATTTTGCTCACTTAAAATTACTAATTATATAATTATTGATGTGCTAAGCTTATAGCCATAATAGTTGAGGTGTTGTAGTTATCTGAGATGTAAGTGTGAATCGAAGTATAAGATTATAGGGAGATATCATTATAAAACTGACAAGTTTGAATATTCTCGGAAATTTTATCAGTGATGATAGTTTGTAATGAACGAGGTGTTAAAGATAAATGAGACGGTTGATGAACGTTGTAAATGCTGTATTCATTTTGTTATGACGTTAACATTAGGGTCAAACGTAGATTCTCGTAAAATATTGTGAGTTACACATGTTGAGTCATGTGACACTTATTTGCCGAGAGATATAAATCATTAATTGTTTTGATTATTGAGAATAATGTCATTGACATGAATGATGCTAAAGCACACACTGATGATCAGATGCCATAAAGTTACCACATTGTGGGAAAACTAATTGTTTGATTCGTCCACTGTTCGAATCAGCTCCTAATGTTTTCTACCGAACAAAGACAGAGTGACTTTGCGAGTCGTTATAGGTTTGAGAGTATATGTAAGTATTTGTCAGACTAGGAACTAAGACATGCTTGCCTGTCAACATGGTTGCAGCCATCTATGTAGATTCAACTGTAGAAGGAAAGGAAGCACTTGGTTTCTCGACGAAGTTTCAATAAACATCCCAGTTTATGTTCACAGTACTATTATAGGAAAACACGTCTAAAGCATCAGAGAAGCAATTTTTTCCTGAACTACACTTTCATACACATTCGGCCATTCGTGTATTTATTTGAAAATAGGAAAACACCTCAGCCCATTCTGCATGACTCCACTCAAATGGTGTGCAGTTTCTACGTTGCTTGGCCTGCAGCAGAAGTCCAGCTTCACGTACTGCTGTGAGAAATTGCTTTGCATTCACTGACAAAACCAATAACTGCAGCGTTAGATACCGACTGCCGTTGACAATGGGTCACAAACTTCTCGGAAGGCCAAGCGCGTTAGCCCACCACTTCCGCGTTTCAGGTTGGCGTGAAGAGCAAATTTCGCATCCACACGGCAGATTAACGACGATGAACGGATTTCGGACCAATATCGATGTGGGTGTTAGGTGTTTGCCACACCCGGTTACATGAATGTTGGGCTGGTACCCACGTGCAGTCGCAAACGACGATCAAAGGAAAGCTATCTTCTGTCAATCTGTGAAGCACCCAGTCACTATGCCCACACATCTGTCTGCACTGATTCCGTGCATAAAATTATATAGCTGTAGTGGTACTGCACTCACAGTTTTTGAATACATTTAATGGTCAATAGGAAGTGTTGCACTCCTCGTGAGCCATAATGGTGCTGCATGTCTTCATCAGTTCGCGGTAAACGTCACGTAGTGTCAACACATGGCCGAGATACCGAACATACTCATTATTCAATTTTTTAAACCGCATTTCGTCCATTTGGTAAGAGTACCATTCTTAAGGAAGTTAAAAAACCTTTCCGTGAAAGAGGTCGCGGCTTCATGCCAATATCAGTCAATAAGTGCTCGAGAGTTCCGTCTCAGTGCAGCGGGCACTGGCCACCGACCACTGACCGCCCCACCCTGCGCCTAATGTGTGCGGTTTTGCACTCGAATTAGCATCAAATTACTCACTATTGCATACCATTGACAACTATAGATTTCAGTGTGAAATATCTGTGACGAAACGAGTGAACTGTAAAGGATGAGCCACACAGTAGGTTACTTTACATTATTATATGAGCTTTCAAACGATAACTTCATTTTTCTTCGTACGGCCAAGCCTCGGTTGGCAGTGTCGGCTGACTGTAAATTCTTTCGTCCCACAGTCTAGTAACAGGAAGTCAACACGAAGGAAGGGCACCTTGACCACGCGCCTCTCTTGTGTGCTGACGAGCGTATGATATGCAGAGCATGGCAGGCGTCCATCTGGAAATTTCCATTGCCGCCCCCTCGGGTTTCTCGATCCCTTCCAATAAGGGGATATAGTTTTTGCACCCGGCACGCCGCTCAGACTGGCCCGACTGGCCTACGCCAACTTTCGTTAACTTCGCGAACTATGTTTCGCCAAACTCTGCACTGCAGCTCACCCTCACCTCCCTGGGCCAGGCTGTGTGACCCCCTTTTTAACATGCTTTCACCAGTAAATGATCTTTGTCTAAATATTATCCTATTCATTCCGTAACACACACCTTCCCAACCGCGATTCCTGTACAGAACACAGTGCCGTTAGGCCTTTGATCAAGTAACATATGACATGAAGATTACTGAAGTACGTAATTTATCATCACAGGCAAAACATAGCTGAAAAGGTAGGTTCATAGATACGTTCGTGTCAATTTTTTTGTGATTGTGGCCACTCAGTTACTCCTGTTGCTACAAGCCTATAACTTAATCGCATTTTTAGACGTATTTTCGTTGTCCTTGCCTTGACAAAAAGTATTGGATATTTGAAGGTCGTTTGCTGCTTTGTTTAAGTGACAGAGGATGGTGTGTAAAATGAAAAAGAACCTGACGCGATAACTTTGTCTATTTTAGACAGACATTCATTGTGAGCGTATCATGCTACATTGTGAGTTCACTGAGTTTATCGCTCATAGAAACCTTCTAGATCCCTGTTAGCTATGTTATCAAGCCAGTTACAAAACTCTTTTTCATCGGCAAAGAAATTTGTTTTATGGTTGTTGAAGAAGAACTGAGAAAGCTGAATGTCAGAAAGCAAACCATTTTCATTAATTTCGTTAAATGTGTTGAGGTAAAAGCTCGGGTATTTCTCCTGAAAGCGAAAGGTCAACTTCATTGCGCCACTTTCCTACTTCTCTACAGCCGCTCGACCCCTCACTGCTCTGCATCGTCTGCATGGGAGGCGCCCGTTGCGCCAGTGTGGAATGGGTTGATGGGGGGGGGGAAGGGGTAGCGGCCGGTGGTGTTGAGGGCTCCCTGTTTATATCTTTTGTGAAGCATTGAAGCACCGGGTATGAACATGTTGCCTGTAATGATTTCTTACTTGTGACCAGTTGTGAGTTCATAAGTTACCTGGAATTAGAAGAATCATGGATACAGTTAGTGATTTCGTAGAGAGTTATTTAATTGTAGAAGCACTTTTATAGCCCTTGCCCCACTGCAATAAAGAACAGAATCCGCTGTCGATACGTGGCACTGCATATCTGGACCAAAACATGAAGAGGAAATAAGATGATGACACGGAAATTCGGAGAAGAAGCCTATGTGATCTCCGTGTGCATACCGAGTGGAGTCATTCCAGACGTGGAACGGGTCTTTCCGGATGCTATGAACAGCTCAGGATGCAGCCAACTGCAGGTGGTACCAATGACGTGTGACTCTTAGGATAGGAAGAGATTTTCTCCGGTTTCGAGCGGCTAACAGAAGGGGTCTAGGCTGTCAGTCTTGCTTGCGAGATGAAAGGAGAACTCACCATTTGTAACGTAGTCAACACAACCGATTGTGGACCTCTGCTACAGATCCGAGTGGAGGGTCTGAATCAGAGGCTTGCGACCATGAAGGCTGAAGATTCGCCGACTTACGCCATAGATCCGCTGAACAGATCAGGAGCCCACTACACGCACAAGGCGGCAACACCGGTAGCAGGGGCTGTGTGGCATGGAGTTTTTCTTTAATTGGAGGGTAGCGGGAGAACCCAAAACGGCTTCAGTCTCGAAGGATGCAGGCGGAACACATGAAGAACGTGTGATGTCACCGCCAGACACCACACTTGCTAGGTGGTAGCTTTTAAATCGGCCGCGGTCCGCTAGTATACGTCGGACCCGCGTGTCGCCACTGTCAGTGATTGCAGACCGAGCGCCGCCACACGGCAGGTCTAGTGAGACGTCCTAGCACTCGTCCCAGTTGTACAGCCGACTTTGCTAGAGATGAAACTGACAAATAGTGCTCTCATTCGCCGAGACGATAGTTAGCATAGCCTTCAGCTACGTCAATTGCTACGACATATGTAACCTCCCCACCGTAATTTTTTAAGAAATGACAGCAATATTTAATAGAAATGGGAGCCGAGTGTAACCTCCCCACAGAAATTTAAAAGAATGGCCAATATTATTTAGGGATGCTAATGGACATTGCGCTAAACGTAATCTGCGCACAATGAAATGTACTGACAATGGCAACAAAAATGTGAAATACGCAATCTGACTCAATTATAAATCCTTCAAAAAAAATTAAAGTCCATTCAGTGACAAGAAAATTCAATTAAACCGAAATATCGGTCTTTGGCCCTGTATAAAACAATCAGAATTAAAGTCTTACCTCAGAATAAATGGATGTCACATATCTGCTCTTGTTGTTGCGCACCGCTTGGAGGAACTGCATTGCAAATAATAATATTCTGTTTTTTTTTTTTTTGATTCTAGTGAAATTTTTCTTCAAAAGAAGTGAAATGAAATGGGAAGTGCAACGAGATCTTTAGTTCAATAAAAAATTAAATTTTTGAAAAAATGCTTTTGAAATAAAAATTATTATTGGGGAACTTGTTGGAGAATAATTACAATAAATAAATTTTTTACATTATCTAATGATTATATTAATTAATGGTATACCTTATTCACCATCTTGACCAGTGTTGCCGACCGCCTACATCACACAACCGCACTGGGCTGCTACTACTGACCGACCGCTCTGCATGACGACTAAACCGAGCTACAGACTCGCAACGACTACTGACAGACTCGCAACGACAGACTGACTGAGAACCGCTCGCAATACTCGCGCGGTCAAGCGCATACTCTCTGGTCACAGATGCTACAATGCCTCGCCATCGCTGCTATGTTACATACGTGTTTCATAACCCTCCACTGGGGGGGCAAAAATTTGGCAGCGATGGTGAGTCATTTGGACTTGCCAAGCGCGGCAAAATTTTTCTTTAATTAACAAAATTCTACAACTTACAGAATATTTAAATGTTGTGCACACGCACTAAGTACAAAATATATCAGACAAAGACAAAATGTGAGTACAAAACATAGTAGCAAATCAGAAAAGTATATACAAATTATTTGACAGATAAAGTGCACAGGCACTGAAAAAATTCTTTAGCATATTCAGAACAAATAAACAGACTGGCAAGAATAATTAGATGTAGTACATAAAATAAATGTTGTGCACACGCACTAAGTACAAAATATATCAGACAAAGACAAAATGTGAGTACAAAACATAGTAGCAAATCAGAAAAGTATATACAAATTATTTGACAGATAATAAAGTGCACAGGCACTGAAAAAATTCTTTAGCATATTCAGAACAAATGAACAGACTGGCAAAAATATTATATTGACAAGTGACATAAGTGTATTCGCATTGGAGTTCAGCGAATCGAAAAATGTATAACCTATGAACTATGTGGCAAGAATCAGGATAGGAAAGGGAAGGATTGCATCATGGTTGTAGCACTTTAGATTGCACACAGCTGCTCTGAAAGTCCATATCTTTCCACAGAAGTACAACACCAAGTGACACAACTTGAAGTTCTTTTCCCATCAGAATTTATCAGTGTAGCCAAGACACTGAACTGTCGTAGTAATGTTCCATGTTTTCATTTTGGCAGTACATTACGTACACCAAACAGTGGGACCATAATAATGTCTTCATCGCTCATGGTGGTGGACAGCATGTCGTGTCAACACCACACTCTTACAAGGCACACCAACGTAGAATTAGTGCAAAACCAAAGATAGTGCTCCATGATCACTAGGATAAACAGGACAAATGGACATTGCAGTAATTCAGGGTAGTTAGCTTATGAGGTGAAGGACATCAAGTCACATAATATTGACAATTAGAGACTTAATTAGTTTGTGGCATTCATAGCCCAGTTATTGAACATTTCTGTACCAAGTATGTATTATTACAGAAAAATGTTCATTAATTGTTTTACATAGAATCAGTAGCCTTCTTTTCCTGGTTACAAAACATTATGAAATAATTGCATTCTTTTCAGTTACAGAGTATAATTAAGAATCATTAGCCTTTTCCTAATTACAGTTAATTAATCATTTGTCAATAATTAATCATTTGTCTAATTACAGTTAATTAATCATTTGTATAATTAGTTAATTAATCATTTGTCGTTAATTAATCGTTTGTCTAATTACAGTTAATTAATCATTTGTCGATAATTAATCATTTGTCTAATTACAGTTAATTAATCAATCATTTGTCATTTCAATATAGTAAGAATTAGTAGCCTTAATTAATTACAAAGCATTATTAAACAGTCACATTCTTTTCTGGTTACAAAGTATCAACATTGGAAACAAGAGCTAATCAATGGCATAATTAATAACAATTCGTGGAGTGACATTAATTATTGGCACTCGGTGGCCAGCGAGTATTGAATAAAATCATCATTCAGTATTATTCAGATTATTACGAAGTCATTATTAAAAATCAGTTAATTACAGTCATAGCATTAATAATCATGGGCATTACAAGTACTCATTACAATAAACAGTGTTCCTCATTCAGTAGTATTCAGATCATTACAAAGGCATTATTAAAATCAGTTAATTACAGTCAAATCATTAGTAATCACAAACATTATAAGTGGTAACATTACAATAAACAGTGTTCCTCCTTCAGTAGTATTCAGACCATTACAAAGTCATTATTAAAATCAGTTAATTACAGGCAAATCATTAATAATCACAGGCATTATACGTAGTATCATTATAATAGACAGTGGCAGTTATTAGCTAGTGACAAAGCATTATTTTGAATATAGTCTCATTAAGAGGTCATTACTCAAGTGACATGCTATTCATAGTTGACCAGTATTATTCAGAATTATCATAAACTAGTGACATTATGTGGGACTGGTAATACATTTTTTTGGTAGCAATGCATTGCGTTGGGATCGATAATTAATTGCTGAAACATAACACTATTTGCTTTTGACCTATTGCAGCAAATGAGGATAGGTAACGTCATTCGTCATGAGTCAGCTGTAGCAAGATTATGTAACAAGGCAGTACATGTGATCACATTTAGAAGTCATAAACACAAATGGGTAAAAAATAAAAATGCAAGTACTAGAACAGGTATAATAACTAACAGGTTTAGTAAGTGTCATGAAAAACTTCTCCTGGAAAAAATACAAAAACGGATTATTGACCTGAAAGAAGAAACGCACACTATGCTGAAAAGTAGTGAACTTCGAATTAACAGGCAGTGAAGTGTGTATAAAAATGTGTTCCATAGCTGTCCTTTCCAAAACTTTCAGTCATCCTACTATGCAATGTAACACCTGCTGTCAAAGCAAAACTGCAACAAATACTTAAATAACTACGTAGCATAAATACATTACTTCAACATTATCCTCATCTGTAAAAAAAAAAACTTCATTATCCATATCATCATAACTTCACCATTATCATCACCTGTAAAGAAAAACTTCATTATTCATAATACCATATCCTTCATCATTATTCATCAGTATTCACTATCATCTGCAAAAAAATCATTTCATTACTCATTATACAACTATTCCTTATCTCTAGCATATTTCATCACTAAAACTAAGATGTGTAGTTCTCTCTGACAGCCTGCATCAATCACCTTGTATTCTGAAAGAAAAAATTAGTTAAGACTGCTATTCTGTGATGAGTATAGTATATTCTTGTTAATGTTTGTTAATCCTGATCCATTTACTCTTCCTCATAAAGTTATTGCATCTCCTTTCGTTTATTCCGTAGGTGAAATTCCCATTTATGTTAAATTTATTTCTTAGAATCATCATTCCTTTCTGAAATTGATGAACAAAGATTAATGTCCTGCATTTAAATCATATACCCACTAGATAATGACTGGTTTATGATAACATAATTAACCCTACAGCATAACATGACAGAAAACGTAATATGTTAAAGACGTTGACAGTGTTCAGATGCAAAAATGTACACAGAATAATACAATGCAGTAGCAAAAAAAAATGTGAAACAGTCACGATGTTGAGATGTCATAAGGCAAAAAAATGTCAAAGTCGACTGGTGTGTGTTATATCTTAACTATTTCATAGTCCATACAAACAAAACTGGAGTACAGTCACATACACAAAAAAATGGAAAATGTGCACGGTCTGATGTGTAACGACAAGAAAAGCGACCTGCTAACCTTACCTTGCCGGGCACTTGCCAAGAAAAAAAAATACGATAATCATCAGTAATTAGTCACGTGAAATAATTGCATTAGTAAATGGCATCATAGTGTGTTGAATCATACAGTGGTTTCACTCAATAAACGGTTTAATGTTTGAGATATGGTGATTGCCTTTCGATTTTCTGGTTCTCAAAGTTTCGACGTGTACAACATTGGGGTGAGGAATGCTGCGAATCCGATATGGACCTGCGTATAGAAGTTCAAATTTACTGCACTTACCTTTTAATTTGCTGGATAAACAGTGTGTACGTACTAATATCTTCTGTCCAACGTGAAAGTCGCGGCGTGTACAAACCTGTTTTTGCTGTCTTCTCCGGCGCTCTGCGGCACGTTTGATGTTGTTCAGCGCAATGTCAATTATTTCGTGGTGGCGTAGGCGACGACTTTTGGGAAATTCTATTAATTCTTTAATTTTGTTCGGTGGTTCAACGTTTTTCAGTATAACAGTCGGAGGTAGCATAGTGGATTCATTTGGAATGGAATTAATTACATCTTGGAATGAGAGTATGTGTGTATCCCAATCAATATGTCTTTTGTGGCAGTATATTCTACACAGTTTACCAATTTCCTTCATTAATCTTTCACAGGGGTTCGAAGAAGCGTGGTACTTGGATATATAGATCGGAGAAATGTTTCTAGCTCGTAACATGCGTGTCCATACGCTACTACGAAATTGAGATCCATTGTCAGAAATTACTTTCATTACATGCCCTACCTGAGATAGAAAATGTTTTACAAATGCTTTCGAAACAGTTTTAGCAGTAGCTTTGCGTAATGGAGTGAAAGTAACAAATTTTGAAGTGAGCTCAACAGCGACAAAGATGTAGCAAAAACCTCTGTTCGTTCTCGGAATCGGACCAAAAATATCTACAGCGGCCATATGTCTTAATTTAACAGGTATAATGGGATATAATGGAGGAATATGTGAAGTGGTGTCAGATTTAGCTTTCTGGCAAATTTTACAAGACGCTAAAACTCGTCGTATACGTTTCTCCATGTTGGCAAAATAACAGTTCTGTCTCAGTATAAGAAAACATTTTCTTGCTCCGTAATGTGCGTAACTTAAATGAGTGTACCAAATTAGTTTGTTAACCAGTTCGTCAGGAATGCATAATAACCAATTGTTGCTATCAGGATGAGAGCGGCGAAACAGAATGTCATTGCGTACAGTGTAGTGGTTTCTAATCGTAACATTATTCTTATCTTGCCAAAGCTGTTTAATTTCTTTCCACACATTGTCTTTGTTTTGTTCTTGTGCTATGTCCTGTAATGACGATGAAATAAAATTTTCAAATGCAACTTGCTGAATGTACATGACACTGAAATTTGTTTTGCAGAAGTTGGTTGCAACGTCTTGCTGATTGTTGCTGAGAGAACGCGATAGTGCGTCTGCTATAACATTTTGCGTGCCGGGAATGTGAACTATTGTAAAATTAAATTCCTGTAAATATAGTTTCCATCTGCTTAACCTGTCGTGAGTGAATTTAGCCGAAAGCAAAAATTGTATTGCTCTGTGGTCTGTGTAAACGGTGGTATGTCTGCCATAAAGAAAATGCCGAAATCTCGTAAAAGCCCATACAACACATAATGTTTCAAGTTCTGTAACAGAATAATTTCGTTCAGCGGGTGACAAAATGCGACTTGCAAATGCGATGTTTTTGATTACTATTGAACCATCTTCTTCAATTTCCTGAAAAATGTGTACGCCTAAAGCGGTATTGGAACTGTCGGTGGCAATGGAAAAATTTCTGGTAAGATCTGGGTGCGATAAAAGTGGAGCATTCAACAAAGCATGTTTCAGGTTCACAAATTCAGAATGTGCTTGCTTATCCCAAAACCAAATAGTGTTTTTACCTGTTAATTGACATAATCTAGGCGTGTCTAAAGCGGAGTGATGAATAAATTTGCGAAAAAAGTTAATTAAGCCCAAAAAACTGCGTAATTGCTTTTTTGTTGTAGGAACAGTAATGTCACGTAGAGCTTGAAGTTTTTCCGGATCAGGTGCAATGCCTTCTGCTGAAATTACGTGTCCAAGAAATTTTATAGAAGTTTTACCAAAGTGCGATTTACTGAGGTTAACTGTAAGTCCTTGTGCACGAAAAGTTTGTAACAGTTGTTCAAGAATCAGATTGTGTTCAGACCAGTTAGCTTCTGCGATAAGAATATCGTCTACGTACGTCGTAATTCTGTCCTTAAGTTCTGTCGGAAGTATTGTGTTCAAACCGCGAATAAAAGCTGCAGAAGAAATAGTTAAGCCGAACGGTAGTTTGCAAAATTGATAACAGTCGCCGAAACAGAGAAAAGCTGTATATTTTCTACAATTCGGATGAAGTTGAATTTGCCAAAATCCCGATTTCAAATCTAATGTGGAATAAATAGCAGTGCCGTGAAATTTCTGTAAAAGTTCCTCTAATGTCTGTGGTCGATCTGTTTCATTAATAATAATGTCATTAATGTGACGTGAATCAAGTACAAGGCGAAGTGAGCCATCTTTCTTCTTAACAATATGTAGTGGGTTTATGTACGGACTAACTGCTGGTTCTATAATTCCTTGGTCGAGCATATCCTGCAATTCTTTTTTAACTTGTTCTCTGTGAATATATGGAATGGGATAATGCTTTGCTTTAAATGTGTCGTGCGGTTTGACTTGAAATTCATACATAAAGCCGGACATAGTACCAGGAATGTTGTCAAAAACTGGAGCTTGCTGTAAAAGAATTTTGTGTAATTGCGTTCGTTCGTCGTCTGTAGTTGCACTGCTCTCTTTAACCTTATCAGAAATTAACTGCATAACGTCGTAGTCAGCTTCGTCTGGAGTATTATAGTTATGTACGTACGTATCCGTGAACAATGTGGGATTACAGTCTATGTTACGTGTTGCGGAAATGACCTCTGTGCGGTTAATTGTTTGTTCTTCCGCAGATAAAGAGTGCTGAAATTCTAAAGCCAATTGTACATTTTCATCCTTTAACATTAAATAAGAATTCTGAAATTCGATAACTGCGTGGTGTTGTACCAGAAAATTCGTGCCTAAAATAATGTCTGTTGTCAATAAAGGAACAATCCAAAAATTAGTGTGGAAAGTATGACCTCCAATACAAAATGATAAATGCGTCTGCAATTTAACGTCTATACCTTTACTCGATACTGCTCCTTTCACTTTTGTTTTGCCTAAAGGTAACGTCGGATAAGTATTCTCTTTGTTGCACTCATTAAAAGTCTCCTCATTTATTACTGATATAGGTGAGCCGGAATCAATTACTGCTGAGAATTTTGATGAACCAATTTTAATTTCGATAACAGGATGTGAAATGGTTTTCTGAATAACTGGTCTTTCCTGTAAAAGAGTGTCTCTGATGTCGTCAAAAGTAATTACATTTTCGTGAACAACATTTTGCGTGTCAAAGGTAGTGCTTGTGTTACTAGAAGATGCGTCCTGTGCAGTATTTAGTCAGATTCTATCTGACGTGTTATTATTATTAGGAGGATTCTGTGGCATTTCGACTATTTGAACTGTCCTATTACTTCTTCCAGGTGTGTTACGCTCTGGATGGTACCTACTGTCGGGTTCATTCATGAGAATATGTTCTTGCGTATGATTTTGCTGCTGGTATGACCGACTGTTGTTAGATGTTCGCTGAAAATTGTCCTCATTATTTTTACGTCTGTCGTAATAGTCACTCCTATACGGCGCATTACGATAGGAATTGAAATACTGTCTTCTTTGTACGTAGTTGTTTCCTTGCTGACGTACGTTACTATTTGTTGTACCAGGGGCTATACGTCCACGCGGCGAAACATTAAAGCCTGGTTGACCTTGTGTATTCCATTGTTGGTTAGGTATGTTAACCGGCTGGTTTTGATGTTGTTGTTGTGAAACACCTCTATTGTTACTAAAGTGTTGTTCCTGTTGCTGAAAATTTTGACGGTATTGATAATTCGAATTTTGCCTGTTATTAAAGTTTTGGTAATTGTCGTTCCTAAAACGTCTGTTATCTTTCCGACTGGAATTACGTCCCTGATCATAATTGTAGTACTGTTGTTGACCTTGGTTGTTACTCAAAAAGTTTTTGTTTACAAAAGAATAATCAGATTGCTGTACTTCCAAGAGCTGTAAAAGATCTCTGAATGCTGAAATGTTTTCTTTTTGCTGGCCCGTTAGAAGTGACACTCGTAATGACCGTGGTAATTTAGAGATGCATAGTTGTATAAGTGCGGATTCACTGTACGGTTCACTTAGGTACTGGTTTTGTTGTACCATATGCTCAAAAAATTGCGTTACACTGGGAAAATTTGAGTTTTCATAGTTTGGCAAACTAACTAGTTGGTCTTTAATTCCGCGCTGTGTCGTCTTCGACCAGTACGCTGACAGAAAAGCATTCTGAAATTCCTCTACCGAGTAACACTGTCTCGCGATCGGTCTCATACGAGTTGCCGGTTCGCCTTCCAAAAAACTGCAAATAAATTCAAGTTTATGTGTTACAGGCCAAGTCGGTGGAAGAGCAAAACTAAACTGTTGAATCCAATCCAGTGGGTGAATCTGCGTTCTATCGTTTTTGAAAACCTTAAACTTTCTCACTGACAGAAAATGTTTGTAGTCGAAGTTATCATCTCTGCATGATGGAACAGGTTCAGGATCGTAAGAGTATATATTGAACTGTGGTTGTTCGGAATCTAAGTCCCGTACTCTCTGCAGATTACCCAAATTATACGCGCTGCGTGAGTCTGACACATGTTCATAAAGTGGCGTCTGTTGTGTATTATTAACAGAAGTGTTTTTCATTTCTGTTACTTCTTGTTGTAAATTTGATAATTTCCTACGTAACGTGTTGTTAGATGAATCGATCTCATTAATAGTCTGCTGTAAATTTTGAAATTCAGGCGTTTGGATAAATGAAACCGGTGCAGTATCGTCTGATTTATTGTCATTAGCATTTTCGATAACATCAATACGACTGGCCAATTCATCACATTTTTCAGTCAATATCTTAACCTGATCATCGGTTTTAGAATCAGACGCATTAATCTGTTTTTGCAACTTGCGCGTAGTTTCGCTCAGTTTTTTAACATCAGCTTTGATAACATCACAATCCTGTGTTAGATCTAACTGTTCGAATCTATCTGTCACTGTTTGAATATTTACTGTGTGTGTATCTGTTTTTGATTTAAGGTCAGAAATTTCATCCCGTAATTCCGCGTTCAATTGTTCTATGGTATTAATTTTGTCGGACACTGTAGTAATATTATTGTCTACATACGTCTTCGCTTTCGCGAATATTTTACGTTTGTCCTCTTGTCTTTGTGCAGTGATTGTTTCCATGACTTGTCGTTTTACTTTGTTTTGATCCTGAATAAATCTGCGAAAACGCGTATCACTGTTCTGTATGTGCTGATTAAAGCGCTCGTTAATCTGAGTGTTCTGCTGTTCGAATTTCGTGTCTATCTTTGCGTCCATAGTGCGCGAAAGTTCTACCGTCATTGCTCTAAACTCGTCCCGTAATTGTGTAGCTTTTTCAGAGCACTGTTTGGCGACTCCGCTAATTTCGTCTCTGAGTGTATTTGTCGCGGCTGTTTGCATTTCCCTTAATTCTTGCGCAACAGACTTTATTTCTTCGCTATTTTTTTGTGAACAAGCCTCAATTTCCACGCGCAACTGTTCCTTAGTGTCATGGCACTGCGCGGCAACGGCTGTAATTTGTTCACTAAGTTGTTTGATATTTTCACTCTGTTGTCGGACCTGTTCACTAAGTTTGTCTTGTTTTTTGTCATTATTGTCAAGTTTTTCATTTAAGTGTTTGAAATTTTCGTCATTTTTGTTCTTAGACTGTAGCATTATTGTCATAAATTGTTCCAAAGTAACATTACCTACTTTATTCTCACTACTGTTTGATGGTGTATCTACAATTGTCGCGTTTTGTGTGACCATTTGGTCATTCTGTAATTTACAAAAACGTTTATCAGTCGGATGTACATTGTCCGACACTGTTCCGGAATTAAATAAATCCGTCGTACTTCGTGTATCCTGATCACTTTCTTTAGACAAATTTGCCTGTACGTTACTTGAATTTTCCAAATCGGGTGTGTTAAGCTCTGCAGCGCTCATTACCATAGAGCATTCTGCGTCATCAATTGTCGTCAAGTTAACAGACGAGACAATTGAGTTCGTTTGTTCATCATTAAGGTGAAAGTCATCATTAGTGGTTGGAATGCACTGATTGTTAGTGAACGCAGGATTGTCATCATCACACTGCGTGTCATAATTACTATCGGTCACGCTGTTTGAGTCGGTAATTTCATTCAAAATACCTCGCGATACACTATTCACAGTCTTTCGCGGCATTTTTACAATAGTCACAATTTTTCAGAAAAATAAATAAGCACAATGCAAAAGCAACACACAAATACAACAAAGCAACAAATTGCCGTTGACCTGTAGAGAGAAAGTCACAATATTATTAAAAGCGTTGCGCCAAATCCTAATTATCTAAGCAAATAAGAGCAGATATCTGACTGTCGCTCAAAAGACTCTCAACGAAATACGATCCTGGACTGGGTGTCGCCAAGTGTAACCTCCCCACCGTAATTTTTTAAGAAATGACAGCAATATTTAATAGAAATGGGAGCCGAGTGTAACCTCCCCACAGAAATTTAAAAGAATGGCCAATATTATTTAGGGATGCTAATGGACATTGCGCTAAACGTAATCTGCGCACAATGAAATGTACTGACAATGGCAACAAAAATGTGAAATACGCAATCTGACTCAATTATAAATCCTTCAAAAAAAATTAAAGTCCATTCAGTGACAAGAAAATTCAATTAAACCGAAATATCGGTCTTTGGCCCTGTATAAAACAATCAGAATTAAAGTCTTACCTCAGAATAAATGGATGTCACATATCTGCTCTTGTTGTTGCGCACCGCTTGGAGGAACTGCATTGCAAATAATAATATTCTGTTTTTTTTTTTTTTTTGATTCTAGTGAAATTTTTCTTCAAAAGAAGTGAAATGAAATGGGAAGTGCAACGAGATCTTTAGTTCAATAAAAAATTAAATTTTTGAAAAAATGCTTTTGAAATAAAAATTATTATTGGGGAACTTGTTGGAGAATAATTACAATAAATAAATTTTTTACATTATCTAATGATTATATTAATTAATGGTATACCTTATTCACCATCTTGACCAGTGTTGCCGACCGCCTACATCACACAACCGCACTGGGCTGCTACTACTGACCGACCGCTCTGCATGACGACTAAACCGAGCTACAGACTCGCAACGACTACTGACAGACTCGCAACGACAGACTGACTGAGAACCGCTCGCAATACTCGCGCGGTCAAGCGCATACTCTCTGGTCACAGATGCTACAATGCCTCGCCATCGCTGCTATGTTACATACGTGTTTCACATAGCAAGGCGCCATTACCAGTTTATATTGAGATTATAAAGCCTATACCGTCAGACCGATGTTCACCAATTGTTTATTAAAGTTAAGTATTCCAAGAGCTTCGTACTTAATTTATCAGACTCAACTCCTTTAACTGTTCCAGACCTCACGCCAGCCTGCGTGAGCTTAACGCGTGCCTTTCGGCATCCTCGCATAGTGACTTGGCTGTCTTGTCAAGTCATAACAGAACGTAGATATGGAAACCATCAGCATAACAACTGTAAATTGTGAAAGCTGTGTTGGGAAAGTACCAGAGCTCCAAGGGCCTATAGAAAGCACTGATGCTCAAATTGATATAGTCGCTGTAAGCTGGATAGGGCAAGATATAAGTTCGGAAGATCATTTTCGGAAGAACACACCGGTTTTCCAAAAGAGTGTGATAAATAAGTTGACGGTGGCGTGGTTGTTGTTATTAGAAGCAGCTGGTCTTGTCACAAAATTGAAGTATAAATTTCCCGTGAATTAGTATGGGCAAAGATTATCCTTGGCAACAGAAATCAAATAATAATTGGATCCTTTTACCGACCTCCCGACTTAGATGCCATAATTACTGAAATGATAAGAGAAAAATTAAGTTTAATTTAAAACTCGTACCTGATTTATACAACTACAGTTTGTAATGACTTTAGTTTACCCTCGATATGTTGGCGAAAATATATGATTAAATCCGGAGTTACCTATAGAGCGCGTTCCGATGTAGTGCTAAACATATTCCCTGAAAATAATTTCGAGCAATTGGTACATGACCATGTGCAAATAGTAAACGGTTGTGAAAAGACACTTGACCTTTTCGCAACAAATAATCCTGAGCTAATAACAACCATCAGTACGGATACAGGTATTAGTGAACACGGGATTGTCTTAGCGAGAATGATTATTGTAACCCTTATATCCTCCAAAAGTAAGCGAAAAGTAAGCCTATTCAAAAAAACAGATATCAGTTCACTTGATGCCTTCCAGAGAGCCAATCTCCACTAATTCCAAATTACCACTATAAGCGTACACCAGATGCGTCTTGTATTCCAAGAAATAGTATAGACAGCAACTAAAATATTTTTACCAAACAAATTAACAAACGACTCATCTGATCTCCTTGGTACACAAGACTGCTCAGAGAACTACAGCAGAAACAACAAAGAAAGCATGCCAAGTTCAGACGAACGCAAAATCTCCATGAGAGGTAATCTTTTACACAATCCAGAAATTTAGTTCAGACACCAATGCAAGATTAAGAACAGCTGGCAACATGAGTAACTTCGAAGTAGATATCGACGGAGTTGTGAAGCAACTTAAATCGCTTTAAAAATCAGGTCTTCCGGTACATAGTGTATACCATTTAAGTTCCTTTCACAGTGTGCTGATATAATAGCTCCTTACGTATTAGTCGTATACAACAGTTCCCTTGACGTAAGATCTGTACCCAAAGTCTGGAAAGTTGCACAAGTTAGATAAATGTTCAATAGAGGTATTAGGAGAAATCCACTAAATTACGGGGGCATATCACTAACGTCGCTATGTTGCAGGATTGAGGAACATATATGATGTTCGAACATTATCAAATACTTCGTAGAGAACGGCCTTTTAAAACACAGTCAACCCGAATTTAGAAAGCATTGCTCATATGAAACACAACTATCTCTTTACACTCACGAAATACTGAGTGCTACTGACATTGGATTTCAAGTTGATTCCATACTTCTAGGTTTCCAGAAGACTTTTGACACTGTACCACATAAGCAGCTTCAAGTGAAATTGCCTGCTTATGGAATATCGTCTCACTTACGTGACTGGATTCGTGATTTTCTGCCAGAGAGGTCTCACTTCGTTGCAACTGGCAGTACAGAATACAGGTAGTTTCTTTGGTCGTCTGGTTTCTTTATCTATATAAACGATTGTGGAGACAATCTGAGCACATGTCTTACATTGTTTGCAGACGATTCTGTCGTTTACCGCCTAGTAGAGTCATAAGAAGATCAAAACAAATTTCAAAGCTATCTAGAAATAATATTTGTATGGTGCTAAAATCTGCAGTTCACCCTAAAATGATTTCGTTAAATTTCGGTTACACCATAATCAGTCAAATATGAAGGCCGTAAATTCTAGTTGCTACCTAGGAATTACAGTTACGAACAACTTAAATTGAAAATATGACATAGAAAATGTTGTGGGGAAGGCAACCAATGTCTGTGTTTTCTTGCAGGACACTTCGGAAATATAACAGACCTACTAACTAGACTGCCTACACTACGCTTTTCCGTCCTTATAGAGTACTCCTGTGCGGTGTGGGATCCGTAGCAATTAGGGTTATCGGAATACATTGAGAAACAAAATCGTTTTTCGTAACCGCGGAATCTTCTCACGAAATTTTAATCATCAACTTTCTGCTCCAAATGAAAATTTTTTTTGCACTCCGACCACCATAGAAACAAACGATCATCATAATACGAGGGATATTCGGAAAGTGTGTTGCGATCGGTCAAGAAATGGAAACCACTGTGAAAATCCAATAAAGCTTTGCACATATATGTATAGAAAATAGTTTTCCCGCCAAATATGAGATCCAGGTGAGAGATTTCGCCTTATGTTATGCAGCCCACATTATAGAACTGACATACGGTCGTTCGCAATCTGCAGGGGCAATGAAAATGATCCTGCCTCGTTTTCGATGGGAAGTGTTTGACCACCCGCACTACATCCCCTAATTGGCTCCTCCTGGGTCTCATCTCTCCTCACATTAACTAATGGCTATGAAGACAACATTTTCGCACAGCCATCGAGCTTAGATGAGCGTAGAGAATTGACGGGAAGAAGAAGCGGCCGCTTTCTATGACTTGTGTTTTGAGAAGTTGGTACAACCCTACGACAAATGTCTAAGTTGGGGTATAACGATATGTTTACGTAATGTGTGTATATAAATATACAGTTATAAATGTCCCCGTTCGTAGTCGCTAATTATAACAATATGTTTACTTTTGAACTGTAACATATAGCTATAATCAGCGGTGGAAATATATTTGTGAACGCCGACCGTGTGCGGCTGTTTGTTGTTGGATCGTCTGATCAGTCGGAAGTTCCATTGCTGGGGAGAGTAAATGCCTATTCAAAATATAATTATTTTTGGATAGCTCAACATGAATTTCCTAAGGGATCGTAGTTTATCATGCATTTACCAGTAGAATATGGCGCGGAGAAAATGTTTCGCCGCATACAACTTCCGTCCGATTTCGACGAAAGAATTCGTGACTCTGAACTCTCTATTTGGCAGAAACATAAAGAAAATTAAATAACTTCATGAAGGAGTGAGACATAGATTCTATGTTAAATAAATATTCCATATACCAACTCCATTTAATCTGAATTTGTGGCAATTAATAGATAAACTTACACTGCAATGAAAGATTTGACATGGATGCCGTTTCGACTGGCACTTCTCTTCTCGTAATAAAATTAATTCCTTTGACGTTTTCACATACACTTCGCACAATAAATCTACTGCTATGCAGTATTGCACTTTTAGTATTGCACTTTTACTTTACACTAAAATAATATTATATTTAACGATAATAATACGCCGGTAAGACATGCGCGTCCGACACAAGTTACGAGAGACAAGAGAAAAAATGAGTGACTGAGTAACTGTTCCTCTAGAATATCTCGTACATCAAAAGAATGTGTAAAAGTGTTCTTCTTCTGTTCGCCGCGGTTTTCAAAGTCAATAACTCACTGCATCTCTGACGGCGCTTCGACAATAAACAAGTTACGTCACAGGTCGTTCACCTTTTACATTCTCGCAACATTATTTGCTAACTGCAGCTGTTGCCGAGCGACTGCTCGATCAGTGAATGATTTAAAATGATAAGGCAATCACATAATGTTACTGGTTGTGATTGTGTAACACTTTAATCCAGACACGCCGTTAACAGAGGACGAAACTCTGAATAACTAAATATCAGTTCACATGATTGTAGGTTCCGGAGACATTTTTAACTAGTGGCTCTGTACTTACAAGAACTATATTATCAAGGGAGATGAGGTTTTCAGCCGCCCAAAGGCTTCGAAATAAATTAGTGGTGGGCTTTGGAGTTTGTGCTTGACTGAGACTCGAAACTGGATACTGCAATCCAGTAGAGGTGTTGTCTTGCTACAGGAATCTCAGTGCTGCTAAAGCGACTATGCCTCAAATGTTAGGATGAAGGCAGAATGGATATTTCTGTGAAGAAAAGACGATGCTTGTTTTCCAAGTTCTTGATCATTCATTCTATCTGCACATGGCACCAGCCTTATTCTGAGGGCGAAAACTTAACACTGTGCTGACTTTCAGAAGTAACAAAGCTTCAGAGTGCTGAACCCCAGTCTCTTTGCCAGCTTCTCTTCGGACCGACAGCTACAGAGAAACGACGCTGAATGCGCAGAATATGCTCTAGACACTTGTCACCCTGCTGATATACCTTAGGAATGTCGGTCGTGTGTAGGCTCCACTGTTTACAATCGGAGAGCATGTTAAGCCGCGATCTTGCAGTAATGACCACTCATCACAATCATTCTTCTACCGTCACCTTGAATGTTACCTCAAGGGTTCATCTCTAGCTGTAATATGTTAGGATGCCCACATAAATTCAAATGTGTTTTCCAGGAGTTGTTTAAGTTAATTTGATAGGTATATGTGCTGGTTGCTGGATTCATTGAGTACCGTCCGTGTATGTCAGTAGTTTATGTGGTCAGTGACGCTGTTCTCGGCTATGAATGAGTAATTTCTGCTTGACTCTATCTTATTGCTTAGTACTGATCAGAGTGATACCAATGAGAAGTTCCCTCAATTAACTGCTTTCACAGAAGTGGAGGAGGAATTCCAATTCGGCAGTATAAGAACATTTAGTGTTTGCTTCTATACCTATAGAGTGAAAAAGAAGGTGTGAACACGTATGATGTGATTTAACAAATGGATGAAATACGATGTAATGTTTTTATAATTTCTAGTTTTTATTTGCATGTAATTTTGATTTTACATATACGTATTGGTAGCGATACGTACTAGGTTTTTCTTTCTGTTTCATTTCCCTGGTCTACTCAATGGCCAAGGGAACTTTTGGTTGTAGCAAGTTTACTTTTAGAGAAATTATTGTTTCTTTTGTAGGATAATATGTAGCCGAGAAGTCTAAGTTTATTCATACGACCCGCACCAAAACTAGACCAATACCGTGAGTTCAATTTTATTTCAAATAAAGTGATACAGCCGTATTCGTAGACAAACGGGGAGAGAAAATGTTTTCCATTGTTCCAACAGCATCACGAGGCAGAGGCAACGGTCAGTAGGAAGGCACAGATCACTGCCGTGCATGAAAACGTTTCCATGTGGCTAAGTTCGTCGTTTCTCAAACGTAATCAGTAGTTGACAAATATACACATTTCTGGTTCAAAGAGAGGAAGGTTGCAGTAAAAGTGAATCAAGACCTCCAGAGTTGCGGTAGATTTGTATGAAATATGGCGTATAAATGTAGTACTCCGTGTGATGTAGTATTTTGAAGACAAGCAGATATAAAACAATTTTCGTAAAAGATTACTTTAAGTGGAAACATGCATTTGCCGTAATTTCCACTAATAATTGTGTTCAGATGAGGCGCTGGAGCCGTTTGTTCAGAAGAGATTGTGACTGGTTTCGACAAAAAGCAGACCACATCGCCAATGGCGTTTGGGTCTGCTTGGTGCAGTAAGCTGTGACAGAAGTACGACTGTCTTCGACGAGTAAAATACTGTAAATCGGGTGGGAAGTGACAATTTGTACTCTTAATAAATGTTCAATTTTTGTAGCATATAATTAATACAGCCGATGCAACGGTTAGATTGCTCCTCGATTTTCTCAGTGTGGTATTGTTATTCGTGGATCGTCCTCCGTTCGCGAATGAGTATGTAAAATGCGAGAAGGGCAGAGTACTGTGGGCGTATATGGTGCTCATGATGTGAATCAGTATCACGTTACGTTAAGAACAATTTAACGGGTGTATCTTGCAGATCTTTCCACAAGTTTCGTTCGTTCTTGGAAATTTGTTGAGTAGACGATCACTCCTCACTACTGACTCCCATAAACTTTGCTTGAATTCTGGTTGAGAACGAAAAATATTTTCATCAGGACGTGTGATTACCGTGTTCTGACTTAAGTGAAGGACATAGAGCCCCACCAAATATAGCCTGTCTTTACTAGACTAATTGCGTTCTTAGTGAAAGTCTTCCGCGGCACAACATTTGCTTTAAAATAGTGGAAGTGGCACCAGAACCATTGCAATGTCAAAGAACTCGTGGTGTGAAAGCTGAGGGAATGAGTTATAGAGACTGCTCATAGACACTCCCACAATCCTAGGTAAATTTAACCCAATGTGTTCTTGGGCGTGCCTTAAAGTACATTAGCAATTACAGCAGATAGTTCAGTTTCATATTGAAGTTCACAATTTAGTTTCCCACAGCATGCTGAGATCAATAGCTGTTACAACTCCTATAAAAAAATAATCTTGCTTTCGTTAATTTTAAAAGTTTTGGGTCACTTGATTGTAAATTACAGCCTTTAAAATTGAAATAGCAGCTCTATAGACACCTGTGCTATTCTGGGGATAAAATGAGTGTGTTCTTGGTACTTTCTAGTCATATGTTTGCCTTCGTTGAGCTTATTTGACAACTGACCATCACCGTTCTTCCATTACTTTTGGTGGAAGCTTAAATTCATCCTCGATATATTGGCCAAAATCATGTTTAAGACAAGAGGTACGCGAACACATCATCCAAAATTGTACTAAATGCACTCTCTAAAAATTATTTCGATCAGTTAATGCATGATGCCACACGAATTGTAAACGTTTGTTAAAAACACTTGATCTCTGAGCAACAAATAATTCTTAGCTGATAACGATTATTTAAAATAGTTTCACGAATTGTTGAGCAAAGGTTTCTCGTAACGAGGTTACATACTGCAACCCCGAATTAATCCAAAAGTAGATGAAAAATATATCCATTAAAAAAATCGGATAAAAATTCACTTTACGCTTCTTGACAGACAATCGGCATTCCTCCCGAACTACCAATTTAAGTTAGAAGAGCTGTGGTTTGAATTCAAAGTAATAGTATAGCTAGCAGTTGAGAGACTTACACCAAATAAATTAAGAAACGACGGAGCTGATCTCTCATGGCACACGAAACGGATCAGAACGGTGTTGCAGAAACGAAGAGAAAAACATTCCAGGTATAAACGAACGCAAAATCTCCAGGAAAAGCGTTCTTATACAGAAACTGTAAATTTAACGGAGACATGGATGCGAGATGTTTATGAAAGTCACCACAACGGAACTTCATCTCGAGACCAGCAAAAAATCCAAACAGATTCTGATCGTAGGTAAAGTATGCTAACTGCAAGACACGGTCAATACCTCCTCTGCGCGTTAGCAGTGTAAATAATGTCGACAACAGTTCTGCCAAAGGAGATTTACTAAATACAGCATCTGGGAATTCCTTCAACAGAGAAGACGAAGGAAATATTCCATAATTCTAAGCAAGAGCAGCTGCCACCATGTGTAACTTACAAGTAGATATCGCCCGAGTAGTGAAGCAACTTAAATCACGTAATAAAAGCCATACTTCTCGTCCAGACCGTATACCAGTTAGGTTCCTTTTACAGTATGCAATAGCTCCGTATCTAACTATCATGTTCAACCGCCCCTGGACGAACGATCCGTACTAAAAGACAGGAAAGTTGCGCAGGTCACACCAATATTCTAGAACGGTAGTAGGAGTAATCCACTAAATACAGGCTCATCTGATTAACGTTTATATGCAGCAGGATTCTAGAACATATATTGAGTTCGTAAATTATGAATTGCCTCGCACAGAACGGTCTATTGACTCATAGCCAATACGGATTTAGAATACATGGTTCTACTGAAATAGCTCTTCACAACCACTAAATGCTGAGTACTATTGACAATGGATTTTAAATTGATTCCGTATTTCTAGATTTCCAAATGTCTTTTGACACTCAACCACGTAAGCGGCTTTCAGTTAAATCGCGTGCTTTTTAACACCACTGTCACACACTGACTAAAACTGGGATTCTATGGTACGTATGAGCAGCAATAACAAACGATGGGTTCATTTGACCGCAAATTCCGTCGATTATATTCAGGTTTTTGTGTTCTGAATTCATTCACACACTCAGCAAGTTGAACCCAATACGCGCGTAGACAAGGGAGATGTTTGGTTGTCTTCGGGCAATTAACTGTTGCATATCACATAGTAAGAGACATTTAGTAATTGTAAAAATGTTTGACGTTTATAGTGAGGTTACTTCCAGACCTAAATGCGAACAGCAACGTACGTGCGTATTTCCTAGATTTTGTGTTGGTATGGCGGGCTAGATTACTGCACGAGTTGCTCAGTGCTATTCTGATATTCACTTATCGTAGTCCGGTTGCAAATTCGCATGTAAAATACAACAAAATTGGAGTACTCTTCATTAATATGGTGTTGATAGCGAGCGTACCGCCCATTTGGCAGCAGTCGGTCGCTTTACGTTCCATCTGTGACGGGCATCGCAGCTTACAATGAACTGCCGAGTGCTTGAGAGAGCCAAGTCTGAGCGAGCACGTGGGCCGGCGAGGCGCTGTGACAGAGTCTTTGGTGCCTCGAGGAATCTCAAGCCGCATCTCGCGGACCCAGTATTCGCCCTCCACTATGCAGAATGACACTACAAAGATTGATGTAGATAGAAACAGTAAAGATGCAGAGGAGCTGGCAGACTCCTTTTTAAGGAAACAGTATAACTGTAGTGACTGCAAAGAGGTGCGTTTCAAAAATTATTATGTTGTTCGAAATTTGGAGAACTATATGTCAGCAACGCATTATGCGATTGCAAAAAATAATAAGAGTTAGCTAGGTCTCTTAGTATTCCATAGAAGCCGTTAAGACCTGGAACATTTCCCGTGTCGTGGACTCGACTGTTTCTGTGAATATGCTCAGTGAGTCGAAATTGATAAAATTTAGCCGAGAGTCGTTAGGTGAAAATTGAACATTTTCCTCTCGCACCTTGAAGTTATTTCGTGGTGTTGGACATACTCAGTCAACTGAACTTGTGAATTATTGATAAGTGAGACAATGGGGATATGTGTTTCAGCCCTATCGTCTGTTTCGTAATATCTTCCTTCCTGTTGCTGTCTATTCGGACCATTACCTGTGCGTTCTCGTCATCTGCTGTGACAATTAAACCTTTGGTATCTAAATTTGATTTTTTTCTGTTTGAGACAATACCATTTTGCGTAAAAGGTAAATATAAATTTCAATATTCCCGGAAATGGATATTCAGTTTTGGAAACCAAATTTCAGTGACTTGTTTTCAGGTTAAAACATGGAGCGGAATAGCTAGGCCCGTCCACTATCCGATTCCTGATCCTTTGCTGTTTTCCACACATGGAATCCAGGAAACATATATTTCATTTACGGATATGATCATCTCAATAGCTATTTGTCTACAATAAAACAACGTAGGTAGACAACTTTATGTTCAGTCTGATATTTGTACCTCTCCTTCTCTGTACAAACAGCCATTCCGCATTATTTTTAAAACAAGGCGTAACGATTGACGCACAGCAATTAAAAGCAGATTCTTTGGATTCTGTTGCGGAACACAAGCTACGTTTATCATGATGTTCACTTACGTTACTATCTTAATTGGTGTCACACACCCTCAACAAGTAAAATAAGTTTGTACAAAACTAGTTGGGTACTTAATTACGGTGTTCCATGTGTCGTATCCACGAAAGACAGCCAAGTGTTGTAAAAATATTTAATGTTGCCTCGTAAGTTCGTTGGCTTTTCGTTACAGTGGGATCACAAAAAAAGCGTGCTAACACACTTCCCTGCACACAGCTACGGCAGAGAGGTTGCCAGTATGTCACCTCACATACTTAACACAAGGTCGAGCACAACATAATAAAAAACGCGGATCGATTTTGTAAACGAACTATTTATTTCATGCAGGATATATCACTATTGTCGACAATATATTGCCATTTCCCTGAAAATTTATAAATACCTTTTTTCCAGATTTTTGGTTTTTGAGGTTGATGACCTCTTAGAGGATTGGTCTGCAGTTCTCCAAGGAGGTGACGTATTTGTCACTGAGGGAATTCTGCTGTGAATGGAGTAGATCAGTGTCGGAAGAGGCAACGTCCAGCGAATAAGGTGGTTGAGCAACACATCCCAAAAGAAAAGGAATTCTCCTTTTGAAGGGGCACCATAGAGGTATGTGGTCTGCCTTAGTCGTGGTGAAAGATGACATCAACCCCCGAAATCCAAACGCTTCTCATCAACGGCTGCCTTGCGACAATCAAACTGCGACCAATATTTCTCCAAAGTGATTGTCTCATTCGGAAGTAGTTCATAATATAGGACGTCTTTGCAATCACGTCAGGCGCATAGCAGAATCTTTCCGACAAGCAACCCTGACTTAGAACCCGATAGTGGTGGCTGCCCTATCTTGTGCCACAATTTACTCTACCAGGCGTTATTGTGCATGATGCACTTCCCATCTTCGTTAAATACTGCGTCTCAATAAGAAGCCACAGATGCACACACTCTGAATCATATTCACTTCTCTCAGTTCGTTAGGAACCCATGCTTCATTAATAATTTACGAACGCAGTTTCTCCAAGTTCCTGGCAACAGTTGCACGAGCGATATGGGGCTCCGATGCCAACACCCGCGCTGGCATTTGTGGATTGTTCACTACCATATCATGAAGCAGTTCCAGATCTGCAAACGTTGACAGACCAGATCGCAGGTTGATCGATTAGGGCCAAGTTCGATCTCTAAGTCGACTAAACAAATTGTGACATGCTCGACCAATTAGTGCACCTTTCACGTACACAGTACAATTCTTCTGCCGGCACTGTGAGGCAGTTTTACCTTTACCATTGGTAAATATCATAAGATGTCAGAAACGTTCCTTCTTGCTTTCTGTAGCTTGTAAACACACGTTCACGTTATTCCATCCAAAGCGAGGCACAGAGACACACTGACATAGCCAATGGCGCGTCAGTCTGTAGAACTTTGCGTCGTGGGGGAGTTAAGGCAACTGCTTACCATGGGAGGCACCGCTGGTGCAAGGTTTGTAAATGGTAGGTGCGAGCAAAGCCAACGAACTTAGGAAAATGAATGTGTAGTAACAAATGGAGGATAACATTAGGTCTTACACGTCTTGTGGATGGGAAAGGAAAAGTCACAGGACAGCCAGAGGTCCTGCCAGGAGCCACCATATAGAGCGGCTGAGTATAATGATAACTCTTTAACCTATGAACACAGAGTGATACAAGAACATTGCTAGGAATAACTCCCAGTGTTTTCTGTACACATACTGACAATGAAATTAAGAACAGAATTTCCTAGCTAGTTAGAGATAGTATGTTTAGAGATATGAAGAGGAATACATCACGAAACGTGCTTAGGACGCAATTTTTAACCATATTAGGAGAATCACTTCTCTTCCTGAACCCAGTCTCTGGGAAACTACTGAAGAGCAGTGCACAACTAGAGGAAACAAGGTGGCGAGAGTCCTCCGAGTTCACCTCATCTCAGGGGCAGGCGGCGGCCGAAGGACAAAGCAGAACCCAATTTGGAGGCAGGATTCTGTAAGCAGTGAATTCGGCGGAGTTATACTGAGAGAAGCGTGAGGGTAGCCTTGGAGGGATTGGCAGAAGTAGCTACAGGAGTACCAACGCAGTTATTAAAATCATAGACAGATATCTCTGGACTCTGTGTGTCTTGGAGAGAGTGTGTCCTCAGTTACTATAGGCCGTCTCACTTCCAGCAGACCCAACAGTGCTAGCCAGTCATCGCCTCTGTACTAAGAATTGGCTTCATCTGGGGTCAACTGGTTCAAAGGAAGCAGAGCAAGAACATAAACTGTTTTCTGAATACGTTTATAGGTAGCAAACACTTCTAGCTGAGGTTAGGCCAAGTAAGTTCCCAGTATTTATCTTTCGTAGTGAGGGATATAACACTGTAGCACTCACTTATCGTAGGCCAACCAGCTGATTCCCTTCTCACGGACCCTGTCGCCTGATCTCAGGTAATGCTCACGTTTCGGACACGACACGTGGTCCCCCGTATTTCCCTTAAACCAAGGAGAAATGACATCAGAAGGAGTGCAGCGTCAGATGAAGCACTGCAATGAAGGACGAGCACGTGGCTTTGGCAGATCGCTGTGTTACTGAGCTGCAGCCCCTTCCACCTTCCCAGATGAACACAGGCCACTGTTTTCTTCGGCATGCCTGATGTGCTGATTGTTAAGTTTCCAACACTTGCAGAGCCCGATAGCTATTAACTCAGGTTGTTTGAACACATTCACAGATTTGTTTAAATTGATGCTAATCAGCCTGCCACACCATTATGAAACAACAGTGTCTACAATTTCACTACTATGGGATAAAGTACAGCTGATTTTTCTTATTTTCAAAGCAAATTACGGCTCAAATGAGAATTTTTTACCGCTAGTCACTCATTCTCTCATTGTTCTATAAGTCCTCCTTATACAAGATATCAGCTTCCTAATTTCCCTGGAGTAACATTTGGCCCGATTCTCTACAGAATCATACTTCATTATCTTTATGTTCCAGCATTCGAAGTGTGTCACGCATGTTTTCGACCTCATTGTTTGGCTGAATGATCTGTAGAGCACTTAAAGTGTTTAAGCAGAAGGGAACGTTGACTGCACCTAATGTGCTGCACTAAACGTATAGTTCTGCCGAACTTTTGCCAGAGAGTGTAAGTGTGTCTGGAAGTTAAATCGTAACTGTTCGGACAGGGGAAAACACTAAACAGTGCACAGTATTGCGCTGATCATACAAACTAGTGTTACTAAGTGTTATATTTCAGTATCCATCAGTCTGACAGATAAGCATACCAGAGGTAAAATATCACCCATACAGATCTCTGGGCAGGGATTACTCAGGAGGACGTCGTCATAAAAACAATCAAAACTGGGATTCTATAGATTGGACCATGCAATGTCAGACCACTGAATCTGTTAGATTACAAAATTGAAAACGGGATATGGATAGACTTGTAACACCATAATTAATACTATAAATATTTTTTACTGATTAATTCTGTTCAATGTCAAGTATGTATGTTTCACTATGTAATGTCTCTGACCTGTTGTAGTGAAGTGGAAAGTTGTGTAAAATTTTTTCTCTTTACTATTTAAATTCTTTGTATTAAACGGAGGAAAATTATATAATTATGTGGCTATTGTTTCGACATGTTAATGTATTTAAATATTAAGATTTTAAGAAGATGTTTGTTTACAACTATGTACAAGATGGTTCATACCTAGGGACTTCCAATGCATAAAATGAAAAGCAACAGTACTTCACATTTGTAACGGAATTGAGTTGGAGCCCGCCAAAATGTGGTTGGCGCGGGCTGAAAGAGGGATTCTGGGCGCCAATTGCGAGAGCACAGTCAGTTGGCAGCTATCTACTGGACAGTTTGGTCTGAGCAGCAACAGAGTGAGCTGCACAGGTGCAGGTTGAGCCTTCCAGTAACTGGATGTAATATGGAAAGGCCTCAGATATGTGTACGGCTGAGAAATGGTGCTATATTAATGGAAAAGTCTCTAATGCTGGAAATGTCGTCACCGAGAAGATAATAGAACCAATTACATCCAGAGGAGAGACCAGTAGCCATTATGTACTCGTCACCGATATTGCGCAATAACTTCGGCAGTTATAAGTGTTGTTTGATAATCAGGCAAATTGTGTGAAACTTGTGTCCGATCCTTCATTAGGTTCATCTCATAATATCTCTTAGGATCCACTCCACATAAATACTGACGGCGGAGTATCCTGTGTGTTAAAATTTAATGAAAATAAATGGTTAATTATTTGCACAGTCCTGAATGCAACAAGAGACATAGAAATACTGTGCGTTTCATTGAAATCAAGGGAGCTAGCTTGTATTACATTTGTGAAAACCTCCATAATGTTCGATTTGTTTTAATTCAAAGTATTTGTGCTTCAAAGATTAACTGCATTTAATTATGTCAGTGAAAATTACTGGTTGTGCTAATGATAAAAGGAAGCACGTTATTATGAAGTTGGTTAGAGTAAAATGCATTTAAAGTCACGCTTAAGAAACTGTATGAAAAATTACTGGCATTAACTGTTTTAAAAGTCCTGCAAAGAGAGTGAAATTTGAAAAAAAGTATAATACCAAAATTTGCACCTTACAAATTGTCTCAGAAAGTGTGTTCAGTTTGCTTTATGGTAATGAACAGTTTAAGAGTCCCCAATTTAGAGTTGCTTAAAATGAATAAACCTACTTGAGTAACGAATATATTAATTGCAGTTGAAGTAAATTTTGAGTTTTAAGTGCTTTGTGTAGTAAAAATTGGAAAGACAGTTTGAGGGCCCCACCTCAGTCTTTGCTTATAAAAGATAAAGTTACGGTAATTGCTTTTATTCATAAAAATAGACACATGATTGCTTCATAGTGAGTGTGAAAATCCTATTGCCAGTGACTTTTAATTACATTTGTACTATATGAAAAGTAACTATTGAAACAGGTCTATGTCCATGTCCATTTTTGCTTTAGTAGGGTCTTTTACATCATTTGATGGTGAGGTAATTAATATATGACAAAATATTACTTTTGGGAAGAGATAAAGTGTCAGTTGTTGCTGTGAGATCTTGCACATACTACTTATGACTGCTAGTATTCATTGTATCACTTACCTTATGATAGTAGAGTTTCAATGCACTTCTCTAGGAAAGAAGTAATGGTAGCTTTCCCTTACCAAAATTCACTACAGATTCTTTAAAAGAAATGTTTCACGTTACTATGCGTAATTAGCGTGGCAACAGTACAAATCCTCCCTGAGGGTAATATTTACTGCATCGTAATAACATATTTGGTAATACACATTTATTTTTGATATAATATACGATGCAGTATAGTTTTATAGACTGCAGCTATGTGTAGTGGTAATTCGTGAAATTCGGTGGCCAGAGGAGCATGACATCTGGCAGCTGAATACTGAATTATAAATGGGGTGGTAGGTTTAATAATGAATAGGAAGATAGTAATATGGGCAAGCTACCATGAACAGAATAGTGTACCGTTTATCATAGCAAGACAGACGTTAAGGCAGCACCTACCACAGTAGTACCTGTTCATATGGCATATAGTTCCAAATTCTTTGGATGATTAAATTATGCTTTGTCTGAAAGTGTACCAGGTGATCACCTCTTCCATTATCTCCCCCCCCCCCCCCCAAAGTCCATATTCACTTACTATTTTTCTTCCTCTTAGTTTTCCCACTGTCGAACTACATTGCTACACCACATTAAAATTTCCGTCTCTCTTAACTATCTGAATAATTTATTTTATATCATTCTCTTCGTGAGGTCGACATCATTCAAAAAACCTCAATAGTGATAAAATTTGTGTGTAAGGTCATAGCTTTCGATCTGTGTGACTTTCACTGCAGTATAAACATGATGAGTAATTTTAAGACAGTGTCTGTGCAATGTAAAGGAATTTTATGGTTTTTAATTATTTTTGGATAGTGTCGACCTGATTGGAGCTGTGAGTCATAAACATGCAGTGTGCTCTTGTTGTAGGTCACATGAGTTACTTTATGGCTCGAGACATCTAGCAAATGTAATCTCATGCCATTAAATTGGTTGTTTTTTGGACTTTGTTTTACTCATTAATTAGAATGCTTTGATTTAATACTGCTCCATACCATGATTGGTTTACAATGTGAGGTCATTTAGCAACTCCATTTAGGCTCACAAATATAGCTTCCTTTTGCACCGGTATATTCCTTAAGTGCCAGGCTTTTGCTTTGTAGTTTGTTTAGTTGTCACACATCCACACTACATTTAATTTGATCCATCATGACACTACCTTCTCCAATATAGCTTTCTGTGTGTTAATTCCTACTTGAACAGGTTTAGTCATTATATTAATCAGACGACATTTTAAAATCATAACAATACACAGTCAACTGAGATTTTCGGAAGACTCTCCGTGGTTTATGTAATGTTTGGGCTTCCTCGTTGGTTCCACTCTAGTATTTGTACCTGGATTAACTCCTCAATTTGAGGAGAACTCAAACGCAGTTCGTGAGAAATAAATGCATCAGTGTAAATTTTGCGGGAAAGCCGTTATAAATCTGTGTTGAACGATGTCAGAGTCGTACGATTTCCTGTTTAAATTCTATGTTATCGACTGTACTGGGTCAGGAAAGTCGTTTTTATTGCACCAGTTCATATAATGTAAATTTTAGGGTGAAAGTAGTCACATAATCTGTGTTGAGTGGGATCAAAACTAGTGAATGTTGGAGGAAAATTTGTGAAGCTATAAAGATGGGACACGTGCACAGTGCAGATATTTTTAGCTAGGGGGAAAGGAATAGGGACACTGTGGAACAAAAATTGAACTTGCAACGAGTTGGGATGCATTGGAAATTCTCCACCTACAAGAAGTTGGTGGTAGTAGCAAGTTGTTTTGAGCAAATTGTGTTTATGAAAGCGAAATGTACAGAGCACGAAGGATGTGCATTTTTAATCAATAGAAGTGAGTGTAATATAATAGGACCAACTTTCCATCTGCCAGCATCAATTTCAGGAGTCACACAATTGAATGTTACGCCGCCGCAGCTGTACTGGCAAGAAACCACTTTTAGAGTATTTCCAAGGTTGAATCTGATGTTGTTAAGTCAAACTCTGGAGCAAAGTCTGTTGAGATCCGTAAACCAGTTCAATTTAGAACAATAGGGGCGCATATCAGCTGAACAGCTTGTTCAACGTGTTGGCCAGTATAGGGAAAGGCAGCGGCAAATAACGATCATTTTTCTCACCTCTGTGCCAAGTGTCATCGGAACCTTAACTTCGTTATGTGTTGTTTTCTTTCTGATCAGGCGTAGAGCTAATTCCAAAAGGGAACCAAGGATAGGCCAAGTCTCAGTGGATTGGATACCGAGGGCGTGAGACGAGTAGGTAAGGGCGTGATCGAGCAGTGGTCGTCCAGTAAGGAATTTTTACGTTTTGGTTCATGTTACGGTTTTAAGAGAGCACTAGACCTCGATTATGTTTGATAACAGTAAGTAAGTCTGTCATAGGTGCCGACCCAAACAAGTTAAGAGCTAGTCAAGGGTCGACCTGGGGACCAGCTTCAAAAAATGTTCAGATCTGTGTGAAATCTTATGGGACTTAACTGCTAAGGTCATCAGTCCCTAAGCATACACACTACTTAATCTAAATTATCCTAAGGACAAACACACACACCCATGCCCGAGAGAGGACTCGAATCGTCACTGGGATCAGCCACACAGTCCATGACTGCAGCACCTCAGACCGCCTGGCTAATCCCGCGCAGGGACCAGGTCTTTCCGAAGAGGGGAATAATGTAGCGGCACCACCGTTTAGGATAGGGACAGTTAGTTTTATTCAATATTCTGAGCACTAGTTACAGCCAGGTGTAGGCTGGATTGGAGTAAGATACGCTGACCAGCGGTTGCGAAGTGGAATGGAGGCCACAGGGCCATCGAACAGCTGAAAAGAGTAAACGCAATGGTTCGCATGGCGCAAGCTATAGGCAGAAGTGGATCACTGGATGCAACAGGGGTGAGGGGAGTAAGAGACTCGGAGTGATGCGTTGGCGAAACAGAGGCGCGCAGCCGAGTGTAAATAGGTGTTGTTTTCTAACGAGGATTCATTCAAGTGTGGCAGCTCTCCTGGGCAGCAGGCCATGTCACTCCGCCGGGCTACACGCAGCAACAGATGAGGCGGGAGGTCGTTCCAGCTGTATTCCCATCTACGCCAGCCAAGGAAGAAGCAGCAGTAGGTTCGGCCTACGGCTCCCGATGGAGCAGCGCGGAGTCAACGGGGAGTGTGGCCGCTGAGTCGGCTGCTAGCGCAACCATCCGGACGTAATCGGAACCCTGCAGCTGGCGTACAAAGCCGGCACGACACAGCGTTACGTTGCACAGGTCGCTGGGGCAGTGTCCTCAGCATTGCGGAGGCAGTTACGCGGACAGAGGTCAACAAAGCACTGTAGTGGATACGAATAAATCATTGGAAAAACTCGGCCGAGTTTTAATACGGCACTTCTTGGCACCCATCCACTACATACTGTCAGAAAGCTTTACTGAAAATATTTGTATGGAATCTAGTCGCTATGGAAGTGAAACCTGTATGATGAACAGTATCGACAAATAAGGAATGAAAATTTTAGAAATGTGGAGCTGCAGAAGAATTCTGATGATTGGATGTTTAGCCCTCGCTACTGATGTGGAAGTACAGAGGAGAGCTAGGGAGAAAAGAAATTAGTGGCACAACCTGACTATTACAAGTGATCGGTTAATAATACACAATCTGGGTCATCACAGGAATTCCAATATATAATTTGGGAGTAGAGTAAGAGATGAAATTCGTGGATGGAGATCAAGTGAAGATTACAGTACAGATACACTGAATGATGTAATTTGCAGTAGTTATTCGGATTATTTGCAGATAAAAAGGCTTACGAACAACAGAGTAGCATCAAGAGCTGCGTCAAACTTTTCTTCGGAGTGAAGAGCACGACAACAACAAAGGAGATCAGTATCCAGAATGATTTTCTGTCAAGTATGGACAGCATGAAATGAGGTACAGACAAAGATAACGCATTGGTGACGGACTGTGTATCGTGCACGAGTAGGTCTGTTGGTAGAGCACTTGTTCATGAAACCAAAGATCTCACGTTGGAGTCCAGTTTGGCATACAGGTGAAATATGGCATGAAGTTTGAAGATAAGTATCATGCGAAAGATAAAATTTTACTGTCCTGGTTTCATCTGGACAGTGTGATCAAACATTCGTTTCGTAATACACTTAAACAGCTTCCCTCTGTCACAACTGTGTTGCTTACTCTTAATATGAAAGGAAATTAGAGACCAGAATTATAATTTTATAGAGCCTACTTTCATGATGGGTACTGTTGCGCTTTCCTATTTTTTACAGATGGATGGTACAGAAGATATTTGGGAAGTCTCAACGAACCTTAAATGTAATAGTTTGGGATTTGTATTCGGTTACACATACCATAGCAAGTCTACTCCCCACACAAATACCAGATACTATCTATTGTGAAAGTCACGGAACAACTACACTTATAATGTTCTGTGGAGTATCACACTTCAACATATATTTAAAGTACAGAGCCTGTAGATGAACAGCTGTGCATGTTAAGATGGGGCAGCATCCAAGGTTATGAGTATAGTAGTCACTAATTCATTTACTAGCAGTTACTTTTAAACGCAGTAGGAATCATATGTATGCATTGAATTTTGATATGGCAGAGTGGCAGATATGTTAAATAAAACTGACATGCCGAATATGTATCAAGAGTCTGGTATCACTGCATTCACATCGATTGTACAATAGATGCTCGTGTGCTATATAATAATTAATAATTCCAACTTTTTGTGTGTTGCAAAGCTATAGGACCATATCAAAGGACAACAATTATGACGCTATTAGCGTACTTCATTCTGATAAAATTTTTACTATTGTACAAGAGTCAGTCAAAAAGGAATGTGTCCTTGTTTTCCTGTTTTAATTAGTTAGAGAAGATAATACATAGGTTATAAAGCGCAATATTAACGATTAATTTAACATTTTGCGGTAAAATTTCTATCCATTTTGATTGTTTGGTTCCCCAGAATGTTGAAATTCATGGTCCTGATCGTGAAGCAAGCAATGATGCAAGGATGTTTTCACTACGTCATCTTCAAAGTGAATCCCGCGTTGTCTTTAGCGGTGAAAACAAATGGAATTATGATGCTCATCCAAAAGAAGAATATCCTCCATAGCTTTCGTTGGGCGAACTCGCTGAAGATCTATAATATAATTGTGGGTGGTGAAGTTTCGGTCTGAATTTATTGTGCATCCGTGCTCCAGAAATCGATTATAATCACACACTCTGCATTTCAGATTACTGCAATCGTAACATCCCTGCCGATAGCATAGTGTTCAACTTTCTCTGCTTCAATGAGTTTCTGTGATGTTATTTCGTTTATTGCTTCTTTCATTGTGATTAATAACACGAAACCAAGTTTCGGCTATGAACATTTTTTTTCCCAGAAGCTCCTCTCCCTGCTAACGGAAGCGCTGTACCATTTGGGACTCATTTCTTTTCCTTGCCTCTTTATTGTTGTCGGTTAAACCTCTTGGTAATCAATCTGTACAAACATATGAGTGTCCTAGTTGTTGAGTAATCGTCATCATGCTGACTTTACTGAGTGAGTTGAAGTGAAACGAATCATCTGCAGTCTCCCAGCCTTCACCTCCAGCGAGGAATGAACATTTTAACATTCATGATATCCTCTGTTGCATCACCGCACACAGTTTCGAGTTTGGGCGTTTCGCATTCTGCATTCAAAACCTCTGTGGCAGAACGCTGCCTAGTACGAACGTCGATGATGACCACTTTGCAATCGTCTACACTGTAGACATCTGCTGACGAAGGAAGTTACTATTGCAGTGGTTTGGAGAAAAAAATTGAGTAAGGGCGCAACATTAATTAGTTCACTACCAAGACTGTATTTAAAGAGGACAATGTAGGTAACAATCATTCTGAAATGACCTTCTTTCATAATAAAAAAGAAACACTAACAATTTATATCTCGCTGATAAACGATAAAAAATTCTACTTCTCTTATATAAATAAAAACACAATATTATTGTAATCACATTTTGTGGTTCAGAATATCACCGTCGTCAGTGCACATGAAATATGAATAATAACGTCCTGCCGACCATTCTAAAATCTGTAATGTCAGCAGACGGTGACTTGCTTATGGTGAAACTGCAGAGCATTTTACTTTACGCACGCATCTTCTACCACATCTCACAGATAGAGCATCACATAAGATGACCAACAATGGAGCTTTTTGTGTTGTGCCAGATAGTAGCGTTATATGATAGCATAACACATGCAAAGTACTAATTTCAACTGGTTTTTTATATTACTAAAATAACCATCAGTTGCGGAAGGTGCCCATTTATTCAAGCTTTGTGGTTTTACGTAGGTGTATTGCTATATGCACGAGCAGATGATGGGTCTAACCATTCAGCCGATTGTGTATTTTTAAAAATTTGTTTCTGTCTACTTTAAGATGTGTTATGTTTGGTTCATATGCAGTGCAATAGCTTGCAAACATGCGAGGCGATTTTTTTAAAGAGACAGAACTGTAGGCAAGTTTTTCGGAGCATTTGACGGATACTAACTGCCAATCTTATGCCTGACGTTTTCCACTAACGTAAAGGCCCCGTCTTTCGGTTCCGACCAGAGGACTCGAAACCTAGTGTGTATGTTCGGTCGGTGGGTTTTCGTGATTTATCCAGGATGCCAGGACTGTGCTGCATGATCAACAGACCAGAAATAACAAGCGACGTATTTATGTGGTAGCTACTATGTGTCGCATAAAGTACTGCGTAAAGTGCAGTACTTGTACGTATTTTTTCTTACGGTGAATTTTTGTATTTTGGAATTATTTATGTAGTCGAGGCGAAGTTAGTATGCAGACAAGAGGAAGAAATTTAGGGCAGCCACCGGCAATTTATACGCTATGCATTCCTATATTTCTCAAAAGCAGTATCGGTCAGTAGATTGGCAAATCTCAACACACTACCACATGGGTCTTACTCAGAAACGTCTAACTCTTTTGAGATTATTGAAATTTCCATATGTCGGGAAGGCGGTGCTCTTGATCTTTTGTAAAGTAGAGTAACTTCAAATACTGGTAAAATAATGGCCGTAACACAGTTAGTGGTGATACAGTAATGAACATAGTGCAAACCATTTTTATAGGCTCTCTCGCCAGTGAGTTTGTTTGTATAAGGAATGATCAACAACTGCGTTTGGGGGCTTTTCCATTTGAGTGTTTATGGAATGTAGCGGGACGTCAGTACAGATCTGTAAACACTAACATGTAGGCTAGGAATTTGTATGGGATTCTTGTCTTTCCGATGTGCACGCAATAAGTGCAAAGACTGAATTATGTCGACGTTATTACCAAATAGATCCGAACAGAATGTGGTGTTATGCTTTTCTTAGCTGCCGAAGCAAACACTGGCAGACACCCTTCGTAGAATGAACACCATTTCTTCCGTCGTCCCCTCGCCCTAAAAAGTCCAAAGGTCAAAAATTAGTGTTTTTTGATTACCGGTGTCCATTGCTTGATGATTTCAGTGACGCTTGTGTTTTAACCAGTAAAGAACGGTAATGCGCAACACTGTAGAAATTACGGCGCGTTACTAATGCGAAATATCCCGGAAATCTTCGGGAAGGATTGCTGTAGCTATATGATGACACAAATCTAAATATCGCAAGTGTCGTAACGAATAACTATTTACGTCAACTCAAGTGGGTGATACACGAACACCCACCCCATAAGATTATCATGGTTTTCGTCTCGAAAAAAGGAACTTGGAGGATGTACGGTTTCTGTCGAATGATACCTTATTTTGCGTGCGACTTCTTTTTCTCTTTTGGAGCCATTCAACATGGAAATATTTTCTTCATTATACTATATTTTGTTCTAAGTCTATTTCATTCCAAAGAAAGTGAGTGTGCCTTGTAGAGTGTGGACCTAACTGATGCTTGTTTGTGTGTGGTGAGTTGGCATGAAGAATTGTCTGTTTTATTCTGTGTTTGTGACTTTAACAGCAGTGAAATTTATGCGTCTCCTGTCCTCATTATAAATTATAATTTTCATACTTGTATGTAAAATGTTTCTTTGTGTATGCATCTCTTCAATCTCCTCTCTTGTGCCACTCTGCAGTAGCAAGACCCTCTTTCTTCAGGTAAACTTTCCCATTAATAGTGAGCTAATTATGTGACAATATTACTTGCATAATGTCGGTAACTTCTAATATTTCATATTCAGATACCTTTTTATGTTTCACTAAGTTTCGAGAAAGATGGCGAAATGGCTGAGTATTTTTTCTTTTTCATGATATACGTTCCTCCAAAAGTGCCTACCATTATTGGAGTTGGTAGGTTTTCACTTCCTGCATTTAGATCTCCAGTAAAAAAATCTAATATTCATTCAGACTGTTTAATATCACCTGTAATAGTTTGACAAAGTCCTTGGAGCAGTTAATATTCCCTTCATGCTATTCGTTAGCTGCTATTACTCTTTGGATTGCTACTGTATCATTAAGTCCTAATAGAACAATGCACAGGCTCGAAATCATTCATATAGCATAATACATCATCAAGCTACCTAGGGTAGAAGCTTATTCATACAATACAGCCCATAGATAGGAACGTTTGCTTTTCAGCGAGATTATGCGACATGTACGTTGCTTTTGGAGGTCGTTAGTTGTTATCTTTATAAATTTCGAAATTAAACGATGGATAATGATATGAATAATAGTAAATAAAAGCTTTCATAGGATCCTGGGAGACCGTTTTCAATTAAGTAATGTCAGTAAACGTTAATTTATTGATATAGTAAATGTACATCACTTCACTCTCCGCACACACTCGTTCGTACACTTCAAAATTCTTCACAAATAGAGCATAATGTGAGACGACAAAAAAAAAAAACTGATCCTTTTTTGACAGTGGTACATATTAGCGTTACGCGTTAGCTTCACAGTTGTAAGGTAGTAATTTAAAACGAGTTTTTGAAATTACTAAAGTAACCATGAGTAACGGAAGCTGCTTGTTCATTTGAACCTTGTGATTTTATGAAGATGCATTACTATTTGCTCGAGCAAATGAAGAGTCTTACCATACAGTTGATTGTGTAATGTTACCACATCGGTGTCTCTCTTTTTGATGTTGTGTTAAGTTAGGTCCGTATGCTGTGCACTAGCTCGGCCACACTCAAGCCGATTTCTGTGTGGAGCCACAATGGCAGGCTAGTTTTGCAGAGATTTCTGACAGATAAGACCTGCCGATGTCAGTCCAATCGTTTTCCACTAATGTGCTGGCCCCTTCGTTCGGGTATGAACTCTCACATCTGTCCAGTGGCGGGCAACTGTCGTGGGTGTGTTAAATCGTTGGATTATCTCGATTTATCCGCTGCCTCAGGAAAGCGCTGCAGCCTCGGTGGCCAATGAGATCGCAAATGACGTACGTCTCTGGCTGAAACTGTGTCTCGCGGGAAGTAAAGTATACAGTTCACCGCATTTAGGCATTAATTTCTTGGGTTGAAGTTTTGGATTTTAGAACTCGTTTATACCTTCGAGAGGAAGTTAGTACTGACGGCACTAGAAGGAAATTCAGGGTAGTCGTCGGCAGTTTATACGCTATACGCACGTATATTTCTCAAAAGTAATGTCGGTCAACTGATTGCTGAAATTAAACACGTTGACATATAGGTCTGATTCAAAATAGTGAGAAATCGTCTCTGAAGCCTGGAACATCGATATGAATGGAACATGACGTTCTTGAGCCTTGGGAAAGTCCAGGAACCCCAAACAATTGTAAAACAATAGTTTATAACGTAGTTAGGGGTGATACAATAATGATCATAGTAAAAGAAACTTTCTATTGTCACTCCCAAGGGGTTGATTTATATAAGGGATGATGAAAAAAGTCCGCCTGAGCGTGTTTCCATTTGATCATATATGGAATGTAGCGGGACAGCCATGGGGGTATATAAGCACTAACAATAGACAGGATATTTGTGTGCCATTCGTGTCGTTCCGACGTACATGCGGTAAATTCAAAGATGTGCGTCATTTCGATGTTATTACCAAACGCATAGAAACAGAGCCAATGTGCTGTTATTCTTTCCTGGGCCGCCGAAGGGCGAACACTGGTAGACCTCCTTCGGAGAATGAACAACACTGCACACATCGTCCGCTGCTTCCAAGAAGTTCAAGTGTCGGCCATTAGCTGTTCTTTGATTACTGGGCCCATTGCTTGATGATTTAACTGAACCTGGTGTCTTCATCACTGGACAAACGTGTTGCAAAGCAATGGACGAATTAAGACTTACTATTAAGCAGAAAGGTCCGAGAAAACAGCACCAATTTGTGCTGTTGGATAATAATAACCCAAATCCGAATATTGCAAAAGACGTAACGCAGAATTTCGTCAGCTCAAGTGAAGACATATGAAAACCCTCCCCATGCGATTATCACGCTTTCGCCCCTTTCCTGAAAACGGCTCATCGTACAAATCCACTCTTGGTGGGGCCGCTGGTATTGAGAACTGCAAGTCGGCAACAGGTCTTTCCAGAATTCATGGGATATTCCGAGTCAATCGCAAAGATAGAATCTTGTGTGGGCATTTAATGGCAGATTTTCATAAGTTCTTCCCTAAGAAGTCTCTCTTGTCTGCTTAGTTACATCGTTAAATATTAAAACATGGAGTAGCTATTGTTTGTTATATTCGAAGGAGGTAAGTGATGCTTTACTTTTGTGTATTTTGATAGTGAACTACATGTTCCCTCAGTAGCGGTTGACCATGCCAATAGTTTATTGTTGATCCAAATTAGGTGATAAGTTTGATTTATTAGAAATTAGGTTAGTGTGGGTTGTCAAGTGTGCCCCATTTGCTCCGTGTTTGTCTGGCCTGAATTGGCGGTATTTTCATCCTATGCTGTTGATTTTAATAGCCTAATCCGTGTACCTGCGCTGGCAGCCACTTCCGTGGACTACTGTCTGTGCCTGAACTCTCCGTTCGACCGTCCTCGCCCTGGCCTGAGTATTTCTGGAACCATGGCGGTCGTGACAGTCTGGCAGTTAGTGTGATCAGTAACATTACAAATAAATCAAAACAAATAAATCGTCATAAGGTCTCAGTATACATCTGTGTATTGTTTGGCATACTGATACCTAATTATCAGGTTTTTGTACGCAACTTACGATGTAAACGCTATAGAATCCGTAACGACCGAACGTTGATGTTCTTCTGTACTAGCGCAATAATTTGCCCTCAAACAACCTTCGAGGGAAGCGTGTCGATGACGAGACAGACGTTTGAAGCTAATCACTATATTTTGAGACCATTAACGCAATAAACTATCCTCAAGTAAATTTCAGAATCAAAAATTCAACATTTGTGAATTGTTTTTATACAGGATGCAATTCGTACTGTACAGTAGGGATAAGCAATGATTTATAACTTTTCTTTAAATATTAGAGAAGGAAATACTCAAGTTTCTGAACTACCTAATTAAACGTCACCTTTATATCCTAATGACCTATTGTGCTTCAGGAATCGGCGAGTGTACACAACTGACCAACGTGTGCCGAGACGCCCTTTGCAAGTGTAGGTCTAGAATTTTGTCACAGATCGTGTCCTAGAAAACTAGGACAGCAATCCGTTACTGAATACTACCAGAAAATTGTGGAGCCTGGGTTGAGGTAACAGATATTTATTTAAGCGGTGACTAGTTTCAGGCGAAGCACACTTTCAAACAACCGTGTCAAAAAGGAATGTGACAGCCACATTATAGCTGCTAATAAAACCATTGAACATCGATAGCTATCCATCTTCTATGGTTTCATCAACTGCTATTATGTGTTTGTCACAGTCTTAGTTTTACATGATGGTTTGAAAATGGGCTTCACCCGAAACTTGTCGCCTTTATTAAATATCGTTTATCACAACCCAGGCTATAATTTTCTAGTAATAAGAATGCTAGAATTTTTTGTTTAATTAATGATATTTGCATTAGGTTTAAGGTTTAACTTCCACAAATAATTTACGGAAGAATCCGTAATTTTGTACTAAGTTTTTATTTTTGCACCTTCTGTACAAACATTTGAAACATCGAGTCTGTGTTTGTCAACATAGGCTGGATGATTCACATATTCGTACATAACGTATTTGTCAGAAAAGTAATTCATCTGGAGAGGCTCTTCAAGCTCATATAATTCAGTGTTTTCTCACAGTTATATTACCCATCCTTCTTTCTCATCCGGGCTTTGGACCGGCAATGGCGAAGTTAATAATATATTTTTTTTAATTTTTGTAACGATTTGTATTATTTTTATTTTTAAGTAATTTTCTTTTTACAGAAGTAGGGGCTTCATTTCATCTTCCAGCTGTAACAACTTGGCTAAAGGTTCTTCTTTGTGTGGTATGTTCAAAACGTGGGTCAGCGCACAAAGGTAAATTGCATGTTTCGCAGCCATATTTCGTTTCTCGACGCATATTCTGTTTCGAGCAGACTACACACCTACACCATAATCCGCGTTTCTTGGACTGGCACTTGGAATGACATGTGGAAAGTGCCCTCCAGTAAAGCGAAGAGAATTCTCGTCACCAGCGCATCTACCTTTCCTATCTCTTCTCCGTTTCCACAAGTTCTCGTGCCAGACATAAATGAAAATCTGCTAATGATATTTTGCTCCCTGTCACCAATATGTAAAGAGTGTGAGCATTCAAAACACAAAGGTCCACAACATAAAAAAACTTTTTATACTGTTTAACAGATTTACACACAAATGCAACAGGGCTTAATAGCATATCGGAGTGGTCTACTGCTCCCATATTTGCATTGTAATTAACAACACATTGCGGCTTCATTACTTTTTCGCCAGTCGTCCTGTTGGTCCTTCCTGTGTCACGCATTTCTGTAGTGTTGCAGGTAGTCAGCATGAAAACTTCTCTCTTGTCGCACCACTTGATAGCAAGCATTGCGTCATTTGACATAAACTCAGCTTCTCCACGTTTCAGTTTCTTTGCTAGCTTCGGAAAGTTGCGCCTGTTCCTATGTATAGTACCGCATGCCGCTATTATCTGGTTCTGAAGCCAGAGGGACAAGGCTGGACTTGTATACCAATTGTCGACATACAGGGCATGTCCACATTCAAGGTATGCCTTCATTAGTATTGCCACAATATCACCAGACTTCCCCAGATTATGTACTTCAGTTTCTGTTGTTGTGCCTGTGTATACAATAAAATCCAAGACGTATCCATTTTTACAGTCGCACAACACAAACGTTTTGATTCCAGACCTACCTCATTTCGAAGTAATGAATTGTTCAAAAGATAAGCGACTTTTGAACAATAATAGGCTTTCATCAACAGAGTTTTCTGTATGGATTAAATGCACTGCGGAGCTCTACACGAACTGTATCAATTATTTTCCTAATTTTAAACCAACTGTCATCTCCAGGATAGGTCGAGTTGTCACTGAAATGCAACATTATCAATTTAACGTAAAACGGTCATGGGAGATAACTTCGCCAAACGTTGGAGTACTCAGAAGTACATCTCTGGACCAACATTCCTCTATTCTCAATTTTTTGACACGAGCCATGAGGAACCAAATACCAATGAAGCTATAAATTTCCTCAAAACCTGAATCTTTCCAGGTGAATACTTGAGAACGAACTAATGCCGACATATTTGCCATGGTGAAAGTGAAAAAGCGGTTCGTTTGAAGTGCTACAAATTTCAACAGATCTTCTCATAGAAATAGCATGAAAGAGGATAGAACGTTTGAATCAGGCGCTAGTTGACAACTATATCCTGAAAATGGGTCATCAAATGCATGAAGTGCTGGACTGAAATCACGTTTTTACCAATAAAATTTCTCATTCTCACTATAGCATGGACTTTTATGGGTCAATTCGTCTTCATTTTCATAATCTGAAGAAGAACGGTCCTGGCGAGGTATACTAGATGAAGTACGTGGCGGTGTATTACTAAGAGATTCTTCTGATGAACCTTCATCGTCACTACATTCATTGAAGATGCCACACTCACTGTCACTGTCACACCTTGTCAGTACCTCCTGTATCTCTTGATCGGTGCAACGAAGCCGATGTGCCATTTGTGGGTGGAACTCAAAGTGACAGCACTCTAAAAATCCTAATGAAACAGCAGATAGATAAACGATACCACAGAAGCTGTATGCAGAAGATCACATGAACCAGCTAGCACGAATGTCAAACAGCAACTGCGAAATACCTAGCAGAGTGTTTCGCAGATAGCAGGGACATCGGAGCAGAACAATAAATACGGTATATCCCTCCCAGGGAGTGCACAGGGCAACAAAAATTCCGACAGACCGGCAAGCAGCTCTGAGCGGCTATTGACGTCCGCAGGCACACAGGCAGTGGAACCATCTGAGGTATAAGCCGTCATTAGAACCTAAGTACCGGCAAGGCCATGCGGCGAATACCGTCTGCAGAACCCCCAGGAAAGCCCAATTCAGCAGCAAACAACGTCTGCAGGCCCTGTGGCAATGTGGAGTGCAGCGGCATGTCACATCTGCAGTACTCAGAGGGTTAGTAGGAGGAAGGACTAGGTGATCTAGCTAGAAGATATTTTCATCTCTTTACACCGAAACTTCAATATCATTAAGGCGCTTTATGTTGAGGGCTGTCTTAACTTTTCGGATTTACAGGTAAGCAGGAATGGTCAGCGTTCAGAATACGAGATATCTCGAAAGCCGACTACAAGAGATGTCATTATTGCTGAGAATTTTTATCACCCCCTATTGCAGAAGAAAGCTTTCTCTCGTTCAGTGTCACACAGATGAAAACAATTTGAAACTGACCAAGTGGCAAGTGGCAGCCAGCGACCACAGTACAGATAGGGACTGCAAATGGATTTAGCGATTGTAAAATTATGGACATGGGCGACAAAATTTTGTCAAAGACTCATAAAGAGACCAGGGTACAGAACGAAAAGTTACAAATGCTGCTATGACACATTTTCTTCCCACCCTCTCTGAAGATGATTTATGAGTTTAAAAACGATAAAGTGGTGGCAGGTTCCAATGATATTAACAAACTGGATAAGCTCCTGCAACATAGTGCAGGGCAGCCTGTTACTGAATTGTTCAATGGGCAGTCTATGAGACTGAGTGTCGACCTTGTGACACTCTTCATAACAGAAAATGTACAGTGACGTTTCTCGCAACTTTGAGTATACCTTTTATGCTGTAATTTTCACATACGAACATTTACTGTCATATCTTACACGGTTTTATGCGTTTTCGCTATACGTTCGTCATTGTTAGTAATTCGGATGTACAATTTATGTTAAATTTCCTTATGATACAGGCGGCTTTGCCACCTGGCGTTGTGTTAGCCCAAGGTGTCCTCTATCGGCCACAGCGCGCGTTAATTGTAGCTCTGGCTCTCGAACGTTTGGTTTCTGTCTGTGTGAGTTGGGAGCTATTGCACCTGAAATACAGTATGCGGTATTTACATCTGCTTCTTGAGTACATAAGATTGCGAATGAGATGTATATTTTCGCCTACTGTCAGACTTTTGACTTTTTTTAATTTTTGTACGTTTGTGAACCAAGAAATTGTATATAATTCCATTCGAATTATGGGAAGAGCTTGCAATCCCAAATTTTAATTGCTGACAGGTCATCAGATGATGGCTGGTCCCGAAAGATGCTGTGAAACTGGAAATTAAAAAATCTCCAATACAGCGACGTGATATTTTCAGGAAAAAACAAGCATTTTTAATGTCATTTTCACTATATTTTTCATGGTTACCAAATCAGTCTCAGACTGAACAAATGATGCTCCTTTTTGCGCCAGTATGAACATTAATTAGTATCCTTCTGCTCTGTAGTCTGGTTGGCTTTCCTACGCTCACCCTGCTTTTAACCTGACCCGTTTCTTCAATACTTTTTGTGACAGAACTTTCTCTGCATTATTTCTAATCTGGATAGGTTTCATCACCCACTGCACAGTTTGACATCATGTATTCACAAGTGAATAGTAATCACATAGTCAAGTGAGATTTTCTTAGGATTCCTTATGGTTGATATGGTTGTTAGGGTTCCCTGCTTGTTCATACCTAATAATATCCCGCCAGTGAACTGTTATTTAAGTGGAACCAAGTCATATTTTTTCATTTTATATTTGGCATATAGTATTGTACAGTCTAGGTATTCTATGAGTATCGCCCAAAATTTCCTTTCTTACCGTCAATTACTTAGAAATTTGAAGCCCTTTCGGTTTAGTCTCAGGTAGCGTTTTTTGATATTGTGATAATTACATCAGATGTATCACTGCTGTTGAAAACATCTAGACAGTAGGTATACAGACTATGGTGTACTCCATATGAAACTAATTTTTCATTACAACTAGGGGTTCTCATCTATAAGAGTTATGGATTTATTTTATAAATATCTAGACAAGCTATGTACTTTTGCGATTCTGATTTTGTACGTTTTCTTTGTTTGGCATGATCTATAGTAAGACTATGATCTCAAGACCATTAGTTCCGATGATAAGCACTGAGTGTACGTATTCTGCTTTGTTGGGCATAGTGTGCATTTCTTAACGCTGCATACTGCACTATGTAGGTTATAAGCGCTTTTATTTCTACACTTCATTTTCTGTAATGTCAGCACTTGTGTATCTTGACATATACTACGCATATACTCGTTGTTTTTAACATACAGCAGCTTGGAAATAGCGCTTATGAGATTCTCAAAATTGTGGTGCAACTAAAATAAAATATTCTGAAATCATGTGGCTGTTTGGTGACTTCAATTTGCTAAAAAGGATGGACAGTGTCTTGAAAGCAGGATATAAAATGTGCATCAACAAAAGCAAAACAAGCAGAATAGAATATAGTCGAATTAATACGGTGATGTTGAAGCAATTAGAATAGGAAACCACACTGTGAAAGTATTAGATGAGTTTTGTTGTTTGGGTAGCAAAATAATTAATCATCCCCAAAGTTTAGAAGAGGATATGAATTGTAGTCTGGCGTTGGTAAGGAGACCGTTTATGAAGAAGAGGAATTTGTAAACATCGAATATCGATTTTAGTGTTGAGAAGTCTTTGATGGACATTTTGTGTAGAGTCTAGCGATGGTTAGTAGTCAAACATGGACGATAAACAGTTAACACAAGAAGATAATAAAAGTTTTTCAAATGTTTTGCTATAGAAAAACGCTGATCATTACGTGGGTAGCCATATTATTAATGAAGAGAACTGAATATCATTGAGGAAAAAAGAAATGAGTGGCACAACCTGACTAGAAGAAGAAACCTGTTGACAAGACACTTTATGAGACAGCAAGGAGTCTCTGATTTATTATTGGAGGGAAGTGCAGGAGGTAAACGTCGTAGATGGAGACCAAGCGATGAATACAGTAAGGAGATACATATGAGTGTGAGTTGCAGTAGTGAATCAGGTTATTTTCCAATAAGGAGGATTACACTGGACAGAGCAGCATGGAGTACTACACTAAAACAATCTTAGAACTGGAGACCACGACAAAAACATTGAAGATCAGTGTCTAGGAAAAACGTATGTGAAGGTTGAAAAATAGGATGTACAGAGAGAAATAGGGTTATGAATGTCGATTGGGTATCGTGCTTGGGTACGTTAGTTGGTAGAGGACTTGTAAATGAAAGCAAATGTATCTGGTTCGAGTCCCATCCTGGCATGCAGATTCAATCTACTATGAAGTCGCAGTATCATTAGAAGGATGCAAAACTGACAGTCCTGATTTCATGTGAACAACGTGTTCATACATTGGTTATGAAATACTGATAAATAGCGAGTGTTCGTCTTAAGAGTGTAGGTTGCTGTTAACATGAAGACAAAAGAGAGGTGAGATTTCTAATTATATTGAGCATACTGCCAAGAATGGTATTTTTGCTCATTCTGATTTTGTACTGATGCATGGTACAAGAGAAATTTGTCAAGTCTCAACCATCCTTGTATGTTATTGGTTAGGATTTGTATTCAGTTACACATGTGATAGGGAGTCCACTCTCAAGACAAGTACCATATCCTACCTCTTGTAAAAGTCAAGGTCAACTAAGGTAATAATTTTTAGTTAAGTATATCACTTCATGATTTATTTACGGTAGGCAATAAACAGATGAGCAAATGTGTTGATTAAGATTGGCCCACATTCAAACTCATGTCTCAATATCAATGTAGTATTCAGAAATTCGTTTACTGCCAATGAATTTTAAAAGCTGTCTCATCCATATGCATGTTTGGATGGAATCTCAGGTGTTGGTAGGGGGAGAAGGAGAAGTAATAGGTGGAACTGAAATACAAATGTTTATCAAGTGTCAGATACACAAGTATTCGTATAAAGTGTAAAACAGATATTCAAGTGTAATGTAAAGTTTGCATCTTCTAACTTTTTGTGTGATTCAAGGAAATAGGACCATAACAAAGAAAGATAATACCAGAATATTTACGTATTTCATTCTGATTCAAGATACGTAACTGTGAAATTATATGTCTCGTATTGTACTAGTTTCATCAAAAACTAATGCCTTGTTTTTATAATTTGTTATGAATGCAAATACTTGAGCTGACAACACAACATTGACGATTCATTTAAGTACTTTCAATATAATTGCCGTCTATTAACTTCGATTGGATCCGGCTTTTAACAAAAACATGTATTTCAATACAGTTAAACGCTTCGTTCTGTTTCTGAAGCCACTGATCCAAGAATGATTTCACAGAGACCTTATCTTCAAACGGAATTCCACGATGAGGTCCTTTTCGGGCCGAAAAAATTGGGAGATTGATTGTCATGCAAAAGAAGAACACCCGCCATCACTTTCGTTGGGTGAATTCTATGAAGATGTGCTTTAAGGTGCTTGAAGGTGGTGGCGTTTTGGTATGTATTGATTGCACTCCAGAATACTGTAATCATAACGTCTCTGCTGATAACACAGTTTTGACCTTTTTCTCCTTCACTGAGTTTCCGTGATGCCATTCCAATAACTGCATCTTTAACTCTGGCTACAAAATGTAACCGACTTTCACCTTTAGGGAATATCTTTCAAGAGACTCCTCTCCGTCCAAACGGAAGAGATGCATGAGTTAAGAGGCAATTCTATTCCTTGCATCTTTATCATGATCGGTTAACATTCTTGGTACACAAGCTGCACAGACATTCGAGTATCCCAGTTGTTGATTAATCGTCATCACTCTGAATTTACTGAGGGAGGCAATGAAAAACAAATCAGCAGCCGGCGACAACCACGAATGATGTCGACTCGCTGAATATTCTGTGAACCCTTAAAGGCAGAGGCCTGCCGCTCAGCGATTCGTCAGCCAATGGTCTTTGCTCTTCACCTTTGTTACAGTTATGAATCCATCTTCTAACATTCCTCATATCCACTGTTGGAACATCGTACACAATCGTCTGTCTTCCATTTATGCATATGGGGGTTTCACTTTCTGGACTCAAAAATTCTATCACAGAACGCTGCCAATGCAAACATCGATGAATGTTGTTTTAGAAAGGGACTATAGTACCTGCATCTGGTGACGGATGTAGCTACTACGTCAGTGGTTCGGAGGAGAAGCGTTGAGGAATAGCGACAAATTAAATATATCATTTACCAAACTGTATTTCAGTAGGAGACAGTGGGTGACATTCTTTTTTGAGTGACCATTGTACATAACAAATAATGCCATACCATTAATTTATATGTCACTGCTTAATGATAAGGATATCTTCATTATTGACACAAAAAATAAAATGTTCAGCGAAGAATTTTTAAAATTGATAAAATAACAATGTCAGTCCTCAGAGATGCCAATGTAGAGTCTGAAAGTGTGGGTTGATTGGTGCTCTCATAAAAGATCAGAAAATCTATAGAACTTCCAAGAAGTAAGGAAAACAACTGCCAAAATTATCAGAAATCTCAAGAGGAATTATTGCAAAGACGTTTAACTCATACAGAAGAAGATCTCCTGAAGAACAACACGTGAGACTTCTACAGAACACTCAAGACCAACTTAAGTAGATAAGATTCTCCAAACATCAACTTTAACACTAAAGAAGTTTGTCTTGGTGGAATACTTTGAAGATGGTTCAAATGGCTCTAAGCACTATGCGACTTAACATCTGAGGTTATCAGTCCAGGAATACTTTGAAGACCTCCTGAATTGTGAAGAGGCATCCGAGATATTACATTGCAATGAGAAAGAACCAAACCCAGACTTGGTACCACCAAGAGATTAAGAACATTATAAGAACCCTGAAAAATAGCAAAGCACTTGGGGAAGGAGGGATTATCGCAGACCTTTTAAAGTAAACGAACGAGAATGTGATCATAGAACTAACACTAATTATACGAAAAATATGGGATGAAGAGCAGCTTCCAGAAGGATAGACATCGGCATTAATACACCCTACCCATGAGAAAGTCGATGAGACGGAACCTGATAACTACAGGGGAATTTCATTAATACCTCTATCGAGAAGACACAGTAAATGACAAACATCATGACAGCTCCTAGATGGATGACAATAGAAGGAGAGTAAATTATACATCATGACAGCTTCTCGATGGATGACAATAGAAGGAGGGTAAATTCAGAAGGTGGGGGGATTCAAATACCTTGGAGAATGGACAGACATTGGACTGACCGAAAAAGAACCAATGGGAGCACGAATATACAAAATGAACTTATCATATAACTAACTGTAAACACCTACAATAAGAAGACTATTCCGATAAATGCAAAACTGGACCATTTCCGACCCACCGATATCAGTCCCGTCGTTTCATTAAAGGACAGGCCACGTCTTTCGGATTTGAGCAAAGACCATTAACCAGCGACTGTATGTTAAATCGGGGGATTTTCGTTGTTTATCCTGGATCTCAGAACTGTGTTGGGTTCTCGAAAGGCCAGAGATCACAGGCGACGTATTTCAGTAGATGTGATTATATTTCGACGAAAGGAAGGTGTACAGTTCAGCGCTTTTAGGCATTTGGTTTCTTATGGATAAGTTTGTGAGTGTGAAACCTATTCATATCGTAGAGAGGATGTCAGTGTGTACGATTGCAAGAAGTAATTGAGGGTAGTTCTCGGCAATTTATATGCTATGCGCTCATATACTTCTCAAAAGAAATATGGGTCAATTGATTGCCGAAACTCAACATTTTGAGATACAGCTCGGATTCAGAATCTTGCGAAGTCCTCTGAGAACACTCAAACAGCAATATGCTTCGAACATGACGTTCTTGGGCCTTGGAAGGGAACAGTAACTCCAAACACAGGTAAACCAATAGTTGTAACACAGTTAGTGATGATATAATAACGAACATAGTACAAGAAACTTTCTATTGTCACCCCGAAATGGTTGGTTTATATAAGGGGCAATCAAAACAAGTCCGTCTGAGAGCGATTCAGTTTGAGTGTATGTCGAATGTAGCGGTCACCCATGCGGGTATATAAGCACTCACATATACGCAAAGAGATTTGTGTGGCATTCGTGTCTTTCCGAAGTGCATTCGCTAAATCCAAAGACGTGAGTTATATCGATGTTATATGGCAGACATGTTTAGAAGAATGTACGACACTGCACCAATCGTCCCCTCCTTACAAGAAGCTCAAACGTCAGCCATTTGCTCGTCTTTGATTACGGGGACCATCGCTTGATGATTTAACTGAAACAGATGTGTTCAACACTGGAGGTACGTAGCGCGCAAGACTGGAGAAATTGAGGCGTAATATTAGGGCGAAAGGTCCGAGAAAACTGCAAGGGGTGTTGTTGCTTAATAATAACACAAATCCGAATACCGCAAATGACGTAACTCAGAATTTCGTCAGCTCAAGTGGAGACACACGAGCACCCACCCCATGCGATTACCACTCTTTCGACCCCTTTAAAAAGACCTTCATGGGTCAACGATCGGACAAGGATGTGCAGTAGGGAGTTACGGACTTCTTCACGCATCAGTACAGGGTATTTGCCAGACGGGTATCTTCATCCTGGTGGATCCGTGTGGCGATTGCCTCAGTGCCCACATGAGTTTCGACTAATTGGCAAACCGATTATTTACTATACGGTTTTCGAAGGGAAACTTTTTGATCGCCTCTTATATAGTTAACCCCTCATTTTTCATTCCTTTCTGAGCTCTTTTATTAAACATGATTTTATATTTCGCACATTAGCTTTCGCTACACATTGGCTCACATTTAGAATACCATCTACAATGTTTCAGTCATATCTTCGTACACTCTGCTGTTTACTGTCTCAGCAATGTAACATTCATAGATTAATTTTCACAAGGAAGATCTTTCAACTCTCAGTTCTTTATGTTTTACCATGCAGCCATTGCAGCCATTGGTTCACTCTTCCACCATACCTACGGCAAACAAAGGTTTCTGTCACGAGTAAACAATAAGAGGCGGTGAGAATTTTCTGAATGTGGCTCATCAAAAAGTCTATTCCTGGCGGGCTCGCCAATTTTGAGAGTGCAAATAACACCTACACGGTCGTATCCACATTAACATGCATGTGGGCAACAGGGGTTTCCCGAATTCATAGGAAATGCCGAAATTCTACCTAAAATACACTCTTCTGTGGACAACTAATGCAAAACTTTCCGAAGTTTTTCGGGAGGAAGGCAGTCTTGTATGCTTGGACACAGGTGCTGCATCTTCTGCCTGAGGGGGCAGTAAACTGGTGAATGATAATTTATACAGCACACCGTTGTTAAGTTATAGGGAATTTTATTTCTTCTGTGGAATGGCAGGGATCCTAATTCATCCACAGTGGGGAAACAAAACGTTACTTCTCAAAAATCGTTGAGCAATTATTTGTGAAATTCGGCCTCGCTAAGTTGTCCTTTATTTTAGTGCGTTTGTGTGTATAAACTCCCTGTTTTCTGTGTATCAAGTAACCACGGCAATATTTTATAACTGTCCCAAATGGGATGGTAAGTCTGTTATCTCCCAAATTATCTGAGTGTCCTCTGCTGAGTGGCGTCTTGTTGCTCTTGTTTTGTGCAGCATAAGTTATCGTTAGGTATCTTAAATTATTATTCTACGTTGTAGATTTTATTAGCAATGAAATATTAAGATATTGACTGACAAGGCTATATTTTATAATTAACCAAAATTGGATAGTAAGTGTGTTTTCTCACAAATTATCTGAGTGTCTTTTGTTTAATGGGGCCTGATTGCTCCGGGTTTGTGTGGGATAAGTTGGCGTTACGTATCTTCAATTTTTAAACCATGTTGTAAATTATATTAACAATGACAATTGAGGTATTGTTAACCTCATGCTTTACAAGGAGTTTCATACTATCTTGGAAACTGTTTTATTATGTAAGCAGTGCTTGAGTTCCCTCTGTTGTGTCATGATATATAAGCAATTTATCATCTAGCTACAACTGGTAATATATTGCATTTTGTGGAGCCTGTTTACTTCCTTAAAAAAAATTGTTTTCTGAACATCTCAGAGATGCATCTGATAGGTAGTTTGATATACTACTCGACATGGTAGGACCGTCTTCATGCTGATAATCTTTCATTTTTCGGGACGAATTCAGTCTTGTATGCTTGGATACACGTTTCGCATCTTCTGCCAGAGAGGGCAGTAAACTGCTGAATGATATTCTATGTACCACACTGTTATTAAGTGTTAGTGAATTTTTTCTTCTTCTGTGGAGTAGTAGATATCCAAACTCATTCTCATTGGAGAAATTAAACGGTACTTACCAAAAACAGTTGAGCAATTATTTGTGAAATTCTTCATAAGTAAGTGGTGCCTTCGTTTTGTGCATTTTCTGTGTAGCATCTGACCATGTCTATATATTATATTTGTCCCAAATTGGATAGTAAGTCTGTTTTCACACAAATAATTTGAGTATCCTTTGTTGAGTTAGACCTGATTGCTTTGGGTTTGCGTGTCGTCATTTGGCTTCATATATCTTCAATTTTTATTGTATGATGTAGATTTTATTAGCAATGAAATTTAAGATATAGAAAACCTTATGCTTTACAATGATTTTCTTACTGACTTGGAAACTGTTTTATTGTGTAAGCAGCCCTCCAGTTCTCTCTCTTGCGTCATGAGATAGAAGCAATTTATCATCTAAATACTGGAAATTATGTACTGTTACCTTATGGGGCCTGTTTCCTTTCTTAAAAACGTTATTTTCTGAATGTGACATTGATGGATCTGATACTTAGCATGATATACTACACGACATCGCAAGATCCTCTTTGTGCTTCTAATCCTTCATTTTTCGGGAGGAAGGCAGTCTTGTATGCTTGGACACAGGTTTTGCAACTTGTGTCTGAGGGGCAGTAAACAGGGAATGATATTTTATACACCACACAGTTGATAAGTTTTAGGGAATTTTTATTTCTTCTGTGGAGCTGTGGATATGCTAACTTATTCGCAGTGGAGAAAGAAAACGTTACTGCTCAAAAATAGTTGATCAATAATTTGTGAAATTCGGTCTCAGTATGTGGTGATTTGTTTCCTTACATTTCTGTGTAAAACACCCTGTTTTCTTTGTAGCAACTGACCAGGCCATATTTTATAATTACCTCAAATAGTATGGTAAGTCTGTTTTCACACAAATTGTCTGAGTATCCTTTGTTTAATGGGGCCTGATTGCTCGCGGTTTGTATGGCGTAATTTGGCGTTACATATCTTCAGTCTTTATAGTATGCTATAGATTTTATTTGCCATGAAATTAAGATCTTGTACTCCTCATGCTTTACAATGAATGTCATACTATCGTGGAAAGTATTTTATTCTCTAAGCAGCACTCGAATTCCATCACTTGTGTCTTGATATGGAAGCAATTTGTCATCTAAATGCCTCATGTACTATACTGTTTTTATGAGGCCTGTTTACTTTCTTAAAAACATTACTTTCTGAATGTCTCAGAGATACATCTCTTAGAAATCATGATATACTACTTGACATGGCTAGACCCTCTTTGTGCTGCTAATCTATCATTTTTTCAGAAGAAGGCAGTCTTGTATTCTTGGACACAAGTTTTTGCATCTTCTGCCTGATGGGGCAGTAAACCAGTGAATGATATGGTTTGTACCACACTGTTGTAAAGTTTTAGGGAAATTCTAGGCAATTTTATTTCATCTGTGGAATATAGGAAACGTTACTTTTAACAAATAGTTCAGCAATTATGTATGAAATTGGGTCGGAATAAGTGGTGCTTTATTTTCGTGCATTTGTGGGTATAACCTACCTGTTTTCTGTGTAGCAACTGACCATGGCAATATTTTATAATTTCACCATATTGGATTGTAAGTCTGTTTTCTCAGAAATTATCTGAGTGGGGCCTGATTGCTCTAGCTTTGTGTGGCTTAAGTCGGCGTTACGTATCTTCAATTTTTGTGGTATGTTGTAGATTTTATTAGAAAAGAAAATTAAGCTATTGTAATCCTCATGCTTTAGAATGAATTTCATACTATCGTGGAAACTATTTTTTTTGAGTAGGCAGCGCTGGAGTTCCCTGTGTTGTGACATTATATAGAAGCAATTCATCATCAAAATACCTCAGGTAATATACTGTTTTTTATGGAGCCAGTTTACTTCCTTAAGACATTAGTTTCTGAATGTCTAAGAGATACCTCCGATAGGAAACATGATATATTACTCAACATGGGAGGACCCTCTTTCTGCTGCAAATCACGCATTTTTCGGGAAGGAGGCACTCTTGTATGCTTGGACACAGGTTTTGCATCTTTTGCCTGAGGGGGCAGTAAACTGGTGAATGATATCTTATATGCATCACTGTTGTGAAGTTTTATGGACTTTTTTTCTTTTGTGGAGTAGTATACTTCCTAACTCATTCACAGTGGAGAAAGAAAACCTTACTTCTCCAATATTGTGGAGCAATTATTTGTGGAAGTCGGCCTGGGTAAGTGGTGCTTTATTCTTGTGCCGTTGTGTGAATAAACTACCTGTTATCTGTGAAGCAACTGACTATTGCAGTATTTTATTATTTCATCAAATTGGATGGCAAGTCTGTTTTGTCACAAATTATCTGAGTGTCCATTTTTGCGTTGGCTCTGATTGCTCTGGGTGTGTGTTGCGTAAGTTGGCGTTACGTATCTTCAATTTTTATTGTATAATCTAGATTTTATTGGCAATGAAAATTAAGATGTTGTAATCCCCCTGCCTTACAATGAACTTCATAATATCATGGAAACTATTTCATTGTGTAAGCAGCGCTCGAGTTCCCTCAGTTGCGTCATGACATAGGAGTAAATAATCATCTAAATACCTCAGGTAATATACTGTTTTTTTTATGGATCCTTATCACTTCCTTAAAAACATTATTTTCTGAATGTCTCAAGGATACTTCTGACAGGAGGCATGATATACGTTTCGACATGGCAGGTCCATATTTGTTGTGCTAATGTTTAATTTTTCGGAAAGAAGGTGGTCCTGTATGTTTGGACGCAGGTTTTGCATCTTCTACTTGAGGGGGCAGTAGACTGGCGAATGATATTTTACATACCACACTGTTGTTAAGTTTTACTGAATTTTACTTTTTCTGTGAAGTAGTAGATATCCTAACTCATTCACAGTGAAGAAAGAAAACGTTACTTCTCAAAAATAGTTGAGCTAGTATTTGTAAAATTTGGCCTCAGTAACAGGTCCTTTGTTTCCCTGCATTTGTAAGAGGAAACTTCCTGTTATCTGTGTAGCAACTAACCATGGCAATATCTTATAATTGTCCCAAATTGGATGGTATGTCTGTTTTCTCACTAATTATTTGAGTGTCCTTTGTTGAGTGGCGACTTGTTGCTACATTTTTGTGTGGCACAAGTTGGCGTTACGTATCTTCAATTTCTATTGCACATTGTAGATTTTATTAGGAATGGAAAATTGAGATATTGTTATCCTCAAGCTTTAAAATGGATTTCATACTATCATAGAAACTATTTTATTGTGCACGCAGCGACTGAGTTCCTTCTTTTGTCTCATGATACAGAAGTAATTTATCATATAAATACCTCAGGTGATAAACTGTTTTTTAACCTGATTACTTTTTTACAAACATTTGTTTCCTGAATATCTCATAGATACATTTGTTATGAAGCATGATGTACAACTCGACATGGCAGGACCCTCTTTGTTATCACAATCTTTCATTTTTTGCGAAGAGGACAGTCTTGTATGCTTGGACACTTGTTTTGCATTTTCTGCCTGATGGGGCAATAAATTAGTGAATGATATTTTTTATATACCACACTGTTGATAAGTTGTAGAAAATGTTATTTCTTCTGTGGAGTAGTTGATGTTGTAATTCATTCACATTGGAGACAGAAAACGATATTTCTCCAAAATAGTTTAGGAATTATTTGTGAAATTCGGCCTCAGTAAGTGGTGCTTTATTTTCGTTCATTTTGTGTATAAACTCCCTGATTCATGTGTAGGAACTGACAAAGGCAATATTTTATAAGATGGGAAGTCTGTCTTCTCACAAATTATCTGTGTGTCCTCTGTTGAGAGAGGCCCGATTGCTATGGGATTGTGTGATTTATTTTTTGATTCCGTATCTTTAATTTTCACTATACATTGTAGACTTTACCTGCAATGAATATTAAGATACTGTAATTCTCATGCCATACAATGAATTTCATCCCATTGTGGAAACTATTTTATTGTGTAAGCAGTGCTCGAGCTCCCTCTCTTGTCTGATAGAATCAGTTTATCATCTAAATACCTCAGGTGATGTACTGTTTATTATGGAGCTTATTTACTTCCATAAATACATTATTTTCTGAATGTCTCAGAGATACACCTGATAGGAAGCATGATATACTAGTCGACATGGCAGGGCTCTCTTTGTGCTGATAACCTTTCATTTTTCGGGAAGGGGGCAGTCTTGTATGTTTTGAACAGGTTTTACATCCTCTGCCAGAAGGGGCAGTAAACTGGTGTATGAGATTGTATATTCCAAACTATTGGTAAGTTTTAGGGAATTTTATTTCTTCTATGAAGTAGCAGATATCCTAACTCGTTCACAGTGGACCCAGAAAACGTTACTACTCAAAAATAATTGACCAATTATTTGTGAAACTCGGTCTCGGTAAGTGGTGATTTATTTTCGTTCATTTGTGTGTATAAACTTCCTGTTTTCTGTGTAGCAACTGTCCATAGTAATATTTTATTATTGCCTAAAATTGTGTGGTATGTCTGTTTTCTCACAAATTATCTGAGTGGCGTTGTTTGCGTGGGGACTGATTGCTTTAGGTTTGTGTGGAGTTATGTACCTCAAATTTTTATTGTATGTTGTACAGTTTATTAGCAATGAAAATTAAGATGTTGTAATCCTCACGATTTACTATGAATATTATACTATCGTGAAACTATTTAGTTGTGTAAACAGCGCTCGAGTTCCCTTCTTTCTGAGGGGCAGTAAACTGGTGATGATATTTTATATACCACGCAGTTGTTAAGTTTTAGGGAATTTTACGTCTCCTGTGGAGTTGTAGATTTCCAAACTCATTCACAGTGGAGAATGCAAACGTTACACCTCGAAAATAGTTGAGCAATTAATTGTGAAATGCGTTCTCTGTATGTGTTGCTTCATTTTTGTTCATTAGTCTGTATAAGCTCCTTGTTTTTTGTGTAGCAACTGACATTGGCAATATTTCATGATTGTCCCAAATTGGAAGGTAAATCTGTTTTCTCACAAATTATCTGCATGTCATTTGTTGAGTTGGGCTGGATTGCTCTGGGTTTGAGTGGCGTAAGTTGCCATAACGTATCTTAGATTTTTATTGTATTTTGTAGATTTTCTTAGCAATGAAATCTAAGATATAGTGATACTGATGCAATACAACGAATTTCATACTACCATGGAAATTATTTTGTTGTGTATGCTGCATTCCAGTTCTCTCTCTTCTGTCATGGTATAGAAGCAATTTATTATCTGTATTCCTCAGGTAAAATTCAGGGTTTTATGGAGCCAGTTTACATCCTTAGATATATTACTTTCTGAATTACTCAGAAATACATGTGATAGGTAGCATCATATACTACTCGACATGAAAGGACCCTCTTTATGCTGATAATCTTTCATTTTTCGGGAAGAAGGTAATCTTGTATGCTTCGACACAGGTTCTGCATCTTCTGCCAGGGCCAGTAAACTGGTGAATGATATTTTATGTACCACACCGTTTTTCAGTTTTAGGGAATATTATTTCTTCTGTGGAGTAGTAGACATCGTAACACATTTACAATGAACACGCAAAACGTTACTTCTCAATAGTAGTTGACCAATTAGTTGTGAAATTTGTTCTTGGTAAGTGTTGCTTTATTTTCGTGTATTTGTGTATATAAACGCCCAGTTTTCTGTACTGTAACTGACCTTGACAGTATTTTATATTTTTCTAAAATTGTATGGAAATACTGTTTTCTCACTAATTATCTGGGAGTCCTTTGATGTGTGCGCCCTGATTGCCCTGGGTTTGGGTGGTGTAAGTTGGCATAACATATCTTCAATATTTATTGTAGGTTGTAGATTTTATTAGCAATGATAATTAAGATTTTGTAATCCTCATGCTACACAATGAATTTCATACTATTGTGGAAACTATTTTATTTTCTTATCAGCGCTCGAGTTCTCTCTATTTTGTCGAGATATACAAGCAATTTATCATCCAAATGCGTCAAGTAAAATACAGATTTCTACGGAGCCAGTTTACTTCCTTATAATTACTATTTTTCGAATGTCTCAGAGATACATCTAATAAGAAGCATGATACAGGACTCGACATGAAAGGATCCTCTTTGTGCTGATAATCTTTCATTTTTCAGGAAGAAGGCAGTCTTGTATGCTCGGACACAGGTTATTCATCTTCTACCTAAGGGGGCTGTAAACTGGTGATGATATTTTATATACCAAACAGTTGATAAGTTTTAGGGAATTTTGCTTCTTCTCTGGAGTTGTAGATTTCCAAACTCATTCACAGTGGAGATAGCAAACGTTACTTCTTAAAAATAGTTGAGCTATTATTTGTGATTTTCGGCCTCAGTAAGAGGTGCTTTATTTTCGTTCATTTGTGTGTATGAACACATTGTTTCCTGTGTAGTTACTGACCATGGCAAATTTTATAACTGTTATAAATTAGATGGTAATTCTGTTTTCACACAAATTATCTGTGTGTCCTTTGTTGAGTCGAACCTGAATGCTCCTTGTTTGATTGGCTTAAATTGCCATAACGATTCTTTCTTTTTTTATTGAATGTTGTAGATTTCATTAGCATTAAAAATTAATATATAGTAATCTTGTTGCAATACAGCAAATTTAATACTACTGTTGAAAGCATTTTATTGTGTATACGGCATACAAATTCATTCTATTGTATCATGATACAGGACAATTTAGTATTGACATATCGCAGGTATAATACTGTGTTTAATAGAGCCAGTTTAAAAACATTACTTTCTGAATGTCTAAGAGATACATCTAATAGGGAACATAATATACTACTCGACATGGCAGGACACTCTTTGTGTTGATAATTTTGCATTTTGTGTGAAATATTGTGTGCTTGGACATAGGTTTTGCATCTTCTGCCTAAGAGACAGAAAATTGGTGAATAAAATTTTTTATGCCACGCTGTTGTTAAGTTTTAGGAAATTTTATTTGTTCTGTGGAGTAGGAGATACCCTAACTCATACACAATGGACACAGAAAACGTTACTTCTCAAAAAAAAAAGTAGATCAATTATTTGTGAAATTCGTTCCCAGTAAGTTTTGCTTTGTTTTCGGTCATTTGTGTGTATAATTGTCCCAAATTGTATTGTAATTCTGTTTTCTCACAAATAATCTGAGTGTTCTTTGCTAAGTGGGATCTAATGCCTTCGAGTCTGTGTCGCGTATGTTGGCATAACACATGTTTTATTTTTATTGTAAGATGTAGATTTATTATCAATTAAAATTAAAAAATTGTAGTCCTCATGCTATCAAGTAAATTTCATTCAATTGTGGAAACTATTTTATTGTTAAAGCAGTGCTCAAGTACCCTCTCTTGAATCAAGATATAGAAGCAGTTTATCATCTAATTATCTCAGGTAATGTACTGTTTTTCATGGAGCCAGTTTACTTCCATAAACATACTCTTTTCTGAATCTCTCAAATATACATCTGATAGGAAGCATGTTATAATATTTGGCATGAAATTACCCTCTTTATGCTGATTACCTTTCTTATTTTGGGAAGTAGGCAATCTTGTATGCTTGGGCAAAGGTTTGCATCCTCCGCCTGGGTGAAGTAAACTGGTCAATTATATTTTATGTACCACACTGTTGTTAAATTTTAGGTAATATTTCTTCTTGTGTGGTGTAGTTGACATCCAAGTCATTCTCAGTGGACACAGTAAACGTTACTTTTCAAACATAGATGATCAAATACTTTTGAAATTCGATCTTGGCAAGTGTTGCTTTACTTTCATGCATTTGTGTGTATAACTCCCTGTTTCCTGAGTAGCACCTGACCATGGCAATATGTTAGATTTGTCCCAAATTGGATGGTAATTGTCGTTTCTAACAAATTATCTGAGTGTCTTTTGATGAGTGGGGCCTGATTGCTCCGGGTTTGTGTGACGTATGTTGGTGTTACGTATCTTAAATTTTTATTGCATATTGTGGATTTAATTAGAAATAAAAATTGAGATATCGCAATCATCATGCTATACAGTGAATTACATACTATAGTGAAAAGTTTTTATTGTGTAAGTTGCGCTCGAGTTCCTCTATTGTGTCATGATGTAGAAGCAATTTATTATCTTAATACCTCAAGTAAAATACAGTGTTTTTTCTTATTAGCCGGTTTTTTCCTTAAAAATCATTATTTTCTTAACATCTCAGAGATACATCTATTAGGAAGCGTGATATACTACACGACATGGCAAGAACATCTTTGTGCCGATAAAGTTTCACATTCTGGGAAGGAAGCACTCTTGTATGCTTGGACAAAGGTTTTGCATCTTCTGCCTGAGGGGGCAGTAAACTTGTGAATGATGCTTTATATACCACACTCTTGTTAAGTTTTAGGGAATATTATTTCTTCTGTGCACTCATAGTTATCCTAACTCATTCACATTGGACACAAAAAACGTTACTTCTCAAAAATAATTGAGCTTTTATTTGTGAAATTTTTTCTCCGTAAGTGCTGCTTTATTTTCGTGCATTGTCATATATTGGATGGTAGCTCTGTTTTCTAACAAATTATGTGAGTGTCCTTTGTTGAGTCGAACCTATTTGCTCTGGGTTTGTGCAACGTAAATTGGCGTTACGTATCTCCACCTTTTAATGCACTTAGTGGATATTATTTCCAATGAACATTAAGATATTGTAATCCTCATGCTACACAATGAATTTCACACTCTCGTGGAAACCATTTAATTTTTTAAGCAGCATTCAAGTGCCCTCTCTTGTGTGATGTTATAGAATCAATTTATCATCTAAATACCCAAGGTAGTATAACTGATTATTTAAATACCTCAGATACAATACTGTGTTAAATGGATCCAGAGTAAGTTCTTCAAGACATTACTTTCTGAATGTCTAAGAGATACATCTAACAGGAAACATAATATACTACTCGACATGGCAGGACACTCTTTGTACTGATAATTTTGCATTTTCCGGGAATTAGGCAATTTTGTGTGCTTGGACACAAGTTCTGCATCTTCTGCCTAAGAGACAGTAAATTGGTGAATAAAATTTTTTATACCACGCTGTTGTTAAGTTTTATATAACCGTTCCGCCATCATCGGGTGGTGCTGATGGAATGATCTGTCTGCGCTGTGTCTGTGGTATTTATGTCCGCGGGGTCCCGAGTCGTACCCCGGTGCGGGCGGTCTGTGGTGGGAGGGGTGGGGGAAGCTGCAGCCACGCCCGGTGGTAGGCGCAATCCATCTCCGTCCGCCGTGGCGGAAGGATCTCGCGTCCGTTCGTGCCGCTCGTGCCGTTGCTCTTTGATGGTGTTTAATAGCGGTTTCCAGGCTTTGCTAAGTTGAAACCCGGTGTCCTTGTTGATGAGGTTATGTGTTACTCGAATTTCTATGGACTCCTTGTAGATACTGTCCCAGCAGGCACTTGTGCCAGTCAGGATTATTGTCTCTTCGAATTTCGCTGTGTGTCTGGTTTCAATGCAGTGTTCTGCTAGGGCCGAATGGCGAGCTGTTTGGCCGATATAGGATTTGCCACAGCCGCACGGGATTTTGTATACGCCCGCTTTCTTCAACCCTACGCCATCTTTTGCCGTTCCTAGTAGGTCACGAATCTTTGCTGGTGGCCGGAAAACTGTAGCATTCTTGTGTCGTCTTAACAGTCTCCCTATTTTTGACGACACGTTGCCAGCAAACGGCAGAAGGGCCAGAGCTTGCTTTTCTTCTTCGGGTTGTTCTTCATCTCGGTTCTTACTGCACTTCTGTTGTCGGAAGGCCCTTTGGATTTGGCGGTTGCCATACCCATTCTTGCGGAACACGGTCTCCAGGTGTTTGAGCTCCGTTGTCGAGTTCTGTTCATCTGAGATCGAGTGTGCTCTATGTACCAAGGTGTTGAGTATTCCATTATGCTGTGCCGTATGGTGGCAGCTGGACGCATGTAGGTACAAGTCAGTGTGTGTGGGCTTTCGGTACGCACTGTGACCCAGTGAGCCATCAGAGCTATGTTCCACTAGGACATCAAGAGAGGGTAGTTTTCCATCTTTCTCAGTCTCCATCGTGAACTGAATGTTACTTCGGACCGAATTTAGATGTTGCAGAAATATCTGTAGCTGTTCCTGTCCATGTGGCCAGATGACGAACGTGTCGTCCACGTAGCGAAAGAAGCATACAGGTTTCAGTTCGGCGGCTTCCAGTGCTTCCTCTTCGAAACTCTCCATGAACAGGTTGGCCACCACTGGGGAGACCGGGCTCCCCATGGCTACTCCGTCGGTCTGCTCGTAGTATTGACCGTTGAAGACAAAGTACGTCGATGTTAACACGTGCCTGAACAGTTGTGTCAGTTCAGGCCCGAATTTCTCACTGATTAAGTGGAGAGAATCTTCCAGCGGGACACGTGTGTATAATGAGACGACATCAAAGCTGACCATGATGTCGGATTCTTGTACTGTCATCTCCTTCAGGCGGCCAAAGAAGTCCGTCGAATTCCGGATATGGTGCGCACATTTCCCCACATAAGGTCTTAGCATGCCCGCTAAGTGCTGCGCCAAAAGATACGTCGGTGCCCCTATGTTGCTGACTATGAGTCGCATCCCTTCTTTGTGCGTTTTTGGGAGACCATATATCCTCGGAGCTACCGCCGAACGTTCCCGAAGTCTTTTGATGTCCTTGTTCTCGAGCGCGCCATTTTTCAGCGAGGTGGCGGTGCTTTGTTGTATCTTCCTGGTCGGGTCTGTGTTGATTTCCCGATATGCTTGATCGTCTAGCAATTGCAGCATCTTCTGTTCGTAGTCGCGTCTCTCAAGGATGACTGTGGCACTTCCTTTGTCGGCAGGAGGAACGAAGATCTCCTTATCGTCTCTGAGGGCTTGTAGTGCTGCTCTTTGTGCTCCCGAGATGTTGCTTCTGGCTGGTTTTGCCCTTGAAACAATCCGGCAAGTTTCCCTTCTGATTTCATCTGCTTTGTCATCTGGTAACCCACGGACTGCCTGGTCTACTGAAGAGATTATTTCATTTAGCGGCTGATATACAGGTGGCGGTGTGAAATTGAGTCCTTTTTGAAGTACAGCTGTAGCTGCGTCGCCGAGTGGTTTACCCGTGAGGTTAATCACGGTCCGCCTAGTGGGCATTATCTCATGTTTTGGTTTGCCAGGTAGTCGTGCAAACTTGGTAATCTTCTTCTCCGTGGATTTACGGTGGGTCCAGTCTGCCTGGGTCCAGGTAACACCGTCCACCCATTCCCAAGAGCGATCTTGGAGTACGGGGGATAATCGTAGGTGAAGATGCAGCAGCTCCTTGGCGTTCTTGTCCAGTTGTAGACGGGTGTAGCAAATCCTCTCCCTGATGGTGGCGGAACGGTTATCCGCCGAAATATCGTGGAACTCCGACGAACGGATCCAGCTGGACACCCGAGAACCTTGGATACAGCACATTCGCCGGGAAAGCCTGATATCTCATATCACCAACCTCTACGTGGAGGATATGTACTAATTCACAAATAATTTAACAAATTTGTGTGTATAAACTCCCTGTTTTCTTTGTAGCAACTGACCATGGCAATATTTTGTAACTGTCCCCAATCGGATGGTAATTGTTTTCTCACAAATTATATGGGGGTCCTTTGATGAGTGGGGCCCTATTGCTTCATTTCTGTGTGGCGTAAGTTAGCGTTACGTATCTTCAATTTTTATTCTATGTTGTAGATTTTATTAGAAATCAAAATTCAGATATTGTAATCGTAATGCTAAACAATGAATTTCATACTATTGTGGAAACTACTGTATTGCGTTATCAGCGCTCGAGGTCTCTCTCTTGTGTCATGATATAGAGGCCATTTGTCAACTAAATACCTCAGGTAAAATACAGTTTTCTATGGGGCCGGTTTAATTCCTTAAAACATTATTTGCTGAAAGTCTCAGGGACACATCTGATAGGAGGAATGATACACTACTCGACATGACTGGACCTTCTTTGTGCTGATAATCTTTCATTTTTCGGGAAGAAGGCAGTCTTGTAAGCTTGGACACAGATTTTGCATCTTTTTCTTGATGGGACAGTAAACGGGTGAATAATATTCTATATACAACACTGTTCTTAAGTTTTAGTGAAATTTACTTCATGTGTGAAGTTGTAGAAATACTAACTCATTCACAGTGGAGAAGGAAAACGTTACTTCTCAAAAAATGTTTAGCATTTATTTGTGAAATTCAACGTGTTTAGGAGGAGCTTTATTTGCGTGCATTTGTGTGTATAAACTGTCTGTTTCCTGTGTAGCAACTGACCATGGCAATATTTTATAATTGGTTCAAATTGTATGGTAATTATGTTTTCTCACAAATTATCTGGGTGTCCTTTGTTTTGTGGCACCAGGTTCGTGTGGCGTAAGTTGGCGTTATGTTTCATTAATTTTTATTCTATGTTTTAGTTTTCATTAGCAATCAAATTTATGGTATTTTAATCCTCATGCCATACATTGAAATTCTTTTATTGTTTAAACAGCGCTCGAATTCCCTCTATTGTGTCATGATATAGAAGCAATTAATCATCTAAACACCTCAGGAAATAAATTGTATTTTATGGAACCTGTTTACTTCCATAAAAGCAATATTCCTGAGTGATTCAGAGATACATCTGATAGGAATCATGATATAATAATCGACATGGCAGGACCCTCTTTATGCTGATAATGTTTCATTTTTCTTCACAAAGACAGTGTTGTATGCTCGGACACAACTTTTGCATCTGCTGCCTGAAGGGGCAGTAAACTGGCGAATGATATTTTATACACCACCCTGTTGTTAAGTTTGAGGGAATTTTAATTCTTCTGATAGTAGTAGATATCCTAACTCATTCACAGTGGAGAAAGAGGACGTAGCTTCTCGAAAATAGTTGAGAAATTATTTGTGAAATCCTGCCTCGGTAGGTGGTGCTTTATTTTGGTGAATTTGTGTGTATAAACTGCCTATTTTCTGTGTAGCAACTAACCATGTTACTATTTTAAGATTGTCCCAAAGTGGATGGCAAACTAATTTTCTCACAAAGTATTGCTGTTCTCCCTTGATGAGTCAGACCGTATTGCACCGGGTTAGTATGGAGTAAATTGCCGTTATGTATCGTCAATTTTTATTGTATGACATAGATTTTTTAACAATGAAAATTTTGATATTGAAGTCTTTATTTCATACTAACCTGGAACTATTTTATTGTTAAAGCAGCGTTCGAGTTCCCCAACTTGTGTCACGAAACAGAAGCAATTTCTCATCTAAATACCTCAGGTAAAATACTGTTTCTTATGGAGCCTGTTTACTTCCTTAAATACATTATTTTATGATTGTCTCAGAGATACATCTGATACGAAGCACGATATACTACTCTATGCGGCAGGACCCTGTTCATACTGATAAATTTCATTTTTGGAAAAGAAAGCAATCTTGTATGCTTTGCCAAAGATTTTGCATCTTCTGCCTGAGGGGGCAGTAAACTGGTGAATGATGTTTTACATTCCACCCTGTTGTAAAGTTTTAGGAAATTTTATTTCTTCTGTGGAGTAGTAGATATCGTAACTAATTCACAGCAGAGAAAAAAAATGCAACTCCTCACAAATAGCTGAGCAATTGTTTGTGCAATCGGGTTTGGTAAGTGGTGCTTTATTTTCGTGCATTTATGTCTATAAACTAGCTGTTTTCTGTGTAGCAACTGACAACGCAATATATTATTACTGTCCCAAATTTGATGGTATTTCTGTTTTCTCACAAATGATCTCAGTGTCCTTTGTTTTATTGGGTCTGATTGCTCTGTGTTTGTGTGGCATAGATTGGCGTTTCGTAAATTCAATTTTTATTTATGTTGAAGATTTTATAAACAATGAAAATTAAGATTTTGTAATCCTCATGCTATACAATGAATTCCAGATTATCATGGAAACTACTTTATTGTGTAAACAGCTCTCCCGTTTCCTGCCGTGTGTCATGATATAGAAGCAATTTATCATCTACATACCTCTCGTTATATACAGTCTTTCATTGAGCCTGTTTACTTCCTAAAAAATTAATTTACTAACTGTATGAGAGATACATCTGATAGGAAGCATGATATACTAGTCGACGTGGCAGGAGCCTCTTTTCGCTGAAAATCTTTCATTTTTCGGGAAGAAGACAGTCTTGTATGCCTGGACACTGGTTTTGCATCTTCTGGGAGAGTGGGCAGCAAACTGTTGAACGAAATTTTATATACCACCCTGCAGTTAGGTTTTAGGGAATTTTATTTCTTCTCTGGAGTAGTAGATATGCTAACTCATTCACAGTGGAGACAGAATACGTTACTTCTCTAAAATAGTTCAACAGTTATATCTGATATTCGTTCTCAGTAAGTCGTGCTTCATTTTCGTTAATTTGTGTGTTTTCTGTGTAGCAACAGACCAGGGAAATATTTTATAATTGTCCAAATTTGCTCAGAAAGTCTGTTTTCTCACATTGTATATGCGTTTCCTTCATTGAGTGGGTCTGATTGCTATGGGTTTATGTGGCGTCAGTCGGAGTAACCAATTTTCAAATTTTATTGTATGCTGTAGATTTTATTAGCGATGAAAGTTAAGATACTTTTATCCTCAAAAAATACAATGAAGTATAGAAGCAATTTGGCATCAAAATACCTCAGGTACTATACTGCTTTTACGGAGCCTGTTTACTTCCTTAAAACCATTGTTCTCTGAATGTTTAGACATACATATGAAAGGAAACATGATATACTACTCGACATTTTGGGACACACTTTGTGATGATAATTAATCATTTTTTGGGCAGAAGGTAGTCTTGTATGCTTGTACACAGGTTTTGCATCCTCTGTCTGAGGGGGCAGTAAACTGGTGCATGATATTTTATATACAACACTGTCATTATATTTTAAGGAATTATTTTCTTCTGTGGAGTAGTAGATATCCTAACTCATTCACTGAGGAGAAATAAAACGTTTCTTCTAAAAAAAAGTTGAGCAACTATTTGTGAAATTCGGATTGGTAAGTCATGCATTTTTTTTCGTTTATTTGTGGTAAAAACTCCATGTTTTCTGTGTAGCAACTGGCCATCGTCTGCATATTTTGTAATTCTCCCAAATTTGATGGTAAGTCTGTTTTCTCACAAATTATCTGAGGTCCTTTGTTGAGTTGGGACTTATTGCTCTGAGTTTGTGAGACGTAAGTTGGCGATATGTATTGTCAATTTTTGTTGTATGTTGTAGATTTGACTAGCAATGAAAATTAAGATATTCTAATCCTCAAGCTATACAATGATTATTCTACCATCTGGGAAACAATTTTATTGTGTAAGTAACATTTGAGTATGCTCCATTGTGTCATGATATACAACCAATTTTTCATCTAAATGCCTCAGATACTATACTGGTTCATGGAGCCTGTTTACTTCCTTAAAAATATTATTTCTGAATGTCTCAGAGATTCATCTGCTAGGAAGCATTATATGCTACTGAACATGACAGGACTCTCTTTGTGCTGATAATCTTTCATTGTTTGGGAAGAATTCAGTCATATATGTTTTTACACAGGTTTTGCATCTTCTGTTTGAGGGGGCAGTAAACTGGTGAATGATGTTTCATATACCACACTGTTGTTACGTTTTAGGGAATTTTACCTCATCTGTGGACTAGTAGATATCCTAACTCATTCACAGTGGAAACAGAAAACGTTCCTTCTCAGAAATAGTTGAACAATTATTTGTAAAATTCGGTCTGGGTAAAAGCTGCTTTATATACTTGCATTTGTGTGTATAAACTTCATGTTATCTGTGTAGCAACTGGTCATGGCAATATTTTATAGTAGTCCCAAATTGGATGGTAGGTCTGTTTTGTCACAAATTATCTGAGTGTCCTTTGTTAGATGGGATTGATTGCTCCGGGTTTGCGTGGCTTAAGTTGGCGTTATGTATCTTCATTTTTTATTGTATGTGGTAGATTTTACTAGCAATGAAAATAAAGATATTGTAATGTTGATGGTATACATTGAATTTCATACTATATTGGAAACTATTTTATTGTGGAAGCGGCGCTCGAGGTTCCTTTCTTGCTTCATGATATAGAAGCAGTTTATCATCTATATACCTCTGTTACTATACTGTTTCTTATGGAGTCTGTTTAATTCCTTAAAAACATTATTTTCTGAGTGTCTCAGAGATACATGTGATAGGATGCATGATATACCACTCTACATGGCAGGACCCTCTTTGTGCTGATAGTCTTTCATTTTTCGGGAAGAAGGAAGTATTGTATGCTTGGACACAGGCTTTGCATCTTCTGCCTGAGGGAGCAGTAAACTGGTGAATGATATTTTATATACCACACTGTTGTTAGGTTTTAGGGAATATTATTTCTTTTGTGCAGGTGTAGATATCCCAACTCAATCACAGTGGAGAAAGAAAACATTACTTCCGAATAATATTTTGCTATTATCTGTGAAATTCGACCTCAGTAAGTGGTGCTTTATTTTCTGGCATTTGTATGTATAAAGTCCCTGTTTTCTGTGTAGCAACTAACCATGGCAATATTTTTATACTGTCCCAAATTGGATGGTAAGTCTGTTTTCTCACAATTTATCTGAGTGTCCTTTGTTGAGTGGGGCGTGATAGCTCCGGGTTTGTGTGGCGTAAGTTGGCGATACGCATCTTCAATTTTTATTACATGTCATAGATTTTATTAGGAAAAAAAAGATAAGGTATTGTAATCCTTATGTTATACAATGAATTTCATACTATCGTGGAAACTATTTCGTTGTGTAAGAAGCGTTTGAGTTCCCTATTTTGTGTCATGATATAGAAGCAATTTATCATCTACTTACATAATGTTATATACTTTTTTTATGGAGCCTGTTTACTGCCAACATTAATTTCTGAATGTCTCAGAGATACATCTGATAGCAAGCATGATATACTACTCGACATGGCAGGACTGTCTTTGTGCTAATAATCTTTCATATTAAAAGTAAGCTGATTATGAGACTATATCACTTACAAATGTTGGTAACTTCTGATATTTCTGAGACAGATACCCTTCTATGTTTTACTAATTTCTTAAAAATGTTTGCTCAGTTGCTAATTTTTTTTCGTCTGCAGTACATACGTTTCTCCAAATGTGCCTGCTGTCATTGGAGTTGGTATTTTTCCAACTCTACCCTTTAGATTTCCCGTAAAGTTCATTTGGTATTTATTCAGTGTGTCAAATATTACTTGTAATTGTTTGTAGTAGGCCCTGGTGGAGTCAATATTTCCGTTTTGTTGAGCATTAGTTCCTTTTTTTCTTTGGATTACCCTTTTGCCTATATTCCCTACCAGCGCAATGCATTCATTTGCATTTCATAGTAATGTATTTTATTTTAATATTCTCTAGAATTGTAGACAACACTTTTACTTGTTATTTGTTACCCCACTGTAGATCATACTATAGTCTTCTGCATTGTTATTTCCAGAAGATTTCTCCTTTGTTCTGTAACTAACGAAAACTCTATTTTACTTTCTTTAAAATGCTTAGCCCATTCGACTTTCTCTAATGTACCAGGGGGAAGCCTTCCCAGCTTCAATAGGATTTTTTTTCTTGTTCTGTTTTCATACCTATGACATATCCCAATAACCTGTCCTGATCCCTAGGCTAGATTCAGTACTTCATGTATGTCTATTGAGTCTCTCAGTGAGGTGCTGGCCTATTGCAGGTAAGGTTGGTTATATGACAGTCATCTCTGAGCTTTGCAGTCATAGCTAGTAGCTGCTAGAAGTGACAATGATATAGAATTTCTCTTGTACTATACGCTATGGCTATGCTGCCAAAACTCAGTTGCCCGATTCTTGGCTACTTAGCCAGGTACAAAACCGCTTTAAAATAATTTCTAGATTGTGTCATAAGTTAATGTATTTTTAAAATATGCTGGTTACATTGAAAGAAGTAAGCCAAGGGGCCCACCGAAATTTAAACGTCTGTAATTTTTCTGTCATATTCATTTCTGGTCTTTAATAAGTATGACTTAGGTGAAGTCTACTTTTGCTTCAAAATTTCATTCAATAATTATGGATTTATGAAGATGGGTGTGTTTAGAGATTTAACAGTGTATCTTATTCGATAATGCAGCTTATGGATTTTTCTTGGGACTCCCACTTTTGAGTCAATGAGGACCGATATAAAATAAGTTCATGATTTTGTTCTCTGAACAGGAAATTGCATTTATTAATGTTCTTCCTGATTTTTCTCTGAAATTTTACTGTTGAAACATATTTAAGCACAATTATATTGCTTTCAAACAGGAAAGTGGGAGCATAAGTCATATATTAATCATTGATCATAATTACTACATAATCACTTACTCACACCACCATTGTAGTCTAAATGATAGCTACGTTAGCTTCGATGAAATAAGACCATGATTCTGTTTCCTGGTACCTCCTCAAATGTTTTGGACGTTGGAATGTACCTCGTGATGCCAAATGATTAACTGTTTGAATGAAGATCCAGTGGAACTACACCGATTAATTTACTGAAAACAATGATTGAAGGGATTCGCGACCTACTTATCACTAATACGATGAACACAGATCACTGGTTGTACTGACTTGTAGGCATTATTGGGCCACTCATAACATGCCTTAGTCCTAACTTTGCTGTAATCTTTAGGTGATACTTTTCGTTAGTCGTTTTCACAATCGTGGTATCATTAATTATCCTGTTTACACTTTTTATATGTTTCCTGTCTTCAGAAACAAATTTGTGGTTTCCTTTATAGTTATTTGTCTCCTTATTATCATTTTATTTATGTTTCTACTAAGGCAATCTATTCAGTGCCATTTATTTCTACTGAGTCGTCGAAATCTTAGTTCAGATGATGATGTTCAGTAGGTTACTATTGCTGAACATGGGTCTTACATTTTGCCTCAGCCATTTCCCGAGTAATACTTGTCCTTTTTCACTAAAATATCTCCTTAGACATATTTATTTTAGTAATTTTTAAGAAATATAATAAATTTAGTTCTTTACATCTGTGAAAGTATTTTATAACTCTAAAACATAAGAAGCAGCTTCATATTCATTTGTCTTGTGTTATATTTGTGAAATGGGTTGAAGCGCACAAAGACCAGTGCGCCTTGAGCAATGTGATGTGCAGTTGTGACATGAATTTATAGAAATTCCTGACGCTGAAGTATTTAAAACGTTCTCGCGGATCGTTTTGCAAGTGTTTCAATGTTTTTCATCCCATTTTCCGTTGTGCGATACATAAATTTCGTAGTTCAACAGCTAACATTCTGACAACATGAACATACGTTTTGCATCACGGCGCTCAAGTGCAAACGTAAATAATGTGTTAACTGATGTCCACCCAGATAATGGGCTAACAGGAGCGAAATTTGTCATGTGACTTAAAAATATTAAATTTTCTGTGATTCAGTTTCATATTACTAACACATTCTTTCAGACATTTTTGTACATCGATAAATCGTATGAAATGAATGGCAAATATTTAGACAAATATGTATATAAAAATCTCTAAATTGAGTAATACAAAGGGCTCCAGTAACGGCTGGGAAAGATTAGTTTTTAGGATTGTTGAGATATCAATGAATGTAAAGAAAATACAGGAATTATAATATTTTGTTAAGTTACTGTAGCCTACCTAAAACTGATTGTTATTTACTTTCTAATGAAACAATATTGTCACGTGTGTAACAAAAGTAATGTGTCATATTTAAAAGTCTTGGAAGAAGTCTGTGGATGAGGAATATACCAGGAGACACAGAAGGGATAAAGTAATGGTAACACATACCTCTCAAAAAAAGATTTTAAAGCTTGAAACATATCCATAGGCAGTTGTAGACCATCACAGCTTATTGGTTACGAATAGCAAGTTAACAATGAACAAGAAAGTGTAGAATTATAGGTTACTAATGAGAGGGTATCTGAATCAATTGAAAGAAAGTTTCAAGAAGAGCATCAGGTAACGATTGACTGAAAGAGGGTCAAAGAACGCAATTAAAGACGAGTGAGTAGCCTTGGGAGGCAAAATAATCAATTTAGAAAATAATCAAGTAGGCAGGAAGACAAACTGTGTCATAATGCCCCATATATTGAATTCAATTGACCAAACGAGATAATATAAGTCTAGAACCAATAAACATGCAAAGGGAAGGAGAGATGTGAAACAATATAAGTTTTGTAGAAAATGATAAATGTAGAAGCATTAATACTACGAATAGTAATGCAAGAATATAGGAGTATTTTTACTACGGAAAGAAAACTGGGATTAATCATACGGAGCACAACATTATCTACTAGTTGTAGAGAAATAAGCCTGCAGTCGAAGAGCATGAAAGAGAAGTAATGACTCAACACGGAATTAGACAGTTCTGTATAATATCCCCATCCGCAATTCATTGTGTATGCTGAGTAGCGATTAAAGGAAATATATGAGAATTTTGGAAAAGGAAATTAGGTTAAGTGAGAAGAAATTGTCTTGCAGATGGCATTTTAATCCTGTCAGAGACAGTCATGGACATAGAAGGCCACTTGGTGGGATGAATTGTGTCTTTGAAAGAGGTCCGACATGAAAAAAAATTTAAAATTAATGGTGGTGAGCTTTAGTTGATTTTAATCATGTGAGACTGATGCAATAAGAAGATCATATAAGACACTGAAGGAAACAGATGAGTTTTCATATTTGAGAAGCTAAAGAAATGAAGATGGCTGCAGTAGTGAGCTGTTAATACACAGACTGGCGATAGCACAAATAGCATTTCAGAAATAGACAAAACCGTAACTATTCACTCAACTAACAGATATCCACCCATTACACTTTTCAACAGAGGAACCGAAAATTACTTTTTGAGATAAGCTTTCTCATGATATAACTCAGTATAATATGCATATATGATAGAGGAAATATCCGAGGAATTTTTTCTGTTGGCCATTACTATTAGCTATGTCATTGTTTTACCAGATTTGTCAGCGTTAATGACATTTATTAGTCTGCCTGACACGTTCCTGAAGTAATAAATCAACCTGAGGAGACCCTGTGTAATCTATTTGTCTGTGTCTAGTGTAGACTTCGTGACCAAGTGCGAAGATATTTTCAGAATGTTTGCGTAGCATGTGAATGAGGCGGAATGTGGGTACCAGCCCAGTATTCACCTAGTTGGATGTGGAAAACCGCCTAAAAACCACATCCAGGCTGGCTGGCTCAGCAGCTCTCGTCGTTAATCCACGATTTAATCAGAGACTGGTTCGCCTCCCCGTGTCCTGGAAGCTGACACTTTAGCGCTCTCGGCTATCCGGGCGGGTAAAAACTTATCACTAACGTTAATTTTTAGCAAATGCTTTTAATAAAATTTCACCTGTTAATAATGTGAATAAAATGTTATCCACTGGCTGTTTTATAGCTTTATCCACAGGGACGCTACTTTGGCTTCATTACTCTGACAATTGTGTACGCAGATAATTTCACACAAGGCTCGCATTACATTATTCCTAGGTTGGCACAAAACTGTACGAAAGGTGCTGAAGCACTTCTATGAGAGTCGAACACAGAAAAATTTTAGCAGCCAGCGAACTACACCTGAACCGTATGTCACGTCATCAATTTCTTCTTCTGTGTCGCTTTCGTTTATGGCCAGGTTTACCAGTGCCTGCCACCGCACAAGACCTGAACTACGTCTTACCTCGTCCGGCTGCTTACCTTTCTCGTGATCTTCTTCTTGGTCCTCCTCCTCGGACACCACCTCCAGCAGCTGGCGTTCTCTGGGCACGATGTCTTCTGCTCCTTCCTGTGGCGGCGCTTGCTGGAAACCCCCACCTATGGAAAAATAAATGTGATTGTTGAAGAATTGGCATTTGCATTACTTATAAATCACATGTGATTTATAACATTTAACTAAGGTTCTATTATTTTGAGTTTCAGACATCTAAGTTCGTATGCAACCTAATGGCCTTTTATCTTGACTAAATACGAAGCACATACACAAGCCACCTTTTACACTGATGAACCCTCCTCTGCCTCGCTCCGTGCTCTACAGTGTTACTTCAGACAGCCATTTCCACAATGTCTTAAACGAATCTCCTTTCTTGCCACAATGACGCCGACTTACTGTTAATCTCATATACTATTGCAACTTAAAAAAAAAAAGAACAAAATGTATACCGATATATGGAAAATTTATTACTCTTTGAATTATAGATATGTACGATTTAGTTAACTGCATCAATGCTGTCAGAATATTCACATCCTTTTTCATGTCAGCAGTCTCACTGAATTACGGTATCATATAGCAGGAATCTAGGTGCCAATTTGCTCTGTGCCTGGTACATCCCTAAGAGTGGGACAGTGTCGTAGTTGTCTGATGTCACCATGCAAATTAATGCCCTGATGACGGATGTATCAAGTGACATCATTTATATTCTAAGCATTTAAGCGACATCATACAACGTACGTAATACACAATCCAAGAAATGAAGGAACAGTGGTCTTAATACTATGCTGAAAATGTAGACAGTGAGAAGAATTGTTGAGGAACACCACAGTTACAAACAACATCTTCTCGGTGATTATTCGATGAACTCATTACTCTCCCTCCTTCACTAATCTCCACCTCGTGTGTAGGTGGTATCCCCTCCACAAATATTCCTCAATTACGTAATGGTATCACTCTCATCCACACATAAAAATGTCTATATATACATCAAAATTAAAGCACACTGTTTTCAATGAAGAAAAAAAAATTCTAGAATCTTTACGATGCACAAAATCTCAGAAACCATACTGTTGCCGTGAACTTTTTAGTACCACTAGAATTCACTTAAGTAACAGAACTGTGCTCTTGACGAGCTGTGGGTACTTACAGTAATACTCTGGCAAACCTGGCCAGTCCTTATCCCATGGGTTCTCTTCTTCTTCCACGGGATACTTATCGCCACCGGTGCTGTGAATTAAGCTTAGAGCTGCCTTCAGCTCATCCCTGGAGTAACTGTGCACGAGTGGCACACAGGGAATCTCCTCCAGGCCACCTCCTGTCTGCAAAACAATTAAATAATATGTGATATACAGCAAAATAGGTTATCTAAAGGCAAATTTCAGTGACGTATGTAAAACCGTAAAATTGTATACAGGTCTAGAGATATTCTCCTGTGAATCCGCACACGACAGCACAACATTGTTCACACAAATGCTGATTAATGAATTTTAAAGTGATACTCACAGGTTCATGCTGATTACATGCATAGTTCGGAGATAGTGAATTTGAAAATGACAAACCAGCATCGGCCGTACCTGTGTACAGACCATTATAACGTAAATCAACAAATCATAATCTTGTCAAACATGGTTACGGTAACTGTAGAAAATAAAAAGTACATTAATTGAAACAAAAGTAATCGCAAACGTAAGAAATAAGAGTGTGAACTTGGATACACAGGGTGCGAAATTTTAGGGCTACATGTTTACGTTTATGTAACTGGTATTTATCAGTACGCCTCTGGGCTCACAACGATACAATTACTCACATCAGACTTCCCGACATGCGTTGCCATTTCACGTCGAGTACAGTTTTTTTAAAGAGATGGGGCCCCTCCACGCCCGCACCAACGTGGTGACCAAACCAAAAGTTCTACTGTCACCTCCGTAAACATGTTAGTTGTCTAGTATGTGGATCACAGGATGCTGGGCTGTGACGTTGTCCGTGCGTCTGGGTAAGTCTACGCATTAACACGGTCCATCAGGTGATAGATAGTGGACGAAACGCGAGTGATGGTAGCGATTTGAAGAGCAGAGGAAAAAAAGTGCCAAGGCTCGTGCCGTGGGAAAAAAACCTCTGCGACAGTGGGATGGGTAGTAAGAGCAGTAGTGGCTTACTAGCTGCGATAGTTCATGCAAGGTTGGATTTGTTAGTATAGGTATCATGCATCATTACCATGACAAGCGATGGCGATGTGTCCCAGTTGTTGCTGCTGCTGCATTCCTGGAACAATCAAGATCGTTATACAGTAGTGGGAGATCGGCCATAGATCATCTCACTGTGTGGGGGATGTGTGGAGCTTGTTTGCATGCAGTGTACGGTACGGCTTCCCTGTGTGGTGCCAGTTATTCGGCAGTGTACTCCAATCCAGCTGGATATCCAGTAATGGGTCTGATAAACAGGGGCTCGCCTGTGCCGTTATGTTTGCGTATGCTTGGCCATAGATGTTATGTCCTTACAAGTATGTCTTTTGGTCTTTTATGTTTCCATCTATGGTTGTGGTCGTAGTTCCCCAGATTCAGAATAAACGGGTTCTGCGAATGTCTGGAGTTTCTGTATAGTCTTGTGGTGAGTTTGTGGATTACCTCCGTGAGAGTCTCAAGTCGGTATTCCCGGTGAAGGTCCGCGATGCGTGTGTATCGTGGAGCATTGCTTATGATTTTGAGTACTTTGTTTTGTATGAGCTGCAGACGGCGCAGACGTGTAGGCGCAGCGTATCCCCAGACAGGAGCTGCGTACGTCATCAGGGGTCGGATAAGTGTCATGTACATGGACCTCGACACCCTTCTGTTCAGTGTGCTACGCCTGTTGAGCATAGGATAGAGCTGTTTGAGCCTCGCGCTAGCTCGGTTGGTCATGTGTTGTATGTGGTCCCCCCAGAGTAACTTCCGGTCCAGCCAGACACCGAGGTATTTGACTTTCTCGCGGAAACGTATTGGGCGTGCATGTAGAGTTATTGGTCTGCAGTAGCGGTGTTTGCGCAGTTGCTTCGGTCTTCTAGTGAACAGAACGGCTTCGCACTTGTCGACGTTTACTCTAACACGCCATTTCTCCAACCAAGGCTCGGCCACTCTGAGTGCAGTCTGTAGGCGTGACGTAATGTTTGATGGTTTCCAATCTTGCGCAAGGATGGCTGTGTCATCCGCGTAGATTGCCATCATTGTGTTGTGTGTGGTTGGGAGATCGTTTATGTAGAGGTTAAACAGCAGGGGCCCTAGGATGCTTCCCTGGGGTACTCCCGCATGTATACCGTGTTGTGTTGATTGTTTTCCCTGCACGTCAGTGTTGAAACTCCTGTCTGTGAGGTATGAGTGTATTAGACGCAGCAGCCCGTCAGGGAATCCCGCTTCGCTGAGTTTGCGGATGAGGCCGTTGTGCCATAGACGGTCGAAAGCCTTTTCGATGTCCAGGAACACTGCCCCTGTAGCTTTGTTTATGTTGAAGCCATGTGTTATATGTTCAACGACCCATAGGAGTTGTTGTGTTGTGGAGTGGTGATTCCTGAAGCCGAATTGCTCCGGTCTCAGGATGTTATTTGTTATGCAGTGCCTAGTGATGCGTTTGAGAATCACCTTCTCAACAATCTTACTGAGCGAACTCAGAAGGCTGATGGGTCGGTAATTTTGTGGGAGGCTGTGGTCTTTCCCCGGCTTCCTGAACATCAGGACCTTGGCCGTCTTCCAAAAGGCGGGGAAGTGTTGGTGTTTTAGTATGGCATTCGTTATGTGTGTTAGGTACTCAGTTGCTTTATCTGTGAACTCCTGGAGGACACGGTTTTGAATGCCATCATGACCAGGGGCTTTCCTAGCAGCGGAATGCATTATAGCCCAGGAGACTTCGGCTGTGCTAGCATGTCGAATGTCGTCGCGCGATGGTTGGGCTAGAATGCGTGTAACCTCTTGGTCAGTAGCAAGTGTGAACACTGGATCTGATGGTACCAGGTTCGGTGTGAATGACGCTGCGAGTGTTCGAGCCATTAGTTCTGCTTTCTCTTCCGCTGAGTATGCAGGTCCGTCAGGCCCTTGAAGCGTTGGGGTGTATATTTTCTCCCTGGTGAAATGTCGGGCTAGCTGCCATACGCCAGGTCGTGCGATGTCCAGCCCTTCAAGTTTTTGATTCCACTGTTGTGTTCTATGTGTTTGTATTTTATCGTGTATGATGCCCTGTAGTCTGTTAATGTGCCGTTTGAAGTACGGACGCCTGGTGCGCTGCCATTGTCTCCTGAGGCGATTCCTCATTGAGATTAGGCCCAGGATTTCCTGGGGCAGGGCCGCACTGCGTTGTTGTGAGGTGCGATCAGGTATGGTGCCTGCCATTGCGTCCCGGACGGCGTTAGTGAGGGTTTCCACTGCCTCGTCAATTTGTCCTGTTTCGTTAATTTCGTGTATAGGTGGGATGTGGCTATCAAGCGTTTGCTTGAACAATGTCCAATTCGCACGCCCGTAGTCCAACATCTTGCGTTGTTCTGTGTGCTGCAGTGTTTCCTCGATGTATAGTATTACAGGTTGGTGGTTTGAGGGCAGATCGTTTTCAACGGCAACGTTGAGTGTCGCTGTGATGCCCTTGATGAGGGCCATGTCTATCACGTCTGGCCTGTGTCCCCTCTGATAGGGAATGTGCGTCGGTTCAGCCGGCGCTAGTGTAATGTAGTTTCTACCTAGCGAATGTTCGTACAGTTTTTTGCCGTTGGGATTTCGTATGCGTGAGTTCCATTCTGGGTGTTTTGCGTTCAGATCTCCAGCGACTATTACTCGCGGTGAAATGTTGAGTAATGTGCTGATATCGCGTGTTGAGATGCCTACAGGGCTGTTGTATACCGATATCAGCGTGGTGTAGGCTCCGTTGAACTTGACTCTGACGGCCGTAGCCTCGATTTTTTCCAGTTCAGGGAGCTCTATGTTTGTGTGCTCAATGTCTTTGTGTATGACGATTGCAGTTCCACCTGCCACGGCGTCGCCCGGTCGGTCGGTACGATAGACACAATAGCCAGGAAAGTTTAATTGTTTGTGCGGTTTAAGTTTAGTCTCGCTCAGTAGCGCGACAAGGATTCCCTTGCGCTCCATGAACGCGGCAAATTCTGCCCTTTTGTTGTGGATCGAGTCTGCATTCCAGAACAGGATCCGTGATAGTGTATGCGGGTCTGCGTTATGGGCCGGGTGTGGTGTATTATTCATGTAAGAGTGTGAAAGAGTGTTGTGATGGCAGTGTGTATGACAGCCCAGTATTGCCCGGGTTCGGCGCTCATGAGCTGGGTGATGAGTGTAGTGACGGCCGTCAGCACCTTGGTAAGGATTTGTACGGTCGTGTGTCGGGGGAATAGTGTTTCCAGTATTCCCCCAGGTGGTGTGCTGGTGTTGGGTGTGGCAGCCTAAGGTGCTGTTGTGGAGTTAGCGGCCGCTTGTGCGGGTATTGGTGTGTTGTTAGGAGCGGCATTTGTGCATTGTGGCAGAGGTTGTGGCGCCTGTGTTACTTCTGTGGTGAGGGGGATGGTAGTGTGAGTTACAGTCTCGGTGTCTTGTTGACTGTTTTCCTGTGTGTTGCTGTTCCGTTGTTGCTGTGTGGCCTGTTGTGGTGTTTTCGTGTTCCCCGCCCTGTGTTTGCGTGTGCGTCTATTCCTCCTCTGGGCTTGGGGTTCGGGGGGTTCTTGTGTGGGTGTGTTTTCTTGTATACGATGCGTTTCTTCGCAGCGCGTGATTTCCGGGAGTGGGGTCGTGTTGTTTGGGGGCATAGGTGTTGGTACCGATGCTTGCTGGGTTTCAGGTGTTGCCTGTGATTGTTGTGTGGCTGTTGCAGCGGTTGTTTCACGTGTGTGTGTAGGGCGCTGAAGTTCCGCAGCCTGTGCCGTCCCGCCAGGGCGTGCAACCGTGGCAAACGTTACGCCGTTCCTTACTGGGTTCGGCGCTGGCCTTGGACGTGGTATGTCGTACAGTACCCTACTTATGTCTCGCTTTCGCTTCAGCGCCTGTTTGTAAGAGTTGCACTGTCTGAAGTTTGCCGCATGGGGCCCACCGCAGTTGGCACAGCGTCTCTGGTTTGGTTGTATTTGTGTACATGTGTTGGATCTGTGATTGCCAGCGCATCCGCGGCAGCGAGTTGCCAGGCCGCAGCGGAGGGCCGAGTGGCCGAACCGCTGGCAGTTGTTGCATTGTTGGGGGACGTTGGGTGGTTCATAGTGTTCTACACGTACGTCCATCCGCAGAAAGCTCTTTATCTGCAGGATGGCGCGGGAATCAGCCGTGTCGGCTAACTCAACCATGTAGTGTGGTAGCGGTGCGTGTGTACGGAACCCTGTCATCCGGGAGGCACTTTTGCAGTCGAACCCCAGATAACAAAGGGCCGCATGTACTGTCTCGTTGGGGGTGCTAGGGTCCACTCCCTTGATCACGTACTGCTGGGTTCTCTCGTCCAGCGTTCTGTACGTGTAATGTTCAATCTTCCGATCTTTGAGGAAGGTCAGAAGATCTTTATATTCTTTGTCTGTGGCAACGTACAGTGAGGCCCTATCCCCCGAGTACTTTGCATGTAATGTGCTGTTTATGTGCCTCTCCGCGAATGCAGTGTTAAGGGCACTAAGGTTCCCGTAGTTTTGTATAACAACCGGGGGGAAACCAGTCTTGTGTTGTGTGGGCACTGCTGTGGCTTTGTGTGCTTTGTTGTTGTTCGCCACAGCTGTGTTTGCGATTTGTTTTGTGTTAATGTTGCTAGCCTGAGATGAGCTAGTGGGTGTAGGCAACAGCGCCTTTCGGTTGCCTAGCGAGTTTGGTTGCTCGCTTGTTTGTGCTGGTGTTTTTTTGGGTCTGCGTTTTGGGCCCTCCACCTGCCAGGGCTCTGTGTAGTGGTTTTCTGTATCCTCATCCGCCGCCGCTGCCTCGGTTTCTTGTGGCTGCGACGCCGGTGGGAGAATGGTGCATGACTGTCCAGTGACAGGGGAATGTAAGGTAATGTTTAGTGTAGCTGTCTTGGTGGGAGAGACGTCCGCCCCGAAAAGTTCGGTGATGAGCCGACGCGACTCGAGCTGCTTTTGCGCTTTCGCGCCAAGCTGTCGAGCGTCGCCAGCCGCTCCCTTGCCTTCGGTAGCGGGCGGGGCGCGGGTTTCGGCGGGTGCAGTCGATCCTCGCGCCTCTTGTGCTGCAGTCTTGCTGCGGGTGATAGCAGGGGAAGTGCTAGTAGCGTCCGCCATTTCGCACTTAGGATTGTTTATTGGGTGGGAAGGGGGAAACGACAATTTTACTTTTCTCGAAAGGCGAGAGAAGTGTAACTTGTTCCCTATGGAAGTGGGTGGTCCCTACTTACGCTAACATGCGCTGTTCGTGCAAGCGCGGCACCTAAAGGAGGTGCGGAAGAAGAATGGCCTGCAGCACGCGGGCTTGGTCCCGTGAAGGAGCCCTGGTACTGCCTCAGAGTCCCTAGAAGAACGTGAGAATCACGTTGGGGGCGTTGGGGATTCTAGCACACTAACAGTCTTCATGAGCATTCACATCTACCGAAATATATCGTAATGTCAACCTACCAGAAATAATAGAAACTTCGCACTTCTCATTAAACTGCTATCAGCGATTTTACTTCGCTCCATGAGACAAAAATTCTAAATCTCATCAGATTCCACAAACTACCGTAAACGTAGTACAACAAACTTCACATACAACTAATTCCAGAGAAATATAAAAATATATAAAGGTGGCGAATCGCTTTACGTCTCTGGAGAAAGTATAACATCGTTGAGCGATAAGCGAAAAACGTTCGCCGCATCGTATCTCGATATGTTAAACGCTGGGCAACTGCCGGACACCTACCCTAACGATTTTGTCATGTTATTCGTTTCAATACCAAATGTTATACTCCCGTATCACAACGTGCAAGACATAAGCAGCCTTTACACATGTAATTCTGAGCTGAAATGGAAATTTGGCTTACCTTCGCGTACTTCCTCCAAAGGAGGAAGTATTTCTCCAGCGTTCGCAATCGCTCGCTCTCCTCGCACTCCATCGGATCGGCTATCTTGAGCCAACTGACGGGGATCGTTTCCCCGGAAATGAATTTACCGATCGTCAACTGTCTTCAATTGTTGCGTGCACCATGAAGTAACGTGGGCGCTACGGGCCTCCAATTCAGGGAGAATACACGTCATACGGGTGCTGATTTGGCATATACTTGAACAGTGTTCTGTTGTGGAACGTTAACACGAGGTAGTTTTTTATTGATATCCTCGTTTTGTCAATGTTTGTATATTTTTGGGGTTTCGCAGAATTTTACTTTTAATTGAGTATCTGGATAAGCCAAATTACTTTCATTTTGTATTACACGAATTGTTGGGTGATTAGGCACTGTATATCAGGAACTTAGAGAAATGTGTCTAGCGAATATAGTGATAGAGGACACTAATACAAAAGCACTGACCACCAAATGGTGTGGTACCGAAATGTGACTTCTTGACTTTATTATTCGTAACATGAAATTCGCCTACTTTCAAAATCAGTTTTGACACTACTCGGCTCTTAGATATGAAAACGAAGCGAAAATGATGCTGTAAATATTGACCCGTCAATAGAGAAGTTGAACTCAGGAAACTACAGTGTCTCTACCATAAGGACTGCATTAATAACTGTGGCCACTGGAATAAATTTGGCGCCGCAGTTGAGACAACATATTCGTCTGTATTCCGTTTTATATTCCACATTCTTCGGTGTGTAAGGATATAGTGCATATGTAACCCGTCTGTTCTGTCGGGACTCGAGGCTACACGAGCCTAGTTCCTACTACCGAGTAAAATATAGAAATAGTTTTACGGTGTGTTAGCCTTTAGCTCCTAGTCTCTGCGTAAAATAGGAAGAATATTAAAATGCAAGTAAAATGTGTCCATGAATTCAGTTCCTGTAGAATGACGTATTACTGCCATAGTGCCACTAGTGTAAGTGTCGTCGTAACTGCCGTCTGCGTCACTTCTGCTGTGCAGCGAGCTACGTTAATTTAAGTATTAGCTGTATTTTTCTTACTTCTCACTTCTTCTTCCGTCTGTTTTTGCCTTTAGGAAGCTTTAATTGTCGAGTGCTAGTGATAGTGTTCCATAGATTTCGTGTTTTTTTTTAATACAGTCAGAGAGAGTCCCTGAAGTCAACCATAGTGCCAGTAGTGCTAGTGTTTGCTCTCAATACAGTCCAGAGACAGGAAGTGTTATTTTCATTGTTTTGTACAAGAAGTGTCTAGTAACCACAGTTTAGTCAACTATCAGCCGCCTTTAGTGAGTTAGCAGTCTAGTTAAAAGTTGATTAACTCTCTACAGTAAATTGATTTCTTAGGAAGGATAGGATGTGTGACTGCTGTGTACGGACGCTGGAGGAGCTGGCCACTGTTCGCGAACAGCTGAGCGTGTTGATAGCTGCGGTCAGCCGTCAACAGGCTGCTGCCTCGGAGTGAAGCGGCAGTGGGGAGTCTGGTGCGTCGCATGGTACACCCCAGGTGTTACATGCTTCACCCACTGTCCATGCTGTCGAGACATCCTCGCGGGTACCCGACGCGGTTGGGCCACCCTCTCCCCAAGGGAAGTGGCGGGTTCAGTGGCGTCCTCGGCGCACGAGGCGGAGGGTCAATGTGGAAGGTGGCCATGTGGCATCGCTCGCTCTGCCTGTTAGTGGACATGTGGCTACTCCTTCAGCAAGGTCCGAGCAGCCACACGGGTGGAGGGGTTTATTAGTTATTGGGATCTCCTACGTTAGGTGGGTGATGGAGCCCCTTAGGGAAATAGCGGAAAGGTCGGGGAAGAAGGCCAGAGTTCACTCTGTCTACTTTCCGGGGGGTCTCATCCGAGATGTGGAGGAGGTCCTGCCGGTGGCGATAGAGGGCACTGGGTGCACCCGACTACAAAATTTTGCTGATGTCGGCACCAATGACTCCTGCCGTCTGGGTTCAGAGGTCATCCTCAGTTCGTACAGGCGGTTGGCGGAGTTGGTGAAGGCGGAAAGCTTCGCTCGCGGGGTGGAATCTGAGCTAACTATTTGTAGTATCGTTCCCAGAACCGACCGTGGTCCTCTGGTTTGGAGCCGAGCAGAAGGCATAACCAGAGGCTCAGACGATTCTGCGGAGATCTGAGGTGCAAATTTCTGGACCTCCGCTATCGGGTGGAGAAATGTAGGGTCCCGCTGAAGAGGTCAGGCGTGCACTACGCGCATGAAGTGGCTACAAGGATATCGGAGTACGTGTGGATTGCACATGTGGGTTTTTAGGTTAGGGAGCTCCCTCCCTAGGCCCGACAAGACGCCTCCTGGGACGCGGCAAGGTAGGAGTAGGCAAAATGCAACGGTGAATAACAATATTAATGTGCTAATAGTAAACTGCAGGAGCGTCTATAGAAAGGTCCCAGAACTGCTCTCATTAATAAACGGTCACAGGAAGTTGGATGAAACCAGACGTAAACAGTAATGAAATCCTAAACTCAGATTGGAATGTATACCGCAGAGACAGGCTGGACAGAGAAGGGGGAGGCGTGTTTATAGCGATAAAAAGTTCAATAGTATCGAAGGAAATTGACGGAGATCCGAAATGTGAAATAATTTGGGTGAAGGTCACGGTTAAAGGAGGCTCAGACATGGTAATTGGATGTCTCTATAGGCCCCCTGGCTCAGCAGCTGTTGTGGCTGACCACCTGAAGGATAATTTGGAAAATATTTCGAGTTATAATTCTAGGTGGAGATTTTAATTTGCCGGATACAGAATGGGAGACTCAAACGTTCATAACGGGTGGCAGGGACAAAGAATTCAGTGAAATTTTTTTAAGTGCTTTATCTTAAAACTACCTTGAGAAGTTAAGCAGAGAACCGACTCGTGGCGATAACACTTTCGACCTTCTGGTGACAAACAGACCCGAACTATTTGAAACAGTTAACGCAGAACAGGGAATCAGCGATCATAAAGCGGTTACTGCATCGATGATTTCAGCCGTAAATAGAAATATTAAAAAAAGTAGGAAGATTTTTCTGTTTAGCAAAAGTGACAAAAGGCAGATTTCAGAGTACCTGACGGCTCAACAAAAAAGTCTTGTCTCAAGTAGACATAGTCTTGAGGATCAGTGGACAAAGTTCAAAACCATCGAACAACATGCGTCAGAAGAGTATGAGCCAAGTAAGATCGTAAGAGATGGAAAAGAGCCACCGTGGTACAATAACCGAGTTATAAAACTGCTGCGGAAGCAAAGGGAACTTCGCAGCAAACATAAACATAGCCAAAGCCCTGCAGATAAACAAAAATGACGCGAAGCGAAATGTAGTGTGAGGAGGGCTATGCGAGAGGCGTTCACTGAATTCGAAAGTAAAGTTCTATGTACTGACTTGGCAGAAAATCCTAAGAACTTTTGGTCTTATGTTAAAGTGGTAGGTGTATAAAGGCACATTTGCATGCCGAGCGTGAGTTTCCTCGGAAACGCGAGATATTAATTAAATAAATAATCAGTGACAAATAAATAAAGCCTATGGCACACAACTGCAGCGCTGTGTCGCTGATAAAACAAAAGCACAATTACGTTACTCGTATGTTTGATTAAAAAAGGAGAGCTCTGGTTGAAGTGGTGCGAGAAGCACGTATTTTATTTTATTGTCTGGCACACCGCCATATTTCATGTTATAGAAAATTACTGCGAGTTGCAACCATACTAGGCACTCGATTCTGAAAAGAATTTATATTTATAAAAGTAAGTAGGATTATGAACTGTAGGCTTATTCATTGAATATATCTGATTTAACTAACTGTGTAACTTTTTTATGTTTAGTAGACAATCACCTCTGTACGACGTTTTGGCATGGCTGGCAAATTATTGAAATATTGAGATTTAGATTATGAGTCCGCACCTACCGCAGCAGTCTTTGGAAACGATTTAATTACGAAGTCCGATTATTTCAGTTTTATTTCACGGTCAACTACGAGTAACATTGCCTATACGAAAAAGCCATTGTCAAGCGTCTGATACCGAATAATTAAAACCTGACGACTCATAGGAGAGACAATCATACAGATAAAATAATTAATATTTTATTTTACTTTATTTTATTTATTTTATAGGTGGATCAAAACAAAATGTCCAGACACTCTGTGACCAAAATGGTACTGAAACAGAGGATGACAGACTAAAGGCCGAAATACTTAATGTCTTTTTCCAAAGCTGTTTCACAGAGGAAGACTGCACTGTAGTTCCTTCTCTAGACTGTCGCACAGATGAGAAAATTGTAGATATCGAAAGAGACGACAGACGGACAGAGAAACAATTAAAATTGCTCAAAAGAGGAAAGGCCACTGGACCTGATGGGATATCAGTTAGATTTTACACAGAGTACGCGAAGGAACTTGCCCCCCTTCTTGCAGCGAAGTACCGTAGATCTCTAGAAGAGCGTAGCTTTCCAAAGGATTGGAAAGGGGTACAGGTCATCCCCGTTTTCAAGAATGGACGTCGAACAGGTGTGCTTTACTATAGATCTATATCTCTAACGTCGATCAGTTGTTGAATTTTGGAACACGTATTAAGTTCGAGTATAATGACTTTTCTGGAGACTAGAATTCTACTCTGTAGGAATGAGCATGGGTTTCGAAAAAGACGGTCGTGTGAAACCCAGCTCGCACTATTCGTCCACGAGCCTCAGAGGGCCATAGACACGGGTTCACAGGTAGATGCCGTGTTTCTTGACTTCCGCAAGGCGTTCGATACATTTCCCCACAGTCGTTTAATGAACAATGTAAGAGCATGTGGACTATCAGACCAATTGTGTGATTGGATTGAAGAGTTCCTAAATAACAGAACGCAGCATGTCATTCTCAATGGAGAGAAGTCTTCCGATGTAAGAGTGATTTAGGTATGCCGCAGGGGAGTGTCGTAGGACCGTTGCTATTCACAATATACATAAATGACCTTGAGGAAGACATCGGAAGTTCACTGAGGCTTTTTGCGGATGATGCTGTGGTATATCGAGAGGTTGTAACAATGGAAAATTGTACTAAAATGCAGGAGGATCTGCAGCGAATGGACGCATGGTGCAGGGAATGGAAATTGAATCTCAATGTAGACAAGTGTAATGTGCTGCGAATACATAGAAAGAAAGATCCCTTATCATTTAGCTACAATATAGCAGGTCAGCAACTGGAAGCAGTTAATGCCATAAATTATCTGGGAGTACGCATTAGGAGTGATGTAAAATGGAATGATCATATAAAGTTGGTAGTCGGTAAAGCAGATGCCAGACTGCGATTCATTGGAAGAATCCTGAGGAAATGCATTCCGAAAACAAAGGAAGTAGGTTACAGTACGCTTGTTCGCCCGCTGCTTGAACACTGCTCAGCAGTGTGGGATCCGTATCAGATAGGATTGATAGAAGAGATAGAGAAGATACAACGGAGAGCAGCGCGCTTCGTTACAGGATCATTTAGTAACCGCGAAAGCGTTATGGAGTTGATAAATAAACTCCAGTGGAAGACTCTGCAGGAGAGACGCTCAGTAGCTCGGTACGGGCTTTTGTTGAAGTTTCGAGAACATACATTCACCGAAGAGTCAAGCAGTATATTGCTCCCTCCTACGTATATCTCGCGAAGAGACCATGAGGATAAAATCAGAGAGATTAGAGCCCACACAGAGGCATACCGACAATTCTTCTTTCCACGAACAATACGAGACTGGAATAGAAGGGAGACCCGATAGAGGTACTCAAGGTACCCTCCGCCACATACCGTCAGGTGGCTTGCGTAGTATGGATGTAGATGTAGATGTAGATACTGACTAGCTTCAAGTAGCAGGTCGAATATGGAAAGACTCCATCTATGCGCACAAATGTTTTGATTGTTACTTACAGACACGCACTCTGCAGTTCACAGCGTTGAAGACCACTGGTCTTGAAAACAACGTCCAGCACTGAGGTACTAGTTAGGAGACTAAAATGGGACTGTTGTCGCTCCATGTTGGAGTCGAAGATTGGGAAGACAACTGACCGGCTAACAGAAAATATTTATAGAACTTACAGCGGGCAATGACACACCTGAGCATTCTCTGAAACGTATATAGAACGTGACTCATGGGAGTGGTTTGTGTTGAAACAGCTAGATTTCACATAAACTGAACTGAACATTTACAGTAAATACTTATTGCGGGGAGGTGGGCAGGGAGGGGGGGGGCGGCATGCAGTGCTTCTCTCAAAAGTACAGTATATTCCAATACATTGGGAATGTCAGTTAAGGAATAGTTGTGTCGTTAATTCATGGTGTGTCTGAATTTGGAATTTAGTGACGGGACACTCGCAGCAAGCACATGTTCCAAGTATCAGTGGGTAGACTGGCAGGAATGGAAGAATACACGTGATAGATTCGGAGAGTATTGTGCTTGAGTTCAAAACGACTCCTGGAGTAAGAGGTTTTTAGTACATAGGTAATGTCCATGAGCCGAGGCAAACCGAGAGTTGTCTAGCAAAAGCGTCAGGAAAGCAGAACTGTGGCGAGCCAGAGAGATGTAGCAGGGAGCAATTCTTTCATTCGATTATCTTCCTGCGACATCTTTATCATGGCGTAGAAAAATTTCAACAATGATCGTTTACATTATTTCACATTAAAGCGCTATTCCAGTCTGTGGATTCAGTAATTATAACAGCGCCACAGTATTGTGATTGTACCACTCTAGTTAGTGTCCACCATTATCCTAACGTCATTATTACATTCAGTAATTATAACAGCGCCACAGTATTGTGATTGTACCACTCTAGTTAGTGTCCACCATTATCCTAACGTCATTATTACATCTGAAATGGCAATTGATCTATTCCGTACTACAACCGAGTCTCGCTGGATTGATTAAGTAACCCAGCTGGAAACATCAAACGAATCCACTACATTAGTTTGTACTAATAATATAAATTTAATTTTCACGTTCATTGTAGCCCCTGCAATTAAGTTAGAAGCTACAGCATATTTTATAGCTTTGTGCTGTGTGTTCTGTGATTCCTATTCTCACAAGACAGCAGTAACGGACTAGCTGAATGAAGCTGTCACGGTTTGATTTCCGGTAAGAAGCGTAATGGTGAGACGGAGAAGACCACGTCATTAATGTCTGTGCTTCTGTTACATGCACATTGTAGCAACAGTGTGTATCGTAACTTAGAGAATCTTGTCACTCTAGTTCAGATTGCCTGAGGAACCGACGTCTGACATTTGATGTTACGCACTCGGATAAAGGTACCGTGTTCCTCCTCAATTGCAGCTTGCGGATGACTTAGCCGTCGGGATAGTAACGGCCCGTTTCACTGTGCTCAGACCATTTAATTGTCTGCACATGTGCTTGTGGAGAACAGCAGCGTGTGTACCGTTTGCCATTTATATAACTGTATGAGGCGTTCGGAGTGGCCACCGGGACGTGCACAAGTTGAGTAGAATTCTGACCAACAGGAAATCGTGCATAGCACACAGGACTTCCGTCGTAACAAGTGTTGTATCAAGAAATGACTCGAATTAGATTATGAGACACGGACAGCTGTTACGTCTTTGAACAAAGCTCGGTCTGTGTATTTTCCATTCAACGTACAAACCAGCATCTTTCGGTATGTGCAAGTATGACTGAAATGATGTACAGATGTGACATCTTAGTTACACCTTTGTGTCGGTCCGGTGGTAGTGTAACCTCGTACATGAAAATGTTCGAATACTTTCTATTTGCCTGATAACTCAACATCTACAATAGTGTTCAAGCCGTCATATGGATGACCCCGACTAAATGGCAAAGGACATGGCAAATTTTTCTCAAGAAGTGATGTGATAATCGGAGTACCATTTATGTGCTGATTATAAATCTATGACGCAATTATCGCCTATGAAGTTGTCAGTAAACTCCAATGACATCAAAATGGAGGGAGACAGAAGGACACTAACCGAAAAACGCCCTCTATACTGTCGCAGTAAGTAAAAAACTAAATTTACATCCATATCGACAGATAAGCTATAATCATGGAGATACATTAAAGTGCGACCCACGTTTTTGTCATAGAGCCAGCAGCCAGCATTATGCTAGCATTAATGATGTAACTTACTGAAACCATCTGAAGATGAACCTGAAAAGGTTCGAGAACCGGTTTATGGAATAAAACATAATTATTCAGAAAAGCGGCTGGTTGCAGTTCCGTATAACTTATTTACATTCAATATACAGTCACGGTTCTAAAATATCCGTAATGGATAAGCATAATAAGTAATATCAATATTTTTAATGCGAACTGACTTTATATCGTCGACCCTGTGCTGTTTTCCAGACACTTCCTTCACAACTGACCATAGCTAATTTTATCCTGTGAATTAGCTATTCTATTTGCATATCAGATACTCTTTGCCTTCCTAACAACATTTTTAAGCACCTCACAGCACTGTTTGTAATGGGCTACTGCAGCTTGATTCTGAGTTCTGACATTTTGACATAAGTCCCACTTTGTTCTACATTATACCCTTACGCCACTAGTTAGCCAACTGGGCTGCCTATTACTGTTAGTACCGAGTTTAGAACGTTATAATGGAAAGCAACTCTCAAAGAGCATCAGAAATGTGTTAAGGAAAGCATTAAATTTACCATCTGTGTTATTGACAATATAAACGTCCTGCCACTCTTGTATCTTGACATTGTTTAAAAAATCTCTATTGCTGTTGCATTAAGTATCCTACATGGTTTGTAATAAAATGTGACATTTGTTTGAGTACAAAAGCCTTTTACTGTTAAATTTTGTGCATTGTGGTCTGATAGAAGATTCACACTTTTACTAACAGAATACACATCTAGTAGTGAAGAATGAATAAAAATACTGTCTGCGTCTGTGCTACTGTTCCTCTGCACCTTAGTTTGAAAAAACACACTCTGCATCAGACCATATGAATTTAGGAGATCTACCAACATCCTTTTTCTTGTACCATCATACACAAAATTTATAATGAAGTCACCACATATTACTGATTCCTGGGTCTTCCTACAAACTGAAACAATAGTCGTCTCTAGCTTGAGCAGAAATTCACTGAATTCAGATTTAGGGGACCTATAAACAACAACAACTAGAAGTTCAGTTTCACTAAATTCAACTGACCCTGCACAACATTCAAATATGTGCTCAGCCAGTGCCGTGATACGTCTATAGACTCAAATTGAATACCGTTTTTTATGTACATAGCCACTCCCCCACCCAGCATGGAACACCTTGAAAACCAGCCAGTTAATCTGCATCCAGACAAATAAAACCTCTGGATTGTCAAATTATTTAAGTGGTGCTCCGACATACCAGTAATTTCAGAGACAACTTTCGTAAGCAGTTTACTACCTTAATCTCGAATACCTCTTATATTTTGTAGAAATATGCTGCTTCCTTATCTATATGGAAACATGACATCCTCTGAAGGCGACCCCTTGGCCAGAGGGACTTCCTTTAAGGGGGTATGCCTATCAGCTGACTTCAATATAAAAAAGGTGCACCTCTTACACCAGCTACTACAGGAATTTTTCCATGAGTGATCCTACCACCACTCACTACACTGTCACCTATAAGCTTTGCCAGCCTCCCCTTCCCATACATATGGTGACCCATGGCCTCTGCCATCAGCGCCGTCTCGAGGCCCATGTTAACTTAACGCACCTAACAGATGAGGCCGATAATGACGCTAAAACAGTTGCACGAAATTCACATTTTTGCCACCAGTCTGAGTAGCCATTTTTACCAGGTCACCACCTACATCATATTCCACATCGCTATCAGGACTGTTCCCTGCTCAACCCACTATCATTTCGTGATCCTCCTTTGTTCAATTCGTACATGACTCCCCTACGCTGTCAGTCACCTGAGCCAACCCTGCACTACGTTTCACGATGCTGGTGACTGGGTACTCACTCCCCAAAACGTCCTGCAACTGCTGACCCACACCTCTACCGTGCGAACTATCTAGCAGCGGAACCCCTTCTTTCTTTTTGACTTTGCAATCAACCTAGGCCCTCTAACTGCTGAAGACTTCTGCATGTTCCCTACATCTACAACTACAAGAGTCTCCTCCCCACTCAACTCTGACGGTTGGTCAAATCTATTGCATATATAAAAGAAAAACTGTATGAATACCTGCTCCTCCTAGCTACCTTCTTGCCAACTGCCACTTCCCATTCCTTCCCATTGCCCACCACCGTTCACCGTCCCCATCCTATCTAGTTCCTCGTTTGCATATTGTCACTGCACATGAAGGGCACATATCTTATGCTCCTGCTACTCTATCAACTTATATCTACTACAGAATCTGCATTTCTAGCAAAGCATCTCGCTGGATTGACCACTGGCTTCCCCCACTGCATTCCCCCCAAATGAAAATACTTTGAACAAACCCCACATCGCAATACACTACTGACAAAACGACAATACAGCCCACACTTCTCACTCACGGTAAAATATTACAGTTTCTGAAAGAAACTATATGTCTACGTTAGCCAAGTTCAGTTACATCAGTAGAACTATTTATTGAACTTACTATAGCCCACACATCTCACTCACGGTAAAATATTACAATTATTGAGAAAAACTATGTGTCTACTTTAGCCAAGTTCAGTTACGCCAGTAGAACTATTTAGCGGTCACGAAATTCTCTGTATACTAAGAAAGCCACTATTTGTTTTAGTATTACTTCGACACAGCTAAGACCAATATTAGCAAAACTTCACAAAATTACTTGGTAAAATGAAAATTTCAAGCGGCCACTGGAACACTCAATGAAGTTAAAAAACTGAATGAAAATTTTACTGAAATATTTCACTTCCAACAATAACAAACGTCAGCTGAAAACTAAAGCACGAGATTTACTAAACGACTTTAACGCACAGAAAACTCTAAAAACAAAACCAGCAAAAATTCCCAAAAGTTCATTAATATCCTTTTCCACCACAAACAGTACGAAACACCGCTGAAAGCTATTAAATTTAATAACTGTATAACAGTGCACAAATAATTATATCAGTACTTTGCTTTATAACCGCTACAGCTGCAGCTCCACGCCGCAAAATGTAAACACATCACAGAATGCATGGATGTTCGAACATTGTTATATGCTTATGGTTTCACCACAGTTCATCCAAGTGAGTTACGCCCTGACGACGATCGGATGCTGTATCGGAAATTCCAAGTCGCTTTCTAGACAATTGCTTTAATATCTCAAACTGTCCAAACCAAAGTGGACAGAAAAATTGATCTGTCTCGTTTCTTTTGCTGCACATGTGTACTATGTAAAATGTCAGGGCTCGCTAATATATTATTGTTTAATATATTACGTGAGAGTTTCGAACACCAGATACAACCACAATATGAAACCTTTGTGCTGCTGATTAAAAGATGTGATTCCACTTTCTGCAAAATGTTGCCATTATTTTAATCGTTGAGCAGACATTCACAAATTACTTAACGGCAAGTATTTCTGCGGGTGACATATAAGGGTATCACACCATCACCACACCACACATTCTCTCGAACACATAACCTTTCCCCCTACTCCCCTCCCCCTCCCACCATCCGTCGTCCTTCATTCCTTGTTAACTGTGATACTTGACACTATCTGAATGTACTTCTCCGTTTCACGGAAACCCGTTTGGTCAATAGATTTAGCAAAGAAACATACCACTGCTAGAGAACTGTAAGATACAACCATTGGAGTGTTCCATGTGCCCCGAAACATTCACAAAGGCTGAAGGCTGCTTTCGGATACGTTCACTTTTCTCCAGACATTATTTCACTCCAGCGCTTGTTTAAGTGAAGAATTTTGGGCTCGCATAAATAGAGAACAACAATTCAACGTGAAGACAAGGGATCTCGCAGCAGATATTACTGGAAATCTTGCAACTCATTCAGTAATCGGAAAACGGTAAAGCAACGGACTTGATGATATCGAAGATAAAATGCATTTCTTGCAAAAGTTTTCCCACCTGGTTTGTACCTATATGGCACACTTACCTCTCCAGCGTGTAACTGATGTCCTATTCGATATTTACTTTAGTAGCTCAGTGTCACGGCCACAAGCGTCAGTGTGGGTTCTGTGTATAACAGTGTGATACCTCACAACAAGAGGCACAGATGGCGACAATATAGACGGGCAGGTGTCTTGCACCGTGCGCAGAATAATCAAGCGCCTCTTATTTGTGCAGGCAAAGTACCACAGTCTTTAACAGTGGTACTTACTGATAGGTGTCAGCTGCAGTTTCAGTTGAAATAAGTAATTGTTGTGTAGTACACTTCTCAATTACAAGTTTATGAGAGCCCGTCTGTCGCTTATTGCCATTATTTTTCACTTCAGTTGGAATCTGCTTGTTCTTCTTACCCATATCCGCATTTATCTTTGCTGCTAACTTAATCGTCAGAACAAAAGCAGAACATGAAGTCAGAGTAGGTGGTACAGGATATTGATAGTGAAGGTCTGAGTCTAAAGCCAATTAAGATTACTCAGTTTCATTTGCTGCACTTAATTCAGCTCTGAATATTTAGTACACACTACAGCTACCAGAAACCAATGATTGCCCGGTGCTGAAGACCCTAGAATGGTTTACTGAATTAAATGAAAATGGTGGACCACGTTTCACGACTCTCGCAATCTGCTACGTTTCTTCTGAGGTATAAAATCGAGAAGAAAAGAAATCTTGTAGCCTGCTGCGGCGAGTGGCGTTACTTCTTCTTAGGCTGTGGGAGACAACACTTCGTTCTCACAGATGATGGATGAGACACAATCAGATTTTTAACACCACTGTCATACCATGTCTAAGGTTGTGCAAAGTGTGGTAAGTACGTGTAGCATTGAAAAAGGATCTTTCACCAGGACCGCAAATTCCATTGATCAGAGTTAGATTTCAGTGTTCTAAATTCATTCACGCACTCAGAAAATTCCACTCAGAATGCGCTTAGGCAAGAGAACTAATGGGTGCATGTTCTTTTCTGGGTCTGATTCTTAACGCATGCCGCCAGTTGTCTGTCAGATTTTGTGCACGAATGCTGTCACATGTTGACTGTCACAAATGAATATCACACTTACCCCGTAGCATAAATTCTGGATTACTATTTAGTATGTGAGGAAAATGCATTCAATGTGGAGTAAATGAAATTCTGATGTTTCAGATGTCATTCATAACAATGTTCTTGAAAGTGGTTCTAGGCACTACTGTCTGGAACCGCCTGACCGCTACGGTCGCAGGTTCGAATCCTGCCTTGGGAATGGATGTGTGTGCTGTCTTTAGGTTAGTTAGGTTTAAGTAGTTCTAAGTTCTAGGGGACTGATGACCTCAGAAGTTAAGTCCCATAGTGCTCAGAGCTATTTTGACGTTTGGAAAACCAGAGAAATTAAAGGATGAAAAAACGGTTTCATAATACCCCAATATTCAAAACGAAACCTCCGTTACCAGGGTACTCGCATCTTCATATGATTATTATTTAAACACAGAGTTCTCGGTCCAAAACTTGTTAACTTCAATTTTAATTCGATATATGTTTTCAAGTAAAAGTAAATAAAATGGCGATGGTGAAGTGGAGCTGCCGTCATTATAATTTACAGCCTAGTACGTCGCTCACTGAGCCACACACACACACACACTCACAAGCGGACATTGTTATATCTAATAATGCGCAGACACTTTCGAAGACGCGTTTCTCCCTTCCTGTGACAACAAATCTATCGACGAGGTATGTTACACAGGGTGTCAAAATAAACAGTGTCGAGAGTTAATAGACGATGAAAATTGCAAAAAAGTAAGGTAAAAAAATTACTATAAACATTTGTCCTGAGTTTCATATGGTGCATTCCTTGTTGTGACACAACATTATATTTCCGTAACTAGTTTCTGTGTCTGTCACTGGATTACAGCTCTGAAAGGAAGCTTACAACTCAAGACAGGAGGTGCAGATATGGGAATGCCAATGGGGGCATGTAACCTGTACGTTTCAAAATAAGGACGACGCCAAAGACAAACTGCGAAGGTGTTTAATACACTGTTTTGTAATAAGAACACAGGATCATGGCAGACCTGAAAAAACTTCCCCATCTGATATGGAACAATGGTTTCTAGAACATGTGTAGGACCACACTAGAACAAATGCATTGGAAGTTGTTCTCAAGTATGTTGTTAGGAGAGCCCTACATGAACAGTAGCTCTGTCCCTTACACATGGGGCGAGTCCTCCAAACGAGTGTTGATGAACTGTAGTTCACAGGGCAAGTGTTGTTTGCTGATCAGGAGAGGTTCTGGAGCGACACTATCCTAATTTACCGTAATATGCATATATGGGCCGAAGGTCACCCTGACGCATTTCTAGAAAGACAGCACTAGCACACATTTAGTATCATTATTTCAGCTGGTGCCAAATGGGAAAAGCGATGTTCTACAAAACACTGCAGAATTCACCATTCAGTGAAAGACTAAAAACAAAGTACATCCATGATGGGGCAGATGACTATTTGCAACTTTGAGAAAGGTGACACATAGCACAAGTCCTTTAGGAATGATGCACTGGTCTGTTATAGCCAATATCTTTGCAGGCCCATTCTCCTGAACTTAAGCCTGTGGACATTTCGCTTTAGGGACAAGTAAAGACCTTGGTGTATGCAGTCTTCGTAATGATGTGTGTACAGTATGGTAATTCGTGTTTATTGTCTGTGATATACTCCCACAACAACTAGATGTGTTCCAACCAAAGCGTTATTCCATCATACATATGGTGGAAGGCAGCGTATCAATGGCTGCCAGTAACTCTGGGATCTTGTTGTGAAGACTAGAGAATGAACATGGTGATTACTGACAGTAGTGGTAGTAAACCATAAATCCAAAGATTTGATAAATTACGAACATTGTTTATAGGAACACTTTTTCTTCCCTTGTTGGGTAATACATGCTCTGTAGCTATAGAAATATTTTTAACAGAGTCTGTTTGGATTGAAGCCGTTTGCTAGGACTATTTGTTCAGCGACAGGAGTTTTATGTATAGGAAGTATTGCAGAAACATCCAACTAGAAATGTGAAACTCGTGTGGTAACAAATTTACTCAGAGTTGCATTCAAATACATGAAGTTTCAAGTCACCCACTTCCTCCTGATTGGACTTTCAGAGAACAGCAAGGAGGCGAAATCTTTGAAGCAAGACAGATAAAATTTTCGTGTACTCTCTCCGCCACAAGCAATTAAACTTCAAATTTCAAGCATTAGTGAAGGACTCCACTGCCCAACTAACATATGTAACAGATGGCTTTCAAGTGGGTCGAAGTTTTATATGCCATTTATTCATTGCTATGCTATTCAGTTCTCTACTCCCGTGGTCTACATAAACTGCATTGCATTACATTACATTCACTGACCCATAGACTCACAGTAAGGGAGAAAATGTAAATGCAGGGAAGTTGCAGCTCACCATACACAGAAAACACGAGATGGGGGGAAGAAAGGACTCTCTCAACAGCGGCCTGTCTTCTGTTCAGGGCTTTCTTCTTTCTCTGTCCTTATTTTTATAACAGTGATAGCATTAACATTATGTGTTGTCTTATTTCATTCACATAACGTAATCAAACGTTGTGGACTGACAAGCTACACTACATGCCAGTACTGTACAACATTTTTCAATCCAGGATGAAAGAAGACGGAGCACAGAACTTAATCAGATATTAATGTATAAATGTGGATGTACATGACATTATTTCAACGAATATTTCAGAAAGCATTTCATGAAATACTGTGTTAGATTTCCTGGGTGTGGTATGACTAGACAGCTCCTAATTAACCAGCCATATCAAGCCTATTAAGAATATTCAAATGACCAAGGCTTCTTACTTAATATTTTGTTTAACTATATATGCAGGCAAGGAAAATAAGTCAGTGAAATAGGATGTGATACTTCTATTTGTTATTAAATAACAATACACATCACTACGACTACCTGCAAAGTAAGGCTTAAATTGAGTGGGACAAATAAAAATCACATACAGGTTACGTGGGTGCAGAAACTGATAGTAGCTTTCATTAATTACATAAATCAATTATCAGTGTGCAATATTATCCAAAATGATGCTCGTAACGTGAAACCAAAGATTGCTATAAGAATCAGGATAAAGAATGGTGTAACACTTGAGCTCCAGAAATAAGCGTATTATGGAAACAATTGTTTTAAAACGGCTGAAATTTACCTGACACACAATTTCACATAGGTTAATTGTACTAACACAGGCCACTTTATGCTATGTACCTTTGTGCTAGCACTTTTGCCTTTGCTGTTTCCTACTAGCAGTAGGCAGCCAGTGATGTACACCAGGGATTTTTGTTGAAGAATCTTGATGTGTATTGAATGGTGGAGACAGTAAAAGGAATTATTTCAGTCCGATCTAGAAAACTAAAAGGAGAGTATTGAGGAACATTTAGCTGGTAGATAAGCCTCCCTCAGATGAAGAAAATGTAATTACTGCTGTTGCTAAGAGCTGTATAACTTACTTTTACATGTTTACGTTGACGATAGCACAGAATATACCACATAAGTTAACACAAGTGTGTTCACAAAAGACATTCACATTTTAATTACAGCTAAATCGCCAGACACACAGAATTAATTTTTGTACCAATGGTAGTACAAACATTGGCAACAATTTGCGCAGCTACATTGAGGAATGTAGGTACATCAACTTCTGAATAACAACGAAACATAAATATTAAAACTCTACAGAAATTAGAGTTTCGTAAACTGAGACCCAAACATAATTTCTTTTTGCTGTGTATGTTCATGCATTTCTTCAATATACAAAAAGTATAAAAACTACAAGCACAGGAAGGAATTATGTCACATAATGTAACACTAATTCCCATTACAGCTAAATATTTTGAGACAATGCATGCAATGCAGAAGAAGTTTTACTTGCCATAATCTGGCCAAATACAAAATATATTTTCAGACCGAATCTCTATATTCTCCATACAGCTGTTTCTTGCAGATGTCTCTGCTGAGGTGTTACTGCATTCAATTTCTTCTGATGACATGGTCAAAGTTTCTTTCTCTTAGCCTTTCTAGCTACTTGAAAAAAATTAGTGGTGTGGCATTGGACTTCGGTTTCATCTTGCCATAGACCCTCATTTTCTCCACCTGGTCATCAGCGAAATGATTCTGCAATAGAGAAAGGAAAGAAAACATTTGTAACTTCATATCATAACAACATGTATAGGCACAACTACACTGAAGAGAGAAAGGAAGAGGAGGACAAAGACTGTAAGGACAGTAATGACAAACTGAAGAACCCCACGTCAAGTCACCTGGAATCACTAATTGCATGTCACTCAGTGCGGTGTTGGCAGCTCAGAAGAGTCCGTCCTCATTTGATTCATAGCATTATTTTTAAACCAAGTTTACAAGAATATGGTATGCTATAAGATATTGCACAGAGTCGGCTTATGTGCCAAATGTCATGTATCTCAGTAACACAGATAATGCAATTCGTCTTATATGCTGCTGGAAAACATAAATAACTTGCTTAGGATAGAGAAGAATACCTCGTTCGTTTCATAAGGCTGCTCAGTGACTTCTATCTCCTCTGTTCACTGAAACTGTCCAATGCTTTCCTCTTTCCTCATTCCGCAGATATACGACCATACTAACTCCACCCTCTCCCAAATGGAAAATGCGGCAGGAGGACAAAATGGCGCAGTTTCTGCGTGTCTGCAGAATGAACTACAAATTTTCAAATACGTATAGCACAACAGATAATCTCGCTTGCTTCAGAACAGTACCGAATTCATCACAATATTCATTACAAAATTCATTTCTGTTTGTACTTGTGTTGAAGCTCGCCGATCTAACATCTGTGCAAAAATTTGTCTGCAGTACACAGAGAATAACAACGTTTGTAACTCTGATCGTGTCCGTTAGTCTCCAAAACAATAGTCCAACTTCGGAAAGGGAAATAAGAGAGAGACCGGTGGCAGAAAATGGCGTCGCAGCTGATCAGCCAATGACGCACTATTTCACCTATGACCACTCTCTCTCTGCATACTGACCCCCCTAGGCTAGGTCTGTTGACATTCAGATGTCTCACATAAATACGCTATACGCACTATTCGTTCGGTAGTTCACATGGGCTTGTGGGGTTTTGGCATTCACAACATTACAGCGATATGCTCCACGTTCAGCTGTAACCTGACGCCCTAACAGCGACCCTCTCAACAGTAACTGTCATTTACATATTCAGATTTATCTCGATGGCCATTTTTCTTCAACAGCTTCAGTATTAAGGAATTCAGACGAAGCACATGTGCAGGTAACAGTTTCACAAACAACGCACACTGGGATGAATGTTTCCGGCTTAGCTGTAAAGTTTAGCACGTGAAGTGAGTGCGCCGGAATACAGGAGCTAGATGATACAGTTATAAGTGCGAAGTCACATCTTTAACACATTAGTGGCAGCCCGCAAACGTAACTGCCTTAGTGGATCGCAACTCTACGATCATTACTGCATGGAGAGTGCAAATAGGAAGTTTACTTTGTTATGAGAACTTAATTTCTCTATAGTTATCAATGAACAAAGGTCGAATTTGTTGCGATCGTCAACGGCATTATGTGCAATGCTGTAGATATCAATTTATTATATCAGCCATTAGAGGTTGTATAGCATTTACTGCTCAATGTGTTGTTTGTGGGAATAAATTGATTGGAATGTCTACGAAAAACATAAAGATTGGCACATTTAAACACCTTGAGGGCCTTAAGCCATGCATACACAGTTTATTACAGTCTCACGTCAAGAAACATGAATCTGCGATCTGAGTGCTGCCTTTGTGCAGGACTTATATAGTTACTGACATCGGATGATGGTCGTCTCCAAGACGTATCATAGTACAAGTAGGCACCTCGCAAGGCTGGCATTGACAGGTGCATGTAGCAAGCTGTAATACGGTGGAGGGAAGACACAGGACGTTAGACGCACTGAACAATAACTCTTGTTTTCTTTTGGTTACACTGTTCAGCTACTTTTAAACCGTGTGTCCTATTAGTGTTACATCACTGTATGCTCACCAGTACATTTACACAATAATTTCTCTAAGAAGAAAAGAGTAACTTAGATATAATTCAGGTATAATTTTCACGGAAATGAGGAGGTTGCCTACCTCTGGTACAGAGTAGTACGATCATAGCTCTTAATTTATCGATACCTTCCTGCCTTCTGTTTTTGTCGCTGGTACACAGAACGTTCTTTCATATAGTCTTTCTTTGACAAGAATAGCCTCAAACGACGTGGGGATTGAGACAGGCTGTAAACAGAGATAGAAAACCTGAATAACTATAATTCTGTTCATATAATTATAGTTTTTGGACACTCTTTTAACTACTAGCACACTAGTAATACGAAGCGGATTATTAGGAGAGATCAATACATCAGCTGCCTGCAGAGATACATGAACGTTTCACGCAGTGAAGTTTGTGGCCAATATGTCTTTCAACTACGTGTACACATTGTCAGAGCCTACCTGCTACCCCAGGCCTAATCCACCCCCAACCTGTGTCCTCAGTGGATGCTCTGCGGGCCCGTTCGAGCCTGGTCGACGCCGCCACGCAAATGACCAGCAGCGTAAACTCAATCCTTACGTCGATAGAAGAAAAAGAGCGACATGTTTGTTGACATAAGTCGGTACGATATTCCCTCTTAGATGCATATATGGCAGTAGCTATACTTGTTTAAAAATTTCTCTTATTATTCCTTCTTTTATGATGTGTATCTACATATATATGACTACTCTGCACTTGACACTTAAATGCCCGACAGAGGGCTCATTGGACCACTGTCATACTATTTCTCTGTCATTCTGATGTCGAACAGTGTGGGCTAGTAAAGAACACAAAAGACTTTCCATGTCAGTTCTGATTTCTCTTATACCATTAAGATGATCATTTGTCACTATGTGGTGACATGAAATACAAATCAGTGTCAATTGACACAGTGTAATATTGTTCAATTCTTTTTGTATGCCGTTTATTTAATCAGTTTGTGGAAGACATGGATACTTCCCTCCACTCCCTCACTTGTGAATTGGTGTTGAAAAGGCTGAAGAGGAAGGTACTGACTTACATTTGGTGGGAGAAATAGACCACTCTAATGACATCAGAACTGCCATATCAAAATATGCGGCAAATATTCCATTTGCACTACCCTGTCAAATTAATTGTTTCACAATTCACGATAATCTAAATAATCATTTAAAACTCTCACCGTCAGGATGCAATTATTCATCTTCGTAATAAAAGATATTTTCCGTGTTTAAGACACACATATACATTATGAAAATGAAGTAATTAAATTTAAGCTTAAAGTAGTGCACAGCGCTAAACATATCCACTGAAGTTTGAGAACATAAGTAACACCCGCCATGGACTGCCAGAAGTAAGTAATTTCTGTATTCCAGCAGCATATAAGACAAGTTTCTACGTGTGTGTTATTGTGAGAGGTGCCATTTGGCTTGTTAACTGATGGTGCGCAATTTTTATTGCACAGCTATCATAATGATTCTACCTACATTTCCATGTAACAATCAAAGAATTCACACAAGACAAACTTCCAGTTCTGTCGATGCTCAAACAGCATACGTTGTAGTTGCTATTTTGACACACAGGGAGGGGATACGATGCCACCAATGGACTTGTCCCACAGATGCGGACAAGAGCCGGTTAACTTAACAGCCTCTCTTTGTACCTGCCAGTCACAAGAGCTATGCCGCCTCTTCTCATCGGTCAGTTACCGCATACATGTCTAACTTCTAACACACTGTGGAGCCAGCAGATTTGAATGGACACGGAGATCCAACTGCAATTCAACCCTGACATAGAATGCACAGGTTAAAATGTCCACTGCACCTAAGCCGAGACTGGGAGGTTGTTGCACATATACCTTAAACTTGTCACTATAAATGTGTAGTCTTGGTTTTGAAGGCGTTATTTTAGAAGGCAGAAGACGTCGGAGCATAGATCCTGTCCCATATATTCTGCTCACCAGATGGTAGAGTTTTGTCAGGACTGGCTCTCCCAAGGCTGTCAGTAGTTCTAAGGGAATGTTGTCTACTCCCAGGGCCTTGTTTCGACTCAGGTCTTTCAGTGCTCGGTCAAATTCTTCACGCAGAATCATATCTCTCATTTCATCTTCCATTTCCATAATATTGTCCTCAAGTACATCGCCCTTGTATAGACCCTCTATATGCTCCTTCCACCTTTCTGCTTTCCCTTCTTTGTTTATAATTGGGTTTGCATCTGAGCTCTTGATATTCCTACAAGTGGTTCTCTTTTCTCCAAAGGGTTCTCTAATTATCCTATAGGCAGTATCAATTTTACCCCAGTGAGATCAGTCTCTACTTCCTTACTTTGGTCCTCTAGCCATGTCTGCTTAGCCATTTTGCACTTCGTATCGATCTCATTCTTGAGACGTTTGTATTCCTTTTAGCCTGCTTCACTTACTGCATGTTTATATTTTCGCCTTTCATCAATTAAATTCAATATTTCTTGTGTTGCCCAAGGAATTTTACTAGTCCTCGTCTTTTTACGTGCTTGATCCTCTGCTGCCTTCACTACTTCATCCCTCAAAACTACCCATTCTTCTTCTACTGTATTTCTTTCACCCATTCCTGTCAATTGCTCCCTTATGCTCTCCCTGAAACTCTGTACAACCTCTGATTCTTTCAGTTTATCCAGGTCCCATCTCCTTAAATTCCCAACTTTTTGCAGTTTCTTCAGTTTTAATCTACAGTTCATAACTAATAGATTGTGCTCAGAGTCCACATCTGCCTCTGGAAATGTCTTACAATTTAAAACCTGGTTCCTAAATCTCTGTCTTACCATTGTAGAATCTATCTGAAACCTGTCAGAGATAACAATGTTGCTCAGTGAAAGAGAATATGTTAGGTGATCTGAAGGAAACGAAAAGTAGAGGTAGTAGTCAAGTGCTTTGATTTACAATTGGTGGACAGGTTGGAAAATTCGGCTGATAATGTAGAGACTGATGACCCCAAGAATCTAAGTGCGAATGTACTAGCAACTGAACAAAGCTAGTTCAGCTGGAAACAGATTGAAAATGATTTATTAAAAGCTGTTTAAGAGGAACCTTTTCTTACGAAATTGACACACTCCATCATAAAAACTTATATATCAAAAGTAATAGTGCGTTAGCTTTTTGATAGTGATAGTGAAGCAAGTGCAGTCTTCCCAGCATTTTCTGAGTCTATTCCTGTAAGACTGTCATGAAAGTAAGTCGTTTCAGAAGAGTAGGTGCTACTGGAAAAATTTATAGATAAGTACAGCACAAAGCTTTCACGCCATTTGCCTTGGGTGATGTGATTTGAGATCATCCTTGTTTAATTGTGTTCAGTTTAAGTGTTGAGATATTAAAGGGTGCAGAATTCGCAACAAAATATCAGGGGAGGATTGATCTTGACCAGAACAACTTACTTTTAAACCTCCTGATTCTCAGGCACTAAAAGAGACTTTTTGTAGGAAATTATATAGGCAGTAATGATGAAGTCTGGGAACTGTCTATTAGGGTGATGAGGAATAAAGAATACTTGCGGAAGATACTGAATTCAGTGATAATGTGCAAGATGCAAACGCAGAAGAAGTTACTGTACATCCTACAAGAGACAGAGGCACAGCTCGAATCTCTGACAAACAGAGACTAGAATTAGTATTAATCACACATCACAATGTATTCTTTAATATACCTGGTGAAGTTAAAGCGTATGAATATCGTTTTAACGTAATGCCTGGGAAGGTATTTTTCTAGAAAGATTATCAGATATATGTTTCAAGAAGGCAAGCAGTTAAGAAAGAAATTCAATACATATTGGAATGGGGTGTCATAGAGCAAGCAGTTAGTGAAAATAATAATCCTCTTGACGTTTCGCCTAAGCGTGATGGAAGTGATAGATTAGCATTGGCGCTCGCTGGCTAAATGAAGTTGTATTGAGAGAGAGTGAATGGCCCCAATATGTGGGCGAGCTAATACAAAAGTTATAAGCAGTTAGGTGTCTTTCATCTATGGACATAAATTGTGGATATTGGAATTTGCTCATAGCGAGAGAATCACGTACATATACAGCTTTTTTGTATGCAGGAGTGTGCTACCAATATAAATTAGTCCCATTTCGATGAAATATTTCTGCGTGTGCCTTGTAAGAGCACTAGCTAATGTATTGATGCAGGAACTGTTACATCAGGTAAGTATTTATGTAGATATACTAGTGTCTACTATCACATGGGAAGAACATATGAGTCTACTGGACATGGTACTAGACTCTATAAAAAAAATGAGGTATAAATGTGTAAGGGGCAAAATAAAATTCCTGGGCCATGAAATTAGAAGGGAAGGTATATTACCTGATCCCTTCAAATCTTCAGTCATTGAAAAGTTTGAAGTGAACCGAAATAAAAAGCAGCTCAGGTCAATGTTGGGTTTATCCTGATTCTACCACCGTTTTGTAAAAGATGAGTTGGTTAATCCACTTTGTTAAGTCAAATTATTGAAGATGAATACCCCGTGGATTTGGACTATAGAATGCACGTCCGATTTTGAAGAGTTAAGACACTGTCTGATGGATAGTCCACTTTTAGACCATCCTGATGTTTCAAAACACTTTGGCATGTCAGCTGATATGAGTGGTTATGGGATTGCAGTAGCGGTGTTTCAGATGGAAACAGAAGGCAACCAAGAGGTTCATAAGGCAATCGATTTTGTGAGTCGTTCGCTGCAACCGGCTGGGCGAAATTATGGAATTCCAGAATTAGAGGCCCTGGCCAACGTGTTGGTATGCAGAAGTTTCAGCATTATTTCTTAGCGCACAAGGTGAAAATCAACTGTGATCATAAGACACTTAGGATATGAGAAACTTAGAAACTGAGACATGCAAGACTAACAAGGCAGGCTACATACCCTCAGCAGTTTGACAGTGAAATGAAATACATCCAAGAAAAGAACAGTCTGGTAGCAGATGGGCTGAGTTATGCAGGGAATCAGAAATTCCTTTAGCAGGTGGAAATGAAGTAAAATGTAGGCCATAGATGAGATGAAGATCGAAAGTACTTTGAAGAAAATCTTCAAAAACTTAAGACGAGAACAGAATGCTGATCATTAGTTGAGGTTAATCAAAAGCCATGTAGGAGTCCCTCATCATACAAAAGTAGTGCAATACTATTGCTTACATAAAGCAATGTTATTCCGAACAAGAAAGATAGATTCTGCAGAATGAAAATACACTCCTGGAATTTGAAATAAGAACACCGTGAATTCATTGTCCCAGGAAGGGGAAACTTTATTGACACATTCCTGGGGTCAGATACATCAGATGATCACACTGACAGAACCACAGGCACATAGACACAGGCAACAGAGCATGCTCAATGTCGGCACTAGTACAGTGTATATCCACCTTTCGCAGCAATGAAGGCTGCTATTCTCCCATGGAGACGATCGTAGAGATGCTGGATGTAGTCTTGTGGAACGGCTTGCCATGCCATTTCCACCTGGCGCCTCAGTTGGACCAGCGTTCGTGCTGGACGTGCAGACCGCGTGAGACGACCCTTCATCCAGTCCCAAACATGCTCAATGGGGGACAGATCCGGAGATCTTGCTGGCCAGGGTAGTTGACTTACACCTTCTAGAGCACGTTGGGTGGCACGGGATACATGCGGACGTGCATTGTCCTGTTGGAACAGCAAGTTCCCTTGCCGATCTAGGAATGGTAGAACGATGGGTTCGATGACGGTTTGGATGTACCGTGCACTATTCAGTGTCCCCTCGACGATCACCAGTGGTGTACGGCCAGTGTAGGAGATCGCTCCCCACACCGTGATGCCGGGTGTTGGCCCTGTGTGCCTCGGTCGTATGCAGTCCTGATTGTGGCGCTCACCTGCACGGCGCCAAACACGCATACGACCATCATTGGCACCAAGGCAGAAGCGACTCTCATCGCTGAAGACGACACGTCTCCATTCGTCCCTCCATTCACGCCTGTCGCGACACCACTGGAGGCGGGCTGCACGATGTTGGGGCGTGAGCGGAAGACGGCCTAACGGTGTGCGGGACCGTAGCCCAGCTTCATGGAGACGGTTGCGAATGGTCCTCACCGATACCCCAGGAGCAACAGTGTCCCTAATTTGCTGGGAAGTGGCGGTGCGGTCCCCTACGGCACTGCGTAGGATCCTACAGTCTTGGCGTGCATCCGTGCGTCGCTGCGGTCCGGTCCCAGGTCGACGGGCACGTGCACCTTCCGCCGACCACTGGCGACAACATCAATGTACTGTGGAGACCTCACGCTCCACGTGTTGAGCAATTCGGCGGTACGTCCACCCAGCCTCCCGCATGCCCACTATACGCCCTCGCTCAAAGTCCGTCAACTGCACATACGGTTCACGTCCACGCTGTCGCGGCATGCTACCAGTGTTAAAGACTGCGATGGAGTTCCGCATGCCACGGCAAACTGGCTGACACTGACGGCGGCGGTGCACAAATGCTGCGCAGCTAGCGCCATTCGACGGCCAACACCGCGGTTCCTGGTGTGTCCGCTGTGCCGTGCGTGTGATCATTGCTTGTACAGCCCTCTCGCAGTGTCCGGAGCAAGTATGGTGGGTCTGACACACCGGTGTCAATGTGTTCTTTTTTCCATTTCCAGGAGTGTATGTTTTCATTCACCACATGTGTGTCTGCTGATATTACATCTGCTGATAACTGCATCTCAGATATGGCTAATATGGGACCAAGAAATGCATTGCTAAATTACGTGAGAACGTCTTTTTCAATTACATGCATCGCAGAGTAGCAAGAAGGCTAGCATTTTGTGTCATTTGTCAGAAGGTACGTGCAATAAATAAAATAGTGCAAGGAAATATGCACCTTGCAGAACCAAGTGAACCCCTGGAATTGTGTGCAGCCGACGTATTTGAACCACTTCCAAGATCTAAAGGAGGTTGTAAATGTTGTGGGTTGCCAGGAGAGCCAACACCAGGTACTAGAGGAAGACGAGTGGCACGCGTTCTAGCTCACGCAGAGTGGCGTGAGGCCTGGAACAGGACAAGGAAATTAGACTTTAGAAAAACGGACGTAGCTGGTGGAATACTTAACTTTAATCCATTAATGATGAGCGTCGCTCTTGACTGTACATGATTCATAATATCAATAGTAACTGAACATGGCGCCTTGCTAGGTCGTAGCAAATGACGTAGCTGAAGGCTATGCTAGCTATCGTCTCGGCAAATGAGAGCGTATTTTGTCAGTGAGCCATCGCTAGCAAAGTCGGTTGTACAACTAGGGCGAGTGCTAGGAAGTCTCTCTAGACCTGCCGTGTGGCGGCGCTCAGTCTGCAATCACTAATAGTGGCGACACGCGGGTCCGACGTATACTAATGGACCGCGGCCGATTTAAAGGCTACCACCTAGCAAGTGTTGTGTCTGGCGGTGACACCACATTCCTCCCCCGCAAATCGGCGCACGGTTGTGGCATAAGGCTTCCGCCCCCCGTGGGGAGGACCCGATGTTGACGTATGCGACGAGGTGGGGAGCCTAACAACAGGCGAGGCTGTGCCACACGCACCCTGCCATTCGGACCGCGGGGAGCTAGAAAACGCCTGAAAACCTGCGCCAGGGTGCACGCCAACATGCGGTGTATGCGCCCGCAGAGAGATAGGAGGGTACGAAGGGTCGACCTCCATCGGGCCGTGGCACCCGACGGGCGAAGACGACATATGGTCTGGAGCGGGCAAGAGTTCCAATTCGAAGGACAACTGGTCACCAGAAGCGATCGGCGGCGCGTGACACAGGGAGGCGCCCGGCGGTTGCAGCGACGCGTCCACTGCGGGCATCGCCGGCGGGAGAACAGGCGGTGGCGGTGGCGGCAGCGGCGGGGCGTCGCCATGGGGCAAAATGGAAGGTAGCGTCGGTAATACCTGGGGCGGAGGCGAGCCAATAGATGGGTCCCCAGGGCGCTGACCGGACGGCACCGTCGCTGAAAGCAGACGGCGAGCGGCAGATCCCATGCGACGACAGAGGCGCAGCTGATTGAGATGCCGACGCCCCTCACCAGAGGCCCCCAAAACCAGGTACATAGTGCGGTCGAGGCAGCGACGAATGCGCCCTTCGAGCCAACGCCGTGAACCTCAATAGTTGCGGTAGTAGACAACGTCGCTTAGGGCAAAAGCAGGTGTCTGCCGCTGCACAGTAACCTGATGCGGCTGATGTAGCAAAGACATCAAGGTTCGATGAGGACGACCGTGGAGCAACTCAGCCAGCGAGCTACCATCTCGGGGCTGAGAGCGATACGAGGACAAAAAGAGCAATAACGCGTCCTCCCGAGAATTCGACTCTTTCAACTTCAACATCTGGGACTTGAAAGTCCTGACCAATCGTTCAGCGGCACCGTTCGACTGTGGCGAAAACGGCGTGGACGTCAGATGTTGAATACCAGTGGCCTTGCAGAATGACTGATATTCTGCGGACATGAATTGTGGGCCATTGTCGGAATCAATAGTCTGTGGAAGACCTTCGATGCTAAAGATAGCTGATAACGCTTGGATGGTGGCAGATGACGTCGTGGAAGACATCTGGACAACAAAAGGACAATTACTGAATGTATCTACCACAACCAACCATCGACCATTCCAGAACGGACCAGCAAAATCGATGTGTAAGCGTTGCCAAGGGAAGTGGCTTTTGGCTATGCAAAGAATTTCCTCGGTGGTGCTGATTGTTGTTCGGCACACACCAAGCAAGAAGAGCACATATTCGTAATCGCGGCATCGATTCTGAACCAAGTACAGTGCTGACGAGGAAGTTGTTTCGTCTTCACCATACCCCAATGTCCTTGGTGGAGAAGCTGTAGGACAGAGGACTGTAACGAACGTGGGACCACGACCCTGGACTGATCATGATCTGAACGCAACAGCAAAACACCACTTCGTACAAAAAGTCTCTCCTTGTGAGCAAAAAATCGGCGAACCAACGGATCCCCGATCCATGACTTTGACAAGGGCCATTGCGTAGCAACAAAACGCAGAACGGTAGCAAGGGCAGGGTCGGCAGCTGTGGCTGTAGCTACACGACGAAATTCTATCGGAAACGATTCGACCACGTCATCGGTTTCCGAATCAATGAACATGCAAGCAAGTTCGGAAGAATCGAATGCTCTATCCTCAACAACAGGCAAACGGGACAACGCATCGGCGTTTCCGTGCTTACCAGTGGACCGCTACAAGATATCGTAGCGGTACTGCGAGAGGAAAATAGACCAGCGAATGAATTTCTGCGCTGTACGTGGAGGTACAGGCTTGGTCGGATGAAAAAGCGATGTCAAAGGTTTGTGGTCTGTGATGATGGTAAAGTGACGACCATACAAGAAATCATGAAAATTTGTAACACCAAATACGAGGGCCGATGCTTCTTTCTCGATCTGTGAATAATTTCTTTGTGCAGACGAGAGCAATTTGGACGCAAAGGCAATAGGGTGATCGTGCGATCCATCTTTGTGCGCAAGCACAGCACCGATCCCGGAATCCGATGCATCTGCCATCAACAAAAGGGGCTTCTGGGGATCGAATGGTGCAAGTCAAGTATTGGAAAGCAATGCCGATTTCAACTGGCGAAAGGCACGTTCGTATTCCGTCGTCCAGACGAATGGAACACCTTTACGACGTAAGCGATGAAGCGGAACTGAAATGGAAGAGGCCTGTGGAATACATTTGTTATAGTAATTTATTTTCCCCAGCACACTCTGTAACTGCTTCAAATTCTGCGGCGAAGGCAAGTCTTGTATGGCACGGAGGTGCTCTGGGCTGGGATGTATGCCTTGGGCATTGGGTACATGTCCCAGATAGGGTAAGTCACGAGCAAAAAACACACATTTGTCCTTCCGCAAGCGAAGACCATTTTGTCGCAAGACCTGAAATAATGTTCTGAGATTGGCTAAATGTTCTTCTTCCGTCTTTCCAGAGATCACAATATCGTACAGATAGTTAGCTGCAGTAGGGACCGACGCACCAACAGTTTGTAGATATTGCTGAAACAATGCAGGGGCGAATGCACACGCGAATGGCAGTCGTTTGAATCGATACAAACCAAGATCCGTGTTAACCACCAAAACGCGCTGGGATTCTTCGTCCACCGGTATTTGCAAGTACGCATCTGCTAGGTCCAACTTCAAAAAATATTTACCCAGCACAGTTTGTCAAAAAGATCTGCCGGGCGGGGTAAAGGAAAAGTTTCCGTCCCTAGTTGTGGATTCACTGTTGCCTTGAAGTCCACACAAAGTCTCAATTTTCCCGCTAGGTTTTGGCAAAGTTACTAAGGGTGATGCCCAGAGAGAAGCCTGCACACGTTCAATTACACCTTGTGATTCCAAATCGTGTAATGTTTTTGCGACCTCATCACGCAATGCGTGGGGAACATTGCGTGCTCTGAAAAATTTTGGTTGCGCGTTTACTTTCAGTTCCAAATGTGCTTTATAGTTCTTAGCGCAACCGAGGCCTGGTGCAAAAATGTCTGCAAATTCTTCACATAGACGAGAAACACTCTCTGAAGGCACAGTCTGGTTCACTGATAGGACCTGGTTTACTATAGACAAGTTAAACAACTGAAATGAACTGAAACCAAACAAGTTCACTGCAGAAGAAGAATGATGGACGTAAAATGACACAAGTTTTGTTTGTCTCTTGTATGTTGCAAGAAGGCTGTACTGTCCCAACACAGGGATCTTGTGACCTGAATAGGTAGTTAACTTAACAGTTGCAGCACGCAATGGAGGTGTGCCCAGCAGTTTGTAAGTGTCTTGATTGATCAGTGAAACTGCAGCCCCGGTATCGAGCTGGAATGATATCACTTTGCCGTTAATGTCCAAGTCCACAAAAAGTTTATTGTCCTGCTGACGACAAGAGCGACTGTCACGTGCAACGTGAACTGACACTGGTACAAAATCGCTGTCGACTTGACGGGATTTCCGGCGACGTCAACGCACACTATTTGTGGGATGAACACAGTCACTGTTAGAGAGAGTGGCACTGGGCGGAGTGGAATGAACTATATGAATTTCCATGGGCGAAGTGTCGTGAGCCTGAGTATCCCTGGTTCGATTCCAATTTCGGCGCAAAGCTTTTTCTGGCAAACACTTTGAACATGTCCTTTTTTATTACAGTAAAAGCAAATAGCCTGCCATGACGGGCAATTCTCACGCGAATGTCTAGTAGCACACCTTGGGCATGATTTTAGCACTGCATTTGCATGCCAGTGGGGTACACGTGGTTGAGAGCCTGGCGTCAGCGGCGTGGCCGGGCGCGAGGACTGTTTACTGTTACGTGCAGCTCGCCCGGCAGGCCGGTTAACCTCACACACGGGCGGCGAAGTTTCAAATGAATCCTGAGCAAAGTCAAGTGTGTCCTGTCGATCCAATATGTCCATCACTTGTTGAAAGGAGGGATTGACTAATTTCAAAATCTGTTCCCGTATACGAACATCAGAAACATTCTGTGCAATTGCATCACGTACCATAGTATCTGAATAAGGGAGTCCACATTGACACTCAAAAGCACAATCCCTAGTAAGGCCTTGCAAGGATACACCCCACTCCCGATTAGTCTGACCTGCCATATGTTTTGTACGAAAGAAGGTTTGGCAACTACATTGACTGATTCTTTGAAATATGCATCTAATGCAGAATAAATTTCGTCGTACGACAGAGTTGCTACGTCGCGTTGGGGAAATAATTTGACTATCACACGGTACGTGTGCACCCCGACGGAGGACAATAAAAAAGGCTGCCGCTCGTTATCTTGAATTCTGTAGGCGGCGAGATGGAATCCAAATTGGTGTGACCACTCCGTCCAGCTTTCCAGTGCAGCATCAAAAGCACGAAAAGTAGGTGCAACTGCGTGTTGTGGCTGCGTTAGCGGTGGAGCGGCGGCTGCCGCATCGTTTTACATTGCACGTTGACCCTGGACGAGCTGTCCAAGGGCATCCAGCAAGGCCTGCCTCTGCTGATTCTGTAAGCGATAAAAGTCGGACAGTACATCTGGAGGTGGTGGCGAAGCCATTACACAAGTAAGTCAGGGCAGGATAGTTACGAACGCGGTGTTGCCTCGTCGCCAATGTTGTGGGTTGGCCGGAGAGCCAACACCGGGTACTAGAGGAAGCCGAAAGGCACGCGTTTTAGCTCACACAACCTCGTGTGAGGTCTGGAACAGGACAAGGAAATTAGACTTTAGAAAAACGGACGTAGCTGGTGGAATACTTAACTTTAATCCATTAATGATGAGCGTCGCTCTTGACTGTACATGATTCATAATATCAATAGTAACTGAACATGGCGCCTTGCTAGGTCGTAGCAAATGACGTAGCTGAAGGCTAACTATCGTCTCGGCAAATGAGAGTGTATTTTGTCAGTGAACCATCGCTAGCAAAGTCGGTTGTACAACTGGGGCGAGTGCTAGGAAGTCTCTCTAGACCTGCTGTGTGGCGGCGCTCGGTTTGCAATCACTGATAGTGGCGACACGTGGGTCGGATGTATACTAACGGACCGCAGCCGATTTAAAGGCTACTACCTAGCAAGTGTGGTGTCTGGCGGTGACACGACAGTAAATATGTTTTTATGCTGACTGGCGGTTTTATAGCAAATATGTCAGACTATGCCCGATAAAGAGAAGAAATGCCAAAACGCTGGTAGACAGGCTAGAAAAGGACCGTGGTGTAAAGATTGGCAAGCTAAAGTCTCTTATCAGAAAATGTTCCTCGAGTTTCATCTGAAAAATGTAAGACATGTCTTGAAATGCCGTAATCCGCCCTATACAGATCTCGGCGTATTTTCCACAGGGCAATATGATCGAGAGAGTTATTTGTGAGTTAAACAGATTGTGTAGAACTTACTATGCCAGGAAGCATTGGACTTGGGCCGATCATATAAAAGATGTTGACCAAATGGTCAACAGTCTTAAATGTGATACCACAGACTTTGCTCCTTGTGAACTAATGTTTAACACGGAACCCCATAACATCCTTTCTAGGTGATTTATTTTCCAATCCCAACGAAAAGCTCTTTAGATGAGAAGAAATCACAGGCTAGGGCTAACATACGTAAAAGAGCATCGGGCAGAAAAATAAGATACATCGCGACACCTTCCCCAATAATTTTGGCGTTATTGAACTACTGCTGGTCAAAACTAAAGGAATATCTGATACAAATTTCCGTGGAAACAAAAAAGTGTATGCATGTTTATCAATGACCATTCAGAATAATGAGTAAGAGTGATGCAAACGCATGCCCCTTGGAATACCCAAATAGTAACAAAGAGCTTGGTCTACGAAACACTGTAGATCTGAATCAATTTAACTGTAAGCGTAACCAGTTTCTGCAGGGAGTCTTCGACTCTATGAGTGATACACGGTTTGGGATACTGTGCTGTCCCAGCTGGATCAACTTTATTTGGCTTTCATGTTTCATTCTCTTTTTCGGTTCTGTTGGTTGGTTGGTTGGTTTGGGGAAGGAGACCAGACAGCGTGGTCATCGGTCTCATCGGAATAGGGAAGGATGGGGAAGGAAGTCGGCCGTGCCCTTTCAGAGGAACCATCCCGGCATTTGTCTGGAGTGGTTTAGGGAAATCACGGAAAACCTAAATCAGGATGGCCGGACGCGGGATTGAACCGTCGTCCTTCCGAATGCGAGTCCAGTGTCTAACCACTGCGCCACCTCGCTCGGTTTTCGGTTCTGTCTAAACTAGATTCTGTAGGGGGTCTGCCACTCTTTGGTGGATACATAGTTTGGTATACTGTGCGGTCCCAGCTGGATGACACTTTATTTCCTTCTCAAGTTTCATTCATTAATTCATTCCTGTCGTAGTAAGTAAGGAATATACGTCTACATGTTGCACATAGGCTATTAGCTTGTAATGTCTTCCTAGTGAGTAAATATGATTCCTGAACATGACTACAACCAAATGATGACTTACAAAACAATGGGAGAGGTAGCTTGCAATAGTAAATTCTAAGTGCTAAAATAACACTGGGTAAGTTTTGATCACCAATGGTAGAAAAATCGTGCCTCAAGTAAATAAATAATAAAGTAGATCCACCAAAGAGATTAAAGACTACGAAATATGGAACAATCGCATAAGGAGACGTTACTGTAGCTGGAAATTCCTAAAATCTGAAATAATAATATCAGAATAAATCAATAATTTTTATTTGGGTAATGTTTTCTGAAGGTAAAACAGAGATAATGTGCTGCTTCTAGATTCAGGCCAAAGCGTTTTGATAATAATTACAGGAGGTGTGTAGGAGTGGTGTGAGGATCACAACAAAAGCACATGAAATGATTAGGTCAGCAGGCTGACGAAAAAAAAAATGAGAAAGAAGTTTCGAAGTAAATGTATAAATGAGAATGGGGAGAGACAGGGGACATTAAGTCAGTGGGCAGATGTATGGAGTTAAATGGTGGAAGATTGATGGTTAAACTCCCTAATGTCTCGCAAAAAGATTTGGGAAATGCGTAATCTTGCTTAAGGCAGATGGCTAGTTACCAGGTAAATACAGGCAACAGAAAATAAATCAGCGAATGTGTTAAGAAATTCAGATAGTAAAGTATTATTATGTTATAATAAAAACAGCTTTCTGATGATGTGTGCAAAAAAGCATTGTAACTGCTGCCGAACAAATGACTTTTTTCATACTAATACACGATAATTGAGCCAAATAAAAGAAAAACTTATAAAGGCTACTGCAACTTCTAAGTAAAGCGCTATCTAAAGTAATAAAATAAATTGCAAACCAGCCCGAAATGTCACTATTTAAGAACTGAAATTGACCTTCATTGCACAATAGCTATGGTTTATGTGATAAAGAAATGGCTACTGCAAAGTTTGTGATTCACGCTTACTGATGCAGGGAAATGTTATGACCTTATCATATAACGAATTGCCAAACATCATTTTAAACAGTCAATGACTATTTTCTAAAGCAGAAAGAAAGGAAGAAACAGGACATTCTTTCAAGTAACTCACCAATTATTGGAACTATTCAAGTAAAATAGAATAGAAAATTTTGTTTGGTCCTCCCATAGACGTAAGTTGGAAACAGAAGCTTAGGCTGCGTTATCTGTTTCTCAGGGACATGGAGGCTTCTTCAAAGGCAGAATACAAGCTGTAGAGGTGACGAAGAGAGGACGACCCAATCTACAGGGAATCATCCTCTTTCCTCCTTATAATAAAATGCTATGGACAAGTGAAATCCCACCCCCTAAGTCTAATGGTTGAGTGGATCTATCTTAAAGACGGTCACAGTGGTGCCTACGAGTGTGATTCAATTAGTGAGTACTGAAAAATAAAAAATTCTGTGTATCGTTTTGAGGTACAGACTGTAAAAAATTATAAAAAAGTAATTTTGTAATAATCGAAAGTTTTTTTCAGTCTCTATGAATTATAAGTACATAATTTGCAAAACTCCACTATGCCATTTTTTATATATAGTTAGTTTGTAAGAGTAGTATTAAGGAATTTTGCTAAACTCAATTTAAAGGGATCAGCTATAGTAACATGTCTCCTTTCTAACTTAATTTTGTTCAAAAATAATTTTTGTCGCAAAAATATGTGGAGAGTGGTGTGGAGGAACAGGTGTTGTATCATATGAGAGATACAGAGGCTAGTGAGTGTGCCTGGACAAACGCTACGTCATCATAACGCGCCTTAGCGTAACGTACAGGTATTGCAACTTAATTATAGAATGAAATTACAAATTACAGTTGCGTTTCTATACTTTGTCAACATATGCTCAGGATATTAATTTTAAAACTGACCAATCTCAGAGTAATCAGATGAATCTCTTTCTATAAACACATTGTTTTAAGAAATTATTAGTGGCAGTAAATAATAAAGCTAGAAAGCCAAAAATTAATATGAAGCCTCAGTTCGACATAAAAACTTTAAGTATGTGACCATTGACCTACCACTAATTGTTTTTGACTAATTTACTGGAAACTAAATTTGGAACAAAAACATCCTTATTTGTATTATATTAGGTATCACTCATATTAACAACAGAAAGCTTTCGTTACAGCGCCTAAAGAGCCATAACAAGTTTCATGACCTTGCTGTAAATAGCTAGCAATACAAGGTGTTTTATAGTTTTAGTTCAAAGGTAATGTTCTACTGTCAGTTCCTTTGTAAAAATTCTTGATAACTAAGTTTAAATGCTGGTGGGCTAAAGCTTTTTTCTGTGATTAAAGCCTATTTAACTTCATTTATACAAAAATTATTAAGATCTAATCTGATTCATGACAGTGTTATATAATAATATCTCCAAGAAAGTGACCATGTAGATGCTGCTATTTGGGGATAGAGCGGACGACGGTAGGTATTTCCGTTGGCTGTCCGCTGCGCCCATATATAAATACGCCCTCAGATACAGTGACAAGACTTCACTTCGCACCCAGCTACCATAAGGTCCGCATGAGTCAAACACTGGCTTACGAGCAGTCTCGGATGACGTCACAGCGAGACTGGAACAAAATCGTGTTTTCGGTACAAATAGAAAGCGAAGCCGTGAGGACTGTACACCGTCCTGGGTCACTTAGATTTCGTCGAAGTAGCCATTAATTATGAACTTACCGTAGACATCGCCTCTGAACTGCTCATAGTGATGCTTATGGTAGAGATATCATATTTATTATTAGTGTTATCATCAGGAATATTACTGTGTTGCGCATGTGAATGTTTATCAAATATATCTATCAACTACAACTCACAAATTTCGTTTATAATCATAGTTCCTGATCCTGTTGAGTAAATACGGAATGGATATATTTCTGTCAGTGAGCAAGACAAGAATGTGGACTTTTAGAGTGGAAACTATGGCTCGTATTTTATTCATCGCTTTCTGGCTGGTCACAGAAATAGTTTTCAGTCTCTTGTAGAAGTCGACGCCACCACCCTACACTGTGTTGGGATGTCTTTTCGATGTTTTGTTTATTGAAAAGGTATTACATAAAATGTTGATCCAATTTTAATGGTTAACGTACTGAAGTTTTCAGTTTATAATGCTGAGCGTTCAGACAGTCTGAAATAGCAGAATCCCATATGCCCTGAAGGTTCCTGTCGTGAATTTAATAAACCCATGGTCAGTCGAGTCCTTGTTCTTTAGATAGGAAGGTAAGGCAGATCCATACAAAATATAGCGATAGTCCTCCCGTGACCAAGGTAATGCTACCACCATCCTTTTCAGAGTCATGTTAAAATGATAAGAAATTTTTGACCTTGAGATGCAACATATGACTAAAGATTCATGAAATACCTGTTGTGATGTTTGCAGCAGCACTACTGGTAGGTTCTAAACTAGCTGTTTCTACACTTCTTGTGAAGCAAAGAAATAACCATACACTAAATATTGCCATTTACGAGACTACTAAAGACAATGAGGTTTGATTTCTAAAACATATTTGATTCATGTGTAGAAAATATGCTGTGCTGATATTGCAGAGATTATTGTTTTTATAGTACAAAATTTTGTATGGTTTACAATGAACCATAGAAAATAAATTCCCAAAGAAAACTGTAAACTTACAGAACTTATAAAATGAGTTCAATGTAAATATGTGCAAGTTGTGGAACTCATTACTAGTTGAAATATTTACCTGAAAACACCTGAAGCTCTGAAATATAAACATTTCTACCTGTGATGGAAGAGTAACTGTTTAGGATTAGTGTTGTTTCCAAATTTAAAGTCGAATTGAATATGAACGGACAGGAAGCAAGGTAGGAAGAACTCTCATATCTGGTTTCGTCGAGAAGTAGTACAATGAGTAGAAGTAACCTTGTTTGGTCATTTCATGATAGTGATTTAAGTAACTGTGTGATGGTCTCTCTATGTATTACTTGGTAGTATGAGGTTTAGGTTGTACATGTGTCATTAAGTAATAATAAGTAAAAACATAATTCATTGTTCAGTATGTTCCTCCAATGTGATAATTCTGTTGTCAGTATGCAGCAGTGATTTTCTTTGTGGTATTAGTTTCGAACATAGCACAGGTTAGGTCATTAAGTTGGTTTTATTTGTGATCCTAGGTATGCTCTCGAATTTTGTACTCTTTGGTAGCTTTTTTGTTGCATGTAATATTTCGAAGAAACTCATGACTATTAGATGGTATGTTTTAAATTACTCATTCATTTGTTAAACGCTTAATGTTAGACAAACACATTGTATCCCTGTGAGTACATGACTCTGAGAAATGTACCATTGTTCTATTCTCCACTATTCTATTTCGTCATATTCTCTATTTTGTATGGAACTACTTCTTTCTGTTGTTTTAACTCTATCTGTGGTTATCCGGTTATGTGTTTAGTGTTTTATTATTATCCCATATGCATAATCAGCTTACAGAATGAATTCTGTCAGTACCTTCTGAAGCTGAACATAATTCTTGTCTACTCTATCTTGTCTGAGGCTAAACTGACAGATAACTTGCATTATTTGAATTCTGTTAATTATTTGGATACTTAAGTGTTACATTGTTAATGACGAAACTGTATCTGTGCTGAATTGTAAAGTGTGGTAACAGCGATGTTATGTACAACACGACAGTCATTAAATATGTTTCAGGTGGCAACTTCAAGTATTGTGTAGGAAATAGGGTTCTGTAAGGTAGATTAACACAGGTAACACCTTTTCCGAACAAATTCAGTTACTGTTAAAAGTAATTATTATCCACTACAATATGAGAAACTCCTTTAAATAGATTGAAATTAAAAGAAATCTTTAAACAAGTGTGTAATGTAGTTTCTCGTGATTATGAGGATAACGTTACGTTGAAAGTGCACTTTGCACGGTATACAAGAATTTTGCTCACTTAAAATTACTAATTATATAATTATTGAGGTACTAAGCTTATAGCGATAATAGTTGAAGTGTTGTAGTTATCTGAGATGTAAGTGTGAATCGAAGTATAAGATTATAGGGAGATATCATTATAAAACTGACAAGTTTGAATATTCACGGAAATTTTATCATAGTGATGATAGTTTGTAATGAACGAGGTGTTAAAGATCAATGAGACGGTTGATGAACGTTGTAAATGCTGTATTCATTTTGTTATGACGTTAACATTAGGGTCAAACGTAGATTCTCGTAAAATATTGTGAGTTACACATGTTGAGTCATGTGACACTTATTTGCCGAGAGATATAAATCATTAATTGTTTTGATTATTGAGAATAATGTCATTGACATGAATGATGCTAAAGCACACACTGATGATCAGATGCCATAAAGTTACCACATTGTGGGAAAACTAATTGTTTGATTCGTCCACTGTTCGAATCACCTCCTAATGTTTTCTACCGAACAAAGACAGAGTGACTTTGCGAGTCGTTATAGGTTTGAGAGTATATGTAAGTATTTGTCAGACTAGGAACTAAGACATGCTTGCCTGTCAACATGGTTGCAGCCATCTATGTAGATTCAACTGTAGAAGGAAAGGAAGCACTTGGTTTCTCGACGAAGTTTCAATAAACATCCCAGTTTATGTTCACAGTACTATTATAGGAAAACACGTCTAAAGCATCAGAGAAGCAATTTTTTCCTGAACTACACTTTCATACACATTCGGCCATTCGTGTATTTATTTGAAAATAGGAAAACACCTCAGCCCATTCTGCATGACTCCACTCAAATGGTGTGCAGTTTCTACGTTGCTTGGCCTGCAGCAGAAGTCCAGCTTCACGTACTGCTGTGAGAAATTGCTTTGCATTCACTGACAAAACAAATAACTGCAGCGTTAGATACCGACTGCCGTTGACAATGGGTCACAAACTTCTCGGAAGGCCAAGCGCGTTAGCCCACCACTTCCGCGTTTCAGGTTGGCGTGAAGAGCAAATTTCGCATCCACACGGCAGATTAACGACGATGAACGGATTTCGGACCAATATCGATGAGGGTGTTAGGTGTTTGCCACACCCGGTTACATGAATGTTGGGCTGGTACCCACGTGCAGTCGCAAACGACGATCAAAGGAAAGCTATCTTCTGTCAATCTGTGAAGCACCCAGTCACTATGCCCACACATCTGTCTGCACTGATTCCGTGCATAAAATTATATAGCCGTAGTGGTACTGCACTCACAGTTTTTGAATACATTTAATGGTCAATAGGAAGTGTTGCACTCCACGTGAGCCATAATGGTGCTGCATGTCTTCATCAGTTCGCGGTAAACGTCACGTAGTGTCAACACATGGCCGAGATACCGAACATACTCATTATTCAATTTTTTAAACCGCATTTCGTCCATTTGGTAAGAGTACCATTCTTAAGGAAGTTAAAAAACCTTTCCGTGAAAGAGGTCGCGGCTTCATGCCAATATCAGTCAATAAGTGCTCGAGAGTTCCGTCTCAGTGCAGCGGGCACTGGCCACCGACCACTGACCGCCCCACCCTGCGCCTAATGTGTGCGGTTTTGCACTCGAATTAGCATCAAATTACTCACTATTGCATACCATTGACAACTATAGATTTCAGTGTGAAATATCTGTGACGAAACGAGTGAACTGTAAAGGATGAGCCACACAGTAGGTTACTTTACATTATTATATGAGCTTTCAAACGATACCTTCATTTTTCTTCTTACGGCCAAGCCTCGGCTGGCAGTGTCGGCTGACTGTAAATTCTTTCGTCCCACAGTCTAGTAACAGGAAGTCAACACGAAGGAAGGGCACCTTGACCACGCGCCTCTCTTGTGTGCTGACGAGCGTATGATATGCAGAGCATGGCAGGCGTCCATCTGGAAATTTCCATTGCCGCCCCCTCGGGTTTCTCGATCCCTTCCAATAAGGGGATATAGTTTTTGCACCCGGCACGCCGCTCAGACTGGCCCGACTGGCCTACGCCAACTTTCGTTAACTTCGCGAACTATGTTTCGCCAAACTCTGCACACTAGCTCACCCTCACCTCCATGGGCCAGGCTGTGTGACCCCCTTTTTAACATGCTTTCACCAGTAAATGATCTTTGTCTAAATATTATCCTATTCATTCCGTAACACACACCACCTTCCCAACCGCGATTCCTGTACAGAACACAGTGCCGTTAGGCCTTTGATCAAGTAACATATGACATGAAGATTACTGAAGTACGTAATTTATCATCATAGGCAAAACATAGCTGAAAAGGTAGGTTCATAGATACGTTCGTGTCAATTTTTTTGTGATTGTGGCCACTCAGTTACTCCTGTTGCTACAAGCCTCTAACTTAATCGCATTCTTAGACGTATTTTCGTTGTCCTTGCCTTGACAAAAAGTATTGGATATTTGAAGGTCGTTTGCTGCTTTGTTTAAGTGACAGAGGATGGTGTGTAAAATGAAAAAGAACCTGACGAGATAACTTTGTCTATTTTAGACAGACATTCATTGTGAGCGTATCATGCTACATTGTGAGTTCACTGAGTTTATCGCTCATAGAAACCTTCTAGATCCCTGTTAGCTATGTTATCAAGCCAGTTACAAAACTCTTTTTCATCGGCAAAGAAATTTGTTTTACGGTTGTTGAAGAAGAACTGAGAAAGCTGAATGTCAGAAAGCAAACCATTTTCATTAATTTCGTTAAATGTGTTGAGGTAAAAGCTCGGGTATTTCTCCTGAAAGCGAAAGGTCAACTTCATTGCGCCACTTTCCTACTTCTCTACAGCCGCTCGACCCCTCACTGCTCTGCATCGTCTGCATGGGAGGCGCCCGTTGCGCCAGTGTGGAATGGGTTGACGGGTGGGGGGGGGGGGGGAAGGGGTAGCGGCCGGTGGTGTTGAGTGTTGAGGGCTCCCTGTTTATATCTTTTGTGAAGTATTGAAGCACCGGGTATGAACATGTTGCCTGTAATGATTTCTTACTTGTGACCAGTTGTGAGTTCATAAGTTACCTGGAATTAGAAGAATCATGGATACAGTTAGTGATTTCGTAGAGAGTTATTTAATTGTAGAAGCACTTTTATAGCCCTTGCCCCACTGCAATAAAGAACAGAATCCGCTGTCGATACGTGGCACTGCATATCTGGACCAAAACATGAAGAGGAAATAAGATGATGACACGGAAATTCGGAGAAGAAGCCTATGTGATCTCCGTGTGCATACCGAGTGGAGTCATTCCAGACGTGGAACGGGTCTTTCCGGATGCTATGAACAGCTCAGGATGCAGCCAACTGCAGGTGGTACCAATGACGTGTGACTCTTAGGATAGGAAGAGATTTTCTCCGGTTTCGAGCGGCTAACAGAAGGGGTCTAGGCTGTCAGTCTTGCTTGCGAGATGAAAGGAGAACTCACCATTTGTAACGTAGTCAACACAACCGATTGTGGACCTCTGCTACAGATCCGAGTGGAGGGTCTGAATCAGAGGCTTGCGACCATGAAGGCTGAAGATTCGCCGACTTACGCCATAGATCCGCTGAACAGATCAGGAGCCCACTACACGCACAAGGCGGCAACACCGGTAGCAGGGGCTGTGTGGCATGGAGTTTTTCTTTAATTGGAGGGTAGCGGGAGAACCCAAAAAGGCTTCAGTCTCGAAGGATGCAGGCGGACCACATGAAGAACGTGTGATGTCACCGCCAGACACCACACTTGCTAGGTGGTAGCTTTTAAATCGGCCGCGGTCCGCTAGTATACGTCGGACCCGCGTGTCGCCACTGTCAGTGATTGCAGACCGAGCGCCGCCACACGGCAGGTCTAGTGAGACGTCCCAGCACTCGTCCCATTTGTACAGCCGACTTTGCTAGAGATGAAACTGACAAATAGTGCTCTCATTCGCCGAGACGATAGTTAGCATAGCCTTCAGCTACGTCAATTGCTATGACATAGCAAGGCGCCATTACCAGTTTATATTGAGATTATAAAGCCTATACCGTCAGACCGATGTTCACCAATTGTGGATTAAAGTTAAGTATTCCAAGAGCTTCGTACTTAATTTATCAGACTCAACTCCTTTAACTGTTCCAGACCTCACGCCAGCCTGCGTGAGCTTAACGCGTGCCTTTCGGCATCCTCGCATAGTGACTTGGCTGTCTTGCCAAGTCATAACAGAACGTAGATATGGAAACCATCAGCATAACAACTGTAAATTGTGAAAGCTGTGTTGGGAAAGTACCAGAGCTCCAAGGGCCTATAGAAAGCACTGATGCTCAAATTGATATAGTCGCTGTAAGCTGGATAGGGCAAGATATAAGTTCGGAAGATCATTTTCGGAAGAACACACCGGTTTTCCAAAAGAGTGTGATAAATAAGTTGACGGTGGCGTGGTTGTTGTTATTAGAAGCAGCTGGTCTTGTCACAAAATTGAAGTATAAATTTCCCGTGAATTAGTATGGGCAAAGATTATCCTTGGCAACAGAAATCAAATAATAATTGGATCCTTTTACCGACCTCCCGACTTAGATGCCATAATTACTGAAATGATAAGAGAAAAATTAAGTTTAATTTAAAACTCGTACCTGATTTATACAACTACAGTTTGTAATGACTTTAGTTTACCCTCGATATGTTGGCGAAAATATATGATTAAATCCGGAGTTACCTATAGAGCGCGTTCCGATGTAGTGCTAAACATATTCCCTGAAAATAATTTCGAGCAGTTGGTACATGACCATGTGCAAATAGTAAACGGTTGTGAAAAGACACTTGACCTTTTCGCAACAAATAATCCTGAGCTAATAACAACCATCAGTACGGATACAGGTATTAGTGAACACGGGATTGTCTTAGCGAGAATGATTATTGTAACCCTTATATCCTCCAAAAGTAAGCGAAAAGTAAGCCTATTCAAAAAAACAGATAGCAGTTCACTTGATGCCTTCCAGAGAGCCAATCTCCACTAATTCCAAATTACCACTATAAGCGCACACCAGATGCGTCTTGTATTCCAAGAAATAGTATAGACAGCCACTAAAATATTTTTACCAAACAAATTAACAAACGACTCATCTGATCTCCTTGGTACACAAGACTGCTCAGAGAACTACAGCAGAAACAACAAAGAAAGCATGCCAAGTTCAGACGAACGCAAAATCTCCATGAGAGGTAATCTTTTACACAATCCAGAAATTTAGTTCAGACACCAATGCAAGATTAAGAACAGCTGGCAACATGAGTAACTTCGAAGTAGATATCGACGGAGTAGTGAAGCAACTTAAATCGCTTTAAAAATCAGGTCTTCCGGTACATAGTGTATACCATTTAAGTTCCTTTCACAGTGTGCTGATATAATAGCTCCTTACGTATTAGTCGTATACAACACTTCCCTTGACGTAAGATCTGTACCCAAAGTCTGGAAAGTTGCACAAGTTAGATAAATGTTCAATAGAGGTATTAGGAGAAATCCACTAAATTACGGGGGCATATCACTAACGTCGCTATGTTGCAGGATTGAGGAACATATATGATGTTCGAACATTATCAAATACTTCGTAGAGAACGGCCTTTTAAAACACAGTCAACCCGAATTTTGAAAGCATCGCTCATATGAAACACAACTGTCTCTTTACACTCACGAAATACTGAGTGCTACTGACATTGGATTTCAAGTTGATTCTATACTTCTAGGTTTCCAGAAGACTTTTGACACTGTACCACATAAGCAGCTTCAAGTGAAATTGCCTGCTTATGGAATATCGTCTCACTTACGTGACTGGATTCGTGATTTTCTGCCAGAGAGGTCTCACTTCGTTGCAACTGGCAGTAAAGAATACAGGTAGTTTCTTTGGTCGTCTGGTTTCTTTATCTATATAAACGATTTTGGAGACAATCTGAGCACATGTCTTACATTGTTTGCAGACGATTCTGTCGTTTACCGCCTAGTACAGTCATAAGAAGATCAAAACAAATTTCAAAGCTATCTAGAAATAATATTTGTATGGTGCTAAAATCTGCAGTTCACCCTAAAATGATTTCGTTAAATTTCGGTTACACCATAATCAGTCAAATATGAAGGCCGTAAATTCTAGTTACTACCTAGGAATTACAGTTACGAACAACTTAAATTGAAAATATGACATAGAAAATGTTGTGGGGAAGGCAACCAATGTCTGTGTTTTCTTGCAGGACACTTCGGAAATATAACAGACCTACTAACTAGACTGCCTACACTACGCTTTTCCGTCCTTATAGAGTACTCCTGTGCGGTGTGGGATCCGTAGCAATTAGGGTTATCGGAATACATTGAGAAACAAAATCGTTTTTCGTAACCGCGGAATCTTCTCACGAAATTTTAATCATCAACTTTCTGCTCCAAATGAAATTTTTTTTTGCACTCCGACCACCATAGAAACAAACGATCATCATAATACGAGGGATATTCGGAAAGTGTGTTGCGATCGGTCAAGAAATGGAAACCACTGTGAAAATCCAATAAAGCTTTGCACATATATGTATAGAAAATGTTTTCCCGCCAAATATGAGATCCAGGTGAGAGATTTCGCCTTATGTTATGCAGCCCACGTTATAGAACTGACATACGGTCGTTCGCAATCTGCAGGGGCAATGAAAATGATCCTGCCTCGTTTTCGATGGGAAGTGTTTGACCACCCGCACTACATCCCCTAATTGGCTCCTCCTGGGTCTCATCTCTCCTCACATTAACTAATGGCTATGAAGACAACATTTTCGCACAGCCATCGAGCTTAGATGAGCGTAGAGAATTGACGGGAAGAAGAAGCGGCCGCTTTCTATGACTTGTGTTTTGAGAAGTTGGTACAACCCTACGACAAATGTCTAAGTTGGGGTATAACGATATGTTTACGTAATGTGTGTATATAAATATACAGTTATAAATGTCCCCGTTCGTAGTCGCTAATTATAACAATATGTTTACTTTTGAACTGTAACATATAGCTATAATCAGCGGTGGAAATATATTTGTGAACGCCGACCGTGTGCGGCTGTTTGTTGTTGGATCGTCTGATCAGTCGGAAGTTCCATTGCTGGGGAGAGTAAATGCCTATTCAAAATATAATTATTTTTGGATAGCTCAACATGAATTTCCTAAGGGATCGTAGTTTATCATGCATTTACCAGTAGAATATGGCGCGGAGAAAATGTTTCGCCGCATACAACTTCCGTCCGATTTCGACGAAAGAATTCGTGACTCTGAACTCTCTATTTGGCAGAAACATAAAGAAAATTAAATAACTTCATGAAGGAGTGAGACATAGATTCTATGTTAAATAAATATTCCATATACCAACTCCATTTAAATCTGAATTTGTGGCAATTAATAGATAAACTTACACTGCAATGAAAGATTTGACATGGATGCCGTTTCGACTGGCACTTCTCTTCTCGTAATAAAATTAATTCCTTTAACGTTTTCAAATACACTTCGCACAATAAATCTACTGCTATGCAGTATTGCACTTTTAGTATTGCACTTTTACTTTACACTAAAATAATATTATATTTAACGATAATAATACGCCGGTAATACATGCGCGTCCGACACAAGTTACGAGAGACAAGAGAAAAAAAGAGTGACTGAGTAACTGTTCCTCTAGAATATCTCGTACATCAAAAGAATGTGTAAAAGTGTTCTTCTTCTGTTCGCCGCGGTTTTCAAAGTCAATAACTCACTGCATCTCTGACAGCGCTTCGACAATAAACAAGTTACGTCACAGGTCGTTCACCTTTTACATTCTCGCAACATTATTTGCTAACTGTAGCTGTTGCCGAGCGACTGCTCGATCAGTGAATGATTTAAAATGATAAGGCAATCACATAATGTTACTGGTTGTGATTGTGTAACACTTTAATCCAGACACGCCGTTAACAGAGGACGAAACTCTGAATAACTAAATATCAGTTCACATGATTGTAGGTTCCGGAGACATTTTTAACTAGTGGCTCTGTACTTACAAGAACTAAATTATCAAGGGAGATGAGGTTTTCAGCCGCCCAAAGGCTTCGAAATAAATTAGTGGTGGACTTTGGAGTTTGTGCTTGACTGAGACTCGAAACTGGATACTGCAATCCAGTAGAGGTGTTGTCTTGCTACAGGAATCTCAGTGCTGCTAAAGCGACTATGCCTCAAATGTTAGGATGAAGGCAGAAGGGATATTTCTGTGAAGAAAAGACGATGCTTGTTTTCCAAGTTCTTGATCATTCATTCTATCTGCACATGGCACCAGCCTTATTCTGAGGGCGAAAACTTAACATTGTGCTGACTTTCAGAAGTAACAAAGCTTCAGAGTGCTGAACCCCAGTCTGTTTGCCAGCTTCTCTTCGGACCGACAGCTACAGAGAAACGACGCTGAATGCGCAGAATATGCTCTAGACACTTGTCGCCCTGCTGATATACCTTAGGAATGTCAGTCGTGTGTAGGCTCCACTGTTTACAATCGGAGAGCATGTTAAGTCGCGATCTTGCAGTAATGACCACTCATCACAATCATTCTTCTACCGTCACCTTGAATGTTACCTCAAGGGTTCATCTCTAGCTGTAATATGTTAGGATGCCCACATAAATTCAAATGTCTCCTGTGCTGTGTTTTCCAGGAGTTGTTTAAGTTAATTTGATAGGTATATGTGCTGGTTGCTGCATTCATTGAGTACCGTCCGTGTATGTCAGTAGTTTATGTGGTCAGTGACGCTGTTCTCGGCTATGAATGAGTAATTTCTGCTTGACTCTATTTTATTGCTTAGTACTGATCAGAGTGATACCAATGAGAAGTTCCCTCAATTAACTGCTTTCACAGAAGTGGAGGAGGAATTCCAATTCGGCAGTATAAGAACATTTAGTGTTTGCTTCTATACCTATAGAGTGAAAAAGAAGGTGTGAACACGTATGATATGATTTAACAAATGGATGAAATACGATGTAATGTTTTTATAATTTCTAGTTTTTATTTGCATGTAATTTTGATTTTACATATACGTATTGGTAGCGATACGTACTAGGTTTTTCTTTCTGTTTCATTTCCCTGGTCTACTCAATGGCCAAGGGAACTTTTGGTTGTAGCAAGTTTACTTTTAGAGAAATTATTGTTTCTTTTGTAGGATAATATGTAGCCGAGAAGTCTAAGTTTATTCATACGACCCGCACCAAAACTAGACCAATACCGTGAGTTCAATTTTATTTCAAATAAAGTGATACAGCCGTATTCGTAGACAAACGGGGAGAGAAAATGTTTTCCATTGTTCCAACAGCATCACGAGGCAGAGGCAACGGTCAGTAGGAAGGCACAGATCACTGCCGTGCATGAAAACGTTTCCATGTGGCTAAGTTCGTCGTTTCTCAAACGTAATCAGTAGTTGACAAATATACACATTTCTGGTTCAAAGAGAGGAAGGATGCAGTAAAAGTGAATCAAGACCTCCAGAGTTGCGGTAGATTTGTATGAAATATGGCGTATAAATGTAGTACTCCGTGTGATGTAGTATTTTGAAGACAAGCAGATATAAAACAATTTTCGTAAAAGATTACTTTAAGTGGAAACATGCATTTGCCGTAATTTCCACTAATAATTGTGTTCAGATGAGGCGCTGGAGCCGTTTGTTCAGAAGAGATTGTGACTGGTTTCGACAAAAAGCAGACCACATCGCCAATGGCGTTTGGGTCTGCTTGGTGCAGTAAGCTGTGACAGAAGTGCGACTGTCTTCGACGAGTAAAATACTGTAAATCGGGTGGGAAGTGACAATTTGTACTCTTAATAAATGTTCAATTTTTGTAGCATATAATTAATACAGCCGACGCAACGGTTAGATTGCTCCTCGATTTTCTCAGTGTGGTATTGTTATTCGTGGATCGTCCTCCGTTCGCGAATGAGTATGTAAAATGCGAGAAGGGCAGAGTACTGTGGGCGTATATGGTGCTCATGATGTGAATCAGTATCACGTTACGTTAAGAACAATTTAACGGGTGTATCTTGCAGATCTTTCCACAAGTTTCGTTCGTTCTTGGAAATTTGTTGAGTAGACGATCACTCCTCACTACTGACTCCCATAAACTTTGCTTGAATTCTGGTTGAGAACGAAAAATATTTTCATCAGGACGTGTGATTACCGTGTTCTGACTTAAGTGAAGGACATAGAGCCCCACCAAATATAGCCTGTCTTTACTAGACTAATTGCGTTCTTAGTGAAAGTCTTCCGCGGCACAACATTTGCTTTAAAATAGTGGAAGTGGCACCAGAACCATTGCAATGTCAAAGAACTCGTGGTGTGAAAGCTGAGGGAATGAGTTATAGAGACTGCTCATAGACACTCCCACAATCCTAGGTAAATTTAACCCAGTGTGTTCTTGGGCGTGCCTTAAAGTACATTAGCAATTACAGCAGATAGTTCAGTTTCATATTGAAGTTCACAATTTAGTTTCCCACAGCATGCTGAGATCAATAGCTGTTACAACTCCTATAAAAAAATAATCTTGCTTTCGTTAATTTTAAAAGTTTTGGGTCATTTAATTGTAAATTACAGCCTTTAAAATTGAAATAGCAGCTCTATAGACACCTGTGCTATTCTGGGGATAAAATGAGAGTGTTCTTGGTACTTTCTAGTCATATGTTTGCCTTCGTTGAGCTTATTTGACAACTGACCATCACCGTTCTTCCATTACTTTTGGTGGAAGCTTAAATTCATCCTCGATATATTGGCCAAAATCATGTTTAAGACAAGAGGTACGCGAACACATCATCCAAAATTGTACTAAATGCACTCTCTAAAAATTATTTCGATCAGTTAATTCATGATGCCACACGAATTGTAAACGTTTGTTAAAAACACTTGATCTCTGAGCAACAAATAATTCTTAGCTGATAACGATTATTTAAAATAGTTTCACGAATTGTTGAGCAAAGGTTTCTCGTAACAAGGTTACATACTGCAACCCCGAATTAATCCAAAAGTAGATGAAAAATATATCCATTAAAAAAATTGGATAAAAATTCACTTTACGCTTCTTGACAGACAATCGGCATTCCTCCCGAACTACCAATTTAAGTTAGAAGAGCTGTGGTTTGAATTCAAAGTAATAGTATCGCTAGCAGTTGAGAGACTTACACCAAATAAATTAAGAAACGACGGAGCTGATCTCCCATGGCACACGAAACGGATCAGAACGGTGTTGCAGAAACGAAGAGAAAAACATTCCAGGTATAAACGAACCCAAAATCTCCAGGAAAAGCGTTCTTATACAGAAACTGTACATTTAACGGAGACATGGATGCGAGATGTTTATGAAAGTCACCACAACGGAACTTCATCTCGAGACCAGCAAAAAATCCAAACAGATTCTGATCGTAGGTAAAGTATGCTAACTGCAAGACACGGTCAATACCTCCTCTGCGCGTTAGCAGTGTAAATAATGTCGACAACAGTTCTGCCAAAGGAGATTTACTAAATACAGCATCTGGGAATTCCTTCAACAAAGAAGACGAAGGAAATATTCCATAATTCTAAGCAAGAGCAGCTGCCACCATGTGTAACTTACAAGTAGATATCGCCCGAGTAGTGAAGCAACTTAAATCACGTAATAAAAGCCATACTTCTCGTCCAGACCGTATACCAGTTAGGTTCCTTTTACAGTATGCAATAGCTCCGTATCTAACTATCATGTTCAACCGCCCCTGGACAAACGATCCGTACTAAAAGACAGGAAAGTTGCGCAGGTCACACCAATATTCTAGAACGGTAGTAGGAGTAATCCACTAAATACAGGCTCATCTGATTAACGTTTATATGCAGCAGGATTCTAGAACATATATTGAGTTCGTAAATTATGAATTGCCTCGAACAGAACGGTCTATTGACTCATAGCCAATACGGATTTAGAATACATGGTTCTACTGAAATAGCTCTTCACAACCACTAAATGCTGAGTACTATTGACAATGGATTTTAAATTGATTCCGTATTTCTAGATTTCCAAATGTCTTTTGACATTCAACCACGTAAGCGGCTTTCAGTTAAATCGCGTGCTTTTTAACACCACCGTCACACACTGACTAAAACTGGGATTCTATGGTACGTATGAGCAGCAATAACAAACGATGGGTTCATTTGACCGCAAATTCCGTCGATTATATTCAGGTTTTTGTGTTCTGAATTCATTCACACACTCAGCAAGTTGAACCCAATACGCGCGTAGACAAGGGAGATGTTAGGTTGTCTTCAGGCAATTAACTGTTGCATATCACATAGTAAGAGACATTTAGTAATTGTAAAAATGTTTGACGTTTATAGTGAGGTTACTTCCAGACCTAAATGCGAACAGCAACGTACGTGCGTATTTCCTAGATTTTGTGTTGATATGGCGGGCTAGATTACTGCACGAGTTGCTCAGTGCTATTCTGATATTCACTTATCGTAGTCCGGTTGCGAATTCGCATGTAAAATACAACAAAATTGGAGTACTCTTCATTAATATGGTGTTGATAGCGAGCGTATCGCCCATTTGGCAGCAGTCGGTCGCTTTACGTTCCATCTGTGACGGGCATCGCAGCTTACAATGAACTGCCGAGTGCTTGAGAGAGCCAAGTCTGAGCGAGCACGTGGGCCGGCGAGGCGCTGTGACAGAGTCTTTGGCGCCTCGAGGAATCTCAAGCCGCATCTCGCGGACCCAGTATTCGCCCTCCACTATGCAGAATGACACTACAAAGATTGATGTAGATAGAAACAGTAAAGATGCAGAGGAGCTGGCAGACTCCTTTTTAAGGAAACAGTATAACTGTAATGACTGCAAAGAGGTGCGTTTCAAAAATTATTATGTTGTTCGAAATTTGGAGAACTATATGTCAGCAACGCATTATGCGATTGCAAAAAATAATAAGAGTTAGCTAGGTCTCTTAGTATTCCATAGAAGCCGTTAAGACCTGGAACATTTCCCGTGTCGTGGACTCGACTGTTTCTGTGAATATGCTCAGTGAGTCGAAATTGATAAAATTTAGCCGAGAGTCGTTAGGTGAAAATTGAACATTTTCCTCTCGCACCTTGAAGTTATTTCGTGGTGTTGGACATACTCAGTCAACTGAACTTGTGAATTATTGATAAGTGAGGCAATGGGGATATGTGTTTCAGCCCTATCGTCTGTTTCGTAATATCTTCCTTCCTGTTGTTGTCTATTCGGACCATTACCTGTGCGTTCTCGGACGCTGCTGTGACAATTAAACCTTTGGTATCTAAATTTGATTTTTTTCTGTTTGATACAATACCATTTTGCGTAAAAGGTAAATATAAATTTCAATATTCCCGGAAATGGATATTCAGTTTTGGAAACCAAATTTCAGTGACTTGTTTTCAGGTTAAGACATGGAGCGGAATAGCTAGGCCCGTCCACTATCCGATTCCTGATCCTTTGCTGTTTTCCACACATGGAATCCAGGAAACATATATTTCATTTACGGATATGATCATCTCAATAGCTATTTGTCTACAATAAAACAACGTAGGTAGACAACTTTATGTTCAGTCTGATATTTGTACCTCTCCTTCTCTGTACAAACAGCCATTCCGCATTATTTTTAAAACAAGGCGTAACGATTGACGCACAGCAATTAAAAGCAGATTCTTTGGATTCTGTTGCGGAACACAAGCTACGTTTATCATGATGTTCACTTACGTTACTATCTTAATTGGTGTCAACAAGTAAAATAAGTTTGTACAAAACTAGTTGGGTACTTAATTACGGTGTTCCATGTGTCATATCCACGAAAGACAGCCAAGTGTTGTAAAAATATTTAATGTTGCCTCGTAAGTTCGATGGCTTTTCGTTACAGTGGGATCACAAAAAAAGCGTGCTAACACACTTCCCTGCACACAGCTACGGCAGAGAGGTTGCCAGTATGTCACCTCACATACTTAACACAAGGTCGAGCACAACATAATCAAAAACGCGGATCGATTTTGTAAACGAACTATTTATTTCATGCAGGATATATCACTATTGTCGACAATATATTGCCATTTCCCTGAAAATTTATAAATACCTTTTTTCCAGATTTTTGGTTTTTGAGGTTGATGACCTCTTAGAGGATCGGTCTGCAGTTCTCCAAGGAGGTGACGCATTTGTCACTGAGGGAATTCTGCTGTGAATGGAGTAGATCAGTGTCGGAAGAGGCAACGTCCAGCGAATAAGGTGGTTGAGCAACACATCCCAAAAGAAAAGGAATTCTCCTTTTGAAGGGGCACCATAGAGGTATGTGGTCTGCCTTAGTCGTGGTGAAAGATGACATCAACCCCCGAAATCCAAACGCTTCTCATCAACGGCTGCCTTGCGACGATCAAACTGCGACCAATATTTCTCCAAAGTGATTGTCTCATTCGGAAGTAGTTCATAATACAGGACGTCTTTGCAATCACGTCAGGCGCATAGCAGAATCTTTCCGACAAGCAACCCTGACTTAGAACCCGATAGTGGTGGCTGCCCTATCTTGTGCCACAATTTACTCTACCAGGCGTTATTGTGCATGATGCACTTCCCATCTTCGTTAAATACTGCGTCTCAATAAGAAGCCACAGATGCACACACTCTGAATCATATTCACTTCTCTCAGTTCGTTAGGAACCCATGCTTCATTAATAATTTACGAACGCAGTTTCTCCAAGTTCCTGGCAACAGTTGCACGAGCGACATGGGGCTCCGATGCCAACACCCGCGCTGGCATTTGTGGATTGTTCACTACCATATCATGAAGCAGTTCCAGATCTGCAAACGTTGACAGACCAGATCGCAGGTTGATCGAATAGGGCCAAGTTCGATCTCTAAGTCGACTAAACAAATTGTGACATGCTCGACCAATTAGTGCACCCTTCACGTACACAGTACAATTCTTCTGCCGGCACTGTGAGGCAGTTTTACCTTTACCATTGGTAAATATCATAAGATGTCAGAAACGTTCCTTCTTGCTTTCTGTAGCTTGTAAACACACGTTCACGTTATTCCATCCAAAGCGAGGCACAGAGACACACTGACATAGCCAATGGCGCGTCAGTCTGTAGAACTTTGCGTCGTGGGGGAGTTAAGGCAACTGCTTACCATGGGAGGCACCGCTGGTGCAAGGTTTGTAAATGGTAGGTGCGAGCAAAGCCAACGAACTTAGGAAAATGAATGTGTAGTAACAAATGGAGGATAACATTAGGTCTTACACGTCTTGTGGATGGGAAAGGAAAAGTCACAGGACAGCCAGAGGTCCTGCCAGGAGCCACCATATAGAGCGGCTGAGTATAATGATAACTCTTTAACCTATGAACACAGAGTGATACAAGAACATTGCTAGGAATAACTCCCAGTGTTTTCTGTACACATACTGACAATGAAATTAAGAACAGAATTTCCTAGCTAGTTAGAGTTAATATGTTTAGAGATATGAAGAGGAATACATCACGAAACGTGCTTAGTATGCAATTTTTAACCATATTAGGAGAATCACTTCTCTTCCTGAACCCAGTCTCTGGGAAACTACTGAAGAGCAGTGCACAACTAGAGGAAACAAGGTGGCGAGAGTCCTCCGAGTTCACCTCATCTCAGGGGCAGGCGGCGGCCGAAGGACAAAGCAGAACCCAATTTGGAGGCAGGATTCTGTAAGCAGTGAATTCGGCGGAGTTAGACTGAGAGAAGCGTGGGGGTAGCCTTGGAGGGATTGGCAGAAGTAGCTACAGGAGTACCAACACAGTTATTAAAATCATAGACAGATATTTCTGGACTCTGTGTGTCTTGGAGAGAGTGTGTCCTCAGTTACTATAGGCCCTCTCACTTCCAGCAGACCCAACAGTGCTAGCCAGTCATCGCCTCTGTACTAAGAATTGGCTTCATCTGGGGTCAACTGGTTCAAAGGAAGCAGAGCAAGAACATAAACTGTTTTCTGAATACGTTTATAGGTAGCAAACACTTCTAGCTGAGGTTAGGCCAAGTAAGTTCCCAGTATTTATCTTTCGTAGTGAGGGATATAACACTGTAGCACTCACTTATCATAGGCCAACCAGCTGATTCCCTTCTCACGGACCCTGTCGCCCGATCTCAGGTAATGCTCACGTTTCGGACACGACACGTGGTCCCCCGTATTTCCCTTAAACCAAGGAGAAATGACATCAGAAGGAGTGCAGCGTCAGATGAAGCACTGCAATGAAGGACGAGCACGTGGCTTTGGCAGATCGCTGTGTTACTGAGCTGCAGCCCCTCCACCTTCCCAGATGAACACAAGCCACTGTTTTCTTCGGCATGCCTGATGTGCTGATTGTTAAGTTTCCAACACTTGCAGAGCCCGATAGCTATTAACTCAGGTTGTTTGAACACATTCACAGATTTGTTTAAATTGATGCTAATCAACCTGCCACACCATTATGAAACAACAGTGTCTACAATTTCACTACTATGGGATAAAGTACAGCTGATTTTTCTTATTTTCAAAGCAAATTACGGCTCAAATGAGAATTTTTTACCGCTAGTCACTCATTCTCTCATTGTTCTATAAGTCCTCCGTATACAAGATATCAGCTTCCTAATTTCCCTGGAGTAACATTTGGCCCGATTCTCTACAGAATCATACTTCATTATCTTTATGTTCCAGCATTCGAAGTGTGTCACGCATGTTTTCGACCTCATTGTTTGGCTGAATGATCTGTAGAGCACTTAAAGTGTTTAAGCAGAAGGGAACGTTGACTGCACCTAATGTGCTGCACTAAACGTATAGTTCTGCCGAACTTTTGCCAGAGAGTGTAAGTGTGTCTGGAAGTTAAATCGTAACTGTTCGGACAGGGGAAAACACTAAACAGTGCACAGTATTGCGCTGATCATACAAACTAGTGTTACTAAGTGTTATATTTCAGTATCCATCAGTCTGACAGATAAGCATACTAGAGGTAAAATATCACCCATACAGATCTCTGGGCAGGGATTACTTAGGAGGATGTCGTCATAAAAAGAATCAAAACTGGGATTCTATAGATTGGACCATGCAATGTCAGACCACTGAATCTGTTAGATTACAAAATTGAAAACGGGATATGGATAGACTTGTAACACCATAATTAATACTATAAATATTTTTTACTGATTAATTCTGTTCAATGTCAAGTATGTATGTTTCACTATGTAATGCCTCTGACCTGTTGTAGTGAAGTGGAAAGTTGTGTAAAATTTTTTCTCTTTACTATTTAAATTCTTTGTATTAAACGGAGGAAAATTATATAATTATGTGGCTTTTGTTTCGACATGTTAATGTATTTAAATATTAAGATTTTAAAAAGATGTTTGTTTACAACTATGTACAAGGTGGTTCATACCTAGGGACTTCCAATGCATAAAATGAAAAGCAACAACACTTCACATTTGTAACGGAATTGAGTTGGAGCGCGCCAAAATGTGGTTGGCGCGGGCTGAAAGAGGGATTCTGGGCGCCAATTGCGAGAGCACAGTCAGTTGGCAGCTATCTACTGGACAGTTTTGGTCTGAGCAGCAACAGAGTGAGCTGCGCAAGTGCAGGTTGAGCCTTCCAGTAACTGGATGTAATATGGAAAGGCCTCAGATATGTGTACGGCTGAGAAATGGTGCTATATTAATGGAAAAGTCTCTAATGCTGGAAATGTCGTCACCGAGAAGATAGTAGAACCAATTACATCCAGAGGAGAGACCAGTAGCCATTATGTACTCGTCACCGATATTGCGCAATAACTTCGGCAGTTATAAGTGTTGTTTGATAAACAGGCAAATTGTGTGAAACTTGTGTCCGATCCTTCATTAGGTTCATCTCATTATATCTCTTAGGATCCACTCCACATAAATACTGACGGCGGAGTATCCTGTGTGTTAAAATTTAATGAAAATAATTGGTTAATTATTTGCACAGTCCTGAATGCAACAAGAGACATAGAACTACTGTGCGTTTCATTGAAATCAAGGGAGCTAGCTTGTATTACATTTGTGAAAACCTCCATAATGTTCGATTTGTTTTAATTCAAAGTATTTGTGCTTCAAAGATTAACTGCATTTAATTATGTCAGTGAAAATTACTGGTTGTGCTAATGATAAAAGGAAGCACGTTATTATGAAGTTGGTTAGAGTAAAATGCATTTAAAGTCACGCTTAAGAAACTGTATGAAAAATTACTGGCATTAACTGTTTTAAAAGTCCTGCAAAGTGAGTGAAATTTGAAAAAAAGTATAATACCAAAATTTGCACCTTACAAATTGTCTCAGAAAGTGTGTTCAGTTTGCTTTATGGTAATGAACAGTTTAAGAGTCCCCAATTTAGAGTTGCTTAAAATGAATAAACCTACTTGAGTAACGAATATATTAATTGCAGTTGAAGTAAATTTTGAGTTTTAAGTGCTTTGTGTAGTAAAAATTGGAAAGACAGTTTGAGGCCCCACCTCAGTCTTTGCTTATAAAAGATAAAGTTACGGTAATTGCTTTTATTCATAAAAATAGACACATGATTGCTTCATAGTGAGTGTGAAAATCCTATTGCCAGTGACTTTTAATTACATTTGTACTATATGAAAAGTAACTATTGAAACAGGTCTATGTCCATGTCCATTTTTGCTTTAGTAGGGTCTTTTACATCATTTGATGGTGAGGTAATTAATATATGACAAAATATTACTTTTGGGAAGAGATAAAGTGTCAGTTGTTGCTGTGAGATCTTGCACATACTACTTATGACTGCTAGTATTCATTGTATCACTTACCTTATGATAGTAGAGTTTCAATGCACTTCTCTAGGAAAGAAGTAATGGTAGCTTTCCCTTACCAAAATTCACTACAGATTCTTTAAAAGAAATGTTTCACGTTACTATGCATAATTAGCGTGGCAACAGTACAAATCCTCCCTGAGGGTAATATTTACTGCATCGTAATATCATATTTGGTAATACACATTTATTTTTGATATAATATACGATGCAGTGTAGTGTTATAGACTGCAGCTATGTGTAGTGGTAATTAGTGAAATTCGGTGGCCAGAGGAGCATGACTTCTGGCAGCTGAATACTGAATTATAAATGGGGTGGTAGGTTTAATAATGAATAGGAAGATAGTAATATGGGCAAGCTACCATGAACAGAATAGTGTACCGTTTATCATCGCAAGACAGACGTTAAGGCAGCACCTACCACAGTAGTACCTGTTCATATGGCATATAGTTCCAAATTCTTTGGATGATTAAATTATGCTTTGTCTGAAAGTCTACCAGGTGGTCACCTCTTCCATTATCTCCCCCCCCCCCCCCAAAGTCCATATTCACTTACTAATTTTCTTCCTCTTAGTTTTCCCACTGTCGAACTACACTGCTACACCACATTAAAATTTCCGTCCCTCTTAACTATCTGAATAATTTATTTTATATCATTCTCTTCGTGAGGTCGACATCATTCAAAAAACCTCAATGGTGATAAAATTTGTGTGTAAGGTCATAGCTTTCGATCTGTGTGACTTCCACTGCAGTATAAACATGATGAGTAATTTTAAAACAGTGTCTGTGCAATGTAAAGGAATTTTATGGTTTTTAATTATTTTTGGATGGTGTCGACCTGATTGGAGCTGTGAGTCATAAAAATGCAATGTTCTCTTGTTGTAGGTCACATGAGTTACTTTATGGCTCGAGACATCTAGCAAATGTAATCTCATGCCATTAAATTGGTTGTTTTTTGGACTTTGTTTTACTCATTAATTAGAATGCTTTGATTTAATACTGCTCCATACCATGATTGGTTTATAATGTGAGGTCATTCAGCAACTCCATTTAGGCTCACAAATATAGCTTCCTTTTGCACCGGTATATTCCTTAAGTGCCAGGCTTTTGCTTTGTAGTTTGTTTAGTTGTCACACATCCACACTACATTTAATTTCATCCATCATCACACTACTTCTCCAATATAACTTTCTATGTGTTAATTCCTATTTGAACAGGTTTAGTCATTATATAAATCAGACGACATTTTAAAATTATAACAATACACAGTCAACTGAGATTTTCGGAAGACTCTCCGTGGTTTATGTAATGTTTGGGCTTCCTCGTTGGTTCCACTCTAGTATTTGTACCTGGATTAACTCCTCAATTTGAGGAGAACTCAAACGCAGTTCGTGAGAAATAAATGCATCAGAGTAAATTTTGCGGGAAAGCCGTAATAAATCTGTGTTGAACGATGTCAGAGACGTACGATTTCCTGTTTAAATTCTATGTTATCGACTGTACTGGGTCAGGAAAGTCGTTTTTATTGCACCAGTTCATATAATGTAAATTTTAGGGTGAAAGTAGTCACATAATCTGTGTTGAGTGGGATCAAAACTAGTGAATGTTGGAGGAAAATTTGTGAAGCTATAAAGATGGGACACGTGCACAGTGCAGATATTTTTAGCTAGGGGGAAAGGAATAGGGACGCTGTGGAACAAAAATTGAACTTGCAACGAGTTGGGATGCATTGGAAATTCTCCACCTACAAGAAGTTGGTGGTAGTAGCAAGTTGTTTTGAGCAAGTTGTGTTTATGAAAGCGAAATGTGCAGAGCACGAAGGATGTGCATTTTTAATCAATAGAAGTGAGTGTAATATAATAGGACCAACTTTCCATCTGCCAGCATCAATTTCAGGAGTCACACAATTGAATGTTACGCCGCCGCAGCTGTACTGGCAAGAAACCACTTTTAGAGTATTTCCAAGGTTGAATCTGATGTTGTTAAGTCAAACTCTGGAGCAAAGTCTGTTGAGATCCGTAAACCAGTTCAATTTAGAACAATAGGGGCGCATATCAGCTGAACAGCTTGTTCAACGTGTTGGCCAGTATAGGGAAAGGCAGCGGCAAATAACGATCATTTTTCTCACCTCTGTGCCAAGTGTCATCGGAACCTTAACTTTGTTATGTGTTGTTTTCTTTCTGATCAGGTGTAGAGCTAATTCCAAAAGGGAACCAAGGATAGGCCAAGTCTCAGTGGATTGGATACCGAGGGCGTGAGACGAGTAGGTAAGGGCGTGATCGAGCAGTGGTCGTCCAGTAAGGAATTTTTACGTTTTGGTTCATGTTACGGTTTTAAGAGAGCACTAGACCACGATTAAGTTTGATAACAGTAAGTAAGTCTGTCATAGGTGCCGACTCAAATAAGTTAAGAGCTAGTCAAGGGTCGACCTGGGGACCAGCTTCAAAAAATGTTCAGATCTGTGTGAAATCTTATGGGACTTAACTGCTAAGGTCATCAGTCCCTAAGCTTACACACTACTTAATCTAAATTATCCTAAGGACAAACACACACACCCATGCCCGAGAGAGGACTCGAATCGTCACTGGGATCAGCCACGCAGTCCATGACTGCAGCACCTCATACCGCCTGGCTAATCCCGCGCAGGGACCAGGTCTTTCCGAAGAGGGGAATAATGTAGCGGAACCACCGTTTAGGATAGGGAAAGTTAGTTAGTTTTATGCAATATTCTGAGCACTAGTTACAGCCAGCTGTGGGCTGGATTGGAGTAAGATACGCTGACCAGCGGTTGCGAAGTGGAATGGAGGCCACAGGGCCATCGAATAGCTGAAAAGAGTAAATGCAATGGTTCGCATGGCGCAAGCTATAGGCAGAAGTGGACCACTGGCGCAACGGGGGTGTGGGGCGTAAGTGACTCGGAGCGATGCGTTAGTGAAACAGAGGCGCGCAGCCGAGTATAAATAGGTGTTGTTTTCTAACGAGATTCATTCAAGTGTGGCAGCCCTCCTGGACACCAGGCCATGTCACTCCGCCGGGCTACACGCAGCAACAGACGAGGCGGGAGGTCGTTCCAGCTGTGTTCCCAGCTACGCCAGCCAAGGAAGAAGCAGCAGTGGGTCCGGCCTACGGCTCCCGGCGGAGCAGCGCGGAGTCAACGGGGACGGTGGCCGCTGAGTCGGCTGCTAGCGCAACCATCCGGACGTAATCGGAACTCTGCAGCTGGCGTACAAAGCCGGCACGACACAGTGTTACGTTGCACAGGTCGCTGGGGCAGTGTCCTCAGCATTGCGGAGGCAGTTACGCGGACAGAGGTCAACAAAGCACTGTAGTGGATACGAATAAATCATTGGAAAAACTCGGCCGAGTTTTAATACGGCACTTCTTGGCACCCATCCACTACATACTGTCAGAAAGCTTTACTGAAAATATTTGTATGGAATCTAGCCGCTATGGAAGTGAAACCTGTATGATGAACAGTATCGACAAATAAGGAATGAAAATTTTAGAAATGTGGAGCTGCAGAAGAATTCTGATGATTGGATGTTTAGCCCTCGCTACTGATGCGGAAGTACAGAGGAGAGCTAGGGAGAAAAGAAATTAGTGGCACAACCTGACTATTACAAGTGATCGGTTAATAATACACAATCTGGGTCATCACAGGAATTCCAATATATAATTTGGGAGTAGAGTAAGAGATGAAATTCGTGGATGGAGATCAAGTGAAGATTACAGTACAGATACACTGAATGATGTAATTTGCAGTAGTTATTCGGATTATTTGCAGATAAAAAGGCTTACGAACAACAGAGTAGCATCAAGAGCTGCGTCAAACTTTTCTTCGGAGTGAAGAGCACGACAACAACAAAGGAGATCAGTATCCAGAATGATTTTCTGTCAAGTATGGACAGCATGAAATGAGGTACAGACAAAGATAACGCATTGGTGACGGACTGTGTATCGTGCACGAGTAGGTCTGTTGGTAGAGCACTTGTTCATGAAACCAAAGATCTCACGTTGGAGTCCAGTTTGGCATACAGGTGAAATATGGCATGAAGTTTGAAGATAAGTATCATGCGAAAGATAAAATTTTACTGTCCTGGTTTCATCTGGACAGTGTGATCAAACATTCGTTTCGTAATACACTTAAACAGCTTCCCTCTGTCACAACTGTGTTGCTTACTCTTAATATGAAAGGAAATTAGAGACCAGAATTATAATTTTATAGAGCCTACTTTCATGATGGGTACTGTTGCGCTTTCCTATTTTTTACAGATGGTTGGTACAGGAGATATTTGGGAAGTCTCAACGAACCTTAAATGTAATAGTTTGGGATTTGTATTCGGTTACACATACCATAGCAAGTCTACTCCCCACACAAATACCAGATACTATCTATTGTGAAAGTCACGGAACAACTACACTTATAATGTTCTGTGGAGTATCACACTTCAACATATATTTAAAGTACAGAGCCTGTAGATGAACAGCTGTGCATGTTAAGATGGGGCAGCATCCAAGGTTATGAGTATAGTAGTCACTAATTCATTTACTAGCAGTTACTTTTAAACGCAGTAGGAATCATATGTATGCATTGAATTTTGAGATGGCAGAGTGGCAGATATGTTAAATAAAACTGACATGCCGAATATGTATCAAGAGTCTGGTATCACTGCATTCACATCGATTGTACAATAGATGCTCGTGTGCTATATAATCATTAATAATTCCAACTTTTTGTGTGTTGCAAAGCTATAGGACCATATCAAAGGACAACAATTATCACGCTATTAGCGTACTTCATTCTGATAAAATTTTTACTATTGTACAAGAGTCAGTCAAAAAGGAATGTGTCCTTGTTTTCCTGTTTTAATTAGTTAGAGAAGATAATACATAGGTTATAAAGCGCAATATTAACGATTAATTTAACATTTTGCGGTAAAATTTCTATCCATTTTGATTGTTTGGTTCCCCAGAATGTTGAAATTCATGGTCCTGATCGTGAAGCAAGCAATGATGCAAGGATGTTTTCACTACGTCATCTTCAAAGTGAATCCCGCGTTGTCTTTAGCGGTGAAAACAAATGGAATTATGATGCTCATCCAAAAGAAGAATATCCTCCATAGCTTTCGTTGGGCGAACTCGCTGAAGATCTATAATATAATTGTGGGTGGTGAAGTTTCGGTCTGAGTTTATTGTGAATCCGTGCTCCAGAAATCGATTATAATCACACACTCTGCATTTCAGATTACTGCAATCGTAACATCCCTGCCGATAGCATAGTTTTCAACTTTCTCTGCTTCAATGAGTTTCTGTGATGTTATTTCGTTTATTGCTTCTTTCATTGTGGTTAATAACACGAAACCAAGTTTCGGCTATGAACATTTTTTTCCCAGAAGCTCCTCTCCCTGCTAACGGAAGCGCTGTACCATTTGGGACTCATTTCTTTTCCTTGCCTCTTTATTGTTGTCGGTTAAACCTCTTGGTAATCAATCTGTACAAACATATGAGTGTCCTAGTTGTTGAGTAATCGTCATCATGCTGACGTTACTGAGTGAGTTGAAGTGAAACGAATCATCTGCAGTCTCCCAGCCTTCACCTCCAGCGAGGAATGAATATTTTAACATTCGTGATATCCTCTGTTGCATCACCGCACACAGTTTCGAGTTTGGGCGTTTCGCATTCTGCATTCAAAACCTCTGTGGCAGAACGCTGCCTAGTACGAACGTCGATGATGACCACTTTGCAATCGTCTACACTGTAGACATCTGCTGACGAAGGAAGTTACTATTGCAGTGGTTTGGAGAAAAAAATTGAGTAAGGGCGCAACATTAATTAGTTCACTACCAAGACTGTATTTAAAGAGGACAATGTAGGTAACAATCATTCTGAAATGACCTTCTTTCATAATAAAAAAGAAACACTAACAATTTATATCTCGCTGATAAACGATAAAAAATTCTACTTCTCTTATATAAATAAAAACACAATATTATTGTAATCACATTTTGTGGTTCAGAATATCACCGTCGTCAGTGCACATGAAATATGAATAATAACGTCCTGCCGACCATTCTAAAATCTGTAATGTCAGCAGACGGTGACTTGCTTATGGTGAAACTGCAGAGCATTTTACTTTACGCACGCATCTTCTACTACATCTCACAGATAGAGCATCACATAAGATGACCAACAATGGAGCTTATTGTGTAGTGCCAGATAGTAGCGTTATACGATAGCATAACACATGCAAAGTACTAATTTCAACTGGTTTTTAATATTACTAAAATAACCATCAGTTGCGGAAGGTGCCCATTTATTCAAGCTTTGTGGTTTTACGTAGGTGTATTGCTATATCCACGAGCATATGATGCGTCTAACCATTCAGCCGATTGTGTATTTTAAAAAATTGGTTTCTGTCTACTTTCTGATGTGTTATGTTTGGTTCATATGCAGTGCAATAGCTTGCAAACATGCGAGGCGATTTTTTTAAAGAGACAGAACTGTAGGCAAGTTTTTCGGAGCATTTGACGGATACTAACTGCCAATCTTATGCCTGACGTTTTCCACTAACGTAAAGGCCCCGTCTTTCGGTTCCGACCAGAGGACTCGAAACCTAGTGTGTATGTTCGGTCGGTGGGTTTTCGTGATTTATACAGGATGCCAGGACTGTGCTGCATGATCAACAGACCAGAAATAACAAGCGACGTATTTATGTGGTAGCTGCTATGTGTCGCATAAAGTACTGCGTAAAGTGCAGTACTTGTACGTATTTTTTCTTACGGTGAATTTTTGTATTTTGGAATTATTTATGTAGTCGAGGCGAAGTTAGTATGCAGACAAGAGGAAGAAATTTAGGGCAGCCACCGGCAATTTATACGCTATGCATTCCTATATTTCTCAAAAGCAGTATCGGTCAGTAGATTGGCAAATCTCAACACACTACCACATGGGTCTTACTCAGAAACGTCTAACTCTTTTGAGATTATTGAAATTTCCATATGTCGGGAAGGCGGTGCTCTTGATCTTTTGTAAAGTAGAGTAACTTCAAATACTGGTAAAATAATGGCCGTAACACAGTTAGTGGTGATACAGTAATGAACATAGTGCAAACAATTTTTATAGGCTCTCTCGCCAGTGAGTTTGTTTGTATAAGGAATGATCAACAACTGTGTTTGGGGGCTTTTCCATTTGAGTGTTTATGGAATGTAGCGGGACGTCAGTACAGATCTGTAAACACTAACATGTAGGCTAGGAATTTGTATGGGATTCTTGTCTTTCCGATGTGCACGCAATAAGTGCAAAGACTGAATTATGTCGACGTTATTACCAAATAGATCCGAACAGAATGTGGTGTTATGCTTTTCTTAGCTGCCGAAGCAAACACTGGCAGACACCCTTCGTAGAATGAACACCATTTCTTCCGTCGTCCCCTCGCCCTAAAAAGTCCAAACGTCAAAAATTAGTGTTTTTTGATTACCGGTGTCCATTGCTTGATGATTTCAGTGACGCTTGTGTTTTAACCAGTAAAGAACGGTAATGCGCAACACTGTAGAAATTACGGCGCGTTACTAATGCGAAATATCCCGGAAATCTTCGGGAAGGATTGCTGTAGCTATATGATGACACAAATCTAAATATCGCAAGTGTCGTAACGAATAACTATTTACGTCAACCCAAGTGGGTGATACACGAACACCCACCCCATAAGATTATCATGGTTTTCGTCTCGAAAAAAGGAACTTGGAGGATGTACGGTTTCTGTCGAATGATACCTTATTTTGCGTGCGACTTCTTTTTCTCTTTTGGAGCCATTCAACATGGAAATATTTTCTTCATTATACTATATTTTGTTCTAAGTCTATTTCATTCCAAAGAAAGTGAGTGTGCCTTGTAGAGTGTGGACCTAACTGATGCTTGTTTGTGTGTGGTGAGTTGGCATGAAGAATTGTCTGTTTTATTCTGTGTTTGTGACTTTAACAGCAGTGAAATTTATGCGTCTCCTGTCCTCATTATAAATTATAATTTTCATACTTGTATGTAAAATGTTTCTTTGTGTATGCATCTCTTCAATCTCCTCTCTTGTGCCACTCTGCAGTAGCAAGACCCTCTTTCTTCTGGTAAACTTTCCCATTAATAGTGAGCTAATTATGTGACAATATTACTTGCATAATGTCGGTAACTTCTAATATTTCATATTCAGATACCTTTTTATGTTTCACTAAGTTTCGAGAAAGATGGCGAAATGGCTGAGTATTTTTTCTTTTTCATGATATACGTTCCTCCAAATGTGCCTACCATTATTGGAGTTGGTAGGTTTTCACTTCCTGCATTTAGATATCCAGTAAAGAAAATCTAATATTCATTCAGACTGTTTAATATCACCTGTAATAGTTTGACAAAGTCCTTGGAGCAGTTAATATTCCCTTCATGCTGGACGTTAGCTGCTATTATTCTTTGGATTGCTACTGTATCATTAAGTCCTAATAGAACAATGCACAGGCTCGAAATCATTCATATAGCATAATACATCATCAAGCTACCTAGGGTAGAAGCTTATTCATACAATACAGCCCATAGATAGGAACGTTTGCTTTTCAGCGAGATTATGCGACATGTACGTTGCTTTTGGAGGTCGTTAGTTGTTATCTTTATAAATTTCGAAATTAAACGATGGATAATGATATGAATAATAGTAAATAAAAGCTTTCATAGGATCCTGGGAGACCGTTTTCAATTAAGTAATGTCAGTAAATGTTAATTTATTGATATAGTAAATGTACATCACTTCACTCTCCGCACACACTCGTTCGTACACTTCAAAATTCTTCACAAATAGAGCATAATGTGAGACGACAAAAAAAAAAAAAAAAAAACTGATCCTTTTTTGACAGTGGTACATATTAGCGTTACACGTTAGCTTCACAGTTGTAAGGTAGTAATTTAAAACGAGTTTTTAAAATTACTAAAGTAACCATGAGTAACGGAAGCTGCTTGTTCATTTGAACCTTGTGATTTTATGAAGATGCATTACTATTTGCTCGAGCAAATGAAGAGTCTTACCATACAGTTGATTGTGTAATGTTACCACATCGGTGTCTCTCTTTTTGATGTTGTGTTAAGTTAGGTCCGTATGCTGTGCACTAGCTCGGCCACACTCAAGCCGATTTCTGTGTGGAGCCACAATGGCAGGCTAGTTTTGCAGAGATTTCTGACAGATAAGACCTGCCGATGTCAGTCCAATCGTTTTCCACTAATGTGCTGGCCCCTTCGTTCGGGTCTGAACTCTCACATCTGTCCAGTGGCGGGCAACTGTCGTGGGTGTGTTAAATCGTTGGATTATCTCGATTTATCCGCTGCCTCAGGAAAGCGCTGCAGCCTCGGTGGCCAATGAGATCGCAAATGACGTACGTCTCTGGCTGAAACTGTGTCTCGCGGGAAGTAAAGTATACAGTTCACCGCATTTAGGCATTAATTTCTTGGGTTGAAGTTTTGGATTTTAGAACTCGTTTATACCTTCGAGAGGAAGTTAGTACTGACGGCACTAGAAAGAAATTCAGGGTAGTCGTCGGCAGTTTATACGCTATACGCACGTATATTTCTCAAAAGTAATGTCGGTCAACTGATTGCTGAAATTAAACACGTTGACATATAGGTCTGATTCAAAATAGTGAGAAATCGTCTCTGAAGCCTGGAACATCGATATGAATGGAACATGACGTTCTTGAGCCTTGGGAAAGTCCAGGAACCCCAAACAATTGTAAAACAATAGTTTATAACGTAGTTAGGGGTGATACAATAATGATCATAGTAAAAGAAACTTTCTATTGTCACTCCCAAGGGGTTGATTTATATAAGGGATGATGAAAAAAGTCCGCCTGAGCGTGTTTCCATTTGATCATATATGGAATGTAGCGGGACAGCCATGGGGGTACATAAGCACTAACAATAGACAGGATATTTGTGTGCCATTCGTGTCGTTCCGACGTACATGCGGTAAATTCAAAGATGTGCGTCATTTCTATGTTATTACCAAACGCATAGAAACAGAGCCAATGTGCTGTTATTCTTTCCTGGGCCGCCGAAGGGCGAACACTGGTAGACCTCCTTCGGAGAATGAACAACACTGCACACATCGTCCGCTGCTTCCAAGAAGTTCAAGTGTCGGCCATTAGCTGTTCTTTGATTACTGGGCCCATTGCTTGATGATTTAACTGAACCTGGTGTCTTCATCACTGGACAAACGTGTTGCAAAGCAATGGACGAATTAAGACTTACTATTAAGCAGAAAGGTCCGAGAAAACAGCACCAATTTGTGCTGTTGGATAATAATAACCCAAATCCGAATATTGCAAAAGACGTAACGCAGAATTTCGTCAGCTCAAGTGAAGACATATGAAAACCCTCCCCATGCGATTATCACGCTTTCGCCCCTTTCCTGAAAACGGCTCATCGTACAAATCCACTCTTGGTGGGGCCGCTGGTATTGAGAACTGCAAGTCGGCAACAGGTCTTTCCAGAATTCATGGGATATTCCGAGTCAATCGCAAAGATACAATCTTGTGTGGGCATTTAATGGCAGATTTTCATAAGTTCTTCCCTAAGAAGTCACTCTTGTCTGCTTAGTTACATCGTTAAATATTAAAACATGGAGTAGCTATTGTTTGTTATATTCGAAGGAGGTAAGTGATGCTTTACTTTTGTGTATTTTGATAGTGAACTACATGTTCCCTCAGTAGCGGTTGACCGTGCCAATAGTTTATTGTTGATCCAAATTAGGTGATAAGTTTGATTTATTAGAAATTAGGTTAGTGTGGGTTGTCAAGTGTGCCCCATTTGCTCCGTGTTTGTCTGGCCTCAACTGGCGGTATTTTCATCCTATGCTGTTGATTTTAATGGCCTAATCCGTGTACCTGCGCTGGCAGCCACTTCCGTGGACTACTGTCTGTGCCTGAGCTCTCCGTTCGACCGTCCTCGCCCTGGCCAGAGTATTTCTGGAACCATGGCGTTCGTGACAGTCTGGCAGTTAGTGTGATCAGTAACATTACAAATAAATCAAAACAAATAAATCGTCATAAGGTCTCAGTATACATCTGTGTATTATTTGGCATACTGATACTTAATTATCAGGTTTTTGTACGCAACTTACGATGTAAACGCTATAGAATCCGTAACGACCGAACGTTGATGTTCTTCTGTACTAGCGCAATAATTTGCCCTCAAACAACCTTCGAGGGAAGCGTGTCGATGACGAGACAGACGTTTGAAGCTAATCACTTTATTTTGAGACCATTAACGCAATAAACTATCCTCAAGTAAATTTCAGAATCAAAAATTCAACATTTGTGAATTGTTTTTATACAGGATGCAATTCGTACTGTACAGTAGGGATAAGCTTCTTTAAATATTAGATAAGGAAATACTCAAGTTTCTGAACTACCTAATTAAACGTCACCTTTATATCCTAATGACCTATTGTGCTTCAGGAATCGGCGAGTGTACACAACTGACCAACGTGTGCCGAGACGCCCTTTGCAAGTGTAGGTCTAGAATTTTGTCACAGATCGTGTCCTAGAAAACTAGGACAGCAATCCGTTACTGAATACTACCAGAAAATTGTAGCCTGGGTTGAGGTAACAGATATTTATTTAAGCGGTGACTAGTTTCAGGCGAAGCACACTTTCAAACAACCGTGTCAGAAAGGAATGTGACAGCCACATTATAGCTGCTAATAAAACCATTGAACATCGATAGCTATCCATCTTCTATGGTTTCATCAACTGCTATTATGTGTTTGTCACAGTCTTAGTTTTGCATGATGGTTTGAAAATGGGCTTCACCCGAAACTTGTCGCCTTTATTAAATATCGTTTATCACAACCCAGGCTACAATTTTCTAGTAATAAGAATGCTAGAGTTTTTTGTTTAATTAATGATATTTGCATTAGGTTTAAGGTTTAACTTCTACAAATAATTTACGGAAGAATCCGTAATTTTGTACTAAGTTTTTATTTTTGCACCTTCTGTACAAACATTTGAAACATCGAGTCTGTGTTTGTCAACATAGGCTGGATGATTCACATATTCGTACATAACGTATTTGTCAGAAAAGTAATTCATCTGGAGAGGCTCTTCAAGCTCATATAATTCAGTGTTTTCTCACAGTTATATTACCCATCCTTCTTTCTCATCCGGGCTTTGGACCGGCAATGGCGAAGTTAATAATATTTTTTTTTTTAATTTTTGTAACAATTTTTATTATTTTTATTTTTAAGTAATTTTCTTTTTACAGAAGTAGGGGCTTCATTTCATCTTCCAGCTGTAACAACTTGGCTAAAAGTTGTTCTTTGTGTGGTATGTTCAAAACGTGGGTCAGTGCACAAAGGTAAATTGCATGTTTCGCAGTCATATTTCGTTTCTCGACGCACATTCTGTTTCGAGCAGACTACACACCTACACCATAATCCGCGTTTCTTGGACTGGCACTTGGAATGACATGTGGAAAGTGCCCTCCAGTAAAGCGAAGAGAATTCTCGTCACCAGCGCATCTACCTTTCCTATCTCTTCTCCGTTCTGTAGCAAATTTTTTCACAAGTTCTCGTGCCAGACATAAATGAAAATCTGCTAATGATATTTTGCTCCATGTCACCAATATGTAAAGAGTGTGAGCGTTCAAAACACAAAGGTCCACAACATAAAAAAAACATTTTATACTGTTTAACAGATTTACACACAAATGCAACAGGGCTTAATAGCATATCGGAGTGGTCTACTGCTCCCATATTTGCATTGTAATTAACAACACATTGTGGCTTCATTACTTTTTCGCCAGTCGTCCTGTTGATCCTTCCTGTGTCACGCATTTCTGTAGTGTTGCAGGTAGTCAGCATGAAAACTTCTCTCTTGTCGCACCACTTGATAGCAAGCATTGCGTCATTTGACATAAACTCAGCTTCTCCACGTTTCAGTTTCTTTGCTAGCTTCGGAAAGTTGCGCCTGTTCCTATGTATAGTACCGCATGCCGCTATTATCTGGTTCTGAAGCCAGAGGGACAAGGCTGGACTTGTATACCAATTGTCGACATACAGGGCATGTCCACATTCAAGGTATGCCTTCATTAGTATTGCCACAATATCACCAGACTTCCCCAGATTATGTACTTCAGTTTCTGTTGTTGTGCCTGTCTATACAATAAAATCCAAGACGTATCCATTTTTACAGTCGCACAACACAAACGTTTTGATTCCAGACCTACCTCATTTCGAAGTAATGAATTGTTCAAAAGATAAGCGACTTTTGAACAATAATAGGCTTTCATCAACAGAGTTTTCTGTATGGATTAAATGCACTGCGGAACTCTACACGAACTGTATCAATTATTTTCCTAATTTTAAACCAACTGTCATCTCCAGGATAGGTCGAGTTGTCACTGAAATGCAACATTATCAATTTAACGTAAAACGGTCATGGGAGATAACTTCGCCAAACGTTGGAGTACTCAGAAGTACATCTCTGGACCAACATTCCTCTATTCTCAATTTTTTGACACGAGCCATGAGGAACCAAATACCAATGAAGCTATAAATTTCCTCAAAACCTGAATCTTTCCAGGTGAATACTTGAGAACGAACTAATGCCGACATATTTGCCATGGTGAAAGTGAAAAAGCGGTTCGTTTGAAGTGCTACAAATTTCAACAGATCTTCTCATAGAAATAGCATGAAAGAGGATAGAACGTTTGAATCAGGCGCTAGTTGACAACTATATCCTGAAAATGGGTCATCAAATGCATGAAGTGCTGGACTGAAATCACGTTTTTACCAATAAAATTTCTCATTCTCACTATAGCATGGACTTTTATGGGTCAATTCGTCTTCATTTTCATAATCTGAAGAAGAACGGTCCTGGCGAGGTATACTAGATGAAGTACGTGGCGGTGTATTACTAAGAGATTCTTCTGATGAACCTTCATCGTCACTACATTCATTGAAGATGCCACACTCACTGTCACTGTCACACCTTGTCAGTACCTCCTGTATCTCTTGATCGGTGCAACGAAGCCGATGTGCCATTTGTGGGTGGAACTCAAAGTGACAGCACTCTAAAAATCCTAATGAAACAGCAGATAGATAAACGATACCACAGAAGCTGTATGCAGAAGATCACATGAACCAGCTAGCACGAATGTCAAACAGCAACTGCGAAATACCTAGCAGAGTGTTTCGCAGACAGCAGGGACATCGGAGCAGAACAATAAATACGGTATATCCCTCCCAGGGAGTGCACAGGGCAACAAAAATTCCGACAGACCGGCAAGCAGCTCTGAGCGGCTATTGACGTCCGCAGGCACACAGGCAGTGGAACCATCTGAGGTATAAGCCGTCATTAGAACCTAAGTACCGGCAAGGCCATGCGGCGAATACCGTCTGCAGAACCCCCAGGAAAGCCCAATTCAGCAGCAAACAACTTCTGCAGGCCCTGTGGCAAGGTGGAGTGCAGCGGCATGTCACATCTGCAGTACTCAGAGGGTTAGTAGGAGGAAGGACTAGGTGATCTAGCTAGAAGATATTTTCATCTCTTTACACCGAAACTTCAATATCATTAAGGCGCTTTATGTTGAGGGCTGTCTTAACTTTTCGGATTTACAGGTAAGCAGGAATGGTCAGCGTTCAGAATACGAGATATCTCGAAAGCCGACTACAAGAGATGTCATTATTGCTGAGAATTTTTATCACCCCCTATTGCAGAAGAAAGCTTTCTCTCGTTCAGTGTCACACAGATGAAAACAATTTGAAACTGACCAAGTGGCAAGTGGCAGCTAGCGACCACAGTACAGATAGGGACTGCAAATGGATTTAGCGATTGTAAAATTATGGACATGGGCGACAAAATTTTGTCAAAGACTCATAAAGAGATCAGGGTACAGAACGAAAAGTTACAAATGCTGCTATGACACATTTTCTTCCCACCCTCTCTGAAGATGATTTATGAGTTTAAAAACGATAAAGTGGTGGCAGGTTCCAATGATATTAACAAACTGGATAAGCTCCTGCAACATAGTGCAGGGCAGCCTGTTACTGAATTGTTCAATGGGCAGTCTATGAGACTGAGTGTCGACCTTGTGACACTCTTCATAACAGAAAATGTACAGTGACGTTTCTCGCAACTTTGAGTATACCTTTTATGCTGTAATTTTCACATACGAACATTTACTGTCATATCTTACACGGTTTTATGCGTTTTCGCTATACGTTCGTCATTGTTAGTAATTCGGATGTACAATTTATGTTAAATTTCCTTATGATACAGGCGGCTTTGCCACCTGGCGTTGTGTTAGCCCAAGGTGTCCTCTATCGGCCACAGCGCGCGTTAATTGTAGCTCTGGCTCTCGAACGTTTGGTTTCTGTCTGTGTGAGTTGGGAGCTATTGCACCTGAAATACAGTATGCGGTATTTACATCTGCTTCTTGAGTACATAAGATTGCGAATGAGATGTATATTTTCGCCTACTGTCAGACTTTTGACTTTTTTAAATTTTTGTACGTTTGTGAACCAAGAAATTGTGTATAATTCCATTCGAATTATGGGAAGAGCTTGCAATCCCAAATTTTAATTGCTGACAGGTCATCAGATGATGGCTGGTCCCGAAAGATGTTGTGAAACTGGAAATTAAAAAATCTCCAATACAGCGACGTGATATTTTCAGGAAAAAACAAGCATTTCTAATGTCATTTTCACTATATTTTTCATGGTTACCAAATCAGTCTCAGACTGAACAAATGATGCTCCTTTTTGCGCCAGTATGAACATTAATTAGTATCCTTCTGCTCTGTAGTCTGGTTGGCTTTCCTACGCTCACCCTGCTTTTAACCTGACCCGTTTCTTCAATACTTTTTGTGACAGAACTTTCTCTGCATTATTTCTAATCTGGATAGGTTTCATCACCCACTGCACAGTTTGACATCTTGTATTCACAAGTGAATAGTAATCACATAGTCAAGTGAGATTTTCTTAGGATTCCTTATGGTTGATATGGTTGTTAGGGTTCCCTGCTTGTTCATACCTAATAATATCCCGCCAGTGAACTGTTATTTAAGTGGAACCAAGTCATATTTTTTTCATTTTATATTTGGCATATAGTATTGTACACTCTAGGTATTCTATGAGTATCGCCCAAAATTTCCTTTCTTACCGTCAGTTACTTAGAAATTTGAAGCCCTTTCGGTTTAGTCTCAGGTAGCGTTTTTTGATATTGTGATAATTACATCAGATGTATCACTGCTGTTGAAAACATCTAGACAGTAGGTATACAGACTATGGTGTACTCCATATGAAACTAATTTTTCATTACAACTAGGGGTTCTCATCTACAAGAGTTATGGATTTATTTTATAAATATCTAGACAAGCTATGTACTTTTGCGATTCTGATTTTGTACGTTTTCTTTGTTTGGCATGATCTATAGTAAGACTATGATCTCAAGACCATTAGTTCCGATGATAAGCACTGAGTGTACGTATTCTGCTTTGTTGGGCATAGTGTGCATTTCTTAACGCTGCATACTGCACTATGTAGGTTATAAGCGCTTTTATTTCTACACCTCATTTTCTGTAATGTCAGCACTTGTGTATCTTGACATATACTACGCATATACTCGTTGTTTTTAACATACAGCAGCTTGGAAATAGCGCTTATGAGATTCTCAAAATTGTGGTGCAACTAAAATAAAATATTCTGAAATCATGTGGCTGTTTGGTGACTTCAATTTGCTAAAAAGGATGGACAGTGTCTTGAAAGCAGGATATAAAATGTGCATCAACAAAAGCAAAACAAGCAGAATAGAATATAGTCGAATTAATACGGTGATGTTGAAGCAATTAGAATAGGAAACCACACTGTGAAAGTATTAGATGAGTTTTGTTGTTTGGGTAGCAAAATAATTAATCATCCCCAAAGTTTAGAAGAGGATATGAATTGTAGTCTGGCGTTGGTAAGGAGACCGTTTATGAAGAAGAGGAATTTGTAAACATCGAATATCGATTTTAGTGTTGAGAAGTCTTTGATGGACATTTTGTGTAGAGTCTAGCGATGGTTAGTAGTCAAACATGGACGATAAACAGTTAACACAAGAAGATAATAAAAGTTTTTCAAATGTTTTGCTATAGAAAAACGCTGATCATTACGTGGGTAGCCATATTATTAATGAATAGAACTGAATATCATTGAGGAAAAAAGAAATGAGTGGCACAACCTGACTAGAAGAAGAAACCTGTTGACAAGACACTTTATGAGACAGCAAGGAGTCTCTGATTTATTATTGGAGGGAAGTGCAGGAGGTAAACGTCGTAGATGGAGACCAAGCGATGAATACAGTAAGGAGATACATATGAGTGTGAGTTGCAGTAGTGAATCAGGTTATTTTCCAATAAGGAGGATTACACTGGACAGAGCAGCATGGAGTACTACACTAGAACAATCTTAGAACTGGAGACCACAACAAAAACATTGAAGATTAGTGTCTAGAAAAAACGTATGTGAAGGTTGAAAAATAGGATGTACGGGGAAAAATAGGGTTATGAAGGTCGATTGGGTATCGTGCTCGGGTACATTCGTTGGTGGAGGACTTGTAAATGAAAGCAAATGTATCAGGATCGAGTCCCATCCTGGCACGCAGATTCAATCTACTATGAAGTCACAGTATCATTAGATGGATGCAAAACTGACAGGTCTGATTTCATGTGAACAACGTGTTCATACATTGGTTATGAAATACTGATAAATAGCGAGTGTTCGTCTCAAGAGTGTAGGTTGCTATTAACATGAAGACAAAAGAGAGGTGAGATTTCTAATTATATTGAGCATACTGCCAAGAATGGTATTTTTGCTCATTCTGATTTTGTACTGATGCATGGTACAAGAGAAATTTGTCAAGTCTCAACCATCCTTGTATGTTATTGGTTAGGACTTGTATTCAGTTATACATGTGATAGGAAGTCCACTCTCAAGACAAGTACCATATCCTACCTCTTGTAAAAGTCAAGGTCAACTAAGGTAATAATTTTTAGTTAAGTATATCACTTCATGATTTATTTACGGTAGGCAATAAACAGATCAGCAAATGTGTTGATTAAGATTGGCCCACATTCAAACTCATGTCTCAGTATCAATGTAGTATTCAGAAATTCGTTTACTGCCAATGAATTTTAAAAGCTGTCTCATCCATATGCATGTTTGGATGGAATCTCAGGTGTTGGTAGGGGGAGAAGGAGAAGTAATAGGTGGAACTGAAATACAAATGTTTATCAAGTGTCAGATACACATGTATTCGTATAAAGTGTAAAACAGATATTCAAGTGTAATGTAAAGTTTGCATCTTCTAACTTTTTGTGTGATTCAAGGAAATAGGACCATAACAAAGAAAGATAATACCAGAATATTTACGTATTTCATTCTGATTCAAGATACGTAACTGTGAAATTATATGTCTAGTATTGTACTAGTTTCATCAAAAACTAATGCCTTGTTTTTATAATTTGTTATGAATGCAAATACTTGAGCTGACAACACAACACTGACGATTCATTTAAGTACTTTCAATATAATTGCCGTCTATTAACTTCGATTGGATCCGGCTTTTAACAAAAACATGTATTTCAATACAGTTAAACGCTTCGTTCTGTTTCTGAAGCCACTGATGCAAGAATGATTTCACAGAGACCTTATCTTCAAACGGAATTCCACAATGAGGTCCTTTTCGGGCCGAAAAAATTGGGAGATTGATCGTCATGCAAAAGAAGAACACCCGCCATCACTTTCGTTGGGTGAATTCTATGAAGATGTGCTTTAAGGTGCTTGAAGGTGGTGGCGTTTTGGTATGTATTGATTGCACTCCAGAATACTGTAATCATAACGTCTCTGCTGATAACACAGTTTTGACCTTTTTCTTCTTCACTGAGTCTCCGTGATGCCATTCCAATAACTGCATCTTTAACTCTGGCTACAAAATGTAACCGACTTTCACCTTTAGGGAATATCTTTCAAGAGACTCCTCTCCGTCCAAACGGAAGAGATGCATGAGTTAAGAGGCAATTCTATTCCTTGCATCTTTATCATGATCGGTTAACATTCTTGGTACACAAGCTGCACAGACATTCGAGTATCCCAGTTGTTGATTAATCGTCATCACTCTGAATTTACTGAGGGAGGCAATGAAAAACAAATCAGCAGCCGGCGACAACCACGAATGATGTCGACTCGCTGAATATTCTGTGAACCCTTAAAGGCAGAGGCCTGCCGCTCAGCGATTCGTCAGCCAATGGTCTTTGCTCTTCACCTTTGTTACAGTTATGAATCCATCTTCTAACATTCCTCATATCCACTGTTGGAACATCGTACACAATCGTCTGTCTTCCATTTATGCATATGGGGGTTTCACTTTCTGGACTCAAAAATTCTATCACAGAACGCTGCCAATGCAAACATCGATGAATGTTGTTTTAGAAAGGGACTATAGTACCTGCATCTGGTGACGGATGTAGCTACTACGTCAGTGGTTCGGAGGAGAAGCGTTGAGGAATAGCGACAAATTAAATATATCATTTACCAAACTGTATTTCAGTAGGAGACAGTGGGTGACATTCTTTTTTGAGTGACCATTGTACATAACAAATAATGCCATACCATTAATTTATATGTCACTGCTTAATGATAAGGATATCTTCATTATTGACACAAAAAATAAAATGTTCAGCGAAGAATTTTTAAAATTGATAAAATAACAATGTCAGTCCTCAGAGATGCCAATGTAGAGTCTGAAAGTGTGGGTTGATTGGTGCTCTCATAAAAGATCAGAAAATCTATAGAACTTCCAAGAAGTAAGGAAAACAACTGCCAAAATTATCAGAAATCTCAAGAGGAATTATTGCAAAGACGTTTAACTCATACAGAAGAAGATCTCCTGAAGAACAACACGTGAGACTTCTACAGAACACTCAAGACCAACTTAAGTAGATAAGATTCTCCAAACATCAACTTTAACACTAAAGAAGTTTGTCTTGGTGGAATACTTTGAAGATGGTTCAAATGGCTCTAAGCACTATGCGACTTAACATCTGAGGTTATCAGTCCAGGAATACTTTGAAGACCTCCTGAATTGTGAAGAGGCATCCGAGATATTACATTGCAATGAGAAAGAACCAAACCCAGACTTGGTACCACCAAGAGATTAAGAACATTATAAGAACCCTGAAAAATAGCAAAGCACTTGGGGAAGGAGGGATTATCGCAGACCTTTTAAAGTAAACGAACGAGAATGTGATCATAGAACTAACACTAATTATACGAAAAATATGGGATGAAGAGCAGCTTCCAGAAGGATAGACATCGGCATTAATACACCCTACCCATGAGAAAGTCGATGAGACGGAACCTGATAACTACAGGGGAATTTCATTAATACCTCTATCGAGAAGACACAGTAAATGACAAACATCATGACAGCTCCTAGATGGATGACAATAGAAGGAGAGTAAATTATACATCATGACAGCTTCTCGATGGATGACAATAGAAGGAGGGTAAATTCAGAAGGTGGGGGGATTCAAATACCTTGGAGAATGGACAGACATTGGACTGACCGAAAAAGAACCAATGGGAGCACGAATATACAAAATGAACTTATCATATAACTAACTGTAAACACCTACAATAAGAAGACTATTCCGATAAATGCAAAACTGGACCATTTCCGACCCACCGATATCAGTCCCGTCGTTTCATTAAAGGACAGGCCACGTCTTTCGGATTTGAGCAAAGACCATTAACCAGCGACTGTATGTTAAATCGGGGGATTTTCGTTGTTTATCCTGGATCTCAGAACTGTGTTGGGTTCTCGAAAGGCCAGAGATCACAGGCGACGTATTTCAGTAGATGTGATTATATTTCGACGAAAGGAAGGTGTACAGTTCAGCGCTTTTAGGCATTTGGTTTCTTATGGATAAGTTTGTGAGTGTGAAACCTATTCATATCGTAGAGAGGATGTCAGTGTGTACGATTGCAAGAAGTAATTGAGGGTAGTTCTCGGCAATTTATATGCTATGCGCTCATATACTTCTCAAAAGAAATATGGGTCAATTGATTGCCGAAACTCAACATTTTGAGATACAGGTCGGATTCAGAATCTTGCGAAGTCCTCTGAGAACACTCAAGCAGCAATATGCTTCGAACATGACGTTCTTGGGCCTTGGAAGGGAACAGTAACTCCAAACACAGGTAAACCAATAGTTGTAACACAGTTAGTGATGATATAATAACGAACATAGTACAAGAAACTTTCTATTGTCACCCCGAAATGGTTGGTTTATATAAGGGGCAATCAAAACAAGTCCGTCTGAGAGCGATTCAGTTTGAGTGTATGTCGAATGTAGCGGTCACCCATGCGGGTATATAAGCACTCACATATAGGCAAAGAGATTTGTGTGGCATTCGTGTCTTTCCGAAGTGCATTCGCTAAATCCAAAGACGTGAGTTATATCGATGTTATATGGCAGACATGTTTAGAAGAATGTACGACACTGCACCAATCGTCCCCTCCTTACAAGAAGCTCAAACGTCAGCCATTTGCTCGTCTTTGATTACGGGGACCATCGCTTGATGATTTAACTGAAACAGATGTGTCCAACACTGGAGGTACGTAGCGCGCAAGACTGGAGAAATTGAGGCGTAATATTAGGGCGAAAGGTCCGAGAAAACTGCAAGGGGTGTTGTTGCTTAATAATAACACAAATCCGAATACCGCAAATGACGTAACTCAGAATTTCGTCAGCTCAAGTGGAGACACACGAGCACCCACCCCATGCGATTACCACTCTTTCGACCCCTTTAAAAAGACCTTCATGGGTCAACGATCGGACAAGGATGTGCAGTAGGGAGTTACAGACTTCTTCACGCATCAGTACAGGGTATTTGCCAGACGGGTATCTTCATCCTGGTGGATCCGTGTGGTGATTGCCTCAGTGCCCACATGAGTTTCGACTAATTGGCAAACCGATTATTTACTATACGGTTTTCGAAGGGAAACTTTTTGATCGCCTCTTATATAGTTAACCCCTCATTTTTATTCCTTTCTGAGCTCTTTTATTAAACATGATTTTATATTTCGCACATTAGCTTTCGATACACATTGGCTCACATTTAGAATACCATCTACAATGTTTCAGTCATGTCTTCGTACACTCTGCTGTTTACTGTCTCATCAATGTAACATTCATAGATTAATTTTCACAAGGAAGATCTTTCAACTCTCAGTTCTTTATGTTTTACCATGCAGCCATTGCAGCCATTGGTTCACTCTTCCACCATACCTACGGCAAACAAAGGTTTCTGTCACGAGTAAACAATAAGAAGCGGTGAGAATTTTCTGAATGTGGCTCATCAAAAAGTCTATTCCTGGCGGGCTCGCCAATTTTGAGAGTGCAAATAACACCTACACGGTCGTATCCACATTAACATGCATGTAGGCAACAGGGGTTTCCCGAATTCATAGGAAATGCCGAAGTTCTGCCTAAAATACACTCTTCTGTGGACAACTAATGCAAAACTTTCCGAAGTTTTTCGGGAGGAAGGCAGTCTTGTATGCTTGGACACAGGTGCTGCATCTTCTGCCTGAGGGGGCAGTAAACTGGTGAATGATAATTTATACAGCACACCGTTGTTAAGTTATAGGGAATTTTATTTCTTCTGTGGAATGGCAGGGATCCTAATTCATCCACAGTGGGGAAACAAAACGTTACTTCTCAAAAATCGTTGAGCAATTATTTGTGAAATTCGGCCTCGCTAAGTTGTCCTTTATTTTAGTGCGTTTGTGTGTATAAACTCCCTGTTTTCTGTGTATCAAGTAACCACGGCAATATTTTATAACTGTCCCAAATGGGATGGTAAGTCTGTTATCTCCCAAATTATCTGAGTGTCCTCTGCTGAGTGGCGTCTTGTTGCTCTTGTTTTGTGCAGCATAAGTTATCGTTAGGTATCTTAAATTATTATTCTACGTTGTAGATTTTATTAGCAATGAAATATTAAGATATTGACTGACAAGGCTATATTTTATAATTAACCAAAATTGGATAGTAAGTGTGTTTTCTCACAAATTATCTGAGTGTCTTTTGTTTAATGGGGCCTGATTGCTCCGGGTTTGTGTGGGATAAGTTGGCGTTACGTATCTTCAATTTTTAAACCATGTTGTAAATTATATTAACAATGACAATTGAGGTATTGTAAACCTCATGCTTTACAAGGAGTTTCATACTATCTAGGAAACTGTTTTATTATGTAAGCAGTGCTTGAGTTTCCTCTGTTGTGTCATGATATATAAGCAATTTATCATCTAGCTACAACTGGTAATATATTGCATTTTGTGGAGCCTGTTTACTTCCTTAAAAAAAATTGTTTTCTGAACATCTCAGAGATGCATCTGATAGGTAGTTTGATATACTACTCGACATGGTAGGACCGTCTTCATGCTGATAATCTTTCATTTTTCGGGACGAATTCAGTCTTGTATGCTTGGATACACGTTTTGCATCTTCTGCCTGAGAGGGCAGTAAACTGCTGAATGATATTCTATGTACCACACTGTTATTAAGTGTTAGTGAATTTTTTCTTCTTCTGTGGAGTAGTAGATATCCTAACTCATTCACATTGGAGAAATTAAACGGTACTTACCAAAAATAGTTGAGCAATTATTTGTGAAATTCTTCATAAGTAAGTGGTGCCTTCGTTTTGTGCATTTTCTGTGTAGCAGCTGACCATGTCTATATATTATATTTGTCCCAAATTGGATAGTAAGTCTGTTTTCACACAAATAATTTGAGTATCCTTTGTTGAGTTAGACCTGATTGCTTTGGGTTTGCGTGTCGTCATTTGGCTTCATATATCTTCAATTTTTATTGTATGATGTAGATTTTATTAGCAATGAAATTTAAGATATAGAAAACCTTATGCTTTACAATGATTTTCTTACTGACTTGGAAACTGTTTTATTGTGTAAGCAGCCCTCCAGTTCTCTCTCTTGTGTCATGAGATAGAAGCAATTTATCATCTAAATACTGGAAATTATGTACTGTTACCTTATGGGGCCTGTTTCCTTTCTTAAAAACGTTATTTTCTGAATGTGACATTGATGGATCTGATACTTAGCATGATATACTACACGACATCGCAAGATCCTCTTTGTGCTTCTAATCCTTCATTTTTCGGGAGGAAGGCAGTCTTGTATGCTTGGACACAGGTTTTGCAACTTGTGTCTGAGGGGCAGTAAACAGGCAATGATATTTTATACACCACACAGTTGATAAGTTTTAGGGAATTTTTATTTCTTCTGTGGAGCTGTAGATATGCTAACTTATTCGCAGTGGAGAAAGAAAACGTTACTGCTCAAAAATAGTTGATCAATAATTTGTGAAATTCGGTCTCAGTATGTGGTGATTTGTTTCCTTACATTTCTGTGTAAAACACCCTGTTTTCTTTGTAGCAACTGACCAGGCCATATTTTATAATTACCTCAAATAGTATGGTAAGTCTGTTTTCACACAAATTGTCTGAGTATCCTTTGTTTAATGGGGCCTGATTGCTCGCGGTTTGTATGGCGTAATTTGGCGTTACATATCTTCAGTTTTTATAGTATGCTATAGATTTTATTTGCCATGAAATTAAGATCTTGTACTCCTCATGCTTTACAATGAATGTCATACTATCGTGGAAAGTATTTTATTCTCTAAGCAGCACTCGAATTCCATCACTTGTGTCTTGATATGGAAGCAATTTGTCATCTAAATGCCTCATGTACTATACTGTTTTTATGAGGCCTGTTTACTTTCTTAAAAACATTACTTTCTGAATGTCTCAGAGATACATCTCTTAGAAATCATGATATACTACTTGACATGGCTAGACCCTCTTTGTGCTGCTAATCTATCATTTTTTCAGAAGAAGGCAGTCTTGTATGCTTGGACACAAGTTTTTGCATCTTCTGCCTGATGGGGCAGTAAACCAGTGAATGATATGGTTTGTACCAACACTGTTGTAAAGTTTTAGGGAAATTCTAGGCAATTTCATCTGTGGAATATAGGAAACGTTACTTTTAACAAATAGTTCAGCAATTATGTATGAAATTGGGTCGGAATAAGTGGTGCTTTATTTTCGTGCATTTGTGGGTATAACCTACCTGTTTTCTGTGTAGCAACTGAACATGGCAATATTTTATAATTTCACCATATTGGATTGTAAGTCTGTTTTCTCAGAAATTATCTGAGTGGGGCCTGATTGCTCTAGCTTTGTGTGGCTTAAGTCGGCGTTACGTATCTTCAATTTTTGTGGTATGTTGTAGATTTTATTAGAAAAGAAAATTAAGCTATTGTAATCCTCATGCTTTAGAATGAATTTCATACTATCGTGGAAACTATTTTTTTTGAGTAGGCAGCGCTGGATTTCCCTGTGTTGTGACATTATATAGAAGCAATTCATCATCAAAATACCTCAGGTAATATACTGTTTTTTATGGAGCCAGTTTACTTCCTTAAGACATTAGTTTCTGAATGTCTAAGAGATACCTCCGATAGGAAACATGATATATTACTCAACATGGGAGGACCCTCTTTCTGCTGCAAATCACGCATTTTTCGGGAAGGAGGCACTCTTGTATGCTTGGACACAGGTTTTGCATCTTTTGCCTGAGGGGGCAGTAAACTGGTGAATGATATCTTATATGCATCACTGTTGTGAAGTTTTATGGACTTTTTTTCTTTTGTGGAGTAGTATACTTCCTAACTCATTCACAGTGGAGAAAGAAAACCTTACTTCTCCAATATTGTGGAGCAATTATTTGTGGAAGTCGGCCTGGGTAAGTGGTGCTTTATTCTTGTGCCGTTGTGTGAATAAACTACCTGTTATCTGTGAAGCAACTGACTATTGCAGTATTTTATTATTTCATCAAATTGGATGGCAAGTCTGTTTTGTCACAAATTATCTGAGTGTCCATTTTTGCGTTGGCTCTGATTGCTCTGGGTGTGTGTTGCGTAAGTTGGCGTTACGTATCTTCAATTTTTATTGTATAATCTAGATTTTATTGGCAATGAAAATTAAGATGTTGTAATCCCCCTGCCTTACAATGAACTTCATAATATCATGGAAACTATTTCATTGTGTAAGCAGCGCTCGAGTTCCCTCAGTTGCGTCATGACATAGGAGTAAATAATCATCTAAATACCTCAGGTAATATACTGTTTTTTTTATGGATCCTTATCACTTCCTTAAAAACATTATTTTCTGAATGTCTCAAGGATACTTCTGACAGGAGGCATGATATACTTTTCGACATGGCAGGTCCATATTTGTTGTGCTAATGTTTAATTTTTCGGAAAGAAGGTGGTCCTGTATGTTTGGACGCAGGTTTTGCATCTTCTACTTGAGGGGGCAGTAGACTGGCGAATGATATTTTACATACCACACTGTTGTTAAGTTTTACTGAATTTTACTTTTTCTGTGAAGTAGTAGATATCCTAACTCATTCACAGTGAAGAAAGAAAACGTTACTTCTCAAAAATAGTTGAGCTAGTATTTGTAAAATTTGGCCTCAGTAACAGGTCCTTTGTTTCCCTGCATTTGTAAGAGGAAACTTCCTGTTATCTGTGTAGCAACTAACCATGGCAATATCTTATAATTGTCCCAAATTGGATGGTATGTCTGTTTTCTCACTAATTATTTGAGTGTCCTTTGTTGAGTGGCGACTTGTTGCTACATTTTTGTGTGGCACAAGTTGGCGTTACGTATCTTCAATTTCTATTGCACATTGTAGATTTTATTAGGAATGGAAAATTGAGATATTGTTATCCTCAAGCTTTAAAATGGATTTCATACTATCATAGAAACTATTTTATTGTGCACGCAGCGACTGAGTTCCTTCTTTTGTCTCATGATACAGAAGTAATTTATCATATAAATACCTCAGGTGATAAACTGTTTTTTAACCTGATTACTTTTTTACAAACATTTGTTTCCTGAATATCTCATAGATACATTTGTTATGAAGCATGATGTACAACTCGACATGGCAGGACCCTCTTTGTTATCACAATCTTTCATTTTTTGCGAAGAGGACAGTCTTGTATGCTTGGACACTTGTTTTGCATTTTCTGCCTGATGGGGCAATAAATTAGTGAATGATATTTTTTATATACCACACTGTTGATAAGTTGTAGAAAATGTTATTTCTTCTGTGGAGTAGTTGATGTTGTAATTCATTCACATTGGAGACAGAAAACGATATTTCTCCAAAATAGTTTAGGAATTATTTGTGAAATTCGGCCTCAGTAAGTGGTGCTTTATTTTCGTTCATTTTGTGTATAAACTCCCTGATTCATGTGTAGGAACTGACAAAGGCAATATTTTATAAGATGGGAAGTCTGTCTTCTCACAAATTATCTGTGTGTCCTCTGTTGAGAGAGGCCCGATTGCTATGGGATTGTGTGATTTATTTTTTGATTCCGTATCTTTAATTTTCACTATACATTGTAGACTTTACCTGCAATGAATATTAAGATACTGTAATTCTCATGCCATACAATGAATTTCATCCCATTGTGGAAACTATTTTATTGTGTAAGCAGTGCTCGAGCTCCCTCTCTTGTCTGATAGAATCAGTTTATCATCTAAATACCTCAGGTGATGTACTGTTTATTATGGAGCTTATTTACTTCCATAAATACATTATTTTCTGAATGTCTCAGAGATACACCTGATAGGAAGCATGATATACTAGTCGACATGGCAGGGCTCTCTTTGTGCTGATAACCTTTCATTTTTCGGGAAGGGGGCAGTCTTGTATGTTTTGAACAGGTTTTACATCCTCTGCCAGAAGGGGCAGTAAACTGGTGTATGAGATTGTATATTCCAAACTATTGGTAAGTTTTAGGGAATTTTATTTCTTCTATGAAGTAGCAGATATCCTAACTCGTTCACAGTGGACCCAGAAAACGTTACTACTCAAAAATAATTGACCAATTATTTGTGAAACTCGGACTCGGTAAGTGGTGATTTATTTTCGTTCATTTGTGTGTATAAACTTCCTGTTTTCTGTGTAGCAACTGTCCATAGTAATATTTTATTATTGCCTAAAATTGTGTGGTACGTCTGTTTTCTCACAAATTATCTGAGTGACGTTGTTTGCTTGGGGACTGATTGCTTTAGGTTTGTGTGGAGTTATGTACCTCAAATTTTTATTGTATGTTGTACAATTTATTAGCAATGAAAATTAAGATGTTGTAATCCTCACGATTTACTATGAATATTATACTATCGTGAAACTATTTAGTTGTGTAAACAGCGCTCGAGTTCCCTTCTTTCTGAGGGGCAGTTAACTGGTGATGATATTTTATATACCACGCAGTTGTTAAGTTTTAGGGAATTTTACGTCTCCTGTGGAGTTGTAGATTTCCAAACTCATTCACAGTGGAGAATGCAAACGTTACACCTCGAAAATAGTTGAGCAATTAATTGTGAAATGCGTTCTCTGTATGTGTTGCTTCATTTTTGTTCATTAGTCTGTATAAGCTCCTTGTTTTTTGTGTAGCAACTGACATTGGCAATATTTCATGATTGTCCCAAATTGGAAGGTAAATCTGTTTTCTCACAAATTATCTGCATGTCATTTGTTGAGTTGGGCTGGATTGCTCTGGGTTTGAGTGGCGTAAGTTGCCATAACGTATCTTAGATTTTTATTGTATTTTGTAGATTTTCTTAGCAATGAAATCTAAGATATAGTGATACTGATGCAATACAACGAATTTCATACTACCATGGAAATTATTTTGTTGTGTATGCTGCATTCCAGTTCTCTCTCTTCTGTCATGGTATAGAAGCAATTTATTATCTGTATTCCTCAGGTAAAATTGAGGGTTTTATGGAGCCAGTTTACATCCTTAGATATATTACTTTCTGAATTACTCAGAAATACATGTGATAGGTAGCATCATATACTACTCGACATGAAAGGACCCTCTTTATGCTGATAATCTTTCATTTTTCGGGAAGAAGGTAATCTTGTATGCTTCGACACAGGTTCTGCATCTTCTGCCAGGGCCAGTAAACTGGTGAATGATATTTTATGTACCACACCGTTTTTCAGTTTTAGGGAATATTATTTCTTCTGTGGAGTAGTAGACATCGTAACACATTTACAATGAACACGCAAAACGTTACTTCTCAATAGTAGTTGAGCAATTAGTTGTGAAACTTGTTCTTGGTAAGTGTTGCTTTATTTTCGTGTATTTGTGTATATAAACGCCCAGTTTTCTGTACTGTAACTGACCTTGACAGTATTTTATATTTTTCCAAAATTGTGTGGAAATACTGTTTTCTCACTAATTATCTGGCAGTCCTTTGATGTGTGCGCCCTGATTGCCCTGGGTTTGGGTGGTGTAAGTTGGCGTAACATATCTTCAATATTTATTGTAGGTTGTAGATTTTATTAGCAATGATAATTAAGATTTTTTAATCCTCATGCTACACAATGAATTTCATACTATTGTGGAAACTGTTTTATTTTCTTATCAGCGCTCGAGTTCTCTCTATTTTGTCGAGATATACAAGCAATTTATCATCCAAATGCGTCAAGTAAAATACAGATTTCTACGGAGCCAGTTTACTTCCTTATAATTACTATTTTTCGAATGTCTCAGAGATACATCTAATAAGAAGCATGATACACGACTCGGCATGAAAGGATCCTCTTTGTGCTGATAATCTTTCATTTTTCAGGAAGAAGGCAGTCTTGTATGCTCGGACACAGGTTATTCATCATCTACCTAAGGGGGCTGTAAACTGGTGATGATATTTTATATACCAAACAGTTGATAAGTTTTAGGGAATTTTGCTTCTTCTCTGGAGTTGTAGATTTCCAAACTCATTCACAGTGGAGATAGCAAACGTTACTTCTTAAAAATAGTTGAGCTATTATTTGTGAAATTCGGCCTCAGTAACAGGTGCTTTATTTTCGTTCATTTGTGTGTATGAACACATTGTTTCCTGTGTAGTTACTGACCATGGCAAATTTTATAACTGTTATAAATTAGATGGTAATTCTGTTTTCGCACTAATTATCTGTGTGTCCTTTGTTGAGTCGAACCTGAATGTTCCTTGTTTGATTGGCTTAAATTGCCATAACGATTCTTTCTTTTTTTATTGAATGTTGTAGATTTCATTAGCATTAAAAATTAATATATAGTAATCTTGTTGCAATACAGCAAATTTAATACTACTGTTGAAAGCATTTTATTGTGTATACGGCATACAAATTCATTCTATTGTATCATGATACAGGACAATTTAGTATTGACATATCGCAGGTATAATACTGTGTTTAATAGAGCCGGTTTAAATTCTTAAAAACATTACTTTCTGAATGTCTAAGAGATACATCTAATAGGGAACATAATATACTACTCGACATGGCAGGACACTCTTTGTGTTGGTAATTTTGCATTTTGTGTGCAATATTGTGTGCTTGGACATAGGTTTTGCATCTTCTGCCTAAGAGACAGAAAATTGGTGAATAAAATTTTTTATGCCACGCTGTTGTTAAGTTTTAGGAAATTTTATTTGTTCTGTGGAGTAGGAGATACCCTAACTCATACACAATGGACACAGAAAACGTTACTTCTCAAAAAAAAGTAGATCAATTATTTGTGAAATTCGTTCCCAGTAAGTTTTGCTTTGTTTTCGGTCATTTGTGTGTATAATTGTCCCAAATTGTATTGTAATTCTGTTTTCTCACAAATAATCTGAGTGTTCTTTGCTAAGTGGGATCTGATACCTTCGAGTCTGTGTCGCGTATGTTGGCATAACACATGTTTTATTTTTATTGTAAGATGTAGATTTATTATCAATTGAAATTAAAAAATTGTAGTCCTCATGCTATCAAGTAAATTTCATTCAATTGTGGAAACTATTTTATTGTTAAAGCAGTGCTCAAGTACCCTCTCTTGAATCAAGATATAGAAGCAGTTTATCATCTAATTATCTCAGGTAATGTACTGTTTTTCATAGAGCCTGTTTACTTCCATAAACATACTCTTTTCTGAATCTCTCAAATATACATCTGATAGGAAGCATGTTATAATATTTGACATGAAATTACCCTCTTTATGCTGATTACCTTTCTTATTTTGGGAAGTAGGCAATCTTGTATGCTAGGGCAAAGGTTTGCATCCTCCGCCTGGGTGAAGTAAACTGGTCAATTATATTTTATGTACCACACTGTTGTTAAATTTTAGGTAATATTTCTTCTTGTGTGGTGTAGTTGACATCCAAGTCATTCTCAGTGGACACAGTAAACGTTACTTTTCAAACATAGATGATCAAATACTTTTGAAATTCGATCTTGGCAAGTGTTGCTTTACTTTCATGCATTTGTGTGTATAACTCCCTGTTTCCTGAGTAGCACCTGACCATGGCAATATGTTAGATTTGTCCCAAATTGGATGGTAATTGTCGTTTCTAACAAATTATCTGAGTGTCTTTTGACGAGTGGGGCCTGATTGCTCCGGGTTTGTGTGACGTATGTTGGTGTTACGTATCTTAAATTTTTATTGCATATTGTGGATTTAATTAGAAATAAAATCTGAGATATCACGATTATCATGCTATACAATGAATATCATACTATTGTGGAAAGTTTTTTATTGTGGAAGTTGCGCTCGAGTTCCTCTATTGTGTCATGATGTGGAAGCAATTTATTATCTTAATACCTCAGGTAAAATACAGCTTATTTTTTCTTTGGAGCCAGTTTTTTGCCTTAAAAATCATTATTTTCTTAATATCTCAGAGATACATCTATTAGGAAGTGTGATATACTGCACGACATGGCAAGACCACCTTTGTGCTCACAATGTTTCACGTTCTGGGAAGGAGGCACTCTTGTACGGTTGGACACAGGTTTTGCATCTTCTGCCTGAGGGAGCAGTAAACTTGTGAATGATGCTTTATATACCACACTCTTGTTAAGTTTTAGGGAATACTACTTCTTTTGTGCACTCGTAGATATCCTAACTCATTCACAATGCATACAAAAAACGTTACTTCTCAAAAATAATTGAGCTTTTATTTGTGAAATTTTGTCTCCATAAGTGGTGCTTTATTTTCGTGCATTATCGTATATTGGATGATAATTCTGTTTTCTAACCAATTATCTGAGTGTCCTTTGTTGAGTCTACCTGAATGCTCTGGGTTTGTGCAACGTAAGTTGGCGTTACGTATGTTCACCTTTTAATGCACTTAGTGGATATTATTTCCAATGAACATTAAGATATTGTAATCCTCATGCTACACAATGAATTTCACACTCTCGTGGAAACTATTTAATTTTTTAAGCATCGTTCAAGTTCCCTCTCTTGTGTAATGTTATAGATGAAATTTATCATCTAAATACCCAAGGTAGTATAACTGATTATTTAAATACCTCAGGTATAATACTGTGTTAAATGGATCCAGAGTAAGTTCTTCAAAACATTACTTTCTGAATGTCTCAGAGATACATCTAACAGGAAACATAATATACTACTCGACATGGCAGGACACTCTTTGTACTGATAATTTTGCATTTTCCGGGAATTAGGCAATTTTGTGTGCTTGGACACAGGTTCTGCATCTTCTGCCTAAGAGACAGTAAATTGGTGAATAAAATTTTTTATACCACGCTGTTGTTAAGTTTTATATAACCGTTCCGCCATTATCAGGTGGTGCTGATGGAATGATCTGTCTGCGCTGTGTCTGTGGTATTTATGTCCGCGGGGTCCCGAGTCGTACCCCGGTGCGGGCGGTCTGTGGTGGGAGGGGTGGGGGAAGCTGCAGCCACGCCCGGTGGTAGGCGCAATCCATCTCCGTCCGCCGTGGCGGAAGGATCTCGCGTCCGTTCGTGCCGCTCGTGCCGTTGCTCTTTGATGGTGTTTAATAGCGGTTTCCAGGCCTTGCTAAGTTGAAACCCGGTGTCCTTGTTGATGAGGTTATGTGTTACTCGAATTTCTATGGACTCCTTGTAGATACTGTCCCAGCAGGCACTTGTGCCAGTCAGGATTATTGTCTCTTCGAATTTCGCTGTGTGTCTGGTTTCAATGCAGTGTTCTGCTAGGGCCGAATGGCGAGCTGTTTGGCCGATATAGGATTTGCCACAGCCGCACGGGATTTTGTATACGCCCGCTTTCTTCAACCCTACGCCATCTTTTGCCGTTCCTAGTAGGTCACGAATCTTTGCTGGTGGCCGGAAGACTGTAGCATTCTTGTGTCGTCTTAACAGTCTCCCTATTTTTGACGACACGTTGCCAGCAAACGGCAGAAGGGCCAGGGCTTGCTTTTCTTCTTCGGGTTGTTCTTCATCTCGGTTCTTACTGCACTTCTGTTGTCGGAAGGCCCTTTGGATTTTGCGGTTGCCATACCCATTCTTGCGGAACACGGTCTCCAGGTGTTTGAGCTCCGTTGTCGAGTTCTGTTCATCTGAGATCGAGTGTGCTCTATGTACCAAGGTGTTGAGTATTCCATTATGCTGCGCCGTATGGTGGCAGCTGGACTCATGTAGGTACAAGTCAGTGTGTGTGGGCTTTCGGTACGCACTGTGACCCAGTGAGCCATCAGAGCTATGTTCCACTAGGACATCAAGAGAGGGTAGTTTTCCATCTTTCTCAGTCTCCATCGTGAACTGAATGTTACTTCGGACCGAATTTAGATGTTGCAGAAATATCTGTAGCTGTTCCTGTCCATGTGGCCAGATGACGAACGTGTCGTCCACGTAGCGAAAGAAGCATACAGGTTTCAGTTCGGCGGCTTCCAGTGCTTCCTCTTCGAAACTCTCCATGAACAGGTTGGCCACCACTGGGGAGACCGGGCTCCCCATGGCTACTCCGTCGGTCTGCTCGTAGTATTGACCGTTGAAGACAAAGTACGTCGATGTTAACACGTGCCTGAACAGTTGTGTCAGTTCAGGCCCGAATTTCTCACTGATTAAGTGCAGAGAATCTTCCAGCGGGACACGTGTGTATAATGAGACGACATCGAAGCTGACCATGATGTCGGATTCTTGTACTGTCATCTCCTTCAGGCGGCCAAAGAAGTCCGTCGAGTTCCGGATATGGTGCGCACATTTCCCCACATAAGGTCTTAGCATGCCCGCTGAGTGCTGCGCCAAAAGATACGTCGGTGCCCCTATGTTGCTGACTATGAGTCGCATCCCTTCTTTGTGCGTTTTTGGGAGACCATATATCCTCGGAGCTACCGCCGAACGTTCCCGAAGTCTTTTGATGTCCTTGTTCTCGAGCGCGCCATTTTTCAGCGAGGTGGCGGTGCTTTGTTGTATCTTCCTGGTCGGGTCTGTGTTGATTTCCCGATATGCTTGATCGTCTAGCAATTGCAGCATCTTCTGTTCGTAGTCGCGTCTCTCAAGGATGACTGTGGCACTTCCTTTGTCGGCAGGAGGAACGACGATCTCCTTATCGTCTCTGAGGGCTTGTAGTGCTGCTCTTTGTGCTCCCGAGATGTTGCTTCTGGCTGGTTTTGCCCTTGAAACAATCCGGCAAGTTTCCCTTCTGATTTCATCTGCTTTGTCATCTGGTAACCCACGGACTGCCTGGTCTACTGAAGAGATTATTTCATTTAGCGGCTGATATGCAGGTGTCGGTGTGAAATTGAGTCCTTTTTCAAGTACAGCTGTAGCTGCGTCGCCGAGTGGTTTACCCGTGAGGTTAATCACGGTCCGCCTAGTGGGCATTATCTCATGTTTTGGTTTGCCAGGTAGTCGTGCAAACTTGGTAATCTTCTTCTCCGTGGATTTACGGTGGGTCCAGTCTGCCTGGGCCCAGGTAACACCGTCCACCCATTCCCAAGAGCGATCTTGGAGTACGGGGGATAATCGTAGGTGAAGATGCAGCAGCTCCTTGGCGTTCTTGTCCAGTTGTAGACGGGTGTAGCAAATCCTCTCCCTGATGGTGGCGGAACGGTTATCCGCCGAAATATCGTGGAACTTCGACGAACGGATCCAGCTGGACACCCGAGAACCTTGGATACAGCACATTCGCCGGGAAAGCCTGATATCTCATATCACCAACCTCTACGTGGAGGATATGTACTAATTCACAAATAATTTAACAAATTTGTGTGTATAAACTCCCTGTTTTCTTTGTAGCAACTGACCATGGCAATATTTTATAACTGTCCCCAATCGGATGGTAATTGTTTTCTCACAAATTATCTGGGGGTCCTTTGATGAGTGGGGCCCTATTGCTTCATTTCTGTGTGGCGTAAGTTAGCGTTACGTATCTTCAATTTTTATTCTATGTTGTAGATTTTATTAGAAATCAAAATTCAGATATTGTAATCGTAATGCTAAACAATGAATTTCATACTATTGTGGAAACTACTGTATTGTGTTATCAGCGCTCGAGGTCTCTCTCTTGTGTCATGATATAGAGGCCATTTGTCAACTAAATTCCTCAGGTAAAATACAGTTTTCTATGGGGCCGGTTTAATTCCTTAAAACATTATTTGCTGAAAGTCTCAGGGACACATCTGATAGGAGGAATGATACACTACTCGACATGACTGGACCTTCTTTGTGCTGATAATCTTTCATTTTTCGGGAAGAAGGCAGTCTTGTAAGCTTGGACACAGATTTTGCATCTTCTTCTTGATGGGACAGTAAACTGGTGAATAATATTCTATATACAACACTGTTCTTAAGTTTTAGTGAAATTTACGTGATGTGTGAAGTTGTAGAAATACTAACTCATTCACAGTGGAGAAAGAAAACGTTACTTCTCAAAAAATGTTTAGCATTTATTTGTGAAATTCAACGTGTTTAGGAGGAGTTTTATTTGCGTGCATTTGTGTGTATAAACTGTCTGTTTCCTGTGTAGCAACTGACCATGGCAATATTTTATAATTGGTTCAAATTGTATGGTAATTATGTTTTCTCACAAATTATCTGGGTGTCCTTTGTTTTGTGGCACCAGGTTTGTGTGGCGTAAGTTGGCGTTATGTTTCATTAATTTTTATTCTATGTTTTAGTTTTCATTAGCAATCAAATTTATGGTATTTTAATCCTCATGCCATACATTGAAATTCTTTTATTGTTTAAACAGCGCTCGAATTCCCTCTATTGTGTCATGATATAGAAGCAATTAATCATCTAAACACCTCAGGTAATAAATTGTATTTTATGGAACCTGTTTACTTCCATAAAAGCAATATTCCTGAGTGATTCAGAGATACATCTGATAGGAATCATGATATACTAATCGACATGGCAGGACCCTCTTTATGCTGATAATGTTTCATTTTTCTTCACAAAGACAGTGTTGTATGCTCGGACACAACTTTTGCATCTGCTGCCTGAAGGGGCAGTAAACTGGCGAATGATATTTTATACACCACCCTGTTGTTAAGTTTGAGGGAATTTTAATTCTTCTGATAGTAGTAGATATCCTAACTCATTCACAGTCGAGAAAGAGGACGTAGCTTCCCGAAAATAGTTGAGAAATTATTTGTGAAATTCTGCCTCGGTAGGTGGTGCTTTATTTTGGTGAATTTGTGTGTATAAACTGCCTATTTTCTGTGTAGCAACTCACCATGTTACTATTTTAAGATTGTCCCAAAGTGGATGGTAAACTAATTTTCTCACAAAGTATTGCTGTTCTCCCTTGATGAGTCAGACCGTATTGCACCGGGTTAGTATGGAGTAAGTTGCCGTTATGTATCGTCAATTTTTATTGTATGAGATAGATTTTTTAACAATGAAAATTTTGATATTGAAGTCTTTATTTCATACTAACCTGGAAACTATTTTATTGTTAAAGCAGCGTTCGAGTTCCCCAACTTGTGTCACGAAACAGAAGCAATTTCTCATCTAAATACCTCAGGTAAAATACTGTTTCTTATGGAGCCTGTTTACTTCCTTAAATACATTATTTTATGATTGTCTCAGAGATACATCTGATACGAAGCACGATATACTACTCTATGCGGCAGGACCCTGTTCATACTGATAAATTTCATTTTTGGAAAAGAAAGCAATCTTGTATGCTTTGCCAAAGATTTTGCATCTTCTGCCTGAGGGGGCAGTAAACTGGTGAATGATGTTTTACATTCCACCCTGTTGTAAAGTTTTAGGAAATTTTATTTCTTCTGTGGAGTAGTAGATATCGTAACTAATTCACAGCAGAGAAAAAAAATGCAACTCCTCACAAATAGCTGAGCAATTGTTTGTGCAATCGGGTTTGGTAAGTGGTGCTTTATTTTCGTGCATTTATGTCTATAAACTAGCTGTTTTCTGTGTAGCAACTGACAACGCAATATATTATTACTGTCCCAAATTTGATGGTATTTCTGTTTTCTCACAAATGATCTCAGTGTCCTTTGTTTTATTGGGTCTGATTGCTCTGTGTTTGTGTGGCATAGATTGGCGTTTCGTAAATTCAATTTTTATTTATGTTGAAGATTTTATAAACAATGAAAATTAAGATTTTGTAATCCTCATGCTATACAATGAATTTCAGATTATCATGGAAACTACTTTATTGTGTAAACAGCTCTCCCGTTTCCTGCCGTGTGTCATGATATAGAAGCAATTTATCATCTATATACCTCTCGTTAGATACAGTCTTTCATTGAGCCTGTTTACTTCCTAAAAAATTAATTTACTAACTGTATGAGAGATACATCTGATAGGAAGCATGATATACTAGTCGACGTGGCAGGAGCCTCTTTTCGCTGAAAATCTTTCATTTTTCGGGAAGAAGACAGTCTTGTATGCCTGGACACTGGTTTTGCATCTTCTGGGAGAGTGGGCAGCAAACTGTTGAACGAAATTTTATATACCACCCTGCAGTTAGGTTTTAGGGAATTTTATTTCTTCTCTGGAGTAGTAGATATGCTAACTCATTCACAGTGGAGACGGAATACGTTACTTCTCTAAAATAGTTCAACAGTTATATCTGATATTCGTTCTCAGTAAGTCGTGCTTCATTTTCGTTAATTTGTGTGTTTTCTGTGTAGCAACAGACCAGGGAAATATTTTATAATTGTCCAAATTTGCTCAGAAAGTCTGTTTTCTCACATTGTATATGCGTTTCCTTCATTGAGTGGGTCTGATTGCTATGGGTTTATGTGGCGTCAGTCGGAGTAACCAATTTTCAAATTTTATTGTATGCTGTAGATTTTATTAGCGATGAAAGTTAAGATACTTTTATCCTCAAAAAATACAATGAAGTATAGAAGCAATTTGGCATCAAAATACCTCAGGTACTATACTGCTTTTACGGAGCCTGTTTACTTCCTTAAAACCATTGTTCTCTGAATGTTTAGACATACATATGAAAGGAAACATGATATACTACTCGACATTTTGGGACACACTTTGTGATGATAATTAATCATTTTTTGGGCAGAAGGTAGTCTTGTATGCTTGTACACAGGTTTTGCATCCTCTGTCTGAGGGGGCAGTAAACTGGTGCATGATATTTTATATACAACACTGTCATTATATTTTAAGGAATTATTTTCTTCTGTGGAGTAGTAGATATCCTAACTCATTCACTGAGGAGAAATAAAACGTTTCTTCTAAAAAAAAGTTGAGCAACTATTTGTGAAATTCGGATTGGTAAGTCATGCATTTTTTTTCGTTTATTTGTGGTAAAAACTCCATGTTTTCTGTGTAGCAACTGGCCATCGTCTGCATATTTTGTAATTCTCCCAAATTTGATGGTAAGTCTGTTTTCTCACAAATTATCTGAGGTCCTTTGTTGAGTTGGGACTTATTGCTCTGAGTTTGTGAGACGTAAGTTGGCGATATGTATTGTCAATTTTTGTTGTATGTTGTAGATTTGACTAGCAATGAAAATTAAGATATTCTAATCCTCAAGCTATACAATGATTATTCTACCATCTGGGAAACAATTTTATTGTGTAAGTAACATTTGAGTATGCTCCATTGTGTCATGATATACAACCAATTTTTCATCTAAATGCCTCAGATACTATACTGGTTCATGGAGCCTGTTTACTTCCTTAAAAATATTATTTCTGAATGTCTCAGAGATTCATCTGCTAGGAAGCATTATATGCTACTGAACATGACAGGACTCTCTTTGTGCTGATAATCTTTCATTGTTTGGGAAGAATTCAGTCATATATGTTTTTACACAGGTTTTGCATCTTCTGTTTGAGGGGGCAGTAAACTGGTGAATGATGTTTCATATACCACACTGTTGTTACGTTTTAGGGAATTTTACCTCATCTGTGGACTAGTAGATATCCTAACTCATTCACAGTGGAAACAGAAAACGTTCCTTCTCAGAAATAGTTGAACAATTATTTGTAAAATTCGGTCTGGGTAAAAGCTGCTTTATATACTTGCATTTGTGTGTATAAACTTCATGTTATCTGTGTAGCAACTGGTCATGGCAATATTTTATAGTAGTCCCAAATTGGATGGTAGGTCTGTTTTGTCACAAATTATCTGAGTGTCCTTTGTTAGATGGGATTGATTGCTCCGGGTTTGCGTGGCTTAAGTTGGCGTTATGTATCTTCATTTTTTATTGTATGTGGTAGATTTTACTAGCAATGAAAATAAAGATATTGTAATGTTGATGGTATACATTGAATTTCATACTATATTGGAAACTATTTTATTGTGGAAGCGGCGCTCGAGGTTCCTTTCTTGCTTCATGATATAGAAGCAGTTTATCATCTATATACCTCTGTTACTATACTGTTTCTTATGGAGTCTGTTTAATTCCTTAAAAACATTATTTTCTGAGTGTCTCAGAGATACATGTGATAGGATGCATGATATACCACTCTACATGGCAGGACCCTCTTTGTGCTGATAGTCTTTCATTTTTCGGGAAGAAGGAAGTATTGTATGCTTGGACACAGGCTTTGCATCTTCTGCCTGAGGGAGCAGTAAACTGGTGAATGATATTTTATATACCACACTGTTGTTAGGTTTTAGGGAATATTATTTCTTTTGTGCAGGTGTAGATATCCCAACTCAATCACAGTGGAGAAAGAAAACATTACTTCCGAATAATATTTTGCTATTATCTGTGAAATTCGACCTCAGTAAGTGGTGCTTTATTTTCTGGCATTTGTATGTATAAAGTCCCTGTTTTCTGTGTAGCAACTAACCATGGCAATATTTTTATACTGTCCCAAATTGGATGGTAAGTCTGTTTTCTCACAATTTATCTGAGTGTCCTTTGTTGAGTGGGGCGTGATAGCTCCGGGTTTGTGTGGCGTAAGTTGGCGATACGCATCTTCAATTTTTATTACATGTCATAGATTTTATTAGCAAAAAAAAGATAAGGTATTGTAATCCTTATGTTATACAATGAATTTCATACTATCGTGGAAACTATTTCGTTGTGTAAGAAGCGTTTGAGTTCCCTATTTTGTGTCATGATATAGAAGCAATTTATCATCTACTTACATAATGTTATATACTTTTTTTATGGAGCCTGTTTACTGCCAACATTAATTTCTGAATGTCTCAGAGATACATCTGATAGCAAGCATGATATACTACTCGACATGGCAGGACTGTCTTTGTGCTAATAATCTTTCATATTAAAAGTAAGCTGATTATGAGACTATATCACTTACAAATGTTGGTAACTTCTGATATTTCTGAGACAGATACCCTTCTATGTTTTACTAATTTCTTAAAAATGTTTGCTCAGTTGCTAATTTTTTTCCGTCTGCAGTACATACGTTTCTCCAAATGTGCCTCCTGTCATTGGAGTTGGTATTTTTCCAACTCTACCCTTTAGACTTCCCGTAAAGTTCATTTGGTATTTATTCAGTGTGTCAAATATTACTTGTAACTGTTTGTAGTAGGCCCTGGTGGAGTCAATATTTCCGTTTTGTTGAGCATTAGTTCCTTTTTTTCTTTGGATTACCCTTTTGCCTATATTCCCTACCAGCGCAATGCATTCATTTGCATTTCATAGTAATGTATTTTATTTTAATATTCTCTAGAATTGTAGACAACACTTGTTATTTGTTACCCCGCTGTAGATCATACTATAGTCTTCTGCATTGTTATTTCCAGAAGATTTCTCCTTTGTTCTGTAACTAACGAAAACTCTATTTTACTTTCTTTAAAATGCTTAGCCCATTCGACTTTCTCTAATGTACCAGGGGGAAGCCTTCCCAGCTTCAATAGGATTTTTTTTCTTGTTCTGTTTTCATACCTATGACATATCCCAATAACCTGTCCTGATCCCTAGGCTAGATTCAGTACTTCATGTATGTCTATTGAGTCTCTCAGTGAAGTACTGGCCTATTGCAGGTAAGATTGGTTATATGACAGTCATCTCTGAGCTTTGCAGTCATAGCTAGTAGCTGCTAGAAGTGACAATGATATAGAATTTCTCTTGTACTATACGCTATGGCTATGCCGCCAAAACTCAGTTGCCCGATTCTTGGCTACCTAGCCAGGTACAAAACCACTTTAAAATAATTTCTAGAGTGTGTCATAAGTTAATGTATTTTTAAAATATCCTGGTTACATTGAAAGAAGTAAGCCAAGGGGCCTACCGAAATTTAAACGTCTGTAATTTTTCTGTCATATTCATTTCTGGTCTTTAATAAGTATGACTTAGGTGAAGTCTACTTTTGCTTCAAAATTTCATTCAATAATTGTGGATTTATGAAGATGGGTGTGTTTAGAGATTTAACAGTGTATCTTATTCGATAATGCGGCTTATGGATTTTTCTTGGGACTCCCACTTTTGAGTCAATGAGGACCGATATAAAATAAGTTCATGATTTTGTTCTCTGAACAGGAAATTGCATTTATTAATGTTCTTCCTGATTTTTCTCTGAAATTTTACTGTTGAAACATATTTAAGCACAATTATATTGCTTTCAAACAGGAAAGTGGGAGCATAAGTCATATATTAATCATTGATCATAATTACTACATAATCACTTACTCACACCACCATTGTAGTCTAAAGGATAGCTACGTTAGCTTCGATGAAATAAGACCATGATTCTGTTTCCTGGTACCTCCTCAAATGTTTTGGACGTTGGAATGTACCTCGTGATGCCAAATGATTAACTGTTTGAATGAAGATCCAGTGGAACTACACCGATTAATTTACTGAAAACAATGATTGAAGGGATTCGCGACCAACTTATCACTAATACGATGAACACAGATCACTGGTTGTACTGACTTGTAGGCATTATTGGGCCAGTCATAACATGCCTTAGTCCTAACTTTGCTGTAATCTTTAGGTGATACTTTTCGTTAGTCGTTTTCACAATCGTGGTATCATTAATTATCCTGTTTACACTTTTTATATGTTTCCTGTCTTCAGAAACAAATTTGTGGTTTCCTTTATAGTTATTTGTGTCCTTATTATCATTTTATTTATGTTTCTACTAAGGCAATCTATTCAGTGCCATTTTTTTCTACTGAGTCGTCGAAATATTAGTTCAGATGATGATGTTCAGTAGGTTACTATTGCTGAACATGGGTCTTACATTTTTCCTCAGCCATTTCCCGAGTAATACTTGTCCTTTTTCACTAAAATATCTCCTTAGACATATTTATTTTAGTAATTTTTAAGAAATATAATAAATTTAGTTCTTTACATCTGTGAAAGTATTTTATAACTCTAAAACATAAGAAGCAGCTTCATATTCATTTGTCTTGTGTTATATTTGTGAAATGGGTTGAAGCGTACAAAGACGAGTGCGCCTTGAGCAATGTGATGTGCAGTTGTGACATGAATTTATAGAAATTCCTGACGCTGAAGTATTTAAAACGTTCTCGCGGATCGTTTTGCAAGTGTTTCAATGTTTTTCATCCCATTTTCCGTTGTGCGATACATAAATTTCGTAGTTCAACAGCTAACATTCTGACAACATGAACATACGTTTTGCATCACGGCGCTCAAGTGCAAACGTAAATAATGTGTTAACTGATGTCCAGCCAGATAATGGCCTAACAGGAGCGAAATTTGTCATGTGACTTAAAAATATTAAATTTTCTGTGATTCAGTTTCATATTACTAACACATTCTTTCAGACATTTTTGTACATCGATAAATCGTATGAAATAAATGGCAAATATTTAGACAAATATGTATATAAAAATCTCTAAATTGAGTAATACAAAGGGCTCCAGTAACGGCTGGGAAAGATTAGTTTTTAGGATTGTTGAGATATCAATGAATGTAAAGAAAATACAGGAATTATAATATTTTGTTAAGTTACTGTAGCCTACCTAAAACTGATTGTTATTTACTTTCTAATGAAACAATATTGTCACGTGTGTAACAAAAGTAATGTGTCATATTTAAAAGTCTTGGAAGAAGTCTGTGGATGAGGAATATACCAGGAGACACAGAAGGGATAAAGTAATGGTAACACATACCTCTCAAAAAAAGATTTTAAAGCTTGAAACATATCCATAGGCAGTTGTAGACCATCACAGCTTATTGGTTACGAATAGCAAGTTAACAATGAACAAGAAAGTGTAGAATTATAGGTTACTAATGAGAGGGTATCTGAATCAATTGAAAGAAAGTTTCAAGAAGAGCATCAGGTAACGATTGACTGAAAGAGGGTCAAAGAACGCAATTAAAGACGAGTGAGTAGCCTTGGGAGGCAAAATAATCAATTTAGAAAATAATCAAGTAGGCAGGAAGACAAACTGTGTCATAATGCCCCATATATTGAATTCAATTGACCAAACGAGATAATATAAGTCTAGAACCAATAAACATGCAAAGGGAAGGAGAGATGTGAAACAATATAAGTTTTGTAGAAAATGATAAATGTAGAAGCATTAATACTACGAATAGTAATGCAAGAATATAGGAGTATTTTTACTACGGAAAGAAAACTGGGATTAATCATACGGAGCACAACATTATCTACTAGTTGTAGAGAAATAAGCCTGCAGTCGAAGAGCATGAAAGAGAAGTAATGACTCAACATGGAATTAGACAGTTCTGTATAATATCCCCACCCGCAATTCATTGTGTATGCTGAGTAGCGATTAAAGGAAATATATGAGAATTTTGGAAAAGGAAATTAGGTTAAGTGAGAAGAAATTGTCTTGCAGATGGCATTTTAATCCTGTCAGAGACAGTCATGGACATAGAAGGCCACTTGGTGGGATGAATTGTGTCTTTGAAAGAGGTCCGACATGAAAAAAATTTAAAATTAATGGTGGTGAGCTTTAGTTGATTTTAATCATGTGAGACTGATGCAATAAGAAGATCAGATAAGACACTGAAGGAAACAGATGAGTTTTCATATTTGAGAAGCTAAAGAAATGAAGATGGCTGCAGTAGTGAGCTTTTAATACACAGACTGGCGATAGCACAAATAGCATTTCAGAAATAGACAAAACCGTAACTATTCACTCAACTAACAGATATCCATCCATTACACTTTTCAACAGAGGAACCGAAAATTACTTTTTGAGATAAGCTTTCTCATGATATAACTCAGTATAATATGCATATATGATAGAGGAAATATCCGAGGAATTTTTTCTGTTGGCCATTACTATTAGCTATGTCATTGTTTTACCAGATTTGTCAGCGTTAATGACATTTATTAGTCCGCCTGACACGTTCCTGAAGTAATAAATCAACCTGAGGAGACCCTGTGTAATCTATTTGTCTGTGTCTAGTGTAGACTTCGTGACCAAGTGCGAAGATATTTTCAGAATGTTTGCGTAGCATGTGAATGAGGCGGAATGTGGGTACCAGCCCAGTATTCACCTAGTTGGATGTGGAAAACCGCCTAAAAACCACATCCAGGCTGGCTGGCTCAGCAGCTCTCGTCGTTAATCCACGATTTAATCAGAGACTGGTTCGCCTCCCCGTGTCCTGGAAGCTGACACTTTAGCGCTCTCGGCTATCCGGGCGGGTAAAAACTTATCACCAACGTTAATTTTTAGCAAATGCTTTTAATCAAATTTCACCTGTTAATAATGTGAATAAAATGTTATCCACTGGCTGTTTTATAGCTTTATCCACAGGGACGCTACTTTGGCTTCATTACTCTGACAATTGTGTACGCAGATAATTTCACACAAGGCTCGCATTACATTATTCCTAGGTTGGCACAAAACTGTACGAAAGGTGCTGAAGCACTTCTATGAGAGTCGAACACAGAAAAATTTTAGCAGCCAGCGAACTACACCTGAACCGTATGTCACGTCATCAATTTCTTCTTCTGTGTCGCTTTCGTTTATGGCCAGGTTTACCAGTGCCTGCCACCGCACAAGACCTGAACTACGTCTTACCTCGTCCGGCCGCTTACCTTTCTCGTGATCTTCTTCTTGGTCCTCCTCCTCGGACACCACCTCCAGCAGCTGGCGTTCTCTGGGCACGATGTCTTCTGCTCCTTCCTGTGGCGGCGCTTGCTGGAAACCCCCACCTATGGAAAAATAAATGTGATTGTTGAAGAATTGGCATTTGCATTACTTATAAATCACATGTGATTTATAACATTTAACTAAGGTTCTATTATTTTGAGTTTCAGACATCTAAGTTCGTATGCAACCTAATGGCCTTTTATCTTGACTAAATACGAAGCACATACACAAGCCACCTTTTACACTGATGAACCCTCCTCTGCCTCGCTCCGTGCTCTACAGTGTTACTTCAGAGAGCCATTTCCACAATGTCTTAAACGAATCTCCTTTCTTGCCACAATGATGCCGACTTACTGTTTATCTCATATACTATTCCAACTTTAAAAAAAAGAACAAAATTTATACCGATATACGGAAAATTTATTACTCTTTGAATTATAGATATGTACGATTTAGTTAACTGCATCAATGCTGTCAGAATATTCTCATCCTTTTTCATGTCAGCAGTCTCACTGAATTACGGTATCATATAGCAGGAATCTAGGTGCCAATTAGCTCTGTGCCTGGTACATCCCTAAGAGTGGGACAGTGTCGTAGTTGTCTGATGTCACCATGCAAATTAATGCCCTGATGACGGATGTATCAAGTGACATCATGTATATTCTAAGCAATTAAGCCACATCATACAACGTACGTAATACACAATCCAAGAAATGAAGGAACAGTAGTCTTAATACTATGCTGAGAATGTAGACAGTGAGAAGAATTGTTGAGGAACCCCACAGTTACAAACAACATCTTCTCGGTGATTATTCGATGAACTCGTTACTCTCCCTCCTTCACTAATCTCCACCTAGTGTGTAGGTGGTATCCCCTCCATAAATATTCCTCAATTACGTAGTGGTATCACTCTCATCCACAACTAAATTATGTCTATATATACATCAAAATTAAAGCACACTGTTTTCAATGAAGAAAAAAAATTCTAGGAACCTTTACGATGCACAAAATCTAAGAAACCATATTGTTGCCGTGAACCATTTATTACCACTAGAATTCACTTAAGTAACAGAACTGTGCTCTTGACGAGCTGTGGGTACTTACAGTAATACTCTGGCAAACCTGGCCAGTCCTTATCCCATGGGTTCTCTTCCTCTTCCACGGGATACTTATCGCCACCAGTGCTGTGAATTAAGCTTAGAGCTGCCTCCAGCTCATCCCTGGAGTAACTGTGCACGAGTGGCACACAGGGAATCTCCTCCAGGCCACCTCCTGTCTGCAAAACAATTAAATAACATGTGAGATACAGTAACATAGGTTATCTAAAGGCAAATTTCAGTGACGTATGTAAAACCGTAAAATTGTATACAGGTCTAGAGATATTCTCCTGATGCACTATTTCTCATGTGAATCCGCACACAACATCACAACATTGTTCACACAAATGCTGATCAATGAATTTTAAAGTGATACTCACAGGTTCATGCTGATTACATGCATAGTTTGGAGATAGTCAATTTGGAAATGACAAACCAGCATCGGCCGTACCTGTGTACAGGCCATTATAACGTAAATCAACAAATCATAATCTTGTCAAACATGGTTACGGTAACTGTAGAAAATAAAAAGTACATTAACTGAAACAAAAATAATCGCAAACGTAAGAAATGAGAGTGTGAACTTGGATACACAGGGTGCGAAATTTTAGGTCTACATGTTTACGTTTATGTAACTGGTATTTATCTGTACGCCTCTGGGCTCACAACGATACAATTACTCACATCAGACTTCCCGACATGCGTTGCCAATTCACGTCGAGTACAGTGATTCTAGCACACTAATAGTCTTCATGAGCCTTCTCATCTACCGAAATATATCGTAATGTCAACCTACCAGAAATAATAGAAACTTCGCACTTCTCATTAAACTGCTATCAGCGATTTTACTTCGCTCCATGAGACAAAAATTCTAAATCTGATCAGATTCCACAAACCACCGTAAACGTAGTACAACAAACTTCACAGACAACTAATTCCAGAGAAATATAAAAATATATATATAGGTGGCGAATCGCTTTACGTCTCTGGAAAAAGTATAACATCGTTGGGCGATAAGCGAAAAACGCTCGCCGCATCGTATCTCGATATGTTAAACGCTGGACAACTGCCAGACACCTACCCTAACGAGTTTGTCATGTTATTCGTTACAATACCAAATGTTATACTCCTGTATCACAACGTACAAGACACAAGCAGCCTTTACACACGTAATTCTGAGCTGAAATGGAAATTTGGCTTACCTTCGCGTACTTCCTCCAAAGGAGGAAGTATTTCTCCAGCGTTCGCAATCGCTCGCTCTCCTCGCACTCCATCGCATCGGCTATCTTGAGCCAACTGACGGGGATCGTTTCCCCGGAAATGAATTGGCCGATCGTCAACTGTCTTCAATTGTTGCGTGCACCATGAAGTAACGTGGGCGCTACGGGCCTCCAATTCAGGGAGAATACACGTCATACGGGTGCTGATTTGGCATATACTTGAACAGTGTTCTGTTGTGGAACGTTAACACAAGGTAGTTTTTTATTGATATCATCGTTTTGTCAATGTTTATATATTTTTTGGGGTTTCGCGGAATTTTACTTTTAATTGAGTATCTGGATAATCCAAATTACTTTCACTTTGTATTACACGAATTGTTGGGTAATTAGGCACTGTATACAAGGAACTTAGAGAAATGTGTCTAGCGAATATAGTGATAGAGGACACTAATACAAAATCACTGACCACCAAATGGTGTGGTACCGAAATGTGACTTCTTGACTTTATTATTCGTAACATGTAATTCGCCTACTTTCAAAATCAGTTTTCACACTACTCGGCTCTTAGATACGAAAACGAAGCGAAATTGATGCTGTAAATATCGACCAGCCAATAGAGAAGTTGTACTCAGGAAATTACAATGTCTCTGTCGTTGGAGCTGCATTAATAACTGTGGCCACTGGAATAAATTTGGCGCCGCAGTCGAGACAACATATTCGTCTGTATTCCGTTTTATATTCCACATTCTTCGGTGTGTAAGGATATGGCGCATATGTAACCCGTCTGTTCTGTCGGGACTCGGGGCTACAAGAGCTTAGTTCCTACTACCGAGAAAAATATAGAAATAGTTTGACGATGTGTTAGCCTTTAGCCCCTAGTCTCTGCGCAAAATAGGAAGAATATTAAAATGCAAGTAAAATGTGTCCATGAATTCAGTTCCTGTACAATGACGTATTACTGCCATAGTGCCACTAGTGTCAGTGTCGTCGTAACTGCCGTCTGCGTCACTTCTGCTGTGCAGCGAGCTACGTTAATTTAAGTATTAGCTGTATTTTTCTTACTTCTCACTTCTTCTTCCGTGTGATTTTGCTTTTAGGAAGCTTTAATTGTCGAGTGCTAGTGATAGTGTTCCATAGACTTCGTGTTCTTTTTTTTTTAATACAGGCAGAGAGAGTCCCTGTAGTCAACCATAGAGCCAGTAGTGCTAGTGTTTGTTCTCAATACAGTCCAGAGACAGGAAGTGTTATTTTCATTGTTTTGTACAAGAAGTGTCTAGTAACCACAGTTTAGTCAACTATCAGCCGCCTTTAGTGAATTAGCAGTCTAGTTAAAATTTGATTAACTCTCTACAGTAAATTGATTTCTTAGGAAGGATAGGATGTGTGACTGCTGTGTACAGACGCTGGAGGAGCTGTCCACTGTTCGCGAACAGCTGAGCGTGTTGATAGCTGCGGTCAGCCGTCTACAAGCTGCTGCCTCGGAGTGTAGCGGCAGTGGGGAGTCTGGTGCGTCGCATGGTACACCCCAGGTGTCACATGCTTCACCCACTGTCCCTGCTGTCGAGACATCTTCGCGGGTACCGGACGCAGTTGGGCCACCCCCTCCCCAAGGGAAGTGGCGGGTTCAGCGGCGTCCGCGGCGCACGAGGCGGAGGGTCAATGTGGAAGGTGGCCATGTGGCATCGCTCGCTCTGCCTGTGAGTGGACATGTGGCCACTCCTTCAGCAAGGTCCGAGCAGGCACACGGGTGGAGGGGTTTATTAGTTATTGGGATCTCCTACGTTAGGTGGGTGATGGAGCCCCTTAGGGAAATAGCGGAAAGGTCGGGGAAGAGGGCCAGTGATCACTCTGGCTACTTTCCGGGGCGTCTCATCCGAGATGTGGAGGAGGCCCTGCCGGCGGCGATAGAGGGCACTGGGTGCACCCGACTACAAAATTTTGCTCATTTCGGCACCAATGACTACTGCCGTCTGGGTTCAGAGGTCATCCTCAGTTCGTACAGGCGGTTGGCGGAGTTGGTGAAGGCGGAAAGCCTCACTCGTGGGGTGGAATCTGAGCTAACTATTTGTAGTATCGTTCCCAGAACCGACCGTGGTCTTCTGGTTTGGAGCCGAGCAGAAGGCTTAAACCAGAGGCTCAGACGATTCTGCGGAGATCTGGGGTGCAAAGTTCTCGACCTCCGCTATCGGGTGGAGAAATGTAGGGTCCCCCTGAAGAGGTCAGGCGTACACTACACGCAGGAAGCGGCTACAAGGGTAGCGGAGTACGTGTGGATTGCACATGTGGGTTTTTAGGTTAGGGAGTTCCCTCCCTAGGCCCGACAAGACGCCTCCTGAGACGCGGCCAGGTAAGAGTAGGCAAAATGCAACAGGGAATAACAATATTAATGTGCTAATAGTAAACTGCAGGAGTGTCTATAGAAAGGTCAAAGGACTGCTCTCATTAATAAACGGTCACAGGAAGTTGGATGAAACCAGACGTAAACAGTAATGAAACCCTAAACTCAGATTGGAATGTATACCGCAGAGACAGGCTGGACAGAGAAGGGGGAGGCGTGTTTATAGCGATGAAAAGTTCAATAGTATCGAAGGAAATTGACGGAGATCCGAAATGTGAAATAATTTGGGTGAAGGTCACGGTTAAAGCAGGCTGAGACATGGTAATTGGATGTCTCTATAGGCCCCCTGGCTCAGCAGCTGTTGTGGCTGAGCACCTGAAGGATAATTTGGAAAATATTTCGAGTTATAGTTGTAGGTGGAGATTTCAATTTGCCGGATATACTGGGAGACTCAAACGTTCATAACGGGTGGCAGGGACAAAGAATTCAGTGAAATTTTTTTAAGTGCTTTATCTGAAAACTACCTTGAGAAGTTAAGCAGAGAACCGACTCGTGGTGATAACATATTCGACCTTCTGGTGACAAACAGACCCGAACTATTTGAAACAGTTAACGCAGAACAGGGAATCAGCGATCATAAAGCGGTTACTGCATCGATGATTTCAGCCGTAAATAGAAATATTAAGAAAGGTAGGAAGAATTTTCTGTTTAGCAAAAGTGACGAAAGGCAGATTTCAGAGAACCTGACGGCTTAACAAAAACGTCTTGTCTCAAGTACAGATAGTCTTGAGGATCAGTGGACAAAGTTCAAAACCATCGAACAACATGCGTCAGATGAGTATGTGCCAAGTAAGATCGTAAGAGATGGAAAAGAGCCACCGTGGTACAATAACCGAGTTAGAAAACTGCTGCGGAAGCAAAGGGAACTTCACAGCAAACATAAACATAGCCAAAGCCCTGCAGACAAACAAAAATGACGCGAAGCGAAATGTAGCGTGAGGAGGGCTACGCGAGAGGCGTTCAATGAATTCGAAAGTAAAGTTCTATGTACTGACTTGGCAGAAAATCCTAAGAAATTTTGGTCTTATGTCAGAGCGGTAGGTGGATCAAAACAAAATGTCCAGACACTCTGTGACCAAAATGGTACTGAAACAGAGGATGACAGACCAAAGGCCGAAATACTTAATGTCTTTTTCCAAAGCTGTTTCACAGAGGAAGACTGCACTGTAGTTCCTTCTCTAGACTGTTGCACAGATGACAAAATGGTAGATATCGAAATAGACGACTGACGGACAGAGAAACAATTAAAATCGCTCAAAAGAGGAAAGGCCACTGGCCCTGGTGGGATACCAGTTCGATTTTACACAGAGTACGCGAAGGAACTTGCCCCCCTTCTTGCAGCGGTGTACCGTAGTTCTCTAGAAGAGCGTAGCGTTCCAAAGGATTGGAAAGGGGTACAGGTCATCCCCGTTTTCAAGAATGGACGTCGAACAGATGTGCATTACTATAGACCAATATCTCTAACGTCGATCAGTTGATGAATTTTGGAACACGTATTCAGTTCGAGTATAATGACTTTTCTGGAGACTAGAAATCTACTCTGAGGAATCAGCATGGGTTTCGAAAAAGACAGTCGTGTGAAACCCAGCTCGCGCTATTCGTCCACGAGACTCAGAGGGCCATAGACACGGGTTCACAGGTAGATGCCGTGTTTCTTGACTTCCGCAAGGCGTTCGATACGGTTCCCCACAGTCGTTTAATGAACAAAGTAAGAGCATATGGACTATCAGACCAATTGTGTGATTGGATTGAAGAGTTCCTAGATAACAGAACGCAGCATGTCATTCTCAATGGAGAGAAGTCTTCCGATGTAAGAGTGATTTAGGTATGCCGCAGGGGAGTGTCGTAGGACCGTTGCTATTCACAATATACATAAATGACCTTGTGGAAGACATCGGAAGTTCACTGAGGCTTTTTGCGGATGATGCTGTGGTATATCGAGAGGTTGTAACAATGGAAAATTGTACTGAAATGCAGGAGGATCTGCAGCGAATTGACGCATGGTGCAGGGAATGGAAATTGAATCTCAATGTAGACAAGTCTAATGTGCTGCGAATACATAGAAAGGAAGATCCCTTATCATTTAGCTACAATATAGCATGTCAGCAACTGGGAGCAGTTAATGCCATAAATTATCTGGGAGTACGCATGAGGAGTGATGTAAAATGGAATGATCATATAAAGTTGGTCGTCGGTAAAGCAGATGCCAGACTGAGATTCAATGGAAGAATCCTGAGGAAATGCATTCCGAAAACAAAGGAAGTAGGTTACAGTACGCTTGTTCGCCCGCTGCTTGAATACTGCTCAGCAGTGTGGGATCCGTGTCAGATAGGATTGATAGAAGAGATAGAGAAGATACAACGGAGAGCAGCGCGCTTCGTTACAGGATCATTTAGTAACCGCGAAAGCGTTAAGGAGTTGATAAATAAACTCCAGTGGAAGACTCTGCAGGAGAGACGCTCAGTAGCTCGGTACGGGCTTTTTTTGAAGTTTCGAGATCATACTTTCACCGAAGAGTCAAGCAGTATATTGCTCCCTCCTACGTATATTTCGCGAAGAGACCATGACGATAAAATCAGAGAGATTAGAGCCCACACAGAGGCATACCGACGATCCTTCTTTCCACGAACAATACGAGACTGGAATAGAAGGGAGAACCGATAAAGGTACTCAAGGTACCCTCCGCCACGCACCGTCAGGTGGCTTGCGGAGTATGGATGTAGATGTAGATGTAGATGTAGATACTGACTAGCTTCAAGTAGCAGGTCAAATATGGAGGGACTCCACTTATGAGCACAAATGTTTTGATTGTTACTTACAGACACGCACTCTGCAGTTGAGAGTGGTGAAGACCACTGGTCTTGAAAACAACGTCCAGCACTGAGGTAGTAATTAGGAGAGTGAAATGGGACTGTTGTCGCTCCATGTTGGAGTCGAAGGTTGGGAAGACAACTGACCGACTAACAGAACATTTTTCCAGAACTTACAGCAGGCAATGACACACCTGAGCATTCTCTGAAACGTATATAGAACTGTTTCATGGGAGTGGTTTGTGTTGAAACAGCTAGATTTCACATAAACTGAACTGAACATTTACAGTAAATACTTCTTGCGGGGTGGTGGATGGTGAGGGGGGGGGGGCATGCAGTGTTTGTCTCAGTAGTACAGTATATTCCAATACATTGGGAATGTCAGCTAAGGAATAGTTGTGTCGTTAATTCATGGTGTGTCTGAATTTGGAATTTAGTGACGGGACACTTGCAGCAAGCACATGTTCCAAGTATCAGTGGGTAGACTGGCAGGAATGGAAGAATACACGTGATAGATTCGGAGAGTATAGTGGTTGAGTTCAAAACGACTCCTGGAGTAAGACGTTTTTAGGACATAGGTAATGTCCATGAGCCGAGGCAAACCGAGAGTTGTCTAGCAAAAGCGTCAGGAAAGCAGAACTGTGGCGAGCCAGAGAGATTTAGCAGGGAGCAATTCTTTCATTCGATTATCTTCCTGCGACATCTTTATCATGGCGTAGAAAATTTCAACAATGATCGTTTACATGATTTCACATTTAAAACGCTATTCCAGTCTGTGGATTCAGTAATTATTACAGCGTCACTCTATTGTGATTGTACCACTCTAGTTAGTGTCCACCATTATCCTAACGTCATTATTACATCTGAAATGGCAATTGATCTATTCCGTATTACAACTGAGTCTCGCTGGATTGATTAAGTAACCCAGCTGGAAACATCAAACGAATCCACTACATTAGTTTGTAATAATAATATAAATTTCATTTTCACGTTCATTGTAGTCTCTGCAATTAAGTTAGAAGCTACTGCATATTTTATAGCTTTGTGCTGTGTGTTCTGAGATTCCTATTCTCACAAGACAGCAGTAACGGACTAGCTGGATCAAGCTGTCACGGTTTGATTTCCGGTAAGAAGCGTAATGGTGAGACGGAGAAGACCACGTCATTAATGTCTGTGCTTCTGTTACATGCACATTGTAGCAACAGTGTGTATCGTAACTTAGAGAATCTTGTCACTCTAGTTCAGATTGCCTGAGGAACCGACGTCTGACATTTGATGTTACGCACTCGGATAAAGGTACCGTGTTCCTCCTCAATTGCAGCTTGCGGAAGACTTAGCCGTCGGGATAGTAACGGCCCGTTTCACTGTGCTCAGACCATTTAATTGTCTGCACATGTGTTTGTGGAGAACAGCAGCGTGTGTACCGTTTGCCATTTATAACTGTATGAGGCGTTCGGAGTGGCCACCGGGACGTGCACAAGTTGAGTAGAATTCTGACCAACAGGAAATCGTGCATAGCACACAGAGCTTCTGTGGTGTCACCGCCAGACACCACACTTGCTAGGTGGTAGCTTAAATCGGCCGCGGTCCATGTAGTACATGTCGGACCCGCGTGTCGCCACTGTGATCGCAGTCCTAGCGCCACCACCAAGGCAGGTCTCGTGATACGAGAGAGAACCGCCCAGTTGTACGAGAACCTAGCTACCGCCCAGTGGTACGAAGCCTTTCTCTCTCATTAGCCGAGAGACAGAATAGCCATCAGCTAAGTTAATGGCAACGAACTAGCAAGGCGCCATTTGTATCAGTGCCTATAGCTTACGAGTATTCAAGAGAGATGTATTCCAAAGAACAATGAAAAGATAAGTAATAAGCATCTACATACTTTTCTTCTTATTCATTTATAAGTTCTCATGTTCCAGACTTCACGCCCGTCTGCTTTATGCCGTGCGTGCACTATCGGCTACAGCGTTAGTCTAGAGTTCATTTTCAGCAATTAACTTCACGGTGTCGGCACAGCTACCGACACAACAGCTTCCGTCGTAACAAGTGTTGTATCAAGAAATGACTCGAATTAGATTATGAGACACGGACAGCTGATACGTCTTTGAACAAAGCTCGGTCTGTGAATTTGTTAGTGTATTTTCCATTCAACGTACAAAGCAGCATCTTTCGGTATGTGGAAGTATGACTGAAATGATGTACAGATGTGGCATCTTAGTTACACCTTTGTGTCGGTCCAATGGTAGTGTTTCCTCGTACATGAAAATGTTCGAATACTTTCTATTTGCCTGATAGCTCAACATCTGCAATAGTGTTCAAGCCGTCATATGGATGACCCCGACTAAATGGCAAAGGACATGGCAAATTTTTCTCAAGATGTGATGTGATAATCGGAGTATCATTTATGTGCTGATTATAAATCTATGACGCAATTATCGCCTATGAAGTTGTCAGTAGACTCCAAAGACATCAAAATGGAGGGAGACAGAAGGACACAAACCGAAAAACGCCCCCTATACTGTCGCAGTAAGTAAAAAACTAAATTTACATCCATATCGACAGATAAGCTATAATCATGGAGATACATTAAAGTGCGACCCATGTTTTTGTCATAGAGCCAGGAGCCAGCTTTATGCTAGCAGTAATGATGTAACTTCCTGAAACCATCTGAAGATGAACCTGAAAAGGTTCGAAAAACGGTTTATGGAATAAAACGTAATTATTCAGAAAAGCGGCTGGTTGCAGTTCTGTATAACTTATTTACATTCAATATACAGTCACGGTTCTAAAATATCCGTAATGGATAAGCATAATAAGTAATATAAATATTTTTAATGCGAACTGACTTTATATCGTCGACCCTGTGCTGTTTTCCAGACACTTCCTTCACAACTCACCATAGCTAATTTTATCCTGTGAATTAGCTATTCTATTTGCATATCAGATACTCTTTGCCTTCCTAACAACATTTTTAAGCACCTCACAGCACTGTTTGCAATGGGCTACTGCAGCTTGATTCTGAGTTCTGACATTTTGACATGATTCCCACTTTGTTCTACATGATACCCTTACGCCACTAGTTAGCCAACTGGGCTGCCTATTACTGTTAGTACAGAGTTTAGAATGTTAAAATGGAAAGCAACTCTCAAAGAGCATCAGAAATGTGTTAAGGAAAGCATTAAATTTACCATCTGTGTTATCGGCAATATAAACGTCCTGCCACTCTTGTACCTTGACATGGCTTAAAAAACTTTCCATTGTTGTTGGATTAAGTGACCTACATGGTTTGTAATTAAATGTGATATTTATTTGAGTACAAAAACCTTTTACTATTAAGTGTTGTCCATCGTGGTCTGAAAGGCCATTCACACTTTCAATAACAGAATCCACTTCTAGTAATGAAGAATGAATAAAAATATTGTCTGTGGCTGTGCTACTGTTCCTCTGCACCTTAGTTGGAAAAAACGCGCTGGGCATTATATCATATGAATTTAGAAGATCTATCGACATTCTTTTTCTTGCACCATCAGACACAAAATATATATTGAAGTCACCACATTTACTAATTTATGGTGCTTCCTAGAAAGTGAAACAAGAGCCCCCTCTAGCTTGAGCAGATATGCACTGAATTCAGATATAGGGGACCTATATACAACAACAACTAGAAGTTCAGTTTCACTAAATTCAACTGACCCTGCACAACATTCAAATATGTGCTCAGCCAGTGCCGTGATACGTCTATGGACTCAAATTGAATACTGTTTTTTATGTACATAGCCACTCCCCCACCCAGCATGGAACACCTTGAAAACCAGCCAGTTAATCTGCATCCAGACAAATAAAACCTCTGAATTGTCAAATTATTTAAGTGGTGCTCCGACATACCAGTAATTTCAGAGACAACTTTCGTAAGCAGTTTACTAACTTTATCTCAAATACCCCTTATATTTTGTAGAAATATGCTAATTCCTTATCTATATGGAAACATGACATCCTCTGAAGGTGACCCCTTGGCAGAGGGACTTCCTTTAAGCAGGTATGCCTATCAGCTGACTTCAATATAAAAAAGGTGCACCTCTTACACCAGCTACTACAGGAATCTTTCCATGAGTGATCCTACCACCACTCACTACACTGTCACCTATAAGCTTTGCCAGCCTCCCCTTCCCATACATATGGTGACCCATGGCCTCTGCCATCAGCGCCGTCTCGAGGCCCATGTTAACTTAACGCACCTAACAGATGAGGCCGATAATGACGCTAAAACAGTTGCACGAAATGCACATTTTTGCCACCAGTCTGAGTAGCCATTTTTACCAGGTCACCACCTACATCATATTCCACATCGCTATCAGGACTGTTCCCTGCTCACCCACTATCATTTCGTGATCCTCCTTTGTTCAATTCGTACATGGCTCCCCTACGCTGTCAGTCACCTGAGCCAACCCTGCACTACGTTTCACGATGCTGGTGACTGGGTACTCACTCCCCAAAACGTCCTGCAACTGCTGACCCACACCTCTACCGTGCGAACTATCTAGCAGCGGAACCCCTTCTTTCTTTTTGACTTTGCAATCAACCTAGGCCCTCTAACTGCTGAAGACTTCTGCATGTTCCCTACATCTACAACTACAAGAGCCTCCTCCCCACTCAACTCTGACAGTTGGTCGAATGTACTGCATATATAAAAGGAATAACTGTATGAATACCTGCTCCTCCTAGCTGCCTTCTTGCCAACTGCCACTTCCCATTCCTTCCCATTGCCCACCACCGTTCACCGTCCTCATCCTATCTAGTTCCTCGTTTGCATATTGTAACTGCACATGAAGGGCACACATCTTATGCTCCTGCTCCTCTATCAACTTATATCTACTACAGAATCTGCATTTCTAGGAAAGCATCTCGCTAGAATGACCACTGGCTTCCCCCACTGCATTCCCCCCAAATGAAAATACTTTGAACAAACCCCACATCGCACTACACTACTCACAAAACGATAATACAGCCCACACTTCTCACTCACGGTAAAATATTACAGTTTCTGAAAAAAACTATATGTCTACGTTAGCCAAGTTCAGTTACATCAGTAGAACTATTTATTGAACTTACTATAGCCCACACTTCTCACTCACGGTAAATTATTGAGAAAAATTATGTGTCTACTTTAGCCAAGTTCAGTTACGCCAATAGAAGTATTTATTGAACTTACTATAGCGGTCTCGAAATTCTCTGTATACTAAGAAAGCCACTATTTGTTTTAGTATTACTTCGACACAGCTAATACCAATATTAGCAAAACTTCACAAAATTACTTGGTAAAATGAAAATTTCAAGCGGCCACTGGAACACTCAATGAAGTTAAAAAACTGAATGAAAACTGAAGCACGAGATTTACTAAACGACTTTAACGCACAGAAAACTCTAAAAACAAAACCAGCAAAAATTCCCAAAAGTTCATTAATATCCTTTTCCACCACAAACAGTACGAAACACCGCTGAAAGCTATTAAATTTAATAACTGTATAACAGTGCACAAATAATTATATCAGTACTTTGCTTTATAACCGCTACAGCTGCAGCTCCACGCCGCAAAATGTAAACACATCACAGAATGCATGGATGTTCGAACATTGTTATATGCTTATGGTTTCACCACAGTTCATCCAAGTGAGTTACGCCCTGACGACGATCGGATGCTGTATCGGAAATTCCAAGTCGCTTTCTAGACAATTGCTTTAATATCTCAAACTGTCCAAACCAAAGTGGACAGAAAAATTGATCTGTCTCGTTTCTTTTGCTGCACATGTGTACTATGTAAAATGTCAGGGCTCGCTAATATATTATTGTTTAATATATTACGTGAGAGTTTCGAACACCAGATACAACCACAATATGAAACCTTTGTGCGTCTGTTTAAAAGATGTGATTCCACTTTCTGCAAAATGTTGCCATTATTTTAATCGTTGAGCAGACATTCACTAATTACTTAACGGGAAGTATTTCTGCGGGTGACATATAAGGGTATCACACCATCACCACACCACACATTCTCTCGAACACATAACCTTTCCCCCTACTCCCCTCCCCCTCCCACCATCCGTCGTCCTTCATTCCTTGTTAACTGTGATACTTGACACTATCTGAATGTACTTCTCCGTTTCACGGAAACCCGTTTGGTCAATAGATTTAGCAAAGAAACATACCACTGCTGGAGAACTGTAAGATACAACCATTGGAGTGTTCCGTGTGCCCCGAAACATTCACAAAGGCTGAAGGCTGCTTTCGGATACGTTCACTTTTCTCCAGACATTATTTCACTCCAGCGCTTGTTTAAGTGAAAAATTTTGGGCTCGCATTAATAGAGAACAACAATTCAACGTGAAGACAAGGGATCTCGCAGCAGATATTACTGGAAATCTTGCAACTCATTCAGTAATCGGAAAACGGTAAAGCAACGGACTTGATGATATCGAAGATAAAATGTATTTCTTGCAAAAGTTTTCCCACCTGGTTTGTACCTATATGGCACACTTACCTCTCCAGCGTGTAACTGATGTCCTATTCGATATTTACTTTAGTAGCTCAGTGTCACGGCCACAAGCGTCAGTGTGGGTTCTGTGTATAACAGTGTGATACCTCACAACAAGAGGCACAGATGGCGACAATATAGACGGGCAGGTGTCTTGCACCGTGCGCAGAATAACCAAGCACCTCTTATTTGTGCAGGCAAAGTACCACAGTCTTTAACAGTGGTACTTACTGATAGGTTTCAGCTGCAGTTTCGGTTGAAATAAGTAATTGTTGTGTAGTACACTTCTCAATTACAAGTTTATGAGAGCCCGTCTGTCGCTTAATGCCATTATTTTTCACTTCAGTTGGAATGGTAGAAGCTTTGCTTGTTCTTCTTACCCATATCCGCATTTATCTTTGCTGCTAACTTAATCGTCAGAACAAAAGCAGAACATGAAGTCAGAGTAGGTGGTACAGGATATTGATAGTGAAGGTCTGAGTCTAAAGCCAATTAAGATTACTCAGTTTCATTTGCTGCACTTAATTCAGCTCTGAATATTTAGTACACACTACAGCTACCAGAAACCAATGATTGCCCGGTGCTGAAGACCCTAGAATGGTTTACTGAATTAAATGAAAATGGTGGACCACGTTTCACGACTCTCGCAATCTGCTACGTTTCTTCTGAGGTATAAAATCGAGAAGAAAAGAAATCTTGTAGCCTGCTGCGGCGAGTGGCGTTACTTCTTCTTAGGCTGTGGGAGACAACACTTCGTTCTCACAGATGATGGATGAGACACAATCAGATTTTTAACACCACTGTCATACCATGTCTAAGGTTGTGCAAAGTGTGGTAAGTACGTGTAGCATTGAAAAACGATCTTTCACCAGGACCGCAAATTCCATTGATCAGAGTTAGATTTCAGTGTTCTAAATTCATTCACGCACTCAGAAAGTTCCACTCAGAATGCGCTTAGGCAAGAGAACTAATGGGTGCATGTTCTTTTCTGGGTCTGATTCTTAACGCATGCCGCCAGTTGTCTGTCAGATTTTGTGCACGAATGCTGTCACATGTTGACTGTCACAAATGAATATCACACTTACCCCGTAGCATAAATTCTGGATTACTATTTAGTATGTGAGGAAAATGCATTCAATGTGGAGTAAATGAAATTCTGATGTTTCAGATGTCATTCATAACAATGTTCTTGAAAGTGGTTCTAGGCACTACTGTCTGGAACCGCCTGACCGCTACGGTCGCAGGTTCGAATCCTGCCTTGGGCATGGATGTGTGTGCTGTCTTTAGGTTAGTTAGGTTTAAGTAGTTCTAAGTTCTAGGGGACTGATGACCTCAGAAGTTAAGTCCCATTGCGCTCAGAGCCATTTTATTGTTCTTGAAAAATGGAAACTGACCGGGAGAAACTAGTATTTGAGACACACTAAATATGTTCAGTGTTTTCTGCTTCGATATTTTTTTTTGTCTACAGCATTCTCTAACATATATATTGTTTCTTTTTCTTCACAGTGTAATGCTCGTATTTTAGATGAGATCATTGTGCAATTGGTCTTAATTCATAAACTGCGAAAATCCACAAAACATTGCTCGGTAATGGCGTTTGGAAAGCCGGCCGGGGTGGCTTAGCGATTCTAGGCGCTACAGTCTGGAACCGGGAGACCGCTATGGTCGCAGGTTCGAATCCTGCCTCGGGCATGAATGTGTGTGCTGTCCTTAGGTTAGTTAGGTTTAAGTAGTTCCAAGTTATAGGGGACTGATGACCTCAGAAGTTAAGTCCCATAGTGCTCAGAGCTATTTTGACGTTTGGAAAACCAGAGAAATTAAAGGATGAAAAAACGATTTCATAATACCCCAATATTCAAAACGAAACCTCCGTTACCAGGGTACTCGCATCTTCATATGATTATTATTTAAACACAGAGTTCTCGGTCCAAAACTTGTTAACTTCAATTTTAATTCGATATATGTTTTCAAGTAAAAGTAAATAAAATGGCGATGGTGAAGTGGAGCTGCCGTCATTACAATTTACAGCCTAGTACGTCGCTCACTGAGCCACACACACACATACTCACAAGCGGACATTGTTATATCTAATAATGCGCAGACACTTACGAAGACGCTTTTCTCCCTTCCTGTGACAACAAATCTATCGACGAGGTATGTTACACAGGGTGTCAAAATAAACAGTGTCGAGAGTTAATAGACGATGAAAATTGCAAAAAAGTAAGGTAAAAAAATTACTATAAACATTTGTCCTGAGTTTCATATGGTGCATTCCTTGTTGTGACACAACATTATATTTCCGTAACTAGTTTCTGTGTCTGTCACTGGATTACAGCTCTGAAAGGAAGCTTACAACTCAAGACAGGAGGTGCAGATATGGGAATGCCAATGGGGGCATGTAACCTGTGCGTTTCAAAATAAGGACGACGCCAAAGACAAACTGCGAAGGTGTTTAATACACTGTTTTGTAATAAGAACACAGGATCATGGCAGACCTGAAAAAACTTCCCCATCTGATATGGAACAATGGTTTCTAGAACATGTGTAGGACCACACTAGAACAAATGCATTGGAAGTTGTTCTCAAGTATGTTGTTAGGAGAGCCCTACATGAACAGTAGCTCTGTCCCTTACACATGGGGCGAGTCCTCCAAACGAGTGTTGATGAACTGTAGTTCACAGGGCAAGGGTTGTTTGCTGATCAGGAGAGGTTCTGGAGCGACACTATCCTAATTTACCGTAATATGCATATATGGGCCGAAGGTCACCCTGACGCATTTCTAGAAAGACAGCACTAGCACACATTTAGTATCATTATTTCAGCTGGTGCCAAATGGGAAAAGCGATGTTCCACAAAACACTGCAGAATTCACCATTCAGTGAAAGACTAAAAACAAAGTACATCCATGATGGGGCAGATGACTATTTGCAACTTTGAGAAAGGTGACACATAGCACAAGTCCTTTAGGAATGATGCACTGGTCTGTTATAGCCAATATCTTTGCAGGCCCATTCTCCTGAACTTAAGCCTGTGGACATTTCGCTTTAGGGACAAGTAAAGACCTTGGTGTATGCAGTCTTCGTAATGATGTGTGTACAGTATGGTAATTCGTGTTTATTGTCTGTGATATACTCCCACAACAACTAGATGTGTTCCAACCAACGCGTTATTCCATCATACATATGGTGGAAGGCAGCGTATCAATGGCTGCCAGTAACTCTGGGATCTTGTTGTGAAGACTAGAGAATGAACATGGTGATTACTGACAGTAGTGGTAGTAAACCATAAATCCAAAGATTTGATAAATTACGAACATTGTTTATAGGAACACTTTTTCTTCCCTTGTTGGGTAATACATGCTCTGTAGCTATAGAAAAATTTTTAACAGAGTCTGTTTGGATTGAAGCCGTTTGCTAGGACTATTTGTTCAGCGACAGGAGTTTTATGTATAGGAAGTATTGCAGAAACATCCAACTAGAAATGTGAAACTCGTGTGGTAACAAATTTACTCAGAGTTGCATTCAAATACATGAAGTTTCAAGTCACCCACTTCCTCCTGATTGGACTTTCAGAGAACAGCAAGGAGGCGAAACCTTTGAACCAAGACAGATAAAATTTTCGTGTACTCTCTCCGCCACAAGCAATTAAACTTCAAATTTCAAGCATTAGTGAAGGACTCCACTGCCCAACTAACATATGTAACAGATGGCTTTCAAGTGGGTCGAAGTTTTATACGCCATTTATTCATTGCTATGCTATTCAGTTCTCTACTCCCGTGGTCTACATAAACTGCATTGCATTACATTACATTCACTGACCCATAGACTCACAGTAAGGGAGAAAATGTAAATGCAGGGAAGTTGCAGCTCACCATACACAGAAAACACGAGAGGGGGGGAAGAAAGGACTCTCTCAACAGCGGCCTGTCTTCTGTTCAGAGCTTTCTTCTTTCTCTGTCCTTATTTTCATAACAGTGACAGCATTAACATTATGTGTTGTCTTATTTCATTCACATAACGTAATCAAACGTTGTGGACTGACAAGCTACACTACATGCCAGTACTGTATAACATATTTCAATCCAGGATGAAAGAAGACGGAGCACAGAACTTAATCAGATATTAATGTATAAATGTGGATGTACATGACATTATTTCAACGAATATTTCAGAAAGCATTTCATGAAATACTGTGTTAGATTTCCTGGGTTTGGTATGACTAGACAGCTCCTAATTAACCAGCCATATCAAGCCTATTAAGAGTATTCAAATGACCAAGGCTTCTTACTTTATTTTTTTGTTTAACTATATATGCAGGCAAGGAAAATAAGTGAGTGAAATAGGATGTGATACTTCTATTTGGTATTAAATAACAATACACATCACTACCACTACCTGCAAAAGTAAGGCTTAAATTGAGTGGGACAAATAAAAATCACATACAGGTTACGTGGGTGCAGAAACTGATAGTAGCTTTCATTAATTACATAAATCAATTATCAGTGTGCAATATTATCCAAAATGATGCTCGTAACTTGAAACCAAAGATTGCTAAAAGAATCAGGATAAAGAATGGTGTAACACTTGAGCTCCAGAACTAAGCGTTTTATGGAAACAAATGTTTTAAAACGGCTGAAATTTACCTGACACACAATTTCACAAAGGTAAATTGTACTAACACAGGCCACTTTATGCTATGTATCTGTGTGCTAGCACCTTTGCCTTTGCTGTTTCCTACTAGCAGTAGGCAGCCAGTGATGTACACCAGGGATTTTTGTTGAAGAATCTTGATGTGTATTGAATGGTGGAGACAGTAAAAGGAATTATTTCAGTCCGATCTAGAAAACTGAAAGGAGAGCATTGAGGAACATTTAGCTGGTAGATAAACCTCCCTCAGATGAAGAAAATGTAATTACTGCTATTTCTAAGAGCTGTATAACTTACTTTTACATGTTTACGTTGACGATGGCACAGAATATACCACATAAGTTAACACAAGTGTGTAAACAAAAAACATTCACATTTTAATTACTGCTAAATCGCCAGACACACAGAATTAATTTTTGTACCAATGGTAGTACAAACATTGGCAACAATTAGCGCAGCTACATTGAGGAATGTAGGTACATCAACTTCTGAATAACAACGAAACATAAATATTAAAACTCTACAGAAATTAGAGTTTCGTAAACTGAGACCCAAACATAATTTCTTTTTGCTGTGTATGTTCATGTACTTCTTCAATATACAAAAAGTATAAAAACTACAAGCACAGGAAGGAATTATGTCACATAATATAACACTAATTCCCATTACAGCTAAATATTTTGAGACAATGCATGCAATGCAGAAGAAGTTTTACTTGCCATAATCTGGCCAAATAAAAAATATATTTTCAGACAGACTCTCTATATTCTCCATACAGCTGTTTCTTGCAGATGTCTCTGCTGAGCTGTTATTGCATTCAATTTTTCTGATGACATTGTTAACGTTTCTTTCTCTTAGCCTTTCTAGCTACTTGAAAAAAATTAGTGGTGTGGCATTGGACTTCAGTTTCATCTTGCCATAGACCCTTATTTTCTCCACCTGGTCATCAGCGAAATGATTCTGCAATAGAGAAACGAAAGAACACATTTGTAACTTCATATCGTAACAACATGTATAGGCACAACTACAGTGAAGACAGAAAGGAAGAGGAGGACAAAGACTGTAACGACAGTAATGATAAACTGATGAGCCCCACGTCAAGTCACCTGGAATCACTAATTGCATGTCACTCAGTGCGGTGTTGGCAGCTCAGAAGAGTCCGCCCTCATTTGATTCATAGCACTATTTTTAATCCAACTTTACAAGAATATGGTATGCTATAATATATTGCACAGAGTCGGCTTACGCGCCAAATGTTATGTATCTCAGTAACACAGATAATGCAATTCGTCTTATAAGCTGCTGGAAAACATAAATAACTTGCTTAGGATAGAGAAGAATACCTCGTTCCTTTCATAAGGCTGCTCAGTGACTTCTATCTCCTCTGTTCACTGAAACTGTCCAATGCTTTCCTCTTTCCTCATTCCGCAGATATACGACCATACTAACTCCACCCTCTCCCAAATGGAAAATGCGGCAGGAGGACAAAATGGCGCAGTTTCTGCGTGTCTGCAGAATGAACTACAAATTTTCAAATACGTATAGCACAACAGATAATCTCGCTTGCTTCAGAACAGTACCGAATTTATCACAATATTCATTACAAAATTCATTTCTGTTTGTACTTGTGTTGAAGCTCGCCGATCTAACATCTGTGCAAAAATTTGTCAGCAGTACACAGAGAATAACAACATTTGTAACTCTGATCGTGTCCGTTAGTCTCCAACACAATAGTCCAACTTCGGAAAGCGAAATAACTCAAGAGAGAGACCGGTGGCAGAAAATGGCGTCGCAGCTGATCAGACAATGACGCACTATTTCACCTATGACCACTCTCTCTCTGCATACAGACCCCTCTAGGCTAGGTCTGTTGACATTCAGATGTCTCACATAAATACGCTATACGCACTATTCGTTCAGTAGATCACATGGGCTTGTGGGGTTTTGGCATTCACAGCATTACAGCGATATGCTCCACGTTCAGCTGTAACCTGACGCCCTAACAGCGATCCTCTCAACAGTAACTGTCATTTACATATTCAGAATTATCTCGATGGCCATTTTTCTTCAACAGCTTCAGTATTAAGGAATTCAGACGAAGCACTTGTGCTGGTAACAGTTTCACAAACAACGCACACTGGGATGAATGTTTCCGGCTTAGCTGTAAACTTTAGCACGTGAAGTGAGTGCACCGGAATACAGGAGCTAGATGATACAGTTATAAGTGCCAAGCCACATCTTTAACACTTTAGTTGCAGCCCGCAAACGTAACTGCCTTAGCGGATCGCAACTCTACGATCATAACTGCATGGAGAGTGCTAATAGGAAGTTTATTTTGTTATGAGAACTTAATTTCTCCATAGCTGCCAATGAACAAAGGTCAATTTGTTGCGATCGTCAACGGCATTATGTGCAATGCTGTAGATATCAATTTATTATTTCAGCCATTAGAGGTTATATAGCATTTACTGCTAAATGTGTTGTTTATGGGAATAAACTGATTGGAATGTCTACTAAACACTCAAAGATTGGCACATTTACACACCTTGAGGGTCTTAACCCATGAATAGACAGTTTATTTCAGTCTCACGTCAAGAAACATGAATCTGCGATCTGAGTGCTGCATTTGTGCAGGACATATATAGTTACTGACATCAGATGATGGTCGTCTCCATGGCGTAACACAGGACAACTAGGAACCTCGCAAGGCTGGCATTGAGAGGTGCATGTAGCAAGCAGTAATACGGTGGAGGAAAGACACAGGACGTTAGCCTCACTGAACAATAACTCTTGTTTTCTTTTGGTGACATGGTTCAGGTATTTTTAAACCGTGTGTCCTGTTAGTGTTGCATCACTGTATACTCCCCAGTACCTTTACACAATAATTTAAATAAGAAAAAAAGAGTAACGTAGATATAGTTCAGGTATAATCTTCAGGGAAATGAGGAGGTTGCTTACCTCTGATACAGTGTAGTACGATCATAAGCCCTCAATTTATCGATACCTTCCTGCCTTCTGTACAGTTGTTGTCGCTGGTACACAGAACGTTCTTTCATATAGTCTTTCTTTGACAAGAATAGCCTCAAACGACGTGGGGATTGAGACAGGCTGTAAACAGAGATAGAAAACCTGAATAACTATAATTCTGTTCAAATAATTATAGTGTTTGGACACTTTTTTAACTACTAGCACACTAGTAATAAGAAGCGGATTATTAGGAGAGATCAATACATCAGCTGCCTGCAGAGATACACGAGAGTTTCACGCAGTGAAGTTTGTGGCCAATATGTCTTTCAACTACGTGTACACATTGTCAGAGCCTACCTGCTACCCCAGGCCTAATCCACCCCCAACCTGTGTCCTCAGTGGATGCTCTGCGGGCCCGTTCGAGCCTGGTCGACGCCGCCACGCAAATGACCAGCAGCGGAAACTCAATCCTTTCGCCCGTAGAAGAAAAAGAGCGGCCTGTTTGTTGACATAAGTCGGTACGATATTCCCTCTTAGATGCATATATGTCACTAGCTCCACTTGTTTAAAAATTTCTCTTACTATTCCTTCTTTTATGATGTGCATGTGCATCTATATGACTACTCTCCACTTGACACTTAATTGCCCGGCAGTGGGTTCATTGGACCACTGTCATACTATTTCTCTGTCGTTCTGATGTCGAACAGTGTGGGCTAGTGAAGAATACAAAAGTCTTCCCGTATCAGTTGTGATTTCTCTTATACTATTAGGATGATCATTTGTCATTATGTGGGTGGGCGTCAACTAAACATTTACGTAACTGGAGGACAAAGATGGAGACTGAATAATGGTTAAAGGTCTCACCACAACGAGGAACGACTTTGTTTCAATGATTACCACTCCAGCTCGTGTAGATTTGCCTTCCCCCAAAACGTCATCTGTGTGATCGTTCCGATTTCAGTTCGTAGCTTTTATCCATAGATACTTTGTGCAATTGGCAACATTTAAATTTGTGAGATTCATCATGTAATTGGAATTTAACAGATTCCTTTTAATACTCTTGTGGACGGTTCCACACTTTTCATTTTTTAGGGTCATTTGTCACTTTTCAAACTGTATCGATATTTTTTCTAAACTACTTTGCAATTGGTTTTGGTATTCTTATAACTTTCCTAAACGGAAAACAAGCTAAGATGACTGCTCAGATTGTCTCCTAAATACTGATTGTGCTGGGCCGCTGGTGTGGAAGGAACTTACAACATGAAATACAAATCAGTGTCAATTGGCACAGTGTGATATTGTTCAATTCTTTTTTTATTTAATCAGTTTGTGGAAGACATGGATCCTACCCTCCACTCCACCACTTTCGAATTGGAGTTGAAAAGGCTGAAGAGGAAGGTACTGACTTATTTTTGGTGGGAAAAACAGACCACTCTTATGACATCAGAACTGCGATATCAAAATTTGCGGCGCATATTACATTCGCACTACCCTATCAAATTAATTGTTTGGTAATTCACAACAGTCAAATAAATCATTTCAAAAACATACCGTCAGTTTACAATTATTCATCTCCGTAATAAATGGTATTTTCAGTGTTTAAGAAACGCATGTACATTATGAAAATCATGTAATTAAAATTACGCTTAAAATAGTGCACAGCGCTAAACATATCCACTGATGTTTGAAAACACAAGTAACACCCTCCATGGACTGCCAGAAGTAAGTAGTTTCTGCTTTCCAGCAGCATATAAGACAAGTTGATACGTGTGTGTTATTGTGAGAGGTGCCATTTGTCCTGTTAACTGATTGTCCGCAATTTTTATAGCACACCTATCATAATGATTCTACCCACATTTCCATGTAACAATCAAACAATTCACACAAGACAAACTTCAAGTTCTTTCGATGCTCAAAGAGCGTACGTTGTAGTTGCTATTTTGACCCTCAGAGAGGTTTACGATGGCTACCAATGGACTTGCCCACAGATGCGGGCAAGAGACGATTAACTTAACAGCCTCTCTTTGTACCTGCCAGTCACAAGAGCTATGCCGCATTTTCTCATCGGTCAATGACCGCATACATGTCTAACTTCTAACACACATGTGAAGCCAGCAGATGGGCATGTTCACGGAGTTCTAACTGCAATTCCACCCTGACATAGACTCCACTGGTTAAAAAGTCCACTGCACCTAAGCCGAGACTAGGAGGTTGTGGCCCATACACCTTAAACTTGTCACTATAAATGAGTAGTGTTGGTTTTGAATGCGTTATTTTAGAAGGCAGAAGACATCGGAGCATAGATCCGTTTTCACATCCTTAAATTATCGTCAGTTGCTGTGAAACTGCTGTACAACAGCATAGCATAGCTTATACATTTCTACGTATTCTATCATCGGGTGAAAAAAACTCTTCTTATCAGCCTAATACCTGCTATGTTCTGTTTTACAGGACTTGAATATTCAACTCATTCCTCGTTCCTGACAGGAAGCTAAGAGCATATTCCACCTCTGTCACAGGATGCCTTCTAACTGTCTAAGCCTCTTGAACGATCACAATCTAGAATATCCCGTAAGTATGTGAAATAGGAACACAGATTAGTTGTAAATATGTAGTTAATACTACATACTACTTTATAAATTTGGTAATATAGTAGATCTCATTACGACGAGCCTCTCTACCTGTGTAGGTGGGAGGTCGAGGAACCTGACTATAGCTCCAAATTAAGACACATACTGTACCTATGGCACTCCTACCTTCACTTCCGCCAGCCCAGTGTCACGCCATTGATTTCAAATTCATTGAATAAATGATTGCACAGTACTGTGTAACCACATACAGTATCCAGATGCAGTCCTCATGTATACTCTCTGTCTAAAGTGCTGTACCACCCTCATGAAACTGTGTCCAGGTACATTGCTTTTCTCTACGCTGCACTGTACCATATGTATGTAATGTAAACGTGAAGCTGATGATGGACAGTTCATCTCGCCTTCACTACCATAGACACACTGTGTGTGTGTTTGTGTGGGCGGCATGGTTCACATTTTCGGTATGCATACATGTCTCTGATTTTTAATATTTGCTTGTTCTGTTCCGAATTTCCAAGCAGCGTTCAGTTTATTGGTAGAAGGAGGAATCCAATTGACAAACACTTTCAGATGTGTCTGGTGACTTTAGGCTCTGCCTATGTGGTAAATTTTTCTACTTCATCACTGCCAGTCTGAGAAACCATGTCTCCTACGTACAGATGACAATGTGTTGTCAGTAGGAATATTAGGTATAAGAAGCAAGAAAGCGTCTAAAGACTCATGATCCAACAATATAAGTTAGAAATGGCTGACAATAAAAATCGCTGTTGTGATGGAGTAGCTGTGTGGAACACCGCTGTAATTGACAGTTCTTACAATTCTTTTTCCTGTACCTTACGTTTATTTTCTTAGAGTTTCAACGAACTAGCCACCTCCTCATCGGAAATGTACCTCCCTCGCAGTGACTGTGTCGCAGACTCTTCCCGCTCCTTCAGTAGCGTGATATGGAGTTCACTCCACTACAAAGAATATTATTTTTGTGGTCTGATTTGTAACTATGAAAATGGATTGTTCGAGTTTGATGCTGCTTAAATACCAGCGATACAGAAGTACATTTCAAAAACCGATATGGAATGTATATGGTGCAAAAGACTTCAGTTGTAGCCCTTTGTAGGCTATTGGTCGATACATTGTTCACCTTCAATAAGTGTGAAACAGCGTACTTGTTATATAGAAATCTGCGCCTTAACAACACGTTAAGTGCTTCTAAATGGATGGCTGAGCCTTAAGGTACTACTTTTCGTTATACGAGATTGTTAGAACGTTCTTATTAAAGTGGTGGCTGGCTACATGTCCACAGTACATGAGAGATTTGTCTTTGTTGTACATATATATATATATATATATATATATATATATATATATATATATATATATATATATATATACTTTTTATACAACCTAAATACAAACCGCAGGTAGTAACACAAATACAACTAAGGGAATGGTAGCGAAATTGGAGGGATGTTTGTTACGTTTTTGTAAAAGTGTTCATATATGACATATGTACGAGGGAGTACGCAATTTTTACGTTATACTTACATAACACGCGAGTAATTTACGTTATATGCAAACTGGATTTAGTGTCTGGCTAGCTAATTTTTAGCAAATGAACATAGGCGTAATGTATAATGACGTAGCCTCAGATTTCCTTTTTACAAGTGAACACAATGACGAATAAATATTGAATTCAAGAATTGGAAGAAATGTCAACACAAGATTTTAAATCTTTGATAGATGAAATAAACGATGATCAAGCTGCTGACTGTGAGTATGTTGGTGATTCAGCTGCCGGACATATGTTCCCAAATACTCAACCCAGTACTACCAGTGGAGATGATTTATTCCATTACTCTTGTAGTGATATCGTTCCTCCATTATCTCAAGAATTATGTGTATCCCTGTAAGTGAAAATGGAAATGATCGGTTGGCGTCAATGGCCGGGAGGTCCCTTACGGGGCAGGTCCGGCCGCCTTAGTGCAGGTCTTATTACAGTCGACACCCTATTGGGCGACCTGCTCGCCGGATGGGGAAGAAATGATGATGAAGACAACACAACAACCAGTCCCTGAGCGGAGAAAATCCACGACCCAGCCGGGAATCGAAACTGGCCCCTTAGGACGGCAGTCCGTCATGCTGGCCATTCAGCTATCCGGGCGGACATCGCTGTAAGTTATAAGGAGAAAGACGAAAATTAAGAATAGGATGAACGGGCTGATGCTAAAATAGGCCTAACGTGCAGAACAGTTTTTCAAAAACCTTTACTGATACTTCCCTACACAGTTCAGTAATTTTTTCGAAGGTTTCGGAAAAATGTTCATGTGAATTTGCAACTCCTAAGGCTGTCATGTACTTACACATAAACTCCAGTCTGATTTCTATGTAACACGCTTACGATGAAAATACAGGCCATCCAGAGAAGCAATGGCGTCAGATGTCTGTAACGTAGCTACCAGACGTTTTTCAGGGATATTTAACTAAAATAATGATCCATGTGCTGATCTCTCAGAACATTAACAAATGTTCTATTATAACTACAATCTTCCATGCCAGATACAGGCATGTAGATCCATGTAGCATGGAGAGCTGCATCAAACCAGTCTCAAGACTGAAGACCACAACAACAACAACAGCAGATTCAATTCTAGTTTGGAAATGTTATTTGCTTAGAAACAAAAAGTACTCTTTTCGTCAGCACTGCAACGGTATTAGATGCGTGTAATTTAATCTCAGAAGTTGTGTCAGGGCTATTTATACACAGTGCTGCTATGTGCTTAGCTCCCTTCCACCATTGACACATGATTCATTAAAATTAGAGACTTCAGTCCCATATACAGGCATATACACTCTATTCTAATTTCAAAATGAAATTTGTCTAAGAAAAAAATACGCACTAATGCTACAGTGCATTGGAATCAGAAGCGTGTATCATAGGTCTGAAATTACCCTTCAGGGCTATTTATGAACAGTGATGAGGTGTATGGTACTCACTTCTGTATTTCACAAATGATCCTTTAAACTTCATAGACAAAGTTCTATGTCAAAATTTGAAAAATAATGCCATTATTACTTTCCTTATTACCAATATACACATCTAATATTTTTTGAAATATTTTATGTTCACTTTCCTTAGGACTGAGAGGAATAATAGTTGGTTCAATTACAGACCACAGCCCATTTTACGTGGGGTTTTGATTACTGTGGATAGTATTCATTTAAAAAGCCACTTTTGTATGTCAGGAATACATGTAAAAAATAACATGACATTTTGAATGCAAAGATGATACAATAAATTAATTAATTTGCTGAATTACAGAAACAGAGCACATTACAAGAAAACGGACCTAAACAAAATGAAATATAACAAATTGCACTGGTAAACATTTTATTTAGAATGAAATGAGTGAAGATATGGAGGATTTTTTGTACTAAAATAATCTCACACACTGCTCGTAACCTCGTATGAAAAAAGTGCCTTTACATTCGTCACTTGCCATATTTAAACGTTTCTGACATTTTTCTATAAACTTTGCACTAGCAATAAAAACTTTGCGGATGTCTGTGTTCCATATTCTTCGTTCTAGTAAAACTTCCAGATATTCCATTGGCCAAGAATATTAGGTATAGCATTGGATTTCTGTTATAAGACAGTGCGCTTATCAACGTCTGAATTGACGGTTTTAGTGTCAAGGATTCCATGAAAACTGTAGACAGACACTAGTTAATCAAATTTATCGACAACTCACATGTAACTATTATAGTCAGCAATAGCCTTGAGTCACTTAAGACATTCTTTTTCACCTTTCCTTGAGTCACTTAAGACATTCTTTTTAACCCTTCTCGTTTTTCCTGGACACTTGACCCACCTCACTGGGTTCATGCATATACCTGCATTTCTCCATTTTGCTGTAGAAATATCACGTTCCACAGTAGTGTCATGCTCTTGTAATTTCAACTGCTGGTCAACCTTCGGTAACATTTTTGGAAAATATTTTCTATTTTGCAGCATTTTTCCACGATGAACCTCTTCTCTTCTTAATAATTTTGAAAGAGATTGCTATTTCCTAAAAGCCGTGTCAAAAAGATGCAATATCATGAAAATTGGAATGGGTTTCCTCTCCTAAGGACCCTTCCTACTTGAACAGAGATGTACCTCCACAAATTGACATACACAGCTTTAGGGTAGTCCTACCTCTTTAAGCCAATATGTACATAAATACAGGGAGATTGGCTTAGTCCTTTATCTAAGAACTGTTTTAGACGGGAAAGGACGCGCAAAGCATATACATTTTGTCATACACATATTCTCCATTTTTCGGCCAATTTTGGGAATCATTTAGATGCAAAATGTTTCATATCTTCAAAAACCTTCCTACATACCTAACTGAAAGTACAGTGTATACAGATTAATTGGACTCAGATGATCAATAACGTTTCTTGCCAGGAAATCGATGTCCCATTCCCCCCAATATCTGAAGGAATCTCTCTCTCTCTCTATTCGTTTAGTCGGTTCCGACTCTTCGCGACCCCATGAACCAAATCACGCCACTTTTTCCTGTCTTGCACTTTCTCCCGTAGACCTTCCAGGTTGGAACACATTGCTTCTGTGATGCCATCGATCCATCTCATCCTCTGACGTCCTCTTCTTCTAGTTCCTTCAATCTTCCCCAGCATTAATGTTTTTTCCAGCGAGGCATGCCTTCGCATTGTGTGTCCAAAGTAGGTCAGCTTTTGTTTTAAGATTAGACCTTCCAGGGAGAAATCTGGTTTAATTTGCTCCAATATTGATCTGTTGGTTCTCTTTGCAGTCCATGGAACTCTAAGAAGTTTCCTCCAACACCACAATTCGAAGGAGTCAATTCTTCGCCGTTCAGCCTTTCTAATGGTCCAGGTCTCACATCCACACATCACAACTGGAAAGACCATAGCCCTCACAATACGGATCTTTGTTGCTAGTGTTATATCTCTGGACCTTATAACCTTGTCAAGGTTTGACATCGCCTGTCTACCGAGCAACAGGCGTCTCCAGATTTCATGGCTGCAGTCACCGTCAGCAGAGATCTGGGAACCGAGATAACTGAATGTGGTCACTACCTCCATGGTTTCTCCTGCTATATCCCACGAATTGGTAGGTGTAATTGCCATAATTTTCGTTTTCTTCACATTCAGCATAAGACCAGCCTTTTCACTTTCGTCTTTCACCTTCAGTAAGAGTGTTCTCAATTCTTCTTCACTTTCTGCCAACAGGATCGTATCATCCGCGTACCTGAGGTTGTTTACAATTATTCCAGCTATTTTAATTCCTGTTTCTCCTTCATCTAGCCTCGCATTCCTCATGACATGTTCTGCATACAGATTGAATAAGTACGGTGACAGTATGCAGCCTTGCCGGACCCCTTTCTGAACCTTTATCCATTTCGTTGCTCCATACATAGTTCTCACCGTGGCTTCTTGGTCAAGGTATAAACTCCGTATCAGATGAATGAGGTGATCTGGGACACCCATGTTTTTCAGTACGTTCCATAATTTGTTGTGATCGACACAGTCAAAGGCTTTGGCGTAGTCAATAAAGCAGAGGTACACATCTTTCTGAAATTCTCTCGCTTTTTCCATAATCCACTGAATGTTAGCAATTTGATCTCTAGTTCCTCTTCCTTTCCTAAATCCAGCTTGTTCTTCTGGCAGCTCTCGAACTAGATATTGGCGAAGTCTATTTTGTAAGATTTTTAACATAACATTGCTAGCATGTGAAATAAGTGCGATTGTTCGGTAATCTGAGCATTCTTTAGAACTTTTCTTCTTTGGAATGGGGATGAATACTGATCTTTTCCAGTCTTCTGGCCACTGCTGCGTGATCCATATTTTTTGACATATTGAGTGCAGCACTTTCACTGCATCCTTTCCAGTGACTTTAAACAATTCTGCTGGTATTTCATCATGTCCACTTGTTTTGTTATCAGCCATATTTTCAAGGGCCCACTGGATTTCGCTCTCCAAAATATCTGGCTCTAGTTCTAAATTAACATTAACATCAGCAGTAGGAGCCCTGTCATGATGCAGTTCTTTCTTGTATAGGTCTTCTACATATTCTGCCCATCTTTCCTTAACATCCTCTGCTTCACTCAGATCTTTCCCGTTTCTATCTTTTATCATTCCAATTTTTGCCTGGAATTTTCCTTTAATTTCTCTAATTTTCTTATAAAGATCTCTTGTCTTCCCCATTACGTTACTATCTTCAACTTCCTTGCACTGTTCATTAAAGAATATATTTTTATCTCTTCTTGCTAATTTCTGAAAATCTTTATTTAATTCAAACATAGCTGATCTATCTCCCTTGATTTTTGCTTTCCTTCGTTCTTCTGCAACTTGCAGTGCCTCAACTGATAGCGATCTAGCCTTCTTACTGTTCCTTTTCTTGGGAATGTGTTTCTCTGCGGCCTCCTTGACAGTATTAGCTACTTCTGTCCACATCTCTTGCGAGCTTTTGTCCTCCAGCTGTAATACATTAAATCTGTTTTGTACCCCTACAGCATAGTCGGAGGGCATAGAGTTAAGGTCGTATCTGCAAGTTGGGATACTTTTTGCTACATTCTGAAGTTTCAGCCGAAATTTTGCAATCAGGAGCTCATGATCTGATCCGCAGTCAGCCCCAGGTCTTGTTGTAGCCGACTGAACCGCGCTCTTCCACCTTTGATTACAAAGTATGTAATCAATTTGGTTCCGGTGTTGGCCATCTGGTGAAGTTCAGGTATATAGGCGTCGTTTTGGTAGTTGAAACAGTGTATTAGTAATTATCAATGAATTTTCTTGGCAGAACTCTAGGAGTCTCTGTCCAGCTTCATTTGTTGTCCCAAGACCATAATTCCCTGTTATACCTTCTACAGCTTCATTTCCCACTTTTGCATTCCAATCTCCAACTATGAAGACGATATCCTTTTTTGGTGTTGACAGTAGTAATTCTTGTAAATCTCCATAGAACTGGTCAATAATTTCCTTTTCAGCATCGGTTGTTGGTGCATAAACTTGAATTACTGTGATGTTGAGGGGCTGACCTTGAAGTCTGATGGACATCATTCTATCATTTTTATATTTGCATCCCATCACAGCTTTTCTCACTTTATCACTAAGTATGAAGGCTACTCCATTACTTCTGTTGTTATCGTGCCCAGAATAATACACCATATGGCCATCCGAAGCGAATTCTCCCGTGCCAGTCCACCTCATTTCACTTATTCCCAATATGTCGATGTTAATTTTCTCCATTTCTCTTTTCACTATGTCTAGTTTTCCTTGATACATGGATCTTACATTCCATGTTCCTATGCAGTGCTTCTCTTTGCACCATCTTACTCTTCGTGAAGCTCCTCTCAACCTGGTTCCCCCCGGAGATCCGATCGGGGAACTTGAAACTCCGGAACATTTTGAGCTGAGCGAAGCCATGGGGTTTTCTTGGGATAGTTCAGTGGTGGTTTCCCGTTGCCTTCCACTGTCCTCCAACTCCTATCTGCTCACCGCCTCAGTTTCCCGCTGGGGTTGGTTACCCAACCTTCCGCTGAGTTGCTCGGCTTAACGGGGGCACCACGTGTAGGGAGGAAGTTGGAGAATTGAGGTGACAGAGGCTGTGAGAACTCTCTTGCTGAGTTCTTGTAATCGCGTATCACCCCCATTTTATGCCAGAGTCTCATGATGTCTGCAGAGACCCCCCAGGTCATTTCCTGGGCTCATCTGTAGGAATACAAACCACAATTCTAATCTCACTCCAGTGTAGCACATGCCACTTCCTCCAGACCTTGTGTGTTTACAGCACTTAGTTGCTTTAGAATTACTTGCTGTGATGACTCCCATACATTTAAATTTAGCGTATCAGTACCGATCATAATATGTCTTGGTGCACTAACACTGCCACTGTCGAAGACATGAATCCTGGCACATAACATAACCTACTTAGTCGTCGACTGCCCCTCGATGTATATGTCACTTTGACGCAAAGTTTCCCCCACTCTATCTGAAGCAGACCCACCTTCTTACCTCGCTGTACAATCACAGATTCTTCTATAGCTTTGACGTCAATGTCAGCTTCTATACCGACATTAACACACGTACACACATTTATGGATAAGTGATGTGTACTTTTGAATAGCAACATCAATAGGACAGGACGACACAACAAAGTCGTAATCTACCAGTCGTGTGAGGCGACAGTTTTTCATGTTAAGCCAACGATCTATGAAGCATAAGTATCATGTGGATGCCGTTAGTATCGTACAAGTGGGCTTGCTGCAATCGAATACATGAGGGGAAAAAATCTCTGAGAGAGAAGACATATTCCTCCCAGAAATTTAGGTGTGGATGACGGTATATATGGAAGTATAAAGGCAAATTTCTTCTTTACCAACGTGAGAGTTTGGGACAGGTGGGAAATCGACAACACTGGTGCGACGAACCCTTCACACGCAGTGTACATCCGCTAGCAGTCTATTTCTTTTACATGGGTATGTTCGTAGTAGATTGAGATGTCTGCGAAAAAAGCTGGATCATCTGCCTAGTAGTTGACCTGAACATTAATAGGACTAGAAATTCCGTACACTGTCGTTGGAAGGCTTAACAGCATAGCAGCAAGCACATGGAGAGGGATGAAGTAGAATGCATATATCAGGTTTGGATTCATTTGCTGGACTCTTGGGGAAATCAATGCAAGTACTAAGAGCTGGCAAGTTCGTGAGATAAAGCGGATAAATATGTGAAGCTCAAATTCATTTACACGGAATTATAAGTGGATTATGAAACATACACTAAAATGTAACGGTGTTGGCGGAGAGTGACTGCAAATTCCGTCGGTTTGTCATCTACAGACTGTTTTCCTACAATTCGGATCGAGGCGTAAGAGGTACTAAGATGGCTGCTGTCGCTGGAAGAAACACTGACATTAATTTGATCTCTTGCGTACTTGTTTGTTAATTGTCCCTTGATGTACAACAGTACGATAAGCGTGTAAGTACTTGATTTGCTACTAAGTAAATAACTATCACTATGCATATGTCTACTACAGTGGAGGAGTTAGACTCCTTTTTGAGGAAAAAGTATATCAGTAGTGATTGTTCAGACGCGCCACCGTCAACATATATACTTTTTCAAATTATATAAGTTGGAATAATTATTATGTTGTACGAGCCTTAGAAAGTTATATGCCACCGACGCATTATGCGATTGCCACAAATAATATGCCTTTGCAAGATATCGTCGAAACCTATCAGGTCACCATAGCAGAATTGCTCTCCTGACCCTCAATTTTTCAAATACAGGGGAAAGTGCGTTTTCGCGGCTAAAAACTTTATTTTTTCACTAAATTAAAGTTACGTTAATGTAAGGAGTGGCAGTACCCCTGTTTAGAGATAAGTAATGAAGACCATTACATTGAAAAGTGTTTCTTTATATTCATTTAATATGGAAAAGCTGAAAAAATGCGTTTTCGTCTCCCTAAAACATTAATTGCAAGTGAACTGTTAAAGGTAGAAAGAAATCATCTTACTAAATGAAAAGCTAAGAATATGTGAGCAAAAATTCAACTTAATTTGTGTATAAAATATTGAAACTGTGATTTTTGTATTTAAAGTAAATTGTCTTTTATGACTCCCTTACTAGGACATAATAGGAGACCACCATTTTGGATAGAGGATAGTGTGATCTTAGATCTGGTTGATACAAGGCTTGTGTCGCATTTCGGCTCGGGAGTCTCAGTGAGTGAGTCGTGGAATTCTTCGAGGTCTTCAGTTTTGGACTTGTGATTTTTCGCCTCGTTTCTTGGCCTCGATTTGGAGTATAGGTCATGTCGAGCAGCACTCGCGGCCTTGGAAATTTTCGGCTACACGCAACGTCGGTATGCCTACCTTTATAAAATTTACCGAGTTTACTTCAATTCTTAGTACAGCTTAGAGGCCGTCCAGACATGGAACATTTCCCGCGTCGTGGACTCGACTGTGTCTGTAGATAAGCTCAGACAGTGAGTCGAATTTGTGAAAATGTAGCCGAGTTTAGTTAGGTGAAAACTGAACATTTTCCAGGTGAGAAGAAGTTAAACTAGTTGCGTGTTTAATCGCTCTCGCGCACCTTGAAATTATTTCGTGGAGTTGGACATACCCACTCAACTAGAGCTGTGATTTATTGATAAGTGAGACGATGGGGTTTTGTGTGTCAGCTGTATCGTTTGTTTCGTAATTTAGTCCTTCCTATTGCTATCTATTCGGACCATTACCTGTGCATTCTCGATCACTGACGTGATAATCACACCTTTCATATTTAAATTTGAATTTTTTTGTTTGATACAAAAGCGGGTTGTGTAAAACGTAAATATAAGATGGAATATTCACGGAAATATTTCGTGTGTTTCAGCCAGCAACCTTACCCCATTTTGTGTAAATTCAGTTCTAATTTATTAATTATAAACGGTTGGTTTATGCGGGTAGCGTTTGTGCTGGCCCGCAAAGACCACAGGGAAGCCCGATTCACTGAAGTCCCGCCATACACTGGGGATGCCCTCTGCCTAGTGTGATGGGTGAGTCAGTTGCTTTACATTTTTCTTTAATAGTTTTGTGTACCAGATACAAGGGGATGGCTCATGTCTGAAATGCATACTTCCCAAACTGCACGAAGAGTGAACGAGACACAATCTGCAAACTTCAATTCTTTCTGTTGCGTTATCATAATCCGCATTATATATATAATTCCGCAACATTACACACTACCCAGTCGCATCTTGCAGTTATTCAGTATCCTGTTATGTTAAGAATATTTTAACAGGTGTCTGTAGAAGCGACTGTTTAACTTACATTTGTGTGTTGAGTTTTCTATGGGTTTCCGAGTTGTTAGATGCTATGTTGGGAACACAGTAATACTGAATTACTTACTCTCAAAAAGTCTGCTTGGACGGGGTGTTTGACTGCTTTCTGGAAATCGACTTGAGTGGTTAATTACGCTATTTCATGCTCGTAACATGCTTTTTTCATCCTTGAATTTCAGTATTCGTGTGTAAAGACGGAAATGAAATTCAAATTATTTGGAAGACAGCAAAAGCGCTCCATTCCCGAGGCAGGTTATACTTGTGACGTCAGTGGCCAACTCGCATCACCTACTGTCATAAAGATGTGTCACAGTGAGGCCTTCTTTTCCAATTTATGTTTCGGTTAATGGATTACAAATGGTTTGTAGTACACACTGTACAAACACATCAGTAAAACCTCTTCAAAAATAGTTTTTGTGTGTTTCAGATATTGAGCATACGCGTGAAAATAGGTAGCACTTTACTGCCAAAATGCCATCACGTCGATACCCAAGTTCCATTACTACATTACAAATGTCTTGCACTCTGATGTCAACATTAATTTATCACTGAGATACGCTGTCCCAGTGTCACAAAGAAGGATAGCGTCAGTCGACAAAATTAACCTCTACTAAAAGCGATGGCTATAGCCCTTTATTTGCGCATCGCTAGTAGGATTGCTTGGTGGAGTGGTTAACTGTCAAATACAAAAGGACGATTTTTATTAGTCACTGTTTCCAATCCACCCCGTAACAAAATTTAACTCATTAACAAGACAAATCGAATGTATTGTCATGCGAAAACCAAATCACATCTACTAAGTTTCACCGCACCGATTAGAAACACTGTGTTATTGTGTTTTCATTAGCTTTTAGAGGCACATACATTAACTGTAGCTTTTCAAAATGCATTGTCTTACATAAAGTGTAGTTAAGTCTGCTTCAGACACTGACGTTACTTTACACTCAAGCATCAAAGCACTTACTTTTGTGTTTCCTGCATGTTGTGATTGCTTTATATCTCTCAAACGAATCTCATCCCATCTCATATAAAACCTCATCGTCCCGCACCTCGTTGTACTGCGGGAGTATGGTAATATATTCAGTAGTAGCAATGTTTTCAAAAACCTAATCGATTGTTAGCAAAGTAGATGCAGTTATCCTCAGTTGTCCATTTCTCAGACTAAGATTAATGTAAAGCTATATACAATACGTCCCACCATCGAAACACCTGGCACAATGTGTTTTTGATAAAGCCATTTTCATATTTAGTGAAAAACCATCGAAAATTCATAACATTTGAAGAATTCTCTTGTCGTCGTCCCTCTGCTGAGTACCTTGCATGTGGGAAATCAACACTAAGTTTTGCCCATAATTATATTTTTTTGCTTTAGGTCGTATTTCATAACTGATAGTCGACAATCTAGGTATAAGAATCAGATGCTTTAAAACAGTTCCTTAGTTCTGAATGTGTTTAATGACGTTGCAGGTCGCAGGCAAAAGAATATGCCTCCTTGCCCATATCGGCACACTAAATGAGTGGAGCATTAATGCGTAAATTTTGGTAAGGTTTCAATTATCAGCATTCACAAAATTTCTTTCTATTTTCTCTAAAAAGATGTACATGCGTTTTCATTTACAGAATAGCGAAATTATCTTTAGAAAAAGCACATAAAAGCCAAACACATTTGAAACACACATACAGCTTCGTCTTACACCTAGCCTGTGACGTCACCAGGGTGTCAGCCACCAACAGAGCATTATCGATCACGTAACCAAATCTAGATGTTTAATGATTTTAATCCTTTAGTTAGATAAAAATAATTGATATTTTATAAGAATATTGACCGTAAGTGCCATTTGAATCTTATAATTACTCTGAATAGCAACAAACCGAAACCTATTTTTAACATTGGGAAATAGCCTATTCCTGTCTTGAACACAAATTACTTCGATCTAGATGTGATACGTATGGATACAGATTCCTTTACTAGACTAGGTGGGTACTTATTGATAGTGCTCCGTGGTCTAACATTAGGCTTAAGGCAAACACAAGAGCAACTTCCTCCATCCCAGATCAATACAAGCCACTGTATTTATGTGCATGCTTCGAAGGAAGCTGTGTATACTTGCAGAATATCTTTAGTTTAGCCTCGGTATATTTCATCTTCCACAAAGAACAAATTCACCATTTCTCACATAAATAGTCGAAAGTTTGCAAGTCAACCGATTCGTCTCGCATTAAAGTCTATTAAATGCATTTACAATAGCGTTGGTTTCACAACCACAAAATTCATGAACATGTCTTGCTTCTAGAAAGTCCAATTCATGAACAACTTGAAAGTCTAACCACATTTCTTCATTTGTCCTTAACAACCATCACAGTCACTGAAAGCACAGAATAACACATATACACTCCTTGTTCTTCTCTACACATTCGCATTCACTGAAACGCTATGGATCGTGCAACAGGTACTTGTCGGCCGCTGTTTGCCAGCACGTCCACCTTTTGCTCGTAACTTCGTTTAGCACACACAAACATGCAATTCTCAGTAGTTCGGTTTCCTCTCTTTCACACTTCTATTTAAAATATCCAGTGTTCGAGACGAAGGAAGGCCAAGTCATTCTAGAATTTACGCAGAAATTCACGAAGCACTACAGCAGGTGATGCAGTGTCATAATATATCAATCAAATGATGTCCAGCTTTTAAAAGAGGCTAGTATGAAATATTATGCAAGAAGTATATATATGGTAGAATATCGTATGTAACAACTCTTAGGACCAGTGTCATTCATAGAGTAAAGCAATTCTTAATCACTGGAATAGGATTAAACCTCCTCCCCCCCCCATTAACCATGGACCTTGCCGTGGTGGGGAGACTTGCGTGTCTCAGCGATACAGATAGCCGTACCGCAGGTGCAACCACAACGGAGGGGTATCTGTTGAGAGGCCAGACAAACGTGTGGTTCCTGAAGAGGGGCAGCAGCCTGTTCAGTAGTTGCAGGGGCAACAGTCTGGATGATTGACTGATCTGGCCTTGTAACACTAACCAAAACGGCCTTGCTGTGCAGGTACTGCGAACAGCTGAAAGCAAGGGGAAACTACAGCTGTAATTTTTCCTGAGGGCATGCAGCTTTACTGTATGGTTAAATGATGATGGCGTCCTCTTGGGTAAAATATTCCGGAGGTAAAATAGTCCCTCTACTCAGGAGGATCTCATTATCAGGAGAGGTATTAAAATCCATGGCGAAGAAATAAAAACTTTTAGGTTCGCCGATGACATTGTAATTCTGTCAGAGACAGCAAAGGACTTGGAAGAGCAGCTGAACGGAATGGACAGTGTCTTGAAAGGAGGTTATAAGATGAACATCAACAAAACCAAAACGAGGATAATGTAATGTAGTCGAATTAAGTCGGGTGATGCTGAGGGAATTAGATTAGGAAATGAGACACTTTAAGTAGTAAAGGAGTTTTGCTATTTGGGGAGCAAAATAACTGATGATGGTCGAAGTAGAGAGGATATAAAATGTAGACTGGCAATGGCAAGGAAAGCATTTCTGAGGAAGAGAAATTTGTTAACATCGAGTATAGATTTCAGTGTCAGGAAGTCGTTTCTGAAAGTATTTGTATAGAGCGTAGCCATGTATGGAAGTGGAACATTGACGATAAATAGTTTGGACAAGAAGAGAATAGAAGCTTGTGAAATGTGGTGCTACAGAAGAATGCTGAAGATTAGATGGGTAGATCACATAACTAATGAAGAAGTACTGAATAGGACTGGGGAGAAGAGAAGTTTGTGGCATAACTTGACTAGAAGAAGGGATCGGTTGGTAGGACATGTTCTGAGGCATCAAGGGATTACCAATTTAGTATTGGAGGGCAGCGTGGAGGGTAAAAATTGTAGAGGGAGACCAAGAGATGAATAGACCAAACAGATACAGAAGGATGTAGGTTGCAGTAGGTACTGGGAGATGAAGAAGCTTGCACAGGATAGAGTAGCATGGAGAGCTGCATCAAACCAGTTTCAGGACTGAAGACCACAACAACAACAACAGGATTAAACCTAAAATCCTTGAAATATTCAGGTAATATATGTACTTTTGATTCTCATGTTAGAGTTACATTGAAAATGAACAATTTAAGATGCACAGACAATGGCCTTTCAAGAGCTGTGTATGCCCAGACCATAAAACACTTTGTGAGGGATAATTTTATTCGGAGTATATAAATATACTATAATAATGGCGATCCCATTTTAGATGTTGTGTTTGCCTGAAATCTAGTATTAGTTAAAGTATTGAAGATTTATTGTGGAGTGTAAGGATTATACTGACGTGTTCAGAAAATTGTGTGATTTTTCATGATAATGATGATAGTGCTGTTCTATGCAAGATTTTAAAGTTATTAGAAACTGATGATAATCACTTGAAATGTTAATTTAATTCTGATATGATGTTAATGTTAGGGTAAAGGATAGAAATATGTGAAGTGCAGTGTACTGTATGTGTTGTATCATGTGGCACGTATTAACAGAGAAATACAAATTTTTAATCATCTGATTTATTGAGATATGATGATTGACAAAATGGTATTAAAGTGACAACTATGAAAGCATTTGTACTGTAAATATAATTGATAGACAAGTGTACTTATAACTTATAGTACAACAAAAATAGTAGTTCTTTTTGATAATGTATTAAATATGAAATTTAAAATGACGAAATGTTGACGGGGTCTGTACTGGATAACCGATTGCTGAAATGATTAAGATAGGGCTCATAGATAATTAGAGCTGCTGTTTCTGAAAACAAATTAAATATACGGTTCTTACTTAAGTCGATCTTAGCAGCTTTCATCAGTCCTGGTGGTGGTGGTGGTGGTTAGTATTTAACGTCCCGTCGACAACGAGGTCATTAGAGACGGAGCGCAAGCTCGGGTTAGGGAAGGATTGGGAAGGAAATCGGCCGTGCCCTTTCAAAGGAACCATCCCGGCATTTGCCTGAAACGAGTTAGGGAAATCACGGTTTCATCAGTCCTGTTTCATGGAAAGTCTTCCTTCAGTCTGTTGACAGTTTTCGCAAGTAAGTAGGCAAGCGATTACTTTTTGTACCTCAACCGATATGGGAATTTTGTGATCGAAAATCTGTTCCATAAATGGTTTGTTCTAATGGCATATAAAGCAAGTAATAGAGTATTTCCTCTTACGCTGAACCCACCGCCGCCTTTGTGTGGTAGACCAAACGACAGTGCAGGTGACGCCCCTTCGCAGACATTATGAAATACTATGCCATTCATTTACCAATGAACTATAAAATACATTAAATCGAGCAGGGAAGTGTGTTGTATGGAGGATAGTGTGGCTAGAAAGGCATTATTTTTTCTAGTTGGTGCTTCACTCTAATGACCAGCTGTAGAATCACATCAAGGAACGCATAATGTGTCTAGAGCTGAAATGTCGTATCAGGACCTACCAAGGGACATTTGTCACAGGTAAAGAAGCTAAAAAGCAAGAGCTGAAGACATAGAAGATAGTGAGTACATTCCTGTAAGGTACACGTGAGGAAAATGTAGGTTTAACTGTTCAATTAATTTTGCTGGAAACTGCATTTTGTGACACTCATGTACCTTTTTTTTGGGTATCTGTGATGTAATCCCTTATTATTTAGCCCATACATTTCTCAAAGTGCAACAAACAAACACAAAGGGCTTCATTTTCAAACATTTCTCATCTAAAATAAGTTGTCTGGAACCCTAAAATTCCTATGTTTATTCCTAGCAAAAGGTAATCAAATGTTATGAAATCTTCTTTCATTAAATACATTCAGAATTACTAGCGTATTATTATTTTTATGTGTGTAAACCTAACTCAGTTAATTTTGCTAGTGGTTGCTTTAAAAGCTACAGAGGAAAAGGATCATTAATTACAAGAGATGTATTAAAATTTATAATTTATAAAAAAATTTGAATTCACATAAAAATTCTGAAACTGAATTTGGGAATGTGTTATAATACTACTAACCATCACATAAAATTTTATTTGCTCATCTTTAATGTCTAAGGCACACTGTATGGCAGCAAGAGAGTATGCATTTCATGCAAATCCAGCATTAGGATAACTAGTCAACGAGACTGTTTGCTATCAACAGGAGATACGTGTTTGAATGACAGGCTACACAAAGTTTCATTTATCGTGACACATCAGTTACAAGAATGCTAGAGAATGAATTACTCCCTCCTAGGAGACGTCCCGCTAACACAGTCCAATATCTCCTCTACACTTGATAATGTTCTGAATTTGGTGAATAAGAGAGTCGTTGCGTTTCTCCATAAACACTGTATTGCTCACTTGTGATGAGGTTTCACAGAGGTACAATACAGTGGGGGCATAATGTTTGTTCCTTTCATCGACTGTTCGAAACAGTCTCAGGTATTTTCTACAGAATTAAGAGAGAGTAGTTTAGTGAAATGATCCAAGTGCGCTAAGGTATCTGAATATTTTTCAGATTTCTAAAGGAAGTACATTAGTCGAATGTCTGCACTTGTAGTGTCTGTAATGTTTGAAGAATTTTTCTTCGGACATGCATGCATATGTGAAGTAAGAGACACTACTGACGAAACATGAACTGTATTACCAAATTTCCTATACGATACCACCATATTTACGATATTTCCTAGAAAAAAAAGAGATTTTTGCCAGTCGGGGACGTGAAGTAGTCACCAACCACTTCTTTATTTTGTCTTATGAAAGCAGAGAAACTAGCTTCAGGCTCGTAGGGAAAGTGTGGATAGCGGTCTAAATCCAAAGCTCAGCCACGATGTCTCCCACTTCTTCACCTTCAACCGGTCTCTCAAGGACTTTGTTTTTCCTTCAACTATAAAATCTGTGACCTATTGTTAATAAAAGTCATTTCTGTGTATGAGTAGACATTTTCAACAGTCTGAATAACATAAATCACCACAACATGAACTTAAAAGTAAGCACACATAATTCGTGCGTCCATCTTATTCCATATGAGTAATCTCAAAATATCCAAGAGCAAATAAGAAATGGAGATTGCTTATTTGTATTGCTTTCACAACGACGCCACAATCGATTGAAATCAAACAGTGTTGGGAGAAATTCCTGTTCAACATCCCATGCCCTCTTCCCATCTGCAGTGTTGATTGGTAGCAAGTAGATAATCACATCTCATCTTAAGGTCCACATCAGAAATCGCCGTCACTGCCACAGTACTTCCCAAGTGTGAGTGTGGTTTACGTAGAAACTACACAAATGATTACTAAAGAGATGCTGCTAGCGAGGAGTAGGTACAAGTGCGCCAAAATTGGTTTGGAGATATTCCAATAGTTAAGAACAACCTGTCATCATCTCGTAATAAGTAGTAAATGCAAACGCTTTTAAAGCACTTGAGAGCTGAGTCTTCGTAGTCAGGAAGGAAGTATCCTCTGGCCATAAGAGGAACTCGTGGTGAGTCGAACAAAGTGGTGGGGTGAAGTTAGCAGACGAGGATTTTCTGTACCAGCCTACATATGTGAAAGTCTTATCCACACGCTAAATGGTGTTCATCAATGGGTGAGAGGTGGTGCTGTGGAAACAGGGGAGAATCTGTCAACAGAGTAGTGTTCAATCAGTGTCTCGTTGCGTATTTCCAGTTTACAACTTGGTACCACATTGCTTGTATTTGTGTAAGAGGAGGGGCCGTGGCATTGCAATACACACCTCAGACGATGGAGTTGCAAGGTTTTTACACTCAAGCAGATTACGACGGATGAATCTCAGCCATGAGCAACGAATGTCTCTCAGCTTAAGAGAGTGAGTGGTGGTAAAATCGGAGCGCACATATCTATATTTGAGTATGAATTCGAGATGTGCAAAAGAGTGGAACGATATGCGTGATCGAAATAGTTGGGTGGATGGGTGTGAGCGTTAGTTCCTGTAAAGGACATCCAGTAATTGAATTATGCTAATGGATTCAAAATTTGACCATTGTGCACAAATATAAGGCTGAAGCCATCGCTTATACATTAGTAATTCCCAGTCTGTCCTCACATGGAGTGATTGTGAAGGTGTCATACCAGACTTTAAATAAGAAATCAGTTTTAAGGAAATAGGCAAGCGCCATATGCAGTCTGCATGCTGTTACTGTCGGTAGTGGTAGGACCTCAGCCAAGTGCATCAACGTGGTCGTCATATGAAGATTAAGGAATTCTGCATGTACACTCCTGGAAATTGAAATAAGAACACCGTGAATTCATTGTCCCAGGAAGGGGAAACTTTATTGACACATTCCTGGGGTCAGATACATCACATGATCACACTGACAGAACCACAGGCACATAGACACAGGCAACAGAGCATGCACAATGTCGGCACTAGTACAGTGTATATCCACCTTTCGCAGCAATTCAGGCTGCTATTCTCCCATGGAGACGATCGTAGAGATGCTGGATGTAGTCCTGTGGAACGGCTTGCCATGCCATTTCCACCTGGCGCCTCAGTTGGACCAGCGTTCGTGCTGGACGTGCAGACCGCGTGAGACGACGCTTCATCCAGTCCCAAACATGCTCAATGGGGGACAGATCCGGAGATCTTGCTGGCCAGGGTAGTTGACTTACACCTTCTAGAGCACGTTGGGTGGCACGGGATACATGCGGACGTGCATTGTCCTGTTGGAACAGCATGTTCCCTTGCCGGTCTAGGAATGGTAGAACGATGGGTTCGATGACGGTTTGGATGTACCGTGCACTATTCAGTGTCCCCTCGACGATCACCAGTAGTGTACGGCCAGTGTAGGAGATCGCTCCCCACACCATGATGCCGGTTGTTGGCCCTTTGTGCCTCGGTCGTATGCAGTCCTGATTGTGGCGCTCACCTGCACGGCGCCAAACACGCATACGACCATCATTGGCACCAAGGCAGAAGCGACTCTCATCGCTGAAGACGACACGTCTCCATTCGTCCCTCCATTCACGCCTATCGCGACACCACTGGAGGCGGGCTGCACGATGTTGGGGCGTGAGCGGAAGACGGCCTAACGGTGTGCGGGACCGTAGCCCAGCTTCATGGAGACGGTTGCGAATGGTCCTCGCCGATACCCCAGGAGCAACAGTGTCCCTAATTTGCTGGGAGTGGCGGTGCGGTCCCCTACGGCACTGCGTAGGATCCTACGGTCTTGGCGTGCATCCGTGCGTCGCTGCGGTCCGGTCCCAGGTCGACGGGCACGTGCACCTTCCGCCGACCACTGGCGACAACATCGATGTACTGTGGAGACCTCACGCCCCACGTGTTGAGCAATTCGGCGGTACGTCCACCCGGCCTCCCGCATGCCCACTATACGCCCTCGCTCAAAGTCCGTCAACTGCACATACGGTTCACGTCCACGCTGTCGCGGCATGCTACCAGTGTTAAAGACTGCGATGGAGCTCCGTATGCCACGGCAAACTGTCTGACACTGACGGCGGCGGTGCACAAATGCTGCGCAGCTAGCGCCTTTCGACGGCCAACACCGCGGTTCCTGGTGTGTCCGCTGTGCCGTGCGTGTGATCATTGCTTGTACAGCCCTCTCGCAGTGTCCGGAGCAAGTATGGTGGGTCTGACACACCGGTGTCAATGTGTTCTTTTTTCCATTTCCAGGATTGTAGTAGTAGGTCCATACGTCAAAGTAGTTTCTGGCAAACGTCTGTGTGCACCGCCTGCAGTAATCATCTATAGTTCATGGCAGGTGTGGGAACACCATCCATGTAAAAGATGTCCAAATATCTGACCACATCCCCTTGTAGGAGGGGCATCACGCATCCCTTCTGGAGGCCTCTTCCAATATGCAAAGTCGCAGTCTTGGGTACAATTATGTTTCTTCTCTCCGTCAATCGATATTATTTGATCTATTGAAGCCTCAAGCATCACGTGATCGGTCAGCAGTAAAACGACATTAGCATTCTCTGCGCTGTGAAAGGCGTGGCCAGTGGGTTTAATCCCTGAGTGCTTGCATTGCAGCCCTCATTTAATCAGTTCCCATGCGATCGGTTGCAAAATCATGGACAGTGGTTTTTCTTGATGAAACGTATGACAGATTATCAAATACCAAGCGGTACATTCATGTACCAGTACATCGGACGATGGACCACATAAGAGGCGTGGAAGTTTGTCAAGGAAGACAGTTGAGAAACCCATTCGGAAATTCATTCTAGAGATGATGTGAGAAACTTGGGGTGCATTCTCTCCAAAGTGTGGTAGACATCAAATGAGATTGCGGCTCGAAGGCGACGGGATATGGGGAAGGATACTACATTGGCCAGTGACTGCTTGCATGTTGGTCTCCCTTTCCGCTGTCGTTTGCTGCACTGAAAGTATTTGTGACAAGACCCTCTTTATGTACGCTGCCAGATGCTGGGCAAAGATCTCACAGACCGAATTTATCATTGTAATCGGATGGTAGTCGTCGATAGTCCAACTTGCTGAAGCCTTGTATATAAAAATGAATAGTCCATTACCAGAGGCAGGTGAGACGTAAAATCTGGGGGCATAAGCTCTTGATAAATGAAGCTCCAACGTGGCATCGTTAGCGTGTGGAAAGGCCGATAGATTTCGAACTGTATACCGCCTGGCCTGGGCGACTTGTTACGATGACCCTTGTCTTTCGCGTCCTCAACGCCGTCTTGCGAAATCTCCGCTATAAGCGAGGATGCTGCTTTGCGTCGTGTGTGAACGACATGTGATTCCAAACGCCCTTGCAATCGTGATCCTGTATATTCTTTTCCTGTAAATGTTGTCGATAATGGTTTCAAAGGCATCCACCATGGCTGTCTGGGTCGTTAAGAATCGACCACGCGTCAAAATGAGGTCCGTGAAAAGCTGTCGTTGCGGCCGATAGCTAACGAACACGATGTAGTTCAGAAATGTGATTTCATCTCTCACTCTGATTTGACGATGTGACTATACAACGACCACTTCCAGTTTTCCCAATGTAAGAGACAATACTTTGGCTTCAATTCGGCTGCCTTCTCTTTCAGTCTGGTTGCTGTACTTGGAATGCCAGTTCATGAACCAGCGTGTAATAAAAGTCCGAGGTATGGCGTTGCTGTGCTGTGATATCCTTTCCAAATTGTATTAGCCCCCACCGGAACGCCAGTGGAAATTGTATTCATCATACCAACATCAAAAGAAATCGTGGAACATGTCATTCGCAGTCTACCAGTGTGGTGGGAATAAACTGAAGAAATTCTCCGGTCTGGAGACGTGCCGCATTTACCTCCTAAATCCAGTGACTGCAACATACCTGTTGTAGCTGGAGGGTGGCAGTACATGTAAAGGTGCTATGGTGTGAGAAGCCATGCAGTCATCGTTCTGCATCTGACGACCCTGGTTCTAGATCATAAGTGACGTGGGGGTGATCAAGACAACTGGTAAAGTTACGGATAAGATATTTGTACCAGGGTGGTGACACTGCACTTCCTCCCAAATATCAATAGGAAACTCGTCTCACACCAGTATCCAAAAGAAATCGCAAGACGAAAAATGTGGGTCCTGGTATCACAGTCAGAGATATAATGATCGTAACACTGAAGAAAGAGAGGAGTGACTCCCTCTGAGTAGACTGAGTAGCTCTGTGATTCCCATAATGAAATTTTCACCATGCAGCGTAGTGTGCGCTGTTATGTAACTTCCTGACAGATTAAAACTGTGTGCTGGAACGAGACGTGAACTCGGGACCTTTGCCATTTAGATCTGTAATCTCTCTCGGCATTTGTGGGTTTTTGATAAGTGTGAACGATAGTAATACATGCACCCAGTGCCATGATTGTCAGATCCCTGGCAATTTCAATACCATCATGCAAATGTATCGCCATACTGTTGCCAGTCTGATCATCCAGTATCATACATGTCTCAGAACCACAGAGGTCACGAAGGGATGCTGTGCACATTTCTTGCAATCAAACAAAGATAATATCCGACACATTAATCATCCCTCGTTGCTGATGGACCTCCACCGTTCTTCCAAGACTATTAAGATTGATTGTGGTGATAGGATAAACCTGACGTCGAACTGTGGAATCCAAGTTATTAATTAGGTCGCCAGTGTCTATTGAGCATCAAGTTATGTCGGTAACTGTGAGCACCCACATCACCTTGGCACCAACCGTTCTTAAAATACCAGCGCCACCAACGCATGTCATCATATATTTCCCACACCACTGAACACAGAGCAAGTCCGTATTCTACCGTCTCCTCAGGCCACCGGATGGGTGTCCTTATTCCAGCACATGCAGGTCACGAAACTTCTCAAGTGTCAATCTATGATCGCTCGATGCAAGTACATAGAAAACTTCTTGTTTCCCATTGTGTGTTCCCACACAGTAGCTGGCGGCAGCTATCTCTGTGAGAGCATTGTTCTCTCACCCTCAGAAGTCCTCTGGTGGGTGGATTTGAAGCTACCCTACACGACAGTTTACAGCACTTTGGCGATCAATTCATTCGGGAGAGTAAATCTGTATCAGATGAAGGCAGTCACCCACAATGCTCTATCACAAAGACCGCAGTTATTATACTCATCACGTGTTCACGGAGGTGGCGTCGACGTTGTGAATTCCACTACTCTTACAATGGGCGTATTATTTTCCCACAGCATCGAAGTATGCTGCGATGGGTCGTCAGGGAGTTTCAGATTCCATGCGGAAGTGGTAGCAGTTGTAAGGGCTGCAAAATAATCCAGAGGGAGCACTGTCAGCTGCTACGGCGGTTCCATAGCCACATTATTTCACATATGCTAGAAATTTTATAACATTCAAACTATGTAGAATTATAAAGTGTAATAACAGTCATATCGTGTACAAAAATAATGACTAGTTCTTATTCACATTTATAAAGCAAGTCGCTATTAGCCATTGTGTAATGAGCAGATAAATATAAGATTCATTATCATAAATAGACCTTTTGAGAATAATGTGTATCATAATTTAAAGTAATTGTTGACCAATAGAAAAGGAGAAAAGTGCTGAATATAGAGTCAACACAAGTAACTAAAGACCTGGAGACATGTGAGTGATATATGTTCTTATGAAGCTCTGGATAATTCTCTGTTTCTGATGTGCAGATACTTTTGTTTTCAGTAAAGTCATTAGATATATATTGGAGCTCCCAGGTAATGATGACCACTATTAAGATGTTTCAGTTAGATGTCATGTAAGTATCAGATGGCGTAACATGGATACTTGTGAGATGTTAGGATTATAAAGTAGGGTTTGGGACATACATAAACTTATAACAATCACAATATAACAGTGTTTTGTTCAATAAAATTATAATGCTTGGATTGGTGAACACTGTCTGTAATCTGATATTAGTTCTGCTGTGATATTAATGTTTAGATTATAAATAAATGGTCATGAAATAAGGAATGTTGTGTGTGTTGAATTATGTGACTTATATTTACTGAAAAAGCAAACGATTTCTTTGAGTACTGATAAAAAATGTATTAATACGGTAACTATGAATTTGTTTGTACAATGAAAATAATTAACATGTGCAATTACAACTTATAATGCAACAAAAACACTAAGTTTTGTTAACAGTGAATTAATGTTAATTAAGGCAAAATTAACTTATGGTAAAATTTTGTGGCTATCTAGACCTGATTATCAACTGCAGTAATGAAGAAACAATTAGTGAAGGACATTAGAGAAGGAATCCATGATGCGAATTTAGAGAAGTGTCACAGAGATCCTCCTTTCTCTTCACTAAGGAACATGCCCAGCATTACTGTGGACCTTGGATTCACAGGGCGACTAGTGCGCCTCAGCAGTACAGACAGAAACAACATAGGTTCAACCAGAATGAATGTAAATCTGTTCAGAGATCAAATAAATGGGTTGTTCCTAAAGAGATTATGCAGCCGGTTCAGTAGTTGAAAGAGAAACGATCTGGATGATTGGCTGGTCTGGCCTTCTAACTACGATCGAAATGGCCATGCTGGGCTGGTACCGTGAATGGCTAAATGCTAAGGGAAACTACAGCTGTAATTTTTCCTGATGCCTTGAAGCTCTACTGTAAGGTTAAACTATGATGGCATCGTATTGCTTAAAACATACCAGAGGTAAAATATCCCCAGTTCAGATGTCTGGGCAGAGACTACTTAGAAGGATGTCGTCATCAAAAGAAACAAAACTGTGGTTTTACAGATTTGAGTGTGCAGTGGTAGACCCACTAAATCAGTTAGGTTACCAAATTTAAAAAGGGAAATAGATAGACTGAAGCTGGGTATAGTGCTAATTAGTGAAATTCAGTGGCTGGAGAAGCATGACTTAGGGCAGGTGAATACAGAATTATGAATGGGGTAGTAGGTTTCAATGAATAAGAAAATAGTAGTATGGGTAAGCTACCATGAATAGCATAATTAACCGATTAACATTGCCAAGACAGACGCTAAGGCCGTACCTAACACAGTACCACATGTTCATATGGCAAATTGTTCAAAATGCTTCGGATGATTAAATTATGCTCTCTCTGAAATTCTACCAGGCGGCTACATCTTCGATTCCCCCCCCCCCCCCCCCTCCTCAGTCCTTATTCGCCTACTATTTTTCTTTACTGCAGTATACACCTGATGATTAATTTTATAAGAGTGTATGTGTCATATACGGGAATTTTAGAATTTTAAATAATTTTTGGTTGTTATCGATCGGATGAGAGCTGTGAGTTTTGAGCATGCAATGAGCTGTTGTTGTAAATCACATGATTTACTGTATCGCTCGAGACTTTTGGTTGTTATGTGGACTTAGTTTTTCTCATTGGTTAGAAAGCTTTTGATTTAACACTGTTCCATACGATGAGTGATTTATAATTTGAGGTCATTTAGCAACTCCTATTTGGCTCACAAATACCGCTTCCTTTTGCACTGGTATGCTCCTTAAGTGGTATGCTTTTACTTGTAGTTTGCCTAGTTATCTCACTTTCACCCTACTTCTAACCTGATCCATCATTGGACTACCTTCCGTGACATAGCTTTCTGTGTGTTAGTTCCTATTTGGACACGTTTCGTCATTGTATAAACAGATTAACATTTTATAATCATAACAACATACACAGTCTACTAAGATTTTCGGAAGACTCTTCTTGGTTTGTACAATTTTGGTGTAACTCGTTCGTTCCACTCTAGTATTTGCACCTGGATTATGGATGTTACAGGGACACCAACGCATACCTTTTAATTTTTTATTTGGCGTGCAATATTACGGCGATTAGAAATTTTATGAGTATTAGTCGCAAGTTCTCTACTTGCCGTTATTTACTTAATAATTTGTCAGCTATTTTGCTTTAACGCTGTCAGATTTTTTTAATACTGTGATAACTACGTGTGATGTATCACGAATATTGATCTTCAGCGATCGATATGCTGGTAATTGTGTATTCAATACGTAATATTGCTATATTTTAATTTGAATAAGGTTAGCATCACGTTTGCTGCTACACCACACGAGCATCTTTCGTCGAGGTCAAGCAGTTAAGTTAAGAATGTTTAAAGTATTTGTTAGCTGCTCCTAATAAGCTACTAAAAATGGAAAATATTGATGAGAATAATGTGAAAGTTAAAATCTAACCAGACTCTGACGATCAATTCTCAGAATCATATACTGAAATTAAAGACGATGTTTCCATCGAAGTAATATATCGGAAATTGGAGTGTGATTTCTCAAAAGTAGAATCTGAATTGAATTTCAATGGTACTGCAAAGTTAGAAACATTTTCCGTTGACGAGGTAATTGAAGTCGACTTCAAAAAGAAAAAGGTACAATAGATAAAGTTATCATTCCATGAAACTGAACTTTATGTCTGCCATTCGGCTTAAGCCATGGAGTAATAAAAACTCCTTCAACATTAGTGGAAATGGCAAGTGGCAATGTAGAAGCACCAAATTGGATGCAATTACTGTTTGCTTAATTTGAATTGCATCATAAAGAACTGAGGCATAGGGATAAAGAAGTTAATAGTATGATTGGATCTTGTAGTGAAGAATTAAAGTATTCTAATAAAGAACTGAATAGTAGGAGTGAGTCTAGTAATAAAGAAATGAAGAATGGTAATGAACCATTAAATGATGAAATGACTTCAAAACTGGGTCGTTTCAGTTATAAAATTAATGCTAACCACCATGATCTACAAGTCAAAGTGGGATCACAGTTTTACAAAGTATTTTCAAAAGCGAAGTTAGCGATGTTCGTAAAGATTTCTAAGGCGCAGATGAACTTCTGGAAGGGAGGTTGTCAAAAAGAATAGGAGACGAATCCAAACATTTCTCTAATCGATCTGAGGGAGGAATTATTAAAGTAAATGCTTGGCAGAAAGATATTAATATCGTAAAAACTAACTGTGTGAAATTCTGTGAAGAGGTTCATAAAAGATTCTCTGACAGGGTGGAAGGAAGTAGAACTAGGATTTAAAGCACTAAATACTAGTATTGCTAACATAGAAAGAAGAGTAATCTCGGATAGTTCCCGTAACACTACTGTTCAGTATGTTGGTTCAGTTTACACCGCTTCCATCGGTTATCGTCAACTTTTACGTTTTGTTCCAAAGAAACAAACTGATCGGTTAGAGTGCTGAAACAGTTTTGGGTATGGTTTGCTTAGCGCATGGTCCGAACGAGAGAAAATCTCTTTTGTATGAAGTCATTTGTCAGAAGATGCTTTGCGGTGAGCAGCAAACGTAATAATAAGATGCCAACCTCTTTTTGGATTTAAAACTACATATCTTAACGAGTACTGGTCACACAACGAACAAATCGATTTTTTAAGAGAATTTTGGAGTGATAAAATTCCTTTAGGTCGTGAGTCAGTAAAAGAGTTGCCTAGAAAGTAGTTTTCACAGCTGTCACATTCGACAGACAAGATGAAACTGGAAATGATTACCACGGGACTAGAAGGTAAGCTGCTTTGGTACTGGCAGAAGAGAGTGATTTCTGGAACTAGGGATAATGTGGATAGCTTCACTGAATTTTTGGAGCGAGCAGAAAGATCAGCTGCTGCTGAGGAGCAGACGCTAAATAATAACAGGTCTTCTAACAATCGCGCAAACAACTGACAGTAATAACGTGAACATTAGAAATATGAAGGTTCGAAAACAAGGTCTAATTATCGTAGTCAGGGCCGTTGTAGAGGAAGAGGGGGTAGACAGCCATCAAGCTTTCGGAACAATTATTATGACGAAAACAGAAATGTAAACAATGTGCACTTGAGACAAGCTGAAGAGCAGAATACTAACCTATCTGATTCTGTATCAAATGAATCCAACAGGCTACGTGTAGGAAACTAAATCCCATCTATGAGGAAACTGACGCTCACAGGCGGAAACCGTAACACAGCCACAAATAAAATACCAGACCACAGTCAGTGAACACACGCATACAGGAAACGGGCATGATGAAATAAGAACAACCAGTATCAGTGACGTATTAAACCATTCTCAAAATATAGTTAACAGCACCTTGGACACTTTAGAAAAATCTCTCAAGGAAGAGAAATTAAACACTACAGGTAATACAGAGGAAGAAAGTAGTGTGTTTGAATCTGATATAGTCAAATATGAGGTAAAGGCGTACATCTTCGACAATGATGGCATTCTGAGGGAAAAATTTGCGAGAGAGGAAGTAGATTCAATTTTGAAAGGCTCTGAAGAGGAGGAAATTGATGGATTAAAGGGGTAGCAATAATAATGAGATCTAGGACATTGTTAGCTGTATTGACTTGCCACAAACGGTAAAAGCCGACGACAGTGTTATAGATAACAATGATGCTCAGTGGTAGAGAATAGGTTAGGTGATATGCAGGAAACGAAAAGTAGAGGTAGTAGTCAAGTGCTTTGATTTACAATTGGTTGACAGATTGGAAAGGGCGGCTAAGAATGTAGAGAATGATGACGCCAAGAATCAGAGTGTGAATGTACTAGCAACTGAACAAAACTAATTCAGCTGAAAACATACTGAAAAGGATTTATTAGAAGATGTTTAAGAGAAATCTCTTCTCACTAAAATAACTCACTCTATTATGAAGCTAATATATTAAAAGTAATAGTGCGTTATCTTCTTGATAGTGGCAGTGAGGCAAGTCCTATCTCCGGAGCATTTTCTGAGCCTATTCCTGTAAGACTGTCATGAAAGCAAGTCGTTTGAGAATAGTAGGTGCTACTGGAAAAATTTATAGACCAATAAGGCACGAAGCTTTGATACCAATTGATATGGGTGTTGTGATAATAGATCATCTTTGTTTAATCGTGTTCGTCGTAAGTGTTGAGATATTAAAAGATACAGAATTCGTAACAAGATATTAGGGAAGGATTGATTTTGACCAGAACAACTTAGTTTTAGCCTTACATGATTCTCAGGCAGTAAAAGAGACTTTTTGTAGGCAGTAATGATGAAGCCTGGGAACTGTCTATTATGGTGATGAGGAATAAGGGATACCTGCGGGAGATACTGAATTCAGTGATAAAGTGCAAGATGCAAACGCAGAAGGGAGTTATTGTATATCCTACAAGAGACAGAGGTACAGCTAAAGTCAACAAATCGAATCTCTGATAAACAAAGATTAGAATTAGGTGAAGAATTAATCACTCATCACAATGTACTCTTGAATATACCTGGTGAAGTGAAAGCGTATGAATGCCTGGGAAGGTATTCTTCAAGAAACCTTATCAGACACATGTTTCAAGAAAGCAAGCGGTTAAGAAAGAAATTCAGTGTATATTGGCCTGGGGTGTCATAGAGCAAGCAGTTAGTGAAAATAATAATCCTGTAGTCGTTGCGCCTAAGCGTGACGGAAGTGATATATTAGCACTGGCGCTCGCTGGCTGAATGAAATTGTATTGAGAGCGTGTGACCGGTCCCAGAATGTGGACGAGCTAATACGACAGTTCAAAGCAGTTAGGCGTCTTACATCCATGGACATAACTTGTGGATCCTGGAACTTGCCCCTGGCGAGAGAATCACTCACATATACAGCCTTTTTGTATGGAGGACTGTGCTACCAATATAAATTAGTCCATTTTGATTAAATATTTCTGTGTGCCTTTGTAAGAGTAATGGCTAATGTATTGGTGCAGGAACTGTTACATCAGATAAGTATTTATGTAGATATACTATTGACTACTATCACATGGGAAGAACATTCGACGTATTACTAGAAGCTATAAATAAAAGGAGGTATAAGGTTGAAATTAGAAAAGACTGAATGTGTAACGGACAGAATAAAATTCCGGGACCATGAAATTAGCAGGGAAGGTATATTACCTGATCCCTCCAAATCATCAGTCATTGAAAAGTTTGAAGCAAACCGAAATAAAAAGCAGCTCAGGTCAATGTTCACTTTATCCTGATTCTACCTCCGTTTTTTAAAGATCAGTTGTTTAATGCACCTTGTTAACTCAACTTATTGAAGAAGAATACTCCAAGGGATTGGACTAAAGAGTGCACGCCAAATTTCGAAGAATTAAGACACTGTCTGATGGATAGTCCAATTTTTAGACCATCCAGATATTTCAAAATCTTTCGGCATGTCAGTTGATGCAAGTGGGAATGGGATTGCAGTAGAGGTGTTTCAGATGGAAAAAGAAGGCAACCATGAGGTTCATAAAACAGTCGCTTTTGTTAGACGTTCACTGCAACCTGCTGAGGGAATTAGAGGCACTGGTGAACGTGTTTGGTATGCAGAGGTACAGCATTATTTGTTAGTGCACAGGGTGATAATCAACTGTGATAACAAGGCACTTAAAATATTAAAAGCTTACAAGCTGAGACACCCAAGACTAACAAGGCAGGCTACATGCCCTCAGCAGTTCGACCCTGAAATGAAATACATCCAAGAAAAGAACATTCTGGTAGCAGATGGGCTGAGTTTTGCAGAGAATCAGAAATTCCTTTAGAAGGTAGGAATAAAGTAACAATGTAGGCCATAGATGAGCTAAAAGAGGAAAGTGCCTTGAAGAAAATCTTCAAAAGCTTAACATGGCAGCAGAATGCTGATGATTAGTTGAGATTAATCAAAAGCCATGTAGCAGTCCCTAATTATCCAAAAGTAGCACAATACTAGTGCTTAAATAAAGTAATTTTATTCCGAAAAAGAAAGATAGATTCTGCAGAATGGAAAACATGTTTTCTTTCACAATATGTGGATCTGCTGATATATTAAGTGCATCTACGACATGGCCGATATGGGACCAAGAAATGCATTGCTAAATTACTTGACAAAGTCTTTTTCGATAACATGCATCGCAGAGTAGCTAGACGGCTGGCATTTTATGTCATTTGTCTCAAGGTAGGTGCAGTAAATACACTCCTGGAAATGGAAAAAAGAACACATTGACACCGGTGTGTCAGACCCACCATACTTGCTCCGGACACTGCGAGAGGGCTGTACAAGCAATGATCACACGCACGGCACAGCGGACACACCAGGAACCGCGGTGTTGGCCGTCGAATGGCGCTACCTGCGCAGCATTTGTGCACCGCCGCCGTCAGTGTCAGCCAGTTTGCCGTGGCATACGGAGCTCCATCGCAGTCTTTAACACTGGTAGCATGCCGCGACAGCGTGGACGTGAACCGTATGTGCAGTTGACGGACTTTGAGCGAGGGCGTATAGTGGGCATGCGGGAGGCCGGGTGGACGTACCGCCGAATTGCTCAACACGTGGGGCGTGAGGTCTCCACAGTACATCGATGTTGTCGCCAGTGGTCGGCGGAAGGTGCACGTGCCCGTCGACCTGGGACCGGACCGCAGCGACGCACGTATGCACGCCAAGACCGTAGGATCCTACGCAGTGCCGTAGGGGACCGCACCGCCACTTCCCAGCAAATTAGGGACACTGTTGCTCCTGGGGTATCGGCGAGGACCATTCGCAACCGTCTCCATGAAGCTGGGCTACGGTCCCGCACACCGTTAGGCCGTCTTCCGCTCACGCCCCAACATCGTGCAGCCCGCCTCCAATGGTGTCGCGACAGGCGTGAATGGAGGGACGAATGGAGACGTGTCGTCTTCAGCGATGAGAGTCGCTTCTGCCTTGGTGCCAATGATGGTCGTATGGGTGTTTGGCGCCGTGCAGATGAGCGCCACAATCAGGACTGCATACGACCGAGGCACACAGGGCCAACACCCGGCATCATGGTGTGGGGAGCGATCTCCTACACTGGCCGTACACCACTGGTGATCGTCGAGGGGACACTGAATAGTGCATGGTACATCCAAACCGTCATCGAACCCATCGTTCTACCATTCCTAGACCGGCAAGGGAACTTGCTGTTCCAACAGGACAATGCACGTCCGCATGTATCCCGTGCCACCCAACGTGCTCTAGAAGGTGTAAGTCAACTACCCTGGCCAGCAAGATCTCCGGATCTGTCCCCCATTGAGCATGTTTGGGACTGGATGAAGCGTCGTCTCACGCGGTCTGCACGTCCAGCACGAACGCTGGTCCAACTGAGGCGCCAGGTGGAAATGGCATGGCAAGCCGTTCCACAGGACTACATCCAGCATCTCTACGATCGTCTCCATGGGAGAATAGCAGCCTGCATTGCTGCGAAAGGTGGATATACACTGTACTAGTGCCGACATTGTGCATGCTCTGTTGCCTGTGTCTATGTGCCTGTGGTTCTGTCAGTGTGATCATGTGATGTATCTGACCCCAGGAATGTGTCAATAAAGTTTCCCCTTCCTGGGACAATGAATTCACGGTGTTCTTATTTCAGTTTCCAGGAGTGTAATATAGTGCAGGGATATATGCACCTTTCAGAACCAAGTGAAGCCCTGGAATTGTGTGCAGCCGATCTATTTTGACCACTCCCAACATCTAAAGGAGGTTGTAAATATGTTTTTATGCACATGACGGTTTTATAGCAAATATGTCAGACTATATCTGATAAAGAGAACAAATGCCAAAACGCTGGTAGACAGGCTAGAAAAGGACTATTCTGTAAATACTGGCAAGGTAAAGAGTCTCTTATCAGAAAGTTGTCCTCAAATTTCATTTGAAAACTTGAAGGCACGTCTTGAAAAGGGGGTATTTCGATATATAAGGATCTCGGCGTATTAGTTGGGGTACTCTTCGTTAATATGGTGTTGACAGCTAGGGTACTGGCCAGTTGACGAATGTCAGTCGCTCTACAACAAATTACGTTCCATCTGTGACGGGCAGTGTAGCTTACAATGAACTGCCGAGTGCTTGAGAGAGCCAAGTCGGACCGAGCACGTGGGCCGGCGGGATGCTGTGACAGAGTCTTTGGCGCCTTGGGAAAACTCAGGCCGCATCTCACGGACCCAGGACGCGAACTCCACTATGTAGAATTACACTACAAAGATTGATGTAGATAGAAATAGTAAAGCTGCAGAGGAGTCGGTAGACTCCTTTTTAAGGAAACAGTATAACTGTAGTGACTGCTAAAGACGTGCGTTTGAAAAATTATTATGTTGTTCGAAATTTGGAGAACTATATGTCAGCAACGCATTATGCGATTACAACAAATAATATGAGTTAGCAAGGTCTCGTCGTAACGTATCAGGTCACCACAGCAGAATTGCGCTTCTGACACTCAGTTTTTTAACTACAGGCGAAAGTACGTTCGTGCGGATAAAATTTTTATTTTTTCACTAAATAAAAGTTACGTTAATGAAAGTAGCGGCAGTACTCCAGTTTAGAGATAAGTAATGAAGATTATAACATTGAAAGATACTTCTTTACATTCATTAAAATGGAAAAACTGAACAGATGCGTTATCGTCTTCCTAAAAACATGAATTACAAGTGTACTGTTAAATTTAGAAGGAAATCATGTTAATAAATTAAAAGCTAAGAAAATGTAAGTAAAAATTTAAATATAATATATGTATAAAATGATGAAACAGTGATTTTTGCATTTAAAATAAATTATGACAGCAATTTTGAATCGAGGATATTGTGATCTCAGGTCTGGTTGATACAAGACTTGTATCGAATTTCGGCTCGGGAGTCTCAGTGAGTTTTCTAAGTATTGAGTTCGGGACTTTTCGCAGAGCTTAGTGGTCTCGATTTCGAGTATTTTTCATATCGACCAACACTGTCAGCGTTGGAAATTTTCGGAGAGACGCAACATCAGTACGCTGAACTTGTAGATAATTACCGAGTTTACTTCAATTCTTAGTATAGCTTAGAGGCTGTTCAGACCGGGAACATATCCCGTGTCGTAGACTCGACTATTTCTGTGGATATGCTCAGACAGTGAGTCGAACTTCTGAAAATTTGGCTGAGATTCGTTAATATAAACTTGAACATTTTCCAGGTGAGAAGAAGATTGGTGTTTAATCGCTCTCGCCCACCTTGAAACTATTTCGTAGAGTTGGACATAGCTCATCAACTAGAGTTGTGATTTATTGATAAATGAGACAATGGAGATTTGTGTTTCAACCCTAACGTTTGTTTCGTAATGTCGTCCGTCATATGGCTATCTATTCGGGCCATTTACTGTGCATTCTCTCCCCCATGAACCATGGACCTTACCGTTGGTGGGGAGGCTTGCGTGCCTCAGTGATACAGATAGCCGTACCGTAGGTGCAGCCACAACGGAGGGGTATCTGTCGAGAGGCCAGACAAACGTGTGGTTCCTGAAGAAGGGCAGCAGCCTGTTCAGTAGTTGCAAGGGCAACAGTCTGGATGATTGACTGATCTGGCCTTGTAACACTAACCAAAACGGCCTTGCTGTGCTGGTACTGCGAACGGTTGAAAGCAAGGGGAAACTACAGTCGTAATTTTTCCCGAGGATATGCAGCTTTACTGTATGGTTAATGATGATGGCGTCCTCTTGGGTAAAATATTCCGGAGGTAAAATAGTCCCCCATTCGGATCTCCGGGCGGAGACTACTTAAGAGGACGCCGTTGTCAGGAGAAAGAAAACTGGCATTCTATGGATCGGAGCGTGGAATGTCAGATCCCTTAATCGGGCAGGTAGGTTAGAAAATTTAAAAGGGGAAATGGATAGGTTAAATTTAGATATAGTGGGAATTAGTGAAGTTCGGTGGCAGGAGGAACAAGACTTTTGGTCAGGCGAAAACAGGGTTACAAATACAAAGTAAAATAGGGGTAATGTAGGAGTAGGTTTAATAATGAATAAAAAAAAATAGGAATGCGAGTAAGCTACTACAAACAGCATAGTGAACGCATTATTGTGGCCAAGATAGTCACGAAGCCCACGCCTACTACAGTTGTACAAGTTTATATGCCAACTAGCTCTGCAGATGGCGAAGAAATTGATGAAATAAAAGAAATTATTCAGATAGTGAAGGGAGACGAAAATTTAAGTCATGGGTGACTGTAATTTGGTAGTAGGAAAAGGGAGAGAAGGAAACTTAGTAGGTGAATATGGATTGGGGGTAAGAAATGAAAGAGGAAGCCGCCTCGTAGAATTTTGCTCAGAGCACAACTTAATCATAACTAACACTTGGTTCAAGAATCATAAAAGAAGGTTGTATACATGGAAGAAGCCTGGAGATACTAAAACGTTTCAGATAGATTATATAATGGTAAGACAGTGGTTTAGGAACCAGGTTTTAAATTGTAATACATTTCCAGGGGCAGATGTGGACTCTGACCACAATCTATTGATTATCAACTGTAAAATAAAGCTGAAGAAACTGCAAAAAGGTGGGAATTTAAGGGGATGGGACCTGGATAAACTGACTAAACCAGAGGTTGTACGGAGTTTCAGGGAGAGCATAAGGGAACAATTGACAGGAATGGGGGAAAGAAATACAGTAGAAGAAGAATGGGTAGCTCCGAGGGATGAAGTAGTGAAGGCAGCAGAGTACCAAGTAGGTAAAAAGACGAGGGCTAGTAGAAATCCTTGGGTAACAGAAGAAATATTGAATCTGATTGATGGAAGGAGAAAATATAAAAATTCAGTAAATGAAGCAGGCAAAAAGGAATACAAACGTCTCAAAAATGAGATCGACAGGAAGTGCAAAATGGCTAAGCAGGGATGGCTAGAGGACAAATGTAAGAATGTAGAGGCTTATCTCACTAGGGGTAAGATAGATACTGCCTACAGGAAAATGAAAGAGACCTTTGGAGAAAAGAGAACCACTTGTATGAATATCAAGAGCTCAGATGGAAACTCAGTTCTAAGCAAAGATGGGAAAGCAGAAAGTTGGAAGGAATATATAGAGGATCTATACAAGGGCGATGTACTTGAGGACAATATTATGGAAATTGAAGAGGATGTAGATGAAGATGTAATGGAAGATATGACACATTACTGAAAGACCTGAGTCGAAACAAGGCCCCGGGAGTAGATAACATTCCATTAGAACTACTGACAGCCTTGGGGAGCCAGTCCTGACAAAACTCTACCATCTGGTGAAATACTCTCAGACTTCAAGAAGACTATAGTAATTCCAATCCCAAAGAAAGCAGGTGTTGACAGATGTGAAAACTACCGAACTATCAGTTTAACAAGTCACGGTTGCAAAATACTAATGCGAATTCTTTACAGACGAATGGAAGAACTAGTAGAAGCCGACCTTGGGGAAGATCAGATTGGATTCCGCAGAAATATTGGCCTTACCTTGGAAGCTAGATTAAGTAAAGGCAAACCTACGTTTGTAGCATTTGTAGACTTAGAGAAAACTTTTGACAATGTTGACTGGAATACTCTCTTTCAAATTCTGAAGGTGGCAGGGTAAAATACAGAGAGCGAAAGGCTATTTACAATTTGTACAGAAACCAAATGGCAGTTATAAGAGTTGAGGGGCATGAAAGGGAAGCAGTGGTTGGGAAGGGAGTCAGACAGGGTTGTAGCCTCTCCCCGATGTTATTCAGTCTGTACATTGAGCAAGCAGTGAAGGAAACAAAAGAAGAATTCGGAGTAGGTATTAAAATCCATGGAGAAGAAATAAAAACCTTGAGGTTCGCCGATGACTTTGTAATTCTGTCAGAGACAGCAAAGGACTTGGAGGAGCAGTTTAATGGAATGGATAGCGGCTTGAAAGGAGGATATAAGATGAACATCAACAAAAGCAAAACGAGGATAGTGGAATGTAGTCGATCTAAGTCGGGTGATGCTGAGGGAATTAGATTAGGAAATGAGACACTTAAAGTAGTAAAGGAGTTTTGCTATTTGGGGAGCAAAATAACTGATGATGGTCGAAGTAGAGAGGATATAAAATGTAGACTGGCAATGGCAAGGAAAGCGTTTCTGAAGAAGAGAAATTTGTTAACATCGAGTATAGATTTAAGTGTGAGGAAGTCATTTCTGAAAGTATTTGTATGGAGTGTAGCCATGTATGGAAGTGAAACATCGTCGATAAATAGTTCGGACAGGAAGAGAATAGAAGCTTTCGAAATGTGGTGCTGCAGAAGAGTGGTGAAGTTTAGATGGGTAGATCACATAACTAATGAGGAAGTATTGAATAGGATTGGGGAGAAGAGGAGCTTGTAGCACAACTTGACTAGAAGAAGGGATCGATTGGTAGGACATGTTCTGAGGCATCAGAGGATCACCAATTTAGCGTTGGAGGGCAGCGTGGGGGGTAAAAATCGTAGAGGGAGACCAAGAGATGAATACGCCAAGCAGATTCAGAAGGATGTAGGTTGCAGTAGGTACTGGGAGATGAAGAAGCTTGCACAGGATAGAGTAGCATGGAGAGCTGCATCAAACCAGTCTTAGGACTGAAGACCACAACAACAACAACAACAACAACTCCATCGCTGCCATGATAATTAAACCTTTGCTATCTAAATTTGAGTTCTTTTGTTTGATACAATAACGTTTTGTGTAAAAGGTAAATATAAATTTAAATATTTAGGGATATATTTCGTATGTTTTAGCCACGAACCTTACCTCATTTTATGTAAATTCAGATCTAATTTATTAATTACAAACCGTTGGTTTATGCGGGAAGCGTTTATGGTGGCCCGCAAAGACCACAGGGAAGACCGATTTACTGAAGTTTATCATACACTGAGGATGCCTTCTGCCTAGGCTGATGGGTGCTTGAGTTGCTGCACATATCTGGGAAACATATATTTCATTTATGGATATAATCATCACAACAGCTATTTCTCTACAATAAATCAACGTAGGTAGACAACTTTATGCACGGTCTAATATTTGTACCTCTCCTTCTTTGTACAAACAGTCATTCCGAAATTTTTTTAAAGCATGGTGTAACGAACTATGCAGAGAAATTTCAAAAGAGTTTCCTTGGATTTTATTATTGAACACAACCTACGTTCATCATGATGTTCACTTACATCCCTATCTTCATTGGTAGTCACACATCCTCAACACATACAATATGTTTGTACAAAACTAGTAGGGTACTTAATTATGGTGTTCCATGTGTCGTAATCATACAAGACAACCAAGTGTTGTAGAAATAATTTGCGTTGCCTCATAAAATCATTCGCTTTTGTTTACAGTGGCTTCACATAGAACGCCTGCGAACACACTTTCCTGCACACAGCTACGTGAAAGAGGTTGCCAGTTTCTCTACTCCCACACTTCACACACAAAGTCGAGCACAACATAATCAGACTAGTGGATCGATTTTGTAAACGAACTACTAATTTCATGTCGCATATATCACTATTGTCGATAACCTATAGCCATTTTCCTAAAAATTTATAAATGTCATTTTTCGTCAATTTCGGTTTTTTTGAGGTTGATTACCTCTTAGAGGATCGGTCTGCAGTTCTCCAGGGAGGTGACGCATTTACCATTGAGGAAATTCTGCAGTGAATGGAGCAGATGAGTGTCGGATACAATGATAACTCTTTAACCTATGAACACAGAGTGATACAAGGACATTGCTATGAAAAACTCCAAGTGTTTTTGCACACATATTTACAATAAAATTAAGAACATAATTTCCTAGCTAGTTAGAGAAAATGTGCCGAGAGATATAATGAGAGACATATCATGAAACGTCAAAGGCTGGCTTAGGTCTCAGTTTTTAACCATATAAGGAGAATCACCTCTCTTCCTCCACCCATTCTCTAGAAAACTACTGAAGAGCAGTTCGCAACTAGAGGAAACAAGGTGGCGAGAGTCCTCTGACTTTACCTCACCTCAGGGGTATGTGGCGGCCGAAGGAAAATCCCGAAGCCAATTCCTAGGCAGGATTCTGTGAGCAGTGAATTCGGTGGAGCTAGACCGAGAGAAGCATGGTGGTAGCCTTGGAGGGAATGGAAGAAGTAGCTACAGTAGTACCAACACAGTTACTAAAATCGTAGGCAGATATCTCTGGACTATGTGTGTCGTAGAGTGAGTGTGTCCTCAGATACTATTGGCCTTCTCATTTCCAGCAGGCGCAACAGTGCTAGCCCATCATCATCTCTGTACTAAGAATTGGCTTCTTCTAGGGTCAACTGGTTCAGAAGAAGCAGAGCAAGAACATAAACTATTTTTCGAATATGTTTATAAGTCGCAAACACTTGTAGCTGAGACGAGCCCAACCAACATCCTAGTCTTTACACTTGGTACTAAGGGATTTAACACTGTAGCGAAATCTAAACTCCCTTATAATAGGCCAACCAGCTAATTCCCTTCTCTCGAACCCTGTCGCCCGATCTCAGGTAATGCTCACGTTTCGGACGCGACACCTGGTCTAGTATTTACCTTAGATAAATGATAACTAACTGAAACCCTCAGCTGCCGACAGGTGTTGTTGATACACCTCAATGTGGACACTTGAAAATGAGTGCCCCGATCGGGACTCGAACCCGGGATCTCCTGCTTAGATGGCAGACGCTCTATCCATCTGAGCCACGAAGAACACAGATGAATAGCGCGACTGCAGGGACTTGTCCCTTGCACGCTTCCCGTGAGACTCACATTCCCAACTGTCCACAATTCTACATATGTAACGTACCTTATAGACATTTGCCCATCCACGCATTACTCGCGCACGCTTTGGCGATTCCCGTAAGAGTTTGGGCAACCTTTGCGCATTCGCACAGACGAAGGTCAATGGCTGGGTAGTCTTTAATTATATATATGAAGACAGTAACTATTCTCGAAAGAACAGAATACTGTTGATGACCGTGCAGCTTTTGCCTGGAATAAATGATAACTAACTGAAACTCTCAGCTGCCGACAGGTGTTGTTGATATACCTCGATGTGGACAGCTGAAAATGTGTGCCCCGACCGGGACTCGATCCCGGGATCTCCTGCTTACATGCCAGACGCTCTATACATCTGAGCCACCGAGGAATCGTCAAAGCGTGTGCGAGTAATGAGTGGACGGGCAAATGTCTATAAGGTACATTACATATGTAGAATTGTGGACAGTTGGGAATGTGAGTCTCATGGGAAGCGTGCAAGGGATAAGTCCCTGCAGTCGCGCTATTCATCTGTGTTCTTCGTGGCTCAGATGGATAGAGCGTCTGCCATGTAAGCAGGAGATCCGGGGTTCGAGTCCCGGTCGGGGCACACATTTTCAGCTGTCCACATCGAGGTATATCAACAACACCTGTCGGCAGCTGAGGGTTTCAGTTAGTTATCATTTATTCCAGGGAAAAGCTGCACGGTCATCAACAGTATTCTGTTCTTTGGAGAATAGTTACTGTCCTCATATATATATCTACCTTAAACCAAGGAGGAATGACATCAGAAGGAGTGCAGCGTCAAATGAAGCACTGCATATAAGGACGAGCACGTGGCTTCGGCAGATCGCTGTGTGACTGAGCCTGTAACCCCTTCCACCGTCCCAGCTGAACACAAGCCACTGTTTTCTTCGGCATGTCTGAGATGCTCATTGTTAAGTTTCCACTACTTGCAGAGTCCGATAACTAATAACTCAGGTTGTTTTAACACATATACAGATTTGTTGAAATTGATGTTAATCAACCCCTTCCACCGTCCCAGCTGAACACAATCCACTGTTTTCTTCGGCATGTCTGAGATGCTCATTGTTAAGTTTCCACTACTTGCAGAGTCCGATAACTAATAACTCAGGTTGTTTTAACACATATACAGATTTGTTGAAATTGATGTTAATCAACCTGCCACACCATCATGAAACAACAGTGTCTACAATTACACTACAATGGAAAAAAGGTACAGCTGATTTTTCTTATTTTCAAATCAAATTACAGTTCAAATGAGAATTTTTTACTGCTAGTCACTCATTCTACCATTGCTCTATAACAGTCCACCTTAACCAAGATATGATAACACCCAAGTGTAAGTATGGAGCAGAACGTTATTTTCAGTGAAAACGTCCTCAGCTGCCATGCCAGCTTCCTAATTTCCCTGGAGTAAGATTTGGCCTCGTACTCAACAGAATCATACTTCAAATAACTTACGGGGGGTTTACTGCCGGATGACGTCGTCGAACACCGCCGATATTTCGATAGTAGTACGCCCTGCCATTCTCAAGGCACAAATGCAAGGAAGGAAAAATGTACAAGCAAATTTAATACCTCGGTTCATAGAGGAGAAACAAGGAAGACACCACACACAGAACAAGTGTCAACACAACCAAAGATAATCAACATCAGAAATATCGATGGTTACTATTAATCAACAGGTGAGGTAGCAGTAATTCTGACCCTCTGTTTTGATGTTATTTAAACATTCGAATCGCGGGGAAAAGTGAAGATCTCACAGAATCATACTTCATTGTTTCTATGTTCCAGCATTCAAAGTGTGTCATGCATGGTTTCGACCTCATTGTTTGGCTGAATGATCTGTAGAGCACTTAAAGTATTTAAGCAGAACAGAACGTTGATTGCATCTAATGTGCAACAGTGAACTTACAGTTTCGCAAAACTTTTGCCGAAGAGTGTAAGTTTATCTCGAAGTCAAATCGTAACTGTTCTGACAGGGGAAATCACTAAACATTGCACAGTACTGCGCTATATATACACACTAGTGTTACTAAGTGTTATATTCCAGTATCCATCAGTCTGATGGATAATGGTAGTTCTCCTCCCTCATGTCTAAGGCTGGATATACGTAGTGCCTTTAAGGTTCCCATAATCATTTTATTGCCTTCATGATGAATCGATTGCATGCTGTTTATCCAGATGGTCATGCAAAACAAAGTACGATAAACCCATAACTCTCTCATGACCAAAATAATGCTATCAGCATCCATTATAATGTCAGTTTCAAATGGTTAGAACATTTAGACCACACGCCATATGCAAAATGCTAAAACTTGTGAAATGTCTGATACAAAATGAGTATGATCTATTGGCAACGCCAATGCATGGGTGGTTTAAATTTTACCCTTCCTAAATTTCTTGTGATGCAAGGAAATAATATAACACGATTTAATATTTTAGTACCTACGAAAAAGTTTGCACTGTGAGTAGCAAATAACGCCATGCTGAAGTTGTAAAGATCATTGTTTAAATACAAAAAAAAATCCATCTTTCACGGTGGACAACTGGCAGTTAGTTTCCAAACAAATTTTTACACATACTAAACCTATCTTGTAAATTATCTATTAATGTGGTCATGATGCGGAACTCAGCACCATATGAAATATTTACGATAAATTTCCAAAAACTTATGGTTACTTAAACTTCTGAATGTTATGTGAAACAGAACGGGGTACGGACAAGAGGAAGAGAAGGAGGAACTATGGCAGGGGTAGATGAGTCGAGAAGGAATGAGGAGTAAAAAACCATATTCGGTCAAGTCATGGCACTAATTTAAGTATTTGTACGTATGACGTCTCTCAGTGTTTCTTGACGATATGATGTTACAGTTATTCTTGTGCCATTTGGTAATAATGAGTTAATTTATAAATTATTCTTTATGATTCCTTTTCAATATGTTACTGGGATTGTCAATATGTAGCTGAGGTTTCTTTTGCATCACTTGTTTCCAGCATTTTACAGGTCTGATTGTGAAATTTAATAGCAATTATTAAGTTACTTTCATGTGCCATCTTTGATATGTTTTTGAATTAGGTATGGCTATGATCCTCTTTAGACTGATTATTTCATTTATGTACCGAAGGTTCTAAATAGTTTGTCGTTGTATATAGATCCTGATGATGAATTACCTTAATCTGAGTTATATGTAATGTTCTGAATAAATTTTTGAATGTGATACAGTGTGTTTTATATAACTCATGATCTTGGTACAGCCGTATGAGAATGTACAATAAATGTATTTCGGCGAATAAAGGGCTCTGAGTCTTAAAGGACTGTTTACCTCTTCACTGTTCCATGCCCAATTATTAGCTCACTATCCCATTTATTTATCCGACCTACATTTTTCTGCTATGTTTACACTCCTTCCACTACTGCAATCAGGCGTTTATCGTCTTAACATTGTTTCACACGCGCTAGAAATTTTATATTTCAGATTACATAGTTAAATCAGCTTGTAGTTCTTGTAACTGAACAGCCTTCTTTTCTCATTCACCTTATTTGAGGTTCAACTGACAATCAACTTGATTAATTTCAGTTCTGTTAATTATTTGGTTGATGTAATTGTTACGCTGTTACTGACAAAATTGCAAAATTCAAACTATGTTGAATTATAAACTGTAATAACCATCATGTAATATATAAAAAGCAGTAATTTGTTCTTATTCACAATACTGAGGCTGGTCAGTATTAGCTATTATGTAATGAACAGATAAATTTGGGGTACAATACCACAAGTAGAACATTTTGTGCATAATGTGATTAATAACCTAAAGTAATTGTTGACCAGAAGAAAAGGAGAAAAATTCTTAATATAGAGTCAACACAACTAACTGAAGACCTGTTGGCATGTGAGTGATGTACATTCTTATTATACTCTGTATAATTCACTCTTTACGATATGCAGATAATTTTGTCTTCAGTAAAGTCATTAGAAATATGTTGGTGTACTAAGGTAACAATGACCATTATTAAGATTTTGCAGTTAGATGAGATGTAAGTGTCACATGATGTAACAAGGATATTTGTGAGATGTCAGGATTATAAAGTAGTGGTTGGAACATACATAAACGTTTTTAAGGATCATAGGGTGACAGTGTTTTATTTAACAAAATTATAAAGTTCAGAAGTTTGGACAATTGTATGAAATGTGATACTAATTCTGCTGTGATATTGATGTTAATATTAGCAATAAAGTGTCATGAAACTTAGAGTGCTGTCAGTGCTGAATCATGTGACATATATTTGCTAGAAGTGCAAACGATTTCTTGAGGAAATGAGGGTATCTTTACCAAGAAAAAGTATATTAATATAGCAACTATGAATTTGTTTGTACAATGAAAAAGAATAGACATGTGTAGTTACAATTTATAGTGTAACGAATACATTAAGTTTATACATCAGTGAATTAGTGATATTTAACTAAAAATTAAATTATGATAAAACTTTGTTACCATCTTGACCTGATTACCAACTGCAGGAGTGAAGAAACAATTTGTGGAAGGACATAAGAGAAGGAAACAGGGATGCGAATTTAGTGAAGGGTAAGGAAGATCCTCCTTTCTCTTCTCTAAGAAAGATGCCCTGCATTAACTGTGGACCTTGGTTTCAAGGGCGACTAGTGCGCCTCAGCAATACAGATAGCCATAACATAAGTTCAACCACAGTGAAGGGAAATCTGTTTAGAGATCACATAAACAGGTTGTTCCTGAAAAGAGCCTGCAGCCTCCTCAGCAGTTGAAGGTGTTACAGCTGGATGATTGGCTGATCTGGCCTTGTCAATGTGATCGAAATGGCCATGCTGAGCTGGTACTGTGAATGGCTAAATGCAAGGGGAAACTACAGCTCTAATTTTCCTGAGGCCTTGCAGCTCTACAGTGAGGTTAAATGATGGCATCGTCTTGCTTAAAACATACCAGAGGTCAAATATCCCCCATCCAGATATCTGGGCAGGTATTACTCAGGAGGATGTGGCCATCAAAAGAAAAATAACTGGGATTCTACTGATTGGAGTGTGCAATGTTATACCACTAAATCTGTTAGGTTACAGACTTGAAAAAGGGAAATAGGTAGACTTGTAACACCATAATTAATACTATATATATATTGTACTGATTAATTCTGTTCAATGTCAAGTATGTATGTTTCATTATGTAATGTCTTCGAAATATTGTAATGAAGTGGAAAGTTGTTTAAAATGTTTTCTCTTTATTATTTGTATTCTTTGTAGTAATTTTAGGAAAATATATAAATATATAAATTTAATAAAATTATGTGGCTTTTGTGTACACATGTTATTGTATTTAAATATAAAGATTTTTTAAAAGATATTTGTTTACAACTGTGTACAAGCTGGTTCATACCTATTGACTTATATTGTATAAAATGAAAAGCAACAGTACTTCCCATTTGTAACGGAATTGAGTTGGCGAGTACCAAAATATGGTTGGCGATGTCTAAATGGCGGATGTGGCGCTCATTCTGGGTGCCAAGTGAGAGAGCAGAGTCGGTTGGGAGCTAGCTACTGAATAGTTTGGTCTGAGCAGCAATGGAGTGACCTGAGCAGGTATGAGGGTGAGCCTTCCAATACCTAGATGTAATATCAGAAGTCCTCAGATGTGTGTACAGCTATAAAATGAAGCTCTGTTAACGTAAAAGGCTCTTATGTTGGAAATGTCGTCGCCAAGAAGATAATAGAACCAATTACATCCAGAGGAGAGACCAGTAACCGTTATGCACTCACCACCGATATTGCGCAATCACTTCAGCAGTTATAAGAGGTCAGAATTTGGTCAAAGTATGAACCAGTATATCTAAGTGTTGTTTAATTTGCAATAATCAGGCAAATTGTGTGAAATTTGGGTCCGATCGTTGATTCCTCTCAAATACCTCACACTGCACAAAAATACGGACATCCGAGTATCTTGTGTGTTAAAATCTAACGAAAACAAACGGTTGAGTATTTGCACAATCATGAATGCTTTTATGAAAATTTCCATAATGTTTGATTTGTTTTAGTTCAAAGTATTTTTGCTTCAAAGATTAACTGCATTTATTTCTGTCAGTGAAAATTACTGGTTGTGCTAATGACAAAAGGAAGCACATTATTTTGAGGTTAGTTAGAGTAAAATGCATTCGAAGTCATACTTAAGAACCTGTATGAAAAATCACTGGCATCAAGTGTTTGAAAAGTTCTGCAAAGTGAGTTAAATTTGAATAAAAGAATAATACTAAAATTTGCACCTTACTAATTGTCTCAGAAAAAGTGTTTAGTCTGCTTTATAGTACTGAACTGTTCAAGTGTCCCCAATTTACAGTTGCTTAAAATGAATAAAACCACTTGAATAATGAACATATTAATAGCAGTTGAAGTAAATTTTGAGTTTTGTGTGCTTTATGTAGTAAAAATTGGAAAGACAGTTTCAGGGCCCTACCGAAGTCTTTGCCTATAAATTATAAAGTTACACTAGATGCTTTTATTCATAAAAATAGAAACAAGATTGATTCATAGTTTGTGTAAAAATCCTGTTGCCAGTGACCCATAATTATATTTGTACTATATGAAAATAACTACTGTTTTTCTTCCCCTTAGTTTTCCCACTGTCGAACTACACTGCTACACCACAATAAAATTTCCGTCCTTCTTAACCACATGAATAATTTATTGTATATGATCAAGAATTTGTCCATGCTCTTCGTGAGGTCGACATCATTCAAAAAATCTCAATGATCATAAAATTTGTGTATGGGGTAAGTAAGTCACAGATTTTGATCTGTGTGACTTTGACTGCAGTAGACACATAATGAGTAATTTTAATACAGTGTCTGTGTCATGTACGGGAATTTTATGGTTTTTAATGATTTTTGGGTGGTGCAGACCTGATGAGAGCTGTAAGCTTTAAGTATGCAATGTGCTCTTGTTGTAGGTCACATGAGTTACTTTATGCCTCGAGATATCTGGCAAATGCAATCTCATTCCATTATATTGGTTGTTTTGTGGACTTAGTTTCCCTCATCAATTAGAAAGCTTTGATTTAGTACTGATCCATACCATGATTGGTTTGTAATGTGAGGCCATTTAGCAACTGCTTTTATTCTCACAACTATAGCTTCCTCTTGCACAGGTATGTTCCTTAAGTGGCAGACTTTTGCTTTGTAGTTTGTTTAGGTGTCACACGTTCACCCTACATTTAATCTGATCCATCATTGCCCTACGTTTTCCAATATAGGCTTCTGTGTGTTTGTTCGTATTTGGACATGTTTCGTCATTCTATAAATAGGTTGCCATTTAGTAATCATAACAACACACACAGTCAGCTAAGAATTTCGGAAGACTCTCCTTGGTTTATGTAATGTACAGGGTTCCTCGTTCGTTCCATTCTTGTATTTGTACCTGGATTATTAATGTTACATGGATACCAACTCATATCTTTTCATCTTTTACTTGGCGTGCAATATAATGCCCTCTATGTATTTTAGGAGCATCTATCGCAATTTCTCTGCTTACCGTTATTTACTTGACAATTTGTCAGCTATTTTGTTTTGACACAGTTGTTTCTTTTATTTTGTGATAACTACATCTGATGTACCACTAGCATTAACCTTGATAGATATGCTCATTATTGTGTATTCCATACGTCATATTGCGAGGTTTGAATTTGAATGAGTTTGGATTTCCTTAGAATTTCAGTGAATGTCATCTATAAGAGTTATGGATATTTTCTGCAAGAAGGCTAGACACACTTCATTCGTGTCTGCTTCTGATTATGTGCATTTTCTATTTTATGGTTTTTTGCGATGTTTGGCATGTTATATTTTAGCTCAAAGATATAACAATAGTTTAGATGCTATCCAGAGTGTCTGCTTTGTTGCTCTTCGTTGTGTTTTGTATGCACAGGTGTTTTTCTTAAGACTGCGCTCTATATTTTGTAGGTTTTAAGAACTTTTATTCTTACACTTCCGTAACAGCATTGACAGGTATGGTATAACTTCATATACACTACATGTAGGTTAGTTTTTAGCGTGTGGGGGGTCTGGAGATGGCGTTAATGAGATGTCGAAAGTGGTCGTGTCAATAAAATAATGACTTCTGAAAATATATCGCTGTTTGGTGGTTTTTCTTTGGTAGAAAGTAAGCAAAGTGTCTCGTAAGAAGAATATAACTTATGTATCAAGGAAAGCCAAACAACAGTAATGTAGTGGAAGTAAATCAGTCGATGTGCAAGGAATTCAAATTGGAAACAACACTGTGAAAGTTGTAGATAAGTTTTGCTAATTGGCCAACAAAATATCTGATAATGGCCAAAGTGGAGAAGAGGATATAAAATTTAGGCTAGGACTGGTAACGAAACCGTTTCTGAATAAGAGATTTGCAAGCACAGAATATTGATTTTACTGTTAGGAAGCTTTACTGAAAGTATTTGAATGGAATCAAGCCATTATGGAACTGAAACCTGCATGATAAACAGTCCTGACAAGCAGAGAATGAAAATTTCAGAAATGTGGTGCTACAGAAGAACTCTAATGATTAGATGTGTAGCTCACATTACTGATGAGATGGTACAGGGTAGAACTAGGGAGAGAGAAATTAATGGGACAACCTGACTATTAGAAGTGATCGGTTAATAGTACACAATCTGAGTCATCATGGGAATTCCAATTTATAATTGGGGATAAGTGTAAGAGATAAATTTCGTAGATAGAGATCAAGAAAAGATTATAGTACGGATACAGTGAATGAAGTAACTTGCCGCAGTTATTCGGATTATTCGCAGATAAATAGGCGTACTAAGAACAGAGTAGCATCAAGAGCTGAGTCAAACGAGTCTTCGGACTGAAGAGCATGATAACAACAAGGGAGATCGGTATCCAGAATGATTTTCTGTCAAGAATGGATAGCAGGAGATGATGTACAGACAAAAATGAAGCATTGGTGATGGATTGTGACTCGTGCACGAGTAGGTCAGTTGGCGGAGTATTTGCTCATGAAACCAAAGATCTCAACTTGGAGCCCAGTTTGGCATACAGGTGAAATCTGGCATGGAGTCTGAAGATAAAGAATCATTCGAAATATAAAATTTTACTGTCCTGGTTTCATCTGGACAGTGAGATCAAACATTCGTTTCGTAATACTCTTAAACAGCTTTCCTCTGTCGCAACTTTGTTGCTTACTCTTAATATGAAAATAAATTAGAGATCAAAATTGTAATTTTATAGAGCTTACTTTCACGATGGGTATTGTTGCGCTTTCCTATTTCTTACAGTTGGATGGTACAGCAGTTATTTGGTAAGCATCAACGATCCTTAAATTGCAATAGTTTGGGATTTGTATTTGGTTACACATGCCATAGCAAGTCTACTCTCCACACAAATACCAGATACTGTCTATTGTGAAAGTCACGGAACAACTACAGTTATAATGTTCTGTGAAGTATCACACTTCAACATTCATTTACAGTGCAGAACTTGTAGATGAACACTAGTGCATTTTAAGATTTGGCGACATCCAAGGTTATGTGTATTGAACACACTAATTCATTTGCAAGCTGTTACCTTTAAATGCAGCAGGAATCATTTGTATGCATTGAATCGTAAACTGGAAGAGGGGCAGGAATGGTAAATGGAACTGACTTGCCGAGCATGTGTCAAGTGTCTGGTATCACTGCATTCACATCGATTGTAGAATAGATGTTCATCTGCTTCATAAACATTGATAACTCCAACTTTTTGTATGTTGCAAAGCTATAGGACTACAATTATCACCCTATTAACGTACTTAATGCTGATCACATTTGTACTATTACAGAAGAGTCAGTCAAAAAGTTATGTCTCCTGTTTTCTGTTTTAATTAGTTAGGGAAGATAATACATAGGTTACAAAGCTCAACATTAGGGATTAACGTAACATTTTTCAATATAATTTCTATCCATTTTCATTTACTTGTTCCCCAGATTGTTAAAACTGTTGTGAAGCAAGCATTGATGGAAGGACGTTTTCAGAGCGCCGTCATCTTAAAATTGAATCCCACGATGACCTTAGCGGTCAAAACATATGGAAGACTTATGCTCATCCAAAAGAGGAACATACTCCATAGCTTTAGTTGGGCGAACTCGCTGAAGATCTCCTAAATGTAACTGTGGGTGATGAAGTTTCGGTCTGTATTTATTGTGCATCCCTGCTCCAATAATCGAACATAATCACACACTTTGCATTCCAGATTACTGCAATCGTAACATCCCTACGATAGCATAACTTTGAAGTTTCTCTGCTTCAGTGAGTTTCTGTGATGCTATTTCATTTATTGCCTCTTTCATTGCGGTTAATAAAATGAAACCAACTTACGTCTATGAACATAATTTTTCCAGAAACTCCTCTCCCTGCTAACGAAAGAGCTGCATCAGTTGGAACGCAGTCCTTTTCCTTGCCTCTTTATTGTTGTCAGTTAAACTTCTTGGATTTCAAGCTGTACAAATATGTGAGTATCCCAGTTGAGTAATCGTCATCACACTGACTTTATTGAGTGAGTTGAAGCGAAACGAAACATCTGCAGTCTCCTGGCATTCACCTCCAGCGAGGAATGCATTATCTAACATTGGTGATATCCACTATTCCATGACCGTACACGTTTGTGAATTTCGGCGTTTCACCTTCATCATTTAAAAACTCTGTCGCAGAACGCTGCCTAGTACGAATATCGATGATGACCATTTTGCAAGCGACTACACCGTAGACATCTGCTGACGAAGGAAGTTACTATTGCAGTGGTTTGGAGAAAAGACATTGACTAATGGCGCAACAATAATTAGTTCACTTCCAAGACTGTATTTAAAGAGGACACAGTAGGTAGCAATCATTGTGGAATGCCCTTCTTTCATAATAAGAAACCAAACACTGACAATTTATTTCTCATTGGTTAATGATAAACAATTACACTTCTCTTATATAAAAAAACACAATATTCTTATAATCACATTTTGTGGTTCTGAGTATCCCCATGTTCAGTACACATGAAATATGAACAATAACGTACTGCCAGACCATTGTAAAATCTGTAATGTCGGCAGACGGTGATTTGCCTATGGTGAAACTGCACAGCATTTAACTTTACGCACACACCTTCTTCTACATTCCACAGGTAGAGCATAATATAAGATGACGGAAATGATGTGCCAGATAGTAGCGTTATACAGTACGATAACACATGTAAAGTACTAATTTAAACGGCTTTCTGATATTACTAAAAGAACCATCAGTAGCGGAAGGTGCCGTTTATTCAAGCTTTGTGATTTTACGTAGGTGTCTTGCTATATGCTCGAGCAGATGAAGGGTCTAACCATTCAACCTTTTGTGTAATGTGACCATGTTGGTCTCTGTCTACTTTCTGATGTGTTAAGTTTGGTTCATATGCTGTGCAATAGCTTGCCCACGAGCGAGGTGATTCTTTTAAAGAGACAGAACTGTAGGCAAGCGTTTCGGAGAATTTGACGGATACTAGCTGCCGATCTTAGGTCTGCCGTTTTCCAGTAATACTCAGGACCCGTCTTTCGGTTCCAACCAGAGGACTCGAAATATAGTGTATATGTTTGATCGGTGTGTTTTCGTGATTTATCCGGAATGCCAGGACTGTGCTGCATGCTCAACAGACCAGAGATCCCAGGCGACATAATTATGTGGTTGCTACTATGTGTCGCAGAAAATATTGTGTACAGTAGAGCACTTGCAGGTATTTCTTCTTACGGTAAATATTTGTATTTTGGAATTATTTATGTAGTCTGGGCGAAGTTAGTATGCAGACAAGAGGAATAAATATAGGGCAGCAACCGTCTATTTATACAATATGCGCTCCTACATTTCTCAAAAGAAGTATCGATCAGTGGATTGGCAAATCTCAACACACTGTCATACGGGTATGGGTCTGACTCAGAAAGTGGGAACTTCTTTGAGGCTATTGGAATTTCCATATGCCAGGAAGACAGTGCTCTTCATCTTTTGTAAAGTAGAGTAACTCCAAATACCGGTAAAATAATGGTCTAACACAGATAGGGGTGATACAGTAATGAACATAGTGCAAACAATTTTTTATTGGCTTTGCCAGTGAATTTGTTTGTATAAGGAATGATCAAAAAATTGCGTTTGAGGGCATTTCCATTTTAGTGTTTATGGAATGTAGCGGAACTTCAGTACAGATCTGTAAGCACTGACATGTAGGCAAGGGATTTGTATGGGATTAGAGTTTTTCCTAAGTGCACGCAATAAATGCAAAGAGAGAATTATGCGACGTTATTACCAAATGGATCCGAACAGAATGTGCTGTTATTCTTTTCTTAGCTGCCGAAGCCAACACTGGCAGACACTCTTCGGAGAATGAACAACACTTCTTCCGTCGTTCCCTAGCCCTAAGAAGTTCAAGCGTCAAACATTAGCAGTTTTTGATTACCGGTGTCCATTGGTTGATGATTTCACTGACCCTGGTGTTTTAACCAGTGGAGAACGGCAATGCGCAACACTGGAGACATTACGTCTCGTTACTAACGTGAAATATCCGGGAAAACTGCGGAAAGGATTACTGTTGCTTGATGATGACACTAACCTCAACATCGCAAATGTCGCATTATTTACATCAACCCAAGTGGGTGACACACGAACACCCACCACGTTTGATTATCACGGTTTCGGTCTCGCAAAAAAGACCTTGGAGGATGGACGGTTTCTGTCGGACGATGCCTTATTTTTCATATGACTTCTTTTGGAGCCATTTAACATGGAAATATTTTCTTCATTATACTATATTTCGTTCTAAGTCTATTTTCTTCCAAAGTAAGTGAGTGTGCCTTGTAGAGAGTGGACATAACTGATGCTTGTTTGTGTGTGGTGAGTTGGCATGAAGAATTGTCTGTTTTTTGTGTTGGTGACTTTAACAGCAATGAAATTTATGCTTTTCGTGTTCTCATGATAAATTATAATTTTCATATCTGTATGGAAAAAGTTTCGTTGTGTAAGGATCTCTTCAATCTCCTCTTTTGTGCCACTATGCAGTAGCAAGACCTTCTTTCTTCGGGTAAACTTTCCCATTAAAAGTGAGCTAATTATACAACAATATTACTTGCATAATGTCGGTAACTTCAGATATTTCGGAGTCAGATACCTTTAATGTTTCACTAAGTTTCGAGAAAGATAGTGAAATTGCTTTTTTTTTTCATTTTCATGATATACGTTTCTCCAAATGTGCTTACCATTATTGGAGTTGGTAGGTTCTCACTTTCAGCATTTAGATCTCCAGTAAAAAAAATTTAATATTTGTTTAGCCTGTTTAATATCACCTGTAATAGTCTGAAAAAGTCCTTGGAGCAGTCAATATTGCCTTGATGCTGGACTTTAGCAGCTATTATTCTTTGGGTTCCTCTTGTATCCTTAAGTCCTAGTAGAGCAATGCGTCCTTTTGTCTTATTTTTTCCAGGAATGTAGATGGCAACTCCCTTACTTGCTCTTTCCTCCTAATTTACTCCGATGTAGGCCAAAGTATAGCCGTCAACATATTTAATTCCAGATGTTTTCTTGTTTTCTCTGTAATTCTGTAAAATCTACTTCAGTTTCTTTCAAATGTTTAGCTATTTCGACTTCCTTAACATCAATTCCCTAACGTACAGAAAGGAAGCTTGCCAAGCTCCGTTGAACCATTGCCTGTAGCTCCTATTTCTCACCTATAGCGTATCCCACTAATCTGTCATGTGCCCTAAGCTAGTCTGAGTAGTGTCTCTGAATGGGCTACTGGTCCACCTATATTACAGGAATTTCCCATGTGTGATTCCAGCCCTGCTACACTGACACCTATACGCTGATTTAGAACGAAAAAACATTTATTTTTCTTTTTTGCATTGTGGATAGCAAACAATGCCATACTAAAATTGAAGTGACCATAATTAAAATCAAGGAATGTACGTGTAGTATATGTGAAGGTATACAACAGTTGACATTCTAGAAAATGAAGGCAAGTGACAAAAACATTCGTATCGTACAATATGCTGGGTGTTGCGTTAAGAAGAGTTACCAAATCAGGAGCATAAAGGAATAATGCTTGTCTTGCTTTTTTATAAAATGTATCCAAATCACTTAAAGATGAGAATCATTCTAGTTATTAGGAAAAATTATTCCCATTCAAATTAAAAACCCACAATACGACGTATTGAGTAGACAATAGTGTGAATACCTACTGATTACACTACCACTAGTGATATACCAGATGTAGTTATGACAATATCAAAAATCGCTGCCAGAGGCAAAAAACAATGACCGACAAATTACTACGTAAATGACGGTAAGCAAAGAACCTGAAGGTGATACTCATAAAATACCTAGGGGCATAATATTATATCTCAAGTAAAAAATGAATCGATGTGACCTGGTGTGTCTTAAACATCAATTAATGGGCATTGGAACAAACAAGCAACCCCAGACATCATACTATTATGTTGGTGATTTATTCGTCGTATTTAATGGGGGTAAAAACAAGTCGCTCATGCTACAAGAAACTTTTAACTCTTTATTTAGAGTTTAGTTTCACTACGGAGTTTCATGTTGCGGGCTCTCTTAACTTTTTTCATTTCAGGTAAGTAGGAATGACCAGTGTTAAGAAGCCGACAGCAGAAAGTGTCATTATTGCTGCGGATACTGATAACCTTCCATTGCAGAGGAAAGGGTATTTTCTTTCTGTGTTTCACAGATGAAAAATATTTGCACTTGACCAGCTGGCAACCGACAGTGAGATAGCCCCTATTCTACAAATAGAGATTGTAAATGGGTTTAGAGAAAGTGATATGAAGGAAATGGGAGAAGAATTTCTGAGAAAGACATATAAAGGACCAGAGTAAAGATCGAAGAAGCTAGATACGCTGCTACAACGTATCTTGGCCCATTCTCTCTGAAGATTAGAAATCAGTTTAAAAAGCATTACCTGGCGGTAGGTTTATATGCTATTAACACACTGGGGAAGCTCCTACGACATAATATAGAGCAGCCTGTTAATTAATTTTGCAATGGATGGACTATGAAATTACGTGTGTAGCTTGTGACAAGTTTTACATCACTCACGCTTGGAGTTAGTTCAGGACACGATTAGGGAACCGGTTATACTAACTGTGGTAGTGAACTAGGAGATCATTTACGTCAGTGCATCCATCAGCTTCCTAACTTCGAAAACAATATACAGATTCTTCATTATGAGAATAAAGATATTTATTTGGATACCTTAGAGGACTAGAAATTTTCATACGAAGAGGCGTTTCCATGACCGATTAATTAATAACCAGATCAGTAGAACGAGCGATTGCTTTTTCATAATTTTGGTAATGTCTTCAATTGACGTTGGAAATAGAAATTGTTCGCTCTTCGTGGTAACTGTTTATAAAACCAAATATTCATTTTCTTTGCCGATATTTTGAATATATTTTTATATGCTGTAATTTTCACATATATATTATTTGCTGCCACATCTTTCATGTTTTTATGTCTTTTCGCTTCACTTTTCTCATTGTTAGTGGTCTTGAACAGAATAAATGTTGCGCATTGTTGCGCCAGTCTGTTCCTTAATTAGTAGCCTTCTGCTTTGCAGTCTGCTTCGTTTTCGTACATTCATCGGCTATTAACCTGATCCATCCCTTCAGTACCTTTTGTGATAGAGCTTTCTATGTGTTAATTACTATTTGCATAGGTTTAATCGCTCATTACACGGGTCGCTGGTTTGTATTCACAAGTGAATAGTAATAACACATTCAAGTGAGAATTTCGGAGGATTCCTCATGGTTGATAAGGGTTTTAATTTTTATGATAGTAATTTTCCATAAGAACTAGGTTGATTCTCATCCTTAAGATTTAGGGATATGTTTTACGAAAAAGCTAGGCAAGCTTTGTTCGTTTGTACTACTTGGTTTGTACGTTTTCTAATTTATGTTTTTTGTAATGGCTTGGCATGATCTATTGCAAGTCTGTGATGATAATAGAGTAACTTTCGTTACTAAACAGTGTGGTCACTATCCTGTTTTGTTGTGTTTTGTGTGCATAAATATACTTCTTCACGCTAAATACAGCATTACGTAGGTTTTAAGCAGTTTAATTGCTACGCTTCCTTTTTGTGATGTCAACAGTTGTATACCTTGACTTATCTTAGACATAGGTTTTAAAGGCTTTTATTACTGCACTTCGTTTTTGTGATAACAGCAGTTGTATATCTTGACATTTTTTAGACGTGTACGCTTTGTTTTTAACAATAAGGGACCTGGAGATAGGGATAATGTGATACCGAAAATGTTCGTGTAAATAAAGTAAAAACTGGGATGTTCAGTATCCAGAACAAACTTCTGTGATGTTGGGGAAATAGGACATGCGGTGCAAGACAAAAAAAAAAAGTTATAAGGGTGGATTGTGACTCGTTCTCGAATGGCTTGGATGGTAGAGCACTGATATATGAAAACAATTGTCATATTTTCGAGTCCCAGTCTGGCACACAGTTTCACTCTGCCATGAGGTTTCGAGATCAGTTCCATTAGAAACTGACTGTCCTTGTTTCATCTGGACGGTGTGGTCATACGTTGATTATTCGATACTGTTAAGTAGCGTGAATTCGTCTCAATTGTGTAGGTTACTGTTAATATGAAAAAAATTAGGGGTCAGATTTATAATTTTATTGATCTCACTGACAAGAGTGATATTTTTGCGCTTCCTTGTGTTGTACTGATGCATATAACAACAAACATTCTTTAAGTCTCATCCATCCTTCCGTGTTATATGTTACGATTCGTATTCGGCTACACATGTGATACGAGTCCACTATCAAGACAAATACCGGATGCTACCTGTGATACGAAGTCCACTCTCCACACGGTTACAGATGCTGCCTCTTTTAACTGTCAAGATCAACCACATTAATCGTTTTTGGTAAGTATGTCACTTCAGCATACATTTAGAGTACAAAAACTGTTGGTGAACAACTGTGCTGATTAAGACTGGAGTGCGTCGATACAAATGTCTGACTGACAAAGTAGTAATCACAAATTCATTTGTTAACTATTAGTTTTAGAAGTTGACAGAATCATTTGCATGTATGAATGGGATCGTGGTTGTGGAGGGGGAGTTGGAGGAGTGTTAGATTCAACTGGTATACCAAACATTTATCAAGCGTCAGGTAGTAATGAATTCGTATAAAGTCTACAATAGATGTTCATGTGCAATGCACATATTGCTTCTTCAAACTTTTTGTGTGATGCAGAAAAATAGATCCGTATCAAAGAATGTTGGAAACCATAACATTCACTATTAAATTAAGATTTTTCGATATAATTTCCACCCATTTTCACAGTCTGCTTCCGCATTTTAACAAGTGCTATATTGAAACTTCCTGGCAGATTAAAACTGTGTGCCCGACCGAGACTCGAACTCGGGACCTTTGCCTTTCGCGGGCAAGTGCTCTACCAACTGAGCTACCGAAGCACGACTCACGTCCGGTACTCACAGCTTTACTTCCGCCAGTACCTCGTCTCCTACCTTCCAAACTTTACAGAAGCTCTTCTGCGAACCTGTGGCTAAGCCATGTCTCCGCAATATCCTTTCTTTCAGAAGTGCTAGTTCTGCTAGGTTCGCAGAAGAGCTTCTGTAAAGTTTGGAAGGTAGGAGACGAGGTACTGGCGGAAGTAAAGCTGTGAGTACCGGACGTGAGTCGTGCTTCGGTAGCTCAGTTGGTAGAGCACTTGCCCGCGAAAGGCAAAGGTCCCGAGTTCGAGTCTCGGTCGGGCACACAGTTTTAATCTGCCAGGAAGTTTCATATCAGCGCACACTCCGCTGCAGAGTGAAAATCTCATTCAAGTGCTATATTTCAATACAGTTAAAGTCTTGGTCCTCCTTCAGAAGCCATTGATGCAATTATATTCTCACAGTGTCCTCATCTTCAAAGTTAATGCTACGAAGAGGTTCTTTTAGCGGCACAAACTATTTAATGTCTCATCGTTATGCGGAAGGAAAACATCCAGCATATTTTTCGCTTTGCGAAATCGGTGAAGGTGTGCTTGAAGGTGCATGGGGATGATGACGTTTTGGTCTGAAATTATTGCGCATCCCTGCTCCAAAAATTGACCAAACTCACACACTCTTCATTCCAGTATACTGTAATCATAACATCTCAGCCGGTAGCACAATTCGAAACTTTTTCTCCATCACTAAGATTCTGTGATGCCATTTCATTCACTGCCTCTTTCATTGTGTCTTTCTTTAACGCTAACGGGCGTTTCACTTTCTGCACTCAAAGCTCACGATAGCACTTCATTAGTTTACTGAAGCATATGTCTAGCTATAATTCATTAGTCCACAGATATGAGCAACAGTATCACTACAACGCCTTTCTCTATAAACTGAAAGAATTCTCGTTGTATAACTTTTGGGTACGTTTTTACTGGGTGATTACGTACCATTTTGCTTCACATGTCTTAGCTATTGATATGCTGTACCACTGCGCTTATGTTAAATTTGTGCCTTAGTGAATTGTACTACGATCAGATATATCAGTTGTATACAGTGTCATAAAGATTCATATAGCTTAATACATAATCAAGTCGTTCCATAACTAAACAGGGTAGCAGCTTATGCATACAATACAGTGCATAACTAGGAATGTTTGCCTTTCAGCGAGATAATGCGACATGTACGTTCCTGTTGTGAGATCGTTGGTTGTTATTTTTATAAATTCCGAAATTACACGATGGATAATGAGATGAATAATTTTTAAAAAGTTCCATAGGGTTCTGGGAAACCGTTTTCAATTCTGTAATGTCGGTAAAAGTTCATTTATTTATATCATAACTGCACATCATATCACTCTCCTCACACACTCGTTCGTACACACCAAAATTCTTCACGAATTCATAACGTGAGACGATAAATAAATGATCCTTTCAGACAGTGCCAGACATTAGTGTTACACTTTATCTTGACCGTTGCAAAGTAGTAATTTAAAACGAATTTTTAAAATTACTGAAATAACCGTAAGTACCGGAAGCAACCTGTTCATTTAAGCTTTGTGATTTTATGAAGACGCATTACTATTTGCTTGAGCAAATGAAGAGTCGTACCATACAGTTAACTGTGTAATAATACCACATTGGTTCCTCTGTTCTTTATGGTGTGTTAAGTTTGGTCCGTATGCTTTGCACTAGTTCGGCCACACTCAAGCCGATTTCTGTGAAGAGCCACAACGGCAGGCAAGTTTTGCGGACATTTCCGACAGATAAGACCTGCCGATCTCAGGCCCTTCGTTTTCCACTAATGTCCTGGCCCCGTCGTTCGCGTCTGAACTCTCACATCTGTTCAGTGGCCGGGTACCGTCGTGGGTGCGTTGAATCGTCAGATTATCTTGATTTATCCTCCCTTCTTTATGGTGTGTTAAGTTTGGTCCGTATGCTTTGCACTAGTTCGGCCACACTCAAGCCGATTTCCTCAAGCCCTAGGAAAGCGCTGCACGTTCGGCGGCCAAGGAGATCGTGGGTGACGTATGTCTGTGACTGGTACTTTGCCTCACAGAAAGTAATGTATATAGTTCACCACATTTAGGCATTTGTTTCTTGGGTTCAAGTTTTGGATTTTGGAACTTCGTTTTATCGTCGAGAGGAAGTTCGTACTGACGACACTAGAAAGAAATTTAGGGTAGTCGTCGGCAGTTTATACGCTATGCTCTCGTATATTTCTCATAAGAAATGTCGGTCAACTGATTGCCGAAACTGAACACGTTGACATATAGGTCGGATTCAAAATCGTGGTAAATCGTCTGACAGCCCTGAAACATCGATATGCCTGGATCACGACGCTCTTGAGCCTTGGAAAAGTCCAGGAACACCAAACACCGATAAAACAACAGTTGTAAAAGACTTAGGCGTGACACAATAGTGATCATAGTAAAAGAAAGATTCTGTTAACACTCCCAAGGGTTGGCTTATGTACGAATAAGCAGTGATCAGAAAAGTCCGTCTGAGAGCGTTTCCATTTGATCATATATAGAATGTAGCGGGGCATCAATGCGGGTATACAAGCACTAACAACAGGTACGAGATTTATGTGCCGTTCGTGTCTTTCGGACGTACTTGGCGGTAAATTCAAAGATGTGCGTCATTTCGACGTTATTACCAAACGCATCGAAACAGAGCCAATGTGCTGTTATTCTTTCCTTGGATGCCAAAGGGCGAACACTAGTAAACATCCTTCGGAGAACGAACAACATTTCACACATCGTCCCCACCTTCCAGGAAGTTCAAGTGTCAGTCATTAGCTGCTCTTTGATTTCTGGGCTCATTGCTTGATAATTTAACTGAACGTAGTGTCTTCATCAATGGAGAAACGTGTTGCGCAACAATGGGCAAATTAAGACTTACTATGAAGCAGAATGGTCCGAGAAAACAGCAGCAATGGGTGCTGTTGCATAATAATAACCCGAATCCGAGTATCGCAAATTACGTATCGCAGAATTTCGTCAGCTCAAGTGAAGAAATACGAGCACCCTCCCCATGCGATTATCACGCTTTCGGTCCCTTTAGAAAGGCGTTCAAGGGTCAACGATTTATGTCGGACTAGGATGTGAAGTAGGTAGTTACAGACTTCTTCACGCATCAGTACAGGCTATTTACCAAACGGGTATCTTCATGTCGGTGTGGTAATTATCTCAGAGCTCACATCGATTTCGACTCATTGGTAAACCGATTCTATACTGTATGGTTTTCTAAAGAAAATTTTTGATCCCTTCTTATTCAATTCTAACGTCATTTTTCGCTTCTTTCTGAGCCCCTTTATGGAAATGGTTTCATATTTTGTTCGTTAGTTTTCTACGCACTTTGGCCCACAGTTCGAATACCATCTAGAACGATTCAGCTATTTCTTCGTACACTCTGCTGTTTACTGTCTTGTCCATGTAACGTCCATAGATTAATTTTCACTAAGAAGGTCTTTCAACCCACAGTTGTTTGTATTTTACGATGCAGCTATCGCAGCCATTGTTTCACTCTTCCACCATACCCATGGCAACTAATAGTTTCTGTCACCTAAAAACCATAAGAGACCCCACGGATTTTCTGATAGAGACTCATCGTAAAAATCCACTCTTGGGGGGACCGCCAGTTTTCAGAACTGCAGGTTGGCAACAGGTCTTTCCAGAATACATGGGATATTCCGAGCCCATCGTTAAAACACAATCTTCTGTGGCCAATTAATGGCAGATTTTTCTAAGTTTTTCGTTAAAAAGGCAATCTTGTGTGCTTACAAACATAGTTATATTTAAAAAAAACGATGAGCAATTGTTTGCTACATTGGGAGTGGGTAAGTCACGCTATATTTTTGTGTATTTGTGTGCATAAACTACATGTTCCCTCACTAGCGACTGACCATGCCAATATTTTAATGTAGTGCCACATATCGTGGTAAATTTGTTTTCTTACAAATTAAGTTAGTGTGATCTGTCGAGTGTGCCCCAATTGCTCCATTTTTGTGAGGCCTGAATTTGTGTTACGTGTCACCAGTTTTCATCTTACGTTGTAGATTGTAATAGCAATGAAATTCTCGCTACTGTCTTTTTCCATGCTACATAATGAGTATCATACCATCGTGGAAAATATTTTATTGTGTAAGTAGCGCTCGAGTATCCTCTTTTGTCTCATCATGTACAAGAAATTTATCTTCAAAATACCACACGTACTATGCTGTCTTTTATTTAGCCTATTAAGATAGTTAAAAATCACTTGCAAATGTCGGTAACCTCTGATATTTCTGAGGCAAAAACATTTTTATATTTCACTAAATTTTATAAGAAGATAGCACAGTCGCTGAGTTTATTTCCGTTTTTAATACACACGTTTATCCAGATGTGGCTGCTATTATTGGGGTTGGTATATTTCCAATTCTACCATTTAGATCTCCCATATAGACCATCCAGTAACTTCCTGGCAGATTAAAAGTGTGTGTCGGACCGAGACTCCAACTCGGGACCTTTGCCTTTTGCGGGCAAGTGCTCTACCAACTGAGCTACCCAAGCACGACTCACGCCCCGTCCTCACAGCTTCATTTCTGCCAGTACCTCGTCTCCTACCTTCCATACTTAACAGAAGCTCTTCTGCGAATATCCTTTCTTTCAGTAGTGCTAGTTCTGCAAGGTCGCAGAAGAGCTTCTGTTAAGTTTGGAAGGTAGGAGACAAGGTACTGGCAGAAGTGAAGCTGTGAGGACGGTGCGTGAGCCGTGCTTGGGTAGCTCAGTTGGTAGAGCACTTGCCCGCGAAAGGCAAAGATCCCGAGTTCGAGTCTCGGTCCGGCACACAGTTTTAATCTGCCAGGAAGTTTCATATCAGCGCACACTCCGCTGCAGAGTGAAAATCTCATTCTGAAGACCATCTAGTGTTTATTCAAGCTCTTAAACATCACTTGTAATTTTCTGTGAAAGGCTCTGGAGGAGTCAATGTTTCTTTCTTGTGGAGCGCTAGTTTCTTCTGTTATTTGGATTTCACTTATACCTTTAATTCCTAGTACTACAATGCATTCATTTGCAATTCATAGTCAAGCATTTAATTTTAATATTTTCTAGGATTGTAGATGGCAAAATTTTTACTTGCGCTTTTGTTCTTATTTTACCCCGCTGTACATCAAAGTACAGTTTTCTACATATTCTTTTCCAGATGTTTTCTTCTTTGCTCCTGTACGCGATGAAAAATTTATTTTACATCCTTTCTAATGTTTCAGCCATCTCTTCTTACGCTTATTGTTTGCTGCCTTGTCCATGAAACTTTCATACATCTGATTTTCACAAAGAAGTGTTTTAACTTGCAATTGTTTAGGTTTTATGATGAAGTCGTTGGTTCATTCGTTCTTAATAATTATAACAACTAAAAATTTCTGTCACTTATAAACCATGACAGACCACTCGGACTTCCTGAATGTGGCCCATCGTAAAAAACCTTGAGTGTCGTGTCCACATTAACATATATTTGAATCCGAGAGGTTTTTAGAATTGATAGGAAATTCCGTGGCCCATAGCAAAATGCACTTTCCTGAGGCCAGTTAAGGATAGCTTTTCCACAGTTTTTGGTAAGAACCTAAGCTTGTATGGTCGGTAACTGCTGAGTGAGTAGCCAGTAAACTGAAGAATGATATTTTATAAACCCCAGTGTTGAATTTTAGGCAATCAGTCTTTATTCTGTGTAATAATAGGTACCGTAACTCATTGGCAGTGGAGCAATAAATAGTTATTTCTTTGAAAATAGGTCCGCAGTTATTAGTAATTTCAGGCTTAGATTTCTGTTACCTGATTTTGTGTATGATTTTTCTTTATTTTTATTTTATTTGATTTTTTTGAAGCCATTCGACATAGTAAAACTTTCTTTATTATGATACATTTGGTTGCAAGTCTGATTCCTTCGAAATTAAATGAGTGTGCTTTGTAGAGTGTGGCCCTAAATGCTGCTTGTTTGTGTGTGGTGAGTTGGCATGATGAGTAAACTGAAGAATGATGTTGTGTGTTGCTGATTCATACCTTTGTGGAAAATATGTAATCATGTAAGCAACTCTTCAGCCTCGTGTCTCGCACCAGTACGTAGTAGCAAGACCTTCTTTCTTCTGGTAATCTTTCCCATTGAAAGTAAGCTAATTATGCGACAATATTACCTGCGTAATGTCGGTAACTTTAGATATTTCGGAGGCAGACACCTTTTTATATTATACTAAGTTTTGAGAAAAGATAGCGAAATTGCTGAAACGTTTTTCCATTTCCATCGTATACGTTTCTTCTTATGAGACTACCATTATTTGAAATGGTCTGTTTCCATTTCTATCATTCTGTTCTCTCGTGAAGAAATACCGATTTTTATTTAATGTGCTCAATATTATTTGTAATAGCTAGTAAAAGGCCTTTAAGTACTCAATATCTCCTTCACGTGGAGCATTAGCTGCAATTATTCTTTGGTTTGATCTTGGACTTTTAATCCATAATAATACAGTGCGTCCTTTTGCATTTCATAGTCAAGTGTTTTATCTCACTGTTTTCAAGGGATGTAGACGGTAGCACGTTTACTTTCTCTTTGTTCCTGTTTTACTCCGCTGTAGATCATAGTATAGCCATCTACATATTTCATTTTCTTTGAAATGTTTAGCTAATTCGACTTCCTTAAGGTCAATTCCCTAACGTACTAGGAGGAGGCTTTCCAAGCTTTATTAAGACATTGTCTCTTGCTCCTATTTCTCACCCATTTCGTGTTTAGGAAATCCGCCCTGTTCTCGAGGCTAGACTGGGTACTCCAAGTACGTTTATTGCATCTCTGAGTGGGAACCTGGCCCTTCGCTACTTCAGGAATTTTCCCATGAGTGGTCCTACCACCCACAACACTGTCATCTATCACGTGATTTAGCATCTGCTAACATTTTCTTCTGTATTGTGGATACCAAATTAACTCATACTGGTATAGTAGGGATTACTGTTGAAACCCATTAAATTTGGTGCTCTTCATGCTAGACCAGTGACGACGAGATGTCGAACAAATTGATGAACATACCAGACTTATAAAACGAATTATCTATAAATGTGAGTAAGCTATGGAACTCAATGCTAGACCAAATATTTACATAAAATTTGCAGAAGTTCAGGATTATTCAAATATCAGCATTTAAAGTGGAATTGATGATCTATGGAGAAAAAGTGGAGCAGGAGAAATGATATCGAGATCAGCTCGGAACAGAGAGAGAGGCCAAAGTTTCATTTTTGGTCACTTCGTGATGCTAACTGAACTGTACATGTGGATTTTCTCTGTGTTACTGGATTCTGTGAAGATTATATTATCCTTTAGCCATTTGGTATTAATGAGTGAATGTATAGATTACTGTGCAAGAGTAATTTCCAGATGTTACTTGTCTTCTCAATAAATGGCTGAGATATTGTTTTGCCATTGGTTTCCAGCATTGTGAACAGTTAGTTGTGAAACTTGTTATTAATTATTAAGTTCGTTTCATGTGTGATGTTGGATATCTTTTTGTATGTAGGTATGATTGTTAACGTATTTAGACTGATATTTTACTTATGTACAGAGGTGTATGGTTACACCATACGGTGGTTTAGCAGAAGACATTAACAGCCGCAAAAACAAAGCCAAGGCGCCTTTACAACACTCCGCTCAATCGGGAAATCGAAGAAAACTATTCTGAGGACCAAACATCGGATGTCTGAGTGTAATGTTAAATCTGTTGTTCTATATGGATGACACACATGTAAAGTGAGAAAGTGGCTAATCCATAAGCTGGAGACATTCAACAACAGATGTCTGAGGAACATGCTGTGGATATGGTGGTCAGATGTCATCTCTAACGCAACACTCTGGGAATGAACGAGCCAGAAGCCAACTGAGCTGCAAATAAGCAGGAAGTGGAGGCAGGGTGAATATACTCTTAGGAGGCAAAATGAACATATTGCGCAGGAAGCATTTTATTGAATGCTCCATGGACGATGGAGACGATGCAGGACCAAAATGTGGTGGAGATTATCAGCAGATGCAGTAGGTCAACAGCAAGGAATAGGATGGGAGAAACAGAAAAAACTAGAAGACCGAACGAGACTGCAATCTTCTGTTGCAGGTTTATGCTGTATTTCTGTCTCATTTTTCCATTTAGTTATCTGGTCTATCTTTCTCTTTTGTGTTTACATGCTGATCAGTACTCGAATCAGGTTTTTAGAGTTTTAATATTATTTAACATTAGCCAAAAATCTAAGTATATTTTAGATTAGCAACTTAAATCAGTCCACAACTCTTAAAACTGAACAGCCTCATTTTTTCATACATCTCATGTGAGGCGCAACTGACACCTATCTTGATTAATTCTGGTTATACCAATTCTTACGATGACATAAATGTTTCACTGTTACTGACAAAATTGTTGCCATATTGAATTATAAAGCCTAATAACTGACTTGTGAAATATAAAAGGAGTGTAATTAATTCTCATTCCCTTTTCTGAAATGAGCTACTACCAGTCATTATGTCAAGGTACAATACCATAAATAGTCTCTTTTGAGAACAATGTCAATTACATGTTAATGTAAATGTTCGTCACTAGAATTGGAGAAAAACACAAAGAACCGAAAAGCTTGAAAAATATGAGTGATTATGTTCTTCTGAGGGTCTAGATAACGTTATGCTGAAAGTTTGCTGTCTATGAAGTACAGCTAATTTAGTGTTCAATAATGTAATTAGATAGATTTGGTCTACTAAGGTAATGATGAGCATTATCGAGATTTTGCACTTAGCTGTGAAGTAAGTCTGAGGTGATGTATCAAGGACGATTGTAAAATGTTATAATTACGAAGTCATGTTTGAAAAATACTTGAGTTTTCTTATGATCATGAAGATTATAGTGTTTCATTTAACAAAATTTTAAAGTCTTCAATACTAGGTAAATGTTTCAAAAGTGATGTTAATTCTGCTAAGATATTGATGTTTGGGTTAGCAATAAATAGTCATAAAAGCAGAATGTTACATGTTTTCAATCATGTGACGTATCTTTACTAGAAGTGTAAACGATTTATTTGAGTAAACGGATGTTTGGTTATTGACTTGCAAGATATTACATGACAACAATGAATTTGATTGTACAGTGAATGTGAGTTGATATGTAGATCTAGAATAGTGACTTCATGATAATTAATTGCGTATTATATTACAATGAATTTTTAGTGCTTGTGTATGCTATTAACAAACGCAGTAGTGAAGAAACAGGTCATAACAGACAATAACAGAAGGAAACATTAACGATAAATTATTGAATTTAAAGAGAGATCTTCCTAATCGTTCTGTAACGATGATCCCTTATGCTAAGGACCTTGAGTTCACAGGGTGGCATGTGTGTCTCATCAGTACAGACAGCAGTACCATAGATACAACTACAGTGGAGGGATGTATGTTGAGAGAGCTGATAAACATATTTTTTTCTGAAGTGTGCCTGCTGCCTTTTCAGTGGCTGCAAGGGCAACATTCGGGGTGATTGGCTGATCTGGCATTTTATCTACCACCAAAATATGCCTGCTGTGCTTTAACAATGAAACAGCTGAAAACAAGGTCAAGCAAATCTAATGTGTGGTTAAATGACAAAGGCAATCTCTTGCTTAAAATGTTTCAGAAGTAAAATAGTTTCCAAATCAGACCTCTGAGTGGAGAATATTCAGGAGGATGTCGTCATCAAGAGAATAAAAATATTCATTTTATAGAGTGGAGTGTGTAATAATAGAACCCTTAATCAGGTAGGTTAGAAAATTTAGAAACGTTTAGGTTAGATATAGTGATAATAAGTGAAATTCAGTGGCAGGGATGCAGCCCTTCTAGTAAGGTGACTGCAGGGCTATAAATACAAAATCAAATAGGGTAATGGAAGAGTAGGTTTAATAATGTATAAAAAATAGGTATACCGTTAACCTACCATGAACAGCATAGTGAACGCATTATTATAGCCGAGACAGACACGAAGTCCGCGCCTACCACAGAATTACAAGTTCATATGCAACTAGTTCTGCAGATGATGAAGAGATTCTAGAAATGTATGATGACATAAAAGAAATTGTTCAAATAGCTGAGGGAGACAAAGTTTAATTGTGATGGATAATCGGAATTAGATTGCAAGGAACGAAGGGGAAGAAACATAGTAGGTGAACATGGGTGGAGGGAGGGGGGAATAGTGAAAGAGAAATAGACTAGCAGAATTTTGCACAGAGCATAGTTTAATCATTGCTAACATTTGGTTCAAGAGTCATGAAAGAATACTGACACTGTGACTTGCCTTAGAAAATAGTTTAAGGAAAGAAAGCCTTACTTTTGAAGAGTTATCTGCTTTCATTAGTGTATTATATCTCGTAGGAGTGAAAAAGGCACAGCGTCTCTATATTGATGTGCTATGGGCCACAGATGGGACTGCACCGGATTTCTTTATTGCATCGATGAGCAAGCGAAGGTTCCACACACTTCTCCAAGCTATACGTTTTGACGGAAAATCTACGGGAGCTCAGAGAAAGGAAACAGATAATCGCACCTATTAGAGAAATACTTGACGAATTTGCGGATGTTTGCAAGAAGAGCTATAGTTCTGGTGCATTGACAACAATAGACGAGATGTTAGATCCATTCCGTGGGCGTTACAAATTCGAGCAGTATATACCAAACAAGCGCGCAAAATATGGCATCAACCGTTATGCGCTCTGTGATGCCAGAACGTTTTATACGCTAGATATGGAAATATATGCAGGCAAACAGCCACCTGGGTCATATCAGGTACCCAATTATGCAGAGAATGTGTTGTTAGGATTGATTCAACCGACTGACAAAACAGGCAGAAACGTGACGATGGACAAGTAGTTTACATCTATACCATTGGCGAACGAAACGTATGCCAATCAGTGACTCACAGTAGTAGGTACTCTGCGGAAGAATAAAAGAGAAATTTCACTGGGGCTTCTGGACCTAAAGTGTAGGGAACTAAACAGCAGCATATTCGCATTTGGTGAAAAACCAAGCAACAACTGCTTGATTTGCACATACATAAAATAGGAGAAATAGAAAAACAATGTTATCCACCATGCACAGCGAAGATGTTATAGACGCTGACAGTGGCGAGGCGAACAACCCTGAAGTCATTACATTTTACAATCTCACAAAAGGAGGTGTAAATGTTGTCGACCGTTTGAAATCAGCATATTGTGCTTCAAGAATAAGCAACCGCTCGCTTCTTATACTGTTTTTCAGCTTGTTGAACATTGGAACAACACATGCTCAAATAACATATAAGGTAAAAACAAATGACTTAATTCCACGCACAAGACTCGTCACAGAATTCATCATGATACTTACAAAAGCCCCCATGATCAAACGTATGTCGATCCCGAGAATATCACTTCACTTGAAGCAGAAAATAAAAGGTGTTGTACACATTTGCAAATTACCAACAGCTAAAGAAGAAAATGAATCGAGAGAAAAAACAAGATGTTACTACTGCCCTTAAAGGAAAAATAGATTCACACAGCATCACTGCCATCATTGCTCCAGCCCCGTCTCTTAACAACAGACAGCACCGAGTGTTCTTGTTTGCCAGGAGTGTACGTCATAAAAAGCCATATGTCAATCTGTCGAGTAAAAAGGAGTGTGGCCAACCTTAATTCATCACTTGCTATAAATATTACGAACTGTTGTTCTTACAGGCGTTGTAAGTGTAATAAAAAGAGTTTGTGAAGTCTTTGCATGTTGAAACATTTTTAAGTTAAGCAAATTACATGTTCCATACCACATTTACACTAATATATAAAGCTTTGGTAATAATAATGAAATCATTTATATGAGTCTTCGTCTGGCATAAAAGAATAAAAATGGTGCAAGATCTCATTGTTAGAGAAATCTAAAACGGGAGTTAACGCGTGGCAAGAATATACTCAAGCGACCGCCAGATAAACACCAATAAATTGGGCGGAAAATAGTACTGTGGAACACACGAGGAGCCCCAAACACCAAAGTTCTACACTGACGATATATTCGTCGTCTTTAGCCCTTTGAGTGCAGCACCGGCGCGTGTGGCTGTCCATGTCAGGCCAGCCCTTGGACCCGCCTAATCCGTGTACCTGTGCTGGCAGCCACTTCCGTGGACTACTGTCTGTGCCTGAGCTCTCCGTTCGGCCGTCCTCTCCCTGGCCTGAGTATTTCTGGAACCACGGCGGTCGTGACAGTCTCGAAGTTAGTGTGTTCGGCGACATTACAAATAAACACAGGATATCTGGATACGTATTCAGTAGCTTTGAATCTGGACATCAACTGCTCGACAGACCTAATGTATACTGAAACTGCTGATGCTGCTAACATGTAACTCATCAAAGGCTTTCTTTCATTTGCAATTACATCTTGAGAATCGTCATAAGGTCTCAGTATACATCTGTGTTTTATTTGGCATACTAATACTTAATTATCAGATCATTGTACGAAACTTACGATGTAAACGCTGTAGAACCCGTAACGACCGAATGTTGATGTTCTTCTGTACTAGCGCAATAATTCGCCCGCAAGCAAACTTCGAGGAAAGCGTGTGGATGCCGAGACACACTTTTGAAGCTAATCACTATATTTTGAGAGCATTAACGCAATAAATTACCCGCAATGAAACTTCAGAATCAGAAATTCAACATTACTGAATTCCTTTTATACGGGACGCAATTGTTATTGTACAGTAGAAATAAAAAATGGTTTATAACTTCTGTTTAAATATTAGATAAGGAAATACTCAAGTTACTAAACTACCTAATTAAATGTCAGCTTTAATTCCTAATGACCTTCTGTCCTTCAGGAATGGGCGAGTGTGTGCAAGTGACCAATGTGTGCTGAGACTCCATTTGCAAGTGTAGGCCTAGAATTTTTTGACAAATCCAGTGTGCTAGAAAAACAGGACAGCAATCTGTTACTGGATGTTACTAGAAAATTGTAGCCTGGGCTGCGGTAAAAGATATTAATTTAAACGCTGAGTAGTTTCAGGCGAAGCCCATTTTCAAACAACCGTGTCAAAAGGGAATGTGTCAGCCACATTATAGCTGCTAATAAAAGCATAGAGTATCGATAGCTATCCATCTTCTATGGGTTCATTAACAGCTATTATGTGTTTGTCACATTCTATGTTATACATGGTGGTTTGAAAATGGGCTTCGCCCGAAACTAGTCGCCGCTTGAATAAATATCTGTTACCGCAGGCGACAATTTTGCTACCATTTTTGTTCAATTAATGATATTTGCACTGAGTTTAAGGTTTAACTTCACCAATAAGTTATGGAAGAATCCCAAAATTTTTATTTTTGAACCTTCTGTACAAACATTTGAAGCATCCAGTCTGTGTTTGTCAACAAAGACTGGATGTTTCACATATTCGTACATAAGCTGTTTGTCAGAAAAATAATTCATCTGGAGAGGCTCTTCAAGCTCATATGATTCAGTGTTTTCTCACAGTTATATTACGCATCCTTCTTTCTCATCCGGGCTTTGGACCGGCATTGGCGAAGTTAATAATACATTTTTTTAATTTTTGTAATTATTTTTATTTTTTTTTAATTTTTAAATAATTTTTTTACAGAAGTAAGGGCTTCATTTCATCTTCCAGCTGTAACAACTTGGCTAAAAGTTCTTCTTTGTGTGCTATGTTCAAAACGTGGGTCAGCGTGCAAAGGTACATTGCATGTTTTGCAGTCATATTTCGTTTCTCGATGCACATTCTGTTTCGAGCAGACTGCACATCTACGCCATAATCCGTGTTTCTTGGACTGGTCACTTGGAATGACATATGGAAAGTGCCTTCCAGTAAAGCGAAGGGAATTCTCTTCACCAGAGCATCTTCTTTTCCTATTTCTTTTCTGTTCCTTAGCAAATTTTTCCACAAGTTCTCGTGCCAGACATAAATGAAAATCTGCTAATGATATTTTGCTCCCTGTCACCAATATGTAAAGAGTGTGAGCATTCAAAACACAAAGGTCCACAACATAAAAAAAACTTTTTGTACCGTTTCACAGATTTACGCACTGATGCAACAGGGCTTAATAGCATATCGGAGTGGTCTACTGTTCCCATATTTGCATTGTAATCAACAACACGTTGCAGCTTCATTACTTTTTCGCCAGTCGTCCTGTTGATCCTTCCTGTGTCACGCATTTCTGTAGTGTTGCAGGTAGTCAGCATGAAAACTTCTCTCTTGTCGCACCACTAGATGGCAAGCATTGCGTCAGTTGACATAAACTCAGCTTCTCCTCACTTCAGTTTCTTTGTTAGCTTCTGAATGTTGCGCCTGTTGCTACTTACAGTACCGCATGGTGCTGTTCTCTGGTTTTGAAGCCAGAGGAACCAGGTTGGAGTTGTATACCAATTGTCGACATGTAGGGTATGTCCACATTCAAGGTATGCCTTCATTAGTGTTGCCACAATATCACCAGACTTCCCCAAATTATGTACTTGAGTTTCTGCTGTTGTGCCTGTGTATACAATAAAATCCAAGACGTTTCCAGTTTTACAGTCGCACAACACAAACGTTTTGATTACAGATCTACTTCATTTCGAAGGAATGTATCGTCCAAGAGATAAGCGACTTTTGAACAATAATAGGCTTTCATCAACAGAGTTTTCTGTATGGATTAAATGCACTGCGGAACTCTACACGAACTGTATCAGTTATTTTCCTAATTTTAAACCAGCTGTCATCTCCAGGATTGGACGAGTTGTCACTAAAATGCAACATTCTCAATTTAACATAAAACGGTCATGGGAGATAACTTCGCCAAACGTACTCAGAAGTACATCTCTGGACCAATATTCCTTTATTCTCAATTTTTTAACATGAGCCATGAGGAGCAAAATACCATTGAAGCTATACATTTTCTCAAACACTGTATCTTTCCAGGTGAACACTTGAGAACGAACTAATTCCGACATATTTGCCATGGTGAAAATGAAAAATCGGTTCGTTTGAAGTGCTATAAATTTCATCAGATCTTCTGATAGAAATAGCATCAAAGAGGATAGAACGTTTGAATCAGGCGCTAGTTGACAACTATATCCTGAAAATGGGTCATCAAATGCATGAAGTGCTGGACTGAAATCACGTTTTTCCCAATCAAATTTCTCATTCTCACTATAGCGTGGACTTTTATGGGTAAATTCGTCTGCACTTTCAGAATCCGAAGAATAACTGTCCTGGCGAGGTCTATTAGATGAAATACGTGGCGGTGTATTACTGAGAGATTCTTCTGATGAACCTTCATCGTCACTACATTCATTGAAGATGCCACACTCACTTTCACTGTCACACCTTGTCAGTACCTCCTGTATCTCTTCGTCAGTGCAACGAAGCCAATGTGCCATTTGTCTGTGGAACTCAAAGTGACAGAACTCTAAAAATGCTGATGAAACGGCAGATAGCTAAACGACACCACAGAAGCTGAATGCAGAAGATCACATGAACCAGCTAACACGAATGTCGAACATACTGCGAAATCCCTAGCAGAGTGTTTCCCAGATAGCAGGGACATCAGAACCGAACAATAAATACGGTACATCCTTCCCAGGGAGTGCACGGGACAAAAGAAATTCCGACAGACCGGCAAGCAGCTCTAAGCGGCTATTGACGTCTGCAGGCGCACAGGCAGTGGGACCGTCTGTGGTATAAGCCATCATTAGAACTTACGTACTGGCCAGGCCACGCGGCGAATCCCATCTGCAGAACCCTCAGGAAAGCCCAATTCAGCAACAAACAACGTCTGCAGGCCCTGTGGCAAGGTGGAGCACAGCGGCATGTCACGTCTGCAGTACTCAAAGGGTTAATAGGAGTAAGGACGAGGCGATCTAGCTACAAGATATTTTCATCTCTTTACACCGAAACTTCAATATTATTATGGCGCTTCATGTTTAGGGCTGTCTTAACTTTATGGATTTACAGGTTGAGAGGCACCCACTTGCCTTTCTCATACTGTGGCATCAAGCAGTCAGGCCTGCAAGATGTGTGGTTTGCCAAGCGAGTGGAATCTTCCTTAATTTATCGAGCAACATGAATTCTCGTATCTTACTATTTAGTTACAAATTATCCTCCTGTATGAATAATACGCAACGGAAACACGCATCTGACTATCAGTGATTTATAGAACTCTGACTGTACACTACGCACTGGCAATACCACATTTACCTTTTGTCTTTGATTTAACGGCATTTATATAAATTCGGGACATTACGATAACATACAATTTAATGAAAAAGGCCACCAATCTCTTTCTTTCCACTATTTGATTTATTCCTAAACACACAAATTCTACAACCTACAACAAAATCACATGAGAAATTCCGCCCAGTGGGCATGGCTTTACGTTAGTGAATCTCTATACTATGGTCTCGTAATCTATTTACCGCAACAGTGCACTCCCTGGATCGGATGGTGGATCTTTTATTATACCTCACACTTCGCCTCTCACAATAATCCTCACGAAACTTTCCTCCAGATCGAGCGATACAGAAGGAACAGGCATACCCACAAATCTTTCGAAACTACCTTGCTACTCCCATGCAAAACACACATACCCAAATTACAAGACATACACAACACAACAATATGAAATATTACACAAAGAACGGTTACAACTTCATCACTTTCCGCTTTCCCACTTCAATCAATATTTATCCCAGTTTCACACGACACTGCCCCACTTTGTAATTTCTACTTCCCTAATGTGAACTCTGGAGATAAACGCACGTCTTCCTGTGCAATGCAAGCCATGTGGCGTTGCTGGAAAAACGGCCGACTCACCTTGATTCTCTCTCAGAGTTTAAATTCAGCGTCACACGGAATGATATTTCTTAAATACTTCAACTTATGATACACACGCTATTTCTTAAATATTTCAGCTTATTGTACACACGCTATTAATTCTTAAATATTCCAGCTTATTGTACACACGCTATTAATTCTTAAATATTTCAGCTTAAGCTCACGGAAGTATCTCAACTTATATCTACACGTGGGCTCTTTGTGACCGTTGGTTTACTACAATCCCCTTAAATTTACCTGCCTCACTTTGTAATTTTCCCCACAAAAGGTCCTGTGAAAGAGAAATTATTAATTCTAACTACTCTTAAATATTCCACATCCATACCATGCCTCCACTCTTTCATTCCGGAGCACAACAAAAAAACAGGTCTTTACAGCAGAAGGTTCAGCGGCAGAGTGCTGAAACATGGCCGCATTCTGATTCTCTCGCACCTCTCTCGAAGTGGGAGAAGCACCCTGCTACCTTATTGGTCAGCCACATTTCAGACGCTCAAAGCTCTGGTAACTTCCATCTCTTTGGTCTCACCAAAGGTAGCCAAAGGATCGACTCAAAGATGATCATATATTCCGATTCACTATCTGTGGTTAGCAGACGACCATACATTCATTCCTTTCACAGATCTCACCAAACTGGATGTAGGGATTTATTTTGAGGGAGTGCACATGTGATCAATTAAATAAATAAATTGTCATTCTTTCCCACACTGGTATCCGGCTTCGCTGTATTAATTGAAATTGAGTTACTTTTACACAAAAAATGTGTTGTTCTGACAAGAATTTCGTACCTATTTTCAATGTTGGGCGGTACTGTACCCTTTCACCACCGGCTACCCATGCAGAAAAAAATGGCACGGTACTATCCTTGCAATGCGAGGGTAGTTCCGAACATTTTTTTAAGAAAACTGTATTAGAACAAACGTAGCAAATCATCAAAGTAACCAGGAGGAGACCTTAGCCCCTGGTGACCTCAAATAGACGACCAAATGTTGTTACTTTACGCAATTGGCAGTTGTTGCATTATTGTACTCTCCACAATCCGGAGTAACGTACACATACAAATTTACAACAATCTACATGACAAATAAAACATCACATCATAGAAATGAAAAAATAATCTTGAGATAAAATTTTGCTTTAGTTACTGGGATCTTCGTTATTTTTATGAGTAATCCAAAGTTCAATAATTCTAAAACAAATAAAAAAATACTTTCTCTGTTGTCACACATATAGACGACCAGAACTTGCATTTCGACTAGCCTTCGTTACACTTTAATGTGAAATGTCACCACTGTGATAATAAAAATAAGTGGCTTCAGTCAAAACACCAACAAGATTATTACTATGGACGACATCAAAATACATCAGTTAATTCCGATATTTGTTGTGCAATGCAAACTCTTGTCCCCTGTGACAATCTTACTGATCAATGCTACATGAACCGCTACGTTAGTATTACGCCACTTGCTTATAATTAGAGCATCATTGTACGAAATATTCTAATAAACATGCTACGTGAACTTGATAACCCAGAACAGACAAAAAACAAACACTAACTATTCTAAACACAAATGTTGATGAAATACAATTACACTTGCTGTCCCTTCAGGAATGAAACACATAAAAAAACATTTACACAATTACAAATACATTATTTCCTATCTTGCGAGTCACACGGAAACCTTTCATTCTGTGATTTTCTTGTGGTCAAAAAGTTGCTGATAGTTTTCCTAGAGCCACTGTCTCGGTGTCAAAGCTCTCCCATGGTTACCCGGACGAAAGTCTTTGAGTCACTCAAATCGGCATTTTGAACACGCACTGGACAGCAAACTGTATCTCACATTAAACACAAACGTCATAGTCACTGTCAGAGTACCATCCACACGAATCTGTTCGTCCAAAAAAAATGGCCCTACAACTACTACTACCCACGGTTCTGTCCTTTCAGTTCATGGTGTAATTAAAAGTCGTAAGTTTCAACAAACAGCACTTATTCCCGCACCAGTTCAAGAAATGTCTCCTACTACAGACGCAAATGTCAATGTCCCACTCTAGTTTCTTGCCTTCATACAATAATTGTTCACCAAACGACAACTGTCCTCTAAGTGTACCAAGTGTCCCACGTGCAATTCACAAAGCACACTTAACAAGTCACTGCCAAAAGTCTATGGATCCCACCATTCAGTGGTCAAGACAAAACAAAACGATCGTCCTGTCTGCTAAAGACAAAATCTTTTCCACCACTCACAACGTGGAAACACCAGTCCTTCACTTTCCACATTATGGAAAGTCGCAGTCATCTTGTTTCACGGCTCCACAGTCCAGTACTAGTTATTAGCTGCTGGTAAAAAAAAAATGCTCGCCGGGCTCTGCCGCGCCTCGTCCATTCTGCAGTAGCGCCGCTGCGCGCGCCGTTGAGCAGAAGAAACCACCCGCTGTTGCCTCCGCGGGATACCTTCCCCAGTCGTAAGGGTGGCGGAACTCATGAATGGCCAGTGGTACGTGCGTGTCGCCCCAGGCCGTTGACCTGCTGTAGCGGGCGCGTGGAGTGTACCCCGTCCGACAGTGGAGTGGGGAGTGCCGCGGCTCTGTCGCCTGTCGCCACGGCATCGTCAGCTCGGCCCGCTAGCGGTATGGGCGTTACGACACCCAATCATTTAGCCTTCCGTGCATCTCGCAACATTACAGACAAAAGGAAATTCTTACATTAAAATTATACACCCTAGTTTTCTACACATACAACATCAACATTTATCTCTTTTCTATAGACAGCCCACACTCGTGCTATTCATTGTACCTGTCGTCCCTCATACAAAACATGAAAGTGTAAAAAAAAAAACAAAAGGAATAATAAACAATCTATACAGCTCATAATTACAATATCAAATAGTAGGCTACTCTAACATCCTATCACAGTGAAAATATTAGAAACTTTATCCTAAAACTACAATATACAATGAACTTTTGTGCTTGTGACACACTGAAATTAATACCCCTTGAAAGTGTTCTAACAAAAAATAAGAATAATCTACATAGCTCACAATTACCTACCACATGTTATTAAATAGTAAACTACTTTCACATCCTAACACAACAAACATTTTTTTGAAACTCATGACTCTAAATCTACAACATACAATGCACCTTTGTGCTTGTGACAGATTGAAATTAATACCACTTGAAAGTGTTCTAACAAAAAAATAAGAAATAATCTATACAGCTCACAATTACCTAACACAGGTTATTAAATATTAAACTACTTTAACATCCTATGACAATAAACATTTTAGAAACTGGTGACTCTAAATCTACAACATACAATGCACCTTTGTGTTTGTGACAGACTGAAATTAGTATCTCTTTATACATTTTACATTTTATTATATATAACAACATTTCTAGGACATGTATGAACCATCCACATGATGTCAAATCCTGACCTGCCATCGAGGTTCATCCAAATCAAACAATACACAATAATGTTTTAGTTACAGATCGGTAGGATCCCCTTTACAGGAGTGGGCGCATTGATCACACTACTCTACGACTCTCACTCACCAGACATCACATTTTCCTTCTCATTCAATCCATTAATACACTAACTGAATAGGTCTAGAAGTCAGTTAACCTTAACACCACCACACTCACGACAACATACCATACCTTTGCTCCCTTATACTTATAACACCACCACACTCACGACAACATACCATACCTTTGCTCCCTTATACTCAACCACATAACACATGAAGCTGTTCCGGAGATAGCTTTCCAGTCTCCGAACTCGTCCTTTCACTCTGGCACCTCTCTTCATCGGCTTACCTCCGCATTCACTTCATGCTAAATATCAACTTAGAATTGCGACATTTCATCTAAGAAACAAAAATACACAAATTATTCAACCTGCAAAATAACTGTACACATTCTTGGTACCGTTTTGATTAGTTATCCTGGTACCAGGCTTCAACAACAACAACAATAAATATTATTTTTGCCAAATCGCAAATGTTATGCTAAGAATTAGATCTTACACTTATATTACATCTTACGTCAGTTTTCCACAACGTTCACCATCTGGATCTCATACTCCCTTTATGTCCTTTCACATTGTGCAGTTGTCCTCATCTCTTCATTCGTATTTCGGCTCTCCGTCCGTCCATTACTCCATCATTTCCTGGTCTTCCTTCGCCATTCGCATCAATCTCTATTGCAGCATACACAGGTCTCTCTGTAACATACATCTAAGACATCTCCACATTATTCAATTCTACTCACCTTTATTTACCACTGTTTCATCACGTCGAATCTCTATTTATTAATCACACTGCTTCACGTCGCTTCTTCCCTTACCTATCACCTTTATCCACTACTATTTATCACGTCGCTTCTCTATCTACCATCTTTATTCCCTCATAAATTATCACGTCGTTTCTGCTTGATCCTTATTCATACGACAAAAAATACGTACATACACCACTCTGTCGACTCCTGTTCATGACTCATTTGACCAGTCTATTCCGTCATACTTCCTGACATCCCGCCTGAAAATTCTTATGTTCGATTTGACCCTGCACAACGTTACACACCACAAATAAATACACTGACTATCTACCATAAATTGCCTACTTTAGATCTATCCTTAACTTTTCCATAATTTGATGTTAGAAATGTGATGAAGCCCACGAGACTGTTTTCCCTTGATCGTCTCAATCAGTACAGCATTTTCATGGACAATCCGCCTCACTCTGAATGGTCCACTATACACAGTAAAGAATTTGCTAGTTAGGAATCTGTGCTTCTTTGATAATCGATGAGTTTTAATTAGAACCTTGTCTCCTACTGCCAATTCGATCTTACGGATCTTTCCTTTCTGCTTCTCCTGCCTATCCTTAGCTGCTTTCTTAATACGCTCTATCGCAACCTTGACAATTTCTGTGTGCCTCTGCTTTCCTGATCGCGGAAAATCTACCAGCTCCCTGACTCGATCTGGTGGTGGTTAACAGATTCTCCCTTAGTTTTCCGTAATCGATATACCTAATATTTACATCATTAATAGTCCTGGTTTGTACCCGTCTATCAAGTAGTCACCTTCTTGTCCCTCCGTCATTGTGACAATGATTGTCCTGTCGTGAACCCAATAATTGCCTATCCTCTCTTCGCCCATCATTTTCATTTTCCCTTCTTCCATCTCTGTCCCATCTTCTATCTTCCCGGTTTGCTGGTCGATATCCCCATGAATTCTGCCCCCTATTTCCTCGCCATCTTCCATTTCCGTCATTCCTCTGATTCCATGCTCTCCTGTCATTCTGATAGTTTCTACCGTTCCTATCCTCAACTCTGTCTGACCTAAGAGTCATGTCGCCGCTCACAATGTTGCTCTCGTTACCCAGTTCCTGTAATAAGTGCTGAAATGACGCAGAATCGTTCAAGCCTCTGCCTGCTATCACTATATCTCTGCGCAATCTCACTGGCAACTTCGTTATACAGATCCTAATGAGCTCCCCAGTTTCGTATGGCACATCCAAATACCTGTTTCGTCTCAGCATTTCCTGATAACACGACACTGGATCTCTTATACCACCTTCGTTACAATTTGGCATCATCAATATGCTTTGCTTAACCTGGTCCTGCTTACTTTTCGACCAGAATTCATTTAAAAATTTGTCACAAAACATCTTGTAGCTACTACAGTCTTTAATAACTTCCTGCATTTTCGCTCTAGCCTCGTCCCTCAAATGGTTACACACAAACTTCATTTTTAGGAGCGGTCCCCACGATGAAGGTAATGAATCTTGAAATTGAGACAGCCACAGGCATGGATGTTGGTAATTATCAGGATCCGGAAAACAAGTGTACGTTTGTACCGACACGAAGTGTCTCCTACATTCTTCTTCCGCATTTATGTTTTCCGACCTTGGGCTGTACCCAGTTGGGTTTGCCACCTGTTTTATCCGACACAACCGTTCTTCTAACTCTCTGAGTTCGTCATCCTCTTTCTGCCTATTTTCGATTTTTGAATTTATCTCACTCTCCCTCCGCAGTCTACCTGGTGGTGTTTCACCTTCGCTTCTGCACGCTAATTGCAACTGTGCTAGTTCTTCCCTATGTTTCCTATTTGTTTCTAATTGTGCCTCTTTAAACTGTAATAGTGATTGTATCTCCTCCTGGTCGGCATAAACCTCTCGCTGCGTACTGTCAGAGCCTGTTTCGCCTCTTATACTGATCTTTTCTACATCTGCGCTAATCGTATTCATTCTGACCACTACCTCCGCAACTTCATCCCTGTGTTTATTTAGCGCCATTTCCTGCCGTGTGACTTGAGCTTCCACGCTGTCTAATGCCCCTTGTTTATCTGCAAGTAAGTCCTCCACTATCTCTTTGATTCGCTCATCCGGCCACACGCCCCTATGTTCTGTAATATCGCTTTCTATTGCACTTATTCGTACCTCCAAATTATTGGCCTTTTCTTTCACAGCATCACATTCTTGCTGCACCGCATCCAGATTCTTCTCCCCCTCATCTAACCGATTATTAACTGCGGACAGACGCTCATCGATAACTGTGTGTAGCTTCCTCATTGCCTCTTTATTTCCCTTATCAATTGCCTCCAATCTTTCCTTATTTGCTTCCAATCTCTCCTTAGTCTCCCTATCTCTCTCCTTAGCCTCCCTATCTCTCTCCTTATTATCTCTATTGATTGCTTCTAATCTTTCGTTAGTCTCCCTACTCATCGCTTGTAAAAACTGCAGTATCACATCGTTATTTCTTACTTTCGACGCGCTCACCTCGTTCGCCTGAGAAACCGTAGCTTCGCTAAGGGTAACTGCACTTTCACCGCACACCTGGCCTAGTCTCGGCTCGCCCGCGTCGTCGGGAAAAGCCCGCGTTTGTGGACAAAGCCCGCCGCATATAGGATCCCCTTGCAGCGGTCCACTGAACAATACAGCCCCTTCGGAGTGTTTGTCTTTCTCGCTCATTAACCCATGGTCAACAGTTACTTCCTGCTGCACTGCTACGTCCACCCCAGAATCGCTATTCTCCATGGTGGCTACACTTTTTGACTGCGACCTAGTTACTACTGACATTACGCAAAAAAAAAATTATGAAACGATCTTCCAGCCTTGTGCGATATAGCAATTAATTACATAAAATAAAATCAAAGATCCTCACCAATCCAGAAAGAATTTGCAAACAGAAAAAATTTTACTTCTTAACGGTATCACAATACATTCCATAAAAAAAATCTTAACAGCAAACCCTAACAACAAAATATCCTAACAAAAACGATCCTGGCAAAGGAATCCTGGCAACAAATTAAATATCCTGGTAACAAAATTATCGTGGCAAAAAAAAAAAAAAACGGAATCCTGGCAGGGTCGAAATTATGAGAGGCACCCACTTGCCTTTCTCATACTGTGGCATCAAGCAGTCAGGCCTGCAAGATATGTGGTTTGCCAAGCGAGTGGAATCTTCCTTAATTTATCGAGCAACATGAATTCTCGTATCTTACTATTTAGTTACAAATTATCCTCCTGTATGAATAATACGCAACGGAAACACGCATCTGACTATCAGTGATTTATAGAACTCTGACTGTACACTACGCACTGGCAATACCACATTTACCTTTTGTCTTTGATTTAACGGCATTTATATAAATTCGGGACATTACGATAACATACAATTTAATGAAAAAGGCCACCAATCTCTTTCTTTCCACTATTTGATTTATTCCTAAACACACAAATTCTACAACCTACAACAAAATCACATGAGAAATTCCGCCCAGTGGGCATGGCTTTACGTTAGTGAATCTCTATACTATGGTCTCGTAATCTATTTACCGCAACAGTGCACTCCCTGGATCGGATGGTGGATCTTTTATTATACCTCACACTTCGCCTCTCACAATAATCCTCACGAAACTTTCCTCCAGATCGAGCGATACAGAAGGAACAGGCATACCCACAAATCTTTCGAAACTACCTTGCTACTCCCATGCAAAACACACATACCCAAATTACAAGACATACACAACACAACAATATGAAATATTACACAAAGAACGGTTACAACTTCATCACTTTCCGCTTTCCCACTTCAATCAATATTTATCCCAGTTTCACACGACACTGCCCCACTTTGTAATTTCTACTTCCCTAATGTGAACTCTGGAGATAAACGCACGTCTTCCTGTGCAATGCAAGCCATGTGGCGTTGCTGGAAAAACGGCCGACTCACCTTGATTCTCTCTCAGAGTTTAAATTCAGCGTCACACGGAATGATATTTCTTAAATACTTCAACTTATGATACACACGCTATTTCTTAAATATTTCAGCTTATTGTACACACGCTATTAATTCTTAAATATTCCAGCTTATTGTACACACGCTATTAATTCTTAAATATTTCAGCTTAAGCTCACGGAAGTATCTCAACTTATATCTACACGTGGGCTCTTTGTGACCGTTGGTTTACTACAATCCCCTTAAATTTACCTGCCTCACTTTGTAATTTTCCCCACAAAAGGTCCTGTGAAAGAGAAATTATTAATTCTAACTACTCTTAAATATTCCACATCCATACCATGCCTCCACTCTTTCATTCCGGAGCACAACAAAAAAACAGGTCTTTACAGCAGAAGGTTCAGCGGCAGAGTGCTGAAACATGGCCGCATTCTGATTCTCTCGCACCTCTCTCGAAGTGGGAGAAGCACCCTGCTACCTTATTGGTCAGCCACATTTCAGACGCTCAAAGCTCTGGTAACTTCCATCTCTTTGGTCTCACCAAAGGTAGCCAAAGGATCGACTCAAAGATGATCATATATTCCGATTCACTATCTGTGGTTAGCAGACGACCATACATTCATTCCTTTCACAGATCTCACCAAACTGGATGTAGGGATTTATTTTGAGGGAGTGCACATGTGATCAATTAAATAAATAAATTGTCATTCTTTCCCACACTGGTATCCGGCTTCGCTGTATTAATTGAAATTGAGTTACTTTTACACAAAAAATGTGTTGTTCTGACAAGAATTTCGTACCTATTTTCAATGTTGGGCGGTACTGTACCCTTTCAAGGTAAGCAGAAATGGTCAGTGTTCATAATACGAAATTTTTTCGAAAGCCGACCACAAGAGATGTCGTTATTGCTGAGAATTTTAATCGCACCCTACTGCAGAACAAAGCTGTATCTCGTTCAGTGTCCCACAGGTTAAAACAATTTGCAACTGACCAAGTGGCAACCGAAAGCAGCCAGCCAGCACAGTACAGATAGGGAATGCAAATGGACTTAGAGAAAGTAAAATTATGGACACGGCGATAAAATTTTGTCAAAGACTTACAAAGAGACCAGGGTAAAGAACGAAAAGTTACATATGCTGCTATGACACATTTTCTTCCCACCCTCTCTGAAGAGTTTAAAAAGGATAAAGTGGTGGTAGGTTCCAATGATATTAACGAACTAGGTAAGCTCCTGCGACATAGTGCAGGGCAGCCTGTTACTGAATTTTTCAATGGGCTGTCTATGAGACTAAGTGTCGACCTTGTGACACTCTTTATAATAGCAAATGTACAGTGACGTTTCTAGCAATGCTGTAATTTTCACATACAAACATTTACTGTCATGTCTTACACGGTTTTATGCGTTTTCGCTATACGTTCGTCATTGTTAGTAATTCGTATGTACAACTTATGTTAAATTTCCTTATGATACAGGCAGCTTCGCCACCTGGCGTTGTGTTATCCCAAGGTGTGCTCTATCGGCCACAGTGCGCGTTAACTGCAGCTCTGGCTCTCGAACGTTTGGTTTCTGTCTATGTGAGTGGGAAGATATTGCACCTGAAATACAAATATGCATTTTTTGATGTACGGTGTATGCAACTGCTTCTTTAGTACATAAAATTGCGAAAGATATGTATATTTTCGCCTACTGTCAGACTTTTTACTTTTTATAATTTTTGTACGTTTTTGATCCAAGCAGTTGTGTATACTTCCATTCGAATTACGGGAAGAGCTTGCAATCCCAAATTTTAATCGCTGACAGGTCATCAGATGATGGCTGGTCCCATAAGATGTTGTGAATCTGGAAATTAAAAAATCTCCAATACAGTTACATGATTTTTTTTCAGGAAAAAACAAGCATTTTTAGAGTCATTTTTACTATATTTTTCATGGTTACCTACATCAGCCAGGCTAATCAGTCTCAGATAAAACAAATGATGCTCCTTTTTGCGCCAGTATGAACCTTGAGAAGTATCTATCTGATTTGTAGTCTGGCTGGCTTTCCTACACTCACCCTGCTTTTAACCTGACCTGTTCCCTCAATACTTTTTGTGACAGAACTTTCTCTGTGTTATTTCTAATCTGGATAGGTTTCATCACTCACTACACAGTTTAGTATCTTGTATTCACAAGTGAATAGTAATCACATAGTCAATTGAGATTTTCGGAGGATTCCTTATGGTTGATATGGTTGTTAGGGTTCCTTGCTTGTTCATACCCAATAATTTCCCGCCGGTTAACTGTTATTTAAGTGGCTCCAAGTCATATTTTTTCATTTTATATTTGGCGTATAGTATTTTACAGTCTAGATATTCTATGAATATTGCCCACAATTTTCTTTCTTACCCTCAATTACTTAGAAATTTGAAGCCCTTTCGGTTTAGTCTCTGGTAGCGTTATTTGATATTGTGTTAATAACATCCGATGTATCACTGCTGTTGAACATATCTAGACAGTAGGTATGCAGACTATGGTGTACTCCATATGACACATCGCGAAATTTTAATTTTAATGAAACTAATTTTTCCTAAGAACTAGGGTGTTCTCATCTATAAGAGTCATAGATTTATTTTATAAATATCTAGACAAGCAATGTACTTTTGCGATTCTGATTTTGTACGTTTTCTATGTTCAGCATGATCTATTATAATTTTGTGATCTCACGACCATAAGTTCCAATGATAACCAGTGAGTTTACGTATTCTGCTTTGTTGGGCATAGTGTGCACATGTGCATTTCTTAATGCTGCATACTGAATTATGTAGGTTATAAGCGCTTTTATTTCTACACTTCATTTTCTCTAATGTCAACACTTGTATATCTTCACATATTCTACGCATATACTCGTTGTTTTTAACATACAGCAGCTTGGAAATAGCGTTAATGAGATTCTCAAAATGGTGGTACAAATAAAACAAAATATTATGAAATCATATGGCTGTTTGGTGACTTCAGTTTTCTGAAAAGAATGGACAGTGTCTTGAAATCAGGATATAAGATGTAAATCAACAAAAGCAAAATAAACAGAATAGAACCTAGTCGAATTAATACGGTGATGAAGAGGCAATTAGAATAGGAAACCACACTGTGAAAGTATTAGATGAGATTTGTTGTTTGGGTAGCAAAATAATTGATCATCCCCAAAGTTTAGAAGAGGATATGAATTGTAGTCTGGCGTTGGTAAGGAGACCATTTCTGAAGAAGAGGAATTTGTAAACATCGAATAACGATTTCAGTATTAAGTAGTCTTTTATTGGCTTTTTGCGTAGAGTCTAGCGATGGTTAGTAGTCAAACATGGATGATAAACAGTTTACACAGAAAGATAATAAAAGTTATTGAAATGTTTTGCTATAGAAAAACGCTGATCATTAGGTGGGTAGCCATATTAGTAATGAGGAGGAACTGAATACCATTGAGGAAAAACGAAGTGAGTCTCACAACGTGACTAGAAGAAGGGACCTGTTGACAAGACACCTTATGAGACAGCAAGGAGTCTCTAATTTATTATTGGAGGGAGGTGCAGGAGGTAATAATCGAGGATGGAGACCAAGCAATGAATACAGTAAGGAGACACATATGAGTGTGAGTTGCAGTAGTGAATCAGGTTATTTTCCAATAAGGAGGCTTACACTGGACAGAGTAGCAAGGAGTACTACATCAAAACAATCTTAGAACTGGAGACTACGACAAAAACATTGAAGATCAGTATCTAGAAAAAACATACATGAAGGTTGAAAAATAGGATGTACAGAAAAAAATAGCGTTATGTAGGTCGATTGGGCATTGTGCTAAGGTACATTAGTTGGCAGATGAAAGCAAACGTGTCAGGTTCGAGTCCCATTCTGGCACACAGATTCAATCTGCTATGAAGTCACAGTATCATTAGAAGGATGCAAAACTGACAGTCCTGATTTCATGTGAACAATGTGTTCATACTGTTGTGGGTTCGCAGGAGAGCTAACACCGGGTACTAGAGGAAGCCGAAAGGCACGCGTTTTAGCTCACGCAAGCTGGCGTGAGGTCTGGAACAGGACAAGGCAATTAGAATTTAGAAAAAACGGACGTAGCTGGTGGAATACTTAACTTCAATCCATAACTGGTGAACGTCGCTCTTGACGGTACGTTATTCATAATGTCAATAGTAACTGGAAATGGTGCCTTTTTAGGTCGTAGCAAATGACGTAGCTGAAGGCTATGCTAACTATCGTCTCGGCAAAAAAAATGGTTCAAATGGCTCTGAGCACTATGGGACTCAACTGCTGAGGTCATTAGTCCCCTAGAACTTAGAACTAGTTAAACCTAACTAACCTAAGGACATCACATACATCCATGCCCGAGGCAGGATTCGAACCTGCGACCGTAGCGGTCTTGCGGTTCCAGACTGCAGCGCCGTTAACCGCACGGCCACTTCGGCCGGCGTCTCGGCAAATCAGAGCGTATTTTGTCAAAGAACCATCCCTAGCAAAGTCGGTTGTACAACTGGGGCGAGTGCTAGGAAGTCTCTCTAGACCTGCCGTGTGGCGGCGCTCGATCTGCAATCACTGATAGTGGCGACACGCGGGTCCGACGTATACTAACGGACCGCGGCCGATTTAAAGGCTACCACCTAGCAAGTGTGGTGTCTGGCGGTGACACCACACATACATTGGTTATGAAATACTGATAAATAGCGAGTGTTCGTCTCAAGAGTGTAGGTTGCTGTTAACATGAAGACAAGAGAGAGGTGAGATTTCTAATTATATTGAGCGTACTGCCAAGAATGGTATTTTTGCTCTTTATTATTTTTTACTGATGCATGGTACAAGAGAAATTTGTTAAGTCTCATCCATCCTTGCATGTTATAGGTTAGGATTTGTATTCAGTTACACATGTGATAGGAAGTCCACTCTCAAGACATGTACCATATCCTACCTGTTGTAAAAGTCAAGGTCAACTAAGGTAATAATTGTTAGTTAAGTATCTCACTTCATGATATATTTACGGTAGGCAATAAGCAGATGAGCAACTGTGCTGATTAAGCTTGGCCTACATTCAAACTAATGTCTCAATATCAAAGTAGTGTTCAGAAATTCGTTTGCTTCCAATAAATTTTAAAAGCTGTCTCATCCATTTGCATGTTTGGATAGAATCTCGGGTGCTGGTAGGGGGAGAAGGAGAAGTGTTAGGTGGAACTGAAATACAAATGTTTATCAAGTGTCAGATACACATGTATTCGTATAAAGTGTACTGTAACAAAGGTGAAGGGCAAACACCATTGGCTGACGAATCGCTGAGTGGCAGTAATGTAAAGATCGCTTCTTCTAACTTTTTGTGTCATTCAAGGAAATAGGACCGTAACACAGAAAGATAATACCAGTGTATTTATGTATTTCATTCTGATTCAAGATACGTAACTGTGAAATTATATTTCTCGTATTATACTAGTTTCATCAAAAAGTAGTGCATTGTTTTTATAATTTGTTATGAACGCAACAACTTGAGCTGACAACACTACAGTGACGATTCATTTAACTACTTTCAATACAATTGCCGTCTATTGTCTTCGATTGGATCCGGCTTTTAACAAAAACATATATTTCAATACAGTTAAAGGCTTCGTGCTGTTTCTGAAGCCACTGATGCAAGAATGATTTCACAGAGACCTTTTCGTCAAAGTGAATTCCACGATGAGCTTCTTTTCGGGCCGAAAAAATTGGAAGATTGATTGTCATACAAAAGAAGAACACCCGCCGTAACTTTCATTGGGTGAATTCTATGAAGATGTGCGTTAAGGTGCTTCCAGGTGGTGGCGTTTTGGTCTGCACTCCAGAATACTGTAATCATAACGTCTCTGCTGATAACACAGTTTTGACTTTTTTCTCCTTCATTGAGTTTCCGTGATGCCATTCCAATAACTGCCTCTTGGATTCTCGTTAAAAAATGTAACCACCTTTCGCCTTTAGGGAATTTCTTTCAAGAGACTCCTCTCCATCCAAACGGAAGAGATGCATGAGTTAAGAGGCAATTCTATTCCTTGCCTCTTTATCGTGATCGGTTAACATTCTTGGTACTCAAGCTGCACAGACATCCGAGTATCCCAGTTGTTGAATAATCATCATCACTCTGAATTTACTGAGGGAGGTAATGCGAAACAAACCAGCAGCCGGCGACAACCACGAATGATGTCGACTCGCTGAATGTTCTGTGGAATCCTTAAAGGTACAGGCCTGCCACTCAGCGATTCGTCAGCCAATGGTGTTTGCCCTTCACCTTTGTTACAGTGATGAGTCCATCTTCTAACATTCCTCATATCCACTGTTGGAACATCGTACACAATCGTCTGTCTTCCATTAATGCATATGGAGGTTTCACTTTCTGGACTCAAAAATTCTATCACAGAACGCTGCCTAATACAAACATCGATGAGGTTGTTTTAGAAAGGGACTATAGTACCCGCATCTGGTGTTGGATGTAGTTACTACGCCAGTGGTTCAGAGGAGAAGCATTGAGGAATATCGACAAATAAAATTTTTCATTTACGAAACTGTATTTCAGGAGGAGACAGTAGGTGACATTCTTTTTTGAGTGACCTTTGCACATAACAAATAACGGCATACCATTAATTTATATGTCATTGTTTAACGGTAAGAAAGTCGTCTTCTTTTACATATAAAATAAAATGTTCAGCGAAGAACTCTTCTTGGAAGTGTGGGTTGATTGTTGCTCTCATAAAACACCAGAAAATTTATAGAACTTCCAAGAAGTAAGGAAAACCACTGCCAAAATTATCAGAAATCTCAAGAGGAATTATTGCAAGAAAGTTTAACTCAAACAGAAGAAGATCTCCTGGAGAACAACACGCGAGACTTCTACAGAACATTCAAGACCAACGTGAGTAGATAAGATTCTTGAAACATCAACTTTAAGACTAAAGTAGTTTGTCAGTGAATGGAGACATGGAAAACAATCAGGTCTTGGCGGAATTCTTTGAAGATGGTTCAAATGGCTCTAAGCTCTATGGGAATTAACATCTGAGGTCATCAGTCCTGGAATACTTTGAGGACTTCCTGAATTGTAAAGAGCCATCAGAGACATTAAATTACAATGAGAAATAACCAAACTCAGACTTGGTACTACCAACTATAGAAGAGGCTAAGAACTTTATAAGAACCCTGAAAAATAACAAAGCACCTGGGGAAGGCGGGATTATCGCAGAATTCTTAAAGTATATGAACGAGAATGTGATCATAGTACTGAAACAAATTATACGAAAAAGCTGAGAAGAGAAGCAGCTTCCAGAAGGTTGGACACTGACATTAATACACCCTACTCATAAGAAAGGCGATGAGACAGAAACGGGAAACTACAGGGGAATTTCTTTAATACCTGTGACCTATAAGTTATTCTCTAAAGCACTGCTAAAGAGACTGGAAGAACAACGAAATCCCTAAATTGATCAGTACCAACGAAGCTTCGGAAAGGAGAGATCATGCGCAGAACAGATCCTGAATCTGAAACTGATAGTGATTTCCCTAAATCACTCCAGGTAAATGCCGGGATGGTTCCTCTGAAAGGGCACGGCCGACTTCCTTCCCCATCCTTCCCTAATCCAACGAGACCGATGACCTCGCTGTCTGGTCTGCTTCCCCAAAACAACCAACCAACCAACCTGAAACTGATAATCGCTTATCTAAAACATTGATCAAAAAGTTCGTGCTTACATTCATAGACTTCAAGTAAGTCTTAGATTATGTAGAAGGGCACACACTGTTCCAAATTTTAGGGGAGAATAATTCGGATAGAAAATCCAGTAAACTATTTAAAGAGACCATAAGCAACACAACATCCAAGGTCAAGTTCAGATGGAAGCTATCAGTGGCCTATGAGATTAAAACCGGGCGAGACACGGAAACGGACTCTACTCTTTGCTCTTTAATTGTTTTCTCGATACGGCGATCAGAGAGTGGCGACAAGGAATGATAGGGATGGGTGGAATACAAGTAGGGTGTAAAAATAAATGAGTACGAGTAGGCTGTCTAGCATTCGCAGATTACATTGTGATCTTGCCCGAATCACTAGAAGAGGCAGTTAACCAAACCACAGAACTGCTGAGATACGCAGCTAAAGCAGGCTTATAGATCTCTGTCGAGAAGACACAGTAAATGACAAATATCATGACAGCTCCCAGATGGATGACAATAGAAGGAGGGAAAATTCAGAAGATGGAGGGGTTCAAATACCTTGGAGGATCGATAGACATTGGTCTGACCGAAAAAGAAGAAATGGGAACTCGAATGAACAAAATTAACTGAGCGTATAACTAACTGTAAACACCTACAATAAGAAGACTATTCCTATAAATCCAATACTGGACCATTTCCGACCCACCGATATCAGTCCCGTCGTTTCACTAAAGGGCAGGCCTCGTCTTTCGGATTTGAGCAGAGACCGTTAACCAGCGACTGTATGTTAAATCGGCGGATTTTCGTTGTTTATCCGGGATCTCAGAACTGTGCTGGGTTCTCGAAAGGCCAGAGATCACAGGCGACATATTTCAGTAGATGCGATTATATTTTGGCGAAAGTAAGGTGCACAATTCAGCGCTTCTAGGAATTTGTTTTCTTATGGATACGTTTTTGTGTATGAAACCTATTTATATCGTAGAGAGGATGTCAGTGAGTACGATTGCACGAAGAAATTGAGGGTAGTTATCTTCGATTTATACGCTATGCCCTCATATATTTCTCGAAAGAAATATCGGTCAATTGATTGCCGAAACTCAACACGTTGACAAACAGGTCGGATTCATAATCTTGAGAACTTCTCTGAGAACGCTCAAACAGCGATATGCTTCGAACACGACGTTATTGGACCTTGGAAACGTCCAGTAATTCCAACACGGGTGAACCAATAGTTGTAACACAGTTAGTGGTGATATAATAACGAATATAATACAAGAAACTATCTATTATCACTCCCAAAGGGTTGGTTTATGTAAGGGGCAATAAAAAAAATTCCGCCTGAGAGCGTTTCCATTTGAGTGTATATCGAATGTAGCGGACACCCATGTGGGTATATAAACACTCACATTTAGGCAAAGAGTTTTGTGTGGCATTCGTGTCTTTGCGAAGTGCATTCGCTAAATGCAAAGACGTGAGTTATTGCGATGTTATTACCAAAGCATCGAAACAGAGCCCATGTGCTGCTATTCTTTCCTTGGCTGACGTAGGACGAACACTGGCAGACATCCTTAGAAGAATGCACGACGCTGCACCAATCGTCCCCTCCTTACAAGAAAGTCAAGCGTCAGCCATTTGCTGGTCTTCGATTACTGGAACCATCGCTTGATGATTTAACTGAAAGTGCTGTGTTCATCTCTGGAGATACGTGATGCGCAACAATGGAGGAATTGAGGCGTAATATTAAGGCGAAACGTCAGAGAAAACTGCAAGTGGTGTTGTTGCTTAGTAGTAACACAAATCCGAATACTGCAAAAGACGTAACTCAGAATTTCGTCAGCTCAAGGGGAGTCATACGAGCACCCACACCATGCGATTATCACTCTTTCGGTCCCTTTAAAAATGCCTTCAAGGGTCAACGATCGGACAAGGATTTGCAGCAGGTACACATCAGTACAGGGTATTTGCCAATTGCGTATCTTCATCCTGGTGCATCGGTGCGGTGATTACTCAGTGCTCACATCGATTTCGTCTAATTGGCAAACAGATTCCAAACCCTACGGTTGTCTAAGTGTAGCTTTTTGATCGCCTCTTATACAGTTCACCGCTCAGTTTTCGCTTCTTTCTCAGCTCCTTTATGAAACATGATTTCACATTTTCTACATTAGTTTTCGATACATGTTGGCCCACAGTTCGATTACCATCTAGAACGTTTCCATCTATTGTTCCTACACTCTGCTGTTTACTGTCTTGTCCGTGTAACGTTCATAGATTTATTTTCACAAGGAAGATCTTTCAACTCATAGTTGTTTATGTTTTATCATGCAGCCATTGCTACCACTGGTTCACTCTTCCACCATACCTACGGCAACTAAGATTTCTGTCATGAGAAAACAGTAAGAGGCGGCACGGATTTCCTGAATGTGGCTCAGCGCAATAATACACTAACTGTGGGATCGCCTTTTCTGAGAGTGAAAATAACACCTTCACGGTCGTGTCCACATTAACATGCATGTGGGCAACAGCGGTTTCCTGAATTCACAGGAAATGCCTAAGCTCTAGCTAAGATACACTCTTCTGTGGACAACTAATGCCAAATTTTACGAAGATTTTCGGGAAGAAGGCAGTCTTGTATACTTGGACACAGGTTTTGCATCTTCTGCCTGATGAGGCAGTAAACTAATGAGTGATATTTTATATACATCACTGTTGTTAAATTTTAGGGACTTGTAGATATCCTAACTCATTCACAGTGGAGAAAAAAATGTTCTTTCTCAAAAATAGTTGAGCTATATTTTTGTGAAATTCGGCCTGGGTCAGCGGTGGTTTATTTTCATGCATTTGTGTGTACAAACTACCTGTCTTCTGTGTAGAAACCGACCATGCCAACATTTTATTATTGTCCCAAATTCTATGGTAAGTCTGGTTTCTTACAAACTGAGTTTGCTTTGTGGAGTGGGGCCTGATTACTCCGTGTTTGTGTGGCGTAAGGTGGCGTTATGTATCTTCAATTTTTATTGTATGTTGTAGATTTTAATAGCAATTAAAATTAAGATATTGTAGTCCTCATGCTACAATATGAATTTCATACCATCGTGGAAACTATTTTATTGTGTAAGCAGCGCTCGAGTTCACTTTCTTGTATCATCATGTAGAGCAATTTATTATCAAAATACCTCACGTAATGTATTGTTATTTATGGAGCCTGCTTACTTCCTTAACCACATTATTCTCTGAATGTCTCAGAGAAACACCTGCCTGGAAGCATGATATACTTCTCGACATGGCAGGCCCTTTTCGTGCTGATGATCTTTCATATTAAAAGTAAGCTGATTATGCCAGTATATCAATTGCAAACGTTGGTAAATTGTGATATTTCTGAAACAGATGGCCTTCTATGAATTACTAAATTTTTAAAAAAGTTATACAATCGCTGAGTATTTTTCCGTTTTTCTTTCGTACGTTTCTCCAAATGTGCCTGCTATTATTGAAGCTGGTATTTTTCAATTCTAGCCTTTAGATTTCCCATAAAGAACATCTGTATTTTATGCAGTGTGTTAAATATTACTTGTAATTATTTGTAAAAGGCCCTGGATGAGCCAATATTTCCTTTTTATGTAACATTAGTTTCTGTTGTTCTGTGGATTACTCTTTTACCTATAATCCCTACCTGCACAATGCCCTCTTCTGCATTTCATAGTCATGTATTCTATTTTAATATTTTCTAGAATTATAGATGGCAACACTTTTACTTGCTCTTTGTGCCTGTGTTACCCAGCTGTAGATCAAACTACAATCTTCTACATGTTTATTTCCAGAAGATTTCTCCTTTGTTCTGTAACTGATGAAAATTCTATTTTACTTTCTTTCATATGTTTAGCCTATTCGACTTCCCATAATGTACCAGGGTGAAGCTTTCCAAGCTTCAATTCCTGGTTCCTTTTTCATACCCATGTCATGCCCCAGTAACCCGTCCTGTTCCAGAGGCTAGATTCAGTATTTCATGTAAGTCTATTGAGTCCCTGAATGAGGTACTGGCCCATTGAGCTTTGTAGTCATAGCTCGTAACTACAAAAAGTGACTATGGTACAGCATTTCTTTTGTACTATACGCTATGGCTCTACCCCAACATTCAGTTCTTGACTACTTAGCCAGGTACAAAATCACTTTAAAATAATTTCTACATTGAGTCATTAGTTAATCTATTTTTAAAATATGCTGGTTACATTAAAAGAAGTGAAGCAAGTGGCCTACGGAAGTTTCAACGTCTGTAATTTTTCTGTCATAGCCATTTCTGATCTTTATTGAGTATGACTTATGTGAAGTCTATTTTTCCTTCAAAATTTCATTCAGTAATTGTGGATTTGTGAAGATTGGTGTGTTTAGAGACATAACTGTGTATCTTATTCGATAATGCGGCTTATGGATTTTTCTTGGGACTCCCACTTTTGAATCAAGGAGGACCGTTATAAAATAAGTTCATGATTTTTGTTCTCTGAACAGGAAATTGCATTTATTAATCTTCTTCCTGATTTTTCTCTGGAATTTTACTGTTGAAACATATTTAAGCATAATTATATTGCTTTCAAACAGGAAAGTGGAAATGTAAGTCATATATTAATCATTTATCAGAATTACTACATAATTACTTACTCACACCACCATTGTAGTCTAAAGGTTAGCTACATTAGCTTCGATGAAATAAGACCGGGATTTTGTTTCCTGGTACCTCCTCAAATATTTTCGGACGTTGGAATGTACCTCGTGATGTCAAATGATTAACTGTTTGAATGAAGATCCAGTGGAACTACCAGGATTAATCTACTGATAACAATGACTGAAGGGATTGGCGACCTACTTATCACTAGTCCCATGAACATAGATCGCTGGTTGTACTGACTTGTAGGCATCATTGGGCCAGTCATAACACGCCTTAGTCCTAACCTTGGATTAATCTTTAGATTTTACGTTCCGTTAGTCGCTTTCACAATTGTGGTATTATTAATTTTCCTGTTTATACTTTTTAAAAGTTTTCTCTCTTCAGAAACAAATTTGTGGTTTCCTTTATAGTTATTTGTGTCCTTATGATCATTTTATTCATATTTCTGCTGAGACAATCTATTTAGTGTCATTTATTCTATTGAATCACTCTAAATCTTAGTCTGGATGATGATGTTCAGGTTACTATTGCTGAATTTGGGTCTTACATTTTGCTTCAGCCATTTCCCGACTAATACATGTATAAACTAATAAATTTAGTTCTTTAGATGTATGAAAGTATTTTATAATGCTAAAACATAAGAAAAAGCTTCATATTCATTCGACTTGTATAATATAATATTTGTGAAATGGGTTGAGGCGTACAAACAAGAGTGAACCTTGAGCAATGTGATCTGCAGTTGCGACATGAAATTATAGAACTTCTTGACGTTGAAGTATTTAAAACGTTCTCGCGGCTCGTTTTGCAAGTGGTTCACTTTATTTAATCCCATTTTCCTTTGTTCGATCCACACATTCTGTAGTTTAATAGCTAACATTCTCACAACAGGAAAATACATTTTGCCTCACGCCGCTCAAGGCAAACGTAAATAATATGTTAACTGATGTCCACCCAGATAATGGACTAACAGAAACAAAATTTATCGTGTGACTTAAGAAAATGCGACATTTTCTGTGATTTAGTTTCATATTACTAATACTTCCTTAGAGAAATTTTTGCACATCCATGAATCTTATGAAGTTAATGACAAATATTTGAATAAATATGTCTATAAAATTCTCTAATTTGAGTAATACAAAGGGCTCCAGTAACGATTGGGAAAGATTATTTTTTAGGATTGTTGAGATATCACTGAATGTAAAGAAAAAGCATGAGTTATAGTATTTCGTCAAGTTACTGTAGCAAATTTAAAACGGATTGTAATTTACTTTCTAATGAAACAATAACGTAATGTGGGTAATAATGTAATGTGTCATATTTATAAGTCATGGAAGAAGCATATGGATGAGGAATATACCAGAAGACATAGAAGGGATAATATAATGGTAACACATACGTTTCAAAACTAGATCTTAAAACCTGAAACATATCCATGGGCAGATGGAGACCATCACCACCGTTTATTGGTTGTGAACAGCAACTTAACACTGAACAAGAAATTGCAGAAATATATGATACTAACGAGAGGGTACCTGAATCACTTGGAAGAGAGGTTCAAGAATAGCATCAGGTAACAACTGACGGAAAGGGGGTCAAAGAACGCAGTAAAAGACGAGTGAGTAGCCTTGGGAGACAAAATAATCAATTTAGAAAATAATCAAATAGGCAGGAAGACAAACTCAGTAAAAAAAAAAAAGTTTCATAATGCACAATATATTGAATCCAATTGACCAAACGAGAAAATATAAACCCAGAACAAATAAACAAGCAAAGGGAAGGAGAGATGTGTAACAAAGTAAGTTTGGTAGAAAATCATAAATTTGGAAGCATAAATGCCAGGAATAGTAATGCAAGAATATAGGTCCATTTTTACTAGGGAAAGAAAACTGGGATTAAACAAACGGAGCGCAACATTATCTACTAGTTGTAGAGAAACAATCCTGCAGTCGAAGAGTATGAAAGGGAAGTAGTGACTCAACACGAAATTAGACAGTTCTGTATAATATCCCCATCCGCTATTCATGGTGTATGCTGAGTAGCCAATAAAAGAAATCTATGAGAAATTTTGAAAAGGAATTTAGGTTCAGTGAGAAGAAATAGTTTTGCAAATGGCATTTTCGTTCTGTCAGTGACAGTTAGGGACATAGAAGACCACTTGATGGAATGAATTGTGTCTTGGAAAGAGGTCTGACATGAAAAAATTTTAATTGAGGGTGATCATGTGAGACTCTGAAAGAAACAGATATATTTTCATATTTGGGAAGCTAAATAAATGATGACAGCTGCAATAGTGAGCATTTAATACTCAGACTGGCGACAGCACAAAAAGCAGTTCTAAACAGGATAAAACCACAAGGAATCACTCAACTAACTGAAATCTATGGATTACAATTTTCAATAGAGCAACCGAAAATTACCCTGTGGGATAAGCTTTCTCATGGTATTACTGACTATCATATGCATTTATGATAGAGGAAATATCCTAGGAATTTTTTAAGCTGGCTATTCCTGTTAGCTGTGGGATCAACATTGTTTCATCAGATTTTTCAGCGTTAATAAGACTTACTAGTCTCCCTGATGCCATTTCTGAAGTCATAACTCAACCTGAGCAGACCCTGTGTACTCCATTTGTCTTTGTCTAGTGTAGACTTTAATCAAGTGCGAAGACATTTCCAAAAGTTTGGTTAGCATGTGAATGAGGCGGGACGTGGGTACCAGCCCGGTATTCACCTAGTTGGATGTGGAAAACCGCCTAAAAACCACATCCAGGCTGGCCAGCTCACCAGCTCTCGTCGTTAATCCACGATTTAATCAGAGACTGGTTCGCCTCCCCGTGTCCCGGAAGCTGACGCTTTAGCGCTCTCGGCTATCCGGGCGGGCAAAAACTTATTATTAATGTTCATTTTTACCAAATGCTTTTAATCAAATTTCACCTGTTAATAATGTGAATAAAGTGTTATCCTCTGGCTGTTTTATAGCTTTATCCGACAGGGAAGCTACTTAGGCTTTATTAAACTGACTATGGCGCACACAAATAATTTCACACAAGGCTTGCATTACATTCTTAGGTTGGCACTAAACTGTGCGAAAGGTGCTGAAGCACCTCTATGAGAGTCGAACACAGAAAAATTTTAGCGGGCAGCGAACGACACCTGAACCCTATGTTACGACATCAATTTCTTCTTCTGTGTCGCTTTCGTTTATTGCCAGGTTCTCCAGTGCCTGCCACCGCACAAGACCTGAACTACGTGTTACCTCGTCCGGCTGCTTACCTTTCTCGTGATCTTCTTCTTGGTCCTCCTCCTCAGACACCACCTCCAGCAGCCGGCTGTCTCTGTGCACCATGTGTTCTGCTCCTTCCTGTGGCGGCGGTTGCTGGAAACCCCCACCTATGGAAAAATAAATGTGATAGTGGATAACTGGCATTTGTACTACTTATATATCACATGTGATTTATAGCTTTTTAACTGGGGTTCTAACATTTTGAGTTTCAGGCATCTTTTACGCTAATGAACTCTCCTCTTTCTCGCTTCGTGCTCTACAGAGTTACTTCAGAGAGTCATTTCCACAATGTCTTATACGAATCTCCTTTCTTGTTACAATGACGCTGACTTACTGTTAATATATCATGCTTACTTATTCTTTCCCACAGAGCGCATCTCATATACTATTTCATCTTCAAACAGATGAACAAAATGCACACCGATATATGGAAATTTCATTACCCTTTGAATTATAGATGTGTGCGATAAAGCTAACTGCGTTTATGCTATCAGAGTGTTCACATCCTTTTTCATGTCAGTAGTCTCACAAAACTACAGTATCACGTGAGAGGTATCTAGGTGCCAGTTTCCTCTTTGCCTGGTACATCCCTAAGAATGGGACAGTGTCGTAGTTGTCTGATGTTACTATGCAAAATAATGCCCTGATGACGGATTTATCAAATGATATGATTTATATTCTAAGTATTTAAGTCACATCATACAACGTACGTAATACATAATCCTAGAAATGAAGGAACGGTAGCCTTCACACTATTCTGAGAATGTAGACAGAGAGGCAAAATGTTGAGGAAACCCACAGTTACAAACAACATCTTCTCGGTGGGTATTCGAGGAACTCCCTCCTTCACTAATGTCCAGCCAATGTGTATGTAGTATCCTCCCCCCCCCCCCCCCTCCCACAAATATTCCTCAATTACGCAACGGCATCACCCTCTTCCACAACTAAAATATGTCTATAAATACATCAAAATTTAAGCTTACTGTTAACAATTAAATAAAACAATTCTAGAAGCCTTCAAGGTGGACAAAATCTCAGAAACCATACTATTACCGTGAACCATTTAGTACGACTAGAATTCACTTCAGAAAGAAAATTGTACTCTTGACGAGCTGTGGGTGCTTACAGTAATATTCTGGCAAACCTGGCCAGTCCTTATCCCATGGGTTCTCTTCTTCGTTCACGGGATACTTATCGCCACCGGTGCTGTGAATTAAGCATAGAGCTGCCTCCAGTTCATCAGTGGAGTAACTGTGTATGAGTGGCACACAGGGAATCTCCTCCAGGCCACCTCCTGTCTGCAAAACAATAAAATAATGTGTGAGATACAGTAAAATCGGTTATCTAAAGGCAAATTTCAGTGACGTATGTAAAACCGTAAAATTGTATACAGGACTAGAGATATTCTCCTGGTGCACTATTTCTAATATGACTCCACACAGAACAACACAACATTATTCACACAAATGCTGATGAATGAATTTTAAAGTCGATACTCACGGGTTCGTGCTGATTACATGCATATTTCCGAGATAGTGAATTTGGAAATGACAAATCAGCAACGGCCATACCTGTGTACAAGCCATTGTAACGTAAATCAACAAATCGTATTGTCAAAAATGGTTACGTTAACTGTAGAAAATAAAAACTACATCAATTGAAACAAAATAATCGCAAACATAAGAAATAAGGGTGCGAACTTTGATACAAAGATAACAGGTAGAAGTCAAGAAAGAGAAAGGGATGAAATATGGGTGTGAAATTTTAGGTCTACATGTATACATTTATGTTAACTTGCATTTATCTGTACGCCTTTAGGGCTCACAACGATACAATTCCTCACATGAGACTTCAGGGTCAACAGAAGCGTCCGATCTTACCCGTCGGCTTTGACCCGTGACGTAAGCGTGTTGTGGTGTGTGACGTCATTACGGCGCGGAGTTTGATTTGCGATTGTGGCGTGTTTGTAGATGTCTTGTTTTTGTTTGTCGTGCTCTCTGGTGGTGTGTTCATGGTTTTCGTTTGTTTCGTTTGTTTCGTGTGGTGGGGTCAGTTTTCTGTTGCTCAGGTGTTGGATTTGAAGCGGAATTTCTATTAGTGAGTTAATGGTTAATTTAATGCTCATTGCTGTACGTCGGGTGAGTTTGTTATTGAGTGTATTTGGTTGTGGTTTTTTGTTCAGGAATGGATATGAAAGACCGCCTTAACAGTGTTCGGTTGAGGGCGATGATGGGGGAGACAGCTTTAGAGCTGATTAAATTTCTTCAGCTATTTGGCTTAATTGCCGAGGTCGTGAAGTGCGGTGTGTGCGGTGAACCTATGAAATTGGTTAAAGTTCCGGACTCTCGGACCAGGGACGGATACGTGTGGTGTTGCCGGAAAGATGGCGTATGGCGTTCTGTAAGGCGTGGTACCTGGTTCGAGAAGTCTAGATTGGCCATGCGTGAGATTGTGCTTATTACGTATTATTTTTGTTATAGTTGCGGGCAGAGTTTTTGCGCGTTTGAGACTGGTGTGAGTGAGAGGACTGTTTTAGACTGGTATTCCTTTTGTCGTGAGGTGTGTTCCGAATTTATTAAGTACAGGGGTAAGTTGGGTGGGCATGGGGTGCTTGTGGAGGTGGATGAGTCGCAGTTTGGTAAAAGGAAGTATGGGAGGGGGAAGTCTGTGGCTGGTCTTTGGGTGTGGGGGGCTGTTGTTCAGGGGGGTGGGGGTACTGAATGTGTTTTTAGGGTTGTGGAGGGGAGGTCGAAGCCTGAATTAGTGGGGTTAATTGAGGAGTATGTAGAGCCGGGGTCCACAGTAGTTTCAGATGCGTTTTCTTCATATAGGGGGTTGGGTGAGAGGGGATTTAATCATTTAGTAGTGAACCACAGTCTAGAGTTTAAGAATTATGATACTGGGGCTTGCACTAACACAATTGAGGGGATGTGGGGAGCGGTTAAGTCAGTTCTTGGGAGGGGGAAGAGGCGCTCTTCCAACCTTCAGTCTCATTTAGATGAGTACTGTTGGCGGAAGAGTGTCCCAGAGGGCTATTGCATTCTTCGGGTTTTTTTAAGGGCTGTGGGTAAAATGTATAGACCGAAAGTGGTTAGTTAGGGTGGGCTGGGTAGGTGGGTGGGTGGTTTATTTTGTTGTATAGTGTTTGTGTGTTGTATTTTGGAGTTGTGGGGGAGGGGGTTGACGTTTGGGTGGGTTGGGTTTTTATTTTAGTTCAGTATTTTTTCGTTGGTGTGTGTGTGTGTGTTTTTGTATGTGTGTGTGTGTGTGTGTGTGTGTGTGCGTGCGTGCGTGTGTGCATTTGTGTGTGATTGTGGTGGCCAATCTAGTTTGTGGAGCTGGAACTTTTTTGAGGTAAGTTCCTTTTTTTTTTTTTTGGTTACTTATGTATGTTTTGTGTATTGGGTATAGGTTGGAAACATCCGGTCTCACGCGTCGGCTTTGACCCGTGACGTAAGGGACCTACACATTGATCTGTAGCGTAGCCCTGAATACGAGGTTAGGTTGGGAGTTTTTTTTTGGAATGCGGCCGCGGCAGCGGCCGCCTATGATTCGAAAATATTGATTTGACACTAATGAACATGTATACGTAATATGAAGCAATTTGATGAACATATTGATCTGTAGCGTAGCCCACTTGAGGTTAGGTTGGGAGTTTTTTTTTTGGAATGCGGCCGCGGCAGCGGCCGCCTATGATTCGAAAATATTGATTTGACACTAATGAACATGTATACGTAATATGAAGCAATTTGATGAACATATTGATCTGTAGCGTAGCCCACTTGAGGTTAGGTTGAGAGTTTTTTTTTGGAATGCGGCCGCGGCAGCGGCCGCCTATGATTCGAAAATATTGATTTGACACTAATGAAGCCTGTGGGGGGATGGGGGGGCACTGCAGACTCCCCCCACCGCATAACGACACATGATGATCAAATTTTGAAAAAAAATGAAAAATTTTTTCCGCACCTGCTAAACTGCATAAGTGCCGATGTATGTAGGTGTAAGGGAAGCTTTCGTTTCTTAGTTTTCTATTGGGGGATGTGATCGGTAGGTTCTGTTGAGCTATATAGGTTAAGGGAAGTGTCCGATTATGGATAGGAATGTGTTTTTTGGTATTTGGTCAGTTTTGTGATGTTGATTTATTTCGTTGTTTTGCGTGGTTTTGAATGGCGGTCGGTGGCTACATTTCTGTATATTTAGTTTCTCCGCACCCAAAAACCCCTAATTTCCCACGCTTGTCCCGTTACAGTCATTAGGCTTTTTGTGAAACTTGTGTATTTCAGTGTTTACAATACGTATGCGATGTTTTTATATCCGCCATATTGGAATTGTTTATAGTCGTTTCCGCGGTATTTGTGACGTCATGGGTCAAAGCCGACGGGTAAGATCGGACGCTTCTGTATTTCCGAGATAAGGGTGCGAACTTTGATACAAAGATAACAGGTAGAAGTCAAGAAAGAGAAAGGGATGAAATATGGGTGTGAAATTTTAGGTCTACATGTATACATTTATGTTAACTTGCATTTATCTGTACGCCTTTAGGGCTCACAACGATACAATTCCTCACATGAGACTTCCCTGCATGCGTTGCCGATTCACATCGAGTGCAGTGACTCTAGCACACTAACAGTCTTCATGAGCGATCACATCTACCTAAATATAACGTAACGTCAACCTACCAGAAATAATAGAAACTTCGTTCCTCTCATTAAACTGCTATCAGCGTTTTTACATCGCTTCGTGAGACAAAAATTCTAATTCTGTTTAGATTCCACAAACTACTGTAAACGTAGTACAACAAGTTTCACATACAACTAATTCCAGAGAAATATAATAATATATAAAGGTGACGAATGGCTTTACGTCTCTGGAAAAAGTGTAACATTGTTGGGCGATAAGCGAAAAACGTTCGCCGCATCCATAGAGTAGAAATATCTCTGGAGTGAGCATTCAGAAGCGCAGAATTGATTTTGTGTTGTCAACATACGTTGCCATAATGGTCACATGATCTCGGGACGCCGTAGATTTGTCCGACATTTGCCCTATATAGTTTGAATGTTGTCATATCGCTAGTAAAGACAGATTCCCTTCGTAAATGCTGTGGATTTAGTATACACGTTTTGCAGGCACCATAGCAGTTTACGTCTGATATTTGAAATAAATTGGGCTCTTAGCTTTGAAGAGCAAATTAACGAGCATGACGTCACAGAAGCTTCACGTCAGCATGTATTTACAATGTCTTTCATGTCACATCTCGTCAAGTCGCTTAACACAGTACTGAACGGTGAAATAGGGGTTTTGAGTCACCATCCCTAATATGCATAAAATGTTAGAGTATAGTATCAGAACTGAGGAGCTAACAACGACAAAATTTGTCAGTAGCCGAAGCAAACTGTATAACCTATGTTCTTGATCAATTATGTTTGGTAAATTACTGAGAAGTGAGACAACATTTCAGAACAACGACAATTATTTCCTATGGAAAATATATACATTCATACACTTCAAAGAAAGCTTCAGACGATTTAATGAAGCCTGTTAAACTTATCCATTATGTTTTTTCTTGCGCAATTAATAACGTCATAAACAACTGTATTTTACTCCTTCATTAAACCTGACTTTTTTGCTTAAAATGTCATATGGTGGAATTTGCTTCGTCTACTTATGTTCTTATACATATACATTGTGGGCGTCAGCGCCGTTGTGTTATCATAAAACCTAAATAACTTTTCGCCTTCAGATATACGACCTCGGTTGTGTAAGAAAGTGGAAAAAATATCCCAGCCGTCATGGAACATCTCCAATTTGTCACTAAAACAAAGCGCTATTATAAAATAAAGATTGTTAAGATAAAACAGTACAAAATCTACTATTATAAGGAGAATGAGCGAGGCGAAAATAGGTTAATTTAAGACGTTAACATACTGGTAACGTCAAAATTTTCTTCCCGAGAAACCTTGACGTACCGTGCAATGACGTGACGTTCCGTTGACGACCTGTGCTAATGCCTCCATTCGAAAGGTATTGTAGAATCTTTTGATGTTATGTGACGAGACGTGACGTCACCAGATGGTGAACGCGAATTGGATTTAAACAATTGACGTCGTCCCTAGATCACGTGACAATTCCAGTTTAATGTTGACAACATGCGCAGGACGCAATGCTCACTCCAGAGGTATTTCTACTCTATGGCCGCATCGTATCTCGATGTGCTAAACACTGCCCAACTGCCGGACACCTACTCCAACGATTGTGTCATGTTATTCGTTACAATATCAAATGTTATACTCCCATAACGTGCAAGACATAAGCAACCTTTACACACGTAATTCTGAGCTGAAATGGAAATTTGGCTTACCTTCGCGTACTTCCCCCAAAGGAGGAAGTATTTCCCCAGCGTTCGCAATCGAAACGCACGCTCGTCGGACGCCATCTCATCGGCTATCTTGAGCCAACTGGGAGGGATCGTTTCCCCGGAAATGAATTTACCGATCGTCAACTGTCTTCAATTGTTGCGTGCACCATGAAGAAACGTGGGTGCAATGTGCCTCCGATTCAGGGAGAATACACGTCATAAGGGTGCTGGTTTGGCATATACTGGAACAATGTTCTGTTATGGAATGTTAACCCGAGGTAATTATTTTACTAATATCCTCATTTTGTCAATGTTTATATATTTTTGGGGGTTTCGCAGAGTTTTACTTTTAATTCAGTATCGGGATAAGCCAAATTGCTTTCATATTGTATTACACGAATTGTTGGGTGATAAGGCACTGTATGTCAGGTCCTTAGAGAAATGTGTCTAGCGAATATAGTGATTCAGGATACTAATACAAAAGCATTTACCACCGAATGGCGTGTTACCGAAATGTGACTTATTGACTTTATTATTCGTAACATGTAATTCACCTACTTTCAAAATCAGTTTTGACACTACTCGCCTCTTAGATATGAAAACGAAGCGAAAATGATGCTGTAAATATCGACCAGTCAATAGAGAAGTTGAAATAAGGAAACTACAATGTCTTTATCGTTAGAGCTGCATTAACAACTGTGGCCACTGAAGTAAATTTAGCGTCACAGTCGAGACAACATATTCGTCTGTATTACGTATTATATTTCACATTCTTCAGTGTCTAAGGATATAGCGCATATGTAATCCGTCTGTTCTGACGGGCTTCGAGGCTACACGAGCCTTGTTCCTCATACCGAGTGAAATATACAAATAGTTTTACGGTATGTTAGCCTTTAGCTCCTAGTCTCTGCGTAAAATATGAAGAATATTAAACTGCCAGTAAATTGTGTTCATCAACTCAGCACCTGTACAATGACGTATTACTCACTATCTTCAAGTAGTGAAGGTATGGACAAAATCACAAGTTATTATTTATGAAATCTGCGTAAATAATTCCAAGTTTCTCTTAATTCAGGCGTTAATTGGCAGGTCAAATATGGAAAGACTCCATCTATGCGCACAAATGTTTTGATTGTTACTTACAGACACGCACTCTGCATTTGACAGTGGTGAAGACCACTGGTCTTGAAAAAAACGTCCAGCACTGAGGTAGTAGTTAAGAGACGAAAATGGGACTGTTGTCGCTCCATGTTGGCGTTGAAGATTTGGAGGACAACTGACCGGCTAACAGAAAATTTTTCCGGAACTTACAGCAGGCAGTGATACACCTCAGGTTTCTCTGAAACGTATATAGAACGTGACACATGGGAGTGGTTTGTGTTGAAACAGCTAGATTTCACATTAACCAAACTGAACATTACATAGTAAATACTTTTTGCGGGGCGGTGGGAGGAAGGAGGGGGGGGGGGGGGGCATGCAGTGCTTGTCTCAAAAGTACAGTATATTCCAATACATTGGGAATGTCAGTTAAGGAACAGTTGTGTCGTTAATGTATGGTGTGTCTGAATTTGGAATTTAGTGACGGGACACTTGCATCAAGCACATGCTCCAAGTATCAGTGGGTAGACTGGCAAGAATGGAAGAGGACACGTGATACATTAAGAGAGTCTTGTGTTTGAGTTCAAAACGACTCCTGGAGTAAGACGTTTTTCGGATATAGGTCACGTCCATGATCCGAAGCAACCCGGAAGTTGTCTAGCAAAAGCGCCAGGAAAGCTGAATTGCAGCGAGCCAGAGACATTTAGCAGGAAACAATTCTTAAATTCGATTATCTTCCGGCGACGTCTTTATCATGGCGTTGAAAATTTCAAGAACGATTGTTTACATGATTTCACACATAAAACGCTGTTCCAGTCTGTTGATTCAGTAATTATAGCAACGTCTCTGTATTGTGAATGCACCACTGTAGTTAGGGTCCGTCATTATCCTAACGTCATTATTACATTTGAAGTGGCAATTTCTCTATTCCGTATTACATCCGAGTCTCGCTGGATTAAGTAACTCAGCTGGTAACTTCAAACGAATCCAGTACATTAGTTTGTAATAGTAATATAAATTTAATTTCCACGTACATTGTAGTCTCTGCAATTAAGTTAGAAGCAACAGCATATTTTACAGCTTTGTGCTGTGTGTTCTATGATTCCTATTCTCACAAGACAGACTAGGTGAATGAAGCTGTCATGGTATGATTTTCGGTAAGAACCATAACGGTGAGGCGGAGAAGGCCACGTCGTTAATGTCTGTGCTTCTGTTACCTGCACATTGTAGCAATAGTGTGAATCGGAACTTAATAAATCTTGTGACTCTAGCTGAGAATGGCTGAGAAACTGACGTCAGACATATCATGTTACGCACTCGGATAAAAGTACCGTGTTCCTCCCCAAGTGCAGCTTGCGGATGACTTAGCCGTCGGGATAGTAACGGCCCATTTCACTGGGCTCAGACCATTTAATTGTCGGCACATGCGTTTGTGGAGAACAGCAGCGTGTGTACCGTTTGCCATTTATAACAGTATGAGGCGTTCGGAGTGGCCACCGGGACATGTACAAGTAGAGTAGAATTCTGACCAACAAGAAATCGCTCATTGCACACAGGACTTTCGTCGTAACAGGTGTTGTATCAAGAACAGACTCGAATTAGATTATGACACATGGACAGCTGTTACGTCTTAGAACAAAGCTCGATCTGTGAATTAGTTAATGTATTTTCCATTCAAGGTACAAACCAGCATCTTTCGGTATGTGGAAGTATGACTGAAATGATGTACAGATGTGACATCCTCGACTCTTAGTTACACCTTTGTGTCGGTCCAGTGGTAGAGTGTTTCCTCGTACACGAAAATGTTCGGATACCTTCTATTTGTCTGATAGATCAACATCTGCAGTAGTGTTCAAGCCGTCATCTGAATGTCCCCGACTAAATCGCAAAGGACATAGCGAATTTTTCTCAAGATTCCATGTGATACTCGGAGTACCATTTATGTGCTAATTATTAATCTATGATGCAATTATCACCTATGAAGTTGTCATTAAACTCCGATAACTTGGCAGTTTTCGAAGAGGTGCTTGTCCTTCCAGACTTGAAACTAAGAAAATACTCTCCTCACGTGATCCACAGACCATAATCTAGAAATGCATATTTCGTGAGATATCGTATCTAAATTTTATTTCTTCATTTCTAAAGGAATAAAGAAGACGTGACTGCTTTTCGTGAAATGAGCTGACTACCTAAACGAAGAAAATTTACTATCTCCGAGGACTATTTGTACAGATTTATGGCCGTAAGGAAAGGACATTTAATGCGAAAACCATCATAAAACTAAAGTCTGGTCACTGAGTAATGGAGATACGTGTGGAGGGGTTTTAGAGGAACGACACGAAAACTAATAAATTTACTAGTGGCCATGTTGTACACGTGTGGAGGACGTACTTAGCATGCATAAGAAATATGAATCTGGGGCGCTGCAGCTAATGCTTCGAGGTGACATGCACTGCGCAGTAAATTTTATATTTCTGATAATGATCTAATTCAATTGTTTGTAATTTTCGTAGCATTTATTGCTGAAATCACGCTTTTTATCATCTTGACGTGTGCAACATCTCGAAACTTAAGGCCTTCCTATGATGTCGAGGAATTATTGATGAATTAGGACACACATCGACTGATGTCGATGACTGCTGGAATGGAATAAAATGCATGTGCGCTTGCTGGTAAAGTGTGCATCTTATCAAAGTATATGGGACATTTAAGAAAATTGTATCACAGAGAAAACATTGCTCCACTCCATATGCTTCCTATGGAGGCAAGGTTATTTGTATCTGTGTCAGTTTCCGTCCATTTGAGACACCGGACACGTAAATGACACGCAGTCTGTACGTACAATACTTTATCGTCATACGGACAGTACGATGCAGGTTATACTTACACAAAGAATGAAAAGCACATTGAAACCACTCTTAGTGTGATACTGAAAATTTTATCACATCTAACATACACTTCCCACTGTCTGGAATTGTCTGCACAATTTACAGTATGTGTCGACGTTGAAGTATGTGAGGATAGCCTATGGCACATTTTGGAAAAAAATACGAGATGTGTCGCGTTAAGATAACAATATATTTAATACTATAAGGTCAACAACATACGTTAGCCGTTAATAGGAAGTACGTCTTACTACAGAAAATTATAGTCAAGTCTAAAGTAATATTTTCGGCAACCGACTTCCTTATGTCTACAAAGCAGAATCCATCTGACACATTGACGAACTTCTTACATGCAAAGTAGAGTGGTGATATTATTATCTTCGTTTCAGCGTCGTACGCGTCTTCTATAATAAATTAGGTAAGTTTTTTTATGTAAGAAAGATGTGCCTAGAGCCTATTGCTTCATTATACTTATGTTTATGCGGTTATTTTACTACCAAACATCTTTCTCTATTTTTACCTAATGCTAGAAAGTTAAATTATGTTCTTTCGAAAATTACGCACGAAAATCACAAAAATAAGCGTCATTCGTTTTAAGCACATGAGATTTTAGGAGAATGCATGCTCTCTCAGTGCTTAGAACATCAATTTGCATGTTTTACATATTATTGCCCACTCAGGGGATAGACAGAAGGTCTTGTCTATGTAAAAACTACATATCATCAATCCTCATTAAAAATAGTGCGATTATCAACTGAGAAACGCGTGGTACACGTGATCACATGTAAGCCATCGGCATATACAATAACGAAATTAAGTCATCCCAGGATTCTGGTGCCGCTGTCCTTCAGTAAAATGTCTTCAGGTGATTAAAGACGATATACAGCTGGACGTCACTGATGATGATAAGGGTGATGATGATGATGACCTGAATAACCGTAACGGTCCCTCTGTGATAGCAACTCTTATGAGAAATAGGTGACATAATGCTTTACAGAGGATTGTAAGAAGAAATCGGTGTGGATTGGAAGCAAGTGCGATTTGCTTAACGAGGTCACCAGTGTCCCTGGTTCCACTGCTAAGTGTCATTATTCCCACCTCCACTTCGAATCTAACTAACGATCATGGTGCCTTTCCAAACACAGAGGTACCTTGCGTTTACAACCGAGTCCCATTTATGCAAATGTCTCGTCAATATGGCGCTCTCTATGCTTCAACAGAAGTAGTGGTAGCTCACCACGTCTTCTTTTATTCTGTTGTTGTTGTTGTGGTCTTCAGTCCTGAGACTGGTTTGATGCAGCTCTCCATGCTACTCTATCCTGTGCAAGCTCCTTCATCTCCCAGTACCTACTGCAACCTACATCCTTCTGAATCTGCTTAGTGTATTCTTCTCTTGGTCTCCCTCTACGATTTTTACCCTCCACACTGCGCAAAAATGCTAAATTTGTGATCCCTTGATGCCTCAGGACATGTCCTACCAACCGATCCCTTCTTCTTGTCAAGTTGTGCCACAAACTTCTCTTCTCCCCAATCCTATTCAATACCTCCTCATTAGTTACGTGATCCACCCACCTAATTTTCAACATTCTTCTGAAGCACCACATTTCGAAAGCTTCTATTCTCTTCTTGTCCAAACTATTTATTGTCCATGTTTCACTTCCATACATGGCTACACTCTATACAAATACTTTCAGAAACGGCTTCCTGACAGTTAAATCTATACTCGATGTTAACAAGTTTCTCTTCCTCGGAAACGCATTCCTTGCCATTGCCAGTCTACATTTTATATCCTCTCTACTTCGACCATCATCAGTTATTTTGCTCCCCAAATAGCAAAACTCCTTTACTACTTTAAGTGTCTCGTTTCCTAATCTAATTCCCTCAGCATCACCTGACTTAATTAGACTACATTCCATTATCCTTGTTTTGCTTTTGTTGATGTTCATCTTATATCCTCCTTTCAAGACACTGTCCATTCCATCAACTGCTCTTCCAAGTCCTTTGCTGTCTCTGACAGAATTACAATGTCATCGGCGAACCTCAAAGTTTTTATTTCTTCTCCATGAATTTTAATACCTACTCCGAATTTTTCTTTTGTTTCCTTTACTCCTTCCTCAGATTGAACAACATCGGGGAGAGGCTACAACCCTGTCTTACTCCCTTCCCAACCACCGCTTCCCTTTCATGGCCCTCGACTCTTATAACTGCCATCTGGTTTCTGTACAAATTGTAAATAGCCTCTCGCTCCCTGTATTTTACCCCTGCCACCTTTAGAATTTGAAAGAGAGTATTCCAGTCAACATTGTCAAAAGCTTTCTCTAAGTCTACAAATGCTAGAAACGTAGGTTTGCCTTTCCTTAATCTTTTTTCTAAGATAAGTCGTAAGGTCAGTATTGCATCACGTGTTCCATTATTTCTACGGAATCCAAACTGATCTTCCCCGAGGTCGGCTTCTACCAGTTTTTCCATTCGTCTGTAAATAAGTCGCATTAGTATTTTGCAACTGTGACTTATTAAACTGATAGTTCGGTAATTTTCACATCTGTCAACACCTGCTTTCTTTGGGATTGGAATTATTATATTCTTCTTGAAGTCTGAGGGTATTTCGCCTGTCTCGTACATCTTGCTCACCAGATCGTAGAGTTTTGTCAGGACTGGCTCTCCCAAGGCTGTCAGTAGTTCTAATGGAATGTTGTCTCCTCCCGGGGCCTTGTTTCGACTCAGGTCTTTCAGTGCTCTGTCAAACTCTTCACGCAGTATCATATCTCCCATTTCATCTTCATCTACATCCTCTTCCATTTCCATAATATTGTCCTCAAGTACATCGCTCTTGTATAGACCCTCTATATACTTCTTCCACCTTTCTGGTTTCCCCTCTTTGCTTAGAACTGGGTTTCCATCTGAGCTCTTGATATTCATACAAGTGACTCTCTTTTCTCCATAGGTCTCTTTAATTTTCCTGTAGGCTGTATCTATCTTACCCCTAGTGAGATAAGCCTCTACATCGTTACATTTGTCCTCTAGCCATGCCTGCTTAACCATTTTGCACTTCCTATCGATCTCATTTTTGAGACATTTGTATTCCTTTTTGCCTGCTTCATTTACTGCATTTCTGTATTTTCTCCTTTCCTCAATTAAATTCAATATTTCTTCTGTTACCCAAGAACTTCTACTAGCCCCCGTCTTTTTACCTACTTGCTCCTCTGCTGCCTTCACTACTACATCCCTCGGAGCTACCCATTCGTCTTCTACTGTATTTCTTTCCCCCATTCCTGTCAGTTGTTCCCTTATGCTTTCCCTGAAACTCTGTACAACCTCTGGTTTAGTCAGTTTATCCAGGTCCCATCTCCTTAATTTTCCAACTTTTTGTAATTTCTTCAGTTTTAATATACAGTTCATAACCAATAGATTGTGGTCAGAGTCCACATCTGCCCCTGGAAATGTCCTACAATTTAAAACCTGGTTCCTAAATCTCTGTCTTACCATTATATAATCTATCTGATACCTTTTTGTATCTACAGAATTCTTCCATGTATACAACCTTCTTTTATGATTCTTAAACCAAGTGTTAGCTATGATTAAATTATGCTCTGTGCAAAATTCTACAAGGCGGCTTCCTCTTTCATTTCTTCCCCCCAATCCATATTCACCTACTACGTTTCCTTCACTCCCTTTTCGTACTCTCGAATTCCAGTCACCCATGACTATTAAATTTTCGTCTCCCTTCACTACCTGAATAATTTCTTTTATCTCATCATACATTTCTTCAATTTCTTCGTCATCTGCAGAGCTAGTTGGCATATAAACTTGTACTGCTGTAGTAGGCATGGGCTTCGTGTCTATCTTGGCCACTACAATACGTTCACTATGCTGTTTGTAGCAGCTTACCCGCACTCCTATTTTTTTTTATTCATTATTAAACCTAGTCCTGCATTACCCCTATTCGATTTTGTATTTATAATCCTGTATTCACCTGACCAGAAGTCTTGTTCCTCCTTTTATTCTAATGTATATTTATTTATTTATTTATTTATATGTCATTCTCCATAGGACCATATTGAGAAGCAAATCTAAAAGATCATGGAACATTTCAGTACAAGAAATTACAACATAAAAGTAATAACAGATAAAAATAAATTGTTTACAATCCCAAAAAAGGTCAGTCCATAAGATTAATTAAAATCAATCAACAATATAAGAAGAATCAGCTTACTTTTTCAAGGAACTGCTCGACAGAATAGGAGGACGGACTCATGAGCAAACTCTTCAGTTTCGATTTGAAAGCACGTGGATTACTGCTAAGATTTTTGAATTCCAGAGGTAGCTTATAGAAAGTGGACGCTGCAGGATACAGCACTTTTTTCTGCAAAAGAGTTAAGGAAGTCCGATCCAAATGCAAGTTTGATTTCTGCCGAGTATTAACTAAATGAAAGCTACTTATTCTTGGGAATAATCTTATACTGTTAACAAGAAATAACTGTAAGGAATATATATATGGAGAGGCCAATGTCAAATTACCCGGCCTTGTGAACAGGGGTCGACAAGAGGTTCATGGACTTGCACATTCTAAAAACGACGGCATTAAGTCTTTGAACAAGATCCAGAAAGCGGGCTTTCCACGACAGTTTACTATCTATCTGAACACCTAGAAATTTGAGCTGTTCAGTTTCACAAATCATATGACCATTCTGAGAAATTAAAACTTCAGGTTTTGTTGAATTGTTCGTTAGAAACTTGAAACATCCCATTTGAAAAACTGATGAATTACTGTGCTGATAAACCTCTACATCATTTGATTTCCAAACAGCTGAGCAAAACTTAACGTAGTCAGACATTTCTCTCTTTACTTATTCTGATCAACACTAAACTTACACACAATATTTTTAGCGCAATGCAATCTGACTTTCAATAATCCCTACAAAAGAATGGCCCTGACTAACAATAACCTGTACCTTTCATGAATCACTTAACTCACAAAAATCTTCGTTACTCGAACTACTGCAATACAGCGAGCGCCACTACTGCCAACTAAATAAAAGTTTCTAATTACTGGAGGCACTAACTACTGATAGGCATAGTCAGCAAATGAAAGATTTTGATAGAGAACAATGTATTTACCTTAATAGTATTCGAAAGTCATTTTATATATATATATATATATATATATATATATATATATATATATATATATATATATATCAGTTCATGATATCCAGTATTACAAATTTACTCTTTCTGGCGGACACACGTCCAGATCGTCCACTCTTAAAATTCTGCCATCTCTCTTCCCACATCCACCACTGCTGGCGGCTCACCTCCAACTGTGCAACGCTACGCACTGTTCACATCCAACTGCCCAACACTACAATAGCGAATATTCCAACAATGCTTACCAGCCACAGACTGCACACAGCACAGTCAGCGATTTTCATACGGAGCGCTACATGACGTTACCAACATAAAAACCTCAGTGATTTTGATACAGAGCGCTACGTGACGTTACCAACGTAAAAACCTAAACAGCCTACTTACATAGCCCACATGCTCCCCACAAAAATTTTACAAATTGTTTTGGGCAGTGGCCAATAATGATTTGATAAAATTTTTCATAATTACAATATCAAAGATATCAAATGCACACACTTACTGACGCAATGATGGTCAAAAGCAAAAATTGTTCTCATAAAGGCAGTCCTGATCATTCATCACAATAGCAATTACGGTTTTCTTTTTTTTCTCAAAGTCCGCTCAGTAAAAGAAAATGCACATGGAAGTTGTGGATTTCCATGCAGTCTTGAAGAAGTAGTGTTGTCCTTCCAACGGAGAGACTGTGCTGTCTCTTGACGTGCAGACAGATAATGGGCCACAACAGAGCAAACCCACAATAGAGTCATTCGAAGTTTTGAAGAATATTGGTAGGTATGTTATCATAGAGCAGACCCACTGTAGTCCTGGTAGAGAGTATGGTATTGGTGGGCCACCAGAGCTGCAGACCCACTGCAGTCCTTGTAGAAATGGCTAACAGCCATCTGTTGCGACTGTGCAGGTGCACGATCTCCATCGAAGATTCTTGCGGACACTACTTCTTCAAGACTGCATTGAAATCCACTACTTCCGTGTGCATTTTCTTTTATGGCTCAGACTTTGCGAAAAAAAAGAAAACTGCAATTACTGTGGTGATGAATGATCAGGACTGTCTTTATGGACTGTGAGGACAATTTTGCTTTTGACCAACAGTGCATCAATAAGTGTGTGCATTTAATATCTTTGTTACTGTAATTATGAAAAAATATTTCAAATCAGTATTGGACACTGCCCAAAACAAATTGTAAAAATTTTTGCGGGGAGCATGGGGGCTATGTAGTAGGCTGCTTAGGTTTTTATGTTGATAACACCATATAGTGCTCTGTTTGAAAATCACTGACTGTGCTGTGTGCAGTCTGTGGCTGGTTGGCATTGTTGAAATATTCGCTATTGTACTGTTGGGCAGTTGGATGTGAACACCACATAGCGGTGCACAGTTGGAGGTGACACGCCAGCAGTGGTGGATGTGGGGAGAGATATGGCAGAATTTTAAGAGCGGACGAGCTGGACGTGTGTCAATCAGAAAGAATAATTTTGTGATACTGGATATCATGAACTTATATATATATATATATATATATATATATTCTCAAATTGTAAAAACTGGGTCTTAATGTGATTAGCGTAAGTTTATTTTCTACAAGCCATTAACTTAGGTTATAACTTCACTATTTGAAACCGAGCCAATGCTGCACACAACCTTCTTCACTACCAAGAAAACAGAAATAATTTAGAGTTACCCGTAATACTAGAGTCATATTATTTATATAGATAAGGAACAGGGAGTGGCCAAAAACTGATCCCTGGGCCACCCACCACTTGACTGTACCCCACTCAGACCCAACATCAGAGCCATTGTCACAGTTGTGAATTATGACCTTTTCTGTCTGTTCCTAAAGCAAGAGGTGAACCAATTGTGAACTACTCCACGTACTCTGTAATGGTCCAAGTTTTGGAGAAATATTTTGTGCACAACACAATTAAACGCCATAGTTAATTAAAAATGTATTCCTAGCGTTTGAAACCTTTTATTTGGCCCACCCAGTACCACACAGAGGAAAGAGAATATAGCATTTTCAGTTGTTAAGTGAAACACTGGAACACGTAAGGCAATAATGACCTTACGACTTATCTTAGAAGAAAGATTATGGAAAGGCAAACCTACGTTTCTAGCATTTGTAGACTTAGAGAAAGCTTTTGACAATGTTGACTGGAATACTCTCTTTCAAATTCTAAAGGTGGCAGGGGTAAAATACAGGGAGCGAAAGGCTATTTACAATTTGTACAGAAACCAGATGGTAGTTATAAGAGTCGAGGGCCATGAAAGGGAAGCGGTGGTTGGGAAGGGAGTAAGACAGGGTTGTAGCCTCTCCCCGATGTTGTTCAATCTGTATATTGAGGAAGCAGTAAAGGAAACAAAAGAAAAATTCGGAGTAGGTATTAAAATTCATGGAGAAGAAATAAAAACTTTGAGGTTCGCCGATGACATTGTAATTCTGTCAGAGACAGCAAAGGACTTGGAAGAGCAGTTGAATGGAATGGACAGTGACTTGAAAGGAGGATATAAGATGAACATCAACAAAAGCAAAACAAGGATAATGGAATATAGTCTAATTAAGTCGGGTGATGCTGAGGGAATTAGATTAGGAAACGAGACACTTAAAGTAGTAATGGAGTTTTGCTATTTGGGGAGCAAAATAACTGATGATGGTCGAAGTAGAGAGGATATAAAATGTAGACTGGCAATGGCAAGGAATGCGTTTCTGAAGAAGAGAAATTTATTAACATCAAGTATAGATTTAAGTGTCAGGAAGTCATTTCTGAAAGTATTTGTATGGAGTGTAACCACGTATGGAAGTGAAACATGGACGATAAATAGTTTGGACAAGAAGAGAATAGAAGCTTTCGAAATGTGGTGATACAGAAGAATGCTGAAGATTAGATGGGTAGATCACATAGCTAATGAGGAAGTATTGAATAGGATTGGGGAGGAGAGAAGTTTGTGGCACAACTTGACAAGAAGAAGGGATCGGTTGGTAGGACATCTTCTGAGGCATCAAGGGATCACCAATTTAGTATTGGAGGGCAGCGTGGAGGGTAAAAATCGTAGAGGGAGTCCAAGAGATGAATACACTAAGCAGATTCAGAAGGATGTAGGTTGCAGTAGGTACTGGGAGATGAAAAAGCTTGCACAGGATAGAGTTGCATGTAGAGCTGCATCAAACCAGTCTCAGGACTGAAGACCACAACAACAACAACAAGCGACTTCTAAAGCCGCGCAGTACATTTGATACCAAATCATGTGGTATAAAATGATCAATTATCCTTACATTAAAAGCATTTTCAGTAACTGTGGCAAACACTGATGGAATAGATATAGGTGTAAAATTGTCTACATTTTCCCATTCTCCCTTTTTATAAAGGGGCTCTACTACTGAGTACTTTAATCGTTCAGGAGACCGCCATTCTTAAAGGAAAAATTAGAAATATGGGTAAATACAGGGCTAACATGTGCTGCACAGTACTTTAACATTCTAGTAGGCACTCCATCATAACCATCAGAGTCCTTATTCTTCAGTGATTTAATTATTGACTCTGTCTCGCCCTTGTCAGTATCACAGGGGAGTATTTCAGACATCATTTCCGGAAAGGTGTTTGCCAAGATTGTAGATGTCTGTAGAAGCATAATTTTTATTTAATTCACCAGCAATGCTCAGAAAATGATTGTTAAATACTGTATGTATATCTTATTTATCAGTAATAGAAATATTTTAACTGACTTTATATCATCGACCCTGTGCTGCTGTCCAGACACTTCCTTCACAACTGACCATATAGTTTTAATTTTATCCTATGAATTAGCTATTCTATTTCGATATCAGATACTCTTTGCTTTCCTAATAACAATTTTAAGCACCTTACAGTACTGTTTGCAATGGGCTAGTGCTGCTTCATTGTGACCTCTGACATGTTGATATAAGTCCCCCTTTGTTCTACACGATATATCCTTACCCCACTAGTCAGCCACCTGGGCGGACTATTACTGTTAGTTCCCCGTTTAGTACGTTCTAATGGAAGTCAACTCTCAAAGAGCATCAGGAATGTGTTAAGGAAAGCATTAAATTTATCATCTATGTCATCGGTTATACAAACATCCTGCTACTCTTGTTCCTTGACAAGATTAAAAAACCTCTCTATTATGTTGGATTAAGTTTCCTACATAGTTTGTAATTAAATGTGAAATTTGTTTGAGTAGAAAAGCCTTTTACTGTTAAATTTTGTGCATCATGGTCTGAAAGGCCTTCACACTTTTACTAACAGAATACATATCTAGTAGTGAAGAACGAATAAAAATACTGTCTATGTCTGTGCTACTGTTCCTCTGCACCTTAGTTTGAAAAAACACACTCTGCATCAGACCATATGAATTTAGGAGATCTACCAACATCCTTTTTCTTGTACCATCATACACAAAATTTATAATACAGTCACCACATATTACTGATTCCTGGTACTTCCTACAAACTGAAACAATAGTCGTCTCTAGCTTGAGCAGAAATTCACTGAATTCAGATTTAGGGGACCTATAAACTATAACAACTAGAAGTTTAGTTTCACTAAATTCAACTACCCCTGCACAATATTCAAATATCTGCTAAGTGCATTGCCATGATATGTCTATGGACTCAAATCGAATACTGTTTTTCATGTAGATATCCACTCCCCCACCCAGAATGGACCACCTTGAAAAACATCCAGCTAACTTGAATAAAGGTAAAGGTAGTCTCTGAATTGTCAAATTTTTTAAGTGGTGCTGCGATATACCAGCAATTCCAGAGTCAACATCTGTATGCACTGCACTAAGTTTACCTCTAACACCTCTTGATGAAATATGCTAATTCCTTTTTCTACTTGGAAACATGACATGTTCTGAAAGTGAGCCGTTAGTCAGAGGGACTTCGTTTAAGCAGGTATACCTATCAGCTGACTTCACTATAGAAAAGGTTTCACATCAACTACTACAGGAATTTTTCCATGAGTGATCCCACCACCACCCACTAGACTGTCACATATAAGCTTTGCCAGCCTCCCCTTCCCATACCTATTGAGGCGCAGGCCATGCGTAGTAAGACATGATCTGCTGATAGACCCAACTGGCACCACTGAAATATGATCCATGGCCTCTGCCATCAGTGCCCTCTCAAGCCCCATGTTAACTTACCTAAGAGCGTCATTAAGATGAGGCTGATCATGATGCTAAAACAGTTGCACAAAATGCACATTATTGCCACCAGTCTGAGTAGCCATCCTTGCCAGGTCACCAGCTACATCATATTCACCATCCATATCAAGACTGTTCCCTGCTCCACCCACTATCATTACCTGATCCTCCTTTGTAAAATTCCTACATGACTACCCTGTGCTGTCAGTCACCTGAGTCAACTGTGCAATAGGCTTCACAACGATGGTGACCTGATACTTACTCCCGAAGACCTCCTGCAACTTCTGGCCCACCTCTCTACCATACGAACTACCTAGCAGCAGAACACTCTTCTTTCTTTTTGACTTTGCAAACAACCTAGGCCCTCTAACTGCCGAGTACTTCTGCACGTTCCCTACATCTACAGATAAAAGAGGCTCCTCTCCACTCAACTCTGACAGTTGGTCAAATCTATTGCATATATGCAACGTATAACTGTCTGAATACCTCCTCCTCCTAGGTGCCTTCTTGCCAACTGCCAGTTCCCATTCGTTCCCATTGCCCACCACCGTTCACCGTCCTCATTCTATCTAGTTCCTCCTTTGAGTATTGTAACTGCACATGAAGGGTACAGATCTTATGCTCCTGCTCCTCTATCAACTTATATCTACTACAGATTCTTCATTCCCAGAAGAGGATCTCGCTAGACTGCCCACTGGCTTCCCCATTGCATTCCCCCCAGTGAAAATACTTTGAACAAATCCCACACCATACTCCACTACCCACAAACCTATGACACAGGCCACACTTCTGACTAATGGTAAAATTCTACAGTTATTGGAAAAAACTATTTGTCTACTTTAGCCAAGTTCAGTTACACCAGTAGAACTACTTACAGAACTAACTATAGCGGTCTCGAAATTCTGTCTACTAACAAAAGAACTACTTGTATTAATACTACTTCACGACAGCTAATACCAGTACCAACAAAACTTCACAAAATTATTAGCTAAAACGAAAAATTCAAGCGGCCACTGGAACACTCAATGAAGTTAAAAAACTGAATGAAAATTTTACTGAAATATTTCGCTACCAACAATAAGAAACGGCAGCTGAAAACTAAACCACGAGATTAATTAAACGACTTTAACGCACAGAAAACTCTAAAAAACCAGCCAGCAAAATTCCCAAAAGTTTATTAAATTGTTATTTCACCACAAACAGTACGAAACACCGCTGAAAACTATTAAATTTAATTACTGTATAACAGTGCACATATAATTTTATCAGTACTTAGCTTTATACTCGCTACAGTTGCAACAGCACGCCGCGAAATGTAAACCTACCACAGAAGACATGGATGTTCAAACATCGTTGTATGCTAATGGTTTCACCACAGTTCATCCACGTGAGACACGCCCTGACGACGATCGGGTGCTGTATCGGAAGTGCCAAGTCGCTTCATACAAAGTTCCTTGCATATGTCAAACTGTCCAAACCGAAGTGGATGGAAATATTTGTCTGTCTCGTTTGATTTGCTGCACATGTATACTATGTAAGATGTCAGGTCTCGCTAATATATAATTGTTTAATATACTGCGTGAGAGTTTCGAACGTCAGATACAACCACAACATGAAACTTTTGTGATGCTGTTTAAAAGATGTGATTTCACTATTTGCAAAATGTTGCCATTATTTTAATCATTGAACAAGTATTTGTGCTGGTGGCATATAAGAGAATCAGACCATCACAACATCACACTTACCCTCGAACACTTACTCTTTCCAACTCCTCCAAATTTGATTTTACTTGTTAAACAACTTTTCTACACTTTGGATCACACATTTACTGTATTATGTCCGCTATACATTTACATACATTGGGTAACCTCGTCACAAAACAACACGAAAGAAATTCTCCCTTTTTTCAGAAATTCAAAAATTTGTTTTATTACTAATTTGAATAATTGCCATCCAGGCAGACCATTTGCCATCCTGGCAGGGTGGCCATTTGTAAGGTGGATACTGTGGTTATCTTACTCTCTGTTTGAGAGCAACTGTGTGATTTGAAATGACATGTTTAATGTCGCTATTTTAGCACAAAAATACACGCTTTTACACAGTTATCAATTTGACAACATAAAAGCAGTTGTCAGGATAACGCATCTCGCCAACGTCAGAAAGTGAAATAATCCTAAACACAACAATATTAAATATTACTCTCAGAAAGAATATTAACCCTAAACACAACAATGTTAAAGTTTAATTAGATGTTTCTTTCCAAAATTGTTCCTACACATACGTAATGATGTTCGTCAGTACTAAGGAAATCGTCCGATTCCGGTTCAAAATTTGGTACTACTTAGGATGACAATCAAGTCTATGGTGGATGGTTAGTTATATTACCTATTGAGCGAAAGATTATCCAAGGTCACTAGAGTTTACAATAAACGAAAGCTGGTGAACCAACAAGTTTACACTTCTGCACGCGGTATTTACCTTAAGCTGTGATGAGGAGCTATCGTCTGCTAGGCCGCTCTCTTCCGCTGAAATTCCTATAAAACTAATTAAACCTTTGCTGAACTTTCCAGCAGAAACTTTTCCAATGTTTCTCGTTATGTGAGAAAACATGTACTCATCCCTAGTCATAGTATGTGGCGATATACACGCACTTAGTCGAAGCAGCGTGCATATTATAATGCCCTCTCCGTACCTATTTGGCTGGTTCGTTTCTCCACAGTTGGAGCTAAACGTTGCTGCAGCTAATTTCTAGCTGGATTTCAGCCGCTGTGAACGCAGTGTTCACACAAATTTCTTCTCTGCGTCGTACACAACGTTCTGCATTTGATGCCAAACCAGAGAAGAGTCCTCAAAAATTTCCCTCTTGTCTTACTCATGGCCGAACTGTCTCCCCGTCTGGGTTGATTCGTTCTTCCCGTCACGGCCTTTTTCGACCAATAGGAGCGTTCCTCTTATTTTATTGAAACTCTCTCTACCTGTCGCAATATCTCGCCTATTAAGCTGCGTCGAAAGTTCAGTATTTTTCTCCTTCCTAGTGTGTTTCCGCCAATCGGTCGTTTTGTGCCGTTCTAGACGCCTAAAGGCGTACATTGTCCTTCACGTGTGTCCCACTTGCTGGACACGTGATCGAAATGCGTCACTGGTTTTGTTCGTATCTCATGTAAGGTGCGAATCTGACCCTCATTTAGTCTGCCACCTTACATATCTTCCTCTTTCTGCATTCAATTTTGTGATGGGTCAATCAGTGGTTGAGAAATTGATTGAAGTCAGTGCAAAACTGGTAGCTGCTGCTGACTGTAGCAAGTGACATATTTACAGACCAACTTCCTATTTTAATATTTTGTATAATTTAAACAGTGGCTCGATTCAGTCTCATTCATTTACATCGTACTTGGTTTTATGTTTACAGCTTAGAGCTCTTGAGTTATTTTCTGTTTCTTTTAGAATTTGACATTGACTCCAATTATCTGATTTTTTGTGCAATTATATTTAACTAATTTAAGGAATTTTTTCTTTTCAATATAGTTGACTACATTTTAAATTTTTATTTAAATTCAAACAATGTGAGTATATATCTGTAAATTTGTATCATCTCAAAATTCCCTTTTTTGGAGACAGAGTAAGAGGTATGCGCTGCCTGCGATATGTAAGCTGTAAGAGAATCTGAGACCAAAGAGCAGTGTTGACTGCAGTACGAACTGTGTAGCAGTAGCAGTAAGTTGTTGCTAGCGAGCAGTCTGGTGTATCATGTTGGCTGGGCCGGTCGCGGTGCAGCGATGCCGGAGCCTGAGTATTATTGTATAAGGTAAATGCAGCCTCACGCATATGTAGTAATGTTATGTGAACTCCCATGTAAATCTTTTAAAAATGTCCTAATAAGAATCTTTGTCATATAAAGTAATTTCTAACAAGCATTCATTTCAATTTAAACAATTTACTAATTTCTCCAATCCATGATCATTCCGATTGTTGCAAAAGACAAATCAGTTGCTTCCTTTCATAAATCACAAATGTATAGGCGAGCATTGCACAGAGCTGTGCCGGAAAAATTTTAGGTAAGAGCAGATATATTCGCCGTTTTTATTGAGGTAAGAATTTTTTTTTTGCTTTTTTTATTCAGAATGATCTTACAGGGCCATGACGCAGCACTGCTGTCGTCCAAAAATTTACCAGGTTACTGAATTTATTTTTTTATTTGGAGGTTTAGGAATTTTTCTGTTTCGAGCTTACATTAAATGAGAAAGAATTTTGTGGGTACATTAAATGTGAATGCATTTCTGTATGGAGATTATAAATGGGAACCAATTTTGTTCTGAGGTTACACTAAAAAAAAATTAGAATCATATCATTAATATTATTATTTAAAACAAATTTTGTGGGGAGGTTACAACAGATCTGTTTTGTTTAGCTAATTTATGTTAAATGATGTACTGAAGTTGAGTAAACCTTCATGTAGTATTATCCTCCCATTTTATAATAAATGTTGTTTTTCTCTAGCTTTTGTATTTCTCTTAATCGAAAACATGTTTAATTCTTATAATTAAGCTTTATACGCTATGACTCAACGTTTTTCATGATTTTACAGGCATAATCCTATTTCTGAATCTATTTACATTCTCAAAAACCGTAATTCTATGCATCATGACTTTACAAAAATTATTAACTTTAACTTTCACGAACATTGAATTTCTAATCTTAATTCCACTTTACAAAATTTCATTGACGACATGGAATAGCGAAACCCATTCATTTTTATCTATCTCATATATTTTTATGAACACATTACACTAGAATCTTAAGCCTCCAAAATGTTAATATTAGGTTTCCATTAACTTAAACATGTTAAAAAAGATTCAATATAAGAAAATATTATTGACCTGTCAAGATAAACTGCAAGAAAACATCGTTAATAAAGATATATTGCTAACACATAAAAAAGTTTACATTCACATATTTTTAAACTCAATAAAAATTTAAAATTTTCCGTTTAGTTCAGATAGTAGTCTGTCACAGACAGTTGTTTCTCCAATCTTTAACATGGTTCGCTTTCTTCCTCAAGTGTTTCGACATGTTTCCGTCGAACGTGGAATGACGGTCGGCTGTGTGCCTCGCCGTGTCTCCGTTGAGCATGGGATGACGCTTGGTACGCGTCTCGCCACGTTTCTGCTGAGTAGGGCATGACGGTCGGTCCGTTCCTCACCGTGCTGCCGTCGAGTACGGAACGACAGTCGGCAGAGAGAAAGGTTTCTGAAGGTCTGAGCGTGTCGTGAATGCGCTGTAGCCTTTGTTCCGTGATGCATACGCCTATGGTGCTGTTGTCTTGGAGATCCATTTTTGGCAGCATAAACTTTGCAGCTTCAACATTCGTCAAATCATTATACCGGTTCACTGTTGGTCATTTCGTCTGTAGATTTCCATACGACTTGTTATCTCCCATTTTTCGGTATGACATCTGAAGGTGTTCCAATTGCCATAAAGAATGTCGAATATTTGTGCTATTAGAACAGTTAAATTGGATTCTTATTGGTAGTTAAATGCAATGATTGTCTTTTATGGGAAGGGATTTGAAAAGGTTTCTTGATCTCTTCTGGTCCAGGTTCATCTTTCTTCCAAATCTTCAGCGTTGTGTCTCCTGTTTTTGGTGCTTCTTGCTGTCTTCTTACTTGCGTCTTCGTTCTTCTCAGGACCGAGAATTAGAATTGAAGACCTGTTTAACACCGTCATCTTTTATCCGTTCTAATGGCGTCTTCTTCGCAATTTTTGTGTATTCTTCATTGTGATCGGTTGTTCATACAGATATATTGAACAGCTTCCCATCTTTTTCTTGCTGCATACCATGAGTGTTCACGGACTGTTACGCAGTAGTCAAATTTCGTATGGTCTGATGACAGTTTCCGCTGTTCTGCACATTGAGGTACAGAAACACGCTTCTTCTTCTTCTTCCTGTGGTGAACCTAAGCCTCCGCTCGTCCTCGCTGTGACACGTCCGCCCCCGTTTCGGTTCGGTGGACATTCTTTATCTCTTCATATGCTACTTTCAATAGTTTGCGCTAGAAGTGCCAAGTGTCAAACACTTTCGCAAAACCGTTGTTATTACGTCTGTGTGTGTCTTTCTTATGAATCAAGCTCAGCTCAGGGTGCATGTTGACTGATTTCAGGCTGCGTTATATCTCTGCAAACCTTTCCACACAGGAGTTATCCTCTGAGAACGTTGTTTCAATCAAGGCCTCTTCTTTCGTCATCTCGCAAGCTGACGTGCCAGGCACTCGCACTCAGTGTCCCTTCCTCTCACGCCTAACCGCCCTCCTCAGTCTCGCCGTCGATCTGGCCGCAATGATGCTGCACCTCGGCTGCTGACTTCATATCTAATACAGAATTTCCCCCTTACGCGATAATCTTACTTTCCTTACATCCTAACCTATTTTCTGTTTTCTCAGTTATTTATCTTATATTATTCTGACCCTTACTCCCTTAGATTACGCTGTCAACTTCACAAATATTAGACAATTTTTTATATCACTTTACAAAAAGTATCATTAATGTTATCAAAAATATTTTCCTACTATCCGCTTCGTCCTTTTTTCTCATTTAACTTAATTCTACCATAAGATAAAAATAATGGTTTCCTCATCTTCATGACGATGGATAGTGAGAGTGAGAGTGATGGTGATGGCGGTTAGTAAGTTAGTGAATTTCACTCCGACTCCAGCGTCTTTTTCTCTGCAATTTCTTCTTTTTCTCCTTAGCTGTAACAGAACTTCAAAATACACTTTATCTCTGCTATTTCCTCTCTATTGAGCTGTTGTGTTGTTTATAAAGTCTTGATGATATATTTTCTCAGTTGTACTTATCCCTTCCTCCTTTTTTCTCTGCAATGATGCTGCAGCTCGGCTGACTGTTTTACCTCCTTCCACGAAATAACATGTTTCTTGCTTAGCTTAATATTTCAATTCTCTTTCCTAATTATTACCTCCTAACGACTTCTTATACCTATTTCCCTGATATTTCTATTTCAGTATCAGCTTGTGGTACCTTCCACAAATCCTATATGCTTCGCATATTCCCCAAAATATCTCCTTAGTTATTTGTTCACAGTCCTTGATGGAACAAATTAAAATGCCTATCTCCTTCTCCCATAATCATCTATTTCCTACTTACTTCTTCACTTCTTTTCTTCTACAAAAATCAACTTCCCCCTCCCTCACACTACGTCTTTAAGAGAGAATCTACTACTATTCCGCTAAACTATCCACATGCTGATCTCTATTTTTCTCCTTACCTTCAACTCTTTCCCCAGGAAACATTTCGTTTGCAGAAGAGTTACTTTAGTTGTTACTTTCCTGTCTTTTCATCATCATTATTCTTTTATCTTCTTACGAAATTTATTTTATTTGACAAACTGAGATAAGTAAAAGTTAAACGTTTTATTAGTGTGCATTTTGCTGTCTTTCCTACTCTTTGATTTCAGGACATTTAATACAACTACATTATGGAGTGGAGTTACTCTTTTTTTCTTTTGCCTAGCCTTTGTATATACAAAGTAATTTAATTTCAACGCCGTAACCATCCAATTGCTTGGTGCTAATTTTACAAGATGTCGATGTTTTACTTTATTTACTGGTGGGACTTCACTTCTAACTTAGGTATTACTATTGGTGTTATCAATGGTTCTTGTTCCTCGTGGCATTCTACTAGTTTGGTCATCATTATCAATTTTTGTATTACAGTCTACCTTCTCCGTTAATATTTCCTGTTCCTCATTATCGGTCGATTCCCAGTCAATTGAATCCCAGCATGCTCATGTCTGTAATGGATTTCTCCCTAAACCAACTTCAAAATCTTGCTTGTCAAAACTAAGCCTATTTACATGTTCGATTATACAATTAACTTCATTATTCGATCGAATCACTTGTGACTCGTCTTTGTACCGTTCATCTCGTCAATTCTGTCTTTTTCCTGGGTTTGGTGGCCTCACCTCGCCTTCCTCTACCGGTTTATTTCGCGTGCTTTGTCCCGCTGAAGCTTGATTTTTCCCAACCTTTCTGTGTCCTGGACATTCCATTTCCACCTGGATAACCTGGATTTTGCAGCTGAAAACCTCTAAACCTTTAAATCTTCCGGCTTCGTTTGCACGGGGATTGTATCTCGGATCATAGTTATCACCGTAGTTTCTAGGACCAAATCCACTATTGTAATTCCGCGATCCCCCAAAACCATCATTGTTATCTGCCCTCTGTGCGTTACCAAAATCATAGTTATTATTGTTATCCCATGGGCGATTACGACTCCTTCCCAAATCATTACCTTTTCCTACGTTATTATTACCGTTGGAAATATTATTAAAACCTGATCGGTTACTGTTATTCCCCCTACTATTGTTTTCTCTGATCGTACGTTGTTTCTTTGCGTCATCTTCACTGAATATGAATTCGAGTCCTCTTAACATTCCTTTAAATGCTTATATATTATCTCCTGCCCTACCAACCAATGACTGCTGATAACGTAACGGTAACTTCATTGTGCACATCTGTATCAGTTCCCCATCACTGTATGGATTATCTAAACAGTGACTTTTCTTTGTCATATCTTCGAAAAATCTAACGGGTTTCTTTTCTCTTGAATTTTCGAACACCACTTTCCGTAACAACTCAATATTAGTTCTGTTTTGTGTTTCTGTGGACCTGTATCGTTCCAAGAATGCAGATTTAAATTGTTCATATTAATGACAGTTCGCCATTACTCTTTGCATGGTTTCCGCTATTGCGCCGTCCATATGCCCACAAATGAAGACAAGTTTATGGCTAAGTGGCCAATGCTCTGGTAAACCGATCGGAAATTGACTTATAAACGTGCATGAATGTAAGCCGTTCCCGTTTTCTTTGTAATGTTGGAATTTTCTGACTGTCAAAAAGTGATCGTTGTCAAATTTTTCTCTTCCACCATAAGGTGTTCGTGTATACACAACATTACCCGTTCCTTTTACCTGTGTCATATTTTCTTGTACTCGTCCTACCACATTTGGGTCTTGAGGTGAAATATTTATGTCCCATTTAGCATAGTGCTGTGGTGTGCAGTTGTCCACACCGTACCGTTCAGCATGTATCGGACAGAAAGATTCGTTTACATTTCCCGTTTATGGTTCAGTGTTTTGCCTTTCTATTAGATTCACATTGATTTGCGGTCTGTAACCTGTTGTGCTGTAACTTGGAAACTGTAGAATTGGTACATGCGTCGTCGCAATTCGCTCCGCTCTTGCGTCACCCCCCTCACTTTCGAAGGGTCGGCTGCCGCTCTGCTGGAAAGCTGGCGTCTACCGTTTCTCGTTTCCTTGTCTGCTGTGACCGCACGTCTCCTACTTCGCTCTCCTGTGTTAACTGTTCTGTTCCTATTAGCTTTTGTTTCGTTTCGGTGGTTACTGAAGCAACCTCTTGTGAATAAACGACTAGAATCTGATGATGTTTTTGTGTTTCCGCTACTGCTACGGAAGATAGCACAACTGACTTGTTTACCTCTGGATTTCTGTCCATTACTATGTCGGATGATACCGCCGATTCCGCCACCTCGCTACTACTTTCTGTACGATTCTCGATACACTGTTTCAATTCTGTGCGAAAGTCTTCAAACTGTTTCTGATTTTTCGAGACTATATTTTCAATAAGTGTGTCAAATCTTTTTAATGCGGCTCGCGTGACTCGTTTCCTGACACTGAGCTCTTTCACGATTAGTTGCGCCTACCCAGACGTCTTACGTGCTAACTTGCCCACTCTTTGATTAACGTTAGACACTGCATCCTGCACCTGGTAAACGTCAGAACGCATCTTTTTCTGGTCAGCCTTTAACGATTGTACAAGCTCGCATGAATCTCTCGCCTCTCTCCGGATTTCAGTAAACTGTTCATTGACGTCTGTTCGTAATTTTTGCTGATCTTCGCGGACTTTTTCGAACCGAGCGTAAGTTTCTAATTACAGACTACTTAAGGCAGCATTTATCTCTGTTTTTAGCTTTGCCGTTTTGGTCTTTAAATCTTCTAGCCTTGCATTTGTTTCTGTTTTTAAATTCGTTAACCCTGCATTTTTTTCAGTTTTTAGTTCTGCTAAACCTGCATTTGTTTCAAATCTCAAATCTGCTAACCCTCTATTTGTCTGCTTTACGACCATAGTGAGTTGCTTCAATAATGCGAACACACTATCTGATTCTTCGCCCTCGTCACCTGTCACCATTTCATGAAAATTTTGCCGTTCGCGTCTTTGATGTGGCGTTTCACTGACTTCTGCGTACAGTGCGGACGCACTTACACACATTCTTTCTGTTGGAAACTGTCCCGTTTGGTTCAAAATTACTATATTCGGTTCAACGTGCCGAAGTTTCTCGTCCTCTGACTCTATTTGTGACCCACTAGATCCGTCATTTGCTTGTTTTCGTGCATTCTCAGACTGTGATACTAATCTTGAAACTGCTATCATTCCCTCTGCACTATAACTACTTTCCGTTTCCTGACCTGTACTGGATACCTTTTGTTCTACATCAATCTCTATCCTGTCAAGATCTTGAGTTTGACCTATCTGCGATACTCTCCGTTCTTCCACCATCTGTGATCGGTTAGCTAACCTCTATCTTTCTCGAACTGCACGTGCCTGAGCTCTCGTCAACATCAAGTTATATGATCTTACACGTTTCTAAAATATCGTAGAAAGTTACTTAGATTATGTACACATCATTACCAACACTGTTCACTGTTTCTGTAATTTCAACCCAACTCAACAACGCCACGAATAATTTCGCGCGCGCCAGCAAGGTCATGCGTAATCTACTTCTACACAATGATAAATTTGATTCTACTTGTTAATACATCTTTCCTACACATTTACTGTATTCTGTCCACCATACATTTACATACTTTGGGTAACCTCGTCACAAAACAACACGAAAAAATTCCCCCTTTTTTCAGAAATTCAAAAATTTGTTTTATTCCTAATTTGACTAATTGCCATCCAGGCAGACCAATTGCCATCCTGGCACGGTCGCCATTTGTAAGGTGGATACTATGGTTACCTTATTCTATGATTGAGAACAACTGCGTAAGTCAAAATAATATGTTTAATGTCAAAACTTCAGCACAAAAATACACGCTTTTACACATTTTTCAATTTAACAACATAAAAACAGTTGTCAGGATAACGCATCTCACCAGCGTCAAAAAATGAAACACAACAATATTAAATATTACTTTCAGAAAGAATATTAATCCTAAATACAACAACATTAAAGTTTAATTAGAAGTTTCTTTACAAAAATTTTCCTACACATTCGTAATGATGTTGCTCAGTACTATTTAGGATGACAATCAAGTCTATGGTGGATGGTTAGTTATCTGACTAATTGAGCGAAAGATTACACAAGGTCACTCGAGTTTACAGTAGCCGTAAGCTGGTGAACCAACAAGCCTACGCCTCTGCACGTGGTATTTACGTTATGCTGTGATAAGCAGCTATCGCCTGCTAGATTGCTCTCTTCCGCTGAAATTCCTATAAAACTAATTAAACCTTTGCTGAACTTTCTAGTAGAAACTTTCTCTATGATTCTCGTTATGCGAGAAAACATGTACTGATCCCTAGTCATAGTATGTGGCGATATACACGCTCATAGTTGGAGCAGCATGCCCTCTCAGTTCTCGCAAGAACAGTTACCTATTCGGCTGGTTCGCTTTTCCACAGTTGGAGCTAAACGTTGCTGCAGCTAATTTCAGCCGCTGTGAACGCAGTGTTCCCACAAATTTCTTCTCTGCGTCGTACAGAGCGTTAAGCGCTCCGTTCTGCACGTGGCGCCAAACCAGAGAAGAGTCCCCAAAAAATTCCCTCTTGTCTTATTCCTGGCTGAACTGTCTCTCCACCTGGATGCATTCGTTCTTCACGTCATGGCCTTTTTACACCAATGGGAGTGTTCCTCTTATTTTGTGGAAACTCTCTCTACCAATGGCAATGTCCCTTCTATTAAACTGCTTCGAAACTTCACTATTTTTCTCCATCATAGTGCGTTTCCGCCAATCGGACGTTTTGTGCCAATTCTAGATGTTTACATGCGTACATTGACCTTCACGTGGGTCCCACTTGCTGGATATGTGATCGAAATGTGTCACTGGTTTTGTTCGTATCCTTTTGGAATTCCGAAACACAGTTCTCTAAAGTTTTTTCTCTGTCCCCCTTCAGATGGGCCGCTACACACGTTTCTCCCGCCTGAGTCACCTGGTCGGAGTTGTTAACTTTCCACCTGACACACCTTTTAGTGATTTCCATGGTAATCGCTGGGGCACGCCTTCGCTTCTGCTCTTGTCCCTCCGGCTTCCAAACTAAAACGCTTCTCGCTGCTTGTTCCACTTGTCGCTCACAGACATGCATTATGTAAGAACGGTGTGTTAATTACCGTCGATTGACTGTCATTCCATTTTGCATTACATACTGATTTGCAAATTTGCTCATAACCGCGTAATTACGTTAGGTGTCACATTCACCTTCTCGTTGCAATGTATATAGCTCTCATGTTAGGTGCGAATCTGACCTTCATTAATTCTGCCACCTTACAAGGGGTCGGACAGCATGCAATTGGCTGACATCTTCTCACAGCCATCTCTTCTCTATCGTTCTCGACTCGCGTAACACAAATGCTAATCATTTCTGAAGAATAAACTAATGTACATGTCCTGTGAATCTCTGGTCGTTCATAATGTTCTGGTTTTTTTCGGAACATGAGAGTACATTCCTGTTGCGAGTAGGTTAGCTGCTAAATTTTGAAATTCTCAAATCAAACAATAGAAAATGGGATGAAGGATAGTTGGAAAATTTCTAAAGTCTTGGACTATACGGATGTTAGACATGATTCTGATACTAACCTCTTCATTATCCTATGATGTGTCTAATCCTGCTACAACTGAAACCTATGTACCATAGCAGTGAGTCGCTATAATAAGAGATAATACCGACTATGAAGTGTAGATCTCACTGAAGAATAGACTATTAATCTTTTCCTATTGCCCCTTCCTACTTAGCTATGTGGTCGACATTGTTACATGGGTTGTGGCAGCATTAATGACATTCGGTGGCCGGATGCAATTACTGATGTCGTTACTCAACCTGGGAAGAAATCTTCATACGCCATCTGTCTGTCCTCATGTTCAAGTGGATGACATTTTCAAAGTGTTTACGTAGCACGTAAATGAGGCGTGACGTGAGTACCAGCCCGGTATTCACCTAGAGTTAGATGTGGAAAACCCGCTAAAAACCACATCCAAGGTTGGACTGGCTCGCGTCCCTGTCCCCCCAGAAGGTGACGCTATAGCGCTCTCCGCTATCAGCGCGGGTGAAGATTTGTTACTAACATTTACTTTTAATAAGTACTTTGAATCACATTTCTCTAATTAACAAAAATAATAATGTCTTATTCTTTGGCTGTTTTATATTAATATGCTACACGAAAGCAATTTGGGGCTCATTTACACTGATAATGATGCACAAAAACTATTTCACACAAGGTTAGCGTTAAATTAATCCTAGGCTGCCACCAACCTGTCTGAAAGGTGCTAGAGCACCTCTTTGAGTTTCGAACGCAAAAGAATTGCAGCAGCCAGTGAACGGCATCTGAACCACATGGTACCTCACCAATTTCTTCCTCTGCTTCGCTATCGCTCAGCTCCAGGTGTTGTCTTGGTGGGTTATTCTCTGACGTGTCCGGTGTTTTCACGTCCACCTTCATATCTTTCTGTCCATTTTCTTCCTGCTCCTCCTCCTCTTGCACCACCTCCAAAAGCTGGCGTTCTGTGGGCGCCATGTCTCCTGCTCCCTCCTGTGGCGACAGTTGCTCGAAGTCTGCGCCTTTACAAGAAGAAATGTGTCAGTCGAAGAAATGGTATTTGCACTACTGGCAAATCACATGTTTTCTAACTAGGTTTCTAATACTTTGACTTTCAGGCATGTGTGCACATACGGATCTTAGTGGTCTGGTATCATGACCAAATACGAAAGACGTACACGAGGCACCTGTTGAACTGATCCGCTGTCCTCTGTCTCGCTTTGTCCACAGCTGCGTTACTTCACTGAGTCATTGTCACAATGTCTTAAACCAATCTGCTTTCCCCCATTATGACGCTGACACACTGTTTATATATCATTCCTTCTTACTTCCTCCCACTCAGTGCGTTCATCGTCCTCAGGCACAAGAATAAAATTTACGCAGATACACAACCTATTTCTCTTTGAATTGTAAACGCTTCAGATATAGTTAACTAGATAATTTATACCATAGCGCTAATATCGTTCTTCATGTCAGCAGTCTCACAGAATGACAGTAGACAAGTATATAAGTCCCAATTACACCTTTGCCTGGTATTTTGCTAACGATGGGACAGTTTCGTGGTTGTCTGCTGTCACTATGCAAATTAATACTCTCTACCATTTCTGTCCCAATTTTTCAGTTCAGTTTACACATACATATATAATCCGTTAGCTAAGAAATGAAGGAAAATTAGTATTAGTATTATCCTGAGAATGGAGACAAAGAAATAAAGTATTGAGATACACCATAACTACGAACAATGTCTTCTCATTCCGTATTCGATAGACTCAGTATTCTCTCTTCTTTAAAATCCCCTAGCTGGTGTAGAGATAATATTCCTCCACAGATATTCCTCAATTACGTAATGGCATCACTTTCACAACGCAAATATGTCTATAAATACACTCATGCTCATAAATTAAGGTTAATTGCGGTATGTAGTGCCACACAACTCGGCACTACACAAAACTGGCGCTAATAGCATAGGCACATAGGGAACACACACGATACAGACTTGCAAGTCCACGGTATTGGCGATAAGTTGAGAAAACCGTCCCGAAACACATGTGCTACAAAACGCCACTGTTTCCTGCGCCTGTACCCCGACATCAATATGGGATATGATCACCACGCACACGTACACAGGCCGCACAACGGGTTGGCATACACTGGATCAGTTGGTAGAGCAGCTGCTGGAGTATAGCCTCCCATTCTTGCACCACTGCCTGTCGGAGCTCCTGAAGTGTCGTAGGGGTGTGAAGACGTGCAGCGATACGTTGACCGAGAGCATCCCAGACGTGCTCGATGGGGTTTAGGTCTGGAGAACAGGCAGGCCACTCCATTCGCCTGGTATCTTCTGTTTCAAGGTACTCCTCCACGATGGCATCTCGATGGGGCCGTGCGTTATCATCCATCAGGAGGGAGGTGAGACCCACTGCACCCCTGAAAAGGCGGACATACTGGTGCAAAATGACGTCCCGATACGCCTGACCTACTACAATTCCTCTGTCAAAGACATGCAGGGGTGTACGTGCATCAATCATAATCCCAGCCCACACCATGAAACCACGACCTCCATACAGGTCCCTATCAAGGACATTAAAGGGTTGTTATCTGATTCCTGGTTCACGCCAGATAAAAATCCGGAGAGAATCACCGTTCAGGCTATACCTGGACTCGTCCGTGAACATAACCTGGGACCACTGTTCCAATTAGCATGTACTGTGTTCTTGACACCAGGCTTTACGGGCTCTCCTGTGACCAGGGGTCAGTGGAATGCACCTTGCAGGTCTCCGGGCGAATAAAACGTGTCTGTTCAGCCGTCTGTAGACCGTGTGTTTGGAGACAACTGTTCCAGTGGCTGCGGTAAGGTCCCGAGCAAGGCTACCTGCAGTACTTCGTGGCCGTCTGCGGGCACTTATGGTGAGATATCGGTCTTCTTGTGGTATTGTACACTGTGGACGTCCCGTAATGTATCGCCTGGACACGTTTCCTGTCTGCTGGAATCGTTGCCATAATCTTGAGATCACACTTTGTGGCACACGGAGGGCCCGTGCTATGACCTGTTGTGTTTGACCAGCCTCCAGTCGCCATAGTATTCTACCCCGCATAACGTCATCAATATGTGTTCTTTGAACCATTTTCAACACACAGTCACCTTTAGTACGTCTGAAAAGTCTACACACTTACTCGCTGCACCGTACTCTGACATACACCAACACACCTCTGCGTATGTGGACTGCTGCCAGCGCCACCGTTCGACTACCGCAGGTCAAATGCAACGCAGGGTCATACCCTAAGGTGATTTAAATCCTTTAACCGCCCACCAGAGCATTGTTTCACCATGTATCAGCATTATCCTTAATTTATGAGCATGAGTGTACATCACAGTTTAAGCTTAATGTTTACAATGAAACAAAAAAATTCTAAGATCTTGACGGTGCACGAAATCTGAGATAATATACTAAGGTCTTGAATCATTTACTACCACTAGAATTCACTTTAGGATAAAAGTTGTGCTCTTGACGAGCTGTGGGTACTTACAGTAATATTCTGGTAAACCTGGCCAGACGCCATCCCAGGGATTCCCTTCTTTTTCCACAAGATACTTATAGCCACTGGAGCTGTGAATTAAGCTGAGAACTGCCTCCAGCTCATCCCTGGAGTAAGAGTGTACCAGCGGTACACATGGACACTCCTTCAGGCCACCTCCTGTCTACTAAACAGTAAAATAATATGTCAGGTTCAATACAATTAGTTATCTATAAGCAAATTTCTGTGACGTTAGTAAAACTGTAAAATTATTTTCAAGTCTAGATTTATCATCCTGAAGAACTATTTCTAATGTGAATGCACACAGAACATTATTTAGACAAGACAAATACTGTTGAACGAATTTTGAAGGCGATATTCACAGTCATGCTGACAACATGCATAGTTCGAAGATAGTGAACTTGGAACTGTCAAACCAGCAACGGTCATATCTGTGTACAGGCCACTGTAACATGAATCAAATCATAATCTTAATCTGTTACCGGAACTGTAGAAAATGAGAAAACTTATTAATTGAATCAAAAATAATCGGAAACACAAAAAATATTGATGTGAATGTGGATTCAGAGGTAATAGACAGACCTAAGAAATCAAGAGGAATACAATGTGGGCGCAACATTTATGTGTCTACATGTATTCATTTATATTCGCTCATATTTCTCTACCAGTCTTTAGGCGCATAACGATACAATTTCTCACATAAGACTGGCCTACATGTGTTGCTAATTCATACCGACTGCACCTATTCTAACGCACCAACGGTCTTCATGAGCGTACATATCCATCTAAATACAAGGTGACGTCAAGCTATCACAACTAACGGAAAATTCCTACCTCTCATTAAACTGTTAAAGGCGTTTTGTACTTCGCTTCATAAGACGCAAATTCAGAACACCAGCGTCTTCTTCTTAGGTGCCACAAACCACCATAAATGCAGTACAATAAAAACCTTCACATGCAACTAGTACCAAATCAATAAATAAAGTAAACGAGGGTAATGAATCGCTTTATGACTCTGGAAAAAGTGTAATATCGTTGGACGATAAGCGAAAACCGTTTGCCGCATCGTATCTCGATCTGCTAAATGCTGGGCAACTGCTGGATACCTACTCTAGCGATGCTGTCATGTCATTCGTTACAATATCAAATGCAGTACTCGCATAACTCACCGTACAGGATATATATAGCTGTTACGCACTTAATTCTGAGCTGAAGTGGAAAGTTGGTTTACCTTAGAGTACTTCCTCCAATGGAGGAAATACTTCTCTAATGTTCGCAGTCGAAGCTCACTAGGATCGCACGGTATCACATGGGCCATCATGAGTCAAATGACAGGGACCGATTCCTCCGTTCGTCAACTGTCTTCAATTGTTGCGTGCCATATTAGTCCAGTCAAATTGCAGAAATACCTTGCAAAAGGTGGGGTAGAAGAGTTTATTTTTTCAACTCGTTCATATGGTTGGAAATATTAGAAAACCGAGTTTTGCCAACAAAATTTCGCTTGCGAAAACTTTCTGCAGTCAAAAAACTTGGAAAATTTTGGCCTTTTTTGCGCTTTTTCAAAATATCTCAGTTTCATTTGCTCCTATCACTCTAACGTCTTTTTCTTTTTTAAAGAGCACAAAATTCTCTACAAATTTGATTGTTGCCATTTTTTTTCTACTCCCAATATCTAAGGCGCTACAGCGCCTCAAAAAATACCAATTTTTCAAATTTTGAGCATAGTGGCAAAATACCTTATTTTTGAACACCATTTTTTCAGTTTCTCTTTGTGTAGTATAAATACATTATACATCATGTTATATGTTGGAATTTACCACCTCACTTTCAAGTATTCAATTTCTCTGTATGCAACATGAGGATTGCTGGGCACCCAACTATTGTGATTCTTACATCACTACATGAAGTTCACTATGGGCCACCTCAGCCCTGGTATTTGTAAAACTATAAAAATACATCATTAAGAGACACAGACACACACACACACACACACACACACACACACACACACACACACACAAAATAAATTGTCTCAGGAAACTGAACTATTATTAGCTGAAATAGGCAACCTAATTAGGTAGGTAATTACTCTTGTGTATAAAAGCCACACAGTTGACATTAAAAATAAGCATCTTTATTACCATTAAAATGCATTGTCAGTTAATAAAAAATGCTGACAGTTCTGGGTGTGTAATACTTGTAATATTGCACTTAAGCGCAATTGAGACTGATATGAGCATCACTTCCAACGTTTTGATGGGCCAGGTTCCTCAGTGTCACCAGAAATACCTTGAATTACGCATTCAGGGTCTGTACATTGAATTGATCCCAGATTGACCTCTTCTTTAAACAGCGAGTCAGCCTCAGCAAGTTCGTTGATTTCGTCAGCGGTTTCCTCAACATCCTCCATAACATCTTCTTCACTGTCTTCAATAAAAATTTTGGCACGTTTTCACAGTTGACCCCAATACATTTCGTGCAAATTGAAGAACATTTCAAACCCGCTTTTCTGCAGGAGCACGCTCCGCCACAGTTCAGCTTGCATGAGCATGAAACAATATGAAGAAGTGCTTCAGGTGCTGGATCTTGGCTCATTATAACAGGTATTGGACCGTGGTCACTGTGATTCCAGCCCCATTTCTCAGGAGGTTTCCAGTTTCCCATCCAACTTTGGACTTGGGTAAGTCCGCAGCGAATGACGTTGTGCAGTATCTAGCGTATGTGTGCAAGATTCAGTTTGCTTTTTGTGGTAGACTTGGCGAATAGCTGGTACTGCAAATGGTCTAGTGTGGGGGAACTGCTCACACCTCCACTATACAATGCGATAGTAATCTGTTCTGTTGCTGTTATTATTTCTTCATGGGTAGCATGTGGTTTATTGAACATGCAAAGCGCTGAGGTTAGGTGTTCATTTTTCGCAACAATATTGCAGCACTTTATTTTTCCTTGACCAAAAAAAGCGGATGTTGTATCACATCCGCTAAAGGCGTGAGTGAACAGAATATATTCACTGTCAAACTTGTAAGATGCAGTGGAAAACCACTTGTCATCTGCATTTCCTCTTCCTGGCTTTAAGAAAAATAAGTTTCAGTGCCTTGCCCCAAACCGGTCATGAGCACAAGCAGGTCAACATCTTCTCCTACAATGACAACTCTTCCAAAACCTTTGGTTCTTGAAATGACAGAAGTTACAATCATAACGTCAGCATCTTCTTGTGCCTGGTGCACTTCAACGCTACACTCCAGAAATTCCTTTTTAAGAAGTGTGATCAAACGCATCTTGTTTCGTTCGTTGTGCAAGAACTTGTCCTGAGGGACTTGGTTCACCATCTCTGATTCAACCACAACGTCAACCGAAGAATGTTTTTTGTACCTACGAATCCTCTCAGCACTCTTTGTGCTACATTTGTGTCCCTCACATGGATACCCATCAAACACAATAGCAAATTGAGTTCCAAATTGACGTTGCAGGTAAGAAACATAGCTTTGGGCTATTGACTTGAAGCAAACATTTCGAGTCCAAGTCACTTTGTGGATAACGTACCCTCCATCAAAATTTCGTTTGGCATATGGCAGTCTTAACTGCTTGGTTAAAAAGTCACCAGAATTCCCTTTTGCACATAAGAAGCATTTCTCTTTGAACTTGAACTGACCTTTTTCCTGCGACCGACGTAGCACGCCTGTTGGTTCCTGAGGATGTCGAAGGCTAGCTGCTATCATTCTCTCATTAATGTACTTCTTGTAGCATGATTCATGCACCATCACTTCACTGAGCGTTTTCAAAAAACAGGTGTGAGCAGACTCCCTGCGTTTAGCACTACAATCGATAAGTGTGCTCAGTCCTTTCTTTTTCACGTTGCATCCACACTCACCACAGTTTTTTCGCAAATGAAACACAAATTCATGTCAGACATACTCATTTTCAGCACCACAACATGCACTGAATGGAAGCGACTCCAAACTGTAGGACCCTTATTGTTGTGTGCTAATAGCTGTCAGCGCGCTGTGAACAATCACTAGAGATAATTGCCTTCCGCCCGCCAAAGAATAAATACGCTTTTGTCCGCTAAAGAACAATTCCTACATACTTTTTCTTATAACTGATCATTAACGTCAATCAACTGTAGAAAATCTACGGCATCTGCATGCAGTCGTATTACATATTGTAACACAAATAAACTTCACGCAATCCGACGTGAATGTGTTCGTAGTTACTAAATATGATGCTGTTTGTCCTGGCCCTGCAGCAGAGTGAGATGGTAAATTCCAATGAATAACATGATGAGTGATATATTTATACCACACAAATAGAAACTGAAATAACAGTGTTCAAAAATTAGGTAATTTGCCACTTTTCTCGAAATTTGAAAAATTGGTATTTTTTGACGCGCTGTAGCGCCATAGATATTGGGAGTAGAAAAAAATGGTAAAAATCAAATTTGTAGAGAATTTTGTACTCTTTAAAAAAGAAAATAGACGTCAAAGCGATAGGAGCAAATGAAACTGAGATATTTAGAAAAAACTGAAAAAAGTCCGAAATTTTCTAAGTTTTTTGACTGCAGAAAGTTTTCCCGAGAGAAATTTTGTTGGCAAAACTTGGTTTTCTAACCTTTGCAACAATATGAACGAGTTAAAAAAATAAAATCTTCTACCCCACCTTTTGCAAGGTACTGGCTTTTTTTCTGACAGTTTCACTGGACTATATGGCGAACGTGGATGAAAGGGCATCTCATACAGCAAGAACACGCATTATACGGGTAATGGATTGGCTTCTGCTGGAACAATGTTCTGATGTGAAATGTTAACACGAGGTAATTATTTCACTGAACTGCTGCTTTGACCAATGTTTATATATTTTTGGGGGATTCCCAGAGTTTTAGTTCAGCATCTGGCTCAGCCACATTCTTTGATATTGTATTACAAGTATTTTTGGGTGATAAGACACCGGATATTAGGTGTATAAAGAAACGCGTCTAGCGAATATAGTGATTCAGGATACTAATCCAACTGCAACCACGGTCGAATGGTGTGGTACCGAAGTGTAACTCATTGTTATTGGCCTTATTGTTCGTAATCAGTAATTCACCATATTTTCGAAACCATTTCGGCACAACTGGCCTCTGAGAAACGCAAACGAATCAACAGTGATACCGTAAATATCGACCGGACTATAGAGCCAAATTAGGAAACTGCAACGTCTCTGTCGTTAGGCCTAGATCGGTAACAACTGTCATTGGCATAAATTTTGAGTCATTATTTAAACAACATATTCGTCTACAATCACTGTAATACATATTCTTGAATGTGTAAGGATTTGGCGCTCAATTCGTCAATTATGCAGCCTAGACGAACCTTGTTGTTTCAAATATAAGTGACAGACTCGCAGATATGGAAGAGGACTGCCGAGAGATTCAGGCATTCTTCTGGTGGAGTTCATAGCGGGTCTTTGACTCAGGCAGTATTTACGACATAAGGCCTATCCATAGGCCGAAGCCAGCCAGGACCTGTCTGACAAAAGTGCCATAAAGGCAAAATTACGTAACACTGTCTGCGTCGAACCAGAGAGTTATACGCGGGAGCGACTGCTGAAGACGAATATCTCCATACGCCTCCCTAATCGTGGCGGTGAAAATTTGAACGGATGGTCGTTTAGATGATTTAGTTTCTATAAGGCCGTTCCGGTTTGTTCATTCACTAATAATAACAACATGACTGTGTTGTAATTAAACGTCTGTAGTTAGTGTTCGTCATTATCCTACTCATTATACCTTAGATAGGATACAGTGCCTATTATCTACTATAACCAAGTAACACTGGATTAATTAAGTAACACAATCACTATTATCAGACGAAGATACTAAATTAGTTTGTAACAATAATTTAAAATTAATTTTCATGCAAATTCTAGTCTTATCAGTTAAGGCAGCAGCAGCAGCAAATTTCAAATATCTGCGCTCTCGGTTCTCTGAGTACCATTATGAGAAGACAACTATAATAGACGAGCTCAGTGAGGATGTTATGGTATGATTTTAGACAATAATCTCATTGGTGAGACAGGGAGGGCTACGTGATTAATGTCAGTGCTTCTGGTCCAGGCAGAATAATATCAGTTCCATCATGTTGCTAATCTAGCTGAGAACGCCTGAGGAACCGACGTCTTAAATTAGGTGTTACGCACTCGGATATCATGACCGCGTCCCCTCCCCAACTGCAACCTGCGGATGCCTTAGCCGTCGGAATCGTGACGTCACGGTTCACTGCGCTCAGACTGTTTAATTGACTAGACATGTTTGGATGGAGAACAGCAGCTTATCGTTTGTAAATTGACGAGGCATTCGGAGTGGACACTGCGACACGCACAAAGAGAGTTCCCTACACACAGGATTTCCGTCATAACAGGCGTTGTTGTATCAAGTACCGACTCGACGCAGATTATGACACACCTCAGCTCTTCAGTCGGACACACCGTCAGCTATTCAGTCTACGAACCATGTTCGGTCTGCAAGTTAGATAATGTATTTCCCAGTCGACAAACAAACCAGCATATCTGTAACTATGCCTACACTGATATACAGATGGGACATTCTCGGAGCTTACAAACACGTTTCTATCGGTCAAATAGGAGAGCGTTCCGTCGTGCATGAAAGTGTTGGAAAGCCGGGTATTTGTATTATTGCCGGCCACGGTGGCCAAGCGGTTCTAGGCGCTCAGTCCGGAACCGCGCGACTGCTGCGGTCGCAGGTTCGAATCCTGCCTCGGGCATGGATGTGTGTGATGTCCTTAGGTTAGTTAGGTTTAAGTAGTTCTAAGTTCTAGGGGACTGATGACCATAGATATTAAGTCCCATAGTGCTCAGAGCCATTTGAACCATTTGTATTATTGATGAACACCTGCAATATTGTTCGAGTCATCATCTGGATCTCCCCGCCTAAATCTCGTAGGACTTGGGAACACGTTCTTATGGGGTAATCTGTCAATCGGAGTTCCCTTTACGTGCAGATTATATGACCGCAACGGAACTACCACCGGCGAAGCTGTCTCTGAACTCCACGCGGGTGGCCGTTATCGATGAGGTTGTCGTTCTTCCAGACTGGAGTCTGGCGTATGTGGCAGACAAGATATTTCCCTCGCGTGATCCATTCACGGTACTCAAATAACGCGTATTTTGGGTGATACACTACATAAACGTTGTTTCATCATTGCCGAAAAACTGAAAGCGAGTAAATGATTTTCGTGAACCGTGCAGAGTATCTAAGCGAAGGATCCTCTGTTACTGAAAAGAAAATTTACCATCTCTGATTATTATCAATACTGACTTTTAATGCGAAAACCATTGTAAAAATGATTGCTGAACACTGAGTAATGGAGATATCGTATTGTGTAGGTATTTAGTAGAAATAACATTAAAAGTAACAAATGTGTCAGGGAATATATAGATGCACGTGAGGACGACGTACGTAACTTGCATTAAGTGTGGGGGATCACGAATTTAGTACTTGAGGGAAGGATAGGAGGTAAAAATCGTAGAGGGAGAGCAAGAGATGCACGCAGTAAGCACATTAAGGAGGAACTAAGTTGCAGTAGTTATTTGGAGGTGAATATGCTTCCACTGAACAGAATAGCTTCTTTCGTCAATTACGTACGAAGAGTATGAAAAAAACTTCATTTGTTTCAGAAGTATATGACGTTACAAAAATTCACGTTTTTTCATCGTTTGCAGCCTCACGGCGCACGTTCTACACGTAGGTAATAGACGACCGGAAATGTCTAAGCACAATGCATACACCATCATCCTTCAATGTAATTGTCCCAATTAGCAATTGAGAAAGATGTAATACAAGGTACCACATGTAAGTCATCGGCATATAGAGTGCCGAAATAAAGTCATTCTAGGTTTCTAGTACAAATAAACACCCTTCAGGAAAATATCTTCAGGTAATTCAAAAGGATATTCAACTGGTCGGCACTGATAATGGTGACAGAGATTATGATGATGGTGATGATGATATCGTGAACAATCGTTCAAATGGTTCAAATGACTCTGAGCACTATGGGACTCAACTGCTGTCGTCATCAGTCCCCTAGAACTTAGAACTACTTAAACCTAACTAACCTAAGGACATCACACACATCCATGCCCAAGGCAGGATTCGAACCTGCGTCCGTAGCAGTCGCGCGGTTCCGGACTGCGCGCCTAGAACCGCTAGACCACCGCGGCCGGCTGAACAATCGTAACGGTCTCTTTGTGACAACCAGGTGTTGCGGAGCCGTGGAGTAGTGTACCATGTCTTGCCTTATGATGCAGCCATTGTTCAATAATCGTAATGCATTTCTAAGGTGTAGTGGGTGACTTCCTGCATAGCACAGGTTTCTAAGGACATCGCTTTGGGTTAAAAATCAAGTCTGATTTCTCCTACCTTCGCTAGGAGTCTCATTAGCGATCACAGTACTTTACAAAGACGTGTTGATTACAATGGAGTCTCATTCACACAGCTGTGTGGTAAACTTTGCTCTCCCTACACTCCAGTGGAAGATAACCCCGTCCCAAGTAGCTCTGAGCACGAAAAACCCTAAAGTATAATTTTTGAATAAGGTATGGAGGTGAAAAATCTTGTTGTATACTGTACCCTCCCCCAACTGGACTGCGAAATAACTGACCGTGATCGCATATGGTTAATGAAATTTTATAGTGAGTAAGACTATCGTTACCGAAGGAGAATAACACCGGTGAGTTGGAGTAAAGTGTACAACAAACTCTTCTGATTGGAGAACAAATTGTAAACTTAAGCTAAATATTCACGTTAATCTTGAAATGGATGGAATATAGTGCAATCGCTCGTGAACCACACAGGGGGAAAAGGGTACCATGTAATATTTACTACAAAATTTACTGATAATAGGAAGGAAACACTGATTGGCTAAAAAGAGGAAAACTGAACGGTAGCCAGCCTGCTAGGGCCATGAATCTCCAGAAGCTTAAGAAAGGTAATGGCAAATCGTGCCTTCGTTCTACGAAGTCTGAGGAGAGATTGAACGCCTTGTTCATTCTTGACGCTGAAGTGAATTCCTAACTGATAACCGTCTGAACTGTGAAGATATGATCAATGAGTTTTCTGCCGTCAAAGCCAGCCGCAAATTTTGCTGACTGATGAGTTTGTTTATTTATTCACATTAGTTTTAAGAATTTAAGATTATAACGTGATTTTTACTATAATTTAGAACACATTCATTGGATCCACAAACTACGTATTACCTGTTTATTTTACAATTGCCAATGGCAGAACGCGGGACTAAACCTCGTTTACGTGCAGACGTGACCAAAGGCGCACGACAATACTAAACAATACCCGAATGACCCAGGCCGCTTGGCGCTGTACAAAAAAATGGCTCTGAGCACTATGGGACTCAACTGCTGAGGTCATTAGTCCCCTAGAACTTAGAACTAGTTAAACCTAACTAACGTAAGGTCATCACAAACATCCATGCCCGAGGCAGGATTCGAACCTGCGATCGTAGCGGTCTCGCGGTTCCAGACTGCAGCGCCTTTAACCGCACGGCCACTTCGGCCGGCGGCGCTGTACAGTCAAGTCATACTGATACTGTAGTATATAACAACTGATGCGTATTCTTAGCGTCTGCTGAAATGTGTAGTTATCGCGGAAATATACGTTATCAGAGTGTACGCTCAGATGAAACTGAGTTAATAAACAACGTTGCTCAGCTCTGTCAATAAATACGTAATAGCTTTGCTAGTACCGTTAGAAAGAGCTATGGTGAGAGCAGTAGCTGCAGTACAAAACTGTACAGCCCTTATATGGATTAAAGGTATTGTGTACACTTATTATGGAGCATCAGACAATAATGATTTACACGTTAACTATTAGATTATAAAACAGATTTCATTTTTCTATGCTTATATGGATTAAAGGTATTGTGTACACTTATTATGGAGCATCAGACAATAATGATTTACACGTTAACTATTAGATTATAAAACAGATTTCATTTTTCTATGCTTGTCTGTAAAACTATGTAATAGAAAATCCAGTTCTGTGTTTGGTCGTCTGTATTTAGTTATTAGTTTGTACACCGAAATCTCCATTTTCATTTCTTACGCTTTCCTGTAGATTCACATATTAATACCGAACTTGGTTTTTTTTTATCTGCTACACATTCAATTATTAGAGCGTAAAACGACAGTTTAATTTTAATTTTGAACGCATCTCTGTAAAAGTACGTATTAACTTCTAATGTATGACACGTTCGCTTCAATTTTTAGATCTCAACACAACATTTTATTTTCATTTTCAACAGTTTCGTGTAGAATAACATATTAATAGTGACTGTATAACAAAAATCCGTTGTCTCCTACATGCTCTGCTGAATTTTTAGGCCATAATAGACAAGTTATTTTCCTTGTGTTCGTTTCTGTTGTGGTAACACATTTCAGTTTTAAGTTTGTTTTATCCGCTGCCGTACACCAAGTACAGTTCAGGGACCATTTTACATTTTGAGTGAACGCGACTAGACCGCTGACGCGTCCTTCAGAACAACGAATAGCAGAGTACGGGAAAATCTCACACCGCTCCCTCCCAAAACGGCAATTGTGAAGTGATCGGGTGACAGTTCTTATTTAAAAGATGTGTTTTTTGGGGGAGAGGGAGGCGCATATAATATGGTGTGACTAGGGGCGCAAAATTTTTAAATCCGCCACTGCATACACAGACCTGAAACTTATACATTGTATGAGTGCACAGGTATTCACTTACATAAAACATGGTATAAAATAATTTTTACAACATATTATTTACAAAATTACAAATGATACATATACTAGAGTGACGTTTATATGCATAGGTCGTAGCTTGGGTTTTCCTTTAATTTCAGTTGCTTTCAGAAAATCAACTCTCTAAGTTAAATTTCTCGTTGTACGTTTTGCAAATGCGTTGATGACAGTCTGGTCCTAGAAATAAATTTGGAATTAATTCTGAAAATTACACTAATAGTTAAGTCTTTACTGGAAATTCTTTCTCAGATTAATCAGTTCTTGACTGATACAACTTCAAGTCAACAATGTTACGTACACCTAACAGCTTGCCAAAAGTAGGAAAAGCTAAACAGTAAGCTTTAGTGTAGGGTATATGGACAATCGTAAGGGGTCCATTGTAAGTTAATTTAAATTTTGAAATCTCATTATCAGTCTCGCTTGATTTCTCGTTCACTTCAACGAGAACGAGGTCATCAATAGCAAATTTAATAAACCGCGCTTTCGTATCATGACGCCGCATTCCGCCTCTGTTTTCTTTTTCATTATCTCTCGTAAACGTTCTTTCTTCACCTCCATGTCAATACTAACTCGAGGAGGGAAATCAATTATCTGTTCCACAAAAATCTTACACTTATGGTCTAATAGGACTTCCTCCGAAGTGCATCCCATAGATTGGTGGGTCAAAGCATTCATAATTTTTTTCAAAATCGTTTATATATTTGCCCCACGCTCTGTGAAAGTGGTGACAACGTTCGAAGTAGTCGCCCCAGCTCACGCATGTATCGTTTCGCTGGATTTCCGGCCAGGCAATAGGCCTAGATGTGTATCATTTCAACCCTAATGCTTTGCATACCTTCATTCCATAATCTGGAAGCAGACTGTGCCCCATTATCGCCCAAAATCGTCGATATGCACAAGGTAATCGTTTTCAAGTTTGTTATAAACCGCTTTAGCTCTGTTATAAACCGCATTAGCTCTTGCCTTTCTTATCGGATATGAACTTCAAAATGGCTTCCAGTACTGCTAATATGTAGGCGAAATTACCTGGGGTTTTTGGGAGGGTCCATTTAGATCTGTACACAATAACTCTAGTACATCGTCAACTCTTATACTCTGCAAAGGGCTGCGATTTGTGCAGTTGGTCACTTTCACCCTTTGACAGTTATCGCAAGTATTTTTCCAATCTGTTATTCTCTTTAACATGTTGTTAAAATTCATAACCTCACCCATCTTCTCTGTACATTTATTTGGTCCGCAGTGACCACGTTAAGTGATGTTGTTGTTGTTGTGGTCTTCAGTCCTGAGACTGGTTTGATGCAGCTCTCCATGCTATTCTATCCTGTGCAAGCTTCTTCATCTCCCAGTACCTATGGCAACCTACATCCTTCTGAATCTGCTTAGTGTATTCATCTCTTGGTCTCCCCCTATGATTTTTACCCTCCACGCTGCCCTCAAATACTAAATTGGTGATCCCTTGATGCCTCAGAACATGTCCTAACAACCGATCCCTTCTTCTGGTCAAGTTGTGCCACAAACTTCTCTTCTCCCCAATCCTATTCAATACTTCCACATTAGTTATGTGATCTACCCATCTAATCTTCAGCATTCTTCTGTAGCACCACATTTCAAAAGCTTCTATTCTCTTCTTGTCCAAACTATTTACCGTCCATGTTTCACTTCCATACATGGCTACACTCCATACAAATACTTTCAGAAATAACTTCCTGACACTTGAATCTATACTCGTTGTTAACAAATTTCTCTTCTTCAGAAACGCTTTCCTTGCCATTGCCAGTCTACATTTTATATCCTCTCTACTTCGTCCATCATCAGTTATTTTGCTCCCCAAATAGCAAAACTCCTTTACTACTTTAAGTGTCTCATTTCCTAATCTAATACCCTCAGCATCACCCGACTTAACTCGACTACATTCCATTATCGTCGTTTTGCTTTTGTTGATGTTCATCTTATATCCTCCCTTCAAGACACCATCCATTCCGTTCAACTGCTCTTCCAAGTCCTTTGCTGTCTCTGACTGAATTACAATGTCATCGGCGAACCTCAAAGTTTTTATTTCTTCTCCATGGATTTTAATACCTACTCCAAATTTTTCTTTTGTTTCCTTTACTGCTTGCTCAATATACAGATTGAATATCATCGGGGAGAGGCTACAACCCTGTCTTACTACCTTCCCAACCACTGCTTCCCTTTCATGTCCCTCAACTCTTATAACTGCCATCTGGTTTCTGTACAAGTTGTAAATAGCCTTTCGCTCCCTGTATTTTACCCCTGCCACCTTTAGAATTTGAAAGAGAGTATTCCAGTCAACATTGTCACAAGCTTTCTCTAAGTCTACAAATGCTAGAAATGTAGGTTTGCCTTTCCTTTATCTTTCTTCTAAGATAAGTCGTAAGGTCAGTATTGCCTCACGTGTTCCAGTATTTCTACGGAATCCAAACTGATCTTCCCCGAGGTCAGCTTCTACTAGTTTTTCCATTCGTCTGTAAAGAATTCGTGTTAGTACTTTGCAGCTGTGGCTTATTAAACTGATTGTTCGGTAATTTTCACATCTGTCAACACCTGCTTTCTTTGGGATTGGAATTATTATATTCTTCTTGAAGTCTGAGGGTATTTCGCCTGTTTCATACGTCTTGCTCACCAGATGGTAGAGTTTAGTCAGGACTGGCTCTCCCAAGGCCGTCAGTAGTTCCAATGGAATGTTGTCTACTCCGGGGGCCTTGTTTCGACTCAGGTCCTTCAGTGCTCTGTCAAACTCTTCACGCAGTATCGTATCTCCCTTTTCATCTTCATCTACATCCTCTTCCATTTCCATAATATTGTCCTCAAGTGCATCGCCCTTGTATAGACCCTCTATATACTCCTTCCACCTTTCTGCTTTCCCTTCTTTGCTTAGAACTGGGTTTCCATCTGAGCTCTTGATGTTCATACATGTGGTTCTCTTATCTCCAATGGTCTCTTTAATTTTCCTGTAGGCAGTATCTATCTTACCCCTAGTGAGAGAAGCCTCTACATCCTTATATTTGTCCTCTAGCCATCCCTGCTTAGCCATTTTGCACTTCTTGTCGATCTCATTTTTGAGGCGTTTGTATTCCTTTTTGCCTGCTTCATTTACTGCATTTTTATATTTTCTCCTTTCATCAATTAAATTCAATATTTCTTCTGTTACCCAAGGATTTCTACTAACCCTCTTCTTTTTATCTACTTGATCGTCTGCTGCCTTCACTACTTCATCCCTCAGAGCTACCCATTCTTCTTCTACTGTATTTCTTTCCCCCATTCCTTTCAATTGTTCCCTTATGCTCTCCCTGAAACTCTGTACAACCTCTGGTTCGTTCAGTTTATCCAGGTCCCATCTCCTTAAATTCCCACCTTTTTGCAGTTTCTTCAGTTTTAATCTACAGGTCATAACCAATAGATTGTGGTCAGAGTCCACATCTGCCCCTGGAAATGTCTTACAATTTAAAACCTGGTTCCTAAATCTCTGTCTTACCATTATATAATCTATCTGATACCTTTTAGTATCTCCAGGGTTCTTCCATGTATACAACCTTCTATCATGATTCTTAAACCAAGTGTTAGCTATGATTAAGTTGTGCTCTGTGCAAAATTCTATCAGGCGGCTTCCTCTTTCATTTCTTAGCCCCAATCCATATTCACCTACTACGTTTCCTTCTCTCCCTTTTCCTACACTCGAATTCCAGTCACCCATGACTATTAAATTTTCGTCTCCCTTCACTATCTGAATACTTTCTTTTATTTCATCATACATTTCTTCAATTTCTTCGTCATCTGCAGAGCTAGTTGGCATATAAACTTGTACTACTGTAGTAGGTGTGGGCTTCGTATCTATCTTGGCCACAATAATGCGTTCACTATGCTGTTTGTAGTAGCTTACCCGAATTCCTATTTTCCTATTCATTATTAAACCTACTCCTGCATTACCCCTATTTGACTTTGTTTTTATAACCCTGTAGTCACCTGACCAGAAGTCTTGTTCCTCCTGCCACCGAACTTCACTAATTCCCACAATATCTAACTTCAACCTATCCATTTCCCTTTTTAAATTTTCTAACCTACCTGCCCGATTAAGGGATCTGACATTCCACGCTCCGATCCGTAGAACGCCAGTTTTCTTTCTCCTGATAACGACATCCTCTTGAGTAGTCCCCGCCCGGAGATCCGAATGGGGGACTATTTTACCTCCGGAATATTTTACCCAAGAGGACGCCATCATCATTTAATCATACAGTAAAGCTGCATGCCCTCGGGAAAAATTACGGCCGTAGTTTCCCCTTGCTTTCAGCCGTTCGCAGTACCAGCACAGCAAGGCCGTTTTGGTTATTGTTACAAGGCCAGATCAGTCAATCATCCAGACTGTTGCCCTTGCAACTACTGAAAAGGCTGCTGCCCCTCTTCAGGAACCACACGTTTGTCTGGCCTCTCAACAGATACCCCTCCGTTGTGGTTGTACCTACGGTACGGCTATCTGTATCGCTGAGGCACGCAAGCCTCCCCACCAACGGCAAGGTCCATGGTTCATGGGGGGGACGTTAAGTGATAATAGTCCGTTATTTCGGTTATGAATTTGATGGGCCAACATACCCGCCAAATGTCGTTGTTTTCATCTTTGCGTGCATACAGGATATTGTTGTACATCCTGTACTACTTTCTCAACTTTTCTCAGTCTTTATTCTCTTCGTCATAATTGGTCTTCACTATTTTCAAGCATTCGTCCTCGCTCTGATGACGATGCCTATTTTTACCCAGACTCTCTATCGTTTTTCGCCCATCTACGTCGTGAAAGTAATACAATTTCAGTAAACTTTCGGATTTGTTGTGCCTTAAAAAGCGGCAGCGATTTATCTGGTGGTTATTTATTTTTTTGTTCTTGGACATGGTTAATTTCTGTATCCGTGATCAGCTGTCGTTGAAGCCGTTTTGACCTCAACACTGAAATCTTTTTATCAGTTTCTTCGATTAACGAATCTTGTATTATCAACAATTCGCTAACTGTCTAGTCACGTAAATTTTCTTCGGAAAGGTGGCTATCATCTTCAAATTGCTTGGAGATATGTCCTCTGTTTCCGTTTGTAATTCTTCTCCCCAGTTCACGTTACCCATACCACTCTTGTCTGACTGTATGAAGCCGGCCTTAAACTCTTAGATGTCATAATCCATGTGGCCACTAATTAGTCGTAACCGGTCCTCATCGGAAAACTCGTCTTGCCCCTCTTCAGAAATTTTTCCCCGGTTTTCTTTAGGACGAGCGAAACGCTAATTTCAGGCGGGTTGAGAAGCGCCACAAATCGCCCGCTCTCCCCATTAGCACACCTCCCATATAGTCCTGTGCAATTCTTCAGTTCCCCTCCCGTCGGAGGTTCGAGCCCTCCCTGGGGCAGGGATTTGTGTGTGTGTTGTTCTTAGCATAAGTTAGTTTAAGTTAATTTAAGTATTGTGTAAGTCTAGGGACCGATGACCTCAACAGCTTGGTCCCTTAGGATTTCACACACATTTGAATATTTGAGCAATTCTTGAGTTCGTCGTAGATCCGATCGAACTGACCTGGCCACACCTCCTCCTGTCCCTCGTTAGTCTGCACAATAACGGAAGTTTTACTCGATATCGGATTCTTTAATTTCGCCGGCGAATCAGACCATACGGGAGCCTGCGGTATCATTGTTTTCTTAACAGCGACAGTGTCTCCGTCTTTGTTCTGTACTCTATTTCCATCGTTATTATGGATAGTGACTGCTTTGTCGACTGCCCTTTCATCTTCAGTTGTTACTGCGAGTGCGTTACTCGCTCTGTCTTCTTGCACATTCTCCCGTCGCCGATTTATCCACCCGGATTTATCATAGCGACGTTGCCTAGGCTCTCTTCTGAGCCACCAAGGTCATCCCACGCCCGGTGGGCCCCAAACAAGTGCGGTTAATGGTTCTCCTGATTAAGTACGACAGGCCCGTTTCCAACCGGCTCTCGCAATTCCTGATTTTGTTCCTGCCTAAAGTCATTCTGTTGAGAACCACGTACCACATTCGCATGATATTGGCCTCTGTCATTTCTGCTACTGTAGTTCTCACTATGACTTATTGTTGCAATGGTGCGAGTTATTATTGCCATGGTCGTGGCTACCATAATTGCCATTAATATTGTTATTAAAGTTGTTGCCGTTGTGGTAATTGTTACAATTACCACGGCTCTTAAAATTTTTGAAATTATTCCGCCAATTGTCATCTTCGACCATTTCTAAGAATACAGTAATTATTCAGTTACTACTGCCTATGTACCTCTTGGAATCGTCTGGAAGCTTCTGCCACAACTCCCAGACAATCTCCCATTCAGTCCGTTGATCACGCAAATATTCTAATTCGCGGATCCAGTTTTCACAAAATCCTTTCATCGATTTGCGAGAGTTTCCGTCGTAGGACTTTGCCACTATGAAGTCGCACCATTCACAGCCCTGCTTCTGCTCTGACGAATATTCTTTCAAGAACTCATTCCTAAATTCTTGAAAGCTGACGTTCACAATATCGAGATTTAAGCCCCATTGCTTAGCCTCGCCCGCTAGCACATCGATTACAGCGTTATTTTTTCTCTTATCCGTCCATGATTTAGGTAATACCTTTTTACAGTTTTAATGAAATCGGTAGCGTGAAATCCACCCTGTTTTTTGAGGGGATCGAAACGCTCTTCCTTCGCTAAGATTTCAGTATTATGTGCATGGCATGACACATAGTGCTGCTTTCCGTCTAATGTCTTTTCTAGGTCGGTTACTTTTGTAACTACTGGGCGAGTGATCTTTTTCTCACCACACATAGTCCGCTGTTTCTTCACTCTAGTATCCACGTTTGATAATAATGTAAGCAAACTCGTAACCTTTTCCGTATTATCTTTTCGCAGTAATTCTACCTTTTCAATTACTTTATTTTTCAATAATGGGGTCAACAATCTGTTCCAGTTTCTATTCAATCCTCTGTACTTCCCTCTCAGAACGACTATTTATGCTTCCTATTCTCGAATTTAAGTGATAAAAGGAGAAAATATAAAAATGCAGTAAATGAAGGAGGCAAAAAGGAATACAAACGTCTCAAAAACGAGATCGACAGAAAGTGCAAAATGGATAAGCAGAGATGGTTAGAGAAAAATTGTAAGGATGTAAAGGCATATATCACTAGGGGTAAGATAGACACTGTCTACAGGAAAATTAAAGAGACCTTTGGAAAAAATAGAAGCACTTGTATGAATATCAAGAGCTCAGATGGAAACCCAGTTCTAAGAAAAGAAGGGAAAGTAGAAAGGTGGAAGGAGTATATAGAGGGTCTATACAAGGGCGATGTACTTGAGAGCAATATTGTGGAAATGGAAGAGGACGTAAATGAAGATGAAATGGGAGCTATGATACTGCGGGAAGATTTTGACGGAGCACTGAAAGACCTAACTTGAAACAAGGCCCCGGGAGTAGGCAACATTCCATCAAAACTACTGATAGCCTTAGGAGAGCCAGCCCTAACGAAACTCTACCATCTGGTGAGCAAGATGTACGAGACAGGCGAAATATCCTCAGACTTCACGAAGAATATAATAATTCCAATCCTAAAGAAAGCAGGTGTTGACAGATGTGAAAATTACGGAACTATTAGTTTAATAATTCAAGGCTGCAAAATACTAACACGAATTCTTTACAGACGAATGGAGGGGAGTTATTAATGATTTTGGCTCTAACTCTGGTTCTTTCTTAATGATTTCCTCATATCCACCGTCAACGGACTCGGTTTTAATTTTTTTTCCGAATTCCGTAGCATTTGTCAGTGACAGAAATTTCATTTTTCCTCTGTTCCTATGGTTCCGCGGTACCACTTACGATGCTAGCTGTCGGTTCCTCAACAACGGGGTCCCAATGCCAGCGTTGTCTTCGTTCTCCCAGTTATGTACAATCAAATTATCAGTTTCATTTTTGTCCATCATGTTGCCTGTTTTAACGATTAACGCAAATTCAGATTTTTTTGGCTTCTTTCCACAGTTTACTACTACCGTGCGTGGGCGACTTTATTCGCAGCGGAAGGATTTGATTCGCTACGACTCTGCACAATTCAAAATTCGTACCAAGAAGGATACCAAATTGATATTGGCGTGTCGCCAGCGTCGTCACGAGTAACCTCTTACGTGAATTACGTACGAAGAGTATGATAAAAAAACTCATTTCTCTTCAAGCATATGACGCTACGAAAATTCACGTTTTCTCGCCGTTTGCAACCACACGGCGTACGTTCTACATGTGGCTGATAGACGACCGGACATATTTAAGTAGAATGCAAACTCCGTCATTCTTCAATGTAATTATTGTAATTAGCAATTGCGAAAGGCGTAATACAAGGTACCACACGCAAGCCATCATCACATACAGTGCCGAAAGAAAGTCATTCTAGGATTCTGGTTCAAATAAACATCATTTAGGGAAATATCTTCAGGTAATTCAAGACGATATTCAACTGGTCGGCACTGATGATGATGACAGAGATGATGATGATGGTGATGATGATGTCGTGAACAACCGTAACGGTCCCTCTGCGACCACCAGGTGTTGCGGAGCTGTGGAGTAGTGTATCATGTCTTGCTTTATGATGCCGCCATTGTTTAATAATCGTAATGCAATTACAAGGTGAAGTGGGTGATTTCCTGCATATCATAGGCTTCTACGAACATCGCTATGGGTTAACAATGAAGTCTGATTCATCTAACAAAGCCACCAGCGTCATTGTTCTAATACTGATTAACATTTCTCCCACCTTCGCTGGGAGTCTCATTAGCGATTATAATACAGTGAATAAGGCTACCGTTACCGAAGGAAAAAAAAAACGATTAGTTGGTGGAAAGTGTAAAACAGACTCTTCTGAAGGAAGAATCTATTCTAAGCTTAAGCTAAATGCGAATGATAATTTTGAAACGGATGGAAAGTAGTGCAGTCGCTCATGAACCACACAGGGTGGAAAAGGGTACCACATAATATTTTCTACAAAATTTACTGCTAATGTGAAGAAAACACTGATTAGCTGAAGAGGGGTTAGTTAAATTCTTGCCCCCCGGCTAGGGCAATGAACCTCCAGAAGCTTAAGAAAGGTAATGGCAAAGAAATTCAAGCAAATAATCACTGGAATGGCAACAGAAGGTTGTCACGGTTTTACACAACACAACAACTGACGAGAAAATAAATGAATCAGAAAGCATTGTGTTTCCAGTTGCTTATTCTGAAATAGGCCTACTAAATTTGAAAGTAAAATAAATAAAGTTACTTGTTAAATAAATGACTGCTTAACTTAAACTTTGTTATGTAAAAAAAATGACTTCCAGTAACCTTAGTGTAAAGTAATGCAAAATTTAGAAAAAGGCAAGCAATTTACTTTTGATTATTGAAAGAGTGATTTGAATTTAATTTAAGCAAATGAGCAACTGATTTCACATTAAAATAACAACAATAAAATATATACCAAGCCAGCAGAAGCTACCCACATTGCTAAAAATAGAATAACTGAAATTGCGCACTTTTAATTTGTGCTGTGTCTCCAGGTATTAATTTTTCTAGTGCAATTTCACTTCACTTTAACTGAATGAAGTTAATACTTAAAACTGCAGATTATTTGAGCCTCTGTTATGGAATACAAGAATGAAGAGTTACTGAGGAGGAAAATTGAGACTGAAACTTGTCATTAGCAAACACATAATGCTGTAAATAAATAGTGAATCAATTTTCATATTCTTACGACACCCGTTGATTGCCTGGAAAGGAAAGGGACCTGCCTGGTAATAATGCCCAAGTGCAAAAACAACACAGGTGCTCTACAAGATTTAATTATTGCAGATTATTATTCAAGTTAGTCTTGCTTTTGTGAAAGAAATGTCGCTTGGTAATGGCTACGTCAATTTATAATTTTTCAGTTAACAGTTTTACGGTGTTGTAGTTGTGCGGACTGCTAAGATTGGTAGCTGATGTCAATACTGAGCTGCCGCTGGTGCTGCTGCCCCTGCTGGATGAGAACCCCGAGTCTTCTCCAGAGCCACGGATATTTATGGGGCAGGCAACAGTGGGAACTGCAGCTTCCTCCGCCAGTCCACTCCCACAGTGCTCTCAATACTAGCAGGTTAACGAATTAGGCGCACCTATACTGGCGCAATCATAGATACACCCGCGTCTGCGGGACCACCCCACAAACGCTTCCACACCCTTACATAACTCAAACTGCTCTGCATCCTCTCTGTTCGGAGCGCGAGGCAGACTCTCAATACGGGAAGATAAACAACGGCACAGCTAATGCCATTTCGTCGTTGCTATCGATACATTTAAATTAAGTTCCTTGGATATTACCCAGCAATTTAAAATTTTATCATTCTAATTACAATCAATTGTATACAGTCAGAAATACCCTACTGGCCATTAAAATTGCTACATCAAGAAGAAATGCAGATGATAATTGGGTATTCATTGGAGGAATATATTATGCTAGAACTGACATGTGATTACATTTTCACGCATTTTGGGTGCATAGATCCTGAGAAATCAGTACCCAGAACAACCACCTCTGGCCGTAATAACGGCCTTGTACGCCTGGGCATTGAGTCAAACAGAGCTTGGATGGCGTGTACAGTGTACAGGTACAGCTGCCCATGCAGCTTCAACACGATACCACACTTCATCAAGACTAGTGACTGGCGTATTGTGACGAGCCAGTTGCTCGGCCACCATTGTCCAGACGTTTTCAATTTGTGAGAGATCTGGAGAGCGTGCTGGCCAGGGCAGCAGTCTAACATTTTCTGTATCCAGAAAGGCCGGTACAGGACCTGCAACATGCGGTCGTGCATTATCCTGCTGAAATGTAGGATTTCGCAGGGATCGAAACGTAACGTCCACTGTTCAAAGTGCGGTCAATGCGAACAAGAGGTGACCGAGATGTGTAACCAGTGGCACTCCATACCATTACGCCGGGTGATACGTCAGTATGGCGAAGACGAATACACGCTTCCAATGTGCGTTCACCGCGATGTCGCCAAACACGGATGAGACCATCATTATGCTGTAAACAGAAACTGGATTCATCCGAAAAATGACGTTTTGCCAATTCGTGTACCCAGGTTCGTCGTTGAGTACACCATCGCAGGCGCTCCTGTCTGTGATGCAGCGTCAAGGGTAACCGCAGTCTCCGAGCTGATAATTCATACTGCCGCAAACGTCGTCGAGCTTTTCGTTTAGATGGTTCTTGTCTTGCAAACGTCCCCATATGTTGACTCAGGGATTGAGATGTGACTGCACGATCCGTTATAGCCATGCGGATAAGATGCCTGTCATCTCGACTGCTAGTGATACGAGGCCGTTGGGATCCAGCACGTCGTTCCGTATTACCCTCCTGAACCCAACGATTCCATATTCTGCTAACACTCATTGGATCTCGAGCAACGCGAGCAGCAATGTCCCCATACGATAAACCGCAATCGCGATAGGCTGCAATCCGACCTTTATCAAAGTCGGAAACGTGATGGTACGCATTTCTCCTCTTTACACGAGGCATCACAACAACGTTTAACCAGGCAACGCCGGTCAACTGCTGTTTGTGCATGAGAAATCAGTTGGAAACTTTCCTCATGTCAGCACGTTTAAGGTGTCGCCACCGGCGCCAACCTTGTGTGAATGCTCTGAAAAGCTAATCATTTGCATATCACAGCAGCTTCTTCCTGTCGGTTAAATTTCATGTCCTGAGCACATCTTCATGGTGTAGCAATTTTAATGGCCAGTAGTGTAAATACGCTATTTCATCGGTTACGTATAAAATATATTTTCTGTAATAAAGCAAATAATTTCAGAATCAGAAGCGCAGTAGAAGTTATCAAATGCTATTAAACGACGAAAACTTTTTAATGGTGCCAAAGATATGTTATCTGCATTTTCAGTTTTACAATACTTTTGATTCTCTCGTAATTCTTGAAAACGAAACATGCACCGACGAGAATAGCATGTGATATCTGATTAGCTACAACACTTCACGTCTCAAAATACCCCATCTGAAATTTCTCTGTCTGGCTTCTTTTACTGCCCATATGTACTGTAGCATGTAAAATTTCAGATCTACCTAAGACATGATTTTTATCCTCTTATTTGACAATTTTGAACGTCAGCTACAAACACAATGTGAATCTTTTGTGCTGTTGATTAAAGAAAGTGAGTGCAGTTTTTGCAAAATGTTGCATCTCATGCTACTTAACTGCAAAAATTTGTGGAGGCGGCAAACAAGAGTATCAGAGCATCACATCCTCATACATTCCCTCTGACCCTCCGTAACAACCATCAACCCTTACCCCCTTTTTCACTCACACATAAACATGGAGAGAAGGGATTTCGCAGCTGACATCACTGAAAAACTTGATAATTCATTAGCATATCGAAAAATGGTGAAGCAATGGACTTTGAGAGTATGGGAGAGGAACAAATTAAATATTTGTGTATCAAAACAAAACGCAGTGTTTCTATAAAGTTTCCCATGCTGATTTACACCAAAATGATGAACACCACTAAGGTGAGTCGCCGATGTCCTCTTCGAGGCTTACCTTAGTAGCTCAATGTCAAAGTCACAAGCGTCATTGTGACTCCTGCGCAAAACGGTAAGTTTGAAGAGTGTAAGCTTTGCTTGTTCTATGAACCTAATATCCACATTTATCTTAGCTGCTGATTTAATTATCAGAAAACAAGTAGAACATCCAGTCAGAATAGTTGTTACAGGGAACTGATAATGTAGGTAGGAACCTATGATCATTACAGATGATTTATCATCATGTCAACAAATTACTTACCGCTGGAGCATGTTATCCAACTATTGAATGTAGAGTACACACCACAGCTACCAGAAAACCATGAATGAGCGGTCGTGAAGTGCCTAGAGCGGTTTACTGAATTAGCTGAATATTGTAGACAACGTTTCATGACGCTGAGAATCTGGTTTTTGAAAGCCTGAGACTGTGAGAACAATAGGTTTGCTTATAAATATTGTTAAAACTGCATTTTCTTTCACTGAAATTTCTAATGATATTGCAGGGCGCTTGTTGGGGGTTAAGTGATGTGTGTTTCTGTTTCAGTGGTATGAATCTGTAAATACACTAAATGCAATCAAATTGCAGAGAGATGTCAGTTATACATCTCGAGAAAGGTAAGGCGAAGATGGTGACCGTTATCTGCACTATTTTGTTAGTACCTAACTGCTGAATGATGATCCGAGTCTGTCGATAACTTATCACACAAAGGCATAAATATATCATATAGTGAGGCCGCATGACGTATCGCACTATGACTTCGTTGATACTCGCGACCGTGGCCTGGAGAGATGCAAGTCTCCCTAAGACGCGAAGACGTCAGTGACATGTATTACTGGACGTAAAGTCGTCACTTAAGAACAAATCAAAAGGCAAAAATTATTGAAGCCATGTATTTGGTTTTGGAATCTAAATATTAAGTTTGTTGCTCTCCTATATCATCCATATGTGTTGTTTTACGTTTTCCTATTTCCTAATGAGTTCTTTAAGTTTGCACATGGTCAGGTCTTCTGAGAGATCGCACCGGCCGCTGTGGCCGAGAGGTTCTAGGCGCTTCATTCCGGAACCGCGCTGCTGCTACGGTCGCAGGTTCGAATCCTGCCTCGGGCATGGTTGTGTGTGATGTCTTTAGGTTGGTTAGGTTTAAGTAGTTCTAAGTCTAGTGGACTGATGACCTCAGATGTTAAGTCCCATAGTGCTTAGAGCCATTTGAACCATTTGAGAGATCGCTAGTCCGCTTCACTGTTCGTCATTTTGGTCGTGACTACTTCTCTATCGAAATTATTCTTGTAAAAAAAAGTGGGTGAACATTAATGCCTGCACCGAAGGAAATGTGTTCTAGAGCCATATACGGTTCTCTGCCGTCTTTATGTGTGGTCTGGGACATGCTGAGTACTTCAGGGGCAATTATCAAACAATGAGCTCTTCGCTAATCATCACACAACAGTCTGTTCTAGCAATTCGCCCTTGACGATTCTCACATAAAAGTTGTATAGCCTAGCAGAGTCGTCAACAGGCAACCGTCAGACAATAAACTGAAAACAAATGTGCCATCTGCTAGAGTATTCTATTGAAAATGTGCTCGACGCTTAGCCAGGTGAATCACTAATTTCTCCTACCCCTGTCATTAGAATACTGCACATTCACCATGTCATTAATCAGAAGACATTTGCTTTCATGGGCAAAGTGTCAGCAGTGATTATTTTGTAATCATTATGGAGAGAAGTTAGTTTTCGATGTTACGTTTATTGTAGACTAGGAGGAGGGCAATGGGCTTTTAGGACCAACTTAGGAATGCAGATAATGCAAATGGAATGTAAGGAATGCAATAGTGAAGGACCACTACACCGACTCCAAGCAGCTTCTGTTTTGCAGCACGTCATTTGTTCACAACTATATCAAATTCAGGCAGACTGCGTTTGGCAGCACTGCAGTCGATGCCATCTTGCTCAGCTAGTTCCATCTCTGGCACCAAAATGGTGAAGTTCGATCTCAGATTGCTTTCCTCCCCCTCCTTCCTACTACTAAGCCATACACCATCTCCTACCCAATTACCAATGTTATGCAGCAGAGGGCACTCTGTACTAATGTTATTTGGCAGAGGTTGTGTCTTACCAGTGTTCTGTAGCAGATGGAACTTTTTACCAATGTTATGTGGTGCAGGGCCTTCATACCTACTTCAATGGCAGCAGGTCCTTTGAAGTAGAAACCTGACGTAACTCGCACACAAAAATACCCACACACGCTTAGATCTACCGACCACAACCTGGCAATCACATTCCAGTATTTAAATGGACATTAAAATGAAACGGAATATCAGTATGTACCTGATCTAGTTCCTTTTAGTCCCACTTAACAATGCGAAAATTTCGACCATAGACCCAACTTGGTGCCAGATCCAATGGACCCTACCAAAATAAATATCTCTACATCCAAACTGTCGGTATTATTTAACAAAATAAATATCATACAACTCATGCAACCTACAGGTTATGCTGTACTTGGCTATGACTACAGTTAGATCTTCATACCACACCAAAAAACCAAACAAACATCACCTACACTACTGGCCATTAAAATTGCTACACCAAAAAGAAATACAGATGATAAACGGGTATTCATTGCACAAATATATTATACTAAAACTGACATGTGATTACATTTTCACGCAGTTTGGGTGCATAGATCCTGAGAAATCAGTACCCAGAACAAATACCTCTGGCCGTTATAACGGCCTTGATACGCCTGGGAATTGAGTCAAACAGAGCTTGGATGGCGTGTACAGGTATAGCTGCCCATGTAGCTTCAAAACGATGCCACAGTTCATCAAGAGCAGTGACTGGCGTACTGTGACGAGCCAGTTACTCGGCCACCATTAGCCAGACGTTTTCAATTGGTGAGAGATCTCGAGAATGTGCTGGCCAGAAAGGTCTGTACAGGACCTGCAACATGCGGTCGTGCATTATCCTGCTGAAATGCAGGGTTTCCGCAAGGATCGAATGAAGGGTAGAGTCACGGATCGTAACACATCTAAAATGTAACGTCCACTGTTGAAAGTGCTGTCAACGCGAACAAGAGGTGACCGAGACGTGTAACCAATGGCACCCCATACCATGATGCCGGGTGATACGCCAGTATGGCGAAGACGAATACACGCTTCCAATGTGCGCCACCGCGATGTAGCCAAACACGGATGCAACCATCATGATGCTGTAATCAGGACGTGGATTCATCCGAAAAAATGACGTTTTGCCATTCGTGCACCCAGGTTCGTCGTTGAGTGCATCATCGCAGGCGCTCCTGTCTGTGATGCAGCGTCAAGGGTAACCGCAGCCATGGTTTCCGAGCTGATAGTCCATGCTGCTGCAAACGTCATCGAACTGTACGTGCAGATGGTTGTTGGCTTGCAGACGTCCCCATCTGTTGACTCAGAGATCGAGACGTGGCTGCACGATACGTTACAGCCATGCGGATAAGATGCCTGTCATCTCGACTGCTAGTGACACGAGGCCGTTGGGATCCAGCACGGCGTTCCGTATTACCCTCCTGAACCCAGCGATTCCATGTTCTGCTAACAGTCATGGGATCTCGACCAACGCGAGCAGCAATGTCGCGATACGATAAACCGCAATGGCGATAGGCTACAATCCGACCTTTATCAAAGTCGGAAACGTGATGGTACGCATTTCTCCTCCTTACACGAAGCATCACAACACCGTTTCACCAGGCAACGCCGGTCAACTGCTGTTTGTGTATGAGAAATCGGTTGGAAACTTTCCTCATGTCAACACGTTGTAGGTATCGCCACCGGCGCCAACCTTGTGTGAATGCTCTGAAAAGTTAATCATTTGCATATCACAGCATCTTCTTCCTGTCGGTTAAATTTCGCGTCTGTTGCACGTCATCGTCGTGGTGTAGCAAATTTAATGGCCAGTAGTGTATACTGACATCTCGTTGAATCGGGTGTACTGCCGGGGGGCTGCGTTTTTCTAACACAATATCTCGGCGTCTTCATCAGGTGCTTCCTGTGACTGGACAACAGGCTTTTGTGTGTGTGTTTGTGTGTGTGTGTACAAGTGCTGTCTACTTTGTGGATTGGACTTTCAAGGATGTGTGGTGGCAATTTTCTTTATTTGCGATTTATTTGATGTTGCTTTAGGAGGGCGTTGGACTCAAACTGGTCCTCTCGACCTCCTCCCTCACATCTTACTCTGCCAAGATCGATAGTGGTATCCGATACCTATGCCACTGTGCTGGTTGGACTGTGCCCACTGATTCCAGATGATGTGAGTGCGGCCTGAGAGTATCGATTTTATCCACTAGTTTCTGAGTTCGTTCCCTAATTTGGTCTTTGATAGGAAGAAATTGAAGTTCAGCGTGTAGGTCTACCGTACGCGTCCATCGGGGTGCATTTAGAACAAGGGGGGGCGGGGGGGAGGCACCTGTTCTGGAGCCTCTGAAGAGTCTGAATGTGGACATTGCTGGTTGTTCCCCACTTTGAACTGCCATACAGGAGCATAGGTTGTATGGTAGCCTGATAAATTCGGAATTTCGTCCTGATGTTCATGTCGCTGCTTTTGAGTAGAGGGTATAAGGAGTAAATCGTCTTAGTAATCCTCATCTTTTTGTCGTGATCCTTAAACAACAGCTTTTTATCCAACATAACTCCTAGATATTTGGTACTATCAACCCAGTCCACTTCCACATTAAAAAGCGTGAGTTTAGTGTCGAGTTCCGGTCGACGTCTAGTGAACATAATGGTTTTGGTTTTTTCGGTATTAACCTTGATTCTGTTTCTGACGAGCCAACGTTCAGGGACATCCAGTTGATCCTGAACTCTTTTGATCGATGTATCCACCCTTCTGCTTGAGGATAGGAAAGCCGTATCATCGGCGAACTGAGCAAGTAGCGTGTGGGGGAGTGTAGGTAGGTCGTTGACATAGATTGCAAACAGCATCGGCGAGAGGATTGAGCCCTGTGGAAGTCCTTCTTCATCCCCCTTCAGTTCAGATCTGGCACCATCGACAATAACATAGACAGTCCGCTCTGTAAGGTAGTTATCAATGAGTTTGACGTAGCACATCAGCAGGTCGGTATGGTTCAAATGGCTCTGAACACTATGGGACTTAACATCTATGGTCATCAGTCCCCTAGAACTTAGAACTACTTAAACCTAACTAACCTAAGGACGGCACACAACACCCAGCCATCACGAGGCAGAGAAAATCCCTGACCCCGCCGGGAATCGAACCCGGGAACCCGGGCGTGGGAAGCGAGAACGCTACCGCACGACCACGAGATGCGGGCGGCAGGTCGGTATGATCACGGATTTTGACGATGAGGTTGTCGCACCAAATTTTATCGTATGCTGCTTCCACATCCAAGAATAGTGCTGCGACATAGTGGGTGTAATTCATATTGTAGGTGATGTATTTCTCTATTCGGAGCAGTTGAAGCTCCGCTGACAGGTTTGCCTGAAATTCAAACTGTTTCTTGCATATGACATTGTCTGCTACCAGTTGTGGGTGAATCCTGGCCAGTATAACCCTTTCGAAGAGTTTAGATAGCGTGGACCAAAGGCTTATATGCCTATGATGCTTCATATTCCTTGGATCTTTCCCTGGTTTGGGAATCGGTAGCACTTTATCCGTCTTCCAAGGCGTAAGGAAGTAACAGTTTATCATACAGCTGTTTAGAATTCTGGCTAAAAGCACTATCCACTTCCTGGGTAAATGATTTGACCATTTGTAATGAGATCAAGATCAGGCGCCGAGTTGGTCCCCAGCCTGCGAAGAATCCTGCGAGTTTCCTGTGGGGTAGTCAGTTCGGAGTTGTCGTTGTGGCGGTTTGTTCGAATCCAGTGAGCTGTAGTTTGGATATGCTCATTTAGTTCAGTTTCATTGCCGTGAGGTTGGTCTCGATTTAACGTATGAACGACAGGCCGATCGTGTCCCGTATTTATGTCTGGACGGTGTCTGGCGTTCCCTACGCCGTCCGGTTCCGCTGCGACCGTGTCGGTTTGTCGCCAGGTGTCCCGTCTTCCGTCCGCCCCTCTTCCACTGTTTTCCCCGGTGGCGGCCATTTCATGGTTTTCCCTACAAGGCCGGCGCCCGCCAGGCGAGTTCCTCGCACTGTCGACAGGCTGCGTTTGCTGTTGGTGACCGTTCCGACTTTCCCAAGCACCCCTGTCACTCTCCTGGTCTTGTGTTTTCTTCCGTTGTTTTTGTAATAGGTCCAAAGCCAGGTTCCACGCCGTGTTGAGTTGGTATTCAGCTTTCCGGTTTATCAAGTTGTCTGTCATCTTGATTTCGATCGATTCACTGATGACGCTATCCCAAAATTTGGGGGTCTGAGATAAGATTCTGGTTTTATCATAATTCATGGTGTGCTCAAGTTCCAAGCGATGTTCTGCTATTGCCGATTTAGTGGCTTGTCGTAGTCTGGTATGCCTTTGGTGCTCTTTACATCTTATGTCCACGTTAGTGGTGGTCTGGCCAATGTAAGACATACCGTATATGGTAGATACCAGGTTTTCTCAATCCCAGATCATCCTTGACCGTTCCAAGAAGCGCCCTGATCTTGTTTGGTGGGCTGAACACACTCTTGATATTGCTCTTTTTCAATATTCTGCTGTTATTAGCAGATATAGGTGTGCATACGGTAGAAAGGCTACCCTCCTGGTCTCTTCTTATTGTTCTTCTCCCTCAGTATCAAGTCGTCTGGAGGGATGTAGCGTCTTGTGGATGTCCCCTGTTGAGTATTCGTTGTCTACGCACACTTGCTGTAGGTGTTCTAACTCTGCTGCAAAGCTGTCTGAGTCGGACAGTGTTTTGGCTCGGAGAACAAGTGTTCTCAGCACCCCATTCTTCTCTGCCAGATGATGGCAGCTGTCAACTTGTAGGTATAAGTCGGTGTGTGTAGGTTTTCTATACACACTATGACGTAATGTGCCCTCTGTCTTCCTTTTCATCAGGACATCCAGGAAAGGAAGTTGATCACAATTTTCTAGTTCCATTGCGAACTTAATGCTGGGTTGTCTCGAGTTCAGATGCAGTTTTTCCCGACCATGTGGGCAGATGACAAACGTGTCATCAACGTACCTAGAGAAACTGGTCGGCTTGTAGGCAGCGGTCGTAAGTGCCTCATCCTCGAATCTCTCCCTAAACAGATTGGCCACTACCAGAGATATGGGACTACCCATCGCCACTCCTTCAGTCTGTTCATAAAATTGGCCTCCACATAGGAAATAGGTCGATGTTAAGATATGCTCGGAAAGGTCCAACACAGCTCCACCAAATTTTTCACTGATTAAATCAAGTGTGTCCTGAAATGGTATCCTAGTGAACAGAGACACAATATCGAAGCTGACCATGATGTCTTTGTTACAGAATCGTAGGTTTTTGAGACGTTCCACGAAGTCTGGTGAGTGGCAGATGTGGTGGACGCACTATCCTACAAATGGTGCTAACATCTTATTAAGGTGGTTGGCTGCAGGATAGGTGGCTGCACCAATATTGCTTACAATAGGACGCAACGGTACACCCTCTTTATGGACCTTGGGCAATCCATATAATCTAGGTGGTACTGGTGACTTAGCTTTCAGTTGCTTGACAACCTTCTCAGGCCATCCTGTTTCCTTGAGCAGAGCTCTGGTTTTCCTGTCCACTTTATCGGTGGGGTCGTTCTGTAGTGGACTGTAAGCAAGGTCCTCTAAAAGCTGACTGATCTTCTGGTTTTAGTCGGTCTTCAACAGTAGCGTTCCCCTTGTCTGCCGGTAACACAACTACGCTTTCATCTTCCCACAAACTCTTGAGGGCCATCCTCTCATCTGTTGAACAGCTCGACAAATGGCGAAACTTGCACGCATAACTAAAATAGTGCAACAGGCACATGATACTTGCAAGGTGGTAAATCTGAGTGGTTGCCCATTAGAAGATGCTACCTTAAAAGTACTCGGAAGGGGCCTCAAGTTTATAGTCACTCCTGGAGGAAGTAGTAACGGTCACCAACATCAAACGCAAGCTGTCGACAGTGCGAGGAACGCGCCTGGCGGGCGCCGACCTGGTAGCTACTTCCACTTCTTCAGGTTGAGGACAGCTATGTAATGAAGGGTTTACCGTTAGGCATTTCCTTCCTCTTAAGATTGGGGGGGAGGATTTTTTTTTATTTTTGTGTGTAGTACAGGGCCGTGTGGGGGACGGTTTTATTGACCTAATTTATTTTGGTTTCATCGTTCTTCAGTGCATTTTCTTCTTAATGTTGCGTGCTTTAATGGTCAAGCAGCACAACGGGTCGTCTGTGACGTTCGCGAGGGCGATGTGGCGCTCCCAGATTCCGGATGAGGTGGTTGGTGGACGCGGGTGTCATCTCGTAAAAGCGTCGTGCTATCTTCTTGTGTCGTTGGATAACTTCCAGTTCTTCTGTCGCGGCATGGAGGTATTCGTGCGGGAACTGAGCGTGGACATCATATACCCGGCGTAGAATTTTATTTTGGAGCGACTGCAGGCGCTGAATATGTGTCTTCGCAGCTAGTCCCCACACTTCGCAGGCATAATCAAAGAGTGAACGAAGGTACATACTATAGACGAAGAGTCCGTTTGCATAGGAAAGTTCTGACCGCTCGTTGAGAATAGGATGGTGCTCCTAGTCTTTGGTGGATCTTCTTACGGACGTCGGCAATATGCTGGTGCCAGGTGAGCTCCTTATCCATAAAGACGCCGAGGTATCGGACAGATGATAGTCATGGGAGCTGCGTTCCATAAAGGTGCAGCTGACGTTGCGGCATGGTACGCTTCCGTGTGAAGATAATGGCCTGCGTCTTGTGGGAGGGGTGGTCTGTCCCTTTCTTCTTCGCGACGACGCGTACTACGCTCAACTGCTGAGTTGTCTGCGTCAAAGTCCGAATTAAAGTCCATCGCGTTGTCCAAAGGCTGCTCCGCAGCGAAGGTACTGTTACTTCCCCCGGCTGTGGGTCGGGTCGTCGTAGGTGCGCCGGTTGATGGGGGGGAGGCCGACGGGGCAAGACCTATCGAACCGCGGCCGGCCGGCACGGACGCTGCCGACGCATGTACGCCGGTCGCGCGACTACTCGGTACAGCGTCTGCGTCCGTCAGCATCACAAACTCGAATGCGGGGAAACACAGCGGAAGCGGGCGCGGAAGGAAGAAGGAACACATAGCGACCAACCGACACGGTCGCAGTGGGAGCGGACGGCGAAGGGAACGCCAGACACCGTTCAGTCACAGGAAGCACCTGATGAAGACGCCGAGGTACGACGTCGAAATATTGTGTTAAATAAACGCAGACCACCGGCAGTACACCCGATTCAACGAGATGTCACAAAATCACCGGGAAAGTCTAAGAAATTACATCGCCCATAGTGTTTATCAAAACTCATAAAGTTTGGTTCTATAACAATGAAAAACATACGTGGCTTGCTATTTGCTACTCATTTAACTTACCGATTCAGATGCACTCGCAAATGAGCAGTGTTCACTCTTTGTACCGCACTTTAAAGAAAGCAAAAAATGATTAAAATACCAAAATATGTAAATATTCGTTCTCTACAAGTGTAAAACAGTCGTTGTTTGCTTATTGGGACTACTGATAAACTTGCTGGTTAAGCTGCTTTTGGTGACATTCAAAGTTTAAATCTCTGTACAAACCTTTATATAAACCATATCATAATACGTAACAATTTGTTCCATAAGGACAAAAAACAGACATGGCTCATTAACTGGAGCTACTTATCTACAGTACAGGTTCAGTTGCACTTGGCGGCAAGCAACTTTCGATCTTCGTATCATAATTTAGTGAAACCAAAATTGTCTGTGTTATTCATCAAAATGCATTCAGATTCATTCTATAGCAGTAGAAAACACACATTTCTCACTTATTGCCACTACTGATCCAACTTACAGGTTCAAGTTCACTTTGCAATGACAATAGTTGAATCTTTGTTTCACAACTGTGCAAGACAGAATGTACCATCAAATTAGGTGTCACAACGTTATTCCCACATTTCAGCTGCCTGTATTATTTGTGAAAATATCGTCTTAGTTTGGATATATCTAGTACAACGCCTACCAGGATCTACTGATCAGACTGTGGCATATGCGGCGATTGGTACTGTACACGGTGAACACAGGTGCACAGTCCATCATTGAACGGAATCCAGTACAGAGGAGGGAGGCTCTGAGCTTTAGTGCTCATAAGACTGCAGAATTCTGTACAGGCCTAATATGGCCTTTCTGATTCAAGATGGCTGAAGGGCCCAAATTATTCTTCCAAACAAAAATCGATGTGCAATTATGTCAGGAGAAAAGTGAATGTGACAGAAAGCAATCTGTAGGCTTTTTTGACTGTTTTGGCACATGACTCATTTCTTATTGCATTTTATTTGAACTTGAGATGTTGAAAATATTACTGCTAGACTAGGGTTCGAACTCAGATTATCCCTTTCCTGGGATGATACAACTCCATCGTTTCACTGTTTCCCAACGATTCCAAACTCTGCAAAGTGTCCACGAAAGACGCCCCTCTCGGCTAGAATCCTGGTCCAGCACAAATATTTTAATCATATCATTTCAAACCGTAGCTTACACCCACAAAACTACAACAGAGAAAAATTATGAATTACGAATTGTCACGCCTTACCGTGCGTTGTCAGCAATAACATTACGTGCCGAAGAGACTCCCAGTCACAAACAGAACTTTGCTGCAATTCATTTTAGGTTTAAACATTCCGCTCCTGCCAACGAATGAAAAAGAGTGCATTAATTAACATCTCTTCGTATCTAGTCAACATCAAAGGCATGTCCTGGTTTCGACTCCCAGTCAGCACATGATTTTTAGTCCCGTTATTTCCAGGTCAGAAGTGCGCACATCACACTGGGGTGAAATAAACCTATATTTAAAGTATCGTTGCTAGGTAACAACGTCGATAAGGCAAACTTTTTGTCTCCTCATTTCACTTTCAATCATCTCACTAAAGACGAAAAATTTCCATATCCAACATCAGGCTGCTTTGTTAACAGTCGATTAGACGCTGGGTTCAAATTCCCGTCCATAAAAAACTTTACGTAAAGTCATTTTAAGTCATTCTGATACTTTTTAGCATGATAATACGTATCCGCCCACTTGTGTTGATTGCCGTAGAAGCCGCGTAGCTTGGAACTGAAACTGCACCATGCACTTCAAGGAGAAGAAGGTCTATGAAATTCAAGTGAACAAGTGGGTATCATAAAAAAAAGTGAAAAATGCATATATGAGATGAAAGCTACCTACATTCACAACGTCATTGCTGCTACAGTGATACAAATAGAGAATAATAATTCCATTCGGTACAGACTGCAGTAAGCATTGAAAAGAAAAGAACGGGCGCCCACACATACGTTTGTACGAGTGTAATTACATTATTTACAATACGGTTCATCTAATCAAAGCAGTTAACGAACGCAACATCTACAAGTAGTGCGCAGGGAGCACATCTCTGCATAGAACGAACAAAAGGGGTTTCTACTAATGCCTGCACAGTTAACGATTATCTCAATTTCACCCAGCAAAATTTTAGTAGGAAACAGAAAATACTGAACAGGAAACAGAGACCAAAGTCGAACAAACACTCAGACGGCGTATCTGATGACGTTTCAGCAATTGCTACGAACTTTGATCTCCTAGTCAAAGAAGGAATTCCCTCGTAAGATGATTCCGATGAAATAGTGGAATACTAACGTGTTCAGGACACGTGTAATGTAAGTAAAACTCCTGGAACATGGATATTCCTACGCTCATGTTTGCAAGAAATAGTTTTACCTCACTTATACCTGTGCCAAAAATTCTATACGTTCAACAATCACTTTACAAGGCATGGAACAAAAGAAGGAATATCTATTATTGTAAATTTCTTACAGTTTGATCTTGCGGGAGAGAACAGTGATATTATTGACGAACATAGAGCACGGTTATCTTACAGTGGTCTTCTGAAAGAGCATGGGACAAAAATCTCTCACGTTAATACCTGAATATCTGAGCTGCGGTTTTTCATTAAGGAAGCAGACTATAACATGTAATTAAAATCAGAGTGCAGAATATGTTTCAAAATCGCAGTTGAATCGTAATTATTAAAACAAGTCATTGGCTTGACTTAATGTCTCCTACTGTATCCTAATTCTCAAGCATATTCATCTGTAGGCAAAAGTTTACCTTTCTTTGGACCACTCTGAAAAAAATGAAAGGATCGTATGGTGTCCATTTCCGGGAGCCCCCACCTAGGAAGTTCGGCCATCGAGATGCAAGTCTTTTCAGTTGATGCCACATTGGGCGACTTGCGTGTCTATGATGACGAAAAGATATCAACACGACGTCCACTGACCGAGCGGAGAAAATCTCCGATTCGCCCAGGAATCACAGCCTGGTCCGCTGCATGGCAGTCAGACACGCTGACTGCTTACAGTGGGAACTTTCAGTCTCAGAAGTTCGGCTTGGGATGAGTCTTGGCAGGTTGGTAGTGTGCCTCAAAGCTGTCCACTCATGAAGTCTTAAGACGCACTATTCAGAAAATTCCAAGAAAAAGGGTTCTGATGTTTTAAGCGTAGCTCATATGCACCTCATATACAGTCACAAGGAGCGTATCACCATACAGGTGAAATAGCTCAGTCGGTAACGTTCCAAAATATCACACGTTAGACTCCACCTGCAGGGTCGATTTTATATTGTTTTCTTAATTTAAAAAAAATTAATGACAACTTTTAAATAAAGTTCAAGAGTTATAGTATTATCAATTAAACTATAAAAAATATTATTTTGATTACGAAATGGCCCTGACAAACTGCTTAAAATGTGAATTACATTCGTTAACAATTTATTTTTAAAAAGTTGAATAATTTCAAACTAGTTTTAATAGAGGTAAATTAAAGCGTTAATTACTGTCATTACAGTGTTATTACAAAATTGGGCGATATTGTAAGCTGTGGAAAGGTTATAAGTATTCGTTGTGAATTCGAGGAATTGGTGTCTTTGTTGAAAAGCAGAGTACAGCTATTGCCCTATTGTACCGGGTGGTTACAATTAAAATTCCCTATTTAACATGTTATAACAAGGAAAATAATCACTAAGGACTAAACATGATAGCATTAATGTGAAGGATACGGGGAAAAGAAACAATGCAGAACGTGTTCAATTGAAACACTTTTAATGTAATGCTACGGTTCACCATACCATTACATACCACTGCAACATAAGGGGCTCAATATGGCGCCCATCAGGGTCCAGAAGAGTCTAAAAGCGCAGAATTGCATTCTGCACAGCAGAACGAAGCATGCCCGTAAGTACGCTGGATACCTCTCTCGATACGTTATGCTTCAGAACAGCACACGTGTGAATGTTCCCCAGGTAAATCCCCACCTTCAAGTAGCCCCACAACCAGAAATCACAGGAGTGAGATCAGGTGATCGTTCCGGCCAATCACTTGGAAACGATCGGCTCATAATTCGATCGTTTCCTAATGTGTTTCGGAGAAGCAGGTGAACTTCACGAGCGATGTGCGGTGGGGACCCATCTTGCATAAAACTAACCGACCGGGGTGGCCGAGCGGTTCTAGGCGCTGGAACCGCGCTGCTGCTACGGTCGCAGGTTCGAATCCTGCCTCGGGCATGGATGTGTGTGATGTCTTTAGATTATTTAGGTTTAAGTAGTTCTAACTTCTAGGGGACGGATGACCTCAGCAGTTAAGTCTCCCATAGTGCTCAGAGCCATTTGAACCAATAAATACCTGTCTGGTCAGCGTTGATAACAAAATCTTTGTTGGAATTCGGTATCAGTTTTAACGTCTGGGTTGGAAAAGTGTCTGCAGCACTCATTGTTTCTTCGATTGTTGTTTTTTTTTTCTTGAAACAAATTTTGTCGCTTTTCGCTAACGAACTCCGTACGTATTTTTGAATCTATGAGCAGAGCTGTCAGAAGCTTTAAATTCAAAATCTGCAAACTGTTGTGCTGCTGCTAAAGCACGCTGTTGTAAATTCCGCGTAGTCCGTTGCTGATAATTCTCTCGGGCTTCTGCAAAACGATCGTACTCCCAGGAACTGATTGGTGCACACTTATCAAGTTGAGCGCCTCCTTTGTTCATTTTTTCTTCCCATCGGGATAAATATTCCTTCTTTCTTAATTGGCTGCATCCCGTTCTTGTAATGTTTGTAGTTTCCACGTGGGGTGAGCCTTTGCGATATTAACCTCGTTAATTTTGTAATCCAAAGAAAGACGGTCTACTTCTCTTGTCCACGTGGGGTGAGCCTTTGCGATATTAACCTCGTTAATTTTGTAATCCAAAGAAAGACGGTCTACTTCTCTTGCCTTCTCTTCTTCCATTCCAAATTCATCATTCGTCTAATGAGCTGGGGTCTTCATACTTTACGAAAGGCTCACCTTCAGAGTTTTCATTTTCGTGAGGAAATTCGTCATCAGTCACAAGCATTTTTTCAGCCAACATGTCCATAGTAGTCCAGTAAATTTCATCACGCTTCAACTTTGCTTCGCGAGAAATTGTCTTTGAAGATTCCGATGCAGTCAAATTATGTTCAGCAAACAAGCTTTCGTCCGCAGCTCGTGGTCGTGCGGTAGCATTCTCGCTTCCCGCGCCCGGGTTTCCGGATTCGATTCCCGGCGGGGTCAGGGATTTTCTCTGCCTCATGATGACTGGGTGTTGTGTGATGTCCTTAGGTTAGTTAGGTTTAAGTAGTTCTAAGTTCTATGGGACTGATGACCTAAGATGTTAAGTCCCATAGTGCTCAGAGCCATTTGAAGCATTTTTGAAACAAGCTTTCGTAATAAACAACCGCACCTTTGAACTTAATCTTCGACACTTGACTGTATAATGAATCTGCAGCTTGTGATACTTTCGCGATCTCTCCATTGGCAGACATCTTTAATTAGCAATATTGTAAAAATTCCGATAGTATTTCACAGTAAAGAAAGCTCCAGTCTCTGAAAAAGGAATGAACTTGGTACTGTAGCAGTAGGCCCATTGCTCGATTCGTTCCGTGCGGGCCTTGACACTTCCTGACAGTATGCCTTTTTGTATACAGGGTGGTCCATTGATAGTGACCGGGCCAAATATCTCACGAAATAAGCATCAAACGAAAAAATTACAAAGAACGAAACTCGTCAAGCTTGAGGGGGGAAACCAGATGGCGCTATGGTTGGCCCGCTAGATGGCGCTGCCATAGGTCAAACGGATATCAACTGCGTTTTTTTAAAAATTGGGAATTCCCATTTTTATTACATATTCGCGTAGTACGTAAAGAAATATGAATGTTTTAGTTGGACCACTTTTTTCGCTTTGTGATAGATGGCGCTGTAATAGTCACAAACGTATTAGTACGTGGTATCACGTAACATTCCGCCAGTTCGGACGATACTTGCTTCGTGATACATTACCCGTGTTGAAATGGACCGTTTACCAGTTGCGGAAAAGATCGATATCGTGTTGGTGTATGGCTATTGTGATCAAAATGTTCAACGGGCGTGTGTTATGTATGCTGCACGGTATCCTGGACGACATCATTCAAGTGTCTGTACTGTTCCCCGGATAGTTACATTATTTAAGGAAACAGGAAGTGTTCAGCCACATGTGAAACGTCAACCACGACCTGCAGCAAATGGATGCCCAATTAGGTGTTTTAGCTGCTTTCGCGGATAATCTGCACATCAGTAGCAGACAAATTGCGCGAGAATCGGGAATCTCAAAAACGTCGGTGTTGAGAATGCTACATTAACATCGATTGCACCCGTACCATATTTCTATGCATCAGGAATTGCATGGGGACGACTCTGAACGTCGTGTACAGTTCTGCCACTGGACACAAGAAAAATTACGGGACGATGGCGGATGTTTTGCACGCGTTCTATTTAGCGATGAAGCGTCATTCACCAACAGCGGTACCGTAAACCGGCATAATGTGAACTATTGAGCAACGGAAAATCCACGATGGCTGCGACAAGTGGAACACCAGCGACCTTGGCGGGTTAATGTACAGTGCGGCATTATGGGAGGAAGGGTAATTCGCTCCCATTTTATCGATGGCAATCTAAATCGTGCAGTGTATGCTTATTTCCTACATAATGTTCTACCGATGTTACTACAAGGTGTTTCACTGTATGACAGAATGGCAATGTACTTCCAACATGATGAATGTCCGGCACATAGGTCGCGTGGGGTTGAAGCGGTATTGAATAGCATATTTCATGACAGATGGATTGGTCGTCGAAGTACCATACCACGGCCCGCACGTTCACCGGATCTGACGTCCGCGGATTTCTTTCTGTGGGGAAAGTTGAAGGATATTTGCTATCGTCATCCACCGGCAACGCCTGACAACATGCGTCAGCGCATTGTCAGTGCATGTGCGAACATTACGGAAGGCGGACTACTCGCTGTTGAGAGGAATGCCGTTACACGTATTGCCAAATGCATTGAGGTTGACGGACATCATTCTGAGCATTTACTGCATTAATGTGGTATTTACAGGTAATCACGCTGTAACAGCATGCTTTCTCAGAAATGATAAGTTCACAAAGGTACATGTATCACATTGGGACAACCGAAATAAAATGTTCAAACGTACCTACGTTCTGTATTTTAATTTAAAAATCCTACCTGTTACCAACTGTTCGTCTAAAATTGTGAGCCATATGTTTGTGACTATTACAGCGCCATCTATCACAAAGCGAGAAAAGAGGTTCAACTAAAATATTCATATTTCTTCACGTTCTAGACGAATATGTAATAAAAAAGGGGTTCCTACTTTTAAAAAATGGAGTTGATACCCGTTTGACCTATGGCAGCGCCATCTAGCGGGCCAACCATAGCGCCATCTGCTTTCCCCCTTCAAGATAGACGAGTTTCGTTCTTTGTAGTTTTTTCGTTTGACACTTATTTCGTGAGATATTTGGCCTGGTCACTATCAATGGACCACCCTGTATACCGGGTGGTTATAATTAAGCTTTCCCTATGTAACACGTAAGAACTAATTAAAATATGAATACCACGCTTGGTAGCGTTGATGTACAGGGTATGGGATGCATGATTTCCATGGGTCACAGCGCCACCGTCCAGTTCCAACTATGGCCACCACGTGCCGTGATCAGTCATCTTGATTCGTAGTCTCATACACGTGACCAGTTGACGTATCAATAGGAGTTTGGGCAAAAGGAGCAGGGCATTACTGTTGAAGCTCTATTATAAGACAACAGTAATGCTGCAGCTTCACTTCAAGAATATCACCGGCTAAAAGGATTACGGAAAGATCCTCTTTCTCCATCTACTGTGCGGAGCATGATGAAGAAGTTCGAATCCACTGGAGAACTGGGCCTCGCTCCGGGAAGAGGTCGACGACCGGTAGCATCACTGGTGGTTGATGAAATAGTTGTTGCTTTGGCTGCATGCAGTTCCCGATCGTCAGGCAGTGCACATGCTGTGTCACGACAATTGAACATCCCGTGGTCCACTATACGGAAGGTGCTTCGAACCACTCTCAAACAGTATCCGTACAAGATCCACACCGTACCGCAGCTTGCACCACAGGACGCACAACGACGTGTTGACTTCACTCTCCATTTTCGCGCAAGGATTGAAACTGACTATGCCCGGCCCTGGATCATTCTATGGACAGACGAAGCCCATTTTTCTCTGAATTGCAGAGTATCCGTACAAGAACCATACCGTACAGCAGCTTGCACCACAGGCCGCACAACTACGTGTTGACTCTCCACTTTCTCGCAAGGATTGAAGTTGACGATGGCTGGCCCTGGACCATCCTATGGACAGACGAAGCTCATTTTTCTCTGAATTGCTGAGTGTGGGGACCTTCACCTCCAGTCACTGTGCATGAAGTTCCTCTGTATGGTGAACGTGTTACCGTTTAGCGTGGCTTCACGGCTACGTTCATCACTGGCCCATTTTCTTTTGAACAGGTTGGCGCTCAAGGACCAAAGACGTGCGGTGTAACTAGCCTGCGTTTGTTTCGCCAGCATGTCATGCCCACCCTATAGAAGCGCTCGCCCACCCCGGCCGGCTGATTAACAGCATTTTAGCGGCACGTGGCTGTGAAGGTCGCTGCAGCATTTTGATAAACAAGTACCTTGTAAGCGACGGCTTCAAATTCAAAAAATTCAGACTTCATTTTAGGTTAGTTTGAGCATATTTTGCACGTCACAGAAAAAGAGTGCAATCTGTTCAAGGCACCCAGTAGCTCAGCTGGAAAACTGACAGTGACGCCTATTTTATTCTGTTATATAGAAATTGTTGCTTAAATTTATAACTATAATTTTTCTCTTTGTCGCAGTCCTAATAGTTTAACAAAATGTAACGTTGTAACACATCATGGAACGTTAAGTAATGCCTCATTTATTATTAAGAACAAATATTTTCAGATGGTAATTGAACCACCTTTCTGCTACATGCAGTTACATTTCTCTTTTAAGGTGAAAAAAGTGAAACATTTGGAAAATAGCTATTTATTAACACTCCAGCATATCATTTAGGTAATGACTTCTACGTAGTCCTGAATCACTGATATAAAAGGAAATACATCACCATTCTCAAATAATATCAGTCTGTTCTTACACTTGAAGACTGCTCGTTTTTGAGTTTTGTATCCATCATTTAATTCCTAAATTCCATACGCTCTTTTGAATCAGCTAAAATAATAGGATGGGTATTCTTATAGTCATACCCATGTTCAGAAGAAATAAATTTATATTCTCCTTCGTAGATGCCTCTAGGTATTTTATTTTCAATTCTGCGGATGTTTTCTCCCTTTCAGTCTGTCTTTGTTTTTCGAGCAGGAGATATATATTGTCCCGAACACTCGTTTTCTTCCTCCTATGTAAACTTGTGCAAGTGGGGCCCAGACCTTTGTTTATCTGCACAGAAGTTGTATGTCCAACTGAAACAGTTAATGGAGTTTGCATCTCTCTCTCATTTCTGGCTCCCCAATGTTAATTGATATGGATACAACTTCTGTATTGCCTCTGGAATCACAAACAATGTTTGAAATAATACTGTCGGTCTTTTCTTCCTACTGAAAGAGAGTTGACCAAATGTATCTATACAGTGCTTGCAGGAAGTTTAGGGTCACATCTGAATTTCGCTGAATCCACATATGTCACCGAAGCAATATCACTTCAGTCAATGTTTTACTTGATGTTATTAGAAATCTGAATTACGAGTTCATAGTTAAAATTTCAGTCTCTAGTACTAATACTTTTGGAGATTTAACGTTTTTCCGTATTGGAAACAGAGCTAAATGAATCCTGTTTTCGGACTAAAATGTTTTCTTTCTCTGCTAGTTCTACTTCTGTTAAATTTTAAATGCCACTTCATTACACAACAGCAGTCACAAGAATAATAATACAGCGTGGAAAAAATTTCCTGCTGATTTGATTACGCCTCAAACAATATAATTTTTAAATTACAGAGTAGGAAATACTGCAGCCAGCCACAAGTTTTCTTGAGATGATTTTACTATACCATTGCCGGCCGGAGTGGCCGTGCGGTGAAAGGCGCTACAGTCCGGAACCGCGTGACCGCTACGGTCGCAGGTTCGAATCCTGCCTCGGGCATGGATGTGTGTGATGTTCTGAGGTTAGTTAGGTTTAAGTAGTTGTAAGTTATAGGGGACTGATGACCACAGCAGTTAAGTCCCATAGTGCTCAGAGCCATTCGAACCATTCGAACTATACCATTACTAGCTTCAGGCCTGGACCCATCGTCACCTAAAAGAAGGCTTCTCTGGATGACACAAATATAAATGAAGTCAATGCTACCATGTGATGATGAACTCAAACCCGAAACTCGTAATGGTATAATAAAATAATTTCAAGAAAACTTGGGCTGGTAGCAGTATTTCCTACAGTGTAATTTACGAAAACAGTTGCCGTGTTCTGATAAGACTATTTTTCCCCCGAGAATTCGGTGGCATAATTGATCAGTTTCGTTCCACGACAACTACCGACCACACTTATACAAATACTGATAACGCATTTGTTTCCATGGTGTCTTGTTTGTAATCGATCAGCTTTCAAAATGGGTCTAACTGTTGCCAGTCGTGAGTTACCGCGGAACGAAAGTGACTGATACTGCAACAGAATTTTTCGGGGGAAAATTTTGTTTGAGAGGCGACGAAATGACTAGTTGGTATTTGCATGATTTCTGTGCTGTAATAAAAGAGCAAGAGAAATTTCATAGCTGTAGGATTGGCAGTTTTCAAGGAAGGAAACATTTTAGGCATAGAAGCAAGATTTCTTAGCTCTGTTTAGGAAACGATAAAACATTCCATTACTAAAGCTAAGGCAGTGAAATTCAGCAGAAAACCCGTACTTAAGATGTCTAATAAAATCATGTTAAACTTTGACTAAAATGCTGTTAGTTTTAGAAATGGGCCGATACAAAGAAATTTAGCGTGTCGTTAAATTTCCTGCAAACGCTTTAACAGTCCAAATTTATTTTTCCCGAAGGCAAAGAAGCGAAAACTACTGGCAGAGGAAAGTAGTAAGCTTAAAATCGAGAAATTTACTTATTGCTACTGGCAGAGGAAAGTAGTAGGCTTAAAATCGAGAAATTTACTTATTGTCTTCCGTGGTGAACTGCACCCAGGAAATCCTAGTGATCGTATTGAAACCATTTCTTTGGTTTCATAGAGACATTTGGTGCTATTCCAAGCATTCCTTCTCTTGTATTTCTACGACACCAGTCCCCGATGTTTCTCCATATGTTCCTGAAAATATCAGTTGGGCCAGTAAATACAGACTTATTAAAAATAAAACTACATTTTTTTCAAGATTTTAACAACAGGAGAATTTTTGCCATCTTGTATTTTCCTTCCGAATATCTACAGAATACGTAAGCAGAATTGTGGAAAAACTGTCCGCATTTGCCTACAAACTTTCTCCTATTTATTTCCAGTTCGTTGAACAGAAAAGCTTTTGGAACAAACAAAGATATTTTCGACCACACGGCAGTTTTCCACTGGGACGGTGCTGGAATAAAGCGCACTTGTTCTCATTATGCTTTAAATTCAAACACTCTGATGCAGAGAGACTACTCAGAGTTTACTTTCTGTGAGTGCCTCATTTCAGTTTTCTTTGCGTAGCGGGTAGAACTCACAAGGGAAGGCCACGACTTTTGGAACGTGGATTTACTGCAAACTTCGTACACTCGTAGTACTTCATGAGGACAGTAAAATGTGTAAAGAGTAGCCGAGCCGATGAAGGCAATTTTGGCGAGCGCGAGGACGGGCTAGTACGGGTGGATGGGGGCAAAAAAAAAAAAAAAAAGTGGCAGAGCGCTGGGGAAAAAAAGTGGTTAGCGTTCAAGCCCCGCAATCGCTGCATCGATGAATCGAGTCCCGTTCGACAGTTTTTTTTTCTAACACAGTCATTTCCTTACTTTTTATATTACAATTGATATAATGGGGAAAACACGAGCAATCGGATGAACTTTTATTAAATTTACAATGTTATTTGGCAGTCTACCAATGTTTATTATCACAAATAATATTCATAACTATCGACTAGTAAACGACCAAACGCATAAAGTGATACTGAAAATGTATGCTTGTCCGTGATTTGAAAAATCCCTTATACCTGGAAGGAGCCCGAAACAACTTGTTACCTCCAAGTTTTGACCGGCACAGACGGATATTGAAAGATGTGCAATTAATCGTCGCTTTCGACATTACGAGTACAAGTTGCAGGATGGTATTTTTCGTAAAAACATGGAAAACATAAAGTTAAACGGCACCAGCTGCATTGAATAAATGCTATGTTTTCGCATTCGCGAGGTCTTTTGAGGTTTTCCGTGGAAAAACAAACCTCGTTAACATTTTCAAAAACCTCTCTTTCAGACAATAATTTGGAAGCAAACCATGCATAACGCAGCATTTCCTTAAATATCGGCGCTAATAATTGGTCATGCAGTATGGGCTGTATTTTAATATCGTCTTCACGAGAAGCAATCTCTCGTTCTCTTTCGATTGAATACGAACAATTTTGAAGACACGGACAAGCATACATTTTCAGAATCACTTTATGCGTTTGGTCGTTTACTAGTCGATAGTTATGAATATTATATTATTTGTGATAATAAAAATTAGTAGACTGCCAAATAACATTGTAAATTTAATAAAAGTTCATCCGATTACACGTATTTTTCCCATTATATTAATTGTAATATAAATCGTAAAGAAAATGACTGTGTTGAAAATAAAAAAAACTTGTTTTTAAAATTTCATTTTGTTCTATATTACCCGTTGAATTTGTTCAGGGCGGACGTCCGATGACACCCATTCAGTTTGTTCGTTGATCCGTTCGCTCAGTTTTTTTCATTACAAAGGGTAGCTAACGCTCTGACCGAGCACGCTGAGCTTCCGTGATGGCATGCTGAGCTACCGTGAAGGCACTACTCGGCTGCCGCCGCTTAATGGCAAAAATAGCCACGCACAGATACATATTCGACTTACGAAACTATCTTGCGATTTTCTCAGTAACGATTCAGAAGTACGCGCTACTGGTTACACATTTTGTTGTCCTCATGGAGTACTACAAGTGTACGAAGTTTGCAGTAAATCCGCGTTCCAAACGTTGTGGCCTCCCGTTGTCAATCGCACGACTTCAATCGCAGTCGGCACCAGCCGCGCGTCGCAGCCCCAACTGAGACTGCGCATGCGCGAGCAGGCAGCCCCTTGTGTCGTGGGCATAAGTGACGCTGACGCAGGCCGCTGGCTCACCTTGGACGATACACCTTTAAGTAACTGTGCAATGTAGCCTTGCCTTGTCTATTATTGCAGCGACGCGCGGTTCAAGGCAGTTCCCACGACTGGCTGCATCTGCAAACATTAACCCTAGTACCTTGGCCTATACAGCCGGCTAACAGCCGGCCGTTGGCCTCAAGTCCGTTATTATACTGCCGGCTGTGGGAAGAGCAGCTATCGCCTATTCTTCGTGTTTCTTATTCTCTGTTAAAAGACGGCATGGCACATTGTATACCATTGGAAAGCTGAGACATCGTTCTACTTAATGGTCTACAATACCCTATATTTCTTTTTATATATTTTGCGAGTTATAAACAGTCGTTTTCAGGTTTTATTAAATTTATCTTCCTAAACCCATCAAAAAAACAGCCTCCAGAAATTGTGTTAGTGTGCAAAGCGAGAAAGAAGAAAGGTGATACACGATATAAGAGTGACAAATGTCTAGTGGCGTTGCACATGGCTGTGTTTCTTCTGGTATACCACACCAACAAAATCTCCTAGAACAGTATTATCTTCACTATTTACCACTTATAGATAGTAAGGACAGATATATAAGGAATTCCTATCAAAAAATTACAAACTTTTGAGAAAAGTGTGTACGGCAAAATATGCTGAATTTTGTAAATTTAGATAGTAAATATAGACTCGACTACCGGAAAAACACTAGTAGCCAGTGGTTTAAATGCGAGTGTCCAGTCGCAGATACCCACTGAACGTGTAACCGCTGTGTGATATCTACTCGTCGCTAGACACCTTGCTTTTGGGACTTTCATAGTACGTTTCGAACATTTGATGCGAATGTCAGGTTGATTCCTTATAACAATCCCGCTAACTTCTTTTGATATGTGTGTCAAAGAAGCGAGGATGGCCAATTTTTAACACTGCGACTTTCACAGTCTTCTGTCTCTATATGAGTATTTCATCACCTTCCCGAGATCGCTGCCACTGGGAGAGATCATATATCAGCAATACCTCCAACAAGGTTTAGAACGTAACTGAGCTTTAGCATTATAAACAAATTATAACTTCAGATTTTAAGTCAACATCTGATTTGTAGTACATATTTAAGATTCAGACAAACAAATCTAGTATTTGTTCTAGATCTTTTTATTAAACCGTGGAATAATGAATCAAAAGACCGTTGGCTCCGCTTGTTTGTACCGATGCTTTTTCCTGTATATTCGGTTTGGTGTCAGCCAAGCAACGTTGGAGATCAAGCTACAAGTTCATTCATTTCATCGCTTCTGTTGTCATGGTTACCATAGTCGATAGTCCATCAGACCAGTAAGTTGTGGCGAATGGAATCGATGTTTACAAGTCTTTTGCATGATAGTAGACGGAAGACTTTCGACCTACGAAATTTTCAAACTGAAAGTTTACAGTATGAACGAGCGTTGGAACTTAAATAGTGGCAACTATTTATTCACAAGCGATACAAAAGAGTTACATGTTTGCTCCTGTTACTGTCCTTCAAAGTAGTCACCAGCGTTGTGTAGAACCCGTTGCCAGCGATGTGGATGGTGTTGTATTCTGTTAGCAGAGCATGTTCTGTTGATGGTCTGCTGCCTGTCGAATCTCTGGAACATTTTTAAAGTGAATGCCACGAAGTGGTTCCTTGATCTGCGGAATCAAATCAAAGTCACAAGGACTCAGGTCCGCGGAGTATGGTGGATGGTACAGTACTTCCCAGCTCCAACGACCGAACAGAGCAGCCACAGCTTGTACTGTATACGCCCGCGCACTGTCGTGCAAAATGATAGGTGGGTTGCGCATTGTCGTCGCTTCTCTCGTAAAGTTGGTCGCAGGTGACGCTCCAAGAACGAACAGTAATATTGTGCATTGACAGTCTGCCGTGGAGGACCGTAATGCGTTAGCGTAACACCATCACAGTCGCACACGAGAATCACCATAACTTTAGACCGCTCCATTCGCACCCTCAACAGAACAGGCTCTGCTAACGGTATACTACGCCTTCCACATTTCTGGATACGGGTTCTACACAACGCTGGTGATTACTTTGAAGGACAGTAACAGGTGCAAACAAGTAACTATTTTGTATCGATTGTGAATAAATAGTTGCCACTATTTAAGTTCCAAGCATCGTATATTGTCTGTTGCGACTTGGGTGGATGATATCTTAACGCGAAAACCAGTCAAAAGTTAGAGGTTGCTCAACTACAAGTGGAAATGGGAATTATTAGGAAAGAAATAAAGCATTCAATCAGGGAACATACCAGATTGGAGTTTGTAATTACGACAGTAAGGTTAGGAAATGGAGGCGGAGTAAGACATTTAATCTGGCGGATTGAAGGCAAACGCTCAAAGGAAATTCTTTGCAGGATTCCAAGGAAATGAACAGTTGGTAGACCTCGTCAGAGAATATACGGCGTGCCGTTGAAGACCGCAATGAATGAAAAATTCTAAAGGAGGCATATATACCGGTGTGGATACGAAATGGCTGAGTATAATGATGGTGATTCATTATCTCCAGTGAGGTCATTAAATTACCTTCAAGTGCCGGTGAATTGCTCCACCAGAAGCGCTATAATTCAGATTTCATGGGCAATTTTTTCCCTCAAGAGTGATAAAAAGCCCTTGGTCAATAATCAGTTTAATAGCCTCTGGCAGAAGCTGATTGTTTCTTAATATCGATGTCTTCTGTGGAATCATAAAGCTAGAATTCTTTTCTGTACAGCTAAGACTGCCCCTCCTCCCCCCCCCCCTCCTCCCCCCAGTATATCCAAAACCAGCGAACATATCTGTCCGTGTTTTCTGCTAATTTATGACGGCCAGTATTACAAATTGTTTGTCATAAGCAAGTAATTTTTAATTTTTATGTGGCACACACTCTTATCTGTTTCCAATTGAAGTGTAAGTATACTTTTTTGTGTGACTTTAGGTTTAGGAAGAGGCTCTGGAAGAAAACTTTTATTTCGGCGAAATTAATTAATACAGTATAGTAGAACGTACATCTCTCTTCTGTGAAACCTGTTTTACACGAGCAACTTTCTTGTCGCATACCAGCGTGCAAAACAGACAGCAACAACGTTGCGACTGGCTCGGTGACATCATGGACTAAAACATTTTGCCGGCTGTAGAGTTCTAAAATCCTGACTACGTTTAATGCGGCAGATAAAAGTGAGAGTTTTGTGGAGCTGCTGCAGCGCCATGACCGGCCCCGGGTCGACACCGCTGTGAGCCATGTGAACACGCAGTTGAGCACGTTGCTGTAGTAGAAATACCACACGGAACTTGGTAGTCACAGGGGGACCTGAAAGTGTTGGATAAAGACATTCATCCTCAAATATTGTAATCTTTGAATTAATTAATATGAAACTAAATTAAGCTTGTTAGAACACAACTGCTGGTGCATAACCTAGGTAGACAGCAGCGGCAAAGCTCATTGACGAAGATTTGAATTTTATGTGAGTATTTACATTCTTTGTGGAGGACATCAGCTTATTCACGTTGTCATATTTCAGACGTACTTTCTCACATACACAATGAAGTGCATGGACAAACATATAACTTGCTTTATGTTAGGACAATATATTTTGATTACTTTACCATCCTCCATCATATTGGTTAAAATTTCTTTTTTAATTTATCGGCCACAAAACCCCTAAAAAGGTACTAACATAGCAGATTAGTGTTACATTTTAAAACACGACGTAGAGTTTGTTAACTTTTTAGCAAACCCAGCTCCCTTGTTTTGTGGGTATAGGGAAACAGCACATGCACTTTCCATAGGTGAGAGGAGACACAGTTTCCATCATTTAATACAGTGCTGACAACTCACGCTTCACGCCGATCATCCTTTGTAGTAAAAATGCCACAAGGAATTAGGAAGTAACAGGGTTAAGTCATAAATATGAAATGAAAGTAAATCTGTTGGAATACAACCACCGTTAGATAACAAAATAAGTGACCCCAAAGTCAACCGACTTCGAGCGATGGAAATAATGGCAACTGGGGTTGTTAAAATATTTACAGCCTATACAAATATTTGTGTGCTTACAATTACTTACACATTATTTCATCTAATAAATTTGCGATTTTAAAGTTTTTTCGCCTTTTCCAAAACTTTTCAGCACAGTAGGTGAGGTTGTGGGATATATCTACCGATACAGTCCGTAGTCTCATCAGTAGAGACCCATATATCTTTGAGGTTTCCAAGCCAATTTCATCTAACATCCAACTGACAAACAAACAATTGTTATGCATCTTGAGGCCCGTTTAAATTTATAAAATTATTTTTTACGTTCTTGAAAGAAGATCATTCAAATAGAAGAAATTATTCCAATAATTTTACACGACAACATCGCTGCCCTTTCGTGACGCAATGTTGAAAAAAAAATTTACCCATTTCTAAATGGCTACACATGACATCTGACTTTGATATTAAGTATTTATTTACATACTTGTGCATATAATATTTGAAGGTAATTTTTTCGCAAGAGTATTGAATCTGGGATATCATATTTTGTATCGATTTCTGAAAATGATTTTTATGCGCAGTTTGCCAGCTTTTCAAACGGTATGTTTTTTCCTGCCAAAGCATCACATATGCTACGGTCGCAGGTTCGAATCCTGCCTCGGGCATGGATGTGTGTGATGTCCTTAGGTTAGTTAGGTTTAAGTAGTTCTAAGTTCTAGGGGACGTGACCACAGATGTTAAGTCCCATAGTGCTCAGAGCCAGCCAAAGCATCACTTAAATCCACAAAAAAGGATTTTCCATTCGCTTAGCTGATATCTTACAAATAAATTATTGCATAATTTGCACTTTGGCATCTTTCCGCAGTATGACATGCAGATTACGTGAAACATTTTTAAGTATTTGATATGCAAACGAAATATAGCCCATATCAAAATCACATCGGGTTAACCACACTTATTTTAAACCACTGGAAAGTGTAAATCAGGGCGCCTGGAATGTGAACTGAACTTCTTTGACCAGGAAACAAATCCCATTCGTGAAGCCCAGTCGAAGTAGAAGTGTCCGATCTAGTAGACACAGATGTGGTAAAGCATCAGGTAAACAGACGGGTCCAGCAGACCGAATCTAGAATGCAGTGCTCGTTATCACAATGAGGACAGAAGATGAGATTAACAAAACTACGTATGTGTGTAAAAAACTGGAAGTGAAACCGGTTCAAGAGTAACGTACGCTAAAGCCCTAGTGTGTTAAGATAACTGTGGTGTCACCGCCAGACACCACACTTGCTAGGTGGTAGTTTTAAATCGGCCGCGGTCCATTAGTACGAGGGCAGTTCAATAAGTAATGCAACACATTTTTTTTCTGAAACAGGGGTTGTTTTATTCAGCATTGAAATACACCAGGTTATTCCCCAATCTTTTAGCTACACAACACTATTTTTCAACGTAATCTCCATTCAATGCTACGGCCTTACGCCACCTTGAAATGAGGGCCTGTATTCCTGTACGGTACCATTCCACTGGTCGATGTCGGAGCCAACGTCGTACTGCATCAATAACTTCTTCATCATCCGCATAGTGCATCCCACGGATTACGTCCTTCATTGGGCCAAACATATGGAAATCCGACGGTGCGAGATCGGGGCTGTAGCCGGCCGAAGTGGCCGTGCGGTTAAAGGCGCTGCAGTCTGGAACCGCAAGACCGCTACGGTCGCAGGTTCGAATCCTGCCTCGGGCATGGATGTTTGTGATGTCCTTAGGTTAGTTAGGTTTAACTAGTTCTAAGTTCTAGGGGACTTATAACCTCAGCAGTTGAGTCCCATAGTGCTCAGAGCCATTTGAACCATTGGGGCTGTAGGGTGCACGTGGAAGAACAGTCCACTGAAGTTTTGTGAGCTCCTCTCGGGTGCGAAGACTTGTGTGAGGTCTTGCGTTGTCATGAAGAAGGAGAAGTTCGTTCAGATTTTTGTGCCTACGAACACGCTGAAGTCGTTTCTTCAATTTCTGAGGAGTAGCACAATACACTTCAGAGTTGATCGTTTCACCATAAGGAAGGACATCGAACAGAATAACCCCTTCAGCGTCCCAGAAGACTGTAACCATAACTTTACCGGCTGAGGGTATGGCTTTAAACTTTTTCTTGGTAGGGGAGTGGGTGTGGCGCCACTCCATTGATTTCCGTTTTGTTTCAGGTTCGAAGTGATGAACCCATGTTTCATCGCCTGTAACAATCTTTGACAAGAAATTGTCACTCTCAGCCACATGACGAGCAAGCAATTCCGCACAGATGGTTCTCCTTTGTTCTTTATGGTGTTCGGTTAGACAACGAGGGACCCAGCGGGAACAAACCTTTGAATATCCCAACTGGTAAACAATTGTGACAGCACTACCAACAGAGATGTCAAGTTGAGCACTGAGTTGTTTGATGGTGATCCGTCGATCATCTCGAACGAGTGTGTTCGCACGCTCCGCCATTGCAGGAGTCACAGCTGTGCACGGCCGGCCCGCACGCGGGAGATCAGAAAATGGTTCAAATGGCTCTGAGCACTATGGGACTTAACATCTATGGTCATCAGTCCCCTAGAACTTAGAACTACTTAAACCTAACTAACCTAAGGACAGCACACAACACCCAGCCATCACGAGGCAGAGAAAATCCCTGACCCCGCCGGGAATCGAACCCGGGAACCCGGGCGTGGGAAGCGAGAACGCTACCGCACGACCACGAGATGCGGGCGGGAGATCAGACAGTCTTGCTTGACCTTGCGGCGATGATGACACACGCTTTGCCCAACGACTCACCGTGCTTTTGTCCACTGCCAGATCACCGTAGACATTCTGCAAGCGCCTATGAATATCTGAGATGCCCTAGTTTTCCGCCAAAAGAAACTCGATCACTGCCCGTTGTTTGCAACGCACATCCGTTACAGACGCCATTTTAACAGCTCCGTACAGCGCTGCCACCTGTCGGAAGTCAATGAAACTGTACGAGACGAAGCGGGAATGTTTGAAAATATTCCACAAGAAATTTCCGGTTTTTTCAACCAAAATTGGCCGAGAAAAAAAATGTGTTGCATTACTTATTGAACTGCCCTCGTACATGTCGGACCCGCATGTCGCCACTGTGTGATCGCAGACCGAGCGCCACCACAAGGCAGGTCTCGAGATACGGACTAGCACTCGCCCCAGTTGTACGGACGACGTAGCTAGCGATGCACACTGACGAAGCATTGCTCATTAGCCGAGCCAATAGTTAGAATAGCCTTCAGCTAAGTCAATGGCTACGACCTAGCAAGGCGCCATTAGTAACATTGCATGTATCTAAAGAGTCTCACTTGTATCGCCACAATCTCCAGATGTACCAAAGGATGGATTAAAGTTAAGTATTCCAGAAGCTACGTACTTTTCTTTATAGCATTCATTACGTATCCTGTTTCAGACCTCACGCCTTCTTGATTTGGCTTAGCGCGTGCCTTTCGGCTTCCTCTCATTGTGTCTAGGCTGTCTTGTCTAGACACAACAATAACTGTAGCGTAATGTACTTGATAATTATTCAGCCAAAATATCGCACTGATATTAGCATACAAGGCTCTTACCCCCACCACCACTCTTCTCATGATGAGTAGCAATAAATTGTTTACTTGGCCTCAGTCGGCCAGCGTAGGTTGCAGGGATCGCCTGGGAATTGCAGTCAGCCGTCTTTGTGCCAGGTAAATCGGGCGTACCCGTCAAACTAGACAATTTAGTGAAGTTTTGCCTTCCTATCAATAAATTGGGTGTCTGCTTTCGTAATCCGATATAAATCTCTTCTTCTTCTTTTTTCTCTTTTGTTTTCACATCCAATACAAAGCTGCGGTAAGGTACTTCATATTTGGGTTCGCTTCTCTATACTTTCGGTAGCTGCCATAAATGGAAATATTAATTTTCATTTTGTGCTGTTGTGTTGCTATACGCTTAATGACATATTATTACTTTTGCGCAAAATACCACTGCGTCTTTAAGTTGTATATTCGCCTTAAAAGTTTAAAGGATTTTACCTTACGTAATATTAAGTGCCTGTAATGCATTATCTAACTAAAATCTAGTGATTTTTGTCGGTAATATATTCACGACCTATGTTAGCGTTTGTATGACACTGTGTATTATAGTAACAAAAATACTGTGAAACACGGACTACATTATCTTCTAGGGTAATAGCATATATAAGAACGGCAATTAATTAAAAATTAGAATTTGCAATAATGTTTGTGTCAAATTCACGAGCATTCGCTCGTCCCCCAATCTAGTGATGGCACTACGGCACTATCTCCGAGACGGATATTGCCGCTGCAATTTATTCTCGCGATAGGAATAATAGTCACTTTTTCACGATGTCTTTCTCTTGTTAAGCATTTCATTTTTCATTAATTTTCTCCATTGTTTCGTCTGAATGTAGAAATTTGAGGTAAATCGGTCAAGTGATAGTAAAGAAGTTTGGTAACAACATTTCGTGTATATTAAGAAATATGTAGCTTATGTCCGCCCAGATGTTCATTATGGGATCGTGTAGAAATGGTTACGAAATCTTGTGTAGGCAGTGATCTTCTTCTATTCTTGAAGTAATATCGGAGTAAAACTGTAAACCCGTACGAATTACAAACAAACAAACGGACACCCTTCTTTATATACATAGATTTTGCTAGAGATACATACTTCGTAATATATCGATAGATGACTATATGAAGACGTAACAAAGGAGTCTGGACAGACGTACGGAGGTATGCCACGTGGCGTATAAATAACAGTGAAATCGAAGCAACCTTTTTAAGTGTCTGGTTTTCCGCGATGCAACAAACTGTGGTTTGAAAGTTTACATGTGACGTGTACAACGAGTATTATTTTACAAGTTTGCGCTGAGCTGACATACGGAGTGCAAAGAACAGTATGAGTGATATCGAAAATAAGCTGTTATCTATGGTCCTGTGAACTGTGATTTAGGCTGTTGATACGTTAACTACAATAAATAACACACCTTCGAAATTGTTGAATAAGAATAGGATTTATTTTACAACTTTAAAACATTTACACGACGTTAATTCGCGCACGGAACATGAATGAAGACCCGAGGTACCAGAAACTAACTCAACTTGCAACGCTTGGCACGAACAGCAATCCACTACCTCAACTACAGGGTGATCTTTTAACTGAAGACATTGAAATATCTCTAAAACTACTCATCAGATCAAAAAAAGTTATGATTCCAATTTGTTTGTCTTGGAGGGTGATCTTTTAACTGAAGACATTGAAATATCTCGAAAACTACTCATCAGATCAAAAAAAGTTATGATTCCAAATTGTTTGTCTTTGAGGGGGACATAGTACACTCGACCCCCTACCTCATCACTTGCCTGAGTGGAATGGGGCAACTTTGAAATTTTCATTGGGAAACCCAGTTTTTTATTGCAGATTATGATTCTAAGGGAAAATCTACATCAGCCGGCTGAGGTGGCCGAGTGGTTCTAGGCGCTACAGTCTGGAACCACGCGACCGTTACGCATAATCCATTACAGGCACTTAATATTACGTAAGGTAAGCCTAAGTACTAGGGGACTGATGACCTCAGAAGTTAAGTCCCATAGTGCTCTGAGCCATTTGAACCATTTTTGAAAATCTACATCCGTTTTGTCTGAAGCATTTTCTTCGTTTCGCTACTGATGGCGCTATAATCAGAAGAACAGAAATGGGTACACAATCATAATTTACAACATGCTACTTGATGGCGCTTGAATATTCAGTGGCTTGTGGGACCCCACGTCCATGCTGCGAGGGTAGCACAGGCCATTGTTTCACAACTTATAATTGGAAACCACATTCGCAACGTTGTATTCTTCCGACAAATCGAACAGGTGTTACTCAACGCCACGCTGTGGCCCTGTATTGTACTACGACGTACCATAACAGGCACTACACTGCGACCGGAGCTCACTTGTCGTGGAAACGTATAACAGAAAGCGGGTCTCAACATTACAATAAATGTGCAGTACTTATTGCCTGCGCACATACTTATCATTTAAAAACAGACGTGCAGGTGGATGATAAATGTTGCAACCACATAAGCCGAAAGTGAAATGATCCTGATTTACGAAGACTCTAGGAGATATGTTGAGGCTGCTGTTGCCTTATATGCCGAGTGTTTTCGCTCTTTTCCAAAGTTGTGAACGCCTTTATATCTGATGACAGCGTACTGGCCGGCAAAAGGAAACGCAGCAAACGTGTTCTAGGAGAATCTAAGGAAATAGCTGTAATAGCGGCAGTGCACCACAATCCACAGATAAGCGCCCGGCAATTACACCGTTATGCACGTAGGTTTTATCGTCACAATACTGCGTTGTCATATCATTCATACCACGTGTTACTGCTCCGATTTCCACAACTGAGTAATGGTTTGTGAATGGACACGTCAACAAACCAAAACGACCCTCACGTTCTCTGCCGAGGTACTGTTTTCCGATGAATCTACATTCAAAAACCGTGGTAGCGTTAACCGGGGTAACATGCGTTACTGGACTGTAGACAATCTCCACTGGTTACGGAAAGCTGACCATCGACGTCCTTGGTCGGTTGACATATAGTATTGCATCATGGAGAACAAACTCATTGGTCCTGATGTTATTGACGGCACGTTGAATGGTCGCCACCATCGAACGTCTTTGGAACAGAAACCACCGGTACTACTGCAGGGTGTTGCCCTGGACGTTCGACAAGGTACGTGGTTTCAGCATGACGGTTGTTACCCAGCAAATTGGGCAACAGACCGTTTTTACACTGGTCGGTGACTCGCCAGAGGTGGCCCTATTAATTGGCCGGGTTTGACGTCGCCGCATTTGCTTCTGAGGGGATATATAAGGATAAGGTGTACCAGCAAGTGCCAACAAGCCGTGAAGACATGGTCGGCGGCATCAGAAACGCCTGTACTGACGTTCCCGCAGATATGCTTCTGTCCTGAGCACTGTCATTTGGAAGGCGGATCACTACGTGTATTGAAGTTGGCGGTACTGTGAACACGTTCTCTAATTGGAAAAACAGAGTAACGTTCGCCTCGATTCACGGGCACAGTGACGTGTCGAGTTGTGCCCTGTTCGGTGTGTCGGAGGAATCCAATGTTGTGGATAGGGTTTCCAATCAGAACTTATGAATTACTGGCCTGTCCTACCCTCGGAACATGGAGGTGGGGTCCCACGTGCCGCTGTATATTCAAGGGCCATTCAGTTGCATGTCGTAAATGACGATTGTGTAACCATTTCTGTTCTTCTGATTACAGTGCCGTTTGTGGCAAAACGAAGAAAATGTTTCAGACAAAACTCATGTAGATTTTGCCTTTTTAAAATCATAATCTGCAACAAAAAACGGGGTTTCACATTGATGACTTCAAAGTTGCCCCCCTCCACCAACGCGTGGGGTGCGGTAGGGATCGAGTGTGGTATCCTTGGATGTCCCCCTCCAAGACAGACAAATTGGAACTATAACTTTTTTTGATCCGTTGTGCAGTTTTCGAAATACTTCAATGTCGTCAATTAAAATGAATACACTGTGTATCTACGGAGTGAGCATAGCATACTCCGTCTTACGGGCTAGTCACGTGATTTTGGGACAACGCTGCCTGTCTACAAATGGCTCTAAGCACTACGGGACTTAATATCTGAGGTCATCAGTCCGCTAGAACTGAGAACTACTTAAACCTAACTAACCTAAGGACATCACACACATCCATGCCCGAGCAGGATTCGAACCTGCGACCGTAGCAGTCGCGCGGTTCCAGACTGAAGCGCCTAGAACCGCTCGGCCACACCGGCCGGCGCCTGTCTACAGTAAGTGGCAATAGCGTGACTTGAATGTTACACGTATTCGCCTTGTTTTATATACGTTTCTGCACATGATGCGGTATTGTCGTAGCCGCGAATGTAAAGAGAAGTATATGAAAGGAGGAGCAGTTACTTTTCATAGGTGTGTATGTTAAAAGTATAATTGTGAGTGTGATATTGATATGAGTCACGTTATTATAAAATCTTTTACTGTAGAGATAATTTCTGCAAATATATATATATAAGTGTAACGTTCATTTCCGTATAAAATTTATACGTGACAGCCTGATTAATTTCCTCCAATTTGTGCATATTTTCAAATTGTTGTTGTATCTAGGTAATTCTACATGAGATAGTTTCCCGTACAGTGTCATTGTAGCGCAATTAGTTAGAAGAGATTCTACAATGTAATTAGCGCAATAGAAAAAGTAAAAAAATTGTGTCGGCTGCCACTTCTTGTATGTTTTATATTACTTTATTTTATTTATGTTTTCTTTTTTTGCATGGTGTATGGTTTTTTTTCTGGTCAGATTCCAAAAAATGTTATAGATACATTAGGATCTACAAAAAGCAAAAGAGTGAATAAAGAACAATTGAACATAATTATAGCAAACAGGTGGTGCAAGTCGAATACCGTGCTTACTGTAAGAATTTCGTAGTTCCAAATGCGTTGTTATTTCGTGACACTTTGTCGCCGTCTATGGTGTCATTGTAACTTATTAATTGGAATAGAGGTTCGACAATATGAATAAGTGTAACAGAAACCTTAAGGAAATGTTGTTGACTGCTAATTTTCATCGCTTCACCCAAAAAAAAAATGAAGTGGAATCGGAGCTATGACAGTGTTTCAAAAAAGCACAATACTATTGCTCTTCACATCTTTAAGCCAAGTTCAGTTCTTGGCATATGATCGTTAAGATATCCGTGAAACGCGCACACAAAGTTTCACGCTACTTCTAAGGGTGATATGTTTGTAACAGCGAAGTAACAACACTCAAAATAAGTTAAGGGCTATACAATTTAAAATACAGCGTCCTAAAATCACGTTACTTGAGCTGCAGCAGATGCTGCAGACAGAACTCTCGTTCTGGGCGTCAGAATGCTCACTCCATGGATATTTGTATTCTGTGCTCTCAACCACGGAGAAGACACTACACTTGAAACAGTTTGTCGAACTTCCGCTCACACATAGGCCAACCATACCCTCTCCCAACTCCTGTGGTATAGTGGAGCTCGGGGAATGTAAGCAAACTGGCGTCAGACTCAATGTCGGGAACTCATATAAACTGGTTCCTAGCGTATGTCTTTGCGATGTGATACTGGGGGCTCCTAGAACGATGGTCGTGTAGGCGCTACGGAAACGGGCGGCCCGTTGACCTCACACCTGGTGACGGAGGACAGGGCTGCCGAATCGTAGGTGATCAACTGATAAGTTGGCTTTCAACTTTAGAGTGAGGCTGGCGCAGGTTTATTGTTATGTAAGATTTGCGTGGCAAGCTCGTTACGCTTCTAAAATTGGTGAGCGCGAGAGTAAGGGTGTTGTAGAGGCGAGCGGACAGCATCTGTTCTCAGCATAACTTTTGAGCACTTCTTCAAATCCTTATGAATGAAAATGTGTGATTCTCCGTGGTGGATGCCGGTGTAGGGAGTAGCCTGGTGGTTCGACTCCGTAACTTGTTGCAGTAGAAGGGCGGATCCAGTTCGGAGAGGAACTGTTGTGGTGAGAGCCGGCCGAAGTGGCCGTGCGGTTCTAGACGCTACAGTCTGGAGCCGAGCGACCGCTACGGTCGCAGGTTCGAATCCTGCCTCGGGCTTGGATGTGTGTGATGTCCTTAGGTTAGTTAGGTTTAATTAGTTCTAAGTTCTAGGCGACTGATTACCTCAGAAGTTAAGTCGCATAGTGCTCAGAGCCATTTGAACCATTTTTGCTGTGATGAGAAAAACTGCGATGGAAGCCGCAGTGTCTCTGAGTAGACTATCTCGGATGCTGACGCGCCGAGGTCTTGCTTGAAGGCAGTGTGGAGACCAAATAACACTTGCGATACTGCTGCAGTCCATGTCGTCTCATGGCACCTAAGCGCGGCTTTGAGCGACCTCTGCCAGCGCTCTGTCAACATATTGCTTGCTGGTAACTAGTGGTGCGAAGCTGCTCGCGTCCACAAAATTTAGTTAGATCGAGATCTGGGGCAGATTCGAACTGTCTGTCTTGCTCTTTTGTGACATGTATCGCACAGCCAGATAAGGCGAACCATGTAGCGAGGAATGTCTACGGTTCTGGGCCCAATGGGTGTATTGATCAGCTGCCGTGAAGTTATACCTGAAACCTTCAGATGGAGGCAGTGGACCGACTTGGTCAACGTGGACATGTCGTTTCGGAAAACTGGTCTGTTGGTTTATGAACGTGGCGACAAACTGTAGGTGTCTCGAACACAAAACACGATTTAGTCCAAGGGCAGCAGTAATTTCTGACACTTGGCCAAACCTACCTGTCCTTGGTAAACTTAATTGTGCTGTTAGCTCCAGGATGACCGATTTTGTGCGCTGAACCAAGCAATTGCTTCCAAAAATCAGCGGGGAACGAATGGCCTAGGAGGCTGCCAAGAGGCATCGCACCATAGCAATGTTTTTATCCTGCTAGAAGCCCTTTTTTAAGCTGCATCCCCGTGTCTTCATTTGCGTCAACATTCTATAGCTGAACCTCGGCTTCTTGTGCTGCAGTGGCATTTTTTTCTTTTCTACTTTTCCTTTTTATTCAGGCAGAGCCAGTTTCATCATATGCTATTATTTCGCATAATTAGATCTGATTTCATTACAATATACACTGAGGTGATGAATGGCATGGGATACCTCCTAATTTCATATCGGACCTCCTTTTATCCGGCACAGTCCAGTAACTCGACGTGGCATGGACCAAACAATTCGTTGCAAGTCCCCTGCAGAAATAGTGAGTGTACACCAACTGACCTCTCGATTACGTCCCATAGATATTCGATGAGATTTATTTCAGGCGACCTGGGTGCCCAAATCATTCACTAGAGTTGTCCAGAATGTTTTTCAAACCAGTCGTTAACAACTGTTGCCCGGTGACATGGCACATTGTCATCCATAAAAATTCCATCGTTATTTGGGTACATGAAGTCCATGAATGGCTGTAAATCGTCTCAAAGTAGCCAAACATAACTAAGAAACCATTCCACGCCATGCAAAAACAGTCCACACCATTATTGAGCCACCGTCCGCTTGCACAGTGCATTGTTGACAATCTGGGTCCATAGCTTCGTGAGGTCTGCCCTGCAATCGAATCCTAACAATCATAGTTACTTATCTTTGAGACTGGATATGGTGGGTTGTTGTTAGTCAACGATGCCTTTAAGGCGACAAAGACGCAATTATCAACACCTCACTGAGTTCGAACGAGGTCCTCTTATAGGGTTACAAGAAGTTCAATGTTCCTAGAGCGACACTACAGAAAAGATTGGCAGGAATGTAGCCATTGTACAGTCATACTCAAAAGTATCCGAACGACCTGAATTGCATTTCGCCAGATTCGCATGCAACGCACATAATGCAGCTGTCTAGCAGGTCCCCTAATCGCTCCTTGGTACAGTCGTTTGACTGTTGAAAATGGTTCCAACAAGTCACCACTAGAAAACTCTGCTTTGTATCGCAATAAATCAAGATGTAAAGTAATACCACGATACTACAAATATCAGGGAACACCTTATAACAGATAAGACTGTCCTTAAGGCTTGTAAGCGCACATTTATTGCAATAAATGACATACCTGAAATGCACTCTCGTTATTAGGTCAGATGGATAATACACGTAGTAAGTTCGTCGTATTCATGATTTCCTCTTCAAAGTAACATACCATACTTGTTATTTAACACAAAATGACATTAAAAATTTACGTTATTTACTAGCAGCGAGTTGAGAATATGTATGAACTTCAAATGACACGACGAACAGTCTCGTTCTGCATATGGATTCAAACCCAGGCCACGCAGACTAAGATTTCGTGACTGACGGAAACTAACAATTATTTCTGACTAGGCATACGGAGAGTGATATACCTCGATTTTAGACAGTATCAGTTAGCAAATATCAACTTTAAATTACATAACGTAAACACATTTAACGGCCGGCCGAAGTGGCCGTGCGGTTAAAGGCGCTGCAGTCTGGAACCGCAAGACCGCTACGGTCGCAGGTTCGAATCCTGCCTCAGGCATGGATGTTTGTGATGTCCTTAGGTTAGTTAGGTTTAACTAGTTCTAAGTTCTAGGGGACTAATGACCTCAGCAGTTGAGTCCCATAGTGCTCAGAGCCAGCCAGCCACATTTAACGGATGCGAATTCCTACTCAGTATCTACTGTTCCTGTTAACAAACTACGAGAGATGTTAAATATTGATTCCTCACAAGCAACTTACTTGAAATGCCGCGAGGTAAAGCTTTGTGTTGGACATTGATTCGAACCCAGAACCTAATCGGATTGTTATCGAAGCACAATCAACTGTGATATATCGGATTTTCTCGGCAGTAGCTAGATGTTTTAACTGAATGGACGAGACGAAGTATTACTTTTTTCCTTCTCAGGACTCTAACCCGGCACCTATCGCTGTTATGTTCTAGAACAAACGAACGTTAAATATGGGTTTGTTACACCAGCAACGACATGTGAGCATTTTTGAACGAGAAATAATATGAGGAAGAGTTCAGTTCTGACTGGGAATCGAACCCCATGCACGCGTAATATGTCGAGATGCTGAGGAATCTGCAGTTTTGAACAAACAACAAATTGTAGTCGAGCTGTATTGTCACGAAGGGATCAAATTCCGCGTTAAGGGCGGTCTGAGTTGCATTCCCAGTTAAGAACCAATTTTTTTAATACAAAAGCTCAAATAAAAGATGGAATAAGTGTCCTGTGCCCCTACACAGCGTTTGTTTCGTCACTAGAAATCAATAACTAGCATAAGAAAGGTTACTGGTGATGAGAGATTCTATATGTCGCCACTCATGACTTTATTGTGGTTCAACCTAACGTCTACTTGGTAGAGAAGGAATATCATGTTTAATGTGAATTTCAGACCACAATGCCATTATACCTTTTTCACTTGGCGTAGCCAGAGGAGAATAGAATCTGTCTCTCCCTATTAAGAATCATAGGCAGAATTTGGAATCGAACCTAGACCGTCGTCATAGGAACCTATCATCCATCCAACAGACCACCAAATCCTCTTCGCTGAGACTCATTTTTCTATCATAACGCAGCTTCGGCACACTCGATGAGAATTATGACATACAGGCTCCCTGTAGTGGTTTACAGCATGTTCAGCACATTCATTTACTTGGTTGACCGAATCGCTATGAACTAGCTGCCTCGGCTACCCGGTACATACATTCGACTCTATTTTGTAATCACCGAAATAAAATCATGTAACTGCCACCAACACAGAACTTCCAAAAGTGTAGGATGCAGAAATATAAATAGGAAGTGTTCCTTTCCATTTGAGCTACTCTATTGTGCTATCTGTTTGTTGAAAACGTCGTGCAGTGCAAAAGAAAAGCTGTAACTGTCTGTCTCTCAGTAGTCTAGATTCGGCCATATGCATTATCTCACAGCACTGTGGGATACTGAAGTTCTGGAGGAACTGTTGTTGACTTCTGGAGTTGCTGTAGCTACGTGACTGCTAGCAGGGTAATGGTTAGCGTCGCGCAGAGTAGATAAGACGTCGCGAGTTCTATTACACTCGCTGCTACATTTTCAAAACGCAATTCTGCTGTCTGCTGAAGTTATCAATTTAATGGAACTTTGAACATAATTCCCTTCACTTCTCAACCAAAAATAGCCGCATGTGGAAAAAGGGCTAACTTCTGCGACGTTTTGTTTTTTTCAGGTTTAACAGATGGCCAGGCAGCAAATTCATCTCGAAGCTTTTGTATTACGTATGGGGAGAGCGCATCGTGCCCAAATAGTCAGAAAAAAATTTTCTACATTAGCTGCCGTCTGATAGTGGTATTATAAACTGCAGGTGCATGTCAGACTGTTATAGATAACATAAGAGAATTCGCATATATCGTTGATGATTAATTTCTCTTCATGTTCAGTATTGTTTTAACAACACTAAAAGGAACCTTACGAAAATTTTGCTCTGTATTATAAGAAATGAAATAAAACTACCCACGATACCCTACGGCGAAAGTCTGTTTTAATAAAACTTAGTATCTGTACACAAGCGTTCCTCTATCGGCACGAATTAGTAAGATACTACTCACTTATATTTCGATTCGGTCTGTGTTTAATTGGTATGCTGTGTCATACTCAACAGGTATGCAAATGTGGTATTTCATAAATAAAGTTATGTATTCCTAGAAACTCAAAATTTGCTTGTTAGCAGCGGAAAGAGGCGTTACCTGTTGCGCAGCATTGTTAGTTTTTCACCATTGCACTATGTGCTGAAAGTATTTTCTTGCGATTTCGTTATCGATGTTCGATGTGACTGGTTGTAGCTCTTTCATAGAATAGATAAAAACGTTTCACTCAGCGAGACTGGAACTGCGAACCATAACCGACGCTTTTTCATAGGTCACCACATCCCACAGAGCTAGTGAGGCTGTATGTGCTGTGCCTTCCTAACACGAGACCAATAGTGGCTAGAACTAGTAAACCGCTATTTAAAGGAAGAGATTAGTTGCGATTTTACCGTGCAACGACTTTCCTGGGCTGAAAATCGTAAATTTATAATCTTCAGTTGCACCTCAAGCGATAATAACTCAGATTATTCAATAGAAATGACAAGAAAAACGAAGTGAATTTTGAGGCTTAATTCCGTGCACACCAGGAAGTAACTCGGCGATCACATAGCTGCCAAACATACCTTGCCTTGTTGCCAAATCTCAGTTACAATACCAGCAGGAAGAATACGAACCGATGTGATCCTACAGCGGGCTTGGAAGTGACCATAGCTGGCGTCTGAAAGACGCGGCTGTTACGGCCTGGAATACGAAATGCGTCTGATTCGCATTTCTGCAACTAGGTTTACGGACTGGAACGTAGTACTTATAATACTCAGAACTGACAGCAAACTGAGCATCATAAATCAGTGACTCTCATAGTTGTTTTTATATTTCTTTCGTAACTGTACTAAAAACTAAGAAACTCACTCACAGACGTTTTCGTGCCTCGCCGATAGGCGAGCACACCAAACAAATATAAAAAAGAATGTGTGTGTGTGTGTGTGTGTGTGTGTGTGTGTGTGTGTGTGTGTGCGATATATATATAAAAGAATGAGTGAGAGGGTAAAAAATTGTTGTAAAGGAATTGAATACTGTCATGTTAAGAAATCTTTCATTAAAATGACACGTTCCACATCATTACGAAATGTCGTTTTCATGATGTATGGAACAAATATTAATCGAATCTAATCATATTATATTGCTGACTAGCTGTGAAGAGTCATGAATTCCCGATATTTTCACCAATATCAGTAACCAAATCTAAACTTGAAAATAAAAGACGACAGTTTTTGTAATAAACCGGGGCTCCTATCAAGACCCTTTCATCCCTCTTACCCAACCACGAAAGTTGTCTGATATACCTCCATTCAGGAGTAACAAAGTGTATATGCATTTAAAGATGAAGCGCATGATGTGAAGTTCTGTGACGGAGATACGAACCCAACACATAATCGGAATGTTAACCAAGTAAAGTCAAATATTACGTATCGGTTTCTCTCACCAGCTGCCAGGTGTTTGAATCTAAAATAAGGATACAAATTTTGGTGCCTGAGCGACAATGGAACCGCACTCCTATCGTTCTTTTATTTCGTCCACGAATATAGCTTACTCACCAATAGTAAGATGTGTGCGTGTTTGACCAGAAATTGTTGGCAACACATGAACAGACATTAGAAACGCATGTTAACTTTCACTAGCAGCCCGGTGTGCACGTGAAAGGGCTTGAAATTAAATTATGAATATTTTCGTCCTGGATCAAGATTCGAACCCACATACTTACCTTTGGAGGAGGCCTAGAGAAGATTGCAGTCTTGGAAAAAGGGACGAAATGGTTGAACTATACTGTTCTCAGAGATTCAGATCCTCGAAAGAGGAGATACGAATTCGAATCACAGTCCAGCACCAAGACCCCCGTTCCTTTAAATGGCTATTGGTTCATCAAATAAAATAAAATTTTCTAGTGTAAGTAAGTTTACTGGCGACAGTATTTCTGTTTACCATGACCTCCACCTATTTATTTCCCAACGCAAACCGGCTCTGCCCAGTTGCAAATGATGCTTAATGCGGATTCTGGATTATAACGTTGAGGTTACCAGAGGTAAAGTAAATCAGTTTATGCCTCTTAAAAGAAAAGGCCTGAACCCACGCATTGCACTTGTGATAGTTCGCTCCACCACACCATTGTGGCCACATTTCCCAGCCCCAGGAGTGTGCTGTAACGGATGATGTGAATAGCTTACAAAATTAGTCACGGTGGAAAAACTGCGAGTCTACTAAATGGTTAAGTAGAAGCAAGGTTCTGACGCGGAGATTATGCTATTCTCACGTCAGTAGGATGTAAAGACTCTTCTAGGCATCATAGCCTCGATGTGAAGCCATTTTGAAATTTTCACTAATTCAGGAAATTTCTTAGTTCAAGAAAATCCACTGTGAAGTGTGAATTTACTGGATAATTCCATTTTTACCTTCATTATTACTATCATTTTCTTCATACCGCTACTGGAACACATGTGCTTGAAGATCATTTAAGGCCTTTTGGTCACTATAGAAGTAGTTGCCCAAGAACAGGTTCTTTCCCTGTCTTTTCATGCTAATATCAAACATCAGCAATCACTCATAGATTACATTAAAATTAAAGTAATTAATGAAGATGTTACTTGATAACAAAAACGCGCTGCCTTTCTTCATTTACTTACGCCTAGAAATGGCTGTCGAATACTGCCATACCAAAAGCCAAGGGATGTTACTGCCTTCCGAGATACATCGCTGTCAGTTATTTCATATGATTTGGTCGATGTGACCTGTTTCAAGTTTGGACCGAGCGAGGTGGCGCAGTGGTTAGCACACTGGACTCGCATTCGGGAGGACGACGGTTCAATCCCGTCTCTGGCCATCCTGATTTAGGTTTTCCGTGATTTCCCTAAATCGCTTCAGGCAAATGCCGGGATGGTTCCTTTGGAAGGGCACGGCCGATTTCCTTCCCCATCCTTCCGTCACCCGAGCTTGCGCTCCGTCTCTAATGACCTAGTTGTCGACGGAACGTTAAACACTAATCTCCTCCTCCTCCTCCTCCTCCTCCCTGTTTCAAGTTGTGTATGACAGATAATGTTTTAGAATATCAATTGTTCTCCTTTGCAATAAACAGAAAGATTTTCATTCTAAGCTATCCAAGTTCATAATTTTCGCAATATTAGTTCAAATTTAATGTTCGCTTCTAAAATGTAGGAAAGTATTTCACAGTTGCAAAACCCGCATCCGACTCATTGTCCTTACACTTAGTCGCTGACCATAAATTCAAGCTCAGAGTGATACCAGTTTAAGCAACCTAATGTAGCGAAGACAGTTTGCCAGTGCTCTTTCTCACCGGAAACTATGCAATTCACTCATTGGGCTCCATAACTACACTGTAACAGTAATTTCTGTGTGTATGCAATGCATACGGATTGTAGAATTTAGTGGTGCTCCCTCTTCCACTTCTGTATACAATCTGCCTGACCTAAACGGGCCCTTTATCACTACAGTTCCTGGGTGATGCAACATCATACTGACAACAGTCATGTGCTTATACTGACAACCTCACTGTTCGTTTTATCTTATTTCGGAATCATTTAAATAAAACAACATGACCTTCCAGTTGGAGGATTTAGTCCCCCTTTTCCTTCTGTGAAATTTGTCAGTGAGCTTTTTGCCTTCCAACCAGCGAAAAGCGGCAGAGTACAGCCGGTAAACGATTCACAAACCATGATTTAGTTCTGTAAAGACGATTTCTTTAAACATTGGCGTAGCTGAAGGAATTTCGTTTCTTCTTAAATCTTCTTATGCAGCAACGCTCACAAATATCTCAAATAGGAAAAGCTATTTATCCCGGTACCAAGGTTGTAGAACAAATTTCCCACAGTTTGTGTCAGGTTGATCTTTTCGTCTGATAGCACTGCGTAAGGATTTTGTCTAAGAGGTATCATAAGTAGTGTTCCTATGGCTGTGGAAATCATTGTTTGAAAACGAGTTTAACACAAATGGGTACAATACTGCTAAATATTCAAACGATTATCAATCTAAGTCTGAGTTCATTCACAAACTGAGGAGTATTTACAATATTGAGGCTAGACTGTGCATCCATGTCTTCGTTGAGTGGGCATCGGAAGGCGTTTACACACACGTTCGCGAGAGTAATCCCGTAAGTGTGATCTCCTGAGGGACATGAATGTGCCAACGCGGGCACAGACGAGAGATGTTCAATTTTAATGCCAACCAGAAACCAGAGGAGGAGCTGCATTGTGGCAAAGTTATACAGAGCAAGACTATGGTTACGAAGGTCTCAGGTTCGATCCCTCGCCAGGCACACAATTTTTGTGTGCCCTTTGACACTTATTTCCCCTCGGGCAGTGTTTGTTGTTGTGAAAAATGCCGAGTTGCACTGTGGTCCGAAAGCCACGTTAACCTGTAGGCTCCCCTGTTAACTGGGTAGGTAAGTCAACTCATAGGTCGGAGGATAGCAACGGCATACCACCTCCAACAAGACCGTGCCTATTAAAACACTGTGGTGTTCAAACCACTCTTCCGACTGATGACTGTTTTACTTTCTGTGGGTTCCAGAGTTAATGATCTTCGGGTTATTAATATTTTTATGTTTTCAAGCTGTAGCTTTGATACCAGTAAACGTAAGTAACCGGCCGAGCACTGTCAGCGTTCGAGTTGTCATGGTGGTAGACTTCGATGCTGTCGACCCCAGTTACAATCTCGGTCATGGCTATGTTTCAGTCGAATACCTCTATGTGCCGTTCTGCGTATTTCAAGATATACTTTTATACGCTTGGTACGCATCAAAACTGATATCTGATAGAGCTGTATTTAGCAACATGAATCAGATATGTTTTCCGTGCAATGTATCGGACAACACGTCAGTGCAGCGAGATTTCGTTTGTGTGTTGCGCATGGTGCAAGAAATATTTGTGTTTTGTTTGCTTCTGTGATAGGTTTCACCCCAATGAATACGAGCAACCTCACGAATAGACTGTCAATAACTGGAATTACGCAATAACACACTTAAAAGTTGTATTTTTGCATTAAGTATCCCGATGAAAATTACTGTAAACAGGCTATATGCCTACTTGCTAATTATTCGCGCTTATCGATGCTTTCCTCAAAAAAAAAAAAAAAAAAAAAAAAAAAAAAAAGGAGAGAGAGAGAAAACAGAAATGTATTTCAAATATCAGCTCAGTGACACCAAGTTCGTCTCGTGATGTAAAGCAAGGATAGTTGATAGGTAATATCTCGTTGTACTAGCGATGTGTATGGCTACAGGGTTCTTCCTTTTCTCTCTGCAAACAACCAGAACAGAATTCAGTAACAAAGTGGTAAGAACAGGTATGCAGTACGCCAATTAAACACTCAGCCTTTCTTGGTTATTTTGTTAATCGTTAAAAATTGTCTGTAATGCAGTAAACATCCTTGATTACTGATTTGTTACTACTACCTTTGTTATTGTTATTCGTCACCTCACAGCAACTTTCCTATCACTCATTGCTGCCGATGCACGAAACGAATGGATCAGGATGAATGGAATGTGGGATGTTTCGTCTCGGAGAATATACACATTTATCTCTGCGTCTTGTGTTCAGGGTAATATGAAAATCTCAGTAAGAGAAGACGACAACAGAATGCCGGTGATGCAGGCAATAACACCCAACTATTTCTGTCGACTTAACACCATGACGACAGACATATTGGCTTCTCACTGCATTTTGATTGTAATTCGTTAGCCTTCTTGCGACCTCGTTTTGATACCTCGTGGGAGCAGGGATAATATTTTGCTTTTTGAACACCGAACAGTAACAAACAAAGATAGTAGATGGAAGGATACAAAGGAACAATCAGACTCATGGGTGTGGATCCAGTTCATCCTTACAAGACTAAACAAGAGGGAAACATTACCAAAGCAAATAATACGCTGGTTAATATACATTATTTGTATAGATCTGAAGATGAAAAAGCGCAGATGTGCACAGTGCCATCTGCACATTAGTTTTTTGTCTTAATGGGCGTAATTTTTAGTTTCTTCTCTTCTGAATTTTCAAATGAATTAATTATTATGTGGCACAGAATAATTAGTTAACTGTGTTTCTTACAGCTTCCATTCGCACCAATATATTTCTACATTCTCGTGCAATTCATGAAATTCTACTTGTATGATTACAAGACTGCACATAGATGCAATCGATTTCGAGGTGCAAAGTGTTTATCTTACTTTTCGTGACAGGTGGGAAAAGTTGATTTCCAAAGACTTTTCATTCTACTGAAATAATCTTTTGTCGCAAAGTAACAAGGTAAGTGTTTTATTCGTATATATTTTGTGGGGAACTGTAATCATGAAGGAAGATTACACACCTGAATATTTGACACAAGTGGTAGGAGGAAACGCTGCATATTAACCAAATACCGCGCCTCCTCTCCGTATCCTCCTATGACACGAACAAAGGATTCTCCTCCCATAACGCTACAGAGCTGTTCCTAGCACAGCTGAGAATTGGCAACATCGTCACAAACATTTGGCAACACTGTGACAGTGCAATCACTTCCGCGTATTGTACTGAATTGACTTGCTAAATTTACTTGATATTCTCTTTTCATTTGAATGACTCATGCTATACAATCCTCTTGTAATCTAAGACACTGAGACAGAAAATTCAATTTTTTGGCTACAGAAATGCTGTTCTTCACATAAGTGACAACTTTTATTATCTTTCACGATGCATTATGAGGCTGAGCAACCAACACCATGATGAGAGTGGCGTGCTGGCAGCAGTGTGTCCATAGCCCCGTGGTACTACCCGTGTCTCGTGTCGCAACGGTTCCAGGAGTCGTCAGTTCTAATGGTGGTAGGGGCCAGCGTGTGTGAGCTTTTTTTCGGATTTATTTTATGGAGTTACGAATTTCCAGAAAAAATTCTATAACAAAATCGGGAGAAAACCTTTACACACAAAATCCTCTTGGTAACTCGACACAGTAAGTTGTGTTAATGGTCATAGATCTCCGCTTTCTGACTGCTATGCTGCTTCACAATACAAGCGTCTCTGAAGAAATTCGAGTCGACCGTCAACGATGCGAAATTCAATATTGTTCTTCACTTAAGACTCACATGCCAGGGTGATAAGTATGAAGGAAATGAACCTCTTGGTTACTACAGGTCTCTATGCTACATTTCCACAGTAGCAATTAGGACCTCTCTGCTGACATTTGCTAACAGCGGCTCTAGCAACTTACTTTTTCTCTGGGTAGCTTCAAATATGGGCAATTTTGTCGCTTTAAATCCAACTGAATATTTTAAATATCACTTTTGAACAGTGTTCAATTCTCCATTAATTAATGTATGGACCTCAAAACAAGCAATTTGCCTTAGTAGCTATAGAGCAGATTCTGACAGGTATTGACACAATGTTTCACATCAATTTGCCATATGGAATCAAAGAAAGAAACCAAACACATTCCATTGCATTTACTCTCTGTGCCTTGACTAACACATATGAGTCCATGACCAAAATAAATTATTTGAAGAATCTCCTGTGAAAGAAAAAAGAACAGAATGTGACCCTTTAATTATAGTGCACTGGATCAGAAACAATGAAATTAATTCCATGCCACATTGATGTATTGCATACCCGTGTAATAAAATACTCATCAAACAAAATTGGTTTTGTGCCTCCACTGCTATCGAGTGTGAAACACAAATCAGCCTTTCTGGGTCACCACTCAACAACATTAAAACCTTCGAGAGTGAGGAGTGGAGCAGACACTGTCGGCAGAAGGCAAGGTAGCACAGTGACTCAGCCCCCACCGGTAGGCAGCAAATGGGTCCCAAAGACCTCAGACCGACGCGGTGTTCACAGGCAGATGGTCGGCCAAGAAATATCTCGCTAAAATATTGTTGAACCAAACTGTTAACACCAATGTGACAGAAAGTGAAATATATTGTAGATTCGCTTGAATTATATTCATAGCTTCAGCACCGAGAGGAAAGGGGCGATAAAAATTTTGTCGACTTGTGCTATTGGTTACCAGACGTTATATTAGCTGCTCTCGCGTTTTACCTAAAGACTACAGTCGTAGACAAGAGTTATGTACTCAGACTGCAGTGAAGACTTCCTCTGGGAAGTGTAGCAGTATACAATGTTGCCAGATAGAGCATATTGCCGAACATAAAATTCAGAGGGGAGCACGACTGTATTTTCCACCTTACGTGAACGACTCGGCGGTCAGTTTTTTTTCTCTAATACAGTTTCTACAACGCATATTGCACGCATAAGAACCAGAACAATTTAAATAAAAATAGTCTATGAGAGCAAAGTTAACTATAGCGTTCGAAGTATTCATTCACTGTATTGTATACGCGTGTGTCAACACCTTTCAACGCCCACTCAAGGAAGACAAGGATACGCAGTCTAGCTTGAATATTATAAATACGCCTCAGTTTGTGGATGAACTCGGACTTAGGTTGATAATCATTTTTGCCCGCCGGGGTGGCTGAGCAGTTGTAGGGACTACAGTCCGGCACAGCACCCGTCGCAGGTTCGAATCCTGCCTTGGGCATGGATGTGTGTGATGTCCTTCGGTTAGTTTCGTTTAAGTAGTTCTAAGCTCTAGGCGACTGATGACTTAGAAGTTAAGTCCCATGGTGCTCAGAGCCATTTGAAACATTTTTTTTTTTTTTTATAATCATTTTGAATATTTAGCACTGCTGTACCCACAGGTGTTAAACTCTTTTTCAACCAATGACTCCCACAGCTACAGAAACACTGCTTGTGATAACTGTTGGGCAAAATGCACCAGTGTTTAAAGAAATCGTCTTAACGGCATTAAATCGTGGTTTGTGAATCGTTTACTGGCTGTACTCTGCCGCATTTCGCTTGTTGGAAGGCAAAAAGCTTACAGACAAATTTCACAGAAGGAAAAGGGGTACTAAATGCCTCCAACTGGAAGGTCATGTTGTTTTATTTAAATGATTCCAAAATAAGATAAAACGAACAGTGAGGTTGTCAGTATAAGCACATGACTGTTGTCAGAATAATGTTGCATCACCCAGGGACTGTAATAATAAAGGACCCGTTTAGGTCAGAAAGATTGTATACAGAAGTGGAAGAGAGAGAACCACTAAATTCTACAATCCGTATGCATTGCATACATACAGAAATTACTGTTACAGTGTAGTTATGGAGCCCAATGAGTGAACTGCATAGTTTCCGGTGAAAAAGAGCACTTCGCTACATTAGGTTGCTTAAACTGGTGTCACTCTGAGCTTGCATTTATGATCAGCGACTAAGTATAAGGACAACGAGTTGGATGCGGGTTTTGCAACTGTGAAGTACTTTCCTACATTATAGAAGCGAATATTAAATTTGAACTAATATTGCGAAGTTATGAACTTGGATAGATTAGAATGAAAATTTTTCTGTTTATTGCAAAGGAGAACAATTGATTTTCTAAAACATTCTCTGTCATACCAAACTTGATACAGCTCACGTCGACCAAATCATATGGAATAACTGGCAGCGACGTATCTTGGAAGGCAGTAACATCCCTTGGCTTTTGGTATGGCAGTATTCGACAGCCATTTCTAGGCATAAGTAAATGAAGAAAGGCAGCGCGTTTTTGTTATCAAGTAACGTCTCATTAATTACTTTAATTTTAATGTAATCTGTGAGTGATTGCTGATGTTTGATATTAGCATGAAAAGGATTGCGTAGACAGGGAAAGAACCTGTTCTTGGGCAACTACTTCTATAATGACCAAAAGGCCTTAAACGATCTTCAAGCACATGTGTTCCAGTAGCGGTATGAAGAAAATGATAGTAATAGTGACGGTAATAATCGAATTATCCGGTAAATTCACACTTCACAGTGGATTTTCTTGAACTAAGAAATTTCCTGAATTAGTGAAAATTTCAAAATGGCTTCACATCGAGGCTATGATGCCTAGAAGAGTCTTTACATCCTACTGACGTGAGAATAGCATTATCTCCGTGTCAGAAGCTTGCTTCTACTTAACCGTTTAATAGACGCGCAGTTTTTCCACCGTGACTAATTTTGTAAGCTATTCACATCATCCGTTACAGCACACTCCTGGGGCTGGGAAATGTGGCCACAATGGTGTGGTGGAGCGAACTATCACAAGTGCAATGCGTGGGTTCAGGCCTTTTCTTTTAAGAGGCATAAACTGATTTACTTTACCTCTGGTAACCTCAACGTTATAATCCAGAATCCGCATTAAGCATCATTTGCAACTGGGCAGAGCCGGTTTGCGTTCGGAAATAACATAGGTGGAGGTCATGGTAAACAGAAATACTGTCGCCAGTAAACTTACTTACATTAGAAAATTTTATTTTATTTGATGAACCGATAACCATTTAAAGGAACGGGGGTCTTGGTGCTGGACTGTGATTCGAATTTGTATCTCCTCTATCGAGGATCTGAATCTCTGAGAACAGTATAGTTCAACCATTTCGTTCCTTTTTCCAAGACTGCAATCTTCTCTAGGCCTCCTCCAAAGGTAAGTATGTGGGTTCGAATCCTGATCCAGGACAAAAATATTCATAATTTAATTTCAAGCCCTATCACGTGCACACCGGCCTGCTAGTGAAAATTAACGTGCGTTTCTAATGTCTGTTCATGTGTTGCCAACAATTTCTGGTCAAACACGCACACATCTTACTGTTGGTGAGTAAGCAATTCATACTTAAGCTATATTCGTGGACGAAATAAAAGAACGGTAGGAGTGCGGTTCGATTGTCGCTCAGGCACCAAAATTTGTATCCTTATTTTAGATTCAAACACCTGGCAGCTGGTGAGAGAAACCGATACGTAATATTTGACTTTACTTAGTTAACATTCCGATTATGTGTTGGGTTCGTATCTCCGTCACAGAACTTCACATCATGCGCTTCATCTTTAAATGCATATACACTTTGTTACTCCTGAATGGAGGTATATCAGACAACTTTCGTGGTTGGGTAAGAGGGATGACAGGGTCTTGATAGGAGCCCCGGTTTATTACAAAAACTGTCGTCTTTTATTTTCAAGTTTAGATTTGGTTACTGATATTGCTGAAAATATCGGGAATTCATGACTCTTCACAACTAGTCAGCAATATAATATGATTAGATTCGATTAATATTTGTTCCATACATCATGAATACGACATTTCGTAATGATGTGGAACGTGTCATTTTAATGAAAGATTTCTTAACATGACAGTATTCAGTTCCTTTACAACAATTTTTTACCCTCTCACTCATTCTTTTATATATATGTCGCACACACACACACACACACACACACACACACACACACATTCTTTTTTATATTTGTTTGGGGCACGAAAACGTCTGTGAGTGAGTTTCTTAGTTTTCAGTACAGTTATGAAAGAAATATAAAAACATTTATGAGAGTCACTGATTTATGATGCTCAGTTTGCAGTCAGTTCTGAGTATTAAAGGTACTACGCTCCAGTAGCTAAATCTAGTTACAGAAATGCGAATCAGACGCATTTCGTATTCCAGGCCGTAACAGCCGCGTCTTTCAGACACCAGCTATGGTCACTTCCCACTACCACGTTTGGTTGAACCACAATAAAGTCATGAGTGGCGACATATAGAAACTCTTATCACCAGTAACCTTTCTTATGCTAGTTATTGATTTCTAGTGACGAAACAAACGCTGTGTAGGGGCACAGGACACTTATTCCATCTTTTATTTGAGCTTTTGTATTAAAAAAATTGGTTCTTAACTGGGAATGGAACTCAGACCGCCCTTAACGCGGAATATGATCCCTTCGTGACAATACAGCTCGACTACAATTTGTTGTTTGTTCAAAACTGCAGATTCCTCAGCATCTCCACATATTACGCGTGCATGGGGTTCGATTCCCAGTCAGAACTGAACTCTTCCCCATATTATTTCCCGTTCAAAAATGCTCACATGTCGTTGCTGGTGTAACAAACCCATATTTAACGTTCGTTTGTTCTAGAATATAACAGCGATAGGTGCCGGGTTGGAGTCCTGCGAAGGAAAAAAGTAATACTTCGTCTCGTCCATTCAGTTAAAACATCTAGCTACTGCCGAGAAAATCCGATATATCACAGTTGATTGTGCCTCGATAACAATCCGATTAGGTTCTGGGTTCGGATCACTGTTCAACACAAAGCTTTACCTCGCGGCATTTCAAGTAGGTTGCTTGTGAGGAATCAATATTTAACATCTCTCGTAGTTTGTTAACAGGAACAGTAGATACTGAGTAGGAATTTGCATCCGTTAAATGTGTTTACGTTATGTAATTTAAAGTTGATATTTGGTAACTGATACTGTCTAAAATCGAGGTATATCACTCTCCGTATGCCTAGTCAGAAATAATTGTTAGTTTCCGTCAGTCACGAAATCTTAGTCTGCGTGGCCTGGGTTTGAATCCATATGCAGAACGAGACTGTTCGTCGTGTCATTTGAAGTTCATACATATTCTCAACTCGCTGCTAGTAAATAACGTAAATTTTTAATGTCATTTTGTGTTAAATAACAAGTATGGTATGTTACTTTGAAGAGGAAATCATGAATACGACGAACTTACTACGTGTATTATCCATCTGACCTAATAACGAGAGTGCATTTCAGGTATGTCATTTATTGCAATAAATGTGCGCTTACAAGCCTTAAGGACAGTCTTATCTGTTATAAGATGTTCCCTGATATTTGTAGTATCGTGGTATTACTTTACATCTTGAGTTATTGCGATACAGAGCAGAGTTTTCTAGTGGTGACTTGTTGGAACCATTTTCAATAGTCAAACGACTGTACCAAGGAGCGATTAGGGGGCCTGCTAGACAGCTGCATTATGTGGGTTACATGCGAATCAGGCGAAATGCAATTCAGGTCGTTCGGATACTTTTGAGTATGACTGTACATGACTGCTGGCAGTGGTTATCATCGAGAGTGTACAGTCGCAAGAAGACCAGGCTCGCGACAAGCAAGTGTCCCTTAGGAGAGGTAAGACCATCGTCTTCAGCGTATGGGGGTAGCGCATTGTACTGTATCTGCAGCAGCAGTTTGAGCAACAGTTGGCACAACTATGACACATTGAACTATTACAAACCGATTACGTGAATGAGAGCTCCGAGCCAGACTCCTTGTAGCATGCATCCCACTGAACTCAAACCGTCGCCACTTGCGATTTTAATTGTGTCAAGTGAGGGCTTGTAGGAGGGCAGGTGAATATCTGTTGTGTTTTCAGATGAATGCTGGTTCCATCATGGTGCCAGTGATGGCCGTGTGTTCGGTAGACTGATGCCAGTTGAGGACCTGCACCCAACTTGTCAGCGTGCTAGATGGTAGCAAAGCGTGGTTATTGTCCTCTATTACCAGTGGGAGGCTAGTTAGTATATTGCTTCGCTATTTACATTTGCTGTATAGCGATCTCGGATAAGTATTTACTGATTTTGAATTTTGTTTTGTATTGTATTCCACTTGACTTGCGTCGTGATGGGGCAGCGGGACTGTCCCGGTCTCGTCCTTTTAAAGGAGGAACAATTGGTTTATGAGTTGAGTGTTTGGCAGCAGCACGCGCAAAGGGGTGAGGGGGGGAGGGCTGGCCGGATTGGTCGCTGGATTGCGTGGAGCCTCGAACTAGTCCTGTCGTCATTTCGGGGGAACTTGTTGGATGATGCTTTACATTTGATTGGTAGTGCCGTTGAGGAGTTGACCCAGAATATTGCATTTCTCCACGGTACACGTGTCACCTCGAAACCGAGGGGGAGATTACATTGATACTCGCGCATTCAATGATACTCGCGCATTCGCAGTTTGGAATTTTTGTCGTTAAATAAAGAACAGCAGGACTTGGTTAGCCAACTGGTCCAGAATTTAAGCGGCTTGCAGGTTAAGGCCAGTGTGCTGGGGCGTGATGATGATGAAGAAAGTTTGAGTTCCTTAGCCCATAACTGTCAAGGTTTGCAGGGCCAAGGGTTTAAGGGGGAAGTGTCGGAAATGTTTGTCAAATTGCCTAATTCCATTATGTACCTTCTGCAGGGAATTTCCCAGTTAATGATTGTCGATTTAGATCAAGTTCAGAAGGCGTTGTGGTTACCCGTTAATCTTGAGGTGCACGCTGATGCCTTACAGGTTCCCCAGATAATTATTTTACCTCTTTTGTATCCGTTATCTAACGGTGTTCTTATTGAAATTTTTTTCGGAAATTTTACGAGGGCAAACTACATTGGGTGAGTTGAGAGATGCCGTTACCAGACGTAAACTTTCACCTAGGGTTCGGCGGCACTTGGAGGCCCAATATTTTTGGAAGGTCGAGGGGTTCAATGAGAGCTTGACCCGGTATGTTGAGAGGGTTTGAATGGCCGTTCGACCGCTTAATATGTCTGTAAGTGAATGCGATGCTGTTCTAGTTATGGTGCAGGGTATGAGACCCGAGGATCGGTCGCGGATCCAGTTTGTTCGGGATCCGCTTTCGTACACCGATTTGGCGAGTCTAATTGATTCTACTGAATCGTTTAGTTTGCTGATGAGCGTCGTCAGTAAACATCCGACGCACCAGGTCAAATGTCGCTTTTCAAATAACTTAAGGGACCGCTTCTCTCGCCAGAGATACAGCATGGATGTTTTAGGTGTGGGGCTGGGGATCATTTAGTTCGCGATTGGCAACTGCAGTGAACGGCTCTTGCTAGCAAGTGACGCCAGAATAGAAGAGCGGGTGGGGTTTTCAATTTCGTCCTCCTAAAGGATGCGCCCATATTAAATTAGTGTCAGGGGCTTGGCTTCCACGCATCTGCTCCCTGATTAATCATGAACCTGTTTGCGCCCTGCTAGATTCGGGTAGTGCAGTTTCTATATTCGATTATGCGTGGTACTTGGAGTTTCGTGCCTTATGCAAATTCCCTTCTTTGTCTTCCCCCATGCAGGGATGTGCGGTAAATGGCCAGAGGTTGTTCTGATAGGGGAGACAAGGAGAAACATTGCGATAAGCGGCTTTTCCTGGCCGGTTCATCTGTTGGTCGTTAAGAATTTGTCCGTCAGTCTGCTGTTGGGATGAGATTTCATTCGCAAGGTTGGGTTGATTCTTAATTTTGCTGGTGGTACCTTTAGTTTCAGCTTTGGTCCGAGAGAGAAATTTGCCTTTTGTTTTTTTCATGGGTCTTTTCGGTTAAAAACCGTTAATAACGTGATTTCCCAGTTCGATGGGCCGGCTGGAGTGGCCGTGCGGTTCTAGGTGCTACAGTCTGGAGCCGAGCGACCGCTATGGTCGCAGGCTCGAATCCTGCCTCGGACATGGATGTGTGTGATGTCTTTAGGTTAGTTAGGTTTAATTAGTTCTAAGTTCTAGGCGACTGATGACCTCAGAAGTTAAGTCGCATAGTGCTCAGAGCCATCTGAACCATTTGAACCAGTTCGATGTTGGTCATCTGTCACGACTTGCGGGATCCCGTTTACTTCAGTTATTACAACTTTACCCTCAGGTTCTTACTAATCGGTTGGGGGTCACCGATCGTATTCATTACAAAATCCGTCTCGTTGATGAGATTCCCGTACGTCAGGCTCCTTACTGTCTGTCGCCCCCAAGGATCCGGGTGTTACACCGAAAGATCGACGATATGTTAACCAGCGGCGTCTTCAGGCCATCTACATCTCCTTGTGGGTCACCGATATTTTTGGTGTCTAAGGAACATGGTATGGACTATCGTCCGGTCGTCCATTATCGTCAGCTCAATCAGAAGGTTATATTAGAGTCGGTCCCCATTCCTGATCTTAATAACTGCTTTACGTGGTTTGTTGGAACACGTTGGTTTTCTGTGTTCGATTTAAATCAGGCTTATTATCAAATACCGCTTACTGAGGATTCTAAGCCCACTGCCGCGCCGGCCGTTGTGGCCGAGGGGTTCTAGGAGCTTCAGCCCGGAACCGCGTGACTGCTATGGTCGCAGGTTCGAATCCTGCCTCGGGTATTGGATGTGTGTGATGTCCTGAGGTTAGTTAGGTTTACGTAGTTCAATTATAGGGGACTTATGACCTCAGATGTCAAGTCCCATAGTGCTTAGAGCCATTTTTGAACCCACTACTGTTTTTGTAACCGATTGGAATGTATTTGAATGCAATCGTGTTCCTTTTGGGCTTGCTACCAGGGCATCGGTTCTTTCACGCCCATTGGATCATGTTTTGGGTGATCTTAAGTTTAACTGTGTCTAAAATTATTTACATGATGTTGTGGTCTATGGTGCCAATTTTGATGAACATCTTCAGCATTTGGGGTCGGTTTTGGATCGTTTGGGAGAGGCTGGGTTAATTTTTAAACCTGGCAAAATTAAGATGTGTCACGGCGAAATTTCCTTTTTTGGGACCAGTGGTGATCAAGAACGTATTGTCAGTTTAAAGCGGTTCTGTTCTCCTCGTAATAAGAAGGAGATTGCCAGATTTTCGTACGTTTGTTCCCAATTTCACTCAGTTAGCCGCTCCTCTGAATAGTTTTCGTAGTAAGAACAGCGAGTTTCAGTGGGGAGAGAGCCAGCAAGCGGCTTCTGAGGAACTTAAAACTACCGTCACTAATCCTCCCGTTTTAGTAGTACCTGACTTCAGTAACACCTGTATTCTTCAAACGGACGCCATGTGAGGCAGTCTTGTGGCTGTTCTTATGCAAGAAGTCGATGGCGATAGACGTCCTGTCGCTTATGCTTCAAGATGTTTGTCAGGTGCTGAATTCAATTATTCTGTTTATGAATTAGGGCCATTGGCCACGCTCTTCCCCTTAAGAAGTTTAGGTTTTACCGTGAGCATCGCAGATTTTCATTGGAAACTGATGCAGTAAGTTGGATGTTGACTCGTCCTCGAAAAACTGGGAGAATTGCTCGTTGGGCGGTTCCAGTTTATGACTTTCGGTTTAAGGTCAGATACATTCGTGGTGCTATATAACCTTTGTAATGGCGACTTCTTCCAGCGAATGTATCCGGATGACCAAATGTAGCGGGAAGACACCAAGTGTAGTGGATGGGTCCCAGGAGGTGCCGTATTAAAACTCGGCGAGAACTTTCCAAATGATTTATTGTTTTTTTAGCTACAGTGCCCTCGTTCCTTTTGGTTTGCGTCTCAGGGACCTGCAATGTTGAGGAAGTGCCCCAGATGCCAGTGTAATGCAATGCTGTGTCGAACTGCCCTTGTAAGCCAGCTGCAAAGTTCCGATTACGCCCCAGGATGGCTGCGACTGCAGCTGACTCAGTGGCCACCATCCTCGATCTCTCCACGCTGCTCCGCCGGGAGCCGCAGGCTGTTCCTGTTACTGCTTCTTCCTCGCTGGCGCAGCTGAGATCGCGGCGACGAACAAGCTCCCGTTATCTGGTGTCCGAATCTGCAGCCCTCGCTCAGGATGTCTCCAGCATGTCTCGGGAGCTGAGACGACTGCCCGCGATAGTGAGCCGAAAAGTGACCCACTGCTGGCTGGCTGCAGACCACGCATCAGCCTCAGAGGATAGAACCAATGACCCACTGTAGACTGGGACACTGGCGCCCCATCTGTTGCTGCACGTAGCCCAGCGGTGTGATTCGCCCCGCCATCCATGAGAGCTGCCACACTTGAATGAATCTCATACAAAATGGCACCTGTTTATACTCGGCTGTACACCACTGTTTTGCTAATGTGCTGCTCCAAGTCACATACACACAACACCTGGGTTGCACCAGTGGGCCCCTTCTGCCTGTAACTTGCGACATGCCAACCACTGTTTTTACCCACTTCAGTGGTTATACAGCCCTGTGTCATCCATTCTGCTTCGAAGCCGCTGGTAAGCGCAACTTACTGTCACCAGGCCTGTGCCTGGCTGTAACTTGTGCGCTCAGGAATGTTGCACCAAATCTAACTTTACTATCTTAAACTGTGGTGCCGCTACACCTTGTTGCCGATGCCTTAAGTCGTATGTTCGCTAAGGAAGAACAAGATTCCCAAGGCATGGATCACATAATTGTAGCAGGGGTACTTGGTGAGATTCCTGAATTGTTTGTGGACATTGGTGGCAAACAGCAAGAGGACCCGAGGTAGGGTGCCATTCAGGAAGATCTGCTTTCAGGCAGACACATTCCGAGTTACGCTATAATTAGAGGTGTACTATGTAAGCAAGCTGGCACAGATAGACAGCCTAAAATCTGTCTGCCCCAACAGTTCCAACAGTTGATTAGCCCTCGTTTTCGTTATTTTCAGAACTCCTTTTTTGGAGGTCATTTGGGTGTTGCCAGAACCCTAGCTATGATTAGACAACAATTGACTTGGCCATCCATGAGACATGATGTGAAGAGGATTGTCAATAGTTGCTGTTTATGTAAGATGGATTAACCTAGTGGCAGCATGTGCATGAGATTTTTACAGTCTGAGGGGGAGCAAAATCCCATAGATAAGTTATTCACTGACTGAAAATGTATGTTGGTGGTCGTTGACTGATTTATTCGGTTTGTTTGGCTTGTTTCTAGGCGCAGGGTCACTGCTAGTCTGACAATACAACATCTTACCAGGATTTTCCGTGTCTTTGGACCTCCCCAAAACCTTAGTGATAATGCGCCAGCATTCACATCTCGTCAGTTTAAGCAATTCTGTTTCAGTAATGGTTTCCGTCATGTTACCACCACTCCATATCATCAACAACCATCCTTTGCAGTGCGCGTTAACCGCAATTTGAAGGCCGCTTTAATAATTTATCATACGTATTCGCCATCCAAGTGGGACCAATCTCTCACCTGGTTGAGTTTCGCCTTTAATTCCGCTCGTCATGAGGCATCTGGAGTTAAGCTGGTGTCCTCAGTGCTGGCTTATCAGTTGAATTGTCCCCTGAATAATTTATGGGACATCAACGATTTGTTACCAGAATTAATAGATGCTCAGTTTATGAAAAGCAACTGAGATAGAGCTAGGGCCAGTATTCGGTGAGCTCACCAATGAGAGGCGCTTCGCTATAATCAGGGCAGGCGCCCATTCCAGTGGAATGGTGGCGACCATGTTTTTCTCCAGAAATCCCGGGAAGCAATGTGGTGGTGAGGGTAGTGGTAAATTGGCTCAACATTCTCTTGGATCTTATCTCATACAGAAAGTGTTGGGACCAGTTAATTTATTAGTTAAACATCCAGACACTGGCAGGATTACGAAGTTTCACGTTAGTCAGACTAAGCTTCATGATGATTAGCAATCTTTCTTCCTGCGAGTTTTGCTTTGGAGGGGGAGGCTGAACTGTGTGTCCTCACAGTTCGTTTCCTCTTCCTCTTAACGTCGCTTGCAGCGTTGATTTCAGTTCCCCCACACGCCATCCGTTGTTTACTAGCGATTCCAAGGGGGCTCTATGTGCTCTGTGCAGAGCGTTTCCTCGCTGCACACGCAGCAGGGGGTGACTGGAAGGCCGGGAGTGGGGAGTGGTCGCATGCAGTGCGACTGTTGTCGACGCTCCATGGTAGTGTGGACGTGGCCTTCGTAAGGTTACTGGCTTCGGGACGTAGTAGTGGTGTCTGATTCAAGACGTTATGTAAATTCTGACAGTTCTGTTTCCTCCATGTTGCTGGTTTGGAAGCAAGACTGTGTCTCAGTACCGGTAGCTATTCGTTGGAGTGTACATCAATCAAAGTAAGATCTACCATACACCTTTGTTTGGCGCTGGTTGATATTCACATTCCACTGAAACGGTGATTCAGTAACCCGACTGAACCGTGATTTATTTTCAAAGAATATTGTTCAGAATTTATTTTATTTACTAACGATTTGTCAAGAACATTAACATATTTAATCACACTATGTAAGCACGGGAGTAGTTGCCAGGGAGTAACTGATGAAATCATAACCAAATTCCTTTTAACAAATCAGAATTTTATTCACTTTAATAGTGCCTAAAAGCATTTTTTTTAAAAGAAACATATTTGAAATTATAATCAGAAAGCACCCTCTAAATATCAAAGTTACAATTTATTCAGAGGCAGAAAGAAACAAGTTTTGACTGTATGAGCTCTCGGGCAGAGAACCTTGCCACTCCCTTTTGGTATGGCCGTAGTTATGACCACTCACAACAGCCTCTGGAAGACTACACTGGTGCAAATCTGCAACACACCAGCTAATTTTAAACTAAGAGTTGTAACAATTTACACAAGCACACAAACTATGCACCCCCCATAGGAGGGATAGAAATGGTACAAAACACTAACAATTAAAATATTAACCTTGCCACCGAAGGTGCAACTTGATTTTAACTTCTAAGAAAGGCTTACGGTGCAAGGGTGGCCACTGTATATGTTAAAATGATCATTTAAATAAAAGCCCATGAAATGCAATCTTATATAAAATTCTACAAGGTTGGCCAAACAATAGTTAAGATGCTCTACAGTACACAGATACCGCCTCTCAAGATCATAGGCAATAATACCAAAGTTTCCAAAGACCAAAACGGATTTCAGGTATTAGGACATTACACTCCAAGCAATAAATTCGTTAAAAAATGGTTCAAATGGCTCTGAGCGCTATGGGCTAAACTTCTAAGTTCATCAGTCCCCTAGACGTAGAACTACTTAAACCTAACGAACCTAAGGACATCACACACATCCATGCCCGAGGCAGGATTCGAATCTGCGACCGTAGCGGTCGCGCGGTTCCAGACGGTAGCCCCTTTAACTGCTTGGCTACCCCGGCCGGCAAATTCGTTAACACACCAAATCCGACAAACATGACAGAGGCAGCTACTAACGTATGGTAGATTGATAGGGAGATTACCAAGCAACCCAAAGTGCAGGTTGCTCTAACCCTCCTCTACTCCACAAGGGAAAAACGGACCACCCAATTTATAAACAACCACCTTCCCGTGGGTGGGCAAACGGAGAAGAATGGTGGGACGACCCCGAAGCAAAACGGCTGGTGACCTCACCAAGAAAACAAGTAGAATTTAACAAGAGTAAATCAAACAAGGTTTCACCAATCACTTAACTTCTAATAAACTGCGATTTCTCGAGAAGACCTGGCGCAGCACCCCCAAATCACTCTCCCAAACCGTCCGCTGCCAGCAACTTCCACGGACGCAGGAAGGCGTGCCGATGCCGTGCCCGTCTCATGGGGTCGCAGCTCGAACCGGCAAGACCAATGTCGTAGGTTGACTCCTGTTGCTCTCGTGTCGACTGCAAAGCCAGTACCCTTCGCTATAGGCCGTGGCACACTGGACTCACATGGTGACCTCACATGCACCGACGCTCAAGACGGACAAGTCATCTTGTGTCTCATCGCGCGACCGACCAACCGATCGATCCAACCGCCAATGACCATTGCCTGAGCAAACTCGGGCAGACTGGTGGCCTAACGCACAGACTCAGATGCATTAACTAAGCCCCGACCAGACGACCACTAGCTGATTTCTCTTACTGACGGAGTGAATAAGCTCTCATCTTGTCGGCTTTAAAGGTTGATCCGAACGACAGACATACTAGCACTCCGAACGACAGACAGACACTAACTGCCTAACAAATGCGGACGAGAGACAGACTAGCAAGCTGGGGACGAAAGACTGACACAGACTGACCGACTGGCGAGCTCATAGCGCCCCTTAAATGCATGTGATCAGGCAATCTTTCCCCTTTCCCACCAGAGGGAGACACGAAAACTGTGATTGCCACAGTGGCGCCATCGCCAGAAACAGAAGGCGACTGCTTCACACTAAGCACTGCGGTGTGCTCTTCAAAACAGCAATTTTTACCATAGCTCACCGACCATATTGCCGAAGTCATTCGTTGTGACTACTGTTGACTGTTCCTATCAGACACTTTAGTATTCTCTTCCGTTTCTTCCACTGAGTGCTGTTGGGTTCATTTCAGTGTTAATATTCAGCCTAATGTATTAGAAATGAATTCTTGTTGTCTTGTGGTTGAGTCCTGGGTTTGTCTAAATCGATAACCAGGATGTCACACATCACTCATGATGCACGTCAAGCAACCAAGATAAATGTGACTTAGATTTGCATTTGTGTAACTTGTTTATCCAGTTTTCTATGAGATTTTAGTTAATTAGCTAAATATTCATTTTATACTTTAAATTATGTAAAACGTGTTCCATCCGTGAAATGGGGTTTTGACATGCGATGTTCTCTTTTCTTGGTTCTGGTTAAGTCCACGTTATGTCATCTTAATCGTCTGTTAAGTGTCTCAAAACTCGCAACCATTATATGGCGTATATCTAATTCATTACTTAGGGTAATTAATATTAATTTTATTCGGTTCATTCCAGTCCTCTCATTTCTTGAGTGACTGCAAGGTCTTATATTTTCTATCCTTATTCTAGAAGTGTGAATGCTTGTAATCTGCAAAGATTTATTGGTGGGTCTTTTACTATATACCATTTCAGTAGCCCGTCTCCTGGTGGCTGTTACGATTTTTATCGTGACCTGTTTGTTCTTCAGCCAATCGCTTCAATCGCTTCAGTTTAGCACCTTGTGGAGGACAATCCCACCCTTTCTTTATCTGCGTTAGCCTTAGGGAGGGGTTTAGTACCTCAAGGTAGCATTAGGCCAGCGCTGGTCCATTGGGATTCTTGCTCTTACGATACTTTTATATAGCTCTACAGAGTAACTTATTGTGGTCGAGTTTATTAAGTTGGTTTTACACAGCCAATGTGATCTCAAAGTGATGGTTTTATGAATAATTTGTAACCCCTTTTATATGCTGAATTGCTTAAGGTGAAACAGAGTTGTGTTAGAAGCCTGTTTATATATATTTATGATATCTTTGAATTTATTCTGCTGTTTCCATGATTTAATGTATATACCTCTTTTAATCGGTGCTAGTTTTATCCTGACTTATTTAGTGTTCAAGTAAGCCCACTGAAATATCACTCTCAGATTAAAGTAACTGATCCGACTTCCTGTAACAGATGAATTTGCTAAGTTCTCCGTGTTCTAGGATTTATCTCGTCAAGAAGTGTTCCAGTGCTATAATGTATACTTGTCAAATCTGAACCAAGTTATTCTACAGTTTAACTGTATATTCCACAATTTTCGTGAAATTTAAAATTTCTAAACTTGCAAGCCTTAATCTGTTTGTGTAAATTGTTGTGGGTACAGCTGTGACACACGTAATCAATTGCAACATGTAATTGTTAATGTTTCAACTGGTTGTGTCGACATCTTACCTTGATCTGCTCGATCACTAGATCTCTCTATAATCGAGCATGTAAGGGACATCACTGGACAACAGGTCAAGCATTATCCATAAAGAGCATTAAATATCTATGTATTGACCGACCAAGAGCAACAGGCATAGAACTCCACCCCTCAAACTCGCATCTATCACCTGTACAACACAATGCATGCATGTTTCCAAGTGTGCATTCAACATTTTGGCACTTAAATCGATTATTAATGTACAAGTATTTCATATTTGTAATGGCGTATCACAAGCTAATGTGGACCGATGATCTTGCAATGTTAACCACTGAAATATGTTACCTAGTCAAGCGCATTACACAAATTTCATTATTCTACATTATTTGCTTTTTGGTGTTGCGATGCTTTTTCCATAATAATACGTTTTGCGGCCTGTGTGTGTGTGTGTGTGTGTGTGTGTGTGTGTATGAGTGTGTGTGTGTGTGTGTGTGTGTGTGTGTGTGTGTGTGTGTGTGTGTGTGTGTGTTTTACTGTGCTACCACACAGGCACCTGAACATCTTAGTGTAAGTAAAGCACCTGGTGACAGCAGTAATTACACACATATACAGAGCATGTAGGTGGATAAGAGTTTTCCATTGCCATTGTATACCATTGCCATTGCCATTGTATACCATTAACATCATTAGTAGAATAAATAAGAGAGTTCCAGAGCAAAGAGCATTTCTGAGTAAAAATTTCAGATTGCAAACCCTGAATCTAATATCCCAGTCCCCCCATAACCACAAACTCTCATTTGCCTGTATCGAAAAAACTATAGTCCTCATTAATACAATGAAAACATTGCCCAATAACGTTGAACTATTTAAGAAGTTAGAAAATCATACCAAAGGAAATTTTAATTTAATTAAGAAAAAAAACACAAAATTTAAAAAATGTATTCAAATTCAATAACATGAATTGTGTGAGCTTTATTTTTTTTCTCAGTAAACAATAAACAAAATGAAACTTTAGAATTTTGTCTAATTTACCATGATCATTTGTAAAGATTTTGTTATAACGATTTGGATGAGTAATTTTATATTTATAATCTATAAGTAATAAAAATTTTCTACCAAGTTTGGTTGCTAAAATTTAAGCTTTTGGAATCACCTATGGATATGTTTTTTAAGCTTTGATAATTTAGTGAAAACTTCTGAACAACCATCTCTATAATTATGAAGATCAGTTAGTAGATTTTCAGTGCTATCGTTAATAGTAATTTTTATTTATATTTTAAAAATTTAAAGAAGAACTTAAAACATTTTCCAAACTTTGTAAAACGTTATAAAATTAAAATTTTCAGTTTTTATTTTACCTAATTTGCTTGAAACGTTTCAGGAGGAAATGAAAACAAGTTGTTAAAAAAACATTTGTAACAGTTAATAAACATTTATATCATTCAATTATTTCTTAAATTCTTTTCAAATTACCTGAATCCATTTCTACTATATATCCTTGCCATAAATGATCTGTGCTGAGAGACATTACATTTTTAGTTTTTAAATTTTTTATCATTGATTCATATAATTCATTAATAATTTCTTCAAAAGTATTTGGAGGTGATACCTCGGAGACAACCACTTCACTTAAAAAATTTTGAGTAAGAACTTACTCTTTTTTGTTTTACATACTGTACAAAGACATTCGATTCTTTACCTTCCATTTTTAATTGTCCCTCTGTGAGGATAACATGTTTCAGTAAATTTTTTACACTTTATCACACAATGTGATTATCCTGAAACGCTGCCTGTATAGCATTATTCACCATTTATATAGATGAAACATTTAATAAGATTTAATTATTGTTCCATTCTCTCATCATTATTTTCATTGGAAAAAATGGATCTTGGACTGATTTGAATATAAAATTTGTAAGGCACCATTATCATGTCGTTTTATCTCTATTTTAAAATCAGTACCTAACAAATCACCATCTATATTGCCCCAAATAAAATAATTCTTTTGATTTTTACATCGTATTCATATATCTATTTCACATTTTGTCACCTCTAACAAAATGAAACTTTAGTTTTTCTTTGTCACACGTTTTCCAAGTACTGTTTTGTAACTACTTCATAACCATTTTCTGACTCATTTACATCAACTAATCTTCTACCTTTAAATTGAATATGTACCTTAGTTCCTTTCAAAAATGCTGCATAATTCCTTATGAAATTGTTTAAGTTAACTCTCTACTTTTTATCTATTTTTGCTTCTAATAATTTTTTATGTTTGCTGAATTTATCTGGCCCTTAGTCATGTGACCTTTAAGCTGCAGCTTGTTTCCAAAAATGTACATTTATTAGATTCAAAAATCATTAAATTCATAACATTCTGAACACAGATTTAACACAGACAAACAAACACAAATAATGACAAATTAATTCATCAAAGTTTTTTATTCTCTTGGTATTTTAGCATAGATTACTTTTCCTGAATAGTTAACAAGTAGTTTAGTTACATTTCCTCCAAATTAATCATAAACAAATTTCAAATTTTTTGATCTATAGTACCACATTCAGTGAGTACAAGGACAGTCAAATGTATCTAAATTTACTATTCCACATTCCAAATTTTTGTTTCATTAGCTAATTCATTAATCATAAAATCACCAGGAAAATATTTACTTTTTAATTCCTTAGCAAGTTTTCTTTTTAAAAATGAGGTATAGGTTTATTATTTTTTTTATTCTTTTTTCGAAACTCTTTCTACATCCACTCCCTTTCTCTTTCATTGGTAAATTATGCCTTTACCGTTCATCTAATTCTTCATCAGCTTCATCAGCTTATTACTGCATTTGCAATTGCTGCAGTACCACCAGCAAGTGAACCAATAGTAACTAATTATGGTAATTCACCAATAGTGATGGGAAAAACCCGCCTTCACATTTTGTTAATCTTAAAACTTCTTCCTTTTTTGTTAGATATGCAATAATTTTTTTCATAACTGGAATCGCTAATGTAATAAGTTAATTTCCATCAGTTTTTAATCTCTCTTTCATTTTTGTGCATCAGTTTAAAAAATTGATGAATATTATGTAACTGTTCATTATTTAATTTAAATTTATTTCATTTTTCTTTACTTTTACCACTTGGTAGCAAAGTATAATCAATAGTAGAGTTATTTATTGATACAGATAAAAAATTGATGAGCTTAAATGTTTTACAATCCCCAACCATTTTCATAAACATCTACACTGATTCCAAATTTTCTTTTGCCCTACATTATTCTTCTAAGTGCAATTGCAGCTACTTTTTCTCCTAATAAAGCATCGCTTGCATGCATTCCCTCTTTTTCAGATAATTAAAGGTTTTTATCTGCTTTGTGTCTCTTTCTAAATCGTTATTATCTCTAAAGGCAATATCATGATTTTTACAAGCTTCATGTAATAGCTTCAATCCTTAGTCTCCTCCAGGTGATCTTTCATCTAATTTGCTCTCTAGACCACAAAATCTGTAGCCAGGAAGGTACATTTCAAATGGAAGTTTGTTAATTAATGTATTTACTAATCCTTTAATGTATTCTTCACTTTTCTAAAATGTGTGAGGAAGATTACTCAAAGATCTAACTAAACATCAAATTTCTATAGGACTATTGGTAGTAAAGCCATCGAAATTACTAGTTAATGTCTCTGTTATTCCAACTTCTTCTTTATGATAATTTTTATTTTGAGGTAATTACTGTTAATTTATCGAGTAAATTTTTTAATGTCCTCTATAGAAAGATATTTGAGAGATTTTTCCATATAGTTCATTACTAGGCCTTTACCCTTTTCTCAGGTGAATTTATTTCTGAAAAGTTTGAGTAATCTATTATTCGTTTCTTATGTTTTGGAAATAATGATCAACAGTTTTTTGTCTAATATTTATATTCGTTACCTCTACTTGAATTTATTTTATTTGGATTAGTCTTGGAATATAACACACCTGAATGGTATAGTGTATCTGTATAATAAGCTAAATCAAATTTTTTATCTACATCATCCACAGTAACCTATTTTTGAATTAAAATAATCATTAGTCCAACTCTTCCTTTCTATAGCTTTCCCTATCTCCATTGAATTCAACTGGTGAAATACCAAGATATTTAGATATACCTTTAGGTCTTAATCCTAAAACTTTATTTCACTATGACTTGTATACTATAAAATTCTATCACAAATATTTATTTTTTGACATCACTACCAATTATTTTTTAACACTGATTTCTTTTTTCTATTTTTAGTCTGTTCTTCACACTTATCCAATATTTCTGATTCTGCTTATGTATGATTACATTGAGGAGTTTTATAAGAATTAATTTCTGGTATGCCTCTAAAATCTTCTGTATAATGATGATGGGGAATTATTTGTTTTTCAACTTCTCTTTTTTCTTCAGTAGCTTTTAACACATTCTCACCTAATCCTTCGATTCCTTGTTTTAATTTTTCAATAGCATCGATAACTGGTTGTGCTTCTTTCTTTACTTTTCTTATTCTGTTCTTGGCTATATTTTTACAAAGCTTAAATTCTTCTTTCATTTGTGCAGCTTTATTTCGTTTATCTTTTTTAACATTTTCTGATGTGTATTTTGCAAATATTTATTATGTATGCAAAAAAAAAAGAGTTAAACATTTTTACCATCTGACATTTATGTTTAACTTGTTTAATATTTTGTTAGCCATTTCGGTTTTATGAAATTCTGTATTGTATTTGTGAACATAATACCATTTGGTTTTCTAGTCATGTCTGTCATAAAAAATCCAAATTTAACATCCCAAAATTTACTAAAGATTTCTTTAAATAATCAAATTTTTTATTACCTTCAACAAACTGGTGATAAATATAATTTAAATTTGTCTCATGTTGTCTGAAAATATTTCAAAAATTAAGTTTTCTCTAGTTAATTGTTTTTATATTTTTGTGTAAGTTTGAGCTAAATAAAAACAATCTATTTCTGTACGTCTTCCTGTAGTAACATGTTCTTTAACTATATCTTGATTTTCAAGAATGACATCATCAAATACTACTACTGAACTATCTAAAGATTGTCTAATAGGATAATTTCATCATTATCTTCAATAAAAGTAGCAGTTTTTTCCTTATGCTTATCTACTATTTTTTCCATCTGTTCATAAATTCTAAGTATTTTGGTTGATCTAAAGTTTTGAAAAATATACAAACGATTAATTTTATTCCAGTTTAAACATACTGCAGGAAGAATTTAATTTTCAAATATTTATATATTTTTCCATAATCACTTGATCCAATTATTTCACATCAAATAGAAATTGTTAAAAGTTTAACCTCTTTATTTTTTGATTTCTTTCCTGGAATTCTAAGTTTTGTTCCAAATCTGTCATTTATTTAAATACATTTTAGTAGTATAAATAGCTCGTCTATTTTAGGTGTTGTTATCATGTGTTCTTTAAAAAAAGACTAACTATAAACAAGAGAATCTTATAAAAATGCCATATTACTTGTTTCTTACACAACTCTTTTAACTCCAAATATTATAATTAAAAATAATAAATTATATTCCAATGGAGAAACGATAAAAATTCCTGTAGGTTAGTATAGTTTCAATTTTGAAAAAGTTAGTCATTCGAAAAATCCAAATATTCACATTAAAGCTCATGAAATTTTAAACAGAATTGCTTTTGAAAGTGACATTAAGTTGTATATGAATATAAAAGAAAATAATATTGCAAATGTGCGAAGATTTAATGATCAAATTATTGGAACCAGTAAAAAGACTGTTGGTAAAGATGTTCCTAAAATTATTTCATTCAAATTAATAAATATTAATTTTAATCTAGCTGATGGAATGTTTGTTAAACATACTGATCAGTTACATAGAGAAACTAATATTATTGCTTTATTTCAACCAAATACTGAAATTGGAAGACCAATAATTTATGAAACTCAATATCCTGTAGATATTCCTATTATTGATACTATTCAAGATTTATAAATTACTGTAACCAATGAATATGACAATCTGATAGAGTTTAATGGTGCTTGTCTAACAATTGTTTTAAAAATGTCTTAATAAATTTTTTCCTTAATAAACCATGAACAAAATAGAGAGATATGAGTTCCACTCAATCTTGTGAATGGGAAAGGTAAAAGTAATTAGATGCACCCAACCAAAATACAGAAATTAAAATAAATATTAGTGATGGATGCCTTCATCTGGATCATGTACTATTATACATGACCCGTAGAATTGTTATAGCTAATCATGATGGATGAGACTCACACTATCTAACATATGGTGGGAAATACAATAAAAAAATTGATCAATAATTATGTGGCAAAACTGTTTCTTTCGTAACCTTAAAGAAACGAAATAATGTTTCATCAAGATTCGAACAGCCTTTAATATCATTAATTGCTATGTCATATTTAACTTCATATCTTAATGATAAAATAAGCTTGGAAGCTAGAACAATGAGACAATATTCTGCAAAATCCGAAAATTCCAGTACCTTTTTATGAATTACAAACAGTAGAAGTAGTAGGATTGAGTGGTAAGAAAAATTTTGAACTTGGTATCACAAATTACTATAACTCTGCAGAATTAGCCATGCCATAATTCGTGTTTGTTACATTTCAGACAAATCATAAAAATAATCAGTTACTTGAGTTTTCATTATTCGACCATGTTAATCCTCAGGAACGAAATTTTCTCTCAGGAGATGTGGAATATTAATCCTCTAAGTAGTTTTCTCAAAGCATACAATGCATTTCTCGTTTTTAAACAAGTTACATTACACAGATAAGATACTGACATAACTCCTCACAATTTCATTTCAAATTATCTGATCTATGTGGATAACATAACTCACACAAAGAATATTACAACTTCACAGAAATCGACCATGAAACGTTGTGCAGCTTTTAATGAAAATATTCCTGCAGATACATTAGCATATGTAACAATGTATGGTAAGAAAAATTTAACTTATGATGCACAGCACAAAATACTTACTGAAAATTTTTAATTATATAAATGAACTAAAACCTGGAAAAAGTTATAGAAGTCCAAACTTCATGTTTGCAATTCCTTCTGAAGTATTTTCAGAAAGAAATAAAGAGGACATAAAACTGAAAAAATGTAGAATGTCAATTAGAATATGTTAGCAAATTCGTTTAATATTTTCATAATATCGATGTTTGTTGCCCCATGCAACTATACAAAACAGCATAGGTCTTGCCTGTGTAAGCCTTCTCAGGCACCTGACAGCTCTGATGGTTTACAACTTGTATTTATCCAGCAGCTTGTGTGTTCTAGGTAAAATAATACTGACCTAGCGCAACACTTTCGTCAGTGCTGCCATCAGAGAAAATGAGATAGCTCCACACACGCTCATTGTACTCTGCTTCGTCTTGTGTACACATCCTCTCATGCCGTTAACTAAGTAGTTCATAACTTCCTCAGAGATGGCGCTAAGGCAATCACACTCTAAAAAAGTATGCGAATATGCTTCGATTTTAACATATAATATTCTTTTTAAATCTTATTAAGAGTGTTGTAAGGAAACACTATATGTTATTTAAATTTCAAATCTTTGAATAAAATATGAAAATTTGGGAAAAATAATTTACATCCGAAATTAACATATCAAAATAGCATTTTTAGAATGTACTTTGTCACTCGAATATTACCTGTAGATACAAACTGCTACCAAAAACATTTGCTCCCAAAATGCCCCAGGCAGGGAGTGGGCTGGCGACCCAAGAAATATGGATCATTGATCATCAAGTCACGCTGTTCGAGCTCTGCCCCATCATTTAAAGACAACTGGACCAGATGCAAAGTAGGACAGCTACCCAAACTTTGAAAAAAAAACAGAAGTTGGAAAGAAGTACAGAGAAAACGTCAGTCAAAAGACCACCAGGTTTACTGAATCTGGCACCAAAAGTTTTTTGACTTTTTATTTAAATTAGTTTTAACTGCCCAATTAAATTATAAAATACACTGAACTGGAGAGCCAATGAAATTGAAAAATGAGTTATTTAGGTGAGATTGTATTAATTTTTTATGTTCATCCTTTATAAACAGATATTAAAGTTATTTTCATCTTTCTCGTGGAAAAATAATTATTTTACAATAAATGAATGTAATAAGCAAATGTATTAATTTTTCTTAACTTTTCTAAGGAATTTGTGTTAAAATAGGTTTTTAAATATAAGTAAGTGACTGTAGACCAAGAATTGTGGGTATAGTAGAAACATTACATAGATTCTAGGAAACTTGGGTCGGTCATGGCATGAGTCAGGACTGAGCCAGGTGAGCTAGTATCTACTTGCAGAACTAACACTCCTGAAAGAAAGGATATTGCGGAGACATAGCTTAGCCACAGCCTGGGGGATGTTTCTAGAACGAAATTTTCACTCTACAGCGGAGTGTGCGCTGATATGAAACTTCCTAGCAAATTAAAACTGTGTGCCGGACCGAGACTCGAACTCGGGACCTTTGCCTTTCGCATACAAGTGCTCTACCAACTGAGCCACCCAAGCACGACTCGCGCCCCGTCCTCACAGCTTTACTTCTGCCAGTACCTCATCTCCTACCTTCCAAATTTTACAGAAGCTCTCCTGCAAATCTTGCAGAACTAGCGCTCCTGAAAGAAAGGATATTGCGGAGACATAGCTTAGCCACAGCTAGCATCCCCCGGGCTGTGGCTAAGCTATGTCTCCACAATATCCTTTCTTTCAGGAGTGCTAGTTCTGCAAGGTTCGCAGGAGAGCTTCTGTAAAGTTTGGAAGGTAGGAGACGAGGTACTGGCAGAAGTAAAGCTGTGATGACGGCTTGAGAGTCGTGCTTGGGTAGCTCAGTTGGTAAAGCATTTGCCCGCGAAAGGCAAAGGTCCTGAGTTCGAGTCTCGTCCGGCACACAGTTTTAATCTGCCAGGAAGTTTCAAGATATAGATTATTTGGAAAGGCAAAAAGGTTGAAGGAATTTAATATTAAGACTACATTTGCAATATTAATTATTCTATGTTGTTTCTCAAAAACCTCTTAGACACACAGTGCATCCTTCAGCTCTTTCTTGCACGTGTGTGAATTGTCTAATCTGTTTCCATTGTTTTCTGTTGTTTGAAATACATTCATTTCAGCCTATTTCATCACTCATAATTCTCATAGTGGCCTCTTCTCCTTGCCTGCTACTTACATTTCTGTTTCATCACATAGCCCTCCATGTGTGGTGATAGATCTTAGCAAATCGAACACAATAAAATCTCCTTCACATACATCAATAACTTGCTGGCAGTGAAGTCGATCTACTTCCCTAATCCTAAATGGGCTGTAGTTTAATTTCTTTGATCTCTGTTCACAAGCCGTTCACTGACTGCTAACATTACTATTTCCTTATTTTTATTCGATATCAGCAGTTACAAATTGCTTGGATTATTGATTACTACATTTTGTTATTTCATTTTTTAACTCTCCTTCAGCCAGTTCCTTCTTCTTCTTCTTCTTCTTCTTCTTGCGTTACAGCCTCTGTAGGTCCACGGGTAAACCCTTCGTAGACTGCATTTCCTCTTCTTCTCCGAGAACCTCTTCATTCATTCTCTTCTTTTCTCCTGCTCGTCTTCCGAGATCTTCAGTGCCTTTTTCTCCTATCGACTGCACTAGTGACACTTTAATATTTTCCTGTATTCTTCTCTGTTGTTGATTTCCAGCATGTTGATCGATGTATATTTGTTCCTCCAATTTTCCTTTCCTTCGACCTTGATCCCCAATTCCAACCAGTCCTTCCAAAGTTCAACAACCCATTTGGTTCCTGTCTTTCCTCTTGTCCTCCCTGTTGTTTCCACCATTGTCTTCGTCATTCTGTCCATAATCATTCTAACTACATGTCCAGCAAACCTTGCTCTTTTCAGTCTGCTTTCCCCAGATATCGTTCTTGTGTTCAGGTACGATTCTTCCCTAGGTATTCGCATCCATCTCTCACCACCTCTTTTGGGAACTAGTATTTTTCTCAGCTTTTTTCTCTCTTCTTTCTCTTGTTTTTATGCTGCATTTCTTCGTAGTGTCATCGTCTCAGGAGCATATAATAATGCATTCCTCACCATTGCCTTGTAGTGGGTTATCTTTGCCTCTATGGATATATTCTTTTTATTGTATATCTGTCTCGTCATACAGAAGGCTGGCCTAATCTTCTTTATCCTCTCCGTTTCCCTCCTTGTTCCTGTTTCTTCCTGTTTTTTTAAATTCTCACAGGTATTTAAATTTGTCCACCATTTTCACAATGCCTTCCGGTGTTTCCCAGCCTTTAGTGGTATTTAATGTCTTTGTCTTGTTATAGGCGATCCACAGTCCCATCTTTCTGGCTACATTACTTAAGTTGACGAGTTGTGTCTTTGCGTCTTCTTCCATCTCACTTACTACTGATATGTCGTCTGCAAAGGCCAGGCAGTCCACTTGAGCCCTGTTGTCCTTTTTGTCCCCGAAATGGGTCTTTGGTATTCCCATTTCCTCGTTTATTGCTCTCCACTGCCTGATCACTTCGTCCCGTGCTATATTGAACAACAATGGTGACAATCCATCTCCCTGTTTAGCACCAGTCTTGATCTCAAATTCTTCTGACACTGCTCCTCTGAATCTCACCCTTGCTTTTGTGTCTGTCAGAATTTCTTTTATGAGTTCTTGTGTAGTTCCATCAAGTCATCTGTTCTTCAGGATCCTAACAAGAGTCCGTCTGTAGATGGAATCATATGCCTTTGTGAAGTCCACGAAGGTTATTACTGTCAGTTTGTTTTTTAATTCCCTAAGTTCTATCAGTCGCTTCAGGATAAATATATGTTCTATACAACGTCTTCTTTGTTCTCCAGATTTGGTGGATTATGTTGGTCGTGTTGTCTATTGCTTTGTTGTCTCCCCACTTTATCATCTCAGTTACTATACCACCTTTTCCAGTTGCCTTATTATTTTTTAGATCGCTTATGGAATGTGCCACTTCATCCCTGGTTGGAGGACGTGGCTCTCTCTCTACTGTGTCAGTCCCCAGTTCCAGTTCGTCTTCAGGTGGTTCACAGTTCAGCAGATCGTGAAAGTACTTTGAAAAAATCCGACAGTTCTCCTTCGCACTAACAGCCATCTCCCCTTTCTTATCTCTTATAAACAGTCCTCTATCCTTGTATCCAATCAGACTCTTTTTGAATTTCCTGAAAAAGTATCTGCTATTGTTTTTCCTGAAGTTGGTCTCAATCTCGTCCAGTTCTTGCTTCTTCTTCTATTTTCTCGTCCATCTTATTGTTCAGGCCGCTTTCTTTCTTGCTCCTGAGAAAACCTCCCATTTTTCCGGGTTCTTCTTGCTGCTCCCGTCTCTCCAGGCTTTCCTGCGAATCTCTACCGCTTCCTCACATTCTTTGTTCCACCACCAGTGCTTCCGTTTCTTTTCTTCTTTTCCCCATAGTTCAGCCTGTTTCGCCATATTTCGCTTCATATCGTCCCATTCACTGAATGATTCAATTCCTTCCTCACATCTGGATCGATTATGTCTTAATTTGTCTCCGTCTACCTCTATGTTTTCTGTTCTTCTATTCGTCTGTGGCAGTCTGTCCCTGTTTAGAATCCAAAGGCACTTAACTTCTGTAAGATAGTGATCCGATTCTATTCTTGTGTTCTTGCTGACCTTTTTGTTCATGTTCTCTTTAGCGTTTGTCCAGCTGATTGCTATGTGGTCAATGTGGAATTCCCCAAGGCGGGTGCATGGATTTGCCCAAGTTCCTTTTCTTACACGGTTTGGCCCTGAAGTGTGTTGTCATCAGTCTCATTTTGTCTTCTCGACACAGTTCAATTAGTCTTTCTCCATTTTTATTTGTCCGCTGGTGTGCAGGGTATTCGCCCAATATTCCTTTATGTTGCTTCTCTCTTCCAAGCTGTGCATTATAATCTCCTACGAGTATCTTTAGATGTCTATATGGTATGTTTTTCAGTGTATCATCTAGTTCCTCCCAGAAACTGTCTGACTTTCTCGTCTTTCCGGTTCTTGTCATTTGTAGGTGCATGTCCATTTATTATTGCATACTTTTTGTTCCCTGCTCAAAATGTCAGTGTTGATATCCTTTCTGACGTGCTCTTCATTTCAGTTATGCCATCCTCCTATCTCCTATCTACTATGAACCCCATACCAAAGCATCTAGGTGCATGTCTTTCTTTTCCCACTCTAACACCTGGTTTCCCTTTCAGAAATATGAAGCCTTCTGACTCCACTGTATCTTCGTCAGTATATCTTGTTTCTTGCATCGCTAATATTCCAATGCTTGTCTCTTTCATCTCACCTATTACCTTTTTAAGTCTACCAGTCTTAATCATTGTCTGTACATTTATGGTTCCAATTCTGAAAGTCTTTTTAGTTTTAATCTTCTTTGAGGGTCTTGGAAGATCCGACTCTTCCCTTATGCACTTTTTGGCAGGTCCCCCAGAATCCGGATGCCTGCTTGCGTCGACCTTAGTCAGTTCCTTATTGTTGTAGTGTAATACCTTTACTTCTTTTGGAATGATCTTTCTCATGTCTTTGACCAGCAGTTGCAGTCTATGACTAAACATTTTTAACACTCCCATTCATGATCTGTCCATCCTACTATGTGCTTGCTCAAAACTGCATTAGGCTGTTTGTGCACGTCATTCGTGTTATTGTTCGAACGGGATTGTTGCCTGTCCTCCAGTTAGGGTCTTTATGGTACTGAGATTGGTTGAGGTTAAATATATATTGCTGCTATGGTTGGTAGAGGAAACCGGCGCACTGGTTTGTTCGCTATGCTCTGTCAGTTCGGCTTCTTAAAGATAAATATATACCAGCAGGAAAACATTACTGTTAGAGCACAAAAAGCGGATATATTTCCCCTAAAAAGACTGACAGAAAAGCGTGAAAACAGCTGTCTCAGTCGTCATTCCGCCTTTCACAGTAAAAATTTTGGCGTGTGATCAAAAAAGATGTCTTTTAAGACAGAATAATCTAAATCCATTTACCCAGTGTCTCATTGTAGTCAGGCATTAGTAGCCGACCGAGACAGACGCAACAACAGGGAAGTAACCTCTTTTGTGACATTTACGAGTTCCTAACCAGGATCGAATTTTATTGTATCATCTGTGTGCTTTAATAGTTTAGTTTCTTCAGTTTCTGCGTGTAAATTTAATATCTAACAGCGACAGTTATCGCGTTTTCGTTTGCATCGGAAGGTAAACCTATTTTGTGACATATTACAAGTTCTTAATAAGGGGCGAGTGCTTCGGCAGTTAGGTTTTTGAATATCTGCGTATTATTAGACACAGTTCATGCGGTTTCGTCAGAGTCCACAGCAGAGTTGCGCAGCACGTGCCGATAGTCCGTTTATCTGCATAGTTTAGTTTTCCACGGTCTCTAGTATGCACAGGGACTGCGATTGTTGTGTGAGGATGCGAGCCTTGTCGGTGACACTTTGCTCTCAATTTCAGGCTGTGATGGCTTCGGTTACACAGCTTGAGGCTGCAGTGGATAGGCACCACTGTTGTTGGACTGCCGTGAGGATTCAACGGCCGTCCGGCACGTCCGAGTCCTCTGATCGGTCCTCACCGGAAGCCAATACAATTACTGCTCGCACTAAGGCTGATCCCTCACCTGTGGTAGAGTGGGAGGTCGCCCAGGGGCGCAGCAGGCGGCGAAAGACTTCCCAGGCGGCCGCACGTAAGGCCTTTGCGGTTTCTCTGACAAACAGGTTCCAGCTGTCTGTAGCTGATAATATCGTTGAGCCAGATGCTGTCGCCTGTCCTGTTTCAGAGGAAACCACTCAGCCTGCAAGATCCGGGAAATCGCAAGGGTGGGATTACTGGCAGTTGGGAGCTCCAATGTTAGATGCGTTTTGGGGCCCCTTAAGGACTTTGCTGACGGGATGGGAAAGAAAACCAACGTGTGCATACCGGGTGGAGACATTTCAGATGTGGAAAGGGTCCTCCAGGATGCCATGAAGAGCACAGGGCGCAGTCAGCTGCAGGTGGTTGCTCACGTCGGTACCAATGATGTCTGTCACTTTGGATCAGAAGAGATTCTCTGTGGTTGCGAACGGACCGAAGTGGTAAAGGCTGCCAGTCTTGCTTACAAGATGAAAGCAGAGCTGACCTTTTGCAGCATAGTCGACAGGACTGATTGCGGACCTCTGGTACAGAGCCGAGTGGAGAGTCTGAATCAGAGGCTCACGGTTGTGCGATCTACAGGCTGCAGATTCCTCGACTTGCGCCAAACGGTGGTTAGGTTTCAGGTTCCGCTGAATAGGTCTGGTGCTCACTATACGCAGGAGGCGGCCACACGGGTACCAGGGGCTGTGTGGCGTGGACTGGGCGGCTTTTCAGGTTAGAGGGTCTCGGGAAAATCTCTGGAAAACACTAGAATGGCTTCAGTCGCAAAGTGTGCAGGCTGAGCACAGGAAGAACGTAGTTACAGGAACCATTAGTATAACAGTTGTAAATTGTCGTAGCTGTGTAGGGAAAGTATCAGAGCTCCAAGCGCTAATAGAAAGCACTGATGCTCAAATCGTTATAGGCACTGAAAACTGGCTAAAGCCGGATATAACCTCAGCCGAAATTTTTGCGACGAATCTAACGGCGTTCCGAAAGGATAGGCTAAATACGGTTGGCGGTGTCGTGCTTGTTGACGTGAGAAGTAGTTTAATATGTCACGAAATTGAATTAGATACTTCCTATGAGTTAGTATGAGCAGAGATCATTGTTGGCAACCGGAATAAAATAATTGGATCCTTTTACCGACCTCCCAATTCAGATGATACAGTTGCTGAAAAGTTTAAAGAAAACTAGAGTCTGATTTTAAACACGAACCCAACTCATACGATAACATTTGGTGGCGACTTTAATTTACCTTCGATATGTTGGAGGAAATACATGAGTAATTCCGGAGATACGCATAAAATATCATCCGAAATTGTGCTTAACGCATTCTCTGAAAATTATTTCGAGCAGTTGGCTCATGAGCCCACGCGAATAGTAAACGGTTGTGAAGACACACTTGTTCTCTTAGCAGAAAATAATCCTGAGTAAATACAGAGTATCAAAACCAATACAGGTATTAGTAAACGCAGGGTTGTCGTAGAAAGACTGAATTTTGTGATCTGCAAATCCTCGACAAATAAGCGAAAAATATACCTATTCAAAAAAGCAGATGAAAATTCACTTGACGCCTTGCTGAGACAATCGCCACTCATTCTAAATTAATAATGCAAGTGTAGAACAGATGTGGCTTACATTCAAAGAAATAGTATAGGTAGCAATTGAGAGATTTATATCAAATAAATTAACAAACGACGAAGCAGATCCTCCTTGGTACACAAAACGGGTCAGAACACTGTAGCAGAAACAACGAAGCAACCATGCCAAATTTAAACAGACGCAAAGTCACCAAGATTGGCGATCTTTTAGAGAAGCTCGAAATCTAGCGCAGACTTCAATCCGAGATGCTTATAATAGTTTCCACAACGAAACTTTGTCTCGAAACCTAGCAGAAAATCCAAAGAGATTCTGGTCGTATGTGAAGTATGTTAGTGGCAAGAAATAATCAGTGCCTTCTTTGCGCGATAGCAATGGAGATACTATCGAAGACAGTGCTGCCAAGACAGAGTTACGAAACACAGCCATCCGAAATGCCTCCACAAAAGAAGACGAATTAAATATTCCAGAATTCGAATCGAGAACAGCTGCCAACATGAGTAACATAGAAGTAAACATACTCCGAGTAGTTCAAAAAATGGTTCAAATGGCTCTGAGCACTATGGGACTTAACGTCTGTGGTCATTAGTCTCCTAGAACTTAGAACTACTTAAACATAACTAACCTAAGGACACCATACACATCCATGCCCGAGGCAGGATTCGAACCTGCGACCGGAGTAGTCGCGCGGTTCCGGACTGAGCGCCTGAACCGCTAGACCACCGCGGCCGGCGCTCCGAGTAGTGAAGCAACATAAATCACTTAATAAAGGCAAGTCTTCCGGTCTAGACTGTATACCAATTCGGTTCCTTTCGGAGTGTGCTGATGCATTAGCTCCATACTTAACAATCATATACAACCGTTCGATCGACGAAAGACCCGTACCCAAAGACTGAAAATTGCACTGGCCACACCAATATTCAAGAAATGTAGTAGGAGTAATCTACTAAATTACAGGCCCATATCATTAACGTAGATATGCAGCAAGATTTTAGAACATATATCGTGTTCGAACGTTACGAATTAACTCGAAGAAAATCGCCTATTGTCACACAGTCAACGTGAGTTTAGAAAACATCGTTCCTGTGAAACACAACTATCTCTTTATTCACATAAAGTGTTGAATGCTATTGACAAGGGATTTCAGATATATTCCATATTTTTGGATTTTCGGGAGGCTTTTGGCACTGTACGGCTCGTAGTGAATTTACGTGCTTATGGAATATCGTCTTAGTTATGTGCCTGGATTTGTGATTTCTTCTCAGAGAGGTAACAATTCGTAGTAATTGACGGAAAGTCATCGAGTAAAACAAAAATGATTTCTTGCGTTCCCCTAGGTAGTGTTATACGCCCTTTGCTATTCCTTATCTATACAAACGATTTGGGAGACTATCTGAGCAGCCGTCTTCGGTTGTTTGCAGATGACGCAGTCGTTTATCGACTAATAAAGTCAGTAGAAGATCAAATCCAATTGCAAAACGATTTAGAAGAAATATCTGAATGGTGTGAAGTTTGGCAGGACCCTAAATAACGAAAAGTGGGTGGTCATCCACATGAGTGTTAAAAGGAACTCATTAAACTTCGGTTACACGATAAACCAGTCTAATCTAAAAGTGGTAAATTCACCTAATCACCTAGGTATCACAATTACGAACAACTTAAATTGGAAGGAACACACAGAAAAAGTTGAGGGGAAGGCTAACCAAACAATGCATTTTATTGAAAGGACACTTAGAAAATGTAACAGACCTACTAAAGAGTGCCTATACTACGCTTGTCCGTTCTCTATTAGAATACTGCTGCGCGGTGTGGGATCCGTACCAGGTAGCACTAACGGAGTACATGGAAAAATTTCAAAGAAAGGCAGCACGTTTTGTACCATCGCGAAATATGGGAGAGAGTGTCACAGAAATGATACAGGATTTGGGCTGGAAATCATTAAAAGAAAGGTGTTTTTCATTGCGACGGAATCTTCTCACGAAATTCCAATAACCAACCTCCTCCTCCGAATGCGAAAATATTTTATTGACACCGACCTACATGGGGAGGGACGATCACCACGATAAAATAGGGGAAATCAGAGCTCGTACGGAAATATGTAGGTGTTCATTCTTTACGCGCTACATGTGATTGGAATAATAGAGATTTGTGAAGGTAGTTCGATGAACCCTCTGCCAGGCATTTAAATGTGATTTGCAGAGGATCCATGTAGAGGTAGAAGTAGAGGTAGAGGTAGTTCAACCTCCATACTCTGCATCTCCCTCTCACTGACACTGTCTCCCTCCTCTCCCATTGATTTACAGTATATCCCACTACCTCTGTCTCCTCTTTGACTTAGACTGCCCCATTTTGTCTTTCTTTCCCACTGCCATTGTCTCCACCATACCTGGGAGCTCAAGCATTGTGGCGCATCTAACTTGTTTTTACCTCTATACCCACACTGCAATACTTAGGTTCAGTATCGATTATATCCGCTTCATGTAACTTCTGTGTTTTTCTATGTGTAAAGCAGTATCTGTGTTTCTATATTCTTTTGTTCAACACATGCAGAATAACTGTTTTTATTTTGCGAAAACTTATTTGACAAGTATTAATTTGTGAATGTAAGTTACAAAACTATGTTGTTTTATAGGGGTGATACATACGTCAAAGTACTGTGTGTAGAACTGATTCATGCATAGGGAACATAGAATAAACTAAATGTAAAATGTGGACAGAAGCTGGTCTGCAAGAAAAAACTTTAGGCAGGAATGTAAAAGGTTTGGCCCAAAGTACCACAGAAAGTCTTGGTAGTCCATATAGTGAGTAACCTGCATTCAGATATTTAGCATCTTGAGTGCTAAAGGAGGCAAGCATAGCAGCAAGATTGAATTAATTATGCCTCGGATGTGGATGTGTATTGGATTTTGGATTATGACATTTATTGGTTTGTCCATAATCATAAAATTCTGGCACCAAGAAGACAACCTAGAGAGCAGTTTGACTTCAATAGCCGTGACCATATATGACAACTTCACAATAGTGCCACAGAAGATGGCTACTGTTATCACTTACACCCCAAGTAAAGTTTTGTGTTGTATTTATTTGCATGGTCCAGTAAGTTGCTTAATGTGCGATAATAAGTGATATAATTTCTACTTTGTGTTAAGAACATTGACTTAATCCTTAGTCATTTACCTGAACAGGTTCCTCTTCTTACTGATGCAGTAATTCCCTGAATCAAAGTTACTGAACTCCAGAGTCATTACTGTTTTAAAAGTATGTGTTAACTTTTGTGGTGTAATAAAATTCTCAAGTGTTTAGTTATTCTGTTGTTAAAATCCTACATGTGATCTGTAAAGTGAATAGCTGAAGTACTCAAATAGAACGAGTGCAAAGGAAAAGGCCTAATTAGAGTACTTAATTTTTTTTGTTTAGATCTTTGCTCAACACCAAAAGTAACAGAACAGAGATGTGATTATTAGGAGCAGTAACAGGCCATCTCATTTTAGGAGCCAACACAATTGTCATTTACTGTGCAGGTTTGTAACTGTTCGTTATAAGTATCAGGTTACCTTCCATTCAGAAGGCTGTTGCACGCAGTGACTGTTATATTGGCTTGTAAATAATAGATTTCAGCTATCAGTCGTCTTTTTTAATTTCTTTTATTTTATTGGCAGATCTAGATTTCAGCTAGAAACTAGCCATTCTCAATGCACTATCATTTTTGATCAAAGCATGTAATGCCTGTTGGTCGGGCTTCGTCCACAGTTCAATGAATACTCAATGAACTGTGGACGAAGCCCGACCAACAGGCATTACATGCATTGATCAAAAATGATAGTGCATTGAGAATGGCTAGTTTCTAGCTGAAATCTAGATCTGCCAATAAAATTTGAAAAGGACGACGGATAGCTGAAATGTATTATTTACAAGTCTTTATAAGTATATTTGTGTTTGTAAGTGTATCCTTAATCCATTTGATTTGAAGTGGTTGTTCTGAACCCAGTCAGCAGATAAATCAGTTACAAGTCCTCTATCAAATGTTGAGTCAATAGTTCAGTTATTCTTATAGTGATAGTTTCTATGAAGCCAGTACTCATTCTAGAGCATTTGTGTTCTTGTGAATACGACAAATTCAGGACGCCATGTTCAACATATGCCTTACATAACGCAAAGAATGTGTCCTCCAAATATAAACATTTAGTAATCATATCAGTTAGCTCTATAGTTAACTATTCTATATTACTGTATTTCAATTCTATAGCCGTAAAGCTGCTTCATGTCAAATTTAGCTATGCACCTCCTTTATTATGTGGCACTATGTGATGAACATTATCTTTCTTGCCTTGAAACAGTGTACATGAGTGAGAGGTAGTTTGTTGTCAAGACATTTTAAGCTTTTATCTGTGCTGCTCATGACTAGCAGTACTTGCTGGATTGTGCTATTGTTTCATGTCCAATTGACAAAGCAGATGTTACTCCCAAGTAAAGTGTCATACAACAGCTATATTTCCTGAGTAACAGTATCCTACTTTGCATCACGTTCCCCAAATAGGTTACAGCCGCTTTTCATTTAGAAGAGTACAGGTTTACTGTGCGAATTACACAGAATTGTTTCGACCCCACTAATACATCTACTGCTCTCTGTCAACAGGTACTCCTTCTGTTAACGAAAGTTTGTCCAATTAACTACCATTATCTCAAAATCTCGATCAAATTTTAATTATTGTAACAGGAGTAACATTACTTGGGGCTTACACATAATAACAGATAGTGTTAAAACGAGTTTAAAATTTCGGTCCAAAATACACCCTCTCCTGTACCTACGAGTCTCACTGCTTTTATCTCCAACCATATCTCTTTATCCTTTAATGCCACCGTCTCTCAGTGACCATCTATATTTCTGCTGTCTTTGGTTCCCACTGCTATTGCCTTAGCCCATCTGTCGTCTTTCATTGCCATTTTCTCACTCACCATCTCTGTCAGTCAGTCTCGCCGCAATTCTTCCTCAGTACAAAAAAGTGCGTATATTCCAAAAGTTTTGGTGAAGACGTCGGAATGAGGATTGAGGCAGCTGGTTCAAAATTTTCTGTCAGTCCTTTACAGAGAAACATAATCGCCCTTTTTGTGCTCTGACAGAAGCATTTTTCAGCTTGTCCCCATGTTTCCCTGCGCTAGCAGGCTGTGCTGCTTATATAAAACTAATTATGTTGGTCAGTCAAGGTTTGATAGTTTATGTATATACAGAGACACATTTGTTACTTTGGCATTTACAAACAATAAAGAAGTATGCATAGCATAAGATTAACACCAAATGGTTTGCTTTGCATTTTTGCAGAATATTTTGCTTACCGATCATAATCCACCGAAAACGTCCGAATTGATTTGTGGCTTAAAACAATAAAAATTTCACGTAATTTTCCTGAATTTGCAGCATTCCAATTTCACGTAATTTTTGGCTGGCATTTTAAGCTCTTTTCGAGCATGTAGGACCCATTAGTCCATTTTTTGTGACTGTAATACCACTTCGGATGTAATTCTCAGGTGCGAACGGGGCATTATACAGAGAGGGCACTTCCATGCTGGTTAGAAACGTAGTTTCTTGCCCTCATGACCCTTTAGATGACCCTAGAAACCTTTCCGTGGGTTCACTGCGTCAGTTAAAACTGCATTTGCACCTCAAACTGGATATTACGTGCATATTTCAAGTGTATATTTTACGTGCATAAGTATGGTGACTTTGAAAACATGGTTCAAATGGCTCTGACCACTATGGCACTTAACATCTGAGGTCATCAGTCCCCTACAACTTAGAACTACTTAAACCTAACTAACCTAGGGACATCACACACATCCATGCCCGAGGCAGGATTCGAACCTGCGACCGTAGCAGTAGCGCGGTTCCGGACTGAAAAGCCTAGAACCGCATGGCCACCGAGGCAGGCGGTAACTTTGAATATCTGAGTTACGGTAATGGATAACTACACTGAAAAAAAGTTTCAAAATTTCCAGAGACTACTGTATTAAGAACATAAAATATTAAATTTTTTTACTATCTGCCTTATATAGAAATTATAGAAGGGGGTACCGAAAAATCACAGCTTTTTTCGATTTTCTCAGGAACTACAAACGAACAAATGGTGCTTTTATAAGCCACTAAAAGTCCACGCTAGACCACACCTAATGCAAAATAACGAACGATTTGTTCAGTTTGCGTAGGCTGGAGGAAGTGTGCACTGTTTAAATTTCATCCTGTACTGTAGGATGATCAATCTTCTGAGGAGTATGCAAATGGTCGCTAGGCCAAACGCCATCCAAAACACCTCACTACTTATTTCTGTGATCGACAGAATCCAAGATATGAGCCTCTCAAAATCGTATTTTCGCGAGCGGCTTTTTGGAACATATTGATACCGTGCACTGTCGTACATGGACCAAATGACCGAAATGTTGTTGTAATCAAGGTAACTTAACACTTAACATCTTATTTAAGAAAACTGGTGAGTCCACATACGAGCATCTTTTCACGTATCGGCTATGTTTATAAGTTGTATACCTGTAAAGTTCTTTGGAACTTCTTGAACTATTTAGACTAACCTAATTACTACATTTAGGACATTGTAACCTCTCTGATTTACAGGAGACAATGTTTTTTTGTTTCTGTAGTACTTTGAGACATTCATATTTGTATTTTATGAACACTAATAAATTACTGCCATTCATGTACGATTCACTGCAGTGCACTCTTGTGGGTTGTTATGAATGCTTTGCTACTCGATTTGACACTTAACGTGTATAACATGATGCCCTGTGCCAGGTTTCTTATGCATGTGTATAACATGATGCTGTATCCCAGGCATCATCTGGCATCTCATCAGCCTTCTCTGAGAAGAAATCAAGTAACAACGGAGAATGTACACTTTACGTTCAATGACTGTATCTTACAGGGTTTCAGCAAAATTCTTTTGCGAAACACAATAAAAATAATGCACTGTTATCATTATAACTTCATTATTTATCCTGGCAGTTGAGGTTGATAGTCGAAATGTAGACGCAAGTGCCTGCTTGTCCTTGCCCATTAGTTGTACGAGGGTGAGTCAAATGAAAACATTAAATTTGTAATAACAAATCCGAATTTCGCGCCGTTATCCTGCAAATTGGTAAGCGTGCTAGAAACAGCCAGTAGGTGGCAGCATAGTACAGATGCACACAGTATCAGTATAAATATGGCCGCCCCACTAGCGACTTGCACCAGGGAAGAACAGCGTTCTGTCATTCGGTTTTAGCGTAGTGAAGATGTGAAACCTATCGAAATTCATTGACGAATGAAGGTTGAGTACGGTGATACATGTTTGTCGCAGCAGCAAGTATACGAGTGGAGTAGGAAGTTCGTAAATAGTGTGACTTCGGTGGAAGATGCTCCTCGTGCAGGTCAGGCACAACGAGCTGTGACTCCACAGAACATTGCAGCAGTTGAAGCCATACTGAAGGAAAACCGCCGAGTGACACTGGATGACATTGCAGCATGTTTACAGATCAGTCATGGGTCAGCACACCCTATTGTGCATGACGTGCTCCAGTTTCACAAAGTGTTTGCATGATGGGTGCCACGGCAACTGACTCCTGAAATGAGAGAACGACGTGTTGATGCTTGTGAAGAACTTCTTCGGCGCTTTGAACGAGAAGGAGATGGCTTCCTTGCAAGAATCGTTACTGGGGACGAAACCTGGGTTCACTTACACCAACCGGAAATGAAGAGAGCGAGCAAGGAATGGCGCCATTCCTCATCACCAAAACCAAAGAAGTTTCGAACAGAACCATCAGCAGGGAAAGTTATGCTGACTCTCTTTTGGGACCAAAAAGGCGTCGTTATGGAGCACTACATGCCTAGAGGGACCACTGTCACCAGTGCATCACACATAGATCTCCTAAAAAATCATCTGCGGCCTGCAATCAAATCAGAGCGACGTGGATTGCTGTCAGCAGGTGTCCTTTTGCAACATAACAATGCAAGGCCCCACACTGCCCGTACAAATTTGCAACAATCACAGACGTGCATTTTGAATGTCTTCCTCATCCACCATACTCACCAGACCTTGCCCCCAAGTGATTTCCATATGTTTGGACCACTCGAAGACGCAACGGGAGGAAAGAAGTTCACTTCTGATGAAGAGGTGCGCCACGTGGTGCATGAGTGGTTGGGCAGACTACCAAAAGAATTATTTTCTAAAGGAATTTATGCAGTTTGTAAGCACTGGAGGACTTGCATTGAGCGTGGGGAGATTATGTTGAAAAGTGATACAGATTTGTACCACTTCTGCACAATAAATAATATTTAAAAAAAATAGTTAAGGTTTTCATTTGACTCACCCTCGTATTTTTTGTAGTCTGCGGTTGCAGAGCAGTAGAAAGGCGGAATGACGTGCTGTGAGCTACACCCTCGCGTGATGACGCCAGAGGACGAGGCGAGGGAGCTGGAGGGGGACCCGCTGGACTGGGTGCCGCCAGAGGAGCTGCAGCGGTGCAGTGAGGTGGCGGCCTTCTACGACGGCACTGCGGTCCTCCTCACGGGCGCCACCGGCTTCGTCGGCAGCCTCGTACTCGAGAAGCTGCTGCGCTCCTGCCCCGGCGTCTCCGTGGTCTACGTGCTCGTCAGGGACAAGAAGGGCGTGCCGCTGCGGGAGCGACTGCGTTCTCACCTGGAGACAGTGGTAACTGTGCGGCTGTTGTCCGAAAAGCGATATACAGCACCAGAAAAGTTCATATATCCATACACCTTAACACAACTAAAAGAAGAAGAGACAATTTGCTCCATCATGGCGTAAATATGCGTATTTCATCAATAATGATGTATGGAAAGTATTCAAAAGAAAACCAAACAAGTGCGAAATTATTTGCGCGAGTTAGTTTTGAAAGTTGGCCACATTAGTACATGTTGAATGCAACGATTCTTTGAAGATGAGGTAATGTGCTTGCTTCTACATTTACCTGCCAAATTTAGATCCATGTACATAACTCTTATGCTCATTAGTGTCACGTCCAACATGGTAACACGCAAGTACCTTACTGCAGTATTCCAGTTAGGAGCAATAAGGAGTGGTTGTGCATTTTTCCACGCGAAATAACCCTGAAGAGATGGCAGTACACTGTTTGAGGAATGACATCAGATGCTATAACACTATATAACAGCAGAGTTACTCAAAAAGCTCAACATATGTCGCCAAGAATGTAAATACTAATCGTGAAAAGTGTCGTTGTATGATCATATTCATTACTATTACCATGACTTCATTCTCATGCACTGCTGTATTCACTTATTAGTAATAGGGCAAGAGTGTTTCATGCTAGTTTTCCTTACATTCATGACGTTACAATCCACGACCCTTATCTATGACATCATCATAACGTCACATATAATGCCCCCTTTCTGTTATCTCATTGTGCATCCCTCTCAGACATGCCCCAGTCTTGAAAATAGACCAATCAGAGACCTTTTAAGCATCTTAGGCCATACCACGTCGGACGTCAGAGTTTCTAGGGCAAAACACGCACATTTTACCCTTCCTAAATTGCAGCCTAGTATTTTACAAACCATAGTTGAAACTTCCTGGCAGATTAAAGCCGTGTGGCGGGCCGAGACTCGAACTCGAGGCCTTTGCCTTTCGCAGAAGAGCTTCTGTGAAGTTTGGAAGGTAGAAGACGAGGTACTGACAGAATCGAAGCTGTGAAGACGGGTCGTGAGTCGTGCTTGGTAGCTCAGATGGTAGAGCACTTGTCCGAAAGGCAAAGGTCCCGAGTTCGAGTCTCGGTCAGGCACACAGTTCTAATCTGTCAGGAAGTTTCATATCAGCGCACACTCCGCTGCAGAGTGGAAATCTCATTCCGCACCCTAGTTGTTTACCAACAATTAAAACGAAATACCCAATACCCATTTTTTTTTCTTTGTACCTTGCCCTCTATCTTTGTACCTCACTTAGTGCAAGGCATTGTGAACGCGAAACTTAAATATTTTCACTTCTGATATGTCTGTATTATTTACCAAAACACATGTGACGCTATAGCTCATATAATTTACACTTAAAGCTGCTTGGCAATAAGCATAGAGCGACCAACGTACTGCACATGGTGTAAGTCCCACGTAAGTCCCAAAATTCAATATTTCCACACCTATATTGTCTGTAGTACTGTTCTGTAACGGTTCTCAAAACATATGGTAGCTAAAATAATATGCTTCCCAAATGTCACACTGTTATTATCATGTCTTAAACGTCTCTCAACATTCATATAGAATTTGAAAATATTGGTGTGGCTTTTAGTATTTCCATGTCTAAACTGCTTGAACATTCTTATCAAGGGTCACAGTCTTATTACCTACTCTAAAATATGTAAAGATATTGACAACACTTTTGTAAGGATCAATATTTTCACATCTATATTATTTATGAAAAATACGTAAGTACATACACACAATGCTTAAGTCAATGAAATTAGCGCGTCTTAAATGTATGTATTACTGTTCCATAAATCACAGACAGGTAAAATAGTGTGTCAGCTACTGTAAGAGAAAGTTATTATGATACCTACACTAGAAGCCTAAAACATGACTATGGACTGTAAAATGACTTTTCACTATGCTGTTTCTACATGTTAAATTTTTGTATTATTGTTCTATATCTGTATAAAAATAATATGTCAGCTACAGGAAGAGCGCATTTCTTGTGTAGCTTACGGTTTATGGCTAAAACATAACTGTGGACTCCCAGATCAAGCGTCAAAATGCAGGATGTTCCTCCCATGCACTCATTTTATTAAATAAAGTCTTCCTTAATATGCAGAGATTTTTTGGGGTAAGAACATACACACATGCCTGGCACTATTTTTCTGTTTATAAACTGTTTCACGCAGCATCATATGTGAATAAGCTTAAGCAGTAGCAGATTCATTTCTGGTGTGTTGTGAAGTCATACATATTCTCACGTATTGATGTACAACATTTGTTAATACAGCAACCTCTTCTGTAGACTGTCTAGTTTGAACTGTAAGTTCCATAAATGTTATCCATAATCTACAATACTATATAAAGACCAGGACTTATTCCCAAAAGCTGTGAAGAATTCCTCACCGAATTACATCAGATATTTACACATTGGTCTAATAAACATTCAGATGGGTATAAGCTACATATTTTTTTCCATATATGAAATATATAACTGTATATATGACATATAAATAAGAAATGTTGTTTCCAAAATCTCAAAAAGTCCTTGACCGATTTACATTGGATTTACTCCAATAAGCATTCAGATACACATATTTTAATACCTCAGGAATGTAATCATATATATAAAACACATAAATGGAAAACTTTGTCAGCAACAGTCTTGAAAGATCCTTAACCAATTTACTGCAAGTTTTTGCACAATGCTCTAATAAAAATTTAAATTGATGTAGGTCATATAAAACACGTTATGGGCCCCTTAGGGACTTGGCTGACAAGAAGGGAAAGAAAACTAGTGTACACTCTGTATACCGGGTGGAGTCATTCCAAATGTGGTAAGGGCCCACCAGCATCCCATGAAGACCACAGCGTGTAGCCAACTGCAGGTAGTTACTCACGTCGGTACCAATGATATGTGTCACTTTGGATCAGAAGAGATTCTCTGTGGTTTCGAGCGACTAACCCAAGTGGTATGGACTGCCAGTCTTGCTTACAAGATGTTGGTAAAGTACTAGAGCCCCAAGCGATAATAGAAAGCACTGATGCTCAAATCATCATAGGCACTGAAATCTGGCTAAGGCCGGATACAAGCTCAGCGGAAATTTTTGCGAAGAACCTAACGGTGTTCCGAAAGGATAAGCTAAACACGGTTGGCGGTGGCGTGATTGTTGCTGTCAGAAGTAGTTTAACTTGTCGTGAAATTGAAGTAGATACTTCCTGTGAGTTAGTATGGGCAGAGGTCATTGTGTCCTTTTACCGACCTCCCAATTCAGATGATACAGTTGCTGAAAGATTCAAAGAAACTTCAGTTTGGTTTCAAACACGTACCCGACTCATACGATAATAATTAGTAGTGACTTTAATTGTCCCTCGATATGCTGGCGAAAATGCATGATGAATACCGGAAGTACGCATAAAATATCATCCGAAATTGTGCTAAACGCATTCTCTGAAAATTATTTCGAGTAGTTAGTTCGTGAGCCCATGCGAATAGTAAACGATTGTGAAAACACACTTGACCTCATAGCAACAAATATTCCTGAGTTAATAACGAACTCAAAACCGATTCAGGGAATAGTGAACATAGGGTTATCGTAGCGAGAATGAATACTGTAACCCCCAAATCCTCGAAAAATAAGTGAAAAATATATCTATTCAGAAAAGCAGATAAAAATTCCTTTGATGTCTTCCTGGGAGACAATCTCCACCATTCCGAATTAATATTATAAGTTTAGACCAGATGTGGCTTTGATTCAAAGAAACAGTATCGACAGCAACTGAGAGATTTATACCAAATAAATTAACAAACGACGGAGTTGATCCTCCTTGGTACACAGAACGGGTCAGAACACCGTTCCTGAAACAACGAAGCAAACATGCCAAATTTAAACAGACGCAAAGTCCCCAAGATTGGCGATCTTTTACAGAAGCTCGAAATTTAGCGCGGACTTCAGTGCGAGATCCTTATAACAGTTTTCACAACGAAACTTTGTCTCGAAACCTGGCAGGAAATAAAAAGAGATTCTGGTCGTATGTGAAGTATGTTTGCGGCAAGAAGCAATCAATGCTTTCTCTGCGCGGTAGCAATGGACATACTATCGAAGACAGTGCTGCCAAAGAAGAGTTACTAAACACAGCCTTCCGAAATGCCTTCACAAAAGAAGCCGAAGTAAATATTCCATAATATTCCCAAAGACTGGAAAGTTGCACAGGTCACACTAATATTCAAGAAAGGTAGAAGGAGTAATACACTAAATTACAGGCCCATATCGTTAACGTCGGTATGCAGCAGGATTTTGGAACATATATAGTGTTCGAACATTATGAATTACCTCGAGAAAACTGTCTATTGACACACAGTCAAGATGCGTTTAGAAAACATCGTTCCAATGAAAAACATCTAGCTCTTTATTCACATGAAGTGTTGAGTGCTACTGACAAGGGATTTCAGATCGATTCCGTCTTTCTCGATTTCCGGAAGGCTTTTAACACTGTACCACACAAGTGGCTTGTAGTGAAATTGCGTGCTTATCGAATATCGACTCAGTTATGTGACTGGATTTGTGATTTCATATCAGAAAGGTCACAATTCGTAGTAATTGACGGAAAGTCATCGAGTAAAACAGAAATGATTTCTGGCGTTCACCAAGGTAGCGTTATAGGCCCTTTGCTATTCCTTATCTAAGTAAACGATTTGGGAGGCAATCTGAGCATCCGTCTTAGATTGTTTGCAGATGACGCTGTCGTTTATCATCTAATAAAGTCATAAGAAGGTCAAAAGAAATTGAAAAACTATTTAGAAAAGATATGTGAATGGTGCGAAAGTTGGCAATTGAACCTAAATAACGAAAAGTGTGAGGTCATCCACATGAGTGCTAAAAGGAATTCATCAAACTTCAGTTACACCTCAAATCAGGCTCATCTAAAAGCGGTAAATTCAACTAAATACCTAGGTATTACAATTACGAACAACTTCAATTGGAAGGAACACAGAAAATGTTGTGGGAAAGGCTAACCAAACGCTGCGCTTCATTGGCAGGACACTTAGAAAATGCAACAGATCTACTAAGGTGACTGCCAACACTTCTCTTGTCCATCCTCTTTTAGAATACTGCTGCACTGTGTGGGATCCGTACCAGATAGAACTGACGGAGTACATCGAAAAAGTTCAAAGAAGGGGAGGACGTTTTGTATTATTGCGAAATATGGGAGAGAGAGTCACAGAAATGATACAGGATTTGGGATGGACATCATTAAAAGAAAGGCGTTTTTCGTTGTGACGGAATCTTCTCTCGTAATTCCAATCACCAATTTTCTCCTCCGAATGAGAAAATATTTTTTTGATACCGACCTACATAGGACTAAACGATCACCATGATAAAATAAGGGAAATCAGAGCCCGTACTGAAAGATACAGGTGTTCATTCTCTCCGCGCACTATACGAGATTGGAATAATAGAGAATTGTGAAGGTGGTTCGATTAACCGTCTGCCAGGCACTTAAATGTGATTTGCAGGTTATCCACGTAGATGTTGAAGATATACGTCCTATATATACTCTAATAAAATTGCCAGTGGCATAGACAAAGACAGTGGCATTAAAACAGTTAACTTAAATCCTTAAAACTTCTTGACCCATTTACTTCAGATTCTTACATGCTTAATAAACATTTGGATTGATATATATATATATATATATATATATACATACATGTGTGTGTTTGTGTTAGGCAGTTTCCGAATTGTTGAGTGCCAAATCTGTATATACACATATTCATGGAATGAATGTGGAAAACGAGCGGGGTGGTAGAGCCTGTCATAACAGGCGTATTTCACATAGCAATCCATGTCTGCATCCCTCAGCACGCAGGACTAGGCGTCATTGAACAGTGTCACACACTGTAAAGAATGTAGGCACACAACATGCCATCCGAATTGCGCTGGTAGGTCTGCAGGGCAACGATTCCAATGTATTTATTACATCCAGGTGACAGAAACATCGGAATGAGGTTTTATGAGCTTTATTTGAAAACGCTATAGCCAACATAGCTGCAGATATTCCATGTGGGACAACACTACGGGTTTTCCGCCTCTTACTGGGATGTGAACACATTGCTATTGGCTGTGCAAATGCCTGTTTGATAGGGGTTGCATAGAAGGCAGTACCTGTGCACACTGCGGAGTCTGGTTTGCTCTGTGTCAGTTTATCATCAAATAGGGACACTCTTGTGTTTGCTATAGTGTGGAGCAGACTAGAAATGGAGTGGTGTTCTTGGGAGGAAATGGAATACCTGCACTGTGCTTCTGGGGCAGCAGATGGAAATGCTCACACTGCCCAATGTTTACACATTAGGCAGTTTCCAAAACAGTGTAGAGGTATCCGACGCCAAATGTGGCGTAGTGACTCCAAATGTAGTGGAGGTGCCGTATTAAAACTCGGACGAGCTTTTCAAACGATTTATTCGTTTCTACTACAGAGATTCGTTCACCTCGGTCCGTGTCACAGGCACCGCATTGTTGAGTCCACTGCCCTAGCGACCTGTGCAACGTAACGCTATGTCGTGCCGGCCTTGTTCGCCATCTGTAGAGTTCCGATTACGTCAGGGTGGCTGCGCCAGCAACCGACTCAGCGGCCACCGTCCCCGTTGACTCCGCGCTGCTCCACCGGGAGTGATAGGCCGGCCTCACTGTGTCTTCATCCTCGGCTGGCGTAGCTGGGAACGTGGCGGCAAAGACCGCCCCGCTATCCGGTGTCCAAATTTGCGGCCCTCGTCTTGTAAGTCTCCGGCGTGTGTCGGGAGACGAGGCGACTGCCCGCGGTAGGGACCCGAAGCGTGGCCTGCCCTGGCTGGCTGCGGACCCCTTGTCGGCCTCAGAGGGTCGAACTAACGACCTGCCGTGGACTGGGACGCTGTCGCCCCATCTGTTGCTGCCGTGTGTCGCCAGTAGTGTGACACGCGCCGCCGTCCAGAAGAGCTGCCACACTTGAATCCCCGTGTTGGCCTCAGAGGGTCGAACCAACGACCTGCCGTGGACTGGGACGCTGTCGCCCCATCTGTTGCTGCCGTGTGTCGCCAGTAGTGTGAGACGCCCTGCCGTCCAGGAGAGCTGTCACACTTGAATGAACCTCGTTAGAAGTTGACATTTATTTATAATCGGCTGAGCGTCTGTGTTTCGCTAACGCATCGCTCCGAGTCACGTACGCCCCACACCCCGGTTGCGCCATTGGGCCCCTTCTGCCTATAGCTTGCGCCATGCAAACCACTTGCGTTTACTCTTTTCAGCGGTTCGATGGCCCCTGTGGTCTCCATTCCACTTCGCAACCGCTGGTCAGCGTAACTTACTGCAATCCAGCTCTCACCTGGCTGTAACTTGTGCTCAGAATATCACACAAAACTAGCTTTCCCTATCTTAAACGGTGGTGCCGCTACAACGGTAAAAAATAATATATTGGTACAGTTATGCAGATGACGTAATTTGCTCAGTAGATGAACCACAGCATCACATAGAAGCACTTTATGACAACATAAAGTCCACCCACCCACAAATACAGTTCGTCACTAAAACACAAACAGATGATAACTTAATTTCTTAGATCTAACCATACACAAAAGAAACAATGAACACGACTCCACAATCTACAAAAAACCCACAATCACCAGCACCATTATTCATAACCAAACCAATCACCCCATAACTCACAAATAAGTGAGTTATGGCCAGTTTCAGATATTTACTACACAGAGTGAACAAGATACCCATGAACAAACATGATTACACTCAAGAACTGAACGCAATAAAACAAATTGTACAGAAGAATGGATATGATGCAAAGAGAGTAGATAAAATAAACTAAAAAATACAAAAACAAACAACACATAACAATGAAACACACACACGAACAAACATAACACAACACACAACAAATCAGCAGACAGTTAGCAACAAATGGCACATAATGACTTACAACAACGAATTCACACACAGGGTGGGTAATATACTAAACAAATAAGGACTCGACATAGCATACAGAACCAACAACACAACACAAAGTAGGCTTGGAAGAAATACCGTCAACACTGGCATATACAGCCAGTCTGGTATACTATATACCAACTTACTTGCAACTGTTGTCAGTCTGTATATGTGGGTCAAACATGCAGGAATTTCAGAACAAGGTATACAGAACATCTCAGAGCACTGAAAAGCAATACCTCGAACTCAACATTCACAGACCACTTGATAGCACACAATCACAACCCAACAAATATTGAAACTCCTTAAAACAAGTAGCAGCTTATACCAAAAATTAACAGACAAAATCAATAGCCGAAGGAAAGAAAGTACTAAATGAATACACATCACTGTGCAATAAAATCCTCTTTACCACAATTGAAGAACTATACAAATAACACCCACACTAAAACTACTCAAGGAAAGGAAAAGAAAAAGAACACCATTCCTCTGTCTCTCTCTCTCTCTCTCTCTCTCTCTCTCTCTCTCTCTCTCTCTCGCACGCACACACACACAAACCAAACATCACAAACGCCAAATACTCTTCAAACTCGCGCGCCTCACCCAGCCCAACACGCTACACAACAAATGAAGACTACACAGCCACAACAACACGTAATGGCGGTGAATACTCAGCCTATGTTATTAAAAATCGGAGAAAGTGCAATGTCAAGCGATCAGAGGTCACAGAATCAGCCTATTCACCTCACGAACAGCATATGGGAAAGCACTACAACATCGAAACCGTTAAGTTACACACAAAAAACGTGATATAAACTCAGATCCGTTTGTAAATGCATAATGAACAGAAAAATAAAAATTAAGTTGTAGATTGTGTAGCACACTAGCTACCAACACAAATGTCGAATAGTATCATGTAAGGTATGTAAACTAATGCGTACATCCACGCTTTTGCCAATTAAGCTATAAATATAACTTTAGACACACTGTTATAAACAACACACAGTGCATCAGGTCGTTAATACATGTGTCAACTGTGAACTATGAACAAATTATGTATAATATTTTACAACAATTTTTCATTCATAAATGTAAGCGATTAAGTACCAAAAGCTTCGCTAAATGTTAATATGCAATAACGATTTCACAGTAAGAAAATAAAAAATAACCCACTGAAGATCGCACGAAAAGTGCTGAAACATGTCTGGGTAAAACTAAACTGAAAATGTGTCTTGCATAAGTCGGAATTCCTCCTCCTGTTTTCATAACAAGCACAGACATAAGAAGAAGAACTGCAACACCACAAGATGAATCTTTTCCCTGAGTTCGCTAACTTCAGTGAAAATTCGCTTGACAAGCTTTTTACAGTTTACATCTCGCACGTTTTCTGACTCGTCTCTTCTCTGCTCTGTCTCATTAATCTTTTTCTCCACCTCGAAAATTTCCTTATGAAATTCCTTGGTCATCTTTTCCCTCTTTCTTTCTGCTTTCTTTCATCTTTTACTTATTTTCTCTCTTTTTCTTTCCCTCTCTCTAAGAAAAGGTAAAACTAGATTCTGGGTTTCATATACTAGGATGCTACGCTGGATTCTAGTGCACTATTATGGATGTATGAATGTTCGACTTTTTTCTTTTGCAGTCGATTCTGGATTATTACAATGGCTTCAACAGATTAGATTTTGTATGATTTGCATCCGTTAACAGCCTTACTTCTCGTCAGCATTCAGAACTAAATGACACTACAACTACATAAACGACACTAATTAATGCACTATCAAATTCTATAATCTACCATTATTTTCTCGAGACAGTAATCAAAGAAACTTTTCGCTTCCAGGAATAACACATACTCAAATATAAATCATACACAAGTTAACGATGTTGTTCGAACAGTGTTGATTTACGACAGTCATTATGAATCTTGAGTCACCATGAAAGATAACTTGCTAAATAAAAGATATAGAAAACATAAAGATTGCACTTAGGCGCAACCAACTAAAATCTACTGTGGGCTAAAAGAAAAAATTCAGCCAACTGATGAGGGAGAGAAAAAGAAACTAAATTGTATCCATGTGATCCATAGGGTAGGAATCCCGACAGGGTCGCCAATGTGGAAACTGGCAAATATTGGTGGCAGAATCGCAATGTTACGCAAATCACACCCAGATGGACTTACATTGAATCTACATAAGACATGTAACACAATCTTACGAGGATTCTGATATAAATCCTACCATATAATTTATTCATTAAGTTATTCGATCGAAGTTCCCATCCAAAAATGATGGGAAAATACACTGGTAAGTGTGACTGTTTAACAGACGAATTCCGTCCTAGAAATTTACAGTTTCATTTATTTTCTTTAAACCATACCCAAAATTGGTCAAGAATCTGTAAAAGGAACTATCACGTATGTTAACGTAAACCAAGCATGTAAGTAGTCCTCATTTCATAGAGTTGTGGCAAGAACCTAGTACGAAGGACACTGCAAGGAATCTAGAGTCCTTCTCTACTAGGAGAACGGAGGAGAAGAAGGAGCAAAGTGAACATGTGAAATGTATCGTAAAGTGAACATGCGACATGTATAATATCGATAAATAAGTGGGTAATGAGAAGCAGTAGCACAATATCACCTAAGGAGGCAAAGCGGTTCTGCAAATGCCCTGCTGAGAAATCTCAATCCGAATTTTAGAGCAGCTAAAAAATTAACTGAAACCCTACAGGCCAGAGCTGCGGTTAACACCGGCAATACAGCGAAAATCAGCATCATTAAGACAGCTGCTATTTGTGTGCGGCTCTGATGCATGGATATGGGCTCCACCTTGGAGACAGATCGAAGCGTGAGAGCGAAACAGCTAAGTGTCAAGGTAGCTGTACAAATGAAACTGTGAATCAAATTCCTCTGCCTTAATCGTAGCAAAGTACACAGCTGAGTCCTGTGGTCGCCAGGAACCAACAACCGCAAATTGACTTGTGCCTTGTGTGCAGAGAACAACTGCTCTGCCCTGCGAGAACTTGGCCAGTCGTCGCCGATGAAGAAAACTTTCGCCAATTATGGCCTTACAGCAAATTCGTATAGAATCCCACTGCATACTTCGACAACGTAGACGCCAGTACTGTTGATCCCTGCTAATTCTCGATGGTAACAGCAAACGTGTGCTGTCTTAACAGTCGAGAAGCCTATCATAGCCACCACCAGGACTTCGGGAAGCTTTCTGGCGACAGGCGACAACAGAATATTGTAATTGGATTGCTGCTTGTGGCGCCGTTTTGTTGGCTGTCTTGTGGAGCTCGGCGACCATTTGTCCGAAACATCTCAAAAAATGGTACAGCCGTGGTGCAAGGCTGGCGCGTTATTGCCCAAAACATGAAGCTTTTATGAGAAAATTGCCCCCAGTCATTGTAAAAATAGCGTCTGCCCAACGCTTTGTCCCCTGAGACCCGACATCGAAAGAGAAACCCGCCAGCGATGGGTCAGGACTCCGCCCTCAGTTCTCAGTGACCAGAGTTCCCCCTGCCTTGCACTTGTGAAATATTGCTGGGTTTACTACTGTTTCATAAAAGCTTCTGTATGTCTGTTGCTTAGTTTGTCGTCTATAGAGCGTTGTATAGTGTACCTCTAACGTTACTTAAAATCTTGAATGTGCATTCTTACAAATGTGTTGACTCTATTTCACTGAATATTTTTCACTGCTTGAGGGAAATTGCCAGCTCAAATTGCGTGACGATGGCGGCATGTCTGATCGCCGAAATATTTTGACCGTTGGACACTATGGACCGACAGTACACCCGTGGACTTCTCGAGCATGATTAATTATTTTACGCATAATCCAAAAATCAGGAACAGCTGCTGGAACAGAATTCTTGGAAGGTGGGGTCGCAAGAAGAATGAGTATGGTTCCCTTCTTCTAGATACCGCAGAATAGGTCTTCTTTTCGCTATAAATAGCAGTATAGTACAAGCGCTCGTTGAAGTCAGTTTATGAAGGAGTACAAAGGACGTGAAACGTTCTGGCAGATTAAAACTGTGTATTGAACTGGGACTCGAATTGGGCACCTTGATTTTCATTGGCAATGCTGTTACCGTTCAAGCTGCCCAGGGACGATTCACGATACGCCCAGCATTTGCTCACTGGGTGAACTAACCTGCCATGATGTTCCATAACCGGAACTCCACTGTCGAGTGATGGATGTGATCTGCATACTATGGAAATGTTCGTCAACTGAAGACAGAACTCCGCAACACTGCTGCACAGACATTTGAAATCTGTTACCTGTAGCCGAGTCAAAAACAAGTTCCTCCTCCAGATGCGAAACATTTCAGCTGTATGCTTCGAAAAGCGCGTGATAAAATTGATACCTCTAGTTAACAATGTATCGTTTACGCTACTGGCAGGGGTTCGGTTCACTGGTGTATGGCGATCGTTTATGTTGCTACATTTCCCATCGTCCATCGAACTATACGAAAATCCATGGCAGATTTATGCTTTCAGGGAGATAAATCACCTCACAATCGCTTGAAAATTCTGCCAAAGTAGCTCCAAGATCGTTCCAGGAACGCGACCGTCACAGGTAATAAGACCACTGCCACAAAGCTACTGCTTGCTTACTCTGAAACAGGCAAAATTTGTATAAATGTACTACATATGTGGCCTTCTTATGACCCGCCACGTTAGCCGAGAGCACTAATGCGCTGTTTCCTGGACTCCGGTGGACGTGGTGGCACCGGGTCAAATCTGCCTGGCGTATTAACTATGAAAGGGTTCAAATGGCTCTGTGCACTATGGGACTTAACATCTATGGTCATCAATCACCTAGAACTTAAAACTACTTAAACCTAACTAACCTAAGGACATCACACAACACCCAGTCATCACGAGGCAGAGAAAATCTCTGACCCCACCGGGCGCGGGAAGCGAAAACGCTACCGCACGACCACGAGCTGCGGGCTATTAACAATGAGGACCTGGATTTGGTTTTTAGGCGGTTTTCCACATCCCATTAGGCGAATACCGGGCTGGTCCCCATGTCCCACCTCAGTTATACGACTCGCAGACATTTGAAAACGTTCACACTATTTCTTGGCTTGCACTAGATGCAGACAGCTGGGGCACACTACTTCCGTCCCAGGAAGGGCATCCCGCCGCCCTCTGACACTAATATTGCCAAATCCGTAGTAACATGGCAGACACCGCGTTGAAGTGGGACAAAGGCCAAGAAAATGATAATGATGTCGTCTTCTTATGTTTTCGAGCATGAAGGTTGGTGCAGTTTCTGTAATGATTTTTACAGTTCTATTAAAAATTTTGTAGAGACATTCATTGGTCCTTAAAGAAAGGGTAAGTGCTAGCGCTTACGAAAAATTTCTCAGTTACCACAGTAACTGGAAGGTTCAGGCCTAATTTCCACGCTCCTCTGGGGTAACTTGGACAGTTTCTTCGGAAAGAATGGACCAAAATACCATGCACTATTGACATGGATTTCGATTGTAGGGATAACAACGGGTCATTTTTGTTGTGAAACGGAATTGTACTGCAAGTAAGGTGCAAATGGTTCAAATGGCTCTGAGCACTATGGGACTTAACATCTGAGGTCATCAGAACTTAGAACTACTTAAACCTAACTAACCTAAAGACATCACACACATGCATACCCGAGGCAGGATTCGAACCTAAGACCGTAGCGGTAGCGCAGTTCCAGACTGAAGCGCCTAGAACCGTTCGGCCACACCGGACGGCGCTGCAAGTAAGGCTACGTGTTTATACATTTTGCCGGCAGTGTCGCAAATAACGGTGAAGGAATAAATGTCACCACATAGACCGGCAGTATCTAAAGTACTCAAACGAGGTTTTAGATTCTTGCAAATAGGATTTTTGCTGGGCAACCTACACGGAGTATACTGGGCTCCTAGTGTTTCACTTGTGCTGTTTACAGATCTTCAGTGAGGCTCGCAAGGCCTGCCCGGACTACCTCCGTAAGGTGGTGCCCATAGCGGGCGACTGCACTCAGCCGGGACTGGGGATCAGCCCAGATGACGCTGCCGAGCTCGCCAGCAAGGTGTCCGTGTTCTTCCACGTGGCCGCCACTGTGCGGTTCGACGCGGACCTCCGCACCGCCACCGTCACCAACGTGTCCTCCACCTGCGAGGCCGTTGCTCTCATGAAGCGCATGAGCAACCTCAAGGTGAGTGCTGGCAAACATTATTCACACACTCAGCGCCCCAAACCTAGACTATCAGTCATTCTTCTCGGATGGCTCTGAGCACTAAGGGACTTAACATCTGTGGTCATCAGTCCCCTAGAACTTAGAACTACTTAAACCTAACTAACCTAAGGACATCACACACATCCATGCCCGAGGCAGGATTCGAACCTGCGACCGGAGCGGTCACGCGGTTCCAGACTGAAGCGCCTAGACCGCACAGCCACACCGGCCGGCTCTTCTCGGATGCAGTTCGTTAAAAAGTTTATTTGAAAAGTACACATTTAGCAAACTATTAACAGGCAATCGACAGGTGGACATTGTATTGACTGAAATCTGCTTGAAGGAGTAGGAAATGTGGTTCACCTCACAATGTCTCATTATTCCATGCAAAAAAATTTGCACGGTTTGGCCATGCTACACTATGCTCATTATCCCGTGGAGGCCAGGTCTACACAGAATTAAAAATGTTCATGGTTCATGGACTGGGAAACAGCAACCTACTTACCTAGACTGCTTGTATTTTTTTAAATAGATGCGCCAAATAGATTCAAAATCATTATCAAAATAGCTTACATCTACCCTGGAGCAAATGTTGTTGCGGATCATAATTTGCTGGAGACAGATGTACGATCTAAGCGAAGGCATGTTCAATGATAACATTTGGTAAAAAAATTAGTTGCGGTTAAGTTTTTCCCTGAAGGATGTAAGCCGTAGTCTCAGACCACTGAAGAACAACAAGAGAGTTAAGCAGAAAGTGCCAGCGTACCAGAAGAGTTGAAGGCTATTAAAAATAGAAAGCCGCCCGCTGTGGCCGAGTGATCCTAGGCGCTTCAGTCCGGAACCGCGCTGCTGCTACGGTCGCAGGTTCGAATCCTGCCTCGGGCATGGATGTGTGTGACGTCCTTAGGTTAGTTAGGTTTAAGTAGCTCTAAGTATAGGGGACTGATGACCTCAGATGTTAAGTCCCATAATGCTCAGAGCCATTTTTTTGAAAAACAGAAATCTCAAAGCTTTGGAGAATTGAAGAAGGAAAAAATTAGGTACTAACTGATTAGATGGTGTACGTTACATAAAATGGATTAACCTAAAAAATGAAAGAAAAAACTCTAATTACAGTTAAACCATGAACTAATAAGAATAAATATTTATGCTAGCGAGAAATGGATGAAACGCCTGTATAAGGAAAGTGGACAACTGGAAAAGGAAGATAAATTAGAAAAAATGTGCAGAAAGTTAATGTACCTAACAAACATCGCTCCACAAAATGTGAGGAAAAACTGGGAGTCTACTCAATGAAAAGGGAAATATAACAATGTTCCTAGAACAGAACAAAAAGTATTTTGCTGAATATTTGTATGAACTATAAAGAGGCCATACATGAGTGAGACCGAACTATGAAATGTTATGTCATAAAATGTACCATGACTCAAATATATTGCGATATGATGTGGACAAAGCCATTACCAATCTCATAATGAGGAGGCAAATTGCTGAGGTCCTGAAGACTTTGGGAAGTGAAGGGATATCCAGACTGACCAGCTTTGTTAGTGTGATGAGGTCGTTTGCCCTGAAGTTTTAAACTAATCCACTAGCTTCACGAAGTACATACAAAGCCAAAGAATGCAATCCTTACAGCACAATTAATTTCATACACCGCTTTACGAGGGTAGTGCGTAAGCTCGTACTTTGATTATAAAGAAAATTGAGGTAAACGTGGGGATGAGTCAATTTCGATTCGGAAAACGAAATCGAAAACGTTTTTGGATGGTAGAGAACGATTGGACCAAGAATGATAGATGCTAACAGAAATACGTACACATGTTATGTCGATTGGGAGAAGACGTTCCGCAGTATTCACTGGAGGGTCATCTTGAAGCCCTTGAAACATACTGTTGTAGTCTTAAAGGACAGAAGACTGGTTGTGAAACTCTGCAATAAACAAATAAACGTTGGAAGGATTGCCAATGATCAAATGGACGAAAGAGGCGCGATATTTGGCAGAGAAAGGATAAAAATATTGTGTACGGAGGATCAAGCAGTGTTGGATGATGCAGACACACTAAAAATTGTGGTAGAGCGCATCGTAATGGCTGGGAGAGAATATGCAATGAGTATACATATTGGAATGACGTCAGAGATGAGAAACAGCACACATCAAGATTCCGTCAAACTATCATTGCAACAAGTAAAATTATTTAATTTATTTTTATTTATGTTGAGACTGAAAATCCATGAAGTTAAGATCACACATGAAATGTTCTTTTCTTAGATTGATTACTAGCTTCGGCTAACAATCTAACCATCTTCAGGACGCTTCCAATCAAGAAGCTTTCGGCCCCCAGCGCAAAAAAAAAAAAAAAAAAAAAAAAAAATCATAGAAATAATTCAAAAGCCAAGATCGCTTAAATAATGTTTACTGGATAACGGGTATCATCACATTAAAGGTGCCATCATCGGATCTGAATGTAGATTAACATTTATGAACCATTTGGATATAACGATACATGAAGCAGACCAGTTGATATAAAATCATTGTCACAAAATTAAGAAACAACTGTTCTCCTGGTCATTCTTTTACATAAGATATGTAAAACCGAAGTCACAAGATAAAACTATTTGGTACATGACCGCTGAGTCTAGCAGCTTTTGAGTTATTTCTGCAACAGAGTGATCGCCCCACTGCGCACATGTGTTCACTGAAAAAAAAATTCAATAGTTGCGTATCTCGTTGTTAACAACAGTCAACAAAAGTGATAAAATTACTTAGTTAGTTAGAAAGCTTGTTACAAAAAAGGAAAGTTGAGTGTAGGAAGTAGGAAGTAGAATATACGTGCAACAGAGTTTTCGGAATGGTGAACGGTTTGTTGACATGAAAACGAATTCTCGCAGAACTAAGACAGAGATCTGCCAAGTGTTTTCTGAGGAGTGTAGTATTACAAAGTAGCGAAATACCAAAAGTCGGAATGGAAGATAATTAATAGTTCTGAAATGTGGTATCCGAGAATACTGCTTGAGCATTCAGAAGGAGAGAAGGCAATGAAATGAAACTTTACAGGTTGAGAGGGTATGCGATATTATTTCATTAATTACTAAATATAGTCAAGAAGTCGGAAGTGTGAGTCCCCTTGCAAGTATGATGTTCCACCCCTATTTGGCATCAATACATGCGCTGATACTGTCGGAGAGGGTGTCGAAAAGATGATTTATAGTCTTCTGAGGCAAGCTAGTCGACAACTTCGTATGATCCACACTGTCACTGAGATAGAGTCGAAGTCAGAGCTGGTCCCACATACGTTCTAACGGGAACAGATCTGGGGATCGTAGTCGCATCGCAGATAGATCATTGAGAGACGTGCTATATATGAACGAACATTGTTCTGTTCAATAATGGCACTGTTGCATAAAAGGTAACGCATGAGGACGCAGGATGTACGGGACACGCCGTTGTGCCGTAAGAACTGCCTCAGTCAGTACCAACCGCGACCTGAAGTTGTAGCTGATGTCTCCCCGCATCACGACAACAAGAGGTGCACCGGTATGCCTCTCCAAAACATTGGAAGAACGGGATTTCTCACCAGGTCGCCGCAATACTCGCTGACGATGGTGATGTGGGTTAGTGCGAAACCACGATTCGTCGCTAAGCACAATGCGACAACGTTCATCAGCATTCAATGCATCCTAGTCACTTTGTGTTGTTAATGGCCGACTATGTATGGTGATTCCCTAGTTTGGGCGTTGCAATTTGGAAACCAATGGTGCAAGATTACACAGAATGTTGGCAGGGAGTCCATTACTCGTTCTTGCGTGATAGACTCAGATATGAATGGTTGAAGATGTGCTTGGTGTAGCATACGGCGATCCTCTCTAATGGTAGTCAGATGTGGTGGACTAGAACCTTTGGCACGAGCATACCTGCTGTCCGCACGTTCCCATGCAGTCCAGAATGGGTCGCTGTCACATCTGAATGCCCCTCAACTCTGGATATTGCACGGTTAGAGCAGCCGACCAAATCGAGACCCACAATGAGGCCTCTATCAAATTCTGTCAGATATTGAACGCGCAGTCTCACAAAAGTACGTGGCACCTCCGTGTCCTTCAAAGTGGTCACTCAACATCTGACGCTGTTCACGCCCCTAATACATCCTACCAGGGTTGATAACAACCCGAACAACACTAGTACGCTCTGGTGAACGTTTTACCTGTCCCAGGGAATTCCAGCTCTAATCATTTACATACCCACCGATGGTGTATATGCGTACGGAGCTGTACAGGGTATTTTAGAGGTGATGGTCAATAATGCACACATTGAAAGTACACGCCAAAAGTAGCTAAAAAGCGCCGATAAACATGGGTCCACAAATCAACAGTTATCGTGTTACAACACCGTCTTGTTGTGGTTCATCAGCGTCTAGGAACTGATGGCATCCCTAAACATTAAAGCATGTGTTCGAAATGTGGTCCATGCGACTGAGTGCAACATTGGCCTTTTCTGCGAAGTGAGTGGCGAATCCACTCAGGCAGTCCTGTGGAATTCTATAAACTCTGGAAAGTGCTTCAATCCGCAAGCGTAATTTCTCAAGAGAGTTGACCTCGGTAACGTAGACCAGTCTTTTGACATGACCCCACACATCGGAATCCATGGGATTTAGATCCGGAGAACTTGGAGGCCATGACACTGGTCTTCCTCTACCTGTCCAATGTTGACCATACGTCCAAGTCAGAAGCCAGTGCACTCGAAAATGTGCTGGAGCACCGTCATGCATGAACCATATGTTCAGGCGTTGGTTCAGTACATCATCATGTACATCTGGAATTACAGGCCACAGAACCCGAATGTACTACTGTCCGGTTAGTCTCTGTGCTCGGAAGTGTGGTCCAATAGTGCAGTCCTTCTCAGACGTTCAACGAATGACGCTGCTGATGCCGTCGTACGTGTGTTGCATTAGGATAGACATCGGCCCTAATGTGACAGTTATGGTAGTTAAAAGTACTGTCACAGCTAAATCCAGCCTCATCCACAAACAGAACACTGCTTACAAACAGGAGATTCAGTGTACACTGCTGTTGCACCCACTGGCATAAATTCTCTCTAGGAGGGAAGTCTGCATTCTTGAGGGCTTGCACACACTGATATAACTCATGACACGCTATTGGGTAGCAGTCCTCCTCGTTGAAGTACTCAGTACTCGGACGTTCGTGTACAACGCGTAACACCCTTTTCTCAGCATCGGCTTCATGAATCTGCGTCGATCTTTTCGAACGTGAAGTGCGGAACTCCCGGTTTCCCTAAGGCGCTGATGTAACCCGCTAAATGTACGCCTGTCGGGCTGCGTGTAGAGAGGAAAAGCTTCTTCATACAATCGAGCAGCCTCAAGGGCACTGACATTCGCATTGCCATATATGAAGTGCATGTCAGCGCACTCTTCATTGGCGTAACCTCTGTCCATGGTGCCTTCACGTTCGTAACTAATTGTGATGCCGGAACGGCGCAGTGTACGGTGATAGTTGCGAGTACGTAAACAAATATAGTCGATCCCAAACTTCGAGATACCAACATGAATATCGCGGTATCCAGGGGAGTTTACCTCGACAACGGTTGATTTGCAATCCCATCTTAATAAGAGCTTTTTAGCTACTTTTGGCCTGTACTTTCCATGTGTGAATTATTGACCGTCACTTCTGAAGCAGACTGCATTGACATCCGAACATGTCCTCGGGTACTTCACTTTTTTTCAGGAGGTGTACTTACAGTACAATGGACAGCCGAAATGACGAATGGGGAAAAGAACAGAAGAAATAAGGAAGAGTGAATGAAGGAAAGATTGCAGATAAGAGAGGGAGAGGAAGACGAAGAAGACCTGGAATGGTATATGTCAGTAATAAGTGATGGACTCTTTCGAATGTTATGGGAGAAACACAAGGCAGGGTAAAATGGAGCGTCAAGTCGAAACCTTCCAGAAGACAGGCATACCAAAGAAGAGGAATCAAATACATACTGTTCTGCAACAAGAGATGAAAGGACAGACTGAATCAGAAAGCAGATCAGTATGGTTAAAAAAGAAGAAGAAGAATTTAGACTATTGTTTCAATAAACTAAAAAGCTCTAAAACGATTTTTTAAGTAATTTATAATAAATAATTATACTGTGTACTGGTACTTGAATTACGTAACCATTATGGTACCTCACCTGAACCTCTCGATATCAGTAATATTCTACTGTATTTCTGTTAACTACTTAACATGTTTCTGAGACAACATTCAGATTTGATTTCACTTTTGATACATCGATATGTTTATATTGCAATGATATTATTCTCATGTGTATTCTTTCTTTTGTCACTATGATCTTTAGCGTACTTGTAACTCTGATTTTTGGGCGCGTAAGCGATAGTTAGTTAGTTGTTAAGTTGTTAGAGAGTCGGACGTTGAGAAAGTCAAGTCTTGGACGTCATGTTGAAAAGACGCATAACGTAGTTAGCTTATAAGATGTGAACTTTAACAGTGACTGTGATGAGGATGTTTTCAAGTATGTTTTGTATTGTGAAGTGATGTTTTGTGTTTACGTGATATTGCAATAAAAGCAATTAACAGGAAGTGTAACTTAAATTCGGAGTGCTGATTTTTTTTTGTTTTTTTACATCACTATTGCGCTAACTTTGAAAGGTGTAATCTCCAAGAGTTGTTTGTGAAGCGCATCTACAAAACTTTTGAATATAGCAGAATAAAACCTAGGCCTTTTTGCATCCGAGCTTGGAATCATAACCACCTAGATTTTCAACGATTGAGCCATGATTTTACGATGAGACCAGCGTGGGAAACACAATAAGATGAGTGCCTAGTTTTTTCATTATTACATGAAATGACTATTAATTGTGCTCTAATGACACCTGCCACATAATATGACTGTTGTTGCCCGAAAATACAGTATTTTAGCAGCGTGAGCAATACCACAATCGTTATTAAAATTTTTACCTTTGTTGTGGTAGGGTTGTTAGAACTGTCAGTCCGAAAGGTATGAATACTTCACTTCTAAAGTGGCCAAAATAATTACAGGACGTATATAAAGCCACTTCGGTTGCACAAAATTGTCTTAATTGATCATGGTTTCGATTGCTGTACGGCAATCTTCATCAGAATAAAAAGTTACGTGGAATACATGTAATCACATCATGGTTTGAAATGTCTGCTCAGACGTTTTAAACCATGGTGTGATTTCAGGCATTCCATGTAACTTTTTATTCTGATGAAGATTGCGCCACTGCAATCGAAACCGTGGTCAAATGACAAAAAGTTTGTGCATCCGAAGTGGCTGGATCTACGTCCTGTAATTAAATAGCGTACGGTGGCAGGGTCACAGCCAATCAGATGTTCAAAATTCCTGACCAAAATAAATTTATTTAAAATAAGCAGTGTAAGAAGCGTTGTTTATGACTGAAACGATAAAAAAGTCGATAACTAAGTGCATTGTTTTTTATCCTTATTTGCTGTTCAACATGTCAGCGTCAATAATATGGTTTTTATTATGTGAAATCAATGCAGAGTATCAATTGATGGTATATTCGAGGGTTATCAGCCGTATCTTTACGTCATATTGTCGCAACGTTTCAAGAGTCTCCTGTTCGTCATCTTCAAGGGACGTGTCGGTTTATCCATTTCATTCATTTATATATAGCTGCTGGGCCCAAGACTGCTCCACTGAGAGCCCTACGGGCAGTCCCCAGCCTCCGGAAGAAACATCGCGGAGGGTGGGGTAGAGACGTCCTGGCAGGGTGGACGGCGGTGTGGTCGTGAGTCATGGTGCTACTTGTCTATTCCGCTCGCTGCCTTCACCGCTCTCGCATCAGAGCTTTCCCCAAGTAATTTTACTAACACCGCATCCCATGCTAAGCTCGACTGACAAGATCGTCAGCTGTACTTCCAAACCCCCTGGTTAACCGGGGGTGTTTACGCGACCTCTCCCAGGACTGGGAGGTGCGGCAGCCACGGATCACACCGCTCGTTGGATTAAGAGGAGTACAAAAAGTCGTGTAGTTATAATATGTAGGTCTTTAGTTTTTTCAAGAAAAGTTGTTGTTGGAGTTTTCGCTTTAATTTGACGTAAGTTTCGTTAACTTTGTTAGTATTTTTAATTTATTTTGAAATAATTTATTCTACAAGTAATTTTTGTAGGTGCCATAGCACTTGCCCTATTACAAGTTACCTTATGAACTGTTTGCTCTTGAAGGAGATGACTTACGTTGTTCTAGAGTAAACATCCTGCTGCATTGGTTCATCTACGGTCGCAGGTTCGAATCCTGCCGCGAGCATGGATGAGTGTGATGTCCTTAGCTTACTTAGGTTTAAGTAGTTCTAAGTTCTTGGGGACTGATGACCTCAGAAGTTAAGTCCCATAGTGCTCAGAGCCATTTGAACCATTTTTTTCATATACGTTTACCGGGTGATCAAAAAGTCAGTATAAATTTGAAAACTTAATAAACCACCGAATAATGTAGATAGAGAGGTACAAATTGACACACATGCTTGGAATGACATGGGGTTTTATTAGAACCAAAATTCAGGATGGTGCTCCACCCCATATTGCTAGACGTGCGAAAGAACTCCGGACATGCTTTACAGTGCTGTTCACAACATTATTCCTCGACTACAGTTATTGTTGAGGAATGATGGAGGACATATTGAGCATTTCCTGTAAAGAACATCATCTTTGCTTTGTCTTACTTTGTTATGCTAACTATTGCTATTCTGATCTGTCGGACTTTTTTGTATTTTTATGGTTCTAATAAAACCCCTTGTCATTGCAAGCATGTGTGCCAATTTGTACCTCTCTATCTACATTTTTCCGTGATTTATTCAGTTTTCAAATTTATACTAACTTTTTGATCACCCGGTACATACATACTCCGCAAGTCACCGTACGGTGTGTGGCGAAGGGTACCCTGTACCACTACTAGCCTGTTCCTTGCCTGTTGCACTCGCAATCAGAGCGAAGGAAAAACGGATATCTATAAGCCTTCGTGTGAGTCGTAATTTCTCTTATATTCTCATCGTGGTCCTTACGCGAAATGTACATTGGTGGCAGCAGAATCGTAATGCAATCAGTTTCAGATGACGATTATCTAAATTTTCTCAATAGTGTTACCCGAAAGGAATTTCGTCTTCCCTCCAGGGATTCAAAAATGGCTCTGAGCACTACGGGACTTAACATCTGAGGTCATCAGTCGCCTAGAACTTAGAACTACTTAAACCTAACTAACCTAAGGACATCACACACATCCATGCCCGAGGCAGGATTCGAACCTGCGACCGTAGCGGTCGCGCGGTTCCAGACTGAAGCGCCTAGGACCGCTCGGGCACCAGCGGCCGGCTTCCAGGGATTCCAATCTGGTTTCCCGAAGCATCTCAGTAACAATTACGCGTTGTTCGAAAGTGTCGGTAACAAAGCCTCTGAATTGCTTCGATGTCCTCCTTCGATCCGACCTGCAATAATCAAGAAAAAGTCGCACCAGCGACCTACATGTGGTCTCCTTTACAGGTGAAACACTCTTTCCTAAAATCTCCCAATAAACCGAAGTCGACCATTCGCCTTCCCTACCACAGTTCTCACATTCTCTTTCCACCTCATATCGCTATGCAGTGTTACGTCCAGATATTTAAACGACTTGACTGTGGCAAGCAGAACGTTAGTAAAACTGTATCGGAACGGTACATGTTTGATCTTCCTACTCACCCGCATTAACTTACATTTTTCCACATTTAGGGCTAGCTGCCATTCATCACACCAACTGGAAATTTGGCTTAAGTAGTCTTGTATCTCCCTAAAGTCACTCAACTTCGACACCTTACCGTACACCACGGCATCATCAGCTAACAACCGTAGGTTGCTGCCCACACGGTTCGCCAAATAAGTTGTGTGTATAGAGAACAACAGCGATCCTACCACACTTCCCTGGGGCATTCCTGGCGATATCCTTTTCTCTGATAAACACCCACCGTCGAGGACACCACACCGGTTTATATTGTTTAAGAAGTCTCCGAACCACTCACATATCTGTAAACTTACTCCATATGCTCGCACCTTCGATAACAGCCTCCAATGGGACACCGTGACAAATGCTTTTCGGAAATCCAGAAACATAGAATCTGTCTGTTGCATGTCACTCATAGTTCTCAGTATATCATGTGAGTAAAGGGCAAGCTGAGTTTCGCATCAGTGACACTTTCCAAAAAATTGCTGTTTTACGAACATACGCTTCACAATCTCAAGAAATTTCGTTATGTTCGAACTGAGAATATAATCAAGGATTCTGCAGCAAATAGAAGTTAGGGATATTTGCCTGTAATTCTGCGGATCCGTTCTTTTATCTTCTTATATACTGGAGTCGCCTGCGCTTTTTGCCAGTCGCTTGAGATTTTGTGCTGGGCTAGAAATTCACGATAAATGCACGCCAGGTAGTGGGCGAATGCCGTAGAGCACTCTTTGTAAAACAGAACTGGGATTCCATCCGGACCTGGTGATTTATTTGCTTTCCAATTATTCAGTAATTTCTCTACGCTAATGATCCTTATTACTATGTCGTCTGTACTGGAGTCTGTCCGACGACCAAATGACGGTACGTGTGATCGATTTCTTGAAAGTGAAATTTAAAACTTCGGCTTTCGTTTTGCAATCTTCAACCGCTGCAGCAGACTGATCAACATGGGAGTCAATGGAAGCCTTACACCCATCCAGCGATTTTAAGCAAGATCGAAGTTTTCTCGCGTTCTCTGCCAGATCTTTCCTCAGCATCCGCCGAATTTCGTTATTAGATCATGGTGAGTCTTTGCCATCCTTTATCCACTTAGTAGGCACGTAACTCTAGAGACCATGATTTACAATATGCTTAAACTTTGCCCATAATTCCTCTACATCCACCTTACTGGAATTAAGTGATGCCAACTCACTGTTGTAGAGAGTTTCAGGGAGAGCATAAGGGAGCAATTGACAGGAATGGGGGAAAGAAATACAGTAGAAGAAGAATGGGTAGCTCTGAGGGATGAAGTAGTGAAGGCAGCAGACGATCAAGTAGGTAAAAAGACGAGGGCTAATAGAAATCCTTGGGTAACAGAAGAAATAGTGAATTTAATTGATGAAAGGAGAAAATATAAAAATGCAGTAAATGAAGCAGGCAAAAAGGAATACAAACGTCTCAAAAATGAGATCGACAGGAAGTGTAAAATGGCTAAGCAGGGATGGCTAGAGGACAAATGTAAGGATGTAGAGGCTTGTCTCACTAGGGGTAAGATAGATACTGCCTACAGGAAAATTAAAGAGACCTTTGGAGAGAAGAGAACCACTTGTATGAATATCAAGAGCTCTGACGGCAACCCAGTTCTAAGCAAAGAAGGGAAGTCAGAAAGGTGGAAGGAGTATATAGAGGGTTTATACAAGGGCGATGTACTTGAGGACAATATTATGGAAATGGAAGAGGATGTAGATGAAGACGAAATGGGAGATAAGATACTGCGTGAAGAGTTTGACAGAGCACTGAAAGACCTGAGTCGAAACAAGGCCCCGGGAGTAGACAACATTCCATTAGAACTACTGATGGCCTCGGGAGAGCCAGTCATGACAAAACTCTACCATCTGGTGAGCACGATGTATGAGACAGGCGAAATACCCTCAGACTTCAAGAAGAATATAATAATTCCAATCCCAAAGAAAGCAGGTGTTGACAGATGTGAAAATTACCGAGCTATCAGTTTAATAAGTAACAGCTGCAAAATACTAACGCGAATTCTTTACAGACGAATGGAAAAACTGGTAGAAGCCGACCTCGGGGAAGATCAGTTTGGATTCCGTAGAAATGTTGGAACACGTGAGGCAATACTGACCTTGCGACTTATGTTAGAAGAAAGATTAAGAAAAGGCAAACCTACGTTTCTAGCATTTGTATATTTAGAGAAAGCTTTTGACAATGTTAACTGGAATACTCTCTTTCAAATTCTGAAGGTGGCAGGGGTAAAATACAGGGAGCGAAAGGCTATTTACAATTTGTACAGAAACCAGGTGGCAGTTATAAGAGTCGAGGGGCATGAAAGGGAAGCAGTGGTTGGGAAAGGAGTGAGACAAGGTTGTAGCCTCTCCCCAATGTTATTCAATCTGTATATTGAGCAAGCAGTAAAGGAAACAAAAGAAAAATTCGGAGTAGGTATTAAAATTCATGGACAAGAAGTAAAAACTTTGAGGTTTGCCGATGACATTGTAATTCTGTCAGAGACAGCAAAGGACTTGGAAGAGCAGTTGAACGGAATGGACAGTGTCTTGAAAGGAGGATATAAGATGAACATCAACAAAAGCAAAACGAGGATGATGGAATGTAGTCAAATTAAGTCGGGTGATGCTGAGGGAATTAGATTAGGAAATGAGACACTTAAAGTAGTAAAGAGAGGATATAAAATGTAGACTGGCAATGGCGAGGAAAGCGTTTCTCAAGAAGAGAAATTTGTTAACATCGAGTATAGATTTAAGTGTCAGGAAGTCGTTTCTGAAAGTATTTGTATGGAGTGTAGCCATGTATGGAAGTGAAACATGGACGATAACTAGTTTGGACAAGAAGAGAATAGAAGCTTTCGAAATGTGGTGCTACAGAAGAATGCTGAAGATAAGGTGGGTAGATCACATAACTAATGAGGAGGTATTGAATAGGATTGGGGAGAAGAGAAGTTTGTGGCACAACTTGACTAGAAGAAGGGATCGGTTGGTAGGACATGTTTTGAGGCATCAAGGGATCACAAATTTAGCGTTGGAGGGCACCGTGGAGGGTAAAAATCGTAGAGGGAGACCAAGAGATGAATACACTAAGCAGATTCAGAAGGATGTAGGTTGCAGTAGGTACTGGGAGATGAAGAATCTTGTACAGGATAGAGTAGCATGGAGAGCTGCATCAAACCAGTCTCAGGACTGAAGACCACAACAACAACAAACTCACTGTTTAGGTGAGAAGCTAATAACTACTTATCTGCTCTGTCTAGCAGAAAGGGAGAGGGAGAGGAAGACGAAGAAGACTAAAACTTAGAATTATACTGTATTTTCATGTGAAATATCTTCCTGTTCGTGGTATAACGCATGGTATCATCCACGTTTTGTAAGGCGCGTTACATCTTTGATACCTGGAAGGTGCTTGTTGATGAAATATTGTGAAAACATTGCCATGGATGTACAAAAGTGGGTACCACTACTGATAAGAAACAATTGCGTGGACACAACTGTCAGGAATAAATCTGTGTGATCCAATGGACGAATGTAAATCACCTCAGCTGTGAAGATCTTTCAGCACTCTCAAGAACAGTGTGAGGTTCGCTGTGCTAAATTCGTTGTTGATGGTGATTCCAATTCAAATAGATCAGTAATTGATAGCAGGCCCTATGATGACCTAACACCGATAAAGTTAAAAAGTTTCTGTCATGTGCATCTACATCTACATCTACATCTACATTGATACTCCGCAAGCCACCCAACGGTGTGTGGCGGAGGGCACTGTACGTGCCACTGTCATTACCTCCCTTTCCTGTTCCAGTCGCGTATGGTTCGCGGGAAGAACGACTGTCTGAAAGCCTCCGTGCGCGCTCTAATCTCTCTAATTTTACATTCGTGATCACCTCGGGAAGTATAAGTAGGGGGAAGCAATATATTCGATACCTCATCCAGAAACGCACCCTCTCGAAACCTGGCGAGCAAGCTACACCGCGATGCAGAGCGCCTCTCTTGCAGAGTCTGCCACTTGAGTTTATTAAACATCTCCGTAACGCTATCACGGTTACCAAATAACCCAGTGACGAAACGCGCCGCTCTTCTTTGGATCTTCTCTATCTCCTCCGTCAACCCGACCTGGTACGGATCCCACACTGATGAGCAATACTCAAGTATAGGTCGAACGAGTGTTTTGTAAGCCACCTCCTTTGTTGATGGACTACATTTTCTAAGCACTCTCCCAATGAATCTCAACCTGGTACCCGCCTTACCAACAATTAGTTTTATATGATCATTCCACTTCAAATCGTTCCGTACGCATACTCCCAGATATTTTACAGAAGTAACTGCTACCAGTGTTTGTTCCGCTATCACATAATCATACAATAAAGGATCCTTCTTTCTATGTATTCGCAATACATTACATTTGTCTATGTTAAGGGTCAGTTGCCACTCCCTGCACCAAGTGCCTATCCGCTGCAGATCTTCCTGTATTTCGCTACAATTTTCTAATGCAGCAACTTCTCTGTATACTACAGCATCATCCGCGAAAAGCCGCATGGAACTTCCGACACTATCTACTAAGTCATTTATATATATTGTGAAAAGCAATGGTCCCATAACACTCCCCTGTGGCACGCCAGAGGTTACTTTAACGTCTGTAGACGTCTCTCCATTGATAACAACATGCTGTGTTCTGTTTGCTAAAAACTCTTCAATCCAGCCACACAGCTGGTCTGATATTCCGTAGGCTCTTACTTTGTTTATCAGGCGACAGTGCGGAACTGTATCGAACGCCTTCCGGAAGTCAAGAAAAATAGCATCTACCTGGGAGCCTGTATCTAATATTTTCTGGGTCTCATGAACAAATAAGGCGAGTTGGGTCTCACACGATCGCTGTTTCCGGAATCCATGTTGATTCCTACATAGTAGATTCTGGGTTTCCAGAAATGACATGATACGCGAGCAAAAAACATGTTCTAAAATTCTACAAGAGATCGACGTAAGAGATATAGGTCTATAGTTTTGCGCATCTGCTCGACGACCCTTCTTGAAGACTGGGACTATCTGTGCTCTTTTCCAATCATTTGGAACCCTCCGTTCCTCTAGAGACTTGCGGTACACGGCTGTTAGAAGGGGGGCTAGTTCTTTCGCGTACTCTGTGTAGAATCGAATTGGTATCCCGCCAGGTCCAGTGGACTTTCCTCTATTGAGTGATTCCAGTTGCTTTTCTATTCCTTGGACACTTATTTCGATGTCAGCCATTTTTTCGTTTGTGCGAGGATTTAGAGAAGGAACTGCAGTGCGGTCTTCCTCTGTGAAACAGCTTTGGAAAAAGGTGTTTAGTATTTCAGCTTTACGCGAGTCATCCTCTGTTTCAATGCCATCATCATCCCGTAGTGTCTGGATATGCTGTTTCGAGCCACTTGCTGATTTAACGTAAGACCAGAACTTCCTAGGATTTTCTGTCAAGTCGGTACATAGAATTTTACTTTCGAATTCAATGAACGCTTCACGCATAGCCCTCCTTACACTAACTTTGACATCGTTTAGCTTCTGTTTGTCTGAGAGGTTTTGGCTGCGTTTAAACTTGGAGTGGAGCTCTCTTTGCTTTCGCAGTAGTTTCCTAACTTTGTTGTTGTACCACGGTGGGTTTTTCCCGTCCCTCACAGTTTTACTCGGCACGTACCTGTCTAAAACGCATTTTACGATTGCCTTGAACTTTTTCCATAAACACTCAACATTGTCAGTGTCGGAACAGAAATTTTCGTTTTGATCTGTTAGGTAGTCTGAAATCTGCCTTCTATTACTCTTGCTAAACAGATAAACCTTCCTCCCTTTTTTTATATTCCTATTAACTTCCATATTCAGGGATGCTGCAACGGCCTTATGATCACTGATTCCCTGCTCTGTACATACAGATTCGAAAAGTTCGGGTCTGTTTGTTATCAGTAGGTCCAATATGTTATCTCCACGAGTCGGTTCTCTGTTTAATTGCTCGAGGTAATTTTCGGATAGTGCACTCAGTATAATGTCACTCGATGCTCTGTCCCTACCACCCGTCCTAAACATCTGAGTGTCCCAGTCTATATCTGGTAAATTGAAATCTCCACCTAAGACTATAACATGCTGAGAAAATTTATGTGAAATGTATTCCAAATTTTCTCTCAGTTGTTCTGCCACTAATGCTGCTGAGTCGGGAGGTCGGTAAAAGGAGCCAATTATAAACCTAGTTCGGTTGTTTAGTGTAACCTCCACCCATAATAATTCACAGGAACTATCCACTTCTACTTCACTACAGGATAAACTACTACTAACAGCGATGAACACTCCACCACCGGTTGCATGCAATCTATCCTTTCTAAACACCGTCTGTACCTTTGTAAAAATTTCGGCAGAATGGGTAAGTAGGCTGTTTAGGTTTTTATGTTGATAAAGTCACGTAGCGCTCTGTATGAAAATCACTGGCTGCGCTGTGTGCAGTCTGTGGCCGGTTGGCATTGTTGGAATATTCGCTGTTGTAGTGTTGGGCAGTTGGCTGTTAACAGCGCGTAGCGTTGCGCAGTTGGTTCAAATGGTTCAAATGGCTCTGAGCACTATGGGACTCAACTGCTGAGGTCATTAGTCCCCTAGAACTTAGAATTAGTTAAACCTAACTAACCTAAGGACATCACAAACATCCATGCCCGAGGCAGGATTCGAACCTGCGACCGTAGCGGTCTTGTGGTTCCAGACTGCAGCGCCTTTAACCGCACGGCCATTTCGCGCAGTTAGAGGTGAGCCGCCAGCAGTGGTGTATGTGGAGAGAGAGATGGCAGAATTTTGAGAGCGGACGATCTGGACGTGTGTCCATCAGAAAGGGTAAATCTGTAATACTGGATATCATGAACTGATATATATATGATGACTTATTAAGGTAAATACATTGTTTGTTCTCTATAAAGATCTTTCATTTGCTAACTATCCCTATCAGTAGTTAGTGCCTTCAGTAGTTAGAATCTTTTATTTAGTTTGCAGTATTGGCGTTCGCTGCATTGCAGTAGATCGAGTAACGAAGATTTCTGTGAGGTAAGTGATTCATGAAAAGTATAGGTTAATGTTAGTTAGGGCCATTATTTTTTGGGGATTATTGAAAGTCAGGTTGCGTTTCGCTAAAAATATTGTGTGTTAGTTTAGTGATGATCAAAATAAGTAAAGAGAGAAATTTCTGAGTACGTTCAGTTTTGCTCATCTGTTTGAAAATCAAATAACGTAAGAGGTTTATCAGTACAGTCTTTCTTAATTTTCCGAAGGAGACGTTTTACACATAGATCAGTGATTGATAGCGGGCCCTATGATGACCTAATACCGATAAAGTTAAGAAGTTTCTGTCATGTGCAGAAACGAATGGGTACTCAACTGCGTAAAATCAGTCAGAACTTTTCTAGCAAAATGTTTGAAGATAGCAAGACTATTAGAGGACGTGTGGCTGATAAAACAGTCGATCAGCTAAGTGAATACTATGTCCAAGCCTTTAGGAAGAATACAGACAACCTGGAAGAATGAGGAAAGCAGTATGGGTAACGATTTTCGTCAAGACATCAAGTTAAGAGAAGCCACTAGACAACTGTTCACAAATGTGAAGCAGCAGTAACCAAATATACCCATGGAAACACCATCCCTGAAGCTGTTGGAGCAGTAATAAAGTCAATATATAGAGCGTAGCACATCCAGATCTTCTGAAGAAATGCTTCACAGGAAAAACTCAAAATGTAAATGAGTCTTTCAACAGTGTTGTATGGACCTAGTTGCAAAAAACGTATTTGTGACTGGAAGACACTGACGGTTGGGGTCAACGATGCTGTGATCACCTTCAGTTATGGAAATGCAAGTAGAATAACGGTTCTAAAGCAATTTGAAATTAAGTTTGGCGATAATACAGAAGCATTCCTACGAGATATGGATAGACAGCGAGTCTCCAAAGCAGAAATTATGGTCAAAAAGACAACAGAAGCTGGCCGCTGTGGCCGAACGGTTCTAGGCACTTCAGTCCGGAACCACGCGGCTGCTACGGTCGCAGGTTCGAATCCTGCCTCGGACATGGATGTGTGTGATGTCCTTAGGTTAGTTAGGTATAATTAGTTCTAAGTCTAGGGGACTGATGACCTCAGATGTTAAGTCCCATAGTGCTTAGAGCCATTTGAACCATTTGAACAACAAAAGCCGCAAGATCCCTCAGACGAAGAAAGAGACTGCGTCTAGTTGATACTGAAGAAGATAAAGATTTCACAGCTGGAGGCTTTTTGGCTGTCTCTTCATTCAGCAGTGAATTTTCCTTTACTTCAACTATCAGGTGCGATTTCTGAAAAACTACTTATTTTACAAATGTTTCGCACTCTCATAAAATATTTAAGCTATAGCTCTAAAACTTCATTTATTATTGACAGCTGTATTATGTTTATGTGGATCTACAAAGATAAAGATAGCGCTCATAATTTGATCATAAAAATATGTTTTTTTTTCAATTACATAAATTTTTAAGAACTTTCATAAAAATTTCGTGTTTTTTCCTAACAAAGTTACGCACTTGATAGTAGACCGGAATATGTATAAGATATGACTCAATAGCCTGGCACGGCTTTGTTTTATTACCTTGGATAGCTCCCGAGAAAACGGGCATTCATAATCCCCTTATAGCTTTTAGGAGGTTTCCCACATTCCTCTAGGTGAATACGGGACTTGTTCCTTTGCTCTATCTCAGATACAGGTTACACAAACATTTAAATCATCTTCTCGCACCTGCACACAAATCTTACCACATTGTATACGCAGACAGAATTGGTACATGGTTTTCTTAAACACTCACCTGTAGCAGCGACTCATTTCTACCCGAATCCCAGAATCCGTCAGCGTGGCACAGCACCTTCGGCTATTCAAAAATGGTTCAAATGGCTCTGGGCACTATGGGACTTAACATCTTATGTCATCAGTCCCCTAGAACTTAGAACTACTTAAACCTAACTAACCTAAGGACATCACACACATCCATGCCCGAGGCAGGATTCTAACCTGCGACCGTAGCAGTCCCGCGGTTCCGGACTGCAGCGCCTAGAACCGCACAGCCACCGCGGCCGGTTTCGGCTATTCAGAAGCAAATGTGTGGCCTTCGTTGGTGCTCATTCTGTGCTCTATCACTGCAGACTTTTGAGCTCTCTGCTTGCCATACTTTGAGAGGAGGCAGTACGTACAAAACGAGAAAAAGTTTTTCAGTAAAGATGTGCTCTAAAATTCATACCCTAACAGCTAAGAGTACGTTCTTTCCAGAAGGAGAGATGTGTTCCACAATAGGGAAGATAAACAAGTGCTCGTAGCTGTTAAGGTATGCATTCTAGAACCCATATTCACTGTTCATTATTTTCCTGTTTTTGTCCTTACTAGCGACTTTCAAAATATGGAAAGCAAAGAGGTTGGTGTAGAATAATTTAATTCACAGTATCAAAGATGACGAAGTGCTCATAGATATTAAGTTTCGCATTTTAGAGCCCAAGTTTAAAAGACTTTTTTGCTTTTACCATCCAGTAGAAACTCATGCTTCTGTAAAAGGATCAATGCACGGAGCGTATAACTACCACCGTCGTACCTTAGTGGGAGACCTTGCCGAGAACCCGAAAAAATTCTAGTCCTAAGTAAAATCGCTAAGCGGGTGGAAGGCTTCTATCCAGTCACCCGTTGACCACTCTGGTGTGGCAGTAGAAGACAGAAAAAGTAAAGCCAAAGTTTTAAATTTCACATGTAAGAGATCGCTCACGGAGGCAAATCGTACAAACACACCGTCGTTTGGCCATCGCGTAGACTCCCATATGAAGAACATAGTAAGAAGCCTCACTGAGAGACAACTGAAAGAACTGAAAGCAAATAAGTCTCCAGATCCTGATGGAATCCCAGTTCTGTTTTAAAAATAGCACTCTGTGGCACTGATCCCTTACCTAGCTTCCATTTATCGCGAATCTCTCGCCCAGCGCCAAGTCCCAAGCGACGGGGGAAAAAGCGCCGGTGACGACTGTACATAAGAATGGTAAAAGAAAAGATCCGCAATATTACAGACCAATATCCTTACCATCGGTTTTCTGCAGAATTCTTAAACATATTCTCAGTTTGAATACAACAAATTTCCCTGAGACGGACAAAGCTTCTGCCCAAAGGTCAGCACAGTTTGAGAAAGCATCGATCGTGCCTACCTCTGTTTGCCATTTTCTCACATGACATCCCGTACATCGTGGATGAAGGCAAGAGACAGACTTCATCTTCCTAGGTTTCCGAAGATCTTTTGACAATGTGCCCCAGTCCAGTCTGTTAAGGAGGGTACACAGGTAAGTGAGTGCCACGAAAACTCCTTATGTGATAAAATCCACTAGGTTCTCCTCGACGGCGAACGTTCTTCAGAGACAAGGGTGTGGTCAGGAGCGCCCCAGGAAAGTGTGATAGGGTCGGTGTCATTCTCTATATACATAAATGATCTGACGGACAGGATGAGCACCAATCTGCGGTTGTTTGCTGATGATGATGTGGTGTCGGGATGATGTCATCTTTGAGTGACTGTAGGAGGGTGCAAGATTGCTTCGACAAAACTTCTAGTTGGTGTAGGAAAGTGTGATCCATCTGTAAAGGAGACAACAACGTATAGAATGCTAGTGCGACCCATTCTCGAGTACTGTTCGAGAATTTTGGATCACCAGGAGGTCAGTTTAAAGAAAGACATCGGATAAATTCAGAGGCGGGCTACTGGATTTGTTACAGGAAGATTCCATCAACACGAAACTATTACGGGATGCTTTGAGAACTCAACGGGAAATAAAATTACCGGAAAATATTCTCGATCGCGCAGTCATATTTTTGATAAATTATTGTACTGTGAGAGTCTTTTTTACTAATTTTACTTAATTCGAAGATCTCTGTTAAACCCCAGTAATGTTATCTAAAATTATCGACTGGGAATGGCTCTGACTGACTGATTATGTGCATCGACTGGGAATCTCTGGAAAGAAGCCGACGTTCTTTTTGCGGAATATTATAGAGAAAATTTAGATAACCGGCATTTGAAGCTGAAAACAGAATGATTCTACTGCCGCCAATGTCCATTTCACGTAAGAACTACGAAGATAAAGAGAAATAAATTAGAGTTGGTACGGGGGCGTATAGATAGACGTTTTTCCCTCGCTCTCTTTGCAGTTGGAACAGGAAAGGAAATGAGTATTAGTGGTAATGTGTACCGCCCGCCACGCACCACACGATGGCTTGAGGAATATGGACATAGAAGTAGATGAAGATGTAGAAGTACTTTTTAATTGTATGCGTTTACGCCATCGATTATGATGCTCCCTGTATAGGAACTAGAAAATTCTTCGTTGCCAGTGGAGTTTTAAAAATCGCCGTGGTGAGGTATACATTCAACAGAAATGTACTAAAATGTCGTCCAAATCTTTGTCCTTCACATACCAAAACAATAAACATCTCATATTTGCTTAATCACTCATCTTATTTCGACAGATAAGAATTATGTCGTTGAAATGAATACGGACTCTAGTCACAGAATGTCTTTACTATCAGAAGTAGGTTCACATGCTCTCGAGCACATCTTCCGCTGTTTTTCTCACAGGCCATAAGTATTACCACAGAAATTAAGGGATTTTTATTCCTTGGTTGCAGGCTTTCGTCTACATGTCGACGGCATATTCGAATGCCCCCAGAGACGAAATAGAGGAGAAGTTCTACCCTCCAGGACTGAAGGCTGAAGAGCTACTGAAGCTGATCAGGATCATGGACGACGAACAACTGGCGCAGATACTCCCACTGTGAGTGATTAACTTTCACAGTTTTCTATCCTACAGAGAACTGCAGCAGTTTTTATTAGGCTACATACACTTTGAATCTGTAGATTTGTATTCAGCAAAAGAAAAAGAACCAGTATTTCCCATTCACTTATTTTTATTGGCATTTGGTGTATTTAGGGCTACCATAATGCTCTCAGCCCTACACTGATAAGCCGAAACATTATAATCACATAAGCAACATCGATCTACTGTTCCTTTGCAAAGCATTACACCAGCGATTCTGTGTGACGAATTCGACAAGTCCTTGGTACTGTGGTGCAGAATAACTTTATTTTCGTTACTACGAAATTAGTTCCAAACAGCTCTGTTTGATGGTGTTCATTTTTTAAAGATCAATTTCTTATTTGGAATCAAATCCAAAATATAAAGAACAAGTGCACTGTTTAACAGAATTAAAGGATCACTTTTTCGAAACCCCATAATTGTTTGAATTTTCTCATTTCGAGAGTACTGAAGGGTGATCTGTTTAAATTGTTAAAAACCATTCAACATCCATTTGAGTCGTGCGTTATACGCCATTTAAAGTGGATTCGCACTGTTTAGAAAGTGTCCAGTATCTGTAAATAGATATTCTATTGTGTTGCGTGTTTGTATGATGTAACAAGCACCTGTGAGCAATATGTATATGGACATGGTCTTTTGGACAAGGTGTTTTATACTTTTAAAGATTTTGACGGTGACAAACATTTAAAATGTGCTGAATTTTATCGGCTTGATATCTTATGCGTGAGGTTTAGCGTGAAATGAACATATTTTACAATAAAATGGTTTTTAAAACCTGAAGATGACAGCAAAGACTGTTGAAACCGGTTGTCTTGAATGAAGAAATATGTTATGTGATCTTGGTTGTTGAATGTTTTTTAACCCTATAATTGTGTCCCATTGCGAAGCACAAGTTTGAAATTCGGCTGAAAGGTGCGTACAACATTCCTCCGTAATGATGCAAAATCGCGGCGCCCTGCAACCTCTCCCATGGACTGGACAACGCTTCAAACAGCAAGGTGTTGACACGTGCAAAACAAAGGCCACAGCTCATAAGTTCATGTGACGTGTAAGGTCGGTTAATGACGTCACAGTGACACCTGGCCGCCACACCCTCTCTTACCCACATTTCACCCCTTATTTTTACTCATTTGCGATGGACGTTAGAACCGCGATTTTCTTTGAGTGGCTGAGGAAAACAATGCAGACACACGCCGCTCAGAATCAGCACGAAAAAGCCTCAGAGGGTGGCCTAAAGGGCGTCAATGAAATCAGTCCCTTTCCTTGGGCGTTGGTTCCCACACATTTCGCGGTCGAAAACGACAGTTCGCAGTGCTATAAGCAACAAAAAGGTGTTCTTGGCAACCTTTAACACTGCTACTTTTGGACGTTTCAGTCCTTTCTAAGCACGTTGTGGGCGGCTTCATCCACATTAAACTTGCTCTGACCACTTTATATGGCAGCGCGACCGTAATTTTTGCTGATGTGTTCAGGTTCAGGAACCGTCCCAAACCAGTCTACAAATTTGAACATGATGCGTGGCAGTAAAGGGTACTTACGTATTTTCGTCTCTCATTTGTCGTGACTTCCTATGGCGTGTAGGGTGGTCAAGGGGTAGGAGGCGGGCGGGGGGGGGGGGGGGGGAGGGAGCAGAAGTCTTCAATAGTACAACATTACATTGCGCGTGAATAAAACGGCTAATGATCCCTCTAAGACTCTGCATTTCGGAAACATCTTGTGTGCCGCCCACGCGTCTAGGTTGAGCACGTAACAAATGTACTTACCTGAAACTTCAAACGCACTCTGCCTTGCGGTTGCTCTAGCTCCTGAAGGCATGCAAACAGCACCTGGGGGGAACCGAAGTGGTTGCGGAATCCATGTTGATTTTTCACAGAGGAGATCCCTGTTTCCCAAAAACGTCATAATACATAGACATAAAATATGTTCCATAATTGCCGGCCGGAGTGGCCGAGCGGTTAAAGGCGCTACAGTCTGGAACCGCACGACCGTTACGGTCGCAGGTTCGAATCCTGCCTCGGGCATGGATGTGTGTGATGTCCTTAGGTTAGTTAGGTTTAAGCAGTTCTAAGTTCTAGGGGACTTATGACCACAGCAGTTGAGTCCCATAGTGCTCAGAGCCATTTGATCCATTTTTGTTCCATATTTCTGAACAGATTGACGTCACCTGTGTAGACCTATAATATTACGCGCGTTTGTCCTACAACCATTCTTGGAAGCGCGAATAACCTGCTCTTTTTTCCAGTCGCTAGGCATCTTTCGTTGCTCCAGTGACCTATAGTCCAGTGAAACTGTCAGAAGAAAAGCCTGTACCTTGCAAAAAGTGGGGTAAAAGATTTAATTTTTTTAACTCGTTCATATTGTTGGAAAGGTCAGAAAACCAAGTTATGCCAACAAAATTTCTCTTGGGAAAACTTTATGCACTCAAAATACTTCGAAAAATTCGGACTTTTATCAGTTTTTTCTAAATATCTCAGTTTCATTTGCTCCTATCGCTTTGACGTCTATTTCCTTTTTTAAAGAGCACAAAATTCTCTACAAATTTTATTCTTACCATTTTTTCTACTCCCAGTATCTAAGGCGCTACAGCGCGTCAAAAAATACCAATTTTTCAAATTTCGAGCAAAGAATAGTTGGTCACAATTTCCACGATGTAAAGTTTCGTAGAAAAGATAAAGTTGTGACTCTACTTTCTGCGTTCAATTCTGTAAAAGCTGGGAGCACTAAAATTACTCCTGTTGATCCTTTAACTCTTTTCAAAAGGATTTGTTTAATGAAACAAAGTGAAGAAGAGTTGAAAGCCTTTCTGAAATATGAACTTGCTCCTTACCCAATGTCCCTATTCTCAGAAAAAGGCATGCGAAAAGGAACAAAATCTACATTCTACAATGCCTTCGTTCCAGTGGAAGATGTGAAGTCAGGTGGACCGAGTAAATTTTTTGTCATTGATGGAGGGTACCTTATGCACAAAGTGACTTGGACTCGAAATGTTTGCTTCAAGTCAATAGCCCAAAGCTATGTTTCTTACCTGAACGTCATTTTGGATCTGAATTTGCTATTGTATTTGATGGGTATCCATGTGAGGGAGACAAATGTAGCACAAAGAGTGCTGAGAGGATTCGTAGGTCCAAACAACATTCTTTGGCTGACGTTGTGGTTGAATCAGAGATGTTGAACCAGCTCCCTCAGTACAAGTTCTTGTACAACGAACGAAACAAGATGCGTTTCATCACACTTCTTGGTGGTGGTGGTTAGTGTTTAACGTCCCGTCGACAACGAGGTCATTAGAGACGGAGCGCAACCTCGGGTTAGGGAAGGAGTGGGAAGGAAATCGGCCGTGCCCTTTCAAAGGAACCATCCCGGCATTTGCCTGAAACGATTTAGGGAAATCACGGAAAACCTAAATCAGGATGGCCGGAGACGGGATTGAACCGTCGTCCTCCCGAATGCGAGTTCAGTGTGCTAATCACTGCGCCACCTCGCTCGGTTCACACTTCTTGAAATGCAATTTCTGTAGTGTAGCATTGAAGTGCACCAGGCACAAGAAGATGCTGAGATTATAATTGTAACATCTGCCATTTCAAGAACCAAAGATTTTGGAAGTGTTGTCATTGTAGGAGAAGATGTTGACCTGCTTGTACTCATGAACAGTTTGGGGCAAGGCATTGAAAACTTATTTTTCTTAAAGCCAAGAAGAGGAAATGCAGAAGACGAGTGATTTTCCACTGCATCTTACAAGTTTGACATTGAATATATTCTGTTCACTCACGCCTTTAGCGGATGTGATACAACATCTGCTTTTTTTGGTCTAGGAAATATTAAGTGCTGCAATATTGTTATGAAAAGCAAACACCTAACCTCAGCGCTTTGCACGTTCAATAAACCACATGCTACCCGTGAGGAAATAATAACTGCAGGAGAACAGGTTACTATCGCATTGTATAGTGGAGCTGTCAGCAGCTCCCACACACTAGACCATTTGCGGTACCAGCTATTCGACAAGTCTGCCACAAAAGCAAACTGAATCTTGCACGGTTGCCACCTACACAGGATGCTGCACAATATCATTCGTTGCGGACTTACCAACAAGTCCGAAGTTGGATGGGAAACTGGTAACCTCCTGAGAAATGGGGCTGGAATCACAGTGACCACGGTCCAATACCCGTTATAATGAGCCAAGATCCAGCACCTGAAGCACTTCTTCACATTGTTTCATGCTCATGCAAGCTGAACTGTGGCGGAGCGTGCTCCTGCAGAAAAGTGGGTTTGAAATGTTCTTCAATTTGCAAAAAATGTATTGGGGTCAACTGTGAAAACGTGCCAAACTTTTTATATGAAGACAGTGAAGAAGATGTTATGGAGGATGTTGAGGAAACCGCTGACGAAACCAACGAACTTGCTGAGGCTGACCCGCTGTTTAAAGAAGAGGTCAATCTGGGATCAATTCTATGTACAGACCCTGAATCCGTAATTCAAGGTATTTCTGGTGACACTGAGGAACCTGGCCCATCAAAACGTTGGAAGTGATGCTCATATCAGTCTCAATTGCGCTTAAGTGCAATATTACAAGTATTACACACCCAGAACTGTCAACATTTTTTAGTAACTGGCAATGCATTTTACTTGTAATAAAGCTACTTATGTTTAATGTCAACTGTGTGGCTTTTATACACAAAAATAATTACGTACCTAGGTTTCCTATTGCAGCTAATAATAATTCAGTTTCCTGAGACAATTTATTTTGTGTGCGTGTGTGTATGTGTGTGTGTGTGTGTGTGTGTGTGTGTTTATGTCTATTAATGATGTATTTTTATATTTATAGTTTTACAAATACCAGGGCTGAGGGGGCCCATAGTGAACTTCAGGTAGTGATGTAAGAATCACAATAGTTGGGTGCCCAGGTTGGTTGGTTGGTTGGTTGTTTGGGGAAGGAGACCAGACAGCGTGGTCATCGGTCTCTTCGGATTAGGGAAGGAAGTCGGCCGTGCCCTTTCAGAGGAACCATCACGGCATTTGCCTGGAATGATTTAGGGGAATCACGGAAAACCTAAATCAGGATGGACGGACGCAGGATTGAACCGTCGTCCTCCCGAATGCGAGTCCAGTGTCTAACCACTGCGCCACCTCGCTCGGTTTGGGTGCCCAGCAATCCTCATGTTGCATGCAGAGAAATTGAATACCTGAAAGTGAGCTGGTAAATTCCAACTTACAACATGATGTATAATGTATTTATACTACACAAACAGAAAATGAAAATATAGTGCTCCAAAATTAGGTATCTTGCCACTATGCTCAAAATTTGAAAAATTGGTATTGTTTGAGGCGCTGTAGCGCCTTAGATATTGGGAGCAGAAAAAATGGCAAGAATCAAATTTGTAGAGAATTTTGTGCTCTTTAAAAAATAAAATAGACGTCAAAGCGATAGGAGCAAATGAAACTGAGATATTTTGAAAAAACTGAAAAAAGTCCGAATTTTTCGAAGTTTTTTGACTGCAGAAAGTTTTCCCAAGCGAAATTTTGTTGGCAAAACTCGGTTTTCTAATCTTTCCAACCATATGAACGAGTTGAAAAAATAAACTCTTCTACCCCACCTTTTGCAAGGTATATCTACTATTTGACTGGACTACTAAGGGTTCTTCCACAAAATATCTGTAGAATGTTACAGGTATCTCGTAAGGTTTTAATGCCTTTACATTACAAAGCGATTGCAGTTGTTTTTCTGTTTCGCGATCAGTTACCTCAATATCTGCCATTTTGAAGTTCCTACGGTTATGTAACGAAGGGACCCTATTACGGTCTACTGTAGTGAAGCAGTTTCGGAAGACCGAATACAATGTTTGGACCTCCTATATCTCATTTTCCGTTTCGGTGCCGTTATAGTCACTGAACAGATGATTTCGAATTGCCTATTGGTATTGCGTAAGACCGAAACCTCTTAACGTTTTCAATCAGATCGGTTGTCAAAATTTTACATTCATAGTCATTGAACACTTCTTTCATTACTCTCCTTACGCTCATTTCCGTTCCGTTCACATTCTGTTTCTCAGCTAAATTTTGACATCTCTTTAATCTGTGGTAAAGCTCTCTTCGTTTACAGAGCACTTTCCTAACAAGACTGTTACAACACAGTGGCTCTTTCACGTCCCTGAAGACCTTGCTTAGAACATAATTGTCTAAGGCATATTGAACGATGCTTTTGAATTTTTTCCCATTTGTGTTCCACATCTTCATCCCGAATACTGAATACTTGACGTAGACTACACAGATACTCTACAATTTGTATCCTGTCATTCTTGCAAAGCAAAAATATCTTCCTGTCCTTCATCACATTTCTTGTAATATCTGTTCACGTAAGTGCTACCACAGCCTTATGATCACTGACTATCCACCCTCCCCCCAACCGTCCTTCGACGTTAACTGATACGAGAAGTTCTGGTCTGTTTTATGTTACGAGGCCTAAGACGTTACTTTCACGATTTGTTTCTCTGTCAGTTCGAAATAATTTTTCGACAAGTCATTCAGTGCAACATCACACGAATCCCTATCTCTGGCACCAGTTTTGATATCACTCCCCTATACCTGGCAAGTGGAAGCCATCCTATGTTAGCCGGCCTGTGTGGCCGTGCGGTTCTAGACGCTACAGTCTGGAACCGAGCGACCGCTACGGTCGCAGGTTCGAATCCTGCCTCGGGCATGGATGTGTGTGATGTCCTTAGGTTAGTTAGGTTCAATTAGTTCTAAGTTCTAGGCGACTGATGACCTCAGAAGTTAAGTCGCATAGTGCTCAGAGCCCATCCTATGTTACATTAAAATGATCAAGAAACATATTCATGAAATTCTGCAGGTTCTCTCTGAAGCGCTCTAGCACTACAGTTCCTGATGCAGGTGGTCCATAAAATTATCAGATTACCATTTTATTTTTGATGCTTAACTTCAACCAGATTAATTAACACGCGGTTAAATGTGATCAACTCGCTAGGTATTATTGAATTTTTTACTGCAATAAATACTCTGCAACCATTGGCGACTAACCTATCATTACGCTAAATATCCCAGTCTGAATTTAGGAAGTGCTGGCTTGCTACTTGACATCTTAGCGATAGGTGCTGATAGCAGGAATAAACATCATCTGCTCTGCACTTTCGGCTAACCACTATGGCTGAAATCTCTCTTTAAAAGTATTTTATTCTTGTTACTTCAAGTTAATTTTTATTTCTCCTTTTGGAATAAAAATCTGATTCACATGCTTTATACATAAAATTCATCGTTGTTTGTAGGTTTATTAGTCACTTCCACTAAACTGATGGCGAAAAATTCGCTTAGTTTAACTGTTGCGCTCTGGCATGACTTAGATTTCTCTGTAGCACTCGACAAGCGATGATATTGGAACAAGCTGCTACAGAAGTAACAGCAACTGAACTGTAATAACACACTTAATAATATACGGCACATTTTAAACGTTTGTGAAACAATCAACTAGTATTAATTATGACATTTAATAAGATCCATTGCACATCAATAATTTAGAGAAATAATTAACGGCCATTTAATATTTTAGTAAGAACAAAACTACTACCACTCTCCATTTCAACATCTAATTGCCAGCACGCTGGTGCTTCTTTCTCACTATGAAATAAGCCTTCTCATAAAATAAACAATTAGTGTAAGTGCTTAACATTACTGTTAAAATAATTTAATCCTTTTGCACTTGCAGTTAAATACTTTTACCCCTCCAGTTACATATTATTATACGTTTTTAGAAACACACGTCTTATTAATCACTCATGAGGAGGAATTTTCAGTGACGTATCTGGATGTCTTCCACACTAAATCCCTAAGGGCAGTTCGTCATACTTAATGACACAGTGTATAAAATAATTAACAAACTGATTTCGAAAAAAGTCTTTTGCAGTCAGGTCGCTGGTTATTTTGGGTAACACTGCACATGTAATGTTTCTAAATGTTCTCCACAAAAAAAAGTTGCAACGTCACCCAAATCTGGACGACAGACACACATCAAACCATTCCTTCAAAATCGTTATTCGGTTATTTACTGTTTTCCAGTACACAGTCTGAATAAGGCTTGACAATACGCTTCCGTAATGTAGCCACTAAGAGATTTTTGGCCACAGGTATGGGCACTTCCTCTTCTGTCTTTCTTTCGTATTATAACTGACGGAAAAAAATCGCAACACCAAAAAGTAATCGTTGAGAAGTAATGAAATTTCGGGAATACTATTGTTTAGGTCACATATTTACGTGATTAACGTTCCAAGATCACAAGTTGAAAGGGTACAATACCGCCCGACATTGAAAATAGGTACAACATTCTTCGTTATTCTTGTCAGAATAACATATTTTTTGTAATAATAACTCAATTTCACTTAATAAACCGAAGTCAGATACCAGTGTAGGAAAGAATGACAATTTATTTACTTAACTGATCACATGTGCACTCCCACAAAATAAATCCCTACATCCAATTTGGTGAGATCTGCGAAATGAATGAATGTATGGTCGTCTGCTAACTACAGATAGTGAATGTAAATATACGATCATCTTTGAGTCAGTCCTTTTGTCACCTTTGGTGGAACCAAAGAGATGAAATTTACCGGAGCTTTGAGCGCCTGAAATATGGCTGACCAATACGGTAGCAAGGTGCTCCCCCACTTCGGCAGAAGTGCGAGATGACCTGAAGAACGGCCATTTTTTCAGCACTCTGCCGCTGGACCTAGTGTTGGTAAGACCTGTCTTAGGTGTGCTCCGTAAAGACAAAAGAGTGGAGACATGGTATGCAAGTGAAATACTTAAGAGTAGTTTGGAATAATAATTTATCTATTACAGGAACTTTTGTGGGGAGAATTAAATGTCAGGCAGCTAATATTAAGGGGATCGTAGTAATCTTCGGAAGTGACCAACGGACACAATGAAACCACGTGTAGCAGTAAGTTGAAATACTCCGAGTGCTTAAGTTAAGCTGAATTACTAGTGTGTGTACTATAAGTTGGAAATATTTAAGAAATGGCGTGTGCAGGACTTGAAATGATAGATGTGGTGAGTACTGTGTGAGTCTCAATCTGTGGATGAGACAAAGGATAAAGAGAAGTACTCGTCCATGGTATCAGTTGAGGACTCACGTGTGTGATGAATATGTTCTTAATATTACTTTGTGTGTTATGTTTCCGTGTGACGCTTGATTCAAACTATAATACTCTGAGAGATAAGCAAGGTGAGTCAGCCGTCTATCCAGCAACGCCACTTGGCTTGCATTGCACAGGAAGACGTGCATATATCCTCCAGAGTTCATAGTAGGAAAGAAAAGTTACGAAGTGGGGCAGTGTCATGTGAAACTGGGATAAATACAAACTGAAGTGGGAAAGCTGAAAGTGATGTGATTATAACGTTGTGACTATTCTTTGTATTGTATGTTGCCAGTGTGATGTATTTCACGAAATTTAAATATGGGTGGTTGGCATGGGAGAGTAACAAGATAGTTTCAGAGGCAGTGGGTTATGCATGTTCCTTTTTGTACCACTCGGTCTGGAGGAAATTTTCGTGACGATGGGTGTGAGAGTCGAAGTGTGAGATATAGCAAAAGATCCACCATCCTATCCAGAAAGTGCACTGTAGCGTTAAATAATTACGAGACCATAAGATAGAGAATCACCAATGTAAAGCCATGCCCACTGGGCGGAATTTCTCATGTGTTATTGTTGTAGGTTATAGAATTTGTGTGTTTAGGTTATAGAATTCCTCGGAATAAATAAGATAGCGAAAAGAAAAAGATTGGTGGCTTTTTCCTTCGGATAGTATGTTGTCATGATACCCAGAATTTATAATGTGTGCGCCATTCATATTCAGTGCGATGGGCACGTGTTGAATAAGAAAATGTGGTATTGCCAATGCGTAGTGAACAGAGTTGTGTAAATTACTAATAGTCAGATTTGCGTTTCCGTTTCCGTTGCGTAATATTCAAACAGGAGAATAACTTGTAACTTAATTGTGAGTACCAGAGTTCATGTTACTCGATAAATAAGAATGAGTCCACTCGCTTGGCAGACCACTCATCTTGCAGGCCTGCCTGCTTGATGCCACAGTATGAGCAAGGTATGTGGGTGCCTCTCAAAGTTAATGTAAGTGTGAGATAAGCTATTACAGATGTTAAACGCTAGTATACTAATAACCAGTGTAACCACCAGAATGTTGAATACAAGCATGCAACGCCCATACATTGTGTTGCACAGATGACTGATGTCAGTTTGTGTGATGGAGCTCCATGCCTGTTGCCCTTAGTGGGCCAACACAGGGACGGTTAATGCTGGTTCTGGCTGACGCTGAAGTTGCCGTTCAGTGATGTCCCATACGTGCTAGATTGGAGACAGATCTGGCAACACTCTGTAGAGCGTGTTGGTTTATAGTAGTGGTATGTGGGTGCGCATTAGCCTACTGAAAAATCTCCCCTGGAATGCTATTCAAGAATGGTAGCACAACAGGCCGATTCATGTGATTAACGTACGTACAAATTTTGCAATACGGGTATGAGGGTTAACCACGAGAGTGCTTCTGCTGTCATACGAAATCGCGTCCCAAACTATAACTCCAGGTGTAGATCCAGTGTATCCAGCTGGCCTTCTTGTAATCAACACACGGACTTCACTGGCACTCCGGCAGAATCAGTTTTCATCACAAGACACAACATACCACCTCCTTGCCCTCCAATGAGCTCTGGCTTGGCACCACTGAATTCGGAAATAGCGGTGGTTTCGGGTCAATAGAATGCACACTACAAAGCGTCTCGCTCTCAGATTCCTTGAAGTACCAGATTTGTAACAGTTCGTTGTGTCGCTGTGGTGCCCACTGCTGCTCAGATCGTGGCTGCAGATGCCGTACGATGAGCCAGAGCCATCTGCCGAATACAATAGTCTTTCCCCTCAGTAGTGCCACATGGCCATCAGGAACCCATCATTTTGCGACGGTACATTCAAGTTACCACCGCCCTAGCAATCAGGAACAACAGCTACGTTCCTGGCAAGTCTTTCTGCAATATCGCAGAAGGAATATCCAGCTTCTCGTAGTCATATCACACGACGTCGTTCAAACTCAGTGAGAAGCTGATTATCGCGTCTTTGTTGCCTTGAAGGCATTCTTGACTAACATTAAACCACCACCTCCAATAGTATTAGAGTTTACTTTGTCAGTTAATTTTTAACCGTTTCAGGAACCAACTTGGAGCTTTCTCGTCTCCTGAAACACTACACCCACTCCTACTGAACTGAACATCCCCTCCTTCTACCCTGATACTACTGCATAGTGAGAGATCTTTATATGTAAGCCTTCTTCCCTTTCCATTCTTACTGTTTTTTTTAAGATATTACCCGAGTTAGCTTATTATACTTTGCTATGCCACTGTGGTGCAGGCATTGCGTGGATCGGCAAGGGGAAGAAAGATCAACCCCACAGTGGGATATTCGCTAAATGTAGATGACGAAGGTGTGCTCCCTCCGCCCCTCCCCATTGTCCCCCCCGCCAGCCACCCTACCGCCCCCCCCCCCCCCCAAACGAGTTGCTTAGCCACCAAGAGGTCAGGCGGTTTGGTGCGTGGCTGAGAGTGTATCGACGCCACCTGCGACGTGTTAAGTGGCTCGCACTGATGGCTGGGAGAGGCAATACAGCACACCTTCCTAGTGGGTTAAAGGCCCACCAGAGATGACACGATAATTCTTGTAATATGAGCAAAACAATTAGCTCACAGCCACCTTTAAATATGTAAATTACAGGCCCATATCATTAACGTCGATAAGCACCAGGATTTTGGAACATATATTGTGTTCGATCATAATGAATTACCTCAAAGAAAACGGTCTATTGACACACAGTCAACGTGGATTTAGGCAACATCGTTTCGTGAAACACAGCTAGCCCTTTACCCACAGAAGGTGTCGAGTGTTATTAACAAGGGATTTCCAGTTGATTCAGTACGTCTAGATTTCCGTAAGGCTTTTGATTCCGTACCTCACAAGCAGCTTGTAATGAAATTGCGTGCTTATGGAATATCGTCTCAGTTATGTGACTGGATTCGTGATTTCCTGTCAGAAAGGTCACAGTTCATAGTAACTGACGGGAACTCATCTATTGAAGCAGAAGTGATTTCTGGCGTTCACCAAAGTGGTGTTGCAGGCCTCCTTAGCTATATAAACGACTTAGGAGACAATTTGAGTAGCCGTCTTAGGTTGTTTGCAGAATATGTTCTCATTTATCGGTTAGTAAAGTTAGAAGATCAAAACAAATTGCAAAACGATTTAGAAAACGTATCTGTATGGTGTGAAAGCTGGTAATTGATCCTAAATAGCGAAAAGTGTGAGGTTATAAACATCAGTGGTGAAAGGAATTCGTTAAACTTCGGTCATATGGTAAATCAATCAAATCTAAAGGCCGTATATTCAACTAAATACCTAGGAATTACAATTAAGAACATTTAAATTGGAAAGAACACATAGGGAATATTGTGGGGTAGGCAAAGCAAGGATTGCGATCTATTGACAGAACACTTAGATGATCCAACAGACTTACTAAAGAGACTGCCTACACTACACTTGACTGTCCTCTTTCGGAGCACTGCTGCACGGTGTGGGATACTTACCAGATAGGATTAACGGAGTACATTGAGAAAGTTGAAAGAAGAGCTGCATGTTTTTTACTCTGGAGAAATAGGGGATAGAGTGTCATGGACGTGATACAGGATTTGGCGTGGACATCATTAAAACACAGGCGTTTCCTGTTGCAGCGGTATATTCTCACGAAATTTCAGTCAACTGGTTTTTCTCCAAATGCCAAAATATTTTGTTCACGCCGACCAACATAGGGTGAAACCATCATCATAATAAAATACGGAAATCAGAGCTCGCACAGAAAGATGTAGGTGTTTGCCCTTTCTGCATGTTGTTCGAGAGTGGAGTAATGATGAATTATTGTGCAGGTGATTCGATGAACCATCTGCCAGGCACTTAAGTGTGATTTGCTGACTATGTATATGTAACTGTTGTGATATCCTTGCATTCCTCAAAGTAATTGTAGTCGATCACTGAACCTCTGTCAGGACACATAGCTTCATGTAACTCACCATAATCGAAAACAATCACATAAAATGCAGTAAGAGGTGTACAGCATTCCCATGTCTCTCAAGAAGCTCATTCTCTCCGCACTGCCTCTAAGTCCAGAAATTTTCCAACTAAAACTTAATGTTTAACCCAGAAAAATTAACTTTACATCCTGGCTGGGTCGCCATTCCTTTACTGTGTGAATAAATGAGTTTATTTGAAAGTACTTCAGCCTTCAGTTCCCAAGTGTGTAAAAAATTAAAGATTATCCTCTGTGCATCAGGATCAATAGATAAATGAATAAAAAACCACTCGAAATATTACTTAACCAGCCTGTAAAGCACGACATGATCCTATAATGAGAATCTAAGTACATAATGAATACTCTTGCTCCACCACTCTGAGCATGATTAAATGCTAAAACAGGGATTAAATGCTAGTTCTTACTTCACACAGAAATCGTTAATAAGAACAAAATGCAAACTCTGCAGTCAAGTGAGAAATAAATGTCCATCATAGATATTCTTTCGGTGAATACGCGATTGATCATTGAGATAAAAATAAAAATATGTTCTGGGAAGAACAATACATTCATCAATCCTCGAAATATTAATGCTTTAACTCTTTTAAATCAAGATTAATGAAGCCAAGATTAATTAAGTTAACAATAGTTCTAAGCTGCTGCAATTAATAACACGTCAATTCAGACTGGATATATATATATATATATATATATATATATATATATATATATATATATATATATATATATATATATGACTAACTCAATGCAATCCGATTTTAGTCTTCACTCTTCACAAACAGTGTTTAGTTGTGGTTCCTGGTCTCTTGTTCTATGGCTATTGTTCCTCACCTCCACCAGATCTACTTTAGTCTTCCAGGCGCTCCAACACCCTGGGATGGTGTGTGGCGGCTCGGACGTTCTTTGACGATATGAAACAGATTTTAGCAAAATGAGTAATTAAATATTTTCTCCCGCGTATCAATCAGTGAACATTTGAAATTCATTATCTTCTCTTTGCATTTGTAGATAGTACTTTTGGGTGGAATAAAAAACAGATGCAAATGAATCGTTACGATATATGGTAAGATCGGCTTCCAATACGTCTTCATATGAGTTATAATTTCTCAGATTCTCCAGATGTCTTTTTTCACAGTTTTTAAGTGGGACGAAATAAATCTTTGCATGACAGTACTTGGTAGGTATCCTCTCGGATTTCACAATGCATCGCTTATAGCGTCTGCTACTGGAGTGTGCAGAGTATTTGCATTATACATCCACTATTGCTATACGAAATGGTGATGTAACGAGCCGCTATTCTCTGGATCTCCTCTATTAATCCTGTCTCTCAAGGTTCCCCCAATGCTGAGCAGCACTCGAGAATTGGTCGATCGAGCGTTGCAGCTACTATCTTTATGGATGAATTCCGTCACTAGAATTTCTTCCCTAGATCGAAGCTTGAGATGTACCTTTCCTAAGGTGTAGGTTTTCTTCACTACATCGCTCCAGACGATAAATCATTGATATTTTACTGCCGTTTCTTATAACAAGTGATTGATAGTGCCTAGTTAAAGTGAACAGTGGTAGATCTTACCACGCATTTTTATGGAAGATCTCACATTTAATTACATTGGGAATCTATTGCCAACCTTTCCATGAAGCATCGATGCTTTGCAGATTATCCTGAATTCCTTTACTGTTTCCTGGCGTTACAGTTTTCTATACCCAACTGCATCATACGCGAAGCTTCGAACATTTCCGAGAATCTCATTTATACATAGCGTATCAGTAATGGCCTAACGACAGTCACTTGGGGCGTTCCTGAAGTTATATCTACATCTAATGATTTCACTTTGTGTGGAATTCTGTATGCTTGGTACTTTTGAATCTATTCACTTGGTCTGATATTCATTTTTATTCGTATGTTGACAAAAAATTACTGTCATGATATCCAACTAAAAATTTTTGTACGTATAAATTTTCCTCATACACTGACGGGAAAGAAATCGCTGCACCAAGAAGGAGTTATGCGACATAAACGAAAGCTGGTAGGCATGTTTCTACATCTGAAAGATGATTTCGCACCAGTCGCTTAAGAGTGGCATTAGTAGCGCCACTGTAGGGGTGCAAATCAGGTTTGCTATAAATACAAGCCTTAACGGTCGTGAGCGTTAGTTACCTATGAGACTGGACTTGGTGACTTGATATTAGTCAAGGATGCCTTTGAGGGACCACACCCTGCCTATCTAACCCATGTTCATTTAGGCAAGTATTTGACCCATTTCTGAAAAAAACTATTTGATCCAGGACTTTAATATTTTTACTGTATGTTAGATGATGCTAATAGAGTCAACTGTACTAAAATCTACTTTGTACATTTTACAAAAAATGGTTCAAATGGCTCTGAGCACTATGGGACTTAACATCTGTGGTCATCTGTCCCCTAGAACGTAGAACAACTTAAACCTAACTAACCTAAGAACATCACACACATCCATGCCCGAGGCAGGATTCGAACCTGCGACCGTAGCGGTCTCGTGGTTCCAGACTGAAGCGTCTAGAACGGCACAGCCACGCCGGCCGGCTACATTTTACCGTTTTTAAGAAATACTTTTTTAAATTTATTAACAAAAAGTGTTAAGTTTTTTTGTTATCTTCCTAATGGAGGAATATTAATGAAGGAATATTAATGAATGTAGTACCAGAGGTAGCTTTTTATGTTATGCACACTCTCTGAACAATTCATTCATTTATCTATTGATAGTTTCTGATATAATGAGGCTTACGTACTGAAAATTTTATTTCGCGGGAAAGAGACTTTAAAGGAAAAACTTTTGAAATTTGTTACTTACAGTTAATTAAAACTGTCCTGATGCGTATGATGGCCCGTCTTCGGCCTCTAGCAGGTCTTCCAGCTTCTTTTTCACGTTCCTGAACGTTTGTCTTGCTTTCTTGGCCATATAAGATGCAGACTTGTCTGCATCGGCTATCATCATATTATCACAATGTTCCAGCCCAGTGATCATATTTTCACCAAGATTAATTCCCAGTTTTTGAGTACCCAGCACTTTCCAATATTACCACAATTGACTGTAATAACATCTTCATGAACTCTTAGTTTCATTGTATGCATGCCTACAAATACAGTTTTTGAAGGCGGTTCCAAATTATGCTGTTGAAACATTCATTTGGGTTCTGTGTCTGCCTATGCAGACATTTCCTTAGAAGGTCAGGATGAGCCAAGTCTCTGAAAATAGGTTTAATTGCTGTAATAACAGCAGCAGGAAGAGAATGCTGATGAGAATAAGATTCTCCAGTTGCCTGAGCCCTACTGTATTTGCACCACGAATTTTCTCCCGATGGACACAATCCATGGCATGGCTTATCATCAGTAGAGGACTTATGGAAGAATATGGCCCAAACATCTCTCTTCATTGCCTCCAGATTTTCTTTATTTCTCCTAATTGCTTGTCCATAGTATACCGGCAAGTTTTCTATTTCAATTTTAGTTAACCGACCCTGTCTGGACAACAATTTTCCATCTTCTAATTTTTCTCCTCTCGTATCAACAGCTAGTTTTCTCAGATTTGTTCCGAAAAATTTTTGAACATGGCTTACACATTCTATTTTGCTAATAATGGCATCTCCATATGACTTAGACTTTACAGAGGGTGGGTTGACGGTCGGTGACAGAAAAGTGGGCGTGGCACATAAACACACGTGGTAGGAAAATGCTCTTTAAATGCTCGAAAAAGAGTTTTTTCAGAAAAATCCTTTTCAGAGTACTTAATTGAAAACCTTAATCTATTGAAATAAGATGAAACCGAAATCGGTTTTGTCGACGTGACCCACGGTGTGGTCCCCTTAAAACTAGAAAGGACGCGTGTTCAGCACCTCAACTGGATAATTTCTCGCCCACATGCCACTGGTTTATGCCGGCATGCTCACTAGAGTGTCGACATACTGCCTTGGCCTGATCGATCACCAGACCTGTCTCCAGTGGAGCATGTATGGGACATTAAGAGACAACCCCAGCGTCATCCACGAACAGCAATAACCGTCGCTGTATTTACCGACCAAGTGCAACGAGAACGCCAATGCTCGTCCTGCTTGCTTGCATTCAACGTTGTGGTGGTCACAAAAGTTATTAATGTACCAGAATTTCAGATTTGCAATTGCTTATCTAGCACTTACGTTAACTGTGACCTTACAAAGTTGATCACTTGAACGTGTTATCTAGGGAAATGCATTCCCGAAATTTCATAACATTACATGAATTATTCTTTGGTGCTGCGATTCTATTCCGTCAGTGTAGCTTAATTGATTCTTGTATAAAGATATTGCTTGATCATTATAGAATAAAATATGATTAGATTATTACACATTAGTTTCCGACCTACAAAATCGACAATGACAAATGTTATACAAATAACATGGTAGTCATTTACATTCTGTAGCGTCCGATTATCTTGTGCTAATGTGCTAACAGAACTTTGTAAATATCGCCTACAGCGACGCTATTTCTCTTCGAAATCGTGCTAGTGTGCAAACAAAACGGATGAAAACATGTTTTTGTTGTGCTCTCTATGCGATACTAGAAACCAGCTCAGAGTCGAGAGGCCGCTGTCTGTTATCGATTGCCCATGCCCTGACGCGATGTCATCCCTTCTGGTACAGTGAGTACTACTTCGCTCAAAACACCAGGTCGGTGTTTTTCTTTGAAAGTGTTGTAATGTACTGTGCAACCGTACAGTATGAGGGATTTTTGAGAAGCATTTGAGGAAACTGCACCGTGACCGAGAAGTCAAGCGCGCCACTGGAAAAAAGGTTGATTCGGGTTAGATTCCTGCTGCTATCATATTTTTTTCATTTTCTTATATTCCTCACGATGTTAAACTATTAATTATAAAATTTAAAAATATTTAAAAGGTCCAATTGATAGACTTAAAATTAATACATACAATTTAGGTGTGATTACTATCCTTACAAATCACAAGGCCATAGATGGTGGGAAAAAAAGCGAGCATATGAGGAAATTTAGTGTGGAAGTGTTTTTCTTTGGATGATCTGTAAAAGACACCTTTACCAGTGGATCTTTGCAGGAGAAAGTGAGATTTACGGAGTTACGTAGATCTCCTCCAAACGTAAATCTAACAAGAGGAGGGTGTGGGACGATGCTTATGAGTAGAAGCAGATGGATGTCCCTTTCAGGTTCCTAGAACATTTCGCCTGCGTGTGCTACAGTAAAAGGTGAAATGCTCTCTAAAGATTTGCGCGTAAAGTATGAGGTATTTATGAGAAACAGTTCACGCATCAAGGCACTAGCCAGAGCTCAGGGGCAGCGACTGGTAACTCGTCGGCTCGGGTTCGATTCACGGAGCGACTTTATATTTTTAATTTTATTCCTTGTAGTGTTAAACGATTAATTATAAATGTAATTATATACAAACAGTTCAATTTATATACATAACATTAATATATTCAACTTAGTTACGATTACTACTCTTGTAAGTCAACGCTATAGGCAACGAAATTGTAGTACAATAGTAAAATTTTGCACCAACTGTCACTGCATAAATATTACGCTAGATCACCAACTGCAACGTTGACCTACATAACAACCAAGAGAGTGCAGCGTACTTGTTGCAGCTACATGCAAATTACATGTTATGTCCTACTGAAACGAAAGAAACATCCACAGCTGTCAGCGGCAGTACAAAAGATGGGTTAAGTTCTACATTACTGCGTCTGCTTGCCGCCTTGTGTGCCTTCTTAGCACACTCTCACGTCAGTTGCAATTGTAGCGGAGGGGCAGTGTTTGAAATTAACAAGTGATAGAAAAGAAAAATAGCCATGTATTAACGTCCAGTGTGATGATGCATTCACCTTTACCACACATAAATAAAACCACACTACTGGGTTTAACAAGCCTGTATTAATATGTGACTGATGGCAAATATTATGTAATTTGGTCTTCACTTGAATGTCTAAGTGTACCATAAGCACTATGTATGCGGCAACTTTCTACAGACAACAATTTAAGTGACGAAAGTAAATGAGTTGCAGATAGGCATAATAAAAAGACTGCTACACATTTGAGCTTTCGGCCTAAAGCCATTCTTCGAAGGAGAAAACACACTCATTCACACGAACATAGCTCTCACACACGTGAGTACTGTCTCTGGCCGCTGTGGCTGGCCTCAGAGACAATGTCATGTGTTGCGTGAGGCGCGCCCATGTGAATGTCTGTGTTTTCTCTTTCAGCAGAATGCCATTTGGCCAAAAGCTAAAATGCATAGCAGTCTAGCAGTCGTGTGTCGTCTCGTTGTACCTGTCTGCCACACAACGTGTCCTCTATGCAGTGAGTGGTAATCTAACCTTTTCATAATATTATTGTTGTTCCGTCTCCCATGCCAGACTTCACACTGTTATATATACACGTAGCCACAAAAATGACTATGTAAATGCATGTGTGCGTTTTTGTGTCTAAATGAGAGTGTTCGCGTGGGTGGGTGGGTGGGTGGATCAGTCACTGTTTTTGTGTGTCATGTAGCTACAATTACAGGTAGAGAAAGTATTTCTCCTATAAGTCGGTTGGCACATTTGACTTCAAATCTTCCTGGCACAAATGTGTTGGTAGTAATGAACTTAAAAGTAACTGGTGGTAATTAACTTACTAATGGGGTCGTTACTATGCAATAACGGCTGTATTAGACTTGACCACGGACTTAAAAGGAAATCGCTACCGTTCTGTTTAATAAGCCATCCAGAAACCTCTACAGTAACGTCACGAAACATAATGAGTGAAGAGTCACACTTTCCAATTTGTATATATATATATATATATATATATATATATATATATATATATATATATATATATATATATATATATATGTTTTCACACGACCACTGATTACGTGATACTGATATTAATGTCATATTACTTCGATGTGACACATTTTCAGTGCACTATTTTGTCCACTTGGATAGACTTCAGATAATTAGCTTCCACTAGCTGTCGAGCTAAACAGGTTCTCAAGGGATTTCGACATACAGCAACGGTCATGCTGAACAGTACTTATCGCAACGTGTCTAGAGAAATGGTTCAAATGGCGCTGAGCACTATAGGACTCAACTTCTGAGGTCATTAGTCCCCCCAGAACTTAGAACTAGTTTAACCTAAGGACATCACACACATCCATGCCCGAGGCAGGATTCGAACCTGCGACCGTAGCGGTCTCGCGTTTCCAGACTGCAGCGCCTAGAACCGCACGGCCACTTCGGCCGCCCGTGTCTAGAGATTAACACTTCGCAACTGTTGATCCATTCTAGCCCTTATTTGTTTCCCGGATACACTTGATTCCGTTCATCATACAAAACATGCTTCCTGCTAGGAAACAGCGTAAAAGTGTAATAACCCGACTACGTCAGATTTTTCGTTATCCTGTAATTCATTTTTACACCACGTAAGTTATTTCAATGTGTTTACTTAATTTACCAGAGGTTTAGCTGGAGAAATCGAGACAAGTGGTTTCTATGACACAGCTTTAATAGAAATGGTGCTGTTTATACCCACGTCAAGCTTTGTGGTTTTGTGGTAATGGTCATACCATTAAAGGTAATACTCTTCTTCAAAGTCGCTCTTTCTACGCCATAAAATTAATTTTTTGGTCCAATAATATGTTCGATAGTTCCCCATGACCTATTACGTGTAGATGATACTACAGCGATTACAGTACCTTTAATGCCGCCAGTATATTTGTTACTTTCGTCGCGGAGGCACCGAATAAACGAAAAAAAAAATAGTTACAATTTAGCTTCCTGTTGATAGAGAGGTCTTGAGAGATGGATTTCTACCTCAGTAACGCACGAACGAATGGAAATGGGCATTGGTCTGTTCAAAGGAAGCATTCTATAATTCACGAATAATTACACTACTGGCCATTAAAATTGCTACACCACGAAGATGACATGCTGCAGACGAAAAATTTAAACGACCGGAAAAAGATGCTGTGATATGCAAATGATTAGCTTTTCAGAGCATTCACACAAGATTGGCGCCGGTGGCGACACCTACAACGTGCTGACATGAGGAAAGTTTCCAACCGATTTCTCATACACAAGCAGCAGTTGACCGGCGTTGCCTGGTGAAACGTTGTTGTAATGCCTCGTGTAAGGAGGAGAAATGCGTGCCATCACGTTTCCGACTTTGTTAATGGTCGGATTGTAGCCTACCGCGATTGAGGTTTATCGTATCGCGACATTGCTGCTCGCTTGGTCGAGATCCAATGACTGTTAGCACAATATTGAATCGGTGGATTCAGGAGGGTAATACGGAACGCAGTGCTGGATCCCAACGGCCTCGTATCACTAGCAGTCGAGATGACAGGCATCTTATTCGCATGGCTGTAACGGATCGTGCAGCCACGTCTCGATCCCTGAGTCAATAGATGGGGACGTTTGCAAGACAACAAGCATCTGCACGAACAGTTCGACGACGTTTGCAGTAGCATGGACTATCAGCTCGGAGACCATGGCTGCGGTTACCCTTGCGCTGCATCACAGACAGGAGCGCCTGCGATGGTGTACTCAACGACGAACCTGGGTGCACGAATGGCAAAATGTCATTTTTTCGCATGAATCCAGGTTCTGTTTACAGCATCATGATGGTCGCATCCGTGTTTAGCGACATCGCGGTGAACGCACATTGGAAGTGTGTATTCGTCATCGCCATACTGGCGTATCACCTGGCGTGATGGTATGGGGTGCCATTGGTTACACGTCTCGGTCACATGTTGTTCGCATTGACGGCACTTTGAACAGTGGACGTTACATTTCAGATGTGTTACAACATCTACATCTACATCTATACTCCGCGAGCCACCTTACGGTGTGTGGCGGAGGGTACTTATTGTACCACTATCTGATCCCCCCTTCCCTGTTCCATTCACGAATTGTGCGTGGGAAGAACGACTGCTTGTAAGTCTCCGTATTTGCTCTAATTTCTCGGATCTTTTCGTTGTGATCATTACGCGAGATATATGTGGGCGGTAGTAATATGTTGCCCATCTCTTCCCGGAATGTGCTCTCTCGTAATTTCGATAATAAACCTCTCCGTATTGCGTAACGCCTTTCTTGAAGTGTCCGCCACTGGAGCTTGTTCAGCATCTCCGTAACGCTCTCGCGCTGACTAAATGTCCCCATGACGAATCGCGCTGCTTTTCGCTGGATCATGTCTATCTCTTCTATTAATCCAACCTGGTAAGGGTCCCATACTGATGAGCAATACTCAAGAATCGGACGAACAAGCGTTTTGTAAGCTACTTCTTTCGTCGATGAGTCACATTTTCTTAGAATTCTTCCTATGAATCTCAACCTGGCGCCTGCTTTTCCCACTATTTGTTTTATGTGATCATTCCACTTCAGATCGCTCCGGATAGTAACTCCTAAGTATTTTACGGTCGTTACCGCTTCCAATGATTTACCACCTATGGCATAATCGTACTGGAATGGATTTCTGCCCCTATGTATGCGCATTATATTACATTTATCTACGTTTAGGGAAAGCTGCCAGCTGTCGCACCATGCATTAATCCTCTGCAGCCGGCCGAAGTGGCCGTGCGGTTAAAGGCGCTACAGTTTGGAACCGCAAGACCGCTACGGTCGCAGGTTCGAATCCTGCCTCGGGCATGGATGTTTGTGATGTCCTTAGGTTAGTTAGGTTTAACTAGTTCTAAGTTCTTGGGGACTAATGACCTCAGCAGTTGAGTCCCATAGTGCTCAGAGCCATTTGAACCATTTGAACCAATCCTCTGCAGGTCCTCCTGGAGTACGTACGAGTCTTCTGATGTTGCTACTTTCTTGTAGACAACCGTGTCATCTGCAAATAGCCTCACGGAGCTACCGATGTTGTCAACTAAGTCATTTATGTATATTGTAAACAATAAAGGTCCTATCACGCTTCCCTGCGGTACTCCCGAAATTACCTCTACATCTGCAGATTTTGAACCGTTAAGAATGACATGTTGTGTTCTTTCTTCTAGGAAATCCTGAATCCAATCACAAACCTGGTCCGATATTCCGTAAGCTCGTATTTTTTTCACTAAACGTAAGTGCGGAACCGTATCAAATGCCTTCCTGAAGTCCAGGAATACGGCATCAATCTGCTCGCCAGTGTCTACGGCACTGTGAATTTCTTGGGCAAATAGGGCAAGCTGAGTTTCACATGATCTCTGTTTGCGGAATCCATGTTGGTTATGATGAAGGAGATTTGTATTATCTAAGAACGTCATAATACGAGAACACAAAACATATTCCATTATTCTACAACAGATTGACGTAAGCGAAATAGGCCTATAATTATTCGCATCTGATTTATGACCCTTCTTGAAAATGGGAACGACCTGCGCTTTCTTCCAGTCGCTAGGTACTTTACGTTCTTCCAGCGATCTACGATAAATTGCTGATAGAAAGGGGGCAAGTTCTTTAGCATAATCACTGTATAATCTTAAGGGTATCTCGTCTGGTCCGGATGCTTTTCCGCTACTAAGTGATAGCAGTTGTTTTTCAATTCCGATATCGTTTATTTCAATATTTTCCATTTTGGCGTCCGTGCGACGGCTGAAGTCAGGGACCGTGTTACGATTTTCCGCAGTGAAACAGTTTCGGAACACTGAATTCAGTATTTCTGCCTTTCTTCGGTCGTCCTCTGTTTCGGTGCCATCGTGGTCAACGAGTGACTGAATAGGGGATTTAGATCCGCTTACCGATTTTACATATGACCAAAACTTTTTAGGGTTCTTGTTTAGATTGTTTGCCAATGTTTTATGTTCGAATTCGTTGAATGCTTCTCTCATTGCTCTCTTTACGCTCTTTTTCGCTTCGTTCAGCTTTTCCTTATCAGCTATGATTCGACTACTCTTAAACCTATGATGAAGCTTTCTTTGTTTCCGTAGTACCTTTCGTACATGATTGTTATACCACGGTGGATCTTTCCCCTCGCTTTGGACCTTAGTCGGTACGAACTTATCTAAGGCGTACTGGACGATGTTTCTGAATTTTTTCCATTTTTGTTCCACATCCTCTTCCTCAGAAATGAACGTTTGATGGTGGTCACTCAGATATTCTGCGATTTGTGCCCTATCACTCTTGTTAAGCAAATATATTTTCCTTCCTTTCTTGGCATTTCTTATTACACTTGTAGTCATTGATGCAACCACTGACTTGTGATCACTGATACCCTCTTCTACATTCACGGAGTCGAAACGTTCCGGTCTATTTGTTGCTATGAGGTCTAAAACGTTAGCTTCACGAGTTGGTTCTCTAACTATCTGCTCGAAGTAATTCTCGGACAAGGCAGTCAGGATAATGTCACAAGAGTCTCTGTCCCTGGCTCCAGTTCTGATTGTGTGACTATCCCATTCTATACCTGGTAGATTGAAGTCTCCCCCTATTACAATAGTATGATCACGAAACTTCTTCACGACGTTCTGCAGGTTCTCTCTGAGGCGCTCAACTACTACGGTTGCTGATGCAGGTGGTCTATAGAAGCATCCGACTATCATATCTGACCCACCTTTGATACTTAACCCAGATTATTTCACATTCGCATTCGCTAATAACTTCACTGGATATTATTGAATTCTTTACTGCTATAAATACTCCTCCACCATTGGCGTTTATCCTATCCTTGCGGTATATATTCCATTCTGTGTCTAGGATTTCGTTACTGTTCACTTCCGGTTTTAACCAACTTTCCGTTCCTAATACTATATGCGCACTATTTCCTTCAATAAGAGATACTAATTCAGGAACCTTGCCCTGGATACTCCTGCAGTTTACCAATATTACGTTAACTTTTCCTGTTTTAGGTCTCTGAGGACGGACGTTCTTTATCAACGATGATAATGTCCTCTCTGGTAAGCCGTCAGGTATTTTATCGTTTCGCCCAAGGGGGGGTCCCTCTAACCTAAAAAACCCCCGTGTGCACGCCACACGTACTCTGCTACCCTAGTAGCTGCTTCCGGTGTGTAGTGCACGCCTGACCTGTCTAGGGGGGCCCTACAGTTCTCCACCCAATAACAGAGGTCGATGAATTTGCAACCATTATAGTCGCAGAGTCGTCTGAGCCTCTGGTTTAGACCTTCCACACGACTCCAAACCAGAGGACCGCGATCGACTCTGGGCACTATGCTGCAGATATTAAGCTCAGCTTGCACTCCGCGTGCGATGCTGGTTGTCTTCACCAAATCAGCCAGCCGCCGGAAGGAACCAAGGATGGCCTCAGAACCCAAGCGGCAGGCGTCATTCGTTCCGACATGGGCTACTATCTGCAGCCGGTCACACCCAGTGCGTTCAATAGCTGCCGGAAGGGCCTCCTCCACATTACGGACGAGACCCCCCGGCAAGCACACCGAGTGCACACTGGCATTCTTCCCCGACCTACCCGCTATTTTCCTGAGGGGCTCCATAACCCGCCTAACGTTGGAGCTCCCTATAACTAATAGGCCCGGCCTCTGTGACTGTCGGGACCTTGCCGGAGAATCGGCCACTGGCCCAACAGGCGAGGCATCCTGTGGTGGCTCGGAAACGATGTCATCACCACTAGGAAGCACCCCGTACCTGTTGGAAAGGGGTTAGGCAGCTGCCACGCGACCAGATCCCACCTTCGCCTTTCGGCCAGTCACGCGCGAGCCCACCACTGTCCGCCATTCACCCTGGAGTGATGGCTGACCAGTAAGATGCTCACTGCCGGAAGACGCAGCGACATCAGGGGTTCCATGTGATTCCAAGGCCACCGAAGTAGGCATAGGTCTCACCACAGTTGCCCCAACGCCACTACGAGCCGACGCCTGCGCCTCGAGCTCGATGAGCCTAACAGACAAAGCCTCCACCTGCCCCCGAAGAGTGGCCAATTCTCCTTGCGTCCGCTCACAACAACCACAGTCCCTACACATGACTATGTTTACCCTACTCTATACGGTGACAAATTCCCAAGATAATCTTCTGATGAGCTACTCTGATAATCAAGAAACACTCACTGAAATACGAGACGCGAAAACTACGCTAGGTTTTCCCAGAAAAACTATTTAAAAGCTAAGCGCAGCAAATAAGTACAAAAACGCTTTATACAAACAGTACTCGCTGCTGCTGGTGCTCTCGCTCTGGCTGTCACAAGACAACTGTTGATTCAAGTGACTAGTGGCTAACGGCCGCGAAACAAACAAAAGACGGTTTTAGGGCGCTTTCTGTTCTAAACGATCAAGAAAACACTAAGAAATCTAACACGAAAACTACGTAAAGTTTTATCAAGAACTGTTAGTTACTATGCAGAGCAGATAAACACAAATAGAATCCCTTCCTTAGTGGAAGGTCGTAAACAAAATGCAAAATAAACGCTTTATACAAACAGTACTCGCTGCTGCTGGTGCTCTCGCTCTGGCTGTCACAAGACAACCTGTGGCTCTACCCTTCATTCGATCCCTACGAAACCCTACATTTCAGCAGGATAATACACTGTAACTGGTGGACCTCTTTTGATGCTAGTCAGTTGTCAGGATGAGCATTACTGCAAAGGGCATTTGATTCTAAAGCATTATGACAGGGTGACAAAACACTAAATAAATTACTTTTTTGTGTGCATGGTGGGTTCTTCCTTGGTATGAGGGAGAATGAAACAGCATTTTTGCATAAGATAACTTTTATTGAAAGTTTTGTACAACGGTTTCCTTACTGCATTGTTCTGGCTGGGAGATCGGCAGCCTTCTGCTTGCGTGAGCGGCGGCGTCTGATTACGCCTGGCAGTGTGTATCTCGTGTCGCTGTTTCGCCCAGTTGACTGGAGACGCGCATCGTGAGGTGGCCCATTTAATTATTGAGAACGAAGTCGTGAATCGGATGGTGATACCTTGGATGTGGCGTCCCAGTGTTTCTCTCTCTATGCGGGCGCGTGTGACAGTGTTGTGCGTCGGCCAGCGGAGCGGCGCAGCGGGGCAAGGCCAGTGTCCCGGACTCGAACAACGGACTCCAGCTTGCCAGTCTTCGGCTGTCAGATCTTCATCACCAGCTCACAGGTGACTGCTGATGTGATGCCATCTCCTTCTCGTCCTCACGAGTCACCCGGGTATGTAAAAATCAGTCTTCAAATACCTTCTGTCTTCTGGCGGCGATGGCGCTGCTTGCCATTCCATTACTGTGGCGGACTTGGTGCTTCTGTATACGATGTAGTCTCTTCCTGCATGACTGTCTTCATCACTGACTGAACTGTACTGGAACTGAAAACTACTCTTTCGGGCCCACTGCGTCTCGCATATTTATTTACTTCAGTTCACTGGAGGTGAACGACTTGACGGTCATTGCCTCTACTGTCACGTTGAAAAGCTTCTCGAAGAATCTTCTTAACGTCCGTCATTGGCTCTTGGAATGTAGGCGAGGGCCTTTGATCACATGTGACAATTGAGAAACATGTGAGCCAGTCGGGCGATGCCCTGACGGCTGAATCGACAGCTTCCGCTTATGTGGGGAGGGCGATGGCTTCTCCTCAACGTGCTGACTTCATGCGGTCATTGCCTCTGCTGTTCTGCCCGCTGTTTGCCATTGTGTAGCTCCTCTAAACTAAACTGTCTACTTCACTTCACATTTATTTCACTAATTTATTTACCTATATTAAGTACCACTCAACAGCACGACCGCATGCTGCAGGTCCTGTACGGGCCTTTCTGGATACAAGAAATGTTCGACTGCTGCCCTGGCCAGCAAATTCTCCATATCTGTCACCAATTGAAAACGTCTGGTCAATGGTGGCCAAGCAACTGGCATGTTACAATACGCCAGTCACTACTCTTGATGAACTGTGGTATCATGTTGAAGCTGCATGGGCAACTGTACCTGTACACGCCAATCCAAGCTCTGTTTGACTCAATGCCCAGGCCTATCAAGGCAGTTATTACAGCCAGAGGTGGTTGTTCTGGGTACTGATTTCTCAGGATCTATGCACCCAAGTTGCGTGAAAATGTAATCACATGTCAGTTCTAGTATAATATATTTGTTCAATGAATACCCGCTTATCATCTGCATTTCTTTTTTGTGTAGCAATTTTAATGGCCAGTAGTGTATTAACAGAACAGCACTGTACTTGTCAGCAGGGTGCATCACTTTTACTGTCTCGTAATTGAAAAGTGGTCTCATTATATCAAATCTGGCCGAATCTTCTAAATAAAACAAGTTATAACAAGTTATTAGTTAAAATGTCTGCGATATATCACCACTTGAGCAATATACATGGGCCTACAAATATCATTTTAGGCAGTTACTGACTCAGAAATAAATACTTTATCAAGATTCTTTAAAAAAATGAAAATTACAGTTTACACGATTTTTATCAGTTTATAATGTTCACTCATACTTCACCATTACTCAGTGATCTGGATGTTCTGAAAAATGACTGTGTAGTAACCCACACTAAATTTTAGCGTACTGCAAGAAAGTCACAACTAGCAAATTACGTTAACCCTCGAGTGGGTGTCTCGTTTTTTATAATATGGCCAGAGCGCGGCGTAATTTGTACACATGTAAAGCATAGCCAACTTTGTGTTACCAAGGTAAACATGTCTAAGCAAAATCACAATTTAATCTTAGTTTAATGAAACAGCATTAAAATAAACTTACATTGTACTAACTAATTCACTGTTTAATTAAACAATGATAAAATAACCTTTCATTTTATCACTGTTGCCGCGTCAACTGTTATCCCACAGCAATGACCAACTAGAAGCATTAAATAGTGCAGTTTCATCAAATCCCTGCCAACTATTTATTCGATTATCTCGTAGACCGCTGTCATATTATGGGATTGTGCCGATAGCTCTGATTCTGTGTCATTTTCTTGCTCGGATCGTAAATTTTTTCTCACCCAGATCAGTGTTCAGTGTATATTACTGCCGCTCACTTGGACATCTGACAGTACAATTCAACACTGTGTTAGATGTAGCAGTAATGAAGGAATACGTAGGGGCTCGAAATAGTAAAACGACAGTGGAGCGATACAAGACGTTGTTGTTTGCGGATTGTGCAGTTAATACATACGCTCACCCTCTCGGTGGTCAAAAAGCACAAAATCCCCGGAAAGTCATTTGCAGTAGATCTGATCAGCTTATGAACAACTCATCTTTTCACCAAAAGCAAAATAAAACACTTTCGCAAAACTACTAGAGTACCAGATCATGTGTCGTACTAAAGCGCAATCACGATTCCTCGAAAAGAGTGCAAACTAGTCTCTCCTGCTTCCACAATGCAGAGTCGTTCTGATCATACCGTAGCCAATCTGCTTCAGAGCTTTTCACAGACAGCATAGTAACTTGCCTCCTACACCAACTGCGAAATTCATTTAACCAGATACCAAAATTTATATTTTCCAAAAGCAAATAAAATCAAAACAAGACTATCTTTCTTGTCTTGAGGACAGAAGGAAAATCTTTTTTCTAGAATACTAATCTGAATGCTTTGTAATGGCGTCATGTATGTGACTGCGTGCATGATTACACAGTGTCATTCACGCAGTCTTTTCTCGTTAATTATTAACAAATACTAAGATCAATATGTCAGATTAATATGTCACATACATGGTTCTATTCATCGCCTCACTCTCTCTGAAAGCATAATAGATGAAAACGATAATGTGAAACAAGTGAAAATATTAAGTAATGTTTGAGACTGAAAACATTTCATAATCTATAATTTTATGAATAAATTTCTGATTAACTAACTATTTAGCAGCAATGTGTTTAGGTTACGTTCTCCTCTAACGTACTGCCAAAAACATATTAACGTGTCTAGAGGACGTTTTGGAGGTTTGGCTTTACGTAATTCTGAATATCTCAAAAATAATTTCTAGTATAGAACTGAAACTCTAACAGTTCTTAGGTATTATTTTTCTGATGGTTTATATAAAATTTCGTGGTGATTGTTGTACGATGAATAACCTTTTTAATAAACAGGTTGGTGTGAGATACTTATGATCAAGTGTACACAGGCATGAACGGACCTGCTTCATGTAACCACAGGAACGCCAGATGGCAGCCACGGATTGCGCGGCCCCTCCCACCGGGCATGGGTGTGTGTGTTGTTCTTAGCATAAGTTAAAGTTAGTTTAAGTACTGTGTAGGTCTAGGGAACGATGACCTCAGCAGTTTGGTCCCTTAGAAATTCACACACATTTGAACATTTCTGATGGAAGTTTCGCTGCGTAGGGACGCGTTTGTTTGGGTTCAGAGCCACAAAGAGCAGCAAGAAGGAATCTTTCAGCTTCAGTCGGCAATGCATATAGCTACGGCACAAGCACCTGACCTAGGTATAGGGACAGATAATAATATGGTGATAATACAGTCCACATGTGCCAAAGATTGACAGCACTAGTCTAAATATTTCCTACTTCAGTTCATCTTTGAAAGACTGATGTCACTAATCACTGAGTATCCACTAGTGTTCGTAAGTGTATATCTTTAATCTTCTCCCATTCAAATTCTCATTCGGCAGATCTAGTTTACTTCCAGCGCAGTCTCAGTAGTACATTTCTGACTGCATCTGTGTTTCAGGCTGCTGGGTGATTGGCCCAACACATACACCTTCACCAAAGCAGTCGCCGAGGATGTAGTACGCTCTGGTGGTTCTGGATTACCCGTCTCGATCATCAGGCCTTCCATTGGTAAGTTCAACTGTTCTTTCTTCTTCAAATGCACGAATATCTCAAACAGTATATCAGAGATATTCCATGGCTACAGCCACAGTTCAGAAGTATCTCTCAGCACACACGTATGAGAACCATATTCCAACTAATATGGTAAAAGAAAAAATCGAATGTACCCCCATGAAATAGCTTTACTAATTAAATAAATTTAGACCTTTGTTCCGCCTACGAAAATTCTCCTCCGACCACACTCTGATAGCGGATGTTTCCGACTTCCCTATAGAGACTTCCCTATGGAGATTCCTCTCTAGTCTGGGCTTTATCCCGAGTACCCCAACCCAAGGTCGTTGTCTGTTTTCAAAAAAAAAAAAAAATGGTTCAAATGGCTCTGAGCACAATGGGACTTAACATCTATGGTCATCAGACCCCTAGAACTTAGAATTATTTAAACCTAACTAACCTAAGGACATCACACAACACCCAGTCATCACGAGGTAGAGAACATCCCTGACCCCGCCGGGAATCGAACCCGGGAATCCGGGCGCGGGAAGCGAGAACGCTACCGCACGACCACGAGCTGCGGACTGTCTGTTTTAATTCGTCACTAAACCAGACTTTGTCGTGCATGGTGTCGTGGTTCGTTCCTCCACTGTTCCCCACTTCCAATGATTACATTGAAGAGTTTAATGAAATAGCTGGAAGTTATTCTACAGTGAGACGGCATTTCCTCGAACATTCCCATATTTGTCACATTCCCAGTGGTTGGTAATCAGGATATAGTGAAGGTATCCAATTATTTCCAGATTTTAGCCTCATTCCCCTGCCTGTATACCTACGGGTATAATGGAGGCAAGTCCAGGTCTTGGGGGTGTTGCTAATTCCGCCTGTTATGGCTAAGTAGACCAGTCTCTACACCTTACTAAGCTTCTTAGCAGATACTTTCTGTTTTACTTTGTTTCACAATGTGAGGTCCTGCCCACTCGTCTCGTATAGGAGGTCTAAAAAATGCTGCGTTCTCGGAATGCTATACAACAATTCAGGCAAATCACATTATTGCTTTTTATTACAATAAAGAAGATTGACAGTACTTAACTTGGAATTTACAAGAATTTGTCTCAAGCGATAGGTGGCATGCAAACAAGTAATGAATGTTCTTCGCTATAGACAATTCCCATACAAGCAATGGATATGGATCACTATTAACTATTCTTTGAGTGCAGGTATACTACTGTGCTGGTCTGCTAGTCCCGGTCTAGTACTGTGCGGCCGAGGCTGGCAGGAGTGGCGTTTATATTCTCTTCTTGTAGAGGCCGCTCCTGCCGTGGTGCGGTCCTAGTTAGCGGGCTATTGCCTGACGTCGTCTCACAGCCTTCTCTGCTCTTGTGTTCTCCATCTTCGCACCAGCGCTTGTCGATAAGCCGGAGCACACAGTACTGTAGCCCCATAAACTATAATAAGTCTTGTTAGAGTGGTGTGTATCAGATACATGTTCTCGGGTTCCGACACCATTGTTTTCCTTTCTCTCAGGCTCTTATACTGTGGATAAGAGTACCCTTCCACCTTTGAGCATATGTGACGGCTCCATGATAGTTTCGTATTCAGGGTAATCACTACATACTTGTCTTCTCCACAACCAGAGGTTCAGCGAGTGCACAATATTCAATACATTTTGTGTCATTACTCTACCAGTACTAGTAAATTTGCCGAGTATTGTTATGACTACGTCGCTTCCATATCTTTGGCAAAAGTAACCCAAAGTACACTACTGGCCATTAAAATTGCTACACCAAGAACAAATTCAGATGATAAACGGGTATTCATTGGACAAATATATTATACTAGAACTGACATGTGATTATATTTTCACGCAATTTGGGAGCATAGATCCTGAGAAATCAGAACCCAGAACAACGACCTCTGGCCGTAATAACGGCATTGATACGCCTAGGCATTGAGTCAAACAGAGCTTGGATGCCGTGTACAGGTACAGCTGCCCATGCAGCTTCAACACGATACCACAGTTCATCAAGAGTAGTGACTGGCGTATTGTGACGTGACACTTGCTCGGCCACCATTGACCAGACGTTTTCAGTTGGTGAGAGATCTAGAGAATGTGCTGGCCCGGGGAACAGTCGAACATCTTCTGTATCCAGAAAGGCCCGTACAGGACCTGCAACATACGGTCGTGCATTATCCTGCTGAAATGTAGGGTTTCGCAGGGATCGAATTAAGGGTAGAGCCACGGGTTGTAACACATCTGAAATGTAACGTCCACTGTTCAAAGTGCCGTCAGTGTGAACAAGAGGCGACCGAGACGTGTAACCAATGGCACCCCATACCAACACGGCGGGTGATACGTCAGTATGGCGATGACGAATACACGCTTCCAATGTGCGTTCACCGCGATGTCGCCAAACACGGATGCGACCATCATGACGTTGTAAACAGGACCTGGATTCATCCGAAAAAATGACGTTTTGCCATTCGTGCACCCAGGTTCGTCGTTGGGTAGAGCAGCGCAGGAGCTCCTGTCGAGGGTAAGCGCAGCCACGGTTTCCGGGCTGATAGTGAAAACGTCGTCGAACTGTTCGTGCAGATGGTTGTTGTCTTGCAAACGTCCCCATCTGTTGGCTCAAGGATCGAGACGTGGCTGAACGATCCGCTACAGCCATGCGGGTAAGATGCCTGTCATCTCGACTGCTAGTGATACGAGGCCGTTGGGACCCAGCACGGCGTTCCGTGTTACCCTCCTGAGCCCACCGAGTCCATATTCTGCTAACAGTCATTGGATCTCGACTAACACGAGCAGCAATGTCCCCATACGATAAACCGCAATCGCGATAGGCTACAATCCGACCTTTATCAAAGTCGGAAACGTGATGGTACGCATTTCTCCTCCTTACACGAGGCATCACAACAACGTTTCACCAGGCCACGCCGGTCAACTGCTGTTTGTGTATGAGAAATCGGTTGGAAACTTTTCTCATGTCAGCACGTTGTAGGCGTCGCCGCCGGCGCCAACCTTTTTTGAATGCTATGGAAAGCTAGTCATTTGCATATCACAGCATCTTCTTCCTGTCGGTTGAATTTCGCGTCTGTAGCACGTCATCTTCGTGGTGTAGCAACTTTAATGGCCAGTAGTGTATTTAGCTCTTCAGTGAATTCATTCACAGCTAGGTTCCACAATACCGGGGAGTAAACCCCAGGAAACCTTCGGGTGGCGTTGAACACCACTTTTTCTTTCATCGCCGTGGCTTCTGTCTTTCTTCTGCTCAACGTCAACTGGATGGGGATAACCGTGCGAAAGGGCAATACCATACGCAGATGACATTCTGGTGGTGGTCTTCACGGATTCAAGAGCGCAACTCAAACACCGGTTAACTCAGCCACTCACAAGCATCAGCCAGTGGTGCAACTTCAGATGGCTCTGCGCAAAACTGTTTACATGCTACTTAAAGGAACACTTCAAAAGTAATGCAACCATAAAACTACACGACATTAGCATAAGCAGACATCGGAAAACACGATGTATTGGTGTGCAACTCGACGAACGACTGCCCTTTGAAAACAGCGACTGATATGGATGGCAAGATCATGTACAAGTGGGCCACGGTCAACATAACACACTTTAGGGTACCATTACACACACTGATAACTTACCATTTTGTGTTCTTTGATTCTGTGCGCTGTCTTGCAGCCAGTGCATGGGCCCATCGAGTACGTCTGGTGACGAGTCGGAGCATTGTGCGGCGAAAGCAGAGAAGTGCCGTGATAAGGCTGCTGTCATGAGCTTTGCGTGGTTCTCGGGACCTTCCATATCGACATAACCATTCGGTTTCGGGCTGCAGTGTACTGGCTGAGTTCGGCGAAATGCTGCCTCACTGCTATATTATGGAAGAGCTAGGACTTGCGTCATAGCTACGCGGGGAAGAGTGAGAAAAGCGTAGATGAAGCAGCACACGATCGCGAGCGCTGCTAGCTCGTAATATGCGGCAACATTATCCTGAGAGTGCCGGTATATATTCCCTTTTTATGCCCACCAAACTTGGCACCTCCAGCGATGTATCGTGACCCGTAACGGATTATTCCCACTCGGAGGGAAAATTTCGCGTCTGCCTCACTCCACTCCCACACAATTTAACACGTAATTCTTAACTGTGTACGACCATTATACCACAGTTAACAGCAGGTAAAATTCACGAATAAAAATGATTTCATTCAGTTGAAGCTACTTTGCGCCAATAGCGATGTACAGATGCCCCCTTAGCCGGACTGGACAGGAGACAGGAGACAGAAGATAATCGAGAGTTTACCAGACAGGACATTACCGAGAAGCGCCAACTCGTTAAATGGCGGATGGACACCTGGCAAATGGAATGGGAGCTAAGCGATAAGGCCCATGGGGTATATCAACTCTTCCCGGACATAAGGGAACGTCCGAGCCTTATCAGATGGTTCAAATGCCTTTGCACACTATGGGACTTAACATCTGAGGTCATCAGTCCCCTAGACTTAGAACTACTTACACCTAATTAACCTAAGAACATCACACACATCCATGCCCGAGACATGATTCGAACCTGCGACCGCAGCAGCAGAACAGCTCCGGACTTAAGCACCTAGAACCGCTCGGCCACAGCGGCCGAATTATGGTTTGGCAAACGTTTCAGACCTTGAATTGACATTGTAACACTTCACAACTATCATGTATTTTGTAGTACAATTTAGATGAGGAAATATTTAACTTGTGGTTTACTGTAGTCTGAGTGTAAAACATACAGGGCTATTACAAATGATTGAAGCGATTTCATAAACTCGCTGTAGCTCCATTCATTGACATATGGTCACGACACACTACAGATACGTAGAAAAACTCATAAAGTTTTGTTCGGCTGAAGCCGCATTTCAGGTTTCTGCCGCCAGAGCGCTCGAGAGCGCAGTGAGACAAAATGGCGACAGGAGCCGAGAAAGCGTATGTCGTGCTTGAAATGCACTCACATCAGTCAGTCATAACAGTGCAACGACACTTCAGGACCAAGTTCAACAAAGATCCACCAACTGCTAACTCCATTCGGCGATGGTATGCGCAGTTTAAAGTTTCTGGATGCCTCTGTAAGGGGAAATCAACGGGTCGGCCTGCAGTGAGCGAAGAAACGGTTGAACGCGTGCGGGCAAGTTTAACACGTAGCCCGCGGAAGTCGACGAATTAAGCAAGCAGGCAGCTAAACGTACCACAGCCGACGGTTTGGAAAATCTTACGGAAAAGGCTAAAGCAGAAGCCTTACCGTTTACAATTGCTACAAGCCCTAACACCCGATGACAAAGTCAAACGCTTTGAATTTTCGGCGCGGTTGCAACAGCTCATGGAAGAGGATGAGTTCAGTGCGAAACTTGTTTTCAGTGATGAAGCAACATTTTTTCTTAATGGTGAAGTGAACAGACACAATGTGCGAATCTGGGCGGTAGAGAATCCTCACGCATTCGTGCAGCAAATTCGCAATTCACCAAAAGTTAACGTGTTTTGTGCAATCTCACGGTTTAATGTTTACGGCCCCTTTTTCTTCTGCGAAAAAAACGTTACAAGACACGTGTATCTGGACATGCTGGAAAATTGGCTCATGCCACAACTGGAGACCGACAGCACCGACTTCATCTTTCAACAGGATGGTGCTGCACCGCACTTCCATCATGATGTTCGGCATTTCTTAAACAGGAGATTGGAAAACCGATGGATCGGTCGTGGTGGAGATCATGATCAGCAATTCATGTCATGGCCTCCACGCTCTCCCGACTTAACCCCATGTGATTTCTTTCTGTGGGTTTATGTGAAAGATTCAGTGTTTAAACCTCCTCTACCAAGAAACGTGCCAGAACTGCGAGCTCGCATCAACGATGCTTTCGAACTCATTGATGGGGACATGCTCCGCCGAGTGTGGGAGGAACTTGATTATCGGCTTGGTGTCTGCCGAATCACTAAAGGGGCACATATCGAACATTTGCGAATGCCTAGAAAAACTTTTTGAGGTTTTGTATGTGTGTGCAAAGCAGTGTGAAAATATCTCAAATAATAAAGTTATTGTAGAGCTGTGAAATCGCTTCAATCATTTGTAATAACCCTGTAGATCGAACTACAGACGTTAACAAACGCTGCTTAACCTGCAATTTAATGGCGTAATTATTGTGTGTGTGTGTGTGTGTGTGTGTGTGTGTGTGTTTGTTTGTGACAACCTATCCAGACTGCAAGAAATAGTACCAGTTGATTACGATAAGATAGTGGACGCTCAAGTGAGCTATGAAGAACTCGAGAAACTTCGCTCTACTCCTCATACCTCACGGAAGTTTAAACAGCATGAAACTCCTGGTGGAAAACTATTATGGCGTATGACGTATCAACAAGTAACATTCGTCCCTTCATTCCTCAGCAATATACAGGGTGATATTTTCTACCATATACAACCTCTAGGGATTGATCGATGAAAGGATACGGAACAAAAAACATGTAATGAACTTATGTCTAGAAATGGTAGAGACCATTTATTCGATCATAGTTTTTTTACAGAGACTGCGGTCTAATACGTGCTGTACCATGCAGACAAAGTTACGGTATGCATAGTTTTCTCCTAGAGCAGGCTGTTCCAACCGAGCTCAAGGGAGCCGTAACGCTCACTGCAGAAGCTCGGAGCGCGCGTGGAGGGGGAAAGCGAACTCATTGCCTCCTGGCCGCATGCAGCCGCAACTGACGCGATAATCCGTGTTCAATGACAGCTGCGACTAGCCGCGGGAGCCCAGTACCTCTATTGGAGGATACCTTTCTATTCATTGAGAGGGATGGTCGTCCGCAGTGCCTTGTATGACATAAAGTATTTTATTCTGCGAAGAGGTACAATATACAACGACATTATACAAGTCTTCACGCAGCGCACTACGGTCAGGCAGAAGGCGTTGCACGCAGAGAACAGGTAGCCAGGCTTAAGAACGACAGACCAGGAGACATAAGTTTAAAACGGTTTCGTAATACGGAGGGTATCAAAACATGCAACATAGTTCATGTTCTATATCGCGTTTATAATTTTCAGGTGAATGAGAGCAGAGAAAACACTACTGAATCTGCAATTCGAGCAAGCTACAGGGTCGCTCACATCATTGCGACGAGTGGCAAACTGTTTTCGGTGGGACCACTCGTAAAAACGTGCATGGTAGCAGTTGCAGAATGTTTGTTTCCAATGGAGGTCCAGGCAATTAAAGGGATTTCCCTGTCGAAACAAACAATGTCTCGTCGAATCCTGGACATGGCAGCGGATTTAGAGACACAGCTCAGGAAAAAGGCGGAGAGCTTTGTTACATTTTCGCTAGCGCTTGACGAAAGCACCGACATATCGGGCTGCGCTCAGCTTGCAGTCTTTGTGCGTGGTGTCGACATGGAGCTGCAAGTAACTGAAGAACTCTTGGATGTGGTACCACTCGATTACACAGCAACAGGACGTGCCACGTGCCGGCGTGCCGGCCCACTCGACTGGCCACAGCGAGCGACACGGCTCCCTGAAGCAGGGAGTGCTCCGCGGCTCACAACGGAGCCGACGAGCTGGAACAGCCTGTCCTAGAGGGTGATGCAGTTCCTCAAACGTCATGTGCTAGCGCCCTCTCCTGTCATATTAACTGGTAATGTTGTGTCCGATTCATCTCTCTTGCTGACCCACCTTGTAGTGGATGGGATACAGCGTTGTACACAGTGGTTCCGTGTTTGAATCGAGAGCCTGCTGGCACGGTGTTTACTTACGGAAAGGCAAATGGCACCGCGCGACGGGCAGCATGCTTGTATCAGGAGATCTAATCCCGCCGACAATAATCACAGTATTCAATGTTTGCAACAGTTTTTCGCCGTTTGTCTGAGACAGGGTCGTTTCAGGAAGCAGGAAATCATGAAGGACGTACTCAAAATGTTCGGATATCGATCTTGGAGCAAAATGTGATTAACACTTTGGAAGATGACTGCAGTGAAACTACCAGGCAGTTGGCCCGCCAGTACAGGGTAAGCCAGACGACCGTCTGGAACATTCTGCACGACAATTCTTACTATCCTTATCACTTACGTGTGCAGGACTTACTAGCGACAGACTCTCCAGATCTGGAGCAGTTTTGTCACTGGTTCCTTCACCAGACAACCACGATTCGGCTGTTTGTGTCGTCCGTCCAATTCACAAACGAGACCACATTTACGCGGAGTGTTATCTTCAACTTTCATAACAGTCATCTGTGGGATAGTCTGCAGAATCCCCATGGTATGGTGACAGCGAATTATCAGCATCGGTGCAGCCGGAATGTGTGGGCGGGGATAATTAGCGACCGTATTTTCGGACCAGTCTACCTTCCACGTGCCTAACAAGCCGGAACTCCCGGCGCTTCTTGCAGTTGACTTTGCTTCTCCTTCTGGGAGAGGTTTCATTGATGGTTCGAAGGGTTATGTGGCTGCTTTATGAAGGTGTTCCAGCTCACGTCACCGTTAACGTCCGGACGCATCTCAGTCGTTCTTCCCTGGTCGATGGATCGAATGAGGGGGTCCAGTTGCATGGCCTGCTCGTTCACTGGATCTCAACCCGTGCGTTTCCAAACACAGGTGGACTATTTAAGGTAGTACACGTCGATCTGACTGGACCACTGCCACCCTCAGATAAATTTAGACACCGTTTTACATGAGTCTATCGACGCAATAACTGGACACAAGTCATTACACTACGTGATGTTCGAACAGAAACAGTGGCACGAGTGTTTTAGAACTCCTGGATCGCTAGATTTGGAGCACCTAACCAAATAGTGACTAACCAAGTAGAACAATTCCAGTCGCAGCTGTTCCGCGTACTAGCTACGTTTATGGCTCTAAATTAACTCAAACTACAGCATATCATCCAAAGTTAATTGGTAAAATTGAGAGATTCCATCTAACGTCAAAAATAGTAAATACAAATGGAGTTACACCATTTGTACGGTTCTTATAGGTCTGTGTAGCTGTGTGAGAAAAGAAAATACCTCAAAAGTCGCTGAGATGCTATACAGCACAACTCTAATATTGCCAGGTGTTTCTATTTTAAGATCGGAAAACAAACAAGAAGTATATCTACCAGCATTCGCTTTATAAACTACATCTACATAGTTACTCTGCAATTCACACTTAAGTGCCTGGCAGAGGGTTCATCGAACCATTTTCATACTACTCTCTAATTTCTCTTATTTTATTATTATGAACATTTGTCCCTACGTAGGTGGGTGTCAACAAAATACTTTCGCATTCGGAAGAGAAAGTTTGTGTTTGAAATTTCGTAAATAGATCCCGCCGCAAAGAAGACCGCCTTTGTTTCAATGACTGCCACCCAAATCGCGTATCATATCAGTGACACTCTCACCCCTATTGCGCGATAACACGAAACAAGCTGCCCTTCTTTGCACTTTTTCGATGTCCTCCGTCAATCCTACCTGGTAAGGATCCCACACCGCGCAGCAATATTCCAGCAAAGGACGGACAAGTGCAATGTAGGCTGTCTCTTTAGTGGGTTTGTCGCATCTTCTAAGTGTTCTGCGAACAAAGCGCAGTCTTTGTTTCGCCTTCCCCATGATATTATCTATGTGGCCTTTCCAATTTAAGTTGCTCGTAATTGTGATTCCTAGGTATTTAGTCGAACTGACAGCCCTTAGATTTGTGCGATTTATCGTGTACCCAAAATTTATCGGATTTATTTTAGTATCCAAGTGGATGACCTCGCACTTTTCTTTGTTTAGTGCCAATTGCCACTTTTCGCACCATAAAGAAATTCTCTCTAGATCATTTTGTTATTGGAATTGATCGTCTGATGTTTTTACTAGACGGTAAATTACAGCGTCATCTGCAAACAATCTAAGGAGGCTGCTCAGATTATCACCTAGACCATTTATGTAAATCAGGAACAGCAGAGGGCCTATGACACTACATTGCGGAACGCCAGATATCACTTCTGTTCTACTCGATGATCTACCACTACGAACTGTGACCTCTCTGAGAGGAAATCACGAATTCAGTCACACAACTGAGACGATGCTCTATATGCATGCAATTTGATTATAGTCGCTTGTGAGGAACGGTAGCAAAAACCTTCTGGAAGTCTAGGAATATGGAATCAATCTGAGATTCCTTGTCGACAACACTCATTACTTCATGGGAATAAAGAGCTGTGTTGCACAAGAACGATATTTTCTGAATCCGTGTTCGTTATGAATCCATAAGTCATTTTCTTCAAGGTGATTCATAATGTTCGAGTACAGTATATGCTCCAAAATCCTACTGCAAATTGAGGTCAGTGATATGGGTCTGTAATTCAATGGATTACTCCTATTTCCTGTCTTGAATATTGGTGTGACTGTGCTACTTTCCAATCGTTAGGAAAAGACATTTCGTCAAGTGAGCGGTTGTATATGATTGCTAAGGAAGGCGCTATTGTGTCTGCATACCCTGACAGGAGGCTGATTGTTAAACCATCTGCACCGGAAGACGCCTTTCTTAAGTGATTTGAGTTGTTTCACAACACCTAAGATATCTACTTTTATGTCACTCATGCTAACAGCTGTTCTGGTTTCGAATTCTGGAATATTTATTTCGTCTTCTTTCGTGAAGGAATTACGGAAAACTGTATTTAGTAACTCCGCTTTAGTGGCACCATCGTCGGTAACATTTCCAGCGCTATCGCGCAGTGACGGTATTGACTGTGTACTTTATATACGACCATAATCTCTTTGGATTCTCTACCATGTTTTGAGGCAATGTTTCAATGTGGAAACAATTAAAAGCATTTCGCATTGACGTCCACACTAAATTTCAAGCTTCCGAGATACTTATCCCTTCAGAATTTTCCCACAAGGTAAAGGAAATACTTTTCGTTACTTAAGATTTGTGTAATGCGACTCATGTATTTGTGAGAGATGACAAAGTGAAAGCCAAAGTACTGCCTCCCTACGAAGACCCCTACGAAGTCCTGGAGCGAAAAACAAAATATTTCACTCTCAAAGGAAGTTATCCGATTTGGCCGAGTTGTGTAATTCCCCGAAAAGTACAAGTAACTGACATTGAAACTGAGGGGGGCGAGGATGGATGATGTAGGGTTGCGCATATGTGCATAGCCCACAGTTCTGTAAAAAATTTCTGGAACCGCGCAACCGCTACGGTCGCAGGTTCGAATCCTGCCTCGGGCATGGATGTGTGTGCTGTCCTTAGGTTAGTTAGGTTTAAGTAGTTCTAAGTTCTAGGGGACTGATGACCTCAGATGTTAAGTCCCACAGTGCTCAGAGCCATTTGTACCATTTTTTGTAAAAAATTCTTTTTTGTGTCGACTTTATTTTTCTTTGAAAGCAAATGACATTTTGAAATGCACAGAGTAAGAGGTCTCGGTATCAGTTGTTTTGCTTGTGTGTGTGATATATAAGCCTTGTAACAAATAGAAGTTTCAAAACAATATTTTCGAATGTGAAATATTGTGCTGTACAAGAAGACAAACAGGGTGTTGAAACTGACGTGTTGCTACATTCCTTCAGTGTCGAGCACGTACCATGAGCCATTGGCCCTGTGGGCAGGCAACTTGTACGGCCCCAATGCCATGGGTCTCGGTGGTGCTGTGGGAGTTTTACACGCCATGTCTATCGACAGCAACGCAATGGCTGACGGTGTGCCCGCAGACATGGTAGCCAACGCAACCATCGCCTGTGCGTGGGAGACCTGGTGAGTTCTCTGCTGCAGGCACGGATCCAGAGTTCGAATGTGAGGTATCACAGTTTTTTATTGTCCCTCAACCCTCCTTCCTCCCTCCAGATATGCACTGACGGAGCAAAATATCGCAACACCAAAAAATAATTCCTGTAGAGTTATGACATTTAAGGAATGCATTTATCTAGGTAAGATATTTAAGTGATAAACATCTTAATGTGAGCACGAGATAAGCCATAGCAGATGTGAAATACATTAATAACCAGTGTAGCCCCCAGAATGGTGAATGCAAGCAAGCAAACGTTCATGCATTGTGTTGTGCAGGTGTCGGATGTCAGTTTGTGGGAATGAGTTCCGCGACTGTTGCACTTGGTCGGTCAATACATGGACCGTTAATGCTGGTTGTGGGTGACGCTGGAATTGTAGTCTGATGATGTCCCATATGTGCTCGACTGGGGACAGATCTGGTGGTCGAGCGCGCCAAGGAACATTTCGGCAGTCTGTACACCATGTTACGTTACAACAGCGAGATTTGGACGAGTGTTATGATACTGGAAAATACCCGCTGGAATGCTGTTCAAATGGGTCAAATGGCTCTAAGCACTTAACATCTCAGGTCATCAGTCCCCTAGACTTAGAACTACTTAAACGTAACTAAGCTAAGGACATCACACACATCCATTCCCGAGGCAGGATTCGAACCTGCAACCATAGCAGGCGCGTGGTTCCGGAATGAAGCGCCTAGAACCGCTCGTCCACCGCGGCCGGCCAAAATGCTGTTCGTGAATGGTACTACAAGATGTCGAATCACCACACTGACGTACAGATTTGCTTGGGATAATTTTAAAGAATGCTCCTGCTGTCACACGATATCGCTGCCCAGGCCGTAACTCCAGGTGTAGGTCCTTTGCGTCGAGCACGTAGAAAAGTTGGTTTCCGGCCTCCTTCTAACCAAATCACCGCCATTACTGGCACCGATGCGGAACCATCTTTCATCAGAAAACGTGGCCGACCTCTGCCCTGCCCTCCAATGAGCTCTCGCTTCACACATCTGAAGTCGAAAATGGCGCTTTTTCGGGGTCATTGGAATACACGCCACAGGGCTTCTTGCTCGCAGCTGTGATTGGCATAACATATTTGCAGTTTTCGTTGTTACTGTGGTGCCAACTGCTGCTCAAAACGACGTTTTACGTGTAGTACGATACGTCAGATCCATAGGCCGAACTTGAGGGTCTTCCCTCTCGGTAGTGCCACGTGGACGTCCGGAGCACAGTCGTCTTGCAACCGTACATTCTCGGTACCACCGCCACCAGCAGTCATGTAAAGTGGCAGCATTCCTGCCAAGTCTTTCTGCATACAGCAGAAGGAACATCCAGTTTCTAGTAGCCCTATTACATAGCTGCTTTCAAGCTCAGTGAGGTGTTGATAATGGCGTCTCTGTCACCTTAAAAGCATCCACATAGATACTCTGCAAATCACATTTAAGTTCCTGGCAGAGGGTTCATCGAACCACCTTCACAGTTCTCTATTATTCCAATCTCGTATAGCCCGCGGAAAGAACGAAAACCTATATCTTTCTGTACGAGACCTGATTTCCCTTATTTTATCAATGTGATCGTTTCACACAATTTACACTACTGGCCATTAAAATTGCTACACAAAGAAGAAATGCAGATGATAAACGGGTATTTATTGGACAAATATATTATACTAGAACTGACATGTGATTACGTCTTCACGCAATTTGGGTGCATAGATCCTGAGAAATCAGTACCCAGAACAGCCACCTCTGGCCGTAATAACGGCCTAGATACGCCTGGGCATTGAGTCAAACAGAGCTAGGATGGCGTGTGCAGGTACAGCTGCCCATGCAGCTTCAACACGATACCTCAGTTCATCAAGACTAGTGACTGGCGTATTGTGACGAGCCAGTTGCTCGGCCACCATTGACCAGACGTTTTCAATTGGTGAGAGACCTGGAGAATGTGCTGGCCAGGGCAGTAGTCGAACGTTTTCTGTATCCAGAAAGGCCCGTGCAGGACCTGCAACATGCGCTCGTGCATTATCCTGCTGAAATGTAGGGTTTCACGGGGATCGAATGAAGGGTAGAGCTACGGGTCGTAACACATCTGAAATGTAACGTCCACTGTTCAAAGCGCCGTCAGTGCGAACAACATGTGACCGAGACGTGTAACCAACGGCAATCCATACCATCACGCCGGGTGATACGCCAGTATGGCGACGACGAATACACGCTACCAACGTGCGTTCACCGCGATGTCGCCAAACACGGATGCGACCGTCATGATGCTGTAAACAGAACCTGGATTCATCCGAAAAAATGACGTTTTGCCATTCGTGCACCCAGGTTCGTCGTTGAGTACACCATCGCAGGTGCTGCTTCCTGTGATGCAGCGTCAAGGGTAAACGCAGCCATGGTCTCCGTGCTCATAGTCCATACTGCAGCAGACGTCGTCGAACTGTTTGTGCAGATGGTTGTTGTCTTGCAAACGTCCCCATCTGTTGACTCAGGGATCGAGACGTGGCTGCACGATCCGTTACAGCCATGCGGATAAGATGCCTGTCATCTCGACTGCTAGTGATACCAGGCCGTTGGGATCCAGCACGGCGTTCCGTATTACCCTCCTGAACCCACCGATTCCATATTCTGCTAACAGTCATTGGATATCGACTAACGCGAGCAGCAATGTCGCGATACGATATACCGCAATCGCGATAGTCTACAATCCGACCTTTATCAAAGTCGGAAACATGATGGTACGCATTTCTCCTCCTTACACGAGGCATGACAACAACGTTTCCCCAGGCAACGCCACTCAACTGCTGTTTGTGGGTGAGAAATCAGTTGGAAACTTTCCTTATGTCAGCACATTGTAGATGTCGCCACCGGCGCCAACCTTGTGTGAATGCTCTGAAAAGCTAATCATTTGCATATCGCAGGATCTTCTTCCTGTCGGTTAAATTTCGCGTCTGTAGCAGGTCATCTTCGTGATGTAGCAATTTTAACGGCCAGTTGTGTAGGTCAATGTTAAAGAAATATTTTCGCATTCTGAGAAAAAAGATTGTGATTGGAATTTCGTGGGAAGATTCCGTCGCAAGAAAAAACACCTTTGCTTTAATGATGTCCAGCCCAAATCCTGTATCATTTCAGTGACAGTCCTTCCCATATTTCGCTATAATACACAAGGTGCTGCCCTCCTTTGAACTTTTTAGATGGTCTCCGTCAATGCTACCTGGTAAGGATCCCACGCAGTGCAGCAGTATTCTAAAAGAGGACGGACAAGCGTAGTATAGGCAGTCTCCTTAGTAGATCTGTTACATTTTCTAAGTGTCCTGCCAATGAAACGCAGTTTTTGGTTAGCCTTCGCCAGAACATTTTGTGTGGGTTCCTTCCAATTTAAGTTGTTCGTTATTGTAATTCCTAGGTATTTAGTTGAATTTACGGCCTTTAGATTAGACTGATTTATCGTGTAACCGAAGTTTAACGGATTCCTTTTAGCACTAATGTGGAAGACCTCACACTTTTCGTTATTTAGGGTCAACTGCCACTTTTCACACCATTCAGATATCTTTCCTAAATCGTTTTGCTATTTGTTTTGATTTTATGATGAATTTATTGGTCGATAAACGACAGCGTCATCTGCAAACAACCTAAGACGGCTGCTCAAATTGTTTCCCAAATCGTTTATATAGATAAGGAACAGCAAAGGGTCTATAACACTACCGTGGGGAACGCCAGAAATCACTTCTGTTTTACTCGAATTTGACTTGACTTACATCAACTCACCACGTCCAGTACGTCAGGTCGTACCGCTCAGGTTACGGGCACATCCACGTGGGCCACTCCTCACAAGAGCTACTGAAAAGCGACCTCTGGTACACTCTTATGCTACTGCCTACCTCTTTCAGAGGTTAAAACACGCCTACCAGCTTTCGTTCGTGTCGCACAACTCCTTCCTGTTGTTGTGTTTTTCTTTCCGTCAGTGTCACTTTCTGTAATACCAATTCTATATGCCAGAGATATCTAAGACCTATTAAGAAATAATAACAAAACAAAAATATTTTAATAACAATAGATTGTTTGATTACAATAAAATATATAAAACTGGTTTAATATAAGTCAATTTTATTTAGGTAACAATGCTCAGTGTATCACTTGAGCATAGCAACCAAAACATTGCAACTTACAGAAATATAGCGTTTGAAATCATATGTCTGAAAATTAGACACGTACACGTATCAGATATTTAATTTAAGAACTGGTATAGTAGTGAAACATACCCACAAGTTTGACAAATTTGCGCAATATAACATCGAAGTATGGTGTTTCTCTCTGTTGTTTCCATTCATATTCAGTAAGTGAGTGTTTCCGAGTTTTTATTTTCTTTAGTGGAGGGTCTTTCCATTTGTGTCTTCCCTTTCTCAGCTGCCAGTAGTTCGTCAGGCACTGCAGACACAGTCAGCCTACAAATGCGTTCGTACATAGCTGGAACACTACCGCTCAGATTACGAGCACATCCACGTGGGCCAACCCTCACAAGAGCTACTGAAAAGTGACCTGGGACACACGCTACTTCTAATTTCTACCACTTCTCATTTTCGAGATTCTAAGTGTACATGCGACTTATATCCGGAATTTATCCACTAAATTTGAAAATTGATATACATAACAATACAGGAGCTTTTACTAAATGTATTTTGGAGGGGGGGGGGGAGAAAAGGGGGTGGCGGATTACAACCCAAACGAGCGCCACCGCTTCAATCTGCGTCAGGTCTATTATATCAGTAATCGCCTCTAGTGGAGAGCTTCGAATGCTTTGAACTATATTTTTACTACACTCGACATTTATTTCCATGGCATCAAGAAATCATATTATGAATCTTACATGGGATTTCAGTCAGTATATATAAATAAGTGTACACGTTCATCAAATGTGATGCGGAACAACCCCTGGCATCTTAAATTTCCAGGATTTCCCTGTGATTAAAACGTTCTTAAACGGTCCTTAGTGGTGTTTTACACACTTCTTCTACAATGAACTGTTTCCTTCCCTTGCGAAACCGATGTTAGTGTATAGCCTACAGCCGGTCCTGTAACATGCAAACTGGGATGTATTGCATTAACACAGGTGACGGATGTTAGTTTTTGGGATGGAGTTCCAGGCCTGTTCCACTTACTCGGTCAATACGTGGATAGTTAATGCTGTCTGTGGATGATGACGGATTTGTCCTCCGATGATGTCCCATATGCGCCCGACTAGAGACAGATCTGGTGGATGAGAAGGCCAAGGCAACATGTCGGCAATAAGTAGACAGTGTTAGGTTACAAATTCTGTGTGTGGGCCAGCTCTAGCCTGTTGGGAAACACTCCTGGAATGCTGTTCATGAACCACAATAGGTCTAATCACCAGACTGACGTAAAATTTGCAGTCAGTGTGCTTCGAACAACCAAGCTCCTGCTGTCATACGGAGCCGCACCCATAACTCCAGGAGTACATCCAGTGTGTCTAGGACGCAGACAGTTTTGTTGCAGGTCCGTAACTGGCCTTCTTCTAACTAACCCGAGGCCAACACTGGCACCCAGGCAAACCAGCTTTCATATCGCGACGTTATTACCAAGCGCATCCAGACAGGACCAGTCGGCTGTTATTCGTTTCTTGGTTGCCGAAGGAAAAACACCGATAGACTTCCATCAGCTAATGGAAAACGTGAATGGAACAGCATGTTTCTCGAAAACCACCATTGTGGAAGGTCGTTACGCAGTAGTTACGCCGCGCCAAGTAGGCGTCTGTGGAGCACCCGCGCTATAGCCATGAACTCTGCCCATACGATTATCATACCTTCTGCCCCTAAAAAACGGCCTTGAAGGATCGGTGATTCCTGTCGAAGATGTGCAGCAGGCAGTTATGCATTTCTCCACGCATCAGGACACTCTGTTTTACCAAACTGGTAGCTTCAACATGGTACGTCGGCGGGATGATTGCCTCACTGCTGACGGCAATTTTGTCTGATTGACATGCCGATTCTGGACTGTACGGCCTTAGAAGGGAAACTCTTTCATTATCTTTATACTTGTAGTACTGGCATACATGAGTATCAATTTTTAAAAACACTTGCTGTAATTATTCATACACAGGCTGATTTGAAAAGTAACATGTTCTATCTATTGGCGGCAGTTTTTACCTGACGCATCATATAATCAGACTGCCCCGGTGGTTTAGTTGTTATTAATTTGGTAATCTATTGTATTTAGAAACAATTTAACTACCATTATACGAGGGTGAGTCAATTGAAAACGTAAATTTGTAATAACAAATAGAAATTTCACGCCGTTACCCTGTAAGTTGGTAAGCGTGCTACAAACAGCGAGCAGAATGGCCATTAGGTGGCAGCATAGTGCAGATAGACACATACCGTCGCAGTATCAGTATAAAGATGGCCGCCCCAGTTGCAACTTGCGCCAAGGAAGAACAGTGTTCTGTTATTTGGTTTTTGCGTAGTGAAGGTATGAAACCTATTGAAATTCATCGACGAATGGATGTTCAGTACGGTGATGTATGTTTGTCACAGCAGCAAGTCCACGAATGGAGAAGGAAGGTCACAAATGGTGTGACTTCAGTGAAAGAGCTCCTCATCCAAGTCAGACACAACGAGTTGTGACTCCACAGAACAATGCAGCAATTCAAGCCATAATGAGGGAAAATCGCCGAGTGACACTGAATGACACTGCAGCATGTTTACAGATTTGCCATAGGTCAGCACATCACATTGTGCATGATGTGCTCCAGTCTCACAAAGTGTGTGCAAGATCGGTGCCACGGAAGTTCACTCTTGAAAAGAGAGAACGACGTGATGATGCTTGTGAAGAACTTCTTCGGTGCTTTGAACGAGAAGGTGATGGCTTCCTTGCAAGAATCGTTACTGGGGACGAAACATGGGTTCACTTCCACCAACCAGACGAAGAGAGCGGGCAAGGAATGGCGCCATTCCTCATCACCAAAACCAAAGAAGTTTCGAACAGAACCATCAGCAGGGAAGGTTGACTCTCTTTTGGGACGAAAAAGGCGTCATTTTGGAGCATTACACGCCTAGAGGGACCACTGTTACCAGTGCATCATACACAGATCTCCTAAAAAATTATCTGCGTCCTGCAATCAAATCAAAGCGACGTGGATTGCTGTCAGCAGGTGACCTTTTGCAACATGACAATGCAAGGCCCCACACTGCCCCTACAACAGTTGCAACAATCACAGACCTGCATTTTGAGTGTCTTCCTCATCCACCATACTCACCAGACCTTTCCCCAAGTGATTTCCATATGTTTGGACCACTCAAAGACAAAAGACGCAAGGGGAGGAAAGATGTTCCGTTCTGATGAAGAGGTACGCCATGCGGTGCATGAGTGGTTGCTCGGACTACCAAAAGAATTTTTTCCTAAACGAATTTATGCACTTTGTAAGCACTGGACGACTTTCATTGAGCGTGGGGGAGATTATGTTGAAAAGGGATACAGCTTTGTACCACTTCTGCGCATGAAATAATATTTAAAAAATATTTAAGGTTTTCATTTGACTCACCCTTGTAATCATCCTAGAGTGATAATTGAAGTTGCAAGGAGCTCGTCGCATTGCCGCGATTTTTCTGGTGTACGTGACTGTTGTGCATCATGTTTCCAGGGTTAGTGAAGTAATTTTGTTGAAAGCGCACAGTATTAGTCTTTCATTTCATCTTAGCTGCAGGCTGTTGTCTTTCCCTTACAGCTACGCACACACTCTACAGCTTTGTGCAAAACTCGTATCTGGCTACTTAGCCACCTGCGTTCCAATGCTTGCCTCACTGGCTTCAACGTGTCAGTTCGCCGCAGCGAGCTCTCAAAAGGTCCATCACTGCCTCTCGCCACGTGATCCGACTTCTTGTAATGTCCTGGAAGCCCAATTTGTGAAGCTCTCAAGGATATTACACCCCCAAGTAACATCACCGGTCCTCTCAAGGTCCAAAAAAAAAAGCATCTATTAGGTGGCTCTATCAGCTTGCACAGTGCCTTGTTGACAACTTGGAGCTATGGCTTCGTAAGGTCTGCGCCACGCTCGAACCCTACCGTCAGTTCACTTACTGAAATCGGAACGCATCTGACGGAGCCACTGTTCCCCAGTCGTATAGGGCCCAACCGACATGGTCACGGCCCCAAGAGAGGCGATACAGGCGATATCGTGCTGTCAGCAAACGCAATCTCTTCGGTTCTCTGCTGCCATGGCACATTAACGCCGAACTTCGCTGCATGTCCTAACGGATACATTCGTCGTTCGTCCCTCATTGATTTCTGCTTTTATTTTAGGCAGAACTGTTTGCCAGTTAGGACTGACAACTCTACTCGAACGCCGCTGCTCTCGGTCGTTAAGTGAAGGCCGTCCGGCCGCTGCGTTGTCTGTGCTGAGAGGTAATGCCTGAAGTTTGGTATTCTCGGCACACTGTTGACATTGTGGATCTTGGAATATTGCATTCCCTAACGATTTCTGAAATGAAACTTCCCATGTATCTAACGCCAAGTAGCACTACGCGTTCAGAGTCTGTTAATTCCCGTCTTGCGGCGATAACCACTTCGGAAACCGTTCACATAAATCACCTGAGTAGCTCCGCGAATGCACTGCCATTTTAACCTTGTTTACGCGATACTAACGCTCTCTATACATGTGCACATTGTTGTACCATGATTTATGTCACCTGAGTGTATGTGTACAGATTCCCTTCTGACATGTCTACTCGCCCCTGTTGTTATCTATTCCAGGTGCAGACACAGCAAACGAACTCTGATACAGCAGGCATCAGCTGAACCGGGCATCTTCAACTGCGTATCGACACCACGCCATCCCATATCCTGGGGTCAAGTAATCAACTACGCACATCATGGAAGAAGTTTTCCCAGCATAAGAAACTTCTGGGTAGCTTACCTCTTTATGTTTAAAGCGAAATTTGGGTATGTTACCGGCGCTGTGCTCTTCCACCTAATTCCAGCTATCATCGCAGACACTTTTCTGTATCTCAAGGGAATCAAACCAATGTAAGTATCCCTATCAATAATTTTGTGACAGTCTTAAATGTGTATTCCACAAGGTTCCATTGTTGGCTCCATTTTCCGAAGTTTCATGAAGCGATTATATTCCATTAACGTTCTTAAGTCATATGATAAACATTTATCAGAAAATGAAATCTTAGATGTGACCTACACCGCGATACATTCTCTAACCTAAGTTCCAAGCGAAAGTATAAGGCTAACGTTGGCAACTTTTCAGTAGAGGGTTACTCTAAATGTATGTCTCGTGACTAGGGCCTCCCGTCGAGTAGACCGATCGCCAGGTGTAACTCTTTCGATTTGACGCCACTTCGGCGACTTGTGCATCGATGGGGATGAAATGATGATAATTAGGACAACACAACACCCAGTCTCTGAGCGAAGAAAATCTCCGACCCAGCCGGGAATCGAACCCGAACCCTTAGGATTGACATTCTGTCGCTCTGACCACTCAGCTGCCGGGGTCGGAATACTCTAAATGATTCAGTCCTTTCCAGAGTTCAATATTTTACAAATAATTACGTGTGCAAACATAACTTATACATGAGAGGAGTCGTAAACTCACCGAGTTTGCATTGTGCCCACCAGTTGGCGTTACGACTGCAGTGCCTTGACAAAATGGCGATACAGTAGGAAAAAGAGGTTTTTTGTGTTGGAATGTACGAGATATTTACCTGTTAATACAGTGCAGCGTGCAGTCAGAAGACATTTTGGAAAAGAACCTGCATGAATAAACACAGCATTGTGTGTTTGCCCCGACAGTTTAGGGAAACTAGTTGTCTCTGGAAATCGGTTGAGTTGAGTACGCAGTCCAAAATAATTAAGGGTTTGCGCAAGCCACGAAAATGAAATACCGTAGCAGTCTGTGTGGGACATCTTGCGACAGTGGTTACATTTCAAACCGTTACGTCTGCAACTCGTGCAACAATTAAAACCGAAAGATTTTGGCCAGTGCCACCAGTTTTGCATCGCAATGGAGGAAACGCTTGAGGACGTACATTTCGTCTCCAAGCAGATATTCAGCGACGATGCAACCTTCCATTTACCTGTGAGTGTGTGGGGCACTGAAAATTCTCACGAAAACATGGCGCATGAACGAGATTCTCCTAAAATGAATGTTTTCTGTTCTACATCTACATCTACATTGATACTCCGCAAGCCACCCAACGGTGTGTGGCGGAGGGCACTTTACGTGCCACTGTCATTACCTCCCTTTCCTGTTCCAGTCGCGTATGGTTCGCGGGAAGAACGACTGTCTGAAAGCCTCCGTGCGCGCTCTAATCTCTCTAATTTTACATTCGTGATCTCCTCGGGAAGTATAAGTAGGGGGAAGCAATATATTCGATACCTCATCCAGAAACGCACCCTCTCGAAACCTGGCGAGCAAGCTACACCGCGATGCAGAGCGCCTCTCTTGCAGAGTCTGCCACTTGAGTTTGCTAAACATCTCCGTAACGCTATCACGGTTACCAAATAACCCAGTGACGAAACGCGCCGCTCTTCTTTGTATCTTCTCTATCTCCTCCGTCAACCCGACCTGGTACGGATCCCACACTGATGAGCAATACTCAAGTATAGGTCGAACGAGTGTTTTGTAAGCCACCTCCTTTGTTGATGGACTACATTTTCTAAGCACTCTCCCAATGAATCTCAACCTGGTACCCGCCTTACCAACAATTAGTTCAGTGTCATAGAGCTGTATACACCGTTTTTCGTCTGTGAGAATACTATGACAGTAGCTCTTATCGCGATATGTTGCAGTTGTGGTTTTTTCCATACCTGACTGGTCATTCCGAGAATTTCATCTTCCTACAAGACCGGGTACAACCTCGTTGGAGTATCGATATTCGTTGCTACATGAACGACGAATTTCGTACTAGCTAGACTGGGCCTAGTAGTGAAGAAGATATGCCTCTTTTCCTTTGGCCTCCAAGTCGTCTGACGTCACGACTTGTCACTTTTTCCTTTGAGGACACATTAAGGACTGTGTTTACATACCCCAACTGCCAAGGACACTGGATCAGCTCTAAGAACGCACCAATACTGCTCTGATGACCACTGACAGGATGTTACTAGATACGAACTTGACTACCGCTTGCACGTATGTTTTGCGACCAGAGACGCACTCACAGAACATTTGTAGAGATCCAGATGTAAAATGCATGAGTTTACGGTTCTGTTCATGCATTAGTCATACTTTTACATGTTATACTTTGGAAAATATACGGCTTTGAACATGAATGGATCTTTTATAGTAGTCCTATATCTTGATTATCATGACGTTAGCCCTCTTTCAAAGGAAGAATAAAATTTATCTGTCATCATTTGACGTCTGAACTCACTGATCGCTGTGAAACATTGTTAACGGCTCGAGAAAATCATCACTTATTTTGGCTAATCTACACTGCCATCTGGGAAAATTCTAACGCCACGTAGAAGCGTAGTCTGGAAACAAACGACTTGTACAAAATCATAAAACTACATACTGATAAACAGTATTTGCCGAATGTTTCGTGGAATCCAGCAATACATGAGAATGTCGTTTCACATTGATTCTATTCATGTTCGTGGCGCAGGTAGAATTGTCATGGTATCATGACACAACGCCAACTGATTAAAGAATTCGAGCGTAGACTTTCGCGTACATTACCATATCCAGTAAAATATTCTCGGGTGTGTGATTACGTCACCATGTAGTGGTGAAAACCAACGTATAGCACATATGCAACGATGACCGGAACTTTGATCAGTACAAAAATACGACTACGTAGCCACATACCCGGAAATATTTTACTAATGACGAGCTACTGATTTCCTACGTGACTTGTTGATTTTGGATAAGTCAGCTGGAAGCGACTTCTATGAGCAAAGCAGAACATAACTCGAAGACTTGAACGTTACTGTTATTGTCCAGACATCATCATCAAAAATAGGACACTATTTTGGATCCTACAGGTAACTTGTTGAAAATATCGCCATTGAGAGTAATTGCAATTCTAAATATTTGATATCACATAAAGTACTTAGGGGTATTGCCCGCCAATAAATCGTCCAATGCAGCCAATTCAGTGCATCCGTTCTGACAGTACAGGTCGCTAGTTCGCTAAGTATGATGCGTGTATACAATATTTCGTCGGCCCGTTGTGGCTGGCAAGTTGCCGTATTGTGCCCAAGCAAGGTGAGTGTCGAACTGGCTATTGGCTTCTGTCTCGGATTCTTCGGCCGACGTTCATCTAATGATTTTACTGACGCTTACCCAGCACGAGTGGCTGGCGTTGTCAAAGCTTCACCCTCCATTGCCGGTGGTGAACTGGAGCCGAGCTCGCGGCCGCAGACTATATGCACCTGGAGCGCCAACGTCCGAGGGCTTCTCCTCGGTCATTTCCGGTGCGGTTCTCCTCTTGCTACCTGCGACGGTCGTTCGCTGCAGTACGGAAAGCCAGTATCCGTTTACCTTTAGGCTTTCCTCTTTCTTGTTGAAACTGTTCCCGTGTTTTTGTATTTCTACAGCTTCTCTGAACAAGCGCGTGTGATAGTGCTTCTCTACAGCCAGAACTTCCGTATCGGCGAATTTTATTACGAGATCGGTCTCACTCAGTGCGTGCTCTGCCACGGCCGATTTCTCCACATGCCCCAACCTGCAATGTCGCTTATGTTCTTTGATCCTGGTGTTGATTGATCGTCCAGTCATTCTGACATAAGCTTTTCCGCATGTGCATGGTATACGGTATATTCCCGACATTGCAAGTAGGTCCATTTTCTCATTTGCCGATCTAAGACACTCTTTGACCTTCCTTGTCGGTTTGAAAATCGTCTTTACGCCGTGTTTGCGAAATATACGACCGATTCCGTCCGTCACTCTGGGAATGTATTGCAGAAAGGCCGTACCCGACATTTCTTTTTCTGATTCCTTACTTCGCCGAGTGTTTGGCGACCGTCACAGGTAGCAAGAGGAGAACAGCACCGGAAATGACCGAGGACAACCCCTCGGCGCGCCAGGTACATGTAGTCTGCGGCCGCGAGCTCGGCTCCAGTTCACCACCGGCAATGGAGGGTGAAGCTCTGACAATGCTAGCCACTCGTGCTGGCGAAACGTCAGTAAAATCATTAGATGAACGTCGGCCGAAGAACCCGAGTCAGAAGCCAACAGCCAGTTTGTCAACAAGTGGCCACGAAAGCCTTAATAATTTTGCAAGGTGAGTGAGGTTGAACCCTGGGGAGAGCGACCGACAGTGGACGCAAGGGTTGCAGGAGGGCCGCTGCTGGAAGACAGATAACAGCGATTCGGCTACTGGCAAATACCAAGGGCGAGGGAACAGGCGACACGCCAGCTGAGCGAGTAAGACGATGAAGTGACTGGGTGTGTAAAATGAAAAATTGATAGTTTCACGAAAAACACTAAAGCTGCTGGCAGATATGCTACATAAAATCTAAAGGCATCATCTGTCTCTTTATAGTAAGACGAGCTCTCAAAATTATTACCTTGTTTATAAAATTATTGCTAACAAAGCTATTAACATTTGAAACTGTAATTGTGTATAAATACTGTAACTAATGATATAGACATGCAGTATGTGCATATGTCACGTCGTAGCTAAGTTTTTAATGCTAGCTGTGGAATGAACAGGCTTCTATTGCAGTTAACAAATAAGCAAATAGTTTTAAATCGTTTGTGAATATCCTGAAAAGAGGTGTTTAAAGTATGTTTTCTCCACATGTAAACAACTGAGTATCGCAGCATAAGACACATTCTACTATCGCATCAGTACCCAGATTTATTTAATGATATTCCTGTAATTCTGCAAATGTAATATTGGCATTTGACTAACGTAGGACTGCAGAGTCAGTGTGTGTTAGGACTGCAGAGTCAGTGTGAGTAAATATGTTGCGCTGACTAGTGTTAGGAGCAGCTCTGAATATCACGAAGAAAACTAATGAAACTGAGTATTAGTGCTAAGTATAGAGAGAATACTGTACGACAAAGTAATAAAATTTGATCAAGGGTATTTAGACTGTAATTTGTGAAAATAGTATAACATGTTTGATTTTGTGAATGGTGGTCAGGTTCAGAGATATGAGGGTGACTGAAATAGTGGTCACGTGGCCAAGGCAGAGCTCCATGTCTTTTGTCGGTGGGCGGATGGATTGGTAATCTGTATTGAAGGTACTGCGCGGGCACAGCGCCGCTTTGGCTTAAGTGTCTCACGGATTGCTGAAAATACTTTGATGTCCATCAAATTGGAACTTACAACTTCTTTGCAGCTCTCAATGATAGTGAATTGAATTTACAGGTCATCAGTGATTGAATAATTACGTCTAAGTAAATTTTTTACCCTTTAAAGACTTTTACGACTGAGATTTTCGCTACAGGTGCTTTACATTTTGTTGCTCGTCTCCAAACCTTTAGCATGAAGTTGCAGTTCTGTGGTTTCTTTAACGAGTATTATGTCGTCAGTCAACGTGAGCCGCCCCCCCCCCCCCCCCCCAATACACACAGCGCCTCACGCTATCACAAGAAAGAGGAAGAGAGAGCATTGAGATAAAACCTCACCGCAGAGTAATAGTGCAGTAGGGATCAGTATTTAGCGAGAAATCAAAATCTTACGTGGTCACGATGTGTTGCCAACACAGGAATGAATTAGAATTTTTATTATGTGCGAAATAACTATAGAGACTGTAAATAACATACAGAGTTGATGAATACCTAATTTTTATACGATCGATGTTATAAACAAATACCTTGACAGATATTCATTACATTTACACTCTACGACAAAAAAAAACAAAAAAACAAAAAAACGACGCACCACCAAGTAATTAACCGAAAGGGGCGAAAATAGGTAGAAGTGATTTACATGTAAACGTAAGTAAATAATGCGAGTTTCAGATAAAATTTCATGATTTATTCAAGAGAAAGACCTTCACAAATTAAGCAAGTCAATAATGCGTTGGACCACCTCTGGCCTTTATGCAGCAGTTATTCGACGTGGAATTGACTGGCAGTTATCCAATGGCTTCCTACGCGATATCGTTCCAAATTCTATATAAATGGAGCGTTAGATCGTCAAAATCCCGAGCTGGTATGAGGGCCGTGCCCACAATACTATAAATGTTCTCAACTGGGGAGAGAGTCACTGACCTTCGCGGCCAAGGTAGCGTTTGGAAAGCACGAGACAAGCAGTAGAAATTCTCGCTGTGTACGAGCAGGCATTACCGTGCTGAAATGTAAGCCCAGGATGGCTTGCCATGAAAGGCAACAAAACAGAACGTAGAATATCTTCAACGTTGCGCCGGCCGGGATGGTCCAGCGGTTCTGGGCGCTAACGTCTTGAACCGCACGACCGCTACGGTCGCAGGTTCGAATCCTGCCTCGGGCATGGATGTGTGTGATGTCTTTAGGTTAGTTAGGTTTAAGTAGTTCTAAGTTCTAGGGGACTGATGAACTCAAAAGTTAAGTCCCATAGTGCTCAGAGCCATTTGAACCATTTTTTTTAACGTTCCACTGTACCTTAAAGGTGTCGCAGATCACAAATCACAACCAAAGGGGTCCCGCTGTAAAACGACACGGCTCCGCAGACCACAACACACCGTTGTCGAGTGGTATCGCGGGCGGCAGTCGGGCTGGAATCCCACCACTGTCCGAGTCGCCTCTGGACGCGTCCTCGCCAGTCACCGGGGCTCAGTTGGAAGCTGGACTCATCACTAAAGGCAATTCTGCTCCAGTCAATGCAATTCCAGGCCGCAGAAGCGTTTGTTTTCCTGAACCATGTCTGTCTTGTTGCGGATGTCTTCACCTCCGATGGGTCCCTCTAGTCCCGCCAGTCCATCGAATCCGCAACGCCCGGGTGGGAGAGCAGAGCGCCAGGCTCCATAGCCGTCTCATTAGGAACGACCGGTGCGCTGCAATAGCATTATCTTCGCTAATTCCTCTCTCACTGGTGAATATGTGGAAAAGATTTCTTTTCGGGTGTAGATTGCTCACCTATTTGTACGAGACAGTTGTCGGTGTTTTCAGCTTTACTTCGCGAAACTAATTCTGCTTTCCGCCGATAACGTGTATGCAGTGTCCCCAGTCGACAACGGGAAGGACTACTAACCACTAACAGAACACAGCATGTTGTTCTCAATGGAGAGACGTCTACAGACGTTAAAGTAACCTCTGGCGTGCCACAGGGGAGTGTTATGGGACCATTACTTTTCACAATATATATATAAATGTCCTAGTAGATAGTGTCGAAAGTTCCATGCGGCTTTCGCGGATGATGCTGTAGTATACAGAGAAGTTGCAGCATTACAAAATTGCAGAGAAATGTAGGAAGAGTTGCAGCGGATAGGCACTTGGTGCAGGTAGTGACAACTAACCCTTAACATAGACAAATCTAATGTATTGCGAATGCGTAGAAAGAAGGATCCTTTATTGTATGATTATATGATACCGGAACAAACACTAGTAGCAGTTACTTCCGTAAAGTATCTGGAAGTATGCGTACGGAACGATTTGAAGTGGAATGATCATATAAAATTAATTGTTGGTGAGGCGGGTGCCAGGTTGAGATTCATTGGGAGAATCCTTAGAAAATGTAGTCCATCAACAAAGGAGGTGGCTTACAAAACAGTCGTTCGACCTATGCTTGAGTATTGCTCATCAGTGTGGGATCCGTACCAGGTCGGGTTGACAGAGGAGATAGAGAAGATCCAAAGAAGAGGGCGCGTTTCGTCACAGGGTTATTTGGCAAGCGTGATAGCGTTACGGAGATGTTTAACAAACTCAAGTGGCAGACTCTGCAAGAGAGGCGCTCTGCATCGCGGTGTAGCTTGCTCGCCAGGTTTCGAGAGGGTGCGTTTCTGGATGAGGTATCGAATATATTGCTTGCCCCTACTTATACCTCCCGAGGAGATCACGAATGTAAAATTAGAGAGATTCGAGCGCGCACGGAGGCTTTCCGGCAGTCGTTCTTCCCGCGAACCATACGCGACTGGAACAGGAAAGGGAGGTAATGACAGTGACACGTAAAGTGCCCTTCGGCTTGCGGAGTATAAATGTAGATGTAGATGTACCATATACCCAAAGTATTTCCGAGTTATCGAATTTTGATATCTTCAAATGAGCGATGTGCCTGAATCCAGTGTTCGGAAGAAATATCCGATTATTTATTTAAGTCCACTAATCTCAGGTAAATTTTTCCATATTTTTTCGCATTTGCATTCATTCTGGACATCACTACACATAGTGCTTCTGCCTGACGCTATGATCACTCCTCGGAGAGGGTCTGACCTATTTTTCTGGTGTACCTTCCACTCGTGGTCGATAATTACCCTAATCTCCTCTTAAAGTTTCAACCAAGTCTCAGTTCCTAGTAGAAAAAGCGGAGGAGAGCTTTATAGGAAAGATCTGAGCTCCGGAGCTTTCTGCGAATACTCAGGCAGTTAGCAGATAATGTTTTGAGATTTTCACTTCCGCATTTGCTATCCGGTCTGCTGAAATATATGTTTTATCTGTTGCTTTTTGTTGTACTGAATAATCTCAGTTTTCCGTTTAGTCGAAATAAAGGTGCGTTCCACACGTACTCTGCAACCTGAGTGCAGTGCACACTTGACTTGTCCGTTGTGGATTAAGAAGTATCCACCGTGCAAGCAAGGAATCTGAATCCGATCTCGTCAGAAAACTGCGGAATCCTCTGGTTTAGTCCTTCCACTCGGCTCCAGACCAGAGTGCACCAATCAGTCCTCATAAGGATGCTGAAAATCGACAGCGGTGTAGACACCTCACCAATGAGACTTGCTGTCACCAGTATTTACGCAAGTCTCTGGAAACAACTTACAATGGTCTCGGAATCCTGGTAGCGGACGCCATCGCTTCAAACCTGAGCGATTATCGGCAGCTCACTGCACTCTTGTTTTCTTAATCGTTCCCTGGATATCCTCTTCCACCTGATGAACAATTTCTCCCTGGCTCTACATCCACATCTACACTACGTGACCACCCTGCAGTTCACCGTTAACTGTTTAGCAAAGGTTTCATCAAACTACCTTCAGAGTATTTCTCTACTGGACCACTTCAATTTTTCCTTACGAGCACTGTTTCTCTTATTTTATTACAATGATCATTTCGCCCTAAAATGTTTTCGAATCCGAAGGAATAAGTTGGTGATTGAAATTTTATAAACAGATCTCACCACAACGGAAAGTGCCTTTGTTTTAATGATTGCCACCCAAACTCATGTATCATGTCCATGACACTTTCTCCCCTGTTTCACGATATTCCTAAACCCTCCTTTAACATTTCTTGATGTCCTCTGTCCATCCTATCTAATAAGGATCCCATGCTGCGCATCAGTGCTCCAGAAGAGTCTCTCACTTATTGCCTCTTGAACATACTATCCACAACGTGCTTCACTGTGCTGTGTCTTTGCACATTGTAGCCTAGCAATTAGTATTGCAGCTTCCTGTTACAGTACTGTGTGTCCGACTGCACGCCCAGTCTTCCTCTCAGGGTGTGTTCTTTGCATAGCGGCTCCAAGTCTAATTGGCCATAAAACTCTTAGCAACAGTGCTCTGATGGAGAGAGAACCACTCCCCCCCCCCCTCCCCTGTTGCGCATTAAGCGTGATATCCTCATCCGCCTTCTGACAAATTGAGGCATGTGGGCTTTTATGCTTCAATCAGCAGTGTGGCTCTACCATTCCTGAACTACTTTTCTTAATGGTTTTTTAATGCAAATGAGGTACCCTTCCCGTAAGCTCGAGATCACCTCCCCTCCCAAACTCCACCACCTCCCTCTCGCCCCCACCAATTCCCCCACCACTTCTCCCAACACTTCCCTCACTGCTTCCCTCATAATCTCCATTTCCCACCTCCCTCTTCAAGCAGTTCGTCACTCTCCTTAGTGTAAGGTCAGGAGCAATATCATGCTTGTCATTACCCAAATACAGCCTAATAATTACCAATGATTACCTACTTATTATGGTTAATTCTCAGTTAGAGGGTAATAGTTACCAATTACTCAATATCACTACCAATTTATAATGATTAAAAAATAAGGGATACATTTTCATGTTGACTGTGAGATGATGATTCTAAAATGCTCATCTGTAATGGTTGAATCTACATGACATATCACAGGTACCAGTTATCCCTAGTTAAATAAATGTGGTCAAAAATCGGGCATCTGTAGTATGCAGACTGAGTAAATACAACACACGTCGGTTAACCACCCCAAAATGATTTGTGATTGAAATCAAAAACACATCATATTTCGTGATGTAATGACTGACAACATCACTGAGAGATTAAGTAAACGTGTCCCCAGGAACCGCATCATATTTCGCGCACATAACAACAAAGAAAACACTGCTGTTCACTATGTTATGAGCAAAACACGACTAAGACACACACACTGCTGGCGCAACAAACCATATCATGATAACATTCTGTTACGAAAATCTCGTAGGAAAACAGATCTGACACTCACACTGCAGTGGTGAATGTAGAAATGCAGGGAAACAAAAATCACTCATGCTGCTCCACATATTAAACAACGCACTCCCCAAAAACTACTACATATTTTCCGTAAATAAGAATACAGAAAACACTTCTATTCACTATCTCTTTCATCAGCTCCCCCACTACGTGTCGCCACGTCCCCCACCTCTCAAAGCAGCTCCTACCGTCCACTGTTGTAATTATCTGCAGTAATCCATCACAGGTATCGCCATGCAAACTGGTCACGACAGCCAACCCCAAGAAGCAAATACTTAAGTGGTATCATATGAGGCTCCACATGCAGAACTTAATCACTCACTAGTCGAATTAGGCTATTTCTGGAGAGTGAAGAGATGCCGCCTATTAGTTATTTTCAACCGCCAGTCACTGCACTGCTAACTCATTATCACAGTGCCCCCTCACTTGCCACGTTGCTGTATGGAAAACTTTTGAAACTACTCTTGCACATTTCCTGGGATGCTAATTATACACCGAGCGAGGTGGCGCAGTGGCTAGCACACTGGACTCGCATTCGGGAAGACGACGGTTCAATCCCGTCTCCGGCCATCCTGATTTAGGTTTTCCGTGATTTCCCTAAATCGCTTCAGGCAAATGCCGGGATGGTTCCTTTGAAAGGGCACGGCCGATTTCCTTCCCCATCCTTCCCTCACCCGAGCTTGCGCTCCGTCTCTAATGACCTCGTTGTCGACGGGACGTTAAACACTAATTTCCTCCTCCTCCTGATTATAATGGTGTTTACAAATCCATCTATTTACACATGTGCCAGAATGTGATTCTGAAAGCAGTGCAAGCTCTAATGGAATTTCTCACTTCAAGAAGGTTAGTACACTCCTGGAAATTGAAATAAGAACACCGTGAATTCATTGTCCCAGGAAGGGGAAACTTTATTGACACATTCCTGGGGTCAGATACATCACATGATCACACTAACAGAACCACAGGCACATAGACACAGGCAACAGAGCATGCACAATGTCGGCACTAGTACAGTGTATATCCACCTTTCGCAGCAATGCAGGCTGCTATTCTCCCATGGAGACGATCGTAGAAATGCTGGATGTAGTCCTGTGGAACGGCTTGCCATGCCATTTCCACCTGGCGCCTCAGTTGGACCAGCGTTCGTGCTGGACGTGCAGACCGCGTGAGACGACGCTTCATCCAGTCCCAAACATGCTCAATGGGGGACAGATCCGGAGATCTTGCTGGCCAGGGTAGTTGACTTACACCTTCTAGAGCACGTTGGGTGGCACGGGATACATGCGGACGTGCATTGTCCTGTTGGAACAGCAAGTTCCCTTGCCGGTCTAGGAATGGTAGAACGATGGGTTCGATGACGGTTTGGATGTACCGTGCACTATTCAGTGTCCCCTCGACGATCACCAGTGGTGTACGGCCAGTGTAGGAGATCGCTCCCCACACCATGATGTCGGGTGTTGGCCCTGTGTGCCTCGGTCGTATGCAGTCCTGATTGTGGCGCTCACCTGCACGGCGCCAAACACGCATACTACCATCATTGGCACCAAGGCAGAAGCGACTCTCATCGCTGAAGACGACACGTCTCCATTCGTCCCTCCATTCACGCCTGTCGCGACACCACTGGAGGTGGGCTGCACGATGTTGGGGCGTGAGCGGAAGACGGCCTAGCGGTGTGCGGGACCGTAGCCCAGCTTCATGGAGACGGTTGCGAATGGTTCTCGCCGATACCCCAGGAGCAACAGTGTCCCTAATTTGCTGGAAAGTGGCGGTGCGGTCCCCTACGGCACTGCGTAGGATCCTACGGTCTTGGCGTGCATCCGTGCGTCGCTGCGGTCCGGTCCCAGGTCGACGGGCACGTGCACCTTCCGCCGACCACTGGCGACAACATCGATGTACTGTGGAGACCTCACGCCCCACGTGTTGAGCAATTCGGCGGTACGTCCACCCGGCCTCCCGCATGCCCACTGTACGCCCTCGCTCAAAGTCCGTCAACTGCACATTCGGTTCACGTCCACGCTGTCGCGGCATGCTACCAGTGTTAAAGACTGCGATGGTGCTCTGTATGCCACGGCAAACTGGCTGACACTGACGGCAGCGATGCACAAATGCTGCGCAGCTAGCGCCATTCGACGGCCAACACCGCGGTTCCTGGTGTGTCCGCTGTGCCGTGCGTGTGATCATTGCTTGTACAGCCCTCTAGCAGTGTCCGGAGCAAGTATGGTGAGTCTGACACACCGGTGTCAATGTGTTCGTTTTTCCATTTCCAGGAGTGTAGATGCCGCTTATGAGTCATTTTTAGCTGTATATCACTGAACTGTCAATTTATTATAGCAGTGGCCCCTCGCTTAGAATGCTATTAGATGGAGAGTTTTAAAAACAATTATCTGCTCATTCACATACCTGAGATGTCTACCGTCATTATTGACATAATAACGGTTGTCGCAGTCACCAGTATAATTGAAACTTAAACACATAAATCTTACCTAACGCTGAAACAAATTTTTGAGTGCGATCTGCAACACCCAATTCCTTTTGTTCAGCGCATGGAATCACTCTGAGCTACATTGTCAGAATAGTGATATTCTCAGTCAGTTCTATATCTTGACAATAAAAACTCACGATTTTTCAGCGAAGTTCAGAAGTTTTTAAAATCACAGTGCAATTACAGCTGTCATTTTAAGAGAAGACCTAAATGTAACTGACGTAAGGAAAAAGCAAGAAAAGAACTCTTTTTAACTGAAATGCCTTATTCTTCACATTGTATATTAAAAAAGTATAAAAAATACGTCATAATGTAACAGTATCTCCAACAACGTCGGTAATTTCGTCAAATAAATTTCACTGTAGCTAAAACCGGTCTCTGCCATGCAGAGCACCAAGAATGGGTGGATCCACTTTTAACGCAAGCAGCATTATGGTCTGTAGGGAAAGAATAATATTCCCATTTCTTGCTGGAAGCAGAGTTTTCACAGTTGAGCATTGTCAGAAGCTCCGGCAGTCGCTTGGTGTTCTGATGTTGCCTTCAGAAGATACGTAATGTTTTAGAATCAGCGGTATCCTTTTTAATATTTTTTGCACCTCGTTTTGACAAATATGATGCACAAAATTGTCACCCCTCGCAATATGCTCAAACAAGTAGTTGGAAGACCACACAGCATGTTCAACCTGTGGGTTGTTCAAATGACTCTGAGCACTATGGGACTTAACTTCTGAGGTCATCAGTCCCCTAGAATTTAGAACTACTTAAACCTAACTAGCCTACGGACATCACACATATCCATGCCCGAGGCAGGATTCGAACCTGCGACCGTAGCGATCGCGTGGTTCCAGACTGTAGCGCCTAGAACCGCTCGGTCACTCCGGCCGGCATTGAGTTGTTCGTTTCATCTCAGTTCTTCCACTCTTCATGGAAACCCACGGTTTTATCTCCGTCGCCGGTATAAAAGAATATAGCTTCGTTCGCTTAGTTTGTCAAAACGTTACTTAATAGCTAAAGACCAACTTTTGAAATATGCCGACCTCGCATCGTATGTTCTATATTTAGATTTAGCTAACCTAATCTACTGCACATCATACTTTGAAATGTATAACGATGCTGATTCAGGAGACGAATGTGAAAGTCTCTTCATTCTACGCAGGTTACAAGTATCGTACAAAAGAAACAGTTCGACTCACTGATGCCGGCCGTTGTGGCCGGGTGGTTCTAGGCGCTACAGTCTGGAACCGTGCGACCGCTACGGTCGCAGGTTCGAATCCTGCCTCGGGCATGGATGTGTGTGGTGGCCTTAGGTTAGTTAGGTTTAAGTAGTTCCAAGATCTAGGGGGCTGATGACCTCAGATGTTAAGTCCCATAGTGCTCAGAGCCATTTGAATTTTTTCGACTCACCGATGTACCTCCCCAACACACTCAAACAACCACTACGTTACAGAACGATCTGCTTTCAAAACTTCCTTTATATGTAGCCTATTCTAAAGACCCAAGATTCCGACACTTCTGCTCATGTGATGTTAGCGTCACTTCTGGTCACGTATTCTACATTTACTTGTAAATGTAGTTTTCATGTAAACACCTAGCACTATTGTTAAAATTCGTTCTTTTCATGGTTTTTTCCTACAGAAACCACACTTAGGTCTGGCCCTAACATTATAGCTATGGTTACACTGTGAGCTTAACAATGCCTGGCCAGCGTTGAGGACCAGTTAGTTCTTAGTGTGGAGGTATAGAACTGACACACAGTATCACCGTTCCGCCAGCCTAGTTACTGCAAAGGCTGCAGCTGACTTTAAACCTCCATCATATATTCTGAGATCGGCATCAGGACACCATGTGACTGTTAGAGAGTCTGACAATGTTTAATTGTGTAAAATCTGCTTACATGAAGCAATAGACCGAGCGAGGTGGCGCTGTGGTTAGCGCACTGGACTCGGATTTGTGAGGTTCAAACCTGAGTACGGCCATACTGATTTAAATTTCCCTTGATTTCCCTAAATCGCTGGAGACAAATGCTGGTATGGTTCCTTCGAAAGGGTTCTGTCGACTTCCTTCCTCATGCTTTCCTAATCCTACCTAACCGATGACCTCGCTGTTTGGTCCCCTCCCCCAAAATCAGTCAATCGGAATCCCTACAGACACGATGCTGTTTGCGCTAAATCTGGACCTACTCTTCCACCCTGTGCTGTGTGTCAAAGACTTGTTTAAGCTACAGTAAGAGTGTTGTTGATGAAACTACCGATGTTGTAGGAGATACTATTCTTTTATGATGTACTTTTTCATACTTCGTTAATACACAGTGTGAAGAATAAAGCATTTTCTTTAGAATGAGTTCTTTTCCTGCTTTTCCTACGTCAATCACACTTATGTCTGCTCTTAATATGATACCTATCATTACAATGTGATCTTAACACCTTCTGACCACCGTTGAATAATACAGAGTTTATATTGTTGAGGTATAGGACCGACAGACAATACATGTAAGATTTATCCGCTTAAGATTAAATTCTACTGGTGTGTATCACAACCGTTCTCATATCTTCAATGTGGGGATGTCTCCAGAGGCATAAGTCTCCATGAGCCGCTTTCACTAGTATGAGATGACTTTGCCATCTGTCAACATGCATCGCTGCTCGCTCTGGTGTTTCCAAGAGACAAATACATCTCTGTATATATGTGTGTCTAATATATATCTTTCGTCCAATCTCTAACCTATGGCACTTATCTCTGTTCATCTAATATGGTTACATCAATAAAATGACGCTCTGTCGCGTCTAGAGCTATTTGCAGCACATGTCTGAGATTTTCACGCTTCTTCTGCTGAGTTACAAACGGTGGCCGTAGAGAAGCGAGTATATTGACTGTGATTGTATCTCACTCACAACAAAGAGCTGGAAAACTTCTTTTATACTGTTTCTCTCTGTCACACCCGGTATACGTGCACAGCGTTGAGGGATTTCTGTGATTACACATGCGCGATCGTTCCACATTACATCGGGAATTGGAACTACTATTTTGGACTTGTTCGTATCCCCGTTTAAGCCATTTTGTATTCTGCCGTCATCGAAGATGAACCAGACAGGTTAGTACCTGCACGGTGACGTTGTGGAAATATCGTTACCCTGCTCAGTGGTTTACCGTGTTGAAATGTCAGATGTCAATTAAATGTTAGAAATTCATAGCAGAGACTTCATTCTTGATGGATAATGAGCCTAGACTCTACCAGTGAGTAATGGATAGAAATCAGCTGGAAATCTGAGATATCCTATGTACAACATAAAACACTTATAATTTATGTGAGGAAATTAGATCACATTATGTTTATAGCAAATATGCTTGCCATTTAGTGTTTTGTCTGCATCGACAACAAGTTCGCAACGCATTAACGCATGTCTACAGCGAAAATCGATGTTAGTTAAAAGAAGTTGTACTGTCACCCACCAAAAGAGTGTGTGGGTCGCTATGGTACAACTAGCTGGGAATCCTTTATTTTCTTAGGAGCCCAATGCAGTCTGATTTGCCAAACAGAATCTACTAAATCTACAACTACTTTTGCTCCTAAAAATACTAAACTTTTGTAGCACTTTTTCATGTGCAGTGCCAATATTCTAGAACTTGGACTCTACGTCATAGTACCTGTTTCAGTGTCTCAAGCCTTGGCCAGTATGGCAGAATCCTACAGTATTATAAACAGCACAGCAAGACTGAACAGGATCGTGAGGTCACAGAACCAGCTCTCCGGCAGTATCCAAGTCTTGTATCTTCGCTGCTAGTCGAACCGTTTTGCTGCTCCACCTTCACATCTAGCAACTGAAGAACGAATGTGTACCTCTGTCGAGTAACTTCAAGCGTTCAAATGCGGTGAGCCTGAGCGACTTGTAGTCTGCTATGTGGATCGCTATGGAGAGACTCAATCTCTGGCGGACGTATCTTGAAACGCCCGCTACACACGCTGAGCAGAAGAGGTAATATGGTTGTGGAAAGGGCCAAAGGTTGAGGTCAGTTTCTCGCTTTTTTCTTTTCTTTTGGGGGGGAGGGGGGGGAGGGGCGGCACCCTCGAGTGCACTGCTGGTGCGTCTCCCACTCACTTCCAGACACACGACGGCGGAAATACTGGCTCGGACCCAACCATGCAGAGGAGACACGCCCACTGGCTAAGCGACATCCCTGCCCCAGGAAGAGACCGACCCAAGTTCCACAAGATGGTAACTGAAGGGGCCCAGAAGCGCTCGGAGAACCAGTTACACGTTGCCCGATGAGACGACCGAACTGTCAGAGGCAGTACGCTGACACCACTTAAAATAACTTGTCAAAGGAAAAAGCACCAACTACACACACAACCTGAGAAACACTGCACGAAGACCTGAACGATACTCAACAGTAACTAAGCACGAACGAAGACAAATCAGGAGTCGATGCACATACACACACAGCCGACTCATGAATGATCGGCGAGCCAAAACGCGTCGTTCAGTAGGACGACCGACCGACGATCCACCAAGGCCGCGGTCCGGCTCAAGTGATGCGTGACGGCAACGGTCGGGTGAGCCATGTCGGAGCCACCCTCACTGCTCCAACCCGACAGCACTGGTGCTGCATGCAACTCCCCGACTGGCAGGTCTGGACTGCGCTCCAGACAAGTTCCAACTGACTGGCATACCCTATACTCGCAATACGAATTGGCGATCCCAACTCACTTACAACAGACAACGAGCGGGAAGTAATAGCAGTCGAGCAAAGATACTACGAGAGGGGATATATCGATACGCGCTGCTAACGCCGCTCACGGTCAGGCAAAGCAGCAACTCAGTGACAGTAGTAATTTAAATTAACGTAGTGAGATGGAAGTACGTTAAATACAGGGTGTAAAATACATGACGGCGGGAACACGAGCCACGCACGGCTCAAAACTACTCTTCGGTTATGTTCTCAAGTAGTTGCAACAAAAAGCTAGCGCTCCCAACTTCTGCATGGTGTTAAATATATGATGTGCTGTGGCCTGTTGACTTTTTTTCGTGTTGAAATGCCATGTGATCTAGCACTGTTCACTATGTTTCGTGCTGAAATGTCATAGATAAGAATGCAACAGATTACCGCTCTCGTAACACATCGCTGTCTGACACATACGTTTGCCGCCGCTTACGGTTTTTTTGTAGGGGGTGATGTGAGCATAACACAGTTTCCGAATTGTAATCTTATATCAATTTCGTAAACGGTTGCCGTTATTCACCTTCAGAAAACATGTAAACGGGCTGTGTCAGAGAGAATCGATGTTATATTTGGTGTCCAATGTAGTCCAACGTAGTAATTTCAACTCTTAAAGTTTGCGACTGTAGTGTGTCGAACTTGCTGGTTGGATGTACGTTTAACGACTGTTGGATGGCGTTAAATCAGCATCGTATGGGTAATAAATGGGGTTCGCTACCACTTTTCAAGGTCACCGAACTACTCACTTCCCCCAGCCGAAAATATACAAGCAGATCATCGTTTGTAGTAGACTCTTTAGGATTTTTGGCAAGACAGTGAATAACAACAAACATTATTCTACAAAAACTTATTAGTTTTGCATGTATATTCACACACAGAAAGTAACTGTTTCTTTCTTTTTGCTTCCTGTTGTTTTAATAACATCCAGTTTGATGTCTCCATTGATAAATATAACGAACTATTTCAGAGTCAAGCAATATCCTACAACAAACTGTGATCATGACTGTTCTAAAAAACAATCGCAAGTAGGCTTTCACTGTCTGTGTAATATGTACCAGTCATTGCCCACATGGTTGTGTAAATCATAAGGTCTACTCGAGAAGAATGAATAATAGTACGCCCCACATGAGGCGCACATCAACATGTAATCACCTCAATAGTGACAGCTACCGGACTGTGAGACTACACATGGTTATATGTGTGTGAAGCTGTGTATTTCACCATAGGTAAGGAATATGGCAATCAGTTTATGGTGTAGCAATAACATGAAGTTCATGTAGGTGTTGAACATGACCACATACGTGCAGAATTTAATTTATGGTTGAGAAGAAATACCATGTAGCAGTTTAGTGACAGGCATTTAAAAACAATACATAGGCTGCATTTGTCTACCACCTAACTTGCGAAGTTCATCTCTGTTTCTCACTTGCGCTCAACATGTCGATAATGAAAGTAGCACGATATCATGTTGATAAAATTTCTAAATCCTAACGGGGAATATGTGCACATACCAGTCTGGCAGAAACACCCTACTTCATCTCCTCAAGGCTTTGGAATCCACCTGATGGGTGGTCACAGCGTATAGCTTACCTGGAAGTACACATAAAAGGCTGTCCGAAAAAAATGATCCCAAGTCTGTGGTAAGCGTGGAAGCATACATTTTGCGACTGACATGAAAGCAAGCAAAGAGCTCGAAACATGATAAAATGCACGCACAAAAGCATGTGGAAATTTCGTTCATCGCAAAAAGCGCATCACACTGAGAAAAATAAAGCTATCCTTACAGATATTCTTAAATTTGTGATGAAGTGTAGAGGAGACTATAAACATTCCCAGCGCTGAAAGTATACAGTATTTACGTGAAAATGCTCACCGGCGTATGTCTGGGGGAGCAAAGCCCCTTCCCAGCGGCCGTTCGGCCGTTTCTGGTCTGTGTCACACAGACATCCCTCCTGCACCCTTCTCGCTCGATCAGTGTGTGTGATGAGTCACTGCCACACAACCGTTCCTCCCATCGCTGGACCACTGCGAAAATGAGTAGCTCGGTGACAAGCAGTTCAAAATAACAGACAGGTGGTATCTGCGAACCCCCCAGAAAGCCAAAACTCGATTAGAGATAGCGATCCTTGCGGAATCCCTTGTCATCACATCTATAAATGTAAGAATACTACAATGGGATGACTTGTAACACCATTAGAGCAGGCAACGCAGAAATGTACCAGAGCAGATAATTTTTTAAAAAATTCTACATCTAACAGCATGCCAAGCGAAAGACTACCGCGATGATGAACTGGCAGTTCAGTGACAGGTAGCTAAAAATAACTCATAGGCTGCATCCCCTAACCTTCCAGAAGTTGTCAGCTCGATTAGAGCTCGCATTGCTTTCAGAATCACATCCCGCCAGATCTGAACATGTCATAATACTACAACGGCTGGGTTAGTAAGCACCATTAGAGTCGACATCTCAGGATATGTTTGAGGGTGGCAATTTTTTTACATTTTTGCATCTAGCAACATGCCAAGCGAGGCACTGCTGCGATAACGAATTAGGAGTTCAGTGACTGGCACTTAAAAATAACTGATTGGTGATATCTATTGACCCTCCAGAAGGAGCGGAGTTCGATTAGAGAGGGATCAAGATCTCCATGTAGTGCACTATATAAAATCGCTTAAGTTTTTGCTTCTTGGAGTCGGCCCGTTCACATGTAGATACCTGTGATGGATTATTGCAGATAATTACAACAGTGTATGGCGGGAGCTGCATCGAGATGTAGGGGACGTGATGACACGTGTGGCGGGGGAGGTGGTGAAATCACTTTTGCGTGAGGAGCCGAGCGGCTCCGGAGGAAAAAATTGACGGCTACACACGGAATCGTTCCCGCATGTCTTGAGACGGGCAGCGACCAGTGGATGTGTGTATGTGTATGTCTCTCTCTCTCTCTCTCTCTCTCTCTCTCTCTCTCTCTGTCTGCGTGTGTGTGTGTGTGTGTGTGTGTGTGTGTGTGTGTGTGTGTGTGTGTCAGACGTGTTTTATTCGTAACATATTGAACAAGAGTGCTTTCTGTACTTACGCGAAATATGACGCCATTTTTGAGTGTCGCATTTCTTAATCTTTTAGTGATTTTGTCAGTTATTGTGATTTGAGATAAGATCCACATTAGATTTCCAATTACAATTCATTTTGGTGTGTTTAATCCATGCGTCTTGTATTTTCAGTCTGCATACTACAGATGGCTGATTTTCGACATTTACTTAAATAATTAGTGACTGTTAGCTGTGATATGTCGTGTAAATTCAGCCATTATATAAGAACATTTTAGAATCTTATACCAGTTAACATGAGAATGCACTCTCCCTTTTAATCATTACTGAGTGATACTGACTTTTAGCCATTGTTAATTATTACCATATATTTGAGAATTAAAAATAGCAATTAGAATCATTGGTAATTATTAGGCTGTAACTGAGTAATGACCAACATGATATTGCTCCTGACCTCGTACTAAGGGGAGTAGGACAAGCAGCGCAGCCAATTGCTTGAAAAGAGAGGTGGGAAGGGGAGACGGTTTGGGAAGTGGTGGGGAAAGTGGTAGGGGAAGTGGTGGGGGAGGAGGGGAGGGGCAGTGGTGAGAGTGGCGATGGAGGTGACCTTGAACCTGACGTTGGGGGACAGGGTAACTACTTGCATTAGAAAAACCAATGTTCAAATGGGCCCAGGAATACTGCCCCCCTAGTTCCATCTTCTGGCCCATTGCAGCGAACACCCTTAGCTATACTGCAAATGAGGAAACAGTGGCCTGAACATGCTGTAATCTGAAGGCTCAGGCTGGTGCCAGATCAGTGGCAACTGCACAGAAAACGCTAGTAGTTGTCTGCTTTGTTCATTGCAATGTGGGCAGAGCACTGAAGAAAATATAATGTGAAGAGCAACATTTTAAAACACAACACTTCGAGCTTTTCTGTACCATACAGGAGTCACGTGTGTGTTTCCCATGCATGATAGTTGCAAGATGCACCTTGGCTAAATGTTATTTAATTAATCAAATAAAACTGTATGATTCCAGAGACCTTTTCAAGTCTCAAACATCTACAATGTATTATGTAGACTGAATGAAAATTTGTACCAAGACTGGGATTCGAACCTGTGTCTCCTGCTCACTAGACAGATGTGCTAACCGCTATGGCACAGTGGCTTTGCACAACTGCAGAGACTACCCTACCACACCTCCTCGTCAATCTTAATTCCCATTTAACTTGCTCTTTGAGTGTCATGGCAGTGTTGTCTGTCTCTGGCCTTTTTTTTATTTTTTTAAATAGCCACAGGTTCCCTGCTGGAATTTTAAAGAATTTTTGAGTTATTGACAATATACAAGAGCACTAGGCTACACAGCTCTAATTGTGTTTCGGTATGAACATTAATTACTGCCTGTTTGATGTCCTTAAATCTTAATAGTTGTTTTACTTAATATTATGAGCTTGTATGGATTAATAAATTATTATTCATAATTCTGAAGGCTGTTGTGCTTATGGCTAAGCTCTGCTAAGCATTCGCAATGTATAGCCTGTTTTGATAGTTTTATTACTGTATGTATGTTATCCATTTCCATCTTTTATGAGAGTTATTCCATTTCTTTTTTCCTTGCCCAATGATGTGAGTATCAAGATTTGATGAAAGAGGCTAGCTGGTCATTGTAAACTGGGTGCATTAACGCACTTTTTTTTACAAATTCTTTTAGCGCCTGTGGAGCACATGGTTAATCTCTGTGTACTTGTGTTAAATCTGACAGCAATAAAGTGGAGTAGATTTGTTTGTTTTCTCTTAACAGCAACTCTGGTCTTGAGTCAAATAAAATAATTTTGGTTATTTTGGGTGAATAAGTTTCCCAGTTCTTGGTTCTCTACCTTTCCTTAGAGGACAGACAAGCATACTGCAGGCAGTCTCTTTAGTAGGTCTGTTCCATTTTTTAATTGTTCTGTCAAACACGGCCTTTGGTTTGCTTTTCCCATGATATTTTGTATATTATATTTCCACTTAAGTTGTTCGCATCTGTAATGGCTAGATATTTAATAGAACTGACAGCCTTTGGATTTTCATGATTTGTCTTGTATCTGAAGTTTATTGGATTTATTATGATGGAAGCAGAAGAAATAAATTACAATTTGTGCCAAGGCCGGAACTCGAACACGGGTCTTCTCGCCTACCGGGAAGAAATTCTAACCATTACACCACCACAGCACTATGGACAACATTGCTTCACGAACTACCCAAGTCTAGTGCCCTCCCCAACAGAAACTTTAATTCATATCTTCAGCTTACAGCTGTTTGTCAAAAGCAGCCGCTTCCTCCATCACAGTCTCACAACGATCAAAGTTCCTAACCGCACCTAAATGCCAACTTTGTTCTGTCAAATGACAACGAAGTCTGTCTCGACGGCAATGTTGTATAAAAGATTCTCCGACTTGAAGCTTCCTGCCAGATTAAAACTGTGTGCCGGACCGAGACTCGTACTCAGGACCTTTGCCTTTCGCGGGCTAGTGCTCTACCGACTGAGCTACCCAAGCACGACTGAACGACTCACGCCCCCCCCCCCCCCCCACTCCCCACCCCCAGCCTTACTTCCTACAGTACCTCATCTCCTACCTTCTCAGACTTCTTGCGCGTCAGTTCATGTTAAGCCAGGAGCTTTTGCCGATTTCCGCCATCGCCATCGTCAGGAGCAATGCTGCTGTGGAGGCCTTATACAGCCCACAGGTGGCTTCTGATTAGTCAGTACTTACGTCATGCTGTCGCAGACGGTATTAACGTCGGCACTTGCGGCGCCACCGCAGCACATCAAAAACTACAGTCAGGTAGGGAAAATTAAACAGATAAGAGTTGGCCTAAGTTATATATTAGCCAACCTGGATGTGGTCTCACTATTTACAAAAATTCCTGTGGAGGACACATTGAAACTGTTGGCAGAGAATTTTCCTCCTGAAACGATGAAATTGTTCCGGCATATTATGACGACTACCTGCTTCTTGTAAGGCGCTAAATTTCATGAAATGACGGACAGAATTGTTAAGGGTTCTCCGTTCTCTCCAGCAGTGGCCTAGTGACAAGTTTATGGCCTGGCCACACTGCGCAGAAGCTCTTGAGCACATCCAGAAACATGTGAACAGCATGCACCCAAACATCCAGTTCACAGTCGTGACAGATAAAGAGGGAAGGCTGCCGTTTTCAGATGTTCTGGCACAAGGAAAGTCGGATGGACGTCTGGGCCGCTCAGTGTACCCCAAGCTGACGCACGGTTTTCGTCATCCAGTACAGAAGAGGGCGGCTTTAAATACACTGGTACACAGGGCAAAAACCGTTTCTGACGAAGACCACTTGGCTTCCGAAATCAATCAAAAAAAGAAATGGTTCAAATGGCTCTGAGCACTATGGGACTTAACTCCAGACGTCATCAGTCGCCTAGAACTTAGAACTACTTAAACCTAACTAACCTAAGGACATCACACACATCCATGCCCGAGGCAGGATTCGAACCTGCGACCGTAGCGGTCGCTCGGTTCCAGGCCGTAGTGGTCGCTCGGTTCCATACTGTAGCGCCTAGAACCGCACGGCCACTCCGGCCGGCCGTAATCAATCATCTGGAGCATGTGTTCCGGAAGAACGGTATGGGTCACGTGATACCAAGTCAGTATTCAAGAAGGAAAGGAAACGCTAAAATGTTGATCATTCACATGATGAGCCACCGATTGCGTTCCTTCTCTTCTGCGGTGTTATATCCACAAAATAGGCAAAGTCCGGGGAAGACGAGGTCTCAGATCTGTTTTGCGACCTCCTAAGAAGATAACGCAGATGCTACGCCCTGTTAAAGACAGTCTCGGCCTTAGCAATCATGGAATTTACAACATCCAATGTTAATGCGGAAGCAATTACATCGGTCAGTTCATCCGCACCGTATCCGATCGCTGTGCAGAACATCAACGGCATATTTAAAATCTTGAGCTGGAGAAATCCGCATTTGCTGAGAACGACCTGACAAGCAAACATAAAATACTGTCTGACGAAATAAAAGTTTTGTCCCAGGCTCTCACACACTGGGAGTCTATAATTAAAGAGGTTGCAGAAATGGGAATGCGTATGAAAACCTTCAACCGTGAGGGCGGATATAATCTTAGCGTTGCATGGAAGCGAGCTCTCGATGCAGAGAAGAGCCTAGATATTCGTCGCAACGTTTATGCCACGGCGGGAGCGATGGTGCCACCAGCATGGACGTTGATACCATCTGCGACAATCAGAAGCCGTCTTTGGGCTACATGAGGCGACAAAAGCAGCAACTTTCAAAATTCGTTGCTCCCGACGATGACAATGGCGGAAACCATCCCATCCTCAAGGTTTCACCACGAACTGATGCGGTTAGTTCTGTCAAGTTACTGTTCGCCAAATGCAGATGAGTGACCATAGCGCACACATCATGGATTCCGGAAGAGTCGATCATGAGAAACGCAATTCGCGCGTTCCTCACGTCACATAACGAATGCGATGGACTATGTGAATCAGGTAGACGTGCTATTTATTGATTTTCGATAGGCTTTTGAGAGAATGCCACACGTACACTTGCGAGAGGCGTCCAATAAGTCCTGCAACACGTTTTTTTTCTCGGTCATTTTCGGTTGAAAAAAGAATGTGGAATTTGTGGTGGGACTTTTTTTTGCGTGAAGCCAGAGGGTCTCAGATATTTACAGACGCTTACAGAATGTCTACGGATACCTGGCATTGAACAAAAGCACGGTGAGTCGTTGTACTAGGCGTCCGTCATCATCGCAATAAGGTCTACGAACCTCTCCGACGTCCAGTGTGGAGGCCGACTGCACACAGCTGTGACTCTTGCACTGATGCAACGTGCGGACCCTCTCATTCGTGGTGATCGACGGATCACAATCAAATATCTCGCAACACATCTCGGCGTCTTTCTTGTCCACCGTTTGGGTACTCAAGGGTGTGCATCCGCTGGTCTCCTCGCTGCCTAACAGAAGACCATAAGGCGGAAGCGGAATGATGGACCATCTATGAAGGACATCCTTGTGTGTTGCGATACTAATCGCAACAGTTTCTTTGATGAACATTGTCACAGATGGTAAAACATGGCTTCATCACTCAAACACTAAACAAAACGGTGATTCATTGAGTGGCGCTGCACCAAGTGTACTCTGAAGGAGAAGTGCAAAGCTGCACACATAGCCGGTATAGTCATTATTCCAGTCGGGGGGTGGCCGAGAAAGCGCGGCGGGACCAAACAGAGAGTCGACCGCGAACAAACAAACGAACGGAAAGGATGGATACGAAACAACGACGAAAGATCGAGAGAGGCCTTACGACGACAACACGCAAGAAGCATTGGGGCCTGAGACAACCAAACGAATCCAAGACATCCACTAGTAATGAAAACAAAGAACAATAAACATGCTGTCCGTTGTCGAGGCGATATGTCAAGACGCACACAACGATTAGACTCACTGGCTGAACTTTTTTTTTCTTTATGGTGATTTCATTCCCCTGTCCCATATGGGCTGGGGAGGCCTGTCAGCGGCACAAGCCGTCGTTCTTCAGCCAAGTGACATGACAACTAATACGAGAATAAAATGTTACATATAAGGCGATAAAAAAGGGGGACATAAAACGGAGTAAGGGGAGATAATGGAGGTAAAAGTACACTGACATGGAGACGTTCATCGGGGGACAGTTAAAAAAGTCGACATAAAGTTAAAAACACAGTTGGCGTTTCTTGAAACACAAAGAAGACACTGAAGACACACACACAGGTTAAAAGTCTGCCACAGTATTAAAAACACTCCAGAACAACACACTTTAAACCCACTTGGAGTACACACGATGAAGAATAAAACGGCCAGGTGGGACCTGCCGAGGGAGAGGCCGGATGGAAAAGGAGGGGAGAACAAGGGGCAGCAGGAGAGGCGGCATGATGAAGAGAGTAGGGGCGTCAGTGGGTACACTAAGAGGCAGGAGACTGGTGCGGCAGGAGATGGAAGACAAGGCAGGAGGGAGAGCAGAGACACTGAAAGGGAGCACAAGAGAGGGGGGGAGTAGGAGGGGAAAGCTGCTCAGGAGAAAGGAGGGGGAGGAGTGGGTCCTGAGGAGGAGGCAGGAGGAAGATGGGGTTAGAGTTGGTAGGAAGGGTAGATATCAGGGCGAAGCTAATCATCCGGGAGGGGTAGATGGTGTAAGTTGCGTTGGGAAAGGAGGCGGAGGGTGTGGAGATGGAGAGAGGGTGGGGCACAATAGTAAAGGCGCGGCAATGGGCAGGCGGTGGACAGGAAGGGAGACACCAGGGGGTGAGGGAGATCAATGCGGCGGACAATATATAGTGTGCGGATGTGTTCAAGGAAAAGAAAAAGGTGGGCTGGCTGAACGAGAGGCAGGCGCTTAAATACATGATCGGGGCGCCGCTGTTGGTCGCTGGGGCCACGTATTCCGCTGTGGCGCCCTCACACTGAATGTGGGCCAGGAGCCACGCGCCGCCACAGATTACGGCGCGATGGTGCAGAGACCTCTATGGGTCTTCGATGTCCATGACGTCTTGCACGTATTCCAAATCCGCGGCACGTGGTACCAGAGTCACGACGACGGTCTTCTTCGGCTCTGGAGGGATTCCTCCTTCTCCATGAATATGCAAGGCCACACACAAGTCTGCGCACCCGAGAGGAGCACACATAAATTCATTAGGCTCATCTACCCTACAACCCGGATCTCGCACGACTCGACGGAAAGCAGTACGTGAGTGATGGAGGGGTTGTTGATGCAGCAAGACGTTGGCTCCAATATCCCCCTGTGGAAATGTACCATACGATCGTAGAGGACCTCCCAGTAAGGCGGCGTAAGGCCAATACACTGAACATTGATTATGTTGAAAAGTAGTCTGTAGATGGAGAATAATATAGTGTACTGGAATCCTAAATAAATCCGGTCTGCTGACAGAGAATACGTGTGGCATTACTTACTGAACGCCCCTCGTATTATTGAAAATAAGGTCGTATGGGGTATCAAATGAAATTTGTGACTGGACTGATGATGTCTTGGAAGGCTGACATTATGTAAATGACGCAGTTATCTGTAAGGAACTAATGTGTTAAAATACTACACAGATATTCAGTATGGTCTTGGTAAGATTTTACGGTGGCAGGAAGGTTGGCAGAAACGTAAAATCATGCATTTCATAAGGCGAAGAAACTAGTGTCCTACAATATCAGTCGCCGGTGGAACGAGTCTACTCATACAAGTATCAGGGCGTTAAAATTTGAGATGGAACGACCACACAGAGTCGGTAACAGACTTCGGTTCAATAGAAACGTACTAAGAAAATACATCCCGTCTACAAAGGATATTTCTTAAAAAAAAAAAACAGTCGAGCGACATGTCTGGGAATATTGCTCTAGTTTGTGGGTCCCGTATCAAGTAAGATCAACAGCGCACATTCAACGTAAGCACAGAAGGGCGATATCACTGTTCACAGGTATGTTTGACGCATGGGAGAGTGTCACGGAGATATTAATGAGCCTCAACTGGTTCCGCTTGGATATAGGTGCAAACTATTCCTTCACAGCCTATTTACACAACTGGCCATTAAAATTGCTACACCACGAAGACGACATGCTACAGACGCGAAATTTAACCGACAGGAAGAAGATGCTGTGATATTCACTGATTAGCTTTTCAGATCATTCACACAAGGTTGGCGCCGGTGGCGACATCTACAACGTGCTGGCATGAGGAAAGTTTCCAACCGATTTCTCATACACAAACAGCAGTTGACCGGCGTTGACTGATGTTGTTGTGATGGAGAAATGCGTACCGTCACGTTTCCGACTTTGATAAAGGTCGGATTTTAGCCTATCGCGATTGCGGTTTATCGTATCGCGAGATTGCTGCTCGCGTTGGTCGCGATCCAATGGCTGTTAGCAGAATATGGAATCGATGGGTTCAGGAGGGTAATACGGAACGCCGTTCTGGATCCCAACGGCCTCGTATCACTAGCAGTCGAGATGACAGGCATCTTACCCGCATGGCTGTAACGGATCGTGCAGCCACGTCTCGATCCCTGAGTCAACAGATGGAGACGTTTGCAAGACAACAACCATCTGCACGAACAGTTCGACGACGTTTGCAGCAGCATGGACTATCAGCTTGGACGCCATGGCTGCAGTTACCCTTGACGCTGCACCACAGACAGGAGCGTATGCGATGGTGTACTCAACGACGAACCTGGGTGCACGAATGGCAAATCGTCACTTTTGCGGATGAATCCAGGTTCTGTTTACAGCATCATGATGGTCGCATCCGTGTTTGGCGACATCGCAGTGAACGCACATTGGAAGTGTGTATTTGTCATCCCCATACTGGCGTATCACCCGGCGTGATGGTATGGGGTGCCATTGTTTACACGTCTCGGTTACCTGCTATTCGCATTGACGGCACTTTGAACAGTGGGCGTTACATTTCAGATGTGTTACGCCCCGTGTCTCTACCCGTCATTTCATCTCTGCGAAACCCTACATTTCAGCAGGATAATGCACTACCGCATCTTGCAGGTCCTGTACGGGCCTTTCTGGATACAGAAAATGTTCGACAGCTGTCCTGGCCAGCACATTCTCCAGGTCTCTCAATAATTGAAAACGTCTGGTCAATGGTGGCCGAGCAACTGACTCGTCACAATACGCCAATCACTACTCTTAATGAACTGTGGTATCGTGTTGAAGCTGCATGGGCAGTTGTACCTGTACACGCCATCCAAGCTCTTTTTAATATAATGCCCAGGCGTATCAAGGCCCTTATTACGGCAGGAGGTGGTTGTTCTGGGTACTGATTTCTCAGGATCTATGCACCAAAATTGCGTGAAAATATAATCACATGGCCGACTGGTGTGACGGAGCGGTTCTAGGCGCTGCAGTCTGGAACCGCGCGACCTCTGTGGTCGCAGGTTCTAATCCTGCCTCGGGAATAGATGTGTGTGATGTCCTTAGGTTAGTTAGGTTCAAGTAGTTCTAAGTTCTAGGGGGCTGATGACCTCTGCAGTTAAGTCCGATAGTGCTCAGAGCCATTTTTTTTTTTTTTTTTTTGTAATCACATGTCAGTTCTAGTATAATATATTTGTCCAATGAATACCCGTTTATCATCTGCATTTCTTCTTGGTGTAGCAATTTTAATGGCCAGTAGTGTACAAAGTTTCAAGAACATGTTTTAGGCGATGAACGTAGTACTACATTAAATCCCTTTCTTATCGCTCCCGTAGGAATCGCAGAAACAAGATTAAACTAATCACAGCGTCCCAGAGGGATTTCAGCAATCGTTCTTCCCCATCTCCATACATGACTGGAACGGGAATAAGCCACAATAACTGGTGCAGTGCAATGTACCAGGCACATCACAGAGTTTTACAAAGTATGGATGCGGATATAGTTTAGATATGGTGGCGTTAATGAACGCTAGAATTTCAACCAACGCTTTGTGTAAGTAGATCCGGCTGATGCTACTGAAGCAGTTCTCGACTCTAAAATATCACGTCGCTGGCTCACAGGTGTACCCATATGACATTCCAATTAAAGTGTTCTGTTACCACAGCAACTACGGAGCTGACGTGGCAACCCGTCGATGGTTGTGTAGGCGAGCTGCCTCTAAAATCCTGTCACTGGGCGCCAGAATATTTCTGGCCTAGTATTTTGCAATAAAGCACTCTACTATAGTGGTGCATGGACTTCCACATGCTGCGTCTGCCGTGGAACAAGGTCGCAGTTCTGTAGCCACCCACCTGACAGCAGGCGGGTTCCTATCACAACATAACTGGTCAGAGCTGGAGTGGATGCCGCCAACTAGTCTTTATCAGCACTCGTACTTCGACGAGCTCCGACTGTAGAGGACTCTGTGACAGTCTCAGCGCCAGCCATCGATCGAATATGGGTCAGTCGGGCAGTCAGGCAGCAGTAGCCGACCGAGACAGACGCAGCAACAGGGAAGTAACCGCTTTTGTGACATTTACGAGTTCCTAACCAGGAGTTGTGGTATCATCTGTGCTTTAATAGTTCAGTTTCTTGAGTTTCTGAGTGTAAATTTAGTATCTAATAGCTACAGTTCTCGCGTTTTCGTTTGCGTCGGAAAGTAAACAGATTTTGTGACATATTACAAGTTCCTAACCAGGGTCGATTTATTTAGTTTCACCTGAGTGCTTCGGTATTTAGGTTTTTGAATATCTGCGTATTACTAGACACAGTTGGTGCGTTTCCGTCAAGCTGCGCAGCACGTGCCGATAGTCCGTTTATCTGCATAGTTTAGTTTTCCACGGTCTTTAGTATGGACAGGGACTGCGACTGTTGTGTGCGAATGAGAGCCGAGTTGGTGACACTTCGCTCTCAGATTCAGGCTCTGATGGCTTTGGCTGCAGCGGATGGGCACCACTGTTGTGGGCCGGCCGTGGGGACCCAACGGACTGTCCAGCACGTCCGAGTCCTCCGACCGGTTCTCACCGGTAGCCAACTCAGTTACTGCTCGCAATGAGAATGACCCCCTCACCTGTGGTGGAGTGGAAGGTCGTCTCGGGGCGAAGCAAGCAGTGAATGACTTCCCAGGTGCCCGCACGTAAGGCCTCCCCGGTTTGTCTGACAAACAGGTTCCACGTGCTGTCTGTGGCTGACACTGTCGCTGAGCCAGATGCTGTCGCCTGTCCTGTTTCAGAAGAAACCACTCAGCCTGCAAGATCCGGGCAATCGCAGAGGGTGGGATTATTGTTAGTTGGGAGCTCCAACGTTAGGCGCGTTATGGGTCCCCTTAGAGACTTGGTTGACAAGAAGGGTGATAAAACCAATGTGCACTCCGTGTGCATACCGGGTGGACTGATTCCGGATGTGGAATGGGTCCTCCAGGATGCCATGAACAGCACAGGGTGCAGCCAACTGCGGGTGATTGCTCACGTCGGTACCAATCATGTGTGTCACTTTGGATCAAAAGAGATTCTCTCTGGTTTCGAGTGGCTAACAGAAGTGATACAGGCTGCCAGTCTTGCTTACAAGATGAAAACAGAGCTGACCAATTGCAGCATAGTCGACAGGACCGATTGCGGACCTTTAGTTATGAGCCGAGGGTCTGAATCAGAGGCTCAGACGGTTCTACGACTGTGCAGGCTGCAGATTCCTCGACTTCCGCCAAAGGGTGGTTGGGTTTCGGGTTCCGCTGAATAGGTCAGGTGTCCACTATACGCAGGAGGTATAGGGTCTCGAGAAAACACAAGGAGGACTTCAGTCACAATGGGTGCAGGCTGACGACAGGAATAACGTAGATGCAGGAACCATTGGTATAACAGTTGTCAATTGTTGTAGTTGTGTTGGGAAAGTACCAGAGCTCCAAGCGCTAATAGAAAGCACTGATGCTCAAATCGTTATAGGTACTGAAATCTGGCTAAAGCCGGATTTAAAGTCTGCCGAAATTTTTGCGAAGAATATAACGGTGTTCCGAAAGGATAGGCTAAACACGGTTGGCGGTCACGTATTTGTTGCTGTTAGAAGTAGTTTAACTTGCTGTGAAATTGAAGTAAATACTTCTGGTGAGTTAGTATGGGCAGAGGTCATTGTTGGAAACCAGACTAAAATAATTGGATCCTTTTACCGGCCTCCCAGTTTAGATGATATAGTTGCTGAAAGGTTCAAAGAAAACTTGAGTTTGATTTCAAACACGTACTCGACTCATACGATAATAGTTGGTGGTGACTTCAATTTACCCTCGATAAGTTGGCGAAAATACATGTTTAATTCCGGAGGAACGCATAAAATATCATCCGAAATTGTGCAAAACGCATTCCCTGAAAATTATTTCGAGCAGTTAGTTCATGAGCCCACGCGAATAGTAAACGGTTGCGAAAACACACTTGACCTCTTAGCAACAAATAATCCTGAGTTGATAACGAGCATCAAACCCAATTCAGGGATTAGTGAACATATGGTTGTTGTAGCGAGATTGAATATTGTAATCCCCAAAGCCTCAAAATATAAGCGAAAAATACACCTATTCAAAAAAGCAGATAAAAATTCACTTGACGGCTTCCTGAGAGACAATCTCCACTCATTCCAAATCAATAATGGAAGTGTAGAGCAGATGTTAAATTCAAAGAAATAGTATCGGCAGCAATTCAAAGATTCATACCAAATAAATTAACAAACGACGGAGCTGATCCTCCTTGGTACACAAAGCGGGTTAGAACACTGTTGCAGAAACAACGAAACAAACAAGACAAATTTTAACAGACTCAAAATCCTCAAGATTGGCGATCTTTTACGGAAGCTCGAAATTTAGCGCGGACTTCAATGCGAGATGCTTATAACAGTTTCCACAACGAAACTTTTTCTCGAAACCTGGCTCAAAATCGAAAGGGATTCTGGTCGTATGTGAAGTATGTTAGCGGCAAGGAACAATCAACGCCTTCTCTGCGCGATAGCAATGGAGATGCTATCGAAGACAGTGCTGCCAAAGCAAAGTTACTAAACACAGCCTTCCGAAATGCCTTCACAAAAGAAGACGAAGTAAATATTCCAGAATTCGAATCGAGAACAGCTGACAACATGAGTAACGTAGAATTAAATATCCTTGGAGTAGTGAAGCAGCTTAAATCACTTAATAAAAGCAAGTCTTCTGGTCCAGACTGTGTACCAATTAAGTTCCTTTCGGAGTATGCTGATGCATTAGATCCACACTTAACAATTATATACAACTGTTCGCTCGACGAAAGATCCATGCCCAAAGAATGGGAAGTAGCACAGGTCACATCAATATTCAAGAAAGTTCGTAGGATTAATCCACTAAATAACAGGCCCATATCGTAAACGTCGATATGCAGCAGGATTTTGGAACATATATTGTGTTATGAATTACCTCGAAGAAAACGATCTATTGACACACAGCCAACATGGGTTTACAAAACATCGTCCTGTGAAACACAAATAGCTCTTTCTTCACATGAAGTGCTGAATGCTATTGACAAGGGATTTCAGATCGATTCCGTATTCCTGTATTTCCGGGAGGCTTTTGACACTGTACCACACAAGCGGCTCGTAGTAAAATTGCGTGCTTATGGAATATCGTCTCAGTTATGTGAGTGGATTTGTGATTTCCTGTCAGAGAGGCCACAGTTCGTAGTAATTGACGGAAAGTCATCGAGTAAAACAGAAGTGATTTCAGGCGTTCCCCAAGGTAGTGTTATAGGCCCTTTGCTGTTCCTTATCTATATAACCGATTTGGGAGACAATTTTAGCAGCCGTCTTCGATGTTTGCAGATGACGCTGTCGTTTATTGACTAATAAAGTCATCAGAAGATCAAAACAAACTGCAAAACGATTTTAAAAAAATATCTGGATGGCGCGAAAAGTGGCAGTTGACCCTAAATAACGAAAAGTGTGAGGTCATCCACATGAGTGCTGAAAAGAACTCGTTAAACTTCGGTTACACTATAAATCAGTCCAATCTAAAGGCAGTAAGTTCAACAAGATGCCTAGGTATTACAATTACGAACAACTTAAATTAGAAGGAACACACAGAAAATGTTGTGGGGAAGGCTAACCAAACAATGCATTTTATTGAAAGGACACTTAGAAAATGTAACAGATCTACTAAGGTGACTGCCTATACTACGCTTGTCCTTCCTCTTTTAGAATACTGCTGCGCCGTGTAGGATCCTTACTAGATAGGATTGACGGAGTACATCAAAAAAAGTTCAAAGAAGGGCAGCACATTTTGTATTATCGCGAAATATGGGAGAGAGTGTCACAGAAATGATACAGGATTTGGGCTTGACATCATTAAAAGAAAGACGTTTTTCGTTGCGACGGAATCTTCTCGCGAAATTCCTATCACCAACTTTCTCCTCCGAATGCGAAAATATTTTGTCGACACTGACCTACATAGGGAGGAACGATCACCACGATAAAATAAGGGCATCTGTGTGCCTCACCTCTATATCTACATCTACATACTCCTCAAGCCACGGTACGGTACGTGGTGGAGTGTACCCTGTACCACTACTTGTCATTTCCTTCTCCGCTTGACCTGCAAATACAGCGAGGGAAAAACGACTCCGTAGGAGCCCTAATTTCTGGTCCTTATGCGAAATGCACGTTGGCGGCAGTAAAATCCTAGTGCAGTTTCAGATGACGATTGTGTAAATTTTCTCAATAGTGTTCCTCAAAAAGACATCGGCTTCCCTTTACGTATTCCCATTTGGGTTCCCGAAGCATCTCCGTAACACTTACTCGTTGTTCGAACGTACCGGTAACAAATCCATCAGCCCACCTCTGAATTACTTCGATGTCTTCCTTCAATCCGATCTGGTACGGATTCCAAACACGCGAGCAGCGTCCTATATGCTATTTCCTTTACAGGTGAAACACTCCTTCCTAAAATTTTCCCAATAAACCTACCATTCGCCTTCCCTACCACACTTCTCACATGCCCGTTCCGCCTCATATCGCTTTGCAACGTTACGCCCAGATGTTTGAACGACTTGATTGTGTCAAACAGGACACTAGTAATACTGTATCCGAACATTACAGGTTTGATCTTCCTACTCATCCGCATTAATTTAGATTTTTCCACACGTAATGCGAGTTCCCATTCGTCACACCAACTGGAAATTTTGTGTAAGTCGTCTCGTATCTCCTTACAGTCACTCTACTTCGACACCTTACCGTACACCATGGCATCATCAGCTAACAAACGCAGATTGCAGCCCACCCTGTCCGCCAAATTATTTTTGTATATAGAGATCAACAGCGGTTTATCACACTTCCTTGGAGCACTGCTGACGATATCCTTGTCCCTGATGAACACCCGCCGTCAGGGCAACACACTGGATTCCATTACTTAAGAACTCTTCGAATCACTCACATATCTGTAAACTTATTCCATATGCTCGTATCTTCGTTAACAGCCTCCAATGGGACACCGTGACAAATGCTTTTCGGAAATCCAGAAATATAGAATCTGTCTGTTGCCCTTCATCCATTCTTCGCGGTATAACGTGTGAGAAAAGAGCAAGCTGAGTTTCGCACGAGCGATGCTTTCTAAAAAATTGCTGATTCATGGACATAAACTTTTCAGTCTCAAGAAAGTTTACTATACGCGAACTGAGAAAATGCGCGAAGACGGTGTTCAAAGCTGCCGCAGCGTAAAGGTGTTCGGAAATGTCCGAAAGAAAAGACACACACACACTCACACACACACACACACACACACACACACACACACACACACACACATTTTTATCTTAAGTGCTATTTGGAAAATGTTTGGTAACTCAGTGATAGTGCCAGACTGGAGCTGCATCAACCCACTCATTTCACTAGATATTGTTGTAATTTTCTGAACAATTCCTGTTTAATAAGTGACAGCGACAGTGTCTCTCATCGTTTATTTTGTCAGAAACCTGCTTCTCTCTGCCATAGTCTATACTGTAGCAATGATTGATTGCTCACATTCTTGATACCTTACTGGATGATACCTCACTGGACGTGCTACTGCAACTGTAGCCAAAGATGCAAATCCCACTGGAAAAGTATGTTCCAAGTCAGATAGTTCTGCTCCTCCCGTACTGTCATTGAAAACGATCACAACGAAATTAAGTATAGGTATCCTATGAAACCCTTTAGTTCATACTGTGGTGCTGTGAAGATGAAAAAAGTAGTTTTTCACAATTATCAGATGACAGGTGGAATTTGTCAGATTCCACGAATGCGTTATTAACTGTTGATTCACAGGTGTTTTTCTGCCGCTTATTGCTAACAGTTATTTGAATGTTAGAGCTGGAAGAATAGAAACATCAAATTTTCGCCATATGGAATGTTCGAACTCACCATAAATCATCACGTTTTTCGAACAAAGGCAGAATATCCGTCAGGAAAGCTGACAACAATAAGCCAGGCCATGCCTGTCTTCTGGTGGATGTGCCAATGACAGTGATCTCAATAACAATATTGTACAGCAAATATACATTGCCAACTCAACCACTGGAGAAGCTCCAAAACTGTGAATCGCGTCTGGTGAATACGCTTTCAAGGTTTCGGTCCGATTAAGTCACTAAAACACAAATAATTGCCGCAATTATTAATTTATGACATTTAGTTTGCATTCAGTCCATCGATGTATTACAAGCAATTGCACTCTAGCCCCTAAACCTAGTTACAGAAATGCGAGTAAGAGTCATTGACATACAATGAGAACCTTGCGGCCCTTGCCACCTGCTACTTTGAAACGAAGCTATAGTCACTTCCGAGGTCACTCACAGAATACATCAGCTGGTATCCTTCCTGGCGGTATAACTGAAACTTGGCAACAGCGAAGAATATGTTTGGCAACTCTGTGACCGACGAGTTACTTCCTTGATGGCACAGAACTATCCTGCTAAATTCACTTGATATTATCGTGTCATTTCAATTTTATACTGAGTGATTTTCGCTTGAGATGTGACATAAGGATATCAGTTAATCCTTTTGAGTCCACGAAAGTCGTTCCACATGGGAAATACAACTACTGTCGCCTCTTATGTTGCGGTTTATCTGCCATAGCGCTTACTGAGTCAATAAGTAAGTGGAAGACACCGCGCCTATTCGCTAGCTCAGCGGTTACATGCTTGCCTGTTAGGTTCATGTTGCCTCTGTTCGCCTTTCGAGCCTCGCCGAAATCAAGATTTTTAATTGTTTTGTAGCAGAGCTACAAGCAGGAAGGTAAAAATTCAATGAGGAAATCGTAAGACAACGCTCTAGCAAAATTCGTCTTGCTTCTTTTAGTAACCCTTAGTGTCAAAGCGAAAACCTTGAGGTACTGACAAATTCATAATGCCACGTTTTTGTTTTCTGCCGACATATTTTTTGTTGTTGTGAATACATAATTTTATCCATGAAATGCCACATTTTCATAATACTTGCGAATCAAATCATGTGAAGTAACACTTCACCAACTTGTTGAGAAGGTGGAAAAAGCACTACCCTTTCTGGATGCTCTCTGTGTATCCTCCTGGATGTCGAGGAATACGATCTTCGAGTAAATGGTTAGTGATGAAGAACCTAGTGGTGAATGAACTCATACATGAGCTGAATGCGGGATACTACTCTTGAAAAGAATAAGTAGACGATCTATTCACAGTAAGAAAATTTGCTAGTACCGTTAAACCTATGTGCACTGAACATTGTGAAAAAGTATTTAAAGACAGGCTCCACGAAAATTGGTGTAGTATTATTTATGGGGAAGCATGTTCAGCATACATACTGAAAAATTATGTTTCTCGATGAAACTTTAGAGAGGGTTGTAGTGTATCTAGAGGTAGCCCTGGATGGAAAACTATTATGAATACCTCACATAAAGAATATTTTCCACTGCGAAAGATAATCTTATAAGCACTAGAAGCTGCTGTAGGGTAAACTGGGGTGTAAACCCAGTACGTACTGGATATACATCCCTGCAAAAAGACCAATGATAATTTATTGGCCTCTAATATGAACAAAGTCGAACAGAAGGTGGCTGCTAGGGAGTCTGACAAAGTGCAGAGACTGGCCTGCTTTCACAAACAGATGGAATTAGCAGGACATCCACTCTTGGAATGGATATTATGCTAGACATGCCCGCCTTACACCTGTGGCTTAAAATGGAGGCAGCGCCAGGGACATAAAGGCTAAAAATTGTAAATAACTGGATATAGTTATAATATACGGAATCCCAAATCAGTAAGGCGATAGCTGGGGAAATGCCGACTAACTACACAATAACTTCTAGCTGTTTCAATAAACTTTGCCATGTAACAGTTGGAAGCAGGGAACAGTGGAAAAACGAACCACAACACGGTGCAGCAGACATAATATAGTGGTTTACTGACAGGTCGAAAACAGATGAAAGTACCAGGTATGATGTACTGCCTAGAATCTCTTTATGGAAGATGGTCACAGTATTACACGTTTTTTTTTCTGTCAGCATGTGCACGGAGGAAAATTAGAGTAGACCCTACAAAAATCGTAGCATCTATTTTTATTCACACAGCCAAGCAGCTCTGAAATCTGTATCAACCCCTGCACCTGGATCGAAGGTCGTTGCAGAGTGCTATGAAGCATTTTCTTTCTGACATGTCCGAAAGAACAGACACCACACATATATCCATATACAGGGTGTTTCAGGATATTTTAGCAGGTGGTAGTACAGACGAAAAAAATTCCATATAAATGCGTCCTCTTTTTATTGAGTACAGAGATACAACTGTTAGTACGTAACGCTATCAAACTCCAAGCAAAGGCAAATGAGGACATTCAAAGTTGATTTTCGAAAATTCACCAACCAACTTCAATGCACATTTGACTTCTCTTGATAACACCACGTGTAGCTCTACTGAGGTCGTTTTTGCGTTCTTTTATGAAGGCTGCACTATTCATAACCCGAACGATCAAATCGGCTCTTGGGTTTACTTTTTATTTGTAGATTTCGCCTTTAACCATCCCCGCAGCCAGAAATCCAAAGAGATAAAGTCCGAGGACCTTGAAGGCCAAGAAAAGTGCCCGTATCTAATGATCCACCTTCCGGGAAATGTTAGGTTTGGATAATGTGTCACCTGACGACTAGAATGTGCAGGAGCCCCGTCATGCTGTAGGAACATACGCATTCTTGTAGCCAAATGAACCTGCATCTCGGTTCTTACAGTAGTGCAACAGGTGCGCACTGGTTAGATGTAACTGAAGAGAGACTCCAAGTCGGCTTGAGGTTAAGGGCGAATCCCAAGCGTATGGCCACGAACAATTGGGAGCGGAAACTTAATGTCATCGGAACCTTGTTGAAGGACCATGAAATGCTATTGTTAGACCGACTGCAGAAAGTTCACTTTATAACTACAAACATACTTAGCAAAATATATCATGTCGTAGCAATCTTACCGATACTGCAGGTCACTGCACATAAGATATTAGCTGTAGCCTCTGGGTATGTGTGGAAACAAAATATCTTCAAAGTATGCCTCCACACGGCGACTTTGCAGAGGCAAAACGGAGGACTTGGAATTAAAGACGTGCTTTTAAACTAATACATGCCACTAAGACAGGCATCACGAAACTTCTGTTCCTCTCGTTAGATCCTGGGGAGAGGAACGCTCCTGTTATTGTAGCACGCCAGCCTAGATTACGTTCGAAAGTACTATGCGATTGGAGCTGTATAATACTTCCACCAGCACAAACCAACACTAGAACCGTCTATGATTATACTCCCAGACATCGACTTCACAAATCAATTCCGGTAAATTAACCTACAAAAAACAGGAGGAACGTCTGGAAAAAAAAGTCAACAGTAAAATTCTACCTACTAGAGTCAGTGCCGTATGGTGCAACGTTGTAAACGAAACCATACCCTCAGCGGAACGACTATGGAAAATCAAATTGAGACCATCTCCATACTGCGACAAATGTCGGCTTGTAGAAACTGTAGCGCACATCTTTTTATGTAAAAATATAATCAGAATTTGGAACTGGACTAGGAAGAAATTAGCACTATCAACAGAACCGCAGAAAGTCATATACCGATAACTGAAGCTTTACAACCTGACTGCAAATGTTACCCGTCCGCAAAGAATAACAGTCATTCGTGGCTTCTGGGACAGTTTGTGTTTTACGTCGTAACAAACAAAACTTAGAAGAGTACATGTTTTATATTGCAGAAGAACATTTTATTTTGAAAAAGAATAACAAATATAAGGAAAGGTTTCAAATTTTTTATCTCTTGCTTTATGTGGGCTATGAAGAGGTGGGCAGTTTTCTGGACTAGAAGCAGAATACTATTATTTCACTTTTTTTTATTCCTGGAATATTCTTTTACGTTGGTTCTAAAATCAGATTTGTTCTAATTTGGCAAAGCCCCTCCGGCTCCGAATTTTTTTTCATTTGTTGAAAAATATACGGCTTCCTTACAGACCTCATATGCATCCAGTGCAAAATACCTTAAACTGTGAATATATTTCTGAATGAATGTTTGTTATGTATTTTTCCGTCACCCTTTTCACTGTTATAAGTTTCAAGGAACGAACGCCATTGGAGGCGGCAATCTGTAATTCATTTTACCTTAATTAGAGGTAAAGGTGGATAAATGGGCCCCCACTTTGTTTTTTTTTACATAACATCTTTTATTTTTAGTATAATCATCTGAAATTAACGTAAAACATTTCTCTAGTATGTCCTGCAATAGTTACGACATACTTTGGTTCAAGTTTGTAATATTTAAAACAAAATTTTATTTTTTTACTGATAGTCTGCATTCTGTTGCGTCAAGAATTTGTGCTGGTAATATGGGCCCCAAGGTAGTCTGAAATAAAAAGAAACAAAAATTTGAAAAAAAAAATTAATTTAATTTTTGTGTATAATGAAGGAAAGATTCACTTTGAACATTGTTAATTAGTCTACTGGTGGGATGATTTTCACAGCCTACGCCTAGTCTATTTACAATGGTCACACACATAAGCATCATTCAGCGCATTCGTTGTGAGCCCACATCTCACAGGCTATACACTGGACCCAAAGTTCACATTTTGCGTCCTTTGAAAAAACCCCTTCACAAAATAGACATACAGCGTCGTCAACATCAGGGACAGAAACACCAACTTCAATGTCTGGGAGGGATTGTCCCGAATCAAAACCTACACTTGCCTCTTCACCTTCTTCATTTGATTCATGTTCATACACTAACTTATTTCTCCTACTTGTTCTAGAATTTTTTTTTTCATTGCCGCCGTTCTTCGTTGTACTGTTCTTTTCTTTTCCGTCTTGTTTCTTCTTCTTAGTTTTCTTATTTTTCTTTTCTTCTGCCTCTTCTAGTGCACGTTTAGAAAGAGAAGTTACAACAACACAAGTAATGGGTTTAGGGGCTTTGTTTGTCAATTTTCTTCTTGGTCTTGGTATCGGTAATACGTCTTGGGGAGAAACATGACCAAAACGTTGTTGGGAAGAGCATCCTGAGGGCCCAGCTTCTGCCAAGTCTCTTGCAGATGGTGTAGTTAATGTTGATGATGTGCCAGGATGAATGCATTGAGATGATTGACTTGAAGGCATGTCCTTAGGAGTTCGCCCTTTACTGGCTTTCAGAGCATCTACAGTCAGACTTTGAACGTCAATATCTTCAGAGGGAGCAAAGTCAATATCATTAAACACTTTGCGATTTACAGGAAAAATTCCTGTTACTCTGTACCCTGAAATGGCTATTTCAGCTGTTTGATATTTCAGGAATGCATTCCCAAGTAGCTCAGCAATATCGTACGGTCTAAGAGGCCGATTGTTGTGCAGCATCCATTACCTTATGTAGTCACTATAATGATTCTTAAGGGGTCCCATGAAGCTCCTATCTAGTGGTTGCAGCTTGTGTGTAGTGTGCAAAGGCAAGCTAACTATTGTAACGTGTTCACGAGCTGTGTCAATTACATCAATATTCTTTGTATGGGTATGGCAGCCATCTAAAATAAGCAAAATAGGATCATCTTTTGATGGCTTTGTTTTAGAGATAAAATGGATTAACCAGTCAGTGAGAAGGTTGCTCTGAATCCAACCAGAGGGATGACACCTTCCTACAGAGCCAGGCAGAGCCCCTTTCATCAGTGTATCCGTCATATTTTTCCTGGGGAAAATTAGCATTGGTGGGACGAAAGTACCAGACGCGCTCATGCAGAACACACACGTTACAAGTGATCCTCTTTCAGCTGCAGATAATGCACCAGCTTGCCTTTTTCCCCTCAGGCCGATGACACGAGAAATTTTGCTTTGAACGACACTAAGGCCTAACTCGTCTACATTAAAAACTCTGTCCGCAGGATATTTGTAGTTACTGAAGGCAACTTCAAGTAAATTTAAGAAATTGTCGGCAGCTTGTTCATTAAACCCATTAGCACGTGAAATCGAAGTTGCGGATGGCTTCAAAATAGACAGAATATTTTTGTACCGTGACATAAAATGGTCAAACCAAGCTCGACCAGCAACTTCGCCATTTACAAATGGATGAGGGATTTTATTTCTTGTGCAAAGCTGGTAGGCCATGCGCCTGACGTCTTTTATGGTAAAGCCGTAGAATTTGGATTCCATAATGAGAAGATATTTAACCAGTCCGCCCTCAAGTCCCTGTGGTAAAACCGGTGGACGACCCAATTTAATGTTAATTATTTCTTCGACTGGTTTATCGATTCGTGAAAGCCTTTGGAGCATAGATCGAGGGACAGAGTACACTTTAACCGCTTTTTTCAACCCCATTTTTTTCTCTTTAATAGCTACAATAGCATTTGCCATATTTGCTTTGTCCCATGATTACCGTTTCGATTTTTTGGGGGGTACAAGATGTCTTCGAGGCATCTGAAACATAAAGAGTAGCAATATTTGTAAATGGTCCCATAAAATCTGATTGACTTTACGGGGCCCATAATACCAGCAGCAAAAGGGGCCCATATATCCACCCTCGACGTCTTGGGAAAAACGATTTTGCCTATGGTTAGTTTGGTTCGCAACTGACGTTAATTAATGTAAAACGGCATCCCAGAAGAAGCCAAATACGTACCTTACCTTAGTTTTACTAATAACATGTTAGAAATTTGAGTTTTATTCAAGTAAACACTAACCTTTCAAACTTTTGATGGCAGCGAAAATATTCACAGCACAACTACTCACAAACGATGACAGCTACTACGTCTGTGCACTCTACAGTAAAGTTTGGCAACTAGTTCTAGTAGTTCATGTGCTCTCAGCTAGAATTCGTGGCCTGTACTTCCAAATATGTAGGGGGCCCATAATACCAAAAGGGGTCATTTTTGCACCTTTGTCTATACTACTTCAATTTTGTTCAACAATTTAAAGGTATATATGGGTGCAAACATGCAGTACATGGGAATAATGCAGCTGCTCAGTGACAGGTATGGGGGAGGCATTGAGGCCAGGCCTCGTATCTTCGTCCCCTGCCCTCTTTGCCTCCGCCTACCTGGTGCTGAAAGTCCTCTCAAACTGTTTTAAAAAAATAATAGTGCAATGATCAGCATGTCTGTCTAGTAAGCAGGAGGTCCAGGTTCGAAGCCCAGTCGATCATAAATATTAATCTCCGGTCTTAGCTGTATTTCAACGCGCTGTGACAGTGTGGACGTCGGTCCTTCGATATTTAAGATGCAATTGTTTTTTGAGGCAATATAGGTGATATGCGAACATTTGTCTTGCCATCAGTGTAACGGGACTTCAACGGCATCCAAATCCAACCCTGCTTTTTGCGTTTCCGATAGTGCCTACGATAAGAATCTGGTGTCATATTATGCTTCACAACCTTAAACTGGTTATTTTTTTACTTCATACTAAAACAAAAGTTATGATATGAGAAGAGAAAATGACTAATATGCTTGTCAGGAACTTAAGTTTTTCGTGTTTATTTTCTCACTTCATACTAAAACAAGGGCGTTAATACGAGAAGAGGAAATGAAATATACGCTTCCAAGACAATATTTCCTTGTGTGCTACTACTGCATACATGAAAGCCCTGCAGTTAATTGCCGGCCGCGGTGGTCGTGCGGTTCTAGGCACTTCAGTCCGGAACCGCGTGACTGCTACGGTCGCAGGTTCGAATCCTGCCTCTGGCATGGATGTGTGTGATGTCCTTAGGTTGGTTAGGTTTAATTAGTTCTAAGCTCTAGGGGACTGATGACCTCAGATGTTGAGTCCCATAGCGCTCAGAGCCATTTTGCAGTTAATTTTTGTATGTTGGATAAAATTTGATATCACCTCACATTCCTTCGTGAGAAGGTTCCTATTTTCTTGGGATTCAAATAGAGTGGACATTTCATCACTGGTTAATATTCTGATGACTAATGACATGATACCCGTTGCAATTGCTCCATGGCACCTGTGAGTAGAGTCTCACGTTGGTTACTGTAAGAACACGCAGGCAGTGATATCCGATCACTGCAGTCAGAGCCAAGGTGATTTCTTTCTGTTTATGGCGAAGCGTCTGTTGCAGTGTCCACGCTCAGCTAACATAAACAAATCGCGGCGCCGTTGGGCACTGCTAATCGCTGCACTTGTCGCGAGCCTCGACAACAAGAGCGCACTCTCTCTGCTAACGATACTATGGAGTTAATACATCATACTTAACGTAATATACAGATCGTGGGTTGGGTAAAAATTCAGTTTGTAACTTTCCATCGCATTAAAAAACTTTACAGTCATATTTGATGCAATATTTATTGTTGGTTGTCTCTCTAATGTTAATAGTATTGATTCAGATTGTGCGTGAACACGAAAACACACACACACACACAAAACGTCATTGATTCCAGTGAGGGTTACAACTACTGTGTGTTGAACAACACATGCACCAGTCACTTCCTCAGTTGGCGTCGAGTGGATGAGATTTTTCAATTACCTTGCATTGTAAGAATTGTAAGAAGCAGACTGAAAGTAAATGGACTTGTATCTAAAGAGCTGCGACAAAGCAAAGCTTGACCGACTATCAGATAATTGTCCACATGGGTTTTGTGGACGAGTATACTTTTAGTAACCAACCCACCCACGATCATTACGTAAGATTTCTCGAAGGCATGGGGCATTGATTTCATTAAGTCGTCGACAGTGTAGCGTGATGGTTTACTTCCCAACATACGTTTTCTATATTCGTCCAAAGGTCGCTTGCATTTGTAGGTCCACATGGCAATGACCTTGTTACCTCTGCCCACATATTCTCTATCTGGTTAATGTTCGGTGATCGTGGAACAAACGGCAACAGCTTTGTCCTCTCTTGGCCCTGAAACCAATCTCGCACTGCTCTGCTATGATGGATGGGGCTCTGCTCCTGTAAATAAACTTGTTATCTCGTTCGTTCATATATTTATATTTAAATAACATATTAGTAATAAGCACATTGTATTATTATTTTCCACAGTGTTATTCAGGCCCTGTCATAAATAAGTGATCTAGATTCAACCGTCCGATTAAGAATGTGGTTTACCTAGTCTATCAAATGATGAGAGTCGTATTCGTATATCCACATTAAGACTGACTTGCTGAATCCGATTAGAACGATCTGGTATCGAAATGAAATTACAGAAATCGGATAATTTGAACGTCTGTATTGCAACAATGCTGCGCACATAAATTCCTATGATGCAGTAACAGGTAGCAACTGCCTAAGAACAAGTAAGAAATGTGTCTACTAGCAGCAATATAACGTAATTATAACCCATATTTATGTGATGGAAACACTGAATCGAACAATGCACATCTATTTCAGTGGTGGGAAGATGCACATATCGGATTTGCTGATGACATAATGACAATAATAATAATAATAATAATCCCGTGGGGCCGATAGGGGAAACCCTCCCCCATATGGGTGGTGCCGAGGAAATCAAATACTTGGAGTGAACCAAATACTAACACAATCCTGAACGGCTGCTCAATCCGTTGAACTCAAAATCCAGACACGTCTGAGTGAAAACTACCGCTACTCTGGTCACCGTCTGTTAGGTCAATGAGCTCGGCTGAAAATATTTGCTTCCAAAGGCTTCAACACCCTCTGGTCCTGTCCGGTCGTGGAATCATCCAGCCAAACCAATGAAACACAAGCAAACAGGAACTGTGCAAGCAAAGTCAAGTTTACCCCAGGTGGTACACAACCCGGCTGTCGACAGGCGGCAGTTGGAATTTTGCATTCTGGGGAGTCCAGGTTAGCACGGCAGAGAATATTGAAGATCTCTTGTAATTTCCCTACAAGCAGAAAACATGCATTTGAAAACTACACGCCGCGCGGGATTAGCCGAGCGGTCTTAGGCGCAGCAGTCATGGACTGTTCGGCTGGTCCCGGCGGAGGTTCGTGTCCTCCCTCGGGAATGGGTGTCTGTGTGTTTGTCCTTAGGATAATTTACGTTAAGTAGTGTGTAAGCTTAGGGACTGATGACCTTAGCAGTTAAGTCCCATAAGATTTCACACACATAAGAACTTTTTTTTTTATAACTAAACATCGATACATTGATCCAAGCACGAAAACTATATAATCTCACAAAAGAAATCGACCAACAAAAAATTATCATCCTTGCTCTTCACGAACCACGACTAACTGACAGTGAAACCTTGCATTATGGAAACCATTGCATCTTCAAGAGCAAAATACAACAAAAGGTAGCGAAAGGCGTACCAATCTTCGGCATTGCTTTTCTCGAACACAGATCTATCATTAACTCTGTCAAAGAAATCACACCCATCAACAATCGACTTATGACTACGCTCATTCAGAGCCCCAGTAAAAAATATACACTCATCAATGCACGTGCTCCCACCAACATCGAAAATAAGAGAAACACCAAAAATGTCGAAAAATTCTGGAACACACTCGAAAATACTATGAGCAAAATTCACCAAGATGACGTGAAAATACTAATGGGAGACTTCAACTCTCTATTTGGAACAGAAAAAACCTGTAGAAAAACCATTGGTACAAATTCACATACCGAAACGCTTAGACCAACGGCACACGTCTGACTGACTTTTGCCAACAATTCAACCACAAAAGGATGTCTTCCCACTTTAGAAAAACACCAGTTCCCAGGTAACATGCTTGGCTACCAGGTACAAGCTGCTTTCGTTCGCCTTTCGAGACTCGCTGAAAGCCAGATTTTTAATTCTTTTGTAGCTGAGCTACAAGCAGGCAGATACAAACTCAATAAAGGAATCTTAAGTTAACGCTCGAGGAAATTCGTCTTGTTACGTACAGTAACCCTTAGTGTCAGAGCGAAAGCCTTACGGTGCTGCCAATTTCATAATGCCACTTTTGTTTTCTGCCGACATATTTTTTGTTGTTATGAATACATAATTTTATCTATGAAATGCCTCTTTTCCATAATACTTGCGAATGATACAGGAAATGAAATAAATACAGATCTTTTCGAATTCAAAAGTCGGTAATATCCTACTAAATCGTGTTAAAATAGGCTCAATCGTCTTACAGACACTTAATGCTTTATTGAGATAGACTACCGTCGTGATGTTTCTGTAGTAAGCTGACTTTAATTTGTATTACCACAGTGAATATTTTATTTGCATTTTCCATTAGTTTACTAAACGCAACAGTAATCATCAAAGAGAAATTAATCAGCAGCTGAATTTTCTTTCACGATATCTCAAATAATCTGACAATGCTACAGTTGTTCACAAATTCTACGCCCGTAGAAACCTACTTGTTTTAACGATGTCATTAAACCATGGTAGTTTTAAGAGTATTTTCGTCTATAAATGAATAGCCTTGACGGTTGATCGATCAAGAGCGGGAAAGGTAATATTTTACGAATAAATGACGAGAGGTTCAAATGGCTCTGAGCACTATGGGACTTAACATCTGTGGTCATCAAAAAAATGCTTCAAATGGCTTTGAGCACTATGGGACTCAACATCTTAGGTCATAAGTCCCCTAGAACTTAGAACTACTTAAACCTAACCAACCTAAGGACATCACACACACCCATGCCCGAGGCAGGATTCGAACCTGCGACCGTAGCAGCCTCGCGGTTCCGGACTGCAGCGCCAGAACCGCACGGCCACCGCGGCCGGCTGTGGTCATCAGTCCCCTAGAACTTAGAACTACTTAAACCTAACTAACCTAAGGACATCACACACACCCATGCCCGAGGCAGGATTCGAACCTGCGACCGTAGCAGCCTCGCGGTTCCGGACTGCAGCGCTAGAACCGCACGGCCACCGCGGCCGGCTGTGGTCATCAGTCCCCTAGAACTTGGAACTACTTAAACCTAACTAACCTAAGGACATCACACACATCCACGCCCGAGGCAGGATTCGAACCTGCGACCGTAGTAGTCGCGCGGTTCCGGACTGAGCGCCTGAACCGCTAGACCACCGCGGCCGGCTATGACGAGAGAGACAAGTGCTTTAGAGAGGACTTCCCCATCAATACAAGTGTCTGAGAGACGACTTTCCTATCAATTTCCTGGATAGTTTTCTTTCTCAAATCAACAGAGTGAGTTATCATGCAGTAGCACAGGTGATGTAGTTTTGTTGCTCGACTTTCTTACACTGCGACCGAAAGGTGTCTAGCTGTGTTGCACACACCCCCTGAGGCAGAATTCGTAGTCCACAACACACTTCTGGAGCTATCAGATGTAAAATATTATGTTCACACTACTCTTTGCTCTCCCCCCCATGAACCATGGACCTTGCCGTTGGTGGGGAGGCTTGCGTGCCTCAGCGATACAGATAGCCGTACCGTAGGTGCAACCACAATGGAGGGGTATCTGTTGAGAGGCCAGACAAACGTGTGGTTCCTGAAGAGGGGCAGCAGCCTTTTCAGTAGTTGCAAGGGCAACAGTCTGGATGATTGACTGATCTGGCCTTGTAACAATAACCAAAACGGCCTTGCTGTGCTGGTACTGCGAACGGCTGAAAGCAAGGGGATACTACAGCCGTAATTTTTCCCGAGGGCATGCAGCTTTACTGTATGATTAAATGATGATGGCGTCCTCTTGGGTAAAATATTCCGGAGGTAAAATAGTCCCCCATTCGGATCTCCGGGCGGGGACTACTCAAGAGGATGTCGTTATCAGGAGAAAGAAAACTGGCGTTCTACGGATCGGAGCGTGGAATGTCAGATCCCTTAATCGGGCAGGTAGGTTAGAAAATTTAAAAAGGGAAATGGATAGGTTGAAGTTAGATATAGTGGGAATTAGTGAAGTTCGATGGCAGGAGGAACAAGACTTCTTGTCAGGTGACTACAGGGTTATAAACACAAAATCAAATAGGGGTAATGCAGGAGTAGGTTTAATAATGAATAGGAAAATAGGAATGCGGATAAGCTACTACAAACAGCATAGTGAACGCATTATTGTGGCCAAGATAGATTCGAAGCCCACACCTACTACAGTAGTACAAGTTTATATGCCAACTAGCTCTGCAGATGACGAAGAAATTGAAGAAATGTATGATGAGATAAAAGAAATTATTCAGATTGTGAAGGGAGACGAAAATTTAATAGTCATGGGTGACTGGAATTCGAGTGTAGGAAAAGGGAGAGAAGGAAACATAGTAGGTGAATATGGATTGGGGGACAGAAATGAAAGAGGAAGCCGCCTTGTAGAATTTTGCACAGAGCACAACATAATCATAACTAACACTTGGTTTAAGAATCATGAAAGAAGGTTGTATACATGGAAGAACCATGGAGATACTAAAAGGTATCAGATAGATTATATAATGGTAAGACAGAGATTTAGGAACCAGGTTTTAAATTGTAAGACATTTCCAGGGGCAGATGTGGACTCTGACCACAATCTATTGGTTATGACCTGTAGATTAAAACTGAAGAAACTGCAAAAAGGTGGGAATTTAAGGAGATGGGACCTGGATAAACTAAAAGAACCAGAGGTTGTACAGAGATTCAGGGAGAGCATAAGGGAGCAATTGACAGGAATGGGGGAAAGAAATACAGTAGAAGAAGAATGGGTAGCTTTGAGGGATGAAGTAGTGAAGGCAGCAGAGGATCAAGTAGGTAAAAAGATGAGGGCTAGTAGAAATCCTTGGGTAACAGAAGAAATACTGAATTTGATTGATGAAAGGAGAAAATATAAAAATGCAGTAAGTGAAACAGGCAAAAAGGAATACAAACGTCTCAAAAATGAGATCGACAGGAAGTGCAAAATGGCTAAGCAGGGATGGCTAGAGGACAAATGTAAGGATGTAGAGGCCTATCTCACTAGGGGTAAGATAGATACCGCCTACAGGAAAATTAAAGAGACCTTTGGAGATAAGAGAACGACTTGTATGAATATCAAGAGCTCAGATGGAAACCCAGTTCTAAGCAAAGAAGGGAAAGCAGAAAGGTGGAAGGAGTATATAGAGGGTCTATACAAGGGCGATGTACTTGAGGACAATATTATGGAAATGGAAGAGGATGTAGATGAAGATGAAATGGGAGATATGATACTGCGTGAAGAGTTTGACAGAGCACTGAAAGACCTGAGTCGAAACAAGGCCCCCGGAGTAGACAATATTCCATTGGAACTACTGACGGCCGTGGGAGAGCCAGTCATGACAAAACTCTACCATCTGGTGAGCAAGATGTATGAAACAGGCGAAATACCCTCAGACTTCAAGAAGAACATAATAATTCCAATCCCAAAGAAAGCAGGTGTTGACAGATGTGAAAATTACCGAACTATCAGCTTAATAAGTCACAGCTGCAAAATACTAACACGAATTCTTTACAGACGAATGGAAAAACTAGTAGAAGCCAACCTCGGGGAAGATCAGTTTGGATTCCGTAGAAACACTGGAACACGTGAGGCAATACTGACCTTACGACTTATCTTAGAAGCTAGATTAAGGAAAGGCAAACCTACGTTTCTAGCATTTGTAGACTTAGAGAAAGCTTTTGACAATGTTGACTGGAATACTCTCTTTCAAATTCTAAAGGTGGCAGGGGTAAAATACAGGGAGCGAAAGGCTATTTAGAATTTGTACAGAAACCAGATGGCAGTTATAAGAGTCGAGGGACATGAAAGGGAAGCAGTGGTTGGGAAGGGAGTAAGACAGGGTTGTAGCCTCTCTCCGATGTTGTTCAATCTGTATATTGAGCAAGCAGCAAAGGAAACAAAAGAAAAATTAGGAGTAGGTATTAAAATTCATGGAGAAGAAATAAAAACTTTGAGGTTCGCCGATGACATTGTAATTCTGTCAGAGACAGCAAAGGACTTGGAAGAGCAGTTGAATGGAATGGACAGTGTCTTGAAAGGAGGATATAAGATGAACATCAACAAAAGCAAAACAAGGATAATGGAATGTAGTCTAGTTAAGTCGGGTGATGCTGAGGGAATTAGATTAGGAAATGAGGCACTTAAAGTAGTAAAGGAGTTTTGCTATTTGGGGAGCAAAATAACTGATGATGGTCGAAGTAGAGAGGATATAAAATGTAGGCTGGCAATGGCAAGGAAAGCGTTTCTGAAGAAGAGAAATTTGTTAACATCCAGTATTGATTTAAGTGTCAGGAAGTCATTTCTGAAAGCATTCGTATGGAGTGTAGCCATGTATGGAAGTGAAACATGGACGATAAATAGTTTGGACAAGAAGAGAATAGAAGCTTTCGAAATGTGGTGCTACAGAAGAATGCTGAAGATTAGATGGGTAGATCACATAACTAATGAGGAAGTATTGAATAGGATTGGGGAGAAGAGAAGTTTGTGGCACAACTTGACCAGAAGAAGGGATCGGTTGGTAGGACATGTTCTGAGGCATCAAGGGATCACCAATTTAGTATTGGAGGGCAGCGTGGAGGGTAAAAATCGTAGAGGGAGACCAAGAGATGAATACACTAAGCAGATTCAGAAGGATGTAGGTTGCAGTAGGTACTGGGAGATGAAAAAGTTTGCACAGGATAGAGTAGCATGGAGAGCTGCATCAAACCAGTCTCTGGACTGAAGACCACAACAACAACAACTCTTTGCTCTAGTCTACGTCTTTTGGTGGGGCTCAGCCTTTCATTTCTTCTTAGGAAGTTAACGATGAAGGCATCATAACACGTCACCAGTAACAGTACCGCAAAGGAATGCTCAATGAGCGACCTGATGACGTTCAATAATAGTAACTCCGTTGATTTTTGTTGTTTCGAATTAGAGCATGCAGTACTCCTACACCAGACTTCTGAACTTTGCCTGTTGAATGTAAATGTCGCATGATGGAAAAATGGTAATCTGTCACATATATCAATAGTCGAGACTTCCTTAATGTGGAAAATCATTCATGCCAGAACGATCTTTGTTGAAACAAGAATATCTTTTTCTGGCGTATTTTTCCCAAAAGCACTCGCTCCAAACACAGTTCAAATATTTCTAGCTGCCTCCTCTACATTCACCCCTCTGTTATAATAAAAGTAAACGTTGTGTTGCAGATGTTACACCTTTTTCCACTTGCGACTCAATTTTACAATGCTTACCCTGTAGTTCATGATTTTCAAATATGCAAAAACCAATGCTTAACTGCAAGATGATAACTAGAACTTCAAATTCGAAAATGGTATTGATACATACACTGATAGCGTGGCGCCACCTTCACATGGGCGGCGCCGGATTTCAGGCGGCGGGTGGCGTCTGGCCGGTGGCCGGTAGCCGCTGCAGCGCGAGGAAACGCCCGAGCGTAAGCTGTTATGATCGCGACGCAGCCACGAGCTGTCCTGTGGAATTGTTTCTGGAATACTTATTATTGGGGGTGGGTAGAATGTTAAGCGAATTGTCTTCGATGTTCAGTCAGACTCATAACTTTAGACCGAAACGTGGTAAAAAAAACAAAAAAAAAAAAAAACAAAAAAAAAAACAAAAAAAATTTGTTGGACGCGAACATGCGACTCTAAGTTTAGAATGCACGACGATTACCGCAAGACCATGGGCTCAATTCCTCAATATTATCTAGGACGTAGACAACACTTCCTCCTAACACTTCCGCATCTTACAGTGTTGCCAGATTGTGCAGACGGCCGGACTTAGAGTTGTCAGGGGCGATCAGTTTTATTGGCCACCTTAAGTGAACGACTCGGACTTAGTCTCTGTGGCGGCCGCCCGGCGGTCAGTTTTTATGTCTAAGACTGTACATCACTATTTATAACTAATCTGTTTTTAAATTTAATTTCTTACATATAAGCTTGTACTTTCTTGATTTATTGCCGGCCGCGGTGGTCTCGCGGTTTTAGGCGCGCAGTCCGGAACCGCGCGACTGCTACGGTCGCAGGTTCGAATCCTGCCTCGGGCATGGATGTGTGTGATGTCCTTAGGTTAGTTAGGTTTAAGTAGTTCTAAGTGCTAGGGGACTGATGACCACAGCTGTTAAGTCCCATAGTGCTCAGAGCCATTTGAGCCATCTTGATTTATTGTAAGCAGACTTAAGTTAACTACACTAAACTGATAAAAACCACAAAAAAATTGGAATCCCTGTCGTTGAAAATATGCATTACAGAGGTACTTCTGTGGGAAATTTTCAAGTAAAACTGGAAGGTTTTAACAGGTAAATATTTTTGAAGCCAGCAGTTAATAACATTGTGTACAAACCAGAATAAGTAATATCAGGAAGTGATTGTAATATTGATTTGCCCGTAAATGGTTTACTGCAATTGGGTGTTCTTTATCGAGGCATTTTCAGTAATGCCTTTTATTTCTCATACAAAGCGATACGTTGACCCATTCAGCTGTACAAAAAAGCACTGTCTTCTAGTTTGCGTGAAGTGACATTACAGCAAGCAAAGGGAACGAGAGAGAAAGGACTTTCTATTGTTCTTGGTAAAAAACTATGCCCAACTTGTAGAAGGTAGGTTACAGAATATAAGGGTTTAACAGATTTTGGATTGTCTCCAACTAAATTGCATTCTATTCCACGTCACAGGGGGGTTGCAGTAACCAAATGTAATCTGGAATCTGCAACGGACGCATTACAAAATAACCTTGCACGCGTGTATGATGTTGAACTCAGAGAGAAATATGAGTATGAAAACTATTAACATTAACAGAACGTAAACCATTTTGATAAATTAATGAAACAAATGAAAGAGAAAATGAAAGATTCCAATAATCGAAAAAAATTCTACTTTTGACTGTGTCAGTCTCTGAATAATGGCTACATCAGGCACGTAATCTTTGAAACAAAAGGGAATTTGATAACCACCTGAACGTAAAAGAGGAAAGATATTACCAAAGGAAACAAGTGACAGAGCAAAAAATTTCAATTTATTTGATAAAAACTCTATAATAATGGCAGGAAAGGAAGACAAAGTGAGCGTCAGGGAAAATAAATGTACATGAACAGAAGCGACTGATTTTAAATAATTTAACTGAACTGTAGTCTGTATACAAACAGAAATTTCCTGAAAACAAAGTAGGCTTTTCTACATTTACCCACCTTGGCCCGAAATAGTGTGTAGTAGCAGCAGCATCTGTTACTCATTCTGTATGTGCATGCATCATTCATCAAAATGTTCAGTTCTTCTACATGTCATTAATCTAAAAAAAAAGGAAAAAAAGACCTACCAACATCTAACGCGAGCAATAACTTACAACATCACAGAACCTGTATGCTCGTCTTCGCGACAAATGTCCTCCTACACCCCACTTTAGCAATACCTGTAAAATCAGATAGACGATTTTGACCCTGATGAAAGAGTTCAAAGCAACCAGTGGGTTTCAACGCACAGGATGAATTTGGTTCTTCAAGTAAGTACACTGTCATAAGTTTGTGAATTTCTGGTACAGTAGAGAAACTTGCATCTCATTCCTTCGTCGCGAAATCTCAATACAATTATTTGAAAATGAGGAAGGTAACTCTTCAAGAGAAATCTATTTTGTTGTTGATTAGCCTCTGTGAAAATTTCAGCTTTCTTGCGCAGGACGAAGCACAAGGTTATCACTAGGATAATGGGAGATGCACTCGTCTCACAATTTGTGGGTACTATAAGAAAGACCAAGATTGCCATCTAAAGGCCTCTGCATCATTTCCGAAGATTTGGAGCATGATGGTGCCGTGGTCCATCAAACGGAGAAAATTATATTACAGTTCTTTAAACAAGAATTTGAGCGGCCTGTAAGTAGTACTGAATATTTAAAAGATGGCTGTGCTGCACAGTACAGAAACTGCAAGAATTTTTTGAATGTATGCGATCGTGGACATGACTTAGAAATTAAATGCACTTGGTCAATTTTTGCAACTAGCCACCGTAAATCTTTCTGTGATGGAATTGTTGACGCTTTGGAAAGCTTGTTACAATAGAAAGTCTGAAAATAACGTTTCATGGACAGATACTTAGTGCTGTGACAGCAGTTTCTGTGTCATTTTTTATTTCTGTCGAAGTGAGCCGTTAATGCCTAATGTTCATGTGCATGCTTATGGCAATGTTGCTTATGTGTACGAATCCTTCTGGTATCTAGGTATTGTTTCGAAAGTGAGTGATGAACAGAGTGTTGCAAGAGTTATATTTATCAGCCACATCGGCCATCATCATCTTTTTAGTGGTCAGGGAGTGACACTTTCCATTCTCCCACATTTTATGTTAGGTGGAAATCAACTCGATGAAAGGACGTACTTATACTCCGAGTCTCTTCTAAATTGGTGGATACAAAATGGTCCTTATCTAAGAGTAAAATAAATGTGCAATGTGGCACATTACGAATCACTGTGTTGCAAATTGGTTTGTGGTTTTATGGTAAAACTGAGTGACAGACGACTTATAATATTCCTAATAGGGTGTAATTATTACACTGATATGGAAGCTGAGACTGTTTGCTTGAAGTGATTAGGTGCTGGTGAATGACATATTTGACAACATTGCGGTTAAGAAGAGAGATAACTTGAACTGTTCAGAGTTGAAGTGATCAACATGTAACCGCACAGGAAATTATATGCCCAGAAACGCACGAAGGTATGGATGCGTGATTGTTAAGAACGTTGTGGCGGTTCTGGAACATTTACTCAATGTTAATTCCTTTGAGTATGGGGTACGGCTTAATATTTACCTTGTCGCCCAAAGACGTACAACAATGCCGGCGTGACTGCGACGGCTATTCTGTCTTGATGTTGACCTCGCTTCCGAAATGATCCATTTAAAATTGTAAGTCCTCGTCGCATCGTGAGGTGAATATTAGGACGTAGGTCGGTAAGGCTCAAATGGTTCAAATGGCTCTGAGCACTATGGGACTTAACGTCTGAGGTCATCAGTCCCCTAGACTTAGAACTACTTAAACCTAACTAACCTAAGGACATCACACACATCTATGCCCGAGGCAGGATTCGAACCTGCGACCGTGGCGGTCGCGCGGTTCCAGACTGAAGCGGCCGGCAGTCGGTAAGGAAGTGAAAACTTGCGACTTCCACATATTATAACTTTTAATCAACACAATACTGGGAGAGTGCAGTTGCATACATCTTTATCGCACCAGCTCAAAAGACCGACACATACCAAGATCAATGGGACAAAAGCAAATGAGGTACATAAAATAATTGATAGTTTTACTTTCAATTTTCTGTTGCTTACTCATATAATCATACCTACCACGATATCTTTGTGGCAAGTGGATGGCGCGAATCTGCATCTGCATCTACATCTACATTTACACTCCGCAATCCACCCAACGGTGTGTGGCGGAGGGCACTTTACGTGCCACTGTCATTACCTCCCTTTCCTGTTCCAGTCGCGTATGGTTCGCGGGAAGAACGACTGCCGGAAAGCCGCCGTGCGCGCTCGAATCTCTCTAATTCTACATTCGTGATCTCCTCAGGAGGTATAAGTAGGGGGAAGCGCCGGACGGGGTGGCCGAGCGGTTCTAGGCACTACAGTTTGGAAACGCGCTCCTGCTACGGTCGCAGGTTCGAATCCTGCCTCGGGCAGGGTGTGTGACATCCTTCGGTTAGTTAGGTTTAAGGGGGGTAGGACGTCAAACGGGCCGATTTGGAGCAGGAGAGGCACCACAGGACATTTTATTTTCTACTGTCTATACTTCTACAAATAGATTCATAAAACCTTGTCAGCATGACCAGGAAGGATTCAGGATTCACACTCATAGCAGTGGAAGTGCAAAAACATAACAAAATAATTTTGTTTTTTAGATATGAAAAAAAATGGCTCTGAGCACTATGGGACTTAACAGCTGAGGTCACCATTCCCCCTAGAACTTAGAACTACATAAACCTAACTAACGTAAGGACATCACACACACCCATGCCCGAGGCAGGATTCGAACCTGCGACCGTAGCAGCTGTGGACTGGAGCGCCTAGAACCGCACGTCCACCACGGCCGGCTTTAGATATGAAATTTCATCATTTTTTCACTTACTGTTGGCTGCATTTGTTGCTATAACTACATTTTTCTTCACAAGTAAGAGAGATTCTTTGATGAATTTAGCACAGCATACAAACTATACTTACAGTTGTATGAAACTCTAGAATTTTCCAAATCTATTAAAAACTGTGGTAAAAATTGAGATAATTAACTACAAAATTTGACTTTTTTCTAAACATAATGTTTCAAATGTAACAGCTCATTAATTTTTTCATAAATTAAATAGATTCTAGAGTTTCAGACACCTGTAATTATGGTTTGTATGCTGTGCAAAATTCATCGAACAGTCTCTCTTACTTATGAAGAAAAGCGTACCTATAACAACAAATGCAGTCAAAGTAAGTGAAAAATGATGAAATTTCACATGTAAAAATATTATTTTGTTATGTTTTTTAACTTCCGCTGCTACAAGTGTGTATCCTGAATCCTTCCTGGTCAATCTGACAAAGTTTTATGAATTTACTTATAAAAGTATAGACAGTGGAAATTAAAATGTCCTGTTATGCCCCTCCTGCTCCAAGTCGGCCCGTTTGACGTCCTACCCCCCTTAAGTAGTTCTAAGTTCTAGGGGACTGATGACCACAGAAGTTAAGTCCCATAGTGCTCAGAGCCATTTGAACCATTTTTAGGGGTAAGCAATATATTCGATACCTCATCCACAAACGCACCCTCTCCAAGCATGGACAGCAAGCTACACCGCGATGCAGAGCGCATCTCTTGCAGAGTCTGCCACTTGAGTTTGCTAAACATCTCCGTAACGCTATCACGCTTACCAAATAACCCTGTGGCGAAACGCGCCGCTCTTCTTTGGATCTTCTCTATCTCCTCTGTCAACCCGACCTGGTACAGATGGCACACTGGTGAGCAATACTCAACCATAGGTCGAACGAGTGTTTTGTAAGCCACCTCCTTTGTTGATGGACTACATTTTCTGAGGACTCTCCCAATGAATCTCAACCTGGCACTCGCCTTACCAACAATGATCATTCCATTTCAAATCGTTCCGTACGCATACTCCCAGATATTTTACAGAAGTAACTGCTACCAGTGTTTGTTCCGCTATCGTATAATCATACAATAAAGGATCCTTCTTTCTATGTATTCGCAACACATTAGATTTGTCTATGTTAATGATCAGTTGCCACTCCCTGCACCAAGTGCCTATCCGCTGCAGATCTTCCTGCATTTCGCTGCAATTTTCTAATGGTGCAACTTCCCTGTATACTACAGCATCATCCGCGAAAAGCCGCATGGAACTTTCGACACTATCTACTAGGTCATTTATACATATTGTGAAAATCAATGGTCCCATAACACTCCCCTGTGGCACGCCAGAGGTTACTTTAACGTCTGTAGACGTCTCTCCATTAAGAACAACATGCTGTGTTCTGTTTGCTAAAAATTCTTCAATCCAGCCACACAGCTGGTCTGATATTCCGTAGGCTCTTACTTTGTTTATCAGGCGAGAGTGCGGAACTGTAGAGAACGCCTTCCGGAAGTAAAGGAAAATGGTATCTACGTGGGAGCCTGTATGTAATATTTTCTAGGTCTCATGAACAAATAAAGCGAGTTGGGTCTCACACGATCGGTGTTTCCGGAATCCATGTTGATTCCTACAGAGTAGATTCTGGTTAAAAAAAAATGGTTCAAATGGCTCTGAGCACTATGGGACTTAACATCTATGGTCATCAGTCCCCTAGAACTTAGAACTACTTAAACCTAACTAACCTAAGGACATCACACAATACCCAGCCATCACGAGGCAGGGAAAATCCCTGACCCCGCCGGGAATCGAACCCGGGAACCCGGGCGTGGGAAGCGAGAACGCTACCGCACGACCACGAGATGCGGGCGGTAGATTCTGGGTTTCCAGAAATGACATGTTAGACGAGCAAAAAACATGTTCTAAAATTATACAACAGATCGATGTCAGGAATATAGGCCTATAGTTTTGCGCATTTGCCCGACGACCCTTCTTGAAAACTGGGACTTCTCCAATCATTTGGAACCTTCAGTTCCTCTAGAGACTTGCGGTACACGGCTGTTGGAAGGGGGGCAAGTTGTTTCGCGTACTCTGTGTAGAATCGAATTGGTATCCCGTCAGGTCCAGTGGACTTTCCTCTGTTGAGTGATTTCAGTTGCTTTTCTATTCCTTGGACACTTATTTCGATGTCAGCCATTTTTTCGTTCGTGCGAGGATTTAGAGAGGGAGCTGCAGTACGGTCTTCCTCTGTGAAACAGCTTTGGAAAAAGGTGTTTAGTATTTCAGCTTTACTCGTTTCATCCTCTGTTTCAGTGCCATCATCATCCCAGAGTGTCTGGATATACTGTTTCAAAAATGGTTCAAATGGCTCTGAGCACTATGGAACTTAACATCTGAGATCATCAGTCCCATAAAACTTAGAACTACTTAAACCTAACTAACCTAAGGACAACACACAGATCCATGCCCGAGGCAGGATTCGAACCTGCCGCCGTAGCGGTCACGCGGTTCCAGAATGACGCGCCTAGAACCGCTTGGCCACACCGGCCGGCTGTGCTGTTTCGATCCACTTACTGACTTAACGTAAGACCAGAACTTCCTAGGAATTTCTGTCAAGTCAGTACTCAGAATTTTACTTTCGATTTCACTGAACGCTTCACGCATAGCTCTCCTTACGCTAACTTCGACATCGTTTAGCTTCTGTTTGTCATGAGAGGTTTTGGCTGCGTTTAAACTTGCAGTGAAGCTCTCTTTGCTTTCGCAGTAGTTTCCTAAATTTGTTGTTGAACCACGGTGGGTTTTTCCCGTCCCTCACAGTTTTACTCGTCACGTTCCTGTCTAAAACGCATTTTACGATTGCCTTGAACTTTTTCCATAAACACTCAACATTGTCAGTGTCGGAACAGAAATTTTCGTTTTGATCTGTTAGGTAGTCTGAAATCTGCCTCCTATTACTCTTGCTAAACAGATAAACCTTCCTCCCTTTTTTTATATTTCTATTTACTTCCATATTCAGGGATTCTGCAACGGCCTTATGATCACTGTTCCCTGTTCTGCGCTTACAGAGTCGAAAAGTTCGGGTCTGTTTGTTATCAGTAGGTCCAAGATGTTATCTACACGAGTTGGTTCTCTGTTTAATTGCTCGAGGTAATTTTCGGATAGTGCACTTAGTATAATGTCAGCCGATGCTCTGTCCCTACCACCCGTCCTAAACGTCTGAGTGTCCCAGTCTATATATGGTAAATTGAAATCTCCATCTAAGACTATACCATGCTGAGGAAATTTACGTGAAATGTATTCCAGATTTTCTCTCAGTTGTTCTGCCACTAATGCTTCTGAGTCGAGAGGTCGGTAAAAGGAGCCAATTATTAACCTAGCTCGGTTGTTGAGTATAACCCCCACCCATAATAATTCACAGGAACTATCCATTTCTATTTCACTAGAGGATAAATTACTACTAACAGCGATAAACACGCCACCACCGGTTGCATCCAATCTATCCTCTCTAAACACCGTCTGTGCCTTTGTAAAAATTTCGGCAGAATTTGTCTGGACATCATTTCCTGGTGCCTTTGTCGCACTTCAACGCAGTATCGGCCTTGTTACTATTGATTTGCCATTGCTAGTGTCAGAAGGTGGCCGGATGACCTTTCTGTCGTCACAAAGGAATGGCGCGAATATTTATTTATATTTGTAGGCCATTTAAAGAACCTACACAACAGTGTCTTAGCTTGGAGCTAAACAGTGACAAACCACATATTTGACATTACATTATTTTTGGTAGACATGCCAAGACAGTCAATCAAAACTTCCAATACAGCCTCGTGAACAAATTTACATTTTGTGGCATGTCATTATCTTTCCCCAAGCATTTCATATTATAATTTAATTTTTTAAATGTATACTTCTAAAATGCAAAATTTGGGTCTGAAAAAACACATCTGTTTGCTGTTGCACATCTTTGTTAGAAACATAAGTTTTGTTTATTTGTCCTTTTTCAGTTCTCTAAATAAAATATTATATCTCTCATTTCTCCTTTTCCATTTTTTTTCTGTATGATGTGTGCTGCTTGTGGGACATGTAAAAAAAAGTTACATTTCGGAAGGGGTAACACAGGAAAAAATTGGATTGTTTTTCCTTTTTAGAAATCAGTTAAATAAAATAATACAGGTATACTATTTTCTTTCCTACAAGTTTTACCTAATATTGAACCTCAGTTTACGACGAATGTTCAATGCACGTTCCACAGTTTTAGAATAATTTATATGTACACCGCGATCATTTAAACTAGTTTCAGAATTTTGAAATTATTGTGCAACACATTACATTTCATTTCATTACTATGAATATAATTAGGATACTGTAATAAGCACTGACCAGAATCCATGATATTATGTATCAGACAAGTATACAAAGTTTTAACACGATACCTACATCCACATCTACATCTACATGACTACTCTGCAATTCACATTTAAGTGCTTGGTAGAGGGTTCATAGAACCACAATCATACTATCTCTCTACCATTCCACTCCCGAACAGCGCGCGGGAAAAACGAACACCTAAACCTTTCTGTTCAAGCTCTGATTTCTCTTATATTATTTTGATGATCATTCCTGCCTATGTAGGTTGGGCTCAACAAAATATTTTCGCATTCGCAAGAGAAAGTTGGTGACTGAAATTTCCTAAATAGATCTCGCCACGACGAAAAACGTCTTTGCTTTAATGACTTTCATGCAACTCGCGTATCATACCTGCCACACTCTCTCCCGTATTACGTGATAATACAAAACGAGCTGCCCTTTTTTGCACCCTTTCGATGTCCTCCGTCAATCCCACCTGGTAAGGATCCCACACCGCGCAGCAATATTCTAACAGAGGACGAACGAGTGTAGTGTAAGCTGTGTCTTTAGTGGACTTGGTGCATCTTCTAAGTGTCCTGCCAATGAAACGCAACCTTTGGCTCGCCTTCCCCACAATATTATCTATGTGGTCTTTCCAACTGAAGTTGTTCGTAATTTTAACACCCAGGTACTTAGTTGAATTGACAGCCTTGAGAATTGTACTATTTATCGAGTAATCGAATGCCAACGGATTAGTTTTGAAACTCGTGTGGATCACCTCACACTTTTCGTTATTTAGCGTCAACTGCCACCTGCTACACCATACAGCAATCTTTTCTAAATCGCTTTGCAACTGATACTGGTCTTCGGATGACCTTACTAGGCGGTAAATTACAGCATCATCTGCGAACAACCTAAGAGAACTGCTCAGATTGTCACCCAGGTCATTTATAAAGATCAGGAACAGCAGAGGTCCCAGGACGCTTCCCTTGGGGACACCTGATATCACTTCAGTTTTATTCGATGATTTGCCGTCTATTACTACGAACTGCGACGACCTTCCTGACAGGAAATCACGAATCCAGTCTCACAACTGAGACGATACGCCATAGGCCCGCAGCTTGATTAGAAGTCGCTTGTGAGGAACGGTGTCAAAAGCTTTCCGGAACTCCAGAAATACGGAATCAACCTGAGATCCCCTGCCGATAGCGGCCATTACTTCGTGCGAATAAAGAGCTAACTGCGTTGCACAAGAACGATGTTTTCTGAAACCATGCTGATTACGTATCAAAAGTTCGTTCCCTTCGAGGTGATTCATAATGTTTGAATACAGTATATGCTCCAAAACCCTACTGCAAACCGACGTCAATGATATAGGTCTGTAGTTCGATGGGTTACTCCTACTACCCTTCTCAAACACTGGTGCGACCTGCGCAATTTTCCAATGTGTAGGTACAGATCTATCGGTGAGCGAGCGGTTGTATATGATTGCTAAGTAGGGAGCTATTGTATCAGCGTAATCTGAAAGGAAGGTAGTCGGTATACAATCTGGACCTGAAGACTTGCCCGTATCAAGCGATTTGAGTTGCTTCGCAACCCCTAAGGTATCTACTTCTAAGGAACTCATGCTAGCAGCTGCTCATGTTTCAAGTCCTGGAATATTCCATTCGTCTTCCCTGGTCAAGGAATTTCGGAAAACTGCGTTCAATAACTCCGCTTTAGCTGCACAGTCGTCGGTAACAGTACGCGGCGAAGGTATTGAGTGCGTCTTGCCGCTTGTGTACTTTACATACGACCAGAATTTCTTCGTATTTTCTACCAAATTTCGAGACAATGTTTCGTTGTGGAATGTATTAAAGGCATCTCGCATTAAAGTCCGTGCCAAGTTTCGCGCGTCTGTAAATTTTAGCCAATGTTCTGGATTTCCCGTTCTACTGAACTTCGCATGCTTTTTCCGTTGCCTCATACATAAGTGCCACGACCTGCATGATCTGACATCGACTGACCGCAATTGTTTGTCGTCGCATGAAAGTATGCATATTTGAGTGTTGTAGCATGATTAGAAATTGCGTTAATGATGTTATCTGGTGTGTGTATTCAGTAGACTTCAAACGGATATGCTTTTGTGAATGTCTTTTATTTTTGGGGTTAGGTCCAGGAAGTCGATCGTTTTATTGTTTTCTGGCCCCCACGCTGGGGGATGCAGTTCATTTAATGTTTTCTGTATCTGTTGAACATCTGTATCATAACTCTCTATTAGCAGCAGCATGTCATCTACCAGATGGTTATAATTTAAGTTTCCCTATTTAACACATTATCAGACGGAAACTAACAACTGTACAAGGATGAAACTTGGTAGCATTTATCTCAAGAACATGAGGAAAAGAAATAATGTATAACCAATTCAACCGAAACATTCTTAATGTGCTGCTACGGTACATCATAGCATTACGTACCGGTACCTTACTGCTATGAAACGGGCTCAATATGACGCCCATCAGTGCCCAAAAGAATCTGAAAGCGCAGGATTGCATTCTGCATAGAAGAACAAAGCATGTCCGTAGGCTGATAATTCGATCGTTTCCAGATGTGTTTCGGAGAAGCAGGTGAACTTCACAAGCGATTTGCGGTGGGGCCTCATCTTGCATGAAAAGCGGTTAACGCGTTCCTCTCCTGTAGGGCGGGTATGATATGCTGGTCGCGGTAACGCCGGCCAGTCACACTGCACGTTTTGTTTGGTTCTTGAGCGCGAACTTGTTCAAACAAGAGTGGACCAATGATGAACGTAGCCGTGAAGCTGCACCATACCGTTACACCTTCACCATACAGAGGAACTTCATGCACAGTGACTGGAGGTGAAGATCCCCACAGTTGGCAATCCTGTTTGTTCACCTCGCCCGTCAGAAAAAAATGAGATTCTTCTGTCCAAAGATAGTCCAAGGCCAGCTCTCGTCAGCTTCAGTCCTTGCGAGAAAGTGGAGAGCGAAGTCAACACAACGTTGTGCATCTTGTGATGCAAGCTGTTGTGTGATATGGATCTTATACGGATACCATTTGAGAATGATTCGAAGAAACTTCTGTGCAGTTGACAACGGGATGTTCAACTGTCGTGACACACCACGCGCACTGCCTGATGATCGGGAATTGCGCGCAGCGTTGTATGCCATAGCAACCAACCTGTGGTGCAACCGGTCGCCGTCTCTTCCCGGAGCGACACCAAATGCTCCAGTTGCTCAGAACTTCATCATGCTCCGCACAGCAGGTGGAGAAAGAGGACCCTTCCGTAATCGGTTCAGCCGGCGATATTCTCGACGTACAACTGCAGCATTACTGTTGCTTTGATAACAGAGCTTCACCAATAATGCCCTGCTCCTTTTGTTGTGTTGGCAGAAGAGCCAACACCGTGTTACTAGTGGGGGCCAAAATGCACGCGCTTTAGCTCACGCAGGCTGGCGTGGGGAGGGAAGGACTATACTGACGTGAGGTCTGGAACATGACAAGGAATTAGAATTCAGAAAGCGGACGTAATTAGTTTCATACTTAACTTTAATCCATTAATGATGAACGTCGCTCTTGACGGTACACGAGGCGGTGACACCACACCTTTAATCCAAGCTCATGTTGACGCGTCATTGAGTGCACTGCGACTTGTCACGTATGTGAGATATGAATCGCGATTAATGATCACGTCATTTGGTGGCCATAGTTGGAACTGGACGGTGGCGCTGTGACGCATGGAAATCATACCCCATATTCTGGACATTAATGGTACCACGTTTGGTACTAGTACGGTAATTAGTTTCCGTATTATAACATGTTAAATAGTTAAAGTTTACTCATAACCACCCGGGACATAACTTTAATAATATACAATTTTCGTTGTAAAATTGTTTGTGGAGCTAAAAAGTTTTTGTTCTAATGTTAAAAATATATCAGGTACAGTGCCAGCTATGCTACACCCCACGGTTACTCCATCCTATTGTGTGTAATGCCTTATTGAATTCAATGTAATTCTGGTTTACTGCTAGTTTTAGGATGTCAATGATCTCCCATATTTCTCTGATGGGTAATTATCTATACTGTGGAAAGTTGTTTTCCATAGTATTAATCTTTTTTTGTATTGGAATACTGATGCCGAGATTGGTGATGTCAAAGAACACGAATTTTTCGTTCTTTGATTAGGTCTTTTATTCCACCAACTGCGACATAGTCGCGTATTCAAACAGTGATCCAATACTGTCAAATGTTTTTTCTTATTCCATTCTTTGATCACACTGTCAATTCTTTAGACGATGGCCGGTTTCAATCCGTAATGACCATCCTTAGATCTTTTTTATATCATGTTAAAGTGATAAGGTCATAATGGCATCGTCAAAATATGTAATCAGCATAGCATCGTCACATAGATCTAAAATAAGGTGTAGAATAGGCCACATCGTCCACACAGTCATTATTGCAAGTGGCGACTCAAGTATGACTGTGTGGACGATGTGGCCTATTCTACACATTATTTTAGATGTATGTGAAGATGCTGTGCTGATTATATTTATATGTTTTGACTATGCCATTGTGGCCTCATCACTTTAGGGCATAGTGTAAAAAAGACCTGAGGATGGTCATTACTGACTGAAACCGCTCATTGTCCAAAGAACTGATAGTGTGATCAAAGACAGGAATTAAAAAAAAATTAGGTCTTTTAGGTTGTTTACTAACGTTCTCGGGTTTTTTATTGTGAATCATTTTTGATATGTATAATATTATGTGAGAAGGGTGTTCAGCTTTTGACTAATAAGGTACACTGGGTTCTATATATAATTAACCACACACTATGTTGTCATATGTGTTTTGTGGAGCTTTGTTTTTCCATACAGTTTAGGTGTCTTTGGTTTCATTACTATGAATATTCATTTTTCAAAATCAGTGAAAATCTTACATCAGCTTTTCACCAGTTTTTCGATCTGTAAGGCATATTATTTGGCAGGAGTTCTATTAATTTTAGTGATCTAGTACGAGGGCTGTCCAGAAAGTAAGTTACGACTGATCGCGAAATTAAAATCGCAGTGAAAATCAGAAATGTTTCATTTGTAACAGTTAGCTACACCTTTCAGCTACTTCTCTACGTAGTCGCCGTTCTGACTCAGACAATCGTCGTAGTTTTGTACCAACTTTCCAATACCCTCATCATAGAAGGCAGCCGCCAGTGCTTTCCGCCAATTCTCTACGCTGGCCTAAAGCTCGTTGTCTGTGGCAAAATGTTGTCTTCATAGCCAGCGGTTCGTTTGAGCAGAGATGAAACTCAGTGGGAGACAATTACGGGCTGTATTGTGGGTAACCAAACATTTCCAATTGAAACGATGCAGGAACATCTTCATTGCCCCTGCAGAATGAGGCTGAGAATTGTCTTGAAGAAGAAACCGCACGACAGTTATGTAATGTTGGTTGCATAGCTTCAGGGAAAATTCTCACCAGGCGCCCGTACTTGGCGGGAGACACTATTTTCTATAACATCTTTACGCGCTCACTAAGAGCTCAGGAATGAAAAGAGCGACATAATTCTACCTAGAGTCATACTAGGACACTGCCCAACACATCTTTGCAAAGCTTTATCGGATTTTCATAGTCGTTTCCATTTCTCGACCGATCGTAACTTACATTCTGGACAGCCCTCGTATGTTGATGCAACCTCTCACATGGCAAAAAGTGATCTCGAAGAACCTCACAGGTATCTCCTGTCGCAGTTCGTTGTGATGAACCATCAATGCCCAGTCATACTCCACCTTATTTGCCTATGGAGTCTTTGTGATACATTCCGATTCCTCTGGGCATCTGTCACGCTCTTAGTGGGTTGTTTGAAATGTTTTCAAACTGTTGCAGTTACGCATTAGGTGGATTATAGATTTTTCCACTGCTGAATGAATAGGATAAAAGATTGGTAGCATACATTCTTCTAAAACGTGAGTGTATTCCTGGGAATCTGTCCTGAGTAAATCTTTGACTATTTTTCCTACTGCAGCTACAGTCAGCCAACCAAAGACAGTACAAGTCCTCGTTCAACATCGTCTGTGGCATCAATATGGTTTCGCAGACCAGGTGTGCCCATTTTTCCACCATCAGTATTTTGCCGGTAATGGAAGGAGAGACCATGTGCCCGTGTCCCACGCTGAAACCCAAGCATTTCCGGAGTGTCTCGTGGAGTGACAACGTGTGACATTGCTCTTAGTGATCCATCTCTGTCGATGACGTTAAGATCAACCCCCTCCTTGCTGCTCTTCGAGAGCGTTGAGCTTTGAGCTGACACCATGTTTCATTCTAACTCTTTTCGTTAACCATAATCGCACCAGGATGTAGTAAATACGTTACAGTGTGTACCACACCTGCAGTTGAATGGGTTTATGGAATAAGGATACGTAAAGCCGGTATGGCGAATTGAGATACTTGGAGTCAAAGATGTTTAGAATTGCATGTAAATAAAAACTATGTGTAATATTTATACAAGTCACTGACATATTTGGGTTTTTTAACAAGAAATAGTTTATTTTAAAAATTTAAAGTGCTAAAATCTTGAAAATATAAGAATAAAAGTAAACTTTCATAATGGTACTTTTTCGTAAATCAGCAGTAAAAGAGTAAATAATGTGGTAATATGTTTAATTTTACGTGTAGCAGTAACAGTGCTAGACTCTATTTATATAGTACTAATGTAATAAGATATAGTATAATAGTTATTTATTTATTGCAGTCTCTTACGTTTCATACCTTGCTTTCATCAAACATCCTATTCAACCAAACACAATTCTCTTCATCCATTTATTAAACAAGCCATGAGCATCATCTTCTTTCACAGATGTTATTGCTTCATGATTCACAGTTTCAAGTTCATTATCCTGTTGAGTAGTACGTTTCTGTTTCCACAGAAGAATCAGCGTAAATGTACCGATGTAAGTTAATCAGCACAGTATAGTACCACTAACTGTATATTTCAGTTATGGGTATGACTGTATCTCGAATCTACTTCATTTTGCCATGGGTTTTGAGAGGCAGGGTTAGTTTGGATCACCTCTTCATTCCTTTATTAATATCCTGCCCAAGCAAACTTAAAATGGATAAGGATTGGTCTGCACTCTACTGTAACTGAAAGATACGATAAAACAGTTAATTGTCTCCACTTTCTTAATTTTTGTTTTATTAATCCTATTTTCCTGTTGCACTGCCGGAAAGGATGTTCCCAGACAAGATGTATCTTTGTGTAACCTCCACTCGACAGACTCTGGTTAACCATGAAGCAAATGAAGTGATAATTACAGTCTCTGTCCTCTGCAGCCAGTAAGCAAAACCATTTTTCCAGCAATGTTTTTTTTTTTTTAAGCATGTGTAGAAATGGGGGAACTGAATTTGAATCTTTTTTCGCCTCCATTTCCATAAAACACTACGTAAACGACGAACTGTCATTGTGGTTGTGAACGTTAAACACATACAACCATAGAGCCTCTTATAAAATTTACTGGTCACATTCAACTTTGGATCTGGTAAATTCTGAGAATAATCAAACTTAGCAGCAAGAAAAGAAGATTCTGTTTAGCTCATACGGATGAGATCTTTTTTCTGTCTGCCTTCTTTGGAGCAGTGCACTCTCTACTTTTCAAACATCTGTTGGATCACTTCTCAGCATGTTGTGACATCATGGACACCACAAATATCTGTCTCGGCCTGTTTAAATCACAGTTACAGTGTTCTTTGAAAAACTTGAAATAAGTTTATAATTCACAGTAAGCTTTTTACCAGTATGTTCAAAAAAGTATATGGAGAACGCTTCATATAATATCTTGATATTCAAGTTTGGATTCTGGAAGCAATTTGAATTTGATTTAGTGCCAGAATAATGACTGTTTCACTGAGAATCACGCTTAAATGTTTATTTAATTTAATCCAGACAATTGTTTCCATTTCATATAGCGGGCTGTAGTGACTGCCCTTCTTTCTTCAAATGTTTGTACGCTTAGTGGTCAGCGAGACGGATTGCCGTCCTACGGGCCCGGGTTCCATTCCCGGATGGGTCGGGGATTTTCTCCGCTCAGGGGTTGGGTGTTGTGTTGTCTTCATCATCATTTCATCCCCATCCGGAGAGCAGGTCGCCCAATGTGGCGTCGAATGTAATAAGACCTGCACCAAGGCTGCCGGACCTGCCCCGCGAGGGGCCTCCCGGCCAACGACGCCAAACGCTCATTTCCATTTTTCAAATGTTTCATTAATTAACATCTTTTACTATATGACCCTGAGTCTCCTTACTTAAAAGTCTACAGAAAGCCACACGGCAAATTATAAGCTTAGATCCTCTGACAACTAACAAATACTCTCAGATGGTGCGTCGAAAAGTCTTTGTGTTTTCGGTTTTCTTTCTATTCAGTTTCTTACCTTTAATTTCCATGGCCTGTGCTAGATGAGAATCGTGCATGTCCTTGCCCTGTCCATTATGAAACATTTCATGTAATTCCTTTTGCTGGTTTTGTTACACTTTTAGGTGACATTTTTTTCTTGGAAAATTCGTTCTTTAGCAAAAATTTCGTTTCGCTAACCTCAGCTCCAGTATTGCTCATTTATGCATCAGCAGTTGACTTCTTCCTTTTAGTTTCTGTCTTGTGCAAACTACTACAGCAGTAAATCTTTTTTATTTTCATTCGTTCCCACGTCACTTCGTCTGATGTAAAAACAAACATATAAACTTACGAGCAGCTAACTACACATCAGACAGACACAGTGTTGCCATTCACTGAAATAACGGGATTCTGAAACCAAGCTTGGAGGGAATATTCTGTACAATGGGGCGGGTCATTGAAAATGTTCTCCCGAAAAATAAGCCATAGATCTACAGGTTGTATTCCACAAAGCTCCTCAATGTTCTTATATGACTTCCACGTTGACAATGAATCGCGACAGAGAATTTTGGCTTCACGTACTGACATCAAACCAATGTTTCAGACTGTGGAACATGTACTCGCGTATTCATGGGGCCTCACAGGCTCTGGAACCATTCACAACTAGAGAGTGGACGTTCAAAGATGACAACTTTGCGTCCCTCCTGGGCCGTATGGGTGCAGTCGACCGCAAGCTCTTTCCCTGTGACATCGTAGACGTCGACTGGGAATGGTTCATCAGCAATACCATGCGTGGGTTGCGTCTTTACCTTCTGAACGAGAGCTTTGACACCTTGGAGGCAGCAAGGAAAAGATACCGTCGGTAAGTGCATTATCTTTTGCATGGTAGTTCTTGGAACTACAGTGCTGTGCCAGTAAGAAGACGGCTGCGTGACGCATTCTGCGCAGAGAGGAGTGGAGAAATCATTTTTATGTATACTGGCACCTTGCTTAATATTTTACAATCAAATGGGTTTCAATACGGCTGCAACTTGAAATGAAATGTGGTTAGAAGCAGAGTAATTAGTAAGTGGAATTTTTTTGCATGCTGTCAGGCATCTTCAATCGTTCATAAAGAAAAGGACTGAAACTTCCAGAATTTGTAACAGTGGCAAAATGCTTTTTTAGTGAAATATACATCAAGTAATGTATTAGAGTTGTTTGGCTAAATGTGTGTTCGTGGCAGGGTTATTTGTTGTTAAGTAGATCCCTTGACTGTGTGTGAAACAATTTTGCAAGCATCAGTGGCCAATATTTCTGTGGTTTCGCTAGCTAACATCAGTATATATTAGGCACTTTAACTATTGAAAGGCAAATACAAGATGTAAACAAATCGTACAAATCTTGAAGGGAAAGCTTCGAGGGAGATATGACTCATGCACAAAAATTTGCACTGCACTAAACTCAATTTTAAACAAACCAGTTTTCACGAGATGTGATGGCAGCCTGTAACTTTCTGTTCCTTTTAACAAGTCTGTGTGCAGTTTGACGTAACAAATGAAAAACTGGTGCTTCGACTTCCTAAAATACTTATAAAATGCAGATTCCTCTTCCTCAAGCTCCTTTTATAGTGTGTGAAATTCTCTTTTTGTACCGCGCAATGATATTTATCGGGCCCACACACCTTTTTGCGTTGTTTTGTACTTGTGCCTTCCTTGTCTAAATGCAAGCTATCCCTGCAAGCTGTAAATCATTTGAGTCCAATAAATGTCATTTTTGTACAAATGTGGATCTAGTAGTGCGCGCGTAGAAAGAGGTGAAAATCATTTTGCGAAGGTCGCAATTCTTGCGAGAAAACCGCTGAGGAAAGCCGTACGAGTTGAGATCACTTGATCTGAATTGACTTGACGCGCCATGACGTAGACGGACAGTGTGAATACACCTTGACGCGACAATGCCGTGACAGCGCGGTAACGGTCAGTGTGATCTTGCTTTAAAGCCGGGGTTTTGACAGCAGCAAAAGAGACTCAACTTTACCGGCACTAGAGTGACGTCACCGCAGGTGCTTGTAGAAACGTTCACGTTTCTATGGCATCACTCGAGCATCGCCACTTTTAGGCTGGCACAAAATTTAACATCGCTTTAGCTTTGTGACGGTACATTCCTTCCCCCCCCATCAATTGGCGTCAAAAGCAAATCTAGCAGCTGCCATCTTGTTTTCAGTGCTTTCAAAGCTAACGTGTGTATTGACGGTTTTCGCACTAATACGAGTGTTGGAACTTTAATAGTAGCAACTATTTATTTACAGCTCGTACAAAATAGATACGTGTTTCAAAGTTTTACTGATCTTCGAAGTAGTCACCAGCATTGTGTATAACCCGTTGCCAGCGATGTGTAAGTCGCAGGACACTCTTAGCAGTGTCAGCTGTGTTGACAGATCGAGCAGCGCGGTCTATTGCTCGACGAATTTGTAGCAATTCTGAAGCGAATGCCGTGACGTGTTTCTTTCAGGTTAGAAATCGAGTTGAACTTACGAGGGCATAAGTGAGGGGAGTGCAGTAGATGGTATAGCACTTAGCAGCCCCATCAGTCAAACAAATCAGTAACAGCTTGCACTGTACGTGTTTGAGCATTGTCCTGCGAGATGATGGTCAGGTCCTGCAGAAAGTGTCATCTCTTCTGTCTCTATGCTGTTCGTTTTTGGGACACAACCTACGACTAGCTTGGAGATGATTTGTGTGAGATTAAGCGAGTATTACTGGGCAATTAGTGTAAAATGATTTGTAGGTTCGAATTGGCTTCCTTAAATATGCAAATGATGAAATTTAATGCAATACTGGCAGTATATCAGGTTCTAGTACTAGGATCTTCAGTACTCTTAAACACTTGTCCAGCGGAATTGAGAAATGAAGTAGCGAGGTCTCTGGTGGCGCACCTGCAAGAACCGTAACTCCAGAATTCAGCGTAGGATAACTTTAGTATTTCGTCGTTTTTTCAACACACCAGAACATTGATATAGTAGTTTTGAAGACGTGGTGTAAATATTGGAGGATGTCACGTAATCGCTAGATGTCAAATAACGAAGTATCAGTTTTAGTTTCACTTGAGCAAGACTTGCATATCCAACGTGAGGATCGAATCTTTTAATAGAGCTCAACAAATACTTGAAACTTATTTTTACTATCCGAAAGTTGGTTGTTTGGTTGATTTGAGTGTGGGTTCCTCCGGATTAGAGAAGGATGGGGAAGGAAGTCATTCGTGCCCTTTCAAAGGAACCATCCCGGCGTTTGCCCGAAGCCACATAGGAAAATCACGGAAAACCTAAATCAGGCTGGGCGGACGCGGGTTTGAACCGTCATCCTGCCGAATGCGAGTTCAGTGTGCTAACCTCTGCGTCACCTCGCACTTTATCCAAAAGTTGTTCAGGCATCGATGTTCACTGAGGGGTGCTACTGCATCTAAGTGTTTTTACTGCCCCTGAGTTATTTCTGCGTAAACCCCACTTGCAAACCAAAATCTTTATGCTTAGTCTTGTTCGTATCGGATTCTTGGTGTAATTCTAATGCCATAACCTGACTTACAAAGCAAACATTTGTCCAAAGAACCTCAGTTGGCGCCATGTTAAAAACCATGCTATAAGAATTTTGACAGCAGCAAACGGCGCCACTGCCGTATCAGTTGTCACGCCACTTGCTGTTCCATCACTTTAGCTGCATATGGAAACCTGGCTTGAAGCTACTGGTTGCAGTGCCACGCTGTACGCTGTTCCTTTCCACTGTAAATCGCCAACATGGAGTTGAATCAATGGGCAGACCAGGGATTCACAACTCACTGATATAAGCGAGAGCACTAGCACCTGATCACGATGTTGCACTGAGCACATCAGTCGAGTGATTGGCACACTGGACTCACATTCGGAGGACGATGATTGAAATCCGCATCCAGCCATCCAAATTCAGGGTTATCGTGATTTCTGTAACGCATTCTAGACAAATGCCAGGATGGTTCCTTCGAAAAGGACGTTGTCGATTTCCTTCTCCATACTTCCGTAATGCGTGCTTGTGCCCCGTCTCTAATGAGCTCACCGTCAGTGGAACATTAAACTATAATCTCCTTCCTTCTTTGTACGTTCACATTCTTGCTTATGAGCAAAGTTGTGGCACAGTGGGAATGAAGGAAAGGTATTCAAATAATGTGGTCACGACAACGCGAGACAAGTGCCAACTGTGGAATAGGGGAAGGTCAGTTTTGACGGTGGTATTGTAAGATGGCAGCTTGAATGAATATGAAATTAGCACCTTACATGAGATTTTATATGCGGTAACAAGTAGATGAACATGTCACCTGACATACTTTGGCAATAATAAGCAGGTTTGCCTAACAAAATGTGTAGTAGGTAATGCAAAGGGATGACACTCGATTCGACAGTATTAACACACAGAATCCAAATCCTGTGTGTCAATGAGCAAAAGGTGAAAAAAGCTGCTGGAAGAAACGTTTCAGTTTGGGGCAGACGCGAGTTGCATCGTCACGGCCCAAGTACAACAGAACGCTTCTAAAAGGGGTCGGTGACCTGCGGCGAGAGGGACAACGAACGCGCTAGGCGGTATATCGAAGTGAGCAGGTAGCGGCATAGTGCTGCCTGCTACAGAGAAATTCCTTAGAAAAATGCGTTGGGGAATTTCCAGATGGATACAAACAGACCAGCGACGCAATTGATCATCTGACACATCAGTGGTACGCTCGTGATGTCTGCGTGTAACTTTTAGGCGTCAGGAGTGGGCACAAAATGTCCAATTGGCTGAAATAGACTCGGAAGGAGTAGAAAGGGGCGATCTCTCGACTCAGTATAAAGGTAGGCCCTTTTCGATTGGCGTAGGTAGTTTCCACAAGATGAAAGGAACACTCCCATTGGTCTGAAAAATCCGTGACGTGACGCTCGAAAGACACAAGACCGAAAACTTCGGGGACTCCCCTGTGAACCAGCATCGTGTGTAGAACAGGGCGCATCACGCTCTGTGCGACGCCAAAAGAGGAATTTTGTGGTGAACACTGCGCTCACTTTGGCTGACATTCAGCTAGAAATTAGCTGAAGAGTCGTTGAGCCCCGATAACAGAGAAACGAAACAGCCGCATAGTTAATTATTCTTGTGAGAACTGAGAGGGCATTGAAGTATACACGCTGCACCATCTATGCACGTGTATATTGCCATATTTTCCAGACAAGGAATGAGTGCATGTTTTCTCGCCTAACGAGAAACATAGGACAGTTTCAGCTGATAAAATCTGTAAAGATCTGGTTAGCTTTTAATAGGATTGTCAGAGGGTGAGAGCAGCCATGCAGCCGACAGGACATCCACGCAAAAGGTAAATGCTGCTAGCAGAGGCGTAAACTTGTTGGTTCACCAGCTTGCGTCCACTGTGAACTCAAGCATCCTTGAGTAATCTTTTGCTCTTCTTGTCTCAAAAACCAACCATCCTCCGTAGACCTGATTTTCATCCTAAATATTACCGAACTTAGAACCGGAATCCGATGATTTGTCATACTATTGGCCAACTTCATGTTGTATAAGTAAGAAAAATCTTGTAGAGAAACTTCTATTTAAATTTGATATTGTTTTGTTCAGTGTTATTTCTGCTAACAGGACGTAATGCGTTATATTGTCAACTGTCCTGAAATTTTCATGTCAAAATCTATGTAAACTCGTGTGCTTCTTTGACAACCATACAGAAATTAAATAAATTGTGCTCAGTTAAATCATTGATTCTAGTGACGCTAACGCACTCACAAGGAGTTTTTGCTGATGCCTGACGAACGTGGGAAGGAGTGGAGTGTCAGAGTATGATCTGAAAACGGCAGTGGCGAGTCAGTATTGTGTAATACCGTAAATATCTTAGCACTTCTATCCACATTGAAAAGGATCTCATCATTATACGCGAGAAGGCGAGTTCGCAAAATGTTCAGTATCTCATAAATCGCTGGATACCTACAGGACGTTCAGTTTACTTGTGTTACAGCGTCAAACAGTGAAGAAACGGAAAATGTGTAGTACCTGAGCAGGTATAAGGGGTTTCTAGGCTTAAAGGGAATCTCTCTGAAGAGTAAGTAGAGGAGAAAGAAAAATCAAAGTGAATGTGACATTCGGATGAGCTACAAAACTGCATTTCTTTTAGCGAAGTCCTTGCGCCCTTTCATGGGGGGTAACTTCATGAAGGAATACTTGCCAGCTGTAGCTGAACATCCATATCTGCTTCAGATAGACCAATTTCGCGTAGTATCGTTTTTAAATTTGACAACCATGCGATCCATACAGGTTATGACGTTTAGAACCAGCTTGCATTTACTTTGTAAGGAGTTTATAGCACATGCCTTAGAGCTCTATGGAAGTGTAGATATCGTAGGCACGTAGCTCCATGTGATATTCTTAGCAGCGATGAATAAGGTGTAGAAAATGTAGGTTTGCCATGGAATTTATTGCTTTAGGTGTCGACACACGGTGATCCAATCATGTTGCAGGGGAGGGGGATGGGGAGAGGGATCAGGATTCGTAGCGCAGCTGAATGGGAAAATGAGAGAACTTCCGGCATCCAATTTTGCGCTGATCTGCAGCTTGAAGTAACTAATCTATAACTCTTCAGTGAATATAAAGAAATTCTAGATTTCTCCAAGCATTTCCCTCAGGATCGATTTTCTCGTTTATACAAGTCTTCAAAAGGCTGCCCGACCTGTTCCCTGTGGCGATGGGGAGGGGGGAGGGGAGGGAGGGAGAGGGGGACAGACAGCGCGCGACACGAGTACCTGCGTTCACTGTCTGCTCGCTGGGCACGTTCACTGTGAAGCTCTGATCGAGGCAATGTGAACTGTGCGAGAGCTGTAAATAAACTGTGATTGTCCATGAACAAGCTGCTGAATGCGAATAAAAAACCAAACAACGGTGTACAATAGACATCAATTTATCCTGAATGATCAACTATGTACACCCTGATTTGAAATACAGAGACAAGATGTTTCCGTCAATAGTTAATAGAAGAGTACAGTGGTCGAAACACCACCTAAGTGAATAGATGCTGAACCAGACATCATCAGCTTCATAACGAGATCGATGAATACGGCACTGGCGCCTTACTTACTTTGCGTTTATCGAATCTTCTCGCCCAGCTCAAACTCCCAAGAGATTGGAAAAGAGCGCCGGTAACTGCTGTATATAAGAAAGGGTAAAAGAACTGATCCGCAAAGTTACAGACCAATATCCCCAACTTCACTTTGCTGGAGAATCTCAGCTACAACATACTACATTTTCTTGAGACAGAGAAGCATAGTTTTAGAAAATATCACTCCTGCGAAACTCAGCTTGCCGTTTTCTCACACGATATACCACAAACTATTGGTGAAGGGTAAAAGGCAGATTCCATATTTCTATATGTCCGGAAAGCATTTGACACACTGCCCCATTGTAGGCTGTTAACGAAGATATGAACATATGGAATAGGTTCACAGATACTTGAGTGGCTCGAAGACTATTTAATTTATAGAACCTAGTATGTTGTCCTCAACGGCGACTGTTTATCAGAGACAACTGTATCGTCAGGAGTGTGATAGGACCGCTGTTCCTCTCTGTATATACAAATGATTTGGCGAACAGGGTGGGCGGCAGTTTGCGGGCGTTAGTTGACCAGGAAGTGACAGTGAGAGGATACACGATGACTTAGACCAAATTTCTAGTTGGTGTGATGAATGGCAGCTAGCTGTAAACGTAGAAAAATGTAAGTTAATGCGGATGAGTATGAAAAATAAACTAGTAATGTTCGGATACAGAATTACTAGTGTCCTTCCTGATGTTATGTAAATATCTGGGCGTAACGATGCGAGGCGATACTAAATGGAACGATCATGCGAGGACTATCGTAGGGAAAGCAAATGGTCAAATTCGGTTTACTGGGAGAATTTTAGGAAAGTGTGGTTCATCTGTTAAGGAGACCTCGTATATGACACTGGTGAACCTACTCTTGAATACTTCTCGAGTGTTTGGGATCCGTACCAGGTCGGATTCAAGAGGACATCGAAACGATTCATAGACGGGCTGCTAGGTTTGTTACCGATAGGTTCGAACAGATGCTTTAATGCGAATCCTGGTGGGAAGACGACGTTCTAACTTTAGAGAACCGGCATTTGAAGCTGAATGCTAGACGATTATACATCCGCCAACAAACACTGCTCGTAAGGGCCACGAAAATAACACACGAGAAATTAGGTGTTACACGGAAACATATAGATAGTCGTTTTTCTCTCGCACTATTAGCGAGTGGAACAGGAAAAGAAATGGCTTTGAGTAGTACAAGGTACCCTCCCCCAAACGCTGTACGGTGGCTTGTGGACTATTTTCGTAGATGTAGATGTAGAACACCAGTTTCCGCCAGACATTTCTAACGCCAGAATCCGGAGACTTATGTGAAAAACCGATAGCCGGCCGAGGTGGCCGAGCGTTTCTAGGCGCTACAGTCTGGAACCGTGCTACCGCTACGGTCGCAGGTTCGAATCCTTCCTCGGGCATGGATGTGTGTGATGTCCTTAGGTTAGTTAGGTTTAAGTAGTTCTAAGTTCTAGGGGACTGATGATTCAGAAGTTAAGTCCCATGGCGCTCAGAGCCATTTGAACCATTTGAAAAACCGATATAAAAAGTAAGCTTTCAGAGGCACAAAAGTATGTACTGAACATTGTTTATTTAAATTCCAAGCGTAATACTATGTCTCTAACAACGATGTCGAGGTGTTATTGGAAAGCCGGCCGTGGTGACCGAGCGGTTCTAGGCGCTTCAGTCCGGAACCGCGCGACTGCTACGGTCGCAGGTTCGAAACCTGCCTCAGGCATGGATGTGTGTGAAGTCCTTAGGTTAGTTAGGTTTAAGTAGTTCTAAGTTCTAGGGAACTGATGACCTCAGATGTTAAGTCCCATAGTGTTCAGAGCCATTTAAACCATTTTTTTGATTGGAACGTTTTAAGAATGGATCCGCTACTGCTTATGGGTTTGGCAGGGAGGTACACAGAGTTGGGGAATGAGTCATTACCTTGTCCTTGAACGCCCTCTGACAGGAAACTGCGTTTTCTTTGTTCAGTTCGTTGTGACAGCTGGTTGGCTGCGGGTATGTTAGAGCTTGTTGCCGGATTCTGTCTGCGTGAAAATGTACGTAAAAACGGAACAACGAGTTAGTGTGAAATTTTGTTTTAAAACTCTGAAATCTGCTTCTGAGACTTACGAACTACTAAAAATAGCCTTTGGAGATAATTGTATGAGCCTGTCAAATGTTTTTTGTCTGGGGCAACAGATTTAATATGGCCACAAATCATTTCAAGATGAACTGCGGGTACGGCCATCCTTCCACCTCAAAAACGAATGAAAACGTTGCGAAAGTTCTCAACTTAGTGTGCTCCGATCATAGACTTACAATTAGGGACACGGCTGATGAACTTAAGTTTCTATGCAGTTCAGTCAATTTTAACTGAAGATCTGAACAGGTGCCGAGTGTCCACCAAATTCAAATCAAAATAGTTCAAATGGCTCTGAGCACTATGCGACTTAACTTCTGAGGTCATCAGTCCCCTAGAACCTAGAACTACTTAAACCTAACTAAGCTACGGACATCACACACATCCATGCCCGAGGCAGGAATCGAACCTGCGACCGTAGCGGTCCACGAAATTCATTCTAAAAGTGTTGTCAAGTGACCAGAGACAATACCGGCTTGAAGTGTGCCAAGAGCTGATTCATTGGACTAAAAATGACCCACATGTGTTAAATAGGGTAATCAAAGATGTCAAATTGTGGTTATATGGGTATGATCCTGAAACCAAAGTGCAGTCTTCGCAGAGGAAGACTTCAGGTTCACCATGACAGAAAAAAGCACGGCAAAGTCGGTCGAAGGTGAAGACAATGTTGGTAACTTTCTTTGAATCCACTGGTACTGTCGATCATGAATTTACACCTGGAGGACAGACAATTAACCAGGAAAACTGCAAATGTGTACTTGACCGTTTGCATGAAAAGGTGTGGACGAAAAGGCCTGCATTGTGGAAAGACAGGAGTTGGGTGCTACACCATAACGATGCTGCGGCTCATCGTGCCTCTTCCATCGTTGAATTTTTGACCAAATTCAAAATTCCTAAGCTTCCACAACCGCCATATTCCCCTGATTTTGATCCTGCGGACTTCTACCTGTTTCCTAAACTGAAATTTTCACTGAAAGGGAAGCGATTTGACTCGATTGAGGACATCCAGGCAAATACGGAGAGCGTCCTTAACATACCTAAGGAAAAATTTCCAGGAACGTTTAAAAAAGTGGAAACACTGTTGGAGTCGGTGTGTTCAGTAAGAAGGGGACTATTTTGAAGGAGATGCATCACAGTAGCATGTCAGTACCACCATTGTACAGTTACAAGCCCATTCTTAAGGGGACCACACCCTGACTATCAAACCCATGTTAATTTATGCAAGTATTTGACCTATCTGCCGGCCAAAGTGGCCGTGCGGTTAAAGGCGCTGCAGTCTGGAACCGCAAGACCGCTACGGTCGCAGGTTCGAATCCTGCCTCGGGCATGGATGTTTGTGATGTCCTTAGGTTAGTTAGGTTTAACTAGTTCTAAGTTCTAGGGGACTAATGACCTCAGCAGTTGAGTCCCATAGTGCTCAGAGCCATTTGAACCATTTGACCTATTTCTGAAAAAACTATTTAATGCAGGACCTTAATATTTTTACTGTATGTTACATGATTCTAATATAGTCAACTGTACTAAAATCTACTTTATCCATTTTATAGGTTTTAAGAAATACTTTTTTAAATTATTAACAAAAAATATTAACTTTTTTCTGCAGAAAATATTTTTTGTGAACTTCCTAATGGGGGAATATTAATTACTGTAGTACCACCGGTGAGTTTTTATGTTATGCACACTCTTTGAACATTTCATTCATTTATCTATGATAGTTTCTGATATAATGGAGCATATGTACTGAAAATTTTAGTTTGTGGGAAATTGACTTTAAAGGAAAAACCTTTGAAATTTGTTACTTACAGTTAATTAAAATTGTCTGCTGCATGTGACGGCCCCTTCTTTGGCCCCTAACAGTTCTTTCAGCTTTTTTTTCACCTTCTTGGATGTTTGTCTTGCTTTCTTGGCCATATTAGATGGAGACCTGTCTGCATCGGCTATTCTCATTTTATCGCAATGTTGCAGCTCAGTGATCATATTTTCACCAGAATTAATTCCCAGCTTTTACAATACCGAACACTTTCCAATATTACCACAACTGAATGTAATAACAGCATCATGAACTCCTAGTTTTATTGTATGCATGCCTACAAAAACAGTTTTAGGAAGGCGGTTCCAAATAATGCTGTTGAAACATTCATTTGGGTTCTGTGCCTGCCCATGCAAACATTTCCTTAGAAGGTTAGGATGAGCCAAGTCTCTGAAAATAGGTTTACTTGCTGTAATAACAGCAGCAGGAAGAGAATGCTGGAGAGAATAAGATTCTCCAGTTGCTTGAGTCCTATTGTATTTGCACCTCGAATTTTCTCCTAATGGACACAATCCATGACATGGCTTATCATCAGTAGAGGACTTATGGAAGAATATGGCCCAAACATCTCTCTTCATTGCCTCCTGATTTTCTTTATTTCTCCCAATTTCCTGCCCATACTATACCTGCAAGTTTTCTATTCCAGTTTTAGTTAACTGACCCTGTCCAGTCAACAGCTTTCCTCTGATATCAACAGTTATTTTTCTCAGCCTGTTCCCAAACATTTTTGAACATGGCCTGCACATTTTATTTTGCTAATAATGGCATCTCCATATGGCTCAGAATTGACAGTGGGTGACAGAAAAGTGGGTGTGCCACATAAATACACGTGGTAGGAAAATGCTCTTTAAATGCTCGAAAAAGATTTTTTCAGCAAAATCCTCTTCAGAGTACCTAAATAAAAACTTAATCTATCGAAATATGATGAAAATCGAAAATCGATTTTTTTTCGACCTGAACCACGGTGTAGTAAAACTTTTCAATCGCACCTCGTACATCGTTGATGGGAATTGTTAAATTAAAACTCCAACTGTTCCCTCAGTCTCTATTTTTCGTCATTATAATTAACTCCAAATATGAAGCTATGAAAGTTAATCTCAGGCATTAAACAGCGTGCGCACATTCCTACTACAATCTCTGCCACATTTGTGATTGGCCAAGGCCTGCTGGCGGAATAGTAAGCAAACTTGACAACTGATGAACGTGTGTGTTGTTACTGTGAGACTTGTTTCTATCTACACCATGAATGTGAGGTCAAATACTATTGAAGTTTTTAATGGCTGGTAATTTCTTCATCTCTCATTAGTCATTCTAACTGTCAATCAGTAACCAAATTTAGTGCCTCTGAAGTATAATTTTTTAAGTTTTTAGTTAGCTATTTTCGTAAGTAACCGAGTATTATGTCTTGCGGATGTAATTAGTACTTTTGCGAACGAAGTAACACGTAAGGATGGTTCTTCGAAAAGAAATGAACAAATATTGGTGTTTAATGTCCCGCCCACAATGATATTAGTGCTCGGCGGAACTTACAGGATCTATATGCATACCACATCTTAGGTAACTACAGAAACTGAATCTCAAGAAAAACTTATTCCCTTCTATGTTCTAACTGCGACGCACCATCAGTTAGCCGACCATTGGAAGTTTCCGCCTATCATACAGGGTGGTCCATTGGTCGTGACCGGTCCAAATATCTCACGAAATAAGCGTCAAACGAAAAACTACAAAGAACGAAACTTGTCTAGCTTGAAGGGGAAAACCAGATGGCGCTATGGTTGGCCCGCTAGATGGCGCTGCCATATGTCAAACGGATATCAACTGCGTTTTTTAAAATAGGAACCCTCATTTTTTATTACATATTCGTGTAGCACGTAAAAAAATAAGAATGTTTTAGTTGAACCATTTTTTTCGCTTTGTGATAGATGCCGCTGTAATAGTCACAAACATATGCCTCACAATTTTAGAGGAACAGTTGGTAACAGGTAGGTTCTTTAAATTAAAATACAGAACGTAGGTACGTTTGAACATATTATTTCGGTTGTTCCAAGGTGATACATATACCTTTGTGAACTAATCAATTCTGAGAACGCATGCTGTTACACCGTGATTATCTGTAAATACCACATTAATGCAATAAATGCTCAAAATGATGTCTGTCGGCCGGCCGGAGTGGCCGTGCGGTTCTCGGCGCTACAGTCTGGAGCCGTGCGACCGCTACGGTCGCAGGTTCGAATCCTGCCACGGGCATGGATGTGTGTGATGTCCGTAGGTTAGTTAGGTTTAATTAGTTCTAAGTTCTAGGCGACTGATGACCTCAGAAGTTGAGTCGCATAGTGCTCAGAGCCATTTGAAGCAATTTGACGTCTGTCAACCTCAGTGCATTTGACAATACGTGTAACGACATTCCTCTCAACAGCGAGCAGTTCGCCTTCCGTAATGTTCGCACATGCACTGACAATTCGCTGACGCATGTTGTCAGGCGTTGTCGGTGCTTCAACGACCAATACCGCTTCAACCGCACGCGAGCTATGTGCCAGACATCCATCATGTTGGAAGTACATAGCCTTTTTTGTCATGCAGTGAAACATCTTGTAGTAACATCGGTAGAACATCGCAGCCATCGTGGATTTTCCGTTGCCGAATAGCGTATATTATGCCGGTTTTCGTAACCGCTGTTGGTGAATGACGTTTCGTCGCTGAATAGAACGCATGCAAAAAATCTGTCATCGGCCGTAATTTCTCTTGTGCCCAGTGGCAGAGTTATACACGACGTTCAAAGTCGTTGCCATGCAATTCCTGTTGCACAGAAATATGGTACGGGTGCAATCGATGCTGATGTAGCAGTCTCAACACCGACGTTTTTGAGATTTCCAATTCTCGCGCAATTTGTCTGCTACTGATGTGCGGATTATCCGCGACAGCAGCTAAAACACCTACTTGGGCAACATCATTTGTTGCAGGTCGTGGTTGACGTTTCACATGTGGCTGAACACTAATGTATCACGAAGCAAATACCGTCCGCACTGGCGGAAATTTGCGCGGATCCACGTACTTATACGTATGTGACTATTACAGCGCCATCTATCACAAAGCGAAAAAAGTGGTCCAACTAAAACACTCATATTTCTTTACGTACTACAGGAATATATAATAAAAATGGGGGTTCCTATTTTAAAAAAACGCAGTTGATATCCGTTTGACCTATGGCAGCGCCATCTAGCGGGCCATCCATAGCGCCATCTGGATTCCCCCTTCAAGCTAGACAATTTTCGTTCTTTGTAGTTTATGCGTTTGACGCTTATTTCGTGAGATATTTGGCCCGGTCACGATCAATGGACCACCCTGTACAGACTGCTTATATGATAGTATTCTTTATAAATACATGTCGTCGTAATGAACTGTTTCAGGTTAGTCGTCGTGAACCAGACACTGGTCGCCACAGGGAGCGCACTGCTGCTGTTCAAGCTGTGGCAGATCCTCGTTGCCCAGATACGACTGTGACTGGCGCGCGGCTACCTAGCGGCAGCGGCAAACTCTGAAGTTCCTCCTGCCCAGCCCATCCGTCGTCGGGCACAAACTATCATTCTCAACACCAATGTCGTTTTCTAATCCTTAACATCCTTACCTGAGCTGTTACAAGGAAATTCTTTCAACTATTGTATTTCTATATTCCAAATGTAAATCACAATAACTTCATTAAATTTATTCATTTAATTACTTATGCTTTCAAGATTACTTCTATCACGACTACATCAGCATAAATACTAATTTGGGTTTTTTTGTTTATCGTAATGTTTACTATATTATTTCAAGCGTTTCTAACACAGCAACTAAAAGCAGTATGGTTGATTTCACATAACAGAATACCATCTGTCTGTTGCCTTGTGGTGAGTAAGAACTGCCGGCCATTGTGGGCGAGTGATTCTAGGCGCTTCAGTCCGGAACAGCGCTGCTGCTACGGTTGCAGGTTCGAATCCTGCCTCGGGCATGGATGTGTGTGATGTCCTTAGATTTGTTAGATTTAAGTAGTTCAACGTCTAGGGGACCGAAGACCTCAGATGTTAAGTCCCATAGTGCTCAGAGCCGTTTGAGTGAGAACTGAACGAACGCAAAGATGTTTTTAACACATATCAAAAGAAATTTTAAAATGACATTATATCAAAATTTCCTCAAGTATTGTCGTTACAGCCGTTTTGCGCATACCGTGCGTTCCTGTCTTCAATTTACAAAAGACGTTCACTAATAACGCAATATTTTTTTTATTCAAATCAGGTTGGTTTCATTTAGGATTCCATTAAATTATATTATTCCCCACTCTTTTTGCTACAAAACCCTGATTTTCAACATAATCTCCGTTCAATGCTACGACCTTACGCGACGATCAGCCTGGAACGCTCAAGCACATCCGCACATATGGTCCTTCCTGGCTCTTTATGATCTTTTTACTAGGCGGCGAGGAACCCAACGGGAACGAACTTTTGAAACCCCCACTGGTGGGCGGCTGTGTCAGAGCCGCGCGGTCAGTGGCACCTTGCCACAGTTCGCGCGGATCCTCCCGTCGGAGGTTCGACGCCTCCCACGGGCATGTCTACATCTACATCTACATCTACATTGATACTCCGCAAGCCACCCAACGGTGTGTGGCGGAGGGCACTTTACGTGCCACTGTCATTACCTCCCTTTCCTGTTCCAGTCGCGTATGGTTCGCGGGAAGAACGACTGTCTGAAAGCCTCCGTGCGCGCTCTAATCTCTCTAATTTTATATTCGTGATCTCCTCGGGAGGTATAAGTAGGGGGAAGCAATATATTCGATACCTCATCCAGAAACGCACCCTCTCGAAACCTGGTGAGCAAGCTACACCGCGATGCAGAGCGCCTCTCTTGCAGAATCTGCCACTTGAGTTTATTAAACATCTCCGTAACGCTATCACGGTTACCAAATAACCCTGTGACGAAACGCGCCGCTCTTCTTTGGATCTTCTCTATCTCCTCCGTCAGACCGATCTGGCGCCGTCCTTAGCGTAAGTTAGTTTATGTTAGATTAAGTAGTGTGTAACCCTAGGGACAGATGAGGCAAACAGTTTCAAAAACTACCAACAGAGATGCCCAGTTGTGCAGCGAGGAGTTTGATTGTGATCCGCCGATCACCTGGAATGACAGTGCCCCCACGTTCCAACATTGCAGGAGTTACAGCTGTGTGCGCCCAGCCGGTACGGGGGAGATCAAATAGGGTTCCGCGCCCTTGTTACGATGATGACAGACGCCTCGGCCAACGACTCACCGTGCTTTTGTTCACTGCCAGGTCTCCGTCTATGAATATCTGCAATACTCTGTTCTTCCGCCAAAAGAAACTTAATCGACAGCGCCCGCATGACAGCTCTCTGTTTCGGACGCACCTCAGTTACAGATGTCATTTTCAAGGCTACGTATAGCGCCGCGATCTACGGGAACTTCATAAACTACAAAGACTGAAGCGGGAATATTCCACGACGTTCCGCAAGAAATTCCGCATTTTCTTTTTGAACCTAAATGTGTTGCATTACCTTGGAACGCCTCTCATAGAATGAGTGAGCATTTTTTTGGTCTGAAAAATAACTGATGATGGTAGAAGCAAAGAACATAAAATATGTAGACCAGTAATGGCAAGGAAAGCAGTTATCTAAAAGAGAAATTTGCTAAATCATATATACGAAGAAGAGCGTCTGTGTTTGATTGTAATTCATACAAATCTACAATTTTATTCCAATCTTGATTAAATTTTGCACACTTCATCTTGAAGACCAAAGGAAGATAACTGTCTACACAAGATTACGTGATCTGACGTGAAAGTTATATGTGTGTAATGTGTAAATGGGAACAGCTTTTACCAAAAATCTCTAGAAATTATTCGATAATTTACATCAAATTTGTACACGATCCCCTAATGAATATATGGGCGGGCATAGACTATATGTATATTTTTAATATACACGGTATACAAATATCGTCGGCCGATCAAAAGAGCAAACAAAACGCGTGATTTCCCGAACTGTCGCGGTCCAACACAGCCCTACTTGAAACAGTAAAACTGAGCTCAAACAATGGAAGACGATCCGACCAAATTTTTCCCGACGGCATGCAGCTTTACTGTACTCAAGAGGACGTCGTTATCAAGAGAAAGAAAACTGGCGTTCTACGGATCGGAGCGTGGAATGTCAGATCCCTTAATCGGGCAGGTAGGTTAGAAAATTTAAAAAGGGAAATGGATAGGTTAAAGTTAGATATAGTGGGAATTAGTGAAGTTCGGTGGCAGGAGGAACAAGACTTTTGGTCAGGCGAATACAGGGTTATAAATACAAAGTCAAATAGGGGTAATGCAGGAATAGGTTTAATAATGAATAAAAAAACAGGAATGCGGGTAAGCTACTACAAACAGCATAGTGAACGCATTATTGTGGCCACGATAGACACGAAGCCCACGCCTACTACAGTAGTACAAGTTTATATGCCAACTAGCTCTGCAGAAGACGAAGAAATTGAAGAATGTATGACGAAAGAAAAGAAATTATTCAGATAGTGAAGGGAGACGAAAACTTAATAGTCATGCGTGACTGGAATTCGTCAGTAGGAAAAGGGAGAGAAGGAAACGTAGTAGGTGAATATGGATTGGGGGTAAGAAATGAAAGAGCAAGCCGCCTGGTAGAATTTTGCACAGAGCACAACTTAATCATTGCTATTCCGGAGGTAAAATAGTCAAAAAAAATGGTTCAAATGGCTCTGAGCACTATGGGACTTAACATCTACGGTCATCAGTCCCCTAGAACTTAGAACTACTTAAACCTAACTAACCTAAGAACATCACACACATCCATGCCCGAGGCAGGATTCGAACCTGCGACCGTAGCAGTCGCGCGGCTCCGGACTGAGCGCCTAGAACCGCTAGACCACCGCGGCCGGCGGTAAAATAGTCCCCCATTCGGATCTCCGGGCGGGGACTACTCAAGAGGACGTCGTTATCAAGAGAAAGAAAACTGGCGTTCTACGGATCGGAGCGTGGAATGTCAGATCCCTTAATCGGGCAGGTTGTATACATGGAAGAAGCCTGGAGATACTGGCAGATTTCAGATAGATTATATAATGGTAAGACAGAGATTTAGGAACGAGGTTTTAAATTGTAAGACATTTCCAGGGGCGGATGTGGACTCTGACCACAATCTATTGGTTATGAACTGTAGAATGAAACTGAAGAAACTGCAAAAAGGTGGGAATTTAAGGAGATTGGACCTGGATAAACTGAAAGAACCAGAGGTTGTACAGAGTTTCAGGGAGAGCGTAAGGGAACAAATGGCAGGAATGGGGGAAAGAAATACAGTAGAAGAAGAATGGGTAGCTTTGAGGGATGAAGTAGTGAAGGCAGCCGAGGATCAAGTAGGTAAAAAGACGAGGGCTAGTAGAAATCCTTGGGTAACAGAAGAAATATTGAATTTAATTGATGAAAGGAGAAAATATAAAAATGCAGTAGATGAAGCAGGCAAAAGGAATACAAACGTCTCAAAAATGAGATCGACAGAAAGTGCAAAATGGCTAAGCATTGATGGCTAGAGGATAAATGTAAGGATGTAGAGGCTTATCTCACTAGGAGTAAGATAGATACTATCTACAGGAAAATTAAAGAAACCTTTGGAGAAAAGAGAACCACTTGTATGAATATCAAGAGCTCAGATGGCAACCCAGTTCTAAGCAAAGAAGGGAAAGCAGAAAGGTGGAAGGAGTATATAGAGGGTCTATACAAGGGCGATGTACTTGAGGACAATATTATGGAAATGGAAGAGGATGTAGATGAAGATGAAATGGGAGATATGATACTGCGTGAAGAGTTTGACAGAGCACTGAAAGACCTAAGTAGAAACAAGAACCCAGGAGTAGACAACTTTCCATTAGAACTACTGACGGCCTTGGGAGAGCCAGTCCTGACAAAACTCTACCATCTGGTGAGTAAGATGTATGAGACAGGCGAAATTCCCTCAGACTTCAAGAAGAATGTAATAATTCCAATCCGAAAGAGAGCAGGTGTTGACAGATGTGAAAATTACCGAATTATCAGTTTAATAAGTCACGGCTGTAAAATACAAACACGAATTCTTTACAGACGAATGTAAAAGCTAGTAGAAGCCGACCTTGGGGAAGATCAGTTTGGATTCCGTAGAAATATTGGAACACGTGAGGCAATACTGACCCTACGGCTTATCTTGGAAGCTAGATTAAGGAAAGGCATTTGTAGACTTAGAGAAAGCTTTTGACAATGTTGACTGGAATATTCTCTTTCAAAGAGAGTATTCTGAAGGTGGCAGTGGTAAAATATAGGGAGCGAAAGGCTATTTACAATTTGTATAGAAACCAAATGGCAGTTATAAGAGTTGGGGGGCATGAAAGGAAAGCAGTGGTTGGGAAGGGAGTGAGACAGGGTTATAGCCTCCCCCGATGTTATTCAATCTGTATATTGAGCAAGCAGTGAAGAAAACAAAAGAAAAATTCGGAGTAGGTATTAAAATCCATGGAGAAGAAATAAAAACTTTGAGGTTCGCTGATGACATTGTAATTCTGTCAGAGACAGCAAAGGACTTGGAGGAGCAGTTGAACGGAATGGATAGTATCTTGAAAGCAGGATATAAGATGAACATCAACAAAAGCAAAACGAGGATAATGAAATGTAGTCGAATTAAATTGGGTGATGCTGCAGGAATTAGATTAGGAAATGAGACGCTTAAAGTAGTAAAGGAGTTTTGCTATTTAGGGAGCAAAATAACTGATGATGGTCGAAGTAGAGAGGATATAAAATATAGACTGGCAATGGGAAGGAAAGCGTTTCTGAAGAAGAGAAATTTGTTAACATCGAGTATAGATTTAAGTGTCAGAAAGTCGTTTCTGAAAGTATTTGTATGGAGTGTAACCATGTATGGAAGTGAAATATGGACGACAAATAGTTCGGACAAGAAGAAAATAGAAGCTTTCGAAATGTGGTGCTACAGAAGAATGTTGAAGACTAGATGAGTAGATCACATAACTAATGAGGAGGTGTTGGATAAGATTGAGGAGAAGAGAAATTTGTGGCTCAACTTGACTAGAAGAAGGGATCGGTTGGTAGGACATGTTCTGAGGCATCAAGGGATCACCAATTTAGTATTGGAGGGCAGCGTGGAGAGTAAAAATCGTAGAGGGAGACCAAGAGATGAATACACCAAGCAGATTCAGAAGGATGTAGGTTGCAGTAGGTACTGGGAGATGAAGCAGCTTGCACAGGATAGAGTAGCATGGAGAGCTGCATCAAACCAGTCTCAGGACTGAAGACCACAACAACCGTCCAAAAACAATGAGATGCTTTAGAAAATTGTAATAACAGATGACACAACAGATCATATTTCCATACAGGTGAAGAGGTCTTCATTCGTCGCACTTCGCTGACACCCAGTGACTCAAATATGCCCTTCGACTTAAAGCGGCTGTAGTTTCCCACGCCGCTTGCGTGTCACTAACCATGAGTATCAAAAGGGACAGCGGCAGTCACTTTGTGTGGCAGATACTGAACATCTCGGGCAACGTCGGGCACTGCGGCTAACGTCTGATATAAACTTAAATGTTAGGATGTCTTTCCCGAAATTGAATGTCATGTGTATATTGATATACAGAAGTGAAACGCTTTACTTAAACATCACACACGAGTGGAAAGCGAGAAATATTACAGAACAATGCCGAAGATTATATCGGTTGATGTAAAATCTACCGAACCCTTATTGAATCAAATCGTGGGGATAAAACCTTTTATGGCACAATACAACAGGAAGATAGAACAGGGAGATAAGATACATCCGGAGGAAAAGGGAATAGTCAATTTGGTAACAGAAGGAAGTGTGAAAGTTAAAAACCACAAAGAAAGACCATGGTTTGCATAAAATAATCGGGTTAAAGTGGATGTAGATCGCAGTAGCACAGATGAAGAGACTTATACAGAATACACTATCGTGAAAAGCCGCATCGCACCAGTCCTCGAAATGGAGAACAAACAAGCAACGTTGGATTTCTAGTGGGGCATCGACCTGACAGCTATTCATTCTTCGTTCTTAAAGGTAAGTGGGAGACACACTAAGCTCGATTTCTATTGTCTACAGTCATGCAACTAACTTTGCTCCATCCTCTAAGTTACGCGTATCATACATACACTCTAAACAAAAACAAAATATGGCTCTGAGCACTGTGGGACTTAACATCTGAGGTCATCAGTCCCCTAGAACTTAGAACTACTTAAACGTAATTGACCGAAGGACATCACACACATCCATGCCCGAGAAAGGATTGGAACCTGCGACGGTAGCAGTCGCGCGGCTCTGGACTGAAGTGCCTAGAACCGCTCGGCCACAGCAGCCGGCAACAAAATAAAATTGGATGATTTATTAAAACAAAGAGCTTTGCAAATAGAGCAAGCCAATAACTCGTTGATTCAACTCCAGCTCTTATGCAAGCTGTTAGTAGTGTTGACAATGATTGATAGAGTTGTTGGATGTCCTCTTGTGGGATATCGAGCCCCATCATATCCAACTGGCGCTTTAGATCCTCAGAATCACGAGCTGCCCACAATGGTCCAAACGTTCTCGTTTTGGGAGAGATTCATCGGCCTTAATGGCCAAAGTAGGATTTGGCAAGCACGAGGACAGGAAATAGAAACTATAGCCGTGTGCTGGTGGACATTATCTTGCAGAAATGTAGGGCGAGGATGGTTTGCCATGAATGAAAACAAAACGGAGCGTGGAATATCGTTGAAGTAACGTTGTGTTGTAAGGGTGCCGCGGTTGTTAAGCAAACGGGTCCTGCTATGAGAAGAAATGACACCCGAGACCATCACTCCTGGTTGTCGAGCAGTGTGACGGGAGACAGTGAGGTTGGCATTCCACCGCTATCCGGGACGTCTCGTACCCTTACTTCACAGCGGTACGTGGACGACAGTCTGCTTGCCAAACTATACCTTAGCCAGTGAGGTCGCCAGATCTCACCCCCAAGTGAGGACCTCGGGAGCATTTCGGGTGGGGCTCCGAACCAGCTCAGGGTTTTGACGACCCAACGCGGTAGTTGAACAAAATTTGGCGCGATATGCCTCAGGAGGACATCCAACAACTGTATCAGTCACTGCCAAGCCGAACGATTGCTTTCGTAAGTGCCAGAGGTGGACCAACGCGTTGCTGACTTTCTCGCTTCGTGAAGGTTTTCTCAGGAATGAATCACCCAACTTTTAATTTTTTTTTTAGATCTTACCATATGAAAACAAAACAATAAAGACTGTTTCGCTGTCTACTGTGAACCAATATGTTCAGATCATTAATCAGAAGCCAACGCGTCCGCTGCAGTATGTGGGAGCGTTTCCAATCTATAGACACAAAATATACATTGTACCGCTAAATCAGGACGATCGCAATGATGGACTTTCTGTATTAAAATACTGAACTGTGATCAAAAGTTATGAAGCAAATACTGTCATTAACTTCCATGACGAAAGTAATCAAGGAATGGCCGAACAGTCCAGATAATAAATTTTTCAGAAAAAAAAAGTATGTGAACATACTGCCCCTTCCTTACCTCAGAATAAAACGAGTGTACTGAAAACCGACTTCGACATAAGTAAGAACCATTTTTAGTAAATAAACTTATTAAAATAGACATAAGGAAAAATGTCGTTTCACCCCGAAATTTTATTTATACCAGAATGGAAGAAGTTTTGATCACCTCATTAGAGAATATTGTGACGTAGGCAGTACCAAAAGAACTTTGGAATTTCATTTTTTTAAAAACGTTAGTATAATGTAGGGGAAGGATGGGCAGAGTGGCCATGCTAAGGAATATTTTTTTTATCTTGATGAAAATAAATAAGAAATAAACTATACATTAACATACGATATCTTACATATTTAGATACATAAGAGAATTTTGATTTTGACTTTATCTCGGTAAATTTTTTATATACTTTTTTTTACTCCATCCGTACCAAATGGACACTTTGCCCTTCGGGGTGGGGCAAAGTGGCCATGAGGTGGCCACTTTGCCTGATATAAAATACAAAATGTAAACTCAATTTGTATACTAAATGAAAGCGTATTTTCAAAATAAAAACATTATTACCATCGTAGAATAAGAAACTTTCACACTGACTTTATTTACAAACGTGACAAGAAAGTCTGTCTTCTTCTTCACACCCAGCACAGGCCTCATGTGCCCATCGTAAACAGCCCGAACATCTTATCCATCCTTCATTTTCCCTTGACTTGGAATATAAGTTCCCGCAGAAAAAGCAATCAGTACCACTCAAGACACTGTCCGAGTCATTAAACAAAGCACGCTTCGCTGATTTTGATTTCGTTTTCTGCTTTCCTTTAACTGTTTCTTTGCTTCCTTCAGTCCCCTTCTTACTCTGTTTTCCTTTATTCAGTTCCAGATTTATTTTCTGAAGTCTTTCCTTTTCTTCTTTTTCTGCTTTTGAGGCTACTAGTTCCATCTTGAAAGGGCTTGAGGTCAAAACTGCAGCTGTTCCTTTTTTTCGTTTATTTTCTCGTTTGACAATATTTGCCTTAGGGATTCGAACAGTATCCTGTGGGCTTACAGCAAAAGTATCGGGCCTATTGGTCTTCGAGATGCTGATTAAATCACATGGTGTACTGCAATGAGGCAGTGGACTGAGTTGGTTGGTTGAAACCCTCAATAGTTTTGTAAACAACATATAATACTATTATTTTTCAATGAGAATATATTTTAGTTTGTGTCTGGCAAAGTGGCCACGGTCAGGCATAGTGGCCACAGACGTGGCTACTTTGCCCTCTCCGCCGTCATTACATAAATGCCACACTGCCGGCTAAACGAATAGAGCAACGCGTTACACAGAAACATCATTTTGTAGCTCAAATACACCTCTTTTAAGATGTTACTGTCAGTTGCATGTATTATGAATGAAAGTTTGGTTACAGTAGTTAATTAAATACACTTACCTTACATCAGGACATTGAAAAACACGAAAATATTCAATAACTTTTAAACAAGTGATCAGAACAGTTTCCACCTTCAACACAGCTGAGATGGCATACCAATGGAATAGCTGACGCATCCGCTGCTGTGTAGTAGCACCGTACTGTGCAGTAACAGCCAGTGGCCACTATGCCCACCCTTCCCCTACAACACATAGATTAGCATCTCGATACATTTTCGCTCCTAAGCGATCTCATTTCACTGTACTCTAAAATATTAAAAATTTTACTAACTAAAGAACAAATACCCATTGTGTTCACACAGTCACGTTGGCAGACTTGTCGAGTCCGTTCCACGCCGAATGTTTATTGTATTGCGCTCCAAAGGTGGATCAATGCACTGTTAAACAGGTGACCATACTATTTTGGCCCATGAGTGCCGCCCTGTGTAATGAGGATTAACCACAGGATGCCACGAGGTGCGGACCTGAAATTAGAAAAGAAGGCGGGAGTAATATGTTGTGAGCAGAGAAGCGGCAGCAGGAGAATGGCCGGGTCAGCAGAGTGCAGTGTGCTGCTCACTACATGTCACGTGAGTAACGAATCCACCAGGCACATTGCAACCCTCCTAAAGCTGCCCAGGTGGAATGTTGTGACTGCCAAGTCAAAGTTCAAAGGAACAACTACAGCCGCGCGGGATTAGCCGAGCGGTCTTAGGCGCTGCAGTCTTGGACTGTGCGGTTGGTCCTGGCGGAGGTTCAAGTCCTCCCTCGGGCATGGGTGTGTGCGTTTGTCCTTAGGATAATTTAGGTTAAGTAGTAGCAGGTAAGTCCCATAAGATTTCACACACATTTGAACATTTTTGATTTGAGCAACCACAGCTAAAACAAGACCAGGCAAACCTTATGTAATGACGTATAGGGACCGCCGAGCATTACGGAGGCTGGTAGAAAAAGATCTGACGAAATTAGCGAAAGCAGTCGCTCATGAGTTCCAAAGTGCTACCAGCTGTCTAGCTAGCATAACGACTGTGCATAGGGAGTTAAAACGAATGAGGAACAATGGTAGAGCAACTCCTAGTCAGTGTCGAGCGACACCTGCAGTTGTATAAAAAGCGTTGCCATTGGCAGTAAATAAGTAGAAACGAATGAATCACTCTGTATCCTGCAGCAAACCCATGGAACTGTTTAGATTTGGAGAATTCCTGGAGGTCACTACCTGCCATTGTCTATAAGGTCAACAGTGATGTACAAAAAAGGTGGTGTCGCATTGTGCAGGTGTTTTTTGCAGTTTGGGTGCAGTCCTTTTACCGCACTTCAGAAAACACTAAGTGCAGGTGGATATGAACACATCCTGCAGCACTGTTCACTGCGTACAACAAAGGAACGGTTCAGACACAGTGATTGATGATATCAGATTCTTTAAAATAGCAACTCCGAGGCAGTGGCTTGTGGAAAATAACGTTCTTGAACTGGGACTGCGTGGCCCCTCCTGATGGGGGTTCCTCCCTTGGGCACCGGTATGTGTGTTGTTCTTAGCATAAGTAGATTTACGTAGTGTGTAAGACTATGGACCGATGACCTCAGCAGTTTGGTCCCTCAGGAATTCACACACATTTGAACATGAGTTAGAACGTCAGCGGCGCGCCAAGTCCCCTGTGTCCAATGTCACTACCTTCTCTGGTTTCGGCTGTTGAGGAAGGATGGGCTGCCATTCCTCGATAGACATTCACACACCACATTGAAAGGGTCCCCGTTATCGTTAAAGCCGTCAAAAAAGCGTAGGCTCATATCAGTCCACCTATTAATGTCCAAGGGCAAAACCATTCTTTTCAGAGGTTGGATCAGAACTAGTCTCTCATTGAAATGAACTATCTTCTTTTCATGACTCATCACTCTCCATTCATTCACAAAGTTAATAAAAGGAAATCAGCTTGCCTTTTTAATTCCGGTCATTAAATCCATTTTTCTATATCCCATTTTGAAAGATTGTAGAAAGAAAAGTAGTAGGTTTACGTTATGCCCCTAGAAGTTTTGGGATTTAAATGTTTTGCATTTCATCTGCTGTAAAAATTAAAAATATTACAACAAATTCCTAAACATTTTTATCAAGTGGGAAAATTTTAACAGCAAGACTGATTCTTGTTACGTTATAATAATTTTTCAGGAGACAAAATGCAACATTACAAATATATCATAACTGAAATTAAGTATCTACAGTCATCATTAACAGTCAGTATGATAACATATGTTCCCAAGGACAATAAACTGAACTAGTAAGTACTGTGATTTATAAATAATATTTGATCTGTATTACTCAAAGCGAGTCAGTTTCTTTTCTCAGTGCATTGTTGTCCTACTTTTGAAAAAATACACTCACACGGCAATGATATAGCTGGAATAGTTTTAGGACCAATTGCTATAGCCTTCCGTGTAGCAGTTTTCTGGTTTCCCATCAGTTTAAGGGAGCACTGTTTCTCGTAAATATGCCTCAGATACATATCTGTCTACTATAGTATTTTTTATGGAGACTCGAGTTTAAGTTTTAATAATAAGCAGACCAATAGGCCTATCGCAATATGATTTATACCACTACTTTTCTTGTTTTATTCTGCGTTAGGCTACAGTGAGAAATTTGGTTGTGAAATTCGGTATATATTTTTTGTTTTAGATTGTAGTAATGATTGTCCGGTTTTCGGCGCCTTCTCTACGAACTGCTCACTTCAAAAGTATATAGCTAGAAATGCATGTGTCCAATATTAATGAAGTTTGAATGGGCTATAGTCACATATATTGATAACGTAAATCTCAAAGTACGGAATTTTTCAACCACTCACAAAGAAGTTCTTATGATTTTTATAAAATAACTTTTCTCAGACACATAACAGCCAACGGTGGTTTGTTTTGAAGGTCTCTTTTGCAGATGTAAGGAGCTACAACCACTGCGACCGTAGAATGTGATTCGGATTTCATAAGGCGTGGTTTTCAAGACTGATTCTGTGCGTGGTGGACCTTGCGATTAACACGGTGCACCGCCGTGAAAATGAATGCGTCGTTCTCGCGAACGCCCGCGTTGTTGGGAAACGGTTTGCTTGTGGCTGGCAACGTACCACCTCATTCCACTGTTATTCCCACGGCGCATTCCCACGGTGCATCACACACAGAACCAGTCCTAAATATCAATCTTTACAAAAGCTGTATTACGGTCACAGTGGAGCTTCTTACAACTACAAAAGATACCTTCAAAACAAACCCACGCCTTCTGTCATATGTTTATGCTGCGCTCACAAAAATTTATTTTAGAAAACCCATAACAGGTTTTTTTGGGTGATGGAAAAATTCCGTACTCTGATATTTCCTCTACCAATATACGTGCTTAAAACATATTAAAATTTCATTAACATCGGACAGCTACGTTTCAAGCTAAATAGTTTTGCAGTGAGCAGTTCGTAGCGAAGGCGCCGAAAATCGGACAATCCTTACTACAATCTAAAATAAGAAATATGTATTGAACTTTAAAACAAAATTGCTCCATATGGCCTACCGCAGAATAAAACAAGAAAAATACTGCTGCAATTCATCTTGCGATAGGTATATTGGTTCGCCTGTAATTAAAGCTTAATCTCGAGTCTCCATAATAAAAGACCCGACAGTAGATCAACAATCACCACATATCCCAGGTCATGACTTTCTTGTTGCTGATAACACACCCCAAACAGCTGTTAATATATTATCCACAACCGCTATGCGACGTAATCTGTCTGTATCTTCAAATAAAAAATACGGTATGGCTTCCAGGGGCCAATTCCCATCAAAATAATGACAAATGACCCGAAAATACAAAGAGTAAACTCGTTCCACGTCTTAGGAAATACTATCTCATTCATGACGGAAATGGACATACAAAAGAAAGTAGAAAGATTAAATTACGTTAACAGAACAGTGTATAGAACCTTTGGAGCTAAAGTAAGAAAGAAAATTCTACTTAAGTTCTACAGAACGGGAGAGCCAACTGTGACATTTGGAAGCAAATTGTTGTCTGTAAAGAAAAAAGAAATTAATAAAAAATACAAGCATAGGTGATGTGATGCCTAAGAAGTGTAACTTGGCGCACTCTGTCTGACAGGAGGGTGATGGCCGACATCAGAGAAGACAGGGAGTGAAAAGCTTCGATGAGCAGATTAAGAAATGCAGGAACAACTGAATGAACTGTGTTACAAGAATGGAAGATTACAAAATTCACGAAATAGTGATGAATTGTTATCAAGTGGGCGTAATGTCTTTAGGAAGACCGAGGAAAAGGTGGAAAGATCAAAAATTTCAATCAGGAGGATATAACACCCGAATGCCTGATACATCCAGACAAAAGATAATATATTAAATGGAAGGTCAGCGCCGGTCGTAATATTGATGTTTTATTGATAGCAGAATCGATTTTCGATCATATAGTGATCATCTTCGGTGCTTACACATTAAACTCAGACACTGGTATCAAGTTATCAATAACTAAAACTGATTGTGATCGCTTCTCAGTTTTGGTTATTGATAACTTGATACCAGTGACTGAGTTTAATGTGTACAGCACCGAAGATGATCACTATGTGATCGAAAATCGATTCTGCTATCAATAAAACATCAATATTACGACGAACGCTGACCTTCCTTTTAATATAACTTACATGGTCGTGATGCACACAGCACTCTATGGAATCGCCAATCAATAAAAGATAATATGATTTATTAAGTAATTGTGATGTGATAAGTTTTGAAGATACATACAAGACCCTGCTCAAGTGTAAGACATATTTCGAAAGTTTAATCCGCTCAAGTTAAATAAATAAATAAGTAAAGGTAGAAACAATATAAACTTGCACTATCATAAATATAAAATAACTATGTAAATAGGTACTGTTATTATGATAAAGAACAAAATCCAGTAAAGCTCCACTTGGATGAAGAGGCACTGAGTCAAGGAAGTGATCAGCAGGCTAAATCAGTGAGCCAAGAGCACAGAGAGCAAAGTGATTCCACAGTGATCAGGATGGGCCAGCGATTGGGATTGGCTCCTGCGTGGAATTCGCTGGCGATCGGGATCGGCTGGTGATCAAGATGGGCTGGTCCACGGACTCGGCTGTTGATCGGGGTTGGCTCACGATGGGGACCGGCCAATACGTAGGGTCGGCTAGCGATTGGGATCCATTGGCAATCAGAATTGGCTGTCGTTCAGAATTGACTTCCAGTATCAGTGAGATTAATGAATGCAAGTATGTTATGTTACCCATGACGATAAAACTTTATCAGACCAGGATGACTTCTGGCAGACTCTTGATAGAACATTACACATATAGAGTCTTCGTCAACCTCTTATGGTCAAATAAGCTCGTCCCAGCTTCCTTTTGCCATTTTTAAATTTCCGTTAAGTATTTGATAGAACAGGCCATAATTAGCAACTGATTACACCCACCATGATTACTCGCAAAGGCACAAATCAGCTCACCTAGACAGCAAGTATACTACTTTCCACTAAAATTTTAATACCATGATGAATAGGAAATACAGAAATATTACTCATGTGCATCTACAGTGCAGCAGGAAGAATACTTATTAAACTTTTAGCTGATTTGCCGGGAAACAGTGTGCGAAAGTTGGTACAGAGGGCTGCCGTATCTTGAAGCAGCAGCAATAACAACAACAACAACAGCTCTTACTCAACGTACGTCGAGTAGAACTGAGCATAGATGACTGGTGTTGGTATGCTGTTTCATGGTACCTCAAGTCCGTGTAAGAGTTTATCAACTCTACTGACTGTCGGCTGGTGGCCTTACAGTTCCTCGGTTTACCATGACCAGATATTTTCAATCAGTGAGAGATCTGGAAAATCTGCTAGCATTGGTAATTGTTTGACCGTTGCATAGAGATAGGTCAGGACAGCCCTGGTAAACGTGTGGTGCTGCGTTATCTTGTTGAAGGATTATGTCTCGGAGACCTCGAAGACAGGGCACAACCATCGCCTCCACACTTCAGGAATATAAATAACACCTGCTGCCCAGCTTATCGGCTACGCAAACCAAAAGTGATCGTGTTATGTACTGGAGGGCAGCCAATACCACCACGTGAGCTACTGCACCCGTACGACGATGCTGTCTGGCAACGTCCGTCCTCCTAACAGCCTCCACTCACGGATTCGTCCATCGTGATACTGTGTGCAGAATGAACGTCATGGTGTATATCCTGTGTCGTTTGTTACAATTAAGCAAACTACTGTCGGCGCGCTTTTCAATCTACCGTTGCGACAAACGATGTCGCTCAATGGTTGCATGGTAGAGACGTTGAAAGTATCTAACCGAAATTGTTACCCTTTTTATTTGTGAAAGTATCATTGATAAGATTGTTCTATATTAAGTTTTCAACAAACCTGCATCTGACTGCGTCTGTGGACTTGTTTCTTGCACTCTCCGTTTTGGCACAAATGCAATATGTATTTGACTCAGCAATCAGGTTTAAGAGAATAATGCCGTTTGTTCAATGGCATTAAGATGGTACTGAAAAATTAACTTTTGGCCCTAATGTTTACTTAATGAAATTAAATTAATAACGTCAGTTCTGAAATGGCATAAAATTTAGTTATTTGAATTAACTTTGCTCTGATAACGTTAGTTCGACGAGAATCGATTTCAAACCATGAATTGCACACACATATTGCATAGAGGCCTTATTTTCTTTACATTCTTTCGTTGGTGGGTAACTTTACTACTCATTTTCATATTCAATACAAGCAAAGGATGTGGATTATGATTCAGGCTGTTAGATTTAAACACAATGTTGATCTCAATATATATATATATATATATATATATATATATATATATATATATATATATATATATATATGTATATATATATTGTTAAAATTTTTAGTCATACACAAAATCTACCATTTCAAACATTTTTGTAGCACTAATCACTCCCACAAAAAAATTTTGCAAAACGCTTACTGCATCAAACCATGGACTTACAAATCCTAACTCTGAACATTCTCTGACAAAAACCAATATGAAATTATTATATATTTTCTCTCATTTACGTGCTAAAGTTTGGTCAGGGGCAGCGACCTACCTTAACGCTGTCACCACACGTCTGCTTCCTCCGGGCACCTACCTGCTTTTTTTTTACTGCGTGCGCCCGCCTCTCTTTAACCGTCAAAGATCCTCCTACTCAAAGATATTATACTCGTTCCACCTTGCGGTTGGCAACTACCGACTTTATTTTCTGGGTCTACCCTGATCAGACCTTAGCACATACCTTTCAACGTGAATACTTGTCTTATTGAAAAACAAGTTCATACCATGAATAAAGGTAAGTGAAGTGGCTGCACAATCCAGCAAAACTGAGCGAACAATATTTCTGTCATTTTGGGTGCTAATTTCATGAGAGCGTTGAGATTCTGGACCATGTGAATTATGGCTCTACTGAGCGTATCACTTCTATAGTTGCATGAGTCATGGGATCCCGACCATTACGAACCTCAATATCGCTGAATGATGACACTTTGTCTCCATTGGCCACAACGTTGCCACTGTCGAACGTACAACGGTAGGAGCATATGGAACAGGTTCACAGATATGTGAGCGGCTCGACGGCTTCTTAAGGACGCAGTATGTTGTCTTCGATGGCGAGTGTTCTTCAGAGACAAAGGTGTCGTTAGAAATACCCCAGTGAAGCGTGATAGGACAGCTGTTATTTTCTGTACACATAAATAATTTGACAGACACGGTCTGCAGCAATCTGCAGTTGCCTGCTGATGATGCTGTGGCGTATAGGAAGGTGTGAAAGTTGAGTGACTGTAGAAGGACACAAGATGATTTAGACAAAACTTCTAGTTCTGTGATAAATGGCAGTGGCTCTAAACGTAAAGAATATAAGTTATTGCGGATGATTAGGAAAAAGAAAGTGTTAATGTTTGAGTAAAGCATCAGTAGTGTGCAGATCGAAGCTGTCACGTCGGTTAAATACCTGAGCGTAACGTTGCAATGCGATATGGAAAGGAATGAGCATGTGAGGATCGTGGTAAGGAAGGGGAACAGTAGACTTCGATTTATTGGGAGAATTTTAGAAAATTGAGTTTCATCTGTACATGAGACTTTATTTATGACGCTTGTGAGACTTATTCTTGAGTACTGCTCGAGTGTTTTCGGTCCAGACCAGATTGGATTAGTGGAAGATATCGGAGCAATTCAGAGGCAGGTTGCTAGAGTTGTTACCGGTAGGATGGACCTACACGCAACTGTAATAGAGATGCTTCAGGAACTTAAATGGCAGTTCCTGGAGGGAAGACGACGTTGTCTTCAAGGAGCACTACTGAGGAAATTTAGAGAATCGTCATCTGAAACTGATTGCAGAACGATTCTACTGCCGCCTACCTGCATTTCGCGTAAGGGCCACTACGAGGTCTGTACAGGCTCGTATGGAGGCTTATAGACCGCTGTTTTTCCCTCGCTCCGTTTGCGAGTAGAACAAGGAAGGAAATGTCTAGTAGTGGTATAGCGTACCCTCCGCCACGCACAGTGCGATGGCTCGAGCAGTATGTATGTAGACGTTCATGGATATGAATAATGATACGTGCTGGCAGAGGTATCTCCTTTTTATACGAGGCATAACACGATGTTATCACAAACAAACAAAGATTCAAATGCGATTTCTGACTGAGAAAGCCACTTCTGATTCCTACCTTACGTACAGAGTTCTGTTATTACATGCTACTCCATGCAATATCGCTGAAATGCTGACCGTTTGCATAACCAGACATGTGACGTTTGTTGCACTGCAACTGTATCTAGTTGTAATTTTAACGAAGAGCAGTGTATTTAATATCAAGCTCATCTGGTAGCCATTGGCCCCGACGATCTCACTGTCCTAATAATCACCATGAAGACAATGAAACTACACAGCGCACCAGCATAAAAGGATAATTTTTTCGAAAGCTCATAATTGTGTCCTACTGCGACGCATAATATCAAAATTTGGCTCAATGGTGCAAATAATCATGAAATATGGTGGTGTCTTCCGGGCAGGCCACTGCCATGGTAATACCCCTTGAATCTCCCGCTAAACCCGCTGGACAGAACAGGTAATAGAATTGTGAAAAGGGCTAAGGGCTGAAGTCGGTTTCTCCTTCTAATTGTCATTTATAGTAATTTAGCAACTCTTTCACGGCTGAAGGCCTCCAACAAGAAATCTTAACAAGATAAAAATCTAATTAAGATAGAAATAAAATAATTCAGAAAACAACTTTCGCAAAGTGCAATACAAAGGGATGAGGGCCACAATCAATTTCCAAAAACTTCAGAATATATTACCATAGACCTTTAAAGGCAGATGGCCAGCATGTTTAACAACAATAAATCTTAAAAATCAACAAGATAAAAATCCAATGAAGATAGTAATAAAATAATTTAAAGAAACAAGATATGCAGGGCGCACTACCAATGGCTGAGGGCCACAATCAAACTTCAAAGTTTCACAATATATTACCATAATCTTTAAAGGCAGAAGACCGCAATGTTTAAGCTTGAAAGATAAATTTAAAAACTAATTTGCAAGATTTTAGGAAACAAACAATAACCGTAAGCCTAAAATTTAAAATAGCTGACAACAGATAATTAAACACCGGTAGCACTCAGAAGGCCTCCAGGGAGGCCGGTCTGCCCTCGTTCACTTAGGTGAGACAGGTGGTGAGCCCAACTATATTTGATCCGTAGCAACCCAACCAGGGGACACCCACGGACCGACCGACACAACAACTTGCCTCCCGTCAATCAGTACATGAGAACACCAACCGGCAATGTTACAAACCTGATAATCCAAAATGGAGTACGTATTAACTGTCAAAATTACACACCATGTTGGACAGCGACAACAGGTGAGGAAAGGACGCTATCTGAAATTACGTTAGTGGTCAGGGCAGGTAACCGGAACACTAACGGCAACTAGGCAGAAATTTCCGATGGTACACTTGGATTTGAAACACGGTAATAGTTAAATCGCTCAAAAGAACACTGCCTGAATTTATGTTAGTGCCCAGGGAAGGTAACCATAACATTAACGGCCACAAGACACTAGTGCACTCAGATTGTAGTCGACCAAAATAGTTGGTTGCACCGCATTGCGGCTAAATCTCAGCAGTAGAAGCACTTGGTGTTGCTCACCGGAAAACGTCCCCAACACCGAACCACCGAAGGGAACCACCACAACATGAATAGACGTGGCTTTGGTAATTGAAACCACTACTCAACTTTGACGTCCTGAGTCGGCGAACCACGAACCTCGTAGGGTAAACCACTGATTGATCTCACAGTACTTGCATGACTTGGGTAACAGTAGTAGAATTAAACTCGGCTGTAGAGACAGAATTTTGGACGCTGGAGGTGACCATTACCTTAGGGGCAGCTTTAAAACTTACCCCGAACTGCAAACGAGTTCGCCGAGCCTTCTCATTGCTAGTCGGCCTTTGTAGTCACCGAACCTGGCCGTGGGCACTGCAGGGCAGTGGTGTATGGGCCGCCATTCTGGCGGTCGGCCTTGCTCCGCTGGCAACCAAGTAAGAGGGTGGGAACGCCATGGCCCAATGCGAAATGACACTTCTTTTGAAACTGGCGGCAGCGGGCATTCTGACGCTAGCTTAACCGCTTTGTTAGCCAGTGGAGGTGGTGTGGGAGTCTGATCTCCTTATCCCGTGTGCGGGTCCAGATAAAGCAGCGTTATGCTGGCGCCCGGCTAATGTGTTTATTACGAGAACAGTGTGCCTTGTGCGATGGGACGACGAATTTCTCCAGATGTCGCGTTTCTTAGATGCCGCCGCACCTCGCCAAAATGGTGTGCACTCAGTCGTTTTATGGACGAGACGATGCTTTTTTCACTAGGAACCTACCCTCATCTTGTGAAATGTGCCGGGGTTTTGACTGCAGGACCACCAGGCATTGTGTGCTCTTTTTTTATTTATTTTTTTTTTATTTTTAGTGTGTACTGCACTGCAGTAATTGGTTGAGGAAGACGGGGTCTCCTTGCTAGAAAACATGATTGGCATGGTAACCGCTGCTGGGCCATGATAGGTTTATTCAACGACATTGTGGGGATCGGCTGTTCTTCAAGAGGCTGTGAGCGACAGGAGAGGAGGACAGTTGCTTCTCGGCCGTCGCGGAGTACAGTCGTCAGAGCTCTTCCATTTCTGCGGAGACAACAGTTAGCTGTAAAGACATCTCGACACCTTGGCAAAACTGTATATTTTCGCGACTTAAGACAATCACCGGCGGATTTGGGGTCATCTCCCACAGTACGATGCACCACCGAACCTAGCAACTTCGACAGTACCCGCACGCAGACGACACCATCTCTACTTTCACGGCTACATCGGTAACATTGCGCAGCTTTGGAAAATTCAGTAGCTTATCAATCGTATTCACGGACATCTTTTTTTTATAGCAGCCTTGCACTCGCAGCAGTCACTCCCAGTGTCTATTGCATACTTAATAATATTTTGAAGTGAGAGGCCGATGAGTTAGACAATACAGCAGAATGTGCTTGCGTAGATTGGAATCCTTCCACTCACAGTAGCCAGTCTCATCTACAAGTAAATTCCAGTTAGGTTCCCCACGTCTAATGGTAACCAACCTGAGTCCATGTTAATGAAATATTATACTGTTGAAGTTTCTGTTTATATGTTTGTTCTCTCTCGACCTTTATATTAGTTAATAAATCTCTTTGTGATACCATAAGTCCTTGTCATAAATTTTTCAACAAACCCATTCTCATTCCCTACGGTGTCATTTACTTTGTTGTGGGTTCGAAGGCATTAAATTAATTTTATGTGAAGTTAGTCAATTCATTAGGTGATCCATGCAGGGGCCACTACTTACGAATGTCAGATATCCTTGTGCTAGTGATAAACGTGGCACCTCTTGGGTGAGGTGGTTACGACTTTTTAGTCGTTTGGCAGACAGAGAATTGCCGCCACCATAGGCTAGCTTGCAATCTTCCTCAGTCACGGTGCAAAAGCGTGGCGCCCTGCGACGTCATCCTCGTGCTCGTCACCGCTTCATATAGCAAAGTGTCGACAAGTGCGAAAAAACTCAGTTCACGTGACGTGTAACTTCGTTAATGATGTCACATTGGCGTCAAACTACACCAGAATTCTGCCTAGAGCCACCTCGGACGTGTCTCGTAATGGGCAGGCCATCACAGCCCCTCTTATCCATATTTCACCCCTTTTTTTGACTCGTCTGTGATGGAGGTTAGAAGCACGTCACGCAACGTTGAATTCGCCTGGTGTTCTTATGACTGGTCAAGGAAAACATTGCTGACACACTGCCGCTTAGAAGCGATCTGTATAGGCCACATGGTGTGGCATTAAGGGTGTCAATGAAACCACCACTGTCCTTGAAGCGTTGATTCCAACACATATCGCGGGCGAAAATGAGCGACGTGAATAGGCCGCATGGCGTGGCATGAAGGGTGTCAATGAAACCATCACTTTCCTTGAAGCGTTGATTCCAACACATATCGTGGTCGAAAATGAGCGACGTGAATAGGCCGCATGTCAATGAAACCACCACTTTCCTTGAAGCGTTGATTCCAGCACATATCGCGGTCGAAAATGGTTCAAATGGCTCTGAGCACTATGGGACTTAACTTCGGAGGTCATCAGTCCCCTAGACTTAGAACTACTTAAACCTAACTAACCTAAGGACATCACACACATCCATGCCCGAGGCAGGATTCGAACCTACGACCGTAGCGGTCGCGCGGTTCCAGACTGAAGCGCCTAGAACGGCTCGACCACCACGGCCGGCTCTCGGTCGAAAATGAGAGTTCACAGTGCGAAGAGCAAGGCAGGTAAACACTACGCGAGGGGTGTCGAAGGGGTTGCCTAACCCTCAGGCGTTATATCAGCTACGAGAATAAATGTGTACTGAATTTTCAAACAGATACATTTGTAACGGGCTCAAATAAGGTAAATGTGCTCGCCTGGTTTGCCGAACCGCCTAACGCACAGCTTTCCGGAGCGGGAATGAGCGCCTGGTCCCTGGCACGAATCCGCCCGGCGGACTTGTGTCGAGGTCCGGTGAGCTGGCCAGTCTGTGGATGGTTTTTAGGCTGTTTTCCATCTGCTTCGGCGAATGCGGACTGGTTCCCCTTATTCCGCCTCAGTTACACTATGTCGGCGATTGCTGCGCAAACAAGTTCTTCGTGTACGCATACACCATGATTAGTCTACCACGCAAACATAGGGGTTACACTCATATGGTGTTAAACGTTCTCTGGGGTGGGGTCCAGTGTGGGCAGAACCGCACGATAACCCTGAAAGACTGAAAGGGGTGGCGCAGGGGTGCAGTGGACTGCGGTAGTCGTCGTGGGGTTGTGGACCACTGCGGTTGAGGCGGGGACGGAGCCTCTCCGTCGTTTCTAGGTCGCCGGTTAACATACAACATACATACAACAAAGTAAGTGTGGTTCCAACGTGCACACGGGAGCAAAAATAGCGGTGCCACTGCCCTCGAAATTGATTGGACCAATTTTAGTGGGAATGTGGCCCCCATTGTCCTTAGAGAAGGGTTGAAACGTTTGCGTGTGGCATCAGTGTCAAAGGTTTTCAAGAAAGTCTTCCTGTTGCTCATCACACTGCGAACTCTCGTTTTCGACCGCGAAACGTGTGGGGGTCATCGTCCCAGGGAAAGTGGTGGTTTCATTGACACGCTTTATTCCACATCCTGCGCCATTTGCGTGTCGCTTCTGAGAGGTCGTATGTCCAGAATCTTTCCCTCGGTCACTCATGCTTCTAACTTCCGTCGCAGGGGCACAAAAGAAGGGGTGAAATGTGGGTAATAGGCTCTGTGACGACCACCCCGTCGTGTGACACGTCTCCCGTGGCTTTCGGCACAATTGTGGTGCAGTTTGGTGCCAATGTGACATCATTAACCCACCTCACACGTCACATGAACTTCTGAGTTGTGGCCTTTTCCCGCACTTGTCGACACTTTGCTGTTCGGAGCGTCGTCGACCGCTAGGCTGACGTCGCAGGCCGCCACGCTTTTACCTCATGACTGAGGAAGATTACGAGCACCATTGAGCCAAATTTCGACGTTATGCGTTCGCAATTGGAGACAATTATGGGATTTCCAAAAAGTTGCGGAGTGTAGTACAAACTCATGAGTGACTACGAATACGCCATTGAATCTCAAAAAAGTTAATTAAACCGACCATACTTTCTTCAGACACGACTCAGAATTCATGAGCACAGGTGACTTCATAGAATTAAAACGCTCTAAGTACTGTGAACATACTTTATGGTCATTCCCACTGAGATAACTGACCTTAATTTGCAAGTCAAATTACAGCCAATTCGGGCAACTCTTCGTGAGCAGAGCATGAGGGCCTTTCACCGCGTACAAAAATAATTATTACGTCTTCATTCATTTGAATCATATAAATGAAATTTCGTGTGGCTAGGGCCTATATTCGGGTAGGCTGGTCGCCTGGTGCAAGTCTTAAGAGTTGACGCCACTTCAGCGACTTGCCTGTTGATGGGAATGAAATGATGATGATTAGGACAACACCCAGCCCCTGAGGGGAGAAAGACCTCCAACCCAGCCGGGAATCGAACCCGGGCCCCTTAACATGATACTCCGTCGCGCTGACCACTTAGCTATCGAGGCGGACATTTGTATCATATATCGGCAGGATTACAGATAACTGAAGTGATATCTGGAAGCATTTTTTTTTTTTTTACACCAAGTTGGAACATTTGGGAGCTACATATTTTCAAAGTTCTCTTTAAATGACATCGTAAAGATGAAGAATATTTGGAATTCAAAAACATCGCATTCCTCTGTTGGTAAATTTAAGCGCACCGATAAGATCGTAAATGGCACACACGAGTGCATCAGCAAAAAGACTATTTCAAGAACTTAAACCATTGACAATGAGCATTCGATATACTTACCGACACTTAATATTCATACACGATACGTAGAGTAATATTATTTAGATATGAGCTCTATAAAGAAGGATAATACGAAAGCTACTACCTCTAGAATCTGTGACATCCTCACAAGAAACCTCACACAAATTCAAGTAGGGGAAACGTCAGTCTGGAGAGAGATCGACACAGCCTACATAACAGAATCTCAACGATACCCGTTGGAGCGAAGTGGGCGAACAAAATTTCAACATCAAACAAGCCCTTAGTACGACCGCTGTAGCGTTATCGGTTGCCTTTTTCAAGCTTTGTCCGGAGAGTTCATTCCCGTATGAGGTAGTAGAGACCCATAAAAACTTGCCGTCTTAAATAGATTCACGTGCGTATATCCCACGGCAAAGTACAACAGCAACAGTTAGCTAGCAGAATATGGCACCTACTGCAGACTTACCAACATTCAGAGTACTACTTAAGAGTACACCTCCAAGAAGAAGGTAAGAAGATGGTAGCTGCAAAGGATAGAGGAACATGAGATATATGACCTTTAAAAGGGTTCCTTAACCTCCCTGGGAAAACGAGGAAAAAGTAATGCATCCGCAAGGCATTAGAGTAGAATTAGCGACCTATTAATGACCTAAAAATCATAAATGTTACTTTTTTTTTTTTTAGCTACACGACAAAGTTGATATATTCGAAACAGTTATTTTCATATTTTTGGCTGAAGTTTCGAGTTTTCAAACTGGTGTAAAGTTGACGAGGATTTTATGCTATAGACTTCTTTAAAAGGGGTTGTCAGTGAAAATGAGACAGATGGAAAAAGTAAGCGAACTGTTTATTATTTCAGAAGTAATCGAGATAATTATTAATATGAGTACATTTAACCCATTTTGAGAAATACGTTCGGTGCCTCCATGGAAAAACTTTGATGGTTGGCTACGGAATCATTATTGCACCCAGGCTTCATCTGAAGCAAATCGACTGTCACGAATGTCTTCTTCGGGGCTCCGCAAATATGGAAAACGCATGGGAAGAGGTCGGAACTCTGTGTAGGATGTGAAGGGCTTCCCAGTGAAACTTCTACAGGGTAGTCGAAGCAACAGGCACACCAGCACAGTCAATGTCAAGATGAGCTTCTTCTTCGACAGAAGGGCCTGCTGCTCATAGGCTTTCAGGAATACGACGTCACAATTAATACACAGCAATAAGTGGACACTTTGCAACAACTGAACCACGCCATGTAGTTCAAAAGCCCTGAAATGTTGATGGGCGTTATCATACTTTAGCGGGATAACACCTGCACTAGGTTCTTTCGACTACGCTGCGGAAGTGTCGCTGGAAACCCCTTACATATCCTCCACACAGTACACATCTCTCCTTATGCGATTTCTATGTATTTGGTGCCATAAAGAAAGACATTCGTGGCCGAAGATTTTCTTCGGACGAACAGCTGCACACCTGAGTACAATCGTGCTTTCGTGGGAAAACGCAAACATTTTTGCATAAAGGCACTGACCAACTTGTCTCACAGTGGGATAAAAGTAATAACAGTTAAGGCAATTGCTGTTGAAATAATAAACAGCTTACTTAGGTTGCGAGCTATCATAAAATAAAATGAAATGTGATGTGGCCCTCAACTATGTTTCCCATGACTCAGAGTTGAAATATTAAAAGTTTTGGCTGGTTTCGTTGTCTAGGGGTTGGGATACGTAGTTGTTGCATTACAAGCCAAATACTGCTGAGTCTATAGTATACAATACAAATAAACACATGAATCGAATGGTCAAAGGTTCCTATCACTCGGTAATTGCGAATTTTTAATACAGCATAGTAATTTATAAATGAAAGATTGCAACTAAATAAAATCTACAGGTACTATCTTAATTACTTTAAATGATGAGTACGATAGCGGAAGTGCCTTTTAGAATGCCGTTTATTACTGCAGAACACTTATTGGTGTCGATGATCCAGCAAGTAAATAAAATATAAGATGAATAACAGGGAAACAATAGATTCCTACTTCACGTAATTAGCATTGAACAACACATATCTCACGAGATATTCACTTCTAAATGCATACTGCGTCTTCACTGAGCAAGCCACGGAAATCTCACCAATGCACAAGTCGTCACTAAGAAATATTTATATCTTCCGCTACCACAAGCAAAACTGCTCCGCTCTCCAAGTCTTTCCCGCCAATGTGCGTCCGTCGCGCCGTACTGTCCAGGACTGTCTGTGCCCTGTGCGACTGTCCCTCACGCCGCACTGTTCAGAACTCCCCGTCCATTCACTTCGGTAGTTGCCCCCCTTAGTAACGAGAGCTTTGATCCGCAGCAGTGTTCCCGTCATGTCTCCAAGCCAATGTCCACTCACAAACATTTTGAAACCATTCGAATACTGGATTTACATTTAAATAACTTGAAATTAAATAAATATTCCTATGGCTGGACCATAAACAATCTCTAATACACATTATTAAATACATAAACAAATTAAACAAACATATATCAAAAGAATAGAACAGCAGTAAGCCAGTAGCCTAATGTCTCTGTGCTCTCTAAAACACAGTACATAATTGACCAATTGCTTCATGAATAGTATATATCAGATATAAACAAAGACATAGATGAATAAACATATTTATAAGCATGCTCCTACCGTTTTTTTGTGTAACTGTGGAGTACTTACGGTCTAAAGCGATCGACAGTAATCGGCTGCTTTGACCTCCAATAACTCATGTACTACTCAAGTTAGATGCCTGTAATTTAAGCCAATTTAGGTTTACACTAATAGCTTTCTAAATACACGTCGATCGACAAAATAGGATGAACCGTTTAGATCTTAGAAATTCGTTGCTGGCTGTTACTTGTGTAATTCACAGTCAGATACTAAACTTTAAATTAAAAAAGATATTGAAATCTGATTTTACCATCAGAATCGTCGTGAAATTAATGGTAATGTACATATTTCTTTTTTAGGTATGTCTGGCTACTATTAATTTCTATACGAACTGTGAAATGTCTGCCATTAAGGTTTCACAAAGCCTGCCATTTTTGGCACTCCCGACATGTCTCCTTAATCAACACAGCATCACCATGGAATTCCCAGCCACGCGGCCGATGGACCATGCGGTCCAGCCGGTGTGCGGCATTACGTGGTTACTAACGAACTGCCCACCAACTCTGAACTTAAAATATTTTCAGGGCACCACAACTCGTCCGTTACCTCACAAGGTTTATCCCATGCGTCTCGTTTCCGTTTGACTTCCCCCTTATTTTATTTTTCGCAGATTTCTGACTTTTTATTTTTATTAATTAACATCGAAGACTGCAGAAAGAATACTGAGCACACGCTATCAGGGCTGAAACAAAGACATGACTCCTTCTAATTAGAAAGTACATCTGGAGCATAAATAAACCGGTAAAAAGATGACAAGGGAGGCAGTTTGTTGAACGAGATGAAGCGGTGATAAAAGTGCACAAAACATGATAAAAATAGACAATACGACCGCCCACAAGATACACCTTCCAATGCCAGTGTGGGAGGCATTTTCAAATGTAATATTTTTGCAAGCGGTTGTTGATAGCCGCAAGGTAGTTCATTTATTGTTGAGTAACCGATTTCACTCTACACTGGACAACCTTCAGGTGTTATACCACATGTTCAGTTGAGCATCGTACAAAATCTGTTTTACAATATGACTGTTTCACGATATACAAAACTTCTCAATAAATGATTAATGGAAAATATCATATAAAGATGTGAAACAAATACTAACCAAGAGATAGAGGGGCTGGCCAGTACTTACCTCAGCTCAGTACAGCCGATAGATACACAAAAAACAGAACCGAAAATTTACGTTCCTAGCTTTCGGAATAAATGTTCCTTCATCAGGGAGGAGAGAGGGGAAAGAAAGGGAAGAAGGGAAAGTGGATTTAGTTACTCACAACCCAGGTTATGAAGCAACAGGGAAATGAAAACAGGGAGGGTAGCAAGGATGGAGGCATGGTTGTCAGAGGGAAGCCAAAGATATTCTACTGTAAGTACTGTGCCAGCTTCAAACCAAAGAGGATGCATACAGAAGTAAAGAGGTATATAGTATAAAGATAAACACAACTATGTAGGATGAAAAGATGCGTGAATGGCTAAAGAGGAAAGGGAAAGAGGAGAAGACTGAAGAGTAAATGGGAGTGAGGTTGTTTAACGTAGGTTCAGTCCAGGGGGATGGCGGGATGAAAGGATGTGTTGGAGTGCAAGTTCCCATCTCCGCAGTTCAGAGGGACTGGTGTTGGGTGGGAGAAGCCAAATGGCACATACGGTGTAGCAGGTTCCTAGGTCCCTAGAATTATGCTGGAGGGCATGCTCCGTTATTGGCTATTGGACATCTCCTAGGTGCACAGTTCGTCTGTGTCCGTTCATGCGCTCAGCCAGTTTAGTTGTTGTCATACCGATGTAAAGGGCTGTGCAGTGCAGGCATGTCAGCTGATAAATGACATGTGTAGTTTCACACGTGGCCCTGCCTTGAATTGTGTATGTTTTACCAGTAGCGGGGCTGGAGTAGGTGGTTGTGGGAGGATGCATGGGGCAGGTTTTGCAGCAGGGTCGGTTACAGGGGTAGGAACTGCTGGGTAGAGAAGGTAGTCTGGGAATATTGTAGGGTTTAACAAGGATGTTACGGAGGTTAGGGGGGCGACGAAAGGCAACTCTGGGTGGTGTGAGGAGAATTTTGTCAAGGGATGATCTCATTTCAGGGGATGACTTGAGAAAGTCATATCCCTTGCGGAGTAATTTGTTGATGTATTCGAGGCCAGGATAATATTGGGTGACAAGGGGGATGCTTCAGTGTGGTCTGGGGGTAGGAACATTGTTGTTGGACGGGGAGGAATGTATTGCTCGGGAGATCTGTTTGTGGACAAGACCTGCAGGATAGTTGCGGGAGAGGAAAGCACTGGTCAGGTTATTGGTGTAATTGTTGAGGGATTCGTCACTGACCAGTGCTTTCCTCTCCCGCAACTATCCTGCAGACCTTGTCCACAAACAGATCTCCCAAGCAATACATTCCCCAACGTCCAACAACAATGTTCCTACCCCCAGACCACACAGAAGCATCCCCCTTGTCACCCAATATTATCCTGGCCTCGATTACATCAACAAATTACTCCACCAGGGATATGACTTTCTCAAGTCAACCCCTGAAATGAGATCATCTCTTGACAAAATTCTCCCCACACCACCCAGAGTTGCCATTCGTCACCCCCCTAACCTCCGTAACATCCTTGTTAAACCCTACAATATTCCCAGACTACCTTCTCTACCCAGCGGTTCCTACCCCTGTAACCGACCCTGCTGCAAAACCTGCCCCATGCATCCCCCCACAACCACCTACTCCAACCCCGCTACTGGTAAAACATACACAATTCAAGGCAGGGCCACGTGTGAAACTACACATGTCATTTATCAGCTGACATGCCTGCACTGCACAGCCCTTTACATCGGTATGACAACAACTAAACTGGCTGAGCGCATGAACGGACACAGACGAACTGTGCACCTAGGAGATGTCCAATAGCCAATAACGGAGCATGCCCTCCAGCATAATTCTAGGGACCTAGGAACCTGCTACACCGTATGTGCCATTTGGCTTCTCCCACCCAACACCAGTCCCTCTGAACTGCGGAGATGGGAACTTGCACTCCAACACATCCTTTCATCCCGCCATCCCCCTGGACTGAACCTACGTTAAACAACCTCACTCCCATTTACTCTTCAGTCTTCTCCTCTTTCCCTTTCCTCTTTAGCCATTCACGCATCTTTTCATCCTACATAGTTGTGTTTATCTTTATACTATATACCTCTTTACTTCTGTATGCATCCTCTTTGGTTTGAAGCTGGCACAGTACTTACAGTAGAATATCTTTGGCTTCCCTCTGACAACCATGCCTCCATCCTTGCTACCCTCCCTGTTTTCATTTCCCTGTTGCTTCATAACCTGGGTTGTGAGTAACTAAATCCACTTTCCCTTCTTCCCTTTCTTTCTCCTCTCTCCTCCCTGATGAAGGAACATTTATTCCGAAAGCTAGGAACGTAAATTTTCGGTTCTGTTTTTTGTGTATCTATCGGCTGTACTGAGCTGAGGTAAGTACCGGCCAGCCCCTCTATCTCTTTGTTAGTATTTGTCTCAAAACTTTTCAATAGTAACATATAAAACGACCCAGATAATTCCAATTATTGTTCAGTACATTCCAGAATTAGACTGCAATTACACACTGGTCACAGATGGTATCATTCGCGTCTAGAAGCAGAATAAGAAAGAGTACTGCGAATTTATTATTTTCATTCATATAAAGATCTGATAACATCGTGAATGCACTGCACATTAATTATAATAAGATGTGTTCCGTGTAAGTTTTCTATACCATAACGCGATCATACCACGATGAGAGACATGTAGCATATTATATAGTTATCATACACCAATGGAAGAAAATCGCAACACCAAATGGTTCAAATGGCTCTGAGCACTATGGGACTTAACTGCTGAGGTCATCAGTCCGATAGAACTTAGAACTACTGTAACCTCCCCACAAAAATTTTAAAAAGACAATATTTAATAGAAATGGAGCCAAGAAGCAATATCGTCCCCAGAGAAATATTTAAATAAAAAATATAATAATAAATTGGAGCCAACTGTAACCTCCCACAATGAAATCTACTGACAATGACAATGAAACAAAAATTAGCAATCTGACCCAAGTATAAGTTCCTCACAAAAAAATGAAAGTCCATTCAGTGATAAGAAAATCTCATTGATAATGATAATTCAATTAAACCGAAATATCGGTCTTTGGCCCTGTGCAAAAAATCAGAATTAAAGTCTTACCTCAGTATAACTGCATGTCAAATTTCTGCTCTTATTGTTGCCCACGGCTTGGAGGAACTGCATTGCAAATAATATATTTTTTTTTTTGAAATTTAACTGAAACTTTTCTTTAAGGGAAGTGGAACGAAATCGTTAGTTCAATTAAATAAATTTTTTTTGTAAAAATTGCTTTGAAATCAAAATTATTATTGGGGCACTTGTTGGAAATTAATTACAATAAATAAACTTTACATTATCTGATGATTACCTACATTAACAATATACCTCATTCAGCATCTTGACCAGAATGCCATGTCGACGCTCGCCGACTGCGTCCCGCTCGCGACCGTGACAGGACTAGACCACTACTGCCGACAGACTACATCACACAACCGCACTGGGCTGCTACTACCGACAGACTGCTCTGCATGACGACTACTAGCGTACTGCTGGACGCAACTGAACTGAGCTACTGCTATCGACAGACTGTACTGCATGACGACTCTCGCGCGGTCAAGCGCAGACTAACTACGATAATAGGCTCTCTGGTCAAAGATTTTAACGTGCCTCACCATCGCTGCTACGTTACATACGTGTTTCATAACCCTCCACTGGGGGGGCAAAAATTTGGCAGCGATGGTGAGTCATTTGGACTTACCAAGCACGACAAAATTTTTCTTTAATTAATAAACTTCTACAATTTACAGAATATTTAGATGTAGTACATGACTTAAATGTTGTGCACATGCACCGAGTACAAAACATTTCAGACAAAGACAAAATGTGAGTACAAAACATAGTAGCAAATCAGAAAAATGTATATACAAATTATTTGACAGATAACAGAGTGCACACGCACTGAAAAAATTCTTTAGCATATTCAGAACAAATAAACAGAATGGCAGAAAATCATGTTGATAAGTGACATGAGTGCACTCGCACTGGAGTTGAGAACATATTAGCAAATGACGAAATGTTTATACAATGAGTAACAAATGACATAAGTGCATACGCACTGAAGTATTGAATATACAGAATGAGTACAAATCATATTGAAAAATGAGAAAAGTGCACAGGCACTGAAGTTCAGAAGAAAACATATTAACACATAACATGAGTGCACATGCACTGTAGTTCAGAACATATCATCAAAATAAAAGACAAGAGTGCACATATACTGCACTTCAGAACAAATCGAAAAATGTCTTTAGCATTTTCACAACAAATAAACATAATGGCAAAAAAAAAATCATATCGACAAGTGACATAAGTGTACTCGCACTGGAGTTCAGCAAATCTAAAATGTATAACCCATGAACATAAATGATGTTAGCAAAAAAATGATTTTCACTATGTGACAAGAATTAGGATAGGAAAGGGAAGGATTGCATCATGGTTGTAGCACTTTAGATTGCACACAGCTGTTCTGAAAGTCCATATCTTTCCACAGAAGTACAACACCAAGTGACACAATTTAAAGTTCTTTTCCCATCAGAATTTATCAGTGTAGCCAAGACACTGAACTGTCGTAGTAATGTTCCATGTTCTCATTTTGGCAGTACACTAGGTACACCAAACTGTGGGACCATAATAACGTCTTCATCGCTCACGGTGGTGGACAGCATGTCGTGTCAACACCACGCTCTTACAAGGCACACCAACGTAGAATTAGTGCAAAACCAAAGATAGTGCTCCATGATCACTAGGATAGACAGGACAAATGGACATTGCAGTAATTCAGGGTAGTTAGCTCATAAGGTGAAGGACATTAAGTCACATACCATTCTTCATTAGTAGTTTGCGGCATTCATAGCCCAGTTGTTGAACATTTCTGTACCATGTATGTAGTATTACAGAAAAATGTTCATTAATTGTTTTACATAGAAACAGTAACCTTCTTTTCCTAGTTACAAAGCATTATGAAATAATCGCATTCTTTTCCAGTTACAAAGTATAGCATAGTTAATTAATCATTTGTCATTCCAATACAGTAAGAATCATTATCCTTCTCCTAATTACAAAGTATTATTAAACAATCGCATTCTTTTCCAGTTACAAAGCGTAATTAATCATTTGTCATTTGAATATAGTAAGAATTATTAGCCTTCTCCTAATTACAAAGCATTATGAAACAATCACATTCTTTTCCAGTTACAAAGTATAGCATAGTTAATTAATTATGTGTCATTCCAATATAGTATTAATCATTAGCCTTCTCCTAATTACAAAGCATTATGAAACAATCACATTCTTTTCCAGTTACAAAGTATAGCATAGTTAATTAATTATGTGTCATTCCAATATAGTATTAATCATTAGCCTTCTCCTAATTACAAAGCATAGCATCATTTGTCATTTCAATATAGTAAGAATCACGTTCTTTTCCAGTTACAAAGCATAATTAATCAATATAGTAAGAATCATTAGCCTTCTTCTAATTACAAAGCATTATGAAACAATCACGTTCTTTTTCAATTACAAAGCATAGCATAATTAATTCGTCATTTTCCAAGTAACATATTATTCATTGCTGTTCAGCATTACTCAGAACTTTCTCAAACTGGTATCACTATTTGGTACTGGTAATACATTTTTTTGTTAGCAATGCATTGCGTTGGGATCGATAATTAATTGCTGAGGCATAACACTATTTGCTTTAGACCTATTGCTGCAAATGAGGATAGGTAATGTCATTCGTCATGAGTCAGCTGTAGCAAGATTATGTAACAAGGCAGTATATGTGATCACATTTATAAATGATAAACACAAATGGGTAAAAAATAAAAATGCAAGTACTAGAACAGGTATAATAAGTAACAGGTTTAGCAAGTATCATGAAAAGCTTCTCCTGGAAAAAATACAAAATGGATTATTGAGCTGAAAGAAGAAACGCACACTATGCTGAAAAGTAGTGAACTTCGAATTAACAGGTAGTGAAATGTGTATAAAAATGTGTTCCATAGCTGTCCTTTCCAAAACTTTCCGTCATCCTACTATGCAATATAACGCCTGCTGTCAAAGCAAACTGCAACAAATACTTAAATAACTACATAGCATAAATACATAACTTCAACATTATCCTCATCTGTAAAGAAAAAACTTCATTATTCATTATCCATATTATCATAACTTCATTATTATCATCACCTGTAAAGAAAAACTTCATTATTCATAATACCATATTCTTCATCATTATTCATCAGCATTCATTATCATCTGCAAAAAAAATCACTTCATTACTCATTACACAACTAATTCTTATCTCTAGCATATTTCATCACTAAAACTAAGATGTGTAGTTCTGTCTGACAGCCTGCATCAATCACCTTGTATTCTGAAAGAAAAAATTAGTTAAGACTGCTATTCTACGATGAGTATAGTATATTCTTGTTAATGCTTGTTAATCCTGATCCATTTACTCTTCCTCATAAAGTTATTACATCTTCTTTCGTTTATTCCGTAGGTGAAATTCCCATTTCTGTTGAATTTATTTCTTACATGCATCATTTCTTTCTGAAATTGATGAACAAAGATTAATGTCTTGCATTTAAATCATATACCCACTAAATAATGACTGGTTTATGGTGACACAATTAACCATACAGCATAACATGACAGAAAACGTAATAAGTCAAAGACATTGACAGTGTTCAGATGCAAAAATGTACACAGAATATCACAATGCAGCAGCAAAATGTAAAACAGTCACGATCTTGAGATGTCATAAGGCAAAAAATGTCGAAGTCGACTGGTGTGTGTTATATCTTAACTATTTCACAGTGCATACAAACAAAACTGAAAACAATCGTACATAAAAAGACAAAATGTGACGTTCGTTGTGTTCAGCTTGTATAGAGGCGAGAATTAAAGACTTTAATGGAGAAAAAATGTAACGAAATTAACATGTCATTAGATAACATTGCATAATTAGTCATAAAATACGTAAGTGTCTCTGAAAAGATATGCACGGTCTGATGTGTATCGACAAGAAAAGCGACCTGCTAACCTTACCTTGCCGGGCACTTGCCAAGAAAAAATACGATAATCATCAGTAATTAGTCATGTGAATATAATTGCATAAGTGGTCATAAAAAAAATTAGTAAATGGCATCATAGTGTGTCGAATCATAAAGTGGTTTCATTCAATAAACGGTTTAATGTTTGAGATATGGTGATTGCCTTTCGATTTTCTGGTTCTCAAAGTTTCGACGTGTACAACATTGGGATGAGGAATGCTGCGAATCCGATATGGACCTGCGTATAGAAGTTCAAATTTACTGCACTTACCTTTTAATTTGCTGGATAAATAGTGTGTACGTACTAATATTTTCTGTCCAACGTGAAAGTCGCGGCGTGTACAAACCTGTTTTTGCTGTCTTCTCCGGCGCTCTGCGGCACGTTTGATGTTGTTCAGCGCAATGTCAATTATTTCGTGGTGTCTTAGTCGACGACATTTAGGGAAGTTTACTAATTCTTTAATTTTGTTTGGTGGTTCAACGTTTTTCAGTATAACAGACGGAGATAGCATAGTGGATTCATTTGGAATGGAATTAATTACATCTTGGAATGAGAGTATGTGTGTATCCCAATCAATATGTCTTTTGTGGCAGTATATTCGGCACAGCTTACCAATTTCTTTCATTAACCGTTCACAAGGGTTCGAAGAAGCATGGTACTTGGATATATAAATCGGCGAAATGTTTCTAGCTCGTAACATGCGTGTCCATATGCCAGAACGAAATTGAGATCCATTGTCGGAAATTACTCTCATCACATGCCCTACATGAAATAGAAAATGTTTTACAAATGCTTTCGAAACAGTTTTAGCAGTAGCTTTGCGTAATGGAGTGAAAGTAACAAATTTTGAAGTGAGCTCAACAGCGACAAATATGTAGCAAAAACCTCTGTTAGTTCTCGGAATCGGACCAAAAATGTCTACAGCGGCCATGTGTCTTAATTTAATGGGTACAATGGGATATAAAGGAGGAATATGTGAAGTGGTGTCTGATTTAGCTTTCTGGCAAATTTTACAAGACGCTAAAACTCGTCGTATACGTTTCTCCATGTTAGTAAAATAACAGTTCTGTCTCAGTATAAGAAAACATTTTCGTGCTCCGTAATGTGCGTAACTTAAATGAGTGTACCAGATTAATTTGTTAACCAGTTCGTCAGGAATGCATAATAACCAATTGTTGCTGTCAGGATGAGAGCGGCGAAACAGAATGTCATTGCGTACAGTGTAATTGTTTCTAATCGTAACATTATTCTTATCTTCCCAAAGGTGTTTAATTTCTTTCCACACGTTGTCTTTGTTTTGTTCTTTTGCTATGTCCTGTAATGACGACGAAATAAAGTTTTCAAATGCAACTTGCTGAATGTACATGACACTGAAATTTGCTTTGCAGAAGTTGGTTGCTACGTCTTGCTGATTGTTGCTCAGAGAACGCGATAGTGCGTCTGCTATAACATTTTGTGTGCCGGGAATGTGGACAATCGTAAAATTAAATTCTTGTAAATATAGTTTCCATCTACTTAATCTATTGTGAGTGAATCTAGCCGAAAGTAAAAATTGTATCGCTCTGTGGTCTGTGTGGACGGTGGTATGTCTGCCATAAAGAAAGTGCCTAAATCTCGTGAAAGCCCATACAACACATAATGTTTCAAGTTCTGTAACGGAATAATTTCGCTCAGCAGGTGACAGAATGCGGCTTGCAAATGCGATGTTTTTAATTACTGTAGAACCATCTTCTTCAATTTCCTGGAAAATGTGTACGCCTAAAGCGGTGTTAGAACTGTCGGTGGCAATGTAAAAATTTCTGGTAAGATCTGGGTGCGATAAAAGTGGTGCATTCAACAGAGCATGTTTCAAATAACATTCTCGTGAGCAAAATTCTGCGTGTCAAAAGTAATGTTTGCGTTACTGTAATATGCAATCTGTGCTGTATCTGGTTAAAATCTATCGTACGTGTTATTATTTACGGGAGGATGCTGTGGCATTTCGACTATTTGAACTGCTCTGCTATTTCTTACTGACGTGTTACGCTATGGATGACACCTATTGTCTGTTTCATTCATGATTATTTGTTGTTGCTGATGTTGTTGCTGCTCATAAGATCGACTGTTATTAAATGTACGCTAAAATTTGTGCTCATCATTTTTTTACGTCTGTCATGATAGTAATTTCTATACGGCGCATTGCGATACGAGTTGAAATAGTGTGTTATCTGTACGTAGTTATTTCTTTGCTGCCATGCGTTACTATTTGTTGGAGCTGGGACTATACGTGCACGCGGCGAAACATTAAAGTTTGGTTGACCTTGTAGACTGCATTGTTGGTTACGTATGCTAAGCGGTTGACTTTCATGCTATTGTGGTGGAAAACGTCTATTGTTACCAAAAAATGCGTTTGCTGTTAATTTTACACATACTGATGATTACGATTTTTATCTGTTATTTAAGTTCTCGTGATTCTGGAGTGCCTAATGAAAATTGTCACATTCGCTAAAAATTTGTCACATCGGGTTTTCTTTACATATTCTTAATCCTAGATAGAGCAATAGTTAAAGAGCTATTTTGATAGATATAAAGGATAGTAGAAGAAAAGGCAGCAGTGCAGAAAACTAAAGATGAAACAGCACTACTACAGCTCGGGGCCCTATGCTCGCTACGGCACATATTCATTAAAGCGTAATGAATCCCCTGAGGTCATTTACGCTCTGCAAATAAATTTTGGCTTTTGCGTTACAGGCAATTGCGGTATAAATTCAAAAGCAAATAGTTGTATCCAAGTTAATTCTAGTTTCTTCATTATAGGCAATGCTGTTGTAAATACAAAAATAAATTGTCGCATCTGGTTCAAAGCTAGCTTCTGCATTACAGGCAATAGCGGTGAAAGCATAAAAACAAATTGTCGTATACAGCTCAAAGCGTGTACCTGTGTTCTGTCATTATTAAATTCCTTAGATTTTCTTACAAATGCAAATTGCTCGAAATCTACGTTCTCGTCACTCAGTTTGATAACACGTTCAGGTTTGTGTGTGAATCTGTTCGTCTGTGTCATTTCGGATTTCAAGTTGCGTAGCTTTTCAGATTTTAAGTCGCGTGGCTTTTCGGATTTTAAGTCGCGTAGTTGCTGTAAATTGCTCACATTATACACGCTGCGTGAGCCAGACAAATGTTCGCAAAGTGGCGTCTGCTGTGATGCGTTATTAACTGAAATACTTTTCATCTCTGTTACTTCTTGTTGTAAACTCGACAATTTTCTATGCAACGTGTTATTGGACGAATCGATCTCATTAATTGTCTGCTGTAAATTTTGAAATTCAGGTGTTTGGTTAAATGAAACCGGTGCAGTATCGTCTGATTTATTATCATTATTACTTTCAATAGCATCAATACGACTGGCTAATTCATCATATTTTTCAGTCAGTATTTTTGCCTGTTCATCGGTTTTAGAATCGGACGCATTAATCTGTTTTTGCAACTTAAGTGTAGTTTCGCTCAGTTTTTTAACATCAGCTTTGATGACATCGCAATCCTGTGTTAGTTCTAATTGTTCGAATCTGTCTGTCACTGTTTGAATATTTACTGTGTGTGTATCTGTTTTTGATTTAAGATCAGAAATTTCATCACGTAATTCCGCGTTCAACTGTTCTATGGTATTAATTTTGTCGGACACTGTAGTAATATTATTGTCTACATACGTTTTTGCCTTCGCAAACATTTTACGTTTGTCTTGCTGTCTCTGTGCTGTGATTGTTTCCATTACTTGTCGTTTCACTTTGTTTTGATCCTGAATAAATTTGCGGAAACGCGTATCACTGTTTTGTATATGGTGATTAAGACGTTCGTTAATTTGAGAGTTCTGTTGTTCGAATTTCGCGTCTATCTTTGCGTCCATTGTGCGCGAAAGTTCTACCGTCATTGCTTTAAACTCTTCCCGTAATTGTGTAGCTTTTTCAGAGCATTGTTTAGCGACTCCGCTAATTTCGTCTCTGAGTGTTTCTGTTGCAGCTGTTTGCAATTCCCTTAATTCCTGAGCAACAGACTTAATTTCTTCGCTACTTTTTTTTGAACAAGCCTCAATTTCCACGCGTAACTGTTCCTTAGTGTCATGACACTGCGCGGCAACGGCTCTAATTTGTTCATTAAGCTGTCTGGAATTGTCGTCTAATTTTTCATTTAACTGTCTGGAATTGTCGTCTAATTTTTCATTAAGCTGTTCGTTCTGTTCCCTAAGTTGTTTAAAATCTTCACTTTGTTTGTCTAATTTTTCATTCTGTTGTTTGAAATTGTTGTCTATTTTCTCACTTTGCTGTTGTAGCAAACTTCTCATAATTCGTACCAAGTCAAAACTAGCGTTTATATTCTCTGTGCTGTTTAGTGGTGGATCTGGAATTGTCTCGTTTTCTGTAACCATTTGGTTATTCTGAGATTTACACAAAGGTTTGCCAGTTAAACATACACTGTCAGTCCCTATTTCGGAATTAAATAAATCCGTCGTACTTTCACTACACTGTCCATTTTCATTAGAAATATTTGTCTGAACGTTACTTGAATTTTCCAAACCGGGTGTGTTCCGCTGGGCAGCGCTCATTACTATAGACCGCTCCGCGTTATCAATTGTCGTCAAATTAACAGACGAGACAATTGAGTTCGTTTGTTCATCATTAAGGTAAAAGTCATCACTAGTGGTTGGAATGCATTGATTGTCAGTGAACGCAGGATTGTCATCATTACACTGCGTGTCACAATTACTATCGGTCACGTTGTTTAAGTCGGTAATTTCGTTCATAATACCTCGCGATACACTATTCACAGTCTTTCGTGGCATTTTGCAATAGTCACAATTATTCACAAAACAATAAGCACAAATGCAAAAGCAACACACAAATACAATAGAGCAACGAATTGCCGTTGACCTGTAGAAAGAAAGTCACAAGATTAGTAAAAGCGTAGCGCCAAATCCTAATTATACTTAAGCAAATAAGAGCAGATATCTGACTGTTTTTCAAAAGACTCTCAACGAAATACGATCCTGGCAGGGTCGCCAAGTGTAACCTCCCCACAAAAATTTTAAAAAGACAATATTTAATAGAAATGGAGCCAAGAAGCAATATCGTCCCCAGAGAAATATTTAAATAAAAAATATAATAATAAATGGGAGCCAACTGTAACCTCCCGCAATGAAATCTACTGACAATGACAATGAAACAAAAATTAGCAATCTGACCCAAGTATAAGTTCCTCACAAAAAAATGAAAGTCCATTCAGTGATAAGAAAATCTCATTGATAATGATAATTCAATTAAACCGAAATATCGGTCTTTGGCCTTCTGCAAAAAATCAGAATTAAAGTCTTACCTCAGTATAACTGCATGTCAAATTTCTGCTCTTATTGTTGCCCACGGCTTGGAGGAACTGCATTGCAAATAATATATATTTTTTTTTTTTGAAATTTAACTGAAACTTTTCTTTAAGGGAAGTGGCACGAAATCGTTAGTTCAATTAAATAAATTTTTTTTGTAAAAATTGCTTTGAAATCAAAATTATTATTGGGGCACTTGTTGGAAATTAATTACAATAAATAAACTTTACATTATCTGATGATTACCTACATTAACAATATACCTCATTCAGCATCTTGACCAGAATGCCATGTCGACGCTCGCCGACTGCGTCCCGCTCGCGACCGTGACAGGACTAAACCACTACTGCCGACAGACTACATCACACAACCGCACTGGGCTGCTACTACCGACAGACTGCTCTGCATGACGACTACTAGCGTACTGCTGGACGCAACTGAACTGAGCTACTGCTATCGACAGACTGTACTGCATGACGACTCTCGCGCGGTCAAGCGCAGACTAACTACGATAATAGGCTCTCTGGTCAAAGATTTTAACGTGCCTCACCATCGCTGCTACGTTACATACGTGTTTCACTACTTAAACCTAACTAACCTAAGGACGTCACACACACCCATGCCCGAGACAGGATTCGAACCTGCGACCGTAGCAGTCGCGCGGTTCCAGACTGTAGCGCCTAGAACCGCTCGGCCACCCCGGCTGGCCGCAACACCAAAAAATAATTAATGTAGAGTAATGAAATTTCGAGAGTAAACTCGTCTAGGTAACATATTTAAGTGATTAACATTACAAGATCACAGGTGGTGCCAGGTAAGCCATTGAAATAGTGAAATGCCGGTACATTAGTAACCAATGTAGCCGCGAGAACTGAATGCAACCATGCAGACGTGCATGCATTGTATTGCACACGTGCCAAATGTCAGTTTTTGGGATGGAATTTCATACCTGTTGCATTTGGTCGGTCAATACAGGTACGGTTAAAGCTGGTCGTGGATGATACTGGAGTTGTCTAATGATGTATCTTATGTACTTGATCTGAGACAGATCTGATGATTGAGCAAGCCAAAACAACACATCACACTCTGAAGACACGTGAGGATACAGCAGCGGTATGTAGATGAGCGTTATCCTGTTGGAAAACACCCTCTGGAATGCGTTCGTGAATGGCAGCACACGTCGAATCATCAGTTTGACACACAGTTTTGCAGTCAGGGTGCGTGGGATAACCACGAGAGTGCTCCTGCTATCATAGGTTAATTGCGCCTCAGACCATAAATCCAGTTGTAGGTCCAGTGTGTCTGGCACACACTCAACTGACCTAACTCACACATGGTTATCACTGGCACCAAGGCGGAACGACTTCATCAGATAATGGAATAGACCTCCAATCTGTCCTCCAATAAGCTCTCGCTTTACAGCCCCGAAGTCGCAAATGGCGGTAGTTTGGAGTCAGTGAAATACACGCTACAGGGCGTCTGACTCGGAGCTGCCTTGAAGTAACCGATTTGTAGCTGTTCATTGTGTTAATGTGGTGCCGACTGCTGCTAAAGTTGCTGCTGCAGATGCAGTACAATGTGCCAGAGCCACATGCCGAACATCATCTTCCCTCTATGTAGTGCCACATGACCATCTGGGGCCCGGGCTTCCTGCAGGCTGTACATTCTCCTGACCTCCACTATTAGCATCATGTAAAGTGGCTACATACCGGCCAAGTCTTTCTGTGATATGGCAGAAGGAACATCCAGCTTGTCTAGCAAAGAATCCTAAGTTCCCCATGAGTTTTACCTACCTACCTTTACATGAATCTCCCACTAAAAAGTGCTGTTCACGTCGATATTCTTAAAAGGGAAATCATTATTTCTAGCTACTCTTAAGTAATCCTCATGCATACCATTCCCATATTCTTCAGTTTTTCGGAGCACACTGACAATAGGTGTTTCAACTTGTAACCTCCCCACAAGAAAATTTTAATTAAATGACAAACCAAGTGTAACCTCCGCACAAAATATTATAATTAAGTGAATTTTTTTTAATATTGTAACCTCTGAACAAAATTGACTTTAATGTAACCTCTGAACAAAATTGGCTCTCATTTATAATCTCTGTGCAGAAATGCATTCACATTTAATGTAACCACAAAATTCAATTCCTAAACACCGAAATAATAAAAAAATTCAGTAACCTGGTAAATTTTATGAGGACAGCAGCGCTGCGCCTCGGCCCTGTATTCTGAATAAAAAAGGAAAAATTCTTACCTCAATAAAAACTGCGAATATATCTGCTCTTATGTAAAATTTTTCGGCACAGCTTCGTGCAATGCTGGCCTATATTTTTTTTTTTTTTTTTATTCTTGGTAGGAATGATCATGCATTGGAAATATTCTTTAAATTGAAATGAATGCTTTTCTTAAGAAAATTGCTTTATATTATAAAAATTATTATTGGGGCATTTTTTTTAAAAAAAGAAATTAATGACAGTTAATATACATTGCTAGATATGCGCAAGGCTGCTTCTTTACCTTCTACAATAATACTCATCCTCCAGAGTCCCGACCAGAGCAGGCACGCGCTGACTACTGTCGACTACTGCAGACTACTCAAGACTACTGCCGACACGCGCAGACTACAGAAGACTACAGCACGCTACTGCCGACTAGCGACAAGCAACAACTAACTACATACTACTCTCTGGTCAGAGACTCTGCCATGCCTCGCCCATCGCTGGCAACGCATACGTCTTACATAACCCTCCACTGGGGGGGGCAAAAATTTGGCAGCGATGGTGAGTCAATTGATCTTGCCATGAGCAACAAATTTTTTCTTAATTAACTAAGTTTACAATCACAGAATATATACATATATACAGTATAAGTGCAGAACATGAAATAAAATATAGTGCACATGCACTGAGTACAGAACGTATCAAGCAATGACAAAATGTATACACAATGAGTACAAAACATACTAACAAATGACAAAAGTGCACACGCACTGTAGTGCAGAGCATATCAGCAAATCACAAAATGTATACGGAATGAGTACAAATCATATTAACAAATGACAAAAGTGCACACGCACTGTAGTTCAGAACATATCAGCAAATCACAAATGTATAGGCAATGAGTACAAATCATATTAACAAATGACAAAAGTGCACACGCACTGTAGTTCAGAACATATCAGCAAATCACAAAATGTATATGCAATGAATACAAATCATGTTAACAAAATGACAAAAGTGCACACACTGTATATACTTTTTTTACTATTTTACAAGAACTAGGATAGGAAAGGGAGGGATTGCATCATGGTTGTAGCACATTAGGTTGCACACAGCTGCACTGAAAGTCCACATCTTTCTACAGAAGCACAACACCAAGTGAGACAATCTGAAGTTCTTTTCCTTGCAGTATTAATCAGTGTAGCCAAGACACTGAAATGTCGTAGTAATATTCCATGTTATCATTTTGGTAGTACATTAGGTACACCAAACAGTGGGACCATAATAACATCTCCTTCGCTCAAGGTGGTGGACAGCATGTCGTGTCAACACCACGTTCTTGTAAGGTACACCAACGTAGAATTAGTGCAAAAACCAAATATAGTGCTCCATGATCATGAGGATAGACAGGACAAACGGATATTGCAGTAATTTCTGGTAATTAGGTCAGAAGGTGAAGGATATTCATTGAGAATTACACTAGTCTAACAACTGATTTGAGTAATTGGTGGCACTCATCGCCCAGTTACTGAACATTTCTGTACCATGTATGAAGTATTACAGAATAATGTTCATAAGTAATCTGTTTACAGAGAACATTGGCACTCATTACCAGTTACAAACCATCAGAAGTCATCATTCTAAACAGGAGCTAATGAATGGCATAGTATTAACATAATTCACTTAGTTATAGTAATCATTGGCACTCATTGGCCAGTTACAAAACATATAGCAAGTATTGAATAGTACAAAACATTTTTCATCATTCAAGTGACATACAACATATTTAAACAATTATTGGCACTCATTGGCCAGTTGCAAAGTATTCTTATACTTTTATAAAACCTTATTCAGTATTATTCAGAAGTTATCATTCAAAATGAGAGTCAATTATTGGCATAGCATTTATAGAGTATAACAAAATATTATTTACAGAAATTATTGGCATAGCATGTATGCATTATTACAAAATATCATTCACTATTACTCAGAACTCATCATTCAAGTGACATAGGACATATTTAAAATAATTATTGGCACTCATTGGCCAGTTACAAAACATATAGCAAGTATTGAATAGTACAAAACATTTTTCAGCATTCAAGTGACATACGACATATTTAAAATGTAACACACTGTAACTATTACTCAAGGTCTGTGGTTAGAAAACATTACTCAGAACTCATCATTCAAGTGACATATGACATATTTAAAATGTAACACACTGTAACTATTACTCAAGGTCTGTGGTTAGAAAACATTACTCAGAAGTCATCATTCAAGTGACATAGGACATATTGAAAATGTAGCATACTGTAACTATTACTCAAGGTCTGTGGTTAGAAAACATTACTCAGAACTCATCATTCAAGTGACATAGGACATAGTGAAAATGTAACATACTGTAACTATTACTCAAGGTCTGTGGTTAGAAAACATTACTGAGAACTCATCATTCAAGTGACATAGGACATATTTAAAATGTAACACACTGTAACTATTACTCAAGGTACAAAAATCATACACTATTACTCAGAACTGATCATTTATAGAGTATAACAAAAAATATTATTTACAGAAATTATTGGCATAGCATGTACGCATTATTACAAAATATCATTCAGTATTACTCAGAACTGGTCACTCAAGTGACATAGGATATATTTAAAATGTAACACACTGTAACTATTACTCAATGTCTGTGGTTAAAAAACATTATTCAGTATTACTCAGAACTCTCTTAAACTGGTAGCATTATTTGGGACTGGTAATACATTTTTCCTTTTTTTTTTTTTTTTGCTAGCAATGCACTGCGTTGGGATCGATAATTAATTACTGGGGCATAACAATATTTGCTTTTGAGTTATTGCTGCAAATGAAGATGTGTAACGTCATTTGTCATGAGTCAGCTATAGCAAGGTTATGAAACAAATAGAGTATATGTGATCACATTCATGAATGACACAAGTTTAATGACCAACTGCTTATAGCACATTAATTTCATGAATAATTTCTCCTGCAAAAAATACAAAATGGATTATTAAACTGAAAGAAGAAACGCATATTATGCTGAAAAGTATTGAACTTCGAATTATCAGGTAGTGTAATATGTATAAAATATGTATGTTCTCTAGCTGTCCTTTCCGAAACCTTCAGTCATCATACCATGCAACATAAGACATACTGTCAAAACGAACTGCAACAAATACCTAAATAACTACATAGCATTTCTTAATTAACAGTAAATATATGAACTTCATCATTATTTTCATCTGCAAAGAAAAACTTCACTATCATTACTATCATCACCTGCAAAGAAAATCTTCATTATCCATATCATCATAACTCCATTATTATCATCACCTGTAAAGAAAAACTTCATTAACCATAGTAGCATACTCTTCATCACTATTAATCATCATTCATTATCGTCTGCAAAAAAGTCACTTCATTATTCATTATACAACTATTCCTTATTTCTAGCATATTTCATCACTAAAACTAAGATGTGTAATTCTGCCTGACAGCCTGCATCAATCGCCTCGTATTCTGAAAGAAAAAATTAGTTAAGTCTGCTATTCTACGATGTGTATAGTATATTCTTGTTAATGCTTGTTAATTCTGATCCATTTACTCTTCGTGACGAGGTATTGCATCTTCTTTCGTTCATTCCGAAGGTGAAATTCCCATTTCATAGTAATCCACTGTGGTTTGTTTCATTTACTTCTTTTATACGTTATTGCTTTCTGAAAATGATGAACAATGATTAATGTCTTGCATTTAAATCATATACCCATTAAATAAAAACTGGTTTCTAGTGATATAATTAAGCATACAGCATAGCATGACAGAAAACGTAATATGTCCAAAACATATACAGTGCTCAGAGGCAAAAATGTACACAGTGTATCACAATGTAGAAGCAAAAAAAAATTAAAGTAGTCACGATGTTGAGATATCATAAGGCAAAATGTTAAAGTCAGCTGGTGTTTGTTATATCTTAAATATTTCATAGTGCATATAAACAAAACAGGAAAACAATCATACATACATAAAAAATGGAAAATGTGCACAGTCTGATGTGTAACGACAAGAAAAGCGACTGTTAACCTTACCTTGCTGGGCACTTACCAAGAAAAAATACGATAATCTTCAGTAAGTAGTCACATAAATATAATTGCATAAGTGGTCATAAAATGTGTAAGTTCATCTGGAAAAATATGCACGGTCTGATGTGTAACGACAAGAAGAGCGACCTGCTAACCTTACCTTGCCGGGCACTTGCCAAGAAAAAATACGATAATCATCAGTAAGTGATCATGTGAATATAATTGCATAAGTGGTCATAAAAAAATTAGGAAATGGCATTACAGTGTGACAAATCATAAAGTATGTTCATTCAATAAAGGGTTTTATGTTGGAGATATGGTGATTGCCTTTGGTTTTTCTGGTTCTCAGAGTTTCGACGTGTACTACATTGGGGTGAGGAATGCTGCGAATTCGATATGGACCTGTGTATAGAAGCTCAAATTTACTGCATCTACTCTTTCCTCTGTTGGATAAATAGTGTGTACGTACTAATATCTTCTGTCCAATGTGAAAGTCACGGCGCGTACAAACCTGTTTTTGCTGTCTTCTCCGGCGCTCTGAGGCACGTTTGATGTTGTTCAGCGCAATGTCAATTATTTCATGGTGTCGTAGTCGACGAGATGTAGGAAAGGTTACTAATTATTTAATTTTGTTAGTTGGTTCAACATTTTTCAGTATAACAGTCGGAGATAGCATAGTAGATTCATTTGGTATGGAATTAATTACATCCTGGAATGACAGTATGTGTGTGTCCCAATCAATATGTCTTTTATGGCAGTATATTCTACACAGTTTACCAATTTCTTTCATTAATCGTTCACAAGGTTTCGAAGAAGCATGGTACCTGGATATATAGATCGGAGAAATGCTTCTAGCTCGTAACATACATGTCCACATAGCAGATCGAAACTGTGAGCCATTGTCGGAAATTACTTTCAATACATGTCCTACATGAAATATAAAATGTTTTACAAATGCTTTCGAAACAGTTTTAGCAGTAGCTTTGCGTAACGGAGTACAACACCGACAAAGATGTAGCAAAAACCTCTATTAGTTCCGGGAATCGGACCAAAAATGTCTACAGCGGCCATGTGTCTCAATTTAACAGGTACAATGGGATGTAATGGAGGAATATGTGAAGTCGTATCTGATTTAGCTTTCTGGCAGATTTTACATGACGCAAAAACTCGTCGAATACGTTTCTCCATGTTGGTAAAATAACAGTTCTGTCTCAGTATAGGAAAACATTTTCTGGCTCCGTAATGTTAACTTAAATGAGTATACCAGATTATTAATTTGTTAACAAGCTCGTCAGGAATGCATAATAACCAATTGTTGCTGTCAGGGTGAGAGCGGCGAAACAGAATATTATTGCATACAGTGTAATGGTTTCTAATGGTAACATTATTCCTATCTTGCCAAAGGCGTTTAATTTCTTTCCACACGTTGTCTTTACTCTGCTCTTGTGCTATGTCTTGTAATGACGTCGAAATGAAATTTTCAAATGCAACTTGTTGAATGTACATGACGCTAAAATTTGTTTTGCAGAAGTTGGTTGCGATGTCTTGCTGATTGTTGCTAAGAGAACGGGATAGTGCGTCTGCTACAATATTTTGTGTACCGGGAATGTGAACAATTGTAAAATTAAATTCTTGTAAATAAAGTTTCCATCTGCTTAATCTATCATGTGTAAATTTAGCCGAAAGTAAAAACTGTATCGCTCTATGATCTGTGTAAACGGTATTATGTCTTCCATAAAGAAAATGCCGAAATCTTGTGAATGCCCATACAACACATAATGCTTCGAGTTCTGTAACAGAATAATTGCGTTCAGCATGTGACAGAATGCGACTCGCAAAGGCGATGTTTTTAATTACTGTAGTGCCATCTTCTTCAATTTCCTGAAAAATATGTACGCCTAAAGCGGAGTTAGAACTGTCGGTGGCAATGGAAAAATTTCTAGTTAGATCTGGATGTGATAAAAGTGGTGCATTCAACAAAGCATGTTTCAGGTTCATAAATTCAGAATGTGCTTGCTTATCCCAGGACCAAATAGTGTTTTTACCTGTCAATTGACATAATCTAGGGGTGTCTAAAGCAGAGTAATGAATAAATTTACGAAAAAAGTTAATTAAACCCAAAAAGCTGCGTAGTTGTTTCTTCATCGTAGGAACAGTAATGTCACGTAAAGCTTGAAGTTTTTCCGGGTCAGGCGTAATGCCCTCTGCTGAAATTACATGTCCAAGAAATTTTATAGAAGTTTTACCAAAGTGCGATTTACTGAGATTAACTGTGAGTCCTTGTGCACGAAAAGTTTGCAACAGTTGTTCAAGAATCAGATTGTGTTCAGACCAGTTAGCTTCTGCAATAAGAATGTCGTCTACGTACGTCGTGATTATGTCCTTAAGTTCTGTCGGAAGTATTGTATTCAAACCGCGAATAAATGCTGCTGAAGAAATAGTTAAACCGAACGGTAATTTACAAAATTGGTAACAGTCACCAAAACAGAGAAAAGCCGTGTACTTTCTGCAGTCCGGATGGAGTTGAATTTGCCAAAATCCGGATTTCAAATCTAATGTGGAATAAATAGCAGTACCATGAAATCTCTGTAGAAGTGCTTCTAGTGTTTGAGGGCGATCTGTTTCTTTAATAATAATGTCATTGATGTGGCGCGAATCAAGTACGAGCCGAAGTGATCCATCCTTTTTCTTAACAATATGGAGCAGGTTTATGTACTGACTAACTGCCGGTTCAATAATACCTTGGTCAAGCATAGCTTGCAATTCTTTCTTAACTTGTTCTCTGTGAATATACGGAATGGGATAATGTTTGGCTTTAAATGTATCGTGCTGTTTAACTTGAAATTCATACATAAAACCGGACATAGTACCAGGGATGTTGTCAAAAACTGGCGCTTGCTGTAAAAGAATTTTGCGTAGCTCTGTACGTTCGTCGTCTGTATTTGCACTGCTCTGTTTAACTTTATCAGAAATCATCTGTATAACGTCATAGTCGGCTTCGTCTGGAGTATTATAGTTGTGTACGTACGTACCTGTGAACAATGTGGAATGACAGTCTAAGTAACGTGATGCGGAAATGACCTCTGTACGATTGTTTGTTCTTCTGCAGATAAAGAGTGCTGAAATTCTAGTGCCAGTTGTACATTTTCATCCTTTAACATTAAATAGGAATCTTGAAAGTCAATAATTGCGTCGTGTTGTACCAGAAAATTCGTACCTAAAATAACGTCTGTCGTCAATAAGGGAACAATCCAAAAATTTGAGTGAAATGTATGACCTGCAATACAAAATGATAAATGTGTCTGTAATTTTACAGCTACTCCTTTACTAGGTACTGCTCCTTTTACTTTCGTTTTGCCTAATGGTAACGTAGGATAGGTATTCTCTTTGCTACATTCGTTGAAAGTTTCCTCATTTATGACTGACATAGGAGATCCAGAATCGATTACTGCTGAAAATTTGGATGATCCAATCTTTACTTCAATGACAGGGTGTGAAATGGTTTTTTTGAATAACTGGTTTTTTCTGCAAAAGAGTGTCTCGGATGTCGTCAAAAGTAATAACATTTTCGTGAACAAGATTCTGCGTATCTGAAGTATTGCTTGCGTTGCTGGAAGATGCAACCTGTACTGTATCTAGTCAAACTCTATCTGACGTGCTATTATTTTCGGGAGGATGCTGTGGCATTTCTACTATTTGTACGGTTCTGTTATTCCTTCCTGACGTATTACGTTCGGGATGATATCTACTGTCTGGTTCATTCATGATAATATATTGTTGCGGATAATTTTTCTGCTGATAAGACCGACTGTTATTAAATGTACGCTGAAAATTGTGCTCATTACTTTTACGTCTGTCATGATAGTCATTTCTATACGGTGCATTGTAATAGGAATTGAAACAGTGTGTTTTCTGTACGTACTGATTCCCTTGTTGCTGTGCGTTACTATTTGTTGGAGCTGACGCTATATGTGTAGGCGGCGAAACATTAACGCTTGGTTGACCTTGTACATTCTATTGTTGGTTAGGTATGCTAACCGGCTCACTTTCATGCTGTTGTTGTGAAAAACCTCTATTGTTACCAAAATGCGTTCGCTGTTACGGATAATCTTGTCGATACTGATAATTAAAATTTTGTCTGGTGGTTGTCGTTCCTGAAGCGTCTATTAGCTTTGCTATTGAAATTGTGTGGCTGATCGTAATTGCTGTATGTTTGTTGACCTTGGTTATTATATGAAAAATTTTTGTTTATAAAGGAATAATCCGATTGCTGCACTTCCAAAAGCTGTAACAGATCTCTGAATGCCGAAATGTTTTCTTTCCGCTGACCCGTTAAAAGTGACACTCTTAATGATCGTGGTAATTTAGAAATACGTAATTGAATAAGTGCAGATTCACTGTATGGTTCACTTAAGTACTAGTTTTGTTGGACCATGTGTTCAAAAAATTGCGTGACAGTGGGAAAATTTGAGTTCTCATAGTTCGGTAAACTAATTAATTGATCCTTGATTCTGCGCTGTGTCGTCTTCGACCAATGCGCTGACAGAAAAGCATTCTGAAATTCTTCTACCGAGTAGCATTGTCTCACGATCGGTCTCATACGAGTTGCCGGTTCGCCTTCCAAAAAACTGCAAATAAATTCAAGTTCATGTGATATGGGCCAAGTCGGTGGAAAAGTAAAGCTAAATTGTTGTATCCAATCCAAGGGGTGGATCTGTGTTCTGTCATTTTTAAATACTTTAAATTTTCTCACTGATAGAAAATGCTTGTAATTAAAATTATCGTCTCCGTATGTCTGAACAGGTTCAGGATTGTATGAGAATCTATTTGTCTGTGACTGTTCGGAATCTACCTCACGTACTCTCTGTAAATTGCCTAAATTATACTCGCTGTGTGAGTGTGACAAATGTTTGGAATGTGCCGTATGCTGTGACGTGTTATTGACTGAAATATTTTTCATCTCTGTCACTTCTTGCTGTAATGTTGACAATTTTCTGCGTAATGTATTATTAGACAAATCTATCTCACTGATTGTCTGCTGTAAATTTTGGATTCAGGTGTTTGATTAAACGAAATCGGTGAAGTATCGTCTGATTTGCTGTCATTATTATTTTCAATAACGTCAACACGACTGGCCAATTCATCATATTTTTCAGTCAGTATTTTTACCTGATCATCGTTTTTAGTGTCACAAGCATTAATTTGTTTTTGTATTTTACGTGTGGTTTCGTTCAATTATTCAACATCTGCTTTGATGGCATCGGGATCCTGTATTAATTCTAATTGTTCAAGTCTGTCGGTCACTGTCTGAAAGTCTACTGTATGTGTATCTGTTTTTGTTTTAAGATCGGAAATTTCATCACGCAATTCGGTGTTCAACCGTTTGATAGTATTAATTTCGTCTGATACTGTAGCAATACTGTTGTCTACGTATGTTTTTGGTTTCGTAAACAATTTACGCTTATCTTCCTGTCTCTGTGCGGTAATTGTTTCCATGACTTGTCGTTTTACTTTATTTTGTTCCTGTATGAATTTATGGTAACGCGTTTCACTGTTTTGTAGGTGGTGATTAAAACGTTCGTCAAATTGACTGTTCTGTTGGTCTAATTTCGCGTCTACTTTTGCATCCAGTGTGTGCGAAAGTTCTGCTGACATTAATTTAAACTCGTCACGTAACTGTGCTGCGTTTTCAGAGCATTGTTTACCGACTGCACTAATTTCGCCTCTAAGTGATTCTGTTGCAGCTGTTTGCGTATTCCTTAATTCTTGAGCAACAGATCTAATTTCTTCACTACTTTTCCTAGCACAAGCCTTAATTTCCTCACGTAATTGTTCTTTAGTATCATGACACTGCGCGGCAACGGCTGTAATCTGTTCACTAAGCTGTCTGGAATTGTTGTCTAATTTTTCATTCAACTGTTTGGAACTGTTGTCTAGTTTTTCATTAAGGTTGTCTTGTTTTTCATTAATATCATTAATTTGTTGTTTGAGACTTTCACTAAGTTGTTTATGACTGTTGTCTTGTTCTTTCTTCAACTGTTTGGAATTGTTGTCTAGTTTTTCATTAATTTCATGAATAAGTTGTTTGTGATTGTAGTCTTGTCTTTCATTCTGTTGTAGCAATATTGCCATAATTTGATCCAAGCCAATATTACCTACTCTATTCTCTGTGCTGTTTGATGGCGTACCTGCAATTGTCACGTTTTGTGTATCCATTTGGATATTCTGTGATTCTTGAAAAGGTTTGTCAATCGAATGTGCACTTTTGGTCACTAAATCGGAATCAAATAAATCTGTCGTACTTTGAGTACATTGTTCATTTTCATTAGAAATAATTATCTGTTCATTACATAAATTTTGCAAACCGGGTGTGTCAAGCTGGGCAGCGTTCATTGTAACAGAACGTGTCGCGTCATCGATTGTCGTTAAATTAACAGACGACACAATTGAATTTATTTGCTCATCACTAGGATCAAAATCAATATTAGTGGTCGGTACGCACTGATTGTCTACAATTAAAGGATTATCATCATTACACTTAGTGTCGCAAATATTATCGGTCAAGTTATTCGAGTCAGCTCTTTCACTCATTGCACATTGCGATGTACTGTTTACAGTTTTTGCGGCATTTTTTACAAATCAAAATTAAGCGCAAATGAAACAAGGACAATGCAAAACGCAACAAACACAATTACAACAAAGAGCAACAAATTGCCGATGATCTGTGAAAGAAAGAGTGACAAATTAGTAAATGCGTTGCGCCAGATGCAAACTACGTTTAAGTAAATAAGAGCAGATATATGACTACTTCTCAGAAGATTCACAAAGAAATACGATCCTGGCCGGATGTCGCCAAGTGGAACCTCCCCACAAGAAAATTTTAATTAAATGACAAACCAAGTGTAACCTCCGCACAAAATATTATAATTAAATGAATTTTTTTTCATATTGTAACCTCTGAACAAAATTGGCTCCCATTTATAATCTCTGTGCAGAAATGCATTCACATTTAATGTAACCACAAAATTCAATTCCTAAACACCGAAATAATAAAAAAATTCAGTAACCTGGTAAATTTTATGAGGACAGCAGCGCTGCGCCTCGGCCCTGTATTCTGAATAAAAAAGGAAAAATTCTTACCTCAATAAAAACTGCGAATATATCTGCTCTTATGTAAAATTTTTCGGCACAGCTTCGTGCAATGCTGGCCTATATTTTTTTTTTTTTTTATTCTTGGAAGGAATGATCATGCATTGGAAATATTCTTTAAATTGAAATGAATGCTTTTCTTAAGAAAATTGCTTTATATTATAAAAATTATTATTGGGGCATTTTTTTAAAAAAAAGAAATTAATGACAGTTAATATACATTGCTAGATATGCGCAAGGCTGCTTCTTTACCTTATACAATAACACTCATCCTCCAGAGTCCCGACCAGAGCCGACTGCCGACACGCGCAAGCACGCGCCGACTACTGTCGACTACTGCAGACTACTCAAGACTACTGCCGACACGCGCAGACTACAGAAGACTACAGCACGCTACTGCCGACTAGCGACAAGCAACAACTAACTACATACTACTCTCTGGTCAGAGACTCTGCCATGCCTCGCCCATCGCCGGCAACGCATACGTCTTACAAACTTTCAAGGACCAGAAACGGAGTGCCGGAACATGGCCTCTCACCTGGCCGCCCCACGTTTCCTCAGAAGTCGGGGAGGATCTTGTTATCGTATTGGTCAGCCACACTCCAGGCCCTCTAGTGCTCTGGAATATTCCATTTCTTTGGTTCTGCCAAAGATTAGATTAGATTAGTATTTGTTCCATAGATCATGAATACGACACTTTGTAATGATGTGGAACGTGTCAGGTTACTAAAACGTGTCTATACAAGATATTACATTACACAAATATTACATGACACTTAACAGTTTTTTTTTGTTTTTTTTTGTGTGTGGGGTGGGGAAATGACCCTCTTTCTATATCCAAAAATTCAACTAATGAGTAGAAGGAGTTGCCATTCAGAAATTCTTTTAATTTTCTTTTAAATGCTATACGGCTAACTGTCAGACTATTGATGCTATTAGGTAAGTGACCAAAGACGTTTGTGGCAGCATAATTTACCCCCTTCTGAGCCACAGTTATATTTAACGTTTAGTAGTGAAGATGACTACTCAAGGTTAAAAGGTGACCAGAGGACTGTCTCAGAGATAATTACAGATTCTACATCCACTCTCTATGGTCAGCAGACAACAAACCATCACTCATTTCTCAAACGTCACAAAACTGGATATAGGGATCTATGTTTGAAGGAAGTGCACATGTAGGTAACTGAATACACAAATTGTCCTTCTTTTTTACATGAGTATCCGGTTTCAGTGTATTGAATAAAATTGTGTTACCCCAAAACCGCTGTTCTGACAATAACAACGAAGTATGTTGTTATACAACGGGTATTACTGTACCCAATGAGGCAAATGTTTTCTTTGTCGGGTAGTAGTGTACCCTTTCAAGTGAGATGTTGATAATCGCGTCTTTTTCGCCTTAAAGGCGTTCTTGGCTAACATCAACTCAACCGCACCCCGCCTCAAAGGTAACTAATGCTCACAGCCATTACAGTGTGTATTAAAAGCAAGCCTAATTTGCGTTCTCGTAGTGGCGCTACTAGCAGAATTCTTATGGTACTGGCACGAAATTTGTATAGTTATCATCTTTGAGATGTAGAAACACGCCTACCAACTTTCGTTTATATCGCACAACTCCTTCTTGATGATGCGCTGTTTTTTCGCCAGCACAATGGGATACAGAATAAACTTGTCGGATGGGATATTGTTCCAAGTCAAATATGTGACAAGTGAATTGTATACTTAAGTCCTGAGGAATATTCATTTTTGACTCGCTAAAGTACGTACCTATTTGTGAATGAGAAGAATTTATGACAGAAAATGCAAATTTTTGACAGTGAATTTCCTTGTGATACAGCCGCATTCCGCGTCATAGGCAAAGGGATGGCAGAACGATTACACACACACACACACACACGCACACGCACACACACACACACACACACACACACACATACACACACACAAAGAGAAAGAGAGGGAGAGGGAGAGGGAGAGGGAGAGGGAGAGAGAAAACGTTGGCTGGAATCGTCTCTTCGAAACCTCGAACCCGAAACTCACGCTCACCTTAACAACCACAGAAAAGCAATTGGCCAATCGCCAGCGTAGCTGACCTCAAGAAAGCGCACGAGCTGCAACGGGAGAACTCAAACTACAAGAACAACAGGAGGACGCCGCCTCAGCAACTTCACGTAAACAGAGGGGAGGTGCGGCTCTATCCTCTGCTCTGGGAATCCTGAGAAGCAAACGTGATCGGCATGTAAGCGGAGACAGGAACGCTGGAAATAACACTTGAGGACTGCGTTTCCGCAACTCCAGCCAAAGCAACGAAGTAAACTCTGCAATTCTTGACTTCTCTACTACCCGCTGCCCTTTAGACGTAATGAATAATACACGATTTGCCGAAATACGCAGTGGAAGAAATATATCTGAACAGTTTTGAGTATGTATGAAAGATAGTTATAAAGTTTTAATTATTGTCTGGAAAAAATCAAGCTGTGACCATGAAACGTGGTTTTGGTTTTTCTCCTTCTCTGCTCATTCACCACTCAAAGAGACACGTTTTTGCCAGTGATGGATGACATAATGAAAACTGGTTATAGAAGCCTGTACTGTGGCTGCTCGGGAAACGTTTCACCTCGAAAATTACATCGTCTTCACTCTTGATCTGGTTTCCACGTAACGGTTTCTTCATCCGAGGTCAAAGAACGAAGTCACTGGGTGCCCTGCCAGAAGAATACTGCATATGATGCATAATTTGATGGCCCGAAGAGGGAGCGTGTGCCATCGTGTCCTTCGCAGAATGCTTCGGTACGAAGTCGTGGAGCAGAAACGCGTCCATAGATAGCTTTCCACACACTTCGTCTCGACAGACTCTCATAATTTTACCAGTATACTTTGGTAGTATGTTCCTGTCACCGTTTGCCCTTACGTTTACAATATGTTAGCACCACCTATGAAAGCTCCAAAATTTACTCGCCCGATGATATACGCCTTTGTCGCTAGTGGTGAACATCCACATCTGTGTTCCGCAAGCCACGTTACAGTGTCCGGAGGAGGGTACTGGGCGTACCACTGTTACTGCCCCTTTTTCCAGTTCCAGTCGTGAATTCATCGTATGAAGAACGAAGCCTCTGTGTGGATTCACTTACCTCGAAGTCTATCTTATTGTCTTTTCGTGAGATATACTCGAGAGGGAGCAATATATCGGCTAACCGTTCCAGGGACGAATGCTCTCGTACCTGAGCCGTGGCGCTCGTTACTGGCGCGCCAGTCTCTTGGATGTCCATTATCGATCCTTCGATGTTTCTTATCTTTGCTTGCATTGTTGTTTTCCGCATTCGCGGGGAGAGTAGCAATTGACGTTTGATCGGGCGACCTGCTGAGACGTATATGTGGAGTTGGTTGTAGGCGGTCTGCCGGTTCAGGATGGAGGATATGTGTTGGCTACCTGCCTGTCTGCTCTCCTGATTTTACTCGCCGTGGCTTGCGACCGCCTAGCTTGGGTTGCTGCCTGGTGTATCCTACACGAGCCCTACCGGACGTCCAGCAGAAGCAGCCTTTTGTTTCTTTTAAAGAAAAGCAGCAAATGTATAAGACTTTTGTAACCAATTTTGGTGGCCTCCTTAACCCATTACTGGCCAAAACTCCATCGGATCTTTTTTTGCAGACTCTTACACACAAATACGTTACATTGAGTGATTAATTGAATAAAAAGTTGTTCTGAAAATTTTCAGTTTATTAGAACAAAAACTACAGACCGTCCCATTTTTGGGACATTGGCCAAATGCGCTATCCAAATTCACAACCTTATTCTCCATGCATAATATTGTAAGAAACAACACAAACAATAAATAAAGAATGTTTTAATATTATTGAATGTATATTCAGTGTGAAATGAAGCGAAACACTTGTCGTGTACACCTACATTGCACCTATCACAAATTTTTGTTGTTTTTATCTTGCAGTAAGCACATCTCTTCTGTGTTTTACCCCCTTCTGTGTTTTACTTGACACAATGAAATGATTTCCTGGATCTAGTCGTACATCTGTGCTCACCCGTCCTCCCATCAATTCGCTTCCTTGTGGTCCTCTGCGTTTTGGTGCTGATTCTGTTTTCTTTGATAGGTAAAACATCACTGTTCTCTGTCGGACATCCAAAAGTGAGAGCTTCTCTCTAAAGTACCGACTACATCTTGTACAACAGACTCATTGTTCAATACATTTTTGTCAATGTCTTCTTCATCTGTTATTACATCTGCATCGGGTGGAATAATCGCCAATTATACGTCATCATCTTCATCGTCACTCTCTTGATGGTTCGCTAGCTCTGCTAGAATTTCTTCAAGTGTAAGTCCACGCGGCATGTTTTTATCCTGATGGAATCTTAAAATTCGAATAGAACATGAAAAAAGCTGATATAAAGAAAGTAAAATGCAATTCTTCTCTGTATAATACGTGTATACAAGAATAGGGCACATCAACAATAAATGATAGTATAACATGCCATTGTCCCATTATTGGGACGCATAAAATATATCGATATTGAAAAAATCTGAAGTATACTTAATCTTACATGGACATCCATATGTTCATAAGAAACACGCCCAGACAACTAAATCACAGCTCATTGTCGTCCAGGAACTACCAGCTGACATACAGTACTGCCAAGTACGAGAACAAAAAATTGGCAAGTTTATAATTTTCCTGACGTGAAGTACTTAGAAAAAAGTTATTTATTTTACATTTACAGGCATTATAGCAATTAGTTGAACCTACAGGCCCAACAATGAAGGGACAATGGCCAGTAATGGGTTAAGTGTGGCTTTAGCGTTTACACTGCCTTTGGGAAGATCTAATCCTTTTACATTTAAATAGTTGGGGTTCCCTGTCCTTTATAATCTTTTGGGGGTTTTATTTGAATTTTCTCTTTGGGGTTCCTTCCTTGTGCTTGGTTAAATGTTTACTTGTATAGCGGGAAGTGACTCCTGGTTAAAACTCGGAGAAGGTGTTTGATGTTACTGCCGCCTCCGGCATTCGTCTTTTCAATTAAGTGTTGTCATCCTTTCGAGTGACCTGATGTCACTCCCCGTTAATTAATGCTGATTTATGTGTACTTAATTTTGAATTGGCCAAATGAATTAATATTTTGGAGCGCAATATAGCACTAAGGCAACCTCATTGTATACCACTTTGTGCCCCGGTCTAGTACTTAATTTTCAGTGGCACGAGTTAGCTCCACTATCGGTTTTACTGATGTGCTCCCTTCAAAATATTGTCTTGTATAAGTTTGCCCCATGTGTATCTGGGAACACAGAGATGAGCTTTAGTGTGACTTCAGTGCTAGTCAGTTAATAGAATCTACGTTTTGGCTTGGCTTCCATTGAAGAGTTTGAGTGGAGCGTAGTGTGTTTAATTTGTTATTCATTCAATTACTGTAAGTTTGTTTATTTAATGGGGAGAAAGACATTTAAAGACTGTTGGTATTAAAGTTGCTGGGTGTTGCTAATTCCTTCCAAATGGCCTGCTACTTATTCAATGGCAAGGCCGTTGATTAGTTGGTTACTGTGAGTACAAATTCACGCTATTTATTTGTTGCCGAAATTATTAAAGTGTCTATGTCGTTATTCTATCACTAGCTACGTGTTTGAGGAAAACTGATATAAACCTTACATTGCCTCCTTAAAATTTGTTGCCAGCAGAAACCCTTAAGAGAACTAATTTTTGTTACCGCTTATGTTAACCTTTACTGGAAGCAACATTTCATGTAGTTAAATTTTGTCGTAATATGTGTATTTCTCTGATGTAACAAACGAGTGATAAAAGAAAAAAGCAAAGGGGCCTGGTCCTTCCTATTGTGTCCGGTTTGTAACACGTATCAGTACCTCTTAATAGTAAACCACACTGTGATGCATAACAGCTACCTCGCAGCGCCTGCCACTGCAGTTGGCTGACCAGCTCTGTGACACTCTCGTGCTTACTAAATGAACCAGTGATACTTGACATCGCATGTTTCCACTGCTTCCGTTCCTCCCTTGGCCAGCGGTCATAATAATACACCCAGCACTCGTTCATGGTGATTAGGTGGCTAAAGGAGTCATCTGAACTAGACTGATGCAACATTCCCGCTGCTATCTTGGTATGCCGCGCTTTTTGTGTCGATGGGCGCAGTCCCGAAACAGACCACATGGCGATCTTTAACAAGTTCAAAATGTCGTGCAAGGTTCTGAAAACTGATCTATGACTGACTGTCACTTTTTCCACTATCGTCTCGACGGTGATGGTTAACTTCGACCACGAGGGCACCCAGTTCTTCTTCGATTCCCATTTTATCATAAAGAGATGGTCTGCCACTACGTTGTTCTCCATCCTGATTTCTCCGACCACATTGGAAGCGTCGGCGCCGCCTAAATACTGCGTTCTATTATGGTGGTGGTTGCCGTACACTCCTACCAACTTAGCAAGGATTGTTACAGCGTTGTTGTCATCAAATTCAAATACAGATTTCAATACACTGTCTAACTTTATCAGTGGGCTGCGCCATTTTGTTGTTTTGGCTCCTCTAGCGACGGGCCACAGTACTGTGCCACGGCGATTGTAAGGTCTACCAAGACCGCAAGCATTTACCTGCTCACAAACAAAAAATTAATTACGTAACTTCAGTTTTTCGATACAATGCAGTTTAACAAATACCCCTTATACAGAGCGTAACGAGTAGGCCTATAAGTGCAGAAGTTTTCATATGGGGTACATTAATATGCACACACATTAATGTGTTGGTCGTTTTTTCTCTGCCTCAGTCTTTCCACAAACACGTCAAAAGTATTACTACCTGATGTTTTCTGTATGGCCATAACTGCTCTACAAAGTGGACTACGCTTGTCAGTATAGACTAATCGTTTTGCGTCTACGTGTTTACACTTCAACACCTGGCTAGCTGTCCAAATATAACCAGAACATTTCAACAATATCTGCATAACTGAATGCTTTCTGACAAGTAAAATAATTAATTGAATGTCTATAAAGGTTGGTGGTCTAGTTGGCATTTATGTTTACAGTCTATCAAACGCGAATAATATTAAATTGGATTAATAATGTCCGTTACTCTGGATTTCTCCTTTTGCATAAATGGTTTCAACGTCTTCAGTGTTCACTGGTATTGAATCTCTATCATTAATATCAGAGGAATGTGAATGTCTTTAACTCTTCTAATCCAGCAAACAGCACCACTGCATAATATATTTTCCAAGGAAACCTGCAAACTTTGCTGAAATCATTTATTGCTGAACGTCTGTCTCTGCTGTGAAATGGTGCGTCCGTTTAAAGAATCAGAGCGTTCGTCTAATGTGCTATGACGAAGCTTTGCCATTAATACTCATACTACATGGATACTTTGCAAATCACATTTAACTGCCTGGCAGAGGGTTCATCGAACCACCTTCACAATTCTCTATTATTCCAATCTCGTATAGCACGCGGAAAGAACGTACAGCTATACGTTTCCGTACGACCTCTGATTTCCCTTATTTTATCGTGGTGATCGTTTCTCCCTATGTAGGTCGGCGTCAACAAAATATTTTCGCATTCGGTGGAGAATCCTGTATCATTTCAGTGACACTCTCTCCCTTATTTCAAGATAACACAAAACGTGCTGCCCTTCTTTGAACTTTCTTGATGTACTCCGCCAGTCCTATCTGGTATGTATCCCACGCCGCGCAGAAATATTCTAAAAGAGGACGGACAAGCTTAGTGTAGGCGGTGTATTTAGTAGATCTGTTACATTTCCTAAGTGTCCGCCAATAAAACGCAGTCTTTGGTTAACCTTCCTTCAACATTTTCTATGTGTTCCTTCCAGTTTAAGTTGTTCGTAATTGTAAATCCTAGGTATTTAGTTGAATTTACGGCCTTCATTTTTGACTGATTTATAGTGTAATCAAAGTTTAACGGATTCCTTTCAGCACTCATGTGGATGATCTCACACTTTTCGTTATTTTGGGTCAATTGCAAATTTTCACACCATACAGATATCTTTTCTAAATCGTTTTGCAATTTGTTTTCATCTTCTGATGACTTTACTAGTCGACAAACGACAGTGTCATCTGAAAACAACCTAAGACGGTCACTCAGGTTGTCTCCCAAATCGCTTATATACATAAGGAACAGCAAAAGGCTTATAACATTACCTTGGGGAACGCTAGAAATCATTTCTGTTTTACTCGATGACTTTCAGTTAATTACTACGAACTGTGACATCTCAGAGGAATCATGAATTCGGTCACATAACTGAGACTATATTCCATAAGTCGCAACTTCACTACACGTCGCTTGTGTGGTACAGTGTTAAAAGACTTCCGGAAATCCAGAAATACGAAATCAATTTGAAATACCTTGTCAATAGCACTCAAAAATTCATGCGAGTAAACAACTAGTTGTGTTTCACTAGAACGATGTTTCCTAGATCCGTTTAGACTGTGTCAATTGACCGACTTCTTTGAAGTAGTTCATGATGTTCGAACACAATATATGTTCCAAAATCCTGCTGCATATCGACGTTAATGATATGGACCTTGTTTTGTCGCTGTGTGTGGCCGTGAGAGATCAATGATCTAGTTCGGCCGCCATTTGTGTAGGCTTTCTGTCATCCTGCTATCCCAGTCCGTTGCCCGGGGTGCACCATCTTGGATGTTGTCTACACGTCGCTTTAAATATATGAATGAGTTTCCAGTCAGGATTGCCAAGCTTTTAACGTGTAGTTATTTTGTCTTGAGTGTTTGTACTTTATCCTTTTGTGCTATTGTTTGTTTTTTACGCATGTACTATTTACACATTGTTTTGCTTTATACTTTTCGTTTACATATTGCTGTACTTATATAAAATATTGTCGCTGTATTGCCATAAGCAAACAAATAAATAAATATGGACCTGTAATTTAGTGTACCACCCGTACTACCTTTCTTGAGTATTGGTGTGACCCGCGTAGCTTTCCAGTTTTTGGATACGGATCTTTCGTCGAGCGAACGGTTATATATGATTGTTAAGTATGGTGCTATTGTATCAGCATAATATGAAAGGAACCTGATTGGTATACCATCTGGACCGGAAGACTTGCTTCACTACTCCAAGGATATCTGTTTCTACATTACTCATGCTGGCAGCTGTTCTTGATTCGAATTCTGGAATATTTACTTCGTCTTCTTTGGTGAGGGAATTTCGGAAGGCTGTGTTTAGTAACTCTGCTTTGGCAGCACTGTGTTCGATAGTATCTCCATTGTTATCGCGCAGAGAAGGCATTGATTGTGTCTTGCGCTAGCATACTTCACATACGACCAGAATCTCTTTGGAATTTCTGCCAGATTCCGTTTGGGTCTCTTCAAATTCTTGAGATTGCCGTTTGGCACTGTTTACGCACCCGTCATGCTTCGACGATTTTTGGAGCAGACTAAACTTGAGTTCAACCATTGGAATAACATTTGCCTGCTGTCCGTGACATTCCACCCCTACGTACACTGCAAGAATTACGGCCTGTGTTAAGGAAGCTTACGTATTACATCCGATTTATCTGTAACGCGGCTCAGTTGGGGCTCCCTCACATCGCCTGTACAGCAAGAACATTCCTGTTATCTGGTCGCAAGAGTTTTCACTCTGCTTTCGAGAAACTGAAAAAGCTTTGCGTAGTAATCGATGCCTTGTTCATTTTGATCCATCGTATGGTCCTGGCTGTGGATGCTTCCTCTTGCGGCATCAGTGCAGTTTTTCCGCATAAATTTGGTGTTGTTAGCAGGCCAATTGTCTTTCCTTCTAAATTTTTGAACAAAGCTCAATGTAATTCGCAAATTGAACAACGGGCTCTCGCCATTGTCTATGATGCCACTGAATTCCACCGGTATCTTTTTGGCAGAAAATTATGCTTGGTGGCTGACCATAAACCACTACAAACTTTGTTCAGTCCTTCTCAGTCAGTCCGGAATCGCAATGCGCAGAAACTGGGACGGCGGGCTTTCGTTTTGTCAAATTATCGATATGAGATTGTATATTGGTCCACTTATAGGCATCCTCTTTCTCGCCTCTCTGTTGGTCTAGATTCTGCATTCGACGAGTCCTCTGTTTCTTGTTGCTACGCTGGTGCTCATGGACAGATGTTTTGCGTAGCTTTCCGCTTAATCACCGGAAAGTTGCCCAGGCCACAGTCGCGTTCAGCTACACATTCGTAGCTCTGTTGTTCGCCGATATTCTGCCCTTCGGTACCCCCTTGCACTTCATCAAGGTGTTATTTTTCTCAGTGTTATTTTGATCAGTCACATGTTGTGTATCCCCAGGCTCTCCAGCCTGACGTGCTTCGTTTCCGACTCCAAGCTCACTGGGGCGTCGTTCGCACCAAGTAGTTGGGGTGACGTCATTGCACTTGGCATGGTCTGGGTGCACAAGTTGAACAGTTGACTTATCAGTGTCATCCTTGTGCTGAATGTCAGTCAGCCCCGCCTCAGCAGTTCTTTGCATGGCCTATATCTCAAGCTCCTTGGCTACTTTTACACTTGGATCTTGCATGTCGTTACTGGAATACACGTTGGCTCATCGTTGTTGACGCTTTCAGCAATTCCCTTCATGGTTCCTATGCACTCTGTTGCGGTTCGTTCCACAATCCATGCCTTGTCGTCGACCTTTTGCCTCAAGAGATTGCGTGAAGCGATTGTGACTGACAGTGGACATCAGTTTGTTGTCACCATGTTTGAATAGTTTTGCAATGTCTCTGGCATCAACCACATCATAATGTGCCGTTCCACTGGCAATCAAATGGTGAATCTGAAAGCTTTGTACGAACATTGAAGCAACATATGGACAAACTTCGTACCTCTCGCATACAGGATCACAATCTGTTACTATTCTTGTCTTCCTGTGGGTCCCAGTGACATGATGGACCATCGTCGGCGGGTTTGTTGCACGGTTGGCGCCACTGTACCTTGCTTCAGTGGTGCACCGCCACGGTGGGCGGCGCCCCCTCCGCCCAATTAGCCAAAGTATCACACCAACGATTCAGCCATTTACAGATTGTACGGCCGACGAAGCGCTGGAAGTCAGGCATCATTTTACAATTTATTGTTCGTTCTGTCCCTTTACTGGAGGGATCGACAGGATCAAATTCATCCATGTGAACTGCATGATCCTGCTGCAGGCTTTGTGCTACAGATTCCATGCCTGCTTGGGTACAGCAGGCCTCACTGCATCCGACTTCCGCGGGTCCCGCACCATCGACCACAGTCCCGGAGCCGATGGGATGCTGACGCTCTTTCACGGTCGTCGCCGTCTCGACAGTCAGCATTGTCTCGGGATGGGCCTCTCTTTTCGGCGGCTGTCCCACGTGCCTACCCGGGTCCCTCTGCAGACGACGAGTGGTCCTCATCCTCGTTTGCTGCTCCGCTTCTGGATGTGCATGCATGCCCTCTGCCTCGTTTTTCAGTTGGTGCCCCCGGGCGGGCGCGGGTGGGAACACGGCAGCAGCCTCAGTTTCGGCTCCCATCTCCTCATTCCCACCTGCATCCAGCCATCGCCCCCATCGTCGTTCGCTCCTCTACCACTACACGTACTGAGACCACCCTATGGGCACCTTTAGGTTGGCAACGGAATTGTAAGTTTCCGTCAGAAACCGATAGGAGACACACGGAATCTGGTGACCCAATGGTGCAAGCCTGTTGTCCACGCTTCCAGCGGCTCCGATTCCAGGCTTCGTGTCTTAGTACAAGAGCTTATTTCATTTTGATACTGATAGATGGACTTCATTTCTTGCTGCATTATTTGTAATGCGTTTTCATACGGTTGGAGAAATACTAGTTAAGCACATCTTCTGTTTTCTGTGTTATCTTGTTCGCTAATCATTTCTGGTCCTGTCCAGCTTTCCTACAACACTTGCCACACCGCTCTCTAGCCCACCTCTCCTTTCTGTTGTGTACAAAATCGTACACAACAGTTAAGCTTATAAATAACAGATTCTTTGATAGATGCATAGGTAGAGGTGGACCATTTCCTTGGTCTCCACACTCTCCGTACCTAAACTCAATAGACTTTTATATGTTGGTGCGTTTGAAAGCTATCGTATAAAGAACACTGGCACACAATATACGGAGTCTTCGTACCTGTATTGTGAAAGGCTGTGAAACAATACGGAATCCTTCATGGATACATTAGCGTGTCAGGAATTCAATGCGATGGCTGCTTTATGCATGTAGGACCTCTGAACATTTCGTTTAGGAAAATTGTTTTACACTTTGCTGATACGTTCTTCTCCTATGTGTTTCCAATGTTGAATGTGTTGGCCGCGCGGGGTTAGCCGAGCGGACTCAGGCGCTGCAGTCATGGACTGTACGGCTGGTCCTGGTGGAGGTTCTAGTCCTCCCTCGCGCATGTGTGTGTGTGTTGGTCCTTAGGATAATTTAGGTTAAGTAGTGTGTAAGCTTAGAGACTGATGACCTTAGCAGTTAAGTCCCAATAAGATTACACACACATATGGACCTTTTTTTTTTTTTTTAATGTATTGATGAGTTGAAGAAACTGAGATCTATTCTGAAAGTAAAGTGTTTCCGGACCCATAACCACATAACATATTTCCGTCCTCTATACGTGAGGATTGTTTTTTGGAAGTTTGGGCATAACTTTTTCTTATACCCTGTATAACACACAAGTTGACTTTAAAGTGATACTTTCCAGTTTCTTCAAAGATAACAAAATAACTTACATTTCCATAACTGAAAGTTTCAATGTTAATGGTTTATTAAGATTTTAATCCATTGAGAAGATAAACTGAATCCATTTAGTTGTCTTGAGAGCAAATGCATGGATAGCTCATTGCATTACTCTGTTTCAAAATTCCACTATCCTTAAATTTTGTGGACAAAATGAGGAAGTAAAAGGGAAAGATAGAGCTTATAGCAGGTGGAGGAATTCGTTTATTAGGAGGAAAACCAATAAAGTACAGGGTAACATTGTTGTGTCATATGTTGCCTGCACATTTTGGAAACTGATATTTCTGTACCGAATTCCTTATTAGTATTTGGCCTGTGTTACAGGACAATTATTTCATACATGCAAATGGAAGAAGCGACATGGAGGAAACTGGTAAGACAAACTGTGCAACTGTTAGGTGAGGTAGCTCAGCTAAGACGCTCCAGATCGGCGTTGTACCAGGACATCCTGTATCAGCTACGGGGTGTGTGTGATTTCAGGTCCCTCACTGAGGATATGTCGCAATATTTTGGGAACGTACTTGATTTGATTATGCTCAGCTACCACACTATAAGTCATCCCCTTGGTGTGTCTACAGGTAAGACACGGAAGATATTTCTGGTAAAGTGTTGGACTTAAAGTTTTCATATCCACAGTAGTTTACCTTACGTAGAGCGGAAAATACCTATTGGGATAGCAACAGGACCGACGAAAAGAGGTTTCACTACTCACAGTGTGACGCCTCAGTGGCACGGCGGCATGGTACTCGAACCTCGCCGGCCAGTGTGGCCGAGCGGTTCTAGGCGCTTCAGTCTGGAACCGCGTGACCGCTACGGTCGCAGGTTCGAATCCTGCCTCGGGCATGCATGTGTGTGATGTCCTTAGATCAGTTAGGTTTAAGTCGTTCTAAGTTCTAGAGGCTGATGACCTCAGATGTTAAGTCCCATAATGCTCAGAGCCATTTGAACCACTTGAACTCATAGCTCAGCGAGTTCGGTCAGCGGAATACCCATCCTCTGTGATAAAAGAAACTGAATGAAGTTTTAAATCATAAACTTCAAGAAGTATCATGAGACATGCAAATTACGAAGAAACAGTCAGACAAACGAAGAAAAGAAAGTGCTGAAGTGCCAGACTACAAGTACGAACGTCCCGGGTTCGATTAGCGGTCGATCATAGAATTTTCATTATTTTTATTTCACTTATCATTTCTTTCACTTCTGGCAATGTTTTTGATCTGAAAAACGATGAGTCACACCGTGGTTCGTAATCCAGGTTAAATTGTAGGTCCCTCCCGTAGATAGGTGGGTAAGTCTCTTCAAAGCTCAGAGGACGGCGAAGGCATATCACCTCCAACAGGACCATTCCTAGTAAAGCACTGTGGTGTTTAAAACAGTCTTCGGACTGATCACTGCTTTACTTGAATTAGTGTGAATGTTAGGTACTAATCTTTCCTTTCTTTTTATTTCTAAAATTTATAATGCCAGTAATTAAGCAATGACGTTGAAAAGCCTCTCACCCCTTACGTACAATTTGGCTCTTTTTCATTTCCTATCTTGTGAGCAAATTCTGTCTGAGCAGTCACTTTCGTCTCCGGACACTACGCGCATTGTGTGCCCAACACACGTAAGCGTTGTACGGAGAGATCCGGCACGAGCGTTTCGACCCTTGTAAATAGCAGCAGACACCTTGGGTAACCGTTGCAAGGCCGCGTTTACTGAGGGCTAATTAAATTTCTGTGCTGAAACACGACGATAGAGGCACAATAGTAACTTAAAATTGGCTGTCGCTAATCCTGTTAGGGTAAGAGGGCGCTGCAAATGCTTCTTCGTGCTATCTCCTACGGTCTTTATCGTTCTCATTCCGCATCGGCGCTCTCCGCATAGCAGTTCATTTTTACTGTTTTCCCGACAGTGCATCATAAGCAGAGGAACATTACAAGTAGCGAATGCATTCAGAAAGCATGTCAGCTTACTGTATAGACAGTGTAGCCGCATCCCTTTGTGCTAGAGTATTAGATTGCGAGGTGCCGGGGCTAGCAGTGTATTTAACACTAAATTCTTCTAGAATCTCCATATGGAAATGATGCTCTAAGCCCCCCCCCCCCCCCCCCACACCTTTTCTAACTCCGACTTTTGCTGTTGCGCCGGCCGGGGTGGCCAAGCGGTTAAAGGCGCTACAGTCTGGAACCGCGTGACCGCTACGGTCGCAGGTTCGAATCCTGCCTCGGGCATGGATGTGTGTGATGTCCTTAGGTTAGTTAGGTTTAAGTAGTTCTAAGTTCTAGGGGACTGATGACCTTAGAAGTTAAGTCCCATAGTGCTCAGAGCCATTTGAACCATTTGCTGTTGCACATGGATTAAAAAGAAACGCGAACTGACTGTAATCGACCCTGCAAGTGGAGTAGAAAAGAGTTTGGCACCTGCAATAATTTGATTTGATAGAAATTAATTTGAAAAGGAAAGTTTCATTAACGTAGTGAGAAATGAAAGGGTCGCTCTACCGATCTACAGAATGAAAGTTCTGTCCAAAATAACAATTTGATTTAGTATGACTAAACTCAAAATAATAAACAAAACACATGAAACATTTACAATACGTCAAATTGGATACTCAAATTCTGTGAAGGTGAAGTTGTTCATAAACTAGATTGCGACATTTATGACCAAGTGGTATGTGAAGCCAATTCCTTGCAACTCAAATCATAAGAGGAACACCCAGCCAACCCAACATTAACTGCTGCTACAGTAGTGAGAACTCAGACAATGAACACCCAAGACAGAATCACGTTAGAAAAGACGTGAACAGGCACACTCTATTGAGCTCTGATTGTCACATAGCAAAATTTCCTAATCTGCCGGCGCTGCGGACATACATTACCAAGCTGTCTTCTTAACTGCAAGGACACGATCTGGCATACTGGAGGCGATGGCTGGTTGCTTAGACGTCCCGTCGTGGTGATGATAATGTCGCGAGTATAGCCCGAAACAATATTATCCCTGCTCTGGTTGTTCCAGACTAAAGACTTCCTAGCAACACAAATGCGCCTCTGAGGGAGACGAAGAAGGCTCGCTACACAGTCACTGACGGTACAGTGATTGATTTTAACAAGCGAAGCACACAGTAACTCTGATACAGTCAACTTTAGCCAAAACTGTTCAAGACGGACACATAGGCCACTTGTACGCAGAACGCTCAATTGCCAACTGTACTCGGAAAGTTACGTTGAAGTCCAAACTTCAGCAACTTGGTCAAACAGTTACAATTAAATGAAAGTATATTAGACAGCCAACGGAAGGTAGACTGTCCAGAGCAGTGAGAGCTCAGTCTTGTAAGCTACTCCGACCAAAAGGCGAGAGCCTACTCCCTCAAGAGCACCCGTACAAGCCAAACACAGAACATTCCCACCCCCACGACAGTGGCTGTGGTTAAAATGTACCAACCAGCAACTCGAAAACCGGCGGAAAATTCCACTCTATTGCCGAAGCACTACTATTCCACCAATGGAGATACCTGGCGCCAATTTCTGCGACGATTTTATTACGTCACGGAGCTATCCCCTGAGGAAGCTAATCACAGTCATGATTTTGCAGAAAACGCGGGAATTTGCCCGCCAAGGCTGCCTGGGAACACAAGTCATTCCCACGACTCACTGGAAGCATGTCAGGAAGTGTTTTCACTAAGTTTCTGTGAAGTAACGGAATCTCTAAGCCCAACCGCTCCTTCAGGCCCCTGTGGGCGCGTCGTCCCCGCTCTTATGACAATGTCGGCGTCTGGAAAGCGTCCACTCGACTCCCTCACACCCGTCGGCATAACCCTTTCAAGATCAGCAGTTCCCGCCTGTCACCGGACCAGCCGGGTGACGAGAGACGCTGCGTGTGAAGTCCACATGTGAAGCAATAACAACTTTTCACCACATGCAATTAAAGAGGAAAATATTCATATCTTCTGAGTTCTCAATACTAGCCTTGTAATGAGAATACTCAGCCATACTTCCCCAAACCAAATTACTCAGAGTAAGATATAAATATGAGACGCGGCAAGTTGCTGTGTGCATCTAAAGACATGCCACCTCTCAAGGTCTTGCATGCAACTCCCTAATGTTTACAGCTATCGTACCCCTCTTCTGAGTAATTTATTTCTTTTAAATACATTATAGAACGAAAGGTTGCTCCAGGAAACTATTGCAAAACATCACTTTGAATTCGTTAAAAGAGTTAAATATATTATTAAAAATATGGTCTGAAATATTTTCTGACCTATATGAAACCGCTTTGTTAAGGTCTCTTATGACTGGTATTCGTACAGTTACTGGGTTGTAGGTGTGACAATGATTTGCAAACAGGCATTGTAGAAAGTCATCCATCACGATGCCCATATGAACAAGAAAATTAATACATTTTAGGATAGTGTTTTCCCAACTTTCTAAAACCACTACCCCAGAATGAAATCAGACGTCACTTAATTACCTCCCTGCCCCTCCCCTCAACACAATTAACTAAAATTAACGTTTTATGGGAAAAATTCACATTTCTATTTTAAAATTATTGGATAATATTTAAGTAACATTCAAACAAATAAACGTCACATGTTTTCGTAGGTTTTTACATTCACCCAAGAAATAATGACTTAGCTAGACGGTAGTTGTTGCTTGTTTCCCTCTTGTGGCCGGTTTAATATCGGTCGCTTCAAGTCTTAATTCATCCTGAAAGTTCAGATAGTTTCAATGCTACCAAAGTCGAAAATCTTGTTTCAAACCTACAAACTGTGGCAAATGCAGTAAGTATTATTTAGATTTTTTCTGCCAAAACTGATACCTACTCATCACAAATTTTTCTCCAAATGTTGCCAGGCCTGTTTCAAGAAAACCTAAATTTGATGTATCGTCCTCCGAGAGTCAAAAAAACTGGCTTTAGAACGCTGACAGATACTTGCTGATATTTTAAACCAGGAAAATGATTGCGGACTGGGAAGTGGGATGCCAGAAAAGAAAGACTTAGTGGAGCTTTTCGTCAATAATATTAAAATATGGGCGCCGAGTTAATTGGTTTTGTTTCTTCGGTAACTTATTAGGTTTGTTCCTATTCGCTGAATAAATCTCCACTGCTTCGAAGATGTTCAGCCACGACCCCTTGCTGATTCTATATAGAATATGTAACTTGTCATTAACCCTAGAACACTAAAGAGGGGGAAATGTTCCATTATTACTAAACCATCGTAAATTTTACTACTCCATATTTTATTCAAAGAAAGCCATAGATTAGTTTATGTCCAAGTTAATTTCAATTATAAGACACCCAGTGGTGTGTCTCAAAAAATAAGCAGAGAATATCCTGTTTTAAGGCCCTATAGCGACAATACCAGATCGAGGATTTAGTAACCTGGGGTTAATATCGGTAAGGAGAGGTCTTTCTGGTTGTAGATACACACCTAAGGGAGTGATATCGTTAGCATATGGATGCTCAGTAAAATACGTTTCGAATGCTCTAGCGAGCTGGCGCAGTAGCCAGACAGAGACAGGCCTCCTATCTGGCAGACAGAAAGCTAAAATCCCCGTCTGACCATCCAGATTTAGGTTATCCGTGATTTCCTTAAATAGTTTAATGCAGTTGTCAGAATGGTTCCTTCGAAAGGACACGGCCAACTCCGTTCACCATTCTTCCTCAAGCTTCCGCTCCGTCTCTCATAACATCGTCGTGGACGGGACGTTCAATGCTAATATTGATATCCATAACTGGTGAGATAGCGCTTCCTGTTGGATACGTCTTTCGTTCCAAAAAAGGATGGATTTCTTGGAAACCTTTAATTTGCCATCGCAACGGAACAACAAATTTCCGTAGCACGTAAGTCTGGATACTAAAACCACTCAGTATGACACCTAAACTCCACTGAGACATCGACACGGAATACATAACTCAGCCAGTCACAAATAATTGATAGTTATTAATAACAGTCAAAAATAACTAGCGTCGAAAAATAACTACAGCTGCGATAGCTCATTCGGCAAAATAACCGATCAGCCCTTCTCCGTAACTGAATCGCGACACTCTTCGACAAGTGTTCGGAACCAGCTGACTTACACTGACGAGCATCAACTTTACGACCAGTGTCAGCCGCTAGGCTGAATGCCGTTGCGGGCACGTATTGCTGTAAGGAAAGTTTATAGGCGGTGCAGCGACGAAGGGGTAATCACACTTCTCCAGCGCCCACCGACAAGAACGGCTAGTGCACTCCTTTGCACTAGTTCGCTTGCTGCTGCTCTCCTAGTGGCATAGTCTGGTAGGACTAGTCCCCTATGCTTTGTGTCTCTAGTTATTTTCGTACACTCTTCTGTGTCTGCGCGTTTGTGATGATCGTCACCTAAACCGTGGATCATCGCCACAGTCGCCGCTCCATCTCGCTGCGGTCGCCACCACCGTCGACGACGTCAACCAACTACACTACTGGCCATTAAAATCGCTACACCACGAAGATGACGTGCTACAGACACGAAATTTAACCGACAGGAAGAAGATGCTGTGATATGCCATTAGCTTTTCAGAGCATTCACACAAGGTTGGCGCCGGTGGCGACACCTAGAACGTGCTGACATGAGGAAAGTTTCCAACCGATTTCTCATACACAAACAGCAGTTGACCGGCATTGCCTGGTGAAACGTTGTTGTGATGCCTCGTGTAAGGAGGAGAAATGCGTACCATCACGTTTCCGACTTTGATAAAGGTCGGATTGTAGTCTATCGCGATTGCGGTTTATCATATGGCAACATTGCTGCTCGCGTTGGTCGATATCCAATGACTGTTAGCAGAATATGAAATCGGTGGGTTCAGGAGGGTAATACGGAACGCCGTGTTGGATCCCAACGGCCTCGTATCACTAGTAGTCGAGATGACAGGCATTTTATCCGCATGGCTGTAACGGATCGTGCAGCCACGTCTCGATCCCTGAGTCAACATATGGGGACGTTTGCAAGACAACAACCATCTGCACGAACAGTTCGACGACGTTTGCAGCAGCATGGACTATCAGTTAGGAGACCGTGGCTGCGGTTACCCTTGACGCATCATCACAGACAGGAGCGCCTGCGATGGTGTACTCAACGACGAATCTGAATCGAACGTCATTTTTTCGGATGAATCCAGGTTCTGTTTACAGCATCATGATGGTCGCATCCGTGTTTGGCGACATCGCGGTGAATGCACATTGGAAGCGTGTATTTGTCATCGCCATACTGGTGTATCACCCTGCGTGATGGTATGGGGTGCCATTGGTTACACGTCTCGGTCACCTGTTGTTCGCGTTGACGGTACTTTGAACAGTGGACGTTACATTTCAGATGTGTTACGACCCGTGGCTCTACCCTTCATTCGATCCCTGCGAAACCCTACATTTCAGAAGGATAATGCACGACCGCATGTTGCAGGTCCTGTACGGGCCTTTCTGGATACAGAAAATGTATGACTGATGCCCTGGCCAGTACATTCTCTAGATCTCTCACCAATTGAAAACGTCTGGTCAGTGGTGGCCGAGCAACTGGCTCGTTACAATACGCCAGTCACTACTCTCGATGAACTGTGGTATCGTGTTGAAGCTGCATGGACGCCATCCAAGCTCTGTTTGACTCAATGCCCGTTATTACGGCCAGATGTGGTTGTTGTGGGTACTGATTTGCCAGGATCTATGCGCCCAAACTGCGTGAAAATGTAATCACATGTCAGTTCTAGTATAATATATCTGTCCAATGAATACCTGTTTATCATCAGCATTTCTTCTTGGCGTAGTAATTTAAATGGCCAGTAGTGTATCATCTGCCGTCTCGACACCTTCGTATCGCCACTTCTGTCTCTCCACGTCCGTCTCGCCGCCGCATATGTCACACCACCACCATATTCGAAGCCGCCGTCGCTCAATGTATTTGCCATCACATCACATCAGCCTGTTCACCACAGCTGTCTTTCCTGACACATCGTAGACATTTAATCGGTGGTTGACACCTCTCAGTCCACTACTCCACCAAAGCTCTCACCGTCATCCTCAGCAACGCTTCGGCGCTCGCCCACATCAATCAACGCCGCCAGATACTCCCCACCATCATTAACCTTCTCAAAAAGTCCATCATCTATACCCCTCCACCTCCTGCTGCCAGCGTCACCATATGGAGAATGGCATCCCACATACTCTCCTGCGTCTATCCTTCCCGACCTACCATATCCTTGAAACTTCCTGGCAGATTAAAACTGTGCGTCGGGTCGAGACTCGAACTTGGGACCTTTGCCTTTCGCGTTCAAGTGCTCTACAACCTAGCTACCCAACCACGACTCACGCCACGTCTTCACAGCTTTACTTCTGCCAGGACCTCGTCTCCTACCTTCCAAACTTTACAGAAGCCCTCCTGCGAACCTTGTGGAACTAGCACTGCTGAAAGAAAGGATATTGCGAAGACATGGCTTGGTGCTAGTTCTGCACTTGCCCGCGAAAGGCAAAGGTCCCGAGTTCGAGTCTCGGCCGGGCACACAGTTTTAATCTGCCAGGAAGTTTCATAACAGCGCACACTCCGCTGCAGAGTGAAAATCTCATTCTGCTACCATATCCTCCTCATCACAATAGCAATGACTGAATCTCTCTCTCTGTCCACATTACCATACCTTTCTTCTTCCTGCCACGACTTGCTTGCCACCATATCAACAACTGCTGCATGCGTCACAGCCAATTGAGCAACTGTACCAACAGACCACTCTCAGTCAACCCTTCCATAAACCTCACCACACCAACTGATGTCAGCTGTGCTGAAGAACCTGTGCAACTTCCAGGTAACCCGCAACAACGGCATATCCCGCCACCTTCCATCCCACAACCATCCTACATTCCAACAGCCTTAAAACAATCAACAAAATATCAACATCTCTTCCACTACAACAGCTACAAAGCAGCAAATTGAACCTGACATCATCACGTGAACACAACCCCTCCCCATCCAACATGTTCGCCTGCCTTTCATACTTTTATTCTCCACAACCCAGATCCAATATTCCTCAAACCCAAACCCCTCTCCTTCAAAATCAAGAAATACCTGCACACCCACAAATTCAACAAATAATCCCAAGATAAGACTCCATATTACTCAAGTCCTTGAACCCAATTTTTCAAATTGACCTCCTCTCCATAATTCCTTGGTATTTTGATCGCAAGGCCTCCTTAACATCTCTCACCACCACATCTATGGCTAAAATACTCCAGCCTATCTGCCATCTTCCAACCCTCACTGCAGTGATCACCAATAATAACCTAGAGATCATGGATGAATTAATGGCATGTGGACCGAACAATCACCCGTATTTACAATTCCAAGAAACACTTCGGATCAATAATGACCTTTGCCCCATTAGGCTTGTGCATGTTTTCTCTGAATCTGCCCCCACTATAGATCGTCTCCTGAAAGAGGGAGCCCTGATTTACTACCGGTACCACACGTCAAACCTTCCAAATCCCATCTGCCTGCTTGGAGTCCATAGAAACCCAGATCGGAAGGCACCCCCTGACCTTCCAGTGCCCTGACAATATGCCTCATGCCGCTTCCTTCCTGTAGCAGACCTTGCCAGGCGCTATATCCACCCACATTCCTACCAAGATCGTACATCCTCACCACTCAGTCCTCCCCTCCACAAGCCCTACTCCTGCCCTGAGAATTCCATTGTTTTTACCACTCCTTCATATAGACTCGTGACTGCAATACACTCATACGTCACCAACAAATACAGAGACATACAATGAATTTATTAAATACAAAAAACAGCCGGGACTGGCTCCAGACAAGCTCGAGACTCTATGCCACATTCCCCATTAAGTCTTCCAAGTACTGTAAAGCATTCCATCGATTCACTAGCAATGTTAATCCCATCCATTACTACCCACTTCTGCACAACAACCAACCCTTACCTGACAACGTGAGTAAGGCTCCTATCTCTCTAACATCCTCTCCATCCCTGATGACCCACATTTTGATTATTCACTTTTCCTTACTATCCACGAATGAACAAATACCGCATTCCCACCCTCGACTTACACTACTTGAACAACATACAACGAACAGAATAAAAGTACAACAATCACAGCACATGACGTAAAATAAGTATGCCGCAAAAAATGCAACACTTCCTCCAGTCCTGATTGCATTACCTATCGACATTTCAAAGATTGTTCCCTCTCCTATCCAGTTACAAACCTCAACCATGGAAAACATCCAGAATCCTACTTTTAGTCAAACCACACAAACCTCCTACGGATATCTCCTCCTATCGTCCCATATGCCTCACCTCAGTGTTTAGAGGTATCTTCGAATCCATCTTGTCCTGGTGCATTCATCAACTAAATCATCACTACCATTCCATCTCCTTCGAATGCTGATGAAACTGCTTTCCTCGCCTCCTACACTATACTCTAGAAATTGCAGTGATCCTCTCAAACACACCTCAGTCAGTTTACCCCCTGGTTTGAGCAATGCCTCCTCAAGATCAAGGCATCCAAAACGCTGGCAACAATTGTAGGATGAACAACCCACAGTTTCTGTCTCCATGACTTCTACCTGACAGTTAACTAACCTGACAGTTAAGTTAACTAATACACTAAAATAACTTGGACTAACCATCGCCCAGCAACTAACTTGTAAACCTCACCTACTAACCATCCAACAGAAAGACCACAATCGACTAAAACTAGTAAAACTACCAACTGGCCGAATTTGGGGACTAAACCCCTCCACTGTCCTCCAAATCTGCAAATCTTTGATTTGGCCCACCCCCTCCTATGCAAATGTTGCATAGATATATGCGCCACCATAGTTCTATAAATCTCTCCAAATCCTCGAATGCCATGCACTCCCTTTCGCTTTCTGCATCCATCTACGTTCCCCCATGTGCATCCTCAACAATTTCATCAAATTCTCCGCCGGCCGTTGTGGACAACTTACTTACACCGGCCGGTGTGGCCGAGCGGTTCTAGGCGCTTCAGTCCGGAACCGCGCTGCTGTTACGCTAGCAGGTTCTAATCCTGCCTCCGCATGGATGTGTGTGATGTCCTTAGGTTAGTTAGATTTAAGTAGTTTCTAAGTCTAGGGGACTGATGACCTCAGATGTTAAGTCCCATAGGGCTTAGAGCCATTCATCAAATTCTCCTCTCCTCACTCACCTCGAACACCTCTCTTGTACTATCTGCAAACTAGACTGTAATAAACCATTGTTTCCTCTCCAATCCCAATTTACTACCGTGTCTTCATAAACACATCCCACCATCCCTACACCTACTCCTTATCCTATCCCAACGCAATTTTAAACAAGACCCTCTCTCAGACAAAAAATCCGCTCAGACACATATCCGTACTGTCAGCTATAACTCTTCATACCTATTTCCTCTCCACGTCAGCGCTCTCCCCCACCCCGCCTGTCTCCATTTTACTCGCTCCCTTCCTCTCCTGATACCAAGCTCCAGTACCCCCCTCCCCCCCTTCCCACACCAAATTCATTCTTCCTTTCCGCTTTTATACTCCTTACCTCCTACCCTCTTTCTACTGATATCATACAGTCACTTATATACCCACAACCTTCTTAACGTTTAGTCTCCTCATAACTTCTTCATCTGGCGTAGGTCCTGCAGCTTCCTAGTGGAAGTGCGATGCTGCTTTTTAAGGAACGTCGTCGTTTCATTTGAAAATTTTCAAATATCTGTTTTTGCCTTTTTGTCATTACGTGGCAGAATTTTATTTCCTTTTGAACGTTAAACGTCGAAATCCACGTGGTATATTTGTAATAATCTCTAAGAAGTATTTTAGAACCCTTTTCAATCTTTTATACGTACCTATGCTTTGCCATTTCTTCATTTATTATCTGTACATACTGTAGGCTGAAGAGTGGGATATTGTATCGCTGTCATTCCATTCGTCGCCCAAATGGGGCGACAGGGATGGATCAACAGTAAAGGAAAAAAAGAATGTAGAATCGTTCTACCGTCAATCGTCGTTATCGTTTTCCAACTTCAGTTTCCCGGTTGTGGCGTACATGCGCTCACCATCTCCTTCTGTCTTCATGGATCTTCCATTCCAGGACAGCTTCCCACTTGTGTCCTTCCTCCTCCACATCTGATCTTACAGTCTCTAGCCAGCGATTCCTTGGTCTTCGCCGTCGACTTCTTTCTCCGAGGTTCAGGTTGAAATATCTTTTGGCAGGTATTTCGATGTTTGTTCTCTTTATGAGCCCATACCAGTGAAGCCTGCGTTTCTTTATGACATTGGTAGCAGGAGGCTCAATACCAGTTACTTTTCTATTCAGCTCTTTCCTGATTCTGTCCTTTCTAGTTGTTCGATTAATAGTTCTAATGAATCTCGTTTCTGTTGCCTGAATTCTGCTGAGGTCTTTGTTTAGTAAGGTACATGTTTCTAAGCCATATGTAAAGACTGGTACAAAGTAAATGTGTCACATGGTCGCTTTTCCTTTTCGTGTATTTTATCGTCCCAGAGAATTTTTCTGATTTGACTGTAAAAACTGGATGATTTCTGTGTCCTGCTGAGTATATCCTGCTTAATGGTGTTGTGTTTCGAGATTATGTACTTGAAATGGGAATCACATTCTACTTTGACTCCTTATAGAAATATACACTCCTGGAAATGGAAAAAAGAACACATTGACACCGGTGTGTCAGACCCACCATACTTGCTCCGGACACTGCGAGAGGGCTGTACAAGCAATGATCACACGCACGGCACAGCGGACACACCAGGAACCGCGGTGTTGGCCGTCGAATGGCGCTAGCTGCGCAGCATTTGTGCACCGCCGCCGTCAGTGTCAGCCAGTTTGCCGTGGCATACGGAGCTCCATCGCAGTCTTTAACACTGGTAGCATGCCGCGACAGCGTGGACGTGAACCGTATGTGCAGTTGACGGACTTTGAGTGAGGGCGTATCGTGGGCATGCGGGAGGCCGGGTGGACGTACCGCCGAATTGCTCAACACGTGGGGCGTGAGGTCTCCACAGTACATCGATGTTGTCGCCAGTGGTCGGCGGAAGGTGCACGTGCCCGTCGACCTGGGACCGGACCGCAGCGACGCACGGATGCACGCCAAGACCGTAGGATCCTACGCAGTGCTGTAGGGGACCGCACCGCCACTTCCCAGCAAATTAGGGACACTGTTGCTCCTGGGGTATCGGCGAGGACCATTGGCAACCGTCTCCATGAAGCTGGGCTACGGTCCCGCACACCGTTAGGCCGTCTTCCGCTCACGCCCCAACATCGTGCAACCCGCCTCCAGTGGTGTCGCGACAGGCGTGAATGGAGGGACGAATGGAGACGTGTCGTCTTCAGCGATGAGAGCCGCTTCTGCCTTGGTGCCAATGATGGTCGTATGCGTGTATGGCGCCGTGCAGGTGAGCGCCACAATCAGGACTGCATACGACCGAGGCACACAGGGCCAACACCCGGCATCATGGTGTGGGGAGCGATCTCCTACACTGGCCGTACACCACTGGTGATCGTCGAGGGGACACTGAATAGTGCACGGTACATCCAAACCGTCATCGAACCCATCGTTCTACCATTCCTAGACCGGCAAGGGAACTTGCTGTTCCAACAGGACAATGCACGTCCGCATGTATCCCGTGCCACCCAACGTGTTCTAGAAGGTGTAGGTCAACTACCCTGGCCAGCAAGATCTCCGGATCTGTCCCCCATTGAGCATGTTTGGGACTGGATGAAGCGTCGTCTCACGCGGTCTGCACGTCCAGCACGAACGCTGGTCCAACTGAGGCGCCAGGTGGAAATGGCATGGCAAGCCGTTCCACAGGACTACATCCAGCATCTCTACGATCGTCTCCATGGGAGAATAGCAGCCTGCATTGCTGCGAAAGGTGGATATACACTGTACTAGTGCCGACATTGTGCGTGCTCTGTTGCCTGTGTCTATGTGCCTGTGGTTCTGTCAGTGTGATCATGTGATGTATCTGACCCCAGGAATGTGTCAATAAAGTTTCCCCTTCCTGGGACAATGAATTCACGGTGTTCTTATTTCAATTTCCAGGAGTGTATTTGAGGTTGTTCCTTACCTTTTGATGGTCATTTATACTGTCTTTGTTTTACTTATTTTTATTCATAAATTTCTGAATACGTTGTTCCAGTCATTAAGTTTCTTCTGTGCTTCAGCTCCTGTCTCTCCCCATATTATCAAATCACCAGCAAAAATCAGGACATTTAGTTCGTTGTTTATTGCTTGATTGATTTTATTATTTTGTCCATTTCTATTACAAACAGGAGTGGTGATAAGTTCAAATGGCTCTGAGCTCTATGCGACTTAACGTCTGAGGTTATCAGTCGCCTAGAACTTAGAACTAATTAAACCTAACTAACCTAAGGACATCACACACATCCATGCCCGAGGCAGGATTCGAACCTGCGACCGTAGCGGTCGCTCGGTTCCAGACTGTAGCGCGTAGAAACGCCACTCCGGCCGGCCCTTGTTGGACACCTCTCTTTGTTTCAGACCATTCTGATCGTCCATTGCCAATCTAGACATAGCTGTAACACTTGTGGTAGGGCATCCTGACTTTGTCAGTTAAGTACTTCGGCACCTTTAGCACTTCCAAGCATTCTCATATCTTGTATCGAGGAACACTGTCATACGCATTTTAAATGTCTACAAATACAATCACAAGTTTTTCCATATTCCCAGTACTTTTCCGTCACCATTCTTACCGCGAAAATAAGATCCGTAGCACCTCCGTCTTTCCTGAACCCATGTTGTTCTTCATCAAGAAAAGTTTCTCCTGTTTTTCTAAGTCTCATTTCTGTGATTTTTCTAACAGCTTGAGGGTGTATGGCAGGTACATGATGCCTCTGTAATTTCCACGTTTTCGTCGATTGCCCTTTTTTAACAGAGGGATGATGACCCCTTTACTCTAATCCTTTTGGATTTTGTTTTCTTCCCAAATCACTGATAACACTCTATATACATCCAATTTAAGTCTTTATCATGTCTGGGTTGAGATCATCAAAGCCTCTCGACTTTCCATTCCGCATGCCCTTGAATGCTGTTTCTACCTCACGCCATGTTAATAGGTGTCCGTTGATTTGGACTTTGTTAAGTATTCTACAGTCGTTAACGGTTGTGTTGTCCAAATTTCCATTTAGCAGCATGATGAAGCGTCTTTTTATGTCATTTCTGATCCTTCCTCTGCTCGTATTAAGTTACCGTCGTCTGTTACCAATGCAACGATATTCATATATTCATTTCGTTTACTATTTAGTACTTTGTATAGTAATTTCCTACTTCCCTGACAGTCTTCCTATATTCTCGTAGTAAAGTCCTCCCAGCACTTTTCCTTTTCTTCCTAAATCAGCCAACAGATACAGACTCAGATCACAATTTAATTATGATAAAGAGTAGGCTGAAATTTAAGAGACTATTCAGGAAGAAACACTGTGCAAACAAATGGTATACGGAAGCACTAAGGAAAAAGACGTACAGTTACAGTTGTCTGGGACTGTACATGCTGCGATTATGAATTGCTCAGTAGGCGGCTCATTTGAACAGGAATGGATATCTTTAAAAAGGATACACACAGATGTTGGGAAAAAAACGTGGGTACTAAGAATATAAATGCGAAGAAACCACGAATAACAGAAGAAACACTTCAGTTGTTCGACGAAGAAAGAAGTACAAAAATTTTCACGGAAATTCAGTAACAGAGAAATACAAGTCACATAGGAATGAAATAAAAAGGAAGTGCAGGGAAGCTAAGGTGAAATGGCTACATGAAATATGCGAAGAAATCGAAAAAGAAATGATTGTCGGAAGGATTGACTCAGCATACAGAAAAGTCAAAATAACCTTCTCTGAAATTAAAAGCAAGGACGGTAACATTAAGGTTGTAATGGGAATTCCACTGCTAAATCCAGAGAAGAGAGCAAGTACGTTGAAGGCTTCTGAGGGAGAGCTGTTGCCTGGTGACGCGATAGAAGAAGAAACAGGAGTCGATAGGGAAGAGATAGTGGATCCAGTATTAGAATCAGAGTTTAAAAGAGCTTTGGAAGACTTCAGATCAAATGAGGCAGAAAGGGCAAAGGGGGAGGGGGGGAGCGATAGTGGGAGTGCCAACAAAGCGATTGTTCAGGTTGGTATTTAGAATGTATGAGACAGGCGATATACCGTCAGACTTCCGTTAAAACATCAACCGCACAATTCCGAAGACTGCAAGAGCCGTCAAGTGCGAGAATTATCGCACAGTGAGCGTAACAGCTCGTGCATCAAAGTGACTGATAAGAATAATATACAGAAGCCAAAATTTTGAAAAACACAGCCCTCAGTTGTGAACACAATTGATTTGTGACCTAGGTTTCGGTGTCACAAGGGATACCTTCTTCGGACAAAATTAAAGCTATATGTTACAGCATAACATACCAAAAAATACGAAAACTGCGGTCATACCTGACAGCGCCAGATAGTCAGAATTAAAATAAAATGCAACAGAGGTGCAAGCCACAGGGGGCTGCCATGTGTCCTTTGCTACAGTCAACACAAACTGATTGACAGCCATGTTAAAAAACCTTAATATACAAAAGAATGGAAAATAAAACTGAGGATCTGATAGATAACGATCAGTTTTGCTTTAGGAAAGGTAAAGAAGGCACCAGAGAGGCGGTTCTGATGTAGCGGTTGATAATGGAAGCAAGACTGAAGAAAAATCGAGATACGTTCATGGGATTTGTCGACCTGGAAAAACCGTTCGACAGTGTAAAATGGACAAGATCTTCGAAATTCTGAGAGGAATAGGGGTACAAAAACCAGGCAAGAACAATAAGTGGAAGACCAAGAAAGAAGTGCTCTAATTAAAAGGGATGTAAGACAGGGATGTAGTTTATCATCTCCACTCTCCAGTCCATAATCGAAGGAGGAATCACGAAAAACAAAAAACAGAAAGATTCAAGATTGTAATTAAAATTCAAGGCGAAAGGATTCAATGATAAGATTTGCTAATACTGTCCTCAGTGGATGTGAAGAATAATGTTGAATGGAATGAACAGTCTGATGAGTATAGGATATAGATTTAGAGCAAATCGAAGAAGGAAGTAATGGGAAGTAGCAGAAATGAGAAGAGCGAGAAACTTAATCAGAATTGGGGATCACGAAGTAGGTGAAACTAAGGAATTCTGCTATTTAGACAGCTATACAACCCATGATGGATGGACCAAGAAGGATATAAAAAGCAGACTAGCACAGGCTAAAAGGACATTGCTGGCAAAGAGAAGACTACTAAAATCAAACATGTCTCAATTTGAGGAATAAATTTCTGCAAACGTGCGTTTGGAGCACAGTTTTGTACGGTAGTGAAAGATGGACTGTGGAAAACCGGAACGGAAGAAAATAGAAGATGTGGTGCTACATAAGAATGTTGAAAATAATGTGGACTTGTAACGTAAGAAATGAGGAGGTACTCCACAGGATCGGCAAGAAGTGGAATATATGGCAAACACTGACAAGAAGGACAGAATGATAGGGCATGTGTTAAGATGTTAGGAAATTGCTTCCATGGTTCTGGAGGGAGCTGCAGAGGGTAAAAATTGTAAAGGAAGAAAGCGATTGGAATACATCCAGCAAATAATTAAGGATGTAGGTTGCAAGGGCTACTCTGAGGTGAAGAGGTTGGAAAGAAGGAATCCGTTGCGTATAGATTAACGTAGCGTTTCTTAAGAGTGGGCCTGCATAAGGGAGAAAATTGTTTGGTAGATCTCACACTGTCACAACCACAAGCGTTTCTCAGCCTGCGTTGATATTACATTAACTGAAAGTAATGGCAGTTTTCTGCAGTTTATTAGCAAAAGCATGTGTGCATAAAGTGGTGTCGTGGTGTTCAAACAGCATTCAAAAATTAAGAAAAGCCAGAAAACGTTGTCTAAATCAAGACAGGATCAATTTTTCGATGGACTGTGGGAAAGAAAGTCGTACCATTACACAAGATCGTGCGTAACGTAACAGGAGGCACTGATATTTGAGTAATTAGATGTGGTATTCACCAGTGTTCCAATATACATCCTTAATAGTTTCTGATACGCGTAAATGTTCATCCACTTGCTTTGTCAGGAAATGAAAATTTTGTCGCTTTTACGTATGTTAATAGTTGTTGTTGTTGTGGTCTTCAGTCCTGAGACTGGTTTGATGCAGCTCTCCATGCTACTCATACAGTAAAGCTGCATGTCCTCGGGAAAAATTACGGCTGTAGTTTCCCCTTGCTTTCAGCCGTTCGCAGTACCAGCACAGCAAGGCCGTTTTGGTTAATATTACAAGGCCAGATCAGTCAATCATCCAGACTGTTGCCCCTGCAACTACTGAAAAGGCTGCTGCCCCTCTTCAGGAACCACATGTTTGTCTGGCCTCTCAACAGATACCCCTCCGTTGTGGTTTGCACCTACGGTACGGCCATCTGTATCGCTGAGGCACGCAAGCCTCCCCACCAACGGCAAGGTCCATGGTTCATGGGGGAAGATGTTAATAGTACACGAATAAAATAGTACAAAAAAGGCAGCTTGTTAAACATTATAAACTTCAAAGGCAAACACAGAAGTTTTGAAAACACTCAGTATACACAGTTCTATACTTCGAATAGAACTTCGTAAGCTGCGAAAATAGAATATAAATGTAAGTTTGAGTTCTTTTTTTTTTAGGATTTACATAGATTACAATAGTCACTGTGAGGGATGAATATTTTTCTCTTGTATTTTTATGTCTCCTTATAGTGTCCCACATGTTGCGTAAGATACAGCTTGAAGTAACAGAATACTATACAAGTAAAAAAAATATTGTAACTTTCTGTTTCATTGACTTCTGTCATATGTAATGAAAGTGATGAGACCACTCTCTCATATGACCAGAATTTATTTCGTAGCTTCTATGTAATGTAGCTTTCGCCAAGCGAATTGTAAAGTAACGAATTCTGGTAGCGCTAACGTCGCCAGAATTTTAATTTACTGTGGAAAGCGAGAGGACTGTGTACCGTTGTAGTCTAACTCGTGGTACCGAATTAGCAGGATACGAACAATGGAAAAAATAAAAAAATCTTCAAACTTTAATGTACAATTTACATGGTGTGTACTACGTACAAAAGCACAATGGTTAAAATGCAAATAATTTAAAAAAACTTACGTTGAAAAATGTCAGTTTAATAATAGAAATACTGTCTCAAAGGTTGCTTTACTTTTTTCGTGGATGGAGAAGGTTTGTGAGCAATATCATGTCATTGTCATTTCGTTTACTAATTACCACCAAAACTTTAGTTTCTCCTGTTCTTAAAAGAAAGTGAGCTACAGGTGTAAATGTTGAGTGTCGTTTATATACAAAGTCACAGATTGTGATACCTCCACTTGGTGCCACTTTCTCCAACTCACAGCGCCAGCTCCCGGGTCCGGCCATCCTGACTTAGGCTTTCCGTGGTTTCCCTAAATCGCTCCAGGCAAATGCCGGGATGGTTCCTTTGAAAGGGCACGGCCGACTTCCTTCCCCGTCCTCCCCGAATCCGATGAGACCGATGACCTCGCTGTCTGGTCTCCTCCCCCAAACAACCCAACCATCACAGCGCCAGCAGACCAGCATGAGAGGAAAGTCGGAAGCGTGACAAACAATCCACACACCGTTGGGTGGCTTGCGGAGTATAAATGTAGATGAACAATCATGGACCCTTGCACCCTCTAGGACGGAGCACCTCGACAAAAGCTGCAACAATTAGCCCAGGCAGACGTGTGAGACTAACTGATTACGGAAGTAGTCAACCTGCTTAAATAAACGTTTACCAGACATTAAGGACGTTGCTTATAAATCACAAGCGCCAGCAGATTCTTAGGCGAAGAGTACATATGAGACTGTCCAAGCCTCAAGTAGAGACAGCCATTACAAAGAAGTGTTGTGTGGCCGCTTTCGTAGCAACTTAGGAATGCAGAAAAACATAGTAGTCTGGAGGAGCAACACTAATTGCGGACGTCTGGGAGCGTACAGGAGGTCACGCCGCTTTGTTGGTGTTTGGCGTGACTCGTGTCAGGTGTGATGCATCGTTAAGGCCGTGATAGCAGCCAATGTTACTGTTTTGGTCGCAGATGGATCAAAGGGGATGAGGCCTGGTTGTCCACTGAAACTCCTATCTTACGAATGTCTGACTTAAAGTAAGACGTTTCGACCATTATTTTGCGTTATTTGCAAGCAACTGGGCATTCCGACGTCTACAGTAATTCGGCGAAGATTATTTGTGTGAACTGAACAAGGAGCACTTTATTTAATGTTCACCTTATGCTCGTGTTCTGCGTGTGCTGTTTGCGAGTGTAAACTTGACTCTCACCTTTGTCTGTTGATTTTGAGCGCATCGTCAAATACCGGATCCAAAAAGTGACTTTCAATTAATTACCTGGATTCTTCCATTCCTCCTCACGACGCGAGTTAAATGGCAAAGCAGAATTGGAGACCTCAACTTCTACCTCATTTGCGTGGCTTCAGTAACAGAGCGTAACCTTTTAACTGATTAAGGATGTGGGTAAACAAAGGTATTTAAGTATGTAGTTTTAAAATATTATCTGAAATGTGTCAATGATTTATGTTGCGCTAGTTGATTATGTGGTATGAACTGACGTGTTGGCACGTCTGCCTTATAATGGAATCCTGCTGGTTTTTATTACCTGCTGACCAGGGTTCTTGCTTGACGATTGTCTTTAAATACGACGCTAATCTGGTTAGCGTATGTTGTGGCTACTTTAAACACTGCTCAATTGCCCAACACAGTTTGTCGGCCGTCAGAGGCCGTGTATGTGTTATTTATTCCTTTATTCTAGCCAATCTATTCTTAAGTTGTTACTCTAGGTAGCCATTAATTGCCATTTTTTGTATGTTTGGATGGAGTGCGGCTCCTTTGAGTATAGGTTTGACAATTTCCAAATTTTTGTTTTTCCACGTTTTAATTGTGCTTATGCGCTTGGGTGGAATATAAATTTTTTATTACTATTGAAAAAATTGTTCACATGTCTGTGAAATCTGATGGGACTTAACCGCTAAGGTCACCAGTCCCTAAGCATACACACTACTTAACCTAAGGACAAACGCACACACTCATGCCCGAGGGAGGACTCGAACCTCCACCGGGACCAGCCGCACATATTATTATTAAGCTGTACTTAATGTCACATTGTAAAGAAAGGAACTTATTGTAGTTTAACTGTCACCGTAAGGTGTTGTGGACGGTACACTTTCCTGTTGTTCATTTTAATGTTCTAGTCAATGTGTAAACTTTCTAATTATTTTCTCTTTACATGGAGTTTGCCTCTCTTGATGTTATAAATGACTGCTTCATAACCAGTTATTTAACGCGCCTACGCGTATATTTATATTTATGGGAGAACTTAAAGTGTTCTCCTGTTGAACTTTAACTAAAGTGCAGAAAACTGAATCGGGTGTTTATTATTATTCTAATGCCATTTTCTGTCATGTGTAACACTCGACATTTTCTTGGTGTGTTATCAAGTGTTACAATAAATGCAAACTGCAGTGAAGCAACGCGCTATTTCAGTTGTTCCCGTGATTTTCTATCTCCGCATTGATTAATCTAAACTCATAATATTTAATTTTTTAAATACTGGGTGCATGTGTCTCAGTACGAAGGTTCCACCCTGCACAGGGGTGCATGGTCATGAAACGGTGATCAGTCTCTCGACGCCATTGTAAATTTAGTCCTCCAATGGTAACACTGGCAGGAGATACATTTCGAAGAGTCGTTGAGCTTAACGGAGTGATGAGAAGTAAAGAGAATATCGTTGAAACAGCGGGGAAGCCAGAGGACATCGGACTCTTCCGTCAGTCGCCAACGTCCGCCTCCCGACGCCGCGATAAAGCTACTTCGGCTGCGGCAAGACACGGCGTCCTGTCGACGCAGACACCGCCCTGCGCTCTCGCTGCGCATTCGCGAGCCACCGAGGTGAGCATCCGACTCGCCATTGCGCAGCTCTGAGGCGTATTGCAATGAAACATATTTCATGTTTTAATCATCTAAATAATCTTTTCCATTCCCATATCAATCTCTTAATCTCATAACCTTCCGCTTTCTGATTTCACTTAACTGCTAATGTCACTTGATTACTGGCTCCCAACATGGGACAATATAATTAGTCATCTCCATGTAATTTTACGCAAGAGGTCAAAAGAACCCTCGATTCAGTACATTATCGACCGCAGATATGCTAGCTAGAACGTCGCGTTGACAGCTGCGTCGACGTTTTGGTTCGAACAAACAGAAAAGAAAAATGGAAAGTATTTACTTTTTAAATTGCTGACAATTATGAGCAAATATTTAAACTATGTAACGAGCTAGAGATTTACCCTTAATCTTGTAACTGGATACTACCGATTTTTTTGTTTGTTTTGGACATTATTTTGGATTCATCTAAATTTAAGGACAGTTGCGATCCATTACGACAAAGTGATTATTTTGTGCCAATTCCCCAGCTATTACCTAACGACAAGACTTACCTGAAGAAAAAAACACTATCATTGGTCTAACAGTGCTGCTGAAACTATGCGATGACTTTTTATGTGGCTCTACGCATAGATAATATTACGTCACTCTCGCGCAATGCAAACTGGATTATAGTCATTACGTACCGCACAATTTATTGTTCAATTTTTATATTGTCATTACACAACTATAGCTCCTGACATGGAATAATACAATCATACTGTATTTTCACGTAAGTACTTACGAAATTTTGGCCTCATCAGACATACATCATGTGTCCAATTAAGCTGAGGCACCAAAGGAACTGATATAGACATGCGTATTCAAATACAGAGATATTTAAACAGGAAGAATACTGCAGTGGCTACACAAGAAAAGTGTCTAACGCAGTTGTTAGTTCGATTACTGCTGCTACAATAGCAGGTTATCAAGATTTAAGTGAGTTCGAACGCGATGTTGTAGCCGGTGCACGAGCGATGGGACACAGCATCTCTGAGGTATCGATGAAGTGGGGATTGCACGAGTGAACCACAAGTATCAGGAATCCAGTAAAGCATCAAATCTCCGACATCGTCGCTGCCGGAAAAAGATCCTGCAAGAACGGGACCAACGACGATTGAAGAGAATCGTTCAGCGTGACAAAAGCGCAACCTTTCCACAAATTGCTATAGGTTTCAATGCTGGGCCATCAACAAGTGTCAGCGTGCGAACCATTCAACGAACATCATTGATATGGGATTTCGGAGCCGAAGGGCCACTCGTGTATCATTGATGTCTCCACGACACAACACCGTATGAAGACAACCTCATGAATCCACCATGGACCCTGCACGTCAGCAGGGGACTGTTCAAGCTGGTGGAGACTCTGTAATGGTGTGGGGCGTGTGCAGTTGGAGTGATACGGGACCTCTGATACGTCTAGATACGACTCTGACAGGTGACACGTACATAAGCGTCCTGTGTAATCACCTGCATCCATTCATGTCCATTGTGCATTCCGACGGACTTCGGCAATTCTAGCAGGCCAGTGTGACACCCTACACGTCCAGAATTTCGACAGAGTGGTTCTAGATACACTCTTATAAGTTTCAACACTTTCGCTGCCCAACAAGCTCCCCAAACATGAACATTATTGAGCATATCCGGATGCCTTGCAACGTGCTTTCAGAAGAAATCTCCAGCTCCACGTACTTTTACGGATCTATGGACATCAAGCAGGATACAAGGTGTCAATTCCCTCCAGCACTACTGCAGACATTAGTCGAGTCAATTTCATGACGTGGTGCGGCACTTCGGCGTGCTCGCGGCGGCCCTACACGATATTAGGCAGGTGATCCAGTTTATTTGGGTCTTCAGTGTTCGTCGCAGTTTCTCGGAAGCGTTCGTGTTGCAGGTTTGTCGAAGTTTCTTGCGGCTTTGTTATTACATGCATGCTGCAAGATACGACGCCGGTCTGAACCGATGGCGCAGGGATTTTTTAAATCTAGTCTACATGTAAGAGGTCTCAAAAAGACTAATCAGCTCTTTGTCTACTTTTAACTTATAAATTACGATGTATCTCACTTTCACACTGAGTCCAGCAAATATCTTTTTCTGTTAATAACAAGGACAAAGCACTTATTTGTGTCAGCAGCGCCGTACCCCTGGTTTTAATATTCCCTTGCCAAATTTTGCAGCCGGCCGCGGTGGTCTAGCGGTTCAGGCGCTCAGTCCGGAACCGCGGGACTGCTACGGTCGCAGGTTCGAATCCTGCCTCGGGCATGGATGTGTGTGATGTCCTTAGGTTAGTTAGGTTTAAGTAGTTCTAAGTTCTAGGGGACTGATGACCACAGATGTTAAGTCCCATAGTTCTCAGAGCCAATTGAACCAATTGAACCAACCAAATTTTGCTTCAGTCCAGAATTTAAAATTGTCTGGTACTGAAATCAAACTGTGAGTACGAAGTTTGCTGATTAAGTTCTGTTCATGAGACAGGCGTGTCTGTGCCGTCAGTTAGTGGGTCATAACTTCCCTTCACCTACGCCATTCTTTTTCTTCCTCCTCTAAATAAATCTCGCTGCTCCCATTCTCCGTTTCTCTGCCTCACGTACTGCGAGGTGCGTCCGGCGCAGCCGTCCGTTACCTTAGGAACGGCGCAGTACGTCACTGCCATCTCCCCTCTGGGACGTCTGCTCTGCTTACACGCGTTGTTCTTTTAAAGTAGCGCGCGCAATCCAAAGAGTTGCGCTGTCTGTCTCTCCCTGCTGCCCGTGAACCAGTCGCTGCAAGATACGACGCCGGTCTGAACCGATGGCGCAGGGATTTTTTAAATCTAGTCTACATGTAAGAGGTCTCAAAAAGACTAATCAGCTCTTTGTCTACTTTTAACTTATAAATTACGATGTATCTCACTTTCACACTGAGTCCAGCAAATATCTTTTTCTGTTAATAACAAGGACAAAGCACTTATTTGTGTCAGCAGCGCCGTACCCCTGGTTTTAATATTCCCTTGCCATACCGTTCAGTTTTATTTGCTTGAAATTCTTAAGTAGCTACTTCTTCGCAAATATTCTTGCGAAATGCATTTCCTTGGTTGAGCAGTTCTTCCAGTTGTGATACAAAATTCTGGAAATAATGAAAATCCAGAGTGATTAATAAGTTCACATTTTTGAGCCAAACTTTTGCGGAACAAATTTAGACATTCAAAAATTCACGCCAACAGCGAGTAAATATTTTTCTGTTTCTATCACTGCTCCTGCATGTCCTATGAGACAGAAGTGTGATTTAAATATTCCGCTTATTTTGCTAAAACGTGAATACTGACACTGCATGGAAAATAATGTGACAAAAGTCATGGGATAGCGATATGCACACAGACATAGTGGCGGTAGTATGGCGTAGGCAACGTAGAAAAGAGCAGTACATTGGCAGAGCTGTCAGTGGTGCTCAGGTGATTCACGTGAAAGGGTTGGTCGCACGACGGGGTTAAACGAACTCTGAACGCGTATTTTGTTGCTTCAACTAGACGGAAGGGACATTCAGTTTCGGCAACCGTTATGGAACTGAATATGCCGAGGTCCACAGTGTCAAGAGCGTGCCAAGAATACCAAATTTCAAGCATTACCTCTCACCACGGACAACGCAGTGATCAACGACCTTCACTTAACGACCGAGAGCAGCGGCGTTTGCGTAGAGTTATCAGTACCAACAGATTAGCAATACCGCATGAAATAACCGCAGAAATCAATCTTGGACGTACGATGAACGTATCCATTAGGACAATGCGGCTAAATTTGACGTTAATGGGTTCTGGCTGAGGACGACCGACATGAATGGCTTTCCTAACAGCACGACATCGCGTGCAGTGCCTCTCCTGGGCTCGTCACCATGTCGGTTGGACCTTAGACGGCTGGAAAACTTTGGCCTTTCCAGATTTCAGTGGGTAAATGCTGATGGTAAGGTTCGTGGGAGGCCTAAACTCCCCGAAGCCATGGATCCAAGTTGGCAACAACACACTGTGCAAGCTGATGGTAGCGCCATAATGCTGCGGATGTATTATTATTTTTTATTCCATCCCACTGTATGTATGAACTGTTTGTGAAATAACTTCGTAGATGACGCACCTGTGCTCTTACTTTAAATTTACCCATTTACGTGAATGTATCCACTCCTAAAACCTCATAATGAATTGTTAGATTAATTTCGTTCATCTGATATTTTTGTACTTTGGATGCCTTGTTATCTCTTGTGGGATTGGATGTAACATCCGGTCTGCTGTGTTCATTAAAAAGACAATTATGTAAATGATAATTAGGTTTTCTTAATATAGTATGAAGTTAGTCTGACTTTTATTTCTAACAAATCATGTCACTTTTATATGATTTTTTATTTGTACGATGTGTTTTCTGAGGATTGCAGCTGGAACAGAGGCGTCGACGGCACACTGTCAGTGGACGTTAATGACCGAACACTTTCCGCATTCAGTCATTACTTTTCATTGCGTCTTACGCTCTACGTCCCTGAGATACTTGGACCGGTCTTTTTATTTGCTCCTTGCAGGATTTTCACGCAAGCTACGCAAAGGATTCTGTCATTCGTCTACTAACAATGACGTCGTTGTGTGGCCTAGACCAGTCGAATATTTAAAAGTATTTGATGATGATTAATTTCCCCTTACGTGTTGCGTTCTCAGCTTCAGGCTGAACTCGGTACGAAACATTGACTGTATCACCGCGCTGAGCCGTACGCATTGCGAACGACAATACGCGCACCCACCATCTAGTTACAATTACCCTTTTTTGGCTGCATTAAATTGAAATTGCTGTTTTTTAATCTATTTAAGTATAGTAACGTGTCATGGGCTGTGTTTACATGGAATGAACTGGGTTCTCTGGTCCAACCCAACTGATCATTGACTGGAAATGGTTACATTCCCCTACTTGGACTTCATGTTCCCAAACAACGATGGAATTTTTATAGATGACAATGCAAAACGTCACAGGGTCACACGATTGGTTTGAAGAACATTCCCTACCGTTAGAGCGAATGATTTGGCCACCCAGCTCGCCCGACATGAATCCTATCGAACGTTCATGGGACATAGTCGAGAGATCAGTTCGTGCACAAAATCCAGTACCGGCACACTTTCGCAGTTATGTTCGGCTGTAAAGGCAGCATGACTCAATATTTCCCCACGGGACTTCCATCGACTTTTTGAGTCCGTGTCACATCGAATTTCCGCCCTATGCCCGGCAAAACGAGATCCGACACGATATTAGGAGGTATCTCATGACTCTTGTCACGTCAGCGTGTCAATGGGAATATTGAGAAATCGCATTCGTCCACTTCTTGACAAAAATGAGATACCTACGATTTTGTACGTTAAAGATATAGCCCGATCATGGTACAGAGGAATCCCATAAGTTCTGGCTTTTTTTGTATTGTTGTCCAGATATTGTAGCACTTTAAATGAAGAGGAACCCTACAAGTACAAAAGATGTGGGCTTAAGTTGCCAGTACTGTTTTGAACAGAGAGAATAGTCGACATTGGCTCTTACCCTTTGGTTTAATCAATTTATACTGTACTGGTGGTAACATGTCAGGCAGTGGCGACGCTAGTGACAAATGACAAGAAGTAATGAAAAAAAAAGAAAGAATGCAATGGAGTTTCAGAAATATATAACCATAAAATGAGCAAGAGTGAAAAATGAAACATATACAGTTGAAAAGGGAAAAGAGTTCAGCCAAGACGTCTTGGTTATGGCTACGGATCTAACCTGAAACTTAGTACTGCTTCTAATTAAGTTTAATTACCACATTGAACATACTAAGGTAGGCACTAAATTAAATTGAATACGTAATTCTACTTACAGTTGTCGGATGAAACGCATGAAAACTAAGATAACGGAGGGCAGCAATACAGAATTATACGCTAAATTTGCTAACTTCAAAAACAAAAAATGAACGGTATAGATTCTTTCAAAGCCTCATAGACGTAAAAGCAGTGGCAAGGAAAAAGCCTAGAAGTGATAAGGAATTTCCCAGGGAGAAATTAAAATGACAGTTATACGTTTTGACATCAAGGTCTGAACGTAAGATCCAAGATTGTAAAACTACCTTCCAACGTATTTTTTGTGTCAGTAGTGACTGAATAAGGCGCCTGTGTAATCTATTAATCAAGGTAAATCTCTACCAGTAATGGAAAATTACTGGCTTTAATAGTGGAAATAAAACATCACATCAACTAATTTCCTGTCAGGAAAGCACATTACACCAATGAAGAATAGAATTCTCTTGAACCTAAACTTAACATCAGGATTATGGGCCAGATTTTCAGAAACATTAAACCACATACTCAAGCTATCAGTTCTATTTGAAAATTTTCCGTGGACATTTTAATTTTAAATTTGGATAGCCATAAGTGGGTAAGTGTTGCACATGTGAAGATCTCGGTGTAAAAATCGAAGGTCCACTCCGCATGATGCTGCTAAAAGGGCAGCAGTTGCTGAGTTGATAGTGCACAAGACGCGTGCAGATAAATTCTTAAAGAAAGTACGTGCTGTAAAATCGAAAACTGAAACTGATTCTTTCATTGCAGGCCTCTCTTTCGATTTTACGCAGATCCCGCAGTTGCCTCATACACCAATACAAGATGCGTTTTACTTGCATCAGCTTTCAGTAAATGTCTTTAATGTGCACGACTTAAGGTGTGGAAGAGCCCAGTTTTACCTCTCACATGCAGGAATAGCAGGAAAAAGCCTCGATAAAATGTGTTTATTTTTATTTTTTTTTTATTATATACGTGAAAATGTTGGACAACATGTTAAACACTTTCAGTTGTTCTCCGACTCTTGAGGAGGTCTAAATAAAAACCATGGAATGGTGTCATTTTGTTTAATTCTTGTGGCACAGGGAAGATTTCAGTTCATCAACCATTACTTTCCAATAAGAGGCCTCTCTTACTTTCGCTGTGATCGAGATTTGAGCGTGGTGAAAAGGAAAAATGAGAAAGGTTAATAGGTTATATTTCCTGAAAGAATATGCATCATTAATAAGCGAATCCAGTGCAAAGACGAATTTTTAAGTGAAAGTACCAAAAATAGAAGAAGTGCTAGATTTTCAGGAATGGATGCTGAAGTTGTACCGAAAGAATGCTATCTCCGTTGAAGCTCAAGGAAGGGCCACAAGTAAAAATAAGAAACAGAACTTTCATGTAACACAAGTCATGGAGCTCTGCTGTTCACACGAAACTCTTGGTGCTGTTTAAGCTCGGTCATTCATTGATGGGATAGAAGAGCACATATACAGCTGCCTGATCGATCTTTAATTTCACTAATCCTTGTAAGTCGGACTAATCAAAGTCATGTGTCCATAAATGAGAAGAAAATGGATGACCTAAGGCGATTTCTACCATTCTTCCCAAATCATCAAGAACGTATACAACTGGCCAACATGTGTCAAAGAATGAAACATGTGTGAAGCATATTGCCAAAGATAATGGAAAATAGCCATAACTTGCTTGACTTTCGTCCATATTAGCAAAAAAGTACGAGTGAAGTATAAATTTGTGTTTATTTATTAAAAAATATTGAAAAAGCCCACATGTTGAGTAACTAAATTTTAACATAACGTGAAGTAAATATATTAGGATTGCCTACAGAACATTGGAATTCAACCCTCTACATTCACTTTAACGAAAAATGAGGAGAAAAATGGAATTTCGGTATAATTTAAAGACCTGGAACGTTATTTTGTACGTACTGAAATGCTTACTTTGTTAGACATTTGGGGTTTTCAATATTCTCATTCATGTGATACAAAGGAAGGGCAGGTGGACGGAAAACTGTATACGTATGATTGAATGACGATATAAATACTGCTAAGCGGGAAAGCGAAACTCGTCGCATTGCTGACAAAGTAGGGCACACCCAACGTGTTCACCGATTTTGCTTATCGTTCTCGCGATTGCAATTCATGCTTAGATGCAAGAAATGTTGCTCTACTACGATGCGATAATGAAGCATTTGCCATCAATCGAGGTTCAAAGTCTTACGAGCTCTTCGAGCACCATTAGAGAGCGCCTGTCCACAACTTGTGGTGTTAGTGCAACCGGCGAAATGTGTGCGCACGTTGAAAGCGGGTTACCTGTGTAGAGGAAGCCAGCGCTTGACGGGACGAACCGGCGCAGAGAATGTCCCCGTGTTTGCTAGTCAGACTACACACAGTGGCGACCGGACGCCGGCCCGGCGCCGACTAGCGCGGACACGACACGGAAGGTGGGCGACACCCGTTGCTCTCACAAGGGAACCTCTCCATCGCACCCCCCTCAGATTTAGTTATAAGTTGGCACAGTGGATAGGCCTTGAAAAACTGAACACAGATCAATCGAGAAAACAGGAAGTTAGGTGGATGAAAAAAATAAGCAAAATATACAAACTTAGTAGTCCATGCCCAAGATAGGCAACATCTAGGACAATGTGAGCTCAGGAGCGCCGTGGTCCCGTGGTTAGTGTGAGCAGCTGCGGAACGAGAGGTCCTTGGTTCAAGTCTTCCCTCAAGTAAAAAGTTCACTTTCTTTATTTTCGCAAAGTTATGATCTGTCCGTTCGTTCATTGACGTCTCTGTTCAATGTAATAAGTTTAATGTCTGTTTTTTGCGACAGCACCGCAAAACCGTTCGATTAGTAGACGAAAGGACGTGCGTCTCCTATGGGAACCGAAAACATTTCATCGCAAGGTCATAGGTCAACCGATTCCTCCACAGGAAAACACGTTCGATATATTCTATACGACACTGGTGACGGCATGTGCGTCACATGACAGGAATATGTTGTCGACCCACCTAACTTGTACACTTGGCGAATGGGTAAAAAGATTCTTCTACCTTGCCCGATTTAGGTTTTCTTGTGGATGTGATAATCACTCCCAAAAAAGTGATGAAAACATAAGAGTTTGTCACATAAACTGCAACAAATGAATGCAACAGTTTCACAGTCGCACAGTTTTCCCTGTGCTCTGTCAAAACATATGTTTTTAACGTTTTCAAATTTTTCCGTGTGCAGACCGTCAAATCCTGCATATGTCCAAGCAAATCTGAACATGTCCTGGAATTTTGGAGAGCGAAGATGATTATGTGTGAGTGCCTGAACTTTGATAATTGTCTGAAAATAAAAAATTAAATTTTTCACTCGAGGGGAGACTGCAACCAAGGACCTCTCGTTCCGCAGCTGCTCACGCTAACCACGAGACCATGGCGCTCCCGACCTCCCACTACCCTTGATGTTGCCTATCTTACGCATGGACTACTTAGTTTGTATATTTTGCTTATTTTTTTTCATAGTTCCACACAACTTATTCCTGTTTTCTCGATTGATCTGTGTTCAGTTTTTCAAAGCTTATCCACTGTGCCAACTTATAACAAAATCTGAAGGGGTTGCGATGGGGAAGTTCGCTTGTTTGAGCATCGTGCCGGACGCGCGCTAGAAGCCACGCAGTCTTTCTCATACGGCTTCTCAGAATCTACTGAATAAAAAGAGTTTTGATTCGTTTGCATTTTGCGGCTCCATTCGTCATATATTATAGTTAAAAGACAGTTGAAAATTTTTGTAAATGTAAAGTTTTTAATTGTTAATATGCAGCTTGCGAGACTTTAAATATCTGCTAATGTTTGACCAATTGCCTATTTTCTTAATTGTTTAAAACCTCTTTTCCTGACATTAACTGCTGATCATATTTCCTCGTTAATATTCGACAAGTTACTTAATTTGTTACTTGTCTTTAGAACTTATTTTACTGACGTCATAAATTGTCGACTTCTATTATTCATGTTTTCAACTGTGAACTCTGCTTCCTTTCCTCCTGGCTCAGCCCTGTCGCTCAGAAGCGTATTAAGCTGCTTTAGAGTACCTACGCCTAGATCAAAATACATTAATTCCTGTCTGCTCGCTGAGTGCCATGGCAGAGTTCCTAGATAACAGAACGCAGCATGTCATTCTCAGTGGAGAGAAGTCTTCCGAAGTAAGAGTGATTTCAGGTGTGCCGCAGGGGAGTGTCATAGGACCGTTGCTATTCACAATATACATAAATGACCTTGTGGATGACATAGGAAGTTCACTGAGGCTTTTTTGCGGATGATGCTGTGGTATATCGAGAGGTTGTAACAATGGAAAATTGTACTGAAATGCAGGATGATCTGCAGCGAATTGACGCATGGTGCAGGGAATGTCAATTGAATCTCAATGTAGACAAGTGTAATGTGCTGCGAATACATAGAAAGAAAGATCCCTTATTATTTAGCTACAATATAGCAGGTCAGCAACTGGGAGCAGTTAATTCCATAAATTATCTGGGAGTACGCATTAGGAGTGATTTAAAATGGAATGATCATATAAAGTTGATCGTCGGTAAAGCAGATGACAGAATGAGATTCATTGGAAGAGTCCTATGGAAATGCAATCCGAAAACAAAGGAAGTAGGTTACAGTACACTTGTTCGCCCACTGCTTGAATACTGCTCAGTAGTGTGGGATCCGTACCAGATAGGGTTGATAGAAGAGATAGAGATGATCCAACGGAGAGCAGCGCGCTTCGTTACAGGATCATTTACTAATCGCGAAAGCGTTACGGAGATGATAGATAAACTCCAGTGGAAGACTCTGCAGGAGAGACGCTCAGTAGCTCGGTACGGACTTTTGTTGAAGTTTCGAGAACATACCTTCACCGAGGAGTCAAGCAGTATATTGTTCCCCCCTACGTATATCTCGCGAAGAGACCATGAAGATAAAATCAGAGAGATTAGAGACCACACAGAGGCATACCGACAATCCTTTCCGCGAACAATACGAGACTGGAATAGAAGGGAGAACCGATAGAGGTACTCAAGGCACCCTCCGCCACACACCGTCAGGTGGCTTGCGGAGTATGGATGTAGATGTAGATGTAGACTAAGCGCACAAACCTGTCCCCCACTACAGACTATACTCTACAGAGTGTTTATAAACGAATATCGGGGTTTTAACGCTTCATAAGATTTATTATATTAAACTTACAGTATTAAATAATATGTCAAATGAAAGAGCAACTCAAACAGTTTTACCAAGAACCCTATAAATGTTCAATGTGAGTACCATTTGTCACACGGTACACATCAAGTCTATAGGCGAGTTCTTCCCAAGCGCTGGATAGGCCGCAAGGGGCCCAAAGACAGGGTTCGTTTTGCATGGCCTCCACGTTCACCTGACCTAACGCAATGTGATTTTTTCCTTTGGGACTTAATCAAGGATCGTGTGTACGTGCCTCCGCTAATAGCAGGCCTCCTTGAATTAAGAAACCGGATTGAAGCAGCTGTTGCTACAATCACTGAAGACACACTTATCAACGTTTGGGAAGAACTTGACTATAAATTGATATGTTCCGTGTGACAAATGGTGCTCACATTGAACATTTATAGGATTCTTGGTAAAACTGTTTGAGTTGTTCTTTCATTTGACGTATCATTTATAACTGTAAGTTTAATATAATAAATATCATAAAGCGTTAAAACCCCGATATTCATTTATAAACACCCTGTACTCTGTTAAAGACACAAGTGCTTGTCGGCAGCAGGAGTCTAAAAACCGGTGCTAAAATCTCAGACTGTAATGGACCAGTGTCACATTTACTTTTTCGTCATGTATTGTCAGTAACACATCTGTAAAAGATCTCTGACTATCAGACCATTTCTGTCAAATAACAGTAAAATCACGCATCGAATCATTCCCTAAACTACAAGCCTACAAACGACATCTACCAGAAATCAAAATAAAAGTTTTTTTCAAAAGAACTAGAAAAACAAAGCTGGGCTGAAGTGTATAAAAAAAGGCATTTCCAAAAGTACGCATGTCTGTATCAAAATCTCTCAAAAACAAATGGATAACAGCAGGTGTTAAGAAGTCCTCCCAAACATTCAAACACCTGAGTTCCATGAAAAAGACTCGCAATGATCCAGAGTTCTTAAATTTCTATCGTAGATACAAAAAGACCTATAGGAAGGTGCTGATTGCTGCAAAAAAAAGTCATTTAATGATAAAATAAAGTCTGGGATGTTATAAAAAAGGAAACGGGGAGTATTACAGAGAAGTTACAGCAAAAATTCCACAAAACAAATATAAGACATGTAAATAATTTTGCACTAAATACAATAATATTACTTCCAACCACAGAGAATGAAGTCAATAACTGTTGAAAAACTAAAAAATAAAAAGTCAGCAGGCTTAGATGAAGTACCAGTGTGTACACTGAAACAATGCATAGGAATTATACAAGGCCCCTTACAAATATAATTAATGAATGTTTCATATCAGGGACATTTACAGAGCAGTTAAAACAGGCAAGAATTGTACCTTTGCTTAAGAAAGATGTTGCAGAAGACATAGAAAATTACGGGCCGATTTCCCTGCTGTCAGCATTCTCAAAAATAATAGAAACAATTATGAAAGACAGATTAATGAATTACCTGAAAAAATACAACCTTTTAAGCGAATAACAGTTTGGTTTCCGAAGTGGCAAAAATATGGACTCAGCCATAGTAGAATTCACAAAAGCTGTACTTGATGCTTTTGATAAAGATGAGTGTGTCACAGGCATATTTTTGGATCTTTCTAAGTCGTTTGATACAGTCGATCACAGTATTCTATTAAATAAATCAGAGGCATTAGGAGTAAGAGGGGTAGCTAATGACTGGTTTCAATCATACCTAGCAGATAGAGTACAAAGAGTAGAGAACACATACTTCAAATATATCCAAACATTTAGTAAAACACTTATCAGAAACAAAATACATTAATATAGTGTAGCGCCTCAGAAATTTCGGGGTACATCCTAGAGACACTCGTATTTCCATCGTCTCTAACACACGTTATTTAAAGATGAGTGTGTGAAAGTGGAACTGTGTCTACTGCGCCACGATTATGTGTGTGCAGGACTGGCGTGTATCGGACGGTTGATCGGCGCGGGCAGGTAGTCGCAGCGCTCGCCTCAGAAGTTACATTCCCAGCACAAGGGGCAAACGCGCCGTAGTGCGTGACAGTGCTACGTCAGCCATTACTGAGAACAGTTGAATGTCGTTAAAGAAAAGAAAAGACACTTACTTATTCACTTACTTTCATGAGGTCCGGATGGTGGATTTGCTAGAGCTTTCTAGATTGTATTTGTTATAAAGTATGTAAGAGTATCTCTCGGACCGGTAATTATTGGGCACACAAAAAATGAATCATTTATGTAGTGTCTTGTTTGTGGAAGTGAAAATATAGTGTGATTGGTTTAAAAGTATCCCGAATGTACGGAGTTACTTCAAGAGTATAAAAAATTCCTCCAAAACAGCATCTTATCTTCGTAGAAGAAGTAGGGCAGACAATCGCAGCCGGCTGTCCTGAAAAGAAGATCGGCGAAACACCTCCACGTAAGCTCAATAATAAAGTGGGAGTGGTAGTCTGGCACACCAGCACCACACTGCTCCCTCTAGTCGCCGGAAACAGCCAGAACAGGGGATCTGCAAGGTAGCATATTAGGACTAATACTATTCCTGATATACATCAATGACTTTCCCACTAGTGTTACTCATGGTGAAAAAATACTCTTCGCTGATGACAGCAACATTATAGTTACTGAGTAAACAAGAGAACCGAGAAAGCAAATGAAACTCTCAAGGAAGTTTATGATTGGTCAATAAGAAATAAAATGACATTCAACATAAAGAAGACTAATGCCATGAATTTCAGTTTGAAGAGGAAAAATGACAATGCTAAATTTAATGTAGATGGCACCTCTATAGACTGTGTAACAAATGCAAAATTTCTAGGAATGAATATTGATTCTCAGTTAAAGTTGTGTGAACACACAAAGGTACTTTCAAACACAATGTCATCAGCATGTTATGCCCTTAGAATCCTGTCATCAGTGTGTAACATGCAGTTTCTTTTAGTTACATATTATTCATATGTACATTCAATTTTTAGCTTGGCAGTCTTTTTTTGGGGAACAAACCCACAAACTTTGAACACAGTTTTCAAACTCCAGAAAAGAGCCATAAGAATAATAGCCAAAAACACTAGTCGAGTTCGTTTTAAAGACCTGTTCAAAACACTGGGGATTTTAACTGCTCCATTGAATAAATTTACCAGTCAGTTGTACACATCAAAAATAACATTGGTAATTACAGCACAAACAGCTCTGTCCATGACCATGCAACAAGATAGATTCAACTTACATTTACCAAGAAAAATAAACATAAAACTCAAAACACCATTTTGTACCAAGGAATAAAACTCCACAATAAATTACCAAAAGAGATTAAAGAAATTGCAAAAATACACTTACTTAAAAAGGCAGCTAAAAAGTACTGTTAAACAATACATTTTATACATTGAAGGCTTACTTAGATAAAACAGAGTAGGGGTGTGATAAAAAAATGTTGAACAAATAAATAACAATAATAATTATTATAAAATATCCAACATTCCACATAACACCTTTACTTTATGTTTTTCTCCTTTTTTTCCTTTCTAGAAGTACTTATCCCCAAGCTATGTGTAACATAATGCTAAAACCTCTTCCTCTTTCTGAGCTCAACATCTCATGCATTATGGAGGGATGCTGACTCAGTTTTTCAGGACAGCAAATGGGAAGTTGCGGTACAGAAAATGGCCCAGAGATCACCGGTATGTGTTTGTGTGTGTAGTGAGTGAAGTGTTATGAAACAATGTGTGTATAGTGTTTGCAGTGACTGATAGTGAGATATGAGTGAACGGTTTGGCATTACATTACTTAATAAGTTATTTGTAAAGAAAGTATTGTATACCAGGAGTAACTCTAATGACTGTGGCTAACTAGAAGTCTGTAAACATGTGCATGTACGAATTAGCTTATTTTAAACTGGTCTAAACTTGTAAATACTTCGACATGTCCTATATCCTTGTAAAAAGAGATCTATGGATGAATAAAGCTACTACTACTACTACTACTACTACTACTAATAGTAATAATCTATTAGCGATTATCTCAGTGTGTTTGATACTGGGACAGATGATTGTATAAGTATTCTTAACATTATATCACTTTAGTACACTGTTAGATACATGTGCAGTACGTAACGGAAATAAGTGCAGGTATTTTTATATCTGGTAACTTACTATGTACACACACCAGTGTGTTGGTAGTTTTTCCTGTGCTATGAATATTCTCCCCACAAATTCGGAACAAACTTTATGACCTCACGTTTTCTGCGTGGTCGTAACTGCAACACTAAGTGGACTATGCCTGGCAGTATAGACAGGCGGATTTGTGTCCACACTTCAACGCCTGACACGCTGTTCATGGGAAAATAAATACTAACTACTGTTGCCACAAGTACTTGCAGGTACGAACAAAGCTAAAACGATACAACTTGCAATAGCTATAATTATTAGTTTGCGGATGATGTAAATACAGATACGATGTTGTTTAGTACACCATCCTCACTCACATTACAAATATCTGCACTTGCATCCCTTACACCCTGCATATGTGCAACAATCACATTATAGAACGTGTGTTCTCGTCCTGAGGAAGAAACAATTTATTGTAAATAACAGGGTGATATTCAACTACATTACACCTTTTAACTGCCAATCTTTTTCCATTGTCATTTCCGTTTCTGAAACGCCTTTTCTTTGGGAGTAATACACAATAGGCTGATCCGGCAAACAATGTCATTATAGGATTTGCCGGTGGTCTTGTCTGTTCTGCTTTTGGTCGGCTTTCGTTTGGAAGAAGTGTGTTACTGACAGACAGCAGTGGATGTAATAGCTAACAACAAGCAGTGGTTGAGTGAGGTTCAGGTAATTGAGCACCCTGTAGGATTTTTATATTTTGTGCTTATAATGGTACAGCTTTTTGAAAAAAGTGATGATTAGAACTTTAGGAGTAATAAGTCGTCTCATGTACATTATAACCAGGGATTAAAGGTATCACCAGGCAAAATTTGGTACTTCAAAATAACACCTTCATTACATCAATAATGGTTCCAAAAAGCTAGAAAATATGGTGTATTTTGTCAATGTATATTATATGATATTTGATAATTCTAGAAATGCTCATTTGCGCCATATTCTCAAACTCACTGCGTCTGAACAGACAAGCCATTGACATTTTATTTTGTCCTTCATATTGTGACAGAAGAGAGTGTGTCATGTTTGCTTTTTACGAATAATATGCTAAGAATTTATTAATCTACTTTCTTTTTCAAGTCCCTTGTAATCACTTTTGCTTAAATCCTATAAAGAAACGTTATTTGTTAAATAAAAAAGAGACTGAAGTTACCATAAAATTTATGTGGAAAATCTGCTTAAGACAGTGGAGAAACAGCAATTTGGTAGCTCACATTGTAATAGGCGTTGAAAATAATTTTCTCAGTTTTTCAAGACAAAAGTAAATTCAATTAGATAATAATAACTAATTTCATTTTTATTTAAAAAGTTTTGTAAGGTTGATCCTGCTAGTACAAAAAGTTAAAGTTTCGTATGGTCAAAGATAAATTAACTGTTTCAAAATCAGTGAACGGGACAAACTGCAAAATTTGTCTTTTCAGAACTGGAGACCAATTTTGTAAGCATAATTATTTGTTTTCGAGGAGAAAATACTCAACATGCTCAAGTTTCCTGGCACAGTTCTAAATACTGGCACTGTGTTTTAACAGGAAATAATTTAGCAAAAAGACAACTGAAATAAGAGATAAGCGCTGTTTTAAATGCTGTTTCTGGATAGAACAAACCCCATAAATTTCCACTAAATTTTCCACAACAATTACGATAGTCTTAACAATAATTATGCGAGTCAACACATGGAAACATTTATAAATGAGTTCACTTCAAGTAAAAACAGTTGTCCAAAAATAAAGCTTATCCATCTTTGCATGTTCGTAATTAGAGGCTCTGACAACTACCCAAGCCTGTAACAAGGATACCCAGTTTACCAGGCGTGACATGACAAAGATTCACAGTATTTCGAAGCAGAAGGAGAGTAGGAAAGGGCGGCAACTGATGTGGCGAAACTGCTTCAAATCTGGTATGTCTAGTGGCGCAAATTGTATCAGATTCATAGGGTCTAAGCCATAGAGATCCAAAAGTAGTACTGCTTACCTTTGTCGATTTGAACAAAAAGAGGGTGCCATATTTGGTAAAGTTCAGAGAGACGAATTTGCAAAAACAGATTTAATTTCGTTAAGCAAAATTTTATTGGATTGTGTTTAGATACAGGCAAGACAAGAAACTGATCAGTACTAATTAAGTTTAAGGAATAGTGGAGAGTAACAATTAGAAATTAAGATACGATCAGGCGATGGCTGAAACAGTGGAGTAATAAAACGTGAAGTGGGTGAAGAATGAGAGGACGCTGCCATGTTACGAACATTTTCAGCAGAAGAGCGAGGGGCTGGTGACATTTTTATGACCTCTTGGGGAGGAACTGAGGTGGCTGGTAACGTGTTTATGGTACGACAAGAGATAGCACTCGCAGGAAGTGAGTAAATGAGCAATTTACACATGAGTGTTGTAGTAGAGATTAAAGTCGAGATACTGAGGCACCAAGTTTTTGACATTAAAAGTGATCCAGAAGAGTAATAATTTAGAAATACAGAAATAAAAGAATTTCGATCAGTAATCGTTCTATTTTGAAATGCTGCAAATGTTAGAGAATATGACAGAATATGAATTTAATGAATAATAGTTTGACCAAGACCGTATTATTAAAAACGATCTTGTGCCGCGATTCCTTCGGTAAGTTGAAAACTAAAATAAAGAAAGTAAGAAGTAATGTTGTTGACCAAACAGCGGCTATTAAAAGAGAAAGAAAACATGATCTTTCTAGTAGAATGGAAAGTCAAATGAATGGTTTGAAAGGTGCTATAAAGTATTTGCAAAAAGAACTGAGAGTTAGTTCAACTAATGCAACAGAGAGAAAGGACAAAAATGTAACAGAACTCGATTTGTCTTTGGGGACTGTTAAGAAAAAATCCGGTTATGAATACTAACAATAGGATAGACTCTGAAGGACAAAGAATTATAGAAAGTATATACCTTCTTCAGAAACGAAAATACAAGAACAACAACCGAAAGTGAAAATTGAAACTCGTCGGATTCTTTAAGTCGAGAAACGCTGTTTTACAAGCAGCATAGATCAATACGAGTATGTAGGGTTCATGCAAAAATACGACCTTGGAAGATCACAGCAAAGTACTACTTTTTTAAAAGGAGATACAAAATAATTCGAATTTTCTATCGTGCATGGTACACAAAGTCGAACTTTTTAACGAGGAAGAAAAGTGCTATCGTCATAAGAAGCTAGGAATGTGGCATCCTGTGGAATACATAAGAAACTATGACTTTTTTTTGGTAGAACCAGCTGACCATGACCAAATTAGCACTGTAATCGTTGTCTCCTCGATGACACAATATGATGGTGGTCAAATTTACGTAATCTAAGATCAAAATTTCTGAATTTAAAGATAAATTCTTAGAAAAATTTCAGTCAGAACAATAATGAGACATTTGTGGCATAAGTTTGTTGTCACAGAAGTGCCAGTTCTTCATAAAAATATTTCCATGAAGGAATACTACCAAAACTGGTTTCGTAAAACGATTACTTGCAGGGAAAAACGTTGGTATTTGAAATAGTATAGGAACTATAGAAAAAACTGCCAGACGATTCCAAAAGACACACTGGCAGTAACTAAAAGACCGTTGAAGTTTCTTTTAAAAACAGTTCAGAATTGTGGAGAGGAAAACATGAACAGAGACTTTTTTTCAAAATGTGAACGTACTCAAAAGAGGTGAGACAAACGGACATCTGATAAATTTTATGAGACAATGTGATAGAGGTAATAGATCAGGTCATGGACGCAATAACTGTGGAGTCAGGAATGATGCAGAAAATTGAGTGGCATGATGATCGATGAGTAGTCGAGCACAGGAAGAAGCAACTGGTCTGACCAAAACAAAAAGCTCAGATAGGAAAGATATGAGGTATGGGTGCCAAGAATGAATATCAATTCTTCAATGCAACAGAAGAATACAACAGAAAAAGTCGATCAGTTGGAACTTGAAGGGAATGACGTTATGGGTACAGAAATTAAATCTTAACTCATGAGGCGACTTTTCTGTAATTTATTCTAACTGTAACACTCTCTATGAACCCTACATTTATATAGAGATTTGTGGTATCAGTCACGTGATAATTACAATTTGAGTAATATAACATTCATTTCTACAATCTTTTTGATTTTATTGCACTAAATGAAGTCGGCAGAGTTTTACTTTTATCATCCCATACTTTCGTGTGGTTTTTTAAATAGCACACATAACGAAAATTTATAGAAGTGACATTCTACAAAATTATATTACCCTTATAACAAGTAAATTTGCTCTATACCTAAATACCATGGTTTAAACTTGCACATAAAATTTACACTCGATAGGTTCAAAAAGGAAATCTAAGAAATAGACGATCCTCTTGTTTGTTAGCAGAATTTTGATCACTGGCTGTTGCAAAATCATCGTCTTTTCCGTCTATTTCTTGATCTACATCACTTCCTACACCCTCCGACTAACAATTTCATCAAACTTAGGTTGTTTATGATTGACACACTCCTGGGAACACAGTTTGCACAACACTGAAGAAAACAGGAACGTATTTCATTAAGTGCCTTCTAGCAAACCACAACTTGAGTTAAAACAAATAAAGCAGATGATATTTTAACTAATGAAGCAAATGATATTGTAACTCACAACAAAACAAAGCGTTGGTGATTTGAGGAGGCTGCATGGGAGGAGGTGTATAGAAGCTTTCTGCCGGATCTGACATTGGAGAGCGAGTTCGAAAGTTCTCATACGGTCTTAGAGACCGCACCTTCTGAGTTAATAATTAACGAAATGTGCAGAAGAAAGTCGAAGTTGCTGAGGAAGGGGCACACTGTAGCTTTTAGATAGTGACAATAGTATGTGTCATGTGGATGAGTCCAGGAATTTTGACATTTGTATTAAGGTACTCAGTCAAATGCATAAGAGTTCCTAAGAATGCGAAAAGGAGAACAGAATATGGAAGCAGAAATCTGATGAAGGTTCTACCAAATTCAGCTCAAATAAAGTGTGTGGGAGAAATACAGCATGTCACAGATGTGCATGTTGATGAAAATATACTATTCTCAAGCGGCAACTATAGGCACAATCCAAACAAATATTTAACTTTTGAAGACTTTAAGCACTATTTCGAAACCTCATGGACACCCCTAATGATTAGAATGTTTCTGAAGTTAAAGCAGAAGTGTAGTATGCACATACAGATGACAGTAGCAACGATGCCACACCGATTAACAATGAAACAGTTATGCCCAAAAGTACAAATAAGTGAATTAATTAACTTTTAGAGAACCTGAGTTGCGAACAGTGAAATTATATCAGAGCTCGATGAACAATTGCTCATTCAGCACAAACTGAAAGCAATTAAAGAGGTAAAAAGTAGTGCAATGAGAAGTCATCTGGCTACAGATGACATTTCAGCGATTTTGTTACAGAAAATAATTTGTCAATGGAACGTAATAAGTCCACAGTAAACTCAACTTGGATGTTAGTATCTGAGAATATCTTCAGAAATAGTTGAATTGTTCTTCTAGACACACCCAGTAGTGTTATGTCAAATGTATTCACTGAAACATTAAAGAACCAGAAAGGAATATTGATAATGTCAGTGACAAGTAGGTAATAAGAACTACCAGATAAGTGAAAAAACTATCAAGAATCAAATCCAGATAGATTTTGAAATACAAGATCTGTTGTTCAGTTATGAATCAGTAATAATAGCAGAAATCAGCACCAAAGAAATTCTTGGCATACAGTGGGCACTGGAGCAACAAGTAGTAATTGACAGTAATAAAAAATTAATGACATATAAGGTAAATGAGCTATTAGTGCATATAGAAATCGAAAAAATATACAAAAAAGAACTGAATCAGAGTGATCGATTAATGAATATTCATACTACAATGAATGAAAGCTTAGATAATCGTTCTGTACAGTACCATGTATGACCAAATTAAATGTGTAAATATGCAACTGCAATCTAAGTCAAGTAGTAAATTAATTACTTGTCAATAGAACAAAAGAAGAAATATTAATGGATTAAGAATTATGTCAAAGAATTGCTAGATTTTTGACTGCAGGAGAAACTTATTATAGATGGAAAGAAAGAAATGCTGAAAGACAAAATGAATAATATCGGCAACCATTAATAAATATATAAATATGACTTACTGAAGAATACAATGTTACCATCAAACGCTATTAGATTTATGCAAGCAAAATAGGGAATTTTTGGATATGATAAAAACTTAAAGAGTAGCAAATTTAAAGTTGGTGATTTAGTGCTGGTTAAGACACATGAAAGATCTGTTGAAATCAACTTGCTATTAGTAAATTTAAGTTTGTATACAATGGACCATTTGGAATTGTATACATATCACAACCACAGATGTGTTACATTTAGAATTTCTAAAGTCAGAAGAAAAATGATGTATAAGAAACATGATGGAATATGTATGAAACTAGAATGAATAATATTGGTAACCATTAATAAATATATAAATATGACTTACTGAAGTATACAATGTTACTATTAAATGCCATTAGATTAATTCAAGTATTCCATAAATGTATTAAAATGAATGTTTAATACATATGTAGTATGAGATACATAAGTTTCAGATGCTGTTACTTATGTTAAAAGTATTAAAAATGAAACACAGATTTGAAGTAATGGAAGCGAAGGAGAAGTTATATGAAAATAGGCATTTCAATAAACAATGAAAAAGGAGAAGCAGGTTTTTTCGGATAGGAGTTATATTTCATTATATTTTCCAATATTTAGTAAATAATAATAAAGTGTAAATATTTTTTGTGTTAAAGTATCTAGTTCAAGTAAGAAAAGATACACTAGAAAGGAAAATATTAAATTTGTATGAAAATTTTAAAAAAATGAAAAATGCTCAATGTGTTATCCTGATGAAATACAATATTTTATTTCTAAATATAAAGAAAAATTTGGGTTTTTATAATGGCGCAATAGTTAGGTTATACAATATGTTGTATTAGTATAAATTAATAATGTGTAAATGTGTATAAAAGTTCATGATATTTTGAAGTAGAAGAGTAGTATAATGTCATTACAAAATTACTGGCAAGAATGACTGCTGTTGGCCTTACCTTACTGAGTAGAATAACTCAAAATGAGGGAGATCACTACATTCCTTGAATTATTCTAATAGTGTAAAACAGAAGTGTTGAACTCCATTTGAGTGGTGCTCATTTTGACTGCCTGTGGGAAAATAAAGCAGTGGTTAAGAATGGAGTAAGTCAGTACATTGAGAAAGCAGTGAAGGAAACCAAGGAGAGATTTAGAAAGTGAATAAAGGAGTAATAAAACTTTGAGTTTTGCCAGTGACATAGTAACTCTGTCAGAAACAGAAAATGACTTGGAAGAGCAACTGAATGGCATAGATAGCGCCTTGAAAATAGGCTACAAAATGAACATCAACCAAAGGAGAAAGAGGGTAATGGAGTGTAGTCGTGTCAAATCATGCAATGGTAAGGGAATTAGATTAGGAAATAAGACGCTAAAAGTAGTAAATAAGATCTGCTATTTTGGCAGCAAAATAACTGATGATGACTGAAGTACTGGGCGATCAAAAAGTCAGTATAAATTTGAAAACTTAGTAAACCACGGAATAATGTAGATAGAGAGGTAAAAATTGACACACATGCTTGGAATGACATGGGGTTTTATTAGAATCACCTCATATTGCTTGACGCGTGAAAGATCTCATGCGCGCGTCGTTTGGTGATGATCATGTGCTCAGCCGCCACTTCGTCATGCTTGGCCTCCCAGGTGCCCAGACCTCAGTCCGTGTGATTATTGGCTTTGGGGTTACCTGAAATCGCAAGTGTATCTTCATCGACCGACATCTCTAGGGATGCTGAAAGACAACATCCGACGCCAATGCCTTACCATAACTCCGGACATGCTTTACAGTGTTATTCACAACATTATTACTCGACTACAGCTATTGTTGAGGAATGATGGTGGACATATTGAGCACTTCATGTAAAGAACATCATCTTTACTTTGTCTTACTTTGTTAAGATAATTCTTGCTATTCTGATCAGATGAAGCGCCATCTGTCGGACATTTTTTGAATTTTTGTATTTTTTTGGTTCTAATAAAACCCCATGTCATTCAAAGCATGTGTGTCAATTTTTACTTCTCTGTCTATATTATTCCGTGATTTATTCAGTTTTCAAATTTATACTGACTTTTTGATCACCCTGTAGATAGGGTGGAAAATGGAGACTGGCTATAGCAGGAAAGGAATTCCTGAGACAAAAGCGTTTCGTAACATTGATTAAAATTTAAATATCAGGACTCTCTTCTGAAGATATTTGTCTGTAGTATAACCTCGTACAGAAGTGAAACGTGTGCGATAAACAGAGGAGACAGAAATATAAAGAAAGCGTTGTAAAATAGTGAAATAGAAGAATGCTGAAGATTAGATAGGTAGACCAAATCACTAAACAGCAGGTACTGAGTGGGATTTGGGAGAAACGAGGTTTATAGCACAATGTGACGAAAAGAAGAGATCAGCTGGTAGAACACATCCACAGGAACGCCAAGGTATGGATGCAGTAAGCAAGAACGGCTGGGTATAGGTTGCAGAAGTTTTTTGGAAACGAGAAATCTTTCACGGGATACCATGATGGTTTCTTTGGAAAGCCATGGCCAATTTCCTTTCTGTTCCTCCCTTAATACGGTCTTGTGCTCCTGCTATAATTACATTATCTACGATGGGGCAATAAATCTACTTTACTTTTTTCCAGTTTTATTCACTTTACTCAAATACCTTCCACTACATTCTGTCAGTCTTAGAATCTAGTGAAATCAGCTACCGACGTTTGTAGGTACCACAACACCATAAATGAATTACTCAAATGAATCCAGTCTCGAAGAATATATAGAAACGTGTACCAGCAATAACAAATAGGGATTGATAAGAGCTGCATGTACTTTCAGCAGCGACCTCTATCTTGTGATTAGCCGCCCAATGAAGTGTGAACAAGATACCAAGCGCCACTGTGTCCCCTCAGCGTCAAAGTGAGCAACACCAACATGTGAGTGGCCGCTACGGGGCTGAAGGGCCAGTCTCTAAGGAAGAGATTTACCAGGCTGTGACGTTATGGCATCAAGGGAAAAATCACGCTTGTGTGGCACCAGTGCATACAAGAGAATCGCAAACAACAACGAGCTGACGCTGAACCATGTATTTTGCTTCCATCGCTGATGACCACTATATATTGCATTCAGGGACATAACAAACAATACAGCTTCGTCCGAAAATATTGCTCGACGCTGAAGCACTGCTGGGAATGGTTACACGGTGTCTTCCGTGAACCGGCCTGTCGGCACACGTGCCATAGCGTTACCTTCTCTACCTAGACATAGCAAACTCGTTCATAGTTTAATGGGCATGTAAAAGGCTACTAGTTGCAGTAATGGCACAAATTTGTTAGATGTTACTGTAATTATTATACGAAGGCAGCCTGGAAAGTCTGTTTACATGAAGAGTAGGAAATACTCTATTTCTCTATTGTTCGCTTTTGGTAACATGCCATACATGCAGCCATATCCTCCTCAGTGCTGAGCTTAGATTTTACGATTGAAAAGTTTACATTGGTGTTCAGTGCGTTTTTGTGGAACAAATGAAAACTAAAATACTAAATTTAAATCACTTTTGTGATTCGCTAAATTATCGTGGCCTGTAGGATATATGCTACGTCAGCAGTTATATACATCTTCAGACACCCATTTCGGAATGCCATAAGGTGCATTTGAACCATTTGAAGATATCAGCTGGTTCTCGTTACTAAGTCAAGTTTTTCTATGTCTTATTCACGAAAGATAAAGAAAGAGTGTCTGATTCGAGTAGGAAATGGGTCAAAGCTTGTTTGCTCTAGTTTCGCAACTGCACCGTAACACAGAGTGGTATGCTGTCCACGCTAAGTGGTATGTGAGATTGCAACGGTCCAGTACACATTTTTTATTCCCCTCCAAAATACTATTTTCGATCGTAAAGCTACGATTGTGTTTAACAAACTGTTGCTGACTGATGGGAGAAAACCACAAATGGAAAAAAATCATTTATTAATCATTTCAGGGAAAAAAGTGGTTTCGTGTTCTGTTTACTGTTAACAACGTCTAAGGAGCCACTCCACTTCGCGTTCATGAAAATGCAGTACCCGAGAGTCTGATGTCAGTGTTGTACAGGCGAGGAACAACGATCTAAGAGGCACGTCATGCCTCCACGACTGCCGGTTGTTTACCTTCAACAAGACAAAATAGGGCATTTCAGTAGTCAGTATTTGTTCTGGACTGATACATTTCTAACTGCGCAACAGTTGTTGTAGTTACCAATTACATATTTCAAAAGCTATTAGGAATATATTTCTACGGGATGCAGTGCTAATAATATTATTTTAAGAATATAATCAGATTTTAATTTGATGATCAATGGTTTATTTTACTTACTGAACTGACATGAAAGTACTCTCAGTTTATTCTCAGTAATTTCGCACAGCGCACACTACGGATATTTTTTGTTATTTCGGTTGCTGCGTGGTGCTGAGACAAAGTTTTACTCTTTGATTTATAATTTGGCATTTTTTTTTTTTATTGCCGGCAAAAATGTTTTAAAGCTGTCATATGCGATATCTAGGGCCCCAGTTCCGAATTTTTACTGATTACTTAAATTTTCACAGAGAATTCATTTTATTTTAAGCCCCTTATTGTGATGGTTCAGCCGAGACAAACTCTAAGGACTAAGTATTACTGAACGGTAGCGCTTGGAACTGAATAACATTTAATAAAATTCAAAGCCCTGTTTTTAAGAGGGCGAGCAGCCACAAAGTCCCTGTGAACCTCTTATGCGGGCAATGGCCGTTGGACTTTGATCAAAGGACAACAGAGGAACGCTTCCAGCGACGCAGAAGTTGAGTTTGTTTTGGAGCACTTGTTCGAGAGATGCCGGGCTTGGCGCTGAAGCTGTTCCTGGTGAATGCAGAGCCATCGCTGATGTGGCGAGATCGCTTCAGTGCAGCATAGTTTCCGCTGTGGAGGAGATTATAGTCTGTTTTTCTCATTTACGACTCACCTTTGTTATGATTTATTGTTTTTTCTTCAAGTTATCTTTTCATAGTGAATAATTGTGCAAATCGAAAACGTCGTTTTCCTTCTGCCGAACATGTGACCTTCGGCCGAATGAGTCATTACATTTGGTACAACCTCAACACTTTGTCACTGCTATGTATTGTAAAGTCGCTGCTTATACTATCTTATGTTATTTAATGCTGTTTAAAATTGCGTCACGAATGTAACGAGATCTTACTCAGTTTCTTTGCGTGGATTCACGTGGCCTTTGTCTTGAATCCATGGATCCCGCATTCCATATTCGTACTAGCTGCGTATTCGATTAATGTACCGGTATCAGCTCTAAATATTTTGTGAGTCCACTAATTTGTAGGCGGCGTTTAATGTAAGTCTCTATCCAGTGGACGTGCGTATTTGAGATTCTTAAGAAGTGAGTTTTTATATAGTCCTTTCTAAGCATATCTCAGAACTGAGTGATTTTTATGGGTTTGTCAGTCTCTGGGTTAATGAGACCTTATGGTCCTCTATGTGTCCTCGTGAGGTTCAGATTTCGTGTTTGTTTCTCTGTATTGTTCCCATTTGTTCACATTAACCTTTTGTAAAATCACTCACTTTAAATGTTGTGAAGGAATTATTGAGTATATTGGTATCCCGTTAATCAGTCATCCAGAAAGCTATTCCTACATGAAGCATTTTAAATGTCTTATGCCTTGTTTTTTGTTATTTTAATTGCCAAGGTTAGAAAATGACCTCATTTCACGACATTATGGATCATATTACTAGAGAAGTGAACTGAAGTGTCACTACAAACACACATACTTTTTATTTCAGGTGTTGGCCTCTGGTACAAGCGTTGCAGCCATTGCAGGTGAGATGAGTACCGAGGACAGAATAAAATAGGCACGAAAGACACCTGAGTAGTAATATCTCACTTCTGTAATGTGCTACTATCATTAAAATATATGCAGGGTTATATATTGACAGATGCTTTCGTCTGGCCCCTACTATGGGCTCTTTGATTGCTCTGGGAGAAGGTTCATCGAGCTTAGAACACATGAAATATTAGTTCATTCTATAAACTCCGTCCGGAGAGTCCCCGAAAGGCCTAACTGTGCCGACCGACCGCCGTATTATCGTCAGCCGATAGGTGTCGCTGGATACAGTTATGGAGGGGCATGCGGTCACCATACCACTCTCTAGGCCGTTGTCTGCTTTGCATGACCGGTGCCGGTTTTTCTCAGTCAAGCAGCTCCTCAGTTGGTCCCACGAGTGCACCCAGCTTGCTAACAGCACTCGGCAGACCTGGAAGATCACCCATCCAAGCTCTAGCCAAGCCTAACAGCGCTTAACTTCAGTGATCTAAAGGGAACCAGAGTTACCACAGAGGCAAGGTCGCTGGCAGTTCACCTTATTACGTTAATGAATAAAAAATTTACTTGACTTTATCGCACCTCTTTGCACGGGGAAACTGGATAACTTTCGATTGGTATGGACTAGCATAGCATCATGTGATACACTACTTAACAAATTGATCTTTTTAGGCACAATGTTCGACAACAACAACACTAAGAGTTCATCTGAATCTTTAAATAGCGTTGGTCCTAGACGATGATGTTAACTCCTGTAGCTGTGGTCTCGAAATGGGGCTGAGCTCTCGCATGCTGAACACTATGTTGACTTCAGCGTGATGGCGCTGCTGTTGCTAGGAGGGAAGTGTGATCTTCTGGAGAGCCTCTCATACGTCGTTGTCAATTAATTTCTGTGGTGTCGTTACCCGTTGCCGAATTTGTTGTGGAACGGCAACCTCTGTGCGATACCACAGTCATTCTCACCATCATCGTCTTTTGTCTCAGAATTGTTCAAGCCATATCTTTAAGGGACGTCCAACGTTTCTCTTTCCTGTTGCGTCATATAGTACTACAGCTTTAGGTGTCCTGTTATTAGACATACGTTGGACATCGCCTTTCCAGTTCAGTCCGTATTTTTCAATTATAGTTGTATGGGTTCAACATTTCGTTGTTGTCTAGTATCGGTGGTTTTTCTTATGGCCCAGTAACGAATATCCCGCTGTGAAGCGGAAGAATTTCATCTTTGAGAATTCGATTTGTCATAATTGATCAGATGTTAGGACCCAACATTCGCTGGCGTACAGTAGCAAATGCTAGACTATTACTTTGAAAAACTTTAATTAATGTTTCTTTCCCCTACGTTTGTTTTAATATACGTTGTATCTTTTCACAGAAACTTGTAAATCTCGCCGGTTTTAGCTCTACATAACCTGACTTGGAAAATTTAAAATTACTTCCTACATATATAAACTCTCTTACTTGTTCCATTATTTGTCCATTTAAAACAATTTTGCCGACCGCGGTGGTCTAGCGGTTCTAGGCGCTCAGTCCGGAACCGCGCGACTGCTACGGTCGCAGGTTCGAATCCTGCCTCGGGCATGGATGTGTGTGATTTCCTTAGGTTAGTTAGGTTTAAGTAGCTCTAAGTTCTATGGGACTGATGACAACAGCTGTTAAGTCCCATAGTGCTCAGAGCCATTAAAACAATTTTGGTTCTTATTGGTTCCAATCGTTGGAATTACACCCCTTCTGTTTGTCTGTCGATGTTCGCATTCCGCATTTAGCAGCAATCTAACACAAGTTATGTAGCGCAACTCGAAACTTTTATTCAGACTCTCTTGTTATAAGCTGATCGTCAGTGTCACTAAATTAAAACGATCAACTCTTAATCTGACGTTTAATACAATCAATCATTTATAAATGATATCGTCTATATAAACATAGAAAACGTTGGGGGACAATGGGCAGCCTTGTCTAACATCGGCAGATCCTGTCCCATTCATTACAGCATGGATCATTACCGTTTTTTGGGAAATGACTGAATCGCCGTAACCAGGAGTGCTGGAACAGCCATTACATTTAGTGACTCCCCTAACATTTTCCGTTGCACCTTGTCAAAAGCCTTATCATAATCGATGAAAACATAATGAGATGTTTATATAAATTCTCTCTGCAGTTATTTAAAAATGAACGTTATTATGACCAATAAGGTTTCAATCGATGAATATGAGTATTCCGCTACAGTGGACCACTTACCTACAAGTCTAATTTTCAGTCCAGAGAATGATCTTGTCAATTTTTATTCAGGAAAGTGTGAGGATATGCTCAATAAATGGCCACATTAGTTCTTTAACCACACCGATAGATCCAAATGAACCTTATATGAATACGTAGGATACACTTTTTACTGCCTACTGTGAGGTGGGTATAGAAAATATCAGTTACTAGAAATCGCCTCTATTTTTACTGAGGAATACTTGACGCACTGAAGTACGCTATGCAAATAGCTCCAAAACAAAAATTTGGCAGTCACTGCATGTATGTCTGTTTTAAAGTCAGTGACAACAAGACACTACTACCAACGACAGTGATGATGCTATGATATGCGATACAGCTACATGACTGTCTAATGCCAAATAAAAATAGATAATTTGCGACAGATAGTGACAAAACGTGTACATTTCACACGGAGGTAGGCATCGGACAGTCCAGCCACCACTGGAGACGAAATGGGAGAGGCTGCACTGCGCCCGAGGTAACGACGCCCCGCAGGTGCGGCCCGGCCGTACAGGAGGCGGCGTCCCTCCTCCAAAGCCGGTCCGCAATTTCGGAAGTTCTCCTCTACACCGGAGCGCGCAGCTGCTCTACAGCAGATGACTAGGGTGCGTCTAGTCTAGCAGCGGCCACACAACTTTCCTACCACAGACACCGGCGACACCTGCAACAGAGTGAGCTGCAGGGCATCCTGATTAAAAACCGGACAACAGAGGCGCCCACGAACACTGCACTAGCAATGGCAATATTTTAGGCATAATCGTCCTCGACCTGGTTGCTCCCGCAGAAGGCACTGCTGCTATATCAAGCATTCAGCGAGAGGCTTCCCACCCACAGTAACAATGGCTAAAGTGTTCCAACACACACACACACACACACACACACACACACACACACACACACACACACACCCACACACACACACATATTAACGCAAAATTGATGCACTCGGACGTCACAGTGTTATTCCGTTATTCCTTACACACAAACAATACAAAAATACTGTTACCAAATTTAGTAACGAGCGTATTTTTCGTAGAAAACGGGCGTCAAAGAAAGACAATTTCGCAAATCTGTAATCATATTTAAGACAACTTCAGTCCAAACAGTGTGACTGTGTCGTCCAGTTGGTGCAGTGGGTTCAGTCTTGCATTAGAATACTCGAGTTCGCTAGTTCAATTCTGTGTGAAGGTGCGTTTTTTATTTTCTAATTGCGATCTGCGCAATAATTCTTCAGTATGTGAAGTGTTTCTTAGACGATACGTATCCTACAACTCCAGCTTTTTTAACATTGAACGTAATAGTTATTTGTGAGGCATGTCACATACATTCTGAGACAGAAGAAAGAAAACGACACTCTACGAAGGACTTGTCCAAACCGGATGGAAGTCGGTAGTTGTGTTGTGCATGTACTGATAAACAAATGATAACAATTTCAAAAAAAAAAGTGGATAATTTATACAAAAAAGGAGTTTCAGAACCTGAGCAAGTCAATAATGTGTTGGTCCTTTTCTGCCCCCTGCAAGCAGTTGCTCGGCTTGTCACTAACTGGTGGAGTTGTTGGATGTCCTCCTGGGAATATCGCGCCAAGTTCTGTCCAATAGGCCCATCAGATCGTCAAAATCCCGAACTGCCTGGAGGGCTTTGCTCATAATGGTCTGAACGTTCACAACTGGGGAGAGGTCCGACGACCTTGATGGCCGGGATAGCGTTTGGCAAGCATGAAAACAACCTGTAGAAACTTTCGCTGCCGGCCGCTGTGGCCCAGCGGATCCAGGCGCTTCAGTCTGGAACAGCGCGATCGCTACGGTCGCAGGTTCGAATCCTGCCTCGGGCATGGATGTGTGTGATGTCCTTAGGTTAGTTAGGTTTGAGTAGTTCTAAGTTCTAGGGAACTGCTGACCTCAGATGTTAAGTCCCTTAGTGCTCAGAGCCATTTGAACCATTTTGAAACTCTCGCCGTGTTCCACCCCTAGTTGTCGGACCGTACGACTGGTGATAGCTCGGTGTCCATCGCTGTCCGGAGCGTCTTCACACACGTCATCGATAGTCATCGGGGCTCAGTTCGAAGCGGGATTCATCACTGAAGTCTACTTCAGTCAGTGATATTCCATCCCGAAATAGCAAATAAACACACAGCAGTACACGTTCTATATTATGGCAACGCCTGTTTTAAGTGGTTAGTTTTAGCTCGATTCTGTCCAACAAAGCAGAATGCAGTGCGTGTGTCTAAGTATTTTCCATATTCAAACAAATTGAACTTTGCTAACACATCGCTCCCTGCAGAACTGAAACATCTTCACACGTTCGAGAAACAGAACGATGATGTCTCTGTAAAAGTCTACAGCATTCAATATTCGATAAACTACAAATTCCATGCTAAACTGAATTTCAGAGTTTGTCCTGCACATTTTCGAATACTAAGACAAACTGACATGGGATCTGAACAAGCATCTATACTCTGTATGTCTATGATTTCAGTTAATTAACCTGGAAATCGACTACATGAACTACCGGACAGCGATCCTGACAATTCTACTGTAGACTATATCTTGGTGGTATTCTATGTTGTACAACTGGATGACTGTCTATTCGCCAGAAGTAAATTACATTTCAAAACCAGTATGGCATACTGTACCTTCTCAGAGGATAATTTTTGTCCAGTGTGAAGACTATGAGAAATTCTCGTGACAGCAAATCTGAGAATGCAAAGAACAACTGTAGATCTCTAGAGGACTGAGTGTTTTGCTGCCAAAGATCCAGTTTAGCCTTCCTTATACGGAAAGGAGGTAGTGTGCTAAGCAGACTTACATCTTTACCTATTAAATGTTCTTGTACGTAGTCCTAACGTCATTCTGCAACTTTGTCTACTGGGAAGTAATACGAGCTTATGCGTTGACCGCGTGACATTGACGTCTATACCTGTAATAGTTCCTAAAAGTAGAATATACCGGTGTTGTGGTTTAGTTGATTGTGCACATGTTGAGGAAACTGTAGTTTTAACGGAATATTTGGTATTGGCATGATGCAATACCATACATCGATACACTATTAAAAAAAGATAATCAGGAGTGATAATGAGTTATAAATATATGGACTGTATGCATATAGTTTTATTTAATGTGGGAATCGATTACATAAGCAGTGATATGGATAGTTGTTTTGTGGAATCCATTGTTAATCTGCTGGATGACTGAAATCAGTTCGTCAGTCAGGTTAATGGCATCTTATACTTCCTATAGTACGAAGACTATGCACCCTCAGCTATTGCTGACAAAAACATCACAGTCCCACATGTGTTTTTAACCTAATGCACTAACGCTACAACAGATATCTGCATATGTGAAAGTGTGTTACGGTTAGAATACACAGCACTGATGTCAATATGCTATAAATAAATACTTACGATTACAGATCGAATCTATAATTATTTATCACATACATAAAATGTTTAGGATTTTCGTGGTGTGTTAGGCCAAAATATGAGATTTGTTCGTTCGTCTTAGACACTTACTAGGGTGAATTGAGAGATGTGGACCATACTATATTGTAGCTGTGAGACCTGAGTTTCTCCTGGCGTATACAATTTTCAAACAACTTACGGGAATTCAGCCAGGTAATAATAACAGCAACCGCCGACATTTTGGCAGGAGCACACCCCCCCCCCCCCCCCATTTTCAAGGCAAACTGCAACGGACAGGCGATGTACAGGCAAACTTAAAACCTCGGTTCTTGGACTAATGTAGGAAATATAATATTCACACACTGAACACTAGTGTCACCAAAGATGACCAAAGTCAGAGATATCGATAGTGAGACTACGAACCAGCAGGTGAGGTAACATTGACTCTGTCCCTCTGTTTTTTGACAAGGGAGAGAGCAGGATTCCAAACAAGGTTGAAAGGAAAACCTCCATCCCTGTTTAAAAGGTTGCTCTTTAATTTAATCTCAAATACCTCCTTAATAACACTGTCCCAATAGCTGGACGTGCGTGCCAATATCTCGGTGTTGTTGTATAACATCCAAGAAATGGTTGGCAATAGCAGATCTACTTGGCTGCTGTAATTGTGTGTGCCATTTATGCTCAGTACATCGGTCCTCCACGGTTCTGATACTTTGACCAATATCTGCCATGCCACAGCACAAGGAATGCGATATACACCCGCCTTACGCAAACTAAGATCATCCTTAATGGAACCCAAAATCATTCTAATTTTAGATGGATGTCGGAAAACACATTTCAAATCGTATTTGCGTAAAATACGACTGATCTTCTTGAAAGCGCTTCCTACGTAAGGCAGTAGACTTAGATGTCGACTCAGTGTTATCATCAATCACCCGATACACAGTTGGTCAGTAGCGCAACGCACGTTCAATGTGTCTTTCACTATAATCATTTTGACGAAATGTAGCTTCAAGATGGGACACCTCAGCTGGCAAAGTCTCCGAATAAATGTTAGACAAACACTTCCGCACCGGCTCATCGTGCTTTTAATGCTCGTCCGATCTGTAGGTCGCTTAATTCTTACAAGAGCGTCATGTCTCTGTTTACAACACACACACACACACTATGGCACGTCGTGCCACTCAGAAAAATGGAGCTACATTGGTAAACGTCTATCTGTATTAGTTCTAAATTCTCTTATTTTACACGAAATATATACTGGTTACGAATATCAGTTCTTAATAGAGTCTCACGAAGAGAGTACTGTGCAATATGAGTTCAAGTAATGCTAGCGTGATGACAGAATCTAACGGTAGGAAGTCCAGCATTACGTAATTAATTTAGGGAAAAGTCTTCTGCCAAGTTACTAAAAAATGTATTACAGCATACAGCATTTTCGCGAGTAACAAAAGATCGCTGCTAGTGACTTTATAAATCACATGAGTTCATCATAACATTCTTATTTTTATCTTCGCTTTTCTCTTCCTCATAATAAGCAGTGTATGGACCACTTCGAGGGTAGTTTACCACTACATACACAACCAGAACACGTACGTGTATTTAATGGTTCCATCATGATTGTGAAACATGATACAGGTTACTGCATATTTGTCTCAGGACGTTTTTTCTTGGTACAATCAACTTAGTACATTCTTGCCGCATCGTAAAACTCTAATACAGGTTGTAGTATGTCATCACTGATATTATTTTTGGTATTTAGAGAAATGTCACACACTTAGGTTGGAGCAATTATCATATCACAGTTTGGATTCTGGAATGGTTGCTCGACTGAGAATGCTATTTACGCATTCATTCATCGAATAATACAATCTTAAAATAATAATATATCACCAGTAGGTATTTTTTGTGATGTTTCCAAGGCACCTGACTGTTTATATCACGTTACCCTATGGGAAAAATTTAAGTTTTATGCAATCGATACCTTTATCTACAGACGGTTTAAATCATACATAACAAACAGAATGCAACACGTTGTGCTGAATAATTCAGACAATATTTGAGATGTAAAAAACTTAGTGGCTGTGGGAAAATAAAATCACAAAGGGAGTCCCCCCAGGGTTGAATTTTGGGTCCATTCCTATTCCTTATACACGACCACCTAACAAATAGCCTTTGGGACAGAAAACAGCGGCGACATCTCATGGCATGGGAGCAATGAGGCCTTTGTAGGTCGCTGGAGGTTACTGGCATCATATTTGCACACCCAAGTAACCGAATTTCCTTAAATTCCGTGGAGGGGAGTGATGAGCTCTGACGCCACGTTCAATCTCATCCCAGATGTGTTCAACTGGGTTCAGATCTGACAAGTTGGTGGAGGGGGCAGCTCTTCAATTGGAACTAGCTCATGTGTTTGTCGAATTACTCCATCACCCTCCTGGCCTAGTGATATGGCGCATTATCTTGCTGAAAAATGCCACTGCCACCGGGAAACATGACCGACATAAAGGCACGTACGTGGTCTGAAACCAGTGTACGATACCCGTTGGCCGTCATGGTGCCTTGCATGAGCTCCGATGGACCGAGGGATGCCCCTGTGAATGTTCCACAGAGCGTAATGGAGCCGCCGCCAGCTTGTTTCCGTTCTGCAGTACAAATGTCAAGGAATTTTTCCCCTGGAAGGTGACGGACTCGCACTTTCCCATCGGCATGATGACGAAGGTATCGGGATTCATTAGATCATGCAACGCTCTGCCACTGCGCCAACGTCCAGTGGCGATGGACACGTGCCCACTTCAGTTGTAGTTGTTGACATCGTGATGTTGACATCGGCATAGGCAGGGGTCGTCGGCTGCGGAGGCCCATCGTTAGGAGTGTTCGGTGCACTTTTACTCTGCCCCACATTAAATTCTGATGTTAGTTTCACCACAGTTCGCCACCTGTCCTGTTTTACCAGCCTGCCTAGCTTACGACGTCCGGCATCTGTAATGAGGGCTGGTCACCCAACTCCACGACGTCTGTATATTTTTTCGCCTTGGTTTCGCCACGTGTCGAACACACTCAACACATCACTCCTCAACCACGCGACAAGACGTGCAGTTTCGGATATGCTCGTGCTGAGCCTCTGGGCCACTACAATGTGCCCTTGGTCAAATTCAGAAAGATATCATGCCTTCCCCATTATACACACGGAGAGCACGCTCACTGATACTACATGCATGATGCGTGTATTTTAGTGACAGTCATTGCTCGCCAGGCGACGCTACTATCGCCTGGACTGGTTTATATCGATAGTAGGTAGATGATCATAATCTTCTGGCTGGTCAGCGTATATATAATGACATTCCACTTAACATTTGCAAGGTTCTGGGGTGGAGAGGTGTAAAATTCGCCTAATTTCTAAAGAAGCTGTATCGGAATAGCAATACCCACTACCCTGACCTCCCCCCTCCCCCTTGAGCTGCCTTTTTCCTGTCACACAACAGATAAAAACTAACATGGAAAAATTATTTAGTCCTGCTGGTGGGCTGTTCAAGAGTTGGCACTCTCCTCACAAAATAATAATAGCGTATGGCAACATGAAAGTGGCACATAGAATAGTCGTCACTTATGTACAGTTGATCGATATACTTGAATAAGGCAGCTGGTGCCTCGCAGAGATTAGCTGGATCTCTTTTTAGTAATTTTAACAGCATTTTACGAGAATGATTTGTTCACTCACCAAGCATGTTTGTTTTTCTTAAGCATGTTGCAATTTCTTCGGCGTTGAAACCTGTAACAGAGAAATTGCGATAACCCTCTACCATCTAAGAATAACGTAAATTTAGTTGGGCCCCACAGGATTATGTTACACAACGGTAATGTTGGTATGTAGGATAACCAATATTTTGTAAGTAAGTATGTTTCCTCTAGCCCTTAAAATAAGAATTTTCATACATTATAATGTTAACACAACCATCGCACTGAAGAGCCAAGGAAACTGGTATAGCTCCTTAATATCGTGCAGGACCCCCGAGAGCACGCAGAAGTACCGCAACACGAAGTGCCATGGACTCGATTAATGTGTGAGGTAGTGCTGGAGGGAACTGACATCATGAATCCAGCACGGCTGTCCATAAATCCGTAAGAGTACGAGGAGGTGGAGATCTCTTCTAAACAGCACGTTGCAGGGCATCCCTGATATGCTCAATAATGTTCATGTCTGAAGAGTTTGGTGACCAGCGGAAGTGTTTAAATTCCTGGAACCACTCTGCAGCAGTTCGTGATGTGTGGGTTGTCGCACTGACCTGCTTGAATTTCCCATGTATGTCGGAATGCACAATGGACATGAATGGATGCAGATAATCAGACAGGATGCTACACGTATCAGGGGTCCCATATGTCCAACTGCACACACACTATTACAGAGCCACCGCAATCTTGAGTGGTCCCCTGCTGACATGCAACGTCCATGGATTCATGAAGTTGTATCCATACCCGTTCACATCCATCCGCTCGATGCAATTTGAAACGAGACTTGCCCGACCAGGCAACATGTTTCCAATCATCAACAGTCCAATATCGGCGTTGACGGGCCCAGGAGAGGCTAAAGCTTTGTGTTGTACAGTGATCAAGGGTACACGAGTAACCATATCGATGATGTTTCGTTGAATGGTTCGCACGCTAATACTTGATGGCCCAGCATCGAAATCTGCAGCAATTTGGAGAAGGATTGCACTTCTATCACCTTGAACGACTCTCCTCAGTCGTCGTTGGTCCCGTTCTTGCAGGATGTTTTTCCTACCCCATCGATGTCGGAGATTTGATGTTTTACCGGATTCCTGATAATTCGTGAAATGGTCGTACGGGAAAATCCCCACTTCATCTCAACCTCGGAGATGCTGTGTCCCATCCTTCTTGCGCCGACTACAATACCACGCTGAAACTCACTTACATCTTGACAACTTGCTATTGCAGCAGCAGTAACCGATCTAACAACTACGCCAGACTCTTGTTGTCTTATATAGGCGTTGCTGACGGCAGCGCCGTGTTCTGCCTCTTTACAGATCTCTATATTTGAATGCACATACCTATATCAGTTTCTTTGGCGCTTCAGTGTAAGATACGGACCCATTTCCAGAAGCTCCACTGTTCCTTAGTTTGAGCGTGTTTAACGATGTTGCATGCAGAAGGGAAAAGAATGTGCCTCATTGTGCATCTCACCGCTCTAAAAGAGTGGAGCACACACGCATCAATTTTCGTAAGGTTTCCACTATCAGCGATCACACAATTCCTTTCTATTGTTACTCGAAAGTTTTACATGCGTTTTCCGTCACTAAACAGCTAAACTATTTGCACAAAACGTAGGTAAAAACCTATTAACGTCGGCTAACACTCATGTAATACACGTATAGGTTCGCCTTACTCCTAATCTGTGACGTCACCAGAGCATCAGCCAATAACAGAGTATTTTAGATCACGTGACTTAATCCTAACATTTAATTACTTTTAAGCCTTAATTACACAGAAATAAGAGATATTTTGTGAAAATACTGATCGTAAATGCGATTTTAATGTTATTATCAATTCTAATAACAACAATCCGAACCATATTTTTATTGTCCTGTGTTGGACACGGGTCCTTGGTAGAAAGTTTACTACTTTTCTAATGAAGACCCACAGTTGTCGATTCTTTAATACTGTAAATGGCGCTGGCTCCATGATCCCATGAGGTGCGTCATTAATGGCATTCTGGGAAATCTGAAGAGCGTGCTGCTTGTTGCAGTTAGCCGACACAGGTTTCCCAGATCTTTTATCATTCGTTCGGCCAAGTTCTGACTCGGATGATGGAATGAGATAAAGACTGGCACACATTTGTGCCGTTTTAATGTCTCTTTCCATCTTTTTGTGTTGTATTGTGGGCAGGAAATCTATACACGGCGCTCCTGGCACCGTCAACCGTGTAGCCTTCTTGAGTGGTGTAAAGGTGACAAACTTTGAGGTCAGTTCGACAGTAACAATGACATAATTGTAACCTCTCCGTGTCGTCGGTAATGGTCTCATTAGGTCTGAGGTTTGTCGAGAACAATAGAAAAAGTGACGCTTGCAGGTTCACACTCTTATGCTTCTTCTTCTGGCAATCTTTACAGACTGGTAGCACACGACGAATTCTCCCTTACATATTCCCGAAGTAACAGAGTGTCCTCAGTTTCAAGAAGCACTTTCTCGGACAGAAGTACCGGTAGCTTAAGAGGTTGCGCCACACCCCTTTGTTAACCAGGTGTTCAGGGAAACAGAGACACCATTCCGATTCCCCTACGTTACTTCTGCGTGTAAGTAGTAAATTGCTACGCGTTGTCGCCTTCTATTGAGAGGGTAGCTTGCCGTGGAGCCGGAAGAAGAGCTGATTTTGTTTCTCACGCTGGCACAGCTGACGCTGGCTACTGGGCGGAGTGAGCCGTGTACTTGCTTAACGTTGAGTGCAGTACATTACACATACTCTCTATGAATCTGAAGAAGTGCTGTTCAATATTACTCTGTCTTTTTTGTACTTGGTGTACGAAATTTTATGGGTAACGCAGCCATACTGTTAAAATTTCCAGTCAGTAACTTCTATACTCTTGGAGTTATGAATTTTTACCTAAAACACATAATGGCTGTGCTGGCACTGTGAAACTGAGTTAGGGAATGTAATGTCTTCATCTATAGTATCAACTGAAGCTACAACCAAGCGGATAGGTTCACATAATCTAATTTTCTGAAATTTTCTTTGGGTTTCTGATGTAACTGAAAGTACTTTGGAAATTATTATTTCATCATGTTGTGGCTGTGTGAGTGTTTTGCACAGACTGTGAGAGTCAAAAAACGAAAATATATGCATTTTAAAAACACAACGGAGAAAAGTGAAGTTCTTTGATAAAAGCACTGAAGCACCGCTCTGCATTACGGTGAGAGGTATTGCTGGAAGAGGGAAAATATTCCATAGGGTTGAGTGGTGTAGGTAGAAAGACAGGGGTCTATTATATTGGAAAACTATGGATATGAGAGGTAGTAGTTGAGGTGGTTAGTGGAAAATACAGTTGGTAGGAAAGACCGAGAGTGTGTTGCGTGGGTAGGGCAGTGGTTGCAAGAGGAAAAGGGATGGGGTTGAACGGAGAGGGGAAGCAGAGGCGAGGCCTGATGTGGAGTGAGATAGGTGGGGAAGGGATAAAGTTGGTAGGAGGGATAAATTGTCTGTGAGAGGGAGTTGGTTGAAGTTGTGTTGAGATAGGAGACGGAGTGTGTGTAAGTGTAGGGATGGAGGGATGTGTTTGTTGAAGGCACAGCGGCATTCCAGGGTTGGTGATTGTAATCTACTTTGACAGTATAGGAAACATGGAGGTGTTCAATGGGGCGAGAAAGGGTGGGAATTTAATGACATGGTAGAGGGATCCAGGTGGGGGGAGGTAAAAGAATGTGGAAAGCGAGATGGAGTGCATGGTGGCTGAGGATCTGGAGAGACTTGCAGAACTTCTGTGGGGCAGAGATAAATCCATGCACCATTTGCACAGTAGAGGATAGATCGTATGAGGGTTGTAAGTGTGGAGAATGGTGAGGGGTGGAACCCCCAAGTTCAGCCTGTTAGAAGTTTTAGTAGTTTTACACTATTGTGAGCTTTCAGTTTGTTGGTTAGTAGGTGAAGTTTCCATGTTAGCTGCCAGTCGATGGTTAGTCCAAGATACTTCAATATGTTAGTTAGGTGGATACGACTGTTGTAAACGGTAAAGTAGAAGTCATGGAGGCGGTTAGTTCGGGCTATAATTATTGCCTCGATTTTGGAGGGGTTGGTCTTGAGAAGCCATTGGTTACTCCAGTAGGAAACTGGTTGAGGTGCATTTGCAGGGATCGTTGGGACTCCTGATGTGCAGAGTAGAGGGCGAGGAAAGTGGTGTCATCAGCACACTGAAGGAGGTAGGCTGGTGGGGGTGGTTTGGGCATATCAACAGTGTAGAGGAGATAAATGAGAGGAGACAGGACAGAGCCTCTGGGCCCTCCTGCAGTGGGATGGAAGGTTCGAATATTGGTACTGTTAATATTGACTAAGGAGGGGAGATTAATTAGGAAGGATGCAATAAGGTGCACATAGTCAATTGGGAGTGCGTAGGTCTGGAGTTTGAAAAGGAGACCGGAATGCCATACAAGGTCGTAAACTTTTTCTAGGTCAAGGAGGACAAAAATAGCTGATTTATTAGACTTGAATTCGTGGGATAGGAGGTAGTGAGATGCAGGAGCTGGTTATAAGAGAAGAAACTGGGATGTAAGCGACACTGATGAACGGGAAGATGGTGTTGGCTCAATTGCTTATGGACGCGTTTGGAGACGATGGATTCGAAGATCTTGTTAAAGTAGAGGGGTGGGAGGAAGAGGTATCGGCAGGAAGTTTTGCGGTTTGAGGATAAGGGATTGTGTCTGTATGCGATAACATGCTTAATTCACAACGTATGTTTTGTTTATATTTCACAAACTGTAACCTTCTATGTCATTGCCTAAACGTTATGGTGTCTGTATGCCATAATCAGTTTTTATTCTGACGTATTTCATGCTATTTGTAAAAACTGATGTAACACTAAAGGATTATTATGATCACCTTTCACAAACCGTAAACTTTATTGTGTCGATACGTCTTGTTTTCGGTCTTTGATACCGACAGCACCTGGCGCCTGCTTGCGTTTACCACGTTCAGGAGACTGCTACCAATGGCAGTTTGGCATGCGACGTCTCATGGTTAACAGCTTTTGTAATTGCACTTAGCGTGTACATCTCACATGACAGTCTATATTTTACTTGAATTGCTTGCTGGTGTGAGTATTTTTGACCAATTCGTAAGTACTTACTTTTTAGTATGCGTTTCGTTCTTGGTGCTACTTGTTTTTTCTTTGTCGTACGTCGTAGCATTTTCTATTTATGACTTTTATTTTGTCTTTTACTGCCACACATTTCTCAAATTAATGTATCGAAACGCGTTACAATAAATAACGTTGTCTGCGACATAGATATCTCCAAGAATTTACTACATGCTAAGTGTGACTGATCACGTCCTCCATATATGGATGAATTCGTCAGTCGAATGGAAAAAAATAAATAACACAACCAAAGTTTTCTTATAAGCTTAACGATGTTGTTGTTGTTGTTGTTGTGGTCTTCAGTCCTGAGACTGGTTTTACGCAGCTCTCCATGCTACCCTATCCTATGCAAGCTTCTTCATCTCCCAGTACTTACTGCAACCTACATCCTTCTGAATCTGTTTAGTGTATTCATCTCTTGGTCTCCCTCTACGATTTTTACCCTGCACGCTGCCCTTCAATGCTAAATTTGTGATCCCTTGATGCCTCAGGACATGTCCTACCAACCGGTCCCTTCTTCTTGTCAAGTTGTGTCACAAACTCCTCTTCTCCCCAATTCTATTCAATACCTCCTCATGAGTTATGGGATCTACCCATCTAATCTTCAGCATTCTTCTGTAGCACCACATTTCGAAAGCTTCTATTCTCTTCTTGTCCAAACTATTTATCGTCCATGTTTCACTTCCATACATGGCTACACTCCTTACAAATACTTTCAGAAACGACTTCCTGACATTCAAATCTATACTCGATGTTAATAAATTTCTTTGCCATTGCCAGTCTACATTTCATATCCTCTCTACTTCGACCATCCTCAGTTATTTTGATCCCCAAACAGCAAAACTCATTTACTGCTTTAAGTGTCTCATTTCCTAATCTAATTCCCTCAGCATCACCCGACTTAATTCGACTACATTCCATTATCCTCGTTTTGCTTTTGTTGATGTTCATCTTATATCCTCCTTTCAAGATACTGTCCATTCCGTTCAACTGCTCTTCCAAGTCCTTTGTTGTCTCTGACAGAATTACAATGTCATCGGCGAACCTCAATGTTTTCATTTCTTCTCCATGGATTTTAATACCTACTCCAATTTTTTTCTTTTGTTTCCTTTACTGTTTGCTGAATATTCAGATTGAATAACATCTGGGAGAGGCTACAACCCTGTCTCACTCCCTTCCCAACCACTGCTTCCCTTTCATGCCCCTCGGCTCTTATCACTGCCATGTGGTTTCTGTACAAATTGTGAACAGCCTTTCGCTCCCTGTATTTTACCCCTGCACCTTTAGAATTTGAAAGAGAATATTCCAGTCAACATTGTCAGAAGCTTTCTCTAAGTCTACAAATGCTAGAAAAGTAGGTTTGCTTTTCCTTAATCTTTCTTCTAAGATAAATCGTAAGGTCAATATTGACTCACGTGTTCCAATATTTCTACGGATTCCAAACTGATCTTCCCCGATGTCGGCTTCTACCAGTTTTTCCATTCGTTTGTAAAGAGTTTTTGTTAGCATTTTGCAGCTGTGACTTATTAAACTGATAGTTCGGTAATTTTCACATCTGTCAGCACGTGCTTTCTTTGGGATTGGAATTATTATACTCTTCTTGATGTCTACATTATTAATATAGCCATGTATCTCCATTACATTCATTAGTAATGCTGTACAGGAGGATGTTATATGTTGCAGCACATGAGAAACTATACAGCGCTAAATCATACGATGGAATATAGTGGAAGCCCTATATCTACCTGTGTTTCCTAATGTGTGAGTTGTTGGCTGTGTATGTTTTGCTATATTCAACTGACATAGTAAGTAATAAATCAGAGCTTCTCATTACTACTTCACGGGCCACTTGTACGTCTTGAGAAAATTGACAGATGTATCGGGTAGTTTTTGTAGTTACGTCAGAGGGCCCGAAGAGATATTCCCCAAGGCCCATCCCGCCTCTCCACGGGCTCAGTTTCACCAAGTTTCCAATTTCCCAGACTTTCAGGCGCGCCGCTGCTGCTACGTGTGGCACAGGAGCTCTGTCAGGTTTCAGGAAAAGTGCGAAGTTAGTGGCAAGTGGAAGGTCAGAAATTCTCTGCAGCCCAACCCGCTCTGTACGCACAGAGGAAGCCACTTCAACAGAGCTTTTGACATAGCGAACTGCCACTCCAGAGTGTTGGTGCAATGATCACGTCGACTCAGCTCTTGAATTTTAGTGACTCAGCTTCTGAACTGACTTACCACTATATGCAGGACTGTCTCAAAATGTCTTCCGGTGAATTTTTTTCTGTAAGAAACTCGCATCTCGCAGCATCAGTTTTGAAGAATTTTGCTTCAAGGTGCCACTTGCGTAGTAGCCAGAAATAGTGTTCAGTTACTTTAAAGAGGAATATACCACTTTTGAAAAAGTAACAAACAACATTTTTAATTTCCTGATTGCATTAGGAAATTCCGTCTCATCCGACAGCTCTTCGTACTGTTCAAGACCGAAGGCTATTCATTATTTTTCGAGATCCCCTTCAACTCCTACAGCTCTTGTAGTCCTTCATCTACTTTTCCTTCCATCTCTTCAGCAACTTTGAGAACAGTGCTTGGCAAATTAGTGTGAACAGGATCCACGACGTTCCAGCAAGGAAGATGTAATTAAAAAACTGGCGATTAAGTGACAAATCCATCTCCGCCAGCTTCAACTACACATCAGCTGTCCACCTGACAAACAGTAAACTCATTTTCTTTATTCGCCCATTCAGCCGTTCATAACGAACATTATATATACACATAATACCTACGTACCGGGTGGCTATAACTAAAATGCAACTACAGACGGAAGTCCAGTGTGGGCTGCAATTATCTTATCGTAGCGACACTTGATAGACATGCTAAAGCGTTAATGTCGGACAGACTTACGCTGGAAAAAACATTAGTTCCAGTTTTGGCCTCCAGGTGCAAATCTGGCACTGTACACTGTTTTTATTAAGTTACGACATCCACGCTACCATTTGACAAGCCATAACATGATTTAACAGTACGGTTATCGAGAAGAGAGACCGTGCGCTGTTAGTGAAACTGTTTTATGTGAATGGCAGCAGTTAGTCCTGCATGCAGAGAGTATCGCCGACTGAAAGGTCTGAGGAGGAGCCCGATCTCATTAAATTGTTGAAACAAGATTATAACGAAATTCGGAAACACGGTGTGACTCCTGGAAGAGGAAGGCGTCCTATCCCGGTGGAAAGTATTGACGAGGTCGCTGTTGCTGTGACTGACAGTGCAGCACGTGCCTCGGGTAGTGCTAGCGCTTGTCAAGTGCCACGAGAACTGTCCAACTCATGGTCAACAGTACGGAAATTTTGCGGTGTATTTTACACCGGTACCCGTACAACATCCAGGCGGTGAAGCAACTGAAACCTGATGATCCGCAGCGATGTTCTGAATTTGGTCTTCGGTTTCTGACACGGATCGATGTTGACGAGCTGCGACCGGGCGATATTCTATGGAGAGACGAGACATATTTTATAGTGCACGGTACAGTGAATACGCAGAACTGGCGAAGTCAGAGTACTGTTTAACAGCATGTTGTGTACGAAGAGTCATTGTACGTGCCGTATATGTATTTGCGGTGTGGATTCACAAGCACCTTTTTGCTCGGTCCTTTCTTCTTTAAATAGACTACACTCAGAGGGCCTGTCAGGTGTACTGTGACGTCTGCACGTTGTCGATACCTCCGTGTACAGCGTGTGATTCTGTTTTGGAAGCGCGCAACTGTGTGGAAACCATTATTTTCATGCGAGATGGGGCAGCAGCTTGTGTCGCTCGCCCAGTTAAATATCTGCTTAAAGGAACCTGCCACGAACGTGTTGTCTCCAGAGTTTATCCAGTTGCATGTTCTCAAAGATCACCTGATCTGAATCCATGGGATTTTTGGCATTGGTGATATCTAAAACAATTCGTTTCCCAGGAACACGTTCGGTCTACACCTGATCTGAAGGGCATTACACAGGAATGTCTTGCTCAATTTCCACTGCTGCGAGCAACTGTTGATCACGTCTTTTTGAGGAGGCAGCATTTCGTCGACGTCTCCGGTGCTCATACTGAACAAATTGTGTAAGCGGCGGGTAACAATAAAATCAACGTTATGCCTTTCTCAATTGTTTGACCTTTTCTGCTCACAAACATGGCTGAAGCAGCAACTGTTGAAAATCTTCACGGTCAATGATAACAGCCAAACAGTTGCAGGATAAAGATTTATTGAAATCCTCGACCACGGTTTCGGTATATGTAAATATACCTTCATCAGGAGCAAAAATACAGCTGAACAGGGAGACACCTTCATTAACAAAACACTTACCAACATAACTAAGATAAAGAAAAAACAAACACTTATAGCTTTAAGTACCATGAAAATTACCAAAGCAGTGCCATGAAAATTACCAAAGTATTACCATGAAAATTACCAAAGTAATACTTTGGTAACTTTCATGGTACTTAAGGCTGTAAGTGTTTGTTTTTCCTTTATATTAGTTATGTTGATAAGTTTTTTGCTAATGAAGGTGTGTTCCTGTTCAGGCGTATTTTTGCTTCTGATGAAGGTATATTTAGATAGGTATATTTAGATATACCGAAACCGTGGTCAAGGATTTCAATAAATCTTTATCTTGCAACTGTTTGGCTGTTATCATTTACCGTGAAGAGTTAGAATATCTACCAAGTTTCCCTGCCATACCATAAATAAAGCTAACTCTGGACCTCCGTGGTTAGATGTAGTTTAATTATAACTAACCGATATCGATACAGGCGCGATTCCCGACCCATCCACCGTAGCTTTACCAGCACCATTACCTCATCTCCTACGTTCTAGATTTCAGAGAAGTTCTCTTGCGTAAAGTGAGGGACTAGTACTTATTTAAGAAAGATATTTCAGAGACATGGCTTGGCCACAACCTCGGAGTTGTTTCCAAAGTGAACTTTTCACTATGTAACGGAGTGCGTGCTGATACGCGACTTTCTGGCAAATGAAAACTTCTGTGAGGTTTGGAAGTTGGGAGATCAGAAAATCTCCGACCAAGCCAGGAATCGAACCCGGGCCCATTAGGATTGACATTCTGTCGCGCTGACCATTCGGCTACGGGGGGGCGGACGGGAGATGAGGTACTGGGGAAGCAAAGCAGTGTGTATGGGTTATGATTGCGCTCGCATGGCAGTTCTCGGCGAAAGGCTAAGCCCCTGGTTTCGAGTCCTGCTCTGGCACACATTTGAATCTACCAGGAGGTTTCAGTAACGTATATCTGTGGCAAGGGCGTCTTTCAGTTACGCGATAAAGTCTAACGGAAGTCACTTAATGTATCATGTTAGTACACTAAAGCTATGGTACGCGAAAGGCAGTAATTAGTCCCCATGCTAATACTTTCACCTTTGTTGTTACGATGACGTCCGTTATCTGGCAAAAATGAAAAACAATAGCAGCGTGATAAATCGTTATATCGACATGTTGCTGTCGTTGCGGTCTTCAGTCCTGAAACTGGTTTGATGCAGCTCTCCATGCTACCCTATCCTGAGCAAGCTGCTTCATCTCCCAGTACCTACTGCATCCTTCTGAATCTGTTTAGTGTATTCATCTCTTGGTCTCCCTCTATGATTTTTACCCTCCACGCTGCCCTCCAATACTAAATTGGTGATCCTTTGGTGCCTCAGAATATGTACTACTAACCGATCCCTTCTTCTAGTCAAGTTGTGCCACAAACTCCTCTTCTCCCCAATTCTATTCAATACCTCCTCACTAGTCATGTGATCTACCCATCTAATCTTCAGCATTCTTCTGTAGCACCACATTTCGAAAGCTTCTATTCTCTTCTTGTCCAAACTATTTATCGTCCATGTTTCACTTCCGTACATGGCTACACTCCATACAAATACTTTCAGAAACGACTTCCTGACACTTAAATCTATACTCGATGTCAACAAATTTCTCTTCTTCAGAAACGCTTTCCTTGCCATTGCCAGTCTACATTTTATATCTTCTCTACTTCGACCATCATCAGTTACTTTGCTCCAGAAATAGCAAAACTCCTTTACTACTTTAAGTGTCTCGTTACCTAATCTAATGCCCTCAGCATCACCCGACTTAATTCGACTACATTCCATTATCCTCGTTTACAGTGATCTTGTTTGTTGTTTCCGACATTAAATGGTCTATAACGGGAGGACTTTCATTGATTTCGGATCCAGTGACACAGAAATTACTAAATGTTACATGGATAGGTCAATGTAAAATATATTTCCAAAAATAAATTAAATTTTTTGTAGCAGATGGACCTCCTAGCTGAATCCCACGCAACAGTATCCGGGAAATTCCTGCGAGAAGACCATAGTCATCATTGACACTTCGCCTGTCGTCTGAGGCCCATCATTGAAACACTATGTGACCGATTTAGTTGGTGCCTGCTATATACAGTGAGATGACAAAAGTCGTAGGATGCCTCCTGATATCGTATCGGACCTCCTTTCGCCCGGTGTAGTGCAGAAACTGGACGTTGCATCGACCCAACAAGGCGTTGGACGTCCTCTGCAGAAATGTTTAGCCATGCTGCCTCTGCAGCCGTCGATAATTGCGAATGTGCTGTCGGTGCAGGTCTTTGTGAGAGAACTGACCTCTCGATTACGACCCCATAAATCTTCGATGGTTGGACAAATCATTAACTCGAATTCTCCAAAATGTTCTTCAAACCAATCGTGAACCGTTGTGGACCGGTGACGCGGCGCATTGCCATCCATCAAAAATCCATTGCTTTCTGATAACAAGAAGTGCATGAATGGCTGCAAATGGTCTCCAAGTAACCGAACACAACAATTTCCACTCAGTGAACGGTTTGGTTGGAGCACAGTCCATCCCACGTAAACACAGCCCACACCATTATGGAGCCACCACCAGATTGGGTAGTGCCTTGTTGATAACCCGGGTCCATAGCTTCGTGGGGTCTGCGCCACACTCGAACCTTACCATCAGCTCTTGCCAACTGAAATCTAGACTCATCTGACCAGGCCACAGATTTTCCGCTCGTATATGGCCCAAGCCATACGGTCACGAGCCCAGGAGAGGCGCTGCAAACGACGCCGCGCTGTTAACAAAGGCACTCGCGTCAGTCGTTTGCCGCCATAGCTCATTAACGCCAAACGTCGGCGCACTGTCGTAACGCGTACGCTGGTCATATGTCCCACATTGATTTCTGCGGCTGTTTTGCGAAATACTGCTTGTCTGTTAGTATTGACAATTCTACGCAAACGTCGCTGCTGTCGGTCGTTAAGTGAAAGCTATCGGCCACTGCGTTGTTTATGGTGAGACTTAATGCCTGAAAAATGGTATTCTCGACACAATCTTGACACCGTCGATCTCGGAGTATTAAATTTTCTAACGATTTCCGAAATTTAATGCCCCATGAGTCCATATTCGTGGCGACGGCCTTTCCGCAGTGGATACACCGGTTCCCGTCAGATCACCGAAGTTAAGCGCTGTCGGGCGTGGCCGGCACTTGGATGGGTGACCGAATAGTAGCGGCTCCGGCCACAGAAAACCTTCATAACGACAGGGAGATCGGTATGCTGACCACACGCCCCTCCTAGCCGCATCCTCATGTGAGGATGACACGGCGGTCGGATGGTCCCGATGGGCCTCTTGTGGCCTGAGGACGAGTGCTATGAGTCCATCTTCAATTACCATTTCGCGTTTGAAGCCTGTTAAAACCTGTCGTGCGGCCTTAATGATGTCACAAACGTTTTCAGATGAATCACCTGAGTACAAATGACTGGTGAATATCGCTATCCCATGACTTTTACCATCTCTTTTTACGAATGTGTGATTTTCCAGTCATAGCAGGTATGACAGTGAGGTTCTGAAACATCGACACAAAAACCACAAGACGTGGCGCATGCGTGGATCTCCTCGCAGCTCTTGCCCTTTGCAGAAGACAAGAAAGCACTGAAGCAAATATTCCGCTTCATTGGCCATTAAGTCCAAAGTATCCGAGACGGTGGAAGCGGAAGTTCTAACTAATTTCCTTAGGAAACAGAACTGGCACTCGATGTTTCACTGGGCTCATTTCCTCTGCAGTGATACAGCTTTTGCTAAATTACTCCCTGAAATGAAAAGTTCTGTTAATCAAGTTTCAAAAGCAGTAAGTGATCGAAAACGCTTAAACAAGAAACTCATCAATTAATGTTGTCAATAGTGTTGTAAATTGTGTACAAAAAATATTAAATTTATTATTTGTGACGAGCTTGAAAGCACCGACAGATATTCCTTTGAATAATATGACGTAACGTAAGTGTGCTAACCTCATTTTTATAAATCAGTGACTTGACTGTGCTGTTAAGAAGTCAGTAGACTATGAAGTAATATGTGTCCGGCTAGTAATTCCCGTACTACAAAGAGCAAGGTGAAGTGACGGCTATGAACTAAAAGTAATCTGCAAGAGGACCTTATTATGACCTCGGTATTTTCCATACCTTTACAGTCGTAATGTGAAGAAAATGTTTTCGTATATAAATTGGTAATACAGATACAAGCTCTATGTTGTTCATTGTATGCCTTCTAGAGCTGTGACTTTGTATGTAAACTGAGACTAATATTATTAGAAGCCAGAGGAATCAAACACTACCTCGAGATGATAATTAAATCAAGACCTTAAGCTGTCGACAGGTGGTGATACACAACAATGGGGACAGTTGAAAATGTGTGCCTCGACCGGGATCTCCTGCTTACATGGCAGACGCTCTATCCATGTGAGCCACCGAGGGCACAGAGGATAGTGCGACTGCAGGGATTTATCCCTTGCACGCTCCCAACTTAATGTCCACGCACTATATTGGTAGTGTCCCTGCCCATTACACTCATAACTCGCAGCAGACAATCTTACCGACTCCCGTAAGAGTTCGGGCAATACGTGTGCATCCAGCACATAAGAAGAAGGTCAATGGCCGGTTAGCCTTAACGTTGTGTCTAGACAAGACAGCCTAGACACAATGAGAGGAAGCCAAAAGGCACGCGCTTAAACTCACGCAGCCTGGCGTGAGGTCTGAAACAGGATACGTAATGAATGCTATAAAGAAAAGTACGTAGCTTCTGGAATGCTTAACTTTAATCCATAATTGCATAACATCGCTCTTCATGATACATGCTAGGTCGTAGCAATTGACTTAGCGGAAGGCTATGCTAACTATTGTCTCGGCAACTGAGAGCTTATTTGTCAGTGAACTGTGGCTAGCTAAGTCGGCTGTACAACTGGGGCGAGTGCCAGGACGTCTCTCTAGACCTGCCGTGTGATGGCGCTCGGTCTGCTATCATTGACAGTGGCGACACGCGGGTCCGACGTATACTACCGGACCGCGGCCGATTTAAAGGCTACCACCTAGCAAGTGTGGTGTCTGGCGGTGACACCACACTTAACTACCAGGGTTATTCGGAAAGTAAGGAACGTTCGGTCGCGAAGTGGAAACCACAGTGAAAATCCGATGAAGTTTTGCACAAGTGTGTTGGGCAGTGTCTGTAGTATACCCGTCGACCGCATTACGTCCTTCTTTTTACTTCTGAGCACACATGGAGCACATAAAGATACCTAGAACAATAGCGTCTCCCGCCAAGTACGAGGGCCTGATGACAAATTTCGCCTGACGCTATGCAGCCAACATTTCATAACTGTCGTGCGTTTTCTTCTTCAAGGCAATTCTCAGCCGCATTCTGCGGGGGCAATGAAGATGCTCCTGCGTCGTTTTGAATTGGAAATTTTTGATAACTCACAATACAGCCCGTAATTGTCTCCCTCTGAGTTTCATCTCTACTCACATGAACCGCTGGCTATGAAGACAACATTTTGGCACAGATAACGACCTGTAGGCCAGCGTAGAGAATTTGCAAAAAGCACTGGCGGCTGCCTTCTGTAATGAGGATACTGGAAAGTTGGTACAACGCTACGACAAACGTCTAAGTCGGATCGGCGACTATAGAGATAAGTAGCTGGAAGTTGTAGCTAAATGTTGCAAATAAAGCAAATTTGATTTTCACTGTGGTTTCCATTTCCCGACCTATGGTTCCTTACTTTCCGAATAGCCCTCGTATATGAAGATACAATCTTCATATATTCAAACACTACCTCAGTTACCAAGTTTTCAAGGCTGCTTAAGAAGATAATCTGTTTCAAGCAAGATATTATCTCTACTTCTGTATTCATTTTTAAACATTTTATCTGTAATATTTTCAGTCCTTGCCATTGTAATATGAACAGTGTCTAGCATACATTTCATTAAATTAGAATGTGACACCGTTTATGCATCTACATTACCATATTTCCGTCAAGACAATCTGTTGTTTGCGTGGTCTTCCTGTTATGGCGTAAGCTGGCGTGTCGGCAAAGATGAAGTAAGGATCGATTAGTAGGCGCTGGATAAAGCGCACCTATCACAAGAGAGGCTAGAGGCACACCCACAAGCAACACGCCGCCAGTGCCGTCTCGACAGCATGTATTTAGGCCGCCACCACTGACCGGAGGGCCTCACTCAATCATTCACTCAATCATCCAGTTTGGCGTCTGTCAATTTACTCGTAGAGCGGGTTTAGTTTGTCACTGGCTACGACAATACACAGCGACCAGATAAGTGGCTATAGTGGGACTAGGTTACCTCAACCAGAATTGAGATATTACATTGGTCTGCAATAGGACTATTACCACAAAACATGGAATCTATTCAAGTTAGGTAAAGGTTTCCGGTTAATGTAAATAAAGAACCGTATTAATCTATGTGCGCATTTGTGTTGTAGAAAGAGGATATTGGCCACCCAAAACAACATCCTCTCCCTTGCTTCCTTGCAATACAAGACTACACTTTCACTTTACGTACCATTCCCTTATCACTGATGCAGTTCATTCTACTCATAGCCGGCCAGTGTGGCCGTGCGGTTCTAGGCGCTTCAATCTGGAACCGCGTGACCGCTTCGGTCGCATGTTCGAATCCTGCGTCGGGCATGGATGTGTGTGATGTCCTTAAGTTAGTTAGGTTTAAGTAGTTCTAAGTTCTAGGGGACTCATGACCACAGATGTTAAGTCCCATAGTGCTCAGAGCCATTTGAACCATTTTTGAACCACTCATTAGATTTTTGTAGAATCGGTACCAACCCACACCATTCTCCCATGGCTAGCTAGCACTGACGAGGACAACACGCCAACTACCATAACGTGATTTCTCAGAAACTTCAAACAGTGCAAGAGGGGCCAAAATAATGAAAACGAGTGTCAAAGTTTGCATCGTAATTTAGATGCCTTTTAGCGCACGGTAAGTTCAGGTCATCTGGGGGCACAGTAGCTAACGTCGCAGTATTTCACTTTTGAGTTCCGTGTTCGAAATCCGATTATTGTCGTTATTTATTTTATTTTTCTCATTTACGTACCCATATCCGTAGAAGGATACTACACGCATACTTCTTATCGAGTTAGGGGCTAAAAGGGGCTACATATTAATTGTGAAATTCCAACTAGGTTTCACAAAAAGTATCATACATTTATTATAAAGGGTATTAATTAAATCTAAAGACACTGAAGCATCTCAAAAACTACACATCGGATCAAAAAAAGTTATAATTCCAATTTGTTTGTCTCAGATACCACACTCGAACCGACACCCCACCCCGTGTGTGGGTGGTGGTGAGGGGACTTGGCTACGAGAAGCTCTGAAATGTTCAATGGAAACCCCAATTTTTATTGCAGATTGCGATTCTACGGCAAAATCTATATACGTTTTGTTTAATTTTGTTTGAAGCGTTTTCTTAGTTTGGCCAGAGATGGCGCTGTAATCGGTGGAACAGAAATGGGTACACAATCGTAATTTACGACATGTTAGTCAATGGTCCTTGGATATCCAATGGCACTGAACATCCCACCTCCATGCTGGAGGCTACGACAAGCCAGTATTTCAAAACATCTCATTGGAAACATCATTCGCAACGTTGTATTCCTCCAACATGTTGAATAGGGGACCACTTGACACGCCTTGTGGCCGTGTAGTGAACTATGATGTACCATAACAGGCTATACACTGCGACCGGAGAGCACACATCACGCAAACGTAGAAGAGATAGCGACTCGAAACGTAACAATACTTGCGCAGTCTTCATTGCCTGCTCACCTACCTGTCATTTGGAGAACAGACGCGCAAGTGGATTATGAATGTTGCAACCGCAGAAGAAAAAACTGAAATGATCCTAATTTATGGAGAATATGGAGGAAATGATGAGGCAGCTGTTGCCTAGCATGCCAAGCATTTTCCAGAGAAAGCTCGCTCTCGTTCGTTCATTTAGAAGATTTTGAACGCCTTGACGTGTGATGACAGCGTATAGACCGGAAAAAGAAAACGAAGCAATCGTATTACAGGAGAAGCTGAATGAAATAGCGTACTAGCGGCAGCGCACCACAGCACACGGATAAGCGCCCATCAATTACACCACGATTCCGGTATGTCACTAGGTAGTATTGTTACAATACTGCAACGTCATAAGTATCATCCATACCACGTGTCAGTGCATCAAGAACTTCTTGGTGCCGATTTTCATAACTGGGTACTGTTTTGTGAATGGGCACGTCAACAAATGCAAACGACCCCCAAGTTCTTTGCCGAGATACTCTTTTCCTATGAGTCTACATTCAAAAACTATGGTAGCATTAACTAGCATAGCATACCCACTGGCTACAGCAAGTTGACCGTCAACGTCCTTAGTCGGTTAACATATGGTGTGGCATCATGGGAAACAGATTCATTGGTCCATGTTTTACTAATGGCATGTTGAATGGACGCAAATAACGAACGGTTTAGCAACAGAAACTACCGGTACTACTGCAACATGTTTCAAAACGGTTCAAATGGCTCTGATCACTATGAGACTTAACTACTGAGGTCATCAGTCCCCTAGAATTTAGAACTACTTAAACCTAACTAACCTAAGGACATCACACACATCCATGCCCGAGGCAGGATTCGAACATGCGATCGTAGCGGTCACGCGGTTCCAGACTGAAGCGCCTAGAACCGCTCGGCCACTCAGGCCGGCTGCAACATGTTTCCCTGGACGTTCATCAACGTATGTGGTTCCAGCTTAATCGTTGCTCAGTGCATTACAGAATTGAAGCACGGGAGGCATTAGCCCGTGTTTATAGGCATTAGACCACGTTTCGGTGGATTGGCAGAGCTGACCCTATTCATTGGCATACTAGGTTGTCGGATTTGACGTCGCCGGACTTCCCTCTGTGGGGACATTTAAAAGATAAGGTGTACCAGCAAGTGCCAACAAACCGTGATGACCTTGAAACATCCCCTTAGAAAAATTTATGAATTACTGTGCTGGTAAACCCCTTACGTTATTTGATTTTCAAACAGCTGAGCAGAACTGAACGTACTCAGACATTTCTCTCTTCACTTATTCTGATCATCACTAAACTGACACACAATATTTATAGCGCAACGCAATCTGACTTTCGGTAATCCCTACAAAAGAATGGTCCTGACTAACAATAACCTATGCCTTTAATGAATCACCTACCTCACAAAAAATCTTCGTTACTCGAACTACTGCAATATAGCGAGCGCCAATACTGCCAGCTAAATAAGAGATTCTACCTACTGAAGGCACTAACTACTGACAGGCATAGTTAGCAAATGAAAGATTTTGATAAAGAACAAACAATGTATTTACCTTAACAGTGTTCAAAAGTCATAATATATATCACTCCATGACATCCAGTCTTACAAATTTACTGTCTCTGATGGACACACGTCCAGATCATCCGCTCTCAAAACTCCGCCATCTCTCTCCCCACATCCACCACTGCTGACGGCTCACCTCCAACTGCTCAACGCTACGCGCTGTTCACATCCAACTGCCCAACACTACAATATCAAATATTGCAACAATGCCGACCAGCCTCAGACTGCACACAGCACAGCCAGTGATTTTCACACAGAGCGCTACGCGACGTTACCAACATAAAAACCTAAACAGCCTACTTACATCTAACCAGCCTACCTACAACCTAGTCGCTGCATCAGAAACTCCTGTTCTGACATTCCCGCAGATATGCCTCTTTCCTGCGTACGGTCATTTGAAAAGCGGATCACGAAGTGCACTCAAGTTGGCGGCACTACATCTAAATACTTACTGTGACTAGAAAAGTAGCGTTCGCCTCCTGCAACAACCACAATAACGCATCGAGTAGCCCCCTTTTCGACATGGTGGAGGAATATAACGCTGCTTATGGTGTTATAAAATACTAGCCTGTATTGCCCTCGCAGCATGGCGGTGGTGCCCACGTGCCGTTGGATATTCGTGGGCGATTGACTAGCATGTCGCAAATTACGATTATGTACCCATTTCTGTTCCTTCGATTACAGCGCCATCTGTGCGAAACGAAGAATGTACTTCAGACAATACGTATCTATATTTTGCCGAAGAAACATAATGTGCAATAAAAAACGGGGGTTCCCATTGAAGTGTATGGACTCTTGTTCAGTAAAGGAGATGTGATTCACATTAGCGAAGATGAACGAATGGTCATAGCTCCTCAGGGATGCAATTTAGAGCCCACGTTTATTGCACATTTTTTCTCGTTTTTGTCCACACTACCACCACTGAAAGTTACCAACTCTACACTCTTCGCAACACAAGAACCGGTACATGTATTCAACTGTAAGAAGTATCAGAACGGTTTTCGTTTATAGCTTTCGACTCGTTCGTTTCCGGTACAGGGATCCTTACTTCAAATTAATACATATATCGTTCTCCATCATCCTAGAAAATCTGTAACATCACCACGGAATCACCCCGTGTAACGTACATTTACAGACGCCCGAGCCTATAACTTCGCCGCTCTGTAGTCTCGTTGGATGGCGTTTCCGGACATGGGCACCTATTCAAAATACGATGTACTCACTCCTCTCAACAAGTCCTAGAAGTCTATGACGGGAATTTCCGACCACCCTGTATATCGTCAGTTCAGCAAAATAGCATATATCGCTTGATAAAAGCAAGTATTCCCGTCAAGATTGTATAGCAGTTAGATTCCTTTCAGGGTATGTTGATATAATAGCTCCATACTTAGCAATCACAAACAACCACTCACCCGTCGAAAGGTTCGTATGTAAACAGTGGAAAGTTGCACGGGTCACATCAATAGTCAAGAACGGAAACTGGAATAATCCAGTGAATCAGAGACCCATATCACTGAAGTCGACCTGCAGCAGAATTTTGGAAAATATATCGTGTCCGAACATATAAATTACCACGAGGAAAAGAGCCTATTGACACATAGTCAGCACAGGTTCAGAAAATATCGGTCTTGTGAAACACAGCTGGCTTATACACCAGATAAAGAGTGTTATTGAGAGGGTATTTCAAAATGATTCCATATTTCTAGATTTCTAGAAAGCTTTTGACGCCGTTTCTCACAAACGACCTCTAATCAGATTGCGAGAATATGGAAAAACGTCTCAGTTGTGAGATTTGATTCATCAGGAAGGTCACAGTTCGTAGCAATTGACGGAAAGTCATCGAATGAAACAGAAATTATACCTGGCGTTCCACAAGGAAGTTAACAGGCCCACCGCTGTTCCTAATATATACAGGGTGACTCCGTGATGATGTTAAAAAGTTTTAGGCATTATGGTGAAAGATAAATGTATCAGTTTGAGATAATGGACCCTGATGCGGAAACGGCCCAGTCGAAAGTTATAAGCGGAAACTGATCTGGTACCTCCGAAAGTGGACCAATACTGTTTTTGCTAGGATTGTAGGGTAGGCTACTTTCAGATGTAGCAGTATGGAGCAAAACGAGAAAAAAAGTTCTGTAAATATGGGCTCTAAAATGCGTAGCTTAAGAGCTATGGACAGTTGTTCAGAAGAAGAGACGTGTTTCACAGCAGCGAATATGAAAATTCGCTCACCTTTCTTAAAGAATGCAATTTAGAGCCCATGTTTCCTTGTTTTGGTCCACACTGCCTCCAGAAACAAGTCACATCCCATCCGACAACAATTGCCTCAGGCTGAAGAGCGTCTTGAAAAGCTACTGGAGATGCTGGTGATGTTTCAGCGCAAGGAGCCACGGACGTGACATCTGCTGCACAACTAAGACACTGTCCCATCAACCGACTATTGTTCATCTGTAGCAGCAAATTGCACAACGCAGGATGCCACAGCAGCCACTAGCGAAGTCGGAGCTCCCTCCAGAATAGCAAACTACTGGTTACTGCGCAGTTTTAATATTGAACGGTCGCTGTTCCGCCCTCGCTCAATATTAGTTTCCCTATGACCACTGGTTATAAGTTACCACCTGACATCTCGGTACTTCCACAACAACTGCAAACTGTTCATTAACCGTATTAGAACATAATTACACTACTGGCCATCAAAATTGCTACACCAAGAAGAAATGATAAACGGGTATTCATTGGACAAATATATTATACTAGAACTGACACGTGATTACATTTTCACGCAATTTCGGTGCATACATCCTGAGACGTCAGTACCAAGAACAACCACCTCTGGCCGTAATAACGGCCTTGATACGCCTAGGCATTGAGTCAAACAGAGTTTGGATGGCGTGTATAGGTACAGCTGCCCATGCAGCTTCAACACGATACCACAGTTCATCAAGAGTAGTGATTGGCGTATTGTGACAAGACAGATGCTCGGCCACCATTGACTTGACGTTTTCAATTGGTGAAACTGGAGAATGTGCTGGCCGGAGCAGCTGTCGAACATTTTCTGTATTCAGAAAGGACCGTAGAGGACCTGTAACATGCGGTCGTGCATTATCCTGCTGAAATGTAGGGTTTCGCAGGGATCGAATGAAGGGTAAAGCCACGGGTCGTAACACATCTGAAATGTAACGTCCACTGTTCAAAGTGCCGTCATTGCGAACAAGAGGTGACCGAGACGTGTAACCAATGGCACCCCATGCCATCACACCAGGTGATACGCCAGTATGGTGATGACAAATACACGCTTCCAATGTGCGTTCACTGCAATGTCGCCAAACACGGATGCGACCATCATGATGCTGTAAACAGAACCTGGATTCATCCGAAAAAAATGACGTTTTGCCATTCGCGCATCCAGGTTCCTCGTTGAGCACACCAACGCAGGCCCTCCTGTCTGTGATGCAGCGTCAAGGGTAACAGCAGCCATGGTCTCCGAACTGATAGTCCATGCTGCTGCACACGTCGTCGAACTGTTCGTGCAGATGGTTGTTGTCTTGCAAACGTCCCCATCCGTTGGTTCAGGGATCGAGAAGAGCTGCACGATCCGTTACAGCCATGCGGATAAGATGCCTGTCATCTCGACTGCTAGTGATACGACGCCGTTGGGATCCAGCACGGCGTTCCGAATTACCCTCCTGAACCCACCGATTCCATATTCTGCTGACAGTCATTGGATGTCGACCAACGCGAGCAGCAATGTTGCGATACGATTAACCGCAATCACGATAGGCTACAATCCGACCCGTATCAAAGTCGAAACGTGATGGTACGCATTTCTACTCCTTACACGAGGCATCACAACAACGTTTCACCAGGCAACGCCTGACAACTGCTGTTTGTGTATGAGAAATCGGTTGGAAACTTTCCTCATGTCAGCACGTTGTAGGTGTCGCCACCGGCGCCAACCTTGTGTGAATGCTCTGAAAAGCTAATCATTTGCATATGACAGCATCTTCTTCCTGTCGATTAAATTTTGCGTCTGTAGCACGTCATCTTCTTGGTGTAGCAATTTTAAAGGCCGGTAGTGTATGTTGTTCTTGTTATGATGGTTAAAGCTTGATCCAATGTTATGCAAAACTCTAATATTTTGAGGTGATAAAAATCATGGTATACCTCCTAATATCGTGTCGGACCTACTTTTGCATTGGGTAGTTGAGAAACTCTGTATGGCATTGACCCAACAAGTCGTTGCAAGTCCCCTGTAGAAATATTGAGCCATACTCCCTGTATAGCCGTCCATGGTTGCGAAAGTGTTGTTAGTGCTGGATTTCGTCCACGAACTGACCTCTCGATTTTGTGCCATAAATGTTCGATCGGATTCATGTCGGGTAATCTGGTTGGCGTAATCATTCGTTAGAACTCTCCTGAATGTTCTTCAAACCAATCGCGATTAATTGTGACGAAATGACATGGTGCATTGTCATCCACAAAGGTTCCATAGGTGATTGGGAAAATGAAGTGCAAACATACTCACTTCCAGTCAATGATCGGTTCAGTTCGACCAGAGGACCCAGTCCATTCCACGAAAACACAACCCACACCATTATGGAACCACAACGATCTTGCAACAGTGCTTTTTTTTCTTAATTTTGTTCGTTGTTGATCGATGTGTTTGGTCGTTGCGGACGACACAGTGACATCCGTTCAAGTTCGTTTGTTGATCTTTCCACTCAGTTTTTTTTATTACAGAGGCCAATCGGCTCTCTGACCGAGCACGCTGAGCTACCGTGCTGGCGGTGCCTTGTTGACAACCTGGGTCCATGGCTTTGTGGGGCCTGTGCCACACTCGAACCCTAACCATCAGCGCTTACCAATTGAAATCTGTACTTATCTGATCAGGCCACGGTTTTCCAGTCTAGCGTCCAACTGATGTTGTCACTAGCCCAGGAGAGCTCTGCAGGCGCTGTAGTATTATTAGCAAAGGCATTCACTCCTGCCTTCCGCTACCATAGCCTATTAAAGCCAAATTTCAGCGCACTGTCCTAATGGATACATTCATCGTACTTCCCACATTGATTTCTGCGGCTGTTTCATGCAGTATTGCTTGTGTGTTAACACTGATAACTCTACGTAAGTGCCGCTGCTCCCGGTCATTAAGTGAAGGCCGCCGGCCACTACGTGGTCCGTGGTGAGACGCAATGCCTGAAATGTGGTATTCTCGTCACACTTGACGCTGTGCATATCGGAATATTGAATTCCCTAACGATTTCTGAAACTGAATATCCCATGCATCTAGCTTCAACTACCATCCACGTTCAAAATCTGTTAATTCCCAGTGTGCACCTATAAACACGTCGGACACCTTTTCACATGTATCATCTGAGTACAAAAGGCAGCTCTGTCAATGCATTGCCATTTTATACTTTGTGTACGCGATACTACCGCCATCTGTATATGTGCATTCCGCTATCCTGTGACTTCTGTCACCATAGCGTATTCTGATTATTGATTTCAGCTGACTTGGGTGCCCCAGGATTTGAAGCTACTGGAGTAAGAGAAGTATACATATCTCCCACAATTAAACCCGTAATGTTGGAGTCAGTTTAAATGCGGTTGCTTTTTACTAGCGTATCTGATTCTTCAATTCACTTAAAATACGTTACAGATGCGCACTTCGTGCAGCAATGGTATCTTTGCTTTGAGCAGCTGCCATCCAGAGAAACTACATTATTTTACCAATGTGAAAATTTCGTGCTGCTTTTACATCCACTTGCAAATTTCTTTACTACTGAAGCCAGTCATTAAGAAAATATTATTAATTTACTCACGCTGTCGATAGTCTTCGACCAGACTGCATGTCTTACAAGACACGAATGTATTTCGTTAAGAAATAAATGCATTGCTGTTTAATACAAAAACTTTTACGGAGAATTACTAAGGAAATTAACGAAAAAGAAAGAGTGAACAACATTATTTAATGACCTTTAAGCTCTACTGTAGTTGCTATTTATAGTTTGTAGCGTCTCTCGTTCTCATTTGGCGTGTGTTACCAGTTAATAAGAGAATATTAATTGCTCTTGTTGTGGCACACTTTAGAACCTGCATTTCAATTAACTAAGTCCGATAACCACCATTGTCTACACGGTCGTAGAACATTCAGGGACCGAGCGAGATGGCGCAGTGGTTCGCACGCTGAAGGTGCATTCAGGAGGATGATGGTTCAATTTCCATGATTTCCCTAAATCGCTTCAGGCAAATTCCAGGATGGTTCTTCTGAAAGGTCAAGGCCCCCATCCTTCCCTAGCCCGATGGGACCGATGACCTCGTTATTTTGTCTCCTCCCCCCCCCCCCCAAACCATCCAACCAAGCAACATTCAGGAAATTCTGAAGGACTGCCACCAGACAGGACACCCACGGTGCATAATACAGATTTTAATTCATACGCATCTGTCAAACAGCGCAGCGCACTGTAAGCAGTTAGTTTGCCAACAGCAATACTTATCGATTTCTGCTGCACGCCAATAGTCACTGGACCGTTAGGCTGGTTCTCGTGCCATATGTACACCCGATGGTAACTGCGTATTTCGAGGGCGGTATTGAATCGTGTCGTCCATCATGTCGTCCAAAGGCCAGTATTAATGATCTGCCCGATGTCGAGGAAAGGTAATTAGATCCGCCTTCTCCAAGCACTCCACTCGCTGCTCTTTGCCTCGGCGGCACTACGAGCAGCAACACGAACCCAAGTCACTGGAAAACCGCGAGATATGACAATAGTGGAGGTTTCTCTATTTGAATTGAAATCCAATCATCTTAAAGCTTGCTGGATCCGGTTTACGACGAGGTCATGCACCCTCGTGGTCACAGCCCTTCCATCCGGCAGTCCATGCGTGCAGCCAGTGGTCCCGGCGTGTTCTGGCACTGCGCGAACCTGTCTCCTCCTGAGTCCCTAACCGAACTGGCCCACTCACACGACCCGGAAAAACAAAACGTCGCTCCAAAGATAGGGCAACAGTTACTAGATACCGATAACCACCCCTGCTGCCACTAGCGAAACCGAGTGGCGCCAGTCAATATTAGAAGACAAACAACCGCAACCATGCCAACTAAACGATACCGCCCGGCCTCCAACAGATATCGGAAACCTACAAACGGCACCAAAGCGAGCCGCAGCACGGCTCAGATGAAAGTAATTTTCCCGTTGCTGCCAAGTAACAAAGTACGATGATACTTGGATCTTACATAGAAACAGCTGTTACAGTACAGTACAGTACGGAAGGTAGCTGAAAGAAATACACAATCAGACGAACGGTATTGACACTTTTACTCAGAGTCGATAATGTTATTGAAGTCACCGTGAATCATGATGGTCCCCTGGACATTACAGAAGGCGGGACATGGTTCTTAATAGGGTATGCGGTAACCACGGACGGCAATGCCTGCTCTCCAAAAAGCTCTTTCGCAGGGAGATTGGTAAGAATGCCTGTGGTAGGGCGTCGCATTCCTCCGCCAGTTCGGCCGAAAACTGCTGGCTGGTCGTTGGCTGCAATACGTCTCCACAACGCATCTCGCACGTGGTCCATGTGCGAACGCGCACACTAGTCCATTCGGCGAATATTCTCCCGCTACAAGAGCTCCTCCACCTGCTAAGTTCTATCTGGTCGGGCACTGTCATCAATAAAAATAAAGTCAGAGCCGAATGTATCCCTGATTACCACTGTACAGTGTCACAATAACGATTTGGTGGTCCAGGTGAAACGGTGTGGTGAGACATAATTTTTCGTGGGCATACTGGTCTCCAGGTCTTCGAACATGGCACACTGACCGCTCAATGTTATTGCGGCTACATCACACACACCCATGCCCGAGGCAGGATTCGAGCCTGCGACCATAGCAGTCACGCGGTTCCGGACTAAAGCGCCTAGAACTGCACGGCCACCGCGGCCGGCTAATTGTTATAAGTGAAGAATTTCGTGAGTTATTGAGGTATAACAGAAATTTCAGTCGTAATTTTCTTTATCCCGAATTACATAAACAACTATGTTGTAATTAATTTTTATCTTTCTTAATTATGTAAGTAAGAGAGAGACTTACGTCTGCGTTGTCCTGATGTATCTGGTGTGACTGTATCTGGCGACTTTTCTCGTTATATTTCACATGAAATTCTAAAATATCGACTTCACATCGATCTCGTATTGTTGTATACAGTGTGGCGTAATACTCTGATATAATATTGTAGATATTTCCTGTAATTTTTGACAGTTCACACCGTACGAGAACAGTGAACTTCTACAGCATAAGATATTGCAGCTTGTTGTGATATTCTGGGGAAAGCTCTAACTTTTCAAAATGGGTCAATACAATATTCTAAAACAAGTGATACTCGAAGAAGTTACTAATAGGGTATCATGCAGGAAATGTTTTAAAGAATTTCAAATTTGACTAGTATGTTTGAATGTACTGTTACCTTAAATTTTCATCGTTAAAAGATTCACTAGTATAAAATTAAAAGTAGGAGTTACTTTCGTAGAAAACTACATAGTAAGGCACTCTATCGGAAAGGTATTTTATATCAACCTAAAATAATTTTCAGTGCCATGCCTGCAGAAACGAAGATTATCAAAAAACTTAAGTGATATTTAAGAAAGAATTGAAAAACTTATTGACATACAGTTGTTTGTCAAGTCGCCAAAAATATATGAACTATTCACGTTGTCACAGGTCTGTCAATTTGTTCTCGAATATGTGCAATGTGTTTCGCTCTGTATTTTATACAAAGAATGTTTCTGCTGCTGCTGCTACTCTGTTTTTATTGTTTCGGGCAGTCTGGTTCTCAGATAGCTTTTGTAGTGAGTTTGGTGAAGAGGAACAATAGTTGTGATTGTGTGAATGATGTGAATGATATGAAGTGTGTCAAATATATGAAATGCACACACACACATACACGGCGTGCACGGCAGCAGAAGTACAGATTTTGAAATGTGCTACGATAGAATATTGCTTTTTATCGGTAAAAATGTTGTATTCACACTTTCGTAACGCTCAGGAAAGCTCAAAAACAACGTTTTAATTGTAAGTGTGAATAAAGAAACCAGGAGGTCACTGGATTAGAACTTTTTTAAAACAAATCCCATCCCCTAATCACGTTTCGATCAACAATACGAAACTACCTACGAAAAAGTGCTGGTCATAGAACGAATACTAGACGATCCACAAAAGCCTTGAAGTTGGAAAATCGTATACACACCGATTAATTCCGTTTAGAAGAGGCATTTACTTCCCTCTATCCATCATTTTCTTTTTTATTACCGAATAAATTGATGAGGATACATCAAAGCCATCGCAGCCCTTGTTTTAACCGTTTCAGACCCTATGGCTACAAATGTGTACATTAATTTTTATTGTGTCTTAGACCCAACAGAAATATTTTTTCCAGTGGAAACCTATGATGCACATTTTCTTCCATCAGGCGCAAGTGCTGCCAGCTATTGGGCATCATTATCAAAATAACAGGAAATCTGTGTAGCAGTGAGCATCAGCTGGTGAGCACCAGAATACACATATGTCCAGAATACGCGAATGTGGTAGGTTCGCTAATTTCATCTGCATAATTAAATATTGTTGTTGTTATTTTGCGTGGAAATTATTGAATAATCATTTTACAGTTTCATACAACAGAGAAGATTTTATAAAGCATTTTCTGAAAACGAGTACATATTTCTGTATAAATCTTGCATCCAAAATCATTAGAAAATCGCCGAAGAGCATTACAACGTAAAGACAAATTTTCCATTTTCTAGAAAAAATTTGGTTTGTAAAAGATAAAACATTCTAAAGCAAATAGTCCGAAGAATATTTCCCAAAATACCCTGAAAATACAAAAATCTGAATAAAAATTATATTTTCATTAATAATGTGCACGGCTTCTATAAGAGAAACAAGTCTTTGTTTACTTCATCTGTTGAAGCAAAACATTATGAGAGCGAACAGGTGTTAAAGGTTATTTTTTCCTCAGAAAGGATTTGGCAAAATTTGGTAAAACTGTGAACTGCATCAACGCTTCATCTTCTGCTAAAATGATACTGCAGTCCAGGATGAATTTAATACCTCTTTTTGTGCGCATCAACTATCTTTCGATTTTTTTTTCAGTTCCATTTTTGCAGTATTTTTGCAGTATCATTCTCTCAAGTTAAAGAGTGTTTCTCAAGGAAGTCGATAATGACAGAACATCTCATGAAGATAGTTTTTGTTCATCAGTTACGAAAGAAAATAATTTGGTCTGTATGTGTAAGAGAAGGAAAATCACCTTGACCAAGATTGTACCTCTTTGGTTGATTGTATTGTTCCTCCTTTTCCCCTTCCTCTGCTTGCAGCATAACGTCAGCAATGTATGTCTTAACTGTTATCGGAACATCATCATCAAATAAGGGCTGAGCCTCAGTTTGTAACATGGTTGGTAATTTTTTCACAGCAGCTTTACTGATTTTCAAATCGATATTCTGATTTAACAGTTGACCCAAGAATATATCATGAGAAGATGTTTCAGTTCGTTCCGATGACAGAAGACAGTCTCAGATATACATCCGAGTAAGGAATATACATATTATTTTTAAAGAAATCTTTTCCACATTAGACAGATGAAATTAATCTTAAGGTGTATTCTGAATTTGAAAACTGCCGTTTATCATTCATCCAACATGACTTACAGCTCTTGGTTTACTGAAAAAGAAAATTGTTCTTCGAAATTTCACCAGTTGACTCCAAAAGATCTCACTAGTTATAATGATGTTCTTTTTGTGCGGAAAGGTGGCATTGAAGAAATCTAAAAATAGAGCGGACGTCATCGAGCGCTTCATTACTAGCAGTCGCGTGAACCTTCTTGTAGAATGTTTCTCTAAGTCAGGGCTTAACAACTGGCCGGCTTTGAGCGCGAGTACTCGCGTCTGCTCAGGCACGTGCTCGCGAGCAGGTGCAAGGTCGTGGAGTAGGGAGGGAGGGGAGAGAGGGGAAATGCGCGCGCACGTTTGAATGTGATCTCGCGTTCTTAGCAGATTTAACTAGCCATCTGAATGCTTTGAACATTTTACTACAAGGTAAAGATCTGCTAATTACTCATTTCATAGATCGAATACGAGCTTTTAAAATGAAATTGACACTTTGGGTGAGTCAGCTGAAAACAGGAAACCTAGCTCATTTTCCTGAATTATCATCCATGCAAGATGTTCACAAACACTGTGAACGTTATTCACATAGTTTAGTTGATCAGCGCTTTCAAGATCTGACAACACTAGACAGTGATTTTGATCTGTTCTCTCCATATTCAGCGAATATTTAAGAGATTCGTCCTGAGCTGCAGCAAGAAATTATTGACCTGCAGTGTGACAGAGAATACAGAGACAAATTTCAGAACAAGAAAAATATTTTGGAATTCTACAGACACTTCCCTCAGGATAGATTTCCTCGTTTGCACAAACTGGCGGCTACAATAATATCAATGTTCGGTTCCACGTATGTTTGTGAACAACTGTTCTCTGCAATGAAATGTAACAAGACGCGCCTGAGAAACTCATTGTCTGATCGAAATTTAAACTGCACGCTGCGCCTAAAATGCACAAGAACAATTACTCCGAACATAGACACAATTGTAAAGGGGAAAAAGTACAAGATAACCGAGAATCCCACACTTCAATGACACCTTTTATTGTGTAACAGTTCACAAATTAATGCGAATGTAGAGGCATACACTAAGCTAATAAAATTATGTGGCATGTGTACATTCTCCTTTATTTGTTTCATTTGTCGCAGTAATAATTCGTGAGTGATATCCCTGCAGGTGGCCGCGGATTTACATTGACTGGCGGCAGCTGTTGTGTGCCCCACGTGACTTTCCCCACTCTCCGCTCTGGTCCAGTAGTGGGGGTAGCGTGCTCGCGCTGCTCCGTGCTCGTGCCTTGCTCCTCACAGCTTGCTCCGCGAGCACGTATGTTGTGAAGCCCTGCTCTAAGTCATGTCTGCAGCAGAAGTTTCACTGCAAATAAATCGAAATAGCTCCAAATACCCACCTGAGAAACGTGATGACAGCAAGGACGGTTTAACAAGTCATGATTAAACAAAATTTAGTCGACTTGTGTTGGCTGAGGCTGTATTACAGCAAAGTACCTGAGTTTGGTTGATTATTCCCCAGCTTGTCCAACGCTTGGTAAACTGCCTGAAGACACTGATATTTCAGAGACACCCAGAAATAGGTACTTGCCCTGAAAAATGTTCACTCATAATCAGCCTGTCAACATTTCCAACTACTGTGAGTCCTGGGAACAGTTTCTTGTTCCAGTGTCTTGGGTTAAATTTCTCCTTTTCTCTGTGTCTTGCTTCTCTAATTTTTTCATGAGGCTTAGAAAAAAAGGACAGTTTATTACTGTTTACTAGGTTCTCGATAGTAAGCTCAGAAGCTTCTGCAGCAACCATAATGTGTAGATTCACTTACTGTCACTAATCACCGACCTATCAACGACTTGAGATAGGACGGAGGTAAAAATTATGCAAGGTACCTCAGCTTTCTGGAACGGTTGCCGCTGCTACCATTACTGCAGATGATTCTCGCTGAAAGCTAACAGACGATTTTGGTTTTATGCGTCAACCTGACGAGAAACAAAACGTTGTTCCATTTTGAATTATACCAAACACTGAGGCCGATCGTCGTTATTGGCGTTGAAGCGTTTGAAAGTTTTTTTCCTCTTGCTTTTTTTTTCGCTCGTTCTAAGTGACCTATCTGAGCTGTGTAAAAGAGATCGTACATCATTTACACCGAAAAGATCTCTTTCTCCTTGCCTGCAATTGTAATGAAATGTTTCTGTAATCCTTTCCATGCATCATAGAGTTTGAGTTAACTTGTCAACGCCGTGGTCAATTCTTTCAGAAGGAATTCGTCCAATTTTGCCTAATAATGGAAACTTTTTTGTAAGCTTTGTTCTTTTAGAACGCAGAAAAGATTGTTTCTGACCGACCAGTTTGAAGAGAATTTGGCTCCATTGAATTAAATAGAAACATTGCCTACAAGAAAGAAATCTGTTTTCATAATTTGTGTAATGATACCGGAAAAAAATGATGCGACAAACATGGGACAGAACTCCGTTTGTACCAGTACTATAAATTGTTTAAATAGTAATTGACGAATCATCCATGAAAAACAACTTCACAAAATAAGTAAATCAATCACATAACATTATAAAAACAATATCTTATTACATTAATTTAATAATAATATTAGTAGCAACAGTATTAGTTGTAGTATAGCTGTAAATATAACAGCATAATTTCTCTTAACAATGCATTCTGTGTAAAACTTAAGGACCAACTGTATAAACAGACACAACATACAAACTATTCGGTAGAATTGAATGAAAGTTCACAGAAAAACTGGACATCACATGGGTGAGGTCAGTAGTGATCATAGCGTCAAATGTGACTCGCTTCGCAATATTGGGCAGTTGAAAGAACGGAAAAAGGCAGTGTGTATGAACCAGCTAGCAGTCGTGTGGCGCACTTTTGTGTTGTTCATCATTACAACACAGCCTGGAGACAACTTTTGGATGACTTCACAATGGGAAGAATCATCGGGAAACTGGAAGGAGGATGATGTGTGACATGTTGCTGCTCTCGGGAATGTCCCAAAAGCCTACAACGAAATTCAAACGACACGATGTGAACAGTTGGAGCTGGCTGGTGGATTAAGTAAAGACTCAACTTTCGTGTCCGATAACGGTGAGCCATGGACCTTGTAGCAATAGGAACAGCTCCTCGTACTTTGACCACGCAAAAGCAGGACCAGCCAGACTCGCGCCACGGAGACTTCATCGCTGCTCCACGCCAACCAACCAACTGCCCACACAAAGCACAACCGGAAACTATAAGCGCGAGGCCAAAGATAGTAGCAGGTTGCGAATATCGATACACGCTGCTGCTGCGACTCGCGGAGAGAGAGGATAACAGCATAATCGCGATAATTGCGGGAGACTAATCACAAAATAGCAACCAAGGTTTAATGCAAAGCATAACACGAGCCAGCTATGGCTCAACGCCGTCGAACATTGTCGTCTTGAAGAACCAGATGTTACGGAGTGGTCATGAATAATGTTGCGTCAACGCACTAACCTCCACATCTTTAAAAACGGTACAGCCAAAGGCCAACGTTATAGCGACTCTGAACTCCTTCCTCACGTGCATATTTTCAGGAATATATTTGGCCCTGCCTCCATCGGACTGTGCAGCTGGACGTGCTCTTGGAACGAGAAGGTATTCGGCGAATGGACTGACCTGCCTGTTCCCCCAACTTAAATCCCGCCGAGATTCTGTGGGATGCATTGGGGAGACGTATTACAGCACATCCAGCACCAACGAACGTCTAGCAGCTGTCAGGGAGGTCAGTTTTGCTCCAGAGGGCGTTGATGGCCACTCGCCGTTCTCCCGGCGAATACTCGCAAAGCTGCGGTGGAAAGGTACAGTGAGATCAAAGATTATTAACGTCTTGTTTCAAATCGCTCTCTCCGAGCGAACAGGCCTTGGAAGGCCTAACAGTACCGACCGACCGCCGTGTCATCCTCAGACCACAGGCGTCACTGGAAGTGGATATAGAGGGACATATGGTCAGCACACCGCACTCCCGGCCGTATGTCAGTTTACGAGGCCGGAGCCGCTACTTCTCAATCAGGTAGCTCCTTAGTTTGCCTCACGACGACTGAGTGCACCCCGCTTGCCAAAAGCGCTCAGCAGACTGGATGGTCACCCATCCAAGTGCTAGCCCAGTGCGATAGCGCTTAACTTCGGTGATCTGACGGGAACGGTGTTACTACTGCAGTAAGACCGTTGGCGTTTGTTTCAAATAACAGTTCTAAATTACTTCTGTTGTGTCGGTAGCTGGGCCGACACCGTGAAGTTGATGGCTGAAAATGAAATATAGACTAACGCTGTAGCCGATAGTGCACGCACTGCTAAAGCAGACGGGCGTAAAGTCTGGAACATGAGAACTTATAAATGAATAAGAAGAAAAGTATGTAGATGCTTATTACTTATCTTTTAATTGTTCTTTGGAATACATCTCTCTTGAATACTCGTAAGCTATAGGCACTGATACAACTGGCGCCTTGCTAGTTCGTTGCCCTTAACTTAGCTGATGGCTATTCTGTCTCTCGGCTAATGAGAGAGAAAGGCTTCGTACAACTGGGCGGTAGCTAGGTTCTCGTACAACTGGGCGGTAGCTAGGTTCTCGTACAACTGGGGTCGAGTCCTCTCTCGTATCACGAGACCTGCCTTGGTGGTGGCGCTAGGTCTGCGATTACACAGTGGCGACACGCGGGTCCGACATGTACTAAATGGACCGCGGCCGATTTAAGCTACCACCTAGCAAGTGTGGTGTCTGGCGGTGACACCACATTCCTCCCCCGCAAATCGGCGAACGGTCGTGTGATAAGGCTTCCGCCCGCCGTGGGGAGGACCACATGTTGACGTATGCGATGAGGTGGGGAGCCTAACAACAGGCGAGGCTGTGCCACCCGCACCCGGCCATTCGGTCCGAGGGGAGCTAGGAAACGCCTGAAAAACTAGTCCAGGGTGCACGTCAACATGCGGTGTACGCGCCCGTAAAGAGACAGGAGTGACCGAAGGATCAATCTCCATTGCGTCGGGGTAGCCGACGCGCGATGACGTCATGTGGTCCGGAGCGGGCGGGAGTTCCATGGCGGAGGACAGCTGGTCACGGGAAGCGATCGGCGGCGCGTGACCCTGGGAGGCGCTTGGCGGCTGCAACGAAGCGTCGAATGCGGGCGGCGCCGGCGGGAGAACACGCGGCGGCGGCGGCGGCGGCTGCTGCTGCTGCAGCGGCGGCGGCGCGTCGCCATGGGGCAAAATGGAAGGCATCGTCGGTAACACCTGGGGATGAGGCGAGCCAGTAGATGGGTCCCCAGGGCGCTGACCGGACGGCACCGTCGCTGAAAGCAGACGGGGAGCGGCAGAACCCGAGCGACGACAGAGGCGCAGCTGATTGAGATGCCGACGCACCTCACCAGAGGCCCCCAAAACCAAATACATCGCGCGGCCGAGGCAGCGAAGAATGCGCCCTGCGAGCCAACGCCGTGAACCTCGATAGGTGCGATAAAATACAACGTCGCCTGGAGCAAAAGCAGGAGTCTGCCGCTGCACAGGAACCTGATGCGGCGGATGCAGCAAAGACATCAAGGTGCGATGAGGACGACCGTGGAGCAACTCAGCCGGCGAGCGACCATCTCGGGGCTGAGAGCGATACGAAGACAAAAAGAGCAACAATGCGTCCTCCCGAGAATGCGACTCTTTCAATTTCAACATCTGTGACTTGAAAGTCCGGACCAATCGTTCAGCGGCACCGTTGGACTGAGGCGAAAACGGCGCGGATGTCAGATGTTGAATACCATTGGCCTGGCAGAATGACTGAAATTCTGCGGACATGAATTGTGGGCCATTGTCGGAAACAATAGTCTGCGGAAGACCTTCAATGCAAAAGATAGCAGACAAAGCTTGGATGGTGGCGGAGGACGTCGTGGAAGACATCCGGACAACAAAAGGAAAATTACTGAAGGCGTCGACCAGAACCAACCATCGAGCATTCCAGAATGGACCAGCAAAATCAATGTGCAAGCGTTGCCAAGGGGAAGTGGCTTTTGGCCATGCAAAGACTTCCCGCGGCGGTGCGGATTGTTGTTCGGCACACGCCGGGCACGAAGAACACATATTCGTAATCGCAGCATCGATTCCGAACCAAGTACAGTGCTGACGAGCAAGTTGTTTCGTTCGCACTATACCCCAATGTCCTTGATGAAGAAGCCGTAAAACAGAGGACTGTAACGAACGTGGGACCACGACTCTGGACTGATCATTATCAGAACGCAACAACAAAACACCACGTCGAACAAAAAGTCTCTCCCTGTGAGCAAAAAATCGGCGAACCAACGGATCCTCGATCCGAGACTTTGACAAAGGCCATTGCGTAGCAACAAAACGTAAAACAGTAGCAAGGACAGGGTCAGCAGCTGTGGCTGTAGCTACACGACGAAAATCAATCGGAAACGATTCGACCACTTCATTGGTTTCCGAATCAATGAACATGCAAGCAAGTTCGGAAGAATCGAATGCTTTATCCTCAGCAACAGGCAAACGGGACAACGCATCGGCGTTTCCGTGCTTAGCAGTGGACCGATACAAGATATCGTAGCGGTACTGCGAGAGGAAAATAGACCAGCGAATGAATTTCTGCGCTGTACGTGGAGGTACAGGCTTGGTCGGATGAAAAAGCGATGTCAAAGGTTTGTGATCTGTGATGATGGTAAAGTGACGACCATACAAGAAATCATGGAACTTAGTAACACCAAACACGAGAGCCAAAGCTTCTTTCTCTATCTGTGAATAATTTCTTTGCGCAGACGAGAGCAATTTGGACGCAAAGGCAATAGGGCGATCATGGGAGCCAACTTTGTGCGCAAGCACAGCACCGATCCCGAAATCCGATGCATCTACCATCAACAAAAGGGGTTTCTGGGGATCGAATGGCGTAAGGCAAGTATTAGAAAGCAACGCCGATTTCAACTGGCGAAAGGCGCGTTCACATTCCGTCGTCCAGACGAACGGAACACCTTTACGGCGTAAGCGATGAAGCGGAGCTGAAATGGAAGAGGCATTGCGCACAAATTTATTGTAATAATTAATTTTACCCAACACACTCTGTAGCTGTTTCACATTTTGAGGGGAAGGCAATTCTTGTATGGCACGGAGGTGCTCTGGACTCGGATGTATGCCTTGGGCATTAATGACATGTCCCAGGTATAGTAAGTCACGAGCAAAAAACACACTTTTGTCCTTCCTCAAGCGAAGACCATTTTGCCGCAAGACCTGAAATAATGTTCGTAAATTCGCAAGATGATCTTCTTCAGTCTGTCCGGAGATCACTATATCGTCCAGATAGATTGCTGCAGTAGGGACCGACGCACAAATAGTTTGTAAATATTGCTGAAACAAGGCAGGGGCGGATGCACACCCGAATGGCAGTCTTTTGAAGCGGTACAATCCAAGATGCGTGTTAACCACCAATACGCGCTGGGATTCGTCGTCCACCGGTATTTGCAAGTACGCATCGGCTGGGTCCAACTTTGAAAAATATTTTCCCGGGCACAGTTTAGCAAAAAGATCTTCCGGGCGGGGCAAAGGAAAAGTAGCAGTCACTAGCTGTGGATTCACTGTGGCCTTGAAGTCCACGCAAAGTCTCAATTTTCCGGAAGGTTTTGGCAAAAGTACTAAGGGTGAGGCCCAGAGAGAAGCTTGCACACGTTCAATTACACCCTGTGATTCGAGATCGTGTAACGTTCTTGCGACCTCATCACGCAATGCGTGGGGAACATTGCGCGCCCTGAAAAATTTCGGTTGCGCGTTTACCTTCAGTTCTAAATGTGCTTCATAGTTTTTAGCGCAACCTAAGCCCGGTGCAAAAATGTCTGCAAATTCGTCACACAGCCGGGAAACACTGTCTGTAGGCACAGTCTGATTCACTGATAGGACCTGATTTACAATAGACATGTTAAACAACTTAAATAAATCTAGACCAAACAAGTTCACTGCAGAAGAAGAACGAAGAACGTAAAATGACACAAGTTTTGTTTGTCCCTTGTATGTTGCAAGAAGGCTGCACTGTCCTAACACAGGAATTTTCTGTCCGGAATATGTAGTTAGCTTAACATTTGCGGAACGCAACGGAGGTTTGCCCAGTTGTTTGTACGTGTCGTGATTGAGCAATGAAACTGCAGCTCCGGTATCGAGCTGGAATGGTATCACTTTGCCTTCAAATTCTAAGTCCACAAAAAGTTTATTGTCCTGCTGACGACAAGAGCGACTGTTTTGTGCAATTGGAACAGACACTGGGACAGAATCACTTGCTAATTGACGTGATTTCCGGCGACGTCGACGCACAGTTTTTGTGGGACGATCACAGTCACTGTTAGAGAAAGTGTCACTGGACGAAGCGGAATTAACGACATGAATGTCCATAGGCGAAGGTCCACGAGCCTGAGTGTCCTTGGTTCGATTCCGGCGCGAAGCAAAGGGCCTGGAATGATTGTGATTGTCTGATCTGAGCTTTTTCTGGCAAACACTTTGAACATGTCCTTTCCTATGGCAGAAAAAGCAAATAGCTTGGCGTGACGGGCAATGTTCACGCGAATGTCTAGTAGCACATCGCGGGCACGATTTCACTACATTTGTGTGCCGGCGCGGCACACCTGGCTTAGCACACGGCGGTCGCTGTGTCGACGTGCGCAAGGCCCGGTTACCGGGCCGCGCAGCGCGTCCAGCGGGCCGGTTAATGTTACACACGGCTGGCGAAGTTTCAAAAGATTCCTGAGCACAGTCAAGTGTGTCCTGTCTATCCAATATGTCTATCACTTGTTGAAGGGAGGGATTAACCAGTTTCAAAATTTGCTCCCGTATGCGAACATCAGAAACGTTCTGTGCAATTGCATCACGCACCATTGTATCTGAATAAGAAAGACCACAGTCACATTCAAAGGCACAGTCCCTAGTAAGTCCTTGCAATGTTGCTACCCACTCCCTATTAGTTTGACCGGCCGTACGTTTTGTACGAAAGAACGTATACCGTTTTGCAACCACATTAACTGTTTCTTTGAAATAGGCATCTAAAGCAGACAAAATTTCCTCGTAGGACAGAGTTGCGACGTCTCGTCGGGGAAACAATTTCACTATCACACGGTATGTGGACACACCGACACAAGAAAGCAAAAACGGCTGCCGCTCATTACCTTGAATTCTGTAGGCAGCAAGGTGGAAGGTGAACTGGCGAGACCACTCTTGCCACGTCTCATCGGCTGCCACGTATGGTCGAAAGGGAGGTGCAACCGCGTTTAGTGGCAGCGGTAGCGAAGAAGCGGCGGCGGCCGCATCGGTTTGAATGGTACGTTGACCCTGGACGAGCTGTCCAAGGGCATCCAGTAACGCCTGCGTCTGCTGATTCTGCAAGCGATAAAATTCGGACAGTACATCTGGAGAATGTGGCGAAGCCATGACACAATTAAATGGAAGCAATCAGAACACTTTAAATCGTCGCCAATATTACAAACGAAGTAATACAAACTCTTTTGCTCGTCGCCAATAAATGTTGTGTCGGTAGCTGGGCCGACACCGTGAAGTTGATGGCTGAAAATGAAATATAGACTAACGCTGTAGCCGATAGTGCACGCACTGCTAAAGCAGTCGGGCGTAAAGTCTGGAACATGAGAACTTATAAATGAATAAGAAGAAAAGTATGTAGATGCTTATTACTTATCTTTTAATTGTTCTTTGGAATACATCTCTCTTGAATACTCGTAAGCTATAGGCACTGATACAACTGGCGCCTTGCTAGTTCGTTGCCCTTAACTTAGCTGATGGCTATTCTGTCTCTCGGCTAATGAGAGAGAAAGGCTTCGTACAACTGGGCGGTAGCTAGGTTCTCGTACAACTGGGCGGTAGCTAGGTTCTCGTACAACTGGGGTCGAGTCCTCTCTCGTATCACGAGACCTGCCTTGGTGGTGCCGCTAGGTCTGCGATTACACAGTGGCGACACGCGGGTCCGACATGTACTAAATGGACCGCGGCCGATTTAAGCTACCACCTAGCAAGTGTGGTGTCTGGCGGTGACACCACAACTTCCATGCAAAATTAGTCTGCTTATAAGTATAGATTCACCTTTACAATATTTCTGACAAGGAGTACACATTATTTTACTCAGCAGGAAGAGCTGTTAGAACTTCTAACAAATAAGAATGAAAATTAAAATCCAGGAACTGATAACAAAAATTTTAGCTTCAAATACAAATTCCTATACTGCAACCATGTTTATGAGCTGCAGCAAAGAAGTGTTTCGTTGCTTTCCCATCTTTGTATTTAGCGGTAAGAGTATTTTCCGTAATTAGAAAGTTAGTTACCAAGAACAAAAGCAGACAGTCAGTCGTAAAGACCGACCATTTAAGACAGCTAATGACAAACAAAACATTAAATATTGGAAAATCAATGTCATCACTCCAAGTTCAGCTCTCTCGCTAAAAATTCTAATATTTTTAAATACGTGTTTGTTAATAAACCTTTGAGAATATCACTAATACCTTTTCATAAAATAATTTTAAAAATATATCCATCTTTCAATTCCAGCTAAGAATTAAATACTGAATGCAAGACGAAGATTGTGAACTAGCTGGAATTTGAACACAGATGCCTGCTGCTTTAGAGCAGTACTCTTACAAATTCAGCAACTGGAGCAAAACTCATTACAATTCACAATTTAATCTTCCAATACTTTTCTCTATAGCTTTCCAAACTTCTTTAATATGGCATTTTCGGGATAAAACAGCTGCCGTCGAATTATTGTTTGAAAGGTCTGTTATGATCAAATCTTGTTGGAAAACTTTGTGTTATTTTTTTTTTTTTTTTGATCGGAATTTTGTCTGATTTTCTTTCTCTGAATAGAAGAGGTGGGGCACTGACTATTTTTTTCTTCAAGAAGGGGCAGTGGGCTGGAAAAACTTTAGAACCCGTGGTTTAATATATTATTCATTAGTCAATGGTTTTCGTTGCCTGGCGCTTCATGGCCCGGTGCATTTCAGTGAGAGTTACATGATAGTTCTGAGAAAGACCGAGTTGGTTAGCTCACAATTAGGCTTTTTTTACACACAATAAGAGACAAAATGAGATGTGTATAGATATTTTCACCTGTGGTTAAAGTTTAACATGTATGTGTCACTTAGAGCACTGTGTGTTATACTGCTTTATCCAAAACAGTTGCAGTAGGAATGGCGAATAATGTATTTTAGGTGACTGAAGTAAGATTTTTGACTTGTTATTATGTGTATGCATAGATTACAATTGTAAAATGTAGTTGCCAGTGATAAAATGTACGTTATTCGGTTAGTGAATTGTGATTAAATTTTTGGCCGGCTGCGGTGGCCGAGCGGTTCTAGGCGCTTCAGCCCGGGACTGCGCGACTGCTACGGTCGCAGGTTCGAATCCTGCCTTCGGCATGGATGTGTGTGATGTCCTTAGGTTAGTTAGGTTTAAGTAGTTCTAAGTTCTAGGGGACTAATGACCTCAGATGTTAGGTCCCATAGTGCTCAGAGCCATTTGAACCATTTTAAGTGTCAGAAATGTTCAGAAAATGCGCACAGTATGCGTTATTTCCAGCTTGTTCTACCGGCGTTAGAGACGAGGAAAGCGCGTGCTGTGTATGTATGCGGAAACGACCGTTCGCTGTTTGCCCCACCTCGGTCGCAGCAGAGCTACGGCGGCGGAACGGCGTCCGTGGTGCTGTAACGTAATCCAGACGTGTGGCGGCGTGGGACTGGAGGCCACCCACCTTCGGCGTCGTCTGCAAGTTAAACAGCGCCGCAGCGCACCGCGCCGGTCTGCACTCTCTGGGCCTCGTATTTACCTGCTCAGAAGCGCCGACCCGTGTAACGGTAGTCATAAAACGCGGAGCTCTTTTCCTGCTGTCAGCTCGAGTCGGGATGCAGTGCGACCAACCACGCTGGGAGCTCACAACCGTTCTTTACTTATGCGGAACGATTTTCGTTAGAAATGAAGTAGTGGATGGTCTAAGGCAGGGGTGCCAACCCTAGCGCCGCATGCGGCCCAAAGTAAGTATCAATGCGGCCCAAGACGTGAGCATCTATTACATGATCGTAAGGGGAAAAAAAAGGAGAAGAGAGAGAGAGGGATTCGTAAAATTCCTTTCATGTAAAGTTATGATAACTTGAGTATTTTCAGTCTGAAACTCACATCACACGATGCTATTCTCTCTCTCTCTCTCTCTCTCGCTCTCTCTCTCTCTGTGTTTGTGTGTGTGTGTGTGTGTGTGTGTGTGTATGTGTATGTGTGTGTAAATTTCTAAGGGACCAAACTGCTGAGGTCATCGGTCCCTAGACTTTGTAACCTCCCCGGAGAATTTTGCAATGACAATAATTAAATGTTAATGGGAATAGAGCCAAGTGCAACCTTCTTGCAGAAATATGAAAATGAAAGAAAATAATTAATTAAATGTTAATGGACATCGTGCTAAGTATAACCTCCCCATCAAAATATTAAAGTGAAAAGAATTGAATAGAATTGGAAATAGTGCCAAATGTTAGCTTCGCACAGTAATAAAACTCAATGATAATAAAAATGTGCAAAAATGTTAAGTCTCCACAAAATTAACGTTAATGTGAACCTGATAAATTTTATAAGGGCAGCTGCGCTGACCTTAAGCCCTGTGCAATAGTTAATCTGATAAATTGAAAGGCAGCATCGCTGACTTTAGATCCTGTGCAATAATTAATCTGATAAATTGATTCTGGGAGGAAATATTGTTTCAATTGGAATGATTCTTTTCTTAAAAACGATTGCTTTGAAAACAAAATTATTATTGGGGCATTTCTTGAACAAATTAATTACAATTAATTGGCTGAGCGCAATGCTGCTTCATTACCTTTGATAACAATATTCCTCGTCCTGAATCGTGACCAGAGACCCATGTCGACGCCCGCCGACTCCTCACACACGACTACTAGCACTGACTGAGTGCAACTCGCAACTGAACTACATGCTCTCGCGACTCGCTACGTACAACAACTGCACTCACGCGCGGTCAAGCGCAGACTAGCAACGATAAATAACTCTCTGGTCAGAGATTCTGTCATGCCTCGCCATCGCTGGTAATGAAACGTACGCGTTTCATAACCCTCCACTGGGGGGGCAAAAATTTGGCAGTGATGGTGAGTCATTTGGACTTGCCATGAGCAACAAATTTTTTCTCAACTAATTAACTTTACAATCACAGAATATTCAGATGTAGATCTTGAAGTAAATGTGGTGCACATGCACCGAGTACAAAATATATATACAATGAGTACAAAACAAATGACATAAGTGCACACACACTGAAAAACTCTTTAGTATTTTCACAACAAATAAACATAATGGCAAAAAATCATGTTGACAAGTGACATAAGTGCACATGCACTGTAGTTCAGAATATATGAGCAAATCAAAATGTACACACAATGAGTAGTAATCATGTTAGAAAATGACAAAAGTGCACACGCACTGAAATTCAGAATATATCAGCAAATCACAAAATGTATATACAATAAGTAGAAATCATGTTAGAAAAATGACGAAAGTGCACACGCACTGAAATTCAGAATATATCAGCAAATCACAAAATGTATATACAATAAGTAGTAATCATGTTAGAAAATGACAAAAGTGCACACGCACTGTAGTTCAGAATGTATCAGCAAATCACAAAATGTATATGCAATAAGCAGTAATCATGTTAAAAAATGACAAAAGTGCACACGCACTGTAGTTCGAAAAAAAAATGTATAGGCCATGAATACAAATGATGTTAGCAAAAAATGATTTTCACTATGTTACAAGAATTAGGATAGGAAAAGGAAGGATTGCATCATGGTTGTAGCACTTTAGGTTGCACGCAGCTGCACTGAAAGTCCATATCTTTCCACAGAAATACAACACCAAGTGAGACAATCTGAAGTTATTTTCCCAGAAGTATTTATCAGCGTACCCAAGACACTGAAATGTCGTAGTATTATTCCATGTTATCATTTTGGCAGTACATCAGGTACACCAAACAGTGCGACCATAATAACGTCTCCATCGCTCACGGTGGTGGACAGCATGTCGTGTCAACACCACGCTCTTACAAGGCACACCAACGTAGAATTAGTGCAAAAACCAAATATAGTGCTCCATGATCAAGAGGATATACAGGACAAATGGATATTACAGTAATTCAGGGTAGTTAGGTCAGAAAGTGAAGGACATTAAGTCACATACTAGTCTTCATTGGGAATTACATTAGTAGTTTGTGCCATTCATAGCCCAGTTATTGAACATTTCTGTATCATGTATGCAGTATTACAGAAAAATGTTCATTAATTGATTTACAGACAACATTGTCATTGGTCATTTCAATACCGTAATCAGTAGCATTCTTTTTCCAGTTACAAAGCATAATCAGTAGCATTCATTTCCTTGTTACAAAGCATAATCAGTAGCATTCATTTCCTTGTTACAAAGCATAATTAGTAGCATTCATTTCCTAGTTACAAAGCATTATTAATCATTGGTCATTTAAATACAGTAATCATCTCAATAGAGTAATCAGTAGTATTGTTTTCCCAGTTACAATGCATAATCAGTAGCATTCTTTTCCCAGTTACAAAGCATAATAAGTAGAATTCATTTCCTAGTTACAAAGCATAATCAGTAGCATTCATTTCCTTGTTACAAAGCATAATTAGTAGCATTCATTTCCTAGTTACAAAGCATTATTAATCATTGGTCATTTAAATACAGTTATCATCTCAATACAGTAATCAGTAGCATTCTTTTTCCAGTTACAAAACATAATCAGTAGCATTCATTTCCTTGTTACAAAGCATAATCAGTAGCATTCATTTCCTAGTTACAAAGCATTATTAATCATTGGTCATGCCAATACCGTAATCAGTAGCATTCATTATTCAAGTGACATATTATTCATAGCTGATCAGCATTACTCAGAACTCTCTTAAACTGGTATCATTATTTGGGACTGGTAATACATTTTTTTTGTTAGCAATGCATTGCTTTGGGTAATTATAGGGGAAAGCAAGAAAAAAAATTGCTTCTGGGTTGTTGCTGTAAATGAAAATGTGTAACGTCATTCGTCATGAGTCCGCTGTTGCAAGATTATGAAACAAGTAGAGTATATTTAATCACATTCATAAATGATATAGATTTAATGAACAACTGCTTATAGCACATTAATTTCATAAATAATTTCTCCTGCGAAAATATACAAAAAATGGATTATTAAGCTGAAAGAAGAAATGCATTTTATGCTGAAAAGTAGTGAACTTCGAATTAACAGGTAGTGAATTGTGTATAAAAATGTGTTCCATAGCTGTCCTTTCCAAAACCTTCCATCATTATACTATGCAATATAACACCTGCTGTCAAAGCAAACTGCAACAAATACTTAAATAACTACATAGCATAAATCCATACCTTCAACAATATCCTCATCTGTAAAGAAAAAACTTCATTATCCATCACTTCATTATCAGAACTCCATTATTATCATCACCTGTAAAGAAAAACTTCATTGTCCATAGTAGCATATTCTTCATCATTATTCATCAGCATTCATTATCATCTGCAAAAAAATCACTTCATTACTCATTACACAACTATTCCTTATCTCTAGCATATTTCATCACTAAAACTAAGATGTGTAGTTCTGTCTGACAACCTGCATCAATCGCCTTGTATTCTGAAAGAAATAATTAGTTAAGACTGCTATCCTGCGATGTGTATAGTATATTCTTGTTAATGCTTATTAATCCTGATCCATTTACTCTTCCTCACGAGGTTTGCATCTTCTTTCGATTATTCCGAAGGTGAAATTCCCATTTCTGTTTAATTTATTTCTTTCACGCATCATTTCTTTCTGAAATTGATGAACAAAGATTAATGTCTTGCATTTACATCATATACTCACTAAATAATCACTGGTTTATGATAACATAATTAAGGATAGAGCATACCATGACAGAAAACGTAATATGAAAAAAATAGACAGTGTTCAAATGCAAAAATGTACACAGAATATCACAATGCAGCAGCAAAAAGTGTAAAACAGTCACGATCTTGAGATATCATAGGGCAAAAATGTCAAAGTCAACTGGTGTGTGTTATATCTTAATTATTTCACAGTGCATATGAAAACAATCGTACATACATAAAAAAAATGATGACAAGAATTGTGACCTTCTTTAAGTTCACCTTGTATGTTGTGTAGTTAGGAGAGGCGAGAATTAAAGACTTTAATGGAGAGAGAATTTAATAAAATTAATATGTCACTAGGTAAAATTGCATAATTATTCATAAGATATGTAAGTTTCTCTGAAAAAAAAAAAATGTGCACAGTCTGATATGTAACGACAAGAAAAGCGACCTGCTAACCTTAGCTTGCCAGGCACTTGCCAAGAAAAAATATGATAATCATCAGTAATTAGTCATGTGAATATAATTGCATAAGTGATAATAAAAATTAGTAAATGGCATCACAGCATGTTAAATCATAAAGTGTCTTCATTCAATAAAGGTTTTAATATTGGAGACATGGTGGTTGCCTTTACTTTTTCTGGTTCTCAAAGTTTCGACGTGTACTACATTGGGGTGAGGAATGCTGCGAATCCGATATGGACCTGCGTATAGAAGTTCAAATTTACTGCACTTAACTTTTATTCTGCTGGATAAATAGTATGTACGTACTAATATCTTCTGTCCAATGTGAAAGTCACGGCGTATACAAACCTGTTTTTGCTGTCTTCTCCGGCGCTCTGCGGCACGTTTGATGTTGTTCAGCGCAATGTTAATTATTTCATGCTGTCGCAGTCGACGAGATGTAGGAAAGTTTACTAATTCTGTAATTTTGTTAGTTGGTTCAACATTTTTCAGTATAACAGACGGAGATAGCATAGTGGATTCATTTGGAATGGAATTAATTACATCTAGGAATGAGAATATGTCTGTGTCCCAATCAATATGTCTTTTGTGGCAGTATATTCTACACAGTTTACCAATTTCTTTCATTAATCATTCACGGGGGTTCGAAGAAGCGTGGTACCTGGATATATAGATCGGAGAAATGCTTCTAGCTCGTAACATACGTGTCCATATAGCAGAACGAAATTGTTATCCATTGTCAGAAATTACTTTTAACATATGCCCTACATGAAATAGAAAATGCTTTACAATTGCTTTCGAAACGGTTTTAGCAGTAGCTTTGCGTAACGGAGTGAAAGTAACAAATTTTGAAGTGAGTTCAACAGCGGCAAAGATGTAGCAAAAACCTCTATTAGTTCTGGGAATCGGACCAAAAATATCTACAGCGGCCATATGTCTTAATTTAACAGGTACAATGGGATATAATGGAGGAATATGTGAAGTTGTGTCTGACTTAGCTTTCTGGCAGATTTTAAATGACGCTAAAACTCGTCGTATACGTTTTTCCATGTTGGTAAAATAACAGTTCTGTCTCAGTATAAGAAAACATTTTCTAGCTCCGTAATGTGCGTAACTTAAATGAGTATACCAGATTAATTTGTTAACCAGTTCATCAGGAATGCATAATAACCAATTGTTGCTGTCAGGATGAGAGGGGCGAAACAGAATGTCATTGCGTACAGTGTAATGGTTTCTAATTGTAACATTATTCTTATCTTGCCAAAGGTGTTTAATTTCTTTCCATACGTTGTCTTTATTCTGCTCTTGTGCTATGTCCTGTAATGACGACGAAATAAAATTTTCAAATGCAACTTGTTGAATGTACATGACGCTGAAATTTGCTTTGCAGAAGTTGGTTGCGACGTCTTGTTGATTGTTGCTGAGAGAACGAGATAGTGCGTCTGCTACAATATTTTGTGTGCCGGGAATGTGAACAATTGTGAAATTAAATTTCTGTAAATAAAGTTTCCATCTGCTTAATCTGTCGTGAGTGAATTTAGCTGAAAGTAAAAATTGTATCGTTCTGTGGTCTGTGTAAACGGTGGTATGTCTGCCATAAAGAAAATGCCTGAATCTCGTAAAAGCCCAACCAACACATAATGTTTCCAGTTCTGTAACGGAATAATTTCGTTCAGCAGGTGACAGAATGCGACTTGCAAATGCGATGTTTTTAATTACTGTTGAGCCATCTTCTTCAAATTCCTGAAAAATATGTACGCCTAAAGCGGTGTTGGAACTGTCGGTGGCAATGGAAAAATTTCTGGTAAGATCTGGGTGCAATAAAAGTGGTGCATTCAACAGAGCATGTCTCAGGTTCATAAATTCAGAATGCGCTTGCCTATCCCAGGACCAAACAGTGTTTTTACCTGTCAATTGGCATAATCTAGGTGTGTCTAAAGCAGAGTGATGAATAAATTTACGAAAAAAGTTAATTAAACCCAAATAGCTGCGTAGTTGTTTTTGCGTCGTAGGAACACTAATGTCACGTAAAGCTTGAAGTTTTTCCGGATCAGGCGCAATGCCTTCTGCTGAAATTACGTGTCCAAGAAATTTTATAGAAGTTTTACCAAAGTGCGATTTACTGAGATTAACTGTGAGTCCTTGTGCATGAAAAGTTTGCAACAGTTGTTCAAGAATCATATTGTGTTCAGACCAGTTAGCTTCTGCAATAAGAATGTCGTCTACGTACGTCGTGATTCTGTCTTTAAGTTCTGTCGGAAGTATTGTATTCAAACCGCGAATAAAAGCTGCAGAAGAAATAGTTAAACCGAATGGTAATTTGCAAAATTGATAACAGTCGCCAAAACAGAGATATGCTGTGTACTTTCTGCAATTCGGATGAAGCTGAATTTGCCAAAATTCCGATTTTAAATCTAATGTAGAATAAATAGCAGTACCATGAAATTTCTGTAGAAGTTCCTCTAATGTCTGTGGTCGATCTGTTTCATTAATAATAATGTCATTAATGTGACGTGAATCAAGTACGAGGCGAAGTGAGCCATCTTTTTTCTTAACAATATGTAGCGGGTTTATGTACGGACTAACTGCCGGTTCTATAATACCTTGGTCGAGCATATCTTGCAATTCTTTCTTAACTTGTTCTCTGTGGATATTTGGAATGGGATAATGCTTCGCTTTAAATGTGTCGTGCTGTTTGACTAGAAATTCATACATAAAACCGGACATAGTACCAGGAATGTTGTCGAAAACTGGAGCTTGCTGTAAAAGAATTTTGTGTAGTTGCGTGCGTTCGTCGTCTGTATTTGCACTGCTTTGTTAACTTTATTAGAAATCATCTGCATTACGTCGTAGTCAGCTTCGTCTAGAGTATTATAGTTACGTATGTACGTATCTGTGAACAATGTGGAATTACAGTCTATGCCACGTGATACGGAAATGACCGCTGTACGATTAATTGTTTGTTCTCCCGCAGGTAAAGAGTGCTGAAATTCTAAAGCCAATTGTACATTTTCATCCTTTAGCATTAAATAGGAATTTTGAAAGTCAATAATGGCATCGTGTTGTACCAGAAAATTCGTACCTAAAATAATGTCTGTCGTCAATAACGGAATAATCCAAAAATTTGAGTGAAAAGTATGACCTGCAATACAAAATTATAAATGCGTCAGTAATTTTACATCTACTCCTTTGCTCGATACTGCTCCTTTCACTTTCGTTTTGCCTAATGGTAATGTAGGATAGGTATTCTCTTTGTTACACTCGTTAAAAGTTTCTTCATTTATTACTGACATAGATGATCCGGAGTCGATTACTGCTGAAAATTTCGATGAACCAATTTTATTTTCGATGACAGGGTATGAAATAGTTTTCTGAACAACTGGTCTTCCCTGTAAAAGAGTGTCTCTGATATCGTCAAAAGTAATTACATTTTCGTGAACAATATTCTGTGTGTCAAAGGTAGTGCTTGTGTTACTGGAAGATGCGACCTGTACAGTATCTAGTCAGATTCTATCTGACGTGTTATTATTTTCTGGAGGATGTTGTGGCATTTCTACTATTTGAACTGTTCTGTTATTTCTTCCAGACGTATTACGCTCTGGATGATACCTACTGTCGGGTTCATTCATGAGAATACGTTCTTGCTGATGTTCTTGCTGCTGAAAAGATCGACTGTTATTAAATGTACGCTGAAAAATTGTGCTCAGTATTTTTACGTCTGTCATGATAGTCATTTCTATACGGCGCAGTGCGATAGGAATTGAAATAGTGTGTTTTCTGTACGTAGTTATTTCTTTGCTAGCGTGCGTTACTATTTGTTGTACCTGGGACTATACGTACACGCGGCGAAACATTAAAGTTTGGTTGACCTTGTGCATTCCATTGTTGGTTAGGTATGCTAACCGGCTGACTTTCATGCTGTTGTGGTGGAAAGCGTCTATTGTTACAAAAATGTGTTTGCTGTTAATTTTACACATACTGATGATTAAATTTTTGTCTGATATTAAAGTTCTCGTGGTTGTCATTTCTTGAGCGTCTAATAATAAATGTCACTTTCGGTAGGAACTTGTCGTATCGGGTTTTCATTAGTCATTCTTAATACTAGGTAGAGCAATAGTTGAAGAGCTGTTTTGATAGATATAAAGGATAGTAGAAGAGAAGGCAGCAGTGCAGAAAACTAAAGATGAAACAGCACTACTACAGCTCGGGGCCCTATGCACGCTACGGCACATATTCATTAAAGCGTAATGAATCCCCTGAGGTCAATTACGCGCTGCAAATAAATTTTAGCTTTTGCGTTGTAGGCAATGACGGTAAAAATCCAAACAAAAATTGCTGTATTCTTGCTAATTCCAATTTCTGCATTATAGGCAATGCTGATGAAAATACAATAGCAAATTGTCGTATCCAGTTTAAAATTAGTTTCTGCATTACGGGTAATAGCGGTGAAAATACAAAAATAAATTGTCGTATACAGTTCAAATCGTGTATCTGTGCTCTGTCCTTATTAAATTCCTTAGATTTTCTTATGGATAAAAATTGCTCGTAATCAACGTTCTCGTCACTGAATTTGAGAACACGTTCAGGTTTGTGTGAGAATCTGTCTGTCTGTGTCATTTCGGATTTCAAGTTGCGTAGCTTTTCAGGTTTCAAGTCGCGTAGCTTTTCGGATTTTAATTCACGTAGTCTCTGTAAATTGCTTAAGTTATACTGGCTGTGTGAGTAAGACAAATGCTCGCAAAGTGGCGTCTGCTGTGATGTGTTATTAACTGAAATATTTTTCATCTCTGTTACTTCTTGCTGTAAACTTGACAATTTTCTACGTAATGTATTATTAGATGAATCGATCTCATTGATTGTTTGCTGTAAATTTTGGAATTCAGGTGTTTGGTTAAACAAAATCGGTGCAGTATCGTTTGATTTATTGTCATTATTACTTTCGATAACATCAATACGACTGGCCAATTCATCACATTTTTCAGTCAGTATTTTTACTTGATCATTGGTTTTAGTGTCAGAGGCATTAATCTGTTTTTGCAATTTACGTGTGGTTTCGTTCAATTTTTTAACGTCAGCTTTGATGTCATCGGAATCCTGTGTTAGTTCTAATTGTTCGAGTCCGTCTGTCACTGTTTGAATATCTGCTGTGTGTTTATCTGTTTTCGATTTAAGATCGGAAATGTCGTAACGTATTTCTGTGTTCGACTGTTTGATGGTATTAATTTCATCGGATACTGTAGCAATATTGTTGTCTACGTATGTTTTTGCCTTCGCAAATATTTTACGTTTATCTTCTTGTCTCTGTGATGTGATTGTTTCCATTACTTGTCGTTTTACTTTATTTTGATCCTGTATAAATTTGCGGAAACGCGTGTCACTGTTTTGTATGTGGTGATTAAAACGTTCGTCAATCTGATTGTTCTGTTGGTCAAATTTCGCGTATATCTTTGCATCCATTGTGCGCGAAAGTTCTGCTGTCATTAATTTAAACTCGCGTAATTGTGTTGCTTTTTCAGAGCATTGTTTAGCGACTGCGCTAATTTCCTCTCTAAGTGTTTCTGTTGTAGCTGTTTGCATATCCCTTAATTCTTGAGCAACAGATCTAATTTCTTCGCTACTTTTTCTTGAACAAGCCTCAATTTCTTCGCGTAACTGTTCCTTAGTGTCATGACACTGCGCGGCAACGTCTCTAATTTGTTCACTAAGCTGTCTGGAATTGTTGTCTAATTTTTCATTTAACTGTCTGGAACTGTTGTCTAACGTTTCATTAAAGTATTGTTTGAGTTTTCCGTTATTTTCATTAAGTTGTTGTTTGAGATCTTCTTTAAGGCTGTCTTGTTTTTCATTAATTTTATTAAGTTGTTTCAAACTTTCCTTAACTTGTTTGTTATCCTCACTCTGTTGTAGCAATAGTGCCATGATTTGTTCCAAGCGTAAATTACCTATTCTATTTTCTGTGCTGTTTGATTGCGTACCTGCAATTGTCGCGTTTTGTGTGACCATTTGGTCATTCTGTAATTTACAAAAAGGACTGCCAGTCGAATGTACACTGTCGGTCACTATTTCGGAATTAAATGAATCCGTCGTTCTCTCAGTATACTGTCCATTTTCACTAGAAAAATTTGTCTGAACGTTACTTGAATTTTCCAAACCGGGTGTGTAAAGCTGGGCAGCGCTCATTGCAACAGAACGCCCCGCGTCATCAATTGTCGTCACATTAACAGAGGACACAATTGAGTTCGTTTGTTTATCATTAAGATAAAAATCATCATTAGTGGTTGGAACGTACTGATTGTCAGTGAACGCAGGATTGTCATCATTACACTGCGTGTCACAAGTACTATCGGTGAAGTTGTTTAAATCAGTAATTTCATCCATTATACTTCGCGATGCACTATTGACAGTCTTTCGCGGCATTTTTCACAAGTGAAATAAGCACAATGCAAAAAGCAACAAACAAAATACAACAGAGCAACGAATTGCCGATGATCTGAGGAAAGAAAGTCATAAAATTAGTAAAAGCGTTGCGCCAAATGCTAACTATATTTTAGTAAATAGGAGCAGATATCTGGCTACTTTTCAGAAGATTCTCAAAGAAATACGATCCTGGACCGGATGTCGCCAAGTGTAACCTCCCCACAAAAATGAATGATAATTATTAAATATAAATGGTGCCAAGTGTAACCTCCCCGTAAAAATATGAAAATGAAAGAAAATAATTAATTAAATGTTAATGGACATCGTGCTAAGTGTAACCTCCCCGTCAAAATATTAAAGTGAAAAGAATTGAATAGAATCGGAAATAGTGCCAAATGTTAGCTTCGTACAGTAATAAAACTCAATGATAATAAAAATGTGCAAAAATGTTAAGTCCCCACAAAATTAACGTTAATGTGAACCTCATAAATTTTATAAGGGCAGCTGCGCTGACCTTAAGCCCTGTGCAATAGTTAATCTGATAAACTGAAAGGCAGCATCGCTGACTTTAGGCCCTGTGCAATAATTAATCTGATAAATTGATTCTGGGAGGAAATATTGTTTCAATTGGAATGATTCTTTTCTTAAAAACGATTGCTTTGAAAACAAAATTATTATTGGGGCATTTCTTGAACAAATTAATTACAATTAATTGGCTGAGCGCAATGCTGCTTCATTACCTTTGATAACAATATACCTCGTCCTGAATCGTGACCAGAGACCCATGTCGACGCCCGCCGACTCCTCACACACGACTACTAGCACTGACTGAGTGCAACTCGCAACTGAACTACATGCTCTCGCGACTCGCTACGTACAACAACTGCACTCACGCGCGGTCAAGCGCAGACTAGCAACGATAAATAACTCTCTGGTCACAGATTCTGTCATGCCTCGCCATCGCTGGTAATGAAACGTACGCGTTTCAACTTACACACTACTTAAACTAACTTATGCTAAGAAACACACACACACACACACACACACACACACACACACATGCCCGATGGAGGACTCGTACCTCCGGCAGGAGGAGCCGCGCAATTCGTGACATGGCGCCTCTAACCGCGCGGTCACTCAGCGCGGCTGCTATTCTCTCATTGGTCCATAGCTTGCGTGAGGGGGCGCGAGAAGGATGAGTACTTAAATATCTCTGTCTTCGTGGCAGTTAGTCTTGTTTTGCCTTTGCGATCCATACGGGAGCGATACGTAGGGGGCTGTATTATTTTCCTAGTTTCCCCAATTCATTGTGGTTCCTGGAATTTCTGAAGCAGACTTTCGCCGGATACCTGGCGTATATCTTGAAGCGTCTGCCAGTTTGAGTTTTTTAGCATTTCAGTAACATGATGCCCTTCATAGTATCCATTCAGTATATCCTGTTAGACCTATTTGCATATGGGTCCAACGCGCTTGAGCAATACTCTAAGACGGACCACTGGATTTTCTTTATTGTTGTTGCTGTTGTTATCGTTATTATTAATATTAGTAGTAGTAGTAATACTCTTATTTCCAAGCTGATTGAATTTTACCAGTATCCTTCCGATGAACCGAACCTCCATCTGTTTTATCTATGACTCAGCCTAGGTGATCACTGAATTTCACAGCCCTATAAAATGTTACACACAGGCATTCGTAAGAGTTGACTGAGTACAGCTACGACTGATGGACGCTGTAGTCATAGCCACAGATTTTTCTTCTTGTGTAGAACACAAATTTTCATTTCGGTAGACTTAAAAAAGATGCTAATCTTTGCAGCACTTGAAAATTTTATCACGTTGTTATCACCATAGGCTTCCACAAGACACGTGTGAAGTTACGTCAACTTGTCGATAAATTTCCATCAAAGATAACATGCTGCCTCTTTACTATCAATAAATTCTCAATACAGACATCAGCTTCGTTCCACACTCCATACAATCACACTTTCTTTCATAAACCTTGGTCTAGTACTGAGTCAGACGTTCTTCGGAAGTCAATAAATAACGTATTACCTAATTGTGTTATCTATGTCTTTCAAGATTTCATGTGATAAACGCACGTTGGGTTTCGCATGATCGTTATTTGCTGAAAACATAGTATATAGCATAGAGGAACTCATTCGCAACAGATTACTTGATTAACATTCAGTTCATAATATGTTCTAAGATTAATGTATAGATAACAGTTATACTGGACGATAGTACTGTGCATCAATTCTTCTGTCATTTTTTCAGAAGAATATCACCTGTTCGTCCTTCCAATTTCTAGGCAATTATATTCGAGGGACCTGAGACACAGTGTAGTTAAAAGAAGGGTTAACTGAGTAGTAAACCACGTACAAGATCTGACAAAAATTTCATCGGACTCTGGCACGTGGTTTAATTTAAGTGATTTTAGCTGTTTATCAACACCGTTGCACTAACACCTAAATCATTCATCTTTGCAGTGGTGGGAAAATTAAATTGATGCAGGGTTCCCGTATCTTCCATTGTTAAGGAAGATTTTTAAAAGGAGTTCACCTTTCCTGCTTTCGCTTTGTTAAACCCCAGCTTAAGTTGTTGTGCCCCCTTTTACTTTGATAATCATTGTTGCTACAATTGCCTCATGGTTACAAGTACCAATTTGAAAATAGAGTTCCTCAAAAGAGTCACCTCAGCTCTACTTGCTGCCATTAGATCTAAATCTTTTGGGTCAGAAGTGGACTTCGGAACTATTTGTTCTAAGTAGTTTTCAGAGAAAGCATTCAGTATTATTTCGATGACTTACAAAACTTACAAAATCTATCTCAGTCGATTGTTGAGCCATTAAAATGTTCCCCAATAATGAGTATTTACTTATGGTATGAGGTTTTTCTTTAGGTTTTCGCTTACGTCTGGGGTCTTACATCTGGGTGAGTCTGGTTTTTGATATATGAGCCCAATAAAAAGTTATTTCTCACTCTTCATTCTGTCTTTCCCAAACAATATCGCCTTCAGCTTAAGTTTTTGTCCGAATGATTTGAATCGTGTGTGTGTGTGTGTGTGTGTGTGTGTGTGTGTGTGTGTGTGTGTGTGTATGTGTTGGGAAGGGAGAGATTTATTAGTCCTTTACACTAATACTTACGTGTCTCTGAAAGCTGCCATTACCAAGTGTTCAAAAATGGCTCTGAGCACTATGGGACTTAACATCTGTGGTCATCAGTCCCCTAGAACTTAGAACTACTTAAACCTAACTAACCTAAGGACATCACACACATCGATGCCCGAGGCAGGATTCAAACCTGCGACCGGAGTGGTCACGCGGTTCCAGACTGAAGCGCCTAGACCGCACAGCCACACCGGCCGGCTTACCAAGTGTGAATGGATAGTTAACTAACACAGGGTGATTCATGAAGATATGAAAATATTTTAATATGTTATTCTACAAGTAAAACTAAAGAAAAAAGTTCATATAAACATAGGTCCGCAAATGTTTAGTTACGGAGTTACGTCTAATAAAAGATTTTGCCTGAACTTTAGCAACTTCGCTAATATAAAGCCATCGCAAAACTGTACAAGTTTAAATTAAAGCACGATTTCCATTTATTTTTTTGTTATTGGCCTGGTAAATCTAATAATACATGTCCCAGACGTGTATCTACTGTAGTTTTCCAGAACATCCAGAGAAGTAAAGAAGTAATTTAGTAAATTTTTTAGTTTACTAAAGTGCGCGTCATTTATGTTGGCGGCCGAGTTTAGGTGCGTTCTGCGCATCTGACGTCACAAAACACAGTCAGCCAATGAACAGAGAATGACGTTGCCAGATCTCGACTGCAGTGCAGAGCATGGACAAGTGTCTTCAGTTTTAGAAACGTTCAGTCATAAATAAAGTAGTAGAACAAAAGCAATGTCTTGATAACAGACTTTCTTTTATGGAAAATTTGGAAAAAGCATTCTTTATGCCAATTGCTTCATATTCTATTACTTAATTAAACCAAACAAGCAATAAGCCTTCTTATTCAGGCGATAGCAAGGAAAGGTGTTTGTATCAATCTCACAAACCACTTTTTCGCAATAAAGAACAGCGGTAATCGTTTATTTCCTATTGTACTTCGATGAAGCATGAGTAATTCATAGTCATACCAACAGTGTTTGTCAGTAGTTTACGTGATTTCTTATACTCCTCATGGAGTGCTGTTGCCAGACGAGCTGCGTTAGCATAAACAGTTCAGGTGTTGGCTTCCTAAACGAAAGGATATGAGTTCAAACCTTGTGTGATGCTTAATATTTTCTTTATTTAAAAACAATATCGAAGTGTCTTACTTCACGAATTTTATTCGTTTGAATGCAATTTTTGGAAATTTCTAGTGCTTTGTCTCTTCATTAACCCTTTCGCTGCTGCAGACACGTGCTCCCCGCATTCCGCGCCGTGCGCGATTTTATCACTGCCCTGCTCGCCTGTGCAGACACATGGTGTTCCCACTGCTTTGACACTCTTATAACTCGATTTCCTTAAAACTATTTGGCCCAAAAATTTGATTTTTACACATCATCTTGACTGATACCTTCCCCCATAAATGACTTAATTTTGTTTCGATGTTCAACGCAGTTATTGTGCAGCATTAAATGTAGTACACCATTGCACGAAATTTTGAAGAGTTTGCAGAGGTAAAAGTCCATAGTGTATACTTTCCGTATGGTCGATTTTAGTTGCCACAATGTTGAGAATGAAATGTGGACAAGATATCTAAATTTCATATAAAATTTACTGTATAACAAGCGGTAACACAATATTCAACGTTTGTGTCGGCTTATCAGTGTTTTAGCAAATAAATGCTGTTTGTGTTTGCCACACACAAAAATTATATTTGACATAGCTCAGAGCACTTCACTGATAGACCGTATATTCAAGTCCTAGTGTTTTTGTAAGTCCACAGTTTTGTTTAATGTATTTTGTCTACTTCCTTTTCATTGATTGAAGTGCTTTAAAATAAAGCCAAACGTTCAAATGGCTCTGAGCACTATGGGACTCACCTGCTGTGGTCATCAGTCCCTTAGAGCTTAGAACTACTTAAACCTAACTAACCTAAGGACATCACATACATCCATGCCCGAGGCAGGATTCGAACCTGCGACCGTAGCGGTCGCGCGGTTCCAGACTGTAGCGCCTAGAACGGCTCGGCCACCCCGGCAGGCAAAAGTCAAACGTGCCCGGTGTAAATAAAACTTTTGTTACAGTCACGAAAGATGTAATATTTCTCAATATTACATACGACACATATGTGGTACTTGAATTAAATGAGATATTGTTATACAGTAAATTTTATATGAAATTTAGGTATCTTGTCCACATTTCATTCTCAACATTGTGGCAACTAAAGTCGACCACATGGAAAGCATACTCTATGGACTTTTACCTCTGCAAACTCTTCAAAATTTCGTGCAATGGTTTACTATATTGAATGCTGCATAATAACTGCGTTGAACATCGAAACAAAATTAAGTCATTTATGGGGGGTTCAAATGGTTCAAATGGCTCTGAGCACTATGGGACTTAACAGCTATGGTCATCAGTCCCCTAGAACTTACAACTACTTAAACCTAACTAACCTAAGGACAGCACACAACACCCAGTCATCACGAGGCAGGGAAAATCCCTGACCCCGCCGGGAATCGAACCCGGGAACCCGGGCGTGGGAAGCGAGAACGCTACCGCACGACCACGAGCTGCGGACTATTTATGGGGGGGGGAAGGTATAAATTAAGAAGACGTGTAAAAATCAAATTTTTGGGACAAATAGTTTTTGTGGAATCGAATGATAAGAGTGTCAAAGCAGTCGGAACACCATGTGTCTGCACAGGCAAGCAGTGCAGTGACAAAATCGCGCACAGCGCGGAATGCAGGGAGCACGTCTTTGTAGCAGCGAAAGGGTTAATGCGGTCGTGGTGGCTTTACTTCATGAACTGCGCGCTCCCCCCCTAAACGTAAGCTTGCGAACTATGCTATGTTATGGCCCTGCTTCTCTTGGCGCGTGTGTCGTGTGCAACTGGCAACGCAGCAATCTCCAGCCTCTGGGCGGGCATGCGCGAGCCGCCAAGATAAAAGAATTGAACTATAACTACGTGGCCCAATTTGTTTTTAAAATTCCAGACAATTATACAATGTTTTCAGCAGAAGTTGTAGGGAATTTAATTTTGGAAAAATGATGGTAATAACGTTAACCTCGTACAATTTTGCGATGGCTTCATATTAGCGAATTTGCTAAATTTCAAGCAAAATCTTTTATTAGCCGTAACTCCGCAACTGAACATTTGTGGCCTATGTTTATGTAAACTTTTTTCTTTAGTTTTACTTGTAGAATAAATTATTAAAATATTTGCATATCTTCGTGAATCACCTGTATATATAAATCTTGTACACAACCCACACATAGTCAGTTGCACGGGTAGCAATTTCTCGAGGCATCTTCTCCAGTACATCTAGCATGGTTTCAAGCAGAGCACACAACACACCCGTGTCACAGTTTTTTCTGTCTTATCGTACTTCTCCACAGATGCAATATAAATCGTTAGGTTCCGTACTACGTATAGATAGCGATTTCAGTGCACCAATAAACCAGTTATAGTACCCCTCGTAATCGTCACCATCATCATCATCAATGCTGGAAACAGACGATGCTTCTGACGACTGATGTTTCCTTCTTGTTTCTGGGTTTCTTTTTTTTCTTTTGTGGCTGCTCGGTAAAGCAACCGTATACAGATTTCCCATTCCTGTTCTTCAACCTCGTCTGTTGTTCCTTTTCACTACTTAATTTCTTCCCCCTTTTTTTAAGTGTTACATTTTGAAAACAAAACCATAGAATGATACAATGAATTACGATTTTAATAACATAAGCAGGTATAACTGTCGAAAGCATGAGGATTTACCCAGAACTGACATGGGAAGACGTCTGAGAATATTTTATACAACTGTACGCTTGCGTTCTTATTTTATGTCCACTGAAAATGACAAGAAACTGACTTCCTTTATTTGTCTCACACTCGCGCATTTCAAAGCTCAGATGGCATCTGTCTTCTTGTTCCTGTTTACTACTGTGGTGCAGGAAGAAAATACACTCGCTAGTATGTACAATGCTGGGTTCTTCCGTTTGCCGCGAGAGGAGTCTGAGTGGAACTATAACACTTAAAATATTAGTTCACTTTATTTCAATTAGATATAAAGATTTGATTAACTTTGTACAATCCATTATAGCGGGAATGTTCTGAATATTTACAACAGTCTCTGAATATTTAAGTGTTACTTGATACAGACAAATATACAAGACTCTTCACTTGAAGAATAACACACATAATGTTAACATTAATTTTATGCCTAAGACATTTAACACAAGGCGGCCTATCTCACACGATACCGTCCCCTTGACGAGTGACTGCTTTCCTCTGTTCAGCCCCAACTACCCGATCGACTGCGGTGACGCAGTGAAGCCTCAGGTTCGAGACCTCCCTCGGACATGGGTGTGTTGTCCTTAGCGTAAGTTAGTTTAAGTTAAATAGTGTGTAAGTCTGGGGACCGATGACTTCAGCATTTTGGTCCCATAGGAATTTACCACCACCACCCAGGAGGCGTCTTTACGCTGGCGTTTCTCATACGTTGGTGTGCCATGCAGCGACTATAGTTTCCTGTGGTTTCTCTACGAGTTGCCAGCCTTCCTTTGGCACCACAATTACTTACATGAGTTACAAGAGGGCGGCATTAGTTGGAAATCGTCAAGATCAGGTGAGCTTCAGACACTGAATGTGTACGACTATTCGTTGTACACAATTACCCAACACGCCCTCAATAATAGTGAATTCTAAACGAAAGTATTCATTCTAAAGATGACTTTTTTTTTCAAAACTCGCAAAAATATGCGCGGACAGTTCGCAGACTGGTTAATCTGCACCCAGATAATAGAGAGCTTGCAGTAAATCGTAAGTTATGTTACCTGACCTATTAGATGTCTATCTTGTTACATTATCTGAGCAACTAGACGTATAAATCATTACTTTAAGTCAAGAGACAAAGTGTTCATCTAAAGGCAGAAACCGGTGATGTTCGATTTTGGAACAAAATTCGTGATTTTGTTAAATGAAATAACAAACAAATTACAAAAACTGGCTTTACACATTTCTATACACCCTTACGATTGTAATAGGTATTTTTAAGTAAAAACCTTGCACCCAGCGGGCACTACACGACATCGATACAAGTCCTTCGGCTGGCCGGGGTGGCCGAGCGGTTCTAGGCGCTTCAGTCTGGAACCGCGTGACGGCTACGGTCGCAGGTTCGAATCCTGCCTCGGGCATGGATGTTTGTGATGTCCTTAGGTTAGTTAAGTTTAAGTAGTTCTGTTCTAAGGGACTGATGACCTCAGATGTTAAGCCCCATTGTGCTCAGAGCCATTTGAATCATTTGAACCAAGTCCTTCGCGTAGCGCGAACGCCACAGTTTTTAGCCTAAAACAGAATTTCAAAAACTGTTTCGGACTTTGTCTAACGTAGTACATGGGAATGCTTTTCAAAAATAATTTTAACAAACTAGCGGCACTCTGAAATAAGTCAATTAGTTCGACAGAAAACCGTTATAAAAGCGTGCTCCACAAATCGCAATTAAAACGTATCATAAAAGTCCAACGTACTATAGTATAAAAAACGCCGACTTAGAGTTACAAAAAGATATAATGTAATTGCATATGCAGTTCATGAGTTATAGATCCCGCCAATGTATAATTGGGTTGTGTGGGGGAAGAGACCAAACAGCGAGGTCATCGGTCTCATCGGATAAGGGAAGGATGGGGAAGGAAGTCGGCCATGCCCTTTCAAAGGAACCATCCCAGCATTTGCCTGGACCGATTTAGGGAAATCACGGAGAACCTAAATCAGGATGGCCGGACGCGGGATTGAACAGTCGTCCTCCCGAATGCGAGTCCAGTGTGCTACCGCTGCGCCACCTCGCTTGGTGCCAACGTACAAAATGTTGTTTCTAACAAACAAGCGTTAACGTTGCAACATGTGTTTTTTGATATTGAGATTGAACAAACTTAAATCGGCATATCCAGCGACGTATAGCTGGCCTTTTCGATTGTTTTTTTTTTTTTTTTTGTTTTTTTCGGCTGTGTCGAAACACTCTAATTTTTACGAAATTACATCGATTAACTGGCTTCAGCGTACCAATACAAGCATTCTTTGCACAACTGGGATTACGTTTCGAACCTTTTCTATCTATCTTTGTCATTTTCAAGCACTCAGGTTCTACTTCGAATTAAAAAAAAGTTAAATGAGAAGTTAAGCAGACGTGGACAATCACGTGTTTTCAGACTGTTTACCATTAATGAATTATATTACGAAGAAAATTCGCGCTGAGAATAGTATTTTAGTTGATACTAACGCCCTCTGCAATACTATTGGAAAGTAACAGGACCCGTATTCCGTCAGTAACGACCTTAGTATTACATCGGTCGATTTAGAGCGCTCTGATGCGCCAGACTCCAAGCAGTACATCACGGTTTTATCTTATTTTACTTTATATCAGGGATGACCAACCCGCGGCTCGTGGGCCTCAAGCAGCCAAAAGCAAGAAAGACGTGAGCATGTATCACACGACCAGGAAAAAAAAATAATTAAATGACATTCCGTATATGTAAAGTTATCATAAACTCAATATTTTCAGTCTAAGACTACTGCCACACGATATTATTCTGCCATTGATGCATCCTTTTTTTCCGTATTGTAAGCGGTGTTAAGCATTTTACGTGCGACCTCAATACACTAGTCTTGTTCCAACGTGGCCCCGATCTAGACACTTCAAACAAGAAACTGCTTAAAAATATGCAAACAAACTCGATGTTCTCTTCTACAACGTTATTCATTAGTGTTCAAGGAATCTTCTGTCTGGCGTATTCCTAAGAGCCACAGTTGGCGCTTTTAACGCTTTTAACCGCTCATGATTGCCTGTTAGCGAGGCAGGCAAGCCGCCGCACGTTATCAGCGCAACGGGCAGGCTGCTCTACTCCCATCCAAGCCAAGCTGCGCACAGACCAAGCAGGCTAAAGGAGGGGTGCTTACCAGACCCTCTTCCCACAGTCCTACGCTGCCTAACAGTTCACGCGGTGCGCTTTCATTGTGGTATAATGAGCAGGGTTCAAAATGGTTCAAATGGCTCCAAGCACAATGCGACTTTTTTTCTGACGACGTCAGTCGCCTAGAACTTAGAACTAATTAAACCTAACTAACCTAAGGACATCACACACATCCATGCCCGAGGCAGGATTCGAACCTGCGACGGTAGCGGTCGCTCGGTTCCAGACTGTAGCGCCTAGAGCCGCACGGCCACTCCAGCCGGCAATGAGCAGGGTTCAGAAGTGAATGAAAAGCCTTGTTTTACCTAAGTGTCACGAGTCTCAATGCAATATACATTCATTTTGGATCGCTGTAGGCCAGAAAAAAGGTTTTATTTTTACCTTTTTTCCTATTGTGAGTACTTAACACTTCTTTATTGATTTCGATATGAACGGTTTTCTCTGCAACTTTACTCTCTTTCGACTAGTACTATCTATTCTCAGCTCGAACCGTCGTCAAAAAAAATGGTTCAAATGGCTCTGAGCACTATGGATCTTAACATCTGAGGTCATCAGTCCCCTAGAACTTAGAACTAATTAAACCTAACTAACTTAAGGACATCACACACATCCATGCCCGAGGCAGGATTCGAACCTGCGACCGTAGCGGTCGCACTGCCCCAGACTGTAGCGCCTAGAACCGCTCGGCCACTCCGGCCGGAAACCGTCATCAGGTCACATGTTTTCTGTAGTAAGCAGAACGATCTGTGAAAGTTCGAGATCCTCTGCATATAAGAACCTGAAGATACCTATTGTACTGCAACGCCTACTAAATGTTTTGGAAGTCTAGTTTCTGTAACCTTAACTTTTTCCAGCCAAATACACTGAAGGCAAAAGGAGAGAAGGAAACATAGTAGGTGAGTATGGATTGGGGCTAAGAAATGAAAGAGAAAGCCGCCTGGTAGAATTTTGCACAGAACACAACTTAATCATAGCTAACACTTGGTTCAAGAATCATAAAAGAAGGTTGTATACATGGAAGAATCCTGGAGATACTGACAGGTTTCAGATAGATTATATAATGGTAAGACAGAGATTTAGGAACCAGGTTTAAATTGTAAAACATTTCCAGGGGCAGATGTGGACTCTGACCACAATCTATTGGTTATGAACTGTAGATTAAAACTGAAGAAACTGCAAAAAGGTGGGAATTTAAGGAGATGGGACCTGGGTAAACTGAAAGAACCAGAGGTTGTACAGAGTTTAAGGGAGAGCATAAGGGATCAATTGACAGGAATGAGGGAAAGACATACAGTAGAAGAAGAATGGGTAGCCTTGAGACATGAAGTAGTGAAGGCAGCAGAGGATCAAGTAGGTAAAAAGACGAGGGCTAGTGGAACTGCTTGGGTAACAGAAGAAATATTGAATTTAATTGATGAAAGGAGAAAATATAAAAATGCAGTAAATGAAGCAGGCAAAAAGGAGTACAAACGTCTCAAAAATGAGATCGACAGGAAGTGCAAAATGGCTAAGCAGGGGTGGCTAGAGGACAAATGTAAAGATGTTGAGGCTTATCTCACTAGGGGTAAGATAGATATTGCCTACAGGAAAATTAAAGAGACCTTTAGAGAAAAGAGAACCACTTGCATGAATATCAAGAGCTCAGATGGAAACCCAGTTCTAAGCAAAGAAGAGAAAGCAGAAAGGTGGTAGGAGTACATAGTGGGTCTATACAAGGGCGACGTACTTGAGGACAATATTATGGAAATGGAAGAGGATGTAGATGAAGATGAAATGGCAGATAAGATACTGCGTGAAGAGTTTGACAGAGCACTGAAAGACCTGAGTCGAAACAAGGCCCCGTGAGTAGACAACATTCCATTAGAGCTACTGGCGGCCTTGGGAGAGCCAGTCCTGACAAAACTCTACCATCTGGTGAGCAAGATGTATGAGACAGGCGAAATACCCTCAGACTTCCAGAAGAATATAATAATTCCAATCCCAAAGAAAACAGGAGCTGACAGATGTGAAAATTACCGAACAATCAGTTTAATAAGACACGGATGCAAAATAGTAACGGGAATTCTTTACAGACGAATGGAAAAACGCCGACCTCGGGGACGATCAGTTCGGATTCCGTAGAAATATTGGAACACGTGAGGCAATACTGACCCTACGACTTATTTTAGAAGCTAGATTAAGGAAAGGCAAACCTACGTTTCTAGCATTTGTAGACTTAGAGAAAGGCTTTGACAATGTTGAATGGAATACTCTCTTTCAAATTCTGAAGGAGGCAGGGGTAAAATACAGGGAGCGAAAGGCTATTTACAATTTGTATAGAAACCAGATGACAGTTATAAAAGTCGAGGGGCATGAAAGGGAAGCAGTGGTTGCGAAGGGAGTGAGACATGGTTGTAGCCTCTCCCCGATGTTATTCAATTTTCTGAACGTATTTGTATGGAGCATAGCCATGTGTCTTGAAAGGAGGGTATAAGATGAACATCAACAAAAGCAAAACGAGGATAATGGAATGTAGTCGAATTAAGTCGGGTGATGCTGAGGGAATTAGATTAGGAAATGAGACACTTAAAGTAGTAAATGAGTTTTGCTGTTTGGGGATCAAAATAACTGAGGATGGTCGAAGTAGAGAGGATATGAAATGTAGACTGGCAATGGCAAAGAAATTTGTTAACATCGAGTATAGATTTGAATGTCAGGAAGTCGTTTCTGAAAGTATTTGTAAGGAGTGTAGTCATGTATGGAAGTGAAACATGGACGATAAATAGTTTGGACAAGAAGAGAATAGAAGCTTTCGAAATGTGTGCTACAGAAGAATGCTGAAAATTAGACGGGTACATCATGTAACTAATGAGGACGTATTGAATAGGATTGGTGAGAAGAGAAGTTTGTGGCACAACTTGACTAGAAGAAGGGATCGGTTGGTAGGACATGTTCTGAGGCATCAAGGGATCACCAATTTAGTATTGGAGGGCAGCGTGGATGGTAAAAATCGTAGAGGGAGACCAAGAGATGAATACACTAAACAGATTCAGAAGGATGTAGGTTGCAGTAGGTACTGGGAAATGAAGAAGCTTGCACAAGGATACAGTAGCATGGAGAGCTGCATCAAACCAATCTCAGGACTGAAGACCACAACAACAACAACACACTGAAGAGCCAAAGAAAATAGTACATATGCCTAATACCGCAGAAGAGCCGCAACACGGGTGTCGTGGTCTCGCCTAAAGTCTAACGTAGTCCTGGAGGGAACTGACACCATGAATTCTACAGGGCTTTCAATAAACCCGTAAGAGTAAAAGGGGATGGGGATCTCTTCTGAACAGCTCGTTGCAAGCCATCCGGATAGGTTCAATAATGTTCGTGTCTGGGGAGTTTGGTGGCCAACGGAAATGTTTAAATTCAGAAGAGTGTTCCTGAAGCCACTATGTAGCAGTTCTGGACGTGTGGGGTGTCGCATCGTCCTGCTGGAATTGCCCAAGTTCGTCGGAATGCACAATGGACATGAACGGATACTGGTGATAACACAGGATGCTTATGTACGTGTCACCTGTCAGAGTCGTACCTAGACGTATCAGAGGTCCCGTTTCACTGCACACGCCCCACACCATTATAGAGCCGCCACCAGCTTGAAGAGTCACCTTCTCACATGCTGGGTCCATGGATTCATGAAGTTGTCTCCATGACCCTACACGTCCACTCGATACAATATGAAATGAAACTTGTCCGATCAGGCAACATGTTTCCAGTCATCAACAGTCCAGTGTCGGTGTTGACGGGCCCAGGCGAGGCGTAATGCTTTGTGTCGTGTAGTCATCAAGGGTTCAAGAGGGGGTCTTCGGCTCCGAAAGCCCATATCGATGATATTTCGTTGAATGGCTCGCACGCTGAAACTTATTGATGGCCCAGCGCTGAAATCTGAAGCAATTTGCTTTCTGTCACGTTGAACGAGTCGCTTCAGTCTTCGTTGTTCTCATTCTTGCAGGATCTTTTTCCGGCCGCAGCAATGTCGGATATTTGATGTTTTACCGGATTCCTGATATTCACGGTATACTCGTGAAAGGGTCGTACGGGAAAATCCCCACTTCATCACTAGCTGGGAGATGCTGAGCCCCTCTCTCGTGCGCCATCTACAACACCACGTTGAAACACATTTAAATCTTGATAACCCGCCATTGTAGCAGCAGTAACTGATCTAATAACTGCGCCCGATACGTGTTGTGTTTTACATAGTCGTTGTCGACCGCAGCGCCATATTCTGCCTGTTTTCATATATCCGTATTTGAATACGCATGTCTATACCAGGCGCTTCAGTATATGATTTGAGTTACACCAATAATAATTAATTTTTGCAGAGTGTATCTTGGGGGTTCGCTGAACTCAATCTAAGTGGTCAAAATAGTTCATTCTAAATACCCCAAACGAATTTTAGCTAACAGGAAGTCCGTCATTCATTTTACGTTAATCTTAAAAGAACATGTCAGAAAGAACAAACTTTTCTTTCATATTAAGATTTCTTCGCGCTACTTTACATACCAGCGGTATGTGGTTCTTAATATCTACTGAGCCATATTTACCGGCCACGGTGGCCGAGCGGTTCTAGGCGCTTCAGTCCAGAACCGCACGACTGCTACGGCCGCAGGTTCGAATCTTGCCTTAGGCATGGATGTGTGTGATGTCCTTAGGTTAGTTAGGTTTAAGTAGTTCTAGGTTCTAGGGGACTGAAGACCTCAGATGTTAAGTCCCATTGTGCTCAGAGCCATTTGAACCATTTTTGAGACCTATTTTTTTTCCTGTACCAGCGAACGTTTATCCTAAATTTAGAAAGCCTGCTAAACGGCCTCAAGTGCTTAGCACACATTTACACACACTTGTCAGCCACTAAGTTTTTTCCCTTTCAAAATATTTATGAAGTGAGGAAACTGCTGGTGAAATTTACGGATCTGTCATAACACAGTCGAGGTTTCCAAATGAGTGTTTAGTAAGTTTTCCCACAATCTGCATAGCGATACACCTTCTGATTTATTTATTACACGCAAAAACTTCGCTCCTGCTGGATGTGGGCTCTGTTTCGTGACTGGAACATATTCCTCGATTCTTAAGTTTTGCTCAGTCCCTTGTAAGACTGGTTTGCTCATTTCGCTGCTCCCACCACTACCATACATGAGCTGCAGTGAAACTGCCTACGCAGACACGTATCTGACTGCTCTGTAGTCACGTTTGGTTGACAGCGCAAGCTGCTGTGAGGTGCAGCAGGCTGAACGGGTCCCGTGAAGCTTCCCAGGCTTGCTGAAACCCAAGGTGGCCTGTTGCAACCACTGTGCTACAGCACATTTGCACTCTTGTGTCTCCGTTACGTCAAGTTGGCATGAAATCTCTCTCTGCACTTGTTCTGACGTCACGACATCAGCTGCTGTGATCCAGCACCACCTGCAGCCCAATAAATACCTCAAACAGAAAATGCAAAAACTCAAACGGAAACAAATGTCTGCAATGTGTAAGTGAAACGTGAGTTCCAGAATAGCATCATATAACGTGAAACAATAATAAAGCTATAACTGAACATGTTTACTCACTCATAGATGTCATAAAGGGAATAGAAATTTTAACGTGATAAATTCGCATGTATTGGAGGATTTTAAGCCCTTAGTAGCTTCTAGCAAACTTTTAGCATAATTTCTAACCTTCAATAAAGGTTTCCTTACCTGCATGCTTAAAGTCAAATATGCAACACATTAACTTGGTGCAGAGCAATCAGACGTTTAAGGCTATTTTATACATGAGTTATATCCTGTGCTGGCGTAAATTGTCGCCAGCACGCTGGTCGGCAAAGATGTAGAGCGAAGATCGATAGTAGCCGCTCGGTCAAGCGCACCTATCACGAGAGAGGGCAGAGACAGACTAGCAAGCAACATGCCGCCAACGCCCTCTCGGCAGCATGTATTTAGGCCACCGCTAGCTCTGACCGGAGGGCCTCACTGACTCAACTCACTACTTCAGAATGGTGTGCGCAATTCGTTTGCTGAGTGGCATAGTTCAGCACACGCTATCTGAGTACATAGCGTTCAGGTTGTGACTATAGCCAGATTGCCGATATTGTCTGCAAGAGGACTGTTACTGATTGAGCTTGTACCACAACACGTGGACTCTATTCCAGTTAAGTAAATACTTTTAGTTGTGTAAATAAAGAACGTATTAATCCACGTGTGCATTAGTGTTGTAGAAAGAGGGTACCAGCCATCCACAACATCCTGTACCTTGCTTCCTTAGTACAAGACTCTACAGATTCTTTACAGAATCGTGAGTTTACTGGGTGTACAAGAATGCGGTCGCAGGTGTCGGTAGTTCTAATATGGCAGCGATGCACACACACACACACACACACACACACACACATGTATATGCATGCACGTATAAACGCACCGCGACTCGCTACTAGCCTTTTTTTTTTTTTTTTACTCAGCATTCCTTCCTTTCTGGAAAGAAGAGGACGAGCACTTGTAAAACATATTTGTTTTGAGAAAACATTATTAGAACTATATGCGTTTACTAAAGTGAAAAGTGAATATTTGTCTAACAAAAAACTATTGTTTCTGCCCTTTACAGTTCACCTAATATCGCTGGTTTACAGCTGACCTCGATTGTGCAGAATCGCCCATCGTGTGTCAGCATCTGTCTTTCTCTCTGTCTCTCTCTCTTTCTCTCTTTCTCACTCTCTCTCTCTCTCTCTCTCTCTCTCTCTCTCCCTCTCTCTGTTTCTTTTTTTTAACTAAATAAAACAGGTTGCGCACATTGTAGAGTAGGCGCGTGCAGCGCGCAGTAACGGAGGCCACAACGATAATGCTCCAGTGCGTCAATAATGGAAAACGAGAAACGCTGTCCAAACAGTCGCACGCCAACTAACCATTTGCTGTGATATACCGACACTGCACGGAATTTTATTGTGTAAGGCAGCTGCAGCGGCGGCCAGTGAAACTTGTCGTAACCACTTGAGAAAAAGCCTCGTTGTGTGAAGTTGGATAAGTATCAGTGTGTGATAATGCCGTATTCGTTAGACGTGCGTATTGTCATTGTTGAAACGCTCATTCGCGCCGGATATTTTGTGAAAACAAAGAATTTGCTCCAGGAGAAATTTCCAGGACGTTCTGCGCCAACGAAAAGGACCGTACTGGAATTGACTGAAAAATGGCGGCGTGCAGGATCATTTCAAAAGGCTCCTAGGAACAGACCGACACCTGTCTGCCCGCCTAGAGGCAACTGCAGGAGATAATGAGAAGAAATCCTCGGAAGTCAACCAGCAGATTGAGTCAACAAGTTCATGCGAGTTAGAGAAGTTGCAGACGTGTTTTAAGGGGACTGAAGTTAAAACCGAATCTGATAAATGTTGTGCAAGAACTGATGGAGCCTGATCCGCACAAGAAACTGCATTTCTGTTCATCGTTGTTGAGACATGTTGCCAGTGGTATCTGGGACCAACTAAGGCTCATCACGAGTGACGAGGCGTGATTCCATATGTCTGGGTACACAAGTTCCCAAAACAACCGCTATTGGTCGACACAAAATCCACGCGCGATGCATCGGGTACCCTTTCATGACGAAAAGATTGGCGTTTGGTGTGCCATTGCCGCCACATACGTTATGAGGCCCGTATGCTTTGAGACGATGGTGAACAGCGACGTTTATTTGGGAATCCTGGAGGAGCTATAACTTGTTAGGAGAGGAGCGTCAGTTCTACGGGCCGGTTTTACGTGCCGCACCCTGTACTATGACGTTTGGTACTACAGCTACGAAAGCCTCAGAACTTAATAACAATTTGCGAAATTTTTTTTAAAAAAAAGTATACAGCCAGCCATAGCAGAACACGTAGTATGGGAATTTTGACAAGTTTGTGCGCAGTTTAGATGAGTGACAATCAATCGCCACTGAACGTTGATTATTTCTCTTTTTCCTGGTTGACTGGTCCACAGCTTCTACTTTTTTCCAGAACGTAGCTACATGCACAGTAAAACGTCTACTTACTGTGTGGTCTGTTCAGAAAACGACATGCCCTGTATCGTCTGACGATAGGGACAGTGATTCTTTCACGAAAAAAAAAATACAGTTCTCGGCAAGGAGAAAGAGCAAAATAATAAGAAGTGTGCTCGTTTAAAAGGCAGAACGTCCACACTACAGAAACTGTCAAACGTTCCATCAACTGCTAACAAATTCCTTAGAGCCGTTTGTCGAACATGACAATGTCGCAACAATCTTTACAGTACATTTTAAATATCAGTGAATTAGAAATAGTTGGATTTGACTCAACATTCCTTATACATTTTCTGTGGAAGGTGAGTTGGCACTCAGATAACTCGCCACTTCTTTATCTACTTCATTTGCTAAACAAAGAGAAGGGCAAGGTCATCCACATGGATACTAAAAGAAATCGGATAAATTTTGGGTACACGATAAATCGCACAAATCTAAGGGCTGCCAATTCGACTAAATAACTAGGAATCACAATTACGAGCAACTTAAATTGGAAAGACCACATAGATAATATCGTGGGGAAGGCGAAACAAAGACTGCGCTTTGTTGGCAGAACACTTAGAAGATGCGACAAACCCACTAAAGAGACAGCCTACATTACACTTGTCCGTCCTCTACTGGAATATTGCTGCGCGGTGTGGCATCCTTACCAGGTAGGATTGACGGAGGACATCGAAAAAGTGCAAAGAAGGGCAGTTCCTTTCTCGTTATCGTGCAATAGGGGTGAGAGTGTCACTGATATGATATGCGAGTTGGGATGGCAGTAACTGAAACAAAGGCGGCGCCGCGCGGGATTAGCCGAGCGGTCTCAGTCGCTTGAGTCATGGACTGTGCGGCTGGTCCCGGCGGAGGCTCGAGTCCTCTCTCGGGCATGGGTGTGTGTGTTTGTCCTCGGGATAATTTAGGTTAAGTAGTGTGCAAGCGTTGGGACTGATGACCTTAGCAGTTAAGTCCCATAAGATTTCACACACATTTGAACATTTTTGAAAAAAGGTAGTCTTCTTTGTAGCGAGATGTATTTACGAAATTTCAATCACCAACTTTCTATTCCGAATGCGAAAATACTTTGTTGACATCCACCTACGTAGGGAGAAATGATGATCATAATAAAATAAGAGAAATCAGAGCTCGAACGGAAAGATTAAGGCGTTCCTATTTCCCACGCGCCATTCGAGAGTGGAATGGTAGAGAAGTAGTATGAAAATGGTTCGATGAAGCCTCTGCCAGGCACTTAAGTGTGGATTGCAGAGTATCCATGTAGATGTAGATCCGCCACTTGTCGATTTTTTTTCTTTATACGCAGAGAGTAAAATTTCTGGTGAAACCATGGTCCCAGTTTCCAAGAACCATTAGACCCAGTGTTATCGAAAAGGAAGCAGTTGTGATGGTCTGCATGACTCCGATCCCAGTTTATTGTCAAAAAGACGGCTTCAATAAGTTCATTTCCAAAATTGTCATCCATTGCCGTCTATCCTGATATTATCTCCAGTGCTCATCATACGCGCTACCGCACGCGTACTGTGACTGAGAAACCACGCAACGATCAGCAGCCACTTGGCACGGTTGCATCATTTGCCTAGCACTACCGAAAGCGTAACACGATAATGTTTACATTTCCATCCCAACGGCGCAATGCTGCCGCCGTTAAAGATACCCATGGCTTTCACTAAATGTGCATGGGGGCTTAATTAAAAAGAATAATGAATAAATGCAATAACTTCGGTAGCTGTGTGTCCGGTTATGAGATCTCGTAACCGGTTGGCCCTGACTAGTATTAGCACGCAATCTGACTGCATAAAATAAAAATAAAGAATGACAAGAAATTTCCATTAACACACTTGATTAATTAAGTCCCCTGCAACTATAAAAGCTATGAAACAACAAAGTACATTTTAAACACCATTTACAATGAACTATCTGAAAAACCAGAAACACTATAATTGCACATAGAAACCAGAATTACAAGTCTAATACATGAACACTAGCCAGATGATTTGTTGACTGAACCTGTGGCCAAGAGGCATTGTCATTAAAGAAATCTGTAATACTATTTTTTACTGACGAAAAATACACTGTGATAATTACAACATCTTCCATCTATACATTACACCAACCGAACAGCATCTACTCTCTCGCCCAACAGAACAACTGCCCTCGACATCCTCTGAACTATTAGTGCCCTCGACAACCTCTGAACTACTACTGCACCAGTGGAGGCGGCGGAATAATAATCTTTGGCGCAATCTCTGGCCCTGTGACTCAGTGTAGCCACCTTTCAAATGTTGCGCGAACGTTGTGATTCTCGAGACTGAAAGATCTGCCTACTAACGTAGCTAGTAATCCTTTCGCCAAATGGGTCTTTTTCAGTTTTTGAAGGCATCTTTTGGGATAATCGGCTCTAACTAACACTATGTTGCGTTGATGATAAGCGCATCGCTCGTACACAACAGTTCGATCGATTTTATTCAATATTTCGTAGTGAATGATAACAGTGTATACAATAAACATTGATTTTGTGAACTATTCATATATTTAAGTGAAAAGAGAACGGGAAGCTAATGGGGAAAAAAAAATCTTTTGGGAATAACACCAACAAAATGTTGCACATGAAGAAGACACCAAAAAGGAATTTCAGAACGTCTACTTTCTTTTAAATGAACATTTTTTTATCAATAAAGGAATACCTCTTTTTTCGTTAACGTTAACAGTAGACCTCGGCAAATTACGAGGGGCGTTCAATAAGTAATGTAACGAACTTTTTATCGGCCAATTTCGTATGAAAAATGCGGAATTTGTTGTGAGACATCGTGGAATACTCCCGCTTCTGACCGATAGTTTCATGAATTTCCGTTAGATTCCGGCAGAATATGTAGCCTTCAAAATAGCTGCAGTAACGAAAGTGCATACCAAACAGAGAGCTGTCATTCAGTTTCGTTTTGCGGAAAACAAGAGTATCGCAGACATTCATATGTGCTTGCGGGATGTCTGCGGAGACCTGGTAATGAACAAAAGCATGTTGAGTCGTAGAGCGAGGTGTCTCTTCATCATCGCAACAACATCGAGTAAACCAGTACGATCTCTCTGGTGGCAGCAGGCTACACACAGCTGTGACTCCTACAATGTTAGAACGTACGGACGCTTTCATTCGAGATGACCGATGGATCACAATAAAACACCTCGCTGCTTAATTGGACGTGTTTGTTAGTAGTGCTGACACACTCTTCACCAGCTAGGATACTCATAGGTGTGTGCCCGCTTAGTTCCTCGCCGCCTCACAGAAGACCACAAAGAGCAAGAAAGAACCATCTGTCCAGAATTACTTGCTTATTACAGGGCTGATCTTAACTATTTTTTGTCGAACATTGTCACAAGCGATGAAACACTACTTCATCACTTCGAATTGGAAAGAAAGTGACGATACATAGACGTGCGCCACACCACTTCTTCTCAAACGAACAAGTTCAAAGCAGCATCCTCAACTGATGAATTCTTGACAACGGTCTTGTGGGCATCCGAAGAGGTTATTCTGTACGACGTCCACGGAAATTACATTACTGGCCATTAAAATTGCTGCACCACGAAGATGACGTGATGCAGACGCAAAATTTAACCGACAGGAAGAAGATGCTGTGATATGCAAATGATTAACTTTTCAGAGCATTCACACAAGGTTGGCGCCGGTGGCGACGCCTACAACGTGCTCACATGAGGAAAGTTTCCAACCGATTTCTCAAACACAAACAGCAGTTGACCGGCGTTGCCTGCTGAAACGTTGTTTTGATGCCTCGTGTAAGGAGGAGAAATGCGTACCATCACGTTTCCGACTTTGATAGAGGTCGGATTGTAGCCTATCGCGATTGCGGTTTATCGTATCGCGACATTGCTGCTCGCGTCGATCGAGATCCAATTACTGTTGGCAGAAAATGGAATCGGTGGGTTCAGGAGGGTAATACGGAACGCCGTGCTGGATCCCAACGGCCTCGTATCACCAGCAGTCGAGATGACAGGCATCTTATCGGCATGGCTGTAACGGATCTTGCAGCCACGTCTCGATCCCTGAGTCAACAGATGGGGACGTTTGCAAGACAAAAACCATTCGCACGAACAGTTCGACGACGTTTGCAGCAGCATGGACTATCAACTCGGAGACCATGGCTGCGGTTACCCTTGACGCTGCATCACAGACAGGAGCGCCTGCGATAGTGTACTCAACGAATGGCAAAACGTCATTTTTTCGGTTGAATCCAGATTCTGTATACAGCTTCATGATGGTCGCATCCGTGTTTGGCGACATCGCGGTGAACGCACATTGGAAGCGTGTATTCGTCATCGCCATACTGGCGTATCACCCGGCGTGATGCTATAGGGTGCCATTGGTTACACGTCTCGGTCACCTTGTAATGTCCCCACAGAAAATACCCTCTACCACGCACAAATTAATCATTTTCAATCAAACTATCCGCATTCATTCACTTTGGAAAAGTTATCTGATCTGGTTTTCTCGTAATATATGCGGCGACAGTTCGACGACGCCAAAGTATTTTCTAGTGCGTTTATTCTTTGAAATAACAGATGCATATATGCATTCTCCATGGTTGTTAGAGTGGTAACTAGGACAGCTTCTGGAGTATCTGTTGAGGGATTGACGTGTTTCTGAGAGATACATATTCTGCTTTTCTTCTCGCTAAAGCGAGCCAATTAACATTTGTGCCGCTAGCTGTTTGTTTGAGGAGAAAGAGACTGTAAAAGGAAAATAATTAAGGAGTGGAATCACCGGAGATCTGGATATGTAATGGAGATGGATTTAATACACAATTTCCTCCATAAATAAGGTTTGTGACTTTTTTGTTCTGGAGTGAATGAACGAGTGAGTTTTTTCTGAATCATTTGATGATCACGTTGGCCCTGTAATTAGTGGGGAAGTTTCAGCTGTGTCGAAGAGAGCCTGCAATCACTGAGTCTGTGTTAAATCGTCCAAAAAGGCTTCGTACACATCTGGAATTCGCAATCTTTCGTAAAAGAAACAAATTGTCCCAACGACTGACTGCAGTGTTTAATAGTAATAATAAATGTAAAGATCTCTTACAGCAAGCCAGCCGCTGAGTACCAAGACGAAGGACTCCACCAAAGATCCTATTTGGCTGATTTCACGTAATGAAATATTATATTAAGAACTGCACATATGTAAGTAGGCTGTTTAGGTTTTTTTTATTGGTAACGCCACCTCTGTGTGAAAATCACTGGCTGTGTTGTGTGCAGTCTGTGTCTAGTTTGCATTGTTGTCTGCCATTGTAGTGTTGAGCAGCGGCAGCTGGATGTGAACAGTAGCGTTGCGCAGTTGGAGGTGAGCCGCCAGCAGTGGTGGATGTGGGGAGAGAGATGGCGGAGTTTTGTAATTTGTCATGAACTGCTACATATATTACGACTATTGAGGTAAATACATTGTTTGTTCTCTATTAAAATCTTTCATTTGCTAACTATGCCTATCAGTAGTTAGTGCCTTTAGTAGTTTGAATCTTTTATTTAACTGGCAGTAGTGGCGCTCGCTGTATTGCAGTAGCTTGAGTAGCGAAGATTTTTGTGAGGTAAGTGATTTGTGAAAGGTGTAGTTTTTTTTCTTGTAGTTTGTGTAATTAGTGTAGCTTTTGTTTATTGCTAGCGCGTAATTGTAGAGAGAATCTCCTTTGTAGTTGCAGTCTTTCATTGTGGTACAGTAAAACAGTTCTAGCATGCATGCAGTTTTACACCAAGTATTTCTCAGCAGCGCGTGCAATTAACTAGATATTTTTTCAGTGCTATGTTAATGTGTTCTCTTACTTTTGCTCTTCAAATTGTGCTTTTCTGTGTTATCGTGTGAAATATTGTGACAATAATGGCGTGTGAAAAACGTAATACTAGGCTCCAAAGTAAACTGAGAAATGACAGTGAAGACGAAAGCAGTGTGTTAGCGCCGGAGAGTAATGAATTAACTAATGTTCAAAGTAGTAATTTGGTAATTGTGCATAGGGAAATGGAGTGGGCGGCAAATAATGGTGTAGACAATGAAACAAGTAGTGAACAGGGAAGCATTATCGATCGATCGGTAGGCAACAGCTCGCCTCAGGAATACGAAATGACAGGACACAATCTTGCAAATACTGTAGATTCAGGTTTTGGGTCCTCACCGTTTTCTCAAATAAGTCAAGACACATTTTCTGCTTGTCAAAATGTGAATGTTGCCGGTGCAAATGCACTGCTGGAAAGCATAGAGGAACAGATTCCAGACACTAATACATTATTATTGCAATTAATGCAACAAATGAAACAAAATCACAGTCAAACACAGCAAAAGCTACAAAAGTTAGACAGAATGGAACAAAATCTTCAAAAGTTAGACACAATGGAACAAAATCAGAGACAAACACAGCAAAAGCTTCAAAAGTTAGACACAATGGAACAAAATCTTAAAAATTTAGACACCACGCTTGAACAAACACGTGAAGATTTAACTACTTAGTTACATAACATCGAATCGAAATGTCAAAAAGTCTGTAATGACGTAGAAACACAAATTTGTGAGCTTTTTCAACCTATTTTTTCGCGTCATGAAAATGCATTACAGAATCACGAAGCAGCCATAAAAGAACTGCAAACTATTGTTCATCAAAATCACGACACCTTGCAAGCTAAAATTGACTCAGTTGCATCTACCGATTCGGTTACGCAACTTGCAAAAACTCAAGAAAACTTAAAGGACACAGTAGATACGATTTCAACACAAATGGACACTCTGAAACTTGGTTCAGAAAAACACACTGAGGAAATAAGTACATTACCGGAGAAAGTAGCCGAACTTTCGGATCAGTTCACTAACTTATCTACGAAGGTAGATGATAATCTGAATGACACAAAACCGGTAGTTTTTAATGACACAGAAGAGAGCGAACAAATTAGGAAACTGAAACAAAATCTGAATCAAATTAATACGCAACACCAAAGAGAAATCCGGGAAGTACAAGATCAGCTGACACAGGTAATACAAGAATTACGTATTTCAGAGGACACTCGCGCTCCAACACGGGAAGAGGGACTTAGAAATACGGAAAACCCGCAAAATAATAACACAGGGCATTTCGGAAATTATGAAAGAAATTGGTAAGGTGCACCGAATTTTGAGATGGAACCGCCGAAACGACGTAACAACGACCGATATGCGACTCGCCGACATGATGACTTTGACTATAAGCTGTTCATTACTACACGTAAATTCAAAACATTTAAGAATTCTGGCAACGACATTCATCCACAAGCATGGCTCCATCAATTTTCTCATTGTTTTCCTCCCAACTGGTCATTGGAGCACAGGTTAGAATTTATGTGTGGCTACTTAGCGAATGAACCAGCTGTAAGAATGCGATCGGTCATTCACGATTGTCACAGTGAAGGAGAATTTTACCATGCCTTCCTCTCAGCATATTGGTCTCAAGCTACACAAGATCGAGTAAAACATAGCATCATGATGATGAAACACTTTGAACAATCTGAATTTTCCAGTCTTGTCAAATATTTTGAAGACATGTTGCATAAGAATCAGTATCTTTCAAACCCATACAGCCCCTCAGAACTCATCCGGATTTGCTTACTCAAATTGCCTGAACATTTACGACATATTATTTTAGCAGGACGTTGCAAAGACGACATTGAAGCTTTTCAGGGACTCCTATAAGAATTAGAAATTAGCACACAGTCGCCGGATGCGAAAACAGGAAAACAATCACTACAGGTCACATACGTCACAATTCCGTGATGACAGAAACAATAACTGGACACGACAAGGCTATTCTTACAACGCAAATCGTGACCAAAACAGACACCACCCATATGACAACCACTGGCAGAGTAATAATAGTTACAGAGAAAGATCGCATTTCCATAGTAATGACTATCACTGAGACAATCAGAGAAACGGACAATATGAGAACCAAAACAATTATTATCAAGGGAGACAGAATAACTTCAGACGCAACAGTTCAGCGCGCAGTTACGATTCAGGAAGAAATTCTCCACCACATGACCGACAAGAAAGAAATTATGAAATCTACCGACATGACGACAGACGGTATGATCGTAACGACAGACCTGAACTGCATCAGAACTGGCGGGATTTAAACAGGGCAGGGCCCTCTCGTCAAGCTGAATTTGTAGAAGTTATGTCTCCTAATCCCAATAACGACGCGCGCCAACAAAGAGGCAGACAATGACTCGCGCCGCAGGCAGCCACCTGCGCCGGCTGGCTCAGGAAAAAATTACATAGACGCTAACCTTGAGAAATATTCCAGTATTCTTTACCGACGTATACCGCACGATAACGGGGTTGATGTTGAAACTCTGTGTACTAGGAAGAGTAAAGGTTTACACCACATTTCACATGTAAAACCGTTTATTGAAAGATAATCTGCTTTTTAACTTTGTCTTTGCCATATAACTTTTCACTTTACGTCGCTAGTATGCTTTGTCAGACTTAGAATCTGCTAACATGCAACAATGTTTGAAGTTAAATATCCAGTCAAGAACCAAGAGAACTTATTTAAACAGAAATTACGAATGCATTGTTATAGTGAACAGACGACACAGTGTTATTGTGTGTGTACATTCTTGCTTGTTAGTTGCACGATTACGTAACAACTATAAGGCTTACATACTTAGAACATATACCAGTACTGCTAATGAGATTTTAATGCAAAATTTTGGTTTACTTGAAAATACATTCTGGATTTAAAGTACTTTCCATGAGATACCAGATGACACAGTGGTTAGTTTATGTGACAGCTACACGATTTTATCACGACGCTACTAATGAGTGACAATTTACAATGTTGCTTTTGCGGTGTATCTGTTTTATATCTGCACAGTTTTTCTGTATTATTCTGAAAAGTAAAACATGTTTTAGTAGTAACTTTCGTGGTATAGCTACAATGAGACAGCCTTTTCTGAAGTACAACAATACGTTACAACACAGTAATTACTTCATCACAACAATAAGCGTAATAACTAAGATATATATACGCAAAGCATTTCACTTTTGTTTATCATGAGGTAAGTACATTGACTTCTGCAGAACTTAGCTTTCGGAGGACAATAACTACGACACTTCCACAGAGATTATCTTACAACAAGACGCACACTTAGAGCTACAGGACACGTATTTGAGTGATTAATTTTATACTTAAAACATTTATTTTTAAAGGTTTTTGAATTACAAAGAAAGTTTTCCGTGATACATTTTATTCCATTGCAATAATCTGTAACACCTGAGGGTATAATTACATTAATCCTCAGGGGGGTACACGCTTACTTTGTGTACCATGTGTTTGGCAAGCACAAGGAGCCCTAGCTAATATGGTATTTGCTTATACAACTTTACACATCGGTACCATATTTGTCTAAGACAGAATTACACAGCTATTTGATCATTTAACTGAGAGAGACAAACATTTTTTTACTACGTCAGTGACAGATGTTCACGTAATTACACAGTTGGGTAACTTCACACTTACGAAATTGTATTTTGTCTGTACTTTGTGAACTGTTCATATTTTTTCGGAACCATTGTGATACTACGAGAGCTTTGAATGATGTATTTGGTATGAGATCATGATTTTTAAAGTACCTTTGAGGTAGATGACACTATTGAAACGAGCAGAGATTTTTTTTAGGTTTTGAAATTATTGGAGCAAGCTACGACGATTTTGGAGATGTGGCTGAGGTTTTATGATGTTATTATTATGACGACGATGTGTATTATGCTGTTGAGGTATGTTTATGATCAATAAGATGATGCTACCGTATATGAGGAATTTGATTATGCTATGTATTTATTATGATGAAATATTGAAGTGTCGTCGCAAGATTGACGTGTCGATGAATATATATGTGTGTAATAAGGTAAGGAGTAATGAATAGTGGTTAGGGACTCTGACTTGTGAAAAAGGTTGTTGGAAACCAAGAATCGTACTTTAAGAGTTATGAAATGTATGTAAATGCGTGAATGTATTACAATACCGACGAAAATTTTTTTGGACACTGTTATATCAATAGGATTTTGTTTCTACACATTTGAACGCAAATTCTCGACCTGTGAAATATTTTTATATGAGACTGTCACTGTAGTGGAAACTGGTGTCGTAAATATTTCGGTAAGAAAGTTAAGTGACCACCTGCACCTAATGTGTCGTGGGCACCCAGCTGGGCGACAGTCGCCTTGAAAAAAGCCATTAGTGTGTGCCTTCCAGAGGCACAGGTGGAAAAAAAAAGGAGGCCATTATCCTCGCTATTGACGTTCCTTTGTAGAAAGCATCGCAAAAACGACATGGTCGAAAACATATGATTACACTGTGGAGCTCTTAATTTACTGAAATGCCTAATGAAATGACGAGAAATATTTTTACGTCTATACACCTGATTATGACTACTGTCTTTCTAGTTGAGAGATTTTCTGTACTACCTTATGAAACGCCATATGGCTAATGAATGATGTTTCATGCCTTCCTTTGTACATATTTGCTCATTTTCTTTAATATCTAGTTTCTAGCTGCACTGCAGCATTGGTTAAAATAGAATTTTATAGATGTACTAATATAAATATTTTCTGTCTACAGATCCAGTAAATAATCACTTTATGATGTACTTTAAAAAACAAAACAAAAACGAAGGAGCACAAAAACATTTCACAGGAATTGCATACAGAATTTTCTTTTCAAGTACTTGGTAATTTCTTTTGTAGAATAAATTGTGATGCATCACTCTAGTATTAAGATGTGACATAGGTATAGACATGGCCATTTTTAGTGTACTATTTTTTCTACTTGAGCTTTGTCATGTTTAGGTATAAGTTATTTCATTTTCTGTTGTTGGTTGCCAGGCATAGTGTTACTGAATTTCAATTTGTGTTACTCTGCTAAGCCAGATTTATTTTTTCTTGTTTGCTGCGCATTGCTTCATATTAGTTGTAATGTTGAATTGCTTGGTAATTTAGGTTTACTGTAGCTTGCTTTGCAAATTTCCATTTTTTTTTCATTGCTGTTTGCGTTAATTGTTTTGTGCTGCTGCATTGCCTCGTCCCTTAGTTTAGCATCTGAGCTCAGTAGATTTAAGTTAACTTAAGAGGGGGTAGACTATATAAGAAACTGACTATGGACAATAGGGGAAGAATGCATTGAGAAGTTATATGAAAAATATTTTGGCCAAAATGAGTATTGTACACTGAGAAATAATTATTTTGAAAGAAATACGAATAGAATACAGGAAGCAGGTATAGATAGGACTTTTTGGGAATAATGATGAATGAAGGGAGATCTCCAAGAAGCAAAGAAAGTTTTGTTTGCAAAATACTGCAGTAAAACAAACCCTGTTATTTCCTTTTGTATTATTCCGCTATATGTTTGTGTACCCTTGTGTATTTGTGTTCATCCTGTCTTTATGTGTTTATCTGATACGATTTATACTGTACAATTTTTCTAATACTAAGCTACATTCACTATGATGAGGAATAATGTTATCCTCAAATATAATTTGCATTTATAATATGTTATTTTCTTTGTAAAGATGTTTAGACATTATTTATTCTGTTTTGTTTTAATGCTCATGTGTGAAGTTGATGTTTCGAAAATTATTCTGATCTTTTATGTAGGTACTTATAATTCCTGTAACACTGATGTATATGTTATTTCGATTCTTTTGTAAAGCCTGTATTACTACAAATGTTATCTGTATTATTATGTTTTAATGATGTTTTCTGTATCTTTGTAATTGTATTCTCATGTTATAAAATTGTAATTGTCACCAGTTCATCATATCAATAACTTGTAAGTTACATTTCACTGCACACGTTTCTGTTGGTCATAGTATATGGACAATATGTGAGAAGTAGTGACTGTTAGTGTTTGCACGTGTGTTAATAATTCAGCAAGGGACTGGATAACAGCATTGCTAGTTATAAGGATAATTCCAAAAACTTCGTGAGTGCACAAGTGGTGGTTATGGACTTGCTATATTATCCACAAGACTCTTCAATGGTGATTGTGCACCTGCACAGTCACAACAGATGGCTGCTGGCCATCTCTGCAAGGACTACAGTGGGTCTGCATCTTTGATGACCCACCAATACCATTATCTCTACAAGGACTACAGTGGGTCTGCATCTTTGATGACCCACCAATACCATTATTTCTACAAGGACTACAGTGGGTCTACACCTTTGCTGACTCACCAGTACCATTATTTCTACAAGGACTGCAGTGGGTCTGCACCTCTGGTGGCCCACCAGTACTGTAATCTGTACCAGAACTACAGTGGGTCTGCTCTGTGATGACCCACCTACCAACACTCTTCAAAATTTCGACTGACTCTGCTGTGGGTTTGCTCTGTTGTGGACCAATACCTGTCTGCATGTCAAGAGTCAGCACTGTCTTTCCGTTGGAAGGACAACACTACTTCTTCAAGACTGCATGGAAATCCACTACTTCCGTGTGCATTTTCTTTTACTGTTCAGACTTTGAAAAAAAAGAAAAACACTGTAATTTTACTGTGATGAATCAGGACTGTCTTTATAGACTGTGTGAAAATTTTAGCTTTTGACCAACATTGTATCAATAAGTGTGTGCATTTGATGTCTTTGTTATTGTAATTATGAAAAATTTTATCAAATCATTATTGGCCACTGCCCAAAACAATTTGTAAAATTTTTTTGTGGGGAGCATGGGGGCTATGTAAGTAGGCTGTTTAGTTTTTTTTTATTGGTAACGCCACCTCTGTATGATAATCACTGGCTGTGTTGTGTGCAGTCTGTGTCTAGTTTGCATTGTTGTCTGCCATTGTAGTGTTGGGCAGCGGCAGCTGGATGTGAACAGTAGCGTTGCGCAGTTGGAGGTGAGCCGCCAGCAGTGGTGGATGTGGGGAGAGAGATGGCGGAGTTTTGTAATTTGTCATGAACTGCTATATATATTATGACTATTGAGGTAAATACATTGTTTGTTCTCTATTAAAATCTTTCATTTGCTAACTATGCCTATCAGTAGTTAGTGCCTTCAGTAGTTTGAATCTTTTATTTAACTGGCAGTAGTGGCGCTCGCTGTATTGCAGTAGCTTGAGTAGCGAAGATTTTTGTGAGGTAAGTGATTTGTGAAAGGTATAGTTTAATGTTAGTCAGGGTCATTCTTTTGTAGGGATTATTGAAAGTCAGATTGCGTTGCGCTAACAAAATACTGTGTGTCAGTTTAAGCACAGTCTTGTATAATTTTTCTAAGGGGACGTTTCGCACAGATAAAGGAGAGAAAGAGAGAGAGCGAATGAAAATAGAGATAATACTAATAATCCTCCATTAGTCTAATTTTTCGCCTGTCTTATCACGGATCAGCCAAGAACGGGGAGGGCCTTACTTTACTGTATAGATTTGTGTGTGAAGGTGAAGGGATCTTAAAGGCAACAGATACACGTCTATACAGACAAGACATTATACAGAGATAGCGGCTAGCTGCATTCATCATCTATTCTTAGATAAAGAGACGGCAACTCATTATCCGAACATTTAAAAATGTTAAAACCTCTTGTTCACATTGATGGCACTTTGAACAGTGGACGTTACATTTCAGATGTGTTACGACCCGTGGCTCTACCCCTCATTCGATCCCTGCGAAACCCTACATTTCAGCAGGATAATGCACGACCGCGTGTTGCAGGTCCTGTACAGTCCTTTCTGGATACAGAAAATGTTCGACTGCTGCCCTGGCCAGCACATTCTCCAGGTCTCTAACCAACTGAAAACATCTGGTCAATGGTGGCCGAGCAACTGGTTCGTCACAATACGCCAATCACTACTCTTGATGAACTGTGGTATCGCGTTAAAGCTGCATGCGTAGCTGTACCTGAACACACCATCCAAGCTCTGCTTGACTCAATGCCCAGGCGTATCAAGGCCGTTATTACGGCCAGAGGTGGTTGTTCTAGGTACTGATTTCTCGGGATCTATGCACCCAAATTGCGTGAAAATGTAATCACATGTCAGTTCTAGTACAATATATTTGTCCAATGAATACCCGTTTATCATCTGTATTTCTTCTTGGTGTAGCAATTTTAATGGGCAGTAGTGTATTTCAGCGTGTTTGTTGGCACAAAATTGCAAACGAAACTCTCCTCCTCCATGAAACGCAAGACCTAATACTAGACTACGACAGAAACTCACAAAATTTCGTTTTACAGTTGGTCTTCATCCTCCCTATAGCCTGGATATCGCACCTTACTACTCCCATATGTTTGGGCCAATGAAGGATGCATTCCGTGGGAAGCGTTACGTGGATGATGAGGAGATTATTGATGCATCAAGACGATGCCTCGAACGTCGACCAGTAGAGTGGTATCATGCTGACATATAGGCCTCCCAATAAGGCGACGTAAGGCTGTCGCACTGAATGGAGATAATGTTGCCAAACAGTGTTTTGTAAGTCAAAAGAGTGGTGAGTAATGTGTTGTACTGGAATCTTGAATAAAACCAACCTGTTTTTAAAAAAAGCGTTATTTTACTTATTGAACGCACATCGTATATAAGAGCGAGTAGTGGTCAATGAAGTGGCCGCCTCTGGCCGAGAGGCAAAGTCGAACTCTTCACTGTCCAGTCACCTTCGAGAAAATCCACGTTGAGGGGAGGAAGGGTGGGGAGGGAGGAGTCCGATGCAAGAGGCTAGAGTACAGGCTGGCCCAATTGCTAACTCAGTGTATCCACCTCATACTATGTTGGGTGCCTTCAGCTTGACGCTCACCGTCGTCACAGTGTAGCAGAATGGCGAAAAACTGGTAGAGAAGGAAAAAACAGCCTAATTTGTTGTGTGGCTATCTGGACGAGAATTGATTGTGTTCCATGGGTCACTTTACTCAGTATATGTTAACGATGTGGAACGATTCATTTTGCGGAATATTATGCCGCTGGGTGTCGATCACAAATTTGGTCACATAACAGAAACACTGTTTACTTTAATAACACAAGTATCATGTTTGCACTGAACAGTCTTCTGTGGAATAGGAGCAGTTGTGCAGAAGAAATAATATCGGCTTATTTTCAAATATAGGATCATACACCAGGATAACTGCAAGACGTAGATAACTTACATATGACTGAAATAACATGTATGCCAAAGATAAAAAGATTACAAAAATGTCCACGGTCCCTTGTCGGAGAATGATTGTATTGTATTGTATATTAATCGGGGGCCTAGAAACGACGGACTGGCTCCATCCTCGCCGCAGCCGCAGTGGTCCACAACCACACCACGACTACCACAGTCCACTACACCCCTCTGCCGCCCCACACTGAACCACTTTCAACGTTATTGTGCAGTTCGGCCCCCGGTGGATTCCCCTCCACTCCTTCCCCCCCCTCCCCTTCTTCCCCCCCCCCCCTCCCTACCCCCCAGGGAACTTCTCACACCAGACGAGTGTAACCGCTATGTTTGTGTGGTAGAGCAGTAGAGTAATGGTGGTGAACGCGTACATGGAGAACTTGTTTGCGCAGCAATCGCCGACATAGTGTAGCTGAGGCAGAATAAGGGGAACCAGCCTGCATTCGCCAAGGCAGTTGGAAAACCGCCTAAAAGCCTCCCACAGACTGGCCGGCTGACCGGACCTCAACACAAGGCGGATTCGTGCCGGGGACCAGGCGCTCCTTCCCAATCCGGAAAGCCGTGCGTTAGACCGCACGATTAACCGGGCGGACAAGTATGATTGTAGTCTGAAGTCCTCGTATACTGGCCAGCAAACGTCAGTGTGGGGTACACAGCCGTAATACGTTCTTGGTAAACGTGCCAGTCAGTAAGTGGCCAGCGCCTCAGCTACGGAAGTCGACCTACAGTCTTCTCAAATGACTCACAGGCAGCCCACTACAGGTTTTGCGAACAGTATGTGGCATACCAAAATATAAGTATATTTTGTCATTATTACTGGTCTCTAGTTCAGTGGTCGTCAAGCAGCGGCTCGCGATTGTCACAAGTATTTTACAATAACATGCATCTAGCAACTAACAGCCGATTCAAAAAACGTCATTTATCGTTAAGAGCTTCGTAAGACAGGAGTTTTCCTGCTCAGTAGCAAAAATACATACGGTAATATTTTAAAATACACTTAACTTTAATAGCTGTTGGTGAGTTCTACCGTAAACTATAGTTGATCACTCACCTCATGAGTTTGTTAAAATATTTAGGTTATTAGCAGTTACATATTTATAGAGATATGATTTTTTCGCATGACCGATAAACGCGACAGAAGGTTTTTTGAAACGATATTCCGATGTCCTTACGAATCATTTATATGCACAGGATGATTATAATTAAAGTTAAACTTTCAAAACCTCCGTAGAAATAACACCACTGCTCAGAATGATGTCTAATTGAAACGAAATATTATCGGAGAAGGGGGAAAGCGTAGGACAGAAGCAAAAAATAGTGTGAAAATTGACTAATAGATGGCGCTGTATGTGTCAGAATACGTAAATAAAAACCTGTCATGCGCACGACTCATTGGAGTTGATATAAACACGCCGGGTAGGCGGCATTTCCTCCTTTCGCGTCTGCGACGTTCGCCATGACTGTCTCAATGCAGGATCGCGCTCTGCTTGTAAAGCTATATTACAAGAATGATGACCGTGCACACATCGCTCTGCAGAAGTTTCGTACACTGTGCGTGGGGGCTTAATTATATAATGAATGCAGATATTTTGTTATTTTTGGTAGCTGTATGTCCGATTACGAGGTCTCGTAAACGGTTGGCCCTGACTAGTTTTAGTACGCAATCTAACTGCATAGAATAACAACAAAGAATGAAAGAAAATTTCCGTCAACACAATTAATTAATTAAGTCCCCAGCAACTATAAAACGTACGAAACCAAAGCACAAGTGTAACTGTTCTGTGTGTGGAAGTGTGATTCAGCGTACACATCTGGCACGGTTCTTCTTCAATAAGACAAGAAATTTTAAATACCATTTATACTGAAGTAATTAAAAAAAATAGAAATACTATAATTGCGCAAGAAAACCAGAATTACACTCTAATACAAGAACACAAGCCAGATGCTTTGTTGACTGAACCTGTAATGACGCATTATTTAAGACATTGAAATAATAAAAAGAAAAGGGAATTTTTTTACCTTCATATATATTGACAAAAAGCACTCTGATCATTACAATATCTCCATTCGAACAACATCTGCTGTCTAGCCCATCAAACAACTGCATAAAACATGGAACAAGCACTCCCTACTACAACATCTCAACACCGACTCACTACTGCTACTCCACAAGCACTGACTACAGCCACATCTCGACAAGCACTATCCACCACGACTTCTCGACAAGAACTGCCAGTGGAGGCAATCTCTGGCGCTGTGGCTCAGTGTAGCCACCTTTCATATGCCCTTCCTCCACGGGCCAGAATTTGATGGTATTTTTGCCAGCATTGGTGGTGAAAATACCGCCAAATTCGTCCACAAAAATACAGACAAAAATAAGATAATATTAATATGTAAATATCACAAAATTAGATAAAATTTTGGCTTTGCATCGACCTTTCAATAACCTAATATATAAAATACAGTAAGCAATACAAATTCTTTCATACATGTGGCTTTACATAATAGTTTACACAATACACAAAAAATCAGTTTATACAAATGTTCACATAAAATGCTTTCAATGATTCAAAAAAACAAGTAGTTGATAGTTCCAGCAGTGGCACCCAGCAATGGTCAACAGGTGCAAACAGCAAGAAGTAACATCATTTCAGTAGAAACAGTTCCAACAGTGGCACCCAGCAATGTTGAGTAGGGGCAGACACCGACAAGTGACATCATTTCAATAGAAGCAGTTCCATCAGTTGCACCCAGCAATGTTGAACAAGTGCAGAGACCAACAAGTGACATTTCAGTAGAAGCAGTTCCATCAGTAGCACCCAGCAATGTTGAACAGGTGCAGACACCAACAAGTGACATTATTTCAGTAGAAACAGTTCCATCAGTGGCACCCAGCAATGTTGAACAAGTGCAGAGACCAACAAGTGACATTTCACTAGAAGCAGTTCCATCTGTGGCACCCAGCAATGTTGAACAAGTGCAGAGACCAACAAGTGACTATTCAGTAGAAGCAGTTCCATCAGTAGCACCCAGCAATGTTGAACAGTTGCAGACACCAACAAGTGACATTTCAGTAGAAGCAGTTTCATCAGTGGCACCCAGTAATGTTAAGCAGGTGCAGACACCAACAAGTGACATCTTTTCAGTAGAAGCAGTCCATCAGTGGCACCCAGCATTGTTGAACAGGTGCAGACACCAACAAGTGACATTATCTCAGTAGAAGCAGTCCATCAGTGGCACCCAGTAATGTTAAGTAGGTGCAGACACCAATAAGTGACTTCATTTCAGTAGATGCAGTTCCATCTGTGGCACCCAGTAATGTTGAACAGGTGCAGACAGCAGTCCATAATATTCACTATCACTAATCACACTGTTCATCAGCAGAAATTAAACATTTCTAAGTGTCACATATCAATGTTGAACAGGTGCAGGTGTGAACAACAGTTTGAATGCACACACAATTGCTTTTACAAAATTATTATCAATGCTCTTACACTAAACATACAAATTATAATAAACACACAAATGATATCAGATAATTGTCACATTAACTATTACAAATACACAAATATCAGTAAACCCAAAATATTTATGGGTGTCAGTGCGAGCCACAACAAACAAGTAAAATAATATTTAGGAGATAGGTCGATACCAATTATTTGGGATTAGGAAGGGAAAACACACAAAACACACTCACTCCTCTTTCATCCACATTAAGTGCTACTGTGTAGTTGAATAGTGTTAACTGTGTAAATGCAATTCTGTCAAAATTTGATGTTCAACTTGTCTATCAAGTAGTAGTGGCACAGTGTATAACAGTCAATAATAGTTAGTCAACGTCATAGTCATCATGTCAAGACCAATGTTTGCCAAGCCAAATCAAATGTACGGTTGCTGAACAACTGTCAGTGAGCCAAGATATGCAAATACTTCCTCTCTCCAAAAAAGAGTATATACTGCTTAGTGATTTAACAAAGTGTGTGTGTGTAGACAATCTTCCTTCTACTTGAGTGTTCTAGTCTGCCATCTTCATCCTCCTTGTTCCATATAAACCAACAAAAAAAAAATATGCTCCTCACTTACTTTACCACTTATCGACCAAAACTCCAATAATCATCAGCATCACATAATCTGAATACTTCAATAATACCTCTTACGTCGATACATATAAACCTGATCATCAATATCATTTACCTTACCTCGTGTCCACCAAAACTCCAATAATCATCAACTTCACACAATCTCAATACCTCAATAATACCTCTTCAATACGTCGACACATATAAACCTTACCATCAATATCATTTACCTTACCTCTTGTCCACCAAAACTCCAATAAACATCAACTTCACACAATCTCAGTACCTCAATAATATCTCTTCAATACGTCGACACATATAAACCTTATCGCCAATATCATTTACCTTACCTCTTGTCCACCAAAACTCCAATAATCAACTTCACACAATCTCAATAATACCTCTTCAATACGTCGATACATATAAACCTTATTACCAATATCATTTCACTTCCATAACAACTCTTTCCTCTAGTCAGTCTCCTCGAACAAGTACAGATAAAATCCTAGTGCAAACTTCAATTCATCATCCCATGCAATCCGAAGACACAGTGTCCACACACAACCTCTGTGTAATCCATCTGACCCAAATCTTCTACTCATTATGAATTATAAGATACATTTTGGTTACCTTGTCCCTCATTAAACAAAAGAAATGCATACATGGCTTCGAACAGCCTTTAGTTTGAATAACTCTCAGTAAGTACAAGTACGTAGTATGAAAAATCACATAAGACTTTGAGTGAATAAATCGCAATATTTCACAGTGTGTACACCACTTCAAGAATCATGGCAAATCAGAAACATACATGTGGAGTATTTCTTGTGTCAAGTGTCACTTCCTATTTCAATTGCTCACGAAGAATGTAGTGTAATAACTGTCAATGGTCTAACCCTAGTGTTGGTATGTCATGTCGTTAGCTTCCTTCCTATTAGCATAAATTTATACAGCTTCCATAAAACCTCCAGCTCATGTGACTTCTATCAAGTTTCTTGTACTAATGTCGTTCGTCGAATTATAGCAGTTCAGTTTCTTATCTTAAAAATATAAGGCACTGAGCGTAAGCAAAACATGCAATAGCGAGTAAATATACCAGTAGAGAACAGAATGTCAACAAGTGGATGCAGCACAATTTCTACCACGAGGCTCTACCAAGCGAACAATCTATAATTAATACCATAGTGTAACCTAAACTCTATGTTCGTACACTGTATATCAGCATTTCTATATACCAAATTAAATAGCAGTTATGACAACAAAACAGAAATGTGTAAATATGCAATCCATACGCAAAGCAGCAAATATGTATCTTACATAATAAACAGGTCATTAGCATCATATCAGCATAAGCAAATAAATGTTCATATGTAATCTTAATAAGTAAACATGAAGGCGCAAGCAGATAAATCACAAAGTATAACTTACATACACAATTATATCTGCACAATTAATCATGTGACAATTATAATTTAAATAAATAAGCACAGCAGGCACGTAATAAAAGAAATATGACATCAGTGAAAAAGCAGTGCAGCCAAGCGATGCATAATATACACAAGTAACAACCCTGTTCATTAATAAAACATTGTCAAAATCAGCACATGTACGCAAGCACGTCGCTTCACAAGTAAATTCATAGAACATAAAATTCAGCACAAAGTATGAATCACGTAATCGGGAGCAGCAAATTACGTCTGAAGTACGTACCTAAGTGGAAATATGTTTCCTGAAAAATAAACTCAGTTAATAATTACCTTTTTAGTCTATTAGTTCTTCTTCGAAATTACATTCTTCCTGAAATTTTCTCGATGGCAAGTCCTCTTAACGTCGGACACACACAGAATTTACCTGAAGTTCTTAAATATTTTATACAACCGTATCCTGAAAAATACTGAACGTTAATAACATAATTTATCAAGTCACTATAGCTTTATACCGAATTTAATCAGAGAAATTAGACTGTGTATTTGTTTACGGCTGTCAGTGCATTCGCACTGAGCGCTCGATCAGCTGTAGGCGCGTGACGTAGGAAGTAATTGTTTGCGGTCAACGACTGCCTTGTGCGGCGCGCAGACTTGACTGTTGCTTTGTGTATGTGCCGCCGCCAAAACACAGCGCGGTATCCTTGTATTCTCTGCATGTTTACGTATAACTGTTGGTTTCTCGAAAGTATGTCATTCCACAAAAATTTTAACGTTCGATATGTGATGTATTCCCTTAGAGCGCCGAGATTTAAGAGTTTCTACTTCGACGGTGTTATCATGAATAATTTTGCGAATTCTATATGGACCGTTATAAAGCAGAAAAAATTTACGACACAAGCCTTTTCCTTTGTGAGACAAACGATGAGACTTAATTAACACCTTCTGACCAACTGACAAGATTTTTAAACGACCAGGATGTTTAGCTGATTTCTCTCTTCTAGCAGCCGCAGATGCAACATTTTGCAGACCCAGGTTGACAACTTCAGAATGCCGCAGTTTCCGTGTAGGCGGAAAAGGAACGATTTCAGAAATGCGATTTGTCGGTGCTTTATTTTTTAATATCAATATAGGCGGTAAAGAAGTTGAATCATTAGGGAGTTCATTCAGAATGTTTTGAAAAATATGAAGATACTGATCCCACGTTCTGTGACTCTGATGACAATAAGGTCGACACAATTTATTGATTTCCTTCATCCATCTCTCTGAAGCGTTAGATTGAGGGTGAAAAAGTGAAATGAAAATTGGTTTAATCTTACGACGCCGTAGAGTACGAAGCCAAATTTTAGAGCGAAACTGTGATTCATTATCTGATATAACCTTATCAACATGACCCACTTCTTTAAGAAAATGTTTGATGAAAGCGTTAGATACTGAACGAACTGTTGCTTTGCGTAAAGGTGTAAAACACACATATTTTGATGTCAGTTCCACTGCTACCAAAATGTACGCAAAACCATTAGTAGAACGAACCACTGGACCGAACAAATCGACTGCAGCCATCTCCTTTAATTTCGCTGGAATGATAGGAAAGAACGGTGCTCTGTGAGAAATAGTTTGCGGCTTAGCCTTTTGACATAATTTGCATTTGGCAAGAACAGATCGAATACGTTTTTCCATATTACTGAAGTAGCAATTTTCTCGTATTTTATGGAAGCATTTTCTGGGACCAAAGTGTGCATAACTGAAATGTGTGTACCAAATCCATTTATTAACCCACTCATCAGGAATACAAACTAACCAAACAGAGTTGTCGACCGATTTTCGTTTAAAAAGAATATCATTGCGAACTAAATAATGCTGTCTAATCGCTACGCTTTCCTTTCTCCTCCACTTCTCCTTAATGTCCTTCCAGATTGGATCCTTATTTTGCTCCTTAGCGATGTCCTGGAGCGAAGACGAAATAAAATTCTCAAACGCAACACCTTGAATATACATCAAACAATAATTGTTTTCCTTGCAGTCCTCTTCACCGCTTTGTTTCAAACCCATAGGTGCACGTGATAAAGCATCAGCAAAAATATTTGAAGATCCCTGTATGTAAACAATACTAAAATCAAATTCCTGTAGATACAGCGCCCATCGTTACAATCTGCCATGAGTTAATTTTGTTGACATAAGAAATTCCAGAGCTCGATGATCAGTGTAAACCTTAGTATGTCTGCCAAACAAAAATGTCCGAAATTTTGTGGAAGCCCAAACAACAGCCAAAGCTTCAAGTTCCGTAATCGAATAATTCTTTTCTGATTTAGAGAGAACACGACTTCCAAATGCAATAGTCTTCTGTACTACAACGACGTTTTCTTCTATCTCTTGAAATAAATGTGCCCCTAGGCCTTTGTATGATGAGTCCGTCGCCAAACAAAAATCTTTAGATAAATCCGGATGTGAAAGAAGTGTAGCAGCAACTAAAGCGTCACGAAGTTGTTCAAATTCTGACTGAGCTTCCTCATCCCAACACCAATTAGAGTTCTTTCCAGATAGTTCACATAAACGAGGTGTAGCCAAATCGTCCAATCTAACAAAGCGTCTAAGAAAATTACAGACACCAAGGAAACTACGAACATCACGTTTTGTGGTAGGAACAGCATAATTACGAATAGCGTCTAATTTCTCTGGATCAGGAAGAATACCTTCTGTAGAAATAATATGACCAAGAAATTTCACCTGAGAACGACCAAATTCAGATTTTTTCAAGTTCACTGTAATGCCAACTCTTGCAAAAATACGTATTGATGAATCCATAATTTTGTTGTGCTCACTCCAAGAACGTTTAGCAATAAGAATATCTTCAACATATGAAGTAATATTGTCACGAAGATAAACAGGTAAAATTTCGTTTAACTTACGAATGAATGCTGCCGAAGATACAGTAAGTCCAAACGGTAATTTCCGAAATCACTTTTGGGAAAAATAGTCATATCCGGTTATTCTTTACCTACTGTCTAGATAGACTGATAGTCGAAGAGTTGTTTTGATAGATGCAAAGAATAGTAAAAGAGTAGGCAGTGGTGCAGAAAACTAAAAGGGAAATAGCACCACTACAGCTCGGGGCACATATTCACTTAGTGTAGTGAATCCCCTGAGGACCTTAATAGCCGCACATAATTTCCAGTTTGTGACTTAGTGGCAAATTTGGCGGGAGTGCGTACATAAATTGATCTAACCATGAACATGGATGTATGTCATTCTTAGAATTGCGAAAGATCTTAAATTTCCGAACAGTTAAGAAGCGTTTATAGTCAAAGTTTTCTCCTCGTGGCGACAAAGACCTACCGCGTCTGTCCCAGTCCCAATGTCGATTATTGTCAAGTTCGCGCCCCTGGCGGTCTCTTGTTGCATCCCGTAAATGAAATAAATTATTGTCTTCAAAGCCCTCTGCTATCTGTGATTCTAAATTTATTCTGCTGTCTTTTCCTACGATTTTGCCTTCAATTTGTTTGGCCTGCTTTCGTAATGCCTCAAATTCTCTTTTAACGCGTTCATTAAATTTTCCCTAATTTTCAACATGCTTATTTATGTTCTTGTACTCTTCGGTTTCTGCAAATGATAATGGAGCTGTATCATCCGAATCTCGGTCCCCATTTAAACTAAGACTTGTTAATTTATCTGAAATCTCCTCAACTCTTTCCTGTTTATTTACGTCTTCTGTAAGTGTCGCGACTCGGGTTTCAGTATTGACACATTTAATAGTTAACTCTTCATATTGTTGTGTTAGATTATTTATTCTGTCATTTGGTACTGATTCCTCGATTCTCTCAAATATTTCCTCCTTATCGTGTGCACGTTATAAATTTAACTCTGAAAATTTTTGTACTATCACGCGATCTTTTTCTTCCCGTTCTCTGTCCTGTTCCTCTTGTCTGATTTCTGTTGAAATTAAACTATTATTGTGAGCCTTCAAAATCGGTTGTACTTCTTCTCTAATTTTTTTCTTAATTCATCTTTCATGTTTTTGAAACATGTCGCTATTCGTGAGTCTAACCGTGTTTCCATTGTCTCCATCTCTGTTTTTAATTCAGATCCCAAATTCAATATTGCACTCATCAACTGCTCCATATCCTCTGTCGTTAACCAAGTATTCTGAAAATTTTTCGATTGTGAAAAATTTTGAACTGTTTCCGGACTATTTTCCCGACTTATTAAATTGTTTTCAACTTCATTATTCATCACACTGTTCTCCTGTGTTGGCGATTTCGCCATGTTAACAATTTCGTCATTCTCACTATCCATCATTTCTGCCTTTTTCATCGATCGCGTAATCATTTACAAAACATACAAAACTCGTCACTACATGAAAAATAAACACAATATGACACTTTATCTCCAACAATACCATTCACACGAAATGCTTCCCTCAAACACGATTAACGAATAATTGCAATCTTCCTAACTGCACAAAATTGTCAAACCCGTATACAAGACAACAAAAATTAAATTCTGCAAAAAATACCATTAGAAGAATGACAATTACCAAATCTACACATGCAATATAGACTACAATTACTAAACTACAAATTACTACAACAATACTAGTGTCTGCTACTTTTACAATCAGAAGAATTCCAAGGGACGATCCGAAACAGCGGTCGCCACGTGCATGGGGGCTTACTTATAAATTTAATGCAAATATTTTTAGTTTTTTAGTAGCTAACTGTCCGGTTACGCAGTCTCGTAAACGGTTGGCCCTGACTAGTTTTAGTACGCAATCTGACTGCATAGAATAACAACAAAGAATGAAAGAAAATTTCCGTCAACACAATTAATTAATTAAGTCCCCAGCAACTATAAAACGTACGAAACCAAAGCACAAGTGTAACTGTTTTGTGTGTGGAAGTGTGATTCAACGTACACATCTGGCACGGTTCTTCTTCAATAAGACAAGAAATTTTAAATACCATTTATACTGAAGTAATTAAAAAAAATAGAAATAGTATAATTGCGCAAGAAAACCAGAATTACACTCTAATACAAGAACACAAGCGAGATGCTTTGTTGACTGAACCTGTAATGACGCATTATTTAAGACATTGAAATAATAAAAAGAAAAGGGAATTTTTTTACCTTCATATATATTTACGAAAAGCACTCTGATCATTACAATATCTCCATTCGAACAACATCTGCTGTCCAGCCCATCAAACAACTGCATAAAACATGGAACAAGCACTCCCTACTACTACATCTCAACACCGACTCACTACTGCTACTCCACAAGCACTGACTACAGCCACATCTCGACAAGCACTCTCCACCACGACTTCTCGACAAGAACTGCCAGTGGAGGCGGCGGAATAAAACTCTTTGGCGCAATCTCTGGCGCTGTGGCTCAGTGTAGCCACCTTTCAGCTGAAGGGTTTGAAAAAAGGCGTTGGTCCGATAACTGCCGTGAGTGTGGAGAAAATTATTCAGAAATTCGAAAAGACGGGTTCTTTTGGTGTGCAACCTGGTAAATGGAGGAAATGAACTGATTCGACGTCAGTGGAAGCAGTGGCTACAGCAATGCAGGAGGAAACGAGTGGTGGTGTGCAAACGTGTAGTGCATGGAGAACTGCCCGAACATTCGACATACCCGTGAGCACGGTGCGTAAAATCTTACGAAACATCCTTCGTTGCTATCCATTCAAAATTACCCATGTGCACGAGTTGCTTCATGTTGACCTGCTAACAAGAGAGATCTTTGCTTTAGAATTTCTTGCTAACAAGGAAGTGGACAATGATTGGCCGTGGAAGATTTTGTGGACAGACGAATCCCACTTCCATCTGACAGGATATGTCAGTACCCAGAATTGTCGAATATGGACAACGGAAAATCCACATGCAAATCAAACAGTACCACTTCATCCTGAATAGGTCACTGTGTGGTGCGGGTTTTTGGCATCATTTATCATACGGCCATATTTTTTCGGATAGACAGGTGCTTCCGGTCCTGTTACCTGTACCGTCACTGGTAGGCGCTATGAGTGCGCAACCACGTCATTCCAGTTCTCCAACAGCGTGGATGTGTGGATGGAATCATTTTTATGCAAGATGACGCATCTCCGCACATTGAAAATCCTGTTAAGCAGCTGCTGAAGCACCATTTTGGAAATTCTAGAATTATCAGCCGCCATTTCCCTATAGTCTGGTCGTCCTGACCACACGATCTTAATTCGTGTGACTTCTGGCTGTGGGGCTGTGTGAAAGATGTTGTGTTCAGTGTTCTGATTGCAAACTTAGCTGCATTGAAGGCACGCATTGCGCAGCACTTTCTGAACGTGATCCCGGAAACATTTCGATCAGTTGTGAAGTATGCGGTTCCTCGATTTCCACTTGTTGCAGAAAACGGTGGACAGCACATTGAACATGTTTTGCGCCAGTCACACGGAAATTAATAATCCGACTTGATTTTGATTCATGCTTTTTATGCGGTTCTGGCCTTGGGACAACTAAAAACCGATTTTTCCGATCCGATGTGATATGACCTTGCCGTGGTGGATGGGCGTAAGAAACTGACGATATCACACCTACATACACCGAATAGTACAGTTTGTGTAACGTCAGACGTACACCTTAGGCATTGTTGTATGATTCATTTGTCATTTGTAGTCAGCCACTATTAAATTATGATGCTTGCAGCGCCATCCGTTGCTATATTTTGTAACTACTTATTTTTTTTCTGTCATACGTTTTCCCCCTTCTCCGATAATACGAGGGTTGGAACTTAAATAGTGGCAACTATTTATTCACAAGCGATACAAAAGAGTCACATGTTTGCACCTGTTACTGTCCTTCAAAGTAGTCACCAGCGTTGTATAGAACCCGTTGCCAGCAGTGTGAAAGGCGTAGTAAGCCGTTAGCAGAGCGTGTTCTGTTGATGATGCGAATGGAGCGGTCTGCTGCCTGTCGAATCTCTGGAACAGTACTAAAGCGAATGCAACGAAGTGGTTCCTTCATCTTCGGAATCAAATCAGAGTCTGCGCAAATCCACAACGCTGTCTGTCGGTCGTGGGCTACTCTCAAAAGGTCTGGTGCTCCTGTCTTAGGATCATCTTTACGTGGTCTACGCGCCGTACAGCGGCGGTCAACTTTCGCCAAGTGTTGAGAATTACACCTATGATGATGAGTCACCACTCCCGACGCCGCCTCGATCCTTTGGAGTGTGTTGCCTACCTGAATGCCCATGTGGGGTCCGTGATGGTTCATACTGCACAGGTTCTACCAACGCCATTTACGATAGGACATTGTACTCAAGCGACATTCAAATATTTTCTGACGGTTGGGTCAATCTTAAACGTACACTGTGACACATTTACTCGCATCCCGCGTCTTGAACGTGCGCTATCGTTCAGCGCCACTTTTCAAGGCCACGATTCATAAACGATGGCGCACTGTCAGGGCCTCCATTACGCACCATTTACTTGCCGTCCTTGTGCCTGTGTCCTTTCCCGCCGGCCCCGCGTTCAGACACATCGTGGCGTTGATTGCGAAACCCAGTCATGATGGCGCAGACGAATAATTTCTGTCTCCTTTCCCTACGTGATGTCGCCTGTAACGCCTTAGGACGCAACTTCATATTGTTGTAGCGGACTGTTATTTGGAGGTACATTCATTAGTTTCTTTCCGACGCATATTACATCGACTTGTTATCATGCGACCTGTCGGAATTATGGAACTAATCAGCAGCTCCATGCCATAGTATGGTGGACTCTCCCGTCTGTCGTAGTGTCGACGATGATCAACGCTCATTCAATTGTGGCCGTTGAGTACGTGTAGTCATTGGGGCAGCAAACCATTACATATTTTCTACGAGTGCCGCCGCATGTTATTGACCCAGAGACCTTCAATTACCCTCTGGTGGAATATTTTCCTGCCACAAAGTCTCGGGCGGTTCTCTTGCACAGAGCTGGACCTTGGCACATCTACTCTCATGCTCATAAATTAAGGATAACTGCAGAATGTGGTGCCACACAACGTGGTCCTCACAAAACTGGCGCTAATAGCATAGGCACATAGGGAACACATACGGCACAGATCTGTAAGTCCACGATATTGGTGATAAGTTGAGAAAACTGTGCCGAAACACATGTGCTACAAAACGCCACCGTTCACTGAACATGTAGCCGGAAATCAATATGGGATATTATCACCATGCACACGTACACAGGTCGCACAACGGGTTGGCATACTCTGGATCAGGTGGTCGAGCAGCTGCTGGGGTATAGCCTCCCATTCTTGCACCAGTGCCTGTCGTAGCTCCTGAAGTGTCGTAGGGATTTGAAGACGTGCAGTGATACGTCGACCGAAAGTATACCAGACGTGCTCGGTGGGGTTTAGGTCTGGAGAACAGGCAGGCCACTCCATTCACCTGATATCTTCTGTTTCAAGGTATTCCTCCACGATGGCTGCTCGATGAGGCCGTGCGTTATCATCCATCAGGAGGAAGGTGGGACCCACTGCACCCCTGAAAAGGCGGACATACTAGTGCAAAATGACGACCCGATACACCTGACCTGTTACAGTTCCTCTGTCAAAGACATGCAGTGGTGTATGTGCACCAATCACAATCCCACCCCACACCATCAAACCACGACCTCCATACAGGTTCCTTTCAAAGACATTAAGGGGTGTTGGTATCGGGTTCCTGGTTCACACCAAATGAAAACTCGGTGAGAATCACTGTTCAGACTATACCTGGACTCGTCCGTGAACATAATCTGGGACCACTGTTCCAATGACCATGTACTGTGTTCTTGACACCAGGATTTACAGGCTCTCCTGTGACCAGGGGTCAGTGGAATACACCTTGCAGGTCTCCGGGTGAATGAAACATGTCTGCTCAGTCGTCTGTAGACTGTGTACCTGGAGACAACTGTTCTAGTGGCCGCAGTAAGGTCCCGAGCAAGGCTTCCTGCAGTATTCCGTTGCCGTCTGCGGGCACTGATGGTGAGATATCGGTCTTCTTATTGTGTTGTACACTGTGGACAACCCGTACTGTAGCGCCTGGACACGTTTCCTGTCTGCTGGAATCGTTGCCATAATCTTGAAATCACACTTTGTGACACACGGAGGGCCCGTGCTACGACCTGCTGTGTTTGACCAGCCCCCAGTCGCCCTAGTATTCTACCCCTCATAACGTCATCAATATGTATTATTTGAACCATTTTCAACACACAGTCACCATTAGCACGTCTGAACACGTCTGCACTCTTACTCGCTGCACCATGCTCTGACATGCACCAACACTCCTCTGCGTATGTGGACTGCTGCCAGCGCCACCGTGAGACGACCGCAGGTCAAATGCACCGCATGGTCATACCCCGAGGTGATTTAAACCCGCAAACCGTCCGCCAGAGTGTTGTTTCACCATGTATCAGCATTATCCTTAATTTATGAGCATGAGTGTATATGGAATTGCTCATCACTTGCGCTTTGATTTTTGCCAGTATTTTCCGAAAACACATACAAGTTGCACTCTGTTCCAGTTATCGTGTGTGTTTTGCCTATTGCTTTAACAGCGTTTTATCATACCACCACTAAGTTGATGTATTCCCGGCGAGGCAGGTGCCCGCCGAATGAAACATGACTCGCCTACACCTTGGACTCGGCCCATCTAATGAGATGGGGCCTCTCCACGCCCGCACCAACGTGGTGACCAAACCAAAAGTACTACTGTCACCTCCGTAAACGTGTTAGTTGTCTAGTAAGTGGATCACAGGATGCTGGGCTGTGATGTTGTCCGTGCGTCTGGGTAAGGCTACGCATTAATACGGTCCATCAGGTGATAGATAGTGGACGAAACGCGAGTGAGGGTAGCGATTTGAAGAGCAGAGGAAAAAAAGTGCCATGGCTCGTGCCGTGGGAAAAAAACCTCTGCGACAGTGGGATGGGTAGTAAGAGCAGTAGTGGCTTACTAGCTGCGATAGTTCATGCAAGGTTGGATTTGTTAGTATAGGTATCATGCATCATTACCATGACAAGCGATGGCGATGTGTGCCAGTTGTTGCTGCTGCTGCATTCCTGGAACAATCAAGATCGTTATACAGTAGTGGGAGATCGGCCATAGATCATCTCACTGTGTGGGGGATGTGTGGAGCTTGTTTGCATGCAGTGTACGGTACGGCTTCCCTGTGTGGTGCCAGTTATTCGGCAGTGTATTCCAGCTGGATATCCAGTAATGGGTCTGATTAACAGGGGCTCGCCTGTGCCGTTATGTTTGCGTATGCTTGGCCATAGATGTTATGTCCTTACAAGTATGTCTTTTGGTCTTTTATGTTTCCATCTATGGTTGTGGTCGTAGTTCCCCAGATTCAGAATAAACGGGTTCTGCGAATGTCTGGAGTTTCTGTATAGTCTTGTGGTGAGTTTGTGGATTACCTCCGTGAGAGTCTCAAGTCGGTATTCCCGGTGAAGGTCCGCGATGCGTGTGTATCGTGGAGCATTGCTTATGATTTTGAGTACTTTGTTTTGTATGAGCTGCAGACGGCGCAGACGTGTAGGCGCAGCGTATCTCCAGACAGGAGCTGCGTACGTCATCAGGGGTCGGATAAGTGTCATGTACATGGACCTCGACACCCTTCTGTTCAGTATGCTACGCCTGTTGAGCATAGGATAGAGCTGTTTGAGCCTCGCGCTAGCTCGGTTGGTCATGTGTTGTATGTGGTCCCCCCCAGAGTAATTTCCGGTCCAGCCAGACACCGAGGTATTTGACTTTCTCACGGAAACGTATTGGGCGTGCGTGTAGAGTTATTGGTCTGCAGTAGCGGTGTTTGCGCAGTTGCTTCGGTCTTCTAGTGAACAGAACGGCTTCGCACTTGTCGACGTTTACTCTAACACGGCATTTCTCCAACCAAGGCTCGGCCACTCTGAGTGCAGTCTGTAGGCCTGACGTAATGTTTGATGGTTTCCAATCTTGCGCAAGGATGGCTGTGTCATCCGCGTAGATTGCCATCATTGTGTTGTGTGTGATTGGGAGATCGTTTATGTAGAGGTTAAACAGTAGGGGCCCTAGGATGCTTCCCTGGGGTACTCCCGCGTGTATACCGTGTTGTGTTGATTGTTTTTCCTGCACGTCAGTGTTGAAACTCCTGTCTGTGAGGTATGAGTGTATTAGACGCAACAGCCCGTCAGGGAATCCCGCGTCGCTGAGTTTGCGGATGAGGCCGTCGTGCCATAGACGGTCGAAAGCCTTTTCGATGTCCAGGAACACTACCCCTGTAGCTTTGTTTATGTTGAAGCCATGTGTTATATGTTCAACGACCCGTAGGAGTTGTTGTGTTGTGGAGTGGTGATTCCTGAAGCCGAATTGCTCCGGTCTCAGGATGTCATTTGTTACGCAGTGCCTAGTGATGCGTTTGAGAATCACCTTCTCAACAATCTTACTGAGCGAACTCAGAAGGCTGATGGGTCGGTAATTTTGTGGGAGGCTGTGGTCTTTCCCCGGCTTCCTGAACATCAGGACCTTGGCCGTCTTCCAAAAGGCGGGGAAGTGTTGGTGTTTCAGTATGGCATTCGTTATGTGTGTTAGGTACTCAGTTGCTTTATCCGTGAACTCCTGGAGGACGCGGTTTTGAATGCCATCATGACCAGGGGCTTTCCTAGCAGCGGAATGCATTATAGCCCAGGAGACTTCGGCTGTGCTAGCATGTCGAATGTCGTCGCGCGATGGTTGGGCTAGAATGCGTGTAACCTCTTGGTCAGTAGCAAGTGTGAACACTGGATCTGATGGTACCAGGTTCGGTGTGGAATGACGCTGCGAGGGTTCGAGCCATTAGTTCTGCTTTCTCTTCCACTGAGTATGCAGGTCCGTCAGGCCCTTGAAGCGTTGGGGTGTATATTTTCTCCCTGGTGAAGTGTCGGGCTAACTGCCACACGCCAGGTCGTGCAGTGTCCAGCCCTTCGAGTTTTTGATTCCACTGTTGTGTTCTATGTGTTTGTATTTTGTCGTGTATGATGCCCTGTAGTCTGTTAATGTGCCGTTTGAAGTACGGACGCCTGGTGCGCTGCCATTGTCTCCTGAGGCGACTCCTCATTGAGATTAGGCCCAGGATTTCCTGGGACAGGGCCGCACTGCGTTGTTGTGAGGTGCGATCAGGTATGGTGCCTGCCATTGCGTCCCTGACGGCGTTAGTGAGGGTTTCCACTGCCTCGTCAATTTGTCCTGTTTCGTTAATTTCGTGTATAGGTGGGATGTGGCTATCAAGCGTTTGCTTGAACAATGTCCAATTCGCACGCCCGTAGTCCAACATCTTGCGTTGTTCAGTGTGCTGCAGTGTTTCCTCAATGTATAGTATTACAGGTTGGTGGTTTGAGGGCAGATCGTTTTCAACGGCAACGTTGAGTGTCGCTGTAATGCCCTTGATGAGGGCCATGTCTACCACGTCTGGCCTGTGTCCCCTCTGATAGGGAATGTGCGTCGGTTCAGTCGGCGCTAGTATAATGTAGTTTCTACCTAGCGAATGTTCGTACAGTTTTTTGCCGTTGGGATTTCGTATGCGTGAATTCCATTCTGGGTGTTTTGCGTTCAGATCTCCAGCGACTATTACTCGCGGTGAAATGTTGAGTAATGTGCTGATATCGTGTGTTGAGATGCCTACAGGGCTGTTGTATACCGATATCACTGTGGTGTAGGCTCCGTTGAACTTGACTCTGACGGCCGTAGCCTCAATTTTTTCCAGTTCAGGGAGCTCTATGTTTGTGTGCTCAATGTCTTTGTGTATGACGATTGCAGTTCCACCTGCCACAGCGTCGCCCGGTCGGTCGGTACGATAGGTTTAATTGTTTGTGCGGTTTAAGTTTAGTCTCGCTCAGTAGCGCGACAAGGAGACCCTTGCGCTCCATGAACGCGGCAAATTCTGCCCTTTTGTTGTGGATCGAGTCTGCATTCCAGAACAGGATCCGTGATAGTGTATGCAGGTCTGCGTTATGGGCCGGGTGTGGTGTATTATTCATGTAAGAGTGTGAAAGAGTGTTGTGATGGCAGTGTGTATGACAGCCCAGTATTGCCCGGGTTCGGCGCTCATGAGCTGGGTGATGAGTGTAGTGACGGCCGTCAGCACCTTGGTAAGGATTTGAACGGTCGTGTGTCGGGGGAATAGTGTTTCCAGTATTCCCCCAGGTGGTGTGCTGGTGTTGGGTGTGGCAGCCTGAGGTTCTGTTGTGGAGTTAGCGGCCGCTTGTGCGGGTATTGGTGTGTTGTTAGGAGCGGCATTTGTGCTTTGTGGCAGAGGTTGTGGCGCCTGTGTTACTTCTGTGGTGAGGGGGATGGTAGTGTGAGTTACAGTCTCGGTGTCTTGTCGACTGTTTTCCTGTGTGTTGCTGTTCCGTTGTTGCTGTGTGGCCTGTTGTGGTGATTTCGTGTTCCCCGCCCTGTGTTTGCGTGTACGTCTATTCCTCCTCTGGGCTTGGGGTTCGGGGGGTTCTTGTGTGGGTGTGTTTTCCTGTATATGGTGCGTTTCTTCGCAGCGCGTGATTTCCGGGAGTGGGGTCGTGTTGTTTGGGGGCATAGGTGTTGGTATCGATGCTTGCTGGGTTTCAGGTGTTGCCTGTGGTTGTTGTGTGGCTGTTGCAGCGGTTGTTTCACGTGTGTGTGTAGGGCGCTGAGGTTCCGCAGCCTGTGCCGTCCCGCCAGGGCGTGCAACCGTGGCAAACGTTACGCCGTTCCTTACTGGGTTCGGCGCTGGCCTTGGACGTGATATGTCGTACAGTACCCTACTTTTGTCTTGTTTTCGCTTCAGCGCCTGTTTGTTTGAGTTGCACTGTCTGAAGTTTGCCGCATGGGGCCCACCGCAGTTGGCACAGCGTCGCTGGTTTGGTTGTATTTGTGTGCATGTGTTGGATCTGTGATTGCCAGCGCATCCGCGGCAGCGAGTTGCCAGGCCGCAGCGGAGGGCCGAGTGGCCGAACTGCTGGCAGTTGTTGCATTGTTGGGGGACGTTGGGTGGTTCATAGTGTTCTACACGTACGTCCATCCGCAGAAAGCTCTTTATCTGCAGGATGGCGCGGGAATCAGCCGTGTCGGCTAACTCAACCATGTAGTGTGGTGTAACGGTGCGTGTGTACGGAACCCTGTCATCCGGGAGGCACTTTTACAGTCGAATCCCAGATAACAAAGGGCCGCATGTACTGTCTCGTTGGGGGTGCTGGGGTCCACTCCCTTGATCACGCACTGCTGGGTTCTCTCGTCCAGCGTTCTGTACGTGTAATGTTCGATCTTCCGATCTTTGAGGAAGGTCAGAAGATCTTTATATTCTTTGTCTGTGGCAACGTACAGTGAGGCCCTATCCCCCGAGTACTTTGCATGTAATGTGCTGTTTATGTGCCTCTGCGCGAATGCAGTGTTAAGGGCACCAAGGTTCCCGTAGTTTTGTATAACAACTGGGGGGGAAACCAGTCTTGTGTTGTGTGGGCACTGCTGTGAATTGTATGCTTTGTTGTTGTTCGCCACAGCTGTGTTTGCGTTTTGTTTTGTGTTAATGTTGCTAGCCTGAGATGAGCTAGTGGGTGTAGGCAACAGCGCCTTTCGGTTGCCTAGCGAGTTTGGTTGCTCGCTTGTTTGTGCTGGTGTTTTTTCGGGTCTGCGTTTTGGGCCCTCCACCTGCCAGGGCTCTGTGTAGTGGTTTTCTGTATCCACATCCGCCACCGCTGCCTCGGTCTCTTGAGGCTGCGGCGCCGGTGGGAGAATGGTACATGACTGTCCAGTGACAGGTGAGTGTAAAGTGATGTTTAGTGTAGTTGTTTTGCTGGGAGAGACGTCCGCCCCGAAAAGTTCGGTGATTAGCCGGCGCGACTCGAGCTGCTTTTGCGCTTTCGCGCCAAGCTGTCGAGCGTCGCCAGCCGCTCCCTTGCCTTCGGTAGCGGGCGGGGCGCGAGTCTCGGCGGGTGCAGTCGATCCTCGCGCCTCTTGTGTTGCAGTCTTGCTGCGGGTGATAGCAGGGGAAGTGCTAGTAGCGTCCGCCATCTCACACTTAGGATTGTTTATTGGGTGGAAAGGGGGAAACGACAATTTTACTTTTCTCGAAAGGCGAGAGAAGTGTTACTTGTTCCCTATGGAAGTGGGTGGTCCCTACTTACGCTAACATGCGCTGTTCGTGCAAGCGCGGCAAGGAGGTGCGGAAGAAGAATGGCCTGCAGCACGCGGGCTTGGTCCCGTGAAGGAGCCCTGGTACTGCCTCAGAGTCCCTAAAAGAACGTGAGAATCACGGTGGGGGCGTTGGGTAACCAGCCCATCTGCCATCCTTTATTACTCTGCTGTGTTTCCAGTGTTCCGGATGGGTGGACTAGTTTTAATTTGTTTTCCCACTGTGTGAATGTGCAAAAAAATAAATAATTAAAATAAAAATGAGCAGTGTGAGGATGCAACACAGTGATCAGGATGGGGGGGGGGGGGGGGGGGCAGGCTTCAGGGTTCGTCTCCTGCCCACCTTGTCTCCTCCAACCTGTATCTGACTGTTACCTTCTAAAAAAAGAAAAAGAACAAAAAAAACTGGTCAGAACATCTCCCTACTAAGCAGGATACTCGGTTTCGAATCCCAGTCCAGCACATTTTGAACTAAGTAATTGATTTCGATAAATGCCCGTTCGCAGCCAATGTCAGTAATTCTACTGTGTCCTAAGAAAGTAATGATTTATCTGTACGAATTAAAGCGATAAGGTGGTTTCAAAGCGAAATTTATTTCGTGATAAATGCGATAGCACAGCGAAATCTGTAGAGAATAACGAGCTTGAAATTTTTGTTGTAAGATTATATTTATGAAAAGGAAGGGAATAAAGAACAGTAACTCTTCAACAAGATAGAAGTACCTGTTATCTTTAATATTCCAGAAAATCTCTTTAATGTATGACACCAAATGCTGGAAGGTTTTAGGGAGGGTCAGGTGTGTTCTAAGTAATTCGACACAAAGGTTACCAAATTTGACTCCTTGCGTCTTGCAAAACGAAATGTTTGGGATGTTGTTCTCGGGGTGGCTGAAAATCCAACCCCATCCTGACTCCTCATGCTATAGCACGCTAATATTCTTGGAAAGACCGCCTGCTTAGCTGGGTGGTAACGTGCTTGCCTCCCGTGCAAGAGGGCCCGGGTTCGATTTCCAGCCGGGTTAGAGATTTTCTCCGCTCGTGGTCGGATGTTATATCATAATTTCATCCCCATCACCGGCGCGCAAGTCGCCCAATGTGGCGTCGACTTGCACTTGGCGGCCGAACTTTCCCGGTTGGCACCTCCCGACCAACGATACCATACGCTCATTTCATTTCCACTCTTGGAAAACTCGAATGACGTCTACCGGATGCACTCCTGACTGCACAAATGGTTAAAGTATTTCGAAGCCGTGGTTCAGGTAAAATAAGTAAAGTGACCACAATCAACCGTGTGTTGAAACTACAATTTGAAAGGCGGACTCCTTAGTTCTGTTCGCTGACAACGGGCAACAGTTGAGAGACTTCGCGCCCAGTGGCGAAACGTCCCATAAGCCTCTAAGGCTGAGCCTACCAAAAAAATTCCTAAATAATTCGTCCAGACTGAATTTAATCCGATCTGGCACTTACCCTCGCAAATGTTTTCAAATATTTTGCGATTGAACGTCGTAAATGCACCCGCCAGTATAATGCATCACATCTCTAGCTTTGCAACCAATAACCGCTCGGAATTCCGTCCTTGTTACAAGCATGCCCAGTAAGCCGTTCTTTCTTGTGGCGGACTGGGGTTTCTACTGCGTGGATACGGTTATTAAAAGTTGGCCTTTGATTTTTTCCTACTCCTTGTCAGCGGGGGACACACGCCTAAGTGGAATGACAAGTCATTCAGCATTTCCCTAAAAGAAAGCGCCACTTCTCATTGTCTAGCACGCTAGCAGCAAGCCAGGCGTATTGAGAAACCATTAACTCTTTATTTAAGTGTTTATACAAAACACAAAGAACAAGAAGACATTCATAATTCATGGAAAATAAGTGTTGTAAGAGGTCCGAGCAGCTGTAATTTCGATGTATTGCTCATGCACTGCCTGCGATATGCAAGGTATAAGAGAATCGCTGACCAGAGAGCAGTGTTGACTGAGTAGGAACTGTGTAGCTGTAGAGTATTATTGTATAAGGTAAAAAGCAGCCTCGCGCATATCTAGTAATGTTATCAGAACTCCCATGTAAATATTTTAAAAATGTCCTAATAATAATCTTTCTCATACAAAGTAATTTTTAACAAGCATTCATTTCAATTTAAAGAATTTACTAATTTCTCCAATCCATGATCATTCCGATTGTTGCAAAAGAAAAATCAGTTGCTTCCTTTCATAAATGGCAAATCTATCGGCCAGCATTGCACAGGGCTGTGCTAAAAATAAAAAAAAAAAAAAAAAAAAAAAAAAAATTGTAAGAGCAGATATATATGCAACTTCATTGAGGTAAGAATTTTTCTCTTTTTATTCAGAATGATCTTTCAGGGCCATGACGCAGCACTGCTAACGTCCAAAATTTACCAGGTGAAATTCACAGTCAAATTGTTGAAAAGTTATAAGTGAGCGACAATTTAATTGAGAGGTTTAGGAATTTTTCTGTTTTTGGGTTACACTAAAATGGTAACGAAATTTTGTGGGGAGGTAAAAATGGGAAGAATTTTGTAGGGAGGTTACCAATGTGAAAAAAAAAGTTATGGGGAGGTTACACTTGGCGACAACCGGCCAGGATCGTATTTTCTTTGTGAATTTCTGAAAAGTACTCATATATCTGCTCTTATTTACTTAAATGTAGTTTGCATCTGGCGCAACGCATTTACTAATTTGTCACCCTTTCTTTCACAGATCATCGGCAATTTCTTGCTCTTTGTTGTAATTGTTTGTTCTATTTTTGCTTCGTCTTTGTTTCATTTTTGTGCTTAATTTTGATTTGTGAAAAATGCCGCGAAAAACTGTTAACAGTACATCGCGATGTGCAATGAGTGAAATAGCCGACTCAAATAATTTGACCGATAATACTTGCGACACTCAGTGTAATAGCGATAATCCTCTAATTACAGATAATCAGTGCGTGTCGATCACTAGTAATGATTTTAATGCTAATGATGAGCAAACAAATTCAATTGTGTCCTCTGTTGATTTAACGACAATTGATGACGCGGCGCTTTCCGTTACAATGAACGCTGCCCAGTTCAACACAGCTGATTTGCAAAATTTACACAGTGAACAGATAAATATTGCTAACGAAGGTGAACAATATACACAAACCACGTCAAATCTATTAGATTCCAATGTAGTGACCAACAGTGCGCATCCGATTGGCGAACCTTTTTGTGAATCAGACAATGACCAAAAGGTTGCCGGTACACAAAACGTGACATGTGCAGATACACCATCACACAGCACAGAGAATACAGCAGCTGATTTTGGCATGGATCGATTTATGGCATTATTGCTACAACCTAATGAAAATCTCAAACAGCAAATTAATGAAAAATACGACAACCTTAACGAATCGAACAAACGACTTAATGAAAAACTAGACAGCAATTCCAAACAACTTAATGAAAAACTAGACAACAATTCTAAACAGTTGAATGAAAAACAAGACAACAATTTCAAACAGCTTAGTGAACAGATTACAGCCGTTGCCGTGCAATATCACGATACTAAAGAACAATTACGTGAGGAAATTAAGGCTTGTGCTAGGAACAGTAGTGAAGAAATTAGATCTGTGGCACAAGAATTAAGTAATACACATGCAGCCACAACTAAATTACTTAGAGATGAAATTAGTGCAGTCGCTAAACAATGTTCTGAAAACGCAACACAGTTACGCGACGAGTTTAAATTAATGTCAGCAGAACTTTCACGCACGCTGGATGCGAAAGTAGACGCGAAATTTGACCAACAGAGCAGCCAAATTGATGAACGTTTTAATCACCACCTACAAAACAGTGAAACACGTTACAGTAAATTTATACTGGAACGGAATAAAGTAAAGCAACAAGTCAAGGAAACAATTACTGCACAGAGACAGGAAGATAAGTGTAAATTGTTTACGAAAGCAAAAACATACGTAGACAACAATATTGCTACAGTATCAGACGAAATCAAACAGTTGAACACCGAATTGCATAATGAAATCTCCAATCTTAAAACAAAAACAGACACACACACATTAGACTTTCAGACAATGACCAATAGACTTAAAAAGTTGGAATTAATACAGGATCCCGATGCCATTAAAGCAGACGTTAAGAAATTGAACAAAACCACACGTAAAATACAAAAACAAATTAATGCTTGTGACACTAAAAACGACGATCACGTAAAAGCACTGACTGAAAAATATGATGAATTGGCCAGTCGTATTGACGTTATCGAAAGTAATAATGACACCAAATCAGACCATACGTCACCTGTTTCGCTTAATCAAACACCCGAATTCCAAAATTTACAGCAAACGATCAGTGAGATAGGTTCGTCCAATAATACTTTACGTAGAAAATTGTCATCTTTACAGCAAGAAGTGACAGAGATATAAAATATTTCAGCCTTTAACACATCACAGCATACGCCACTCTCCGAACACTTGTCAGACTCACACAGCCAGTATAATTTAGGTAATTTACAGAGAGTACGTGAGTTAGATTCCGAACAGTCACAGACAAATAGACCATCATACAATCCTGAACCTGCTCAGACACACAGAGACGATAATATTTATTACAAACACTTTCTATCTGTTTGGAAATTTAAAGTGCTTAATAATGACAGAACACAGATTCACGCTTTGGACTGGATACGACAATTTGCTTTTGTATTTTCCTCAGCTTGGCCTGTAACGCATAAACTAGAATTGGATTGGATACAACAACTTGCTTTTGAATTTTCACCGGCATTGCCTGTAACGCAGAAAGTAAAATTTATTTGTAGCGCGTAATTGACCTCAGGGGATTCATTACACTTCGATGAATATGCGCCGTAGCGTGCACAGGGCCCCGAGCCGTAGTAGTGCTATTTCATCTTTAGTTTTCTGCACTGCTGCCTTCTCTTTTACTATCTTTTATATCTATCAAAACAGCTCTTCAACTATCGATCTATCTAGGATCAGAAACGTGTAAAGAAAACACGATATGACAAGTTTTACCGAAAGTGACAGTTTTCATTAGACACTCGCGAAATGACAACCACCAGAACTTTAATAACTGACAAAATTTTAATTATCAGTATGTACAAAATTTTCAGCAATCGCAGACACAGTTTGGCAACAATAGAGGGTTTTCCCCGTAACAGCATCAAAGCCAGCCGGTTAGCAGACCTAACCAACAATGTAGTCTGCAAGGTCAACCAAGCTTTAATGTTTCGCCGCCTACACGTATAGCGTCGGCTCCGCCAAATAGTAACGCACAACAACAAGGAAATCACTACGTACAGAAAACACATCATTTTAACTCGTACCGCAACGCGCCGTATAGCAATGATTATTATGACAGACGTAAAAGTAATGAGCACAGTTTTCAGCGTAACGGTCGGTCTTACTAGCAGCAGAATCATCCGCAACAACAGATTATCATGAATGAACCAGACAGTCGGTATCATCCCGAACCTAATACGTCATGAAGAAATAACAGAATAGTACAAACAGTTGAAATGCCACAGCATCCTCCCGCAAATAACAGTACATCAGAAAGAATTTGACTAGATACAGTACAGGTTGCATCTTCCAGCAACATAAGCACTACCTTTGACACGCAGAATGTTGTTCACGAAAATGTTATTACTTTGACGACATCCGAGACACTCTTTTGCAGAAAACTATTTCCCGCCCTGTCATTGAAGTAAAGATTGGATCATCCAAATTTTCAGCAGTAATCGATTCTGGACCACCTATGTCAGTTGTAAATGAGGAAACTTTCAACGAATGTAACAAAGAGAATACCTATCCTACGTTACCATTAGGCAAAACTAAAGTAAAAGGTGCTGTATCTGGTAAAGGAGTAGATGTAAAATTACAGACACACTTATCATTTTGTATTGCAGGTCATACGTTTTACTCAAATTTTTGGATTGTTCCCTTATTGACAACAGACGTTATTTTAGGTACAAATTTTCTGGTACAACACGACGCAATTATTGACTTTCGAAATTCGTATTAAATGTTAAAGGATGAAAATGTACAACTGGCATTAGAATTTCAGCACTCTTTATCTGCAGAAGAACAAACAATTAATTGTACAGAGGTCATTTCTGCATCACGTAACATAGACTGTCATTCCACATTGTTCACAGATACGTATGTTCACAACTACAACACACCAGAGGAAGCCGACTAATGACGTTACGCAAATGATTTCTGATAAAGTTAAACAGAGCAGTGCAAATACAGACGACGAACGTACAGAGCTACGCAAAATTCTTTTACAGCAAGCTCCAGTTTTTGACAACATCCCTGGTACTATGTCCGGTTTTATGTATGAATTTCAAGTTAAACAGCACGATACATTTAAAACCAAACATTATCCCATTCCGTATATTCACAGAGAACAAGTTAAGAAAGAATTGCAAGCTATGCTTGACCAAGGTATTATTGAACCGGCAGGTAGTCAGTACATAAACCTGTTCCATATTGTTAAGAAAAAGGATGGATCACTTCGGCTCGTACTTGATTCGCGCCACATCAATGAAATTATTATTAAAGAAACAGATCGCCCTCAAACACTAGAAGAACTTCTACAGAAATTTCATGGTACTGCTATTTATTCCACATTAGATTTGAAATCGGGATTTTGGCAAATTCAGCTCCATCCGAACTGCAGAAAGTACACAGTTTTTCTCTGTTTTGGTCACTGTTATCAATTTTGTAAATTACCGTTCGGTTTAACTATTTCTTCAGCAGCGTTTATTCGCGGTTTGAATACCATATTTCCGACAGAACTAAAAGACAGAATCACAACGTATGTAGACGACATTCTTATTGCAGAAGCTAACTGGTCTGAACACAATCTGATTCTTGAACAACTGTTGCAAACTTTTCGTGCACAAGGACTTACAGTTAATCTTAGCAAATCGTACTTTGCAAAACTTCCATAAAATTTCTTGGACATGTAATTTCGGCAGAAGGCATTGCGCCTGACCCGGAAAAAGTTCAAGCTTTACGTGACATTACTGTTCCTACGACGAAGAAACAACTACGCAGCTTTTTGCGTTTAATTAACTTTTTCCGTAAATTTATTCATTACTTTGCTTTAGACACCCCTAGGTTGTGCCAGTTGACGGGTAAAAACGCTATATGGTCCTGGGATAGCCAGGCACAGTCTGAATTTGTCAATCTGAAACATGCCTTGTTGAATGCATCACTTTTATCACACTCAGATCTTACTAGAAATTTTTCCATTGCCACCGACAGTTCTAACACCGCTATAGGCGTACACATTTTTCAGGAAATTGAAGAAGATGGTACTACAGTAATTAAAAACATCGCCTTTGCAAGTCGCATTCTGTCACCTGCTGAACGCAATTATTCTGTTACAGAACTTGAAACATTATGTGTTGTATGGGCATTTACCAGATTTAGGCATTTTCTTTATAGAAGACATACCACCGTTTACACAGACCACAGAGCGATACAGTTTTTACTTTCCGCAAAATTTACACATGACAGGTTAAGCAGATCGAAACTCTGTTTACAGGAATTTAATTTTACAATTGTTCACATTCCCGGTACATAAAATATTGTAGCAGACGCACTATCCCGTTCTCTTAGCAACTATCAGCAAGACATCGCAACCAACTTCTGCCAAGCAAATTTTAGCGTCATGTACATTCAACAAGTTGCATTCGAAAATTTCATTTCGTCATCATTACAAGACAAAGCACAAGAGCAGAGCAAAGACAACGTGTGGAAAGAAATTAAACGCCTTTGGCAAGATAAGAATAATGTTACCATTAGAAACCATTACACTGTACGCAATAACATTCTGTTTTGCCGCTCTCACCCTGACAGCAACAATTGGTTATTATGTATTCCTGACGAGCTTGTTAACAAATTAATTTGGTATACTCATTTAAGTTACGCACATTATGGAGGCAGAAAATGTTTTCTTATACTGAGACAGAACTGGTATTTTGCGAACATGGAGAAACGTACTCGACGAGTTTTAGTGTCATGTAAAATCTGCCAGAAGGCTAAATCAGACACGACTTCACATATTCCTCCGTTACATCCCATTGTACCCGTTAAGTTAAGACACATGGCAGCTGTAGACATTTTTGGTCCGATTCCCAGAACTAATAGAGGTTTTAGCTACATCTTTGTCGCTGTTGAACTCACTTCGAAGTTTGTTACCTTCACTCCGTTACGCAAAGCTACTGCTAAATCTGTTTCGAAAGCATTTGTAAAACATTTTCTATTTCATGTAGGACATGTATTGAAAGTAATTTCCGACAATGGACCACAGTTTCGATCTGCTATATGGACACGTGTGTTACGAGCAAGAAACACTTCTCCGACCTATATATCCAAGTATCACGCTTCTTCGAACCCTTGTGAACGTCCAATGAAAGAAATTAGTAAACTGTGTAGAATATACTGCCATAAAAGACATATTGATTGGGACAAACACATACTCTCATTCCAGGATGTAATTAATTCCATACCAAATGAATCTACTATGCTATCTTCGACTGTTATATTGAAAAATGTTGAACCACCTAACAAAATTAAAGAATTAGTATCCTTTCCTACATCGCGTCGACTACGCCACCATGAAATAATTGACATTGCACTCAACAACATCAAACGTGTCGCAGAGCGCCGGAGAAGACAGCAAAAACAGGTTTGTACACGCCGTGACTTTCACATTGGACAGAAGATGTTAGTACGTACACACTATTTATCCAACAGAGGAAAGAGTAGATGCAGTAAATTTGAGCTTCTATACACAGATCCATATCGAATTCGCAGCATTCCTCACCACAATGTAGTACACGTCGAAACTTTGAGAACCAGAAAAAGCAAGGGCAATCACCATGTCTCCAACATTAAACCCTTTATTGAATGAACATACTTTGTGATTTATCACACTGTAATGCCATTTCCTGATTTTTTATATGACCATTTACGCAATTATATTTATATGAACTCTTGCTGATGATTATCATATTTTTTCTTGGCAAGTGCCCGGCAAGGTAAGGTTAGCAGGTCGCTTTTCTTGTCGTTACACATCAGACCGTGCACATTTTTCATTTTTCGTGTATGTATGATTGTTTTCCTGTTTTGTTTGTATGCACTACGAAATCTTTAAGATATAACAAACACCAGTTGACTTTGACATTTTTCCTTATGATATCTCAACATCGTGGCTATTTTACATTTTTTTGCTATTACATTATGATACTCTGTTTACTTTTTTTTTTTTTTTTGCACTTAAGAACTCTCTATGTTTTTGACATAATACGTTTTCTGTCATGCTATGCTGTATGCTTAATTATACCACTAGAAGCAAGTTTTTATTTAATTAATGTATGATTTAAATGCAAGATATTAATCCTTATTCATCATTTTCAGAAAGCAATAGCGTGTAAAAGAAATAACTTAAACAAAGCACAGTGGATTACTATGAAATGGAAATTTCACCTTCGGAATGAACGAAAGAAAATGCAATATCTTGTCACGAAGAGTAAATGGATCAGAATTAACAAACATTAACAAGAATATGCTATACACATCGTATGATAGCAGTCTTAACTAATTATTTTTCTTTCAGAATACGAGGCGATTGATGCAGGTTGTCAGACAGAACTAAACATCTTAGTTTTAGTGATGAAATATGCTAGAAATAAGAAACTCTATACTATGAATAGTTGTATGAAGTAAATGGTAATATGAATAATGAATAATGAAGTGTCTTTTTTGCAGATGATAATGAATGGTGATGAATAGTTATATGAAGAATATGCTAATATGAATAATGAAGTTTTTCTTTGCAGGTGACGATAGTAATGAAGTTATGGCAACATGAATAATGAAGTTTTTCCTTGCAGATGAGAATAATGATGAAGTTTATATATTTACTATTAGTTAAGAGATGCTATGTAGTTATTTAAGTATTTGTTGCAGTTCGTTTTGACAGTATGTCTTATGTTGCATGGTATAATGACTGAATGTTTTGGAAAGTACAGTTAAAGAACATAAATATTGAGTACACGTTTCATTACCTGTTAATTCGAAGTTCACTACTATTCAGCATAATATGCGTTTCTTCGCTCAGCTGAATAATCCATTTTGTATTTTTCAGAAGAAGCTATTCATGAAATTAATGTGCTATAAGCACTTAGCCATTAAACTTGTTCTAGTACTTGTATTTTTTTTACCCATTTGTGTGTATCATTCATGAATGTGATCACATATACTCTACTAGTTTCATAACCTTGCTACAGCTGACTCATGAAGAATGACGTTATTAATCCTTATTTCCAGCAATAACTCAAAAGCTAATATTTTCATGCCCCAGCAATTAATTATCGATCTCAATGCAATGCGTTGCTAGCACAAAAAAAAATGTATTACCAGTCCCAAATAATGCTACCAGTTTAAGAGATATTTCTAGTTCTAAATATAATGCAAATTTCTCAGATGTATTAATCCATTATATCTATGTATTATTGGACCACAGACCATGAGTAATAGTTACAGTGTGTTACATGTTAAATATTTCCTATGTCACTTGAATGATAAGTTCTGAGTAATACTGAATAATGTTTTGTAATAATGCATATATGCTATGCCAATAATTTCTGTAAATAATATTTTTGTTGTACTCTATAAATGCTATGCCAATAATTAACTCTCATTTTGAATGATGACTTCTGAATAATACTGAATAATGTTTTATAAAGCTATATGAATACTTTGTAACTGGGCAATGAGTGCCAATAATTACCGCAATCAGATGAGTTATGAAAAGTGTTTTGTAATATTCAATACTTGCTATATGTTTAGTAACTGGCCAATGAATGCCACTGTTTCTTATATTTTAAATTTGTCTTATGTCACTTACATGATATCATATATGAATACCAGTAGCTTGATGCTACACTCATTAGCTCCTGTTTTGAATGATGACTTCTGAATAATGCATAAGAAATGGTTTGTAACTGGCCAATGAGTGCCAATAATTACCACAATCAGATGAGTTATGAATAGTGTTTTGTAATATTCAATACTTGCTACATGTTTAGTAACTGGCCAATGGATGCCAATGACTACTATAATTAGATGAATTATGTAAATGCTATGCCATTAATTAACTCTTGCTTTGAATGATCACTTATGGATAATGCATAAAAATGGTTTGTAACTGGCCAATGAGTGCCAATATTTACTGTAAACAGATGACTTATGAATAATGTTATGTAATACTCCATACATAGTACAGAAATGTTTAGTAACTAAGCAATGAGTGCCAACAATTACTCAAATCGGTTGATAGACTAGTGTAATTCTCAATGATGACAGCATAAGACTTAATGTCCTTCACCTTCTGACCTAATTACCAGAAATTACTGCAATATCCGTTTGTCCTGTCGATCCTCATGATCATGGAGCACTATATTTGGATTTTGCACTAATTCTACGTTGGTGAAAGAGTATGGATTCTACAAGAGTGTGGTGTTGACACATCATGCTGTCCACCACCTTGAACGATGGTGATGTTATTATGGTCCCATTGTTTGGTGTACCTAATGTACTACCAAATTAATACATTGAATATTAATACAACATTTCAGTGTCTTGGCTACACTGATTAATACTTCAGGGAAGAGAACTTCAGATTGTCTCACTTGGTGTTGTGCTTCTGTAGAAAGATATGGACTTTCAGTGCAGCTACGTGCAACCTACTGTGCTACAACCATGATGCAATCCTTCCCTTTCCTTTCCTAGTTCTTGTAAAATGGTAAAAATATATACAGTGCGTGTGCACTTTATGTCATTTGTTAATATGTTTTGTACTCATTGCGTATCCTAGTTCTTGTAAAATGGTAGAAATATATACAGTGCATGTGCACTTTATGTCATTTGTTAATATGTTTTGTACTCATTGCGTATGCATTTTGTGATTTCTTGATATGTTCTGTACTCAGTGCATGTGCACTCTATTTTATTTCATGTTCTGCACTTATATATATGTATATACTCTGTGACTGTAAACTTAGTTAATTAAGTAGATTATAGAAAAATTTGTTGCTCATGGCAAGTCCAATTGACTCACCATCACTGACCCCCCCCCCCCCCCCAGTGGAGGGTTATGTAAGAGGTCCGAGCAGATGTAATTTCGATGTATTGCTCATGCGCTGCCTGCGATATGCAAGGTATAAGAGAATCGCTGACCAGAGAGCAGTGTTGACTGAGTAGGAACTGTGTAGCTGTAGCAGTAAGTTGTTGCTAGTGGCTAGTCTGCAGTCTGCTCTGGTCTGGTATAGTGTATCCTGTTGGCTGGGCCGGTCACGGTGCAGCGATGCCGGAGCCTGAGTATTATTGTATAAGGTAAAAAGCAGCCTCACGCATATCTAGTAATGTTATCAGAACTCCCATGTAAATGTTTTAAAAATGTCCTAATAATAATCTTTCTCATATAAAGTAATTTTTAACAAGCATTCATTTCAATTTAGAGAATTTACTAATTTCTCCAATCCATGATCATTCAGATTGTTGCAAAAGAAAAATCAGTTGCTTCCTTTCATAAATGACAAATCTATCGGCCAGCATTGCACAGTGCTGTGCTAAAAAAAAAAAAAAAAAAAAAAAAAATATTGTAAGAGCAGATATATATGCGTTATCCGGCGACTTCATTGAGGTAAGAATTTTTCTCTTTTTATTCAGAATGATCTTTCATGGCCATGATGCAGCACTGCTGACGTCCAGAATTTACCAGGTTAAATTCACAGTCAAATTGTTGAAAAGTCATAAGTGAGAGACAATTTAATTGAGAGGTTTAGGAATTTTTCTGTTTTGAGGTTACACTAAAATGGTAACGAAATTTTGTGGGGAGATAAAAATGGGAAAGAATTTTGTAGGGAAGTTACAAATGTGAAAAAAAAATTATGGGGAGGTTACAGTGGGAATGCATCTTTGGATGGTCGGCTGATGTGGCCGAGCGGTTCTAGGCGCTTCAGTCTGGAACGGCGCGACCGCTACGGTCGCAGGTTCGAATCCTGCCTCGGGCATGGATGTGTGTGATGCCCTTAGGTTAGTTAAGTTTAAGTAGTTCTAAGTTCTAGGGGACTGATGACCTCAGATGTTAAGTCCCATAGTGCTCAGAGCTATTTGAATCATCTTTGGATGTTGTTGCTAAATGATAGGAATTATTCTATGCATTTTCGTTGTTCCTCAGATTAAAATTTAGTGGCTTTACTTATTTCAAACTTGAGAGTTCAACAGTACTAGACGTGCATATGGCGAAACCTAGAACACCGATTTTGCAGTCAAAATGTAAGCAGTGATATGATTAACTGATTATTGAACTATATTTCGGTGCACTCCGTCACGTGTGAAGTGTCATCGTCAATTTGACTTGTCATTGGGTTGTCGAAAAGAAAACTGATATGTTGGCTGATGTTTAAATAATTATCTTGTAATACATGATGTTGTCGATTACCTCAAACTGCCGTGGATGAGTTTATTTTATAACAAGATCCATTGAATTTTTTAACTGAAAATCCTGCATTCTTCTCTCATCTTTCTTTGTAAGATAAACTCCTGGTGGAAGAACGAAAGTCAACTCCAAGACAATTTATTAAAAAATCTTATGGAAAAGTTGGAAGGCGTTTCCAGACACAATGGTACAATTCAAAACAGTAAGTTAGTGGCAGCTTTGTAAGTACCGAAACTTTTTTTGTTTTTACTGTGTACTATTTGGAATGGGTAATGTCGGTTTTGAATGGCTTAAGTGGAGAATACACTACGACGGTCTTCAAAATTTTCTTTCTAGAGCTAAAAAGCAGCTGTTAAATGCAATCACCAAGGAACAGTGAGAACTGACCATGCTCTTTCACAAGCAGCTTGCTTGGGAGCTTTGAAACGACAGAAGGTTTATCGAAACAAGTATAATGTAGAGATACATTTTGACTACCTGCTTTGTAGCAAGGCAATGACGAATCTGAGGTGTCTGTAAATAAAGGAAATCAAATAGAACTTTTGGATTTCTTTGTGGAAGAAGAGCCACACATAAAAGATCGTTTAGCATCCGATGGAGCATTTAGAGGCACTTCCCCTGACACACAGAATGAAATAATAACTTGCATTAAGGACTTTATTAAAAAAAACAAATTTCAAGTGAAGTTAAAAATAGTCCGTTTATATCAGTACAAGCCAACGAAACAATGGACGCTTCAACTAGAAGTCAAATGAGTGTAATCTTTTGTTTTGCAAATAACGAATCAGGAGAAATACAAGGGATATTCGTAGGGTTTTATGAAGCATCCGAAGATCGCAGTGCACAAGGCGTAGCCACTGTTGTGTTGCAAGTGCGAAGTAATTGGAATATTTATAAAACCAAATTAGTATCGCAAACATACGGTGGCTGCAGTGCAATGGCAGGGAAACAAGCAGATCTTCAAGCTCTCTTTATCCATTGCTACGCTTGTAAGAAAATTACGGAAGTAATAATTTTGTGGCGAATTTATCAGGATTTCGCGCATTTTTTAGCCGTGAACTTCTGAGGTATAGAGGAATTAAAGTACCAAGTCCAGTTACTACCGTAATTTTTCTACGAGGTATAATTTTAATCTACGCGCCTTACAAACCATTATTCGCCACTGTAGAGACCTGAGAACATCATTTAATGATGTGATAAACAATGAAGGGTGGGACGATAACTCTTTACAGTGCAGCTGAACAACTGCAATTCGAGTTTCCAGCATACAAGTATCTTGTTTGACATCTTACAAAGTAAAACTGTGGACAAAAGACGATGTAAGCTGAAAATTGAAAACTGTGTTAAGATTGTTGACAGACTAAGATGTGAGGAAATTATTTTGAAATGCTTAGTGGAAGCTGAGAGCCTTATAAATTCAGCAGGAGTTTCTGAAATTGATTTTAATGAAACAGAAGCAAGTATTCAGAAGCTGGGAAGGCCAGCATTCGAAATAATTGACAAAGCAGTAGTAAACATGGAATCCAGATTTCAGAACTTTCATGAAACAAGTTTTACAGAATTTTTAAATGAGAAAATGTCCTCGCGTTATAATAGGCCAAACAATTTCCAGATTTATGAAGTCGAAAAACTACACTACTGGCCATTAAAATTGCGACACCACCAAGATGACGTGCTACAGACGCGAAACTTAGCAGACAGGAAGAAGATGCTGTGATATGCAAATGATTAGCTTTTCAGAGCATTCACACACGGTTGGCGCCGGTGGCGACACCTACAACGTGCTGACATGAGGAAAGTTTCCAACCGATTTCTCATACACAAACAGCAGTTGACCGGCGTTGCCTGCTGAATCGTTGTTTTGATGCCTCGTGTAAGGAGGAGAAATGCGTACCATCACGTTTCCGACTTTGATAGAGGTCTGATTGTGGAATATCGCGATTGCGGTTTATCGTATCGCGACATTGCTGCTCGCGTTGATCGAGATCCAATGACTGTTAGCAGAAAATGGAATCAGTGGGTTCAGGAGGGTACTACGGAACGCCGTGCTGGATCCCAACGGCCTCGTATCACCAGAAGTCGAGATGACAGTCATCTTATCCGCATAGCTGTAACGGATCTTGCAGCCACGTCTCGATCCCTGAGTCAACAGATGGGGACGTTTGCAAGACAACAACCGTCTGCACGAACAGTTCGACGACGTTTGCAGCAGCATGGACTATCAGCTCAGAGACCATGCCCGCGGTTACCCTTGACGCTGCATCACAAACAGGAGTGCCTGCGATAGTGTACTCAACGACGAACCTGGGTGCACGAATGGCAAAACGTCATTTTTTCGGTTGAATCCAGATTCTGTATACAGCATCATGATGGTCGCATCCGTGTTTGGCAACATCGCGGTGAACGCACATTGGAAGCATGTATTCGTCATCGCCATACTGGCGTATCACCCAGCGTGATGCTATGGGGCGCCATTGGTTACACGTCTCGGTCACCTCTTGTTCGCATTGACGGCACTTTGAACAGTGGACGTTACGTTTCAGATGTGTTACGACCCGTGGCTCTACCCTACATTCTATCCCTTCGAAATCTTACATTTCAGCAGGATAATGCACGACCGCATGTTTCAGGTCCTGTGCGGGTCTTTCTGGATACAGAAAATGTTCGACTGCTGCCCTGGCCAGCACATTCTTCAGATCTCTCACCAATTGAAAACGTCTGGTCAATGGTGGCCGAGCAACTGGCTCGTCACAATACGCCAGTTACTACTCTTGATGAACTGTGGTATCATGTTGAAGCTGCATTGGCAGCTGTACCTGTACACGCCATCCAAGCTCTGTTTGACTCAATGCCCAGGCGTATCAAGGCCCTTATTACGGCCAGAGGTGGTTGTTCTGGGTACTGATTTCTCAGGATCTATGCACCCAAATTGCGTGAAAATGTAATCACATGTCAGTTCTAGTATAATATATTTTTCCCATGAATACCCGTTTATCATCTGCATTTCTTCATGGTGTAGCAATTTTAATGGCCAGTAGTGTACTTAAAATATATCCTTTCTTTGACAGTGAAAAACTTAAAGCAGACTTTACTTTTATTTACAGCAGTGAGGATAAACTTTTACAACCTCAGGACCTCCTTAAATCCATTATAAACAGTGGATTAAAAAATCTGTTCTCTGTATGTGTGAAATTACTGTCGTGAAATTACTGCCTTGCAATTCCAGCAACCGCCATATCTTGCGAAAGAAGCACAAGGACATTAAAATGAGTTACAACCTACCTTCGCAACATAATGACAGATGATAGACTGTCAGATTGGCGATTTTGGCTATTGAGAAGGGAACTGTGATATCTTCAACCAAACGGAAGGTGTTCACATCTCGTGTTATAGATGTTTACACCCAGATAAGGGGCAGGAGAATAGAACTAATTCATAAAACGATGTAACTGTGAGCTACCATGTGCTGTATTTTTATTACAGTGTAGCTGCTTAATATTGTCATGCATTTATTTGTAAGAATTTATGTAGCAGTTTCAATCTTACAAGGGAGCCTCCCCATCGGACCCGCTCGGATTTAGTGGTAAGATGGCCTAATGGATAGCCCATCAACAGCTGAACGCAGAGCAATAACATGAAGAAGGTGCATTGAACTATGAAAACAAAACAAACAAAAAATAGAATCAATGAACATTCCAGGCTCAACAACTGCAACAATGGGTAGCGTGTAGCAGCCATGGCGTCATGGCTGAGTCGCCGGCACGGTTGCTGAGGGTGTTCGGTCAGAGCGTTAGATCCTCTCTGTAAATAGGTGTCATCGGACAATAATATATAGGACAAAATGAGATCAACAAAAAAAGTGGTCAGGGTGTTGGACTGCAAAGCGGACACCCCGTGTTTTAAATCCCCTAGTATCAATGTATTTTTATTTTTCACAACTTTATGAACTGTCCGACCGGTCATTGAAGTGTTTGTTCTCTTTCTATAGTCTTGTCAGACAATGGTTATAGACTATAAGTCATGTGGTAACAATACATTACCGCCACACTTAAATGTGATGAATAGTGAGAGCAGGAGAGATATAACATAGGTGTCTTACAGAAATGAAAACAACAAATAAACAGATGTGAACTAGGTTACCACAAAGGAATTCAGGAGTCAAAACTTCTAAAATGAAACTCAAAAAACGTTAAAAACATAAGTTTTGACAAAGCACTGGAAACTGCGTGATTGTGAAACTGTTGCGTTCATCTGTTGCAGCTTATGTGACAGACTATTATGTTTTCATCATTTCCTTGGGAGTGAACACATTCACATTCATACGAACACCTAAAATGGTTCAAATGCCTCTGCGCACTATGAGACTTAACATCTGAGGTCATCAGTCCTCTAGACATAGAACTACTTAAACCTAACTAACCTAAGGACATCACACACATCCGTGCACGAGGCAGGACTCGAACCTGCGACCGTAGGAGCAGCGCGGTTCCAGACTGAAGCGCCTAGAACCGCTCGGCCACAGCGGCTGGCTGCGAACACCTAAATCGGGCAAGAAGCCATATCTCACTCACTCACAAGGCATATAAATTAGGCCTTATCATATGACTCATGTACTGTCAGTATGACACACCAGACATGTTTTCCGGTAGAGGATTCAGCTGACTTGCCTTGTCATCAAAGGTTTGCTTCCTTTCGGCTGCTAATAGAGTAGTTGTGCAGAACAACTTTCAGTATAGATCCCTTCCTTACACCTCGCTGTTAGAAACAGACTTTACAACCCGACACAGACACAAATTTGAATACAGGGAACAGCGAAAAAAATAAAAGTAAAAAAAGAAAGGACGAGCGAGTTTCAAACACGGCTCGTCCGCGTTGCAGTTCAACACCGTAACTACTTTTTTCATCTTTTTCGTTATTGTTCGTTGTATTTGGCCGTAGCGGACGTCATATGACATCCGTTGAAGTTCCAGCCAGCTCTCTGACCGAACACGCTGAGCTTACCGTGCCCTAACCACGGCGCCAACGTTGTTTGTCGTCTCACAATGTTGCACTTGTTAAACTTGGGCCCTTCGCTGTTTGTAGTTTGCCTTTTTCACAGTTCAGTACTTCTTCTTCCTGTATTCATACTTGATCTGTGTTCAGTTTTTGATGGTCTGTCGACTAGACTCTCTTACCACTATATCTGAGGGGATGCTATTGGAAGTTTCCCGTGTTAGTAGGAATATGTACCTAGGTTACTTTTGCAGTGGTTCTGTTTTACAAGTTTTTGTTTTAAAATTGTTTTCTTTTTTCGAAATTCGTAATTCTTAGGCTACCCAACAAAAAATACCACGCTTCGCCACTGTTCGTGCCGTAGTGATTTGTTTATGTTCGTTGCCAGCTGTGCAGAGTACCATTAACCATTTTTGATTGCATCGTCATCTGCTTTTGTTGCTGAGCTGTAATGTCACTGCTTCTGTTTTGTTACACTACTTGTACTGTGATTTTTTTAACGAGTGATGGTATGGTTGCAGACGCATTGCAGGGTGACTTTCTATTCCATTTCAGCCGGCCGCTGTGACCGAGCGGCTCTAGGCGCTTCAGTCCCGAACCGCGCTGCTGCTACGGTCGCAGGTTCGAATCCTGCCTCGGGCATGGCTGTGTGTGACGTTCTTAGGTTCGTTAGGTTTAAGTAGTTCAAAGTCTAGGTGACTGATGACCTCAGATGTTAAGTCCCACAGTGCTTAGAGCCATTTGAACCATTTTTTCCCCATTTCAGAAAAGAAAGCCTATTGTCAGAAGCTCGTGGAGAGCTCGGCGAGAACACAAGCTTCTGTTGCCTACACTGCGTACTTACACTGTATATGGAGGCGGAGTTTCTTTCCCCGCAACCCTTGCTCACCAATACAAAACCGGTAAGCCTCACGCCTGAGATTCAAGTAACAATGAACTAACTAAAAAAGAGCAGATAATAGTAACATTAGAAAACAAGTAGTTAACTTTTTATAAGAAATGCTGGAAGTGGTGGCTATGGGCATCCAAGCAGCGCTGACTTCATTTGATGACCTTACCGGCAACACGCTGTAATTCTGCAGGCGCGATTGTGTTAATTTCTCTAGTTTTGTTCCGTCTAGGATCGTCTACTGCGCGAGGATTGTCAGTATACATTTCGCTTTCCGGTACGTCCCGAAATTAAAAATCACACGATATTTAATATGGGGACCTGACATGTCTCTCTTCATGGAACACGTTGGTGATGTGGGCAGTTCTTTGTTTCTGTGTGTGGGCGGTTGTTCCATCGTTTTGGAATACTGCATATAGCTTCTCTGCATCTGTCGTTAGTTGTGCGTGGAACATGTGAAACGTCTCTAGATATAAGGCGATGTTTAAGGTGTAATTGAAAAATATGGTTCAAAATGGTTCAAATGGCTCTGAGCACTATGGGACTTAACTTCTGAGGTCATCAATCCCCTAGAACCTAGAACTACTAACCTAAGGAGATCACACACATCCGTACTCAAGGCGGGATTCGAACCTGCGACCGTAGCAGCCGCGCTGTGCCAGACTGTAGCGCCTAGAACCGCTCGGTCACTCCGGCCGGCGAAAAATATGGGACCAATAATGCGACGGCCGGACTATGCACAGCATATACCTCTCTGAGTGGAGATTTTCCTCAAGCAAAATATGAGGATTCTCCTGCGACCATCTGCAATTCTGGGAGCTTCCACAACCTGACAAATGGCACCAAACCTCACCTGACATGAAGTACAGCAAGGGGTCCACGTAACAGTCAGCAGCTGATGTTAACAGCCAGTTACAATAATGAACTCTTTTTTTTCCTGATCCTCAAATTCCATCTCTTGCACCACACTCATACAACAGGTTTTTAATTTCGTATCTTTTAGTGCACAATGACACGACGTACGAGATACACCATCTGCTCCGGTAACTTCCTTACCAGTTAGCGGGGACTTCTCACAACGTCCACTCGATTTTACCTGTAGCTTCAGCAGTTCTCACTCTCGGTCGCCTATTCCTCTGCACATTCTTAACGGATCCTACAGCCCTTCATTTCTTGTACAGATCTTGAACAGTCGTGGTCGTGGGGAGTTTCTTACCAGGATACTTCGCTTGAAACATTTCTTTATGGGCTTCGTCTTTACGTAACACTTCACAATATCAATTCGCTGTTCTAATGCAAACTGCCTCAATTCTGCAACAACTCGACAATACGAGCTTCTCACAGCAACTGACACACGAACAAACAGCTGCACTCAGGTTTTCGATAAAATGCAGTGAGCTAACTTTCGGGACAATATTGCCACAAGTCATTCGACTAGAGATGATTAACCGGTACGTGAGGCATACCGGTTTTTGATGTGCGACACACTGTAGTTCGTGAGTAGCAGCGAAGATAGGTGTACAGCAGTGCCAAACAGTTTGGGAGTAAAGGTTTATAAGTTTCGGAAACAATATTTTAATGTTTACATTCTCTGCCTCGTGATGACTGGGTGTTGTGTGATGTGCTTAGGTTAGTTAGGTTGAAGTAGTTCTAAGTTCTAGGGGACTGATGACCATAGATGTTAAGTCCCATAGTGCTCAGAGCCATTTGAACCATTTTTGAACCAATGTTTACAATTTGTAATGTTGGTAACGAGTAGGAGAAAAAATATACTGTATCAAAACATTGATTTAAAAATAAGGAGCATTTAGAACATGGGAGACCAACCCCCATCCCAAAGCAAGTATTAGTGCTGCCCAAGAAGTGACACCCTATCACGCGATTCGCCGGCCGGGGTGGCAGAGCGCTTCTAGGGGCTTCAGTCTGGAACCGCGCGACCGCTACGGTCGCAGGTTCGAATCCTGCCTCAGGCATGGATGTGTGTAATGTCCTTAGGTTAGTTAGGTTCAGGTAGTTCTAAGTTCTAGGGGACTGATGACCTCAGATGTTAAGTCCCATAGTGCTCAGAGCCATTTCAACTATTTTATCACGCGGTTCATAAGAAATTCCATAAAAATTCCTTTATATGAGATTACGATAAATTGAATTTTTTCCATTTGAAACTTTCGCCGAGTATTTTTAGTGTTAAGTTTATTACGTTCGGTCCGAAAATACTCGTCCTTTTCCAATGTCACGCAGGTAGGCTAAAAAGTTGGAGACCAAATGAATGAATCTTAAAAAATAGACATCCTAAAGAACATATTAAGCCAATAAAAAATTAGGCTAAAAATTTCTACGTTGGTCTATCCCGGTTCACGAATTTCAGGACGGGAAATGCAGGAAAAGCGTGGCGCCCGACACGGTCAGCTTCGCGGCCCAGGGGAGCGAGGTTCCCGTTCACTCAGAGACCGGGTGGCCTCATTAAACGTCTGTCCTGGCTGGCTGCGCCCTGTTAGCCAAGTTGGTCCGCGCAGCTTTCCGCTGCCACTGCGAATTGGCCGCGCCAAAGGACGCCGTTGCCAGGGGTGAACGGCTGCGAGAAGCCATCGCCGACTGCTCCCGCCAAACGGCGCTCGCTGCGGCCACGAGTTTCCGACAGGCAGCAGAAGTCCGGCGTAATTAATCACTGAATGCCTTGTACACCTACAGATCGTTTCCGGTGAGGAGGTCCGCAGGTGAGTTTTCGATGCAACTGCTGGAGGCGATTTAACTGCGGAACCAGGAGCGGCATACAGTCATGGAAAAAAGTATTCATACCACGTCGGTCATGTAGGATAACTTATTTATAAGAACTGAAGAACACAACCAGAGATGTTATCTGGTAAATTCCCAGTATGGGGTTTCCTCCCTAATTTGTACATATAAAAGAATTAACTAAACTAACATTCCGCAAAAAGTAATAACAACCCTATACCAGACGGCTTCACACAATGGGGAAAAATTATTCATACATACAAAGAAAAAAAATGTACATAAACACTGGAAGGTTTCAGATAAATTATATAATGGTAAGACAGAGAGTTAGGAACCAAATTTTTTATTGTAAGACATTTCCAGGGGCAGATGAGGACTATGGCCACAGTCTAATGATTGTGAACTGTAGATTAAAACTGAAGAAACTGCGGAAAGGTGGGAATTTAAGGAGATGGGATCTGGATAAACTGAAAGAACCAGAGGTTGTAGAGCGTTTCAGAGAGAGCATTAGGGAACAATTGACAAGAACGGAGGAAAGAAATGCAGTAGAAGAGGAATGGGTAGCTTTGTGAGATAGAATAGTAAAGGCAGCAGAGAATCAAGTAGGTGAAAAGACGAGGGCTAGTAGAAATCCTTGAGTAACGGAAGAGATATTGAACTTAATTGACGAAAGGAGAAAATATAAGAATATAATGAATGAAGTAAGCAAAAAGGAATTTGAATGTCTCAAAAATAAGATCAACAGGAAGTGCAAAATGGCTAATCAAGGATGGCTAGAAGACAAATGTAAGGATGTAGAGGCATGTATCACTAGGATACTGCCTACAGGAAAATTCAAGAGATCTATGGAGAAAAGAGAAGCACTTGTATGAATATCAGAGCTCATATGGAAAACCAGTTCTAAGCAAAGAAGGGTAAGCAGAAAGGTGGAAGGAGTATATAGAGGGTCTATACAAGGGCGATGTACTTGAGGACAATATTATGGAAATGGAAGAGGACATAGATGAATATGAAATGGGAGATACGATACTGCGTGAAGAATTTGCGCTGAAAGACCTAAGTCGAAACAAGGCCCCGGGAGTGGACAACATTCCATTAGAACTACTGATAGCTGTGCGAGAGCCAGAACTGTCAAAACTGTACCATCTGGTGAGCAAGATGTAGGGGACAGGCGAAATACCATTAGACTTCAAGAAGCATATAATAATTCCAATCCCAAAGAAAGCGGGTGTTGACAGGTGTGAAAATTACCGAAATATCAGTTTAATAAGTCACGGCTGCAAAATACTAACACGAATTCTTTACATACGAATGGGAAAACCAGTAGAAGTTGACCTCGGGGAGGATCAGTTGGATTTCGTAGAAATGTTGGACCACGTGAGGCTATACTGACCCTAAGACTTGTCTTAGAAGATAGATTAAGGAAAGGCAAACCTACATTTCTAGCATTTGTAGACTTAGAGAAAGCTTTTGGCAATGTTGACTGGAATACTCTCTTTCAAACTCTGAAGGTGGCATGGTTAAAATACGGGGATCGAAAGGCTATTTACAATTTGCACAGAAACCAAATGGCAGTTATAAGAGTCGAGGGGCATGAAAGGGAAGCAGTGGTTGGGAAGGGAATGAGACAGGGTTGTAGCCAATCCCCGATGTTACTCAATCTATATATTGAATAAGCAGTAAAGGAAACAAAAGAAAAATTTGGCGTAGGAATTAAAATCAATGGAGAAAAAACAAAAACTTTGAGGTTTGCGGATAACATTGTAATTCTGTCAGAGACAACCAAGAACCTGGAAGAGCAGTTGAACGGAATGGACAGTGTCTTAAAAGAAGAATATAAGATAAACATCTACAAAAGCAAAACGAGGATAATGGAATGTAGTCGAATGAAATCAGGTGATACTGAGGGAATTAGATTAGGAAATGAGACACATAAAGCAGTAAATGAGTTTTGCTATTTGGGGAGTGAAATAACTGATGTTGTTTGAAGTAGAGAAGATATAAAATGTAGACTGGCAATGGCAAGGGAAAGTGTTTCTGAAGAAGAGAAATTTGTTAATATCGAGCATAGATTTAAGTGTCAGGAAGTCTTTTCTGAAATTATTTGTATGGAGTGTAACCATGTATGGAAGTGAAACATGGACGATGAATAGTTTCGACAAGAAGAGAATAGAAGCTTTCGAAATGTGGTGCTACAGAAGAATGCTGAAGATTAGGTGGGTAGATGACGAGGTACTGAATAGAATTGGGGAGAAGGGGAATTTGTGGCACAGCTTGACTAGAAAAAGGGATCGGTTGGTAGGACATATTCTGAGGCATCAAGGGATCACCAGTTTAGTACTGGATGGCAGCGTGGAGGTTAAAAATTGTAGAGGGAGGCCAAGAGATGAATACACTAAGCAGATTCTGAAGGATGTAGGTTGCAGTCGTAACTTAGAGATGAAGCAGTTTAAGCAGGATAGAGTAGCATGGAGGGCTCCAATCGCTGGACTGAAGACTACAACAGCAACAACGACGACGACGACGACAACAAACATAATGAGAAATTTAAATTTTGTAGGCATTCCTCTTCTATGTATAACATCTGCTAACCTCCTTGACATGGAATGAACAAGTTTTTTGGTAGTCTCTTAGGTAATGTTTCGCCATCGTTGTCGCAGACATTGTTTCAGAGTAGTCTTACTTCGTATCTCACGATTTCGGACTATTCTTTCAAGCGTTGCACAAAGATGCTCAGTTGGATTAAGGTCTGCGCTCTCTGCGAGAAATCTGAGGACTTGGGGAGTAAGATATAACAACCGCAGACAATCAGTTTCCGCGGTATGCTTAGGGTCATTGTCTTGCTGAAAGTAGTAATACGTTCCTAAACCCAAGCTATCAACACCGTTTTGCAGATTTTCCTTTAGGATATTAAAATACTGAAATCTATCCATGTTACTTTCGACAAAAACAAGTTGCCCAACACCCAATGTAGCCATACATCCCCATACCATAACTCCCCCACCACTGTGCTTCACTGTGGTTTGCATGTGTTTGGCTTGCAGCTCAGTATTTGGTCGTTTCCTTACCAAAATTCTGACATCATTTACAGATATGTTAAATCTGCTTTCTTCTGTGACCTGTATCTAGCCCAGAGACTTCTGTTCTTCATTGTAAGCGCTCGAGAAAATTCAAGTGTCATTTCTTGTACACTTCACAGATGTATAGATTTCTTCTTGATACCGCAGCTCCATTACCTCCACTACTTAACACACAGCAAACAGCCCTTGGTGTGAATTCCTTCCCGATCTGATAATTCATATGAGCAGATAATGCAGAAGCTGTCAAACAGAGATCTTTTTTGACCATCCTTTTTAACATATTTCGCTCTTTGCCATAGCTTCTGTGGTCGAACTCTTCTCTCGCTACAAATGAGAATGTTTCTTACTCTAAATCGCGATATTATAGACTACGCCAGCTGCATCCAATAATTTCGGCCGTTTTTAAAAAAGATTACCCCTTTCCATAATGGGAGATAATTATTTGCCTCTCCTCTACAGTTGTTTCTTACGCTTTGCGGCCCATTTCTCTGTTGCCCTTCATACACTACCAGAATCAACGCCACTGAAGGCGTTCCTTGCTGCAAGCGGTTCGTTAGTCGTTTCTATGTTTACATTTCTAGTAATGGACGGAAACCTTTTTCCCCACTGTGTGAAGCCAGCTGGTACAGAATTTTTATCTACTTTTTGCAGAACGCTAATTTTGCTAACCCTTTTGTAGTATGCTGCCCACTAGTCCAATAAAAGTGCCTAGGAAGCTGTTTTCTCTGATCGCTAGGCAACAATTCAAGCAAATCGTATTAATGGAATTTATTATAGTAAGTTAAATTGACAATAATTACGTTTGTGTATTCACAATGATGTGTCGCGAGTAAATGGCGACATGCAAATAATCAGCGTCCTTCGGTGTATACAATTTCAGTGCAAGCAAAACAAAACAGTTCATAACTCACCACTGTAGCATTTGCATGATGGGTCTTCTTCCACTCCGCCGGCCCCCAGCTTTTTTTTTTTTTTTCCTTTATTGTGATTTCATTCCCCTGCCCCATAGGGGCAGGGGAGGGCTGCCAGCAGCACAATCCGCCGCTCTTCAGCCGAGTGACATGGCAGCTAAAATAAGAATAAAATGTTACATACATAAGGCGATAAAAAGGGGAACACAAACAGAGTAAAGGGAGAAAATGGAGGTAAAAATAGACTGACATGGAGACGTTCATGGGGGACAGTTAAAAAAGTCACCAGAAAGTTAAAAAACACAGTTGGCGATTCTTAAAACACAGAGAAGACACTGAATGGACATGCACAGGTTAAAAGTCGGCCACAGTATTAAAAACACTCCAGAACAACACACTTAAAACCCACTTGTAGCACACACAACGAAGAATAAAACTGCCAGGTGGGACCTGCCGAGGGAAAGGTCAGAGAGGAAGGAAAAGGAGGGGAGAGCAAGGGGCAGCAGGGGAAGTGGCGGGATGAAAAGAGTAGGGGCGTCAGCGGGTACGCGAAGAGGCAGGAGACACGTGGGGTGGGAGATGAAGAGGAAAGACAGGGCAGGAAGTAGTGCAGAGACGCTGAAAGGGGGCACAAGAGAGGGAGGGGGAGTAGGAGGGGGAAGCCGCTCAGGAGGAGGGAGGGGGAGGAGAGGGAGCTCTGAGGAGGAGGCAGGAAGATGGGGTTAGAGTTGGTAAGAAGGGTAGATGTCAGGGCGAAGCTCATCATCCGGGAGGGGTAGATGGTGGAAGTTGCGTTGGGAAAGGAGATGAAGGGTGTGGAGAGCCGCGACTGGGTGGAGTGGCGCTTATATTCCTTTGGCCTCGATGTCACCCCTGTCTTGGTGTCATCCTAGTCAGTTATTATTAGCTAACATCGTCTCACAGCCCTCTTTAGGCCGACTTGCTGGCGCTTGATGTTACGCCAGAACACGTTTTATATGTAAAAATTAGGAAAGGAAACCCCACCCTGTTAGTTTATGAAATAAAATGTATGCGTGTGATCTTCAGTTCTTATGAATGAAGTTATTTTACATGAAGAATGGTGTATGAATACTTTTTCTATGACTGACGTCACACAGAGCCCGTAGCGGTGATGAACAGCAGGGCGCCCATTCAGCATACATATGCTCATTTTGCTTTGGTCGTATAGCCGTGTGCAAAACTTAAGCACGAAAGAAATTTTCGCATCATGCATCACGGCTAAGCCGCATAGCTCGATGAGTCTTGGACCATACATAGAGAGAGCTACTGCAGAATAGTACAGAAGGTCACTGAAATGAATACGCAATAGGACGAACAGAAATGACGCTTTCCTTCAAAGGCAATAATTACAGTGAAGTCATTGCGATTCATGGTGGTCCACTGGGCGTTACAGAAAGCGGGACACAATCGTTAGTAGGGTGCGTGATCACTACGGATAGCAAAACGTGTTCTGCAACGTGCGCTCCCATGCCGGGCACAAGGTTGGTAGGGAGTACTTGTAGCAGGGCGTTCCATTCCTCCACCAGCACGATTGACAACTGATGGACTGTCAATGGTGCATACTAACGTTCTGCAATACACTTCCGCACCGCATTCCACACGTGACCCATGGCATTCACATCTCAGCAACGGTCAGGCCGGTCCATTCGGTGAATACCTTCACGTTTCAACAGCTCCTCCAGCGCTGTTCGATGCGGTCGCGTAATGCTGATTCATCAAAAAAAAGTCAGGGCCAAATGCACCTCTTGTGAACAAGGAGAAGGAGAGCAATGTCACAACAACGCAGACCGCTCAATTCACGGTGTTCAAAGATTGGGAGGTCAGCACTACCATGCAGCACTATGTCTCCCCACACCATAACACTTGGATCACCAAAACGATCACGTTCTATAGTGCTGGATGTACCCCTTTACGGCGAGATATGGGAACATTAATACACTCAGGAACATTGTCGAACATCATCGTTTTGCTGCTCCAAGTTTTATGGTGTGAGGACGCATAAAATTGAATATAACAACCTTCAAACACTGTACATTCATCGATCGACGTTATTGTGATACTATACTCCTTCCCCATGTACGTCTTTTCATTTTTATGGATGGCAATATGCGACCGCTTTGAACTGTGAGGGTGCGGATGGAGGAGCTCTGGGAACGATGGAATGGCCTGCCCTTTCCGCCGACTTAAATACCATTGAGAACACGTGGGATTAGTTGCGGAGACGTTTTGCAGCATGTCCACAAGCACTAACGACCACCTAGCATCTTTCAACCGTGCTGGTGGAGAAACAGAATTCCCTACAAAACAGCTCCTTATCAACCTTGTGGCTAACATGGGAATACGTTAATGATGTCTGGTTCGTGGGCCGCTCAACTGCACAGTCATCAGCGCCCATACAAACTCCCAATTTCTACACAGTCCAATTTTTTTTCCACGGTCCAGTCGATCCACTGTCATGAATGATGATGAAATGATGGGGGCAACACAAACAGCCTGTCCATGGGCGGAGAAAATCCCCAACCGGCCGGGAATAGAACCTGGGACCCCATGATCCAGAGGCAGCTATGCTAGCCACTATACCACGTGCTGCGGACATGGGGGTACGCTGCAGATCATATATTGCCGTCAATGCTGATCACTCATCCTATTAAGAACCGAATCCTGCCTTTTGTAATATCCAGAGGACCATCATAAATCGCGGCGACTTGTCTTTGAATGTCACAACTGTTCGTCCGATTGCCTAATCCTTTAGTCACCTTCTGTGTACTATTCTGTAGCAGTTCTTTTTATGTACGGTCCAAGTTTCATCTAGCTGTACCACGTGGCAGTGAGAGACATCATAGGAAAACTACTTTGCTTCTTAAGTTTTGCAGATCAGTGTATTATATTTCTTCCATATACTATAGGCGATTCACAATTACGGCAAGGCGAAAAAAAAAAATCGGGTGGCAGAGAAAGGGATATGTACATGCATGTGATAAACCCGTTCCCTCTAAGATTGCCGGCCTGGGTGGCCGAGCGGTTCTAGGCGCTACAGTCTGGAACGGCGCGACCGCTACGGTAGCAGGTTCGAATCCTGCCTCGGGAATGGATGTGTGTGATGTCCTTGGGTTAGTTAGGTTTAAGTAGTTCTAAGTTCTAAGAGACTGATGATCTCAGAAGTTAAGTCCCATAGTGCTCAGAGCCATTTGAACCATTTGAACCATTTGAACCCTCTAAAATTTCTCTCTTCATACTTCCTGTGTGTTACCACAGACGACGTGTCACCGATTTCATGTGTACTAAGATTGCAGTACACTCAAGGTGTCTATTTGCTCCTACCGCCATGAGTGGAACACATAAGTTCTATTTAATGTTCACCAACCTGTGGTCTTCTACAGTTGTTGTCCCCTACGCAGAAAACAGCACGTAGGTCGTGAATCCGTTATCTTGAGGGTGTAATAAACTCTTAGTGAAGAACTGATATTTTATAAATAAATAAGTTTTCAATAAGTTTGTATATACCGGATGCCACTAGCTTTATATTAGCAGAATACGAGAAACGGCACAGTTATATTCCACTTTATGAATCACAAATAATCCCTAGTCTTAACACTTTCATAAAAACAAAAGAATGAATTGCGTATATGCGTAATTACTATCAAATTTTTCTCAACTACATGTCCACATAACCAGACCTGGAATTGCTAATAAAGTCTTAACTGACTGACACCTACGGCGTCGGGTACCGTGTCTGTCTCCGAGACTGCCAGTCCAGCTCTGATCTAACAGAGGAATAACTTCGCCCGCCATTCAAGTTCGACGCAATCCGACGGCGCTTTCATGTAGCAAGCGTTTATTATTATACTAGTTATTAGCACCTGTGAAAAAATGGAATGATAGCACACTATTGAGAGATGCTTTAATATGAGATCCATGTAAATAATCTCTTGAGTTTTTCTGATTTTAATAACAAAAGATTATCATTTTGATGCGCAAAATCCGAATGCAGTAGCCAGTCGCGGAGAAGGACCACAAAAAAGGCGGTTTTCTCACGATAACCGTAACAGAACAAATCGTTTGTCACCGGTACCAGCCGGCCGCTGTGACCGAGCGGTTCTAGGCGCTGCTGCTACGGTCGCAGGTTCGAGACCTGCCTCGGGCATGGATGTGTGTGATGTCCTTAGGTTAGTTAGGTTTAAGTAGTTCTAAGTGTAGGGGACTGACGATCTCAGATGTTAAGTCCCATAGTGCTTCAAGCCATTTGAACCATTTTTCACCGGTACCTCACACCACATTACGTTATCTTCCCACTTCTGCCTTTTCAACTGCTCTAAGAAGAGCTTCTATAGCTGCATATGATGGCTGCAAAGCTAGAAATATTACACAATGAACTCAGCGGTTACAAACGGCTATAGTTATGTAACGCACAGCGATTCACCACTAAGAATATATGTTATGAAATAGCTAAAACGATCACCCTGATACCATTTCACAGTTGCAGGTTGCCTAACGGCTTCCAGGAGCAACAAGAATTTGATTTTCGGTATTTCAATTAGTGACCCAATTAAAAAATTTAAAACGCCTTTATAATCTACTCATCAAGACATTAATCCTAGGTTATAGATTTAACACAGTAAGACAAGTATTTAATTTAAAAACCGTGCAAGTTTATGTGTTTCGAGGCAACTTAACTCACGGCGCGCCAATTACCCAGAGTATATTCTTCCAGTATTTGAGAATGCGAGCCCTCAGCTCGTGGCCCAATGGTTTAATTGTTCCTCTTTGTGTGCCAGGGCGAGCACATTGTTATTTCCGCGAGTACAGCAGCGCCGCCTGTGTCAAACTAGTGTGTACTCAGTCTTGTGTGTGTATCGGCGGTGTTGCATCGCTTTTACCTATTTGAGTTTATTGTTACTTTGTTCTCTGGCGGCGACGTTCTCTGCTCGCACCATGCTGTATGTCGAGCCTTCCAAGAATGTTAAGAATGTTCCTCGTCGCGGCACCATTCCATTCAGTTTTGACAAGAGTACGCGTCAATGTTCAACGGGCCTCTCTAGAAATTGACGATTGGTAGGTTGTTGCGATTCGAGCTATATGTGATCAGGTACACACTGCTAATTTTTATTATGATTTGTATACATTTCTAGTGAAGTTTCAAGATCCCTTGTAAGCAGACCGGCTTCTCTCTCAGGTTGGTTCTCAGGTCACTGTGGTGAAGTAGCTGACACTATAATTCGCTTTCTTTCCCAAAAATCGCCGGGTGAGCCATACAGCCCGAAAAATTTGTCACAAGTCTTGCTGTGCGTGAGGCTTGCAACTTAATTTCATCTTTTTACTGTGGAAGAACTGCGTTCAGGCGGCTCCTACATTCAGTGCACTTTATTTCAGTAATTAAAGTGCTTCCAAATTACATGAATCACGACGAAACATTGAATTAATAGACTTATACACTTAATACAAACTGGAGGAAACATTTCGTTGACAGACACTAAGAGCCAGAATCTCCGAAAATAGTCAACAACGGAATAACCTCAAACATATCACTCGACAACCACGGAACCTCCACGCGCCAGGCAAGCAGTCACCACCACATGTCAGCGCTCCTTGCGGACAGCGCACGAACTCAGCTGACACGTATAAGCGATCACCTAATAGCGAGACGTCCGCTACACGACCTCTTGTCTCAACACGGTCCCCCATGGGGAAGCGGAGCGTCGTCTTCGTTAGTTGCCTCAGGCGCCATCCTTGAATCTTGTCGGGAAGTGCAGCCGGCGTCCGGACCTCGTCTAACGTTGCATCTGCTTCTCTCGGGCTGTGGGAGGTGGCTGCTTGCTATCGGCCGATGGCGTTGACAGGATATAGGAGAAAGTGAGCATCGAAAGATTCCTCCAAGACGAATGCTGTTTTAACCTGGTCGATAGAAACAGTGTCTCTCTTGCCATCAACGAAAGTGTCTATCATCTTTTACTTATTTATTTATTTACACGTCAAGTTCCGTTGGACCAAATGGAGGAGCAAATCTCCAAGGTTATGGAAGTGCCAGTACATTACCTTACAACATAAAAGTAATAACAGATAAAAATAAATGTTCATGAACCTGAAAAATGTCAGTCCGTAAGTTTAAGTAAACGCTATCAGCAATACAATAAGAATCAGCTTAATTTTTGAATTCGAGTGGCAGCTTATTGAAAATGGATGCAGCAGTATACTGCACACCTCTTTGCACAAGAGTTAAGGAAGTCCAATCTAAATGCAGGTTTGATTTCTGTCGAATATTAACCGAGTGAAAGCTGCTTATTCTTGCGAATAAACTAATATTGCTAACAAGAAACGACAATAAGGAATTTACATATTGAGAGGCCAATGTCAAAATACCCAGACTTGTGAACAGAGGGCAACAAGAGGTTCGTGAACTCACACCACTTATTGCCCGAACCGCCCGTTTCTGAGCCAAAAATATCCTTGTGGAATGGGAAGAGTTACCCCAAAATACACTCCTGGAAATTGAAATAAGAACACCGTGAATTCATTGTCCCAGGAAGGGGAAACTTTATTGACACATTCCTGGGGTCAGATACATCACATGATCACACTGACAGAACCACAAGCACATAGACACAGGCGACAGAGCATGCACAATGTCGGCACTAGTACAATGTATATCCACCTTTCGCAGCAATGCAGGCTGCTATTCTCCCATGGAGACGATCGTAGAGATGCTTGATGTAGTCCTGTGGAACGGCTTGCCATGCCATTTCCACCTGGCGCCTCAGTTGGACCAGCGTTCGTGCTGGACGTGCAGACCGCGTGAGACGACGCTTCATCCAGTCCCAAACATGCTCAATGGGGGACAGATACGGAGATCTTGCTGGCCAGGGTAGTTGACTTACACCTTCTAGAGCACGTTGGGTGGCACGGGATACATGCGGACGTGCATTGTCCTGTTGGAACAGCAAGTTCCCTTGCCGGTCTAGGAATGGTAGAACGATGGGTTCGATGACGGTTTGGATGTACCGTGCACTATTCAGTGTCCCCTCGACGATCACCAGTGGTGTACGGCCAGTGTAGGAGATCGCTCCCCACACCATGATGTCGGGTGTTGGCCCTGTGTGCCTCGGTCGTATGCAGTCCTGATTGTGGCGCTCACCTGCACGGCGCCAAACACGCATACGACCATCATTGGCACCAAGGCAGAAGCGACTCTCATCACTGAAGACGACACGTCTCCATTCGTCCCTCCATTCACGCCTGTCGTGACACCACTGGAGGCGGGCTGCACGATGTTGGGGCGTGAGCGGAAGACGGCCTAACGGTGTGCGGGACCGTAGCCCAGCTTCATGGAGACGGTTGCGAATGGTCCTCGCCGATACCCCAGGAGCAACAGTGTCCCTAATTTGCTGGGAAGTGGCGGTGCGGTCCCCTACGGCACTGCGTAGGATCTTACGGTCTTGGCGTGCATCCGTGCGTCGCTGCGGTCCGGTCCCAGGTCGACGGGCACGTGCACCTTCCGCCGACCACTGGCGGCAACAACGATGTACTGTGGAGACCTCACACCCCACGTGTTGAGCAATTCGGCGGTACGTCCACCCGGCCTCCCGCATGCCCACTATACGCCCTCGCTCAAAGTCCGTCAACTGCACATACGGTTCACGTCCACGCTGTCGCGGCATGCTACCAGTGTTAAAGACTGCGATGGAGCTCCGTATGCTACGGCAAACTGGCTGACACTGACAGCGGCGGTGCACAAATGCTGCGCAGCTAGCGCCATTCGACGGCCAACACCGCGGTTCCTGGTGTGTCCGCTGTGCCGTGCGTGTGATCATTGCTTGTACAGCCCTCTCGCAGTGTCCGGAGCAAGTATGGTGGGTCTGACACACCGGTGTCAATGTGTTCCTTTTTCCATTTCCAGGAGTGTACAATACCATGCAGCATAAGTGAATGGAAATAAGCAAAGTAGACTAATATTCGTGTCGAAGTATCACTCGCTTTTGATACCGTTTGAATAGTAAAAATGGCGGTATTAAGTCTTTGAACAAGTTCCTGAACGTGGGCTTTCCATGACAGCTTACTATCTATCTGAACACCTAGAAATTTGAACTGTTCAGTTTCACTAATCATATGCCCGTTCTGTGAGATTAAAACGTCAGGTTTTGTTGAATTGTGTGTTAGAAACTGTAAAAATTGAGTCTTACTGTGATTTAACATTAGTTTATTTTCTACAAGCCATGAACTGAGGTCATGTACTGCACTATTTGAAACCGAGTTAATGTTGTACACAACATCCTTTACTACCAAGCTAGTGTCTAGTGTCATCAGCAAACAAAAATATTTTAGAGTTACCCATAATACTAGAGGGCATATCATTTATATAAATAAGGGACAGGAGCGGCCCCAACACTGATCCCTGGGGCAACCCCCACATGACAGTACCCCACTCAGAGCCTACATCACAGCTGTTATCAACATTGTGAATAATGACCTTTTGCTGCCTGTTGCTAAAGTAAGAGGTGAACCAATTGTGAGCTACTCTCCGTATTCCGTAATGGTCCAACTTCTGGAGCAATATTTTGTGATCAACACAGTCAAATGCCCTAGTTAAATCAAAAAATACGCCAAGCGTACTTGCTACTACTCGTACACAGTGTAGTCCAGCGTGACGTGAGCGCGGGCTTGACGCCGACTTTTCGTACTACGACATAGGTGTAACTTTCAACTCCTTATGGATGAACGTTGGCAGCATGCCATGTCGTGACGCTGGTTGTATTTGCATGTCGAGAGCCGATCTCTCAAATGCGCTAAGAGCTGCGGTGATAGTGACTTGTCCCCTGTCAAATCACCCAGATCGACAAACTCGCCTGGTGACCGTAGAATTTCCCCATAGACCAATTCAGGATGCGCGAGGTCCGGTTTGCTTATGGTGCGGAGGCCGAGCAGAACTAATGTTAGGGCCGTCTTTCACTTCAATTCATGACACACGAGGGCAGCGTTGAGGGATCGATGCCACAGATCGACCACGCCATTGCTGGCTCAATGTTGATTTGTTATGTGATGTGAAGCGCTGCAAAACTTGCTCAGTTGTGAAAACAAATGGGACTCAAACTGATGTCCACTGTCTGTTGTTGTTTGCAGTGGACTTCCAAAGGAAGCGACCCAGTTAGACATAAACACGACATCTAGCGTCTCGGCGGATATATTATCTATCGGAATAGTTTCCAGCCAGTGTGTGAATCTGTCAACAATGGTTCTCAAATGCCGTTGGCATCCCGATGGTGCTAGTGGACCCACGACACCATTATGTATGTGGACGAACCTCTCGGCGAGTCTGGGATTTTGCCTACTGGCGCTTGAAATGATATGAAACTTCGCTGCACTGACAATTCACGCACGAGCAAGACCATTCATGGCAAACCTTTTGTATGTCAGGATACACGTAACGATTGCATTGAGTATGAGCTTCGTCGTCGCCGTTAGTCAGGGATGATTTAAGTCGTTCAGGCTATGAAGTACTTGTTTTCACAGCTCTGCAGGAACGAACGGGCGACTTTTTCCACTGGAAGTGTTACAACACACCTTGTGTTTGCCTCTGGTATGCCAAAGATTGTGTGAGTTGCAGCCCTGCCGTAGCATCTTTTAGTCAGTTCTGGTGTTCTTGGTCGGACTGCTGTGCTTGAGCAGCGCCACCTAGATTAATGTGGCCTGTGAACTAAGCAGCCATCTAACAAAAGCAGTCGTTCAAGAGCAGTTCCTACTGGTAGGCCCTTCTAGAAACTCTTCTGGTTAAATATCATATTTTCAGTAAAATGAAGCACTATGTCAATAAAATCAGTCTTTTATCATTTATTTCACACATTAATACACTAAAAGTGACATGTTTTGACACTGAAAATCCCTGACCTTAATAGTGAAGAAATAATATTAGTGAGACTATTGTTTTTTAGAAACTTTCATGTTTGTAAATACTGAAATTACATGACATAACTTCTCTAGTATATCTTCACGAATTATTAGTTATCATAACGACATTGATGTCCGGCCGTTTATACTAGGCAGCCTGTTCTTTCTCAACTCAAATTACTCAACAAACTTGGTTGTTATTCTGAAACGACCAAATAATAAAACACTGAAATAGAATCCCTTCTCTAATCACTTGGCGAAAAGTCGAAAATCTTAATTCTTTCTGTCTTCCTTTCAACTGAGGTTCGAGGACCTTGCCGTTGGCCTGCCGCACCACTAATCCGACACCGTCTAAACACAACACATTGTTACATTTCCACGAGCAGCTCAGTCGACATAATAATAACCTCCACATGTACAGTACTCTAAATCAATAACGAAAAGGCTCTCTAAACACGTTGTGTGGAGAACGCCAAAGCACACTGTGATACACTCTTGTTCTGTATCAAGATTCAATTTCACTGCGAAGAAACAACTAAAATGGAACAGGAAATAATAACATGTTATAAGCAAAAGTTGGTAGGCAAATGTTACTTACATAACCCAACAACAATTTGCGTTTAGTGTCCTGTAACTCCAGTGAATTCAACGACAGTGTATTGAGACAATCGAGAAAAATAAAAATTTCAAGCCTGCAGGGATTAAATCCTTATGTAGAGTTTATCTACGAGAACACGCTTCACGCACGGTGCTCAGTTTCATCCTCTTGTTACAAAATTTAAAATATACTAACGACGATAATAATATAAAACTGCCAACAGTAACATAGTAAGTGCTAAGTTACCTATAAAGTTAAGGTTGTGCTTCACGTATTAACTTCATACTACAGTTTAATCATAAAGAAACTTAAATGACTTGCCTTTGTTGTTTTGCTGATAGTTAATTTTCCCTTGGATAGCCCGTTTCCAATTTTCTAGTTATTGTCCTTCCTTCAGAAAGTAAAAAAGTACTTGCGCTTTTGGACCTTTCCAATAATTTCCTTTACACCCAGTCACACAATATCTACAGAACGTTTCGTCTGTTACTAACAAAACTTGAACTTTGCTTCACGATAATAAGATTGAGAACATACTAAAACATTGACACTGAGCAATGTCTACGTGTTCAAAATCTTAGTACAATGCTACACAACACTATTCGTTTGCTGTTGTTATGACTACTTTGGTATACCCATCACTCTTCGCAGTCTTCATAATGTAGGTGGCGTTGGCTTGAGACTGGCGTGCAAGATCGATCGTCTCTGTGATGGCGCTGACGGGCGACAAACAGTCTGCCGCTACATCGTTCAGCCCTGAGATATGTGTATTATCGGTCGAAAATTGGACAAAAAATTCCAGCTGATTAAACTGCCTTAGAGAACATTTGTCGTTGATCTGGAGGAAGGCGAAGGTCAGAGGTTTATGATCCGTGTAGACTGTGAATACTCTTGCCTCCAGCTACGGACGGAAATTTCACAGACGCATAGACTTGTCAGCAGTCCCCGTTAATATGCGCTTCATTCTTGCTGAGCCAGAGACAGTATGTGACCACCGTACAGGCGCCCTGCGTTCTATTTTTAGATCGGCCAGAGCTGCTTTTAACCGCTTCTTGAGGTTCTGCCTAATAAGGCAGGTGGCAGCGGTGGAAACTGAGCACTCCAAGGAATCTGCGTAATTCTTTGGCTGCCTCTGGGAGGGAAATATTCAAAATGGCTTCATCATTCTCCAGCAGAGGGAGTGATCCCGCTGACGAAATAAGGTAGCTCCTTCGACCATAGATACTAATAGACTGGGCAAGCAGTGCAGCGGCTATACATCTGGCGTGGCTGCAACATAGAATCACGTGACTGTTGACAGAACGTCAGCGGCAGTTCAAGGCAGCATTCTGATTCCTGATTTCACTTCCAGTATTTCTCAGTGGATTTCCTGCTAACTTCACCACATTAAATGTAGCTTATGTAAACACAGCTAGAAGTGATAAATTATTGCGTAACCACTGTACAAATTTAGTTTTACAGCCATTACTTCACAATGAACTTTGTGAACTGCTGAAACACTTTCGATGTTTGGCAATATGTTCGCCGCGAATATTTCAGTGTTACCAATTATGAGATGCATTCTCTACTAACAATACGCGTTATGCACTGCATAAAATGTAAATATTGCGTGTGTGTTTTAGTGCCTTGGTTGTAGAAAGTGTTATAGACCTCATAAATCGGCATAAACAACGAAACCTGTAACGTAAACACACGTGTTCACATCGAATGTAACGAACTCAATTGTGTCGTTCACCCACAAAACGTAAAGCAATTTCATTTGAAAGCTCTTTTTTGGTTTAAACAGTTTGTTTCGTAGATGTATCAAAAAAGATATCTACAAAATCAGTACCTACTTACATGAATACTTGTTCCACAGATCATGGATACGATACTTCACAATGATGTGTCAGTTTAATGAAAGGTAGACCTATCATTACATGACAATTCTTCCAATCACTTATTTATACCTAAAAAATCGTCTACTTAGTAGGAGCTGTCATTCATAGATTCTTTTAGTTTGATTTTAATTGCTGGTTGGCTATCTGTCAGGCTTTTAATGCTTTTTGGTAAATGACCAAAGATTTTTGTAGCAGCATTTTATTCATCCCATACATTACAGCTTATTATCTGGAAACTAACATAGGCCATACAACTACCTTTTTGCAAATGCTATTCAGTATTTGTTTCTGATATTCGTATGTTTTGTAAATGGGAAGTACAAAATAAAACTAAACCCTGATGAGAAATCAAACCTCTAACTTGTTTTTGCAAATTGTTCTTTAAAATAATACCAGCATAATTCACCCCTTTTTGTACTAAACTCAGATTTAATCCAGGATACTAAAAATCATCCTTTCTTCTTATGTAGTAGCAATGCACATTGCCATTGCTTTTGGAGTGGGAAGGGTTATTGGTAATAAATATCTCTCTCTCTCTCTCTCTCTCTCTCTCTCACACACACACACACACGCACACACACACACACACACACACTATATATATATATATATATATATATATATATATATATATATATATATATATATATATTGTGTGTATGTGCGGATGGATATATATATATATATATGTGTGTGTGTGTGTGTGTGTGTGTGTGTGTGTGTGTGTGTGTGTGCGAGTGTATACCTGTCCTTTTTTCCCCCCTAAGGTAAGTCTTTCCTCTCGCGGCACTGGAATGACTCCTTACCCTCTCCCTTAAAACCCACATCCTTTCGTCTTTTCCTCTTTCGTGACGAAGCAACCGTTGGTTGCGGAAGCTTGAATTTTGTGTGTATGTTTGTGTGTCTATCGACATGCCAGCGCTTTCGTTTGGTAAGTCACATCATCTTTGTTTTTATATATATTCTCCAAAGTGCTTCGAACAGATGCGTGTGTGCGCAGTAGGCTTGAAATCTTTTCGTTTCACTGCCTGTATCCACATCTGCCTGCGCCCTTCATCCTTTGGAAACCTATACGAAAGAGAAAAAGCAGCTTTGTAGCTTACCATTTCAAGAAATATATACGATTGCAATGTGCGCCTGGAAACACACACAGCACTTCAAACCGCCAATTTACGTAACTGTGGCGTTCTGGGTAAGGATATGATACACACAATAGTTTATCAGTATTCAAGAAATGCCGGTAAATTATACTAATAACACTTACACGTGAAATTTAATGTTACTTCCCTTCACAAAACGCTCGGTACAACCATAAGCACAACAGGATACCACCATTGTTTTGCCAATAGTCACGTGGTATAGCAGTAGAGATGTTGGTGCCACGAAATATACGTCATGACCAGTCTACCAATATCTATGGTCGAAGGGTAGCTCAAAAACGTTATCTCTGGTTGTCCAACTACGCATTTACACACGTTCGAAACAATGTCGCATGTGTCAGATTGCTCAAAAACTCCTGTGAGATGCCGCTCTCGTTTCTCTGGAGCTGTTGAGAATACGAGTATGTCATCCAGGTAGGCGAAAGAACTTGGTAAGTCATCAAATACCTTTCGAACAAAACAGAGGTGTTACAATAGTTGTCTTTGGAATGTTTTTCTCAGCATGTGTGTATGCTTTGGCACAATATAACACGCCAAATACCTGTTCCCCACACACTGCATGGTTACAGTCTCGCAGCAGAGGCATCGGATAATGGTCTAGGGTCGTTCTAGCATTTAAAGCACAATAGTCGCTGCATGGTCGCCATGCATGGTCTTTTTTGGGACTAATTTAAATACAAAGCTGATAACCACAGCCCTCAGCATAGCGTCAAACTCTGACTTAGCGACTGTGTACCAGTCGAGAGTTGATTGTCTGGGCCTGTATGAAATTGGAGAGCCTATCGTTGTATTAATGTAGTGAACAGTATCATGACGTACCTGTTGCAGAGCTACTGGAGGCCTCGTCACAGCAGGGAACTGACTTAGCAGCTTGACGTACCCCTTTCCAGTGGCCTGGGTCACCTCAACATAGTCTGTGGCAGCATGAAGCCAGGACACTGTGGCGAGCAACCCAGAACTGGTGTCCAGTAGCCGAACATTGGTGACTTCAGGAATCAGGCAGTAACACGCCAAGAGATCTATGCCAATGATAGGTTCCATCACATCTGTAATTACAAAGTTCCATAACAAAGAACGCCTCAGTTTCAGGTCCAGTTCTAACTGCTGCATTCTGTGTGACGCGATAGCAGAGCTGTCAGCGGCTGACAGCCGAAACGTGGAGGCCAGAAGGTACTTTTGTAGCGTGACCCGCAGCAGAATGCTGAGATCTGATCCTACATGTATCAAAAACTTTCGCACCGACTTGCAGTCCTTTATGAATAGGCGTGCAAAAGGATGACCTGGTGCATCTATCTCTATCTGACGTTTATGGCTGACATATGAGTATGCAAATTACATTTGGTCTCCAAATCGCTGATGATACCAACATATGCTCGCTGGAGGAAGGTGCGTTTGATGAAGAGCAACTCCGCAATCTCCATCGGGACTGTCCTCTAGCATTCTGGCTGGCGGGCAGCTCACTCACACGTTTATTAAGGGTTTTGATCTTGCTCAAGAGGCTGTCATTCAGCTGTTTGTTCACTGCTCAACTTTACTCAATAGACCATTGTAGTTGGGTCTGGTTTCCATCGAAGCACTGTTACACGCCATCGCCATGTCAGAACAGGTGGTAGGTACAAATGCGTCTTGAGTACTGTCAGCCGGATCAGCTATGGCATCGAGCGACGTATCCTGTGTCGCGATGATAGCTTTCACCCGAGCCAGCAATCTGCTGCTCCACAAGGCACGAAGTAGCCTGTCTGGAACTTTACATGATACTCGCATCGACTTTACGTCTCAAGTGACAGTGGTATTGTGACGGCTTCTTGTCACCAGTATCCTCTTATGTTACTACTTTCGTACTCTCTCTTCATGTGACGCCGATACTCGCCATATTAATTTCGTCCTAAGTTTCTGATGCACTTCTGTCTCGGTTGGATAAGTTATAATTTCTTGTTCTTCAGCAGCATATCGAAGATCCAGTTAACTAACTACTAAGGGAAAGTTGGTGGAATCAGACGTCACATCGGCACAAAGGAAGGTCGCCTCAACCTGCGCGAATCACAACGCAGGGTTGTGAGGCCAGCTGCCGACCGGAGTGGCCGAGCGGTTGTAGGCGCTACGATCTGGAACCGCGCGACCGCTACGGTCGCAGGCTCGAATCCTGCCTCGGGCATGGATGTGTGTGATGTCCTTAGGTTAGATTTAAGTAGTTCTAAGTTCTGCAGGGACTGATGACCTCAGAAGTTAAGTCCCATAGTGCTCAGAGCCATTTGAAGGGTTTTTTTTTTTTTTTTTTTGGGGCGGGGGGGGGGGGGGGGGCAGAACGGTGGTCGCTCGCCGCACCGCCAGTCTTGAGACGGCGGGTGCATGTGTCTCTGACGTGTTGCTACTATTTAATGCGATGTTCTTGAGCCTTGTAAATCGTATTCTCGACCACAAGTTACGTCGGGGTCACCACTTTCACAAGTCTTGCTACGCGCGGAGCTTGTGGCTTAATAATCGTGCTATTGAGGAATAACTGCATTCAGGCGGCTACCACATTCAATGCACTTTATTTCGAAATTACAGGAACCACAAGGAAACATGAAAATAACAATCTAAATTATCGGAATAATTTAAAATTTATCACTCAACGACCATCAAACATCCATGCGCCCCGACAAAAAAATAACCACTTGTCACTGCTTCTAGCGGACAGTGCACGTACTCACTGTCAGTTGACACTTAGTAAGCGATCAGCTGATCGAGCGATGACGGCTGTGCTATCTCCTGTTGCCACAGACTCCCAGCAAATGTGACATCCAGGCTCATGTTAATGTACATGTTTCTTAACTGATTTTCCAGTCGTTGTTCGTTGAACAATGGGTAACTTGCGAGAAGGCCATTCAGTTTCGTTGTTGGGAAATTTGATTTGTAATTTCTACACTGTCTCTTATCAAGCAGCTCTGTGAACTGAATATTCTAAGATCTACAAAACGCATTTTCATTTATATTTCATATTATCTAAGATCTCATTCACTGTGAAATTTCTTGTTACGTCTTTCAATACACCAGGCCATAGTTTTTCTTTTCAATTCATATCTTTTAACAAGCTGATGGTCTTCTTGATTTCAGCATTACACATACTAATATCACATGAAATTTTGTGTAGAAGTAGTGCATAGAGATGGTCAACATATATAGACATTTCTTTGTAGAGGCAAAGCAGGAAAAGGATTTGAGTTTTATTAAGAATGCTAGGCAACCCAGAAGCACTATTGAACGACTTTGCATCCCAATTTTCATCATCTGTGGTGATGTTTTCGAAAATTTCTTTCAACTCAAAATTTAACATATGTTAAAAATGATTGAAGCGATTTCATAAATTCACTGTAGCTCCATTCATTGACGTACGGTCACGACACACTACAGATACGTAGAAAAACTCATAAAGTTTTGTTCGGCTGAAGCCGCACTTCAGGTTTCTACCGCCAGAGCGCTCGAGAGCGCAGTGAGACAAAATGGCGACAGGAGCCGAGAAAGCGTATGTCGTGATTGAAATGCACTCACATCAGTCAGTCATAACAGTGCAACGACATTTCAGGACGAAGTTCAACAAAGATCCACCAACTGCTAACTCCATTCGGCGATTGTATGCGCAGTTTAAAGCTTCTGGATGCCTCTGTAAGCGGAATTCAACGGGTCGGCCTGCAGTGAGCGAAGAAAAGGTTGAACACGTGTATCTGGACATGCTGGAAAATTGGCTCGTGCCACAACTGTAGACCGACAGCACCGACTTCATCTTTCAACAGGATGGTGCTCCACCGCACTTCCATCATGATGTTCCGCATTTCTTAAACAGGAGATTGGAAAACCGATGGATCGATCATGGTGGAGATCATGATCAGCAATTCATGTCATGGCCTCCACACTCTCCTGACTTAACCCCATGCGATTTCTTTCTGTGGGGTTATGTGAAAGATTCATTGTTTAAACCTCCTCTACCAAGAAACGTGCCAGAACTGCGAGCTCGCATCAACGATGGTTTGGAACTCATTGATGGGGATATGCTGCGCCGAGTGTGGGAGGAACTTGATTATCGGCTTGATGTCTGCCGAATCACTAAAGGGGCACATATCGAACATTTGTGAATGCCTAAAAAAACTTTTTGAGTTTTTGTATGTGTGTGAAAGCATTGTGAAAATATCTCAAATAATAAAGTTATTGTAGAGCTGTGAAATCGCTTCAATTATTTGTAATAATCCTGTACTGTCTGAACAGATCGTGAACTGTAATTGCAGCTTGTGGTACATGTTTGAGGCAGTCTGAATTTTTTGCTTTTCACAAGTTGTGTTGTCTCTGAGTTCTTGCTAATGGAATGCTACAAGACTGTAATTGAAAAGCATAGTTGCTTTGTGCAACAGTTCTAAACTGAGTTTATGGGCATAACGGTGCGAAAATATAGCTCTTGGATATTTTTGTTTAGCAAAAATTTGGACTCCTCTACGTTTAAAACTTCCTGGCAGATTAAAACTGCGTGTCGGACCGAGACTCGAACTCGGGACCTTTGCCTTTCGTTTACCCTCCATTACTGAGGCTCCATCATATTTCTGACGGAATTTTCATCTTCCATGTGGCCTTCTTGTTTCCCCAAGGAACGTAAAACGTCAGTAAGTCTCACGACTACGAATAGTCGCATTATGTTTTGTGACTAGAAGTTTGGCTCCATAAGAAACTAAATGCTCAATTCTTCCATGACCCAACAACTGAAAACTCCTATGATTGTGAAGATGGCGTCTTGATTTCTGGCTTTCTCGGATTTTCAGTAAAAATCTTTTGCCACACATACTCCGAAAGGAGCTGACCTCCATTCTTTTCCAATCTTACACTTACCAAGCAAAATACATGTGTAACAATACAATTTATTCGTTACGGAGCAACTTGTAAGCCAAGGATACAGTACTTTTTACACCTTGAAAATTGAAATTTTCTGTTTTCTTACAATCAGTGATTTTAATGTTTAAGTGTGATGTTAATCGTTTATCTTTACAGGTGCACTTTCTTTCGTGATTCCAGCTTGAAAATGGTTTGTCATCTAATTTGCTAAATAAAAACACAATTGTTCCCTCTGCAAAAGCCATAACTACTAAGACGGCTTTTGTTATACGAGGACTGGACAGCGCGCGAATTCCATAGCTGAGGCGGTCCCAATTGCCACGCTGTTAGGACACAAGTGAGTGCCTTCCGTTCTGCCGTTTGACGCATGGAAACAAAAGGCTATTCTTAGAAGTCTCCAGGGTAATGTTTAACGGGATATCATGCATAACACAGCGAACTCGTAATGCACGGATGGACTGTAGTAACATACAAAACAAACTTTCAGTTTTCATGGCATTGTTATATTCTAACTGTAATTGTACGTTTTCTTCAAAAGCTTCTGAAGAGCTTCGCCACTGCGTCAGATGCCAGCCTAGCGCTTGTCTAATTGATTGACGGACATAATACTTTATTTTGCGCAAAGCCTAGGCTCTAATTGTAGTTATTGTTTCAATTATTTCCAATATTGAATGAATAGACAGGGATAGTATATGGTGCAGTACTGTACGTATATTCTGTAAGTTTAAAATATATTTAAATTGTGTTGCAGTAGCATTCTTCGTTTTCATTGGTAAATAGAAGACGTTTCAGTGAAAGTATTGCCGCAGAATTACTGAATTGAAGTTTAATTTGTTGAATAGTTTTGTTTTAAATTGGAAACATAGTTACGAAAAAAGCAAATGACTTATTCATATGGTAACCTCGATACAATGAAAGAACCTGAACTTTAGATTTCGTCCATGGAAGATAGTGTTCTTAAAACGCAGTCAGATAAACTCACAGTGCCTAACTATAGACGGTTTCAACTAAATATCCGTTGTCCATATTAGGGTATTAATTCACTATTTCGAGTGGGCTCATCTGAGCCTAAAACTTTAATCATTTCAGAAGCGGTCAGGATGGGGAGTATTTGAGCATATAAACAGTTTTAAAACACATTATTAATCACCTCTCGAGAGGTAGAAGGCTACATGGTATAAGTAATGGTTCTATTTTACGAGGCAAAATCTCCGGGTCACAAAAGACCGTCAACAATTTTCTGGAAATTTAATGTTTTTAATCTGAACATTTCATTAACTGTTATTATTATTTCTTAAAAGATATCATAGTCGCGGTTGACTGTATAAATATTTATTGTTACTATTGCAGTTTCGGCCTTGCCATTTTCAAGCAACATTGCAAAGTTACCTAAACACAAAAATACGAAAGTGAAGCACAGGGTGCATATACACAATTAAGCAAACGTTCAAAATGCAGGCTTTTGACTGTGAGAGTCCCACAAGATCTGATGAGAACGACATTTATTACATCGTAATTTGTTGTTAAATATATACTGAACTGTCGATATATTTAACAACATATTACGACGTAATAAGTGTCGTTCTCATCAGATTTTGTGGGACTCTCACAGTCAAAAGGCTGCATTTTGACCATGTACTCATGTCAGATAGTTTTATATTCTGATAAAATGTAAGTAATGTACATTTATCTCCAATTTTTAAAATTGGGCTACTTTCTTAATGAAAAGTTTGCTTAATTATGTATATACACCCTGTGATTGACTTTTGTATTTTTGTGTTTAGGTAAATTTGCAGTATTACTTGAAAATTGCCATAAGGCCGAAATTGCAATAGTAACAATAAATATTTTATACAGTCAACGGCGACTATGATGTCTTTTAAGAAATATTATACGACTGTGAATCCCAACCATGAGAAGTTAATGATATTATTAGTTTAGAAAAAGTGTCCATTTTTGGGATCAGAAAAATTGGGCTGCAGAAGTATAAGTCTGGATTCTGGAAACTGACTGCATTTTAAAATTGGAACATTCTAGAGCACGATAATAAATAGGATATAGTTGGAAAAAGCAAGACGTCTGTTTGAAAGGAGAGAAGGAGTCATTTTCTATAAGTTATGTCACTGTTAAAACGAATAGTTATTAGCAGGGTCGAATTTTAAAGTGTACGTATTTTATGTAAATTTAAAGTTGAATATTTCTTTAAATAAATTTTTTCAATACAAAGTAATTACACCGTTGTCATCAACATTCTGAAAACTATACTGTCAATAATAAAATTTATCAAAATATAGCGTGAATAACAAATTAGAAACTTTATGCAGTTATGATAATACACTATCTGATCAAAAGTATCCAGACCCAGTCCCCCCCCCGTATGTTACGCGGAATCGACCATAAATATCGCGCTAAACGGATTTGACTGTATAAAAGGAGGAGCGGAATGTAGTTTTGTCAGTAGAGAAGCAGTAACAGCACAGTGGGTAGGTCAGGAGAGGTCAGTGACTTCAAACGTGACTAGGCATTCCATGTCACCTGAGTAATGAATATCCATCATGAATATTTCAATCCTACTAGAGCTCCGCAAATCGATTGACGGTGATGTGATTGCGAAATGGAAGCCTGTAGGAACAAGCACTACTAAACCAAGACCAGACGAGTCTCATTTGCGGACGAACTGGGACCACCGAGCACTGGGGAGGATGGTCGTCAAAACTGCATGAAATCAGAGGAAGGCATCAGACGTGAGTTCCGAAGTTCACCAGCAGTCCAGCTAGCACAATGACTGTGTGTAGGGAGTTTAAAAATATGGGGTACAATGGTGGGGCAGCTCCTAAGCGACGCATTTGTGTGCCAGTGCTAAGCGACACATGAGGTGGTGTACACAGCGATGCCATTGGGTTGTGGATGACTGGAAACAAGTGATTTGCAGTGATGAATCATGCTATACCCTGTGACCGTGCGCCGGAAGACGGGTTTGGCGAATGCTTGGTGAATGTTACCTGCCATCATATACGAGGGCCACTCCAAAAGAAATTCACACTATTTTTTTTTAATCCATCTTCTATTTTACATGTTTGAAGGTTCTACAGTGTTTAGATACATCCTTTAGGAACAATATTTTCGTTTCTCCACATAATTTCCATCCCTCTCAACTGCCTTACGCCATCTTGGAACAGCGCCTGTATACCCGCACGGTAAAATTCTGGACCAACCTTTTGCAGCCACTGTTTGGCAGCGTGCACAAGGGAGTCATCATCTTCAAACCTTGTTCCACGAAGAGAGTCTTTCAGTTTCCCAAAGAGATGATAGTCACATGAAGCCAGGTCAGGACTGTAAGGTAGGTGTTTCAGTGTTGTCCACCCGAGTTTTGTGATCGCTTTCATGGTTTTTTGACTGACATGTGGCCGTGCATTGTTGTGCAACAGCAAAACACCCTGCTTTTGCCGATGTGGTCGAACACGACTCAGTCGAGCTTGAAGTTTCTTCAGTGTCGTCACATATGCATCAGAATTTATGGTGGTTCCACTTTGCATGATGTCCACAAGCAAGAGTCCTTCGGAATCGAAAAATATCGTAGCCATAACTTTTCCAGCAGGAGGTGTGGTTTTGATTTTTTTTTTTTTTCTTGGGTGAATTTGCATGATGCCACTCCATTGATTGCCTCTTCGTCTATGGTGAAAAATGATGGAGCCATGTTTCATCACCTGTCACAATTCTTCCAAGAAATTCATCTCCACCATTTTCGTACTGTTCCAAAAGTTCGCTGCATACCGTTTTTCTTGTTTCTTTGTGAGCCACTGTCAACATCCGGGGAACCCACCTGGCACAAACCTTTTTTAACACCAAAACTTTCAGTATTTTGCAAAGAATTCCTCCCCTTATCCCAATGTAGCGTGACAATTCGTTCACAGTGATGTGTCTGTCAGCAGTCACCAGTTCATTAACTCTCTGCACATTGTCTGGAGTGTGTGCAGTACGAGGCCTGCCGCTGCGAGGACAATCCTCAATATTGCCGTGCCTGCTTTCATCACGTAACCTGCTTTCCCATCGACTAACTGTACTGCGATCGACAGCAGCATCTCCGTACATCTTTTTCAACCTCTTGTGGATGTTTCCCACTGCCTCGTTTTCACAGCACAGGAATTCTATGACAGCACGTTGCCTCTGACGAACGTCAACTGTAGCAGCCATCTTGAAGACATGTTGTGACGGCGCCACTCACGGAACAGGTTGAACTAAGTTTGAAAACAAGTGGGAAGGATGTATCTACACACTGTAAAACTTTCACACATGCAGAATGGAAACTGTATTTTTAAAAAAATAGTGTGCATTTCTTTTGGAGTGACGTTCGTAGTATAGTGCAAGCAATGAAATTCGAAGAGGATGACGTTATGGTTTAGGGCAGTGTTTGATGGTTAGGGTGTCGTTCCCCTATTGCACTTAGTTAAATGCGGAAGGATCTGGACACATTTTATGCGTCGTATGCCGTGTACAACACCGGAACAGTTAGGAGACGATAATGTTTGTATGAGCGCGTCAATGGATCCTGTCATAAAGCAGCATTTGTGAGGCAATGGTGTGTGGACAATAACATACCTGAGATGGACTAGGCTGCCCGAATTTTAAACCTGAACCCAATTAAACTGTAACACCTTTGGGATGGGTTAGAAAGTCGACTTCGTTCCAGACTCCATCAAAAAATGGTTCAAATGGCTCTGAGCACTATGGGACTCAACTTCTGGGGTCATCAGTCCCCTAGAACTTAGAACTACTTAAACCTAACTAACCTACGGACATCACACATATCCATGCCCGAGGCAGGATTCGAACCTGCGACTGTAGCGGTCTCACGGCTCCAGACTGTAGCGCCTAGAACCGCGCAGCCAGACTCCATCGTCCACTACCTTCTCTAGTTTCTGCTCATGAGGAAGAACAGGCTGCCATTTCGCCGCAGACATTCGGATGCCTGACTGAACGTGCCCCCGGCAGAGTTTAAGGTGTCAGAAAGACGAAGGATGGACAAAACTCATATTATTGTCTATTAACATGTGATGGCGTACTGTTGATCGGATATTTTATGCTTAAAACGTAGAAAAATTATGAGGAAAATGTGTGTTTACGGAGTGGGCCTATAGCGAGTGTAGCCAGTCCATTTTGCTACATTTAAATATCTATCTGGTCCGATCCAATGGTGTGGAAGATGACGATTTTAAAATGTGTGAACCTTCACACCTCAGTGTGGGTTGCTGTAAGGTGAAATCTATGGAATAAACCATCAGCCAGTGCTCAGGAATGTCCAACTAATGTCTAGGAACTGCCACAGTCATTGGATTGGAAACTTCTCATTTTCGTACTGCCATGCATGTGCCGGCTTACAATTCACTCCACTTGCACAGTGATCGAAAATTAGAACTTTCCTTTGCATTAGCCGCAACTCTTGTCGACGCTCACTCGCTCACGACCTGGAACAAAACATCAGCCATTTTATAGTTACCACAATATTACGGATGGTATCCCTACTTGGCAACATATTAAACCATGAAACCACTCCAGTGCATGTACAGTGAATAAGCGGCTATGAAAAACGAGTATCGCCAAAAAGTTTGCGACCCTCGCTTTCCTTTCACTATCATTATTATTATTGTTATTATTATAATTTTGTAAGGGAAATAGAAACACAAATCTTAGCTTCCTGCATTACCTTCTCATAATCTACTTATCTGTATGTTAGTAACTTACAGGAAACTTAATAACCACTTATGTAGTCCAATCAAATGGTGATCCATTTTCATCCCATTTTTCAGGCCACCAAACCATCAAACATCACATGGCTCTTTCCAAGAACGACCCTTGAACTATTACAATGGAGGTTAATTACTACACCTCTTCTTCATATCAGCAAAACCGAAGCACATTGCTCTGACGGTTAATCACAGTGCACGCATAAATTTAACAATGTAACAAATTTGGGTAATAAATATAGACACGCATACAGCCATTGTATAACGTGCAAACTTATAATACCATTTTTCCACTTAAACCTAGAACCGCCAAAGACTTACAAAATTTATTAGAGAACGCATCCAGACTAACACTTTCTTATGCGGATGGGTCATACACTGAAGCTCCAAAGAAACTGGTATAGGCACGCATATTCAAATACAGAGATATGTAAACAGGCAGAATCGGCGCTGCGGTAGACAGCGCCTATATACGACAATAAGTGTCTGACGCAGTTGTTAGACCGGTTACTATCGCAACAATGGCAGGTTATCAAGATTTAAGTGAATCTAAACGTGGTGTTGTAGTCTGCGCTCGAGAGATGAGACACAGCATCTCCAAGGTAGCGATGAAGTGGGGATTTTCCCGTACGACAATTTCACGAGTGTGCTGTGACCATCAGGAATCTGCGACACAGTTGCAGCTTCAAAAAGATCCTGCAAGAACCGGACCAGCGACGACTGAAGAAAATCGTTCAACATGACAGAAGTACAACACCTCCGCAAATTGCTGCAAAAAAAAAAAATGACTCTAAGCACTATTGGACTTAACATCTGAGGTCATCAGTCCCCTAGGCTTAGAACTACTTGAACCTAGCTAACCTAAGGACATCACACACATCCATGCCCAAGGCAGGATTCGAACCTGCGACAACAGCAGCAACGCAGTTCCGGGCTGAAGCGCCCAGAACCGCTCGGCAACAACGGCCGGCGAAATTGCTGCAGATTTCAATGCTGAGTCATCAATAAGTGTCAGCGTGTGAATCATTCAACAAAATATCATCGATATGGGCTTTCAGAGCCGAAGGCCTACTCGTGTATCCTCAATGACTACATAACACAAAGCCTTACACCTCGCCTGAGGCCGTCAACACCGACATTGGACTGTTGATGATTGGAAACATGTTGCCTTGTCGGAAAAGTCTCGTTTCAAATTGTATCAACTGGGTGGACGTGTACAGGTATGGATACACCCTCATGAATCCATGGACTCTGCATGTCAGCAAGGGAGAGTTCAAGCTGGTGGTGGCTATGTAATGCTGCGCAGCATGTGCAGTTGGAGGGATATGGGTCTCCTGATACGTCTAGATACGACTCTGACAGGTGACACGAACGTAAGCATCCTGTCTGATCACCTGCATCCACTCATGTCCGCCGGCCGGATTGGCCTTGCGGTTCTAGGCACTACAGTCTGGAACCAGACTACTGCTACGGTTGCAGGTTCGAATCCTGTCTCGGACATGGATGTGTGTGATGTCCTTAGGTTAGTTAGGTTTAATTAGTTCTAAGTTCTAGGCGACTGATGACCTCCGAAGTCGCATAGTGCTCAGAGCCATTTGAACCACTCATGTCCCTAGTGCATTCCGACAGACTTGAGCAATTCCAGCAGGAAAATGCAACACACCAGACGTCCAGAATTGCTACAGAGTGGCTCTAGGAGCACTCTTCTGAATTTAAACACTTCCGCTGGCCACCAAACTCCACAGATATGAACATTATTGAGCATATCTGGGATGCCTTGCAATGAACTATTCACAAGATATCTCCATCCCCTCATACTCCTACGGATTTATGGACAGCCCTGAGGGAATCATGGTGTCAGTTTGAAATATGCTCACTATTTTTCTATACTTGAATTTAGCATATTTCGTGACAGTACTCACTTTTCCATGAAATGTTTATAAGATGATATTTGACTTTTTTGCGTTGGCTTCAGTCGTCTAGTGAAAGTATCATTCCATAACGCTGTTTCGTCAGCTGCAGAAATGTCCTGGTTCAATGTGTTTGCCTCATTTTTGGTGCTTCAAATACCATTTCTCCGAATGTGCTTCCTTCTTGATGTTTATATAAAAAAGTAGTAGAATAATTCAATTTTGCTGGTCACTTGCAAATTATTATAACGGGGACCTGCACATTGTTCCACCGTCACACACCGAGAGTTCACTGCCGACTGACTATGGCTAAAGACGACTCCAGCGTCAAAGACATTTCACACTACACACAAGCTTCCACTTGTAACCAGTCTCTTTGATATTCTTCGTCACATCAACTAATATTAATCAATATGCTGTCACTCTCGAACATATACGCAAATTAGCATAAAATAAGGCAAATTACAATTCACAAAAAATATTCTGACAAAAATATAATAAAACATTTACAACCTCCCTCACTAGATTTGGTATTGACAAATCCGGTAGAAAATATCACATCTCCCAGATCCATTACAAGTTCCCTCCAGCACTAATTCAGACGTTAGTAGAGCCCATGCCACATCGTATTGCGTCACTTCTGCCCTATGCGATATTAGGCAGTTGTACCAGTTTCTTTGGCTCTTCAGTGTATAATAAATTCTCTTGTGATCCTGTGCCTTCCTCACCTTTTTCCATACAGATACGATACTCCCATATACAGCACTTTCATATTCCCTGTCCAGGTGGGCGTTCAGTCTCACTGCTTTCCTGATGCTGACGCATATTTATGGAAGAAATCTTCTGCCATTGTTTGTTATTATTATTAGAACTTCATCCAAGCATTTTTCGATCACCTACTCTTCCATGTGAAATTGTGGTTCACAAGCTCGTTGGTTATATATGTGCGCTCAGTTCTTTTTTTTCTGTTTTTTTTTTTATTGATCTACCAAGCGCCGTATGTCTTTTAAATTACATTGTTCTTGTCTGGGGCAAGGTAACTTTGATAATAAGGGTTCACTCCACACTCTCTGACCTACCACTTCAGCCAGGGTCAGCCCAGTGCTCTGATAGGGTAGCTTGTTCATACGCTTCTCAAATTTTTCAAGTGTATCAAACCACAAAGCATGCCTTTTCTCACAATATGAGGTGCTGCCAAAAGTATCCGAGAATTTACTTGTACCGGTCACACCATAGCAGTACGACAGTCTGCCACTAGATGTCACGAGATACATGTCATAGCTACTGAAGCACAAAGTTGTGTCATCTGTGGTGCATGCTGTTGTGAGTGGTAGTGGTACATGCCGGAGCATGTTTCAGTACTCCTGTGAATTGTGAGAAAGATAACGTGAAGGCGATATGGATTTGCACCAAATTCTGTTCACAGTTGAAGAAAACTACAGCTGAAACCCACTACATGATAACGGGGGCATCTGGTGACAGTGCAGTGAGTATAGTAAGAACATCTGACTGGTTCAAGCAGTTCAAAGATGACAAACATTCTGGTTGACTGTCAACAAGCACAACACCAGAAATGACCATGAAAGGGCATGATATGGTTCACCAAGACCAAAGGCAGACAGTTCACGATATTTGTAACAGATGTGGACTGCAGTAGATGTCAATGAGCTCTAGTCAATGAACTGAACATGAGATTAATTGCAGGGAAGTTTGTCCCTCACCTTCTCAGCACTGACCAACTAAATCTCAGGATTCAGATGTGCACTGAGCTGCATCAAAGAATTCTAGAGTGTTCAAAATTCTTATCCAGGGTCATAACAGGTGGTGAATCTTTGATCTATTGTTATGACCCATCACTCATCACAATGGAAAATGCCATTTTCTCCAAGGCCAAAAGAAGCTCGACAAGTTTGCAGCAGCATGATGTCAATGTTGATCATTGTTTTTGACATTCAGGAAATAGTGCACAAGGAGTTTGTTCCATTTGGTCAGATTGTCAACAGGCAGCTTTCTTTTAAGGCGACAGAGGGAAAATATTTTGTGCAAAAGACCACACCCGTTGGTGCACCATGAAAATGTATCTGTGCACACCGCACTTGTTGTGAAGGATTTCCTGGCCAAAAACAACATGGCAACAGTCCACCACCCTCTCCACTCAGCAAACCCAGCCCCATTCAACTTCTGCCTGTTCCTGAAGGAGAAAACTGCTTTGAAAGGATGACATTTTGACTCGACTGAACACATCCAAGTGGAATCACAATTGGTCCTGTTATTTTCTATAAAGAGTAAGCAGCTTGTGGTTAGTTTTGCTGACTCCTGACCACAAGGAACCTTGTTTGATTAGCGACCAGGTCGGAATTTTCTCCACTTGGGACTGGGAGTGGGTGTTGCCCTGACTGTCATTTCATCACCATCGACATACAAGTCACCAAAGTGACTTGGGTCAGGCAGCTGACATTCCTAGAATGGGACACATGGCCAAATATACCATACACACTTTTTTCTCTATAAGTATCTACTTAAATGATTGTCCAGTAAACTGATTCCCATTTCCTGCTAAATTTAACAACTAATTTTTTTACTAAGCATCAAATCATTGCTTTTGCTGTGAACACAACTTACTCCAGCATTCCAACACAAGTAGTACAGAACTCATTCCCCTCTTGCCCTGATGTAGAGCATCATAAAAATCCAAAGTCATGATGTCCTACATTCGTTTTGCTATGATGGAAACATTTGGCATTTTATTCTTGTGTGATTCCTCCATTCTTTAACATACTACTTGACATCTTATTATAATTCATGTTATTCAACTTATGTTGTTACAGTAATAATACATATTGAAATATTGAAATGATTAGTGGAAAATCTCATATAAAGATGTGAAACAAATACTAACAAAGAGATAGAGGGGCTGACCAGTACTTACCTCAGCTAAGTACAGCCGATAGATACACAAAACAGAACAGAAAATTAACGTATCCTAGCTTTTGGAACTTTGTTCCTTCATCAGGGAGGAGAGAGGGGAAAGAAGGGGAAGAGGATTCAGTTACTCACAACCCAGGTTTATGAAGCAACAGGGGAAAGGTAAACAGGGAGGGTAGCAAAGATGGAGGCATGGGTGTCAGAGGGAAGCCAAAGATATTGTACTGTAAGTACTGTGCAAGCTTCAAACCAAAGAGGACGCTTACAGAAGTAAAGAGGTATATAGTATAAAGATAAACACAACTATGTAGGATGAAAAGATGCGTGAATGGCTTAAGAGGAAAGGGAAAGAGGAGAAGACTGAAGAGTAAACGGGAGTGAAGTTGGTTAACGTAGGTGCAGTCCAGGGGAATGGCGGAATGAAAGGGTGTGTTGGAGGGCAAGTTCCCATCTCCACAGTTCTGAGGGACTGGTGTTGAGTGGGAGGAGCCAAATGGCACGTACAGTGTAGCAGGTTCCAAAATCCACAAAGAGAACCATCCTGGCTGTCCCATTGTAGCAGGCTTCAAAGCCCCAACAGAATGTATCTCAGCTCTGGCAGACCAACACGTCCAACCTATCACCCACAGACTCCCATCCTACATCAAAGACACAAACCACTTCCTAGAATGCCTCAAATCCATTCCCACTCCCCACCCACCTGAAACTTTTCTTGTCACCATAGATGCTATATCACCTTAACAAACATCCCACATACCTGTGGTCTCTCTGCCCTTCAACACTACCTCGCCCAACGCCCACCAGAAGATCTTCCGAACACCTCGTTCCTTATCAGACTTACCAACTTCAGCCTCACCAATAATTACTTCACTTTTGAAGGCCAGAGCTACACAAATCAGGGAAACGGCCATGGGGACCAGGATGGCTCTGTCCTATGCCAACCTCTTCATGGGATGCATGGAAGAGGCTTTCCTGAAGACCCAACAGCTGCTTCCCCTGGCCTGGTATAGGTTTGTAGATGACATCTTTGTGGTCTGGACTCATGGTGAAGAAACACTCCTTAATTTCCTCCATAACCTCAACTCCTTTTCGAATCTGAATTTCACCTGGTCCTTCTCCAAAACCCAAGCCACCTTCCTGGATGTTGACCTTCATCTTGTTGAAGCTCACATCCACACCTCTGTCCACATCAAACCCACAAACAAACAACAGTACCTTCGCTTTGATAGCTACCATCCATTCCACATCAAATGCTCTCTACCCTACAGCCTAAGTATTTGTGGTAAACGTATCTGCTCCAGTGACGAATCCCTCAACAATTACACCAATAACCTGACCAGTGCTTTCCTGCAGACCTTGTCCACAAACAGATCTCCCGAGCAATACATTCCTCCCCATCTAACAACAATGTTCCTACCCCCAGACCACACAGAAGCATCCCCCTTGTTACCCAATATTATCCTGGTCTCGAATACATAAACAAATTACTCCCCCAGGGATATGACTTTCTCAAGTGAAGCCCTGAAATGAGATCATCCCTTGACAATATTCTCCCCACACCACCCAGAGTTGCCTTTCATCGCCCCCCTAACCTCTGTAACATCCTTGTCAAACCCTACAATATTCCCAGACCACCTTCTCTACCCAGCACTTCCTAACCCTGTAACCGACCCCGCTGCAAAAACCTGCCCCATGCATCTCCCCACAACCACCTACTCCAGCCCTACTACTGGCAAAACATACACAATACAAGGCAGGACCACATGTGAAACACATATGTCATTTATCACCTGACATGCCTGCACTGCCCAGCCTTTTACGTTGGTATGATGACAACTAAACTGGCTGAGCGCATGAACGGGCACAGACGAACTGTCCGCTTAGGAGATGTCCAATACCCAGTAGCAGAGCATGCCCTCCAGCATAATTTTAGGGACCTAGGAAGTTGCTACACCATACATACCATTTGACTTCTCCCACCCAACACCAGTCCCTCGGAACTTCGGAGATTGGAACTTGCACTCCAACACATCCTTTCGTCCCGTCATCGCCCTGGACTGAACCTACATTAACCAACGTCACTCCCATTTACTCTTCTGTCTTCTCCTCTTTCCCTTTCCTCTTTAGCCATTCACGCATCATTTCATCCTACATAGTTGTGTTTATCTTTATACTATATACCTCTTTACTTCTGTATGCGTTCTCTTTGGTTTGAAGCTGGCACAGTAGTTAGAGTACAATATCTTTGGATTCCCTCTGACACCCATGCCTCCATCTTTGCTACCCTCCCTGTTTACCTTTCCCCTGTTGCTTCATAACCTGGGTTGTAAGTAACTGAATCCACTTTCCCTTCTTCCCATTTTTTCGCCTCTCTCCCTAACGAAGGAACAAAGTGCCTTCTAGGACACGTAAATTTTCTGTTCTGTTTTGTGTATCTATCGGCTGTACTGAGCTGAGGTAAGTACTGGCCAGCCCCTCTATCTCTTTGTTAGTATTTGTTTCATGTCCTAATAATGCTTATTAATATTTTGCCTATGAGCAATGGGTATAGAGCAACAGGCAGATTCCATATTCCTAGATTTCTGGAAATTGTTTGACACAGTGCCCAAAACTTTTGAACAAATAGAAGCCAATTTACTTTCCTAGATGGCCAGTGTTTGTCAGAGGTAAGGGTATAATCATGAGTGTCCCAGTGAAGTGTGGTAGGACTACTCTTGTTCTTTATATACATAAATGATCTGACAGACAGGGTGAGCAGCAAATTGCAACTATTTGCTTATAAGCCTGTAATGTGCATAAAAGTGCCATTGTTGAGTGACTGCAGGAGGATACAGGAAGACTTACATAAAATTCTTATTAGGTGTGATGAATGGCAGCTTGTTCTATATGTATGAAAATGTAACCTCATGCAGATGAATGGGAAAAACAAACTTGCAGTTTTTGAATACAGTATTAGTTATGTGCTGCCTGACACAGTGATGTTGATTAGATATCTAGGTGTAATGTGGCAAAGTAATATGAAATGGAATGAGCACATTAAGCTAACAGTATGGAAGGTAGTGTCTACTTTAGTTTATTGGGAGAATGCTAGGAAAGTGTTGCTCATCTATCAGAGAAACCGTGTATAGAACACCTGTGCTACCCATCTTTCAGTAATGCTCATGTGTTTGCGATCCCTGCTAGGTCATATTAAATGAAGACATCAAAACAGTTCAGAAGCATGCTGTTAGATTTCTTACTGGTAGCTTCGAGCAACATGCTAGTGGTACAGAAATGCTCTGTGTATTCAAATGACAATCTCTGAAGGGCATCTTTTTGCAAACCACTATTGAGAAAGTTTAGACAAACAGCATTTGTGACTGATTACAGAATGATTTTAATGCCATCAACATACATTTTGCATGCAGACCTTGAAGACACGATTAGAGAAATTAGGGGTCGTACGGAAGGATACAGACAGTCGTTTTCCCTCACCCAGTTTGCCAGTGGAATAGTTCAAGCAGTGACTGGCATTGGTGCAGGCTATTCTCTATCATTTACAGGATATTCAACAAGTCCCTGTACTGTTGTAACCCTGGTTTAGTAACAAATGTTACTGTGCACGTTGGTAGCTGTGTTACTTTGTATCACTTGTTGACATCAATTGTTGGAATTAATGTTTATATTTTTTGCTGTCACAATCAAGCTGTAATTTGAAGCCATGGCAGATGTGAGCAGTCACAGTTATACTATTGAGGAGGGCTTAGTGACAGGTGCATGGGTGCATGAATGACAACACACAGGGCAGATGGTGAGACAGATTAAGGGACCATTCCAGGAAAGATTTAATAACGTTCCACCACGAAAGCCAATGCTTATGGATTGCAAAAGACATAATTTTGCTCTGAGTAGTGTTAAAGACAGGGTCTGTAAGAACAAGTACAGGAAGTATTCAACATGAAGAGTGTGGTGACCACCGAGAATTTGGAACAGGCTTTTATGTTAGTAGCACAGTGCTAAACTTGGTAAAAGAATTCAAATCCATAAATAACAGAATTTCATACATAACAATTGGTGGACAAAGCATAGTTGTGATCTTTCTTAATGCACATGCTCCTTGTGAAGACAAAGATGAACTCATGGAAGAAGAATTCTGTAGTCAACTGAATCTCACATATGACTCACTGCCAAACTATAGTATCAAAATAATACTTGGGGACTTCAATGCTAAGGTAGGAAGAGAGACAACTGACAGGCTTGTCATTGGAAATGCCAGTATACATTAAAAAAGTAATGACAATGGTAGCTGTTTGCTTACATTCGCTACAGATCACAACTTATGCATATCTGGTACCATGTTCCCCCATAAAAATATTCATAAGGGGACATGGATATTACCTGATGGCCAAACTGTGAACCAGATAGATCATGTATGTATGCAAAAATGTTTTGCAAATTGCATCAAGGACACCAGGTCATACAGAGGAGCAGACTGTGACACTGATAATTTCCTAGTAATAGCTAAAATGACAGCATTAAAAGTCACAAAGACAATGACCAAAAGGGTAATCTATAATGTAAATATGTTAAAGGAGGCAGAAAGAAAGGAACAGTTTGTGACAGAACTAGCTGGGAAGATAACAGATGTGGAGCAAATGGAGTCTGGTCGCAATAACATAAATGAAAACTGGACAAATATCACAACCACCCTGAATGAAGCAGCCACAAAAGTTTTGGGAAAACAGAAAAACATAACCGGGTATGGTTCAACAGATATGCAGAAGAAAAACTGAGGAAAGAAGGAGAGCTAGAAAGGAGTGGTTAGAAAACATGAACAATATAAAACTAAAAGAGAACTTTATTCGAACAAGGAAAGAAACATCAACAGTTCTTAGACAGGAAAAAAAGGAAATATTACAATGATATACTTAACGAGGCGGAAAAGGATCTCACTCACCACAGGACTAGACAAATATATCAAAACGTGAAGAAATGTACCAAAAAGTATGTAAAGAAAGAACAGTTGATTAAAGATGAAAAGGGAAGAATATTAGTGAATGGGAAAGAGATAGGGCTAAGATGGACAGAATATTTATCCCAGATCCAAAATTGCGAAGACACCACAGAACTTCTTCCTTTTGAATCCCCAAAAATTGTGGACACAGAAGTGACTACTCCCACTAAATATGAAATTACACAAATACTGAAAAAATTAAAAAATAACAAAGGAGCCGGGAAAGACCAAATTATTGCAGAGCTCATAAAAAATGGAGGACCTGACCCTGTAAGAACCATGACAAGCCTCATACGGAAGGTCTGCGAGCAAGGAAGTCTCCCAGAAGACCGGAAAATGGCCATCATCTGTCCATTACTGAAAAAGAATGACCCCCTTGTAGGTGACAATTATAGGGGAATATCTCTGCTAGATGTCAGCCATAAAGTACTATCTCTACTCCTCCTATATAGGATACAACCACTCACTGAAGACTACCAACGTGGGTTTAGACACAACAGATCAACAGTGGACCACCTATTTATCCTATGTCAAACAACTCAGAAATACTGGGAATATAATACAGATATGCACATGCTCTTCATTTACTTCAAAAATACCTATGGCAGTGTGCACAGGGGTACTATAATCAGAGTACTAAAGGAATTTCAGTTTCCATCTAAAATAATACTCTTGGTGGCAATGTGCCTATAACAAACACTGTAAAGTGCAGACAAGTACTGGTCTATCAGAACAGTTTGAAGTTCAAACCAGCCTCAGACAGAGAGATGGCCTCTCCCCTATATTATTCCACCTTGTGCTAGAAAAAATAGACCAGGAATTTATGAAAACTGACCCCATTGGAATACCCCTAGACAACATGTCAATGACTCGATAGGCATACGTGGCTGATATAATCCTAATCAGTGGTAGTAGAGAAGAGCTCAGAAGAATGGCAGGCTCATACTGTAAGATTGCCAGTAGGGCAGGCCTGCATGTCAGTGAAGATAAGACAGAATACATGGTCCTGAGCAAGTCAGCAAGAGATGGGGACCCACTCACGACAGACAGTCTCCGATTCAAAAGGTCAAATCCTTTCAAATACCTAGGTAGTCTCTGCAGTGATAAGAACCACTATTAAATTGAAATAAATGCCAGAGGCAACAGAGCATACTTTAGCCTTCAGGATGAGCAGAAGAAAAGATCCCTGTCAAGAAGTTTTAAGATCAGGCTGTACCAAAGTATGATTATGCCAGAGGTTATGTACAGTTGTGAAAGCCTCACTGTTAGGAGAACAGATGAAGAGAAATGACTTGAAAAATATATGGTCCTGTGATAGATTCATAAACAGGGGAATGGAGAATTTGAAAAGACCAAGAATTAAAAGAGCTTTATGCACAGCCTGACATCATAAAAAGAATAAGAAGAAGGTTGACCTGGGCTGGACATGTAGCAAGGATGAATGAAGGGAGGATACCCCATGATGTGTTTCTGGGAGCTGTAGCTGGAAGGAGGTACTGGGGACGACTGCAGACAAAATGGAGGGGCAATATTGACAAGGACAAGGACACTGAGGACACGGGATGAGGGGCAGGCGAGTGGTGGCAGGAACCTCAAAACCAGGAACGATGGAGGAGGAATGTGGAGCAGGCATATGGTCACTAAGGCCTAAACCAAGGATTAGTAAGTAAGTGTTAAATACAGGCCATCAAGTGAACAGAAGAAGACACAAGAAGAAACACGTGCAGGAGTCAGAACTCGGTATACCCAGATAAGGTCAGACCTTTTTAACCAGTGCTCATAAGTGGGTCATTGGATACAGACCCGGAATGAGTGCATTTTAGCATGCTGTGCTTTGTTAACACAATTTCCAAATGCAGTGAATTGTGCCAAGGTAATGTTTTCAAATGAATGTGCCATTTATCACAGCTCATATGCTAAAAATATTGTTATTTGGGCCAAAGAGAATCCTCACTACATAGTCAAGTTAAAAAGGAACCAACCTCATGTAATGATATGGGCAGTGATGACACCACATTTCCGTAGATTATAATTTTTTGAGGAGACTGTAAATGGTGCAAGTTATTTACATGTATTACAAATACAGTTAATAACCAAGCTTGAGTAAAGGGGCCTCACAGAACACATATGGTTGCAGCATGATGGAACACTTGCTCACTACACTCTTGTAGTACGTGAGTTCCTAAATGAACACTTTCCAGGGTGGTGAGTAGGTCGTGGTACATTAGCAACACTAGCTCCCTTGAAATGGCCACCAAGATGTCCCGACTTCTCCATACCTAACAATTTGTTATGGGGAGTCATTAACGCATAGATATCTGCACATCATTATGCTACAAGAGAAGAACTGTACAATGCTGTTGAGGATGCATTTCTCATTGTAACACCTGACATACTCAAAAAATGTCAAGAATAATATGGATGCATATGGAAACGTGCTGACAAGATGATGGGGAACATACCAATACATTGGAGACATGAGTAAGTACTTGTGCTGAAACAAATCAAATCAATTAATATTGGATACTACCAGGATAAGGCAACTTCTTGTCCACCCAATACTAAGTGGTGGCTTGTGGGGTATGTACATGGATGTAGATGTAGTGGTCACTCTCATCGGCCCTACAACACACAAGACATTTACCAAGCAACTGTAAACAGTATTTCTGATCCCACTGTGTTGGAAAATTATGTTATGGAAAATGAACTGCTATGTTTCGCAGCACTGACAGTTGATCAGCTTATGTTGATTAATACTCATTAAAGAAATTCTGATGAAATTTATTCACATTTTTTTCGAAGGATTTTTTTTTTCTGGAGGTGTGCTATAATAAATCCACTGGGAAAACGTTCAGACATAAATTATCAGTTAACTCAGTAAAACAACAAAACTTAATGAAAATATTTGCTATTTTGGGACTATGTTTGATCAGTCCATTATCTGCCATTAACGAAAAGTCCCATTTTTTTGCATGTCTCAGTTGTCCACTCAGTCTTGTGATGCCAATTGAGGAGCGACTCCAAGGCCTGTGAAGCCAACAGTGACCAGGAGTGCTGTGTGCTGGCACCATGTCCCTCCATACCACATCCAAATGATACCATGAGATGAGGACAACATGGTGATTGGTTGCTCCCAATGAACCAGTCTGAGGTCAGAGCAGCAGAGCTTTTGCCTTTTGGTTTTCCTTTGAAAGGGCATGGAAAATTTTATTCCTTCTCCTCCACCAGTCTGAGCTTATACTTTCTCTAATGGCCTTGTAAATGAGGCATTAAACCTAATCTTCCTTCCTTCTTTAATAGTGTATCCATTTTCCTTTTCTGATGATTCTGCTTAGAATTTTACTGTTCAATTTGTTACGCAGTTTAACCCTGTAATCTTTATTGTCTCTTGATCTTTATTATGCAAGTATTCTGATGCTGTTTGTAGCCAAGGATTTAAGGGTGTTTAATATGCTTACACAGTTTAATTTGAAGACAGCCTACATCTATGTTATGGAACATATATTCTTTTTCATTAATGCCAAGTGTACTGTGCACATATTTCATATCTGTACTTTGCATACACATCTTGAAGTCCTCTCTTTCCTTTCTATTAGTCCTGTGATTTAAATGAAAACATTTACACAACATTTATGCATTTTCAATGTGCATATAAAGATGTTATCAATAGAAGTGCATCTAGTTTGCAGAACTCTTGTAAATTAAACTGAGGAGGGATAGTTTATATCAAATCGAAGGGACATAAGTATAGCTCTAGAATAGTTATTCTCTAAAGAAAATTTAATTAAATCCTTATCAAATATTAACCTCATTCCATTTAGAAGTTAAAAAATTTAATCAGGTATTGAGTTGTTTCATGAATAACTCAAAATCACAAGCTAATTTCCAGTATATAGTGACTGTTATAGTTAGCTTCTCATGAATTTCTTCTTTCACAGCAAGGATCTCCAAAATTTTTCACTGTAAAATTTAAGAGCATCATCGTTTTCATATTTGTATTCATTCTTAAAGTTAGAGGCAACTAATATTTCACCTTTACTTTTCACAGTGGTTTGTGCTCCTTGAATAATTACAAATTTTAATGCAAAGTCCACTTGGATATAGTGGACTGATATTTAACTGCTAATAAATGAAGCCTGTAAAATGTCATTCTAAGTCTAGTTATAGGGACTCTTACCGTCTTGTCCTTGCAAAGCTTGTCAAAGCACTTTCATACCACAAGGGGCAATCAAAAAGTTTCTGTTCAAAGGCCGTGCAGTCCAGAATCAATATAAAAAAAATGAAGCAAAATTGCCATGGGCATTGAAGCAATCATCCTACCAATGCACCAGGTTGAAGATACGCATTTGGTAAAACACTATGTCCTACTGCACGAAGAAGTCCGTAGCAGCCTGCTGCATATCCTCATCTGACACGAGTCATTGACCCTTCAGAGCCTTATTTAAGGGAACAAAAGCAAATGCAACTGTAAATCGATTTCTTAAATTTCATATTGTACTGCAATTTATTATTGCAGCTATGGCTGCAATTCATTTATGTTTTCTTCACCAAATGATAATTGTATGGAGAGAGATCAGGAGTACAGGACAGATGCTTGCGTCTCCCACTTGAGTTGTTATAACTTCTGCATCTTGGATCGAAGTGTGACCAGCATGTAAATTGGCACACCATTCCACAAAGATGGTTTTCAACAGACCTGCTGCACATACACATTTTTCATTCTCTGATGGAGGTCTACCAGTGTTTGTCCGTCAGCACCCAAGTAAACAACAACAGCGCACTGGTCCTGTTTGGATGCATTTTGTAATAATGTCACTATAAATGACACACTAGTCCCTTGCCCACATGTTTTTGCTTATATATAAACATTGTAGTCATGCTATGTTGCACAAATGCTGCAGGAACGCCCTCAAATAGGAACTTTTTCATCGCCCGTTATAGTTTTATTTATTTGTTGGAGAATTCACACTTTATGCCCCATCTTTCACAGGTGCAGAAAGTTTCATCAAGAAGTCTTTTTCTGACAACACAGTTTCTAAATTGCATTGTGCATGCTCTCATGTATCAAAACCTATTTACACTGAACAACAATACTGTAGTATTCAATTCCATTTTTAATACTTATTGCTACGTTTCATTTATTACATTCCCTATTCGAAAGAATTATGTCTGTCAGAGCCTTAAGAATGTTAATGAAACTCTCTTTAAGCACACAGATGGCACCATATGTGATAGTCCAATACATTTGGTTTAATGTCTTTAACATTACATTGTAAGTATTAAAGGAACAATGCACAGCACACTGGGGCTGCAACATTTGTAAATGTTCTCATCTGTTTCAAAACATGGGACTATTTCTTGATCGGCCTCTACAGTGCCTTAAAATTACTAAATCTAAACAGCTATTTCATTATTTTTTTCATACCATTGTATACGCCACTCATGATAGATGCTCCATTATAGCTTTGGACATAATTCTTGCTTACGTCTAATTGCTTTCTTTTTATAAACTCTTATTAATTTATGTTAAGAGTTCTAAAGCAGCTTGATCTTAAACTTGGATATAGGAGGTAAATGAATCACATATCTTTACCTCTGAAGAATGTCTAGAACAGTGGTCATCATACTTTCTTGCTCAAGAGCCAATACTGACACTGCTGAGTAGCACCTTGAGCTGCATATTTATTCATCTTTTCTATTTAGTAACCTACAAAAATTAATATTTTTTGAGCCCCCAGTACACTCCCTATAGTAACAGTGTGATATGTTTGCCACCAGTCCCAAGTACTGATTGTTGAAAGTCAGCACCTTTCAGAACACTTTCTATTGACTGTTCTCTGTTTTCGACTGCTGTGACCATCAGCAATGACAAAGTTGTGACACTGTAATTGCCTCTTGTTGTGCTGTGTCTGTGAACATATGACTAAGACTAATAACAGTAACTGTACCTATGCCTAAACACATTATGTAACATGAAATATGATCACAAATGTTTATTAAATGTTATGAATGTCATTTTTTGCTGTGTTAGAACAGGCTTAATTTAAATTCATGTTCCTTGCTGCAAACATGTATAGCATTTGAAGATGATCCATTTTACTTCTGTTCAAAATTGACACCACAGTAGGTGATTGGCACGAGTCACGCACACCCCGCACGCCCTCAAGTTGTCAGTACTGAACGACAAACATTCTGCCTCATATCCTCTAACCCAGAAGTTCTGCATTACTTATCCCTCTGCCCCTGAGGTAAGTAGCAGATTTACTTAGGTTACGGCCAAATTCACCAATGTCAATTAAAATTAAGCACATCTTAAAATTACTCTGTCTCTGTAAGTATTTTTGTTTGTTACTGAGCACAAAAACTACATTCTTAAGAAGCTCTTAGCATTGGTTGAAGTTTTTGAATTCAACTGTTAGTTGCTAGGTGCACATTATTATAAAATACAGCTGAGAACTGCAGGCCACACAATCACTTGGTTTGGGCCTCATGCGTCCCAAAGGCCACAGCTTGACAACCAATGGTCTAGAACCATCTTTGATTATTTTGTCACAGAAAAAAGCTTCAGCTGACTAATTGATTTTTATTAATTTTCTGCTTTTCTTTTTCAATTTTATCTTTCCCTTTTCATTTTTTTCCTTTTGGGCGCCAGGGCCCTAAACTGTACGATGGATGCTCCTGCAGTTTATCAGTGCCTCTGGGTGAGAAGTAACTGTACTTCAATCTCAATCGGGTAATTTTTGAAGAATTCACCAGGTGTAATTTTCAGACACCTGCTGTTCATTTTATAGCACAACTGGACAGGAATAGTGTGACTATGTCTAGTCGTATAAACTAACTCTTCTTATTAATTTGTAAATGACACAGAATGCTTCCAGAATGAAAGTTTGGAAGCTAGAAGATGAGATACTGGTGGAAGTAAAGCTGTGAGGACGGGTTGTGAGTTGTGCTTGGGTGGCTCAGTCGGTAAAGTACTTGCCCATGAAAGGCAAAAATCCCAAGTTCAAGTCGCAGTCTGACATACAGTTTTAATCTTCCAGGAAGTTTCAATACAGAATGTGATGTACAAGATAGGAATTCTAAGAACTGCTTTGTATTAAATATCCATCATTTAATTTCTAATAGTCATGTCTCTGTTCCCATTTGAATGATATACTGTAGTTATTAGTGTATGTTGAATAAAGCCTCAAATTTCTGTGAACTCAAGACTGCAGATTGAGAGAATTGAGACCTTTTAGTGCATACCTGCTTCTGCACTCACCAACAAATTCACTGAAGTACAACTGTCCCTTCTTGTTTAAGTCTCAATTTTTTATCTAGTGCATATAAATTGTCATAAATTTTATAAATATGTAGAATATCATGTTTATTCCTAAATGCACTCTCTTTTCATAACAATATGTTTCTCTTCTGGGAAATAATTTATTTACATAAGGTTTACCAGATGAAGTTAACGTATACATGCATTGAAACAAATATTTACAAAAACACAATTTACAAAACAGTGGTATTAATACATCACGAAAATAGTTTAACATACTAATTTTCGTTTATTTTGTATTTCACAACAGTAAACTAGAAGAAAATGGAAGTAATTAGGTTGCTCCAAGCCCCATCTTGTGTTCCAACATAGCACTTTCACACAATGAGTGTACCATGAAATTTTTTTTTCTCTGAATGTTAATCAATTTAGACATATGTTTCTGGGTAGATGAGGGATAAAGGCAGATCATGTTGTATTTCCTCACATGGTCACATTTATATGACAGAATAAACTTTCCTCAACTAGAAATAACATTTATGCCATTTTTAAAATTGATTATCATATGTATGATATCGGCATCTGAAGTTAGAAACTCAGAGAAATCACATCTGGATGTGCTGTAAAGTGGGATAAATATGATCTTCCAGTGTTTGTGAGAGACTTGTTTCAAAAATGTGAACAAATTTTATTACTTCTGCTTATTTCATTGATGTCTCTACGTTTGTGATGGGTACCATGGTAGACTAATAAGGACTTACCTAAAATTAAAGTTGGAACTACAACAACTGTTTTACATTCATGAAACAAAAATAGATCATGATTCAAAGATTGAAAGTATTCATAAGGGACACCTCTGACAGTGAACTCATACTAAAAGCAATAAACAGTGACAGAATTTAAACTGATTGGTAACTTACTGACAGCTGCAATGGTCACATATTTCCCCTGCCTTTCTAAACACAGTGATTAATGAATGTCACAGAAAAGCTATATTGTATGCTCTGGCTAAGAATAGCAAAATTCACTGCAGCTTTGGTTGATAGTATGACTAGTAGCTGCAGCAAAATGAACCACAGCAAGAAACATAAATAGTTCTGAAAGATATTTATGAGACCGGACAAGTACTGTTTTGACTGCATCTGTCATTCACTTGATGTAAGATATTCATTTCTTATTTGTATTTATACATATACAGTAGTTTCAACAGCCTTAACTTGCTGAAGCACAATATTTAAGTAACGTATATCACAGATAGAAAGTCGGCAGTTGCTGAAAGCTCTCACATATTAATTTCAGAGCAATAAAATGTTAAAGCATGATTTAATTTATTTTTATAATTGTTGTAAAAGTATCAAACAACTTTATATTATTCATTCTTTAGTATACTGCTGAATCCCTATATCATCAGAACAGCTATCACTTTTTCTCTGCTGAATGCACAAGATTCAGCTTGTAAGTAGATATCTGTTGGATATATCATCAGGAAGACATTTTTTATAACATTTGTCATTGCATAGCAATGAATACCATATTAATAAGCTATTTACACATATCAGAAATCTGACATGAGGTAGTATTTCTTGCAGCGTATCTTTCATATGCCATAAAACACGTGAAATATATGATCATAGTTCATCGTGCTGGGATGCTGTGGTACGAGAGGTTGTCATGAGCTCCCCATTCTGCTTGTGGTGGAGGTGGCCCCAGGACAACAGTCGGAGCTCCGCCACTTGCTCCCGATGTAACAAAGCTGCCAGCAGGCACTGACAGTGTGCGTGGAGGTGGCAAGCAGCGCCTCAGTTTCTGCTTGTACCTGATTAACAGACCAATATAAATTAAATGTTGCAACCAGAAGAGATAAGCGGCTCAAAAAAATTCATATTCAAGGCTATTGTGAAGACAAGAAAGTAAATCCTGCTTAGTAAAATTGTCTAAACCATTTCTTTTACATTCTATTAAATTTTGAATGAACTGCAGATGCTGACAACTCCGTGGCACAATATTTTAGTGTAGAGTCTTCTGGCCTTTTTCAGCCAGCAGGCCAGAGATTTTCAATATTTCATGTTCCATTCTCTCCAATTTCAATTATCTTAAGTGTCCATGAAAGGTGATTCTGTTGTTTCACAGGATGGTAGTGATCTTTCTAACACCCTGTGAGGTGGTGCTGTGTTAAGACACTGGACTTGTATTTCAGGAGTATGTGCAAGAAAGAAAAATTCACTCGTAACCATGTGCAACCAGAGTTGAAGAGTCTACAGTAGGATACAGCTACTGAAAGTATCAATCAGTATGTGGTGTGGCATGAATAGAGAAATCTACAAGTGAGGAAGCAAGTATGGTGAGCTTCAACACATTGCACAATAATTTCTTATAATTGTGGATTGTACAAAATGATATCAATTTAATTTTATTTTCACACTTACAACATTTACAAGAGTTCCACTTACAAAATTTGAAATCAATACATTCAGTAGTTTTCCTGTAACAAAGCAAAACTTGTAACAAACTTTTAACAGTTTGTTGAGATAAAAGCTTGAAAACTGGCTCTAACATTTAATTCTGAAAACTAAAGTAAAGTAAAGCCTGTGGTGTAAGCTCTTGACTGGGCTATTGGCCTGCCTGTAGTTGTAGCAAGTCTCCACCCTGGCACTAGAAGGGGAGGATGATGGGTCCCTCACTGTGGCTGCCTTTTATCAGCAAGAAAGGTCTCTGGTACTAATTTGATAGCAGGTTGAGTGGGCCTGGAACTGTTCTGGAGGGAACAGAATGAGGAAAAATTTGTGTCCCTTTCCAGGATTGAAACTCCAGCTGGACTCTAGTGCTCTACCCACTAGGCGCATTTATAAATTGATGAATAGAGCTCATCCAAATCAGAAAGACACACATGACTGCAATTCTCTAGCTTAATGTGATAATCCTAATTGGTTACTTAGGCACGAGAAGGGCTGTTCTTCACACCTATCAGTAAAGTGTCCATGTGTGGTTTGATGTAAACAACTGATTGTGAATCTGAAGAGAAGTTATTGCTTCTGTCTGTAGTCAGTTAGGCTAAGTATGGTGAAAAGGATGTCTGTCTAGCTTTAAATGAGTGGCACTTCATCTGCCAATTATTTTAGTCTTTGTGAAAGTGTAAGCAGCCTGTTTGTGTGCAGAGTTCGTTACTAAGTTTCATATTCTGTGGATCATTTGTATGATTAGTCATAATGATGTGGAACAACTCATTTTACTTTCATTTTAAACATCTGTATGTGCAAATGGCTACATGCTCATTATCTATTTTTTTTTAGAACTGTTGTGAATTAATGATTCCTACTCATCACTTTTTACATATTATAAAATTAGAAGCACACCTGCACTCTTCAGGCTATATGTTGGGGGTGTGCAGAATGGAAAGAACTGTGTCGTGTTTCACATTGCAACCTTAGACTTTGACATTCATTTACAGAGTTATTCTGTTTGCCAAGAGAATGTGCTGAAAGTTACCTTGTGTCATTCTGTGTCAATTCTGGTGTGGGGAAATTCATTTAGCTGAGTGTGAAAGCACAAATGAACAAAGCTGAACCAAACAGTAAAAACCCTCTGCATCACACATGAAGGTTCAAATCACTATCCAGAAATCCAGGTTTAGCTTTTCCATGGTACCTCTAAAGCACTTAAGGCAAATGCCAGTATTGTTCCTTTGAAAAGGACACAGCCAATTTCCTTCCTTATCCTTCTCCAATCAGAGTTTGGGCTCCATTTCTAATCACCTCATCATCAACAGAACATGAAGCTCTAAACTTCCTTCTTTCTTTCCTTAATCTTTCATACTCTCATGCAGTTGCATGATAGACCTGATCTTTCACATTATGGCAATGATCTGCCTCTGGCAGACATAAACTTTATTGAGGCTCAAAATCATTCAGAGAGATTATCTTTGTATTGTCCCAGTCTGCCAACATATGTGCAATGCACTGTGATCTGGAATCATGTCTTAGTAAAATGACAGCTAAATTTGATAAAATGGAAAACAGGCTATGTAAAACAGAAGCCAAGTGAGGTGGTGGTGTGGCAAGAGGCTGAACTCATATTTTGGAGAAGAATGATTCAAATCCGTTCTAACCATCCATATTCAGGATTTTCACAGTGTCTCTGAATTGCTTACTGCAAGGGGCAGTATGCTTCCCACAGATCACTAGACTGAATCTGTCTTCCTTCTAAATCAGAAGATGAAATAGATCAATCTATGAGAAAAGTTAAGGAATGTGAACAAGAAATTAAGCCAAGGACTGGAAAACTAGAAAAGGGGTCAAGTCATAATGATATCAATGTGAAATAATCCATAATTTGGATTACATCACATGATTCTTTTGACATATCTAAATAAAACAGCTGTGGAAACTTTGGCTGATGTAAAATTATTCAATTTTCTTTACAGTGAGGAAGTAATAGAATGGTGAATCCAAAGTTGACTACTTTAAGACTGAGAAAACAGCAATAGAATCTGTCATGATTGTTGTGTGTCTTATTACAAAATTCATGCACTAACTGTCAAGAAGGAATTAAAGGCTAGTCTTATTATGAGCACAAGCAATGAGAATACAGAGATTTTTTTAAAAAAAGGAAGGGAGACAGACAGAGGTAGGAAAGAGAAAAAAAGACAGTTGGAGAAAGACAGGATAAGAATTAAAACTGAGAAGGGGAGAGTTAGAGCAGTTTTAAGTGTAGAGGTTGAAAATCTTAAACACTGTTGGTGATCACAATGGATTAAAAAGAATGTCAGATGCAGCTCAACCCTGGTGTGGAGGTTATTTGTATTGACAAAGAGGCATAATTTAGAACTGGTTACACTTTACAACTTAAGGTGCTTCTGTCTTAGCAATTTTGAAGAACTGGTTTACTGTGTATCTTCAGATTTGTGTGTGTGCGTGCGTGTGTGTGTGTGTGTGTGTGTGTGTGTGTGTGTGTGTGTGTGTGCAGCTGAGTTACTATCCAAAGATCACATGGTTTGTTCATTTGAACCAAGGCACCCCACGATAAATATCTCATTGTCTAGAATATACACAGCTACAATAAAATACAAGAGAGTTTAATTTATGGGGTAATGGGATTTCTCTCTTAAAATATACCATCACTCAGTGATTTCCACCCAAACTGGCATGCCCACCACAAAATCAATGTTAAATTATGTTGCCTTAAACAGTAATTTGTTGCTGAAGTTACAATAGACATTAATAACCAAAGACAGAGAAGCCCTAGTTACTACTAGTACATTTTTTTTTGTCACCAATGAAATTCCGTAGTCAGAGACTCTTTATGTAAGATTAGAAATGTTGAAGGTTGACCCATGGTCTAGGGGTAGCGTCTTTGATTCATAATCAAAACGTCTTCGGTCCCGGGTTCGATCCCTGCCACTGCCTAAATTTTGATAAATAATCAGCATTGGCGGCCCAAGACTTCCGGCATAAGAAGTCAGCTTCATTCTGCCAACGGCCTTGTCAAAGAGGGCGGAGGAGCAGATAGAGGTTCAGGGCACTCTCTTGTCCTAGGGGTGGGAAATTGCCCCTAAAGGCAGAAGAATCAGCAATGATCAACGACATGAGGATGCAGAAGGCAATGGAAACCACTGCATTAAAGACACGTAACGTGTATCCACAGGACATGTGGCCTGTAATTGAAGAAGTGTTATGATCTCTCCATTGGCAAAAGATTCCGGAATAGTTCCCCATTCGGATCTCCGGGACGGGACTGCCAAGGGGGAGGTTACCATGAGAAAAAGATTGAATAATCAACAAAAGGATAACGTTCTACGAGTCAGGGCATGGAATGTCAGAAGCTTGAACGTGGTAGGGAAACTAGAAAATCTGAAAAGGGAAATGCAAAGGCTCAATCTAGATATAGTAGGGGTCAGTGAAGCGAAGTGGAAGGAAGACAAGGATTTCTGGTCAGATGAGTATTGGGTAATATCAACAGCAGCAGAAAATGGTATAACAGGTGTAGGATTCATTATGAATAGGAAGGTAGGGCAGAGGGTGTGTTACTGTGAACAGTTCAGTGACCGGGTTGTTCTAATCAGAATCGACAGCAAACCAACACCGACAACGATAGTTCAGGTATACATGCCGATGTCGCAAGCTGAAGATGAACAGATAGAGAAAGTGTATGAGGATATTGAAAGGGTAATGCAGTAATGCAGTATGTAAAGGGGGACGAAAATCTAATAGTCATGGGCGACTGGAATGTAGTTGTAGGGAAGGAGTAGAAGAAAAGGTTACAGGAGAATATGGGCTTGGGACAAGGAATGAAAGAGGAGAAAGACTAATTGAGTTCTGTAACAAGTTTCAGCTAGTAATAGCCAATACCCGGTTCAAGAATCGCAAGAGGAGGAGGTAAACTTGGAAAAGGCCAGGAGATACGGGAAGATTTCAATTAGATTACATCATGGTCAGACAGAGATTCCGAAATCAGATACTGGATTGTAAGGCATACCCAGGAGCAGATATAGACTCAGATCACAATATAGTAGTGATGAAGAGTAGGCTGAAGTTCAAGACATTAGTCAGGAAGAATCAATACGCAAAGAAGTGGGATACGGAAGTACTAAGGAATGACGAGATATGTTTGAAGTTCTCTAACGCTATAGATACAGCAATAAGGAATAGTGCAGTAGGCAGTACAGTTGAAGAGGAATGGACATCTCTAAAAAGGGCCATCACAGAAGTTGGTAAGGAAAACATAGGTACAAAGAAGGTAGCTGTGAAGAAACCATGGGTAACAGAAGAAATACTTCAGTTGATTGATGAAAGGAGGAAGTACAAACATGTTCCGGGAAAATCAGGAATACAGAAATACAAGTCACTGAGGAATGAAATAAATAGGAAGTGCAGGGAAGCTAAGACGAAATGGCTGCAGGAAAAATGTGAAGACATCAAAAAAGATATGATTGTCGGAAGGACAGACTCAGCATACAGGAAAGTCAAAACAACCTTTGGTGACATTAAAAGCAACAGTGGTAACATTAAGAGTGCAACGGGAATTCCACTGTTAAATGCAGAGGAGAGAGCAGATAGGTGGAAAGAATACATTGAAAGCCGCTATGAGGGTGAAGATTTGTCTGATGTGATAGAAGAAGAAACAGGAGTCGATGTAGAAGAGATAGGGGATCCAGTATTAGAATCAGAATTTAAAAGAGCTTTAGAGGACTTACAGTCAAATAAGGCAGAAGGGATAGATAACATTCCATCAGAATTTCTAAAATCATTGGGGGAAGTGGCAACAAAACGACTATTCACGTTGGTGTGTAGAATATATGAGTCTGGCGATATACCATCTGACTTTCGGAAAAGCATCATCCACACAATTCCGAAGATGGCAAGAGCTGACAAGTGCGAGAATTATTGCACAATCAGTTTAACAGCTCATGCATCGAAGCTGCTTACAAGAATAATATACAGAAGAATGGAAAAGAAAATTGAGAATGCGCTAGGTGACGATCAGTTTGGCTTTAGGAAAAGTAAAGGCATGAGAGAGGCAATTCTGACGTTCGGCTAATAATGGAAGCAAGGCTAAAGAAAAATCAAGACACTTTCATAGGATTTGTCGACCTGGAAAAAGCGTTCGACAATATAAAATGGTGCAAGCTGTTCGAGATTCTGAAAAAAGTAGGGGTAAGCTATAGGGAGAGATGGGTCATATACAATATGTACAACAACCAAGAGGGAATAATAAGAGTTGACAATCAAGAACGAAGTGCTCGTATTAAGAAGGGTGTAAGACAAGGCTGTAGCCTATCGCCCCTACTCTTCGATCTATATGTCGAGGAAGCAATGATGGAAATAAAAGAAAGGTTCAGGAATGGAATTAAAATACAAGGTGAAAGGATATCAATGATACGATTTGCTGATGATATTGCTATCCTGAGTGAAGGTGAAGAAGAATTAAATGATCTGCTGAATGGAATGAACAGTCTAATGAGTACACAGTAAGGTTTGAGAGTAAATCGGAGAAAGACGAAGGTAATGAGAAGTAGTAGAAATGAGAACAGCGAGAAACTTAACATCAGGGTTGATGGTCACAAAGTCAATGAAGTTAAGGAATTCTGCTACCTAGGCAGTAAAATAACCAATGACAGACAGAGCAAGGAGGACATCGAAAGCAGACTCGCTATGGCAAAAAAGGCATTTCTGGCCAAGAGAAGTCTACTAATATCAAATACCGGCCTTAATTTGAGGAAGAAATTTCTGAGGATGTATGTCTGGAGTACAGCATTGTATGGTAGTGAAACATGGACTGTGGGAAAACCGGAACAGAAGAGAATCGAAGCATTTGAGATGTGGTGCTATAGACAAATGTTGAAAATTAGGTGGACTGATAAGGTAAGGAATGAGGAGGTTCTGCGCAGAATTGGAGAGGAAAGGAATATGTGGAAAACACTGATAAGGAGAAGGGACAGGATGATAGGACATCTGCTAAGACATGAGGGAATGACTTCCATGGTACTAGAGGGAGCTGTAGAGGGCAAAAACTGTAGAGGAAGACAGAGATTGTAATACGTCAAGCAAATAATAATAATTGAGGACGTAGGTAGCAAGTGCTACTCTGAGATGAAGAGGTTAGCACAGGAAAGGAATTCGTGGCGGGCCGCATCAAACCAGTCAGTAGACCGATGAAAAAAAAAAAAAAAAAAAATGTTGCCGTAACCTCCTTACTCACATCCCTCCCCTAGCTCCCTATAAGACTCAGTGGTTATAAAACAAATGTGATGTTTAGAACATGTCACCACTGTTAGACTGCTCTGGTGTTCTTAATGTAGAAGTGTGTAGAACAGATTGCAGGTTATGTGTTATTCGGTTCTTTTTAGTCTCATGGGTCTACAACTCTACTGCAATGAAGGCTAGTGTTAAATTATTAGTTGAGATTGTGGTACATAAACTATGAAAGTTGATGTCAAGTATCTTCTAACAGATCCTTCTTTGTCTTTTATCAATTCTTAGTCTTTTCAAAGTTGGACTATGGATGCATCACATTTTCACCTGCATGACTGTCCATTTTACGTAGCTCTAACATGATTCACCACTGCAGAACCCATTTGGCTACTGGTACATTCCCCAATAATCCATTTACAAGCCTCTATGCAGAAGCTGTTGTACTATCACTGTCATTCTGCCGTGTTGTACTCCTCTGCAAATATGCTTGTGAGTGTTCTCTATGTTACCAGCCATCTTTTATCATTTCTTCAATAACGCTCTTGACTGGCAATGTGAGGCCACTACTGTTTCTTAGTTGTCTCCCAGAGTTTGTTTTTGTATGCTACTATGAAAGCCTGAGCTCACTTTACCCACTGTATTCCTGAGGGGGGGGGGGGGGGGTGAGAGAGTCTTCCCTACCCCCACCCCTCCTCCTATGGCTCCAAGCTCATTTTGGTACCTCTTTGCTTCCAAAGAACATTACTCTGGGTTCAACCATTCGCTCTAAGGATAACTATGAAACCACTCAGCTTCCAATGAACACTACCCCGGCTTTAATTGTTTGCTCAACATTTCTGGATGTTCATATGCAGTTTGAGGATAACACCTTAATTTACACCAGTGGCTGTAAGGTTGACCATGGCACAGGATGCACCTTTCTTGTTGGCAAAGAGGTTTCTATATATCACCTTTTAAAATAGTTCTAAGTATTTACCTCTGAGCTGTTTCTTTTCATTAGGTCATCTTGTACATTGAGCTACACAGAATCTCTTAATCTTTTGTATGCTCTGATTTTTTTAGTGCTCTGCAGAGCCTCTGTGCAATGTACACATACCATCCTTGGAGGTTATTTTGGACTTCTTTGATAGGATCACTGTGGTAGAGATTGTAAGTGAAGGAGTCAGACAGCTGGCAGAAGCCTTCTGTCAGGTAGCCTTTGCAGTTCATCTTGACACTGGTGGAGCCTTTATCTGCAGGGAGGATGATTATGTTATGATTTGTTTTGAGATTCTGACTGGCTGTTATTTCTTCTGTTGAGTGGTTAGTGTTCTTGGGAAGGGTTCCAGTGAAATATAGTGAGGCCATGTAGGAAGTTAGGAATTTCCCAGAATGTGACCAGGGTTGGTCAGGTGGAAGGGGGAGAGAGTCATTGTTGGGTGATGGTATGAATTGAGAGAAGCTAAGTCAACATTGGGATTAGATTGGCTTTGCTTGGACAGACTGGTAGCAAAAGAGTTTCCATTGTGGGGATGAAGAGAAGGAGAATATGCCTTTGACAAATCCAGCTAGATTAAACTTGGCTGTGGCACTGATGGTGGGGCCTCTAGACAGAAACAAAACTTACATAGGATTGAAATTTTTCTGGTAAGATTAACAACAGCATTCTGCATTTCTTTGGATTCTGGATACTATGGAGAGTCTCTCCCCCTCCTCTCCCCAATAACTCTCCACATACCCACCTTCTACATGCTCCCCAAAATCCACAAACCCAACCATCATGGATGCCACACTGTAGCTAATTATTGTGTTTCTACTGAAAGTTATCTGTTCTTGCTGACTATCTCGAACCAATTGCCCAAAGCTTAGCCTCTCACATCAAAGATCCTAACCACCTCCTTCACTGACTCTCCCTCATCCCTCCCCCTTTACCACCTGGATCTTTACTAGTCACTGTTGATGCCATCTCTCTATACTGCAACATCTCTCACCCCCATGGCCTTGATACTACTGAATTCTACCTTTCCCAATGTCTTTCAGACTACAAACCCACTACACCATACTAAATATATCCTCACATGCAAGTACTTCTTCTATGACGGAAGCTATACAAACAAATCTGCAGCACAGCTATGATTACCTGCTTGGCACCCTCCTATATCAACCTTTCTACCGGCCATCTAGAGGAAACCTTCCTAACCTCCCAAAACCCCAATCACTTTGTCTAATTCAGGTTCACTGATGATATCTCCCTGATCTGGATTCTGGGCCAAAACAAATCCCCATTCATCCACAGCTGTGACACCTCATCTTCACTTCACCTGGTCCTCATTAACTCAACAGACCAACTTCCAGGACATTGATCTCCATCTTTCTGATGGTTCCATCGACACCATATTAAACTTAGTAGCCTGCATTTTGACAGCTGTCACCTCTTCAACCCCCAAAAAATCCCTACCATAGATCCTGGCTGTCCATGGACAATATACACGCAGTAATGAGAATTCCCTTGCCCAATACGCTGGATGACTTCACAGAAAGGCAGTACCCCAAAAACTAGCCTCAAACATATTTCCATGCCATACCTTCACACACCCCTAATCCTTCCACTATGCCCAATAATCAGCTACAAAGGAGCAGGTCCCTCATCACTTATTATCACCCTGGGCTGGAGCAACTGGACCAAATCCTTCACCAGGCCTTTATTATGTATCATTGTGCTCATAAATAAGGACATCGTACTCAAGGTCTTTCCCACTCCTCCTAAATTGGTATTTCATCACCCACTCAACCCACACAACATTCTTGTCCATTCCTATGCCACTCCCACACCCTACTATTAGCCACAGAGATCATATCCTTGTGGAAGACCCAGATGCAAGAGCTGCCCAATCCATCCACCCAGCATTTCCTACTCCAGTCCTGTCACCAGCTTATTCAATTCCATCAGAAGCAGAGCCACCTGTAAAAGCAACCATGTCATATCCCAACTCTGCAGCAATCACTGCCGAGCTTTTTATGTCAGCATGACAACCAATCAGCTGCTCACCACATTGTATGATCACCACCAAACTGTGGATGAGAACGAAGTTGATTGTCCAGTGACACAACATGCTCAGGTTCAATGGCTGGTTTATAACCCATGCCACCTCTATCCTTCCCTCCAGCATCAGTTTGTCTGAACTATGCAGATGGGACTTACCCTTGCAACACATGCTTTTACCTGTAACCCTCCTGGTCTCTGTCTCTGCTAATCCAACATCCTCACACTCTCTATCCAACAGTTCCCCTTTCCTCAGCCCTGTTACTCCCTCCCTATCTACACTTCCATGTCATCTGCATCATGCGCCACAACTCACCAGCTGTGGTACCCATGAGTCACATGCCTAGCCCATGCAACTGCCACCCCTCCTTCCAGCATTTCTTGCCAGCAAAACTGCTGTCTCCCTCTGGGCCACTAGCTTCATATCCCCAACACTTCATCCTGCTTTTGCACATCCAGCTAGAATAATGTAAAGTGCCAGTGTATATGTGCATGCATTTGTGTGTGTGTGTGTGTGTGTGTGTGTGTGTGTGTGTGTGTGTGTGTGTGTGTGTCTGTGTGTATTTGTACTCTAGCTCGTCACAGGATTTATTCCAAAAGCTATCAAGTTTTCTTTCTCTTTGTGCATGCTTGTCGATGGCTCAGTGATTCTTCTGTTATTTGGTGAGGGGTCTCCTTTACTCCTAAATTATTTACATTCTGCAAGAACTTTCCTTATTATATGCACAAATATTGCAACCTGAAACTGACACAAAAAACTTACATGTTCTGTTGCATTCCTCAAGGTGCAGTTGTTGTTGTACCTGCCAGTGTATATAGTGTGGGACTACTAAGTATTTTAGAGTTTCATAAATTGTAGTTTTTTGTGATGGACTTCATTTTAGGTCCTGCAGTAGATTTGATTTAAGGAAAGATCATATAGAAAAGACTCAATTGTACAATGTTAATCTGGAAGCGCCCCTATAATTCACTAAATAAGTCAGTTAATGATTTGGGTTCCCAGAGATTTGCTGTATTCATTGGTAGGATAATTAGAGAATTATATTGCACTGATATAAGTGGTGACATGGCTGTTAAGACGGTCTCCATCAGAACAGATCTGTCTTCCACACAGAATAGGGGTATTATAAAATGAATCAGTTCAGATAATAAAGATATCAAAACTAATGTAAAAGAAATTTAAAGGCATCTGTAAAGCATGAGCTTACTTGAATTAGAATCTCAGTTTTACCTCTTATTTTACACTGGACTGGAAAACAGATGAGGATCTTATATAATTAATGTAGTTTTTTAATTTAGATGTTTTTATTCTCCTCTCCAACATTTTTTGTGCATTTTTCCCCTCTTGCAACTTGCACATGCTTCATTATCAAGGAAGCTAATCCTATAGAAAACTGTGATCATCAGTAATTAACCGACATGATCAGTTCTCTCTCATCTTTATTCTTTCTGTGACTGATAGAGAGGCCTTTTTCACTTACCCAAACATGCTTGTAATGAATTATTCTTATCTCTTCAGATTATTTATAAAACTCTTAAATTAATTATCTGTTGTTTGTCACACAGCATTGAAGGACACAAGATACACAGATAAAATAAAATGGTGCTCACTACACTTCCATCACAACTCGAAAAAAAAAAGGCATACACAACAGATCCTGTAGTTCATTTTATACAGCAGTTGGAAACGCTATTATCATATCAGAAAATAACACATATTTCTGAGCATTCATGGAAATGGTTTGGTAATCTAAGAGATAATGACATCATCATTTGGTGATGTTGAAACTTCTATTTCTTCATATATAATTAGGTTTGTATTAAATAAAAGAACTGGAATTGCACTTACCCACTATAAAGGCAGCATGTGACAATAACAGCAATTAGAGCTGCCGCACCAACAAAGCCAGCTATTGCCAGCACCCACAGCTGTATCCACGATGCTTCAGCCTTTGCAATAGGTGGAGCACATCTCTGCAATATAAAATAAATTGCTGCTGCAATTGCTCAATCAAATGCTGCCTTCTAGTTATTCAGTTATCTTTGTTATTTGCCACTGCATTTCCATATCAATGGTTCAAATGGCTCTGAGCACTATGGGACTTAACATCTGAGGTCATCAGTCACCTAGAACTTAGAACTACTTAAACCTAACTAACCTAAGGACATCATACACATCCATGCCCGAGGCAGGATTCGAACCTGCGACAACAGCAGCAGCGCGGTTTCAGACTGAAGTGCCTAGAACCGTTCGGCCACAGCGGCCGGCTCCATATCAATGCGGTATTTAGTATATACAGGCCTAGTCTGCAGTTGAAGTGTGCACCCTACCAGGGTGAATTTTGTGAAAATAAACTTGCAAGAAAAGCATTCAAAAGCATTTTTTTAATGGAAAGGCTGAGCTGCAGCACTGGCAGCATCAGGGTGTCATTTCTCCTATTTCACTGAGTCAGAGGGTCACTCCTCTGGTTTGATTCAGATACCTGATGGCACCATGTGACTTTGCGGTCATGGATTTGTATCCAATTCCACAGCCGGCGCAGTTGTTGGCAAAGTTGCAGTAGGGAAGGGGGGCGAGGGAGGAGGGGTGGTCAGTATTTTTCCCACATCAACTTCTCAGACTTTATTAGTACTCAATACCCACTGTGGGCTTTACCAGTTTAATCATTTGCCTTTTGGAATCTCATTTGTGCTGGGAATTTATCAACAATGTTTGGAGCAGTTGATTCAGGACATTTCTTGTTCAATGAACTACCTTGGTGACATCTGGATTTCACGTTCTACACAAGAGGAGCATTTATCAAATACACAGACAGTTTTCCAGTGTCTTCTGAAGAATGGCCATTGTTGCAAGCTGATAAAAGTGCAATTTTAGCTCCCCAGGCTGCACACATCTGCCATCCTCTTAAGTGGCTTCATCAGGAGGACATTTAGTTTGTCTGGTCTGTGGATTTTCAACAGGATTTTCAGTCCCTCAAGATGTGTTTGTGCTCTGCTCACTGTTTGGCTTCTTTTATGCTGGCTAAACCTTTAGCCTGGGCCATTGACATGCCCCAATGTGGCACTAGTGTGGTTCTGTCCCACAGAATCCGGATGGGACCAAACAGCTCACTGCTTACATGTCAAAGACACTTTCCATAGTGCTGAGTAATTACTCACAGATGAGAATGAGGTGCTGGCTATTGTTTTTTGGTATTAAAAAGTTTCACATTTTCATGTATGGGGCAAGGTTCTTCCTCGTCACTAACCAAAAACAACTGGTTTCCTTACTTGGCCCTCATTCCAAGCTCCTGGACAGGATTGCCCAATGACTGCAGAGCTGGGTCCTCTTTCTCAGTTTTACTGTTCCACAACTCAGCATAAAAATACTGATGTATTAAATTGGCTGCCAGTGGGGGCCGATGTAGAGTTCACATGTCAGGAGGTTCTTGTGCGCTCAAATTGGACAATACTTTGCAGCAAACCTTTTTGGATTTTCTGTTGACAGCATGAGAGGTTGCAACAGCCATGGCCACCATCAATCACAACATCAAATGTCTGGGGTGAGCTTGCAGAGCTTGTGCACAAAAGCAGACTGCACTGCCGTGCCAATTTTCTCCTTGGCCAGTCCCAGAGCACCCATGGGGCAGGGTGCACATCAATTTTATGGGTGCATTTTTGGGTAGCATATAGCTGTTGGCAGTCGATGCCTTGTCTTGTTTCCTGTACATAGCCAAGCTATCATCCACTTCACTGGCTGTCACTGTTCACACATTGTTCATCACTTCTGCTATTGAGAGATTTCTCAGGAACCTTGTGTCTAATAAAGGTTGTTAATTTCTCTCACAGGAGTTTGAAGATTTTTGTGTTCCCAACTGTCATCCCAGCATCTGTTCATCGCCCCATTTCAGCCTGCCTCTAAGTATGTTGAAGACCCAAACAAAGAAATCCACGTCTGCCTCTTCCCATGACAATGCATTGTTGAATTTTCTGACTACATACAGGATGACACCTGTCAATACGTGCATTCTGGCAGAATGCTTGCTTGAGCACCAGCTGTGAGGTCTCCTGGATTTTTTGCACCCTGGTTCGCATGTCCTGGACCATCATGGCTTGCTGTGCTTTCCCCCCAGGGCTGCTGTTCATCCCCAGTCTTTAGGCCAGCAACAGTAAGATGTTCAAAAGTATTATTTTGTTCCTACTTCATGCCTTTTTCACAAAACACAAACAGCATATAGATTCTCTATATGGTTTTCAAAAAAGGCCAAGTAAGAGCACTGCAGTTACACAGTTCTTTTATGAAGTATATTGCTGTTTGACCAGAGGATGCAAACTGAAGGTATATTTTTAGACCTGACCAAAGTATTTGACAAAGTAAGCTATAGCTTACACATCATAAAGGGGATCCACTTACGCATCTTATAGCAACATATTTATTGAATCATTAGCAGTGCACTAAACTGACATACAAATTAGATGAAAGAAGACATCAACATTCAATCCATCAGTGAAGCAGTAGTGCAACGTATACCCCAGTGCTCAATTCTTGCTCTCTTTCCCTTCCTCATATTATATTAACGACACTGTACAACCTAATAACACACATATTATAAGCTATATAGGTGACACCCCAATCTTATTCTATGGTAGAGAACATAAGGAACTAGAATCTTTTGCTACTAGTGATGTAAAAGAATTAATGAAATACTTGAACACTGAGGCCCGAAGGTGAATATCACCAAATCTTAATTATTGGCATTTAAAAATGTACATAATATCTTGGCAACAGAAACCGGCACTGTAAAATTCTAAGTGTGTATGCTGATGAAAATTAATTTTGCATGTGGAAAAGTCAACAGTGGCTTGTATCTGGTTAGCCAGCTAACCAATACAGCTCCTAGTCAAACATTAGAAATAGTTTATTGTTAAATAATTTACAGCATCCTTAGTTACAGGTTGAATTATTGTGCTGTGCAGCTGATGCCCACTTAATAAGGATATTGCTGTTACAGAAATGACCAACAAGACTTATACAGGGGACAGGCCATAGAGAAAGATGTCATGAAGTACTTGTGCATCACAAATAGTTAACTGTATGTGCTTTATACACATTTAAATTCCTTACATTTTTTGATTTATTCAACTGAAGTTATCATCTGCAGTATGTACATGAGCCCAACACCAGAACAAATTATTCCTACTTTTGGAAAAGAACAAAATTAAAAATGATGGATAGAAACCCTTGCATCAATGGATTGATTTGGTTTACCAAACTACAAAATTATTTAAGAACATGTAAAGGACTGATTTTAACAATGAATTAAAATCTTTTCTAATAGTAAAATTTTTATATTCAATGAATGAATTCTAAGACACTGCTAGTGATATGAGCAGATCAGTCATAAAGTAATAAATGTATAAAATAGATGTAAGATGCAACCATCTTTTGTAAATATAATTTGTCATATTTTTATGTCTGACATTCGTAAAAAGCCATAATTGTGCTGGTTTCATGCAAAAAAAATCTAAATAAATAAATAATAAATAAAAATCCGAGACAATCAGTGTGTAAACTTGGCTCTGACTCATATAACTGTCCATAATTTGAAAGGAGAATCTTCTAATGACTGAATTCCCTGTCAGGCACATTCTGGTGACTTACTCAGTAGCATAAAATGTCAACACATGGTAGTACCACTTTCAGAATGAAATGAAATTTTTATTCGCTATAACTTCTCAATGACAGGAAGAAAAATAATTTAAAAACTGTAATGAAAAGTGTCTCCCTCTGGCAGTATTACAATGGAAATGACTGAAATTGAGTCCTTAACTAAGAAAGATCAGCACTGAAAATCAAAAATGTGCAAATCCATGTGTTCAGTCTGTCATATATTGTGGCATTATATGCAAAACAGCCTGAAGTTGTAGTTTTAATTTTTTAACTAGACACAACCTGCTTTGCTCTGGTGTGTGCTGTACATCATAAATTAAGGCACAAAAGATAAAGTTCCATAAATATGAGAATGTTTGGATGAAAGTATAATTACTGTGCATCATACAATAATGCAACAAGTAAACCATTGATTGTAAAATTTATACGCTCAATGTCACTACCCTGTCTCATAAATATAATTCGGGGACTATATAAATAGATATTTAGAGATATGTTTTGTATTCAGTGTAATTTATCTTTACTTACGGACTCAATTGTAGTCAAAGCATTCAGATTTTCTTGTAATCCTTTGTATGAAAACAAATACAAAGAACAGGACATTGTCAAGAACTGATGTAATAACCAAATCCCAAATTACATTAAAGGACTTGACAGGAAAACACAACAAACTGTTTTCTATATGGGAGTAATTACTGTTAACAGAAAAACTGGAGAATGGTTATAATGTAATGAATAAATAATATAAAAATATAGAAGTAAAAATAACAACTCACCAAATAGTAGAGGCATCAGGAGGTCAGGATTATGAGAATGAAGGATGTGTTGTGAGGACAACTCCCATCTATGTAGTTCAGAGAAGCCACTGTTGGGAATGAGGGTAGGCAGATCCAGTTGTCATGGGTTCTAAAGTAGCTATTTAGAACCTAGCATGTTGTGGTCAGTAACACATTCTGCCACTGAGTGGTCTGCTCTGTTCTTGGCCACAGTTGGGTAGTGGCCATTCAGTCAGGGGGCAGGTAGTTGGCGGTCATGCTCACATAAAATACTGTGCAAAAACTGCAGCATAACTGGTATATGACACAACTGCTTTCACAAGTGGCCCTGCCTCTGACAGAATAGTATAAGCCTCTGACTGGACAGAAGCAGGATGTGCTGGGTAGGTGTATTCGACAGATTTTGCACCTGGGTGTTCCTCAAGGATCGAGCCCATGTGGCAAGAGTTTGGGACTGGGTGTGACATAAGGATGGACAAGGATATTGCATAGATGGTGGACAGCATAATACCATTTTAGGGAAGTGCTTGGGAAGGAGTGTGGAAAGGATGTTCCTTATTTCCAGGCACAATGGTAAAAAGTAAGTGCTGTGTGCTGTGGTAGGTGTAATAAACAGATTTTGCAGATATGGCTCAGTTGTAGCCGCACAGGAGATAGGGAAGGAAGGTGAAAAGAAGGGTGGTATGGAGGGAGGGACCAGGAGTGGGGAAGGGAGGGAGGGGAAGAGGAAGGGGGAGGGAGGGAGGGAGGGAGGGAGGGGCAGAGAGAGAGAGAGAGAGAGAGAGAGAGAGAGAGAGAGAGAGAGGCTCAACAAAGGATTTTTCCGAAAGGCAGCAAAATTTTCACTCCTGTTCATGTGCCAATCACAATGACTCAACACTTCCACTATTTGGTTTGTAGCTACCTCTACTTTAAATTATTCAGTTCTGCCAGAACTTTCAATTGCCATATTACTCTCAAAAATTACAATGTCGAGGTGGTGCTTTGTCTGTCCTGCTATAAATATCTGCTAAACATTGTAATAACTGAAAATGAAAGTTAAGTTTACATTTTAAGTAACATCTATGACAGGTCATCATCTTTTCATGAAAGGAACACTATATCTACAGAGTAGTTGCTCATCTCACCTGCACTGCCTGAACTCCAAAGTCACTGTACACTTTATCAAGGTCAGAATTGCCAGAGTCTCGTAGTAATGACTCCATATCTTTTAGATCATAACTCTCTTTTCCCACTAATTGGAAGCAAGAACTGTAATCAGAAATATGAAATTTAGGAATAGCACTTAAAATATGACTTTACTTATATCTGTTTCTTTAAGTCACAACAATGAAAAAACCTAGTTGAATAATACTTGATGATGACAATGATAGACTATTCAGCTAATATAATGTAAGATATAAGATTAACAATCACACATATATAAAATGTTAGGTTGCTTGAACCCTGGGTTGGGTAAGATCCCACACATACCATATGCTAATGATAAAAAGAAGTTGTTCATAACTGACTGACATGAAAGAAACATCACTTACAGAGAACAGAAAAAGAAAGTGAGATAAATAAAACCTGTACCCAACAAAATAATAATGATTCTGGTGTAATCAACAGATGGTAAATTACAATTTATTATTCTCACTGCCAATATTCTACAGATTTCACGCACTATGGTGGATTGAAACTACATACAAGATAAAACCTGTACAGAAATATACAATTGTGAATAACTTTTCATTCTATTAGCAGGATGATTTACAGCCTATAAAATATACCTTGTACTGCCAAAATCCAGGCTTCCATCATCCTTGCTGTAGAACTGTGTATCATACACATTCAGACTGACTGGAAGCAAAAGAGCTTTTTCGACAGCTCGCTGGAACTCAGGTAGAAGTCGACGTATCACTGTAGGTGGCCGAGTGAAGACAAATCTCAGAAGATCGCGATCTCGAACTACAAATATCTGAAAAATAAAGTTTTCTCTTAAACTTTAAATGACAGTGTTGTTTGACTTCATTACTCATGTAATACATTCATTTTTATACCTTCACTGAAACGCAGTACAACACACAGGAGATTCAAGATGATCATGTGCCTCTTATCTGACAGTGTGCGTGGCCAGTGAGAGTGTTTGTTTGTAAAGGCAATAGTAACTTTGAAATTAATTGAGATGCAGGATGATAAAATGGTATTTTTGTTTCTTGGTGTTTTGATTTCTTGTCAACCGTGGAGGGAGCAAGGGTTATGTTTTCTGTTCCATGCCTCATTTTCTTGGATATGCAAACACAATCTGTTTCCTTCCTAGTGTGCAATGCAATACAGTTGTATCACTATTACACGTCACACACTTTACTTGGTCAGGCTAAACTTAATTTTGTAAATATTACGAAAAATATCAATATTAGCAGTTTTCTGCCTCTTTTATGCCAGTTTTGCCTTGTTATGCTGTCAATTTTAATTTCTCATTGTGCTCAACTTAAAATTAATCTCAAGAGAGGGTCATAAATAGTTATCTCAGTAGTTTGTGTCCACATACACTGTCAATGACATACAGCACTGAGTGTAGAGGAACTAAGATCAAAGACTAAGGCAATATTGAAAATATTCTTTCATGTCACTGCTTATTTCTATGTAACATAGACTGAAATTTACTGTTTGTAGATAGAAAAATAATAAAGCTGTCTGCCCACAACAGTGTGGTTTTATGGCATTACTGTTCCAAACTATAGTCAAAGTGTTGGTAGGAGACAAAATATAAAATCAAGTCACGTGTTCATGAGACTAAAGAGCAAACAAATCCCTGTCCCTGGATTGCATTACAGTATGCATTTGTACTGTTTGTAACATAAGCTTAAAAAAGTTTTGAAAATGGAAAGTGGTCAAACTTTGTTATGAGCAAACTGTAGGTGATACTTTTTTTTAAGATTCATAGACCAGCGTCAAAGGGCAATCTTATTTGGAGTCTGGAACGACTGGAGCACTAACAGAAATCTGAAAATTTGATTCACCTTATTGAGTATGCTAAAATTACTGAATCTGAAGGGCACTGATCTCGAGAAAATGCAATATACCTGCAAGATATGCTTTGTGCCAATTGTCTACAAACTGTGTTGAACTGTTAAAATATTTTGTGTACCTAAAATTGAAACTGACATATATAGGATCTATTAGATAAACTTTTATACATTTTGGGGGGAGATTCTTCACACTAAACTGAGATGATAAGTCCCTAAAAAGACATGTAACAAATCCTTTTGTAATTAGTTCTCTACTCAGAAATCCATAACCAGTGTTCAAAATAATTTCCACTGCCATCTGCCCATACATGTGCAGGCACTCTCTGAATTGCATATGATCACAGGAATTGCCAGTCCTTTCTGGTGTTGTAGGAGTCATACCCAAAACCTGTTATGAACTGGATTTATCTCTAATTTGAAAATAAGAAAAGAAGACAACTGTTGTACTCTTTCAAAAACTTTTGGATTGTGTAAAGTGGCTTTGCAGGATAACATGACATACTTATAAAATACCTCTGTGTTAGGAATGTCTACTGAATAAGCCAGTTGTTCTAGGTAGATTCAGAATAAAATCTTGTAATATGAGCTGGGAGAAGATACAGACCTACAAGACTGTCTCTTGCAATTCCTGCACACATATAATACTCATAACCCTCTGGTGGAGTGCATGTGTATAGAAGCAAACTGGTGTGTGTGTGTGTGTGTGTGTGTGTGTGTGTGTGTGTGTGTGTGTTACACCTGTGATCTGATCTGTGTTTCTGCAAAAGGAGAACTTACATATGGTCATAGCAATTGCTGATCCTTTCTGGTGTCATGGGAGTCTTGCCCAAACCCAAGTATGTTGTCTCTAATTTGAAAATAAGAAAAGAAAACAACAGGCAACACATGACACTAAGCAAAGACGAGTACACAAAGCATTTAGTGAGGGCTACCACATACTGTTTGCTGAGGTTGGTGTTCTTGTAAATGTGGTAGTTTAGGCCTGACTTCTGCCAGTGAACTTATATGTATGAATACTGCATTTGATTAGTTAAATTATGTGTGTCAGTCTCAGATCACATGAATGGTATCATTAGCAATTTTGACTCATTACCAAGTCATCATCAGATGATTTGAAAGAGCTACATATAACCTGTCAGGTGAAAAGTTCCCAAGAAGTGCTCACTCACTGAACTAAAGAAGAAATGTATAATTTAAAAAATTCAAAGTGGGGTCATTGTGTTTCCCTAATGCAGAATACGTGCTCTGCATATGTATAATCTGTTTTTATTTGCGAGTCTAGTCTGTTTTAGTAGCATGTTGACAAATTTTGTATCAGTTGTTTGAAGTAGGAGATAAATTAAAGACAAGATCAGCAATATGGAATGTGTTGAGAGTGGGAAATATGTTTCACAAATATGTACTGACAAATGTTTGTTTGGATCTTTGTTTGTTACTTGTTCCACAGATCAAATTTCTAATAAAGTCATTGATGTGGAATGTTATCAACAAAACATATTTACATAAAGACAAAAAATTATATGGTGGCATGCTGGCTATTTATAACTTTCATTTCTGTAAAAATGACTATTTCTACACAAGAATTCCTCTGTGGTATAGAAGGAGTTGGTAAGGAGAAACATATTTAATCTATATTTGAAAACATGCTATCTGTCAGACAATCAATTTCTATGACTCGATAGTCACACAGTTTTATAGCTGCATATTTCACCCCTTTATGTGCTAAAGATATATTCATTGTAGGGTAACACAGGTCACTTTTCCTCCTAGTGTTGCACTTGAGACTGCTTCTGTTAATCTCAAATTCAGAAGGGCTGTTGATAACAAATTTCATAACTGAATAATACACTGTGAGGCTGTGGTTAATATTCCCAACTACCTAAAAAGATGCCTGCAAGAGGTGAACTCCACAAATGATTATAATTACTTCCTGTTGTTCTTTTTGCTTAAGTGAGGAGTTACCCTAGGATATTATCCCATAAAGCATCAATGAATGGAAATTTGTAAAATATGTTGATTTACTGACTTCTGTATCCCAAAAGCTGGCAGCTATTCTTATGGTAAAAGTAGCCAAACCTAAACATTATACCAGGTCTACTACATCATTTTTTCCTGTTTAAATGTTCACCTGTTCATCAGTATGCACAGCTAAGAACTTTCTACCTTGTTTATTATTTCTTGTTGGTACACTAGGTTAATAGGATATGGGAAATTTTTCTTTGCTAATGCTTTATTGATCATTTTCAAAACAAAGCTTGTATCATCTACAAACAGGACTAATTCTGTTCCCTGATTAAAACAGAATGGCAGATCACTAACACACAGCAAGAACTGCAGTGGGTCAGTGATTGAACCCCACAGACTCCCAATTTAATTTCTTTCTGTGTGGATAATGTGGTATCTTTCTTTGTATTTCATGCGCTCTCTTCTCCTCCCTGAAAAATAACCCAACAATCCTGGATTCTCTTTCTTAAATAAGAAAAAAATCAGGCATATGCTGAACTACATATTCCATAAAAGCTTATCTCCCTTATTAGAATATTTTGCAGTCAAATGCTTTTCGTAAGTCACAGAAGGTCTCAACAGCTGTTTTACAATGTTCTCAGTGAATGTATAAATAGCTGATTCAGCAGAGTGGTCCTTTTGAAACCTAGACTGTGATTAGCTAACCATCCAATTACTACACTTGTAGGTGACAAGCCTTGAAGACATTACCTTCTCAAAAAATTTAGAAAATCATGTAAGGGGTGAGAAATGGCACTAGTTATGCAGTCAATATTCTTGTAGGGAGGCCTAACAATGTCATATTTCAATATGTGAGGGAGAACACCTGAATTAATGATGCATTACATAAATGACGAAGAACATTACATATTACATTTAGCACCACAACTTTTTAGGTACTCATTGGGGATATCATCCACCCCACATGAACTATTGCGGACAGGCACAATTAAATTGCACACACCTTTTGTCAGAAAATGAAAGAGAAACACACATCATTCATTCACACAAGCAAATATACCCCATGCAAACATGATCAACAACTCCAGCAGCTCAGGCCAGAATGCAACTTTCACGTGTAATGGAGGCAGCAATACGGAGGGGGCAGGAAAGGGGGATAGCAGTGTACAGGTGGGGGGAGGAGGAACACTGTCTGGCACAGTGTGCAGGAACTAGACCGCCAACAGGCACAGTGTCAGGAGGTCATGGGACAGGGAGGTGGGGAAAATGAGTGAAAAGGAGAGGAGCAAAGGAAGACAGGTGGGTGCATTGGCAGAGGAGAGGAGATGATAGGACAGAAGGGATGGAAACTGTTGTGTAGAGGGTGTGGGAACACGGTAGTGTGATAGGATGAGGCCAGAGTAACTATCCCCACACCATCCAGCAAACAGTTTCCTCCCCCTCTGTCCTATCATCTCCTCCCCAATCTTGTCTCCCACCCTCTTTATTTGCAACCCTCTGTCTTTCTCCGCTCCTCTCCTTTTCATCCATTTTCCACCTCCTGCCCCACAACCTTCTGATGCTGTCCCTGTTGGCTGTATAATCTCTACACACACTGCCAGACAGCACTCCTCTCTCCCCCCACACGTACATTGCTATCCCTTTCCCTTCCCTACCCCCTCCAGATTGCTGCTTCCATTACACATGAAAGCTACATTCTGGTCCCAGCTGCCAGAACTGGCAGTCATATGTGCTTGAGGTATGCTTGCTTGTGTGCATAAATGGCGTTTGTTTCTCTTTCTTTTTTTGATGAAAGCTGTAGCTGAAGACTTATTTGTGCCGTCTGCACCTCGATGTGTCATCACTAAGGTAAGTAGCATACTATCTTTTTGAACCTTGTTAATATTCCAACCTGGAGTTTCCATTGTTTAAATTAACAACTTTTTTGTTTTTAACCTCCTTTATATTCTGATGAAGCATGTTGGTTTTGCCTCTCTCTATGCTTTTATAAGAGGAACTGGCAGTATCTATCCAGTCATTTTCTTTATACTGTCTGTCTGAGTTTGACCTAAAGTTGGTGGCTCATCTAACTCCAATAACAATGGGGAAAATGGTGAAAGTGTAGAAAGAAACAAAACTCTCTCTGCAATTTCTATACATGAAAGGCAATGTCCTGACTGACTGGTTGACTCACCATCACCCAGTCCAAACCATTCAGGATAGAAACTTGAAATCTGGAGAAGGAATGGATATTATTTTAAGAAGGGATTGTCATTTAAGACCAGACTTATTGAAACTGCAACACTAAGGGAATGAAATAGAGGATGAAAATTTCTTTAAAAAAGTTTATATTAAGGCAATTTTGAAGCTAGACCTGCAAAAAGTTGGTATTTGCTTTCTCGATCACAAATAAAGAAACACATGTTATAGCATTTTTGGATATTTAACTCCATTGGGGTGAAGGAGAGGTGAAAGCTTTTTTAGAAAACATATCATTATTAAAGAAAGAACTACTAAAGTAGTTTTAAAGCTACATATATGAACATTGGTATTTGACTTCTCAGTTACAAATAAAAAATATGTGTTTCAGTGTTTTAAGAAACTGAACTTCTAAGGGAGTGAAACAGGGGGATGAGATTTTTTATGAAAATATTTTATTATGAAAGCATTTTCAAAGCTAAATCTATGAACATTTAAATTTTGCTTCTCAGTTAGAAATAAGAAAACATATGTTTAACTGTTTTTGGAAATTCAACCCATATGAGGGTGAAATAGGGAATAAAAGTTTTTATGGAAATATCTCATTGCGCAAGCATTTTTCAAGCTAAATCTATGAAATTTGTATTCTATTACAAATAAAACATACATGTAACCATTTTTGAAATTCAACTCCTAAGAGGAGGAGGTGAAATTTTTCATTGTGAAAGAATTTTTAAAGCTAAATCTATGAAGACTGGTGTTTGGCTTCTTGGTCAGAGATGAAAAGAAATGCTTCTATCACTGTTTTTCAAAAGTCAACCCCAAAGGGGAAGAAATAGGGCAGACTGATTCACTGACTCTCACACAGCCCAAACCACTGAGGATAGAAACTTGAAATTATGCGAGGGGGTGGATCTTATATTGTAGGCATTGTTAAGAAGGAATTGTCCAAAATTCCACTCCTAAGAGGATGAAATAGGAGATGAAAGGCTTTTTGAAAGTATGTTGCTGTTAAGGGAATTTTGCAGCATGAGCTATGAAAGCTGGTATTTGGTTTCTCAGTCAGCAAATAAAAAATAGGTGTTTCAGCTTTTTTTGAAATTCAACCAGTAAGGGCAATAAAATAGTGGGTGAAAGTTTTTTTGAAAATAAGTAATTGCTAAAAAACTACTAACAGATTTGTAAGGCTACATCTATGACAACTGGTATTTGACTTCTCAGTTAAAAATAAAAAAATACATGTTTCAGTGTTTCTGGAAATTCAACCTCTAAGAGAGTGCAACAGGGCATGGATATTTCATTACATTAAAAAAATTTTAAAGCTAAATTTATGAAACCTGGTATTTCACTTGTAGGTGGAATATAAAGCAATATTTGTTAGGTGATGAAAGTTGCTATGGAAAATTTCCATAAGAATTTAAAAGGCATGATTAACAAAAACTTTGGACCCCAACTACGGGAACTGCTTTTTGGTCAAAAGTACATTCAGAAAAGACCATGCTTATATCTCCTTAATTGGCATGAAATGCTTAGAAAGTGCTACAATTTGTGAACAACTGAAAAATTTGGTTAAATGAAACCAAAAAAATCTCTGCAGCCCATACAGTCTACATGAGCAAAGCAGTGGCACTAAGCTAACACCAGACTAAATAATGCAGGAACAATTTTTTAGACTTGTTACAAAGGTAGCAGTTTATTTATTATGGTTATACTGTTACCATGAGATTAGAGTGTGAGCAAGTTGTTGCACAAAAACATGGATCCATGGTCCACTGATCATTCTCTAGTCTGAACAAGAGCAAAATTTGTGAATTTTCTAAATTATTTGCACTTCTGTTGTGCCTAGTGTGCAGTTCAGTGTTTTCTCATGTAAATACAAAGCAGATACTAGATTACAAATAGCAGCAACTTAGTATAACGGGAGAAGCAGGATCTATGTCCAAAGCTGTACTGCTTCGCTAATTTTTCTGTATTTATTTTAGTATGAGTAAGCACAAACATTATCATCTTTTTCTTCCTGGCCTTATCCTGTGTCTCCACAGAGTCATCACTTATGTTGAATTTGGCAGTGTTAGTGGTAATGCATAGCTGGATGCCCTTCCTGACACCATCACATCTCCCCAGGAAGTAATTTGTGTGCCTCATCTGTCTGCATCTAGTGTTATCTTATGTGCAAGTGTGAGAACATTTTCTAATGTTTGCAACTTGTCTAACTGAGGCAGACTGTGGAAACCACCCTGGTATTTACCCAGTTGGATATAGAAAATTGCCTAAAAACCGCATCCAAACTAGCCAGCACAACAGTTTTCATCGTTAATCCACCTGGCAGATTCGATCCAGAGCTGGAGCATCTTTCTGGTTCTGGAAGAGGGCACCTTAAATGCCAGGCTATCTGGGCAGGTCCACAAATAGTACGTAGTAAGTTAGTAACAGTTAACTATAACTCTATCTCGAGGAACGGAAGATACAGGAGATCAAACATCTAAGCGCATCCCCTATGGTGAGGCCAAGAAGCTCTTTAAGGCCATGCAGCCTCCTGTGTTTACAACATCTTTCGCTTCCACTCTGCAGAAACCGGTACAGTTGGCCACTGTTGCTACACAAACGGAGGTTGCTAGTGTCAGCACTAATACCTGCGTTTGCCAGTGCACTTGTGCTGCTGCAGTTGTTTTGCAACCTGCAGCTCTCCCCACAACGTCGGACAAGGCCGTGGTTGCTGACATTGGGGTACTTCCAGCCCCTCCCCATGTGGCACCTTCTGCCCACGCGAGTAAAGCTCCAACTGTGGACAAGGTTTTGCATTCTAAGCCCCCCAAGACGAAGACGCCAAAGGTGGTTTTGCCACCTGAGGAGACTAGTCAGGGTCAGTCTGATGACGACGCCATCATACTGTCTGACATCTCCCTTGGGTCGTCATCAGAGCTGATGGACATTGATGTCAACCGGGGGCGATATTCTCGCCCCAGGAATAAATCTCCGGCCAGTACGGGCTCTCGTCCAATGCACAGGGGCAGGGTGAAAATTCAGCCACCCTGATCACTGGCTCCCATATTACAGTGGAACCTGAATGGGTTCAGGAAGCATGTGGCCGAATTACAACTCCTTGTACGAGAGCGCCCCTTGTGCTTATGTCTCCAAGAGACACATTTCCGGGCTACTGATGCTCCTTCTTTACGGGGCTATACCGTGTATCGAAAAGATGATCTGATGGGGGAAAGGGCAAAGGGTGGTGTTGCGGTTTTTGTCCATGACATGCACCACTCATCTGAGCTCCCTCTCGTTACGGACTTGCAAGCAGTTGCAGTTGACCTTCTTGTGGGGTGGAGGCTCACAATCTGTTCCGTTTACTTACCGCCTCAGGATGCAATAGACTCTGAGGCTCTCACAGACCTTATTGCCCAACTCCCCCGCCCATTTCTCCTTCTGGGGGACTTCAATGCTCATAATGTCTTATGGGGCTCTACGACTACTTGCTCCAGGGGTCGCATTCTGGAAAGCCTCAAGGCATCCGAAGAACTGTGCATCCTCAACTCTGGTGCTCCCACTCATTTCTGTACTGCTTCTGGGTCATCGTCAGCTAGTGACCTTTCCTTTTGCTCTCCAGCACTCGCGGATTCTGCTCTGTGGGAGGTTGCCGCTGACCTCCATTCTAGTGACCACTTCCCCCTTTGGATTTGCCTCGTGGATGAGACTGTGGCATTACCAGTGCCGCCCAGGTGGCACCTCTGCAGAGCTGACTGGACACTTTTCAGCGATTTAGCTGTTTTGGAACACCGTGCCAGCGTCCACGAATGGGTCGACCATGTTACAGCCGTGATCTCCCATGCTGCTGAATTGTCGATCCCACAGTCCTCTAGTCATCCCAAGAGGCACCCTGTCCCTTGGTGGACCACTGAGTGCCGCTCAGCCATCCGAGCCCGCCGTGCAGCTCTGCGCTGCTTCAAGTGCCGTCCCTCAGCTGACAATCTTGCGGCCTTTCGGGTGGCAAGGGCCAAGGCGCAGCGAGTGATTAAAGAGAGCAAACGACAGTCATGGCAATCGTTCCTGAACTCCATCTCCCGCTCCACTAGTTCTACGAAAGTATGGGAAGCCATCAGGAGGATTTCAGGGAAACGCAGCCAACTACCTGTCACGGCATTGCTGCATCAGGGTTGTCTACTCACGGCGCCGAGAGACATTGCCCAGACACTGGCCATGTATTTTGCCGAATCTACTGCCACTATTAACTGTGATCCAGATTTCTGCCGCTACTGCACTGCCATCGAGACGGATCACTTGAACTTCCGGTCTCCAAATTCTGAACCCTACAACTGCCCCTTCACAATGTGGGAACTGGATTCAGCGCTGTCTGTGGCTCATGATACTGCGCCAGGTGATCATCAAATCCTGTACAGCATGCTGCAGCACTTGTTGCTGCCATCCAAGGAAGTTCTCCTGAATTGTTTTAATATGATATGGTCATCCGGCACGTTCCCTGACTCGTGGAGGGAGGCGATTTTGGTTCCCCTCCTCAAACCGGGAAAAGACCGAATGCATCCCAGTAGTTATCGGAGTATTGCTTTGACGAGCTGTGTCGGGAAGACATTGGAAGGCATGGTCAACCGTCGCCTGGTTTGGCTGCTCGAGACCAGGCAGCTCCTTAGCCACTCTCAGTGTGGCTTTCGGAGATGTCGTTCAACTATAGACAACTTGACCCTGCTTGAGGCAGCCATCCAGCAGGCCTTCCTACGTAACCAGCATTGTCTAGGTGTATTCTTTGACATTAATAAGGCGTATGACACTACTTGGCGCCGCCTTGTCCTCAGTCAACTCCATCAGTGTGGCTTTCGTGGCCATCTCCCCATCTTCATTCGGTCCTTTCTTTCCCGCCGCCTCTTTCAATATCGGGTTGGTAATGTGCTATCTGATTTGTACGTGCAGGAGAATGGTGTTCCTCAGGGAAGCGTTTTAAGTGTCACCCTCTTTGCCGTCGCCATTAACAGTATCACGTCCACTATCCGGAGTCCTGCCCAGTGCTCCTTGTTTGTGGACGATTTTGCTGTTTTCTGTTCTTCCTCCAGTCTTGTCACTGCTAGTCGGCAGCTGCAGCTTACAATAAAGCGATTAGAGGCATGGACTGCGAAGACGGGTTTTACCTTTTCTGCAGACAAATGTGTGTGTGTTCATTTTAATCGTTCTCGACGTCCTTTTACCTCCCCTGAATTGCGTCTGAGGGACACCATTCTTCCTTTTAGAGACACTGTGAGGTTCCTGGGCCTCACTTTTGATTCCAAGTTGTTGTGGTTGCCGCACCTTAAAGACCTCAAGGTGCGGTTCCTGAAGGCGCTGAATATTTTGAAGTGTCTGAGCCATCGGTCCTGGCGAGCAGATCGGGCGCGTCTGCTGCAGTTTTACAGGGCTTTCATCCGGACGCGTCTTGACTATGGATGCACTGTGTATGGGTCAGCGAGGCCTTCATATCTGAAGATTCTTGACACAGTACACCATGAGGGTATCAGGCTGGCCACTGGTGCCTTCCGTACCAGTCCCATCCCCAGCCTGCGTGCTGAGGCAGGGGAACCGCCGCTCGCCATCCGGCGGAAACTCCTCATGGTGCGACGGGTGTGTCAATTCCTTGCCTGTCCTACCTCCCCTGCATACCCTACTGTTGCCCGACCACCTATGGAACGTCTCTTTTCCAGTCGTCCAAGGGCAACGAGACCATTTGGGATTCGTGCCAAGCGTTTGCTTGAGTCCCTTGGTGTGGAGCGTGTGGCACCCCAACTCCAGGGTTTTACCTGCCTGCCTCCCTGGTTGCTCCAGAGGCCCAGCGTCCTTTTAGACTTGTCAGAGTACCGGAGGAGCTGCACTCCTGCGTTTGTTTTTACCTCCTTATTTTACGATATTTTAAACCAGCATGCCGACCATGTACCAGTATTTACAGATGGCTCTAAACAGGGGGACTCTGTTGGATGTGCTGTTGTTTTCCCTGATCGAGTCGTCAAGTTACGGCTTCCTGCAGCATTTACCATCTTTGATGCCGAATTGTTTGCGATCTTGCGGGCATTGGAGCAGATGAGATGTGTTCCCAGTCTTAAGTTTCTCATCTGTTCTGACTCCCTGAGTGCCCTTCAGACCATGCAACACTTGTACCCAGCGGATACGGTCATCCAGAACATCCATGATGCCCTACTCCACCTGCAACGGCAGGGGAAGGAGGTTTCTTTCTGCTGGGTGCCGGGGCACGTGGGTATTAGGGGAAACGAACTGGCAGATGTGGCTGCCAAAGATGCATGTTCCCTCCCTCACGTTGTTGAATGTGCCGTCCCCCTCCATGCTGTTACCTCCCTTTTGCGTTTTCATGTTATGTGTCAATGGGAAGAGGAGTGGCTGGCAGTCGGTGAAAATAAGCTGCGTCTGGTCAAGGCCACCATGCGGCCATGACGTACGTCCTACCAGTCATGCTGGCAGGATGAGGTTCTCACTCGCCTCCGCATTGGGCACAGTCCCTTAACGCACAGTTTTTTACTCCGGCGGGAGGACCCCCCAATCTGCAGTGCTTGTGGCGTCCAGATAACTGTCTGCCACATTTTACTTGACTGTCCTTTGTTCTCTGACCAGAGGGCGGTGGTTTCCTTGCCACCAGATTTGCCCTCTATTTTGCAAGACGACGCAACAACTGTGCTTAAGGTCTTACAGATTTGTGTCCTGTCCAATTTGTTGCCTCGGATTTTAGGGAGAGGATTTTAATGTGCTGCTGGGTGACTGGCTCACCCAGGCTTTAGGTAAGAGGTCCGCCAGTCACGGTTACCTTCTTGTTTCACTTCGATTGCTGTTCTCTTTTCCCTGTGTTTCCTTTCCTTTTTTACTGCATTTCTTCTCCTCTTGTTTTGCCTCTGTATGTGAGGATTTGTAACTGCGTCAGGTCTGTGTCTTTTAGCCGTTCTCCTTGTTCGCTGTCCGTCTTCGTCCCTTCACTGCATGTGTTCCTGTTTCTATGCGTTTGGGCGCTGATGACCACGCTGTTTAGCACCCGAAAACCTCAAACCACACACACACACAACTATAAGTATAGCGTACACTATTACTCTCTAACTGTTGCTTTTCTTTTTTAATGATTTATTTCACTCATTCCATGCCTGTTAAATTTCTCCTTCATTATAGGACATATAGAATATGATGCATGAATAAGCAACTGAATGAGTGCCTCAAACTAGGTTGAAACTGTGGTATATTCTTTATCTAAAAGAAATAAAGTCAAATTACATGCCCTACCAACTAAATAGTTTTATTACTGAAAGAAGAAACTTAACTAGCACAATATGTCCCTTTTAAAGAAAGGAATGCACTGCACTAATTCATGAAATTTCTGTTACATGACTGAGTACATAGCTAGAGCTTACAGAATGCCACATCAACACAGAATTATATGGAAAACAGACAATAAGAAATTATTACCTTCACCCTTGCTTCAGCCAACCAGTCCTCTCGAAGGCTATTATTGGCAATAACATGAAGCTCAAAATAGCCATCCACAAAATCCAACATGCTTCCAAATGTTCGAAGTTCTCCTGTCTTCTCATCTAACCGAAATGTTGCATTTCCATCTGTTTGTGTGCTGACAACATCTAGTCTAGATGGTGCAAATGAGAAGAATGTTGTGTTAACCAGCATGTAGCTGAAAGGATCAGCTGTTGCATCAGCATCTGTTGCCTCTAGTGTCAATAAGGAAGTATCAATAGGCACATTCAGCCGTACACCTGAAATATATAGGAAATAATGTCACATTCTCTTCTTGCCATAATCCCGGACCAACAGTGAGAAAAAAATGCTCCGAATACTACACAAAATGGTTTGAATGACTAACAACTAGAGATTAAAGTATATTCAGCATTTTGACAAACATATCTAATTTCACTTCCTCGCAGATTAAAACTGTGTGCTGGACCGAGTCTCGAACTCGGGACCTTTGCCTTTCGCAGGCAAGTGCTCTACCATCTGAGCTACCCAAGCATGACTCACGCCCTGTCCTCACAGCTTTAGTTCTGCCAGTACCTCATCTTCTACATTCCAAACTTTACAGAAGCTCTCCTGCAAATCTTGCAGAACTAGCACTGCTGAAAGAAAGGATATTGCGAAGACATGGCTTAGCCACAGCCTGGGGGACATTTCCAGAATGAGATTCTTGACTCTGCAGTGGAGTGTGCACTGATATGAAACTTCCTGGCAGATTAAAACTGTGTGCCCGACCGAGACTCGAACTCGGGACCTTTGCCTTTCGCAGGCAAGTGCTCTACCATCTGAGCTACCCAAGCACGACTCACGCCCCGTCCTCACAGCTTTACTTCTACCAGTATCTCGTCTCCTACATTCCAAACTTTACAGAACCTCTCCTGCAAACCTTGTAGAACTAGCACTCCTGAAAGAAAGGATATTGTGAAGACATGGCTTAGCCACAGCCTGGGGGATGTTTCCAGATTGAGATTTTCACTCTGCAGCGGAGTGTGCGCAGATATGAAAACCAGTAAAGACAAGAGACAAGCAAGGCAGTACACATTTCTTTTTTTCTCTATAATCATGCTACAGCTTTACATGGCATGCCTTTCTACAAAAGAATCTATTACCTCATCAAAGTTCATCAAACATTTTGCTACATGAAAAACTGAAATGTCATTGTCTAACACTGAAGAAGCTGTTAATACAAATGTACCCAAGACTGGTATGGTTTCTCGATCTGATTACATCTAATTTGTCACTGTTTGCTAGATACAACAAAATAGGCCTTTCTAATATTGCAGAAATTGTAACACAGACCAAATAAGCGAGACTGTTTTGGCACAAATTGTCATTTTTATAACACGACAGAATATAATTCACGAAGTACCAATATGAAATGCCTATTAGGCATACTATATGCAAAAATCTTTAAGTTAGGAAATAGTTTCACATTTCATTCATATGCTCCAGTTTTTCAAGTATGAGATTGAAAAGTAGTAGTACGAAATTTTTATATAAATTTGGAATCGTTATATTCTTCCATAATTTGTGTGATGTCCTCGTTTCATCTCCTCCCTCATTCTAACAAACAATCTTGTCATCACTAATTCAGTAAGCATTCCTGCCATTGTCAGAACTTATTCGCCAGTTGACTTCACTAACCTTGCCAGAATCACCGGTTTAGTAATCCAGCTATTATTCACTGGTTAGGTGTTGTGTCATATTTGTACAACACATTTTCTGTGCTACTTCCAGAATAGAACTCACATGGCTGCTAGCTGGAGACTGTAAAACTGACACTTACTAGTGTAGTGATCTGGCCAAAAATTTCCTGTCAAAATCTCATTTTCTTGGATACACTGAGAAGATAATACGTAACCTTTCTTACATGTTATTCCTGTTAGTTGTTTATTCCCGCTCTGGTAGTCTGAAGCTATAGATTTTGCTAGTAATTATAACAACGCTGATCATTCGCAAAACCCAGTCAACCACATAATCAGACAGCAATTGGCATTTACCCATTCGGCTTTACTTAGCTCAGCTCATATAGCCCCCGTCCCTTTTTGTCTACAGGAAAGTTTATTTCTAGATGCAATGAGGATTCCCCTTACAGAGACATCAAGTACACAATGCATGGATTCAAGCATCAACTTATGATTGATTCAGAAATCAACTTAGAATGTGTTCAAAAATCAACAAGGATGTGTTTAAAAATCATATGAATTAATCTATAGATCAATGTGCACTGAATGCTAGTTGCTTTGTGAAACAAGGTTTTATCCACAAGGATGAGAATTTGCTCCCCCGCCCCCCTCCCCAAAACTGCCACCCAGGTCTGGTACCTCGATTTGCTCCCCCTCCTCTCCCCCCCTCCTCCTAGATCCAGGCCTGCTGCGCTTGCGTGAATCTGGCAACTTGGGTGTCCCAGCAAAATTTTGCCAGGTAGCCTCTCGCTGCCTCCTGCACTACTTACACAGCAAACAGTCATGTTTCTGTAGCCAGAAATGGTAGAAGGTACTCCTCATACACAACTCACTTGTGCATGTGCATGAGCCTGCTCGTAACTGCTAAAACGAATCTAATGTAAACCGAGGCCTACTAGAAAGACATGCCACAGCTCGTACATCATGAAGATAGGCCAAGCTCACCCAACTTAGCAAACAATTTGCATTTCTACACCAGTTAACTCGTAACTAGGTGTACATGTACAAATGAGAATTGCATCTTCAAATGGAATCCACTATTATGGAATTTTACTGTTATTAGCCCTACAATAATAGAAAGTCTGTAGGTCTACTAATAATTTGTTGCAGCTCTACTGGGGTACAATACAATTAAAATTATGCCATAATGACTATCAGTTCCATAAGGTGGCATATCTTCTATGAAATGAGGACCGCTAAAACGCTATAAACAAGGCATTATACCATTTATGTGGAGAGTTGATTTTAAATTTTTCTGGACAGCTAGCAACCAGTAAGAGTTCATAATAGCAGATTACAGTAGAAGATGCAATTCTCATTAGTACATGCACACCCAGTTGTGAGGTAACAGTTTTAGAAATGCATTTTGCCTGCTGAGTAAAGCGAGCAGATGAGCTCAGGCCTACCCTCATGACACATGCGCCATGGCCTGTCTTTCTTATAGACCTCGATGTAAACAGTTGTGACATCACATTCATTGGAGAAAATTTGTTGTTATGAAGCATTGCATAGTCTTCCTAAAGCCTTTGATACATTTCGCTGTTGACAGATGTTTGTATGAGCACTGTCTTTTGTTGTTGCATATGGCGCATTTCCTTTCCAATTTATGTTTCATTTTCATTTTTTCCTCTTGGACATGTTTTATTGCTGCAGTATTATTCTGCAATAGTGGGATACAGTAAAATCCTTTGTTAGAGTACTGGTTCTTACCAGCCAAAATTACAAAAATTTAATTGAAAACTAAAACAACAAAAAATTCCTGGAATTCTAAAAAATTCTCAGGTCTCTCCCGGATAAAAAAATTCTTTTCCCAGATCTCCCAATTGTCCTGGGTTGTGTACACTCTGATAATTTAGTCACTGCTAACAATTGGTTTAAGAATCACAAAAGAAGGCTGTATAAATGGAAGAGACCTAGAGGCACTACAAGGTTTCAGATTGAGATTTCAGAACCAGATTTTAAATTGTACGATATTTTAAAAGGCAGATGTTGACTCTGGCTACAATTACTGGTTGGGAACAGCAGATTAAAACTGAGTAAACTGCAAAAAGGTGGGACATTGGATAACTTGAAAAGATCAGACATTGTTGAGTGTCTCAGATGGAGCAGTAGGCAATGGCTGACCACAACAGGGAAATGACTAAGACGAATGAATAGCTTTAAGAGATGAAGTACTGAAGCAGAGGATCAAATAGGTAAAAAGACAACGTCTAGTAGAAATCCTTGGATAACACAGGAGATAGTAAATTTAATTGATGAAAGAGGAAATATAAAAAAGCAGAAAATGAAGCAGTTGAAAGGGAATACAAATGTCTAAAATTTGAGAGTGACAGAAACTGAAAAATGGCATATTTCACTAGGGGAAAAATAGATACTGCCTACAGGAAATTTAAGGAGAGCATTGGTGAAAGGAGGAGCAGCTGCATGAATATCAAGAGCTCAGATAGAAAACCAGTCCTAAGCAAAGAAAAGAAAGTTGAAAGGAGTATATGAAGGGTCTGTATGAGAGAGACAAACTTGACGGCAATATTTTAGAAGTGAAAGAGGATGTAAATGATGATGAGATGAGAGATATGATACAGTGAGAACAATTTGACAGAGCACTTAAAGCTCACAAGTGCTGCTGACTGCAGCAATGTAGCAGCTGCAGCACTGCAGTAGAGTGATGGCCCTTTTGTTTTGTCCTGAGTGTCAACTCAACTGAGAAAAAACATAATGAGTGAAAAAGCCACCCTTGATCTCTTCAATGCAGTTTCAATCTCATTATTCCTATGTGCAGTTTATACTGTATCTGCTGCAGTTCATCAGCAAATATACACACCTAAGGTAGCAGCATTGCATGACAGACCAGCAATTCCCCTCTTGCATTCTTATTCCTTATGGTGACCTTCCTCTTCTTCTTCCTCTTTCTACTTTCCCACTGCTTCTAAGATGCTGAAGCTCAGCGTAACGTTGACATATAAACATTGCGCCAATTTTTAAGAGAATTATTTTTTTACATACAAAAGTAATTTTTCAGATAACAAGGCATTGAAAAAAAGAAATTTTTTGACAATATTATGCAAAATTTTGGGCATATTGGCAAGTTATTTTAACACTACATTTTTTCATGTCATCAATCAAATCTTGCTAGAATACAATATCTGTGATAAGACAGTGGCAGTGGTTACAGACAATGCTGCAATTACAAAAAAGCTGCCTAAATCTTAAGGATTCAGCATTACCTTGTTTTGCCCACTGCACAGGGTGTGCATAAAGTCTGGGAACACTTTTAATTATTCATTGCACAAGAACTAAACATTGCACAGATGTCATACATATTGTATTTGGAAGAGAAACATTGAACGTTTTTTTTTCTTTTTTTTTTCCCCTCCCAAACATTTGATATGCAAACCATGAGTGACCCGGCAGATGTCAATACAGTAATCGAATTCTTGCCACACCTGTCCCAGCATGGCTTCATCAACTGTGGCAGTCGCCTCCCGTGTTCCCTCCTGGAGCTCTGCTACATTACGTGGTAGAGGCGGTACATAAATCAGATCTTTAATGTGTCCCCACAGAAAAAAGTCACATGGAGTGAGATATGGTGACCAGTGAGACCATTTCATGAAACAGCTATCCCCTTCTGTAGCACGGCCGATCCATCGATGCTGCAGCTCTGTGTTCGGGTACTCATGATCTTCACGATGAAAATGTGGTGGAGATGCATCCCGCTGAAAGAAGAACGGAGAATCTGATTGCATTTGAGGCATCAGCCATTGCTGCAACATGTCCAAGTAGGAATATCCAGTGACAGTGCTCTCGGCAAAGAAGAATGGCCATTACAGTTTTTGACATGACGAGGCCCAATAACCTTCTACCTTTTGCAAATCACGCTCAAATTCAATGCATTCATGTGGATGCTTTGTACCCCAGATTCAACAATTATGCCTGTTCACTTCCCCATTAGTGTGAAAAGTGGCTTTGTCACTAAAAATTAAGCAATCAACAATGCCATCTCCATCCTCATTCAATTGTTGCAACTGTGAACAAAACTCATAACTCTTGTCTTTGTCATCATCACTGAGCTTCTGCACTAGCTCCAAGTTGAATGGCTTCATACACAGCTTCTGTCGCAGGACTTTCCTCACTGTGATTGGAGCCATCTTGGGGCACAACACACTGATTTCTTTGGACTCCTTATGAATGTGTCTCGCATGCACTCCACATGCACTTCACTCACGCTGGGACGTCCAGTTCCCTTTGCCGGGAACACACAACCCATTGTAATGAATTTGTTGCGCAGTGGTAAATGGCCTTCCTTGTTGGTGGCTTCTTACCGTACTTGGTTCTAAACATGTGTTGAACTCCAACACACAGAAAACTCACTGTTTGCAACTAGCCCTGACTATCAGCAAATTACCAAACTACGCTCTGGTGGTATACATGAAAACAAACTTTCAGGGCTTCTCTTCAAAATGTCATATGTATGATACAATGTTTGGTTCTTGTGCAATAAACAATTGAAAGTGTTTCCAGATTTTATGTACACTCTGTACAAGATTGTTTCTGAGCAAAAACAGTTTTCAAAATTTTACTGAAAACAAAAGTCTATTTTGACTTTCTTTCATAACTCTACACTAGCCAGTGACAAACAGCGCAATGTTCAAAAAAGAGCAAACAAAAAAGAACCGAGAAATACAAGAGATGCCAACTCAATGGAACAGCTCATCAGCTCATGTGACATGATTAAAAAAATTTGGAAGTATGAAGCAAGCTTGAGATTGCAGTCGATGAAAGTTCAAAACACTGTCCACTCTCGCAGCAGGACATTACTTAACTATACAAGAGATAATAGATTTTCTTGAACCTTCTGAAGTAGCAACAACAACAATCTCAGGGGAGTCATACATAACTGCTTACTTAATTATACCTCTTATATGAGGTATGGCTGCCAAGTTTTCAGACTTGTAAAGAACCTTAACAACTAATGAATGCTGAAGTGTTCTGGATTCCTTGATTAAATCAGTCAATGAAAGAGTGAAATCATTTAAAACATTGGCTGTTAATACGCTTGTGACATTATTGGATCTTAGGATTAAAAAACTTGTTTCAGGACATTTCAAGAGGCAGAGAATGCTGCAAAGTACTTCAGAAAGAGTATTCTGCTATCACTGCATCAGCTACAAGAATAATACCTGAAACAGAAGCAGCCATGAGCAGTGCTAATACATCTACTGATATGTCTAACAGTTTGAAATTGGATTATCTACATTTTTTGATAATTAGCAACAGTGCAATGTCAATGTCATTATACAAGATTCCATAATTGACCTAAATCAATGCTTTGAAAAATGTGTAATAGACAAGCATGCTTGTGTATCAGAATATTGTGCAAAATCTAATAGTGTGTTGTGTGTAATGGCCATTAAATTTTTGTGGTGTCCAGTGACTTCAGTTCCTGCAAACAGGGTTTTCCCCAATGATGGATAAATAATTACTTAAAAATGCAACAGAGTAAAGGAGAAGAATTTAAATACATTACATGTATCTTTTAAATGTTGTATTTTAAACAACAGACTAAAGGACGAAAATTTAAATACCTTACTTTTTATTTTAAAAAATCTGTATATCTTGTATTGTTGTATTTTAAGCAATAAAAATTCTTAGAAAGCTATTTTTTCATTTTAAATACCTGCCCATAACAATCGATAGTTAATCGATACATCAATAGTTTCAAAAAATACTATCGATGGGTGTGTCATCTATTTATGTTTAAGTAACACTATGTTCTACTCATTATAAACATCACTTTTATTGTGAAGAAAGTATGATACATACCAATAGTAATATTGTCTTGGTAAAATACTGGTTTGTTGTCGTCTATGTCATCCACTTTCACTTTCACCTGCATCTCAGATGGATCCTAAATACAAAAGTAACAGAAAAGGATTAGGTGGGCTTATTTAATCTGAGGCTGGAAAACACATTTCTTTCGCATAAGATGGAATATTAATTTTGTACACAGAGTAGAATGCTGATATATGGCTAATCTGAAGAATAGTTAACAACAAGAAATTCTTTTTAGCGTAATAAAACATTTATAGTTTGTTAATGAGTCACAAAATTTTTGTTACAAAAAACACAATATACCAAGGATATGCTACATACTATGCTCCCACCAAAATGACACTGCTTCTGACCAATATTTCAAATGAAGCATATGTATTTCAAGCAAGTAAACAGCCTTTGGAATGGTTATTTTCTACAAAACTTGAAGAACTAAACATTGCACAAACAATTTCTTATTACTTTGTTGTTGGAGAGATATGATAGTGTTCAGAGTTACCTCATACACTGAAATGAAACCCTGGTAACGTGTATATGTAACAGAGGGCACTGCTGTGCACTAGAGTTCTCATACATCACAAAACCTATTACTTCTGTGATACTTTGTTATCTCACCATGTGACAACTTAATGTATTTTGAATACACATTACCATGTGGAAAACAGTTCCTATTAATTGTAAACATAACCACATTTTCCATTTAACGAAAGCATAAAACTTGTTGACTCATGAAATACAGTTCACAATCAAATATATTTACTATTAAATGGTGACTTTACCTGTCTGTTGTACTGTTTACGTAAGCTTTGAGGCCTCAGAGATCTTTTGAAGCATTTAACAGTAAGGACATGTTCTGCTGACTCTTCTCTGTCAAGCCTTTTAGCAACAGTAATCAAACCTCTGTTATCAATAGTTCTACTAATATTGAACAGTCCATCTTCATTGCCATCTGTAACAATGTAGTGAATTTAATTTCATTAATGAGTACTATGCAAGCAAGTTACATGAAATAAAAAGACATTAATAACCAACTTTACTTCAATTATCTGGAACATTATAATGTACAGCAGCAAAAGCAATTCTAGTGACTTTTATTGGTAACTCTAGCCCTCCATCTGCCTTCTTTTTCATTTACAAATATTTTTGTTTCAATTTTCACAGCTTACTGAATAAATATTTAAAAAATGAAGTCCTTGGCTGAATGGGTGCCATATGAAAAAAGTTTTAAATGTTCTTTAGTTAGAGAAACATTTTTTTCCTTTCTCTGCAAATAACTGGCAAAACTGGGGCTGAAGAAAGCTATGTTACCTACATCGCTCAGTGCTAAATTTGATAGAAAATATATTCTAACCATGACTGATTATTAATTCTCACAAAATGCTTATAGAATTGCATATTTTTCAAAAATAATATTTTTACAAACCAGAAAATATGTGCAAAAAGGCGTATCATGAATAAATTACTAAGAATTGTGAACTCACAAGTGATAAGATAATCAATTTCTGCATTTTCATTAATATCTCCATCAAATGCTTCCACATAGCCAACTTCAGTCCCACTTGGCACTTCTTCCTCAACATAAAGAATTTGTGGTTCATCATCCTGAAAGCAAAATACTGTCTTTTATTCAAAGAAAGCAACACCAATAGAAGTGTTTTGGCACTTTATAAAATAAACAATGTCTAACAATTAAATAAGTGAACGAATTATCAGATGCCTTCCATAAAAAATCTTAAGTGAAAGAATAATAGTACAAAATCTTCGAACTGCTTCACTGTTCATAATTCTGTAGTACATATGTCAAACAGAAAGTAAGATCCAGTGTGGTCTTTATATAGTGTTAAATTTAATAATTAAATAGATCACCCTTCAGTTTGCTCAAAATGAGAAAATTCTATCAAATATATAGTAGTAGTTTATTGTTAAAGCAATAAACTGAGTTGAGTTTCTTTTATTCAAGCAAGTGTACCATGGCTGGTTCCACATTCCTGTAAGCCCTCATTCTTGATGAAATCTACAAAACACAATGAATGAATGAAGAACAAACAGCTGAAGGTGATTTCTTACGCTTCAACATCATTATGTAACTGATATGTTATCAATATGAAACAGCACTGTGTTCTATCACCACATGAATCCTTTCCATCAGTTCGTCAGACACTTTTGATTATTGTCCACTTGATCTTTCTTCAGGAAGAATCTCTTGTCCTCAACTTAAAATGCACGCCCAATTCTGGGACTCTGATTTATATTTTGGCTTTTCTTAGACTTTGTGGATTTGAAAGTAAATATCATCTGCCGTTATGTTTTACACAAAGAAAAGGGAGAATGGGACAGGGTTGGAGGGTGGGTAAACACTGCTGGCTACAACACCACAATTGTTGGTACTTTTTTCCAATCTTTGTGTGTACTCATCACTACCCAAACAGAGCTTTTCCTACAGTACAATACAGCAACTTTTGTACAGCAGTCACATCATGTTCTTCATTCATCCACACATTGTGTTTAGAAAATCCCATTATGGAAGAGACCTTTCTGAGATGTGTGATGATGCACTGCAAGTTACTTCAGTGAAGTATACTAATGATCAGTTATGAGTAATGTTAATCTGCTCATTCTGTTGACTATGGAATTAGTCTTTGGATTACTTTATACATATTAGAATGAACTCAACTACTTTGAAAAAAAAATGCCACTGCCACTCAAATTATTTCTGTCTAACTATGCACTGGCTTGACAGGTTTACTCCAGGTTATCTTTATACAGAGTCAATGACTTGGGGCATATTTCCTGACACATTTAAATATAATGTAGTAACACCCAGCTACAAAATTTGAGATACGGAAACCACTTTTAATTATAACCCTATATCACTCCTTCCAGTTTTTTCAAAAGTGTTTGAGAATGTAGCCTATAATGGAATACCGGCTCATGTAACAGAACAGAACTTGTTATCTGCTAATCCAGTTGGCCTTCATAAAGGATTCTCCACACAAAAAGGAATACATGGTGTCACAAATGAAGTGCTAGCAAAGTAAACAAGGAAAATTATCCTGTTGGATTAATTTGTGACATTGCCAAAGCCTTTGATCACATGGATCATAAAATTATACTAGTGAATTGAAGTGTTGTGGCATCAATGGCACCCTTCTTGAATGGATGGAATCTTACCTCCACAACAGAAATAGACTGTACCTCCAGCATGAAAATAGTCTTAGAACGGTGGAAAGTAGTGTGCGACGGGGATCTGTACCGTGCCCACTCTTGTTTCTAACCAACATAAATGATCTTCCTATCAATTCAAAATGGCAGCTTAAAAACTGTAATGTTTGTTGATGACACAAGCACACTAGTCAAGGGTCTAAACTCAGTTCAGATGGTAAGTGAACTGGCCTGCGTATGGTTCATAGGTAACAGTTCAAGTGTTAATCTCAGAAAGACTCATTATTCTTGCTTTCAGAGCAATCCTTTTTTGAACTAGAGTGACACACACACACACACACACACACACACACACACACACACACACACTTACACACACACACAGATACACACACAAATCACACAAACTCATTCCTTTGCCCTACATATGCTGGCTATAAGAACAGTAGGTAGTGCTGCATTTCAGCAGGTGGACTAGGTTGTGGTTGGCATAGTGTCAGATTGGGTGTATAGAGGGAGAGAGAGATGTGAGGTGAGGAGAGTGATTGGTGGAGGATGGCTAGCAGCTCAGAAGGTGTCAGCTGCTTTGCTAGCTAGGAATGGGGTGGCAGGTACATGGACTTGGCATGTGATGCACAGTTGTTGCAGCTGGTGGGGAGTGACACACATGATGTGGATACATGAACTGGGAGGGATGACAGGACAGAGGAAGGGGAAACAGTTGGATGGATGGTGCAGGTACAATGGTTTACCGGAGGCTGCGGTGAGGATGTTCATGGAAGCAGGACGATGTGTTGTAACAACATATGTGCTGGCACTGTTTGTCCAGGGGCACAGGTGTGCTTGTGTAAGTGCGTGTGTGTGTGTGTGTAATGTTTTACTCTCGCTTGAAAAAAGAAAAAAAAATTATTCTGAATGCACTCAAGTTTCTTTCTTTTGTGCTTGCCTATTGCTGACTCAGTGCTTCTGGTTTTTGGTGATTGGTCTCCTTTAATCCGAAAATACTTACATTGTATTAAAACTCTCCAAAACATAAACAATCATATTACAAAATTTCAAACAAGCAATAATAGCTTTTAGCAACAGAAGTAGGCATTAATGTCCATATACAAATGAAGCACAATGCATAAAGTGCCTTAGGGTCCAGCTAGGTAACAAGTCAAAATCAGCTTAACAGGTCAATTAACTAATTATGAATATCAGTTCAGTGTGTTATGCTTTAGAAGTGTCTCTCACTGTGTTGACCGGAATGCAAGATTGTTGGCTTATTTTGCATATTTACTTTCCCTTTTTTCTTATGGAGTTATCTCCTGGGGCAGTGCAGCTAGTTGACAAAATGCTTGTTCAGCAGAAGTTTGCAGTAAGAATGCAGGATGAAGCAGGTAACTGTGCATCTTGCAGAAGCCTTTTTAATGACCTTACAATTCCTGCACTCATTTCACAATACATTTTGTCCTTAATGATTCTTGTTGCTTATAGTAAAAATCACTTCACAGAATCACAAGGCAAGACACAAAAATAATTTTCCTTTCGGCTTTGACTCCTTGTCCAGGGTTTAGAGTGGAGTTATGCACTCTGGTGGTAAGAGATTCCGTAAGTTCTCTTCTGACATAAAGCAAGGAAGTGGGAATCCCTACTAATTCAAAAGAAAATTAAAAACATACCACATTAACAACTATTTCCAGAAATTATGTGAATATCTAGATTCCAGGACTGAAAAGTTCTGTTAAATGGCACATAGTGATGTTAGTTATAAAGCTGAACAATAAGTAACAATGTACTATAAATATCACTCAGTATTTGTAGATATAAAAAAATATTCTATCTAAAAAGTACTATAGTAATCAAGTAAATAAAAGATACTAATAGGCAGACAAACAGCATTTATATATTAAAACTGAGGAGGCAGGATGTTTTTGTTCAAAGTAGTAGTTTTCTTACTAATTTACTTAATAAAATTTAAATGGCCTAAACATGTTTATGTTAAGTATTACAGTGATAGTTTATTGTTAATACAGTATACAGATTATGTTAACACGATAGATCTGTCTGAATACATCTTCTTCTTCTTTTCTTCTTTTGCTACTGCCTTTATCCTGCATTGTGCGCAGGGTCGGGAGGGTTAAGTACGGATTTGGCATGGTGAATTTTAAGGGGCAGCCGTATGCCCTACCTGCCACCACCCCATACCCCCCGGGACAGAATTAGTGTACCCCAGCTGTCTGCGTCTAGTGTCAATCATGAAATAGTGTGAATGTGTTTCAAATGTCTGAGAGTCATGTAACTGAGGCGGGACATGGGGACCAGCCCAGAATTCACCTAGGAGGATGTGGAAAACCACCTAAAAACCACATCCAGGCTGGCCGGCACACCGGCTGTCATCGGTAATCTGCCGGGCGGATTCGATCCGGGACCGGCGCGCCTACCCGAGTCCAGGAAGCAGCACGTCAGCGCTCTCGGCTATCCTGGCAAGTTATCTGCCTGAATACATGAAATACATAAAATGAAGGAAAAGTAACCATTTACATATGGCTGACTGATGTGTGGACTTAGAAACAAAACAGTATTTACACTAGCTTTCGAGCTACAGCTCACATGATGTGTGCAATTCCACTATAAATAAAGCCAGATATCAAAAGCTAGCATAAATACTGTTTTCTGTTGCATGTTTCTATGCACCACACATCAGTCAGCTACAGGTGAGTGGTTTGCATTTCCTTCATTTTACATATTATCCATCCAGGAATTTCCATTGTTGTTTCATATTTGTCTTACATTTATGGATACATTGATTCGTTCCATGTCCCTGGGAGCTCTCCTCAATCAGATTTACAGAAGATGATGAATGAATGAATCAATGAATGAATGGACACAAACAAGCTAGTACTTTGCAGGCTATCAGCGGGAAATATTTTGACCTTCGATGTGAATCTTCAGGTTTTGGCGGCGCAAAGACTGTTCCATTAAGTTTCGGGTGTGCAGCCGCAAGAAATCTCCTTCTTCTTCTAATATTTTGGCTGTATATCATCCAGCCATTGTCAGAGTGAGTCACAAGACTGCCGCTCCAGTGCTCGCTTCGTCCTTTTATACTCGTGTACCGTGCGACTGCGCATGCAGCCACAGATGCAAATGTGCCAGAGACGATGGTCGGCGGCAGAGACGTCCATAACGCGCGAGTTGTATCTATGACTCTGCAGTCGATCTGTGTTGGCATGTCGATATACACTCCTGGAAATTGAAATAAGAACACCGTGAATTCATTGCCCCAGGAAGGGGAAACTTTATTGACACATTCCTGGGGTCAGATACATCACATGATCACACTGACAGAACCACAGGCACATAGACACAGGCAACAGAGCATGCACAATGTCGGCACTAGTACATTGTATATCCACCTTTCGCAGCAATGCAGGCTGCTATTCTCCCATGGAGACGATCGTAGAGATGCTGGATGTAGTCCTGTGGAACGGCTTGCCATGCCATTTCCACCTGGCGCCTCAGTTGGACCAGCGTTCGTGCTGGATGTGCAGACCACGTGAGACGACGCTTCATCCAGTCCCAAACATGCTCAATGGGGGACAGATCCGGAGATCTTGCTGGCCAGGGTAGTTGACTTACACCTTCTAGAGCACGTTGGGTGGCACGGGATACATGCGGACGTGCATTGTCCTGTTGGAACAGCAAGTTCCCTTGCCGGTCTAGGAATGGTAGAACGATGGGTTCGATGACGGTTTGGATGTACCGTGCACTATTCAGTGTGCCCTCGACGATCACCAGTGGTGTACGGCCAGTGTAGGAGATCGCTCCCCACACCATGATGCCGGGTGTTGGCCCTGTGTGCCTCCGTCATATGCAGTCCTGATTGTGGCGCTCACCTGCACGGCGCCAAACACGCATACGACCATCATTGGCACCAAGGCAGAAGCGACTCTCATCGCTGAAGACGACACGTCTCCATTCGTCCCTCCATTCACGCCTGTCGCGACACCACTGGAGGCGGGCTGCACGATGTTGGGGCGTGAGCGGAAGACGGCCTAACGGTGTGTGGGACCGTAGCCCAGCTTCATGGAGACGGTTGCGAATGGTCCTCGCCGATACCCCAGGAGCAACAGTGTCCCTAATTTGCTGGGAAGTGGCGGTGCGGTCCCCTACGGCACTGCGTAGGATCCTACGGTCTTGGCGTGCATCCGTGCGTCGCTGCGGTCCGGTCCCAGGTCGACGGGCACGTGCACCTTCCGCCGACCACTGGCGACAACATCGATGTACTGTGGAGACCTCACGCCCCACGTGTTGAGCAATTCGGCGGTACGTCCACCCGGCCTCCCGCATGCCCACTATACGCCCTCGCTCAAAGTCCGTCAACTGCACACACGGTTCACGTCCACGCTGTCGCGGCATGCTACCAGTGTTAAAGACTGCGATGAAGCTCCGTATGCCACGGCAAACTGGCTGACACTGACGGCGGCGGTGCACAAATGCTGCGCAGCTAGCGCCATTCGACGGCCAACACCGTGGTTCCTGGTGTGTCCGCTGTGCCGTGCGTGTGATCAATGCTTGTACAACCCTCTCGCAGTGTCCGGAGCAAGTATGGTGGGCCTGACACACCGGTGTCAATGTGTTCTTTTTTCCATTTCCAGGAGTGTATCATTGTGAGCTGCACTGTGACGACGTCTTTGCGAGTTTATTACTGCAAGTGCCAGATTCCATGATTTATCAAGATTGAAACCACTATCTCTATTAATTAAATTCATCGTCAAGCGAATTTCAATTGCCTCTTTCACTATCGAGTCCCAAAAGGATGATGTAGTTGGCAAAATATCGACATTGTCATACAACATACTGTGACCATTATCAATACAGTGCTCTGCCACTGCCAACTTGTTAGGTTGTAAAAGTCGTGTGTACTTCCGGTGTTCTGTACATCTTTTTTGGACAGTACGAGTTGTTTGTCCGAGGTAAGAAAGGCCACATTCACATGGAATTTTGTAAAGTCCAGATTTTTGGAGCAGCAAATCATCTTTGACGGACCCCACGAATGCAGCTATCTTGGGTGGAGGACAAAAAATCACTTTTACTTTGTGTCTGCCGAGAATCCGTCCTATTTTTTATGAGAGGCTACCCACATATGGCAGGAAGGCCATCAATTTAAAGGTTTATTCATCTTCTTCTGCTTTCTTTGTGGCCTCTTTCGTTTTCGTTTTCAGTGCCCTCTGTATTTGTTGTGGAGAGTACCCATTGTCTTCAAACACTCTTTGTGAGTGGGAAAGTTCATCTTGCAGACTGCTTTCGTCAGAAATAATATGCGCTCTGTGGGTCAGAGTTCGGAGAACACTCATTGTCTGGGCAGGATGGTGGCAGCTATTTGCACGTAAATACAGATCGCTGTGCGTCGGCTTCCTATACACTTCATGTCCCAAAGTGCCATCCTCTCTGTGCCGAACCAAAACATCCAAAAGTGGAAGGCATCCCTCCATTTAATTTCCATTGTGAACATTATTTGATAGTGGAGGGAGTTCAGATGTCTTAGGAAGTCTTTCAAGTTGTCATCACCGTGGGGCCAAACTACAAAGATGTCATCAACATATCTCCAGAATACGGTGGGTTTCAAGTCAGCAGATTCAAGCGCCTTCTCCTCGAAGTCTTCCATAAATAAATTGGCCACCAGAGGGGATAAGGAACTACCCATGGTGACTCTGTCCTTCTGTTCAAAAAATTCGTTGTTAAATTAGAAATATGTGGAGGTCAGAACATGTTTAAATAAAGCTGAAATCTCTTTGACAAAACTTCTTTCAGTAAGTTGTAGAGATTCTGGAAGGGGATCCTTTGTAAATAAAGCCACCACATCAAAACTAATATATCAGATGGGTTCATTTTCAATGATTTCAGTTTACAAATGAAGTCAGCAGAGTTTCTTATGTGGCGAGTACATTTTCCCACAAGAGGCCTCAACAATGATGGCAACGTCATAGGTCAGAGAGCCTATGTTACTCACTATGGGGCATAGAGGAACATCTTTCTTGTGGACCTTTGGTAGTCCATAAAGTCTAGGAGGCACCGGACCACTTGGTTTCAATCTCCGAACAACTTCTGGTGGAAAGGGAGAATCACTCAGAAGCGAAACAGTGTTCTTCGCCACTCGATTAGTGGGATCCCTGCTGATCTTCCAGTACATGCTGTCACTCAATAAATTGTACATTTTATCATGGTATTTGTCCTGGGACAATAAAAGAGTAGCATTACCTTTATCTGCTGGGAGTACCACCGTCTGAGTATCCAGGCAAAGCTTGCATAGAGCAGCCCTCTCTGCCGCAGATATATTGCTCCTTTGTGGGCGAGCCTTCATAATTGCACGGCATGTTTCACGTCTTATTTCCTCTGCTGAATCCGAGGGAAGTGGTTGAACAGCTTCTTCAATTGCCAAAACCTGAAGATTCTCATCAAGTACCTCTTCGAGGAGGAGATGGTTTTATGTGTTCGACAATTGGATAAGCTTCGACACTTGAGAGCAAGATTACTGAGCTCTTTAAGTTTTTTACTAAGGTGCCGTGACCAGGGCATGATTCCGAAGTTTGCCAGATTAGTACATTTTATAAAAATGACGTCTATGAATAAGATTTTAACAAAAGCTGGTTCTGCTATTGTTAAGGAGAGGATCCACTTTACTCGCCAAAAATTAGACCTGGTTTCTGAAGAACTTTATCGCCTGCACCTGAAGATGTCTGTGGAGATACCCTATGATTCTTGGAATTGGATTGATGGTACAACTTGGGCCAAATCAGACTGGATTTGTGAGGTGGCCACATCCCGACAGACTGCAAAATTTAATCGACTGAAGATGACATCGCACCGAGAAACTGTTATTCGACGCCCTGTTATTAATATGACAGGTAGGGATTTGGACAATGCTACGATGATGGTTTTGAGTAAGGGACTGAATTTTGCACCATCACCACAGGTTCTGTCATTGCCTTCGTTTATCAGCCGACGCACACCGATCTGTATTTACGTGCAAATAGCTGCCACCATCCTGCCCAGACAATGAGTGTTCTCCAAACTTTGACCCACAGAGCGCATATTATTCCTGACGAAAGCAGTCTGCAAGATGAACTTTCCCACTCACAAAGAGTGTTTGAAGACAATGGGTACTCTCCACAACAAATACAGAGGGCACTGAAAATGAAAACAAAAGAGGCCACAAAGAAAGCAGAAGAAGATGAATAAACCTTTAAATCGATGGCCTTCCTGCCATATGTGGGTAGCCTCTCATCAAAAATAGGACGGATTCTCGGCAGACACAAAGTAAAAGTGATTTTTTGTCCTCCACCCAAGACAGCTGCACTCGTGGGGTCCGTCAAAGATGATTTGCTGCTCCAAAAATCTGGACTTTACAAAATTCCATGTGAATGTGGCCTTTCTTACCTCGGACAAACAACTCGTACTGTCCAAAAAAGATGTACAGAACACCGGAGGTACACACGACTTTAAAACCTAACAAGTCGGCAGTGGGAGAGCACTGTATTGATAATGGTCACAGTATGTTGTATGACAATGTCGATATTTTGCCAACTAAATCATCCTTTTGGGACTCGATAGTGAAAGAGGCAACTGAAATTCGCTTGACGAAGAATTTAATTAATAGAGATAGTGGTTTTAATCTTGATAAATCATGGAATCTGGCACTTGCAGTAATAAACTCGCAAAGACATCGTCACAGTGAAGCTCACAATGATATATTGACATGCCAACACAGATCGACTGCAGAGTCATAGATACAACTCGCGCATTATGCACGTCTCTGCCGCCCACCAACGTCTCTGGCGCATTTGCATCTGTGGCTGCATGCGCAGTCGCGCGGTACATGAGTATAAAGGGATGAAGCGAGCACTGGAGCGGCAGTCTTGCAACTCACTCTGAAGATGGCTGGACGATATACAGCCAAAATATTAGAAGAAGAAGGAGATTTCTTGCAGCTGCACACCCGAAACTTAATGGAACATTTTGACCTTCATCTGGCAGGTAAATGGAGTGTCAATAAGATAATTCAGTCTAAAATGGGGATTCTTTATTGAGGAATGATAAATATTTATTTTCTGCACTGAGCAAATTCCCAGTGGCAATTCAAGGGCATACTGCAATAACCATAGTTAATATGTTCTTAGACTCAAGTACCTTCAGTGAGTAAATGCATAAGTGACCATAAAGGTCCAATATTCACAGTAAATCTGTCAAGCACTTAGGTTCAAATCAGAAAAGAAAAATTGTGTACAATATAAACATAATCAATGGCTATCTCAACATTTTTACAGAAAGTGTCTAGTTAAAATACTGTGATGATTTGCAGTGTAAATGAAGAAAGTCCTTCTTAAATACAGTACTTCAGCACTCTAAGTCCTGTTTCGCCCCAATATAAATGAGGTTAAATTTAAAGAGAATAGAGGTAAGGGAGAAATACAATATGGGATTAAAATATCATGTGCCAATTAGACAAACTTCTACCTAACACATAGTCTAAACCCGCAATCAATAATTAAAATTTCACTGTCATAGGTAGACCTATTGTTAAATTTTATACTTTATTATTAAAAAAGAATATCCACATAATTCAGATAAAAACTAAACAAATTCTAGAATAAATAAAAAACAATGTTCTATAGTGGCAGCAAAATTGTCCCACTAATAAATAACCAAACTGAGATGCATTACATTTACTGCAACAGACATGGTTTAAATTATAAAGCTCATTATATTGCTAAAAAGGCAAATCAGTCACTCAGCAATATCAAACACTTCATTGTAATTGTTCTCAAAGGCATTCTGCTACCCATACTGCCACAAGTAGTTCGATAATGAACAATTTCAAATATAAGAATATGGAGATAAGTCACTGCCAATTAAATAGAAAAGGCACTGAGCAGCACAGACAGACGTGTAGAAAAGATGGAAAGTAAAACAGTTTTCAGGCAAAGTCCTTAATTTTAATTAAGAGACACAAGCACAAAGCCACTGTCATTTCCCACCACCTCTGCCTGACTGGCCTCCTCTCTTTGGTGAGCAGTGACTTATCCTCTTACATATATTTTATTACAAGTTGTTCCACTCCACACAATAGCTACACCATGGAAATAAGCTCAACAATTACCCCCACTACACAGGTCTTCAGTAACAAGAAACAGTTCGTGAAAAGCATGCATGTAAATATCAAAACTGGGAAATTGTTCATAAAAACATTTTCTGGGGTGTTTTGTTATATAGCTGTGAAACATGAATCCTAATGAAACAGGATACACAATTCCTGGAAGCAGAGGAGAAGGATGCTGAAAATAAGAGAAAAGACAAAAAGTTAAACAAGTGGGTCTTCATGGGAGTAGATGAAACAAAGGAACAGATCACTACCATAGAAAAGCTGTAAACAAAATTCATTGGTCAGATGATATGGCACAATGGATTCTTGACCACCATATTGGAAGAAAAACGTTTTAGAGAAGAAAGGAAGAAGAAGACCACAGAATAATCATCTGGATGCTATGATGAATGGACTTGAATTCAAGCAGTACACTGACTTCAAATGCTCAGCAGAGGAGACACAATTATGACTGCTGTGACAAGGACTAGCCTTTAAAAATAATGATGAAGATGATGATGATGATGATGGATATGTCATCACTGTAACTCAGTAGGTGGAACAGCTCACCATCATTTATCTCAGAAAGTAAAACTCCAGTGCTGCTGATAGATACATCAAAAAGTGAAAAGAAGTATCCCTAGCTTTCACAACTCCTAGTTCCTTCTTCAGAAGGGAATGAAGAATAGGTTTGGGAAGGAGGTGCAGACCATACAGACCCCAGATTTGGAGGAATACCCACTTGATGTGAGGAGAAGGCAAGACAAACACAGGAGGGTTTCTCTCAGTCATGGCCTGAACAATTTTCCCCTCCTTCCCAAACATACAACTCAGTCCTTCCTGAAGAACAAAATAAGAGCTGTGAAAGCTAGAGTTTTTTTAATCTATTTTTTGCCAGTAGTGGAATTTCACTACCTGAAAGTAAATACCATCATCCATTCCATCTAATTGCAAATTTACAGTCTTCTCAAGTGCAATGTCCTTTTGATACAGTCTTCATGGATAATGCAATATCAATTTCTTCAGATTTTAACTGTGTTCATCAGGATGTCAAAGATGATATTAATTGTTGCTATAATTCTTACCACTGTGGAAGTTGGGAGAGTCATTGGCTCTGTTGGCATGACTAACATATTTCATTACCCAAGTGATCTCTACTTCACACTGTTTACTATTGTAATATACATACCAGCATTCTCTGAAACAGTGGTGGATGGTCATCAATGTCAGTAACCTTCACTCTCAGTAATCTTGTGGCCTGCTGTGGTGGATCTCCATTGTCTTGCACTACCAATTGTAGTTCATAACTATCTTGGGATTCACGATCAAGTAAAGTGCGTGTTGTGATCAGTCCTGTCAGCCGATCTGTATGCATATATAAGTAAAGTTTTGTAACGTCTCAGAATCATAGAAAACTGTAAATACTATTGTTATTATCAATTTGAATTGTTTAAAAAATATTGTTTGAAGAAAAAATAATGTTTTAAAATTTCTGACAGCATGGTTGAAGAATTGAAGAACCAATATTGAACCATACACAACAAATGACATAGTGGACTTTGCAGGAAATCAGATTACTGTTGCTTATTGGCATTAGCAAAAGGGATAGGCACATGTCCCACAAGAAAATAGATATCTGTGCTCTTAACTGTCTTCTTCATCTTTTCTAATTTCTCTGTCTTACAATTTTGTCCCCTGCTGACATATATCATGGCTGATTTTCATCATGCATTGTTATTCTGTGCATTAACACCCATTCTCTACATCAATATTTAAATTTGTATTCAGTGCTCTACCTTATGATGTGTGGGACAGGGTAAACCAGTTCAGCCTCCATCCCCCTCCACAATTCCATTTGTGGATGGTGTGAGAGAACACATACTTGTAGTCTCAGTATAGACTTGAATTTCTCTGATCATAAGGCACAAAATATTAATACTGGTGGAACCAAATTTTCAATTATTCTGTACCTCACTTTTTTGTAAGCTTGAACTAAGTTGAAAGTTGGACTGATTATTAAAGGTCAATATAATTTCATGATCTTAACAAGTGTGAACTATAGCTTTGATAACTGAGAAAATGAAAGCTGCTCATTAATGCCTTATATAGAATGCAGCATATTTTCAATTTCCTGTTTTACATTAGGTTACATTGAATAGCTTTTAAAACTGCTCCATTCCATGTCATTCAAATGTACAGCACAAATGAGCCATATTCACTGCAGTTGTATCACATTTGTTCAATCCTGTCCCTTTTTCCTATTTCCAAAATAGTAGAGAATCTCCCTTTATATATAATAATTTATGATTCGTAGTTATACATTGTTACTAGACAAATTTTTGAATGTACAGGATGGTTACAATTAAACTTTTACTGCTTAAGAGGGCCCCCATGATAAACAAGTAATCATAGGGCAATGAATCTCTTGGGGAAACAGCTGTAAACACAAGCCAAAGAGAAATAATGAATAAACTATTGAAAGAAGCACATTTTAATTTCACATGAAGAGGTAACATTTGTTGATTGTGTATAATGTTTTCATTCCAGGTTACAAATGTTGTTCAGTGCAATGCCAGCAGGGAACTGCACTAGTGATTGCTCTACTGCAACCTGAAACAACAGTGGACCGTGGAATGTTCAGCTGCCATGACATAGCTCATGCACTGCTTCAGGATCAAATATTGCATCCATCATTCTTAGCCATGGCAACAGTAACTCTTCAACAATTTGTGGCGCCATTGGCTATTGGCCTCTCCCACGAGCAATTCCCAAATCGCCAAACTTCTGAATCATGTTCTTTAACCCTGGTGCAGACAGAGGACTTCTCTGTATTCCTTTAATGCATTGATACTTACAAAGAACAGTGCCACTGATGATGTTTCTATACAACAATTTTATGGATAAAGTCATTCTCACTTTCTCCAGGCACATGTTCAACGCCTGCAACTGTAATGCACAATGATGCTTGTGTTTCAATCTTATGTCACCATACCAATACCAGCACCTAATGACAAGTCATGACACTAGCATAACTAACAATGCAAATCCTGCAGCAGACAATCTAACCATCATTCCAGTAACATTGGGTATCCATAAGGCAAATAGTTTTCTGGCTACACGGCTCAGATAGTGAAAGTTTAATTACAACCTTCCTGTAAATATGCATACTATATATTAGAATTGTACATACCAATTTTAAAAGCTTGATATTCAGCCCCACTATGAAGGAATTTGTAGAATATCATTCCATTGGGAGAGTTGGGATCATCTGGATCAGTAGCTTGAACATGGAACACAGGAGAACCTATAGTGGAATTCTGCAACAGAGATTTTATTTCAAATTAATGTATGAAGCTTGAATTTCATAGGTTAAATGATAGCTACTGACATCAAATGAAGATAATGAAAGTTTGATAGTTTATCAATAGTCACATTACATCAATATTCAGATATAGTTTCATCTTGTATTGTGCCGTGAAAAAGACAAGAATAATCTATCACAAAAAATTCAGAAAGTCATAGTACATTAGAATGTAAGACTGGCAGCTACAGAACACACCTCACATGACTGAATTTGAAAGAAACCTATTAGCAATATCAGGCCTGCTCTTTGTTTTCACTTCATCCTACTGGCATAATTTCACAATATTACACACCCACACAAAGAACAAGTAGTGGCTTAAATGTAACACAGTTGGCTTCTGACAGAGAGAAGGTATAGGTAACGCTCTGGATTCATATTCAGCAGAACAGCAGTTCAATTCACATCCAGCCATCCAGATTTAAGTTTACTGCAGTTTCCATAAGTTGTTTACGGCAAATGCCAGGATGGCTCCTTTGAATAAGGCATGACCCATTTCCTTCCCCAGGCTTTTGCTAACCCAAATCTGTGCTCCATATATAATGACCTCTTAGCTAGCAGGGCATTAAAATCTGATCTTTGTTCCCTTTCTATGTTAAAATGTCAATGGTTACTATCTTGACAGTGAGATAATCAATGGTTATCATATGTCAACATAAAGTGAAAGCAGTGATAAGAAGAAAACAACATGCTTCTCTCTCAAAAAGTGTGCCTACCTGCTGTCAAATAATACTCACATGATAATGACCATGAAATGCAAGAGATGATTGAAAATTTAAGTTCAGATATGTCAGATCTAGCTTACAATCCCAGGCTCATGCCATTCAGTTTTCACCTTTTCAGCCAGTTCATAGAATTTCTATGGAGAATCAATTTCTACCACAAAAAAGCAACACCAAGGATACTTCAACACTGAAAGTTATGTTATTAATTACTAAAAGTTTGTGAAAAACTATGTGGAATAGTAGTGTAAGTTTAATTCTTATCCATATTCAGCTATTTGTCTCATTAATTACTGAATATTCCTCAATAATTTTACAATATTGATAATCCATTTTATTTTCCTCATTCATCCAATCCTGTCTCCCTCCATCCTCAGTGATTCTCTGATTCTCTCACAGTTTCATGTCTTAACTCCTGTACATATCCTCCAATTACCTTCCATTTTCATTTTGCTTGTGTGTCCTTTCTTATGCATTCTGAGAACATTAATTTAATTTTCCTACTTTTAAGCTACATCTTCTCCTACAGCTTTTATTTTTGTCACTGTGTACTTTTTCCACCTCTTGAGAATACCTTACCTCAGTTTCCTCCACCACATCTTCTTTATGTTCTGCACCCCATAACATGCTAATCAATGTGTCACTAAAATAATTATTGAGTGATCAAGTACCAGGCACTATTCTTTTATCTTCTGATAGAAAAATTCATTATTTCTGTCCTTTTAAATATCGATTACCATTCTTATTTTAAATGATAGAGTGAAGACACAGCTTATTATTTCTATTTCATACCTCTGAAACATATGCAACTTCATCAAGAGTTGGTCGAACAAATATGGGAACACCATCATTGGTAAATACATCGCCTATGAAAATGCTTAATGGAACATCAGAACTCAGAGCAGGACTTCCTTCATCTTGTGCGCGCACTATCAGCTGATATGGGTCTGTGCGACCCTTGCCTGTCAGCTGTCTCTTTGTCCTGATTTCACCTGTTGTTTGGTTGATTTCAAATAGCCCTGCAAGAATTTTTAAAGTGTGTTACATCTCGACAGCAACTTGCCATAAAATGCTGAAATGTACACAAAAAAATTATAGAGACCATACAGTGGCTAAATAAAACTATGCAAATGTGTGTGCATGCACACATTACATGTATGTAATGTAGGTACAAACAAACATACATTCTACAGTAAGCAAATATCAAGCATAACTAAATTCAATAACAACATGAAACGTATGATTCTCAAGATTTTGGAAAAATAGATTTCTTCTCCAGAAATTATCCAGATTAAGAAAGAATATTGAAAGATATGGGATGGTAATAACTGTGGTTATTAAACAAAGATTACAATAAATAAAAATGAAGGAAAGCCACCAATCACTAATAACTCACTGGCATGTGGCACATATAACAATACGAAGATTTAACTAACTTCTGAACTACTACTCTTTTTCAAGTGCAAGTACACAGTGTAACACACATTCATTCATGTCTAAATGAATACAACCAAATAGATATCTCAATGCAAACACTTAGTGTAACTGACAGTATCACATTTATTCTCAAGAATTTACAACAGATCTGTACTAGCATCTTAAGAAACAGAGACTTGATATTGTGATGTTTATCATCAAAATACTTGTGTATTGAATGTTTTTAAAATTAATATATTTAAAATTCTGCACAGAATGTTATTACTTATATGAGGATAGATTTCTATTCACTGAAGAGAAATGGCAGGGAACTAACAGACACTAAGAACAGGACACTAGGTTGCAATGCAAAAGTGAAGAACATGTTGCAGTGAGATTTCTCATCTGCAAAACTCAGAAAAGCTGGTGGTACAATATGAAAAACAACCACTGAAGTCAGCCATGCTGTGTTGTGTAGCATGTTCCACAACTATGTAATCTTGATGAAGCATTAGAATTTGTTTGGTAGTGGCAACTGACTGTGTAATAATTAGTTTGCTGAGTGTGTGATAACTGGATTGTTGTCACATATACACATAAAGTACCGTAGAGTGATAAGAACAAGGTTGTTAAGTAATGTTGATTTCATAAGTGACCTGTTTCTTGGATGCAGGAGGGGCAGTACATGAACAGGATGTGTTAAGCAGTTGTTGTGAATGGGCTCACCCGAAGTTCTTGCACAGGGATATGATCCAGATAAATGGGACTCAGAGTACCAGTGGAATATAGATAAAGAAGAATGTTGTTATGAGGGGTAGTCACTATGTTTTAATTATCATCTCAAAAAATCAACCTGCACCCATGAAACTTGGTGATGGTATTAGTCCTTCCTTATACATCCATCCTTCATTAAAACCCTTTTTTCCAATGATAGATAAATTGGAAAAGGTCAGGGTCACAGAAATCTGCACTTTGGTACTTGAAGAAATGTTCTCCCTCTAAAATCACTTCACTGTCATTCTTAAAGCGGCTGCCACATCATGGTTTCTTCATCTGAGGAAAGAGGAAAGGCCACTGAGTGCCTTGTCATGTCTGGGAGAGGGCAAATTTTGATAGCTCAAAGAAGCAGCATATGTAACTGTGTCCTACGTATTGTGAGCTGGGAGGTTGCCATGGATCAAAAACGCACGCTTGGACAGCTTCCTGTCTTGACAGCCTCACATAACCTCTTCAGGAGATTTTGGCAGAAGGTCCTCTCGACAGTTTTACCCTTATGTGCGTAATCTGTTAGCATAAAACCATGACAGTCGCTAAAACATACTGAGCAGCATCTTGCCCAATGATGGTTAGGTATTTGTTGTTTCTGATAATGGTCATAATAAATCAACATCTGATGGAACTTTTGCTCAGTTAACAAATTACGTTTTACCACGTAAATTCTGGCCAGATTTGGGCTTGTTTTTATTTATAAAGTATATAATCCATTACTGTGTATGTTTATGAATGTGTCTAACTATTAAGTGTAAATTTTGTCGCAAACATATTGATATGCTCTTGTCCTTGCATCTCTTTCCTTGTCCATAAAAAATTAGTTGGCAAGCAATTAATAGCAAAAGATCTAAAAACAAAACTAGATCATTTTTGCTATTTCTATCATTCAACTTTAAATGGAGCCAAAAATATGTTTCTATTTATACTTCTATTTTTTATGTTATAAACATGCAAGCAACATTGCAACATAACAGGAATTTTCCAATTTCTCTATTCACAAATTTTTTAACCTTTGCTTTCAGCTATTATTACTAAAAATCTTCACATAAATACATATCTTCAGGAGAGTTTCAATAAACTAAATCTGATGCGTAATCTACAAAAAAGAAGTTATTTTAGTATTATTTTGGTTTGTGAAATGTTCTGGGAGGTTCCAGAATAACACATCTTATATTATGTCTGTTTGGCACCAAGTGAATCAGTTCAGGTCAAACAAAGTTCAGATCAGTTTCGACTGCTTTTGATGTGTGTTATTTGCTGAGATGTTCATGTGGAAATATGAAAGCACACGTGAAATTTCATACAGAATGAAAAATAAATCACATTTTCTGACAGAATAATATGCCACATCATTTAACACCCTGGACCTCAGACAGGGTATTATGCAACAGGTATTATTGGCTTGATGCAGCTGTCCATGCTACTCTATCTTGTGCAAGCCTCTTGATCTCCAAATAACAACTGCCACATACATACTTATGAATCTGCTCACTGCATTCATAGCTTGGTTTCCTCTATGATTTTGGCCCCAACACTTTCTTCCAATAATAAACTGGTGACCCCTTGATGTCTAAAAATGTGTTGTATCAACCAACCCATTCTACTAGTCAGGTTGCACCACAAATACTGTTCTCTCCAATTCTATTCAGCACCTGCTCTCTAGTTACATGGCATACCCATATAATCTTCAGCATTCTTCTGTAGCATCACATTTCAAAAGCTTCTATTGTCTTCTTGTCTAAACTGTTTATCATCCATGTTTCATTTCCATACATGGCTAGACCCCATACAAATATCTTCAGAAAACTCTTCCAAACACTTAAGTCTATACTAAAAAAAAAAAAAATGGAAAATCGGGGATGGAATGTAACAACATTATGAGAAAGGTAGTTACTCACCATATAGCAGAGATGCTGAGGTACAGGTAGGCACAACAAAAAGACTGTCACATTATAAGCTTTCGGCCATCAAGGCCTTTGTTGAAAATAAATGTCAAACACACACATGAGCACACACGTAAAATACAACTCACACACGCATGACTGCAGCCTCTGGCAGCTTCAGCAGTCATACCTTGCATGTGTGTTTGTTATCTATTTTCAACAAAGGCCTCAATGGTCAAAAGCTTCTTTTGTGATAGTCTTTTTGTTGTGCCTATCTATGACTCAGCGTCTCTGCTATGTGGTGAGTAGCAACTCTCCATTTCATTCAACATTAACAAATTTCTCTTCTTCAGAAATGATTTTCTTGCCCTTCCCAATCTACATTTTATATCCTCTGCACTTTGGCCAATTGTCAGTTATTTTGCTGTCCAAATAATGACAAAACTCATCTACTACACTCCTGGAAATGGAAAAAAGAACACATTGACACCGGTGTGTCAGACCCACCATACTTGCTCCGGACACTGCGAGAGGGCTGTACAAGCAATGATCACATGCACGGCACAGCGGACACACCAGGAACCGCGGTGTTGGCCGTCGAATGGCGCTAGCTGCGCAGCATTTGTGCACCGCCGCCGTCAGTGTCAGCCAGTTTGCCGTGGCATACGGAGCTCCATCGCAGTCTTTAACACTGGTAGCATGCCGCGACAGCGTGGACGTGAACCGTATGTGCAGTTGACAGACTTTGAGCGAGGGCGTATAGTGGGCATGCGGGAGGCCGGGTGGACGTACCGCCGAATTGCTCAACACTTGGGGCGTGAGGTCTCCACAGTACATCGATGTTGTCGCCAGTGGTCGGCGGAAGGTGCACGTGCCCGTCGACCTGGGACCGGACTGCAGCGACGCACGGATGCACGCCAAGACCGTATGATCCTACGCAGTGCCGTAGGGGACCGCACCGCAACTTCCCAGCAAATTAGGGACACTGTTGCTCCTGGGGTATCGGCGAGGACCATTCGCAACCGTCTCCATGCAGCTGGGCTACGGTCCCGCACACCGTTAGGCCGTCTTCCGCTCACACCCCAACATCGTGCAGCTCGCCTCCAGTGGTGTCGCGACAGGCGTGAATGGAGGGACGAATGGAGACGTGTCGTCTTCAGCGATGAGAGTCGCTTCTGCCTTGGTGCCAATGATGGTCGTATGCGTGTTTGGCGCCGTGCAGGTGAGCGCCACAATCAGGACTGCATACGACCGAGGCACACAGGGCCAACACCCGGCATCATGGTGTGGGGAGCGATCTCCTACACTGGCCGTACACCACTGGTGATCGTCGAGGGGACAATGAATAGTGCACGGTACATCCAAACCGTCATCGAACCCATCGTTCTACCATTACTAGACCGGCAAGGGAACTTGCTGTTCCAACAGGACAATGCACGTCCGCATGTATCCCGTGCCACCCAACGTGCTCTAGAAGGTGTAAGTCAACTACCCTGGCCAGCAAGATCTCCGGATCTGTCTCCCATTGAGCATGTTTGGGACTGGATGAAGCGTCGTCTCACGCGGTCTGCACGTCCAGCACGAACGCTGGTCCAACTGAGGCGCCAGGTGGAAATGGCATGGCAAGCCGTTCCACAGGACTACATCCAGCATCTCTACGATCGTCTCCATGGGAGAATAGCAGCCTGCATTGCTGCAAAAGGTGGATATACACTGTACTAGTGCCGACATTGTGCATGCTCTGTTTCCTGTGTCTATGTGCCTGTGGTTCTGTCAGTGTGATCATGTGATGTATCTGACCCCAGGAATGTGTCAATAAAGTTTCTCCTTCCTGGGACAATGAATTCACGGTGTTCTTATTTCAATTTCCAGGAGTGTACATTAAGTGTCTCCTTTCTTAATCTGATTCCCTCAGTGTCACCGGATTTACATTCACTTTTCCTAGCTTTTCTTTTGCTGATTTTCACCTTATATCCACCTTTAAAGACATTGTCCATTCCATTCAACTGCTTTCCCAAGTCCTTTGCTATTTCTGACAGAATTACAATTTCATATGCAAGTCTCAAAGTTTTTATTTCTTCTCCATGAATTATAACTTCTGCTCCAAAATTTTCTTTTGTTTGCTTTACTGCTCTTTCAATGTACAGTTCGAATAACATCATGGATAAGCTACAACCCTGTCCCAATCACTTCTCAACCATTGTTTCTCCTTCATGTCCCTTGAATACCATATGGTTTCTGTACAAGTTGTAAACAGAAATTTCTTATTGTTAAAGTAAGAAAAGCATGTCTTATGGTGAACCCATGTTTCCACTTCTTATGTTGGTCCTTTTGTCTTGATGTCGTAGCGATACAACCAGCACTCACCCATTGTGATTAGGCAGCAAAAGAAGTCAACTGGATCAGTCTGAAGTCACAACATTTCTGCTGCTGCTGTTGCTGCAGTTTGGCGAACTTTTTGAAAAGGAGTGAGCAGTCAAGGAAAGCAGATGGTGCCCACATACGTCATGTTCAAAATGTCTTGTAAGAGGTTTAAAATTGATCAATGACTGATTTTCCCTTTCTGCATTTATTGCCTCAATTCTGGTATGTCAGTCTTGGAGCACTAGTGTCTCCATTTCTCTTGCGATTTCTGACTCCTCACAAAGAGAGGGTCTGCCATTTTGTTCTTTGGCATTCAGACTTGTTTGACCACAATGGAAGTGTCTGCAACACTTATTTACTGTGTCATATGATGATTTGTTGTCACAGTATATTTTCATCACATTAACATAAATTGTTGCAGCATTTTCCCCATTCAAATGCAGAAAAAGAATTAACACTGGATACTGCACTTTATCAATGGTATGCAATATTTTATTTTGACTTCTCTACTGGCACGCTGCAATGCTGTTGCATGGAGAGTTTGTGTTTGTTCATTTGTTTGCTGTCCACGTACCAGTCAATTTTCGGACATTGTCATCGGTTTAAGCTCACATATACAAACAACACAGTTAACATACGTAAGTGCATACATTAATATAAATAGTTAAGGTCAGAAATTATCATATTTTTGTTGCAAAAACAAACTTATGCTACTTACACTGTTTTACAAAGACTTTACAACTTGAATTATAAATTCATACATTGATATAGTGTGTGAGGATCAGGAATTATCATTTTTGTGATGCAAAAACAAACTTATGCTCTATACACTCTGTTTTACAAATGGATATTATAACCTGAAATCTTCTAACGAATAATAGCTTTTATCTTTAGTAATTGCTTAGGTTTATTCTTTAAAGTGTTTAAATAAGCTATCTTAAGATCAGATGGAAGTCTGTTACAAAAGATAGTTCCCTACTGCATATGGACTATGGTCTGCACTCTTTGTTTTACTTGCAATTCTGTAAATGTTTTCCCTTCCCCCTGTATTGTACCTATGTACATTACTGTTCGTTATATTGTATTTTGGATTTTGCTTCACAAACATTATTGTCTGCAGGAAAAACATAGAGTAGATGATCAGTATTTTATATTTTCTGAAGATTTCTGTAAAAGGCTCTCTCCTGCTTATCTCAGCTGCCACTCTTACTGCCTTTTTTTGTAGTCTGAAGAGCATGTCTGTATGGACAGCCAATGCCCCTTCCCATATCTCAGTACCATACTGGAGATGTGGATGTATCACTCAGAAGTGTATTTGTCTCAAGCTATCATGGTCCAGGAAGGCTGAGACTCTTTCAGTAGATACGCATTTACACTGATTTTCTTACAAACATGGCCTAGATGTTCTTTCCTTGACATGTGTTCATCAACAATTATACCCAAAAATTTGAGTTTGCTTGTGTAGCTAAGGGCCAATGGGGGTATAAATGTTTATCTTTTGACCATATCTACATATAAATTGCATTTTCACTGTCTTCTCTTTATCTATGTGTAGCTTATTTGCAGTAATATAACTTGACAGAAAATTATAATAGGGGTTGAGTAGTTGTAAAGCTACCCCTCTCATCCCATATGCTTCTAATTTATGCAATAGAATTGTATGATTCACAGGAACAGATAAATAGCTACTGCTGTTACAGTAGGTCTTCCTTTTCAAAAACCATGTTGTAGATTGTTAAACAGATTATGTTTGATGAAATATGCCTCAAGTTAGCTTAATTTTACTTTCTCTAATAATTTCTCAAGCTCTGAAGTTAATGATATTGGCCTAAAGTTTTTTGTGTCAGTTTTTATGCTCTTCTTACAGACCAACAGGATTTCAGTGATTTTCAGATCAGCAAATTCTTCATGGCAGAGGGAGATATTTATTAGATGTGTCAGAGGCTTCACTAATTCTGCTCTGTATTCCTTTACCAGCTTAGGTGAAATGTCGCCCCAGCCACATGACATTTTATCTTTAAGTTTGAAATGGCTGCTAGGATGTCTGTCTCAGTAATGCCTTGGATGAAAAAAAGATTGGCTAATTTTTGTAACATTTAAATTGGCCACCCAATCATGTGTTTCATTTGTGCCAATTGTATTAAATACCTGTATGAATTTCTAGCACACTTCTTTTGGATCATTTGTTATATCATCATTTTATTTTAATGTTATGCTGGTGTGTTCATGAGACTGCTGTTTCCCACATTCTTTACACATTATTTTCCAGGCAGTTTTACTAACATAGGTTGAGTTCCTTATTTGATAAGCATATCTGTGAGCTTTAGATTTAGTCAAGGAACCTCTGTATTTTTTTCTGAGCAGTTTGTATTTTGTTAAACAGTGTTGTAATATAGTTTCTCTAAAGTATATAACAGTCTTTCATGCCCTCTCTCAGTTCAATGATTTCTGGGGGGCATTTCTCAGGTTTGTGATTGATAGCTCTGTTTACTTGTTTTACTAAAGGACATGTTTCATTTAAAGTTTTAATGACCAGTTTATAGAAATTTTCCTATTTATCATTTGCATTTGTTGCATTGTAAATGGGTTCCCATTTTTCACTGCTTAATGCTTCCTTAAGTTTATTAGAATTAAATTTTCTTTTATACATACATACAGGTATCACTTTTAATTACTACACAAATTTTCATACCAAGAGCTCTGTGGTCTGATATGTCATTTTCTATGGTGATTATGTTATTGTTTTCCTTTGTTGCATTTGTGAGAATGTGGTCAATGCTTATCCATCTTTCTACAGAAATTCTTGTAGGTTCTGAGTTTAGGTGGTAATAGTTATAACATTGAAGTAAGTCAACATAATGCAAATAATTATTGCTATTATTTAAAGACTCTATGTTGATGTCTCCAACATACACCACATGTCTTTTGTGCACTGATGTCTTTTCCAGTAGGTTCTCCATACAATTGAAAAGTTCTTCAGTACTGCTTCCAGGTGACCTATACAGAACTGTTACAATCACAATGTTGTTACTTAGTTTTAAATTTATTGCTGCAACCTCAAGTACCATTTCTTTATTCAGATCATCAATCCATTTGACTTTCTCACATGCTATATCATTTCTGCTGTAAATAACTACCCCTCAACTTTTATGTTACCTTCTACAGCCCAAGTTTATGGTTTCATTATTGCTTAGCCAGTATCCATATGCCACCTCTTCCTGGCAACCTAATTCACTCACTATGAAGAAATGTGGTTTGATTCATTTAGGTGTACATCAAAATACTCTGTTTTATTCATTATATACTGAACATTCTGGTATGTAAGAATTAAACTGCTACATTTTTCTCTAAAAAAGTGTCCCTGTTACCTTTATGATTGCTAATTTTGTTAGTCATCTTCCTCTGTGATAATTTTGCTTATTTTTTTCACGTAAAAATTTCTTGCCTTTGAAATTTAGATGCATCCCATGAATGATTGCAGGCATTTATCCATTATTTTACATTTTCCAAACAAAACACACATTTGTTCGATTTTGATGTTTGTTTTTCATATCTCCACACTGACACACAAATTGTATATTAGGTCATGCCTGTGAGGCGGCATCATAACTATTGTGTTTCAAGATTTGTTAGGTTCTAAGAACTTTTCCAAGCTTGCTAACCAATTTTGTGCTTCATTTCTTGCAACATCGCTGGCACCAGCTATGCACATGACATATTCATTTTCATCTTTCATTTTTTCCTGCAGGTCAATATTGGTAAAATTTTTAATACTTGCAGATGGTTCTACTATTCCATTGCTTGGAAGTCTTTGTTATTGTCTTGTAAAATACCCACCAGTTTCGGCTGTGGTGGTTGTTAAGAACAGAACACTCTACCTTTCTTGCAACTAATTCTTGGTTCTGTTGTCACTGTGTTTCATTATTGTTTTGTTTGCTCCACTGCTGCATTGTTTATGAACTTCATTGCCATCACACTTCACACTTTCATTTTTATCATTATAGCTTGTTTCAATAGTAATTACAGTCCACTTATTTGGAAGAATTTGACTATCATCCTTAAATGTACATGATTTTTGAAGCAATAACAGTTCACAAGACTTTTTAAACATTAGTTTTTTCATATTCATAGGGGAACAGTTTAGCTATCACACAAATGTATGAATGATTTTCACGACGGCTCACACTTTTCAGATGTATGTTTTCTCATATCACTCATTAGGACAGTAATTGTTAATTGAAAACCACATATACAATCATTTAACTTTCTGATTTGATCACTACAATTTGTACACATGCTGCTTTTACTGGTATAATTTTCACTTTTTTTGCATGAACACAATGTGTGTCTATATACAAGTCACCATCTTGTCACATTCTATGAGTACCAGGGCTGTAAGACATATATCTACAAGCATATAGGAAATTAATTATGTATTTTTTAGGGATAATTAAAACTTTATGACTACCCCTCATAGGTTGGATGGATAACGGAATACTGTTCTGAGAAGACTGGGAAAGATAGGAGGAGTGAAATTGTGGTAGAAGATGTGGCTTGGTTTCTCTAGTTTTTCTTTGCAGTTATCTTTTACAACAGTTCTGCATTTTTACATTTGGCTTCCCTTTGTTTATGCTACTGCAGCAAAGTCTGTTAGTAAAATTACTTCTCATTAACGGTAGTTAGTGTACAATAATTAATGTCCTTCGCCTATTTTGAAAACTATCTGCATCATGTACAGAATTTATTTAGAAGGGTTGCCAGATAAAAAATAAAACTTGTTTAAAGCTGATAATATTTACATTAGGCTTTAATATAACATATTAACTCACCAGCTGCTTCTCCTTCATCCAGAATTTCATATGCAATTTCACCACCTGGACCTTCATCTGGATCTGTTGCAGTGACAGTAATGACATTAGCACCCAGACCAACATTTTCTGGTACCACTGCTGAGTACAGTCGCTTTCCAAATTTTGGAGCATTATCATTAACATCTAAGACCTCAATAACAACCTGTTGTAAATAAGAATAAAAGTGATACATTGGAACAAAAATGATTTATTTGGAATCAACAATAACAGCAAACATTTTATAGGAAGTGTATCTAAAATATTTCCCTTCAGACTATTGTGCAGTAATGAACCATGCAGAAGTCAAACTTGTTTCTGTTGTATCATTTTTTTTAGACGCACTTAACATAAGGTGTGCTTCTATCTGCATGGTTACCTTAGTCCTTTGAATTAAGTCCTATAGGTTCTTTCTACGAAGGGACCACAAAAGTAATTCCTCTAGGACAATATGGACAGATATGAAACCAACCAGATAATCAATGTAACATTATGACTCTGTACTAAGCTCAACATTTGCACATTTGAACATCATTGTCTGCTGTAGAGACGTCTTTAGCATATGCTGGAATTCTTCACAGTCATGAGCTTGCCAAGCTTTCACTATTGCTTACTAAATTCATCCTGGCAAGAAAACTGCCTCTGTACATTTGACTGTAGACATGAACAGATGTGTTATTCAAAATGAAACTGTGCCCCCTTTGCACTAAAACATATAGACACACAAATTCAATCAATAAACAATTTCAGGACACATTACATTTTTCTTAAAAGAACTGTGTGTTGAATGTAATTATTCCTCATTACTGCACAGATACACATTTAATAGATTAGATTAGATTAGATATAGGTATTGCTCCAATAGATTCATGCAGTGGAGATCCTCAGAACATAGAATATATCATGAAACAGGAATATATAATACATATCTGCAAAAAAGATAGACTTGCTATGTCTTTTACACTGATCCCAAGTGAATCGGTCCTCATGGATATAGAATAAGTGAAAAAAACCTTAAACATATTTTCATTTATGGGGTAATAATAAAACAAAAAAGAGTAAAATAAACAGATGTGTATGTTACAATCCTTTGGCTTTTGTAGCTATACATCATAAAAGAGAAAATCCGTATACAAAACTTATTTACATTGTGCACATTACTTCACTGATGATGTGCAGTAGTCAGATTTGACATAACTGCCACATTATTTGATATTATTCATATTATATACACATCAATTGGTTCACTAAAACATTTGTCATTGGAGTAAGAGGTAGTGACAAATTACTGAAATTTGTTAGTGGTTAAACTTTTCAGGGCTACTTGGCACGTTACTGAAAATCTACATTTCTGAATAAAGGGCACCTTCCTGGACCAAAGTAAGTGACTTTAAATTTTTATGATGTTTGATCTTATGTTTAATATTGACTGCATGATCTGACCAGTTTGAAAAAGAGATACACTATTTATGATAAATTTCATTTAGAAATATAATGGGAAACAAAGGGGCTCTGCAGGATGTTCTTGAGTTGACACATCAAGAAATTTATGACACACACTACTGGACTCACAAAAATTTTGCTTGGCTTGATGAGTTATATTAAAACAGGGCCTTGTATGACACTATGGAGTGAAAGTGAGCAAACTATTCTAGTTTTTATATTTCTATATCACTTACATCTGACAGCATCCACATTGCAAATAAAGATTCGTTTAGATGCATCAACAGTTTTGTGGTGTGAGTCTTCCAATGGAATTTGTTTATCATATGTAATCCCATGAATTTAACACTGTCCACCCCTTAATAGCTGGAGTTTATATAGTGTGTCTTTTCAAAGCTTAGTTACAAAAAATTGGGTAGGAGTATAAGTTATATTTTCTATCCATATTTTGCTATCATAATACTGTGTTCTCTGTCTTATCAGCTTATGGCTTGTATGAATATATGATATTATTACTTACAGGTGCACTGGCTCTCCTTTGATTAGAACCACCCTGAGGTGTATCTGCAGCAACTACAGTGAACCGCAGTGAAGCTTGGAACTCGCGGTCCAGCTCTGCCCCTTGTGCTATTCTCACAATGCCAATAGTGGGATCAACAGTAAAAAGACTGGCACTCTCACCAGACAAAGAATATGACACCACACCAAATCCTTCTGTGCCATTTATGCTGTCATCATCTGTTGCTTTAATCACTAAAACTTGTTCTGGATGTCTGGCTGACTCTAGTACCTTCGCAGAGTATTCCTATGTGACAAACAGAAATATACCTTTACATTCCAAAGAACCTTTTCGCTTAAAGCAACATACATAAAAATAATACTATCATTTTAATGTATAATAGCATACCATATAGTAACAAACTACCTTTTTGGAAAGTTGTTTAAGGACTGAGTTCTCATTTTATCAGGAAAAAAAATTTATCAATATAGCCTGTCATGCATGTATATGAAATTCATATTGCGATGAGTACTGAGAACAAAAATTTAAAACACAAATTTTGGATCTCATTATGTTATTTAAATCTCCACTGGCAAACACTATATCACATTATTTATACAGATACAATTGATTTTCTGTAAAAACACATTGTATCAGTTAAGACAATTGATTAAACTCATCAGTGCCTGATGAAGATAACATAGAATGATATAATAAGGAATGAAACATCCTACAAAAATTCAATTAGAAAAAGCATCTAAGTACAGACATAATGAACTGTGAGATAAAATGGTTGGGTACATATTAAAACATGAGTCATTGTTGAAAATTTTACTTGATGTAATGGTGAAGGGACACTATCATACGGGCCAGCATAGATATGAGTATACAAACCAGAGTACTAGTTATGTGGGAGACAGCCATGTCTAATTTCCCTTCATCAATCATTGTGTACTACAACCTCGTGACCAATCATACCTCTAGATATGAACATAACATACCCATTCATTCATACAAAAAGTAAGATGCCTCCACATTCAGACACAATGGAGCTAAAACCAGTGCATTAACATCATAGTTCTCTTGTCTATGCACTTTCACTGTATTCATATTACTTACCTGCTGACTAAATTTTGGGGTGTGATCATTAATGTCCAGCACTTCAACAACCACAGTAGCATCACTGAATCTTCCCACATCAGCAACTGCTCGAACTTTAAAAGTTAAATTCTGTAATACACATAAAAAAGGCAAACTTTAGAAACAATGAAAAACAATATGCTGCACTAATATTTTGTATTAAGTAATCAAAGAGAAATGTATATGACTGACTGAACAATGTTTATTATATACAAGAATGTGATTAAATTAAAACTCTCCTACACAACATTTTCACTGGTTTAATAAGAATTTTGTCAGCTACCCAACAACATGTAGTTGTGTGTGTGTGTGTGTGTGTGAGAGAGAGAGAGAGAGAGAGAGAGAGAGAGAGAGAGAGAGAGAGAGAGAGAGAGAAGACAAGTTATGTGTAATTTTCTGTATATTTTTTCACACTAGAAACTATATCATCATAATATTGATATTTAAAAAAGTCAGACCTGGAATTCCTGTCACTCAAAAACAAAGGGCAATAGTTTCTAAATTATTTCATTGCTCACCTATATGTGACACATGTATCAGTTCTACCTTGAATAGCTCAACAGATCCATTATGCTTTAAGTTCATTGATTTTATTTTTGATTCAGGTATTCACAACAGTTTAGCCCCATAAGTGCACATGACAGATATATCTATCTGTGGCTTGCTTGTTCTCAGTGGGTTTGATGGATATGTCTGTCCACAAGATTCTGTGGCCTGCAGTTAATAGGAATGACAAGTCACAGGCTGTCCGAAAGGCCAGTTACTGTGCATTCATATAAATGAATTACTTTGATGGGCTAAAATATCCACCACCAAATGCAGTCACATTCGACCTCCTGTAGGAATCTCTAAGAGGTGAGCATTGAGTCAATGGATGTAAACTGTGATTAGTTGGTGCTAGGTGGGACTGGGGGTCGGCAGAGGGGTGTACTGAGATTGTCGGTGAAGTAGCAATACACACTGTATCCAGGTGGCACACTTGTCAACGCTACGGCTTAGTAAGCAGGTATATATTTTCACTAGGTGCTGCTGACTCCACATAAAGTCCCGAAGCAGTTGACATCATGAGTTCCTTTCCTTTCCTTTCTCCCCTCTCCATTGTCAATTTACCTAAACATGATATATTTGCTCTACACCAGAAACATTCTTCTGTGAAGAATAACTACACATTTTTGGAAAATAAAATACACACTTTCCATTACTAGAAGATCGTAACCAAAAATTTAGTGTAAAGAAAACAGACATGCTGATTCTCTCTACACAGTGTACCTCATCAAAAGACGTCAGTTATAATCATCATAAAACTGTGAAAAACATATCGACTTTGTGCAATAATGTCAGTGTCTATCAAGACACATGTGATAATGTGTTTTCAAAAGCATATGCTAAATACACAGTGAACAAGTTTTCATCAGTGGAAAACTACAACAGAAAAAAGTGAAACTATTTGGGACCAGTAATACTCAACAAATTACCAAAATTATTCATAAACTATATTAACAACAGTGTTCACATTTCTGGCACTGTACACCTGGGAGCAAATTTCAACAGTGTTACTGTGAGTGTTAATTAAGAATACTCTGACCTGACAAGGAATGATTGTGTTGTTCTCATAGGAGTGCTAATGACTCTACAAAAACATCGATAGACCTATCAAGTACCACAAATAAATTAAAAGCTGAATGGATGTCTGCCAAGACCTGAAGAGGTGCTGAGAAAACTACTATTTTAATCCTAAATTAAAAATTGATGGAGAAAGTGTTACAAAGATCTGAAGATTCAACAGGACTTTATAACTCCTTATAAAATAGATTACTTCTCACCCCCTTACACAGATTCCCATGCAATGCAACACACAACTGGAGAATTTTAATTTACTCATGTTTTCATAGAGCCATACTAATTTCTGAGTGAAAACTGCCTCAGAAAGGATGACATGCATTTAAACAGATTAGGGTCTGTAACATTCAGCAGAATGTTTATAGATATTTGCAAAATAATCAGAAGATAGGGAAACCAATATTGCCTGATTGGGGGTGAAAAACCAATTGCTTCAGCTGAAAAAACAAAATAAAATCACCACACAAAGAGGAGGGATTACAGAATGTGTTCTCAGAATGCAGACCACAACATGTAAGTCAACAAAAGAAAAGTTATATAAAAGCATTACATCAGAATATTCAATACACTAGTAACAAGGAACTAGAAGCAGAAGTAGTCCTAAGTGAAATACAACCAGACATACTATGCATGAGCCAACAAGGTCTAACTGAAACCCAGATAGCTAACTTGAAAATAAAGGACTATATCTTATCCAGTTACTTTTGTCGATCTAAAGATAAAGGTGGTGGAGTTTCCATATATATTAAAACAGAAAAGCACCTAAAGACTGCAAACAGTAAAGATTACCTATATATAGAGAAACATACTTTGAAATTACTGGTGTAGTGACTGATGACTTTAGATTGTTTTGTATGTACAGATCACCAAGTGGCAATATTAGCATCTTTCTGAAGAAATTTGGCCAACTTATGAAGAATGAATATGAAGAAAAATATTATACATGGAGACTTCAATACTGACATGGCAAAAGCATCAAAACCAAGAAAAGATTTTGAAGAATTGTTAATACAATACAATATGGAGACAATAATATCTGCACTAACAACAGTGATTTCTCAATTTCAGACAGTTACTGACAACATCATTACTATTATTAGTAGGTCCAACTATGAGTCACATGTAGTCCTAACAAATATATCTGATCATCATGGACAGTTGATCTGCTTCTGCAGAAGTAAGGATATAATATCTGAGCCAAAACAAGAATTAAAGATGTCAGGAACATCAGTGAACAAAATATTAACATCTTTAGAAAAATATTCAGCAGAGAAGCCAGGAATGAAGCCCTACAGGTGCAAAATGTAAATGAAAAATATGATTCATTTGTTACAACAATTGAACACCATTTTCATGCTGCATTCCCTAAAGTAAAGACACAAGAAAAGGTGAAGGGTCAGACAAAATGATTACCAGTGAAATAATATAACTGCAAAAGAAGCTGCAGGATCTGAGACGGAGGAGTGAAGCTGAAAATTATAAAATGCTACAAAAGAAGTATAGAAAAATAATAAGAGAGGCAAAATCAAGAGCAATTAATGGTACCACAATGAACTCAAGAAACAAGACAAAGGCAGCTTGGAATGCAAATGGTGAAAAACAGGAAAAGGCTGGATCAAACAAAAAAACAGATAGCAGGTCTATGAAAACAAACAAGACAGTGGTTACAGATTGCAAAGAAATAGCTAACATACTCAATGATAACTATATAAATTTCATAGAGAACTTAAAATTGGAAAGAAATAGTCCACAAAATAAGGTCACTAAATTATCACAAAAATCAAGCAGAACCATGTTTTTGAAACCAGTCACAGAAGATGAACTGAGGAAAACTATACAAAAAAATGAAGTCCAAGAAATCAACTGGTTATGACAAAATATTGAATCATATAATAAACCAAGTAAGTGAGCAAATAATCTCACCATTGCTGAGCACAGCAAATAGCACTCTCAGAGATGGAATTTTTCCAGAATAACTGAAGATATACCAGTGTACAAGAAAGGGGATAAGGACAACCTGGACAACTATAGGTCAGTTTTACTGATATCAGGTTTCTCAAAAATCCTGGAAATGCTTATGTAGGTCTATAATAGATTAATTAATTATCTGGACAAATATAACATTCTCATACCATCACAGCATGGTTTAAGATGAGCAGATCTACAGAATCAGCAATTGCCAGTCGAATACATTATACTATCCTTCAGTCCTTAGAGTAAAAACAAGTTGTATCTGCAATGTTTCTGGATCTCTCTGAAGCATTTGACATTATTATCATGAAATACTGAAAAGAAAATTGGAAAACTATGGTATTTGAGAGAAAGCAGGGAAGGGGATACAATCATACCTGCACAATAGGAAGCAATATGTATCAAAAGGGGATTCATATCACTCAAAAACCAAATCATCAGATATGGAGTGATGTAGGGATCAATAACGGGCCCATTGCTGTTTAATCTGTGTGTTAATGACATAGATGTTGAAGAGAAAGAGGCGAAACTATTGGATGCACATGACATGACAATACTGAACAGTGGCCAAACTGTGGCACAGCTAGAGAGAAGAGCATACATATCTGAAAAACACCACAGCTGCTGAGTGGCTGCTGGAAAATGGGTTTGTTATAAACCTAAAAATGACTATGTATGCAGTGTTCACAAATAAGGAGAAGGCAGTACACATGGGTTTAGAGGTGGATGAAACAAGACTAGAAGAACTGAAATCCACTAAATTCTTAGTTATTACTGTAGATAACAAGTTGAAATGGAAATAAAATATTAATTCTGTCTGTAAGAAACTCAGACCCATCATGTTTATAATGAGGTAGCTAGCACAGTAGGCAGACAAACAGATTGTGCACAGTATACCATGGACTCTTTGAACGATACCTGCAATATGGAATGGTAGTGTGGGGAAACTCAAAAATTCAAGAAATAAAAAGGGTGTTCGCATTACAAAATAAAGCAGTCAGAATCACATTATGAAGAAAGACTCATGAAACATGCTGAAACTGCTTCAAAAGGCTAGGGGTTTTATCTTTTTCCTCGTTGTACGTATATAAAACTATATTATATGTCACAAAAGATAGTGCAGAGTCGACTAAAAATGGCTGTGTACACACTCACAACACATGGAGGAAGAATGACATACTAAGCATACCCCACCAACTGACAATGCTTGAAAAAGGTTCCCATTACTTAGGTATCAAATTACTAAGAAGTCTGCCTAAAATGCTGCTTGACAACATACATGACACTAAATTTTCAAAGAACTTAAAAGACTATCTAGTGGAAAAGGAATTTTATAGTGTTGATGAGTAATGTTCACATTAAATGTGTAAATATTGTTAACTATAATCAATGATGTTACAATAGTTAGGAAGTATGTGATAATGAAGGCTTTTGCATTTTTGGAACATGCTATATTAAATGTATGTTCACTGTACACCATATAATCCTACAGAGTCAAACAAAATTTAGTTTAACTCAATTCAAAGGGCCTGGGGGAAGGAGGGCGGAGGGAGAGAGGAGGGGGGGTTACTGAATGTGGCTCAGGTGCATGGGCATAAAATATCCACTTAAGTGGTTACATGAGAGGAAGCATGCCATCACAAAACCCTTGTTTTATTTCCATGTGACATCTCTGTCATAGCACATCATCTGCACAAAAAGTACATTTTCAGTAATTCACAAATTTCTTTCGCCCCTACCCGCACTTCTACCACTGAAGGGCAAATCCCCCTCTCCACACATCCAATAGGTGAGCTCATTTTGTGTGTGTTAATGTGGTGTAGTGGTTGTGCTGGTTATTGAGTGACAACACGTCGCCAGCCAACAAGAGCTCACTAGATGGAAATGGGCAATGTTTCCTCAATTATGAATGAGCATATTCTTTGATACTCAGTGTTTGAATTTAAAAGATTGACAATTGATGTTGTTGCTGAATACAGTACATCAGAAATACATGCAAGAAGATGAGAGTGAGTTATAAACAGCACAAGAAAAGGTGGCGGCTGGGTCCCTGCACTGACTGTCTTGTTTTTCCATTACTGCTGCAACCTAGCAGTATTATATCATAACTGTGTGGTGAAGCAAAATGTTGTAAGTTGTGTTAGTAACACAGATCATAGTCAGCATTTCCTTTCCACATCTTCCCTCTCCACTACGGTCTAAAATATTCCCTTAATTCTACCACTACCATGGTGCAAACCATATGTCTTTTGAGCCACTTACAACATGTTCAGTCACATGAATCAGCAATAGGTAGAAAATGTGACGAAGTCAAGTGAGACATCAAGTAAGACCTTAGAATAGAGGAAAACCTTAATAGGAAGACATGTAAAATTGGGGGATTGTTAGCATTGATCTTACGGGTTTTTCACAGGGGCTACAAATTTATGGTTTAGAATCACAAAAAAAGTAAATTCAGAGAATATAAAATCTAATTTCCACAGGTAGTTTCATGCAGCTCTCTGTGCTAGTCTATATCATGTAGCCCTTCTTCTCTACATAACTTATGCAATCTACATCTGTTTGAACCTGAATGAGAGAATATATGAGATATGCAATGGTAACACTAACGTACACCTTGGACAGAAAAAATTGCTACCTACACATTTTTAAGCCATCATTGTCATATAGACTAAGCCTGAGTTTGTACATATAGGTATCTCATAATGCAAAACATTTCGATTATTATGTTACAGCATTCTTTTATTTATGTTAATCTGCATTATCTTTCGAATTAATAAATGAAGAAAATTTTTGATATCGTTCTTCACTCCACATGCATTTTTCTGTTACATGCGTGTCTCCTGGCTGTACATGTACATGTACTAAAATTGTAGACTGATCATTTCTATGTTTCACTTACATAAGCTCCAAGGAATTTCTGCTGGGAGAAGAAAGACAATAATTGCAAGCTGTACAAAATTTTAAAGTTACCTTTCTTTGACAGTGCCTTACCTTATTGTCAAGTGTTTCATAATCCAATCTTTTGTTAAGAACAACATTTCCAGACTGCAGACCAATACTGAAAGTTTGTTGTGCAACATCTTGTTTTATTTCTTCAAAACGTGTAACAGGTCGACCAGAAGTTGGGTCCACTGCTGACAGCATAAGAAGAGTTGTTCCAATAGGCTGCTCCTCTGGGACTCTGATCTGTGATAAAAATGTGTGTCAGACAAAAACAATTTAAATGAAGTATTATCTACTTTTACAGCATCAAACTGGTTTAGTGTTAAGCATTATGAGAGTTATCAACAAATATTCCATTCTTATGTCTCACAGTTGCATAATTCAGCTCAGTCCCCCCACCCCTGGAGCAGGCAGAAATGCTGCAACACAATCTGGCATGAACTCGACTAATAGCTGAAGAAGTAGTGCTGGAAGGAACTGACACCATGAACCTTGCAGGGCTGTCCATAAATTGTTAAGAGTACAAGGGGGTGGAGATCTCTTCTGAAATGCATGTTGCAAGACATTCCAGATATGCTCAAAAATGTTCATGTCTGGGTAGTCTGGTGACCAGCGGAAGTGCTTAAACTGAGAAGAGTGTTCCTGGAGCCACTCTGTAGCAATTTTACATGTGTGGGGTGTCACATTGTCTTGTTGGAATTGCCCAAGTCTGTCAGAATATACAATGGACATAAATGGATGCAGATAATCAGACAGGATGCTTACGTATGGGTCACTTGTCAGAATAGTGTCTAGAAGTATCAGGGGTCCCATATCAGTCCAACTGCACACGTGACACACCATTAAAAAGCCTCTACAACCTAGAATAGTCCCCTGCTGACATGCAGGATTGATGGATTCAGGAGGTTGTCTCCATACCAGTATATGTCCATCTGTTTGATGCAATTTGAAATAAGACTTGTCTGACCAGCAACATGTTTCCAGTCATCAACAGTCCAATACTGGTGATTACAGGTCCAGACGAGGCATCAAGTTTTGTATTGTGCAGACATCAAGAGTACACAAGTGGGCCTTCAGCTTCAAAAGCCCATATTGATGATGTTTCATTGAATGGTTTGCACACTGACACTTGTTGGTGGCCCAGTATTGAAATCTGCAGCAATTTGCAGAAGATTTGTACTTCTGTCATGCTGAATGATTCTCTTCAGTTGTCATTGGCCCCATTCTTGTAGGATCTTTTTCCAGTCACAGTGATGTCAGAGATCTGATGTTTTACCAGATTCCTGATATTCACAGTACAACCGTGAAATGGTCGTACGGGAAAATCCCACTTCATCACTACCTCGGAGATGCTGTGTCCCATTGCTCATGCGCTGACTATAACACCACATTCAAACTTCCTTAAATATTGATAACCTGCTTCTATCTTTTTCATAATATTAGTCATGTATATTAACAGATGCAGATGTTGCAGTTCTCTATTGTGAAGTACTATCTGAAAGAAAAAGTGGCACAAATATCCAGTCAGACCTCGATAAGATTTCATTGTGGGGCAATTGGCAACATGTTTTAACTGTTGAGAAATGTAAAATTGTGCATTTCACAAAATCCAATAAAGTAGGTTCTTATGACTACACAGTCATTGAGTCACAACTGTAATTAGCCATCTCCTACAAATATCTGGGTGTAAAAACTGGTATGAATATGAAATAAAATGATCACACAGGCACAGTTGCAAGTAAAGCAGGCAACAGATTTTGGCTCATTGGCAGTATGTCGGCCAAATGTGGCCAGTCTACAAAGGAGACAGCATACAAATCTCTTGTATATTTCATATTAGAATACGGCTCATGTGTTTCTGACACATTCCAAGTAAGGCTAACAGGCAATTTGAACATATCAGGTTGGTTTGATAAGTCTGATAAATATCCATGAAAGAATGGAACATTTTTGTTGCACCTTAATGGCTGATAATCCAAGGATTGTATAAAGAATCATAATTGTACAGTGCACAGTTCTGGACTGACAGTGTGTTGACTTCGATTGAAAATGGAGAAAACTGAATTTTGTGCTCTTAAGAAACATTTATGTTTAAATGGTTGGATTGCTGTACAAATCAAAACTGAATGGGATGAAGTTAATGCAGACTTTGCACCATCATTGAAGACCTCTTACTGTTGGATTAATGAATTTAAATGTAATCTGGCAAGCACTGAAGATGAAGCACACTCTCGCCATCCAATTAGGGCCACTGCAAAGGAAACCATTGACAAAATCCATGATACAGTGATTTATGAGCATCAAATAAACTTCATGAGATTGCTGAGACTGCAGGCATCTCAACTTGACAAATACATAATACCCTGCATGGAGTACTGACTATGAAGAAGCTGTGTGTGAGATGGGTGCCATGACTACTAATAGTCGATCATAAGTTCACCTGACCCAACATATCAACACAATGTCTAGAGACATTTAGTCACAATTCACAAGACTTTGTGTACTGATTAGTGACTTATCATTGAAACCTGGCTCCCTCATTCCACACCAGAGTCAAAACGTTTGTCAAAACAATGGACAAAGGCTGGTGACAGTGAACCAAAGAAGGTAAAGACCATTTTGACACATGGTAAGGTGATGGTCACTGTCTTTTTCGATTCCTAAGGAATAATTCATAGATGTCTTGGAAAAAGGCAGAATCATAATTGGACACTATTACGCTTGTTGGGATGAAAAAAAGATGCTCTTCCTCCAGGATAATATATTTTCTGAAACCACAATGATAACAATGGTGAAAATTGCATGGATGTGGGTTTCAATTGGTTTCTCATCCACCCTATTCACCAGACTTAGCCACAAGTTAGTTCTTCTTGTTCCCTAACTTAAAACTTTGACTTGCTGGGAAGAAATTTGCATCCAATAATGAAGTGATAGATGCAGTCAGTGAGTATTTTGCAGAGTTTCACAGAACCTATTTTTCAAATGGGATGCAAAAGCTGGAGGATCACTGGACTAAATTTATATCCCACAAAGGATACTATGTCGAGTTGTTTACAAAACAAACACTTTTTCCTTGGTTTTTTTTCCCCCTTTTTCTTGTTGTAGCAGTTTCCAGTGAAGTGTACTAACATACAATGTCAGGGATAGGCAGAGGTGATAAGACATATTCCCAAAAGCTTTGGGATACCCTTAAGTTGGTGGTAAGTATACTTCCCAAGGACCACAAATGACAAATTAATTTTGTGGTACGTACATTTCCCAAGCCACTTCAAGAAACTACTTTAGTAGTAAATATACTTTCCAATAAAACACCATCATTTGGTGGGATATATACTTCCCGCAGTCCTGAAGGCTATATTCCACAAAAAACAGAAACTACAGCTGGTGCAGCAGATTTCCACTAGATGCCACAAGCATAAGAAGTGGTAAAACATATTTCCTCAAATGGTTAAAGAAATATGTTAAGTGGGAAGTATATCCACTATGCCCTGCGAAAGGGTTCAGACAGAATTTCTGCTTCTGAAAGATAGTATTTTTGTCCAAATTTGATCCTTGTATATGACTGCATCTACCTGGTAAGTGGTAGTTTATTCTCTCACTATTACAATTCTGCATAAGTAGATGTGGTTAAAAGTAACAATAAGTTAAAGATTTACATGCTGCTTTCTCAACTAACCCTTATAACTGGATTTATATGTGACCATCCAGACATGGTGAAGACAGGGTTGGAATCAGAATGAGCCTGAACGTAGATAGTTACTTCTGCTGTGGCAACTTGCTGTTCAATCATCTCTTCAGCATTCTTGTCTTGAGCTTGCACTGTCAGGATTATGATAGCAGCTGCCTGGTGGTCCAATGGCCGTGCCACCTGTGAATGTACAATCTCTGTGTTCAACAAAAGTAGTACCCTATTCTTTGTGCACATTGACACTATCGTTACAAAATAAATATACTATATATAATCAACACAGTTCTACATTACACACGCACTCGCATGCGCGTGCGTACACACACGCACGCGTACACACACACACACACGCGCGCGCACACACACACACACACACACACACACAATGACAGAGAGAGAGAGAGAGAGAGAGAGAGAGAGAGAGAGAGAGAGAGAGAGAGAGAGAGAGAGTGTGAGTGGGGGGAGGGGAACAAAGAATTAACCAATATACAGACAAGTTTAATTGTATTGGTATCTTTACTGATCTACTCAATCACTCAGTGAACGGAAGTGTACAACATGATATGTGACATGTCAAACAAATGACATGAGAAGATATGTGTACATAATATTTTTTCTTATAGTGAACATCACAGGATGTTACTCATTTATGTTAAAAATGATCAACTTACCAGTGTTGCCTCTATTAATTTACTATCTGTTCATTTATTTAGGCTAAGACAATAAGGGTGATATGGTCTATTCATACAGCTATTCAGGCTATCTTTGTAGTTTTCCAAACATAAAATACCTTACACTACTTACTGGTTAAAGTGCATGATAAAAGTATGATCAGTATAAAATCTGATAGCAAGGCCTATAATAATAAGACAATGTGGAAGAGAACAGTGATCATCATTACAACACTAGTAATAATGATAGTGACAATACAAACTGCTACAATGCTGTTGCAATTAAAGAAACCATTAAATTAAGACAGAGGAAATCAGGTAAGAAAGGTAATGATATATAACTGAAAGTGTAAACAATATCTATGGTGATAGTGAACATGAGGGTGGAAGAGAAACATCAGAGATAGGCACATATGGGGGGGGAGATAGAGATAGAGATAGAGATAGAGATAGAGAGAGAGAGAGAGACGGAAATGTCATAGTCATCCTTTTGTGGATGGACTCTCATTGAATAGTTACCCTGATGAAAGCTGTTTGTGACAACAGCCAAAATGTTGGTGGTACAGAATGAGTTGTCAAGGAGATATGATTTCTATTTATTTTTGAAGCTATTACTGCTGTCTGTTACACATTTTATTTCATCTGGTAATTTGCCAAAAATTTTTATAGTAGCATATTTTACCCCATTCTGTGCCAAAGATAGGTTGAGTAATTAATAGTTTAAGTCTTTATTTTCTCTGGTATTATAATCATGAACGTCACTGTTGTTTTTAAACTGGCCCATGTTGTTGAGAACAAATTTCATTAGTGAGTAAATGTACCATGAGGCTGTTGTAAGAATTCCCAATCCTTCAAAAAGATGCCTACAAGATGTGCAACTATGAATCCAACACATTAGTCTAACCACTTTCTTTTGATCAGAGAATACTTTTTGTCTAACAAGGGGAGGCCACGATCTTTGGAACGCGGATTTACTGCAAACATCGTACACTCATAGTACTCCATGAGGACAACAGCATGTGTAAGCAGTATCGCGTACTTCTCAAGTGTTATTGAGAAAATCGCAAGATAATTTTGGTCGTCAAATATATACCTGTGTATGCTCATTATTACCATGAAGCGGCATCAGCTGAGGGGTTAGCATTCAAGCCCCGTAATCGCGGGATGATGGATCGAGTCCTGTTCATTGTTTTTTTTTTTAAACCTCTAACACAGTCATTTTCTTTACTATTTATATTACAATTGATATCATGGGAAAAATACGTGTAATCGGATGAACTTTTATTAAATTTACACTGTTATTTGGCAGCCTACAAATTTTTATCATCGCAAATAATATAATATTCATAACTATCGGCTAGTAAATGACCAAACACATAAAGTGACACTGAAAATGTATGCTTGTCCATGATTTGAGAAAGCCCTTATACCTCGAAGGAGCCCAAAGCGACTTGTTACCTCCAAGTTTTGACTGGCACATACGGCTTTCGAAAGATGAACAATTAATCATCGCATTCAACATTATGAGTACAAGTTGTAGGATGATATTTTTCGTAAAAACATGGAAAACGTAATGTAAAATGGCACCAGCTGCATTGAATAAATGCTATGTTTCCGCATACGCAAGGTCTTTTGAGATTTTCCATGGAAAAATAAACCTCTTTAACATTTCAAAAACCTCTCTTTCAGATGATAATTTGGAAGCAGACCATGCATAACGCAGCGTCCCATTAAATATCAGTGCTGATAATTGGTCATGAAGTATCGACTGTATTTTAATAGCATCTTCACGAGAAACAATTTCTCGTTCTCTTTCAATTAAATATGAACAATTTTGAAAACACAGACAAGCACACATTTTTAGTATCACTTTATGCATTTGTTCATTTACTAGTTATTAATATTATATCATTTGTTATAATAAAAATTTGTAGACTGCCAAATAACATTGTAAATTTAATAAAAGTTCATCCAATTACATGTATTTTTCCCATTATATCAATCGTAATATAAATAGTAAAGAAAATGACTGTGTTGAAAAAAAAAAAAAAAAAAACTGGCAAATGGGACTTGATCTATCGATCCAGCGACTATGGGGCTTGAATGCTAATCACTGCCCCCCCCCCCCCCCCCGTTCATTGTATCTGGTCGGGGTGGATATCGCAAGACACCCATTTCAGTTCACCGTTGATCCATTAACTCAGTTTTTTTTATTACAGAGGGCAGCTAACCCTCTGATCGAACACACTGAGTTACCATGACAGCCGACTCAGCTGCCGCCGCTTCATGGTAAAAATGGCCACGCACAGGTATATATTTGACGACTGAAATTATGTTGCAATTTTATCAATAATGCTTGAGAAGTACGCGCTACTGCTTACACATTTTGTTGTCCTCAAGGAGTACTACGAGTGTACGAAGTTTTTTATAGTAAATTCACGTTCCAAACGTCATGGCCTCCCCTTGTAAGTGTTGAGTTACCACAAAATATTACTCCATTGACATCAGAGAGTGAGAGTATGCAAAGTACGTTAGCTTACTAATTTCTATATCCTCAAAATTGGCAATTATTCTGACTGCAAAAATTGCTGAACATAGTCATTTCAGAAGATCCAAAATATGAATTTTTCAATTAAGATTCTCATCTATATGTACACCCAAAAACTTAGTACCCCCTACCCTGTCTACTGACTTCTGTTGGTGTGTTATATTTAGCAAAGGAACTGTAGTTTTTGCAGCAGAAAATTGGATGTGCTGTGTTTTTTCAAAGTTTAGAGCACGCCCATTTGCAGAAAACCAATTAATGACTTCTCCAAAGATCTTATTTGTATTGTTTTAAATTGTAGTTTCTTTTACTGGATTAATAATGGTGCTTGTATCACCAGCAAACAGTGTCAGATCAGCTTCTTGTTTCAGATAAGAAGGGAAGTCATTCACATATATCAAGAACAGTATGCATGTGTATGATTGAACCCTGTGGAACACCTAATGTAATTTCACCTCAGTTAAGTGGCAAACTTATTTAAATCACTTGGCCCATATGAAGAAACTTTTCGTTTCATGTTCTGTATATATAACTTAAACCACTCATAAGCTATTCCGTTTATACCATAGAATTGTAATTTCTGTAACATAATGTTATGGTTTACATAATCAAATGCTTTGGACAAGTCACAGAAAATTCCTGTTGGTGACGTTTTACTATTTAAAGACTTTATTATGTGGACAGTGAAACTGTATATTGCTGTCTCAGTGGAACAGCATTTTTGAAATCCGAACTGTGATTTACTAAGTACCCCATCACTGTTGAGATGGCTAACCACTCTTGAGTACATTATTTTCTTGAAGATTTTTGAAAATGCTGTAAGCAAGGATACTGGCCGATATTTATTGACATGTGTGGTGCCCCCTTTTTTTGGAGAGGCCTGACAATGGCATATTTTAACCTGTCTGGGAAAATACCTTGAATTAGTGATGCATTACGTATGTGACTCAGAACATCAGCTGTAATTGCTCCACATTGTTTTAATATCTTATTAAAGATGTCACTGCTTCAACAGAACATTTATTTTTAAAAGATTTCATAATTTTACTTATTTCACGAGAGGTTGTTAGATGAAACTTAATCTGACTAATATTTTTCAAATCTGTCTCTTCTGTGTACTTCCTGGTTTATTCTTTTGAACTATTCTCACCAATTTTTTCTCCTACGCTTAAGAAATGGTTGTTAAATACATTAGCTACTTGTGTACTGTTGGTTAAGATGGTCTCATTCTCTTTAATAGCAGTACTGCCTACCCCAGTGGTTACTTTTCCTGTCTCCCATCTAACAACATTCCACATTGATTTGATTTTATTGGTGGAGTTGTTAATTTCTTCTCTAACACACATATTTCTTGATTTCCTTACAACTTTTCTCAGTGTATTACAATAATTTTTATACTGTAAAGCTACTTGTGGATCTTTACTAATTCTTTCTGTCTCCTAATGTTTTCTTTTTCTTTCTGAAGACGCTTTAATACCTGTCGTAATCCAAGGTTTCTTTGAAAAATGAGTGGTACTACATTTAGTAATTTTCTTTGGGAAACAATGTTTAAAAGGGATATAAATTTATCAAGAAACATGTTGCATTTGTCATTATATACATCTCCCCAATTAACATTTCTTAAGCTTTCTCTGGAGTGCTCTATAGATACTGGGTTGAGCAACCTCACACTTTTTACTAAATGGTTTCTGAGCTGTACACCCTGTTAGGTTTTGTAAGTTAATCAGTTGTGCATCATGGTCTGACAATCCATTTACCACAGGGAAAGCATGTGTTTGTTTTACATCCTCTTTCTGTACAAATACATTATCTATTAGAGTGCTACTGTCCTGAGATATACATGTAGGGAAATTGACAACTGATTCTAAGTTATATGTTGTTAATAACACTTCTAGTTCACTTTTCCATCAGAATGACAGGAAATTTACATTGAAATCACCAAAGATTAACAACAACAGCTGGAGTCAAACTTTTTTCTGAATAGCTCCCAGTCTCCTAATGGGGACCTGTAGACTGTTGCTAATATCAATACTACCTTACCTAAATGAAGTTCACATGCACAAACCTCAAAGTGCTGATCAACACAAAATTTGCTTACTTCTACAGTTTTGTATTTATACCCTTGTTTTATAAGAAAGGCAACTCCTCCTTTATCCATCCTAGACCTACAGGTGTAATATGCTAAATTATACCCATTTATACTAACACTATCCATCCCCACAGTTACATCATGGCATGGTTGCATGTTCAAATAATTTTATTAAATTTCTGTGAAATGTTTTCATTTTGTGCCACTAGTGAGCCTCATTATCTTCCTTGTCAGCTTTTGTATGATACATTCAACCAAATTGTATAACGTGACTCACTGTACAAGGACACAGCAACTCATTTACCATAGCAAAGCTTGGTTCATTGTATGACTACATTTAATTGCTGTCACAAGCTATTTGAGAAGGAACATTTATCGCTGACACATCAAGGGGAGAACAAATTTGTGTCCTACCAACTTTGACAAGTCTCAATATACTAGTTGGAGGGCCCTGAAAGTGACTCATATTCAAGGGCTTCTTTCAGATACTGAGGGCAACTGGTATTTACAACCTGTACATTCAACATGACTTTACTTTTTTCCCCCTATTAAATTCATGAAGGGGGAAATTATGTATGATTTAATGTTTATTGATGAGCATTGCTTTTCTTTTCCAATATGCAGAACTTCATTGCAATCTTGCAAAATTATTGACCAACACTCAAAACACTACAAGAACCAAACCATCAAATTAATATCATGAAGATTCATTGCCTTGTGTATAATCAGCTGTTGGCTCCAATATTCCACCCAATGTTACTATATGCATGGTACACTCTAAAACTGACTGTGATATAGGTAGTTTCATAAATGAGAACCAATTCTATATTCCAATGAGTACTTGTCAGGAAATACTGGCATGCAAGAAGGCCCCTACATCCAACGCATCTGCTGCAAGGAATACTTTAGCATTGCACACTACCATGATGGATGCAATCCAACACACTGTGAAAGTGAACCACCACATAAATAAAAAGAGTCTGACAGAAGTAGGAAAAAAAATGTGAGGGAACAATAATATAATAATTCTGGATACTTCTAATATTAACAGTTTTTCAAAATATAATATACACATCAAAAAAGGTTTTGTATCACCCCAGCTCCCAGAACTCCTGAAGACAGGCGTTGACTGTGGATATTGTACTACAGACACAGTTTCTATAACTGTTCAGACATGTCACTAAACCCACCCAACAATGTAAACAACCATGCATGAGCAGCAACTATTAGATGGCGAGGGTCTGACAGCCGATCAGTCCCAGTCATTTCACCAGGAAGGAATACACGGATCATGTTGTCTGTAGTTCAACCATGACTAGACGGTCAATACCGCAGTTCGATCAAGTCCGCATTGTTACTTTGTGCCAGCAAGGGCTCTCAACAAGTGAAGTGTCCAGGCATCTTGAAGTAAACCAAAGTGATGTTGTTCGGACATGGAGGAGATACAAAGAGACAGGAACAGTCGTTGACATGCCTCGCTCAGGCCGCCTAAGGGCTACTACTGCAGTGGATGACCGCTGCCTATGGATTATGGCTCGGTCCTCCGATGAAAAGCACACATTGCATGTTGTACTGCCATACAGCGAGACCTTCAGAGGTTGTTTTCTAAATTGCTGTACAGACCGGTACGTCTAATACCCAGTAGTACAGCATGTTTGATAGGGTTCATGTTTGGAGAACATGCTGGCCACTCTAGTTAAGCGATGTTGTTATCCTGAAGGAAGTCATTCACAAGATGTGCACAATGGGGGCATGAATTGTTGCCCATGAAGATGAATGTCTTGCCAACACCACCATGTTGAATAATGCTTTTCGTGCAGTCACAGGCTATCATGCTATGACTCAAATTGTGCGCAATAGGCTGCATGATGCGCAACTTCACTCCTGACGTTCATGGCGAGGTGCATCTTTGCAACCACACCACCATGCAGTGTGGCACAGATGGGCCCAACAACATGCCAAATGGACTGCTCAGGATTGGCATCACATTCTCTTCATAGATGAGCATCGAATATGCCTTCAACCATACAATCGTCGGAGACAAGTTTGGAGGCAACCCAGTCAAGCTGAACGCATTAGACACATTGTCTAGTGAGTGCAGCAATGTCGAGGTTCCCTACTGTTTTGGGATGGCATTATGTGGGGCCAATGTATGCTGCTGGTGGTCATGGAAGGCAACGTAATGGCTGTAGGATACTTTAATGCCATCCTCTGACTGATAGTGCAACCATATCGGCAGCATATTGGCAAGGCATTCATCTTCATGGGCAACAATTCATGCCTCCATTGTGCACATCTTGTGAATGACTTCCTTCAGGATAACAACATCGCTTAACTAGAGTGGCCAGCATGTTCTCCAAACATGAACCCTAGCAAACATGCTGTACTACTGGGTATTAGACGTACCGGTCTGTACAGCAATTTAGAAAACAACCTCTGAAGGTCTCGCTGTATGGCAGTACAACACGCAATGTGTGCTTTTCATCAGCAATAACAAGAGTAGAAATGATATTTGTGTTGATCTCTATTCTAATTTTCTGTACAGGCTCCAGAACTCTCAGAACAGAGGTGATGCAAAACTTCTTCTGATGTGTGTAATTTCTAATCAATATATATGATAAAAGTAAGTGTACAATGTGTTTGCCACTAAAACTCAGAACGAGTCCTGGCACGATCAAGGGAATTATATGGCGTGGTAGCCCTCTATTCCCCATCCATGAAGAAGGTTCCCATTTTTATCCAGAATGTTCCTCAATGATCCAGGATTTTCTGGAATGTATGGTTGTAGTCTGAAACATTTGGGAAGATACCAGAGTATTCAGGAACATCCCAGGTCATTGTGGAACATTCCAGAATACTCTAAAATGTCGTGGAATATTCTGGAAGATTGTGGACTATTCAAAGCCTTTTTGGTAAGTTCTGGAATTTGCCACTGGTGGCGGCTACCCATTGGTAGGTGTATGTAAGGCAAGACCCATAGTGGGTTCAGACATCAGTTTCTTATCAGTGATGAAGGTAGGAACTGAAAAAGTAGGGCACTGAACGAATAAAAGCGGACAGTGACGTGTGAGTCAAAAGATACAGTGACTGAATACAAACAAAAAATAAAGTGTGTAAAGTGTACTTAGTGCGTTTATTAATATATAAAGTTGGTTTGATTTATATTTTAGACAATGCCCAACGATAAAGGAGGAGGGGATCTAGCCAGTTCTGAAACAAAACAGTGAAAACAAAAAGAACAGCAAGAAAAAAAACAGATGAAGCAAAGCAGTGAAAACAAAAATAACAGCAAAAAAACAAAACATATGAAGAGAGGCACTTTTAAGTTTCCAATGAATGAGAATGAGCACTGTAAGAAGCAGAGAAGCTGAAGAACAATGAAATGAATGAACTGAAGAATTATGAACTGTGACACAATCTTATAATAAAAGACCGCAAACTCAAGCCAGCCATAAAAATATCACCCTACAAGAAGCACAGACAAGGACAAGTAAACAGTAAAACCTAACAAATGAAGCTTTAAACTATAATGCAACGAAAGAATATAACAGACACAAAAATATCGTAAGTGGAAACATGTGCAACATCTACCGATTTTGCAACGAAAAAAAATCCAAAAGGAGACACCACAATTCTGTTGCATGATTGGAAAAATTCAATTACCACCAGTGGAAGCACGTCCACAGGAATTTTTATGTTACATGACTGGGAAACTCCAGAATCAAAACACTTTCTTCATAATATAAAAGTGTAGAATGTCTGCTTCCATATGACTTCTCTTGGTGTCACTTCAATCAACACTAAGAGAAATTAAATTGATTATGTTTTTTCCATCCAAGGACACATCTATGACAACACTGGATCATTACTACCACTATCCAATGAAGACCATAAATTAATGCAAGTATATTTCATCAGAAATGAAGAACCAGAAATTGATCAACCGTGCTTAAATATCAGTGGATCGAGATGAGAAGTAATCCAAGATGTACAGAGGATCTTTCACAAATACAATCAACTGATTTACATATACAAATCTGCACTAGACAGAATAATTTGTGGTGTCTATGAAGTTATAATTTGAGCTGACAAAAGACAACCTGGAGAATACAAATGCTGATTTAATGCACCTCAGATAGATGAAGTCACCATCCTAATTGTGAACAATGAAAACACAAGCCGTGACATAACTGTACAACAGACAAAACAAGGACTAAAACACATTGCAGAGACACGCCATCCCTATAATGCCCTCTAAGATACATTAATGCTTCTGCAACAAGGGAACAGTTATCATTTTACTGTGAAACAAATTCAACCCCAAACAGGTGTATAAACAAACAAAAAGTCACTTCCAAAGAGTTCTATGCTTACTGCTTAGTGATCAGTGACAATTAAACATACAACCACATTCTCGACACTCATCGTCTATTCCAAAAATTCCTGGTATGAATTAGAAGAAACTACTCATGGACGAAAACATCCACCTTTGAGACACAATCATAAGTGATGGAAACATTGACAACATCGAAACAATTGTATTCTTACCCTCATCATACATGGGAAGCCCGACACACATGCACGAATACACTCAAGATGCCCTGACTTACATAAGAAAATATGAACGATCTGACCTCTTCATAAAATTCACATTCAGCTCATCATGGCCACAAATCAAAGAACAACTACGATAAGGATAAGTCCCCATGCAGCGACATGCCATAACAATTCAAGTTTTTCAACAAAAACAAATGAGATTTATTGAAGTCATCACAAAATATAACACATCTATGGAACTGTTAGATTCTGGATGTGCATAATTGAATGGCAAAAATGAGGACTGCCTCACACACACAATCTCATATGGCTACATGATAGAATTCATCCCACGGATAACGACAAAATCATCCAAGTTGAGTTTCCCAATCCACAAGAAAATCTGGAACTGTATGACATAGTAATGAAAACCATGATTCACAGACTGTGCCAGCCATTAAACCCCAATTTGCCATGTATGAGTGATGGAAAATGTGCAAAAAAATTACCCAAAACCCAAAACCATACTTGGATGACTCACAAACTGGAGTTGATGGCTATCCCAAATACTGAAGCATTCACCGAAAAACAGTGCCTTCCCACACACACACACACACACACACACACACACACACACACAAAAATTTATGAATACGAGACAGTGACCAACTGGAAATAATCACTGGGTAGTACCATATAACACAATGCTTTAGAAAATGTTCCAAGTGCACATAAACGTGGAACACGGCAATCCAGTGAAATCCATCAAGTGTGTCCATAAGTATGTGAACAAAGGCAGTGACATGGCAGTATTTCAAATAGCCAAAGGGAGCAAACAACAAAACAGAAATTCTTACATACCAAATGGGCAGATGCATCAACAGTAACGAAGCAGTGTATCGGATTTTTGGTATTTTCATACATAAATGCAAATATCTGTGCAACATCTAGCAGTACATATGGAGAGAGGGTTTATTTCACAAAAGACATCACCAGAACAACTGCAAGCCAACCTCCTCAGAAAACAACATTAACAGCTTTTTAACAACTGTGCCAAACAGACCCATTCGCGAAAATATTACTGTATATCAAAGACCCTTCCTACCTTACATGGAACAAAACAAGAAAAAACTTTCAATGACAAAAAAAGGAATTACAGTAGAAGATCATCCAGGAATCATGAAAACTGGTGCACTAGGCCAAGTATACACTGTAAATCCCAACAACGCCTAATGTTTCTAACTCCGGATACTGCTACATGAAAAACAGGGACCAACAAGTTTCACAGAACTCAAGACTGTTGACTGTTACTTATACATGTTGTATAGAGAAGCATGCCAATGCTCAGGACTACTGGAAAATGACAACCACTGGGAGTTAACACTACAGGAAGCCTCACTTGCAGCCTAAGCTGAACAAATGAGAGACTTATTTGTCGTAATTCCAACAACATGTAATCCATCGAATCCAAAACAGCTACAGGACTCCTTCAATGAGAATATGAGTGATGACATACTGTACCAAATCCAACAAGCTCATCTTGAAACGACCACCAAATTCAATGACAACATCTTCAATAAAACACCTAGAAGATAAATGTTTAGGAATAAACAACCAGACCTTAGTACAACTTGGGATGCAAGTACCACAAAAAGATGCTATCAGTCTGTTAAAGTTCAAATTTACAAAGGAAAAAAGCAACAACATCTACAAACTATTTCAATGCATTGCTCACAACAAACCACTCCTCAGTGACAATCAAAAGGAAATTTACAACATTATCACCGACTGGATCAACAACAACACTGGTGGAGTTATTTACTTTGACACACAAAGAGGCACCAGCAAAATGTTTCCAATAAATCTATTGCTGGCAAAAATACATGCAAACAACACAATGCACCTGCACTGGTATCATCTGGCACTGCAGCCACATTCACGGCAGGAGTATGAACTGCCCATTCCACACTGCAACTGATGCTGAATACAGCCAAAGAAAAATTCCCACTACATAAAACCTCAAGAACGTCTGGATGGCGTGAACACCTACAACAAGCTAAAATTATCTCCTGGGTGAATGCACAATGGCACATAAAAAATCACTCGAAGGCATAGACAGAACATTACAAGACTTGCAAGAAAACTCTGCAGTGATGGGAGGATATTTTTTGACAAACACTTCCAGTTATCTCCAAATAAACACCAGCAGACAAGATCAATACAATAACACCAGCAGACAAGATCAATACAATCACGTCTCTGGCCACACATACACATACTGTGTCTCATAAAAAATATGAGAGTTGAACTATCAAAAGATGAAACAACAACAAATTTTGCTCAGCAACTTTTACAAACTGGTGAAGGCACATGTTCTACTGACCAGATGACTGGTCTCATTCAAATCAACAGTGATTTCTGCAACAAAGCCATTGCTGAAATGAACTCATCTACCAAATTTATTCACACACTATACCAATCTGGAGTGGTTATTTGAAAGAACAATTTTGGCAACTAAAAGTAATGTTGTCGACAGTATAAACTTTCATATTCAACAGAAAATTCCTGATGAAGAGAGAATAGACAAATCAATCAACACAATGGTAAATGTTGAAGAAAGTGTGAACTTCTCTACAGAATTTATAAACTCTTTGCAAGTACTGTCAATGCCATTACACTGCTTCTGACTCAAAATTGCATCTCCGATCATGCTACTCAGCAATCTCAACTCACCAGAATACCTATGTAAAATGGAAGCATACCCTCTTAGATTATATGGGCTACCAAAGATACATGAGCCTAATGTTCCATTGAGACTGATTGTGAGTGCTATCGGATCGCCTACTCAAGAGTTGGCTAGACATCTCATCTCCTTGCTACAACCACATATTGGTAAAACTGATCATCACATTAAAAATTCTGTACACTTTATTGAAGAATTGACGGAGATTATCGTCAGTCCAGGTAATATCCTTGTTAGTTTTGACGTGGCGACCATTTACCATGGTTCATGTTGGCACAGCTCTTTCATTCATTGATATGTTTCCCACTGATATGGTAGCTCTGTTTTGACATTGCCTGTCCACAACATATTTCCAGTATGATAATGAATTTTACAAACAAACTGAAGGAGTGACCATTGGCAGCCCTCTGAGTCCAGCTGTTGCTAATCTATTCATGGAATTTTTTGAACAGCAGGCACGGCAGTCTGCCAGTAAAAGCCGTTTGAAGTGGTATCGGTATGTGGATGACACTTTTGTGGTATGGAATCACAGTAAAGTGGAATTGTATGGTTTCTTGGTGCACCTAAATAGTAATAATCCAAAGATACAATTTACTATGGAGAAAGAGAGCAATGGACAACTAAATTTTTTTGGATGTATCAGCAATTTAATGGGCCGATGTGAGTCTAGGGCATAAAGTATAGAGAAAAGATACACACACCGACCGTTACCTCCACAAGGATTTGAACTACCATCCAAGGCAGAAGAGAGGTGTCATTAAATCATTGGTGGACAGAGCTAATAAGATCTGTGAGCCAGTTTATTTGCAAGATGAACTAAATCATTTGCAAATGGCTTTTAAGAAAAACAGACATGCTGACAACGAAATAGATCGAGCACTTTATGCCAGAAGAAAAATGTCTGACAACATTTGGCAACCATAACTGTCAGCTGGAAAAGTTTTTCTTCCATTTATTCACAATATTATGGACCATATTGGGAAAGTTCTGGCCAAGTTTCAAGTTGAAACAATCTTTAGACCCACCAAGAAGGCTAGTGAGTGTTTAAGATCCGCAAAATATGCACGACGCTCCTTATCAAATCCTGGGGTGTATAAAATTCCATGTAGCTGTGGGAAGGTTTATACTGGAACAACAAAAAAAGAAGTGTCAATACCTGCTTAACCAAGCACAACAGCAACTGTCAACTAGGATATACTGACAAATCAGCTGTAACCAAACATGTTCTTAAAGACGGTGATTATGAAATAAAATTTTGTGAGATGAGTATGCTAGCCAAGTCATCACATTATTATGCACATATGTATAGGGAAGCTATAGAGAATGGGAAACACCACAATAATTTTAATAGAAAAGAGGAAGGCTTAAAGTTAGACAAGATATGGTGGTCGACTTTGCACCAATGATTTGACAATCAATTACCATCAATTGAGAATAATGACATTAGTCAAAGGTAGACTTACAGTCAGTCCCACATGGCGTATGCTGGTGCCCTCTATGCACTGTATATAAATGGGACATCCACAGCCTGGCAGTCAGTCCCTGACTCACTTCGGAAGATGTTGCCCGCAATTGGCAATTAAATGTCAGGAAGAGGTAGTTTTACATATCGACCATGGCCTCTCAGCCCAGAAGTTTTAAATAATGTCATCAAAACTATTTAATGGGACAAGGATGATCAACTAACAATCACTGAATATCACTGAAGCAGAACTTATGACTGGAAAGTACAAAGGACACACACTATTTATTCCCGGAATACCACTGAACTTCCATTCCAATTTAAAAGACTCCAATTTTCAATCAAATTAGCCTGTAGTTTTACAAGTAGCACAGTTCAAGGACAAATTTTAAAATAGTGTGGCATCAAACTCAAAGACTCCTGCTTCTCTCATGGTCAGCTATATGTGGCTTCCTCTCCAATAGGAAATCTGAAAGATGTGTACATATATACCCCAGATGACAAAATGAAAAAGTTGTTTATAAATAAGTATTGTAAATAAATAGAATAGGTTTGCAAATAATTTTTTTACCTCTTATACTTGAAAGTTTATCCTTTTACTTGAACTACTGCACAACCTCATACCAACTCCCTGAGTGAAGCCGGGTACCCAAGCTAATATAAATATAAAACACATACAGTAGCAATCAAAACCATGACATCAAAATTCATGCACACATGTGATGATCCCTTGGTCACCATATCACTAATGACATCGCTATTTTCTATATGCTTAAGCAACGGACCAAAACTAGTGATTTTTTTGGACTGTCTTGTAAGACATCGTGGTCTCCTGACCTTCATTGCTTACATATTCCGCCCTCACAATCATATTCCGTACATCAAACTCGAAAAGATAAAGTCAATGTTGTATGAATTCATGTAAACGATACGCAAATAACTAGTAAATCGCAAGTGTCCACCGAGATTGAAATACTCGAGGCTGGTGTACACACACACATTCAAGACACGACGGTCACAAAAGCTTTTAGTTCAGGAGAGGCAAACCGCACGCCAGGAGGCCAGTCCCTTCAGAGGATGAGTCAAACTGTCTACGTCGGCTGGCGACCACCCATAAAGCAGACAGCGTTTGCCCGAGAAAGGGAGAACGACCCAATGTTCGGCTTAAAAGCAAATTCCGCTACATTGTGCGGGAGCGCCCAGCCTACGCATTCTTTACAAACTTAGCACACAGTTTCAGAGGTTTTCACAGGGAGACAGCAAATGCCAAACACCGATGCTACAGATTTCCAGATTGGTCGCCTTAAATGAAACGTCATTCTCCTGTTTTAGAAGAGCAATGCTGATCGGCAGACAATATTCCTGACACCTTGAGCTAAGGGAGTAATGGAAGAGACCAAAAGATATACCCCTTCATGTCTGGCATGGAGAGGAGCCGTTCTGTTGTCGCTCTTGGAGCGAGAACACGTAACGAGAGCGTGTGCGCTCGTACATGTACTCAAAGAGCGAGAAACAAGTCTCTCCTCAGTACTTCACTGGGAAAGCATCTCTGTCAAGAGCGAATCGGAGTGCAAATCTATACTGAGTCCTTGCGATTAAGCATTGTTCACTGTGTTGGCTGCCACATTTATTGTGCGGTGTGAACGAACAGAGTTATAGTTAAACGCTTGTGAGCGAATTTTTGAGTGGCATCGCGGTGGACTGGTTATCTGACCAGTGTACCATGCCAATAGTTAGACTAGGGGCGAATAGGAGTCCTTGACTTCATCAAGGCGTAGGGAGAGTTTGATTGGCGAAGGTCAATCCAGATAGAACGAGAGTTATCTTATTTGTCAGCAGCAAGCGGCGCAGACAGCAGTCATCGCAGCTCACGGTATTGTGCACTACAGCTCTTGTGAGCCCCATATTTCCTCCACAACAGTACACTTCACTGCATTTCACACATGACAGCCTTGACCGTACGTAGCAACATTCTAACGGATAATTATTCAAGTTGAGTAGGCGCGGCTCTCAGCCATTCTGCCAAGTCAATAACAATCTTAAACTTTGTATAGAAATTTCATTAGCGAATTCTGTCCTTAAAGAGGTAACTTCACATTCCGAAAAGAACCTGGAAATAACTTCTTCAGTTCATAACTAAAAGTGCCACTGTGATTACTCAGAATTTTTGCAAAAAAAAAAAAAAAATAAATAATTTTCGTTAGTTTCATGTTTTTCTTACACTAACTAGCACTACTCCAGTACCCAAGTATCCCACTAGTTGCGTAAGATATTTTGTGAATTTTTGTGTCACTTCCTTACAGTGGACGACCCCAGAAGATATTTACTGCTGAAAGTTTTTCAGGCATTTCTCTTTAGAACATTAGGAGCGTCTGTCTGACTTCTGTAGTAGTGTGGGGGTGGAAATTGCATCATGCAGGAGCCACAGGGTAAATGGTACATCTCAGATTAATCCATTGCACAGAATGACAGAATAGCACCCACACGCTCACAGTATTTCATTTATTTCTTGTGTTCTATCAGTCTGAGCAGAGCTGAAAATGATTCTTTGTTATGACATTTAACCCCAATATTTATTTTAAACAGAAATGTTGTGGCCAAATTCATTGCACAAAATATATTCATAGAGCCTCCCAACTAGTACATTGAAGCTTGTCAAAATCAATGAGGAGCTATTAGTGTAGCTAGTTCTATTTTCTGTACCTTTAAGTCACTTTTTCTGTCAAAAAAACTGTAAAAAATTGTGACATATCAGAACTCTTTTACACATAACACAGTGTGAGACTATAAATTCATTGTGAAAAGTTTTTGTCTCCCATTGGTGAGGTTTTACCATTATAATAACATGTACTTGTATTATGCACAAAAGATAAGCATTCCCCTGCCTCATATGTTCAAATGTAATAATAACTCTCTGCATCCTGTGTTGGAACAACTGACTATTTTCACCTGCAAGTGCTTTGATACCTTTTTTGATACCAAGATATACCCTACAAAAGGCCATATTTTGTCACTCATATGAGAAGTAGTGATGAAGTTCTAATCAAAAACTCAAGGAAAATGCAGTTATATAATTAATTTTTTGTTTGTTTGTAAGTACATGTGCACTATCCTGGAACACATTAAAACCCCCATGCCACAGTGCCATAGCATGCTAATAGAGGAGCGAAAACAAATTGAAACATCCCATCGATAAAGTGAAGTATCACGCTGCAATTCATTTTGGGCAGCTGTGGAAATATTGGCGCTATATCAGGCAGTAAAAATGGCATTTTTGGCACCTGTATTGATGGCACAGCTGCAATTAAAACTTTATGAATACTTGTAGAACAGCACGCAGAATTCAAAACTTGCATTTTGGAGGAGTGAGGTTCAAATCCCTGTCTGTTCATCCAGGTATAGGTTTTGTATAGTTTCCTCAAATCAGTTAAGGCAAATGTTGAATTGGTCCTTTTGTAACAGACATGTTCTATTTGTTTCCCCATCCTTACCCCTCCCAAGGATGTTCTTTGTCTTCAACAAACTCATAACTAACAGGACATTACATCATAACCTTCTTTCCTGCTCCCAACAGCAAACTCAGTGTTTCATATTACTGTGAAAGAGCAAGTAACTTGCAGCTCTCTGCAGGTTTGTTTTTCCTGGCCATGATCTTCTGATTCATAGTTAATCATCTTCATGATCATTTACATTAAAAACATTCCCCAGTTGTCTGTTAACCCTATAAATACTGTCACATGGAAAACCCTACCACCACTAAAAACACTATACAACACAAAAATACATAGCCATATCTGAGTTTTATTTCCTCTGTCTCTGATTCTATAACTCCTGGAGGATTCTCTGGGCCATAATCTAACAAAATACTTGTATAGCGTAACCCCATTACTCAACAAATTATAACCTTCATGATTGTGACTCCAACTGTGTTTTATACCAGACAAGCAAATATGTCTCTTGGAGTGCCTTGACTCAAAAGAACAAACCATGTTGTCTTGTCATTGTACTTTAACTTTGCTGCATGCTCAAAAAACTGGAAATCCACAATAACCCAGTTCTTCAAATGTGTCAAGACAGGAATATCTCACAATTACTAAAGAGTCATCACTCTTAAATCATGCCTGTTAGCCAGTGTAAATGAATCTCTGTACCTGACATTACCTGCATCTCACAGCTATTGGCTGCAGATTCTTTTAAATTCACTAATGTTCAGTAAAGGAGATTAGCTGTTTAACTCCTTCATTGAAAACATAACACTCTCTTTCTCTGTTTCAATTTTTAATCTCTTCTCTCGTCTTATCCTCTGATTAGTATACTTCCTCCAACTGTCTTACTTATTTCACTTACTTCTCTTTGTCTTCCTTTCCTTAAATTTCTTTATCTTCATTGTTTTTGTTTAGTCCTTAGACACAAATTTCATCACAAGACACTCAACAATCATGAGTGACACTACTGCCATTCTTTCAGTTTTAAAATAGTGACTGATGGAAAAAAGCACTGAAACTTGCTTATAACTTAACTAACATTTTCCACAGTTTTATGGACAGAAAAAGTCACATGCTTGCCACCCAAAGCCCACAAACAGTGTGGGAAACTCCACCTCAATCCAAAATCTCATGCAACAACCAACCACTTTTCTAGTTTATGGAGGCTGAAAGTAAACAAAAAAGAAACTCAAAAACCTATTTAAACAGGCAAAATAAGACCTTCCCCTTTCCTCCTTCCACATACACATCAGTGTTGATGGGATTTGACTGACATGCCAGTATATGTAAACAGAAATTTATCTTTTCAGCACTTCCATTCAATATACCTCCACAGCACTGCATGCTCAGAAATAAACATATATTTGCATATTCTTCTACAACTGACTGTAAACATTTAGTATCAAATAAGTGTTTTGTTTTTCACAGAAAGATATGATAAGAGGTCATCAACTGTTTCATGTAGGTTTCCAGGGATTTCACAAGAGCAAGGAAAACTTCTCAGATAATGGTAAATCTCTGCTGGAGTAGATACTTTGAAGTGCAACTTCAAACTGGGATAACTGCTAGTGGGAGCAATTATTCAAAGTGTTCAACCTAACCTTCTCACCACTGGTCTCTGTATTTTATATTTACCTTCACTATCAGCGACTCAACAGGATGAAGTATTACTTTGAAGTCACAAGTACAGTTATTAAACAGAATATGCCTTGCTATCTTTATCTCTTGCACTACACTCACACATAAATTACATCAAAGGTATTAATTCTTCCTGTGCTTGTGCTTCTTTCTATGATTTGATCTATTTCTCAAAATGTACCATCTCCAGTGACAGATAGTGCTACCAAAGCAGACATCTTGATCATTGGAACAGTGTGTATGGTTCTGTATATGTGTGAATGTAATCATGCATGCCCACATGTTGAGAAACAGACATGTACCCTATGTCCATAACTCTTCTTGCATGTGAAACAAACACAAGCAAGGCACACAGGTTTACTCAATGAAACAGATTGCTTCATCAACTCTTTCCATGTTCAATGTTTGCATTTTAGTGTTGCATACATATAACTGATTCATTTTATAAGTAGATGGAGTTTGTGTACTCTTATACTGCTGGTGAACACAGTGGGAAATTATTCCACATTAAGTGAACAACAGGATGACATACTGTGATTTCTCCGGTTGTTGAATTGATAGCAAAGGCAGACTGGAAGTCAAAATCTGCAGTCTGTCCAGGCTGAAGTGAAACTCCAGTGTGGTCAATAGCGCGGACTGGCTTAAGAATAGAATACTGAAGCACAGCATTAGAATCTGGATCATGGGCAGAGATGCGTGTCACTGTTGAACCTTAAGCAGAAAGAATACAAATTTTAACAATAGATATCAAAATAAAATGATGTCAAATAATGTAAATAGCAATAAAGCTACAACTGAGTTATAACAATAGTTTCGGAATCTTCAGCTGAAATTAAATGTATATACAAAACCATAGGACATTAAGAAATGTATGTTTCTTCCTAATTGACATCTAATATGTCAAAGGGAAAGCAGAATTATGCTTTTAGGCTACCAATTCAAAGTATTATGTTCACCACCAGTTTACACAGGCAAATTGCTTCTAGAGGGAGTCTGGGCTGACACAATTTCAAACATTTTGTGATTCAAAGTAATAAGTTATATCATGTAATACAACATCAAAATTAAATCTTCAGTTCAAATTCTGTTAATTCTGTTAATTTAATTCATTTTCTGCAACTTCTATTCATATACTTACTTCCCATTTCAGCAAATTTACATATTGGTCATTGGATAGCAATGTCTGACACCTTGATCCCATTATTTTAACCTTCAGTATCAATGAGCTAACTGATTAGTTTTACAGTTAAGTCAGTTTGTATGTAATCTTATGCTGTCTCTTAATGCAGTATATCAGAGGAGGAATCACCTTGGCAGTGCAAGTTAACCACATGCAGTATCAGGTCTGTTCAAAAAATTCTGAAACATTCATAATTTTGCAACAGCAGTGTGTCAGAGCAAAATGCAGTTGGTATCCATGAAAATGCCTGTGTTTAATGTGTAACCACCAAAAGTTTCATTGTTGTATGTCTGTTAGTTATTGTTCAGTGATGTATTGAGCAAAACATTGTGTCACACAGTTTTTCGGATTTAGAGATGGCAGAGTTAGAGGAGCAGCGCGTCTGGAGTAAATTTTGTGACAAACTCTCTGGAAAACCTTTATGGAGACACAGCAAATGATGCAGGAAGCCTATGGTGATGAGTGCTTAAGCTGCACTTTGTGTTAAAATGATTCACACAGTTTAAAAATGTCTGGACGAAAGTTAAAGATGACCCTCATTCAGGACGCCCTTCGATGATTTCCAATGACACTCATGTCAGCAATGTCAACAAAACTGTGTGTGCCAACCAAAGAAAGACTGTCCAAGAGATTGCATAAGAATGTAACATTTTAGTTGGATCATGTCATGAAATCCTGACACAGCACCTTGGAATGCATGGTGTTGCCACCAAGTTCATCCTATGGCTCATGAGTCAAGATCAGAAAGATCTTCACCTCACAATCTGTGAAGAGCATTTAGATTGTGCAAATGAGAACAAGATGTCCCTCAAAAGAATCATAACTGGTGATGTTGAGACCAAGGTTAACTCTTCTCAATGGATTGGGAAAGATTCTCCAGACCAAAAAGAGCTCAAGTCAGGTCAAATGTTAAAGCAATTCTGATAGTTTTCTTTGAATTTGATGGTTAAGTTTATCATGAATTCATGCCACAGCAACAAACTGTTAATCGACAGTCCTATCAGAACATTTCACAGCATCTGAAAAAAAATGTGAGAAGGAAATTGTCTGAAATGTGGTGAGACAATTCTTGGCTCTTGCCAATGGCCTTGCCACAGTGGTAACACCAATTCCCATCAAATCACCAAAGTTTAGCACTGTCAGGCTGGTCTAGCACTTGAATGGGTGACCATCCGGTCTGCTGAGTGCTTTTGGTAAGCGGGGTGCACTCAGCCCTTGTGAGACAAACTGAGGAGCTACTTGATTGAGAAGTAGTGGCTCTGGTCTCGTAAACTGAGACACGGCCAGGAGAGCAGTGTGCTGACCACATGCCCCTCCATATCCGCATCCATCGACCGACACCTGTGGGCTGAGGATGACACGGCAGTCAGTCAGTACTGTTGGGCCTTCCAAAGCCTGTTTGGATGGAGTTTAGTACAGTAGTTCTTGGCTCTTGCATCATGATAATACACCCATACATTCATTCCTGTTGGTGTGTGACTACTGCACAAAAAACAAAATCACTGGGCTGGCTCATCTGCCATACTCTCCAGACCTGGCTGCTATGGATTTTTTATATTTCCAAAGTTGAAAACCCTGTTGAAAGGATGAAGATCTGCAATGGCAGACGAGATAAAAGAAAATTCACAGATGGCACTTCACACAACCCAGTAAGAGGCATATCAAGACTGCTTCTGGAAGTGGACATGGCATTGGTAATGGCGTATCAATTGTGGAGGAGAGTATTTCGAAGGAGAACATGCACAATAAGTAAAAGATAAGCAGAGAAAAATTTTGTGGACAAAGTTCTGAAATTTGTTGAACAGACCTCATATATGTTGACTTATTAAATTCAGTGTAACAAGAAAGGGGTGATTATCATGTGTCAGTAGATTCATAGACCCTTTCTTCTGTTTTATTAAATATTGGGCAGAAGATTGCAAGTGATAATGGCAGTGGTCCCAAAAAAATGTGGGAGTGAATATTTCACAACAATGTGCTGATAAGCACCTGTGCAATTATTCAATGCCAAATCATTTATGTGATGATTTCTTGTGTGTGTCTAACATTTCATTATATGCTCATGACATGATACACCACATGAATGTTTTCACTCACAGTCCTTCCTGTCATGCTTTAATAACGTGCTCTGAATACATACAACAGTTTTTGATATAACAGATGACCTACAAGCCTCCACAATGTCACACAGTCTGTTGTGGACACTAATAAGGTTGAGTAACTAGCAGAAGATTAGTGTAGAAGAGCTTATGTGATTACAGTCACCTTTAACCAGTCACACAGTACATGTGATACATGAGTTAACTGATCTGCATAGTTATCAACAACAATGAACTCCAATGGCATTACAAGGTATTGCTCACAGTGCAAGAGGAAAGATGAAAATGCCCTACACAATTTATATTCGGAGAAGATTTCTGCCAAAAAATCAGGAGGAATTCTTAATGTAATTGCTGAGAACTACACAGCGGACCTACTTGTCATGGAGTGTAATGCTGATAAGTACTGGGTTTAATATAAATAAATATGCCACTGTGGATTTCAGAATGGTGGTCATAATCATGGACAGGGTCTCTAGGTCATAAAGTAAATGTGCAAGAAGACGGGAGCAATTTTATTTACTACTTTTTACATTCAATATGATAAAATAGAAATGTTTTAAAAAGTTATCAACTCATTGTCAATTTTTTAAACTGATAATGTTATACACAATGACTAAAAATGGCAACTGAGAATAAATAAATAAAGAATACTAAGAGAAAAGTTTGCACCATCAACAACACTGAGCAACATGTTTTCCTTTAAAAAGCTGTATCTGCATTCACTCACCAACTGGTGCCCTTTCTGAAATATACTGGATGTAAGATGAATCAGAATCCAGAAATGCAGGAGGCTTATTGTTAACATCTGTTACATTAATGGCAACAGTAGCTGTAGCTGTCTCACGCACTGGACTTCCAGAGTCCACAGCATGAACAACCACATCAAAATGGTCTATTCCTGAATCCAGATCTAGATGAGCTTCTGGGGATACGGTAATCTCTCCAGTTCTGTTGGAAACAGATGAGAAAGAAGCTTAGTTAGACAAATCAGTAATAAAAATAGAACTTAAAATACAAAACTTGAAGAAAGTCACTACCTACATACATATATAACTGAGCACCATCATCAAAATGAAAAACACGCAGCTGGTTTAAAGGCTATTAGTGAGGCAGCTGTTAGACTGAGAAGAATGCATTGATAAGCAAGATTCTAGCAAAGTCACTGAACTCGGTGGCAGGCTTATTTGATAATGGAGGCACCTAACAGTTATATATAGGATGTTTTCACAGAATAATTTGAGTAGGAATGTGTCCCATGAGAAAAATGCATCTGTTAAGACATGTACGAGATGGCAACCAGTAATACAGCAATCCTAAGCAAAGTCTGCTGCTTGTTAATCATTTGGTCCTGAAGCACTGGTTGTTGTCGGAATCAGCAAGTTCTAAAATTTAAATATGATATAACAGTGGAATGTTTTCAGTTAACTATCATCTACATTCAGAACCTGATATTTTTGGCTGAAATAAGTAACAGTGTAACACACTTAAGTACAGAAATAATATTTCATTTTAGACTTAATTGGAACAAGAACAGATTTTCTTAGGTTTATTTTTCAAGTCAATAAATGTGGAATTTGTATTTCTAAAACTAAAAACTCAATGTTTCTTTGAACTGGTTGCAGTGCATGTGTGCACATACGTGTGTGTGTATGTGTGTGTGTGTGTGTGTGTGTGTGTGTGTGTGTGTGCATGAGAGAGAGTCAGAAAGCAGTGGGACGGGTGGGGGAGGGGGGGGGGGGGGGGGGGTGTTGGTAAATAGTGATACGAAGAAGACCTATTTAGACTTCACTATTACAGGAACTACCTATTCCATAACAGAATAGCTTTTTTACATAAAGATTTCTCAGTCATCTCCTTAACTACATCAGTGACAAACGTCATATTTTAAGTAACACAATGAAAAAAAAATCAATGAGCATTTCTGCACTAATTATTCTGAGAACTGTGTGCAGATACTTCCATTCTGTATTAAAGGCTAATCAACTGACAAGATGCAAAGAGCAGATGCAGCATACAAAGCGTATGTATCATAGATGAAGACAACATCCATACTCAATATCTTTTACTAAGCTCACAAATATTACTTCTGACATGAAAATTTAAACATACATAAGTGTCTGTTAAAGAAATAACGGCATGATATTGCTTTGAGTTTGTCCTTGAGAGGTACTGGAATGATACCATCAGAATGATGAAAGACATGTGTCAAGGTAGCGGTCCTGTGGCAGCACACAGTTTTCATTTGCTACAGATGTTCAATGTGGCGTATAATCAGTTAAAAAGAAAAGAAATTCATCACAGTTTGCTACATACTGAAGAAACTAAGAGCCTGTGATCTGAGAAGAATATGAAAGGTTGGTACAGAGTTAGCGATGTATTTTGCCAACTACGGCAAGGAATGTTTGTGGTAGAAACGAATACAGTAATTCAGATAAAAAATACTAATGAAACAATGGAAAATCCAGGATGGAATGTAACAATATTATGAAAAGGAAAGTTGCTACTCACCAAATAGCGGAGATGCTGAGTTGAAGACGGGCACAACAACAACATTGACACACATAAGCTTTGTGTCAACAAGGCCTTTGTCAAAAATAGACAACACACACACACACACACACACACACACACACACACGCACACTTGCACAAATGCAACTCACACAGACATGACTGTACTCTCTGGCAGCTGAAGCCACACTGTGAGCAGCAGTAGTGCATGATGAGAGTGACAACTGGGTGGGGGTAAGGAGGAGGCTGGGATGGGGAGGTGGAGGGATAGTAGGGTAGGGGTGGGGGAGGGGATAGTGAAGTGCTGCTGGGGAATACGCAGGGATGAGGTGGAGAGAGGGTAAGGCAGCTAGGTGCAGTCAGGAGGATAGCCGGAGGGCAGGGGAGAAGAGTAAATGGGCAGTAGAGGAAAAGGAGAGAATTAAAAAGGTTGAGTGCATCGGTGGAATCAGGGCTGTATAGTGCTTGAATTGGAACAGGGAAGGGGCTGGATGGGTGAGGACAATGACTAATGAAGGTTGAGGCCAGGAGAGTTACAGGAATGCAGGATGTATTGCAGGGAGTGTTCCTGCCTGCACAATTCAGAAGAGCTAGTGTTGGTGGGAAGGATCCATATGGCAGACGCTGTGGAGCAGTGATTGAAATGAATGATCTCATGTTGGGCAGCATACTCAGTAACAGTGTGGTCCACTTGTTTTTTGGCCATTCATGTGGACAGACAACTTGTATCATGGCCACAAAGAATGCAGCACAGTGGTTGCAGCTTAACTTCTAGATCACATGACTGGTTTCACCAGTAGCCCTGCCTTTCATGGGATAGATGCTGTCTGTGACTGGACTGGAGTAGGTTGTGGTGGCAGGATGTATGGGACAGGTCTTGCATCTAAGTCTATTACAGGGATATGAGCCCTGAGGTAAGGTGTTGGGAGCAGGGGTGTAGGGATGGACGAGTATATTGTGTACGTTCAGTGGACGATGGAATAGCACAGTGGGAAGTGAGGAAAGGACAGTGTACACGACCTTCCTCATCTCAGGGCACAATGACAGGTAGTTCAAACCCTGGCAAAGAATGTAATTCAGTTGCTCCAGTCCTGGGTGGCACTGAGTTACGGGGGAATGCTCCTCTGTTGCCAGACGTTGAGACTTTGGGAGAAGGTGGGAGACTGGAGAGATAAGGCATGGGGATATTTGTTTTTGTACAAGGCTGCGAGGATAATTATGGTCTGTGAAGGTTTCAGTGAGACCCTTGGTATATTTTGAGTGGGACCGCTCGTCGCTGCTGATGTGATGCCCACGGGTGGCTAGGCTGGCCTTCTACATATGGAACAGGTGCCAGTTGTCGAAGTGGAGGTATTGCTGGTGGTTAGTAGGTCTGATATGAACAAAAGTACTGATATAGCCATCTTTGAGGTTGAGGTCAACATCTAGGAAGGTGGCTTGTTGGGTTGAGCAGGATCAGGTGAAGCAAATGGGGGAGAAGCTGTAGAGGTTCTGCAGGCATGTGGATAGGGTGTCCTCACCCTTGATCCAGATCATAAAGATGTCATTAATGGATCTGAGCCAGCGGAGGGGTTTAGGATTCTAGATGTTTAGGAAGGATTCCTCTAGATGGCCCATGAATACATTAGCATAGGATGGTGCCATGTGGGTGCCCACATCTGTACCCCGGATTTGTTTGTAGGTAAAGCCTTCAAAGGAGAAGTAATTGTGGATGAGGATATAGTTGGTCATGGCGATTAGGAGGGAGGATGTTGGTTTGGAATCTGTCAGGTGTTGCGAAAGATAGTATTCAATAGTGGTAAGGCCGTGGGCATTAGGGATGTTAGTGTAAATGGAGGAGGCAGCAATAGTGACAGGCAGGGCACCACACTCTCAAGGGACAGGAACTATGTAGAGTTGGTGGAGGAAGAGGTTGGTATCTTTTATATAGGAGGTAGGTTCCGGGCAATAGTTTCAAGGTGTTGGTCTATGACAGCAGAGATTCTCTGAGTGGAGGCACAGTAACCAGCCACAATGGGGGATTGTGGGTGGTTGGGTTTATGGACTTTAGGAAGCATGTAGAAGGCTGGAGTGCAGAGAGGGGTATGGATGAGCAGAAAGATGGACTCTGGGGAGAGGTTCTGGGATGGGCCTAAGGATTTGAGGAGTGACTAGAGATCCTGCTGGATTTCTGGAATGGGGTCACTGTTGCAAGGTTTGTAGGTGGAGGTATCTGACAGCTGGTAGAGTCCTTCTGCCAGGTAATTCCTGTGGTTCAAAACAACAGTGGGGGAGCCTTTGTCTGCAGGTAGGATTATAAGGTCAGGATCAGTTTTTAGATGGTGGACTGTGGTTATTTTTGTGGATGAAAGGTTAGTTTGCATGTTGAGTAATTTGGGAAGTCAGGGTGAGGCAAGGTTTGATGTTAAAAGATTCTGGAAAGTTAACAGGGGGTGATTTAGGGTCAGTGGGGTTGGATCACAGTTGGATGGAGGAGTGAACTGAGTCAGGCAGGATTCAACATTGGTCTTTGATTGAGTCTGATTGGTAGGGTTTGTGGCGAAAAAGGGACCAGGAGAAAGAGTGAAGGTCTTTAACAAGTCCTGCATGATTGAATTTGGGAGTGGAGCGAAGCTGAGGCCTTTGGAAAGGATTGATATTTCTGTGGGGCTAAGGCTTCTGAAGGAAAGGTTCATGACAGTGTGCCATATTGTTCCTTCCCATCAACACCAGCTATTTGAAATTGCACAGGTGGGAACTTTCCCTGCAATTTATCCTACATTCCCATAACCCTCCTGGCCTTAACCTCCGTTAGTCATTGTCTTCACCCATCTGGCCCCTTCTCTGTTCTCATGCCAGCACTACACAGCTCTCATTCCAAACATGCACCCAGTCTTTTTACTTCCCTCCTTTTCTGCTGCCGCTCCCCCCCTCCCCCCCTACTTCTCCTCTGCCCTCCGTCTAACATCCCGACTGCACCTAGCTGCCCTAGCCTCTCTCCACCTCATCCCTGTGCACCCCCCTGCAGCACTTCACTGTCCTCCACCCCAACCCTAATACCCTCCCCCTCACCACCCCAGGCTCCTCCTTTCCACCATCCAGTTGCCACTCCATCATGCACTGCTGCTGTTGCTCACAGTGTGGCTTCAGTTGCCAGAGACTGCAGCCGTGTGTTTGTGACTTGTGTCTGTGTGTGTGTGTGTGTGTGTGTGTGTCAGTCACCTATTTTTGACAAAGGTCTTGTTGGCTGAAAGCTTATTCGTGACAGTTCTTTTCGTTGTGCCTATCTGTGACTCAGCCTCTCTGCTATATGGTGAGTAGCAACTTTCCTTTTCATAACACAGATAAAAAATACTGCTGCATGAAGGACACAACAATACATACCATAAAAAAGAAGCTTAACACCATTAAAATAATATAAAATTACCTTCAAGCAATCTTAAAAATAATGAGGCATATGGGAGAAGACAGCCTGGGCAGTGCTGATGTAAAGCTCTTTGGATGCAGAGTATGTATGAGTATAACAAATAATAAGTAAAAATATTAGTATAAGGAACAAGAAAGTGGCAATGGATTCCACATATATGCTTTTCTAATTTTAAATTAACAAAGCAATTATTTAATAAACACAGTAGATTATATGAATTACATATCTAACTAATTGTTATCCTCAACTGATACTTACTTGTTATCAATAACAAAGTTGTCTCTAGCACCAGCAGCAATAAAATATTTCAATAAGCTGTCCTGCCCATCAGGATCAGTTGCAGTTACTTTAGAAACCAGAGTGCCTGGCGTAGCATTTTCCTTAACAACTGCTGCATAGCTGGCAGGTGCATTTTCACCAATATTGTGGTGGCCAATGAAAACTGGTCGCTGATTCCCAGGCACTCCCACTCTCACTGCTACGTGAACATCACTATGCTTTGGGGGATCTCCTGTTGAGGGATTGATAACAGTTGTATTAATATAATTTCAGTTTGCAAATAGAAGTGATAAATAAAAGTTTTTTAGACATACATGCCCTAGAAAGAAGTAGATGGAACTTTATGATTCCTCTGTATCAATGCTATATATCAGGCTGTTCCAACACTGCCGTATGGTACATGAGCACCTGTACCCACTGCTTAGCATGCTCACAGGCAGGGGCTGGTAGTGCAGGCTACCAAACAGATGATCCAATTGCCTGTTCTGCTTGTGTGTAACCTTCTTGCCCAACCCTGGTTGCCTCCATTCGGCCACTGGAGTACGATCATGATTGTCCAGCTGTAAGACTGCCAAGTCGGGTGTTTGCTCACTGCTGCTCACACTTGCCCATACCCCCCCCCCCCCTTCTCCCCCACTGTCCCCCCGCTGCTCCCGTGTGGGCATGTGGCCTGGAACAGCCTATTACACATTAACAGTAATGTCCTACCACCTTCCTCGATACTTCCCATATACCAGACCATCATAAATACTAAGGAATTTTCTTATGCCGCTTTTCTTAATTTTAAGCATGCTGCAATAATAAGTGACAACATGCTTGTTATTAAGTTCAAAATTAATTATATATGTTCTTAAACATGAATCAGTAGCTAAAATGTAATCTCTATCTTATCTGTAAACATCTTCATACAGCATTGACCTCAGCCCAGAATTAGAAAAAGGATGAGTTCAGCACATGGAATGAAAATTCATTAACAACAAAAATTCAGATCACTGAAAACATATTCTAACTATTTACAATACTTATTTATAAAGAACATTTTTCATTTTGGTATCCGGAGTGTATAAGTACAAAGTTATTCAGTTTCCTACTTGAGAGCAAACTATGTACAGTTGACCATGAGAGAAGCAGGAGTCTTTGAGGTTGATTTAGCAATATTCAAAAGTTCATCTTTGCACTTTAATTGTAAAACTGTAGGCAGATTTGACAGGAAATTGCAGTCTTTTAAATTGGAATGGCAGTTCAGTAGAGATCAGTGGTATTCTGGGAATAAATACCATGTGTCCTTTGTACTTTCCAGTGAAAAGTTTGGCTTTGATGATGTTATTCGATAGCTGTTTGATGATAAGCCTTGTTCCATTATATAGTTTTAGTGAGTTGAGATTTTTGAGTAGTATAGTCCGAGATACAATTTTAAGTGAAAGGCAGTGTAATGTCATTGCTTGTACTTGCCAAGAGATGTGGTTTTTCATTTGAATGTGCACTGATCTCATCTGCTGGTGTTGACTTGGGGATAGCTGGAAGTGTTTGTCGAAAATCTCCTGATGGTATGAGTAGAGTTCCTCCCATCACTACAGAGTTTCCTCGCAAACCTTATAATGATCCATCCATAGCTTCGAGTGATTTCTTTCATATACCATTGTGCATTCGTCCAAGGAAATATCCATAAGTGCAGCTGCAATGCTGGATGATGCTACTACAGGTGTGATCTATTGTTTAGTATGTATTTCCACCAGCAATTGATTTATTAGAATCATTTTCCATTGCCACCTAGTGTGTTGTAATTGATCCGTTCCATGATAAAGTTGTAAATTTGCTTTTGCTTGTCACTGAGGAGTAGTTTGTTGTGAGCAATGTATTAGAAGTAGTTAGTTGATGCTGATCTTTTTTCCTTTGTAATTTTGAAGTTAAGTACACTGATAGCATCTTTTTGTGGTGCTTACATCCCACGTTGTACTAAGGCATGATTGTTTGTTCCTAAACATTTACCTTCTAGGCAAATGAGCATTTCATTGAAGATGTCATCACTGAATTTGATGGTCAGTTCAGGATGAGCTTCTCAGATTTAGAACAGTACGTCAACATTCATACTCTCTTTGAAGGAGTCCCACAACTGCTTCGGCTTCAATGGCTTCAATGGGTTACATTTTGTTACAATTATGGGGAATAAGTCTCACAAATGTACAGCCGAGGCTGTGAGTGAGGCTTCTTATAGTGTTAATTCCCAGTGGTTGTCATTTTCCAGTAGTTCTAAACAATGGCATGCTTCTCTGAACATCTTGCACAGGTAATTGCCAACAGCCTTGAGATCTGTGAAACTTCTTGGACCCTGTACTTTGAGTACCAACATCCAGAGACAGAAACATTCAGAATTGTTAGGATGTACGGTGTATACACAGCCCAGTGCACCACTTTTCATGCTTCCTGAATGATCTTCTACTGGAATTCCTGCTTTTGTTGTTAAAAGATTTTTCTTGTTATGTTTGACATGTAACAGGCAGGGATGTTGATTTATAGCAATGTTTTTGCGAATCGATCCATTTGGCGCAGCTGGTAAAAAGCTGTATGTTGTGTTCTGAGGTGGTTTGCTTGCAATTTTTCTGGTGATCATGAAGTGAACTCTCTGCCCATTCTCCAAATGTACTGCTAGATGTTCCACAGATAGTTTGCATTTTTGTATGGGAAAACTGAAAATCCGGCACACTGCTTCGTTAATCTTTATGTTCCTTTCCAATTGGTACATGAGGATCTCGTTGTTTCTGTTTTCTTGTTCACTGTCTTTGGCAATTTGAAGTACAGCCATGTCACTGCTTTTGTTCACATGCTTATGGCCATTGTAAAAGAACTGGTTATAGAGAGATAAATGTATTACCCGATCTTGGATCATATGAAGTGAATGATGCAGCAGAGAAGTCAAAAACCAAAAATCTACTACTACTAAGCTATGTGAAAATGTTTAAATGCCAATGTTTCTAAATACTTAATATAATTATGATGATGATTATAGTCTTCTCAAAAAAGATAGACAGTTAATTGTATTTTATTTATAAAATATGTGTGCCAAAGATTATTTTGCATAAATAGATTGATGTATTATAGTAATTTCTTTGCTACATGTTGTTAGAGAAAAATATTTGTTTTCTGTTTCTTTGTGTGTACCCCCTCCGTCTTTTTTTGAGCAGTTGTTTGTACAAGTTGGAAATGTTTGTGTTTTACTGATTTGTATTGTGAAGTAAATGACTGAAAATATGTGTGTAATTCTGCAGAAGGTCCACCAGATTTCACGTTGTTATTGACATAGTAACCCAATCATCCTCTAGACAATTATAGAAAGATGAACCACGGAAAGGAAGAGAACAACAAAGCATCAACATACAACATCAAAGAGCAACAGAAAAGATGATATTTTTATTATTAACATAAATGGTTATCGAAATTCGACTCTCGCTGTCACTAGCTGCAGAGTGTTACTATCTCAGTGTGGCAGGTGCTGTGAAAATGTGACCAGCTGCCCAAATTACTAACTTACTCCAAACAACACTAAGTTCAACACTGGGCAACAAGAGGGTGGGGATGGTCAGAATATGGTTGCATTGTCCAGGATTTTCTGAAACTGAAATGTAAATTCAACAGAATCCTGGTGTTTCTCTACCAAATTTTCTCGCATTTCAAAATGAGCAGATGTTATGCATTTTTCTAATTATGATGTGTTTGTGTTTGTTATATTATTTTGTTGGGTCATAGTTTAAAGCTTCATTTATTAAGTTTTACTGTGTACTTGTTCTTGTCTGCACTTCTCGTAGGGTGGTATTTTTATGGCTTGCTTGAGTTTGCAATCTTATTCTAAGATTGTATCACAAAAAATTCTGGAAAGTTGTGGAATGATCTGGAATGTTCTGAAAATATACTTCAATGTTCTGGAATATTCTAGATATTTCTAGAGGGTAAAACTTCCAAGCCCTTATATCTTCAAAAGCACACCTTCAGGTAAAAACGGAAATCTTATTCATGGATGAGGGTTGGAGGACTACCACACCATATTACTCCCTTGATCCTATGGGGCTCATTTCTGAGTTTTAGTGGCAGCACATTGTACAATTACTTTTATAACATATACTGATTAAACTACATAATTAAATGTTTCAATACTCAAATTCACTTGGGAAAACTATATAGTAATGCTACAGAATTTCTGGCCATTACATGACTTCAGGATGCAATATTATTAGTACTGCCATAGACATATAGAAGTACATAAAACTATTCTTGTTTTCAAAACAATTTGTTCTATCCTTGGGAAAGGGCGAAGAAAATATTGGTGAAGTCTAAAAACAAAGGACAAATACTTCAGACCCGAGGATGAAGTGCCAAAAGAAGAATTTCCCAAGAAAATTAGACTTAAAATTTTAAGATATTCAACAAGGAACCTAAAAATAGCCCACTTTCATATTTAGATATGCTACATGTGTCACAAAACTCAAATTATATCAAATACAGAAACTACAAAATAGTCTTTTCTTGCATATTTTTTTGTAAACAAAACAGAAAAACAGGGGTGATACCTATTAAACTCTTCCCATAAATCATCTGCACTTATTATTTCTTTTCCTTTAAAGGCAAGTTAAGAGATGTGCAAGTATTCTTATTGGGTTTGTCTGTTACAGTTTATCATTTAAATATGGGAAGGAAAGTTTCAGCAGAATGTAAGTAATTTAGTAATAAGGAGGACAACTCAAGGATTAAGAGAAGCACTTAATCCTGACAGGCACATTAAAAAGATAGAAAAGTTTGCTAGGTTTTGGATGAATCATTTAATAGGCTAGAGTACACATACATTTGCATGTGTTGGTGATGTGGAGGGGTGCAGGGCAGAGGAAGGGGGAACTGTTGGGTAGAGGGCACACTGCAGCAGGATAGCACACCCTATACCTAACAGTTTCCTCTTCCTCTGTCCTGCACTCCCCTCAATTCATTCCTCTATTTCATCACCATTGTGCATTACACAAACTGAGCAGCACCAGGGCCCATGTGTCACATTCCTATCCCTTGCACCTGCCGCCCTTCCTCCCTCTCAGTTACCTATCCTGCACCCCTAAGCCATCAGCCACTGTTCCTGAACCCTCTCTCTCTTCCACTCCCACTTCTTTCTCTACTCACCTCACAACATACAACCTCTCAACCCAATCTGTCAATCTGCAGTCTCAACATTGTGTTTCAGCCAGCACAATGTAGTTCTGTGTGTGTGTGTGTGTGTTCTCTAACAGCTTATGAAAGGATTCATCCAAAAGCTAGGAAAGTTATCATTCTTTCTTGTGTTCCCATCGATGAGTCAGCACTTCTACTATTCAATCTATTCAATGAGTTGCCTCCTTTATTCCTAAATTGTTTGCTATTTAACATTTCACTGTCATCAAACAGAGCTTTAGTTTAGTTATATAAGGCTGTAAAAATAAATTTGCTACAAATCTGGTAATAGAATCGTCACTACTTTCGTGAACTGCCTTGTGTAGCATGCCAAACCAAAGTCAACATGCAAGACCAGTCGGAAGATTAGTCCTTCAAAATACAAGGCCATTACATCTCAACCAGTGGGTCTTGAGCTGAATGCACACACCTAACACATACTTACAGCTTCAAACAAGATCAAAGCTCAATTACTTTTGATGTAATAATTTTTAGCTTTTTATCAATTCATCTGTGGACAATATGCATTACATGAAAGTTGTCATACCACTTTTCATAGTAATACATCACAGGGACATTTCATCCTCCCATTTAAGCATCTAATAAAATTTACAGCTGCCTTGCATAAGACATTTTTACCACAATTCATTTCAAAAGAAAAAAATTCACTTATGAAAACTATAAAATTACATTCAAAGGCAGAGGTAAGTACTGCTTATAGATACATTCTAAAATGGAGAAATTAATTCTAACTTTCAGAACTACTGGCTCCTTCAACAGAGCGAGGAAAGAGGGATAGGTTCAGGAAAGGAGTCCATTTGCTGTGAAGGGGAGGAGACATAAGATGAAAAGGATGGGGTGCAGAAGGAGGAGGGGGGGGGGGGGCGAAGTGTAAGGTATATGGTCAGACAAAGTTGGAGGTCAAAGACAGTATGTTGGTCAGCACTGTGCCAGCTTTAATCCATAGGCTGAAGATGTAATGTCTGGTAGTCATAGTACCAGACAGAAGCCATCAATTGATTCTAAAAAATTCCACTCATATTTATGATGTCACTGTCCATCAGCAACACAGATGTGGTCTCAACTGGATACCAGAGCTTCAGTACCCCTAAATATTGCTGGTGGAACATAATGCCACACCAGCTCACCAGCTCCAGAACCAATTAAATGTCATCCGGAAACACGCATTAATTAGCCTATTGCTTTATGCTTTGAAAGGCCATGTATCAATCAATATTACCAACAAATATGTTTGTAGATCTATAAGATTTTTTGTAGTGTTGCCACCATTAACAAACAAAATTTTTGGTCTGGATGCCTTTGCTGATTTTGGATTCCAAATACGAGATTCAGTTAACATGCCAATATGTACTGATATATAACATATAATCTGTACATGTAATAAATATTATAAAAAGGAAAGTTGCTACTCACCATATAGTGGAGACACTGAGTCACAGATAGGCACACCGAAAAGACTGTCACAATATAAGCTTTCACCCATCAAGGCCTTTGTCGAAAGTAGACCACAGACAGACAGACACACACACACACACACACACACACACACACACACACACACACACACACACACCAGTGGTCAGTGTGGCTTCAGCTATGAGAGGGAGATATGTTTGGTGGTGGTGGTGGTGATGGTGGTTAGTATTTAACGTCCCGTCGACAACGAGGTCATTAGGGACGGAGTGCAAGCTCGGGTTAGGGAAGGATTGGGAAGGAAATCGGCCGTGCCCTTTCAAAGGAACCATCCTGGCATTTGCCTGAAACGATTTAGGGAAATCACGGAAAACCTAAATCAGGATGGCTGGAGACGGGATTGAACCGTCGTCCTCCCGAATGCGAGTCCAGTGTGTAACCACTGCGCCACCTCGCTCGGTGGAGATATGTTTGCATGTGTGGGTGTATGTGTATGTGTATGTTGTCTATTTTTGACAAAGTCCTTGATGGCTGAGAGCTTATATTGCAGCAGTCTTTTTGTTGTGCCTTTCTGCAACTCAGCATCTCAGCTATATGGTGAGTAGCAACTTGCCTTTTCATAGTATTGAATATTGTTACATAATATAAAAATAGACATGTGTGTGTGTGTGTGTGTCTGTGTGTATGTTAAACATGTCACCTCCTAAACCACTGGACCAATAAGAACCAAATGTGGTATACATATCCCTTACTGACAGGCAACAATCACTGTTGGCGTAACAACCATCTACCTATCATAGTTCAAAAGATATGCTGCCATAAACAATTAGATGCATGAAATACTGCTGCATCATGCATGAAGTTTTAATACTTTTATTCTTTACTACTAAGACACTCCTACAATTGGATCACCTTTAGGCAATCTTTCTGACACCTAGCAAAAACAACAGCCATCTATAGAGCTATGGAGAGGCATTGCTATAGAGACGTTTACAACATTATGCATATTTCTTTTGTATGACTGTTTCATAATTTCAAAGATGTTTTGATGAGTACACAGAAGTGAAATTTTTTCAATATTACACAATGAAGACAGTTCACTTTTTATTTCCGTTTCTAACAGAGAATTTCAAAATTAGTAACTGGTCAATGCTGGGTTTCTCAGCTAGTAGTAATATATAACATGATATCATATAATGACTTATGCATTTATTTGAATCTAATCTGGGTTGAGCACAAAACTTTGAAGTGCACATATCATTATCACATAATAATTCCCCCCATTTCTGCCAGGCTATGCCCATGCCTTTTGTTGTGAAGGAAGCAGTTAAATTGGAACTCAGTCACATAGTTTAGAGACACCAGATGTTGTGACAATAGTAACATCTGGCCAGTGTAACACAAGTGAAGAGAAGACTTGGCCAGAGTAGTGACAGACAGGTGGTTGGAAGACTGTAGAAGATACAGAAACTTATGTTTCAAGTAGCAGATCCTGCAGTGGTGGAAAACTGCACACAATAATTTGTAACAGATGTTTAACAGCCTTACAGTTAGTGGGCTCAAATACAATTTAAGTAAGGGTACTTCTTCCTGAGAAAGTATTCAATATCTCATCCATGTACTGAAGAGAAATGGTCTGAAACGCATGTCAACACATGTAGAGGAGATTAATAATATCCCTGTGCTAAATGATTTTAAGAAGCTATAGTTGTTCTTGAGCAAGACAGATTACCATAGAAAATTTATATCAAATGGTCTTATTACCATAATCGCTCTCTAGACCAGGCTCATACATACAGCAGTACCACAGGGTGGCCTGAGCAGACTGTAGACTGTGATACCAGAAGTAGCCAAGAAGTAGTCATGGACTGGAATATTAGCACAAAATTAGTAAAACATAAGTATAAAATCTGCACTGACAGTGAAGTTGGGGACTTCATGATTTGGACTGGCTTCTATTCTATGTCTCTACCTCAATTTCCTGCAAAATACAATGATCTTGAGTCAGGCCCATTTAGTCCTTCACTAATTAACTGACCAGCTGCTTGGAAAACACACTGCCAGAAAAAAATTTGTACACCCTTTAAGAGGCTTCCAATTAGCCCAAGATTTATTGTTGCAACATTGCATGTGGATTACATGAAATGACTACAATGACAGTGCAATAGCATGAATGATTTTGAAGTACCAGGTATCAGATCAAGCTGAAACACCCACATTAGTAAGTAGTGTAGCCTCCTCGGGTGGCAATGCAGGCACTGATTCTGGCATCTAGTCAATCATACAGATAGTGAATACCAACCTGAGATATGTTATGTCATGCCTGCTTGACCTTTTCAGGTAATTCTGTAAGAGTTGTTGGCTGATGAGCCGTACAAGTCACTTCTCATCCCATCAACCCCCACACATGCTCAACTGGAGACAAGTTTGAAGTTTGTGCTGGTCTGGGAAGTTGCTCCACATCTTGCAGAGCATATTGCATTCCATGGGAGGTGTATGGATGAGTATTACCCTGTCGGAACAATACATCACCTTCCTGCTGCAAGAACAACAAAAGAATGGGCCTAAATACATTCGGCATGTACCGAGTGCTAGTTAGCCTCCCCTTGAGAAACGCCAAAGGTGAATGAGATTGTAGTTTATTAGACCCCAGGACTTAAAGCCTGGGGTGGGCGCAATGTGTCTTGGATGAATGCACTTTACCAGACAGCACTCACAAGGTCTGCATTGTGTGTGAAAATGATCATAACTTGTGGGTGGGCAGAATCTGCTTTAATCACTGAAGGCCACAGGGCGCCATTCCATCTTCCAAGGAATCCTCCAATGGCTCCAGTCAAGCCATGCACATAGATGCTGTGGCATGACTGGAAGACAGGCTAGAAGTGTGTGTGCTGATAGTCACACTACTCATAACCAGTTCACAACAGTTAGCATTGACACATCTGGGCTCAAAAGCTGTTCTGTTATAGTAGCTGTATGATCTGTCACTGCTGCCCTTACAATACAATGATCCTGTTGGGCATTTTTGCTGTATGGACAGCCAGAATCTCCTCTATAGGTGTGAAAACGTTGATGTGACCACTGATACTAGCAACATTGCACGACTGATGCAGCACATCTAACTTGTGTGTCAATTCTCTGGAAGGACCATCCGTCACTCATAAGGGCCCAATTTGACCCCTTCAGACTTTCTGTATGGGCTGCAAAAAGCACGAGTGGGTCTGCGGGGCATGATTGCCTGCTAGCTTCACACATTTGCACCACACTGAGCCTTCTGGCTGTGAGCATTTTCTATTAAAAGGTAGGCACAGTTGGCACTATGGTAGCTATGTCATCACACTATCTGTTGGCAGATGACATTGAAATCATTATCAGTACATCTACTGCCTCCCAGATGGCATATGCTGTCACTGGATCAAAATTGACATCATTTTTCCAGGTGTATTAACTTTTTTTTCGGCAGTGTATTTAACATCCCTGACAAAGGTCATGGGAAAACAACGTCAATTAAAATGTCCTATGTCAAGTAACATAGAACTTCATATGTGTATCAAGGAAATCTTACTATTGCTTTAGGCAAAGCATACTAAAGCTCCTTGAACTTTGGTGAATAATGGTGCAAATGAAACAAAAAGTTTCTTAATTTAATGTACCAAATGCACAGGCCAAAGTACAACAAAGATTAAAAAACGAAAATGAAGAACACAACCACTCACTTATAGTTGATTCATGTGTGGCACAAAGACACAAAATATAGCCCAGAACCTTAACTAGCTTTCAAGCTACTGTTTTTTCTAATGTAAATTCTCTCCTCTTCACCCCCCCCCCCCCCCCGCCCATCCCCCCTGTTGCACACACGCAAATGCGAATGTGCGGGCATGACACACACACAAACTTCACTGTTGCTTTGTGTGTGTGTGTGTGTGTGTGTGTGTGTGTGTGTGTGTGTGTGTGTGTTTGTTTGTTTGTTTGTTTGTTTGCTTGTTTGGGGGGGGGGGGGGGGGGAGGGGGAGTGCTTCAGAGACTAAATAACATCTGTTGCTTTCTTCCTGGGATTTCCAATATTGAAGGTGATACATACATTACTAATTCATTTCCCTCACAGTCTTTCAGAGTGTTCAAAGAAACTATGATGTTATTTTGAAGCACATATAGCATCTCTATATTTTTCAGCGTATTTTAAAATGTGAGACACTTTATAATGAACATACATTCACTAAAACCTATGCCACTCTTTCAAAAATAATTATAGAAAGTATGAAGCATGTACATTTACAGAGAAACTGTGTCTTACCAGCATCTGTAGCTCGTACAGTGAATTCATATTGACCAAGCTGAGTGTCTGCAGCCCTAGCTGGAGTGTTTAGTTTCACTTCTCCACTCACTGGTTCTACAAAAAGAACACCTTCTGCATTTGGTGATACCAAACTATAAAAAATTTTTCCTCCGCCTTGAGTAGGACCATCCACATCAGTTGCCTGAAAGCAGACACATATCACAATTATTTCAATAGAAAGTCAACTATTGCGTAAGTGATGATATCCCTTATCATCTAAAATACAGCTCTCCAATTTTCCTGTTAGGTAATACTTATACAAATGTTCACTTGTGGCCGCAAAAGATGATGCTCAGTCATTCCATCTGTTCACCATATTAAATACATACTAGCATTGCAAAAAAGTCTTAAGGCATGTGGAACACATTACGAAATGTAACATTGCAGAAGCACAGTTGCAGTAACTACTGTATGCTTGACTTACTACGTCTCACCAATAAATGCAGTTCTGCTCATACAAGCAAGGACTTAAAAATAATGATAATCCCTTTCCTGTGAGTGAAGGACTGGTAGTGTTGCAGTGTTCCACTATGTGTCTCTGTAACACTTTGTTTGGAATCATTTGATGTACCACCAACTGTGGGGAAATGTCTTGTTGGAGTGTGTGGTTTCATAAACGCTACTTAACATATACAGCAGTATTGGAGCTGATGACATGAGAGACAAATGAGCTGTCACCAGGTTGTTTGCTGCTTGGAAAATCAGCAGCACAAACTTTATGGTTATGGCCCAGAACAGGTCTCAAACAATAAGTGAGCCAGTGAAAGACTGTTTCATCATGTGCGTGTGAGTTCATCATCTTGTGGTCTGTACCCTATCTACTGTGTGTCATCTCTCGCCCCCCCCCCCCCTTCACCAATAGTGGCTCATGATACCCATTGTTATCATTAAAAAATGTATCATTAAGGGTATCATTATCTACATCTCAAAAATAAGTTGACAATATACGTAAAGGAAAACATTACACTGATGAGACAAAACTTTATGACCAGTGCCCACTGTGAGAGTGAATCCTGCTTGGCGGCACTGCAGTTAAGTACATTTGTGGGGTAGAGATGAAGGGGGAATTATTCTAGCAATGATATAGACTGTAAATTGGGAAATCCGCTGACATTAGCTAATTTGACAAAGAACAGGTTGTTATGCCCAGCGTCCGGGAACAAGCACCTCTTAAATAACAAAGTTGGTCAGCTGTTCATGTGCTACTAGGACAGTGAAACCCTGAATAGATGACAAATGTTGGACTTCCACATCTCATCATACAGAATATGGAGCTCAGGCACTTACTCACTCTGTAAAGCTGGACAGGCGGCAGTCTCTAGCAAATCCGATGACAGAATACAATGCTGGTGCAGCTACAAGTACTTCAGAGTACATCATTCAGCACACATTGCTGAACATGGGGCTCCACAGCAGATGAGCCATGTGCATTACAATGCTGACCCAATGACATAATCAGTTCTGATTGCAGTGGATAAAGCATCATCAAGAGTGTCATGGCTCAATGGAAATATGTCACCTAGCTGCACGAATCACATTTCTTGTTACATTACATTGACGTTCACTCCTGAATGTACCATCATCCAGAGAACAGTTACTCAAAACATTCAGCATGCCACAGATACACCCTGTCTGTGACAGTGTTGTGCTTTGGGGACAATCACCTGGCCTTCCAAGAGACCTGTGGTATCACACTCTAAAGACGAAAAAAATACGCACGATGAAGGAATTATTCAAATGGAACAGAAATCGTAGATGTGATGTACGTACAGAAAAACAACTGATTACTATTTAAGAAAAATTGAACGGTTTATTCAAGAGAAAGAGCCTCATAAATTGAGCAAGCCAATAACGCATTGGTCCACTTCCGGGCTTTATGCAAGTTGTTATTTGGCTTGGAATTCATTGATCAAGTTTTTGGATGTTCTCCTGAGGGATTTCCTGCCAAAGTCTGCCCCTCTGGCATGTTGGATAGTCAAAATCCTGATGAGGTTGGAGGATCCTGCCCATAATTCTCCAAACCTTCTCAATTGTGGAGCGATTCTCTTGCTGTGTATGGGTGGGTGTTATCTTACTGAAATGTGAACCCACAATGGCTTGCCATGAAGTGCAACAAAACAGGGCATAAAGTATTGTTGATGTACTGCTGTGCTGTAAACCAAAGGGCTTCTGCTATAAAATGAAATGGCACCCCAGACACACTCCAGGTTGTTGGGAGTATGGTGGGCAATGATCAGGCTGGAATCCCACCACTGTCTGGTGCACCTTTGGACAAGTTCTTGGTGGTCATTGAGGCTCAGTTCAAATTGGGACTCATCACTGACAACAATTCTACTCCTGTCAATGAGATTCCAGGCAGAAGATATGTTTGGAGCCATCGAGGGCAGTGGTGGAGTACCAAACCTTACTGTCACCCACCATACAGCCTGACAGCCATGAGCTATGGTCTGTGATGCCATTTCTTTTCATGATATGTATGACCCCTTTGACTATCATCAGCAGCACCCTTACACCACAGTGGTACATTGATAATAGTCTAAGCCCTGATTTGTTGCCCTTTATGGCAGGCCATCCTGGGTTTAAATTTCAGCAAGATAATGCCTGCCTGCACAGCACAGGAGTTTCTACTGCTTGTCCTCATGTTTAACAAACCCTACCATGGTCATAACAATCACCAGATATCTCCCAACTGAGAACATTTGAGAGAAAATCTTGAGATTCTGATGATCTAACATGCCAATTGGACAGAATTTGGTATGATATCGCTCAGATGGGTATCCAACAACTCTTATCATTCATTGCCAAGCTGAATAACTGCACCAAGGGTACAGGTGGACCAGTGCATTATTGACTTTCTTAACTTGTGATGCTCTTTCTCTTGAACAAATCATCCAGTTTTTCTGAAACTGTAATCATTTGTTCATCTGTATATGTTTCTTAAGTGAACTCATGTTGATATCTTGGCAACCAAATTTGCCTCATTTGAATCCAATGGAACACATATAAGCTACTATCAGGTGCCAACTCCACACTCACAAATATATATGTATATGGGGGGCATTTCTCCAGAGTGTTTACACATTGATAGTACTCACGTGAATGAAAAACTGAGGCTCAAAACTGGTTGCTCCTTCCCTTACAGTTCGGCTATATTCCTGCTGTTCAAAAACTGGAGCATTGTCATTTACATCTTCTACATCTACAAACAAGTTCACAGCAGACACACGGCCTCCCCCATCAACTGCTTCCAGTGTCAGTGAGTATGATTTTTGTTTTTCAAAATCTAAACCTGAAAAAAGATATTAGTATTTGTAGGATCTGTGCAGGAACTGTTTTTCTTCCAAATTTGAATCAATCAATACATTAAATAACTCTGCCTGTGCTTAAAGATAAAATTATAAAGTCAGCAAAACAAAGATCGAATCTAAGCCGCACTCGAATCTAAGCCGCACCTGAAAAATGAGACTCGAAATCAAGGAAAAAAATTTTTCCTGAATCTAAGCCGCACCTGAAATTTGAGACTCGAAATTCAAGAGGGGAGAAAAGTTTTAGGCCGCATCTCCAAATCGAAACAAAGTTGGTCCATTTTAATATGAGATACAATTTAGGTCGAATGAATGACGATACAGCTACAGTAGTTTGGTTCGAGTCGTAAGCTTAGCAGTTAAGCTTTACCAGGTAGCCATTGCTATGTGTCAGGCACTCTGTCCGTATTTATACGGGTACCCTTCCTTGTTCAAGTGCTTCGTCTGGTTGGAATTGATTGCTTATTTTTCTTTGATCTCGTAAGTGTCGTTCTCTTTGTTATAGGTGTTTACGTCACTCTAAGCTGAAAATGCATTACTGTACTGTGTCATGCATTGTTTGTCGCATTCTGATAATGAGTGTTTACGGCCTGTCACCGCTCGCGGCATGGCTTGCTTTTGTGTGTGCTACCACCGCTTACAATGGAAAAAAAAAAGAGAGAGGGAGAGGGAGAGAGAGGGAGGGAGGGAGGGAGAGAGAGAGAGAGAGAGAGAGAGAGAGAGAGGGAGGAATTGTCTCAGCGAAAAAATGGCAAGAGACAGCTATTTGTTGTTACTTACACTGCTGCTTTCTTTGATAATGATCAACAAGAACCAAATAATAGATTGCGTATGATAGAAGATGTTCTGAATGAGAGTTTAGCGAAAATTTTTCTCCGTTTGAAAATCTTTGCAAACGCCTCTTTAATACATTAAATTACATTCTGCACAGAAATTACAGTCATCTTAGATTTTAAAATCTAGTCAATTGCCGTGCTTCATTTCTGACTGTATCACTATTAGGCATAAGAATAATACGAATATAAACATGACACAATACGATTTGTATTTACTTCGTTGGATAATGTATGAAAATGCAGTGGCCGAAACTCAGGCGGACAAAAAAAGCTCGTCTTCCACCTTTTTTTTTAAATTTATTTACTGACGCAGAGGGTTTGGTGCCAGTATTTATCTTTGTGCCTGCAAAGCAAGCCTGTGTAGCGCTACATGTATTCAAAGGCAGAAGTTAGTTGTGGTGGCACCTACCAACATTTTTCAGAACTTCCGCTTACTTTGCACTCGATTCTAAGCCGCAGGCGGTTTTTTGGATTACAAAAACCGGAAAAAAGTGCGGCTTAGATTCGAGTAAATACAGTAAACACTTTATAGTGAATGAGCAAAGAAAGCATTTCTAACTTTGATATTAAGATCATGCTATGGCCCCAGTAAATTATTCTTAGTAGTCTTGAAAACTAAAGTCTCATTATGTATTATGTACATCATATCATATCTTGCATGAACTGAAGAAAAACAAGCAGACTGCATCACAGCTGCAAAAATAATGAAAATGAATTAAGAGTAAACAGGATACATCTAGGACAGGTTATAGTTTCTTCAGAGTGTAGAAATAGGAAATCATGTTACTGATTTGTTTTCAAAAGCTTCTTAATTTGTACTGTTTAGAAGAGACAGTTCTATTACATTCAATAATAATGAAAGTATCAAAGATGGTAGCCACAATATCCTTTGACATCTTCCTGCTTAACTCTTGGCATGTTCCATTTTCTCCAAATCTGTCCTATCTCATTTGGAAATTCCAGAAACCTCAAATAAAGTAACAAAAATTTGTGAATGTTGCAGATTTGTGTCCTTTTCTCTGTCTGATGCCCTCTGACAAGCAGATTTAATGTTGTGTCACTTTGTTTTAATTTAATTTGCAGATTTGTTTCAATCTAGTACATCTTTAGGAGAGAGAAAGATGTTAAACTTTAAAAATTAAGAAAAAATGAAATTAAGTTAATGGAAATTCACAATGCAAGGGACTTCTACTGGAACATTGGACCACACTACAATCCTTCACAAAGTCAAAGCTCTGAATATTCATACAAATTTTAGTGAATTACAGCATGGAGCTGCATTATTTAAGTTATTATTAAAGCTTTCATTTTGAAGTATGGAACATACTACACCACAGATAACAGGTGGTAATTAATTTTTAACTGCTTTAAAGTATGTTTAGTGAGCAGGACAGGCCAGATGCTAATCACTGTAGTGAAAGTTGCGTTGACAATTACGTTGATGGGAATCATGAATTGTGTTAATATTTACAGTGAATTACTGGTACACATTTGCCCAATTTTCATGAACTACACAGTCAGGATTATACTGAAAATTGTAACTTGAACAATACAAGTATTACAAAAAGACTTGCCTTGAGAAGTGTTGGAAAGAAATACACCTCCTCCAACTGGATCTGTGGTAAATGCCTCTGATCCAAAGCCACGAATGGCATACATTATTTTTCCAAACTCTCCACTGTCCTTGTCCACTGCTGTTATATTAGCTATTTTCATTCCAGGCAAAACATCTTCTGGAACTCTTAATCTGTAAGATGATTGTGGAAAGACTGGAGCATTGTCATTGGCATCCACTAGATTCACTGTTACTTGAGAACTTGCTACCTCTTCTTCACTCTGCATGAAAAGATACATATAGTGAAACATAAAATCGTAAAGAACAGAGAAAATTTATTGATGCTAAATATGAAATTAAATTTTACTAGTGTTCAACAATGGAAAATCCACAAATTTTTGTTACTTTATTTGGACTGTAACAATATTACGAAAAGAATAGTTGCTACTCACCACATAATGGAGATGCTGAATCGCAGATAGGCGCAACAAGAAACTGTTAGAAAATGAGCTTTTGGCCTAGAAGGCCTTCATCAGGGATAGAACATACACACTCATGCAACTGTAACTCACACACATATGACTGCAGTCTCTGGCTGCTGAGGCCACAGCAGCCAGAGACTGTCATCACGTGTGTGTGTGTGTGTGTGTGTGTGTGTGTGTGTGCGTGTGTGTGTGTGTGTGTGTGTGTGTGTGTGTGTGTGTGTGTGTGCGTTTTCTATCTTCTACGAAGGCCTTGTTGGCTGAAAGCTCATTTTCTGACAGTCTTTTCCAGTCTCCCCCCCCCCCCCCCCCTCTCTCCCCCCATCTGCAACTCAACCATCTCCAATATATGGTGTGTGTCAACCATCCTTTCCATTTTACAAATGTTCCACATATTCACATGAAGTGACCTACTGATTCAAAATAGAACATAGTGCTTCGAAGATAGGAAATGAGTCCTAATATAAAATCTGTGTTCATGAACAGTATCAGAGCATTTTATGCAAAAATTATGGTTTGATATGCACTATCATAAGTTACTGCTTTTGGAGTAGTGCCTTTTTGGTATCCTCCACATTGTCACACTTTTGCTAATATTAATACATTTTTTTACTTATTCCATATCAGCAAATATCAATTAATTCTGTAAGTTCATGATTATGTGACCACTGGGTTCCATTAAATCTGATAGCTTCATAACATAATAAAATTAGAATTGTGAACTGTTTTTAACACTGAGTTTATGAAACTCAATGCTTTCACATTTAAAACTTAAGCATACCGTATTCTTAATGAGAATGTTTACACACTTTGTCAATTCAGAGTTTATGTCACATTTCTTTACTTCATAAAGACTTACTCCATTTCTGTTGACAGAGGCCACAACGTCAAACACAAGTGTTCTCTTGCTCTCATCATCCACATCATAGTCAAGCTCTTTTGGGTCTGCAACCCTCACAACTACAGGAGTCCTGCCCTGTGCAGTTACTGGATGGACAGTAAACACACCAGGAGGTGCATTCTGTATTCCCCTTAAGCTCAATGTGTAGCGTGCATTTTCCCCAGTGTCAGAATCAACTACCACCTGAAATGAAGAATAAGGAACCCTTATATATATAATAATTGGATATTATATATAAAAACAAAGATGAGGTGACTTACCGAACAAAAGCGCTGGCAGGTCGATAGATACACAAACAAACAAAACATACACACAAAATTCAAGCTTTCGCAACAAACTGTTGCCTCATCAGGAAAGAGGGAAGGAGAGGGGAAGACGAAAGGAAGTGGGTTTTAAGGGAGAGGGTAAATATGTCTGCTTGTGTCTGTATGTGTGGATGGATATGTGCGTGTGTGCTAGTGTATACCTGTCCTTTTTTCCCCCTAAGGTAAGTCTTTCCGCTCCCGGGATTGGAATGACTCCTTACCCTCTCCCTTAAAACCCACTTCCTTTCGTCTTCCCCTCTCCTTCCCTCTTTCCTGATGAGGCAACAGTTTGTTGTGAAAGCTTGAATTTTGTGTGTATGTTTGTGTTTGTTTGTGTATCTATCGACCTGTCAGCGCTTTTGTTCGGTAAGTCACCTCATCTTTGTTTTTATATATAATTTTTCCCACGTGGAATGTTTCCTTCCATTATATTAATAATTAATAATTGGATATTACATAATAAGTCCAAAATGTGATCTGGAAAAAAGTCTTTAATATTTTTTAAAGGCAGAAGTTGGAAAAGTAATGATTATCTACAAGGGATGTCTGTAAAGTAATGAGACTGGGTCTAGGAAAAAGAATTTACAGATCTGATCAGTACATATTGCTAAAATTCTTCAAAATAGTCTCCTTGAGTGTCAGTACACAGCTGCCAATGCAATTCCCCCACTGAAAAGGCTCCTGGGAAGCAACTGACATAACCTCTTACAGAGACATCATGACAGTCTGTTGGATGGCCAGAACATCGTCAAAATGATGACATTTCGGACTTCTCTTGAACTCTGGGAACAGGAAAAAGTGTTGTGGTCTAAATACTGAGGTTATAAAGTGGCTGCAGCAGTGTAACAACCCTTGACTGGTCTGGGTAGGTAGTCACAAGGAAGGCGGTGTGGGCTGGAGTGTTGTTGTGGTGGAGCTTCCAGCTGTCAGCAATCTTTGGTCATTTCCGTCTGACAGCTCTCAGGATAAGAGCTTCTTTGTGGAAAACAGCATTGACTGTTCATCCCAGAGGTACAAAAAAATAAAAAAAAAAAACTCTCACTTTCTTGGGGTGCAAGGAGTCTGAGTTTCACTGATTGGTTTTGAGGTCATACTGGGACACCTGTGATTTGTCACCTGTTGTTATGTCATCTAAAAAGTCTGATTCACTTTTCTGACTTCTGCAACATCCCACAGGAAATGTTAACTCACTGTTGCTTTTGTTCATCACTCAACACTTATAGCACCAATGTCGCAACACTTATGGCACCAATGTGGTACAAACCTTCCGCATGCTAAATTTTTAATAAATAAATTTGTGACCTATTTTTTGCACATATTGAGGTCTTTGGTGATCAGTCTTACACTCAATTGACAGTAGGAGCCCAGGAGACTTTTCACTTTCACCACATTTTTGTTCGTACCGCTTATTGGAGGGTTTCTATATTGCTCCAAGTCTTCAAAAGACTTCTGCCCATTCTTGAACTCCCTAAACCACTGGAAAACTTAGGCCCTTGACAAGGCACTGCATTTGTAAGCCAATTTAACCAAGGAAAGCATCTTGGTATAGTTTCTCCCAGGCTAAAGAAAAATTTAATCATGCAGCACTGCCCCAGTAAATGCCCCATTTCTCATGTTTACTGCAATGACAAAAACTCATGCATCATGCATGATCCTCACTGTATAAAAACTTGGACATGACTGCCTCCTAGTGTGTTGCTTAGTTGAGACCCCTCGTCACAAATCCCCCCACTGGGGAGCATGCTGCTGTCAATTGGAGCAATGCTTGGTGACCAGTTTCATTACTTTATGGACAAACTTGTGTAGAACAATTTATTTAATTATTTGAACAATTTGTTTCTTAGATTTCCACACAGTGAAGTGCATCGGGTTATTGTCCTTATTGACCCTACAATTATATAATGATAATCAAATTTGTTATAGAAGTTTACATATTATTCCATCCATGAAATTATACATTTAGATAAAATTTATTATGAAGCTAAGAGAAAGTAACTTTATGGTATGCTAATAGATTTCGTTAAGTTTTATGGAGGACTTCAGCCTTAAAATCCATATATAAAAATTAAAATTGTATTCTGTGAAAGAAATACATTTTGATTCAAAATTGTTCTGCATGAAATTACACAAATTATGAATGATAGGGGAATCACTGTTAAAATTTTATTTTCTGAATAAGTTGGAAATTTCTGATGTAATTAATAAAATACCTCTCAATTGTGATTATTAAAACACATACAGGGTGTCCCATTTATCTTGACCACCCTAAATAACTGTTTGTTCAGATGCAAATCACAAAATGTTTCAAGCAAATGTTCTTTAGCCATCAGTGGGACATCTATCAGCATGATTGCCTTCGTTGTAGCTTTGATTTTTACAAAGATATGAACAGTGGTATGACTTTTTTAAATGGTACCCTGTATTATATATTGGGCAATTCATTTCCTCTCCTAAAGACCTATTCAAAAATGTATCACAGTGTACCATTCACTGAAACACAACGTTATTAATTACATAACACGACACTGACATTGACGCTCCCAGCGCTTAGTGTAGGTACTTGGGGTAACGGAACATATCCACATGCTGAGGCTGACAGAGGACAAATGTAAACATAAGTAGAATGCACAGCCATCATTCCATCAACCATCACCAGTTGAAGAGTTGTGTTAGTAGAATGTACACCAATGAAGAGAAGTTAGAAATGCTACTTGACACTGGGGAATGTAAATTAGCAAAGCAGTAATTGGAATACTGCTTTCTTATGTACGAGTACATTTAGTACAGTAGTTTAGTCCTTTTAAATACTGGTGTGTAGAGTCGGCATACGGTAAAGTCTGTCCTTCCTACAAACAGCATCAACACAATGTTTCTTTTATTGTTGTTTTGTTGAAGGTAAGAGAAATGCTACGCAGGCAGCGGAATTGTACACAAAACGATATCTTGACAAGAACCTACCTTCCTGATGAATGTTTTCTCGTCTTACTGCAATGCTTCAGGAAAAAAGTTTCAACCCACAACAACACAATCATCATAGCACTTGCACAGACAAAGCTGCTGAAATTACTGTTCTCGTTTGCGTAGCTATGAATCCACATGTGAGCACATGACAGCTTGAACATGAAACTGGCATTCCTAAAACTAGTGTACATAATATTCTTACACATCACCGGTTCCATCCTTACCATGTACACCAACATCAAGAATTCCATGTGAATGATTTCCAGAATCGTATACAGGCACAGTAGCAATTCCTCGCCACCCCAAACTTCTTCTCCAATGTTATATTTACTGATGAATGTTCCTTCTCAAGCAAAGGACAGGTAAATACAGTTGTTGTTGTTGTGGTCTTCAGTCCAGAGACTGGTTTGATGCAGCTCTTGATGCTACTCTATCCTGTGCAAGCTTCTTCATCTCCCAGTACCTACTGCAACCTACATCCTTCTGAATCTGCTTAGTGTATTCATCTCCTGGTCTCCCTCTACGATTTTTACCCTCCACGCTGCCCTCCAATACTAAATTGGTGATCTCTTGATGTCTCAGAACATGTCCTACCAACCGATCCTTCTTCTAGTCAAGTTGTGCCACAAGCTCCTCTTTTCCCCAATTCTATTCAATACCTCCTCATTAGTTATGTAATCTAACCATCTAATCTTCAGCATTCTTCTGTAGCACCACATTTCGAAAGCTTCTATTCTCTTCTTGTCTTAGCTATTTATCATCCACATTTCACTTCCATACATGGCTACATTCCATACAAATACTTTCAGAAACGATTTCATGACATTTAAATCTATACTCGATGTTAACAAATTTTTCTTCTTCAGAAATGCTTTCCTTGCCATTGCCAGTCTACATTTTATATCCTATCTACTTCAACCATCATCAGTTATTTTGCTCCCCAAATAGCAAAACTCCTTTACTACTTTAAGTGTCTCATTTCCTAATCTAATTCCCTCAGCATCACCCGACCTAATTAGACTACATTCCATTACACTAGTTTTGCTTTTGTTGATGTTCATCTTATGCCCTCCTTTCAAGACACTGTCCATTCCATTCAACTGCTCTTCCAAGTCCTTTGCTGTCTCTGACAGAATTACAATGTCATCGGCAAACCTCAAAGTTTTTATTTCTTCTCCATGGATTTTAATACCTACTCCGAACTTTTCTTTTGTTTCCTTTATTGCTTGCTCAATATACAGATTGAATAACATCGGGGAGAGGCTACAACCCTGTCTCACTCCCTTCCCAACCCCTGCTTCCCTTTCATACCCCTCGACTCTTATAACTGCCATCTGCTTTCTGTACAAATTGTAAATAGCCTTTCTCTCTCTGTATTTTACCCCTGCTACCTTCAGAATTTGAAAGAGAGTATTCCAATCAACATTGTCAAAAGCTTTCTCTAAGTCTACAAATGCTAGAAATGTGGGTTTGCCTTTCCTTAATCTTTCTTCTAAGATAAGTCGTAGGGTCAGTATTGCCCCACCTGTTCCAACATTTTTACGGAATCCAAACTGATCTTCCCCGAGGTTGGCTTCTATCAGTTTTTCCATTCGTCTGTAAGGAATTAGCGTTAGTATTTTGCAGCTGTGACTTATTAAACTGATAATTCAGTAATTTTCACATCTGTCAACACCTGTTTTCCTTGGGATTGGGATTATTATATTCTTCTTGAAGTCTGAGTGTATTTTCCCTGTCTCATACATCTTGCTCACCAGATGATAGAGTTTTGTCAGGACTGGCTCTCCCAAGGCTGTCAGTAGGTCTAATGGAATGTTGTCTACTCCAGGGGCCTTGTTTTGACTCAGGTCTTTCAGTGCTCTGTCAAACTCTTCACGCACTATCATATCTCCCATTTCATCTTCATCTACATCCTCTTCCATTTCCATAATATTGTCCTCAAGTACATCACCCTCGTATAGACCCTCTATATACTCCTTCCACCTTTCTGCTTTCCCTTCTTTGCTTAGAACTGGCTTTCCATCAAAGCTCTTGATATTCATGCAAGTGGTTCTCCTTTCTCCAAAGGTCTCTTTAATTTTCCTATAGGCAGTATCTATCTTACTCCTAGTGAGATAAACCTCTACATCCTTACATTTATCCTCTAGCCATCCCTGCTTAGCCATTTTACACTTCCTGTCGAAATCATTTTTGAGACATTTGTATTCCTTTTTGCCTGCTTCATTTACTGCATTTTTATATTTTCTCCTTTCATCAGTTAAAATCAATATTTCTTCTGTTACCAAAGGGTTCCTACTAGCCCTTGTCTTTTTACCTACTTGACCCTCTGCTGCCTTCACTATTTCATCCCTCAAAGCTACCCATTCATCTTCTACTGTATTTCTTTCCCCCATTCCTGTCAATTGTGCCCTTATGCTTTCCCTGAAACTCTGTACAACCTCTGGTTTAGTCAGTTTATCCAGGTCCCATCTCCTTAAATTCCCACCTTTTTGCACTTTCTTCAGTTTTAATCTACAGTTCATAACCAACAGATTGTGGTCAGAGTCCACATCTGCCCCTGGAAATGTCTTACAATTTAAAACCTGGTTCCTAAATATCTGTCTTACCATTATATAATTTATCTGATACCTTTTAGTATCTCCAGAGTTATTCCATGTATACAACCTTCTTTCATGATTCTTAAACCAAGTGTTAGCTATGATTAAGTAATGCTCTGCACAAAATTCTACCGGGCGGCTTCCTCTTTCATTTCTTAGCCCCAATCCATATTCACCTACTATGTTTCCTTCTCTCCCTTTTCCTACTCTTTAATTCCAGTCACCCATGACTATTAAATTTTTGTCTCCCTTCACTACCTGAATAATTTCTTTTATCTCATCATGCTGATTGATGTCCCCCTGACTGCTAAAGAACATTTGCTTGAAACATTTTGTAATTTGCATCTGGACAAACAGTTATTTAGGGTTGTCAAGATAAATGGGACACCCTGTATATTGAATTTGTATGGAGGTAATTGTCCTGTTGTTGGACATAACCAAAATTGCTTTTTATAAAAATAAATGAGTGTACTGTAAATTCAACTTCAAAGTTATAATTAATTAAAAATTATTTGTTAAAACATACAAGTAAGCAAATAGCAAGAAAGTTTGATTTCAAAAAGATAATATTATATGTGTAGCTCATCGAGAGTTAATATTTCAGTGCGTATTGTTCTCTAAACAAAAATTCTTTTTGAAAATTATGGAAGTCATATAGCCAGGAGACCCACATTTTAAATAATTTGTATACAGATAGTGTCAAAAATTGACCAAAAGAAAACATACAAAACTCTAAACAAGATGATACTGTATTTGTCACACTACAGAAATTTATTAAGTCAGTTTATTAGAACTATAGTAAAATCCAGTTTTTACATTCCTGCATTTTATGTGTTCCCACTTTTTATGTTCATTTTTTCAGTTTCAACAGCAGCTCTAGTCTCTCAATACAGTGCTTTCCTGACATTAACATTTTTGTGTTACAACATTTCCCACATTTTAAATTTTCTTTGACATTATCGCAACTTTAACATTAATTTTCATACATATTTCTGCAAAAAGTGTATTGTATCCTTGCTCAAGCTCACTTTGGAACAAATCAGAATATGCAGTCTATACACAAAGTACATGTAGCATAAAGATTTACATTATTGGCATGTTAGACTATTGCTGCTTGTATTGGGAGGGTGGGAAAGTATGCTGAGCCACTGCCTTAGTGATCGTCATGATCTGAAAATAATAACAAACTTCCTCCTGCTCATTACATTTTATTACAATAGCTTTAATTTAATTTTACAGTAATTTACACAAATAAATAGGACTTTTCACATTGGTCATCTTTATAATGGACTTCCACAAATCATTGTTACTTCTGTGTGAAGTACACTAATCTATACTAGGCACATAGTCTTTGGTTGGTACGAGCTGATGTCAGATGTAAACATCCCTCCTCAAAATGCTATGTAGCATGACAACTATTTGTGCTGTCTTTCTGACCCAGGATGTCCTTGAACCAAGCAAGCTGTGCACACATATAAATCAGGACTCAGTCATTGCCCTTGTGATTATCCCAAACGCTGTAGCTGAGTGCTACCACACACAGACACATTTCCTTTCTGTTCTGATCATGTCCAATGGTGTAAATAAAACATGCAATCAAAATCTTTCACAAAACCATATTAAAAAAAAAATGCTCATGTTCTATTATTGATAATCCTATATGATAAATAAAACTTGTAACACAATATTGATTAAAACACTAAAGTTGACAGTCTTCATAAACAGGGGACAACACGAACGAAACATACAGTTGACAGTCTTCATAAACAGAGGACAACAGAATTTAAATCTACAGTTTGTTGCCAACAAGGACGTCACTCAGTTCAGGGATGTCCTGGGTGAATACAATGATGGAAATTGTTGTCATTTTACAGAGCATCTTGAGGAGGGATGTTTACGTCTGACCTCAGCTTGTATCAACCAAAGACAGCATGCCTAATACACATTAGTGTATTTCACACAGAAATAACAATGATTCATAAAAGCCCCTTGCGGAGAAGGCCATCTTCAAAGGCAGTATTTATTTGTATAAATGACTGAAATTAAATTAAAGCTGTTGTAATGCAACACAGTGAGGAGGATGTAGGTTGCTAATAGAGTCATTAGCATTAGATTGTTTAAATTGCCACAGCTGAAAACAAAATACAGTCAACAGGGGATGTTCGAGATTGTGCCAGCATGTCATAAAAAGAACTAGTCAACAAGTCTTCTTGTCACTAAAAAATAAAAATGATTACACATATTTAATTAAGAATGCTGAAACAAAATGCACAATTAGATTAAACTTCAGTGATAGTAATTGGTAAAATTTATATTCAATGTTTTCCATGTAGTGTCCGCTTCTTTGAATGCAACATGGAAGCTGTAATTATAATGGTGACCCAAAAAGAACAATAATAATAATAATAATAATAATAATAATAATATCAAGCCAGTAATAATAACCAAATGAACACTAGTGTAAAAGCCACATTCTGCATTAACTTGAATCAGTGGCTACAAGTGAAATGATTAGAAAAAATAGGACATGCTTTTCTGTGAAAGAAAAATGTGTACATTTGCATGTTAGATCATAAGTTCATTTAGCAAAGGATCTATGACTTTTCACTTCCATCCTGAGCACAACTGTGAGAAACTGGTGCCCAATATCAAAGCCAGTACAAGACAGTCTCGTTCCATGGCAAAAAAGCATAAATATGTTCCACCATCAGAATATGATCATTTGCATAAACTTGTTTCAGACTGATTTGTTAGCACAAGAACAAATTCCACTTCATGGCAACATACTAATAGAGAAGGTGCTGCAGTTTTCCACAAAAATGGACATCACTAACTTCAAAGTGTTGAATAGTTGGACCAATCAGTTTAAAACTTATCATAACATTGTTTACAACCAACAGTGTGGTGAATGTGTCAAGTGTTGATAGTGGAGCTGTGGACCAATGGAAAAAGAACTGCAAAATATCTGCAAAGATTATGATCCAAAAAATATCCTTAATGTTAACAAAACTGGTCTTTTTTATAATGTATTAGCAAGCAAGACTTTGTGTTTTAAAGGTGAGAAACTGAGTAAGCAGAAGATAACTGTTTTACTTATGGTCAATGCTGATGGATCTCAAAAATTACCTCCTTTGGTCATTGGTAAATTTCAGAAATGTGAAAACTCTGCCCATTAATTATGATTCCAACAGCACTGCATGGATGTGCTTCATTTTCAAATCCACCATGCATATACTGAATGCTCAAATAGGGACAAAAAACTGGAAAATAATGCTGCTACTTGGCAGATGTCCAGCACACAATAACAAGCTGCAGCTCAGAAATATTAAGTTAGTACTGGTGCCACCTAACTGTATGAGTGAGCTTCAACCATGATATCATGGAATCACCCATTCATTTAACTGGAAATATATAAAAATGCTTGTCCAGCAAGCTATATTAATGCCACAACAATGGCAAGGACCCAAACTTTATGACAATATCAATAATGAAAGCTATGCATCACCTAACCAAAGCATGGTTGATGTGACCTCTTTAACTATTTTAAAGTGTTTCATGAAATGAGGATTTAAGTTTACAGAAAACACATAGGAAACACTGGAAGAAGATTTGTCTGAGCCTATAGATTTTTCTGTGGCAGGCATATCACCTAGGTCTCAAGAATATGTCAGTGTTGATGCTTCAGTCATCACTTCAGAGGTGCCAAAGTAGGTAGCATCATTCTCAAACATTTTGAAGAAGGAAAGACAGAGGTGACTGGTGAAGAAGAGGATGACCAGGGACCAGGGTGCCAAGCATTAGAGAAGCTATGAAAGCTATTAACATTTTGAGGCAGTACATTGGTAGCGCATCAGGTGATGATAATCCATTTGATGCTTTGTATACTCTGGACAGACAAGTAGGGCTAACTGTGTTAGAAAGAAACAAAAAGAATTAACTATATCAGATTTTTTAAAAAGGCAAAATTTAAATTTTTTTAATTTCACATTTTGAGCAATATAAAGAGAATTTCAGTAAGATAATATATTCATTTTTGCTTTTTGTGTTCCCTATGCTTTCCTATATTTTACACTTTCCTATAGTTTACTCTTTTCTGGGTCAGTCTGCAGAAAAGTGTATGGTATATAACTTGCTATTACATACAGGAAACATACACCAGTGTATTTTCTAAAATGGAATTATATTTTGCAATACAGCATACACATATTGTGCATCACTGCATATATTTGTAAATTGTATTCATCCTTATCTTAGTGACAGCATATTCCATAATTTGATTTGACTTCCTTACTTCATTTACAACTAAATATACTTCAGATACATTACTCACCATTGCAAGTCCTGGCAAAGGTGTATCAGCACCAACATCTTCTGAGACCATGAGCCTAAATGATGGCTCATTAAATTTAGGCAACTGATCATCAACATCAGTAACTATTACTGTGATCTGGGATGTAGCTGTATCACCTGGCAGTTCACCATTTATAAGTTCAGTTGCCTGAAATAATTTTATAGCAGAAAGAAACAAACAATTATTTTGCAGAGGAGAAACAAACACATGACAAAAAGTATACGTTTTAACACAATTTTCCATAAACATAACAAACAGGCAATGAAAATATGCATATTCGGCAACAAATATAATGGGAAAAATTTCATAAACTACAGTTTGATTCAGATAGGAGACACAGCATATCTTTTATTATTAATATTGGGTCATACTGGAACTTCCATACTGGAAAGGCCTGAATGTGGGTGCATGACACAATATTGCACCAACTGTAGATAAAGAACTTGAAGGAGTGGAGCTTCTGTAAGTATATTTTGAGTCATTTTAAATATGGTAATGGAAAGTCATGAGAGAATGTAAAAATTTAGGAGCAAAGTAGAATAGTAGAGAATCTGAGCTGCCAACAAGCATACAAATATGTAGCAAATATTGACCATACAACCATTAATGTTTATTTTTTGATTATTTGTTTGTTTGCTGCCCATATAACGATCAGTTTTCACACACTGTCATAGATTTTAGTTCATATATAGAAAGGTTTAGTTAACATTCCACATAAGTGCACACATTGATATAAATAGTGAAGGTCAGAAACTATCATATTTCTTTTTTATTTTTTATTTTTTTTGCAGAAACAAACTTATGCTATGGTTCAAATGGCTCTGAGCACTATGGGACTTAACTTCTAAGGTCATCAGTCCCCTAGAACTTAGAACTACTTAAACCTAACTAAACTATGGACATCACACACATCCATGCCCGAGGCAGGATTCGAACCTGCGACCGTAGCGATCACGCGGTTCTAGACTGTAGCGCCTGAAACTGCTCGGCCACACCGGCCGGCAAACTTATGCTATATACACTGTTTTACAAACGGATATTACAACTTGAAATCTTCTAATGAATAACAGCTTTTCTCTGTTAATAAATGGGTTAAGTTTATTATTTGGAGTGTTTAAATTAGGTTTCTTGAAGTCAAATGGAAGTCTGTTATAAAAGATGGTTCCTACTGTATGTGAGCTATTGTCCACAATCTTTGTTTTACCTACAATTCTGTGAAAACTTTCCCTTCCCCGTGTATTGTACCTATGTATATTACTGTTGGTTACATTATATTGTGAATTTTGTGTCACAAACCTTATTGCATGCAGGATGTACATAGAGCAGATGGTTAGTATTTTATTTTTTCTGAAGATTTCTGTAAAAGGCTCTCTCCTGTTTACCTTAGCTACCACTCTTACTGCCTTTTTTTGTAGTTTGAAGAGCCTGTCTGTATAGAAGCTGGTGCCTCTCACCATATCTCAATACCATACTGAGGATGAGGATATATCACTCAGAAGTATATTTGTCTTGAGTTATCATGGTCCAGAAAGGGTGAGACCCTTTTCAACAGATACACATTTGTGCTGTTTTTCTTACAAACATGGTCTATATGTCCTTTCCATGACAGCTGCTCATCAACAATTATACCCAAAAATTTGTGTTTGTTTATATAGCTAAGAGCCAGCGAGGGTGTAAATAGAGTTCTATTTATGTTTTGACTATAGCTATGTATAAACTGCATTTTCACTGTCTTCTCTTTATTTACGAGTAGTTTATTTGAAGTAAGATAACTTGACAGAAAGTTATAATTGATTTCACTACTGTTTGTAGTAGTTTTCATATGATGGCCAAAGCTGGCTAAAGATTTGTCATCAGCAAAGCTTACAACCTTGCAGTTTTGTATTTCAATTAAGTCATTAACATATACAAGAAACAGAAAGAGCCCCAATATATTTCCTTGGGGCACACGACATTGAAGTATCTTGTGGGTTGATTTGGTTGTTACCAACAGTTCATTCATTTTATAATTTAGTTTGACACACTGTTTCCTGTCTTTCAAATAGCAGGTCATTAGTTGTAAGGCTACCCTTCTCATCCCTTGTGCTTCTAATTTATGTAACAGAACTGTATGATTCACAATATCAAAAGCTTTACTCATATCCAGAAAGGTGTCTATTACCTCATCTCCTACAACTGGCTTGTTTAATATTTTTTGTATAAAAGTTGCTGCTGCTGTTAACAGTAGATCTTCCTTTTATAAAATCACATTGCAGATTGTTAAATAGATTATGTTTGATAACTATGTCCCAAATTGATTTAATATTACTTCCTCTAATAATTTCCCAAGCTCTAAAGCTAACAATACTGACCTATAGTTTCTCAAGTCATTATTTATTCCCTTCTTATTCACTGGTATGATTTCAGTGATTTTCAAGAGATCAGGGAATTCTCCATGGCAGCAGGACACATTTATTAGCTGTGTCAGAGGCTTCATTGACTCTTCTCTGCATTCTTTTAGCAGCTTAAGTGAAATGTCATCCCAGCCACAAGACATTTTAACTTGAAGTTTGAAATGATTGCTACGAGGTCCCTCAAGTAATGCCTTGGATGAAAGAAGATTGACTAGTTTTTGTAACATGTAAATTGAGTGCCCAGTCCTGTTTCATTTGTGCCAATTATGATAAACATCTGTATGAATTTCTTGCACACCTCTTTTGGATTATTTGTTATGTCATCATTTTCTTTTAATGTTATGCTGGTGTGTTCTTGAGATTGCTGTTTCCCACATTCTTTACATATTATTTTCCATGCTGTTTTACTAACACAGGTTGAGTTCCTTATCTGATAATCATATTTGTGAGCTTTAGTCAAGGAACCTCTGTATTTTTTTTCTGAGCAGTTTTTATTTTGTTAAATAGTGTTGTAATTTAGTAACTATAAAGAGTATTTAACAGTCTTTCATGTCCTCACTCAGTTCAATGATTTCGGGAGAGACATTCTCAGCTTTATCACTGATAGCTTTGTTTACTCCCAGCGAGCACTCAAGCTTATTTCACGGTGGATATTGAGTTTAGGTTCAGTTGAAAATTCAAGATTGAAAAATCAACCTGTTACACAGCTTATTTCCAGGTGGATATTGAGTTTAGGTTCAGTTGAAAATTCAAGATTGAAAAATCAACCTGTTACACAGTTTACATCAAGCTGAAAAAATTTAGCTTGAATTTAAATAATTTTCCCAAGCTTGAAATAAACTGTAATTTTCCTGGAAGGCTGTACAGCAGATGCGCGCGCAGCATAGCTTCCATAGACGTCCACGGGCAGCGCCACAAGCGTTTATAAGCCTTGCCGTTGCATTGACTCTGCCAGGTTTACGGCCATTTTATTTTTGTGACGTGCGTTAATGATTGTTGACTGTTGTGAAGTTTGTTTTATACTGGAAAATAGTTCGGAAAGTGTGTGGCATCCCCTGCCTTACTGCTACACCAGGTCTGAAGAAGATATATAGTGTGTTACAGGTACACTGGTGCATTTTTTCACTAGTGGTACGTTAATATTACAAATGTTAAATATTATTACATAACGTAAAGAAATATCATATTCTTTTACGTAGAAAAATTGAACCTGGATGAAAGTGAAATGGATTACCAGCTAAGAAAACATATTACAAGTCGTTCAGCAAAAAGAGGTCATTTTAAACTAGCTCTCTAGTACGTGGCACCAATAAATTAAAACTTAATGTTATTTTACCTTTTTAAAATCTCGCCTTTTTATATATATCGCCCTATTACATTTGTTTACTTGTAAATGCTCGCGTGTGTCACACCATGAATGAATAATCGTGAAGTGTGAAAAGTTTCTTTGCTAATACAAATAGTAATGACATGGTGAATGGGAAAAGTGCATCAAGAACCAGTCACTACATAGGTGTCAGTCTCTTTTATTTACGTAGCTTTGACTGGTCTTCAATTGCTCTTAATTTTGTTGTTCCCTAGGTGAAATAATACTGCAAGGCCTACTGGTACTTCTTACTTTTATTGTTATTTGTAATGTGGCTGAAATCTTATAAAAGGCAATATTAAAATATGACAAGGAGAACATTTTTTGTTCTTTTATATTTCAGTTCCACTGAACTGGTAATTTCTTAAATTCATTTCGATTTCATCTTTTATTTCATTTTGATTCAGTTTTACTCACCAAAATATAATTGTGGATAGAATAAAATGTCTACATTTTTCTAAACGGTAGTTTCCTTATAAGCTTACAGTATGAGGTGTATATGATTTCAAGTAATTGATTCTTTATAATTCAGATTAAATGGCCCTGAAACTGTTAGAAATAGTGATGTGTGGCTTCTTCGTGAAGTCATCACAAAATTACCCAAAATTTCAAACAAAAAGTTATTTCAAATTACTTTAAAAACTCTTTGGAATGAAGTCACCAGAAGCAGCTGCTTACTCAGTGACGTTTATACTAGTTAATGATTCTTACTACATCAGTGAGTTTGTGAAGTTATTTTGCTAATCTGGGGCATAAATTATATTTAGGTTGATCAGTTTCAGCTTTTTACATTTTTTTATGTTTAAGTATGGCTATCATTTTCTTTTACCTGTTACAGGATCATTATTCCAGCAGAAGTCAGCGATATTTGATCCTGCTCTGGTCTGTGTGCTGGGGCCGGAGGGGCTTCAGAATAATTAAATTTTAAAATAAAACAATTTTAAACAATTTGAAAATAAATTTTTTTAAACATACATGTCTTGATAATTTTTTTCACGCCATTTCCATTCTGATATTTATTTAATTAATTAGGTTCAATAAATTCAGATTAATAATTACGTAGCTTAAAACAAGCTGTAAATACCAGGCTGCATTCCATGTGTGTAGATACAGCTGGAGCCAAACTTGATAAGTCAAGCTTGAAATATAGCTTGAACTCTGCCAACTTTGATGTTTGTTTCAAGCTTGAATCCAACTAACAGGCCTGAATATTCCAGCTTTGATCAAGCTTATATACTTGAACTTTACATCTGGAAACAAGTTTGAAACCGGCTTACTGTGCTATCTGGGCTTGTTTTACTAAAGGACATGTTTCATTTAAAGTTTTAATGAATAGCTTTCCCCAAAAGCTAGCAAGTTTTCAGTCTGCTTTTATGCTTGTTGAAGACTTAATGTCTATACTATTCAGTGAGATGTTACCTTTGCTCCTAACATATTAAAATTTTTGAAAATTGTTCAGTAGTTCATAATGGGTGACTCACTCATCTTAAGTTACTTTTAATGTTCCATTAATACATATCCTATATTTATTTCAGTGCAAACAACTACATGGTGTGGAACTTTCTTTCTGGCAACAACTGACAGGTCGCAGTCAGGCCTATCTCTGATGTGCCTTTCTCCTCTGTGTGGTATACAGATGCCTCGTGGTGGTGTTTGAAAAGGTAATAGAGAGGTACAGACAAATTCATGAGTGAACGTGAATGAATCACACTGTAGCATACACACAAAAGAAGTTCTAATCTTTCAAGGTTCACTTCTTTGTTGTAGGGAATCATCTCAACAAGATACAAGAAAGTGGAATGTACCCTCTCTCACTCTTTCTCTATCCACAAATGTAGTAGCTTTTGACTGCATTCAATTTCACCCATATTATTCACAGTTTTCTAATTGAACTATTATTCCACTTATTCTATTATCATGAATAGTTATTCTATGTAAATGAGTATATTATGTAAATACAACTGAGAGTGATAACATCATTGTATAACTTTGGCAAATAGAAGCCATAGGACTACTTACGCAAAACATTTTCATTACACTGTTGACCATTAATTAACTGTAAAACTATTCTTATAGATTCTGGGGTGGGAGGTCACAATATTGAGGAAAAATATAACAAATCTCAGAAATCATCATATGCTGTCCAATGATGACATCTAAGGACTGAAAAGCTGTCTACAGCAAACAAAGTGACAATACTATTGCATGGAAGTCTTATTTAAAAAGTGCTGGGAGCAAAGAGGCTTTGTCAGAGGTAAGTTGATATGAACAATACTGTCAACAACTTGACAGTGCAGTATGGCCAGTACTGTCAACAACTTGACAGTGCAGTATGGCATCAACAGCTCAGTTCTGCTCCCCATGTCCATTCTGACATGACTGTTTTTCTTGTATGCTGGTTGGGTAGGATCACAACAATAAGTTCTGTAAATAAACAGAAGCTATGGAAGACATGAAATAATGGAGATATCATAACCAAATTCCAGTTTTCAAACGCAAGCTTCACTGAAGGAATCCTGATTATCACAGGGACCTCTTTTAAGCCTTATTCATCATCATGCACATAACTCTCTTTCACAACACTCATAACTCTCTTTCACAACATGAATTGTATTGATTATTCAAATATATTTTCATAAGCACAAACAGCAACTTAATAATTTTGAGCTTTGTCAAACTGAGGATCTCCCAAGATAAATCAGATAGTCTTGTGTTCCCCATTTTTCGAATATCTGCAATGTAGGCTTATTCTGTTTCTCAAGTTCAAACATGATACAAAATTTTAAGCTATGTTGAAGGTGAAAGTTAAATGGAGCACATGGTAAGTGTCACCTATTAGAAAATATTTCATGTATTGCTTGTTTACTACAACTTCTGTAAAATTCCCTTATAGGAAACAGTTCCAACTTCCATCATCAATTCTGCATTGCATTTGCAATTAAATGCTAAATAATTTTTCAAAATATGTGTCATACATTATTATTCTGTATCACATTTGCCATTTTATTAATAGCTACTAGCATAAACTGAGGTGACAAAAATCATGGGATACCTCTTAATATCATATTGGATCTCCTTTTCCTGGAATGGTGCAGCAACTCAACAAAACATAGATTCAATAAGTCACTGGAAGTCGCCTGCAAAAATATTGAGCCATGATGCCTCTATAGCCATTCACAACTGCGAAAATGTCGCTAGTGCAGAATGTTGTGGACAAACTGCCCTCTCGATTACGTCTCATAAATGTTCAGGGTGATTTGTGTTGAACAGTCTGGTTGGTCAAATCATTCGCTCAAATTGTCCAGAATGTTCTTCAAAACACTTGTGAACAGTGGTGGCCCAGCGACTTGACATCATTGTTTGGGAACATGAACTCCATGAATGGCTGCACATAGTCTCCAAATAGCCAAATAGTCAATGATCTGTCTAGGGTCCAATCGATATGGTCACTACCCCAGGAGTGGTGTTGCAGGTAATGTCCTGTTAGCAAAGACACTCGCATAGTCATCTGCTACCATAGCCAATTAATGCCTCATTTCACTGCGGTGTCCTAATGGATACATTCATTGTTCATCCCACACTGATCTCTGTGGTTATTTCATGCAGTGTTGCTTGTCTGTTAAACACTGACAACTATATGCAAATGCCGCTGCCTTTGGTTGTTAAGTGAAGCTGTTGGCCATTGCATTGTCTGTGGTGAGAGGTAATGCCTGAAATTTTATATTCTTGGCACACTCAACACTATGGATCTCAGAACATTGAATTCACTAACAATTTCTGAAATGGAATGTTCCCTGCAACTAGCTCCAATTGCCATTCCACATTCTAATTCTGGTAATTCCTGTCTTGCAGCCCTAATCACATCAGAAACCTTCTTGCATGAATCACCTGAGCACAAATGACAGCTCCGCCAATGAACTGCCCTTTTACTCCTTGTGTATGCAATACTACTGACATCTGTATATGTGCAGTTCATTACCCCATGACTTTTGTCACCTCAGTGTAATGTCTTAGATGAATGTTTTTTTTATGTATGTAAATATTAGTATCTATCCCCAAAATTGCATCTATAATAGTAAAAGACGGATAGGTGAGATGGCAGCCTTCTTTTGGAAAGCAATAATTAGCTACACTGTAAAACTGAAGACCTGGGCATTGTGACTCTTCATATTTGAATAATCTTATACAGATATGAATGGGTGAGTTTGGGATTAACTACTGCAGCAGTTTACAACTACAGTATTAGAACTGATCTGTGTGCCAGAAAAATCTGTTATCCAGATAATAATAACAGTTAACATGGTTTTAAATCTGACATCAGCAAAGCTTTGTTCTTTCTTGAGTGCCAGTAAATAAACTACCCAAATTGAAGTCCATCTTGTACGGGCTATCATATTATGAAATCTGATCTCATAAGTTGGCTTGGAATGAGCTACGATGTAGTTTGGGATATTAGCTTATTTTCCATACTTTCACTTTCTATTACACTACCTGACAAAAAGAGTAAAGCATCCAGAAGACACGGTCAGCTGCCAATGTAAGTTTGTACACATACATACCCACAGTGGATATGTAAATGGTCAGAACTGCAATTCTCTGGGACAAGTAGAACAGCCACAAGAGTAAATTAGTGTTGTTCATGTTTAGTGTTGTTACAAGGCCTGGTAAGTTATATGAGGAACATACGTACAACATCAGATGTTCCACGTTCTCGTACAAAATAGTGTTATCAGCACATGACCAGAATTTGAAATGGGTCTCATTGTGGGTATCCATTTTATCAGATATCCAAATTGTGCAAATTTACATTTGTGGGGCATCAAGATTTGACAGTGTTGGAAGTGAATATGACAGAAGGCATACTCAATACCAAGGTTCCAGTTGGCCACATGTGACCATGACAAAGGACAATCACTATATTGTATACAAATCACATTGTAACCCCTTCACATCTGCACTTATCATCCAACAACAAATAATGGATTCCCTATAACATTCCGTATCATCTCACATCACCGGTTGACAAATAGCAGCACCCAGATTGGGGAATTACTGTTCCATGAATCCGCTGCTATTAACACCACAACACAAACTTCTACTTTTGGATCAGTGCTGCAATCAGGAAGCATGACGTGCTGATAAATGGCATTCCATAGTGTTCAGCAATGACTGCCAAATAGTGCTGTCCTAACTCTAACCATTTTTGATAAATTCAGGTTTGAAGATTGAAGAGTGTGTATTCGGTCATTAGTCAGCCACCAATTTCCCCATTTTCAGAGACGTACACACCCTAACTTTATATGCATCTGCCATGTAGGTCACTAAGTTGATATAATGCATAAGAAATAGGATAAATCATTTACATTTTTATGAAAAAAGAACACTTCTTCCATGCTCTGCTTTAAATTTGTGATTTATTGAAACAGCCTAACATTACACAGGCAAAGGGAGAGACCTCTGTTTGTTTACTGCAGCTCTTTAATCCTAGTATTAAGCATAAATAATAACAAAAAGTATTTTGCATTGCAATTAGTATTTGTTACCTTCACCCAAAGACAACTCCATCACAAAAAATGTCAATTGAATTTCACCAAAATCCTGGTTAGGTACATAGACAATTGAATCTCAACTTGATTTTTTGCTGAAATGTTTACATATCTGATAGTATTCTTAGGTGCAAAGAAGACTATCAGAACTAACTTTATTCATTGGCAAAGAATAAAATGAAAATGCCACTTACACAAGCCATTCATATTCACCACTACAGGGAATGTTTAAATAAAAACCATTTTAATTCCTTGAAAAATTATTCCTAAAATATTTGTGGTTGAGCTGTAGGTCAGAACTGTAAACATGCGAGACATGAAAACAGTTATCAGTCATTTTTCTTAACGTTCTATGTGTTTTATTTCCCTGTTAAATGTCTTTTCAGTGTAAAAAATTACAAGAGACAGCCTGGGTGCACAAATGAGGTGATAACCCTTATTCTGTTTCTGTAAACTAAGAAGATAACTTCAGTGAAATAAAAGAATGGTGTAAGCAATAATGAGACATTAATAACTTTTTAAGTACATACAGGTATACAGTACTTGATTTGTAAAAAAGAAGGTTCCAGTACTGTGAGAATATGGGGAGTGGTGTTTTTGAAATTTAGGCTCCTTAAAATGCTGTTTTAATGCTTTTCTGCACATTTTAAAAGTACAAATACAACATTTTGTACTGGTAAATAGTTCTATCATACCACGTCTCACAATCTGTGGTTCTGATTTTTTCTGTCAGAGGTACTGATACAGATTACCAGTGCATACCGTCACATATCAGGCGCTGCCAGTATAAGTAGATATAAATATTCTGCAAAGAATAGGTTCATAATCAAATTCAATTATAAAGAAAGAAACTGTATTTTTGAAACTCTTCCATCTTGCATACGACTTTGCTTTCCTTGACATCTTGATCAAAAAACAAATGAGTTCATTTAAAAGTCATAGCACTTATTGTCAAATTTGTACAACAGCTAACAGAAGCTTTGTAAAGATGGGACATCCACCTTACACATAATATTGGAGACAAAGACCCAAACAGCATCATTCCTCTTGGGCCATGAAAGGAATTGTGATTCAGGAAGGGACATGCAATAAATCTCAACGTCTTTAAATTCATGTGATGCATGGGAAGTTTCCATCGTATTTGAAAGCCACATACTGCCTGACTTGCAGCTGCTTCCACAAAGCATTTTCACGAGCTTCCATAGCAAGAGTGCTCCTATCTGCATCTGTTGGAAGTCTCCTCATTATAGGAGTGTTACTAGCAGTGACCTGAAATGCATGATACGACTGTGTTCCTGGAGCTGTACTCTCTGTACTGTACCTGTGTTCTAAGTAACCTTCAAACTATTTGATCCACAAAGAAACAAGGAACATATTAATGCCCTGTGTTTATGGACTACCCATTTGTACAGTGCAATCATTTTTCTGATGCAGTGGAGCTTCTCACACAGAAATGTAACATTTATCACAGTGAACAGATTCAAGTTCTATCACTTGCTCCATCTTTATGCACTATTGTCAGAGTAACATCTATTGTTGGTGTCACAGAGCACATAGTAAATGAAGTAAGAAAAGTTAAAGAGAGTAGTGGTGTAATTGCTGCTCTAGAACACAAGAGTGGTCAAAGGATGTTACCTGAAATTGTGAAACAAGACATAAACAAAAATGATTTTTTTCAAGACTTCATTCAAGAAAGGAGAGATCATTTCCATCACGGTAAATAAGAAGATGGTTCACATGCAGAAAAGACTTGTTCTAGTTAATCTGAAAGAGCTGCCATGAAACATTCCATGATTTTGGGTCATCAGTCTTCTGACTGGTTTGATGCAGCCCACCACGAATTCCTCTCCTGTGCCAACCTCTTCATCTCAGAGTAGCACTTGCAACATATGTCCTCTATTATTTAGTGGATGTATTCCAATCTCTGTCGCCCTCCACAGTTTTTGCCCTCTACATCTCCCTGTAGTACCATGGAAGTCATTCCCTCGTGTCTTAACAGATGTCCTATAATCCTGTCCCTTCTTATCAGTGTTTTCAACATATTCCTTTCCTCTCTGATTCTGAGCAGAATCTCCTCATTCCTTACCCTGTCAGACCGCCTAATTTTCAACATTCATCTGTAGCACCACATCTCAAATCATTCGATTCTCTTCTGTTCCAGTTTTCCCACAGTCCATGTTTCACTAACATACCTCAGAAATTTCTTCCTCAAATTAAGGCCTATGTCTGATACTAGTAGACTTCTCCTGGCCACGAATGCCTTTTTTGCCATTGCTCGTCTGCTTTTGATGTTCTCCTTGCTCTGTCTGTCTTTGGTTATTTTGCTGCCTAGGCAGCAGAATTCGTTAACTTCATCTGCTTCGTGACCATCACTTGAATTCATCTGCTTCATGACTAGCAATCCTGATGTTACTTGAATTCATCTGCTTCATGACTAGCAATCCTGATGTTAAGTTTCTCACTGTTCTCATTTCTGCTGCTTCTCCTTACTTTCATCTTTCTTTAATTTACTCTCAATTCATGTTATATACTCACTAGATTGTTCATTCCATTCAGCAGATCATGTAATTCTTCTTCACTTTCACTCAAGATAGCAATGTCATCAGTGAATCGTATCATTGATATCCTTTCACCTTGAATTCTAATTCCATTCCTGAACCTTTCTTTTATTTCCATCATTGCTTCTTCGTCGGCCCTATTAGCTGAGTGGTCAGTGCGACGGACTGTCATACCTCATGGCCCTGGTTCGATTCCTGGCTGTGTCAGAGATTTTCTCCGCTCAGGGGCTGGGTGTTGTGTTATCCTTATCATCATAATTTATCCCCATCGACATGCAAGTCGACGAAATGGCGTCAACTCGAAAGACTTGCACCAGGTAAACGGCTTACCTGACGGGAGGCCATAGCCACATGGCATTTCCATTTCCATTGCTTCTTTGATGAACAGATTGAACAGTAGGGGTGAGAGATTACCTCCCTGTCTTACACACTTTTTAATTTGAGCACTTTGTTCTTGATCATCCACTCTTATTATTCCCTCTTGGCTCTTGTACATTTTGTATATTACCCATCTTTCCCTAGAACTTAGCCCTATTTTTCTCAGAATTTCAAACATCTTGCACCATTTTACACTGTTGAACACTTTTTATGGGTCAACAAATCTTATGAATGTGTCTTGATTTTTCTTTTGTTTTGCTTCCATTATCAACCAAACGTCAGAATTGCCTCTCTGGTACATTCACCTTTTCTAAAGCCAAACTGATCATCATCTAGCACATCCTCAATTTTCGTTTCCATTCTTCTATTTATTGTTCTTCTCAGCCATTTGGATGCATGAGCCGTTAAGCTGATTCAGAGAACATTCTCACAGTTGTAAGCTCTTTTCTGAAAGTCAGATGGTGTGTCACCAGACTCATACATTCTACACACCAATGTGAATAGTCGTTTTGTTGCCACCTCCCCCATTTAGAAATTCTGATGGAATGTTATCGATCCCTTCTACCTTATTTGACTGTAAGTCCTACAAAGCTCTTTTAAATTCTGATTTCAATACTGGACCCCCCTATCTCTTCTAAATCAACTCCTGTTTCTTCTTCTATCATATCAGACAAGTCTTCCCCCTCATAGAGGCTTCCAGTGTATTCTTTATACCTACCCACTCTCTTCTCTGCATTTAACAGTGGAATTTCCACTGCACTCTTAATGTCACCACCCTTGCTTTTAATGTCACCAAAGAATGTTTTGATTTCCCTGTATGCCATGTCTGTCTTTCCAACAGTCATTTCTTTTTCAATTTCTTTGCAGTTTTCTTGCACCCATTTCATCTTAGCTTCCCTGCATTTCCTATTTATTTCATTCCTCAGTGACTTGTATTCCTGAGTTTCCCAGAACATTTTTGTACTTCCTCCTTTCATCGATGAACTGAAGTATTTCTTCTGTTACCCATGGTTTCTTTACAGTTATCTTCTTTGTACCTATGTTTTTCTTTCCAACTTCTGTGATGGCCCTTTTTAGTGGTGCCCATTCCTCTTCAACTGCACTGTCTACTGAGCTATTCCTTATTGCTGTACCTACAGCCTTAGAGAACTTCAAGCATATCTCATCATTCCTTAGTACTTCTGTGTCCCACTTCTTTGTATACTGATTTATCCTGATTAATCTCTAGTGTTTAATCTGGATGGCATTTGTAAGTGATTTTTGTATTTTATTCTTTGCCAATGAGTAAAGTTAGTTAGGATATTCTTTGTTGCATCTAAGATTGGTATCACATCATTTAAACATCTCAGCAAAAAACCCCATTAAGATCCAATTGTCTATGTATCCACTCAGGACTTCGAAGTTCTCGCTCTTTGACGTTTTTTTTAACAATGGAACAGTCCTTAAGTGAAGGAAAGAACTACTAATTGCAATGGCAAATGTTTCTCATTATTATTTATACTTAATATTAGGCTTAAAGAGCTACAGCGCACAAGATGAGGTCTCTGTTGTTTCCCTGAGCAAAGATATGCTTTTCAAAAAATCACAAATTTACAGCGCAGCATAGGAAAAGTGTGCTTCTAAACTTCTTCGTATAAAATCTGAATAATGTATCCTATTTTTTATACATTATATCAGCTTAGTGACCTACACACTAGGAAAATAGGAAAACTGGTGCCTGATTAATGACTGGGTACACACCCATATGTTTTCAAACCTGAATTTATCAAAAATGGTTGGAATTCAAACAGTGATATTTGGCAGTTTTACTATTATACTGTTGGTAGGTTTCCATCTACCAAATGTGATTAGATTCTGAAATGGTCACCTTAGAACCCATCAAAGTATCAGTGACTTGACACGGAATGATCCAGTATCATTGTGTGGGGAGCCACTGTGTACGACTTCACGTCATGGCTGGTAGTAATTGAGGGATAACAGTTCATCATGCATTGCTTGCATCCTATAGGTGCTTGCAGTAATATTTTTCCAGCACTGTATGTCTTGCTTGTTACTGTTTGCACTTGGTAAATATCAGAGGGATTACATAAATATTCTGCTACCTGGTTACAATACACAACACCTATGTAACAGACTGATAATTGAGAAGCAACCATTTCTTTCTAAGTACCATTATTAGTGATCTTACAGCAAATTTGAATGTGTAGATCTGGGAATAGGATCGGCCATACCATGACAAACACGCACTGAATCAATTATGGTAAAAAACTCATTATTTGTTCAAGAATGCTACTTTTAGACTACTAACCTTGACAAGGAAAGTATATATGCCTCCACTCTGCAACATATCTGGATGTTCTCTGTCAAGGGGAATGTCAGAAGTAACAAGATCAGCTTCTCCAGACTGTAGCCCACCCACTGGCTCCAGACGGAAATGTTTGAGTTGGTCACCTTGTAGCTCCAACAGTATAGGCCTTGGTGCACCAATGTCTCCATCTCGGGCTCGAATGCGAAGTACTGTTGTACCCTGTTTTAATTACACAACATCTATCATAATTATGAAATATAAAATGTTTAAACAAATGTATAAGTGTTAGTAAGTGCTGGAACCTAATAAAATTTGAACAATGTACATAACAGATCCAGATCAGTGTGAAAGCATTGATTTATATACAAAAAATACAATTTGTAATATTAATTTACATAAGTGCAATAGTGAAGGATACTGAGTGTAACATAGGCAATGTCTTAAATACTCAGTCAAAGACTTAAATATGTTGATGGCTAGTAGAAAATAAATATAGCTGCTAAATCACAGCAAGACTCAGTTTTGGAAGTCCATAACACACAATTCAACTAAAACTGACATTCTGATTACCCAAAATGGGCACATGATTTGTTAGTCTGAACAATTCCAGCTTCTAGGTGTTCAGATAGGTAGTAAACTGCTTGGAAAGCACTGTTCAGGATTTTATTGAAAAGCTAAATCCTGGTATATTTACCATTAAAACAGTTTCTGTAGTAAGTGAGGTTCCAACATGACAATTAGTCACTTTATTTTCATTCACTTATGATGTATGGCAATATATTATTCAGTACCCTTTCTCATTCACAAAGGTATTTTTGGCTCAGAAATGGGAAGCTCACCATCCTTTTGTTGATCCCTGTTCAGATGTCTCGGAATTCTGCCATTGGCCTCTCAATATTTATTTTGTTTTATGTTGTTTGTTATTTAACAATGTTGTTGTTGTTGTTGTGGTCTTCAGTCCTGAGACTGGTTTGATGCACCTCTCCGTGCTACTCTATCCTGTGCAAGCTTCTTCATCTCCCAGTACCTACTGCAGCCTACATCCTTCTGAATCTGCTTAGTGTATTCATCTCTTGGTCTCCCTCTACGATTTTTACCCTCCACGCTGCCCTCCAATACTAAATTGGTGATCCCTCAATGTCTCAGAACATGTCCTACCAACCGATCCCTTCTTCTAGTCAAGTTGTGCCACAAGCTCCTCTTCTCCCCAATTCTATTCAATACCTCCTCATTAGTTATGTGATCTACCCATCTAATCTTCAGCATTCTTCTGTAGCACCACATTTCGAAAGCTTCTATTCTCTTCTTGTCTAAACTATTTATCGTCCACGTTTCACTTCCATACATGGCTACACTCCATACAAATACTTTCAGAAACAACTTCCTGACACTTAAATCTACACTCGATGTTAACAAATTTTTCTTCTTCAGAAACGCTTTCCTTGCCATTGCCAGTCTACATTTTATATCCTCTCTACTTCGACCATCATCAGTTATTTTGCTCCCCAAATAGCAAAACTCCTTTACTACTTTAAGTGTCTCTTTTCCTAATCTAATTCCCTCAGCATCACCCGACTTAATTAGACTACATTCCATTATTCTAGATTTGCTTTTGTTGATGTTCATCTTATACCCTCCTTTCAAGACACTGTCCATTCCGTTCAACTGCTCTTCCAAGTCCTTTGCTGTCTCTGACAGAATTACAATGTCATCGGCAAACCTCAAAGTTTTTATTTCTTCTCCATGGATTTTAATTCCTACTCCGAACTTTTGTTTTGTTTTCTTTGCTCCTTGCTCAATACACAGATTGAATAACATTGGGGAGAGGCTACAACCCTGTCTCACTCCCTTCCCAAACCCTGCTTCCCTTTCATGCCCCTTGACTCTTATAACAGCCATCTGCTTTCTGTACAAATTGTAAATAGCCTTTAGCTCCCTGTATTTTACCCCCGCCACCTTCAGAATTTGAAAGAATTCCAATAAACATTGTCAAAAGCTTTCTCTAAGTCTACAAAAGCTAGAAATGTAGGTTTGCCTTTTCTTAATCTTTCTTCTAATATAAGTCGTAGGGTCAGTATTGCCTCATACGTTCCAACATTTCTACGGAATCCAAACTGATCTTCCCCGAGGTCGGCTTCTATCAGTTTTTCCATTCATCTGCAAAGAATTCGCGTTAGTATTTTGCAGCTGTGACTCATTAAACTGATAGTTTGGTAATTTTCACGTCTGTCAACACCTGCTTTCTTTGGGATTGGAATTATTATATTCTTCTTGAAGTCTGAGTGTATTTTCCCTGTCTCATACATCTTGCTCACCATATGGTAGAGTTTTGTCAGGACTGGCTCTTCCAAGGCTGTCAGTAGTTCTAATGGAATGTTGTCTACTCTGGGGGCCTTGTTTCGACTCAGGTCTTTCAGTGCTCTGTCAAACTCTTCACGCAGTATCGTATCTCCCATTTCATCTTCATCTACATCCTCTTCCATTTCCATAATATCGTCCTCAAGTACATCGCCCTTGTATAGACCCTCTATATACTCCTTCCACCTTTCTGCTTTCCCTTCTTTGCTTAAAACTGGGTTTCCATCTGAGCTCTTGATATTCATACAAGTCGTTCTCTTGTCTGCAAAGGTCTCTTTAATTTTCCTATACGCAGTATCTATCTTACCCCTAGTGAGATAAGCCTCTACATCCTTACATTTGTCCTCTAGCCATCCCTGCTTAGCCATTTTGCACTTCCTGTTGATCTCATTTTTGAGACATTTTTATTCCTTTTTACCTGCTTCATTTACTGCATTTTTATATTTTCTCCTTTCATCAATTACATTCAATATACCTTCTATTACCCAGGGATTTCTACTAGCCCTCGTCTTTTTACCTACTTGTTCCTCTGCTGCCTTCACTACTTCATCCCTCAAAGCTACCCATTCTTCTTCTACTGTATTTCTTTCCCCCATTCCTGTCAATTGTTCCCTTATGCTCGCCCTGAAACTCTGTACAACCTCTGGTTTAGTCAGTTTATCCAGGTCCCATCTCCTTAAATTCCCACCTTTTTGCACTTTCTTCAGTTTTAATCTACAGTTCATAACCAATAGATTGTGGTCAGAGTCCACATCTGCCCCTGGAAATGTCTTACAATTTAAAACCTGGTTCCTAAATCTCTGTCTTACTATTACATAATCTATCTGATACCTTTTAGTATCTCCAGGGTTCTTCCACGTATACAACCTTCTTTCATGATGCTCTGCGCAAAATTCTACCAGACAGCTCCCTCTTTCATTTCTTACCCCCAATCCATATTCACCTACTATGTTTCCTTCTCTCCCTTTTCCTACACTCGAATTCCAGTCACCCATGACTATTAAATTTTCATCTCCCTTCACTATTTGAATAATTTCTTTTATCTCATCACACATTTCACCAATTTCTTCATTATCTGCAGAGCTAGTTGGCATATAAACTTGTACTACTGTAGTAGGCACGGGCTTCGTGTCTATCTTGGCCACAATAATGCGTTCACTATGCTGTTTGCAGTAGCTTACTCGTACTCCTATTTTTTTATTCATTATTAAACCTCCTGCGTTACCCCTATTTGATTTTGTATTTATAACCCTGTATTCACTTGACCAAAAGTCTTGTTCATCCTGCCACCGAACTTCACTAATTCCCACTATATCTAACTTTAACCTATCCATTTCCCTTTTTAAATTTTCTAACCTACCTACCCGATTAAGGGATCTGACATTCCACGCTCCAATTTGTAGAACGCCAGTTTTCTTTCTCCTGATAACAACGTCCTCCTGAGTAGTCCCCACCAGGAGATCCAAATGGGGGACTATTTTACCTCTGGAATATTTTACCCAAGAGGATGCCATCATCATTTAATCATACAGTAAAGCTGCATGCCCTCAGGAAAAATTACAGCTGCAGTTTCCCCTTGCTTTCAGCCGTTCACAGTACCAGAACAGCAAGGCTATTTTGGTTAGTGTTACAAGGCCAGATCAGTCAATCATCCAGACTGTTGCCCCTGCAACTACTGAAAAGGCTGCTGCCCCTCTTCAGGAACCACACGTTTGTCTGGCCTCTCAACAGATACCCCTCCGTTCTGGTTGCACCTACGGTATGGCTGTCTGTATCGATGAGGCACGCAAGCCTCCCCACCAACGCCAAGGTCAGTGCTTCATGGGGATGGGGGTATTTAACAATATGAGCTTATTTTCAAGACTTATCAGCTTTTGCTCAGTTAATACTAGGCAGAAATCCAATCTGCATTTGGATCACACATCATTGAGTCTTGTGCAGAATGGCATCTAGTATTCTGTTGCATCCATTTTCAGTAAGCTAACTTAAGAATTAAAAAATCTTAGCAGTAATTCTCGCACATTCAACTAAAATGTTTCCTCATTGATCACTCATGTTCTGGCAGGGACTTCCTGGGGAAAAAATCTAATTTCTAATTCTTGATTATGGTGATATATACTCACAGGTTGTCATCGACATAGGATTCATTTACATTTATCTATGTTTCATGCACTGACTTGTTCCACAACCATGGAGATTTTCTCCTCTGTTTGGCCATATGGAAATAGATGTGCATAAAAAATTTTAAAAACAGAAAAAACTTAATAATTTGTCATCTACATCTATACAAAAACTCTGCAAACCACTGTGAAGTGCACTAAATAGGGTCCTTGACATGGTAACAGTACCACATACTAGGGTTTCTCTTGGTTCCAGTCATGAATCGAATATGGAAACAATCATTCTTTAAATGTCTCTGCACATGCTGTAATTTGTCTAACATTGGCTTCCCATTCGCTACGAGAGTTATACTTAGGGTACTAATGTTTGAGGAATATTCTAAGATGGGATGAACAAGTGATTTGTAAGCAGACTCCTTTGGAAGGTGACTCCATATTCCATGTATCTGCCCAATGAATTATCTGCTGCCTGTGCGACCTGCGTTACATACGAATGATCCTCTATGACCACTCCATTTCATATTCACACAAATTCTAATATGAAGAATTATGTAACATTACTGTTATTTGTTATAATATAACTGTGAACTGTAATGATTGTTATGAAACTAAAATAATATGCAGCAGAGGCCACTGCGTACTGTTCAACTGTAAAATGATGACACCTGTCCTTCTGTCAGATGTTTAAATAAACCTTACTGATGATCTGTACGAGTTTAGTAAGTTTTGTTTTTAGGGGTGAGCGGTAAATATGGAATGGGGCAGTTTTGCTAACTTTATTAAAACAAGTGTAACTCACTTAAAATACCTCAGAAAAAGTTCTTTACACTACGAAAACTCTTTAGTAGAAAGTTATGTATATTAAGAGAGACAGTTTTAAATTAACAAACTTCGGCTTTAAAAGAAAACCCTGATATTTTTGTCATAAAAGGCAAATCACTCCAGGTTTCATTGTAAGTAACGTCACTTACACATATAACGTCTTGTACATTTCGCAATGGTTCACCAGTCATGCTTGGAAAGCAAAAAAACTTTCTCTCTTTCAGGTGTTCAAAAGTACAAGACCTTCAACCCTCCATCTCCACAGAACTGACATAGACTTGTCTGAGCCTCTCTTCGAAGCTCCTCATCATTGCTGACTGCAGTATGGCAGTGGTTTCTTTGAATGGGGGCATTTTTCTTTAGTTGCATTTTGGTTTTTCGGCATTTTGACAAAATGTAAAATATAACAAAAAACACACGATCTGAAACAAGTACGGAAAAAGCTGAGAAAATCACGAAATTGTAGGTTGGCAAAGCTGTCCCGTTTCCATCATGTTTCCTGGTGCAATATTATCAAGTGATATTATGAAACCTAAGTGCAACATAATATACAGTACATCGAACAGTGATTCTGAAAGGAAATTACATGCTTTAGGAACCAAAACAAGTGGTCTGTACTCACACTTGAAAGAATGAATAGGGCGAGACCCTCGTACGGACTAGTACACAAACCATATCCTCCAAGATAAAGGCAGTAACATCGTTAACTGCCTGTAAACAAGTGACAATGCTAGGAACGCGCAAAAGCGTTATTGTTGGATGCCTTCCGCATGTGATGAAAAAGTGGCGCCTCTGCTGGTTATTTCAAGAACTTGACAGAGCGCCAAGGAAATCGTTTTCAAACGCCTACAACGTACTCAAATTAAAAACTTTCTGGGCTTTTACGCTTCCATGATATTTCGGGCGAACTGCCGAATGAACCGTAACTTGTTGCCAGGATATTTTGCATCAATCGGGTTGGCGGTTTTCAGTTAGGTAATGCATGGAATAGTGATACTGTCAGAGAAAAATTTGGTGCCCTGAGTAGTTGGCATCACTCTGCGATTTTACCGCGCATAAGGAGAGCTCTCACCATGGAGGGAGCTCACAGCAACGCACGGACTTGCAGCAAGAATAGCGCATGTGTAGTGACGACTGGGTTCACCATGCATGCGCCGAAGTGGTCTTACATATGCGAATTCCGTGTACTTTCGCCAAAATACATTGGAAAAAGGCAAGAAGGCCGCCGAAATATCGTGGTAGCAAGTTACTGACATCGGGCAGTTCGCCCGAAATTTCGCGGAATAGCCATCAACGTTCTCCATCGTGACAACTTTGTCTAGTTGGCGGTACCTGACTGGAAGATACCGTACGATAGTGTCGTGTAGCGACAAAGTGAGACTCACCGGAGGCGAGTTCTCGGGTACGGCGGCGGAGTAGGGCGCGCCCAAGAAGGCGGGCGGCTGATCCTGCACGTCGATCACTGCGACGGCTACTCTGGCGGTGGCGCTCATCCTCTTGGCGGGGTCGTCTGCGCGGTCCGTTGCGCGCATGCGCACGCTGTAGGCGGAGCGCCGCTCGAAGTCCAGCGGACGCGCGAGCCGCAGCTGGCCCTCGAAGTGGCCCTCGCCAACCTGTCGGCAAACCCTGCGTCAGTTACCAGCCTTCCACTATACTTGTACTCAATAACGCAGCTCTAAAACACATATAAGCAGAGCACTCTTGGCCAAAAGTGGAGGATCAGATGCAAAGAATACACACACACATGAGCGGAAACATAGAGAACATTCGCTAATAGCAAGTTTTTCTGTCTTTGAAACACAATACAACAGTAGTTCTGCGTGGTAGGCCTATGGTGTCGACAGTCCTTGGTAGGTTGCTGGATGTATGTGGCACCAAGGATGGGGAAGGGGTTGGTCTGGACCTGGGGGTATGAAGTATTTTTAATATTTTCAAAGACGAATGGCGACTTGAAAGTAACCATAAAAAAATTTCCAGTTCAGACCCTGTTAACCTACGTAATACCGATGTTTAAGTGATTTTCTTGAAAGAAGAACTCATGACTACACTATATTTTTTCCTTAAGAGCTAGAGCTGGGACAGGGGAGGGGGGGGGGGGGGGGGGGGAGAGAGAGACGGCCCCACTTTGCCTCCCGGGTATGGGCACCCTCGTGTGGCACCAAACGTCTACGTTTCTGTAAATTAGGACCACTAGTCTGCCTAGCTGACGCGGCACCCAACAGCTTCCCAGAAGTGTCCTACACGGTTCAGATGAGGCCACTTCAGTAGGCAAAGTATCAACACGAGTTCACTCTTACGCTCCTCAAACCACTGTAGTATGAGCTGCTCTTGTGACACGAGCAGTTAATTACATCTACATACATACTCCATAAGCCACCGTTTAGTGCGTGGCGGTATGTACCCTGTACCACCACTAGTCATTTCCTTTCCCGTTCCACTCGCAAACAGAGCGAGGGAAAAACGACTGTTTGCATGCCTCGGCACGAGCCTTAGTCTCTCTAAGGTTATTTTCGTGGTGCTTACGCGAAATCTACGTTGGCGGCTTCTGCAGGCAGCCTCAAGTGCCGGTTCTCTAAATTTTCTCAGTAGTGCTCCTCGAAAATGACGTCACCTTCTCTCCAGTGATTCCCATTTGAGTTGCCGAAGCATCTCCGTAATACTAGCGTATTATTCGAATCTACCGGTAACAAATCTAGCAGGACGCCTATGAATTGCTTCGACGTCTTCCTTTAATTCGACCTGGGTGCGAATCACAAACACTCGAACAGAACTCAACAATGGGTCGTTGTAGTGTCCTGTATGTGGTCTGTTTTACAGATGAACCACACTTTCCTAAAATTCTCCCAATAAATCGAAGTCGATCATTCGTCTTTCCTACTACAATTCTTACATGCTCATTCCTTTTGATATTTCCATGCAACATTACGCCTAGATATTTAATCGACGTAACTGTGACAAGAAGCACATTACTAGCGCTGTACTCAAACATTATGTACTTGTTTTTCTTACTCATCTGCATTAATTTACATTTTTCTCCATTTAGAGCTAGCTGCCACTCATCAAACAAAATAGAAAATTTGTCTATCTTGTGTCCTACTACAGTCACTCAACGTCGACACCTTCACGTTCACTATAGCTTCATCATCAAACAACCGCAGATGATGCTCACCTTGTCAGCCAGGTCATTTATGTATGTTGAAAACAACAGCTGTTCTTCCCTGGGCCACTCCTGACGATAATCTTGTCTCTGACGAACACTCGCTGTCAAGGACAACATACTGGATTCTGTTACTTACGAAGCCCTTGAGCAAATCGCATATCTGGGAACCTGTTCCCTATGCTTGTACCTCCGTTAACAGTAGGCTGTGAGGTACCGCGTCGAACGCTTTACGGGAGTGTAGGAATATGGAATCCGCTTGTTGCCCTTCATCCATAGTTCGCAGTATACCACGTAAGAAAAATGGAAAAATGAGTTTCGCACGAGCGATGCTTTCTAAAACCGTGTTCATTCGTGGACATCAGCTTTTCAGTCTCAAAAAAGATTTATTGTATTCGAAATGAGAATATGTTCAAGGATTCTGCAGCAAATCGATCTGAAGGACTTTAGTCTGTAATTTTGCGAATCCTTTCCTTAACCTTTTTTAGATTTTTAGAAACATGAGTCACCTGCACTTTTGCCAGTTGCTTGGGACTTCAGGCTGGGCAAGAAATTCGCCGTAAGTACAAGCTACGTAAGAGCCAATGCTGTAGAGTACTCTTTGTAAAAATTAATTGGGATTCCTTCAGGACATAGTCCTCCATACGGGAGTCTTGCACGATTCTCCTGCATGAAAGATTTGAAATGCAAAATCAAACAATGGAAACTACACTTAGGAATACCAACACTGTACGAAAAGATAGATTGCTACATACCGTAAAACTGACATGTTAAGTTGCAGACAGGCAGAATTAAAAGACATTTATACGTAAGCTTTCGGCTACAGCCTTCGTCAAAAAGACAGAAGTATACACCATTCATTCACACAAACAATCATACCTCACGCACACAGGACCGCTAACTGGCAGGTCCAAAAAATGTTCAAATGTGTGTGAAATCTTATGGGACTTAACTGCTGAAGTCGCCAGTCCTTAAGCTTACACACTACTGAACCTAAATTATCCTAAGGACAAACACACACACCCATGCCCGAGGGAGGGCTCGAACCTCCGCCGGGACCAGCCTTACAGTCCATGACTGCAGCGCACAAGACTGCTCGGCTAATCCCGCGCGGCCTGGCAGGTCCTGCCGGACCTGGCGGTCACGTCTGGGTGAGGTGTGATTGTGTGAATGACTGGTGTGCGGTTTTCTTTCTTCTTCTAACGAAGGCCGTAGCCGAAAGATGTCATTTAATCGCGCCTGTCTGCAAAGTAATGTGTCATCTTTACGGTAAGTAGCAATCTATCTTTTCCTACATTACTGATTTCTTAAATGCGAAATTTAAAACTTTGCCTTTACTTTTGCAACCTTCACTGCCGCACCAGGCTGCTCAACGAGTGACTGGATAGATGCATTAGACCCACTTAGCGATTTTACGTGGGGCCGGAATTTTATTGGGTTTTCAGCAAGGTCTTTTGCTAACGTATAACGGTGGTATTTGTTTTATCCTCCTAGAATATACCATCGTGGGAGACATCAAGCATGAATGAATACAGGTGGTACGCACAATGTTCACGTAGTCAACAGCTGCCTTTGCGCCTTAGATTACTACCACAGTTCCCATGGGAGCCCGAGTGAATGTCCTCCATACCTTAATACTGCCCCCCCCTCTCCCCCGCCACCACTTTGCCTGCGTTAGTGATGTATGTTCGACGAGACATTCACCTGGATGAGGGCATATCCGGACAGTACCTTCGACAAGTACACTCCTGGAAATTGAAATAAGAACACCGTGAATTCATTGTCCCAGGAAGGGGAAACTTTATTGACACATTCCTGGGGTCAGATACATCACATGACCACACTGACAGAACCACAGGCACATAGACACAGGCAAAAGAGCATGCACAATGTCGGCACTAGTACAGTGTATATCCACCTTTCGCAGCAATGCAGGCTGCTATTCTCCCATGGAGACGATCGTAGAGATGCTGGATGTAGTCCTGTGGAACGGCTTGCCATGCCATTTCCACCTGGCGCCTCAGTTGGACCAGCGTTCGTGCTGGACGTGCAGACCGCGTGAGACGACGCTTCATCCAGTCCCAAACATGCTCAATGGGGGACAGATCCGGAAATCTTGCTGGCCAGGGTAGTTGACTTACACCTTCTAGAGCACGTTGGGTGGCACGGGATACATGCGGACGTGCATTGTCCTGTTGGAACAGCAAGTTCCCTTGCCGGTCTAGGAATGGTAGAACGATGGGTTCGATGACGGTTTGGATGTACCGTGCACTATTCAGGGTGCCCTCGACGATCACCAGTGGTGTACGGCCAGTGTAGGAGATCGCTCCCCACACCATGATGCCGGGTGTTGGCCCTGTGTGCCTCGGTCGTATGCAGTCCTGATTGTGGCGCTCACCTGCACGGCGCCAAACACGCATACGACCATCATTGGCACCAAGGCAGAAGCGACTCTCATCGCTGTAGACGACACGTCTCCATTCGTCCCTCCATTCACACCTGTCGCGACACCACTGGAGGCGGGCTGCACGATGTTGGGGCGTGAGCGGAAGACGGCCTAACGGTGTGCGGGACCGTAGCCCAGCTTCATGGAGACGGTTGCGAATGGTCCTCGCCGATACCCCAGGAGCAACAGTGTCCCTAATTTGCTGGGAAGTGGCGGTGCGGTCCCCTACGGCACTGCGTAGGATCCTACGGTCTTGGCGTGCATCCGTGCGTCGCTGCGGTCCGGTCTCAGGTCGACGGGCACGTGCACCTTCCGCCGACCACTGGCGACAACATCGATGTACTGTGGAGACCTCACGCCCCACGTGTTGAGCAATTCGGCGGTACGTCCACCCGGCGTCCCGCATGCCCACTATACGCCCTCGCTCAAAGTCCGTCAACTGCACATACGGTTCACGTCCACGCTGTCGCGGCATGCTACCAGTGTTAAAGACTGCGATGGAGCTCCGTATGCCACGGCAAACTGGCTGACACTGACGGCGGCGGTGCACAAATGCTGCGCAGCTAGCGCCATTCGACGGCCAACACCGCGGTTCCTGGTGTGTCCGCGTGCCGTGCGTGTGATCATTGCTTGTACAGCCCTCTCGCAGTGTGCGGAGCAAGTATGGTGGGTCTGACACACCGGTGTCAGTGTGTTCTTTTTTCCATTTCCAGGAGTGTATTAACAAGAAACGTCATTCATCGAGCCAAGCAATACATTGCCATTGATCCACTGTTTAATCTCGATGACCATGTGTCCGAAGTAATTGCAACTGACGATGTCGTTGGATCACCGGGGGAACAGATAGGAGTCGTCTGGTGAGGAGTCTCATGTTCAACAATGTGTGCAGAGCGGTGTTCTCTGAAACACTTGTGGTTACGCCAGCACCGTACCCTATCGTCAGAGCTGCCACGTATCGCCGCCTCTTTTTACAGAGCGGATAAGCTTCCGACTGCGACGTTCTGTGACGAGGCTTCTTGTCGCCTATTCGTGGCTTCACGTTCTCTCAACCGCTATCCATAGATCGTCACGACAGTACCAGGCGAACAGCTGACAGCTTGACTTTTTCCGACAAGCTCGGTCCCAAGCGCCGGGGCATAACAATCTGCCCTTCCTCAAAGTCGCCTTATGTTGGTCCACATCCCTATTTGCGGTCTGTATCGCCACTACACTGGTCGCCATTCGTCTCTGCTTCACTTATGCAGTATAGAGTGGTGTAGAAAACTTGAGGATGAAGGCAACTTTCGCAAAATTTGCCACTACAAAGTAATTTAGATCACCGAAACTTGGACATACACAGAAAGAACTGCTGCAGTATAGTACAGAATGTAACTGAAAGAAACACGCAATGGCCGGCCGTTGTAGTAGAGCGGTTCTAGGCTCTTCAAATGATTCAAATGGCTCTGAGCACTATGGGACTTAACATCTCAGGGCATCAGTCCCCTAGAACTTAGAACTACTTAAACCTAACTAACCTAAGGACATAACACACATCCAAGTCCGAGGCCGGATTCGAACCTGCGACCGTAGTGGTCACGCGGTTCCAGACTGAAGCGCCTAGAACCGCTCGGCCACCAGCAGCCGGCCTAGGCTCTTCAGTCCGGAACCATGCGGCTGTCATGGTCGCAGGTTCGAATCCTGCCTCGGGCATGGATGTGTGTGATGTCCTTAGGTTAGTTAGGTTTAAGTAGATCTAAGTCTAGGGGACTGATGACCTCAGATGCTAAGTCCCATAGTGCTTAGAGCCATTTGAATCATTTGGAATACGCAATGAAACGAAAAGAATAAGACTTTTCTTCAAAGACAATAAAGACACTGAAGTCATCGTGATTCATGATGGTCCCTTGGAAATTAGAAAGCTCGAGCATGGTTTTTAATAAGGTTTATGATCACTATGGACGGCAATGCATGCTCTCCAATGGGCTGCCATGTTGCCCACAGGATTGGTAAGTAATTCTTGTGGTAGGGCTTTCCATTATTCTATCAGTGCAGTTGACAGTTGCTGGATGATAGCTGGTACATGTGGACGTGCTGAAATACTCTCCCAAACCATGCCACACGCGCTCGATGGAATTTAAGTCGGGGAACTCTGAAGGCCAGTCCATTCGCCAAATATCCTCTTGTCCTAAGAGCTCCTCCACCACCGCATTTCGATGCGGGCACGCATTACCAATCATAAAAATGAATTCAGGGGTCTGGGGGAATGGAATATCGCTTAACAAAATGAGAGTTGGGATCCTCCACCACAAACTGGTAAAATGTGGCATTGCTTAAAGTAGTTTTTGGTAACTGTTTTTGCGTTCAGGGTAAATAGGTGTCTACAGAATGTGTGTGCCTGTTCGAAGTTTTTGTCTGGGGTCTGCAATTTAATTATTGGTTGACATACTCGGCATATTTAGCTTTCTTGATTATTGTAAACGGTACATTAATATACATCCAGTGTATATTGATAAATAATAAGACGCCCATTTTAAGTTAAATCATATCTACTGGTTTAGATAATAAGCTATTTGCCACTCTTATTCTTTTGTTAAAATGTGTTTGAAATACATTGCAACCTATACTGCCACATAATTATTAAAAAATGATTGAATGTGTTGAAGTAGTATATTCGCTGATTTCTGAAGTAATTTTATCCAGTGTAATACGATACTCCATTGAGGGAGGGGAGGGGGGGGCTGTGACACCGCCCCTGATTGCATGGTCGACGAGTACCGCCAATTTGCTATGGAACGGCATTATAACGTTATGCAGATAAAATTTAGAGATTTGGTTGACAATGAAGCAGTTAGAAATTATAACGATAGACAGGCGGTTTGCAAGTCATCCATTTTTCTGTAAATCAATATGCAGGCATGGAGCAGGTGATGGAATTGCTGGTGCGAATAGTTGCACGCATTGTCACATCGTCAGTTGCAACAGTTTTTTATGGAAGTCAACAAAGAGTTTGGAGATGTTAATGCATTACTGCAAAGTAAATGCCTGGAACGAGTTTTAGATTGAAGCTCCGCTATTGCTGAATTTCTGAAGGAAAACGGAAGGCAAGTAAGAAAATTAGAAGATCCAACCGGAATGAATTGCAAACCTTGTATTTTAAATAGAGTTGACTGTAGACTGCCCTCAGTAAGACAGTGCAAGGTGAGAAGTAGCTTATTTGTGATTTCGTAATAAAAGTCGATGCGTTTAAAAAGGAAATAGCATCGTGGAAGGGACAACTTCTGACAAGGAGCACCACACACTTGCCTTTACAGTTCATTGGCGTTAAAGAAGACGTGTGTAAGTGGTGAGCTTCTATGAGTAACAATGCTTTGATGAAAATTGTATTTCTTTTGGAGTGGCCAAATTATTGTCCCCCGCCCCCTCCCCTCCCCTTCGTGTGTGGCCCGAGGTTCAAATGGTTCAGATGGCTCTAAGTACTATGGGACTTAACATCTGAGGTCATCAGTCCCCCAGACTTAGAACTACTTAAACCTAACTAACCTAAGGACATCACACACATCCATGCCCGAGGCAGGATTCGAACCTGCGACCGCAGCAGCAGTGAGGTTCCGGACTGAAGCGCCCAGAACCGCTCGGTCACAGCGGCCTGCTGTGAGTATTGGCTCTTAAACAAAAAGTTTGACGGCCACTGCTCTAGGGGCTGCCGCAGCAGTGGAGACACAGACCTTGTCGGCGGACACGTGGAAGGTGTCGCAGGCGTCTGCGTCGTCGGTGTCGCCCGCCTCGCGGAGGCACTCCAGCTCGATGTCGGCGTTGCGGCCGAGGTCTGCGTCGGTGAGGCTGATGTTGGCGAAGACGACGGTGCCGACGCGCGTCGTCTCGGGCAGGCTGAGCGCGTACGGCCGGCCGTGGAAGGCGGGCGCGTTGTCGTTCACGTCCAGCACCGCCACCTCGCGCCGCAGCGACACCGTGTTCGGCTCCAGACCGCCCACGCTCTCGTCTGCGCAAAACACACCCGGGGGTCACACGGCGTACTGCCGGCGGTGTGTACTAGGGTCGGCGAAAGAAGATCCCTGGCGTCGTGCAACGCTGTTGCTAGCTTTCACCTTCGAAGCGCCGACTCGGTGCAGGCGAAAACAATAGACGTCTATAGAGCTGCGACTACACTGAGGCGTTACATGACTGGTTGAGGCAGACGAGTGAAGAAGCCGCGCAAAGCCCGCTGCACTTGTCAGGGTCCATCTTGGCTGACTTATTATGTACCTCCTATTCGTACGTGTCTGAATACTGATGTATCTACAGCGTGTTCGGAAACGGAAATTAACGCTACAAATTTCTAGAACTTGTAGAGGGGAGTGAGTTCATAATTTTTTGAGCAGGAACCCATGTCCCGGAACATACCGTTTTCGTTCTACGACGGTTTCAGTTGAGGTATGTAACGCGTCCACGTCTGTTGAGGGAAAGAGAAAAATGTCAAAGTTACTTGTCCTGGTATGCAATAGGGTAGACTGGATGACGTTTAGTACATCAGACGGTCACCTGATGTCATAATTTACGAGACTCCTGTAGGTAGAGAGGAAGATCTACTGGCACGAGTTCTGGGCGCTGGAAAAAAATGGTTCAAATGGCTCTGAGCACTATGGGACTTAACTTCTGAGGTCATCAGTCCCCTAGAACTTAGAACTACTTAAACCTAACTAACCTAAGAACATCAGACACATACATGCCCGAGGCAGGATTCGAACCTGCGACCGTAGCGGTCGCGCGGCTCCAGACTGAAGCGCCTAGAACCACTCGGCCACTTCGGCCGGCCTGGGCGCTGGACTAGCAACTGAAGAGACGGCAGGTGGGATGGATAGTGTGTACCAGAACATACTTCGTAGGTAGAATGTCTGCAACAACGTTGGTGGTCGCCACATCGAGCCGCTCTCATAATAAGTCAGTACAGTTCTGTACATACAATATGCTGGGTTCTTTATTGTTTTGGAATAATGTAAACACGTAGGAATGTTTAATACAAACAAAAGTTCTTAAGTGATAAATCGATCTTTCGATATGCTTTCTCTCGAACTGTTACCTAATAATTTACTGCGTCATGCCTAATTCGGCTACTTAAGTAAAAGTGATGATGATGATGATGATGATGATGATGATGATGATGATGATGATGTTTGGTTTGTGGGGCGCTCAACTGCGCGGTCATCAGCGCCCGTACAAAGTGCCTGTTTTTTCACAGGCAAATTTTTTTTTCATAGTCCAATCTAGCCACTGTCACGAATGATGATGATGATGATGATGATGATGATGATGATGATGATGATGTTTGGTTCGTGGGGCGCTCAACTGCGCGGTCACCAGCGCCTGTACAAAGTGCCTGTTTTTTCACAGGCCAATTTTTTTTTCATAGTCCAGTCTAGCCACTGTCACGAATGATGATGATGATGATGATGATGATGATGATGAAATGATGAGGGTAACGCAAACATCCAGTCCCCTGGCAGAGAAAATCCCCAAACCGGCCGGGAATCGAACCCGGGACCTCGTGATCCAGAGCAGCAACCAACGCACATGACATCCGTTCAAGATCGTTTGTTGATCATTCCATTCAGTTTTTTATTACAGAGGCCAACCACCTCTCTACCACTAGATCACGAGCTGCAGACTTACGTAGAAGCCGATGAGTTTAACATTTGAATTGAAACCGTCGTAGAGCGGAAACGGTACGTTTCCGGACATAGGTTCTTATTCAAAAAATATTCTGTACTCGCTCCCATCTATAAGTCCTAAAAGTGTGTGACGGAAATTTCCGAACACCCTGTACATGTGTGACTGTAATGCACAACTCTGGATCCTGTTAACTGTTCTCATGTTCTGCCTAGATGGTACTTACAAACTTGGACCCGCAGTTTTTGAAACAATTCTCACAGGACATACAAAGAACATTTTATTGTTAATTTACATATATAGTCATTAATCTTGATTGAATTGGGAATATGCCGAATGTGTACCAACGGCGACTTATCATTTCTTCTTCTGTTAGCAGTAGAATTTTTATAGTACACTACTACTATGTACCCTGTGTTCCATTTTCGTCTTGTATACTCGTTTTAGTATACTCTGATCATAAAACTTGTTTTATGTCGAATCAGTTCTTTGTTAAGCCTATGTTGCATCGTACCTGGGTAATATTCCAAATAATGTCTACCATGAATTGTCAAACACAATTTAAATATAACATTTCTTGCATTTTTATGGTTGAATGGCACATTACGAAAGCAAATAAATAAAAAGGAAAATCTTTGCAGACGCGACTATAGCGCAGACTGTTCGCCTCTAGAGCTACTTTGCCACGATGTAAAGGAATGATTTATTACAACCAGCGCACAGTGCCAATTCCACGCACATTTCAGCAATACACGTAAAAAAGTGGAGTCATGCTCACTAAAGCCACAGTCCAACACGTATACCAAGGCTGGACGAAAATACGGAAAAACAGCAAAAAATTCGTGCGTGAACACAAATGCAGATGCTAGCCAAGCCTTCAGCTTCCACTGTTGTACTTGACCACGAACGGTACCTGAGAAATGTCCGCAAGATGTCCCAACCGTCAGTCGAGATTCTTTGCTGTTGTTAGCGAATAATATCGAAGCTTAGTGAATTCGAATGAGGGCTAATTGTTGGTACCCGCATGGTATGTGTTTCTGTAAAGAAGGTAGCCGAAGTGTTTGATTCTTAATGAAGCACCGTATCGAAGATTTATACCACATACACGAAAACCGGAAAACGTCATCGTCTAACTCACAACGGGGACGAAAGTGTGTGTTGAATGATCGTGGCAGATGGTCATTGAAGAGGATTTTGACGAAAAATTCGAGGAGGAAAGCTGCGAAGGTTAGTGTTGAACTGAATGTCACACTCGCGAACTCTGTCAGCACCAAAACACCACGAAGGGAGCTCAATAATCTGGGAATTGCAGGGCGAACTGAAATTCCAAAACCACTCATCAATGATACAAACGTCTGTTACAGGAAGACGTGCTGCCGACGTCATAAGACCTGGACTATATGGTACACTGTTTCCAACTTCTGGCCGAGTTTACGTCCATAGAGTGAAACATGAAGTGGGTCGGTGATGATTTTGGCAACCATATCGTTAGATGCCATGGGACCCATAGTTACCCTGCAAAATCGTGTTACTGCCAAGGGTTATGAGACCATCTTAGCTGATTAGAACCATCCTAGGGAACAATGTTTGTTCCCCAATGGTGATGTTGTGTTCCCCAGTTCACACAGATCACATCAACCATGGCTGGCTCTGTTAGCACGAAGATGCTGTGTATCCAATGGTCAACAATGTTTGCTGCATTGAATTTATTAGTTCACAACTACACTCATTCTCATAAATTAAGGATAATTGCAAAATGTGGTGCCACACAACGTGGCACTACACAATACTGGTGCTAATAGCATGGGCACATAAGGAACACACACGACACAGATCTGCACGCCCACGGTTTTGGTGATAAGTTGAGAAAACAGTCCCGAAACACATGTGCTACAAAACGCCACTGTTTCCTGCGCATGTACACCAACATCAATATGGGATATGATTACCGTGCACACGTACGCAGGCTGCACAGCGGGTTGGCATACTCTGGATCAGGTGGTCGAGCATCTGCAGGGGTGTAGCCTCCCATTCTTGCACCAGTGCCTGTCGGAGCTCCTGAAGTGTCGTAGGGGTTTGAAAACGTGCAGCGCTACGTCAACAGAGAGCATCCAAGACGTGCTCGATGGGGTTTAGGGCTGGAGAACAGGCAGGCCACTCCATTCGCTTGATATCTTCTGTTTCAAGGTATCCCTCCACGATGGCAGCTCGGTCGGGCCGTGCGTTATCATCTATCAGGAGGAAGGTGGGACCCATTGCACCCCTGAAAAGGCGGACGTACTGGTGCAAAATGACGTCCCGATAGATCTGACCTGTCACAGTTCCTCTGTCAAAGACATGCAGGGGTGTACGTGCACCAATCATAATCCCACCCCACACCATCAAACCACGACCTCCATACAGGTCCTTTTCAAGGACATTAAGGGGTTGGTATCTGGTTTCTGGTTCACGCCAGATGAAAACCCGGCGAGAATCACTGTTCAGACTATACCTGGACTCGTCCGTGAACATAACCCGGGACCACTGTTCCATTGAGCATGTACTGTGTCCTTGACACCAGGCTATACGGGCTCTCCTGTGACCAGGGGTCAGTGGAATGCACCTTTCAGGTCTCCAGGTGAATAAACCATGTCTGATCAGTCGTCTGTAAACTGTGTGTCTGGAGACAGCTGTTCCAGTGACTGCAGTAAGGTCCCGGGCAAGGCTACCTGCAGTACTCCGTGGCCGTCTGCGGGCTCTGATGGTGAGATACCGGTCTTCTTGTGGTGTTGTACACTGTGGACGTCCCGTACTGTAGCGCCTGGACACGTTTCCTGTCTGCTGGAATCGTTGCCATAATCTTGAGATCATACTTTGCGGCACACGGAGGGCCCGTGTTACGACCTGCTGTGTTTGACCAGCCTTCAGTTGCCCTAGTATTCTACCCCTCATAACGTCATCAGTTTGTGTTCTTTGAGCCATTTTCAACACACAGTCACCATTAGCACGTCTGGAAACGACTGCACACTTACTCGCTGCACCGTACTCTGACATGCACCAGCACCCCTCTGCGTATGTGGACTGCTGCCAGCGCCACCATGCGACGACCGCAGGTCAAATGCACCGCATGGTCATACCCCGAGATGATTTAAACCCGCAAACCGCCCACCAGAGCGTTGTTTCACCATGTATCAGCATTATCCTTAATTTATGTGCATGAGTGTAGTTTCAGCCTCCTAGGCCTTTCTCGGGTAATTTTATGGTTCTGTACAAAAGAGAAAATATTATATTACCTCCATGAATATAAATGTAATGATATGAATGTAAACATATTCTAAATACATTTACCTGCTGTAGAAAATTACTCTTTGCATATTGCAATGGCAGAGTCTTTAAATTTGTGTTTTGTTTTCGTTTTGGTTCACAAATGCCGCCATGTTAGTTTGACAGCTTGATAGCTTGACATTTTCAAAGGTATTATATTGATCACTTGAGAATGGCCAAGAAGATAGATACTATTTTTGGAGAATTAAAGCAAAAGTGGGAAATGCCATCTTCTTTTAATAAATTTGTTACTGTGGTACCCACTACGACGAAAATGTATTTCATTTAAATGGTAATACATAACTTGTCACAACACATGTAAATATTCCGTATACTGAAGTGCAAATGATAATTCTTAGGTTATACGTAGCCATGCACTGGCAAAGAGAAAAATCATATTACAACACAATACGATGTAGGTGTTATATACTGAGGTGACAAAAGTCGTAGTAGTAGTAGTAGTAGTAGAGGGGTTTTTGGGCGCACGACAGCAAGGTCTTCAGCGCCCGTTCAGTAACATAGTGAGACGGGTGTCAAGAAAAAACTCAGAACAGTAATATAAAACGGAACATAAAACACGGGGAACAATCGTTGAAAAACATTTGCTCACCCACACCGAAGCTTGGGATGAAGCAGGGTGTCAGCAGTAAAACATGGACAACACAGGAAGAAAATGGTAGAGGGAGCTAAAACAATGTAGCAGATGGAAGTGGCTGGCTGACCGCAAAGAAAAAAGGGAGGAGTCAGCCACTCTGCAATACACTAAAACCTCCAGCCTTAAAGTTTAGGCCTGAGTCCAGACACATCACAAAACTTAAAAACCCTAGACACACACGTCTCATCGTTAGCTAAAACACAGGGCAGATCCCCATCAACTTGTACTTCTGCCCTTGCATCACGGTATAAAATGCAGTCTTTTTAACAAAAGTCGTAGTATGGCGATGTACATATATACTGTTCACGGTAGTAGAGCGCATACAAGGTGTAAAAGAGCAGTGCATTGGCGCCGGTGTCATTTGGACTAAGGTGATTCATATGAAAAGGTTTTCCGACGTCATTATGGCCACACGTGGGAATTAACAGACTTTGAACGCGGACTGGTAGTTGTAGCTAGACACAAAGGAATTCCGTTTCGGAAATCGTTAAGAAATTCAATATTCGGAGATCCACAGTGCCAAGAGTGCGCCGACAATACCAAATTTAAGGCGTTACCCCCTACCACGGACAACGCAGGCCGACGGCCTTCACTTAACGACCGAGAGCAGCAACGTTTGCTTAGCGTTGTTGGTGCTAACAGACGAGGAATATTGCGTAAATCAATGTGGCACGTACGTCGAACGTATCTGTTAGGACAGTGCGGCGAAATTTGGTAGCCAGCCGTTGTGGCCGAGCGGTCCTAGGCGCTTCAGTCCGAAACCGCGCTGCTGCTACGGTCGCAGGTTCGAATCCTGCCTCGGGCCTGGATGTGTGTGATGTCCTTAGGTTAGTCAGGTTTAGTAGTTCTGAGTTCTAGGGGACTGATGACCTGAGATGTTAAGTCCCACAGTGATCAGAGCCATCTGAACCATTTTTTTTTGAAATTTGGTGTTAATGGGCTGTGGCAGCGGACCACCGACGCGAGTGCCTTTGCTAACAGTACGACATCGCCTGCAGTGCCTCTCCTGAGCTCGGGACCATACCTGTTGGACCGTAGATTACTGAAAAATCGTGACCTGTTCAGATGAGGGCAGATTTCAGTTGTTAAACACTCATGATAGGGTTCGAGTGTGGCGCAGACGCTACGAAGCAATGGACCCAAGTTGACAAGAAGGCACTGTGCAAGATGGTGGTGCCTCCATAATGCCATGGGCAATGTTTATCTGTAATAGACTGGGTCCTCTGGTCCAACAGGCCGGATCATTAACTAGAAATGGTTATGTTCGGTTGCTTGGAGACCATTTGTAGCCATTAATGGACTTCAAGCTCCCAAACAACCATGGAATCTTTATGGATGACAATGCGCCATGACACCAGGCCACAGTTGTTCAGGACTGATTTGAAGAACATTCTGGAAAATTCGAGCGAATGATTTGGCTACCCAACTCGCTCAACATGAATCCCATCGAATAGTTATGGGACGTAATGGAGTGGTCAGTTCGTGCACAAAATCCTTCACTGGCTACACTTTCGCCATTATAGCTGTAGCTATAGCATGGAACAATATTTCTACAGAGGACTTACAACGGCTTCTTGAGTCCGTGTCACGTCAAGCTGCTAAATTAAGCTGGGGAAAAGAAGGTCCGACTCGATATTAGGACGTATCCGATGACATCTGTCACCTCATTGTAGAGGAAGCGTAGAAATAGCTAGCTGTATTTAAAGATTCCCCAGTGCTGTACATTTGAATGAGTGTAGGTAGTTGTGGTGGTCAAATCGAAACAGGCTTCTCTATTTCATGGACCTCTTCAGTGTAGTTAGTCAACCAATTGATAAAATTACCCATTACTGTCAAAAATGCCATTATGCGTATCCGATCACCATCTACTGGACACGATGGCATCCCAGTCCAAATGATGAAGCTTATTGTTGACCAATTACTGTCCACTAAACAGATATCTTCAACCACTCATTAACCACAAGTGTTTCGCCTGATGCCGGGAAATAAGGAGCCTAGAGATCGGAAAATCCGACCAGTTAAAACCAATACCGGTATTTTAGTTCTCAATAACCGGTAATTTTTGGTATTTGATTCGTCTAGTTTACGACAGGTTTTTTTCCATTCATTACTGGGTCAAAAAACTGGTGTAACAATTTGCCACATTAGCAGGCTGCAATTTTTGGTGTTTAAGTAGAACGTTTTTATGCACAAAAGTTCCATTGCCTTGAACAAAGCCTAGGTTTAGGAACTAGCAACGAACACAGAAATAAGAATCGGTACAGCGTTGTAGAGACAATAATGTCCCTGTTCTCGTGTGGCGCATATGGTTACAACGTCGAAATGTGGAAAAACTGGATTCAGTGTCATATTTAGCCGGACTTCTTACTCTAAAATCCGGAATATCTACTTTAAATAGAAATAGTCAGTTGGTTATTTTCAATCGTTTATTAACAACCAGTTACAATCAATTATTTGCGAAAGCATCTAAAACATATAAACTCGTCGTCTATGAACAAAAGAAAAATGCAGTTACAGTTAATAATAAGTCCAGTCACTCGCAGCGTTGAGATTTGCATGCCATCTCCGAGGCATGCTTGAAACCAAATTTTCCGCGTATTCACACGGAAGAGACCTTTAAATGCATCGAATTTGCCTTGACAGCTGTTTCAAAGTGAATTTTGCTTGCACCTGGCGCAATGTTAAGTATAGGTTTCCCGAAAAAAGATTAATATCATTTTTCTCACTTTTGAAGTCACTTTACCGACTGGGCCACGTGCTTCAAAGTCATTTACATTTTCAACCAATTTATAGCGTGTTACCCACTTTTTTATAAATGAATTTGATTTCCCCATGGGTTTAGACGCCCCAGGATGACTCATTTTCGGACCTTTCAGGAGACTGTAGAGAAACACACCCTCGAAACGCGACGCGGAAGCTACACTCATGTCTCTTCTTGTGTACCTCAGTCAAGAATTCAAATTAAAGTAATGTTTTATGGAAACTGTGTGAAATACAAATGTTCCCTCTTTTGGGCTGTGAAAGAACTAAGGCGATTTTTTTTAACCATCTGTGTGTAATGACGACCACTTAACAGACTGTAACTCGTGAACTTGACTAGGTTCCTGCATTCCCAACTCTACGTATCTAAAAGGTATAATTTCAGCTACGTAATATTGGAATGCAAACTGTACTGTAAAGTTATATATTACTTGTTTGATACTATGTCCAAAAATTGTAAATAATTTCGAATGGTGGTGTACAAGCTAAGAGCTAAGAAGTGATCACATGATCAAGTTGAGGAGGAAGAGTAGTGTGGTCTTTTGTCGGTGTCCTTGGACGGGGTAAGAAGTGAACGGCTAGGAGTCATTGGTATGCTTGTGATGACTTGGTACGCAGTTGGAACTTATTCACTTTTTGCGAAGACATTTTGCAGTTGTGAAGACGTTTTATGTGTCGTAAGTTAGCAGGAACAACTGTGCAGGTCTTTAGATGAAATTCCGTTATTCAACAAACTGTGTGAACTAGATAAATGTGGACAATTAATAGACATCAGTGAGATTAGACTTATGGACCATGACACTGCTTAAGTAGAACATTAGCTGCGTAGGAACTAATTGTCTGCTTGCACTGCTACGCTAAAATCACGTTAATTACATTCGAAGACAAAAAAAGGCGTGATGCACGTTTACAAGCGAACAAATGTTGACAATTTCAGAAAAATTGGATGATTTATTCAAGAGAAAGACCTTCACAAACTGAGCAATTCAATAAATTGCTGGGACACCTCTGGCATTATGAATGCAGTTATTCGATTTGGCATTGATTGATATAGTTGTTAGATGTCCTCCTGACAGATATCGTGCCAAATTCTATCCAACTGGCGTGTTAGATCGTCAAAATTCGGAGCTGGTTGGAGGGTCCTGCCCATAATACTTCAAACGCTCTCCACTGGGGAGAAATCCGGAAGCACTGCTGGCCAAGGTAACGTTTAGCAACACGAAGACAAACGGTAGAAACTCTCACAGTGTGCGGGCGCGACTCATCACCACAAGCTTGCTGGAGGGTTATTCTGGTACCAGTGTTATCCTTGTCCTCTCCTCCACGCCCCTCTCCTTCCATATTGCATTTACGAATGGAGTGTAGGAAGATTGATATCGATAAGCCTCCGCAGGAGCTATATTTTGTCTGATTTTTCAGTCGTTGTCATTTCGCGAGATATATGTAGGAGAAAGTACTCTTGGGACTTACTCCATCGGAATATCATTAGCAAACCCTTCTATCACGCACAACGCCTCTTGCAGCGCCTGCTACACTACTGTACTTACGGATACAGATTTTATTGGTTGATGCCGTCCTTAAACAACAGAGTTCTTACTGACCGATCAGCCAATAAATGAGGGCAGTTTGCACATACAGGAACGCACCTGTAATACTGATGATGACTTCAATGAGGTCCTGCTTCTCGCGGTCCAGCGGTTTGGCGAGTGTGACGACGCCGCTCTCGCGGTCTACGGTGAAGTGCGTGCCGCTGATGCTGTAGTGGACGGCGGTGCCCTCTGGGTCGCTTCCCCGCAGCTGGTACACCGGCGCGTCGACCAACGTGTCTTCACGTAGCGCGAAGCGCGCCATGTCGCCCCCTGGCACGAACTGCGGGGCGCGGTTCAGCTGTCCCTCTGTAGATGGCAGCACCAGTAGCGCCAGCAATGCAGCCAGCGGCACGCGCGGTGACATCCTGCTAACAAATGACACGCGACGTTCACAACACCTCCAGACACAAACAGAGCACGTAGGAATTCAGTATGGAAGTCACAGACAACAATGACTGCGTGGACGGAATTATAATGTTAGGTTTACGACACCAACATGTGCACGTTCATAACAGAATCCATATCACAGCATCTAATAAAATACGGTAGTTGGAAGGACACAAAACAGTTGCAATGATTTATCTCAATATTAAATGCTTGTTACATTCGTTTAAAATTTCGTTTCCATAGTTTTTTTAGTCACAACGACTGTTGTAATTGACTGACAGAATATTAAATGTGTCTTTTCTTTTCTATAAAATTCGCTTCCATAAGACGGCATAACTTTACAAACGTTCTAAGAGGCAATGTTGGTATATTATCTTTGAAAACTGGACTGAATCGCATCAGTTTGTGTTAGTCGACCACAATATTATTGCACCTGGGTGTGAGGGTGCTTCGGTCGGCTTGCAGTAAGTCTGCGGTTAATCGGAGTTGAATGCATAATTGATCTGAAAGCACTGACTGTGCGATTTGTTTTCCTTAGTCTCCACTATACTTGTTTGCTGTAACGATGCCGAGTGTTTCTGGTAACAGTCAAGCGGAATACCATCGTGGTTGAGTAGCAGTGTGATATTCTCTCAACAGATATTCTGAAAATTAATGTATCTCTGGTGCGTGACGATAATCCGTTCATCATAAGAATTAACCTGATGTAAATAAACACAAACGCGATGATTGATCAGAAGCCGTACCCTGGTGTTGTTAGGCTCGTGGAAGTAATTCCTAATGTATTAACAGCCATCAATGTTTTTCTTAATCACGCTTTAGCTGCGTAGTTTTTATTTCAAAAATTGTGTACAGTCACAGCCTCTGCAGCGTGTGCTGTGATTGTCGCGCTGTTAATGTGCAGTATGAAAATGGCTGAGGCTGCTTTCTGTTCCTTAATGAAACTCGCGAGTGGGACACGGTTAAAAAGTGCTGAGAAATAGGCTGTTCTTAATGTTTTTCATAAATTTATGGAGATAATCGGCTTTGAAGTTTTGCCAGCATTGTATTTACTGCAGCTAATCAACACACATTTCAATCGATAAATAATTTTATCAGTGGAGGACACGAGTTGTTTGAATATAATTTCCATTGTAATGATTCTATACATATTTCATAGACAGCTGTGTTATATATTATTTGCGTAAAAAATATAGTTCTTTAAATTTATCCTAATATGTTGCATTTATTTAATTTTGTAGGAAAAATAATTAAGTTCAAATGGTTCTGAGCACTATAGGACTTAACATCTGAGGTCATCAGTCCCCAGTCCCCTAGGACTTAGAACTACTTGAACCTAACTAACGTAAGGGCATCACACACATCCATGCCCGAAGCAGAATTCGAACCTGCGACCGTAGCGGTCGCGCGGTTCCAGATTGTAGCGCCTAGAACCGCTCGGCCACTCAGGCCGGAAATAAATAAATACTTCAGTAATGACGTAAGGTTTAAAGAAATCAGCAACAAATATAACGTAAGTATCATCAATTAATCTAAAAATTTAAGGTATTACGTGAAAAACACTGTTGTAATAATGTAAAACTATTAAAATGACAATGACGTATACAAAATGTAAGTTAAATAAAAACTAAATATATCCGGGGCTATTTTGCTTCTAAAACGAAAATGACTATAACATACCCCAGAATAAGTATAAACGGATTTTTGTTCTTGGTGCAGAAACCGAGATATCAAAGTTTATTCATGCGTGAGCCGTTCAGAATCGGTTTTCAGAGCGAGTGGCGCGCCGGGTCCCCTCACTCCGCCGTTTGCTCTTCGCGTTTGCACGCTTCACTTTATTACTCAGTTACTAATACTAAGAACATCAGTGAAACACATCCCAGTATTTTCCCTTGGAAATATAAGTATTCAGTATTAACATCGATCAAACAGATTTTTCATTAAAAAAGAAGTATGCTCGGCAGGAACGGGCTGTAGAAGTCTTTTTTTTATTTCGTGAAAATATGTCAGCAATTTTTTCTTTAAAAATTATTTTCATAAAATAGAAATTGAGAGAGTTTGTTTAAAAAATACGCCTAACGAATGTGTAAGTTTCTCGAAATAATTTTTTGATCTTTACTATTAATACGTTCGCAAAAGGCCATTCGCTGAGAAGATCTAGCCAGTTATCGAGAGCGCCTTTTTCTTCTCAAAAATAGTCTACGTGTCTCAAAAAACAATTAGTATTTTTTTAATTTTTTAAACAAGTATTTTTTTGATTTACCGCAGTCTATACCTAAATTAAACAGCAACTATGGGAACGTGAGTGTTAACGTGTTTTAGAGAAACCTATTTGTAAGGGTTTTCTCCATGTGTTTCTAAACCCAAGAAAGAAATCGATAGTTATAAAAGGCAGTCGACAAATCTTTGTGAGCCAAACAAATTTATCATCTAACGTTTTTCTATCGGAGCTACAATGATTTACTTATTTAAGAAAATCTTTTTTTGCAATTTTTCGATTTTTTCATGACCATGTTCGTCATTTAGATGGAGTTTCAAGAAAAAGAAACTCTATTTAAAAATTAACTTATTATACGCTCATATTTCTTGTTTTCAGATAATAATATTTGCAATCACTTGTCCAAAACGCTTGGACTGAGTGGAAACATGCAGGGTCGTTCCACACAAAATCTCCAAAGCCGCCCATACAACTGCCAGAAACGCGCTCGTTTGTTCTTGACTTCCTATAGATGAGACTCCGGTGAATTTGTAGCGACACTCAGAAGCCTTGACCACCATACGCAAAGTAACCTGATAGAAATAACTAGGGCTGCTGCAAGTCACCGTAAAGCAAACATTGATGGAGTTCTTGCAGACACTCAAATGGGAGGTCCTCAGCCATTCTCTATATACTTCAGACTAGTCTGCCTGCGATTATGCTGTTTTGGTATGATCACTAAAGGGCAACGCATGCTCTGCAGCCTGCTAACACACTGGCTACAAGGTTGGTAAGCATTCTTGTGCTACGCCGTTCAGTTTCTCCATCAGCGCGATTTACGTCCTCGATGGGATACAGTTCGGGGGTGGGGGCGGGGTGTGGGGGGGGGGGGAGGGGGGGTGTTATCCTTAAAAATAAAGTCAAAGCCGAATGAACCTCTGAAACGTCGCAGATCGAGAAGCAGTACTGTGTCACAATAAAAATGGCTCTGAGCACTATGGGACTTAACATCTATGGTCATCAGTCCCCTAGAACTTAGAACTACTTAAACCTAACTAACCTAAGGACAGCACATAACACCCAGCCATCACGCGGCAGAGAAAATCCCTGACTCCGCCGGGAATCGAACCCGGGAACCCGGGCGTGGGAAGCGAGAACGCTACCGCACGACCACGAGATGCGGGCAGTATCACAATAATGTTGACCGGTGACTGCACCGTGTTCAAAGATTTGAAGGTGAGTAGTCCCACGCATCAGTTAGGCCTCCCTACAGTGTAACACGTGAATCATTAAAACTACCATGTTCGACAATATTTCTGGAAGCATTACGTGCTCCCTGCTCTAGCCATATGAGGGTACATGCAGAATAACCACTTAGACAGAATCTGCTCTTATCCGAGAAGAGCACGCGACCCCCATCCTGTTAAATGTTCTGTTGCACGCGTTGTTTGACGTCGTACTTTTCTTCTCTTTCGCACAATATAGCGGTCGTTTCCTGCTGTAGTTGATTGTGGTCGACCACCTTATCTTTTTCGGGAAACGTGCTTTTGGTTCTGAATGCTCCCCATACTCGTGAAACGTTGCTGTGAGCAATACCAAAGTCGTAGGCTACGCCTATGGGTCCCGGGGTCCCGGGTTCGATTCCCGGCTGGGGTGTCGATTTTCTCCTCCCAGGGACTGGGTGTTTGTGTTCTCCTCAAGATTTCATTATCATTCGGGAAGATGGCGAGACTGGACAGTGAAAAGATTGGGAATTTGTATGGGCTCTGACAACGACGCCATTGAGTGCTAGACAAACTAAAATCATCATCGTCATCATCGTGGGCTACACACCTCAAGTTTCGTTCTTCTTGCAGTTTCCCAATGATTCTTCCCCGTGTGAAGTAATCCAGGTATCTCTGGGCCTTGTAATGAAGAAGAACACAACAGTGCACTGTAACTGTTCGTTGCTTTTAGAGGTTGGTCGTTCACAAACTAACGTGTACAAAGGAACGGTTCACCAACATGAACGGAACTAGCAAGGAACAAATTCTATGGAACGGTCCTTCATAGTTCACTTCGGGCGCGGCTTCCTGCTTATAGTTCCCGGGAGCGGGAAACGGTCGGTCTCGTTCCCGCAACGGCACGTCGGCCGGTCACGTTCCAGCCTCGGTCCCTTTCCCGTCTGTCTCGGTCTCCTTCGGCCAGACTCGTCCTTCTTCGCGTGGCCACTCGTCGCAGTTCCACTGCCGACTGCTCATAGTTAGTTTGGTATCGAGTGGTTCGTTTCGTTCGCCTCGCATGCCCGTTCTGCATCTCATTCAAATCTTTTTTGAACTTTAAAATTTTGGTTCTTTTCGTATTCTATTCAGGGTTCACGACTGGTAATTAAAATGTATTTTATAATTACGTAAATTACATAAAAATTAAGTGGTATGTAATACATACATCTTTTCAGGCAACAGAAAGGCGTATCAGCTTACTTCACTATTACGATAAACAGCAGAAGAAATATTTGTAAAAAGGCAAGATTCTTTGTTATTAGACAGGCAAAGGACGTCGGCACGGCACACACGAGTGGCCATTTTCCGTCCTTTTTTGATCCAAGGTAAAAGAACATGTTCATTGTTATTGAAGGCAGACCGACTTACAACCGAATGAAGCCTGTGCTTCGTAATCGAGTGTCTGGTATCACATTTTGTAAAGAGAATTTGATAACTCCTACAATTTTATTTCAGTGGTACAGGGCGGCGCACGAAAAATCGACCCCGAGTACTAGACTGCTTATTGTCGCTTACCAATCGTCATCTATTGTATCGAAGTTGTTTGCATTAGCTTATTTGTTGTTTCTTCACTGCCTAATTATCATACGTTTATCTATTCCACTCGTAGCGGTCAACAAATCGTGCATAATTGGCGAGCAGTCCGTACAAGGGGCCGGTTTCTCGTGCGCCATCTTATATTATTTCACTGCGATCAGCCACATTACGCTACAGTTGGCTAAACGAGATGTTTTGCAGAATCACAAAAATTACAAATGTGTGAGAATTCTGTTATGAATGAAAGCTCTGTATTCCAGGGGGGGGGGGGGGGGGGGGGGCAAGTGCCCCCTCTTGGCGCCTTCCATCTTCAGTCACCTTCGCTACTAATTTTAATTTTTTCGTAAGAACCATATACCAAGCACGATGGACAGTGAACGAGTAAAAATGAACGGTTCCCAAAAAAGAACGATAACCAGTGAACTAGTTCCCAAGGATGAACGACTTTGCCCATCTCTAATTGCTTCAACTGCCTTGTGTTATGGGATCAACCCCATTTGACGCTATAATCATGATGAGCTCGTGCCATCTGCCTTCCAAGTTTCTTTGAACGACTGGGACACCACTGGCAACGTGATCCCGCACTTTCATTCATTTCCACCGATAGTTAGTGTGTTCCGTTACTTTCTTTATGAGGTCCTTAAGCTTTATAGAGCAATGTACAGTATTTGTGTAACTCGGATATTCTGTGGCCAACAGGGGGAAACGAGAGCGCACTCCGCTCATCCAGAGCGTGGTGACCGCGGTAATTCATTGCGGACGCTGAATTCGTTCCTCACACCAAGTGGCACGCCGCGCCGGCTGGCCCTGGAGATGGAACCGTGGCGGCGTGACGCAACGGCTCGCTGCTTTCCCTGGAGCAGCAAGCGAGCTGCTCTGGTCTGCAGTGTGTCAAGGACGACTCGGATCTAGCCTGGCCGGCGGGGCGTTGGCGAACACACGTTCATATCGCTGTGAGTGCGAAAAACCAGAGGCAGCTCACTCATACGCTACGAGCCGTCCGCCGCCGGAGGGCTGCCTAGAAAATGCCCTGTACGCAAGCGCAGCGCGAATAGCAAAGTTCAACCGTCTCACTGTTAGTGTAGGAAGTGGCCAAATGTTGATAAAACAGACCATAGCGTGCATTGCTAGAACTTGAACTGCAAGAACTAATTTTTTAATTTGTGGTAAGTTCGTATGGGACTAAACTGCTTGGGTCATCGGTCCCTAAGCTTACACACTACTTAATCTAACTTAAACTAACTTACGCTATGGACAACACACACCCATGCCCGAGGGAGGACTCAAACCTCCTACGGGGGGAGTCGCGCGGACCGTGACAAGGCGCCCCAGACCTCGCGGCTACCCCGCGAGGCTGAACTGCAAGACTTACTAACTGAACAAGACGCGCTTCACTTGCTCTTGACTTTCACTGGTTTTCTGAGAACATTCCAAATCACTCGGGGAATATCGTGAAAATGAACACTCGAAGAAAATCGTAAAAATGTTAGTATTTCGCGCTCAAAAGTTCTCTCGAATGCTCCAAAATATTCTTAAATCCACTTGAGTATTCTACAGAACTCCGACTTGAAGTACTTTGGCAGTTTACTAAAAAGGAGAGCACTTCCTAACGTTCTGCAAAATTATGATTATTAGGTCACGAACCGGCTTTCGGCTTTGCAGGACAGGTGACAAGTGAATGTCGCAGAGGCAGATAAACATTCTATGCGACTTACACGGATATTATTTGTGTAGAAGACACAAAAATTAGAGCGTGTTAACGTAGGAAAATGCTTATTCTTTCTCACGTATAAATAATTACAGCAATTAAAAACGGGGTAAACCAAGTTTTTATCAGTTGCATTTAATACCCGATGAGAAATAAGATGAATTTGCAGTTTGAACTTACGACTCGTAAATAAAACTTGATGTAACAAAAGGGAAAACGAAAACTGACTCTGATCATTTAGTACTAGGCTGGCATTCTGTGTAATGTGTTTGTTAATTTCCAGTATTCCTGTAGAGTCGTCTTTCTGCTTTTCTTAACAGCAATCTTCACATTCTGCATTAAATGAATGCTAAAAGGTAATAAGCAAGGATTGAATCTTTCTTCCTTAATATCAGACCTCTCTCACGTGCACGTCTACTAGCGTGATGATCTGTTGGCTGTATCGAAGTGACAGTCTCTACGGGAAGCGTTCAGTACTCCGTTGTTGGGATTCACGGCAACGTTGCTAGGCAGCGGACTCTCCTAGGGCGTCGACGGCTACCGTTGCGATGCAAGCCAAGTCCGGAAATTTGAAATCGTGGCGCCCGCAGCGATGAGGAGGTGCGACATCGACAATGGTAAGTTTTATGAGCATTTTCAAAGTGCGATCCTCTATACCGACAAATGATGTCAACACCAATTAATTGCGAACAGTTGTCAAGACTTATGAACTAACTTCTGAGATATATACTAGGCACTTCGTGAAAACCATCTTAGAATTTCGTTGTGTCTGCAAAACAAAATTGTGTGATTACCCTGGACTTGGACCTGTCGTTGTCAAGTAAGTGATTTGTCAAGCATTGTTCCAAGATATTTCACTGACTTGTTCCACTGAAATGTTGGACTTTCTGGAAGGCTGATCTCTGGCGCCTGCTCGCTACCGAGGCCTCACTCTTCATGACATTTTCTCCAGCGCTTGACAGGTGCTTTGAAACGAAGGGAGATTAGAGTATAACATCTCATCGACTGTAGAAACGGAGTACAGGCTCGGATTACGAATGGGAAAGAAAATCAGGGTCACGTGCACGATCCGATTCCAGCCGTCTGCTTTGGCCCATGACAACCAGTATGACATCTTTAGTTTACGTTGCGGAGGATGTAAGTTGCCTTTATTAAATTTTATCTGTGGTTGTATTACTTTCTAGTGTAATTTATGATGTTTCGAAACTACGCTATTTATCTGAAATATGTCGTGATGTACGTGGGTGCGGTTCGGGTGGAACTTTAGAGCATAGCTTAAATTGGTGATAGGAAAACTAGTAGCGCTTTTATTTTGTTTCTTCTTAGAAATGTTCGGCTATTTTTTTTTTTAATTTGGCATGATTTCCGAGGGTAAGGATAGGCATCAACTTACGAGCACATGTGAAATTACTGCGAGTGGATGTATTAGTAATTATCAAAATGTTCAAATGTGTGTGAAATCTTATGGGACTTAACTGCTGAGGTTATGAGTCCCTAAGCTTACACACTACTTAACTTAAATTATCATAAGGGCAAACACGCACACCCATGCCCGATGGAGGACTCGAACCTCCGCCGGGACCAGCCGAGTAATTATCAATGTCATGTTGTTCCCTGCAGTTATTTGGCTTTTTTTTATGTGTCAAGTTGTCTGAGGATGAGGTTGCTGAAAAGGCCGTGAGTGAAATCAGCAGTAATGTTGTTGGCAATTCTGGTTGTTACCCATAACTGGCTGCTTGTTTCGGAAGTGTCTTCGTTGAGGCATTGCGTGCATTGTTCTTTTAGGCGTTGTTAAAAAATGGTTCAAATGGCTCTGAGCACTATGGGAATTAACATCTGAGGTCATCAGTCCCCTAGAACTTAGAACTACTTAAACCTAACTAACGTAAGGACATCACACAGATCCATGCCCGAGGCAGGATTCGAACCTGCGACGTAGCGGTCGCGCGGTTCCAGACTGAAGCGCCTAGAACCGCTCGGCCACAATGGCCGGCTTTAGACCTTGTGTTGTTGTTACTGGTGGCACACTCTTGTGATCGATGTGTTTTTCTGTGATGTGGTTTTTACTAATGACGTAGTTGAATCAGAGTGAGTCGTTTGTAGTGCGATTCCAGTTTTCTTTCCATATATATTTCCTTGCAGTTCACTCCATTGAGATTTCTGGTGTTATTTCGTGTGTGTGTTGTTGTTTTGGGGAGGGGGTCTGGTATCTCCGTCTTTGTTTGATCTGTATAGGTGAAGTGGATTATTCGAGTCCAATTATGTATTTTCTGTATATTTCTGTTCCGCTTATTCTAGACGAATTACGAGTCCTGTTTTTCGGTTATGCCGTTGCTTTGGAATGATCTCGGCTTTACCAACGTTTTTTAGTTCGTTCCCACCCAAACCCTCCTCACTCCTGCGGTTGTTCCTGAATTTCATGTCATTAGCTGACTGAAATACCATGCGTGTTTTATACCTACGTTTTTCTACATAAAGGTCTGTCTTATATTAGGCTTGTTATTAATGTTACCTTTGGTTGTCTTAGTATCTCAGGTAAGCGATCGCTTTTATTTGAAATATGACGTCATTGGTCAAAGCAGACGAGTAGAATCGGAACTTACTCTATTTCCGGAAATCGGCAGTTCCTTTTCAGGGGAATCACTCTGGAATTTGCCTGTAGCGATTAAGCGAAATCATAAAAACCTAAATATGAATGGCCCGACATGCATCTTGTAGTGGACATTGAGGCGCTGCGGCCATTTGCTTCTGGTGATGACTGCCATATGATCGATGTAGATGATTCTCAATATACATGGCATCTTCGGTATGTAGGTCCGACTTGCGCACAGAGTGCAGTACCCGACCAAGCATTGACCTTTGTGGTAACATGGCCCTTATTGTTTGCTGGGTTGAAGTTGCGTCACGGACGATCACGTAGGATTTCAATAACTTAACGTGTGAAGGGGAAAAACACAACACGAAGAGCTTACATAGAAACGCCTTTTGCCAGACGCTGTCAAAGGCAAGCGATACATCTAAGAAGATTTCTCTGCAGAACTCCTTACTTTTGCAGGCCAGTGTTGCTTTTTCAACAACCCAAAACAGTTCACTTATAATGCTCGCAGAGTCATGTCCAGTGAAGTAGGTTCTACATGTTAGTCATTAAAATGTATAGAAACTGAGGTGACCTTACTCATGTCTTTACTAGAATACTCTCAGAAGGCAGAGTAAGGAGTGATGCAAAGAAAGTTGTGCTCAAGGACGCGAGTGTTCCGTCCCCGTGGCTTGCAATTTCGGCACGCCTATTCTGCTATTCAGCAAACGTCCGCAACGCAGAACAATGTGCGGTGGAGATGCTGAGAAGATAGCGAGTACATAATGATGGTATACATGGATATTGCACGCTGAGTTCCACAACACTAGTGAATGTCTATGACAATCCCGCTCCAAGAAAGAAGCCAGAGGGGATGAAATTTATTAGTAAAGGAAATAAATTACTTACATAGGTCTGTGATCATAATGAACTTTCTTGAATGATGCCGTCTAGATCTTTCAAGTGCGTCGCTAATGCGCAGCCGCTACCACCGTAAGACTTCCACCAAGTTTGTTGTGAACTACCTCCTGATTTGACCTATATAAAATTTATTTGAATTTTTCCAGTTTATTTTGTAATTTCTTGAGCCACTGTATTTGTGGCGTTTTCTTTTTCAATTTTATGACATGACCCATTACCCAAGTTATCTCTGATTTGAAAGACTATGCCGATGCCAACTTTTTGAAGGTTATAGGCACTGCTTTCGGGACGAGGGTCATTGAATGTTAACGCCGCAAAGCTCCTATTTTTCATATATATCCCCAGTCGCGTACCTTCTCTGTACTTGATTTTCTTGTCCATCCTGATAATGCGACTACTGCGTATTCGTTTGCGCTATCTGTTACCTGAAGTTCTTTCGGAATTTTATCCTCATTCAGTGGTAACTTAATGGTTTGAGGGAACCGTACTTACACCTTATGGGATGACAAGTTATTGCATTTATTATCACACTGGTGGTCGTCAGTCTTCTGTGTATATCTAACGAATGCCTCCCATCATTGATAGACGATGTACGCGGTATTATTCGTAAAAATGGAACTTAGCTGTACATTTTCCTCTCTGAAGATTACAAAGGCAAATCAATAATGTCTGATGGTTGTCGTTATCCATTCAAACGTCCAATTCTTGCCTAAATGCGGACGTTATCGCACAGAAACTAAAACTATCGTCGGCAAGAACTGCAGATAGATTTCGGCTATGACAGAATTTCATGAGTTCCCTTTGCAATGCCGCCTGGAATTAGTTTCTCCCAGTACACGTATTACCTTATTTGCACTCATATAGTCAGTTTTCTTGTCTGACAGTCAGTTCTAGGGCCGCATTGTATAGTTTTCACCACTTCCAAAACGTCCGTGACACACCGCATACACGTCGGTTCTTACACAGAGAATATTTCTTCAAAATGTTCGTTAAATGCTCATGATATGAAGGTGGAGTTCATAACACAGAATAACGTCATTCCTAAAGATTCGTGGGAACCAGTTTCTTTCTGTTCCTGTGTTACTATAATCCTTTTTTTTTTTTCATGATCAGTACTTGAGATACAAGGACGTGATATGGCCCAGTATTCTTGTACAACCAACACCGCGAGATAGTAGCTGAGCGATTGTCACCTAACGTATATTCGAATCGTCCACTACTTATCTTATTCATTTCCAGACTGCATTTTCTTGAACAGGTCATTCAAGAACAGTGGATTAGAGCTTAAGATACCATCAGGATCGATGTCACTAGGGTCAGAGTGCAACGCTGGAATGATAGAAGATGGCGAATGTTGTCGGCTGTGACTTTGTCCAGTTAATCATGGGAAAGGAAGCCGCTCTGAACCTGGCTCAAGACGGACCAAGGGTCATTCGAAGCTCACCCCTTCCACATAGAAGTCACATGTCTTAAACATAGCACTATCTCACTCCGTGCGTGATTCAGAGAGCAGTAACAATCACTTTTCATTTACTAGGCGAGAGAACGTATCAGGCTGTCGTCGAATTTCTGGCTATTGACAAGCAAGTTTCCGTCAGCTAGGTATGAGTTAAGAACATTTAAGAAGGGAACAACGCGTGAGCAACAGTTAACGTAAATGAAAAGAAGGCGTGGAATTGTAACTTGATTTTGTTGCGTTATCTGAATGCATGGCTGCGGTCGTGTGTGGATATCGATTCAAGAATAGGTGGCACAGGTATTCTATACGTGGTCTCTTTTCTTGATAAACCAGGCTTTTCTAGAAATCTCCCAACAAACCGAAGTCGACGATTCACTTTCCCTACTACCGAGTTCGTTCCATTTCATATCGCTTTGCAACGTTAGACCTAGACATTCTATCGACAGCACTGTCTCAAGCTGCACACTAATAATGCTGTATCCGAAAACTGAGGGCATTGTGTTTGCTACTAGTCTACATTAACTTACATTTTTCTACATGTAGAGCAAGTTGTCATCCATTATACCAAATAAAAGTTTGTCTTAAGTCATTTTGTATCCTCGCATAGTCACTCGACGACGACACTTTCCCATAAACTAGAACATCATATGCACATGTGTCCTGTTCTTAACAGGACAGAGAAAATTTATGAAAACAGCGTAGAAAAGGACAAATGCAGATGGTAGTAAATGAAACATTGTGATCTCATTTTTTGTTTAACCGCGCACATTTCCTCACATAAGATGTTCAAAACGTCCACCGTCGGTTGCTACGCATTTTTCAGCTCCTGCAGACAGCTACTGTGTTGCTGATCTGAGCTCATTCGCACGATCCTTTACTTAAGCACACGAATTTCAAATACGAGCGAGAAATTCCTCCTTTGTGTCCACTCTGCGCTTGTCGACTTCGCTCACAAGAAATGACTCCTCGGCGACCGATCCGAGGCGCAGTATGTATTGCGTCACTGGCCGTACGGAATGTGTGGGAAATCCGTCGTGCTGAAAGTACAAACAACGTGTTGCCAATGAAATGTCCTCGAGGTATTCCGGTAAAACATTTTGAAGGAAATCAAGATATCGTACTTCATTAAGAAAGTAATTTAAAACATCCGGACCGATGAGTTGGTCATCAATAAAATCGCACCACACGTTCACCGAGAAACGTTGTTGAAAATTTATTTCGACATTATTGTGCAGATTTTCATCTGCCCACGCGTGAGAATAACGCGTGCCATTGATGCCGCTGCGGACATATGTTGATTCATCAGCGCACAGAATACGTGGAATACAGCATTCATTGGCAATGATCCAGTGAAAGAATTCCTTTCGTTTAGCATCATCTCCTACATGCAGTTGTTGCACACATTGCTGATGATACGCATGCAGACGCTGCTCACGTACTGTGCGCATCACTCGTGTTTATCTAATACCAAGCTGTGCTGCAGTTCTCCCAGAGCTGGTAGCTGGTCTACGTTCTACCATTTTAAGAATGTTGGTAATTTCATTATGACGGCCTTGCCGCAGTGGTAACACCGGTTCCCGTCAGATCACCGAAGTTAAGCGCTGTCGGGCTGGGCTAGCACTTGGATGGGTGACCATCCGGTCTGCCGAGCGCTGTTGGCAAGCGGGGTGCACTCAGACCTTGTGAGGCAAACTGAGGAGCTACTTGATTGAGAAGTAGCGGCTCCGGTCTCGGAAATTGACATACGGCCGGGAGAGCGGTGAGCTGATCACATGCCCCTCCATATCCGCACCCAGTGACGCCTATGGTCTGAGCATAACACGGCGGCCGGTCGGTACCGTTGGGTCTTCATGGCCTGTTCGGGAGGAGTTTAGTTTTTAGTTTAGGTAACTTCATTATGATGTCGTTGGGCGGGATGTGCAGGTGCAACGTGTACGCTGGGAAGCATTCCGCGCTCACCCAATCTGCTATCCGGAACTCTGAGATTAGGAAGTCGTCATTCGTATTCGCAAACAGCGGCTCTGGAATTCCCACGTAAAACCCGTAGACAAACATCTTGTCACCACACTCCGCATGTGTGGAGACCTGGGGCACTTTCACTACACACACGGGTGCTATTTTGAATGTACAGGTAACAACACTGTAGTACACAGGTGCAACCGCTGTAGTAGTGAGGCGTGAGCTAAACAACGTGTACACTTGGAGGACTCGTCGTCCCACGCTGCCCGAGTGAAGCGCGCGTTCAAATGGTCAATAAAAACAACACTACGTAGTTTAATGTCGCTTTGGTTGTATCCGCGTGTTAGTGCTAGAGAAAATGAACATGCGACTGACGCCAGTGATTTTCGACCGAATATAGATATGATACTGCGTGAAGAGTTTGACAGAGCACTGAAAGACCTGAGTCGAAACAAGGCCCCCGGAGAAGACAACATTCCATCAGAACTACTGATGGCCTTGGGAGAGCCAGTCATGACAAAACTCTACCATCTGGTGAGCAAGATGTACGAGACAGGCGAAATACCCTCAGACTTCAAGAAGAATATAATAATTCCAATCCCAAAGAAAACAGGTGTTGACAGATGTGAAAATTACCGAACTATCAGTTTAATAAGTCACAGCTGCAAAATACTAACACGAATTCTTTACAGACGAATGGAAAAACTAGTCGAAGCCAACCTTGGGGAAGATCAGTTTGGATTCCGTAGAAACACTGGAACACGTGAGGCAATACTGACCTTACGACTTATCTTAGAAGGAAGATTAAGGAAAGGCAAACCTACGTTTCTAGCATTTGTAGACTTAGAGAAAGCTTTTGACAATGTTGACTGGAATACTCTCTTTCAAATTCTAAAGGTGGCAGGGGTAAAATACAGGGAGCGAAAGGTTATTTACAATTTATACAGAAACCAGATGGCAGTTATAAGAGTCGAGGGACATGAAAGGGAAGCAGTGGTTGGGAAGGGAGTAAGACAGGGCTGTAGCCTCTCCCCGATGTTGTTCAATCTGTATATTGAGCAAGCAGTAAAGGAAACAAAAGAAAAATTCGGAGTAGGTATTAAAATTCATGGAGAAGAAATAAAAACTTTGAGGTTCGCCGATGATATTGTAATTCCGTCAGAGACAGCAAAGGACTTGGAAGAGCAGTTGAATGGAATGGACAGTGTCTTGAAAGGAGGATATAAGATGAACATCAACAAAAGCAAAACAAGGATAATGGAATGTAGTCTCATTAAGTCGGGTGATGCTGAGGTAATTAGATTAGGAAATGAGACACTTAAAGTAGCAAAGGAGTTTTGCTATTTGGGGAGCGAAGTAGAGAGGATATAAAATGTAGACTGGCAATGGCAAGCAAAGCGTTTCTGAAGAAGAGAAATTTGTTAACATCGAGTATAGATTTAAGTGTCAGGAAGTCATTTCTGAAAGTATTTGTATGGAGTGTAGCCATGTATGGAAGTGAAACATGGACGATAAATAGTTTGGACAACAAGAGAATAGAAGCTTTTGAAATGTGGTGCTACAGAAGAATGCTGAAGATTAGATGGGTAGATCACATAACTAATGAGGAAGTATTGAATAGGATTGGGGAGAAGAGAAGTTTGTGGCACAACTTGACCAGAAGAAGGGATCGGTTGGTAGGACATGTTCTGAGGCATCAAGCGATCACCAATTTAGTATTGGAGGGCAGCGTGGAGGGTAAAATCGTAGAGGGAGACCAAGAGATGAATACACTAAGCAGATTCAGAAGGATGTAGGTTGCAGTAGGTACTGGGAGATGAAAAAGCTTGCACAGGATGGAGTAGCATGGAGAGCTGCATCAAACCAGTCTCAGGACTGAAGACCACAACAACAACAACATGACTAAGAAAGTGTATATGGTTCAAATGGCTCTGAGCACTATGGGACTTAACAACTGAGGTCATCAGTCCCCTAGAACTTAGAACTACTCGAACCTAACTAACCTAAGGACATCACACACATCCATGCCCGAGGCAGGATTCGAACCTGCGACTGTAGCGGTCGCGCGGTTCCAGACTGAAGCGCCTACAACCGCTCGGCCACAGCGGCCGGCAAAGATATGTGTGTTCGTCTGAAGTCTTTTGTTAAGAATCGCCAATACTATCACTCCTCACAGGATGTACCTTTCCTCCTGACTCACCCTGTGTAGGGAACAAGAGTGGACTATTACACTTCCCTGTGGCACTCCTGACGATAGCCGTGCCTCTGATGAACGCTCGCTGTCGAGGACAACGTACTGGGCTCTATCACTTAGGATGTCTTCGAGCCTCACACATCTGTGAAACTTTTCCGTACGCTTACGTCTTCATTAACAGTCTGATACGCTTTCCGGAACTCTAGAAGTGTGCAATACGCTTGTTTGCCGTTCATCCATGGTTCACTGGGTATCGTACGAGAATAGGACCAGCTGAGTCTCGCACGAGCGACGCTTTCCAAACCAGTGTTGATCTGTGAATAGAAGCATAAAATACTGGTATTGGAACCAATCTTCAGCCTGATGTTTTTGAAAACGCACTTGTTCCCGATGTGTGCACGTGTACTATTCGTGCTGTGAATAAATGTAGCTCCTGATTACGATTCGCAGCGGGCAGTCCTATGTGGGAAGCTCAGCAGGCTTGCCGGCGTGTCGCAGCTCTCCCGCTACAGAAAGTGAAAGCCGCGGTCAGCCCATTCACTGCGGTCACGACGCCCGCCGAAAGGAAAGCTACAAGGCTGTCTGTCACGGCGGTACCAGGTCCGGCATCCGAACATGACGGGGACTCGCTTCCCTGTACGGAAATAAAAGACGCCGCGGCTACAGTTCTGGTCCACTAAACCAAGTAAATTACTGATAATTTTGCACACAGCATTAATGTTGTTGATAATTCTTCCGGGTTATATGGCCGTGGTCCATGGAATTCTTCTATTCCTAACGTTTCGTCCAATACTACGTTGGACATCTTCAGAGGTATGGCTGGTCCTGCTGAGTCCTGCCGACTGTCAGTCGGCAGGACTGAGCAGGACTAGCCATACCCCTGAATATGTCCAACGTAGTATTGGACGAAACGTTAGGAATAGAAGAATTCCATGGACCACGGCCATATAACCCGGAAGAATTATCAACGACAGTACCATCCGGTCGTTGAAGCCTTCATTGTATGGCACAGCATTAATAACACTACGGCTCATCCACACTGCGCAACAGCTTTGGAAGATCACTTCTTCACAACCCCCTAATTGTTTCCCACTGCGACTCAGAAGTTCGAAATCTGGTTAAAAGGTGCCTACAACTTCTTACGTAATGGTGCAAAAGCAGGACACCTTGTGACGTCACCCTCGGGCTCTGAGATGCTTCAAACAGCAAAGTGGTCAATACGTGCGTAAAAAAGACTACAGCTCGGAAGTTCGTCTGAAGTCTAAGATGGGTTAATACTGTCACCTTGACACCAAACTTCACCATAATTCTGCCCAGCGCCCACCGTGGACAAGTCACACCTGGGGAAGAACATTACTCGCTCATTACCCACATTTCACCCCTTCTTTTCACGCCTCTGCGATGGCCAAACGGTGACATGCAGCGTTGGAATCAATCGATTTTATTATGGGTGGCCTGGGAAAAGATTGTAGGCACACTGCCGCTCAGAATCGACAGGAAAAACATTAGGGAGTGGCGTAAAGTGCATCAGCGAAAGTACCCCTTGCCTTGGGGCGTTGATTCCCGCACATTTCACGGTCGATAACGAGAGTTGTCAGTGCGATGAGCTAGAGGATGACGTTCTTGACAACATTTGATGCTGCAGCCAACTCTTCTCTAAGAACACCGTGGTGCTGCACTCCATTGAACGTTTTCACACCCGTTTGCAATGTAGCGCGGCCACAATTTTTGCTTTCGAGAACAGGTCTGAACCACTAAGGAATCATCAGGCCATTGCAGTTAGGCAACCGCTTGTCACCCCTCCCATGCCAGTTGCCTGCCTGCAGGCGTCTAGGACTACTTTGCAGGTTTTCCCTGTAAAGACACATTTTCAGAATCTCAAATGTGGGTGGGTGCCACCGAAGGTATTGCCTAACTGGGGGGTCTTAGAGGGAGTCTTGTCCTGGTATTCACGCGTGTGTCAATATCGCATCCGTCCGTGATACTGCTACAGGAGGGTGGGAAATAGGAGGTCTGAGAAAGCATAAGTATCCTTTACTCCTTCAGATCACGTTCAAATTTCGTCGGACGAGCCGGCCGGAGTGGCCAAGCGGTTCTAGGCGCTACAGTCTGGAACCGCGCGACCGCTATGGTCGCAGGTTCGAATCCTGCCTCGGGCATGGATGTGTGTGGTGTCCTTAGGTTAGTTAGGTTTAAGTAGTTCTAAGTTCTAGGGGACTAATGACCACAGCAGTCAAGTCCCATAGTGCTCAGAGCCATTTGAACCATTTTTTCGTCGGACGATTTTGAACGCTCCCTACTGGTTCCAGCCTGTACACGAGCTCAAAAACTACGGTCGCACTGCACTCCATACGAGTGCGATCACATTTAGCGAGGATGCAGCCCTGCAATGTGCTTAGAGAGGATTTGAAACATCCGGGAGTGTCCGCAGCATCAAAGCTTGTCAACTGCTTCATCCTGTTGCCCATCGCACTGAGAACTCTGGTCTTTGATCGCGAAATGTGTGGGAATCAACGCGCGAAGGAAAAGGGGAAGTTTCATTGACGCTCTTTACGCCACCCTCTAAGGCTTTTTCGTGTCGATTCAGAACTAGACAACTGTCAGATATGAGTACACTGTAACAAATTCACGCGAATCCGCTCCTTTTGTTGATGTCTAGTTGAAGAGAATGAGAAGTTCATGGTAACGAAAAGCACATGTTGTGTTTATATGGACAGTATTGTTCTGTTTATAGTTTTGGATACGCAAACGGACTAAGACGTCGACCAGTCTTGGAGATGCAAGTTCGAATTATCCTAAGTCATGGTTTTTTGATTCGAAATAATGTTTGTGTTCAGTTACCACACTAACGAACTCGGTTAGATCCCTTCGATACAGTCACTTTGTGTGACTCGATTGTTTCTCTGTCACAATAACGAACATATATAATTGCAACGGTTTTTATGCAAAAAAATTTCCTACTGTTCTCTTCAGTGGAAGATGTTAAGTGTATAGGTTATACTTGGGAAGTTGAGACAAATTACTTTCAGTAGTGTCAGCTACCTCTCGCCGACAATTGATTTCCGCCTGGCACGCACAGTTTTCTTAAGTACGTGTGGCTCGGGCATTTACGGCATGAAGTAGAGCTGAATGGTGGGTGCGAGCCGCGAGTTCAACGTCCGAGCGCAGGGCAGTCGCTCGCGCTTCGGCCGGCGTTGTGCGGAACCATCTTGATGTGGCAAATGGAACCAGAAGGCTTGCAGCGAGTGCAACCACCTCCCCGCCGGCAAAACACGCGGTCACTTTGACACTAGGTGAGACAGGTGTTCGAGGGCGGCTCACCGTCTTGGTCTCCCCTGGATTCGATGCTCCATATTGATCACATGACGGTCAATATCGCCTAACAATTAGCAACCAGTACATCCCGTGTCTGTGTTCTAAATGCACACACACACACACACACACACACACACACATATATATATATATATATATATATATATATATATATATATATACCTCTCGCATACCGACTATGTACGTCTCCATATTTAATTCTTGTAGCCACATGTGAACAATATAGGCAGCAAACGTGGAATCACCATGGACGAGCGTGAACGTCATGTAATTAACTCATCAGTGAGTCTTAGGAATTGATCATGCTGCGAACTACAAGGCTCCTTCGTAATTATTATTTTGCATTGCGTAACGGCAATGTTCAAAATTCACTTGGCATAAATGTAATGACGATAAGTATGAAACAGCACTATATGATTCAAAGTATCCGGACACCCGTTAGTGGACATTAATATGGGATGTGTCCACCCTTCGCCTTTATGACTGCTTTTGCTCTGCTGGGGAGACTTTCAATGAGGTGTTTGGATGTCTGTGGAAAAATGGCCCGGTTAACTATTAGTGGACATTACTGCGTGGTGCCTCCAACCTTAGCCTTTATGATGACCTGAACTCCGTGGGGACACTTTCAGTGAGGTGTCGCTGCCCATTCTTCCTCAAGAGCCGCTGGGGTCTGGAGCGTTTTCGGCGTTCAACTCATCCCACGGGTGTCCCATTGGGTTCAGGTCGGGACTTTAGCCAAGTCAGTCCATTTCAGGATTATTGTCATCTACAATCCCTTGCCTCACTGATCCTACTTTGTGTCAGGGTGCGCTCTCATGCTGATACAATGAGTCATCATCTCGGAAATGCTCCTCTACTATACGCAGTACACAACGCTGTAAAATGTATAATATCCTTCCACATGTACCGCTTTCTTACGCGCAGTAAGGTAACGATACCCCAGACACGAAAAACACTCCCATGCCATATCACCAGTTACTACGTACAACGATGGCAGGTAACGTTCTCCAATCTTTCGCCAAAATCAAACCTTTCCGTCGGATTTCCACAGGTATAGCGCGATTTGTTACCCCCAGTCACTCGTTTCCAGTCGCTCACTGCCCAGCGGCGTTGCTATTCACACCTTCTCAAGCGTCGCTTAGCACCGACGCCAGAAAAGCGTGGCTTATTAGGAGCTGCTCAATCTTCGTAGCCCCATTCTTTTTAACTTCCTACGCAGTCATTGTGCTAACTGGGCTGCTGATAGTACTTTGGAACTCACGATCCTTCTGCTGATTTCATGCCATTTTTTATATCCACCCTGCGCAATCATGGACGGTCCCCGTATGTCAGAACATGAGCTCCGCCTCGTCTTGGTTTTTAGCTGTGTTGTTCCTCCCGCGTTTCCACTTCTCAGTCACGCCACGAACAGTTGACTTCAGCGACCTTAGAAGATTTGATGTGTCCCTGAAGGATTTCTTACTCAGGTGATGTACAACGTCTAGTCCAGTTCGAAGTGACTTAGCTCTCCTATCCTATCGATTCTGCTGTTACCGCTTCCCTATTGAGAACACAATAATTCCCGCCTTCTTTTATGCTGTCGGGTCTGCTTCTCATGTCATGTCTTGTTCAATGCCACATTCATTGTGGCTGTCCAGACAGTTTTTATGAAACAATATACATTTCGTCAACTGCAGAAGGGTGAACATCTGAAACATGTCTCGGGAGGAAGTGGTCAGCCAGAATATTGGTTTGATGCAGCTACCCACGCTAGTCTATGCTGTGTAGGTCTCTTCGTGCATATATAAAGAGTGAATCACTTGAATCCGTCTAGAGCAGGTGGCTCCTGGTCTCCGTCTACAATGTGTACCCCTCCCCTACACACACACACACACACACACACACACAACGAGAGAGAGACAGAGAGAGAGAAAATTCGATCCGTCACCAAGTGAAGTTTTACTTGATGCCTCAGCATAGGTCCTATCTATCAACCTGTCATTTCTGTAGTCACATTGTACCATAAATTTATATTTTCCGCAATTAGATTAGTACCGCTTCGTTTGTTATCCGATCTACCCATCTATACTCAGCATTTACACTTCTCATCGCGTCAAAAGTTTCTACTCTCGTCCTATGTGGACTATTTATCGTCCCCGTTTTACCTTCATACACGACATATAGGCAGATATTTTCAAAGGAAACTTCCTATCAACTAGATTCGTATTATAAGTTAAAATATTTCTCTTTCTTCACAAACTCTCGTATTACCGAAATGTGAGAAAAATCGTCGAAACAAACGTCGGCAGGAAAGCCCGAGACAGAAGCTATCTATCTTATTTCTGCCTCACAGTGATGCTGATTGTGATGACAGGTGGTAACTATCCTTTGCAAGTTTACAAACGGCTGTTAACAAGATCCAAGGAGCCATAACGACGGACGTAACTCAACACACTAGAAGAAGACAGTCATTACGTGTCGGTGAAGTGGTGCTATTTTTTAAGCAAATGGGCTGCAAACTAACAAACGAAGTGCAGAGTCCCTAGTTAAGTGTGTTTCGTTTTCCCATTTTAGTCTGAAGATGAGGTTCATACCTGGAAACTTGTTGCTTTATTAAATAACTAGCTGTTCTCGGCCATGCGTTACTGTCGGCTGTTTGCTTATATGGAAAAGAAAGAAACGAGAAAGAACACGTTTCTAAGTAGTACAGGAATTGGATATACGCCATAATCTCCTTCTCTCCCCGTTTCTGTCCATTTCCTAACCCCTCTCTCTTTCGCCATCATCACTTCCTATCCAATCTCTCCATCTTCCTCATTTTTCTGCATCTTCTCCACCCCTTCTCTCTCCCCCTCTCTATCCATCACCTCCTCCCCAATTTCTTTGTCCATCTTCTCCTACCTCTCTTTCCATCTTCTCCTGCTCCTTGTCCATTTCCTCCTTTTCGCTTTTTATTTCCATTTTCTTCCATTCGTCTGTACATCTGCCCTTCTCCCCTCTATAATTATATTGCTTTGAGTCGTGTTTATTATTTTTGCAAAAAATGTTCAAATGTTTGTGAAATCTTATGGGACTTAACTGCTAAGATCATCAGTCCCTAAGCTTACACAATACGTAACCGAAATTATCCCAAGGACAAAAACACACATCAATGCCCGAGGGAGGACTCGAACCTCCGCCGGGACCAGCCGCACAGTCCATGACTGCAGCACCTGAGATATAAGAAATGTACCAAAAGGCAGATTGGTACTTACCGTAAAGGTAATACACGAAGTTGCAGACAGGCACAATTAAAAGACACTGACATTGAAACTTTCGGCCACAGCCTTTGTCTGAAAAAGATAAAAACATACCATTCATTCACACAAGCAACCACACCTAACGCACACATAACCGCCAACTCTGGCACGCTGTGGCTTGAGATGCCAGAATTGGCGGTCATGTATGCGTTAGGTGTGCTTGCTTGTGTGAAAGAATGGTGTGTGTGTGTGTGTTTCTCTTTTTCCGACGAAAGCTGGGGAAGCATATGCGTAAGTGTCTTTTTATTGTGTCTGTCGGCAACTTAGCGTGTTATCTTTGCGGTAAGTATCAATCTACCTTTTCTTACGTTGTTCATAACACTCTGTGTGCGGGGTGCATAGGCGGACCCCCGGCTGCCATTCCAGTCTGTGAAACCCGCATATCAATGGCGCCTTATATTGCCGAAATATCGGCTGTCCAAGTTTTTACTGATTCACCCGGTATAGAAACACTCTTGTATTCGAATAGAACTTTGTTTCAAAATTTCAAAGCAATCGTTGAACTTTCAGAGATTTACAGTTTTGAACGAACAAATTTTTATTTATTTTTTATGTTTATTCCTATAGTTTTAAGTAAATCAACAGAAATTTGTGACTGGTGGCGGGTTCCGAAGAACCTTTTCATAGTAGCGTAGTTTAAAGCACAGCCAGGGAGCTCGAGTGCCACTGTCGCAGACAAATGACGAGGCCTGCCGCACTGGACAGTGCCGTGTGGCCTTGACCTCTGCCTCAGGCTGTGGGACGGAGCGGGCACAGAACCTCGGCCAGCCGCGCAGCCCGCGCGCAACGCTTCGCGCGGTGTGCCCAGCACGCTTCGCCACCTCACCACGCCTTGGCCGGTCCACGTGTACCGCGGCCCGAGTCGCACCAGATCCGGAAGGCGCGCGCCACACAGCTTTCTCCGGCCCGCCTGGGGCGGCACTGCGCTTGCGTAATTTGTGGCGAAGAAAGTTAACCGCAATCGAACATGCTATACTGGCACGGTGCTGCAGTATTACTACTGACTTCAAGCAGTATACTGCGCCAGTATAACGTGAAATTAGTACAAGCCTAGCGATTCGTTTGAGAATAAAATTGCACGCCCACCAGCTACTGAATTAAGGATACGCACATGGTAAGATGGCATGCAGAGTGTAAACATACACTCCTGGAAATGGAAAAAAGAACACATTGACACCGGTGTGTCAGACCCACCATACTTGCTCCGGACACTGCGAGAGGGCTGTACAAGCAATGATCACACGCACGGCACAGCGGACACACCAGGAACCGCGGTGTTGGCCGTCAAATGGCGCTAGCTGCGCAGCATTTGTGCACCGCCGCCGTCAGTGTCAGCCAGTTTGCCGTGGCATACGGAGCTCCATCGCAGTCTTTAACACTGGTAGCATGCCGCGACAGCGTGCACGTAAACCGTATGTGCAGTTGACGGACTTTGAGCGAGGGCGTATAGTGGGCATGCGGGAGGCCGGGTGGACGTACCGCCGAATTGCTCAACACGTGGGGCGTGAGGTCTCCACAGTACATCGATGTTGTCGCCAGAGGTCGGCGGAAGGTGCACGTGCCCGTCGACCTGGGACCGGACCGCAGCGACGCACGGATGCACGCCAAGACCGTAGGATCCTACGCAGTGCCGTAGGGGACCGCACCGCCACTACCCAGCAAATTAGGGACACTGTTGCTCCTGGGGTATCGGCGAGGACCATTCGCAACCGTCTCCATGAAGCTGGGCTACGGTCCCGCACACCGTTAGGCCGTCTTCCGCTCACGCCCCAACATCGTGCAGCCCGCCTCCAGTGGTGTCGCGACAGGCGTGAATGGAGGGACGAATGGAGACGTGTCGTCTTCAGCGATGAGAGTCGCTTCTGCCTTGGTGCCAATGATGGTCGTATGCGTGTTTGGCGCCGTGCAGGTGAGCGCCACAATCAGGACTGCATACGACCGAGGCACACAGGGCCAACACCCGGCATCATGGTGTGGGGAGCGATCTCCTACACTGGCCGTACACCACTGGTGATCGTCGAGGGGACACTGAATAGTGCACGGTACATCCAAACCGTCATCGAACCCATCGTTCTACCATTCCTAGACCGGCAAGGGAACTTGCTGTTCCAACAGGGCAATGCACGTCCGCATGTATCCCGTGCCACCCAACGTGCTCTAGAAGGTGTAAGTCAACTACCCTGGCCAGCAAGATCTCCGGATCTGTCCCCCATTGAGCATGTTTGGGACTGGATGAAGCGTCGTCTCACGCGGTCTGCACGTCCAGCACGAACGCTGGTCCAACTGAGGCGCCAGGTGGAAATGGCATGGCAAGCCGTTCCACAGGACTACATCCAGCATCTCTACGATCGTCTCCATGGGAGAATAGCAGCCTGCATTGCTGCGAAAGGTGGATATACACTGTACTAGTGCCGACATTGTGCATGCTCTGTTGCCTGTGTCTATGTGCCTGTGGTTCTGTCAGTGTGATCATGTGATGTATCTGACCCCAGGAATGTGTCAATAAAGTTTCCCCTTCCTGGGACAATGAATTCACGGTGTTCTTATTTCAATTTCCACGAGTGTATATGCGGATACCATTTCCTGCCTTTACCGTTCCACATGTCAACGCAACAAATGAGTCTGGCAAAAGGGAACATTATCAGTAAGAGCGTGCAAACATTTGATGATGATGATGATGATTGATTTGTGGGGCGCTCAACTGCGCGGTCATCAGCGCCCGTACAAAGTCCCAATATTTACACAGCCCAATTTTTAATTCAGTCCAATCTAGCAACTGTAACGAATGATGATGAAGATTATGAAATAATGAGGACAACACAAACACCCCGTCTGTAAAAATATGACGGGACATAGAGGATGCTCCACTGAACAATTTGAGGTAGGGAACCTGGGTCGGAGAAGCAAGCTTAAGGCGATAATAGAAATAAAGACACATTACTGTGTACTTTTTTATTTACATTAGTTAACTGCAAATACCATCATTGACACAATGAACGAATCATTTGTACTACACCTTACAAAATGTGCTGAAACTGACGGCCATCAACCACAGTGCAAGTAAGACATCGGCGAGCAAGATTCTGACGTACCCTGACAAATACACTACTGGCCATTAAAATTGCTACACCACGAAGATGACGTGCTGCAGACGCGAAATTTAACCGACAGGAAGAAGATGCTGTGATGTGCAAATGATTAGCTTTTCAGAGCATTCACACAAGGTTGGCGCCGGTGGCGACACCTACAACGTCCTGACAGGAGGAAAGTTTCCAACCGATTTCTCATACACAAACAGCAGATGACCGGCGTTACCTGGTGAAACGTTTTTGTGATGCCTTGTGTAAGGAGGAGAAATGCGTACCATCACGTTTCCGACTTTGATAAAGGTTGGATTGTATCCTACTGCGATTGCGGTTTACCGTATCGCGACATTGCTGCTCGCATTGGTCGAGATCCAAGGACTGTTAGAAGAATATGGAATCGGTAGGTTCGGGTGGGTAATACGGAACGCAGTGCTGGATCCCAACGGCCTCGTATCACTAGTAGTCGAGATGACAGGCATCTTATCCGCATGGCTGTAACGGATCGTGCAGCCACGTCTCGATCCCTGAGTCAACAGATGGGGACGTTTGCAGGACAACAACCATCTGCACGAACAGTTCGACGACGTTTGCAGCAGTATGCACTATCAGCTCGGAGACCGTGGCTGCTGTTACCCTTGGCGCTGCACCACAGACAGGAGCGCCTGTGATGGTGTACTCAACGACGAACCTGGGTGCACGAATGACAAATCGTCATTTTTTCGGATGAATCCAGATTCTGTTTACAGCATCATGATGGTCGCATCCGTGTTTGGCGACATCGCGGTGAACGCACATTGGAAGCGTGTATTCGTCATCGCCATACTATCGTACCACCCGGCGTGGTGGTACGCAATTTGGGTGCATAGAACCTGAGAAATCAGTACCCAGAGCAACTACCTCTGGTTGCTTACACGTCTCGGTCACCTCTTGTTCGCATTGACGGCACTTTGAACAGTGGACGTTACATTTCAGATGTGTTACGACCCGTGGCTCTACCCTTCATCCGATCCCTGCGAAACCCTACATTTCAACAGGATAATGCACGACAGCATGTTACAGGTCCTGTATGGGCCTTTCAGGATGCAGGAAATATTCGACTGCTGCCCTGGCCAGCACTTTCTCCAGATCTCTCACCAATTGAAAATGTCTGGTCAAGGGTGGCCGAGCAACTGGCTCGTCACAATACGCCAGTCACTACTCTTGATGAAATGTGGTATCTTGTTGAAGCTGCATGGGCAGCTGTACCTGTACACGCCATCCAAGCTCTGTTTGACTCAATGCCCAGGCGTATCACGGCCGTTATTACGGCCAGAGGTGGTAGTTCTGGGTACTGATTTCTCAGGATCTATGCACCCTAACTGCGTGAAAATATAATCACATGTCAGTTCTAGTATAATATATTTGTCCAATGATTATCCGTTTATCATCTGCAATTTTAATGGCCAGTAGTGTACAAACCTAGTAGGGTGCTTGAGAATGAAATTGCGCGCCCACCAGCCACTGAATTACGGATACACACATGGTAAGATGGCATGCAGAATGTAAACGTATATGCAATATCATTTCCTGCCTTTACCGTTCCACATGTCAACGCAACAAATGAGTCTGGCAAAAGGGGATATTATCTGTAACAGCGTACAAAAATTTGATGATGATAATGTTTGATTTTTGAGGTGCTCGACTGCGCGGTCATCAATGCCCGTACAAAATTCCAATTTTTACACAGTCCAATTTTTAACTCAGTCCAATCTAGCAACTGCCACGGATGATGGTGGTGAAATGATGAGGACAACACAAACACCCCGTCTGCAAAAATTTGGCTGGACGTAGAGGATGCTCCACTGAACAATGTGAGGTAGGGAACCTGGGTCGGAGAAGCAAGCTTAAGGAGATAATAGGAATAAAGTCACATTACTGTGTACTTTTTTATTTACATTAGTTAACTGCAGATAGCATCATTGACACAATGAACGTACCATTTATACTGTATCTTACATAATGGCCGGCCGTGGTGGCTGAGCGGTTCTAGGCGCTTCAGTCCAGAACCACGCTGCTGCTACGGTCGCAGGTTCGAATCCCGCCTCGGGCATGGTTGTGTGTGATGTCCTTAGGTTAGTTAGGTTTAAGTAGTTCTAAGTTCTATGGGGCTGATGACCTCAGATGTTAAGTCCCATAGTGCTCAGAGCCATTTGAACCATCTTACAAAATGAAACCTGCATCAAGGCCTCCTGATAATCAGGCTCGTCCTCCTTGTTTCCTTGCAGGAAACAAACAATGTACGTCTAAATAAACAGCACAGTACGTGTACATTTGTACGGATGTTAGTTGTAAATAAGCTGGAAAACAGTAATGCGAGACAAAGAGGTAGACAAGTTTACTTCCATATCTCCTTAAGCTGACGTCTTCCACCCCAGGTTCCCTATCTCAAATTGTTCACGGGAGCATTCTCTATGTCCTCTTACGGAAGCGCCCTGTAGAGTTCAAATAATGATATTCATAGCAAGCGCTGCACGTCAAAACGGAAATGGTTACAGGGGATATGCAAACCTATGGGAAACATAAATGGCGCCTATAAGGAAATTAAAGAGTCGTTTGGAAAAAATAATGTGAGAATGAATATTAAGAACTGAGATGGCAAGCCAATACTAAGGAAAGATGGGAAAGCTGAAAGATGGAGGGAATATGATGAACGACATATAGACAAGCGTGCATATTTATTTTCTTTTCTTTTTGCCGGACCGATATCGATCCACATATCTATCTTCAGCGAGCATGTACGTTGCTTTCCTATCTTCATAGAATTTTTGTAGATTTTTTTGGGGATTTTACTTTAATTTCTTAGCTGATTTTCAGGACATCCTCGTAGTTTTATGGAAGAAAACACGCATAATATAGTGTGGATGTAGTAGACACCTAATCACACTACAACAAAAACCAATTTACATCACATATCAAAGATACCACCAACACACGTTTGACAATTGGCAATAACATTGCATTATATAAAAAGCATCATTATGTAAATGAATGTTTATTTCCTCATGTTGTGCAAATGAAATTACGAATGACAATAAGTAGAACAACAGCTACACTGTCCAGTCACATTAAAAGCAGCCTCTGTGACCACATTTTTCTGCGGGGGCTGCTGCAAGACGTGAAATTCTGGAAGGTAGCGACAGGGATGTGGACCCATGCCGGCTCAAGTGTCTCGCCAGCTGCGCTAGGTTTCTCGATTGAGGATGCAAGGCGAGGTGTATATAAGACGAAGTGTTTTGTTGCCTTACTCTTCTCGGAAAGCACACACGGCGAAATTTATTACTCAGTCTTTCCCTGATGCACAACCTGTCTTCTTTAACGTTTACCTCTGGAGTTCGAGAACCATTTCTGTGCCGCGCTTGCCCTTAGTTCGTGGGCCCGCCTTTCATCTGTAGATGTTCTCTATTAATTTTATATGGTAGCTATAGCAAGCTGACGAACAATACAAAAATTAAAAATGACAAACGAATGACTTATAAACCACTTCCTTCGTGGTCAAATTCCATTTCCTTAGGATTGTTCTTGTGTATGGCAGCCTAGCATCAGCTTCTTCGGCAACTGTTCTTACGTAGTCGTTCGGCTTTATTACGCTGCAGACAGATACTACTACATATCTGAGAATTGTGAGCTCACTTTTGCCAAAATTTATCGCCAGTTGTGTAATCGAACAAATCTACCCATTTATCCGCAATACACTACATTTAAGCTTAGGGTCAACAATAAGTTCATGCAGCGAGCGTCGATTCTATAGGTATTTTGATCTTTATGTACGAATCGTCACTGAAGTCTCTTAGCGTTTCAGCGTTTCTGTGTATAATTTCATCATCCGCAGACCGCAGGTGTTAATTTTTGTGTATAAATAAACAAATGTTTAGCTTATATACGAAAAATACCGTCTGAACTAACGCACACTATACGTTCTAAGAGCAGTACATGTAGTTACAGATCTCTGTTGACTGTAATTAGAATGTCTTTGAGACTGCCTGTGGCTTATTATTTATTTCCATTTTTAACGATGGGTGTAAACTACCTGCTGTGCAAGTGATGTACACGGCCCGGCCACATGAATGCGACCACTGCCTGTGTTCAAAAATGGTTCAAATGGCTCTGAGCACTATGCGACTTAACTTCTGAGGTCATCAGTCGCCTAGAACTTAGAACTAATTAAACCTAACTAACCTAAGGACATCACACACATCCATGCCCGAGGCAGGATTCGGACCTGCGACCGAAGCGGTCACGCGGTTCCAGACTGAAACGCCTAGAACCGCACGGCCACAACGGCCGGCCTGCCTGTGTTATACGTGGCCACTGACAGAGGGCAGGTGATAGCAATAGTAGTAGACGGTATATGAAGCGTGTCAGGGGGGAAGGGGAAAAACAGTGCTGTCGTTGTTATGCGGAAACGGTGCGGTTTACCTATCTTTCAAAATGGCGTTATCATAAGCTTTTGGGATAAAATTGTAAGCATTTCCGAAACGGCTAAGTACGTAAACTATTCGCTTACCGACATCCTTAAAAGAATACTCTGCATAACGAAATTGTGCAGTCCAAAATCGGTCTCGAGGCAGCTGTAGTGTACGACGAGCCATAGATGACAGGGGTGAACTACGGCAGGGAAGATGTGTACGGACGAATCGACGTGGAACTGTTGAGTAACTGATCGCCCAGGCGAGCCAAGGGTCTACCAACTGCATCGGACAGATGGATGTTGACGCGTACGTCGTGAAACGTCTCAAAAGTCGCAAGAGGGAGACTTATGATCTGGGGAATATTTCGGTGTCATTCTCTGGGTGATCTAGCCATTCTGCAAGACACAATGGATCAACACAAGTGTGCACCTATTCTTGGTGACCATGCCCACTCCTACATGCAGTTTGTTTTTCCTCGGCACGATAGCCTCTACCAGGAGGACAACGCAGAGTGCGGTGCGTGGCAAGAAGAGCACCAGGATGATTTTACCGTATTCTGCCAGCCACCAAACTTCCCAGTTTAAAACCAAATCTAGAGTCTACGGGACCACCTCGATCGGACTGTTCGCGCTGTGGATCCCCAACCGAGAAACCCAGAGCAGCCACGGCACATTAGTCAACGTGGGCATATCCCTGTCGGTACCTCCCAGAACCACATCGACTCTCTTCCTGCACAGCTTGCAGCGGACCGACCAGCAAAAGGTGATTGTTCAAGCTTTTGAGAGCTGGTCACATTAATATGACTGGACATAGTGTAACATGTGTAACATTCTAGATAAGAGAACAAGAAAACATCCGTAAGTAAAAGTTAGTTCCAAATTCGTCATTATCAATAAGGAAGATAAATGAGTAACTACAAAACAGCTTATATTTGTATTGCAGTAGAGACGCCGTAATAATTCGGCAGCTGACACATCGCAAGCATCAAATCAGAAAATGTCATAGCAGACGAAAACTGCATATGATAATAGGAACTCTTTCGCGAAACGCGTCGTTCAGAAAATGATGACTGGCAGCAGCAAATGTTATTGTGGAAAAGAAATCCACTATCTCTTATAAACCAGTAGCCCACCCCTTCCTCCACTCCACCGACTCTTCAAATCGAATTCTCAATGAATAAAAGAGCTTCAGACATTATTTACAAATGAGTTAGTGTGTTAAATATTTGACGCTCAGTATGTAAAATCTTTATGGTTGAAACGCAGAACGTAATTATGTTGGTTTCATTACTTACGATTATCCGTCCAAAGACTAATGAAAAAATTAAAACTGAAACTCAGTGTTTACCGTGTCATATCTCCAGAACTATGTGTCAATATAAAGCTATAATTTTGCAAGTGCATTCAGTGGTATGCGTGGATACTGCCTGCAGAATATGTTGTGAATAGAGGCGGTAGTAAAGAAATATTAAATTAAAACGCCAGGTCGGAATGCTGAAGTTTTACCGCATGGACAGCGAAAATATAGTAACTCATGAACTTTTTTTCCTTTCATTTCTTTCTGCGGGGGGAGTGGAGGGAAGGGTGTCGACTAGAAAAAGTTACGAAAATATTTGAAATTATGTGTAAGATTTGTTGGAAGTCGATAACTGCACTCATTCTCAAATGATGGATTAATATACCTTGGGAAATTTGTGTACCGTGAGTTACACAGTCACAAGACATAATTTCTAACTTTCATACTTCAGTAATTGTGTTAAATTTTTAACATTAGATTTTGCCTCTTGCTGAGCAGATTATGACAGCGTTCTAAATTTTTAATTTCGGTCGATATTTAATTGAAATACTGAAAATATACACCTATACGACTACTCTGTCTGGCAGACTGCTCATCGAACCATCTTCAAGCTACTTGCCCACCGTCCGACTCTCGAACAACACGTGGGAAAAACGAACACTGGAATACTTCCGTGCGAGCTCTGATTTCATTACGATGGTCATTTCTTCCTATGTAGGTGGGAATCAACAAATTAATTTCGCATTCAGAAGAGAAAGCTAATGATTGAAATCAAATTTTTGTTGCCCATGAAAGCCATTAAACAGACTTTTTTTAGCCTTTTGGTAATACTGATCAAATACAAGATACTGAGGAAGTACGGAAAGCATCGTAATGGCTGGACGAAGATTTGACCCGAGAAAAAGTCCGGCACTTAAAATCAGTATGGCGTCCTTCGCCCTTTGCTAAGGCTGTGAAGGCGTGGGTACGCAATGTGTTCCGAAACTCAGCAGTTCAGGCAACACATGTTCCGCGATATCTCCGTCCGTTGAGATGGAATGAATGAATGAATGAATGTGTGGCCCAATCAACCTATCACCGAGAATGACGGCCCACTCATTAATACCAAATCGCTGTTGATGAGCACGAGGTCGAGTACCTAACGGATTCACATGTGCCCAAACATGCCAACTGCGAGTATTGAAACAGCTTTCACGAGTAAACAAAGCGTCATCGGTGTACAAGACCTCGGCTGGAAATATGTGGTGCAGGGCAGTCTGTTGTGAAAACTATAATGCAAACTGTACGCGTTGGGGAAAATCTTCAGGTGCTGGTGCTGGTACGCGCTGAAGATGGAAAGGATGAAGCTGTTGATCATGTAACACATTCCACACAAGGCTATGGCTGACGCTTACAATGTGTGTAATACGTTGTGCGTTTGTAGATGGAGTGTCTTCAACATGTCGCTGAATCTGGTATTCCATTTCGGGTGTTCGCACTCTTCGATTCCAACCTGTATCACGCATTCTTGCACGGAAAGTGCCTGTTACACGTAGTAGCCGATTAAGACGTCCGAATGTTTGGTGTTGTGGAACCCGTCGGCTGGGAAAACACTGTCGATACTCTCTCACTGCAGCTCGCCCATTTCCACTAATAGACCCGTATACCAGATACATCTCAGCCACTTTTTTAATTTATTGACCTGCAGAACTTGTCCATACAGCCAGAAACGTCGTATTGGGATTGGTTTTGACAGTTAATGGGCCAGACATTATTTAAGTCGTGCTCTGGAACGATGTAGCATAAGATTCACAAAAGACCTATTCGACATAAAAATGCCAGCCATTTCAGCATACGTAAACCACTCCGTGTTTACTGTTGTGGTCACAGGTCGGAAATGATTGCGACTCTATCGGTGTCTTCGCAAGGAGAAGTTACCGTTGTAGTCAGAAGGCGGTGATGGTTGCGAATCAATAGGTGCTGGAGTTGCGCTCTACCAAAACAAAGGTTCGGTACTACGTAAATGACGTATTAAATGGTAGCCTTACCGGTAGTATTGGTAGCATTGATAGCGAAAGAAACGAATGTGTGAGAGAGAAACTGCGAGCCGACAACTTCTCTTCATTTTTTTGTTTGTTTAACTGTTTTTTGCATTTAATTAGAACTGCACATCAGTCACTGGTCGTCCATTGTTTATTTTATATCCTTATGTCATTACAGAATATTAATTGTATTTTATAAGTAGTAAAAGGTAGTTGACTGCTTATCTCCTGCGCTTTTGTGTAACCAAATCAATTACTTTCTATGCAATCCAGTTTACATGCACAAACGTTACACACACACACACACACACACACACACACACACACACACACACACACACACACACATATATATATATATATATATATATATATATATATATTGTTGTTATAAAGTTCATGTTATATATACAAAACATTTTTCATCATTTTACATCATTTTATTTTCTTTTGAGCACGCAGCATGGTAGATGTCTTGGAACGACATAACAAAAATCGGTAATGTACCGGAATGCTGCTGTAATTGCTAACTGCTAGACGTTTTACATTAGACAAAGACCAATTTCGTCATCGTCTCCACGTCCAGGCAGATCATACGGCAGCGACGTCACGATGCAGTACGGACAACTGGCACACAGTAAAACAAAATTCTTACTAGTTATAATGTTACAACTTTTAATAAAGCGTACTTTGTTGCAGATAGTCTGAAGATGGGGTTAACGCCGAAATAGGCCTTTTGCTAATGTAAAACGCCTAGCAGTTACCAATTATTGCTACATTCTGGTACATTACCGTTTTTCATCATGTCATTTTTCATCCCGATCTAAGGCAAGAGTTTCCTGTTATCATTGATAAATATGAAAGTTGTTTATGAACAACAGAAACATGTTTTATATAAGTTCGAAGAAGTATTGAAGCGATGTTTGATATATTTTCGTTCTGCATTGTATTTATTTTACCTTTTTGTCGAGGAAATTGCTTTTTCTAGCGCTATGTGATTAATCTGTATTGTTTCTTTATTTTTACTCCAACATCCCTCTTTTTCACGTTAAAAATCAACGATATTCGAATAAAACCTGAGTTAATCATTAAAATGTCAATTTGGCTGTATTATATTGTTTACTCTGAAGTAACAGATAGGAGGATAGCTATGTAGAACAAAAATGTTTCGTAGGTCACCTGCCCTTTTACATGTTCTTACTTAAATTATAGACGGTTCATTGCTTCCTGCTTTTAGGGGTGTCTACTAAGACACTGATCGCATATGTAAAGAAAGCGATCGTTATGTGGTAACGCCGATAGTTATGCAACACATCCAACGTAGAAATAATGCTAGTACGACCTTAACTGACCAAAGCGACTAGGAAAATGCCGGCCGCTGTGACCGAGCGGTTATAGGCGCTTCAGTCTGGAACCGCGCGACCGCTACCGTAGAAGGTTCGAATCCTGCCTCGGGCGTGGATGCGTGTGATGTCCTTAGGTTAGTTAGGTTTAAGTAGTTCTAAGTCTAGGGAACTGATGACCTCAGATGTTAAGTCCCATAGTGCTCAGAGCCATTTGAATCATTTTTCGACTAGGAAAAGTACCCTGTTTCCAAGCAGACCTCAGAGCCAACCATCCGTACATAGAACAGTATTGAATGCCAGTACACATTCCCTGTCAGCGACAGCGAAACAACTGCTTAAGTCACCTCCAACAGCAAAATGTTCCCCAAGGTTACAGCTTGACTTCAGAAACCATTTTTGTTTTGATGTCCTCTACCTCCTGTGTTCATCAGCACCTATAGTGCTGTACAGCCGTCAGAGAGTGTGTTAAGCGGCCTCTCGCCGGTCTGACAACCGCTGCGCGGCGGGTCTGTGGGTCAGAGTCACGGTCGGCAGCTTCCGGTGAGCGGAAGGCGAGCCCACCATCTCCGCCGCCCGTACCGAGCTGAGCTGAGCGGAGCTGGCCGGCATGCGGCGTGACGCGCGGCCTGGATGCGGCCTTGCGGGCTGAGCCGCCGGTATGCCAGGCACGCGACACTCTCTACCTGCACGGCGCACCCACTCTCCACCACTCACCGCACGCTCTCTGCACGTTCCTGTCCTCCACTGACCCGCTGTCACGCACAATCAACTCGTCCATCCGTTTCTTCCCCATTTTGAAGACGTAATTACAACTTACTACATATTCGTGTAGTACGTAAAGAAATATGAATGTTTTAGTTGGACCACTTTTTTCGCTTTGTGATAGATGGCGCTGTAATAGTCACAAACGTATAGGTACGCGGTATCACGTAACGTTCCGCCAGTGCGGACGGTATTTGCTTCGTGATACATTACCCGTGTTAAAATGGACCGTTTACCAATTGCGGAAAAGGTCGATATCGTGTTGATGTATGCCTATTGTGATCAAAACGCCCAACGGGCGTGTCCTATGTATGCTGGTCGGTATCCTGGACGACATCATCCGAGTGTCCGGACCGTTCGCCGGATAGTTACGTTATTTAAGGAAACACGAAGTGTTCAGCCACATCTGAAACGTCAACCACGACCTGCAACGAATGATGATGCCCAAGTAGGTGTTTTGGCTGCTGTCGCGGCTAATCCGCACATCAGCAGCAGAAAAACTGCGCGAGAATCGGGAATCTCAAAAACGTCGGAGTTGAGAATGCTACATCAACATCGATTGCACCCGTACCATATTTCTATGCACCACGCATGGCATGGCGACGAGTTTGAACGTCGTGTACAGTTTTGCCACTGGGTACAAGAAAAATTACGGGATGATGACAGATTTTTTGCACGTGTTTTATTTAGGGACGAAGCTTCACCAACAGCGGTAACATAAACCGGCAGAATATGCACTATTGGGCAACGGAAAATACACAATGGCTGCGACAAGTGGAACATCAGCGAGCTTGGAGGGTTAATGTATGGGGCGGCGTTATGGGAGGAGGGATAATTGACACCCTTTTTATCGATGGCAATCTAAATGGTGCAATGTATGCTGATTTCCTACGTAATGTTCTACCGATGTTACTACAAGATGTTTCACTGCATGACAGAATGGCGATGTACTTCCAACATGATGTATGTCCGGCACATAGCTCGCGTGCGATTGAAGCGGTACTGAATAGCATATTTCATTACAGGTGGATTGGTCGTCGAAGCACCATACCATGGACCGCACGTTCACCGGATCTGACGTCCCCGGATTTCTTTCTGTGGGGAAACTTGAACGATATTTGCAATCGTGATCCGCCGACGACGCCTGACAACATGCGTCAGCGTATTGTCAGTGCATGTGCGAACATTACGGAAGGCGAACTACTCGCTGTTGAGAGGAATGTCGTTACACGTATTGCCAAATACATTGATGTTGACGGACATCATTTTGAGCATTTATTGCATTAATGTGGTATTTACAGGTAATCACGCTGTAACAGCATGCGTTCTCAGGGATGATAAGTACACAAAGGTACATGTATCACATTGGAACAACCGAAATAAAACGTTCAAACGTACCTACGTTTTGCATTTTAATTTAAAAAACCTACCTGTTACGAACTGTTCGTCTAAAACTGTGAGCCATATGTTTGTGACTATTGAGCGCCATCTATCACAAAGCGAAAAAAGTGGCCCAACTTAAACATTCATATTTCTTTACGTACTACATGAATATGTAATAAAATGGGGGTTCCTGTTAAAAAAAAAAAAAAAACGCAGTTGATATCCGTTTGACCTATGGCAGCGACGTGTAGCGGGCCAACCATAGCGCCATCTGGTTTCCCCTTTCAAGCTAGACAAGTTTCTTTCTTTGTAGTTTTTTCGTTTGACATTTATTTCGTGAGATATTTTCCCGGTCACCATCAATGGACGACCCTGCATTTGTGATTGTGAAATGTAATCTTGACGCAGGTGGGTAAACATGACAAAAGCGTAACTCTGAGAATAATTCGCGCATACTGCCACTAATTGGAATCGTGCTTAGTGTATTAAAGAAAAAAGCACGGAAAGTATGTATGAACAGCAATAAGATTGTCAAAGTGCGTATTGCTAGCAACTAGATGGCTGCAAAACGTTGAGATTGTGCATTTAGCTACTGATGGGAGTTAACTAACATCGGGACCTAATAATTCGGTGACTGCATTGCCAGCCCATTCCTACCATACTTGCGGCCAGTGTGGCCGAGCGGTTCTAGGCGCTTCAGTCTGGAACCGCGCGACCGCTACGGTCGCAGGTTCGAATCCTGCCTCGGGCATGGATGTGTGTGTGTGTGTGTGTTTGTGTGTGTGTGTGTGATGTTCTTAGGGTAGTTAGGTTTAAGTAGTTCTAAGTTGTAGGGGACTGATGACCTCAGATGTTAAGTCCCGTAGTGCTCAGAGCCATTTGAACCACTTGAACCTACCATACTCACACAGCGTAAAGAAGGAAATAATCTATATTGGTGTGAGGCCCTTTACTTCGCACATATCTGAAAGCACAGACACTATTCGTAATTCTGCCGCCGAATATACATGACGGAGGAGAACTTAAGATATCGGCTGCATTCAGGCATTGAAATAAATTCGATGGCAAAAAGGGAAAATTTCTACTGGACCGGAAATCGAACCCCGATTCCCCACTTATAACGAGCGATCGCCTGAACCGCTACGGCTCTCTGGGCACGCTTCCAGTCCACTCCAAACTCCCATATGTCGCATACTACATACATAGTGCCGTGTCCGTTACCCTCATCACCCGCAACCTCATTTTATTCCCGCAAGAGGTTGAATTAAGTGTGCGTCCTCTCTGAAGGTATCATTATATGCCGTCAAGGCGCATACATTTATACACTACTGGCCATTAAAATTGCTGCACCACGAAGATGACGTGCTACAGATGCGAAAATTAACCGACAGCAAGAAGACGCTGTGATATGAAAATGATTAGCTTTTCAGAGCATTCAGACAAGGGTGGCGCCGGTGGCGACACCTACAACTTGCTGACATGAGGAAAGTTTCCAACCGATTTCTCATACACAAACAGCAGTTGACCGGCGTTGCCTGGTGAAACGTTGTTGTGATGCCTCATGTAAGGAGGAGAAATGCGTACCATCACGTTTCCGATTTTGTTAAAGGTCGGATTGTAGCCTATCGCGATTGCGGTTTATCGTATCGCGACATTGCTGCTCGCCTTGGTAGAGATGCAATGACTGTTAGCAGAATATGGAATCGGTGGGTTCAGGAGGGTAATACGGAACGCCGTGCTGGATCCCAACGGCCTCGTATCACGAGCAATCGAGATGAAAGGCATCTTATCTGCATGGCTGTAACGGATCGTGCAGCCACGTCTCGATTCCTGATTCAACAGATGGGGACGTTTGCAAGACAACAACCTTCTGCACGAATAGATCGACGACGTTTACAGCAGCATGGACTATCAGCTCGGAGACCATGGCTGCGGTTACCCTTGACGCTGCATCACAGACAGGAGCGCCTGCGATGGTGTACTCAACGACGAACCTGGGTTCACGAATGGCAAAACGTCATTTTTTCGGATGAATCCAGGTTCACTTTACAGCATCATGATGGTCGCATCCGCGTCTGGCGACATCGCGGTGAATGCACATTGGAAGCGTGTATTCGTCATCGCCATACTAGCGTATCACCCGGCGTGATGGTATGGGGTGCCATTGGTTACTCGTCTCGGTCACCTCTTGTTCGCATTGACGGCACTTTGAACAGTGGACGTTACATTTCAGATGTGTTACGACCCGTGGCTCTACCCTTCATTCGATTCTTGAGAACACCTACATTTCAGCAGGATAACGAACGACCGCATGTTGCAGGTCCTGTACGGGCCTTTCTGAATACAGAAACTGTTCAACTGCTGCCCTGGACAGCATATTCCCCTGATCTCTCACCAATTGAAAACGTCTGGTCAATAGTTGCCAAGCAACTGGCTCGTCACAATACCCCAGTCAACACTCTTGATGAACTGTGGTATCGTGTTGATGCTACATTGGCAGCTGTACCTGTACACGCCATCCAACTGTTTGACTCAATGCCCAGGCGTATCAAGGCCGTTATTACGGTCAGACGTGGTTGTTCTGGGTACTGATTTCTCAGGATCTATGCGCCGAAATTGCGTGAAAATGTAATCACATGTCAGTTCTAGTATAATATATTTGTCCAATGAATACCCGTTTATCATCTGCATTTCTTCTTCGTGTAGGGATTTTAACGGCCAGTAGGGTGTGATGTCCGTTCTTTTTGATAAGAAAGTACGCTACTACGTAGTTGTTCATTATGTTTTGGCTCATCAGTTGTCCATCGCGACGATCAGCACCACCGCTATCAACACCTATTGTAGTGTCTCGAGAATTTCGGGGTAAATTCTAGAGACCCTGGCATTTCCACCGTCTCGAACACGCGTTATTTTAGAGATGAGTGTGGTAAAGTAGAACTGTGTCTACTGCACCACAGTTACGTGTGTGCAGGACGGACGTGTATCGGACGGATGATCGGCGCGGGCAGGTAGTCGGCGAGCCCGCCTAAGAAGTTACACGTTCAGCTCAAGGAATTAGCGCGCCGTACTCCGTGCGACGTCAAACATTATTGTGTGGTCATTGGGATGTTGTTGAAGGAAGAGAAGAGACAGTTACTTATTCATTCATTCACTTACTTTCGTAAGGTCCGGAGATCCGGAGAGTTGTCTTGTTAAACTTGGAGAGATTTGTAATTTATGGGAAAATGAATGTGATAGTTTCTGACGGACCAGAAGGTGTCGAGCTTACGGAAAATGTTTTAGTTGTATGAAAACCGTTATGTGTGATGAAAATACAGTGAGATTGAGTTCAAAGTATTCTCGAGTGTACGGAGTTATTTTAAAAGGATAAAAAATTCCTCCAAAGTAGCATGATATCGCCGCGCGGGATTAGCGGAGCGGTGTAGGGCGCTGCACTCATGGACTGTGCGGCTGGTCCCGGCGGAGGTTCGAGTCCTCCCTCGGGCATGGATGTGTGTGTTTGTCCTTGGGATAATTTAGGTTAAGTAGTGTGTAAGCTTAGGGACTGATGACCTTAGCAGTTAAGTCCCATAAGATTTCACACACATTTGAACATGATATCTTCGGAGAAGAAATTGTGCACGACATCGCATACGACCATCATGAAAAGGAGACCGGCGAAGCAACTCCAAGTAAGAAACTTCCTGGCAGATTAAAACTGTGTGCCCGACCGAGACTCGAACTCGGGACCTTTGCCTTTCGCGGGCAAGTGGTCTACCAACTGAGCTACCGAAGCACGACTCACGGCCGGTACTCACAGCCTCACTTCTGCCAGTACCTCGTCTCCTACCTTCCAAACTTTACAGAAGCTCTCCTGCGAACCTTGTAGAACTAGCACTCCTGAAAGAAAGGTAGCTCAGTTGGTAGAGCACTTTCCCGCGAAAGGCAAAGGTCCCGAGTTCGAGTCTCGGTCGGGCACACAGTTTTAATCTTCCAGGAAGTTTCATATCAGCGCACACTCCGCTGCAGAGTGAAAATCTCATTCTGGAACTCCAAGTAAGTTCGATAGCCAAGGGGGAGTGTGACTCTTGCACACCAGTACCACACTGCCACCCTTAATCACCGGAAACCGCCAGACTATGGCACCGTCTTGTCTCGGATATTTCCTGGTCACATTATTCGCGCTTAGGAGCCCAGAAGTTGCAAATGTTACTCGTGAGCAGACGCAGCGAGAAGAAAGTTCCCCCAAGAGAGTACGGAAAAGTCTCGGGTGATGGGACGCCCTCAGCTGAGTGGGACACCAGCGTGACCGGTGTCAGTGACGGAGTGTGAGTGGCGGCTTCTCCACTTCCGGCGCGGCGCAGCGCGGCGTCACGCGGGATGGCCAAGGAGCGCAGCAAGCCGTCGGCGGCCGCCAGCTGAGCCGAGGCGCGATCGCGGCCCGCTACTCCGTCCTCGGCCCTCAACGGTACTGCGCCAGCCACCCGCAGCCAGCAGCGCCGTAACGGGACGCGGCGCAGCCGTGCTGTGCGCCTGTACCCTCGACACAGCGTCAGCGGCTCGCTAAGCCGTGCAACGGCTGGCGGCCAGAAGTGGGCTGCACAAGGCAGTCGGAACTTCTTGTGGAGGCCTGCAACGTTACTTCTCCTCTTCTCTCCAAGTCGGCTGCTCCCGTCGTCCATGTGCTCTTACCAACGTGTGACGCAGGATATGTCGTTACGCGGCTTATCTACGCCTCCATATTTTTCAAATGTTCAAATGTGTGTGAAATCTTATGGGACTTAACTGCTAAGGTCATCAGTCCCTAAGCTTACACACTACTTAACCTAAATTATCCTAAGGACAAACACACACACCCATGCCCGAGGGAGGACTTGAACCTCCGCCGGGACCAGCCGCACAGTCTATGACTGCAGCGCCTTAGACCGCTCGGCTAAGCCTACATATTGTACCCCTTGTTAGACATCTGGTCTTTTCTGAAACCAAAATTTATTTGAACTGACCATAAACGGCGTCTATATTTTATATAAAATCACGAATTCCCGAATTAAATAAAAGAATAATAAGAGCCAATGGAACAGAGTATTATATGCAAAGCAGCAACAGGCTTTTTTCAAAGAGTTTTTAACGAGCGTCCCCTTTTGTTTCATTACTACTATATTACCACAACGCACGTATTGTTAACGTCTTCAGCATCTGCGTATCTTTGGAGTCTGGTAGTTTTTAGCGTTTGATATTTTTAGCATCTAGAAGTCTTTCCGTTCGAGATTTTAGTGTCCGAGTTCTTAGCGTTTGAGTCTCGAGTATTAGCGTCTCCTAAGTTCATAATCCATTACGTGAAATAGTTAATTTCATTGGAAGCCGGACTAATTAAAAGTAAATTTCGGTTAGTTTACATTCTTGTCAGAAATACGAATACTGACAGAACTGATATAACGCTAACATACAGCGAACATATGGACACAGATGCTGTTTACGCTGACACCTGTGCCAAGATTACATTTCACAATCACAAGTATAATCCAAATGGTTCCAATGGATCTGAGCACTATGGGACTTAACTTCTGAGGTCATCAGTCACCTAGAACTTAGAACTACTTAAACCTAACTAAGCTAAGGACACCACACACATCCATGCCCGAGGCAGGATTCGAACCTGCGACCGTAGCGGTCGCGCTGTTCCAGACTGAAGCGCCTAGAACCGCTCGGCCACCACACAAGTATAATCCCTCGACTATTTATTAAATGCTCATTTCCTCATCTCAGTAAATATGTCATGTACTGATGCTTCACAGTAATAAATCTGTTATAGTGACCAGTTGTTACTGTCAGTAACTGCAATTCCAGAAGGTCAGTCGTTGCCGAAGCTGCTACTCAAACATCTCGTCGCAACTTGACTTTCGATTATAGACCCTGTTTGGACATTTATTATCAGGCTTAAGTATGGCCATTCATAGTAGTGAATCACACCAAAGAAACGGTGTTTATAAAAACCGAGTTAAAGATAAACTATAGTGTCCTACGATTTCGAACCGAGTATCACGAGTATTGTACCGTGTATTGAATTTTATCTGGACAATAATAATGATAATAATAATAGTTTGCTCCATATTAGTATTAAAGGGAATAATTTTCAACACACAAAAAATCGTGCTGTGTTAAATGAACCCTGTGACCTTTGAAGGAATTAATTCGGTGTTCATGTGCTACGCAAATCAAAGAAATCAATTCATTTTGAAATGTGAATCTGCCGCCTAGTAACTACTAATGAGCATCATTGGCTGCAACCGCTAAACAACGCAGCTTGCCTAAGGTAATAATTTTAATCTAAACTTATTAATCGACAAATATTAACTACATTAGGAGATAGTGTTGTGTCGCCTCCCTTTCACGTATCTGAACGAAGTGAAGAAAAAGGACATTACACTTTCGCTGATCATGGAACTGCAAGTAGGCAGCAATAGGAGGCGTCGCAATATGTACGGTGTCCCAATACTCGGGGCCGAAAATCTCCGCGATAGCAACCAAGAGGGGTTCCGAAAACGACGATCGTGTGAAACACAGCTCACTCTGTTCGTCCACGAGACCCAGAACATGATAGATAGAGGCGCCCAAGTAGATGCCGTGTTCCTTGACTTTCGAAAGACGTTTGATACAACTCCCCACTCCCGTCTAGTGAAGAAAATACGAGAATATCGATTTTCAGGCCAACTGTGTGATTGGACTGAAGTGTTTATTACAAACAGAACACAGCGTATCATTGTGAACGGAGAGAGGTCTTCAGTAGTAAAAGCAACATCGGACACGTCCCAGGGGAGTGTTGCAGGACCATTACTTTTCACAATATACAGGGTGATTCAAAAATAATACCACAACTTTAGGAATTTAAAACTCTGCAACGACAAAAGGCAGAGCTAAGCACTATCTGTCGGCGAATTAAGGGAGCTATAAAGTTTCATTTAGTTGTACATTTGTTCGCCATTTCAGCCAATAAAGTTTTTGGTCCCTTTTTCTTCGAAGGTGCTACTGTAACTGGACTACAGTATCTGGAGATATTAGAGAATTGGCTGTTCCCTCAGCTCGAACAAGAAGCACAACAATTCATATTTCAGCAGGATGGAGCGCCACCACATTGGCACTTATCTGTCCGTAACTACCTGAACGTCAACTACCCGAGGCGATGGATCGGCCGCCAGGCAGCCCGTGACAGAGCACGTCATCACTGGCCTCCAAGAAGCCCTGATCTTACCCCCTGCGATTTTTTCTTATGGGGGTATGTTAAGGATATGGTGTTTCGGCCACCTCTCCCAGCCACCATTGATGATTTGAAACGAGAAATAACAGCAGCTATCCAAACTGTTACGCCTGATATGCTACAGAGAGTGTGGAACGAGTTGGAGTATCGGGTTGATATTGCTCGTGTGTCTGGAGGGGGCCATATTGAACATCTCTGAACTTGTTTTTGAGTGAAAAAAACCTTTTTAAATACTCTTTGTAATGATGTATAACAGAAGGTTATATTACGTTTATTTCATTAAATACACATTTTTAAAGTTGTGGTATTCTTTTTGAATCTCCCTATATATAAATGACTTAGTAGGTAATGTCGGCAGTTCCACGAGACTTTCTTGTACAGAGGGGAGTCGCGACGCTAGAAAACTGTTACTAAATGCAGGAAGACTTGCAGAGGATCGACGCTAGCTGCAGGGAGTGGCAATTGACCCTCACATAAACAGATGTAACGTACTGCGAATGCACAGAACAATAACTGGAAGAATTACTTCCATAGTATGTCTAGGAGTATGCGTATCATAGAATTAATCGCGAGTAAGGCAGATTCCAGCAGAGACTGACTGGAAGAATCCTCAGGAAGTGGAGTCGATCAGCAAAGGAAGTACCATACAAAACACTCGTTCGACTTATACGTGAACATTGCTCAACAGTATAGGATTCATACTAGACAGTACTGATAGAGGAAATAGAGAAGATCCAAAGCACAACAGCTTGTCTCGTTTCAGGTTCGCTTAGTAAGCGCCAAAGCGTCACGGAGACGCTCAGCCAAGTCCAGTAGCAGACACTGCAAGAGAGGCGTGTCTGCGTCGCGGTATGGTCTACTGTTATGAGCGCGTACGTTCCTAGAAGACTCAACCAATATATTGCTCTCTCCCATCTACATTTCGCGATAAGGCCATGAAGATAAAATTAGAGATATTCGATACCACACAGAAATCGGACTTCCCGCGAACCACAAGCGATTGGACCAGGAAAAGGGGGAAGTGACACTGGTACCCAAATTACCCTCCGCCACGCACCCTACAATGGGTTGTGGAGTATAGATACATATGCAGGTATACACTGAAGCGCCAAAGAAACGTAGTGTTATGTCCATTATAATTATCCGTGCTGTTATGCCGTGGTCGGTTGATGAATCCTGTGTCAGTTCCCAACGTTTCGTCTCCGACTGCGGGAGACATCTTCAAGGCGGTCCGTAGCTCGATGGAAGGTCCAACACACCCACTGGCTCGCTACAGTAGCGGGCCCCCTTGAAGATGTCTCCCGCAGTCGGAGACGAAACGTTGGGAATTGACACAGGATACATCAACCGACCAAGGCATAACAGCCCGGATAATTATAATGGACATGATATTTCCGGCCGTGAAAGTCTACATTTTAGTATCAAACGTGTTGTAGCCGGTGCACGAGCGATGGGACACAGCATCTCCGAGGTAGCGATGAAGTGGGATTTTCCCGTACGACCATTTCACGCGTGTACCGTGAATGTCAGGAATTGAAAAAAATCAAATCTCCGACATCGCTGTGGCCGGAAAAAGATCGTGCACGAACGGGACCAACAACTGAAGAGAATCGTTCGACGTGACAGAAATGCAACCCTTCCGCAAATTGCTGCAGATTTCAATGCTGGGCCAACAAGTGTCAGCGTGCGAACCATTGAACAAAGCATAATCGATATGGGCTTCCGGAGCCGAAGGTCCGCTTGTGTACCCTTGATGACTGCACTACACAAAACTTTACGCCTCGCCTGGACCCTTCAACACCGGCATTGGACTGTTTTTTACTGGAAACATGTTGCCTGGTCGGTCAGGTTTCGTTTCAAATTGTATCGAGCGGATGGAAGTGTACGGGTAAGGAGACAAAGTCTCGAATCACTGGACCCTGAATGTCATGATGGGGCTGTTCAATCTGGTGGAGCCTTTATAGTGGTGCGGGGAGTCTGCAGTTGGACTGATATGAGACCCCTGATACCTCTAGATACGACTCTGACAGGTGACACTTACATAAGCATCCTGTCTGATCACCTGCATCCATTCATGTCCATTGTGCATTCCGACGGAGTTGAGCAATTCTAACAGGACAATGCGACACCCCACACGTCCAGAATTCTTACACAGTGGTCCCAGGAACACTCTTCTGAGTTTAAACACTTCCGCTGGCCACCAGACTCACTGGACATGAACACTATTGAGCATATCTGGGATGCCTTGCAACACGCTGTTCAGAAGAGATCTCCACCCTCTCTTACTCGTACTGATCTATGGACAGTCATGCAGGATTCATGGCGTCAGTTCCCTCCAACAGTATTTCAGACATTAATCGAGTCCATGCCACGTTGTGTCGCGGCACTTCTGTGTACTCGCGGGGGCCCTATACCATATCAGGCAGGTGTGCCAGTTTTTGACTCTTCAGTGTATTTGTAAAAGGAACGAACATTCGAACCAAAAAAGTCTAGTAAATATGGCCTGTAAAATGTGTATTTTAACAGCTATGAACACATGTTACACTTCGCTGCAGTGCAACACGCCTCTTGTACTGATCAAGTACTCATATCTATTAAGGTACGTATTTTAGAGCCCATGCTTACTTGACTTTCTTATTCAAGTGATCGTCCATGTTATGTGGTTGAATATTCACCATGGTGGAGGGCAATCTGTAACACCATTATCAATTTTCTGTCCTATCACAGTCTCGTACTTAGCGAGGAAGAAATGACTGAACCGTATGCCGCAGTATGCGCCCTTATGCGCCTTATAAACAATGGTGGTAGCATAATGATCGAACAATCTTCTTCGAGTGTTGGATCTGCAAATATACCCAGTACTTTTTAACGAGAACTACTTCGTCTTTCTTCCAAGGACGTCCTTAATATTACAAATTCCCATAGCATTTATATGCCACAAATCGTGCAACGTGTAGTCTATAAATAATGCGGGCTCTATTTCACACTGATAGTCTTTCCTGAATCCGTGCTGATACTAAGGACAACACACACACCCAAGCCCGAGGGAGGACTCGAACCTCCGACTTGTCGTGTCGCGGGATCCGTGACAAGGCGCCCCAGACCGCGCGGCCACCCCGCACGGCCATACCGTAGCGGTCGCGTGGTTCCAGACTGTAGCGCCTAGAGCCGCTCGGCCACTTCGGCCGGCGACCATACATAGAAACTACTACAGTATAGTGTAGTATATTATAGAATAGTATAGAAAGTAACTAAAAGAAATGCGCAGTGAGACGAACATAAATGACACTTTTATTTCATGATGGACATTATAAAAGCTGGTACATCGTCTTTAATAGGGTGTATGGTCACCATGGACGGCAATGTATGCTCTGCACGCTGGCCACGAGGTTGGGAAGGAGATCTCATGGTAGAGCGTTCCATTTCTCCAACAGTTGCTGGATAGTCGCTGGTTCAAGTGGACGTGCTGCAGTATGCCTAGCCAACGCATACCACACGTGCTCGATGGGATTTAAGTCGGCGGGACCGGTAGAATACTCCATTCGCCGAATATCTTCGAGTCCGAGAGCTCCTCCAACTATGCCGTTCGATGCAGTCGCGTCTCCTTATCCAAAAAAATGAAGTCAGGGCCCAATACACCCCTGAGAGGACGCACCTGGGAAAGGAGTACAGTGCTACAACAACGTTGATCGGTGATTGTACCGAGTCCAAAGTTTTGGAGGTCAGTACGCCCATGCAACGTTTTGCCTCCCCACACAGTGACATCTGGACCCCCAAAACGATCCTGTTCGACAATGCTACGCGTACCCTCAGAAGGCGAGAGGTGGGAACACGTAATGCCCCCAGCAACATTATCGAACACGGTTGTTTTGGTTGTCCACATGTTTTGATGCGGGGAGGCGCAATGGTGCATGGGTGTCCAGGTTTCCACACCTTCATTAGTCAGCGAAATAGCGTGACACTGTACTCCATCCCCCTGTACGTCTATTCAGGTGTCTATTCGGCCCCAACTTTATTTCTGTGGACGACAATGAGCGATCCGATCGAACATCGGAGGTCGTGGATCTCTTGAAACGAGAGGATTATCGGCTAATGGACCGGCTTGTCCGTTCCCCACACTTAAATCCCACTCAACGCGTAAGGGACGCGGCATTTAGACGTATTTCAGCATGTCCACATGCACCAAAGATTATCCACCAATCGTCAATAGAGCTGTAGAGCAGTGGAACGGCTTATCCAGAAATCCTTACCAATGTTGTGGCCAGTAGCACGCACTGCCGTCCATGGTGATTGCACACCTTATTGAGAATCAAATGGTTCGAATGGCTCTAAGCACTATGGGACTGAACATCTGAGGTCATCAGTCCCCCCAGACTTAGAACTACCTAAACCTAACTAACCTAAGGACATCACGCACATCCATGCCCGAGGCAGGATTCGGACCTGCGACCGTAGCAGCAGCGCGGTTCCGGACTGAAGCGCCTAGAACCGCTCGGCCACAGCGGCCGGCTAAGAATCATGTTCGATGGTTTTTAGTTAGTGTTCAGAAGGTTGTATTAGTGCTACTGTTTTCGTATAGAAGTGTCATTTCCGTTCGTAGCATTGGATGTCCTCTTCATTTACCTTCTGTACTGCACTCTTGGCGGTTCTTTCTATGTACGCTCCATGTTTGATTAAGATAAGTCACTCGACAGTGAAACATCATGCAAAAGTTACTTTTGTCGTTCAGTTTTCCATACTGATGTAAAACAACTGCCACTTATTCCATGTTTACTTCCACTCAAATTAAATGAAAGCAACGTCAAGCGTTAAGGGACGACAAAAGGAGTAATTGCTGTTGTTAGGTAACGTTAATTAGATACTGCACTGCCTCTTGCTTGGCTTAGCAGGTGGCATAACGATTCCCACTGACACACATCGGCACCTCCTCTCCCCATTGTCTGCGGCATTAATTACGTTGCGCCGTCCCTACCTCTGGGAGCCAACATCGTCAGCTTCACAGCGGCTACGGCGTACGAGGTGCCAGCTGATGAGAAATTTGTAAAAGACCTTCACGAGGATCCCAGTAATCAGTTGTGTAAAGTTCACATAATGAACTGATCGTTCCCAACGCGTCTGCTTTCGGTATGACTATTTGAGAAAGGCGAAGAGGAGAACAAGCCCCATGGAGGGGACGACATTCCCTCAGGATTCTTGAGATCCTATGGGAGATCCAGCCGTGACAAAACTAGTCCTCATCGTACGCAAGATGTATCGCACAGGTGAAGTACCTCAGACTTCAAGAAGCACGTAACCATATTACAGGTATTCCAAAGAAAGCAGGTCCTGACAAGTGTATGTATTACCGAACATTTTTTTTTTTTTCATCAGTATACTGACTGGTTTGATTCGGCCCGCCACGAATTCCTTTCCTGTGCTAACCTCTTCATCTCAGAGTAGCACTTGCAACCTACGTCCTCTATTATTTGTTTGACGTATTCCAATCTCTGTCTTCCTCTACAGTTTTTGCCCTCTACAGCTCCCTCTAGTGCCATGGAAGTCATTCCCTCATGTCTTAACAGATGTCCTATCATCCTGTCCCTTCTCCTTATCAGTGTTTTCCACATATTCCTTTCCTCTCCGATTCTGCGTAGAACCTCCTCATTCCTTACCTTATCAGTCCACCAAATTTTCAACATTCGTCTGTAGCACCACATCTCAAATGCTTCGATTCTCTTCTGTTCCGGTTTTCCCACAGTCCATGTTTCACTACCATACAATGCTGTACTCCAGACGTACATCCTCAGAAATTTCTTCCTCAAATTAGGGCCGGTATTTGATATTAGTAGACTTCTCTTGGCCAGAAATGCCTTTTTTGCCATAGCGCGTCTGCTTTTGATGTCCCCCTTGCTCTGTCCGTCATTGGTTATTTTACTGCCTAGGTAGCAGAATTCCTTAACTTCATTGACTTCGTGACCATCAATCCTGATGTTAAGTTTCTCGCTGTTCTCATTTCTACCACTTCTCATTACCTTCGTCTTTCTCCGATTTACTCTCAAACCATACTATGTACTCATTAGACTGTTCATTCCGTTCAGCAGATCATTTAATTCTTCTTCACCTTCACTCAGGATAGCAATGTCATCATCGAATCGTATCATTGATATCCCTTCACCTTGTATTTTAATTCCACTCCTGAACCTTTCTTTTATTTCCATCATTGCTTCCTCGATGTACAGATTGAAGAGTAGGGGCGAGAGGCTACAGCCTTGTCTTACACCCTTCTTAATACGAGCACTTCGTTCTTGATCGTCCACTCTTATTATTCCCTCTTGGTTGTTGTACATATTGTATATGACCCGTCTCTCCCTATAGCTTACCCCTACTTTTTTCAGAATCTCGAACAGCTTGCACCATTTTATATTGTCGAACGCTTTTTCCAGGTCGACAAATCCTATGAAAGTGTCATGATTTTTCTTTAGCCTTTCTTCCATTATTAGCCGTAACGTCAGAATTGCCTCTCTCGTCCCTTTACTTTTCCTAAAGCGAAACTGATCGTCACCTTGTGCATTCTCAATTTTCTTTTCCATTCTTCTGTATATTATTCTTGTAAGCAGCTTCGATGCATGAGCTGTTATGCTGATTGTGCGATAATTCTCGCACTTGTCAGCTCTTGCCGTCTTAGGAATTGTGTGGATGATGCTTTTCCGAAAGTCAGATGGTATATCGCCAGACTCATATATTCTACACACCAACGTGATTGGTCGTTTTGTTGCCACTTCCCCCAATGATTACCGAACTATCCGTTTAATAATTCATGGTTGCAAAATACTGACTCGAATTAGTGACAGAAGAATAAAAAAACTTAGTAGAAACCGCTCTCAGAGAGGATCAGTTCGAGTTTCGAATAAATGTAGGGACATGCGAGGCAATATTTACCCCACAAACGTTCTTATAAAACAGGTTGAACAAGATGAAATCTTCGTTAATAATAAGTGTACATTTAGAGAATGCCTTTGACAATATTGACTGGAACATTCTCATAAAAACTCTAAAGGTAGCAGGGATAAAATGCATGAAGCGAAATATCATCTACAACTTGTATAGGAACCAGTCTGCAATTATAAGACTCGATGGACATAAATGGAATCAGCAGTTGAGAAGGGACTCAGATAGTGATCTATCCTATCTCCGATGATATCTGTACACTGAGTTGCTAGTAGTGTAAACCAGTGGAAGAGCTCGCTGTTACTGTTACTGGAGACAGTTGATGATATCCAGAAGTCAACCTACCCTACACAGCCGCTTTGGGCACTCCGTTACGCCCTAGGACACATTCCGCAGCACAATGGCCTACTGCGATAGCTCTATTCCTGATTACGTAGGGACTCGTCTAAGAATGCAACGTGATATCAGTACTCGCTATGCGACCTGTAACAGTGGACCTGAAGGAGAAAATATCCCAGTAGCATAGAAAACGGGTAAAAACTAAGAGGAGGCGCTTGTTTAATGAACATTGTAGTAGTGTTAAGGACTATGCCGTGGTCAAAGGTCAAACGGATCGAGAACAACAGGTGCCCCTTTGGATACAACAAAAACCCGGACACAGACAGTTCTTAATAGGGTGGCAGCACACACTCTGTGGCATGCACCCATGCTGGTCACAAGATGTTGTGGTAGGACGTTCTATTCCTCCACCAGCTCCTTGATGGTCATTGGTGCATGTGGACTTCCTGCAAAACGTCTCCCCAATGCATCGCAGACGCAGTAGACGGGAGTTTCGAGGGCTCGCTGAAAAGTAATGAATCCGATTTTTTTATGTGGAAACTCTTAATCTTTTTTTTAAAAATGAAACAAACTTTATTAACATTCTTCATCTTTATTTTTCATGACTACGTATTTATTTCTCAACATAGTAGCCCTGGCGACCAACACATTTATCCCAACGAGAGACCAATTTGCTTATATCGTCACCGTAGAACTTTTAAATTCGCTGACGGAGCTACAACATCAGTTCTGCTCGCACCACTTCATCACTATCAAAGAGAAGTCCTCGAAGGTGGTTTCTAAGCTTTGGAGACAGATGAAAATCGGAGCAGTTCAAGTGGGAACCGTATGGAAAATCATCGATGAGAGTGAAGGCAAGGCGTCGGATTGTTGCAAATGCCACAGCGTTCTTGTGTGGTCTGGCGTTGTCATGCTGAAGAAGAGGACGAACACTTCGAGTTCGAAACTTGATTACAGCAAGCTGTATCTGATGCACCGACATAGTTACACTACACACCGCTATGTTACCCGCTACAATTTGGAGCCCTCTACCGGCAGAGGGCTGAAAATATGTAGAAATGAAGAATAAAGATGTAGAACGTTAATAACGTTCTTTTTATTTAAAAAGCACCAAGAGTTTTCACGTATCCAAAATGGGATAAAAGCACATGTAGACAAGAAAATGGGAACAAGCATGATTCAGGTAAGGTCGCTCTTGTATTGACCAAATAAACACCTTCAGAATAATAGCAGAACATTCGCATCAGTACCAGTCACGATGTGTCACGGGTCTATACAAGGGCGATGTACTAGAGGACAATATTATGGAAATGGAAGAGCATGTAGATGAAGATGAAATGGGAGATACGATACTGCGTGAAGGGTTCGACAGAGCACTGAAAGACCTGAGTCGAAACGAGGCCCCGGAAGTAGACAACATTCCATTAGAATTACTGACGGCCTTGGGAGAGCCAGTTCTGACAAAACTCTGCCATCTGGAGAGCAAGATGTATGAGACAGGCGAAATACCCTCAGACGTCAAGAAGAATATAATAATTTCAATCCCAAAGAAAGCAGGTGTTGACAGATATGAAAATTACCGAACTATCAGTTTAATAAGTCACAGCTGCAAAATACTAACACGAATTCTTTACAGACGAATGGAAAAACTGGTAGAAGCCAACACCGGGGAAGGTCAGTTTGGATTCCGTAGAAATACTGGAACACGTGAGGCAATACTGACCTTACGACTTATCTTAGAAGAAAGATTAAGGAAAGGCAAACCTATGTTTCTAGCATTTGTAAACTTGGAGAAAGCTTTTGACAATGTTGACTGCAATACTCTCTTTCAAATTCTAAAGGTGGCAGGGATAAAAACAGGGAGCGAAAGGCTATTTACAATTTGTACAGAAACCAGATGGCAGTTATAAGAGTCGAGGGGCATGAAAGGGAAGCAGTGGTTGGGAAGGGAGTGAGACAGGGTTGTAGCCTATCCCCGATGTTATTCAATCTGTATATTGAGCAAGCAATAAAGGAAACAAAAGTAAAATTCGGAGTAGGTATTAAAATCCAGGGAGCAGAAATATAAACTTTGAGGTTCGCCGATGACATTGTAATTCTTTCAGAGACAGTAAAGGACTTGGAAGAGCAGCTGAACGGAATGGGCAGCGTCTTGAAACGAGGATATAAGATGAACATCAACAAAAGCAAAACGAGGATAATGGAATGTAGTCGAATTAAGTTGGGTGATGCTGCGGGAATTAGATTAGGAAATGAGACACTTAAAGTAGTAAAGGAGTTTTACTATTTGGGGAGCAAAATAAATGATGATGGTCGAAGTAGAGAGGATATAAAATGTGGACTGGCAATGGCGAGGAAAGCGTTTCTGAAGATGAGAAATTTGTTAACATCGAGTATAGATTTAAGTGTCAGGAAGTCATTTCTGAAAGTATTTGTATGGAGTGTAGCCATGTATGGAAGTGAAACATGGACGATAAATAGTTTGGACAAAAAGAGAATAGAAGCTTTTGAAATGTGGTGCTACAGAAGAATGTTGAAGATTAGGTGGGTAGATCACGTAACTAATGAGGAGGTATTGAATAGAATTGGGGAGGAGTTTGTGGCACAAGAAGAAGGGACCGGTTAGTAGGACATGTTCAGAGGCATCAAGGGATCACAAATTTGGCATTGGAGGGCAGCGTGGAGGGTAAAAATCGTAGAGGGAGACCAAGAGATGAATACACTAAACTGATGCAGAAGGATGTAAGTTGCAGTAGGTAGTGGGAGATGAAGAAACTTGCACAGGATAGAGTAGCATGGAGAGCTGCATCAAACCAGTCTCTGGACTGAAGACCACAACAACAACAACCAGTGACCACTTTACATGCTGTTTGTAGACTTTGAAAAGGCATTTGACAGTATAACTAGAACAAAAATTTGGAGTTCATTGCGAACTTTTGAAATCCCCAAGAAAATAATAGCTCTCGTCAAGTGCATGTATGAAAACTACGCATGCCAGATTCAATATCAAGGTCTGCTTTCAGATCCAATAGCAGTGAAAACAGCAAGGCTGCATGCCCTCACCGATACTTTTTAACATAGTACTTGTAATGGCGCAAGCAATAGATAAAGTGAGAGGAATAAAATTGAGCAATGGGACACATCCAGAAGACCTAGATTTTGCAGATGACCTTTGCCTTCTATCCCACAGCCTCAACGACATTAAAGAGAAGCTAGAAGATCTGAAATCAGCAGCGAAGGAAGTTGGCTTGAAAATTAGCGCCCAAAAAACTAAAGACATGCGGGCAAATGATAACAGCACTGCAGAGCTTAAGCTTGGGAGCCAGATAATTGGAAAGGTGGATAAGTTTTGCTACCTTGGAAGCATGATTACACGAGATGGCGGTGCAACAGAGGACATTAACAGCCGCATCAACAAAGCAAGAGGAGCTTTTACAACTCTACTCTCTATCTGGAGATCGAAGGAAATATCACTGAGGACCAAATTACGGATATTTGAAAGTAATGTAAAATCTGTGCTCCTTTATGGATGTGAAACATGGAAAGTGACAAAACAGTTAATCCTCAAGCTGCAAAAATTCAACAACAGATTCCTGGGGAACATCCTGGCAATACGGTGGCCAAATGTCATCTCTAACGAAACTCTTTGGGAAAGGACAAACCAGAAGCCAATTGAGCTGCAAATCAGAAGCAAGAAGTGGAGATGTTTAGGACATACTCTTATAATATTGCGAGAGAAGCACTTGGCTGGATCCTGGAAGTATGACGCCGAAAATTACATGGAGAGGGTCAGTTGAAGCAGAAGGCCATCAGCAAGGAATAGGATGGGAAGAAATGAAGATACTAGCAGAAGACAGAATTAATAATAAAATAAAATAATGAACACTTCAATACACCCTCGTAAGTCGGAGAACAGGCAGGCCAGTCCATTAGCCTAATGTCCTCTCACTTCAAGAGCTCCTTCACCTAGTCAGTTAAGTGCGGTTGCGAATTTTCATCCACAAAAATGCTCGGTGCACCGCCGAATGTTGACCGGTGACTGCATCGCTTTCAAAGATTTGCAGATCCGCAGACCTATGGCAACACCTGGACCAACAAAACGATCATGTTCAACAGTGCTGGAAGTACCCTCACATGCTAAGAGGTGATAACGCGAAATGCACCAATGAACATCCCCAAACACGACCGTTTTGACGATCCAAGTGTGTGAAATTCACTCCATTACAAGCCGAAGTAAGCCACGTGCGCTGTTGGGAGCAGATAGTCACCTACGAGAGTCACAGTCTAACAGACCTGTATACTGTCGTAACAGACGTGAGCAAGTCAGCCAAGGACTGCTGCCGATGTACTGTCTATTGCCCGCGTTTTACTGTCCCTGTTAATACATACACATGAAACGAAGAGCACAATAGACTAATATGGGACCGCTCTAGCGAATGGACACGTAAAATTTTGCTTAAAAATAATTTTGTTTCTAACGGAAAATAAATCGACTTTTTCCGCTGAAACTGGGAGTCGTATGAAAGACGTTACGAACGGTATTTGTCTGGACTGACGCCAGCGACGCAATGCTAAAAGAAAAATTTTTCTTCTTTTACAGAGCTGACTTTTTCACTGTCGAATGATTGTTCATTAAAAATTTCTTCATTAGTTGACGTTCTTATTTACACACAATGTTAATTTTTCCCCGTCCAGGTGTTCTGAAACGTAAATAACTTTTTCTGATCAGATATTTGGACAGCATTCTGAAAGAGCACACATAGGAAAAATAATGAGCTCATTATGCAATCTTTCCAACGTGTCAGGAAACCAAAGGTAAAAATAAAATACGATTAATATAAACACAAAATCACAGCCGCAGTAACTTGCGTGAGCGGAGCGAGAATTTGTCACAACTTCCGATATTAGCCGATGTCGCCACCGTCGCCTACCTTTGTGCGACACGGGCACAATCAAGGGATGAGTGACGTCACTGACCCACTCGCGTGATCCACGTGCAGCTCTTTGGAGAAGCGGTAGAGCATAGCCGACTAAGGAAGCCAGTTACCTCAAAGGCTTACTCGCTGCGAAAATCACACGGCAGGAACATGTTCGCGAGGTATGGAAGGTAGAAATGCAACGACTTGGCGCACTGTAACCATTCTACAGAACATGCATCACATCTGTGATGGACTATGCATCCAGGGCCTGGGAAGATGCACCACATTCTCGCCTACACACAGTACAGCTGATGCAAAACATCACATTTCCAGTTCGGTAGATGCGTGAAACCGCAGGAGAATTCGAAGCCTTGAGGAGACTTAAACAGTGCGCACGGAAGATGACGAGGGCTATTCGGAAAGTAAGGAATGCTCGATCGCGAAATGTAAATCACGGTTAGAATGAAACTGTTTCATTTGCAAGCATTTAGCTGCGCCTTCCAGCTACTTCTCTGCATAGTTGTGCCTCGATTTAGTCATGTGTCGTAGCGTTGTACCATCTTTCAAAAATGGTTCAAATGGCTTTGAGCACTATGGGACGTAACTGCTGTGGTCATGAGTCTTCTAGAACTTAGAACTACTTAAATCTAACTAACCTAAGGACATCACACACATCCATGCCCGAAGCAGGATTCGAACCTGCGACCGTAGCGGTCGCGCGGTTCCAGACTGGAGCGCCTAGAACCGCTTGGCCACTCCAGCCGGCTTTCCGAACAACCCGCATACATATTGTTGTTGTGGTCTTCAGTCCTGAGACTGGTTTGATGCAGCTCTCAATGCTACCCTATCCTGTGCAAGGTGCTTCATCTCCCAGTACTTACTGGATCGTACATTCTTCTGAATCTGCCTAGTGTATTCATCTCTTGGTCTCCCTCTACGATTTTTACCCTCCACGCTGCCCTCCAATGCCAAATTTGTGACGCCATGATGCCTCAACACATGTCCTACCAACCGATCACTTCTTTTAGTCAATTTGTGCCACAAACTTCTCTTCTCCCCAATCCCATTCAATACTTCCTCATTAGTTATGTGATCTACTCGTCTAATCTTCAGCATTCTTCTGTAGCTCCACATTTCGAAAGCTTCTATTCTCTTCTTGTCCAAACTATTTATCGTCCATGTTTCACCTCCATACATGGCTACCCTACATACATATACTTTCAGAAACGACTTCCTGACACTTAAAACTATACTCGATGTTAACATATTTCTCTTCCTCAGAAACGCTTTCCTTGCCATTGCCACTCTACATTTTATATCTTCTCTAATTCGACCATCATCAGTTATTTTGCTCCTCAAATAGTAAAACTCCTTTACTACTTTAAGTGTCTCATTTCCTAATCTAATTTCCTCAGCATCACCCAACTTAATTCGACTACATTCCATTATCCTCGTTTTGCTTTTGTTGATGTTCATCTTATATCCTCGTTTCAAGACGCTGCCCATTCCGTTCAGCTGCTCTTCCAAGTCCTTTGCTGTCTCTGAAAGAATTACAATGTCATCGGCGAACCTCAAAGTTTATATTTCTTCTCCATGGATTTTAATACCTACTCCGAATTTTTCTTTTGTTTCCTTTACTACTTGCTCAATATACAGATTGAATAACATTGGGAGAGGCTACAACCCTGTCTCACTCCGTTCCCAATCACTGCTTCCCTTTCATGCCCCTCGACTCTTATAACTGAAGTCAAGAAAGTTTCCTAACCAGCTAACGCGCCAACTTGAATGGCAAAATGACAACAGAGGCAGCTATAGGCGGCTTATGGGCTTGCTAAACATGCAGTAAGGACACATGCAGATCACATAAAAGTAAAACGAAAATATGCTCACGAAATAATAAATGAACAGTTCGCACACACTGCATATTGCAGTAGATGCTTCGGGTAAACATTTCCCAAGTACCTGTACAGAGAGAATGTTGCGGATGCGCGCTCGTTGAGAGTCGCGACTGGATGTGTTGGGGTGTGTCTTGAGTCACGGCCCGTCACAGAGCGGTGCCGCGACCACGGAGACAGAGGCGGCAGCGGACAGAGCTGTCCAGCCCCGCCTCGCACAGTGTGCTGGCCGTCCTTGGCCCACGGTGAGTGGGCGTCTTGAGCTGAGCTGCCGCCAGCTGCGGGCGCCACGTCTCCTGCTGCAGCTGCTGCTACCGCTACTGCTTGTACTTTTGCTAAGTGCCGCTGTTGGATGTTGCTACTGGATGTCGCTACTACAGCTGCTATTGATTGTTGCCACTGATACTGCTACTGGACGCTTCTTCTTTTGCCGTCACTAGATGTTGCTGCTGCCGTTACTGGATGTTGCTACTCCATGTTGCTATCGCTACTGCTAATGCTACTGGATGTTACTGCTGCTATGGGATGTTGGTATTGCTACTCGTACTGGATGTCAACACTACTACTGGATGTTGCTGCTGCTACCGCTATTTCTACATCTTCTGCTACCGTATGCTGTTACTGAGACTGATATAGGATACTGCTCTCTAATGTCTCCTTTACATAGTCACAGCAAACAACCAACCACATATCGACGATAGCCTCCTCATAATGCAATGCAGTTATTCACCTCTTCTACTCGATTGGAACTGTGTGAAGTAGTAGCACCACTGCACATGGTGATAGAATAGAGGAAACAGCTGTCACGAGTAGGAAACATTTGCCATAACCTGAGGCACTGTTGTATACGTATGGAGCCTTCAACATGTGGCGTTCGTCCTCTACTTGGGCAACTATGGCCACAACCATTCCCCCCAAACGCTGAAACGTTCTTCCTTGGGATAAAGCAACTTTTTTATACATTTAAATATCGAAAATGTCCCTTTTGCTAGTTAATAGAAAGAATCATGCTACTTTTAAGCAATGTAGGTGTTTGAAAAAGATTTTGATTTCAAAATAAATATCTAATTTTACAAGGGTATATTTTTTACATACTTGCATATACTTGTATAAACCTGGGGTAGTTATTGCAATTATGTTGGGGATCGAAATCTACATTTAACTTTCAGAAACTCGAATGCACGACATTCATCCATCTACGACGACAGCTATACTCCACAAGCCACATTACGGTGTTTGTGCAGGGTATTCCTGATACCACTACCATCTTCTCCCTTCTCTGTTCGATCCATGAACGGTGCGTGGGATGAACGACTGTCGATATGCTTCCGTCTCAACTGTAATTGCTCTGATTTTCTCGGTGTGGTGACTTTGCGAGACGTTTGCTGGAGAAGGTAATGTAGTCCCCGACTCTTCCTGGAAAGTACACTGTCAGGATTTCGACAGTAAACCTCTCTGTTAGTCACAACACCTGTCTCATATGATCTAGCACTGGAGTTTCTTCAACATCTCCGTAACGCTCTCGCAATAAACGATCGCATTTCGAGACCTGCCGCCCTTCTTTGAATTTTCTCTTCTGTTAATTCAATTCCATAAGGGTTCAAAACTGATTAAACATTTTGCAAGCCTCTCCTCAAGTGTATGAATCACATTTCCGATAAATTTATGCCTAGTATCTGGTTTTCCTACTATTTCTTTTATGTGTCATTCCATTTTAGGTCGCCCCAGGTGGTTACTCCTAGGTATTTTACGACACTTACCGATTTCCATGATTAGTCAACAATAATGTAACTGCACGAGTATGGAATCCTTCACCTACTCGTCCGCAATACATTAAACTTGATGGGCTTCTCCAATTTTTTCAAAGAGGGCAAAATTGTAAAATAACCATTTCCTTATGTAACTGATTCGATGATTTACAAAACGTGTTGTAGCCCAGGTACTAAATTTGACAAGAAGTACGCAGAACTCATTGCTTCTGAAACTACTGGTAGTTATCAAATTTGTATTTTGGAGATAGATTACTTTGATATGTTAACGGTGTTGTGTTGGCTGAAGAGCCAACACCGTGTTACTAGAGGAGGCCGAAACGCACGCGCTTTAGCTCACGCAGGCTGGCAGGAGGAGGGAAGGACTATACTGACGTGAGGTCTGGAACATGACAAGGAATTAGAATTCAGAAAGCGGACGTAATTAGTTTCATACTTAACTTTAATCCATTAATGATGAACGGTTCATGAGTCACAATATTATCTGTTCAGAAGACGTAGTAACTGAATATGGCGCCTTGCTAGGTCGTAGCAAATGACGTAGCTGAAGGCTTTGCTAAACTGTCGTCTCTGCAAATGAGAGCGTATGTAGACAGTGAACCATCGCTAGCAAAGTCGGCTGTACAACTGGGGCGAGTGCTGGGGAGTCTCTCTAGACTAGACCTGCCCTGTGGCGGCGCTCGGTCTGCAATTACTGATAGTGGCGACACATGGGTCCGACGTATACTAACGGACCGCGGCCGATTTAAAGGCTACCACCTAGCAAGTGTGGTGTCTGGCGGTGACACCACAAACGGTAAGCATGTTTAGTCGTATATACAAAGCACATCTTTTATGTTGTTAATATGAATGTGGATGCCATCTTTTTGATTCAACGATCGAAAACTTCATCCTCGTATGATAAAATCCAGCATATCTAACGGGTTATGAAATAAAGTTTGAAAGTGTTCATATCGCCATAAACAAGTCAGTCCTCGAAGTGGGGGAACAGGCTGAAACCCTGAAAAAAAGCGTAATTGGATTTGATGTAACGTACAACACTTTCGTTGTTTACAAGACGCGTAGCTGGTCACATTAATGATTTATTTCACCACTTTGATGCTTTCTGTTTTTTTTTATATTGACTGCCAAAACTGAAATTGAACAAAAATGTGTTTTGAGAACTACACTTTTTGCTTTGGTGACCCAAAGTGAAACCTAGAGCATGTAACCGATTAGACGAATGTGATAAATCTTCTAAAACTACCCTGAAACCGGCCGGTAGAATCGATTTTTAGCAGCCGAGGACTGAACTAAGGCATCCACGTCTCTGCACGTTGTCAAAATATGTGCACTGAGGCCAAATGGGATGCTGAATTCGTAACTGTAGGACTGCATTTGGCGCTGTGGTATACTCTATACAATCAAGACGTTTCCGATTTCTTTTCGACCTTGGAATTTTAAAATATTTCCATTTTCTTCTACCGCATAAAAAGGAGTTTTCTGTTTCAGATGAAGCACTTGTACTTATAGGCAGACAGCTGTGTTCTTCAGTATCTACTGAAATAGCTCTGAATGTAGAATTTGCAAGCCCTCAAGGGTCTCTTTTTGTCTGCACCATAATAACAAACTAATTCTGAAATTCTGTTTTGCAGCAAGCGAAAGCATATAGAGAAAAGATTGGTGACACTATTTCATCAAACAAAAATAAACATACACCATTCGAACAGGTCTTGAAGACCCAGCGATAGCGACCAACCACCGTGTCATCCTTTGCCCTTAGGCGTCACCGGACGCAGATCCGGAGGGGCATGTGGTCAGCACACCGCTCTCCGGTCATAGTCAGTGCCGCTACTTCTCAGTCATGTAGCTCCTCAATTGGTCTCACAAGGGCTGAGTGCACCCTGCTTGCCAACAGCGCTCACTAGACGAACGATACAGTGCTGGCCAACCTCGACAGCGTTTAACTTCGGTGGTCTGACGGGAACCGGCGTTACCAGCGTTGCAAAGCCTTTGGCTGACACTATTTCAGCGCTTTCTGTAAAGTTTTGCATCCATCCTGACTGCAGAATAGCGTTGGAAATGTCATCGCATCAAGTAATCAGTATAATTTTTCGTGAACAGCGTGCATACCAGAAACATCTGAAGAGACGTACCCATTGTTAAAGTTGCAGTATTTCCTGTCGCTCCAGGCATTGTTAACCTGCAGTTTAGAAGCGTCGTAGACAATCTTTGCTAGAAACAGGAGAGAATTCTGTAACGGATAACCAGCAAAGTTCAGATTCCCCCTTGGAGATCCCTATGTTACTTTATAGTCTAGTTTACACGACGACACTAGGTTGCAGGCAACTGCACAACCGGCCACTGCGAATGCCCGCTGGGCGTTTGCGCAACTCGTCAGTGAAACTAAACACTTTCGGCGTGTTCCAACTTTGGCGGCACTAGCTGCATGAGTTTTGAGGTTATATGTGTTAATAGAGTGTAGACAATCTGAAATATGCAGTGAGGAACGGAGAATAATGTTCGCTTTTTGGATATCTATGCTTTGCGTAAGTGTTTGTGGGATTTCAGTGATGCTGATTACAAAAGTAAGCAACATATTGCTGCTCCTAAGATCTTCACGTGCGATCAGAACACAGATAGTTTGACAATATCTGAGCTGCAGCGAAAAATTTATTGAATTAGGAGCACTTATACAACTGAATTAAGAAAAATACAAGCAAATATAATTCTAGCTGTGGAAATGCTCTCGTCTACAAGACCAAAATCCCATCATTCGAGTTGGCCGACTCTTTTTCTTTTTTAGGAATATTGTTGACAGGAGGGAAGGCTACACAAATCATGAAGCTACATTCTTTATTCAATATTCAACTATTTAAAACATTCACATATGTTCGAATTTTGAAATATTGCCACTGTACAGATCTATCTTCAAGAAAGTAGTTAGCAAACCATTCTCTTCTTAATGCAGCCTGCTTCGAATAATTACTGCTGTTAATGTTAATAATTGCTACTGTTCATGTAAATAATTATTGGTGTTAATGAAAAAGAGTCATCACCAACTAAAACCGCATCATGTAGCATGCCGAATGTCCTCAACTGTAAAGCACGCAATGTGATATGTAATTTCAGTTCTGGCGAGGGTGCTTCATGCGTTTACAGTATCTTTATTCCTTATCGCATAATGAACTCTGTTTAGAAGAAACGTGAACAGTTCTGGTGACACTCTATTAAAAGAACTTCTTGGGTCTTCCATTACAAATTATTTCAGCAAGGATGCTGAGCAACAGAGCTGACGTCTTTTCTTCATCCAGTCACGAATGGAAACACGTTTCTTATTTTTTTCTTATGCAGCGATTCCACGTAATAAGCTTCAACTCCATCACAACTCGTGCGACGTGCAACTGCCAAAACTTTCATTCCTGACACGACTCAGGAACCCACAAAACGAGGATACTAAAGTGTATACTGGTTTCGCCGTGTCTACAGTCAAATATGAAACCATTTGCGTGCAACGCATTCCACGCAACGAGTGGCGCAACCCAATGTCGGCGTGTTAACTAGGGTTATCACGTTCAGGGTTAACTACCAGACGCTGCCCCAATCGTCGCTCGCTCCTGTACAGGTCTTCCTGTATTTCGTAACAGTAACCCGTGCGTAGACGTTTTTTGCTACATAACTTCAGAAACGAGTCACGTACTTGTGGAATCCATATCAAGCAGAATCGCTGCTGTAATAGATTCGAAATGTGGACCAACACACATCAACGTTTACTGATTTTCCAAACGGGGGTAAAAGCTAAAACTACGAGCTTCAAAATCACAGAGATGGTTAACTAATAAAGAACGTAAGATCGTCGTTTACATCTCTTGGTTGAGGCAAATGTGGATGAAAGAGAAAACACAGGAGGCGCCCCTTCCTTCTTGGAGCTCTTAGACGCAGAGGGCGCGGCAGTGCAGTTGCGGTTGGCACGTGCTAGCACAGAGGCGTGCATAACAATCCCCGGCAAAATGGAACAAGGAGACTCCGACGGGTAGGCGGAAGGAAAGCGCGTGCCCTGCCAGGAACCGGTGCAGCCGCCGCACCCAACAGGAACACTTTTCACTACTGGACAGAGCGGAACTACACTCCTGGCCTTTAAAATAGAAATAGCAGGAAGCATAGAAAATACGGAATTTTACTTACTGTGCACATACAGTATAGGAGACAGAATATATGATCAAATTTGTAAGTAATTTGGGGTTTTTTAAGAGCGTGCTCATTGTGCTGACACCTATGGCAGCAATAATAGCTCAAACCTGGCTCGACATCGAGTCGAAATGAGCTCGGATGATAGACACGGGTACGTCTTTCGACTCTGTTGCAACTCTGTCCCAAAGTGGCTCTCACAGTGGCTGGAGAGTAGTGATGTACTGGTCTCTCAACAACCCATGACCTGCTGCTTTCGGTGGATGAGATGTCTGGAGAACGTGCTGACAGGGGCAGCAGAGCAACACGCTCTTATCGAGCTACGTTATGGTAGCGTATAAAACACGTGTTCTTGCGTTATCTTATCAGTTGTCAATTTATAAACTTTAGTGTAGGCTCATTTGTTTAGTGACGGTCCTTTGGATATTAACTGGCGTTAATATTATTCTGTATTAATTCATTTTTGTTTAATCGTCATATCATTAATACGGGGTGTTCATAAAGTCTCTCCGCAGTGCCGTATGACTGTTCGCCTGCCTGGGATACTTCCCTTCAAGTGGACTCTCCCAACATTCCACTGTTTCGTTTATCTCAGCCAACGTTAGTAGTATCGTTGGTGTGTGTCGTTGCGTGTTGACGTGAACGTTTAAGTTTAGTTCCTTTGTTCGTTTGTTTCGTGTTTGTCACTGTTGAAATGCTAACTATTGAAGAACGCGTATTTTTAGTCGAACAAGTGTTCAAAGCTGGCGGTAAATACACAGTTTCAATTCGTCAAACATTTAATTCAGTTTTCCCGGAAACAAACACTACCACATCGCGGTTCTGTGCGAGATTTGATTAACAAATTTCGAAGTACGTGTTCAGTGACAGATGCACCGAGAAGTGGTCGTCCTAGCGTTTTGTCTGAGGATAAACTACTCGATATTTCCGATAAAATTTCCATGAGTCCGAACAAGTCAGTAAGAAAACTCGCCCAGGAAATCGATGTTAGTGTCGGGACGGTTCACACAGCTGTAAGGAATAAATTAGAACTTTTCCCATACGAAGTGACAGTATTGCAAGAACTGAAAAATACTGATCATGGCAAGAGACTGCATTATTGTCAACGGTTCAGAAATTTCGTTCAACAAAATGGAAGGGACATTCTTAATGAAACGTTTCTCACTGATGAGGCGTGGTTTCATTTATCCGGTTACATGAACTCACAAAATTCTCGTACATGTAGTACTGCAAATCCATTGTATATTCATGAGGAACCACTTCATTCTGTGAAAATAGCAGTTTGGATTGCGATTTCTACACGTCGGATTGTGGGTCCCATATTTTTCAACGAAACAATAAACGCACAACGATACTGCAGTGATATTCTGTACCCATTCATAGGAGAACATGTGTTAAGTGAAATACTGAACGGTTATTTTCATCAAGACGGTGCAACCGCGCATACAGCTTGCGTTTCAATGTCACTGCTTGCTGATGTTTCTGGTGATCGCATAATTTCACAGGGACTTTGGACTCCACGATCGCCTGACCTAACACCACCTCACTTTTTCTTCTGGGGTGCAGCGAAAGCAACTGTCTATAAAAACCGCCCAAAAAACATCGATGAATTGAAAACTGCAATATCGACTTTCACTGCTTCTGTCACAGAAGAAATGTTATAGCTTTTGTTTGGAAACATGATTAAACGAATTGAATTGTGTATTCAGCAACAGGGTATTCAACAACAGGGGGGACACTTTCAACATTTAATGTGAAAATTTTAAAGTAAAAATGAATATTCAATAAATTAATAATTTGTATTTCACTGATTTTGATTTCGGTATATTCAATGTGGCATACGGCACGCGCGGCTAAAAATCATACGGCACTTCGGAGAGACTTTTTGAACACCTCGTATGTGTATATATTGTCTAGATGCACTGATACATAACATCGCGGCAACTGTATTTTCGCTGTCGTTCTATATATGCTGTACTAAGGTACTAATTAATTTGTTATGACAATAATTTGGCGGTTTTGCAGCTACGATGCCATATGATTAGCCGAAACAGATTGATAGTGAAGTGAAAGAAATAAAATTTGATATCAAACAACAGCGAGACTGGACACTCCTCATAAATATGTCACTTTCTGACTTATATTACACAGCAGGTTATATGCAACGTATAGTCATGTTTCGCAGAACGTAGCCAGGCACTGACGGATCCACAACCACACCCACTCTTGCACTTGTTCACGCGTGTCTTTCTTCAGGTCGCCAAGACGCGAAAATCACACAATTAAAGATCCCGGTTTACGGCAGATGCTGCAGTCTTTCCCTTTCAAATCGCTGAAGTGTAGCCATGTCCCAATGACAGTGTTCGGACGGCCGTTATCGTGCAACAGGATCGTCGAGTTCCGCGAGCTTGGAACCAGCGCTATAGAGACACTTTGCAGAAACTTCGACACTCCATGGGGCCAAAACATCGAAAAATGCTGTCGGACGGAACCATCATGTTGCCGTACAACGCACACCTCCACACTGTTCATCAGACGAAGATTATGCCTCAGCATCTTTCACCGAGTGATTTTCCCGTCTGTGGCGACCTGAAGAAAGGCATCCATGAACGCTGGTTTTAGTCGGACAAGGAAGAGCAAGGGTGGGTGCGGTTGTGGATCCATCAGCGGCCGACGGCGGTCTACGAAACAGAAACTGGTCCTCTCGTCTCCCAGCGAGATAAATGTCTTAACATGTGTGGTGATTACTATTGACTGAAGCCGTTGTACAATCCGGCTGTGGCAGGCGATCGGTTTTCATTTAACTGTCCATCACAGATAGTCCCGAAGATAGGATAAAGCATTTCGCTAGACAACGATGCTGGCAGCCAGTGTATGAGCGAAAGAAGTTTCACTGAGTTTGGCTGGTGCCCAGGACAATAATGCACAACGAACAAGTTTTATGACCACAAAATTCATGACCCAAGCAGACACGGTGATTGAAAATTCCGAGAGATACCCCATAACTAGGCATTATACGTAAATGCTGGTTACAAGAGACACTTTATGGAAGTGCGTGTTGATTTTAACGTGGGGAAAGATGATTTGTTACGAGAGTCACGGAAGTTGCCATCAGATAATTCGATTTGCGAGATGAGAAGAATCTAGGTTGGCCATTCAAACTTAAAATCGTACATTGGCCGGTTTAACAGGGCACTACGTTGCATTCCTGCTTTGGGACTCTCTGCTACCCGGTCTTGCATGAGGCACTTCATCTTTTAGACCATCTTCTTCTGTGCGAATGCACAGTGCCCGAACTCTTACGGGAATCGGCGGTAAAGCCGCGAGTAACGAGTATGATGGGCGGAGGCACTATGAATATAATGCGGGACAATAAGTTGCGAATGTGGGTCACACGGGAGGCGTGCCAGAGATAAGTCCCTGCAGTCGCACTGTCCTCTGTGTCCTCGGTGGCTCAGATGGATAGTGCGTCTGCCATGTAAGCAGGAGATCCCGGGTTCGAGTCCCGGTCGGGGCACCCATTTTCAACTGTTCCCATTGACTTATATCAAAGCCTGTATGCAGCTAACGGTATTCATTTCATTGTAACTTCATATTCTGTTGAGATGTTACTGAAGATTGCTTCTCAGTGTAAGGAACAGTTATTACATAGAACAATTATTGGTGGAAGGAGCTTAACCCTGTTAAACCCTGTCGCTACCGCAACCTTAAAAGCTGCTGTCTCACTCAGATATGAGCTTCTTCTTGTGAGTTGATTGGCCACGCAATGTCTGGGAATGTATTGCTCAACTGCACTTCTGAAAAAATCTACCTGGTAATGTTTCATTTGCCTCAGACTAGTACCTAACACCCAGGAAAGATACGCCAGGATAATTATCAGTACAAAAGACATATTATTGCTTTCTTTTTCGTCTTAGCTTGTGAGGAAAATGTGTTAATTTTCCCAGTACAAGTAACAGAATGCGAGGCGAAGGTCTTTTTTCTGATCCTCATTCATTAGACATTGGACGAACTTGACAGCAACATGATGCATTTCAAGCTGCTGTGTGAAGATTTCATGTCATGATCCAACTAAATGCTACGTTCTTCTGCAGTCTTTCTGGCAGCCAGTCCAGAGTTTCGTTGACGGTCCTGACATTAGCGTCGCCGGTAGACGCCGATGGGCGTCCTGAACGAGAGTCATCTTTAACTTCCGTGCAGCCATTTTTAAAACATGTGAACTATTCGTAACACTGAGTACGGCTCAAGCATTCCTCACCGTAGGTTTCCTGGATCGTTTTGTGTCGGTTAATGTTTTCTTGAGTTTCACGTAAAATTTAATTCAGACGCGTTGATCCTCTAACTCTACCATCACGAAATTTGGAAACTGCGCGACACAGCGTTCTACTCAGTACAGCACTGAACAATAACTAACAGACATACAACAATGAAATTTCAGGCAGTTACACATCGATCACAGGGCAGGGGTGCCGAGACACCACTGGCGCGAAATTACAAATGTTTCGGAATTTTTCGAACAGAACTCGTGTATGGGTAGGTATGTGAGGATGTTGTTCACACATTCGTTTCACTAGCTGTAAGCTCCACTGCATCGTGACACGCATTCATGTCGTATTTCTTTTTTTTTTTTTTTTTTTTTTTTTTGAAGTAATTGCTTGTCTCGTGTAAAGACTATTATTAGTATCTTACAATATCTATGACAACAGCAATGATCTTTAAAAAATAAACAGTTTCGTGTCAGACACAATCGAACTCTTCAGGTTTCTAGCCCGCAGGGGGTAGTTACCCCAGGTAGCGAACCGCTGGGGTAGGTCATTGGACTCCAGCCCTGGAAGTCCCAGTTTCAATCCCTCACAGAGGCAGGGATTTCCTCCAGGACGGCCCTAGCTTCACTCAGCCTGCTATCAAACGAGTACTGGGGATGTTCCCCGGGCTTGAAGGGCGGCCAAGCAATGGGCCCGCTAATACCCTCCCCCTACTATTGCCGCGGCGAAGAAAGGCTGCCGGCCGGAGTTGCCGAGCGGTTCTAGGCGCTACAGTCTGGAACCGCGCGACCGCTACATCTTGCCTCGGGCATGGATGTGTGTGATGTCCTTAGGTTAGTTAGGTTTAAGTAGTTCTAAGTTCTAGGGGACTGATGACCTCGCATAGTGCTCAGAGCCATTTGAACCATTTGAAGAAAGGCTGCGCCCTGCCTGCGATCAAGCCAGCAGGCCAGTGTGAACGCAGGGAACTGCACGCTGCAGACTCATACAGTACGTATTGAAACGCTCTGCCTGGATTGAACATGCAGCTAGCTTTGTGTATGGTCAATGTGGACTCCACTTAACATTTCGATAGAAAGTCTCGTCAACAGAGAACTTGCAAGAGAAGTCACCAACGATAAAAAAAAGACTTTAGACTCCATCAGTCTCGTTTGCTGACAATGAAATCAATCTTTGCAGAAAATGATGCCGATACTTGAGATCTATGTTGCTAGTCTGCAGTAGAATTTCTACAGTCTGAGTAAGTACAGTTTCTGGTAATGATTGAACTTCCGTTTTGTCGTTCAAGGAAGTTCACAGCTACTCTGTTTAGTGGTTCCTGATTTCGCAATTAATTTGTTACTAGTACCATGTCAGAACTGCAGTAAACTTTCTTTTTTATGATGTGCAGAAACGAGTGCCTTACTTTCAACATCGGTAACGATCACCCTATTGCTTCACGCCAATTAACGTGCGTGGTTCTCATCCAATTTCTCCGACACAACATGACAATAATGGCCCATAAATACGTAAGGAAGAGAACTGTAGCAGGCTGATCTATGACTCCGGTTTGTATTCGGTAGTTTGTATTCACAAGCGGCTTGAATATTCCAATCGCTATGAGCAGTTACAATAAATACTGGATACGGAGAGCTGCTGTTTTGTGACGTTTTAGACTAGGAAAACTCAAACAGTTGTGAAAACTCTACCAGTACAGGATACCCTTCGTTAAATGAGCAAAAAATTTCCAATTTCCTGCTTTGCTACGGGTATCTATAAGCATATTCAGCGATAGTAGATGCCAATCTTATGGTGACTCTCATTTCAATATGCGTGTATGTTTATTCAGAAACTCTCATTGATTGATATTTGCGAAATTCTCAGTTATTTTTCAAATTTTCTTCACTGGTTTTCCGTATCTCGTATTTCAAAGCGGTCTCGTACATTTCCCGTTTCGGTTCTTCATTTTTGCGACCAAAATGACACTTTCATATGGAAAACTTTAATTTTAACAGTTCCTTCTTAGCGGCTGTAAAAAATACTTCAGCCTATCGGACTGGAATGCCTGAATTCGACAAAAATTTGACTCTTTTATTCGAAACCTCTCTACAAGTCCTCAGTCTGCGTTTCGCCATGAAATTAGCAGCTTCTAAGCTCTCCTCGCTTCGATAGTATTGTTCGACCTGTTGAATGATTATTACGATGTTAGAAACAACGTCATAAGCAAAGTTACAAAGTAGTGCTACGTTTGTTCCACTCTCATAGTAAAGCTGGCCATCTTTCATCGCCTATAGCCCTCCTTTTTTTTATCCAAGATTTGTATCAGATAATATCTTTCTCGGCCAATTGTACAAGTCATTCGTATCCCTAGCTCCTCATGCGTTCAACGAAAGTCAGTCTTCGCTTCAAAGGCAAATAGCTGATGTTGGGAATGAACTTGATGATGACGCACATTAAAAAGTTCGCTATCTGTGATGTTTTAAAGAGTTAGGTTCATAGTTCTGTCAGTGTATCTGTCGCTTTACAATGTTACGGATTTCAAATGTTTCTTAACTGTAGGCACATGCGAAATCTTGATGATCGAATCTCGTGTAGACACAGGCAATTCAAATAAAAAGTATGCTTTTTGCTGTTTGCGGATCCCCTCCTGCGCTATTAGCTGAGGGCTCTTCAAATCGAAGTTGAAAGATTTCCTTGAGGCATACAACTTTTATTCTGCTCTGGAACTTCTTAACAGCTTTCTGTGGATTAAGTAGTGACTAGTTCCGTTGATCCAGCAACCTTCCTATTATGGGCGGAAAACTTTTCCGTAGCCTAGTTGTCTGGTGGACTAGTTCATTACTGATCCTATTATATTGCAGCGTTCAGATAGGGAATAGTGGGCTGAGAAGCAGGACTTGCTGTGGTGTCTCCTAGAAAGCTCCTAGTTACGAGACACTTACGGTCTCGAAATAAAGAACGGGATATATGTCACGTTCAGAAGCAGACGTACCACCGTGCGTGTCTGCAACAGGTGCGCGTAGCGTGCCGAGGCGCTTTGCGTCCTTGCACGGCACTCTCCCCCTCGTTCTACGTCACTACAGGTTGCGGTAGGTCCCCGGTGAGTCACATGTTTGGAGCGATCCGAACCGGATATAGGAAAAACGAGGCTGTAGGCTCCGCCAGCAGGCGTACCAATTGTACTGCGTACGAAGGCTATGTCCTTTTTGCAAGTCGAGTACTCAAACGGAGATAAACATATGTCAAAAGGCATTGGCGGTAAAATGATTTCCTGAATGCCTGACAGCAAGAAACTCAGAGAAGGCGCAAGAAGTTCACATACACGATCTATGGAATATTTCGACCTTCACCTTTAATTATGTTGATCCAGACTGTAAAGTCTCCCGATATACTTCGTAGAAACAAGCTGCATAGGAGAGGACGCCTCTGGCAATCCTCAGTAAGAGTCTCTCAACGGTTAATTCAACACGCTCCTGAGTATCCTATAGCAATCAAATATCCTCATACAAATCGGTCACACGCTTTGGGGAAATGTCCAGGTAAAGATTTTATACATAAATGTTAGAGCTATGTGGCTCGACTTTATTACCGAAACCTGCCCGACTCTTGCTAAGAAATATAAAATTAAATAGTCCTCTTAAGCCTGATAAGAAGTGCGTAATGTTGGATCGAAAATGGCACTCGTATATCTATACAAAAAATCATAACGATTTTGACTGAATGATAAAGAACTTTCGAAAACCGCCATAAATATGATAAATGTTGGCAAAGTTTTGCGGCAAGACTGGGAATTATTCCCTGACACCAAACACACTGCCTTTGACTGCTTGCCGGTCACTGGACATTTTTCTCGCCAAACTCAAAGGCACTGACATACAGGTACACAACGGAGTCTCATATCTCTTTTAGAACCCATATGGGCCGTCAGAGCAAAATAATTATCAGCGTCTGATTGTCGAGACAGGTTAATAACTGAAACTGATGATGTACAATATGCATTCAGAGCTGGAACACTATCACTTGATGGTACATGACACTTCGGTAAATTATTTAAAGTTATAAACAATGCAGAATTAAAATGCAGACCGTTTTGACTCCACAAGTCAGACTGCAACAGAGACTGATGTGTCCTCCACATTATACGGGACGCAACCTACACAGAAGACCGCCGAGTTACCTATTACTCAGGCGCAATGGCACAGACAACGAACTGTAGGCCAGGGTAGAGAATTGGCAAAAAGCACTGCCTTCTGTAACGAGGGTACTGGAAAGTTGGTACAACGCTACGACAAACGTCTAAGCCGGATCGGCGACTATGTAGATAAGTAGCTGGAAGTTGTAGCTAACTGTTGCAAATAAAGCTGATTTGATTTTCACTGTGGTTTCCATTTCGCGACCTATCGTTCCTTACTTTCAGAACAGCCCTCGTAGCATACAATACGAACAGTGCGAACTATACAGCGGCTGCCTTTCTCGATGTAGAAAAGGCATATGATCGAGTGTGGAAAAATAAGCTGCTCACCAAAATGCGTGATGTCCCCACCATCCCGGACTATTGCAAGAAGACTGTTGATAGTTATCTTCAAGATACGTGATGCTTTGATGAAATAGATGGTCAGCGGTCCAGGGCTCAACAACTTCCGAAGGGCATTCCTCAAAGCTTTGTTCTCTCCCCGTTTCTATTCGTCTCTTACATGAATACCTCCCATTACATGTCGAACTTGCGCAATTCGCGGACTAAACAGCGACCCTTATCGGCAGCCACAGAGTGGTTGCAGCGGTACGGCGACTCCAACGTCATCTTGCACTTATTGAATTATGGTCAACAGCAAAGTGCATTACCCCGAATGCGGAGAAGACTCGTGCTATTGTGTATACTCGCAGTCGGCCGGAACTAAAGAGACCGTCTCACGCTGCACAACATCGCATTCCTTTGGACAAATCAAATAAATTACATGGGGGTGACAATGGACCAGAAACTCCTTCTCAAGCACCATGTATAGGGGAAACGCAAAATCACTATACACATGTTTCACTCGTTACACCCACTGCTGTCCAGTCAACAACTGAACTGAACTTGACGACCAAATTACGCCTCTACCGAATAACGATCATGCTGCCAGTCTTATATCTACGCTCCTCCTGGGGAATCACATGTAACAGCAGTCTCAACCACTGCGAACGCTACACAATCGATGCCTACGGTGGCTAAAGATCAGCGATCTCCAGCAGGAACTACACCTGGAGACCATCAGGGAAATAATCGTATCATACACCCCAAACCTGCTCACGTGGACATAAAAAGACAAATTGCCCCAGTTACTAGTTAGTCCCTACCTTCAACATAGCACATCAGTTGCTTCTCAAGACTAATCTTCACTCCCCGCCAAGAAGAGCCGAACTGGACATTGATGTTAGTCATCGTTCACTGAATCTAGGGCTACACCAAGGCTTAAAGATAGACCAGTTCAAGCTGACATTACTGCCACGTCCAGTCTTCATACTTCAGTTATGTGTGGTAGAACTTCTTTCAATAAGTTGTTGAATACTGTTACTAATCTACCTTGCCATTTCATCTATTTTTGCTGTAGCTGCTGCCTAACCCCAAGTGCACTGACGGATACAGCAGACGCAGAAGTCTTGTTCCGTAAACCACGGGACTTGACGTCTGTTGTTCTTCATGTCTAATTTTAATGTACTGGGTATAATGGGTATAAATCCAGGTATTTCTATTGGTGGTTGATGACGGTGTACTGAACAACATTACACAATAATTTACGTCATTTGCAGAATAATAATTATGACTACAACAAGTCGTGTGTTTTTAGGTTGGTTTCCTGCAAGTACATGTGGCAAGAGCAAGCCATTATATTATTTTCCCCTCGACAGCAGGTCATGTGTTGAAGTGTGGATGCATGGACTCAAAACGGCTAGTGCATACCGCCCAGCGTAGTCCAGTTCGTGGAGCAGTTAAATCCATGCAGGAAACATCAGCCCGTAAAGTTTGTGACGTATTTGTGGGAAGACTGTTCAACGCAGAGAAAAAACAACTAACACACTGGTGTGTGTACATATTAAGGTACGACATATAAAAATATCTGCACTTACACCCTTTACACCCTGTACGTAGAGTAAAGTTAAATAAAATTTGTACAAATCACTTTTACCTGAAGAAAAATGCAAAGGTTCTGAACTCGAGTACCACTACAGCAAACGGCTTTAATCTGCTAAGAAGCTCGAAATGATGTAACTGTCATTAGACTTGGGCTGTATAACTGTAGTAATTGTCAGGTAAAGAGATTCCATATCCCAAAAACTATCCTCAGTAGCCGCAGAGGAAGGGTTCAGCTCCTTAAAGTGGGAAATGAAGAAGGAATACGTGTTAATTATGCAGTTGCGATACATGTGCTGATGACATTATACTTCTTAATGAAGCCAGGACTCTGCAGCAGAACGTGCGTTGTTGTGAAACATAGTCTTGCACTAACATGGTCGCTCTGTGACTGAAATCGATACGCAACAATAAAAAACGGTCTCAAATTTATACGACCAATGCTAGAGTTTCCCCTGTTTACGATAGTAACTGTGTAGTCGTGGTGCACAAATCTGCTAACGGAATCCAATCTCAAGAAATACCCTACTGGCCATTAAAATTGCTACACCACGAAGATGGCGTGCTGCAGACGCAAAATTTAACCGACAGGAAGAAAATGCTGTGATATGCAAATGATTGGCTTTTCAGGGCATTCACACAAGGCTGGCGCCGGTGGCGACACCTACAACGTGGTCTCACGAGGAAAGTTTCCAACCGATTTCTCGTACACAAACAGCAGTTGACCGGCGTTGCCTGGTGAAACGTTGTTGTGATACCTTGTGTAAGGACGAGAAATGCGTACCATCCCGTTTCCGACTTTGATAAAGGTCGGATTGTAGCCTATCGCGATTGCGGTTTATCGTATCGCGACATTGGTGCTCGCGTTGGTCGAGATCCAAGGACTGTTAGCAGAATATGGAATCGGTGGGTTCAGGAGTGTAATACGGAACGCCGTGCTGGATCCCAACGGCCTCGTATCACTAGCAGTTGAGATGACAGGCATCTTATCCTCATGGCTGTAACGGATCGTGCAGCCACGTCTCGATCCATGAGTCAACAGATAGGGACGTTTGCAAGACAACAACCATCTGCACGAACAGTTCGACGACGTTTGCAGCAGCATGGACTATCAGCTCGGAGATCATGGCTGCGGTTACCCTTGACGCTGCATCATAGACAGGAGCGTCTCCGATGGTGTACTCAACGACGAACCTGGCTGCACGAATGGCAAAACGTCATTTTTTCGGATGAATCCAGGTTCTGTTTACAGCATCATGATGGTCACAGCCGTGTTTGGCGACATCGCGGTGAAGACACATTGGAAGCGTGTATTCGTCATCGCCATACTGGCGTATCACACGGCGTGATGGTATGGGGTGCCATTGGTTACACGTCTCGGTCACCTCTTGCTCGCATTGACGGCACTTTGAAGAGTGGACGTTACATTTCAGATGTATTACGACCCGTGCCTCTACCCTTCATTCGATCCCAGCGTAACCCTATTTTCAGCAGGATAATGCACGACCGCATGTTGCAGGTCCTGTACGGGCCTTTGTGGATACAGAAAATGTTCTTCTGCTGCCCTGGTCAGCACATTCTCCAGATCTCTCACTAATTGAAAACGTCTGGTCAATGGTGGCCGAGCAACTGGCTCGTCAGAATACACCAGTTAGTACTCTTGATGAACTGTGGCATCGTGTTGAAGCTGCATGGGCAGCTGAACCTGTACACGCCATCCAAGCTCTGTTTGACTCAATACCCAGGCGTATCAAGGCCGTTATAACGCCAGAGGTGGTTGTTCTGGGTACTGATTTCTCAGGATCTATGCACCAAAATTGAGTGAAAATGTAATCACGTGTCAGTTATAGTATAATATATTTGTCGAATGAATACCCGTTTATTATCTGCATTTCTTCTTGGTGTAGCAATTTTAATGGCCAGTAGTGTATGAGTATTTCTCTCAGTTCTTCTCTCCGCTACGTTGTTCTCTTCCCCTTTCTTAGTCACCTACAATTTTCCTCTTTGTGTTCCTTACTTGCGTACTTGCATTGCACCACATTAGAATTTCTCTCCTTCTCCATGTGCTCTCTCAGGCTCACTACTGTCTGTATCTAGCGGCCTGTATTTTGTCACTGCCTTTCTATTTTTCACAAGCAAATATAAACTATGTTTTTCTGATGGATCCAGTACGGTTTTCATTATTTTTATCTTGGCAATTTGGATTCCATAGTCCGTGCAAGACCTCTTATAAGTTGTGTGTCGTAGTCAATGTAATACAAAATAAGAAAAAAATACCTTGCTGGACGTAAGAGAGAGCTTTGTGGCTTTTCTCTCGCCAATAAAAGATATGAAAATATCAGGGAAAGGAAAATCTAAACTGCGATGTCGCCAGACGGCCTACCTCGGGAAGCTTCAAAAGCGTACTGCCCTAAGAATTTATCGCTACTAACGATGTCTATCAGACCTTCTCTACAACACTGCCACAGACACTTTGAGATTTAAATAGTAGCTTTGGCGTGGAACGTGAAGCTACTAAATTTGAACGTTGCCGGGAGTCCTCCAACTGCGCCCAAAATCCTGTTTTGGAAGTTCGTTGACTATCGGGACTCGAATCGCATTCCTCTGAATAATTCTCCGCAGCTGTCTGGAGCTCCGTGCACGGAAAAGGTGGGAACAAAGGACCGAGAATCAATTCGTCTGCAATGAGGACCCACAATAGTGCGAGTCGGTTAGTCGCTATCAATGACCTACCTGGCACGAACAGACGGACTGATCCTCTTCTTCATGGCAGCACGGGTTCGCAGAGCCGCCACGCACGCAGCAGCTGTGCGACGCACACGTCTCTCAGGCGATGGAACTGAAGTCTGCAAAGAAAACACGTTTGTCATCAACTGTGCACATCGGCAGCGTACATACAACAAGACACTACACTCCAAAATGTTTTACGATACGTCTTCTGAAGCGAGTATGTCATCCACTGTATCTATATTGTCTAAAAGGCATTTTCGGAAAAACTAACATGGATATCGGTTTGTGGATGGTTGACGCAGTGACGCAATATAGACAGTTACCGACTTTTCTTCCTTTCTTCTTATTTTAAGTCAGTAGTCAGTTTGATGCGTCCTTCCACAAATTCCTGTCCTGTGCCAACCTCTTCATAACAGAATTCTCAGAGTAGCGTTTACAACCTACGTCCTCAACTGTTACCGACTATGGAGGCAAAATACCACCTGTCATCCACACTTGCAAGGCTCTCATCCGTCCCATCCTCACCTATGTGAATGTTTCATGGGCCTCTATCCCCATCCTAAGTTTTACCGGTCCCTTCAAATCCTACAACAACATGTATTCAGCGACACTCTCGACAATGTCTGACAAAAAAAAAAGCACCAAGAAGGGGAGGAGGACACGAAATGACACTTCACGGGTTGAGAGGCTCTGCGATGATTACAAAAACGAGTCAAAATTAAAAATAGCTTGGCAGTGTGATACCACTTATCGGTATGATGTTGAACCTCCTCTCGTCTCAAAGCTTACACTGATTCGGCTCGGAAGGGTGTCGTAAAGCCGTTGTATCCTCTCTAGAGGCAAACTGGCCCATGACTGTCCTAACTGGTCCTTGATGTCCTGGATAGCAGCACTGCAGACCAAACTGCTGAGGTCATTGGTCCCTAAGCTTACACACTACTTAATCTAACTTAAACTAACGTACGCTAAGGACAACACAGACACCCATGTCCAAGGGAGGACTCGAACCTCAGACGGAGGCAGCCGCGCGAACCGTGGCAAGAGGGCTCAGACGGCGCGGCTACCCGACGCGGGAGGGGACGGAGTTAACTTCTGAGCTGGTCCTACACATACATTCTATCAAGGACAGATCTGGGTATCTAGTTGGCAACGCGATTACCTCAACATCACGCAGACAGTTCATTGAGACAGTCGCTATGTCTGAGAATTCATATGTCGTAAAATGGCACCACGAAACTGTCGCATGAGCAGGTTGTTCGCCACATACCGCTGTACCGCCAGAGTTCCCTCAGTCACTACCGCCGTGACCGGAAGTCTTACTCCATTGCTTGATTTGACCAGCCGACGGAATACAGACTCAGAATGAGGCCCCTTTCAAACTCTATGACGTGCTGGTAACGCTGTCTCACACGAGTACGCGGAATCTCCTGTGTCCTTTACAGTGATCACTCAACATCTGATTCTGTTCACTTGCCTTATATACTGAAGTGACAAACGACATGAGGTAGCGATACGCACATATACAGATGGCGGTAGTATCAAGTACACAACGTATAAATTGTCATTGGCGAAGTTGTCGCTTGTACTCAGTTGATTCGTGTGAAAAGCTTTCCGATGTGATTATGGTCGCACGGCGGGAATCATCACACTTTCAACGCGGAATGGTAGCTACACGCAAGAGACATTCCATTTCGGAATTCGTTAGGGAAATCAATATTCCGAGATCCACAGTGTCACGAGTGCCCAGAATACCAAATTTCAGGAATTACCTCTCACCACAGACAACGCAGTGTCCGACGGCCTCTCTTTAATGATGGAGTGTAGGGACATTTGCGTGGAGTTGTCAGTCCTAACACAGAAGCTACAATACATGCGACAGCCGCAGAAATCAATGTGGGACGTACGACCAACGTTTCCGTAAGGGCAGAGGGGCGAAATTTCGCGTTAATGGGCCGTGGCAGCAGACCACCGACGCGAGTGTCTCTGCTAATAGCACAACATCGCCTGCAGCATCTCTTCTACGCTCGTAATCATACCGGTTGGGCTCTAGACGACTAGAAACCGTGGCCTGGTCAGATGAGTCCCGATTTCAATCGGTAAGAGCTGATGGTAGTGTTCGAGTGTGGTGCAGACGCCACGAACCCACGGACTCAATTTCCCAACAAGGCACTGTGCAAACTGGTAATGGCTGTACAATGGTGTAGGCTGTGTATACATGGAATAGGCTGGGTCACTGAGTGGAAACGGTTACATTCGGCTACTTGGGGACCGTTTGCCTCCATTCGTGGAATTCATGTTCCCAAGCAACGATGGGAATCTTTTGGATGTCAATGCGCCCTGTCACCGGGCCACAGTTGTTCCCGATTGATTTGAAGAACATTCTTGACTGTCTCAGAATGATTTGGCCACCCAGATCGCCCGATTTGAAACCCATCGAACACCTTGAGACATAATCGAGAGGCAGTTTGTGCACAAAATCATGCGTCGGGAACGCTTTCTCAGCTATAGACGGCTATAGAGGCAGCATGGATCAATATTTCTGCAGGGGATTTCAACTATTTGTTGAGTCCATGCCACGTCGACTTGCTGTACAACGCCGAGCAAATAAAGTCCGTCATGATATTAGGAAGTATCCCACGTCCTTTGTCAGCTCAGTGTGTACCCTACCAGGCCTGGTAGCAACACTAAACACGAATGTATTTTGGCGGCCGTTCTAACTGTCACAGAGACCTGCAACTCTAATCATTTACAAGCCGGTCGCTGTGTCCGAGCGGTTATAGGCGCTTCAGTCTGGATCCGCGCGACAGCTACGGTCGCAGGTTCGAATCCTGCCTCGGGCATGGATGTGTATGATGTCCTTAGCTTAGTTAGGTTTAAGTAGTTAAAAGTTCCAGGGGACTGATGACCGCTGATTTTAAGTCCCACAGTTCTCAGAGCCATTTGAATCATTTAATCATTTACATAGGCGGCGATCGTGCCTACGTGCACTAAGTTACATTGACATCTGACCATGGTTTCTGGGTGCTAGGTTGTGTATGCGACCACCTTCTCCAATCCGTTTCCTGCACCAGCTTATAAACTTCCCACAACGCTTCAAACACGCGGAACACTTTTTTTAGTCCTACGTTTGCCTCAGATTGGAGACCAAACAACGTATTACATCTTCCATTCTGCTGCAGCCCCACTGTCAACATGTCCCACATTCCATTCACCTCCAAACAGGGCACGTCCTTTTCCAGACCAGCTTCTGTTGCTCCCCTTCCAGACCAATATCCATATCTGTCATTCGCACCTGCCATAACCGGCAGTGCTACAATGAAAGCCCCAGTTCACCTTCCCCTGCCTAGCTACAACGCTACATGCTAACCCAATATCTACACCTAGTCCATTAGTTCTTTCCTATATACAATCCAACACATTCTCTATTATGGAATTCCCAATCCTCCACTCTTACCTAACCCATCCCACCTAGTATATATCGAAAGCCTCACACCCTGACTCCACCGTCTTCATCACTGTCAAAAAAAAATAACTTATGTCCCCTTCAGTTCCCATCATTCTGTAAATATTACATGGTGCGATGCGATTTGTCTCGAATGCAGGAACATTAGGCGGCGTTGACAGCTAGTTTATTGAAGTCAGAACACTAGCTGAGGCGATGAACTGGAGTGGAGATGAGTGAAGGAGACGTGTGGCTGGCTTTAATGTCTTTAATCATGGAGAAGCTAAACCTGGAAGGCAGGTCGGAATTTAAACCTCGCTCCTCATAAACACACGTTATCCCCACCTCTGCCGCTGCACATTCTGTCTCGGTGCTATTTACAGTGAATTTACGTACTGCGTACCGCCATAGAGTAGTGGTTCCCAAATGTTTTTCATTTCCGGCGTCCCAAGTCAAAACAGCGGTGCATCTAACAAAGCTGTTAGGTTAGTTTGAAAAATTCTAATACGGAAATTCATATTTGAGATTCACAGATAATTCACTGCGCAGATTTTTTACTCACGTCAATAATAAGTGGATGGCCTTGTTTCTCAGTTCGCAATTTCTCAAATCTCACAATCAATATTGCGTATAAGAGTCCAATTATCCTGTTCAGTATTAATTTTAAGATGTTATTAACTCTTAATCTCAATTACAGAAAATACAACTTCTTACAAACAGGATTTTGCTTAGGAGTTAATATTATCAGTTAATATTACTAGTTAAAATTATTATGTGCGTTGAGCAATGGCTATTAATCTTTTAGTGTTATCCAAAAAACATGGAGTTCCGTGTTGGCAATGCTTGTTGACAAAGCGTGTTTACAATCTGCTGCCACAAGAGCTTCTGAGCACTATGTGACTTAACATCTGAGGTTATCAGTCCCCTAGAACTTAGAACTACTTAAACCTAACTAACCTAAGGACATTACACATATCCATGCCCGAGGCAGGATTCGAACCTGCGACCGTAGTGGCCGCGCGGTTCCAGCCTGACGCGCCTAGAGCCGCTCAGCCACACAGGCCGGCGCTGCCACAAGACAATTCTTCAGAATATCTCTTGACTTCACTGATGGTGCAAGAAGAAACATAATGATTACAAGGAAAACAATTTTTTGCCACTATTTCTCTGATTACTATTTATTATTTTTGCGCGCAGCAACTTAGATTTCGGGTAACCACTGTCTTTCGGAAGACGATACACAATGTAAAAATAATCCGAAACCTGACGTATATTAAAAAATAATAAATGATAATCAGTGAAACTGTGAAACAAGCGTTTTTATCTATAAGATTCTTGAAAAAAAGAAAAACAAAGAAACTGAGATCCAACTTTGGCTCTAAATGGTTTTGGAATTCATGGAGATTGCTCAGTATTATCTATCTCAGAGCAATTTGATAAGCTGTGACAGGTGACATTCAGAAACAGATTTTATATTTAAAAAAAAAAAAACAATTTCATTGCAAATCACATACGGCTGCAACAATGGAAAACAATCATCGATTACACACACATTAATTCTTACTTTCCACGATTCTAACACTTCTCTGAAACATTTTCTGTTCATTTTAAAATGTGAGTTTATGTACAGAGAGAATCAACTTTTGAAGGGTTCGGATAGGTATTTTACTTTGACCAAAAATTTATTTTTCAGAGGGACTGAAAGATTCGTATTTTCCTTGTTCAGAATAAGTGTACATTTCTTGCAATAATTGGAAAGTAAGAGGCAATACGTCGGCACAAAAGAACCATCGTGAGTGGCAGCAGCACAAGAAATACATGTATTGTACTCCCATTTGCTAATGCAGTGTTTTGAAAAACCTTGATTTCTCTGACCGAGATTTTATATACTCGAGTCACTATAGCCGGCCTTTGTGGCCGAGCGGTTCTAGGCGATTCAGTCCGGAACCACGCTGCTGCTACGGTCGCAGGTTCGAATTCTGCCTCGGGCGTGGATGTGTGTTACGTTTAAGTAGTTCTAAGTTCTAGGGGATTGATGACCTCAGATGTTAAGTCTCATACTGTTTAGAGCCATTTCGTGTCTCTATATATTCTGAGACTAATATCACTCCAAGAGTCAAATACTTCGATGCGAGTGCTTCTCTGTGGATGATTCAGTGGGACTGTGCTGTTGGAGGAAGAATTTACCACTGGAATATTTTCAAGTCACGCAGTTTGGTATGCAGTATATTAGAGTACTTTTCTTGTTACTCGAAGGAAACAATGAACAGACTAGTTCTACACCGATACTGAACCACCCGGAAAAACTGCAACCTATTGTAGATTCCTGAAAGTTCACAAGTTTAGGAAACCAAAAGGTGTTACTACTTTCTTGTGTTCATTCATTATGGAAAGAAATATTACAATCTGGTCTTTAGACGTTAAAAGCAGTAATACTCTCTTCACGAATTCTTTTTAAATTGCATATTAATGTCAAAATCGTCCTAAATGTATGTAAAAATCAGCAAAATGGCTGACTGTGGCTGTGTTGCCATTCCACAAAGAAGATGTTTCGGTAACCACTGCGGGTTACTGGTACATATTTTCGTCTATCTCCCATACAGGAACAGTATCTCTCTCGTACCTGCCGAAGACACGCTAGTGCAAATATGTTCATATTCTGGAGCTGTACATACAAACCACCGAATACTTGTGTACTCGGAGTCTGGAAGTAATAAGACGTTTGCACTGTGCAGTGCGATTCTATTTTTAGAAATCTTACATGACTTGAATATTACTGATTTTGTACATGGTAGCTATTCCCTGTCTCCATCGCAGTCTGTAACTGAACTCCTCAAATACGTTTTGAGGTTGCACGCTGTGGTTTGTGACCAAAGAAAGTTATTTCTTTATAACCAGTTAACAAGATGCCGGCAGTACGATTGACAGAGGCCGCAGAGACTTCCCAGTAAACGTAAGGAGTATTTGAGGTTGGTGGAAAGCACGTTCCAGCCGCGGCATGTCATTCACCCGCGAAACGCAGCCGGGAAGAGCCGCACCTGCTCGCCCGCATGCCGTCATCGCCAGCAACCGCCGCCTCACCCTTGGCACTTCACTGCTAGCTAAAAGTCAGCATGAGAACCGTTCAAAAAGAGAACACGAGAACTGTCGGCAGAGTATTCATTCCAGAAGGACTGCTGTTTTGTTTGTATCATATGTTTCGACTCGCTTTACCTGGTCCATTAACTTTTTTCTATCTGGTGCTACTGCTATCGCTACTACAACTAATATCTCATATTTCTCGGTCTGTCCCTAACACACTCTAAAGAACAAAAAAGGAAAAAAAACGTCGCATTACAAAGGAATTATCCGAACGGTAGGGAAATCGGCAGATATGGTGTACACATACAGATAAACAAATGATTATAATTTCACAAAAAGTGGATGATTTATCCAAGAGAAAGAGGTTCGCAAACTGAACAAGTCGATAAAGCGTTGGCCCACACAAGCAGTTATACGGCTTGGCATTGACTGATAGAGTTGTTGGATATCCTTCTGAGGTATTCTATCGCTTGAGTCTTGTCCCACAGTTATGCAGGGTCAGCCATCGTTAATCGTATTTGGCATGTTAATGTTTAAGGGGTGGCCGGATGCCCTTCCTGCCGCCACCCCGTACCCCCCAGGACGGAAGTAGTGTACCCCAACTGTCGGCGTCGAGTGTAGTCCATGGAATAGTGCGAAAGTGTTCAGATGTCTGCGAGCCGTGTAACTGAGGCGGAACATGGGGGCCAGCCCGGTGTTCACCTAGCGAGATGTGGAAAACCACCTAAAAACCACATCCAGGCTGGCCAGCACATCGGCCCTCGTCGTTAATCCGCTGGGCGGATTCGATCCGGGGCTGGCGCGCCTACCCGAGTCCAGGAAGTAGCGCGTTAGCGCTCTCGGCTACCCTGGCGGGGGGATGTTCTCCTGAGGTATATCGTACTAAATCGCGTCCAATTGGTCCGTTAGATCGTCAAAACTGCGTGCTGGTCGGAGGGCCTTGTCCATAATGCTCCAAATATTCTCAGTTAGGCAGAGATCCGGCATCCTTGCTGGCCAAGGTAGGGTTCGCCAGCCACGAAGACAAGCAGTAGGGTGGGTGTTATCTTGCTGAAGTGTGCGCCCAGGATAGCTTGCCATGAAGGGCAACAAAACGGGGCGTAGAATATCGTTGACGTACCGTTCTACTGTAAGGATGCCTCGGATGACAACCAAAGGGGTCTTGGTACGAAATGGAATAGCACCCAAGGCCATCACTCCTGGTTGTTGGGGTACATGGAGCACGACAGCTAGGATGGTATCCAACCGCTGTCTGGGGCATCTCCAGACACGTCTTTGCTACTAATCGGGGCTTAGTTCGAAGTGGGACTCATCACTTAAGACAATTATATACCGGTGAACGAGATTCCAGACCGACTGCTCGTCTGGAGACACGCCGGATAGCGGTGGGGTACCAACCTGCCCGTCGCCCGCCATACGGGTCAACAACCAGGAGTGATGGTCTGCGATACCATCTCTTTTCATAGCGGGACCTCATTTGTTGTCATTCGCGGCACCCTTCAGCACAGCGGTACGTGGCGATATTCCACGCCACGTTTTGTTGCCCTTCGTGGTAAGCCATCCTAGGCTTACATTCCAGAAAGATAATGCCTGCCCGCACACGGCGAGAATTTTTGTTACTTGTCTTCGTGCTTGCCAAACGCTACCTTGGCCAGCAAGGTCGCCGCATCTCTCCCCAATTGAGAACATTTGAAGCATTATGGGCAAGGCCCCCCAAGCATCTCGGGATTTAGACGATCTAACGCGCCATTTGGACAGAATTTGACACGAAATCCCTCAGGAGGTAATCCAACAGCTCTGTCAATCAATGCCAAGCCGAATAAATGTTTGGATAAGGGCCTGAGGTCGACCAGCACAATATTTACTTGCTTAATTTGTGAAGCTCTTTCTCTCTAATAAATCATCCAATCTTCCTGAAATTGTAAATTATTATTTGTCTGTAGCTGTACATCGCATCTACCGATTTCCGTCCTATTCGGATAATTCCTTCGTGGTGCGCCTTTTTTGTCTTAGAGTGTATTTCTTACTGCTGCTGCTCCTTCCGGCATCAGGTCAACTATTCCTGCGTGCCACAGCTGGTCTCCCATTAACTCTTTCGGGACTGAGCTCGTTTCCCCAAAGCGGAGCAATTCGGCGGCGCTGTGCGAGTTCCATATTCATTAGGTTTCTTTCGTCACTTATAAAATCTACAGTTTTTGACTTATCGGAGTAATTTTTTTTGTAAATGAAGCTTAAAACACGCTCTTCACTGGCATACTATTTCCATTATTCCACATCGCGCACTTTTTGACTTGGCGGCGGTGTTCATACAGAAAAAAACGAAAAATTTGATTTTTTTTACTTTCTTTAAGTTGAGAGGTGATGCATTGAATTAGACATATTAAAATTAGTTGCATCTTATTCTTTAAAGTTTTAGCTTTAAAACGACATATAAAATACAATTTCATCTCTTATGGGACGTCCGTGGGAAGAAAAATAAAAAGACCATTTTGAGGGATGAAAAATTTGATTTATGTCAATAACCTACAAAAATTTATAAAATTTGCTTATAACAAATTTTACAACTTTGGCACATCGATTTTTCGGTAGGCAACCATATATTACACGTCCTTTCGGCGCTTTGTTGCACCGTTGTTGCACTGTCGTTGCACTCAGGCACATGAAGAGAAGGGTTGAACGGACAAGTTTCGATAAAGGAAGGGGGACCGATTTCGCACTCCTGGTTTGGAGCGATCACTGCAAACGACAAAGTCACCCTGTTTTCCGAAGTCTATTCTTGCGATAGCATGGTACAGCCCGTCCATCCTGTGTAGGTCACCATGCTCAGAGCGTGGCCTCTTCCTCGATGGGGTTGGTTGAGCCCTGACGTCGCCCACAAGCTCTGTGACGAGACTCTTTCGAAACTGCAAATGACTCTTTGGTGTCTCTCCTCCTTTCTTGGCTATGATGAAATGTAGCAAGTAAGCGTTGACGATCCACAAGTGAAATTAGCCAGAAGAATTACCCTTTTGTAAAAGCAAAAATTTACTAAGAATCATCGAATAACCAGAACAAATTTTTCTCTACCATTTGAGGAATTTTCTGGCAAAATGGTACGACGCGCAGTAGTGATCGGCTCTGCCTACGGCTCCCGTATTTGCCGTGTAGTCACGAATCACTGATGGCTTCTGACGCGACAATCGGGCCACGTATACGTTCCTCGCACCTCATAGCAAGGGCGTCGGGTCACGTATAAGGGCCTCCTGTCCCGAAAGGGTTAAGCTGTCGTCTGTTCTGATTTCGGTACTCCATAGTCTTCTTTTCGCTCTTATTCTTTTTAACACTCCTTCTTTTCTGTACATTATTTTTTTACTTATTTTTTACTTTTTTTGATCGTACCATTTTTCCATATACGTCCACATTCTTCTTCTTTGGATTTTCAGTCGATCACGTTCCAATAACATACAGCTCTCCAGCTCATGCATCCAAGTCGATAAGAAGAATAACACACCAAAGGATGGAAAAGGAAATTGAGGATCTTTAGATGACGATCAGATTGGCTTTAGGAAAGGCCAAAGCAGCAGAGGGGCAAGTTGCGCTTGACGATGGAAGAAAAAATCTACAAAAATAGTATCATGTTCATAGGAATTGTCGCCCTAGAAAAAGCTTTCGACAAAAGAAAATGATGCATGATGCTGGAATTCCCAATAAAACAGATGTACGTATATAAAAATTGGGTAATCTATATCTGTACTAATGATAAAATTTTAAAACTGTCATGCTTAAACAACGAAAATATTTGACAAAAACTGATCGCAGTTCATGTATGGAGTAAAATGAGACTGTTTTAAAAACTTCATCTGTCTGTTCGACTGTCTGTGTCTGAATACTCTGATTTCAAAAACTGCTAGACGAATTTCCATGGCGTTGTCACAGGTAACATGAGCGTAGCTTGGGACAACATGTAAGAAACGTTTGATCAAAATCGGATCACGAAAGGGAAAGATATCTTATTTTAAACTTCTATCACCCTGCTTTGCTTAGTAATTCGGATGTGTATCTCAATGATACGATCATGACGTCGAAGTACACTTGTTGTATGAGATTTGAGTCGGGGGGAAAGGACAAGCCAGTCCATTCGCCGAATGTCCTCTCGCTCCATGAGCTCCTCCACCTGTGTAGCTCGATGCGATAGCGCATTTTCATTCACAAAAATGAACTCAGGGGCCAAAAAGACGCTCGTGGGGTAGGAACACACTATGATCAGTGAGTACACAGTATTGAAATATTTGGAGTTCAGTGCGCCCATGCAACATTACATCCACCCACACCATAACGCCTGAGTTACTAAGGTCGACAGTGTTCTTAGATACATTATGTACCCACATATGGTGAAAGGCGGGAGCATGCACTGCCCCCTGGGGTGATCACACACGTATTCCAGAACCATGTCCTGTTGTCTGCAAAGTCCAGGGGACCAAAGTGAGTCGTGGTGGCTTCAGTGTAAGTATTGTCTTTGAATGAAAGTGTCATTTATATTCGTCTCATTACGTATATCTTTGAGCTGCCTTCTGTAGAAGTTATTTCTACAATACTGGCCATTAAAATTGCTACGTCACGAGGATGACGTGAAACAGACGCGAAATTTAACCGACAGGAAGAAGATGCTGTGATATGCAAATGATTAGCTTTTCAGAGCATTCACACAAGGTTGGCGCCGGTGGCGACACCTAAAAAGTGCTGACATCAGGAACGTTTCCAACCGATTTCTCATACACAAACAGCAGTTGACCGGCGTTGCCTGGTGAAACGTTGTTGTGATGCCTAGGGTAAGGAGGAGCAATGCGTACCATCACGTTTCCGTCTTTGATTAAGATCGGATTGTAGCCTATCGCGATTGGGGTTTATCGTATCGCGACATTGCTGCTCTCGATGGTCGAGATCCAATGACTGTTAGCAGAATATGGAATCGGTGGGTTCAGGAGGGTAATACGGAACACCGTCCTGGATCCCAACGGCGTCGTATCACTAGCAGTCGAGAGGACAGGCATCTTATCCGCATGGCTGTAACGAATCGTGCACCCACGTCTCGATCCCTGAGACAACAGATGGGGACGTTTGCAAGACAACAACCATCTACACGAACAGTTCGACGACGTTCGCAGCAGCATGGACTATCAGCTCGGAGGCCATGGCTGCGGTTACCCTTGACGCTCCATCACAGACAGGAGCGCCTGCGATTGTGTACTCAACGACGAACCTGGGTGCACGAATGGCAAAACGTCATTTTTTCGGATGAATCCAGGTTCTGTTTACAGCATTATGATGGTCGCATCCGTGTTTGGCGACATCGCGGTGAACGCACGTTGGAAGCGTGTATTCGTCATCGCCATACTGGCGTATCACCTGACGTGATGGTATTGGGTGCTATTGGTTACACGTCTCGGTCACCTCTTGTTCGCACTGACGGCATTTTGAACAGTGGACGCTACATTTCAGATGTAACGACCCTTGGCTCTACCCTTCATTCGATCCCTGCGAAACCCTATTTTCAGCAGGATAATGCACGACCGCATGTTGCAGGTCCTGTACGGGCCTTTCTGGATACAGAAAATGTTCGACTGTTGCCCTGGCCAATACATTCTCCAGATCCCTCACCAATTGAAAACGTCTGGTCAATGGTGGTCGAGCAACTGGCTCGTCACAATACGCCAGTCACTACTCCTGATGAACTGTGGTGTCGTGTTGATGCTGCTTGGGTAGCTGAACCTGTACACGCCATCCAAGCTCTGTTTGACTCACTGCCCAGGCGTATCAAGGGCGTTATTACGGCCAGAGGTGGTTGTTCTGGGTACTGATTTCTCAGGATCTATGCACCCAAATTGCGTGAAAATGTAATCGCATGCTAGTTGTAGGATAATATATTTGTCCAATGAATACCCGTTAATTATCTGCATTTCTTCTTGGTGTAGCAATTTTAATGGCCAGTAGTGTATATATTGGTCCAAGTATTGTCGATCTATGTTAGGATAATTGGCACATCACACGAAAGTTTCTACAATTTTGCACATCACTGAACTTGCTAGTGCATGTCTCTCTCTATAGTAAATTTAATTCTGTTTCTTTCATTGTGAGCAACAGTTATTCAGTCGATTGTTTTGTTCCTGAAGTGACTTATTGATAAAATGATCCACAAACCTAGTCGCATAAATGTGTATGGTTGATGCCTCAGTAAAGATAACACAGCAGATTTACGCTGTTTTGCACATCACATTCGACGTGGAGCGAGCATAGAGCAGCCAGTTTGTTGCCTGGGATGGCTGTTTGCACGCCGCGTGATGGAGAGGCGCTCGGGTCGGGAGGTCGAGGCGGACGAGCAGCCAGCCTCTCGCCGCAGGCGCCGTGGAGTGCCAAGGTCTGCGAGGAGGCAGGGCTGCGCACGATTCATAACCACAGAGAAGAAACTTATGTCCAGAGCAGCAACAGCCTGTCGGCAGGAGTGAAGCGACAGTGGGGAACCCGGTATGGGGTGCTCTCTACAGGCAGTGCGGAAAGAACGAAAAAAAGAAGGAAAGAAAGAAGAAAAACCATACCGGGACTGGAGCAGAGTGGAAATGTTTCCCAGTGTGAGGTACTGCTGGATAAACTGACATGTTTTGGTATTCGAGAACTTCGTGAAAAATCGCCTTTTGGACATAAAATTAATAGTAAAAAAAGCACTCCGTCTTCAGGCCACGAGTGGCCTACCGGGATCATCCGACCGCCGTGTCATCCGCAGTGGAGGATGCGGCGTGGGGTCAGCACACCGCTCTCCCGGTCGTTATGATGGTATTCTTGACCGAAGCCGCTAATATTCGGTCAAGTAGCTCCTCAATTGGCGTCACGAGGCTGAGTGCACCCAGAAAATGGATACAGCGCATGGCGGATAAAATTAATAGTGCGAGGACCAAATAAGTAACGCAAAACTTTACTCCAACTACATTATATAAGTTGTCGTAATAGTGCGTCGATGGTTAGCACTATTGCAATCGACAGCTGCTGTATCAAAGATATAGTGATGTCAGCTGACCTGCTTTACACGTTATCTGAGCAGGTGGACAAGCAGCGAACGGAGAAGGAAGTTCCGACTGAAGAGACAGTTACGTGTTTACGAGTCGCTTAGACGAAAACGGCTCCAAGAGCAGGCTTTTAGGTCTTGGGGGGAATAGAAAATGGTATCTGTACCCTCGCACAGGGCTGCGTTTTAGTGATGTCAGAGTGCTTCCCGGGCGGGAGCAGGTCATTCAGAATACATATCACGGCGTTCGACTGAGTCTGCCCGTGCGTGTGTTTCACAATAAAGTAATAACCGCATTCGATAAGCAGAGCGGCGCTGGAGACGCTCTCATATGATATTTGTCGGGTCATATTTGATATAAAGATGGGACCCGGCTTTGAGGGTTGTTTTACGGTACTTTGTGATTACGCATCAATGACCGGTTACTGTGTTTGCTCTTGGTTGTGCATCTTAGTCTAAAGATTAATGCTGCCGTTACGCTGAATAGTAATTATTTGTGCTTACTTAGAAATAAGCGTTACGGTGGTTCGTCTGAGTTGGTGTTGCAAATATTTCTGTGCCTTGTTCAGTATTACCGAATTTCTTTATCTTCTATGTGTGACACCAACTAAAATTGCGGTCTTTGATTTGTTCTGTCAATGGCTAATGTAAAGCGTTCTAAGTGAACATAAGACTTGCATTAAGGCTGAGGTTTCACTATAGACATTTTTGAGGCGGGATTAGAAGTGTTGCATGTCTCGCTGAACAATATTATGATTTGTTTGAACTATAGCGCATCACCTTAAAAGCCCAATGTTGCCACGTTTCTGAGCTATTGTTGCTAGGAAGACCTACTGTTAGTTCTTGCTTGTGTATGATATACCGGTAGCTTGTGTCTAAACTGTGCATCTTTCAGGAAACGAACTGTATTATGTTTAAAAGTATGTTCTGAAGTTGATTCATGTTGTAATGAGCCGGCCGTTGTGGCCGAGCGGTTCTAGGCGCTTCGGTCTGGAACCGCGCGACCGCTACGGTCTCAGGTTCGAATCCTGCCTCGAGCATGGATATGTGTGCTGTCCCTAGGTTAGTTAGGTTTAAGTAGTTCTAAGATCTAGGGGACTGATGACCTCAGATGTTAAGTCCCATGGTCCTCAGAGCCATCTGAACCATTCATGTTGTAATGAAAGCGGTCATCAGTAGCCGCATTGGTCGTTAAGAGATGTTCAACATATGTGGAGTGTATGACGTAATAGGAAGCCACGTCTTTGACGGATCAAATTAACTTCCAGCCAGTCTGTCGTTTTTCGTAAACTTATTATTGTTCTAGTGAGCGGGTTTGTGTCTTTTTATTAACAGGACTGAACAAGCTTTGCCTTGGTCCGCCGCTCGTGGTCTCGCGGTAGCGTTCTCGCTTCCCGAGCACGGGGTCCCGGGTTCGATTCCCGGCGGGGTCAGGGATTTTCACCTGCCTCGAGATGACTGGGTGTTTGTGTTGTCCTCATCATTTCATCATCATCCAGGAAAGTGGCGAAATTGGACTAAGCAAAGATTGGAAAATTGTACGGGCGCTGATAACCACGCAGTTGAGCGCCCCACAAAACCAAACATCATCTCAGGCTTTGCCTAATGTTTTTACATTTTTACGTAATATTTATGCTCCTTCTTTTAAAAACTTCTGTTGGCTGTCTGCTGTAATTACGTTTGGAGAAATTGTTTTAAAGTAAGGGAGACAGTGTTGCGAATTTCTTTGGTAAGATATGCGTTGTTATAAATTTTGGCCAGTATCTGTGAACTGCACTGTTACACTGATGTTAAAAGCTTCTTACCTTGACATTTTGTGAGGAACGATTTTCTAGTTCCAAGATAGATGTATGTTGATTTGGAGGGGTATTTGCTTTTTTAAATGAATAATCCATGCTATATTCATGTGCTATTAGTAAACCTTTGGTTGTACCCCTGTCCCAACGTCCCAATCAGCTTTTGAACGTTGTTTGTGAGAGAAATATGTTAGGCCCCGTGTAAGCAGGAGAAACGCCTACCAGCACGCATTGGAATCCAACAGCGGCAGTGTGGTGGACTATGGAAGCTGCAGTCTGCCGTTCCACGACACTGCTTGTTAGGTTTTCACTGCTGCCACGCCTACATGGATTCCACGGTTTCTGGAGGATCGCACTCGACGCCGTGCAGGATCCCTACAGCCCCACAGCCAGACTAGCGCTCGAAGTGACAGGCGTACTGTTCATTCGGCCGTACGTGACCGTACAGATACAATGTTTACTTTAAGTCAGTAAATCTGCTTGTTTTCAGTGAGACAAGTGTCCACATGGATAGTTGATTGGTTGGTTGGTTCAATTGGAGGATGGGACCAAACAGCGAGGTCATCGGTTTCATAGGGTTCGGGAAGAATGGGGAAGGAAGTCGACTGTGCCCTTTCAATTGAACCGTCCCAGCATTTGCCTGAAGCGATTGAAGGAAATCACGGAAAACCTAAATCAGTCTGGCCAGACGTGGGTTTGAGCCGCCGTCCTCCGGAATGCGAGTCCAGTGTGCTAACTACTGCGCCACCCCGCTCGGTGCACGGACAGTGTGACGGCCCCATGGTGTGCCGGGAGTTGCCAGTGAGTCGGCCAATGTTGCGGCTTCCCTTGACGTGACATCAGAGAGTATCGCGCCAGCAGTGGGGACCCAGTCACAACTCTGGATACGGGAGTCTCACCACATTGTCTTTACGAAAGGGTGTCTGTTCTGCACACAGCATCACGAGTCATGTATCCCTGCGTGGATGCTCCGACAGGAACGAATGTTGCCACCTTCATCGACTTCGTATGGCACCAGCACTTAGCCTGATCACTTGGGATTCATCTGGGTATGCAGCAGGATCACATGCATAGCCATACCATGGAGTCTCACCATATTTTCTCGAAGGGTTTTGGTTCTACATACCGTATCATGATGCATGTATGGCTCTGAGCACTATGGGACTCAACTGCTGAGGTCATTAGTCCCCTAGAACTTAGAACTAGTTAAACCTAACTAACCTAAGGACATCACAAACATCCATGCCCGAGGCAGGATTCGAACCTGCGACCGTAGCGGTCTTGCGGTTCCAGACTGCAGCGCCTTTAACCGCACGGCCACTTCGGCCGGCATGATGCATGTATCTCTGTGTGGATGCTCCGACAGGAAATGGGGTTCCTTTGGGTATGCAGCACGATCATTCGCTTAGCCAGGCATGGGAGTTTCACCATATTGTCTTGCTGAAGGGTGTCGATTCTGCATACAGCATCATGCTGTGTGGATTCTGAACAGGAATGAATGTTGCCGTCTTCATCGACTTCATATGGACCCAGCACTTGGTCTGATCACATGGTATCCACTGAATATGCAACCCAGTCATTCGCATAGTCGGTGATTTGGACAGCAGGTGAGCCATTTGCGGTGTGTTAAAGCCAGTGTCTGTGCTCCATGTTCAAAGTCCCTGATATGTTATGTTTAACAACATAGCGCTAGAGCTCTTCTTGACGGTGCTGTCCTTGATCCTCTCCATAGAGAGGGTGTCTGACTGTTTCTCTCGCCAGTAGATTCTACAAATCTGCCAGCCAGAGTTGCCCAGAGATTGGGGCACCGCCTCTCACCAAGCATTATGGTTGATAAAGTGTGGCATAGAGTTGAAGCAGCATGGAAGGAAGTACCCTTATCTGCCATCCAGGCTCAGTTAGAAACGATGCCCAGCTGGGTTACAGCTGTAGTTGCTACAACAAGTGGCAGTCCTGAGTACTAAATTTCACGCAAGAAAAACTTAACTCCGTCCGAATAGGTCTCGGATGGCTCAAGGGTACCGACCGACTGCCGTGTCATCCTCAGCCGATAGGCGATACTGAATGTTGATATGGGGGGCATGTAGTCAGCACACCCCTCTCTCGGCCGTTGGCATTTTTAGTCACCGCATTTTTCGTGACTGCTTCTCAATCAAGTAGTTCCTCAATTGGCATCACAATGGCTTTGTGCACACTATTTGCCTACTGCCCTCGGCAGACCTAGACGGTCACCTATCCATGCGCTAGGCAAGCCCAACAACGCTTAAATTTGGTGAACGGACGAGAATAAAATTTCGCATACTGTGTTCCCCCAAATTACCTACAAATTCATGCATGTATTCTTCGTACTACACCGCAAAGTCTATTTTCTTGCGCCATGTTCACTTGAAACTCGCAAAGCAAATAAAAGCAATGTTACTGCTACGTAATTACTATTACATATAACGTAAAGAACAAGGTTCGTTGCCAAAACATTGGGATTAATCCATATCAGTTTAACTAAGAAAAACCAAGGACTTACCAGCATCCCCACGTATTCCCTGAATATGCCCTCAAGATGGATGCACCCAATCACCCGCCAGGTTAGCCGAGAGCGCTAATGCGCTGCTTCCTGGATTCGGGTAGGTGCACCGGCCCCGGATCGAATCCGCCCGGCGGATTACCGACGTCGGTCGGTGTGCCGGCCAGCCTGGATGCGGTTTTTAGGTGGTTTTCCACATCCTGCTAGGTGAATACTGGGCTGGTCCCACATTCCGCCTCAGTTACACAGTTGGCAGACATCTGAACACGTTCGCACTATTCCCTGAATTACACTCGACGCAGACAGCGGGGGTACACTAATTCCGACCCGGGGGGTACAGGGTAGCGGCAGGAAGGGCATCCAGCCACCCCTTTCCACTAACCTTGTCAAATCCGCTCCTAACAATGCCGATCCTGCGTCAGCGCGGGACATGGCACCAGTGAAAGAAGAAGAATAAAGAAGATGCATGTACCCAGTCAGCTCGAACTGTTTGGTGCTGATTTATACGAGAGGGAAAGCCCATTGAAGAAGATGCGTTTCAATAAGTTCTTCATCAGCCTCGTCTTCAGTCCGACCGCTGTCCTCTTATCTCGCAGTACTGTTTTTAGGTTCCTGTACCATCTGTGCAATGTTGACCATACTGGTTTGGGGACATTCTGTACACCACATTCTGCCCACAACATTCGATGATATCATCCTCCCACTGGCAGCAGCAAAACGGGTCGTAGTTAGTACTTGGTCTAACCTCTGTCTACGAATTCATAACAGCAAACACTATATTTACAACTTCAAACAAAGGGAATATGTAGAACATTTGGTTATAATAGGACGCTCTGTTCATGTGTTTCCAGTGACTAATGTTCTATGTAGAGTTGTAGAAAATGAAATCTGGAACGGAAATATAACTTTTCCGGACCATGCCCATCGAAAAACATTTTCTTCTTCTATGTGCAAGAAATGTGCCCTTGTCACACTGTGTATACAGTTGTCTGTCAACATTTCTTGCTTTGCAGTACACTGGTATACATTGTTAATTGTGTAACCTTCGTTTTTCAGATAGAATTATTGTGTCAGTCTTATGTGTTGATCACATGAGACAGATAAAATATCCATCGTGGCCAGAATACTCAGTCGGTCTGAGACATTTCTAGACCGGATTAATAAAAAACAGAGAAACGTTAAGGTGGTGGTTATAATGCTGCATGTGTTCTGCATAGTCTTCTTTCCACCTGAGTACAACGTACAGAACGTTCATGCTCCATGTGAAACTGTCAGAAAAGTTCTTCTTTGGACTATTATTGCACTCACGCAGCGCATTTGCTTGACTGTCGATTATATCGTCAGAGCTTGAACTTTCATGTGAATTTCAGCACTTTTTGTCGTGTCGATAACATCAAGTCTCGTCACCGGTGATGATTTCTTCCAAAAACGCGGCGTCCGTGCTTTGCTTTTCAGTCAGGTTTCGGTAGGCGTAGCCGGCGGTCGTTTTTGTTCGAGGATCAAGGTGTGCGGGACAAACTTTACACAAATTTTTGTCTTATCCTGGAGAATGTCTGTAACATTTTACTTGAGCTATTACTCAAATGGTTCAAATGGCTCTGAGCACTATGGGACTTAACATCTATGGTCATCAGTCCCCTAGAACTTAGAACTACTTAAACCTAACTCACCTAAGGACATGACACAACACTCAGCCATCACGAGGCAGAGAAAATCCCTGACCCCGCCGGGAATCGAACCCGGGAACCCGGGCGTGGGAAGCGAGAACGCTACCGCACGACCACGAGCTGCGGGCTGAGCTATTACTCCATTTCGATCTATGACACTGCCTGCTTACAACTGATTGGTCGAATGCAAATGTATTGTTTGCATTTGTTAGTTCAAGCTGCCGCCATAGTTACTGAGCTGACGTCATTTACACGCCAGAAACAAAATCAGTCTCGGAAGTTTTTCGACGGACGGCGTAAAACAAGTCGGGAAACAGCTCACCGAACACTAGTGCAACGACTGTTCAACATGCCAATGAGGACTTTCTAAAGTGTAACGACGTATGTTCTATGATCCTACACGCAAGTGGATGTTGGAACACACCATATCTCAAGAACTGAGGATTCAAATGTTCCGATAAGGAACCACCGGCAGATCCAAACATCCTTAAATTATTCCGAAACCTGTATCTCATGCACAGGAGAAATTTGTAAGAATAGAGGAGTAGGTCCTTTTGATAATGTTCTGACATGACGATCTTTTGATTCCCACTTATAGAACTAACCGACGTTGCCATTTTATCGTGCTTTTCTGCAAGCTATCTTTCAAATGAGTAATGTTTTCCGGATATCGACCTCATTTCGAAAAGTTTGGTAGTTGTTTTAAATAAATGCTAAAAACACTTGCAGGCCCAGTTACGTTTTGGTCACCCTGTATATGCAAGCCGGAGAAAACACCAGGTCCAATATGCTACTCCAGGCGGGTGTAAAAATAAACGTGCGCTACGGAAAATAATAAACGCTAAAATGAAGATTTGACCCTGTCTGACTACCCCCTGAAGCAAATCTTAGGATCTCTTAATGGATTTTAACCTAAACATAAGTCAATGATTAAGGCAACTAATACTACTAAACGATAAACGTTGTTCCTGCTTATATATTTATTGTAGATTAAGGAAACCTTTATATTACAAAGTTTACATTTCCTAAGTAAAATTACTAATCAATTGCCCAACTCTGCTCCTTATGACTGCGCGATCTAATGGGCTGGGCGGCTTTTTAGGTTAGATGGCCTTGGGCAAGTACAGAAAGGGCAACAGCCTCAACGGGTGCGGGGCAAAGTCAGGACATGCTGGGACCAAGCAGCAATCGGGATTGTAATTGTCAACTGTCGAAGCTGCGTTGGTAAAGTACCGGAACTTCAAGCGCTGATAGAAAGCACCGAAGCTGAAATCGTTATGGGTACAGAAAGCTGGCTTAAGCCAGAGATAAATTCTGCCGAAATTTTTACAAAGGTACAGACGGTGTTTAGAAAGGATAGATTGCATGCAACCGGTGGTGGAGTGTTCGTCGCTGTTAGTAGTAGTTTATCCTGTAGTGAAGTAGAAGTGGATAGTTCCTGTGAATTATTATGGGTGGAGGTTACACTAAACAACCGAACTAGGTTAATAATTGGCTCCTTTTACCGACCTCCCGACTCAGCAGCATTAGTGGCAGAAAAACTGAGAGAAAATCTGGAATACATTTCACATAAGTTTTCTCAGCATGTTATAGTCTTAGGTGGAGATTTCAATTTACCAGATATAGACTGGGACACTCAGATGTTTAGGACGGGTGGTAGGGACAGAGCATCGAGTGACATTATACTGAGTGCACTATCCGAAAATTACCTCGAGCAATTAAACAGAGAACCGACTCGTGGAGATAACATCTTGGACCTATTGATAACAAACAGACCCGAACTTTTCGACTCTGTATGTACAGAACAGGGAATCAGTGATCATAAGGCCGTTGCAGCATCCCTGAATATGGAAGTTAATAGGAATATAAAAAAAGGGAGGAAGGTTTATCTGTTTAGCAAGAGTAATAGAAGGCAGATTTCAGACTACCTAACAGATCAAAACGAAAATGTCTGTTCCGATACTGACAATGTTGAGTGTTTATGGAAAAAGTTCAAGGCAATCGTAAAATGCGTTTTAGACAGGTACGTGTCGAGTAAAACTGTGAGGAACGGGAAAAACCCACCGTGGTACAACAACAAAGTTAGGAAACTATTGCGAAAGCAAAGAGAGCTCCACTCCAAGTTTAAACGCAGCCAAAACCTCTCAGACAAACAGAAGCTAAACGATGTCAAAGTTAGCGTAAGGAGGGCTATGCGTGAAGCGTTCATTGAATTCGAAAGTAATATTCTATGTACCGACTTGACAGAAAATCCTAGGAAGTTCTGGTCTTACGTTAAATCAGTAAGTGGCTCGAAACAGCATATCCAGACACTACGGGATGATGATGGCATTGAAACAGAGGATGACACGCGTAAAGCTGAAATACTAAACACCTTTTTCCAAAGCTGTTTCACAGAGGAAGACCGCACTGCAGTTCCTTCTCTAAATCCTCGCACAAACGAAAAAATGGCTGACATCAAAATAAGTGTCCAAGGAATAGAAAAGCAACTGGAATCACTCAATAGAGGAAAGTCCACTGGACCTGACGGGATACCAATTCGATTCTACGCAGAGTACGCGAAAGAACTCGCCCCCCTTCTAACAGCCGTGTACCGCAAGTCTTTAGAGGAACGGAGGGTTCCAAATGATTGGAAAAGAGCACAGATAGTCCCAGTCTTCAAGAAGGGTCGTCGAGCAGATGCGCAAAACTATAGACCTATATCTCTGACGTCGATCTCTTGTAGAATTTTAGAACATGTTTTTTGCTCGCGTATCATGTCATTTCTGGAAACCCAGAATCTACTATGTAGGAATCAGCATGGATTCCGGAAACAGCGATCGTGTGAGACCCAACTCGCTTTATTTGTTCATGAGACCCAGAAAATATTAGATACAGGCTCCCAAGTACATGCTATTTTTCTTGACTTCCGGAAGGCGTTCGATACAGTTCCGCACTGTCGCCTGATAAACAAAGTAAGAGCCTACGGAATATCAGACCAGCTGTGTGGCTGGATTGAAGAGTTTTTAGCAAACAGAACACAGCATGTTGTTATCAATGGAGAGACGTCTACAGACGTTAAGGTAACCTCTGGCGTGCCACAGGGGAGTGTTATGGGACCATTGCTTTTCACAATATATACACTCCTGGAAATGGAAAAAAGAACACATTGACACCGGTGTGTCAGACCCACCATACTTGCTCCGGACACTGTGAGAGAGCTGTACAAGCAATGATCACACGCACGGCACAGCGGACACACCAGGAACCGCGGTGTTGGCCGTCGAATGGCGCTAGCTGCGCAGCATTTGTGCACCGCCGCCGTCAGTGTCAGCCAGTTTGCCGTGGCATACGGAGCTCCATCGCAGTCTTTAACACTGGTAGCATGCCGCGACAGCGTGGACGTGAACCGTATGTGCAGTTGACGGACTTTGAGCGAGGGCGTATAGTGGGCATGCGGGAGGCCGGGTGGACGTACCGCCGAATTGCTCAACACGTGGGGCGTGAGTTTTCCACAGTACATCGATGTTGTCGCCAGTGGTCGGCGGAAGGTGCACGTGCCCGTCGACCTGGGACCGGACCGCAGCGACGCACGGATGCACGCCAAGACCGTAGGATCCTACGCAGTGCCGTAGGGGACCGCACCGCCACTTCCCAGCAAATTAGGGACACTGTTGCTCCTGGGGTATCGGCGAGGACCATTCGCAACCGTCTCCATGAAGCTGGGCTACGGTCCCGCACACCGTTAGGCCGTCTTCCGCTCACGCCCCAACATCGTGCAGCCCGCCTTCAGTGGTGTCGCGACAGGCGTGAATGGAGGGACGAATGGTGACGTGTCGTCTTCAGCGATGAGAGTCGCTTCTGCCTTGGTGCCAATGATGGTCGTATGCGTGTTTGGCGCCGTGCAGGTGAGCGCCACAATCAGGACTGCATACGACCGAGGCACACAGGGCCAACACCCGGCATCATGGTGTGGGGAGCGATCTCCTACACTGGCCGTACACCACTGGTGATCGTCGAGGGGACACTGAATAGTGCACGGTACATCCAAACCGTCATCGAACCCATCGTTCTACCATTCCTAGACCGGCAAGGGAACTTGCTGTTCCAACAGGACAATGCACGTCCGCATGTATCCCGTGCCACCCAACGTGCTCTAGAAGGTGTAAGTCAACTACCCTGGCCAGCAAGATCCCCGGATCTGTCCCCCATTGAGCATGTTTGGGACTTGATGAAGCGTCGTCTCACGCGGACTGCACGTCCAGCACGAACGCTGGTCCAACTGAGGCGCCAGGTGGAAATGGCATGGCAAGCCGTTCCACAGGACTACATCCAGCATCTCTACGATCGTCTCCATGGGAGAATAGCAGCCTGCATTGCTGCGAAAGGTGGATATACACTGTACTAGTGCCGACATTGTGCATGCTCTGTTGCCTGTGTCTATGTGCCTGTGGTTCTGTCAGTGTGATCATGTGATGTATCTGACCCCAGGAATGTGCCAATAAAGTTTCCCCTTCCTGGGACAATGAATTCACGGTGTTCTTATTTCAATTTCCGGGAGTGTATAAATGACCTAGTAGATAGTGTCGGAAGTTCCATGCGGCTTTTCGCGGATGATGCTGTAGTATACAGAGAAGTTGCAGCATTAGAAAATTGTAGCGAAATGCAGGAAGATCTGCAGCGGATAGGTACTTGGTGCAGGGAGTGGCAACTGACCCTTAACATAGACAAATGTAATGTATTGCGAATACATAGAAAGAAGGATCCCTTATTGTATGATTATATGATAGCGGAACAAACACTGGTAGCAGTTACTTCTGTTAAATATCTGGGAGTATGCGTGCGGAACGATTTGAAGTGGAATGATCATATAAAATTAATTGTTGGTAAGGCGGGTACCAGGTTGAGATTCATTGGGAGAGTGCTTAGAAAATGTAGTCCATCAACAAAGGAGGTGGCTTACAAAACACTCGTTCGACCTATACTTGACTATTGCTCATCAGTGTGGGATCCGTACCAGATCGGTCTGACGGAGGAGATAGAGAAGATCCAAAGAAGAGCGGCGCGTTTCGTCACAGGGTTATTTGGTAACCGTGATAGCGTTACGGAGATGTTTAGTAAACTCAAGTGGCAGACTCTGCAAGAGAGGCGCTCTGCATCGCGGTGTAGCTTGCTGTCCAGGTTTCGAGAGGGTGCGTTTCTGGATGAGGTATCGAATATATTGCTTCCCCCTACTTATACCTCCCGAGGAGATCACGAATGTAAAATTAGAGAGATTAGAGCGCGCACGGAGGCTTTCAGACAGTCGTTCTTCCCGCGAACCATACGCGACTGGAACAGGAAAGGGAGGTAATGACAGCGGCACGTAAAGTGCCCTCCGCCACACACCGTTGGGTGGCTTGCGGAGTATCAATGTAGATGTAGATGTAGATGTAGAAATGACTGACATCATCCACGTACCAAACACTAGAAGGCACTACTTTCAAAGATGATTTACGGTGGTGTGGAACCTCAGTGGAAAGAAGCTAACGTGATCACAGCTGTTTAGCTTTTATAGCCCTAATAATCCGAAGCAATTTGCGGTATCACCGTATGTGCTGCGTCCGGAGGGTCGAAGTGATGGTTCTCGTACTCGTCTGCGACGATGGAAGAACTCCAGCCATAAATAAACTCTTTCAAACACTAGGATGGCAGAAGGTTTCCTCTGACTAATATACTCTAATACTGTCTTCTCCTCTATGTGTTCTACAGACGAGAAACGCGAACTCCCAGCGACTAGGACGGAGTTTAGATAATCTCTCAACATAAGTATAGACAGAGGAAGTGCTCTCAATTACTGAACGCTGCGTACTCAACGACGACTTCCAACCCGGAGGTGAAGACCAGAATCGTATAGGTTCGCAACAGTACAGTGCCTAACTGTTCTAACTATAAACTCTCCTGAGGGCAAAGACAGCAAGTCCGTCTGTACCAACAAAGCTAATACGGGGCGACCGTCACACACGGGCGCTCACAACGGAAGACCTCGTCTCTCCACCGCTGTCTTCCCAGCAAGGCTCGCCTCCAAACCATCGTAATTCCGAAAACGAATCATACCCCCGAAACCACGGAATATTCTCCCTCACTACAGATTCTTCAGAACTCCGACCAGCCAGTCTTTTGTCGTCCAGCGCGGGAAGTTTGCGAGGAAAAACCTATACTCGTCCAATGGTACGCTTCTGGGTAAAAATCCTTGGAAATAATCCAGCCCGCGTAGTTTCCGAGGTACCGCTTCTTCGTTCCTCTCAGCTGCGTCCATGATTTACTGAGTTAGGAAGTATTATCCGGTTATCCTTTCGGCCCTACTACAATAGCGGCCGGTCGCCCCTGTATTGTGTCTTCACCCTCAGGTGTCCAGGCTGTCCGTCTTGGCACTTCCTGTCTGGAGCTGAACCACCACACCTGTGTGGGCCTTCCACTCAGGGCTTGAGTTCCGCCTGTCGTTTCATTTCCATTGTCGTTCCAACCTCTACTAGTGTAGGCAATTATTCATTACACCGTTCTGATAGTAAAGACACTCCGCCATCTTTCATGCAATAAGGGTTAACAATTATTTACAAGGCGCACGTGACAACGTCAGTCTCCTTTATATATTCATAAATACGATGTACAACCTATCACATGATACCTAATTGTGTTTGTAGATCACGGCAAAGTATGTGGATGGGTGCTTGTAAGGTGCGAAATTATAGCCACCTTACAAATGTTTTAAGTGGTTTTAACAAAGAACTGACTGAGTTGAGCTGGTGGCAAGGACCTGGAACGTCGACACGAAAACGTGACCACTGCAATGGAGCCTCGGCGCGTACGCTGCGGCTCGTGTTCTGGAGCGCAGGCAGGGCCAGCAGCGGTAAGCGATGACGTGTGCGCCGCCTCTTTTCTCTCGGCCAGTGTCACGGGAAATGCCGGCATAGTCAGCGGCAGCCAGAAAGCATGTAGAGAAAGAAAGGCGGACTTAGCAGCGTAAGGGTGGCCCATCTGGCCAGCCGGAGAACACACACACACACACACACACACACACACACACACACACACACGAGCGCGCGCGCGCGCGACATGACAAAGAGAGTGACGCGTCCAGAAGCTATAGTCGGATGTGATTGTTACTTCCTACACGCACACACCTTCGGCGGGTGTGAGTATGACTTAGGTCCCGATTCTCCGAGACAGGTGGAATGGTCACCAGAGTGCATCGCTGTTGTACGTGTGTACCGTTATTACTAGGCCTGGTAGGGTATAGATGTGGAGTGAACAGCGTTAGATGCTCAGTGATCACCGTGGAGGACACAGAGATGCCAGTTACTCGTGGGAGACAGCGTCATCACCGCATGAAAGCCGGTCGTTGTGGCCGAGCGGTTCTAGGCGCTTCAGTCTGGAACCGCGAGACCGCTACGGTCGCAGGTTCAAATCCTGCCTCGGGCAGGGATGTGTGTGATGTCGTTAGGTTAGTTAGGTTTAAGTAGTTCTAAGTTGTAGGGGACAGAAAACCTCAGATGTTAAGTCCCAAAGTGCTCAGAGCCATTTGAACGATTTTGAACGGCATGAAAGAGCTTGAGCGGACCTCATTGTCGGTTTCCATTAGGGCGGCTGGAGGAATGGTGCAATAAGCATATTCGTGGGCCATTCGCATGTCGCAGTGGCCCGGTATTGGACTGCATCAGGCAACCTGAGGGCAGGCATACTCATTGTCAAGATTCCGGTCGACCACTTCTGACCACCACGAGGGAGCATCGCTGTATCGAGCGAGCATCAAGCACCTCATAACCCGTCCACATCGGTGCCTGCCATCCAGAACCACTGGTCGGAGGCTAGCAGGAGCCGAACTAACAAGGGAACCTCCCCATCGCACCCCCCTCAGATTTCGTTATAAGCTGGCACAGTGGATAGGCCTTGAAAAACTGAACACAGATCGATCGAGAAAACAGGAAGAAATTGTGTGGAACTATGAAATAATAGGCAAAATATACAAACTGAGTAGTCCATGGGCAAGATATGCAACATCAAAGACAATCTGAGATCAAGAACGCCGTGGTCCCGTGGTCAGCGTGAGCAGCTGCGGAATGAGAAGTCATTGGTTCTAGTCTTTCTTCGAGTGAAAATTTTACTTTCTTTACTTTCGCATAGTTATGATCTGTACGTTCGTTCTTTGACGTCTCTGTTCACTGTAATAAGTTTAGTGTCTGTGTTTTGCGACCGCACCGCAAAACCGTACGATTAGTAGACGAAAGGACGCGCCTCTCCAATGGGAACCGAAAACATTTGATCGCAAGGAAAACACGTCTGATATATTCTATACGACACTGGTGACGGCATGTGCGTCACATGATAGGAATATGTTGTCGACCCACCTAACTTGTACACTTGGCGAATAGGTAAAAAGATTCTTCTACCTTGCCCGATTTAGGTTCTCTTGTGGATGTGATAATCACTCCCAAAAAAGTGATAAAAACATAAGAGTTTGACACATAAACTGAAAATATAAAATTAAACTTTTTACACGAGGGAAGACTTGAACCAAGGACCTCTCGTTCAGCAATTGCTTACGCTAACTACGGGACCACGGCGCTCCTGACCGCAAAGGCTCCTTGATGTTGCCTATGTTGCGCATCAACTACTCAGTTTGTATATTTTGCTTATTTTTTCATAGTTCCATACAACTTCTTCCTGTTTTCTCGATTGATCTGTGTTCAGTTTTTCAAGGCCTATCCACTGTGCCAACTTATAACTAAATCTGAGGGGGGTGCGATGGGGAGGTTCCCTTGTAAGAAATGACCCTCCTGTGTGATGGCTTCTATGGGGGTTGGAACGTAAATAGTGGCAACCATTTATTCACAACCGATACAAAAGAGTTACATGCTTGTACCTGCTACTGTCCTTCAAAGTAGTCACCAGCGTTGTGTAGAGCCCGTCGCCAGCGATGTGGAAGGCGTAGTATACCGCTAGCAGAACCTGTTCTGTTGATGGTGCGAATGGAACGGTCTAAAGTTATGGTGATTCTCGAGTACGATTGTGATGGTATTATCCTAACGCATTACGTTCCTCCACGGCAGACCGTCAGTGCACAGTATTACTGTTAGTTTTTGGAGCATCACCTGTGAACAGCTTTGGGAAAGAAGCGGTGACGCTTTCTGTGCAACCCACCCATCATTTTGCACGACAATGCGCGCACGCATACAGCGCAAGCTGTGGCTGCTCTGTTCGGTCGATGGGACTGGGAAGTACTGTACCACCCACCATGCTCCCCGGACATAAGTCCTTATGACTTTGATTTGATTCAGAAAATGAAGGAACCATTTCGTGGCTTTCGCTTCAAAACTGCTCCAGACATTCGACAGGCAGCAGACCGCTCCATTCGCACCATCAACAGAACAGATTCTGCTAGCGGTATACTACGCCTTCCACATCGCTAGCAACGGGTTCTACAGAACGCTGGTGACTACTATGAAGGACAGTAACAGGTGCAAACATGTAACTCTTTTCTATCGGTCGTGAATAAATAGTTGCCACTATTTAAGTTCCAACCCTCGTATTAACAACATAACACAAGCGGCTGTGTTTGGAGAGATACCACTACCAGGAAGCATGCACTGCTGACGAATGGCGTCGCATTGTGTGAATCCCAGTTCTATACTACCCGTATCACCATCGTCGGCAAGTATGGCCGCTATCTGGTTAGAGGTTCCATTCTCCCAATGATGGTCTTTGTTTTAATGACTGCCACCCGAACGATACACTCTCTCCAATACATCGTGATAATACAAAACGAGCGCCCCTTTGAACTTTTGCGATGCCCGCAGTTAGTCCTATCTGGAAAGTCATCCAAAACGCGCATTAATTCTTCAGAAGAGAATCTACCGTACGCAGTTTCTTTGTTAGATTTGTTGCATCGCATTGTGTACTACCAATAAAATGCAGTCTTTGGTTCGCCTTCCGCATAACAATTTCAAAGTGATAGTACGAATTTAAGTTGTTCGTAATTAATCGACATGCTGACGACTTTTTGTAATTGTCATGTACAGGAGCTCGCACCTTCAATTGTTGAGGATCGATCGCCACTTCCACACCATAGTGATATCTTGTGCAAATCATTTTGTAATTCTTCTGACGACTTTATATGGACGGTAGACAACCATATTATCTTCAGACAGTCTAAGGGGGCTGCTCACATCGTCTTCTAAGTCGTTTATATAAAATAAGAACTGCCGATAATACTTCCTTAGGGAATTCCAGATATAACTTGGGTTTCACTACAACTCCTGCGAAATGTGACCTTTCTCCTAGGAGTCGCACAGCTGGGGCAATACTGCACAGGCTAGCAGTTTTTTTATAGGGGCGATCGAAAAGTTTGCGTGTCAGGCCGTTGCTGCAACATGTATGCAACGTAGCGCGACTTTGATGCGGGAATATAAGCACCGACACGTAGGCATGGAATTAGTGTGGTATTCATGTCTTTCCGACGAGAGTGCGGTAGATATGGAAGAGTGAACTACGGTGACGTTATTACCAAATGCGCCCAAACGGGACCAACGCCCGTTATTTTTTTGTTGCCTGCCGAAGACAAAAACCCGTAAACATCCATCGGAGAATGAAGGATGAGACGCTGGTGCAATCCATCGTTTCTTCGTCCCAAGGAGTTCAAGAGCCAGCCATATACTAGAAAGGTGATGATCGTCCTTTTCTTTGATTACTGGGGTCCACTGCTTATTTATTTCAAGCAACCTGGTGTCCCCATCACTGGAGGACAGTACTCATGGGATTATCATGCCTTCGGTCCCGTAAAAACTTCTTTGAACGGTCGACGATTCCTGTCGGACAACGATGTGCAGCAGGCTGTGCCGGACTCCTTCGCGCAGCAGGACACAGTGTTTTACCAAATGGATCTCTTCCATCTGGTGCGTCGGTGGGGTGATTGCCTCAGTGCTTACGGCAGTTGTTCCTGATTGGTATATCGATTCTGGACCGTACAGCCTTCGAACAGGAACTTCTTGATCACCCCTTATAGAAGCCACTGAGGATATACGCTGTTGTAGGATAGCACCCGTCGGCTTTGACGAGTGACATAGTCGCGCTGTGCAGTGATGTGTTGCGTGATGTTATCGAGCTGCAGCGTGTTTCTTTTGGAGTAGATGTGAAACAGTATTGTAGAGGGCGCGGCGTATGAAGAACTGGAGTGCTTTATATGTGTTTGTAAGGTATGTTATTGTGTCACTTAGTGTGGTGCAGTCGTCATGATGTGGAGTATATGAAATTATGTGGTGGCACAAGCGAATATGTTGTGCGGAATGTTGTCATATAAACATCTATATCTACATCTACGTGATACTCTGCTGTTCACAATAAAGTGCCTGGCAGAGGGTTCAATGAACCACTTTCATACTTTCTCTCTACCATTCCACTCTCAAACGGCACGCGGGAAAAACGAGAACTTAAATATTTCTGTGCGAGCCATGATTACTCTTATTTTGTCGTGATGATGATTTTTCCGTATGTAGGTTGGTGCCAACAGAATGTTTTCGCAATCGGAGGAGGAAACTGGTGATAGAAATTTCATGAGAAGATCCCGTCGCAACGATTTTCGCCTTTGTTTTAATGATTGGCACTCCAATTCACGTATCATGTCTGTGACATGTTCATTTCCCATCATTCACGGCGCAACAGAAAAAAGCGTCCATCATAATTCCAGTTTTACTTTACGGGGGGTGAGCCTTAGAGGTGAACTGGAGATTGGAATACAGACTTCTGTCATTGGAGGAGGGGGGGATTATTGGTATTCTGATCTAGTGCTGAGCCCAGTAGGTGAACTGGAGATCGGGATACCGCCTTTTGTGATTGTGGGAGGGGGATTAAGCTATATAGTTGAACTCGAGATTGCGATACCGGCTTTTGTAGTTGTGGGGCCGGGGGGAGCTATTGGTACCCTGGTCTAAGGCTGAGTCTCATAGGTTAGCTAGAGATTGTAATCCCGTAGCCTTGTGATGTGTTTTGTATGATTTTGTTGGGTTTTATTTTTTGGCAGTTTCGAGTGTTTTTTTTCAGTGTATTCCGTCGTAAACGGTACTGTCGTTTTTGTTACTGAATTTCTTGTTTGTCCCAGCCGGAAACCACCTTTTTCCTGCGGTTGTCCCACTAATTTTATTGGATTTAGTCAGCGTGTTGATTTGCGTGGTATCTGTATGTTTGAAGGTGTTGTGATTGATGATTTGGCCGCCGTATTGGATACGCACGACATAGGGTGTTTTCAGCATGGTGATGACGTCATTTCGAAGCATACGCCCGTGGTATCCCAGTCTGCAGTAATCCCGGCGCTGGTGCTGGCTGAGAGTGTGCTGTCAGCTGTGGCGCCTCGTTGTGAACCCTGCCCTGCACCTGCGTGCCGCTTCCCGACACCCGGACCCTCGGCTGCGGCTGCCGCCAGCGCACGGCAGGTATGCGGCAGAGCCGGCGACGTTGCGTCACGTGGCCCTGGCATTTCCAGCCGCGGCGCTGGGGGCGCACGAGGACTTCGCGCCGTGCCGTGCCGTTATGGCTCCGTCCCGCCTGGCCTGCGTATTCCTTTCCTACGTACAGCTTCTCACTCCCATCTGCTGGGCATTCCTGTGGTAAACGTGATTCAAGAAGAAAAAATAGATTTCAATTGTTTGTTACAGACAAATTATGACAGACAGAAACACATTACGTATTTCACTGGAAAGAGGGAGGTTCAAAGACTTATATTCGCACAGACTCTATAGCATACACTCAACATGAGCACCATGCGTCGCTTGAGAAATATCGAAACGGTAGTCCATTTCATTCCACTCGCGAATCAACAAGCTCCTGATTATTAACCCGACAGCTTTAACAATTCGATTTCTCAGTTCTTGAAGAGTAGCTCCCGTAAGTGCGACAAAGACTCTGTCTTTTATTTACCTCCACAGAAAACAATCGCAAAATGTGAGGTCTGGGGACTTGGGAGAACAAAATCAATTAATAAGATCTTGTTGTCCATCTCTTCCAATCTACCGTTGTGGAATAATGTTGTTAAGATAACGCAGCACCTCAAGGTGAAAGCGAGGCGGGGCACCGTCATACATAAAAAGGGAATCATTGGAAGTTGAGCAAACAACCAATGTTGCTTCTTGCTGAATCAACGGCGGAATGCACGTTGCACTGGAATAATGTGTTGACTTCGTCCAGGTTCCAGCACACAAAATGATGAAACTTCCTGGCAGATTAAAACTGTGTGCCGGACCGAGACTAGAAACGCAGACCATTGCCTTTCGCGGGCAAGTGCTCTACCAGCTGAGCTGCCCAAGCACGATTCACGACCCTTCCTCACAACTTTATTTCCATCAGTACCTCGTCTCCTATCTTACAAACTTCGCAGAAGCTCTCTTGCAGACATTGTAGGACTAGCACTCCTGGAAGAAAGGATATTGCACATTGGAAGGTAGGAAATGTGTCCGCAGTATCCTTTCTTCCAGGAATGCTAGCCCTGCAAGGTCTGCAGGAGAGCTTCTGCGAAGTTTGGAAGGTAGGAAACAAGGTACTGGCGGGATTAAAGCTGTGGTGCTTGCGTTGCTCGAATGACAGAGCACCTGCCCGCGAAAGGTAAAGGTCCCCATTTCAAGTCTGGGACTGGCACACAATTTTCATCTTCCAGGAAGTTTCATATCTGCCTACACTCCCCTCCACAGTGAAAATTCTATTCTGGCCACAAAACGATTTCTCTTGTGGTGCAGTGGCCATGCTGCTACAAACAACAGCTTAGATGTGTCGAAACTCTGACACTTCCTCTATCCAGTGACACGCACAGTGTGTTTTTATCTTTTATAGTTTTTCTGTAATAAAAAATTGAATCTGTTTTTCTTTCTGAATCACCCCATATTCAGAGTAATGGGAGCTGGGGTAGGTTGGTCCCCATTTTCGTCTTTTTCTCCACCTTGTGTTTTAAACGATTCCATTAAAATTTTTATGTGGAAACATTGGTACAATGCTTCAGCACGTTTACAACTAAGAAAATAAGGCTCTTTGTTTCCATAACCATAAAAAAAGTAGTACAGTATAACCACCTGTGCCAACCCACGTTACGGATGGGGCAAGTTATCTCAGCAGTGGGGACAGGTGGGAGGTTGGTGGGTGACGTTGTCCTACATGATTTTATTATTTAACTGAAAATATAACGACTTCAATACTCACAATTCATTTTAATACGAATTCCTATAGCTTCATAACATAATCTATATTCGTCGGTACTCGTCTTAAGGCATGATAAGATCTTCACAGTCCAAACATTCATAAAAGAGTTCATTCGCGTCATTTTTAACACATGCCAAATCTATCTCCGTTTGCAAATAGTACAATGAATCAATTCGTCACATGGATTGCTGTGAGTAAATCGTTTAAGACGACTAGGGCAGAACGCATCCTCATCCTTTTCTTCTTTATCTTGTACAGCATCCTTAGCAACGCCTACTTTCTTTCTGCACTTTATGTGAAGTATTTCGCAGTGTGATTTAACTTGACCAGGGCCACTCTCTTTTAGAAAATACGTCTTCACTCGAAACACGCAGTTTCAGAAGGTTCTAAATCTTTGAATTTGTTGCAATTCCTTTCTACAGTTTTTGTAGTAATTTCAAAACTTTACCTCATTTCCCTAACTGATCTTTCGTCTTATTTTACTTCTGTCACTGATAATCTCATAGCTTCTTCGTAAACACTGCCTCTTTGAAATTTCTGTTTATAATTCCAAATCATTCTAAAAGCAGAATGGCAGAACGACGAACGACTAACTACATTCCAAGATAAAAGTAAATTTGGTATATATTCCAGTCTCCCGTAAGCAACAATTTGAAATTTATATTACATTCGTTTTAGTTGAATATCTGAAACTAATAAATTAGAGTATTTACTTACAAAAAGATAGCAGGGCAGTCTGATCACGTGGGTCGAACTTCTCCCAACTAAGTGGCCACTCTGTTTCACGCTATGTTTCAATTATTTTACTTCGTTTACGATTTCCCTTTAAATATTATTGCCTGACACACTTTAATGAAACAATACGAATTGGCCATCGTGGACCCTTTGTTATTGAGCCCCAGTTTCCCCTAAACTATTTTTATCACTATACTCAACAGTTACAGTAGATAAAATGTTGCTAAACTCAAACGTTTGAGGAGGTACGTAAATTGTGATTTCTAGTTCAATTTATGAGCAATACACATACCCTGGAAATCTGAACAACTAGTTTCACACATTTCCTTGTCCCCGTGTTTGTTATTGGTGTTGATATTACATGACATTGTGTAAAACTGAATGAACCCTATTTTTCCAAGTTAAGTATAATTTACTTGGTACCAATCAATAGTACTTTTCAATGTTTCACTTATTCCTCGTTCTGTCGTTGAGCTTGATTATAGTGCTTACGTCACAGGCAAACAACACTATTTCTGCTTTACAAGTGCAAAATGGACGATCAATTATACCGGCTGTTTCTTCTTTAGGTCCTCAGGCGCATTCTGTCTGGTGTTTCGGGAGATATATCCAATTTTGTTCTTGCAACTTGTAGCTGGTGTCAGCTTAAACAAATCCTGCTCATCACACCTTTCACACGGCGCCCAGCATCGACAGAATGCGTCAGTTTGTTTCCCGTTTCAAACAAAATTATTTTTAAATAGAAATTTCACGTGTCCATTCGATAGAGCCCTACCAGATTAGTCTAGTGCGATATTCGTTTTAGCGGTACGTATTAGCGTAAACAGTAAAAGACGAAGAATAATAGCTAGTACTCCTACAGCGACTGAGCACCGCGCTTCTACATGGCGATACCAGTCAGCGCGGGCCAGTGCACTGCTACTGCTGCTGAATTACTCGTTATTTCTCATGTTTTACTGTCCCTGTTAATACATACCGTTAAAAATAGTATCGCACTAGACTAATCTGATAGCCCCCTATCGAATTTTGTTTGGAACAAACGCATTTCGTCGATGCTGGATGTGATGAGCAGGATCTCTTTTGGGCTGTCTCCAGATACACTTCTCAAAAACAAAATTCCTAATATCTGCCGCAGCACAAGAGAAAATGCGCCTGACAACTCTTCGGAGACACCCCCTGTGTATAGCAAGAAGAGGAGCGGTGCCAGAATTGAACCCTATGGAGCACCAGTAATAATTTGTCCCCTTTCAGAGTAATGACCATAACTTTAACAACTATTTCTCCCCCTCGTACCATTCGTGAATGGAACAGGAATGTTTTTTGGGTGACGCTGGGCACGTGTGAACACTCCACCACATACCGCTATGTGGCTTGCGAACTACAACGTAGCTGGAGCACGGGCAAACGTCAGTATTCTTGGCGCCTGACTGAGAGACGGAGGCCGTGGCAGGCCCAACCTACGTGGCACTGCGTCCAGCCGAGGTCAGCCAGAGAGCTACAGCGCTCGCCAGTCCTAGCTGGCGCTGAGCGACGTTGGATTCTGTTGCCACACGAAACTCTTGCCTGCATGCTTCCTACACTGGCTGCGGTGCGGAGGGCAGAAACGGCGATGCAGAGTGGTTCCAACTAGCTTGAAAGGCCTGTCCCACACTGAGAAACGTTACAAGCTTCTGCAGTGGAGAGAGAGGATTCAAACTCCCCACGTCAGTCTTGAATAGATATTATCATTATCTCTCCTCCGATTTCCTATCATGCTGGCTCACTCGCTTTCGGGAGGGTATTGGAGCATATCCAGCCTTAAGTGACATCGCAGACGGTAGCATTTCTAGTTCAGTTTGTAAAGCATCATGTGAGCTCGCTCACATTTTCATGTCTGTGGCACAGTCAAAAGTGAGTATTTAAACCAAAACCAGATCGTGCGTCTAACATAAATACACTACTGGCCATTAAAATTGCTACACCAAGAAGAAATGCAGATGATAAACGGGTATTCATTGGACAAATATATTATGCTAGAACTGACATGTGATTTTCATTTTCACGCAATTTAGGTGCATAGACCTAATAACGGCCTTCATACGCCTGGACATTGAGTCAAACAGAACTTGGATGGCGCGTACAGGTACAGCTGCCCTTGCAGCTTCAACACTGTACCACAGTTCACCAACAGTAGTGACTGGCGTATTGTGACGAGCCAGTTGCTCGCCACCACTGACTTTTTTTTTTTTTTTTTGGTCATCAGTCTACTGACTGGTTTGATGCGGCCCGCCACGAATTCCTTTCCTGTTCTAACCTCTTCATATCAGAGTAGCACTTGCAACCTACGTCCTCAATTATTTGCTTGACATATTCCAATCTCTGTCTTCCTCTACAGTTTTTGCCCCTCTAGTACATGGAAGTCATTCCCTCATGTCTTAGCAGATGTCCTATCATCCTGTCCCTTCTCCTTATCAGTGTTTTCCACATATTCCTTTCCTCTTCGATTCTGCGTAGAACCTCCTCATTCCTTACCTTATCAGTCCACCTAATTTTCAACATTCGTCTATAGCACCACATCTCAAATGCTTCGATTCTCTTCTGTTCCGGTTTTCCCACAGTCCATGTTTCACTACCATACACTGTTGTACTACAGACGTACATCCTCAGATATTTCTTCCTCAAATTAAGGCCGGTATTTGATATTAGTAGACTTCTCTTGGCCAGAAATGCCTTTTTTGCCATAGCGAGTCTGCTTTTGATGTCCTCCTTGCTCCGTCCGTCATTGGTTATTTTACTGCCTAGGTAGCAGAATTCCTTAACTTCATTGACTTCGTGACCATCAATCCTGATGTTAAGTTTCTCGCTGATCTCATTTCTACTACTTCTCATTACCTTCGTCTTTCTCCGATTTACTCTCAAACCATACTGTGTACTCATTAGACTGTTCATTCCGTTCAGCAGATCATTTAATTCTTCTTCACTTTCACTCAGGATAGCAATGTCATCAGCGAATCGTATCATTGATATCCTTTCACCTTGTATTTTAATTCCATTCCTGAACCTTTCTTTTATTTCCATCATTGCTTCCTCGACGTACAGATCGAAGAGTAGGGGCGAAAGGCTACAGCCTTGTCTTACACCCATCTTAATACGAGCACTTCGTTCTTGATCGTCCACTCTTATTATTCCCTCTTGGTTGTTGTACATATTGTATATGACCCGTCTCTCCCTATAGCTTACCCCTACTTTTTCCAGAATCTCGAACAGCTTGCACCATTTTATATTGTCGAACGCTTTTTGCAGGTCGACAAATCCTATGAAAGTGTCTTGATTTTTCTTTAGCCTTGCTTCCATTATTAGCCGTAACGTCAGAATTGCCTCTCTCGTCCCTTTACTTTTCCTAAAGCCAAACTGATCGTCACCTAGCGCATTCTCAATTTTCTTTTCCATTCTTCTGTATATTATTCTTGTAAGCAGCTTCGATGCATGAGCTGTTAAGCTGATTGTGCGATAATTCTCGCACTTGTCAGCTCTTGCCGTCTTCGGAATTGTGTGGATGATGCTTTTCCGAAAGTCAGATGGTATATGGCCAGACTCATATATTCTACACACCAACGTGAATAGTCGTTTTGTTGCCACTTCCCCCAATGACTTTAGAAATTCTGATGGAATGTTATCTATCCCTTCTGCCTTATTTGACCGTAAGTCCTCCAGAGCTCTTTTAAATTCCGATTCTAATACTGGATTCCCTATCTCTTCTAAATCGACTCCTGTTTCTTCTTCTATCACATCAGACAAATCTTCACCCTCATAGAGGCTTTCAATGTATTTTTTCCACCTATCTGCTCTCTCCTCTGCATTTACCAGTGGAATTCCCGTCGCACTCTTAATGTTACCACCGTTGCTTTTAATGTCACCAAAGGTTGATTTGACTTTCCTATATGCTGAGTCTGTCCTTCCGACAATCATATCTTTTTCGATGTCTTCACATTTTTCCTGCAGCCATTTCATCTTAGCTTCCCTGCACTTCCTATTTATTTCATTCCTCAGCGATTTGTGTTTCTGTATTCCTGATTTTCCCGGAACATGTTTGTACTTCCTCCTTTCATCAATCAGCTGATGTATTTCTTCTGTTACCCATGGCTTCTTTGCAGCTACCTTTTTTGTACCTATGTTTTCCTTCCCAACTTCTGTGATGGCCCTTTTTAGAGATGTCCATTCCTCTTCAACTGTACTGCCTACTGCGCTATTCCTTATTGCTGTATCTATAGCGTTAGAGAACTTCAAACGTATCTCGTCATTCCTTAGTACTTCCGTATCCCACTTCTTTGCGTATTGATTCTTCCTGACTAATGTCTTGAACTTCAGCCTACTCTTCATCACTACTATATTGTGATCTGAGTCTATATCTGCTCCTGGGTACGCCTTACAATCCAGTATCTGATTTCGAAATCTCTGTCTGACCATGATGTAATCTAATTGAAATCTTCCCGTATCTCCCGGCCTTTTCCAAGTATACCTCCTCCTCTTGTGATTCTTGAACAGGGTATTCGCTAATACTAGCTGAAACTTGTAACGGAACTCAATTAGTCTTTCTCCTCTTTCATTCCTTGTCCCAAGCCCATATTCTCCTGCAACCTGTCTTTCTACTTCTTCCCCTACAACTGCATTCCAGTCGCGCATGACTATTAGATTTTCGTCCCCCTTTACATACTGCATTACCCTTTCAATATCCTCATACACTTTCTCTATCTGTTCATCTTCAGCTTGCGACGTTGGCATGTATACCTGAACTATCGTTGTCGGTGTTGGTCTGCTGTCGATTCTGATTAGAACAACCCGGTCACTGAACTGTTCACAGTAACACACCCTCTGCCCTACCTTCCTATTCATAACGAATCCTACAGCTGTTATACCATTTTCTGCTGCTGTTGATATTACCCGATACTCACCTGACCAGAAATCCTTGTCTTCCTTCCATTTCACTTCACTGATCCCTACTATATCTAGATTGAGCCTTTGCATTTCCCTTTTCAGATTTTCTAGTTTCCCTACCACGTTCAAGCTTCTGACATTCCACGCCCCGACTCGTAGAACGTTATCCTTTCGTTGATTATGCAATCTTTTTCTCATGGTAACCTCCCCCTTGGCAGTCCCCTCCCGGAGATCCGAATGGGGGACTATTCCGGAATCTTTTGCCAATGGAGAGATCTTCATGACACTTCTTCAAATACAGGCCACATGTCCTGTGGATACACGTTACATGTCTTTAATGCAGTGGTTTCCATTGCCTTCTGCATCCTCATGTCGTTGATCATTGCTGATTCTTCCCCCTTTAGGGGCAATTTCCCACCCCTAGGACAAGAGAGTGCCATGAACCTCTACCCGCTCCTCCGCCCTCTTTGACAAGGCCGTTGGCAGAATGAGGCTGACTTCTTATGCCGGCAGTCTTCGGCCGCCAATGCTGATTATTTATCAAAATTTAGGCAGTGGCGGGGATCGAACCCGGGTTCGAATACGCTTTGATTATGAATCAAAGACGCTACCCCTAGACCACGGGCTATACCACTGACTAGACGTTTTCAATTGGTGAGAGATCCGGAGAATGTACTGGCCAGAGCAGCAGTCGACAATTTCTGTATCCAGAAAGGCCCGTGCAGGACCTGCAACATGCGGTCGTGCATTATCCTGCTGAAATGTAGTATTTAGCAGGGATCGAATGAAGGGTAGTGCCACGGGTCGTAACACATCTGAAATGTAACGTCCACTGTGCAAAGTGCCGTCAATGCGAACAATAGGTGACCGAGACGTGTAACCAATGGCACCCCATACCAACACGCCGGGTGATACGCCAGTATGGCGATGACGAATACACGCTTCCAATGTGCGTTCACCGCGATGTCGCCAAACACGGATGCGACCATCATGTTGCTGTAAACAGAACCTGGATTCATCCGTAAAAATGACGTTTTGCCATTCGTGCACCCAGGTTCGACGTTGAGTACACGATTGCAGGCGCTCCTCTCTGTGATGCAGCGTCAAGGGTAATCGCAGCCATGGTCCCCGAACTGATAGTCCATGCTGCTGCAAACGTCGTCGAACTGTTCGTGCAGGTGGTTGTTGTCTTGCAAACGTCCCCATCTGTTGACTCAGGGATCGAGACGTGGTTGCACGATCCGTTATAGCCATGCGGATAAGATGCCTTTCGTCTCGACTGCTAGTGATACGAGGCCGTTGGGATCCAGCACGGCGATCCGTATTACCCTCCTGAACTCACCGATTCCAAATTCTGCTAACAGTCATTGGATCTCGACCAACGCGAGCAGCAATGTCGCAATACGATAAACCGCAATCGCGATTCGCTACAATCCGACCTTTATCGAAGCCGGAAACGTGATGGTACGCATTTCTCCTCCTTGCACGATGCATCACAACAACGTTTCACCAGGCAACGCCGGTCAAGTGCTGTTTGTGTATGTGAAATCGGTTGGAAACTTCCCTCATGTCATCGCGTTTTAGGTGTCGCCACCGGCGCCAACTTTGTGTGAATGCTCTGAAAAGCAAATCATTTGCATATCACAGCATCTATTTTCTGTCGGTTAAATTTCACGTCTGTAGCACGTCATCTTCGTGGTGTAGCAATTTTAATGGCCAGTAGTGTATTACAGCCTGAGTGAAAAATATACCTTCATTCAAGGTAGGTAGACGTTCAGGTGTTGCTGATATGAATAAGTATCGATACTTTTGTTTTTACCGATGGTATCGACCTCAATTCGATGTATTCGATAATTTCATAGTCTCGTAAGAAATCGTCGTCGACTTCGCATTAGGGTGAAATCTGCCATCCTTTCTTCCTTGAGGCGACTGACGAGGCGTGCCTCTGTAGCGCAGCACAAAAACTGTTGGTCCTGTAAGGTAATTCGCTTGCCCACAGTTTCAGTTCAGCAGTAGGTCTGGAAATGTTCGTATATGACGGAAACATATTTCAGGTAACTACTACACTTATGGCTCTAAAAGGGAGCAAGTTCTACAACCACAGTCCAGTAATAAATCGCGTGGTCGCTCACACTCTCTTAGACACTCAATGTAAAATTATTATAAAACTCTCCAGATTTGCCTACTTCATCCTAGAAAGAATCCTATGTGTCTAAAATGCAAAGAAAAGGTTTGATGCGAATGACGATGTATATCGGAAACTAAGCTGGTAGCTGTGTCGAGCTTCAACTGTACTTCGCAACTATGATCCAAATGCTAAAACTTAAATATTGTGATTAAAGGCTACTATGTTTACAGGATTAGTTTAAGAAAATTTGTCCCTGTGTCGATTCATTTGTATGGCTTTCCAATGACAGCCGAAAGGCCTTTTCTTATTCCTACTCCCAGTTCAGAAAAAAACCATAAGCTCCATGTTTGAGAAGTCTGTTGACACTTAAAAAATTGCGTTAAAATAAAAAGTAATGGGAACATTCTCACTGTTATATTGTGAATGTTAAATAGTAATTATCAGTGGAAAAAGAGTTTTTGTTAGAGACATGCAATGAGATGACTCTAGTTTTAGGGACAGGTTATTGTCTCAACCGTGCGTTTAAGTCACCAGTTGCACACTCTGCAATACTTACTTCCTAACTCGACTTTAGAAGCATGCGAGGTAAGTGATGTGGTCTTCTCAGATAAAGTTAAGTTGCAGTCCTGTCCAACCCATATCTGCCTGCGATATTTCACATTTCTGTAAGACAAATATTGCTATGAAACGAAAAAGACTTTTGAATATTTTTATTGCGTTACAGAGTTCCATGCTACAGTTTGGAATTTCACATCACGTCATGTTTTATATAGTTTCATGCAACACGAAAATAGTGTAAAATAATCCCCAAGCTAATACTTTCACAATAGGTAACTGAATTTGTGTTGTCACTGTGCAGTTTTAGGAACGTTCTTAATACGTATAAAACACGAAGAACGCGAAAGATGTGTTCAGGTATGATGTTGTTAGATACATTAAGACGTGCCTGTTACTCCAGCGTTAAAATTTCATAACTTTTGTTGGTATTTTATTTTATTTAGATGTAGAAAATAAAGAATTTCGTCATCTGAATTTGTATTAAAGAAGTGGGCTAGAAACTGCTAAGCATTGTTGTCACCCGATAACGTGACAGTTCCGTAGTTATGAATGTTGAACATTATTTACCCTAGCCTATCCAATCGACGTAAGACAATTATTGATATTGAAAGGCGAATGACTGGATAACAAGTTACCTGTAACAAGATACCTATATAAAAGACAGTGAGCAGTGACTTGGTAATCCAAGACAGAAATTGAATATTTCATTCGTTTTCTGAAATCAAATCATAACTGCCTGACGCCCAATTTCGGTAACGTCATCACCTCTAGCTAAAATATAACAGTGTAGAGTATGAGACACCGTAAGCCCTGGCAAAATAATTCAGATACCAAGAACAGTAGTAGATGCTTACGGAGGCCGTTCATGCAGTACACTAAAAAAACGGATAATTGGTAAACTGAATCGAACTGCCATCTATAAAACGTAGTATCTCACGAACTATGGGTCATACAATAACATAATTATGCAGGTAAATTCAGTGGTACAGTACATGTGATACTGTCTGCAAACTGTGTTGAGAATGGATTTAGTAGTAAACAAGTAATAAATTAAAAGCTCATACCCGATGCTGAAGTCTTAGTGCACGAAGAACGAAAATGCAATGAACGACGGACTTACTTCCATCAATTTTTTTGGGATGTCAGGAGAAAAACTTTCGAAAAAGATTGAAATTACATGTAAAGTTTGTTGCTCCCATCCTCAAATACTAAATGAAAATATTCTGAGTAATTTGTGCGCCGTGAGCTACAGTACTTGAAGACTTATACACAGTTTTCAATTGTAGTGGTTGAATAATTAAACTTTTGACGTAAGATTATACCTGTTAACGAGCAGATTATGACAGCCTTCAAATTCTGAAATTCGGCCAGTAATTATACGAAATATTGAAAAAAGGTTTTTGTTGTCCCGTAAGCTTTTATATGGGCAATCCGCAACTAGGACCGCACACTGAGAGTGTTTTAGCCATTTAGTTGTATAGATTAATCGTTCTATACATAAATGAAGCAGGTTAAACGTCAAGTATTTGTCATTATTTTTATAGGCATATTTTTATGGGACTACTTTTCCTAACACTGCTATCTCCCGTAAGAATACGGAACGCTTTATTTGTAAACATGCTGTAAGACCACACCACCTGGCCTCCGTGTAATGTGAGGCACTATGAAAGCATCCACCCTTCCGCATGTCCAGAGAAGCCGTACAAAGGCTCTGCAAGAAACTCCCTGCCCATACGCCGGATGCGCTCATCGTTTGAGCCGGGGAACATATGCAACTATTTCTGCAAATAGAAAAGAAAACACCATTTACATTTTTATGCAGAAGTTATAGCTATTCGTTTCGAGGCCTAAACATAAACCTTTCCTCACTATACATGAATTTTAGAGAGAGTTTTTGTTCACTCCAGTTTTTAAGGCAGTTTTTTTTACATTTTTCTCGTTACTGACTGCTTCTTATCTAATCTTAATTTGCCAGAAATAGCTTCGTTTTTTAGTACTGAAAACATTCGTAAATACGTGTATGAGTTACTAATCGCTTCTCTCCCTCTCTCTCTCTCTCTCTGTCTCTCTCTCTTTTCCGGAACCAGCATGTACTGTAAACGACCACATTACCACTATCATTCGAAATTTTGATGAAGAGTGAACACGAAGGTGTTATGGAGCATCGTTACGTCGTAGCTTTGTAACTCCGAATGTACATAACCTGAATTAGATACTCGGTCGATAACCGAGGTGACTCGTAAGTCAAATGTCCGTCCGTCGGTGAAGATTTTCGTTTCCATGGTTTCTCTAAAACGTCTGAAATAATAATCATTCCTGATGACAAATTTTTATTAAAAATTAAGAATCATATGTCGGTGGTAACCAGTTTCGATCATGTCAATATTATCATCAGCTCCTGTCCCTGGACTGCAAATAATAATAACAATAATAATAAGGATAATAATAATAATAATAAAATCTTTATAGGGTAACAGATACGAAAATTATTCCCTCCATATACACAATGGAATGCGAATACACGATCATAATAAAATAGAAAGACTTTTATACCATTAGGTCGTGACCAAAGACGACAGGTGGAACACAGCCAAGTGTCGAAGACAACTCTGGCAGCTGCAAAGTAGCGTCAAAACACTATGCGTCATACACTGAGGAGACAAAAGCCATGGGACACCTCCTAATGTCGTGTCGGACATTCTTTTCCCCTGCGTAGTGCAGCAGCTCGACGTAGCGTGGACACAGTAAGGTGTTCGATGTTCCCTGCAGGAATACTGGACCAAGAGTCGCCGGTGTAGGATTCTGTGAGCGAACTGACCTCTCGACTATGTCCCGTAGATTTTCGCTGGAATTAATGTCGGGCGATCTACCGAGCGGGGCAGCGCAGTGGCTAACACAGTGGACTCGTATTCGGGAGGACCACAGTTCAAACAAGCGCGGGGCTGTCCTGATTTAGGTTTTCCATGATTTCCCTAAATTGGTAAAGGCAAAATTTCGAAATGGTTCCTTCGGAAGAGCACGGCTGCTTTCCTTCTCAATCCTTCCCTAAATCTTAGTTTGTTCAAAAATGGTTCAAATGGCTCTCTGAGAACTATGGGACATAACATCTGAGGTCATCAGTCCTCTAGAACTTAGAACTACTGAAACCTAACCAACCTAAGGACATCACACACCTCCATGCCCGAGGCAGGATTCGAACCTGCGACCGTAGAGGTCGCGCGGTTCCAGACTGTAGCGTCTAGCCGGCCGCGGTGGCCGTGCGGTTCTAGGCGCTCCAGTCCGGACCCGCGCTGCTGCTCCGGTCGCAGGTTCGAATCCTGCGTCGGGCATGGATGTGTGTGATGTCCTTAGGTTAGTTAGGTTTAAGTAGTTCTAAGTTCTAGGGGACTGATGACCACAGCAGTTGAGTCCCATAGTGCTCAGAGCCATTTGAACCATTTTTTTTGTAGCGTCTAGAACCGCTCGGCCACACCGCCCGGCAATAGGGCTTAACATACGATGATAACGTATCTGAGAACTTAAAACATCGATTGAGACATAAATAAAATACGACTCGAAAAATTACGTGAATGTAAGCTGGCCGTAACAATAGGCCGGAGATGTCTTCCGACAGTTATCAGTGCTCCGCTCGTCATCTCGGCTCACAATCTAATGGTACAAGAACCTTTATATTTAATCATGACCATGTATCTTCATGGTGTAGATGTTCTTTATAGTATCTGTTATCCTCTAAATAAAATAATTTTTTGCAGTCCAGAGACATGATATGATAATCTAGATATTATCGAAACCGGTTACCACTGGAATGTCATTTTTAATTTTTAACAAAAATTTTCGATCAAGAGTGATTTTTTTTAAATTATCTAATCAGATCTCTGCTTGTTCCAATAATGTGTTCAAAAATTATTGCCTAAATCGGATAGATAAACGCATAGATCATTCCTTTTAATATGACACGGTGTAACCCCTTCTCCATTCATGTCTTAATGGAACTTTGCACGGTCTATGCTTACTTCGTCATTTACGGGACGTTAAACGTCAGTCTGCCGTTTTCCGTCAAGGCTGCCACTTTTTTGTCTTTTAAAATAGATCCGGCAATAATTTACGCCACGAAATATGTCATGTTGCACATGATACGGATCCCACGTACGACTAAATGTCTAGATGTGTGTCGACTTACAGGTCGGATGAAGATTTTTTGAGGGTTCGGACTATTGCTTTGTTCGTTATTTTTAGTGCTGTGACTGTGCTATGGTATAGAAGCGTTCACAGTCCTTGTCAAAATAAGAATGAATAAGCTAGGAGAACCTCCTACCCCAGATGACAAAATCTCCATATTAGGAGAGGAAGGGATACGTCAACAGACAGCTGTCACAACCGTTATATTTACACATATCAACAAAAGTTGTATCATCTCGGTATGTTGTATTTTCATGTGACCGTTTATGTCTCGAACGGAAGCTCATCCCTAATGTTGTTTGTAAATATACACACAGCTACTTGGCCGCTACATAATGGTAGAACACCCTTTCTCTGATGGACTGCAGCATTTCAAATGAAAGTAAAGCACCAGTGGGGACGCATTACAGATGTGTGTTGAACAGTAGAGTTAATGTTCATCAAGCCACGAAGGACTATCAGGACCAGTGATAGGGTCCGTATCATCAAGTTACACGAAGAAGGCTTATCAAGCAGGGATGTTTCTCGATGCGTGGACCGCAGGCAAAGTGATGTGGTGTGGTCATGGAATCGATTTTTACTGACAGGAGCACGACTTTTTAGTCAATCTAAACGTGGGCTGAGTGCTCCAGAACTAAACTGGGCGTTCGGAGACGGTACAGAACATCAGGTCTCACATCAAACTATTAGGATACGATTGCATAATGCGAATTTCCATTCCCGATTACCATGGCCGGCACCACGTCGTAAACCATAACACCATGGACTCCATTTCAGATGGACAAGAAATCATGCGGAATGGGCGCTTCAGGATTGCCCTAGAGTGTTGTTCACAGCCCGCATCTCGTGGTCGTGCGGTAGCGTTCTCACTTCCCACGCCCGGGTTCCCGGGTTCGATTCCCGGCGGGGTCAGGGATTTTCTCTGCCTCGTGATGGCTGGGTGTTGTGTGATGTCCTTAGGTTAGTTAGGTTTAAGTAGTTCTAAATTCTAGGGGACTGATGACCATAGATGTTAAGTCCCATGTGCTCAGAGCCATTTGAACCATTTTTTTGTTGTTCACAAAATAAATTCGTATCTGTTTGTATAAATAGCAGACAACGTATCTGGTAATAATGAACGCTTCCAAGACTGTGTCACACATGTGCAACAAGGTGTTGGTGTGGTAATTTTGTGGGATGACATTACATGGGGCGAACGTACACCTGTCGTAGTTGATGAGGTCAATCTCGCTGCTGTGCGGCACAGGGACGAGATTCAGATACCAATAGTGGGACCGCATAGCCAACACTTTAGTAACAACTTCATCTTAATGGAAGATAACCTATATGCTCATCGTGTTGCCCTCGTGAACACTTTGATTCAGCAGGCTAAGGTCATCAGAATGAACTGGCTTCTGTGCTCCTTGGACATCCATCCGATCAAACATTGGTGGGATCGATTGGAACGAACTGTTTTTGGAAGTCGACAATGGCCACGTACTCTGCGCGACTTCCGCAGAATTGCCGTTGAAGAGTAACTTGGTGATGTCATCGATGCTATGTCAGGAGAGATTCGGTTCAAATGGCTCTGAGCACTATGGGACTTAACATCTGAGGTCATCAGTCCCCTAGACTTAAAACTACTTAAACCTAACTAATCTAAGGACATTACACACATCCATGCCCGAGGCAGGATTCGAACTTGCGACCGTAGCAGCCGCGCGGTTCCGGACTGAAGCGCCTAGAACCGCTACGCCACAGCGGCCGACGATAGATTCGGGCTTGCATTCGAGTAAGGGAACGTTCCATTACGTACTGACGTTGATCAGGATTGCTGTGAAAAACGCCCCATGGGAAACAGACGATTCTGTAGTTACACAGTTCTTTTCTTTTTCTTTATTTTGTGTTGTGGACACATTGCAAATGAATGTATCCGCATACTTCAGAGCCAGTTTTGGTTTTATGTGGCACTAATTTTGAAATCAAGGGGTCATTACAAAACTTTTGTTGATGTGTGTAGCTCAATACCAAATCCCAAACGGAATAGAATTTTTGGCTCTTTTCTCTGTTTCAGGCGACTGTTCTTTCCTCACTCAACAAAAGCAAGCTACAGTGGAGTGAGGAATATTATTGTACTTTCTGTGCGCCATACAGGAAAAGGTGTTTTTCGCAGGCAAAGTTCTTATCGTCTGGCCCTTCCAGTAACGCACCTGACATTCCCTCACATTTCCAGTTCTGGCAGTATCTCTCTTTCAACGTTTCCAAGTTCCATAGCTCATCTGTTGCATAACACGCCGATGTAGTATTGCCTTAGCAACCTTAGAAACTAGTACTCCTGCTTCTCTCTCTCTCTCTCTCTCTCTCTCTCTCTCTCTCTCTCACACACACACACACACACACGCACACACACACACACATATATATATATATATATATATATATATATATATATATATATATATATATATATATATATGACACTGTCCAACCGTGCCAATCCTATTTCAACGTTAACTTCAATATGTGTGTCGGTATTGTATAAGTCGTGCTGGCGTTTTTTTCAGCGTACTAAATGGAGAATTCAATACGACTTCCTGATCGAAACCCCCGACGCTCTTCTGTTCCTTTTATATTGGCTCTTTTCCCACGTAACTGTTCCCATCGTTATGTCTAATTCTCATTTTTGAGATAACTAAGGACCATATAGGTTCAGTGATCCTAGTGGACGAGTTCCCAGAGCAATTGCGACTGCCGGCGCTGCTGGCACCCACATGGCCGTCGCTTTTATCTGACAAGAGCTGCGACACTTACTGGCTCGGTTACTACTGCACGGTTGTTACATTTGTAGCAGAACTACTTAAACCTAACTAACCTAAGGACATCACACACATCCAGGATTCGAACCTGCTACGCTAGCAGTCGCGCGGTTCCGGACTGAAGCGCCTAGAACCGCTCGGCCACCGCGGCCAGCTTGGCGTTAATGGCCTATGGTAGCAGACGACCGACGCGAGTGTCTTTGCTAACAGCACGACATCGCCGGCAGCGCTTCTTCTGGCCTCGAGACTATATCGGTTGGACCCCTGACGACTGGAAAACCGTGACCTGGTCAGATGAGTCCAGATTTCAGTTGATGAGAGCTGATGGCAGGGTTCGAGTGTGGCGCAGACCCCAAAAAGCCATGGACCCAAGTTGTAAACAAGGCACTGTGCAAGTTAGTGGTGGCTCCATAATGATGTGGGCTGTGTTTACATCAAATGGACGCGGTCCTCTCGTCCAACTGAACCGATCATTGGCTGGAAATGTTTATGTTCGGCTACTTGGAGATAATTTGCAAGTACTCATGGGTTTCATGTTCCCCAAGAATGCCGGGAATTTTATGGGTGACAATGCGCCACTTCACCGAGTCAAAGCTGCTCGCCATTGATTTGAAGTACAGGCTGGACAGTGCGAGCGAATGATTTGGCCACCGATGTCGCCCGACATCAGCCCCATCAAACTTTTAGGAGACATAATAAAGTGATCAGTTCCTGTACAAAATCGTTCACCGGCAACTCTTTTGCAATTATGGACGGCTGTAGAGTCAGCGTGGCTCAATATTTTTATGGAGGACTGCCAACGACTTGTTGACTTCATGCCCCGTCGAGCTGCTGCAGTAAGCCGGGCAAAATGAGGTCCGACACGATATTGGGAGGTGTCCTCTAACTTTTGTCACCTCAGTGTATACAACTGTTACAGAGCGTTTTTAAGTTAAAGCATCCATTTTTTTTTCTACGGCAGGTACACCAGCCGCCATAGTGCGTTAGTATTGTTGGTGTTCTGGTGTTCTTACGAGGCCTGATAAGTATACGAGCGGGTACCAAAAAATCCGAATTATTTTTTAAAAGCTATGTATTTTCGGACTGTTCACAAAACAACCTTATCCCCTTCAAAATACTCTCAATTATAACTAATACATTTGTCCCAACGATGCTTCCGCTGTTAGAAACAGTTTTTGTAGTCATCATTAGAAATGGCTCACAGCCCCTTCCTCGTTCCTTTCTCGACTTCTTCAGTGTTATCAAATCGGTGTCCTTCCATGCCCATTTTCACGCGTGGAAATAAGAAGAGGTCGCACACAACCAGGGTAGGCGGGAAAGGTGCGTGGGGCAGCAGAACCACGCCATTTTTAGTGAAAAACTGTCTAACAGAGATGGCTGTGTGCAGGTGCGTTGTCGTGGTGGAAGGATCTGTTGTTGACTGAACCGAGCTGCAAATTAACCCGCTAATCTCTGACAGTTGATCAGTTGGCTGTCGACGGTGTGTGAGCACAAGTTCGTACTCTCGTCCACTGTGTGCCGGAACGTGTATACTTGCAGATCTTCAGCTGAACCGAAAGAACAATGTGCAGCTCGCTGATATGGGAACTGAAATATTTCAATATTTTTCACAGCCAAACTACATAAAAGTTTTTAATGATTATTTTAGTACTGCTGCCAACATTTTTCTTTAACATAATTCTACTTTGTTTGAACTGCTAAAGCACAATTATGATTTATAAATGTCATTTTCATTCTCTTGTGGTAGTATAAAAGTGTAATTTCCATCGATACTGAGTGCAGTGCTTTTGTCACGAAATAAATAACCAAATCAGCAGATAAATAATTATTTTGAGAAGCTTCAGTGGCACGCTATGTCTAAACTATACGTATCTTCCAGAGAACCATTGGAGAATTGCGTATATCGAACGGTATGTCGGAACTACCGTTGGTGCTTGCCTACCACGCCATCTTCCTGCGCTATTTTCCCTATTGTCTTCTCTGCAAAGGCACCAGAGCGAACACAATCGCGGCTGTTGAAGCCGCTGCGTGCTGGAGTGCGGATGAGGTCGCACTTTCCCCGCTAAGCCGCTGCGTGCCACACGTCTCGAGAGCAGCCTCCAGCCGCCGCTACGACAGTGGCAGGCGACACGCCCAGCTGTGGAGCGACTTAACGTCGCCTGGCAAGGAGCCGTACGAGGTTCCTGGCCGCACTGGTTTCATTGGACGCCCACGGAACGGCGCAACAGCCGGCGGCAGGCACCACTGTGCCAGGGCTGCCACCATTGTGTGCTAAACCGAGCTTCATTAGTCCTGCCACAGCGAAACGAAAAGCGTAATTTTACTCGACAGCGTAGAAAGCGACGGTGGGATCAGGTTCATACTCCGGGTGCGAACTCACATAGAGGAAGAAGAATTCATGCAAAGCCATCCATTGCACGTAAGGCACTGAAGCTCAGCGAACAATAGTAGTATGGGTTTGATAAACTTACACAGACGCTTATACTTATTGTCGTTGTTTGCATCCAACGATACAGCAAGGTATATGATAAACTTACATAGAAATGTATATACACGGTGACAATTACTGAACTTGTTGTTGTGGTCTTCAGTCCTGAGACTGGTTTGATGCAGCTTTCCATGCTACTCTATCCTGTGCAAGCTTCTTCATCTCCCAGTACCTACTGCAACCTACATCCTTCTGAATCTGCTTAGTGTATTCATCTCTTAGTCTCCCTCTACGATTTTTACCCTCCACGCTGCACTCCAATAGTAAATTTGTGATCCCTTGATGCCTCAGAACATGTCCTACCAACCGATCCCTTTTTTTAGTCAAGTTGTGCCATAAATTCTCTTTCTTCCCAATTCAATACCTCCTCATTAGTTATGTGATCTACCCATCTAATCTTCAGCATTCTTCTGTAGTACCACATTTCGAAAGCTTTTATTCTCTTCTTGTCCAAACTATTTATCGTCCATGTTTCACTTCCATACATGGCTACACTCCATACAAATACTTTCAGAAACGACTTCCTGACACTTAAATCTATACTCGATGTTAACAAATTAGTCTTCTTCAGAAACGCTTTCCTTGTCATTGCCACTCTACATTTTATATCCTCTCTACTTCGAGCATCATCAGTTATTTTGCTCCCCATATAGCAAAACTCCTTTACTACTTTAAGTGTCTCATTTCCTAATCTAATTCCCTCAGCATCACCACACTTTATTCGACTACATTCCATTATCCTCGTTTTGCTTTTGTTGATGTTCATCTTATATCCTCCTTTCAAGACACTGTCCATTCCGTTCAACTGCTCTTCCAAGTCCTTTGCTGTGTCTGGCAGAATTACAATGTCATCGGCCAACCTCAAAGTTTTTATTTCATGCCCATGGATTTTAATATCTACTCCGAATTTTTCTTTTGTTTCCTTCACTGCTTGCTCAATATACAGATTTAATAACATCGGGAGAGGCTACAACCCCGTCTCACTCCCTTCCCAACCACTACTTCCCTTTCATGCCCCTCGACTCTTATAACTGCCATCTGGTTTTTGTATTTTATCCCTGATATCTTTTGAAGTTGAAAGAGAGTATTCCAGTCAACATTGTCAAAAGCTTTCTCTAAGTCTAATGTTTCTTCTAAGGTGAGCTGTAAAGTCAATATTGCCTCACGTGTTCCAATATTTCTGCGGAATCCAAACTGATCTTCCCCAAGGTCCGCTTCTACCAGTTTTTCCGTTCGTCTGTAAAGAATTCGCGTTAGTATTTTGCAGCTGGTACTCATTAAACTGAACTACATGAAATAAAATCATCATAACTTCTGAACGTTTTGTGTTAGGACGTTCGAACTGCCGCCGAGCATGATGGGAATTAGTATGCCCAAATGCGACGAAGCCATCTTTCATTTGGACCAGTTCGTCAATAAGCAATACTGGCGCATTTGGATGGGCTGAAAATCCGCATTTTGCGATCGAGAAGTCTGTTCATGCTCAACGGGTGACTGTGTGGTGTGCAATGACCAGTCACGGAATAATCGGTGCGTATTCGTTGATGATTCAGTGACTACCGAACTGTACATGAAGGTTCTGGAAGATCATTTCATCCCCATTACCTAAAGTGAACTGATTTCGACAGACGTGGTTCGTGCAAGACGGAGCTCGACCCCATCGAAGCAGGAGAGTGTATGAGGTCCTACAGCAGCGCTCCGGAGACCGCACTCTGCCCCCGGTACCCAGAGGCCATTGGCATGGACCTCGGTTGGCCGCCATATTCTCCGGATCTGGTCACATGTGACTCGTTTTTGTGGGGTTGTATTAAAGAAAAGTTGTACAGCAATAACCCTAAAACCACTGCTGAGCTGAAAACAGCCATTCAGGAGGTCATCGACAGCAGTGATGTCCGACACTTCGGCGGGCCCTCCAGAATTTTGCTATTCATCTGCGCCACATCATCGCCAGAGATGGCAGGCATATCGAACATGCCATAACCTAAATCCGAATATCTGTAGTGACGTTTACATGTTGAATAAAGTGTGTGCACGCCGTATTTTGTAACTAATTTATGTTTTTTAAATATAGTTCAATAACTGTCAACCTGCATTTATTGTAGTTGTTAGTAGCCTAAGATACAGTAACAACTGGGCTACTATACAAGTTCGTCAACAATTCCAACATCCCTGTGCTGCTAATCAAATGCTCCTCCTGGTACTTAGCATGCCAGGGGGCGACAAAGCTCAGGTAACCGACCGCATCCCCATATGCTACTCTGCAGAATATGCAACACTAAGCGTCACTCTGTACTTCCCATGCGTAAGTGTTTGAATGCTGGTGTATCTATATGTACGGCTGTAACACAAACTCTGGTTCTTGTGAAGTTCTCCTGCTATCTCTGACGGTACTTACAGACTTGCACAAATATTTAATTTCTTTCCCCAGCTTTTGAAACTGTTCTCACAAGATATTAAAAGAGAATTTCATTGTTAATTCAGATACAGAGTCATTAATCTACACTATTGACCATTAAAATTGCTGCACCACGAAGATGACGTGCTACAGACGCGAAATCTAACCGACACGAAGAAGATGCTGTGATATGCAAATGCTTAGCTTTTCAGAGCATTCACACAAGTTTGGCGCCGGTGGCGACACCTACAACGTACTGACATAAGGAAAGTTTCCAACCGATTTCTCATACACAAACCGCAGTTGACCGGCGTTACCTGGTGAAACGTTGTTGTGATGCCTCGTTTAAGGAGGAGAGATGCGTACCATCACGTTTCCGACTTTGATAAAGGTCGGATTGTAGCCTATCGCGATTGCGGTTTATCGTATCGCGACATTGCTGCTCGCGTTGGTCGAGATCCAATAACTGTTAACAGAATCTGGAGTCGGTGGGTTCAGGAGGGTAATACGGAATGCCGTGCTGGATCCCAACGGCCTCGTATCACTAACAGTCGAGATGACAGGCATCTTATCCGCATGGTTGTAACAGATCGTGCAACCACGTCTCGATCCCTGAGTCAACAGATGGGGACGTTTGCAGGACAACAACCATCTGCACGAACATTTCGACGACGTTTGCAGCAGCATGGACTATCAGCTCGGAGACCATGGCTGCGGTTACCCTTGACGCTGCATCACAGACAGGAGCGCTGCAATGGTGTACTCAACGACGAACCTGGGTGCACGAATGGCAAAACGTAATTTTTTCGGATGAATCCAGGTTCTGTTTACAACATATTGATGGTCGCATCCGTGTTTGGCTACATCGCGGTGAACGCACATGAAACGTGTATTCGTCATCGCCATATTGGCGTATCACCCGGCCTGATGGTATGAGGTGCCATTGATTACACGTCTCGGTCACCTCTTGTTGGCATTGACGGCACTTTCAACAGTGGACGTTAGATTTCAGATGTGTTACGACCCGTGGCTCTACCCTTCATTCGATGCCTGCGAAACCGTACATTTCAGCAGGAAAATGAACGACCGCATGTTGCAAGTCCTGTACGGGCCTTTCTGGATACAGAAATTGTTCGACTGCTGCCCTGGCCAGCACATTCTCCAGATCTCTCAGCAATTGAAAACGTCTGGTCAATGGTGGTCGAGCAACTGGCTTGTCACAATACGTCAGTCACTACTCTTCATGAACTGTGGTATCGTGTTGAAGCTGCATGGACAGCTGTACCTGTACACGCCATCCAAGCTATGTTTGACTCAATGCCCAGGCGTATCAAGGCCGTTATTACGGCCAGAGGTGGTTGTTCTGGGTAGTGATTTCTCAGGATCTATGCACCCAAATTGCGTGTAAATGTAATCACATGTCAGTTCTAGTATAATATATTTGTCCAATGAATACCCGTTTATCATCTGCATTTCTTCTTGGTGTAGCAATTTTAATGGCCATTAGTGTAGACTGCATTGGCAACATCCCAAATGTACACCAACGACAATTTATCGTCTCTTATTGTGTTACCAGTAGGATTTTTATAGAATATACTGTGTTCCATTTTATATATATATATATATAATACTACTTATTGTCGTGAACACAATATTCAGGACACGGGAAAGTAAATGGCAGAAACTTAGGATTTTCTGGCTTTTATGCTCTCGAGCTGATACACTCAACGAGGCAAAGGATATGATACGATAGAGCAGGAGTACAGGATTTTTCCTCTGCTGGAACGCTTTGAGAATCCTGGTAGTTTGTTGGAACACTTTGTATACTTTTAAGGTTAATAAAATTTTTAAGAAATGAAAAAGACTTGTGGTATTCACTAATTACTTCAATTTTAAATCATAACTAATAACACAGAAATCATAGTAAACTTAACAAAAAAATTAATATCGTCATTATGTCGGGAGAAACGTCATGTTATTAATATTTTCTCGTGGAACACTTATTTACTCCCCATGAAACGCCAGTGTTCCACCGAAAGAACAATACCTAAGACGCGACAATGGAAGACGCTTCTACAGAAAATAAAATGTTTAATGGTCAAGGGAAAAGAAATCTGCCCAAAAATTCTACAGTAGATCATAATGAGAATCTTCTAAGGTCGAACTAGCTTCATTACCTACACAGCGCCGCGCAGGATAGCCGTGCGGTCTCGGATGCCTTGCCACGGTTCGCGCAGCTCCCCTCGTCAGAGGTTCGAGTTCTCCCTCGGACATGGGTGTGTGCGTTGTCCTCAGCGTAAGTTAGTTTAAGTTAGTTTAAGTAGTGTGTAAGTCTAGGGACCAATGACCTCACCAGTTTGGCCCCTTAGGAATTCACGCTCACATTTTTAGTTATACGGACGACCGTACTGCGAAAGCTTATTTCCAGAGAAGAGGGATGCGGATTAACCATTGTGAAAAGGTACACTATTGCTGCATCTTCTCAAATTTGTGCGCGTTTAGGGAGCGCCAGAAATCAGATGTACTGTTCAGTATTCTCGCCTAGATGTAGAACACAATTATAGGATATCCAGGAGGAGGCCGTGCAACAGTCTAAAAGATAGGTGAAATTGCTCGGGTGACAAGAAAGTTGTGGCAAAATTCAGTTGAATAGTGAGAGAATTTTGTCGTACTCGATAAAGACTGTGTGAAAAGTGGAACACTGACTGGAACGTGTAGATTGGGCAAGGCACAATAAAACGTGGAGACGGCAGTATATAGCGAATGCGTGTAGTACAGAAGACATAGAGACGAGACGAACTGTTACATTAGAAAGCTTTCAAAAACTAGGACAGCCTTGTCAATGTTTTGACGTCTTCGTGGTAGTTAATACACTCACTGAAAAAAATTCCACATAGGCCAGGTGCCCTTTTTAAGAAATGTCACAAGTTCCGAAGCATTAATCTACAATCTCCAGGCAGCTATCAAACAGAGTTGCGGTACAGCCATAAATTACCTGAAAGCAGTTAACATTCAAATTAATATTAAGAACAAATTAACTAGGAACAAATTAATACTAGGAACATGTTTCTTGAAAGTACGAGTATAATTCTCGTTATCGTGGACAACTGCAGTTGCATGGCAAATAATAACCGACATGCCCAATTTTGCTTCAGTCAAGTCACCCGATAAGCACAGTTAACTACGCCGTTTAAACCTGCAGTCTCAGGATCTTACCAATTCAGCGCACTATATGATAACAATTAACTATGAATCACTACTTCCTAGGTTTCCACGTGTCAAAAGTATCGCGTTTTTTTTTTAAATAAATCAGGACAAAGAATGCTTCGTTTAGCACAAAATCAATTATAGCGCTTCAGTGGAGAAGTGTTAGAGATACTTCACTCAGGAAGCCAGGTTAGATGTTAACGTCCTGTTGACATAGAAGTGATTAGAGACGGAATACTAGTTTGGATTGGACAAACTGGAGAAGGAAATCGGACTTGTTCCAGATACGAACGAAGTCTCTTAACCAATACGCCACCTATCTCGATTTTCTATTCTCAAAACCCTACAGTGAATGCAATACATGCTGTAGTTTTCCACCTTGGCGGAATTGTCGCCTCATAGGCTGCGGCGATCCTGCGGTCAAACAGCTGCCGTGAATGTCCTTGTCCTTTTTTTCTTCTTCTCTTTCTGTGGGCGCAAGAAACGTGGGCGAGGCAGCCTCACTAGCAGACACATTCTGTTTTATTTGCATCTCTGCGACAGGCCAGCTTCTATCTCCAAGAAAATCCAGTATGCAGATTACTTCGCATTAACACATGAAAGCAAATATATCAAGCATTGTGAGTATACACTGTCAAATAACCTTACCATATTGACTCAGTACTTTTGCAAATGGAAACTCAAGCCAAACACAGGAAAACACAAGCCACAGCATACCATCCCCCTAATAAAGGAGCACACAGGAACGTGCCTATTTGATGAGGTTGATGTTTCCCGAAACTACTTTCCAGACATCTAGCTGTCATCCTACGGTGAACACTGTCATTCAAGCAGTACAGCACGAACCTCTCGATGAAGCTCCGCTCCAGAGTAAATCTACTCCGCAAAATAGACGGAAAGAAATGGGGAGCAAATGCAGATATTCTAAGTAGTGTATTTCAATGTATTCAGCTGTTGAATACAGTGCTACTGCATGAAATCGCAGCCCACATACAACTAAGATAGATATATGTCTGGCCATGAGAACCATTACTGACACCTTCAGTGGATACCTGTTCTATCCAACATTGCTCCCCCTGACCACAGAAGAAAAGCTGCCAAAGCACAAATTCCTTACAAGACAGCTCTTTAAGAACTCACTTCTAAATAGCTATATACCTGAAGCCATACAAGCCGTCTAGGGCTTACCTTTCGGTCACAGAAGTTTTCGTTGCCAGTGAGATGAACATCTACCCCAGAACATACACTCAGTTCAAGATCCAATGAATAAGACTGCAGGGTTTGATCTTCCCCATCGGTCAAGACTAAACCACATCCAAACCTACAGGGAAGATGTGGCCACATCTTGAAGAAGTCGAGTTACTGTAACAGTGCTGCGTGCATCTGTGGTGGAGGAAAAAGTAAGATATACAGTGAAGAGCCAAAGAAACTGGTACACCTGCCTAATATCGTGTACGGCCCCTGCAAGCACTCAGAAGTGCCGCAACACGACGTCCCATGGACTCGACTAATGTCTGAAATAGTGCTGGAGGGAACTGACACGATGAATCCTGCACGGCTGTCCATAAATCCGCAAGAGTGCGAAGGGGTGGAGATCTCTTCTGAACAGCACGTTGCAAGGCGTCTCAGATATGATCAATAATGTTCATATCTGGGGAGTTTGGTAGGCAGCGGAAGCTTTTAAACCCAGAAGAGTATTCCTGGGGCGATTCTGTAGCAATTCTGGGCATGTGGGGCGTCGCATTGTCCGTCCTGCAGCAATTGCCCAAGTTCGTCGGAATGCACAATGGACATGAATGGATGCAGTTGATCAGACAGGATGCTTACGTATGTGTCATCTGTCAGAGTCGTATCTAGACGTATCAGCGGTCACATACCACTCCAGATACACATGCCTCATACCATTACAGGGCCTCCACCAGCTTCAACAGTCCCCTGCTGACATGCAGGTTCCATAGATTCATAAGGTTGTCTCCATATCCGACACGTCGATCCGCTCGATACAATTCCAAACGAGACCCGTCCGACTAGGCAACGTGTTTCCAGACTTCAATAGTCAAATATCGGTGTTGACGGACCCAGGCGAGGCTTAAAGCCTGGTGGTGTGCACTCATCAAGGATACACGATTTCGACTCCGAAAGCCCATATCGATTATGTTTCGTTGAATGGTTCGGACACTGACACTTGTTGATGGTCCAACATTGAAATCTGCAGCAGTTTGCGGAAGGTTGCATTTCTGTGACGGTGAATGATTCTCTCAGTCGTCGTTGGTCCCATTCTTGCAGGATCTTTTTTCAGCCGCAGCAATGTCGGAGATTTGATGTTTTACCGGATTCACTCCGTGAAATGGTCGTACGGGAAAATCCCCAGTTCATCGCTACCTGAGAGATCCAGTGTCCGCCGGCAGGTGTGGCCGTGCGGTTCTAGGCGCTTCAGTTTGGAACCCCGTGACCGTTATGGTCGCAGATTCGAATCCTGCCTCGGGCATGGATGTGTGTGATGTCCCTAGGTTAGTTAGGTTTAAGTAGTTCTAAGTTCTAGGGGACTGATGTTGAGTCCCATAGTGCTCAGAGCCATTTTGAACCTGTGTCCATCGCTCGTGCTCAGACTATAACACCATGTTCAAACTCACTTAAATCTTGATAAGCTGTCATTATAGCAGCAGTAACTGACCAAACAACTGTGCCAGACACTTGTTGTCTTATATAGGTTTGCTGACCGCAGCGCCGTATTCTGTTTACATATCTCTTTATTTGCATACGCATGCCCAAACCAGTTTCTTTGGCGCTTCAGTGTATTATGAAGAGCCCACTCTATGCTTTTAGAGAAGACGTGAACTTGCGAAACTATTGTGTATGCGCTGTAATGCCTTCCGACAATAATAACTAACAGTATCATCGCTGCATCGACCGCTCCAGAGCGGGTACATTCATCTACTCGTTCCAGTTACAAGGCAAGAGGGCGAAAATGGCGTATGGCTGTTACAGAAAAAAAACATTAGTAGGAGATACGTCAAAAGTCTATTGTATCGTACCAAGAAATACAGTGTTTTCACATGCACTGTTCTTAGAAAATAGAATGCGTAAGGACAAGTATATATACATATCTTACGTTGAATTTGGAAAAAAATGACAGCTTCAGACACACTTATTTTTTAATATTTATTAGCATGGTGCGTTCTGGCAGCATGCTGCCTAACTGTTAGTTATACATCAGTTATTACTTGCAGATTAAGGTGAAGTAAGGAGAAGATCTTTGGATGAGTGTCATCGAGGTTATGTTGGGAATACTATTACCAATGGTCTGGGAATATATCCTTATTTACCACAAGGAGCACTGGATCGAACGAAACACCATCACTTCGTAGTTTCTAATCCAGCTGTTGGCTTGTAAGCAACTGGATTAGAAACTATAAGGTGATGGTATTTCGTTCGATCCAGTGCTCCGTGTGCCAGATGAGGATATATTTGCACAAGAGGGACAATAACATTTGAAATATAACTTCACTGGTGCACCAAGAAAAAAATTATCTCGTCAGTTTACATGAATCTGTAATGAATAATTCATGTATAAATACAACACGCTGGCAAAACGCATCTTGCTAATAAACATTGGAAAATAAACGTGACTGAAGCTGAGACAGTGTTAGTTTATAAATTTCGTAATGCAGTCGCAGATCTCAGCAAATTCCATGCAACATGAACAAATTGAAGTTTATGAAATCTGTGTTCCCTGAGTATGCCAGTCACTCATGGAATCCTGTTACTCAGAGTTGGCTCTCTTGTATGATCACGTCTATTTAAGAAAAGGTACAGTGTGCATTGCGGTTTGGAAAAGTAACATCTGTTGTTTCAGTGCAGCTTCAGTTTAGGTATATATTGCCCGCAGCAGCACTGAAGTATAGTAAGGTGGTAAACGAGGTAAATTTGCTGACACTCTTCTACATCTACACCTTATGGCGTGTGGCGGAGGGCACTTCGCGTAACACTGTCCCTCCTCTTCTTCCTTTTCTGTTTCGTAAATGCATGATTTCCGCTGAGGAAAGGAGTAGCGCTGAGTAGAATGAATCCAATGGCCACCTTAAAGCAAAGAGAGCGCCGTGAAAACTCGACAGATACGTGTTTAAAGACGAATAAGATGCACTGCCCTCTACTATAGCTTACTATGCCAAAATGTTATAGAACCTTTCTCCCGTTCGGAGGTCATTTCACTGCTTTGTTCATTGTGAGAACAAATAAATTTAAGATGAAAAATTACAAATACTCATCTAAGAAAACGTGAGGTTGCAGATTTGAGCCGCTACTGTTGGTGTCCTAATTTTTTCATTGCTAATAGCGGATCAGCACATCTCATACTTGCGTTCAGAACGCTGCTTTAGAAGCACTGGGAGAAGGGCAGGGACTTAACACTTGTGTTTTTAGAACTTGAAAAAGTATTTGATAGTGTCCCGAGGAAAACCATATGGGAAAGCCTAAGAAAGGAAAATGTACCCCCAAGGGTAATTCAGAAAATTGGTTCAAATGGCTCTGAGCACTATGGGACTTAACTTCTGAGGTCATCAGTCCCCTAGAACTTAGAACTACTTAAACCTAACTAACCTAAGGACATCACACACATCCATGTCCGAGGCAGGATTCGCGGCTGCGACCATAGCGGTCGCGCGGCTCCAGACTGTAGCGCCTAGAACCGCTCGGCCACTCTAACGGCGGTAATTCAGAAAGTTAAAATTCTTTACTTCTAATAGAAAAGAATAATTCTGTTTGGTTCCAGTCAGCTAAGCAACTGCCCTTTCCCAGTTACTTTTTATCAATGTAGTGGATGAAGTTGCGAAAGGAATGAAGCAGAACAGTAAAAAGGACATCACTGCATTTGCAGATGATGAAGTAATTTTGGGAAACTCAGAGAAAAGTCCAGGAGAGGACAGCCAAATGGAGTGACCATCTAAAAGCACACACAATAACAATAAATCAATCATAAATGGTTCCAGTCTAAATAAAAAGGCTGAAAAGAAACCGTCATGTTCGAAGTCTATTCTGGAACTGACAAGTCTCTTCAATAACACTATCTGACAATAGAAATATATTAGGTCTCTTTAAAATCAAAACACACTTTCGTTTCATCACGCTTTATCGCCGACGATGACATATGGCTAGAAACCTGCACAATAATCAGACAGCTCGGCAGCAAACTAAAAGCTGCAGAAATGAAATTCTTACTCTCTACGGTCTCGACAAGCAGGAAGCATAGAGGGAGAAACGGAAAAATAAAAATGACAAGAAGAAATTTGACCACGTCAGACGGATGGACGAACGGCTACACACATGAGTCTGGTAGAGGACCTGTAGGAAGACCAAGAACGATATGGCTGGGCCAAGTGTAGTAGGATATAGGAACAAGGGGAATCAGTTGGAATACAGTGCTGAGGGAAGACAGTAAAACCGGCCACTGTGGCCGAGCTGTTCTAGGCGCTTCAGTTGGAACCGCGCAACCGCTACGGTCACAGGTTTGAATCCTGCCTCGGTCATGGATGTGTATGATGTCTTTAGGTTAGTTAGGTTTAAGTGGTTCTAAGTTCTAGGGGACTGATGACCTCAGATGTTAAGTTCCATAGCGCTCATAGCCATTTTGAACCATTTTTTTGTAGACTGTAAACCACATCTGGGAAACTGGAGTGGAAAACGGATGATGATGAAGAGCGGTCCAGAGATAACTGAGGAAAACATTGTTTACGGAGACCACCTAAAAAGAAGTTGAGGTACCCGGCAGTCGCTGTCAGCTTAATGCAGTGAGCGTGCAGCTGCAGCGGTCCGTTCACAGCGCCGTGTGGAGCATGTCCAACACGCGCCAGCCGGCACGCAGCGGGCCAGCAGAGCTACTTCGTGACGCATGACTCGTGTCGCTCGCGGCCACGTGACGGGCATCCACAACGAGGCGTGCCGCAGACTGCGAGCGAGGTCCGTCTGTCCGTCAGTGCCGCTACTAACGCGGAAGTCGACGTACCTAACGCTCTAAATGCCTCATCCCAAATTTACCTTGAGCAGTAAATCAGAAAACCAAGTCGTGAAAGTAACATACTAAATCTTCCGACCAGCAACAGGCCCTAACTTTACCAGTCAGTCGGAGTAGAACAGGGAATAAGTGAACATACGGCCGTTACAGCATCATACAATACGGCTGTGAATAAGAATGCAAAGGAAAGTAGGAAAGCATTTCTGTTTAGGAAGAGCGATAAGAAACTGATTTCAAACTGAGCGGTCAACATGAACGTTTCATCTCCAGCACCGACAATACTGAGTATCAATGGACAAACTTCAAGGTTACTGTACAATTCGCCTCAGGCAGCTATGTGCCGAGTGAAGTTGTGAGGGAAGAGGTCAGACCCGGTGCAGTTCGACAGCTGTCTTAGAAAGATGCTACGGAAGCAAAGAGAGATTAACTGCAAATTTGAACGTAGGCATAGCCTCACAGACAAACAAAAACTACAATGAAATGAACACCCTCAGCTGCTTACAGGCGTTGACATACGTCAACTGGGACAGATGAAAATGTGTGCCCCGACCGGGACTCGAACCCGGGGTCTCTTGCTTACATGGCAGACGCTCTATCCATCTTTTTTTATTTTTTCTTACGCTCTATCCATCTTTTTTTATCTTTTCTTTTTTTTCAATTTTTTTTATTTTTATTTTATTTTATTTACACTCCTGGAAATTGAAATAAGAACACCGTGAATTCATTGTCCCACGAAGGGGAAACTTTATTGACACATTCCTGGGGTCAGATACATCACATGATCACACTGACAGAACCACAGGCACATAGACACAGGCAACAGAGCATGCACAATGTCGGCACTAGTACAGTGTATATCCACCTTTCGCAGCAATGCAGGCTGCTATTCTCCCATGGAGACGATCGTAGAGATGCTGGATGTAGTCCTGTGGAACGGCTTGCCATGCCATTTCCACCTGGCGCCTCAGTTGGACCAGCGTTCGTGCTGGACGTGCAGACCGCCTGAGACGACGCTTCATCCAGTCCCAAACATGCTCAATGGGGGACAGATCCGGAGATCTTGCTGGCCAGGGTAGTTGACTTACACCTTCTAGAGCACGTTGGGTGGCACGGGATACATGCGGACGTGAATTGTCCTGTTGGAACAGCAAGTTCCCTTGCCGGTCTAGGAATGGTAGAACGATGGGTTCAATGACGGTTTGGATGTACCGTGCACTATTCAGTGTCCCCTCGACGATCACCAGTGGTGTACGGCCAGTGTAGGAGATCGCTCCCCACACCATGATGTCGGGTGTTGGCCATGTGTGCCTCGGTCGTATGCAGTCCTGATTGTGGCGCTCGCCTGCACGGCGCCAAACACGCATACGACCATCATTGGCACCAAGGCAGAAGCGACTCACATCGCTGAAGACAACACGTCTCCATTCGTCCCTCCATTCACGCCTGTCGCGACACCACTGGAGGCGGGCTGCACGATGTTGGGGCGTGAGCGGAAGACGGCCTAACGGTGTGCGGGACCGTAGCCCAGCTTCATGGAGACGGTTGCGAATGGTCCTCGCCGATACCCCAGGAGCAACAGTGTCCCTAATTTGCTGGGAAGTGGCGGTGCGGTCCCCTACGGCACTGCGTAGGATCCTACGGTCTTGGCGTGCATCCGTGCGTCGCTGCGGTCCGGTCCCAGGTCGACGGGCACGTGCACCTTCCGCCGACCACTGGCGACAACATCGATGTACTGTGGAGACCTCACGCCCCACGTGTTGAGCAATTCGGCGGTACGTCCACCCGGCCTCCCGCATGCCCACTATACGCCCTCGCTCAAAGTCCATCAACTGCACATACGGTTCACGTCCACGCTGTCGCGGCATGCTACCAGTGTTAAAGACTGCGATGGAGCTCCGTATGCCACGGCAAACTGGCTGACACTGACGGCGGCGGTGCACAAATGCTGCGCAGCTAGCGCCATTCGACGGCCAACACCGCGGTTCCTGGTGTGTCCGCTGTGCCGTGCGTGTGATCATTGCTTGTACAGCCCTCTCGCAGTGTCCGGAGCAAGTATAGTGGGTCTGACGCACCGGTGTCAATGTGTTCTTTTTTCCATTTCCAGGAGTGTATTTTTTTAGGAAGGGAAAATAAACATTTGCTCCGATTTGTAATGAGAATAGAATGAACATAGTATATATCATTTCTAGGCTGCCGTTGCGCAATATAAGAAATGAAATGTCTTCTTGAGTTTTTTTTTTTTTCCAAGTAGTAAACAGAAAATTTTATGGTGCACAAAAGGTTGAAGGACAGTTGCTTCGCTGCTCTGCGAGAGAAGGAAAATGTTAAGACGAAAATGGGAAAGAAAAAATGCCTTCTGCATTGGTGAGCATCTGAATAGTATCTTAAAATTCCGACAAGAACTAAAGTCCCAGGAAGCAAATAGGATTCATACATACAGGTAACTAACTGGCAACCTCTGCTATCCAAAATATTGTATTTGAAGCATTTAACCGTTAATTATGATTTTCAGCATATTTCCAAATATCCTCCTGTAGTCACAATGTTGGCTTATTTTAAAGTGCTCAGTTTCTATTTAAGAATAATAGTCTAGGAAAGTAGCATGCCTATTCTGCATAATAAACGATGCTGTGTGGCCCATGATCCACGTTGCAGCGTTGTTTTATGCTCGTGGATATCTCAGTTTTTGTGGCTGAATGATCTCTAAAAGGTGTACGCCACTGGGCGTCGTACGGTCTATCACTGACAATCGTTGACGAAGAAATTTTGTAATTTCTTCTGCATGTCCGCACGTGAACCTATAAATAAGCGTATCGACTCTTCCGCATGCGTCACAGTTGGGCGCTGGATGAAGGCCTATTTTATGTAGCTTTTCATTCGTTGCTACTTTATCGTTGACTGTGAGATACCAGTCAGCTATGACGCGTGATGGTAACATGTCGCTGTGCACATTCCGCCATACTATACTCCAATGTGTATGTGGATGTTTTTCTTCGAGACGATTCCTGTGGTTTGTTGTCATGAGAAGGCCATAAAGCTTCCTGTTCGTCAGGCTTCCGTTATCGACGATGTTGTGTCGAATGTAGCTCATTTCCATGTAGTACAGTCACACATGTCGGTAAGAAAGTGGAATGCCAGCGATATTAACGGGTGGGTCAAAGCTATGAGGCTTCCACCGCTGAATGAGGTTTCTGATGATACTGGTCCTCCGGGTACGAAACTCCTTCCTGATGCGATTTAGGAGCAGGGTGACACATTTTTTGTGTACTTTAATGAGGTTAAGGCCACCTTTGGACGAAGGTAAGGTTAAGGTATCGAACTGAACTTTGAAAATATGCCCCCTAAAAAGAAACCAACATAACGCTTGTTGTATACTCTTGGCTAGATGGTCGGAGATTGGAAGAATTTGCGCCAAATAATTCATCTTGCTCGTAATGGCGATCTCGATGGTCTTAACTTTCTGTAGTATGTTCGTGTCACGGTCGGAGTGAAGTATCAAAGCAGCACATAATTTATTAAGCATGTGTGACCAGTTCTTCGTCAGGAATTTGTCTGGTTTGGCCTCAAAGGTAACACCGAGGGTTGTGTGATAATCCTTGACCTTGCACCAGGTAACATGGGATATGTCTCCGATACCGCCACCGATCGGCAAAGCTGTGGTTTTAGTTCTATTTAGTATTGCTCCTGAAAGAAACGTGAATGTTTGTAGAAGAGTTTCCGCTGACAGAAGTTGTTGCGATGATGACACAGTTATGCAGATATCGTCAGCATACGCAATGCATGGGATAGTGAAACACTCGACGCTAAGCCCGATCTCGCTATGCGCTAAGTTGTTCAGCAGCGGCTCTGCTGCAATGGCGTACAAAATCATTGACAGAGGACATCCTTGGCGGATGGATTGCTCAATGGAAACTTCTTTTGTAAAATGGCCATTAATGAGAATCCGTGAAGAGGCGTTTGTAGTAAGTTTGCGAATTAATTCTATGAGATGAGGTCCAAAACCTAGTTTCTTCATCCTTTTAAAGAGGAAATCATGACGTACACGGTCATAAGCCTTCTCAAAATCTAGAAAGATCAGAGCGCCCTGTCCTTCGGTTTCAGCATATGAACAGATGATGTCCCTCAAATCGCAGGCAGCTGAGATTACACTTCGGCCTTGCACTGCACTGTACTGGTAACTGCCTAAAACCTTGTACATAACGGTTTGCATCCTTAGCTTAATCGATCTGGTGATGATTTTGAAATTGGCATTCAGGAGCGTGATGAGTCGCATGTTTTCGACCTTCCTGCTGTTACCTTTTTTCGGTAAGGGCAGGATGATACCTTCCGTAAATGCCTTGGGTATGACGTCCAGGTGCCAGAGTTCATTCGCTATCTCGAGGAGTGTCGTACCGAGGAGGTTCCAGGTAAAACTCAGCGCTGAGACCATCGGGTCCTGGTGATTTCCATTTCTTTGCACTGTAGACCGCCAGTCGGATTTCGTCCTCTGTGAAAACAGATTCCAGCTTTGCATTATCCTGTTGTGACAAGCGACAGCTCAAGGTCCTAAGAAAATCGTCGCACGAGTTTTCATCGATGGGTTGCTTCTTGTAAAGTTGACTATAATAGTCGTAGACGTGCGAGATGATGTCACGTTGCTTCGTGATGGCATTCTCAGCGTCATCAAGGACGGCTTCAATCAACATTGCTTTACACCGTTTCGTCGTTCTCAGGATGTGGTACAGAGAGGCCCGTTCTTCAGCGGCAACGTCCTTGGGGTGGGCTCGCACGATGATGCCTTGCATTCGTTGGCGTTGTATCGCCGTGATTTTCGCTTTGTATCGTTTGATCTTTACGTCGATATCGCGTGAAGGATTGTTAGTGCGACTATACAGTGCTCTCAAACAGCGATAATAAAATTGAATAGTCTGTTTCTGCCAAAAGCTTTTTTGTCGGGCGTAGCTCATGAGGGTGAGACGTAATTTAGGCTTAGCACACTGAATCCACCACTGTAGAACGCTAGCGTAACGACGTCGGTGCCGCTGGAGCTGTTGCCACGCTATGTTCACCTCCTCTTCAAGTTGGGCATCCTGCAGAAGGCTGACATTCAATTTCCAGTAGCCCTTCCCGCGGTAAATTTGCTGGCGTTGTAGGTTAAGGTAACACTGATACGCACAATGGTCGGAAATGTTGACAGGAGCTATGTCACAGTTCACAGTGTGTCGCTGGAGGGCATCGGACTCATACGAGTATATCCTATCCAGCCGTCTGGCAGAATGACTTGTTACGAAGGTGTACGCTACCCGCTCACCGTGCAGATACATGTGCGTGAAGACGCATGCCACGAATTAAATGTTCAAGTTCGATACATCTGTTCGTGTTAGGAGTTTGGTCTCTGTCGTTAAGCACACAATTGAAGTCACCACCAAGGATTAGATGTGCACAATAAGCGCTAAGAAGAATGGGAACCTCGTTTTTATAAAATTGTGAACGATCTCTCTTATGAGTGATACCTGAGGGGGCGTACACGTTAACAATCTGCACACCATTCACTCGAAGAGAAATGCCACGACCACTGGGCAGCCGCTGCACATCCGTAAAGGGTATACCGTCGCGCAGAAGTATGGCAGTGCCTATAGCATCCTGGAGATTTATGTTATCAATAAGAACGTAACCGGGCACTTCTAAGACTGTGACTACCTCCTGTATGAGGGCTATGTCAACGTTGGTACCATACAAGAAATCAGTTAGCGAACGGAGTTTCACCGCACTTTGAATTCTATTGACGTTAAGTGTGGTAATGTTGTAGGTTTGGCTGTCACACATGATGGTTCAGAGGACAATGAGCTCTGATTTTTGGATCGTCTTTCTCACCGGTTTTGAACCAAACTCGTTGGTAGCGTTTGGAGTACGAAACGAAATGTCGAAACCAATAAAGGGGCAGGGAGGGGAAGGTCGCAGCGCGATGGTCATGCGCGAGAGCAGCTACTGCTGCATCTCCTCGTTCTGCTGCCCCTGTCGGGGTGCTGGGCGGTGCGCGCGCCGGCCTGCCCGCCACCGCCGGCTGAGTCTGTCAGCGTGGTCGCATCCGCCTAGCCACCACGCGGGGCTGCGACTGACGTCATCGAGTTCCTGCGGGAGCGCTGCTGCAGCTGCTCGCTGCTCTGCTCGCTCTTCCTCTTAGCCGTTACGGTGCTCTGTTCCCTCTCAGCGCTCAGTAGTGCCTTCAGGTGTTTGGTTTGTTCACGAATGCGTTCTTGCCTCGCGGTGTCCTCGCAGCGCACGGAGCAAGAAGATTGAGGTTCAGTCTCGCTGCCACTTTCTGACATGTGTACGGGTCTCAAATCATCCGACTTTTCCTCTTTGCTACTATTCCTTTTGCTTCTCCTTCGGCGGCCTTTCTTCGTGTCTGCTGCAGCCTCTACCGATAGGGGTGGTTCAGGCAAACTGACCTGCACCCGCTCCCGTATCTCACACGGCTTAGTTTCAGAGGCGGCTGGCGCATCGTTGGTGTCCAGCGGTAACTGCCCCGGTGAGGATGACGGTGCCGAATCGACGTGCGTCCTACCGCGAATATCTTGGGCACTGCATTCCACCTGAACTGGCATCTCCGCCTCGCTAACATGTTCCGGCTGCCGGGATGGTGGTACAGTCCCCGCGACTACCTCACTCAGTAGTGGAACAAGCTTTTCACTACCGTCTGCATGACGTTCCCGTGGAAGTTGAAATGGACGTCGACGTGTACAGTTCATCCGTAGATGTTCTGTTGAATGGCTGATCGAACAGGTAGGGGGTTGTCCGATGTAAGTTACCTGTGCACGACAGCCGCCAATGGTAACATACGAAGTATATGCTTTTTTAAGTCTACACGTACACTTCGCACCCCGCTGTTAACTTGGTAGCGATATGCACTCGACCATTTTTCATTGGTAACCGACAAAACAACGCCGTACAGTGACAGGGAACGTGCTATCAGGTCATTAGGGCACTCAGGTGGCACATTAAATACCCTGACGGTTCTCACTCCGTATCCCGAAGGCACGATTTGGACATTACTAGTACTGCCATCATTATGACGGAATGGTCTCACACCAACATGCTCCTCAACGAATTTCTCATAAGTGTCACTCGAAATAAATTTGATAAATAACGAGTACTGCACAAAGTCCAACTGGAACGTGTCGACTATATCTTCAGGCAATTTAAAATCCTCAAAGATCCACTCATGAATTTCAAACGCCGTCGGTCGCAAGGCAGCGCGATCGAAAACACACTGAACGCTGTTCGCTCTGTTAATTGGCGACATCTTACTTACAACAGTTATACAGAAACAAACGTTAACAGCGCTCGCACACGCTGCTCAGTTCTCCACCTCAGCACTGCTCGCGACGTAACACACTGGCCCGCGCTACCGCCCGTCACCGCGCGATGTGTACTGGCCGAGTGCCGGAACACGACTGAAGCCATCCGAGCCACCGAGGACACACAGGATACCGCGACTGCAGGGATTTATCTCTGGCACGCCTCCCGCGAAACCCACATTCTCAACGTATTGTCCCGTACTACATTCGTAGTGCCCCCGCCCATTATACTCATTACTCGCGACGCGTTGCCGATTCCCGTAAGAGTTCGGGCACTGTTTGTGCTTTCGCACAGAAGAAGAAGATATATTTACTAAGATGGTATCTGTTCTTTCGGGCATGTCCGAAAGAGCAGATACCATCGGTGACCAAGCATCGGTGCGAAAGCACAAACAGTGCCCGAACTCTTACGGGAATCGGCAACGCGCCGCGAGTAATGAGTTTAACGGGCGGGGGCACTACGAATGTAGTGCGGGACAATACGTTGAGAATGTAGGTTTCGCGGGAGGCGTGCCAGAGATAAATCCCTGCAGTCACGCTATCCTGTGTGTCCTCGATGGCTCAAAAGGGCAGTCCGCCTTTAGCCGCGGAGCAGCCCGGACTTGTTTACGTCCCGGCTGCGAACGTTCGCGGAAGAAGCGGTGTTTACACCGTCGTCACTCGCTTGTGTTACTGTTTGAATCGAACGCAATGGCACACAATTTCCGAAAAACCACGATACAGTTCACGTTCTGTAACGAGTATGCACGACCGAAGGCATTCGAAATCGAACGTTTCTTGAGGGACGAAGTGCAACTTAATTACACTGAGGTTATTGGAATTCATTTATCGATCGTGAGCAGCACTCTTTACGTAAAGATGATTGACGACGCAGCATGCGATAAGATCATTGAAGCCGCCAAACGAGGATTCCAGTTCCGACACTCCGATGGTCATATTGGCGAAGTGTTAGTCGCTCATTCGGGCCTGGGCGTGCGTACGATTCGAGTCTTTGAGCTGCCTTTCGAGTTACCAGAATCCTTGGTCACTGAATCGCTCCAGCCATATGGCAGAGTTATCAGTCATACGGCCGAACGTTGGGCAAGTTTTAGCACGTATCCAGTGCTCAATGGTGTCCGACAGGTGCGAATTGCACTTACGAAACATGTGCCATCGTACATCAACATCGGCGGCTGTCGAGCTATTGTCATCTATGATGGACAGCCCCGGACATGCTCCGGGTGTGGTGGTGAAGGACATCTTCGATCTGCGTGTATGCAGAGGACACTCGTGCAACTCCCCAGCGGAGACCTCCAGAATCCGACTACACCAACGTCACTGCCGATGACTTACGTGGCGGCGCTTCGCGGGGAGGTGACGCCGAGATCGGAGCGCACTATCGAACCGACGCCGCAGTTGATTGAGGCGCCTTCGGACCCCACTGAAGAAGGAACAGCTCCCACCAACCCTCAGTGCCAGACATTACAGGTGGTGCAGAAAGAGGATGAGAGCATCACAACAGGCATGGAAGCTGAAGTGGAACGGCCCCAGGGCGTTGTAGCGGCGGCGAGACCGCAGGTGATGCAAGATTCGCCAACACCAGAGGCCGAGGTTAGGGCCCGCAAACAACGCTCGCCAAGGCGCCGCAAGAAGCGCCGACTAAACTCTGCGGAGACGCTCCCTTCTCTTCTTGGAAGCCCAGATGGGTCTAACACTATGGAACTGTCTGACTTGGAACCACAAGCTTCGGATGTCGCATACCATATGAATTCGGACAGTGAAAAGATGTCATGTCGCTCGGAAGACGCATCCGCTCAGGGGCCTGCAACCCCTTCTGCGGTGGAGTCTAATGCTGCGAAAGAACAACAGATGTCACACATCAATGCCGCACAGGAAAATTTGGAGCACCCCAATAATATCAGCTGGTATGAACAGGACGACGAAATCACCGATGCGGACCATTCTACTGGTGGGGACTCGCATCCGTCCGCATCTCAAGAAACCTAATGCCGCAGGGACACGTCCGTCGGGCGACCCTCTGCGGATGTGCAAAGGGACTATCGATACGGTGAAACTTTGTCATTTTAACATCATGTGGAGATGACAGCTACTCGACCCCAGGCATACAGAATAGGGACAGTGAATGTAAATACCATTAGATCGCCCGTGAAACAGCAGTTGTTTAGGGACATGATATACGCGTCGGATGTGGATATACTCATGGTGCAGGAAATTTACATTCCTGAGTTCCAGGAAGTCCATGGATACATCTCCTACACCTCGCCGCACTCGAACAACGACAGTGGAACGGCGATATTGGTACGGGACGGGATTCCGGTTCACGACCTGGCTTATCTACCTTCGGCACGAGGACTGGCTATAACTGTTAATGGAATTCGCATTCTCAATGTTTATGCCCCTTCCGGCACAGACAACAGACGGGCGCGTGCTAGATATTATTCGGTAGAGATTGTGCCCTTATTTACCGGCAGATTCGATCATTTCATTATAGGTGGTGACTTCAATTGTGTTTTAGCGCAAAAAGACCATACTCCACATTACAATACCTGTCGTGAATTGCATGTGCTATGCCGGGATCTGGAGTTAAGCGACACCTGGGACATGATTCATAGGAACCGTGAGGGATATACTTTTTATACCAGTCACTCGGCGAGCAGACTCGATCGAAAATATGTTTCGGTTGGCCTACAGGATAAGGTGGTCGACGCGGAACGATGACCTGCGGCATTTACTGATCATCTGGCTTACATTTATACCATATCACTCCCTAGGCAAAGTGTGTGGAGAAGCCGCGGGACATGGAAGCTCAATTCGTCACTTTTGGCGCACCCCGAATGTCGTCAGAGTCGAGGAGGTATGGGTCACATGTCAACGCCGTCTACCAACATATACCTCCGTGCTTCAATGGTGGCTCGAGTGTACTAAGCCGGCAATAAGAAGAGCTCTCATACAGTATGGTCGGGATAAGACGAGATGGCAACGAGACACTCTTGATTATTATTACACCATGCTTCGTGAGCTGTCCTTCCAGGTGCCGTCTGCAGAACATCATGCGGAAGTTCATCGTGTCAAGGCACAAATCCTATCGATCACGCGACGACGACTGGGTGGCATCCCAATACGGGCAAGATGTCTCGATACCATCACTGGGGAACGTACCTCGATGCACCATGTGTCGCGGGAACATAAACGTTACCGCCGGGCATTGGTAACAGTGCTCCACGGTTTAGATGGCCGTCAACTGACAACACAACAGGACATTGCAAACGAATTTTTAGAGCATTTCCGCCACCTCTATGCCGGTACACCGACGGACCGTCTGGTGGGGGAAGAGATACTGCAACATCTGCAAACGACACTGACAGAGACGGATAAGGCAGCGCTTATGGAGCCACTCACAGAAGACGATATAAAGGTGGCACTCACAAAAGGAGCGGCCCATAAATCACCAGGACCAGATGGGATTACGCTAGAGTTTTATCGAGAATTCGTGGACATGATGATGCCACAGTTGGTGTCGATGTACAATGAGGCGATGCGTCCGGACATGCGCCTACCGTCGGATTTTATGACGGGCTTTCTTCTTCCTATCCCGAAGATGGCGGGGAGTCGTAGTGTTAATCAATATCGGCCTCTCACTATGCTAAACACCAACTATAAAATCTTTGCACGACTACTAGCGTCTCGTCTCAAGCTGGCGATTTCCAGGACAATATCCCCTGATCAGGCTTGCCTAGGGGTGCGAAGCAACGTCTCCTCGGCGTTAAGTGAATACCGTGACGTTATCGCCCTTGCGGAAACGTGTAAAATGCGAGCAGCGATGATATCTGTGGACTTCGATCGTGCGTTCGACAGGATAAACCATGACTTCTTGGTGTCAGTCATGAGTCGAATGGCGATTCCTCCGGTTTTCATCTCCATCGCTATGAGGCTAATACGAGGGGCTACATCGAAGGTGATTGTAAACGGTCGGGAAGCGGGCTCGATTCCTATTAACAGCTCAGTCCGACAAGGGTGCCCACTCTCCATGATGCTGTTTGCGATAGCGCTTGAGCCGCTGATGTGTGTTATGAGGCGCTCACTAACTGGGATAGCGCTTAATGAGAACTCTTTCATTTGTCGCGCATATGCGGACGACCTGATCCTTCTTGTCAGATCAGGACATGAAGTTCGTCAGGCTGTTGAACATCTAGACTCTTACGGGACGGCGGCAGGCAGTGTCGTTAACATGACGAAATCCAAAATTACGCACATTGGACGTGGTCTGGTAGACGTACCGGGACCGTTCCAGACGGTGGAATCGCTGAGACGTCTGGGGATTACATTTACCCGTTCACTACGGCGGTCAGCGGCGGCGAGTTCTCGGCGGCTTCTGCAGAATGTTCGTCTGACGATACGCAACAACTCACTGAGAGCCTTTGACATGATCCAACGTGTGGCATACACCAACGTTCACATAGCGTCACGAATGCCCCATTTAGCGCAGATCCTACCAATACCGAAGGGTATCGCCGACCGCCTCATGGCTGCCTTTGGTTACTATATTAGTACTGGGATGTTATTTAAGATCAAATATGATACGTTAACGCTACAGTTCCGGAACGGTGGCCTCAACCTCACAAACGTGCGAAACAAAGCTCTGGCGCTTTACATGCGAGCAATGATACGAAATTGGCAACAAAGAAAGCATACCATAACGCCAGCTCTGATAGAAGCACTTGTTCCGCCTTCGTACGAACCCCCTATTGCGGTGGGCAATATTTTCGCCTTCTCTTGCACACATTGCCTCATTTCTTGTTGATTACAGTTATGTTCGTCTGAAAGTACCTTCGACGAGAATACCCACGACTCGGGAGATCTATAGATGCTTGATGGATCACCATGGCCGCAACATAATGGAATTCAAATACCCGTCGAGAACGTGGAACCACATTTGGTGTGCAGTGCATACTCCATTACTGTCAACAGCAGCGAGATCGATGTGGTATATTCTTATAAACCGTAAACTTGTGACCAGGAGTCGATTACATACAATTCATATGGTCGATTCTCCTCTTTGTACCAACTGTGGACTGTTAGCCACGGAAGAACATGGTTTAGTGTGTGGCGCAGCGAGGGACGTCTGGATGCTGACGCGTCGAATATTGGCCTTCCTTCGGCGCACTAACTACACAGAAATCACATCGGATGTACTTTTTCTACCGGACAAGACCTTTTTTCCGAAACAAAAGACGTATGCGGTCAATTGGATCGCTGGACATGCGGCGAAATATTTGTATTCGTACGATATTAAGTCCGTGATGGATTATTGGTTGTATTTACAAGAACAACACGAGCTCATACGGAGTCATACGAAATACAGGACTTACTTTTCCAATTTTTTAGGAAGTGTTTTTCACAATCCGCCCGACAGCTGGGGTGTCCCAGAACTGGGAAGACTCCTGCAGCAGAACGACTAGAAACAGTACTGCGCGGTTCGATTATATTGGCCTATAGCACACTGAGAAGAAAACTGGCCCCTACCTGTTGGCGCCAGTTATGACTGCATTATGTTAACGTGAAAAAAAAAAAACACCCACACACACAACGATGGTAAACACCGAAACCGCCTCAGATAAGGGTGCTTCGAATGGTCGACGCAGGAGAAATAAATACCGCCCACACTGGCAGAAATGGTCAAGATTATATGGCTTTCTGCCAGGTTTATGATGCGACACCGCGTGCTGCAGGGATTGTGATGCAGATGATAACTTCATTTTCACTCCCGCCCGTGACTAGGATTGTCATTTACTTTATTCCTGTTACAAAAACAAAAAAAAAAAAAGAAAAAAAAAGAGGGCGGCCTTTGCGTTGATTTTATGGTTTCCAAATTGTTTTTGCTGTCTCGATACTTTTCTTATCCCTAGGACAGCACAATTGTGCGAATAAAGATTGTTTGTTTACCCTGCCTTCCTGTTCCCAAAAAAAAAAAAAAAAAAAAAAAAAGGGTAGAGCGTCTGCCATGTAAACAGGAGATCCTGGGTTCGAGTCCCGGTCGGGGCATACATTTTTCATCTGTCCCCGTTGACGTATGTCAACGCCTGTAAGCAGCTAAGGGTGTTCATTTCATTGTAATTTCATTCTAACGAGCTGCTTGGTCATCTTAGTAAATATATAAACAAAAACTAAACGGAGCCTAAGGACAGCCACGCTTGTGCTAAGCGTTGAGTCAGTTCGAAAGTAAAATTCTGTCTACCGGCTTGACAGAAACTTCGAAGACATTCTGTGACCAAAATGGCATCGAATCATAGGAAGACAGAAGGCCGAAATGCTAAACGCCTTTTTCCAAAATTCTTTCACTGAGTAAGTCCGCATTGTAGTACCTCCTTTAAATCGTCGCACGAACAGCGTGAATGCCACTCGTTCTGATAACATACCAGTAAGATACTAGTTACAGTCTTCTAGCAGCAGTGTACCGTAGGTCTCTAGAGGAGCGAAGCATTCCTAATGATTGGAAAGAGCACAGATCATTCCCGTTTTCAAGAACGGTAATCGAAAAGACACACGAAAGGTATACGCCTGTATCTCTGACGTCGGTCTGTTGTAGAATTTTGGAACATGTTTTATGCTCCCGTGTTTCTGAAGACCGATAGTCTCTGTAGCAATCAACGTCAGTTCTGGAAAAACGATCTTGCGAAACCCAGCTTGCTCTGTTCGTCCACGAGACCTAGAAGGCGGCAGAGACAGGCGCCCACGTAAATGCCGTATCCCTTGACTTCCGGAAGGGATTCGGTACATTCCTGCACTACCGGCCGCTGGAAAACAGGCGAGCGTAGGGAAAATCAGATAGACTGTGTGACTCCACTAAAGTGTTTCCAGCAAACAGAACAGAGCGTGTCATTCTAAACGGAGAGAAATCTTCATACGTGTAAAAGTAACGTCGGTCGTACCTAAGGGTCAGCGTTAATGGACCATTACTGTTTACAGTATAGACACTGAAGCACCAAAGAAATTCGTATAGGCATGCGTATGCAAATACAAAGATATGTAAACAGGCAGAATACGGCGCTTCCGCCAGCAGTTCCTATATAAGATCGGTTACTGTTGCAACAATGGCAGGTTATCAAGATTTAAGTCAGTTTGAATGTGGTGTTACAGTCGGCGCACGAGCGATGGGGCACAGCATCTCCGAGGTAGCGATGAAGTGGCGATTTTCCCGTACGACCACTTCACGAGTCTACCACGAAAGCCAGGAATCTGCTAAAACATCAAATCTCCGACATTGCTGCGGCCGGAAAAAGATCCTGCAAGAACGGGACAAATGACGACTGAAGAGAATCGTTCAACGCGACAGAAGTGCAACCCTTCCGCAAATTGCTGCAAAATGGCTCAAATGGCTCTGAGCACTATGGGACTTAACATCTATGGTCATCAGTCCCCTAGAACTTAGAACTACTTAAACCTAACTAACCTAAGGACATCACACAACACCCAGTCATCACGAGGCAGAGAAATTCCCTGACCCCCGCCGGGAATCGAACCCGGGAACCCGGATATTGCTGCAGATTTCGGTGCTGAGACGTCAGCAAGTGTCAACGTGGAACCATTCAACTACACTTCATCGATATGGGATTTCGGAGCCGAAGGCCTACTCGTGTACCCTTAATGACTGTACGACACATTGCGTGACACAAAGCATTACCCTCGCCTGGGCCCGTCAACACCGATATTGAACTGTTGATGACTGGAAACATGTAGCCTAGTCGGATGAGTCTCGTTTCAAATTGTATCGAGAGGATGCACGTGTACGGGTATGGAGACAACCTAATGTATCCATGGACCATGCTTGTCAGCATGGGATTGTTCAAACTGGTGGAGATTCTGTAATGGTGTGGGACGTGTGCAGTTGGAGTGACATTTGACCCCTGATACGTTTAGATACGACTCTGACAGCAGACACGTACATAAGCATTCTCTCTGATCAACTGCATCCTTTCAAGTCCATTGTGCATTCCCACGGACTTGGGCAATTCCAGCAGGACAGTTCGACACCCCACAGGTCCATAATTGCTACAGAGTGGCTCCGGGAACACTATTCTGGCCACCAAACTCTCAAGACATGAACACTGTTGAGGATATCTGGGATGCCTTGCAACGTGCGATTCAGAGGAATCTCCACCTTCTCACACTCCTATGAATTTATGGACATCTCTGCAGGATTCATGTAGGACGTAGAGTTGTTGAAAGGATACTGCGTAATAACAGTGGCGTACAAGACGTTAATGTGACAATTCTCGAGTATTGCTCCAGGTATTGTATAGTTTATGAAGTAGGCATGACAATAGTCATGGACCGAAAGGCGATTTGTTCCCGCGAACCACTGATCAGCCAGAACATTATCACCACCGACCTACTATCGATATAAGTCCGTCCAGGCGATGGCTGTGTCACCTGCGGAGGCATGACTGCTGTCAGACACACGCAGAGTGCATGTAGTATCAGTGATTGTGCTGTCCGTGTGTAGAATGGGGAATGTGCGCGATCTCTGTGACAGAGGGCAGATTGTAATGGCCAAGAGGCTCGGCACGAGCACTTTGGAAACTGCACGGCCTGTCTAGTATTCGAGGACTGCTGTGGTGAGTGTCTTCAACACGTAGCGAAACCAAGGTGAAACCACGTCCAGACGTCGTGGGTTGGGGGGCCACTCTTCATTTACAGAAGTCGGACGCCGTAAGCTGCGCAGTCTGGTAAAACAGGATAGGCTGCTAAATGTAGCGGAACTTAACATCAGACTTTAATGCTGGCCAGGGTACAAGTGTGTCTGAACACGCATTTGCGACGAACAGTCCTAATGATGGGCTTCCGCAGTCGACGACCCATGACCGTGCCAATGTTAACACCACGGCATCGACAATTACTACTGAAATGGACACGTGACCATCGGCACTGGACGTTGGCGCATTGGCAGAGCGTTGCATGGTCTGATGAATAGCGATGCCTTCTTCATCATGTCGATGGCATGGCGCGAATGCATCGTCTTCCTGCGTAACAGTTCCTTGACACCTCTACTGCGGGACGCGGACAAGCTGGTGGCAGCTCCATTTATGCTCTGGGAAATATTCACGTGGGCATCCATGGGTCCAGTCGGGATAGTGCAAGGCTCCATGATGATGGCCAAGAAGAATCGTACACAGGTGGCGGTCCACGAAGATCCCTTCATGATGATCATGTTTCCCAACAGTAGCGGCATTTTTCAGCAAGACAGTGTGCCTTGTAACAAGGTCAGGAGTATGATGGAGTGGTTCGAGGAACACAGTAGCGATTTCCAGTTGATGTGCTGGCCCCCCACCCGCAAGATCTGAAACCCTATCGAACAAATTTGGGATGTGATTGAAACGTGGCGTCAAAGTTCATCGTCCCCCTACCCGGAATTTACGCGATTCAGGTGACTGGTGTGTGCAAATGTGGTGACAACTCCTTTCAGCGGCCGACCGAGGCCTCATTGCTCCCATGCCACGACGCGTCGCCGCTGTTACCCGCTGCTAAGGTGGACATACCGGCTATTAGGCAGGCGGTAAAAATGTTCTGGCTAATCAGCGTACATCGCTCAGGGATCAGCAACATGAGATAATGGAGATTAGGGTGCTAGCACAGGCATATAAGCAGCCATTTTTCCCTCGTTCAATACGTGAATGGAACAGGACCGAAAATCGTTAATAGCGGTACGAAATGACTTCCGTCAGGCATTTTTAACGGGCTCAGGGTATTTTTAAAGAAAGCGTCACATATTCCTATAGGACGTAGTATTAACCAAAACTAGAAGAAAAGTTTCTATAACGATATGTTCCGAAACCAATACCTGTAGAGATTTGGGCGGATCTGTTCTCTCATTCTCATCTGTCCGTTCCGTAGACGTAGACACTATAAGCAGTGCTGCATGTGGTTACCGAGCACCATAACGCATCCGTCAGGCATTCTTCGTAATGAATCTTTTAAGTACATATATATCTATTCCGATGCGTCAGTGCATTTGGTCACACCCTCCTGTAACGTCTGCTTATTGTCGATGTGTTTGGGCATACAACTAGGACAGTACCCACGTCCCATTTAAGATACACGCTACTCAAATATTTAGAAAACGTTCTCGCATTTGAAGGTAAATTTACTCTAAACGCTGACATATGGGATGCACAAAATTCCGTCCCGGTGGGAGTGGTGCAGTCAGAAAGGCTTCTGGCCATCAGCTGGCACTAACATTGCCTCAACCTATATAACAACGCTATCAGACCTCCCCGACCAATCCGGCGCTCATGAAAAGTTGTTGTGAGGTGCCGTGGCAATATCAATAGGCAACTGGGTGGTGTCCAGCTGCGCATAAACCACAGTTGTCTTTCTCCAGTGCTAACGTTTTGCAGTACCGCTGGTAACCCGCCTCGCAGAAATAGGTGATACACAGCACCTGGTAATCTGTTTGGTAAAATGTATCGCCCTACGAGAGTGTCACCAACAGTTCCTACATTGATACTAAAGCGATCCTGCAGCCTCTCCTCCATGATTACTCGAGGTTTTGCATGTACCCACAGATGTATAATGTGACAATTTTCTATCCCAACTCTTGTGAGTCCTGTCTACACCACCCAATACTACACAATTCTCGTTTCAAATAATACGGCTCATATCTTAATAGGTATCCGTTTCTGGAATAATAAAAGGAACTTTTCTTTTAAAATATTAAACACGTTTTAAAAGGCTATTAGAATCTTCTAAAAAAGATTTTGCTCGGCGCATGAGCTGTTAGCAGTTCCTTTGCTACGAGGTCACAAACAGCCAGTTCCGCGGTGATTTAATCACATCTTCAGGTGTATAAGTCTACAAAAAAATATAATATGAATTATAAGGTACAATAATGGTAAAAATACGGCAATTAATCCGAAAGGCAGGCGAACAAATACTCACATAATTATTTTAACACTGGTTCGTTAAAATACAACGTCTCTCAACGTTCGGATGGCGTTAAATTTGTCAGAACCGCCTAAATCGGACGGTTACCAGACGAAACATAAAAAATTCCCATGAGTAGCAGGCGCTGGAATTGCACATGAGCACAGAGTCGCGGGTATGGACATGAAGCAGGAATTGAAACAAGATCTCGGAGGGAAAACTATACGGAATAAACCCGTGTCCCGTCTTTGGATGTATATAATTTCAACAACATTGTGTGGTACTCAGGTATTGCGAGGATGAAAGTTCCAACGTGGTTCATTTAGTAGTGCTGATGAGGAAAGGGTCGCCGTTTCGAGACTCGGCTATAACACTGTACACATTAGGGCAGACATTACTCCGTATACACTTGGTATATTTTATATTTTTGTTAGATTTTGGCTGCTGCTTTGCCATAAAGGGACGCAGCTGTGTCCGCGTGTAATGGGATCCGCAAAAGTTCGAATCCATTACCAATATGATTTATATCTTGAGTGACGGAGAGTCCTACAGATTTTTTGTCCCCTTCACTTACGCCTCAAAACTCTTGTTTTTGGCACTTTTAGCGCACACATTGTGCAAATCGTCAAAACGCTCTTCAAACAATTGCAGTGAATGCTTTCTTCAGTAATAATATTACCAAGCAAACGCCGTTAACAAGCAAGGAATTATTTTGCACCTGACAGTAACGACAGATGTTTCGCCCCTAAATTTCATCTAATCAATAGTGAAAATATGGGTAGTTGGTCACATGTTACGTAGAAGCTAAGTATTGTACTTCTGCGTATGCACTTATTACGCCTCTAGCAACAGAGTTAAATGCAGTTTTTATTATTTTTGTTTTATAATATCACTTTATATTTCCGGTACTTACAATCTCATACATTTACTACTTTTTTATTTTAATAAATTCCCTAGTCAGTAAGACATAAAAATTGCGTGACATTGTTTCGACCTCCGTTACTATTCATAATATTGCATATGAGTGATGCTCCTGAAACCATTGTTTGTTATGAAGACATGTAGTATAGTATGTTAAAAATGCCTTTCTTTTTTCACGTACAGTGTCATGCGTTTTACACCCTTTTCAGTTTACTAATTGTATAATCTGTTGTTTTTATCTATTACCGTCACAATGACGGAAAAATTGTCATTAATTTGACCTCAGTTGTGGCCCATAGTGTAGCGTGTTGTCGCTCCTTATAATTTCGTTCGTTGTGTAGAGATGTATTAAAAATAAAAATATTTTGAGTCAGTAGCTAAGGCTGGCAATTCATGGTGAAGTATCAATACGATAAAGTGTTACATAAAATTATATCGCTTGGTTTATTAACCTCAGCACATTGCTATCGTGCTAGTCACTATCGTTGAAATCTTGTTGGTTTATCTACAGCAAGTTGTATTGATTCAACAATTTAATATAGGATACATCTTATCTCGTTCCTTAAAATGTTATTAGAACATGTTATATAGCCAGTTGCTACAGGTACCTAGCGGTCTTCGCCTCAAGCAATGTGTTAACACCTAGTGGTCATCAGTCTCCATTTCTTCAACAGTACCGACTACACATATGTGTACTACTGAATTTCTTGAACGTTGTAATGGGCATCAGCTGCCGTAATATTCACATATACCACGTTACCGCAACATATATATATGATAATCTTTGTTACAAAATGATGTAAATACTCATTGTGCCAGTTAGTAAGTTGTAACGGCGTTAACAGCTTTGGTAAGACGATATTTTTAACATTTACTCGTTTTAGTGGATAGTTCCTTACGTAAATATTGTTCTGTTATTTTGACTGCTTCTTGTCTATATTAATGCATATTTTAAGTTTTATCACCATTGTTCAACTACACCGGCCACCTATGATGGAAAACTGATTTTTAACTATTTCATATATGGAAGTTGTAATTTTAAGAATGATTTTAACGACACGTCAATCTGTAACGGTATCAACACTAATCAATATATTTATGAACTGTGCGCAATATTATGTGCAGTTTTTTAAGCTCCTTTATGTTGCTAAAATGAGAAAAAATCTGTTTCCTGCCTTGGGTCTGAAGATGGCTAAATTGTCAGCCGAAACTAGTAATCCATCCAAATGCGGATTTCATGTGTGATTTTGACTTCATGGGTTTTCAGACAGTAACACAAATAAAAAGTAAAATTAAATTTCTATCGTGGACACATAAAAGACAGGCAGAGAGAGACAGGGAAGAGAAAGTGCAGGTTCAGCCACCTTGTCGTTTCCCCTTCGTTATAAGCAGCGGAACTTGAAAATTATGTGGAGGTTGGTACGACTGCTAGAGTCCCCTAAGAGCTGTGCTCCGTAGAAGCCACGACCCCAAGCCTGTGTTACATGGAGCTAACCGACAGTTGAAGGCGCTCCTTTAAGATCAGGTAGGACCTGTTTGGAAAACATCACTCGCTATCAACAGTTCTAAAACAATTACTGTTCTTATTTTTAAGTCGGCGCCGTCTCAGAATCATTTAACTAAAGAGCCTACAATGTACCGGAGTATGTCAATGGGTGCGACCCAACGTGACAAAACAATAGACATGTAAATACTCTATCTTCCCGGCAATCACCACTGAACAGACACAAGTCGTCAACCGTAGCTTTGCGTTATAGGGCCTTCATCTAGTTCTGCTATGTTTCTTTCCTGTTGTTACAGAAGACAGGGTGTCTTATGCGGCTCTGTTGATTTTTCGTTGCCGGACCACGTTTGTAGAAGCGGTCACTCCTGACTCCAGCAGTTAAGACTTAACGAGAAATTCCTGAAAGGGCTAGTTCGTATGCTTTGCCACTAAGATTGTGATAAAGAATGGTGCAACTTGAAAGTTGTTCAATTTATTGTTTCTAGTTTTCTCCAGTTATATTCTTCGGCATTGTTATTGGTAGAGTTTGACTGTTCCGGAGTAGCACTACAGGATGTCTCAAACATTTTAGGTGAAACTGAAACCGATTATATTGAGATAAGGAACCAATGGTCGGAAATTCATATCTTTCGTGTGTTATGGACATACACAGAATACACCACATAACAACAACGTAGCTCATAGTAATTGTTAGAAGTGACAACCGCCAGTCTCAGATCCCTGATGTCTGTTGTAGACCCTAGCAAGCAGGTCCCCATCCTTTTCTACGGGGGTTTCGTACACCACAATCTTGACGTAATAACCACAGAGGAAGGTCGGAGGTCCGGCGATCGCACTGGCCATGGGACGGATCTCCCCTTCTAATCCAATGATAACGGCACGTGTTATTCAGGTGCTCACGGATAATAACATCGAAGTGGACTGGTGAACCACACGTGATGAAACCACACATTTTCGTGGACAACAAGGGTACAAAGAACTGTTGCAGCACATCGTGCAGGAACACTAGATAACATGGAACAGCCAATAATAAGGTCGTATTAGGTGATCTTGGGCAACGCCCACCCAAACGTTGACAGAGAATCGTTACTGTTGGCGATCGATGTGGGTGGCGTGGCGATTTTACTCAATCCAGACACGGCTGTTGGGGCTTTGAAAACAGCATCACGTTTGAATGAGGCTTCGTCCGTTAATAAAACAAAATGCACGAATAGATCTTAAATTAAATTTTCCCGCAGACATTTGAGTCTCTAATTTATCAACGATAACGTTGGAAGCTGAAGAAGTGAATTAAAATTTGTGCTTCGGCCGGGACTCGAACCCGGGTCTTCTTAACCCGGTTCTTCTTGCTTACTAGGCACATAAGCTCACCATTACAATGGAGTTTGTGTTGGGGAGGGTAATTGACTTGGGTAGGTCGTGCAGTTAGGTTGACCATAATGCTGCGGTGGTGCAACGGTCAGCATATCTGCCCAGTAAGCAAGAAGACCCGGGTTCCAGTCCCGGCCGCTGCACGAATTTTAATTCACTTCTTCAGCTTCCAACGTAATAGCAAAATGCACGAAGTTCGGCACTACAGCACTGCAGTGGCCAATCCACTGACAGAAGTGAATAAGGGGCTCAAATTCCGTTGGTCCCAGTGCTTACACACGTTTTTCGTGGTAGCTGTGTAACACCTGTTCTACGAGTACACACACCACACCGTGTCCTTCAAAGTTTGCGTTTGATGGGTATATAGACGCGCGGTTATTGGTGGGTGGTCGTCCCCACGAACTAACACCAGCTCCTCAATGTCTGGTGTAAGACATGTATTTGTCGGGAACCTCGGTCAGCTCTCTGTGGAGTGAAGTACTGACTGGTCTCTCGTAAGTTCGTGTCTACGGAGATAAACATCTTCTAGTTAGGATGACGCCTGCTGGGAAACTGCTATCTGTACATTCGTGCTGCTTCACGGGCACTGCATCCTGCCGCACAATACGCTAAAGGCATGTCTACGAATTCTCGTGACGAGTAACGTTGCATCTTTGGCTACGCATCATGCGCAGTATACACACAGTAACACACTTACACACTTTACCATGCACACATCACCAGCTGTCTGATACAATGAAGAACTGACAAGAGGGACAGTGGCGTGCTTGCGGCACAGATTAATGCGCCTGTGCGATGCATGCGGTCGACATATGACACACGTGCTGCGAGTTAAGTGGTGTATAGTACGTTTGTTTGATGGTCAGGGGTGTACGTTGTTTATCACCGGCTGCCGTCTCCATTGTACAACACCCAGGATCTTCGAGAGAGTGAAGCAGGACTGCGTGAGCCGTTGCAATTCATGCACTGAGACTGACGGTCATCGCTTTGAAGAATTTCTATGGCCTACATTGTTGTTATGCGCTGTACGCTATGTATCTCCATAATACAATAAACATGCATTTCAGACCATTGGTTCCCTTTCTCAATGTAATCGGTTGTGTACCCACTATCACCTGTTTTCAACTTTACCCAAAAGATTTGTGAGACTCTGTGCTCGTTTACCATTTTTGCGATGTGTTTCCACTATAACACATATTTGCTCCAGTTATGCTTATATGAATGTATGCGGTGGTTTTGTGTGTATGTGTGTGCGAGCGCGCGCGCGCGTTAGAAAAGAATGAAAGAGTGACTACCGAAGAATGTGAGCAAAATCACGCAGTAACGGTAATTTCACTTGAATTAGACAAGTCTTTGTGTCGATTCTCGCTTCGATAGTTCTGATTCGCAATACATGCCTCCCAAAATAATGCTCTGTCACAGTCTAGTTACATTTCTGCTGCATCACTGGGATTGCTGTTTTTTGTAGTTCTTAATCATTCTCCGCCACCAACAAAACCTCGATTGAGCAGGCGTTTAATTGGATGAATGTTAGAAGGAGATGGGTGTTGCTTTTGCCGGTCAAGCAACTGCTGTAGAGCTAATGGTTCCCTCCGCACGGACAGTGCTAGCAGTCACCTAGCCTCAAGGAGAGCCATGCCCGATTCGGCCTTCTGTCTGCTACTTGTCTGTCGCTGAAGACTGAGGAAAGTCTGGAGAGAACTGAGAACATTCTTAACTCACACAAATGCGCTGCAAATGTTCTTGTTATATTTATCGCCATTTCCCACAGCCAAGTGAAATTCATGGTGTTTACAAGAGATTACGTGCTCTTCGCATTGTAGAAGGTCCATCTGTAAAGATTTACTCTAAATTCATCGAACTCAGATTGGAATGGCTTTGCTTACAAGGGAGGAAATCGATATGAAAATGGACCACCACATAAATCCATATCTCTGCGGCATTTCATTTGCCACATGATACAACGGGTGTCGCTGAAGTGTGCGGAGTGCTGCAATAAAGAAGTCGACGAGGTCCCTTCGGAAAGTAAGGTCCGATAGGTCGCGAAACGGAAACCACAGTGAAGAACCGATGACGTTTTGCACAGATGTGTCGGGTAGTGTCTCTACTATCCCTGTCGAGGGCGTCATGTTGATCTTTTTGTTCTGAGCACGGAAAGAGGCCTAGAAATATAGTGACTCCCGCCAAATATGGGCGCCCGCTGCGAGATTTCGCCTGATTTCATGCAGCCCCACCTAACGTACCTGTCATGCATTTCCTCCTTCATGACAGATCCCGAGCACATACTGCAGGGGCAATGAGGACACCAATGCAGCGTTTTCGATAAGAAGCGTTTGATCATCCACCATACAGCCCGGACTTGGCTCCCTCTGATATTCATCTCTGCTCACATGAACCGCTGGCTATGAAGACATTTTGGCACAAACAACGAACTGTAGACCAGTGTAGAGAAGTGGCGGGAAGCAGAGGCGGATGCCTTCTATGACGAGTGTATTGGAAAGTTGATATAACACCACGACGAATGTCTGAGTCGGAGTGGCGGCTATGTACAGAAGTATCTGGAACGTGTAGCAAACTATTGCATATAACACATTTATGATTTTCACTGTGGTTTCCATTTAGCAACCGATCGTACATTATTTTCCGAATAGCCCTCGCATTTATGCGAGACCACATGTTATTTCCGGTTCCGTCAATCAGGTTTAACTTTAGCATGTTTATCCTGAATTACTTCAATCAAATAGTGGGATGGTGCTTACAAAATTGTCACATTTCGGAATCAAGTTCCTCGCGACTATATCACTTCCGTTGCATTATCTGAAAAGCAGACACACTTATGTAATACGTGCAGAAATACTGCACTCTGGGCACAGTGGGTAGAAACTATCTGTACTGCAAATACTGCAAGAAAAATCGTGAACAGCTCTGAATGAACTATCTCTTGATACTACCAAACCCAACTGGTTACCCAAGCCAATTTTAGTTGACAGATTTGCCAGTTTTTTTTTTTTTAATTTTAGTGTTCTATGATCGTGAATATATTTTTTACACTAAGTAACAGCAGTTAATTTATTTGATAACCGTAAATTCTTTGCTGATTGTGTTTCGCTGTTACACTGAACAAAAAATTTGTCAGTTATCGTAAATTATGGGCTAATAAACGCGAAACCCAGGTCTCGAAAATATACTAATTAGTAAAACAAGTGGTAAAAATGCGTCTTTCCTTTAAATTTTTAGAACTGATTATTGTGTAAGGTGGCGGAGCAGGCAACTTGACGTACTGTGACACCAGTCTGTGCCTATTACGTCTACCTCTTTTTGCCTTGTAATTACAAATAATTTGTCGGTTTCAGTGCTACGTATTATATTAATGATAATTCTGTATTGCAGAGCAATAGGATCAGTAGTCTCACTGAAAACATAATTTGTTCTTTCCACATGTGGTGCATTCTGAGTTGGCTTAATATGGTAATAGTTGAAAACGAAGTATAACCTGTAAAAAATTTCTGAAGCTGAATTCACTGATGATCTGATGCATTCGTATTTTTGAGACTGTGAAGTTCCTATATATGATATCTATTGAACTGCAAAAATATAGGTGAAAAATTTAAAACGGAGATTGAATTTATTGTAGTAGATATTCACTGAGCCCCGTAATCCTAAAACACTTTGAGGTAGTTGATCACCTGGAAATGTAAATTATTTGTTCGAAATATTTTCAGTGTGGTGACTTTCTTTCAACAAAAGATTACCCTGAAGTTCCAAGGTTTCTCCAGTATGAAATTCCAAGTCCGTTTGAATCAGTGTCCCTACATCTACATCTGCGTGATTACTCTGCTATTCATGATAAAGTGCCTGGCAGAGGGTTCAATGAAACCTCTACAAGCTCTGTTTTCTTACGGAGAACACCAGTGTTCGTTCTATTACGGAGCAAGTACTGTTTTGGTGATTTTTTAAAGCCGCAAATGATTTTTTTTTATTTTCCTCAACAAAGAGTAGTGATTATGCAAAGTTCGCTTAGGATGTACAGCTCTATCAGCAGTTTTCCAAGTTACAAGGTCATACTGCGCTGGAAACTCCTTCGTCAGCGTCGTCCGTCACCAATGCGTGCCATGCTCTGTCACTGTGCGATAACACAGACAAGTTGTATGCGAAATTCTTGCAGTAAGACGCCGAACTATAGTGTAATTTGGAATATCAATGGACTCTGGCAACATCGTCGCATTATGTTTCAAACCGGACACTGCTCAAAGTGTGATCATGGTTGACTTGAAACAGGACACTGCCAAAAATACAGCCAGGTACTACACTGCTGCGAATTTATTATAAAGGAGCCGTTGTCTGAACATTATTCAAATATAGATCCGTATTTACGTTCTTCCAAATTTAAAAATACCCTTGCGTTTTGGTTCGGAAGTCGAATTTACACTTCGTAGCACTCACAACCGTGCAATGGGAAACGTACCTGGAACCAAACAAGCCAAGGAAAATAACGAAGGTTCCCGAATACGGAGACCGCGTCGGAGGTAGCCGCTATCGAGCAACAAACATTACAACAGTCTACACTGATGAGCCAGAACATCATGAGCACGTGACTAATAGCCGGTTTGTCCATCTTTGGCACGGGTAACAGGGGCAACGCGCCGTAACATGGAAGCAATGAGGTCTTGGTATGTCGCCGGAGGGAGTTGGCACCACATCTGCACACTCTAATCACCTAATTTCCCGTACATTCCCTGGAAGAGGAGGTGGGGGGGGGGGGGGTGGAGGGGAGGCACGAGCTCTGACGCCACGTTCAGTCACATCCCAGATGTGTTCGATCGGGTTCAGGTCTGGCAAGTTGGGAGGCCAGCGCATAAATTGGAACTTGCCACTATGTTCCTCGAAACACTTGACGCACACCTGGCATTATGACTTGGTGCATTATCTTGTTGAAAAATGCCATTACTGTCGGGAAACATGATCATCATAAAAGGGTGTACGTGGTCTGCAACCAGTATACAACACACTTTATCGGTCATGGTGCCTTGCACGAGCTCCACTGGACCCATAGATGCCCACGTGAATGTTCCCCAGAGCATAATGGAGCGGCTGCCAACTTGTCTCAGTCCCGCAGTGCAGGTGACAGAGAGCTGTTCCTCTGTAAGACGATGGAATCGTGCCCTGCCATCGGCATGATGAAAAAGGAATCGGAATTCATCAGGCGGTGCAAAGCTCTGCCTCTGCGCCAACGTCCAGTGCCTATGGTCACGTTCCCATTTCAGTCGTAGTTGCCGATGTCATGGAGTTAACAATGACACAAGCATGGATCGTCGGCTGTGGAGGCCCATCGTTAGGGGTTTTCGGTACACTGTACATTCAGACTCACTTGTACTCTGCCCAGCATTAAAGTTTGAAGTTAGTTCCGCCACAGTTCGCCGCCTGTCCTGTATTACCAGTCTGCCCATCCTACGGCGTCCGATATCTGTAATGAGGAGTGCCCGCCAAGCCCAACTAGTGTGGTTTCACACTGGTTTCGCCACGTGTTGAAGACACTCACCAGAGCACTCTTCGAACACCCTACAAGTCGCGCAATTTCCGAAATGCTCGTACCGAGCCTCTGAGCCATCACAATCCGCTCTCGATCAAACTCTGATAGCGCGCGTGCCTTCCCCAATCGACACACAGCACGCTCACTGATAGTACTACATGCACCGTGCGTGTGTCTGACTAGCAGTCATTCCTCTCCAGGTCACGGTGCTATCGCCTGGCTGGGTTTATATCGATAGTAGGTCGGTGATCATAACGTTCTGGCTGATCAGTGCATATCCGGTGCACTTCTTCACCCTTCCTTACACGACTCCGTAACGCTTCTTTCGTAAAAGGATCTCAGAGTGGTTTCTAACAAAATGATAGAACATTTCTTTCCTTTAATGAACAGTTCAACTCCCTAAAAAGTTCTCAGAATTCCTTGTGTTTTTCAGAATTCCCTGGAGTTCTAGGTAAACTCAATTTTCTTGACAATTCAACATTTACACAGGTTTTCCAACCAAGCCACCAGCAACTTACAGTAGGAGTTCAGAAGTCGTGTTGCACTATGTTAGCCTTCAGGTTTTGTTTACGTGCTGCGCTGGTACCACTTCGCAATTTCCGGTACGCCCGTGCAACCTGACACGCTTTGTAGCAACGGAGCGTTTCCCGCGAGTGGTTCTTCTCACCGCAGGGGCCTCCCTGGCGCGGTACGGAAGCCGTACTTTGTTGCCAGCCTGAACGGGTTCTGCAGCGGCCTTCAGCGCGGCCTATACACTCAGCCTGCACGCTGCGCCATACAAGGACGGCTTCCGCAAAGTACCCACAGCACACTTTGTGGCCGACAGCATAGAAACACCTCATGCATTTTGTGATATAACTGCGGAGATACTAACGGAACCGGCCCTGCATCAGGAAAAAATCGGTCTTGGAATCCTATAAAAGAGGAAGAAGAACAGAGAGGCACGCGGATGAAGATTATTTTTGAGGAGTAACGGGTTGACATTTGTCTAATCCCAAAATATGTTTCACCACAGTTGTGGCATATTCAGTATGACTTTTTTAAATTGGTTCCGAAACATGATATAGAAGTTACACTCAGGTGACAGAAGTCAAGTGTAGTATCGCGTACATAGGGTATAAAAGGAGAGTGCATTGGCGGAGCTGTCATTTTTACACTTATGTGAAGAGATTTCCGACGTGATTATGGTCACACGACAGGAGTTAACAGACTTTGAACGTGGTATGGTAGTTGCAGGTAGACGCATGGGACACCCCGTTTCGGAAACCGTTGGGGAATTCAGTATTGCGACATCCACAGTGTCAAGATTGTCCATAGAATACCAAACTCCAGACACAGCTCTCACCACGGACAACGCAGTGGCCGACGGCCTTCCCTTAACGACTGAGAGCATAGGCGTTTGCGACGAACGCATCCGTTACGACAGTGCGACGAAGTTTGGCGTTTGTGGGCTATGGCAACAGACGAGCGACTAGAGTGCCTTGGTTAACAGAACGGCATCGCCTGCAACGCAACTGCTGAGATACGGTATCGGTTGGATCCTAGATGACTAGGAAACTGTGGCCTGGTCAAATGAATCCCGATTTTAGTTGGCAAGAGCTGATGGTAGGATTCGAGTATGGCGCAGATCCGACGAAGCCATGTACTCGAGTTGTCTAAGCTGGTGGCGACTCCATAGTCTTGTGGGCTGTGTTTATGTGGGATGGACTGCGTCCTCTGGCACGAGTGAACAGATTTTTAACTGTAAATTGTTATATTCGGCTACTTGGATCGTTTGCAGCCATTTGCGATTGAATGTTTTTGGATGCCAATGCGTAATGTACCGGGACACAACTGTTCGCGATTGGTTTGAAGAACATTCCGCACAATTTGAACGAATAGTTTGGGTACCCAGATCGCCCGAGATGAATCCCATTGAACATTTATGACATAATCAAGAGGACAGATCGTTTACAAAATCCTTACGCAATTATGGGCGCCTATAGAGGCAGGATGGCTCAGTACTTCTTCAGGGGATTTCCAACGACTTGATCAGTCCGTACCACGTCGAACTGCGCCACTATTCCAGGCAAAAGGAGGTCCGACACGGTATGAGGAGGTATCCCATGACTTTTGTCACCTCAAGACATAAGATATAAGATATTTTGTTGTTCAGATTACAAATGTGCTATACCTTTTTTTACACTATGTGTGCCCTATGACTGCCAGATCTTAAACCACAGTTATCATCTATACCACTCATTAACGAAAGAAGAAAATTACCACATCCAAAAAGGTATCATCGAGGGCAAAAAAGTCATCAATGAACCAACAGAAAATGTGCCTGACGACTCGTAGGAGAGGTATGTGGTGTTCAGGCACGCGTAAAAAAATATGAAAACAGGGCTGAATCAATTCAAAATTACCGGCCTCCAATCGAAAACAAAGCAGTAAAACGAACACGCTGTAATAGGTCCACAACAATATACGAATAGCAAAACATGCCAAAGAGTTAATGCAAATCATTGCGAAATTTTGCCTATGCCCACAGGTAACTTTGAACATAAAAATAACAATAAAAAAACATTCAACCGGGAAATAACAAAATACAGGTTAGGGTAAGCCAAGTAACGCAGTGGTAAGTGTCCAAGAAGGTGGGGTAAGAAGAAATGCCACTATTTTACCGAAATACGCAGTTCCAAGATTGTAATGAACGAAAATTCAATACAGGCGTTGCCCTATCATTCCTGTGTTGAAAATGACATGCATTAGTAGAAACTTATGGCTGATTCCTGTTATCAGCCACGGGATATACATAATGTAAAAAAAGGTAAACACATACTCAATCTAAACAACAACAAAACTGATGTCGATAAATTCCTCTGCAGGGCCTCGTGCATTTAATTACAATCTTCCGGTATTGAAGCCTCCCTGCAGATAACAGCATGGTCCGTGAATAGCCGCACACAGCTTCCAACTTTACCTAATAGGTAAAACTATAACAGTGGCCTTGCAGTACTCCCTTGGAGTACTCCAGAAATTACTTTTACATCCGTCGATTCTGTTCCGTTATCAGCAACGCGTTGAGTTCTGTGTGCAAAGTAGTCCTGGACCCAGTCACAAATCTGGTCCGATACGTTAGAGGGAACGGGGATGCAGGTGAACGTGCAGCGGCTTTACATCGGCCGCGCACTGGGGAGAAGGTAGCTTCGGTCTGGGCCCAGACGCTGCGTTGCCTGCCCTGCACCGCTTGTGGTGGTCGGAGAACGACCAGGCGACTGCGTCGGACGGGCGCGGCGGCGGCGGCAGGCCTGGTGACAAAACACGGTGAAAGGTTGCCGGAGACCTGGCGACCCAATCCACTTGCAGTTCCGCGAACCCCGCCGCTGCGTCCGAGGGGAGCGCCTGCCCGTATGTCTTCTGTGTGCACCGGCAAGCTCTCGCTACCCTGTTTCTTCCGTGGCACCGGCTGCTGAGGACTTCAGCTGCGGGTTATTTTGTTTCTGAGCACAAAGTCACGCTCACACTAATTTTTCACGCAGCTGTGTTTGTTGCCTGCTTTATTTGCAGTCAATTTTGAAGTTATTAATGACTTCTCCTTAAGGCACCTACGTATCAGTACAAAGTAAGCTATAGCTATCAACATAACCACTGAGGTGTTAGCCTTTCTTTATTTATTTTGTTTGTTTGTTTTGTTTAGGAGTCATCAGGCTTATACCAGGTTCGATACGGCGCTCCAAGAATTCCTCTCTTAATATCAACCTCTTCATTTCAAACCAACATTTGCAGACTACGTCCTCAGTAATTTGTTGGACATATATTCAATCTCCTTACAGTTTTTACTGTCCAAAATTCGCTCCAGTACCATGGAAGTTACTCCCTGACATCTTAACACATGTCCTATCACTATGTCTCTTCTTCTTGTCAGTGTTTTCGATATCTTCCTTTCTTCGCCTATTCGGCGGAGAATCCCGTCACTCCTTGTCTTATCGGTCCACTTAATTTTTCAGGCATCCTCCTACAGCACATCATCTTAAACGCTTCGATTCTCTTCTGTTGCGGTTTTCTCACAGTCCACGGTTCACTACCATACAACACTGTGCTCCGTACGTACGAAATTTATTCCTCAGATTAAGGCAGATTAAGGCTGTTCCTCATTATTTTCGTCTCTCTTCGGAATTGGAAATTCGTGGTAAGGTCTTATGGGACCAAACTGCAGAGGTCATCGGTCACTGAACTTACGCAATACTTAATCTAACTTTAACTTACGCTAAGGACAACACACACCCGAACCTCCGACGAGGTGCGGAGGGTGTGTACCGCGCGGCTCTCTCTTCCGTTTACGCCCAGACCGTATTCTGTATTCATGAGACAATGTGAGTGTTCATTCCATTCAGCATGTTATAAAACTGCCCTTCACTTTTAATTATGATACCAGTGTCATCAGCAAATCTTATCATTGATATCCTTCCAGCCTGAATTTTAATCTCAATCTTGAAACTTTCTTTTATTTCTGTCATTGCTTCTTCGATGTACAGATTAAAGAGTAGGACCACTTCGTTCTTTGTCTTCGATTTTTATCGTTCCCTCTTCGCATTTTTACATACTGTATGTTACCCATATTTGTGACATTTCTGGCTCTGGGAGCTATAATATTCACTTCCAACCCTCACTTCGAAGTTGACGAAGAAAGTGTTAGCTGATATTCGACGCAAGAGGTGGAGTCAGGTGACCACATCTTTTCATCTAATATTATTTCTTTAATAAACACTTAACATTATGCTAACAATCATTGTAAGCTATAGGCCTAGTTAGACAATTCACAACCACTTTTCTTCAAGAACTTCAGTGTTAAGAAACGCAGATGCAACACTTCGCCCACCTTCGGCTCGCGCCAACAACGCGCAACCAGAAAAATGTTTCGCGCTGACCAGTTGAGTGGGAAAGTCTGAACTGAGCGGCTCGACGGTAAGGAGGCCTCACGTTTAATATCTTGGTTGGTTGCCGTGTATGTAATTATTCTAATGAATCGCGACTCTGTGAGCAATGCAGAAAGGAGCAGTGTATATAGGAAGTTTCTTTTGATATCTCACTGTATTGTATGCACAGAATTTTATGAAAAAGTATTACAGCTGTTGTGTACCTGAACTAAGTTGCGTCTGACATGGTAGATGTTCGTTGTTATAAGTCGTCAGGAGTTAAGGCTTCGTGTAATACGTGTTACGTCAAATAAAAGCCATTAGCACTCCTTTTGAAGTCTGATTGCTCATTTAGTAGCACAAGAGCCTTAGCCCAGTCGCTATAAAGTTTCTTACAGTCTTACATCAAGAAGCACGAATTAAAGACCTGAGTGCTACTTCTGTGAGGACACAAGGACTACCTTCACACATTCTACATTTGCAGTAGAAATGTGGACAGTAAGTGCAATCTGTGCTGACACTGAGAGGGAATACAAAGGATGCAATTTGCACTGGATAGACTGACATCACATTTAATTGCAATTCCCCCTCTCCCTCCAAGATCGTTTCCTGTAGTAATTTATCCTCATATCTTTCACTACAGCTTACACATATTTTTCCCCCTGCTGGAGTTGTGTGTAGGAGCTGGAGAATGCTGGTATCTTCCAGGCTAAGTGGGTGTTATTTCACGTATGTTACTTGGAGAGATGTTAGCGGATGTTACTGCAGAGGTACTGGACCTTGTTCTAAAATCAGTTTTCTGCAGGTTGCTGGAACAACACAAGATGCCACGTGTATGGGAAAGAGGTGCAGGTCGTTTCAATCTGTAAGAGAGGATGTAAGACCGACGCGCAGGACTATACAGGAGGGAAGAACAGATAATAAGGTCGCAGCAGGGCAGAGAAAAATTTTCGAGACAAACGTAGATTTGTCTTATATACGTGAATACTCCTATATTATTGTATTTCTCTTCTAGACAATTTTCACCTTTGGTCAACCTTATTTTTGACACGCTTTTTCCCCTTTTTTCTGCTTCATTTTCTGCACCTCTATTTTTATTGGGCTTTGTGTTTCTGCCCAGTTGTTCTATTGCTACGTTAACTATTTCAACTTTCAAAGCTACCCATTCGTTACCCATTGAATTTCTTTCACTTCTTTCAGTCAGTCATTGCATAGCATATTTACGAAATGAAAAAGTGCGATTCGTACTAGTATTCTTGTAGACAGTAGTAATCAGGGTAGAGAGTTAGTTGTGGGTATGGCGTTACCTCAGTATTTGTATTCTTGTAGACAGTAGTAATCAGGGTAGAGAGTTAGTTGTGGGTATGGCGTTACCTCAGTATTTGCAGAGCCTGAGGAACAAGTCTTGGTATCCTGGTTTGTGCAGTTGTTGTCATCAGTATTCTACCACTCCACTCTTTCTAGTAGTAGGTGTTTTATTTTCACATGTACCTGTAACAGAAAAGTATAATTTCAATAAACGAAAACCCGATGACTCATTAAGTGTAACCTATTAATATAATTCACAAAGATACGTAATAACACAATATTTCCTTGAATAATATTAGATAAAAAATGGTTCAAATGGCTCTGATACGTATGGGACTTAATTTCTGTGGTCATCAGTCCCCTAGAAGTTAGAACTCCTTAAACCTAACTAACCTAAAGACAATATTTGACAGATCAACAATGTAGGGTCTGTAATATTCGGTCACAAGATAATTTTTCTTGTAAAGAAGGAAGAACTTTGGGACTCCCGCGGGATATCCATTCTGTTTGGTAAATGCTTTAAACGCCCTGCATGGTACTAGCGAAATTTGCACTATACTGAAGCCTAATTAGTTCCCATCCTTCCATAGATTCTCCCTCAGATCATCCTTCGAGTAGATGTCGCGGGATCAGGTGGTGACTACGCGACCGCACACTACATTAACATTGCGCAGTAGTTACAGTTCCAATCTGGACCCCAGGAGGCGCTGTGCTCGCTCCACAGTCCCTGTCACTCGCAGGAGGCCAACGGGTGCAGATACAGGTTGCCGCCGAAGAGCGCGCCACCAAAGGGAAAACTGTGTCCTTCTGCGCCTCTTAATAAGCTGGCGCACGCAGACATCCGATTAGAAGACACTACGTAGATCTCACAACGAACCTTGGAGAAATACCATCGACGTCTGCACCACAATCATCAGTGACGAGAAACTACTAGGCAGCTAACGAAGGCCGGTAATCAGTCAGACGGACAATTGTAAATTTAACAGAGCAAGCTAAGTACTTGGAATTATTACTTTTGCCAGCTTGACTATGTGTATATATTGTAAATAAAAGTGAGTGAATTTAATCCATGCGACTGTATGTCTCTGTAGTATAAAGTTCGAAATAGTGCCGGTATACACAAATGATTGTATTTCTCCTGGCCGTTTAAAGCGTTTCATTCCATACATTCTCTGTGGGGTGCGGGTGCTGTTAGAATAACTTTGGGCTACTTCTAAAGAGTCATTCCTTTACGATTTATGACATGGTTTTGTGTCACTATCTTGAAAACATCCGAATGTAGATGTAATCCCCAACTTTTCTGCACATATGTGCAATTTTTTCTTCAGTGTGCTGAGATATTCTTCCTTGTTTGAAATGCCGTCATTCGAAGTAATCTGTCCCACACAAGATGAGGAAATATAGCCAAACACCAAAGCACTAAGCACTCGCTCCACTCCATCGCTGTGTCGTTTCAAGCCGTGTTTTATCGTGGAGCTCGTCATTTGACTTTCAGCACGCCACAGTTGTTCTGCTTCTGGAAAATACGTTAAACGTACTTTCATCAGCGTATGTATCATTCCATCACATTAACCCTACGTTAATCTTGTCTCTTGCGAACTACAGCCTTTGCCTCGGTACAGTTCGTCGATGTATGCCAGTCACCTTGCCGCTCTTCCGGTGTAACGTCCTTCTCCGCTAACCATTGTGGCAGTATATTCATTATCTGTTCACCACATTCTGCCAGTAGCTGGATTGCAATTTTATGTGCACTTCAGCAAGAATTAGGCTTAATCTTATTTATGATCAAACGCTTTTCTTTTTGATTTACCTTCCTTGATTGTCCTGTATCAGAGGACAGATTCTATGTGATCCTCCTCCTGAAATTGTCTTATTATATCCCCAACCATACTTGTGAATTTTTCCATCAGACTCACAACATCTCTATAATTCCGACCTTTTGCATAATGGAAGACGACAACAAAGTGACACTGCTCGAAAGTGGCGTTAGTCGCCTTACGTTTTATTGCTACGCTGGAGAATATACGGTAGGACGGAACAGTAATAGAGACAGAGGGAAACGGACTACCGTATCATTTAACGCAATACGCACATTTATACGTGATTTGTAATATGCACGGCCCAGTCACATTAATGTGAGCGTTAAGTTTGTTAACTTATCTCGTGCCGCCGTGGTTAAAGTATAGCCTGCATGGAAAACTGGCGCCGGCCGGTGTGGCCGTGCGGTTAAAGGCGCTTCAGTCTGGAACCGCGTGACCGCTACGGTCGCAGGTTCGAATCCTGCCTCGGGCATGGATGTGTGTGATGTCCTTAGGTTTAATTAGTTCTAAGTTCTAGGCGACTGATGACCTCAGAAGTTAAGTCGCATAGTGCTCAGAGCCATTTGAACCATTTTGAAAACTGGCACTATCCAAAATCGGCGCCGAGTCACTTGTGGTGCTGCCACTACTTTCTAGCCAACATTCGTATATTTATTAATATTTTTCAGTGATTCAAAGATGCCTGGAAATTTATCAGCCACATCTTTACAGACCTGTAGCACTATGTTGGTCATGATGTAAAAAATACAGCTATGTACTTTTTTTATACATAACCAATGAATTAACAAGGAAAAGTAGTAAAAACAGTGCCTGACCGAATGTTAAAGACAGCCTCCGATTTGTACTGTTATATGCTGTACACTGGCGCGGCGCTGTTCACGAGACGGCAGAGCTCGGCCACTGTCGCCAACGCACGCCCTTTCTGGCAGCCGCGCCAGCTAACGGGCTGCACAGCCCACGCCGCCGTGTCGCAAGCAAGACAAAGCAGCACAGCACAGTACCGGCAGCTGCAGTGCTCTCGCTGTGGACCACAGACAACCGCAACCGCACGTAAATGCCAGGCTCTGCTCACAGACTTTCAGGTTGTCTCTGTGCAACAATGTTTAGCTTACACACCTCTGTCTGGTACTGCAGCGGCGCGGCCGTATTGTAGGTGCCACCACGTCGGAGGGGACAGATCAGGTTAACATACAGATCCAGCACATAGTCCAGCAACCTTTTCACTGATTGCAGGGGCACCGGTACGAACGAGTGACTGACCTGGCCTTGTAACATTACCCAACGTGATCTTGCTATGTCGGTCATGATGTAAAAAATACTAGCTTACCGAATATGGAACCAAATTTGTCACTGATTCAAGAATTCATTGCAGACAAAACTAAACACGTTCCACTTATTTAAAAAAAAATCTGCAGAAATGAAGTTAATTTTCGAAATATACCAAAAAAAACGTGATTGGACTATTACTGTTCACAATGTGTATAAGAGATATAATTAGACAGGTATATGTTTCAGAACTACTGATGTCAGAACTACTGACGGCCTTGGGAGAGCCAGTCCTGACAAAACTCTACCATCTGGTGAGCAAGATGTATGAGACAGGCGAAATACCCTCAGACATCAAGAAGAATATAATAATTCCAATCCCAAAGAAAACAGGTGTTGACAGTTGTGAAAATTACCGAACTATCAGTTTAATAAGTTACAGCTGCAAGATACTAACGCGAATTCTTTACAGACGAATGGAAAAACTGGTAGAAGCCGACCTCGGGGAAGATCTGTTTGGATTCCGTAGAAATGTTGGAACACGTGAGGCAATACTGACCTTACGACTTATCTTAGAAGCTAGATTAAGAAAAGGCAAACCTACGTTTCTAGCATTTGTAGACTTAGAGAAAGCTTTTGACAATGTGGCAGGGGTAAAATACAGGGAGCGAAAGGCTATTTACAATTTCTACAGAAACCAGATGGCAGTTATAAGAGTCGAGGGACACGAAAGGGAAGCAGTGGTTGGGAAGGGAGTGAAACAGGGTTGTAGCCTCTCCCCGATGTTATTCAATCTGTATATTGAGCAAGCAGTAAAGGTAACAAAAGAAAAATTCGGAGTAGGTATTAAAAGCCATGGAGAAGAAATAAAAACTTTGAAGTTCGCCGATGACATTGTAATTCTGTCAGAGACAGCAAAGGACTTGGAAGAGCAGTTGAACGGAATGGACAGTGTCTTGAAAGGAGGATATAAGATGAACATCAACAAAATCAAAACGAGGATAATGGAATGTAGTCGAATTAAGTAGGATGATGCTGAGGGAATTAGACTAGGAAATGGGAAGAGAAATTTGTTGACATCGAGTATAGATTTAAGTGTCAGGAAGTCGTTTCTGAAAGTATTAGTTTGGAGTGTAGCCATGTATGGAAGTGAAACATGGACGATAAATAGTTTGGACAAGAAGAGAATAGAAGCTTTCGAAATGTGGTGCTACAGAAGAATGCTGAAGATTAGATGGGTAGATCACATAACTAATGAGGAGGTATTGAATAGAATTGGGGAGAAGAGGAGTTTGTGGCACAACTTGACAAGAAGAAGGCACCGGTTGGTAGGACATGTTCTGAGGCATCAAGGGATCACAAATTTAACATTGGAGGGCAGCGTGGGGGGTAAAAATCGTAGAGGGAGATCAAGAGACGAACACACTAAGCAGATTCAGAAGGATGTAGGTTGCAGTAGGTACTGGGAGATGAATGAGCTTGCACAGGATAGAGTAGCATGGAGAGCTGCATCAAACCAGTCTCAGGACTGAAGACCACAACAACAACAACAACAACATGTTTCAGAGATCATTTGAACGATTCTTTTATCGTAATGATATGGAACGATTAGGTTTACAGTATATGTATACGTGATTAATGTTAATATCAATGCATTAATGCACACATTATTATTATTAATTGTATTCATACAGCTATACTATTTTTCATGGTTTTATTGCACGACACTGTGATATTACCAAAGGGTCGGCAGCTTCATTTTGACCGACTAGACAGGGCTAAACGTACGCAACATAGAAGTCAATCACTTATAGCCATGTAGCTATCTACAGTAACTACTTTCAGAAAAGATTCTGAGGCCTGATCACCGGACTAGAATACGTACACCGCTAACAGCTCAGTACACCACCTGCAACTGACTGTTAAGAACTGCCGTTGACGGTTGCAATAAGAAGAAAATAGAAACACAGTTCAAACTGTACGTGGTAAATGTCGCTCAATAACACCACGCTCAAACGTGACGGAAACAAATGAAATTTGTTGGCATCATTTAATTGTAGCCGAGTCCATGTCTTTCATACAACACTACCTCCAGCTAACGGACGGCTCCACTCTCTGTTCTGAGGCCTCATTTGACCGAAAAAGTCCACGGACGCCAATAAATATGACTTGCTGATAAAAAAGGAAAGTATCCAAGTAGAATGTGACAACTGTGAAATCGAACGCATTTTCGAATGCTCTCGTTCATGACGGATTGTCACAAACTCCAGATTTACACTTAAAAATACAAACTCCGTCCGAGAGGGGCAATTATAGCGCTTCTGTTAGGTGCTGTCTTCTGGCAGCATCTTAAGAACTTTTTCTGCATCGGATGTTGGGAAACACCTGCCGTTATAAGGAAATTACTCGCCATTAAAAACAGCCTAGTCGCTCCAACCGCCATCCGTAGACGAGAACTGGGGAAGTCTGGCTTATCTTCTTCAGCTGAACACAAAAACCTCCTGCCCTCTGCGTGGGGAAACTGGCCGTGGCCACTAAAGCAGCGAAACAGCGTGCCCACGAAATTATCTGTTACAACTGGTGTGTCCGAGGTCACCTGTTAGAGCTGTGGAGAAATATACAGGGCGCGATTCAGCTGCCCCTGCCAACACGATCTGTGCAAAACGTAACGCCTTCAAAAAACACGCATGGAAGTTTTATATTTGCTCAATCGCTTCACGCAAACTATTAATCCCACAAAAAATGATCAGGAAGTTTTTGTAGGAAATTTAATTCTGTTCTGCGATACGTTTTCGCTGGAGAACACGGTTTTCGAGTTATTCAAGATAAACGCGTTTGAACGTCAGCGTTGCATATTTTCCTTGAATAATTCGAAGTATCCAAGTATAAAATTTAACTACATTGAATTTCCTATATCAAGGTCTTTTTAGTTTTTGCTGTAGGACTCGTAGAGCAGAGCGAATATGATAATCTCGCGAGTGGTATTTGGAGGCTTTGTGGGTTGGATAAGATCCATAGGCAGGGGCAGCTGAATTACCTTGTGTAAATGGTGTCCCAGGAGGAATGATCAGTATTCAGGGATACAAGAGGAACGATCATTCAGAGCAGAAAAGCCCAGTAAACATGGGCTGTAAATTGCATATCTTAAGAGCTATGAACACTTGTTCAGTAGAAAAGATGTGTACCAGAGCAACGGAGATGAACAAGCGCCCATAGCGCTTTAGAGCCTACGTTTACTGGACACTTTTTCCTTATTTTCGTCCGTACTACCATCTCTCAGGATATGGAAAGCAAAAAGCTTGCAGTAGAAGCGATTTCATATACACTATCGAAGATGAAGGAGTTCTCACAGCCCCTAATGTTGTGCCGTACAGAAATACACTCGCCATGGGTTCTTTGGTTGGCCTGGGAGGAGATTGAGCGGAACTTAAACATATAAAATATTAATTCACTTTATTACAATACTGATAGAGAGATTTACTTAACTTCGTACAATCCATTTCCACAGGAATTTCTGAGTATTTACAACTGTCTTTGAAGATTAAAGTGTAACTTGATAGCGACAAATTTACAGGAGTCGTAATTTCTGCGTAGACATTTAATACACACATCAAAAAAGTTCCGGGATATGTACAGAAAATTGGAATAGAGATCAACATAAATATCATTTCCGCCCTTTTTATTGCTCATGAAAACCACACATTGCTTATTGTACCACCATACAGCGAGACCTTCAGAGGTGGTGGGCCAGAGTGGTGTACACACCGGTACCTCTAATACCCAGTAGCACGTCCTCCCGTATTGATGCATGCCTGTATTCGTCTTGGCATATTATCCTCAAGTTCAGCAAGGCACTGTCGGCCCAGATTGTACCACTCCTCAACGGCGATTCGGCGTAAATCCCTCAGAGTGGTTGTTGGGTCACGTTGCTCATAAACATCCTTTTTCAATACATCCCGGGCTTGTTCGATAGAGTTCATGTCTGGGGAACATGCTGGTCACTCTAGTGGAGCGGTGTAATTATCCTGAAGGAAGTCATTCACAAGATGTGCACAATGGGAACGCGAATTGTCGTCCATGAAGACGAATGCCTCGCCAATATGCTGCCGATATGATTGCACTATCGGTCGGAGGATGGCATTCACGTATCGTACAGCCGTTACAACGCCTTCCGTGATCACCAGCGGCTTACGTCGGCCCCACATAATGCCACTCCAAAACAGTAGGGAACCTCCATCTTGCTGCACTCGCTGGACAGTGTGTCTAAGTCGTTCAGCCTGACCGGGTTGCACCCAAACACGTCTCCGACGATTCTCTGGTTGAACGCATGTGCGACACTCGTCGGTGAAGAGAGCGTGATCCTGAGTGGTCCATTCGGCATGATGTTGGGCCCATCTGTACCGCACTGCATGGTGTCGTTGGTGCAAAGATAGACCTCGCCAGCCTATTGTGCATAGTTTGAGTCGTAACATGACGTCCTGTGGCTGCACGAAAAGCATTATTCAGCATGGTGGCATTGCTGTCAGGGTTCCCTCGAGCCATAATCCGTAGGTAGCCGTCATCCATTGCAATAGTAGCCCTTGGGCGGCCTGAGCGAGGCATGTCATCGACAGTTCCTGTCTCTCTGTATCTCCTCCATGTCCGAACAACATCGCTTTGGTTCACTCAGAGACGCCTGGACACTTCCCTTGTTGAAAGTCTTTCCTGGCATAACATAAATATCATTTCCGCCCACAAAGTAACAATACGGACGCGAACGACCCGCGGTATTGACCGTCTAGGCAAGGTTGAAGTACAGACAACACGAGCCGTGTACCTCCTACCTGGTGGAATGATTGGCAGTGATCGGCTGTCGGACCCCCTCCGTCTAATAGGCGCTGCTCGTGCATGGTTGTTTACATCTTCGGGCGGGTTTACTGACATCTCTGAACAGTCAAAGGGACTGTGTCTGTGATACAATGTCCACAGCCAACGTCTATCTTCAGGAGTTCTGGGAACCGGAATGATGCAAAACTGTTTTGGATGTGTGTACAGTCGATATTGCAGTGTCTGTGTTTTTCTGAATTACGGAGCAAAGCTCGTTTGCATATGTCCAAAGGAGATTTGTATCGTAATTCAGAATAAGAGTCCCTTCCCCCACTCCTTAAACCAACCAATCAATCACAATAACACAGGCACTGCAATATCGTATTTATCCGCCGACACTGGACAAGCGACTTTCAAGAAAAATGTCTCACTTGTACGGCAATATACATAATGAATGTACGAGTACAGGTTATAGACGCATGGTTGCCGACACGGAATTTTAGGTCTGACCGTGAGTCGAGCACGGATAGGTAAATGGTAAGGCGATAAGCGGGAAATCTGTGTTGCACTCCCTGTCCAGCACAAGTTTTCATTGTCGTCAACCCATTCTACAGCTAATGGTTCTCCATATCCGAAATCGCGAATACATTTATTGTATTTAATACATTGGCCTATCTAAGACGATGTTGTCGTCTTGGTCGTTGATTGCGAACTGGGTGAGCGGTCCTCCGCTCAGTCGCTAGTAGGCGGGCCGTTGCGTGAGGAACTCTAGGAGGCAAGGCAGCGTCGGCGCTGCAGATTCGTCGGTGCGGCATGCGGCGACTGCCGGTGTATTCTTCTGTGGTTTTGTTGCGAGGTGCCAACTTTGCTTTGCCACCAAGTCTTCGGACGGCATCACATTAAAGGTGTGCACTTTAGAGCCCATTTTTTATGGACTTTTTGCTTCGAAAAGTCGTTCCTGACATATCCCTTACTATTGACCATTTTTCTGGGATGCCCTGTTTTCCTCAGTCAAACAATGTTGTGGCAGCTAGGCTATCAGAACGTAAAAGCAACTGGAAACAACGAAAGACATCTTCAACTTTTGTTTTAACAGAAAACAATTAGTATGATGTACATTCTGACATTCACACTCTGTTGTGAGAAGATAGAAAACAATAAAAAATAAGACCATTTTTTAAATGAACTAAAGGAATAGGCTTTTTCCCTCTTCTAAATCAGGTTTCAGTTATGCTTATGTAAGAAAATCGGGTTGGTATAGTAAAATTAACTTCATTATTCATTTTAAAATCTAGGGATTCCCTTTACGATCACTTGCAAAATGTAGTGATTTCCTTTCTAAGTAATTTCTATCAATAATATGTCTTAACTGACACGTCATTTTATCTGCGGCTGAGACACTGATTTGTCATTTGATGATGGCCTAATAGGCTTAAAACCGGTTCTTGTGCAATAATAGCTGCAGACCTTCAGGGAACTCTTTCCCTTTTTATTGTTATTTGTCATGTTCTGCCGAGCACCAGCCGAAATGTCAGAAAATATGCAACCAGAGCGTCTTGAAACGCCTAATGTGGACCTCGAAGATATTTTCGCTTCTTTGGAGAATAAACTATTATAAAACAACGAGTTACGATGTATAAATACAATATTTCAATAACAGTGCAAACAGACCTTACAAGTATTACTGAAATCTGTCAGATCCGAAAAAGCACAAGACAGCTAATATTACTGCTAGAAGACGCGTTAATCGTCTACTGTTGTAACCTGAAAGCTAAAATCATCAAGTTTTGTTAATGACTGGAGATGGGGGCGATTCATGATTTTTCGTCTGAGTGTGTTCAGGGACGGTACTCTTTGTTATACATTTTCCCTTATCTGTCGGTGTAACTACGTAATGCTGAGACAGGAATTGATGTATTCATAAAAATAAAGTAATTCGATATTCACGTCTTGGAGAAGAAGACAATACTGGTTTTGTTTTGTTATCCTTCCGCCTAAAGGTACTTCCCCAGTGTGGCCTTGCGACGAAGTCGTTCTGACTAGATAGCCACACGCTGCCAGTAAAAGCGAACCTGAGATGCGGCAGCAGTGGCCGTTTAGCTATTGAGGTGCAGACAACTGCAGCCATTGAACGAGGTGGGGTGTGCAGCACAGATACGGCGGCTATTCGCGGTGCGTTGCATCACGAGATATGGATGGCAGTGCGGTTACGATGCCTTCGCCAGAGGAGTGCAAGTAGAGTACACTACTGGCCATCAAAATTGCTGCACCACGAAGATGACGTGCTACAGACGCTAAATTTAACAGACAGGAAGAAGATGCTGTGATATGCAAATGATTAGCTTTTTAGAGCATTCACACAAGGTTGGCGCCGGTGGCGACACCTACAACGTGCTGACGTGAGGAAAGTTTCCAACCGATTTCTCATACACAAACAGCAGTTGACCGGCGTTGCCTGGTGAAACGTTGTTGTGATGCCTCGTGTAAGGAGGAGAAATGCGTACCATCACGCTTCCGACTTTGGTAAAGGTCGGATTGGAGCCTATCGCGATTGCGGTTGATGGTATCGCGACATTGCTGCTCGCATTGGTCGAGATCCAAGGACTGTTAGAAGAATATGGAATCGGTAGGTTCGGGAGGGTAATACGGAACGCCGTGCTGGGTCCCAACGGCCTCGTATCACTAGCACTCGAGATGACAGGCATCTCATCCGCATGGGTGTAACGGATCGTGCAGCCACGTCTCGATCCCTGAGTCAACAGATGGGAACGTTTGCAAGACAAAAACCATCGGCACGAACAGTTCGACGACGTTTGCAGCAGCATGGACTATCAGGTCGGAGACCATGGTTGCGGTTACCCTCGACGGTGCCTCACAGACAGGAGCGCCTGCAATGGTGTACTCAACGACGAACCTGGGTGCACGAATGGCAAAACGTCATTTTTTCGGACGAATCCAGGTTCTGTTTACAGCATCATGATGGTTGCAACCGTGTTTGGCGACATCGCGGTGAGCGCACATTGGAAGCGTGCATTCTTCATCGCCATACTGGCGTATCACCCGGCGTGATGGTATAGGGTGCCATTGGTTACACGTCTCGGTCACCTATTGTTCGCATTGACGACGCTTTGAACAGTGGACGTTACATTTCAGATGTGTTACGACCCGTGGCTCTAGCCTTCATTCGATCCCTGCTAAACCCTACATTTCAGCAAGATAATGCACGACCGCATGTTGCAGGTCCTGTACGGGCCTTTCTGGATACAGAAAATGTTCGACTGCTGCCCTGGCCAGCACATTCTCCAGATCTCCCACCAACTGAAAACGTCTGGTCAATGGTGGCCGAGCAACTGGCTCGTCACAATACGCCAGTCACTACTCTTGATGAACTGTGGTATCGTGTTGAAGCTGCGTGGGCAGCTGTACCTGTACACGCCATCCAAGCTCTGACTCAATGCCCAGGCGTATCAAGGCCGTTATTACGGCCAGAGGTGGTCGATCTGGGTACTGATTTCTCAGGATCTATGCACCCAAATTGCGTGAAAATGTAATCACATGTCAGGTCTAGTATAATATATTTGTCCAATGAATACCCGTTTATCATGTGCATTTCTTCTTGGCGTAACGATTTTAATGGGCAGTAGTGTATTACGGAGCTGCCCGGTCTGCAGCGCCCGTGTCGTCAGAGGGTGGCACCGCGTGGACATTGAATGGTCCGACGCATTTGCCTACGAACAGCTTCGATGGCGTCTAGAAGCAAGCAACCGTTTGTACATTTTGGTCGCCGAACGTCGACGTGAGGCTCAGCGTTGAAGTAAAGATTGTAGATTTTAGGGCGTGACTTCCGTGACCACTGCCATTTTAATGAAATCCCTCTAAGTATTAACTGTGTGCAGGGTGGTCAGAAACAGTGAAAAACTTGTAAGGGTGTTGCAGGGGAGGGTCTGCTGAGAAGTAAATGTCAACAACAAACTTCGATACGTTACTCCGTTTCCGAATAGTTTAGCACTGAAGTTAGCCAATCACGTCGTTGCGCGTCAAATTCAATCACTTACACGAGCTAAAGTGCGGCAATGTACAGACATCTGTAGTTCTGTCAGTTACCACTTGTTCGAACGCTCATTACCAGTCAAAATGTGCGGTTTTCGGAAGTGATAAATTTAGCTAGCAAAAACTACGTTTGAGGAAACAAACGAAGAACATGTCTGGCAACACTGTCTCTGACAAGCTGCTTGAATTTTCGTACGCGACGACCTGATTGACTAAGTTCAATAACTCGGAAGCGACGGAACGTATCGAATTTTTTTCTTAACAATTATTTCTCAGCAGAACCTCCCGTGCGACATCCTGACAAGCTATTCACACTGTTTCTGACCACCAAATGTGTAATACTGGAAGTGACTGGGGAATCTTTCAGCAAAGTGTGCAGTATAAATCCTTGTGGGAAAATGACGCGAACGAGCTCTGCAGCGAATAAAAGCTGTAAAGGAATTCAAACACAAGAAAACACCGCTAGAGCGAAGGAAACTCTGGAACAAAGTCCGACGAAATCTCCAAGACGTTTATCTGTGCAAGTGGAAATTAAGAGATCGTCGTGTCGAAACATTATCAAAAAGGACCTGCACGTGTATCCTTACAAATATAATGTTGTGCTTGACTGTCAGAGTCCAGACGAACTTTCACGTATTGAGTTCTTCCGGTGGTTGCGGTGTGAAGTGGATTGAGGACGTTTGAATTTCAAGTTTTGCATTTCTTCAGATGAAACCTGGTTCCGCCTCCATGGTAAGTGAACTCTCAGAAAAAGGGCCATTCGGAGTCAGGAAATACTCAACAGCCATTGCGTAACCTCAAGAACGGTATTTGGTGTGCAATGCTTGGAGTCCGCATTGGTCGGCAGCTCGTGGTCGTGCGGTAGCGTTCTCGCTTCCCACGCCCGGGTTCCCGGGTTCGATTCCCGGCGGGGTCAGGGATTTTCTCTGCCTCGTGATGACTGGGTGTTGTGTGCTGTCCTTAGGTTAGTTAGGTTTAAGTAGTTCTAAGTTCTAGGGGACTGATGCCCATAGATGTTAAGTCCCATAGTACTCAGAGCCATTTGAACCATTTTTCAGTCCGCATTGCAACACGATTCTTTCACCATACTGTTAACGCTAATCGGTATGTCCACAACTTGTTCAGTCCGTAGTGGGTCAGCTCACAGAAGACGAAGGACTATATGGATATTTCCAGCAAGACGGAGCAACAGCATGCATCTCCTTGGCAAACCTGTCACGAGTGCGTGAGGCGTTGGGTGTGGGGAGGACCATTAACAGAGGCAGTGCAACAGAATGGCTACCTCGATCTCCTGATCTCTCTGCCTGTGATTTTTAGCAGTCAGGCAAATTGAAAGGTCCAGTGCACTCAAATAGTTCCCAGACACTGGACCAGCTACAGCAGAACACTGAAAACTATGTTGCTGCTATCCGTCTGGCAGACCTGTTCCGTGTGTCTCACAGTTCAATAAATAGAGCGCAGTGCCGTATCTACGTCAACGGTGGCCACTTCCAGTAAATTTGTGACGTTCGTTAATACGGTCAGTCCTGTCAGAGTTAGCATAAATAAGAAAAAGAAACCACGATGGAATTGTGCCAATGGGACGGCCATAAGTAGATGAGATTTACATGTACAGACAAATAAATGGTTGCAGTTTCAGAAAAATTGGATGATTTATTCAAGGCAAAGAGTTTCACAAAGCGAGCAAGTCAATAACGGATTGGTCCACTTGTGGCGCTTGTTCAAGCAGTTATTCAGCTGGGAATTGTTTGGTACACCTGTTGGATATTTTCTTGACGATATCGTGCCAGTTTATGTCCAATTGGACTGTCAGATACCCGAGCTGACCTGTGGACTCTGCCCATAATGTTGAGACGTTCTCAATTGGAGAGAGATCCGGGGCCCTTTCTGGCCAAGTTAGGGTGTGGCAAGCACGAAGACAAGCAATAGAAACTGTCATCGTGTCTGGGCGGACATTATCTTGCTGAAATATACGACCAGAACGCCTTGCCATGAAGGAGAACAAGGCGGAGCTTAGAATATCTTCGACATACCGCTCTGCTGTAAGAGTGCAGTGGATGACAACCAAAGGCTTCCTGCTATCGAATGAAATGGGACCCCATACCAGCACTGGTGGTCGTCGTGCTGTAAGGCGGGCTACAGTCTAGGTATCCCATCGTCGTCCGGGGCTTCTCCAGACATGTCTTCGCTGATCATTATGCTTCATTTCGAAGCGGGACTGACTGCTGAAGGTACTTCTTCTAGTCAGAGTACATTCCGAAAGTGCCCGACACCAGTGCAGACGGCCTTGTTGGTATACAGAGGTCAATGGTAGACGGCGCAATGGGCCCCCTTTCTGTGAGCCGCTTATTAACACCAGAAGTACCGGACTTCACCGTTCACCTAGTAGTAACATATGGGGTCATTTTTGACCCACACTAGAAAACCACCATTTCATTCGTATTTGGGTGGTGTTTCGAGTGTCTTCATCTTAACAACATGTGTCTAAAACGAATAGTATACTATCAAACGTAAATGTTCAGAAGTAAACTTTTTTATTTTAAATTTGACAGAAGAAATTCCACAATCTTTCATCAATCATCGTTAAAACAAATAACTAAAACAATGTTATAATGTTTTTCTTTATAAAAAGATTGAAACAAATTCAAAACATATTGTCTATTAAGTATTAGTAGTATTTTTACTTTTATAGTAAAATAAGGTAAGTACCAAATATTTGTGAAAGATTCTAAAATGGAACAAGTGACTAAAATGACCTGGTTGTTTTCTTCCTTATTACAATCGTGAACTAAAACTTAAGAACAAATAACTTCGGCCTATAATTATAAATATTTGGAAATATTATGAACAAGGACTTAAAGAATTGCCTAAACTGCGATTCAGACATTCGACAAGAGTTTTTGCTTGGCAGCTTTTGCACACATACTGGTTGCACTTTAACCATGCGCTTCATGTTTGATTTACCTCTGTTGTTTTGTTGTTTGCAGGAAACCTGAATTTGACAAGACCTTCTACTTGCATATTGGAGTGCCTGAAAGGGGAGATTGACTTCTCTCTCAGTTTGTAAGAGGCAGCAAGCTCATCTGCGACTCTGAGGATAGAGTCCTGAAATTGACAATGTCTTTTCCATATTGGCCAGTGCTTGTATGGTGTGCCTGCTATGGGACACAGGCTCCTGTCTGTAGTTTCTAGAGGGCAGCAAGCTCATCTGCTACCTGTGGATTGAGTCCCGAAGTCAAATCTTCTTAGAGGTAAGTAACTTAGGAATTGTGTGAGCGTTTATCATGGCAAGGTCAAGAATATTGTAAAAAGACACGCTCAGGCCATCGGTGAGTGCCAGCTCGGACACTGTAGTGTCTAGCCATTTGGTCAATTATATCGACTCCATCCTTAGTTTCATTATAAAACTTCACAGTTTCTCGAAATTTCTTCTCAGTATTCTCATTCATCTGACATCCAGCATGCATGTTACTCAGGATATGGATATTTTTTTTCTTTTTCCCTTGGTAGGCTGTGAGAAGATTGTCTCCTGACTTATGTGTTGCATGCAATGTGTCGTCTCCACATCTCGCTGCACGAAGGACCTCTTGAGTGATCTCCAAAGAGCGCCAACTAAACTTGTTCCTTTTCGTTTCAGCTCATCTGCCAGTTTCACGGAGGTGAAGAAGTTGTTAGTCGTGACGTCCCGCTGTATAAAGTATCATCTGACCTCCGATTACTTCGTATTTCATGTTCTTCTTGGCGCAAAGTATCATAATATACTCTAACATCTCATGAATAACGTGGTGGCGAGCCCAGAAACTATTTAGTGTCTGAAAACCGGTGCTACTGATATCAGATTGCGTTAAAATGCGTATGGATCAAAAATGACCCACGTGGTACTACTGGTGAACAGGTATATTTTTCATACTTCTAGGTGAGCTAGGGGGGTGGGTTGTACAATCATGAAAAGTCATGAGAGCGTTTGGTCGTGCAATGATTATGGAGGGGGTTACTGCCCTCGAAAAACCATCGTGGGTCAAAAAGACCCATATGGCACTTATAGTGTTAATGCTCCTTGTGGTCACTGACTCACTGGTTACAAGTCCGATAGATTATAGTAATTAATCCGAGGCTATGAGTGCCTCTATGACGATTGCTCAGTTCTCACGTTCTGTCGTCTATCGACCGCTTCCTTCTTGACGCTGTGTTCGGTCATAGTTCACCCTATCTGCCAACATCGTTGAATGGCGCCATCGCTCCTATTCAAATGTCGAGCGATTCGCCGATTACTCCAACCGGTTTCTCTGGGCCTAGCTACACCTTCTGTCTCAACTGCTGACGTCCGTGTATATTGTTCACGCGGCTCTCTGCGAGGTATATTTACTGTCAAACTGTGCACATGGAATGAAATTCGCAAAGACTTTATGCCCTTGTATCCAATGTCCCCTGGATACTACCCTTGCCAGCAACGCGGTGAAATTGTGCTGCAGCGTCAAATATTGATCCACTGGCCGCCAAAGCCTTTTTTTTTTTTTTTTTTGTCTTTTTATGTGTCAGAGAGAGAGAGAGAGAGAGAGAGAGAGAGGGGGGGGGGGGGACTGAAGAAGAATGCGAACCTCTAATAATGAGAATTGGTTGACATGTGTTGGAAGCGATAAAGGAATATACCTTTTTTGAAAGCAGAATCGGAAAGGGCGGTAGAACCCGGAAAGAAAATGTGAGCAGAATACAACAGGTGAAGATTACATTTAATTTAAGAAAGAACATACTCACAAACAAGAACGTCAATCTGGAAATATGGAAACAAGAATTTGTTCGGAGTGTGCCTTTATACGGATGTGAAATTTGAACACCAGGATGGCGACCTGGAAATTTGGTGCTACAGAGGGATGATGAATATTAGTTAGAGGTGCTGAGAAGAGTACAGGAAACTGACCTCTCTGGAGGCACAGCCGAAGTGGAAGGGAACAACTCGTAGGAGACGTTTCAAGACGCAAACATCACTGAAAGAATCGCAGAAGAGTCTATTGAGGGAAAGAAACGCGGGGGACGAGCAAGGATGTCACTCATGTAGCAGATTGTGAGTGATATGGGATATGGAATTAAAGAGAAAGGCAAACATAAGAGTGGAATGGTGCAGAGCTGCTTACCAGCCTCAGGGTTGAACGCTAAAGAAGAAGAAGGAAGGAAGGAAGGAAGAAAGGAAGGGAGAGAGAGAGAGAGAGAGAGAGAGAGAGAGAGAGAGAGAGAGAGAGAGGGAGGGAGGGAGGGGTATAATATCAGTGTTTGAATGAAATCGCAGCAACGACAACAATACGAGTGGTTTTTTTGTGTCGGTGATGTTTTTATGTTTCACATACCACTCAGCATCATTTTTGAGGATAAGCTTCTATTTTGAAAGATATGTTGTCAGCAAATGTCAGTATTTACTAGCTGATATTTTTCCATTATCGATGTCACTAAGCAGTTTCATGTAAAATGACTGAAATGTGAACAAAAGGCGAGTTCATTCCCTTGCTTACGGCGTTACGGTCGCTCCTATCTCATTACAGATTACGTCTGCAGCACGTATTTGAGTCCCTTCGTGGAACTGAACTTATCCGCTGGTTCTGCACCATTGCGCAGCAATTCCTGTGAGGGGAGTCCGTTCTGATTCCGGAATCCGCGTGGCAACAGAGCAGAAACGTGACTAGCTCCCGTGGAATTGCAATGTTGACGGAGTCAGCGCTCCAAATGAGGCATCAGATAGCGCTTGTGAGCCGCAGCGCGTGGGACACGCGGCAGGCAGCCGGGGTGAGGTAACGTGGCGGCCGCAGCAGCCGGCTCAGTTCCCAGTGTGGGACGCAACGGGCCGAGCTGCGCCACGCAGCGCCGTGGACTGTGGGACCGCCGTATCCCACCCAGGCCTCGCTCGGCTCTTTAGCAGGTAGCGGCTAACAGCTAACGGGGCCCCGCCCCCAGGCCGCAGCGCGCTCACTTTCCCTATGGCTGGCCGGCCCAACGAGAGCGCAGCCCAGCCTTCTGCCCAAAGCCATCACCGTTCACTCGCTACGTTTACTCGCGACTCGTGTGGTGGAAGAAGAAAACCATTTTAGGGAACACATTTCCCTTACCTTGTTTACATATAAGCCATGGTCGGTTTTGCTAGACTGCTAAACGATAGATTTTCCTAGCCTGAGTCTTTTACGAATGCAAGAATGGTGCGTCGGCATCAGCTGTTCCGAGTTCGTCAACATAGTGAAGTAAAGTTATTGGCAACTGTATGAAGTTATCGATAAAGAGAGAGTGGTTTCGAGATCTCGTACCCAGGAGGAGCAGATTGTTGATGATTAGATGTTTACCAATTTTATCTACGCCACGTGATGGGTATGAACGCGCGGATAGCCGAGAGCGGTAAGGGGGCAGTTTCCGGGACACGGGAAGACGGGCCAGGCCTAGAGCGAATTCACTAGCAGATCAACACTCAGGAGCTCGGGGTCGATTCCTGGCCGGGTCGGAGATTTTCTCCGCTCGGCGACTGGGTGTTGTCATTACTGACAAGGAAATAGCCTTAAACACACTGTCTCATCGACTAGTGAAGTAGAGATATAGATAGAAAGACGGTTCAAATGGCTCTGAGCACTATGGGACTTAACATCTGAGGTCATCAGTCCCGTAGAACTTAGAACTACTTACACCCAAGGACATCACACACATCCATGCCCGAGGCAGGATTCAAACCTGCGACCGTAGCAGCAGCGCGGTTCCGGACTGAAGCGCCTAGAATCTCTTGGCTACAGTGGCGGACATAGATAGATAGACAGATAGATAGACCCGAAAGCCAGTACATTGAAAAAAAAAGCGACACTATCTCGTGAGCTGGCTATTGTATCTGCGGGTTTTAGGCGATTTAGACGATTTTCCACACCCAGCTAAGTGAATACCGTGCTGGTATCCACATCCCACTTAAAATACTACTAAACGGAGCTCCGAACAGATCTCAGGAGTCCGTAACGCTACTGCGACTCCCGTGTCGTCCTCAGCCTTTAGGTGTTACTGGATGTGGGTATTTTGGGCTTTCAAATAAGAGAATGAAATGATGTGGTGCTTGAGGTGGCCTTCAACTACGTACCCACTGACACAGAGTTGAAATATTAAAAGTTTTGGCTGGTTTCGTTGTCTAGGGGCTGGGATACGTAGTTCCCACATTACAGGCCAAATACTGCTGAGTCTACAGTATGCAGTATGAATATACACATGAATCGAATGGTCGAAGGTTCCTATCACTAGGCAATTCCGAATGTAACGTATAAATTTATAAATGAAAGATTTCAATTAAATAAAATCTGCAGGTACTATCTTAACGACTTTAAATGATGGGTACGATAACAGAAGTACTTTAGAGGATGCGGTATATTTCTGCAAAACACTGTAAGTAGGCTGTTTAGGTTTTCTTATTGGTAACGCCACGTAGCGCACTGTGTGAGAATCACTGGCTGTGCTGTGTGCAGTCTGTGTCTAGTTTGCATTGTTGTCTGCCATTGTAGTGTTGGGCAGCGGCAGCTGGATGTGAACAGCGCGTAGCGTTGCGCAGTTGGAGGTGAGCCGCCAGCAGTGGTGGATGTGGGGAGAGAGATGGCGGAGTTTTGTAATTTGTGATGAACTGCTATATATATTATGACTTTTGATGATATTAAGGTAAATACATTGTTTGTTCTCTATTAATATCTTTCATTTGCTAACTATCCCTATCAGTAGTTAGTGCCTTCCATAGTTTGAATCTTTTATTTAGCTGGCAGTAGTGGCGCTCGCTGTATTGCAGTAGCTTGAGCAGCGAAGATTTTTGTGAGGTAAGTGATTTGTGAAAGGTATAGTTTAATGTTAGTCAGGGCCATTCTTTTGTAGGGAATTTTGAAAGTCAGATTGCGTTGCGCTAACAAAATATTGTGTATCAGTTTAAGCACAGTCGTGTATAAATCTTCAAAGGGGACGTTTCATATGTCGACCCTTAGCCGAGGATACCTCACTGGAATCTTCTGATTTTTTCCTTGTAGTTTGTGTAATTAGTGTAGCTATTGTTTATTGATAGCGCGTAATCATAGAGAGAATTTCCTTTGTAGTTGTAGTTTTTCATTGTTGTACAGTAAAACAGTTGTGGCATGCATGTAGATTTGCACCAAGTATTTCGCAGCTGCGCTGGCAATTAAGTAGACATTATTTCCATTGCTATGTTATTTTATTTTGCTCTTCAAATTGCGCTTTTCTGTGTTATCGTGTGAAATATTGTGACAATTATGGCGTGTGAAAAACGTAATACTAGGCTCCAAAGTAAACTGAGAAATGACAGTGAAGACGAAAGCAGTGTGTTAGCGCCGCAGAGTAATGAATTAACTAATGTTCAAAGTAGTAATTTGGTAATTGCGCATAGGGAAATGGAGCGGGCGGCAAACAATGGTGTAGACAGTGAAACAGGTAGTGAACAGGGAAGCGTTATCGATCGATTGGTCGGCAACAGCTCGCCTCAGGAATCAGGAATGACAGAACACAATATTGCAAATACTGCAGACTCAGGTTTTGGGTTCTCACCGTTTTCTCAAATGAGTCAAAACACATTTTCCGCTTGTCAAAATGTGAATGTTGCCGGTGCAACTTCACTGCCGAAAAGCACTGAGGAACATGTTTCAGACACCAGTGCATTGTTATTACAATTAATGCAACAAATGGGACAAAAGCTTGTAAAGTTAGACACAATGGAACAAAATCAGAGACAAACACAGCAACAGTTAGACACACTGGAACAAAATCAGAGACAAACACAACAACAGCTTCAAAAGTTAGACTCATTGGAACAAACTCTTGAACAAACGCGTGAAGATTTAACTACTGAGTTACATAACATTGAATCGAAATGTCAAAAAGTCTGTAATGACGTAAAAACTCAAATTTGTGAGCATTTTCAACCTATTTTTTCGCGGCATGAAAATGCATTACAGAATCACGAAGCAGCCATAAAAGAACTGCAAATTATTGTTCATGAAAATCATGAGACCTTGCAAGCTAAATTTGACTCAGTTGCATCTACCGATTCGGTTACGCAACTTGCAAAAACTCAGGAAAACTTTAAGGACACAGTAGATACTCTGAAACTTGGTTCAGAAAAACACACTGAGGACATAAGTAAACTATCGGAGAAAGTAGCCGAACTTTTGGATCAGTTCACTAATTTATCTACGAAGGTAGATGATAATCTGATTGACGCAAGACCGGTAGTCTTTAATGACACAGAAGAGTACGAACAAATTAGGAAATTCAAACAAAATCAGAATCAAATTAATACACAACACCAAAGAGAAATCCGGGAAGTACAAGATCAGCTGACACAGGTAATACACGAATTACGTATTTCAGAGGACACTCGCGCTCCAACACGGGAAGAGGGACTTAGAAATACGGAAAAGCCGCAAAATAATAACACAGGGCATTTCGGAAGTTATGAAAGAAATTGGCAATGTGCACCGAATTTTGAGATGGAACGACCGACACGACCTAACAATGACCGATATGCGACTCGCCGACATGATGATTTTCACTATAAGCTGTTCATTACTACACGTAAATTCAAAACATTTAAGAATTCTGGCAACGACATTCATCCACAAGCATGGCTCCATCAATTCTCTCATTGTTTTCCTCCCAACTGGTCGTTGGAACACAGATTAGAATTTATGTGTGGCTACTTAGAGAATGAACCAGCTGTAAGAATGCGATCGGTCATTCACGATTGCCACAGTGAAGGAGAATTTTACCATGCCTTCCTCTCAGCATATTGGTCTCAAGCCACACAAGACCGAGTAAAACATGGCATCATAATGATGAAACATTTCGAACAATCTGAATTCTCCAGTCTTGTGAAATATTTTGAAGACATGTTGCACAAGAATCAGTACCTGTCAAACCCATACAGCCCCTCAGAACTCATCCGCATTTGCTTACTCAAATTGCCTGAACATTTACGACATATTATTTTAGCAGGACGTTGCAAAGAAGACATTGAAGCTTTTCAGGGACTGTTACAAGAATTGGAAATTGACACTGACAATCGCAGAATGCGGAAACAGGAACACAACAATTACAGGTCACATCCGTCACAATTCCTCGATAATAACTGGACGCGACAAGGCTATTCTTACAACACAAATCGTGACCAAAACAGACACCACCCGTATGACAACCGTTGGCAGAGTAGTAATAATTACAGGGAAAGATCACCTCTCCGCGGTAATGACTATCACAGAGACAATCAGAGAAACAGACAGTATGGGAACCAAAACAATTATTATTACGGGAGACAGAATAACTTTAGACGCAACGGTCCAGCTCGCAGTTACGATTCAGGGAGAAATTCTCCACCACTTAACCGACAAGAAAGAAACTACAGGAACTACCGACATGACGACAGACGATGTGATCGTAACGACAGACCTGAATTGCATCAGAACTGGCCGGATTTAAACAGGGCAGGACCCTCTCGTCACGGTGAATTTGTAGAAGTTAGGTCTCCAAATCCCAATAACAACGCGCGCCAACAAAGAGACAGACAATGACTCGCGCCGCAGGCACCCACGTGCGCCGGCTGGCTCAGAGAAAAATAACATAGACGCTAACCTTGAGAAAAATTCCAGTATTCTTTACCGACGTATACCGCATGACAATTGCATTCAAGTTCAAACTCTGAGTACTATGAAGAGTAAAGGTTTACACCAGATTTCACATGTAAAACCGTTTATTGAAAGATAATCTGCTTTTTAACTTTGTCTTTGCCATATAACTTTTCACTTCACATTTCTAGTATGCTTTGTCAGACTTAAGAAACTTTTAATATGCAACAATGTTTGAAGTTAAATATCCAGTCTAGAACCTAGGGAACATTTTTAAACAGAAATTACGATTGCATTGTTATAGTGAACAGACGACACAGTGTTGTATTTGTACATTCTTGCTTGTTAGTTGCACGATTACGTAACGACTATAAGGCTCACATACTTAGAACATATACTGGCACTGCTAATGAGATTTTCATGCAACATTTTGGTTTACTTGAAAATACATTTGGGATTTAAAGTACTTTCTGTGAGATTAAAGATGACTTAGTATTTGGTTTCTTTGACAGTTACACGGTTATATTACGACACTACTAATGTGTGACATAATTTACATTGTTGCTTTTGTGGTGTATTTGTTTTATATCTGCACAGTTTTTCTGAATTCTTCTGGAAAGCAAAACATGTTTTATTAGTAACTTTTGTGGTATAGCTACAAGGAGACAGCCTTTTCCATAACACAACAATACGTTACAGCACAGTACTTTCATCATCACAACAATAAGCGTAATAACTAAGATATCTCTACGCAAAGCATTTCACTTTTGTGTATTATGAGGTAAGTACATTGACTTCTGCAGAACTTAGCTTTCGGAGGACGATAACTACGACACTTCCACACAGATTATGTTGCAACAAGACGCACATTTAGCGCTACAGTACACGTATTTGAGTGATTAATTTTGTACTTAAAACATTTATTTTTAAAGATTTTTGAATTACAAAGAAAGTTTTCCGTGATACATTTCATTTCATTGCTGTAATCTGTAACACCTGAGGGTATAATTACATTAATCCTCAGGGGGGTACACGCTTACTTTGTGTACCATGTGTGTGGCAACCACAAGGAACCCTAGCTAATATGGTATTGCTTATACAACTTTACACATCGGTACCATATTTCTCTAACACACAAATTACACAGCTATCTGATCATGTAACTGAGAGATAAACTTTTTTTATTACATCAGTGACAGATGTTTACGCAATTACACAGTTGGATAACTTCACACTTACGAAATTGTATTTTGTCTGTACTTTGTGAAATGCTCATATTTTTTCGGAACCATTGTGATACTATGAGAGCTTTGAATGATATATTTGGTATGAGATCATGATTTTTAAAGTACGTTTGAGGTAGCTGACATTTTTGACATGAGCAGAGAATTTTTTGTAGGCTTAGAAATTATTGGAGGAAGTTACGACGATTTTGAGATTTGACTGAGGTGTTATGATGTTAGTTTTACGACGACGATGTGTATTATGCTGTTGAGGTATGTTTATGTCAATAAGATGATGCTACCATATATGAGGAATGTGATTACGTGTTTATATGTATATGAATAATGAATAGAAGTTAGGGACTCTTGACTTGTGAAACAGGATGTTGGAAACCAAGAATCGTACTTTAAGAGTTATGAAATGTGTGTAAATGCGTGAATGTATCACAATGCCGGCGAAAATTTTTTTGGACACTGTTATATTCATAGGATTTAGTTTCTACACATTTGCAACGTAAATTCTCGACCTGTGAAATTTTTATATGAGACTGTCACTGTAGCGGAAACTGCTGTCGTAAATATTTCCGTAAGAAAGTTAAGTGACCACCTGCACGTGCGTCGTCGGCACACCGCTGTGTCAGACACCTGGAGAACAAGCCATTAGGGTGTGCCTTTCCGGAAGCACAGGTAGAGAAAAAAAAGGGGAGGCCATTATCCTCGCTATTGACATTTCCTTGTTGAAAGCATACTGTGGAGCTCGTAATTTATGATATTTACTGAAATGCCTAATGAAATGACGAGAAATATTTTTACATCTGCACACCTGATTACGACAAGCGTCTTTCTACGAGAGTTGAGAGAATTTCTACTAACTTATGAAATGTCACATGACTATTGAATGATATTTTTATGCTTTGGTTTGCGTAATTGCTTATTTCATTTGATACCTGTTTTCCAGCTGTGTTACAGCATTAGTTTTATAAAATAAATGCATTTGATAATGTGAACACTTTCTGTCAACAGATCTATTAAATGATAATTTTGTAATCCACATTCTTTAAAAAAAAAAAAGGAGCACTTGGAAAGGAAAGAACAATAAGAAGGGACTAGTAACAGTAACTGGACACATAATTTTCTTTTCAAGTACATGGTAATATTTTTTTTACAATAAGTTGTTGTGGTGCACCACTTTAATTACATAGACATTAAGATATGAATATACATTTCCCTTATCTGCATTGTTGTTTTTACTGTAATATTTTTTCTGCTTGAGCTATGTCATGTTTAGGTATTTCATTTTCTGCTGCTGTTTGCCAGGCATAGTGTTGCTGAATTTGAATTTGTGTTACTCTGCTAAGCCAGATTTATTTTTCTTGTTTGCTGCGCATTGCCTCATATTAGTTGTAATGTGAATTGCTTGGTAATTTAGATTTACTGTAGCTTGCTTTGCAATTTTCCATTTTTTTGGTCATTGCTGTTTGTGTTATTTATTTTGTGCTGCTGCATTGCCTCGTCCCTTAGTTTAGCATCTGAGCTCAGTAGATTTAAGTTAGCTTAAGAGGGGTAGACTATATAAGAAACTGACTATGGAGAGTAGGTAAAGAATGCGTTGCGAAGTTATATGAAAAAGATTTGGGCCAAAATGAGTATTGTACACTGAGAAATAATTATATTGAAAGAAATATGAATAGAATACAGAAAGCAGGCATAGATAGGACTTTTTGGGAATAATGATGAATGAAGGGAGATCTCCAAGAAGTAAAGAAAGTTTTGTTTGCAAAATACTGCAGTACAACAAACCCTGTCCTTTCCCTTTTGTGTTATCCCACTATGTGTTTGTGTACCCTTGTGTATTTGTTTTCTTCCTGTCTCTGTGTAGTTTCATAGAATTTTTTCTTCTTTTAATATTAAGCTACATTCACTATGATGAGGAATACTGTTATCCTCGAATATAATTGGCATTAATAATATGTTATTTACTTTGTAAAGATGTTAGACATTATTTATTCTGTTTTGTTTTAATGCTCATGTGTGAAGTTGATGTTTCAAAAGTTATTGTGATCTTTTATGTATGTACTCATGTCATAATTCCACTGATGTATATGTTAGTTCGATTCTTTTGTAAAGCCTGTACTACAAATGTTATCTGTATTGTTATGTTCTTTAATGATGTATTCTGTACCTTTGTTATTGTATTCTCATGTTATAAAATTGTAATTGACACCAGTTTATCAAACTAAGTAACTTGTAAGCATTCATTTCACTGCACACATTTCCGTTGGTCATAGTATATGGACAATATGTGAGAAGTAGGGACTGATAGTGTTTGCACGTGTGTTAATGATTCAGCAAGGGACTGGATAACAGCATTGCTGTTTCTAAGGACAATTCCAAAAACTTTGTGAGTGCACAAGTGGTGGTTATGGACTTGCTATACTATCCGCAAGACTCTTCAATGGTGATTGTGCACCTGCGCAGTCACAACAGATGGCTGTTGGCTATCTCTACAAGGACTACAGTGGGTCTACATCTTTGATGATCCATCAATACCATTATTTCTACAAGGACTGCATTGGGGCTGCACCTCTGGTGGCCCACCACTACCGTAATCTCTACCAGGCCTACAGTGGGTCTGCTCTGTGATGACCTACCTACCAATACTCTTCAAAATTTCGACTGACTCTGCTGTGGGTTTGCTCTGTTGTGGCCCATTACCTGTCAGCATGTCAAGAGTCAGCACTGTCTTTCCATTGAAAGGACAACACTACTTCTTCAAGACTGCATGGAAATCCACTAATTCCGTGTGCATTTTCTTTTACTGCTCAGACTTTGAGAAAAACACTGCAACGTTACTGTGATGAATGATTAGGACTGTCTTTATGGACTGTGAGAAAATTTTAGCTTTTGACCAACATTGTATCAATAAGTGTGTGCCTTTGATTTCTTTGTTATTGTAATTGTGAAAAAAAATTTAACAATTATGTATTGGCCAGTGCCCAAAAAAATTTGTAAAATTTTTTGTGGGGAGCATGGGGCTATGTAAGTAGGCTGTTTAGGTTTTCTTATTGGTAACGCCACGTAGCGCACTGTGTGAGAATCACTGGCTGTGCTGTGTGCAGTCTGTGTCTAGTTTGCATTGTTGTCTGCCATTGTAGTGTTGGGCAGCGGCAGCTGGATGTGAACAGCGCGTAGCGTTGCGCAGTTGGAGGTGAGCCGCCAGCAGTGGTGGATGTGGGGAGAGAGATGGCGGAGTTTTGTAATTTGTGATGAACTGCTATATATATTATGACTTTTGATGATATTAAGGTAAATACATTGTTTGTTCTCTATTAATATCTTTCATTTGCTAACTATCCCTATCAGTAGTTAGTGCCTTCCATAGTTTGAATCTTTTATTTAGCTGGCAGTAGTGGCGCTCGCTGTATTGCAGTAGCTTGAGCAGCGAAGATTTTTGTGAGGTAAGTGGTTTGTGAAAGGTATAGTTTAATGTTAGTCAGGGCCATTCTTTTGTAGGGAATTTTGAAAGTCAGATTGCGTTGCGCTAACAAAATATTGTGTGTCAGTTTAAGCACAGTCGTGTATAAATCTTCAAAGGGGACGTTTCAACACTTACTGGTGTCGATGGTCCAGCAATTAAATAAAATATAAGTTGAATAACAAGGGAATAATAGATTCCTACTTCACATAATTAGTTATGAACAACAACATAGCTCGCGAGATATTCACTTCTAAGCGCGTACTACATCCTCACTGCAGAAGCCACGGAAATCTCACAATTACACAAGTCGGCACTACGAAATGTTTCTATCTCTCGCTATCACGAGCAAACTGCTTCACTCCAAGTCTCTCCCACGACCGTACGTCGCACCTTCAACTCCAGCATTCCCCGTGTTCTGTGCCGTCTCTCCAGAACTCCCACTTCTATCCAGTGTCCCCATTCACGAGCGCTATGATTGGCTAGAGCGCACCCACCATGTGTTCAAATATGTGTGTGAAATCCTATGGGACCTATCTGCTAAGGTCATCAGTCCCTAAGCTGACACACTACTTAACCTAAATTATCCTAAGGACAAACACACACACCCATGCCCGACGGAGGACGCGAACCTCCGCCGGTACCAGCCGCACAGTCCATGACTGCAGCGCACAAGACTGCTCGGCTAATCCCGCGCGGCCTGGCAGGTCCTGCCGGAGCTGGCGGTCACGTCTGGGTGAGGTGTGATTGTGTGAATGACTGGTGTGCGGTTTTCTTTCTTCTTCTAACGAAGGCCGTAGCCGAAAGATGTCATTTAATCGCGCCTGTCTGCAAAGTAATGTGTCATCTTTACGGTAAGTAGCAATCTATCTTTTGCTACATTACTGATTCCTTAAATGCGAAATTTAAAACTTTGCCTTTACTTTTGCAACCTTCACTGCCGCACCAGGCTGCTCAACGAGTGACTGGATAGATGCATTACACCCACTTAGCTCGGACCATGTGTTCAAGCCAACACACATTCACAAACGTAATGAAACACATTCGAAATACTGGATTTACATTCAAATAACTTGAAATTAAATAAATATTCCTCAGGCTGGACCATAAACATGCTCTAATACACATTATTAAATGCATAAACGAATTAAATAAACATATATCAAAGGAATAGCAAGCAAAAGTAGGCCAGAAGCCTAATGTCTCTGTGCTTTCTAAAACACAGTAAATATTTGACCAATTTCTTCATGAATAGTATATATCTGATATAAACAAAGGCATAGATGAGTAAATATATTTATAAGCATGCTGGTACCGTTTTTTCGTGTAACTCTGGAGTACTTATGGCCTGGCGCGATCAATAGTAATCGGCCACTTTGACCTCCAATAACTCATGTACTATCCAAGGTACATGGCTGTAATTTACACCAATTTAAGTTTACATTAATAGCTTTCTAAAGACATGTCGATTGACGCAATCGGGTGAACCGTTTAGATTTTTGAAATTGGTTGCTGGGTGTTACTTGCATAATTTGCAGTCAGATACTAAACTTTAAAATAATAAAGATATTGAAAATATGATTACACCATCAGAATCGTCGTGCAAATAATGGTAATGAACATGTTTCTTTTTGAGGTACCATGATTCATCTGGCTACTATTAATTTCTATGTGAACAGTGAAATGTCTGCCATTAAGGTTTCACAAAGTCCGCCATCTTTGGTACTTCTGGCGTGTCTCGTTCATCGACACAGCGTCGCCATGGAATTCCCAGCCACGCAGCTGGGCGGCGAGCTGGGGCTGCCCCTCAGGCTCAGCTAACGCTCGACACGACGTGGCTGCTGCCGGGCCGCGGCCCGTCCAGAGGCCCCCGCGCGACCACGCCAACGCCGTTCTTAGAATATTTCCAGGGCACCACAACTCGCCCGTTACCTCACAATATACAGGTGCATGTGATCAGTACACTGTTCGCCTAGCTGTTGTCAGTTTTCGTGAGCTGAGCCGCTGCTTCTCAATCAGGTAGCTCCTCAATTTGCGTCACAACGGCTGAGTGCACCTCACTTGCGAACAGCACTCTGCAGACCTGATGGAGACCCATCCGAGTCCTAGTGAAGCCCGCCAGAGCTTAACTTCGATGTTCTGACGGGAACCGCATCAAGACTGTTGGCCCTAATTAAGATATACACTACACAAACACTTGGAAAAGGTTATAAAAAGAAGAAATTCGTGGATGCGAAACTGTTTTAAACTCCCACCTAGAACAAGTCTGTTCTGTAAATTGATAACTGGTGGAACATTATCATATTCCAACATTTTGGACACTTGTAATGCTTAAAAAAAATCAGATGTGTAAAGGCACAGCAATGCGGGGTAGCCGTGCGGTCTAAGGCACCTTGCCACTGTTCGCGCGGCTCCCTTGGGCATGGGTGTGTGTGTGTGTGTGTGTTGTCCACAGCGTAAGTTAGTTTAAGTTAGATTAAGTAGTGTGTAAATCTAGAGACCGATGACCTTAGCAGTTTGGTCCCATAGAACTTACCACAAATTTCCATTTTGTAAAAGCACAATCCTATTCGTTCAAATGGCTCTGAGCACTATGGGACTTAACATCTATGGTCATCAGTGCCCTAGAACTTGGAACTACTTAAACCTAACTAACCTAAGGACATCACACACATCCATGCCCGAGGCAGGATTCGAACCTGCGACCGTAGCGGTCACGCGGTTCCAGACTGAAGCGCCTAGAACCGCACGGCCACACCGGCCGGCACAATCCTATTCGTGCACGCATAAATGGCGAATATGTTGTCTGCGGACACTGACTGTACACAAGAACGCTTTACACGAAAAGAGAGAGTCAGTTAAGAGTTTTAGAAATTAACCAGCTTTGAGCAATATAGCATTCCTGCCAGTCAGTTCGATTTTTCTAATTCAACAACTACAACATCATCATTTACTTATCTCGTTCCATGCAATAAATACAGGTATGTTTCCCTTCAACTAAGGGCTTCTTTTGATTGACTCCATACAAAATCATTTCGTCCATATTAACCAACGTCTTAAGAGGCAAGTGGCAATATAACAACCCCTTCACCTCTCTAATACGACAGAGCATGTACATGGAACCGAAAACCGATTGTGGAAGCTGGAATCTGGCAGCCAGACCGCATTTCAGGAATCGATATTGGCCTGTTTACACGATCAACCAGAATCGGTATTAAGCAATCGGTTTAAGGAGAATTGGATTTTGGTGGCCATTGTAGACGTATTCCACCGCTTACGATTGCCACCTCAACACGTTCGATACTTAGGAGTGTAATTCCAGCGAAGACGCACAACGTGGTTTACAGCGCGTACATCTTCTACCGACCAAAGAATGGCAGGTCGCAGAAAAGACATCGTGAGGCGAGTTTCCTACAATGTGCCCCGCTCACAATTATGTCCGACTCGTGAGCTACCATCAGCTCCTACTATTTGAAATCTGCAGCAAAAATCAGGCCATAGCGGCACAACATTGTTACTATCGGAATTGGCGTGTTTAACGTAAGGGATGGCCGGATGCCCTTCCCGCTGCCACTCCGCCACCTAAGATGTCTTCATGCAGGGTTATTATGTGCACGTCGGCGAAAGTTTCTTAAATTTTTTCGAAGCGTTTAGGTGCGGCTGGAATTGAGGACCAGCCCGCTGTTCACCACGTGAGATGTGGGAAAGCACATACAAACCACACCCGGGCACGGCGATCCTCATGGATACTCCGCCAGCCGTACTCGATTCGGGGCCCGAATACCGAAAGCGTCGTCTTAACGCGCTCGGCTATCCGGGCGGTTCATAGACATTGCGCAACAGTTTAATGATATTCATTGTCATTTTCAGATCATATTTTCTAACGAAGATCTCTATTTATGTCAGTGATAGCGTTATCAACAGACGTTTTACATTTGTGAAGATTCTGTCTTGAGCAAAAAAAAAAAAAAAGCTCTAGGCAGTATCTTAAAAACTTATTTGCAAGTTGAAGAAAAATGCGCTATGTATCGCCTGACAGAGAAAGTCCGTTTTCGTAACAATCACTGGTTACTGGGAACAGTAATCATATTTACAGAATAACTGTCTCACTTTCAGCGGAATGGTCGCTGATTTGAATCTTCCTGATAGAGTAAAACTGTGCGTCGGAACGCGACTCGAATTCGGAACCTTGCGTTCCGCGGGCAAAGCTGAGTGTGTAGTGATTTGTAACTTCCAACATGTGACAGTATATGCTTAAAAATCAAGTCATTAAGTCACCAAGTAATTTAAAGAAATTGTATCTTTTACTTTATCTGGTCACGTCAGCTCAACATTTTCTGAAATAGAAATATCGGTGATGGCGACAAACCAGTGGAAATGGAGCTTCAATAAATTTAAATATAAGAATAATGTTCATTTGCCCGAACATAAATTTATAATGTATATGTTACTAACCTTTTAAAACCAACCAAAATCTCTTATTTAATGCCAGAAGTACGAAAAAATCGTATTCAAGTAAGTAAAAAAATAAATTTTGAAAATACTTCGCTTTTAGAAATTTTTTTATTCTTTTATCTTTAAAAAAATTGATAACCCTAGGTTCGCGTACAACAGAAAATGCTGAAAAAGAGTGTAAGTGAAATCAGAAATCGCTCAAACCCGGAGACTGAGTGAACGCATTCATATAACAGAAGTAACTGTGAGAGACTTGCGTCAGTTGGTTATCTCTCGCATTAAGTGAAACCAGTCAGACCCCGAGAGTGAGTGAGAACACTCATATGGCTGACATGGCCTCGGAGACCAGCTTCATTTGGTGGTTTCATTCGACTGAAAAAAAAAACTGACTGAACGAAAAAACAACTAGCCAACGAGTTGTTAAAACCAGTCAATGGTCCCATCACTATAGCATCACTCATCTTCTTAAAACGTCGGTCCAGACAGGACAACATGGCCAGACTCAAACTTTAGAAACACTGTTCACTGCACTTGTTCCTTTCCTCGACTTGAAAATAGTGAATACAACATTAATGGTGTGCCTTTGGACAGAGTCACGTCGAATACATACTAAGTGTACGTTGCAGAGCGGCATGTAATGGAACGAGCACTCAACAGTAAGAAATGAAATTTATACCTGCCCAAGGAACGTTACGGGAACTACGGCGAAACCGAACACTAAAGCTTAATATTCGTTATTTACGAAGCGCTTCGGAAACTTTTCTCCATCATCATCATCATCGTCATCATCCGATAGCAGTGCTACATATACATACATACTCCGCATGCCGCTCTACGGAGAGTACCTTGCACAGCCATCTGTTCCACTCGCAGAGGGATAGAGGGAGAAACGACTATGTGCTTCCGTGCAAGCCCCAATTTTTCTCATATAGTTTCTGCTTCCCTTACGCGAGATATACGTTGGTAGCAGTAGAATCGTATTACAGTTCATCGCAAATGCCAGTCCTATAAACATTCGCAATACTCAAAATGGTTCAAATGGCTCTAAGCACTATGGGACTTAACTGTTGAGGTCATCAGTCCCCTAGACTTAGAACTACTTAAACCTAACTGACCTAAGGACATCACACACATCCATGCCCGAGGCAGGATTCGAACCTGCCAGCCTAGCAACAGCGCGGTTCGGAACTGAAGCGCCTAGAACTGCTCGGCCACAGCGGCTGCCGGCAACGCAATACTGTTTCGCGAGAATAACGCGGTCTTCCCTCCAGGGATCCCTCTTTGAGTCCATGGAGCATTACGTGATAACCGCGCGTTGATCGAGCTTATCACTAACAAATCTACCAGCACGCCTCTGAATTGGTTTGACGTCTTCCTTTAATGGTAATCCGAAACACTCGAGTAGTACTCAAGAATGGGTCGCGTTAGTCTCCCGTAAGTTTTGTGCTTTATGGATTTCCTAGAATTCTCCCAGCAAACCGAAGTCTACAATTCGCCTTCCCTGCAACTGACATTAGTGCTCGTTCCATTATATGCCGCTCTGCAACATTACGCCTAGATATGTATTCGACGTGACTGTGTCAAAAAGCACATCATTAATGTTGTATTCGCACGTTATAGGTTTTCTCCCCTACTGATATGCATTATTTTACATTTTTCCACATTAAGAGCAAGCTGCTATTCATCACATCAAATAGAAATTGTGTCGAAATCATCCCGTTTCCTCCTACAGTCACTTAAAGACGTCATTCTCCCATACAGTGCAGAGTCACCAGCAAACAGTTTCGTAGTACATATGCTTCGCTTATCGTAAAAGAAAAATAAAAAAGAACGTAAAATCTGGTGACTCGTTCTGCCGGATTCAGCCTACCAAAAGAGTTACTACAAAATAGTGAAGTTTAGTACTGTTTAATTCTCGCAGCAAATGCTACTTTCGTGCCTAGAATGGGTGTAAACCTTTCCCTCGAACTGAGATTTTCTCGCTGATAGGAATCCCACGTTCCGCAACTGCCTTGCGGAAAGCTGTAATGCGAACTAGGTTGTGCTACAGTAGTACCAAACGGAGATCTGCCTTGTTTGTCCTGTTATAGCACCAGACCGTCTGCAACGCTAAATCCAGTGCCTCAATATCTAGCTCAGGTGTTCTCAGGCATTTCCTGTGACGGAATTCTTTGACACTCCTTGTACTTTGATGAAACACCTTGCTTATTTCGAAGATTAAGGAAATTAATAAAGCAGTTAAGAAACGTGACAAAATTTTGTTTCATTGTGATTAGTTCAACTTTAAATCATAATAAGATTTTTAAAAATAAGGGAAAAATGTCAAAAAAAGACACCTTGTTATCAAAATACTGCGGAGGTCATCAGTCCCCTAGAACTTAGAACTACTTAAACCTAACTAACCTAGGGCACCACACACATCCATACCCGAGGCAGGATTCGAACCTGCGACCGCAGCGGTCGCGCAGTTCCAGACTGAAGTGCCTAGAACCGACCTTGTTATCAACAGTTTCTCGCTGAGCCCTTATGAACACCAGTGTTCCGCAGAGCATGGTTCAGGAAACCGCGCTCTAGAGGTTCTTAGTGCAGCATACAGACACGGGGGTCTCGTGTTCTGCTCCCGCGAGCAACACACATTTGTCTACTGTACAAAAGTCTAGATCAGAATCCATTCACCATCGTGACTGCAGATGATTAGCTCCTTGCGTAAATAAGACACGAAAGCGACATAGAAATCATCGAAGTGATGTTAAATAAATTTTTAAAAAAACTGCACAACACTAATTTCAAACTATTGCTAATGGACAGGATTATACTATCTCTGTTCACATATGGAACTCGTGATTAAACACGCTGTTGTTAATGGACACGATTATACTATATATGTTCACATAGAAAACTCGCTAATCAACGCGCTTTATGATACGAGTTCCTGTTCTGTAAAGCGTTCTTAGCCTGTGGTTAGTGCGCAGGAATTGTCGTCTATTCCATTTTAATCGGAAGGAGGACGATGTATCTGGACTGCAGTGCTGGAGAAGATGTGGTCTAGTCTGCCACCTAGCAACAGCGGACCACAGAAACCGCCAACAGTCAGCTGCGCTGAGTCTTCAAAACATGTGACGTCACGCCTCTGCCTGGGAGCACGTGGAAACGAACATTTACTGCAGTCGTAAAGAGCCAAGGTATGCATTGGTTATTCATACAACGTACAATCGTCTTTGAAAATGTCCTCCGGAATTGTGGATGAAACGTTGGGCTTCTACTAGAAATTAATTCAACCATGGCATAGTTGTGCGGAACATTTTAACGGTTGTGACATTTTCAGCTGTGAAACTTTATATTTTACTTGTAAGGGAATCTTTGGAAGAAAGATGGTGTAGTACCCCCGAGACGCTGTTGGACAGATGATCTTCAGTCCGAAGACTGGTCTGACACAGCACTCCACGTTACCCTATTCTGTACATTCCGAATAATTTCTGCAACATACATCCGTTTAAATCCACGTTGCACTTCGGTACAAGCCTACCCTCCAGGCAAACACCTTCAGAAAAGAGTTCTTAGTTCTTAAGATTTAAACTGATAATAGATGTTAACAAATTCCTCTTTTCTAGAAATTCTCTCCTTGTTACAGCCGGTATGTATTTTATATCCTGTCTACTTCGGCCATCGCCAGCCGCTGTGGCCGAGCGGTTATAGGCGCTTCAGTCCGGAACCGTGCTGCTGCTACGGTCGCAGGTTCGAATCCTGCCTCGGGCATGGATGTGTGTGATCTCCTTAGGTTCTTTAAGTTTAAGTAGTTCTAAGTCTAGTGGACTGATTATCTCAGGGAATGTCCCTCCCATAGTGCTTAGAGCCATTTGAACCATTTGAAATTTGGCCATCATCAGTTATTTTGCTCCCGAATTAGGAAACATCTTCTCCTGCTTTTAATGTCTTATTTGCTATTTTCCCCAGCATCGCCTGATATAATTCGACGACATTCCGTTACCCTTGTTTTGCCTGTGTTGATGTTCATCTATATCGTCCTTTCAAGACACTGCCCATTCCGTGCAAACTCTCTTCCTTTGCTGTCTCTGACAGCATTACTGTTTTCTGAATGTTTAGACAGGGTGAATCACGGATAGGCTACAACTCTGTCTCAGTCCTTTCTGGATTACTGCTTACCTTTCTTGCCGTTCGACTCTTACAGCTGCTGACCGGTTTCTGTACAACTTTTAAGTCATTTGTCATCACTTGTATTTTAAACCTGCTGCCTTCTCAGTTTCACAGAGCGTAATCTAGTCAACATCGTCAAAAGCTTTCTCTAATGCTACAAACGTAGGTTTGTCTTCCTTCAGTTTATCTTCTAACATAATTCATAGGGCCAGTATTGTCTCGCGTGTTCCTACATTTATCCGGTAACCGAACCGGTCTTCCCCACCGTCAGCTTCTACTATTTTTTTTCCATTTTTCTCTAAACAATTCATATCAGTATTTTGCAACCATGACTTATTAAACTGATATTTCGGTAATAATATTCATACCTATCGATACCACTGTTCTTTGGAACTCGAAGTTATCATGTTATCTTTGACGTCTGAGGGCGTTTCGTCTGTCTCGTGTATCTTGCACACTAGGTGGAATAGTCTTGTCATACCTGACTCCCCCAAGGGTTCGTTAGTTGCAAGGGAATGTCGCTCACTCATTGGGTGTTGTTCGGCTGATGTCTTTGTTTGCTTTGTTAAATTCTTCGCGCAGTACATCTCCTATTTCACCTTCTGGTTCGTCTTCTTCCCACTCGAGAATATTGTCTTCAATTTCCTGCCCCTTGGGTAGTCACTATGTATATTCCCTCCACCCTTAAGCTTTCTTTTCTTTGTTCAGTGACGGTTTTCCGTCTCAGCCCTTGATAATCCTACAGCTGCCGCTCTTTTCTCTGAAGGTCTGTTTACTTTTCTATCGACAGTATCTATCTCCGAGTTATACATGCTTCTATGGCCTTGGATTTGTACTCTACTTGTTACCGCTTAGCCGTTTTGCACCTTCCATCAGTCTTAGCATTCGCTTTCACTAGCTTAATTTGCTGAATTTTCATCCAAGGGTGGACAAAAATATGGAAAAACTGTGCATGCTTGAAAATACACGGAGATGCTATTAAAGCCTGCAAGTTACGGTGTTGTAGTTGACCACGAATGGCACCCGTGCAATTTCCTCAATACGTCGCCAAGTATCAGCTGTGTCACAACACTGTTCTATGTAGTTGTGCGAACGTTATGTTAGAGTTAAGTGACTTCAAACGTGGGCAGACTATTGGTGCTCGTATGGTGGGTCTTCCGTAACCAAGGTAGCCGAAGTGTTTGTTGTTTCAAGAGGCACCGCATCGAAGATTTATGCCGCGTACAGGAAAAACGGAAAAACATAATCTGCTAACTCACAGCCGGCGGGGTGGCCGAGCGGTTCTATGCGCTACAATCTGGAATCGCGCGACCGCTACGGTCGCAGTTTCGAATCCTGCCTCGGGCGTGGATGTGCTTGATGTCCTTAGGTTAGTTAGGTTTAAGTAGTTCTAAGTTATATGGGACTGATAACCTCAGAGGTTAAGTCCCATAGTGCTCAGAGCCATTTGAACCATTTTTTTGCTAACTCACAACGTGGACGAAAGCCTGTGCTGACCATGACAGGCGGCCACTGAAGAGAATTGTGGCGAAAAGTAAGACGACGACAGCTGCAAAAGTCACTGAATAACTGAATGTCGTACTTGTGAACACTGTCAGCACCAAAACAACACTAAGGCAGCTCCGTTAGCAGAGAACTGCAGAGCGAGCTGGAATTTCAAAACCACTCAGCAGTGATGCAAATATCCGTAACAGGAAGACGTGGAACCGAAGCCATAAAACCTGGTCTGTGAAGAAATGAGGGAAAGTCATTTGGTCGGATGAGTATTGTTTCACACTGTTCCCGACCTCTGGCCTAATATACATCCCAAGAATGAAACATGAAAGGGGGTCGGTGATGGTTTGGGCAGTCAGATCGTGGTATTCCATGGGCTCTTTCGTTGCTCTGTAACTTCACATTACTGCCAAGGATTAAGTCACAGTTTTGGTTGCTCATGTCCATCCCACAGTACAACGTTTTATGTAAGTCTGCAGGCCTTCGTGGCCGTTGCCACTGAAGTTAAAATCTTCTGGGTTATTAGGCCGCGTCATGTTTCTTCTAAAATGTTCGACGTTTCGATCCCTCTGCTGGGATCTTCCTCTGGATCGTTTGGTGTCCACTGCTGCTAGAGCACTGCAGTATGTTCTAGCAGTAGTGGATACCAAAAGATCCTGAGGAAGATCCCAGCAGAGAGGTCGAAACGTCGAATATTTTAGAAGAAACATGACGCGGGCTAATAACCCAGAAGATTTTAACTTCAGTACAACGTTTGTTCCACATGGGGACGCTGTGTTCCAAGATGACACGGCTGCTGTTCACACACCTCGCATTGTCCAGGGCTGGTGAGCCCGGTGATGGTCTTTATCATTTCCACTGCCCACCACAGTCACCATACCACATTATTAATGAAACTTTGTGGTCTTATTTGGAGAGAGTGGTGCGCGACCGCTATCCAGATCCATTATCGTTATCTGAACTTGCACTATTTTGCATTTTTGCATGAAGAATTATATAAGAGTCACTTTGAAAAGTATATAGAATTTGTATTTGTACATTCCGAGAAAACTGGTTACCTTTTTCAGCACATTTTTGTACACCCTGTGTAGATCGGTTGGTTTTTATGCTTTCGGTATATGTACCTGCGCAGGGGGAGAGCAGATTTTTGAGTCCTACATGACTGCGTCCTCCTCCGATACCGAAAGACGGGAGGTAATCATCCTGGTCCACAAGTTTCGCGAGGTGCTGCTTAGTGCTCCTGCCGTGTGCCCGCGGGCAGCTCCGCTGTGGAGGGCCGTGGTTCACCCGTAGAAAGCTGGCAGCGTGGCCACCTCCTCTCGTCTGTTCTCTCCTCCATTCTGCCTTACCCCGCCCGACACGGAGCGGGTCGCCCACGCCTGACCTTTGGCGAAACGCGCCGCTTCGGCATCGCCACAAGCCTGGCCAATTCCGCAGACCGGGCAGTGAACGATTTCACGACCGGTTGTCTTAGTTGCTGATGAATCCTCCGGGTCATCTGGTCACGACCCATCAGTTGTTTTCATTCCTGACGTTTCGTCCAAAGCTGCGTCGGGCATCTTCAGAGATGCTCCCGCTACTGGTAATAGCGCGAGTGATAGAATTTTACACGTGATCGCCAGTGATAAACCTTACTTTTTTATTTGGCTTCTGTCATAATACTACACACCTCAACAAAATCCTGGATTATCATAGAGTTTACTACACTCATGAAGATTTGTACAATACCTCGTTAACAAAATAAACATAATTCCTTTTGCAAACAAGAACGATTTTGGTTAGTTAGAATAAGGGTTAGTTAGAATAAGGGTACATCTTAAAAACAAAAACAGTGAAAATCTTTATCTTTAGTAGTGAGAGTGTCGTACTCGCACACGGATGAGTTCTTCCACTCTGCGACGCATGCTCCGGGCGAGAGCATCAAGTTTATGTCGTTATAAGAGGCCTCACTGCTCGATGGCAGCTGCAGTGAAGTCCTGAAGATTATCAGCTGGATACGGACGCTGCGCAATGGCCACCTTCAGCAGGTCCCATGCATGCTCAGTTGCATTTATGCCTGGGGATATGCTGGCCAGTGCATTCGGTTGAAGTTGAACCTTCGAAAATACCGATACACTGCTAGAGTACGGTGCGGGCTTGCATTGTTATCGACTAGGATGAACTTGGTCAGTGACTTCGTTTGTAGGGCCTCTTGGGGATATCGTGGACCTGTCAAATTTCCGTAGGTGGGAACTACAATGGTCCGCCGCCCCACCATTATTGCTCCCCAGAACATAACACTTACACCTGCAAACGGATGTTCAGTCCGGAACCTCGCTGCTGCTACGGTCGCAGGTTCGAATCCTGTCCCGGGCATGGATGTGTGTGATATCCTTAGGTTAGTTAGGTTTAAGTAGTTCTAAGTGTAGGGGACTGATGACCTCAGATGTTAAGTCTCATAGTGCTCAGAGCCATTTTTGCCAACGGATGGATTTCCCGAACGTATCTGCGTCCCTGCTGTCGACTAGCACGTCTCAAAACCCTAAAACTTCTATCGTCCGGTTGCAAACCTGGTGCCGTTAGCAAACATGACATTATTCCAGTCTGCTGTGGCGCAATGCAATGCAATGTAGTTCGATTCGTCAGTTCCATTGGTTCAGTGCAAAAATTGGCCTTCTGTGATGAAGAGCACCCTGACATGCCACACCCGACCTGTTAAATACGCTCCTTTACTACGCATAATGCACTTTGAACTTATTTCGTGTATTTTTATGTATTTCTTGTTTTTTGTTTTTTCTTCATTTTTAATGTACACCACTAATTCAGATTGTGAACGGCTGGGCTAGGCGCCCTGCGTTCTTCTCTCCTGGTACACGTCCACCACACCGCGCCTCGTACACGTCCACCGTGGCGCTCGGGGACCACAGTACAGTGTAAGTGTCCTGGTATTATTTGTACATTTCCCTACCCAGGCAGTCGTCCGTACTACTGTCTGGTGTCACTTTCGCATTGACATAGATTTCACAGCACCTAGCCCGACCGGCGGTTTCGTAATGTCTTTTTTCTTCAATTTTTCTTATGAATTTTTGTTTTTTGTGTTTTATATGTGTAGCGGCGTGTGAAAACTATCTCCCGCCTCTTGCTATTTCCACTTCGACACCTGAGGATGGGCATATGAGAGCCCGAAAGAATTTTACAAATGAAGTGATATTTTTAACTTCTGGGATAAAGAAAGAAGTAAGTACGCTATCTGATCGTAAGTATCCGGATACGTAACAGTGGGCATTTACGTGGGCTTTGTGTCCAGCTTTCGCCTGTTTGAAGGCTTGAACTCTGCTGAGGACTCTTTCAAGGAGGTGTCTGAACTTCTGTGGAGGAATAACAGCCCAAAATACCTCAATAACCGAAACCAATTAAGGTAATGATGATGGACACTGGTGTCTGGGTCGAAGTCGACGTCCTGACAGATCCGAGGGGTGTTCCATTGGATTCAGGTCGCGCCCCCTGGGCAGGCCAGTTTATTACAGGAATCTCAACAAACCGTTCCCCACAGATACTGCTTTATGATAAGGTGCACCGTCATGCTGATACAGTCAGTTATCGTCTCGGAAATGTTCCTCTACTGTACGCAGTAACAACGATGTGAAATGCGTTCATATCCTTCCACGTGTAGCGTTTTCTAAAGTGCAATAAGAGGACCAGAGTGTAAGCACGAAAGTCACCCCCTTACCACAGCACCACCCCGTCCGCACTTTTCTGTTGGCACTACACATGGTGGGTGATTTGTCACTTCAGATCACTCGTTTGCAGTCATTCACTGTCTAGTGCGTCGCTCTTTACACAGCCTCAACGGGCGCTTAGCTGGCAACAGAAATGTGTGGCTTATGAGAAGCCGCTCGACCATGTTACCCCATTGGTTTTAAAACGCCAAGCACTGTCACTGTAATAGCTGGACTGTCGGTAGCACTTTGAAACTCACGAGTGATTCCTTTCGTCCATTTCGTGCGATTTACTGCAGCCGCCCACCACAAGGCTTGACGCTTCCTGTCCGCCGGTACGTGAGGTCTCCCTGGTCCTGGTTTAGCTGTAGTTACCTTCGCTTCTCCTCTTCACAATCACATCACCAACAGTCTACTGGGGCAGCTTTACAAGGGTTGATAAGCCACTGATGGATTTCTTAGGATACGTCCAACGACAAGTCAGCGTAATCTCTCCTGACCGCTTTGTTCTGCTCACTCAATTTCTAGACGGTTCTCCGCTTCCGGGTTTTAGGAGAATCTAGTAGTATATGTAAAGGAAGCGCATTAGGAGTTACTGCCCAATAGTAATGCAACACACAGGTAACGCGGGTACGATCTTAACTGATCAAAGCTACTAGGAAAACTGCCCTAGCCTACGCTTACGTAAGGTAGCCTACGGTACTTTCTACAACTCTGTGCATGACGGACAGGATTCGGGAGCTGCTTTGAAATGCAGCTTGTTCTTTGTCAAAACGTGCTTGAGACACAAGCGGACGTCCACTTCGAGGAAGGTTTCTTCACATTGCTGTCTCTCTACAGTTTTTGGACCACCAAGCTATGCTTCTTTTTCCAGGCGGTGCCCGCCCGTACTGATGTCGATAATTCCGCACTATCGTTGTCATAATTTTGGATTGTGCATAGCAGAAGACACATTTCGCCTTCCTAGGCCCGTCGCCATTTTGCCGCGCGGGATTAGCCGAGCGGTCTAGGGCGCTGCAGTCATGGACTGTGCAGCTGGTCCCTGCGGAGGTTCGAGTCCTCCCTCGGGCATGGGTGTGTGTGTTTGTCCTTAGGATAATTTAGGTTAAGTAGTGTGTAAGCTTAAGGACTGATGACCGTAGCAGTTAAGTCCCATAAAATTTCACACACATTTTGGTGCAACCTGTGTCAAATCTGCAACGAAGGACAAAAATCTTTTACATGTACTAAACGTTTTATGACAAATCACGATTCTCATTTGCCTGAACGAGCGTAGGACAACCATATTCGGGCTTGTCGGCGCACCAGCCACGGTCGCCGATCCTCCGCGGAGATTCGGTCCAGTTCTGGTTCATTTTCCTCTTCCACAAGGCAGCGCGCTGCGCGTTACGCTACACAAGGCGGTCTTTACGTTCCGTTTACTACACTGATCGCACGAGTAATGTAAGTGCATTATGAGATAATGGACAATAGGAATGCAACACACCCAATGTACAGGTAACCGGGTTGTGTCTTAATTGGCCAAAGATACTAGGAAAATATAAATTCAACCTATTTTCCCGGATAAAGAAGGGGATATATATATATACCCTTCTTTATCCGTATAGAACGCGGCGGTGCAGCACTTCCGGCACTCTACTCGTGTTTGAGACGGGGAGTGTTCAAGTAACCATGCAACAGCCGAGATTTAGGATTTCCGTGCGTACGCTAAGCACGACAGGAATTGTGGGGACGTACTCCGATGCCGGCTACAGCCAATTTCTTACCCCAGTCCCATTCAGAATCGGCGTAGCGTTCCATATACAGGGTGTAAATTTTAAGTTCACAAACCAGAATAACTCGGAAAATAAACTTCACACGAAAAAATGTGTAGAATCCAAAGTTGATTATTTTCGAAAGAGACGTCTGCTGGTGTTACAATTAGTCCACCACACCAGTGGGGCGAGAGGCAGCCTTAAAATTTCAAATGGGAACCCCCATTTTCTTAAATGCAGAATCAGATTCTACATGAAAACCTACGTACGTTTTGTCTCAAATATTTGTTTTGATTCTTGGTAGTTGGCGCTGTAAATTAAAAAAAAAGTCCATGTTGTCAGTTTAACGTGGAAAATGGTTACGGATAAATAAATAATACTTATTCACATCGTAAATTTCTATTCGCTAAAACTAAAACTCTCCCTCTCTCCCCATAGGGTGGGATTTGAGAGAGAGGAATTAGAGTTTTACAAATGTTGACCCAAATATCAATATTTTCCGCAGATTCGGATGTTTTGTTTGTTTCGTGGACATGAGGCCACACAACTTTGTATTACCAAACAAATCATCTGACTAGGTAACTAACTCACACTTGCGAAGTAAATAAGTATTTTTTATTTATCCGTAACCATTTTTCACGCAAAAATGAGAACATGAATTTTCTTGAATTACGGCGCCAACTACCAAGAATCGAAAGAAATGTTTGAGACAAAATGTAAGCAGTTTCTCATGTAGAATCTGATTCGGCAATAAAAAATGGGGATTGGGGGCTAATTTCACCACCAGCAGATGTTCCGCTCGAAAATAATCAACTTTGGATTCTACACATTTCTTCGTGTGAAGCTTATTTTTCGGGTTATTCTGATTTGTTAGATTAAAATTTACACCCTCTATAATGACTTGGTTATCGACAGTAGGTTAAACGGCAGTCTTCGTTTACTCTTATGTAGTCGTACTCCTTATTGTGTATGTTTTCTGTGGAAATGGTTTTCAGTAGCGTTTTACAGAATACTGAAGCCATGCGGCGTAGTACATGGACGGAAGTGTGAAACCGGTACTCGCGATGGCCTAGTTTAGCGCTGCCGTGCGCTATGAGCTGAGGAGGCTGTGCTCTGAGGGTACCGGTACTCGGCTCGTGCAAAACAAACTCTGCCGCTGAAGGAGGCCGCCTTACGGGGCTCCAAAGTCATGAAGGCACTGGACGTCTCCCCACTGCTCGCTTCACTCGACAACACTTATCTTTGGTACTAGTGTTTGTTCCTCTAATTCACCGACTTTGTGTCACACTTTCACTCTCTGAAGGAACATCATTGAGATACTGCTGACATGGAGCAAGGGAAAAAAGGGTATTACGTCCCATCGAGGATGCGATCATTGCAGGCGGAATGTTGTTGGACAAGTATGGCACAGGAAGTTGTCCCTGCCCTTTTCAAAAAATGGTTCTAATGGCTCTGAGCACTATGGGACTTAATATCTGAGGTCATCAGTCCCCTAGACTTATAAACTACTTAAACCTAACTAACCTCCATCCCCGGGGGGGATTCGAACCTGCGACCGTAGCAGCAGCGCAGTTTCGGACTGAAGCCCCTAGAACCGCTCGACCACAGCGGCCGGCCTGCCCTTTTCAAAGTAACCACTTACGCATTCGACTTAAGCAATTTCGGGAAATGACGGAAAACTAAATATGGACGGACGGACGCGGTAATTCCAACTGCGAGTGGTGCGGCTTGACGATAGAGTCACCTCGCTCAAAGCTATGATGACAATTCCGAAGCACCGGAAACGTTTATCGGAAGCCAGTACGTGGTCGGGCAGGACTAACCTCTCCATAAGCGAACACATATATATCAGTAGCGCAGGAAGCTAACCTCTCCATAAGCGAACACATATATATCAGTAAAGCAGAAAGCTGCTGCATCAATAATTTTTATTGATAACTACTTCCAAAACTACTTCCAATCGACGCCGCTTGAACTCAGAGCGAAAATTCATCAGTAGTACCAGCGTAGCTGCCGACTGATGGTGTGCAGCATATGCCATCTGATCAAAAGTATATGGACACCCCAATGTTGTGCGGAATTGACTGCTAGGAAGGAGGCGTGCAGTATTGTGTTGTCAGTAGAGCAGCAGTAGCAGTAGCAGCAGCAACAGAACGAATCGGCCAGGACAGATCAGCGACTTGGAACGTCGACTTGTCGACACCTAAGAAGTCCATCAGGGGCATTTCAAAGGGTTCTGCAACCTACAGAATATGTTTGTTCTACATAGCTATCCTCCTGCCTGTTACCATAGAATAAACAGTATTTGTGGCCAAACTGAAACGGTCAATGTTCAGTCCAGGTTTTATTCCAGAACTGTTGATCTGTAACGTGAAACAGAAGGAAGTTATAGTAAAACTAAAGAAAACTATACAGATTTAGAATTTCCTCAACAAAAAGGTAAAATAAACGTAAATTGCAAAACAAAAACATACCAAACATTGTCAATACTTTGATAAGGTTCTATGAAATATGTTTCTGTTTCTCACAAAAAACTTTCACATTTATCAATAATGATAGGAAACTCCTACCTACGTTCATGATGAACAATGCTCTATTGAGTAGGCGTAGGTTCGAGTCCTTCCTCGGACATGGGTGTGTGTTTTTGTTCTTAGGATAATTTAGGTTAAGTAGTGTGTAAGCTTAGGGACTGATGACCTTGGCAGTTGAGTCCCATAAGATTTCACACACATTTCAACACTTTTTTCTATTGAGTATAAAATAACAATAATTCAGTACATTGTATGGATCGGAAATAACAGCCAACCAGTTGCAACTGGTTGAAATAACAGACAACCATTCCACTGAAGTCCGCCCCCGGTAGCTGCATGGTCTAATAAAAAAACTGAGTTAATGGATCACCGACGAACTGAAACAGGTGTCTTATAACGTCCGCCCCGAGCAGATGCAACGAACTAAAAAAAAAAAAAAGTCTCCCTGACTAATTGTCAATCCTCTGGGCCCTGGTTCGATTCCCGGCTGGGTCGCGGAATTTTCTCAGCCCAGGGACTGGGTGTTGTGCTGTCCTCAACATCATCCTATCATCCTAATCGATTGTAAGTCGCCGAAGTGGCGTCAAATTGAAAAATCGGCACCCGGCGACCGGTCTGCCCGACGGGGGAGCCCTAGCCATACGATTAAATAAATTCCATTGAAGCTCTTGCATTTACAGTTACTGAAACGCAACAGTGTTTAAAATCTTTTATATATCATGTTTGAACATGTAAACTATACCTGCATCAAAAGTAATTGCTTTGGTTACATAAAAGCACAGAAGTTACGCGATGAAATAATTTTTATTACTTATAAAACGCAATCAACATTCTACAAGGATATAAAATACGCAATGGACTAAAACGAATGATGTGCGGTTCTAATTATGTGCAAAACAAACGAACAAATAAAAAAACCAAAAGAAGTTGTCGGCTCCCAGTTTCTCTCTTCACATTCGTTTATGTTTCTTTCCCTGCCAATTCTACCAATACTACTGGTAATTCTGCCATTTCATACATTTATGTAGTGTACACAAACTATCGAACCGTAGTCTTGGTAGAGCGCGAATCTAGTCGTGCATCGCGAATGGGGGAAGATCAGCTCTTAAGTGTTAGATAAGCAGTACGCCTTTTTGCGTACAAAGTGCAAATGGTCCAAGCATAGCAGCCAAACGGTCATCCTCTGCGATATGCATTGGCGTGTTTCGTGCTGGATGCCATAGATGTCGTCAGTGACTACCTGACAAAGTTCCTGTTTACAGATGAAGTAACGTTTCCACATTTCTAGACATATGAATCGCCACGACATTATGATTTCAAGCTCCAGAAACCCACACAATACACGTCAACACATCCGTGATAGCCCGAAGCTTAGTGTTTGGTGTAACCTAATGCTCGATAGGATGATAGGCCCATTTTTCTTCCCAGAGGAAACTGTAACGAGAAATGATTACCTGGTCATATTAAAACAATTCCTGCGGCGACAGGAAAGGCATCCGACCGCAAGGTTGAATAAATTAAATTTACCAAATCTTGAGTGCAGCGGATCCCATGCCAGACGTGATGAATGCTTGTAAGAAGACTTCTGGATGTTTAAAGCTGGCGGAGCCCCCAACATTTAGGGTCAACCCATATACAGGATGGAGAAAAAACAACCTGACAGAAGATTGTCGAGTCGATTAAAATTTTCCAGGTAACCACAGGTGGGATTAGCACTGTTACGGAGTTACGTGGATAAAACGACCGCCATTCACCGATGACCGCGCAATAGGATGTGCATTTAAAGTAAGTTGCGCCAGCTAATACCTGTTATGCTAAAGAGCGGAGATGCTAACTAAGCTAGCTGAAGGTAATGATTTGAACTGAACAGTCAAAGTTAGGAAGCTTTAAACTCCTACTCGTAGCTAGTTACGTTAGACGCGAATTTTTCGAGACCATTGCAAGGTAAAGCTTGACTATTTAATCAACTTCGCTAGAAGTACTGGAACGCCATAAACATAGCAATAGCGTAGTCGGGCAAGATCGTACTCATAGACACACCCAGACACGCTCACTTACTGGATAAATTTCAAAGCTACCTCAGTGACTGGCTAAGTTTTACTGCCGTAGATTCTTTTCTGACTTACGGTTGTTTGGTCGATTCAACCTCTCTCAAAAAGGAAGTTGTGTGTAGCTTATATTTTCGCAGTTTATACAGTAGAACTTCGGTATCAGGCATGACGTTTTAATTCATTAATTCTTTACTATTAATTCTATTCGCAACTAATTTTTCCGACAGTGTCCACATGTAGGACTGAGTGCAACTGCAAAATTATATCACTGCACGAAATATAGTTCAGCCGATATCACGTCATAAACTTTGAGATGGGTGAAAAACTAGCTTTCCTTAAAACAATACGCAAATTACCTAGGCTATACTCACCTATTGGACATTCGACGACTCGGTAAACCAACATAATTAGAGTTTTGCGTATTCAGTTGTAAAGTTGATGAACATCAAATATGAAACACATTAACTCATTTGCAAAATAATGAGAATTCGATTCTTTAAAAAATCTGGGGGTGGGGGAGAGGAGCCGAGAGGGTAAGCTGGTCGTTTATATTGTCAATTTTCCTTTTCATACAGGAGACAACTGAAAAAGAACACAAAGTCTGACTGACGTCATTAACTTTGAGGTAAAAACTAAAAAAAGTATCGCAGTGGAGGTGCAAGGATGGTGTTATGCAATAGCCGGCCGAAGTGGCCGTGCGGTTCTAGACGCTTCAGTCTGGAACCGCGAGACCGCTACGGTCGCAGGTTCGAATCCTGCCTCGGGCATGGATGTGTGTGATGTCCTTAGATTAGTTAGGTTTAACTAGTTCTAAGTTCTAGGGGACTAATGACCTCAGAAGTTGAGTCCCATAGTGCTCAGAGCCATTCGAACCATTTGTTATTCAATAAATAAAGTACATGATTCTCCAGTTTTCACCCTACTAAACAATAATTGAATAAGGACCAGTCAAATGAAAACCAGAAAGCTGGAAGAAAGTATGTAAATTGTTTATTATTTCTAAAACATTTATCCCAGTGTGAGACAAAAGAGCCATGGAAAAATGTTTGTGAGCAGGAAAAATGTTTGTGGTTGCCCACGCAACCGTGATTGTACCCAAGCATGCCACCCTTCGGCGGAGATTTAAAAATTGTTTCGAGTACGCTGCATATATTTCTCTAGAAAGCCTTTATACGTCCTCCACATAGACCCAATCTATGCTGAAGAAGTTTCCGTATTTTTGGAGTGCCGAACAAAGAAATTCGTGGTCGTCGAATTGTTTCGGACGAAACGGTGCACGGCTGGGTACAGTTATGGTTCCGTAAGCAACCACAAATATTATTCCATGAAGACACTGACCGTCTTGTCCCACAGTAGGGGATACTCGTACTAACAGTTATGACAATTATTTTTGAAACAATAAACAGTTTACTAACTTCTTCCATCTATCTCGTTTTCATTTGACTGCCCCTTGTAAATTCAACATCATTAACAACAAATGCAAAACGTAATTCTAGGTTTTCGAAATAAAATCTACTATGCTTTTCCATTTGGCAAAATGTAAAAACAAAGTCTGAGATGTCATACATCCTCATATGTCCATAAATCCAATAAATGAATCCACTTAGATCCCATGTACCGGGTGAGTCATTAATTTTTCTCCTTTCAGCATCCAGTCTCGTAAAGTTCACACATTAGCTGCGGTGAGATAGACCCACCAATAAATTCAAACAAATCAAGGCTTTTGGGCCATTGCCGTTAGTCCCGAGACAAACGTGAACCCCGTTCTCAAAAATATTCAAGAAGAAATCGCCTATTGTATTCAATGCTATGCTGCTGGCTGGATGTTGTTGAGATGCATGTGCACATAATGTATTGATATCTTTGCTCAGGTGAATACCACGAGAATAATTTCCTCCAGCCGTGCTGAGCAAAGGGTTCTGCACTGAAGCGCCAAAGAAACAGGTATGGGCAAACATATTCAAATACAGAGATATGTGGCAGGGAAAAGATCCTGCAAGAACGGGACCAACGACAATTGAAGACAACCGTTCAAAGTGACAGAAGCGCAGCGCTTCCGCAAAGTGCTACGGATTTCAGTGCTGGGGCATCAACATGTATCAGCGCGCAAACCATTCAACAGAACATCATCGATATGGGCTTTCGGAGTCGAAGGCCTGCGCGTATACCCTTGATGACTGTACGACACAAAGCTTTACGGCTCGCCTGGACCCTTCGACACCGACATTGGACTGTTGATGACTGGAAACATGTTGCCTGGTCCGACGAGTCTCATTTCGAATTGTATCGAGCGGATGGACATGTACCGTATGGAGACAGCCTCATAAATCCATGGGCCTTTCTTGTCGGCAGGGGACTGTTCAAGCTGGTGGAGGCTCTGTAATGGTGTGGGGCGTGTGCAGTTGGAGTGATACGGGACCTCTGATACGTCTTGATACGCCTCTGACCGGTGACACGTACGTAATCATCCTGCCTGAGCACCTGCATTCATTCATGGCCATTGTGCATTCCGACAGAGTTAGACAATTCCACCAGGACAATGTGACATCCCACACATCCAGAATTGCTGTAGAGTGGCTCCAGGAACACCTGAGTTTAAACACTCCCCAGACATGAATATTGTTGAGCATATCTGGGATGTCTTGCTACGTCCTGTTCAGAAAAGATCTACACCCCCTCGTGCTCTTACAGACTTATGGACAGTTTTGCAGAATTCATGGCGTCAGTTCCCTCTAGCACTACTTCAGACATTAGTCGTGGCATTAGACGTGATTCGTCCTGTTGCGGAACTTCTGCGCGCTGCGATATCAGGCTTGTGTACCAGTTTCTTTCCCTCTTCAGTGTATAATAACCTTAACGTCAATCTTAATGATGTTATCATGAGCAGTTAATATTTAGTTTTTTTTACTTGTTGTCTCTGGTCTTAGCCTTACTTTACAGTTGTAGGCACAAAGAAATAGTACAAACATATTAAATCAAAATTGCTAGCCTCAAAGGACTAGTCCACACAGTTTAATAGTTTATCGCGCTTAACTGTTTATCCACACAGTATAACGATTTATGTTGCTTAGGGTTCTTTTCTCTTTTTTTCTCAAATAATGTTTTAGTTACTTTCATAGTTATGCTAATTGTGTGCAGCTAACTCCACCATCATCCAGTGTAACTGGAAATACGTGAATGTGCTCCATCAAACTGTTGTGACATAATGAAAATCATCTTTCCTCTTCATTGAAGGCGTTATCCAAAGCGAACACGGCAGTCACTCCCTTCTATTTCGCTCCATAGGTTAAATGGTCCGGGCAGAGTGTTGTAGAGCAATGCATTTTTTAGTGGCAGACCATAGAACGCTATTGAATACGAAGCATAAGAAGCCACCGCGGGGACAGATCGTCGATGCCGACGTCATTAGGGACGAAACGATTGCTATGTTGCCAGGGACGGAGGTGATGTGATAGGACGTGACAGTGTTGATGGAACCATCCCAGCATATACCAGGAAACATAAATCAAGATGGCATTACAGTAATTCGCATTATCCTACCGTGTACGAGTTCAGTGTTTTACGACAGCGACGCAAGGCTCGGCTTCAGTTTTATAGCGGCGACACTGCTAGGTAAACCTCCTGATAACTTTGTTTAGGACTTGGAAACTTTTTAATTTACCCATATGGATCCTTTTAGCTACACCCCAAGATAGTGATTATTTGCGAGGTCATTCCCAGTCCCAGTATTTTTCTTATTAGCAAAGGAAACCTTCTAAAAAACGTAGTCGAAATTGAGTTGGATTGGAGCTCTTTACATTTGTTGCTTGGGCACTGTTTTTTAAGCAAAAATTTGGAGGGTTGGTTACGAAAATTTCAGTTTGGCTATTCTTAATATAACATAGTCGGCATCTCGTCTGCGGTTGCATTTATTTACTTCTTCAGACAATCTTGACAGCAGAGAATCAAGGCAGGCAATTAGTAAATCTTAAAATACTGTACTTTTCAGCAACTTACACCGCTTCCGAAAGGTACGGAAGGCTTTTAAAGGAAACTTTCTCTCTTGTGCTAAAACAGCTGACTCTTTCAGAGCCAGGTGTTCAGAGTGAAAGACTGCGGAAAGCAGATAATGAATAAAAAAGGGATTGACTCTCCCAACGGGTAACGACAAAGGCGCAGTTTTCACTCTGCCACCATGCCTTCTCTTACACTTTTTTCCCCTTCTCTGTCGGTTCTGGACGTTGCACACCGTCTCCTGGAATGAGCTGCACTGCGAGTGATGGCAGTAAAGTGTTAAAACAGATTTAGACGCTACAGGAGTCAGCATGTTTGAGATATAGTACCGAAAGAAAGCAGAACCCTTGTAATTGGAAATTTGAAGGAACGGTTAAGGAAGTATTTAAGACTTACTTGTTTTCTAAAGGATGTCAAAAATTGAAAAGGAGATTTGGAAATTTGTGGTAAGCCCTTATGGCACCAAACTGCTGAGGTCATCGATCCCTAAGCTTACCCACTACTTAATCTAACTTTTAACTTACGCGAAGGACAACACACACTCCCACGCCCGAGGGAGGACTCGAAACTCCGACGGAGGGGAGCCGCGCGGCCCGTGACAAGGCGCGGCTATCCCTCGGGGCTTAAAAATTGATTAACAAATGAAGTGCGTAACGAAAGTACTAGATCAGGCAACAGAGAATACGATGGCGAACTCTTACTGCCGATGCAATATTTGCTAAGGAGTTTGGCAACAGAGGCAGCAGTAAAAAAAAAAAAAAGGTCAATTATGTATCAGAGACTACAGTGTTGGATGCGTCATAACAAATATACATAGCATATCAGGGTTACGTCAATCCAGACGAAAACTCCGATGTGATCCAAAATTTCTTACATTAAATTTGGAATACGAAAGTGGAACAAGATATTTAGTTTCAAATTAGGTAACCAGTGTAGTGATCAAAGAGCAGCGAACTTGTGTGTCACAGCTTGATGAACTGTACTGAAGGCGTTGTTGTTGTCAGATATGGCCATTTAAGACAGAAGAAGACTCGAAGTACCAACAGAAAAGGCGTGACATTTTACTGCCGTGGGTAGTATATGAGATAATTAGGAAGTCATTTCACATCTCATATTTAAGTAAGCACCTGCTTAGTACGACTTCTGAACAGTAGATAACTCCCGATATTCTCACCTCGAAAAATATTTTGCCTCTTCAACATCTCTAGGAAGCAGACTGATTTTGTAATATATCAACAAAGTCATTTGGAAGCCAGTGTGTCAGAAAACATTCACTCAGAGATCACCTTTCAAGAGATGGAATAATAATATTTTCTTTCACGTCTGATGGCAGCTTTCTTACAACGAGAAAGCGCAAATTTTCTTAAAATAATTGCGATTGCATCCATTTCAGTAAGAACTTGTTTTTCCGGTTTTGGACTCTTTCCAAATGCGTTATTTGTTTTACTCTGAATGTGTTTATGATTTTATTTAAGGCTGATAAGAGGTAGATCTACAGGCCTTTCTTCTATCTAACCAGGCATTTACCATTACCTTCTGTCCAGTGTGTGTAAAAGGTTTCATTGTTTGTGAAAATCTACGTATTTCCTTTTTGCTAGATCGAACATGATTTTATATCGAAGACAATGAATGCTCCAAGAGAAGTGCAATAGGCGTTGTTTCACGAGTGTTTCAATATTTACTTGTCTAATCAGAAATCGAATCGGTGAAGAAGAGTCATCAAAACTTAGATGGGAATTAGTCCTAGTTCAAAATAAAAACAATGGAAGCTCGTGTTAATCTCGAGAATAGTGTTAGGATGATGTCAAGAATATTAAAGGAACATTGACATAGTTTTGACCGACCTATGGATGGTAAAGTTTAACAATTTATAGCGCTATAAGGCCATAAGGATGAAAGAGCGGGACAAACGTTATAAACTTGTTCGTGAATAAATGAACAACCAGGGAAATCACTGAATCAGGAAACGAAAACAAAGCTACATGAAAAGATGAATGCGCACTATAGTAATGTAATTAATTTATTGTTAAATGGAATAAAAATCTTTACATAGAAATAATCGAAAGGAAAAATAAATGTCAGCGCAACACACTGTCTCTTGTTTATTGACGACGTAGCAGTAGCTGCTGACAATAAAAATAAATTTAAGTAAACAGAGAATAATTTGACATTTGTTTTGTTAGATTATTGATAATCGCAAAACTTAAACTAGTTTATTATTAAAATGGTGACAAGATCAAAACAAGGAGTAAGAATAATTATAATAGTGAAAAAGAAAAGTAAACAAGTGAATAAATCCTTCTATTTTGACAACGATTTTAGAGGTACGTAGAACGACCACTCAGGGCAAAAGAACACACACGGGGAAAGAAATAGTCTGTAGGGAACAATACATAATGACAGAAAGAATTATTTCTTAAGATATTCGACTGGGCTTTGTTACTAGTTAGTTTTCAGAAATAGGGGTCCGAATTTCCAGAAACAATAGAAATACCGCTAAGACGGAAAATGGGATAAATGAAGTAATATGGTATATGTGACATCTCTGGAGAAAGCTGCTCCAAAGAATCTAATTACGAAAATCATCTTCGTGTAGGTGAAACTTACTTGGAATACATTTGGCGTGGAAGAACTCTCGGAAAGAAAGAAAGGGAAATCCGAGACCACGATCAGGGAGAACCGGTGGAGGACATGGGGTACAGACATTACGAAAAACTTTCGTAAGTATTACTATGTCGTCAGTGAATATGATACTGATTGTTGTGCTTCTATTTAGTTTACTTTCGGTGTTCTTGATTTAAAGATTATTAATCCAATTTATGGCGCAATAAATTAAATTTTATAAGACACATTTCTGCCTTACCTCTCCTCTTGTTTACTTTTTTCCCCGACTTATTAATTTCGACGATTGTTCTTTGGGTGATGGACAAGTTATCCTGTTCTTCCATATGAAACACGTGCTCAGCCGCTAGAAGAGTTGTTTCACACTGGTCAATGGAAGCTGTGTGTGTGTGTTTTTCTGCCAAGGGATTGACATCTTTATAGTGCAAAAATAACTGAAACGCTTTAGCGACAACGTGTAATTGTTAGTAAGTGTTTAACATAATTACAAAATCTTACGAAACACGTTCCTTCATACAGCGATTACTTATTCTAGAGACGTGGATTTCAGTTAGGCCAAAAATGTAAATGCTGCTGAGGCTGTCAGTGTGCTGCGTCTTCGGTGCAAATATTATAGAAACTGGGCTCTGATTGTTTATTCAAATCACAAAATTTCATTACATTAATTTTCCTGTTAAAACGTGTTTCGGCGCATTTGTGACATAGTCAGTGCTATCTGCCATTATTGAAGCATTTATTTTCAGTTGGTTAGATTTCGCAAGGCCTCCATTGGCTGATCAGGTATCTTACAGTGATCATAGTTGCTCTTGTCATTATTCTCATCTTCTTGTCTTGCAGATGGCGTGGAAAAAACGCAGCGGATATTATTTTTGGTAACTTCAAAACACAATTGTGCGTGGTGACAAAGACAACTTGCAAGCTATGACATGGCGTCTAACCATTTACTGAATTTCCCACGGAGTCTAACCAGCTAGAAATTGAAACCAGCTGACGATGGTACAAATGTGTCGAAACATGTTTGGGCAAGAAATGTAATCACAGAAGATTTTGTGGTTTGCTTTAACAGGTGGAACCCATTGCCTATAATTTATTCTGCAAACACGGCAGTTCTTCAAACACAAAAAACTAGCCACTGATAACTTGTGTTTGTTATTGCACCTTGGATTAATATAAATTGAAAAGTTTGGTAATGTAGTTCCGAAGATGGAACATTACCTTTGCAAAGGGCCTGCCAGCTCGCGCGACGCCGACTCGGAACGGTGGAGGCGGCAGACCTCTTCGTCACGGTGTGCTGAGACGAATTCGCGGTTTGTCGGGGGTCCTGCCCGGTGGAATGGCCGGCGCGTGAAGAATCGGCGCGGAAGCAGCCCTCGCACGCAGAGCACCGCTGCAACACTTGTCTACACACGCACTCAGTGTGGCGATGCTGCGAGGACTGGCTGTGCGTTGCTCCGCCTTGCCTCAGCTCCGCGCGCGGGCCACTACAACGGTAAGTCCGACCGCATTCCGAAGCCGGGTGAGCGGGGGGCGGTAGAGCAGACAACTGCGCTCGGGGAGGCCTCTGGCGGCAGCCGGCGGAACCACGCTCACTGTGCCTCCCGTCCGGCCCTGAACCTTTCTCGCAGCCACCCTACCAGAACGGACTTGACACTGCACGCTTCGGATTTTAGCATTAAACACGGACTCGTTCTAAGCCATCAGTTTTAGGACTGGCATCACGTTGCACTCCTCCTCTTACTATCTTGTGCTGGCATTTTCAACTCTGCACGTTGTCCACTGGACTCGCATTACGAAAACTACATTGATGAGCCAATACATAACGACCATCTATTTAATAGAGTGTTAGTCCAACTTTAGAATGCACTATACCTACGATTCTGCTGCGTGCTGTTAGCTAAACTATACCGCAGCGGCATGAAGTATCTACACTGAAGAGCCAAAGAAATTGGTACACCTGTCTAATATCGTGTAGGGTTCCCGCGACCACGCAGAAGTCCACAACATGATGAGGCATGATCTCGACTAAGTCTGAAGTAGTGCTGGAGGGAACTGACACCATGAACCCTGCAGGGCTCTCCATAAATCCGTAAGAGTACGACGCGGTGCAGATCTCTTATGAACAGCACGTTACAAGGCATCCCAGATATGCTCAATAACGTTCATATCTGGGGAGTTTGATTGCCAGCGGAAGAGTTTAAACTCAGAAGAATGTTGCTGGAGCCACTCTGTAGCAAATCTGGACGAGTGGGGTGTCGCATTGTCCTGTTGGAACTCCCCAAGTGTGTCTGAATGCCCAATTGACGTGAATGGATGTAGGTGATCACACAAGATGCTTATGTACGTGTCACCTGTCAGTCATATCTAAACGTATCAGGGATCCCGTATCACTCCAGCTGCACACGCCACACACCGTTAGAGAGCTTCCACCAACTTGAACAGTCCCCTGCTGACAAGCAGGGCCCATGGATTCATGAGGTTGTCTCCATACCCACTACACATCCATCCGCTCAATACGATCTGAAACGCGAATCGGCCAACCAGCAGCCGGTGTGGCCGAGTGGTTCTGGACGCTTCACTCTGGAACCGCACGACCGCTACGGTCGCAGGTTCGCGACCTACCTCCGGCATGGATGTGTATGCTGTCCTTAGGTTAGTTAGGTTTAAATTGTTCTGTTCTAGGGGACTGGTGACCGCAGATGTTGTTCCGTACTGCTCAGAGCCATTTGAACCATTTCGTCCAAACAGGCAACATGTTTCCAGTCAACAGACCAAAGTCGGTGTTGACGGGCCCAGGCGAGGCGTAAAGCTTTTTGCCGTGCAGTCATCAAGGGTAGACGAGTGGGCCTCCGGCTCCGAAAGCCCATATCGATTGTGTTTCTTTGACTGGTTCGCACGTTGACGGCCCAGCATTGAAATCCGCAGCAATTTGAGGAAGAGCTGCACTTCCGAAAGATCTTTTTCAGGCCGCAGCGATGCCGGAGATTTGAAATTTTGCCGGATTATTGATATTCACGGTACACTTATGAAATGGTCGTACGGGAAAATCCGTACTTCATCGCTACCTCGGAGATGCTAAGCCCCATCGCTCGTGCGCCGACTCTAATACCACGTTCAAACTCACTTAAATCTTATTAACCTGCCATTGTAGGACCGATAACCGATCTAACAACTGCGCCAGACGCTTGTCTTATATAGACGTTGCCGACCGCAGCGCCGTAGTCTGCTGTTTGCGTATCTCTGTATTTGAATACGCTTCTTCGGTGTTCCGTACTTTCCCTTTTACCTAGGATAAATATTATAACTAAGATGATTTCCTTTGGTGTCTGAAATCTTTTATGTGTGTTACCTGCAGTGAAGCTTGTCTGAATTGTGCATGTGAGGCGGATGATTCTTTTTTGTGGAAGAATTGTAGTGGAGGGGGTCCATCGTCATGAAAAAAATACAAATCCTGCAATCAGGCTCTGAATACCAGGCGACAGTCGACCGACCGCCGTATCATCCTCATAATTCATCATCGGATGCTGTGTGGAGGACGATGGGGTCTGGACACCGCATTTCCGGACGCTGTCGACGTTCCGACCTTGAAGCCGCTACCTCTCAATCAGGTAGTTCTTCAACAGGCATACGTAAGCAGCATGGATCCCGGTCGAGTCCTCCCACCAACAAAAAATCTCTGGTAGTACCAGGAATCGAACCCACGTTCCCCGCTTGAGGGTTTGTCGTGTTGACAACTCGGCTATGGGGGCTGAAGGTCCAGCGTGGTACGCTAGTAAATTGTTTTCGTTGTTCGCTATGGTGTGTTAATTTCAGGGGGGAGGAGGGGGAGAGAAATTGCGTCCCTCGTCCAAAAATATTCCCAACAAATTCATTATTTGGTTTCGGGTGTATTGTTTGAGCTGAGAAAAGTAAAGGAATGAAAAATCCACTATTTCTGGTTACTTCAGTAAATTCGCTGTGTCACTGTAACTTCCGATTTATCAAAATATAAACGTAGATGTATTAGGCTACAATATGGGTGTTTTAACTTGTTCTGCTGGTCTAGCAGCCCTTGTCGATGACACTAAGGATCTAATTTTGCTTTCAGGACAAGCTACTTTTCTTCTTCATTTTCTGCTCTGTACAGGTGGCATCTACAAGACTTTTTGTACTTTGGGAGTACAGGGACTTAGACCCTCTTCTTGCCATTCAGATTTAGTCTTTGAGTGCTTTTCCTAAATAGCTTAACACAAATGACGGCATTATTCCTTTTATAACGACACAGCCAATTTTCTTCCTCAAGTTTTCTCATTTCCATCATGTGCCCATTTTTAATTATCTCGTAACCGATGAAGATTAATCCAAATATTTCTTACTTCCTCATTAATTTAAAAAGATGAATGACAGTGATACGCATCCATGATTTATGAGACTGCACCCTTTGCCGATCGTTAATCAGTCTTTATGAAATGGTTTGTTTTATCTATAATTACTGTTTATTCACTGGAATCTTGTGTACGACTCATAAATTAACTCCTTCTCTTTTTTTTTTTTTTTCACCGGCATGCTCATCATTCAAGGCAGTCGAATATACCGTTAAGAAATGCATAATTTTATGCTGTCAGGTTTCTTAAAAATGTAAATAATGCTGCCAAAGTTACAGAGAACTGAATCTGCTGTGGCGGTCTTGCTAGAGTTCTTTGGTCGCTGGCGCGGTGTTCGGCTCCCCTGCGAGCATTGAAGTCTCCCGCGAGCGCTGCAGTATTGGCCTTCATTGCCGTCGCTGTAGGAAACACTGTGAGGTTATAATATCGAGCTATGAATAATGGAAAGATTCTGTGTACAGTACAGTTGTAGATGTCAATGATAATGAGGTTTCTCTACAGACAGTAGATACATTTTCAGCCCACAATCAAAGTCTATCGGCCGCACACTCACTGACAAAGTTGAAAGAATGTTTACCTTCCTGAATTACTGTTCAAACTGAGTATTCATTTCCACGTTTTATAACAGACACATGACATTGCACAAGTAAAACAAATTTATCTATACATTATTAATTTCACAACGTTGTATGATCTTAGATCTGTAATGGTCACAATAAGGCAGCTAAAGTGACTTATGGCGCCAAAATGTATCAGCCGTTATACAGGCTTGATGTAGCCGTGTAAGAAACTCCGAGGTAATCGAAGAAGTTTGGCTGTACAGAATATCGTACTAGGGGCTTTCAATTAGTAATGCAACAATTTTTTTTCTGAAAGCAGATTGGTTTTACTCAGGGATCTAATACGCCGTATTATTCCCCACTCTTTTGGCTACAAAAACATTATTTTCAGCATAATCTTAGTTCAGTGCGAAAGCCTCGCGTCACTTAACTGGAAGGGCTTGTTTGCACACATGGTACCACCGTAGCGGTCGACGTCGGAGCCAACGTCTTCCTGTATCAACAACCTCCTCATCCACGCGTTGCTTCCTGCGGAGCGCATCCTTCCTTGGGCCAAACAGATGCAAGTCGGAAGGTGCGAGATCCGAGCTGTAGGCTGGAACCCAGCAGGTACACACCTTTGACTATCCACCTGGTGGACGCTTGGTTGTTTGATTTGGGGGAAGGGACAAAACAGCTAGATCATCGGTCCATCAGGTTAGGGGAGAATGGGAAAGCAATTCGTCCCTGCCTATTCAAAGGAACCATCCCGGCATTTGCCTGAAGTGATTTACGGAAATTACGGAAAACCTAAATCAGGATGGCTGGACACGGGTTTGAACTGTCGTCCTCCCGAATGCGAGTCCAGTGTGTTAACCACTGCACCACCTCTCTCACTCTGGTGGACGTGTGTGTCATAACTACCAACAGAGACGTCCAGTTGAGCTGCGAGGGTTTTGATTGTGATCCGTTGATCACCTCGGATAAGTGTGTCTGTACGTTCAAACTTTTTTTTTCTTTATTGTTATTTGAACACCTTATACAAAAAGTGGGCCAGCAGCGGCAATATTACGCCGCTTTTCGGCCACAGATAGTACAAAAAGACACAACGAAGAGACAGAAAAACAAAACATAATGGTGGACAAAAAACAGTAGACACTTGAGTAAAATCATGGAGCCGTTCACAGGTGTAGTAAAATAAAAAATAACGCTCAGCACTTGTACACGGACACCGATAACTGAAACGACGCACGTAAACGATGGAGCGTGGGCGGTGAAAACACTAAAGCACTAACACGACGGCACACAAAGAACAGATGGCGATGATCTCCGGCGCGCGAATGTTCACTTGACGTGTACGAGTCCAGGAACCTGCCAAAAGGGGAGAAGGTGGGCGAGGAGGGAGAAGGGAGGGTGTAGATGCCAGTGGCAGAGGAGATGGGTGGAGGAGGAAAGAAGGTACGGGGGAATAGGGGAAGCCCAAGGGGGAGGAGGGAGGGAGGAAGGGAGGAGGGAGAGAAGGGAGAGTAGATGCCCTAAGGAAAAAACACAGGGTGTGCCAAGGGGAGGATCAAAGTTGATATGAGGGGTAGATGGAGGGAATGGGGGCATCATCAGGGAGGGGGAGTTCGTGGAAGTCACCTTGGGCGAGGGAATGGAGAGTGGAAAGATGGAGAGCAGGTGGGACACGGGAATACAGGGGCGGCAGCGGATGGGGGTGGGAGAGGAAGGGAGAGACAAGCGAGTGAGGGGGATCAAGTTTGCAGGAGGTGTAGAGGATCTGTATCCACTCGAGGAAAAGGAGGATGTACGGGAACGGAATAAGATCATATAGGATCTGCATGGGGGAGGGTAGATGGATGCAATAGGCGAGGCAGAACCCATGGTGTTCCAGGATTTGAAGGGATTTGTAAAAGGTAGGAGGGGCAGAGATCCTTGCAGGGTGGGCATAGCAGAGGATGGGGCGGATGAAGGATTTATAGGTGTGGAGGATGGTGGAGGGGTTCAGACCCCATGTATGGCCAGAAAGGAGCTTGAGGAGGCGGAGGCAGGAGCGTGCTTTGGCTTGGACGGACCGGAAATGGGGAGGTCCAAGAGAGGCGACGGTCAAAGGTGACGCCAATGTACTTGAGGGTGGGGGTGAGGGTGATAGGACGGCCGTAAATGGTTATATAGAAGTTGAGGAGACGGAAGGAAGGGGTGGTTTTGCCTACAATGATCGCCTGGGTCTTGGAAGGATTGACCTTGAGCAACCACTGGTTGCACCAAATGGTGAATTGGTCAAGATGGGATTGGAGAAGGTGTTGGGAGCATTGCAGGGTGGGGGTGAGGGCAAGGAAGGCGGTATCATCAGCGTACTGGAGAAGGTGGACAGGGGGGGGGGTGAAGGCAGTGGCATGTCCACCTTATATAGAAGGTAGAAAGGACAGAACCTTGGGGTACACCGACAGAGGGGTAGACGGTGTAGGAATCTGTGTTATGGATGGTGACATAGGAAGGACGTTGGGAAACAAAGGACCTGATCACACAGATGTAGTTAATACGAAGGGCGAAGGTTTGGAGCTTAAAGAGTAGACCGGAATGCCATACACGGTCGTAAACACGCTCAAGGTCGAGGGAGAGGAAGATGGCAGACCAACGGGAGTTGAGCTGTTCAGAGACGAAATGAGTGAGGTGAAGGAGAAGGTCAACAGCAGAGGAGGACAGTCGAAAGCCACACTGGGTAGCGCCAAGGAGGCGATGCTGGCAGAGATGCTGGTGGATGTGTTGGGTAAAGATGGATTCCACGACCTTGCTGAAGACCGAGGTAAGGCTGATGAGATGATAGGAGGAGACACCGGATGGTGGTTTGTCGGGTTTGAGGAACATCAGGATACGGGAGGTTTCCCACAGGTCGGGGTAGTAGCCGGTGGACAAGACCACATTATATAGCCTGCCCAGGATGGAGAGAAAGGAGGCGGGAGCTTCATGGAGGTGGCGATAGGTAACAAGATCGTGACTGGGAGTGTAAGTATGATATCCAGAGTGGTGATAGGGGCATTGAGTTCATTGTGTGTAATATTGTCCAAGTACTGGAAGCCAGGAGTGAGTGCGGGGACAGAGGTGTCAGTCCAATCGTGGACATCCAGGAAGTGGGAGTAATCGAACTGGGGATCGTCAGGGAGGGTAAAGATATCGGAAAGGTAGGAGGCAAAGTGATTGGCCTTACTAAGAGTGTCAGGGAAGGAAAGGGTACTGGGGGGGGGGGGGGGGTGTTAGATCTGGTAAGGCGGCAGAAGGCAGACCAGACAGGTGCACGTCTGTCGCCAGTTCAAAAAATGGCTCTGAGCACTATGGGACTCAACTGCTGAGGTCATTAGTCCCCTAGAACTTAGAACTAGTTAAACCTAAGTAACCTAAGGACATCACAAACATCCATGCCAGAGGCAGGATTCGAACCTGCGACCGTAGCGGTCTTGCGGTTCCAGACTGCAGCGCCTTTAACCGCACAGCCACTTCGGCTGGCTCTGTCGCCAGTCCCAGCGTTTCTTAGCCGCGAACAAGTTTCTGACACGTCGTTGTAGTTGCCGGTGATGTCATAGTGTGTCTGGGTCACGCGTGTGAAGGGAGGCATGGTAGAGACTGCGGGATTCACAGAGGATGGCCTGTGGGGGTAAAGTGGGACAGTGCGGGTGGATGGCGATGGTAGGGACATGGGCCTCTACGACCTCAGACAAGGTCTGCTGGAGAAAGGAGGCAGCATGGGTAACATCATCAGGGTTGTGGTAGGTGAGGGGGAGGCTATCGACCTGGCTAGAGAGGGTATCCCGGTAGGCAATCCAGTCGACAGGGGAATAATCACACCGAGCGAGGTGGCGCAGTGGTTAGCATTCGGGAGGACGATGGTTCAATCCCATGTCCGGCCATCCTGATTTAGGTTTTCCGTGATTTCCCTACATCACTTCAAGCAAGTGCCGGGATGGTTCCTTTGAAAGGGCATGGCCGATTTCCTTCCCTAATCCGAGCTTGTGCTCCGTCTCTAATGACCTCATTGTCGACGGGACATTAAACACTAATTTCCTCCTCCTCCTCCAGGAATAATGATGGACGTATTTTGGGGAAGGGTCGATGCGAGGATCGGGACGGGGGCGACGACCGTCTGAAATGGTGAGGAGGACAGGGAGATGGTCACTACCAATAGGGTCAAATACACTCCTGGAAATGGAAAAAAGAACACATTGACATCGGTGTCAGACCCACCATACTTGCTCCGGACACTGTGAGAGGGCTGTACAAGCAATGATCACACGCACGGCACAGTGGACACAACAGGAACCGCGGTGTTGGCCGTCGAATGGCGCTAGCTGCGCAGCATTTGTGCACCGCCGCCGTCAGTGTCAGCCTGTTTGCCGTGACATACGGAGCTCCATCGCAGTCTTTAACACTGGTAGCATGCCGCGACAGCGTGGACGTGAACCGTATGTGCAGTTGACGGACTTTGAGCGAGGGCGTATAGTGGGCATGCGGGAGGCCGGGTGGACGTACCGCCGAATTGCTCAACACGTGGGGCGTGAGGTCTCCACAGTACATCGATGTTGTCGCCAGTGGTCGGCGGAAGGTGCACGTGCCTGTAGACCTGGGACCCGACCGCAGCGACGCACGGATGCACGCCAAGACCGTAGGATCCTACGCAGTGCCGTAGGGGACCGCACCGCCACTTCCCAGCAAATTAGGGACACTGTTGCTCCTGGGGTATCGGCGAGGACCATTCGCAACCGTCTCCATGAAGCTGGGCTACGGTCCCGCACACCGTTAGGCCGTCTTCCGCTCACGCCCCAACATCGTGCAGCCCGCCTCCAGTGGTGTCGCGACAGGCGTGAATGGAGGGACGAATGGAGACGTGTCGTCTTCAGCGATGAGAGTCGCTTCTGCCTTGGTGCCAATGATGGTCGTATGCGTGTTTGGCGCCGTGCAGGTGAGCGCCACAATCAGGACTGCATACGACCGAGGCACACAGGGCCAACACCCGGCATCATGGTGTGGGGAGCGATCTCCTACACTGGCCGTACACCACTGGTGATCGTCGAGGGGACACTGAATAGTGCACGGTACATCCAAACCGTCATCGAACCCATCGTTCTACCATTCCTAGACCGGCAAGGGAACTTGCTGTTCCAACAGGACAATGCACGTCCGCATGTATCCCGTGCCACCCAACGTGCTCCAGAAGGTGTAAGTCAACTACCCTGGCCAGCAAGATCTCCGGATCTGTCCCCCATTGAGCATGTTTGGGACTGGATGAAGCGTCGTCTCACGCGGTCTGCACGTCCAGCACGAACGCTGGTCCAACTGAGGCGCCAGGTGGAAATGGCATGGCAAGCCGTTCCACAGGACTACATCCAGCATCTCTACGATCGTCTCCATGGGATAATAGCAGCCTGCATTGCTGCCAAAGGTGGATATACACTGTACTAGTGCCGACATTGTGCATGCTCTGTTGCCTGTGTCTATGTGCCTGTGGTTCTGTCAGTGTGATCATGTGATGTATCTGACCCCAGGAATGTGTCAATAAAGTTTCCCCTTCCTGGGACAATGAATTCACGGTGTTCTTATTTCAATTTCCAGGAGTGTATATCCACTGCTATGCGGCCAAGGAGGTTAGGGGAGGAGAGGACGACATCTAGAGTGGTATTGGATTCAGGGCGGGTGTGCTGGGGAATGGGAATGAGGTCGCCTTAGAGGGAGGAGAGGAACCGATGTCACCACTGTAACTGGGCGGCGGAACGACTATGGATGTGAGGTCGGCGGCAATCACGTAGGAGGAGAAGGTGCGGTTGATGTGGGAAAGGAAGTCAAAAGGAATAGGGGCGTTAGGGTGGACATAGATGGTGGCACAGGTAACGGTAAGGCCGGGGAAGAAGTGTCTGAGGATCCGTTGTTATGTGGGGTCAGGAAGGAGGGGTTGGAGCCGAACAGGGATCTGGCAGTGGTGGCCGATGGCTACTCCACTAAGGGCTATCGTGAGGGGATTATCAGAGTGGTGGAGAAGGTAGGACTATGTGTGTACGGTATGCTGGGGCTGATGAAAGGTTGTGAGGGTGTGCAGGAGGAGGTTCTTGTTTGCTGGAAGGGAGTGGATGTTATTGCGCAAGATATGGTGCTGTCACGCCATTACAGGAATTTAAACAAGTGTGTCAAGACGGGAGAAGGTGAAGTGGGCTTGGTTATGGGAATAGGTGGCATAGGTGTTAAGGTGGAAGACAGACTGGGCAGCAAGGGATATCTGCTGGAGGGTGTGGGGGCGCTGGAATGGGTGGACGTTCTGGAGGACGATGGTGACAAACCTGATGTCCTCAGCAGTGGGGGGGGGGGGGGGGGGAACGAATGGAGTTGCCAGGAGGAGTGGGGGCGTCCAGAGGGTGGACAGGGATGGTGAGTTCAGGAGTGGTGGCGGAGGGTCGGGCCTTGCACTTCTGGAAGTAGGTAGGGTGCTGGAAGTTGCAGGTGTTGCAGGAAGGAGGGGACTGGAGATTCGGACACTGCCGGAGGAAGTGCACCTATTTGCAGTGTGGACAGACGGGGACCTCGTGGCACTCAAATGTTGGGTGTGCGTTATGATGCAGGCACCTCTGGCAGCGGAGGGACTGAGGAAGGGAACAGGAGGGGTCGATTTTGTACCGTCGATGGAATAGGAGGGCATGCTCCTTCAGGAGCAGGTCGATGGAAGGGGCATGTAAGGAGAACACCCGAATAAGACAGGTGGAGACGGCTGGGTTGAAAATCCGGCATACCGCCTGTATTTCTAGGTAGATCCGCCAACACCTCCTCCTCCATGATCGTCAGAAAAAGCCAAGTGATCATGGCGGTGTGGGTCGGCGGACGACACAGGGGTTGAGGTTGGTGGGAGGGGGACGGGGAAGGAGCAGAGTGAGGGAGGCACTGGGGCCTAAACGGGTAATGGGGTTTCTGGAGAGGATGTCGGAGTGAAGGGTGGGGCTAGGGGAGGTGATAAGAAAGGAGCCGCAGCAGGGGCTTTGTGGGCGTCAGTGCGGGTGTTGGCCCTCTGGGCCACCGCCCTGGTGGGTGCCCCAGGGACAGTGGCAACAGGGTGAGGGAAGGGATCAGAGGAGGAGGCTCAGGGGGATGGAGCCATAGATGGGGCGAGTGAGAAGTGGGGGGATGGAATGAGGGGAGGGGGGTGACTGGGTACGCTACGTAATCGTGACAGACGCCTCACCCAATGACTCATTTGTTCACTGGCAGGTCCCCGTTAGCATTCTGCAAACGCCTAGAAATATTTGTGATGCTCTGGTTTTCCTCCAAACGAAACTCAGTGACAGATCTCTCCTTCCAGTGCACCTCCGATGCCGATACAATTTTGAAGGCTACGTAGAGCGCCACCACCCATCGGAACATCATGAAATTACAGGGGCTGTAGTAGGACTATTCAACGATGTCCCACAACCTCAACAAACTCCACATTTTTTCAAATAAAATTGGCTGAGAAAAAAATTTGTTGCATTACTTATTGAATGCCCCACGTATTTTCATTTTGTGAATCGTTCTCCGGTTTATTACATGAACAATTATTTTTCAAAACCGCAGTTAATGTAATTGTTTGATTTACAACAAAAAATAAAGCTATTTCTTCGTGTCATAGAAAGGTAAAATAAATATTCATTCAATATAAATAACTTTAAAATGAAAATTGGTTCAGATGATCGATACAAGAATCCGCGGAAATGCTAGTAAAATTGAAGTGTACACGAGGGCGAGCAATAACGTGTTGCGATTTTTTAAATGCTAGTTGTTTAGTGGCTGTCCGACCCAGAGAGCGTCAGGAACAAACTTAATACTTCTCAATAGTTTGGACAGAGACTGGGACGTGAAACAAAAGTTTATAGAAAGAATTGTCAATGTTGTGTTTCCCAAAATGCGAACATCCCATCCCAACGTAGAGTTGTCGAACTGGTATTGCCTAAATGAATGACCGTATTATTACCAGTGTCCTAGACTGGCTGGCGGCAATGGTTATTTGCTAAATCTAGTTACTGGCAACTGGCAATCCATCACTTGCTTAAATGCATGGGACTTTTGTTCCAGAATATGACCGTGGCTGCAATAATTACACAAAAGAAAATAAGAGAACACCAGGACAGTGTGTTCAACACACCAACGTAACAAAGAAACCAGACGTGTGGAAAACAATATGGTTGTGTTTCTCAAACGATGAGATTTATGCAGAAAGAGGAGATTTGCAGAGAGATTTATACAGAAAGGAAATGACTGAAAAAATACAGTATTGTTCACTGTACAGAACAGGTACTGCATCATAACCATTCATGCGAATCGTCAACAGAAATTTTAATCAATAGTTTAAAATATAATCTGGCTCTATGATAAGCAAGGTTGTGAAGACAACGGTCATTACTTCAGACCCTAGCTTACCACTGACGAAAATAACACACTTCAACACACTATGAGGCTAATACCGAAGGTCGAAGTATTCATAAATGGTTGGAAAGAGCAAGGGAGATGTATCATGGATGAATATTCGGAACTCCTGACATAAAGTTCCTTACCTGGCTTGGCTATGAGATCTAGAGGGCGTTGATGCAGCTGCGGTGACGATGAATTGCTTATAACATCGCGACGTTGTTGGTGAAATTAATATTCCGTAGAGCATGAATTAATGTGCAGAGCACTGCTTGACTTACTTGGCTCGTCAACAGTTTCTAAACATGTGCATCATTCGGTACCGGAAAACAGACAAAGATGGACACCCTAGACTACCAGCTGTTGTGCTAACGGTCCATATTCTTTGTCCTACGACTCGTATCCGTCAAGATGTGACCCGAACGAAGCGCAAGCACAGTGTGAGAGAGGTGCGCTCGCAGTGTTATTAGGTCGGTTTCCGAAAAACAAGAGATTGCTTGAATCTGCTTATCAGTAACACTATAAGGACGATGGCGCTAGCCGCCTGTAGCTCCCCGTTGGAGCTGGAGAAGCCTGTTGGAACGGCAACTGTGCGTGGTGGAGGACTGATTTTAATGAAGTCGGCGCGTTCGAACTGCGTAATGGCTGCTTCTCGTTAGCCAACACCTTGTGGGTTTAGTTAAACAATTAACTACTAATCCTATCAAACTGAAATCTAGTGTACATGTGGAGCTTATTGGTAGCTCTCTTTGCTCAGTTAAGCGGAATAAAACCTATAAAATTCGACTGAAAAAGCTTTAACGAATCTAAACCATTTAGATCGGAGGTACACAACTCTTCATCAACTGCCCATTTTTGTATCTCTGTTAGCAGTGAAATTTTCTAACCGTCCAGCAGTCCGACAGTAATGGTGATTTATAAGCTAATGAAGTAACTTTACTGTGTAAAATTTAGAAAGTAGAATTATAGCAAGTTAAAACATTAATAATGATAATTACATACGAAATACTATATACCAAATTTTTATGAAACTGTTTTAAATCCCCCTACCGTCTACAATGGAAGTTGGAACGTCCGCTAGTTGGAGGCAGGGACCGGGTTGACTACCACTCATTTAGATATTAGAAATTAAATTAGTTGACTACTTACCTCTACTTATCATCGATTAAATGTTATTAATGCTTAACCTCTTTTACGGTATCTCATGTGCTACAGAGTGTCCCTCATTAGAAGCAGGATGTATTCCACCATAACGTAGAGTAGCGTTGCGTAGTAATGTTCTTGCGTTACTAAGTAGTCTTGCACACTACGGTTGGAGAACGTACCCATTAGCCAAAGGATACTCTAATCTACAGGCGACTTGCGAACGTTTTGGGTCGCCTCAGTTACAGGAATGTGTGATCACTCCATAACCGGGTATTTGACACGTCAAACGACAACGTCTGACGGGACACACAACCCACCCTGCGGTTCCTGTGACAAGTGAATCCCATGGCACGTTCCGCGTGGTGAAGGGAACACTGTGCTCGACCATACTTGTAAGCATGGATCAAGAGATGCAGTGTTACAATGATTCATGTAACCTTATTTGTCCATCGCTGACACAGAGGTCGTAAACCTTCTTTCCCTCCCGCCTGGGCAAGCTGTGCATGTAAAGCTTACTGGGACAGGTTAAATGCTAGCTACAATGAAGTCGATAATTCGATTGCAATACGGACATTTAATTTTGATATTTCCCATAATTGACAAAAATTCCAAGAAATTTGAATTTTTGACCACCCACATACTTCTGAAAATGGCACATTGACTATACAGCAATTACGCCCCCCCAATTACTGGCAGCTACGTTGATGAATACTCGTCACCTCCCAAGGATAGCTACAAGATGAAGAATACTAGATAAGTTGATGGAAGTGGTTAAGCATTGGTGAAAATCTCGCTTCTGAGTACACAAAGAGCTCTAAGAGCAGAACTCTGCATGGAACGCACGTTGGTGCGATGCTGCAATGCAGACCGTTTATCTCCCGCGGTGAACCTCGTCGTGTAGACCTAAAAAAATGCGCAATCCTACACCTATAGCGAAGGTAATCACTCAGACTGGGCCTGTGTTGAAGATACCGACAATTCGGACGGCTCTGCCGTCTCCGAATCACAGCACTCCTAGTCTGAGGTAATCTCAATTGAAAGTTGCTTCTCAAACTTCCGCCCCACAGGACCGCACAAATCCTGCAAGTTAGAAATCAGATGCCAACTTTCTTCTGACAAAACCCGTAACTCAAATACGAGAAAAATCCCTCTCTGCACAGAAGAACAATTCGCGTCTTAGATCTCGCGGGATGCGTCCTAACTCGCCGACGTCCAAGTCGAAGTCCGCTCCCTTCGAAGACGATGGCCAAGACGCCGTCTCCAAGTCTGTACCGCTTGATGGCTGAAGGCGAAGTCCACTCTCTCCACATTTCTCCCGTCTTCCACACGTACGAAAACGCGGCGGAAGAATGCTCAGCTTCGGACAATGTCGAACTCTCTAACATCGCCGAAACCCCTCCAGCGCCATTTATGAGATTCTACCCAATGATCGTGTCGGTCACATCGCCCCTAGGCAAACGAAATTACTGTCTTCGCCACGTGATGCCCAGCACAGGTGGCTCCGGAGGCCGGGCGTACCCTGAAGGTGCCGTATTATCCCGCGTTTCTATTATCCCGCGTTTTCGGTGACCGCTACCTGCCGGCCACGTGACCCGGCTAGCTACAACCAGCTGTAGATTTTATTTTCTACAGTTCTCAGCTTCGACACTTTTCACCAAAGCTTTAAGTTAGTAACTTAATTATGCAGGGAATACTACCCGAGAGTGTCTCACATTCATCATAAGACAATGAAGTCATGACCTGATGCCCTTGCCAGTCCCTTCGTTATTAATACTAATGATGACAGGCTAACGTGTACGTGCCCAAATCCTGGCATCTTACAAAGTTAGGCACTGCGATGTGTATAAAAACTACTGCATTGTATTAAGAAAAGCTATTAAAACGTCCGGAGGTGTATGCATTATGTCTGGGATTAGCACCTCTGATAATAAAATTAAAACAATTTCGAATATTGTGATCCAGCTGTTCATTAGAAAATGCGAGGCTGTATATGGAAGAGTCAATACTTATGCAATTTGATAAGATTGAAGTTCAATCCACCTCTCCCACTGAAGTATGAAAATAATAAATTCACTTAAAAGTGAAAGCTCGCATGGTGTTAATGGAATTTGCAACAGACTACAGATAAGTAGGACTCTTGGCCACATGTGTTGCAGGTCACTGAAACATATCATTTTTCCAGATATATGCTATTGTTAAACTATTGCTTAAAAATGGGGCTAGGTCTGATGCTAAGAACAGCCACCGATTCTCAGCTCTGACAGCTTTATCCAAAATGCTTGAAAAAGTAACGCATTCAAAACTAGCTTCACTTATTTGTAAAAGTGAACTACTAGCAAAATGTCAGTTTGGTTTTCAGAAAGGCTTTTCGACAGATAATGCTGTATAATATGTATAATGTAAATGACCGAACATCACCTAATGGGATTTTTTTGTGATCTGTCAAAGACTTTTGGCTATGTGAATCATGAAATTCTTTGAGATAAGCTTAAGTATTATGGTATGAGTGGGAGAGTGCACAAATGGTTTAACTCGTATTTAACTGGAAGAATGCAGAAGGCTGAAATTAACAGTAAACATAGTCTGCAAAAATCAGTGGAGTCCTCTAAATGGGGAGCTATCAAGAATGGTGTCGCACAGGGTTCAGTCTTGGGTACCTTGCTGCTCTTGATATATACTAATGACTTGCCATTCTGTATTCATGAAGATGGAAAGCTGATGTTACAAGTATGCTAATTACACCCAGCAAACAAGAATTAGCTGAGGAAATTGTAAATAATGCCTTTCAGAAAATTATAAAGTGGTTCTTTGCAAATGAACTCTCACGAAAAACAGTATATACACATACTATATGCAGTTCTGCAGAGTAAATGGCGTAACACAGTTGATAAATGTAGAGTTTGAACAGAAGTCTCTGTTGTTAAAGCAAGATATTCCAAATTTCTGGGTGTGTGCACTGATGAGAAACTCAATTACAGGGAACACAAGATCACCTTGCAGACATTTATTTCGGAAATTCGGGATATTCACAGTACCTTTGCAATACATATTTTCACTTATGAAATTTGTTATTAATAACCCATTCCAATTCAAAAGTAATAGCAAACTGCATACTTACAACATTAAAAGTAGTAATGATCTTCACTATTCTGGGTTAAATCTGACTTTGGCACAGCAAGGAGTGACTTATGCTGCCACAAAAATCTTTGGTCATTTACCGAGCAGCAATAAATGTCTGACAGATAGCTAATCAGCATTTAAAACAAAAGAATTTCTGAATGACAACTCCTTCTACTCAATAGATGGATTTTTAGATAGGAAGCAAAAATTATATCGAGTAAGAGAATTTACGTGAAACTGACACGGTCCGCATCATAACAAAATGTCGTATTTATAATCTATGGAACAAGTATTAATGTAATGTAGACAGGTAGGGCCCCGCCACAATCACAACAATGCAAAGAGCCCGTATTTGACTTGACAGTTGGAATACGAGGGCGTGCTGTAAAGTAATGCGTCCGATTTTTTTTGCTGTTCTCAATAACGATTGAGCTATTACACATCATGTGTATTACTCGGTCGACTTTCTCGCTTCGATGACGCAATTTGCAATCCTTTGACTCTAGGAGGCACCGGATGTAACGTGGCGGTATGTAGCTTAATTATGTTGATGCATGATGAACATCTCAGAAAATTAAAAGTACGAAGTCGAAGAGTTCGTCCACACATGGAGCACCGTCTCCTTCAGCAGGACAAAGCCAGACCACACGCGAGCGCTATGACACCTGCAACAACCCGTTATCGATCATCCTCCATACAGTCCTGACTTCGCCACAGCCGATTCTCTTCTGTTCCCAAAACTTAAAGAAGACTAGACATCTACTCTGTAGGAATCAGCATGGGTTTCGAAAAAAGACGATCGTGTGAAACCCAGCTCGCGCTATTCGTCCACGAGACTCAGAGGGCCATAGACACGGGTTCCCACGTAGATGCCGTGTTTCTTGACTTCCGAAAGGTATTCGATACAGTTCCCCACAGTCGTTTAATGAACAAAGTAAGAGCATATGGACTATCAGACCAACTGTGTGATTGGATTGAATAGTTCCTAGATAACAGAACGCAGCATGTCATTCTCAATGGGGAGAAGTCTTCCAAAGTAAGAGTGATTTCAGGTGTGCCGCAGGGGAGTGTCGTAGGACCGTTGCTATTCGCAATATACATAAATGACCTTGTGGATAACATCGGAAGTTCACTGAGGCTTTTTTCGGATGATGCTGTGGTATATCGAGAGGTTGTAACAATGGAAACTTCTACTGAAATGCAGGAGGATTTGCAACGAATTGACGCATAGTGCGGGGAATGGCAATTGAATCTCAATGTAGACAAGTGTAATGTGCTGCGAATACATAGAAAGAAAGATCCTTTATCATTTAGCTACAATATAGCAGGTCAGCAACTGGAAGCAGTTAATTCCATAAATTATCTGGGAGTAGGTGTTAGGAGTGATTTAAAATGGAATGATCATATAAAGTTGATCGTCTGTAAAGCAGATGCCAGACTGAGATTCATTGGAAGAACCCTAGGGAAAAGCAATCCGAAAACAAAGGAAGTAGGTTACAGTACGCTTGTTCGCCCACTGCTTGAATACTGCTCAGCAGTGTGGGATATGTACCAGATAGGCTTGATAGAAGAGAGAGAGAAGATCCAACGGAGAGCAGCGCGCTTCGTTACAGGATCATTTAGTAATCGCGAAAGCGTTACGCAGATGATAGATAAACTCCAGTGGAAGAATCTGCAGGAGAGACGCTTAGTAGCTCGGTACGGGCTTTTGTTGAAGTTTCGAGAACATACTTTCACAGACGAGTCAAGCAGTATATTGCTCCCTCCTACGTACATCTCGTGAAGAGAACATGAGGAAAAAATCAGAGAGATTAGAACCCACACAGAGGCATACCGACAATCTTCCTTTCCACGAACAACACGTCACTGGAATAGAAGGGAGAATCGATAGAGGTACTCAAAGTACCCTCCGCCATACACCGTCAGGTGGCTTGCAGAGTATGGATGTAGATGTAGATGTAGAAAATCTTCGAGGACTTTCCTCTGATAGTGATAGTGCGGTGTAAGGAAAGGTGAGTTTCCTTCTGCCTCTGCATCAGTAAAGTGATATCGTGACATTAACTGCTGAGATTGTTGAGCAGCAGTTCACTCAAGAGCACTGAAGACGGCAATTTATAGTTGAAATTTGGATATTGGAGAATAAAAGAAAGACAATGGGATTGCAATTGATTGCCGTGTTCCTATCCTTCCTTAACTAATCTACTGTCGCTGTTCACATTGGTTCCTTATGGAATCAAAGATGGTAAACGTTTGTTTGATTTAAAAAGCTGTAAGAGTTTTCACATAAGGAATTCGGAGACATTACTTTCAGCACGTTCTCGTAATTAGTACACCAAAAGTGTAATGGAGAGAAGACGACGTTTTTTTCGCGAGGCGCTGGTGGGGAAGTTTAGGGAACCGGTATTTGAGCCGGCAACGTATACTTTGCGCGAGTGCCACGAAGATAATATGAGAGAAATTAGATCTCGTATGGAAGCTCATAGATTTTTGGATTCCCGGACGAAAAAATGGTTCAAATGGCTCTGAGCACTATGGGACTCAACTGCTGTGGTCATAAGTCCCCTAGAACTTAGAACTACCTAAACCTAACTAACCTAAGGACATCACACACATCCATGCCCGAGGCAGGATCCGAACCTGCGACCGTAGCGGTCGTGCGGTTCCAGACTGTAGCGCCTTTAACCGCTCGGCCACTCCGGCCGGCTATTCCCGGACGTATGAAACAGCAGATTTCTACGCACAAGTCATGCAGTTTCCATAAATCTCGGGTCGGTGGTTTGTGGTAGCGGATCCAGCGAGTGACGGTATCTCAGATCTGTTCCATCGAATTCAGACCGCTCGAATTTGGCGGCCAGTACATCAATGTGTTGATTGGAACACTCTCTTTCAAATTCTGAAGGTGGCAGTTGTAAAATACAGGGAGCGAAAGGCTATTTATAATTTGTACAGAAACCAGGGGAAAGTTATAAGAGTCCAGGGACATGAAAGGGAAGCAGTGGTTGGGAAGGGAGCGAGACGGGGTTGTAGCCTCTCCCCGATGTTATTCAATCTGTATATTGCGCAAGCAATAAAGGAAACAAAAGAAAGATTCGGAGTATGTATTAAAATCCACGGAGAAGAAATAAAAACTTTAAGGTTCGCCGATGACATTGTAATTCTGTCAGAGGTAGCAAAGGACTTGGAAGAGCAGTTGAACGGAATGAACAGTGTCTTGAAAGGAGGATATAAGATGAAAATCAACAAAAGCAAAACGAGGATAATGGAAAATACACTCCTGGAAATTGAAATAAGAACACCGTGAATTCATTGTCCCAGGAAGGGGAAACTTTATTGACACTTTCCTGGGGTCAGATACATCACATGATCACACTGACAGAACCACAGGCACATAGACACAGGCAACAGAGCATGCACAATGTCGGCACTAGTACAGTGTATATCCACCTTTCGCAGCAATGCAGGCTGCTATTCTCCCATGGAGACGATCGTAGAGATGCTGGCTGTAGTCCTGTGGAACGGCTTGCCATGCCATTTCCACCTGGCGCCTCAGTTGGACCAGCGTTCGTGCTGGACGTGCAGACCGCGTGAGACGACGCTTCATCCAGTCCCAAACATGCTCAATGGGGGACAGATTCGGAGATCTTGCTGGCCAGGGTAGTTGACTTACACCTTCTGGAGCACGTTGGGTGGCACGGGATACATGCGGACGTGCATTGTCCTGTTGGAACAGCAAGTTCCCTTGCCGGTCTAGGAATGGTAGAACGTTGGGTTCGATGACGGTTTGGATGTACCGTGCACTATTCAGTGTCCCCTCGACGATCACCAGTGGTGTACGGCCAGTGTAGGAGATCGCTCCCCACACCATGATGCCGGGTGTTGGCCCTGTGTGCCTCGGTCGTATGCAGTCCTGATTGTGGCGCTCACCTGCACGGTGCCAAACACGCATACGACCATCATTGGCACCAAGGCAGAAGCGACTCTCATCGCTGAAGACGACACGTCTCCATTCGTCCCTCCATTCACGCCTGTCGCGACACCACTGGAGGCGGGCTGCACTATGTTGGGGCGTGAGCGGAAGACGGCCTAACGGTGTGCGGGACCGTAGCCCAGCTTCATGGAGACGGTTGCGAATGGTCCTCGCCGATACCCCAGGAGCAACAGTGTCCCTAATTTGCTGGGAAGTGGCGGTGCGGCCCCCTACGGCACTGCGTAGGATCCTACGGTCTTGGCGTGCATCCGTGCGTCGCTGCGGTCCGGTCCCAGGTCGACGGGCACGTGCACCTTCCGCCGACCACTGGCGACAACATCGATGTACTGTGGAGACCTCACGCCCCACGTGTTGAGCAATTCGGCGGTACGTCCACCCGGCCTCCCGCATGCCCACTATACGCCCTCGCTCAAAGTCCGTCAACTGCACATACGGTTCACGTCCACGCTGTCGCGGCATGCTACCAGTGTTAAAGACTGCGATGGAGCTCCGTATGCCACGGCAAACTGGCTGACACTGACGGCGGCGATGCACAAATGCTGCGCAGCTAGCGCCATTCGACGGCCAACACCGCGGTTACTGGTGTGTTCGCTGTGCCGTGCGTGTGATCATTGCTTGTACAGCCCTCGCGCAGTGTCCGGAGCAAGTATGGTGGGTCTGACACACCGGTGTCAATGTGTTCTTTTTTCCATTTCCAGGAGTGTAGTAGAATTAAGTCGGGTGATGCTGAGGGAATTAGATTAGGGAATGAGAAATTTAAAGTAGTAAGACACTTAAGTAGTGAGACACTTAAAGTAGTGAAGGAGGTTTGTCATTTGGGGAGCAAAATAACTGATGATGGTCGAAGTAGAGAGGATATAAAATGTAGACTGGCAATGGCAAGGAAAGCGTTTCTGAAGAAGAGAAATTTGTTAACATCGAGTATAGATTTAAGTGTCAGGAAGTCGTTTCTGAGAATATTTGTATGGAGTGTAGGCATGTATGGAAGTGAAACATGGACGATAAATAGTTCGGACAAGAAGAGAATAGAAGCTTTCGAAATGTGGTGCTACAGAAGAATGCTGAAGATTATATGGGTAGATCACATAACTAATGAGGAGGTATTGATTAGAATTGGGGAGAAGAGGAGTTTGTGGCACAACTTGACTAGAAGAAGGGACCGGTTGGTAGGACCTGTTCTGAGGCATCAAGGGATCACCAATTTAGTTCAAATGGCTCTGAGCAGTATGGGACTTAACATCTTAGGTCATCAGTCCCATAGAACTGAGAACTACGTAAACCTATCTAACCTAAGGACATCACACACATCCATGCCCGAGGCAGTATCCCAACCTGCGACCGTAGCAGCAGCGCGGTTCCAGACTGAAGCGCCTAGAACCGCTCGGCCACACCGGCCGTCGGGAATAAAACAAGCATGAAGAGCTGCAGATGGTACGCGATAACGTTAACGTAGTTCACAGCAGTAACGGTGCCTTCAGTTACGAACAGAGGTGCCACGGAAGCCCAACTGAATGTTCCCCAGAGCGGAACACTGGCCCAGCGACCTACGTCACTGGCGGAGTACATATTTCGAATAGCCATTCGCCTGGATGACGGTGTATCTGGACGTAAACATCGACCAGGTGTAAGAAGAAACGTGATTCATATGACGTGGCTACTGGTTTCCATAGGTGGTCCGATGTCCGCTGCAATCATAATTTACGATGTCGTTGTGCCAACATGGTAACACACGTAGGGAATGTTTGCTGTCTAACTCCTTATCGATCAGTATGCGCTGGACGGCGAGCGCCGAAACACTTTGTGCCTGCACCAGAATTGTACTCTGTCGTCAGGTCTGCCACAACTTCCTGCATATCCTGCTTCGGAGAGCGGACATTCTTTGATGATGTGTGGATGTCCAACACTTTTCCGCCTCTTGTGGTTCAGCGTCCTTAAACCACTCTCCATGTATGCTCACGACAGGAGCATGCAAGCAGCCGACCAGCTAGTGCCATTTCCCAAATGCTCGTTCCCAAGCGCTGGGCGTAACGACCTAACCTTTGTCAACATCGCTTACGTCAGAGGATTCCCCCATTTGCGGCCCGTATCGTGGCTAGAATGATTTTTGATTCCGTTCTGTTCCACTTATACACTTTCCCTTTGCTCCTCTAACTGTGTGAGTTCTCTGTAGAAGAATTTTGCCAGCATGGTATGTGGTAAACACTGACCACACCATGACCACTGGCTGCGTCAGAAGAGTTGAACGGAAATAATAGAGTGATACTATTTTATTTACTCGTATCACAAGCCTACCTTTACAGTACATACATTTATTCACAGCACATACATATTTACAAAAAGAAAAAAAGAACAGACGGAAATACACAGTGTGTCCCAGTTCCATTAGGACTGCAGCTATGAAAAGTAAAATTCATGAATTATGTTCACAAAATCACAACTTGTCCAAAATAGTCTCTCCCTGCATAAATATACAGCTAAAATCATTCTAAAAGTGTTTTGATACAACGACTGTAGTGCTTTCTTGGAATTGCAGTTAGCATTGAGTTACCACATAGAATGAACTGTGTTATATCGGTATCTCTTCACTGTATCTTCAGTCGTCAACAACCGGAAGTCGTCTGAGGCAAAATCCGGCGAATACGGCAGGTGATCCGTTTGCTGGACAAAAACTTGCGAACGATCTTCCCTTTGAGGGCTCGGACATTGTTGCGGAGGAACGACCAGGACCCTTCCTCTCGGTATTTGGGTCGAACTGACGATATCTTGCCCACAAACACAAAACTTAAAATAAAGCTTAATGTTGCCTTGCTGTACCACAGCCACGTTTGTGGTCAGGACTCCTCCTGCAGCGACGCTAGCGCTTTTGCCTTCTACATGCCTGTTGTCCAAGCTTCAAGAATCGTGACGCCACAGATCGCCCCGAGATAGCATTACAGTTTGGAATTTCACACAAGCAGTCGTAACGGAATTGGCACACAACGTTTATTATCGACCAGATTTCCATATCGGATGACATTTGTCCAATATGGAGCCATACCTAGGGCACTAACATTTCCAAGCATTAGGTCCTGCGTTGAACACGTACATGAACAAAAAGGGTACTGGCTCAGGCGTTCCACAGTTTGCTCTTCCTCACACTCCCACTTCCTATTCTCTAATGTGAAACTGTATAGTTGAAGAGAGAACTTCGCCCTACCGACAAGAGTTCTTACACGGTTAAGAGATCTTGAAATACCTCTCTCCTTGTTGTGGTTCCTTTCAATCTTGTTGAAAAAAGCTTGCCTTGTCTAGAGAAACTTTCAAAGTTTCAGCTGTTCGAAGGATATGTATTCTTCATTTTAGCTTTAGGTGAGGCACTTTATGGTGAAACAGTGTGTGAGCTTGAATGTTATCAGCCTTGACTCGTTGATGATGGGCCGACACCCTTCGTCGAATAGTTGGAGATGCAATAGCGGCAAGAGTAAATCTTCTGAACAGGGGTGGGTTTTAAGGACCCGATAATCAGTCTGCAAGTTACTTTCAGATTAGATTCCATAGTTTTGGAATGACATGATCTACACAACCAGGGGAGACGTAGTCTGCTGCACATTAACACAGGCCCAAACCAGTGGTTCTAAGAACTTATGGCTTAGCTTCCCATTTTGAGTCTCTTCACTTTGTCAAGATGTTATTCCGAGTGCTGGTTTTCTGTCTGGCGATGGAGCACTGTTGTCTGAAGCTAAGGAAGTGGTCCAGTGTTGCTCCTAGGTACTCTGGACGAAAGGAATGTTTCAAGGAGTTGCTGTTTAAAGACACATTAAATTTTATGAGATGATTATATGAGTGTGTGGTATCTGTTCTTTCGGACATGTCCGAAAAAACAGACACCACGTCTTCATATAATTGATTCGCCTAGATGGGGAACGAATCCACCTCCTTCACTGCAGGTGCACAAATACGTCCGACCTCATGCGAGAATCTCAGAGTAGCGAGCATGGAGGGAATGGACTGGCACTGCGGATATTTGGTGCACGGTGGGAGTGTGTGTCGGCTGTCTGGCGTGCCGAGATAGACTGCACAATTCCGATAACACTATGTCCCGGACGGCGCCGTGGTTACCACACCTGCCTCGTAAGCAGGACACCCTGGATTCGAATCCCGTTCCAGCACCCGTTTACACTCGTCGCCTCTGATTCCAAGTAATGTCCCGGGCCTTTTCTTTTTCGTCCTTCAACTTAAACTTTCATATAACGTTAAATTTTCTTGAGGACTCCCTGTTCCTAATATGGAAAGCACAGAACAGAGTTTTGTGAGAGGTTGGGTTTCGGGTAGTCAGCCTTGTAGTATATGCCTAGTTCTTTCAGAACACCATCAAGAGTGAGTACAATCTCCTCAAATGTTTCACCTTGGGAGGCCAGGGCATGGATGAAACTTCTTGTGTTGTAAGGAAGTGGATGATCATTTATGTAAATATTAGACAGTAACGGAGTTAGCACGCTTCCTTCAAGTGGACAATTTATTTGCATCATATGCTTATCTTGTTACCCTTCAAAATGAACACGAAATCAGCTTTCTGCAACAGTGGTAATATCAGCGTGCGGAGTTTTGGGTCCTTGGTGAGAGCAAATACTTTTTGTAAGAGAATTCGATGGTTAACCGTAACATATGCAGCGCTAAGGTCATTGAAGTTTATTGCTGTCTTGCGTTTGTCTTCAAAAACATCTTCAGAGTGTTGAGTTAGGCTGAGCATTTGTGCAACAGCATCCTTACTTGGTCTCAATCCTGCTTGTTGTGGGATGAGCTGTCAGTCAACAGCCTGAATGCATTGGCTTAGTTACGTTCTTTCGAATATCTTTTATAACTGACACAGGAGAGATATCCGCTTTACTTGATGACTCTCCATCAGTTATTACCAACTGTGGCCTTTCTGACAGGAAATCATGAATCCAGTCGTGCAAATGAAGTGATACACTGTAACACCCCACCCGTCACTTATCTGGTTTTGGTGTGTGTTCACCCCAGGTAATTGACTAACAGATCAACAGAGAGTGCAAAACTGCTGCAATGTCAGATAACGCAAAGAAAGTAATAAGGCCCTGTGACTCCTGATTGAACTGCGGTGGCAGTGTTGACATTAATTGATTCACAATTGATCCCTTTTAATTAAAAAGGGGTGCACATTGATGTAATATTCAGCTATTGAGCACCAGATGCAAATGTTGAACATAAAATTAATTAAGAAAGTGACTTGGGATTTCAACTACTTGGTTGAAAACAGATGCAGTTGATTAGCACAGATTTATTTTAACTCACGACCTTCAATCATCACATTACACGACTCTCCTAACAGGCAGTGGTAATAAATTGCGTTTGCCTGGAGTAAAGAGCGATAAATTAAAAGTAATTCCTATCGACTGACCCAGGCGTAATGCGAAGTGTGAGAATAATTCTACAATACACGGCCCATGAAACCCTCTTGGAAACTTTGCCGACATGAGCCAACAAATTAATCAGTGGCCGGAGCGGGCGCAATATCACCGAATTCAGCGTGGCGGCGCGGCCTCGTTATGCGGACATCGACCGACCTCTTGGTGCTGCAAGGCTGCACTCGTCTGTTCATTTCTAGCTATCTTGCTCGGTACATAGCTGAATGAAAACTTTCTATCCCCAAGCTCAATCGTTCCGTTTGCTAAGTCCTAAACTGCAGGCTGAGTAAAGAACGCCACATCTGCACTCTAGGCAAGCTGGGAACGGAAGACCACTACGGGGATTTTTCCCAGTCCGCTCTTCGCCTCGGTTTCCCCTCCAGCAAAATCACTAACGCCCATTGCAGCGCAAGTCGCGTTAATTATGCATCACTTCCCAGTGCCGACCAGTGCCTGCTCTGGGAAGTGAACGAATTCCCACAAAATTTCCCTTCCTCTCAACTTCTGCTATTTAGCTCCTCCCAGGCCACCCATCAAGGTTAGCATCTGCACAAAACACCAATTTTTCCAGAATTCTGACTCCCAGGAGAGTACTTCAAATTCCTTGGTCCTATGTTACCATTGGAGGCCAGCATATTTATTCTGTCGCTCTTCGCCTGATTTACTTCAGACTCTGGGGACCGTGAATTCAGTGTGAAGTTGCTATAGTCACGAACACGCATATTTTGGCCTCTGTTGACCGCTCCACCATAGCTTTGCGTGACTTACTCGCATGTTTCACTGAAAACGGGATGACGAACATTTATCAACAGGCGTACAAGTTCTCCGTTTGCTTCCCAGTACACCAGCATAGGGTCAACCACCCACTCACTGTCACTCACCTTAAGGCAGCTGGAGACTGCGCCCCGTTACCGCTTTCTCAGAGCTTGAGCTGCCCTAAGCTGCCAATTGTCGCTTCCCATCGGCGCTCCCCAGCTGGCCACGGTCAACTCGAATACTTCCCTGGGATAAACTAGCCTCCAGTAAATCGACGCATTTCCACAAAGTTTAAAACCATCACCCGACATTAATTATTCAATACGTCCGTACTATACCGTCTACAAGATGCATTGTGCCTTGTCAGTTTTTTTTGTTCAGCCCTATTGTTCGCTCAAGGTGAGTTAGGTGATCTTTAATGACTTCATATAAAGGGCATAGTTCTTGCCATCTTACAACTCCACAGGCACACAATTTGATTAGAAGTCGCTAGCGAGGAACAGTATCCAGTGCCTTATGGAAACCTAGAAATATGGGAGCAGTTTGGATTCCCCTGTCAATAGCGCTCATTACTTCATGAAAGTAAAGGAGTGCTTGTGTTTCACAAGAATGATTGTACTAATTGCTTACTGACTGTGTGTCAGCCGATCGTTTATTTGGAGGAAATTCATAATGTGCGGCCACTGGATAATTATATTTCAGAATCCTGCTGCAAATCGCCGTCTGGGACATGGGTCTACAATTCAGTGGATTACTCCTATTTGCTCTATTGAGTATTGCTGTGACATGTGTAGCTTTCCCGTTTTTTGGTATGTATATTTCATCGAGCGAACAGCTGTAGATGATCGGTAAATATAGAGCTATTATCTCAGTATATTCTAAAAGGAACCTAAATGGTATAGAAACTGGGCCGGAATACTTGCCTTTATTAACAGATTTGAGTTGTTTCGCTGTACCCAGGTTATCTACTTCTAAGTAACTTATGTTGGTTGAAGTTATTCATTCGAATCCAGGAGTATTTACTTCGACTTCTTTCGTAAAGGAATTTCGGAAAACCGGATTTAATAATTTCCCTTTAGTAGCACTGTAATCTCGAACATTGCCGTGCTTATTCTGTCCTAACATGAAAAATCTTTATGTATTGTTACCATAGAAAAATTTTGTACTTTTGTTTCGTAAGTTATGATTTATGTATGTTAGGATGTTAGGTAACTAGTGATGAATACTCTGTCCTTTTAAACGTACCTTACTTAGTATACAGTTTTCTGATGATCATGCATCTTACACTTAGCAGCAACGATAATGATATGCAGAGTTTCCCAGGAGTATTGCTCCTACATAATTACTGCATACTGCAAAGATAACTTATATATATATTAGTGTCAGTGGTGTTGAGAAACAGATGAAACCGCTAAATCTGAACAAAGCTTCAGCACCAGGTGGTATCCTTATCAGATTGTATACCAGATTTCCGTCTGAGTTAGTCTCAACCACAATACGAGTATATTATATATCCGTTGCACAAATAACGGTGTGCAGCGGTTGGAAGAAAGCACAGGTCACACCCATATTCAAGAAGCGAATCAGAAGTGAACCATAAAACTATCGACCAATATCCTTGAGACCCATTTGTTACAGAACCTTAGAACATATTTTAAACTTAAACGTAAGCAATAACTCCTCGATACCATACAGCTTGGATTCCGAAAACATCGAACATGTGGAACACAACTCGCACCTTTTTAACATTATCTCCTGAAATCTATGGATTGTATATATATATATAATTTTAAGTTTTGTTGAACTGAATTGAGATGGGTGGAAATATTAAAAAAATCAGTGAATCAACCATGATAAGGTGGCATCAGACGTATACTTTGAGAATTTCGTCGCCGTAAGAAGGAGGTTCGTGGGCCACGTTATTTCTGAGCTAAAATGAAATAAATACTGAAAATACAGTTTACATATAATGTTGAAATTTTAGGACCATAGATTAAACAAATAATGTAATCACAATTAATCATAAGTATAATTACTGAAGTGCACTATGCTACTTACATTGAGAATACAATATTAATCACTAGTGATATGTTGATTATCCGCACGTCGCTATCTCGTCCGTGCGCAGCGGAAATTTCCTTATATAATCACTAGTATGCGCCCTGAAGTACGCAGTGACTTTTTATAAAATTAAAGAGTTTAAATTAGAGCGGCCAGTCTAACACGCGAGGCTCTCCCTCGACTCCCTTCCAGAACAGATAACAGAAGAAGTAATTAACAAAAGACTAGACATCCTTTCTGTGTCTCACCAGCGAGCACATGCGTCCGCGCACAAGATAACTTGCATTGGCTTTCACGCTTTACTAAACAGGGTTGGTTCTCTGATTTAAAAAATAGATTTACATGCTATGACTAAAAATGTGCCTTTAAAGGGTCGAGGAAGTGAGGTAGATGCAGTACTTCTCGATTTCCGAAAAGCATTTGTCGCTGTACCACAACGATGCTTACTATACAAAATACGAACGCATGGAATTTGGAGCAAAGTTTGCGAGTGGTTTTTGGATTTTTTGGTAATGAGGACCCGGCAAGTTATCTTGGTTGGAGAGTCATTAACCGATGTAGAAGTAACTTCGAACGTGCACCAGGGAAGTGTGTTGGAACCCCCGTTGTTGATGTTGTGTAGAAATGACCTTGTGGACAAGATTTCAGTAAGCTCACACAACTATTCAGTTATATCTTGATAAGACTTCAGAGTGGTGAAAAGACTGATAACTTGCTTGAAATGGACAGAAAACGAAAACAGCTTGGTTACTATGACTACAATATCAACGAATCATAATTGGAAACTCATACGATTTAGAGTCGGTCGGCCCAAACGAATACACGGGTGTAACACTTCGCATGGACATGAATTGGCACGATCACATACACTCAGTAGGAGTTCATTGGTAGGATACTAGGGAAATGCAGTCAGTATACAAAGGAGACTGCAAGCAAAACTCCTGCGTGTCGCATCTTCGAATATTGCTCAAATGTGTGGGACCCGTACCAGATATACCCAACAGGGAATATTCACCGACAAAGAGAAAGGCAGAGCTGGTGGTCACAGGTTTGTTTGCAAAGTAGGAGAGTGTCACGGATACTTATGAAACTGAACTGGCAGACACTTGAAGACGGAGGCAAACTATCCAAAGGAAACGTAGTATGTTTCAAGAATGAAATGTAAATAATCGACGTAGCAACATACACAACCCTCAACGCTTAAGTCCCGTAGCGATCACGAGGACAGTTTAGAATAACTACAACACCCACTAAGTCGTTTAACCAATGATTCTTTGCGGGCTCCGTGCGTGAATGGTATGTCAAGAAACCTTAATAAGTGAGAAGAACCATCTGCCACGGACTTGACAGTGGTCTGCACAGTATGGACGTAGATGTAGAATTATTGTTCTAAAGAAACTTTTTCGTGCTTTACATCATTCAGACGACAAGCACACGTATCGCTAGGAGTGGCGGAAGGTGGCGGAAGAAGCTACATATAGCTCTCATCACCTCGACAGAGTTAATCAGGACTCCACCAAAACACTGCAGGATTGTTTCTAATTTGGTATAAGGAAGCGTGATCTTCGGTGGCTCGTTGAAAAGTAATAACGTAATTATGACGTAATACGCTTTGTTTCGTGAATTGTCTTTATTTCTGTGACAATATTTTCACAACAGTGACAAAGGCTGTAATAGTCAATTATCAAAACGTAAAAACACGAAAGGATCAGGCTATTCGTGGGCGCCAATGTACACACGCAAAACTGCTGTTATGGTGTTGCCATCGTTGCGGGGACAGCTGAGCATATCATAATCGTGCACTGTTTCCATTGAACTCGGTGAACCCAAAGACGAGTTGCGTATCAGCCGATTTTTTATTAGAAAACATGTGCATTCTGTTGTTTATCACTGTTAATGTACGACTAACATTAGCGGAAAAACCAACTGGAGACTGGACGAGCAGTACTGAATGCAAGCTCTGAGCACCAAGAGTAAAGTAGGCCTTGCTGATACGTCGACTGAATGGAACAAGTTTGTTTCCAGTCAAGACACGGCGCATACCGTCAACATTTTCAGTGATGTTCATGTTTTCAATACGATACGGATACAAGGGGGTAAGAAATGAAAGAAAATTTAATTACTCTGCAATGAACTACTCGATACCACGTTACCGTTATATCAAAATTCTCCGAAAATAACCCTGGACAGCGGGCCGCTGTGGCCGAGCGTTTCTAGGTGCTTCAGTCTGGAACCGCGCTGCTGCTACGGTCGCAGGTTCGAATCCTGCCTCGGGCATGGATGTGTGTGATGTCCTTAGGTTAGTTAGGTTTAAGTAGTTCTAAGTCTAGGGGACTGATGACCTCAGACGTTAAGTCCCATAGTTCTTAGAGCCATTTGAACCATTTTATCCCTGGACAAACTTCGAAATTTTGTCGGTGAACTTCACCCAGTATGCACACAAAATGGCCTTTTCGTTAGAATAATACCTCTTACGCTCACTGCATGTACTATATGCTGATCCATGGATGTAGAGCATGTTTTATTTTAAATTATGTCTTTTACAAAAGAACAGGTATGATTTATAAAAATCCGTGTTTGTAATTCGGTTTTAACGTTTTCCATCGCATTTTGTGAAGACATGGTAGTAAGCAAAAAACAAAACAAAAATTATTGGGCTGAAAAGTAGATAAAAAAATGATCACTTCTAACAGTAAAAATTTAGGCATTATAGTTCTTGCTGGAGCACCTCCAGTCCTCCGACAGTGTGTGGAGACCAGTGACTGCTTGGAGGACCCTGTAAGGACGGGCCGGGGCAGGGTCTCTGCTATTCTACCTGCTGGCAAGTCGCGGAGTTGGGACGGGGCAGGGGAGAGGGGATTAGTGAACTCTTCGTCGACCTTTTCTGGTGCAAAGTTCACTGGGGGCAGTTCACAGGACATCCTTTAGAATGGCTAATAGTTTTGGTATACTGGATCTCCTCCTTAAGCAGTTATTAAAAGTTGCATCAACTGTGCCTTAGTGGCCATGCGGAAGATCTTCATTTTTCGGCTCTGATATCATCCAAACCAGCAACTTTCCCTGAATTGCACTGTTTTGTTGCATTTTTCAGTTAAGTTCAGATGTTTCTTCTTTCCTCTCTGGAGGTAAGCTTCCAAGTAGTTGTCTTAGCTTTATTTTGGTGTTTTGTTTTACCATTCGTGAGAAGTTGGTGGGCAGTTTGATTAGCTGTTACATCTGAATGGTTTATGATTGGACCTCTGTTCAAATACCAATTATGACAGCAAGGAAAATAGCAAAATAAGTGCTTCTCAGTGCCTGCCTTTACAGTCATGTCCCGTAATACTGATGAGAAATCATCCTGCAAAGAGTGACAGCTGTCTGTCCTAGATAAATATTCCATTCCATAAAGGGAACGGTGTACTATTATCTATTGCTATACCTCATCAGGCGTTTCTACAAAATGCAACTTCACTCTTACTGGTGTGTTCTGTGGGAACTCGACTAGTCTATTAGCTTGCCGTTATCTGGTTGGTCCTAACCACGAACCAACTCACAGCAAATGTGTCCTTGCACTGATGCCCCTCTCCTTTATGCAAAGCAATCTTAACTAATAATCATAAATTAAGAGACGTGGCATGAAGATTAATAGCATCCAAAAATTCTTCTGTAACTGACTGATGATGTCACCCCACTTTCTTTCGTCTTGGAAACTAACAGAAAATCGATTTTCAAAAATTAACACTTATTAATTAACAGCTTAATTGCCGTAAAAACGTCACACTTCATTTCAATTAACGGTGACTGTACGTTGGCCATTGAATTGCATTTAAATCTCCACTCCTTTTAGGTGTTACAGTACAATTGCAAAATCCACATGCGAGGTAGGAGCATTCCATCAGCGTTATGAGTATGGCACGTCGTGTCACAGCAAATATTAGGTACATATGAAGAGTTCTTAACAGCAAAAATTGAAATTTGTGGTAAGGTCTTATTCGACAAAACTACAGAGGTCATCGGTTCCTAAACTTACACACTTCTTAATCTAACTTAAACTAACATACGCTACGGACAACACAAATACCATGCCCGAGGGAGGACTCGAACCTCCGACGGGAAAAGCCGCGCGGACCGTGACAAGGCGCCCCTGACCGCGGGGCTACCCCGCGTGGCCGAAAATCAAGAGTTATTTCAGATCTTCAGTTGCAGATATACGAGTAGCTGCCCATTTGAAACTTTCAGAGTAACTTAGCCAACTAGTAGATTAACTTTGTTTGAAGTTCATGGTATCTTTGTATATTACTTTTTTTTGTAAGATGATCAGAGAAGTATCTGTATTTGTGCTTTATCTGAATAAATTAATGTGCACATTCAAATCTCGTTTCTGTTATCATCTTAAACATTTTCATTTTTGAAATCAGCAAATGTTCTCATCAGAATCGACAGCAAAACAACACCGATAACAATAGTTCAGATACACATGCGGATATCGCAAGCAAAAGACGAACAGACAAACTATACGAGGATATTAAACAGTATGCAAACACAGATGAAAATATTAAACACTAATGAAAGAAGACATTACGATGCAAGTTTAGCTTAAGAGGCAGATCAGATGAAGAGGATTGGGCAATCTAAAAAAGGTAATCAAAAAAGTTGTAAGGAAAAGGTAGGTGCAAGGAAGGTAACTGCGAAGAAACCATGGGTAACAGAAGGTATACTTCAGTCAATCGGAGAAAGAAGGAAGCATAAAAATATTTATGGAAATTCAGTAATACAGAACTACAAGTAAGTTAGGAAGGAAAGAAATAAGACGTGTAGGAGAGCTAACGCGAAACAACTACATGAAAAAATGAAGAAATGGAAAAGGAAATGATTGTCGGAAGGACTGCCTCAACACAGAGAAAAGTCAAAACAGCCTTCTGTGAAATTAAAAGCAAGGGCGGTAACATGAAGAGTGGAACGGGAAATTACAGGGGAGAAAGCAGATAGGTGGAAACAATACACTGAAGGCCTCTATGAGGGGCAGAACATGTCTGAAGGCGTGACAGGAGGGGAAACAGGAGTCGACAGGGAAGAGAGAGAGGATTCAGTATTAGAGTCAGAATTTAAAAGAGCTTTGGGCCACTTAAGATCAAATAAGATGCAACGGAAAGACAACATTCCAACAGAATTTTAAAATCAGTGGGAGAGAGCCAACAAAACGACTACTCACTTTGGTGTGTATAATGTATTATACTGGCGATATACCATCAAACAGTTTCGAAGGTAACAAGAGCCAACAAGTCAGAGAATTACCTCACAATCAGATTAGCTGTTCATGCATCCAAGTTGCTGGAAAGAATAGTAAACAGAAGAAAGGTAAAGGAAGTGGAGGACCGGTTAGATGACGATCAGTTTGTCTGTAGAAAAGATAAAGGCACCATGGAGTCAGTTCTGACGTTTCAGTTGATAATTCAAGCAAGACCGAAGGAAAATGAAGAACCGTTCTTAGGATCTTTCATCTGAAAAAAGCATTAGCCAAGATAAAATGTTGCAATGTACTCGGAATTCTGAGAAAAAAGATGGGTAAGCTACAGGGTAATATGATATACAATATGTCAATATGTACAAGAAGCAAATGGGAATAATAAGATTTGAAAGCCAAGAACAAAATGCTCGAATTGAAAAGGGTGAAGACAGGAATGTAGTCTTTCACCCCTACCTTTCAGTCTATACACCAAAGAAGCTATAACGCAAATAGAAGAGAGGTTCAAGAGTTGAATTAAAAATTCTTGGCGAAAGGATATCAATAACAAGATACGCTGACGACATTGCTAGCCTTAGTGACAGTGTAGAAGGATTACAGGACCTGTTGAATGGAATGAATAGTCTAATGAGTACAGAGTATGCATTGAGAATAAAACGAAGAAACCAGAAATGAGAACAGCGAGAAACATAAGATCAGAACTACAGATTACGAAGGAGACAAAGTTAAGGAATTCTGTTACCTTGGCATCGAAATAACCCATGACCGATGGAGCAACGAGGACACAAAAAACGGACTAGCACTAGCAAAATTGGCATTCCTGGCCAAGAAAAGTCTACCAGAGTCAAACATAGGCCTTAATTTGAGGAAGAAATGGACTGTGGGAGAAACCGGACAGAAGAGGATCAAAGCATTTGTGACATTTGAGTTGTACTACAGAAAATGTAGAAAATTAGGTAGGCTGGGAAGGTAAGAAATTAGAAGGTTCTCTGCAGAAGCAGCGAGGAAAGAAATGTATAGAAAACACTGAGAATAAGAAGAGACAGAATGATAGAAAAATCTGTTAAAATGTCAGGGAATAACTTTCATTGTACTAGGGGGAACTGTAGAGGGTAAAAACCGTAGAGGATGGGTATGCATCCAACAAATAATTGAGGTGTAAAGGTGTAAAGATTGGCTCAGGAGAGGAATTCATAGTAGGCCGCATGAAACCAGTCAGGAGACTGAAGACTAAAAAAAAAAAAAAAAAAAAAAGTTCTGAACTCAAGATCAGATCCTATACATCTATTTAGTCTGCCAGGAAGTTTCAAAAACAGTAGAAATTTTTATACAAAAACACGCACACACACACACACACACACACACACGTAACCATTTTTGCATGTGGAGTAACTTTGTGTTACGAAAATAATGCGAAAACATTAAATGTACCACTTTATAATGATCCCATTAATTGATATTAACTTCATCTTGTAGTTCCGAATGCAGTCATCTTCTCCTATCACACAGTAGAAAATATGTGACACTTTGATGGAACAACAATCTCAACATCAGTAATGCACATTCATACACATAAGAAACGATGATTGCTATGCTTTCAGTGTTTCCCAAACAATGTAGGACTCTATGGCAGATGTTAGCATGTCTCAACATAAGAACAGTATTATCAGCAATTGATACCAAATGTATTGCACTAGAAGCTAGCATGGGATCACTATAGTGTAAAAAAGATATGAATCAAGGTTGACTGTACTGTTTAAAAGTGAATAAATTCATAATAAATAATGTGTCTTTTTTCATCAAAACGGCAAATAAGCCTTTCTTTTAAATTAAAAAAAAAACATTATACAGTTTCCAGTGATTTTCATGCAAGGTTTATTAGTTACACTACGAGGTGATTTTTTATACCTCGAAGAACTGGTTTTTTGTTTTCCTTTATTTTTAAAAAATTGTTGCACATTAATCATCCCGTTCCGGCCCGTTCCCAAATATGTGTTCGTGCAGTTTATGGTTTTTTATGCAAGAATAAGAAGAAGATTTCCGGAACACTCTGGTATAAAAATAAATAAATGAACAAATAAAAGTTGGGTCTATTGGTAGTAACATCCTTACTACTTACATTCTGATGCTGAAGTGTACGCAAAATCTCTCGATGAGAAACTCTCAGGCGACGGCAGCATCGAATGACTGACTTTTACTTTTGCCTGTTGCCCTTTATTAACAGTCTTTTCGCTTAGTCAGCGAATCAGTGCTTTAGTACTCTCTAAGCATGTTATGTATCACCGACATGGCGAATCAGGATAAGTTGAGGCTTGCGAAGTGTGTAGTCAACAACTTCCTCATGTCTGCTACCTGCCAAAAAGAATCGGCATGTGTTTCACATTAGCCCAAGCCAAGAGTCAAATGCATTGGCGGAAAATGCAAAAATGGAGTGATTTATAGAGACATAAGATATTATAATGTCAATCATCTACGTCCATAGCATGATTATTGACAATGATAAATAATGCACTGTTAATAAGATGTCCAACAAATCTTCCACTAAAATTTTGAACATAACACGAAATTATAGCCGTATGGATACTTTTGAACATGACACGAAATTCAAATACTTCCGAACATCACAGGTTGCCTTACTGTTGCAGAGCAGCAGCGGCAGTCAGCGTATCTCGCAGCATGCCATCTCTCTCTGTCTTTCTCTCTCACTCACTCACTCACACTCCACTCACACACGCACACACGCACACACACACACACACACACACACACACACACACACACAAAGACACACCACACATCAGCTGTGTATCTGTCAGCTCAGTCGTTTAAAAGACGCCGCGCTCTCGGCGCTTTCGCTTTGTGCAGGTTTCCTGAGAGCTGTAAATTTTTCCTCTAGAGCATATTACTGGGTCTGCAAATCCATCATGTCGTATCATTCTGACATTCGAACAATATCTTCTGCATTTGCGCCTTACAACGCATGTAGCATTAGCTGCTACATACACAGATTTCAGAATTTCGCAGCAAATTTTGCTCGTTGACGTTTACGAGAGCTGCAAATGACACCCTTACAGAGGAAAAAATTCAACACACAAGGGAACTAAAAATACTTAAAATCAAACATCCTACACTGTCTCTCGAAAATTGCCGAGAATCTGTCGAATCCACAGCATGGGTCCATAACGAGTCCACTTGCATTGCGCTCGCGGCACCAACAATGAATAATTGACTGCTATTCGTGAAGACTGTTGGTATATATGCAAGTTGTTTCAATGTTTTCATCTCATATTCTTATTTTATTAATGAAACATCTGAAAACTTCCGGATTTTGTGACACGATGAAACATATAAGTTTCATTTTTGCTATGACCCTCATGTGAGCGACATGCAAGAAAATGAAAAGGTGTGGTGTATTGTATGCTAGATTGGACGATAGCTCCTATTCAGACAGTAAGCAAATTATGCAACGTCTGTAAAAATTGAATTGTATTTGTGTACATGATTTGTATTGCCATGCTAAGAAAATGGTAGGTTCACAATACGTTTTCAGGTAAATCAAGTACCACACACCAATGAAAATTTAACAAAATTTACTCTTTGTTTGTATAAGTGGCAATGTCGTCGACCTATAAGCAAGCCTATATTTTAAATGGTGGAACTTCTGACGTGTGCAGATATAGATAGTCAGCGACACAGAACTTGGCAAATTAGAGCACAACCAGAGTGTACGAGATTATCGAACATGTAACTGCAGTGAATCAACGTCGTGATGATATTTATTCCAGTAGTCTGCTAGTAGGTACTTATTCAATAATTCGTAAGGTATTAATAGATCCATTTGCTTGCTACTTACCGTTGCAAATTTCACCCAGCAGTGGAGAGTTTCTCAATACGTCTTCACGTCTGTAAATGTAGATTTATATTGTAGTTTCATGAGGCATCAGAGTATGTGATTCGCTTGTGTGTTTTGATAACATGACAAGATTTGTTCTCACAGCGTCCTCAACCAGTGCTTGATCCATTGAAGTCGAATGATTTCAGGCAAAGAGTCTTCTGTGAACGTCTGATTTGGGATTATGTGATGCTGATGATCTTACGATCAGGTTAAAGATGGTCACCGTGTCAGCTGACCCTCATAATCCCATCTTCCCCTAGTATACACCAAACATTCGGGGTTATGATATCACCACGACTGGGGTAATATTGATCATCCTGTGTACTGAGCATCGTTAACGATGATGAGCGCAACCTTGTAGCCTTTTAAACTTAAGAGGCATGCTGTGGACCATCTAGGCAGTTTTTGTTTGGCCGTTGAATGACACTAGCTGTACCATAACACAGATAGCAACTAATTGCCTGTTTTACTGCTTCTGCTGTCATGCTAATGTTTACACAACATCGAGAGGACCCTCACTCTTATGCCACATAACTGTTTATTAAGGATTTTTGGTATATTATTTTTTTAAATGTTGAAGAAATAATGCATTTGAGGTTATGGTAGTTACCATGATCGAGGGTTACCGACAATCACCCCACACCCCATAAAATGAACAATGAACATCATTGCCTCAGTAATATATATAAAAGATGGGTGGAAGATATATAAGGCGGGCAGACAAAGATAAGTGGACTGCAGAAAATACGAAAAATGCGAAACAAGTTGTTACTGAGAGATCATCAAGTAGAAAGACTGCTGAAAATATTCATATATTTTTGAGCACACTGCAAGGCAAATGAAAGAGTGGAAATGAAACTGATCTGAGCTTAGGAAGGAAGCGTGCACACTGTGCTAAATCACCTACTCTGTGTTTGAAGAGTGACTGAAGAAACATGCTCTCCAACTTCCCATGAGACCCATTTCCAAACTCAGTCAGTCAGTATGTAAAATAACAATATTTATGTAGTCTCTCGCCATTATTTAATAAAAATATTAATGGAGATGTTATATAATTGTTAATTTCAGACCCTAATCCAGCTGTGCCTAATGTTGGGCACAAAAATATCTTATCAGATTTTCATGAGATATTGACGATACATCCACAAGACGCAGTTATTATCTTGCTGCAAAAAAGAGGCAAGTTAAAGCTCAGCCTGTTCTGTAAAAAGCTTTTGACCCCATTTTTCACAGTACAAATACTGGGAGAGTTATCCTGAAAGAAGAAGAGAGACAAAAATAAATATTAAAACCAATGAGAGCGACGTATTTATGAAACAGATTGTGGTGTTATTGAAGGAGAAGACAAGTAGGAAGATTATGACGAGGTATACGATATAGACGATGATGATTATGACGATAAAGCAGAGAATGTATACGCCAGGAAAAATGTTCATGACTGGAAGACTGTCCAATAAATCATCAACACATGTCGGCTATGTCTTCTGGAACGACCCAAATGAATTGGTAAAGTGATTAGTTTTTTGCTAACTTCAAAGCGACAGGCAGTAATTCACGTGATATTGAAACAATATCTACGGAAAGGAACTTCGGCAAGCATCCACTTTTGCCTGAAGTCTACGATGTCTGCCAAATATAATAATATGAAAAACTCGATTACAGAATGGAATATTGCATATGAGAACATTCTGTCAGTTGAAAGATGCATTTTGCAAATCTGAAAGATTTTCAATTTTTTTCAACTGTAGGTTTTTTGTATGAGCTGTGGATGAATGCAAATGATATTAAGCCTCTATCTATGTTTGTCGGGCAACTGTTGTGTCTGTTCAGTATTAACTTAAATGGAAAATGTGCTATTACACTTGGAATGTATACTGCAGAGACAGGCTGGACAGTGAAGGGAGAGGCGTGTTTATAGCGATAAGAAGTGCAATAGTATCGAAGGAAATTGACGGAGATCCGAAATGTGAAATGATTTGGGTGAAGGTCACGGTTAAAGCAGGCTTAGACATGGTAATTGGATGTCTCTACAGGCCCCCTGGCTCAGCAGCTGTTGTGGCTGAGCACCTGAAGGATAATTTGGATAATATTTCGAGTAGATTTCCCCACCATGTTATAGTTCTGGGTGGAGATTTTAATTTGCCGGATATAGACTGGGAGACTCAAACGTTCATAACGGGTGGGAGGGACAAAGAATCCAGTGAATTTTTTTTTAAGTGCTTTATCTGAAAACTACCTTGAGCAGTTAAACAGAGAACCGACTCGTGGCGATAACATATTAGACCTTCTGGTGACAAACAGACCCGAACTATTTGAAACAGTTAACGCAGAACAGGGAATCAGCGATCATAAAGCGGTTACAGCATCGATGATTTCAGCCGTAAATAGAAATATCAAAAAATGTAGAAAGATTTTTCTGTTTAGCAAAAGTGACAAAAAGCAGATTACAGAGTACCTGACGGCTCAACACAAAAGTTTTGTCTCAAGTACAGATAGTTTTGAGGATCAGTGGACAAAGTTCAAAACCATCGTACAATATGCGTTAGATGAGTATGTGCCGAGCAAGATCGTAAGAGATGGAAAAGAGCCACCGTGGTACGACAACCGAGTTAGAAAACTGCTGCGGAAGCAAAGGGAACTTTACAGCAAACATAAACATAGCCAAAGCCTTGCAGACAAACAAAATTACGCGAAGCGAAATGTAGTGTGAGGAGGGCTATGCGAGAAGCGCTCAATGAATTCGAAAGTAAAGTTCTAAGTACTGACTTGGCAGAAAATCCTAAGAAATTTTGGTCTTATGTCAATACAGTAGGTGGATCAAAACAAAATGTCCATACACTCTGTGACCAAAATGGTACTGAAACAGAGGATGACAGACTAAAGGCCGAAATACTAAATGTCTTTTTCCAAAGCTGTTTCACAGAGGAAGGCTGCACTGCAGTTCCTTCTCTAGATTGTCGTACAGATGACAAAATGGTAGATGTCGAAATAGACGACAGAGGGATAGAGAAACAATTAAAATCGCTCAAAAGAGGAAAGGCCGCTGGATCTGATCGGATACCAGTTCGATTTTACACAGAGTACGCGAAGGAACTTACCCCCCTTCTTGCAACGGTGTACCGTAGGTCTCTAGAAGAGCGTAGCGTTCCAAAGGATTGGAAAAGGGCACAGGTCATCCCCGTTTTCAAGAAGGGACCTCGAACAGATGTGCAGAACTATAGATCTATATCTCTAACGTCGATCAGTTGTAGAATTTTGGAACACGTATTATGTTCGAGTATAATGACTTTTCTGGAGACTAGACATCTACTCTGTAGGAATCAGCATGGGTTTCGAAAAAGACGGTCGTGTGAAACCCAGCTCGCGCTGTTCGTCCACGAGACTCAGAGGGCCATAGACACGGGTTCACAGGTAGATGCCGTGTTTCTTGACTTCCGCAAGGCGTTCGATACAGTTCCCCACAGTCGTTTAATGAACAAAGTAAGAGCATATGGACTATCAGACCAATTGTGTGATTGGATTGAAGAGTTCCTAGATAACAGAACGCAGCATGTCATTCTCAATGGAGAGAAGTCTTCCAAAGTAAGAGTGATTTTAGGTGTGCCGCAGGGGAGTGTCATAGGACCGTTGCTATTCACAATATACATAAATGACCTTGTGGATGACATCGGAAGTTCACTGAGGCTCTTTGAAGATGATGCTGTGGTATATCGAGAGGTTGAAACAACGGAAAATTGTACTGAAATGCAGGAGGATCTGCAGTGAATTGACGCATGGTGCAGGGAATGGCAATTGAATCTCAATGTAGACAAGTGTAATGTGGTGCGAATACATAGAAAGATAGAACCCTTATCATTTAGCTACAATATAGCAGGTCAGCAACTGCAAGCAGTTAATTCCATAAATTATCTGGGAGTCGGCATTAGAAGTGATTTAAAATGGAATTATCATATAAAGTTGATCGTCGGTAAAGCAGATGCCAGACTGAGATTCATTGGAAGAATCCTAAGGAAATGCAATCCGAAAACAAAGGAAGTAGGTTACAGTACGCTAGTTCGCCCATTGCGTGATTATTGCTTACCGTTGTGGGATCTCTACCAGATAGGGTTGATAGAAGATATAGAGAAGATCCAACGGAGAGCAGCGCGCTTCGTTACAGGATCATTTAGTAATCGCGAAAGCGTTACGGAGATGACAGATAAACTCCAGTGGAAGACTCTGCAGGACAGACGCTTAGTAGCTCGGTACGGGCTTTTGTTGAAGTTTCGAGAACATACTTTCACAGACGAGTCAGCAGTATATTGTTCTCTCCTACGTATATCTCGCGAAGAGACCATGAGAATAAAATCAGAGAGATTAGATCCCACACAGAAGCATACCGACAATCCTTCTTTCCACGAACAATACCAGACTGGAATAGAAGGGAGAACCGATAGAGGTACTCAGGGTACCCTCCGCCACACACCGTCAGGTGGCTTGCGGAGTATGGATGTAGATGTATAAGTAGATTACTTTTTAGTGCTCTGCAAAGATCAGTATACACTTCGTATTTCTCAATTTAAGTAATGACAAAGTTTTATTGCCAGTATTTGCTGGTGTGTGGCTCAGTTGGCGTTGAGAATGTCAACTCCCTAAAATAACCATAAAAATTTTTAAAGAACTTTGCGAGTGCTGCAGGGTGATAGAGCCCATAAATAGATTTCACCCTACTTACTGAGTGATTTACACCATTTATTCTGTACTAAATAGACAGTTTCAAGGAATGTTGAAGCTGTAGACGCATAGCAAGCGGTAAAATTTTATTTCATATTTACTCGTTGAGGCGAAGATATTATAAAAGTGCCGGCCGCGGTGGTCTAGCGGTTCTAGGCGCGCAGTCCGGAACCGCGTGACTGCTACGGCCGCAGGTTCGAATCCTGCCTCGGGCATGGATGTGTGTGATGTCCTTAGGTTAGTTAGGTTTAATTAGTTCTAAGTTCTAGGGGACTGATGACCACAGATGTTAAGTCCCATAGTGCTCAGAGCCATTTGAACCATTTTTTTATTATAAAAGTGTCACATTAGTTCGTAATGAGGTTTCCTGGTGACGTTTCTCCTCTGGTTTCAGACCACTTGTATTGATAAGTAGTTCATATACAGTATGAATATCAAAACTGTCTGATGTACAAGACTTAGCAGATCACTAAAACATAGCTCACCGACAATGAGATAGCCTGCCGTAGGCAGAGCCATTATGGTATATCTAGCGCTACCTGTGATTGTTTCAAAAGCAGAACATTTCGAAAATAAAAATAAAGAAAAACTGGTTATGGTCAACAGAGACTTAGAAATGCTTGTCTGGTTTGATAATACTATCAACACAAACTGAAAGGGCACACAGTATTACGTTTTCTAAAATAATGTATTGTTTTTGCACATGAAAAAGCTAAGAAAAATGATTTACACAAAACAAAAATTTAGCGCACTAAGCACATTTCACATTTTACACTGGATTTTCTTATTTGTGTAGGCTACTTCTTTCTGATTAACGTTTATTTTATGTCTTGCAGAGGTGTACTAGATATTATTTCAGCTTTTGTTATACTGTTGTCTGTTGTAGTTAAGTGAATTTATTGTTTTTATTCTAAAAATATATAGGTTCTATTGATAATTAAATATAGGTTAAAAACAGTTTGTTTTTGTATTTTATTAAAATCTGCTTTGGGAAGCGTGTAGTATTTTATATGTTTAATAATAAAGCCATAAATATTTGTTTCAGCTATTGGTATAATCGAGTAAATATTTTGAAGGTAGTTGCGCTAAGTTATTAGAAATAAATTACTGTTTCTTATTAAGTTTTCCTTATTCTATTTTTGACTGAAGTAGGAATAGAGCAAGCAGGATGTTGGTGCAGTGTAGAGATGAGGGGTGCTGCCGGGCAAGAGAGATCTTCTGATGAATTGGGAATGAGGGCAAGAGTGGAGGAGAGGGTCAACCTCCGGCACTTGCCCCACAAACGCAAACACTGTAATGTGGGCCAAATATTGAGAAAACTTGAAGTGGAAACAAAAAAAGTTATTCAAAAATCGAGTCTATCTCAAGAATACAGAATACAAGAGATGAAATTTTTTAGGTAAAGTTTATTCTATGTACACAATTACGCAATTAAAAAACCTTAGTTTTACATCATACAGATTCTAACAAATCGCACCCAATTTGGAATTTTAACTGCAGACTGCACAGAACCTATGATCTGCCAGCTATTTCATTTCATTTTGATTATTCTGACAGCATAACTGAATAAACTTCGACTACGTACTGTTTCATTGTCTGAAAGTTCAAACAACAAAACTGCTATTTGTTTCTAAGGCAGTACACTTTGTTTACATTTATTATGAAACGTGACCCGGGTCAGCACTCTACCCATGACATCACAAGACACGCCCCTTTTTCAATGGCCGGCCGGTGTGGCCGTGCGGTTAAAGGCGCTTCAGTCTGGAACCGCGTGACCGCTACGGTCGCAGGTTCGAATCCTGCCTCGGGCATGGATATGTGTGATGTCCTTAGGTTAGTTAGGTTTAATTAGTTCTAAGTTCTAGGCGACTGATGACCTCAGACGTTGAGTCGCATAGTGCTCAGAGCCATTTGAACCATTTTGAACCTTTTTCAATGACGTCATCAAGGTTGCAGATGGCAGGAAATTTAAAAATTCAAGATAGCAGATGATGAAATATTAAAAAAATAATGTTGGCGGTAAACAGTTTTTCAACCAATCGCGCTGCAAGAAGGTGCTGGTGGGGATATTTCAACAGCCAGTGACAGCGCAGTAGGTATTTTTTGACTTACCGTGACATGTGCAAAAGCATAAAATTGTAAACACATACATGCAACAATTATTTTTTTCATTTTTGCAACATGTTAAAAAGTGTACACTGCATCTCCACTTCCTTCAGGCGCCATATTCAAAAGTATTTGATTTTGTTAGCACGTGCGCGTGCACGCACACACACACACACGCACACACACACACACACACACACACACACACATACAGCAAAAAATGACTATTTTCACAGCTTCATTATTTACTAACAATACATAAACATCTAAAATTCAGATTCATCAGTAAATTTTTCTCTGCCGTCTGATTTGTACTCCAGTAGTTAATGTTGAAGACAAATATTTTACTGTCTCATCTACATCTACATCTACATCTACATTGGTACTCTGTAAATGAACCACTTTCACAATTTTCTATTATTTCAATCACGTATACTGCGCGGAAAGAACGAACACATATATCTTTCCGTTCGAGCTCTGATTTCCCTTATTTTATCGTGGTGACGGCGTCTCCCTATGTAGGTCGGTGTCAAAATAGTATTCTCACATTAGGAGGAGAAATTTGATGATTAAAATTTCGTGAGAATTTTCCGTCGCAACGAAAAACACTTTTCTTTTAAAGATGTCCAGCCCAAACTTGTAGCCGACCTAGGCGCTACAGTCTGGAACCGCGCGGCCGCTACGGTCGCTAGGTCGTATCCTGCCTAGGGCATGGATGTGTGTGATGTCCTTAGGTTAGTTAGGTTTAAGTAGTTCTAAGTTCTAGGGGACTGATGACATCAGAAGTTAAGTCCCATAGTGCTCAGAGCCATTTGAACCCAAATATTGTGTCATTTCACTGACGCTCTCTCCCATATTTCGCGATAATACAAAACGTACTGTCCTTCTATGAACTTATTCGGTATACTCTGTCAGACCTATCTGGTAAGGATCCCACACCACGCAGCATTATTCTAAAAGAGGACGGTCAAACGTAGTATAGGCAGTCTCCTTAGTAGATTTGTTACATTTTCTAAGTGTCCTGCCAATAAAACGCAGTCTTTGGTTAGCCTTCCCCACAACATTTTCTATGTGTTCCTTCCAACTTAAGTTGTTCGTAATTGTAATTCCTAGGTATTTAGTAAAATTTGGCTGATTTATCGTGTAACCGAAGTTTAACGAATTTCTTTTAGCACTCATGTAGATGACCTCACACTTTTCGTTATTTTGGGTCAACTGCCAATTTTCGCACCATTCAGATATCTTTTCTGAATCGTTCTGAAATTTGTTTTGTTCTTCTGATGACTTTATTAGTCGATAAACGGCTGCGGAATCTGCATAAAACCTAAGACGGCTGCTCAGATTGTCTCGCAAATCGTTTAGATACTTTTTTTGTCATCAGTCTTTTGACTGGTTTGATGCGGCCCGCCATGAATTCCTCTCGGAACCACAGAGAATCTCTTCTGATACAGAGTGACACAAATCATTGTTACCGACGTGAGCAACCACCTGCAGTTAGCCGTACCTCGTGCACTTCAGTAAGTTTAGATATAATAGGGTTAGCCGAGCGGTTCTAGGCGCTTCCATCTGGAACCGCACTACTGCTATGGTCGCAGGTTCGAATCCTGCCTCGGGCATGGATGTGTGTGCTGTCCTTAGGTTAGTTAGGTTTAAGCAGTTCTAAGTTCTAGGGATGACCTCAGATATTAAGTCTCATAGTGCTCAGAGCCATTTGAACCATTTTGAGATATAATACCTCATTAAAAGCTGCAATGGTTCCTAGAATGAGTCAGCAATATTGTATTACAGAGGGAATGGGAAGTAAAACTAACTCTAACATAAATACTCAAGATACAAATTTTGCCTACATTTTCACACAATAGCTCCTACTTTCACACATACACTAAAATCACAATTACCCCTCAGCAAGAATTTCCAGTTGAAGCGCATATAAATTTATACAAAAATTTCATTTTTTTCACTGTTCAAGAACAAAATGCATTATAGCCACTGACTTCATCTGAAAAACCTCACAAGTGACAATCACGCCACCATTATTCCTACTTCACTTTCAACTTCTCAGTCACTGGTTTGTATTTGTCTACACACATTTTGAAATGGAGCGCACGAAGTGAGGGGCAACCGTTCGTTGTCTTAAGTGTTTACCACGTCGTATTGTGGCAACAAGTCTTTAACCCAATTCACATTCTCCAAACTCTTCACGAAGACATGAAACTTTTGTGGAATAACGGAGTCTACACAATTCAGTGCCGTCTAGAATGAAACACCAGCTGAGCCAATACTGTGACAGTGATTATTTATCCATGAACCATTTTGCTGCGGTTTATCGGACTCTCAACTGCGAATCATTCATTCTACAATGAAACCATCGGAAGCAACTACACGACTTCAAGCACCACACAAAATCCGAAAGACATGTTCCATTAGAATAAATCTATTATCTGTGGTGGGGGATTTTTGGCAGTCAAACAGAACCTCATACATTGTTCTGGAAAAAAAGTAATAATCAGCAATCTCGCACTACAAAAAAGCAGATGTTATCTTGAATTACAAATGAGTGATAAAATAAATACAAATTTTATTAGTAGTCGTGATAACTAGTGATATGATCCGTACCCAAAGACTGGAAAGTTGCACAGGTCACACAAATATTCATAAAAGGTAGTAGGAGTAATCCACTAAATTACAGGCCCATCTCGTTAACGTCGATATGCAGCAGAATTTTGGAACATATATTGTGTTCGAACATTATGAATTACCTCGAAGAGAACAGACTATTGACACACAGGCAACATGGGTTTAGAAAACTTCATTCCTGTGAAACACTAGCTCTTTATTCGCATGAAGTGTTGAGCGCTATTGACAAGGGATTTCAGATCGATTCCGTATTCCTGGATTTCCGAAGGCTTTTGACCTGTACCACGCAAGCGGCTCGTAGTGAGATTGCGTGCTTATGAAATATCGTCTCAGATATGTGACTGGATTGGTGACTTCTTGTCAGAGAGGTCACAATTCGTAGTAACTGACAGAAAGTCAGCGAGTAAAACAGAAGTGATTTCTGGCATTCCCCAAGGTAGCTTTACAGGCCCTTTGCTGTTCCTTATCTGTATAATCGATTTGGGAGACAATCTGAGCAGCCGTCTTAGGTTGTTTGCAGATACATCTGTCGTTTATCGACTAATAAAATCACCAGAGGATCGAAACAAACTGCAAAATGATTTAGAAAAACTTTCTGAATGGTGCGAAAATCGGCAGTTGACCCTAAATAACGAAAAGTGTGAGGTCATCCACATGAGTGCTAAAAGAAATTCGTTAAACTTCGGTTACACGATAAATCAGCCAAATCTAAAGGCTGTAAATTCTACTAAATATCTAGGAATTAGATTTATGAACAACTTAAATTGGAAGGAACACATAGAAAATGTTATGGGGAAGGCTAACCAAAGACTGCGTTTTATTGGCAGGACACTTAGAAAATGTAACAAATCTACTAAGGAGACTGCCTATACTACGCTTGTCCGTCCTCTTTTAGAATACTGCTACGTGGTGTGGGATCCTTACCAGATAGGACTGACTGAGTATATCGAAAAAGTTCAAAAAAGGGCAGCACGTTTTGTATTATCACGAAATATGGGAGAGAGTGTCACTGAAATGATGCAGGATTTGGGCTGGACATTATTATAAGAAAGGCGTTTTTCGTTGCGACGGAATCTTCTCACGAAATTCCAATCACCAATTTTCTCCTCCGAATGCTAAAATATTTTGTTGACACCAACCTATATAGGGAGGAACTAACACCTCGATAAAATAAGGGAAATCGGAGCTCGTACGGAAAGATGTGTGTTCGTTTTTTTCCGCGCGATATACGAGGTTGGATCAATAGAGAATTCTGAAGGTGGTTCGATGAACCCTCTGCCAGGCACTTAAATGTGATTTGCAGAGTATCCATGTAGATGAAGATGTGATGACGCACGCACTGAGGACAGCTACAACAGCAGTAGCAGAAATAGCAGTAACAAAAGCACCAATGATACATCTACGTGTAGTTGCCTCGTAATTATACTTCATTTTTTACAGAGCCAGCATTTACTGAGATGTTTCGACAAGCAAACGTGCTTAGTCAGCAAGCCAATACGTTCTGAAACGTCATATTTCATTTACCCGACAAGTCAGAACAAGCTGAGGCTTGCACATAGCAACCGCTTGGACTCTGTTTCATTCTGCATTTTCTGGTGTCCACGCTTCACTTCCATGCAATGCTATGGTCCAAACAGACATTCTTAGACTGTATCTTCCAAATTACACCTTATATTTCATTTTAATAGGTTTCTTTTGGCGAGGAATGTCAAATTGGCATGAAGTTCACGGCATTCTTGGATATGTAAATGATTAACCAGACGTCCTCTGTTTAAGGAAAGACCATTCTCAACGGACTCACTAACTAGCGCCAGAGAAGATGGACATCTTTTTTAATGGCGTGTGCGGGGTTGTATAAAACGTCAGCTGTTTTGAGTGAGGAAACGAACCTGTTTTCGGCAGGACAAGTATCCACATGGAAAGAGCGACGACGTTTGGAGCACTACAGCTCAGCGACCACTATTGCAGGTTCATCGTCACACAGGCCCAGAACATACTACGAAGGTATGGAGTACCACTGGGTAGATAACAAGATGATTTCTGATTCCCATAGCAGCTCACTTGAGCAGCCGCTGTTACAGTCCTGGCGCGTTAAGATCAGTGGCTATTCCTTGTATTCGAGATCTCCGTAACGCATTGCAACAAAGTAACGCAAGAACGCAATCGTCGGTGCTGTTCTCACTACGTCATTACAGACGGTGATCGACTGACACCCCAACCAGTACGTTTCCCAGATGTCTAACGCACTGAGAACACATGGTTATGGATTGCCGAAAGACTAGCAAGACGTCGCTTGCCAACCAATCACTAACATCGATGAACTGTGGAATACAATTGAAGCAGCATAGAATGACGTAATTGTAATCGTCACTAAAGCTCAGTTCGACTCGGTGTCTGCCCCCGCTAGCTCAGTGGTCAGAGCGACAAAATCTCAATCCTAAGGGCCCGGGTTCGACTCCCGGCTGGGTCGGAGATTTTCTCAACTCAAGGACTGAGTGTTGTGTTGTCCTAATCATCATCATTTCATCCCCATTGAAGCGCAAGTCGCCGAAGTGGCGTCAAATCAAAAGACTTGCACCCGGCGAACGGTCTGCCCAACTGGAGGCCCTAGCCACACGAAACTTACATTTTATAGTTCGACTCGGTGTTCAGCTAGAGATGGTGGTTATCGCTGAAACAACCGGTTGTCAGTTGTAATGTTTTTTTCATCTCCAGAGTATAAAATCGCTCAAGATAACCGGTATCTGAAATAGCCGAATTTCGGTTTTTTGTTGCTATTATTTCAACTATAAACTAAGACATCGAACAAAGATTGAAAAATTCTAAGATGTCCTCACACTTTTGGATTACTCGTTTAAAGATCTATAGACTCAAGGCATCAAATGAAACAGGTAAATAAAAAACTTAGTTTGTTCACCTTTCACTACTTCAGTCCAAAGCTAGTGAGGTGTTGAACACTACAAATGAATTCACCATTATTCTCCTTCTGACTAATTTTTAAGTCTCTGCTCGAACCCCAAACAAAAGTTCTATAAGGTGAAAATTTAGGTTACAAAACTCTATTTTGCTTATTAAGGTGTGTATTTACAAGAACTACAAGGAGATAAAAGCATATTCTATAGACATAGGCTGCAGATCAGCTCCGTTCCACTTTTATTGCGAACTATGAATGAATTGTTAAGTTTTCAGTTTATTGCTGTTGCCACAACTTCATTTCTCTTTTATTACTTCATAGAAATGACAGACAGATAAAAAGCTTTTATGTAAAATTTGTAGCTTCTTTTTCTTTAAGTATTTGAAACGAAAAACCCGACTTTTAGTCAAATACGCGTCTTTATCTTTTAGCGTGTATTTGAATACAACTGATTTTTACTTACAAAACAAAAAAATGCCCTTTCAAAAAATTCAAATGAACAAGTTAAATAATAGGCAAAACACAAGACTCAGCAGAAAGAATTGCATGACAAATTAAAATTAAATTTCAGTTATTAACGCAATGGCTGATATTAATTTATTGCCCAATTTGTTTTTTAAATACTCTTTCTGTAATGTGTTGATTTGTAAGGTGACTCCTTTAATCAGAACAATATTATCCAAAGACGATACGAATCTTTCAGAAGCAACAGAACTTCCTACCAGATTCATCAAAGAAAAGTGTTATTTTAGAGCTAAAAATTTTGGGACCACTGCCATCGTAAATTGATACATCAGTTTTTAATCTGTTATTAGTGAAAAATAAAAATACTTGTTATAACAGAAACCAGATAAATACCAAAAACAGTGGTATCGGTTTAACTTGTCGGTCTTCCCCATCCCTTTGTTCTACGGAATAAGCATTGTTTTAGGTGCCAGAACAGCCCGTCTAGTAAATTTCGGACACTGCGGAGCCCTTGATCACCGGCATATTAAGCAATGTGTTGCTCCTACCATACTGTATAACCTCAATGAAACAAAATTTTGTCATTTGCCGTCCTTATTGGTATTGCAGTTTCAGTGACCAGCGGTGCAGCAGTAGCTGCCGGACAAACGAGGGGAGGTCACGACCTTGGGACCACGGATTTACTTCAAACTCTGCACACCTTTAGTTGGCTATCGAAACAACATAATCTGAAAGTAGTAACGTGCACTCCTCTGGGAATTCCGAGAAAAATCAGAAGAGAAGTTTTACGCGTCTATTATGTAACTGATGTAACTGTGCGCAGGTAGCGAGCGTTAGAATTCATTGCGGTCTAGTGGTTAGCGTTCGAGGTTCATGAGACGGAAGTGTGTGAGGCGACGCTTCGACTCCCGCTCAAGCCTTCAATTTAGTAGTATAAGTGTAAATTCTATGACATTCAGGAAATCTAAACCTACACTATTCGTTCTTATTACTTTAGCTACGTCTCGCCGATAAGAAGGTTAAATGCGAAATGACGCCTACCTCGGGGTTTGCACCTCGAAGCGTTGTGGTGAAAAGTAGTTCTGGCTACCTTACCAGACTGCAAATCACCACAGGCATATATTTTCAGAAAAACTCTATGCGTTTCTTCATTTACTTGTCGATAGTTATAAAAATGTTTGTTCTAATAATTAAATTTAGTTGAAAATAGTAAGTAGTCAAATAACATGAAATTCACTAAAATTTCATGCAAACACATGTAGTTATTTTAATTATATTACCTCTCAAATTTCATATAAATTATTATGACCAGTGATGAAATAAATACAGATTAAGAATGAAGTCCGATCTGGAGGTGAACTGTCGCCCCAGACACGTTAGTCTTACGTAGCGCTGCCCCTTTCTTTGCATTTTGCTCGTTATTGTTCCTTGTATTGAGTCCTAGCGGACTTCAAATTGCATCCGTTGAAGTTCGTTGTTGATCACTTTACTCAGTTGTTTTTTTATTACAGAGATCAGCCAGCTCTTTTTTTTATTTTAGCTCATTTTGTTCGTTATTGTTCGTTATATTTATTCAGAGCGGACGTCCCATGACGCTTGTTCAAGTTCATCGTTGATAAATTAACTCAGTTTTTTATTACAGAGGACAGCTAATCCTATGACAGAATCTGCTGAGCTATCGTGCCGGCTATCTGAACGAACACGGACCACCATGAATTCTGACATCCCTCACCTACGGAGAGATACATCCATTAAATAATAGACGCTGTAGTGTAACGACGTAAGTTTGTGTAAATGATTTTCTTTTGACATATGACCATGTACAGACTTCGTCACCTACGTCAGTTACAACACACTTCAAAATTATTTAAATTCTTTTTAAAATTGTCTCTGAATGGTTCTTGAACGAAACTGTAATTAAAACATCATCATTTGAGTCGTATGCGCAGAATTACGTCACTCAGTCCAATTGGTTTGCGCAAACTTTTTTCAAATTAGATGTCGTTTGTTTCTTCTGAGAAATTATATTAATGCAAGTTATCTGCTTTAATAAATATTAGAACCACATTGAATAAACTTTCAAGACTCAAACTCGCGATGAACGTTGCCAAAATTAATAATCTTGTCAAATAAATTTAATTCATTAACATAATTCTTCATAAATAAATTCTCGGAACACGTATTTAAACTTTAGTAGCATCCACTAGTTTATTATCTTCCTACATATAGACGTGAACCTGAGCCTTGACAAGATAGGACTGCACATTTACAACATGATTAACTTTCTATGACGTCATTGTTGTACAAACATTACAAATTCTTATTTTTTCAGTTTTTAGAAGCACGACGCAACAACTCGGTTTCAGGATCTTCTGTTGCTCTTTGGCTGTCGACCCGCGACGTATAGTGGCCAGCAATTTTCTCTCTGGTCCCGGCAGTGAAGATGCTGTCTCCGTTCGTTGCGCCGCCCTCTCCGTACATGAAACATAAAAATAAATACAAAACTTTAGATACTTCACAACCATTACAAATATTACAAAATACATAAACAAAACACTAAATTAAACTTATATTCACCTGCAAACTGGGCTGACACTGGTGGATGGGTGACGCTTCAATGTCGCGTCCCGCTACAACGCGTGAAACGTCTCTTGCGATTTTCTCCGAATTGACAGTGTAGTGCACCTTACTATTTGCACATTATATTGTTTTAATGACCTACTAAAAGTGTACAAAGTTTGAAGTAAATCTGTGATCCCAACGTCGTGTCGCTTAGTTGATTGGACTGAATATGTAACCTGAGCTAACAAAAGTCATGGGATACCTCCTGATATCGTGTCGGACCTCCTCTTGTCCGCCATAGTGCAGCAGTTTGACGTGGTATGGACTTAATAAATCATTGGAAGTCCCCCACAGCAAAATCGAGCCATGCTGCCGTCCGTGATTACTAAAGTGTTGCCGATTGAGAGTTTTTCACGAACTGACATCTCGATTATGCCCAAAAATGTTCGATGGGATTCATGCCGGGTGATCTGAGTGGCCAGATCATTTTCTAGAACTGTCCCGAATGTCCTGCGAACAATTGTGATCTGGTTACATCCATAAAAATTTCATTATTGTTTGGGAATACGAAGTCCGTGAATGGCTGGAAATGGTATCCAAGAAGCCGAACATAACCCTTTTCAGTCAATGATCGATTTAGTTGGACCAGAGGACCCAGTTCATTCCATGTAAATACTGCCCACACCATTATGCATCGTTCGGCTGGTGTGGCCGGGCGGTTCTAGGCGCTTCAGTCTGCTGCGGTCGCAGGTTCGAATCCTGCCTCTGGCATGGATGTGTGTGATGTCCTTAGGTTAATGAGGTTTAAGTAGTTCTAAGTTCTAGGGGACTTATGACCTCAGATGTTAGGTTCCATAGTGCTCAGAGCCATTTGAGCCATTATGCATCCACCACCATTTTGACAGTGTCTTGCTGACAACTTGGGTCCATGGTTTCCCGGGGTCTGCGCCATACTCGAACTATACAGTCAGCTCTTACCAACTGAAATCGGGACTCATCTGACCAGGCAACAGTTTTGCAGTCGTCTAGGGCCCAGCCGACTTGGTCAGCCCAGAGGAGTTACAGGAGAGGTGTTGCAGGCCATGTCGTGCTGCTAGCACAGGTATTCGCGTCGATTGTCTGCTATCATAGCCCATTAAATCCAAATTTCACCGCACTGTCCTAAGGGATACGTTGATCGTACGACTCACATCGATTTCTGTGGTCATTTCACGCAGTGTTGCTAATCTGACAACTCTACGCAAACGCTGCTAGTCTCGGTCGTTAAGTGGAGGCCATCGGGTACTGCGTTGTCCATGATGAGGGGTAATTCCTTAAATTGGCATTCTCGGCACTGGCTTGACACTGTGCAACTCGGAATATAGAATTCCCTAACGATTTCCAAAATGGAGTGTTCCCATGCGTCTGGGTCCAACTACCATTCCACGTTCAGTCTGGTAATTCCTGTCGTGCAGCCATTATCAAGTCGGAAACCTTTTCACATGTATCACCTGACTGCAAATGACAGCTCCGCTAAGGCACTGCCCTTTTATACCTAGTGAACGCGAATCTACAGCCATCTGTATATGTGCATATTGCTATCCCATGACGTATCTCTCGTCAGTGTAAATACTATGTTCCTCCTAGCGTACTGTCTGCAGCTCGTGGTCTCGCGGTCGCATTCTCGCTTCCCAAGCACAGGGTCCCAGGTTCGATTCCCAGAGGGGTCAGGAATTTCACCTGCCTCGAGATGACTGGGTGTTTGTTTTGACCTCATTTCATCATCATTCATGAAAGTGGCGAGATTGGACTGAGCAAAGGTTGGGAATTTGTACGGGCGCTGGTAACCGCGCAGTTGAGCCCCCCCCCCCCCACAAACCAAACATCATCCTAGCGTACTTTATACGCTCAACAAATTAACTTCTGTTATTTGCTTTCTTTACTGGTGTTGCAGTTTCACAAGCCAGCAGTGCAGTAGTAGCTGTCTGACTAAGTAACTGTCGCTCAAATGTTTGGCAGGAATTCTTATAAACAAATAATACATATATGTCGTGTAATAGCGGTAGTGGCGTCTCGTTTCCTTGTTGTGTTATTGGTGCCACTGAGTTGCTAGTATTGTTTGTCCGCGAGTAGCAGCAGCAGCGGTTATCGATAGCCACTACTGTGGTTACCATCTCTTGGCTGCCTGTCTCACCGCTTACACAGCTGTAGTCACTTTGGTCAGTCGATCCAGGGAGTACTGTCTGTGCATCAAAATGTTCAAATGTGTGTGAAATCTTATGGGACTTAACTGCTAAGGTGATCAGTCCCTAAGCTTACACACTACTTAACCTAAATTATCCTAAGGACAAACACACACACCCATGCCCCAGGGATGACTCTAACCTCCGCCGGGACCAGCTGCACAGTCCATGACTGCAACACCCTAGACCGCTCGGCTAATCCCGCGCGGCGTTTGAGGATCACTCCATCTTATATGGACGTCATAATTGCTTAAAATTTACCATAATGTTTTAACATTAACAAGTGGCCTTCCCCACTTGTAATTCAGGCCTTCAGTTGTTGAGTATTCTGAAAATTGCTTATGTACTTCAGTCCCCAATAATTTTGAACGCTTTCTTAATCAGGCTACAGCCGTTAATTGCTTGTAACATTGCTTGTGGCCTTCAGGCACTCTGTCTTCAGGCCACAAGTGGCCCATCGGGACCATCCGACCGCCGTGTCATCCTCAGATGAGGATGCGGATAGGAGGGGCGTGCTGTCAGCACACCACTCTCCCGGTCGTTTGATACTTTCCTTTGACAGGAACCACTACTGTTCGGTCGAGTAGCTCCTCCATTGCCATCACGAGTCTGAGTGCACCCCGAAAAATGGCAACAGCTCATGGCGGCCTGGATGGTCACCCATGCAAGTGCCGGCCACGCCCAACAGCGCTTAATTTCTGGAACCAGTGTATCCACTGCGGCAAGGCCGTTGCCTTTGTGGCCTTCAGGCGACAAATAATTTTCAATTCTGTTTTATTGAGGCCTTCAGCGGTCACTATAACTTGTTACAAGTTATTAAGATTATTAGAAAGGGTTTTATTATTTTAAAGTGTAATTGTCCACCTTATTTGTAATTCAGGTCTTCAGCCCTTGTGCATTCTGAAATTGCTTGTGGCATCCATTTTCAACCTTCTTAATCAGGCCTTCAGCCGTTGATTGTGTGTAACATTGCTTGTAGCCTTCAGCCGACAATGGTTCAAATGGCTCTGAGCACTATGGGACACTTCTGAGGTCATCAGTCCCCTAGAGCTTAGAATTACTTAAACCTAACTAACCTAAGGACAGCATACACATCCATGCCCGAGGCAGGATTCGAACCTGCGACCGTAGCGGTCGCGCGGTTCCTGACTGTAGCGCCTCGAACCTCTCGGCCACTCCGGCCGGCTCAGCCGACAATAACTTGCAATTCTTCTAATAAGGTTTTCAGCCGCCAGTGCAGTAAAACCTTTTAAAAATAATTATTGAAATTTTTGGAAGTGTATGTGTTTTCTGTACAAACAACGGTAGTTGATTAGGCCCCATCCACACCTTTCCTGCTTTCCCTAAGTACCACGTTTCAACATACATTTTGTAATTAAACTGGACTGTTTGTTGTAAATTTTGATCGGTTCTGTTTGTGCGTAACTGAGTAGAAGGGTAAACTCTTAAACGTGGTGCAGCACGATCACTGGCTCACTGGCCAGAGTATTTTCCGGATGAATGACGAACACGTTCGCGGGTGTTACCCGTACTGAAAGGCTTAGCCCCGCTAGCGTCCGGGCCCCCGTCCCTGTCGCTTTAGCTGCCGCCATCCAGCGACCGTCGCCGTGTCGCGACGGCAAATCGCATCAGCTGGCTGTGTGATCGCTGCGTTACAGCCGATGAGCTGTGAAGTCGGTACCGCATCCTGTGTGACGCACGCGGGGGACGGCCGTATGAATTTAGAGCAGCCAGCCCTTCCTAGCCCTACGCCGCCTGTTTTCTTTTTTTTCCTGTCCCTTTCACGGCGGCGCGCCCTCCACGGGTGGGCGCGCAGCCACAGCCGCGGGCTGCTACGGCAACCCTTTCAGCGCCGCGAGCCAACTTCAACAAGTTTCGCAGCGACTGCGGAACAAACCAGCGCGGCGGCCCGCTCCTTTGTTACGTTCTCCGCTGGTCGCCCCCGCCGCAGCGGCAGCTGCCGACGCCGCCACCGCCCGCGGATATTGGCAGGCGCCGATTTACGACCTGTCCGACCACCTCCTCCTGTAACGAGATACTCGCCATCTTTTTTCCACGGAAATTTTCGTTTACTCTGTGTGCTCCTTTCAGCGCCGCCAAAGGGTGAAACAGTTGCAGCAGCCGTGAAAATGTTCAACAAACGTTCTTTCGAAAACTGCGGAACGCGGGTATAGCAGCAAGGGTTCAGTACTTCACGCTGCCTTAAGCTCACTCACTACTGCTATAAATTGAATGAATCATACGCCTTTTAATTTTTTTATTTATATATGTTTTTTTTTAGGCAAGGCGAAAAGGGTTGCAGCATCTGTCACGTAGCTTAGAGCAAGAAAGAATTTTTTTATCTTGCTCATTTGGAGAACGCTGTCGAAACTCTCTCAACAAGTTTATGAAATAATTTTTACTGCTTCATCCACTCTTTACTAATATTTGCTAGCACTAAGCGTTTGGGTGGCGTGCTGCCATCATAGGGTGTATTACAGTTACTTATACATCAATCCGAAGTGCGGTGAGAAATCATTGCTGGGTGTGCCAGTGAGTTTACGCACTGAAATTTAATTCTACACGTAAAAATTAATTTCAGTGTATACCTTGAGTGAGATGGTGTCTTTACTTATATTTTTGACGGAAATTTGTTTGTATGGCACAGAGAGTGTAGTAACAAACACATCATTGCGGAAAACTTTCACATTCAGACGTTTACTCTCCAAAGTCTCTAACGCCTAAGGTATGCTTATTTCATCTGCAGAGACAGAACAAACAATAAAAAAACAATTTCTTTTATGTATGAGCATATTTACATAATGGCGCATATTAAGTATTGCGATTGTTTGGTGTTTCTTGGTCATTCAGTAAAGTTACAACAATTTCCTTTTTGGTTCAGTTAACTCTTTACGGTAATAAAGCATGCATTCCATATGGAAAACATTTTTTAAAGTATTTTAATTGTTACTTTTCAGCTTATCATTTAGTGCCTCACCTCTTTCGTTAACAATTTGCGAACACATCCATCAGTAACGAAGATTATTTTGGGGTGAAAAATGAGTCACTGAACACTACTGTTGAAAGGTGTATACATCATGGGAAATGGCAATTCGTTTGAAATGTTTGCGACTATGAGCGTCTTTGGATGCCGGAACAAATGCTCTTTGGCTGCCAGAGGTTATATTCCTAGTGGAACATGAGCGACTGAGCGAGTCGTCTGTACAGAGAGTGAATGTTGTTGAGTAGTCGCTGAGTGAGAACTTTTTATGGCGGACGTTCCGTACAGAGAATGGATTATATTTGAGATACACTCTGATCTGAAGCGGGGTTTAGAGGACTATTCTGAGATGCTTTTGTGAAGAAACGATGCTTTTTGAGAAAGGTAATAGGCATTGAGTTCACTTGCTATGTAAGTGAAACTTCTTTAATTGTTATTCATAATTTTGTGTGACAGAATTTTCTGACCTATTATGGATGATATTTATGTTAGGAATTTGTGCTAGACTATTGCATAATGTTTCAGAAGAGAAAGCTGTCTGTGCTTTATATACACTGTAATAACAAAGTTCAAGCTACATATCTACGGTTGTTAGTCAGTAAATCTGTTGTCACAGAGCTAAGAACAGTGGTATTTTTGTTTTGGCTATATTCTGCTGGTACCTGTATAAGACGTGAGGAAGAAAGATGATCTAATACATCAGGGAGGAAGCTGTTAACAGATATAGAAGTGTGATGTACAATGTATGAGGGTAAAGGTAATTTACAGGATTTTTTTATTTATTGAGGAATAACGACGTAGGACTTTTATTGTGCATAAATGAATAAATGTGAAAAGAAGGACGGAAATATATGTTGAAGGAACCTGCTATGGAATTTTTGAGTATAGGTGTAAAAAGGAGAGTGTTGTGGCGCATTTATTATGAAGGGGAGCAGAGTAATGAGAGTATCTGTCACGATGTTAAGGTACGATTAGTGTTATTTTGTGTGGAAGGATACTGAAAAGGATGAAGAACAAAAACCGCGCATCACGAGCATATGTCTAATAAGAGAAGCAGAATACATTGGCGTCCGCGAAACTGCATAAACCTTATCGTTTGTAGTGTGTCCAGTTGTAGGGCATCAACATTACTTGAATTGATGTGCTGCATCCAGACGCGCCATAAATGATAAGGCTTGTGCAGGACCACGGATGCTCGGGGTTCCTGCTTCTTTTATCAGGGACATGATGGTAAGGCCTGCTGAGAGCGATACCACCAAACTCGCAAAGGGGCCTGGAGATGGTGGATTGGATCACCGGATGTACGAAAACTGAAAATTACCGTTGTCCGGCAGGGATTTGATCCCACGACCTGTGTTTCAAGGCATGTGATTCACCACTAGACCTCCATGTCCGACATGCTGAACACTAAGTGGGGTGACAACGGTAGAAATTAATTCTCCTCTGAATCGACGGGGAAATAAACAAGCGGAAATAGCTAGGAAAAAAAAGAGACAAAAAGAGGGCACTCGTGTTAAGACAACATAGAATAACTTCCTTCGCCTAGAGATAGACGTTGAGGACAGATTTATAGAAGAAGAGAGAGACTGGAATATCTAGAATAAATAATTGAATACATTTATATTCTAGGATGAAGTAATTGATACAAGAAAGGAAATTGTGATGTGCCACGTCAGCCCAGCCAGAAGACTGACAAAACGAAAAAAAAAGAAAATCTTGATGCACGCAGCTTTACTTTCTTCACGTCATTAACTGATATAGTAGTGACGTCTATGGCTGAGCAAGTAATCTGATTTTCTGCAAGTAATATTTGTTTCTGAAATATTTTTTGTGTAGTCATAATTAGAAAATACGTGAGCTGTTTGTAACTAAATTATAGAGAAGAAACGCGCTGCTCCTAAAGACATTATTAATTACGACTGGGAAAAAAATTACTCATTCAGAGAACAGACGGGAGCGCCAAACTGTAGAGTTTTCTCCCATTAGTCGAGCAGCAGAGTCGTGTTTGTGCTAGATTGGGAGCCTACCAACACCACTCATTGGGCTTGAGTTATCCTAAGCCAGTTTCTCTAAACGAGCGCCGGCGAGCGTAAATTAGGAGGACGACAGTGGTCAAGATCCGTATAAAATGGGAGATAGTAACAGGGTGGTATTCTTTCCGCTACTGAGAGGGTACGTCAGGTAAACTCCACTCAGTGCTCAGCAGCACAGTAGAACTCAAAATATTTGTTGAGCTTTCTATTCTGTTGGATCGACCAGAGGAGGGTGCCGAGGAATAGGTAGGGGCTTAAATAGAAAGCGAAATAAATAGAAGTACACGTAATCTGAGTGACACAGGTCTTTACTTACCTTTATTGCAGCAATTCCGATAGCATTGCGGAATTCCATTAGTCAGAGCATAGCCGTCATAAACAATCACAATACAGAGAAAGCACTAATAAGGCTGCTAGTGCACTCGAGGAACTTCGCTATTTAAAAGGCTGAGACTAGCGCTGCGTCTTCCTTACACGGTCTCGTTGGCGGCTAGGGCTGTTGATATTTTTAAAAATAGCGGGAATACGATACATCGATACTAAAAAGATATATCTTTATCGACTTTCGTTATACCTGAGAAAACTATCGACATATCAACAGACAAACTGCCGACGTACCAGCCCATAAAAATATCGGCTTCACACTGTTAAATATACTGCCGGTTTTAAAGCTGTATATTTAAGTAGGCCTACTGATTTATCATTAGATATTTTGTATATCAACAAAGTAGCAGCCTCCCTATCTCTTTTAGAGCAATAATTGAAAGGAAAACGATGCACGTTCATGCTTGGCGATAACCACTTTCCTAAAACCGGTAGCTGCATGTAAGTGGCACATTAAAAGATGTCCAATGGATCCGTTCCTCGGTTTCGTCACATATCGGATTTGTCTGGAACACTTCATGTCGACTTTCTTGTTTTTTCATTTCTGCCAACCTCAGAGACCTAGCAATTTTAGCTTCAGAATTGCGTGCTGAAGCTAAACGTTGCCGTTTCTGTTGGTAGCGCCAAGCGCCGATTACAACAGCATTTTCTCTCACGCGTCTCCGTCCATTGCAAAGTTCAGTCTTATCATTTAGATATCTGTTCGTAATTTTTAGCAACTGTTTTTGAAGAATGCTGATGTGAAGAAACAGCACATTAGTTGTGTTAAATTTTTTTTTAGCAACAGTACAATCGGACTTCTTTCTTTGTGCCACATATACTTGCTTCACACAGTCAAAGAGGAAGAGATGGCGTTGTGAAATCTCAAAGAGTAGTAAAACTCCTTAACACAGCGAAAGTAAAATTATGTTCTACTAAAATTTCAAAAGAACAACTTCAAATGTGTACCGAAAATTGTGAAAAAAATTAATGTAAAATAAATCGGTGCTAGATATTGCCATTCTGATATCGAAGAAATAGGGGAAAAATATCGCCGATGTATATAGATATTTTTTGGAAATATCGATCTTTTATCAACAGCCCTAGCCGTGGCGCTTCTCGCGCTAACAGCAGGAGCTGTGGATGCAAGCCGTTCGGGGACTCGAGAGGCCGTCACATGATTTGCTGCCAACCTCGGAATGCGTTCTGCCTGATGTAGAATCAGTAGTGTACGCCGCCATGGATTCAAAATCCAGTTCATGTGTGCTGAGTTATTAAATAACGATCACAGTATCTAAAGACTCACGAAGTTTGGTTTTCATAAATTGGTTCTCCTTACCAGTACTGTCTTAGAAAAAAATTTATTTAGATTTCTTTTATGTTCGTTTGTCTCAAAGCACCATGTTTAAAAGGTTTTATGTGAAGAATGCGCACAAAATAACTCGCTCAATACCTTCGCGGATGACGTGGTAATAGAGAGAATAACGGTAGCGGTGGGAGTCCCTTGTGAACGGTCAATGCACAGTAGAGTGGTGGTGGTGGTTAGTGTTTAACGTCCCGTCGACAACGAGGTCATTAGAGACGGAGCGCAAGCTCGGGTTAGGGAAGGAAATCGGCCGTGCCCTTTCAAAGGAACCATCCCGGCATTTGCCTGAAACGATTTAGGGAAATCACGGAAAACCTAAATCTGGATGGCTGGAGACGGGATTGAACCGTCGTCCTCCCGAATGCGAGTCCAGTGTGCTAACCACTGCGCCACCTCGCTCGGTAATGCACAGTAGAGTAGGGCAGTTCGACATCTGCAGCATTCGCACAAAAGCGTATCTCTCAGAAATTCTAAGCTGGAACTAGTGACTGTAAACGATCGTATTAAAAGATTATGTCCATACCACCAATAATTCGACAAATATAAAAGTTTAAAAATCAATGGTCTATGACGATGAAAAATCTTCGTATAAACGCAAAATCATTCAAAGCAAAAATAAAAGTCCGAACCTCCACGGTGAGAAGGAAATCCCACAAAACTAGAAAGAGGAAAATGCATACCTGATACTGACAATATAAAGCAAAGAATACTTACGGCATTAATTATTGACCATTCATTTACTCGCCTTCTTGAGAAACAAAGGATCTGATCCCATTGTCATTATCAGAGTTCTTAGACTAACTAACATGAAGGTAAATAACCAATTTTGTCCTTTTATTTTTCATGCTCAGTACATTTCTTTCCACACGTCTGAAACTTTTGGCCATTCTAGCTCAGTGACGGAGGCAAATTTTTCCTCTGTTGTTTCAACACGTGCTTGAAGCTAAAGGCAAGACTCTTGTAAGCCACCCAGTTCCCTATCCACGCCCATCCATTTATACTGAGTTTAATTCTAGCCGATAAGGTGACACCTAGAGAGCAGTACGTCCATAATGTGCTAGAAGTTTGTTTACAGTAAATGCATTAAAAGAATTGTTTATTTTTCTTAAAGTGTAAAACTCAATTACGTTAACCATGGAATATGATGAGAATCTGACCAATTTGTCGTATCTCATTTCTTGATGGCCATTGTGGGTGGTGGTTTTTCTTCTAGCACGTTGTAATAAAGCTCGTTGTCAAACACAAAAAAAGAGGTTCTAGGAAAGTTGCGTATTAACTTCCGTTCCAGGCACCTTATACAGTCGAACTGTAGTATTACTTTATAGGGACATAATGAAGTATATGCAACGGCTCAGATAATTACCTTGAAAAATTGACGGCATTTATGAAAATCTCTCATTTTACTCCCATAGTTGTATACTGAAAACACGTTTGGAACGAAACCACATTTTCCTCGTCTAGGGGAAAACATCTGCTCATTTTCAAGAGACGAATAGGTTTCTCAATTATCCTTTCACCTGTTATACGTTTTCTTTTTTTTTACCTGCGTGCACCCTAATCAAATATTGTCCTTTTAAAAGATCCGCTATTATTTCTTTCCCTGATCCGCCTGAGTACTCGTTGAGTCTCGTGGGAGAACTAGGAATACACGTTTCATCGAGACATGTTACTGATATGCCCTCTTTGCGGTAATTTGTCACATTATTCGAAAAAACAGTTTGATTACTTCGTATATGTAAACGTTCAGGTAACTCCTTCCTTTTATCTGATGACCTTATTCATGTCCTTCTCTTAAACAATGTGTAAAATTTCTGGTTAGCCGGCCGAAGTGGCCGAGCGGTTATAGGCACTACAGTCTGGAACCGCGCGACCGCTACGGTCGCAGGTTCGAATCCTGCCTCGGGCATGGGTGTGTGTAACGTCCTTAGGTTAGTTAGGTTTAAGTAGTTCTAAGTTCTAGGGGACTGATGACCTCGGAAGTTAAGTCCCATAGTGCTCAGAGCCATTTTTTTCTGGTTTAAAATGTTTGTTGTGAAATGAACCTGGACTAATTTCCTGTCTTATACTTAATGTGTCTGTGTTGTCGTCCTGAACAATGCAAATGGTGTAATTACGAAAAACTATTTGATGAAGATGAGCAGCCGAACTGTATGAAGGTATATAACTATATTTTAGTTAACTTCTACCAAAACGTTAAACTGTAGAATAAAAAGGCTGTCTACTGAAATTCTGTGTTGTGATGTACAGTGATCAGTGCTACAACGTGTGACGTCACACTACGTGACTTGCAATTTAAACGCACAAGACTAACAGAATAAAAATGTTACATTAACTGCAAAACGAATTTTGAAGGAAGAAATAACATTTTTCTGTGAAAATGTCCTGTAGTTTTGCGAACGCAAACTGAGGAACAAATTTCCAAACACTGCATGATACACAGGCAGATATAACATTGCGTCTTGAGAATAATACTGTCTGCATGAAAAATGAGATCTGAAATGAACTTTACCTAGTCTCAACCTGACATTAACTTTGAAATGCAGCACATAACTATGAATGATCTTATCTTGACTGCGATGTAAGTGGCCTCAACGAACTTTTATGGTTTAACCTGTGGCAACGAAAACTCAGGAATATTCGAAGTGATGCACTGCAGCAAACTAGTTAAAAGAAAGAAAGAAAGCCTTGCGTAGGGCAATGAAAGGACACGCAATTATGTTTAACAGATCGTGTTTCAGTCTTATTCACTATGATCCGCTCAGTGCAGTGCGGCGACACAATCAGAAAATGAACTTTCATGAGGACACGGTGGGAGTGTTTCATTGAAAAGAAAATAACCTTTAAAAACTAAATTACGAATTTCGAAAAGCCGGCCGAAGTGGCCGTGCGGTTAAAGGCGCTGCAGTCTGGAACCGCAAGACCGCTACGGTCGCAGGTTCGAATCCTGCCTCGGGCATGGATGTGTGTGATGTCCTTAGGTTAGTTAGGTTTAACTAGTTCTAAGTTCTAGGGGACTAATGACCTCAGCAGTTGAGTCCCATAGTGCTCAGAGCCATTTGAACCATTTGAATTTCGAAAACTCATTCTTTGACAATTTCAATGATCTTTACAAAAAGTTTTTATGACAGACATTTCACCGATGTAAAATCAGTTATTGAAGTGATAAAGGAGTGATAATTCTATAAATTCTGAGTACCAGCCATGTGAACTGATAACTAACCCACACCAACCAAACACATCATAAATTACGTTAAAGCAAGCAGTTCTGCAACGATACTACTTGGAACTCTTTATTTCTCAGATTAATCTTCATCAAATCATATTTCCAAACTTCTAAATCCTCTCTACTTTTAGCCCTGTGCTCTGCAAACTGTTTCCAGGCGGCTCAGTTGTGCGACCAACACCCGATTCACTCACAAGCTTCTCTTACATCGATACAGCAACGACAGTGGTACTAGCAACTACAGATCGCATTGCTCGTACTCATAACATCTGTGGCGTAACACACCGACTACTGAAAACCTCTGTTTCAAAAACATCCACTATACACCTGTGATTTATGGCACATGCAATGGAAATAGAGCTTATGTCACTTTTCTCTAACACCAGGAATAAGCTAGAAACCTTACACATGTGAATTATATGAACACTGAAACGTATAAAGAAGATAGTAATAAAAACAAACTGATGTTTGTGAAGCCTCAGTTGTATAACAGGGATCGTACTGACTACTTTAAATGACGTATTTTCTCTGGTCAACGAAACTGGCGACATTAATGTTGGGCGCTATTTGTGTGGCTCAAGGAAATTATGTATCAACCTCTTGTCAATCTGTTCATTAAAATTATTCAAATGTAAAATTTTCTTCTCCTTCTTTATTGTCTTTGTTGTGGAATGGGAATCACGAGTGGCCGCTGCCACCATCTCTAGCACACTTTTAAATGGGATTTTTAGTCCTCTATTTGTCTCTTTCGACATAACTATTATGACATTGTGCAAGGTCTCGCATTCCAGACCATGAGGAACTTTCGCTGCACCCACAGTGCGTGTAGACAATGATGCCAGGCCATGCAGAACAGAGATAGCAACGACATAAAAAGAATGTAGATCGGAAGGCGACAGACAGTTGACAACTGAGGCAGCCACCCATAAGAGATAAAGCCCTCAGGTCAGCAAGCGACACGCATCTGAGGCGACCACCCCTTCAGAACAAGGGAGCCGACTCGCCAGTGGTGAGGACAAGAAGGCGTAAATGCGCCTGGGCCCCCGTTATTTTGCACGAGCTCTTCTTGGGAGAAGTCGTATCCCTCAGTCGTGGTTGAGTCATTAGTAACTGTCAGCCACATTTTGTGTTATGAGCAACAATATCCGCAATGGTCAGTCAATGCACTACCATTACTTTGTTAAGTTCCAGTTTCATGTTGTGTGCAGCTCTGTGAGCAGATGTCACTAACACACCAGTCTGAAGAAGTAACTGTAGAGATGCTTTAACCACGCATCTTTCCTATGTTCCTTCATCTACATGACTGCTCTTCGGTTTACACTGAGGTGTCTGGCAGAGGATTCATCGAACCACTTTCACACTATTTCTCTACAGTTCCGTTCTCAAACGGTGCCCAGAAAAAACGAAATTTAAATCTTTCTGTGCTAGCTATGACTTCTGCTTTATTACAACGAACATTCCCTGTTCAGTTGGTCATCAATAAAATATTCTTGCATTCGGATGAGACCATTGGAGACTGAAATTTTGAGAAATGATCTCGCAGCAACAAGAATTTCCTTTGTTTTAATGACTGAGAATGTAACTCGCATATCATGTCCGTGATACTCTCTTCCCATTTAGTGATAATACAAAACGAGCTGACCTTTAAACTTTTTCACCGTCCTCTGTCAATCCCATGTGATGGGGATGGCATAGCATGCAGCAGTATTGCAAAAAATCTAAGTTGGCTGTTCAGAATATCTATTAAATCACTTTTATATTGTACAGCAGTGGGTCTATAACACTGCCTTTGTGAACGGCAGGTATCACTTCCGTTTTAGTCGTTGACTTTCCGTCAGTAAGTACGAACTACGACATTTCTGGTAGGGAATAACAAATCCAATTTCACAACTCATATGATATTCTGGGGGAACGCAAGGTGATTATTTTTGGAAATTTGTGATAAGTTTCTAGGGGCCCAAACTGCTGAGATCATCGGTCCTTAGGGTTACACACTACTTGATCCAACTTAAACTAACTTACGCTAAGGACAACACACACATCTGTGCTCGAGGGGGGACGTGAACCTCTGACGGGGGGAGCCGCGCGAACCGTGGCGAGGCACCTTAAACCTCGCGGCTACCCCGCGCGGCAAGTTGATTAGAAGCCGCTTGTGTCGAACAGTGCCAAAAGCCTTCACAAAATCCCAAAATAGGGAATGAATTTGAGATCCCCTGTTGATAACACTCTGTAATTCGTGAGAATAAAGAGCTAATTTTGTTTCACAGGAAAGATATTTTCTGAATGCCTACTGTCTTTGTATCAAAATATCATTTTCTTCGAGGTAGTTCATCATGTTCGAACATAGTTCATCTCTCAGTAGCAGAGCCAAAAGGCACTCAGTAACCAAATGTAGTGTTACGGAAGTATAATTTCCAAATTCGGAGTTTTCTGTTTTCATAGTTAAGGAATTTAGTATTGGAGGGCAGCGTGGAGGGTAAAAATCGTAGAGGGAGACCAAGAGATGAATACACTAAGCAGATTCAGAAGGATGTAGGTTGCAGTAGGTACTGGGAGATGAAAAAGCTTGCACAGGATAGAGTAGCATGGAGAGCTGCATCAAACCAGTCTCAGGACTGAAGACCACAACAACAACAACAGTTAAGGAAGTATTTTTTTCTGGGAAAGAAGAAATGATCAATAAGCTTGCTGATAAGTCGGTGAGGCCAATATTTTTGGTGATGTTACGCAGAAACTGCAATCATATACTAAGTTACTATTTAAAAAATGAACAATACATAAACACTGATGAGCCAAAACACGATGACCACTGCCCACAGCGACGCTGAATGCCGCCTGGTGGCGCTGTGGGCACGCTTCGCGGTAATGAAGTATGTATGCTGAGCAGACACGGACGGGGGATCACCCTAGCGAAGATATGGGTTGCAAATGTGGGAATCAAATTAGATAAGCGTCTTCTTCAAAGGGCATATCACGGAGAACCTATGAACGAATATCTAGAAAATGGCGAAGCTGGTCGAATGTCCACATGCTACTATCGTGAGCACCTACGGAATGTGGTAGAAGGACAGTAAAACTACCACTAGACGCTAAATGGTTGTACGACCACTACTCTTCGCAGAACATGGGGTTCAGAGACTTGCCTGCTCTGTAAAGTAGGATAGATGGTGATCTGTGGCATGTGTGCCGAAAGAACAAAGTATTGATGCACCTACAGATTGTGGCATCGATAGCAACGATGCCACGGCGTAGGTGCAATTTCATAAGTTGGCACTACGAGACACCGACGACAGCGCCCTCTAGCCGGCACTGTGGACCTCTACCAGCGTCGCTCCGGATTCAGCTCATTTGAATCCGAGGAGACGAACTAGCAACATTGTAATTGTTTCTATTTCACAGTGGGCGAACCACTAATTGTATGCAAAGTTAAGTAAAGGTGATTTTAGTTCACACTGCAGTGCGGAGAGTTCTACCTCGCCTCCTCCTCCTAGCTTCCTACCTTCGGCCTACCTTTCAGTTTTCAGGAGCAGACCCAGGCACCGCCTTCCAGGCGGGATAAAAAGAGATGCCTTGGAGCACACCGTTCCTCGTACACACCTGAACATGGAGCTCCGCAGCAGACCACCTTTACGTTTTCCCATGTTGACCCAACGATTAGTCAACTGTGATTGACGTAGGAACAGGACCATAGAGATTCGACCGTCGATCAGTGGAAAAGTGTCGGCTCTTTGGGTGAATCACGTTTTTGCTACAATAGGTCAATAGTCGTTTCCCGAAACTCCGTCATCGAAGACACACTGACAGCTGCGAACCACCTGCATCCCTTCATGATTGATGTCTTCCCGACGGCTCAAATGGTGCAAATGGAACTTAACATCTGAGGTCATCATCAGTCCCCTAGACTTAGAACTACTTAAACCTAACCAACCCAAGGACATCACACACATCCATGCCCGAGGCAGGATTCAAACCTGCAACTGTAGCAGCAGCGCGGTTCCGAAATGAAGCGGCTAAAACCGCTAGGCCACACGGGCCGGCCTCCCCGACGGCGATGTTATCTTCCAGTAGTATAATTATCCGTGTCTCGGAGTCAGAGCCGTGCTACAGTGGTTTGAGGAGCGTTATTGTGAACTCATATTGATTTCTCGGCGACCAAATTCACCGAATGTAAGTCTTGTGCAACCCATCTGGGTCTGTATCGGGCGCCATCGCCATCACAAATCACAGACACGTTATTTACGCGAATCACATGATCTTTGCGTAGACATCTAATACCACATACCTCCACAAACCTCCAAACAAACTGTCGGATCCCTGATATGCAGAATCAGTCACGTATTTCGTTCCAGATACAAACAAGTTATTAAGCTGGTGGTCATAAGATTTTGGCTCATCCTTGTTGGTTAACTCGACGAACACGTAAGCGGTAAATTCTCGACCAACCCGCTCTGTTAGAATATTTGATCCATTTCAACAGTGCTTGTTTGACCACTTTTAAATGCTGTCCAGCTCTTACTAGAGAGTGCAAAGAGTATTAATTTGTTTTAAAAGTTTGCTGTAGCAGGGTAGTGTAGTTGGCTGTACAATGGACATCGTGTCCACACTTCCGTCATCCCTTACCCGTGCCCAATCTCCCCATCGGTGACTGGCAGTTGCGGAGGAAGAGGATTTAGCAAATCGCACGAGTCCGCCCCCATGAATACGTGATTGTCAGTGGAGACGCAGTAAGCATTGTCAGCGCCAAATCCGCTGTTACATTGTGGCAGGTTGCAGGACGGAGCTCCTGCCGCCTGTTGTCGCTGGACGCTAGTTGCGAGCGGTCCACTTAGCAGAGAGAGGGTAGAGGGGGGGGGGGCAGAAAGAGAGGGAGAGGGGGAGAGAGAGAGAGAGAGAGAGAGAGAGAGAGAGAGAGAAAACGTCCACCTGCCTCCTTCCACCGGCAAACGGCTGCAACAAATCGAGCAGGCCGCGCACGTTTTGTGCGCCGGCGGAAGACAAACACTGAATAGCGACGAGCGAGGGTTGCGCCGCGCTCGTGACGGGGGCGCGACCGGACCACGTGCGGGCAGCGTGGGGAGGCAGGGAGGGCTTCCTGGGGGACGCAAACAAGGCTGCGCGCAGCCTGCTGGCGCGTGGCCAACGCCCACAGCTCTGCGCAGATGCGGCTGCAGAGGTTATGAAGTGCGTCACCTTAGCGAACGTCGGAATAACTCGATGGTCTCGGCATCTTAATAAAAACGTAAGGGCACATAGCAGTCTGCTCTTCTTATTCCGTAGTTTATCAAAACTATTAGCTTCTTTTACCATCTCCTCCCCGTACAGGTATCGGATGTGTTGCTTGAGGCTTTCCCGACGGACATGTTGTATATATGGTTCTCGGGCGAGACGTCGGATGTCTATGACGTTCGCTAAGGTGACGCACTTCATAACCTCTGCAGCCGCTAAAAGGATACAAAATCGAGCAAGCCACGCACTGGTAAGAGAAAGGATTCACCATACTCGGCGAGAACTGGACTTCGTATCCAGAGAGCTCTTGGCACTTCATTTGAAGATATCGTCAAGACTGTCCTCTGATTCTTGGACGTGGGTTGACAGCGCTACTTGGGCGTTCTCAGACTCGAAACGACAACAAGACGCAGCACGTCAAATTGATAAGTTTCATCGCTTCAGGGACCGTTTACCACAAGAAGAGAACAACGAAGTTCGTAGACGAACTGTATACAATCTAGCGGGCAAACCTTTGCCTGACGCGGCGGTATCGGTCCTGGAGAAAGGATTGAACGTCGCACCCACTCCGAGGGCACCACCTGTTCTGGACATCATTAGCTCCGTCGAACAAGGCATCCTAAAACTTCCCAGGGAATCTGCCGAGGACATCCGGCGGGAGACTTGCCGTGCTCTGACACGGGCTCAAGTGCCTAAGAACAATCTGACAGCTGCAGAGAGGTCGGTGGTTCGATCCCTACGAGAAGATCCTGATATTGTGATTTTGCCGGCGGATAAAGGAAATGCGACTGTTATTCTCTCCGCGTCGATGTATCTGAACAAGATGCACCAGCTCCTGGAAGACTCTGCATATCGCACATTAAATAAGGATCCCACAGCAAAAATTCAGCGGAAAACTTTGGAGCTCCTCAAAAACAGCACGATCTCCGATGTGGTTGCTAAGAGACTACGTACACAGGCGCCCGTACCTCCCAGGCTGTACGGATTGCCCAAAATTCACAAGGATAATGTGCCACTGCGGCCTATTGTGAGTAATATCGGGGCACCAACGTATAATCAGCCGGCCGCGGTGGTCTCGCGGTTCTAGGCACGCAGTCCGGAACCGTGCGACTGCTACGGTCGCAGGTTCGAATCCTGCCTCGGGCATGGAGATGTGTGTGATGTCCTTAGGTTAGTTAGGTTTAAGTATTTCTAAGTTCTAGGGGACTGATGACCACAGCAGTTGAGTCCCATAGTGCTCAGAGCCATTTTTGAACGTATAATATCGCGAAACATCTAGCAGCGCAATTGAGCCCTTTAGTAGGAAAGTGTGAGCATCATATCCGTAACTCACAAGACTTTATTCGTCGGCTCAAGAACTTACGACTCGCACCATCAGATATACTCGTGAGTTTTGACGTAGTCTCACTTTTTACTCGTGTACCATTGCAGGAATCGTTGTTGCTCATTAGCGAGAAGCTGGATGGGGAACTTTTAGAGTTATTCCAACATGTGCTCATCTCGACATACTTTTTATTTAATGGACAATACTTTGAACAGACTGACGGCGTCGCAATGGGTAGTCCCCTGTCTCCCATTGTGGCTAATCTTTTCATGGAAGACTTCGAGGAGAGAGCGCTCCAGACGTCGGATTTGAAACCTACGTGTTTTTGGCGATATGTGGACGTCACCTTTGTTATCTGGCCTCACGGCATTGCATCGCTGAATGTTTTTCTTGGGCATCTTAACTCGCTTCATCCCAACATCAAGTTTACGACGGAGAAAAACGGCGAACTTCCATTCCTGGACGTGTTGGTACGGAGAAAAGAAGATGGCACGTTAGGTCGCTCAGTGTACCGTAAACCAACACATACGGCCTTATACTTACAGGCCACCAGCTGTCACCATCCTTCGTAACGAAGTGGCGTACTGAGGACGTTGGTCCACAGAGCACGAGCCATATCAGACTCAGACAGCTTATCCAATGAGCTACTCCATCTGCGTACCATTTTCCAACAAAATGGATACTCCGAACGGGAGATTCGCCGTGCCTTACAACCAAAGCGGGTTACACAACGTGAGGAAGTGGAAGAAGGCGAAGAACAAAGGGGAATGGTCATCTTGCCACACATCGGCGGTGTCTCTTCAAAAATAGGAAGACTATTGAAGAGGCATAAAGTTAAATGTGTTTTCCGTCCGCCGGCAAAACTCAGAGCTCTCTTGGGCTCATCTAAGGACAGCCTTGGCCTAAGAAGACCCAGTGTTTACGAGAGTCCTTGTAGCTGCGGCATGTCGTACATCGGACAAACTTGTCGCACTGTAGAAGAGAGATGCACTGAACACCGACGCTACACTCGTCTGGAGCAACCAGAAAAGTCTGCAGTGGCCGAGCATTGTCTCAGTACAGGCCATTCTATGAATTGCCTACATACAAAAATTCTCGCATCGACGAGTTCGTACTGGCACAGTGTTATTAAGGAAGCAGTGGAAATACGTAGCTCGACGAATCTTGTAAACAGAGACACGGGCTTTCAGCTTAGTTCAGCATGGGATCCAGCACTGGCCATATTGAAGTCGCTTCGAGCAGAGAGGAATACTTTTGGTCATAAGACGGACGACGATTCGCCAGCAACATAAATATTCTGTTGACAACGGGAGGATAATCAAGGCGCCTACGCGGACGCGCAGTACTGCTTGCGGCTTCCGACAGAGGTCGCTGGGGCTGCCGATGGCAGCGCAGAGCAGCGGCGGCAGCCTCCGCGCGTGCGTCGAAGTATTTGGTTCTTCAACCTGTAGGTGGCGTTACTGTCCTTCCAGCTATCAGTTGATATCGTCGCTATTGGCCATCGAATTTGGCGCCTCCACGCATGCGCACTTCTTGCCTAAAACTGGATTAAATGGGGAGCCCTGGTCCTGCCTTAGCAATCTTCCTCTCTCTTGACCTCGAACGCGCTTATGACCGCGTATGGCATTCCGGTCTCCTCTTCAAGCTCCAAACCTTCGCCCTTCCGATTAACTACGTCCGTCTGATCGGTTCCTTTCTCTCCCGCCGTCCTTCCTATGTCACCATCCATAACACCGATTCCTACACCTTTTTCCCCTCCGCCGGTGTGCCCCAAGGCTCCGTCCTCTCCCCCCTTCTGTACCTGTTGTACACGGCGGACATGCCACCGCCGTCACCCCCCATCCACCTTCTCCAGTTTGCCGATGACACCGCCTTCCTTACCCTTGCCCCCACCCTGCAACGCTCTCAACGCCATCTCCAATCCCATCTTGACCAGTTCACCGCTTGGTGCAACCAGTGGTTGCTCAAGGTCAATCCTTCCAAAACCCAGGCGATCATTGTAGGCAAAACCACCCCTTCCTTCCGCCTCCTTGATTTCTATCTCACAGTCTATGGCCGTCCCATCGCCCTCACTCCCACCCATAAGTACCTTGGCGTCACCCTCGACCGTCGCCTCTCCTGGACTCCCCATCTCCAGACAATCCAAGCCAAGGCACGTTCCCGCCTCCGTCTCCTCAAGCTCCTTTCCGGCCGCACGTGGGGTCTGGACCCCTCCACCATCCTCCACACCTATAAATCCCTCATCCGCCCTATCCTTTGTTATGCCCATCCAGCATGGATCTCCGCTCCCCCTACCTTTTATAAATCCCTCCAAATCCTGGAACGCCATGCTCTCCGCCTCGCCTATCGCATCCGTCTCCCCTCCCCCACACGGATCCTGTATGATCTCATCCCCTTCCCCCACCTCCTCCTTTTCCTTGAAAGGATACGGATCCTGTACACCTCCCGTAAACTTGATCCTCCTCACCCGCTCGTCTCCCCGCTCCTCTCCCACCCCCGCCCGCTGCCGCGCCTGTATTCCCACGTCCCGCCCGGTCTCCATCTCTCCACCCTCCTTACCCTCTCCCAAGGTGGCTTCCGCCAGCTCCCTCTCCCTGATGATGCCCTCCTCCCCTCCATCTACCCCTCCTACCAACTTTGATCCTCCCACCCTCCTCCTGTACTTACTCCTCTGGGCACCCTCCCTCCCTTCTCTCCCTTTTCCCTCCCTCCTCCTTTTCTCCCCCCTCGTCCCCCGGGCCTCCCCTCCCCTGTCCCTATCCTCCTGTCCCCGTCTCCTAAGCCGTGGCATCCTCTTTTCCGCACCTCTCCCCCTCCTCGCCCCTGTTCCCCTCTTGGCAGGTCCCCGGACTCGCACACGCTCAGTGGACATTCGCGCGCTGGAGATCATCGCCATCAGTGTATCGTGTGTGCCGTCATGTTTAGTGTTCAGTTTCGCCGTCACGCTCCATTGTTCACCAGTGCCATCGTCTTCTTCAGTGTTTGTGCGTCGGGTCTCCAGTTCATAGTGTGGATTGTCATCAAGTGTGAACGGCTTCTTGTGCTTTTATGTTCTTGTGTCTCCTGTTTTTTCCCGCCGTTTTTCTAAGTGATGTCTCTTCTTTGTTTATCTCCATGTACTCTCTTCGGCTGAAGAGCGGCGTATTGTGCTGCTGCCAGCCTACCTGGTTGATCAGGTATCAAAATTACAATAAAGTAAAAAAAAAAAAACCTGCCTTAGCAGTGTGTTCGTCGCACCTGAAGATGTCGGCCAGTTGCGCTGACGAAATATTGTGGAGTTTTCACTGACATCCGACGTCTCGCCCGAGAACCATATATACAACATGTCCGTCGGGAAAGCCTCAAGCAACACACATGTAACTTTATTTGACCAAACATTACAGTACAAATTCTTGAACTTAGTTATCGGCTCAATACGCCACACTATCTTATGCCTTAAGGGCCCAACCATTTTAATTTTAAAAAAGACAAAAACTCATTAACTCAAAATCCAGAAGCCAAAAAGAATATTTAGAACGCAGAAGGCCTCACGTCAAGTAAGTTTTATAATTTGGCTGGAGGCCCAAAAATCTAACACTTCAAAAGCAACAACCTTAATTTAAAGACGGCTGAAGGCCGATGACTTAAGATTCAAGCTAAAATTAAATTAAAAAACGCAAGGTAAAAGGCCTCGTCTTCAATTAGGCTGAAGGCCCAAACAATCTAACACCTGACAAGCAAGAAAATTTTAATTTTAAAGCGGCTGAAGACCCATCACTTATAAGAAGAAACAATTCAACTTTAATTCAAATCATCGGCTATGGGTCATACAAATACACACAACAGAAAATAAGAAAAGGTACTGCAGCTAACGACGCTCAGAATTTTCGGGGGTCGGCCAGCACTTGAAATACTAACGTTCACTTAGGTGAGACAGGCAGTCGGCCTAACCATTCTTGATCGGACGACAAATGGTTCAAATGGCTCTGAGCACTATGGGACTTAATATCTGAGGTCATCAGTCCCCTAGAACCTAGAACTATTTAAACCTAACTAGCCTAAGGACAGCACACACATCCATGCCCGGGGCAGGATTCGAACCTGCGACCGTAGCAGCAGCACTGTTCCGGACTGATGCGCCTAGAACCGCTCGGCCACAACGGCCGGCGATCGGACCACAGCCAAACCAACAGACAGTCAACGGACCCACCGACAAGGTAACTAGCGCCCCACTCGACCAGCACACAACCGGGAGTTCAATGCAAACGTAAAAGACATGGACGCCCACAACCAAGCTTACATTAAGCTGTCGAACTACACATCGTGCTGGACAGTGACAACACGGTGAGGAAGGGACACCACCTAAATTTACGTCAACGACCAGGGCAGGTAACCGGATCGTTAACGGCCACAAGGCAGAAAATTCCGCTGGTGCACTTCAATTGCAAATAACCAAATACAGTTAGACTCCACTGGAGAGTGGCTAAACATTCGCCAACTCCAACACACACGTTGATCAAATGGCTCTGAGCACTATGGGACTTAACTTCTGAGGTCATCAGTTCCCTAGAACTTAGAACTACTTAAACACAACTAACCTAAGGACATCACACATATCCATGCCCGAGGCAGGATTCGAACCTCTGACCGTAGCGGTCGCACAGTTCCAGACTGTAGCGCCTAGAACTGCTCGACCACTCCGGCCGGCACACACGTTGTTGCTCGTGGGAATGTCCCAACAGCCAACAACGAGAACAAAACGGCACAATGTGAACAGCCTTGAGTTGCTGGTAAATTAAATCCAAACTTAACTTTCGTGTCCAGGATCAGTGAGCCACGGACCTCGTAGCAATGGAAACAGACCCACACTTCGACACTGCGTAGAGACCACCAGCGGGCCCAGCCAAACTACGCCCCACGGAGATTTCCTCGCTGCTCTACGCCAACCGGCCGACTGCCACACATCAGCACGGAGACAGCACTAAAATAACTGAGCAGTCGACATCACAAGCTACACACACTTTCGCGAACACTTGCACGAAGGACTAAACAATACAAATGGCAGCAACTGTGCAATCACGAGGACGAATCACGTGTCGGCACACGCAGGCAACCCATAAGCGATCGACGGCCAACATACATGTCGTCCAACAAGAAGACCGACCGACGACCAACCAAGGTGGTCCGCACTCAAGTGATAAGCATCGAAAACCGTCGGGCGAGTCATGGCTGCAGCCACGCCCCGATTGAACTTCTGCCGCGTCCTAAGTTAAACACTGCCAGGTCCAAACTGCACTGCTAGCGCCTTCCAATTCACTGGCAGATCCGAACTAACTCCGAACACACGACAACCAGGAAGTAATAGCAGTCAGCAAACATAATACACTTAGAAATGGTTCAAATGGTTCTCAGCACTATGCGACTTAACTTCTGAGGTCATCAGTCGCCTAGAACTTAGAACCAATTAAACCTAACTAACCTAAGGACATCACACACATCCATGCCCGAGGCAGGATTCGAACCTGCGACCGTAGCGGTCACGCGGTTCCAGACTGAAGCGCCTAGAACCGCACGGCCACACCGGCCGGCAAATACGCTTAGACTTATGTCGATAAACGCCGCTGCTGCCGCTCACGGGCAGGCACGGCGGCAACTCAGTGACACCAGTAATTGAAATTAACATAAGGAGGTGGTAGTACAGTAAAAGCAGGATGTCAAATGAGACATGGCACGAACACGAGCCGCGCACGGCTCAGTTCAGAAGGCTTTTGACACTATTGCACACAAGGGGCTTCTAATCAAATTGCGGGTCCACGCATTATCATCTGGGTTGTGAGAGTGGATTCGTTATTCCCTGTAAGAAAGGTCAGACGTTGTATTACATGAAGGAAAGTTAACGAGTACAACGGAAGTCATATGTGCCCTTCACCAAGGAGGTATTACAGGCCCTCTGCTGTTTCTTAATCTATATAAATTATTTAATAGACATTCTGCACAGCCCTCTTAGATTGTTTGCAGATGATGCTCATATTTACCATCTTTTAAAGTCATCAGAAGATCAAAATCAAATGCAAAATGATTTAGACACGATATCTGTACAGGAACTGGCAATTGTCTCTGAATAAGGAAAAGCGTGAGGTCATTCACATTTGTACGAAAAGAGATCGGCTAAATTTACGTTACACGATAAGTCACACAGATTCAAAGGCTGTGAATTCAACTAAATACCTAAAGTAAACTTAATCCGGCCCAACGGTACCGACCGGATGCCGTGTCATCCTCAGCCCACAGGCGTCACTGGCTGCAGATATGGAGGGGCATGTGGTCAGCACACCGCTCTCCTGGCCGTATGTCAGTTTACAAGATCAGAGCCGCTACTTGTCAATCAAGGAGCACCTCAGTTTGCCTCGCATGCACTGATCGTACCCCGCTTGCTAACAGCGCTCGGCAGACCGGACGTCACCCATTCAAGTCCTAGCCCAGCACGACAGCGCTTAACTTCGGTGATCTAACGGAAACCGATGTTACACTGATGCAAGGTCGCTGGCAGACTAAACACCTAGGAATTGACAATTGCGAGGAACTTCAGCTGGTCTGATGCAACTCTTCATGTCACGCTATCCTGTGCAAACATACTCATCTCCGAATGACTATTGCAACTTACATGCTTCTTAATCTGCTTACTGTATTTATCCCTCGGCCTCCCTCTACGATATTTACCGCTCACAGTGCCCTCCAATACTAAATTTGCACCACAAAGTTTTTTTTTTCCCTACTTCTGTTTACTGCCTCTTCACTAGTTACGCGATTCTTGTCTAAATTGTTTATCATCCATGTTTCCCTTTCAGACATGGCTACATTCCAGACAAACACTTTCAAAAAAGACTTCCTAACACTTAAATCAACAACTTCACTTCTTCAGAAACGCTTTTTTGCCATTTCCAGTCTTCATTTTATATCCGCTCTACTTCAGTAGCCAACTCAGTGTACGCACGAACCTAATATAATCTCAGCCTCATCATTTATTTTGCTGCCCAAATAACAAAACTCATCTATTATTTTAAATGTCTCGTTTCCTAATCTAATTCTCTCAGTATCACCTGATTTAATTCCACTACATTCCAGTATCCTGATTTTGCTTATGTTGATGTTCATCTTGTACCTCCTTTCAAGACACTATCCGTTACGTTCAAGTGCTCTTCCAAGTCCTTTGCTGTCTCTGACAGAATTACAATCTCATCGGCAAAGCTCAAAGTTTTTATTTCTTCTCCCTGAACTTCAATTCCTACTCAAAATTTTTCTTTAGTGTGTTCTATCGCTTATTCAACGTACAAACTGAACATTGGAAATAGACTGCAACCCTGTCTCACTCCGTTCTCAACCATTGCTTCCCTTTCATGCCACTCGACTCTTATAACTGGCGTCTGGTTTTTGTAAAAGTTGTAAATAGCCTTTGGCTCCGTGTATTTTATCTCTTCTGTCTTCAGAATTTCGAAGAGGGTACCCCAGTCAACAATGTCAAAAGCTTCCTCTAAGCCTACCAGTGCTATAACCGTAGGATTGACATTCCTTAGTCTATCTTTTAAGATAAGTCATAGGGTCAGTACCGCCTCGCATGTTCCTACATTTCACGGGAATCAAGACTTGTCTTCCCCGAGGTTGCCTTCTACCAGTTTTTCCATTCTTCTGTAAAGAATCTGTGCTAGTATTTAGCAGTCGTGACTTATTAAAGTGACAGTTCGGTAATATTCACACCCGACAGCACATGCTTTCTTTGGAATTGAAATTATTGTATTCTTCTTGAAGTGCCAGGTTATTTCGTGTGTGTCGAACATTTCGAAGTAACGTTTCAGTGCTCACAGAGCATGTCTTTAAATAATACCAATGAGGGAAACATTTGTACACGTTTTCAACTGACATTGAAGAGCAAATGGAAAAGACGTACAAAATAGAAAGAAGCGGGCGACTCGAATTTTTCGGTGAACTGGAGATATACGTTGCAAAATGAAAGGAGCCAGACTGGCTGCTTACTAGGCAAAATCAATACAGCTGCTAGTCCCTACGTTAATATTTATGACGATATGCTGGGCTGGCCAGGTGCTGCGGTTTACCTCTGCCGGAGTTGGCTGGTGCCCGCTGTGAGGTAGTCCTATCCGAGACGCGTCGAAGCCGCCATGTAATTGACGAGCAACATGCTGCCGGGAGAAGAGGCCACCAGCCATCAGCGTAACGTTCCACGATATGCCCCCTTACGTAAGCATGTTACACTGGTTCTAGTTTTTTTTTTTAAGTTTAAATCTTGCTTTTGCTTCTGTACCGATTAAACACTGTAAAAACCTGTGGTGTGCCGCTAAGGGCGGAGAGAATAAAGAAAAAGATCCAGAAATAGAAGTAAAAGATCTAGATGACACAACAGCAAAAGAACTACAGCAGCTTCGAAAACCACAAAAATCGGAAAGCAACATGATTTGATGGAATTAATGCTGAGTTGATTAAACATAGAGGATTGTAACTTCACGTTAAATTGTTACACCTGTTTAATACGTGCTTGTAGCAAAAACATGTACTACGAAATTGGAAGAAAGCAAAAGTAATATCTGTGTATAAGAAAGGAGAAAAAATTATATGCGGAAAAAACAGAAAGAGAAGCCTACTTGACACAGCATATTAACACTAAGAAAGAAGTTTAAACACAAGGGTAAAGTCTATAGCAGAATGTTTGCTAGTGGAGGAAGAGGTCGGATTTGGAAAGGGAGGATTAATGACTGAAGCAATTTTTATTCTATGGCAGTTTATTGAGAAGCAGAGTGAGTTTAACAAAGAGATATCTATTACTTTTATAGATGCTGAGGAAGCTTTAGATAATGTTGTTAGAAAATAAGTTATGGAGAATAATTAACCGAGTGGTCAGCCTTTGCAGCTTATATCAGCTTTCAAAAGTCTGTACAAAGAAACTCCAGTATACCTAGATGTAGAAGGCGTATGTCCAGAGCCGACACAAATAAATAAAGGAGTGTAGCCTATGGCCTTTGCTGATGAGTATTTACACTGACGACGCAGTTCGCAGATAGAATTCTAGGGTGAGCACTGAGGTAGAACTAAACAATGCGGTAAACCTAAAAGCACTCCTCTAAGATGATGACCTTACACTGATTTTTTAAAGAGAGTACGATTAACAAAAAGGAATTTATGATCTAAATAAAATATGTACAGCGTATAATATGAAAATATCTTCTAGTTGGCTCTGAGCACTATGCGACTCAACTTCTGAGGTCATCAGTCGCCTAGAACTTAGAACTAATTAAACCTAACTAACCTAAGGACATCACACATATCCATGCCCGAGGCAGGATTCGAACCTGCGACCGTAGCGGTCACGCGGTTCCAGACTGAAGCGGCTTTAACTGCACGACCACACCGGCCGGCTCTTTTAGTAAATTTAAGTCAATGGCGTTTAGTGCGAAATATTCAATGAAAACTTAGATCGTTTATGAAAAACCAATAGAACAGGTAAAATATTTTAAGTATCTTGAATGTAAACTATCACATGAACTCGAAAAAGATATGCAGACGAAGTTGATTAGATTTGGAAATATCTGTGGAACAATTAACAGAACTTTAAAGGATCACAAAAAGAAACACAGTTAAAATTTTATGAAACAGTCTCATTGCCAGTCCTATTATATCGAAGTAAATTGTGGGTACTGAATAAAGACAAGGAAGCACACATGAGAAAGGTAGGTATTCGGAAGAAGTTGGAAATTACGACCAAAAAGGAAAACTAGATGAAAACAAATGGAAATGGAATGAACATCTACAAAGAATGGATCCAGAGAGACTACCATGCCAGGGAAACAACTTTAAACCACAAGAATTAAAGAGATCCTGCAGACCGAGAAAAAGGTGGGAACTGTAACAGCCACAATTGATCTAATACTGAAAGTGAAGGAGAAGAAGAAGGTGATGATGATGATGATGATGGGATGATGATGATGATGATAATGCATAATCTGTTCTAATATGCGACATCATGTTATGGATTGTCACATTAAAATATTTTTGTTTGTTATTACGAAAATCACTTTGTGATGCGAACTCTGTTCACGTAACAGTTCTGGGCTCGTCTGCCTTACGGGCAAGTCGCAGAGTTCGGACAAGGGGATTAGTGCACCTCTCCTCGACCTTTTGTGGGTTCAAATTTCACTGGTTGTGGTTTACGGGACATCACCCAGAACGCCACCACGTGGTGTTCGGTCTGGCACTGGTTATAGTGTTTCGTCTCGTAATCGTGCACGACAGAAGAAAACGTGCGGTCTGAATATCTTGGTGTGTGATTTCCCTTGTTGTCAAGCAAATAATTTCATTATGTTTTTTTTTGTTTCTGGATACTTTGCAGACACATGGGGGTTCTGTACTAGCTCTGAATCTCAGTTTTCAAATACTTCAGTGATGGACAGAAATTTACTCTTCTTTGAGTCCGTGATGTTAATACTTTTTCCAAGAAACGAGAGAGAACAGTTGGTAGTGCAGTAAGTTCTAATGCCGTTCATTAACACGGAAATCAAATTTTTGATGTGGAAAGTCAATACCTAGGTGGTTGCCTGGAAGTTAGGCAGCCCACGATACTGTCACGCATCTCTTGTGAACTGATATCCAGGCTAATGAGCGTATAGAAAAAAAAACTAAGGAAAGTGAGAAATTACTATGGCGAGTAGCATTCTGTCATTGGATTGTTTGGTGTTCGTATCAGGTGGCACTGAGACTGATTATTCGTTAGCACTGCGATAGTTTGTTTGCACAGCAGATAGTGCCTTAATATGCATGCCATGAACCGAAGCTACAAAAATTGATACACATCATAGGTATGGCGAAGTGTAATCTGTAAACAGTACATCGTTGATGTAGGTTTGTAGTTTCTTGTGACCATGTAATCTTACATTACTAGAAGTAAGGTAAGTGTAACGTTGATATTGGAATCCTAATTAGTTTGTTGTCCATCTCATACGACCATGATTCTTTGAAATATTTAATAGCTGCATTTGGGTTAAAATGTAAACCAGGCTCTTGGTTGTTTGTGTCCACAGCATACTGGGCGTCCAGATGTCCGTCCTTCTCAGGCATGGTTACGCTTGACAAGCTAGTACTGCCGCATGACAGACATCTGTTACGTCTTGGCCCGTCACCTAAGCTGTGAAATGGCGCTTTAATGCAACTTCAGCGTTAATAAATGTACAATGTGTCTCTGACGTTTCATAGGACATCCAGGGATTTTACTTTAAATGATAAACTTCATCGATAAAAGTCAAGATACCTTGAGCTCGCTATGAATATTTGTTTAGGATTCATGTGTAACATTTTTGATTTGACCACAGTTAGGGTAGATATGACCAGAGAAGCGCCGTCTGACATCCTTACGTTCTTAATCGCTGGAGTCCTCAATAGTTTTTTCCGATTATTGAACACCTGTCATTTCCGTACATGAAAAACAAGATTTGGTAAGTATTCGTAGGTTTTCGCGGCGCGTATTCTGCTTCAAAGTCTCTCGAGCGTGCAGCTGAACTCACTAGTCGTTGCAGAACGTATTCTGACGGTATAACGTGCCATCATTATCGGGTTAGTCCAGGTCACTGACGTTCTGAGCGGGATGGTGTGCTAAGCGTACAGTTATCGATAAAGTTCCTAAACATCGAATTATGGCCTAATCGCCTTCACGGTACCGGAACCCACAGGTGCCCTGCGGTGCCTGCCCACTTGACGTGAGGCAGTTAGTCGAAGGAAATCTGCAGGATGACTCGCAGACGAGTGCGGTGAACACAATCAGGCATCGCAACGTGAAAAGCAGGCTTGAACATTAATGACTGTCAATTCACGTTACTTCTACATAAAATGAGACAACATACAGGGTGAGGAAAAATTCGAGTACTTCGACTTCGTAGCGCGATTCGTGACGTACAGGCAGCATCAAAATGTCCCTCACAAAATCTCGTCCTGCGCATATCTCGGGCAGTAAATGGTTCGCTAAAGATAGGAAATCTGGCAACACTGTCATCAGGTGTACAGTAACTACATGTGTCAAGATGCTGTGCAGTTGGTGGAATGGATAACGTTTTGGAGTAGCATGCAGGAGGTCGAGGAATCGATTCTGGATAGAGGCCTGTTTTATTTGCTAAAAGTAGTCTGCGTGGTACGGTATGTGGCGTCTTAATCGTCATATAGCGATTACAGTGGGTCTCCTACAAAACATTTGCAGTTACGTACTACGAATACAGGAATGGAAATACAATCGTTTTTATTGGTCAGCTTTTAAAGAAACCTTTTGCATGTCGTTGAGACAGATTGTGTCTCACCACTACATCTATTATCTGTTACATTCAGGGTGTATACGCTCCGGGACAACCGGAAAATGGGGGATTTTTCATCCGGGAGAAAACCGGGAAAAACCCGGGAAGTGTTAAGAATTTCAGGAATTTTTCAGCGTTTTAGATTTCGGCTTAATTTTAGTAGTTTTGACTGGTAAGAACTGATACTCTAACAAAGAATTTTACTTTAGTCCCGTTACTGCAATATAATACAGTAGCAATAAAACGTGAACGAGGAAAAAATAATAAAGGAAATGCGCCATTTACAGCAACAAAACACAGCGCACACACAAGCACCTGTCAACAGCAAAATGTGTCGAAGACTTTAGGACGACGACTGCTATAATTCATAACAACTAACTGCTTCCGATGGGCGGGCTTGTGCGCATGTGCACCTGAGTATCTGCTCACGCTTCTGGCTACTTGGAGTGCGTCTGCTAGCTGTATCCAAGCTGTATCAGCAGTAGAAACAAGCAGCCCAGATGCTATCCGGATACACTTTTCTGGTGCACCGAAGCTGCCAGATTCGCGCATGCGCAGACCACTCTGAGTTGTAGTACGGTGAGGAGTAGTCTTCACGTGAACCGTGTTCACGTTTTTAGTTTGCTGTTTCTTCTTGGTTCCAAGTTCTCAGAAACAAAACGGATTTCTGTTGCCGGGAGCTATAAAGTGAATTAAAATATTAACATAATTATGGAAGGCTAAAATATACACTCCTGGAAATGGAAAAAAGAACACATTGACACCGGTGTGTCAGACCCACCATACTTGCTCCGGACACTGCGAGAGGGCTGTACAAGCAATGATCACACGCACGGCACAGCGGACACACCAGGAACCGCGGTGTTGGCCGTCGAATGGCGCTAGCTGCGCAGCATTTGTGCACCGCCGCCGTCAGTGTCAGCCAGTTTGCCGTGGCATACGGAGCTCCATCGCAGTCTTTAACACTGGTAGCATGCCGCGACAGCGTGGACGTGAACCGTATGTGCTGTTGACGGACTTTGAGCGAGGGCGTATAGTGGGCATGCGGGAGGCCGGGTGGACGTACCGCCGAATTGCTCAACACGTGGGGCGTGAGGTCTCCACAGTACATCGATGTTGTCACCAGTGGTCGGCGGAAGGTGCACGTGCCCGTCGACCTGGGACCGGACCGCAGCGACGCACGGATGCACGCCAAGACCGTAGGATCCTACACAGTGCCGTAGGGGACCGCACCGCCACTTCCCAGCAAATTAATGACACTGTTGCTCCTGGGGTATCGGCGAGGACCATTCGCAACCGTCTCCATGAAGCTGGGCTACGGTCCCGCACACCGTTAGGCCGTCTTCCGCTCACGCCCCAACATCGTGCAGCCCGCCTCCAGTGGTGTCGCGACAGGCGTGAATGGAGGGACGAATGGAGACGTGTCGTCTTCAGCGATGAGAGTCGCTTCTGCCTTGGTGCCAATGATGGTCGTATGCGTGTTTGGCGCCGTGCAGGTGAGCGCCACAATCAGGACTGCATACGACCGAGGCACACAGGGCCAACACCCGGCATCATGGTGTGGGGAGCGATCTCCTACATTGGCCGTACACCACTGGTGATCGTCGAGGGGACACTGAATAGTGCACGGTACATGCAAACCGTCATCGAACCCATCGTTCTACCATTCCTAGACCGGCAAGGGAACTTGCTGTTCCAACAGGACAATGCACGTCCGCATGTATCCCGTGCCACCCACCGTGCTCTAGAAGGTGTAAGTCAACTACCCTGGCCAGCAAGATCTCCGGATCTGTCCCCCATTGAGCATGTTTGGGACTGGATGAAGCGTCGTCTCACGCGGTCTGCACGTCCAGCACGAACGCTGGTCCAACTGAGGCGCCAGGTGGAAATGGCATGGCAAGCCGTTCCACAGGACTACATCCAGCATCTCTACGATCGTCTCCATGGGAGAATAGCAGCCTGCATTGCTGCGAAAGGTGGATATACACTGTACTAGTGCCGACATTGTGCATGCTCTGTTGCCTGTGTCTATGTGCCTGTGGTTCTGTTAGTGTGATCATGTGATGTATCTGACCCCAGGAATGTGTCAATAAAGTTCCCCCTTCCTGGGACAATGAATTCACGGTGTTCTTATTTCAATTTCCAGGAGTGTATTATTAGTCTTAGTTTTTTATTTTATTTTATTTCCAGGTTTTTGGCAGTCGGGTATTAATTGCCGTGCAGAACAATGAAGCTTTTTTGGTGATTCCCTAAAAAAAAATGTCTTTAATTAATATTTTCCACTCAGGCTGTCAATTTGAAACACCATTGGCTAATGTCAACTGTTTGCGGAATTTCAAGTGCACATTGTTATCTTTTGCGACGTATGGCACTATGCCATAGAACTAAACAAGAGATAATACAGTACTAGTACTTAAAGAAAATTTGCATTCAGAAAACCACATTGAAAAGTTTAATATCAGCTTCTTTGTGAATCTGGACGTATGAATGTGCTCTTTAAGCAGAATTACGGATTTTAGTGTGGTTTACGAAATTCCGATGTCCTGTTTAGTTTATGACGGGTACGGGTTACCTACGTCATCGTGGCTTCGAGGAAACAGTAACGCCGTTTCCTGGCGCTCTCTGACAACTGCTGAAACAAATTCTAACAGGTCGCGGGAAAATATTGCAGTTGGTCGTTTGAAAAGCGTCACTTTTAAAGAACATTTAACTCTAAACAATATGAGTTATGTTCTTGTGCGAAAGTGCTTTGATTTTCATTTAGAGCTTAACACTTTGATGGCCAGCCACTTGAAGAATTTCGAGCCCAGAAGACCAGAAATTTACGTCATAACTTAAAATTTTCCTGGCACATGTATGTGATATACCGAAGTGAACACCCGCAAAAAAGACAGATATTACATGTGAAACCTTAGCTTTTCTTGTAGCTACTCTTTGTACATTAATCTAAACCATTAACTTTTCCCCGGCGGGGTCAGGGATTTTCTCTGCCTCGTGATGACTGGGTGTTGTGTGATGTCCTTAGGTTACTTAGGTTTAAGTAGTTCTAAGTTCTAGGGGACTGATGACCATAGATGTTAAGTCCCATAGTGCTCAGAGTCATTTGAACCATTAACTTTTCCTGTTTGTGTGTTAGTGCCATTTAACAGTGATGTTGCTACGGGCTGACTGCATCACGTGTTCCATGCCCTGAATCATTACTTTTGCATGTGACACATCTTCCGAAAGAGAAAACCGAATTTCGATAACCGTTTATCGCTGTCGTGTTTGCATGTTAAGGTCTTAAGCGAATTTGCTATCCCAGTTAACTGCGGCGTTTGGAAAACAGCAGATGTAGTTTATGAATTAGTCAGCAAAAGTGCTACTTCTCCTCAGTTAGACGAGATGCAAACAGCTTCAGTCTAATATCTCTAGCTATCCTTCTCTCTACAGAAAGCCACTCCGTCAATAGTAGCCGAAATTTTTAAAAACAAGACGAAGCATGACAGCCGAAGAACGTTTCAATACCAGCTGCGTTTATATCGTAGCGAAAATCGATTGCGGAACTGGAAAACAGGCAAACAGAAGCGGATTTCCAGAATCGATTTTGAAGTGTTTATGTGACCACGCAGGAGAGGAACTGGGAGAACGATTTACGAAATCCGGTTTTGGGAGCCCCATGTAAACGTGATGAATATCTGCTATCATCGGCTGGCGAGATCAGGTGACCTTGAGCTATGATTGGCTTACAAAAGCACATGGTGATCTCCATTAAATGCTACGGAAACTAAAGTTCTGTGTTTCGTAGAGTTCGACTATATACTTTCGTAATACGAAAATATGCAGCGTACATTTTTCTACAAATCAAAGATATTTCCAAAACGTATTTTTTTCTGGGTTTTGTTTCCTAAAGTGGCGGAAGCCTCTACGCCGGTGTACAAAACCTTAACCATTCAAAGCATTGGTATGTTTTACGATCCTGAGGGAAAGTATACTGTCATTTAACACGGAAAAAGCGTGTTTTCACCCGGGAGAGAGTTTATTTTTTAACCGGTAAAAACCAGGGAATTTTTTTTCTTGTCTGGGTATACACACTGAGATTCCAAACTTGTTTTGTGCGTACCCTCCCCCAATGGTCCCATAGATTAATAGCAGTTCAAGTCCATTATATTTTGTTAGGGTCTTACGTCGGCAGTAGGACTGGTAACGTGCTTTGCAAATAATTTCGATGGGACCATTGGGTGAGGAAAACAGGAAACTGCTTTGGAATCCAGTAGATGCAGTGGAGAGAAACAATTCGTATCCAAGATGTGCAAAAAGTTTCTTTAAAATCAGACCAATGAAAACTTTTCTACCTCCATTTCTGTGTTCATCGTACGTAACTACAAATGTTTTGCAGAAGACCCACTGTAATCGCCGTATGACGATTGTGCCAGATGCCGTACCACGCAGACTACTTTTAGAAAATAATCCTCAACCCAGAATCGAACATTTGACCCCTGGCATGCTAACCCAAAAAGCTATCCACCGACCAACTGCACAGAACTGCTCACTCTACTGACAGAGTTAGTTACCGTGCATCTGATTACAGTGTTGCCAGATTGCCAGTCTTTAACGTCCATTTAATGCCCGATATAGAGGACGAAATTTTGTGAGCGATATTTTTGTATTGACAGTATGTGAGGAATCGCACTGAGAAGTCCGAGCGCGCGAATTGTTCCTCTCCCTGTATAATATTACAGCGCAACCGGAGTGACCCAGAAAAACAACAGCTGACTCGAGCGGAGTTATGATTCGTGTGAATAATAATGTGCTGTGAATGAACTTTAGACGTCGCAGTGACGTTTTCTATAAAGCTAACAGAGATAGTGCAGTACCCAGGAGAGGAGGAATCGAAATGAAACCTCATGGGTTATTATTGATTACGAAAGCGAACCAGATTTACAAAAATCTTGTCCGTATGAGGCCACTTACGAGTATGACTTTGGACCACCTCTGGCCTTGGTGCACGCACTGGTTCATTGAGAATGGTGTCATAATGCTGTAGTATAGCGTCCTGGGGCGAGATAGCGCGCTAATGTTGTAATTGATCCTTGATATCCCGGGTACTGACGCTGGTCCCACACATATATGTTCTATAGCAAACAGGTGGATCTTGCTGGCGACGGGAATATATCAAACATCAGGGAGACAGTTCATAGAGACAAGTGCTCTGTGCAGAAGACCATTGTCCTGTTGAAAAATGGCACATGATACAAACGCATGAGAGGTAATACGTGAGGACGCAAGCTGTTTGTAACATACCGTTGCTGTGTCACAATTCCCTCAGTCACTACCGCGGTGTCGTCGGATATCGAGAGCGGCGCAGGAAGTATCGACCACCGCAGAGATACTGCACAGCAAAGCGGTATGAAAAGGCGCCAATGAGATGCTTCGAAGAAGCAGTGTCTCCCGTAGTTCCTAGTCGCCACCGCCACGCCTCTGCCATGAAATAGAGTCGCCAGAGGCCAGGAGGGCAGTTGTGTTCGACGCCGTATGCTCCCCACTTCCAGGAAGTTCCTGTCGGAGTAACGTCGCTGTCCTGCCTACTTACCGTGACACAACCCGTGTCAACCGTCAGGAAATGAAGAGACTACCATCTCCTGTGAACTGTGCCTAGGTGCCAACGCTATCAGAACTGTGTCATCAAGTGCCTATGAGCTTGTGTTTCCTAGCGACTGCAGTGAAGCAACAGAACGGCTGGCGGGTTGAGATGGATACTAGCGGCTGCTATGTCATTTGACAGGATGACGATGTCGTCACCAAAATACAAACGATCTATCGCGATCCCTCCATTAATCTTTCGCAATCTCAGTGTGATACAGTCACTTTTCGTTTGCTCCTTTCGTCATGTTAGGATGATCTTTCCGTCAATGCTGTTAAATAGAAAGAGAGACAGACCATCATCTTGTATTGACCTCAAAGAACGACAGAGTGACAGAGTGATGCTCTTATTTACGACCTGCTGTATTTGGTCGACAGTGAATTCGTTAAGGATGTTTAATAAGACTTTAAGCTCTATGTTGTCATACACTTTAAGAAAGTCCACAAAGAAAGACTGATTGTTTGGACTTGAACGTACAGTAGCTGATAATTATTTTGTGGTTTACGATAGGTTTACCTTTCGAGTTAGTTTTTCTGAAGCTTCCTCAGCATTCTGCTGTTTGATATTTCTAACCATTGCAGGATGGCAAGTGATAGAATTTTATAGGTCACTGGTAGCAGGAAGATTCCTCTGTAATTATTGACTTTTCTCACGTTGCTTTCTTCTGTAATGGGTGTATCAGGGCTATTTTCTCCTATTTTCTTTTGCAGGGATGTATTTCCAAAGTTATTCAATTACTGAGTCTTCTCCTAGTGTCTTGTCCTCCAGACGCTAAGTACTGCATCGTTTGATTTCTTATTTACCAGTCGGCATGAGTTCTGAGAACCTTAGTGTGGGATCCTTAGTATCCATGAAATTTCGTTTATTTTCACAGTTTAGCGGATTCTTGAAATATTCTTCGTAATGTTTTTTCTGTTTGAGATCACCAACGCACCGTTCCGTCCTGTCCTTGAGAACATAGGGATAGTGACTTGTAGCCTATGAGCTTCCTTTCGAATGTTCTTTATTATCCTCTGGTTTCACCTGTTTCAGAGGTCTCTTCTATCTTTCCAACAGGGAACTGTTCGTAACTACGGTCCTCGGCTCAGATTACTCTAGCCGTATGGGTCCGTTGTTTTTTCGCAGGCGTTCCAATTGGTTTCCGAAATAGTAGAGTAATTTTTTTCGAATTGTGGAATATTTTCTTGATGAGCAATTGACAGGTGTCATTTCACAAAGTGATTGTTTCTGCACGTGTTACAAACCTCTAGCAGTAATATAGGATCATGCATCCGCATGGCGGCGCTCAGGATATTACACTTTCCAGCAACAGTTGCAGATGTATCTGCCCAATTAAAAACAAGAATGGTAAAAACAATACACTACACATAAAAGTAGAAGGCGCCAAGTTGCTGTGACGGTTAGCATTTCACTACAAGCGACAGAGGCCGCCCGACGTCATTGTCCCTACGCTGATTTCAGGGAACAGTTAACACGTTTTCTCGTTTAATACAACGAATCTGTACTTAAGAATTGATCTAACTTGTGATTTAGCTATTGTTTTTGCTTTCTCGTTTGGAATTTGTTGGTATATATCTGTGAGTGTTGTATAGGTTGCCGACACCCAAGCAACATCATGTGATAAGTGATGCTTGTGCAGCATTCAGCGTGGCAAGTTGTGACATAGTAATTTGCGAGATTAAGGTGGTAATGACTATATAGTATGTCGCGTATATTTCATTCGATATCATATTTTACCCGGGTTCGAGTCCCTGCCGCAACACAAATTTTAACTCATTTCTTCTGCTTCAATCATTATCGTATATTTTACCCTGTTTATCTTTTCTCACTATTTCCCTTTGTTTGTTAGCACGAGGCCTGAAGATAACGCCGTAGTGCAGTTGAAGCTAGTCGCCATGTACAAAAAGGCAATGTGCACGTCGTAATAAAAAGTTTTAAGAGAAGATTAGAATAATAAAGCCTGATTTAGACCGGGACAAAAATAAGCGAACGAAAATAACCGAACAAGAATTCTTTCTTCTCTAAACGCTAGGTGAACGCGAGCTGAGAGCATTCGGTCGTGTTTGTTTGGCATTTGCTGGCGCTCGTCCGTGTTCCACTGGTTGTCAGCCTTTCAGCGAAACATCGAAAGAAATTCAGGTCCCTTTCGCTACGGCTTTGTGTGCGAACTACTTTTATTGTTGACGTAAGTAGAGTGAGCGATGCAGTGGTCTCGAAAGAACGAGAGAAGAGAGAATGACACGTGACAACAGTACAGATACCGTAGGTGCTTGTGAGATGCAAGAGGCGCACAGCACAGATGCTGCAGAAATGGAAATATGACTGATAGAAATTACCGGATGACTCAGAGGTCCACCGAGGGGATGTGAGACATACGAAAAAATTGATATGTGCTTCCACAGGCGGAAACGGAGTGAAAAGCTCTGAATCTATTTCTATTAAAAAGGAGCAGCACAACAAATTTTGTTGGAAGTAAGCAAATACGAACATGTATGTATTGTGCTGATTAACATTAGAATTTTTTTGATTTGATAACCCAGTAAATGAAAACTGTTTTCCTGAGATCACACTATCTCCCCTCCAATAAACTATTTAGAGGATTTGATGAAATACTTTAAATGACATGTTATATGTATACTCATACTTTATTGATAGTGTATTACTTGTGTGTACTTCAATGTGGCCGAGTGGTTCTAGGCGCCTCAGTCTGGAACCGCGCGACCGCTACGGTCGCAGGTTCGAATCCTGCCTCGGGCATGAATGTGTGTGATGTCCTTAGGTTAGTTAGGTTTAAGTAGTTCTTAGTTCTAGGGGACTGATGACCTCAGCTGTTAAGCCCCATAGTGCTCCGAGCCATTTGAACCCTTTCTAGCCGGCCGAAGTGGCCGTGCGGTTAAAGGCGCTGCAGTCTGGAACCGCAAGACCGCTACGGTCGCAGGTTCGAATCCTGCCTCGGGCATGGATGTTTGTGATGTCCTTAGGTTAGTTAGGTTTAACTAGTACTAAGTTCTAGGGGACTAATGACCTCAGCAGTTGAGTCCCATAGTGCTCAGAGCCATTTGAACCATTTGAACCCTTTCTGTACTTCAATGAGATCCTTGATGTGCTTAGCATATGTCACTATACACATTAGAAAATATTTGTAATACTGCAACCATTGAAGCGGGAAACAGTTACTGGTAATAAGCAGGGGATCGTCTCTAATTACTGTTTCTTGGTTCAAATGGTTCAAAGGGCTCTGAGCACTATGGGACTTAACATATGAGGTCATCAGGCCCCTAGAACTTTGAACTACTTAAACGTAACTAACCTAAGAACATCACACACATCCATGCCCGAGGCAGGATTCGAACCTGCGACCGTAGTGGTCGCCCGGTTCCAGACTGAAGCGCCTAGAACCGCTCGGCCACAATGGCCGGCTAACTGTTTCTTCTTCAATTCTATTGAGAAACCAGTGAAAAGCATAAAATGACATATAGTGTTGTTATAATTAAACTTTCGCTACATTAGAGGGACCCCCTGAAAAACGAGTGATCGTAAGATAATGAAACGTGAAAACGTTTGTAAGGATATGCGCAAGAGAAATAACGAATAAACCATTGAAAGAAACGTATTTTAATTTCTATATGGAAGAGTGACATATGTAGATTGCATACCATGTTTACGTTCCAGGTTAAAAACGTTACTCAATGTGACGACCATCTACATCCACAAGAGCGCGGAATTTTGTAGCGATGTTATTTCACAATTCTCCACAGCACTTTTCGGACCGAGGAACATGGAACGTTCAGCTGCCGTGATGCAACTCGTGCACTGCCTAAAGATCGCAATTGCGTCCAGCATTCCCAGTCATGGCAACAGAAACTTCAATAATTTGTGGCGCAATTCACTGTCGGCCGCTCCTAGGTGCAGTTCCCAGATTATTCTAACTTCCGAATCACGTTCTTCAACCCCGGTGCGAAAAGAGGACCTCTCTGTATTCCTATAATGCGTCTATACTTGTGAAGAGCAGCAGCCTGTTGCTGCTGTATTGATAAAACCAGTTTACGAGCAAATCCCCGCTCACCTTGCCTAGACCCACGTTAACTGTCTGCAGCTGTGATGGGCACTGATGCTTGTGTTTCGCCCCTACGTCGTCGTACCAGAGTTTAGTGACGCCACTTCCTGCTATTTCCTCTTGTGGAGCTATTTCGTCACGTGAAACACAAAGTAAGTTCTGTGGTATCTCGGCAACGTGCCACGTAAAGTAGAACCAATAGCAAGCAAGAGTGCTCCCCTTGACACGAGCAGGAAGCTAGACACCATACTGAATTTGTGGTTTGCAGTAGAAGCTCATAATCGGTGGGTTTAATGTTATACCTTACACGCCACGAATATATTGTGTTCCGGAGCACCGTAGCATTGAATGTCTCCAGAATGAATCGTTGTTGGTGCTATTTGTTGCACTAAATTGAAGGGAAATGTTATACTGATTATTAAAGAATTCTCGTATTTCATTCATTCATTCATTTCATTGTTGCCCTTATGGACAGTGTTTGAACTCGAAAATCACATGATGACACAATTTTCACTTCTTTCCTTTCTTCCTCTTCTCTTCCCAAAATCTCTTCATCCTTTGGCTGTGCTCCTGTTTCCTTTGCTCTGTCCATAATGTTCCTTTCTTCTTTCTCTCCTTTACAATAAATTTTGCACTCCTAACTTTGTTTCTGAAGTGTTTCCTGTCTCCTATCATTTGCCTGTTGATCCCTATCTGCCTTAAGTCTTCGTCTATTTCATGATACCAATTTGTTTTCTTGCTTGAGCTGTTTACTACATCAAAAATTTTCTTTGTAAGTCGGTTGTTGTCCATTCTCTGTATGTGCCCATAGAAAGTTAATCTGCGTTTTCTGATCGCGTCTGTTAGTCTGTCAGTGTGCTGGTACAGCTCTTTGGTAGGTCGCTTCATCCATACGCCATCTCTGTGAATTGGTCCAAATATTTTTCTGAGAATTTTGCGTTCTATTTTTTCTGTGTCTATGATGCCTGATGCTCCAATTGTGGTTGTTTCTGACGAGTACAATGCTTCTGGTAATACAACTGTTTTGTAGTGCCTAAGTTTGGCCTGCCTCGATATGCTTTTCTTATTATAATGTGACCATGTGAGTTTGTATGCCTTCTGGAGTTTCTTCGTTCGTTCCATGTTAGCCGCCTTGTTTGATCCTCCCATTTGTATGTACTCCCCTAAATACTTAAATTTTTCGACTCTTTCTACGGATCCATATACCGTATGCATGGTGTGTACATTGTTGGTCTGTCGTTCCATATATTGTGTCTTCTCGTAAGATACCTGCAGACCTGTTTTGGCAGCTATTTCATGCAAGCATTCCAGTGCTTCCTTTGCCTCCTGTGTATTATTGCTGAATATGGCTATATCATCTGCAAATGCCAGACATTTTATGATTGTTTTGGTTTCACGTGTTCTTCCCAGCTGTATTCCTTTAACTTGTTCCTCCCACTGCTTGATAATTTTGTCTAACACCATGTTGAACAGGATTGGTGAGAGCCCGTCTCCTTGTCGGACACCTGTGTGTATGTGGAAGGGTTCCGAAATTTCTCCCATGAACTTAATCTTGGAGGTAGTGTCTGTAAGCGTCTGTTGTATAAGTGCCCTGGTTTTTCTGTCGATACCATATTCTTCCAGTACGTCAAAGAGTGTCTGTCTGTCTATGGAATCATATGCTTTTTTAAAGTCCACAAAGGTAACTACAGTGTTTCTTGCCTGTCTGACTTTCAAAAGTGTTCTCAAGTTCCAGATCTGTTCGATGCATGATCTCCCTTTTCTGAAGCCTGCCTGGTATTCCCCAATTTGCAGATCTGCTTGTGGTTCTAGTCTGTTTAATAGCACCTTAGAGAAAATTTTGTATGTAACTGGTACTAGCGAAATGCCTCTGTAATTGTTTGGATCTGACTTATCACCCTTTTTATGTAACGGATGGATCAATGCACATTTCCATTCCTCTGGCACTTTCTCTGTGACCCAAATTTCGGAGATAATCTTATGGATTTTTTGGTGATGTTTTCATCTTGGAGTTTCCAGATCTCGGCGACAATACCATCTTCTCCGGCAGCTCTGTTATTTTTCATTTGTTTTATGATTTCCTCTATCTCTTCTATTGTGGGTGGATCAGAATCGGCATTAGATGTGGTCTTTTGGAATGTTAATTTTTCTGTAGGTTTTTTGCAATTAAGAAGTTTATCAAAGTAATGTTTGAGAATTTTACAGTTTTCTTTTGTGTTTGTTTCCAGGGATCCATCTGTTCTTCGGAAGCAGAGGCTAGGGGGTTGATAGCCCTTAATATTTTCTTTGAAAGTTCTGTAAAAATTTCTTGTGTTATTTCTTTTGAAATCTTCCTCAATTTCTTTTAGTCTGTTATTGTCATATGCTCGTTTTTCCCTTCTGATTTCCTTCGATGCTAGTTTCTGAACTTCGTGAAATTCTTTCCATGTTTCTGAATCTCTGTAGCTACTGAACTTGTCCCATGCTTGCTTTCTTCTCTCAATGGCTTCATCACACTTTGCGTTCCACCACCTATGTTTGCGTTTTCTAGGTGGTTGTCCCCAGCACATAGTCTTCTGAACTGCCTTCGCCAGATCTGTCCATGTGTCTATTGAGTGCCTATTAATTTCTTCAACGATTTTATCCCTGTTTATCTTCAAGTATTCCGGATCAGGTTTGACTATTTTGTTTTGCGCTGTCTGTTTCAGTCTTGGGATTGGCCTAATCTTAATTTGTAGCAAATAATGATCAGACTCGAAGACTCCTTTACGTGTTCTGACATTTAGAATTTCCCGCGAATTTTTCTTGGATATGGTCACATGATCAATCTGAAATTCTCCCCACACTGTGTTGGGTGCTTTCCATGTTGTAAGTTTTCGTCTTGGTTTTTGAAATTGTGTTGACATGATTTTGAGGTTAAAGTTTTGACAATATTTTATGAGGTGTTCCCCATTTCTGTTCGTGCGAATATGTGCTGAGTATGGGCCTGTTATTTCTCTGAATTTTCTCTCCTTACCAAGCTGCGCATTGAAATCACCCATTACAATTTTCACATGTCTTTCTGGTACGTTGTTAGTTACTTCCTCCATGTCTTCCCAGAAGTCTTCAATTTCTTGTGGCTTCTTTCTGTTATGGTCATTTGTAGGTGCATGTGCGTTGATAATTGTGTATGCTTTATTACCTGATTTGAAGGACAGTGTCGAGATACGTTCTGATATTGAATTGAAGTCTATGATGTTATCCATGACTGATTTGTGTACTGCAAACCCTGTACCAAACAATAATGGTGTTCCTCTTCTGACAGCAGGTTTACCTTTGTAAATCCTGTAATGTTCTGTGTCGAAATGGTTTTCATCTACGAAGCGCGTCTCTTGGATGGCAAGAATTTTGATGTGAAATTTATCTAGCATGTCTGTCAGTTGTTTTAGTTTTCCAAGTTTGAACAGAGTGTTTGCATTGAGAGTGCCAAGGTAGTGCTTGCGAAGAGGTTTTGAGAAGCTCCGACTCTTCTCCTCATGATGTTTCTCGTATTTATTTATTTTCACGTTATATCTCGCGAAGTACGGAACTGAGCGGTTTTAAGGCAACGGCACATTCTAGATTCATGGGAAACGTGTCGTTCAGGTTAGGATTTGTTATAATTAAATGTCAATTAATAACTTTTCAGCGATAAATCCCTTTGGAATACTTTAACATAAAAGAGCATGACACTGATAGCTAGAGTGTAGTGTGATCAGTAAGCAGCCGGCACGGTATCTCAGCGTCTTCGGACAGAGAGGTCGTTGCTCTCTGCAAAAACAGAAAACTGAATGAAGAGATCAAGAACGAACTTCAACGGATGTCATCATGTGATGTCCGCTACAGCCAAACACGACGACCGATAAGAAACAAAATGGAAAAAAAGTAGAAGTGCCATATTACGAAACTAGACACTAGATTGATCAAGGGTTCGAGTTCTGTTATATCCAAGTTTTTCTTTTTTCCATCTTCATGTTTTCTAAAAGGCTGTTTGACTTCCTTACGAAAATAATAGAAAGAATTTCTGTAATACTTGATTGTATGTAAATACAAGTACGCTCTTTGTCAGAAGTTGGTTTGTCAGATTTGGTGGACTTTTATAAGCTTATGTTCTTATTTACTTGCTGGACATATATCTCTCCTTTTTATCGTACTACATGTCCACGGATAGAAAAAGTTTTTATATATGTAAACGACCAACAGAACAACATGATCAACGCATGGACAAGAGAGGAAATGTGCGTTTTAATAGAGCTAACGTAGGAATTTTACACATGTCCATTTTCCAGAACAAACTGTATTGGCTGCGAGCCAAATTAAGCTGACCGCTGCCACTGTAGAGATCTGAGAGCACCACCGTTTCACTCTTACGTGCAAACTCATACACGTAAATTCTTACTCTACGTCATTTTGCTTACTTCATCAAAAACAGTGCGCTTGCCGTGCTACGTAATCCTCTCTGAACGTTAAACCTTCGGATCGTGACTATAACTAGTGTTGTTGTCGAGTGAGGCCTGTGAGCATCTACATCTACATGGATACTCTGCAAATCACATTTAAGTGCCTGGCAAAGGGTTCATCGAACCACCTTAACAATTCTCTATTTTTCCAATCTCGTATTGCGAGCGGAACGAACGAACACCTATATCTTTCCCTGCGAGCTCTGATTTCCCTTATTTTATCATGGTGATCGTTTCTCCCTACGTAGGTCGGTACCAACAAAATATTTTCGCAATCGGAGGAGAAAGTTGGCGATTGGAATTTCGTGAGAAGATTCCGTCGCGACGAAAGACGCCTTTCCTTTAATGACGTCCAGCCCAAATCCTGCATCGTTTCAGTGACACTCTCTCCCATATTTCGCGATGACACAAAACGTGCTGCCCTTTTTTGAACTTTTTCGATGTGCTCCGTCAGTCCTATCTGGTAAGAATCCCACACCGTGCCGCAGTATTCTAGAAGAGGACTCATAAGCGTAGTGTAGGCAGTCTCCTTAGTAAATCGGTTACGTTTTCTAAGTGTCCTGCCAATAAAACGCAGTCTTTGGTTACCCTTCTCCACAACATTTTCTGTATGTTCCTTCCAATTTGAGTTGTTCGTAATTATAATTCCTAGGTATTTAGTTGAATTTACGGCCATTAGATCTGACTGATTTATCGTGTAACCAAAGTTTAGTGGATTCTTTTTAGCACTCATGTCGATGACCTCACACTTTTCGATATTTAGGGTCAATTACCAATTTTTTACCATATAGAGATGTTTTCTAAATCGCTTTTACAAATTGTTTTGATCTTATGATGACTCTTTTCGCCGATAAACAACAGCGTCATCCGCAGACAACCTAATACGGGCGATCATATTGTCTCCTAAATCGTTTATATTGATAAGGAACAGCAGAGGACCAGTAACACTACCTTGGAGAACGCCAGAAATCGCTTCTGTTTTACTCGATAACTTTCCGTCAATTAATACGAACTGTGACTTCTCTGACAGGAAATCACGAATCCAGTCACATAACTGAGACGTTATTCCATAAGCACGCAATTTCATCACAAGACGCCTGTGTGGTACAGTGTTAGAAATCCAGAAATACGGAACCAATCTGAAATCCCTTGTCACTAGCACTCAGTACTTCATGCGAGTGAAGAGCTAGTTGTGTTTCACAGGAACGATGTTTTTTAAATCCGTGTTGGTTGTGTGTCAACGTTTTCTTCTAGGTAATTCATAATGTTCGAACACACTATATGTTCCAAAACCCTTTCTGCGTATCGACGTTAACGATTTGGGCTTGTAATTTAGGGGATTACTCCTACTACCTTTCTTGAAAATTGGTGCGACCTGTGCAACGTTCCAGTCTTTGAGTACGGATCTTTCGTCGAGCGAACTGTTGTATATGATTGTTAAGTATGGAGATAATGCATCAGCATACTCTGAAAGGAACCTAATTGGTATACAGTCTGGACCAGAAGACGTGCTTTTACTATGTGATTAAAGTAGCTTTACTACTCTGAGAATATTTACTTCTACGTTACTGATGATGGCAGCTGTTCTTCATATTTACTTCGTCTTCCTTTGTGAAGGCATTTCGGCTGTGCTCAGTAAATCTGCTTTGGCAGCACTCTCTTCGATAGTATTTCCACTGCTATCGCGCAGAGAAGGCATTGACTGTTTCTTGCCACTAGCACACTTTACACACGACCAGAATCTCTTTGGATTTTCGGCCAGATTTCGATACAAAGTTTCGTTGCGGAAACTATTATAAGCATCTCGCGTTGAAGTCCGCGCTAAATTTACAGCTTCTGTAAAAGATTGCCAATCTTGGGCATTTTGCATCTATTTAAATTTGGCATGTTTGTTTCGTTGTTTCTGCAACAATGTTCTGACCCGTTTCGTGTACCAAGGAGGATCAATTCCGTCGTTTGTTAATTTATTTGGTATCAATCTCTCAGTTGCTGCCGATACTATTTCTTTGAATTCAAGCCACATCTGTTCTCCAGTTACATTGTTAATTTGGAAGGAGTGGAGGTTGTCTCTCAGGAAGGCGTCAAGTGAATTTTTATCTGCCTTTCTGACAGGTATATTTTTCGTTTATTTTTGGAGGATTTTGTAGTTACAATATTCAGTCTCTGTACGACAACCATGCGTTCACTAATCCCTGTATCCATTTTGATGCTAGTTATTACAGCAATATTATTTGTTGCTAAGAGGTCAAGTGTGTTTTCACAACGATTTACTATTCGGGTGGGCTCATGAACTAACTGCTTGAAACAATTTTCAGAGAATGCGTTTAGCACAATTTCGTTCAAAATGGCTCTGAGCACTATGGGACTTAACTTCTGAGGTCATCTGTCCCCTAGAACTTAGAACTACTTAATCCTAACTAACCTAAGGACATCAGACACATCCATGCCCGAGGCAGGATTCGAATCTGCGACCGTAGCGGTCGCGCGGTTCCAAACTGTAGTGCCTAGAACCGCTCGGCCACTCGGCCGGCCACAATTTCGTATGATGTTTTATGTGTACCTCCAGAATGAAACATGTATTTTCGCTAACATATCGAGGGTAAATTGAAGTCACCACAAACGATAGTCGTATGAGTCGGGACGTGTTTGAAATCGAACTCAAGTGTTCTTTGAACCTTTCAGCAACTGTATCATCTGAATTGGGAGGTCGATAAAAGAAGGATACGACCATTATTTTATTCCGGTTGCCAACAATGAACTCTGCCCATACTAACTCACAGGAAGCATCTACTTCAATTTCGCTACAAGATAAACTACTTCTAACAGCAGCAAACATGCTACCGCCAACCGTGTTTAGCATATCCTTTCGGAACACCGGTAGGTTCTTCGCTAAACTTTCGTCTTAGCTTAGGTCCAGCTTTCGCCGGCTTTTAGTGCCTATAACGATTTGAGCATCAGTGCTATCTATTAACGCCTGGAGCTCTGGTACTTCCCCAACACAGCTACGACAATTTAGAACTGTTATACCGATGGTTCCTGTATCAACATTCTTCCTGTGTTCGGCTTGCACACTTTCCGACTGAAGCCCTTTTTGTGGTTTTTCCGAGATCCTCTATCGTATAAAACCGCCTAGTCGACGCCACACAGCCCGTGCTGCCCGTGCAGCCACCTCCTGCTTGTAATGGACTCTTGACCTATTTAGCGAAATCCGAAACGTGACCACTCTTTGGCGCAAGTCAAGGAATGAGCAGCCTACGCCGTCGCAGAACGGTCTGAGCTTCTGATGCAGACCCTTCCACTCGGCTCTGCACCAGAGGTCCGCAATTGGTCTTGTCGACTATGCTGCAAATGGTCAGCTGTGCTTTCATCTTGCAAGCAAGGCCGGCAGCCTGTACCACTTCTGTTAGCCGGTCGAAACCATAGAGAGTCTCTTCTGATCCAAAGTGACACACATCATTGGTACCGACGGCAGCCACCATCTGCTGTTGGCTGCACACTGTGCTCCTCATGGCATCTGGGAGCACCCGTTGCACGTCTGGAATGACTCCACCCGGTATGCACACGGAGTGCACATTGGCTTTCTTTCCCTTCTTGGCAGCTATGTCTCTAAGGGGCCCACAACACGCGTAAAGTTGGAGCTCCCAACCTTCAATAATTCCACCCACTGTGATTGCCTGGATCTTTCAGGCTGAGAGGTTTCCTCTGAAACAGAACAGGTAACGGCATGTGGCTCAGCGACAGTGTCAGCCACAGACAGCACCTGGAACCTGTTTGTCAGACTAAAAGGCGAGGCCTTGCGTGCGGCCCCCTGGGAAGTCTTTCGCCCCCTGTTACGCCCTGGGGCTACCTCCCATTAGACCACAGGTGAGAGGTCAACCTCAGTGCGAGCAGTAAGTAACTGGGCTGGTCACCGGTGAGGACTGATTGGAGGACTCGCATGTGCTGGACGTATGTTGGATCCCCACAGCTGGTCCACATAAGTGGTGCCCATCCATTCTATCCTCAAGCTGTGTAACCAGTCATCAGAGCCTGGAGTTGGGAGCGAAATGTCAGAACTCCGTTCGTATCCGCCGAAGATTATTAGCAGCAAAAAAGAATAAAGCAGCTTCTTAGGGTGGGCAGATTGAACTCATGCTATAGTGTCCTGTGTCGTTCAGGGCAAACGCTTCTTCACACGGGCAAGCGAACGGCAGAGAACACTGGCGAACTGTCTGCGAATCCTCGTTTACACATGTTCGCTTCCATTCGCTGGAAAGTAAATGAGACTTTAGAGGGCTCCCAAAGGCATGTCAGCAATCATTGTTTCCACGCATATATCCGAATGGAATGGGAAGAAATCCTGATATGTAGCACAACCCGAAATACCCACGGCGGTGCATTTCACAATGGTTGGAAGATAAATGAAGACTGGCAGTGGGAAATGTGGTAATAGAAAACGGAAAGTGCCATTTTTTCAATAAACGAGTTTTAAGTGCTATTGTGTTCTCGGTCTATGTAGCATGTTTCTAGACAGGATCCAGGTGCCAAACCATGGAGGAAGTCTTTCAAACGTGAGTTAAAATGGAACATGATCTTTGCGCCAAGCTGTGTTTCCCACTGGAGTTCCAACACTTAAAGTATGGGATATTGCTTTGTTGACTGCAGTTCTACTAGCTTTAAAAAACCTAATGCTCCTGGCACACATAATATCACTCGTAAAAGGTGTTATATTAATGGGAGTGGTACAAGCACTTTCTTTCTGCTTCTTTAAATGAAAATTGACATTTGTGAGACAGTGGCTGTGTACGAAACACAAGATAATTTGTGGAAAGAAGAAAACAGCCGTAAGACCCTGTTAATAATCCTATTTATTTGTGCTAACAGTGCCGTTACCGGTTTCGAACCGACAGGTTCGTCTTCAGACGGCTGTCGATGTTTATATTCTATTTCTTGTTGTTTGCATTTATTCTTGAAAAAACAGCCATCAACTCATGTAGACAACTGTAAATGTAATAAATACTGAACAGCTGCTGAAGATGAACCTGTCGGTTGAAAACCAGTAACGATGCTATTTGTCTAAGTAAGTAGCATTATTAACTTGTTTATATGTCACCTTGTGAAAACTTCCTTATTGGCACGTACGAGTCATTTTCCTAGTGTGGCACTTAGTATGTTCTTGATGAAGTATTTCTTTTCTTGTTTCTGTTATTTTTGCAACGAGCACCATAATTCCATGGTATCAGAATACCATCTCAATTTTTCGGATACAAATCAGTTATGTGGAAAGAGACATACGTCGCCTTTTCATTCTCCTGATAAATGTCAGATTTGTCACTTACAACGTTTTCCCTTTCCACTCTACAAATGTTGAGTCTACTCCTTGAAACAGTCGGTGTCATTTTCAGAAGCTACATTAATTTTCCTTCCCCCTTACTACTTTTCCATTAGCACTCTAGATATAACACGGCCGTAACGCCCCGCTAGGCAGTGAATTGCATACTCCCCCACAAACACAGAGGCGGGGTACCTCGGCCGACTGCGTTTCCGTGACGCGGCCTCTGCACGCACGGCGGAGTCAGCAGGTGTGGCGGCGGCGGAGGCGGTGATTTCGACGAGTCCGGAAACGGCGGGTCGAGGTGACGGGGATTTCGCGCTCTGCTGGCCGGGTGTCCACCGGCTGCGGCGATGGGTGGCGGCAGGTGGAGGTGGTAGGGGCGGCGCCGCCCCACGGCCGGCTGGCGACACGCACCGCCGCCCATGCGAGACGCGGGGGTGCGCCGTGTTCCTCCTGCAATCACTGCCTGAGCCATCCCCAGGGCGCACAGTCACCAGGCGCCGGGACCCACATGTGCCCTTACCTCCCATCACGCGGGAGGACCAGGAGCAGTCATAAATCTTTAGTTGTTGCTGTTGTTGTTTTTGCTGTTGTGGATTCAATCCGAAGACGTAGTGGAGCTTTCGACAGTGGTCTCTCCTACGCAGGTTCCTTCAATAATGCAGCTTACACTGAGGTGACAACATTCATAGGTTAGCGATATGTACATATACAGATGATGGTGTTAGTGCCGCGTACACAAGGTTTGAAAGGGAAACGCCTTGGCAAAGCTGTCTTTAGTACTCAGGTGATTCAGGTTGAAACTTCTTTATTTAAATGGGTGTGTCCGTACTTAAATGACTGAGAAGATGAAACTTCTACCTTATTTAAACTCAGTAAACCTGAACGTACTTTCTCTTTACTTATTCATACGCTACTGGCCATTAAAATTGCTACATCAATAAGAAATGCAGATGATAAGCGGGTATTCACTGGACAAATATATTATACTAGAACTGACATGCGATTACATTTTCACGCAATTTGGATGCATAGATCCTGAGAAATCAGTATCCAGAACAACCACCTCTGGCCGTAATAACGGCCTTGATACGTCTGGGCATTGAGTTAAACAGAGCTTGGATGGCGTGTACAGGTACAGCTGCCCATGTAGCTGCAACATCATACCACAGTTCATCAAGTGTAGTGACTGGCGTATTATGACGAGCCAGTTGCTCGGCCAGACGCTTTCAATTGGTGAGATATCTGGAGAATGTGCCAGCCAGGGCAGCAGTCGAACATTTTCTGTATCCAGAAAGTCCCGTACAGGACCTGCAACATACGGTCGTGCATTATCCTGCTGAAATGTAGGGTTTCGAAGGGATCGAATGAAGGGTAGAGCCACGGGTCGTAACACATCTGAAATGTAGCATCTACTGTTCAAAGTGCCGTCAATGCGAACAAGAGGTGACCGAGACGAGTAACCAATGGCACGCCATACCACCACGCCGGGTGATACGCCAGTATGGCGATGACGAATACACGCATCCAATGTCCGTTCACCGCGATGTCGCCAAAAACGAATGCGACCATCATGATGCTGTAAACGGAACCTGGATTCATCCGAAAAAATGACGTTTTGCCGTTCGTGCACCCAGGTTCGTCGTTGAGTACACCATCGCAGGCACCCCTGTCTGTGACACAGCGTCAAGGGTAACCGCAGCCATGGTCTCCGAGCTGATAGTCCATGCTGATGCAAACGTCGTCGAACTGTTCGTGCAGATGGTTGTTGTCTTGCAAACGTCCCCATCTGTTGTCTCAGGGATCGAGACGTGGTTGCACGATCCGTTGCAGCCACGCGGATAAGATACCTGTCATCTAAGCTGCTAGTGATACGAGGCCTCTGGGATCCAGCATGGCGTTCCGTATTACCCTCCTGAACCCACCGATACCATATTCTGCTAACAGTCATTAGATCTCGACCAACGCGAGCATCAATGTCGCGATACGATAAACCGCAGTAGCGATAGGCTACAATCCGACCTTACACGAGGCATCAGAACAACGTTTCACCAGGCAACGCCGGTCAACTGCTGTTTGTGTATGAGAAATCGGTTGGAAACTTTCGTCATGTCAGCACGTTGTAGGCGTCGCCACCGGCGCCTACCTTGTGTGAACACTCTGATAAGCTAATCATTTGCATATCACAGCATCTTCTTCCTGTCGGTTAAATTTCGCGTCTGTAGCACATCATCTTCGTGGCGTAGCAATTTTAATGGCCAGTAGTGTATCATGTCAACACTGACCCACAATATTCTAGCGCAACCCAATATGACTGCTCAAAAAAGTTACAACCTGATTTCAAACAATTAATTCAAAACAATGGCCCTGAGTAAAAAGAAACCCTAACAATAACCTATACATTTCATTAAGCACTTACCTCACAAAAATCTTCATTACACGAACTACTGCAATACAGCGAACGCCAGTACTGCCAGCTAAATATAAGATTCTAATTACTGAAGGCACGAACTTCTAATAGGGATATGGTTAGCAAAGGAAAGATTTTGCTGCGGAGCAGACAATATATTTATTTTAATAATGTGGCAACCAGTTCAAAAATCAAATAATATATAAATGTCCATGACATCCAGTTCCAAAAGATTATGTAACCGTCGACAGATTACATTTCCATGACGGACACACGCCCAGATCGTCCGCTCGAGCTACCACTTCAAACCTCTAACCTCCGTCACCTGTGGTTAGTCTCTCCCCACATCCATCACTGCTGGCTGTTCACCTCCAAGTGCCCAACAGTACTTCACTCACTGCTGGTGACTAACTTCCAACTGCCCAACACTACAGGCGATTAACTTCCAACAACGAGTCCAACCAGCCACAGAGTCTCTTACAAAGAAAGCGCAGTCAGAGATCCAATGCAAAGAGCTGCACAGCGGTGCCAACACAGAAACAGCCCACTTACAATGTGATTCAAGTGGAAAGTTTCCCGATGTGATTAACGCCACACGGCGTAAACTGACAGGCTAGGATCGCGGAATGGTAGGTGGAGCTAGATGTGTGAGACATTCCATTTCGCATACAGTTAGAGAATCCAATATACCGAGATACGCAGGGTCAAGAGTGTGCCGAGAATACAACATTTAAGGCATTACCTTTCACCAAAGGCAATACAGTTGCCGGCGGCCTTCACTTAAAGATCGAGAGCAGCGACGTTTGCGTAGTCAGTGCTAACAGACAAGCAACACTAAGTGAAATAACCACAGAAATATGGAACGTACGATGAATGTATCTGTTGTGATAGTGCGGCGAAATTTGGCAGCAGACGACCGACGCGAATGCCTTTGCTAACAGCACGAGGTCGACTGCAGCGCCTCTCCTGGACTCGTGACCATATCGATTGGACCTTCAACTGGAAAACCGTGGCCTGGTCAGATGAGTCCCCATTTCAGTTGATAAGAGCTGATGGTAGAATTCGAATGCGGCGCAGGTCCTTAAGTCATGGATGCAAGTTGTCAACAAGGCATTGTACAAGCTGGTAGTAGCTCCATAGTGGTGTTGGCTGTGTTTACGTGGAATGCACTGGGTCCTCTGTCAAAATATACCGGTCGCTGACCATTTGCAGCCATGTTTGGACTTCACGTTCCCAAACAACGATGGAAATTTTATGGTTGACAATGTGCCATGTCACCGGGCATCAATTGTTTGCAGTTTGAAGAACATTCTGGACAATTGGAGAGAATAATTTGGCCACCCAAATCACCCGAGATGAATCCCATCGAACGTTTATGGGACATAATGGAGATTAGTTAGTGTTCAAAATCCTGCACCGGCAACACTTACGCAATTATGGACAGCTATACAGGCAGCACGGCTCAATATTTCTGCAGGGGACTTCCAACAACTTGTTGAGTCCACGCCACGTCAAGTTGCTGCGCTACATTGGGCAAAAGGAGGTGCGAAACGTTATTAGGGAGTATCCCTTGACTTTTGTCACCTCAGTTTGTATCCAATTGAACCTCTTTATTCTAGTCAAGCCTCGATCTCTCCCTACAATTTTTACCTCTCACACTTTCTTCACTGCCAAACTGACGATTTCTTAAAGCCCCGGAATGTGTCCACTAAATCGATCCCTTCTTTTAATCAAGCTGTTTCATGAATTTCTATTTTTTTCCATTTCGATTCAGTCCCTACTCATCAATTATTACGTTCGTCTGCAGCATCACCTTTCAAAAGCATCAATATTAAAGGACATCTCTCGTGCACCATGAACTGCGCTAGAAGTACTTATTTGCCAAAAACGGTTTTTGGATTAATAAGCCATCATTCATATATTATGTACCTCTATACCAGTCATATGCGTGTTAATTAACATGGTAGGGTATGAGATCTATCCTATAATACAGCATACAGTATGTCATGCATGCTGCTCCTCTCAAATCTTAGGCAGTCATAGCTTTTGATAACGTTTCACATAACTGTCATATAGTGTAAACATGGAATTCCGTTTTTTATACTATATGACAGTAAGCATGGTGCTCCATTTTTACACTATATGATAGTGGCATATTATGCACCCCTATAGCAGTGCCAGCTAATAGATGGCTTTGAAATCTGTCCTATAACATAATATACAGGCTGTCACAGAGTTCCATCTTTACACTATACAACAGTTACGTCAAAATTTATGAAGAACTGTCACTGCCGAAAATTTGACAGCAGTAACATACATGACAACCTGTATACTTTGTTACTGGAAAGATTTCAGATCCTATCGTATTAACTGACACGCATGTGACTGCAATAGGCGAATATCATATGTCACGGATGATGGGATATTAACCCGAAAACCGATTTTGGCAAATATTTATAGTGCAGCTCACAGCGTACAGAAGACGTCCTTTAATAAATATCTGAAAGCTACGGAACACCAAGCATTCAAAATTTTTACTTCAAAAGTATTCTCTTCCTGTCTAATTGCTTATCTTCCATGTTACACTTACGTATAAGGTTATGATCCATGCAAATATCTTCAGAATAGGCGTTCTCAAACCAGCGTCCGGCCATCCTGATTCATGTTTTCCGTGATTTCCCTAAATCGCTTCAGGCAAGTGTCGGGATGATTTCTTTGGAAGGGCACGGGCGACTTCCTTCCCTAATCCGCTGGGACCGATGACTTCGCCGTTTGGTCCCCTCCATCGAATCAACCAACCGGCCAATAGACGTTGTGACACCTAAATTTATATTCTGTTGTAACAAATTGCTCTTTTTCAGGAACGCTTTTTCTGTTGTTGTTACCAGTCTATATTTTGTAGTCTCTCCAATACGACCAACGCCAGTTATTTTGCTGCCTAAACAGCAAAACTGGCATACTTGTAGGTGTTGATTTTGCATCTATCTTGGCATCACGGTGTATTCAATGTACTGACCATAGTTACCACATTCATGTTTTTTTATTCGCTATTAGAACCACTCCTGCATCATGCCTTTTTGATTTTGTGTTGACAACCATTGTAAACTTAACAGAGATTCCGTCCTTTCTGCCATAGCAATTCCCCAATTGCCACTATATCTAAATTCAGCCTACCCATTTGCCGTCTTAAATTTTATAACCTAGCTGCGCAATTAAGGGATCATACATTCCAAACTCTGATACTTAGAAATTATTTATTTCCCAACTGTAATTTCGACCTTTGGACCAATTTCAAGTCGTTCTGCGAAAGATTTTGCTTCAGCACATGTCACTCTTTAAAATCCTCCGAAATGTGCACATGTCGTCATCAAAAATAGGTCTTTTCACTGTAAAAATACAATCAAGTGACAAGATTCATGGGATATATCGCGTCGGACGTCCTTTTGCTAGGCATAGTGCAGCAATGTGACGCGGCATGGCCTCCACAAGTCACTGGAATCCCCTGTAGAAATTCTGAGGCATGCTGCCTCTGTAGACATCTATAATTACGGAAGTATTGCTGATGTAGGACTTTGTGCACGAACTGATCTCTCGATTATGTTCCCTGTGGGGCTATCTGGGTGGTCAAATCAATCTCTCAAATTGTCCAGAACGTTCTTTGAACCAAGTGCGAACAATTGTGGCCTGGTAACATGGTGGATATCCATCCATAAAAATTCCATCGTTGTCTGGGAATATGAAGCCTATGAATGGCTGCAAATGGTCTCCAGGTGGCCGAACACAACCACTTCTTGTCAATGACTGGTTCAGCTAGACCACAGAACCCAGTACATTCCATGTCAACACAGCCCCCACCGTTATGGGGCCGCAACCAACTTGCACAGTGCCTTATTGACAACTTGGGCCCATGGCTTCGCGTGGGCTGGGTCACACTCGATCTCTGCTTTCAACTCTTACACAACCGAAACCCGAACTCTTCTGACGAGGCCACCGTTTTCCAGTCGTCGAGAGTCCAACCGACATGGTCACGAGGACAGGAGAGGCGCTGCAGGCACTGTCGTGCTGTTAGCAAAGCCATTCGCCTCAGACGTCTGCTGCCGTTAACGCCAAACGTTGCCGCGCTGTCCTAACGTATACGTTCGTGATACGTCCCACATAGATTTCTGCGGTTATGTGATGCAGTGTTGCTTGTCTGTTAGCACTGACAACTCTACGCAAACGCCGCTGCTCTCCGTAGTTTAGGCCGTCGGCGACTGCGTTGTCCGTGGTGAGAGGCAACGCTTGAAATCTGGTACTCTCGGAACATTCTTGACATCGTGGATCTCCGAATATTGAGTTCCCTATCGATTTACGAAACGGAATGTCCCATGTACCCCTCCACATTCAGAATCTGTTAATTCCCGTCGTGCGGCTATAATCATGTAGGAAACATTTCCACCAACTTCACCTGAGTACAAATGACAGCTCCTGCAATGCACTGCCTTTTCATACGTTGTGTATTCGATACTGCCGCAGTCTGCATATGTACATATCGTTATCCCATGACTTTCGCCACCTCAGTGTATAGGTGAAGTAAAGCATGGGCATGAAATCTACAGATTATTTGTGCGTCCAATGATATTGATTGTAGTTAGGAGATGGAAGGCTCGCATGTCGTGCCGGAAGGAGTCCCCCCCTCTCAGCTGATCTCATTACTGCCGTTGCTGAGTCACCGTGGCTCACTGCCTGCAGCCACCCGTCCGCCACTCCAGCGGGCAGGTTCCGGGCCGTTACAGTCGGAGGGACGCACGTCCACCAGTTAGAGTGGCCCAGAGCGCGCCAAGTCATCCGCGCCTGTAAGTCCCGCTAGATCCAGGAAAGACGAGAACGCCCTGGCGTGCGGCTGCAGTCCTCGCTTTACCCGGAATGCGTTGTTTCTTACTATCTTGAGTTCGCTCTCAGAGGCGTTGGTGAAGATGAACAGAACCGGAAAGTACGTAGCAAGTGAGATTCAAGTACGTATGTACTTGTGCGGGCCAGAATCGTAACGGTAGCAGACATACGCAATCAGTTTGTGTGGTTTACAGGAATAAAGCGTTGAACATAATTAGTCGTTCGTAGGTCGGCGCAAATGTTCAGTTCAGGAATTTGTTTGTGTAGAATGCACGGATAATTTGTTATTCTTGTCGTGGTCTGACATGAAACTGCTCCACACTATAGAGTAACCTCCGCAACCATCTTCTTCCCTGCAGAGCTACTCCTCCAAAATCAGTTTGGACCGACTTACTCTTGTCAATCCTTCCTTCCCCTCTACAATTTTCATTTCCCGCACTTCCCTCCATGACCAGACTGATGCTTTAGGTTGTGTCCTATCATAAGATCCCATCCTGTGCCGTACATTTCTTTTCTCCAAAATTCGATTCAGTCTGTAATCGTTCAATCTGTCCATGTACGTATCAAACAATTCTCTTCTTACTTGTTTTGCAAATCAAACTGCCTTTTCCTGTTGCTAGTTACTTTATTTGTCCCATACACGTTTCGCCTTCTCCTGTTCTAAGGCATCATCAGTGGGATCTATAACGATACAGTTTTGTTAGTTATAGATTATCAAACAGTTCACTTCGCGATTTTTTGTAAAAAAAAAGTAATTACTTACGATATGCTGTGTAAATAATGAGTTGCTTGGCATGTGTACTTGGTCATTCAACAGGATTTTCCCCTCTGCTTTGGTTTTATGTATGTGGTAATTTTCTTGCATGGCCCAAGTACACATGCCAAGCCATTCATTATTTACACTAATAGATAAAATAATAGAATAACGTTCGCAAAAAGGATTAATATAATAACACTGTCCAATGTAATAATAATAGAACCCATCATTTTTACACTCATTCATCCATGAACCCCTCCACAGAAGACTGAAATGAAAAGTCAAAACAGCAGTCACCAAAGTTTTCAGGCACTCGCTAACAGTTAGTACACCCCCCCCCCCCCCCACACACACACACACAAAAAATAAGATAAAAAATTAAAAATAACAAAAAAATAAAAAACTGTCGCTCTATCCCCCTCTCTCTCACTCATACACACAGCCGCGGTATAAACATCATAAATAGAAGTTAATATCGAACGTATACTTCGGTAGGTTGGCAACAAATAGGTAAACATACCAAAGAAGATGAAATACGAAATGGAGTTGCAATATTTTTGCTGTGAAAAGCAGTGTACGAAATAGTTGAATCGAGTGACAAAAGAACACTAGTCCACCACAAAAAAGAGTGATAAACATGGTGAACAGTGTGTGGAGGGCGAGAACACAAAGATGTGATTATATAGCAGTGATAAAAGTGGTAGTGCGACCTCCAGACCAGATGTGAGGAAACGCAGATCAGCAAACCGTAAGTAATAACTTTTTTTTTACAAAAAATCGCAAAGTGAACCGTTTGATAATCTATAACTAACAAAACTGCATCGTTATAGATCCCACTGATGATGCCTTAGAACAGGAGAAGGCAAAACGCGTATGGGATAAATAAAGTAACCAGCAGCAGGAAAAGGCAGTTTTATGCTTGCTGCAGAGGATGGCCACACAAATAAACTAGTAATTCTCTTCTTATATGAACTGTTTAATGTACACGTTTTATTTCCGTACATGGCTTTCATACACAGAAATACTTTGACAGAAGAAAATGGTTCAAATGTCTCTGAGCACTATGGGACTTTCAACTTCGGAGGTCATCAGTCCCCTAGAACTTATAACTGCTTAAACCTAACTAACCTAAGAACATCACACACATCCATGTCCGAAGAAGGATTCGAACCTGCGACCGTAATGGTCGCGCGGTTCCAGACTGTAGCGCCTAGAACCGCACGCCACTCCGGCCGGCTTGACAGAAGACGCCCTAAGACTTATGGTCTATCTCAGCAAATTTCACGTTTTCAGAAACATTGTTCTTGTTATTGCCAATGTTCAGATTAAATTCTCTCTACTCCGGCAATCATCACTTAATCTGCTGCCCAAATAACAAGAGACATCAACTACTTTTAGTGTCTCATATCCTAATCGACTTCGCTCAGACTCGCCTAATTTAATTATATTACATTCCATTATATTTATTTTGCTTACGTTAATATACATATCGTGACCTCATGCACACTGTTCAACTGATCTTCCAAGCCCAGTGGAGTTTCTGACAGAGTTACAGTGTCGTCGACAAACCACAAAGATCTTATCTCTTCTGCCTGAACACCAATTCGTTTTTAAAATGTCGTTTGCTTTCATTTACTGTTTCACAATGTACAGACTGAATAACGTAGGTTATAGACTACTATGCTGTCTCACTGCCTTGTCGGCAACTGCTTCTCTGCCATGTCCTTTGACTATTGTCACTGCAGTTCGATTACCGAACAATTGGTAAACAATCTTTCACTGCGTGTATCTTGCCCATGGTAATTTCGGAATGTCGAAGAGTGTATTTCAGGCAATATTATCAAAAGCTTTAGGTAATTCTATAAATCATACAAATTACACGCAGTGACACATAAGATTAAACGTCTTCAGTTGACTAAGCAACACAGCAACTCCACAGTAAGTAACTGGAGGCGTGTGATGTGGCCTGATTATTTAAAATTTTGCATCTTTTCAAATGATGCGAAACACTGAGTACATCTACGGCCTAACGATGTTTCTATTCCGCATTATATCCGATGGACAGAAACAGTCTGAAAAGCTTTAAGGATGTTGAAGGAGACTTGTGCTGGGAAATAACTGTTAAGAAAAATTCGATACGTTCACCGTTTCCGAGTTATTTAATATTGAAGTTAGCCTATTAGATAGTCGGCCGGCCGAAGTGGCCGTGCGGTTAAAGGCGCTGCAGTCTGGAACCGCAAGACCGCTACGGTCGCAGGTTCGAATCCTGCGTCGGGCATGGATGTTTGTGATGTCCTTAGGTTAGTTAGGTTTAACTAGTTCTAAGTTCTAGGGGACTAATGACCTCAGCAGTTGAGTCCCATAGTGCTCAGAGCCATTTGAACCATTAGATAGTCGTGCGTGCAGATTCAAGCAGACCGCCAGAGTCAATGTACAAAGCACCACGGTGTAGAATTTTCTTTAACGCTCCAAAACTAGTTGTGGGCAAGACACCTCCTTAATAACTATCTCTAAATTCGTTGTGTGCAATGTTAAACGGGTAATGCGAAAATTACGGGCCTAGGCATAGTTTTTGAAATGGAGAATTTGCACAAAATTTCGCTCTAACGCTGACTGGAGTACTATGTTGGTTATGATTTTTGACCTGACTACTAATACCTCTTAAGAATTTACTCTCTGCCCAGCGCAATAGGATATAAGACATGCGATCGTTCTGGATTCCACAAGTGTGATATCAAATTGAACTAGTCTACCGATGCTGCGATTAATGCCCGCCATGAGTATGATCGTGCTACGCCGACCGGCGAGCTGCTGATATGCTGGCTGCTTTGCGAAGACGGAGTCGTCACCACTTCTGCGGCGCTCCAAGACGTGGCAGCCTCCAACGCGCTGCTACGCCAAGACGATCGGGACACCAGGACGTCCTCACGCGAATCCGATGAAGACTCGTCTCCTACTGATATTGATGTGGATACGCTCGCGTCCTACAGGACTGTGCGTCCCTTGCTGTGGTCACTTACGCCCTGACCATACATTTCCACCAAAAAAGTGCCAGTCGCCATTCGCAAAATTACGAATCACTGCGGTCCCACTACAAGGATTCCTTCAAACAGAGATTCCTGCCAAAAACAGTGCGTCTTTTTCAGCCCCTAGTAACAAAAAAATATTCATTTCAGTGGTCTGACGCACATCTTTACGCCAGCCGCACGTTCTCCCTACAATGCCCATAGTATCGCAACTGGGTTCGAGAAATTCAGAAATTCAGAGAGGACCATTAGCAGCCTAGAGTTTGTTTCCTGGGGCCCGTGTTTTCTACAAGCGGATGAGGCTTATCTTCAAAAGAAGTCAGAAAACATGGAAAGATCTCCCCCCCCCCACCCCCCCGATTGTCAGACATGCCATCGTACTGACCTCTGGGTGGAAGTTGGCCCCAAGCAGTCGTGTTGGAGGACAATGCCTGCCACCCGCTGTGGGTTCCAGGCAATGCTCACTACCAAGAATCTTAAGACATCCAGGCCAAGGCCGGTCACCGACATGCTTCGCCAAAGCTTTTCCTGTTGTTCTGTCTCAAGCCCGATGCGCTGGACATTCACATGCACCCTTGAATCATTCATAATTCATTAAAAACCGTCACTGAGTTAATAAATAGGGACATGTAAATTACACAGGGGGCTTACAGCCACAGGTTTATCGTATCAATAACACTTTCACACCGATTTTCCATGTTGTCAAACTCAGGATGGTAAATTTCTCTAATTTTTGATGAAACGAAAGTCTTGCCATGGTTCAAGTGTCATCGAACTTTTTCTTTATTTGGTTTCCTCATACCGAACACGGCTCATTTAGATTAAATTTATCAGTCCCGAAAAAGGCGCATTTTAACTAGTAATGAGCATTTCATCAAATGGTAACCCTCGAATCCACAGATGTCTGTGCGTTGTTTTGGGCGTGCGCAAGTGCTTCAACTTGGTCACGCAATGCCTTGATTCGCTGATTTCAATGCTAAATAACTCTGAAACGGCACGCCGTATCTAATTTTTTTCTTACAAGTGATTCCTCGGCACAGTCGCAGGAGGATTGAAATGGCTCTGATCGATTTGTTACTCGGGTGACATCCAACGATTTGTCCCCGTTTGAAGGCTGAGCTCCCCTGGCCGACCCATTCTGCTGTTACTGCTTCTATAATGATGGCACAGTACTTCCCGCTTCCTCTTGTACTAGATACTCCCACCTCGTGACATCTAGTGGTCAATTTTGTATTACACAGGGCCATCCACACACATTTTAACTGATGCTTGATAGTGTTTGGGGAGGAGATAGTGTGGTCGAGTAGCCGGCCGGAGTGGCCGAGTGGTTCGAGGCGCTACAGTCTGGAACCGCGCGACCGCTACGGTCGCAGGTTCGAATCCTGCCTCGGGCATGGATGTGTGTGATGTCCTTAGGTTAGTTAGGTTTAAGTAGTTCTAAGTTCTAGCGGACTGATGACCCCAGTAGTCAAGTCCCATAGTGCTCAGAGCCAATCCCGTCCTGAACCCAATGGAACGCCTTTGGGATGAACTGAAATATTTTTTCATGTAGAAAACCAGTTTCGACTGACATCTCTGTCATATTCAGGCCTGCAACATAGTGCGTATAACTTGGAATATATCTTATATTTTGAGTTATGCCGTGATATTTCAGGTAAAAAATGTTTGGTTAGCACTGCAAGAAACCGAGATGGAATTGTACGTTTACATGCCTTCAACCTCTTTTTAATAAAATATGTTAATGTTCAGTTAGAACCTCACTCCAAGTCCTCATCTTTGTATAATGTGCTACATTTTATCCACTAAAATGGCAACTTGGTCCGAGGATCCAACTCAAAATAAAAACGTTTTACAACAGAAATTTTTGAACGTATACAAAAGTACAGTTCCATTTCCTTTTCTTGTAATACCAAACAAAAAACTTTTATCTCAAATATTACCCATAACTCATGATACAGGATATATTCCATGTATATTCATTATGTTACGGTCCTTAATGTGACGGAAAACTCTGTCGAAACAAAATGGTTCAAATGGCTCTGAGCACTATGGGACTTAACATCTGAGGTCATCAGTCCGCTATAACTTAGAACTGCTTCAAACTAACATAAGGGCATCACACACATCCATGCCCGAGGCAGGATTCGAACCTGCGACCGTAGCAGTAGCGTGGTTCCGGAATGAAGCTCCTAGAACCGCTCGGCCACCGCGGCCGGCTTAAAACTGCAGCACCATGACACCATGAAGGCAGCGTGCAACAAACGGGTGAAATTAGCATGCTTGGATATGCGAGTGATATCATTTCAACATAACCGCACAAAGAAGATACGAGTGACGTTATGTACATTTCGGATATGAAGAAAGGTTATGCAGAAGGTCTGTCATTCAGAAATCGTAGCTTGTTTGTGAGAAGGTCGAGTTGTGAATCGTATAACTAGGATAAACGTCTACCACCACACGTCGCAACTGCACAGCTGCAGAGCCACTGCTTATCGAGATTGTGGGTTACCATTCTGCGATATCACTGCTCGAGATCTCGCGACAGGTTTCCCCATGTGGAATCTATGGGTACAGGAGGGCCATACGCAACGCTATGTAATATATCGACGGTCCCACGTGACTAGGGCCCGAGAGGACAGAGTTCGCTGGGCTGTGCAAGATCGTACAGCTACGTCACCTACATAAGACCCTCTATACGGACTTGTTTGCAGCAAGAGGTGTATCCATATGGTTAATGCGGCTACTTTCGCTACTACCACGGATTTTGAGCCCTGTAGAGGCTTCCCATACCTCAGCAGCGGAAAGGGGCTCGGCCATTGACAACACTTAACAGTCAATTGCACCAGGTTGGCTTTTTAGGCGAAAGCTGGACCCATTCACAGTATCAAATTGGACGCTTCCGTGTGTCGAGGCTCTGAGAAGCACTGGCGTTGCCAGACTGAATTCGTCATCGTCGTAGAGTTCTAACGCATGTCGTGATGGGTACGAGGTGTCACTGAGTACACTGCACGGTCACTTGTTCGTTTAGCTGGTAATCTGAACAGCAGCCGTTACCGGTATGATGTTTTAAGACACAGTCTTTCAGCTCATGCGTCCACATTGCTGACAAGAATAACATACAGAAGAATGGAAAATAAAACTGAGGATCTGTCAAACGACAATCATTTTGGTTTTAGGGACGTTAAAGGCACAAATGAAGCTGTTCTGACGCTGCGGTTGATAATGGAAGCAAAACTGAAGAAAAGTCAAGACACATTCGTAGCATCTGCCGACGCGGAAAAAGTGTTGGACAATGTAATATGGTGCAAGATGTTCGAAATCCTGAGAAAAATTGCGGTAAGCTATAGGGTAAGACGGGTAATATATGTAATTAAGAGAAGGTATTTCCAAATTTGGCACGGATAACATCGGCGAGGAGTCGTCGCACGGAAGCGATGACGCCTTGGTAGGTGGCTGAATTTGGCACCACATCTGCACACATAAATCACCCATTTCCCGCAAATTCCGTGGAAGAGTGCGATGAGCTCTGACGCCACGTGCAATCACATCCCAGATGTGTTCGATCGGGTTCAGATCTCGCGAATTGAGGGGGCCATCACATCAACTGGAACTCGTCAATGTGTTTCTCGAAGCACTCCATCACACTCCTGGCTTTGTGACATGATGCATCATCTTGGCCGGCCGCGGTGGTCTCGCGGTTCTAGGCGCGCAGTCCGGAACCGTGCGACTGCTACGGTCGCAGGCTCGAATCCTGCCTCGGGCATGGATGTGTGTAATGTCCTTAGGTTAGTTAGGTTTAAGTAGTTCTAAGTTCTAGGGGACTGATGACCACAGCTGTTAAGTCCCATAGTGCTCAGAGCCATTTGAGCATCATCTTGTTGCAAAATGTCACTGCGGTCGGGAAACATGATCGCCATGAAGGGGTGTACGTGGTCTTCAACCAGTGTACGACACCCATTGGCCGTCATGAGGCCTTGCAAGTGCTCCACTGGACCCATGGAAGCCCATGTGAATGTCCCCCCCCAGAGCATAGTTGAACCGCCACAAGCTCCATCCTGCCGCACAGCTGTCAAGGAGCTGTTCTCCTGAAAGATGACAGATTCGCACCATCCCATCGACATGCTAAAGGTACCGGGATTCAGTCAGACCATGCAACGCTCTGCCACTCCGCCAACGTCCAATGCCTATGGTCACGTTCCCATTTCAGTCGTAGCTGACGAGGTCATTGTGATAACATTGACACATGCATGGGTCGTTGGTTGTGGAGGACCATCGTTAGGAGTATTCTGTGCACTGTGTGTTCAGACACACGTGTACTCTGCCCAGAATGACAGTCTGATGTTAGTTCCACCACAGTTTGCCACCTGTCCTGTGTTACCAGTCTCACCAGCCTACGATGTCTGACATTTGCAATGAGGGGTGACGCTGGTATCACTAGACACGTTTATATCGATAGTAGATCGGTGGTAATAATGTTCTGGCTGATCAGTGTATAACACGTACGAGAACCAAGAGAGAACAGTGCCAATGGAAGACTAAGAACGAAGAACACGGATCAAGAAGGGTGTAAGACAGACGTAGTCCTTCGCCCGTGGCGTTCAGTCTGTACCTCGAAGAAGCAAGGACGGAAATGAAAGAAATTGTGGGAATAAAATTCAAGGTGAAAGGATATCAATATTAAGATTCGCTCATGACATTGTTGTCCTCTGTGAAAGTGAAGAAGAATTACAGGATGTGTTGAATGGAATGAGCAGTCTAATAAGTATAGAATATGGATTGAGAGTAAATCGAAGAAAGACGATAGTGGTGAAAAGTAACAGAAATGGCAACAGCGATAAACTTGGTGACCACGAAGTAGATGAATTTAAGGAGTCCTGCTACCTAGGCAAGAAAACAACCAATGACGGACGGAGCAAGGACGACATGAAAACCGAACTAGCACTGGCGAAAAAGTCATTCCTAGCCAAGAGAAATTTACTAGTATCAAACCTAGGAAGAATTTTCTGACACTGTGCGTATGCAGCATAGCATTGTATGGCAGTGAGACAAGAACTGTGGAGAAACCGGAAGAGAATCGAAGCATTTGTAAATTAGGTGGACTTATAAGATAAGGAATGAGGAGATTCTTCGCAGAACAGGTGAGGAAAGGAATATGTGGAAGACACTGACAAGAAGAAGGGACGTGATAAGACATCTGTTAAGACGTCGGGGAATAACTTCCATGGTACGAGAAGGAGCTGTAAAGGGTAAGAACTATAGCGGAAGAAATAGATTGGGATATGTCCATGAAAAAATTGATGACGCAGTACGTAGTTGCTACTCTGAGATGAAAAGGTTGGCACAGTAAAGGAAGTCGTGGGAGGCCACATCAAATCAGTCTGAAGACCGATGACTCAAAAACACAAAAAAAAAACTTTCAGGTCTCTGTGGTGTTATGTTTCAACGAGACAACGCGAAGATTGGTGTCCTGACCCACATCGACATGCCCTTGCCAAAACGTTCTCCGTATCTCTCACCCGCTGAAAACATTTGGACATGTGCGCACCACCACTTACCAGCCTTTGTGACTGACGAACTCTGCCGCAGTCCTGAAGTTATATGAAGTGACGTAGATGTGTCTGTCATCCAAATCCAGATTGGGATATGTCGAATCGATGCGCAGTCGGATTATAAACGTTGTTGCTGTCAGAGGAGTCGGCTCTAGGTATTAAATTTAGCCCCTTGTACACCGCCAACTCACCTGAAAATTTAAGCGTGTATTCTCCCTACTGCAATCTATACCTGCAGTAAGTATTGTTTCGATATTTGTTATTCTTCGCGGTGTTGCAGTTTTAACGACCAGCGGTATACTTTCGCATGGAATGAAACCTCTGGGCGGACGGCTTCAACGCCAAAAAGATAATAACATAGCGTTCGTATCCTTGACACGCTATGATCGTTCTCCCGTGTTCTCTTCCGTTCCGTGCACTGCCTTCGCTCGTTCACAGCTACAGTCGGCATGAGTGGTTCGGCCACTGCCGGTGCTGTACTGCGTGGAAGAGATCGATGCGCGGCCTCTGGGGACAGCTGGTGATCCGACCCCGGCAGCTGGCGCCACCTCGCGACCATGCGCACCAGTATCACCACACTATTCTCGACTGCCACATCTGTGAGACTGCGTTCTGCTGTGCTGTACCGCCGAGCTAGGCGGTCTGATGCTACCCTGCGCCTGTCAGCGAACAATAAACACTTGAGGAATATTTAAAGCTGCTCACATGTGTTTTACTCCCCTCTCGGGACTTTCTTAGTTTTTGTTATGATCAATACTCTTTTCGTGACCGGCAATGGCTACATTCAGCCACATCTCTAATGTAAGTACGAAAGTTAGTTGGTACGACCTAACGAAGACGTCAGTGAGAGGACACAGTCACAAAGTCCTATTGCAACGACTGGGTATCAAGCTGAACATCGTTTGTTTCTTTTAAATAATATCTTGACAACATGTATTGCCACAATACAGTTCAGCAATATTTTACAGTAAACCATTTACTAGCTGCTAGAATTAATTTCGTTTCTAAAAACCATGTTTACTTGCCCACACTTTCTAAAGTGGGCACCTCAGTCTTGTTGCAACCCTTGTTCACAGTACGAGCAGCCCTTAGCGGCTCGCCATCTCAAAACTACACTCCTGGAAATGGAAAAAAGCACACATTGACACCGGTGTGTCAGACCCACCATACTTGCTCCGGACACTGCGAGAGGGCTGTACAAGCAATGATCACACGCACGGCACAGCGGACACACCAGGAACCGCGGTGTTGGCCGTCGAATGGCGCTAGCTGCGCAGCATTTGTGCACCGCCGCCGCCAGTGTCAGCCAGTTTGCCGTGGCATACGGAGCTCCATTGCAGTCTTTAACACTGGTAGCATGCCGCGACAGCGTGGACGTGAACCGTATGTGCAGTTGACGGACTTTGAGCGAGGGCGTATAGTGGGCATGCGGGAGGTCAGGTGGACGTACCGCCGAATTGCTCAACACGTGGGGCGTGAGGTCTCCACAGTACATCGATGTTGTCGCCAGTGGTCGGCGGAAGGTGCACGTGCCCGTCGACCTGGGACCGGACCGCAGCGACGCACGGATGCACGCCAAGACCGTAGGATCCTACACAGTGCCGTAGGGGACCGCACCGCCACTTCCCAGCAAATTAGGGACACTGTTGCTCCTGGGGTATCGGCGAGGACCATTCGCAACCGTCTCCATGAAGCTGGGCTACGGTCCCGCACACCGTTAGGCCGTCTTCCGCTCACGCCCCAACATCGTGCAGCCCGCCTCCAGTGGTGTCGCGGCAGGCGTGAATGGAGGGACGAATGGAGACGTGTCATCTGTAGCGATGAGAGTCGCTTCTGCCTTGGTGCCAATGATGGTCGTATGCGTGTTTGGCGCCGTGCAGGTGAGCGCCACAATCAGGACTGCGTACGACCGAGGCACACAGGGCCAACACCCGGCATCATGGTGTGGGGAGCGATCTCCTACACTGGCCGTACACCACTGGTGATCGTCGAGGGGACACTGAATAGTGCACGGTACATCCAAACCGTCATCGAACCCATCGTTCTACCATTCCTAGACCGGCAAGGGAACTTGCTGTTCCAACAGGACAATGCACGTCCGCATGTATCCCGTGCCACCCAACGTGCTCTAGAAGGTGTAAGTCAACTACCCTGGCCAGCAAGATCTCCGGATCTGTCCCCCATTGAGCATGTTTGGGACTGGATGAAGCGTCGTCTCACGCGGTCTGCACGTCAAGCACGAACGCTGGTCCAACTGAGGCGCCAGGTGGAAATGGCATGGCAAGCCGTTCCACAGGACTACATCCAGCATCTCTACGATCGTCTCCATGGGAGAATAGCAGCCTGCATTGCTGCGAAAGGTGGATATACACTGTACTAGTGCCGACATTGTGCATGCTCTGTTGCCTGTGTCTATGTGCCTGTGGTTCTGTCAGTGTGATCATGTGATGTATCTGACCCCAGGAATGTGTCAATAAAGTTTCCCCTTCCTGGGACAAAGAATTCACGGTGTTCTTATTTCAATTTCCAGGAGTGTATTCATGACGTCGCCTTTCCGGCTTAGATCTTTTTTAATATGTGACTTGTAAGTACTGCATCTTTTCCAGTCACTACAAACTTTAATTTTATTAATGTATTATATACCTACTATGTTTTAGAACAGTTAGTCTAATTCTGAAGACGACGCTCATAGTAGCGTCGAAACCTGGCCAATTTTGACTTAATATTTGTGACCGAGGGCTTATTTGTTCTAATATAATTTCTTTTCTATTAAAATAGTGCAATATTAGGAAAAGTTCATCTACACTGAGAATTCAAATTTTGCATGATGTTCCAAAAGGATTACAAAAGCAATTAGTAGCTTCAGGGAGCAATTCTTTTCTTATTAAAACAGTTTATTTTATTTAATCGTATGGCTAGGGCCCTCCGTCAGGCAGACCGTTTCCCGAGTGCCGGTCCTTCAATTTGACGCCACTTCGTCGACCTGCAGTCAATGAGGATGATAGGATGATGATGGGGACAGCACAACACCTAGTCCCTGGGCGGAGAAAATTCCCCGACCCAGCCGGGAATCGAACCCGGGCCCAGAGCATTGAAAAATCCGTCACTCTGACCATGCAGCTACCGGGGACAGCATTAAAAGATCCAAGAATTTCGGGCAAAACAATTTAGTCAGAGAGGTTCCTTAGACCACAATCAATAAATTATGCGGAACCAGCCCGGTATGAGATTAGGCTGCAAGCCCGCAGACTGTACATTACACTCCGAGGCAGACATCGGGCACACGATCAGCGGCGACAAGACGTGCAGTTAACGTGGGCGAAGGACAACATACGTGAAACCTTTCTTCAATAAAGCAGAGATAAAACAACAGTTCACTGACCGATTGCAAAAGACACTGAAGGCTAGAGCGGAAGTGAGCCCGAGAAATTTAACAGCATCAAAACACAAACAATAATCTCACAGAAATTTAATATGAAAGTTAATCAAGCGTGCCAAACAATGCAAAGTATGTTTTCAGGGCGTAACGCACTGTCTACCTGTTACCTCATTCGGGAACAAATACTGAGTTAGAAAATTTAAGTTAAACACGCCAACAAGTAACAAGCACTTCAGTATGTCCGAAGGATTACTCAGGGAAGTCTTAACTAAAACGTGACAAGAATTACAAAAGACTAATGCTTCCGCACAATGGTTGTTACTGCTACCAACGAGAGATCCCTTCTTGATAAAACAACACATACAGGTCGCAAGACCCTTCGCAAGAAATTAAAAACTACACTACTGGCTACACCACGAAGATGACGTACCACAGACGTGAAATTTAGCCGACAGGAAGAAGGTGCTGTGATATGCAAATGATTAGCTTTTCAGAGCATTCACACAAGGCTGGCGCCGCTGGCGACACCTATAACGTGCTGACATGAGGGAAGTTTCCAACCGATTTCTCATTCACAAACAGCAGTTGACCGGCGTTGCCGGGTGAAACGTTCTTGTGATGCCTCGTGTAAAGAAGAGAAATGCGTACCATGACGTTTCCGACTTTGATAAAGGTCGGACTGTAGCCTATCGCCATTGCGGTTTATCATATCGCGACATTTCTGCTCACGTCGGCCGAGGTCCAATGACTGTTAGCAGAATATGGAATCGGTGGGTTCAGGAGGATAATACGGAAAGCCGTGCTCGATCCCAACGGCCTCGTCTGGATCCCTGAGTCAACAGATTGGGACGTTTGCAAGACAACAACAACCTGCACGAACAGTTCTTCGACGACGTTTGCAGCAGCATGGACTATCAGCTCGGAGACCATGGCTGCGGTTATCTTGACGCTGCATCACAGACAGGAGCGCCTGCGATGGTGTACTCAACGACGAACCTGGGTGCACGAATGGCAAAACGTCATTTTTTCGGATAAATCCAGGTTCTGTTTACAGCATCATGATGCTCGCATTCGTGTTTGGCGACATCGCGGTGAACGCACGTTGGAAGCGTGTATTCGTCATCGCCATACTGGCGTATCACCCGGCGTGATGGCATGGGGTGCCATTGGTTACACGTCTCGGTCACCTCTTGTTCGCATTGACGGCACTTTGAACAGTGGACGTTACATTTCAGATGTGTTACGACCCGTGGCTCTACCCTTCATTCGATCCCTGCGAAACCCTACATTTCAGCAGGATAATGCACGACCACATGTTGCAGGTCCTGTACGGGTCTTTCTGGATACAGAAAATGTTCGACTGCTGCCCTGTCCAGCACATTCTCCAGATCTCACCAATTGAAAACGTCTGGTCAATGGTGGCCGAGCAACTGGCTCCTCACAATACCCCAGTCAGTACTCTTGATGAACTGTGTTATCGTATTGAAGCTGCATGAGCAGCTGTACCTGTACACGCCATCCAAGCTCTGTTTGACTGAATGCCCAGGAGTATTAAGGCCGTTATTACGGCCAGACGTGATTGTTCTGGGTACTGGTTTCTCAGGATCTGTGCAGCCAAATTGCGTGAAAATATAATCACATGTCAGTTCTAGTATAATATATTTGTCCAATGGATACCCGTTTATCATCTGCATTTCTTCTTGGTGTAGCAATTTTAATGGACAGTAGTGTAATAACACTAAAAAGGCTTAACCTAAAATGATCTTTGCCTCTTCAGTTCAAGAGGAATTAGCCTTAATAGACCCAGTAGGCTGTCTACAAGGGAGAGGGCTCAGCGCACGTGACCAAAGTTTAGAAATAGATATTACCAAAACTGGACTGTTAAACTAACGGTAGAAAGTTGAGTACCAAGCAGTCAATAATCACTAAACCGGTGCACCACAAACAAGAGCCACTGGCCGGAACGAGTGTGCCAGAAACTTCAAAGAGCCCTCACCATCAAAACAGGCACCGGCAAATCCCAAGCTCTGTCTCCGATGAAGCATGGCAAGCAAACCGGCCGGGCAAACGTCCTGTCATAGTTCTCATTAAGCGTTTCGGCCGGAATACAGCAGTAGCGTCTTGCACGCTGCAGTAACCGCCGCAGAGCTGTATACCGTCTGCGCCAGCACACTGGGCCCACTGCTGGAACACGATGACCCAAAACAAGCACGCTCCGCCTTGTGCTCACTGAGACTCCCACCAGCCCTTGGCCCGACTGTCACCTCCACCGTTTCCCGCCAGAGAGCGTTAGCTCCCCAGGTAGCCAAACACGGCGGTCATGTTCTCCAGGTACGTGGTATCCACTTCGTCACACGACTCAGTAGTCATAAACTTTTAACCATCATCTCCAAAAAAAAATGTGTTATTAAATTCTTGTTTGTTGGCAAGTACAAGTCTTTATTCCTGGTACACACAAAATTTCCCGCGCCAGAGTACCATAGCATGCCGCCAAAACAAAATGGTACTCTCAGAAAGAAATCTGCAGTGAAGTGTGTGCTGATATGAAACTTCCTGGCAGACTAAAATTGAGTGCCCGACCGGGATTCGAGCCTAGAACCTTTTCCTAATTCTTTAGAGCCTTCCCCGCATAAGGCAAAGGTCGAGGGTTCGATTTCCGGACCGGCACACAGTTTTAATCTGTCAGGAAGTTTCATATCAGCACACACTACGATGAAGAGTAAAAAATTCAGTCTGGAAACGACCTCCAAGGCTGCGGCGAAGATACGTCTCCGCCATATCCTATCTTCCAAGAGTGCTAGACCTGCAAGGATACAGGTCAACTGCGAAGTTCAGAGGGTTACATAAGAACTTATGTCAAGGAACAGTTCGTTTCCTTATCACAAGGAAAACAAGAAGCACAGATCTGACTTCTACTTACTGTGATATTACAACAGTTGTTCGATATGACGACCACCAAGTTAGGTGCAAACAGTGTATCTGCGCAGTAAATTCGCGTACACCCTGAACAACATGCTTACGGACAATCGCTTCTGCCGCAGCCATGATCAGTGCAACCAGATCTTCCTCCGACTCAAATGGCTCTGAGCACTATGGGACTTAACATCTTAGGTCATCAGTCCCCAAGAACTTAAAAGTAACTAACCTAAGGACATCACACACATCCATGCCCGAGGCAGGATTCGAACCTGCGACCGTAGAAGTCGTGCGGTTCCAGACTGAAGCCCCTAGAACCGCTCGGCCACCGCGGCCGGCTGACTGGACAGCTCTCTCGTAGACAAGACTAATCACGCGGCCCCACAATAATAAGTCCGAGTGGTTAAAGCTGGGCAACTTGTTTGCTAAGCATGTGGTCCACTTCGACCGGTCCATTTGTTCCCGCAGAAGACATTCAGGACGCGAACGGCAAAACCTACTGCCGCACCGTCATTCTGGAACCACTATTCCTGCTGAATGTCCAGTAGCACATCGTCCAAAAACTTCATCAGCACTTGCTGCAGGAATATCAGGTTCCTTGCACTTGTTATGTGAGGAGGAAGGCTGTACGGCCCAGTCACACGACCATCGCAGATAGCTGCCCAGAAATTGATGCCGAAGGTGTGCTGAAATCTTCTTGATCCCAAATGTGGCTATTTCGGGCGTTCAAAATATCTTCCCGGTTGAAATGCACTTCGTTGATGGACAAAACTCCACATAACGGTGTAAAAACTAAGTACAGGAATTCCCACGTTGCAGCAGGGAGGGCCGCTCTCTCACTATCCTTTAAACAATCAGTCCACCTGCCTGGATGGGTTTCAGGATGTCTGCCCCTTCACTCTGCGATGGTAGATACTGGTTTAGCCGATAAAAGCAGCGTTGGTGAAAAGTCAGCTAAATACCTATCACGCAAATGCCACATAACTCTAGTCCATGGGCAGCATCTGAAAGTTAGTTAAACTATCGGGCGTTCTGGATTGTTGCATGACTCGTTGGAAAAAAAAAGAGTCTAGAATTTCCTGTAACTTGTTTTATTGTCTACAAAACAGCAAATCGCTATCAAATCCTCAATAATATCTCGACATCAATTATGAAATTTATCTCTGTTCCAGGTTCATACCCGAAAGCACCAGAAGAAATTTAGTTCAGCTCTATATTTTAAACGTCCTAAACAGTCACTGATCCGCAATTGCTTTCGAATTAACACAGTCAGTCGTTCAGTAGTCTTCATGTACAGGAGTGCTCATCATAATGTCTCGTAATTTGCACGAAACACACGACGCGTAGTTTATGTGTGACTTGAAATGTTCACATTCGAAATCTCCTAAAACAAATCACTCACACAGCTCAAACTTTCACAAAATATTCAACACCGTAGTCGCTTTTCATCAAATACACGAGAACCAATTAAACGCTCGGATTTCTTTATTTTGGTGCAGATTTAATCAGCGCGAGTGGCCGAGCGGTTCTAGGCGCTACACTCTGGAACCGCGCGACCGCTACGGTCGCAGGTTCGAATCCTCCCTCGGGCATGGATGTGTGTGATGTCCTTAGGTTAGTTAGGTTTAAGTAGTTCTAAGTTCTAGGGGACTGATGACCTCAGAAGTTAAGTCCCATAGAGCTCAGAGCCATTTTTAACATAGAAAGACGGCTCCCTAGATATGATATTAACTCATAAATGTGAGGCACAAAGTCCTGCCGAATCGCGCGGGGAATGCTGAATTCCTATTGGTTAGTATGTTAAGCAGCTAATCAGATCAACTCGAGCACATCTATTCTCACAATATTTCTAATGTCAGCCAATCAAATTACCACACATAATTTAGACTAAAATTCCGAAATTAGATAAAATTTAATGAAAACAAAATACGATTCCTTTGCACGAAATAGGTTGAAGCGCCAAAGAAACTGATAAAGGAATGCCTATTCAAATACAGAGATATGTAAACAGGCAGAATACGGCGCTGCGGTCAGCAGCGCCTATGTCCCTGTGTAACATGAAGCCCTGGCACGTCTGCCTGGAACATAACAGCCGAGAAGGCTGTGAGACGACGTCAGCCAATAGAACACTGACTTGGACGACACCAAGACAGAAGCGGCACCTATACGAAGAGAATGTAAGCTCCGCTCCAGCTAGTCACACTGGAAGACGAGCCTTGATCCAAATGATTTAGCTGGAACTTGTGATCTATACTAATTGCCTGCATGGAAATTGTATATATCGAAGGACAATGATTATTTGCATCTCGCCAATTGCTTGTGACACCTCTTTATAAAAAGGCAAATTTAAGTATTGTCAGTTTAATTTACTGTAATAAACTTCATTAATAACATTTGCTTGAACTGTTATTTACACTCCTGGAAATGGAAAAAGGAACACATTGACACCGGTATGTCAGACCCACCATACTTGCTCCGGACACTGCGAGAGGGCTGTACAAGCAATGATCACACGCACGGCACAGCGGACACACCAGGAACCGCGGTGTTGGCCGTCGAATGGCGCTAGCTGCGCAGCATTTGTGCACCGCCGCCGTCAGTGTCAGCCAGTTTGCCGTGGCATACGGAGCTCCATCGCAGTCTTTAACACTGGTAGCATGCCGCGACAGCGTGGACGTGAACCGTATGTGCAGTTGATGGACTTTGAGCGAGGGTGTATAGTGGGCATGCGGGAGGCCGGGTGGACGTACCGCCGAATTGCTCAACACGTGGGGTGTGAGGTCTCCACAGTACATCGATGTTGTCGCCAGTGGTCGGCGGAAGGTGCACGTGCCCGTCGACCTGGGACCGGACCGCAGCTACGCACGGATGCACGCCAAGACCGTAGGATCCTGCACAGTGCCGTAGGGGACCGCACCGCCACTTCCCAGCAAATTAGGGACACTGTTGCTCCTGGGGTATCGGCGAGGACCATTCGCAACCGTCTCCATGAAGCTGGGCTACGGTCCCGCACACCGTTAGGCCGTCTTCCGCTCACGCCCCAACATCGTGCAGCCCGCCTCCAGTAGTGTCGCGACAGGCGTGAATGGAGGGACGAATGGAGACGTGTCGTCTTCAGCGATGAGAGTCGCTTCTGCCTTGGTGCCAATGATGGTCGTATGCGTGTTTGGCGCCGTGCAGGTGAACGCCACAGTCAGGACTGCATACGACCGAGGCACACAGGGCCAACTCCCGGCATCATGGTGTGGGGAGCGATCTCCTACACTGGCCGTACACCACTGGTGATCGTCGAGGGGACACTGAATAGTGCACGGTACATCCAAACCGTCATCGAACCCATCGTTCTACCATTCCTAGACCGGCAAGGGAACTTGCTGTTCCAACAGGACAATGCACGTCCGCATGTATCCCGTGCCACCCAACGTGCTCTAGAAGGTGTAAGTCAACTACCCTGGCCAGCAAGATTTCCGGATCTGTCCCCCATTGAGCATGTTTGGGACTGGATGAAGCGTCGTGTCACGCGGTCTGCACGTCCAGCACGAACGCTGGTCCAACTGAGGCGCCAGCTGGAAATGGCATGGCAAGCCGTTCAACAGGACTACATCCAGCATCTCTACGATCGTCTCCATGGGAGAATAGCAGCCTGCATTGCTGCGAAAGGTGGATATACACTGTACTAGTGCCGACATTGTGCATGCTCTGTTGCCTGTGTGTATGTGCCTGTGGTTCTGTCATTGTGATCATGTGATGTATCTGACCCCAGGAATGTGTCAATAAAGTTACCCCTTCCTGGGACAATGAATTCACGGTGTTCTTATTTCAATTTCCAGGAGTGTAGTTATCCTAGAATGCAGCTTCCTATGCAACGTATATTACACGGGTGGGCAGGACCCCACATTGGCGACGAGTTATAAGAAGAACCCAGTGCCTGGCGCCCACAGAATTTTCTTTTGTGTTTTTCTGGCTCCTCAATTCTACCTTGTCATTACTTTGCAGGGGCGTTTACTTGCTTTAACAGTCTCTTTTGCTAATCAGTATTTTCAGGTAGGCGGTGCTGAAATTTTCTTTGCTTTTGTAATTATTTTTCTTGCTTGTCTTGTCTGTTTCTTGCATTTTTCTCTTCCAAAATGCCCACCCCACCTACCCCTTGCCCTGCTCAGGTGACACAGCCGCCAGTGTTAGATGCAACACAGCTAATGCAGATTTGTCAGTTCCAGACTCAGCAAATGTCTACACTGCGTAACGCGGCACAGCAGCTGCTGTCCAACGCTGCACGCCCGACGGAACTAGCACCACCTACAGCAACAGCTACAGCTATACCGCCTTTTCGACAGTTTTGTGAACAAGAAGAGAAATGGCTCGAGTGGTGACAACAGTTTGAAGCACACGTACTTGCTCACAACGTGCTACCCTACTGTGGAAAGCCATTGCTTCCACTTAATCGTAGGAAGTGCAGTGTTCTGACCAACCCAGAAACTTTTCCCTAACGCCACTGCGAGTGAACTTTCGTATGGACTTTCTGATGACCTCAGATGTGGCGGCATTGGTTACAACAACCGATCTCACCTCGTATGTATTGCGGCCACTTTGAATAGAAATCGGAATCCAGCCTGAGGTACTCCCCCTGCTTCAGGTATCTCCAAAGGCTACATTTCAGCAGGACAGCGCCTGGCCACACGCAGGCGTTCTTCGAAGAGCGACGGGTACCATTGCTTCCCTGGCCTGCACGTTCGCTAGATATGTCGCCCTTCTAACATGTCTGGGATGTGGTTGGTTGGCTCCTGGTGCGTCACGGTCCTCCAGTAACTGGGGTTACGGATTTGTGAACTTGGATACAACCTGCGTGGAGGGAAATCCCTCAGGAACGTATTAAGAACCTTATTTATTAAATGTCACGGCGTATAGCAGCTCTGATTGCAGCGCACGGTGGCCACACGACATACTGAATGGTAGGGCTCAAAGGTCATGTACAGATTTGAAAAGGTACTTGTCATGTACCTAACCCGCGGTATAAAATTAATTGAATTCAGGTGTTTCCTTCTTGGTGTTGCAGTTTCCACAAACGGTAGTGTGTGTATATACAAGCTCTGTGTATGTATGTGTGAGTGTCCAGGATCTCCTCCAAAACCACTGAATAGATTCAACCAAACTTTTCACAGAAACATCGGGGCTCATGAGTATCAGCGGTTTGTAGCCTCCTGCCTTGAGTAGGAGCAGAGACATAGGAACGGCAAAAATTGTGTATTTTTCAGCCTCTGGTATATAGGCTGCCCTAAACAACATGCATGTCGCCCTGCCAAGTCAACCTGCTTTGTAGGGCAGCCTATGTGTCAAAGGCAAGGAACAGTTTTCTGGACTCTGACATATACGCTGCCCTACATGACAAGTTTGTTGTGGTGGAGTAGTATCAGACTGATTTCTAAAACAGCTGTGAATGGCAGACTGTACGCCAGGGGTAAATAAATGATTTTTAAACCATTGACAGATAGCCTGTCCTGCATGATGGGCATGTTGTGGGAGTAGTATTCGCCTGCATTGATGAACTGTATTGCTGGGGCAACATCTGTAACGCTGTGTACAGGTTGAAATAGGAGGGGATGGTCAGAGTGAGGGGGAGGAGGAAGAGAGAGGCGAGTGGGGGAGATGGATGAGGCAGGTGGAACGTGTAGACAAATGGTGGTAGACAGGTGGAAGAGAAAGAGGGGGAGTTGGAGTTTGAGAGGTGGGGAGGAGGATGTGGTCAGAGAGGGGGGACAGGAAGATGATGTCAGAGAGAGGGGCTGGAGGAAACGGACAAGGAGAGTGGAAGAGATAGAGACAGTGGGGAGGAGACAGATAAGTGGAAATGAGAGGATGAGGTGGATAGACAGAGGGGGGAAGAGGCAGGTACAGAAAGGGAGGTGTATTCAGTATGTATGTCATATGCTTACATTGGAAAAGGCTAGTTGTACAACGTAGTAACAGCATTACCATTCCTTTCACAGAGAGAATGTATGATTGATGACTGCTTGTGATTCTCCATATGAGCTGTTACTTGCCTAATTTTATTTGTATGGTGTGTGATGTGTAGACAGAGAGGGGTGATGAATGAGGTGGTAAATATTCATCTTTTATGCAAGCCCTTAAATGCGCTTCTTGGAGTTCTTGAAGCAAGTTCTGAAAGCGTCCATACCTGCTGCTATTCTGTCAAAAGCTTTAACATAGGATTGATACCATTCAGCTGCACTTTTTTGAATGTTTGAATACATATACGTGTAAATAGATACTATTTTCATTTGAAATGCTCTGGCACAGCTGCAATAATTCCGCTGCTGCTTCGTTTCGGAGGGCTTTTGAAAGACTGTGGCCAGGCAGCAACCTTTGCCAGGCCCAGAATTTCATGCCTGTTTCTTGCGGTTCCCGGTTCTTCAGGAAGAAATGGTCTGTCTCTTCATCAATGGTCGTCAAACTTCTTTGTTCAAAAGCCAGTACTGACATTGTGGGGCGGTACCTCGAGCCGCATACGTACCAGTTGATACTGATTGGTAGTCTACATATTTTAGAGTGTTATGAGCACCCAGTATCCTAGCCACAGTAAGGTCGACAGGACCCAAGTAATGATCGTTGAAAGTCAGCACCATTCGTAACAGTTCGTGTTGACTTCTCTGTTTAAGAATACTGTCGCCCTCAGCGTCTCCAAAGCTGAGGCACTGTAATTCCCTGAGGAAGTGTTGTTGTGTGTGAACAGATGTTTAATTGAAACTTCCTGGCAGATTAAAACTGTGTGCCCGACCGAGACTCGAACTCGGGACCTTTGCCTTTCGCGGGCAAGTGCTCTACCATCTGAGCTACCGAAGCACGACTCACGCCCGGTACTCACAGCTTTACTTCTGCCAGTATCTCGTCTCCTACCTTCCAAACTTTACAGAAGCTCTCCTGCGAACCTTGCAGAACTAGCACTCCTGAAAGAAAGGATATAGCGGAGACATGGCTTAGCCACAGCCTGGGGGATGTTTCCAGAATGAGATTTTCACTCTGCAGCGGAGTGTGCGCTGATATGAAACTTCCTGGCAGATTAAAACTGTGTGCCCGACCGGGACTCGAACTCGGGACCTTTGCCTTTCGCGGGCAAGTGCTCTACCATCTGAGCTACCGAAGCACGACTCACGCCCGGTACTCACAGCCTTACTTCTGCCAGTATCTCGTCTCCTACCTTCCAAACTTTACAGAAGCTCTCCTGCGAACCTTGCAGAACTAGCACTCCTGAAAGAAAGGATATAGCGGAGACATGGCTTAGCCACAGCCTGGGGGATGTTTCCAGAATGAGATTTTCACTCTGCAGCGGAGTGTGCACTGATATGAAACTTCCTGGCAGATTAAAACTGTGTGCCCGACCGAGACTCGAACTCGGGACCTTTGCCTTTCGCGGGCAAGTGCTCTACCATCTGAGCTACCGAAGCACGACTCACGCCCGGTACTCACAGCTTTATTTCTGCCAGTATCTCGTCTCCTACCTTCCAAACTTTACAGAAGCTCTCCTGCGAACCTTGCAGAACTAGCACTCCTGAAAGAAAGGATATAGCGGAGACATGGCTTAGCCACAGCCTGGGGGATGTTTCCAGAATGAGATTTTCACTCTGCAGCGGAGTGTGCGCTGATATAAAACTTCCTGCAGATTAAAACTGTGTGCCCGACCGAGACTCGAACTCGGGACCTTTGCCTTTCGCGGGCAAGTGCTCTACCATCTGAGCTACCGAAGCACGACTCACGCCCGGTACTCACAGCTTTACTTCTGCCAGTATCTCGTCTCCTACCCTCCAAACTTTACAGAAGCTGTTCTGCGAACCTTGCAGAACTAGCACTCCTGAAAGAAAGGATATAGCGGAGACATGGCTTAGCCACAGCCTGGGGGATGTTTCCAGAATGAGATTTTCACTCTGCAGCGGAGTGTGCGCTGATATGAAACTTCCTGGCAGATTAAAACTGTGTGCCCGACCGAGACTCGAACTCGGGACCTTTGCCTTTCGCGGGCAAGTGCTCTACCATCTGAGCTACCGAAGCACGACTCACGCCCGGTACTCACAGCTTTACTTCTGCCAGTATCTCGTCTCCTACCCTCCAAACTTTACAGAAGCTGTTCTGCGAACCTTGCAGAACTAGCACTCCTGAAAGAAAGGATATAGCGGAGACATGGCTTAGCCACAGCCTGGGGGATGTTTCCAGAATGAGATTTTCACTCTGCAGCGGAGTGTGCGCTGATATGAAACTTCCTGGCAGATTAAAACTGTGTGCCCGACCGAGACTCGAACTCGGGACCTTTGCCTTTCGCGGGCAAGTGCTCTACCATCTGAGCTACCGAAGCACGACTCACGCCCGGTACTCACAGCTTTACTTCTGCCAGTATCTCGTCTCCTACCTTCCTACCTTTACAGAAGCTCTCCTGCAAGGTTCGCAGGAGAGCTTCTGTAAAGTTTGGAAGGTAGGAGACGAGATACTGGCAGAAGTAAAGCTGTGAGTACCGGGCGTGAGTCGTGCTTCGGTAGCTCAGATGGTAGAGCACTTGCCCGCGAAAGGCAAAGGTCTCGAGTTCGAGTCTCGGTCGGGCACACAGTTTTAATCTGCCAGGAAGTTTCGTATCTGCGCACACTCCGCTGCAGAGTGAAAATCTCATTCTGGATGTTTAATTGATTAACACTTTGACTGGTGGTCAAGTTAACCTTGCAGTTTTAACCTTTTTTACAAAAATTAAGAACACTAGCCAACATTTAACTGTGACACTAAGCTTTTACGAAAGCCTGAAACTACTTTTTGTGGGGGACATATTTAAACTGTTACACTTTTCTGTCACATAGTATAATTTTTTGTGTGACTCGCTTTGAAACAAGGCTTCTTGTACGTGACTTCTGTGCACTTACTGCACTAGTATGTGGTGTCCTTTCTTGGAGTGTTTCATGTTTTTAAAACTGAAGAAACATCGAAAAAGAACGCAACGTTTCAATGTACTTTTCCGAAATCAAAACGAGAAATACTCCAAGTATGGCACAATTTTCGTGCAAAAAATCAGGATTATAGTCTGAATCGTCGATCTAGTCATCTTCACTGTCGTTGTCAACAAAATCTTGCTGCAATTTACGCAAAATTTCAGCCTCTGTAAGACAATGTGGAGCCATGTCCACCGTTCCTTTACGTACTGAACGAACATCTTCCGCACTCCAGCAGCTTTGTTTCAGACAACAAATGGCTGTATCAGAAACTATTATGTCCCTCGAAATACTGAAGTTCAATCGAGCCCATCAATATACGTGGTTTGCCGTTTAAAAGTGGGAGAAATTCTACGCCGTGACATGTCTGATCGGCAATCTACCGAAATTTTCGCAACCTGTCTGCTGACGGACTCACAGCTACAGTGTTAGTAACAGTAACTACTTTCATTCAAAAGCATTGTGCAATACGAAATACGGTCCAAAGTTTTTATTAAATTCTTGAATGTCACTTTTATTCTACTCATTGTGTTGTATTGCAACACCCTTAATTTAATTTCATATTGCTTGCTAAAAATATGTCCCGTATTTGAAGATGACCGTCTCTGCAATGCACATTCAAGAATCTACTGTATCTTACTCCCGTTTGAAATTTTTACCATAGCAGTTGATTGGTACGAGGCAGATATGCCAATGTGTTATCAGCACTGGAGGACAAACAAGAAAACATTCCACCTCTCACGTTCTCTTACCCTGCAGTGACCGCACTACATACCCCTTTGACTATCAGGTAAATGGCTAAATTAACGTACAAGTAGCTTACTACCGAATTCACTCAAGTCAATGAGAGCATCGTAGAATATTACTTACTCTATAACCGTTTTCATTTGTTACTGAGCCGGAAAACTACACTGATAAGCGGCTCTTACCATTAATTGACTTTTTGGATTCGACTGTAGGTTGCTAGACGCCTATTATCAAAAATACGGCCGAGAGCCGCGGGCCGCACGATCACGTCGTTATGATCGCATGAGTCCCTCGAGCCGCAGTTCGACGACCGCCGCACAACATTCTTCATAATTCACACTTTTTTGAACAGACCGAAAGCGAATGCGCCGTTTAATCACTGTGACGGATGATGGTCCATTGCTGCCGTACACCAGTGTACAGTACGCAAGCAAACTGACGGTGCTTAACGGAGGGTATTTCTGGTACCACCACCTAATACTCGCAACCCCTTTCCATTCGTGAATGGCGCGTGTTTAGAATCGTTGTTGGTAAACGCCAGCATTAACTACAGTTTTTCGAATTTTCTTGTTGTTGCCATTTTGAGACGTATGTGGGAGTAATATGTTGTCCGACTCTTCTACTCATTGTGTCGTATTAAAACACCCTTAATTTGATTTCCTATTCGTTGCTAACGATATGTCCCGTATTTGGAGTGCGGATTCACGAATCTATCTGTAAAGCGTAACGCTTCTCTTGTAACATCTGTCACTGAAGTTTGTTGAGCACCTCCGTAACGTTCTTGCACCGGCTAAAAGATCCCTTGTATTATTTTCACTAAACGGCAGTGCGGGACGTTGTCGGGTGCCTTCCTGAAACATGGCACCAACCGGAGCGCCGATGTCTGCTACGCTTTGATCTCATGGAGGAACAGAGCGAGCTGCATTTCTCAAGATCTATGTTTGCGGAATCCAAGTCGATTTTTATAGGGGAGATTTTCGCTCTCGAAAAAACATCACAATTCTTGAGCATAAAACATGTCCCATAATTGTACAACATATTGACGTCAGTGACGTAGGCCTATAATTATACGTATCTGCTGCGTATCTCTTCCTGAAGACGGAAATGACCTGCCCTTTCTTCCACTCTCTAAGTACCCTTCGTTGCTCCAGCGACCTACGATAAGCTGCTACTCGTACGAAGCAAGTTCTTTCACATAACTTTCGTAGAATCTTACAGGTATCTCTCGTAGCCCCAGTGTCATTCCATTACTAAACAATAGCAGTTGCTTTTCTGTTCTGCGATTACTTATCTCAATATCTGCCATTTCGGTGTTCGTGCGGTGACTGAAGGGAGGGACCGTATTACTATCTTCCGCAGTGAAACAAATTTAAATGACTGAATTCTGTATTATAGTATTCTCTCTGTCCTCTTCTGTTCCTGTGCCAGTGTCGTCTCTGAGCGACTGAATAATGATTTCGATCGGCTTTTATGTAAGACGAAAGCTTCGTAAGATTTTAGACAGACCGGCTGGCAAAATTTTACTTTCATATTTATTGAATGCTTCTCTCAGTGCTCATTTTCGCTTCGTTCAACTTTTGTTTGTGAGCTACTTTTTGACTTCTCTTAAATCTGCAATGAAGCTCTCTGTTTTTGCAGCAACATCCTGGCATGGCTATTAATACACAGTGGGTCTTTTCCATCTTTGAAAACCTTGATTGAAACATACTAGTGTAACGTTGCATTGAACGATGCGTTTGAATTTTATCCATTTGAGATCCACGTCTTTGTCCTCAGCGTTGAATATTCGATGGTGACTACTCAGATACTCTGAAATTTGTACCCTGCCATTCTGGCGAGTCAAAAATATGTTTCCATCTTCCCTAAGAGTCTTTTAACACCCCTACTCATAGATGCTATAATAGCTGTTATATCACTGATGCACTCCTCTATTTTAACTGATTCGAAAAGATCAGATTTGTTTGTTGCTAGGAAGACTAAAGGTACCTTCACAGCAAAAACCAACTCCAACAAACTCGATTGACATCTGTTTTCCAAAATAGCTTGACTTACTTTTCAGCTATTGACAACAGTTGCTTGAAATCGTTACTTTGCAAAACTAGTTAAGGAATGTTTTGTCTCGAGTTCAGTGAGCAAAAACACTGCGGCGTTGGGTGACTTGGGCATACGCACTGCCGTGTCGTCTGCTTTGTTTCTGTCTCGTGTTTATGGAACGGTGGCTTCTGAATGGTCCATAGAAGTAACTATTCAGTTTTCGTTAGAAACTGAAGTTAGGAAACCTGTGTGGATCCTTCAGATTCGGCCTACGAAGACCAATAGAAACGGAAAGATTAGTTGAAAGAAGTTTCAGAATAATTGGTGTCCCATTTGTTGAATGCGAAAGAAAATGGGCCAACCTGCACCGCGCAAGTAACCATCAACCCTCGGTGGCTCGCCATCACAGTTTTCTTTATCTTAAATATCTTTGTGACTAATGCCCTTTTGGCATATTTATTATTTTATAAATGATATATAAGTACTGCCAGTCTTTCCGTACTTATACTCAAAAATGTTCAAATGTCTGTGAAATCTTATGAGACTTACTGCTAAGGTCATCAGTCCCTAAGCTTACACATTACTTAACATAAATTATCCTAAGGACAAACATACACACCCATGCCCGAGGGAGGACTCGAACCTCCGCCGGGACCAGCCGCACAGTCCATGACTGCAGCGCCTTAGATGGTTCAAATGGCTCTGAGCACTATGGGACTTAACATCTATGGTCATCAGTCCCCTAGAACTTTGAACTACTTAAACCTAACTAACCTAAGGACATCACGATCGCCTTAGACCGCTCGGCTAATCCCGCGCGGCACTTATACTCTATCATACATTTTTAGTCATAATTCTTTGACCATGTTATAGAATATAGACCATTCTTTGTTTTAAATTCTGAAGAAGACACTCCTAGGAGTGTCGAAACCAGGTTAATTTGTTAAAAATAGTGACCGAGGGCTCATTTTCTTTCAATTGTATGTCGTATGCGCAAGCTACCATTAATAGCGTGCAGGCGGAATCTGCTTTCATTTTTGAACACCACAGCCCGCCATTCCATTTTCCAAGTGATCCTCTGGTGGCACCATTCGAGCTGTGCACGTAGGTGCTGTGGCGTTAGTGGAAGACGGGCCAGAGGCGTGCGCGCCCATAGTTCCACGACGAATAACCGGTTCGCAACAGTTCGTGTTGACACGTCTGGACTCACAAGCCTTTTTATCTGAGCTGTTGTAGCTGTACGATCTGCCACAGCTGCCCTTACAATACCACTATCCTGGCGGGCGTAGCGGGCATCTGTGCTGCGTGGACGCCCAAACCTCGTCTACAGGTGTAAGAATGTTCACGTAACCACTGATACCAGCATCGTTGCACATCTGCCGCAGCATGTCCAACTTCTCGGAAAGGACCATCCCGCCAGTCGGAAGGTCACAATTTGACCCTTTCAAACTCGCTCTGTTGGCTGTAGGAAGCACGAGTGCGTCTCTGTGACATGGTTGCCGCTTACTTCACTCGTTTGCACCACGCTCAACCTTCTGACTGTGAGAATTCGGTATAAAAGGATAGACACAGATGGCGTTCTGATAGCTATTCCACTACGCTATCTGTTGGCATACGACGTTGAAACCATAATCAGCACATCTACTATCCCCGAGGTGGCCTATCCCGTCACCGGATAAAAATTTACATTTTTTCCCAGTGTATTTTTCAAAAGTGGTGTATAAAAGCAATCCTAAGACACGTATTCAACAAATTGATGTCAGTGACATGGGTCTATATGGCAAAGCATCCGCTATCTATGACTCGGTGGCAATGTCACGTTTGGCTTTGCGCGTAAGGGCAGTAACAGAGCGCAGAGTGCGAGTGGATGCAGGGACTGGGAGAGGCCAGATGCCGGCCGGGGCTCGGCGCAGCGCCACCTGCCCAGATGGTATCGGGCGCTTAGGGGAACCCCCGCCGTTAATTGCCGTCGGATTGGTCGACGGTCGCGGCCGCCGAGCATTTGCTACAATAGGCGCGATGCTATCGGCCCCTTGCGGCCGCGAGGGGAGACACGCGACTGCCACGTGCCGGTCACGTGACCGGGCCGCAGACACTTGCTGCGCTTAAGGCGAGCATCCAGGCCACCCGGGGGTCACCGAAGCTGCACTCGCTCTCCCCGCAAGTGACTGGCGTCATCTAGATTTGCACTTCGTAACAGTGATAAATTTATTCAGTGTGTGGCAGTTTTACTAGGAACAACTGCAATCAGAACTGGCAAGGCAAAATATTATTCACCCCTTTAACTTTGAGTACCAGGTGGTTTCTGCCTGAAACCAACATTAAATTGTAATTTTCCGACGGGGAGATCGTGCTTCGTGATTGTATGAGATTGCGACATGTGGCTTAATACACGTAGGTTGGAACTTAAATAGTGGCAACACTGCTGTGGACACACTATACAATGGAATCTAGTATTGTCGTTGATAGCATACGTTGACACACCAACATTACCTCCGAGCAAATGGACTCGCCTGCCCACGTCACCAGCGTGCGCACAATCGAGGGAAACACAGTCACTTGTGAGCGAGCGGCGTAACGTAACGGTGTCATTATGTTTTCGAAACAGGAACAATGGAGTTGGACCAAGATTGAATGTGGCAGAGGTCGTACAGCACGACAGTGTCATTAAGGTCTTCAAGAGGCGTGCGGGGAATCGGCATTGCCGTACAGAACAGTGGCACCTTGGGTAAAAGCCACCAACGAAGGTCAACAAACTGTGGCAGACATACATCGGGCAGGCCCTCCTAGCGTCTCTGAAGAAGAAGTGCATGCTGTTGCCGCGTTAGTGGACAGTGATCGACGCCATACGATTCTTGATCTCGCCAACGAAACCAGATTAGCGCATACGACTGTACTTCACAACCTGAAGGAACGCCTGGGCATGCGAAAAATTGCATCACGATGGGTTCCGCATGACTTGACGAAAATGCAGAAATGGATGCGTTACGACGCTGCTCAGACGCACTTGGAGCGCCACAAGCACGAAGGAGAGGATTTCTTACGCCGTATCGTAACACTGGATGAGGCATGGGCCACGTCGTACGAGCCAAAACTGAAATGTCAATCCAACGAATGGCGTCATCATGGATCGCCGCGGAAGTCGAAAGTGCGTCAGAGCCCCAGTATGGTGAAAGTTATGCTGATTCTGGTGTACGACTGTGATGGTGTTAACCTAAAGCATTACATTCCTCCACGGCACACAGGCAGTGCACAGTATTACTGTTCGTTTTTGGAGCATCACCTGCGACCAGCTTTGCGAAAGAAACGGCGACACTTTCTTCGCAACCCACCCATCATTTTGCACGACAATGAGCTGTCGCATACAGCGCAAGCTGTGGCTGCTCTGTTCGGTCGATGGGACTGGAAAGTACTGTACCATCTACCATACTCCCCGGACTTCAGTCTTTGTGACTTGAATTTGATTCTGAAGATGAAGGAACCACTTCGTGGCATTCGCTTCAGAACTGTTCCAGAGATTCGACAGGCAGTAGACCGCTCCATTCGCAACATTCACAGAACATACTCTGCTAACGGTGCACTACGAATGCCACATCACTGGCAACGGGTTCTACACAACGCTGATGACTGCTTTGAAGGACAGTAACAGGTGCAAACATGTAACTCTTTTGTATGCGGTGTGAATAAATAGTTATCACTATTTAAGTTCCAACCCTCGTATTTACATAGTGACCGTACTGAGGAGATAATTGGCAGAGTAAGTACGTACACCTGAAGTTATTGTTCGATAAATTGGAATTCGTACTACTGCTTTTATGAGTAGTTTGGATGTAGAACCACTGGGGCAATATGTAGTTTTGAAATGAAATTTATTAAATTTTAGGACCTTTTTGCTTCTTATTTAGAAAAGTGGTTCAAATGGCTCTGAGCATTATGGGACTTAACTACTGTGGTCATCAGTCCCCTAGAACTTAGAACTACTTAAATTTAACTAACCTAAGGACATCACACACATCCATGCCCGAGGCAGGATTCGAACCTGCGACCGTAGCAGTCGCGCGGTTCCGGACTGCGCGCCTAGAATCGCTAGACCACCGCGGTCGGCTATTTAGAACCATAATTTGTTTTAGTCATTATGAGTTCATGCTAGTTTCTAGATGCGATGTTATGACTAGGAAAAATGCGAATTTATTTTCAAATGTATCACATGCAACGAAGTGTGGTTGAAAACTGTGTGTGCTAGTGGCCCCAAAGTGAAACCACCACCTTCAAACAATGGATTGTTTAATTTTTGCCTCTTTCTTCTTGTATTCGTCGCTTGCTACGATAATACAGGTTAATTTTGTGAAAAAATTTTAAAATTAGATGCAAAGTGAAACCACGTCCTTAAAAGAAGTTTGTGTTCACGCTTTGGCAATTTCTTCGTCTATTCATTGCTCACCATGATAATAAAGGCTAATTTCCTGAGTAATTTAACAATCACATTTTTTCATATTATTTGGACACTAAGGGTTGAAAGAGCAGGGGCTGATTTGGAGCGTTGGTGTACTACTGGCACCAAATGGTCATGTGACTCTCCATCGCAAACGTGAAGTCATTCCAGTGGAGCGGTTAGTATGTTCCAATCGGCTGTTTGGAAACAAGGAGGAGGATGTAAGGAAGTGACAGAATGACTGATAGATCTATCACATTTCACCATGCCCATGACCACACTGGGAATGAAGTTGCCCAGTTTCTTGGTATCAAGCCGGATTATCCAACATGTTTTTAAAGAATGGTGTACCACTGATAGCCCTGTAACACGACCTAAGAACAGTGGTCATAAACAGATTCTAACCGATATGGACTAGAGACTCGTGTCAGTTAACGACAATCACTTTCAAACCTGATGGGAAAAGCTGCTGGCAGTGAATGCAGGTCCATCTCAAACAGTTTCCGAATGAACACTGCGAAGGGGACTGCAAGCAATGGACACATGGAGTTGGGTATCTCGTAAAAGGTCACTGCTCACAGTAGCACATGAAGCTGCACGTCTTCAATACGTTAAGCAACACACAATCTTCCTGTCTGTAGGGGTGTAGTGTGGTCCAATGTGTCACAGTTTTGCCTCCCTTCAAATGATGCAAGGTATCGAGTGTATCAATGATCAAGTCAAGAGTTTGATCCGCAGTGTGGGGAGATTACAGTTTCGGCAAGTGGTGTCTGTGTTGTGTTTTAGGGGTGCTTTACGTACTATGATATGGGCCCACTTTCTCAGGTTACTGTGAAATCGTTTAGTTCAACATTCTCGGTAACGATATATTTCCGTCTCTTCTACATATTCAAAATGAGTAAGCTGTGTTGTCTTCAGTGTTCTGTGGTAACAACTGCCATTTTCACAGTGCAACGCAGGTTTAATAGCACTGAGGCTCCATACCGCATCTCTACTGTCCCCTTAACTGAATTACCCACTTTGAATTCCATACGTAAGATCTGGAATTGTTTGGAACAGCAGGTGAGTGGGAAAGGTACGCTGATTGTGGTGTACTTCGAACTTAAATGTGTTAGAGAAGTATGCAGTACCACTGACATCACAATCGAAGTTAGTGGTCCCTCGACCCTGAAAGGTACAAGAGTTAGTGCTGGCTGCCTGCATTGCAGGGGTAATGACGTCTTCAATGACCCTGACCATATGATGCCATCAGGATCGCACTAACACGAAATTCAAAAATACAAGATGCCAGGAAATTCAAAAAAGTAAAAACAATTAAAACACATCCAAGATGGTGGAACTAACCCAGTTGTGCTTTTTGATCTCCCCCATCTCCCCTCCCCTCTTCTCCTTCCACTCCTCTCCTTTAATCACAGCCTAGTATTTTCTTGACAGTTAAATGGCGATTAAAATGAAACAGCGAATGGCAATGTACCTCCACAGCACCCTTTTTGGCCTTGCTCAAAGGTATCCAAACCACCTGAAACTTTTTACACCATGTTCAAACATATTTACATAAAACATTACATGAAGGATGCGACTTGGAATATTTCCAAATTTGAAATTCTTTACCTCGTACACACACACACACACACACACACACACACAGACACACACACACACACACACACACACAAATTGCAAAAAACTATCATAAATGAAAGGTGGAAAAACTAGTCTATGTTTGCTCACCCTCACTCCTACAACCGCAGCCTAGTACGTTACAGATCATTAAAACGATACACCCTGTCACAATGTATCCACCTAGGCCGTGCTCGGAAGTATATGAATGATCTGAATTTCTTGTGAACCATATTAAAAAGCATTTATCCAAAAAATTACGTAAGGGCTATAGCTTGCAGTATTTTTGTATACGAGGGTTGGAACTTTAATAGTGGCAACTATTTATTCACAGCTCGTACAAAATAGATACGTGTTTCAAAGTTTTACTGACCTTCAAATCAGTCACCAGCATTGTGTATAACCCGTTGCCAGCGATGTGGAAGTCGTAGGATACTCTTAGCAGTGCCAGTTGTGTTGACAGTTCGAGCGGCGCAGTCTATTTTCCGACAAATTTGTAGCAGTTCTGAAACGAATGCCGTGAAGTGTTTCCTTCAGTTTAAAAATCGAGTTGAACTTACGAGAGCTTAAGTCAGGGAAGTGCAGTAGGTGGTATGGCACTTAGCAGTCCCATCAGTCAAACAAATCAGTAACAGCTTGCACTGTACGCGCTTGAGCATTGTCCTGCAAAATGATGGCCATGTCCTGGAGAAAATGTCATCACTTCTGTCTCTATGTTGTTCATTTTTAGTACACAACCTATGACCGGCGCACAATTCGAGAGTGCAACGGTAGAGAGACAGCTTGAAGGTGGTTCAAATCAAATGGCTCCAAGCACTATGGGACTTAACGTCTGAGGTCATCGGTCCCCTAGACTTAGAACTACTTAAACCTAGCTAACCTAAGTACATCACACACATCCATGCCCGAGGCAGGATTCGAACCTTCGACGGTCGCAGCAGCCCGGTTCCGGACTGAAGCGCCTAGAACCGCTTGGCCACAGCGACCGGCGAAGGTGGTTCATTGAACCCTTTGCCAGCCACTTTATTGTGAATAGGAGAGTAATCACGTGGATGTAGATGTAGATGTAGTTCGCGCAGTCAACATGTTGAACAATGTCATCACGCGACATTCGCTGAAGTATGCCTTAATCGACGGATCCATATTTACTGCCTGCCGTTCTGTATGCGTGGTATAATTTTGTTAAGCGTCCCCAGAGGTCACTTGCACTTGCGTGACGATAACTGTAATGATATCGGCCCACACATGAAATACTTGTAGTAGCCGAATGCAGTATATTCCTTTGCTAGGATACACAACAAGTTTTTCAATAATATCTTTTTCTTTCTTTTTTTCTTTCACGTATTGGAGTTTGAAGTGTCCAGGGTGTACACATTCTGAAAAATGTGCCATCCAATACCTGCTCAAAAATGGTATGAGTGTACAGGAGATCCATAATGACATGAGGAAAACATTGGCGGAGGTTTACCCCTGCTATTCCACTGTGAAAAAGTGTGTGGCGGAATTCAAGCGGGGTAGCATCTCTGTCCAAAGTGCACCAGCAGTGGCGGCCTGTGCAAAGGAAAACGCCGCTGCAATCCAGGATATCGTCGTGGCAGATCAGCGTGTGACATTGCTGTGAGAGTGGGAATACCGTAGGAACTTGACATGCACAAGGTGACCCAAGAATGTTTCCAGCAGATAAAAAACAACTCAAGCTCGAGAAACATCTAGGTGGAACCCATTTTCGATCAGATAATGACGTCATGGCTGCGGTGGAGGACGCTTTTCCCATGCACGAAGAATTGTTCTACAAGGAGGGTGTAACTAGCCTGTAGTACCGGCGACAAAAATGTGGCCCTAAAAGGGGACTACGTTGAAAAATAGCCATAAACATTCGGACTTCTGACAACCGATATAGGGTGGACGTAGTGCATTTAGTCATCTCGTAGATAGCCACAAATCATACACTAGTCATTTGTGTGCTTCACACATCATTTACGAGGAAAGAGTCAATGTACTGACTGTGTATACATGATTCGTGTGTAGCTTACCTTTTACCGAGGACTAAGAGACAATTGGATTAGAAAGAGCAGGAATATATTAGTCGTAGCTACTACTTACGTTAAATGCGAAACACCAGTTGAACAACAAGGGAAACATATTATCTACTGTACCACACACGCTTCCAGTGTGATAAGATATGAGTCTATGACGTAGATGGCGTCATCCAGAAGAGTCCACTGGACCTGACGGGATACCAATTCGATTCTACGCAGAGTACGTGAAAGAACTTGCCCCCCTTCTAACAGCCGTGTACCGCAAGTCTCTAGAGGAACGGAAGGTTCCAAATGATTGAAAAAGAGCTCAGGTAGTCCCAGTCTTCAAGAAGGGTCGTCGAGCAGATGCGCAAAACTATAGACCTATATCTCTGACGTCGATCTGTTGTAGAATTTTAGAACATGTTTTTTGCTCGCGTATCATGTCGTTTTTGGAAGCCCATGAATCTACTCTGTAGGAATCAACATGGATTCCGGAAACAGCAATCGTGTGAGACCCAACTCGCTTTATACGTTCATGAGACCCAGAAAATAGTAGATACAGGCTCCCAGGTAGATGCTATTTTCCTTGACTTCCGGAAGGCGTTCGATACAGTTCCGCACTGTCGCCTGATAAACAAAGTAAGAGCCTACGTAATATCAGACCAGCTGTGTGGCTGGATTGAAGAGTTTTTAGCAAACAGAACACAGCATGTTGTTATCAATGGAGAGACGTCTACAGACGTTAAAGTAACCTCTGGTGTGCCACAGGGGAGTATTATGGGACCATTGCTTTTCATAATAGATATAAATGACCTAGTAGATAGTGTCAGAAGTTCCATGCGGCATTTCGCGGATGATGCTGTAGTATACAGAGAAGTTGCAGCATTAGAAAATTGTAGCGAAATGCAGGAAGATCTGCAGCGGATAGGCACTTGGTGCAGGGAGTGGCAACTGACCCTTAACATAGACAAATGTAATGTATTGCGAATACATAGAAAAGGATCCTTTATTGTATGATTATATGATAGCGGAACAAACACTGGTAGCAGTTACTTCTGTAAAATATCTGGGAGCATGCTTGCGGAACGATTTGAAGTGGAATGATCATATAAAATTAATTGTTGGTAAGGGGGGTACCAGGTTGAAATTCATTGGAAGAGTCCTTAGAAAATGTAGTCCATCAACAAAGGAGGTGGCTTACAAAACACTCGTTCGACCTATACTTGAGTATTGCTCATCGGTGTGGGATCCGTACCAGATCGGGTTGACGGAGGAGATAGAAAAGATCCAAAGAAGAGCGGCGCGTTTCGTCACAGGGTTATTTGGTAACCGTGATAGCGTTACGGAGATGTTTAGCATACTCAAGTGGCAGAGTCTGCAAGAGAGGCGCTCTGCATCGCGGTGTAGCTTGCTATCCAGGTTTCGAGAGGGTGCGTTTCTGGATGAGGAATCGAATATATTGCTTCCCCCTACTTATACCTCCCGAGGAGATCACGAATGTAAAATTAGAGAGATTCGAGCGCGCACGGAGGCTTTCAGCCAGTCGTTCTTCCCGCGAACCATACGCGACTGGAACAGAAAAGGGAGGTAATGACAGTGGCCCGTAAAGTACCCTCCGCCACACACCGTTGGGTGACTTGCGGAGTATAAATGTAGATGTAGATGTAGAAGTGGTTTTACATTAAAACTGGCGTTATTCGGCAAGTTGTCAAAGATGTCCGTGGCCGCATGTTGGACTATTTCTAAGTCAGTAACAGCTTTATTGACAATATTTTTGTTACTGACCGCTTTTGCGCAGTTACCAATTTCTTCGTAAATGTGAGACGGCCCAGAAAATTAGACCGCAAGACATTAAGGAGCGGAAATATGAAAAATTTCTGAGACTGTTACCTCATTTGTGATCAAACTGGTCATTTTAAAAGTATTGACCAAAACACAACGCAGCTTCGTTGCAAGAGTTCAACACTTCCATTTTCTGTCTGATTGATAGAAGTGTACTTATTCTGCCGGCTTAGTCAATAACACAATATTCAGTTGATGTTTCCGACCAACGGCAACTACTTCATCTTTCTCACTCCTTCGTTTGTAATAATTACAACTGAATACACTCTAAGAAAAAAATAATTACGGCGCACGACGAAGGAATTAGCCGAATGGGATGGGAATCGGTAAATGTGATGTAAGTGTACAGGCAAACAAATAATTATAATTTCTGTAAAATTGGTTGATTTATTCAGTAGTATTACAGAATGAGCAAATCAGTAACGCGTTGGTCCACCTGCGGACCTTAGACAAGCAGCTATTCGCCTTGGTATTGACTGACAGAATTGTTAGATGTCCTCCTAAGGGATGTCGAGCCAAATTTTGACCAACTGATGCGTTAGATCGTCTAAGTCCCGAGCTGGTAGGAGAGTTTCGCCTATAATGCTCCAAATCTTCTCTATTAGGGAGAGAGATGTGGCACCTTGCTGGCCAACGTATGGTTTGGCAAACAGAGACCTGCAGGAGAACCTCTCGCCGTGCGCGGGTGGGCATTATCTTGCTGAATTATAAGCCCACGATGGGTTGCTATGAAGGATAACAAAACGTCGATGAGCCGTGGGAAAAATTGCTGTTTTGAAGACCGCGCCGCAGCGCGTAGTGTGAAGCAGTCGCCCTCCGTTTGTGGCAGTGGCGCCGCTGTGGCAATCGCAGGTTTGGTGTCTCCCTCTGGTGGGAAAGGGGAAAGGTAGCCTGTTCACGTGCATTTAAAGGGCGCGATGAGGTCGCTAGGCGGCGAGTCTGGTCAGTTGGTCAGCCGGGTCAGTCAGTGTCTGTCTGTCGTCTGGAGTGCTAGTATGTGTTAGGCCGCCAGTCTGCTTGAGTTTGCTCAGGCGATGGTCACTGGCGGTTGGATCGATCGGTTGGTCGGTCGCGCACTGGGACAAAAGATGACTTGTCCGTCTTGAGCGTCGGCGCATGTGAGGTCGCCACGTCAACCCAGAGGACCGCGCCATACTGCGAGGGGTAGGGGCTTCGCGGCCGACACGAGAGCAACAGGAGCCAACCCACGACATCGGTCTGGCCGGTGCGAGCTGCGACGCCGTGAGACGGGAGATCGGCGCGCCTTCCTGCGTCCGTTGAAGCGGCTGGCAGTGGACGGTTCGGGAGAGCGTTTTGGGTGTGCTGTGCCAGGTCTTCACCAGACATAGCAGTTTATTAGAAGTTAAGTGTTTCGTGATATGTTGTTTGACTTGCTTGTTAAATTCTACTTCTTTTCTTGGTCAGTCTCTCGTCCCCAGCTTACTCGTCTGTCTCCCGTACGCATTTGTTAAGCAGTTAGTGTCTGTCTGTCTGTCTGTCGGTCTGCCGTACGTTAATAGCTGCCTCTGTCATGTTTGTCGGATTCGGTGTTAACGAATTTATTACTTGAAGTGTAACGACCGAATACTTGAAATATGTTTTTATCTTGCCTATCATCTTGAAAGGCGGTATATGTGTAATGTAGACCATGTTTGGCCAACCTTGTATATTTTATGTAAGACTGCATTTCATGGGTTTTTATTTAAATGGTCATTTTAGTATATAAAGTTGCCACCCTTCCACCGTAAGACCTTTTTTTAAAATCAAGTTGCACCTTCGGTGGCAAGCTAATCTTTTACTGTTAGTGTTTTGTACCATTTCCATCCTTCCTACGGGGTGCATAGTCTATGTGCTTGTGTGAGTTGTTAAAATTTTTAGTTTAAAGTAATCTGGTGTGTTGCAGATTTGCACCAGTGCAGTCTCTCAGAGGTTGTTGTGAGCGGTCGTGACTACGGCCATGTCAAAAGGGAGCGGCAAGGTTCTCAGCCCGAAAGCTCATACTGTCAAAAATTTGTTCTTTCTGCCGCTGAATAAATTGTAACGTGATATTTAGAGGGTGCTTTCTGATTATAATTTTAAATCTGTTTAAAAAAAAAAGCCTTTTAGGAATAAAATTTCCATTTGTTGAAAGAAATTTGATTTGTTTTCATGAGTTACCCACTGGCAACTACTTCCACGCTTACATAGTGTCATTAAATGTGTTAATGTTCTTGATGAATCGCTAGTAAATAAAGTAAATTCTTAAGAAAAAGTTTTGAAAGTAAATTCACACTGTGCTGCAAGGGTGCAGGGGATCCTGCTATGGAATGAAATGGCACCCCAGACCATCACTCCTGATTGTCGGACCGTATGGCGGGCGACAGGTTGGTATCCCATGGCTGTCAGGGGCTTCTCCAGACACGTCTTCGGGGCTCATTTTGAAGCAGGACTCATCTATGAAGACAACTTTACTCCAGTCAGTGATATTCAAGCCCGAATGTGCCTGAGACCAATGCAAACGAGCTTGTTGGTGTACAGAGCTTAATGGTAGTCGGCGGAAAGGGTGCCGTGAGCGCAGCCCCCTTTATGTGAGCCGTTTATTAAGGTCCTTTGTGCTCAGCGGAGCACCTGTTGCACGTCCGGTCAGTCATAATGATGAATCCGCAGCTCTGAGTGCCTCTCTGACGATTGCTCGGTCCTCACGTTCTGTCGTCTCCCTAAGTCGACCGCTCCCTTCTTGACGCTGTGCTCTGCCATTGGTGACCCGTTACGGCCTACATCGTCGAATAGTGGCATCGCTCCTATACAAATATCGAGCGATTCGCCGATTACACGAAATGGCTGCTTTGGCTTCGACTCTCTCACATGCTGACGTGTGCGACAAGGGCCTGTCTGCGAGACATAGTTATTGTCGAGTACAAGGAATGGAATTCGCAAAGATTTTATGCCCTGGTGCCCATGTATCACCTGTTCACTTTCCGCGCCAGTTGCGCTATAAAACTGCGCTGCAACGCCACACATTCATCTATCGGCCGTCAAAGTTAACAATTTTGCATTTTCCGTCGATACTCATGTGTTATAATTCTTTCGTAGTGCGTTGGGGTTTTTTTTCTTTTTTTTCTTTGAGTGTGTACCAAGTTCTGATTCATAGCGGAATTTAGCAAGTTACACATCTTGTAACTATCGGAGATCAGTTTTAAACTCGTCTAACTATAGACCTGCGGCATTGCTAGTACATACGCATGCCTTGTGCATTTCAATTATATATATATATATATATATATATATATACCACTATAACTGATCAGTTAGCAGCGAATATTTTTCTCTTTATACACATACTTATCATATGTGTACAAACCATCCGCGTTCGATCATCCTGATTTAAGTTTTTCGTGATTTACCTAAATCACTCCCGTCAGATGCAGAGATAGTTCCTTTCAATGGGCACCGCCGGTTTCCTTCCCCATCCTTGCAGAAAATCCGAGCTTGTATTCCGTCTCTAATTGCCTCGATGTCGACAGGACGTTAAACCCTAATCTTTCTTCGTTCTAGCTTTCTTTATGTACATACATACTCGTATTTAAATGTACAAACAGACATACATACATACATACATACAGATACATAAACACACACACAAATATATATACGTATCTGGCTTCTCTGCAGTTAACAGTTAAGCGGTTGGTATATACAGAGTGTATCGTAATTAATGGCGTAAACGCATACAGTTGAAAGTACAAGATAGCAGAAGCAAAAAAGTCTCAGTAAACATAGGGTCGAAAATACATACCTTAAGAGCTACGAGCAAATTTTCATCTTCGATACTGTGAAACAAATCTCTTCTACTGCAAGTTCTTTGCTTTCCATACTTTGGGAAGTGGCAGTATGGACTAAAACAAGAAAAAAATGACCATTAAACATGTGCTGTAAAATGCATACCTTAAAAGTTGTGAGCAATTGTTCATTCGAAGAGTTATGTTTCAAAGTAGCGAATATGAAAAAGTGCTCATAGCTCTTAACGTATACATTTGTTTTGGTCCATACTGCGACTTCTCAAAATATGGAAGTCAAAGAGCTTGCAGTAGAAGAGATTTGTTTCACAGTATCGAAGATGAAAAATTATTCGTAGCTCTTAAGATATGCATTTTCTACCTTATGTTTACCGAGACTTTTTTGCTTCTAGTATCGTGTACTTTCAACTGTATACGTTTTCGTCATTAATTATGATACACCCTGTATATAGGGTGTAACTACATTCCCTTTACAGACTTTGACGATTTGTAATGGAATCCAAGATTGTTAAGTTCAGTATGGAAACTCATGCCCGGAAATGCGCCGTTTTTCCGCTACACGCAAAATGCTACAACACACTTTGCTCTCTGACTCCTGCTGCTTGTCGTCTTGGTCCACTCACAAGCAGGGCGGATGTGACGATTATCGACGATAACAGAGATACAAAACCAAGTTCCGGTACACAGAATCAGAAATTCCTGGTCTTCCACCACCCGCTGCAGCCATAACCAGCGCCAGAAGGCGTTCCTTGGATGTCACAATGGTGTCTTAAAACAAGGACTTCATGTTATGCCACAGACACTAGTTTAGTGGAGAAATTGCAGGTCAGGTAATCGAGCCACCACGCCCTATCCCCCTAGACACTATTGCCCATATGATGGAACTACATGTTTTGACAGTGCCATATCTTCCAGGAGCCCATGGAATAGGCCGTCAAGGAATCGTAAGTACGCGGTACCCGGGAGACGTGCTGAAAGAAGGTGAGGCCCAAACACACGTCCATCCATGACTTCTGCCCAAATTTTCAGACTGAATCGTTCCTGAATCCTATGGGGGTGCACAGCACTCGGTTTTTTTTATCAGCCCACATATGACTGTTGTTGGAACTGAAAACATTTTCCCTGGTGAACCTGGCTTCACCTGTAAAAAGGATCCGCCGTGCGAAGTCGGGCTCGTCCACGCAACGTTGCACTAACCACCTGCAGAAGGGAGCTCTTGACGGAGAATCCTGCGACTACATTGCCTGTACTTTGTGGGGGTGGTACTGCTGTAGCCGCCGCTCACGCAGAACACTTTGGTGATAGACATCCAGTCTATCTGCTACGTTTCTGGCACTCGTCGCCGCGTCGCGTCGCTCGCGTACACCGGAGCGAAGAGGGACCGCGAATTTGTCTGACGGCGTGGAAAACGATCCGCATACCACTGACGAGCAGCCCTCCCATCCCCCAATGGTGCCGAACTTCATCGTACAATAACATGACGTCGGCGTATTCCTCAAACGGCTAGTACACCATGGTCAACGGCAACACACCAAAAATAAAATGTACGCACAGTTTGCACTCTGTACTCTAGTGAATAATTGCTACTGTACAGTAATACAGACTCAATAGAGACCACAAGCACAACAGCAGGCACAAACCTGTCTGTGCAGATCACAAATGGTCCGACCACTGTGGCCGAGCGGTTCTAAGAGCTTCAGTCCGGAATCGCGCTGCTGCTACGGTCGCAGGTTCGAATCCTGCCTCGGGCAATGGTGTGTGTGATGTCCTTAGGTTAGTTAGGTTTAAGTAGTTCTAAGTCTAGGGGACTGATGACCTCAGATGTTAAGTCCCACACTGCTCACAGCCATTTGAACCATTTTGAAGGCCACAAACTCAACTGAATGGCATATAAACTAACCTGTACCGGACATGGGACATCAGGTGATCGGTGAATGACGTACGAAATACCCTAGTCAGAGGCGCCGAAAATGCAGGAGATTACAACGTGCGTTGTGGTATTTTGCGTGTAGTGGGAAAACGGCACGTTTCCGGCTTTGGTGCCCACTGTATAGATACATAAGGAAAAGCCCCAACACGCTACGACAAAACTTAAAAACCAATGATAATAAACACTAGCGCGACCGCTGTAAGCGTTGGAAAAGATGTATTTTGCCAAGCCTGAAGACAGATGACAAATGATGGAAACTTCGTTCAATTTTTTTGTCAATTATTTAATAGACTATCTTTAGTCCTCGTAGGCAGAAGACGTATTTTTTGTGAGAAGTGCGTAGTAGAATTTGTGATATCTGAATAATAATTTTTGTGAAAATATGAAGTATGAGGATTCTTATTAGTGAAAAACCACGAAACTTTCTATTTTCTTCCGCGCATTATGTTAACGTCATGTCACTGTAGCTGCCTGTATCGAAATAGGAAGTCCGATAAGAATCAGTGTTGTATTCACAGTCAGAAAAGAGAAGTACTTATGGCGGAAGAAGAAGAATATAACTAACTTGCGTAAATTTCAACAACGTAGAGGACGCAAAAATCGACGTAGGTTCACGCTACTACTGAATCACAATTGACAAAATTTGTAAATTAAGACTAAAAGACAATTCATTCACTTTGAAATTTATAAAATCAAATTTGATTAAATTGTAATTAATTTGTTTTATATATATATATATATATATATATATATATATATATATATATATATATATGTGCACACCACTACAAGTCCTCAACGTTTGGAAATAGAATTTATTTACAGCCTATATAGTGAGTTAACTTTTTCTAAGACGGCTGTAAATTTATTTTAATAATTGATCACCATTCAGAGAATACATTTCATCTTTGTATATAGTTCTCTGTCTCGTAACGTGTCGAAAATGTGTCAATGTAACTGATAAACACTGTCTGAATAAAGATGAAATATTAAAATAAATTTTCAGCTCTCTTTGAAAAAGTTTTATGCACATACATAAACACACACACACACACACATAGTGTGTGTATATGTGACACATACACACACACACACACACACATAGTGTGTGTATATGTGTGTGTGTTTTTATATATGTATATATACGTATATTTATTTCTTTGTACATATATGTACATCTCTATATATGTGCGGAGGATGACAATTACACTAACTTGTCTGTTATTCATAAAGGATGACATATTCTCATGCGAACGCCGAAACTGTACAAATTTTGTAAAATGTTTGATGTAACAAATGGTTCAAATGGCTCTGAGCACTATGGGGACTTAACATCTGAGGTCATCAGTCCCCTAGAGCTTAGAACTACTTAAACCTAACTAACCTAAGGACATCACACACATCCATGCCCGAGGCAGGATTCGAACCTGTGACCGTAGCAGTCGCGCAGCTCCGGACTGAGCGCCTAGAACCGCTCGGCCACGGCGGCCGGCCTTTGATGTAACAGTCTCACTTGCAGTTATTCATTGATAACTAGTTTCGGTTGCCTCTAATGATTATCTTCAGATCCAATTTATCACGAAGCGTGAGAAGTTAGGTATTTTTAAAATAAGAACAAAGTCATAAGCTGAAAAATAAAAGAAACACCACAATACTTCGCTTGTGTCCAGAGTCAGTTTAAGGTTGAAGTGACACAAACGGCCGCTTCGGAGCCGAGCTGAGAGGGGCTGCAGAGGCGCCCCTAGTTTAAAACTTTGTCCACGGTGAGTATGACAATTAATAGCACAAACAACCGATTTCCAGGCTTATTAGGTTTAAATTTCTTTTTAAAGGTCTTACCAAGAGTCCAAAAATGGAAACTAATGCATGAGGGAAGGAGAGAATGATGATGTTCAGAATGATAGGTCAGTTGATAAATGGAGGGGGCACAGAGGAAAATAATATGTCACTTGTGTGGAAAAATGAGTGGTATGGGGAGCGGGGGTCGCAGAAGCATGTGGCGTGTGTGGAGAAACATACTTCAACCGCTCCTGTTTGTCACCACGTTCAGTGGTATCCAGCATTTTACTAAATTCACTTTGTATCATACAGAGCCATGTGTCAACATGCTGAATAGCACTGAATGTCGTCAGAAGTCTAATATTGTGCTGTTCTTTCATTTTATATCTTATGATTTTGTTCTTTTTCAAAAAAAATATTCTCTTTTCATATTCGTGATTAATCATATCTGAAGATGATCGTTAAATATGATCAAAACTAGTTATAAAGTATGACTAATTGCAACAGCCATAATAAATTTTTTTAATTCTGTATTTTTCACAAAAATTAAACTGAAAATTTCAGTTTCACTTGTTTCTGAAAAACGTTTTCAATGGATAGATCTTCCAGATTTCCAACTTACGCTTTCCTTCTGATCAAGCATGCTAAATATACCTGCTTCAGCCCCTACAGTTCCACGAAGTTCCGATAGGTAGCGGCGCTATATGTAGTCTTCAAAATGAGGCCCATCCAAGCAGAGCGGAAAATCAGAGCATCGTAGGTATTCATAGACCCTAGCAGAATTTCTGCAGATACCTGGCAGTGAACGAAAGCACGGTGAGTCTTCGGACGAAGCGTTTGTTATCATCGCAATAAGGTCGTGCAAACCTGACCGATCACCCGCATGCTGGCCGGCCTCTCAAAGCTGTGGTTTCTGCAGTGCTGGAATGTACGGACACTCTCAATCGAGGTGTTCGACGGATCGCAATCAAACACTTCGCTGCTCAACTGGTAGTGCCGATACATTCGTCCGCCATTGGGGTACTCAAAATTGTGTGCTCACTGGGTTCCTTACCACCTAACAGAAGACCATAAAGACAGTGAAGGATTATCTGTGCGGATTTTCTTGCGCGTTGCGAGAGTGATTGTGACAGTTTTGATCGATCATCGTCACAGGCTGTGGAACATGGGTTCACCACTTCGTACAGGAAACAAAACAGCACTCCACGGAGCGGCGCCACATCCTCAGCCCCCAAAAGCATGGCAACTGTCTTCCGAGACTCTGAAAGCGTTCTTCTGTTTGATGTCCTCCCTCATTGGTCAACTGTCAAGTGTACTGTGCTACCCTCAGGGAAGCCAAGAAACGATTTCAGCGCGTTCTTCGTCACAAAAATGCCAACGAACTTCTTCTTCTCAGTGACAACACAAATCTGCACACCCGAGATGAGCTCACAAAACTTCACTGAACTGTTCTTCCTCAGCCACCCTACAGCCTGGGTCTCACAGCTTCAGGCTTCTGTCTGTTTGGCCCAATGGAGGATGCACTCCGCGCGAAGCAGTACATGGATTAAGGGAGATTATTGACGTAGCAAGACGTTGGCTCCGACGGCGATCAATAGAGTGGTTCCATGCCCAGTAAGGTCGCGCAACGCTGTCGCATTCAAAGAACGCTACCTTGAAAAATAGGGTTTTGTAGCCAAAAGAATGGGGAATAATATGGTGTACCGTAATCTTCAATAAAACCAACCCACTTTCAAAAGAAATGTGTTGCCTTACTTATTCAACGCCCCTATTAAGCCAGTCAAATTAATTTTCGTGAAGAATCGAATCTGCGAACAAGAAAGTCACAAAAATCTGTCATTTCCGACGGGACATTTTGATGCTGTGCATGTTTTTTTTTTTTAAATATCTGACAACGAATTACGAAGTAGAATTTTGTATTTAACACTGAATTTTTCTGTTCCTGCATTCAGTTGGTTGATGTACTAAATTAAAGTTGATTCGTCTCTTAGCGGTGAAATGATTCACCAGGATGCTGTTTGATCAATTTGTGTATAGCACCTCGGCGAGTTTGAAGGAAGTACAGTGTCATCAATGATTATATAGATCAGATTTCTTTCTTTCTTTAGCGTAATAAGAATCTTTGCTATGCTCACGGTTAGGGGGAGAGATTGAGGCCCATCCTGCCCCCTGGCTAAGTTAGCGAATAGGGGTCGGTGCTATTAGACAAATAGATTCTCAATATTTTCAAAACAAATGAAAGAAAAAATCAGTAAAAATGGGCATTTGTTCGTATTAGCAGGTTGATCAGATAATGGAGAGCAAGTATTGGAGAGAGATGTTACAATAACAGGTCTGGCTAGCTGTGGGGTGTACACGCGAGGTGCTGACAGGTTATTACATCGTACTCCAGCGGCGGGGGATGTGTTTATTAAAGGGGCGCGGTTTATCGGGAGGAGGATCTGCGGCCGCTCGCCCCACCCCCGTGCTGATGAGGCGCTCCCGCTCTGCACAGGTGAGGCTGGGGTTGGATGCGCACCCCCGCTGTCACAGTCCGAGCACAAGGGGCTGCCTCCCTTTCTACTCTAGGAGTGGAAGCAATACCTACTGGCAACAATATTAGCGTCTCATTTGTGGTGAGCTGCATTTAGCTCAGAAAGGCTCCTCCACCCCATCTTTGGGTATGCCGTGATACAACGTTCGCAGCCGTCGCCGCTGTCTGTATCCCGGCGAGCGAGATGCACTGTACGACATACTGCCGCCGAACTTCAACCAGGAAATGTTAATTGTCCGCATCAGTTGTATGCCCAGCTACGCTCACAGAATAGTCTCAGAGTCGCCATCCTCGATCAGTTTTAAATTTATCAGGTTAAAACTGTTCTTTTCGCCTATACTGGCGTATGTTGTATATCATGTGATGACTGTCCAATGATACGTATCGGCCAGACGTGTAGAAGTTCTGAAGTAAGATTCAAAGAGCACCTTAACCTGCGAAATTCCAAATAGGCCTTAAATTCGCACATGACAGAACACAGTCATATAGTCACTAGCCTGTCCAAAAATCTTCAGGTATTGCATAACGAGTTCGATATTTCGAGATCCACAGTGTCAAGAGTGTGCCGTGAATACCGCATTTCAGGTATTACCTCTCACCACGGATATCGCAGTGGCCAATGGCCTTTACTTGATAGCGGAAAACAGCGGCGTTTGCGTAGAGTTGTCAGTGCTAATAGACAAGCAACACTGCGTGAAATATCCGCAGAAAACAATGTGGGACGTACGACGACCGTATCCATTAGGACAGTGAGGCGAAATACAGCGTTAATAGGCTATGACAACAGACGACCGACGTGAGTGTCTTTGCTAACAGGACGACATCACCTGCAGCTTGTGACCACACCAGTTGTACCCCATATAACTGGAAAACCGTTGCTAGGTCAGATGAGTCCCGCTTTCGGTCGGTGAGAGTGGAAAGTAGGATTTGAGTATGCTGCCACGAAGTCATGCACCCAAGTTGTCAATAAGGCACTGTCCAAACTGGTGGTAGTTCCATAATGGTGTGGACTGTATTTACATGGAATGAACTGTGTCCTATGGTGCAACTGAACCAATCATGGACGAAATGGTTATGTTCGGCTTCTTGGAGACCATCTGCAGTCATTCATGGGCTTCATGTTCCCAAACAACTATGGAATTTTTATTAACGACAATGCGCCATGTCACCGGCTCACAATTGTTCGCGATTGGTTTGAAGAACATTCTGGACAATTGAAGCGAATGATTTGGCCACCCTGATCTCGCGACGTGAATCCCATCGCACATGTATAGGACATAATCGAGAGGTCAACTGCTCTGAAAATCCTGCACTGGCAACATTTTTGCAATTATGGGCGGCAATAGACGCAGCACACTCAATATTTCCGCAAGGGAATTCGAAGGACTTGTTGAGTCCATGTCATGTCCAGGTGCTTCATTCAACCGGGCGAAAGAAGGTCTGACACGATGTTAGGAGATATCCCATGAATTTTATCACCTCACTGTAAGGGCAACGTTTTCAGTGGTGTTGAGGAAGTGTAGATTATGAATCCCCTGAAAAAGTTTCATAAGTTGCTGGAACAACTGTTTCAAAAATAGCCTCCTTGGTTTTTTTGGGTTTTCTGCGTTGCAGTGAAACAGTATTCGAGCATTGGTACCAGAGATGTTTAGTAAAGTGAACCATGCAGCCATCGTCCACTTCCTTGTTACTCGTGGAACAGAATATTTTAAAAAATGGTTCAAATGGCTCTGAGCACTATGGGACTTAACATCTGAGGTCATCAGTCCCCTAGACCTTAGCACTACTTAAACCTAATTAACCTAAGGACATCACACACACCCTTGCCCGAGGCAGGATTCGAACCTGCGACCGTAGCAGTCGCGCGGTCCCGGACTGAAGCGTCTAGAACCGCTCGGACACCCCGGCCGGCAACAGAATATTTACTGCACATTTGGTCGAGTCTGTCAATCCCTCCTTTTGTCATGTTGTATTCCACGATGATGTCTGGTTTATTGGTATGCTCATCAGCTGTGACTTCACTGTGCATGCTAAGCAGAACAACACATTTGTTTCTTTTGGGAACAAATGGCACAGTGTGATATCTTTCTGATAGCCAAACAGTGAAGACCCAATGTTCCTGGATTTCAGAGGAAGGAATTCCAGAGGGACTTCCTTTTTATTTTTCTTCAGCGTTCCAATGCATGTGACGTTTCTCTGCAAAAGTAAGACTGTCAGTGGATAACTGGTATACCATTTTTCAAAAGTAATATTCCGATCTGATCCCAGCAAAGGTGGTGCCAGATGATGCACAACATCGAACGTTTTATTTGACACCTTGTGAGGTCCATCTGGTTGTGTGCCACAGTACAGCTCAACAGATGCTGTATAGAATGGTCTGGCATCGCAAATAGCAAAGAATTTCAGGCCATACTTTGCTGTTTGTTCGGTATGTACTGAACAAATGAACATCTCCCTCTGAAATGGGTCAGCATCTGATCTGTGGTTACAAACTCTCCCAAACTATAGCTTTCCTTACACTTGGTGACAAATTTGTCTAAACATGACCTGATTGCTGCTAATTTGTCTCTCTCACGTCTTTGTGTTCTTGTCAATCTGTCGTCAAATCTCACGCTTCTGAAGAAAAATAAGAACCGTCTGTATGACATTCAAGCTCTAAAGATCTTCATACCAGTGCCATCTTTACTCCAAAGTTCTTCAACGTTTGTTTTATTTCCACCCTTGAAGCCACTCAATACAAGGATTCCAGTTAGAACATATATATATCTTCCCTAAAAGTTTCCTTCATATCTCTCTCTCTCTAGAATAGATGATCTGTGATACTAAGTTTCTCATATGCAAATTGGTGTATTCCACAAGTGAATCAATCATATCTGCACTAACAATCTTATTGAATGTCGTCACTTCTTAGCAGACCTCTTCGGACCAGGTAGAATTTTTATTATTTTTTTTAAGGGCGTTTTCGCCGTTTTGGGTCTTACACTTTCCTCAGACCACTTGCCATCTTTACCAACAAAATACCCACACGTAAAATCAAAATTATCGTCACCATCTTCTTCATCTTCATGACGTTGCATTTTCTCTCCAATGTGTGTATATTCTCCTCCCTCTAAAGGAACTACTTCTGTTTGTGAGTCACTGTTGTGATCACTAACTACTATTTGTTCTTCTTCCCTATCAAAACAGTCAGATTCAGAACACTTGCTGTCGTCTGAATCTTCATTTAGAAGCCTTTCAATCTCCTCCTCTGATAACTCTTTTTTGAAAAAAGCCCTAAAAATATAAATAAAAGTAAAACAGTTGCTAGTGAAAGATTTTAATCCAAAATAAAGACGGTATTCACGATTACCATAAAAAAATACTTACATCACAGGCCGCGTGGTTGATTCTGTACAGCAAACAGAACACGGACTAAAATAAGGTGCAGTTGTTGTCAGTGTGGGAGCGCTACAAACGCAGCAACAATATAAGTGATCGACAGAGGTCCAACTTGAAGATAGGTGGAACCGCCAGCACTGCAACAATGCGTATTTTGAATTCAGAGCGAAAAAACGAACTCTGGTTGACTCAATTAACCAATGCGACCGCTGGAATAGTTTTATGATGGATAGACGTGAGGAGGGGGGATTAACTACAATTTCAGATTGAACAGTTGAGTCTTTATCAATATGTTTTTTAATCCATTGTAGGCAAGTGGATGACCGTTAGCTGCTCAATCTTTATATTTTTTTCGTAGATGATCGGGTGCAGTGTTACTTTGCTCACCATTTCGGCGTGTGGGGTCACCGTTAGCCCACACACTTTGAGTGAACTTTATTAGTATTTTAACTACCTGGTAGTCCCTTTTTAGGAATTACTTCTTATTAGTTTCCTCTTTATTGGTATCACGGGAACGTTCGATATGATTTTATTTTTGAAGTTCGTTACTTAACGAAAATTTGCTGATTATGGACGCTGGGTCATCCCATTCTCTTTTTTCGACCTGAACATTACTTGATTTTTTGAGTACGTTCATCCAGCAGTTATGCTTTCTTGCTAGCTTCCTGAGCCTTTGTCTGTCAATTTGTACAGATTCCATCTGGTGATGCAGCTAAAATGCTGCGAAGTCGATCGTGTCAATAAACGAAGGACTTACTGCTCAGGTGGTATTATCTTTCCAAAACAATGATTAATTCTGTCATTTAGCAATTAGTAACGTCATCAAAAGATCAAAGCTAATTGCAAAATTGTGCAGACAAGATATTTGCTTCTTGCAGAACGTGGTAGATGGTTAACAATGAAAAATGTGAGGTTCTGAATATGATACTACAAAAATACGTTATATTTCGGTTATATGACAAATAACGCAAATGTGAAGGATATACATTGAACTAAATATTTAGGAATTACAATTATCGGCAATTTATAATGCAATAATGATACAGAAAATGTTGTTGGGAAGACAAACCACACACTGCGTTACATTGGCGGACCGCTTAAAAAGATGCAACAAATCTGCTAAAGAGCTGCCTACACTACGATTATCCGTACTCTTCTGGCATTCTATTGTGCAGTATCAGGTACTTACAAAATAGGATTGACAGAGGATATCGAAAAACTTCAAACAAGGACAGCTCGTTTTGTATTATCGCGAAATAGTGGAGATAGTGTTATTAATACAGTCGACAGATTGTGGTGGTAATAAGTAAAAGAACGGGTTTTTGGTAGTTAGTGAGATATTTGCACGAAATTTCAGTAAGCACAACTTTCTCCCACGACTGTGAAAATATTTTCTTAGCTTCCACCTACATATGGAGAAATGACCATCGTGACAAAATAAAAGAAAGTAGAAATCGCACGGGAAGCCTTTTATGTTCATTGTACCTGCGTGCTGTTTGGGAGTGAAATTATCGACAAATAGATTGAAAGTAGTTCTACGAACCCTCCGCCAAGAACTGCAGTGTATTCATGTAGTTGTAGGTGTAGATGTAACTGTCTAATTGCAGTCAGCAATATTGCGACATGGATTGAAAGCCGTACACGAAACACCAATTTACAAAAGATTACAAAAGATAATCTGTGTCCCTCAAAACAAAAAGTCATACCCACACCGCTACACATTCAATGACGAGAATCGAAAGATTCAACTACCGTGTTTCTAGATCAAAAAGTAGGCCTACATGTTTTTCCCTCTGCTTTTTTCTTCTTCTTGCTGCAACTAGCAGTCAGATGCTGTAATGATTTAATCAAATGTGGGTTGAGCAAGCGTACACGTAATAAGGGCCACGAGCTTCTTCTAAACACCCAGGTGTAGTCTGTAAGGAAGACCATTAATGTGGGCTGCACCGTTCAGATACCGTTTTAAACACACAATAGTCTAGTCACACACTGCAATTAATACTTCAGCCGCAGTGGCATGTTTGCAATACGTTGCGACATATTGTTGCGCCCTTCAATCACACCGTTCATTAACTAGCACTTCTATCATTCGAAAATCACTTGCCTGACTTTCAGTTCTGCTTCTGGTAATTGTCACAGTTCCCTGTAATTAACTTTGGCTCGTACTAACGATGCTTCCCATCTCTTCCACGAATGTACGCATAACCGTTTTGCAGTGCGGCAGGCTCCTGATCTCACGACACGATCAACGAAAGTATCTTCACCCGTGAATTTTGATTAAACACAGTTATAGTTCTCTCTAAGTGAATGCTCACCAAATTACGCACACGGTCACGTTTCTTCATATCGTAACCGTCGCAGCGCGTCCCTTCTTGCCTCATCGACACGACGCACTAATACGGTAGATACACCTACTGACAAAACACAGACATAAATAAGTACGGCTATTATTGTGAAAACTCAAGCCATTTTTCAAAACGCAAGGCGCTCCGTAAACCACTCTTCCGATAAGACTCGTGCCGCCCACAATGAAAGCTCACTCACGGTTCTCATGGTCCTCCTACACGATCAAACAATTTGTCAAACTTTATTTGGTTTGTTAAATATCTGACCGTGTACGGCGCTGTTCGACATGGTTATCAAGCATTGAGCGCTTGTATATATTTTACATCCATGCGGACGAATTGAGGAAAAAAAGTTGAAATTAAAATCCTTCACAAGAATCATTACTTCCAATCAGTCGAATTTAAAAACAAAATTAAAAATCATTGACAAGAACCATCCATTTACACGACAAACATTCCTTGTAAAATTTCTAAATTCTTACGAAACTCTGCTAAAGGTACCACCTGCTTCTCTAAATCATTGGGTAATTATTTAAACAAACTCCATGAGTAATCTACAAGTATTAACAATAAATTTTTGAAAGACAATTTACGCACCTCGAAATCAAGTAAATTTGCACAACTTACGATAGAATCAAAAGTAATGATAATATTTAAACTATTTTAAGTTAAGGATCGACCTAAGTGAGGTAGGTTTCTACTACCGAAGCCCGGTCAACACAATTAAGCGACCCCAGTCCCCTGCGGGTACGGTAGAGCTAACAGCCGTGGCTCTCCAGTCGATGCCAACAGATGTCGGATCATTTCAAAGGCGTTTAATGGACTTTCAATGCCCATCCAACATCACATAAGTCAGACATTTCTTTACACTATCTCAAAAGAACTGTAAGTAACACTCCGAAAGAAAAGGCTTACATCAGCCACCGTGAGTCCCAAGTCACAAGACATTTACAATGACAGTATTAATAGGATTTCCTCATTCTCGATTTCCCTCATCATAGCAATCATACGACAGTGTTCATGATTAGTTGAACATTTACACAATAGATAAGCTAGTACATAACACAGTATTAGACCCCTCGCACGCTAGCAGCAATCCTTTACTAATTTCTGTCTTCTCATGGCAACAACTAGTATAAGTTTTCGTACTCACAATACCATTTACTACACACAACAGCATACGCGAACATCAGACCAATAATGTAGGCAATAGCCTGAAATTCGGAAAGATTATGGCGAGATGAGGCCAGTATTAGGCGGCACAGAATAACATCATATATTGACAGTTGCTCGATACCACCACGTCCGTCGGTATGAATATTCGTACAGCAAATAATTTGTGAGCATGTAATACACCAGAATCTTACCAGTAACTTATCAATATGGCAGAAGTATTGGATGCAGGAGTGTTCGAGTTATCGTACCAAATCAGTACTTCGCTGGCTACGAATATACCATCGTATTACTCCCGTAACGAAGCTGTCATATTCAGTACGCGCTCCCGAAGGCCCAGCGGTATCGCCCGACCGCCGTGTCACCCTAACCGAAGAGCATCATCGGATTCGGATATGGTCGCGTGTCCAACTCACCTCTCTCCCGGTCGTGACGTTTTCGTAACCTGGAGACTCTACTTCTCACTCAAGGAATTCGCTTCACAAGGGCTGAGCACACGCAGCTTGCCAACGGCTCACGGCAAACTCGGACGGTTACCTATCCAAGCACTAGCCACCCCCGACGGTTCGTAATTTCGGTGATCTGAGGAGAGACGGTGTATCCACCGCAGCAAGGCCGTTGCCTTTTCGGGACCAAGTAGAGAGGGATTCATTTTCGTATACTTGTGTCTTCATTTTTATGCGAGGACGAAGTAACTTTAACAAGATGTTAAAAGTTTGACTGTTGTAAGATTTCTAGTTCATTTTTGGTATTCAAGGCAAGTGATGTGTGCTTCTTATTTTCATTGGAATGTACACTAAACGTTTTTCTAATTGTAGTTTTCAATAGTCGATATGTTACGCCATAGATGTTGTGAGTACAAGAAGCACTGTGATCTTTGGTTGCTAATACAGTATTATTGTCGTTGCGGTAGCGTTCTAACAAGGGACATTCCCCATCAAACCCCCCCAGTTTTAGTGGTAAAATAGACCACTGGATAGCCCGTCAAAAACTGAACACAAATCAAGCACAAAAACAGGAAGAAGGTGTACTGTGTGTGTTGTATTACGATAGTAATAGGAGACAGCTCATTCCTTGTCTCTACGTATTAAAAAAAAAACTGTCAATTTCTACTTGATAACCCGAAATTTTGATGATATTGTCGTACAGGAGAAATGAACCCTTATCACTTGCCAGCATGCAGAGCAATGAAACGGTGCGTGGTACTTTTGTTTGACAATACTCTTCGAGCAGTGATTCTTTTAACAATTATACGCAGTGTAATGCGTAAGAATCATGCTACGTCTAAATAAACCAACAGCTACTTTAATTCTGATGCTTGATTTTTTTCGCAAACATCTCTTTGACTGCATGTCCTCTCGTTCGCACATTAGTCGTTTATTCTGAAATATTTTAAAAACAAATACCAAGGATAGAACTGTTTTGTTTCAGAATTTCTTTGTGGGCTTGGAAGTCAAGTTCTGTGCGACAAAAACTGTTGTGATTCTGAAAAGATGAAATTTCCATGTATTGTTCATAATATCGCAGAAACTACAGGCTAATAACACAGTCATTCATACCATCAATGAAATATTTTTGTGCATTTTGCTTTTTGCTGCTTTAGGACAGATACTTCAGTATTGTTCTTCTCGACATAGTGTCCCTACATCCGTAATTTGTGCATCATTGGCCTACTTAATTTTTTCTTATCAATATTTGCTTGAAAGTTTTATCGCCTTCGCTGTCAGCACTATCACTTCTTTGTCCATCTCATCGTCGATAAATTTAATTACGCAACGATGTGTTCTGTGGTTACCTTCCGTGCTTGCTCTGCGAGTTAGAAACGCGCGCTGCTTTCCACCGGAACATTGCTTTAGTCACGTCGCTGTAGCCACGCGATCAAGTTAGTTTCCGACACGCCCAGGTTTACGAGACTGGAATACTTGCGCTGAGTTACACTTCTCGGGGAGACATCTCTGCTGAGCCTGGGACTGTTGCTGAGAATTGCGTTTTCGTAGCTAGTATATAGGCACACTAAGAATTTGTTTCCTGTCTATCAGTGTAGCCCAGCCTGCTGTAGTCTAGACATATTGTACTCGAAACTAGCTTTAATGTATGTTGAAAAACTTTGAAAAACCTTATTGTGATAATTTGTCTTTCCTTTACAAGTTTCAGAATAGTTTGTTCTTCTTCAGACTAGGTATAGGTTACGTTTAATGCGACAGTTTGGTTGAAGTCGGCGAAGCCCACGATGCGAAAGCAAAGGCTACCTGAAATGTTTGAGGTCCGCAGAAATGTCAACACATCTCATCGCCGCACAAGTCTCACTCCGTCCATCCGTCGCAAACTCGTGTCTACGGATCGCTTTCCACAATAATATGAGGGTGGAGTCCCCTAATTTACCTAAATATGAAACTGCTGATAACGAAAAAAATATCTCAATGATGTCGGAAGGTGGTATTGGGTCCCTGGATAGTCATCCGAAGGGAAAATATAAGTCACATGCGTAATAGTGTAACTGAACGGAAAAATTCCTTCTGATTATAACATGCAGCATTAGGCTTGGTTTCTTTTTTCAAAAATCGTGGAACGATGTACGGATAATCCTGAAACCGCATATTTAGCATCCATATAATCCAAAGGTTACGGTAGTTTTATATCCGTGCTCTCTTATGACACACGAACAAATGATTCAATTAAAGCTTCACAGCAAAAAAGACGCAGCTGAAAGTAGTCTCTCAGATTTTCTCTGTGTCACAAGTAAATGGTGTACTTCCGAGATCCACTTCTGCACAATATTTCGACGTCCCGACCCAGCATTCTTTTTCAGTTTCTGAGAGGTTTTCTGTTATGTGTACTCGCGGTCTACACGACAACCTGCTCCGCTATTTATAGCCGAGTTCGATCCCAGACGACCACTACGCCCCTTGATGCTGTGTTTTGTTCAAAGTCCGCACTGATAATCCAGGAAACGCATATACTACCAACATTCTCCGCTCTGATGGATGATATGGCCGGTGACATCTTCAAAAACTGTGGTGGACTTCAAGCCTTGTTTAAATTGAAACTTACATCTCTATTTATTAAACTCTCCGGCACGTTTATTTCGATAGATACCTTAACCAAGTTGTCCCAAAAACTGGGCATTTGCCCCCAGATAATGTACTTAATTTCATTATAACGTTCGAGGCTGTGCTCCGCAACAGTCGGATTTTATTGGTTGTTTTGATCGGATGTGTCGCTAACGTTCCTTGAATCTCTCCTCGACTGTTTAAAATGTTTGCCCCGCGTACGACATGCTACCTCATAGAAAGTGATACACACCCGACTCTCGGAGACCTGGATCAACTTATGTCTTTGAGACATGAAATAGTGAAGGTAGAAGATGATCAAATAGGGAAAAATACAGGGCCTAGTAGAAAGAAGGTATTGGTTTTAATTGACGAAAGGAGAAAATATAAAAATGCAGGGAATGGGCAGTTGAAACTGAATACATGTCTGAAATATAAGATTGACAGACAATGCAAAATTTCTAAGCAGGAATGAGTAGAGTACAACTTCAGCCCCGTAGAAACGTGTTTGAGAAGGAGAAAGATGGATGGTGTCTATAGGAATTTTAAAGAGACCTTTGCAGAAAAGAGAAACAGCTGCATGAATGTCAAGAGCTGAGATAGAAAACTAGTACTAAGCAAAGAAGGGAAGGTGGAAGGTATATATAGAGGGTCTCCACAAAGGAGATGAAGAAAACAATATTATAGAAAGGTAAGAGTAACTGAATGAAGATAAAATTGAGATATGATACTGCGAGAAGAATTTGACAGAGCACTGAAAGACTAAGCCGAAACAAGTCCCCTTAAGTGGATGACATTCCCTCAGAATTATTGACAGCCAGCCACGACAAAACTATTCCACATGGTTTTTAGGATATATGACACAGATGAAATACCATCAGACTTCAGGAAGAATAAAATAATTCCAATTCCAAAGAAAGCGGCTGCTGACAGGTATGAATATTACCGAACTATAAGTGTACTAATTCATAGTTGCATAACACTAACACAAATTATTTGCCGAAGAATGGAAAAGCTTGTGGAAGCCGTTATCGGAGAAGATCACTTCGGTTCAGAAGAAATATAAGAACACACGAGGCAATGCTGGCCCTACGATTTATCTTAGAAGACAGGATAAAGAAAAGCAAACTTACGTTTAGAACATTTTTAGGCTTAGAAGAAGTTTTTCACAATGTTTACTGGAATACACTCTTCGAAACTCTCAAGGTACAGAAACCAGTATGCATTTAGAGGAGTCGAAACACACGAAAGAAAAGAGTGAGATAGGATTGCAGCTTATCCCCGATGACATTCCATCTGTACACTGAGTAAGCAGCAAAGAAAACCACAGACAAAACTGGCGAAGAATTTAAAGTTCAGAGAGATGAAACAAAAACTTTGTGGTTTCCCGATGACACTGTAATTATGTCAGACACATGGCTCTGAGCACTATGGGACTTAACATCTGAGGTCATCAGTCCCCTAGAACTTAGAACTACTTAAACCTAACTAACCTAAGGACATCACACACATCCATACCCGAGGCAGGATTCGAACCTGCGACCGTAGCGGTCGCGCGGTTCGAGACTTTAGCGCCTAGAACCGCTCAGCCACACCGGCCGGCTATGTCAGAAACAGCAAAGGACTTGAAAGAGCAGTTGAATGAAATGGATACTGTCTTGAAAAGTTTCTCAATTTTCTCAGATGAGGATGAACAACAGTAAAACAAAAGTAATAGAATGCAGTCGAATTAGATCAGGTGATGCTGAGGGAATTAGCTTAGGAAATAAGACACTAAAGCAGCAGATGAGTTTTGCTGTTTGGGCGGCAGAATAACTGATAATGGCCGAAGCAGGATATAAAATGCAGACTGGCTATAGCAATGAAAGCATTTCTGGAAAAGAGGACTTTGTTAAAATCAAATATAAATTGAAGCTTAAAGAAGTCTTTCTTGAAAGTCTTTGACTTAAGTGTAGCTTTGTATAGAACTGAAACGTGGATGACATGCAGTTCAGTCAAAGGAAAAAAAAGATACTTTTGAAATGTGGTGCTGTGCTACCTAAACTTTTTCCATTTTTATAATGTAAATATTATCTGATTTTTTTTTCTGTAAAATCTTAAATGTCACCTGTGGCTGAAAATGAAATATACAATGTTGTAAAACTAATGTAAATTAGGTTTGTAGTTAAATATGTATTATGATTACATTGGGTCAATGCCTATGGGGAACTGCCAGCAAATACTAGATGAATTTTGTATGGTTTGTCAGAGAAAAGTAAAATAGCACCGTCTCTCAACGCTGTGGTGTGACTCCAGAGAGAGTGCATAGCATTTCATTGTTAGACATGTGATTGTGTGGAGGCGAATGTTGTTGAGTGCAGAGTGGAATGTTAGAGCCATGTGGTGCCATAATGCTAAATACGAAGCACAACGAACGTGACAAGTGCGGCCAGATGTACAAGGCTCCAGCTACATCAAGATAGTGTCCCATAACTGGTCATTGCTAATCAACGGGTCTCCGTAACAAATGGAGTAAAAGAATTATTGTCGGCAACATCGAATGTATCGTCTCAGCATCTCCAACGAATTATAAGATTGTTAAATTTTCGGCCAAACTAGGAATATTGTGAGCCATACGCAGTTAGTTTCAGTGAACTTGTTAAGGTAATAATTGTTATATGTTAAAACTTTAGCTGCCCGATCTCACCATTCACCAATATTACTGTCACCTTGACTAGGATCTTGAACCTTTTCTGTTGCAGAAAACCCGAGTGTGGTTTGTTAATAGAATACATTATTGAAAATGACTAATAGAGCAATTTTTCATTTCCTATTGAATATACGACAAATCAGTCTGTCACGACGACTCAGTTGCTTAGCTGTTCTGTTCCATAGCAACAACCAGAGGCAATAACGATTATCACATTTTAACTTCAGTTAAAGCGTTATCGGAAAATTAAAATTCAAGCTATATACTATTTAAATTTTACACCACTTCATCTCTTGCCGTTTATCAGAGCATCATTTTTGTGTTTGGTTAACTATTATTTATGTATTCAAATGACTTTTAAATTATTTAAGATAGGAAATTTCAATGAAGTTCATATGCAAACTGCATGAGCACAGGTCATGTAAGTAAACTTTACTGTGAGGTTACGAAATTCTTGCTAGAACTGAAAGTTTTCACACTCTATAATTTTGGTGACGAGCACTTACTTATTATTTCAAATTATTAGTTTTGATTTTGTTAACGAGATAAAATAACTATTGATATTTTTCGTTGTTATTTTGTTCCGTGGTGTTGTGTTCGTACCATGTGTGTGAACGTTCTGTTGCCACACGTCTATTCAAACAGATGCGTAATTATTACGGTTCTCAGTATCGATTATTTAGAAAACAGATCTTGTCCAGTTGGAGTGGCGACAACTTAATTTAATTCATTTTCTTTTGCCGTGATTATTCGGAATATCATGGTATCCCTCATTCCGTAGTATACAGTGTGTGATTTTACTTGTTTTACGCACATTATTCCCAGCTCAAACAGGCAGAGACTACAGGAAGTTATTTGTAAGAATAACTCATTGTACATTTCTTCCCACTAGTTAGTTATTCCCTTGGGTAAGGATTGCCTTAAACATTTTCTTGTTATGATTAGGCTCAGGCGATCAGGGTCGATAATTCAGAATTAACCAGTTAGTAAGGGGAGACGTTACAATGCTACAGAAGAATGCTCAAGAGTAAACTGATAGATCGCGTAACTAGTGAGAAGGTACTGACGAGGAGAAAAAAAGGTTCAAATAGCTCTGAGCATTGTGGGACTCAACTTCTGAGGTCATCAGTCCCTTAGAGCTTAGAACTACTTAAACCTTACTAACCTAAGTACATCACACACTTCCATGCCCGAGGCAGGATTCGAACCTGCGACTGTAGCGGTCGCGCGGTTCCAGATTGTAGCGCCTAGAACCGCTTGGCCACTCCGGCCGGCGACGAGGAGAACACGGCAAGTACCATCACCGTATTTCCCAGGAACTTCGCTCAGTGGAAGAGGAGTCAAAACAAGCGAACTCACTACTCGGCTTATCCGTAGATGCTCAGCCGTTTCTGAAGAATGGCCGGTCAGAGTTTTCGGGGTACTTTATGTACCTTTTATTCTCTGACGAAATGTTCGCTCAGTTGTTACAATCGCGGCTTCTTAATCGCTCCATGTTCGAAACCCCATCATTGTTTTTATTTGTATTGTTTTCATTTATCGAAGCGTTTCCGTAGAAGGTAACTAAACGAATGTTTGTTATCAAATTTGGAGATACCAGGAAGCTATAGCAATTGTAAAATTACAGGTGGATTTCTCAATAAGTCGCACACATTTATTATATAATACACAAATGTGTGTGTGTGTGTGTGTCTGTGTGTGTGTGTGTGTGTGTGTGTGTGTGTGTGTGTGTGTGTGTGTGTGTTTGGTATGTTGAGAGGTTACAATCTTTTTAAACTCTCATGTACTGATATTTCATACTCATATCAGTTGTTACATTTTATTCGTATCTTTATTATTCAGTAAGATTTGGTGCATTCGCCTGGACCATACAGATGGTAGAAATATTCGAAACAGATACTACAAAAGCCGCGAGCGTAGCTCAACGGCAGCTTTGCCACAGTGACGTTTCTTCCTATGAATCTCACTCGAGAAAGAAACGTCGTCGACATTGGTGAATATTTCGAGCTATGGCAGCAATTTGGAGTCGAACAATGCATGACGAATAATCATTCCGAAATCTGCCGCTTGCAAATGATTATGAATTAAGATACACTACAGGAAATTCACCGAAAATGATTTGAAATCGATTTCTCAATTTTTAAAAATTCATTGATCTGGCATATATGACATGACAATGTTATATCAATATACACTGGAAAACATTAATTTAGTTATCTCCTACACACATGGGTGTATAAATGAAAAACAAAAGTAAAGATAATAATCGGGTTTAGATCATGAGGCGCAAAGGTGCGAAGCCGCATCGCTGGCCACTGTGTCACGATTTAATCTGAGATACCTTGAAAGCTATAACCGTCGTTTTATCAGGAATGGTAAAATATATACGGATTAGCCGAGACACCCCTCTTCCTCTCAGCAAAGTTTCTGGGTCGAGTTGAAACGTCCCCTCGGAAAAATTTATGAATTACGGTGCTGATAAACATCTGCGTTATTTGATTTTCAAACAGCTGAGCAAAACTGAACGTACTAAGACATTACTCTCTTTACTTATTCTGATCAACACTAAACTGACACACAATATTTTTAGCGCAACGCAATCTGACTTTCAAAAATCCCTACAAAAGAATGGCCCTGACTAACAATAACCTATACCTTTCATGAATCACTTACCTCACAAAAATCTTCGTTACTCGAACTACAGCAATACAGCGAGCGCCAATACTGCCAGCTAAATAAAAGACTGTAACTACTGAAGGCACAAACTACTGATAGGCATAGTTAGCAAATGAAAGATTTTGATAAAGAACAAACAATGTATTAATAATATTCCAAAGTCATCAGTTCATGATATCCAATATTACAAATTTACTCTTTCTGATGGACACACGTCCAGATCATCCACTCTCAAAACTCCGCCATCTCACTCCCCACATGCACCACTGCTGACGGCTCACCTCCAACCGCGCAACACTACGCGCTGTTCACATCCAACTGCCCAAGACTACAATAGCGAATATTTCAACAGTGCCAACCAGCCACAGACTGCACACAGCACAGTCAATGATTTTCGTACAGAGTGCTACGTGGAGTTACCAACATAAAAACCTAAACAGCCTACTTACAGAGTTATAGCACTTGTCGTGTTCTCCTCGTGAATCGAAGTGGGGAGAAAAATTCACGGCAGAACTGACAAAATAAGGTACTGGTTGACCAAGCACATTCTGAGAAAATCAAGGAAGTGTCAGTTTGGTATTGGAGGCAAGTGTGAGAGAATAGAAATTGCTGAGAGAGACTAGGAGATGGATATACTAGGTTCAGATAGGTGTTGGTGGCGGTAATTATCCGGAAAGAAGAGGCTTTCAAGAGATAGAGAGCTCCATGCAACCAGTCTTCGGACTGAAGACCACAATAACAACAATAGGAGCAGGTCTTCATTAACTCAAATCGCTTGATACGGGCAAGTCCTCAGGTCCCGATTGTATACCGATTAGCTTCCTTTCAGGTTACGCTGATAAATAGCTCCCTACTTGGCAATCATATACAACCTCTCGCTCACCGATAGATCTGTACCTACAGATTGGAAAATTGCGCGGGTCGCACCAGTGTTTAAGAAGGGTAGTAGGAGTAATCCATCGAATTACAGACCTATATCATTGACGTCGGTTTGCAGTAGGGTTTTGGAGCATATACTGTATTCAAACATTATGAATCACCTCGAAGGGAACGATCTATTGATACGTAATCAGCATGGTTTCAGAAAACATCGTTCTTGTGCAACGCAGCTAGCTCTTTATTCGCACGAAGTAATGGCCGCTATCGACAGGGGATCTGAAGTTGATTCCGTATTTCTTGATTTCCGGAAAGATTTTGACACCGTTCCTCACAAGCGACTTCTAATCAAGCTGCGGGCCTATGGGGTATCGTCTCAGTTGTGCGACTGGAGTCGTGATTTCCTGTGAGGAAGGTCGCAGTTCATAGTAATAGACGGCAAATCATCGAGGAAAACTGAAGTGATATCGAGTGTTCCCCAGGGAAGCGTCCTGGGACCTCTGCTGTTCCTGATCTATATAAGTGACCTGGGTGACAATCTGAGCAGTTCTCTTAGGTTGTTCGCAGATGATGCTGTAATTTACCGTCTAGTAAGGTCATCCGAAGACCAGTATTAGTTGCAAAGCGATTTAGAAAAGATTGCTGTATGGTGTGGCAGGTGGCAGTTGACGCTAAATAACGAAAAGTGTGAGGTGATCCACATTCCAAAAGAAATCCGTTGGAATTCGATTACTCGATAAATAGCACAATTCTCAAGGCTGTCAATTCAACCAAGTACCTGGGTGTTAAAATTACGAACAACTTCAGTTGGAAAGACCACATAGATAATATTGTGGGGAAGGCGAGCCAAAGGTAGCGTTTCATTGGCAGGACACTTAGAAGATGCAACAAGTCCACTAAAGAGACAGCTTACACTACACTCGTTCGTCCCCTGTTAGAATATTACTGCGCGGTGTGGGATCCTTACCAGGTGGGATTGACGGAGGACATCGAAAGGGTGCAAAAAAGGGTAGCTCGTTTTGTATTATCACGTAATAGGGGAGAGAGTGTGGCAGATATGATACGCGAGTTGGGATGGAAGTCATTAAAGCACAGGTTTTTCGTCGCGGCGAGATCTATTTACGAAATTTCAGTCACCAACTTTCTTTTCCGAATGCGAAAATATTTTGTTGAGCCCAACCTACTTAGGTAGGAATGATCATCAAAATAAAATAAGAGAAATCAGAGCTCGAACAGAAAGGTTCAGGTGTTGGTTTTTCCCGCGCGCTGTTCGGGAGTGGAATGGCAGAGAGATAGTATGATTGCGGTTCGATGAACCCTCTGCCAAGCACTTAAATGTGAATTGCAGAGTAATCATGTAGATGTAGATGAACATTGTAATTCGGCTGTACAAACAGAATTACATCATGCTTCAAATTGCGAGGTGTCTGTAGTAACGGAACGGAAACAGCAAGTGTGGTGGTGGTCCCCGGCAAGCGTCAGGGATGGGCGGCCGACCGCGCCACGGTGCAGCGCGTGCGACGGCCAGGGCCCTGTCAGACCCCCGCGCTGGGCTGCCGCCAGCGGTCGGCGGACGGCGCGCTCTGACTGCACGCCTGGCCGTGCGCCTCGTTATGGCGTTATTAGCCGGCGACCGGGCCGCGCTGCGGCGGTAGCCAGTTGTCGGCTGCCGTGTTTGCCGTGGCCATCTGTTGCCCGCGCCACGTGGTCCTGTTTGCGCACCTCCGGCAAACACTGATCGCGTCGTCAAAATTTACCTTTCCCTCGGCGGTAGCCCCACAATTTACAGGCGGCTCCCTCCTCTGGGAACTGCCAGGTACTGACAATATCGGGCACAGAGAGAGGGGGGAAGGGAAAAAAGTGTAAAATGAAGTGGGACAGGGCAAATTTGCGGCGCAGCCGTGTCATTGCGCGCACGTGTTTGAGCGTCACCTGCCAATCACCTTCCCTGCTTGGCGGCTTATCAGGGCTTTCGATAGGGATTCCGGACGAAATTGAGTCCGGTGAGAACAGTGTCAATATTGGCGCGCTACCCGCCTTGCCGCGCCCGCTGTGTTGTTTTATTCCGGCGGCGGCGACGCGGACGGCCCGCTCCGACCCCGCCGTCGCACGCACTGCCCCGGCGCGTCGCCGGCCCGCGGCTGGCTACGCAAACAGCCGTCTTAATTACGCGGGCCGCGATAAAAGTCGGCTCCGGAGATAGGCGGCGCCGTGCCGGCCAAGGAGAGACACGCAGCGCCGCGCGACGCCACCCGGCCGTTCCGTCGGTCTGCGCAACTCCCAACCCGTTCCACGCTCCTTCCGCATTCGCCACGCCTCGTACAGCCCTCCCAATAAGGTCACGCTTTATACGAGTTCCACGGCGTCCTCTCATCAGTGACTCACTCTGCAAAGTCAGCCGCGAACGAAACCTTCCATTCGCAACGCACGCCTCTGACTTCCTCCACAAAACAGCGACGAAGCTCTGCAGTTTAATATGCGCCTCCGCCACAGCCTTATCCGGGAGTTACGTACCTGCGCCTACTCCCGGCTGTCCGCATCCAACGCGCTGCTCGTTGCTGCCTTACTGGAGATGTGGTTCGGATACTCGCCTGCGTTGTTAGACAACCCGCACGCCGTCCTAGTGACCCGGGTGGTGGTGAGATAAGGCGTGAACATTGCCGGTGACCATCAGCTTTTTCCGTGTTCCGCTGCAATCCATCAACTTGAAAAAATTTTCCAATCCGTGAAACGAAACCCGCCTTCTTTATAACAGATACACTGTGATACATAGAAACATGGCGTAGGTTGTGTATAACGGATACGGAAGGGAAGGAGTTGTATCACTCATGATCGTACCACAAACATTACGAATTCAATTACTTTCCCTCGGGCAGGCACCACAATCGACAAAATTTCTGAAATGGCAACATGTCCTCTAACGACTGTTTTCATAGTTCCGTTTCCACTGTTAACGAATTTCGGCTGTTATGCCAGTTTCAAGCTGTAGTTGACGTGCATGACGGCAAGCCACTAAACTATTCAATCACCAGCAAATGGCGGGCGAACATAAAATTTATAACAAGTAGTGCTACGTTCAATTGGTGGAAAAACTGTTGTAAAGTACTACCAGAAGCGAGGATAGGGCGTAGCTCGAATAAACTATATAAAAATAAATTGCCATAGCTCTGGCAATAGTCTAAAATGGAATAACATCAGCTGTGGTAAAATAAACTGTCATAGCACCGGCAAGTGCCAAACCGAAAACAAAATTTATCACCTTTCTGACGATTGGATATGCTATGGCTGTTTATTTCATTAACGTTGACTTACACTGGTCAGCGTTCTCCGTTCTGCTGCTACTTTTAAACTGTTTTAATTCCAATACCATGCAGGTCTACTTGCGATAAGTTTTTTGTTTGGTCGCCGTATGCTGGAGAATGGAAGGCTTGTTGACTTGTTCTCACGTACGTCGGCTACCGCTTGAAAATGCTACAACAGCCGAAATAAGACAATAGTGGAATATAAACAATAATTACAATAGACAGCGTAAATGTTGTGATTTCTGAGATTATGGATTCAGTTTTCTCGTCTGCTTTAAAATTGTTGCGGAGTCAGTCGTTAACTAAGAGGAATTATTTGTTTATTCGTTGCGGCCGTCTCGGACCACATCAATCCTTGTTGGAGTTGACAGTGAGCTTCCGTTCCTTTTGCACCCAAAAAACACTCGTTATTTTTGGGAGCGTTTGTTAGCTCTCCACTGCCAAATTTACTCGCAGGACTTTGTCCAGCTTGCCACTATCTTTTAGTGGATGAGACGTCTGGCGTAAGCGTTTTTGGGCTGAAAGCTATCTTTGTTGCTCATAAACTCGGCCATTGCAGTTTTGTGCTTTTCGCTGAAAAAGTCAAACACTATTTCGGTCAGCCTGTTTCCATCCATACGTTGGTGGTGGCCTCAAAATTGCGGTAGTTTTCGCGGATCATTTTTGCGAGTTTTCCTACGTTACTATGAATTCATTTGTTCGACTTTTGATAGGCGCCACAAACTAATTATGGCAAGCTGTAGACTGATAGAAAGATGGATTTTTAGTACTTAACCCTTAAGATGACGCAAAGATGTTGAAACTTGTTTGGATATAGAAAAGAATAACACATGATGAAGCGTGACACAATCATAGTGAAGTAAACACCGACCAAATGTTTGAAATTGTTAGAATTAAAAACAATCTTTGATCGTAAATTTTTTCGTTATTTTGCTATCAGTTTAGGTCTATGTTATCATCATCAGATATGTCTATCTTCCTAGAGTAATATGTCATGATGACCGTTCATTACGGATCATTTGTGTGTTAGCATAGTTTTATTATACTCTTAAATTTTCTCTCTCTCTGCCCTATATTGTTTTGTATACTAGTTTAACGAAAGAGAGGCATCTGATAATGATCACTGAGATCGAAACCGCTCATAAAATAAAGAAAAATTTTGCGACCAATTACTCTTTCCCATAGGCGGATCCCCATTTCCAAAACTGCTGTAATGATTTAGCTCTCTCTGGATCTCCGAAGTATACTTTATTGCTGCACGGAAACAGGATTTCGGCTGCATAGAAAAAAAAGCTGCTCTTTACGGAACTGTTGTATTATGATGTATGCTGACGTTCTGCGAGAACGTCTTTTGCTGCATATTTTTCGTGACATTTGGTAGAATATCTATTCTTTTTGGAAGTACTTCTTTGTCCAATCGAATTTTCGTGATGCTCTCGTCTAGGTACTTCCATTTGCTCCTATGTGGTATCTCAGTATTTATTTAGGGTTTCTGGCAGATCATCTTTTGCGCAGGCCATCACTTCTCTTTCTAGAATGTCGTTTGACAAGGTGATTGTTTCGTCGGCAAAACCCGGACTGCCTACGGGGATTCCTCTAAATTTGGTTCTCTCTCTCTCTATGAAACTCAGTCTTTTCGTTTTTTTTTTTTTTTTTTTGACAAGTTCCGATGACTTTTTTGAGAATCCAGTTGAAAAGCTACGATTACCATCACCTAGTCGCTCTTCTGTTTTGACACCAGAGGAATGAGTGAGACATTTGGTTTTCGTATTAGATGTTGTGACTTTATAGCTACCAGTTTCAGTTTCGGGCCAACCACGAATTACGAATTTTTAAGGTGACGTCACAGTGTATACAGTTGTACGCTTTTTTATTGTTAACAGATATTTGGAAAGACTGTTCGGACGTAAGCGTGCAGCATCTGACGTGACAAACCCATCTCGGTTTTTATTTTTATTTTTTTATTTTTTTTTAAAAAAGCTGATACTGTGTTAGGCTGTTGCATTGGTAACACCATTCCAACACCAAATCCAAGTGTGACGCCTTATCAGAAGACAGTACATGTTCTGGGTTTCCTGCAGACATAGTGCTGGTGGGATAAGGATAACAGATGCGTCACAACAAAGGAATGAAATGCCGCGGCTACTAGAAGCGTACCCGAAAGTTGACATATGCAGGACAGTATGACTCTTGTTGGAAAAATTTTGACGGAACAAGTTTTGGATTCCAAAACCTCTCTAATCACAGCACAGACGCTAACAAACACAAAATCTAGATATGAAATTAAAGCGGGAAATTTGGAATTCAAATCTAGTGTCATGTAATCTGTCCACTGTTCGTCAATTTCGTCCTTAAGAAGCAAAACAAGAGTGTCGCAAGCAAAATTCAATTCATAAGATTAACCATCGACTCACATAAAGCTATATTTCCTTGAATTTTCAGATGATTTCGTCTGCTGACACGTGGAGTTATAAAAGCCTAGAAGACAGTTACATAAAAAGTATGTTTAACAAGATTTCATTAGAAAAGAAGAATATGTTTAAACTACCACTACGATATGTGGAACCGAAGTACTATAAAATCAAATGATTCCAATTATATCATCACCTCGGTGAATTTAATTAAGAAAGTGGAATTCAAAAGAAAGCTAATAAAGAAAGATGCAAAAGATGTGCAAATGACAACAACAACAAGTGCGTCTCCATACATAAAAAATGGATAAATTACATTTCCGTCATTAAATCAGAGTGTTTATATGTCTTAGAGAACCAATTTTAAACAAGATAGCACATATCGAAAACGTTTAACGAAAGCAGTAAGTAATTATTCGAAAGGTCCCGGGGCCAAAACGGACAGCCGATTTATTCGACCTAGGAAGAAACCAACAGATGTAGCGCCACTGACCTGGTTCTTCTCGTAAGGACCACTCTCGATCACCGCAGAGCTGAAGAGTCTAAGTGAGTGCGAGGTGGTGTCTGCTTAGAGATATATACGACCCCATAGTGTAGATTGTATTAATAAACACATTTGTTATTCACCGAGTTCAGTTATTAAGGACGGTGACCAGTGTTTCAAATACGAAAATTTATAACTACACTGAACACTATCAGCACCTACGATTACAGTGGCGAAGTTAACCATTCTATTGTAGTACACTGCAAATTTAGTATTTACACAAAACTGTTACAGTCTGCACTTCGCACTGTGCTGTAGTAAGTCATTAAAAAGGACGAAACTTAGTTAGTTCATTTAATTCAGCTCATGATGAGAATCACCGTGTCCAACAACCACTAGTTCCGATGGCAATAACATTTCACACTCTTACTAATCATAACACAGTTCAGTTAAAATGTTCCTTAATCTGAGTGACTGGAAACACTGGAAAGTCATTAAACGTTAAAGTTAATGGGTATATCCATGTGTAAGACGTGCATGACACTGTGATAAGCCAACACCAGAGTGCACCCGATCCGAATCTTACTCATGGGCTGTCTAACCTCGAACTGGCTCATCTAGGTAAAATCCGACTACTTGTAGACGGGCATTACAATGAAGTGTTATTTTGGAAAGCACCTAATGCTTCGAAAATCGGCTAACTTGAATTTTACTGTATTGGATGAACTAAATTAACTAATATGATCTTTGCTTACAAAAGGCGTTATTGGCCATGAATTAAGTAAAATAAATGGACACTATTATTCTCACGCAAAGTAAATCTCGTAGTTTTCATGCATAAAGCCCATATTGCAAATTAGGGCAAATTACACGAAATTATTGATTATCGAGTTAATTAATTAGCACTGTATGTCATTTTCTACAGAAAAATTAAAGTAACAAAATTATATAGTTAAAGTTCGTAATCTGACAACGGTTATGATGAAATCTGCGATGGGTAACGGGGCTGCTTATGAACTTCAAGATTAATTATATTCGAAGATAATTAAAGTAACATGTAAACTAAACGCCATCCGAACAGGCCACAAACATCCAACGGTACCGATTGGCCGCCGTGTCATCCTCAGCCCACAGGCGTCACTGGATGCGGATATGGAGGGGCAAGTGGTCAGCACACTGCTCTCCCGAACGTTTTTCAGTTTACGAGATCGAAGCCGCTACTTCTCAGGCAAGTAGCTCCTCAGTTTCCTCACAAGGGCTGAGTGCACTCCACTTGCCAACAGCGCTCGGCAGAGAGCATGGTCACCCATCCAAGTGTTAGCCCAGCCCGGCAGCGCTTAACTTCGGTGATCTGACGGGAACCAGTGTTACCAATGCGGCAAGGCCGTTGGTCTGAAGATAATTAGTTTTAGGTAATTTAAAATACGCCATTGGAAAGTAGGAATGTTTAGCTTTCGAATGGTGTAGGTCACCTTCGTCAAATGACTGCTTGGCTCTAGGGGTTTTCTTGTTGCGAACCCCAGTGCTCATACCAGTTAATTGTGTTTTGTAAGTATGAGTGCCCTAGTGGAAGTTAACTACAACAGTGTAAACGAACAACCAAAATGATAGTCTTAACAATAGATTGAAATGACATTAACGCTAAAATAAGATCCTGAGATTTTTATTTAATTATTATATGCCAATATAGAACTCTATTGAAAAAAAGATAAAACTCAGCAATAGAATTTGCTTATTTTTGAGAGCTGAAAAAAACATAATAGATGGGAATAATCCACAGCACTATGTTACGTGATTTAAGCCCATATCAGCAGCATGAAATCAAACAGGCTTACTAGAGAAATAGTTGCATTTTGTGAAAACAGGGCAAAAATAGATATCATGGGGAAAAAAGTGGGAAATACGAACTTTATAAAATTGAGAGGTGTCACGTATACACCGAAAGATACCAATAATAGTATATGGTTCAAATGGCTCTGAGCACTATGGGACTTAACTTCTGAGGTCATCAGTCCCCTAGAACTTTGAACTAATTAAACCTAACTAACCTACGGACATCACACACATCCATGTCCGAGACAAGATTCGAACCTGCGACCGTAGCAGTCATGCGGGTCCAGACTGTAGCGCCTAGAATCGCTCGGCCACAACAGCCGGCTCAACTTCATGAAGGAACATAATCTTTATCGACACATAAATGACTCTCGCCATCGACCTTCCATGATGACTCCTCTTGGGGTATGGACAGATATTCACTGCAAGGTAAATACAAAACATCTTTTTACAAAATCTTTTCCACAAAACACTCACCTTTGAAAGTGACCGTGCTTTGTGCTGTTGTGACAGAAACTAATGATTTAACAAAAAAAAAAAGCCATTCAGCTGAAGCTCTTTAGACAACTTCTTCCTGTCCCTTGCCGTAGCAAGATCAGCATTGAACTAACAGTGGTTTTCTCTTTTCCTTTATTTTCAAACGCCTTTGTGTTTATAATTTATATTTTAAGTACATTAATACGTAATTTACTGAACTACTGGATTTTCATATTCGCTTCATTTTCATGTTTTAATGGCAGCCTGTGCTCGCTCAAAACTTCTCTTTCTCAAGTAACTTATGATTGATTCCATGCATGAACATTGCCGACCCCTCCCACTGTCCCTTTCAACTGTTGACCGATTAAAACTGATTATCTTTTCTATTGTGAAGATTTTTAGAGTGTCCTGTGTCGTAAGGGTTTTGAAAGAACATGCTTCTTTCTTTTCAGTTACGAAGTTACGATTGTCTTCAAGCATATTTCTATAGTTGCAGCCGTTGCTGATGCAAAGCTTCTAATTTTGGTATACAGTTTTTCAGCTCCTTCGTCGAAAGTTGTGGTTTTTTTCTCTTTTTTTTTCCAAATAAATCTCCACTTTGCACACAGCTAATATGGCGCTTCGATTGACAGTTAATTTACAAATTCACAAATTGAAAAGGACACTATTAATTTTGGTTTCACAGATGATAGTTTACTTTCACTTATTTCACGCTAATAATGCCAATTCAAATGTATTTAGGTGACAATCTTAGAAGCTCTCTCAAATTGTTTGCAGACGATGCTGTCACTTACCGTCTTGTAAAGTCATCAGACGACCAAAACCAATCGCAAAAACATGTAGTCAAATATCTGTATGATTCGAAAAGTGCCCATTCATTCTAAATAGTGAAAGTGTGAAGTCGTCCACATGAGTACTAAATGGAATCAGCTAAATTTCTGTTACAAGATAAATCATAGAAATCTGAAGGCTGAAATTCAGCTAAATACTTATGAATTATTATTGCGAATAACTTCTGTTGGAATGATCATGTAGATAATATTGTGGGGAAAGCAAACCAAAGAGTGTGGTTTATTGGTAGAACACGGAGAAAATGTAGCAAGCATAGCAAAAAGACTGCTTACACTATGGTTGTACACTTTTTGCTAGAGTACTGGTGTGCGATCCGCATCAGTTAGGATTGAAAGAGGACATCGAAAAAGTGTAAGGAAGGGCAGCTCGCTTTTTTTATTTTATTTTTTTTAATTTATTTTTTGTCGCGAAATAGGGGTGACAGTGCCGCGCATATGTTACTCGAACTGGGGTGGGAATCATTAAAACAATGGGGCTTTTCGTTGCGGCAGGAGCTTCTCATGAAGTTTCAATCTGCACCTTTCACCTCAGAGTGTGAAAAAAATTTGTTGGCACCGACCTACCTCGGGGGATCATCATCATGAAATAAGAGAACTCAGATCTCGCGCGGAAAGATTTAAGTATTAGTATTTGCCGTGCGCTGTCGGAGAGTGCGACGGTAGAAATAGATTGAAGGTGGTTTGATGAACCCTCTACCAGACACTTAATTGTGAACTGCAGAGTAATCATGTTGATATAAATGTAGATGTAGACGGATGTGCCCACAACTGTATGTGTGTCGTCGCTCATCCAAGTGCCAACCCTCAGCTGCTAGAGGGCTCCGAATAGTAGTGGTAACATTACAGTGTGTAATCTAATTATGTCGACGAGTGAGAAATAGCTCAGGAAACTAAAAGCACGAATTTGAAGAGTTCGCCCACACTCGGAACACCCTGTGCTTCAGTATGACAGATCACACATGAGCGCTGTGACATATGCAACAATCCGATGTCTTGAGTCCACTGTCATGGATCATCCTTCATACTGTCCCGACTTGGCCCCATCCGACTTTAATCTGTTTCCTAAACGTTTCCAGGACTTCACTTTGATAGTGACTGAAGCGATGCAAGCTGAGGTGAGGTTGTGGATCTGTCAACAACCTCAAACATTCTACATTGACGGTATCAACAAATTGATCTGTCGTTCGGAGAGATGTGTTCGACGCCAGGGTGACTATGTTGAGAAACAAATATGTGGGTAAAATGATAAAAATGTAAAATTTTGGCAAAGTATGTTCTATTTAAAAAGCTTTAGAGGTTTCACATACAAAATTCGGAGACATTACTTTTCAGTACGCCCTCGTACTTGAATTGATAAGGAATGGTGACGCAATTGTGTGCTGTGATTGTATTCCTATTAAGAAGGCTAGGGAAGCATGCCTAATTGTGTGACAGAGATAAGCTTTCTATTCTATCACTAGTTAATGTTCTGTTGTATGTGAAGAGCAGAGCAGCAATCTCCGGAGTGAAAGCGTATAATGGCTGCAGGAGGAGGTGAGCCTGTTCTGGGGATGCTGGTGGCCGTCTGACAGCACGCGGCCAGCGGACCCGTGGAGCGCGACAATGGAAAACAAAAGAGACTGCAGCGGCCCATCATAAGGAGGTCCCGCCGACGCAGTTTTCAAAAACTACGCTAAGCCGCTGCTGTCAAAACAGCCATTCTTCACTGCGTGGCGCGCCGGCTCCTGACGGCCTGCGTGACAAATGGGTTTTTAAAGCTGACGCTGATAAATGAAGCCAGCGCAAAGCCCAGACGGGACTCTTCCCCCGTCTCTGACCGCTATGGCTTACATTTGGCCTGCAGTGTAAACTGTCAAACCGTCGAGTGGACTTTAAAACTAATGGAGAGAAGTTTTCTACGTCTACTTGAAAAACTTTGTGAGCGTTATGATATATTACAGGGTTGATCGCTAGGGCAATAGAAAATTGGTACAGAGAGAACTGCACGTGGAGGAGCAAACAGCAGTTTTACTAACACGTCTCATTCTTTCCCTACCTCTTCTATTTTCTCTCTCTTTCTCTGCGTCTGTCTCAAACATATTTTCCCTCTCTCTTTCACTTTTATGCCTCCGGCTATTCCCGCTAGCCCTCATGTCTCCCTTAATCTTGTATTCTATGTATTTATACGGCGAGTATCTTCTAAGAGCCGTCAGGTGGCTTCTACTTGATATTTAGGAATAGATTTCAAATGCCTTTCTCGTATTGCGCAGGTAGAGTCACTCCTCGCAAAGCGTAACATGCAGCGGGCTATCTTGCGACACAGGGAGGGGGATGAAGTTGAATCGAATCTGTACGGCTGATTAAAGACCGGGGGCAGGTAAACCGACCAGCCTGAGAGCGGTTTTTAGGTGGTTTCTCACAACCGTTTAGGCAAACGCTGGGCTGGTCTCCAAACTCCGCCTCGGAGCATATAACACACAAACAGTTAAAATACGGTACCACTTAGAAAAAAGTTTACACGGTTCACAGATTGATGACTCACACGGCTTCCTTCAGTTAGGTTACCTGGATGACTGTCGCATCTGGATGACTATTCGGCCACATACACTGTTATCAGACATTAAACCAACAAACCGCTATTTCCACGACCAGTGTCTAATGCACGATATAATCATACAAACTGTCAGCAAATGTCAGTACAATCGTGTTCTGCACGGAAGATGACACTTCACGCCAACGATGACATCAGGGCGCCTATCAAACAGGCCAGTGTTTTCCGGGTAGTCCCACATTCACAATCGCTGTGTACACAGTCACAGACGGTGCAGTATGGCAGAGAGAAGATGCGTAGCAGCCTCTCTGCTGTGGAGTGCCATGGAAAGAATAGAAGCAGGACAGTCGTGAACTGATGTTGCCCGATGACTTAAAGTGAATCGTGCTGTCGTTTCTCGGATGTAGTGGCAGTTTATAGAGACCGAAACTGTGTCTCCGAGACCAGGACAGGGCCAACCACGTGTGACACCGGTACCGTCATAGTACTGCGCAGCAACTGCAATTAGACCTCGCAGAAACCACTGGACGTGTTGTGTAGAGGCAAACGGTGCAGAGAAGGCTTCGACACGTCTTTATTGTCGGAGGCCGGCTATATGGGTGCCTCAGAAGTATCTTCACAGAAGCAAAGGCCTGCGGTGGGGACGTCAACATGCTAGCTGGGCAGTCGAAGAGTGGACTAACGTTCGTTTCTGTAGAGTGTTTCTCGACGAATTCGCATCTGAAGGAAATGTGGAATACGATTACGAGATCCGACCGTTGTGGAAAGAGACCTACATCGAGGAGGGTCACTAATGTTGTGGGAAGGGATTATGTTGACCACTCGAACACCTCTTCATGAAATTTTACGGATCAATCGGAAAGATTTAACTGCTGTCACGTATCGTGACGAGGTCTTGGGATCTCACGTACGGTTGTTGCAGGATGCTGTGCTCCCAGACTTCATTTTGATGGACGGTAGTGCTGGACCTCATAGAGATTGAGTGGTTGATGTTTTCTTGAATACGGAATATACTGCACGCATGGCGTGTCCCTCGCGCTCTCTCGATTTTATTCCCATAGAGGATGTCTGGAATGCACTAGAGAGACGGGTTGCATCACGTCAACATCCACCAAGATTTGCGAGCAGCTCCACAGGAAGAATGGTCGTTATTGGCTCAACATGGCACTGATGTTACTCACAGCATGCCCCGTCGTTGTCAGGCCTGTATTGCTGCCAGGGATGGTCACACCCCATAACAAGCACATTAACCAATTGTCGCGATGTGTGCGCAAATCTTAAGTTGGAAAAAACGAAGAATACTTTTGTCTACTTTTTATGCATGTTGCAGTTATTTACGTTCAGTATTCTTTACCGATGTAGATGAAGATGAAATGGGAGATACGATACTGCGTGAAGACTTTGACAGAGCACTGAAAGACCTGAGTAGAAACAAGGCCCCCGGAGTAGACAATATTCCATTAGAACTACTGAGAGCCTTGGGAGAGCCAGTCCTGACAAAACTCTACCATCTGGTGAGCAAGATGTATGAGGCAGGCGATATACCCTCAGACTAAGAAGAATATAATAATTCCAATCCCAAAGAAAGCAGGTGTTGAAAGATGTGAAAATAACCGAACTGCAGCATACTAACGCGGATTCTTTACAGAAGGATGGAAAAACTGGTAGAAGCCGACCTCGAGGCAGATCAGTTTGGATTCCGTAGAAGTGTTGGAACACGTGAGGCAATACTGACCTTACGACTTATCTTAGAAGAAAGATTAAGGAAAGGCAAACCTACGTTTCTGGCATTTGTAGACTTGGTGAAAGCTTTTGACGGTGTTGATTGGAATACTCTCTTTCAAATTCTGAATGTAGCAGGGGTAAAATACAGGGATCGAAAGGCTATTTACAACTTGTACAGAAAGCAGATGGCAGTTATAAGAGTCGAGGGGTATGAAAGGGAAGCAGTGGTTGGGAAGGGAGTGAGACAGGGTTGTAGCCTCTCCCCGATGTTATTCAATCTGTATATTGAGCAAGCAATAAAGGAAACAAAAGAAAAATTCGGAGTAGGTATTAAAATCCATGGAGAAGAAATAAAAACTTTGAGGTTCGCCGATGACATTGTAATTCTGTCAGAGACAGCAAAGGACTTGGAAGAGCAGTTAAACAGAATGGACAGTGTCTTGAAAGGAGGGTATAAGATGAACATCAACAAAAGCAAAACAAGGATAATGGAATGTAGTCGAATTAAGACGGGTGATGCTGAGGGAATTAGATTAGGAAATGAGACACTTAAAGTAGTAAAGGAGTTCTACTATTTGGGGAGCAAAATAACTGATGATGGTCGAAGTAGAGAGGATATAAAATGTAGACTGGCAATGGCAAGGAAAGCGTTTCTGAAGAAGAAAAATTTGTTACCATCGAGTGTAGATTTAAATGTCAGGAAGTCGTTTCTGAAAGTATTTGTGTGGAGTGTATGGAAGTGAAACGTGGACGATAAATAGTTTAGACAAGAAGAGAATAGAAGCTTTCGAAATGTGGTGCTACAGAAGAATGCTGAAGATTAGATGGGTAGATCACATTACTAATGAGGAGGTATTGAATAGATTTGGGGAGAAGAGGAGCTTGTAGCACAACTTGACTAGAAGAAGGGATCAGTTGGTAGGACATGTTCTGAGACATCGAGGGATCACCAATTTAGTATTGGAGGGCAGCGTGGAGGGTAAAAATCGTAGAGGGAGACCAAGAGATGAATACACTAAACAGATTCAGAAGGATGTAGGCTGCAGTAGGTACTGGGAGATGAAGAAGCTTGCACAGGATAGAGTAGCATGGAGAGCTGCATCAAACCAGTCTCAGGACTGAAGACCACAACAACAACACCAATTCTTTACGTTGTTTCTACATTGCTGTCACCTGTTATACTCTTTTGTGGTAAAATAAAAGCAACATTGCAAAATTACCGTTAGTTCTTTAATTTTGGACACCAGTGTAGTTAGATCCATACATACCATAAAAGTTGATGTACCTATGTACGTATGTATGTATATATGCATTTTCCTAATCCACTGGGTCGATTTCAACCGAACTCAACATACATATCACGTGCTTTCTGAAAAGGATCACTGGGGGAAGAAGAACCAACTATCCCTCAAACTGGTGGAGATGAGACTGAAAATGAAGCTTAGCTCACGACGCACAAATAGCAACACTATATTCATCTAGCATTTGAGAGTGAGAGCACTTAGTGTCTTGAAACCAAATTGACACATAACTTCAAGCCTTTACGACAACTTCCCGTGGACGCCTCAAACGAAATTATGAAAGTACCACACATAACACTGATGTACCTGCAATATTATATCGTTGTACGAGGCATAGTTCACGAGAAATGACGTTATAATAATCACGCTGCATGGAAACAAAACTCCAAGGTTTGTCGGTTGGTTTGGGGGAGGGGACCAAACAGCGAGGTCATCGGTCCCATCGGATTAGGAAACGAAGAGGAAGAAAGTGGGCTGTGCCCTTTCAAAGGAACCATCCCGGCATTTGCCTGAAGCGATTTAGGGAAATCACGAAAAACCCGAATCAGGATGGCCGGACGCGGGTTTGAACCGTCGTCCCACAGAATGATAGTGCAATGTGCTAACAACTGCCCTACCTCGCTCAGTGAAACTCCAAGGCAAAATTCGCTAGAGATACAACTGAAATGCGCGCAAAAGCGTGGGTGAAAAGCTCCTCCTAAAACAGTGGACCAATGTCAACCAAACTTGTACACGTATTACTTAGTATTTGGAACGAAATACTGTGGGGGATGAGAACCAACAACCTCCTATTTGGGTATGGGTGATAACGTGGAAAGAGAAGGGGTAGGAGGAGATGGACATAGATGGGGCGTTCAGAGGGTAGGGAGAAACTGACAGAAAGGGAAGGAGATGGACAGACAGAGGGGAGATATGGACAAAGAAAGGAAAGAGCAGAATATGGACAGAGAGAGGGGAAGAGGAGGTGGAATGAAAGAGAGAGAGGGAAGAAAGAGATGGACAAAGAGCGCGGAGGAGTAAATGGATAGGGAGATGGAAGAGGAGGAGATGGACAGAGAAGTGGAAGAGGAGGAGATGGACAGAGATAAAGGGAAGGGGAGACAGACAGGTAGAGGGGGAGGAAATGGACAGAGAAGGGGTGGAGGAGCAGATGGACGTGGAGTAGACGGGATCAGAGAAGGCAGGAGAAGAAGAACTGATACAAATTTGGAATAAAGACATACCTGGGCAACGCCAGGTACTCAGATAGTAATTAAATAAAATGCTGCAACAGCGGTTCCCGTACTAGACGGGATAAAGGCCAAGGAAAAGAAGAAAGAAAACTGTGCAGTTGAAGTTAGCTCTAACAAGTCATGTTGGAAAATAAACGGGCAACTGCGAAGTCCTCACTGTGCTACCAGTTTCTATTTACATGACTAATTAGGCCATGAATCATACAAATGCGGAATAGACTTTATTCTAAACTGAATATAGGCATAACTGGTATGACACGGACGTCAGGGGTCCGGGGTATTGACTTTTGGCCCACATCGGGATGTAATCGTCACACCCGGTGTGCACTGTGGGTGCCCTGCAGCATACTCACGCAATCGCCATCATACACAACTCGTCTAGGTCCTGACATCAAGAGTCCTGATGGTCTGCCAGCTACACATACTTCTATAGTTCTCTGACTCCTACAAAATGCAGTGTCTTCCACGCATGTCTTGCGCGCGGTGGCGCAGTAGTAAAGACATCGGATTCGGGATTCGTTTTCGGGAAGAGCACCGTCCAAGTCGACTTCAATGTTTTGCGGTGTATTTCATATGGATTCAAACGAATGCTAAGAAATTTCCCATAACAAGGACTGACGACCGACTTCCATCTTCATCCTTATCAAGCCTTACTAGTGACGCCGCCGTGGACTAGACGGTGAAGCCCAATAGTTTTCACAAGTCCCCTTACCGGCCCCTCTACCTATATCTTTTTCCTTTTTGTATCAGTCAGTGAACGCGGTTTACGTCTGTTTCTATTGTGACTGTCGGCGTCCTGTCCTTCTAAGAAGTATCGCATTGTTTTCCGCCATCGTTCGAGGTCTCAACATGCTTTTAACTAAGACAGCTCTCATTGCTGCAGCAAGCGTCTGCGAGACAAACGCAGGACGCTATCAGGCAGTCACGATCCATCCCTATCGCATGTCGATCAATTCCTTCCCTTCCCCTTGAAGTTCAAAAATTCACCATCAACCTACTGCACCTTAGCCTGCCTCCACGAACTCAGTGTTGCACCAGTTAACGTCATTTGTGGAGGCTAATTACTAGAACCAATTATTTTACACTCACGTGATTCCGTTTTTCAATGTGCGAATGAATGGTGACAAAGCGTTGTAACTGTTAATATCCACACTTCTTCAACACACTTCAGGAACCTATGAAGAGACTTCAAGTAATGAGCTAAACTTACTTTTCTTAATCTATTGATTTTCGGAATGTGTCTACACGGTCACATAAACACAGGAAATGTTTTATTACAATTGGTTTTGACAATTCATAGTAGACACTATTTTAAGTTGCACTCCGGTAACAAGATACATAGGCTTAACAAAGGACTGATTCGACATAAAACAAGATTTACAATTATAATATACTAAAACGAGTAAACAAGGCGAAAATGGAACAGAGGATAGACAGCTGTAGTATACTATAAAAACTCCACTGGTAACAAAAAGTATTAACGTTACATGAAGTACCGAAGTGTTTCAGCTCTCCTGCTTCTACTCGCATCCTTCCCTCTCGGCCTGTATGACAGGAGCAGTTCACAGGAGCAGACTCACGCGCCGCCCATCCAGGCGGGATACAAAATTGTACATTCACGACTGAATGTATTGCAGCACTCGATTCAGAACATTTAGAAACAGAAAATTTCCGTATTTGAAGTATTAACTGTCTAAATTAAAGTTTTCAAATATCTAAATTCAAGGAAACGTGAATATTTCGCGCCATTAAGTGTAAAAAAAAAAAAACTGCTGAACATGACTTTGATTATCAGTCTCTTAAGGAATTTGACGTATCAGTATTAACATTTCGTGACGCTTCAGTAGACTATTTACATTCGTGGTTACATGGAACATCTGAGGTTTCTATAGTCTCACAGATGCTGCTCACTGAATCTCCAGAATGATCAGTAGGTGAAATTTCTATAATGATGCCAAAATAAAAGTGCATTCTAGTAAATGACAGTCTCATATTTGAGGAAACAGTTCCTATTCAGTCATTTTTAAACCAAGAATAGCAAACAGAGAGTGAGCACTGGAATCAGGTTTGGCACATGAAAAGTAGCATAGGTTTTTCAATTTTTGCAAGTATAATGAACAGAACAGAGAATCGTGTAACATAGCATAATAATTCTATTCACTCCATGCCCACACGTCAGAGTTGAGTTTTCCGCTTACTATGTCGAGATGGGCAGATGAGAGGAATATATTTAGCCTAGTGTGAGGAGTCTTAAGTATATTTTACTAACCTGTTTCAACTGTAAGATGGCAAGAACTATGCCCCTTACATGAAGTCATTAAAGATCACCTAACTCATTTTGAGCGAACAGTAGGGCTGAACAAAAATGACTGACAAGGCACAATGCATATTGTAGAGGGTATAGTATGGACATATTGGAATAATTTATGTCTGCTGATGGTTTTAAAGTAATTCACATGACATGAAAACTTTGTGGAAACGCGTCGATTTACTGGAGGCTAGTTTATCCCAGGGAAGTATTCCAGTGACTGTGGCCGGCGGGGGAGCGGCGAAGGGAAGCGACAATAGGCAGCATAGTGCGGCTCAAGCTCTGAGAAAGCGGTAACGGGGCACGGCCTTCAGCTGCCTTAAGATGAGTGACAGTGAGTGGGTGGTTGACCCCATGCTGGTGTACCAGGAAGCAGACAGAGAACTTGTACACCTGTTGATAAATGTCCGTCATCCCGTTTTCAGTGAAACATGCGAGAAAGCCATGCAAAACTACAGTGGAGCGGTCAGCAGAGGCCAAAATATGCATGTACATGACTATAGCAACTTCATGCTGGGTCCACAGAGTCTGAAGTAAATCAGGTGAAGAGCGACAGAATGAAATACGCCGCCCTCCAATGGGAACGTAAGACCAAGGAATTTGAAGTACTCTCCTGGGAGTCAGAATTACGGAAAAATTGGTGTTTTGTGCAGACGCTAACCTTGATGGGTGGCCTGGGAGGAACTAAATAGCAGAAGTTGAGAGGAAGGGAAATTTTGTGGGAATTTGTTCACTTCCCAGAGCGGGCATTGGTTGGCACTGGGAAGCGACGCATATTTAATGCGACTTGCGCTGCAATTGGCGTAAGTGATTTTGCTGGAGGGGAAACCGAGGCGAAGAGCGGACTGGGAGAAGTATCCGTAGTGGTCATCCGTTCCCAGCTTGCCTAGAGTGCGGACGTGGCGTTCTTTACCCAGCTTGCCTGAGAAAGAGTGAGCATCTCTGCAGTTTAGGACTTAGCAAATGGAACGATTGAGCTTGGAGATAGGAAGTTTTGGTTCAGGTATGTACTGAGCAAGATAGCTAGAAGTGAATACACGAGCGCAGCCTTGCAGCACCACGAGGTCAGCCGATGTCTGCACAACGATGCCGCTCCGCCATGCTGTATTCGGTGATATTGCGCCCGCGCCGGCTACTGATTAATTTGTTGGATCACGTCGGCAAAGTTTCCATGAGGGTTTCATGGGGTGTGTATTGTAGAATTCTTCTCGCACTTTGCATTACATCTGGGTCAGTCGATACGAATTACTTTTGATATATCGCGCTTTACTCCACGCAAACGCAATTTATTACTACTGCCTGTTAGGAGAGTCATGTAATGTGATGATTGAAGGTTATGAGTTAAAATAAATCTGTGCTAATCGACTGCATCTGTTTTCCATCAAGTAGTTGAAATCCCAAATAACTTTCTTAAGTAAATTTATGTTCAACATTTGCATCTGGTGTTCAATAGCTGAATATAACATCAATGTGCACCACTTTTTAATTTAAAGGGATCAATTCTGCCAGCCGCGGTGGTCTAGCGGTTCTAGGCGCTCAGTCCGGAGCCGCGCGACTGATACGGTCACAGGTTCGAATCCTGCCTCAGGCATGGATGTGTGTGATGTCCTTAGGTTAGTTAGGTTTAAGTAGTTCTAAGTTCTAGGGGACTGATGACCACAGATATTAAGTCCCATAGTACTCAGAGCCATTTGAACCATTTTGGATCAATTCTGAATCAATTAATGTCAACACCTCCACCGCAGTTCAATCAGGAGTCAAGGGCGTTATTACTCTCCTTGCATTATCTGACACTGTGGCAGTTTTGCACTCTCTGTTGATCTGTTAGTCAATTACCTGGGGTGAAAACACCAAAACCTGATAAGCGATGGGTGGGGTGTTACACAGTTTCAGCAAGTACTATTTTACTGGTTTATGTTCACACCTATTAGGAAAGCATGAGTTGCTAGATAAAATTTCATCTTGGAACAAATAAGATTAGAGTATGTAATCAACAAGAATATGAACAAATTCCTTATTCTTTCAAAACTTATATTTCGTAATAAGTAAATTTCTGAAAGCTTGAAATGCTCTTCTTTAGAGTTTTTCCATTGCTTAGTTTCTCATATAAAACATGAACATTAATAAAACTGACAAATTGCAGAGACGGATTATTGACTGGAAACGGACGGAAAAGGTCCTATGAACATGTGTCAGGAAACGATTTCTTGCCACTGTAGATGGCGCTGATGAATGAAAGTGTCTCTGACCACGTGCTGCGTCTGTAGCCCACAGATGACGATTATGCGGATTGATGATGCCACTTCTAGTAATGGCTACTTTGTTGGTAAAGAGGAGTGTTGACAGAAATCCCATAATTGTGATGGTCTGGAGCAAAAACTATGGAAAAACTCCTTCCCATAGACGGAAATCCGCAACTGATAATCTCTGCACTAGCAGGCGATAGGAATAGAAGCGGTTATCATGCGGGGTACACATAATCATACTACACCTCCCCCATGCAGATCCTCTACGACCTGATTCCTTTCCCCCATCTGCTCCTTTTCATCGAACATATCCGCGTCCTCTACCCCTCATGCCACCTTGATCCCCCTCATCCCCTGGTTGCTCCTCTCCTCTCCTCTCCAACCCCCACCATCTGCCGCACCTTCACCGTTATGTCCCCCCTATCCTCCAACTCTACACCCTTCATCTCCGTTTCCAAGGTGCCTTCCGTCAACTCCCCCTCCCGGATGATGCCCTCTCTCCCTCCATTTATTCCTTCTATCAACTCTGATCCTCACATTCTACTTCCTTCCTCTGTCCTCTTCCCAGGCTCCCCCTTGCCCCCCTTCCATCCTGTTTTCTCCCCACCTACTCTCTCTCTTTCCTTTTTGCTCTCCCCTCCACTGCCTTTCCCACTCCTTCTACTGTCCGCCCTGCCCCCCCCCACCTCTCCTTTTCTATGTCCCCTCTATCCATCGTCTCCCCCGTTATTCTTTTCCTCTCCTCCCCCCCCCCCTTTCTCTCTCATCGGTGTGGTCCCCCCCTCCCCCCCATCTGCCACCGTGGCGCCTGTATAGTGCTGTTTTAAGTGAGTTTTCAGTGTTGTACATCGCCTGTCAGTGTTGCAAACAGCGACCACACTGTCGCTAGTTGTGTTTTTTATCTCGTGCAAACAGAAACCAGCCTGTCACCTTGTTTTTTTTTTAATTGTGGCGCTCTACTTATTGTGTATCTTCATCCACATCGTCACCGCAGTGTTTTTATATTCTAAATTCCACAACTTTACGCCATTTTACAGTTTTTTATAATGTCACCGTTTTATCGCCTTGTTTCTTGTTTGTTTATATTCTCATTACGTTTTTAACTTTTCTGTAGGCTGTAGAGCAGCATATTACGCCGGTGCCAGCCCGCAATAAAGGAAAAAAAACATAATTGTATTTTGGTCTACACGATGTTGACGTGCCACTTGCCTGGAGCTTGTACTAAGGTTCGTCTCAATAGCCTGTAGAACCCAGTCCTCTAGATCTGGTGTACGCACAGTCCGTCACCTCCTGCACGTTCGACTGTCTGAAAGAACCCATACTCACATAAGCTCCCGAGTAGTGCTAGAAATGTTGTGATGTGTTTGGTGTCTGTGAGGGTACTTGTTTTGGTATGGCCGTCCAGCCTTTCAACAGTTTCCATCTGCTTGGCGACTTGTTCCCGACATGAATACCGGACCATTCTGCTGCTTACAGTACGCTGCGGCAGTCACACAGCCTGCAACAAACAAGAAACAAGAGGTACGTGGTCAGAGGAACTTTTATTCATCAGCGCCATCTACCGTGGCATCGATGCATTTCCGGACTCATATTCATAGGACCTTTCCCCTCCATTTCCAGCCCTGAATCCGTCCCTGCAATTTGTCGGTTTTATTCACGTTCACCCTATACAAGGTGAGTCACCTCACATTACCACTGGAAACACCTCCCAAAGCACAAAAAACACTTAATAACCAATTCCGCAGACCGAAATTGAGGAAAGGGCCTGGTGGAATTGATTAATACAAAACATTGAGAAATGAAAACGCACGGAAGTATGATTTTCAACAGATACTTACGTTTTTTTTTATATTGGAAACCTGTTTTTACTCTTAGCTCAACTAAAAATAGTAATAAATATTTAATCGATACCGTTTCTTACATTGTAAAATGTTAATTATATACAAGAGAAATTTGTAACGTAAAGCTGATGCTTGAGTTCAATCGTGTGTACCGGAGAGAACCGATTTAATTAGGGATACAAAAACAACAGTGATGTGACGTAGGTACAGAAGAGACATGAGCAGCGCCTTACGCCCACATGCTAACATTCTTGTTAGTCTTTTCCTCTAAATAATAGAGTACGGTACTGATTTTGTTAAAAGAAAATGTACATTAACGTGAGAATGTAGTTTAAATTACAAATTTGTTTTTTGTTTTCAATTACAGAGTGTAAAAATGTGTGTCCTGGCATTTCAGGCCAATAAACGTTCAAAGTGGCGCCCATCATTTGCTGCACACATTTGCAATCTACCGCGTAATGAATGTCTTACACGACGCAGGACATCTGGTGTAATGTTGCCACAGGCTGCCTCAATACGATGTTTCATATCCTCTGGAGTTGAAGGCATATCACGGTACACTTTCTCCTTTAACGTACCCCACAGAAAGAAGTCTAAAGGTGTAAGATCAGGAAAACGGGCTGGCCAATTTATGCGTCCGAAACGTCCTATGAAACTCCCGTCGAACATTCTGTCACGCGTCAGCCTAGTGTTCATTGTAGAACTTGCAGGAGCACCATCATGTGGATACCACATACGTCTGCCCGTTTCCAGCGAGACATTTTTTAGCAATGTTGGCAGGTTATTTTATAGAAACTCGATGTATTTTTCAGCTGTTTAGGTGCCTTCAATGAAGTGAGGACCAATGAGATGGTCGCCAATTACTCCGCACCGAACATTTACATTCCACGGTCGGTGTCGCTCTACCTGTCGACGCCAGCGAAGACTGTCCACGGACCAATAATGCATGTTTCGTAAATTCACTGCACCGTTGTTTATGAAACCTGCTTCATCAGTAAACAGGTAGAACTGCAACGCATTCTCTGTTAATGCCCATTGACAAAAAATTCGCCGGCCTGACTGGGCGAGCGGTTCTAGGCGCTACAGTCTGGAACCGCGTGACCGCTACGGTCGTAGGTTCGAATCCTGCCTCGGGCATGGATGTGTGTGATGTCCTTAGGTTAGTTAGGTTTAAGTAGTTCTAAGTTCTAGGGGACTGATGACCTCAGAAGTTAAGTCCCATAGTGCTAAGAGCCATTTGAACCACCATTTTTGAACAGAAATTCACTCGATTATGAATTTATCTCCATGTAATTGCTGATGCAGCGACACACGATACGAATGAAATCTGTGACGATGAAGTGTGCGCATAACACTACTTTGACTCAGTGCACTGCCTCTAGTGATGTCACACGAACTCATGTGTGGGTTCAGGGCAACATCAGCTAACACATCAGCTGCACCTGCTTCTCCTGTGATGGGTTTGTTACGGACCTGTTTGCGTGTTACGACCATACCTGTTGCATACAATTGTTTGAGATGTCTTCAAATGTGCAGCGTGTTCGGTGATCTCTGCCCGGGTACCTTTCTGCATTCAACCTACAGGCAGCAGCTGTATTTTGTCTACACTCGCCATAGATGACTATCATCTCTGCCTTTTCAGTCAGAATAAACCATTTTCACAAATCTTAGAACACTGTACTTGCGACCTTCTCACGTTCGTACTGAGCGTACTTCTGTTCGTACTTGTGTACGATACACTATCACAGACGTCCGGTAACACAGTGTACTACAGTTATTCTGAGTACAAGGACTAATTCAGCCGGACGTGTTGGCCGAGCGGTTCTAGGCGCTTCAGTCCTGAACCGCGCTGCTGCTACGGTCGCAGGTTCGAATCCTGCCTCGGGCATGGATGTGTGTGATGTCCTTAGGTTAGTTAGGTTTAAGTAGTTCTAAGTCTAGGGGACTGATGACCTCAGATGTTAAGTCTCATACTGATAAGAGCCATTTGAGCCATTTTTTGAGGACTAATTCAGCAAGCGCTACATGCAGACGCTGAGACAGCCAAACTCGTAAACATTGTCGACTTCGTAAACGTACCCCTACAGATCTTGTTTGTTACAACACACGACTGAACGTGTGAGGTTTGAAGCGTCAACTTTACGTTATAAATTACTCCGGATTTACTTAATATTTTACAATGCAACAAACAGCATTGGTTAAGTATTTGTTTCTATTTTCAGTTGCGCTAAAAATAATAACAGGTTTCCATTTAAAGAAAACATAAGTATGTGTCGAAAATCATACCTCTGTGCATTTCTCAGTGGTCTGTATTAACCAATTCCACCAGCCCCTCTCCTCAGTTACGGTGTGCAGCATTGGTTATTCAGTTTTTTTTTTTTTTTTTTTTTTTTTTTTTTTTTTTTTTTTTTTTTTTGTGGTTTGGGAGGTGTTTCCAGTGCTAATGTCAGGTGACTCACCCTGTATATGATAGAATGCGACGGGCACATAATTTTGTTGTGTAGTTAACCCTATTAACTTTTGTATCAAGGGAAGTATTGAAGCAAGTGTGTTTTTTAAGGGTTCCTTTCGTCATTGCCGGCCGGAGTGGCCGAGCGGTTCTAGGCGCTGCAGTCGGGAACCGCGCGACCGCTACGGTCGCAGGTTCGAATCCTGCCTCGGGCATGGATGTGTGTGATGTCTTTAGGTTAGTTAGGTTTAAGTAGTTCTAAGTCCTAGGGGACTGATGACCTCAGCAGTTAAGTCCCATAGTGCTCAGAGGCATTTGAACCTTCCGTCATTCGGTAAAAATGGAACCCTCACAGCAGGACTCTGTTGTCTGTCTGACTGTCCATCTGTTAAAACACCTTTTTCATCCAAGGGTAAAGATATCAAGCTGAAATTTGTGTCAGATACTAAGGTCGCTTGGCGATATAAGAAATTTAAGCTTCTAAGTCAACACAGTAAAAAGATACGGCCATTTATGTCGCATATTTTGATACTTGGAAATTAACTCTTCAAAAGCAATAGATAGCTGGAACTCGCAGGGCGCGAGACCTGCTCGAACCTGCCCTTTTTGTTATGGGAAGATGTGGAGCAGGGTACACTTAGCGTCGCAACTGAGGAGTTGCTCGTAGAGAATAGTGACACTGGTACGCAAGTCATCGAACAGTCATCGAGTCTAGTACTTGCAGCACGGCGAGTGCGGTGAAGCGTATTTACCGTAAAGTTTTACTGCATTCTGATTGCGCCCTCCAGTGGAAGTGTGGCTGACAGGCGTGCGAGGATCGCGTGATAGCAGCGGCGCCAGATGGCCGCTCCACACACCAGCCACCGGCAGAGGCCACCGGCCGGAAGCCCACGGCAAGTAGCAAGTGCGCCACAAAAGCGCGCCCCAGCCGCGGCTCAAGAGCGCGTGAAAATATTGTCGGAGGAAACAAGGTTTCCATCGCGCCACTCGGGCCGCGCTCTTCCTTCCTGGGAGGGCCGGCGTTTTGTTATTAATAAGCAGAGCGCGGCGCGGCGCGGCGCGGCCGCTTTGTCGTCGAGTGGCGGCCGGGGTCCAGGGGGCCGGGCCGGTCCCGCGGCGCTTCCAAAGGCACGGGCCTGCGCTTCCTCAGCGCTGCGGCGACCTCGCAGTGACTCACTCGGGACGCCGCGAGCTACTTGACAGTCTGAGAGGCCTTCGTGGCACGAGCCGAGTGCGCATCTGTCGTCCAGCAAGTACTGCACATCGAGGCAGTGTTGTAGGGCCGTCACTGTTTACAATATGTGGCATTATAGATCGAGACGACACGTAACGTGTATCCACAGGACATGTGGCCTGTAATTGAAGAAGTGTCATGATGATCTCTCCATTGGCAAAAGATTCCGGAATAGTCCCCCATTCGGAACTCCGGGAGGGGACTGCCAAGGGGGAGGTTACCATGAGAAAAAGATTGCATAATCTACGAAAGGATAACGTTCTACGAGTGGGGGCGTGGAATGTCAGAAGCTTGAACGTGGTAGGGAAACTAGAAAATCTGAAAAGGGAAATGCAAAGGCTCAATCTAGATATAGTAGGGGTCAGTGAAGTGAAGTGGAAAGAAGACAAGGATTTCTGGTCAGATGAGTATCGGGTAATATCAACAGCAGCAGAAAATGGTATAACAGGTGTAGGATTCGTTATGAATAGGAAGGTAGGGCAGAGGGTGTGTTACTGTGAACAGTTCAGTGACCGGGTTGTTCTAATCAGAACGGACGGCAGACCAACACCGACAGCGATAGTTCAGGTATACATGCCGACGTCGCAAGCTGAAGATGAACAGATAGAGAAAGTGTATGAGGATATTGAAAGGGTAATGCAGTATGTAAAGGGGGACGAAAATCTAATAGTCATGGGCGACTGGAATGCAGTTGTAGGGGAAGGAGTAGAAGAAAAGGTTACAGGAGAATATGGGCTTCGGACAAGGAATGAAAGAAAGACTAATTGAGTTCCGTAACAAGTTCCAGCTAGTAATAGCGAATACCCTGTTCAAGAATCACAAGAGGAGGAGGTATACTTGGAAAAGGCCGGGAGATACGGGAAGATTTCAATTAGATTACATCATGGTCAGACAGAGATTCCGAAATCAGATACTGGATTGTAAGGCGTACCCAAGAGCAGATACAGACTCAGATCACAATATAGTAGTGATGAAGAGTAGGCTGAAGTTCAAGACATTAGTCAGGAAGAATCAATATGCAAAGAAGTGGGATACGAAAGTACTAAGGAATGACGAGATACCTTTAAAGTTCTCTAACGCTATAGATACAGCAATAAGGAATAGCGCAGTAGGCAGTACAGTTGAAGAGGAATGGACATCTCTAAAAAGGGCCATCACAGATGTTGGGAAGGAAAACATAGGTAGCTGTGAAGAAACCATGGGTAACAGAAGAAATACTTCAGTTGATTGATGAAAGGAGGCATTACAAACATGTTCCGGGAAAATCAGGAATACAGAAGTACAAGTCGCTGAGGAATGAAATAAATAGGAAGTGCAGGGAAGCTAAGAAGAAATGGCTGCTGGAAAAATGTGAAGACATCGAAACAGATATGATTGTCGGAAGGACAGACTCAGCACACAGGAAAGTCAAAACAACCTTTGGTGACATTAAAAGCAACGGTGGTAACATTAAGAGTGCAACGGGAATTCCACTGTTAAATGCAGATGAGAGGGCAGATAGGTGGAAAGAATACATTGAAAGCCTCTATGAGGGTGAAGATTTGTCTGATGTGACAGACGAAGAAACAGGAGTCGATTTAGAAGAGATAGGGGATCCAGTATTAGAATCGGAATTTAAAAGAGCTTTGGAGGACTTACGGTCAAATAAGGCAGAAGGGGTAGATAACATTCCATCAGAATTTCTAATATCATTGGGGGAAGTGGCAACAAAACGACTATTCGCGTTGGTGTGTAGAATATATGAGTCTGGCGATACACCATCTGACTTTCGGAGAAGCATCATCCACACAATTCCGAAGACGGCATGAGCTGACAAGTGCGAGAATTATCGCACAATCAGCTTAACAGCTCACGCATCGAAGCTGCTTACAAGAATAATATACAGAAGAATGGAAAAGAAAATTGAGAATGCGCTAGGTGACGATCAGTTTGGCTTTAGGAAAAGCAAAGGGACGAGAGATGCAATTCTGACGTTACGGCTAATAATGGAAGCAAGGCTAAAGAAAAATCAAGACACTTTCATAGGATTTGTCGACCTGGAAAAAGCGTTCGACAATATGAAATGGTGCAAGCTGTTCGAGATTCTGAAAAAAGTAGGGGTAAGCTATAGGGAGAGACGGGTCATATACAATATGTACAACAACCAAGAGGGAATAAGAAGAGTGGACGATCAAGAACGAAGTGCTCGTATTATGAAGGGTGTAAGCCTTTCGCCCCTACTCTTCAATCTGTACATCGAGGAAGCAATGATGGAAATAAAAGAAAGGTTCAGGAGTGGAATTAAAATACAAGGTGAAAGGATATCAATGATAGGATTCGCTGATGACATTGCTCTCCTGAATGAAAGTGAAGAAGAATTAAATGCTCTGCTGAACGGAATGAACAGTCTAATGAGTACACAGTATGGTTTGAGAGTAAATCGGAGAAAGACGAAGGCAATGAGAAGTAATAGAAATGAGAACAGCGAGAAACTTAACATCAGGATTGATGGGCACGAAGTCAATGAAGTTAAGGAATTCTCCTACCTAGGCAGGAAAATAACCAATGACGGACGGAGCAAGGAGGACATCAAAAGCAGACTCGCTATGGCAAAAAAGGCATTTCTGGCCAAGAGAAGTCTACTAATATCAAATACCGGCCTTAATTTGAGGAAGAAATTTCTGAGGATGTACGTCTGGAGTACAGCATTGTATGGTAGTGAAACATGGACTGTGGGAAAACCGGAACAGAAGAGAATTGAAGCATTTGAGATGTGGTGCTATAGACGAATGTTGAAAATTAGGTGGACTGATAAGGTAAGGAATGAGTAGGATCTGCGCAGAATCGGAGAGGAAAGGAATATGTGGAAAACACCGATAAGGAGAAGGGACATGAGGGAATGGCTTCCATGGTACTAGAGGGTGCTGTGGAGGGCAAAAACTGTAGAGGAAGACAGAGATTGGAATACGTCAAACAAATAATTGAGGACGTAGGTTGCAAGTGCTACTCTGAGATGAAGAGGTTAGCACAGGAAAGGAATTCGTGGCGGGCCGCATCAAACCAGTCAGTTGACTGATGACCAAAAAAAAAAAAAAAAATAACGACTACTACCGGCATCTCGCAGTTGGCTACGGAAACGCACGTTTCCGACAAGCCTTTAGCAGTCGCGCAGGGACCCGACGGATCGAATGATGTGCACCCGCTGAGCCACGCTTTCAGCGGGTCCGAGTGCCGGAGGCTGCTACGCGGCTCAGTCGCAGTCTTCAATAGTCTTAGTCAGCCTTCGGCAGTTCGCTCGTGCATTAGTAGTGGGAGACTCACACAGCATAGACTGCTGGACTTGTTCTTTTGTAAAGTTTCTTCGCAATTGTAGTAGTAGTAATACTAGTACACAACACAATATACGTAAATGACCTAGCGGAAAACGTCGGACGGGAGGACGACGGTTCAATCCCGCGTCCGGCCATCTTGATTTAGGTTTTCCGTGATTTCCCTAAATCGTTCTAGGCAAATGCCGGGATGGTTCCTTTGAAAGGGCACGGCCGACTTCCTTCCCCGTCCTTCCCTAATCCGATGATACCGATGACCTCGCTGTTTGGTCTCTGCCCCCAAACAATCCAATCCAGTCCAACACGTCGGAAATTCCATGAGGCTGTCCGTACACAATTTAGATCTCTATAGGATGGTTGCAACTCCAGGATACTGGAGGGAAACACAGGAAGACCTGCAGAGGATCAGTGATTGGTGCAGGTGCTATCAGTCAGACCTTGATGTAAATAAATGTAACAAGCGAAGATGCCCACTACCATCCGATGTACAAACAGCTACTGTACAACCTTTTTGTGCTGGGCTTACCAGCACCCTACGTGAAGCTGCTCTTCAAGATTTACAAAGCCGCGCCGTTGTGGTTCGAGCTGGTGAAGTCACATCAATCGCCCCTGACATCAGACTTGCCATACCTCAGGGGTCTGTGCTGGATCCCATACTCCACTCCCTGTACACATCATGTTTACTGGTGACACTAAGGATCACAAGAGCTATCTGATGTGTTCTTTCCTTCGGTTATATCACATGAGACGTTCACCAGATATGCCAATTAAGCAGATTTATTTGCAACACAAGAAATACTCCACATATTTTGGTATGAATGCAATAACTACCTTCTGAACAACACGAAAATAAAATCTTTCTTAACTGACTGTTCCAATAAACTGAGTTCAAAAAGTGACTGTCATAGGCTGAGACCTTTTAAAGTTTGTACGAATGAAATTTGTAATACTGGCACCAAGTCCCACACTTTGCTCCCCCCTTCAGAGGTTTGAGTCCTCCCTCGGGCATGGGTATGGGTGTGTGTGTGTGTGTGTGTGTGTGTGTGTGTGTGTGTGTGTGTGTGTGTGTTCGTGTGTGTGTTGTCCTCAGTGTAAGTTACATTAATTAGTGTGTAAGCTTAGGGACCGATGACCTCAGCAGTTTGGTCCCATAAGACCTTACCACAAATTTCCAAATTTTCCCACACTTTCCGAGTGTAGGAGATGTTTCAAGACAAAATACCAATTCCTCAGCACTCGGCGACATTCCTTTCTGTAAGTCCCAATGGTGGAGAGCAGAGGAGTCAGCCGTGGTAGCGTGTTGTCCAGACGAGGTCTACCTAACGTGTCTGGCTTGCTGGAACTGCCGGAAGCCAAAGCGGTGCAGATGTAAATAGTCATCTCGAGGACTGACACTTCTGTTTGATTGTCTCAAACTTAGTTTCGGCGTAAGTAGAAAATAGCCCAGCCTGCGCGCACTCTTTAAAGCTGCTGCTGGCCCGGCCACCGGCGTCGCCCTCTGTTGATCTGCTAGTAAGCTGGCCAGACTGAACTGGAGTACCGCCGTCGTGTACGGGTTGCTGTTGGCATCTGTTGCACTTGTCGCCATAGCATTACCTGTGCGAACAACACGGCTCTGTTAATGCGAATCAGATGGCCAGAGGACCTTGCCTCGTCGGCGGTGCGGATCTCTGGCGTCGTCCCCTACGCTCCTCGGAGTATGGGACCTCATCAGCATCATCATCAGATGGCCAGAGACTATATATATATATATATATATATGTTTATGGTGAGGCACTTTCGACAGGCCATCTGAATACCTCAGCCGCTTTTTGTGATAGAAGAGAATCTTTCAAACAAAAGCTGCTCGTCTTGAAGGGGGACACAGTGTGGTGTTTACCAGTTTTCCGTAGGTCGAAGGGTAGAGGAGATTTGATAGTTCAACTTTGTTATGGGTTGATGTGTTGTATTAGTTACCTATTAATAATACTTTGAAAACTCGTACAACGCATTAGGTTCTGTTGGGTTTTGTTATGTGTGAGGGTCAGTTAATTATGGAGAATCAGAGAGAATGGTACACTATGTGATTGCTTTAATGTACAGGATGCTTCGAATGTAAGCAACGTTCCACTCACCGCTGGTTTCGTGTGTTTATCTGTTGTATCAAGACCATTAGTCTGTAGAAAGCTGTCGAAGCGAGTAGACGACGTCTTTATAAAGTTATCAGATCTTCACAATGTTGTATGCAAAAGCTGAGGAAGTTGCTATGGTTTTTATTTACGCCGAATGTCACCAATCCATGATAGATATGCTCAGAGATAGCCTGATCGTGCAACGCCTTCGCGATCTACCTTCGCAAATATAATACAAACATTTCAGGAAACTGGAAACCTCTATGACAGAAAACGTAAAGGCTCAAATCAGCAACCGACTAGCGACATGAACTGACATCTTAACAGCTAAACACAATCCACATGTTAGTACAAGACAACACGAAGGAGAGGGTGGAATCAGTCAACGAAGTGTTCTCCAAGTACTGCATTACAACTGATTTTATTCATACCGAGTATCGCTTCATCATGAGCTACTTTCGACAAAGGGTACAATTATCCGAAAGGGAGCCACGGAAACTGCAAACAGATGAAATTTTCTAGAGCAAGATACTATTTACAGATGAAATATATTTTGCAAACCACAGGCACATTAATCTTCGCAGCATGCACCACTGGACATCTGAAAACCCATAGTGCCTGAGAGAAGTGGAGAAACAAAACCCTTGGCCAGTCAACGTGTGGTGCGTTCTTTTAAATAATCGAATTATTGGTCTCTGTTTTATTGATAGGAACTTAAATAGTGAGAAGTATTTTGATTCATTAACAGAAGTACTATCATTATTACTAGGAGACAACTCACTGGACATTCGACGTGTCATGTGGTACCAACACGACTGATACCCTGTATATTCTGCACGGAGAATCACAGATTTTCGGAGCAACCGATTTGGAGATCGTTGGACTGGTTGATCCGGCAGCACAAAATAACCTGTACATTCGCTAGATCTAACGCCTCTCGAGTTTTACTTGTGGAGTACACTGAAACAACAAGTTTACAATGAAAATGCAACCTATTGCTGCGACATGAAAGACCGTGTAACACGAGCTTGTCCTGCTACCAGGTCGGATGAAATTCAACGTGCACTATTGCCCACACCCGGTAGTTTATAGCATGTATGACCCCCGCCATGAACCATCGACCTTGCCGTTGGTGGGGAGGCTTGGGTGCCTCAGTGATACAGATGGCCGTACCGTAGGTGCAACCACAACGGAGGGGTATCTGTTGAGAGGCCAGACAAACGAGTGGTTCCTGAAGAGGGGCAGCAGCCTTTTCAGTAGTTGCAGGGGCAACAGTCTGGATGATTGACTGATCTGGCCTTGTAACACTAATCAAAACGGCCTTGCTGTTCTGGTACTGCGAACGGCTGAAAGCAAGGGGAAACTACAGCCGTAATTTTTCCCGAGGGCATGCAGCTTTACTGTATGGTTAAATCATGATGGCGTCCTCTTTGGTAAAATATTCCGGAGGTAAAATAGTCCCCCATTCGGATCTCCGGGCGGGGACTACTCAAGAGGATGTCGTTATCAGGAGAAAGAAAACTGGCGTTCTACGGACCAGAGCGTGGAATGTCAGATCCCTTAATCGGGCAGGTAGGTTAGAAAATTTAAAAAGGGAAATGGATAGGTTAAAGTTAGATATAGTGGGAATTAGTGAAGTTCCCGGTGGCAGGATGAACAAGACTTTTGGTCAGGTGAATACAGGGTTATAAATACAAAATCAAATAGAGGTAATGCAGGAGTAGGTTTAATAATGAATAAAAAAAATAGGAGTGCGGGTAAGCTACTACAAACAGCATAGTGAACGCATTATTGTGGCTAAGATAGACACGAAGCCAATGCCTACTACAATAGTACAAGTTTATATGCCAACTAGCTCTGCAGAGGATGAAGAAATTGATGAAATGTATGATGAGATAAAAGAAAGTATTCAGGTAGTGAAGGGAGACGAAAATTTAATAGTCATGGGTGACTGGAATTCGAGAGTAGGAAAAGGGAGAGAAGGAAACATAGTAGGTGAATATGGATTGGGGTTAAGAAATGAAAGAGGAAGCCGTCTGGTAGAATTTTGCACAGAGCATAGCTTAATCATAGCTAACACTTGGTTCAAGAATCATAAAAGAAGGTTGTATACATGGAAGAATCCTGGAGATACTAGTAGGTATCAGATAGATTATATAATGGTAAGACAGAGATTTAGGAACCAGGTTTTAAATTGTAAGACATTTCCAGGGGCAGATGTGGACTCTGACCACAATCTATTGGTTATGAACTGTAGATTAAAACTGAAGAAACTGCAAAAGGTGGGAATTTAAGGAGATGGGACCTGGATAAACTGAAAAAACCTGAGGTTGTACAGAGTTTCAGGGAGAGCATAAGGGAACAATTGACAGGGATGGGGGAAAGAAATACAGTAGAAGAAGAATGGGTAGCTCTGAGGGATGAAGTAGTGAATGCAGCAGAGGATCGAGTAGGTAAAAAGACGAGGGCTAGTAGAAATCCTTGGGTAACAGTAGAAATATTGAATTTAATTGATGAAAGGAGAAAACATAAAAATGCAGTAAATGAAACAGCCAAAAAGGAATACAAACGTCTCAAAAATGAGATCAACAGGAAGTGCAAAATTGCTAAGCAGGGATGGCTAGAGGACAAATGTAAGAATGTAGAGGCTTATCTCAGTAGGGGCAAGATAGATACTGCCTACAGGAAAATTAAAGAGACCTTTGGAGAAAAGAAAGCCACTTGTATGAATGTCAAGACCTCAGATGGAAACCCAGTTTTAAGCAAAGAAGGGACAGCAGAAAGGTGGAAGGAGTACATAGAGGGTCTATACAAGGGCGATGTACTTGAGGACAGTATTATAGAAATGGTAGAGGATGTAGATGAAGATGAAATGGGAGATGCGATACTGCGTGAAGAGTTTGACAGAGCACTGAAAGACCTGAGTCGAAACAAGGCCCCGGGAATAGATAACATTCCATTAGAACTACTGACAGCCTTGGGGGGCCAGTCCTGACAAAACTCTAGTATCTGGTGAGCAAGATGCATGAGACAGGCGAAATACCCTCAGACTTCAAGAAGAATATAATAATTCCAATCCCAAAGAAAGCAGGTGTTGACAGATGAGAAAATTACCGAACTATCAGTTTAATAAGTCACAGCTGCAAAATACTAACGCGGATTCTTTACAGAAGAATGGAAAAACTAGTAGAAGCCGACATTGGGGAAGATCAGTTTGGATTCCGTAGAAATGTTGGAACACGTGAGGCAATACTGATCTTACGACTTATCTTAGAAGAAAGATTAAGGAAAGGCAAACCTACGTTTCTAGCATTTGTAGACTTAGAGAAAGCTTTTGACAATGTTGACTGGAATACTCTCTCTCAAATTCTAAAGGTGGCAGAGGTAAAATACAGGGAGCAAAAGGCTATTTACAATTTGTACAGAAACCAGATGGCAGTTATAAGAGTCCAGGGGCACGAAAGGGAAGCAGTGGTTGGGAAGGGAGTGAGACAAGGTTGTAGCCTCTCCCCAATGTTATTCAATCTGTATATTGAGCAAGCAGTGAAGGAAACAAAAGAAATATTCGGAATAGGTATTAAAATCCATGGAGAAGAAATAAAAACTTTGAGGTTCGCCGATGACATTGTAATTCTGTCAGAGACAGCAAGGGACTTGGAAGAGCAGTTGAACGGGATGGACAGTGTCTTGAAAGGAGGATATAAGATGAACATCAACAAAAGCAAAACAAGGATAATGGAATGTAGTCTAATTAAATCAGGTGATGCTGAGGGAATTAGATTAGGAAATGAGACACTTAAAGTAGTAAAGGAGTTTTGCTATTTGGAGAGCAAAATAACTGATGATGGTCGAAGTAGAGAAGATATAAAATGTAGACTGGCAATGCCAAGGAAAGCGTTTCTGAAGAAGAGAAATTTGTTAACATCGAGTATAGATTTAAATGTCAGGAAGTCGTTTCTGAAAGTATTTGTATGGAGTGTAGCGATGTATGGAAGTGAAGCATGGACGATAAATAGTTTGGACAAGAAGAGAATAGAAGCTTTCGAAATGTGGTGCTACAGAAGGATGCTGAAGATTAGATGGGTAGATCACATAACTAATGAGGAGGTATTGAATAGAATTGGGGAGAATAGAAGTTTGTGACACAACTTATTGGTTTGTTAGGACATGTTCTGAGGCATCAGGGGATCGCAAATTTAGCACTGGAGGGCAGTGTTGGGCGGTAAAAATCGCCGAGGGAGACCAAGAGATGATTACACTAAGCATATTCAGAAGGATGTAGGTTGCAGTAAGTACTCGGAGATGAAGAAGCTTGCACAGGATAGAGTAGTATGGAGAGCTGCATCAAACCAGTCTCAGGACTGAAGACCACAACAACAACATGGCTGGTAATTAGCACAACAACGTTACCTGATGTCATTAAATTGCTTACTGTATATTTCATCCTAGTCACATCGTAAGTTTTTGCAAAAGGACTTGTAAAAAGTCAGCACCACGCTCTGATGTAAGCCAATTCTTGTACAGCTTAATGCACTGTCCGCATCTTCAAAGGCATTAATAAAACGTGTTTGTTTTAAAACGAGACAAGTAAATACCTTGAAAACGACGCTGTAGTCGACAAATATCAAGTGTGCCTGTTTTTGCAATTAAGAAACGACGAATTTGATTCTGCATTTCATTTACGATATGTATATAAATTTGTGTGTTCTAACGGTTGATACTTATGTTCGAGTGTTGAAAATGTGATTGTACAGTACAAATAATATGATTAGACATTGAAATTTATGGCAAATAAGCTACTTGCATGGTAATGTAGTTTTCTCTTCCCTGTGGATTCACTGTGGTGAGTCCCCAAACCATCGGAATACTTAATTTCGGTGACCGTCCTTGGACCCTGTCATTGGATTTCGGTGTGTTTTTTCATCCAACTGCCGTAACTATCGCGCTGACCGCTGCGTGACTATAGGTGGAATGTAAAATGTCCATGAAATGATAGTGACAGGGACACCTGACATGCATACTCAGCGAAATCAAGCACCCCAATGATGAGAAGCAAGAGGACTCAATGAAATCAACCATCCAGATGGGAACAGAAAACTATTACATCCACATAATTATTCCTCTGTTTAACATAGTTTCTAGCCAGTCGCTGAAACGTCTAACCATCGAATTTGTGCAATCAAATTTGCAACACTAAAGTAAATTTCGACCATAAATATCAACTGTTAGGACCCAAAAGTGTACTTTTAAATCGTAAATGAAATGTACAATCAAATGCATCGCTTCTTAATTGGAAGAATAGGCACACTTGGTATTTATCGACTACAGCGCCATCTACCAGAAACGGGAAACAATGGTTTGAGTCAATCATACGTATTTTTTGGCGTAGAATCCGACTATGCAATAAATATGGCGGGGAGGGGGCGAAGGGGCAGGAGTCACAATCCCATTTGAAAATATGAAGTTGATCCCGCCACCGCAAGAGAAGTTGTTAGCAGGCGGCCGGTTGTAGCACAGAGAGGTGGCCACTTTACTAGTATTAACTTTTCACTTGAAACTGTTTTTCTCGTACGATGCATCGTTTTCGAGATATTTAATCGTTCCAAGTGTGTGCCTATATAAACTACTGGCCATTAAAATTGCTACACCAAGAAGAAATGCAGATAATAAACGAGTGTTCATTGCACAAATATATTATACTAGAACTGATATGTCATTACATTTTCACACAATTTCGGTGCATAGATCCTGAGAAATCAGTACCCAGAACAAACACCTCTGGCCGTAATAACGGCCTTGATACGCCTGTACATTGAGTCAAACAGAGCTTGGATGGCGTGTACGGGTACAGCTGCCCATGCAGCTTCAACACGTTACCACAGTTCATCAAGAGTACTGACTGACGTATTGTGACGAGCCAGTTGCTCGGCCACCATTGACCAGACGTTTTCAATTGGTGAGAGATCTGGAGAATGTGCTGGCCAGGGCAGCAGTCGAACATTTCCTGTATCCAGAAAAGCCCGTACAGAACCTGCAACATGCGGTCGTGCATTGTCCTGCTGAAATGTAGAGTTTCGCAGGGATCGAATGAAGGGTAGAGCCACGGATCGTAACACATCTGAAACGTAACATCCACTGTACAAAGTGCCGTCAATGCGAATAAGAGGTGACCGAGACGTGTAACCAATGGCACCCCATACCATCACGCCGGGTGATTTGCCAGTATGGCGATGACGAGTACACGCTTCCAATGTGCGTTCACCGCGATGTCGCCAAACACGGATGCGACCATCATGATGCTGTAAACAGAACCTGGATTCATCCGAAAAAATGACGTTTTGCCATTCTTGCACCCAGGTTCGTCGCTGAGTACACCATCGCAGGCGCTCCTCTCTGTGATGCAGCGTCAAGGGTAACCGCAGCCATGGTCTCCTAGCTGATAGTCCACGCTGCTGCAAACGTCGTCGAAGAACTGTTCGTGCAGGTGGTTGTTGTCTTGCAAACGTCCCCGTCTGTTGACCAGGGATCGAGACGTGGCTGCACGATCCGTTACAGCCATGTGGATAAGATGCCTGTCATCTCGACTGCTAGTGATATGAGGCCGTTGGGACCCAACACGACGTTCCTTATTACCCTCCTGATCCCACCGATTCCATATTCTGCTAACAGTCATTGGACCTCGGCCGACGTGAGCAGAAATGTCGCGATATGATAAACCGCAATCGCAATAGGCTACCATCCGACCTTTATCCAAGTCGGAAACGTGATGGTACGCATTTCTCCTCCTTACACGAGGCATCACAATAACGTTTCACCAGGCAACGCCGGTCAACTGCTGATTGTGTATGAGAAATCGGTAGGAAACTTTTGTCATGTCAGCCACGGGCGCCAACCTTGTGTGAATGCTCTGGAAAGCTAATCATATATATATATATAGTGTGTTTTAACTTGAGACATAGAAGCATGAAACCGGAATTTGGTTGCAATAATTACACTTGTGTTGTTTCAGAATGATATTTTATCCAAAATAATTTCCATTCCTGCTTATACATTTCTCCCACCTCTCCTGCTGTGAGTGCCACATTAAAAAAACAGTTCTTCTTTCGAAGCGAACCCGTCACCGAGCCATTTTCGTAATTTTTTAATATGAATACAAGCGTTGTTCATCGAGAGCATGTCTCAATGATGCGAATAGATGATAATCGAACGGAGCCAACTCTGGAGAACAAGCCGCATGCCCCAGTATTTGGCACCTGAACGCCTCCATCGTTTCCCTGACCCGTTCTGCTGTGTGATTGTGCGTCATCATGGGACAATATGACTTACTGTTGCCTTTTTACATATTCTAATCGTTTTTCACGTAATGCTCGATTTAAATCGATCATTTGCTGTTGGTAGCGACCAGTGTTAACAGTCTGACCAGGTTTTAGCATCTCATAATACATGACACCCTTCTGATCCCACCAAACACAGAGCATTGTCTTCTTTCCAAAGCAATTTCGTCTTGCAGTGGATGTCGATGGTTTACCTGGATTCACTCATGATTTAAGAAGCTTAGGATTCTCAAAGTATATCCATTTTTCGTCATCTGTCTCTTTTCGATGGAGACAACTTTCCTTTTTATCTGGAGAGCAGCATTTCATAAGTGGTCTTTCGATTTACTTTCTGTTTTTCATTCAGTTCATGTGGAACCCATTTCCCATTTTTTGCACCTTTCTCATAGCTTTCAACCGAAGGGAAGCGGCTTTCTGCGTCACATTGAATTGTTCCGCGGGTTCCTGTTGAGTTCGAGTATCGTCTTCATCCAATAATGCCTGGAATTCGTTGTCTTCGTATTTTTTCTGTGGTTTCTTGCGCTCGTCGTTTCTCACGTAAAAATCACAACTTCTGAATTTTTTGAAGCACTCGAAATACTGTATTTTCTCAAGAGCATGTTCGCCGAAAGCTTCGACGGGCATTCGGTGGGATTCTGCAGCAGTTTTCTTGAAGTAACAACAGAAAACCAATGTTGTCCGCAAATCATAATTAGTAAGCACAAAACTTGACATGTTTACGGGTTTGAAGCAGATACCGATGTATGGGAACTTGGGTAACCTTGTGTTGACATTCGTTGTCGGCCGTTACAGGAAGCAGATGGCACTGCAGACGCGGTCTCACGGGCCCTACATTGATGATTAACACCATCTATAGGAAAATTCCGGTTTCGTGCTTCTACACCTGGCATACATATACCCGGGGCGGTTGGTAGACCCGAAAACGGGCGCCTGCCCAGGTGGCGGATAGGGGAATGCCTCCTAGATATAGGTGGTACCGAGGAAATGAAATACTCGGGTTGGACCAAGACAATCAATAGCGTCGGTTTCCATAATGGGCGGCTACAAAAGGCTTCTGTATCACATGTTAGTGGCGGTCTCAACCAACCTCCTGATCTGGCAAATCAGGTTGTACTCGGAAACACGACACAAATCCACCAACTAAACATCATGATGGAACAACGAGAAAAATCTCACTACCCTGGGCCCCAGTCAATAGACTTGAACAGTCGTGAGCGTCGGATTCCGGGAGCTCACGGACATCATGAGATGAGTCGGAGCTTGTCAAATTCCCTCAAGACAGAACAAAAACACTACATCGCAGGCTGGCCGGAGTGGCCGTGCGGGTCTGGGCGCTGCAGTCTGGAGCCGGGCGACCGCTACGGTCGCAGGTTCGAATCCTGCCTCGGGCATGGATGTGTGTGATGTCCTTAGGTTAGTTAGGTTTAATTAGTTCTAAGTTCTAGGCGACTGGTGACCTCAGAAGTTAAGTCACATGGTGCTCAGAGCCATTTGAACCATTTGAACTACATCACAACACTCAACGTGGACACACTACTCGAGATGGGCAAGATGAAACAACTCACAGATACTTTAGACAGGTTCAAGATCAAAATTTGCGCACTACAAAAAACAAGATTCCCAGATGAAGACCATTTCAACACAGAACATACAAGGGAAAACCATCGGTACACAGGAAGAACCTCAGGCTCTATGGCACAGGATTCGCAGTACATAGGACGATCCCAGACGCAGTAATAAACTTCACATCACCTAATGAAAGAATCAGCACACTGACAATTAAGTCGGCAAACAGGGCATACACTATCATAAACGCACACGCATCAACAAATGACCGCAACAGGAAGGACCCAGACGCCATTGAAGACTTTTGGACAATAATGGACGAGAACCAAAACTATTCTAGAAGACTTCCACCCAAAACTAGGAAAAGTACAAAAATACTGACACATATCAGGAAGATACACACCACACTATGACAGAAGCCTAAACGGGAGACCCTGATAGAATTCTGCGAGACCCATGACCTCAAAGTCATGTCAACGAACTTCAAGAAACCATACAAAAATTAGCCACATGGAAACTCCCAAATTGCAAGAGAGAATTACAGATCGACCACGTCATAATACAAAGAGAAGCACAGAGGGAAATCCATAACATCAACACACGAACGGGCTTCTTTAACGCGGATCACCACCTACTACAGATAGAGACACGTCTAGTCCCTAAGAGGAAACAACAGAAATATAAGATCATTAGACCGGACTCAGAATACCTAACACTCAACACAAAGATACTTGGAAAAATTAAGATAGGAACAATGCAAAACTGGGAACAGCTATCAGGAAAGCTTCAGGAAACCATGAAATTAGCAGTAGCACCGAGAGCCAGGGAACACCGCTGGTGGAACCACACATGTGACCTAGCAATCGAAAGACGAATCAACACATGGGAGAACTTCAATTGCAACAGGATACCAGAAACCTGGCAAGAATTTCTCAAAACACAGAAACAGACAAGTAAAAATATCCGTAAAGAAAAACGAAACTACGACAAACAGAAACTAGAAGAGATAGAAACGGACCTCACAAGGAACAACACGAGGAATTTCTAAGGGACGTTAAGAGAAAACACGATAAAATAAGAAACACCGAACCTCTGCTTTAGGTGACCAGACGGCATGCTAGAGACCAATACCAAGAACAACTGTAACCGCCTGGTGAAGTACTTCGAGAAACTCCGAAACGCAGAATCATCAACAGACAAACTGGACACAGAGGAAGCCGCACCAAACCCAGATAGTGAACCGCCATTGATAGAAGAAGTAAGAGAAATCATCAAAAACCTCAAGAACAGTAGAGCATCAGGACAGGATGGAGTCATCACGGAATTCTGGAAGCTACAAGACCCGTATCTCACAGAACACATACACAACATCATGAAACACATATGGGAAACAGAAGAGATACCGAAAGAATGGCGCACAGCACTGATACACCCTTTACACAGGAAAGGGGATAAGTCGGACCCAAACAACTATAAGGACACCTCATTGCTACCTGTTACATATAAGATACTTTCGAAAGCACTGCTAAATAGATAAAAGAAGCAAACAGACCACCTGATTGGCGAATAACAGGCTGGGTTTCGTAAATACAGGTCATGCTCTGAAAATATGTGGAACCTTAAGATTATACTGCAACACAAACAGAACATAACACTAACCTTTGTCGACTTCAGGGCGTACGACTCAACAGACAGAGAAACCCGCTTTTAAAATCTTGAAAGGATACAGAGTAGGTAGGAAGACACTAACCATAATTCAGCAAACACTAACAAACACAACAACTAAAGTGAAATTCTATGGAGAGCTCTCAGAACAATTCGAAATCAGGAGTCAGGCAGGACGACGGACTCACGCCATTGCTGTTCAACATTATATTTTTTTTTTTTTTGGTCATCAGTCTACTGACTGGTTTGATGCGGCCCGCCACGAATTCCTTTCCTGCGCTAACCTCTTCATCTCAGAGTAGCACTTGCAACCTACGTCCTCAATTATTTGCTTGACGTCTTCCAATCTCTGTCTTCCTCTACAGTTTTTGCCCTCTACAGCTCCCTCTAGTACCATGGAAGTCATTCCCTCATGTCTTAGCAGATGTCCTATCATCCTGTCCCTTCTCCTTATCAGTGTTTTCCACATATTCCTTTCCTCTCCGATTCTGCGTAGAACCTCCTTATTCCTTACCTTATCAGTCCACCTAATTTTCAACATTCGTCTATAGCACCGCATCTCAAATGCTTCGATTCTCTTCTGTTCCGGTTTTCCCACAGTCCATGTTTCACTACCATACAATGCTGTACTCCAGACGTACATCCTCAGAAATTTCTTCCTCAAATTAAGGCCGGTATTTGATATTAGTACACTTCTCTTGGCCAGAAATGCCATTTTTGCCATAGCGAGTCTGCTTTTGATGTCCTCATTGCTCCGTCCGTCATTGGTTATTTTACTGCCTAGGTAGCAGAATTCCTTAACTCCATTGACTTCGTGACCATCAATCCTGATGTTAAGTTTCTCGCTGTTCTCATTTCTACTACTTCTCATTACCTTCGTCTTTACTCTCAAACCATACTGTGTACTCATTAGACTGTTCATTCCTTTCAGCAGATCATTTAATTCTTCTTCACTTTCACTCAGGATAGCAATGTCATCAGCGAATCGTATCATTGATATCCTTTCACATTGTATTTTAATTCCACTCCTGAACCTTTCTTTTATTTCCATCATTGCTTCCTCGATGTACAGATTGAAGAGTAGGGGAGAAAGGCTACAAACTTGTCTTACACCCTTCTTAATACGAGCACTTCGTTCTTGATCGTCCACTCTTATTATTCCCTCTTGGTTGTTGTACATATTGTATATGACCCGTCTCTCCCTATAGCTTACCCCTAATTTTTACAGAATCTCGAACAGCTTGCACCATTTTATATTGTCGAACGCTTTTTCCAGGTCGACAAATCCTATGAAAGTGTCTTGATTTTTCTTTAGCCTTGCTTCCATTACTAGCCGTAACGTCAGAATTGCCTCTCTCGTCCCTTTACTTTTCCTAAAGCCAAACTGATCGCCACCTAGCGCATTCTCAATTTCCTTTTCCATTCTTCTGTATATTATTCTTGTAAGCAGCTTCGATTCATGAGCTGTTAAGCTGATTGTGCGATAATTCTCGCACTTGTCAGCTCTTGCCGTCTTCGAAATTGTGTGGATGATGCTTTTCCGAAAGTCAGATGGTATATCGCCAGACTCATATATTCTACACACCAACGTGAATAGTCGTTTTGTTGCCACTTCCCCCAATGAATTTAGAAATTCTGATGGAATGTTATCTATCCCTTCTGCCTTATTTGACCGTAAGTCCTCCAAAGCTCTTTTAAATTCCGATTCTAATACTGGATCCCTTATCTCTTCTAAATCGACTCCTGTTTCTTCTTCTATCACATCAGACAAATCTTCACCCTCATAGAGGATTGCAATGTATTCTTTCCACCTGTCTGCTCTCTCCTCTGCATTTAACAGTGGAATTCCCGTTGCACTCTTAATGTTACCACTGTTGCTTTTAATGTCACCAAAGGTTGTTTTGACTTTCCTGTATGCTGAGTCTGTCCTTCCGACAATCATATCTTTTTCGATCTCTTCACATTTTTCCTGCAGCCATTTCGTCTTAGCTTCCCTGCACATCCTATTTATTTGTATTTCTGTATTCCTGATTTTCCCAGAACATGTTTGTACTTCCTCCTTTCATCAATCAACTGAAGTATTTCTGCTGTTACCCATGGTTTCTTCGCAGCTACCTTCTTTGTACCTATGTTTTCCTTCCCAACTTCTGCGATGGCCCTTTTTAGAGATGTCCATTCCTCTTCAACTGTACTGCCTACTGCGCTATTCCTTATTGCTGTATCTATAGCGTTAGAGAACTTCAAACGTATCTCGTCATTCCTTAGTACTTCCGTATCCCACTTCTTGGCGTATTGATTCTTGCTGACTAATGTCTTGAACTTCAGCCTACTCTTCATCACTACTATATTGTGATCTGAGTCTATATCTGCTCCTGGGTACGCCTTACAATCCAGTATCTGATTTCGGAATCTCTGTCTGACCATGATGTAATCTAATTGACATCTTCCCGTATCTCCCGGCCTTTTCCGGGTATACCTCCTCCTCTTGTGATTCTTGAACAGGGTATTCGCTATTACTAGCTGAAACTTGCTACAGAACTCAATTAGTCTTTCTCCTCTTTCATTCCTTGTCCCAAGCCCACATTTTCATGTAACCTTTTCTTCTACTCTTTCCCCTACAACTGCATTCCAGTCGCCCATGACTATTAGATTTTCGTCCCCCTTTACATACTGCGTTACCATTTCAATATCCTCATACACTTTCTCTATCTGTTCATCTTCAGCTCGCGACGTCGGCATGTATACCCGAACTATCGTTGTCGGTGCTGGTCTGCTGTCGATTCTGATTAGAACAACCTGGTCACTGAACTGTTCACAGTAACACACCCTCTGCCCTACCTTCCTATTCATAACGAATCCTACACCTGTGATACCATTTTCTGCTGCTGTTGATATTACCCGATACTCATCTGACCAGAAATCTTTGTCTTCCTTCCACTTCACTTCACTGACCCCTACTATATCTAGATTGAGCCTTTGCATTTCCCTTTTCAGATTTTCTAGTTTCCCTACCACGTTCAAGCTTCTGACATTCCACGCCCCGACTCGTAGAACGTTATCCTTCCGTTGATTATTCAATCTTTTTCTCATGGTAACCTCCCCCTTGGCAGTCCCCTCCCGGAGATCCGAATGGGGGACTGTTCCGGAATCTTTTGCCAATGGAGAGATCATCATGACACTTCTTCAATTACAGGCCACTTGTCCTGTGGATACACGTTACGTGTCTTTAATGCAGTGGTTTCCATTGCCTTCTGCATCCTCATGTCGTTGATCATTGCTGATTCTTCCGCCTTTAGGGGCAATTTCCCACCCCTAGGACAAGAGAGTGCCCTGAACCTCTATCCGCTCCTCCGCCCTCTTTGACAAGGCCGTTGGCAGAATGAGGCTGACTTCTTATGCCGGAAGTCTTCGGCCGCCAATGCTGATTATTTGATTATGAATCAAAGACGCTACCCCTAGACCACGGGTCACCCTGTTCAACATAGTACTGGACAAAATAGTGAAGGAATGGGAAAAGACACAGAAAGGAGTCCTGTTAGGAAAAGTAAGAGTCAAGTGCCTAGCGTTCGCAGAGAATTTAGCCATCGTAACGGTACGAGAAACAATAAGAGCCATAGAGGAACTACACGAAATCGCAGCCAAGACAGGACAGATATACGAGAGAACACAGTTCATGAGTAACCAAAAACAACCATCACTACACACAAAATATGGGATAATACATAGAACAGAAAATTTCAAGTACCTAAGAGAAAAATTACAGATTACAGGAAGAAATAAGGTATCGAATGAAGAGAGAAGAGCGAAACTAGAGAAGGCCTACAAACTGACTTGGAATCACAATAGTAAGAAAGCTATCTCGCGAAAGACCAAGCTACAACACTACGAGACGTTGGTGCTACCAGAAGCACTATATGCAACCGAGACCACAGTAATAGGACAGACACGAATCATATAGAGAAGACGGAACGAAAAACACTCAGGAAAATATTCGAGGACACGCAAAAAGACAGGATAGGGATAAAGTGGTCAGGTGAAGAACTAACCAACACACAGAGAAAATAACACACCACCTCAGGATACGAAGACTACAGTTTTACGGACACCTCAACAGAATGGCGCCACATAGGATAACGAGACAGATCTGGGACTAGGTTAGCACAAGGAAAAACAACAAATGGATGAATGAAGTAAGAAATGACAGGGAACAACTCAACATCACACAGGAAACGATACAAAACAAAACACTCCTTAGGATCCTGATCAGAAGAAACAAACTACAAGAGACACTATACAAAAAACGAACACAAAGGACCGAACAGAGGCGACAAGAACACAGCCAGAGGATAGGACGAACAGCAAAAAAGAGAAGCCGAAGAGAACACAGGGCCTAAAGAACGGAAGCACAAACACGAATGACGGAAGTTTGGGCAGAACATAAAGAGAAAACAACAGGGAAATAGACATGAAGTTTAGTCTAAATGCTCTCTTCAAGGGCATAACACAAATAATTATATATATGGGGGCGGGGGGGGGGGGGGGAATGAGGTCACTATCCGTGCCTGAGAGGCGGACGCTGCTGCTGTCTGCTCGAGATTGGTCGGCCAGCGCACAGAGATGACAGCTGTTCAAATTATCTGGCTCTGATTGAATCAGCAAACCCCAGAGTACCCTCCCTGCGCTAACTAATCACAAATTAATTAACATTCTCCAGTCACTGGCTAAACAGGGAGGAAGGCTGCATACGAGGTAAGCTTTTTGTGTATACATTCGAGTCCCCGGCGTCTGATCAGTTTCCAGACAAACCGTCTGGGGACAGTCGCCCTAGCACGGACACACAAATAAATTGAAAGCTCAAAAATGGTGACTGCGAGTCGGCCGGCAGGTAAATATTAGTTCTGGGCCAGGGTGCGGATCACCCCTTGCGGTAGATAGCGATCTGCAGGGGTTGTGTGCTGGGTGGGGGGGGGGGGGGGGAGGGTGCGCACCCTCCCCGACGTGACCGCCCCCTGAGAGCGTCGGCAGGGCCTGCCAGATTGCAGGGGATGTGCCGCCCGCATTGTGGCCCATTCGTCCCGGAACCAACTGCGAAACAACTACTTGAACCATACCAATAGGGATAATCTCCACAAAACCTTTTGTCAGGTCCAGAAGATATTTCTCGTCTACCACCAAGAACGGTCCAAATGACTGAAAAAAAAAAGGACAGACTACTTATGTTTGTGGGTTGTTTTTGTGATCTTCAGCTCTTCACGCGAGTCTATTCTGTGCAAATTTATTCATGATTCCGCTTCTGCGTCACCTACAACCACCTATATCCGCCTCGGTACTGCGAGGACAGTACAGCAGATAGCTGTTCGAAGGGGTCCCAGGTTCAATTCACGGCCAGGTCACAGATTTTCTCCAATCGGGGACTGGGTGTTACGTTCGTATCGCCGTAACTGACAAAAAAATCGTCTCGAATGCCCTGTCGTACAGTCTCTCCATTTCAGAGGTGGCTGAATGGGCATGGCCTGAAAGCAAATAAACTGAAATAAATCGGAAAATACAACTACTTAAACGTGCTTACTGTGTTCAAGCCTCAAGCTCCCTCTACAATTTGCACCACGCACTTACCTCCCTTACCAAACTGACAATGCCTTAATACGTGACCTATCAGCCTATCCCTTCTCACTATGAATTTCTTTTCTCTCCACTTCATACTCTCAATTAGTTATGTGGTTAGCAGCCTAGTCTTCATTGTTCTTCTGTAGTACTATTTTCTTTACTTTCTATTGTCTTCTCATTCATATTGCTCATCACTGCCCGAACCCTGGAGCCAAAGAAGACGCCAACAGCAACACAATAGAGGTAATTGTACTTAGCTGCAATCATTTGGACTGTTCGCTGTGTGAGATAATGTTCAGGGTTTCACAAGTCGGACAAAGACCTGCATACATGCTTTACAAATCACTCTGAAGTGCATGCCAGAGGGTCCTTAGCATTGTACTCCATGGTAGGGCTTCTTCCCGTTCTAATCGCGTATAAAGAGCGGGAAGAATGACTGTTTAAATACCTTTGTTTGTGCTGTAGTCAGTGTAATTCTAAAAGAAAGTTATTTCATTCATCTTACAATAAGTGAAACGTCCTGAAAACGTTAATGAGATGCGAGGAATGCAACCTATTTGTGATTTATGGACAAAATATATATAGAGAGAGAAAGAGGCTTTAGAGCGTAGCAGTAAAGGCCGCCGCGGAGATTGCCATCCACAAGATTGTATTCATGACCAACATCAAGGAAGTCCCCTCTACAGTCCCACCGGAAGACACCATTTTAGCATAAGTACCTGCAGCCAAGTAGCTAGCAGAGAGAATCTCTGCAAATCAGAGCGAGAACCTACCCATAGACACCATATGCACCAAGTCTAAAAGGGCTTACCACTCCTTCAGCAGTATCCACTCGTCCAAGTGCCTCTCCAGGAACCTCAAACTCCAACACTGCAAATATCTGATTTGAAAATAAAACCGCCGTTTCTTGTTGAAACTGTAATTCATTTCCTCCAGACACGTTTTGCCTTTTTTTTAGTTTAAGGCATCTTGAGTAGCATCTACAACGACACAGTTTTGGTTTCACATATGTTATTTTCAGGTTGTCAAACAGTTCAAGTCGAGGTTTTTTACTGTTTGTTCGCGACTGCGTGTCCTCTCATCTGGTCTGGAGGTCCCATTACCACATCCATTTCCGAAACATAAGCAAATTTTTGTATTCCTAACTTTATCTTTCACACTGCTCACCATGTTTATCCAACTTTTGCGGTGCACTGCTACTCTTTTGCCACTAGTTCTAGATATTTGTTCGAACAGACAAATATCTATAACTAGTGGCAGAAGAGTAACAGTGCACCGCAAAAGTTGGATAAACATGATGAACAGTATGAAAGAAGAAGTTCAGAATAAAAAATTGTGCTTATGTTTCGGAAATAAAGTAGTGGTGCGACCACCAGGCCGGATGAGAGAAAACGTAGATGCCAGAAAACTGTAAGTAATTACTTATTTACATAAAAAACGCGGTGTGAACTGTTTGATACTCTAAAAATAATCCATGTCAAAACAAAACTGTATCGTTCTAGATCCCGCTGAAGATGCTTGAGAGAAAAAAAAAATGCGAAACTCGTCTGGGAGAAATAAATTACATTTGGAGCAAGGGAAGGTGGTTTTACTTACAAAACAAATATTTCTGTGCTTGCTGCGGAAGATGGTCGTGCAAACGGACTTGAAATCGGATGTGGAACAAATGGAAATCTCGTAAGAGAAAACATAACAAAACTGTGGCTCCAGTAAAAAAACCATAGGGATCAAGTGGAAAACTGACTCACAGCCATAAAATGGAGTAATTGAAGAAGAAAAGAATAAACTCCTTACCAAAGAGTAGACATGAGCCCTCCAGTCCTCTGAACGCCGAAAGGAAGAAGAAAAAGTGAATGTGAAAGTGTGTTTGTGTATGAGTATAGGTAGTAAAGCTTACAACTTGCGCGTCATGGGCAGTATACCTAAGTTGTAGAGGAGTAATGAAATATGTAAGGAATACGTACCTAACACACCCCCTCTAAATCTAGAGCCACAGACGCCTGGTGAAGAAATTGGTTTCTGGGAACAGAAAAACAAATGTAGTGTGTTGTATAGTGGTATATTCACATCTGTCTGTCGCTTGATTCTGGAACGTGCTATGAGTTCCAATATCGAAAGCGGAGAGAGAAAGAGAGAGAGAGACATTAGTATGAATTCAGAAAGCATCACCCATGCGAAACGTGACTCATTAATTTCTAGTATAAATCTCGCAAAACAAACGAATAAGCAGGTCCCGTTTTTATAGATTCTCAATACGTGTTCGATCCTGTGCCACACGGTGGACCGAAGCGAAATCTGTGGTCGTAAGGAATACTTTCTTAGGCAGAATCAAATATATGGTGCAGCAGGATCAGAGCTATTCAGAATCAAAAGCAGTGCCGGGAATCTACCAAACATCCTGTTACAAATGGTTCAAATGGCTCTGAGCACTATGGGACTTAACTTCTGAGGTCATCCGTCCCCTAGAACTTGGAAGTACTTAAACGTAACTAACCGAAGGACATCACACACATCCATACCCGAGGCAGGATTCGAAACTGCGACCGTAGCGGTCACGCGGCTCCAGATTGTAGCGCCTAGAACCGCTAAGCCACTCTGGCCGGCCATCGTGTTAACAGATAAGACTGTAGTACCTATAGGAGTGACAGAGGCTGGAATACATCCAGCAAATAGCTGAGAATATCGACTGTAAGTGCTACTCCGGGATGAAGATTTTAGCGTAGGAGAGGAAGTCGGAATCGCATCAGATAATTCAGTGGCTTCTAGACGCAATTAAAAAAAATCGATAGCCGATACCGTAAAGAATCTGGTTTTAAAACGTCCCTAGTTGTAGCAGGGTGACCCACCACCAAAGGAAAATTGCTCACTCGATTCTGGTAACTCGGTCTCACATCTGGATCTGTTGTGCACAGTTTTAACTTGCCAGGAAGTGAGACTTTGACGTGGTGCACGCTACGTTACGAAGAAGAGAAATTTCGTTGCGAACTTACGGAGGGTTTTGTAGCTCACAGAGGGCGGCGTTTGTGATGATAAGAGGCGTCCGAAGGCAGTGACATCTTGTAAAGTGGCGCTGCCGGTTGATGTTGGCGGGGGAAGCGTGCCCGCCACGGGCGGCTGCGCCCCGTGAATGGAGTGGTGCTGCTCCTGCTCCGCTCTGCCCTGCCCTCGCGGACTGCACAGGGACACGTGGATGACGCGGCGCGGCCGCTAACAGCACCAGCTGCCGCCATTCATTCACCTCGCATACTTCCTCCCCTGGAATCGCTTCTGGGTCATTCTGCACAAGCGGCGTGATTAATAGCCCTTCACTTTCCGTTTTAAAGTGTTAAACTGCGCGATGAACTGCGGGCCACCGTGTGCTCAGTAATAGTCTACTCGCTGCTTTTGAGCGAGCGTAGATGTAGTACAGTACGTTCCAAAACTTTAGGGGCGAAAAGATAACGGCCGTTGACGATCCGAAGTGAGAGTAATAACAATGGTGGGTCAAGAAAAACACATTCTTGTTAAGGAACACGTAAGGCACAATTGCAACTGAACACCGCTGTAGGGATATATGTGCGTATATTAGCCATGCGGGATTAGCCGAGCGGTCTCAGGCGCTGCAGTCGTGGACTGTGCAGCTGGTGCCGGTGGAGGTTCGGGTCCTCCCTCGGGCATGGTTGTGTGTGTTCGTCCTTAGGATAATTTAGGTTAAGTAGTGTGTAAGCTTGGAGACTGGTGACCTTAGCAGTTAAGTCCCATAAGGTTTCACGAATATTTATTTTTTTGTGTATATCAAAAACAGTCCATGTGTGACGTCAGTGGATCAAAATGAACAGATATATTTAACGCTCCGGTATATTCGATGCAATTAAGCCTTTTTTTAATACGTTACATCAACCGAGAGACTCTACTTTCTTAGGCCGGCCGCTGTGGCCGAGCGGTTCTAGGCGCTTCAGTCCGGAACCGCGCGACTGCTACGGTCGCGGGCTCGATTCCTGCCGCGGGGATGGATGTGTGTGATGTCCTTAGGTTAGTTAGGTTCAAGTAGTTCTAATTTCTAGAGATGTTAAGTCCCTTAGTGCTCAGAGCCATTTGAACCATTTGAATTTTACTTTGTTATTTGTCTGGGAGTTTTAAGTCATTGGAATTAGTAGAATGAAAATTGTTTTCATGTTCAGAAATCTGAAGAAATTTTTTCTGTTTAACTTTAAAGCCATTCGAGAACTTCTATGCGAAGAATAAACGAAAATTATAATATATAATTACAAAATATTAGCTGACACACCAGGCATTTCTGGGTACTTATTTTCCCAGTTCCCTATTAGAAATGGAACAAAGAATCAACTGTGTTTCTAGCGTAATGTCGAAAAAATGTCATTCCTATGTACTCGTTAAAAAACTTTTGAAATTATGAAATGGTCACACAATGAAATATGCATCATGCACAAATGTATAAGTACAGTTGCTTTCCGCGTGTGCAATTTTGTAACCGTCTGTGTGACAACGCCCCTTTATAGCTCTACAGACGACTATTTTTTTCGACCCCAGCCTTTTGTGCTTTGCAGTTTAAAGCCGACAAAAGCACTGCCAAGTACGAGGGGTTTCCTTAAGTTGGCTTGACTGGAGGAGCTCTTAGTAGTAAAGAACAGGTGTATTAAAACTTCACGCATCATGGGCCTTGCCAACAGCTCGTGGTCTAGTGGCTAGCGTTGCTGCTTCTGGATCACGGGGTCCCGGGTTCGATTCCCGACCGGGTTGGGAATTCTTCTCTGCCCGAGGACTGGGTGTTTGTGTTGTCCTCCTCCTCCCCATCATCATCATTCGTGACAGTTGCTCTACTGAATCGTGTGAAATATTGGACTGTGTAAAAATTGAGACTTTGTATGGGCGCTGATGACCGAGCAGATGACCACCCCACAAACCAAAAACATCATCACGCGGCATTTTCCCACGCATTTCAATGTTTAAGACGTCATATCTCTTGTACTATCTGTCGAACAGTGATGTATAGGTACATTCAGCAACATATGTGCACACTGTCTCTGAAAAATTTTCCGAATAGAGTTAGCAGTCTGGCAGTTCTTCATGCGTCTCGTTGTTTATGACATCATACACTATGTGATCAAAAGTATCCGGACACCCCCAAAAACAAATGTTTTCCATACTAGATGCATTGTGCTGCCAAGTACTCATATTAGCGACATCTTGAGAGAGCAGAATGGGGCGCTCCCAGGAGCTCACGGACTTCGAACGTGGTCAGGTGATTGGGAGTCACTTGCGTCATACGTCTGTATGCGAGATTTCCACACTCCTAAACTTCCCTAGGTCCACTGTTTCCTACGTGATAGTGAAGTGGAAACGTGAAGGGACACGTACAGCCCAAAAGCGTACAGGCCGACCTCGTCTGTTGACAGACATAGACAGCCGACAGTTGAAGAGGGCCGTAATGTGTAACAGGCAGACGTCTACCCAGACCGTTGTTGTTGTTGTGGTCTTCAGTCCTGAGACTGGTTTGATGCAGCTCTCCATGCTACTCTATCCTGTGCAAGCTTCTTCATCTCCCAGTACCTACTGCAACCTACATCCTTCTGAATCTGCTTAGACTACCCAGACCATCACACAGGAATTCCAACTGCATCAGGATCCACTGCAAGTTCTATGACGGTTAGACGGGAGGTGAGAAACTTCATGGTCGAGCAGCTGCTCATAAGCCACACATCACGCCGGTAAACGCCAAACGACGCCTCTCTTGGTGTAACGAGCGTAAATATTGGACGACTGAACAGTGGAAAAACGTTGTGTGTAGTGACGAATCACGGTACACCATGTGGCAATCCGATGGCAGGGTGTGGATATGGCGAATGCCCGGTAACGTCATCTGCCAGCGTGTGTAGTGCCAACAGTAAAATTCGGAGGCGGTGGTGTTATGGTGTGGTTGTGTTTTTCATGCAGGGGCTTGCACCCCTTGTTGTTTTCCAGCCAAGCCTACATTGATGTTGTAAGTAGGCTGTTTAGGTTTTCTTATTGGTAACGCCACGTAGCGCTCTGTGTGAGAATCACTGGCTGTGTTGTGTGCAGTCTGTGTCTAGTTTGCATTGTTGTCTGCCATTGTAGTGTTGGGCAGCGGCAGCTGGATGTGAACAGCGCGTAGCGTTGCGCAGTTGGAGGTGAGCCGCCAGCAGTGGTGGATGTGGGGAGAGAGATGGCGGAGTTTTGAAATTTGTCATGAACTGCTATATATATTATGACTATTAAGGTAAATACATTGTTTGTTCTCTATTAAAATCTTTCATTTGCTAACTATGCCTATCAGTAGTTAGTGCCTTCCGTAGTTTGAATCTTTTATTTAGCTGGCAGTAGTGGCGCTCGCTGTTTTGCAGTAGTTCGAGTAACGAAGATTAACCTATACGTTTCACAAATCGCTTACCTCACAAAAATCTTGGTTACTCGAACTACTGGAATACAGCAGGCGCCACTACTGCCAGCTTAATATCATCATATATATAGCAGTTCATGACAAATTTCAAAACTCCGCCATCTCTCTCCCCACATTCATCACTGCTGGCGGCTCACCTCCAACTGCGCAACGCTACGCGCTGTTAACATCCAGCTGCCGCTGCCTAACACTACAATGGCAGACAACAATGCAAACTAGCCACAGACTGCACACAGCACAGCCAGTGATTTTCATACAGAGAGCGCTACGAGGCGGCGGCGTTACCAATGTAAGAACCTAAACAGCCTACTTACATAGCCCTCATGCTCCCCACAAAAAATTTTACAAATTGTTTTGGGCAGTGGCCAATAATGATTTGATAAAAATTTTCATAATTACAATAACAAAGATATCAAATGCACACACTTATTGATACAATGTTGGTCAAAAGCTAAACTTTCTCACAGTCCATAAAGACAGTCCTGAACATTCATCACAGTAACATTGCAGTGTTTTTCTCGAAGTCTGAGCAGTAAAAGAAAATGCACACGGAAGTAGTGGATTTCCATGCAATCTTGAAGAAGTAGTGTTGTCCTTCCAACGGAAAGACAATGCTGACTCTCGACCTGCAGACAGGTAATGGGCCACAACAGAGCAAACCCACAGCAGTCACTCGAAGTTTTGAAGAATATTGGTAGGTAGGTCATCACAGAGCAGACCCACTGTAGTCCTGCTCGAGATTATGTTATTGGTGGGCCACCAGAGGTGCAGACCCACTGCAGTCCTTGTAGAAATAATGGTACTGGTGAGACAGCAATGGTGTAGACCCATTGTAGTCCTTGTAGAGATGGCCAGCAGCCATCTGTTGTGACTGTGCAGGCACACAATCACCATTGAAGAGTCTTGCAGATAATATAGCAAGTCCATAACCACCACTTGTGCACTCACAAAGTGTTTGGAATTGTCCTTAGAACCAGCAATGCTGTTATCCAGTCCCTTGCTGAATTATTAACACACGTGCAAACACTATAAGTCCCTACTTCTCACATATTGTCCATATACTATGACCAACAGAAACGTGTGCAGTGAAATGTAACTTACAAGTTACTTAATTTGATGAACTGGTGTCAATTACAATTTTATAACATAAGAATACAATTACAAAGGTACAAAATACACCATTAAAGAACATAACAATACAGATAACATTTGTAGTAATAGGGGCTTTACAAAAGAATAGAAATAAACATATACACCAGTGTTACAGGAATTATGACATGAGTACATAGATAAAAGATCAGAATAACTTTCGGAATATCAACTTCACACATGACATTAAAACAAAACAGAATAAATAATGTCTAAACATCTTTACAAAGAAAATAACATATTATAAATGCAAATTATATTTGAGGATAACAGTATTCCTCATCATAGTGAATGTAGCTTAGTACTAGAAGCGAATAAAAATTCTATGAAACAGTACACAGAGACAAGTAGAAAACAAATACACAAGGGTACACAAACACATAGCATAATAATACAAAAGGAAAGGACAGGGTTTGTTTTACTGCAGTATTTTGCAAATAATACTTTCTTTACTTCTTGGAGATCTCCCTTCATTTATCATTATTCCCAAAAAGTCCTATCTATACCTGCTTTCTGTATTCTATTCATATTTCTTTCAAAATAATTATTTCTCATTGCACAATACTCATTTTTGCCAAATCTGTTTCTTATATCTTCTCAATGCATTTCTTCCAATTCATCATAGTTAGTTTCTTATATAGTCTACCCCCTCTTAAGCTAACTTAAATCTACTGAGCTCAGATGCTAAACTGAGGGACGAGGCAATGCAGCAGCACATAAAACAATTAATACAAACAGCAACGATAAAAAAATGGAAATTTGCAAAGCAAGCTACAGTAAATCTAAATTACCAAACAATTCACATTACAACTAATATGAGGCAATGTGCAGGAAACAAGAAAAATAAATCTGGCTTAGCAGAGTAACACAAATTCAAATTCAGTAACACTATGCCTGGCAAACAGCAGCAGAAAATGAAATACCTAAACATGACATAGCTCAAACAGAAAAAATAGTACACTAAAGATAACAGATAAGGGAAATAAGGGAAATGTATAATCACATCTTAATGTCTAAGTAATTAAAGTGGTGCATCACAAGAAGTTATTCTATCAAAAAAGTTACCAAGTACTTGAAAAGAAAATGATATATGCAGTTACTGTTATTAGTCCCTTCTTATTGTTCTTTCCATTCCAAGAGCTCCTTTTTCGAAGAATGTGGGTCATAAAATAATTATTTAATAGATCTGTTGACAGAAAGTGTTCACATTAGCAAATGCATTTAATTTTATTTTATGAAACCAATGCTGCAAGACAGCTGGAAACCAGATATCAAATGAAATAAGGAACTATGTACAAAGTAAAGCATAAAATAATCATTCAGTAGTCATGATGCATTTCATAAGTCAGTAGAAATTCTCTAAATTCTCGTAGATAGACACTTGTCCTAATCAGGTGTGCAGATGTAAGAATGTTTCCAAGTTATGAGCATGTCGTATTTGCGATGCTTTCTACAAAGGAATGTCAATAGCGAGGATAATGGTCTCCCTTTTTTTTTCTCCACCTGTACCTCTGAAAGGCACACGCTAATGGCTTTTTTTTTTTTCAGGCGACTATCGCCCAGCTGGGTGCCCACGATGCATTACGTGCAGGTGGTCACTTAACTTTCTTACCGAAATATTTACGACACCAGTTTCCACTACAGTGATAGTCTCATATAAAGAAATTCACAGGTTAAGAATTAGCATTACAGACGTGTAGAAACAAAATCTTTTTCATTTGCTAACTATCCCTATCAGTAGTTAGTGCCTTCCGTAGTTTGAATCTTTTATTTAGCTGATTGCATCTTCCAACACGATCGAGCACCTGTTCGTAATGCACGGCCTGTGGCGGAGTGGTTATACGACAATAACATCCCTGTAATGCACTCGCCTGCGCAGAGTCCTGACCTGAATCCTATAGAACACCTTTGGGATGTTTTGGATGCCGACTTCGTGTCAGGCCTCACCGACCGACATCGATACCTCAACTCAGTGCAGCGCTCCGTGAAGAATGGGCTGTCATTCCCCGAGAAATCTTCCAGCGCCTGATTGAAGGTATGCCTGCGAGAGTGTAAGCTGTCATCAAGGTTAAGGGTGGGCCAACACCATATTGAATTCCAGCATTACCGATGGAGGGCGCAACAGACTTGTGAGTTATTTTCAGCCAGATGTCGGGGTACTTTTGATCACATAGAGTATCTCCTAAAGTATGATTGGTCGGCTGCTGTTAGCCCCAGATTGATTGGTCGATTGTTAGCTCGCAGTAAGGGATATATGTAACAAGTGTGTTGAAGTCTGTGTTGTGGTTTAGGAGGAGAACTCGAACACACACACACAAATACATTTTTATAAAATATTTGGGTTCTAAGTGAACCCACGTATTGTTGGTTCTACAATATATTCGATGAATCGATGATTTTTTTATTCGAGGAAGCGACTGGTCGAGACTACTTATATATTTGTTTTGTCATCTCAAATCATTTAAATTAGTAGATCAAAACTGCAAGAAGAATAAATGAAGAGGAGATTCTTCTGATGAACTTTCGATTTATTCGAGAACTCCTGTAGGAAGAATAAATGAAAATTACACAATACAATTTCCAATATTTTATAAACTGTCGTGTAAAGATTTGACATTGGTCGAAACATCTGTTCCATCCCAGAGAATATTCTCACAGGCGGCCTAAGGCTTGGATAAAAAACGAAATCGCTGAAGGACAAAATTTTGCTTGCGCAAAGCATGAAAGAGAATTGTTAGGCCAGCCGGCCGGAGTGGCTGTGCGGTTCTAGGCGCTACAGTCTGAACCGAGCGACCGCTGCGGTCGCCGGTTCGAATCCTGACTCAGGCATGGATGTGTGTGATGTCCTTAGGTTAGTTAGGTTTAATTAGTTCTAAGTTCTCGGCGACTGATGACCTCAGACGTTAAGTCGCATAGTGCTCAGAGCCAGCCAGCGAATTGTTAGGACATTTGAAAAACTGTATTTTTGTTGTAACTGTTTTATTTCATTTCCAATGAAAGGTTTTAGACATTACTAAAGTATCCATTTTGATTCAGTTTCAGGCATATCGGTATCTACATCATATCCATATTCAGTTGAGAAACGGCCCATGTACTGGAAACAATACGATATATATTATCAAAAAAAAATTTTTATGAACTCTTCCATGTCCATTTCTATCAATATGTACTCAGTAATAATCTTCCCACTAATTTATGTTTGTGTAAATGTAAAACGGTACGTCTGTAGGAAGCCTCTCACTTAAAGAGGCAAAATAAACTTCGCAACAAATATGCAGAATAACAAAATTTTTACGATTTATTTAGATTCTCGGCACCTTCCAAATGCGTTCTCACATTGTGTAACTGAGATACCATTACTTTCCTGTGCACGATTGGAAGTTGCCTGAAGAATTTACCAGTGTGGTACAAATAATAAAATAGCGCCGTTGCAGGTTTCGAGCCAACAGGTCCATCATCAGACAGCTTCTACACGTCGAGATACATTTTTGTTATTGTTTACGCTTGTTATTCCCCATGCTGTGAAACTTCCTTGGGATGGTGGTGCCCCTCAGTCGAAATGTGAGTAACTATCTATTTAAGTATGACTGAGCCTCATAACAATTTCAGATGATGTAAACAAAAAATTAAAAATGAAAATGTTTTAGTTACTTAAGTCGTTTGAAATTGTTATCAGGCACAGTTATAGTTAAATAGACAGTTTCTCACGTAATGTTTTGATGTAGGGCACCACCACTCAAAGGTATTTCCACAACTTGGGGAAATAACAAGTAAAACCTAATGTAAACTACAACAAAAATGTATCTCGAATCTGTCAGTTCTAAACCGATAAGGGCGCTATTGATGTGAATATATAGTGTTATAAAAAGTGTCTGGTTTCTGTTATCTTCTTTGCGAGAACCAATCTGTATATTTTACACAGTTACGGTCTCAAAATGTCAGTTTTCCACAAAAGATTAGGTAAATATAATAAAATATTAGTTAAATTGTAACACGCTACCCGTCACTTATCTGGTTTTGGCGTGTGTTCACCCTAGCTAATTGACTAACAGATCAACAGAGAGTGCAAAACTGCCACAATATCAGATAATGCAAAGAAAATAATAAGGCCCTGTGACTCCTGATTGAACTGTGGTGGCAGTGTTGACATTAATTGATTCAGAACTGATCCCTTTTTAATTAAAAAGGGGTACACATTGATGTTATATTCAGCTATTAAACACCAGATGCAAATGTTGAACATAAAATTAATTAAGTAAGTGATTTGGGATTTCAACTACTTGATTGAAAACAGATGCAGTCGATTAGCACAAATTTATTTTAACTCACGACCTTCAGTCATCACATTACATGATTCTCCTAACAGGCAGTGGGAATAAATTGCTTTTACGTGGATTAAAGCGGGATAAATTAAAATTAATTCCTATCGACAGACCCAGGCGCAATGCGAAGTGCAAGAAGAATTCTACAATACACGGCCCATGAAACCCTTGTGGAAACTTTGCCGGCGTGATCTAACAAATTAATCAGTGGCCTAACTCAAGCCGGAGCCATATCACCGGGGCGGCATCGTTGTGCGGACATCGGCTGGCCTCGTGGTGCTGCAAGGCTGCACTCGTCTATTCACTCCAAGCTATCTTGCTCAGTACATAGCTGAACGAAAACTTTCTGTCTCCAAGCTCAATCGTTCCCTTTGCTAAGGCCTAAACTGCAGAGATGCTCTCTCTCTTTCAGGCAAGCTGAGTAAAGAGCGCCACGTCTGCTCTCTAGGCAAACAGGGAACGGAAGACCTCTACGGAGACTTCTGCCAGTCCGCTCTTCACCTCGGTTTCCCCTCCAGCAGAATCACTTACACTAATTGCAGCGCCAGTCGTGTTGATTATGCATCGCTTCCCAGAGCCAACCAATGCCTGCTCTGGGAAGTGAACAAATTCCCACAAAATTTCCCTTCCTCTCAACTTCTGGTATTTAGCTCCTCCCAGGCCACCCATCAAGGTTAGCGTCTGCATAAACACCAATTTTTACGAAATTCCCAGGAGAGTACTTCAAATTCCTTGGTCCTACGTTCCCATCAGAGTCCAGCGTATTTCGTTCTGTCGCTCTTCACCTGATTTACTTCAGACTCTGCGGACCGTGAATTCAGCGTGAAGATGCTATAGTCACGAACAGGCATATTTTGGCCTCTGTTTACAGCTCCACCATAGCTTTGCGTGGCTTTCTCACATGTTTCACTGAAAACAGGATGACGGACATTTATCAACAGGCATACAAGTTACGCCATCTGCTTCCCGGTACACCAGCATGAGGCCAACCACCCCCTCACTGTCACTCATCTTAAGGCAGCTGGAGGCTGCACCCCGTTTCTCAGAGCTTGAGCCACCCTAAGCTGCCTATTGTTGCTTCCCTTCATGCGCCGCCACCCGGCCACAGTCAACTCTGAATACTTCCTTGGGATAAACTAACCTCCAGTAAATCGACACATTTCCACAAAGTTTTCACGTCGCGTGAATTACTTTGAAACCATCATCCAACATTAATTATTCCAATACGTCCATACTATACCCTCTACAAGATGCATTGTGCCTTGTCAGTCATTTTTGTTCAGCCCTACTGTTCGCTCAATGTGAGTTCTGTGATCTTTAATGACTTCATGTAGGGGCATAGTTCTTGCCATCTTACAAAATTTATTACAAGAATTGTGAAAAGATTTGCTTAACTTCATATAAGCCATTGCCCCAAGGATGTGCCGAGTATTTACAACCGTCTATGAATATTAGAGCGTCACTTGATGTACAAGTTTGCTACACTCTTCTCTTGAAGTACAAAGTTCAAAATGACAGTCTAATCAAATATATGACTAAAGAAATGTTCAAAGTAGGCGATGCTGTCTGCTTCATCGGAGGTCTACATCTACATCCATACTCCGCAAGCCACCTGACGGTGTGTGGCGGAGGGTACCCTGAGTACCTCTATCGGTTCTCCCTTCTATTCCAGTCTCGTATTGTTCGTGGAAAGAAGGATTGTCGGTATGCTTCTGTGTGGGCTCTAATCTCTCTGATTTTATCCTCATGGTCTCTTCACGAGATATACGTAGGAGGGAGCAATATACTGCTTGACTCTTCGGTGAAGGTATGTTCTCGAAACTTTAACAAAAGCCCGTACCGAGCTACTGAGCGTCTCTCCTGCAGATTCTTCCACTAGAGTTTATCTATCATCTCCGTAACGCTTTCGCGATTACTAAATGATCCTGTAACGAAGCGCACTGCTCTCCGTTGGATCTTCTCTCTCTCTTCTATCAACCCTATCTGGTACGGATCCCACACTGCTGAGCAGTATTCAAGCAGTGGGCGAACAAGCGTACTGTACCCTACTTCCTTTGTTTTCGGATTGCATTTCCTTAGGATTCTTCCAATGAATCTCAGTCTGGCATCTGCTTTACCGACGATCAACTTTATATGATCATTCCATTTTAAATCACTCCTAATGCGTACTCCTAGATAATTTAGGGAATTAACTGCTTCCAGTTGCTGACCTGCTATTTTGTAGCTAAATGATAAGGGATCTATCTTTCTATGTATTCGCAGCACATTACACTTGTCTACATTGAGATTCAATTGCCATTCCCTCCTGCATTTCAGTACAATTTTACATTGTTACAACCTCTTGATACACCACAGCATCATCTGCAAAAAAACTCAGTGAACTTCCAATGTCATCCACCAGGTCATTTATGTATATTGTGAATAGCAACGGTCCTATGACACTCCCCTGCGGCACACCTGAAATCACTCTTACTTCGGAAGACTTCTCTCCATTGAGAATGACATGCTGCGTTCTGTTATCTAGGAACTCCTCAATCCAAACACACAATTGGTCTGATAGTCCATATGCTCTTACTTTGTTCATTAAACGACTGTGGGGAACTGTGGTCACGATCTGGAGTGAGCGATTCCATGCTTGGCTGTATCTCGGCCTCTGTGCCATGGCCCTGCGGCGCTGGGAGAGAGTGCGTGGCTCCGTCTTTTCCTACCATTCGTCAATGCGGACTACAGCGAGGCTTTGCTAACTTCTGTGGTATTGATGCGACATGCTGACTTTGGTGCGCACCGAGATATTTGGACAATGCCATAGACTATAAATATCTATGGAGTGAACTTTCAGATGCCTTGAACGAGAATTCTGGCCACGACAGCTACTGCAGACAACGGCCTTGCCGCGGTGGTAACACCGGTGCCCATCAGATGACCGAAGTTAAGCGCTGTCAGGCTGGGCTAGCACTTGGATGGGTGACCTTCGGTCTGCCGAGCGCTGTTGGCAAGCGGATTGGACACAGACCTTTTGAGGGAAAATGAGGAGCTACTTGATTGAGAAGTAGCGGCTCCGGTCTCGAAACAGGCATAGGGCCGGGAGAGCAGTGTGCTGACCACATGCCCCTCCATGTCCGCATCCAGTGACGCCTATGAGCTGAGGATGACACGGCGGCCGGTCAGTACCGTTGGGCCGTCATGGCCTGTACGGGAGTTTAGTTTTTTAGTTTTACATCTACTACAGCTCAAGTCACGTGATTTTGGAACTCCGCTTAGCGTATTTTGAGTGTTATTACTTCATGCTACAGACAGATCACCTTCAGAGGTACTGTGAAGCTTTGTACAAGTATTTTACAGACATCTTAACTATTTTATAACAGGAGTTGAAGATGGCCTAAAGATGTGAAGAGCGATAGTATTCTGCTTTTTCGCCACAGTACTATAGCTCAGGTTCCACTTTATTTATGTCCTTTCGGTAACGGGATAAAAACTGACAGCCAACAATATTTTTTACGCTTTCTGTAGCACTTATTCGTACTGTCGAATCTCTTTTCTTATTAATTACGTTACGATGCCACTGTAGATGGCGTTGAACTGTCACGAGAAAACGACGTATTCGCGACTATGAAATTGTTACCGTAAATACGATAAACAATTTACACCACCTGCTTGTAATTAAATACTCTGATTAAATGCTTCGCGCTAAAAAATTGTACAATATGTTTAAGTTGAAAAATTCATATATTAAAATAGGCTTCACATCATACTATCAGTACTTCAAAACACTATTTAACTTGAAATTTGGTCATCCTTAATCTGACTGCTGCTTCGAAAATCAAAATAAAGAACTCGCATTTGAGCGACGCAGCGATGAGAACTACTTCCGGTGAGATAATAGTACGTAAGCCGAGAGCAAAGAAATTTTATAACAGATTAAAGTAGGAGTCTCAAAAGAATGAAAATGGAAATAATGTTCATGCTATTTGCCTAGATTATATGCAAAATTTAACTGTACCAGTAATTCCCGTTCAGGAGACATACTGCTTGCGTCAAATTAATGTCAAAGTTTTTGGCATTCATTGCATGAAACAAAATACTGCCAGATATATCTCTATCATTAAGGAGATGCAAAAATGAAGTGTGTTCATTTCTCATGGACTGTGTGAAAAATAAAGTCCCGCAACTGCTGAAGAATTGCATATTTATTCCGATAATTGCTGGGATCAAAATAAGAATAACGCCCTCGCCAAGTACTTCGTGCACTGACTGATACAGAAAGAGTTTTTTAAAGTTGAACACATTTTCCCAGTGAGAATGTACAGCTTCATGCCATGCGATCGAGATTTCAGCTTCATTAAGAGGTCTCTGAAAAGAGTAGATCGTTTGTACACAATGAGAAATATAATACAGAGAATTATTCCTAGCTCAAATAATCTCAACAACTTGATTGTGAAGTGCATTCAGATTTTTGACGTTTACATTTCAAAAGCTGGTGGCCTTACTTTTTTTGCCAAGACTGCAGTTTCAGAGGAGATTAAGGTTAGAATGATCCAGAAGAAAAAATTCATTTTAACATTCGATCATTTTCACATTTGTCTTACAATTCAGAGTTAAAGGGTGTTATCATTGCTAGGCCATTCACTGATGGCTTGAGCATAAACACTTTCAGCCTAGGTGGCACCAGTTGAATGCCATCATGTTTGCCTATAAGCCCTTCGTACCCAGGAGGAAACGTACCTATTAAGAAGAGGAAAATTGATGATCTGAAGAAACTGGTCGAGTTTATACCTGATGAGTATCGGGAATGCTTCATTGAGCTGACTTCTTCACCTACTGTTACAGGAGGAGAAGAGAATGAAGACCATTGTTAGGGGAGGACACGGAAGACTTCGTCTCATTTAAGTAGCCTTCATCATCCTGAGACTATGAGGTTTATTGTATTCCAATATTCTAATAAATAAAGGCTGCATAGAAACTTCGTGTGGTTAGAGCATCACAGCTACATAGTTATAAATTCATTCATAAAGAAAGGTCATCAGCCATAAAGAAATGTCATCGGTCCACAAGATTTAAACAATCTGTATAATTCAGTTATTGATGATAAATTTATGAAAGAAGAAATCTTAAAGTGCATTCTGCATTTGATGGTAACAATTTTTACACTTCTATTATGATACTAAAAAATCCAGATAGTTTTTCTTGATTTCCCAACATAGAGCTAAAATGGACTGAAGCTCTTTCTTTATGAATCATTCGTGTATGGTACTAATTAAAATTGTGTCGATATCCCAATTATTTTGGCGGAAAGGTATTGAACCGACAGTGTCGGAAGGCACTGATAGCTCTTTATATATTTTGGAAGTAGCATGTTCATTACGCTTTCACTTGAACTAAACTACAGGAGTGGTTAAAGGTCTGGGGGAAGCTATAAAATAGTTAGACAGAGCCTGCAGGGACCACGGTATTATGTACCGGAAGTACTGAAGCATTCAGGATCACTATAACACAGATTTACTTGCAAAACGAAACGAACGTATGGCATCGTTGGCCGGGAGGCCCCCTCCGGGGAAGTTCGACCTCCAAGTGCTATTTCATTCGACACTACATTGGACGACTTGCTCGCCGGTGATGAGGATGCAATGATGATGAGGACAACACAACGCCCAGTCCACGAGCGGAGAAAATCTCCAAGCCGGCCGGGAATCGAAACCGGGCCCGCTTGCATGGGAGACGAGCACATTACCACCCAGCTAAGCAGGCGGACATTTACTTGTAACAAATATGCCACGGGGGAGGATAAAATGTAAAGACAAGGTAGTAATTCAGTGTGTAAAATCATGAACGTTAAATTAAAAACTAGAATAAGAAACAAAGGATCACGAAAAACTGTGAATGCAGCAGTCTACACCCGTCAGTCGTAACAATTATTACATATACAAATGGAATTAAAAATACAAGTGTTACGTATTCCTACAGGAGGTAGCATCTGTCAAAAGTAGGAGGAAGTTCGTATAGTTATGCCGGATGGTTATATTTTTTAAAAAAATGGCTCTGAGCACTACGGGACTTAACTTCTAAGGTCATCAGTCCCCTAGGACTTAGAGCTACTTAAACCTAACTAACCTAAGGACATCACACACATCCATGCCCGAGGCAGGATTCGAGCCTGCGACCGTAGCGGTTGCGCGGTTCTGGACTGTAGCGCCTAGAACAGCGCGAGTAGAACAGCTCGGCCACAACGGCCGACAATGGTGTGTACCCAAACCATCAAGAATGTGCAGACGTTATAGCAGAGAGTACTAGCGTATGAGTTGCAATCCGAATGAAGTCAGGTGTATTTGAAAGAGAGTGATTAGCTGCGAAGAAGGGCTGAAAGACGAGTCACGATGCAAGGCAACTACATGTAGCACTGCCTATAGTGTCTACTTCTACGTAACAGACAGATGAGTATGAAAAGAACTTTTCTTCTAGTTTTGAGCAATACTACCTGCTGTAGGAACATGTGATACTTCTTTTATAATACATTGTGTGTGTGTGGGGGGGGGGGGGGGGGAAGGGGAGGGGGCAGATTTCAGGTTAGATTCCCGGTACTGCCAGGGACTAATCGTTGGTGAGAGCATTGGATCGGAGTGCACTCAGCCTCGTGATACCATTTAATGAACTACTTGAGTGAGAAAGAGCGGTTCCGACGTCAGAAGGCCACAACGACGGAAAGAGCGATTTGTTTACCCATACTGGACTCCAATGTCACCATTGGCAGAGGATGACAGGGAGGTCTCCCAGTACTGCACGAAGCTGGTATGTATATCAATGCACAGTGTCTGTTGTTTAGGACGTGTCCGAAAGTTCTTTCGGACACCACGAATTCATATAACTGATTTGACCCGATAGACAATTAATCCACAACCTTCAGTGACGAATCACATTTACTTTCTACCTCCAACGGGAATCTAAAATTAGCTAGCTGGAGGACATGGACTAAGGATAGGTGGCGCTAGGTGGGAGTCTGAGTCAGCTAGGAAGCACATCTAGGCAGTCTGCGCAAATGGATGTAGATAGAGTGCGGGTGGCGCAGTGGTTAACACAACTGCCCAATAAATAGGACGCTTTGGGTTTCTATTCACGCTCTGGCCAATGCAGCTAATATCATTAATGCCTCCCCTTTCCTTTCCTTCCGTTTCCTTTCCTTTCTCCCCCCCCCCCCCCCCCTCTCCGTCGAATTATTGTCCAGGTAAATACGTTTAGAACGGTAGTTTGTATATTTTTCTGAGTCGATGCGCAAAAGAAGGGTGATTTTTCATCTGCATCATTTCCCTCTTGCCGGCAGTCTCAGGGGAAGTAGGAGTGGGGGGGGGGGGGGGGGGACGGAATCGTCGCTGGAGATGTGAGAAACGCTAGTTTTGGAAAGGTGGCGTTTCCACAATATACTCGCTAGCTGCGCTCGATTGGACGCTCGAATTTGACGCGGAAAAGGCGCGAGTGGCGAATGCTGGAAGGGTGGCCCGCCTCGCTGATCCTGGACGAGCAGCTGCGGCGTGGCGTGTCGTGTCCGGATAGCGATCTATGTGGGCCGCAGCGGCGGGGGGCGGCGCCCGACAGCCATGAATCACTGATCAATAGGCCGGCGGCGGCGCCGGGGGCGGGGGCAGCGGCGGCACATCTGGCGCGTGGCCGGCGCGTGGCGCGACGCCGACAGCCCGCCAAGTCGCAGCCAGCAGGTGGCCGCAGCCGCCGATGGCACCTGTTGGCGCGCCGTGGCGGGCACACCGGCAGTTTCGCCTTCCTAGGGGCAAGTGGCAACGGGGGCTAGACTGAAGAATTGGCCTCGCAACCCTAACGTGGGTAACGGTAGCGCCTGTTCCGGACAATATTGGGTGTTCTCCGAGGGAGTGCCCCGCTTATACTTTCAGCGACATTAGGAACCACATCAGAGTAACACTGGACACTGAGGTGACAAAAATTATGGGATAGTGATATTCACCTATATAGATGGCGCTACCATCGTGTACACAAGCTGTAACTGGGTAACCTCTTTTGATGCTAGTCAATTGTCAGGATGAGCAATACTGCAAAGGGCATTTGATTCTACAGCATTATGTCAGGGTGAAAAACACTAAATAAATTACTTTTTCTCTCTTATCAACATAAGGGCAGGGTGGGTTCTTCCTTGGCCCGGGTATGACGTAGAATGAGACAGCATTTTTACGTAAGAAACACTGGAACACGTGAGGCAATACTGACCTTACGACTTATCTTAGAAGAAAGATTAAGGAAAGGCAAACCTACGTTTCTAGCATTTGTAGACTTAGAGAAAGCTTTTGACAATGTTGACTGGAATACTCTCTTTCAAATTCTAAAGGTGGCAGGGGTAAAATACAGGGAGCGAAAGGCTATTTACAATTTGTACAGAAACCAGATGGCAGTTATAAGAGTCGAGGGACATGAAAGGGAAGCAGTGGTTGGGAAGGGAGTAAGACAGGGTTGTAGCCTCTCCCCGATATTGTTCAATCTGTATATTGAGCAAGCAGTAAAGGAAACAAAAGAAAAATTCGGAGTAGGTATTAAAATTCATGGAGAAGAAATAAAAACTTTGAGGTTCACCGATGACATTGTAATTCTGTCAGAGACAGCAAAGGACTTGGAAGAGCAGTTGAATGGAATGGACAGTGTCTTGAAAGGAGGATATAAGATGAACATCAACAAAAGCAACACAAGGATAATGGAATGTAGTCTAATTAAGTCGGGTGATGCTGAGGGAATTAGATTAGGAAATGAGGCACTTAAAGTAGTAAAGGAGTTTTGCTATTTGGGGAGCAAAATAACTGATGATGGTCGAAGTAGAGAGGATATAAAATGTAGGCTGGCAATGGCGAGGAAAGCGTTTCTGAAGAAGAGAAATTTGTTAACATCCAGTATTGATTTAAGTGTCAGGAAGTCATTTCTGAAAGTATTCGTATGGAGTGTAGCCATGTATGGAAGTGAAACATGGACGATAAATAGTTTGGACAAGAAGAGAATAGAAGCTTTCGAAATGTGGTGCTACAGAAGAATGCTGAAGATTAGATGGGTAGATCACATAACTAATGAGGAAGTATTGAATAGGATTGGGGAGAAGAGAAGTTTGTGGCACAACTTGACCAGAAGAAGGGATCGGTTGGTAGGACATGTTCTGAGGCATCAAGGGATCACCAATTTAGTATTGGAGGGCAGCGTTGGAGGGTAAAAATCGTAGAGGGAGACCAAGAGATGAATACACTAAGCAGATTCAGAAGGATGTAGGTTGCAGTAGGTACTGGGAGATGAAAAAGCTTGCACAGGATAGAGTAGCATGGAGAGCTGCATCAAACAAGTCTCACGACTGAAGACCACAACAACAACAACAACAACTTTTATTGAAAGATTTGTACAACGGTTTTCTTACTGGATTGTTCTGGCTGGGAGAGCGGTAGCTGCGTCGTTTGCGAAGCCTTCTGGTGCGTGAGCGGCGGCGTCTGATAACGCCTGGCGTTGTGTATCTCGTGTCGCTGTTTCGCCCAGTTGACTGCAGACGCGCATCGTGAGGTGGCCCGTTCAATTATCGAGAACGAAGTCGTGAATCGGATGGTGATACCTTGGTTGTGGCGTCCCAGTATTTCTCTTCTCTATGTGGCCGCGTGTGTTGTGCGTCGGCCGGCGGAGTGGCGCGGCGGGGGAAGGCCAGTGTCCCGGACTCGAACGACGGACTCCAGCTTGCCAGTCTTCAGCTGTCAGATCTTCATCACCAGCTCACAGGTGACTGCTGGTGTGAGGGCGTCTCCTTCCCGTCCTCACGAGTCACCCGGGAACATAAAAATCAGTCTTCAAATACCTTCTAACTTCTGTCTTCTGGCGGTGAGGCTGCTGCTTGCTATTCCATTACAGCGGCAAACTTGGTGCTTCTGTGTACGATGTAGTCTCCTCCTGCATGACGGTCTTCTGCACTGACTGAACTGTACTGGAACTGAACTCGAACCGAAACTGAACTGAAAACTACTGTCGGGCCCACTGCGTCTCGCATACTTATTTACTTCATTTCACTGGAGGTGACGAATTCACGGTCATTGCCTCTTCCGTCACGTTGAAAAGCTTCTCGAACAATCTTCTTAACGTGGGTCATTGGCTCTTGGAATGCAGGCGAGGGCCTGTGATCACATATGACAATTGAGAGACACGTGAACCAGTCGGGCAATGCCCTGACGGCTGAATCGACATATTCCACTTATGTGGGGAGGACGATAGCTTCTCCTGAACGTGCTGACTTGCAAGCGCCGGCCGTTGCCACTGCTAGTCTGCCCGCTGTTTGCCAGTGTGTAACTCTTCTAAACTAAACTAAGTTTTTCATTTATTTTCTAATTTCTACTTCACTTCACTTTCATTTCACTAATTTATTTACCTATTTTAAGTATCACTCAACAAAGGTATAAAACGGCAATGCATTGGCGTAGCTGTTAATTGTACTCAGTTGATTCGTGTGAATATGTTTAGGATGTGATTTTGGCCACATGCCGGGAATTAACAGGCTTTGAATGTGGAGTGATAGAGCTAGACACATGTGACATTCAATTACGGAAATCATTAGAGAATTCAATATTCCGAGATCCACAGTGCCAAGTGTTACGGCATAAAAACCAAGCGCCGGCTCGGGAACAATAGAGAAGAGATGGCTGTGAGAAGACGTCAGCCAATCACACGCTGACCAACCCCTCTCCAGGACGACAACGCAACAGCAGCGGCCCCCATGCGAAGGAGACATAAGTGCCGCGTCCGACTGCCGTCGCCCTAGTTGAATGGCAGCTTCAAGATTTGGCACTTGGATAGAAGTGTAAACGCTCAATACTTCGCTTGTACACTATGTAGCACAGACTAGGCATTGAAGAAGATTTAATATTTCGTACATCGCCCTTTGCTTCCGACACATTTGTATAATTACAAAGTTAACTATTGTATCCTTTCCTTTTGTAATAAAACTCATTAACACGATTTGTTTGAATATTGTCTAGCGATCCGTATAAACAGGCTTCCTAGACTCCACATATTTGACGAGTAGGCTGAACGTAACACCAAGAGCGCGCCGAAAATACAAAATTGCAGGTATTGCCTCAGACCAATAACAAAGCAGAAGTCGATGGCCTGTAAGTGACGAAAGAGAGTAGCAACGTTTGCTAACAGCCAAGCAGCACTGCAACAGCAGAAATCACTGTGGGACGTACGTCGAACTTATCTCTTAGAACAGTGCAACGAAATGTTGCGTTAATGGGCTATGGCAGCAGAAGACCGACGAGAACGTCTTCGCTAACAGCACAACATAGTCTGCAGCGCGTGTCCTGGGCTCGTGACCATAGCGACTTGATCCTACACGACTGGAAAACCGTGTCCGTGTTAGATGAGTTCAGATTTCAGTTGGTAAGAGCTGATGGTTCAAATGGCTCTAAGCACTATGGGATCTGATGTCATCAGACCCCTAGACTGAGAACTACTTAAACCTAACTAACTTAAGGACATCACACACATCCATGCCCGAGGCAGGATTCGAACTTGCGACCGTAGCAGTCGCGCGGTTCCGGAATGAAGCACCTAGAACCGCTCGGCCACAGCGGCCGGCTAAGAGCTGACGGTAGGTTTCGAGTGTGGCGCAGACGCCACGAAGCCGTGGACTCAAGCTTTCAACGAGGCAAGCTCCTGGTGCTCCATAATGATGTGAACTATGTTGACTTTCAATGGACTGGGCTCTCTGTTCCAACAAAACCGATCATTGACTGCGAATGGTTAAGTTCGACTGTTCAGAGATCATTTTTAGCTATTAATGGACTTCATGTCCCCAATCAACAATACTATTTTTATGGATGAGAATGCGCCAAGTCACCGGGTCACAATTGTTCGCAATTGGTTTGAAGAACCTTTTGGATAGTTTAAGGGAATCATTCGGTCATCCATCGAACATTTATGTGACATAATCGAGAGGTCAGTTCGTGCCCAAAATCTTTCATCGACAAGAATTTTGCAATTTCGATGGCTTTACCGGCAGCATGGCTCATTATTTCTGCAGGTGACTTCCAACGACTTGTTGAGTCCATGTCACGACGCGTTGCTGCAAAAGGAAGTCCCCCACGTCATTAGGAGTTATCCCATGACTTTTGCCAAATCAGTGTATGTGGTGCTTGAAATATTCCAGACTGATACACTATGTGATCAAAAGTATCCGGACAACCCCAAAAACATACATTTTTCATATTAGGTGCATTGTGCTGCCGCCTACTGCAAGGTACTCCATATCCGCGACTTCAGTAGTCATTAGCCATCGTGAGAGAGCAGAATGGAGCGCTCCGCGAAACGTGGTCATTGGTTGTCACTTCTGTCATACGTCTGTACGCGATTCCACACTCCTAAACATCCCTAGGTATACTGTTTCCGATGTGATAGTGAAGTGGAAACGTGAAGGGGACACGTACAGCACAAAGAAGTACAGGCCGACCTCGTCTGTTAACTGATCACCGACAGTTGAAGAGGATGTGTAATAGGCAGGCATCTATCCAGACCATCACACAGCAATTCCAGACTGCATCAGGATCCACTGTAAGTACTATGACAGTTAGGCGGGAGATCAGAAAACTTGGATTTCATGGTCGACCGGCTGCTCGTAAGCCACACATCACGCTGGTAAATGCAAACGACTGCTCGCTTGTTCTAAGTAGCGTAAAAATTGGACGATTGAACAGTGGTAAAATGTTGTGCGGAGTGACGAATCACGATACACAATGTGGCTATCCGATGGCAGGGTGTGGGTATGGTGAATGCCCAATGAAGGTCACCTGCCAGTCTGTGTAGCGCCAGCAGTAAAATTCGGAGGTGGTGGTGTTATGGCGTGGTCGTGTTTTTCGTGGAGTGGGTTTGTAGTCCTTGTCTTTTGCGTAGCACTGTCACAGCACCGGCCTACCGCTGAAGAGCAATTCGGGGATGGCGGTTGCATCTTTCAATACGATCGAGCATCTGTTCATAACGTACGGCCTGTGGCGGAGTGGTTACACGACAATAACATCCCTGTAATGGAGTGGCCTGCGCAGAGTCCTAATCTGAATGCTATAGAAAACATTTGGGGTGTTTTGGAACGACGACTTCGTGCCAGACCACACTGACCGACATCGATACCTCTCCTCAGTGCAGCCCGCCGTGAAGAATGGGCTGCCATTTTCCAAGAAACCTTCCAGCATCTGATTGAAGGTATGCCTGCGAGAGTGTAAGCTATCATCAAGGCTAAGGGTGGGCCAACACAATATTGAATTCCAGCATTACCGATGGAGGGCTCCACTTACTTGTAGGCAATTTTCCGCCGGTTGTCCGGATACTTTTGATCACATAATGTATTACTATCAGACGTCATGGAGCAACGTACCGGTTAGAGATCTGTACACTAGACCGTGTTAGGATGACAACCGGTGTATCTATTAGCAGCAATCATCATCCTAAAATCTGGCAAAGGAGACCTGTTAACGTGAATGAGAGATCAGCCATAAAGAACGTAGAGTCTGCACGTTGTTCCCTACATCTCGGAGCGATTAAGACTGAAACATACGTATCCCAACCGAGGCGTGGTGAACCTCTTAACCCAACACTGACCTTATCCCATTCACTTAAAGAGATAATCCTTGAAAATTTCAAAAAAATGTGCTTTTTTGGCTTAAAATGTTTTGTGGGATGTCTACTATGGTGTTCAACCCACGTTCGCAGAAACTGCGTTATCCAGTTGCAAGGCGATTTGTCTCCCAAAACTATCCACAGCGGGGAAAAAATAGTCCATATCGCGACCATTGTGGCAGCATGTAGTTTCAGCGGCAGCCCAGTAGGCATTATGGAAATTACGAAAGTGATTGTACTTGAGATCGGACCAGGCTGTTGCAACTTTGGCACTAAAGCGGACCAAAAGCATATCGAGAGAGCAGAGTAACGGCTGACAGAAGCTGACAGAGAGGCCCACAGAGCCGCCACCACCACGAAGAAGGTGGAGAAGGCCATCATTTTGGATCTTGTAGGATTTTATGGTCTAGGGATCGCTAACTAGGCGTATATTTAACTACGGGCGTAACTACAAAAAATGCAACCCAAATCTTTAAACATATTTTTCGCAAAACCGCACTTTCTAAATTGGCGGGAAATATAACACGATAACGGTACATACGATTTTGTTCCGAATGTGACGTCAGCATTCTAAACTGAAGTCACCAGGATTATGCAGAGCCGTATTGCAATATCTTCAAAAGTCTATTTTCAGTACTCGCTTTTGCCTCAATATTTAGGGCGAAAAAAATGACATTTTATTGAATACGTCACTACTTTGTTAGAACTCAATACTTTTCATTTATCCTATATATACCGATAGAAAAAAATGTTGAAAATGACTTATACTGTACCATTTTGCTAGAGGTCCAGTGGAAGGCCTTTGGGAATTCCGCCCTATGACCGATGGTCCGGCTGCAATGAGTCCTTCCACCTCGTACAGCGGTCATAGGGAGCGTCCTATGTGGACAGCGAAATGATTTCTTAAGGAATAAAATATTCACAAAACTTAGCATTACTTTCCATTTTACTCAAAAAATCGCGAAAATCACCGATTTTTTATGCTTTCAAAAAGGACAACTTCCTTGAGTATAAGCCAAATTGCTCATGTGGGGAATTAGAAACCCCGGAACTCACATACGTCATCTGCGGCGTGAATTACAGAAACATCAGAAACACATCACAGATATATGACATAAGCACCGAACGTCAAATATATGAAGCTATTAGGCGCGTTGATTAGAAGTCGCCGAAGTGGCGTCAACTAAAAAGACTTGCACCAGGCGACTGGCCTACCCGACGGGAGGCCCTAGCCACACGCCGTTTCATTTACATCAGTGGATGTTTCAAAACACATTAGCAGACGAAATCTCTAAAACTGGTTATAAGTAATATCTACGCACTAGGCCACACAGGCGCAAGTCGATGTGCAGAGAAACCAGAGAATCCTTAGCATAGCAGGAGAAGAAAGAGAGGAAAACATATACACTGAAAAGCGAAAGAAACTCGTATAGTCATGCGTATTCAAATACAGAGATATGTAAAAAGGCAGAATACGGCGCTGCTGTCGGCAACGTCTATGTAAGACAACAAGAGTCTGGCGCAGTTGTTAGATGAGTTACTGCTGCTACAATTTCAGGTTATCAAGATTTAAGTGAGTTTGAACGTTGTGTTATAGTCATACGAGCGATGGGACACAGCACCGACGAGGTAGCGATGAAGTTGAGACTTTCCCATTCGACCATTTCACGAGTGTAGTGTGAATATCGGAAATCCGGTAAAACGGCAGGAAACCGATCCTGAAAGACGACTGAAGAGAACCGTTCAATGTGACAGAAGTCTAACTCTTCCGCAAATTGCCGCAGATTTCAATGTTGGGTCATCAACAAGTGTCAGCGTGCCAACCATTCAACGAAATATCATCGATATGGGCTTTCAGAGTCGACTGGCACACTCGTGTACCCTTGATGACTGCACGACACAAAGGTTTACGCCTCGCCTGGACCCGTCAACACCAGCATTGGACTGTTGATGACTGGAAACGTGTTGCCTGGTCGGAAGAGTCTCGTTTCAGATTGTCTCGGACGGATAGACGCGTATGGGTATGGAGACAACCTCATGATCCTATGGACCCTGCATGTCAGCAAGGACTGTTCAGGCTGGTGGAGGCTCTGTAATGGTGTGGGGCATGAGTGGTTGGGGTGATATGGGACCCCTGACACGTCTAGATACGACTCTGACAGGCGACACGTGTCTAATCACATGCATCCATTCATGTCCATTGTGCATTCCAACGGGTTTGGGCAATTCCAGCAGGAGAATGCGGCACCCCACACGTCCAGAACTGCTACAGAGTGGATCCAGGAACACTCTTCTGAGTTTAAACACTTCCTCTGGCCACCAAACACCCCAGACATGAACACTAATGAGCTTATCTCGGATGCCTTGCAACGAGTTGTTCAGAAGAGATCTCATACTCTTACGGATTTATAGATATCTGTGCAGGATTCGTGGTTTCATTTCCCTCCAGCACCGCTTCAGACGATAGTCGAGTTCATGCCACGTCATGTTGCGGCACTTCCGCGTGCTCGCGGGGACCCTACACGGTACTTGGCAGGTGTACCAGTTTCTTTGGCTCTTCAGTGTAATTATGAACTGCGTGTGATCTCTACACAATTCGACAACAGATATATAGCATATCGCTACATTAGGTTAAATGGTGATTCGTTACTGCAACTGAAAGTTCACTTTAAAATTATACATAAGCAGAAGGTAGTGTTTTGTCAAGTAAGAGACTAAATCCATACATAACCTTAGTTCTATGCGCATTACGACCAACAAGTTAGACCTAGCTTAATCCAGTCACCCTACCACTAACGTTTAATCAAATATGGTGTCTGGGGGTCAATTGCTAGATGATGAATACCGAGGTGTTCATCCCAGTTATCAAGTGGCGGCTCTAACTTCTATCAACTATCTTGGGCCCTGTTTTCTTTTTTTGTAAATTGTCAAGCAGTTTATTTATATTTACATTTCACGATACTAGTATTTGATTTTAAGCAAGTAAAAGGCAGCTTCAGCAAAAAGGAAAAAAGAAAAATAGGTGCATATGGACTCAGGGATTGGTGGTAGCTCCTCCAAGCTCGGCGGACAGACGATGTGACTAAGAGGCCAAAAACGATCCACAATGAGAAATTAGACTGTGGTCGTTATACTTAGCAGAAGAAGAGATAAAATATTCTTCAAGAACCTTGAAACACGTCTGTTTTCACTTCGACTCGTTTCGTTGACAAGTCAACATGACCCTACATTGTGTTGTGCAAAGAGGCACGAATGTTGACAGCCTGTTATCGATTGCGTACTGCATAGCTGTTTGGCCTGGGCGGACGCGTAACGTGTTTCGCAGGTTGCTCTTTGGCATGCAGTGGCCAATTGGAGAGTTTGCCGCGAAAGACGGTACTGAGCTTGGCATGATGAGGATCTGGAGACGCTCGTAAGTTTGCATCCTACAGACACTCTCAGGTAATTAATCACATGTGCACTTAATGTTCTGTAATTTTCAGAAAAGGCAGCAATTCCAAAGTATTTGTGCCGACATAATATACCTAAGTATCCTCCTGGAAGTTAGAATGCTAACGAAATATGTTTACTAATAACGATCAAAACAAAACAGAAATGGGTCATTGTGTTGATTGATTTTAATCTGTTGCTGAAAAGTTATTAACTATGTACTGAAATTTAGCAAAGATGTAGTTCGTAATGAAATAATACAGTCGCCAGTATGGTTAGCAGCAGAAGTTATGAAACTCACCATATTTGGTAAAAATTTGAAATTATGTAACAGTCTCTGAAATTCGTGTATGCTACAATGTTCAGGGAAAGATACAGTTGAGTTGAAAACGAAAGAGCATATAAAATTTTTTGTAAGCCTATTATCATGATACTGAACACTTTAGAGTCGTTCAAAATGAAAAGTAATTTACTAATCACAACATGTAATAAAGTAACAATTCAGAAACGTGACTTCACTATAATGAACAGTGTACACATCACAGTTAGCAGAGGTTAGGAAAGACAACGTGCTAAATACTAAAGCCAAGATCATACTACATATAAATAGATACACAAAATTATATAACACTGTCGAATTATATTAACAACTTTTACTTTGCGAGACGAAATTTCTTTTCGATACTTCATTAGATTCCTTCTCAAAAAGATGTAGTTAAATTTGCAAAGTCGAAATAATGCTTTCAGTTAAATCGTATAAAATTTTCACTAAAATAGCAGAAGTAAACATTTACTTTGTGACATAATGAATTTTCATATTGGACTTTGTTTCAGTGACGTTAGCTATGCCATTAGCTGCATAAAACTTCAATTTATTTTGGAGACTGCTGTGACACACACACAGTCAAGTGCCTTAGATAGAGCGCAGAAAATACAAGCCAGCGTTGTTTTATTATTCAACATGCAAATGGCATTCTCAGTACAGCAACTCATCAGAAATCCAGATTGGAGTTTACTGACGATATTATTGTTGCCCAGGTGACATACTGTTCTAGAATACATTACATTCTCAAAAAGTTTGGAAAAATGATGTCAGTAGTGAAACAGGTCGGTAATTACTGTCATCTCTACTACCACCTTTCTTAAGTAGAGATTTGACAAGGACATATTTCATTTTCTCTGGAAAAATGCCTTGAGTTAGTGATGCATTACATATTTCCTACAAGACCAGGCATATTATATGAGAACAAATCTTTATTACCCTGTTGGAAAACCGGGGGAGCTTTTATTTTAGAAAGTATACATAAGTTTCTTAATTTCGGAAGTAAAAGTTGGTGATATATTCAAATGTCTGAATTTGAAGAGAGTATCTTTTTCAATATACTGGTGTAATTTTTCTCTTGAACTGTGTTTTTCTATACTTTCTACTATATTTAATAAATTATTATTAACTACATCTGCTACCTGTGATTTATCAATTATAGCCCTTTCATTGGGTTCAGTAATGTGGGCCATACCATCAATTGCTTGTTATGTTCACAGTGCCTTGCTTAAAGTTTTGTCACCACAAAGTTCACACACATATTCTGTGTGCGCTTTCTCTCTTACTCACGTCTTATCTTATATTCTGTTAATTTGCTTCTCTGCGCTACGCAGAGATCGCGTGCCAACAATGTTAATACTGTGTGACAGTATTTTTGGTTAGAGACTGCTATACACTCATACATTTCAAAGATCCTTATTTTACCAGCGTGTGTACTACATTCCTTACAACATTGTTTTAAATAGTTTATAATAAGTATTTGGTGTTGACGAAAAAATAATAAAATCTATACTTTTATAACCTGAAAATAATATGGAAAATGCAAAGTAATGCGATTATTATGAAATACTGTGTACCACTATTGTAAGTTAGTTCTATTTCCACTTCTGGTTTTCGTTCTGCCCTGCCAAGTGGTCGCAGGTTGCTGTTCCACATCATGCTGTTACAAATTTGTTGGTGAGTCATTACAGGTTAATAGTTTAAGCAAAGTGTAGCAAATGTGATTAGCTGCATTCATTTAAGAAGAGTTCGTTTTGTGATGTCGTGGTAAATCTTTTTCCACTACTTGGCAATTCGACTGAAAACGTAACATAGTTTCTTTGTGGGTAGGTTAAGTCAAACTTCGTTAGTTGTTTTGTGACCGGAGCTAAAAAACGCTTCTTAATTCATATTCCTAGGAAACAAGGCACAACCCACACTTTTATTATACCACTGAACACACAAGAAAATGTTAAACAACATTTACCGTGGGGGAAAGTCCGCACCATTCTGAATTCGCAAAAGGAAGAAAAGTTCTTGAAGAAGGCTCTACAGTGGGCTATGAAAGTTCGCTTGCCAATTCAGTCCAACAGGGCACATATCACTGAATCTAAGAAACTGGAAGATCACACAATTTTTACGCCGTGCATATAGATCACAGGCTCACCTGGTTGCAATGGTAAATTTCAAAGCGAGATGGCGCAGTAGTTAGCACACTGGACTCGCATAGGGAGGACGATGTTTCAAACCCGCTTCCGGCCATCCTGATTTATGTTTTCCCCGATATCCCTAAATCGTTTCAAGCAAATGCCGGGATGGTTCCTTTTTAAGGGCACGGCCGATTTCCTTCCCCACCCTTCCATAATCCGATGGGACCAATGACCCCGCTGTTTAATCTCCTCCACCAAATCAACCAAGCAACCAATGGTGAACTGTCACATATAAATTCCAGTGCAATTAGAATAGTTCCTTGACTGTAGTGCCGCCTTGAGTGACGCAGCAACCACAGATGGTGATTCACGTTTCCATAGAACTTTCCGCAGTCTGTCTCGTAAATGTGTTGTAATAGCAGCTTGTGTACGCTGGCCATTGTATTTATTCACAAGCGGTGTATGCTGCCCAGTGTCCTGACATCGTCGATGGCCCCTGCGGGCTGGCAACATGCGTTTCTTGGCTATGCTGACGAGCAGCTACCTGCGACCGAGGCACACGCTTAAAAATCTTTCTTTTTCCGTTAGTCAGTGAGTTTCAAGTGCCATGGATCATTTTCTCGTTAAATCATAATGATGTGAAACGTGTCTTTTCATTTCTTTTCTTTTTCTTTCTTTTTTTTTTTTTAACATCAGTCTTCTCAGCAGGTGGTCTGTACACGTCCCCAAGTTGACTTAACCAGCGCTTCAGTTACGGTTGCAGTGAGCCCAGTATCTCCGGACAGGGATTCTATGGAAACGAGTCACCTCGTCGCATGACTGCCTTTTTGTTGTTAAACTAGGTCCATAATCGTTCCCGGATACCCCGCCCAGGCAAACGGCTGCTCGAAATTCCATGGCACCACTGACGCAGGCCGGTGGGGGCAGTAGCGTACTGTGGAGAAAATTCGTGTAGGCTTCTATGAGACCTATGGTAGTTACAGAAGTACCATGGTAGCTGTGGACTGCAGGAACTTTACTGTGGTGACCTGCATCACTCCATGCTTGATACCTTCCCCAATGGCGAAAGCGCTCTACTGTACGATGTTACATGGCCAAAATCGTGCTACAGTGGTTTGAAGAGAATGAGTGAACTCACGTTCGTGTCTTGGACACTAAATTCGCCTGACTGTACTCGATGGAACACCTTCACACACGTACTCCGCAAGCCACCAGGCGGCGCATGGTAGAGAGTACCTTGTATGACTACGAGCCGTTTGCTTTGCTGTTCCACTCGCAGAGCGAGGGGAAAACGACCTTTTATTTGTCTCGGTATGACCCCTGACTTCTCTTATCGTCGCTGACCTTAGGCGAAATGTACGTCGGCGGCAGTAGAAACGCTCTGCGGTGAGCCTGAAATGTTGGTTCTCTAAATTTTCTCAGTATCCTTCCGCGAAAAAAGCGTCGTCTTCACTCCACTGATTCCCATTTGATTTCACGAAGCATCTCTGTAACACTTACGTGATTATCGAAACTATAGTTTACAAGTCTTTCAGCATGCTTCTGAATTGCTTCTATGTCTTCCTTTCACGTAACCTGGTGGAGATCGCAAACCCAAGAATGTGTCCCGCTACTGTTCTATATGGGGTCTCCGTTACAGGTGAACCACACTCTCCTAAAATGAATCGACCGTCGATGCTCATTCCATTTCACATCGCTTTGCAACTTTAGATGCACTGGTGAGCCAAAACATAATGACCACAGCCCACTGCGCTGAGGGCACAGGACGTGCTAAGAGAAGTATATGAGCAGAGACGAATGGGGAATCATTCTAGCGACGACAAGTGGCACAAATGCGGAAATCCTCCGACTTAAGTGACTTTGACAAAAGGAAGACTGTTGGGGCACAGTGCCTGGGAGCGAGCATCTAGGAAAGGCCAAGCTGGTCGGCTGTTCGCGTGCTACTGTCGTGAGTATCTGTGGAAAGTGGTCGAAGGATGCTGAAACCACGAGGAGGCGACAGGAAATTGGACGTCCATACCTCATCACAGGACATAGGGATCGAGGGCTTGCCCACTCTCTGCAACATGATAGGTGGCGATATCTAGCAGATCTGGCGACATAGTACACTGCTGGCGCAGGTACAAGTGTTTTGAACACATCGTTCAGCGCACAGCTTTGAACAGGGTGTTCCGCAGCGGAGGACCCCTATGTGTTTTCATGTTGACCCAACAACTTCGTTAGTTACGATTACAGTGGGCGTAGGATCATCGAGATTGGACAGCGGATCAGTGGAATCGTGTCCCCTCGTCAGATGAATCCCGTTTATTGTTAAACCAGGTCGATGGTCGTGTCCAGGTACACCGTTATCCAGGATAACGGCTGTTCGAAGTATGTAGCACGCCACGGACACAGGCCGGTGGCAGCAGCGTTGTTATGGGGGACGTTCAGCTGGGCTTCCATAAGATCTGCAGTGGTAACGGAAGGCACCATGACAGTTTTGGACAATGTGAAAGCCGGCCGCTGTGTCCGAGCGGTTCTAGGCGCTTCAGTCCGCAACCGCGCTGCTGCTCCGATCGCAGGTTCGAATCCTGTCTCGGGCATGGACGTGTGTGATGTCCTTCGGTTAATTAGGTTTAAGTCTAGGGGACTGATGACCTCAGAAGTCAAGTCCCAGAGTACTTAGAGCCATCTGAACCATTTTCACTACATGAATATTATTAGAGAGCACATGTAACTTCTTACGCTTGATGGCTTCCTCAGTGGCAAAATGGCTCTGAGCACTATGGGACTTAACTTCTTAGGTCATCAGTCCCCTAGAACTTAGAACTACTTACACCTAAGTAACCTAAGGACATCACACACATCCATGCCCGAGGCAGGATTCGAACCTGCGACCGTACCAGTCGAGCGGTTCCGGACTGAAGCGCCTAGAACCGCTCGCATCGCTGTATTTAATCGACGCGGCTGTTCAAGTAGCACCCCACTAATGCTGTGTAGTCGAACACTACAGGTTTGCTTTTCCTACTCATTTGTATCAACATACATTTATCTAATTTTAGAGGAAATTGCGATACATCAGACCAAGTTGAAGTTTTGTCTGAGTCATTGAGCCGTGCGCGGCTCGCGTTGATGCCGTTTCTTCTTTGGCATTGTTAGTGCATCGACCCAATCGGATAGCAGGTTTAGGCATGTTAGGCTTGGAGGATCGTCATAAAAAATTAACCAACGAATTGGGGTTTTTGGTTAATGCATGCGGTTTAAGCTTTTATCTTGCCAAATTGTTTAATCCTCTGGCGGGATATAACTGAATTAGTTGTTGATCGACTTGAGCAGGTTGAAAACTTATTATGGTTGTTGGTTCGTCTTGAGCAACATGCTGCTGCTTTTCGCGTTCTGCACCAAGTAGTTTTGTCACTATTGTACCCGTTAGCTATAGGTGAGTTGAGGAACCTCGTATCCCAGCCATGACAGAAGGGTTTTCCTTCCAGCAATTTAGGGAGCTTGTGATTGACCAGAGATTGACCACCGGAGTTCAGAAACAGCTTGAGTGTCGTTACCTTTGGAAGATGGAGCAGGATAAAGAGGAGTTACATCAGTAGGTGGACAGAGTTCAGATGGCCTGCTTGGCCTTGTTGATCGGTTTGCCAGAACGGGGGTTGGTGTCTATTGTTCTCAAGGGGATGCGAGCGGCGGATGAGTCGCCCTCTGTTTTTCGTGATCGTCCTTCAAACTGGGAAGAGCTTTGTGCCGCTGTTGTAACGATATCTGCGTTGCCGCTTGCGGACGATGTATGTCGTGAAGTTAAGGGTCAGCCCACGGGCGTTGTCAAGGGAAATTTCGAATTGTCTACATCGGCTGAGGCCGTTAGAGGGAACCACGGCGTTCCTTCAGGTGCGGTAGACGGCTCATTTGGTGCGCTCTTGAGTTCAGCCTCGCGCACCCAGAGCCAATAAATGACTCTTAGCTGGTCAGCGACCTCGGGATCGAGCCTTTAGATCTTGGCGTACCCGTGTTGTCGCTCCCTCATCACCGCCCTTGCCGTATATTTGTTCTAGAGTAGGTGGTGAACTTTTTGTGCTCCTTTGGATTCTGCTAGCTCCTTTATGCTATTGAGCTTGGAATGATTTTTTGAATTTGGTCATCTCACGAAACTTTCGTCGGTCCCTTCTCTAGCCAGGTGTTGCCTCTGCATGGTTGGGTCCGAGGTAGCGTATCGGTTGGGGATTTCTCCTGGCCCTTGTCATTAGCCTTGGTCAAGGAGCTGCCAGTCGATTTAATTTTGGGGTGTGATTTCATCAAAAAAACTGATTTAGTATTGGATTATTCCAGGCACACCTTCTTCTTTAAGTTTGCTCCTGCGGAGAAGTTTAGTTTTTGCGAGTGTGCTAAACGTACTGTGCATCGAAATGCCGGAACCCTGGCTGTTAAGGCTGTGCCTAATGAGTTCGATCTTACCCATCTCTCTCCACATCAGGCTTCTCAATTACAGCATTTGTTACAGAGGTTCCCTGAGCTTCTTTGTGACAGGTTGGACATTACTAATGTTCTTACTATATCCATCCATCGGACGATATTCCTGTCAGGCAGTCCTCATATCGTCTCTCGCCCCCTAAGATGAAGATACTAAGAGCTAAAATATCCAAAATGCTTGAGCAAGGGATTACTTGGCCTTCTACATCTGCCTATGCTTCCCCCATATTCCTTGTCCCTAAGGATCACGGGCGGGATTTTAGGCCTGGTGTTGGCTGTCGACGCATGAACACCAAGGTTGTCCTTCAATCTGTTCCTCTACCTGATCTTCATAACTCCTTTCTTGGTTTGCCGGTGCTAATTGGTTTATTGTACTTGATTTCAAACAAGCCTATTATCAGATTCCCTTAGCTGAAGAATGCAAACATGTTACAGCATTTTGTACTGATTGGAATCTGTTTGAATTTAACAGAGTTCAGTATGATTTGGCTACTGGTGCAGCCGTTCTTACTCCTTTGCTAGATAATATCCTTGGCGGCTTGAAATTAGTCTGTGTTTATAATTATTTGGACGACTTGGTGACTTATGGCCGTTCGTTTCGGGAGCATTTGGATCATATACAGCACGTTTTTACGAGATTGCAGGGGACCGGGTTAACTGCTAAACCCAGTAAATTGATGTTAGCCAGGCAGCAGGTGTCCTTTTTAGGTCATCTACCCCGGCCTCCTTGATCCTTGCCTATCCTGTTAATTCTCCCCTTTCGAACTTAAGGGAAATTCAAGATCTAATTCAAATGGTTCAAATGGCTCTAAGCACTATGGGACGTAACATCTGAGGTCATCAGTCCCCTAGTCTTAGAAGTATTTAAACCTAACTAACCTAAGGACATCACACACACATCAGTGCCCGAGGCAGGATTCTAACCTGCTACCGTAGCAGCAGCGCGGTTCCGGACTGAAGCGCTTAGAACCGCTCGGTCACAGCGGCCAACCAATACCTAATTCCGGCAGATATTACCCCTCAGGTCGTCAAGGAGAACTGGAACCGTGCCAGACGTAATATTCTCAAGGCCCACAATATGCAACTTGGGCGCGCCTTTAGGGGAAAGCCAGGAGATCAGGTCTATGTCCGTAATTTTCCCGGGAGACAGGTGCGTGAGGAGAAAACTTTCTAAATGCACTCCTGTTTTTTTGGGCCCTTGTACCATTTTGCTTATTTTAGGCCCGGTTAACCTTCTGGTTAAGGATAACAGCACCTGTAAGCAGTACCGGGTCTACCTTAGCCAAATTTGGTTAGCCCAATTTTTGAGTTACCCCCGGGTTGGTGTTTGAGGGGGGGAAGTTGAGCCGTGCGCGCCTCATGTTCATGCCGTTTCTTCTTTGGCATCTCATCACATCGAGTGGCGTCGTGTTTCTTCCTTACTTACTGGCATAACGAAGTAGCTGGCTTGCTTCCTTGAGAGGCAGCAGCAGCGCTTATCGTTACTAGTACTATTGTACTATCTTTGGTGTGACTGCTAGCATTTCTGGGTGGTGGTCGTGTGTGTGGTGGTCAGTCGGTTGGGACGGAGCAGTGAGGAAGTCTCCACGGTGCGAGACCAGGCCGGGACTGCTGGTGGCATGCGTGCGCTGTCGGATCGTGAGGTGCTAGCCGCGAGAGCGACAAAGATCGTTGCCCACCAAACCTGGACGCTGAAGTTGAGTGATCAGTTAACCTGTTATGAAGCCTCAACTACTGTGACATCTCTTCGTTCATTTGTGGGTTGTTGCTCCCTGGGCCGTACGGGCTAGCAGCAATACATGATGTGTTGGGGTCAGTGAAATCTTGCAGCCATGTTCCTACATTGTGATTAATTATTAAATTGACTGTTACTTACCAGTTTTTCTTCTTCCGTGTCCGGATGCACCAATTATATCTTCCCTTCCCAGTAATTAGCAACGTAGATTGCTTTGTCGTTGACTTTCAAAATATCATCTTTAGTGCATGTCATAGACATGTCTGGGCAGATCAGTAGGTGGTCCAAGTCCTGTATTGCTCCGCATTCACACCTATCGCTATCACTGTAACCCCATTTAAATAGGTTTGATTTGCACCCAGTTACTCCAGTGCGCAGCCGGTTTAATGACCTCCAAGTTGTAAAAGGTAGTTGAAATCCTGCAGATCCCTCCTCAAGTAGTTCCATTGTGGAGTGTGGCACCATTTCTTCCCAGAGAGATAGCCGCCTTGCGACGGGCTTGGTGGCGAGCTCTTCAGTAGTTTCCATGAAACTCCTGCGGGATTTCAGCCGGACACGTTGTTTTCGGTGCATATACATCGGGTGTCGAGGATCATTCTTTTGTTTTGATCTTTCGATCTCGGCGGCTACTTGTCTGCGGATAGTGGGTGGTGCTATGCCTATGATGGGGTAAATGATGTCTGTGGGAGTTGGTTTGAGGCATCCTGTGGCAATACGTACAGTTTCGTTTACGGCGACGTCAACTTGCTTAGCGTGGGCAGAGTTCCTCCAAACTGGCGCCGCATATTCCGCAGCTGAGATACTCAGCACCAGACCTGTGGTGCGCAAAACATGTGGTTGAGCTCCCCACGATGAACCTGTTAGCTTCCGCAGTATGTTGTTCCTGGCACAGACCTTTTTTTTAGTGTTGTGACAGTGCTGCTTAAAAGTAAGTGCTCTGTCCAATGTTACTCCCAGGTATTTTGGGCTGTTTGTATGTTTCAGCTCTTCCCCTTGCCACATGACTCGGAGTTTCCGTTTGGCTTGTTTGCTCCTAAGATGGAAGGCGGATACTTGTGATTTACTGGGGTTTGGTTTGAGATTATTGCCGTCGTAATAGGTAGCAAGTTCTGTTAAGGCTCCTGTGAGATTCTCCTCCACTTGTTCAAAGGTTTTATCCTGTGTGGCCACTGCTGCATCATCAGCATATATGAACATTCGTGTCTGGTGGCTGATGGGAAGATCATTGGTATAGATGTTAAATAATATTGGAGCCAAAACACTGCCCTGTGCAAGTCCATTTTTCTGTGTCCTCCATCGGCTGTTTACTTACCAGTGAAGTGCACCAGCGGTTTTTTCTGCCCTGTGGCTGTTAACGCCCCAGTTACCTGCCCTGGTCGTTAGCGTAGTTTGTAGGCAGTGTGCTTTTCCTCGTCGTGTTGATGCTGTCCAGCACAGCATGAAGTTCGATAGCCTTTTAAGTTGTTTGGTTCATATTTTGCTTAGGGTAGTTATTGATCCCTTGGAAGTTTTAGACGCCAATTTCTGAAGACATCGTGCTGTTCGTATCCTCGTCCTTCAAATGGTTCAAATGGCTCTGAGCACTATGGGAACTACTTAAACCTAACTAACCTAAGGACATCACACACATCCATGCCCGATGCAGGATTCGAACCTGCGACCGTAGCGGTCACGCGGTTCCAGACTGTAGCGGCCACTTCGGCCGGCTATCCTCGTCCTTAGCCATTATTTTCCATCGATGGCTCATTGGTCAGACGGAATTGGTTAAATTGTTTGTCGGACCTTGCGCCGATCCTCGTTTGGGTTGCCATCCGATTATTTAACTTCAGCTCTTGGCTGCCTGTCTCATCTCACATTAAGTTTGATCTACCTTCTCAGGACGACCCTAGGAACACTTCTGAGCACCCCTTGTTCTGTTTGTTTTAGATTGTGATTTACATTTTAGTTTGAAGTATTGTGCGAGGCCTTCAGCCGTGTATTAATTCAGTTCTTTTTAAATTTCACATAAAGGCCTTAAGCCATGTTAAATTAAAATTTTGAAGATTGAATTTATTTAAAAAGAAATTTCCTTAAAATTTGTTCTATCTGAATTTGTTTGTAAACTAGCCCCTAAGCTGTTAATTGTTCGATGACTTATGTGTGGCCTTCAGCCAAAAGATTTACTTGAACCCCTTTTAATAAGGCCTTCAGCTGTGTGTCTTCTTTAAAGGAAAATTTTTTATAAGAAGGAAGGGGTTTATTTTAAATTGTTTGTCTGAGTTGTTGTTCAGGTCTTCATCTGTTGTTTCAAATTTTTTGAAGCCTTCAGCTGTGCAATAAGTTAATATTTCTTTAATTAGGCTTTTGCCCGTTCTGTTGTAAGTTTAAATAGAAGTTTCTTGGTTAGAAAAAATTGCTTATTAATGTGTTTTAATTATAGTTGTCCTTCAGACATGTAGTGTAGGCCTTCAGTCGCTAATTGTTTTCAATTGCATGTTTTTTTTATTTTTACCTCCTGTTTTTAATTGCTTTTGATTTCTAAGCCAGGCCTTCAGCCATTCTTGTTCTTGGTGTGGTTTTGGGCCTTCAGTCCAGAAAGCATCTCAAGTTTTCTTTAAGTAGGTCTTCAGCCGTATTGTCTAATTGTGATCTTTTAAAGCAATGTGTAAATAAGTGGTTCTTAGAAAAATAAAGTTGTGTGTTTGATTGTGCAACTCACAGTAACTGTTTACGGCCCCATCAGCAATCGTAACCTTAGCCTGTGCACTCTGTGAGTACCTGCCAACCAGGTTTCAGTCATCTTGTATCCTTTTGAAGTCACTCAACGACGACACCTGCCCGTACACCACAGCATCACCAGCAAACAGCCATAGACTGCTGCTCACCCTGTCCGTCACATTACTTACAGGGTGTTTCAAAAATGACCGGTATATTTGAAACGGCAATAAAAACTAAACGAGCAGCGATAGAAATACACCGTTTGTTGCAATATGCTTGGGACAACAGTACATTTTCAGGCGGACAAACTTTAGAAATTACAGTAGTTACAATTTTCAACAACAGATGGCGCTGCAAGTGATGTGAAAGATATAGAAGACAACACAGTCTGTGGGTGCGCCATTCTGCACGTCGTCTTTCTGCTGTAAGTGTGTGCTGTTCACAACGTGCAAGTGTGCTGTAGACAACATGGTTTATTCCTTAGAACAGAGGATTTTTCTGGTGTTGGAATTCCACCGCCTAGATCACAGTGTTGTTGCAACAAGACGAAGTTTTCAATGGTGGTTTAATGTAACCAAAGGACCGAAAAGCGATACAATAAAGGATCTGCTTGAAACATTTCAACAGACTGGGAACGTGACGGATGAACGTGCTGGAAAGGTAGGTCGACCGCGTACGGCAACCACAGAGGGCAACGCGCAGCTAGTGCAGCAGGTGATCCAACAGCGGCCTCGGGTTTCCGTTCGACGTGTTGCAGCTGCGGTCCAAATGACGCCAACGTCCACGTATCGTCTCATGCGCCAGAGTTTACACCTCTATCCATACAAAATTCAAACGCGGTAACCCCTCAGCGCCGCTACCATTGCTGCACGAGACACATTCGCTAACGATATAGTGCACAGGATTGATGACGGCGATATGCATGTGGGCAGCATTTGGTTTACTGACGAAGCTTATTTTTACCTGGACGGCTTCGTCAATAAACAGAACTGGCGCATATGGGGAACCGTAAAGCCCCATGCTGCAGTCCCATCGTCCCTGCATCCTCAAAAAGTACTGGTCTGGGCCGCCATTTCTTCCAAAGGAATCATTGGCCCATTTTTCAGATCCGAAACGATTACTGCATCACGCTATCTGGACATTCTTCGTGAATTTGTGGCGGTACAAACTGCCTTAGACGACACTGCGAACACCTCGTGGTTTATGCAAGATGGTGCCCGGCCACATCGCACGGCCGACGTCTTTAATTTCCTGAATGAATATTTCGATGATCGTGTGATTGCTTTGGGCTATCCGAAACATACAGGAGGCGGCGTGGATTGGCCTCCCTATTCGCCAGACATGAACCCCTGTGACTTCTTTCTGTGGGGACACTTGAAAGACCAGGTGTACCGCCAGAATCCAGAAACAATTGAACAGCTGAAGCAGTACATCTCATCTGCATGTGAAGCCATTCCGCCAGACACGTTGTCAAAGGTTTCGGGTAATTTCATTCAGAGACTACGCCATATTATTGCTACGCATGGTGGATATGTGGAAAATATCGTACTATAGAGTTTCCCAGACCGCAGCGCCATCTGTTGTTGAAAATTGTAACTACTGTAATTTCGAAAGTTTGTCTGCCTGAAAATGTGCTGTTGTCCCAAGCATATTGCAACAAACGGTGTATTTCTATCGCTGCTCGTTTAGTTTTTATTGCCGTTTCAAATATACCGGCCATTTTTGAAACACCCTGTATGTACATACATAATGAGTGCGGTTCTATCGCACTTCAACGAAGCATACCCTCGTCTTGGGCCTTTCGCGCCCCAGCTCCGCTCCCACGAAGCACCGGGCCTCAGCTTACTGGAATTGCTTGATCTCTGGGTAGACTGCCGCGTGAGGTAGTCGTGCAGTTTGAGGCGCCATGCCGTTGATTGCACGGCCCCTCTGCCGGAGGTTGGATGCGTTCAAATGTGTGTGAAATCTTATGGGACTTAACTGCTAAGGTCATCAGTCCCTAAGCTTACACACTACTTAACCTAAATTATCCTAAGGACAAACACACACACCCATGCCTAAGGGAGGACTCGAACCTCCGCCGGAACCAGCCGCACAGTCCATGACTGCAGCGCCCCAGACCGCTCGGCTAATCCCGCGCGGCCGGGAGGTTGGAGTTCTCCCTCGGGCATGGGGTATGTGTGTTGCTCATAGCATAAGTTACTTTAAGTAGTGTGTAAACCTAGGGACCGATGACCTGAGCGGTTTGGTCCTTTACGAATTCACACACTTTCATTTTTGAACGTAAACTTCGGCTGCGACATACCTTCGGGAACTTGCGAAGGACTTGTCGAGTCCATGCCACGCAAGGTCATTCAAGAAGTGAACCAAAACCGTATTAAGCAGGTGGTCACACTGTATTTGGCAACTGTTGCCATACATTAAAAAATCAGTTGACAAAGCTTAGTACATTGATCAAATTACTGCACTGAATATGTGTAGCATCCAGAGTTTATGTAACACTCACATTATTTGATATTATTAATAGGCTTCTACTAAAAAAATAATGAATAGGATTGGAGGAGTTGGCCAGTAGTACAGTCTCTTAAATTGAAAGTTGTTAGCACTGAAATTTCGCAGCTGCTGGGCAATTATTTGACTCCTCTCTGGAAAAAATTAAATGTCTTTAAATCTCTATGAAGATAATTACATCTCCTACTAATTTCATGAATACCATTAAAAATTTATTGGGAACAAGTAGTTAGTATCCCCAGTCACTTCAACAGATCTTTGTAGTACGGTCCTTAGTTCATAAATCAAAAATTCCACATTACTCGTCTGCCGAGTTGAGATCCAAAAAGATATTACATTATGCCCCAAAACATGGAACGTAACCGATAAAGGTAGTGTTCCCGTCATCATGTACTTTACACCCAGTTTTCAACGTACTTCCACCTCACTATGTTAATTTAAATTACTGCTGTGACTGAGTTGCTGCTTCGGCTGACCATCAGCGGCGCTAGCAGCGCGTATCGGTGTATTCCCTCTCGTAGTATCTTTTCCCGATTGCTATTACTTCCCGGTCGTTGTCTGTCGTAAGGGAGTTCAGTGTTGCGCGTTCGTGTCTGCCAGTCAGTTGGAATGCGTGTGGAGCGCAGTCCAGACCTGCCAGTCGCTGAGTTGCAATGCGGCACTAGTGCAGTCGGGTTGGACAAGCAGTGAGGTCTGCGTCGACATGGCTAGCCCGACCATTGCCGCCACGCATCAGTTGAGCCGGGCCACGGTCTTGGTGGGTCGTCGGTCGGTCGTCCAACCGGACGACGCTTTTTGACTCGCCGATCGTTCATGAGTCATTTGTGTGTGTGTGTACATCGACTCCCGACTTGTCTACGTGCGTGCTTAGGTCAGGTCTTCGTGCAAGTGTTTGTCAGGTTGTGGTGTAGTTTCTGTGATTTTGATTGGCAAGTTATTTTAAATGTCGTTGTCATACTGTCTCTGACAGGTAGGTCGTCTCATCGGGCGACGTGTAACTGGTTCTCCGAGCGCTTCTGGGCCTCTTCAGTTACCATCTTGTGGAACTTGGGTCGGTCTCTTCCTGGGGCAGGGGTGTCGGGTAGCCAGTGGGCGTGTCTGCTCTGCATGGTTGGGTCCGAGCCAGTATTTCCGCCGTCGTGTGGAAGTGAGTGGGAGACGCACCAGCAGTGCAGGTGCGACGGAGCAGCAGTCGCGGGCGGAGCAGCGGTCAGTCGGTCGGTTGATGCGGACGTGGGAAGTTATCTTCGCGCGGTGCATTCGGTTGGACCCGCTGGAAGCCCCTGCGCAGTGTCGGAGCGTGTGTGGAGCTGTCCGATCGCTACGAGATTCGTGGTTCAGCGACCAAGGACGTCAAAGTTGAGTAGTAGTTTCAGCTACCCAAGCCACGTGCATTCGTTTCTGTGGTTTCCTGTTCGGGAGGTTTCCTACTGCTGAAATTTAGCCGCGATGAGGTGCAATTAACTATTCTGGCTGACTACAATTCGAGTGCACCAGCGGAATTTTCTGCCTTGTGGCCGTTAGTGTTCCGGTTACCTGCCCTGGCCACAAACATAATTTCAGGCAGCGTCTGTTCCTCACCTGTTGTCGCTGTCCAACATGGAGTGTAATTTTGACAACTAATACATACTCCATTGTGGATTATCACGTTTGTAACCTTTTCTGTGTGAGTTCTCACGTACTGATTGACGGGAAGCAAGTCGTTGTGGCTGTCCCCTGGTTGTTGCGACGGATCAAGTGTAGTTGGGCTCACCACCTGTCTCGCCTAAGTGAACGACGGCAGACCGACTTCCCTGGAGGCTTCTGAGTGCCACCGGTGTTTAATTATCTGTTTTCAGCTACTTTAAATTTAAGACTTATGGTTATTTTTTCTTAAAAATTTTGCAAAATTAATTTTTAAATTTATCTTTCAAGCTTAAACACTGCGGCCTTCTGCCTTTAAAAGATTATAGTAATATATTTTAAAATTTTGAAACTTAATTGTGGCCTTCAGCCATTGGTATTGCACCTTGCATATGTCTGTTCTATTTGCTGAGCCTTAAGGCTTTCCACGTAGCCATGATATGTTATTATATTTATTTGATTTGCCTCTTTAATTGCATTTTAATCTTGTTGATTTTTAAGATTTTTTGTTTTTAAACATTCTGGCCTTCTGCCTTTAAAAGTCTATGGTAATATATTCTAAAATTCTGAAATTTAATTCTGGCCCTCAGCCATTTGTATTGCACCTTGCATATGTTTGTTCTATCTACTGTGCTGTGATTTTTTTAAAGTTATTTTATTGCTATCTTAATTGGATTCTATCTTGTTGATTTCTTAAGATTTCTTGTTTGGAGGCCTTCGGCCGTGAAAGACTTGCATTCGGTAAAGGTGCGGCTATGTGCCGCTTTGGTTGTAAAAGTTATTAAATTACAATAAATCACAATTAGAAGGTGAAACTGACCTTAACCTATTTGGCCCTTTCCACAATCCTATTACCTGTTCTGCCCAGCGGCAAACAATGACAATATTGATCCGAGTCCACTGATAAAAGGGTTCCTTCATGGACAGAGGCCAATTATGACGCTTGCGTCACTCGTCGACCGGACAATGTCGAGACTGCAGTGCCTCCTTCGACGACTACGTGGAGTGTGCTGCAACTGATTATGTTGTAGAACAAGCTGGCGAGACAGTTCTTTTTGTGCCCTGGTTTGTAATCCTGGGTATGAAAGCGCGTCATGACTGGAGTGACAGCGGCCGACACGAGAGCTTAGTTGGGGGCACCACGGCGAACGCGCCGTCCCCCCGCTCTTATTTACCATAACCATAACCGGGACGTGTCACTCACCGTGCGCGACGCGACACGCGGCCCGTGTAACATAATCATAACGCGCCCCAGCGGCGGCCGCGGTGCGCGCGGATTACGCGCAAAGTACAAAATTAGATTTGAGAGCGCGCGGGAAAGCCGGGCTGGGAAGCCGCGTTGCTCGCCGGATGGGATTTCACGCTCCATATAGACGGGGGGACCGGATTAGAGCCGCCACAGCCCCCAACAGCGGAGGCTGCGTCTGCAGCTTGTTTGCCCTGTGGCTTCGGCTGGTACGCCACGCTACACGCCAGTCTTGTACAAGGAACCCCTTCAGTGCGAGGTGGCAACTTCAGTCTTTAGTAAGACACATTTGGAAGTGTTGTGTTAACAAATGGTTCAAATAGCCCTAAGCACTACGGGACAACATCTGAGGTCATCAGTCCCCTAGACTTACAACTACTTAAACCTAACTAGCCTCCCGCTCGGGATTAGCCGAACGGTCTAAGGCCCTGCAGTCACGGACTGTGCGGCTGGTCTCGGCGGAGGTTCGAGTCCTCCCTCGGACATGGGTGGGTGTGTTTGTCCTTCGGATGATTTAGGTTAAGTAGCGTCTAAGCTTAGGGACTGGTGACCTTAGCAGTTAAGTTCCATAAGATTTCAAACACATTTTTCTAACTAGCCTAAGGACATCAGACACGTCCATGCCCGAGGCAGGATTCGAACCTGCGACCGTAGCAGCAGCGCGGTGCCGGACTGAAGTGCCTAGAACCGTTCGGCCACAGCGTCCAGCTTGTGTTAACAATTACGTCAGGTAAAATACAGGGTGTTTATAAATGAATACCGGGGTTTTAACGCTTTATAATATTTATTACATTAAAGTTACAGTTATAAATGAAAGAGCAACTCAAACAGTTGTGTTTGGCACCAGTGCGCATGCGCAGCGCGCAATGTCTTTGCCGCAATCCGCTAGACAGCGGTAGTAGCGAAGATGGCGACTAGTGAACAGAAAGCGATTTGTGTTTTGCAGTTTGCAAAGACCGAATTTGTAGTCACTGTGCAACATGCGTTCCGGCTGAAGTTCGGTTGTGATCCTCCAAGTGATAATAACGTTCGTTGATGGTATCATCAATTTGAAAAGGGAAGGGCACAGGACGAACAAGAGTTAGTGAAGAGACTGTTGAGCGAATGAGAGAATCGTTCACTCGTAACCCAAAGAAATAAGTCCGGAAGGCTAGTCGTGAATTACAAGTTCCTTTGTCGACTGTTTGGAAAGTTTTAAGAACGTTACCGTTTACAGTTATTACAAGCTCTAAAGCCGGCATGGATTACGTGCCAACTTCGCAAACGAAATGTTGTTTCATGACGATGAAGATTTTCTGGATCATGTTGTCTTCAGTGATGAATCGACCTTTCACCTTAGTGGACATGTTAACACTCACAATGTGCGCATCTGAGGCTCAGAACATCCTCACGAGGTGGTACAAATGCAACGAGGTTCCCCTAAAGTGACTGTTTTTTGTGCCGTATCCCGGCGGAAAGTTTATGGGCCTTTCTTTTTTGGTGAACCTACTGTAACTGGAACTTCTTACCTTGATACACTAGAGCAATGGCTCTTGCCTCAGTTATAAGAAGATGAGCCAGAGAACTTCATTTTCCAGCAAGATGGTGCGCCACCTCACTGGCATGATTGGTTGAACTTCACTGTACCCAATCGCTGGATAGGCTGCAAGGGGCCCAATGACAGGTCTTCCTTTCATGGCCTCCACGTGCACCCGACCTAACGCCATGCGATTTTTTCCTTTGGGGCTTCATCAAGGATCTTGTGTACGTGCCTCCACTACCAGCAGACCTCATTGAATTAAGAAACCGGATTGAAGCAGCTGTTGCTACAATCACTGAAGACACACTTATCAACATTTGGGAAGAGCGCGGCTATAGACTTGATGTGTGCTGTGTGACAAATGGTGCTCACATTGCACATTTATAAGGTTCGGTAAAACTGTTTGAGTTTCTCTTTCATTTGACATATCATTTATAACTGTATGTTCACTTTAATAAATATTACAAAGCGTTAAAATCCCGATATTCGTTTATAAACACCCTGTATTAGCTGCTAATGACTTACCATGTGCATCAGAAGGACGGCAGAAGATGAGTCTCCGGAAGGTGTAGAGATCAATCTTCTGTGGGATGTATGTATTACACTTCACAAAACAGACATCGTCGAAATTCAAGAAATGTTCAAAACAAACCATTAACCCGCACCGTGAACGCTGCGCCACAGTGATCTCAAAGATTCGCACCATCAAAATCGAAGGCGAACTTCTTGGAACTTAAAAGCCGCGCAGTACTTTCAGCTAGGCATCCACTCTTAAAGACTGCAACAAGGTAATGAGAACTTATCGAATGTGATGACACGCCGCCGAATTTCACATAGTTTGTCGTGGGCTTATTGTGAAACTGTGTGTCCTTTAAAACGTAGCTGCAGATAGTGTGATAATATGTTTCATAGGCACAGAAAAATAAACCATTCAGAGGCTGAATTTGTCTAGTATTTCCAAGTGGTATGAACTGTAACGTCACACACTTTTCAGGAGGGATAGTTTGTTCCAAAGTAGTATGATTTTTATACGCAGACCAAGAAAGCAAAAGCAAGTTATTTTGACCAGCTATTAACCAAAAGCAGAGCTCACACCATAGTTCTAGTTATCCTACGCCCATTTTCCCACTCTTGCTTGCTGTGACGTAAATATTAAATACTGTCCTTGCAAGGTTATCCACGGGAGAAAGAATCGTTGGGAGACAGAGCACCTGCAACTTCTCGCAGCACAACAAATAATGTTCCAACCATTTTGCCATCCAGATTAACAATCGGCATAACTGTATAAGAATGCTTTAAGGGCCTGATGTTAGTTAATCCTGATACAGCTCTCTTGGTACTTGTAATTTCCAGGGTTTTTTTGATATGGATTTCTTCTTCAAATCCAGATTAGTTGGAGCTGAAAACAAATTTCTTACTGAACGATAAGTTTGTTTATCTCATCTACTGATCTTCGGAGCCGGCCGCTGTGGCCGAGCGGTTCTAGGCTCTTCAGTCCGGAACAGCGCTGCTGCTACGGTCTCAGGTTGGAATCCTGCCTCGGGCATGGATGTGTGTAATGTCCTAAGGTTAGTTAGGCTTAAGTAGTTCTAAGTCTAGGGGACTGATGACATCAGATGTTAAGTCCCATAGTACTGAGAGCCATTTTTTAACTAATATTAGGGCCGATTCTGCAGTTTGCTGTGCATCGTAAAGTTGATGCTTTGTTTGAAATTTCGATATCTTATGTCTTCGAATTCTGCAGCACTCTTTGAAGATATGCAAGCATCCACTGCTTCCGTTGAAATCACTGTAATCTATATCGTGGGCAACTTGTGCGTAACGTAGAACGCACATCCTGTAAATTATATCGAGCATCGTTGAAACGCGCAAATATCAGTTTTTATATAAGTGCGCCTTGTCCTCCCTTGAATATTCGTTGTTTTTCTTATGCCCTACACAGTCATATTGCTATGGACGTGTACCAAATCCGTTCATAATTGTTTTTTACTATGTTGCCGATGATCTTCCACGTACGTAATTATGTTTAGTGCCCGCTGCTTGGACACAGATTGTCCTTTACTGTGTTTCACTGGAGACGGGGTTTGTGGCTCCCTCTCCCATAAGGATGACGAACTACGTGGCTAGACACCTGTTTCAGTATAACTTTCACTTATTAAGCACGTATCGTCATCGTTGTACTCCTTATGTTCATTGTCCGCATAGTTGATACTACACATTCCACTGGCTCATCTTGTAGAAACACTAATATTTCATCTGCCACTTCTTTCTCACTCTGTAAAATTCCTTCGGTTCCTTTCTGACGAAATACCAACTTCGGCAACTGTTGCTGTAGATACAATTCAAGGTTTGCTTTGTTTATTCTTACCAATTCCCTGATTTGTATCACCACTACTAACACTGTAGCACTGTTGTGAGTTACTCGTCGACCAAGTAATTCAACTAAGCTCCATAACCTCAATGCTGTACTCTCCATTGGATACCTCCAATCCCGCCCCCTGTTGCCATTAGCACCCAATATTGTGGTTACATGGTAGACTATGTGAGGCATCCAATGCCGTAAATATGACTGGCCCATTGCGACTTCGCACTCAAGGGCTTCCTTGTTAGCATTTCTTCCTACCTTTAGCTCTCCTCTGCTATGATGCACGTACACCAAAGTGAACACAAGCGAACGATTATCGACGAACGAAATTTCTCTCTGGTGTAAGCGGAAGACGAGCGCGAGCAAACTGTATTCGTTAATCTTCGGTTCGTATCCACTTGTCTTCGCTCATGGTCCACTCGCTGTCGATCTTTCACCGAACCACTAAACGAAATTCGCTTCTCCTCTACCTCGGCTCTAGCAACACACAAAGCTTTCGTCTGCTATTTTGTCTGCTTGTGTCTTCGACACGAGTAGCGTTAAGTGACAGAAACATTCACTGGTGCACAGTTATCACGCCATGTAGTCCTTAATCAAAATTTGGCCACTTCCAGCCCATTTTCTGTCGCTTGGTGGAGATCTCCTGCAGTATGGGAGGCTCGACACAGTCGACACTGAAGCGTGAGCTGGATAGTCTGGATCTCTCCACGACCACACTTAATATTGTTTTCTGTACTACAGCTCCATCTTGCCAGATTAATCTTTGATCCATCCACTCCCGATGTCAGCGTATTCAAAGACTTCCAGTCATCCATTCCTCGCCATGCCCTGGAGGCGGAGTTTCAAAGACTCTTTTCCAACCAAAGGGAAGGGATGTCTTATCCCTCTAAAGCTGCACTTTGGCATTTTCAGCAGTGGTAGTAAATACCTTTGATGTTGTAAGGAAACTCTTCCTTGACTTCAATCGCTGCGAATTGGATGCCCATACAGGAGATGCGTCTGTTCTTGTTCCACTTTTCTTTCGTTCCTTATTAGCTGCAGTTTCTCTTAGAATGGGAGGTGGTGCTATTCCTGCAGGGTGGTAAATTCATTCGACAGGAGTAGATTTCAAACAACTTGTTAAATTCAGCTGGTATCGTTGATAGCTACGTGTACGTGTTTGGCGTATGGTGGTTGACAGTATCATAGGCCGCTGATAAATCGACAAATACCACCCCTGTCACATTACGAGCTTCAAACGGTTCAAATGGCTGTAAGTACTATGGGGCTTAACATCTGAGGTCATCAGTCCCCTAGACTTAGAACTACTTAAGCCTAACTAACCTAAGGACATCACACACATCCGTGCCCGAGGCAGGATTCGAACCTGCGACCGTAGCAGCAGCGCGGTTCCGGACTGAAGCGCCTAGAACCGCTCGGTCACAGCGGCCGGCCTTACGAGCTTCAAACCCATCTTTTATGAACTGCACAAGATTCAGCAGTTGTCTAGCGCAGCTTTTACCAGGACGAAGTTCAGCTTGTTGAGATATTAGCAGGGTGTCATCTACAGGTAGGAGGCGATTTAAGATCATTCGTTCCAGTAGTTTGTATAGATGACAGAGTAATGAAATTGTTCTAAATTCTTTGGATTGTTCCCTTTTTTACCAGGTTTCAGCAAAGCAATCACTCGGCTCTTCCGTCATATTTTTTTGGATTTGACATCTGCTCACACAATTATTAAGGAGTTGCAGAATCCATTTCATTGATGTTACGCAAAAGTGCTTAATTTTCTCTGTTCGTAATCATATAAGCCAGCTGATTTTCCATTCTTTCTTTGTTTAATACCCTTACCTAATTCTTCCATGCAAATTGTTCTCCTCTTGCTCTTCTCTTTGCAGTTTTGACTTTTTCGATTTGAGTTGCCTTCCCGTTCAGCAGTAGATGATGTGCTATTTTATTGGCTGTAATGTAATGGTGTATAGCGGTCGAAGATGGATCATTACTTAGATGTTTCAGGAGTCACCGAGCTTTATGACTGTTTCTTTTTAGGCAAGTTTTCTATCGTTTTAATTTACTGAACCCGTTTTATGGGTGATGTGAAGAAAATGCAGTGTTGCTGCTAAAAGAATGTAAATATGATTGGTGCTCCTGGAATCCAAAGATCCCCAGCACAAACGCCAACGGAAAAGGAATATGAACGGATATGTATCTTAGTCGCTGACGAGCCTTCCGAGTTGTATGATCGAAGAAACATTTCGGCTTCTCACGATTCGTCCAGAGCTGTGCTGGACGTCTTCGGAGGCCCCCCTGGAGCTGCTGAGTCTTGCCGATTGACGAGTCGGACGCGGAAAACGACATAAACACTGTGTCATGTGCGCGTGATGGCGTTTACTCGTGATCGGCAGAGATGATCTACGTATGTCTGAGACAAAGCTGTTGATTGTCGTTTGTCAAGGCCAAAACTTATCTGTCGATTCTTCAGAGTCAATGCCCCACGTATCATTGAGTTTCATAGCTTCTTCTTGTCGGTTAAAATTATCGCTGTGCTTGTACAGTTCGATGGCTCCTCTACATAGCCGTGGATAATAGACATAGTAGATAAAATTTTTGTTTGGAAAACTTCATGATTTCCTGACTGAAGAGCATGCTTTGCTACAAGTGATTTGTTTTCGCTGGTCGGCAAAATCCTCTACGTTCTTTCAGTCTTTTATTCACGCTTGTTTTGGTAGTTCCAATGTTGTCCTACCCACAACTACGCGAAACCTTATATACTCCACTTGCTGACAGAAGAAGGCGTTTGTCTGTTACAGATCGGAATTCAGACATGCAGCCATGAAACTCAATGATGTATGGACAGTGGCTCTGCAGAATCGATAGATGAGGTTTTATCCTTGACGGGCGACAATCGACAGTTAAATTTTATCATCGACAAAGATTATATCGGCTAATCAGGTGTTAACATGACCACGCCCATGTTACATAGTATTTATGTGGTTTTCCGACGTCCGACTCGTCAGTTGGCAAGACAGCTTCGACCGGAGTGCCTCTGGAGATGTCCAGCGCAATCCTGGTTGAAACTTTAGGAAACGTAAATTTTCTACGACCACCGCCATACAGCCCGGAAGGCTCATTTGGTCGTAAAAGCCTTCGTTGTATGAATATGAATCTAATACACTGCTAAAAACTGAAAATATACAATAGACCGAATAATTGTGATTGCTTACCTTCACGGTAAATTAATAAACATGGTTTACCCGGAGACACGCTAGGTGCTCTCTAATAACTATGTAGCAGATTTTTACTAACTAGCCTGTGTGACAGATCGTAAGTATAGGGTGATTCCATGATGATGTTATTCTGAGATCAGTTAGTATGGGCCAAAACATGAGAAAATTGTCCAATAATCATGAGCTCTCAAATACAAACCGTAAGAGTTGTGAGCACTTGTTCAGTAGGAGAGATATGTTTCACAGTACCGAAGATTCACAAGTGCTCATAGTTCTTAAGGTATGCACTTTAGAGCTCATGAACTGTTTTTCCTTGTTTTGATCCAACTAGCATCTCTTTGGAAAGCAAAGAGCTTGCAGTAGAAGAGATATGTATCATAGTATCGAAGGTGAAGAAGTGTTTATAGCTCTTAAGGAGTGCATTTTAGAAACCAATGTTTGCTAGGTTTTTTGCTCTGAATGAACGTTCCTGTTATATCCTCTTGAGACACCGTGTATAATAGATTTATGCCACACAGACGACTTGACGGAGAGGTCTTAAGTACAGGGTGCCGCACGAAATGTGTTACCAATTGTTTCTTTCACAATTTACGACGCACATTAGATATCCAGCTGGGATCTCTACAGCAGTACCAGCAGAACTTGGAAAAGCAAATGAGTTACGAAATGACGTGTAATTCACGATACTGCCGCTAGGAGCCTAGTAAGCAGCAGTGCCTGACAATGGAAGACTGGCGACACAGCAACGATCGGCAATTGTGTTACTTTTTCATGAAACGAAAAGCCTTGTTGTGACTCAGAGGCGTTTTCGACAACAGTTTAACACGCGATGGGTCCCTTGCAAGAAGACCATCCATAGATTGTACGATAAATTTGTACAGGAAGGAACAGTACTGGAAGCGGAGCGACCTCGGCCTAAGCCTGTTTGTTCGCCAGAGAATATTGAAGCGGTACGAGTTGCTGCACAGAGAAGTCCCGGGAAATCGTGTAGAAAGGCAGCCAGCAGTGCAACTGGGAATATCCAAACGCTCCGTTCAACGCATTCTTAAAAGTGACCTCCATATGTACCTATCCAAGATGACCTGTGCACAGAAGCTCACTGAAGAACACAAGCAGCAGAGACTACTGTTTTCTCAGTGGGCGGAGGATAGGGAAGAAACTTCCAACAACGTTTGGTTTTCAGACGAGGCGCATTTTCATTTAGACGGTGTGGTTAACAAACAAAATGTACGCTTTTGGGCCACTGAAAACCCACAAGTGCTTCATGAACGACAACATTATGCTCCGAGGATTACAGCGTGGGCAGCAATTTCCAGTCACGGACTTATTGGACTCTATTTCTTTGAAGAAACTGTGAACAGCGAGCGTTATTTGAGCATGCTTCGCAATAGCTTCATTCCACAGCTTCTTGCTACTGCCTTGCCCTTCAACACGCAGTGGTTCATGCAAGATGGAGCAAGGCCACATTCTGCAAACACTGTGTTGGAGTTTTTACACGAGCATTTCGACATGCGGATCATTTCGCTCAGGTTTCCAGGTCGTTTCAATGACGGACAAAATTGGCCCCCCAATAGTCCAGACCTCAATCCATGTGACTTTTTTCTTTGGGGGTACCTTAAGGAAAAAAATTTCCCGAAACGTCCACGTGATTCAATGGAGCTCAGAAGACATTCTTCAAGCTTGCAGTGAAATTACGGAAGACATGTGCCGTAGGGTAATCACTAACTTCAGTGTCCGTTTGAAGGAAGTTAGGAAATGAAATGGTGGCCATATTGATCATGTGCTGAGTTAGAACAAATCTCCATGGACGGCTCTTCATTGTAGTATATGTTCCTTTCAGATTGTATGGACAATTAAGTTTATATTCAAAAACAAAATGGTAACACATTTCGTGGGCCACCCTGTATATTTCACTTTTCAATAATCATGTTTTATAGACATTATGCTTACACATACTTCAATAAAATCCTTGAAGTGCTTCGCATATGTCACCACAGACATCAGAAATCATCTGGTGCACAGCAACTATTAAATATGCGAAACCATCATTAAAGAAATTGCCTCCAATTGCCAATAGCCACAACATAAAAGTCAGCTTTTTTTCAAGTTGTATTGGTATTCGGTAATTAACGTCCAGATTTTAAATTTCCTCCTTAGTTGTAATGAGAAGCCAGCGAAAAGCGACAGTCGACATATGTGCAGAACTGTATAAATCTACAGCTGCAGTTCAATGATACCTCCACATATTTCACTCTTACGTAGAAATTCAGATACCAAAATTCTTCCATTCCTACCCCACTTTGCTTACTTCTTCCAAAAACAAGCTCTCGCCATGTAAAATATCCTCTCTGAACATCGAAGATCTGCAGTGCAGTTCGAACTACACAGTGTTGCATCGTGTGTACCGGTTACTAGCGTCGAAAAAACAGTAATGGCTCTGAGCACTATGCGACTAAACTTCTGAGGTCATCAGTCGCCTAGAACTTAGAATTAATTAAACCTAACTAACCTAAGGACATCACACACATCCATGCCCGAGGCAGGATTCGAACCTGCGACCGTAGCGGTCGCTCGGTTCCAGACTGTAGGGCCCAGAACCGCACGGCCACTCCGGCCGGCCAAAAACAGTAACACATCGTTCATAGGCTAAGCTCGTCCCCTCATGTTGTCTTCCGTTTCCTCTACACTAAACGCTTGTTGGCTGGTACATGTGACTGGCACTGAATACCGGCAAATTTTCTGCAAATGTTTATTTTCTTGTCTTCACTTCCGTTCGCTCCGGTGTAGGCTAGGCTTAAGAAAGCGGGTGGTGAGACTTTGCAAGAAACAAGTGTACCATGTGGCGTATCTGCCAGTAGTATCATTCTGTCGCGTCTACCTGTTGCGCTCGCTTCGGAATGCGGATAGAAGATTTAGTGTTGACTTTCATCTTAGTTTAGCTATGGTGACTATATGTAGCCACTGTAGATTTTGTCATAGGTCTCAATATAACGCTGATATTTCGTTCCCGAGTCTCCGAACGCATTTGCTACAATCCTACTATCTAGTTTCCTGCGCCAATTATAGTAAAGCCTAAGCCAACTAGCCTGTTCTTGGATATAATTAATCGCGCAGAACAGTATAATGGTGCTTAGTCAGAAACGCTGTTGTCCCCACCAAGCATATGATCTATCAAAGTACTGTTTCACTTCCTTTCCGTCAGTTTAGTAATTCTTGTCTGCGTGTTTAACTGAAATCATCGGGGTTCGTACATCTTATGATGGTCAATATGTCACCGCCAACACTATATCTGAAAGTCAGCGGAAAGCAGAGCTCATGCATCCAAATCGGCACCGTGCAGCTGCCCTGTCGAATGGGAGTTAAGCGTATTAACCCGCGTGTGTGCACCCCATGGACGGTGACTGAACAGAACTGAAGAAGGATAAACTGCGACCAGTGAACTCCACTATCGTTTCTCTTTCCAGACACAAAGACGAAATGATGCTTCTCATTCTCCTCCAGACTGGACACTCCAGCTAGATAAACGGTTTCTTGCTCCAGCGGGAGGAACAATTCGTGTTCTGTGTTTGTAAAAAAAATGTTCAAATGTGTGTGAATTTCTAAGGGACCAAACTGCTGAGGCCATCGGCCCCTAGACTTACGCACTACTCAAACTATCTTATGCTAAGAACAACACACACACCCATGCCCGAGGGAGGACTCGAACCTCCGACGGGAGGGGCCGAGCAGTCAGTGACTTGGCGCCTCTAACCGCGCGACCACTCCGCGTGGCTTTGTGTTTGTAAAGTACGATTAGCTGCCATATTTTAGACGAACGTTCCTAGTTTGTACATGACAAAGCAGTAAACACTCTGGACAGATACTTGCTTTTCACTTCAAGTAACGACTCATAGAGTGCAAAAGCCACTTAAATATTTGTCCATCTACCTAGTCTTTTGCATGGAATTTAAATTGCGCCAACCTTTGAGTAAATGAACCATCACCTATTGTTAGCATGGTCACCTCCTCCTCAAACACCTGGTGCTTAGAATCTGCGTGGTACACATCAAGCTGCAGTCTGCAAGGAGAGACACTCCATGTCCGTGCCGGACAGGGCCAATCATCTCGTCGCCAGAGTCCCACAAGGATCTATTCTGGGCCTTCTTTGTGTCTAATTTACTGAGGATGAGGCATTGGCGTTATATTCGGACGACAATGCGCTACTAAGCAAGTATAGGAACCCACATATGCCACAACGCCAACTTCAACCTGGGCCACCGCTAGTCAATGTGCCTACAACCCTCAGAAGACTCCAGTTTCCATTCTCGCTCGGCGACCTCTCCCAAACATCCTCTCACATGTCGAGGTCCAAGGCATACCAGCCCTGTGGATGAAGCACGAGAAATGCTTCGGAATCACGTTCGATACGCGACTGGTGTGGTGCCTCTACATTGAGGATGTCCGCTGCATGGCAATGGGGCGCCTGTACCACCTCTACACGGTCTTAATCCGCGGTCAACACCGAAATGGACTTTGGGCTGACCATCCATAGACATTATGCAGTCGTCATATTGGGTCATACAGGAAGACTTCAGCGCATTTAGAATTGCGTTTTAAATCTAGCTCTAAACCTTCCTCCAGATTACTGACAGTACGCCAGATGGGAGCGATCTGTATTTTAAGAACTGCTTTCTTCGGTAAGGCAGAAAGTTCGCACAATGGAGATATGCGAGAGTTGGGGCATAATGAGCACCAGTGCACCAATACTCATTGACTGACTTGCTATGCTATCGTTTCCTCAACGATCGTTTCAGATTCCTAGCTTCAAAATTACTCCAGGGTGAAACAGAACGTTGGGAAGTTAGATATAACGCTTTCTTCAGGTTAATTTAATCATCCTATTATGGATGTCTTCGACATTTTGAGATCCCAGTTTACTATTCAATTTATAAACCTTTTCTTTATTTTTTACATTCCAGTTTACCAGCTTACACACACTGACTTGACATACACCGGCGCCATGCGCTCCATCCTGTTTCATAATTTCATATACTTGAAGCAAACGCGTCCAGCGCGAGTCGCTTGTTTGCAAAGTTTCGCGTGCTCCGACCGCTTGCCCGGCCAGATGGAGATACATTTGCTCCGCTTTGTGTGTCATATCTCGGTCAGTTCAGAAACTCTGACAGGCGCGGGCCAGTGAGTGTGCAGACCGCTAAATTTTGGTTGAAGCAACATGCAGCTTCTGAGCCTTGGTTGGGTGTAGTTTAAAAGTTCTGGCGGAAGATTGTGGTGTTTTAGTTGTTGAGCGTGTGTGGTACAACCGGTTGACATTGTTGCCTCATGTAAATTCTAAACGTAGAGTTCATTTTCGTTCCCTTCATGGTTTTAGTGTTTTAAATAAATTTTCAAGTAATGTTTATTTAGAATAACTTGTCGTACTCTGTATCAGTCGATCTGCAGCAGGACTTCAATAGGGCTACTTCTTTGTGACCCATTCAAACCCACGTGCATAATCCATTATCCATTTATAATTAATCCGTCTGTGCATATAAATGGCTTGCAGTCTCCCTCTCTCTCTCTCTCTCTCTCTCTCTCTCTCTCTCTCTCTCTCTATCTATCTATCTATCTATCTGTCTCAAAAAGCAAGGGAAACATTTTGTAGCTTTCATTATCGGCTTCATCTACTGACTGTGTGATCTGTGAACTTGTGAGTCACTTGTACTCATGATTGATATTTTCTATGTGGGACTACCATTTCTGTATCATTATTTCGATCACTATGATACTCTGAGACGCCCTGCTAAACCTGCAGGACAGGACAGGTAGTTTAAGTTGTGGAAAGGGGCCAAAATAAGCGGCTGTCAGTTACACTCGAACATACAACCTTTTATTTGATCAAATATTGCAAGAGCCAAGAAAAAATTTAAAAAAACACACACAGCTTTAGTTTTGGAAATTAATTAGCGGCTGAATGCGCAGTACAGTCTCATGCCTTAAGGGCAAGACCACTTTAATTTAAAAACGGCAGGAAGCCAGTAGCTTAAAGTTCAACCAAAATCAAAAATTTAAAAGGCAAAGCCTTATCTTAAAACAGTTCCTGAATTAGGCTGAAGGCTCAAAGAATCTGACACTTTAAGAGCAAAAAATTAAGTTTAAAAATCGGCTAGAAGTACAAACAACAAGAACCAACAAGAAAAGGCAGTACACCCAAGGGCGCACAGAAGCTCCGAGGATTGGCCTGGAATTCGAACACTAATGCTCGCTTAGGTGAGAATGGCCGTCGGCCCAACTATTGTCGATCCGACGACAACCTAATCGACAGACGGTCAACGGACTCACCGACAAGATAACCTGCACTTCACCCGGCCAGCACACAACGGAGTTCAGTGGAACAACGTACAAGTTATTGGCGCCCATAACCAATTATTCATTGAGCTGTCAAACTAAACGCCGTGTTGGACAGCGACAACACGATGAGGAAAATCAGTGCCTGAATTTACATCAACGGCCAGGGCAGGTTACCAGAACGTTAACGGCCACAAGGTAGAAGATTCCTCTGGTGCACTTCAATTCAAATAGCCAAGTACAGTTAAACTCCACTGGAGGGTGGCTAAAATTTGACAACTTGAAATCACGCGTTGTTGCTCACGAGAATATCCCAACAGCCGACAATGAACAAACGACACAATGTGAACAGTCGTGACTTGCTGGTAGATTAAGTCAAAACCCAACTTTCATGTCCAGGATCGGTGAGCCACGAACCTCGTAGCGATGGGAGCAGCACCAGACACGCCGACACAGCATAGAGGCCGACTGTGGGCCCGGCTAAACTACGTGCTGCGGAGATTTCCTCGCTGCTCCACGCCAACTGACGAACTGTCCAGGCCCGGAAACGGTGAAAGGACCAAATATACGTCGGCCGATGAGACTACCAACCAACGGTCGTCCCGCTCCAATCTCCCTCCGTCGGACAGTTCATGTGTGTCGCCAGCGGTCGGCGAGCACTGGCTGTCGGCGCCTTATCGGCACTCCGTCCCCCGACTTCATTGCTGCTGCGTCCCAATTACACTGCTGGTCCGTCCCGAATTAACTAGTCAGACAGAAGATGACCCGGAAATACTATCAGTCGCTCCAGAGATGGTACGACAGTGCACTTATCGATACGTGCTGCTGCTGCCGCTCACGGGCAAGTAAGGCAAGAAGTTAGTGACACCAGTAAATGGAATAAGAAAACGAGGTGGCAGTACCGTAATAGAAGATGACAAACAATAAATGGGATAACCGCGAGCCGTACACGGCTGATATTCGTTACTGAAATTGAGGCTCACATATTTATTTCAATGAAATATACGAGTATATGTAAACACGTGTCTTTGTCCATTTATATTGATACTATGTTGTCTCATACAGCCTAGCTCCATTTTCCTCGTGGTTTGTTTTGAACGAAAAGCAACTGTTCACTTTGTACTGAATGCTCCAGCTATACTGCGTAGTCCTTTTTCCAGAAATCGGCTAAGGATGCAGTGATGCATTTCCTGAGAAACAGAGAGGAGTAGTAGCTTGATAATAGTCAAAGAAGCCGGTTAGAGCAATGGGGGAATCACTGTGCGATTGAATAGAGCGACGCCACTATTCGACTATGCTGGCAGGGATGGGTGAACCGTGACGAACACACCGTCGGGAAGGAAGCGGTCGACCTGGAGAGAAGACACAACGTGAGGACCGAGCAGTCGTCAGAGAGACACTGACAGCTCCTGATTCGTCAGTATCGTCAATCCGATGTGCAACTGGAGCTTCAGTGAGCACAAGGACCATTACCAGACGGTTCACAGATGGGAAGCTGAGCTCACGGTGCCCCTTACGCCGACTACCATTGCCGTCTGTACATCAACAAGCCCATTTGCAACAGTGTAGCTCACTTTCGGCTTAAAAACTCATTGACTGGAGTAGAACTGAAGTGAGCCCCGACTGAGCGAAGACGTGTCTGGAGACGCTTCGGACGAAAGTGGGATGCCAACCTGACTGCCGCCCGGCATACGGTCCGACAAGCAGGAGTGATGGTCTGGGGTACCGTCTCTTTTCATAGCAGAACCGCTTTGGTTCTCATCTGCGACAATCTTATAGCACAGCTGTGCGTCAACAACACTCTATGCTTCATTTTGCTGCCTTCCACGGCAAGCCATCCTGCGATTTCAACCATTCCTTCGCCAAAAAGGTCGCCAGACCTCTTCCCCACTGAGAACGTTTAGAGCATTATGGACCCGGCCCTCCAACAAATTCGGGATTTAGACGATCTAACTCGCCAATTGGACAGAATTTAGCACGATATGTGCACAAAATGGAGCAAGATGTTCGATATTCTGAAAAAAATAGGGGTAAGCTATAGGGAGAGATGGGTAATTTGCAATATATATAAGAGCCAAGAGGGAATAATAAGAGTGCGCGACCAAGAACGAAGTGCTCGGATTACAGAGAGTGTAAGACAGGGACGTAGTCTTTCACCCCTACTGTTCAATCTGTACATCGAAGAAGCAGTGATGTAAATAAAAGAAAGGTTCAACAGTGGAATTAAAATTCGAGGTGAAAGGATATCAATGATAGGATTCGCTGATGACATTGCTATAGAGAATGAAAGCGAAGAAGAATTATATGATCTGGTGAATGGAATGGACAATCTAATGACTACAGAATATGGATTGATTGTATGAGAAGTAGCAGAAATGAGAACAGCGAGAAACTTAACATCAGGACTGATGGTCACCAATTAGATAAAGTTAAGGAATTGTGCTACCTAGGCAGTAAAATAACCAATGACGGACGGAGTAAGGAGGACATAAAAGCAGACTAGCAATGGCAAAAATAGCATTCCTCGCCAAGAGGTCTACTAGAGGAAGAAATTTCTGGAAATGTAAGTCTGGTGTCGCGCGGTCTCAGGCGTCTTGTCACGGTTCGCGCGGCTCCCCCCGTCGGAGGTTTGAGTCCTCCCTCGGGCATGGGTGTGTGTTGTCCTTAGCGTAAGTTAGTTTAAGTTAGATCAAGTAGTGTGTAGGCTTAGGGATCGATGACCTCAGCAGTTTGGTCCCATAAGACCTTACCACTAATTTCCAAATTTGTACGTCTGGAGCACAGCATTGTATGGTAATGAAACATGGACCGTGAGAAAACCCGGAATAGAAGTGAATCGAAGCATTTGAGATTTGGTGCTACAGACGAATGTTGAAAATTAGGTGGGCTGGTAGGGTAAGGAAAGAGAAGGTTCTGCGCAGAGTCGAAGAAGAAAAGAATATGTGGAAAACACTAATAAGGGACAATATGATAGGACATAAGACGTGAGGGAATGACTTCCATGGTACTAGAGGGAGCCGTAGAGGGAAAAAACTGTAGAGGAAGACAGAGACTGGAATACATCCACCAAATAATTGAGGACGTGGGTTACAAGTGCTACTCTAAGATGAAGAGGTTAGCACAGGGGAGGAATTCGTGGCGGGCCACATCAAACCAGTCAGAAGACTGATAACAAAAAAAGCCCGTCAGGAGTACATCAAACAACTCTGTCTGTCAATGCCAAGGTGAATAACTGCTTGCATAAGGGTCAGAGGTGGGTCAACGCGTTATTTACTTGCTCAATTTCTGAAGGTCTTTCTCTTCAATAATCCACCCAGTTTTTCTGAAATTGTGATCTTTTGTTGTCTGTACATACGCATCATATCTACCGATTTCTGTCGCATTCGGATAATGCCTTCGCAGTGCGTCATTTCCATTTTTTTATCTTATAACATATAAAACTCAATCTGTGCTAATTAGAAATGCAGCACAAAAAAACCCTACTGCGAAAGCACTCTCTCGTTGGCAACTAATTTCTGAGTCAGATTCCATTTCCGTGTTTTAAAATATAGTATAAGAATCATGATGAAAATTATTATAAACTTCGATTGAACATTGATGATATGTATTCAGGTTGTATATTAGCTGTTTCCGCGAGAGGAGGCAAGAGCGAGAGCATCGCAGAGATGCTGAACAAACTCCAGTGGTAGACGCTACAGGAGGAGGAGCAGATTACTGTTTAGTGTCCCATCGACAAGGAGGTCATTACAGACGGAGCGTAAGCTCGGATTGGGGAAGGATGGAGAAAGAAAGCGGTCGTGGCCTTTCGGATGGGCCATCCCAGAATTTACCTTAAGTGATTTAGGCAAATCACGGTAAACCTAAATCAGGATGGTCGGACGCGTGTTTGAACCATCGCCCTCTCGAATGCGAATCCCCGCTCGGTGCGCTGCAAGAGACACAGAGGTTTGGTGTTCAAATACCGAGAGCTTGCGTTGCAGGGAGAGTCGGACATAATATTATTTACGATATAGCAGTGCCTGGGTTATTCTGATTACGATGCAAAGTTCTTTGAACAGGCTCTGCGGCGATTACAATCGTTATGAAATACATTCGCAGTTGTCAATGTGGACAATCATCAGCTGTAGAATGGAATGACGACAGTGAAAATTTGTGGCGCGCCGGGACCAGAACCCGGATTTCCCGCTTATCGCGAGCAGTCGCCTTACCATTTGGCTATCCGTGTACGACTCAGACCAGACTCAAACTCCAATGTGTCGTCGTCCACGTGTCTGCGACCTGTACTCGAACATCCAATATTCCCGCACAGGTCAGACGTTATATATGAAAGTCGCTTGCCCGGTATCGTACAAGCCGTAGACGCATGGCGGGGCACAAATTTTCACTGTCGTCGTTCCATTCTACAGCTGATGGTTGTCCTTATTCGCGATTACGAGTACATTTAATGTAAGACATTATTTATCCTCCCAGATACACCTGGCGAAATGCGAGCGACGAGACAGTCAGAGAACTCAGAACTCATACGGAGGTTAATCGACAATCGTTCTTCCAGCGAACTATTCACGAGTGGAATATTAGAAGGGGAAAGTAACAGAGGTGTAGAAATTGCTCTCCCCCACATGCCATAAGATGAGTTGCGTAGATCTCCAGTCACATCTATACTTCGTAAGCCATCTGGTGTAGAGTACTTAGTATATAGCATACCAGTGTCATTTCCCTTTCTCCTGTCCCACTGGCGAATGACTTGCGGGAAGAAGACTACTCTAAAGCCTCCCTGTCGACTCGAATTGCCCTATATTTACTTCATGATCTTTTCGCAAGATATATGTAGGAGGAATCAATGTAGTGATTGACTCTTCTAGAAACGAATGCTCTCAAAACTTTAACATTAAAGTAAAACGTGATATGGAACGCCTCTCTTGTAGCGTATGCCACTGGACTTGACTGAGCGCCATCACGGAGATTTCGCTCTTGATAAATGAACCTCTAACGAAACGTGCTGCTCTTCTTTGATTCTTCTCTGTCTCCTCAATCAGTTTTTTCTAAGTACGGATCACAGACTGATATGCAATATTGAATTAACGACCGAACGAGGGTTTTGCAAGCTACTTCCTTTGTGGGTGGACAACATTTCCTGAGGATCCTTCCAATGAATCTCAGTCTTATATCTGCCTCACCTACCAGTAGTTTTAAGCTATTCGCACCAGCGATTGTTTTGCAATCGTATAATCATACAGTAATGGGTATTTCTACTTGTTTATGCGTCACACTCGTTTACACTGAGGGTCAATTGTCACTCCCTTCACCAAGCGAGGATCCTCTGCACCTTTTTACTGGATTTCGCTAGAGTCTTCTAGCGTTAAGATTTCTCTGTTTACAAAAGTGTCACTGCGGATAGCCTGTTGTGTTTGCTGGAAACTCTTCAAATCAATCGTACAGTTGGCCTGGTATTCCGTACGCTCGTATTAATTATGCTGATTTTTACTTAGCAGCTTGTCATTTGCACACAATTCGTGTAAATGTTGTTCGTTATTCTACATCTACATCATCACTCTGCAATTCACACTTAAGTGCCTACCATTCAACTCTCGAATGGCGCGTTAGAAAAAGGAACACCTAAATCTTTCCATTCGAGCTCTGATTTCTCTTATTTTATTATGATGATCATTTCTCCCTACGTAGATGGGTGTCAACAAAATATTTTCGCAATCGGAAGAGAAAGTTGGTGATTGAAATTTCGTAAATATAACTCGCCGCAAAGAAAACCGACTTTTGTTTCAGTGACACTCTCACCCCTATTGCGCGATAACACGAAACAAGCTGCCCTTCTTTGCACTTTTTCGATGTCCTCCGTCAATCCTACCCGGTAAGGATCCCACTCCGCGCAGCAGTATTCCAGCAGAGGACAGACAAGTGTAATGTAGCCTGTCTTTCTAGTGGGTTTGTCGCATCTTCTAAGTGTTCTGCCGACAACGGACTTATTAACGTTTCTGATGTTAATTTTATGCACTGACTCGTTCCGTGGGTGTAGAGATTTGCTCCTGAATTTCATTTTGCCCGCATCTCGTGGTCGTGCGGTAGCGTTCTCGCTTCCCACGCCCGGGTTCCCGGGTTCGATTCCCGGCGGGGTCAGGGATTTTCTCTGCCTCGTGATGGCTGGGTGTTGTGTGCTGTCCTTAGGTTAGTTAGGTTTAAGTAGTTCTAAGTTCTAGGGGACTGATGACCATAGATGTTAAGTCCCATAGTGCTCAGACCCATTTGATCCATTTTTTGTTTCATTTTGTTCTTCACCTAAAACTTCCCGACTGATAGGTCGTGGTCGAAGTATAAAACTCTCTCCTGACGTTTCGTCTCCGACTGCGGGAGACATCCTCGGAGGTAAAGCGGCGAACTGCGAAGAGAACTCGACGAAGCGCTGATTATATAGGCAGTACAGAGGGCGCCACAGTCGATCACGTGGCGTCGGCTATGAGATTGTCTCTGGTAATGCCAACATTCTCGATTGAAAGTAATCGATCGTCACGCTTGCGGTGCAACGCTGACATCCAAATTTTATCCAGTTTAACACCTTCGTCTTTCCTGTTAAAATTATTACGATGTTTATCAATCTCGATAGCCTCTCTACACAAGCGCGCATAATAATGTGAGGTTTTTGATATGACGCTCGTCTCGCTGAATTTTATTTCATGATCACCTTCCTGGTAAACATGTTCCGCTACGGCCGATTTATCCGTGTGACCGAGGCGGCAATTCCTCTTATGTTCAACAAGACGGGTGTTCACACTTCTCTTTGTGGTGCCGATGTACACCTGTCCACAACTACAAGGAATTTTATATACCCCCGGTGTAGCCAAAGGGTCTCGTGCATCTTTTGCCGACCTTAAAAATTCTTTTATTTTTCTGGTGGATCTGAAAATAGTTTCCACCCCATACTTGCCTAAAACTTTCCCAGTGCGGTCTGTGACCTTACTAATGAACGGAAGAAAAACTTTGCCCTTGGACGACTGTTGTTCGTCGTTACTCCTGATTCTCTGCCTAGAGCGAAGTGCTCGTTCTATATCCTTGCTAGAATGGCCATTCTTGACGAACGGTGACCGTAGATGTTCAATCTCATCTTTTAAATAAACAGGTTCACAAAGTTTGTACGCCCTGTCTACCAAAGTTTTCATTACACCTCTTTTTTGTCTAGGGTGGTGGTTTGATTCTTTGTGTAGATAACGATCAGTATGTGTGGGCTTTCTATGCACCTTACGGCCCAACGTTCCGTCCCGTCTTTTAATCACAGACACAGCCAGGAAGTTCAATTGCCCATTCCTTTCCGTCTCCATAGTGAATTGGATTTTAGGATTAATGCTGTTTAAATGTGTTAGGAAGGCATCCAACTCCTCTGCTCCGTGTGTCCATACTACGAACGTGTCATCGACGTAGCGATGCCATCTGGCTGGTCTCTTACTGGCAGTCTGCAACGCCCGTTGTTCAAAAGTCTCCATAAATAAGTTAGCCACAGCAGGACTGAGAGGACTGCCCATAGCCGCCCCGTCAATCCGTTCATAAAAGTTATTATTGTATTGAAAGTAGGTTGTGGTGAGGCAGTGTCGGAATAATGCCACAATATCGGTAGGAAAAATATCCGCTATGCATAAGATAGCCTTATGTTGGTAGGACGGACAGTCATATTAAAAATTCAGCTCATTTCATTGACAAGTTAAAGGAAATGAGCGTGGGCCCGGATGATATCCTCGTCAGTTTTGACGTTGTGTCGTTATTTACCATGATTCCGGTAAACGAAAGTATCTTATGCATAGCGGATATTTTTCCTACCGATATTGTGGCATTATTCCGACACTGCCTCACCACAACCTACCTTCAATACAATAGTAACTTTTATGAACAGATTGACGGGGCGGCTATGGGCAGTCCTCTCAGTCCTGCTGTGGCTAACTTATTTATGGAGACTTTTGAACAACGGGCGTTGCAGACTGCCAGTAAGAGACCAGCCAGATGGCATCGCTATGTCGATGACACGTTCGTAGTATGGACACACGGAGCAGAGGAGTTGGATGCCTTCCTAACACATTTAAACAGCATTAATCCGAAAATCCAATTCACTATGGAGACGGAAAGGAATGGGCAATTGAACTTCCTGGCTGTGTCTGTGATTAAAAGACGGGACGGAACGTTGGGCCATAAGGTGCATAGAAATCCCACACATACTGATCGTTATCTACACAAAGAATCAAACCACCACCCTAGACAAAAAAGAGGTGTAATGAAAACTTTGGTAGACAGGGCGTACAAACTTTGTGAACCTGTTTATTTAAAAGATGAGATTGAACATCTACGGTCACCGTTCGTCAAGAATGGCTATTCTAGCAAGGATATAGAACGAGCACTTCGCTCTAGGCAGAGAATCAGGAGTAACGACGAACAACAGTCGTCCAAGGGCAAAGTTTTTCTTCCGTTCATTAGTAAGGTCGCAGACCGCATTGGGAAAGTTTTAGGCAAGTATGGGGTGGAAACTATTTTCAGACCCACCAGAAAAATAAAAGAATTTTTAAGGTCGGCAAAAGATGCACGAGACCCTTTGGCTACACCGGGGGTATATAAAATTCCTTGTAGTTGTGGACAGGTTTACATCGGCACCACAAAGAGAAGTGTGAACACCCGTCTTGTTGAACATAAGAGGAATTGCCGCCTCGGTCACACGGATAAATCGGCCGTAGCGGAACATGTTTACCAGGAAGGTGATCATGAAATAAAATTCAGCGAGACGAGCGTCATATCAAAAACCTCACATTATTATGCGCGCTTGTGTAGAGAGGCTATCGAGATTGATAAACATCGTAATAATTTTAACAGGAAAGACGAAGGTGTTAAACTGGATAAAATTTGGATGTCAGCGTTGCACCGCAAGCGTGACGATCGATTACTTTCAATCGAGAATGTTGGCATTACTAGAGACAATCTCATAGCCGACGCCACGTGATCGACTGTGGCGCCCTCTGTACTGCCTTTATAATCAGCGCTTCGTCGAGTTCTCTTCGCAGTTCGCCGCTTTACCTCCGAGGATGTCTCCCGCAGTCGGAGACGAAACGTCAGGAGAGAGTTTTATACTTCGACCACGGCCTATCAGCCCGGAAGTTTTAAGTGAAGACAATACCGGCCGTGTAAGCTTACATTGTATGTTCATTTTGTTCATTCATCATGTAGATATAAGTGCACGTTGACTTAGATGAATTTGTGTTAATCAGCAGATTATCACTTATATGGACGAGGAAACCAGTACAGCCGTTGTCATAATGCGGAAATGGAGCGATTTATCTGACGTCAAAAAAGGCATGACCATTTGCTTTCTGGCCAAGAGTGGAAGCATTTCTGAAATGGCTAAGTTTGCAAACCCTTCGCTTGCCGCCATGGGTAAAGTGAACCACGCTTGGCAGTATTTTTTTTTCATCAGTCAACTGACTGGTTTGATGCGGCCCGCCACGAATTCATTTCCTGTGCTAACCTCTTCATCTCAGAGTAGCACTTGCAACCTACGTCCTTAATTATTTGCTTGACGTATTCCAATCTCTGTCTTCCTCTACAGTTTTTGCCCTCTACAGCTCCCTCTAGTACCATGGAAGTCATTCCCTCATGTCTTAGCAGATGACCTATCATCCTGTCCCTTTCCTCTCCGATTCTGCGTAGAACCTCCTCATTCCTTATCAGTCCACCTAATTTTCAACATTCGTCTATAACACCACATCTCAAATGCTTCGATTCTCTTCTGTTCCGGTTTTCCCACAGTCCATGTTTCACTACCATGCAACGCTGTACCCCAGAAGTACATCCTCAGAAATTTCTTCCTCAAATTAAGGCCGGTATTTGATATTAGTAGACTTCTCTTGGCCAGAAATGCCTTTCTTGCCGTAGCGAGTCTGCTTTTGATGTCCTCCTTGCTCCGTCCGTCATTGGTTATTTTACTACCTAGGCAGCAGAATTCCTTAGCTTCATTGACTTCGTGACCCTCAATCGTGATGTTAAGTTTCTCGCTGTTCTCATTTCTATTACATCTCATTACCTTCGTCTTTCTCCGATTTACTCTCAAACCATACTGTGTACTCATTAGACTGTTCATTCCGTTCAGCAGATCATTTAATTCTTCTTCACTTTCACCCAGGATAGCAATGTCATCAGCGAATCGTATCATTGATATCCTTTCACCTTGTATTTTAATTCCACTCCTGAACCTTTCTTTTATTTCCATCATTGCTTCCTCGATGTACAGATTGAAGAGTAGGGGCGAAAGGCTACAGCCTTGTCTTACACCCTTCTTAATACCAGCACTTCGTTCTTGATCGTCCACTCTTATTATTCCCTCTTGGTTGTTGTACATATTGTATATGACCCGTCTCTCCCTATAGCTTACTCCTACTTTTTTCTGAATGTCGAACAGCTTGCACCATTTTATATTGTCGAACGCTTTTTCCAGGTCGACAAATCCTATGAAAGTGTCTTGATTTTTTTTTAGCCTTGCTTCCATTATTAGCCGTAACGTCAGAATTGCCTCTCTCGTCCCTTTACTTTTCCTAAAGCCAAACTGATCGTCACCTAGCGCATTATCAATTTTCTTTTCCATTCTTCTGTATATTATTCTTGTAAGCAGCTTCGATTCATGAGCTGCTCAGCTGATTGTGCGATAATTCTCGCACTTGTCAGCTCATGCCGTCTTCGGAATTGTGTGGATGATGCTTTTCCGAAAGTCAGATGGTATATCGCCAGACTCATATATTCTACACACCAACGTGAATAGTCGTTTTGTTGCCACTTCCCCCAATGATTTTAGAAATTCTGATGGAATGTTATCTATCCCTTCTGCCTTATTTGACCGTAAGTCCTCCAAAGCTCTTTTAAATTCCGATTCTAATTCTTGATCCCCTCTCTCTTCTAAATCGACTCCTGTTTCTTCTTCTATCACATCAGACAAATCTTCACCCTCATAGAGGCTTTGAATGTATTCTTTCCACCTATCTGCTCTCCTCTGCATTTAACAGTTGAATTCCCGTTGTACTCTTAATGTTACCACCGTTGCTATTAATGTCACCAAAGGTTGTTTTGATTTTCCTGTATACTGAGCCTGTCCTTCCGACAATCATATCTTTTTCGATGTCTTCACATTTTTCCTGCAGCCATTTCGTCTTAGCTTCCCTGCACTTCCTATTTATTTCATTCCTCAGCGACTTGTATTTCTGTAGTCCTGATTTTCCCGGAACATGTTTGTACTTCCTTCTTTCATCAATCAACTGAAGTATTTCTTCTGTTACCCATGGTTTCTTCGCAGCTACCTTCTTTGTACCTATGTTTTCCATCCCAACTTCTGTGATGGCCCTTTTTAGAGATGTCCATTCCTCTTCAACTGTACTGCCTACTGCGCTATTCCTTATTGCTGTATCTATAGCGATAGAGAACTTCAAACTTATCTCGTCCTTCCTTAGTACTTCCGTATCCCACTTCTTTGCGTATTGATTCTTCCTGACTAATGTCTTGAACTTCAGCCTACTCCTCATCACTACTATATTGTGATCTGAGTATATATCTGCTCCTGGGTACGCCTTATAATCCAGTATCTGATTTCGGAATCTTTGTCTGACCATGATGTAGTCTAATTGAAATCTTCCCATATCTCCCGCCCTTTTCCAAGTATACCTCCTCCTCTTGTGATTCTTGAACAGGGTATTCGCTGCTACTAGCTGAAACTTGTTACAGAACTCAATTAGTCTTTCTCCTCTTTCATTCCTTGTCCCAAGCCCATATTCTCCTGTAACCTTTTCTTCTACTCCTTCCCCTACACCTGCATTCCAGTCGCCCATGACTATTAGATTTTCGTCCCCCTTTACATACTGCATTACCCTTTCAATATCCTCATACACTTTCTCTATCTGTTCATCTTCAGCTTGCGACGTCGGCATGTATACCTGAACTATCGTTGTCGGTGTTGGTCTGCTGTCGATTCTGATTAGAACAACCCGGTCACTGAACTGTTCACAGTAACACACCCTCTGCCCTACCTTCCTATTCATAACGAATCCTACACCTGTTATACCATTTTCTGCTGCTGTTGATATTACCCGATACTCATCTGACCAGAAATCCTTGTCTTCCTTCCACTTCACTTCACTGACCCCTACTATATCTAGATTGAGCCTTTGCATTTCCCTTTTCAGATTTTCTAGTTTTCCTACCACGTTCAAGCTTCTGATATTCCACGCCCCGACTCGTAGAACGTTATCCTTTCGTTGATTATTCAATCTTTTTCTCATGGTAACCTCCCCCTTGGCAGTCCCCTCCCGGAGATCCGAATGGGGAACTATTCCGGAATCTTTTGCCAATGGAGAGATCATCATGACAATTCTTCAAATACAGGCCACATGTCCTGTGGATACACGTTACGTGTCTTTAATGCAGTGGTTTCCATTGCCTTCTGCATCCTCATGTCGTTGATCATTGATGATTCTTCCGCCTTTAGGGGCAATTTCCCACCCCTAGGACCAGATAGTACCCTGAACCTCTATCCGCTCCTCCGCCCTCTTTGATAAGGCCGTTGGCTGAATGAGGCTGACGTCTTATGCCGGAAGTCTTCGGCCGCCAATGCTGATTATTTATCAAAATTTAGGCAGTGGCGGGGATCGAACCCGATGACGTTTTGATTATGAATCAAAGACGCTACCCCTAGACCACGGGGTATAGTATTACCGAAAACGAGCGCCAAGGCAACTGTGGAGCACCACGGACCGTGAATGACACGGGTGAACGGCGGCTGCGGAAACACTACTAGCGAATAGACGTGCAACTGTTGAGCAACTGACCGCCCAGATGAACCAACGGACTGTCAATAGTGTCTGCTCAACGACCATTCAGCTAACATTGCTGCATATGGGGCTCCGTAACAATCGTCTGCTTCATGCACCCGTGGCGACTGCTGTTAATCGGCGGCGAAGGCTGGAATTTCCACTCCAGTACAGCAACTGTATGTCCACTGCGTGCCTTTCCGGACGCATCACGTTTTATGGTTCACCTTACAGATGGCCGCTGGCGTGTACGATCTGAACCATCTGAAAGCAAGGGCTCCAGGACGGTTATGGGAGCGTTATGACCTGCGGAATGTTTTTGTGCCATTCTGTGGAACATCTCATCGTTTCGGAAGGCACGATGGATCAACACAAGTATGCACATATCTTTGGGGACCATATCTAACCTAACATGCAGTTTGTTTTTCCTGGGTACGATGGCATGTACTAACAGCACAATGCAACATGTCACGCAGATCACAGTGTACGTGCGTGGTTCTAAAAGCAGCGGGATGAGTTTACTGTACTCCCCTGACCAACAAACTCCCCGTATTTAAACCGAGTCGAGAATCTGCGGCACCATCTCGATCGAACTGTTCGCACCACGGATCTCAACGAAGAAACCTAGCGCAGCTGGCGGCGGAGCTGGAGTGGGGATAGCTCCACATTCCTACCGGTACCTTCCAGAGCCTCAATAACTCTCTGGTAGCGGTCCGCGCTGAAAAAGGTGGCCATTCAGGCCTTTCAGAGGAGGTATGACTGCACAGTGTATTACCTAAGGAAGTGCGAATGGAGAGGATGGCAATATTTCATCTTTTGTGTGTGTCTTTTTGTCCTATTATATCAATATTCGGTTTCTTTGGGTTTCCGAAGCTTCTCTCTGAATAGGTGATCATTTTAACGTCTCTCGTGACACACTTTTGCACGCGAACGGCTCATGCCATTGTTTTGGGGATGAGCGATTTATACTCGTATCTAAACATATTTTCGTGCCGTTCTGACCGAAATCACGGACTTCCCTTGATAGATGAGTTTGTGTTAGTCGTCATACTGCCAGTTACATAGTACAGAGCTGGCTGCTTAGTTACATACACGAAACGCAAATACGAAAAAGGAAGGAGGGGGGGGGGGGGGTAGGGGGTAGGGAAGAGAGCAGATCGAATGCTGATCACGGCGTTGCCTTGGTCCCCTCAAACACCAATCTTCTAACGGTAATTACAGCAGTCCTCATTAATCGCAGGTGTTAGACAGTTATAACGCGAGACTATCTTCAACAGGTGTCCTAGCAGTTATGGCTGTTGATAAAAAATCTATATACCGATCTTTTTCCATAATATACATCGGCCATTTTTTTACCAGGACATATCGACATTGAAAGGGCTATTCCGAGGGACGATATTTTTATTTTCTTTTATATTTTTTCGCAATTTTCGGTAAATATTTGAAATTGTTCTTCTGAAATTGTAGTAGAGTATAATTTCACTTTGAATGTGTGAAGGAGTCTGGGCCGTGCTGCGGCTCGCTTTGGTGCTGTTTGTAGGTTTCCACCCTTTGTTGCAGGCCAGACGGTATCGTTTAGTTGGCATGGTTGCGGTTGTTGGTCTTCGTCTCGTGCTGACTGGCTCCACTCGGTTTTTTAAGCGTTGCCTATCCGCTAGCGGCAGCAGCGGCGGTTATCGATGTGTAGTACTGTTCCCCTATCTTTGGGGCGACGTCGTTGTTTTTCCGGGTCGTGTTAGTGGGCAAGTTAGGTTAGGGACTCAGGAGGAGTCAGGTCCGCTCAGTGGCAGAACACGCCGGGACCGCTGGCAGCACGCATGGACTGCCGGATGGAAGGGCTGTGGTCACGAGGGTGCACGATCTCGTCGTAAACCGGATCCAGGACGCTTTAAGATGAGTGCATTTCAATCCAAGTAGAGAAACCTCCGCCATTCTGATATCTCGCGATTCTCCAGTGACTTGGGTTCGTGTTGCTGCTCGTAGTGTCACCGAGGTGAAGAGCAACGAGTGGAGTGCTTGGGGAAGGCGGATCTGATTAGATTTTGTTGTTCCATCGTTGCATTTGGTTTATCGGACGTCAGGTAGCTTCAGCAAGATTATCATGAGTCATTCGTTAGACTGACACTACTCTGAGTTACCATCTTGTGAAGTGAATGCAACTCTTGGCTGCCTATCTCATTGCGCGCGAAAATGTTTGTTGCTGGACCTTCTCAGAAGTCGATTCCTGGAGCACCATCTGTGGCCCCTTGGTTCTTGTAAGACATGTGTGTTCTAAAGGAGGTCTGACGGCCAATGCTTCAGTGTAATGCGCCTTCAGTCCATGCGTTGTGCTGTGTTTGTGGCGACTTAGCCTTAAAATATTTCAATACCTGTAAGTTGTAAATTGCAGCGAGTTCTTAAACAATTCTTGATTTATTGCCAAACACGGATGCGACCATCACGATGCTGTAAACAGAACCTGGATTCATCCGAAAAAATTACGTTTTGCCATTCGTGCACCCAGGTTCGTCGTTGAGTACACCATCGCAGGCGCTCCTGTCTGTGATGCAGCGTCAAGGGTAACCGCAGCCATAGTCTCCGAGCTGATAGTCCATCCTGCTGCAAACGCCGTCGAACTGTTCGTGCAGATGGTTGTCGTCTTGCAAACGTCCCCATCTCTTGACTCAGGGATCGTGACCTGGCTGCACGATCCGTAACAGCCATGCGGATAAGATGCCTGTCATCTCGACTCATAGTGATACGAGGCCGTTGGGATCCAGCGCGGCGTTCCGTATTACCATCCTGAATCCACCGATTCCATATTCTGCTAACAGTCATTGCATCTCGGGCAACGCGGGCAGCAATATCGCGATACGATAAACCGCATTCGCGATAGGCTACAATCAAACATTTATCAAAGTCGGAAACGTGATGGTACGAATTTCTCCTCCTTACACGAGGCACCACAACAACGTTTCAGCAGGCAACGCCGGTCAACTGCTGTTTGTGTATTAGAAATCGGTTGGAAACTTTCCTCATGTCAGCACGTTGTAGGTGTCGCCACAGGCGTCAACTTTGTGTGAATGCTCTGAAAAGCTAATCATTTGCATATCACAGCATCTTCTTCTCTCGGCTAAATTTCGCGTCTGTAGCACGTCATATTCGTGGTGTGGCAATTTTAATGGGCAGTAGGGCAGCTCTAAAAACGGCAGTATACTTACAATGTGCACTCGATGTTTTTATAGCCGAGTACATCGCTTTTTTTTCCGTTGATGTATCGATTTATCTGTTCTTTTTTCGATATATTGAGAGCATTTAGAGATACTTTTTAAGTATCGATATATTGGATTCCCGATGTTTTTGAAAATGACAACATCCGTACCAGGAGTACGTGGATGTGGTTGGGAGACGCGATGGACGCTGGCGGAATTGAGCGAACTGCCGGCGGTAAGCGGCCGGTGGCTGGACTGGATGCTGTGTTTGTCGCGTGCTCCTCGTGGCGAGTGCTGGCGCCAGGTGGCTGGTTGCGCCCCCTCCCCTGACCCCCCCCCCCCCCCCTCATCCAGCAGCGACTACAATGCGAGTCCTCCGGCTGCGGCCCACTGCCGCGAAACAATGGCCGCCATTTAGCGCACCCCCCGCCGAGGCCAACCCCTGGTTCCGCTGCTGGGGTCTACGTCGGCGGGGCTCGGTGGCTGCCCGGGCAGCCGCGCTAATTAAACACCGAGACCCGCGAGCTGACGAGGCGGCCGCAGCGAGACTCATTTGCCGTCCTATCAAATCAGAACCCAGCCGGGCCAACAGCGGGCGAGTGCTTCAGCGTCCGAGAAGAAGCCGACTTCATTGATCAGAGGCTCGTGTCACAATTAACGAGTCACTAGTTAGAAAATCCAATAGGAGCTTAAGTTTCACCCGTTTTTCCCGGACTGAGTACATGACAGCGGGTTGTGACGACAGCGTATCTAAAAGCTGGGAATTTTTGTATTTCGATGGAACTTCAGAAAGTTAAGTCACACATGTCTTCCCATGTTCAACGTCATTACGTAGCAGGAGTGGCGTATTGTCAGCAGAGAGTTCATGTTCCCGGTTTCATGCCGACACATTTATGATTGCAGTACAGATAAGTGGGGGTAAAGTCCCGCGCTAGGTAAAAAACCGCACCGATTTTTTGAACTGACTGTCATCGATTCGGAAGCTGACTACCAGGTAGCAACTCTGTCTTATTGAAAATTACTGTTCCATGACATTTTTTTCAAGGCTTCAGAGGTGCGTTTTTTAATACTGGTATGTAATTTTTCTGATGTCTTACTTCAACATTATATAATATTGGGTTTGAAAAGAAGACTCAACGAATTACTCGATGATATACATTTAAGCTTCACTTTCATGTAGAAATAATTGCTCCAGTTGGTCCCCAAAACCAACGACGCATTTTCAGAAAATCGTGAAATGGGGCAAATCACCTCTAGTGTTTTGGGGTAAAATCTCGGAGTCCAAATAAGTGACGACAAGTTTTCAATGACAATCAACGTGAAAGGTGACATTCAAAACACAATGCGTCACATTATCTCCACTGAAGATATAATTCCGCTGTCTAAAATAAAGATTTAGAGGAAACTCCGGCAAAGCGTTGAAACTTGTGCTTCTAATGTCTACACCTAATAAAGAACGAATGGGATGAGAATTCATAGGAAAATAAAAGCTTGCTGCTGATAAGGAAAGACGTACCAAAAAAAGAAAAAGGTGTTCTGTAGAAGAAAAACGTAAGCTACATTTCATTACATCAGTGCCACAAAAAGGTACAAAACAGATGAAACAGTCAGTTTATTAGTCATTAGAGCCAGGTTCAGATTTCTCGTACGATGACAGTAACGCAGATGCAGACATGGACTTACTATTTCGTAGCCGAAGAAGAAGAAGAAGAAGAGCTTGGGAGCCTGGAACTTGACAAAATAACCAGAGAACCTAAGAAAGTAGACTACTTGCTAGGTGCTTAGCCTCAGTAACTGAACTGTTTCTGCTGGCCGCTGTGACCGAGCGGTTCTAGGCGCTTCAGTACAGAACCACGCGGCTGCTACGGTCGCAGGTTCGAGTCTTGCCCCGTGCATCGATGTCTGTGATGTCCTTACCTTAGTTAGGTTTAATTAGTTCTAAGTTTAAGGGGCTGATGACTTCAGCTGTTAAGTCCCATAGTGCTTAGAGTCATTTGAACCATTTTTTTGGATTGTTTCTCGTTGCCCAACTAATCTCCCTTTCGTGAAAAGAAGTATTATTTTCGTATACAAATTTTTAAGTATTATGTTCAAATTTACGAAGCGTCTCAGGACAATTACGTGTCGGGTAAATTGGCTGCAATACAACCATGTTAGAAAGGATTGTTTCAAGTGTTTTTATTATGCAGTCACCCATTTTCTCCACGTTTATGACAAATGAGGTATGCTCCGCAATTTTTGTTTTACCTAAATTGTAAATTTCTCTGTATAATTAGTAGTCAGACAGAGCTGGAATATCTCTGCATCTTCATCTTTATACTAATGGTTGCAGGACCTCGGTTGTTCAATACAGAATCTCGAGTCAAAACACATTTCAACCATCAAAATTATCAAATTGTTATTTTATTGGGCAGCCAATTTCGGCGTTATATTACGCCATCTTGAGGTCCCCCGACCGATGTGTAGAAAGATTTGCACCTCCGGATCGGTCAAAACAGGCGCCAGTTTTTAGTGACTGGTAAGCGTACGTTTTTGCACAGCGATCCCTTCGATCATATCCTGTCTCGGATATGGATGTGTGTGATGTCCTTAGGTTAGTTAGGTTTAACTAGTCCTAAGTTCTAGGGAACTGATGACAGAAGTTAGGTCCCATAGTGCTCAGAGCCATTTGAACCTTCGATCATCATTTCAACCTAGTCAGTGAACGCTGGCTCCTATTTTGACTGGACACGAGGTGGGAATCTCCTTACACGTCGGCCAGCAGGCCTGAAGATGGCGTAGTATATCGCTGAATCTGGCTTCTCAATAAAATAATAATCTGGAAATTTAGACAGCTGATCAGGTATTTTGATTCAATATTCTGAGCTGAAATATGATTGTGTTAGAGATGACAACGCAGCCTTCAATTTGAAATCGTGGGAAAATCTACCCCTCATTGATTACAGTACAAGAAAAACTGAAAATTACAGGGCTTTACTCTCACCTACCCTACACCACAGCGTGAGAGCGAAATGGCGCGGCAACTGGAAGCTGAAGAACGCGGGACACTACGATTCTTCTGGGCAAAACATCCAAATTTCATGTAGATTCACAGTGAAATTCTGGCGGTATATGGACCAAATGCATTGTCGCCTCCAGCTGTGGTGAAATGGTGCCAACTATTTGACCAACACCGCACAGAAGTGTATATCAATCCGCCGAGAATTCCAGATCTTGCACCAGGGGATTTCCATCTTTCCGGTAAGCTGGAAGAACATCTGGGAGAAAGATTTTCCAACGATGTCGACGTTCTCTCAGCTGTTCTGTAATGACTCTCTGACCAAGGAGCGGCTTTCTACCCTCGAGAAACCGAGCCACTGGTAGAAGGCACGATCGTTGTTTACGGAGACTCATTAACTACAATGAAAGAATAATGGCATGTACCTGTGTCACTCTGAAGCGCAGTACAGCATTCAATAAAGGTTACTTGACCTGTCGTGAAAATGCGAAACATATTTCTTCTTTCAAATACCTGGGTGCAAATACGCCTGCGAATGTAAGGACTGTAGAACAGTGGTTCCCAGATTGGGGTAATTACCCATTTAGGGGTAAAACGTAATTTTCTGGGAGATAAAAGCAAAGCGATTCAATTTTGTTTCGGTCGCGAAACTAAATTACGACTATTTTCAAAAAAGCCTTACTATTATCACAATTTTAGAAAGCGTTTTGTGATTGGAGCTGATCGATCGGTATAAAAATCTAAAAATCAAATAAAAACAGTCTCAATCGCGCTTTCAGATTTTTGTTTGTTAGCAAGCGTGCTCAGCAGTGACAAGCGAACTTCTATGGATCTCGCTCCGTCTGCGGCCACCAGCAGCCATAAGGGCGGTCAAAAGCCTGAAGAGGGTCTGAGGAAAGGGCCGAAACCGGTTGCTAACAAATAAAAAGTCTGAAAACGCAATAGAAACAATTTTTATTTGATTTTTAGTATTTCGTAAGACTGTAACACTAATTATAAAAGTTACCAATATTCCCATTATTTTTTATTTCATATACTAACATTAACGCGTGACACTAGGTGAAGATTACAGCTTGTGAAACAAGAGTATGAACATCATCTTCCTCCTATAGACCACCCCCTACAAATAGACTCCGTGGTTTGTACTATGCATCTAAGAAGGTGATGGCGCTCACTCATCAACACGTCGTCCAAATTTGTGGCTTATGCAGGGTCTGGCCAGAAATGAAAGTGATAGAAGTGGCAGTTCCAGATGCCAAAGGGTTTATAAAAAATAACATTGTTGGCGGGACTAGGGCGAGGAGGCATCAGCCATTCAGGTGAGCATAATTTCCAGAGAGCGTTTGGCTCACCGGGAATAATGCGAAACGGTAATCCGAGCGTCGTGGAGTCGAGTCCTTACGCGAAAATATTTTATTATCTTTTTCAATTTTTACTTCAGTTACACTGCAAATAAACCGAAGTAATGCTGAATCTGTTGTGCTTATTAGCATTTTCATAAAAGGCATGTAAAGGAAAGACACAGGAAAATTTGGAATTGCAAATAAATTTCCAAGAACTTACAGCGTTCGCTGGAGCTCTGCAAATAACATTTCAAGAAGCGATTATAATTGTAGCTTACAGCCGGCCGGAGTGGCCGAGCGGTTCTAGGCGCTTCAGTCTGGAACCGCGCGACCGCTACGGTTGCAGGTTCGAATCCTGCCTCGGGCATGGATGTGTGTGATGTCCTTAGGTTAGTTAGGTTTAAGTAGTTCTAAGTTCTAGGGGACTGATGACCTGAGAAGTTAAGTCCCATAGCGCTCAGAGCCATTTGAACCATTTTTGAAGCTTGCAGCACCTCGTATTCCGGTAATTCCGTTTTGATCTTGAAGAATACTGCGTCAAAATACATTCCATTATACATCACCGGCTTACCTGGCCAATAACTGCTGAAATGATATATTTTGCGTAGCTGCCTCCAAAACTGTGCGATGAGAGAGAACATTTTTTGGATGTAAAACAGGCTTTTTTTACACAGAAACTTTTTAAAAAAACATGTAATTGTAAAAATGCGGCGTTTATAACGTGTGCAAGATGCCGAGAACGTTATTACGCCTTCTCCTGCTTTTACAGTGAATATCACCCTAGCACGTGTAAATTATCAACTCTAAAATAATACAATTATTTAGTTTTACAAACGAACTTCTTATCTGCTCATTATAATCTCTTTGTGGAAATGTATTTGCGGTCCCAAGTTTTCCTTTACCTTTCCTTTTTCTGTGTTTTATGTAAATATTAATAAATACACAATATTCAACATTATTTCGGTTTATTTTGAGTGGATGAACAGTAAAAATTGAGTACAAAAAAGTAAAAATCTTTCCGTGTAAGTACTGGACTCCAAGACCCTCGGATTACCGTTGTGTAATCTTTCTAATGCGTCAGCCGCTGTCTGAAAGCTGTACTAACATAAACGGCCCATGCATTACCCGACCCGTGCGAAAAGTGCTACTTTTTCGACACAGTTGACCATCTGGAGCTCCTACTGCTGTCACTTTCATTTCCACCCACTCCCTGCATTTACTACGTATCTGGACGAAATTGATGATGAGTAGTAGGCGCGGTCCTGTTGAAAGACAGTAAAATTGAGACACACGAGTACGCATCATAGATGCGTAAATACCCCACGAAAATGCCTGCTACGATTGTAGTTAGTTCCAGCAACAGACCATAAATTGCTCCATTATTTTCTTTGCAACAACGTGAGAATACAACGGTAACTGTGTAATGGCTACGACATTGCTGTATGCTCTACACAGTATTATTATTGTTATTGTCATTATTATTATTATTATTATTATTATTATTATTATTATTATTAGTGGCACAGGTCAAACACTAAACAATGTCAGCCTGAACTCTTCCAGTTTGCCGGCCGAAGTGGCCGTGCGGTTAAAGGCGCTGCAGTCTGGAACCGCAAGTCCGCTACGGTCGCAGGTTCGAGTCCTGCCTCGGGCATGGATGTTTGTGATGTCCTTACGTTAGTTAGGTTTAACTAGTTCTAAGTTCTAGGGGACTGGTGACCTCAGCAGTTGAGTCCCATAGTGCTCAGAGCCATTTCTTCCAATTTCTGGCATTTCAGAAGTAAGGTCCTGCAATCAAGTAATTCATAAACGGTAAGGGTAGGTATAATTCACACGTTTTAATTTCGTTGATTTTAAATGGGGGTGCTGGGTATGAATGAAGCGAGTGTCACTAGGAAGAGGAATGGTTAGAGGAAGCCTGTTCTGTAACGAGTCTTAACTTCAATGTGGATAATCAGCTTTCTTTTCTGGGAAGGACTTGCAAGCAGCACTAGCAATGCACTTAAAAATTGCTTCATAATTTTGTAAGAAAAGGACTATCAGAAATGATCAGTACGAATTGTCTCTATGACTCATTAGACAATGGGTTAATAAAACACCGACAAAACTAAATGTCATTTATCTTTGACTATTTTAAAAATGGAAGCGTTTAAAGAAAACTGTTTTTCATTCTAAAGTTTAGTTAGCAACTCATGTTGATAACGGTGTGGGGGTGGTGAGTAGTACCTAATATCTAATTGCACCCAGGGATAATGGTTTCACAAAATTTGGGAACAATGCAGTAGAAAATATAGAACGAGATATTTGACGATTAAACTCAATCCTTTGGAGTAGTAAGATCACAAATTAAACCAAACCGATTATATACAAAAGCAGTAGTAGAAAGGTCAGGATCTGTAGTTAGGAAAATAAAGAGAGAAAAATATCAACTGGCGTCCATGAAAGTGGGTTACTGCAGACGAAGTACTTGAGTCTCAGGATTAGACCACGTCAGAACTGAAGAAATGAAGAAAATTATGGAAGTAGAATGGAACAGTAAAGCAACCTACTGAAAAGAATGTTGCTATGGCATGGCTGTTCGTAATGAATGAATGGCGAAAGAAGATATTTAGATGGACCCAAGAGAGAAAAAAGTAAATACCATTGCCTAGAATGGGGATGACTAACCTTTTATCTTATCTGGGCCACACTGATAGGAGCATAGGAGTATTTCTGGGTCGCACGTAATATACTTATCAGTAACAATAAGTGAAGAACAAAAAGGAGAAAAGGGGAGGACGGACCAATGAGATAATACCGTCGTATGGCTGGAGTTTCAAATTGAAAGTATTCAGTTTACATAAACGGAATTATATGGCTCTTTTAACAGCTGGTGTGATACGTGTTCTCGTCCGGGGCGGCATTAATACTTGGATTTGGGCCACATGTGGCCGCCGGCCGCGGTTTTTTACTCTCTTGGCGTAGAATATGGGTGACAGACGTGAAGGAAGCTATGGACTCCAGGACTTTGCAGGAGGGGTCCCATAGAAAGTTCAGCTTGGAGCCAGTTGTGAGTTGCAGGTTCATGCGATCGACGAGAGAGTCCAGCTGGTGCAGCTAGCTGACTCGCTCAGTCATTGCCCAATGTCAGCCGAATAGAAATGGCGACAAAACAGCAAGAAAAAGCATTGTGCGTTCTCCGTTCAAAAGTCACAATTACGTTACAGCGGTACGGCGTGATATTCGTCGAAACTACGGCACTGCATGTCCTACAGGATATGGGGTAGGCGAATCGCCTTTTGCGCTGTTGCCCTCCTAGGTGGCCTAATCGCATGGTATGTGATTTCTTGTTCTTGGGGGATTGGTGACTCGAAAGACGCTGTGAGTCCATCTGCCTTCCCTTCCCAAAATATTGGGTGAACTGCGAAACCGTAGACCAACTTTGTAATCAGCAATTCCAGACATGTTTGCAAAAACGTGGGACGAGTTTGAACATCGTCCAGATGTTGGTCAGCGTCCGGTGGAGGCAAAATAGAGCCCGGTGAAAAGAAAGCAAAATTTTCATTCTGAACATGATTGTAAGTAGTTTGTCACTGCTGCATTTGCTTGCATGCAAAAGATTCATCTTTGTAAGATCGATAGTTCTTTCTAAAATTTTGTAATCGAATGCATAAGTTAAAATTCACTTCAAGTTCCTATTTTCATTCTTGTAAAACATCAATCTCTTGAAACACCCTGTACGTTACAGTGAGTATAAACAGAAGCTGCGTGTATCATTTTGTACTGGCTAAACAAGTGCAGACTAAGAATTGAAAGAGAAACAACTGAATATTTTAGCCTTTTAAATTTGGCAAAATCAAGATATACTCACTCCAGTAAATAGAGAAAGTCGAAATAGAACGTTAACAACAGCAGTTGCACAAGGCAGGGGATTTTAACAATAAAGGTCAACACAAGGATACATACTCTGAACGTAAACTGTGTACGATTAATACTTTCAAATAAGCAACATAAACTCAACAATCTGTTTAAAGCAGTCGTCTTCGTTTCTTGATGATTTTGAAATTTTATTCTCTCGAATATTATTTTATTTCTTGACCCCACCTTCGTTTACTTTCTCAAAATGTTTTTTGCAGCGTATTTGTTGTCTCTAATAAGCATCCAAAAAGTTTAGTTTTCCTTTTTGGAATAGTATCAATGACGCTAATTCGGCTACAGATTTCTCTCAAAACATTGCTATTGAACTTTCTTTCTGTCCAGCTGGACCCAGTTATCGCTCTGCGAAGCAAGATTACTATCACAATTAATGTTTTTCTGTCTGTCATCAGCAGCGCCCAGAGAAGCACACTCGTGATGCTTTATTTTTTATATTTTTTAATTTTTATTTTATTTATTTTTATTTTTTTTTTGTTTCTCTTGTCTACATTAAACAACTTGTTCACTAACAATTGTCCTCTTCAAATGAAAGCGCTTTTGCTTTTGCAATTCTTTTTATGGTTTCCAAGCAACATCGGTTTTCTTCTGTGATTGAGCTGCGTAAATAATAATTTTCATTAATTTTTTTAAAATTTCGATTCTTTCCATTTTAACGTCAGGTGTCAACCGACAGTTGGTCCGAAGCCCGGTTGCGAAATGAAGAGAGAGATGCTAGAGTCCCCATCTACGGCCACAGACGATGAAGAGCGACTTTAGTGGCGGATGAAGGTAACAAGGTAGGCGGTAGAGAAGTCGGAAATCCGTTTCATCCAGACGGCGGCAGCAGCCTCACCAAAACCAGCCCAGAGCACACGAGACGAGGACTGCCGCTTCCTGAATTCTGACGGAACGCCTGCCGGCACAGTGGGGGCGGCTGGTCCTCTCCCACCGGCGCTGCCGCGGAAGCGGCTTATTTGTGCAGAGCACAGATTAATTGCGGGGGGCGGACCCATCTCGCTGGCTGAGGTCCGTGAGTCAGCTGAGCGCCGGTCCGGCCTCCCCACAGCTTCCGCCGTGATCGCCCCCCACGCTGCCACAGGGCACTCAGCGAGACTTCCCAAATACACTAGACTCTGCGCTGCAGTGTGATCACTGTAAGATTAGGAATACAGTAAAACATGACCTATCGTGTTTTTATTAATCGCTACCTGAGTACCCGTCGTTGCTCCAGTATGTATTTACTCCAATCTTCTATCAGCCCATCTCCTCTTCCCTTTCTCTCACTCTGTATCCTCTTCCCCCCTCTTTCTCTTCATCTCCTCCTCTTTCCTTTCATCTTCTCTTCTCTGTCCAGTTTCTCTGTCCATTTCCTCCTCCATCTCTCCCTGTTCATCTCCTCCTAGCCCCTCTTCTTGCCTATCACTTCTTCCTCCTGTCTCTCTCCTTTATTTGTCATTCCTTTCTCAACCCGTTTCCTCCTCTCCCCTCTACCTGTCCGTTTTCTGCTTCCCTTCTCCCTGTCCGTCTCCACCTACCGCCTATCTGCGACCATTTTCTTCTTCCCCCTCACAACCTGTCCATCTCTACCTTCACTCCCTCCCCCCCCCCCCCAATCCGTCTTCTCTCTTACTCCCACCCTATTTCCTTACAGATCGTAACTGATATGTGTACCGGGGATCTAGACTGAACTTTTTACCTGCGGCTTTTTACCTCAAATATACACAGGTCAAACATGTTCCACATATATTCAACATATTTCACCTTTAATTGTGCACGTATTTCACCCCGAATCTCCAGCGTATTTCGTCCTGCAGTTCCACTTTCACGCAGCTTAATGTTTATGACGTATCTGCTGAACGGTGTGCTGTACAATGAGTACAGTTATTAGTAACGAAGTAACGAATTAAAACGTAAATCTGCACTCGGAAGTTTCACTGCGTGAACAGCGAAAATGTAGTAAGCGATAAACTTTTATCCTTTCTTCATTTTTGGAGGGCTGTCAGAGAGAAAAAGTTTCACAAATATTTGAAATTATGTGTAAAGTTTGTTCCAAGTCAAGAAGTCCTCACATTCTCAAATAGTGAACGACTACACTACGGTTATTCGTCTGTCATGGGCTTCACTGATTTTTTACCCCCCACCCTTTTGATAGGTAAGTGTTCCGTACGCCCACAATGATGATCCCCAGAAAGTAAGTGATATTTGTACCAAGTTTAGTTGCTGTCGGTCCAGTGGTTTAGGAGGACATGTGGAATATACACGTACACCCGTTTCTATAAAATGTATGAAACTGATTCAATTTACCAGTATACCAGTATACTAAATACGGCACACATATGAAGACGTCTTTATTCACCAGATACATGTGAATAACACAAGGTATACACTCTTATTACTAGTGCGCCGTACTCCCCGAGAGGAGCATACAGGGGCGCCGGTTACAGGTGGTCGTGTAACCGCCAATACCTTAAATTATTACACAAGTACAAACAAACAAATATAATTTACAAATTAAAGAATAAAAGACGGTATTGCTCCCGATGTTGAAGCCCCAGGAGTCAGGGCAAACTAACCTAAGGAAATGCGACTGACTAACCCACGCCCTCCCTGTACTTCGGCCTAACAGACGTCATTTTTTCGAATACGCCGACGGTCCATGCAGTTCCACCCAGCACCCAGCACGCTTAGCTCCCACCTGCAGAAACCCAGTTGTAGGAGCTGGCGGGCAGATGTAGGTGCCCAGGTGCCCCTCCAATTCAACGTCACTCTCTTGAATTGCACGCTGCCGGCTGCGGGTCGGAGAGCGCCGATAGCACGCCGCACCGACGGGACATCATATTTCGCCGCCTTCTGCCGGTGACACCAGTCGGTGTCGAGGTGGTCGCCGACGATTTGCGCATCGATGACCTGCGCCACGCCGTCCTTCGACGCTACGATGTCGGGCTTGCGGACTCCCTCTGGCGTTCGGAGGTGCGGCTCGACAGACACGTCGAACCCTCGTCGAGCCAGCCCGCGCGCGACGTATTTCACTACCGCGTCGTGACGCCGCACCCGGGCTCGGCTGGTGAGCCCGCAACCCTGGACGACGTGATTCGCGGTCTCGACGGCGTTGCACCTCGCACGACACATCTTCTCCTTGTCACGGCCACGACTCCTACGCGCTTTAGATGGTAGCGCGTTGATCCTCGTGCGGATACACGCCACATAGTCGCGGCCTGACAGGAAACGACTGGTGTCCTCAACCCAGCTGTGTTGTCCCGATGTCCTGGCTGACGACGAAAGGGCTGCCCCCTCGAAGGTAACGTGCAGGCGCGCCGCCCACATCTCTCCAACCTTCGCAGCCGACTGCAGCAGGTGGCCCTCCCACGTGAGGTGTCGTTCCAGCGCCGCCACTTCGTGCCGTGCCTCCCCCAGGTCCGCTCCGGTGGTGGAGTTCTTGAGCTGCAACAGGGTGAGGAGCCTGCCCCAAATCAGGGTTGGCCCCATCCAGCGGGCAGATGGAATGCCGAGACCCCCGTGGGCTATTGGAGCATGAAAGTAGCCCAAGGGAGTGTCTGCTGCGAGGCGGAACCATCTCCTCACCGCAGCCCGAACGCAGTTGTCCATGGCCTTCAGCGCACCGATGCGGGTGCGGCTCAGGGCTAGGCCATGGTACAGGCCCGGGAGAAGTACTTAACGAATCGCGTAATGGACGATTTAATACGTCAATTCAGGGAAGCATACAGAGAATTTGTTTTTATGCCAAATGGAATAAGGTGTGCTCACAGATACTACGATTTTCGACAGGGACGGTACAAGCCTTTATGGTATAATTATTAGAACCTCAGTCAATACAAACCTCAAAGTCCCGCTCAGACGCACAGCCGAAGGCCATCCTGGAAAATGGCCTCACGGTCAGTGAGGTCTCCCAATCAGGGTAGAACAACATATAGGCTTGTTCACAAGTTGTCGAAGGAAAAAGAGCGGTGGCGGTGTACCTGTCAATATGATTATTGTTTACATTTTAGGTGGTAAGCATTGGCAAGGTTGTATTATGTGTTGGACATTTCAGGATGGCGTACAACCTGCGTACCGCTCTGGGATTCAGAAGAAGCCAGTATGAAAATGCTACCAGTAGTAGTCAACAAGCCCAAGATATCCAACATAACATAGCTACTAATTCAACGGAGCACGGGACACGTGAAGACGCTACACAACATCACTTTGACGACGGATGGGAGATGCCGCTGTCGCGCATGCCAGCGCACTTACTCGGAGCTGCAGGACCATCCGCTGCGGGTGACAACCTATTGGGGGCCCCATTAGAAAGCGAATCGCGCCCGCGTAATGGTCGACAGCTGATCCTCTATGTGGCGCCTCGGATGGAAGAGGCACCGCCCGGAGGAGGAAAACTGCAGTCCGAGGTAGCGGAAGGTCTCACCCACTCCAAGCGCCGGCATGGTGGTGTCGCCGGCAGTGAAGGTGACGCTAGCGTCAACCTCCACTTTCTTCTCGCGGCCGGACGCCACGAGTGCGAGGGTGAGACACTTCCGCGGGTTCACCCGCAGCCCCAGTTGGTCGAGGGCTGCCACTGCTCGTTGGTGAGAGACTGTAGGCCCCCCCTCGTAGAGGCGAAGAGCAGGATGTCGTCGGCGAAGGCCGCCGCGTTGACCTGGCGGCCCAACATCTTGACACCTATGTGAGAGGGCAGCTGGTCTAGAACATAATCGATGGCAAAGTTGAAAAGGAGAGGTGACAAAGGATCCCCCTGCCAAACACCTCTCGCTGGCCGCACGGCCGGGGACTCGCCGCCACCCCCCCCGCAATTACCGTCGCGCTGTCCACATAGCAGCCCTCGATGTAGTCGACAAATTTGTCCGGAGACCATGGGCTTTAAGCACAGCGCGGAGGGCCGCATGGTCTAACTGATTCAATTTACCAGTATACCAGTATACTAAATACGGGATACATATTTAGTCATGTCAAATGAACTTGTACATCTCCATAGACACTTCGCAAGTCCGCTTACGGTGCGCGGTGGAGGGTACCCTGAACACTACTAGTCATTTCCTTTCCTGCTCCACTCGCAAATACAGCGACGGAAAAACGAATATCAATATGGCTCCGTAGGAGTCCATATTTCTCGTGGTGCTTAAGCGAAATCAATGTTAGCAGCAGTAGAATCGGTCTGTAATCAGCTCCAAATGCCGCTTCTCTAAATTTTCTCGATAGTATTCCTCGGGAAAGACATCGCCTTCCCTCCAGGGATTCCCATTTGAGTTCCCGAAGCATCTCCGCAATATTTGTGTGTTGTTTGAAAATATCGGTAACAAATGTAGCAGCCCGCCTCTGAATTGCTTCGATGTGTTCCTTTACCCAGCCTGGTGCGGGTCCCAAACACTCGAGCAGTACTCAAGTACAGATCGCACTAACGTCCTACATAGTGTTTCCCATACAGATGAACCACACTTTGTCAAAATTCCCAGAATTAACTAAAGTCGACCATTCATCTTCCCTACCACAGTCCAAACATCAAACTTGGTGGAACTACTGTGCTTCCCATTAAAAGCTGGCAGTTCCCCTTTGTTGATACATTCTACTGAGTACTATGTCGTATGAAGTCAGCAATAAAACATAATGGTAACCGATCGTATGACTTATTCTGAAAATGGCAACGAAATCTAACTAAAGGCTTCAGTACGACGAATCAGAGGATGAATTTCACTGATTTACAACAACATTTCTCAGTCAAGAACAGTTATTCTCATTAATCACAGAAAGGGGGTAGGAGCAATCGACTTTATGTAGGCGAAAAGGCTAGCGAACAACGCTCCACGAAAAGGACATTTACGAAAACAAGGCATTGTCTCCTTGAAGGTCAACAATCATTTAATAAATGGCTCTGAGCACTATGAGACTTAACATCTCTGGTCATCAGTCCCCTAGAACTTAGAACTACTTAAACCTAACCAACCTAAGGACATCACACACATCCATGCCCGAGGCAGGATTCGAACCTGCGACCGTAGCAGTCGCGCGGTTCCGGACTGAGCGCCTGAACCGCTAGACCACCGCGGCCGGCCCAATCATTTAATAGGCAAGATTCACATTAACTTTATGGTTAATGCTAGGAGTTGATTTCTCAATTAACAGGGTGGTGGTGCTTCTGGAATTGTCAGAAAATTACATTTTATCTGGAAAAATCTGAAGGAATTTTGTGAAATACCATAGAATTCTGTGTTTTTAACTTAACGTTGGAATTTTATTATATTGGGCTTTATAAATCACAAATTTTAAACTACTAAATACTTTAAAGTGTGTTAATTATTTTAATGTTAGTCCACATAAATTATCGATGTATGAAGACTGCGATTTAACTATAGCCGAGAGGAAAGAAAAGTCTTTACTTGGGATTCTCAACACTCTCCGCCCCCCCCCCCCCCCCAAGGTTTACCGTTAATTTCTCAGCAGCTTATTATGGCTTCTTATGATATCTTCTTCCCCTACCTGGGATTCTCAGACAATTTTTTTTTTCACTTTCCAGTAGCCAGCCTAATAAACTGTCATCCGTAAAAATTCCGTCGTTGCATGGGATCATGAAGCCCACGAATGGCTGCAAATGGTCTCCAAGTAGCCCAGCTTAACCACTTCCAGTTAATGATCGGTTCAGTTGCACCAGAGGACCGAGTTCATTTCACGTGTACACAGCGCACACCATTATGGAGCCACCACAAGCTTGCACAGCGCCTTGTTGACGTATTGGGTGCATTGCTTTGTGGGGTCTGTGTCACACTCGAACCCTACCATCGCTCTTACCAACTTAAACTGGGACTAACCAGGTTACGGTTTTCCAGTATTCTAGGGTTCCCAGGAGAGGCGCCGCAGGCCACGTTCTGCTGTTAGCAAAGCGTCGGTCGTCTGCTGCCATAGACCAATAAGGGCTACGGTCGTCGTGCATCTCACATTGATTTCTGCGGTTATTTCACGTAATGTCGCTTGTCCGTTAGTACTGACAACTCTACGCCAAGGCTGCTGCTCTCGGTCGTTAAGTGAAGGCCGTAGGTTACTGTGTTTCCGTGGTGAGAGGTGATGCCTTAAATTTGCGCTCTCTTGTCACTGCGGATCTCGGAGTATTGAATTCCCTAACAATTTCCGAAATGGAATCTCCCATGCGACTACCTCCAACTACTATTCCGCGATTGAAGTCTGCTAATTCTCGTCGTGTGGTCGTAATCACGTCGAAAACCTTTTCACATGAATCACCTGAGTACAGGTGACAGCTCTGTCAATGCATTGCCCTTTTATACCTTCTGTACGCGATGCTATCGCCATATCTACACTCCCGGAAATTGAAATAAGAACACCGTGAGTTCATTGTCCCAGGAAGGGGAAACTTTATTGACACATTCCTGGGGTCAGATACATCACATGATCACACTGACAGAACCACAGGCACATAGACACAGGCAACAGAGCATGCACAATGTCGGCACTAGTACAGTGTATATCCACCTTTCGCAGCAATGCAGGCTGCTATTCTCCCATGGAGACGATCGTAGAGATGCTGGATGTAGTCCTGTGGAACGGCTTGCCATGCCATTTCCACCTGGCGCCTCAGTTGGACCAGCGTTCGTGCTGGACGTGCAGACCGCGTGAGACGACGCTTCATCCAGTCCCAAACATGCTCAATGGGGGACAGATCCGGAGATCTTGCTGGCCAGGGTAGTTGACTTACACCTTCTAGAGTACGTTGGGTGGCACGGGATACATGCGGACGTGCATTGTCCTGTTGGAACAGCAAGTTCCCTTGCCGGTCTAGGAATGGTAGAACGATGGGTTCGATGACGGTTTGGATGTACCGTGCACTATTCAGTGTCCCCTCGACGATCACCAGTGGTGTACGGCCAGTGTAGGAGATCGCTCCCCACACCATGATCCCGGGTGTTGGCCCTGTGTGCCTCGGTCGTATGCAGTCCTGATTGCGGCGCTCACCTGCACGGCGTCAAACACGCATACGACCATCATTGGCACCAAGGCCGAAGCGACTCTCATCGCTGAAGACGACACGTCTCCATTCGTCCCTCCATTCACGCCTGTCGCGACACCACTGGAGGCGGGCTGCACGATGTTGGGGCGTGAGCGGAAGACGGCCTAACGGCGTGCGGGACCGTAGCCTAGCTTCATGGAGACGGTTGCGAATGGTCCTCGCCGATACTCCAGGAGCAACAGTGTCCCTAATTTGCTGGGAAGTGGCGGTGCGGTCCCCTACGGCACTGCGTAGGATCCTACGGTCTTGGCGTGCATCCGTGCGTCGCTGCGGTCCGGTCCCAGGTCGACGGGCACGTGCACCTTCCGCCGACCACTGGCGACAACATCGATGTACTGTGGAGACCTCACGCCCCACGTGTTGAGCAATTCGGCGGTACGTCCACCCGGCCTCCCGCATGCCCACTATACGCCCTCCCTCAAAGTCCGTCAACTGCACATACGGTTCACGTCCACGCTGTCGCGGCATGCTACCAGTGTTAAAGACTGCGATGGAGCTCCGTATGCCACGGCAAACTGGCTGACACTGACGGCGGCGGTGCACAAATGCTGCACAGCCAGCGCTATTCGACGGCCAACACCGCGGTTCCTGGTGTGTCCGCTGTGCCGTGCGTGTGATCATTGCTTGTACAGCCCTCTCGCAGTGTCCGGAGCAAGTATGGTGGGTCTGACACACCGGTGTCAACGTGTTCTTTTTTCCATTTCCAGGAGTGTATTTTCCAATATCGCTATCCCGTGACTTCTGGCATCTCAATGTACTTTCTAAAACGTCCAGAATGGGGGTGGCTGCGCGACGCTCAACACTATGCCGAGTTGTGTGGATGCTAGAAATGCCAGCGTCCCTTACTCTATCTCCCACCAGTTTACCGGACAAAATGTCGAACGAGAGTTTGTTTGAATATTCCACTGTCCGCGCTTTGGTCTGACCAACCAATCGCGAGGCATAAAAAGAGCAGGACAAGTTATCTCCTCTCCCGCCACGCCATGAACCAGCTCTGAAAGCTACAATTTATGAAGGTTCCAATGTTTCTACCACAAGAACCAAGAAAGTTACGATCGCACTTGCACTCATAATTAACCACAGCTTCATACATCAAGAAGCTAGCCGTTTTAGGTAATGGATAAAGGGTAACGCAGGATGCAGGGACGAACACAGCAGTCAGTCATGTATCAGCCTGTATACTTCAGTGGAAGTCTAGTTATATTTCAGCTACACTGCGTTTAGCAGCGAGTCATATAGACCCAGACATTTTGTATAAGCTCAAGTTGTTAAAACGACCTTAAGCTGTACATGCTCTATGGACAAAAGAGAATAACTCTTTCTCTTTTATCTTTTTACATTTACGTAAATACTCCGCAAGCCACCATGCGGTGCCTGACGAAGGGTTTCTTGTACCGCACAATGTAATTCCCTTTCCCATTCCACTCGTAAACGCAATGAGTCCTCCTTAGTCTTATCCTGTCTTTCTGGTCCTTACGCGTGATGTATTATGATGGCAACAGAATCGGTCTGCATTCTGTCCCAAATGCCTGTTCTCTTTCTCAAAATGTTTTGTGACAAGGATGCTGTCTTTCCTCCAGGGATCCCCATTTGAGTTGTCGTTAATGGGCTGTGGCAGCAGACGACCGACGTGAGTGCCTTTGCAAACAGCACGACACCGCCTCAGCTGGGCTCGTGACCATGTCGGTTGGACCCTATACGATTGGAAAATCCTGGACTGGTCAGTAAGTCCCGATTTCAGTTGGTAGAAGCTGATGGTAGAGTTCAAGTATTGCGCAGACACCACGAAGCCATGGACCCAAGTTGTCAAGAAGGCACTGTGCAGTCTACTATTGTCTCTGTAATGGTGTAGGCCATGTTTACATGCAATGGATTACGCCCTCTGGTAAAACGTAACCGGTCGTTGACTGTAAATGGCTCTGTTCGGCTACTCGGAGACCATTTTCAGCCATTTATGGACTTCATGTTCCCAAACAATGATGTATTTGTTTGTGGATGATACTGCGCCATGTCACCGGCCACAGTTGTTCGTGATTGGTTTGAAGAACATTGTGGACAGTTCGAGCGAATGATTTGGCCACCCAGATCAAGTGGCATGTATCCCATCGGGCATTTACGGGACAGAATCGAGAGACCGGCCGTTGTGACTGAGCGGTTCTAGGCGCTTCAGTCCGGAACCACCCGGCTGATAAGGTCGCAGGTTCGAATCATGCCTCGGGCATGGATGTGTGTGATGTCCTTAGGTTTGTTAGGTTTAAGTAGTTCTGAGTCTAGGGGACTGATGTCCTCAGATGTTAAGTCCCATAGTGCTTAGAGCCATTTGAACCATTTTTGAACATAATCGAGAATTTTAGTTCGCGCAGAAGATCTTGCACCTGCAGCACTCTCGCAATTATGGACAGCTGTAGATGCAGCATTGCTCGATATTTCTTCAATGTACAACCAACGGCTTGTTGAGTCCATACCACGTCGGGTCGGCGATGTTAGAGGATATCTGACACGATATTAGAAGATATGCGACGACCTTTGTCACATCATTGCATGTATGGGGTTTAGATAGGCTAAGTTCTACTCTACTGGAATGTCGTCCAAGGCCACATATATTTATTAAATCGCTTGCTTATATATTCATACAGGACGCTTAGCCCGTACCTCACTAACTATACTGCTCAATTTCTAGGTCCTCATGATTTCATAGTTTTCACTTGTGGAGCCGCCTTTTGTAGCACTACACCCAATTCATTTCCTTGTACTCTGTCCTTTCTTGCGTTAATAGGCCTTTAAAATGCTTCTCTCATTCTACCATATCGATAATTGACAGACTTGCTATTTTCTTTTATTTCTTTCCTCAGCCCTGCAATCATTTACCATGTTGCCACCACTTTTGTTCCCCCATGCATTGACCGACTTCTTCCCATTTATCCTCCCAGATTTCATTTTTCCTTTTGCAGCCGTCCTTTTTTACTTCTCCATTCTTTCTGACGTACAAGACTGTATCATGTTTGTCCCGCGTTCTAAACCAATTAATATAGAACATCTTCTTTAGGATTACTTTTTCTTCAGTGCTGTGAGAATACCATTGTAGGGGCCGCTCTCTTTTTCTTCTTGCTGACCCAGTGCTTCAAATGTTTTTTGTTCCATGTGTGCATTTTTAATTCTTGGTACAAATGTTCCACCTTTCCTTCTTGTAGGTGCGTTGGTTTGTGTGACAATATTAATTTATAAAGGATTTGTACTTACTCTTGTTCTAAGTTACCTAAGTAGTATTTCATAGTATCCGCTGACCTCGTGGGAATGTTTTCCTCTTTAATTTATCCTTGGCCCTTGGATGTTAGTATCATCTTTGCACGTAACAGGAAGTGGTCTGAGCCACATTTTAAACCCATGTGGACTCTAAAATCATTAGTTCTTACGTTGGAATTTTTATTTTGAACATACTGTCTATTATTGACCTAATATTTATGGAAGGACACTCCCATGTATATTTGTGGGTCTGTTCGTAAGGAAAGAGCCAATTTAAAACTTTAAAGGACAATGTCTTAGACATAAGTTTAATTCAAAACTACAGTGTAAAGTAAGAGGAGCTGCCATATTTGATTATCTTAAAAGAAATTGTCAAAGAACTATAGTAGTTATAATATTAACTATATACCTGTTAATTAATAATCTTCCTCACCTGAACGTTCATAAGTACTATTTGATAAGATAAATCAGAAGAACGTTAACCACGAGCAGTTATTAAAGTCAGCGAGCCTATGAAACTTGATAAGGTCATAGTTATTAATCAACCTTCGAGCATCAGAGGAATCAGCAGTTGAATGCTTAAATCAACTTGATGAAAACATATGCTCCTGATAGACTTACGAATAATTAGAAATGATTAAAATTTATCGCTGAATAAGGCATAACGTTTATTACATAAAAATAACACACTCTCCTGCCTGCAGTGAAACGCCAGCATGAATCACATTACCAATGTGCCTCTACGCTAGGCACTGGAAGTGAAATATGAACCAAAAATTTTATTATTTTGACTGAAAACGCCAAAATTACAAACATACTGAATAACAAAAACCAAAAGCAAATAAATAAAGAAAACGAAGAGGATTAGTAAAATCTTAAACCATACTAATCTTAAACAAAAGCAACAACATAAGAAGATAGGGCTAAATATAGCAACACGTGAATGGAACGCAAAGGAACCCTAATAACAATTAGAAGTGCCCTACGTCTATCAAAGTCGTTCGCAGAGCATAAATATAGATGTAGGCGTAAATTATCGCTTAGGTTCAAAATGGTTCAAATGGCTCTGAGCACTATGGGACTTAACATCTGAGGTCATCAGTCCCCTATAACTTAGAACTACTTAAACCTAAGTAACCTAAGGACATCACACGCATCCATGCCCAAGGCAGGATTCGAACCTGCGACCGTAGCGGTCCCGCGGTTCCAGACTGAAGCGCCTAGAAGCGCACGGCCACACCGGCACAGTTGTTAGATCACTTACTGCTGCCACAATGGATATCGACGTCTTGCCCTTACTTGCAAAAATGGCTCTGAACACTATGGGACTTAACTGCTGAGGTCATTAGTCCCCTAGAACTTAGAACTACTTAAACCTAAGTAACCTAAGGACATCACACACATCCATGCCCGAGGCAGGATTCGAACCTGCGACCGTAGCGGTCGCGCGGTTCCGAACTGTAGCGCCTAGAACCGCACGGCCACCACGGCCGGCTATTGCTTAGGGTTCTTCAGATTAAAGCAAAGATGATTGAGAAGATTGCGAAGATACACGCACAGTCATTTGTCGATCGTTGCACATGCTCATGGAATGGGGCACGTAGTGGCTGGTACGGGTGGAACGGATGATCAAGTGCCTGAGTAGTCGCGAAACGTTCAGAGTTTGAGACGTATTATACCCTTACTCTTTCAAGCATCGCTCTATCCATCTCCTCCATTCCACTACTCTCGCCCAGTCTCTTCATTTCCCCGATTATTTGTCGATGCCTTTGTCTCAGTTTCTCGACCCCGTCTTCCCACGTGATTAGGTTCTTCATCTTAGGACTTAAAATCGACCAGAAGTTGGAAACAGTGCGAAACAAGACTAATCCGACAACATGACTTTCTTTCATTGCTCTATAGCCCAGGTTTGATGGCTTCGGCGCCACGTTTTGCAGTTATGGGTATTTATATCACTGATGAGTGGTTTTAGAATTCCATCTCGACCTGAAATTTCCAGCTTATGGAGCTCTCTTCGTGTTGTTTTGCTGCTGACAGGATTTGCTAGTGCGACATTGAGTTCATCAGTGACTTTTGTTGCTGACGTTCTCTTATTTTTCGTCACAATTCTCTTCAATGAATGTCTCTCACGTTCACTCAACGCACAATTGCGTCCGCACTGTGACTCAGTGGATTATCTTTTACAGTTTTCCCTTTATGCAGTATATATCGTCGATGCGGTGCCTCTTGAAACACCAAACACTTTGGTTAACTTGGTTACGGACACTTGCTACATACTGAGGACATCGCAAAAAAATGGTTCAAATGGCTCTAAGCACTATTGGACTTAACATCTGAGGTCATCAGTCCCCTAGAACTTAGAACTATTTAAACCTAACTAACCTAAGGACAACACACACATCCGTGCCCGAGGGAGGATTCGAACCTGCGACCGTAGCAGCAGCGCGGTTCCGGACTGAAGCGCCTAGAACTGCACGGTCACAGCGGCCGGCAGGACATCGCACAGCTACCGTTCATCGTCAAATACCGCAGTGTAACTCGCGGTGTACCATTTTTTTGTTCGACCCCTGTATTTGTCAGGCATCAGCTACTGCGTTTTTGGAGTGCCACATGGTACTCACCCAGCCGCGTCAGACACAGTGGCGTCACAAAGCGGCTGTCAGAACCTCCCAGCCAGGTCAACGCGGAGCCCAAGTCGCCGCTATTCTCCAGAAATGACGACTAATTAAACGCCGCTGCACTTCAGTTGGAGCCGCGTTCAGCCTGCTCTCAGGCTATTCACGTATCGCTCTTCTCGCTGCCAAAAAAGGTACCGGAGAGAAGTGGACACAAAGCGGTGGTCAACAGGTAATGTGATGCTAATGAGAGTTGAACACCCGTGACTGCACACAAAGCGGCGAGGTCGCCGGCACGGCAAACACGCGGTAGGCGCCGGTGTCGGTGTTTGCAGACGAGGAGCAGGCGGCCGGCCACCCGCGAGCTGACGCTGGACGCGGCGCACTCAGGGAGAACATTGGCGCGAGCGTCTGGGCCTCTAGACTGTTGTTTTTCGTTTCCCTGTCGCGGCGAGCTGGCAGCAGCTAAATGGCCCCTTCTTCAGTCGTACCGATTTCATATACACCAGACTGAAAAATATAAACATTAAAAAGTGAAAAAGCAATGTAGATTTTGCTAGTAGATATAATTGTGTATAAACTACTTCTTAAAATATAACAGAACAAAACGTATGAAATAAAAAGTGTATATATGTAAATTATCTGTAACATACCGAGTGAACACAGTGTGTGCTGATGAGTGCTCGTGGTTCACCACTATGATTAGCTTTGTCCTAGGGTGGTACAGACGCCCCTGTGCTAACCACCATGTGGGTGCCTCATCTGCCGTCATAGCAGTTCACTGTGGGCAGCATGCCATCCGGACCATGTCTGGCCACCCTCCCAATGTGGTCTCTGGCTCCTTCGCCAGTGGACTGGTCCCCACAAGCTGCAGTGGCTTCTCTCATTAGAGGGGACACCGAAGTTTCATTGACGTGCCTGCAGGTGCCTCCTACAGTGATGCATTGCCTCCTACACTGAGGCCGGTGGCTGCCATCCACCTGCTGGCACCACCTACATTACCTCCAGACACTGCAGCTTTCCAGTTCACAGCGCCGAGAGAAGTCCAACGTGGACATGACCCCTGCCTACGTGATGCTAGGGTCTTCCACTTTCGTGGGGGAGGCCAGAAGGTGTGCGTCTCCGCACTCACACGTATTTTACAAACATTTTTGCATGTATGGCTACGAAGTCTTTCGCGACGTATTTCTTGAATAAAAATCTCTCGGTGTACATGCCGCGTCAATTCAGTATAAAAACTCCAAGCTTTCGACCACTACCTCTACGGTCGTCGTCAGGACTAAAACTGAATATCGTAAACCAGCGAGGCTCCCACTTTTATCTGCAAAGGACGGTTTCTGATTGGCTGGGATATGTCATAGTAACGGTGGTATGATTCAAGGGATGGCGCTGCAAGCAACGAGGGATATAGAAACTACATGTATGGAAGTAGAGGGCCCCACTTCACTACACGCTATATCGCTGTTGCTGTGACGTATTCCAGCCAATCAGAAGCCGTCCTTTGCATATAAAAGTGAGAGCCTCGCTAGTTTACGACAGTCAGTTTTAGCCCTGACGACGGCCATGGAGGTAACGGTCGAAAGCTTGGAGCCGGCCGTTGTGGCCGAGCGGTTCTAGGCGCTTCAGCCTGAAACCGCGCGACCGCTACGGTCGCAGGTTCGAATCCTGCCTCGGCCATGGATGTGTGTGATGTCCTTAGGTTAGTTAGGTTTAAGTAGTTCTAAGTTCTAGGGGACTGATGAACTTAGATGTTAAGTCCCATAGTGCTCAGAGCTATTTGAACCATTTGAAAACTTGGAGTTGATGCAGCATGTACACCGAGAGATTTGTATTCATTTTTGCATGTATATCTAAAACATAGCCTTCAAATAGCAAAATTATGAATGTAACATTTGTAGAGACATTAAAATGCTATTCAGATCACTAATCAGTGTTCCCGAGGCGTCAAAAAGTCATGGGATAGCGAGATGCACAAACACAAATGGCGGTAGTATCGCGAACGCAAGGCGTGAAAGGGCAGCGCATCGGTGGAACCCTTATATGTGCCCAGATGATTCATGTGAAAAGGTGTCCGACGTGAGTATGGCCGCGGGACGGGAATTAACAGACTTTGAACGCGGAATTGTAGTTGGAGCTGAATGCATGGGACATTTCATTTCGGAAATCGTTAGGGAATTCAATATTCCGCTATCCAAAATCGCAAGAGTGTGCCGAGAGTACTAAATTTCAGGCACTACCTCTCCCTACGAACAACGCACTGGCCGACGGTATCCGCTGAACGACCCTGAGCAGCGGCGTTTGCGTAGGTTTGTCAGTGCTAACAAACAACAACATCGTGTGAAATAACCTCAGAAATCTGTGTGGGACGTACGACGACCGTATCCGTTTGGACCGTGAGGCGGAATCTGGAGCTAATGGGTTATCATAGCAGATTGTAATGCGTACGTGCATTCCCTTCATGTGTTTGGGCCAAGATTACGTACATTTATGCGATCGGGAATGCTATGTAGCAGCCAGGCTACATGTACATCTGACAATTATGCGTCAGCTAGGAGCATTAATGATAACATCATAGGAGGCAATGTTGTGCAACATTAGTATGGACAAGATCCGACTATTCGGGAGTAGGATCTTACAATCTGAGACAGTGTTCCGAGACAAACTTCCGTCACAATGTCCGCAAACGTGACGTCAGATCCGCCTAGTAACAGCGATCTGAACGCCCATTGGCTGTAAGTTTGGGTATATATATATATATATATATATATATATATATATATAAATTAGTGAAGTGCCCTTATTGGCTGAGGGAGAAAGGTTGGGTGGTTTTTCATGTCCTTCGGGAAGACAGGGCGAGTTAGCAGCAAGGCGCCACTCAAAACGCACGGTCGAGTAACATGGGCGGCTCTAAAAGGCCGGTTGCGAGTAAATATTTCAGCTGTTAAACAAAATATAAAGTGAAGGTATTAGTTATCAGAACGCCATGTGTCGTGGGCACTGTATATCAAGAGTATGGAAAGGGAGAACTGTATTAATGTTTTGTAAAGGGTTGAATATAACGGCGTATCCCAGAGCCGTCGTATTGACAATTTTGTGACGTGTGTGCCAAAGTATTTTCTTTATTAAAAAGAGTATAGTACAAACGTTGTTAACAATTAACAACTGGCATCCCTAAACACACCAAACCAGCAGCATCACGACCTACATGGAAGCTGGCGCCTGACTGTTACTACTGTGCGACGAGGGACTACCGAAGCAGCAACACACCAGGTTAGTGATATCGCGACCGGAGAAGTACTTACTTCTCGCTACAATGCCACTGAGGGCATTGTAAGACGATCTTTACTAACGGCACGTCGTCGCCTGTAGCGCCTCTCCTTGGCTCGTATGTGTCGGTTGGACCCTAGACATGTGGAAAACCGTGACCTGTTCAGATTAGTCCCTGATTTCTGTTAGTAAAAGGTTCGGGTGTGATGCAGACCCCACGAAGCCATGGACCCAAGTTGTCAGCAAGGCGTTGTGCAATCTGGTGGTGACTGCTGGTGTGGGCTGTTTTTATATAAAATTAACTTGGTCCTCTGGTCAAACTGAACCGTTCATTTAATGGAAATGGATACGTTCAGCTACTTGGAAGCCACTTGCAGCAGTTCATGGTCTTAATGTTCCCAAACAACGATGGAATTTTTATGGATGACAATGCACCATATCACTGGGCCAAATTGTTCCCGATTCGTTTGAAAAACAGCGCGTGATTTGGCGCACACCGGCAACAACTCCAGCTATAATAGATGGCTGTAAGGCCAGCACGTCAGTATTTCTGCAGGGAACTTCCAACGACCTGCTGAGTCCATGCATGCCACGTCACATTGCTGCACTGCATGAGGCGAAAGGAGGTCCGGCACGATATTACGAGGTATCTTCATGGCTTTTGCCATCTGAGTTTATTCAGCAGCAATCTCACTGAATTTCATAAAATCATTCTGAGTCCACAACCTGGTAGCGTTCACGAACAGGCATTCAGTAAGTGCTCTACAGTCTTGAATTTCACTACGTTCACGCTTATCGTTGACTACGTAACTCCATTTGCTCGCAAGTTGTTTTGACCACCTTATGCCAGTACGAAATCGGTTCACGGTTCTCCGTTGTCATCCCTCCAGATGAGAATTTGAGGTTAGAACGTCCATTTTGTTAAAGATGTTTGGACGTTGTTGTTGCTAGAGTGACTCTATAAACACCTCATCCGGATGCACTGAAATTATAAAACTTTGCCTTGATTCAAGTGGTCCGGGCAGGTGTTGAGATTGTATAGCGGGTGACGCTTGGCATTTATCTGTATGTTCTACTCATTTGAGAGCAGTAATGATCTTCCGATATATGTTGGAGCAATATCCGGTAGTGAATACAGATCACGTACTCTAGTTGGTTTCTGACAACTAGTTACTTTTCTGCAGGTATCATTAAGGACCATATCAATTTTTTTGGCGTGTTTAGATCTTTCCATAACCGAACATCCATATTCGGCGACCGTCGAATTGATGGCAACTGCTGTTGCGTTTAGTACGGTCCTGTTGGCCGACCACTTTGCAAATGTTAATTTGTCTAGTATGCAATTCGCAGTTCGGATTTTTGTTTTGGTTTTCAGACACAAGAGATACAAATGGAGAAACCAGACGGGCTTGCTGCAAGGTAGTGTGCTGTCGCCATTGCTGTGTAACACGAGGGGAATTCAGTAAGTAATGTAACACTTTTTTTCTTGGCCAATTTTGTTTGAAAAATGCGGTATTTAATGTTTGACATTGTGGAATATTCAGGTTTCAGTCCGTATAGTTTTATGAAGTTCTGATAGGTGACGGTGCTATACGCAGCCTTCAAAACGGGGCGTTTGTAACGGTGGTGCGTTCCAAGCAGAAATCTGTCATTGAGTTTCTTTTGGCGGAAAACCAGAGCACCGCAGAAATCCATAGCCTTCTGCAGAATCTCTACGGAGACGTGGTAGTGAACAAAATCACGGTGAGTCGGTGGACGAGTTTTCTATCATCAACGTAATAAGGTTGCTCAAACCTGTCCGATCTCGCGAGTGCCGGCCGGTCGCACTCAGCTGTGACTCCTGCAATGCTGGAACGTGCGGACACTCTCATACAACATGATCGACGGATCACTATCTAACACCTCACTGCACAGCTTTTCTCTGTTGGTAGTGCTGACACACTCTTCGACCAGTTGGGATACTCAAAGGTATGTGCCTGCTGGGTTCCTCGACGCCTAACAGAAGGCCATAAACAACACCGAAGGACCTTCTGTGCGGAACTGCTTGCACCCTGATCGTGACAATTTTTTGTCGAACATCGTCACCGGCAATGAAACATGGGTTCAACATTTCGAACAGGAAACAAATGGACTGGCGCCACATCACCTTTCATCCGAAGAAAAAGTTCAAAGTCGCAACCTCAGCTGATAAAATAATGGCGACGGTCTTCACATACTTTGAAGGCGTTATTCCGGTTGATGTCATCACTCGTGGCGCAACGATCAACTCCGAAATGCATTGAGCTCCCCCCAGGAAACTGAAGAAACGACTTCAGCGTGTTCGCCGCCACAAAAATGAAAACGAACTTCTCCTTCTCTGTCACGACTCAAGGCCTCACACAAGCCTGTGCACCTGAGAGGATCTCAGGAAACTCTACTGGACAGTCCTCCCTCATCCACCTTACAACCCGGGTCTCGCATCCGTTTGGCCCAATGAAGGATGGCTCCGACATCGACCAGAATTATTCCATGCGGGCATACCAACCCTCCCAGTAAGGCGGCGAAAGGCCGTCGCATTCAACGGAGATTATGTTGAAAAATACTGTTTTACGACCCAAAGACTAAATATGGTGTATAGGGATCCTGAATAAAACCAACCTGCTTTCAGGAAAAATGTGTTGCATTACTTATTGAAAGCCTCTAGTGTATGCACGAATAACTAACCTGCTGGGAAAAAGACAAAAACTGTTACTTACACAGATGACACGGCAACCGAATGCCATGCAAAATATCATAATGAAATTTAGAATAGCCTAAGCAATGATCTCGAGATCCTCACAAATTACTACAGGTTAAATCAATTAAGACTAAACTCTAGCAAGACAGAGATGCGCCATTTCCATCATAACAGCTAGAAGGTAAGATAAAAGCTAAATATGATTGTAACACCCCACCCATCACTTATCTGGTTTTGGCATGTGTTCACTCCAGCTAATTGACTAATAGATCAACAGAGAGTACAAAACTGCCGCAAAGAAAGTAATAAGGCCCTGTGACTCCTGATTGAACTGCAGTGGCAATGTTGACATTAATTGATTCAGAATTGATCCCTTTTAATTAAAAAGGGGTGCACATTGATGTTATATTCAGCTATTGAACACTAGATGCAAATGTTGAACATAAAATTAATTAAGAAAGTGACTTGGGATTTCAAGTACTTGATTGAAAACAGATGCAGTCGATTAGCACTAATTTATTTTACTCACAACCTTCAATCATCACATTACATGACTCTCCTAACAGGCAGTGGGAATAAATTGCGTTTACGTGGAGTAAAGCGCGATAAATCAAAATTATTTCCTATCGACTGACCCAGGCATAATGCGAAGTGCGGGAAGAATTCTACAAGACACGGCCCATGAAACCCTCGTGGAAACATTGCCGACGTGATCCAACAAATTAATCAGTAGCCAAATTCAAGCTGGAGCGGGCGCAATATCACCGAATTCAGCTTGGTGGGGCGGCGGCGTTGTGCGGACGTCGGCCGGCCTCATGGTGCTGCAAGGCTGCGCTCGTCTATTCACTCCTAGCTATCTTGCTCAGTACATAGCTGAATGAAAACTTTCTATCTCCAAGCTCAATCGTTCCGTTTGCTAAGTCCTAAACTGCAAAGATGGTCACTCTCTCAGGCAAGCTGAGTAAAGAGGGCGACGTCCACACTCTAGGCAAGCTGGGAACAGAAAAAACCTATGAGGAGACTTCTGCCAGTCCAGTCTTCGCCTCGGTTTCCCCTCCAGCAAAATCACCTACGCCAATTGCAGCACAAGTCGCATTAATTATGCGTCGCTTCCCAGCGCCGACCAGTGCCTGCTCTGGGAAGTGAACAAATTCCCACAAAATTTCCCTTCCTCCCAACTTCTACTATTTAGCCCCTCCCAGACCACCCATCAAGGTTAGAATCTGCATAAAACACCAATTTTTCCGAAATTCTGACTCCCAGAAGAGTACTTCAAATTCCTTGGGTCTACATTCCCATAGGAGGCCGGCGTATTTCATTCTGTCGCTCTTCACCTGATTTACTTCAGACTCTGCGGACCGTGAACTCAGCGTGAAGTTGCTATAGTCACGAACACGCATATTTCGGCCTCTGTTGACCGCTCCACTGTAGCTTTGCGCGGCTTTCTCGCATGTTTCACTGAAAATGGGACGACGGATATTTAATGACAGGCATACAAGTTCTCCGTCTGCTTCCCAGTACACCAGCATGGGTTCAACCACCCCCTCACTGTCACTCATCTTAAGACACCTGAAGGCCGCGCCCCGTTACCACTTTCTCAGAGCTTGAGCCGCCCTAAGCTGCCTATTGTCGCTTCCCTTCGCCGCTCGCCAAACCGCGCACCGCCACCCGGCCGCAGTCAATGCTGAATACTTGCCTGGGATAAACTAGCCTCCAGTAAATCGACGCATTTCCACAAAGTTTTCATGTCGTGTGAATTACTTTAAAATCATCAGCCAATATTAATTATTACAATACGTCCATACTATATCCTCTAGAAGATGCATTGTGCCTTATCAGTCATTTTTGTTCAGCCCTACTGTTCGCTCAATGTGAGTTCGGTGATCTTTAATGACTTCATGTAAGGGGCATAGATCATGCCACCTTACATGATCAGGACTGGTACGGGTCTGGATTTCATTAGTTAAAGTCTGATTATAGTGATGAATGACTGTAATGATGATGTATCGTTATGGTAATCTACTTTTCTGGAAATTGTCTTCAGTGGTTTGATAATCAATTTTGGTTACAAATTACTGGAATGGCATAAGAGCCAAGGAATATGAAGTTTGAATGTAGGTGATGAGCTGCCGAGGGTGTGTGGAATGGAGTGGAATGTGAGTATCTCCAGGACCTGACCAGTTCGACAAGACTTGACTGTGCTTATCGTGGGGAAGGCGTGCGGTAGCACTGGTAATGTTGGACAGGACGGGATGGGTTTGAGATTAAAGAAGGTTATGTGCGTGGGAGAACGTGAAATGGGAGCAGTTGTTTGGACACATCATGTTGGCGTTCAGGTGGTTTACGAAATTGCCGACCAATATATTTTTTCATTTTTTTTAGGATTCGTAGTTACTAAGAGAGATTGCTGAAAAGAAATGCCTCCGACTTTTTTGTGTAAACTCTTAAAGCTTTTTACATAAAACAAACGTTATTAACGTTCTACATCTTTATTCTTCATGGCTACATGTTTGCAGCCCTCTGCTGCTAGAGTGCTCCGAATTGTAGCTTGTAGCATCGTGGTGCTTAATGCAACTACGTCGGTACGCGAGAGACTGCGCGCTATAATCGAGTCTCGACTTCAGAGAGAACCTCCACACATGGAGCGCCCTCGACTTCGGCATGACAGTGCTGGAACACACTCGAGCGCTGCAACGTCTGCAATAGTGCGACCACTTGGGTTCACTGTCAACGACCATTCCCAAAAGATTTTCATCTGTTTCCAAAACTTAAAGAACTTCTTCGAGCACTTCGCTTTCATACTGACGAAGTGGTGCAGGCAGAACTGAGGTTGTGGCTCCGTCAACAGTCATACATTCGACAGCAACGTTATCAACAAAGTGGTCTCTCGTTCGGAGAAATGTGTTCGTTGATAGGGTGATTATTTTGAGAAACAAATATGAAGACCTGAAGAATAAAGATGTAGAATGTTAATAGGCCGCGCGGGGTAGCCGCGCGGTCTAGGGCCCCTTGTCGCGGCCCGCGTGGCTCCCCCCGTCGGAGGTTAGAGACCTCCCTCGGGCATGGGTGTGTGTGTGTTGTTCTTAGCGTAAGTTGGTTTGAGTTAGATTAAGTAGTGCGTAAGCTTTGGGACCGATGACCTCTGCAGTTTGGTCCAATAAGACCTTACCACAAATTTCCAAATGTTAATAACGATTGCTCCAAAAAGCCTTAAGAGTTTTCAGATAAAACATTAGGAGGCATTACTTCTCAGCATCGCTTTGTGAAAGCACTAATGTTTTGTAGGAGATTGCTTCAGTGGCGGGGTGGAGTCCTGTTAATTCTGGACTTTTTAGAAGAATCTTTGACATAGATTTGTCGAGAGAGGGAAACACTTGGTTAATGAAATTGTTGAAATAAACATCCTGGTTCATGTGGGCAGCAACCTGATTGAGATGTCCCCTGTTATGGCACGATTCTCACAAAGCATCATGGAACCATCTCAAGCCTAAACCACAGCCTCCGCACACTGCGAGTTGTACGCATCTTTGGACTGGCAGCGCTTTAGACGTCTTCCACTGACTTGAAAGGAGGCAAAACTGTGACTCGTCTAAACTCAGTGCACCCCTCCAGTCAGTTACTAGCTAGTTTATGCGTTCTTCCACGCAATGAGTAGAGCGCCAAACTTTTCGACGCACTGCGTTCCTTGAGAGCTGATTGACGTTAGACAAGGGCGTGTCGGGCCTGGTGGTCTAACGGTACCACCACTTTCTGCCCACCACCGTCCCTCGACGTTGTGTCAAGTGTGTCAAGACACCAGCAGAAGATATACGACGAGACATCGGCTCCACGCTATAAGATTAACAGATTCTGCCCTTTGCTCTGACTGTTCCCTCTGATCACCGGTGGACATCGCTTCAGGTGCGTGTCGTAGTCCGGTGTTTGGCGGCTGACACAGAAGGTCTTAGCTTGCTACCTCCGCGTCACACCTGTCGTGAGTGGACCTCGGATACTCCTCTGTCCGCATTGCTATTACTTTCCCAATCGAAAAATATGCGCTTACGTAGTTCAAGAGAATGACAATTGACAATGTCTTCGGTGAATGGGAGCAAGTGGAGGTTGATTACTGGTGGTACCTACAAACGCTCACAAAGTCCTCTAACGCACACCGAGGTACCGTACGCTATTCCCAAATTATTTACACAGTGTTTTCGTTAATTCCCCTATCTGGGGAGTGCCAGGCTCAGTTTGACGTGCTGCTCAGTATCACAAGGAACAAAGAAACTTCTGAATTGTAAGCATTGGGGAAGGAAAGAGAGTGGTTGATGTGTCAAAATTCCCTTTACACGCTTTGGTGTCTTGCAGTTGAGACGCCTAGATACTGTTTCGAATACGAAATCATCTGCAGAAACACACGACAGCAGAAACACTCTACAGCAGGAAATTTCTGAGCGAGAGGGCAATTTGCCGAGACTCTGGGTAGTTTACTATGTTTGTAAGAAACTAATCCCGTTCAATTGCTCAGGGCTAAGGTACACAGGAAATGCACAGTAGCCACGTATCACATTTCACGTTTGGCGTCTGATCATTCGCTAACCCACCGCATCAGGTATTACTACGTCAGCAGCTGTTAGCTTTGAGCATCGTTACCACGTGAGTCAGTTGGTTACAAATGTAATTGCTGCCGGAGGAACAGGGAATTACTGTCCACGTTTGATCCACGGGAGAGTGCAGTACGCATGTTTTTCAGTGTTTGAAAATGGTTCAAATCGCTCTGAGCACTATGAGACAACATCTGGGGTCGTCAGTCCCCTAGAACTTAGAACTACTTAAACCTAACTAACCTAAGGGCATCACACACATCCATGCCCGAGCCGTAATTCGAACCTGCGACCGTAGCGGTCGCGCGGTTTCAGACTGAAGCGCCTGGAACCGCTCAGCCACAGGGGTCGGCTTTGCGTGTTTGAATGTGTAGGAACTGGAAAGGGAGAAGATTACGTTTTTACGCCTCGTCGACGACAAACTCACCAAAAGGAAGAAAAAGAGGGAATACTAGGGTCTGATGTCCGTGAGCGACGAGGTCATTGGGGAAGGGCATGGTAGGAAATCAGGCATACCGTGTCGTCGTCAAAGGAATCATCCTGACATTTATGGTAAGTCATTTAGAGAGACCACTACAAACCTCAGTCTGGATAGCCAGACAACTATTTGAACTCTAATGCTATCTGGTGACATTAGTCTGAGATGATACACTCCCGGACTTGGGTTCCTGTTGAGAACAATAATTACTGTTTTCCCACTGTCAGTCACCTCACTGTGCAGTGAGGATTTAGAAACAGCAATTTAACGAAAATTTGGGCACCTCCAGAAGACGTCACAGTAACATCTCTAACAGTCTTGACAGTGGCCACAATTCGGCGAGGAAGAAAACCAACAAGTTTCTTCAGGCATATCACATCCAGCTTAAGTCACTCCTTGCGCATAGAGGTGTCAAATTGCGGGAATGTTGATTTCTACTTTTCATTCGCTGCTCCTAATAGCTGCAGACGTTTACTGTGTCATTCAGATCGAGTAATTCAGTAGAGCCGACTACCTGTGATAGGCTTCTTGAGTATTCATCAGGTAGGAACGTATTGCTACGCAGCAGCTTTTTTACAAAACCGTCACACAACACACATGATGGTATAAGTCATTCCCTTTGGTCAGTGTAGTAGGACTCCTACGCTGCATCACAACTGCGAACAATATTCAGGACTGCCAGTGACTCCCCACCTAACTGCTTCTCTTCCCTTGTTCTATTAAGGTGAGGGACTGTTATTTTTCTGAAGAGCTGAGAGCTTCCATGCTGGCTGGGACGATATAGGAGTTTACTTAAAGGCAACAGGGAGAAGCATCATAAATGTAACAGTACTGTTCGCATCTGGGAAAAACCTCTTTAGAAGTATAAAAATCTAAGCTAGGTGCATCCTATCAGAGACATGACAGCATGAGAAACGCCGTTTGCCTTGGCAGCCACTTAAACTTTTGGGACAGGCTTCTTCATAGGTACGTAGTGTTATTTTATGTAGAGAGCGCACTTTTTCATGCGTGTCGATTAATCAGCTTTAGAATCGTACCATAAAGTAGAAGAGGTTTCTTGGCCTCCTCCGCATGCCACAGCACTACCGGCTAACAGCAAGGAAATCGACAGGAGCAGCAGTTTGTTTAATCTACTACAAAATTATTACTGGACGGAACTCGCAATGTCTGCCACTGTTGGCCAGCAAGATTCTTGGTCTCGCAGAAATAGCTAAGATTCGGGGTTTGAAGAAAGAGAACCATTATGAACCGACAAAGAGCAGACACTTGCTGTTCAGTGATGGAAGAGAACACTTTTGGGCCGATGATTGAAGAGTAAAGACTTGCTGGCAGAAAAGCCTTGCTGTCGTGTTGAAGGATGTCTCCACTTCAGTACTGAATACAGAGGGCGAGCTGAACTAAGAACCTCCAGCCGTTCACATTGCACAAGCGTAGGAAGAATAGGCCAGCGTTGCAGTCACTGTTTCGGTAGGTATGTGATGTTAGTTAACTGGAATCATCAGCCAGTTGTACAGTTTCAGTTGCAGCCAGTTAGTTGCTTCGATCACGCTCTTTGGCGATCTTACCTGCGATTCTACTTACGGTGTTCTTTCAGTAACCTACAAACCATTCTTCCGAAATTTATTCTCACCATTATGTTTTTATTCGGCTCATCCATCTGTGCCAAGGTTAGATTTCACAACTGTAATCCCTTGATCGTTTATTTAATGTTCATTTGTTTATCTGAATGGGTAATTCATATGTTGTTTATTTCTGTCTTAGATAGATGATCTCTTCTCTCATTAATATATCTATATGTAGTGTGGTACCCGTATTTTGATGCTTCATTGGGCCACTGCTCTTAATTATTATTGCAATAAGATGTTGCTGTTGCGAAATGTTTCCGTTTCCTTAAAATTTGTATGAATTATTAAGGGCCTCCCTTCTCTGAAGCGTTCTTCGTATAAACATTACTGACTTTCTATTCGCCACAGTGTGACAGAACATCGTTTAACTCCATTATCTAATTCTCGAAATCTCCACCTGGGACATACGGTGAACAAGCAAAAACGTTAAACAGCTTTTCTTGAATATTGGTTCTCCAAATTTAATCAGCGTGGTTTCGCGTGACCTATTTTCCCGTTCATCGAAAAATGCCCGTTTAAGTTCTCTGAGGATCTCTGTAGTACTATAAAATCGACTCCATGTGTCTCTTGCTATCCTGCCTGTTTGTTCGAGGTCTGAGATCCGATCGCAATATCGTCATGTATTTGATTTCCTTTACAGAAGCAGTGCACGTCGCCAGAACCATCCGAACAAATCTGAGTCTTCCATACAGCACATTTCGCAGTGTCCATCTAGCTACATATCGTCTCTGCCTAATCCACCAGCTATTTAAACAACATGACAGGATACACAAGTTTCCCACTGATCCTAGTAATTGATACCTCTGAATTCATACTCCTTTTTATAAGAAATGTCGTGTTCTTATACTCAACAACAGTTAACTGCAAATAAGGTGTACCTCTTTTTTCTAACTATCAGATAGTGACAACAACATCGTCACCGAACCACATGACAAGGAACTCTTTGAGGACACAAAAGGCCCATATTGTTTACGGCATTCGACGACCCACGCATTGTCTACCATGCCACCACAATTTTTTTTTTTTTTTTGGTCATCAGTCTACTGACTGGTTTGATGCGGCCCGCCACGAATTCCTTTCCTGTGCTAACCTCTTCATCTCAGAGTAGCACTTGCAACCTACGTCCTCAATTATTTGCTTGACATATTCCAATCTCTGTCTTCCTCTGCAGTTTTTGCCCTCTACAGCTCCCTCTAGTACCACGGAAGTCATTCCCTCATGTCTTAGCAGATGTCGTATCATCCTGTCCCTTCTCCTTATCAGTGTTTTCCACATATTCCTTTCCTCTCCGATTCTGCGTAGAACCTCCTCATTCCTTACCTTATCAGTGCATCTAATTTTCAACATTCGTCTATAGCACCACATCTAAATGCTTCGATTCTCTTCTGTTCCGGTTTTCCCACAGTCCATGTTTCACTACCATACAACACTGTACTCCAGACGTACATTCTCAGAAATTTCTTCCTCAAATTAAGGCCGGTATTTGATATTAGTAGACTTCTCTTGGCCAGAAATGCCTTTTTTGCCATAGCGAGTCTGCTTTTGATGTCCTCCTTGCTCCGTCCGTCATTGGTTATTTTACTGCCTAGGTAGCAGAATTCCTTAACTTCATTGACTTCGTGACCATCCATCCCGATGTTAAGTTTCTCGCTGTTCTCATTTTTACTACTTCTCATTACCTTCGTCTTTCTCCGATTTACTCTCAAACCATACTGTGTACTCATTAGACTGCTCATTCCGTTCAGCAGATCATTTAATTCTTCTTCACTTTCACTCAGGATAGCAATGTCATCAGCGAATCGTATCATTGATATCCTTTCACCGGCCGGCCGGAGTGGCCGTGCAGTTCTAGGCGCTGCAGTCTGGAACCAAGCGACTGCTACGGTCGCAGGTTCGAATCCTGCCTCGAGCATGGATGTGTGTGATGTCCTTAGGTTAGTTAGGAAAAATTAGTTCTAAGTTCTAGGTGACTGATGACCTCAGAAGGTAAGTCGCATAGTGCTCAGAGCCATATCCTTTCACCTTGTATTTTAATTCCACTCCTGAACCTTTCTTTTATTTCCATCATTGCTTCCTCGATGTACAGATTGAAGAGTAGGGGCGAAAGGCTACAGCCTTGTCTTACACCCTTCTTAATACCAGCACTTCGTTCTTGATCGTCCACTCTTATTATCCCCTCTTGGTTCTTGTACATATTGTATATGACCCGTCCCTCCCTATAGCTTACCCCTACTTTTTTCAGAATCTCGAAAAGCTTGCACCATTTTATATTGTCGAACGCTTTTTCCAAGGTCGACAAATCCTATGAAAGTGTCTTGATTTTTCTTTAGCCTTGCTTCCATTATTAGCCGTAAGGTCAGAATTGCCTCTATCGTCCCTTTACTTTTCCTAAAGCCAAACTGATCGTCACCTAGCGTATTCTCAATTTTTTTTCCATTCTTCTGTATATTATTCTTGTAAGCAGCTTCGATGCATGAGCTGTTAAGCTGATTGTGCGATAATTCTCGCACTTGTCAGCTCATGCCGTCTTCGGAATTGTGTGGATGATGCTTTTCCGAAAGTCAGATGGTATATCGCCAGACATATATTCTACACACCAACGTGAATAGTCGTTTTGTTGCCACTTCCCCCAATGATTTTAGAAATTATGGTGGAATGTTATCTACCCCTTCTGCCTTATTTGATCGTAAGTCCTCCAAAGCTCTTTTAAATTCCGATTCTAATACTGGATCCCTTATCTCTTCTAAATCGACTCCTGTTTCTTCTTCTATCACATCAGACAAATCTTCACCCTCATAGAGGTTTTCAATGTATTCTTTCCACCTATCTGCTCTCTCCTCTGCATTTAACAGTGGAATTCCCGTTGCACTCTTAATGTTACCACCATTGCTTTTAATGTCACCAAAGGTTGTTTTGACTTTCCTGCATGCTGAGTCTGTCCTTCCGACAATCATATCTTTTTCGATGTCTTCACATTTTTCCTGCAGCCATTTCGATCTTAGCTTCCCTGCACTTCCTATTTATTTCATTCCTCAGTGACTTGTATTTCTGTATTCCTCATTTTCCCGGGACATGTTTGTACTTCCTCCTTTCATTAATCAACTGAAGTATTTCTTCTGTTACCCATGGTTTCTTCGCAGCTACCTTCTTTGTACCAATGTTTTCCTTCCCAACTTCTGTGATGGCCCTTTTTAGAGATGTCCATTCCTCTTCAAAAGTACTGCCTACTGAGCTATTCCTTATTGCTGTATCTATAGCGTTAGAGAACTTCAAACGTATCTCGTCATTCCTTAGTACTTCCGTATCCCACTTTTTTGCGTATTGATTCTTGCTGACTAATGTCTTGAACTTCAGCCTACTCTTCATCACTACTATATCGTGATCTGAGTCTATATCTGCTCCTGGGTACGCCTTACAATCCAGTATCTGATTTCGGAATCTCTGTCTGACCATGATGTAATCTAATTGAAATCTTCCCGTATCTCCCGGCCTTTTCCAAGTATACCTCCTCCTCTTGTGATTCTTGAACAGGGTATTCGCTATTACTAGCTGAAACTTGTTACAGAACTCAATTAGTCTTTCTCCTCTTTCATTCTTTGTCCCAAGCCCATATTCTCCTGTAACCTTTCCTTCTACTCCTTCCCCTACAACTGCATTCCAGTCGCCCATGACTATCACATTTTCGTCCCCTTTTACATACTGCATTACCCTTTCAATATCCTCATACACTTTCTCTATCTGTTCATCTTCAGCTTGCGACGTCGGCATGTGCACCTGAACTATCGTTGTCGGTGTTGGTCTGCTGTCGATTCTGGTTAGAACAACCCGGTCACTGAACTGTTCACTGTAACACACCCTCTGCCCTACCTTCCTATTCATAACGAATCCTACACCTGTTATACCATTTTCTGCTGCTGTTGATGCTAATAGCACAGCCTGATGCTACGGAGCGTATTTGAACTGCTTATTCGACGAGTAACTCACGACAGTGTTACAGTGCTAGTGGTGTTGACATAAAGCAGAGTAATGCCAATGATAAATAACACAGACATTGCATAATTTCTACAAAAAAGTTGCCGAAGTTGACATCTATTAGCAAGGAACGCAAAGAATTTCGCTGAGTGAGAAAGAAATGGCAGATGAAATATTAGCGTTTCTGACAAGTCAGTGGAATGTGTGGTATCGTACTTTATACACTCGGCTAGGCGGACAATGTATATGAGGAGTACCATGATAAAGATACGTGCTTAACAGGTGAAAGTGAGGTGTCGAACCATGCAGTTCATCATCCTTATCGCACACGGAGTCACAAATCCCGTCTACAGTGAAATTATTCGAGGAAAACCAATAGAAATGACCTTCAAACGTGTTTATCTAAAATAACTCGAAAATCTCGGCCTCCAGCGAAAACATAACCCAGTACAAAATTTAACCATATTAAATTTACTACAAAGAGGTCCTGCTCATTATTTGCATGGGTCTAATAGCGGGCGAGAGACTATGGAAATCTCACATATAGTGTTTCAAGGCGTTAGGGGTTGCATAATACCCATAGGTAGGGGCAACTGAGTCACCCTGCATTTCATTCGTTTCTGTTGAACGTTCACCATCCTATATAACTTGCTTGGTTCTATTAGCCAAAAAGTCTTGAAGCCAATCGCACACTTCTGAAGATACTCGCACAGTTGCATCTTCTTAGTCGACAGTGTGGTACAGTGTCGAACGCCCTACGGAAATGTGTGAAGGCGAAATGCGCCATCTACAGTACGCAAATAACTTACATTAAAAACGCGTGCTGCATATTAAATGGATATTCTCCAGCATCTGTGATCATTCTTTGAGATAAGATTACATTATTTAAGAAATATCATAATGTACAAGTTTATAATACGCCATAAGTAACTGAGATACGTGGTCATTGCAAATGCAGGTCTATAATTCTGCCTATCCCTTCTGATGAAGCCGGCCGGAGTGGCCGAGCAGTTCTTGGCGCTACAGATTGGAACCGCGCGACCGCTACGATTCCAGGTTCGAATCCTGCCTTGGGCATGGATGTGTGTAATGTCCTTAGGTTAGTTAGGTTTAAGTAGTTCTAAGTTCTAGGGGACTGATGACCTCACATGTTAAGTCCGATAGTGCTCAGAGCCATTTGAACCATTTTGAGCCTTCTGATAGAATGTTTGTAAACAGGTTTAATCTACACTCCCTTCCAGGAGTCTGATGGCTGAGCGAGAGATTCTGCATAAATCTGATCTATTTCGCTGCCCATGCTATGTAAAATCCAAAAGATATTCCACCAGGATCTATGGTCTTGTTTGAGTTAAGTGGCTGTAACTGTACTTTGATACCGAGAGTACTAATTTCAACTTATCTTGTTTTTGATTGGGTACGAGCATAACGGTCGAACGTCGGTATGCTTGAGAACATTTTGAAACCCAAATATCATTCTTAGATTGCTTTCAGTTATGTGTTGTATTTGACGACCACGAAGAGCGAACATTCCTTTAGTGAAAACGTTCTTCTGATACGGTTATTGACATCGAATACACTGTGCTTTGACTCTAGCCGCACAACTCTGCCGTTGATTTCACGACACCGTATTCTGTTTGAAACATGATAGCTGAATAACAAGCACTAAGAGGCTCGCCGTGAATAAAAGGCAGTGACGAGCAGAGTAATCAGTCGCCTGCGGCCTACAAAAGAGCGGGCTTTAATCCTCTTAGGTTCCTCCCTCGCCAGACAGGCAACGTAGCCAATAGGTCGATCAGCGGGGCCGGGGGGGACATGACGTGTTACACGCCGAGCGCGGCCGTCAAGTGCAGAACTGCCTTTTGAAAGTTTCATTCGGCTAACGCCGGTCAGCGCGATCGGGGGAGTGCGGTGCCACAGCGCATGCGCACCGGACTGACGCTCCGCAGTGGCGCAGTATCGTCGGTGTGGGCGGAGCCTCGGTTGCGTAGCCATGGTAACGGCGGCCGCCGTGGAGGGGAGGCCGACGCACCTATATACACAACGGTGGCGGCTCGCTTGTGGGCACAGCGTCCTGACGCTCGGGGAAGGCAGGGCGTCGTTGCGTGTGCGTCGTGGCGCGGGCTGCGTGAGTGCGTGTTCTGTGACAGGGCGGGTCAGCGGGGTGACGGCGCGTCGGGCAGTCCAGCCAGAGCTGCGGCCGCTGATCAACGTCTGTAGTCGCATCCCTTCAGCACCATTCATCTCGCTCAGTCAGGTGGGTACCAACAGAGAACTTGTGTTTTGCACTTTATTGTACTGCCGACTGCGTCTTTCATTGTTCTTATTGTTTTGTCCTGTCTGTGGTGGGGACTGTCCAGTAGACGAATGGCTGAATAAGAGCGCTATACGTTAACACATCTATTAGTAATTATAAACATTGCACGTCAATTCGTATTTGCATGATCATGTACATTTTCGCATTAGTGATCTTCATCTGTTCCAAAACCAAGCAGTTTAAAGCTGATCGCACCATCTTCTTCTTGGTCGTCCTATCCTTCTTCTAGCCTTGGCCTAGTAGTTATAGGTTTTCCTTGGTATCTGCCTTTGATCCAAACGTAGCAGCTTTCCTGCCTACACTGTTGGATCTTTTCTACTATTCCTATCACACGGAAGTCCTCTCTTTTTTCACTGTCCCTTTTATAACCTTCTAATTTATATCCAGCCAAAGGTCTTAGAGGCCTCTGTCTCTTCAATTCTAAAAATTGCTTGATCGTTAAAGACTATATTTTGGATCCATGGAGCAGTATGGTAGAGCAATAGTATCATTGAATTTGAGTACTATCTTCAGCCTGAATGAGAATTTTCAATCTGCAGTGGAGTGTCCGCTGATATGAAACTTCCTGGCAGATTAAAACTGTGAGCCGGACCGAGACTCGAACTCGGGACCTTTGCCTTTCACGGGCGCTGAGCTACCCAAGCACGACTCACGCCCCACTCTTACAGCTTTACTTCTGCCAATACCTCGTCTCCTACCTTCCAAACTTTACAGAAGTTCTCCTGGTAGAGCACTTGCCCGCGAAAGGCAAAGGTCCCGAGTTCGAGTCTCGCTCCGGCACACAGTTTTAATCTGCCAGGAAGTTTCATATCTTCATCCTGTTTCTGTTCAGGAGAGTCCTTTCAATCGCACTTAACATGTTTGTGCCTTTGTAGGTTCTTTTCAGGATAACTATCATAAGCATATCGCAGCCCAGGTTCTTGAATATATGGACTTGTTCCAATAAATTGATCTCGATTATAATTCTAAGACGTTTTTCTCAGCACTGGTACATAATTATAGCTTCCGTTGAGGATACGGTTAAATTATATTGCTTTGCTGTTATATGGAGATACAGCGCATTGTCCATCGTTTTCCGTATCCACGAATATATGGCTTGGTTCAAATGGCTCTGAACACTATGGGACTCAACATCTGTGGTCATCAGTCCCCTAGAACTTAGAACTACTTAAACTTAACTAACCTAAGGACATCACACACATCCATGGCCGAGGCAGGATTCGAACCTGCGACCGTAACGGTCTCGCGGTTCCAGACTGCAGCGCCTAGAACCGCACGGCCACTTCGGCCGGCTCCACGAATATAACCTGGCCATCTGCAAAAAGGGATGAGTGAAACACTGTACGTCTTGGTGGGAATCTTCCATTTTCTTTTGCTATTCATTGAGAATGTCACTTATATACAGTATATGTTAAATAGTGTGGACGATAAAACACACTCTTGTCTTACACATTTTGTGATTCTTCTCATTCTAATACTAATAGTTGAGTCGACACGTGTCTTGATGTTATCAGCTTACAAACTCTGAACTGAACTTATTAAATGCCGAGGAATGCCATACTCTCCTTAAGTTTCTTATGACTTTGATCTCACCACGAAGTCGAAGGCCTCTTCATAAATCACGGAACTTATATACGTTTGGAGATTAAATTCTTTATCTTTTTTTTTATTATCTTGGTTTCGAGACAAGCAAAGATGTGTAAGCCGAAAATGTACATAACGATGACGAAATCCTACTTGCGAAAACAGATAAGCTAATGGAGCACGTTTATTGTCAACATTCGCGTCGAATTGTAACAAACTTGATCACTCGATATCTGAGGGACGTGTTTTGCAATGTATGTAGATATTTCATTAACGCTGGACGTTATCAGATACTGAAGATCACTCGCGCGAAGGCTTTTTACGATAGTGACACGTATACCTTGTACACTTCTATCCAACAACATTCAAAGAATTGTACGACCCAGCGTTGCATTTGATAATAATTGCAAAGAGAAAGTTTGAAGTCGCCTGACCCGTATCACTGTTACAGCTTTGACCAATTTAAGAGCTGTCGTCCAGTGTTGAAGGTGTTACTGCCGTACTGCTATGTGGCCTGTTCTAACACGTGATGCAAAGCCTATCTGTCGCTAGTTTTCACAACACTTAACATGTGCTTAGAAACGGACCGTTTTCCAAGTGCCTCTCCACCTTTTCTATAATGCCTTCCAAACAGTTAGAAAAGACGTTTGTCGCAATGTTAGCGAAGAATTAGCTTCTGAAACGACCTTTTTTATTTTGTTGCATCGCTCTGGAAAACTGATGGCTAAATAACGCACTTCGAAGGATTTTTATGAGACTGACGTTGATTTTGGAATTCTAAACCCAAGGAACAGTTTCTGAGAGATGTAGCAAACTTGGTATTGGTCAAAGCCTTAGCACTGCGTGGACGACTTGAGAGGAATGGGGTGCCACCATTTCCGTGTTTCCTGTGATTCGGCTCGCAGTCTACGTTGTAAACAAAATTTCTGGAAACTACATGGAAACATCTCCTTGGCCCACTACTAGCTCGATAAAATGTTTGCCAATACTAAGAAAATTATATACTTACCACATAGAATATGGCAGCGCAGCTAATTCGAGTGATATTGATACGCTTATCTACTTCAATGTTTGTTCTTTCTTAATTTTATTACTTCAGGAACGGCTTCCAACATGACCTTCACTTTCTGTTATACCGTCTTCATTGTGTGTTTAACCATATTTTAATAGTGTTGAATGTGAGAGTATAAATATAAATCATCCTTCATGCTTGCTCTATTAATGTTTACTTCTCTCTCTGTATGTCAGCACACTCAAAATATTACTTGGTAAAAGTGCAGTCTTACGTCATTGCCTGTTATAACAATGACTTGAAATTTGGGAACTATGGTTTAAATTAGAGTCGACATGTTAATAAATAACTTAGACCTAACAGAGGCAACCTTTGATGGACATTGCTGCTGCAGGACGTATTTATAGGTGCGCATAACACACTTCACATCTGGACCACAGAAATCGTTATTTCATACATTCATAATTGTGTTTGTGATCGAGAGATTATCTCAAACGCGGGGTGCCTCTCTTGGGGTTTAGAAGTTGCTGATTTCGTCTTGGACAGTTTCTGCTATTATTGCAGTAGGCCTGTCTGCTATCTGCACTGGTACTCAAATATTCACACCAAATTCCACTGAACTGGCACAGCCCACAATCCACTACGATTCATCTGCAATAATAAGGATCGGTAGAAGATCAAATGGTTCAAATGGCTCTGAGCACTATGGGACTCAACTGCTGTGGTCATCAGTCCCCTAGAACTTAGAACTACTTAAACCTAACTAACCTAAGGACATCACACACATCCATGCCCGAGGCAGGATTCGAACCTGCGACCGTAGCAGTCGCACGGTTCCGGACTGCGCGCCTAGAACCGCGAGACCACCGCGGCCGGCGATCGGTAAAAGAAAAGTTGTTTTTATCCACATCACTGACGTATTAATACACTCGTATACTTTTGTCATTAAACTTAAATTATAATGATGTAAGTACATGTCATGCTTTCTATTAAGATTGAAATTGTAAATATATCGTACAGTCGTAACTCACTTTGCTACCTTCATAGCGATAGGATGGTTTTGTTCTAGCAGTGTACCGTCTCCTAAGGAATTTGAAATATTTATAGCCGTTAATGATATGTGAATTTTTGCTCAAAGATTGTTCAAGTTACATCAAACACAGCACGGTACAGAGCGATAAGTGAGATTGTCGTGGGTAGATCTGATAAGTGTGATGAGAAAATCGAATGTGCAGTGGTTTAAATTGCTCTACGCACTATGGAACTTAACTTCTGAGGTCATCAGTCCCCTAGAACTTAGAACCACTTAAACCTAACTAACCTAAGGACACCACACACATCCATGGCCGAGGCAGGATTCGAACCTGCGGCCGTAGCAGCAGCGCAGTTCCGGACTGAAGCGCCTAGAACCGCTCGGTCACAGAAGCCTGTGCAGTGGTCCTACTCAAGGAAAGTCTCGTGTCTTTCCTAAGAAGAGTTTTAACAAAGTAACGGAAGATCTCATAGGAGTAGTGTGTATTGGGGAACGATCATCTTCAACAGTATATTTTTTTATAGGTGGGGAAGACGGACGGTGTAGAGACTTCGCCTGTATCGCATGTAATGGGAAAAAGGAACCCACTTCTTTAGCAAAAACGGTACTGAAAGTATAGTTCAGCCGAACATCTATATCTTCTCCGCAAGCCACTTGATAGTGTGTGGACTAGGGTGCTTCTGGTACTTATAACTGAGCCCTCTTCCCCTGTTCAATTCTCGAACGCGGCGCGGGAAGAGTGATTCTAGGTAAGCACTGTATTAGCTCCAACTTCTCGATTTTTTTCATTGTGGCTGGATTTGTTGAGCATCTCTGCAAAGCTCTCGCGCCGAGTAAACGGTCCCGTGATGAATGGCGCCGCTATCCCTTGCGTCTTCTCTACCTCTTATATCGGTCCTACCTGGTAAGGGTCCACATTGATGATATTCTAGATTGATACATACACTTAGCTGCTGAGATAACTTGTTCGTAATTATATACATTGCTGGTTATAGAAATTGTAACTCCAGAAAAGTTAGAAAAAAATTAAATTTTACTTATCGTGCATACACAGTGCGGTAGGGTGGATACAAATCAAATCTGAGGTGGTGTGGGGGTACACGAGTTGTGAAATGTAGTACATACAGAGCGACACCTGCGACAGCAACAGTGACTTTAACGTGGAATCTGGACCACGTATCGGGTTTCGGACTGAACCGCCTAGAACCACTCGGTCACAGTAACCGGCTAAGTGTAGGTTAACAACAACTGAAATATTCCGCGATCCGACTGGAATTCGATCCCGAGATCTTTCGATTTCCAGTCATGCGCTTTACCACTAGACCACAAACTTTGATATATAGCGAATAATATCATTGAGATAGTGTGAATTTATTAAAAATTATATGAGAAAAATGTTCTGCTTGTAGCGTTATTTTTGCGATAAAGTGAGTTCGGATTTCCGTACTAAAGCGTGTGTAAATTATTTCTGTTGATTATTTGCAACCAAACATAAATCTGGAAGGATACTGACGGAAAAAAATTGTTCGAGGATGACAATTACTTTGCGGGAAGTGCTGTTCGTTACGCCATAAGCACTCTAAATGTGACTATGTGACTCCACACGTAAAAGGCATACTTAATACGTGCTATAGGTCAGTTGCTATGTTGTGATAAACGGTGTGTCAGAGTGTTTACCAGGGAATAGGAACTTCCTTCCTCGTTGCGGAGGCCCTGCAGCTGTCGCCGAATGCCATATCTCTGTCGCCAAATGCCTGCATCTCGCCGTTCTTCCTCATCGGCCTGCGACCTTCTTCTCTCCATCGCTTATTGGATACCACCTAGTCACACTTTCCGTGATCTTCCTCTTCTCCTCATTCCAGGAGGTTGTCATGAAAGTACTCACTTGGGCTATCTGTCTTCATCTGTCACGGACCTCTTGAGATGCAGAATTTCCCGGCTTGACCACGTAAGAAATGAGGGATTAAGGAAGAGGACACAGACACATTATACTACTAGGAAACAGAAGATGCGTTCTGCAAAGTGACTGTGAGTGATGGGCAAGTACGAATCGGTCCGAATCCGTTATTCCATATTTAAGAACTAATAATAAAACAGTATTGACTGGAATACTCTCTTTCAAATTCTAAAGGTGGCAGGGGTAAAATAGAGGGAGCGAAAGGCTATTTACAATTTGTACAGAAACCAGATGGCAGTTATAAGAGTCGAGGGACATGAAAGGGAAGCAGTGGTTGGGAAGGGAGTAAGACAGGGTTGTAGCCTCTCCCCGATGTTGTTCAATCTGTATATTGAGCAAGCAGTAAAGGAAACAAAAGAAAAATTCGGAGTAGGTATTAAAATCCATGGAGAAGAAATAAAAACTTTGAGGTTCGCCGATGACATTGTAATTCTGTCAGAGACAGCAAAGGACTTGGAAGAGCAGTTGAATGGAATGGACAGTGTCTTGAAAGGAGGATATAAGATGAACATCAACAAAAGCAAAACGAGGATAATGGAATGTAGTCGAATTAAGTCGGGTGATGCTGAAGGAATTAGATTAGGAAATGAGACACTTAAAGTAGTAAAGGAGTTTTGCTATTTGGGGAGCAAAATAACTGATGATGGTCGAAGTAGAGAGGATATAAAATGTAGACTGGCAATGGCAAGGAAAGCTTTTCTGAAGAAGAGAAATTTGTTAACATCGAGTATAGATTTAAGTGTCAGGAAGTCATTTCTGAAAGTATTTGTATGGAGTGTAGCCATGTATGGAAGTGAAACATGGACGATAAATAGTTTGGACAAGAAGAGAATAGAAGCATTCGAAATGTGGTGCTACAGAAGAATGCTGAAGATTAGATGGGTAGATCACGTAACTAATGAGGAAGTATTGAACAGGATTGGGGAGAAGAGAAGTTTGTGGCACAACTTGACCAGAAGAAGGGATCGGTTGGTAGGACACGTTCTGAGGCATCAAGGGATCACCAATTTAGTATTTGAGGGCAGCGTGGAGGGTAAAAATCGTAGAGGGAGACCAAGAGATGAATACACTAAGCAGATTCAGAAGGATGTAGATTGCAGTAGGTACTGGGAGATGAAGAAGCTTGCACAGGATAGAGTAGCATGGAGAGCTGCATCAAACCAGTCTCAGGACTGAAGACCACAACAACAACAATAAAACAGTACTCACTTTCAGGTGGATGAGGATGCGCTAAGAGGACTTGAGATGTACAGTGGAATAATAAACAAACATTTTTGGTGCATGTGGAGAATTTTTGTCAGTCAACTGACAAAAGTAAATAGCGACTGCTTCTGTTACTGGATATCCATTAACCACCTGAGAAACTGAGAATGGAGTGCAGTTACTTGTTTCGCCCGCAGCCTCTCTTACGGCCGGCGTCACGCTTCCCACGGCGGCCCGCGCGCCTCGCAGCTTGGGCGCAGAGCACACGGGTCCCGCTTATCGCTCGGCGCTTCGTGGTGCCGCACTGAGGCACATATGGCGCGCTGATACGGGACTCGCAGAGTCACGCAGCGGAGGAAGCCCCCTCACGACGGCCTCAGGTCTGATGCCGGCCTGCCGGCGTTTCCACCGCCACGTAATCACTGGCGTAAAGAACGGAAAGCTAAAGTACACGATTAAACATGAGTGATTATATTTTTTCATTTTTTACAATCAGATGCTTTTATTTAAAATTTGTACCAGTTGGAACATTTTCTTCGCCGTTCGCCATGAATTGAACAGCATTACTGGGCTTCAACTGCTGCGGTGGTGCATTTCAATCCAAGAAATTTATTGCGGAGGACACCCATCGTGTTTATTATTGAGACAATAGTTTTACCACCGTATATCTATGTCCAATTCTTATCAAAAAATGGTTCAAAATGGCTCTGAGCACTATGGGACTTAATATCTGAGGTCATCAGTCCACTAGAATGTAGAACTACTTGAACCTAACTAACCTAAGGACATCACACACATTCATTCCCGAGGCAGGATTCGAACCTGCGACCGTAGCAGCAGCGCGGTTCCGGACTGAAGCGCCTAGAACCGTTCGGCCACAGCGGCCGGCCCAATTCTTATTCGGATCAGCAACCTTGATGTCTTTTTTATAATAATTACTCTAGAAACTTGTTGAAAAATACCACTTTCAGACCATTACACCATTTCCTTTAAATTTCTTTTTGTTGGACAAAGAACAGCAGACTAGAAAATTACAGTATGCAAAATGCTACTTAACTACTTCAGTGCTGGCTTCCTTGTCACATAATAATTCAGTAATTAAACGGCAGTCAAAGTATTTCATTCCGAACAGACATACAGTGTATGCACTAATACGACCTATTATTGAGTACTGTTCGAGCGTTTGGGATCCCTACCAGGTCGAATTGAAGGAGGACATAGAAGCAATTCAGAGGCAGGCTGCTAGATTTGTTACTGGTAGGTTTGATCATCACGCGAGTGTTACAGAAATGCTTCAGGAACTCGGGTGGGAGTCTCTGGAGGAAAGGAGGCGTTCTTTTCGTGAATTGCTTCTGAGGAAATTTAGAGAACCAGCATTTGAGGCTGACTGCAGTACAATTTTACTGCCACCAACTTATATTTCGCGGAAAGACCACAAAGATAAGATAAGAGAGATTAGGGCTCGTACAGAGGCATATAGGCAGTCATTTTTCCCTCGTTCTGTATGGGGGTGGAGAGGAGATGCCAGTTGTGGTACGAGGTACCCTCCGTCACGCACCGTATGGTGGATTGCGGAGTACGTTTGTAGATGTAGATGTATCCGCATTCTGATCAATACACTCACCTGCACCATAATACTGCCGTACTTTTTATCGTGTTGCAATTTAATTTTTTGTGGGTATTGCAATTACTTTCATAATAGCGTAATTTTAGGAACACGATGACTCATATTGCTGTAAGTTTCATTACCTACTCTTTCTAACTCATAGTGTTACAGAAGATCTAATTTCTAGAAATACTACTCACAAAAAAAGACTGTAAGCCATAATTTTGTTTTATACGAAAAGGCCCTTTATAGGCCCTTCATTTTAAACGAAAGCTGTATTTACAGTTACTTATTTGAATTATTACTTGCACTACTCGCATATCGCCCGTATTTCATAAAAGAATGTCCTGTGGCAAACCTCACGTTAACCATTTCAGTGATTTCACTACCTTACTCAGTGGCATTCTATAGCTCAGACGCCGCTTGTGTACTCAAAAGACCGAAGCAAGTATAGTTCAAACAGCAGAAATCCTTTCCTTTTTTTCTTTCAAAGAGAAGGAGAAAATCTGGTTCAAGTAATGCTGGTATACTGTTTGTTTTCCTTCTTAAAGGCACTGCAAGTCGCGTTCAGTTTGCTACTACGTGACGGAGCACCGACTCAGTTTCTTGACAGCTAGGCCCTACCATGAGTAGCATGCTGTCGTTGGCTTCGATTTTCCTCATAACGCTGTAGTGACATCTGTACTCGATAGAACTATTGATAGATAACGAGTATGGTTTCAAAATTATCGTCCTCGTGAAACAGAACTTTATTCACACGGAGAAATGAGTGCTACAGACAGAGAATCTCAATTTTATTCCGTATTTACGGATTTCTAAGGCGCTTTTTCCAACAGTTCCTCAGAAGCAGCCTCTAATCAATTTGCGTATCTACGAAGTATTGTCGTCTCGGCTGTGAGATCGAATTCATGATCGGTCACCAGAAAGTTCAAATGGTTCAAATGGCTCTGAGCACTATGGGACTTAACATCTGAGGTCATCAGTCCCCTAGAACTTAGAACTACTTAAACCTAACTAACCTAAGGACATCACACACATCCATGCCCGAGGCAGGATTCGAGCCTGCGACCGTAGCAGTCGCGCGGGTCCAGACTGACGCGCCTCGAACCGCTCGGCCACACCGGCCGGCGGTTACCAGAAAGGCCATAGTTCATAGTAATTTACTGGAAGTCATACAGCGAAACCAAAGTGATATCTGAGGTTCCTCAACGAAGCTGTTCTTAATCTATGTAAACGATTTAAGAGATAATCTGAGCAGCCCCCCTCAGACTGTTTGCCGATGATGATGTCGTTTACCGTCTTGAAAAGTCATCACAAGATTAAAATGAATTACGAAATTATTTAGACAAGGTCTCTGCATAGTGGAAAAGTGTAAATGAGCCTGAAAAAAATTGAGGGTTTCAACAAGTCGTAAGAAAACTACCACAAAATTTCGGTTGCACCATAAATCGCACAAATTTGAAGGCTGCCGATGCAACTTGTGATTACAATTACAAGTAACTCGAACTGGCAGCTTCACAAAGAAAATGTCGCGGAAAGTTGAACGCTTTATAGGCAGAATACTTACCATGTGCAACAAATCTATTACAGAAACTGCCTACATACGCCTGTCCGTTCTCTTCGGAAGTTCTGCTGCGCAATATAGGCTCCTTAACATATACTACTGATGGAGGAGATCAAACAAGTTGAAAGAAGGGCAGCTTGTTTTGTATTATCGAGAACTATGAGAAACTGGGTCATGGTCATGATAAGCGAATTACGCTAGCAATAAAACAATATCGTTTCTTATTGGGGAAAGATCTTTTGACGAAATTACAATCGCCAATTTTCTCCTTCGAATACCAAAATGTGTTGTTGACTCTCACCTTGATGGGGCGACGTGACCACCGTGATACAATGAGGGAACGTAGAGTTCAAACGGAAAGATTTCAGTGTACGTTTTACCCATGTACCGTTCCAGAGTAAGCCGCGTGGAGTGGCCGCGTGGTTTGAGGCGCTATGTCACGGACTGCGCGGCGACTCCAGCCGGAGGTTCGAGTCCTCCTTCGGGCATGTGTGTGTGTTGTTCCTAGCATAAGTTAATTTATTTTAAGTATTGTGTAAGTCTAGGGACTAATGACCTGAGGAGTTTGGTCCCTTAGGAATTCACACACATTTGAACAAGAGCTTCGGTCAGTAAAGATCGTAGCCGCGTTGCCTGGACGCTAAGTGTGTTGCATACCTATTGGGCATTGGGCCATCTACGTACGCAGTCAATGTCTTACTAGATTCCTCTAAAAATCGGAAATGGTGAACTGTCTAGAACAGACTGAGGACATATAAAGGACGGCGTAACCTACGGAACATTTTTGTTCTACATAGTTACCATCCTATCTGATAATTAAAACTAAACAGCATTTATAGCAAAACTGAAACTGTCAATGATTAATTCAGATTTTATTCGAAAAGTGTTGATTTGAAAAGTGAAATAGAGCGACGTTGCAGTAAAAATATAAAAAATAGAAAGACAGATTTATCATATAGCTCTAGAAAATAAAATTTCCTCAAAAAAGGTACACGTAAAAAAAACGCAGAATGGAAACATATCGAACATTGCATCAATACGTGAGTGAGCTTATATAAACATACTCCTACTATTCACAAATAACTTTCACGTCATCCCTACTGTCTATTCTAGCAACTGTTGTAAGTTTTCTAAATGTAGTTTTTCTCTGCCTGTGCTCAGGTGTAAATACTCAGCTTTATATAGATAGGGGTGAGTGTAATTTTTAAAAAGAAAGTTATTACTTTTACTTTTCAATGAAACATTTAGACTTTAATCGGATTGTGCACGTTATGTAACTTTATGTTCACTAGAGATGTCCGACGTCATTATTTGTATTGGATATGAAGCATCTGTGACAAAAGGACTCTCGTGCATAATTACGTATACTGTGTGCAGTCCTCATTAACAACATGTATGTGACCTACCACACGCAATAACTGCAATGCTGTGGAAATTTTATACTTTATCTCAATGGTTGAATGTCCAGTGGAAAACAGTTACACAGCCACTGAGTTAAACAACATCAGAATGTTATTGTAGTTTGAATAGGCAATCACATTGTCCTAACTGTGCAACGCAATATTTAATTCTGGCTCTAATGATCACTTTGGCTTACCTGTACCTGCTTTGTCTCCATTTAAATAATTTTGGAATGTGCAGTGCAAGATATTGCGCCAACTTAACATAAACTTAAGAGCCGGATCTGGCAAACTGCAATGTGAGGTCGAAATGCTTTTCTTTCGAAACTTCTGAATAACAAATTAGATGTGAGGGCTTAATGTAAGTGACTTGAAAAATAATTTCACTGCGAGCTAGTACTGATAGTGGAAACCAAATATGAACATATCTACATCACTGGACATCGTTATTAACAAACAGCTGAAATTTGGAATTAAACAGCCAATTTATAAAGTCAGCATTTAAAAGTGAAAAGAGGTAAAGAATGATATATTTCTTTCGTGATTTCATGGATTTACTGGATAACGAAACAACCCTATCATAATACCCAAACAAATCAAATTACGAAACTTTACAAACCAAAACATAAAACGTTGTCTAAACGCGACAGCCAAATTCCTGCGAAGCTAGCGCACGTAGCTGGACATTATCGTCTTAAATACATTTCACGTTACACGAACAGTATTCCAAAATTAGGCCTCCTCACTATTACACCCGTCTGCTTCCAACCACACCCTCAACAACCAGGTCTCCCTTTCTCATGTGGACTGAGTATAAAATGGTTCAAATGGCTCTGAGCACTATGCGACTTAACTTCTGAGGTCATCAGTCGCCTAGAACTTAGAACTACTTAAACCTAAGTAACCTAAGGACATCACACACATCCATGCCCGAGGCAGGATTCGAACCTGCGACCGTAGCGGTCGCTCGGTTCCAAACTGTAGCGCCTAGAACCGCACGGCCACTCTGGCCGGCTGGACTGAGTACTTGAGAATAACGTAACTAGTGAAATCTAAAGAGTCTTCTCTGTACATGCACTCAGAAGAAGTGCTTACTCTGAACAACATCGTAGACAAAACTGCCACTTAAGGTTTTTAAGCTACCGTGGGTTAGTGTACTATCGTAAGGAAGTGTAGACTAAGGTAGTTTTCGTAGTAGCTTTGGTGAGCAGCCTCTCCCGCTGGAGGGTCGAGTCCTCCGTCGGGCATGGTCGTTTGTATTGTTCTTAGCATAAGATAGTTTAAGTAGTGTGTAAGCCTAAGGATCGATGACCTCAGCAGTTTGGTCCCTTAGGAATTCACACACATTTGAACAGTAGCTTTGGTCAGTAAAGAACGTAGCCGCATTGCCTGGACGCTAAGTGTGTTGCATACCTATTGGCCGTTAGGCCACTTGGGTATGGAATCAATGTCTTACTAGATTCCTCTAAAAATAGGAAATGGTGAACTGTCTAGAACTGAGTGAGGATATATAAAGGACGTCGTAGCCTACGGAACACTTTTGTTCTGCATAGTTACCATCCTATCTGATAATTAAAAATAAACAGCGTTTATAGCAAAACTGAAACTCTCAACGTTTAATTCAGGTTTTATTCGAAAACTGTTGATTTGCAGAGTGAAGCAGAGCGAAGTTGCAGGAAAAATATAAAAAAACAGAAAGACAGATTTATCACACAGCTCTAGAAAAAGAAATTTCCTCAAAAAAGGTACACATAAAAAAGGCAAAATAGAAACATATAGAACATTGCATCAATACGTGGGTGAGCTTATATAAAACATGCTCCTGTTATTTATAAATAACTTTCACGTTTATCAATAAAATAAGAAACGCTTGTCTTTCATGAAAAGTACAAAATATCAGCAATTGTACAGAAGTTTTTGTGTTTCTCCATGAAAACTGTACTTGCATTTAAAAGTAAATCCTTTGGTTACGTAAAAATGTAGAATTTATGCGAGCAGCTAATTTTTATTGCTTAAAAAGTGCAATTTATATTTTATAAGAATATAAAATACGCAATGGACTAACACTAAACGATGTGTGGGTCTAATTATCTTCAAAACAGAGATAAAAACAAAGAGAATTCGTCGGCTCCTAGTTCCTCTCTCACATATCAGTTATGCTTATTTTCATATGAATGTTACGAATACTGCTGGTAAGCCTACCATTCACTAAGTCATTTATGTAGTAAATTGAAACTACAGAACCATAGCTTAGGTAGCGCAACTTTACTGTCACTTTTTAAACTGTAACAATATTTCGGTGCGCTATCCTCAAACAACTGCTATGTAGTGTTCATCATGGTAAAAATGTTGTGCAACTGTCAACATTGAGGTCCGTTGATGCCAGTGCGCCTTGTGGCTAATCGCTGTGTGGCTGTAGAGTGCCCCACATGCAGGTAGTGGCGCCCAGTGCGAACAGAGGTGTGAATGGGATGAGTTGCATGTACATGTTGAGGAAGTGGCGTGCAACCTACACGTGTGCCTCTACTTGCATGTGGCACGCATGTAGGCGATTAGGTGAAAGGCGCACGGGTTTGAAAACAGCTTTACATCAGCACTACATGTCGCCACTTGTCGTGTGCTGCAGGCCTGGAGATGACCGCCGAGCAGCTGTCGGGCGGCTGCGGTGTGTCGGAGGCGCGGCCGGAGACGTCTCGCGGCTACCCTCCCTATGGAGACGGCGACGACCTGGATCTGGAACTGGAGCTGGCCAGCCTGGAAGATGACGACGACGAGGAGGAGGACTGCGACGGCGACAGCGAAGGCAGCCGGCCGCGTCACCACCAGCAGCAGAAGTCACAGCAGCAGCAGCAGCAGCTGCTGCAGCAGACGCAGCAGCAGCAGGTGTCCAGGCCCAGGGGACGCAGGGGCGCCTCCAGCAAACCCAGGGCCGGCCGCGCGCGCAGCCCCACACAGGTAGGCACGCAGCAGCACACCACGACGCTCTCGCTCACTACTTTCGGAAGGCGAAAACCTAATTTATGAAGGAAATTCTATAAGTAATGCAACACTTGCCCGCCCGGTTAGCCGTGCAGTCTAACGCACGGCTTTCCGGATTGGGAAGGAGCGCCTGGTCCCCGGCACGAATCCGCCCGGCGGACTTGTGTCGAGGTCTGGTGAGCTGGCCAGTTTGTGGATTGTTTTTAGGCGGTTTTCCATCTGCGAATGCGGGCTGGTCCCCCTTATTCCGCCTCAACGTACGTGTAAATCACCATTACCCTACCATGCAAACATAGGCGTTACACTCGTCTGGTGTGAGACGTTCCCGGGGGTGGAGGGGGGCAGGCAATGGGGGCCTAACCGCACAATAACCCTCAAAGAGTGGTTCGGAGTGGGGCAGCGGAGTGGTGAGTGGACTGCAGTAGTCATCATGGGGTTGTGAACCATTGTAAATGACTCATCATTAACTGGAAATGGTGGTATTTGGCTACTTGGAGACCATTCACAGCTAATTATGAACTTTGTGTTCCTAAACAACTATGGAATATTTATGGATGACAGTCCACCATGTCAACAGGCACAGCTTCTTGCTGCTGATTTGAACAACATTCTGGACAATTCGAGCGAATAATTTGGCCACCCAGATCGCCCAATTCGAATCCCATAGAACATTTATGGAACATACACGAAAGGAGAATTCGTGCACAAATTCCTGCACCGGCAACACTTTCGCAGTAATGGACACTTATTGACGCAGCATGGCTCAGTATCTCTGCAGAGGACTGCCAATGACTTGCTGAGTCCGTTCCATGTCGAGCTCCTGCACTATGCCAGGAAAAAGGAGGTCTCACACGATGTTAGGAGGTATACCATGGCTTTTATCATGTACGCAACCTTCAAAATGGCGTCTGTAACTGCATGTGTTCGAAGCAGATATTCGTAGGCACTTGCAGAATGTCTTCAGCGACCTCCCAGTGAACAAAGCACGGCGAGTTGTTCAGTGAGGCATCTGTCATCATCGCAAGAAGGTCGCACAAACCTGTCCGATCTGCCGCGTGCCGGCCGCTGCACAGACCGGCGAGTCCTGCAATGTTGGAAGGTGCGGACACTCTCATTCGAGGTGATCGAAGGATCACTGTCGAACCGTCTCTGTTGGTAGTACTGACTCATCCACCAGTTGGGGTACAGAAAAGAGTTTTCCCGCTTCGTTCCTCGACGCCAAACACTAGATTTTTATCTGTTTAGCCCAACGAAGGATGCACTCGGCGGGAGCAATACGTTCATGATGGGGAGGTTGTTGATGCAGCAAGACGCTGGCTCCGACGCCGACCAGTAGAGTGGTAACATGTGCGCATACAGGCACTCTCCACAGTTTTGTTGGCAACAGAGTGCAGAATAACGAGGCGTATTGGAATCCTAAATAAAACCATCCTGCTTTCAGAAAGAAATCAACGGGCATCCAGAACACATTTTACGCTGTTTCCGCCGCCGCTCGGCTGGCCTCTGTTTGCAGCTCGTGACACAATCAATGGAAGTTTTACTTAATCTGGGTGTGCGCAGCGCCATTCCTCCACCACTCGATCTGAACAACAAAGAGAGGCACGTTTCCAGTCCTAGCGAGAAGTTATCGCCTATGTGGTCATGTCCATAAATACTGAATGTCGCCAATTCTAGAAGCACTAGACGGAGGATTATTTCTTTACTGTGTACAGAGGTAAACATCTTTGCTCGTTGTGTAGGGAACCACTACCAGTTGTGAAGTAACGTAATATGAAAAAGCACTTTTCTGCGGAACACGTTCCTCAACAACAGGTCACGGGGCAATTCCAGAAAGACAAAATTAATATATTTCTTTCCTATTTGCGAAACCGAGAGCACAGTGCGACAGTTCGGTAAATGCTAGTTTTATAGCGAGTAGAAAAATTGACACATAGTTACAGCCTTTTGCTGAAGAGGAATCCTAGAGGCATGCCTCTTGGACATTGCAGCCATACAATGCCCCGATAACAAACAAGTTCGAATAAATAAGTTTATCGAGGCAAACAGTTATTTTCCGAATTGGTATGATGGCTCATGACATTAAAAACAGTTTGTATGATCGTGCTGCCACATTCGGAACATTCGTGTCCGTTTTTGACAAGAGAACTGATTTGTTAGACAGAGCTCAGTTAGTAATGTTTGTTTCTTGGTGTAGCTGTGGAGAAAGCATTAGCATTACAGGCATTAAAAGGAACATATCCCTTTTTATTGGTGTTGCAGAGTTTTGCAACATAAGTATTTGAGGGAGCTATTGAAAGACATCGTAAGTAAAGAAACAATGTTTACGACGCGCAAATAAATGTAAGCATATGAAGACAGGGTAAGAATAAAATTAATGTACTCCCAGAAATAAGTGTTTTGAAGAGTGTTTAGAAGGATAATTTGGTGGCATAACAAGTCGTGAAAGGGGTGCCATTCATATGGGCGTGTTATTCCGTAAACATTAACGTCATGGACGCTGTAGTTATGACGTCATACATTCAGAGCGCTGTTGTCACGTCACGTGACGAAGTGCCCCGTGAGCTTAAGTATGCGGATGAGGCCGCAGGTCACCGAAGGTTGCCCATGCTTGTGCTAGGCCATAATTCATTGTGCTGATTCGGTCTAATATCGCTTATCTGGGCGTCAGGTGTCATACTACAGATAGTCGTAGAGTTTCAGTTACCACCTCGGAAACATCTCGCTACTATCATGAAACTTTGTTACCATATTTGCTCTACATTTCCCACCACGGTTGTTATACAGTCACTGTCATATCACGATCAGCTGATTTCGTCTGTATACCATTTTTAAGTGCGTTCTCGTATACTCGTACTTTTACACCATCATCATTTATTTACGGGACCTGTCATTTACGAGACCGTTGTACTAAACACAAGCAAGGCCAAACTTCCATATAGTCAACTCTTTAAAAGTAACATTACTGCCTTACGTAAGCATGAAAACTTTAAATACGGTATAGCCGGCCGGGATGGCCGGGCGGTTCTAGGCGCTACGGTCGCAGGTTCGAATCCTGCCTCGGGCATGGATGTGTGTGACGTCTTAGGTTACTTAGGTTTAAGTAGTTCTAAGTTCTAGGGGACTGATGACTTCAGCAGTTAAGTCCCATAGTGCTCAGAGCCATTTATAAATATGGTATATCTCTCGCAGCATTGTTCTCAATAGTCCTAAATAACAAGCAAATATGTGCATAAAATGTAATAAATTTGTATGAAAAGTATGTATTAACCCAGTGCTTTCATTTTGAGACCAATCATAAAGCAGTGGTATAAACTCAAACTTACGTTACAATAGCTCTTGATACACTTACTTTCATTGTTACTCAGCTCCTCAGTATGGTGAGTACAAAGAAAGCACATGTTACAATGTCCTACAGCCACGTAGCACTATCTTCACGTCGATTGTTGCTGAGAACTCTGTAAATCCTGCTACAATGCACTACATTTGTAGAAGTACCTCAGTGTACTACTAGGTGTCTCCCTCTTGCAACGGGATAAGTGATTTCATGCTAAAGGCACTGGTGATTCAAAACAAAATTAATAAAATGATGCTTTCAGGCAAAAACCACTGGGGTTCAAAGAGCTGAAGCACTGCTCCATACACTCGTCAACACAAATTGGTGAGAGCTGGATGTGGCCATTGTGTGCAGCGCTTTTTGCTTTCTCCCCTTTTAGGTTCTGTACCTCTTCGCTAGTTATCCAATCTTCGGCATTCTTCTGTAGCACCACATTCGAAAAGCTTCAACTCTCTACTTGTCTCAACTGTTTATCATCCACTTTTGCCTTCCATGTAATGCTACACTTCAGAAAAATGGTTCAAATGGCTCTGAGCACTATGGGACTTAACTTCTTTGGTCATCAGTCCCCTAGAACTTAGAACTACTTAAACCTAACTAACCTAAGGACATCACACACATCGATGCCCGAAGCAGGATTCGAACCTGCGACTGTAGCGCTACACTTCAGACAAATACCTTCAGAAAAGACTTCCTAGCACTTGCATTTATGTCAGATGTTGACGAATTTCTCCGTTTGAGAAACGCTTTTCTTGGTATTGGCAGTCCTCATTTAATATCCTCCCTACTACCGCCATTTTTTCCCCAAACAACAAAGTTCGATTCAAACTGTCCCATTTCCTAATTTAGTTGCTTCAGAATAGCCTGATTTAATTCAACTACATTCTTTTACTCTTGTTTTACTTTTATTGATCATCAACTTATAACTCCTTTTGAAGAGACTATCAATTCCGTTCAACTGTTCTTTCGTGTCCCTTGCCATCTCTCACAGAACAACAGTTTCATTGGCAAGCCTCATAGTTTTTGTATTTTCTTCTTGAACTTTTATTTCCTCACCAAATTTCTTCGTTATTTCCTTTACTGTTTGCAAAATGTATAGATTGAATACATCGGTGATATGCTACAACCCTTTCTCACTTCCCTCTCAATTACGGCTGTCCCTCCATGTCTTACGACTCTAATAACTGCAGTCTGGTTTCTGAAGAATTTGCAGTTAAATTTTCGCCTCCCGTATTTTATCTGTTAAACTTATTATAATTTTTTTACATTAGGCTTCAGCCAGTATGGACTCTGAATCAGAAATTAATATCGATTTCCAATTCTAACTGTTATTCGTCTGCCATTTTTGATGTCCTGCCAGTATCTCTTGAGGCCATGACTCAATGCTTTCTTCCTGTCTTCTGACAGAGGTCCTCTTTGTCTTTTGATTTCTTTTCGCAGCTTAAAACCCTGCAGTTTTTCATAGTTTGTCTGAATTCATGTCTATCCACGATTCTGTCCTGTGGGTTACCGATTTCTAAGATCTTTATCGCATTCTTGGAACTATCTCAATCTTTTCGCCTCTTTGGCCTTGAGAAATTCTGGTTGTCTTTGTCAGGCGATTATCGAACATTCTTAAGATGTGCTCACAGAGCAACAACCTTTTCTTTTTAAACTACAGTATACGGTTCTAGCTTTATGTAGTCGAATAGTTCTGCATTTGATCTCAAACATATGTGCGAATTAATTCATATGTTGCCTAAACTATGCCTTTATATCCTGAATTCTTGTTTGACTAATATATCGACTAGTCCGTGTCTATCACAGTTTCCAAATCGCATAATCCTTCTCGTCTGAGAACTGTACCATAATGTCTTACGTTGCTTCAGTACTCAGCGAGTTATTACACAAGTGGAGATCAAAAAGTTTCCGTTAGAAGGCCCTACAATCCAGAATCGGTAACCCAACCAGACAAAATCTCCGTGAACATAAGGCAGTCATCCCCAGGTTGAAGACATTCGTTACTTTGGTAAAACCTTATGTCATGCTCCGTAAAGAAGTTCGTAGTTGCGTGCTGCACTTTCTCTTCTGACAGGAATCGTCGACTCTTCAAGGCTTTTCCTAGGGGAAGGAAGGCGTGATAATCGCATGGGGAGAGATCAGGGCTGTAGGGCTGATGTTTAAGTGTCTCCCACTTCAGTTGGCGTAACTTATGCATTATGATATTCGCGATATGGAGACGTGCATTGTCATGAAGCAGCAGCACCCCTTGTCGCACATCATCCCACTGACGTGCTACTCATACATGTTCTTTATTATTCAATGTTCAGTAGCTGAGAAAAGAACTGCAGCACCTTGATGCTGTTTGGAAGCAACTGGTCATAACGTCGCCATAGTTTACATTTCCGCATTTACTGCACTCACATGGGAAAGACATGAATGCTATACTGATCCCTTGCCTGCATTTTGGTGGTTGTATAACCGAATCGGAGTCGCATCGCATTGAATATACGCTTCACCAACGCCCTCAAATAGAAATTTTTTGTTCGCCCTTATAGAAATTTTTCGTCACGTAGTATGCTTGGTCCACTGGTATTTTAACATTAAAAAAGATTTTGTTTCAAGAGTAATATCGTTCCAGCTATTGGCTAAGTTGTTGTGACGGCTGGTACAGTGGAGACCGGTGTTCTGTGCGTGCAGCTGCTGCGGCTGAAGCGGCACCGGCGCATGAAGGCGAACGACCGCGAGCGCCACCGCATGCACCTGCTGAACGAGGCGCTGGACCGGCTGCGCTGCGTGCTGCCCACCTTCCCCGAGGACACCAAGCTCACCAAGATCGAGACGCTGCGCTTCGCGCACAACTACATCTGGGCGCTGAGCCAGACGGTGCGCATGATCCACAGCCAGCAGCAGCAGCAGCCGGACGACCCCGCGTCCGCGGTCGCGCTCGAGCCGGCGGCCGACCTGCTGCAGGCGGCAGGCGCGCACGCGCGGGCGCAAGCGCAGGCCCAGGCGCATGCGCAGACGGCGCCGCCGCCCGTGACGCTGAGCGTGGGCAGCGTGACCGTGAGCATCGGCGGCGAGCGCGGCAACCTCATCACCTCGAGCAGCGGCAGCTGCGCCGTCGCGCAGCAGCGCAGGCTCCAGGGCCAGCAGCTGTTCGCCGCCTCCAGCGCTCCAGCCTGCGCCAGCCTGCACGACGACACCTGCTCCAGCTACAGCGACCTCTCCGAGTGCTACGGCAGTCCGCCCTCCTACCACCCGCACCACTCAATGTACCAGTGCATGTGAGCCCAGAACGACCGTTTACCAAAGTGCCCAATGTTACCGGTTCTGTAGCCACGTTACCACACCATACAACTACGTGGTATGCACACTAACTTTACATCCTACTAGAGCTGCCGCAGACATCACGGCTCACCAGCAATACACGCATGCGGTTGATTTACCTCATTGGTTCTTCCTAGATTTACTTCTTATTGCTTAGCCAAAGAAACATTTATGATATCTAAGACAGCTGATATACAGGGCGGAAAATCCCTTTCCAATTTCTAGGACTTGTAGAGGGGAGTGACAACATAATATTTTGAACAGGAACCCATGTCTGGAAACATCTCGTTTCCGTTCTACAGTGATTTCAATTCAGATGTGTAATGCGTCCACATCAGCTTAGGGAAAGACAAAAATCTCTGAGTTGTGTGCCCTGGTGTGCAATAGGATAGACAGGATGACGTGTACTATGTAAGACGGTCCCCTAATGTCAGTTAACTGTCTCCTGTAGAGACCGAGGAAGATCTGCTGGCATGAACTCATGCCTTTGCAATAGAAATTGAATAGACGCCAGTTGGGATGGAGACTGCGTACAAGAACATGCTTCGGAGGTTCAATGTCTGTAACAACGTTTGCGGGCGCCATATAGAGCCGCTGTTGTTTTGTTCTGTACCTACAGTATGCTGTATTCTCTTTTGTTTCGGAATGATGTAAACACATAATGTTCAAGTGTTAATACAGACTAATGTGCTTCAGTGACAAATGAATATTTCGTTACGTTTACTTTCGAACTGTTACCTCATAACAGTACTGCGTTGCGACTAATTCACTTTCTCAAGCAGAAGTGGATGAGTTAACATCTAAATTGAAATCGACTTGGAACGGAAACGATACGTTCCCGAACATGGGTTCGTGCTCAAAATATTATAAACTCACTCCCCTTTACAAGTCCTAGAAGTTTCTAACGGCAATTCCTAAACACCTAGTATTACATCAGTTATGCTGTCGTCAGATCTTACCCGCTGTTGTGCACACTATATACTGATTATTTTTGCGATATAATAATAAAACACTGCACCAGGTACAATTTTTTTCGTGTATATCACGACACGTTTTAGGGTTTTATTCTCATTACGAAGTGCACATATTTGCGTTACTATTTTATGTGATGTTTGCGTGTGTGTGTTCTGCTTCTCTTGCCCCGCAGACATGCTTTTGTGGTTCTACAATCTATCGGACAATATAAGTCTTGTGCTTTTTTTCTAAGAGCTAGTGTTACAAAATAATATGTGTGTCTATCTAGTTACATGTACCGCGCCTCCTTCATTGTGCAGAAATACGCACTTCACTTAAAGTTTTAAAAAATTTACATAAAATTCTTTGTATATTTGCACTTGATAATGAGATTAAGTTCCGAAACGCGTTGTACTATGCTTGAAGAAGTTGTAACTGGCGCAGTGTTTTATTATTTAAATCATGAATGGCACAGCTGCAGGCTTTGTAAAAAAATCCCTTACAATGAACTAAATGAAGATTATTTTTGTACAAAAGGAAGAGTAAACTTTTTCGAAAAATTGCGAACAGATACCTTACAATAGTGTCTTATGAGTGTTAGAATGATTTGAGAACTTCGTGGATTTACTTTTACTAACATTGTTTAATGTCGATGTTATGACCGGATGCAAACTACCATCTCATATGTTTGATAGTATACCTCTTTAGCAGGTTATTTATAGATAATACCGCAGCTAAAGGGAACATATGTTCAAATATCAGTTACCTAATTATAGTCTGAGTGTTAATGAAACACAAAGGTGCAAAATACACCACGCAAGTGAATATTTACCGGCACGATACGCTCAGTGGTGCAGATTGAGAAAGTGGAAGTGTGACGTCGGCCTTCAAATGATTACCTTCAAGGCGATCACGGTACTCAAATAATTAGAACTATAAAGCGTGTGGTGACATCACCTACATGCTTACAGTTTTCACGAGGCTTTAATCTTAAATATAAAACGTTGTTTTTTAAACGGTTGGTTTTGCCGATCGAGGGCCGAAACAAAACTGACGATCGACCTCCCTTTCTTCTAATGACCAAACTGAGAGTATCTTTTCTTCATGAGATGTTAGACTTATACCACGCAACAGAAACTTTTCCTTTTTTAGGCTATGGTCACATAATAACTCAGTACTATCTTAGTATGAACCGTTACCAGGAAAGAGATTATTCATTTCCTATGACACAGTTGGCGTCCGATTCCACAAAGTCATGATTAGTAATGGCCTGACGTTCTTCCTCAACGATGTCATAGCCACGTCTTGACTGTTTAAGCTACGTCGCACTCTCATATGTGTAGGATCATAAAGAACAATAATGACTGCTATAGTATGTCCTTTCGGAACTAATTGCTCTGGTAAATTGTTAAGTATAAGTCAAAGAAAGCACAAAGGCTTTAGTTTCTGTAATTAACCGTTACTTTCATTTGAGAATTTGCACAAAATATAGCCTTGACCTTCAGTTTTTCTTGCGTGGGTGGTCAGTTCCGACAACTTGCAAGTGCCGCTGTTGAATAATGACTTAAGTGTTAAAAAGAGCAGCCTAAGAAATCATGCTTACACATGTACACGCTGAATATGTCACTGCCATTCAAGCGCTCTTTATATTGTCAACTTACATATCAAGAGCATTATCAGATTATATAGAAATGGAAATACCGCATCTCCCACTTTGTGTTACCAGACGGTGTAACCATATATTAAGTTCCTTTTTAAGTTTAATATTTTTTGCCATAAATACGCTAGTCTGTGATTGTTTCACCCAATGATTTATTTGTTGTAGATATACAACGCGTAGAATTATGATAATTTTTGCGAGATTTTTAAGATTTTATTTATGTACTTTCTTATTTATTGTATTTATTAATATTTTGTGTCTCTTGTACATAGTGTAAATATGCCGTCCAAAGCGTCCAGGGAAAGAAAGTATTCTAAATTTTTAGATAAATGAGAAAAGTGGGAATATACATATTTTCATATTTGTCGAAGCCAATCTCTCCTCGAGCTGAAATAAATCGTGCTGCCTTTCAGAAGTATGTATACGATACTACTCGAGTATTTTTGTATGTTAACTGAAGAACGAAATTAATATCTAAAATAAAGAATATTTTAGGTATGAGAATTTGTATTTTTGTATTGTGAAGGAATGAGTAAACGTGAATAAACAGTTCTGTCAAATATATAGTTTGTCTTTCTTTCATTCTCTGCGTGTACCACAGCATCCTTCTCTCCCTCTCTCTCTCTCTCTCTCTCTCTCTCTCTCTCTCTCCCCTCCCATCCCCCCCTCTTCTCTCTATTTCTCTCTCTCTCTGTCTCTCCCCTCGTTCTTTCTGTGTGTGTGTGTGTGTGTGTGTGTGTGTGTGTGTGTGCGTGTGCGTGTGTGTGTGTGTGTGTGTGTGTGTGCGTCTGTGTTTGAGTGAGGGAAAAAGAAAGAAAGGCTGAGGCACCAATTGTCGATTGTTATCTTCGCATTGGCACTCGGAGTGAATGTGCTGAATAATATCTCTACAGTATGATTTACAACTCACACTGCAAAGCCTGAACTGCTGTTCCATACCTCAAATCGCAACACATTACATCAGAGTTCAGTGAGAGAGGAGTTGCTGTTTCGGCTGTGTTCCTGGCCGACAACTCGTTTCTAGCTGTGCTCAAAGTTCTGACTCCATTTAAGCGGGCTCTGCTTTCGACCTCATTGCCGCTACAGAGACCATGTCCGTTGTCTAAATGAACCTTTTATAAATTATAGGTTGCAGCGATCAGTCGTCCTTCTATAAAATTTTGTTGTGCAGATCTAGAGTTCGGCTAGGAGCTAGCCATTCTCAATGCACTATCATTTTCGCCCAATGCATGTAATGCCTGTTTATCGGCCTTCATCCACAGTTCATTGAATACTCGATAGACAGTTCATACTCAATGAACTGTGGATGAAGGCCAACCAACAGGCATTACATGCACTGAGCGAAAATAATAGTACATTGAGAATGGCTAGCCTCTAGCCGATATCTAGATCTGCACAATAAAATTTTAAAAAAGGACGACTGATCGCTGCAATCTATAATTTACAAGTCGATATAACAGTCGCTGAGTGCAACAGCTTTCTGAATGGAAGGTAACCTCGTAGATGAACCTTTGCTGTTCCGGTTGGAAAAGCAGACTTTTTTTGCATGAAACCATACGATTCGATCTACTTGTTTATCAGCAATGTTGCAATGGCTACTAAAATTTCAGAAAGTTACAGGTCGAACTGTGTAAGACATCCATAACACCAGAAAACAGATAACTGCCCATTTACAGAAAAATAAACTTGATATCATACTTCCTCCTCTTAAATGCATTGAAATGGCCGAGAAACTCTATCTCAAGGAAATAAACTCGAGAAAATAGTCAGTCGTGATAAGTCAGTAGTTGCCTGCGTGAACACAGCTACTTGGTAGCCATCGCAACATTCGTTCCATGTTTAAGCTTTTTGTGTGTTGTTGTAGTCTTCAGTTCGAGAGACTGGTTTGATACAGCTCTCTACGCTACTCTAACTGTGCAACCCTCTTTATCTATGAATAACTACGGCAAACCCCTTCTCTCCTACCTCACACACACTTCCCTCCAGTATAAACGGATGATGCCTTGATGTCTGAGAATGTCCTATCAGGTTGTGCCACAAATTTCTTGTTTCCCCAGTTCTATTCAGTACCTCCTCACTAGTTACGTGGCCTACCCATCTAATCGTCAGTACTTTTACCAAGCGGCGTAACGCGGTGATTAGCACACTGGACTTGCATTCGGGAGATCGACGGTTCAAACACGCGTTCGGAGATCCTGATTTAAGTTTTCACTGATTTCCCCAAAATCGCTTAATCCAAATGCCAGGATGGCTCCTTCGAAAAGGCGTTGCCGATTTCCTTCATCACCCTTCCCTAATCAGAGCTTGTGCTCCGTCTCTAATGACGTTGTTGTCAACGGGACGTTAAACACTAATCTCATCCTCCTCTTCAGCATTCTTCTGTAGCACGATATTTCAAAAGCCTCTATTCTCTTGTTGTCTAAAATGTTTATCGTCCATGTTTCACTTCCAAACATGTCTACACACCAAACAAATTCCTTCAGAAAAGGCTTCCTAACACTTAACTCTGTATTCGATGTTAATAAATTTGTCTTCTTCATAAACGCTTTTCATTGCCATTCCCATTCTACATGTTATATCTTCTCTACTTCGGCCATCATCAGTTATTTTGCTGCCTAAATAGCAAAACTCATCTACAGCTTTTAGTGTCTCGTTTTCTAATCTATTTTCCTCAGCATCATCGGATTTAATAAGACAACATTCCATTGTCCTTGTTTTGCTTTCTTTAAGTTCATCTCATATCCTCCTTTCAGAACGCTGTTCATTCCGTTCAAGTGCTCTTTCAACTCCTTTTCTGTCTCTGATATAATCACAATGTCATCGGCGAACTTCAAAGATTTCCGCTAACTTGGATTCCTACTCAAAACTTTTTGTTTGATTTCCTCTACTTCTTGCTCAATGCAAAGATTGAATAAGATCTGGGATAGGCGACAACCTTTCTCACTCCCTTCTCAACCACTGCTTTCCCTTCATATCCCACGACTCTTATAACGGTCGTCTAGCTTCACTGGTGGTTATGTAACAGAAGGAGGTGCAGTTGCTGGGGCAGAGGTATACACACAACTTTGATACTGAAGTAGAGGCTGTAAATATTGTATCGCACCAACTTGGTATCTGAACAAACGTGTATCAGAAAGCAGTGATACTGTATGGTTCAGCAGCAGTTCTTCAAACTGTACCTTCAGAGGACTATCCAAAAATGTTAGGCATCGTCAGTATTATATTTAGTGTAAACTCGTTGCGAAAGAAAGGATAGGAAGAAATGTTTCTACGGGTATCACCCCATCTCGAATTACATAGTAACGGAGCGACAGACCACTGAGGCTAGAAAAGTTCTTTAAAACGAGAAACCATTCATTGAACACCGTCACTGTACTGTATAAAAATTACTAACTGCATAAAGTCCACACCAACTCGCAATAGTGCCCCATCATTATGAAGCTGACTGGCTCTCACAAAAAAAAAAAGCTGCCCAATCGAAAGTAACCAAACCTGAAGATCAATATAAATAACAATTTACAATGTCATATCATATTTCATCCCAGTATTAGCAACGAAATATTCTCTTCAGGGACTCAAACACAGTGCACTTGCCAAAACATCAAATAAAAACCGCAGTTTCCCATCAGATGAACCACAGGGTCACTATTTACTTTGCCAGCCGAAGTGGCCGTGCGGTTAAAGGCGCTTCAGTCTGGAACCGTAACACCGCTACGGTCGCAGGTTCGAATCGTGCCTCGGGCATGGATGTTTGTGATGTCCTTAGGTTAGTTAGGTTTAATTAGTTCTAAGCTCTAGGGGACTAATGACCTCAGCAGTTGAGTCCCATAGTGCTCTGAGCCATTTCAACTATTTACTTTCAATAAATGTCTGGAAAAACACAGAGACAAATCTGCTGTATGGTGCATCGCTTCAGTTCCCTAATTTTGATATGTTTTGTTGACCGTAGTCACAAAAAAAGAATTATTCAGATATAATAAAATGGTTGTAAGTATTTACTTTCAAGAACGCAGGGAACATTTGTATAAGCATTGTCGAAAGCTTTTCGAGAAGGGTAAGCAATCCGTTATTCGTTATTTTGTTCTTGAAAAATAATCTATCACTCTCTTATTTAAATTGTGTACAGCGTTAAGAAAGCTTTAGACAGACTTATACTTAATTTTTCTACCTTTCGTCTTCAGGGTACGTGTGCCCTTTTTTACGGTCTCAGATAGGAACATAATAACATTTGTTCTAACTAAGAAGTAAATATCGCCCCACTGAAAGCGCGAAGCACAATGAAAGACTGAATTTGATTAAACGAATACAGCATTTCAATGAATAACATAGGCAGATACCACTTTGAATTTGCAACGAACCTAGCAGACAACGGCTTCTACGTTCTTCCAACTAATAAGAAATATTTAATCACTGAGCATGCACGCCTTGAACCTAACTAACAGCCGGCACAATTCCTCGAAGTGCAGTCGAGTAGAAAATATATTTACAGCTTAACACTCATCTGAGCTGAAATGGTTGGAAAGCCCAGTGTGCTTAAACTTGAACTAAAATAGTGATATTCACTTTCCTGAGGCACAACCTTGGTACTGTGCCACGCTTTTTAGGGTCGACGCTGTTGTCGCGCAGTGCGTTTCATCGACAAGAAAGGTTTCTGCTTTTAATGACGCATCAGGTGCCAAGTATGAGAGTGCTACACTATCTGTCTTCATACAAACCATATACTGTTACGTATTTCTCGTTTCTGATGAATTTTTTTTTAATTGAAAGACTTTTACTGCCAACACACCTACATTTATATCTTACAACACAATGCCATCAAATAAGCAAATAATACGAGTAATAATAATAATGCCGTGTGGCTAGGGCCTCCCGTCGGGTAGACTGTTCGCCTGGTGCAAGTCTTTCGAGTTGACGCCACTTCGGCGACTTGCATGTCGATGGGGGTGAAATAATAATGATAAGGACAACACAACACCCAGTCCCTGAGCGGAGAAAATGTCCGACCCAGTCGGAGATCGAACCCGGACCGTTAGGTATGACATTCCGTCGCGCTGACCACTCAGCTGTCAGAGGCGGACAATAAGCAGTTTACATCTTGTTATCAGTTTCTAAAACATTGTATGACTATCACAAGTAACTTCCTACTGAATCTGGAGGTCCGAGTCAGGTAAAATTAGATACAATATTTTTTGTATATCTCGTAGTATTTCTCCAATAATTATGTTGTTATTGATTTTTGGTAGGACTGTTGCCTAGCAACGGCCGTTGTATAGCTGTCTCTATCGAAGTTTGCTGCTCTAATCGTCTTGAACAATCCGCGAAAATTCGTGGAGTGCTCAAATGCGGTCCGCTAGCTACGTAGCTTCGAGTCACAGTAAGTTGTGTTCCTTTGCATCAAAATGTAGGTGGTGGTGGTACTACGTCGGTAAGTTAATATTCCCTCCCCGTCAGCAATCCTCCACATTTTCTGGCATTTATAGAAACTATGGGTGGGATTCCAGCGCTCTGCGAAAACGACTACAATACAGCAACAATCGTCAGCGTGAGGTACTGGAAACTCTGCAACAGAATTATAATATTGTCCATGTTACGAACTGACACGGCTGTAACAGAAGAATCGGACGAAACCCAGCAGGTTGTCAACCAGCTGGAGTGCATAAGACAAAGCAGTGTCACATTGAATGACATCTCCGCGACCGACTCAATGCAAGAATATAAGTGCGGAAAAGAATAAAGTGAGGATGCTGTCGAGCAAAGCAAGCAAAATCAACAAACTCGAAGGTAAGAGAAGACTCACGAATTCTGTGCAGCAACATCTTAACCAATGACCGGGACGTAATGGCGACCGGTGTCTATAAGAGCAGTGGAAGTGGGGTCATTTCAAATTTTCGTAGAATAAATGGGTTAAGAAGTTAGAGAAAATTCGCCCCATAATCATAAATAATGTTCTTTATGTCACAAAGTCGCTATTCACGGACGATACTGTTAACATTTTTAATGCTTATAGTAAAAGAATTCAATTGAAATTGAAATAAGAGTTAGGTACCAGTTTGTTAGGGGACGCAAGTGCATGTCAGAAAAAGTATTAAATACTTTTATTACTGTGCATGTGGTTGATAGTCAAGGAGTCGTCAGAAATATCCATAGGCATACAACTGACGTCGTAACTGATCATTTGAAGAGAGAGTTACGACAAATTTATGATTTCAAGTAATAGCTATACTTGTTCTCCACAGGGGCTTGGTATCATATACATTTACATGTGCATGCTTGGTAATCACTTTGGCTAATGTTTTACCCTGTTGTAAAATCGGATTTGACTGTCATCAATGCCAAAATATCAATAAATAAACTGATGCAAGGTAACTAGACCGTGTTGTTGGCTGTCAGAATCCTTGCTGACATTCGATTCTCAACATTTACGTACTTGTATTACCATTCACGGAATACGACGACAGGTGTTACTACATGTTCCCGCTGCTACCCAGTGGTATAATTTCCCCTCTATTCTGGATGCATCAGCATACAAAGCAAGAGCCAAACCAGGTGTTTTTATTTTGGCTGAACCCAACAAGTCCACTCATAGTAAATGCAACATTGCCAATGTAATAATATTAACAGTTCCTGTTACCTGTTGGTACACAGTAGAATTACTTCTTTCGCTTTATCAAAGGTTTCAGAAGAGTAAGTTCCCATCGCGAATTCGGTAGTATGAAGATCAGTTCTACCATCCTCGGTACTATGCTGTGAGTTCTAATATTAGAACAATAATTAACGCTGCAACCGAAAGATTTTGTTTGCTATTGGCAGTGGGATCCCAGTACGCGCCCCCGTATCCTTCTTCGCTCAGCGAGGCACCAGCATGCAGGGCGAACTCGAACTGCAGTTACAAAATTCCGGAGGACATTCATTGATATTTTCTGAGTTTCTTGTTATAGGTACCAGTGGTCTCTGGTAGCTCTTTGCGAGTAATTCCGTTTGTTTTCATTTATAATATCCAGCTTTCTGCAAAGCACAATGAATTTCTTTTTTTCTGTTATGTTTCGACACCTCTGTGTCTTCCATAGTGGGTCTCGATTCATTTCTGTACCTTTATTTTTTTAAGTGGAATTTTACGACTTAGCCTGCTTTTATCTGTTTTAGGGCTGGTCAGCCCCTCTTGTTTCCTCTCGTATTGTACATCCTACTTGATATTCTTTGGGTACTGTAATATTATACACTGTTTCCTGCATCACTCTCACGTAGTATTACAAATTTTCATATATAAAAACGAAATTCACGAAAAAACACACTGATCGAGAGATGTATTTCTGTCGTTACAGTATCTCTCGACGACTATGGGGCACATGTTTTTTTAAAATCTCGTTTTTGTGTATGAAAACTTGTGATACTAGATGAGGGTAAAGTGCAAAACATTGCGTAGGATAACGTCCCACAAGGAAACTCGCCAAGGATGAACACCGTGACGGGAAAAATGATATGCTATCATCCGTAAAATATAAAAACAGGCCAACCTGTACAATTCCACTTCCAAAATTAATGTAGTTTCAGAAATGAGATGAGACTCACTGAAAACGACATATAGGTGTCAAAACATGTTCAGCCAAAGAATTGAAAAAGATAATTACAGTGTGGTTTGCAGAAACTAGATTTTAAAAAAAGTCGAAATTTAATTGACAAACACGATAAAAACGTCAACAGGAATTTCGAACTGCAATAACATCTTTATTTGTTATCCGTGCTTGTCTTTGTAGCTGTGCTGGTATACAACGTTGCTGGTAAAACAATCTGAAATGTATCCACCAATAAAAAAAAATCTTCTGAAATAGGGACTGCCATAGGAATGACAGATTACACACATATACACTCAGACTAACCATTCATCACAAGACAGAAGTCTTTCAATAATTTAATAAGGGAAACAAGATATAAATTGGGTTAGAGAGAGACTACCATCGATGGTGGAATACTTTAACACAAAATTATTCCAAAATTTATCTAAAAAATCTGTGTGAGATTGCAATTAAGAACAATCAATACAACCATGTCCTGTGAACAACTCTTCCAGATGGTAGGACCTGCCGAAAATTGCTAATAACCACGTGGTTACCCACTACAAAAAAACCGAGAAAAGATAACAAAACTCATAACAAGACAGATCACGAAATGAAACAATAAAATTCGAGAATTTACATATGCAAGGAAACCGTTTCAATTACTAGCATGGAATACTAAAGCACAATCTCACGAACAAAACTTGTGGTAAAGGCTAACAAACACGCTCAAAGAAAACTCACTCGAATCTGCATATCACAATGGCTTTTTCTTGACATGACCACTTGTAAGGTGTCAGGCAAATCCAACACCTTCCATGAAAACCCTGACTTGATAAGCAAATCCAGTAGTATGTCACATAGCTCCGAATAAATCGTGACATTAAATTAACCAAAGTAATACGAGTAACGAGTGAGCAAATGGAATACCACAGATTAACACAAGAATGCCTAAATGCATGTTATACCTTCCCACCGTGAGACAGACGCAGTTCCGAGGGGAGAAACGAGAACAGAAGCCGAGAGCAGAACTGTGTTAAGCTGGAAGGCCCTACGATAAGGGACGGACACCCACGTCGCCAGCTAACCGCTAGGACCACCCCCCAGCCCATGTTAAAAGCTAGAGCCCTCCAGAAGAACAGTATAGATCCTACGATAACACTAAAAGGACCACACCAGCTGCAAGTTTTAGCGTGAGACTTTTTTGCGTCTCTGTTACGTTGCAGACTTTAAAACCATTGCCCCACCACGAAAAGTATAACGTTTCTCATTGGATAGACAGAATTTTTGTAGGAGGAGATTAAGGTTAACATTGAGACCCTGATTGGTCAGATGAAAACACAGCCAGATAGTTTTTTTAAACCAACTTCGGTAAATTGTAGTAAGGAGAAGTTAGGAGAGAGTTGCTTCCGAGACGGCGAGGTGAGCGAAGCTGTGCTGCCCGCCGCCCCCTGACGAACACCGACATGGTAATGAACACCGACAAGGTATGAACGCACGCGATGCCGCATTTTTGAGCGCATAAAGCTTCACTCAGAACTGCAGAAGTCTCATCTGTTACACCCCCTTTTTGCGTAATATTAGTGTCGATCGTCAATTGAAGCTCATGGTGTTCACATTTGCCACTTGAAGTAAAAATCTGAAATGCGATGATTTTTCTGTTATATAGTTATTGAGAAGCCACATCAGCCACTGTAATTTACGACAAGTTAGATAAGTAATTAAAGATAATTGAGGGTCACTGTAGACCATTTTGATAGTTTTCTCTCTTGTGAAACTTAATTTAAACCTAGATTATAGATGTGATATGGCATTGGTCATCCTTCGATCCATTGTAGAACTTGGAAACCCACTCAGGGAATATTCGTTCACATTTTTGTTGAACGCAGTTGGTTTTTATCATCCTGTATTAAAACATTTCCTTTTATCAATAGTGCAATTTATAAACAATGTTTTGTGAGTAGAATAAAATTTCCAATGGTAAACTTAACTGCTTTTTCGACGTTATTTTACCAGCTAAGTAAAAATAGGAAAGCCTTGAACCCCTTCCACTAAATTTAGTTAGTATTAAGATGCTTTTACAGGGAGCGCAGTGGAGCTGACGCTGAAATCATTAAGTATTTGGTTATATCATCGCTAGTCTCACTGAACTCTTCTGTACTCTACATGTCATGTGTGGTCTGGCGTCTCCTTACCAGCAACAGGTCCCAGGTTCAAACTAGTCAATTCCCTAAAAAACACGCTCAGAGCGTCGTTGCGTGAAAGTGGTAGGGAGACACGATATAGAACAAACAGACACCACGCTGAATGTTAGACACTGAAAGTTAAAACATAAGTACTGCTCACAAACAGATACACGATTTATTCAGGAATCTAGTGACACTGATAGGTACACATGGTCTCATGCCTCAAAATCTCAAAGTTACAGGACACAAAGAAAACACTGCTATAAATTCCAAAAATCGCTATTTATTCTCAATTCTTGTCAGTATGCCGAGTTGTTATATAATACCTGAAACCCATTATAAAATGAATTAACGACTCAGTTAAGATGAAGCTTACACATTCATAAAATTATAACACTAAGGACTAAAACTGCATGTAACATTTTCTACGCTTCCCAGAGCAGTGATGCTGCTTACTACTCTGCCAGTCCCACCGGCGGACCGGAAGCCAGCGCATACAGAACATGTATTTTCTACTTATGCGATCTTAATCAATGCGATGGTGTCTCTCTGACCTACAAGAATTTCCCTTTGGCAAACACAAAAGTTGGATAAGGTGTCGTCGTCGTCCTCCGCCCCTCCCTCCCCTCCTCCCCCCCCTTCCCCCCCATGAACCATGGACTTTGCCGTTGGTGGGAAGGCTTGCGTGCCTCGGCGATACAGGTGGCCGTACCGTAGGTGCAGAAACAACGGAGGGGTATAGCAGCCTTTTCAGTAGTTGCAGGGGCAACAGTCTGGATGATTGACTGATCTGGCCTTGTAACACTAACCAACACGGGCTTGCTGTGCTGGTACTACGAATGGCTGAAAGCAAGAGGAAACTACAGCCGTAAATTTTCCCGAGGGCATGCAGCTTTACTGTATGGTTACATGATGATGGCGTCCTCTTGGGTAAAATATTCCATAGGTAAAATAATCCCCCATTCGGATCTTCGGGCGGGGACTACTCAAGAGGACGTCGTTATCAGGAGAAAGTGTTTCTGAAGAAGAGAAATTCGTTAACATCGAGTATAGATTTAAGTGTGAGGAAGTCGTTTCTGAAAGTATTTGTATGGAGTGTAGCCATCTATGGAAGTGAAACATGGACGATAGATGGGTAGATCACATAACAAATGAGGAGGTATTGAATAGAATTGGGGAGAAGAGGAGTTTGTGGCACAACTTGACTAGAAGAAGGGATCGGTTGGTAGGACATGTTCTGAGGCATCAAGGGATCACAAATTTAGCATTGGAGGGCAGCGTCGAGGGTAAAAATCGTAGAGGGAGACCAAGAGATGTATACATTAAACAGATTCAGAAGGACGTAGGTCGCAGTAAGTACTGGGAGATGAAGAAGCTTGCACAGGATAGAGTAGCACGGAGAGCTGCATCAAACCAGTCTCAGGACTGAAGATCACAACAACAACAGCATCTTCAGAGAAACTTATCACAAGTCCAAAGACATTTACAAACTCCAGCAGACGACAAACATGCTTCCAAGCAGACAACCAGGTGGATAGAACAAAGAAAACTTAGGGTGACGACGCATGTATCTGATGGTTGCTTTTCTGTCTAGAATTAAACTCTAATGTGGAAAATGATTTACATATGAAATACAATTCAGCTATGGTAATTTAGCATTGAAATATCACCATCGCTGCATGGCTGCCAAATATAGCAGCCAGCTGATCATTCTGTCAGTTTGAATTTCTAGGAGCACCGACACCTAAGTGATGCTGTTCAGAAATGTACAAGTAGGTATGAAATGTTGTGGGGAAGCCAATTCAAAGACTGTGTTTTATTCGCAGAACACTTACGAAATATAACAGATGTACTAAGGAGACTGCTAAACAAAGCCTGTCTGCCCTCCTTTGCAGTGCTGCTGCGAGATCTGGGATCCTTGCCAATCCAAATTAAAACTGTATGGTCAGTCGTAAGGGAAGCGGCGGGTCAGCATCACAAGTTCGACAATGTAAAGTCAGTTCGTAGTAAAAATAATTCTGTTACTGATAAGTCTCCGAGCATTTCTGGTGAATTAAATAAATACTTGGTTTCAACAGGGAATCACATAACACTCTTGTAGTTCGGTGCACAGACATGCTCCTTGGAGAGAGTGTATCAGAACATCCTTCGTTGGTACAATCTCTGCAACAACGTTGGTGGTCGCCGCGTCAAGCCTCTGTTATAATGCATCAGTACTGTTCTGTACGTACAGTATGCTCGGTTGGTTTTTATTTTGGAGTAATGTAAACATGTAATGTTTAACTGTTAATACAAACAAACCTACTTGAGAGATAAAATGACGTTTCGTAATATATCCTTTCGAATTGTTACCTAATAATTGTACTTCGTCACGCCTAATTCAGTTCCGCATGCAGAAGTGGATGGGTTAAACAGTTGAATTAAAAGCTTCGTAGAACGGAAACAGTAGGTTTTCGGACATGGGTTCCTATTCAAAATATTATGTATCCACTCCCCTCTACAAGTCCTAGAACTTTGTAATGGAAATTTCTGAGCGCCCTGCGTACATACATTCGATTATCGTTACAGATTCTATGTTAGTTGCAGGAAATGAGAAATTAAAACGTTGGAGGATGGTACACTACTGGCCATTAAAACTGCTACACCAAGAAGAAATGCAGATGATAAACGGGTATTCATTGGACAAATTCATTATACTAGACCTGACGTGTGATTACATTTTCACGCAATTTGGGTGCATAGATCCTGAGAAATCAGTACCCAGAACAACCACCTCTGGCCGTAATAACGGCCTTGATACGCCTGGGCATTGAGTCAAACAGAGCTTGGATGCCGTGTACAGGAACATCTGCCCATGCAGCTTCAACAGAATACCACACGCGCGACCGCTACGGTCGCAGGTTCGAATCTTGCCTCGGGCATGGATGTTTGTGATGTCCTAGGTTTAAGTAGTTCTAAGTTCTAGGGGACTGATGACCTCAGATGTTAAGTCCCATAGTGCTCAGAGCCATTTGAACCACGATACCACAGTTCATCAAGAGTAGTGACTGGCGTATCGAGACGAGCCAGTTGCTCGGCCTCCATTGACCAGACGTTTTCAGTTGGTGAGAGATCTCAAGAATGTGCTGGCCAGGGTAGCAGTCGAACATTTTCTGTATCCAGAAAGGCCCGTACAGGACCTGCAACATGCGGTCGTGCATTATCCTGCTGAAATGTAGGGTTTCGCAGGGATCGAATGAACGGTAGAGCCACGGGTCGTAACACATCTGAAATGTAACGTCCACTGTTCAAAGTGCCGTCAATGCGAACAAGAGGTGACCGAAACGTGTAACCGATGGCCCCCTATACTATCACGCCAGTATGGTGATGACGAATACACGCTTCCAATGTGCGTTCACCGCGATGTCGCCAAACACGGATGCGACCATCATGATGCTGTAAAGAGAACCTGGATTCTTCCGAAAAAAATGGCGTTTGCCATTCGTGCACCCAGATTCGTCGTTGAGTACACCATCGCAGGCGCGCCTGTCTGTGATGCAGCGTCAAGGGTAACCGCAGCCACGGTCTCCGAGCTGATAGTCCATACTGCTGCAAACGTCGTCGAACTTTTCGTGCAGATGGTTGTTGTCTTGCAAACGTCCCCATCTCTTGGCGCAGGAATCGAGACGTGGCTGCACTATCCGCTACAGCCATGCGGATTAGATGCCTGTCATCTCTACTGCTAGTGATATGAGGCCGTTGGGATCCAGCACGGCGTTCCATATTACCCTCCTGAATCCACCGATTCCATATTCTGCTAAAACTCATTGGATCTCGACCAACGCGATTAGCAATGTCGCGATACGATAAACCGCAATCGCGATAGGCTACAACCCGACCATTATCAAAGTCGGAAACGTGATGGTACGCATTTCTCCTCCTTACACGAGGCATCACAACAATGTTTCACCAGGTAACGCCGGTCAACTGCTGTTTGTGAATGAGAAATCGGTTGGAAACTTTCCTCATGTCAGCACGTTGTAGGTGTCGCCACCGGCGCCAACCTTGTGTGAATGCTCTGAAAAGCTAATCATTTGCATATCACAGCATCTTCTTCCTGACGGTTAAATTTCGCGTCTGTACCACGGCATCTTCGTGGTGTAGCAATTTTAATGGCCAGTAGTGTACGAGAGCAACACTTTTCTTCACCATGGCAGTTTATATTCATGTAATTTTACACTGGTATCTTAAACACGTTCTTTATCATTTATCAGTTGGTTTTAAAGTCTTTCTTCAAAATTTACGATGACAAATACATGAAAAAATAACAAAAACAATTTGTCACATTCTCTTTGAATAAAAACTTTACTGTCAGACTGAAAGAGGCCCACGGTCTTGCCGCCGTGGTAAAACCTGTTCCCGTCAGATCACCGAAGTTCAGTGCTGTCGGTCTTGGCTAGCACTTGTGTGGGTCACCGTCCGGATCTGCCAAAGTGCTGTTGGCAAACGATGTGCACTCAGCTCTTGGGAGGCGAACTGAGGAGCTGCTTGTGTGAGGAGTAGCGGCACCGGTCACCCCAACTGATGGCGGCCGCGAGAGCACTGTGGTTCAAATGGCTCTGAGCACTATGGCACTTAACATCTGAGGTCATCAGTCCCCTAGAACTAAGAACTACGTAAACCTAACTAACCTAAGGACATCACACACATCGATGACCGAGGCAGGATTCGAACCTGACACCGCAGCAGCAGACTAAAGTGCCTAGAACCGCTCGGCCACAGCGGCCGGCCAGAACAGTGTGCTGACCAGTGAGCATCCCTATTGTCATACGGTAGCGCCTAAGGCCTGAGGGTGACACAGCGACCGCTCGGTACGGTTGGGCCTTCAAGGCCTGTTAGGACGTTGTTTGCTAGAAGGGAAACATCGTCTGTTATTAACATGTTGCACTTTGCACATGCCACAACTCATCCTTGTTCTGTTTACATGCTTGGTCAATTACAAATGAATGATAATTTGTATCTTTGTTTAATGAGAATCTTTTCATTGTAAACAAGAACATCAAGTGCACACTCAACACTGAGATGATTTTTATTATGGTGTGTGCCACAGTACTTTATTTACAATATGTCTGCTGTGTGGAATTCAGCAACATACAGACTGACATGGAAAACCACATGACCACAACAAAGCAAATCGCCATCTGCCGGAACTTAACTAAGTGAACACAGCTATTTCGCATTATATCTAAATAAATGCAAGCACTTTATCGTGTTTTCTTTATTAAGTGGCTCTAAATACTAAAATATTTTTGTGCAGTGTAGGAGTAAACAACATCCTGTTCATCAAATCAGCTATGAAACCGTACCTATTAGCCACCTGAAGGTGAGAAAGGTAGCTCGAGACCGGTTATGGTACTAAAATAAAATATTTAAAAATTATTTGTGCCTGGTTATGTCATTCACCAACTATCATCAACAGCCACGAACAGCCACGATCTGGATAAAGAAATAAAAGTACAAATGGTTCAACAACTCTGGCTCCACCCTAATGTGGAGTTCTCTAGTTAATAAGCTCTCTAGTTAATACAATGGCGGTAATTATTCAAGAAAAGAGAGGAAGAGACTGATAATTTACGATGTCGGAGTAGGTCCATGTTAGGAAATGAGGACGCTCTTGAGTAACAGCAGAGAGTGGTGAAGAAAAGGAGCTGTTGACAACCAGCCTTCGGATTGAGACCTACGAAGAGAATATATAGCTTTCCACTTTTGGGATATTTTACGCCTGTAAAACAGAAACGCATTAGTGTGGATGACTTGTGGGCGAAACGGAGTCGACAGTTATCGATAAATGGTACACAGCGAGGGAGAAATTGAGGGGGAACGGTTGCCCCGAGAGATACGCGGAATTGCTCACTCTGAAGGGAACAGAATGGGGAGTCCTATATTTGGGGAGGGTACCGAAAGAGCCGGCGGCATTTCCCATTCTGCGCGAGTCGCCGGCAAAGCGCATATTCATGAGGCGCGGCCAATCGCCGGGTGGAACGACAGCTGGGCACCGGACTCGCGAGCAAACAGCCGCGGGTGTGTGCGGGGGTGGGGGTGGGGGTGGGGTAGAGGCGCTGCCGGGGCGGCACTGAGGCAGGCGGAGCGGGTGGGTGTAGCCCCGGGCTGGAGACCGGCTCAGCGGCGGCTAAGCCGCGCTGTCTGCGGAGGCTCTGCGGGATTACCCGCCAGGGGCAGGTGCTGCGCCGGGCTGGGCTGTTTGTCGCGTGCCCCGCACGTGACCACAGCCGCACACCGAGAGGTGGAGCACGGGCCCATTAGGACAGTTCAGGACCTCCGCAGCAGTCGCTGCAACCGAAGGTTCGCTGTACTGGACGGCCAATAGTCATAAAGTTTCAATTATCACTTAGCACACCGTCTACAGGTCACGAGTGGCCTACCGGGACCGTCCGAACGCCGTGTCATCCTCAGTGGAGGATGCGGATAGGAGGGGCGTGGGGTCAGCACACCGCTCTCCCGGTCGTTACGATGGTATTCTTGAGCGAAGCCGCTACTATTCGGTCGAGTAGCTCCTCAATTGGCATCACGAGGCTGAGTGCACCCCGAAAAATGGCCACGGCGGATGGGGGCCTGGATGGTCACCCATCCAAGTGCCGACCACGCCCCACAGCGCTTAACTTCGGTGATCTCACGGGAACCGGTGTAGCCACTGGGGCAACACCGTTTCCCTTCAATTATCACATACAACGGAATTGAGCTCTGGCCTAAAATACATTTAATTACACTGAAGAGCCAAAAAAACTTGTATAGACATGAGTATTCATATACACAGATTTGTAATCGGTAGAATACGGCGATGCAGCTGGAAACACCTATATAAGATAAGTGTCTGGCGCATTGTTAGGCAGGTCAGTCTTGCTACAATTGCAAGTTCTCAAGATTAAGTGAATTTGAATGTGGTGTTACATTCGGCACACGAGCTATGGGACACAGCATCTCCGAGGTAGCGATACAGTGGGGATTTTCTGGTACGAACCGGCCCTAGTGGCCGAGCGGTTCTAGGCGCTACCGTCTGAAACCACACGACCGCTACTGTCACAAGTTAGAGTCCTGCCTCGGGCATGGATGTGTGTGATGTCCTTAGGTTAGTTAGGTTTAAATAGTTCTAAGTTCTAGGGGACTGATGACCAAAGCAGTTAAGTCTCATAGTGCTCAGAGCCATTTGAACCATTTTTTTCTGGTATGAACATTTCAGGAGTGTACCGTGAATATCAAGAATCCGGTAAAACACCAAATCTCTGACGTCGCTGCGACCGGAAAAAGATCCTGCCAGAACGGGAAAAACGACGACTAAAGAGAATCGTTCATCGTGACAGAAGTGCAACCCTTGCTCAAAATGCTGCAGATTTCAATGTTCGGCCATAAACAAGTGTCAGCGTGCGAATCATTCAACGAAACATCGTCTAAATGGGTTTCAGAGTCAAAGGCCACTCGTGTATCCTTCGTGGCTGCACTACACAAAGTTTAACATCTCGCCTGGGACCGTCAACACCGACATTTGACTGCTGATGAATGGAAACATGTTGCCTGGTCGGACGAGTCTCGTTTCAAATTGTATCGAGCGGATGGACGTGTACGAGCATGGAGACAACCTCATGAACCCATGGACCCTGTATTTCAGACTCTTCAAGCTGGTGGGGGCTCTGTAACGGTGTGGGGCGTGTGCAGTTCGAGTGATATGGGACTCCTGATACATCTGATACGACTCTGATAGGTAACACGTACGTAAGCGTTCCTGTGTGATCACCTGCGTCTATTCATGTTCATTGTGCATTCCGACGGAGTTGGACAATTCCAGCAGGACAGTGCGACACCCCTCACTTCCAGGATTGCTACAGAGTGGCTCCAGGAACACTCTTCTGAATTTAAACAGTTCCGCTGGCCACCAAACTCCTCAGACATGAACATTATAGAGAATATCTGGGAAGCCTCGCAACACGCTGTTCAGAAGAGACCTCCGCTCCCTAATACTCTTACGGATTTATGGACAGCCCAGCACGATTCATGGTGTCATTTCCCTCCAGCAGAGTATCAGATATTAGTCGAGTCTATGGCACGTCTTGTTGCGGCACTCCTACGCGTTCGCGGGGGCGTTACACGATATTAGGCAGGTGTAGCAGTTTGTTTGGCTCTTCGGTGTATTAGGTTGGTACATAAGTTCATAGCGCTTTTGTTTTGCATTTTGGAATTCCGTTTGTTATGGATTTATTTATCGATTGTCATTTTTTATTTGAAACTTGCTGTTGCTCTTAGAGTTTACATATTGTCTTTTCGTCATTTGGAGATACTTCAAAATGGCTCAAATGGCTCTGAGCACTATGGGACTCAACTGCTGAGGTCATTAGTCCCCTAGAACTTAGAACTAGTTAAACCTAACTAACCTAAGGACATCACAAACATCCATGCCCGAGGCAGGATTCGAACCTGCGACCGTAGCGGTCTTGCGGTTCCAGACTGCAGCGCCTTTAACCGCACGGCCACTTCGGCCGGCCTTGGAGATACTGAGTGGAGTTGTGGAAGCCAGAAGATGGAGTGCCAAAAGGAGAAATCGGAACGATTTTCAAACATTCCTCTGTTCAGTTCAGTACTGGAGTGACAGCAGAGGAGGCAGCCAGAAACATCTGCACAGTGTATGGGGATAACGCCACTGGAGCGAGCACGGTAAGAAAATGATTTACTCTTTTTACGGAGAATCGTTTTAACATTTGTGACTCTCCATATTCATGGTGTTCCTCGTGTCTGATGAAGATCGTTTAAACGCACTAATCCACAATCATCCACGTCAGTGTACACGAAAACTACACTCCTGGAAATGGAAAAAAGAACACATTGACACCGGTGTGTCAGACCCACCATACTTGCTCCGGACACTGTGAGAGGGCTGTACAAGCAATGATCACACGCACGGCACAGCGGACACACCAGGAACCGCGGTGTTGGCCGTCGAATGGCGCTAGCTGCGCAGCATTTGTGCACCGCCCCCGTCAGTGTCAGCCAGTTTGCCGTGGCATACGGAGCTCCATCGCAGTCTTTAACACTGGTAGCATGCCGCGACAGCGTGGACGTGAACCGTATGTGCAGTTGGCGGACTTTGAGCGAGGGCGTATAGCGGGCACGCGGGAGGCCGGGTGGACGTACCGCCGAATTGCTCAACACGTGGGGCGTGAGGTCTCCACAGTACATCGATGTTGTCGCCAGTGGTCGGCGGAAGGTGCACGTGCCCGTCGACCTGGGACCGGACCGCAGCGACGCACGGATGCACGCCAAGACCGTAGGATCCTACGCAGTGCCGTAGGGGACCGCACCGCCACTTTCCAGCAAATTAGCGACACTGTTGCTCCTGGGGTATCGGCGAGGACCATTCGCAACCGTCTCCATGTAGCTGGGCCACGGTCCCGCACATCGTTAGGCCGTCTTCCGCTCACGCCCCAACATCGTGCAGCCCGCCTCCAGTGGTGTCGCGACAGGCGTGAATGGAGGGACGAATGGAGACGTGTCGTCTTCAGCGATGAGAGTCGCTTCTGCCTTGGTGCCAATGATGGTCGTATGCGTGTTTGGCGCCGTGCAGATGAGCGCCACAATCAGGACTGCATACGACCGAGGCACACAGGGCCAACACCCGGCATCATGGTGTGGGGAGCGATCTCCTACACTGGCCGTACACCACTGGTGATCGTCGAGGGGACACTGAATAGTGCACGGTACATCCAAACCGTCATCGAACCCATCGTTCTACCATTCCTAGACCGGCAAGGGAACTTGCTGTTCCAACAGGACAATGCACGTCCGCATGTATCCCGTGCCACCCAACGTGCTCTAGAAGGTGTAAGTCAACTACCCTGGCCAGCAAGATCTCCGGATCTGTCCCCCATTGAGCATGTTTGGGACTGGATGAAGCGTCGTCTCTCGCGGTCTGCACGTCCAGCACGAACACTGGTCCAACTGAGGCGCCAGGTGGAAATGGCATGGCAAGCCGTTCCACAGTACTACATCCAGCATCTCTACGATCGTCTCCATGGGAGAATAGCAGCCTGCATTGCTGCGAAAGGTGGATTTAAACTGTACTAGTGCCGACATTGTGCATGCTCTGTTGCCTGTGTCTATGTGCCTGTGGTTCTGTCAGTGTGATCATGTGATGTATCTGACCCCAGGAATGTGTCAATAAAGTTTCCCCTTCCTGGGACAATGAATTCACGGTGTTCTTATTTCAATTTTCAGGAGTGTAGCAGATGTGATGAATTGTGATCATTCCACCATGGTGGAATGTCTACCACGCAGTCGTTGGTTGCCGGCCCTCAACTGGCCTCCTTCTAACCCACATACAGCCATCATTGGCACTGAGGAAGAGCCTGCTTTCATCAGGAACGCAACAGATCTCCATCCTGCCCTCCAATCAGCTCTCACTTGATACCACTGAAGTCGCAAATGGTAGTGGTTTGGGGTCAGTGGAACGCACGCTGCCGGCCGGAGTGACCGAGCGGTTCTAGGCGCTACAGGCTGGAACGTCCGACCGCTACGGTCGCAGGTTCGGATCCTGCCTCGGGCATGGATGTGTGTGATGTCCTTAGGTTAGTTAGCTTTAAGTAGTTCTACGTTCTAGGGGACTGATGACCTCAGAAGTTAAGTCCCATAGTGCTCAGAGCCATTTCAATTTGGGAGACTTAGATATGTTGAAAGGGAATGTATCTGCAGGATGCCAGTGCTACTCAATCTACAGTGTTGTTCATGTGTTTGGAGGCAATAGCAGGTAGGGGACTCGAGGCAGAATGGAACAGCGTGGCACTACGAGACTGTGCTGTTTTCTAGTTTGGTGAGTGCTGAAACTTGTTATAGTGACATGTATCTAAGTCTCTGAATGGAAGCGAAGTTGCGTCAGCCATTTTGAATTGGTTTGGTGCGCGACTTACAAGTGGACGATCGTCCTTCCCGTTTCCAGTGTCGTTTTTATAACTTTTGGTGAATTTCAAAGTAAGATAAGACGTTAATTGTTAATTGTACGCCTATAAATGGCCTGTGATCCTAAAGTGCATGCCGTTTGCTGTATGTTAGTTATATAATACATTTAAATGCGTCAGATACTACACACGATAAAAGTTGTTAACCGGGAAAGTGCGCCTGCGGCAGAACGGGACGGGGCAGAATGGAATAGTGCTCCGTTCTGCCCAGTCATTTTTTGATGATAGTATATTTCAAACTACATATTTCTGATCTTGCTTGCTTTTCCAGATGGTGTGAACTTACGTTAGACAGACTGATAGACAGCAGTGAAATATTTAAATTAATAGGAACGGCAGTTTCAGCCTTTTTATCTTGGGATTTCTAAAAGCATATAAGTCAGTGGTAGTCAACCCGATCTCTATCGCTTACAAGTGGGCGTTCAAGGTTTCATGGTAGGCGGTAGGAGGCAGGGGTTTTAAAAACATTTTCATTAGATTTTCATAAAATTTTAACATAAAATATTTGGTAAGTAATTGTTAGCATAAGCTTTAACTTGTTATAACTCCGCTTTATAAATTTTATTAGAAAAGATACTTCCCTAGTTTGTAACTCATCACTATTGCGGAACCTGTGGTCGGTCAGAAAATTTTAGTGGTAATAGAATTACAAAACTCGGCATTAGATAGAAAAGGTTGACTACCTCCCGCCCCCTCATGTAACTACACTCAATTAGATCAAAATCTTCAGTGTAACAATGAAACATTTCACTGCTAAATTTTTAGCCTATCACCTAGCAGAAAGAAATAGCTTCTCACAACGAAGCTTGTCTAGTTGGGAAGGACTGGGTTATAGGATTTATTACTAGGCACCATAAGTTGTCTATTCGCATGCCAGTAAACTAATTTGGTGCACGAGCGATGAGATTTAATAACGTAACTGTATTTTGATATTAAGCATTAAAAATAACCGTACAGTTTTCAAAATAACGTTACAATATTGCAAACGATTTTTTAAGATACCATATTCCGCAGCTTAAATTGTTCATTAAACAACTTAATATCAGTTTTAAGATGATAGTCCTAATAATTTCACAAAAAATTGCGTTATCCCAGTCTGTCCAGAGGGTGGGGCATAGAGGGAAATATGCAAGCATTTCTTTGATACAATGTAAGGAATGTGTTCTACACAGTTTTAAATGACTTCTAAGTACGGTACATTAGTGGTCATAACTGGTAGGTACAGCTTGTAGATAGCGTAACAGAAATTCTCGGGAAATGTAATTGGGAATCTTGAAACATAAATGGGAATCTTTGGAATAAAAAGACTTTGTTCTCACGAATTTCTGTCGGGTAAATTTCAAGAAGCTCTATTTGTAAAACACTATGCAACCAAAATGCTATCACCATCATATACCTCACGTATGGGTAATGAGAATAAGGTAAGAGAGATTATGGTATGTACAGAGGAACATACATTCTTCCATCACTCAGTACTCAAATGGAACATGAAAGAAGATCGTAAATATTGGTTCGATGTGCACTTCGCCACTCTCGCGGAGTATTCAAGGTGATGCAGAAATGTTGCGACCAACTTTGAGACGTTGTAAAGGGTGTCTTGAGGAACAAATCGAGAATGGAAACCTGTGTCCCGAAACGTCATCCAGCGAAACTACAAAGCGTCGAAGTTACAGGCCCCAGCGCCTGCAAGTATGCCACCCCTTCAGCAGCAAAAGTGACTCTGTGAGCTGACGGACCACAGCCGGAACGTCTCGCAGTGTTGTTTGTTGCTCAGTGGCCGCGACGGATTGCCACGATCACTAGTCGAGAAGATGGAGTTAGCTGCTGTGTATACAGGCCTTGTCTCCTATGAATGCGTTGCTGTGTTGCTTCTGTGTATTTAATAACATGCTACACCAGGAAACTGACTGGTTCTCAGGCCGGCCGGGGTGGCCGAGCGATTCTAGGCGCTACAGTCTGGAACCGCGCGGCCGCTACGGTCGCAGGTTCGAATCCTCCCTCGGGCATGGATGTGTGTGATGTCCGTAGGTTAGTTAGGTTTAAGTAGTTCTAAGTTCTACGGGACTGATGACCTCAGAAGTTAAGTCCCATAGTGCTCAGAGCCATTTTGACTTGTTCTCAATGACAATAAGAATGTTTTTACAAGTTGCTTCTTGCAAAGACAAAAAACAGCAATCAGCCACTGTTGAAAAAGCAATTCCTTTAATCAAATAAAGCCGTTACTACTTTAGAACCGAAAGGTTCGTCCCCAGACGGCTGTACACGTTTACATTACATTTGTTGTGGTTGTTTGCAGGAGTTGCTGGCTGCCATTTTTTTTAACAACTGATATAAACAGCAAAAAATGTAATGTAAACGTGAACAGCTGTCTGAAGATAATCTTGTCAGTTCGAAATCGGTAACGGCGCTGTTTCGGTAAATATATATAATTATTAACAGTGGCCGGAAATGGCTCTGAGCACTATGGGACTTAACATCTGAGGTCATCAGTCCCCTAGAACTCAGAACTACTTAAACCTAACTAACCTAAGGACATCACACACATCCATGTCCGAGGCAGGATTCGAACCTGCGACCGTAGCGGTCGCGTGTTTCCGGACTGAAACGCCTAGAACCGCTCGGTCGCAGAGGCCGGCTATTAACAGTGGCCTGTTGCTGGTTTCTTCTTTTTAGCCAGACGCTGTGGCGGAGCGGTTCTAGGCGCTACAGTCCGGAACCACGCGGCTGCTACAGTCGCAAGTTCGAATCCTGCCTCGGGCTTGGATGTGTGTGATGTTTAAAATGGCTGTGAGCACTATGGGACTTAACATATATGGTCCCCTAGAACTTAGAACTACTTAAACCTAACTAACCTAAGGACATCAAACAACACCCAGTCATCACGAGGCAGAGAAAATCCCTGACCCGCCGGGAATCGAACCCGGGAGCCCGGGCGCGGGAAGCGAGAACACTACCGCACGACCACGAGCTGCGGACTGTGTGTGTGATGTCCTTAGGTTAGTTAGGTTTACGCAGTTCTAAGTCTAGGGGACTGATGGCTTCAGATGTTAATTCCCATAGTGCTTAGAGCCATTTGAACCATCTTCTTTAACTTGTATTTCTTGTATAGCCGCGGCCTCAGAAACGTCAGTTTTCAGAAAAAATATCGAGGCGGTATGTTTTCTTTCTGATAACACAACTACAGAAATACAGCTTTAAGTTTTTAGCTAGTGGAACTGCAGTTAACAAAAATTAAGATATTAATCTTATAAATTTTGGAACCCCAGGGGGAAACCCAGCTTGGCTTTAAGGTCACGCGTTGTACACTAATGTACGTTTGAAAAACATAGCATTTTGTGAGGAAATAACAGTACATTTTCCCTTTTTCACTCTTCGTATGTAAAAGTAGATCTGTTTCTTAGTAGCGTATGGAGCAGGGACACCACGAAACTGTTTCCAGAATTGCTCTGGTTGAAATACAACTATCAGTAAAAGATACGTTAGTGAAAATAAATGTATTTCGCCTGATGTAGTTTATGAACTAGTCCAGCTAATGAAAACGGGACTTTGTTTGGTGTTTGCTTCGAAAATATACGGAGTCATTAATACGGCGCAGCTACCTGATGTTCCTGAACACTCTGTTCGTGGAAAGAAAGTGTAGGCAAAGATTGTGGGGTACATTTTCCTCTCGCGTACACTGTATGCTCTACACAGATTTCTATTTTTGTTTTCTTTAGCGAATTTCTGTGTTGTTCACAAATTGCAAAATCTTCTCAGCTTTTCATTTTACTTAAGGCCACAGAAGCATGGTTTTGCGGATGTACTTCTGACGAAAATCTATTCTGGTAAATGGAATCGGAGGTATTTGTTAACTCTTTTTTTTTGTTCTTGTGATATCCATAGAAATCCATAGAAACTTTCATCCCCTAACATATATTTGTTTAGAAGACGAATATAAATGTGCAGAGATTTATATTTAAAAATGTTTTAATATAACGAACAGTTTTCATCCTCTCTTTCGCGCCATTAGAGGTTGAACTTCCAGAAACGCTGAAATACGTATTTTTTAATTTCCAACCAAGAACTCAAATTCCAAGTTTCGGAGATATAGATTTTAAATGCTTCAGTAGTTCTCTGATAATGATTTATTCGCAAAATAAAATCATTCATCCATTGTTTCACCCCCTTAAGAGCTAAATTTCCAAAACTGCTGAAACACGTTTTTCTTTATTTCTGATCGAGAAACCAAGTACCGATTTCCGTAGTTCTAGCTTCAAAGTTGCCTAAATAGCCAAACATTTTCAAAAAACTTTTCATCCCCTATTTCAGCCTCTTAGGGGTGGAATTTCGAAAAAGAATCCCTTCTTAGACGATGCCCACAGCATAAGGTCAACGCCCTCTCCAAATTTCGAGTTTTTATTCTTAGTGGTTTGGGCTGGGAAACGATGTCTCAATAATTCAGAACATTTCCTTTTATACAGCAGTGGATATCAATAAATCCAGGGTTCCTATGGAAGTAACAGCATAATGTCTGAAGCATATATGTACCGAATTTATTTTGACAGTAGTAGAAACATATAAAACATAAACAATTATCTCGGAATTATGTAGTTTCGCCCGCATCTCGTGGTCGTGCGGTAGCGTTCTCGCTTCCCACGCCCGGGTTCCCGGGTTCGATTCCCGGCGGGGTCTGGGATTTTCTCTGCCTCGTGATGGCTGGGTGTTGTGTGATGTCCTTAGGTTAGTTAGGTTTAAGTAGTTCTAAGTTCCAGGGGACTGATGACCTAAGATGTTAAGTCCTATAGTGCTCAGAGCCATTTGAACCATTTTTTGTAGTTTCTTTCATTACAGTGCCACCGCACAGTGCAACCTCCGTTGTACCTAATTACCTACAAAATTATCTTTGGCATTGTTTTTGTTAGGGTTTGTAGTTCTTCCATGAAATTGTCGCCTACTCTTCTCTTATCACTCTTTTTAGCTGACATCCGGGCTCATATTGCTTTCCATTACGTTAAAGACATCTTAGAAGGTTTTACGCGGGGTTCAAATTCGGGCTACGTGCAAGTAAGGGCAAGACGTCGATATCTTTATCTCTCAGAAAACTGTTTGGTTGTAGCAGAAATATACACAGATGTATTATCTTGTTGGAACATTAGACTTTCGTCCCCTAGGTCTTTATACATTCTTCTCAATTCTGTCTCTAGCATCTCAGTGTACAGCTTAGAGTTCATTCTAATGTTCAGTCAAGCAGTGCGTGATTTACCTATAGCGCAGAAGGCTGCCAAAATCATGACACTTCCAAAACCAAAGTTTCTGTTCATTCTTACCTACTGCTCTGTTCTCCGGCTCATCTAAGTTAAACTTATTCTCATCACTGAAGATCACTTTCCCGACTCTGAAATAAATGACGTATGTTCCTCCCCAAACTCCGATCTAGCCTGAAACTTCCTGACAGATTAAAACTGTGTGCCCGACCGAGACTCTAACTCGGGACCTTTGACGTTCTTTGGCAAGTGCTCTATTTCTGTGCAATTTTGAAGGTAGGAGACGAGGTACCGGCGGAAGTAAAGCTGTATCGTCCGCTACGACCAAATACAACGAACAATAATGAAAAAAAAAAGTTGACAGAGCACTTGATCGCGAAAGGAAAAGGTCCCGAGTTCGAGTCTGCGTCCGGCACACAATTTTAATCTACCGGGAAGGTTCATATCAGCGCACACTCTGCTGCAGAGTAAAAGTCTCATTCTGTATGCAATCTAGCCTGTTTATGTTTCGGTGCAGGAGCAGGTTTCTGCAGTTGTTTCTTGAACGTAAGGTTTTGTCATATGACAATATTTGTCGTACACATATGGCAGTTACTCGAAATGTCAGTCAGCAACGAGATCAGAAGAATAATGTTTTGTGGTCCTTACTTTGCGCAAAAGTAACCGTTTCGGTGCTTCAGATGTTCTGTCCATATCGTGCATCCAATGTAATAAGATAATCAGTCTCTCTATCTGAACTATTCAACTTCTTGGTGATTTGACTATTAGAGAGGCTCATTCCTTTTAGACACCGATTTTTCAATTTTTCATTACATGATAACACTTTTCCGCGTGGCACTGTCGGAGTCGTGCTTTATGTACACTACACGCGCTGTCACAAATAGTGTCGTCGGTTTCGTATCTCCAGTAAATGCATGCACTATCATCGCACAGAGCCGGCAGCGTTTATACGGAGTTCCGTCCTCTACCACCTGAATCGTTGATGTTTTATATTGTACTACTGACATCAAATGCAATACCATGTGACTGCATTTGTCCGTATACTGGATCTCATACTATTGCGTATACACCATGCACAACTATTCCGACCGACAATGTTAATTTTCCTACAAATATCTGATTCTTTATACTGATTTCCACTACTTTATATAGAGATATGTTAGCTATTTTTCAGATCTGACGCTCTGTCCTTTAATATCGCGTCGAGTGGAGAGAACCTGTTCAAGGTCGAAAAATGTTTGACAGAAAAAGAAAGACGTTTATTCCAGAGAACTTGGAACAGTGTTTGGTAATCTATTCTAACAGACGCGAATACTTGTCGTTAGCAGGGTCTAATTATCATCTCTGATATTAGGAATTGCCTGTATAGTGTTTTTAACAGCACCTTTGATTTTTAATGTACCTTCGTTTCATTGTAGTGCATAGGTCGGATGTTTACTGTTTATTTCTGGCACATTAGTGCATAAATGTAATCATATGTTGGGTATTTTACTTCAAAACAATCTCTCCTCTAGTTAGGACATATCCGGTATTCACGTTGACGCGTCTTCTCACGCGAAATTACAAAAATTCGGTTTTAAGTAGAAACCAACCGGAATTAACCACTGCAAAGAAAACTGTTAAAATTAACTGGAGCAGACGACCGTTGGTGATGGGTTAGTGGCCAGATTGATTTCTGGAAAAATGCTGTAAAATGAAGAGAAGATTACATCTTTTAATACCACCATCAATTTTTGCGGGGCCGGTATCTGTTATTTACGGGCAAAACCGAATCGTAGCTTGGAGACAGTAGTCAGATCATTTAAGGTTCCGTGCTTGCATTCAAGTTTGCAAAACGCTTCGTGATGATCGGCAGTTAATCTCAGGGACGCTGTAGCAAGATGCAAATGAATGAATGGCAGAATACTAATTGTATTCGGCCGTTGCGTCTCCACGCCACCATCCTTTAAGCTCTAATTGGTCATTTGCTGTGATAACAAAACATTAAAACAATTCCTGTTTCTTATATCGGTTAGGAAAACTGTTAAAACGAGAACTTACGAGGCTTAACTAATATATATTAATTTAATTGCAAATGATTCTGAAAATAATACATGACACTTGCATCAGATTTGTCCACACAGAAGTTATTGATACGTAAGGAACGCATCTGTAGTGATATAAAAGCTAACAGGCAAGAAAGAGAAATCCGAGCAGGATCGCTCTTCACTTACTTCCTAAAACAAAACAAAAAAAAAGAAAAACGTATTACAATCGATCGCAACCAGCCACAGGCTGATTGCTACTACATCTTTGAAATATTACTTATGAAGTAATAATTTCGTTTCACAAAATTAATTGCCATAAGTTATTTAATTGATAAGAGCATATTTTTGTGCTTCCCGTGGTTTTTGCGACGTTAAATTTACATATAGTTACGTGGGTCTGTGCATGTAATGCTTCAACGTGTGTATCCTATTTGCCAGGCACGATTTGTTCCATATACTGCAACAGAGAGCAGAACTAATTAGGAAATCCCTCATTTACGCTTGTCAGCACACGTTTATGTAATCCGTCATTCTGCCGTTCGCTCTCCGTTGCTGATATCGATCCGCCTTCTGCCCCCATCATCTAATTTGCAAACAGATGTCGTTTGTATTTTGGTTTCTGTTGTGATATCTAAAACATTCTGTAGTTCACATCAGCTCCTCCTGTGTTTCTACTGGCAAGTCAGAATACTTTGAGTAATCATTCAGCGCCAGTGTGGGACACCGTCATATGCGAAATTTCTACGAGTCGCAGCCCTCGTTACATCAAGCCCACGACACCGGCCACAATACGTCACCGTCCATCTCAAAGATAAGCAGTCATGCGGCAACAAACAGTGAGGCTCCTGGCAAATGTCAAATCTGGTGAATGAAATGTTTACCGCGCAAGGATGTCGGAGATTACCAATCACGTTGACGTGGTGCAGAACTTGACTGATGGCATCCGAAACAACTGTGTGACCTCTTTTATATTATTTTGCCGCCAATGGTATCAGTGTGCAAAATTATGAATCAACATGTCCGCAGTTCGTGGTCGTGCGGTAGCGTTCTCGCTTCCCACGCCCGGGTTCCCGGGTTCGATTCCCGGCGGGGTCAGGGATTTTCCCTGCATCGTGATGACTGGGTGTTGTGTGCTGTCCTTAGGTTAGTTAGGTTTAAGTAGTTCTAAGTTCTAGGGGACTGATGACCATAGATGTTAAGTCCCAAAGTGCTCAGAGACATTTGAATCAACATGCTCTCATAGCAGAGGCCGAACACTGGCACTACAATGGGCAATATATAACAGACGAATCTAAAATGCTGATTTTTTTCTTACATTTTTTTAGAGAAGCAGCTCTGGACTTGCGGCCGCTATATTCCTAGGGTAATATAATCTGTTTAGAAACTGACGTTACAAAGATCTGGATGAGAATATATTTCTGTTAGGTATGTGTGTCCGTATCCGTTGCGTTGTAATTTAAATTGCGAGCTAACAAATCAGTTAATTCATTTCCAAGAGCTTTCTGACATGTTGATATTTTCGTAGATGAATGGAACGACATCGGCTATAATCTAATCAGTGCTGATTTAAAGGGCGCGCGCGTCCGCGCGTCCTTATGTATGTATGTGTGTGTGTTTGTGCGTCGTGGTTCACACGTGTGATCCATTTAGGGTTGTCAAGAAAGTATTTACCTAGCTATAACTCAATTTTTTTTTAGAGAAACATGCTTCTAACCTGATTGATTCGGAACTTCGAGTCAACGCAATACTTGGTAATGCGAGGGTAATCCCAAAGGTAAGGTCTCCCATTTCTTTATAAGTACAAAACCTGTTTATTTCTACAATGTTTTACATCAGTTTAGAGCTTGAACATTTAGCTATTTTTCGACATAATCACCATTTCTGTCAATGAATTTATGTAGACGCTGTGGCAGTTTTTGTATGCCCATGTCATACCAGCTCGCCGCCATGCTGTTCAGAAAGTTATGAACCTCCTCTTTCACCTCATTGTCGGAGCTGAATTGCTTTTCGGCCAAACGTTCTTTTAACTTAGGGAACAGGTGATAGGCACTGGGCGCCAAGTCGGGACTATAGGGTGGGTGGGTGATTATGTTCCGCTGAAACTGTCGCAGGAGAGCAACGCATGGCCGAGCGATGTGTGAGCGAGCGTTGTCATGGAGAATGTGTACGCCCTTGCTCAACATTCCTCTTCTCCGGTTCTGAATTGTCCGTTTGAGTTTTTTCAGAGTCTCACAGTACCTGTCAGCGTTAATTGTGGTCCCACCGATTCAGCTCCGACGACGAGGTGAAAGAAGAGGTTCATAACTTTCTGAACAGCCACAGCTTCTACAAAAATGCATCGACAGAAAGAGTGATTATGTCGAAAAATAGCTAAATGTTCAAGCTGTAAACTGAGGTAAACCACTGTAGAAATAAACAGGTCTATGTACTTATAAAAAAATAGGAGACCTTGCTTTTGGGATTACCCTCGTATGTAGCGTCTACAGCTTGTTCCGTAAACAATACGTTACTTGTTTAGCGATGCTGCAATTATGGAAGTGACAGAACAATGTTCTAAATCATTATAACCAACGAGACGTACTGTTTTGGTTACATCCAAGGACAATCGTAAAAAAAGAAATCAATCAATCAGTCAGTTCAGAAGAATTGTCAGAGACGATAAAAGTGCAGTTATTTTTGTTGTAATAAATCTCGACCTATGTCCTCGTGCAAGTAAATACCACGGGATTTCTGGGTGAGCAGAACTTCTGTCTGGAGAATCCTACACAGCATTTGTTTACGACCGTATCACATCCATGTTCGTCAAGCATTAAGCAGCAATGATTTACAGACAAGAATCGCCTTCTGTACCTGGTTTATAAATAAAAACCTGGGCTTCGCCACTCTCGTGCTGTATACCTCCCAATATAGCAGGCAAACGGAAACGAGGAAGTGTAAATATGCATAATGGCCACTACTTCTCATCAGAAGGAAACTTCTGGTTTGAGGCAGTTCCCCACTCTAATGTATTCTGTATCGGCTTCTTTATCTATGCTTAACTACTCCACCCTGCACCCATTTCGATCTTCTTAACGTATGGTCACGGCTTGGTTCCTCACTGCAATTATTAACCACCCTCCTACCCCTCCCCAATTCCCCCCCCCCCCCCCACCTCCCCGCACGCACACACCAACCACACTTTCACCCATAATCAAACTGATGAATTCCTAATGCGTCAGTCAAGTTGTGCCACAAATTTGTTTTTTTTAGCCAGTTCTCCCTCACTTATCCGATCCACCCACCTAATCTTAAACATTGTTCTGTGGCACCATATTTCAAATGCTTCTTTTCTCTTCTTGTCCACACTTCAATTCCGTTCAAGACTACACTCCAGACAAATACTTTAACTTCTGTTAGAATTGCAAATATACTGTACTTAAAAGAAAAGTGTAAAAGAAAGATTTCCCTGTCAGTAACAATGAAAAGTACATCTATTATCCTACAAACTTCCCGTTCCTTTCCTTCGGAGTTGTGATACAGCCAAAACATCTGAAAATACAATAGAATATCCGGTTTTGAGAGCTCTTTTCAGTTTCATGAATTCTTCTCCATTTGAAATTATAGAGTTCATTTTGTCCATTTTTAAATAGCTTCAAGGCATCGTTACGTTCGTCATTCTGTTGGCCTTTAACGCTTTGCCTAAATAGCTTTTCACACCAAAAAGATCTGATGCACTGTTTCCAAGAATAACTGCCAATACGATAAGGTCTGATGGAGGCCTTCGTGATGCTACTGGTATGTCTGTAACTTCAGTGACGTTATGAGCGCCGGCTCAGCGTTCTGCCGAAAGCAAAGTACGACTCAATTTTTTCTGCCAAAATGAAATTTTTAGCGAAATGTATTATATGAATGTAAATTAAGCTCTGCTGTTACCTTTTATACCTACCATAACTACGTGGTCTAGGGGTAAAAACGCCTTCGGTCGCGGGTTCGATCCCCACCACTGCCTAAATTTTGATAAATAATCAGCATTGGCGGTCGAAGACTTCCGGCATAAGAAGTCAGCCTCATTCTGCCAACGGCCTTGTCAAAGAGGGCGGAGGAGTGGATAGAGGTTCAGGGCACTCTCTTGTCCTAGGGGTGGGAAATTGCCCCTAAAGGCGGAAGAATCAGCAATGATCTGACATGAGGATGCAGAAGGCAATGGAAACCACTGCATTAAAGACACGTAACGTGTATCCACAGGACATGTGGCCTGTAATTGAAGAAGTGTCATGATGATCTCTCCATTGGCAAAAGATTCCGGAATAGTCCCCCATTCGGATCTCCGGCAGGGGACTGCCAAGGGGGAGGTTACCATGAGAAAAAGATTGAATAATCAACGGAAGGATAACGTTCTACGAGTCGGGGCGTGGAATGTCAGAAGCTTGAACGTGGTAGGGAAACTAGAAAATCTGAAAAGGGAAATGCAAAGGCTCAATCTAGATATAGTAGGGGTCAGTGAAGTGAAGTGGAAGGAAGACAAGGATTTCTGGTCAGATGAGTATCGGGTAATATCAACAGCAGCAGAAAATGGTATAACAGGTGTAGGATTCCTTACGAATTGGAAGGTAGGGCAGAGGGTGTGTTACTGTGAACAGTTCAGTGACCGGGTTGCTCTAATCAGAATCGACAGCAGACCAACACCGACAACGATAGTTCAGGTGTACATGCCGACGTCGCAAGATGAAGATGAACAGATAGAGAAAGTGTATGAGGATATTGAAAGGGTCATGCAGTATGTAAAGGGGGACGAAAATCTAATAGTCATGGGCGACTGGAATGCAGTTGTAGGGGAAGGACTAGAAGAAAAGGTTACAGGAAAATATGGTCTTGGGACAAGGAATGAAAGAGGAGAAAGACTAATTGAGTTCTGTAACAAGTTTCAGCTAGTAATAGAGAATACCCTGTTCAAGAATCACAAGAGGAGGAGGTATACTTGGAAAAGGCCGGGAGATACGGGAAGATTTCAATTAGATTACATCATGGTCAGACAGAGATTCCGAAATCAGATACTGGATTGTAAGGCGTACCCAGGAGCAGATATAGACTCAGATCACAATATAGCAGTGATGAAGAGTAGGCTGAAGTTCAAGACATTAGTCAGGAAGAATCAATACGCAAAGAAGTGGGATACGGAAGTACTAAGGAATGATGAGATACGCTTGAAGTTCTCTAACGCTATAGATACAGCAATAAGGAATAGCGCAGTAGGCAGTACAGTTGAAGAGGAATGGACATCTCTAAAAAGGGCCATCACGGAAGTTGGGAAGGAAAACATAGGTACAAAGTAGGTAGCTGCGAAGAAACCATGGGTAACAGAAGAAATACTTCAGTTGATTGATGAAAGGAGGAAGTACAAACATGTTCCGGGAAAATCAGGAATACAGAAATACAAGTCGCTGAGGAATGAAATAAATAGGAAGTGCAGGGAAGCTAAGACGAAATGGCTGCAGGAAAAATGTGAAGACATCGAAAAAGATATGATTGTCGGAAGGACAGACTCAGCATACAGCAAAGTCAAAAACAACCTTTGGTGACATTAAAAGCTACGGTGGTAACATTAAGAGTGCAACGGGAATTCCACTGTTAAATGCAGAGGAGAGAGCAGATAGGTGGAAAGAATACATTGAAAGCCTCTATGAGGGTGAAGATTTGTCTGATGTGATAGAAGAAGAAACAGGAGTCGATTTAGAACATATAGGGGATACGGTATTAGAATCGGAATTTAAAAGAGCTTTGGAGGACTTACGGTCAAATAAGGCAGAAGGGATAGATAACATTCCATCAGAATTTCTAAAATCATTGGAGGAAGTGGCAACAAAACGACTATTCACGTTGGTGTGTAGAATATATGAGTCTGGCGATATACCATCTGACTTTCGGAAAAGCATCATCCACACAATTCCGAAGACGGCAAGAGCTGACAAGTGCGAGAATTATCGCACAATCAGCTTAACAGCTCGTGCATCGAAGCTGCTTACAAGAATAATATACAGAAGAATGGAAAAGAAAATTGAGAATGCGCTAGGTGGCGATCAGTTTGGCTTTAGGAAAAGTAAAGGGACGAGAGAGGCAATTCTGACGTTACGGCTAATAATAGAAGCAAGGCTAAAGAAAAATCAAGACACTTTCATAGGATTTGTCGACCTGGAAAAAGCGATCGACAATATAAAATGGTGCAAGCTGTTCGAGATTCTGAAAAAAGTAGGGGTAAGCTGTAGGGAGAGACGGGTCATATACAATATGTACAACAACCAAGAGGGAATAATAAGAGTGGACGATCAAGAACGAAGTGCTCGTATTAAGAAGGGTGTAAGACAAGGCTGTAGCCTTTCACCCCTACTCTTCAATCTGTACATCGAGGAAGCAATGATGGAAATAAAAGAAAGGTTCAGGAGTGGAATTAAAATACAAGGTGAAAGGATATCAATGATACGATTCGCTGATGACATTGCTATCCTGAGTGAAAGTGAAGAAGAATTAAATGATCTGCTGAACGGAATGAACAGTCTAATGAGTAAACAGTATGGTTTGAGAGTAAATCGGAGAAAGACGAAGGTAATGAGAAGTAGTAGAATTGAGAACAGCGAGAAACTTAACATCAGGGTTGATGGTCACGAAGCCAGTGAAGTTAAGGAATTCTGCTACCTAGGCAGTAAAATAACCAATGACGGACGGAGCAAGGAGGACATCAAAAGCAGACTCGCTATGGCAAAGAAGGCATTTCTGGCCAAGAGAAGTCTACTAATATCAAAATACCGGCCTTAATTTGAGGAAGAAATTTCTGAGGATGTACGTCTGGAGTACAGCATTGTATGGTAGTGAAACATGGACTGTGGGAAAACCGGAACAGAAGAGAATCGAAGCATTTGAGATGTGGCGCTATAGACGAATGTTGAAAATTTGGTGGTCTGATAAGGTAAGGAATGAGGAGGTTCTATGCAGAATCGGAGAGGAAAGGAATATGAGGAAAACACTGATAAGGAGAAGGGACAGGATGATAGGACCAGTCAGTAGACTGATGACCAAAAAAAAAACTACGTCTATTCAGAATACCTTATTATTTAACCCGTATGGTTATGCTGAAGCTGAGCAATTCTACGTTTCCAGATGCATATGTAAAGGCTATTTGGTACTAAGCTATTGTGTATGAGATAACTCAGTTCTTTATTCTTGTTTGTTTTCTTCTCCCAGTATATTAATGTGATAGTGTAAGACCTGTAGGCTTGTAATCACTGTTCATTTCATCACTCAATTTGTACAGCTGTGTTGCAATGGAGTAGCTCTGACGTGCCCAAGTGTGTATAAAGACTTCTCCAACGCATCACCTAATATAATGTTTCGTCATGAGGTCCTTACCAATAACAGAACTACCAAAATAAGAGAGTTAACAAACAAGTTACACCATACCTCAAATCCATATGCTTCCAAACGTTATGGCACCGCACTGGACGTGCAGATAAGAATGTAAATCTATTAAGAGCACTATTCAAAACTGTTAAAAAAGAAATTGTAGACTCAGTTGAATAATAGAATGACGATCAGCACAATCAAGACGTAAGTGTAGCTTACATTGCATTTTTCAGTTTTCTGTGTGGTATTTGATTAGACACAACTTATAATGCACACAATTATCAGTTAATGCTTGCTGTTTTATCCATGTAAAAGAGAATATGCTGAACATAAACAGCAAGGGCGTAAAGTCTTCAAAGATTTTGACTGATGCAAGAGTTTTCGGTAAACATTCGGCAAACCTCACGTTTATAATGAAACGAAAGCATCTTCAACGAAGTGTTGTATCTTTGAGGAACATGAGTAGAATAAACTGCGGTGCTAAAGACTGAATGTTATGTTTCGTCGCTAATGCACCACTTCCGAACTGTAATTTGTCTCTGTGTTCTTATTCCTGTCAACGTACATCACTGTATTTCCTGTTCTTTGGCAGCTCGACACTCAGACTGAATGGATCAGATACTCATATCGGCGGTTTTCGAGGTAACACATGTTCACAGCCCTCTTCATTCTGTGTTCTCGAATAATATCGTTTTGTGTTAAATGCTTTGTGCAAACTGCTGCTTTGGGACCTGGTTCTAAATCACTCCTGTCACGGGAAAAAAGCCATTACGTTATGGAAACAGAAAGAAGTGGCATACTCTTTCTGCATACTCTTTCTTCGATGTGTAGCTGGAAGTGCAGCAAGGCGCACAGTATTCGCTTGTCCTCTGAACAAGCCGTTAATATCTTCCGAGGATAAGTGCCACTACCAGGTGTGCTGAATTTGCGGTGATACCTACACAGATTCTAAGTGAAAGATTTCAGTTACTCGAAACATGTTTTAGCATCAATTCCCTGTCTAATTACAATAATGAATAGCAGTTACTTTAGGAGGCAACATGTGATGCCTCTTAGATCGTTTGCAGATGACACTGTCACTTACCTTTTCCAAAAATTATCAAAAGATCACAAGAACTTGCAAAATGATTTACACGACATATCTGTATGGTGCGAGAAAGTAACTGTAGGTAAACAATAAAAAAATGCCACATACTCCACATGAATATGTTGTGAGGAAGGAAGAAAAAAGATGGCGTTTTATTGGCAAAACACTTCGAAGGTGCAACAGATCTAAAGATACGCCTACAACATGCTTGTCCAGCATCTTCTGTAATATTGCTGCAGGTTATGGTATCCATACCAGAAAGGGTTAATGGAAGACATCGAAAAACTTCAAAGAAGGGCAACTTGTTTTGTATGATGACGAAATAGGAGAGGAATTATCATTGATTGGCGTGATATTCATTGAAAAAACGCTTTGAAGTTGGAGCAAGATCTTCCCACGAAATTTCACCGGTGTCTGGAGATTTGCGGACACCGGGGATTGGACAACACTCCCGTCTCCCCACTCCTCCCTTCGCTGCCGTCCCATTCTTTCAAAAGATATGTGAACGCACGCTGCTGGAAAAGCATATCCCTTTGCTTACTTTGTTCCCGGAACAAGGACAGGACATTGTGGTATTTCACATCAAAAAGGAAAATTGTTCGAATAATAGTCCATGTTTTCAAATCTACAAACAAGCAAAAAGCACTTTATTACTCAAACATGCATCCACGCATGTAATCCCCCTCCCCCCCCCCCCAAAAAAAAGAAAAGGGGGATACCTAGATTTTTAGATTGAACTTTTTGAATAGTATTTTAATAAGAAATTGTAAGTTTGTGCAATAATAATTATACCAGAATGAAAAATGCTCGTATCGCAGCACAAAAAAATGAATATATCTTTGGGGGGGGGGAGGGGGGGGGGTGTAGAGTTAGGGATGTAAAAGAAGGGAACTAGTTTTTCGCTTTACCTAGTAGCTTCAAAGATATTTAAATCACAACATCTTGACATATTCGTGCTTTTAATCCTCGCCATGAAACATGCTACCAGAAAAACTTTTTTAGGTATTACACGTATGCTCTCAAGCCATTTGATATTGTACACGATGTCCGAAGAAAACACCGATAACATTTATTATGTTATGGGGCAACGCACACTGATCGGTTTTCAACTGGAAACCCATATCTGGAAACATAACGTGGGTGCTGGAGAGCGTCGAAGTCTGAGGTGAATGTGCATTCCACATTATGACGATGAACACATCAGAAGCACATTGTACTGTCTAGATTCCAAACAGGCTTCGAACTTCGTACCTCCTACGTCAATGCAAAGCCTACATCGGGGGTGCTAAGCCTCGCATATATGATCCAGTACGTGCGGTTGTCTTTGAAGAATTTCTGTGAAGTCTTTTGCTGACGTTACGAATGTGCCATACGTCGTACCCTTCATACTACCCTATAGAAAATAGTCGAGAGGTGTCAGACCTGGCGACCGTGCTGGCTGTAGAACTGATCCACCTTTACGAATCCATTGATTGGGATATGCGACATTGCAGTGATTCCGAACATCGACATCGAATCTGCTGGAGCTCCGTCGAACTACATCCACTTGTCCATGCGAATATTTAATGGCACTGGATCCCATAGAGTAGACAAACGTCTCTAAGAAATGTGAGGTAGATCGGTCCTGATTGTCTGTTTGGAGGTAGATGTGGCTCAATGATGTGGTCAACAATTAAAGAAAATGGTTCAAATTGCTCTGAGCACTATGGGACTTAACATCTGAGGTCATCAGTCCCCTAAAACTTAGAACTACTTAAACCTAAATAACCTAAGGACATCACACACATCCATGTCCGAGGCAGGATTCGAACCTGCGACCGTAGCAGCAACGCGGTTCCGGACTGAAGCGCCTAGAACCGCTCGGCCACAACGGCCGGCGCGGTCAACAATTATCCCGACACAGATATCAATACCGACTCAGCATTGGTGATTTTGAATCGCCTGCACTCGCGAATTTTCGTCCGCCCGAAGTGCATGCTGTGCAAGTTTAGTATGCCGTCTCTAGTAGACAAACATTCGTCTGTGAATAGCACCATGCTCGAGAATTGCGGCTGGTGTATGCATTGTTGTAAATACCACTGCGCAAAATGTACTCGTCGTCGGTAGTCCTCCTGCCGCAATGCCTAGTTATTCTGCGCATGATGTGGTTGGAGCCGGTGTCCATGGACAACACGCACACACGTCACATTTAGCTGTGTGCAGCGTTTGTGCCACCTGGCGAGTGCTGGTGCCTGGGTTCTCTCCGAACACTGTCAGCACTTCCTCCTCCAACTGTGGTGTTCGAGCCGAGCCTGACTGATCCACATCACGTTTTGGCATTTGTCATAGGACAAACAGTGGACAGTGGATAACATCCGCAGGTAGCAAGCGCAAAGTGCTACTGCTTTGCTGCACAGTGTACACACTGAGGCGTCTCTCGGTAGGCGCAAACGTGAAATGATGTGCGTGTGTTTGTTTGGAGAACAGTCTTGCAGCAGCCCTCCCATTGCAATCCGCTTTGCCGTATGCAGGCACCATCTCGCTCAGTGCCGAAGCTCTGCACTGCTACATGTCGCACAGCTGTCAACAATGCCACTGCACCGGCAGACCACACTAAGTCCGCAGTAGCATGCGCACAAGGCCTCTATGTGTGAAATCTTATGGGACTTAACTGCTAAGGTCATCAGTCCCTAAGCTTACACACTACTTAACCTAAATTATCCTAAGGACAAACACACACACCCATGCCCGAGGGGGACTCGGAACCTCCGCCGGGACCAACAAGGGCTGTATGGAGGAATGTAGCGCATGCGCAGGAATGTTATTAGGCTCAGGTCGTCCATCTGCAGTACACAGACTGCTAATAGGTTGCATACGTTCTGTATTCGGACACCAAAACGAATCGGGATAAATCGTCACAACTGTTCGCCCTCAGACTTCCACGCTTTCCACTGACCAAGCCGAGCTTTTACGGATATGGGTTCCTCCTTGAAAAGAGAGAGCTCACTGTGCAGGGTAAGTAGCGTTAAGTCGTAAAACGGCGCTAATATGTCAAGATGTTTTCATTAAAATATCTTTGAAGCTGTCGTTTAAGTAGAAAATCTGGTTGCCTTCTTTCACATGCCTAACCCTGCCCAGGATGTATTCGCCTTTTTGCGTTATGACATGAGCATGTTTCATTCTGATTATCAAGTTTTACTCTCCCATAATTTTGATATTAGACCGCCATAGATTGGTAATCGATGTAAATTTTTGTGGACTTGGGCGACGACTGATCCGGTATATGCTTTTTTCTTTATCTTTCCAAAAATGTTGCTTATGTTGTGACAACGCACAAAATGTGGTGTCACCGCCAGACACCACACTTGCTAGGTGGTAGCTTTAAATCGGCCGCGGTCCATCAGTACATGTCGGACCCGCGTGTCGCCACTTTCAGTGACAGCAGACCGAGCGCCACCACACGGCAGGTCTAGAGAGACTTGCTAGCACTCGCCCCAGTTGTACGGACGACGTAGCTAGCGATACACACTGACGAAGCCTCGCTCATTTGCAGAGCAGATAGTTAGAATAGCCTTCAGCTAAGTCAATGGCTACGACCCAGCAAGGCGCCATTAGCAGTATATTGTCTGAAACTATAGTCTCACTTGTATCGTATGAAGCATGTCTCATCAAGAACGTTGTATACAAAGGATGGATTAAAGTTAAGTATTCCAGAAGCTACGTACTTTTCTTTATAGCATTCATTACGTATCCTGTTTCAGACCTCACTCCATCCTTCGTGAGTTAGCGCGTGCATCTTGGCCGCCTCTTTCAATTAGTGTGCGTAGTGTTGCCAAGTCTGCCGACACTACACAAAGTATTCACAAAACAGCACGACCATTAATTACATGTATTTTTCATAGAAGCGATGTGTGTAAGAACGCAAAAAACGTGTTTTTTTATTGTAAAATCCGAATGAAGCTACATTTTTCAACGCGAGGGTTCAGTTTTATCCTAAAATTGCATTTTCTGTTAATTGATTCACTGTAAACGGTTTCCACGCATACAGTTCACGTAAGAACTAATTTTACAGACTTCAAACCATCGTATTTCGACAACGGATAAAGATTATTGGACAAAAAAATTCGTCGTGACTTTATCCGTTTATCTACCTTCGTTCAAAGTTTGAACCGATTCCTGCAAGTTTACAGTATAGAAGTGGTGCGCTTCAAAACCTCCCGCAAAAACATTTTTTTCTTCTTTTCTGCACGTAAAATCCAAACAAAGGAAATATTTTTCAAATGGGTAAAACTTACGTTAGACCTTGGTCTAACGCACCAAGAACCAACAGTCTCTCTTCAGTCCCGAGTTACTTAAGGGTAGATGTTTCTGCACGTAAAATCCTAATTGTGCACATGCAATTGATGCCAATAGCTAAGTATTAATTCCAGTCCAGTTAAAATCTTTTGCAATAGGAATTAATCGATTCGCACAACTTGCCTGGGCTCCATATCCGATTCGACATTCAAACCTTGCTTAATATACTGTAACATGGCTACTACAAGACAAATGTTCGAATGACTATATAAATGGTCACTGGGATGGGCTAAACCAAAAACTTTTCATCCCATGATCCTAGCTCACATAGGAACCGAGCACCAGAACTCTCTCAAAACGCGGTTCAGCGAACGGCCTTTCTATACCTACATGTTACAACGCTTCCGCGCTGTTGCGTATGTTAACAAATGCTGAACGTGTGGTGGCCCTTTTAAGTATTGGGAGCGTCGGGGAAGACGACGGCTTGAAAGCGAAGATTTGCGGAAACCGCAAACTACCTGTTGCAGATGGTCTCAACGAATCTCCTGCAAACCACGCTGCCTGCAGATCTATGTTTACGCGTTTTTCCGGCATTCATATCATTTACCCCATATTTGTCCCCCTCGTGCGGAGAAAATTTATTAATTTCCACTAGTATACTGCGTAATGTTGAACGTAATTAAATAAGGGAAACCAGAGCTAGTGTGGAAAGATTTAGGTGTTCATTTTCCCAAGTGCTATTTCAAAGACTCTGCCAAAGACTTATGTGTGAATTGCAGATAGTCGTGTAAATGCTGGTACAGAACTGTTACTGGTGGAAGCAGTACGGTCTACGTAATAACACTCAATAAGTGCACATATAATAAATGACAATCAATAAATGACAAACGAGAGGCAGCAAACACTTCTCGCAAGTACGTAAACTGGTCGTCATATGACATTTGGAAGTGAATCTTGTAAGTTAGCTGTTAATCGTTTTATTATGTTTCGTGCAACTGGCCTATTTCGGGAGCATTGCCATTGTCAGATACACCTGCGAATATTATAGTCGGTAAGTTTCATTTACTTTTGCGATATTTTTATATGGAGTTAAACGTACATGTATACCTACGTCTGGCTGGGCGAGACGTACGTGTTGAATCATTGATGAATCCTTTCGTCAATTGTCGCTGTTTTTTATGGTAAAGTAAAGTCTCGTAGAAATTTGACAGATACTCGACAATTCTCAATGCTGCTGCATGTTTACAAAGCGGCTACAGCTAGTCAGTGATATTGTATTTTATCCCTTATCATAATCTACAACGTCAATAAAATTTTCTAGGTAATATTTGTTTTAAACGTGTCTGTTCATTTAATACGTTGTGCAGATAATTTTTCATTTGTATATAAATTTACAGTTCTCTTAGTATGTTCATGGAAAGTCCTTTTGCCGTCGTGTATAAGATTTGAAGTGTAGTTTCACTTTAGCCGCCATTATGGTTTCGAGTTTTTAAATGCAGAAAGAGACTCGATTGATTTCTACCACTATCTCTAGTATGTTCTGTAAATCTGATGTTAAAATATCGTCCTATTTGTTCAATGTAAAATTTGTTACAATTGTGACACGTAGTTTTGTATATGCCTGTATTAGCATATTCTGGTATTTTGGTTCTACCAGAGCGGAGTTTCGTGTTTAGGTTGTCGCTAACTACGAATGCTAGTTTTATTGGTGTATTTTTTAGTATATTGTTTATTTTGTACGACAGTTTTACTACGTAGACAGCTGGTAGGAATCAGTTGTTTTGTTGGGCTGGGGTTTCTCTTGCTATTGCACATACTGCGTATTGGTTGGGTTGTAGGTTGTGTTTTTCTCTTTATGTAATGCTGTCGTCAACAAAAACTATTTCAATCCAAACATTGTACAAAACGAATACGAAGAAAAACAGAGGATCACTTACGTACCGTCTACTAACTAATACTGTCAAAGAAGATGAACAAAGTACAAAAAAAATCGCATAAAGCTAGCATTCAGAACAAATAGCAACCTAAAGACGAAATTCTGCTGTGGGAGAACCAAAATGCCAGAATACGCTAATACAGCCATATGGAAATGGAAATGAGCGTTTGGCGTCATTGGCCGTGAAGCCCCATACGGGGCAGGTCTGGCCGCCTTGGTGCAGGTCTTCTTACATTCGACGTCACATTGAGCGGCCTGAGCGCCGGATGAGGATGAAATGATGATGAAGGAAAAACAACAGCGTCCCTGAGCGGAGAAAATCCCTGACCCAGCCGGGAATCGAACACGGAGCCGTAGGACGGCAATCCGTCACGCTGACCACTTTTTTCTTTTTAAATCTCATTTTGTTCGCTTTCGTTCGTTGCATGTGCTCGGGGAGGACGTCGTACGACACCCGTTTACGTTCGTCGTTGATCGGTTAATTCAGTTTTTTTGTTACAAAGGGCAGCTACCCCTCTGACCGGACACGCTGAGCTACCGTGCCGGCATAATCAATCTGGCGTCTTCATGCATTTAAAAACCATAATCATAAAGACGACAAAATCGGAACTGCACCTCACAGATAATAACAAATGAACTTGCATGAACATACTGGAAGATATGGAACTTTGTCTACAAATGAAAAATTATCCGCATGACACATGAAACAAACGGACCGACTTCAAACATAAATATTACCTACAAAATTTTATTGACATTGTGAGGCTGACTAACAACAACCATTTTGTAAACATACTGTATCATTAAGAACTGTCAACTAGCTGTCAAATTAATATGTGACTTTATTTTTGCCGGCCAGAGTGGCCGAGCGGTTCTAGGCGCTACAGTCTGGAACCGCGCAGCCGCTACGGTCGTAGGTTCGAATCCTGCCTCGGGCATGGATGTGTGTAATGTCCTTAGGTTAGTTAGGTTTAAGTAATTCTAAGTTCTAGGGGACTGATGACCACAGCAGTTAAGTCCCATAGTGCTCAGAGCCATTTGAACCATTTAGCCACTTTATTTTTCTATCATAAAACCGGCGAAAATTAGCAAAAGAATTCATCAATGATGCAATTCGTATATCTCACCCTGCTAGAGGTAAGTACACATATACAATTAACTCCATTTACGAATATTACGAAAACAAATGAAATGCACCGACTGTAATATTCGCAAGTGTACTTAATATGGCAACACTGCCGAAATAGATCTGTTTTAGGAAACATTATACAACTATTGGTAGCTAACTTGAAAGATTCAGTTTAAAATGTCATGTTACGACGCTTTTCATGCTGCAGGCCCAACTACACAAAAAATATGTAAAGTGACTGTACCCGGCCACCGGCTGTGAGATCATGCTATAATTCTTCTGTGATCAGGGACGTCGTACCCATAGCTCAGGCAGCCAGACTAATAGTTTCGCGTAAGGCCTCGGTCTACTGTAGGGTGCCGGCACGATCAGCCCCGTGGTGAGGCGCACAGCGGCATAGCTACATCGGTGACCAGGTCGGTGTTTTTGCCGTGGCGCCTGTCGGCCCCAGATAGCGCCTGTCGGGCTGTCCCCAGTATGGCTGACGCGGCTCTGGCCATTACTTAACACGCCTGTCCGCTGTCTCCCGACCTGTCTGCAGCTGCGGCACGGACGGCGGCGCGACACAGAGAACTCCCGTTTGTAAGTCAGCGCTTACTTATCGCCTCGAGATCCACCGTTTCCACTCACCCCACTGGCACATTAAGCACATAGCCTCCATCTCGGCTCTCCTGCAGTCGTTCTTGCTACTTCCACATCTACCAGATGACTGATATCACGTTCATAACTTATGCACTGATATGACAAAAATAGTGGGCTACCTCCTAACATCGTGTCGGACTTCCTCTTGCGAGGCGTCGTGCAGCACCTCGACGTGCTATGGACTCAACAAGTGGTTGGAAGTCCTCTGCAGAAATATTGAGCCATGCTATAGCCGTCCGCAATTGCGAAAGTGTTGCAGTGCAGCATTTTGCGCACGAACTGGCCTCTCGATTATGTCCGATAAATGTTCGATGGGATTCATGTAGGGTGGTCTGGGTGGCCAAATCATTCGCTCGAATTATCCACAATGTTCTTCAGACCAATCGCGCCCGGTGACATGGAGCATTGCCATCCATAAAAATTCTATCGTTGTTAGGGAACATGAAGTTCCCGAATTACTGCAAATGGTCTTCAAGTAGCCTTGCATAGCCAATTCCAGTCAATAAGTAGTCCATTCCAATGAAAAGCAGCCGGAACATTATGGACTCACCTCCACCTTGCACAGTGCCTCGGACTTCATGGGGTCTGCACCACACTCCAACACTATTATCAGTTCTTACCAACTGAAATCGGAACTCGTCTGACTATACCACGGTCTTTCAGTTGTCACTAGCCCAAGAGACGCATTGCAGGTAATGTCGTGCTGTTGTAAACTCACTGGCATCTGGCGTCTGCTACCTTAGCTTTAACGCCTAATTTTGTCACACTATAGCAATGCATACGTTAGTCGTACGCCCCAAATTGATTTCGAACGTCGCATACTAATTTCAGCGATTATTTCACGCTGTATTGCTTGTCTGTTATACTGACATCCCTACGAAACCACCGCTGATCTCGGTCGTTTAAGTGAACCCCGTCTGTCACTACGTTGTCGCCTTTTTATTTTATTTTATTTATTTATTTTTTTCATCAGAGTTCTGACTGGTTTGATGCGGCCTGCGACGTATTCCTCTCCTGTGTCAACCTCTTCATCTCAGAGCAGCACTTGCAATTCACTTTCTCAATTATTTGCTGGATATATCCCAATCTCTGTCTTCCTCTAGAGTTTTTGCCCTCTGCAGCTCCCTCTAGTACCATGGAAGTCATTCCCTCATGTCTTAACAGATGTCCTATCATATTGCCCCTTATCAGTGTTTTCCACCTATTCTTTTCTTCTTCGACTCTGCGTAGAACTTCCTCATTCCTTACCTTACCAGTCCACCTAATTTTCAACATTCGTCTGTAGCAGCACATCTCAAATGCTTCGACTCTCTTCTGTTTCGGTTTTCCCACAGTCCATGTTTTTACTACCATACAATGCTGTACTCCAGACGTACAGTCTCAGAAATTTCTTCCCCAAAGTAAGGCCGATATTTGATACTAGTAGACTTCTCTTGGCCAGGAATGCTCTTTTTGCCAGTGCTAGACTGTTTTTTACGTCCTCCTTGCTCCGTCCGTCATTGGTTATTTTCTGCCCAGATAGCAGAATTCCATAACTTCATCTACTTTGTGACTACCAATCATAATGTTAAGTTTCTCGCTGTTCTCATTTCTACTACTTGTCATTACTTTCGTCTTTCTTCGATTTGCCCTCAGTCCATACTGTGTACTCATTAGACTGTTCATTCCGTTCAGCAGCTCACGTAATTTTTCTTCACTTTCGCTCAGGACAGCAATGTCATCAGCGAATCGTATCATTGATATCCTTTCACCTTGAATTTTAATTCCACTCCAGAACGTTTCTTTTATTTCCATCATTGCTTCCTCGATATACAGATTGAAGAGTAGAGGAGAAATCCTACACCCATGTCTTACAACATTTTTAATACCAGCACTTCGTTCTTGGTCGTCCACTCGTATTAGCCCCTCTTGGCTGTTGTACATTTTGTACCTGACCCGTCTCTCCCTATAGTTTACCCCAACTTTTTTTAGAATTTCGAACATCTTGCACCATTTTACAATGTGGAACGCTTTTTCCAGGTCGACAAATCCTATGAACGTGTCTTGATTTTTCTGTAGTCTTGCTTCCATTATTAACCGCAACCTCAGAATTTCCTCTCTCGTGCCTTTACCTTTTCTAAAGCCAAAGTTATCGTCATCTAGCGGATTCTCAATTTTCTTTTCCATTCTTCTGTATACTTTCTTGTAATCAACTTCGATGCATGAGGTGTTAAGCTGATTGTGCGATAATTCTCGCACTTGTCAGCTCTTGCCGTCTTCGGAACTGCGTGGATGACGCTTTTCCGAAAGTCAAATGGTATGTCGCCAGGCTCATACATTCTGCACACTATAATATAATAAAATAATGGAATAGATGATAATAAAATGTTGAAATGCGTGGCTTTTTAAAATGTATTGAATTAATGAGATTAATTTTTCGGCATGAATGACAAGCACAATAAGCTGAGCTATGCCTGGAAATAAGTTCGTATTAGTTCATATTATTTTGCAGGGCGAAGTAGTTTCTTTCTCCGCTGTAGATTTGTGTTTACCATTCTTTATAATGCTACGTTTGGTCGCCGTGTTCACCTTTGAAGTCTTGACCGTGTTCCCATTTTCCAAAGTACACAGGTGGGCTTCAGTTCTTGTAATTATTGTACTATTTGAAATAACAACTCACACGACCTTTCTGTTAATAAAACAATACTGTATTTTTCTAAACGGTGCACATATGAAATACATACTCCTCACCTATTCATAGCTACCCCAAAATGGCGGTCTACAATTACTCGCTAAAAATGGCGTGCTTCTCACTCGTTCACTAGCTGAGCGCGAATCCTTCCTTCCTCCTACCGGTACCAGAAAAAATGCTCTGTTTTTTAACAACTGAAAGTCAAAAAATACATGACGGTAGGCATAGGCTCTATGATGGGCTACCGCTTCATCTTCCCTCTTTGCCTTTAAAGAAGACGAAAACATAAAGAAAATGCAAAAGGCTTATCACAAATGTCCCCTACTGTATACTGTCGGAAATAAGTCTCTTTATTTAGGGAGACAGTATACAGTAGCCTTATCAACCTTGGGGCTAATAGTTCAGTCACTTGGTGCACGTCAATGGAGTTTTAATACCCTTATGCTACTACAAGTATATCTACAAAGCTCATTTTCTCGGCCATTACAAATTCATACATATAAATACATTCACATATACTTATATCACGTAATTACATTCACATATATTCATATTACATATCGCACGTCCATGGCGTGCTAACGTCGTAGTCTCTTATTTCTCCTTACATTTGTTAAGCAGTATTACCAGGGGGAAATGTTACATTTCTTAAATTGTCCTTTCACTATATTTTAAAAAGTGTTTTTCTCCTTGGCTTTTGGTTCATTAGCCATTCTGAGAAGCTGTCCTTTCGGCACACGTTATCTCATTGTTCGCTGCACTTATGGCCAGCAGCAGCTCATTGTTTAACGCGCCCGACGCAGTGACGCAAGCGCCACGTGAGCGGTAGCACTGCCCGCGCACACACTGTAATTTCGCTCCAGGCTCATGAAGTCGGTGTTGTATATGCCCTCCAGTCCGGAGACTGGATACGACGGATTCAGCTCCAACGCTCAACCCGAAAAACACCAATACCTCGTCTCGCGCCTGGGCGAGGTTTTCGGCCAGTGACATTGAAGGTAAGAGGGAAGATGAAGTGGTAGCCCATCATAGAGCCTATGCCTACCGTCATGTATTTTTTGACTTTCAGTTGTTAAAAAACAGAGCATTTTTTCTGGTACCAGTTGGAGGAAGGAAGGATTCGCGCTCAGCTAGTGAACGAGTGAGAAGCGCGCCATTTTAGCGAGTAATTGTAGACCGCCATTTTGGGGTCGCTATGAATAAGAGAGGAGTATGTATTTCATATGTGCACCGTTTAGAAAAATACAGTATTGTTTTATTAACAGAAAGGTCGTGTGAGTTATTTCAAATAGTACAATAATTACAAGAACTGAAGCCCACCTGTGTACTTTGGAAAATGGGAACACGGTCAAGACTTCAAAGGTGAACACGGCGACCAAACGTAGCATTATAAAGAATGGTAAGCACAAATCTACAGCGGAGAAAGAAACTACTTCGCCCTGCAAAATAATATGAACTAATACGAACTTATTTCCAGGCATAGCTCAGCTTATTGTGCTTGTCATTCATGCCGAAAAATTAATCTCATTAATTCAATACATTTTAAAAAGCCATGCATTTCAACATTTTATCATCTATTCCATTATATTATTATATTATAACACCAATATGCATAGTCGTTTTGTTGCCACTTCCCCCAATGATTTTAGAAACTCTGATTGTATGTCATCTAGCCCTTCTGCCTCATTTGACCTTAAGTCCTCCAAAGCCCTTTTAAACTCTGCTTCTAATACTGGATCCCCTATCTCTTCTAAATCTACTCGTCTTTCTTCTTCTATCACATAAGACAAATCTTCCCCGTCATAGACGCTTTCAATGTATTCCCTCCACCTATCCGCTCTCTCCTCTGAATTTAACAGTGGAATTCCCGTTGCACTCTTAATGTTACCACCCTTGCTTTTAATGTCACCGAAGGTTGTTTTGACTTTCCTGTATGCTGTGTCCTTTCTTCCGACAATCATTTATTTTTCGATGTCTTCACATTTTTCCTGCAGCCATTTCATCGTAGCTTCCCTGCAATTCCTATTTATTTCATTCCTCAGCGACTTGTATTTCTGTATACCTGAGTTTCCCGGAACGTTTTTGAACTTCCTCCTTTCACAATCAACTGAAGTATTTCTTCTGTTACCCACGGTTTCTTCACAGTTACCTTCTTTGTACCTATGTTTTCCTTCCCAACTTCTGTGATGGCCGTTTTTAGAGATATCTCCTCCTCAACTGTACTGCCTACTGAGCTATTCCTTTTTTGCTGTATCTATAGCCTTAGAGAACTTCAAGCGTATCTCATCATTCCTTAGTACTTCCGTATCCCACTTCTTTGCGTATTGATTCTTCCTGACTAATGTCTCAAACTTCAGCCTACTCTTCATCACTACTATATTGTGATCTGAGTGTATATCTGCTCCTTGGTACGCCTTACAGTTCAGTATCTGATTTCGGAATCTCTGTCTGACCATTATATAATCTAACTGAAATCTTCCCGTATCACCCGGCCTTTTCCAAGTATATCTCCTTCTCTTGTCATTCTTGAACAGGGTATTCGCTATAACTAGCTGAAACGTGTTACAGAACTCAATTAGTCTTTCTCCTCTCTCATTCCTTGTCCCAAGACCACATTCTCCTGTAACGTTTTCTTCTACTCCTTCCCCTACAACTGCTTTCCAGTTCCCCATGACTACTCGATTTTCGTTCCCCTTTAAATATCCACCTTTAAATATCCTCATACACTTTCTCTATCTCTTTACCTTCAGCTTGCGACGTCGGCATGAATACCTGAACCATCGTTGTCAGTGTAGGAGTGCTGTCGATTCTCGTAAGAACGACCCTCTCACTGAACTGTTCACAGAAACACACTCTCTGCCCTTCCGTCCTTTTCATAACGAATCCTAATCCCGTTATACCATTTTCTGCTACATCACCCTATACTCATCTGACCAGAAGTCCTTATATTCTTTCCACTTCACTTCATTGACCTCTACTATATCTAGATTGAGCCTTTGCATTTCCCTTCTCAGATTTTCTAGTTTCCCTACCACGTTCAAGCTTCTGATATTCCAAGCCCCGACTAGTAGAACGTTATACTTCCGTAGATTATTCAATCTTTTCTTTCTCATGGTAACCTCCTTCTTCGCAGTCCCCTCCCGGAGATCCGAATGGGTTGTCCGTAGTGAGAGCTAATTCCTGAAATTTAGTACTCTCGGCACACTAATGAATTCCTTACCAATTTCCGAAATGAAATGTCCCGTGCTTCTAGGTCCAACTATCATTCCGTGTTCAAAGTCTATTAATTCACGTCGTGCGGCCACAATCACGTCGGAAACCTTTTTACATGAATCAGCTGAGTACAAATGACAAATCCACCGCCCTTTTATACCTCCTGTACGCGATACTATCGCAATCTGTATACGTGCATTTCGCTATCCCGTGACTTTTATCACCTCATTGTATTCTCTTTACCAGTTTCTCAAACAAACAACTTCAACCGCGCGGAATTAGCCGAGCGGTCTAAGATGCTGCAGTCATGGACTGTGCGGCCGGTCCCGGCGGAGGTTCGTCCTCCCTTGGGCATGGGTGTGTGTGTTCGTCCTTAGGATAATTTAGGCTAAGTAATGTGTATACTTAGGGACTGATGACCTTAGCAGTTAAGTCCCATAAGATTTCACACACAATTTTTTGAAACAACTTCTCCCCAACTCTCGTCACAAATGAGAAACTTATCTGATCTCATATGCTTAACACACTGGCTAGACCTGTTGAAAGTGACTCCGTAGAACTTGAATTTAGGATTTAGACTGAATCCACTGAGCGTATTCCTTGATGAAAAGACTCAATTATTGTATGAATTTATCAACAAAACTATGCCCTTAAAAGCAAACCATTTTAGTTGGGTTTGTAATTAAGCGCACTAGACGTTGTCCGTGCTATGTCTGCTTTTTCATTAAATCTACACGAGAAAGAAACAAGCGTTTTGACGTTGGGTGACATGATAGACTTCTTGTTTTAAAAAGCCCTATGTAAGTGTATTTCTGACATAAATATGGGTATACAAACTGAAATTAACTAGTATTCCTTCTCTCAGGAGCCACGCGATCTCAAAAAGTGTCAAGGATGAATCCTCCAATGACTGAGTAACGACGCATTGTGCCACCGACAAGTTCTGTAGCAGACAACTGCTCGAGACAAAACTGAATGGGCTACACAATGTTGCGAACAATCCGCGACGTCAACCAAAGATTCTGCATTCCTAGGCTTCACAAATCGAATTTCTCTACCAGTTTTCTACAGCTGTTCATTTTTATTAGAATTATTTTATTTGTTTATTCATTTTTCGTTTAGCTTCTGCGTGATCATGTGAACCAAAGGGTACTCTCTGTAGAATGTGTCACTAATAATTCAGACAATGCTAACAGAAGCATTATTTAAAATTAGGGAACTCAAAAAATGGATTACCAGGAAAATCAGATAGAGGATAGAGTATAAAGGAATATGTAAAATGGTTCTAATCTTTGCATTTTGTTTAACGTGAAAATAACAATAGGGCAAATGTGACGGTATGCGCTGTATAACTCGTTTGGAAACAAACCGCTGCCACTCAAGCTTGCATTCACTTCCGCTAGATGCTATCTCGGGTTTGTGATTCTCGACCTGTTAGTCTCTTGCACGATAACACAACGAACGACGCTATTCAGAGCTGTTCCGAAACTGTCGGCAAGCACGTCATAGTGCAAGGTGCCCGTAAAGTTACGGTATAATTTCAAAAAGATCATACTTGGAAACTATGAGAGACAAAAAGTTATGGTTTACCGGAAGACTTTTAGCAGCTCTCAAAGTTTTTGTCCTTGTCGTTTATTGCGGATTTGACTCGGAGGGCCTCAAACTGGCAGCAGAGCAGAAGAAGGCGCAGTGCGTCATCTGGTGCGCAGAATTCAAACCCGTAAAAACTGCTCTGCGGCATTATCGACACCAGTATGAGAGGCTAGTGTCTGCAAACACAAGCATAGAGTGGAGGTACGAAAACTTTAAAAAGACAAGCTGTGTCAAATCGCTTTCTCCAACTGGATGCCCCCTGTGTCTCATGCACGTGTCGACAGAGAGCAAGCTGTATTTGTACGCAGCCCTCAGATGTTAACATGCTAATTCCAGGACTCAACATAAACGATATTTAATGTGTTATATAAACGGTTACATAATTTTGCGTACAAAACGCAAATGGTTCAAGCACTGCAGCCAGACGATCGTCCTCTATGGTGCATACTCGCGTGTACCTTTCTGACCTCTGCAGATACTGACAATGATTACCCGAAAAATTTCTGTTTTCAGATGATGGACAGGGTGGGCAGCAATCTGCGGTTCTTCGCTGATGATGCTGTGTTTTACAGTAAAGTATCGAAATGAGTGACTCTAGGAGTATACAAGATGACAGCTCTGAATGTAGAAATATGTACGTTAATGCGGATGGGTAGGAAAAACAAACCCGTAGAATCCGGATACAGCATTAGTAGCCTAGTGTCCTGCTTGACGCAGTTAAGACGTCTACATATCTGGTCCTGCGGTTCCAAAACGATGTGGAATGGAACGAGCAAGTGAGGGCTGGGGTTGGGAAAGCGAATGGTCGACTTCGGTTTACTGGGAGAATTTTAATGAAGTGTCGTTCATCTGTAGGCAAGACGGCATATAGGACGCTAGCGAGACCTAATCTTGAGTACTGCTCAAGTGTTTGGGATTTCCACCAGCTCGGATTAAAAGCAACTTAGCGGTGGGCTGCTAGATTTGTTACCGGTAGGTTCGAGCAACACCGAAGTATTACGGAAATGCCTTGGGAACTCGATGGGAATTCCTGGAGGAAAGACGACGTTCTTTACGACAACACAACTCAGAAAATTTAAACAACCGGTATTCGAAACTGACTTGAACGATTCTACTGCAGCCAACATACATTTCTCACAAGGATCACGAAGATAAGATACGAGAAATTAGGGCTCATACAGAGGCATATAGACTGTCGTTTTTCCTTCGTTCGATTTGCGATGGAACAGGAAAGAAAACGGCTAATAGTAGTAGTGGCCACTCTCTGGCACGCACCATACAGTGTGTTGCGGAGTATGTACCCAGATGTAGGTATAGAAGCAACGTTCCATGTTTATCGACATGTGAAACTCCTTAGGAAGAGTATTTTGAGCTTCAGAATGCAGGACAACACACGTGAACACATCCGCGATAGGCTGCTGCTTAATAATGCACGATTGGATGGTAGTCCCGTTGTTCAAGAGGAAACCATAATGGGAAATGTTTGCCTGGACATGCTCGAACAGTTCCTGCTACCATAGATCTAAAAGTTGGAGCCGCCCATCATCATCCAGCATGATGACGCACACCCACTGTTGGTTTTAAACATGCGGGATGCGGTGGACGACGTGGGCTGTGGATGGGCAGTGACAGTCTCATTGCATGGCCGCCGCGCTCTCCCGATTTCACGTCATTAAACTTCTGTTTGTGGGTCTGCGTCAAGGATTGAGTGAACGCAGCGCCAGTCGGTGGAACTGCTAACGTTCGTGCACGAATAAATGAAGCAATCAGATGTGCTGATGCTGCAATGCTGACCCAAACGTGGGAGGAAACGGAGCGAGGTAGCGCAGTAGTTAGCACACTGGACTCGCATTCGGGAGGACGACAGTTCAAACCCGCGTCCGGCCAACCTGATTTAGGTTTTCCATGATTTCTCTAAATCGCTTCAGCCAAATGCCGGGATGGTTCCTTTGAAAGAGCGCGGCCGACTTCCTTTCCCGTCCTTTCCTAGTCCGATGGGACCGATGACCTCGCTGTTTATTCCCCTCCGCCAAATCAACCAACCATGGGAGGAACTCGAATACCGGCTTGATGTTCTATGAGCGGTGAGTGGGGCGCTCATCGAAATTCTGGCATAACGCAAAAAAACTTTAAGAGCTACTAAACGTTTTGCAACCAATCACGGTGCTCTGATAGTTATGCTCTGTCTCTAATAGTTATAATGTAGAAACCATCCCTCGTAAGAATCTCAGCTTTCCCTGTTCTGATGTTATATCCTGCAAACCATAGATGGAGGGAAACCGGCAGATTCCATATTCCTATCAGTCAGGAACCGCGCGACTGCTACGGTCGCAGGTTCGAATCCTGCCTCGGTCATGGATGTGTGTGATGTCCTTAGGTTAGTTAGGTTTAAGTAGTTCTAAGTTCTAGGGGACTGATGACCACAGATGTTAAGTCCCATAGTGCTCAGAGCCATTTTAACCATTCCACATTCCCAGATTTCCGGAAAGCACGGAGCCCCACTGCAGATTGTTGACAAAGGTCTGAGCATACGGTTTAAGCTCCCAAATATGTGAGTGGCTTGTAGACTTCTTAAGTAATAGGACCTAGAAGGTGGCCCTCCATAACAAGTGCTCATCAGAGATGAGGGTATCGTCAGGAATGCCACAAGGAAGTATGATAGGACCACATTTATTTTCAGTATACATAAATGACCTGACGGATAGAGTGAACAGCAAATTCTGGCTAATTTGGTATACAGGGAAGCGGTCGCCGTTGAATGACTCAAGGAATATTCGTAAGAACTAACACAAAATGTCTAGTTGGTGTGATGCATGGCAGCTTGCTATAACTGTGGAAAAATGTAAGTTAATGCGGATAGGTAGGAAGAACAAACCTGTAACGTTCGCATGCAGCATTTACTTGGTGGAGCTTGATACAACTACCTCAATTAAATACCCATAGGTGAGTCGACATAAGTTGATCCCCTATAGCTGGTAATGCTGTTGCCAGCTTTCAACTACGAAGTGGAAACGGTTGCGGGTGGAAACAGTAGCTGTCTTTAAAGCTGCGGCAACGAAAAAGATTTTCTACAGAAACGTTGCAAAACCTCGTAACGTGATTGGTTCCAGTAGGCACGCGGAGCTGCTGCGCCCAGCAGGCTGCAACTGTCAGGGGTCTTCAAATGTTCAAATGGCTCTGAGCACTATTGGACTTAACATCTGAGGTCATCAGTCCCCTACTTAAACTACTTAAACCTCACTAACCTAAGGACATCACACACATCCATGCCCGAGGCAGGATTCGAACCTGCGACCACAGCAGCTGCGCGGTTCTGAACTGAAGCACCTAGAACCGCTCGGCCACAGCTGCCGGCTGTCAGGGGTCTTCTTACAGAGACTCGGCTGTAGACGTAATGTTGCAGAGTGACGTGAAGTGGAATGAGCATGTCAGGTTGGTAGTACGAAACGTGAATGGTTGACTTCACTTTAGTGGGAGAATTATTTGACACTGTATCCGTAAAGAAAATGTCGTATAGAACGCTAGTTCGACCTGTTCTCGAGTACTGTCCGACTGTTTGGTATCCCCACCAGGGCAGATTAAAGAAAGGAATCGAAGCAGTTCAGAGGTGGGCAGCTAAATTTGAAACAGCTAGGCTGGATCAGCACGCACGGGTTGAGGAGATGCTTCTCGAACTCAAATGGGAATCACTGAAAGCGAGGCGACGGTCTTTCCGCAAGGTACTATTCCGCAAATGTAGAGAAACGGTGTTTAAGGCCGACTGCAGAACGATTCTCTAGTCGCCAACGTACATTTCACGTAAGGACAATGAAGATAAGATTTGAGAAATTAGGGTTCGTACGGAGACTTTTTTACACAGTCGTTTTTCCATCGCTCTGTTTGCGAGTGGAACAGGATAGGTATGACCGTGTGGTAGTTTGCAGAGAACGTATGTAGATGTAAACGTTTTTCAAATGATGGCGGCACTTCATGGATACAATGTACTTTTGCATTGTCAGAGGTTTGTCGCATAGCTCTGTGTTTCGCATTGTATAATACAGTTTAGCCATTGCGTATCACAAGCTTTATGACTGTTATTAATGTATCTTCACAGAAACAAAGGTAATTGGGGTAATAAACCAAATAAATCATAATTCCTGAATTATTTTGTAACCAGCCGGCGCAGATACGGATCCCTTGCACAAAAATTCTCAGAAAAAAACCCTGGTCGGCCTCCGAAACTTTTTAGGTGGAGTGTGGATTCACTCCGTATAAAGAAGGAATCACACAAGAGCGCTTGTCTGTGTACATAGAAAAAAAGAAGCGACATGCATATGACAGATGAATGTTTAGTAGCAGATGCAGACCTTAAAAACCGAGCGAGGTGGCGCAGTGGTTAGACACTGGACTCGCATTCGGAAGGACGACGGTTCAATCCCGCGTCCGGCCATCCTGATTTAGGTTTTCCGTGATTTCCCTAAATCGCTCCAGGCACATGCCGGGATGGTTCCTTTCAAAGGGCACGGCCGACTTCCTTCCCCGTCCTTCCCTAATCCGGTGAGACCGATGACCTCGCTGTCTGGTCTCCTTCCCCAAAACAACCAACCAACCAACCAACCTAGTGAGTGATAAGCCTTAAAATACAATGCTGACAATCATAACAAAGAATATTCTTTGCGACTGCTGGATGTGGAACAAAACGATGAGGCAATAGGAGATAATAAATAATTAGTAAAAATGGCATAGTGTGCAATCCTGTGTGTTGCGCTCCAGGATTAGTCTTGTATTGAACAGCGCAGCACTTACTTTCTAATCAGAATTTTAGTCTACCTTCATTCCTAAGAAATTAAAATGTTTAACTGGTGACGAAAGTGTCTGACAACTTTTGAACAAGGATAATTTGTTTTTTCTATTGTGCAGGGAGCTGTTTTGGGAAAAAATAGAAGAAAACATATATAAAATGCGCTAAAATGAAGCTACGTGAGAATATGAAAAAAAGGAAAGCAGGCTGAATTTTGGTAGTTATCCACCGGCTATAAAACAATGATTGCTTCCATCTTGAATCAAAAATCATCTCTGCATGAGCTGAATCTCAGATTACTCGTTCAGTACAGGAAGTATTTACGAGCTGATGAGAGCAACGCATGTCGATGCTAGATTACTGTTGGCCACATGTCTTGTCTGTGAAACTCGGCCGGCAGTTTGGGGAGATCGAGTATCTTTGGCGATAGCCAACAGAGGAAGACGATCTTGGAGCGTGCCACGCGAACAATGGCGCATCTCCCCAGCGGTTCCCCCGCAGCACACGCCGCCGGCGCCAACGTCTAAGGGTATTAGATTACCGCCGCCTTAGCGCTGCCTTTTTCCGTTTGTAACATTTATACGCACCACGAGACTGTTGAAAGCTTTATTGGCCTCCAAATTCCTTTTTGCTTCATTTAGACGTCTTATAAATTTTCTTCTCGTGAATCATAAAGACTGTTTACCTTGTGCGCATTCGCCAGTGCGGACGCGCCGTTATACAGCTTTTTAGTAAATGCGCAACGTATAGTAGGTTGTTTTCTGCTAAACGCCCACAGGATTTGCCAATGCGTGAAGTTTACCGTACACAGCTGAATAAACACCCCTCTTTATAGGTGTGTGTATGTTAGAAGGAAAGAGACAGTGGGAGAGGAGCAACTCACTTTACTTCATGGATGATTAAAGAAACGTAAGAGAGCAACAGGGAACCGTTATCCAAGATACCGCAACAAATGCGTGGCGCTCGATTAAGTCTGTATTGAAGTCCGATTACAAAAAGTGCTCCAGCTGTGAGAAAATTCAGTGAGGACAATCAGCAACTCAACTCAGTAAACCACATAACGGGACTAGTCCCAGCCTCCTGTTATGCCAAAGAGTTTCATATTCGCTGTAGTGTTGACGATTACTAAGGGAGCGTTTTGATTTGTTGCAAGCCTAAACACTTTGATTTTTATTTTTTGTTTTTATTGCTTTTCTCTCACAATCTGCAACACTTTCCTGGGTTTTCCTGTTTCGTAAATAGACCTAAAATCATTGTTCATTAACTTATTAGCCTCACATTTATTAATAGCCCAATCATCTGCACTTCTGTCAATTTCAAGAAGGCAAATGTCTCGGTCGAGTGACAGTCTCGGTTTGATATCCTGGAAGGTCAGGGACTAGACGCAAAGACAGTAGCCTCACCAAGCAAACACTCACAGAACAGAGTCGAGAATAAACATTATGAAACAAATATCATAGCCGTTTGCAATTACACACATCAAAAAACGTTTTGCATTACCCCGGTTCCCAGGACTCGTGAAGACAGACGTTGACTGTGGATATCGTATCACAAACTCAGTCCCTTTGACTGTTCAGAGATGTCACTAAACCCACCCAAAGATATAGACAAACGTGCATGAGCAGCGCCCATTAGACAAAGGGGGTCCGACAGCCGATCAGTTCCAGTCATTCCACCAGGAAGGAGATACACGGCTTGTGTTGTCTGTCGTTCAACGATGCCTAGACGATCAATACCGCGGTTTGATCGGATTCGCATTGTTACTTTGTGCCAGGAAGGGCTCTCAACAAGGGAAGTGTCCAGGCGTCTCGGAGTGAACCAAAGCGATGTTGTTCGGACATAGAGGAGATACAGAGGACAGTAACTGTCGATGACATGCCTCCCTCAGGCCGCCCAAGTGCAGTGGATGACCTCTACATACGGATAATGGCTTGGAGCAACCCTGACAGCAACGCCACCATGTTGAATAATGCTTTTCGTGCAGCCACAGGACGTCGTGTTACGACTCAAACTGTGCGCAATAGGCTGCAAGAGGACTTGTTACTGGGTATCGGGGGTATCGGTGTATACAGGAATCTGGACCACCACCCCTGAACTTCTAGCTGTATGCTGTTACAACATGCAATGTGTGGTTTTCATCAGCAATAAAAAGGGCGGAAATAACGTTTATGTTGATCTCTATTCCATTTTTCTGTTCAGGTTCCAGAACTCTCGGAACCGAGGTGATGCAAAACATTTTTTGAAGTGTGTAAAACCGGTGTTCGCTAAGGAAAACGGAATGTTACTACTGCTCTTCAATCTCATCTTAGGTAAAGTCAGTAGGAATGTAAAAAGAGGACTAAAAAAAAAAGAAATTCCTTGAAGCCTAGTCGACTTGGACGCACTGAAGATATTAGGATCACTTGCTTAGCTTTTGCAGACGATATAGCGATACTAGCGAACAGTTAAATCTCAGCAATCACATATATGGATATCCTCAAAAAATGCGCTGAAAAAGCTGGTCTACGAGATTCTTTTCAAAAAAATTAAGTTCATTTGTACTATCTTTAACTTTCAGAAATTGAACACGAAATATGGGCACCTCAGAATGGTGAGATACTCCAAGTATCTCGGTGAGATCATAGAGCCGACAGAGCTAGAAACGGAAGCACGGAGAGTTCGATCATAGAATTCGGCAGAGCGAACGCAGAAGGCGTGACATATGCAAGAAGAAGTATATGTCCATACATGCCAAGTTTAGACGTTACGAGAATGTGATCGTAGCTGAAGCTCTGTACGCATGCGAAACTCTAATTCCCAACAGAAAAGGCAATCTGGAAAACAACCCAAAGGGAGAGCGAAGCACTGTGAGGAAAATCCTTGGCCTACAGAAAACGCAGGATGGATACAGACTGAAATCCGTAAAGTAACAGAGAAATTATCAAACCTGGCAGCAGACATTAGAAAACGACGTCTAAAACTTTACGCGCATGTTCAAAGACTCACAGCAGTGAAGCTTACACACAAAATTCTGACTTATGTAGTAAAATTAAAGAATATACCATGGATGGAACAAGTTATAAAGGGCTTCGAGAGAGTACATATAGAAGTAGTGACAGTAGCTAGATAGAATGAAAGCAGTTAGATAGAATGAGAGTCATATGGACTATCAAGAAAATAGATCTAAAAGCACTGTGTGATCCGGCAGAGTCCATACTCTATTATTAATAATAATAATAATAATAATAATAATAATAAGTCCCACATCGACGACTTAATGGCCCATTAAAACTACGGGTATGTTCTTTGCTGTTTTTCTTTCTTTTGTAACAATTAACCTGTACATTCATAATTATTCCTCAAAAGAATAATAAATTTCAACCTAATGTAAGCAGAGGCCTGTTGCAGCCTCATCGTTACACTACCAGTATTTGATACATTTAAAGGTAGCTTAATAACTAAAAAGACGAAGTGATCAATAGGAAATAAATTTGAAAATTCCACAGCCCATAACGGACAATGTTTTCATTGAAAAATTGTGCCAGTGTATTCGTCGTTCAAGAGATTGCCATTAAAAGAGGTACGCCGTATCATTTTTAAGAAATCAGGGTAAGTGCGAGTAATACTCTCGCTCTGAGGATTCTGTACAAACTTAATTATGTATATAAATAGTTCACCCATGAGTGCTTGAGTATTGTCCTGCAAAATGATAGTCAGGTACAGCAGAAAGTGTCATCACTTCTGTCTCGAAGCTGTTCATTTTTGGAACAAATCCTACGACCAGCTTAGAGACAGAAGTGCTGGACCTGACCATTATTTTGCAGGACAATGCTCAAGCACGTACAGTGCAAGCTGTTACTGATTTGTTTGACTGATGGGGCTGCTAAGTGCTGTACCACCTACTGCACTCCGCTGACTTACGCCCTCGTGAGTTCAACTCGATTTACAAACTGAAGGAAACACTTCACGGCATTCGCTTCAGAACTGCTACAAATTCGTCAGGCAATAGACCGCGCCGCTCGAACTGTCAACACAACTGGCTCTGCTAAGAGTATCCTACGACTTCCACATCGCTGGCAACGGGTTATACACAATGCTGGTGACTACTTTGAAGGTCAGTAAAACTTTGAAACACGTATATATTTTGTACGAGCTGTAAATAAATAGTTACCACTATTAAAGTTCCAACCCTCGAATGATATCAGTTAACCCCTGATTCTTTACAGACTCAAATTCCAATGTATAAATCAGCTCTTTAAAGGTCTGATTATCTTATAAGTGGGTAATTAAGGGTAATTTGTGCACCGTTTCAGAAAAGCTGATTTTTCACACATCTCAATGTTTATGGTGTCAAATATCTCGATCTGTATGTAATACAGTGATATAAATCTGCAGGTACATTCAGTGTTATGTGTGGATGCTGTTTGCAAACTGCGTTTTGAATAGAGCCAGTAGTAAAGAAGCAATAAATTAAAATGTCATGTCTGATGCTGAAGTTTTACTGCATGGACGGCGAAAATGTAGTGAAGGATAAACTTTTCTCCTCTCATCATTCAGTGGGAGGTATCGGGGAAAAGAAATTCGGAAAGGTTTGAAATTACGTGTCAAGTTTGTTACAAGTCGGTAAGTGCACTCTTTCTCAAATACTGAATGAATAAATTTCGATTGTTTGCGCGCAGTGAGTTATGTTGGTTCAGGACAAACACACAGTATACAAATGTAATACTTATCTTACTGCATTAAACTTTCAATATCAGATTATACCTCCTACGGAGTACATTATGCCAGCATTTTAAATTTTTAAATTCGGTCAATAACAACGCAAAATATTGAAAATGAAATTTTTTGCGCCTGGAAGACCTTAGATAGGCAACCTGCAACTGGTATTTTACTAGTTCTGGAACAGTCACTTACAAGGTAACCTCCTCATTATTCCCCTCAGATTTAATAGTAAGATCGCCCATTGGATAGCCCGCTAAAACCGAATATAGATGAAGCATGGGAACAGGAAGAAGGTGTAACTGTGAAAAAAGAACCAAAGTCGAAGCAGTGAACGGTCCAAGCTCAAGATGAGCGACATCTAGGAAAGGTGAAGAGATCCGGTGTCGTGGTTATGTTGTCACGATGCTGGACTGCGAAGGGAGGGGTTCGTATTCAAATCTTCCCCATGTCCAATAATTGTTTTCACAAAATTGTGAACTGACCGTCTGGTCATTGACGTGTCTGTTCGCTATATCCAAAATTGGATCTGTATCGTGGTGTAATGTCCGTCTGCAACAGCCAGGTATAAGGAAGGGACCTTCAGACGTACGTGCCTCCTATTTCTTCTACACGAGTACCACATGTTATGACTCTTGCTTTCTGTTTCTGAAGTTTTATCTCTTGAATTCCTTTGTTGTAACATAGTTCACATCCGTCACGACGCCTTTCTTGCAATGTCTTCGATGTTGCACATCCTGAGCCTGGACCTATCACTATTTCCATTTTGCTTCATTTTTCACAGTTCAATACACCTTCTTCCAGTTCTCATGCTTGATCTGTGTTCTGTTTTTGACAGGCTATCCACTGGACCACTTTACCACAAAATCCGAAGGGGATGCGATGGGGAATTTCCCTCGTTAGTAATACGGACCTGCGTCTTTTGCCAAATGACCACCGCCTGCTCTGGTAGCATTGCTGGTGTCTTGTGACTAGGCCCTCCCGTCAGGTAGACCGTTCGCCAGGTGCAAGTCTTTCGATTTGACGCCACTTCTGTGACTTGTGTGTCGATGGGGATGAAATGATAATGATTAGGACAAAACAACACCCATTCCCTGAGCGGAGAAAGTCTCCGACCCAGCCGGGAATCGAACCCGCCGCTATCCTTCTCAGAACTGGTATAATTAAGATCATTTAAGTCTCACCTGGTTGCCCGACCAAAAACATGCACTCGTCTTCTCCACCTCAAGTAAACGCTTGCATCTAGCTACAATCGAATTCAGCATTATAACCACTGTCAACCCTGACTAATAATCTCATTGTCCATTGCAGATCAGTAGACACTCCGGACCGCGTTGTTTCCCGCATGCACATGTGTTGATTAGACCATGTCCCATGACGTCAGAAACTGTCACAGTGGACGCCTGTCAAAGAACTGGGACACAAAGAACAGTTTTTCGCTTTTTATGGAGGGCGGCCGCTCGGTACGCGAATTGATGCGCAACTGGCGCAAAAGTGTTTCTACATCTACATCTACATTTATACTCCGCAAGCCACCCAACGGTGTGTGGCGGAGGGCACTTTCCTTGCCACTGTCATTACCTCCTTTTTCTGTTCCAGTCGCGTATAGTTCGCGGGAAGAACGACTGTCTGAAAGCCTCCGTGCGCGCTCTAATCTCTCTAATTTTACATTCCTGATCTCCTCGGGAGGTATAAGTAGGGGGAAGCAATATATTCGATACCTCATGCAGAAACGAACCCTCTCGAAACCTGGACAGCAAGCTACGCCGCAATGCAGAGCGCCTCTCTTGCAGAGTCTGCCACTTGAGTTTGCTAAACATCTCCGTAACGCTATCACGGTTACCAAATAACCCGGTGACGAAACGCGCCGCTCTTCTTTGGAACTTCTCTATCTCCTCCGTCAACCCGATCTGGTACGGATCCCACACTGATGAGCAATACTCAAGTATAGGTCGAACGACTGTTTTGTAAGCCACCACCTTTGTTGATGGACTACATTTTCTAAGGACTCTCCCAATTAATCTCAACCTGGTACCCGCCTTACCAACAATTAATTTTATATGATCATTCCACTTCAAATCGTTCCGCACGCATACTCCCAGATATTTTACAGAAGTAGCTGCCACCAGTGTTTGTTCCGCTATCATATAATCATACAATAAAGGATCCTTCTTTCTATGTATTCGCAATATATTACGTTTGTCTATGTTAAGGGTCAGTTGCCACTCACTGCACCATGTGCTTATGCGCTGCAGATCTTCCTGCATTTCGCTACAATTTTCTAATGCTGCAACTTCTCTGTATACTACAGCATCATCCGCGAAAAGCCGCATGGAACTTCCGACACTACCTACTAGGTCATTTATATATATTGTGAAAAGCAATGGTCCCATAACACTCCCCTGTGGCACGCCAGAGGTTACTTTAACGTCTGTAGACGTCTCTCCATTGATAACAACATGCTGTGTTCTGTTTGCTAAAAACTCTTCAATCCAGCCACACAGCTGGTCTGATATTCCGTAGGCTCTTACTTTATTTATAAGGCGACAGTGCGGAACTGTATCGAACGCCTTCCGGAAGTCAAGGAAAATAGCACCTACCTGGGACCCTGTATCTAATATATTCTGGGTCTCATGAACAAATAAAGCGAATTGGGTCTCACACGATCGCTGTTTCCGGAATCCATGTTGATTCCTACAGAGTAGATTCTGGGTTTCCAAAAACGACATGATACTCGAGCAAAAAACATGTTCTATAATTCTACAACAGATCGACATCAGAGATATAGGTCTATAGTTTTGCGCATCTGCTCGACGACCCTTCTTGAAGACTGGGACTACCTGTGCTCTTTTCCAATCATTTGGAACCTTCCGTTCCTCTAGAGACTTGCGGTACACGGCTGTTAGAAGGGGGGCAAGTTCTTTCGCGTACTCTGTGTAGAATCGAATTGGTATCCCGTCAGGTCCAGTGGACTTTCCTCTGTTGAGTGATTCCAGTTGCTTTTCTATTCCTTGGACACTTATTTCGATGTCAGCCATTTTTACGTTTGTGCGAGGATTTAGAGAAGGAACTGCTGTGCGGTCTTCCTCTGTGAAACAGCTTTGGAAAAAGGTGTTTAGTATTTCAGCTTTACGCGTGTCATCCTCTGTTTCAATGCGATCATCATCCCGGAGTGTCGGGATATGCTGTTTCGAGCCACTTACTGATTTAACGTAAGACCAGAACTTCCTAGGATTTTCTGTCAAGTCGGTACATACAATTTCACTTTCTTGCTAAACAGATAAACCTTCCTCCCTTTTTTTTATATTCCTATTAACTTCCATATTCAGGGATGCTGCAACGGCCTTATGATCACTGGTTTCCTGTTCTGCACTTACAGAGTCGAAAAGTTCGGGTCTGTTTGTTATTAGTAGGTCCAAGATGTTATCTCCACGAGTCGGTTCTCTGTTTAATTGCTCGAGGTAATTTTCGGATGTGCACTCAGTAAATGTCACTCGATGCTCTGTCCCTACCACCCATCCTAAACATCTGAGTGTCCCAGTCTATATCTGGTAAATTGAAATCTCCACCTAAGACTATAATATGCTGATAAAATTTATGTGAAATGTATTCCAAATTTTCTCTCAGTTGTTCTGCCACTAATGCTGCTGAGTCGGGAGGTCGGTAAAAGAAGCCAATTATTAGCCCAGCTCGGTTGTTGAGTGTAACCTCCACCCATAATAATTCACAGGAACTATCCACTTCTACTTCACTACAGGATAAACTACTACTAACAGCGACAAACACGCCACCTCCGGTTGCATGCAATCTATCCTTTCTAAACACCGTTTGTGCCTTTGTAAAAATTTCGGCAGAATTTATCTCTGGCTTCAGCCACCTTTCTGTACCTATAACGATTTCAGCTTCGGTGCTTTCTATCAGCGCTTGAAGTTCCGGTACTTTACCAATGCAGCTTCGACAGTTTACAATTACAATACCGATTGCTGCTTGGTCCCCGCACGTCCTGACTTTGTCCCGCACCCTTTGAAGCTGATGCCCTTTCTGTACTTGCCCGAGGCCATCTAACCTAAAAAACCGCCCAGTCCACGCCACACAACCCCTGCTACCCGTGTGGCCGCTTGCTGCGTGTAGTGGAGTCCTGACCTATCCAGCGGAACCCGAAACCCCACTACCCTATGGCGCAAGTCGAGGAATCTGCAATCCACACGGTCGCAGAACCGTCTCAGCCTCTGATTCAGACCCTCCACTCGGCTCTGTACCAAAGGTCCGCAGTCAGTCCTGTCGACGATGCTGCAGATGGTGAGCTCTGCTTTCATCCCGCTAGCGAGACTGGCCGTCTTCACCAAATCAGATAGCCGCCGGAAGCCAGAGAGGATTTCCTCCGATCCATAGCGACACACATCATTGGTGCCGACATGAGCGACCACCTGCAGATGGGTGCACCCTGTACCCTTCATGGCATCCGGAAGGACCCTTTCCACAGCTGGAATGACTCCCCCCGGTATGCACACGGAGTGCACATTGGTCTTCTTCCCCTATCTTGCTGCCATATCCCTAAGGGGCCCCATTACGTGCCTGACGTTGGAGCTCCCAACTACCAGTAAGCCCACCCTCTGCGACTGCCCGAATCTTGCAGACTGAGGGGCGACCTCTGGAACAGGACAAGCAGCTATGTCCGGCCGAAGATCAGTATCAGCCTGAGACAGAGCCTGAAACCGGTTAGTCAGACAAACTGGAGAAAACTGGAGAGGCCTTCCGTTCAGCCCTCCGGAATGTCTTTCACCCCCTGCCACACCTCGAGACGACCTCCCACTCTACCACAGGTGAGGGATCAGCCTCAATGTGGGCAGTATCCCGGGCAGCCACAGCCGTAGTCCGATCGGGGGATGCGTGGAACGAGCTGGCCGTCCCAGACAAACCCCCATCCGGACCCCCACAGTGATGCCCATTGGCAACAGCCTCAAGCTGTGTGACCGAAGCCAACACTGCCTGAAGCTGGGAGCGAAGGGATGCCAACTCAGCCTGCATCCGAACACAGCAGTTGCAGTCCCTATCCATGCTAAAAACTGTTGTGCAAAGAACGTCTGAACTAATCTACAGGGAGCACAAACAAATTGACACAAAATTTAAACGGTTATTAAAATACAAGATCGCCTAGTAAATGCAGTAATGCTGCTACTTGCGCACTGCTGACACACTGCTCGGCGGCGGAAGGAGACTACGCGATTTTACACTATTCAGGTACTAAAACGCGATGCTACGACTCTCAAATACTATAATACGCCCGAAATTTATGAATTAAACAATGCAAGTACCATAAACACGCAAATAAATTAAGAATTAAACTATGTAACAAATAAGTGAGCTAGGAGTATTCGACTTTCTACTGGCAGCTGCTTATCCAACGGCGGCAGGGAGCACACTGGCTGTGATCAACCGAATTTTCAATTGGCGGTTTTAGTTTTCTTGGCGGAAACTCCACACGGAGCTTCTCGCGGCCTGGCTGGTAGTATCAGGAGCAGAAGATATCGTGGCGAGCCGTGGACATGTGTGGACGTGATTCGGTCGCGTCCCACGGAGGAGATCTGCTTTTGGACTTTGAGTCTGCGCCCGAAGATGTAGACGAACGAGATGAGGTGACGGAGATCCACCGTCTGACTCAACGCCGAGGTGCACTGGGTACTCCGTCTCGAGTTTCCTACCAGTGTATGGTGAGCATTTCGCAGCACTGTCATTACGAATCTTCAGAATGAATTCTCTTACTTGACTGCAGGCCCACGCCAGCAGCAATTGTAGTCCGATTCAGGTGCACTGTAGTTTTTTGTTTCCATGTTCAGTTCACAATCGCAGACTATTCGTCTTAATCAGTCAGATCGCGTTATCCATTTAAAGTCGCAATTAAAGTCGAGTTATCACTCTTGATTCAACTACTTCAACTGCCAGTCAGGTCACGTTAAAAATACGAGACAGAGTACAGGGTGGGGCAAATAAAACTTTCCCGGGTGAGTGGATACGACTGGACGTGGATGCATGCATATAACTACCCCCTGTGATCTAAAGTTACTTCCAACAGGATGGAGTAACTGCTCATACAGCCAGCCTAGCCTTAGAGCCGATTTACATAACCTTCACGCCTGACAGAGTTTTTAGCAGAGGTCAGTCTGTTTGCGGCCCTAGCTGGGAACCCTGGTCTCATGATCTGCCAGCGTGCGGTTCCTTTGTGCGGGGAGCCCTCAAGTCTGAGGTATATCGCAACAACCTTCACAGTCTTCAAGAACTCCAGCAGAACATTTCGGATGAGACTGCAGCAATTCCAGCAGTCCAACTTCGATCCACTTCCAGTAGCTTGTTGACCAGGCCCCAAAAGTGCCAAGAGATGAATGGTGGTCACTTTCAACATCTCCTACAGTCAGCTTAGTACTGTATTTCCTGTCCTCTGCTGTGTTCCTTTGCCCCTTGAACTCTGTTTTCCGGGCCACTTCTATTTGCCCCACCCTGTATAATCAGTGTATTACGTTGACGCACATTCAATTTAACTCATGTTTTTTACGAATAAATGTGTCGTGATATTTTAATTCTATCTATCATACTTATGTGGCAGACAATAGGAATAGTCTTGCAGCGAGAAATACGATGCGTCGTCTTCAATTTCGTTACACAAGGCTATATCTTCTAGTCATTTGCGTTAAAATCCGTTGCGTTTTATTTTCGTGATAGTGGCCTTGTGTTTTAAAGTTATTGAGAAACAGAGGTTCATTACAGGTATCCCTTTACTGCCCATCAGAGAGACACGTTGTAAAACTCAGGTTTGATTTATATTTCAAGATCCTTTAAATAGTCTTATAATTTTTCCATGGTTAAGTGGCTGATTAATAAAAAATATAACCTGGTGCACACCAATGCTAGTTGTCCTCGCTGTGAGGAAAGTATCTTTGTGTACAATGGAAAAACACAAGGATCATTATCTTATTGCTAAGTGAATTTACGAGCATTGCACTCGATCGTCTAATCTGATTATCTGTTTATTGACTAATGAAAGCTGTGTCGATTTCCCCTAAGATTATACGTTTGCTGTGTTTTGCTTCTTGCCTGTTTGGCTAACAATCTTGCAGTATTCGGACGTAATAAGCAGTAACTTTTCATACAAACGTCGATCATTCATGAATTACACCTGTCTCATTCCCTTTCCAACCAGTGAGTCATTCTCATGTCCTTCGACTTCCGTTACTACAGTCTCCTTTGTATAGAAGTTGTAGATAACTGTGGCTCTTAGTATTTGATCCGTGCTACGTTTACGATTTCAAAGAGCGTATTTCAAACAAAAGCTTTCTCTAAATCTACACATGCTGTAAACGTCTGCTTGTCTTTCTCAAATCTCTCTTCTAACATACATCCTAGGGTCAAAAACAGGAAGGAAGATTAGAGCTTAAACTACCATCGACAACCTGGTCTTTTGAGACGGAGCACAAGCTCGGATGACGAAAAGACGGGGAAGGAAATGGGCCGTGCCGTTTCAAAGGAATCAATGCAACATTTGTCTTGAGCGATTTAGGGAAATATTGGCGAACGTAAATCGGGATGTGCAGTGTGCTAAACACTACGTCACTTCGCTCGGTCATAGAGTGAGTACTGCCTCGTGTGTTCATACAGATCGCAAACTGATCATCCCCGAGGTCGGTTTCTGCCTTTGTTTCCATTCTTCTGTAAATAATTTGTATAAGTATTTTGCAACCATGACGTGTTAATCTAATTTTGGAGTAATATTCCCACCAGTCAGCAACTGTTTTCATGGGATTGAATTTACTACGTCGTTCTTCAAATCTGACGGGATTCCATAATCTCAATTATCTTGTATACCACGTGGAATTGTTTTGTCATGATATGTTCTCCCACAGACATTAAGAAATCTGTGGAAATGTGCACTCCATGCGCCTTGTTCCTACTAAGGTTTTTTAGTACTCTGTGAAATTATTCTCGCAATAAAACGCCTCCCATCTTATCTTAATCCACTTACTCTTCTGTTTCCACAATACTGTCTTCCAGTTTGCTTTTTCACACGGCCCTTCTACACATTCCTTCCATCTCTTAGTCTTTCCATTCTTGCTTCCAGTGCCTTGATGTTCATCATACGGGTGCTTCTACTTCCTCCAAAGGTCTCTTTAATTCTCCTATAGCCGGCATCTTTTTTTTCCTAGTGATGCACGCTTCTATAGCTTTGTAATGCTACTTCTTAATTCCTGCTTCACCATTTTGCACTTCCTGTCAGCCTAATTAAGAAAACCGTAGACGAAAAATATTAAGTGGCTAGTGATATCCATGGGTCTAGAGGTACCTTTCCACCAATTTTGCAAATCGTTTCATAAAGAAGTTAGTGATTTTCGCGAAGATGGTATTTTCCGTCAAACGTATGCCCTTCTGTAATCGTGAACGGTACCTCTTGTATGTATACAGCAGAGAGGCGGCTTGATTCCTTAGGAGACGACAGTGTCTGGCAACCTAACATGTACAAGCAGTTTTCCAAAACATTTCAAAATACGCATACTTAAGTCGGCTGTAAAAACTAGCACCTCTCTGGACAGTTGACTGATTTGTTTGAGAGCCAAGGTTTTTAATAGCACCCAAAGCTAGCGGCTGCTCTCAATGTGTCAACTGATCTTCTACTGGAGACGTGCGACTTCCCGGTCTTAGTATATTAAGCCTGCAGGCTGCAGTGATGTAGAGCTTAAGCATCAAGTTGCGGTAGCTTACCTGTGTGCCTAAAGCCTGACACGTGGTACTACAGAAGAATGTTGAAAATTAGATCGACTGGTAACGTAAAGAATGAGGAGGATCTCCACAGAATGGGCAAGGAAAAGAATTTGGTAAACAGTGGCGAGAAGAAGAGACAGAATGATAGGAAATCTTTTAATACATCAGTGAATAAGTTCAATGATACTAGAAGGAACTATAGTGGGTAAAAATTGTAGCAATAATCGAGGACGTTGGTTCCAACCTCTACTCTGACACTAAAAGATTGGCACAGGAGAGGAATTCATGGATAAGCTGCCAGTTTTATCGAGAAAAACAGTTTACGATCAATTTGATGGCTACACGTGGCAGATAGCTCATAATTACCATGGTCCCTCGAAATTACGACTGCATCCAGACGACAAACGCGAAGATGTTCTACTGTCCTGTGCCCTCACTAGAGACAGTTTCTCCTCTTGACCCGTTTTCATGTTTTATTTCAAGATTCATCTACGTTCCATAATTTCTTGTGTGTGTGGTTTCTCTTCACTGACGGAGCGCCTATTGCGCACAGTTTGAGTCGTAACACGATGTCCTGTGGCTGCACGAAAATCACTATTCAACATGGTGGCGTTGCTGTCAGGGATCCTCCGCGCCATAATCCTTAGTAGCGGTCATCCACTGCAGTAGTAGCCCTTGAGCGGCCTGAGCGAGGCATGTCATCTACAGTTCCTGTCTCTCTGTATCTCCCCTATGTCCGAACAACATCGCTTTGCTTCACTCCGATAAGTCTGGACACTTCCCTTGTTGAGAGCCCTTCCTGACAACAAAGTAACAATGCGGAAGCGATCGAACCGCGGTATTGACCGTCTAGGCATGGTTGAACTACAGACAACACAAGCCGTGTACCTCCTTCCTGCTGGAATGACTGAAACTAACCGTCTGTTGGACCCCCTCCGTCTAATAGGCGCTGCTCATGCATGGTTGTTTACATCTTTGGGCGAGTTTAGTGACACCTCTGAACAAGGGGACTGTGTCTGTGATACAATCAGTGGTGTACATGTTCCGCTTTTAACCCGCCCATGCTTGCCTGGTGGCCAGGCGGGCAGGCCGCCGCGCGTTGTCAACAGAACGGGCAGGCTGCTTCACTCCCAGCCAAGCCAGGCAGAACCCAACCCGGGCAGGCTGCGGGAAACTTGCTTGCCTGCCCATATTACTGCTGAGCTGCGCTACGCAGCCGTTTAGTCTGCGCGCGTCATTGTCGTATTATGAACGTTAATTAAAAGTTTTTATTTTACCTGAGCACCAAAAGACAAACCCCAGCGTTATATAATTATATATATATATATATTAATTTCAGGTCAAAAAAAATGTTGGGTTTTATTTGTACATTCTTCCTTTACGAGTATATTTCGGGCTTATTATCTATATAAATAAAAATGAATTGCCAAATGTGTTGATAAGCGTAAAACTCGAGAACGGCTGGACCAATTCGGCTATTTTTTTTTTTTTTTTTTGCTGTGTTCGTAATTCTCAGGACAAGGTTTTTATGAAATAAAATTTTGGAAAATCGACCGAAAAATCGGAAAATTTGAGAAAACCTGAAAGTGCGTTTTCATTGTGTCCGTGTGTTTGTATTGGATATAATCTTCACGAAATTTTGCACACTGTACCTTGAAACCAAGAGGAAGGTCACAGTCTACATAAAATTTCGTCGGGTGCATGGCAGGGGTTACTTTACCTAACGGAATTCGACAAATTGTACGTTTTTATTCCTATCTTGATGAAATTTGTCACACTTGATATTCAAAGCAGGATGAAGGGCGCTGTCTGCTTAAAATTCTGAATGGTGCATGGGGGAGGGTACTTTACTTACACACTTCTACACCAACCTACAGTTTTATTCGAATCTCGAAGAAATTTTGCACGCTTGACCATCAAGAGGAACATCACTGTCTACATAATATTTCGGACAGTGCATGGAATAGAGCACCTTACAAAAGATTATGACATCGTTTGCGGCCTCATAAACACGCGAAAACGTTTCCCATGCGGCACTTGAGCTCTGCTTCGTTCAAATGGTTCAAATGGCTCTGAGCACTATGCGACTTAACTTCTGAGGTCATCAGTCGCCTAGAACTTAGAACTAATTAAACCTAACTAACCTAAGGACATCATACACATCCATGCCCGAGCCAGGATTCGAACCTGCGACCGTAGCGGACGCTCGGTTCCGGACTGTAGCGCCTAGAACCCCACGGCCACTCCGGCCGGCTCTCTGTTTCGTTACCAGCATGTCTTCGCCAGTTGTCAATTTTTTTCAATCTCACTAAAGTTCGACCTATTCATTGTGCTGCCCCCACCGTTGCGATAAATGAACTGCGGGATAACTACCTGGCTACTCCAGTCACGGTAGCTTGACAGCGCAACCTGTTGTCAGACGCAGCAAGCTGAACGGGTCCCGAGAAGCTTCGCAGGCCTGCGGGAACCCAAGTAGCCAGGGCTTGCGGGAGCCCAAGTCGGCCGCATTACCCACTATGCCTCAGTACACGCGCACTCTTGTGTTTACGTTGCGGCAGGCTGACCTGCATGAATGGTTGCAGAGGAGCTAGGGGCAAGCTGGCTGCAAGGGGAATTTGTACACCTCTAGATACAATATCCACAGTCAACGTCTATCTTCAGGAGTTCTGAGAACCGGGGTGATGCAAAACTTTTTTTGATGTGTGTATGACGTTTCAAATTTCACGGCCCTAATTCCCCATACATCCTGTATAATTGTAAAATCCTGTATAATTCTTTAAAATTCTGTATTGTCTTAAACATTGTTTGACGCCTTTGTAAGTACACATTTTCTCGAAGAGATAAATGAAGATAGTTATCAATTCTTGAACGACACATTTCTCATTTTTGTTGCAGTTTTCCGGTGTGTGTAATCGCAGAATTTGCCATAGGACCTTTGACAAGAACACGCACTATGTATTTCGGTTTCGTCAAAAACAAAGTCTGTTATCATTTTATCATTGCCCCTTCCTACATTCTGTTATAATATTTCCTTCCTATATACTGTTACCATATTTCGATTTTTTCGTAAAAAGGATAGTCCCTCACAACCTCACGTTCATCGTTTATGTAACAAACTGCACAGCAGACAGTTCTTTGACTGATGAGCCAAAACATTATCACCTTCTGCTTAATAGCTTGTTTGTCCGCTTTTAGAGCGAAATAAATCGCTGATTCTGCGTATCAGGGATCCGACAGTTTGTTGGTGGGTTTGTAGAGGTATGTTGCATTAGATGTCTACGCACAGGTCATGTAATTCGCGTAAATAACGGGCCTCTGCTTTGTGGACGCGGTGACGGCGCCCAATAGCGACCCACATGGGCTCCATAGGATTTACATCAGGCGAATTTGGTCGCAGAGACATCAACTCAAGTTCACTATAGTGGTCCTCAAACCACAGTAGCACGGTTCTGGTTCCGAGACACGGACAATTATACTGCTGAGAGGTAACGTCGCCGTCGGGGAAGAGCCGGCCGGAGTGACAGAGCGGTTCTAGGCGCTACAGTCTGGAACCGCGCGACCGCTGCGGTCGCATGTTCGAATCCTGCCTCGGGCATGGATGTGTGTGATGTCCTTAGGTTAGTTAGGTTTAAGTAGTTCTAAGTTCTAGGGGAAATTAAGTGCCATAGTGCTCACAGCCATTTGAAGCCGTCGGGGAAGACATCAAGCGTGAAGGGATGTAAGGGGTTCGCAGCTGTCAGCGTGCCTTCGATTACTACCACAGGTCCGATGCAAATGCAGGACAATGTCTCCCGTAGCATAATACTGCTCCCACCAGCCCGCGTCCGTGGCACGCTGCACGTTTCCAGCCGCTGTTCGCTTCGATGATGGGTTTTGTGGAGACGACCATCGGCCTAATGTAGAAAAATTGTGATACATGTGAAGAGCCGACACATTTCCATTGATTGACGGTCAAATCACGATGGTCCCGACCCCAATGCAATCGTAACTGACGGTGTCGTTGGGTCGACATGTGGACACATAGGGGTGGTCTTCTACGGAGCTCCATGTTCAACAGTGCACGATTAATGGTGAAACTTCCTGGCAGATTAAAACTGTGCCTGACCGAGAATCGAACTCGGAACCTTTGCCTTTCACGGGCAAGTGCTCTACCATCTGAGCTACCGAAGCACGACTCACGCCCGGTCCTCACAGCTTTACTTCTGCCAGTATCTCGTCTCATACCTTCCAAACTTTACAGAAGCTCTCCTGCTGACCTTGCAGAACCAGCACTCCTGAAAGAAAGGATACTGCAGAGACATGGCTTAGCCACAGCCTGGGGGATGTTTCCAGAATGAGATTTTCACTCTGCAGCGGAGTGTGCGCTGATATAAAAGGCAGAGGTCCCGAGTTCGATTCTCGGTCGGGCACGCAGTTTTAAACTGCCAGGAAGTTTCAAATCAGCGCACACTCCGCTGCAGAGTGAAAATCTCATTCTGGCACGATTAATGGTGTCCTTCGAAACACTTGTGAGTGCACCAGCATTGTGCTTTTTCGGCAGAGATGTTACAGATCACCATCTATCCTACTTTACAGAGCAGACAACCTCACGTTCTGTGAAGAGTCGTGAACGTCCAACCATTTAGCACCTAGTGGTAGTTTCACTGTCCTTCTACCACTTTCTCCCACGCCCGGGTTCCCGGGTTCGATTCTCGGCGGGGTCAGGGATTTTCTCTGCCTCGTGATGACTGGGTGTTGTGTGCTGTCCTTAGGTTAGTTAGGTTTAAGTAGTTCTAAGTTCTAGGGGACTGATGACCATAGATGTTAAGTCCCATAGTGCTCAGAGCCATTTTTCTACCACTTTCCATAAATTCTCACGACGGTAGCACGTGAACATTCGACCAGCTTCGACGTTTTCGAGATACTTTTTCACAGGCTCTGCGTAATTATGATCAGCCCTTTATCAATGTCACTTATCTCAATGTATTTCCCCATTTGCAGTCCATATCTTCGCTATGGTGATCCCCGTTCGTACCTCCTCCGCCTGCATACTCTTGTTACCGCGTCACGTGCCAGCAACGCCACCAGGTGGCATCCAACGTCGCGGTGGGCAGTCGTCGTAATGTTTTGTCTCATCAGTGTACAACACGCACAGTTTCTGTGACAAATGACACTCAGCACAGGGATAAAACGCCAGGGATGATGCCGTAGAGCCGCGAGTAGTCAGTTGAGACAAGGAAGCCGATCTTGTGTAAAGGAGCTTTAATTGTTCGTTTCAATTCACGCCGGTGGACGCAGACCTCGCTTCCACTGTGCGACCCTACAGCAGACGTAGCGCTGGGGAGGCTGACCGGGCGCTCTGCGCTCGCCGCCCCCGACGCTACCCCGCGGCCCGGTACGCGCTGCGCCGTTCGCGATGCGATGCGCGCCGACCGCCGGCTGCGCGGCAAAAACAACAAACAGCGGGGGTGCCGCCACAGCAGCGGCCGCCCAACATCTCCACTCTTCTGTTCTCTCCTTCTGTTACTCTCAAGGAGGACGGCATCCTCCGCGGCGCGGCCGTAACGCGCCACCCCTCTCCGTAACAAAGCTGTCCCGCCCCAGCCCGCCGCGAACAACTTACGCCACTTAAACACGCTACCTGCGCCTGCCAAACTGTTCCTCCCACGGCACTCTCAAATGATTCCCTGCCGCTTCAGTCCTCACGCTAAACACGGGGAAAACTGCCGACTCCCGGTCTTTCCGCTGCAGATGTTCCAGCCTGCCTCCGAGAGGCGGCTCCATCGAGGTAATGTGGCAACGCTCTGCACAAATTCGAGAAACAGCAGAAACACCAATCCTCCGATATCAGCCGGCCGAAGTGGCCGTGCGGTTCTAGGCGCTGCAGTCTGGAACCGCGAGACCGCTACGGTCGCAGGTTCGAATCCTGCCTCGGGCATGGATGTGTGTGATGTCCCTAGGTTTAACTAGTTCTAAGTTCTAGGGGACTAATGACCTCAGAAGTTGAGTCCCATAGTGCTCAGAGCCATTTGAACCATTTGAACCTCCGATATCAGCCGGCAACAACACGTGCTGCCGTGACGTACACATGTCGATTGCCCATTGCAGCTGTCTACAGGGTGATCCAGAACTCCACCGATGAAATATCAGAGTTTGTCCAGAGATAGCTTCTGAGTATTATGGTATAAGGGATCCAAGGACTCCGGCTCGTTACAATGTATTGCGTTTAATTTTGTTTCCTGCCCCAATTAGCCTTGTATCTGTATTGCGTGTCGATGGGTATGAAACCACGATGATAAGGACAACACAACACCCAGTCCCTGAGCGGAGAAAATTTCCGACCCAGCCGGGAATCGAACCCGTGCCGTTAGGTATGACATTCCTCAGCGCTGACCACTCAGTTACCAGAGGCGGACGAATAAACATCGGTGATATTTTCTTTCCCGATATATCAACATAGGAATGGCAATATCGGGTGCCGATACTTTTATTTTATATTATATCTTTTCCGAATTTTCGGTAAATATTTGAAATTGTTCTTTTGACATTGTAATACAACATAATTTTACTTTCTCTGCGAGAAGTAGTCTTACTACTTTTTGAGCTTTCATCACGTCCAGTCTTTCTCCTTGACTGTGTGAAGCAAGTATAGGTCCGACTGCACTGTGCGGTGAGGGTGTGAAGAAACAGCCCACCATTTCCGTTAAAAAAAAAAAAAAAAAAAAAAAAAAAAAAAAAAAGAGCTTGGCGATAACCATAATTTTTAAACGCAATTTTTAACGCAACTAGCGTGCTAGTTCTTCACATTGGTGTTCTACAAAAGCAGTTACTGAAAATTATGAACAAAACTCTAAGTGACAAGATTGGTCTATGTGGCGAGCTGAGACGTGTGTGGGTAAATGTTGTCATAATAGGCGCTCGGCGCTAGTAACAAAAACTGCAATGCTTAACTTCACTACGAAATTTTGACACAACTGCCAGGTCGCTGGCATTTTCCGGCCGTCCCCATCCTCTTGTTGCCCGAAGTTGGATTATTAATGTTTGGAGTAAGTTAGTAATTTGTGTGGCCGATCACATTTTCACAACACTTGCCACGCTGAGATAGTGATACACTGCAGCGAGTGACAGAGACAGTCGAATTTAAATAACCAGTTCCGTTAATAATAGAAATCCTCATTTTATTGCTCTTCTTTGTTCTATATTGATGGCTCCTTATACATTTTCTTCCTGCGGTTTATGTTTCTGTAATCGTCTAGAGGATGATCGGGTTAATGTCGCAATAATAATATGATTTCTGGTGGACTTTCTGCAGAACTATACATATATTTTCAGGCACTTCACTTCACAGTACAAGTCAATAAAACACACATAACTCGTTCTCCATCGTTACACTTCAAACTCGTACAACCGACTGCCCAAAAGAACAAAGTTTTACCTCTAACAACATGTAGCAAAGAAACTACTACCATATGTCGATATATTTATCCAAAACAATCTTTGGAACATATATTTCATAAATAAAATACAATTAACTGTCTATCTTCTTTGAGAAGCCCATAATCATCGTTGTAACTACATTAAGTATTTATACACGTTGACCTTTAAACATTTTCGCATAGCCATGTAATAGTGGATTTTTGGTTTTTATGTCTTCGATGCAGTATCCTTCACTTCATATGATCCAAGATCGGGTACTACATTTATCTCACAGTAATCAGTTTTATCACAGTTTGCAGACATGAAGTCGCCTTGAAATGCTCCAGACAAATCCGATACGTGATGAAACCGAACGACGGACCCATCGGACACCTTTTATTGTGCCACCTACATGCAGTTACCACTGTTGGAAAAGTGGTTATCTCCAAGCGTTAACGTGCATCGTTTTCCTTTCAATTTTTTCTCTAAGTGGATAAACAGGCTACTAGCTTGTTGATGTACAGAATATCTAATAACAAATCATCACTTAAATATACAGCTCTAAAACCGGTAGTATATTTACAATGTGCTGGCTATTTTTACACTCTGGTAATTCGATATTTTTTCCGTCGGTTTATCAGCTATCTTTTCAATTATCGATGTATCAGTTTCCCGATATTTTTTAAAATATTAACAGTCCTAGTTGCCATCGGGTCAGGCGTAGCGCTCCACTAATAAATACAGAGGGAGAACACATTCTAGGTTGAAGGTCCCACCAGTACAAAACAAGTTAAAGGGTAAAGTTCTTCACAGTGAAACACTCGAAGGGGCTGCAAATGTCTACTAGTTTAAGAAGAAAGAAGCTGTGGCAGGTGCCCCATTAAAATTGAAATCCACACTGAACGAGTAGACGAAGCTGTATCGTTTACTTCCGTTAGGCGAATCAAAGGAGACTTGAAAGAGTTCAGGCAGGGGAATCCACGACAATTTCAGCACCTCCTGAGGAAAAGCCCACAGGGCCATTTTAGACAATTTCAATGAGCAAGTCGTCCGCCGGAAGATAAATATTTTCAACATTACAGATAAAAGAAGTCCCACTTTAAAGCAAATTCATAAAAAAGTTAGAGTTTAGTAAATTTTGGGAAATGTATGAACACACTTCGTAAAAATAGTTCGCTCTGTAGGGTTTAGGTGGAAGAAGAGCGCGAGTAACGAAAAGTTCTCCAGGAACAAAATGGTATCAGGGAAAAACAAACGGCTTACTTAAAAAGTATCTGAGAATACAGACACGAGTGTCACCCAATTGTCTATGTGGACGAGATATATGTTCACACTTGTCACACAGCATTCTGTGGATGGAGTGACAATCCACTTGTATAGTCTGTTGAGATCTGTTTTGAAACGAAGTAGTATCGTCTTCCACGATGTAAAGGAGGATAATTTTTACCGAACGCCTATGCAAGGTTTAAATTTGACCAGAAAACAGGGGATTATCACAACGACATGAACTTGTCAAATGATGAAATTTCGTTCAGGGAGAGGTTAATACCTAATCACGACCTCATCAGATAACACACCTTGCCACAATAAGCAACTGAGTCGTGCTCCAACACGAACTCCACTTGGACAGAGATGATGTCTTGTTTAACAGAAAATGGAATTTCTTTCCAGAAGGAGATGCTAAGATCCCAGCTGCATTCATTGATCAAAAAGAACAAACCACGCTACATCACAAATAAAACAGACAGTATTTTACTAGAACACAGTCATACTGTGTTACCACTTCCTGCGTACCACCCAGCATTGAATCCTATACAGCTGATATGGGCAAGAGTTTCTGAGTGTAATGAGACACTCAGAGCGGACACGTTATTGACAATTACGTATGAACAAAATGCTTCCATAACAACAGAAGACTGGAATAAATGCTGTGAGCACGTAAATAAAGTTCTAGAGAAATATATTTCAAGGGAAGGTTTACTGGGCCAAGCGCTGGAGGTGATCATGAATGTGGGAAGTGGTACATACTCGAATAGTTATAGTCATAGTGATGGAAGTAATACTGATTCCGCATGTGAAGACGAAAGTGAATCAGCTGAAACTTCAGTGGAAGTGAAACATACATGGCTACTGAAAATGAGGAAAAGTTTGTTGAAGATACGTTTGTATGTGGAAATAGTGATTGTAAAAGTTCCATAGTATTATGCCAAAAGACGAAGTGTACTATTTGTGACGTGCAATGTATCTGCAATTGCTTTAGAGATATGCAAACGTCTTATTAACAGTGAAGCTGCTGTTTCCGATGAAATTGTAAATTTCACTTCGTCATGATTGTAAAATAACGCCGCTTACATATTGTTATGAAATCCTATACTCGTACCGTCTGTAGCTCCTTTGCTCGTCCGCTACACCGCAAGTCTCTTGCCCTGCCTTGCATTTCTCCTCCTGCACATGCGAGTGTCCTCTGCTTGCTTGAAGTAGTACGTTAACAGTGCCGTACACAGCTGTACTATGGCTAGTTTTACTGGCGAATAGTTGGTCGATATAGGACTTGTATATGGGTTCTCTGATCACAATGAAATAGCGACACAATGCCGCTTGCTGAGCTGTAACCGCACCGACGGCAAATAAGGCCTATGAGAAACTTCATCCTTCTGCTTAACGGTAATTTAGTATTACAGGTTTTATCATTGCTATTATGGTATTTTAACGGCAAAAAGGGTGAGTGCGGTAACAAACCGAATAAATCATAGTTACATTTCCGTATTACCCCGTAACGAACTGCCGGACACAATAGGTCTGTTACAAAATATTAAAAATGTATTCCTGAACAATCCCTGAAAGTTTGTCGATGGATTTCTGGTTCACCCCGTAATTACAGAACGGCTAAATTTGTCACCCAAATAGCCGGCCGGAGTGGACGAGCGGTTCTGGGCGCTACAGTCTGGAACCGCGCGACCGCTATGGTCGCAGGCTCATGGATGTGTGTGATGTCCTTAGGTTAGTTCGGTTTAAGTAGTTCTAAGTTCTAGGGGACTGATGACCTCAGAAGTTAAGTCCCATAGTGCTCAGAGCCATCTGAGACAATTTTGTCACCCAAATACAATTGCAGGTTGCCTATCTACAGGCTTCCAGGGGCACCAAAAATTTAATCTGCAGTATTTCATACAATTATAGACGGAATTTAGAAATTATAAGAGATATAACCTTACATTAAAGCCATAACACAATAAGTCGACTAATAAAGTGAGAAACTGTACACGCCTTAATGTAGCGTAACTCACGTGGCCCAAACTGCCCGGCTAATTAACCCAGTATTTGAGAATCAGAGCACTTAGCGACTCCCAACAAACTTTACACATCATTAAAGGTTTCTTGAAATTGCTGCAACCGGTCGGCTTTTGTTTGGTTCTTTAATTCTTTTATTTTCACATTACCGGTTTGGAACCGCCTAGTGATTCATCATCAGATGGTAAATGTTTTCTGATTGCTGCAGTAGCGTGGGAGACTTGTAACTGCGGCAAGAAGTATAAACGCCGCATTCACTGCTTACATGTTTCGCTTATACATCTTGCCACAGCTACACTACTACCACACTGCTGCAGACAATCAGTAAACGTGTACCATCTGATGACGAATCGGTAGGCGGTTCGAAAGCGGTAAGGGGAAATTAAAGAACTGAAGAACAAAACGAAAGGCGACTGGTTGCAGTAGTTTCAAGAAACTTTTATTCATCACCGTGGTAGTGTTCCTCATCCTTATCGGACTAAATTTCTGCACATCATTTCGAATTTTCGAATAAAATAAAGAAAGGATAAAAGTTTATCGCTTCCTACATTTCCGCTGTTCATGCAGTAAAATACACTACTGGTCATTAAAATTGCTACTCCAAGAAGAAATGCAGATGATAAACGGGTATTCATTGGACAAAAATATTATACTAGAACTGACACGTCATCACATTTTCACGCAATTTGGGTGCATAGATCCTGAGAAATCAGTACCCAGAACAACCACCTCTGGCCGTAATAAAGCCTTGATACGCCGGGTCATTGAGTCTAACAGAGCTTGGATAGCGTGTACAGGTACAGCTGCCCATGCAGCTTCAACACGATACCACAGTTCATCAAGAGTAGTGATTGGCGTATTGTGACGAGCCAGTTGCTCGGCCACCACTGGCCAGACGTTTTCAGTTGGTGAGAGATCTGGAGAATGTGCTGGCCAGGGCAGTAGTCGAACATTTTCTGTATCCAGAAAGGCCCGTACAGGAACTGCAACATACGGTCGTGCATTATCTTGCTGAAATGTAGGGTTTCGCAGGGGTTGAATGAAGGGTAGAGCCACGGGTCTTAACACATCTGAAATCTAACGTCCACTGTTCAATGTGCCGTCAATGCAAACAAGAGGTGACCGAGACGTGTAGCCAATGGCACCCCACACCATCACGCCGGGTGATACGCCAGTATGGCGATGACGAATACACGCTTCCAATGTGCATTCACCGCGATGTCGCCAAACAGGGATGCGACCATTATGATGCTGTAAACAGAACCTGGATTCATCCGAAAAAATGACGTTTTGCCATTTGTGCACCCAGGTTCGTCGTTGAGTACACCATCCCATCGCTCCTGCCTGTGATGCAGTGTCAAGGGTAGCCGCAGCCATGGTCGCCGAGCTGATAGTCCATGCTGCTGCCTACGTTGTCTAACTGTTCGTGTAGATGGTTGTTGTCTTGAAAACGTCCCCATCTGTTGGCTAAATGGTTCAAATGGCTCTGAGCACTATGGGACTTAACATCTGTGGTCATCAGTCCCCTAGAACTTAGAACTACTTAAACCGAACTAACCTAAGGACATCACACACATCCATGCCCGAGGCAGGATTCGAACCTGCGACCGTAGCAGTCACGCGGTTCCGGACTGAGCGCCTAGAACCGCTAGACCACCGCGGCCGGCCCCCATCTGTTGACTCAGGGATCGAGACGTTGCTGCACGATCCGTTACAGCCATGTGGATAAGATGCCTGTCATCTCGACTGCTAGTGATACGAGGCCGTTGGGATCCAGCATGGCGTTCCGTATTACCCTCCTGAACCCACCGATTCAATATTCCGCCAGCAGTCATTGGATCTCGACCAACGCGATCAGCAATGTCGCGATACGATGAACCGCAATCGCGATAGACTACAATCCGACCTTTATCAAAGGCGGAAACGTGATGGTACGCATTTCTCCTCCTTACACGAGGCATCACAAACAACGTTTCACCCTTTCTAAATTTTTTTTCGTTCACGGCCTCCACAAAATTATGAGGAGGATCGGTATAACTTTGTGAAACGCCCTGTATTTGCTTCTTATGACGCAGTGGGGTAGGTTAAGACTCCTATAATCTAAGCTGAACTCTCCGCCACGTTTTCCCCAAAGTGTAGAATATTCGTACTTGTTTACATATGAGTGTGGATGCGAGTGGAGATTTCTAATTGAATTTACCGAAGAATTTACTGTAAATATGAGTGCCTGCTCAGCTGTGAGCTGCGCTATCCACAGCAAAAACGGTTTTCACACGTTTAGATTTCCAAGTGACCCCAAACGAAGAAAAAGACGGGCCATAAATTGCCGCGGAGACATCTGGGAACCAGCACCATAGAGCTCAATGGTGTACTGTAACCATATTTTAGTAAAAGTAGTTATAAACATGAAACCACCTGTATACATCTGCGTGTCTTTCCCCAGTTGAAAACTATACTGAAGCAGTTAGCCTCAAAAACTTTCTCGATTGTGAGATTTTATCGCAATTAGCAAAGTGGAGAGGAATATTTATTGTGATGTATTTACATGTCGTTATCATGAACATAGGTTCAAATCCTGCCTCTGAAGATGGCCGGCCGCTGTGGCCAAGCGGTTCTAGGCGCTTCAGTCGGGAAGCGCGCTGCTGCTACGATCGCAAGTTCGAATCCTGCCTCGGGTATGGATGTGTGTGATGTCATTAGATTAGTTAGGTTTAAGTAATTCTAAGTTCTAGGGGACTGATGACCTCAGAAGTTAAGTGCCATAGTGCTCAGAGCCATTTGAGCCAATTTTGTCACCCAAATACAATTGCAGGTTGCCTATCTACAGGCTTCCAGGGGTGCCATAAATTTAATCTGCAGTATTTCATACAATTATTGACGGAATTTAGAAATTATAAGAGACATAAACTTACATCAAAGGCGTAACACAATAAGTCGAGTAATAAAGTGAGAAACTGTGTACACGCCTTAATGTAGCGTAACTCACGTGGCCCAAACTGCCCGGCCTTTATTAATCCAGTATTTGAGAATCAGAGTACTTAGCGATTTCCAACAAACTTTACACATCATTAACTGAATGTCGAGTTCTAAGAATCCAGGACTCTGTTCTCAGTTCAGAAAAAACTATGTTTGCTCTAAGGTGGTGCAGACCATTGTGAGTCTGCAGGATATGTAAAGGGATGAAATGATGCTGTCCATCGAAAAAAATTGGATGGCTTTCGTCTCTCGGTAATTCCGCGAACTGAAGACGTTACTGACAAGAATAAGACCATTATCAAAGAACGGGTTGAAACGAGCTAAATTATAATTTCATGACAGAGACATATTGTTATACAGAACATGCATTTCAACCGAAAAATGTTGTTGTTGAACGTATTGAATCCTGCGCCTTGTGCTTCGTGCAAGTATGGTGTTGTCAGTTCTCCAGATTCCCTGTTTTCTTCCATCAAGTTTCGTTTGAAGCGAAATACTGTAAATCTTAACTCAGTGGTAGTTAATAAACAGCGTAAACTTGCACTTTTAAACTTATCGTTTTAAAATATTTGTTTAGTTCGGTTTTTCATGTTTACAGATCTGAAAATGAAGGTAGCTCTCAGCCGAAACCAGTTAATGTATGAGTAAAGCCTGCGATATTGTCTGGATAAATAAAAGAAAAAAGTATAGCATAGTCAGTCAACTGTCTGCTGTATTCATATGCGTATCACAAACACACAAATGCGTCATAGTGGTTTCTTGATGTGTGACGCAGCAAGTAAAAGCAATCCGCCATAAAGAAACCTTTCCGCGCACGGGGCAAAAAGGGTCGCCCGTATCATCAAGTCATATTTTTGGACACGTGTTTCTCGTCTTCCCGAATCTACAAATGATACGAGAGCTGCGTAAATTCGAGCTAATACCCTTCCCAGACGGGGGCTGTCCCGGTCGCTATCTAGGTGGCGGCAGCAACCAACTTGCTGGCGGCGCGAGCCCAGATAACCCCTAGCGCGGTGGCTAAGTGGAGGCGACAGATACCGCCTTACAGCTGCGACCCACGAGCTTTCATCAAAGGACGCAGCCTGTCCGCTACAGCTGCGCCGCGCTACTTGAAAGAGAGAGGCAGACTTACTGCAAGCTCACCGAATCAGGGCACATTTTGACAGGACGTCCACGTAGCTGAGCGTGATGGACTGACTTTCTGGAAAACAGCCATAAAGTCTTTTATTAGTTACGTGAAAAAAAAACGTACAGGGTACGAACCCGTGACGGAATTGCGATGAGATTTCATGTTGAATATGGTGAAACTTCTAGGAGATGTGGAACGGACTGACAAGGGGAACTACCATCGCATCCCCCCGCCCCCCCCCCTCTCCCAGATTTAGTGGTAAGATGGCCCTGTCAAAAACTTAACACAGATCAGGCACGAAAACAGGAAGAAGGTGTACGGGACTATGAAAAAAAAAATAGTAAAATATTTGAAATTATTACCACAGGCCCATTTTGAAGAAAACCAGTTTGAGAAAAACTCGTCAGGTTGCTTTAGTTTTATTGGTTCAAATGGCTCTGAGCACTATGGGACTTAACTTCTGAGGTCATCAGTCCCCTAGAACTTAGAACTACTTAAACCTAACTAACCTAAGGACATCACACACACATCCATGCCTGACGCAGGGTTCGAACCTGCGACCGTTGTAGTCGCGCGGTTCCAGACTGTAGCGCCTAGAACCGCTCGGCCACCCCGTCCGGCTTTTAGTTTTATTCCCAGGTTTCCAACGTTTGTCGTTTCCCAGTTTTTTACATTTTACTTTTTAAATAACTTGTGACACATTCCTTTAAAGCTTTTGAAGTAGTTACTAAAATTTTGAACAATTATAGACTGAGTACTCTTGCAATTCCCTCTTGTGCCGGCACGAAATTTTTATGCCTGTTGTGTTCCATTTTAACATTATTCCGTAATTGTTTACGACTGCAACTCTTACTTACTATAAACTTAAGTGGCTGTACCACATGTAAACGAGAAAATACGATACTGGTAACGCATTTTTACCGTAGTTGGTAAACATTTAGAACAGCAATGTATGATTTACGTGAAACGTAAGTGAATGTATCATATCTCGTAATACTGCTCTGATCACCTACTTTAATTTGCTTGCCTCTGAAAGTCAAATGGAAGCCAATACACTTCCTACGCTGTAATATTATCTGCGCAAGGAATTACATTTGATGGTCTTAAAAGCATAGGAAAAAGCGCGAGTGTCCCGTAGAGTTTAAACGAGTGCCTTCAACGTGGGATTCAAAATAGCGAATTGTTCAACTTGTACTATACGCTATTCTAGCGACGGCCTGTTTTTCTCGTGGTACTCCTATGTTCTCCTTGTGACGTGAAACGACGTCGCATCTCGTGTTCGTCTCCACGAGGCAAAAATCTAATCTCTTTTGAAGCTCTGCACTGCAGTGGAACGTGGAATTCAATGCCGTCACGTCACTAGCTCCTAGTCCACTAGCGTTTCCACGGCCGGTGTGAGCGTGGCTTGCAAGTCTCGTAGCGGGCAGTGGCGCGACGTCAGATGCTACCGCTGCACGAGCAGAGGGGCACATCGCGTGTGCGGCGGACGGGCGGGGTTTGCTTTGCTTTGCTTTGCTTCGCGTTCGCCGTTAGCGCGTGTCCCCCACCCCTGGCAGGCGGGGCGCAAACAAATGGAGCGCGGGGAGCGGGTCCGCGCGCTGAATAGCCGCTAACGCCGCACAAAGACCGCCTATTTGGACGGACGGCCGACCCGGCTGCCGCGACGTCGCGTGATTAATACGCGACGCCAGTGGCAGGTTAAAATAAAGTGCCGGCCAAGGACCGTCGGCTACACGCTCGCTAAACGGTACGGCTCGTCCCGCAAAAGCAATGACAAAGTTACCTCTGCGTTTTGGGATGCGCCGGCCAGCAAGAAGGGTGCATGCAGAAAAGGCCACCGAGCGAGGTGGCACAGTGGTTAGCACACTGGACTTGCACTCGGGAAGACGACGGTTAAAACATGCGTCCGGCCATCCTGATTTACGTTTTCCATGATTTCCCGAAATCGCTTCGGGGAGATGTCGGGATGGTTTGTTTGAAAAGGCGCAGCCGACTTCCTTCCTCATCCTTCCCTAATCCGATGCTACCGATGGCAACCACAAAAGGTTGGTTTTCACGCTTTCTCAAAGTGCAGAGGCTGCTATGTCCACGATACTAGAATCGATAGTGGTCTGATATAGTTGATCGTCGGTTCTCTGGAATTTCGGCGGGAGGCATTATTTTACTGTTTCACTTAACAATAACAAAACGCTACCGTTCACGCGTCTTAATGCGAGGCAAGGACACTCACGATAGGTGTTTGGTTAAGCGTCGATTAATTAGCCGTTCCGATTATTTAAGGGGGGTTGGAATGGACATTTTTTTCACATTTTCAGATTTTTTCTCATTATAAAATTGCACATATATATATAAATATATATATATATATATTCGCATTAAGACGCCTGAACGGTAGCGTTTGATATATATATAGGGGAATGTATTACACTAAGTTCTTAGGTGATGGAGACTCAAAAGCATATAAAAGTGTAGTAGCCGCTCAGTCTTATGGTGAGAAAATTATAAACTCACATGGGAAGTGTTTTATTTTATATTTTAAATATAATCTACACTGATTGAAAATGTTAAAATTTTTACGTACATTACTTCAAGATCTAATAAAATCGGTAATTTTTTATATAGAAGGCTGTGGATTGCTGTGTTATAAACGTTAAATTACGTATTTGTATTGGTAGCACTGTCAAAAACAGTATCGTATCGTTTCATAATATAAACACGCGTTGTATATCGAAGCGCTAACGTTCTTCCTAGAAAAGTGACGAATAGATTGGTAAATCTCTCAAAAAGTAAAATATGACGCCAAAACGAAGTGTTTTCAAGAAACGTGGGTTTACTGGTAATAGATTTTCAAATAAGGAGAAACATTGCGCTCTACTTGTGGCATGTGAAGTTACAGACAATGAAATACAGGCAAACTCGTCAGTATCTAGAGAAACACCCATTAGTGCTTCGAAGATCAAAATAAAACATTGTGATACACGGTTTTCTCGAAACGGAAGTGATGTAAATGGTAGTTTAGGTTACGTTCTGATAGACTTACACATCCTAACAAGGGTGTTAGGTGAATGTGTGTGTTGTAAAGTATGTGGAGTGCCAGTTAGTTTACATGAAGACAGTGAGGTATCAAATTGACTAGCCATGAAACTTATCATTAGTTGTGCTAGCTGTAAATATTTTGGAATTCTGATAAGTGTAAAAATAATTATTTTGAAGCAAATGTTAGGTGGTTTTATGGATTGAGACCTATTGGTAAAGGACACACTGCAGCAGAAACCATGTGTGCCGTGATGAATATGCCACGCCCACCTTGTAAAATCGACAAGTATACAGGATTTATTGGAGCTGTTGTGGAATGCGTTGTATATGAGCCAATGAAGGGTGCTGCATCGGAAACTGTTGAAATAAATCATGGTATGACTGACATACCAGTAGCTTTTGATGGCACTTGGCAGAAGTGCGGCTACAGTTCTAAGAATTCTATTGCTACAGTGACCAGTGAGGATACTGGAAAGGTAATAGATTTCCAGATGGATACCATAAAACCTATTTACAGAGTCCTGGCAAACCCTGAATTACTGGAGAAGTATCTGCATGGTCAGACTAAAAATCCCAATGAGTCGTTCAATAATCTTATATGGACTCGCTTTCTCCAAAAAATGTTTTTGTTGGAATGAAGACACTAAGGTGGGGGGTCAGTGATGTTGTTATTGCTTTTAACGATGGCAACATTGGTAGGGTGAAAGGACTACAGCATATGGGAATTAATCCTGGAGTAAACTGCATCAGAGAACTTGAACGGATGGCCAAGGTTCGCATTGATAAAGCAAAATATGCAGCACAGTTGGCAACTAAGGAGTCCAGAAAGAAGGAAAGAAGAAAAAATTTGGAAAAAGATCAAGAGGATAATATACAGTACGGTGCAGGGTGCTTCTGAATGATTAAAAATAAAAATAAAAATAAGCATGTATGAAGTGAGCTACAGTCTTTTGAAACTTTAGAAGCCGTTCCTGAAAATTTCATTTTCTGTTGCATTTTTCCCTAAATCTCAGAAACCACTTCGAGTTTAGTATTCAAATTTTCCGGAAGTAATAACATACATACCCTGAGTCCACTGAACTAAAAGAAGAACATAAGGTTATGTATAATTACAATTATATAGGATAACGTACAAAAAAGTACACAAAATTTTAACTTTGTAATTAAAAATTGTATTTCCGAAAGCAGTGGCTGAAATGCAGTTATTGTAGTTCAGTAAATTCAGAACATACAGTGTAATGTCCTGTAAAAGTTTCATGTCAATGACTACAGTGGTTCCTGAAATCAGGGAGGCCAATTCACTAAATTTAACACTGTCGGGATGAGGCGTTCCAACTCCCCTTAAATGAATCGCTTAATGTTAAGAACTGCGTTATACGATATGCAGCTGTGACGGTATAGTTTATTAGAGATGACTGATCTCGGTCTAGGATCAGACTATCATCGGGTCCACAGTTCCAAATAAGAACAAAAAGATACATATCAAAGCATGTGACATTAAAGTAATGCAGCTGATTACGTGAAACAACACTAAATTCATCACATCTTACATCACTTACAAAACCATTTCAGCTATCTCTTTGCATAATTGGCGTAACAGTTATCAGAGGTACATTGTTTCACCATTGCTACTTGGCGTAAATATGTAATATTCTGTCTATTTAACCTCATTAAACGTATTTGCGTGGCATACTCATTCTCTGAGCAAATTAATTCAAATATTATTCAATGAACCGTTTAAGGCAGTGAAAAGATGTACCAACAATTGACTAGGTCGATTTTCAATACCTCACTGAAGTTAACATTGTTATTATGTGTAAAGTTAACTTCAGTGAGATATCGATAATCGATCGATCTGTTCAGTTGTCGGTACATCTTTGCACTGCCCCAAATGCTTGACTGAATAATCCTTGCCCTACTTTGCTCAGAGAATGAGTATACCAAACAAATACGTCTAGGAGGTTAAATGGACAGAGGTGTCAGGTATTCACCTCTAATATCAGTGATGGAACAATGTACATCTGGTAACTGTTATGCCAGTTACGAGAAGGCATCGTTGGTATGGTTTTGTAAGTGAAGTACGCTACGTGATCAAAAGTATCCGAACACCCCCAAGAGCATACGCTTTTCATATTAGGTGCATTTTGCTGCCATCTACTGCCAGGTACTCCATATTAGTGACCTAAGTAGTCATTAGACATCGTGAGACAGCAGAATATGGAGCTCCGCGGAACTGACGGACTTCGAACGTGGTCAGGTAATTGAGTGTCACTTGTGTCGTACGTCTGTACGCGAGATTTTCACTCTCCTAAACATCCCTAGGTCCGCTGTTTCCGATGTGACAGGCAAGTGGAAACGTGAAGGGACACGTACAGCACAAAAGCGTACAGGTGTGTAATAGGGAGACATCTATCCCGACCATCGCACAGGAATTCCAAACTGCATCAGGATCCACTGCAAATACTATGACAATTAGGTGGGAGGTGAGAAAACGGATTTCATGGTCGAGAGGCTGCTCATAAGCCACACATCACGCCGGTAAATGCCAAACGACGCCTCACTTGGTGCACGGAGCTTACACGTTGGGCGGTTGAACAGTGGAAAAACGTTGTGTGTAGTGACGAATCACGGTACACAATGTGGCGATCCGATGGCAAGGTGCTGGTATGGCCAATGCCCGGTGAACGTCATCTGCCAGCGTGTGTAGTGCCAATAGTAAAATTCGGAGGCTGTTGTGTTATGGCGTCGTCTTGTTTTTCTTGGAGGGGGCTTGCACAACTTGTTGTCTTGCGTGGCACTATCACAGCACAGTCCTACATTGATGTTTTAAGCACCTTGTTGCTTCCCACGGTTGAAGAGCAATTCGGGGATGGCGATTGCGTCTTTCAACACGATCGAGCACCTGTTCATAATACACGGCCTGTGGTGGAGTGGTTACACGACAGTAACATCCCTGTAATGGCCTGGCCTGCACAGAGTCCTCACCTGAATCCTATAGAACACCTTTGGGTTGCCTTGGAACGCCGACTTCGTGTCAGACCTCACCGACCGACATCGATACCTCTCGTCAGTGCAGCACTCCATGAACAATGGGCTGCCATTCCCCAAGAAACATTATAGCACCTGATTGAACGTATCCCTGCGAGAGTGGAAGCTGTCATCAAGGCTAAGGGTGAGCCAACACTATACTGAACTCCAGCATTACCGATGGAGGCTGCCACGAACTTGTAAGTCATTTTCAGCCAGGTGTCCGGATACTTTTGATCACATAGTGTATGATGTGTTGTATTCAGTATTGCTTCACGTAATATCAGCTACGTTACTTTAATGTTACACACTCTTCATATTTCTGTTTTTTTTATTTTATTTATTTATTTATTTATTTTTTTTTTTTTTTTGAGGCTTGCTTTACAGGGTGTCCCATTTATCTTGACCACTCCAAATAATAACTGTTTGTCCAGATGCAAATTAAAAAATGTTTAGCCGTGAGGGGGACATCAATCAGCATGATTGCCTTCGTTGTAGCTTTGTTTTTTTACAGAAATATGAACAGAAGTATGATTTTTGTAAATGGCACCCTGTATCTCATTTCCTCTCCTAAATATCTATTCAAAAATGTATCGCAGTGTACCATTTACTGAAACAGAACGTTTTTAATTCCATAAATCAACTTTGACTTTGACCGCGGGATCACAAACTCGTCCAATTGCTGGAGTTGTCAGGAAACAAATGAAAACCAAGTAAAAACATAACACAAAATTGACTTTGACTCTCCTGTACCATTCCCCAGGAGTAGAACATTCAAAGGTGCTCAAAGTGGTGACCCTGGACACCGATACACTGGTGCAAACATTGAATGAAAGTATTATTTACTGCTTCCAGTATTACCTGCTGAAGAGAATTACAAGCAAGCACGATACGTTCTTGCATATCCTCTGGAGTTATTGGAATATCGCGATAGACAACGTCTTTAATGCATCCCCAAAGAAAAAAGTCCAGAGGATTTAAATCAGGAGACCTAGCAGGCCAAGTAACTGTTCCTCCTCGACCAATCCATCTGGCAGGATACCTTCGGTTCAGAACACGACGTGCACGAAAGGCATTATGTGCTGGACATCCATCGTGTTGGTACCACATAAGCCTTCTGGTTCTTAGCGGCACTTCATAGAGTAGGAAGAATTCGTCTGAGGAAGTTGGGATAGGCTATGCCGTTTAGTCTACTATTGGTGAAATAAGGGCCAATAATTGTAGTACCAGGCATCCCACAGCAGACGTAACTCCCCACTGACGTTGATGTTCCACCTGTAAAAGCCATCGTGGGTTGTCACTGGACCTATAATGCATGTTCCTTGTATTTACCTGTCCTTTGTTTGAGAAGGAACGTTAATCGGTAAATAGAACAGTGGAGAAGTAGTTCGGGCTGGCGAGAACTTGCTGCTGTGCCCACTGACAGAATTGTACACGGTTCTGGAAATGATTCTCATGCAATTCTTGATGTAGGTGTACATGGTAAGGATGGAACCGGTGACGCGTAAGAATACGATGTACAGTGGTTTTAGGAATGCCAATCTCGTGTCCAAGCTGTAGTGTGCTCACCTGTGGAGTCATAGCAAAGACAGCGAGAACAGTAACTTTGGCAGCTTCGTCTGCGTGAGTGCTACGACCATTGCGTTGTCGTGGGTTGAAACTTCCCGTTTCCTGAAGTGCAGCAACAAGACGAGAAAACATCCGTCGGGAAGGTGAGTTCTTGTCAGGATATCGCTCTCTGTACAGTTCTGCCGCCTGCGTAGCATTTCGCCTACCATCAACAACAACAATAAGAGAAACGTTATGTCGATGCAGTTTGTAGGAAGGAGAGCCTTTACTGTATGCCTACTCTACACAACAGTATTTAAAGGAACTAAACTACTGTACTAAATGTAGCCGTACATAAAAAAAACGATATTGCAATTACTGTTCTACTAACTTACATTCCCCATAGATGAGTAGCATTTCTACCTTCTCTTCGTTGGTGTACATTCTGCTCACACAACTCTTCAGCTGACGATGGTTGGCGGAATAACGGGTATGCAATCTACTTATGATTACATTTGTTCTCTGCCAACGTCAGCACGCGAATGTGTTCCATTACCCCGACTATCTGCACTAAGCGCTGGGAGCGTCAGCGTCGATATTGTGTTAAAATAATTAATAACATTGTGTTTCAGTGAATGGTACACTGTGATAATTTTTGAATAGGTCTTTAGGAGAGGAAATGAATTACCGAATAAAAAATACAGGGTGCCATTTAAAAAAGTCACACCTCTGTCCTTATCTTTGTAAAAAACAAAGCTACAACGAAGACAATCATGCTGATTTATGTCCCCCTGACGGTTAAAGAACATTTACTTGAAACATTTTGTAATTTGCATCTGGACAAATAGTTATCTAGGATGGTCAAGATAAATGGGACACCCTGTATACTCTGCGCCCCAGTGTGCCCTCCGTTGTCCTGTATACTTCGACCTCTAGAAATGGAATTCCACCATTCTTCTCTACTTCTAGCGTAAACTGTATCTTCCCGTGCATGTTGTTCAAATATTCGTGAAACTTGTGTAGCTCCTTTTCACCATGAGGCGATATAGCGAATATCGTCCACGTATCTGAACCAGCAACGTGTGCGTAAAGGAGCTGAACCAAGGACCGTTGCTTCAAGGCTTCCATGAATATGTCGGCTGCCAGTGGAGATAGGGGAGACCCCACTGCTACGCCGTCTGTCTGCTCGTAGTATTTTCCTTACCTAATCTGCAAATTCTGTACACAGTCTTATAAGGATTTCACTGGACCTCACAACCTTCTACACTCTACAGTAATAATGTCATCGCCTGTCAAAAGCATGGATATTTACCTTTTGCAGTGCAGACCGCAGCGAGATGTACAGGAAGAGTGTAAGTGAGGTTCTGTAAAACACCGATAGGGACGTGGAGCCATGTGGACTGATGTGCTGTGGGCATCTGCAGTAGGTTTCTTGGTTGAGGATCCACGACGCCAACAGCTCCGTAGAAGTGGTCTCACAGATTATCAAATGGTTCAAATGGCTCTGAGCACTATGGGACTTGACATCTATGGTCATCAGTCCCCTAGACCTTAGAACTACTTGAACCTAACTAACCTAAAGACATCACACACATCCATGCCCGAGGCAGGATTCGAACCTGCGACCGTAGCAGTCGCGCGGTTCCGGACTGAGCGCCTAGAACCGCTAGACCACCGCGGCCGGCCACAGATTATCGATTGGATTTAAATCCAGGGAGTTTTGTGGCCAGGGGAGTACAGAAATGCTCATCCTGGTTGTGTTTGAACCACACACCTGCACTGTGTGACACTTTGCATTGTCCTGCTAGAAGATGCCACTGTCCGAGGAAAAAGAAACTGCATGGAGGGTTGGGCATGGTCCCCAAGGAGAGATACATACTTGTGTTGATCAGTTGTTTCTTGCAGAATGACGAAATCACCCAGGAACTGCCACAGAAATATTCCGCAGACCATAATGCATGCACGGTGTTTGCTCTCAGACGTTTCACGCCGTACAAGCCAATGTCCATCTGTCCGATGGAGCGTAAAACGTGATTCATCTGAAAAGAGCCACCTTTCGCCACTCAGTGGATGTCCATTTGCAGTGTTGGCGTGCGAATTCCAGCCTTCATCTCCGATGAACAGCAGTCAGCGTAGATGTTGAAAGGGTCCTGTAGTCCTCTTTCATCATCATTTTATTTACTTACCAGTGCTACAAAATTCTCTGGCAGGCGTGAGTGAATGAATGTGGGTGTGTTTCATGTTGCTATACGGTGGTTTAGTCTGCTGCAGAGAATCAGCGGTAGTCGTACAGAATGGTCAACCCCTGTAGTTTTCAGGTAGGCAAAGAGGTTTGCTCTCCTTGCGTGAAAGTTACCGGTGTTAGGTTGGTGGCGGAAGCCTCATCTCTGTGTTTTCCTGGCCACGGAATCGCGTGGGAGACGTTGGAGTGTGTGAGACGTTCAGTCTGCTTCCAGCGCGCCGAGGGTCTGCAGCCGAACTCTCTTCGAAGGACGGTGAGTTGGTTTAATCGCGTGGCGCGTTGTCTCGATGCGAGAGGGGAGTTTTTAGGTTTTGGTCTCGCGTCTCGTCTTATAAAGATTGTTTAACCTTGTCGCAGCAGGGAATGCAAAGCTTCTGCAGACTTTCAGTTTGATTCCTAATGCAGACTTTCAGTTTGATTCCTAATGCAGACTTTGATCCGTAGGAAGAACGTAACAAAAGGTGTTGCATATGTAAGAAGAGCGCCCTCGGTTCAGTGTGAATATTTGTCTGCCTGCAACTGCGTCTGTATACGTTCTAATCTTTCCTGAACCTTACTAATTTTGCCTCTTTCGTGAATTTTCTTTGTCTCTTTTACCTTATGTCTGTTGGAAGCCATCCACTTGGTTTAATATTAGAGTTTGTAGGCCCACTGCCTATTCAAATGTGCCTTCTGAAAAATGTTAATTGTTCGCGGCTGCGTGGTTTAATGTGGTTAAAACTTGGCCACGGTATGTAGAAATTGTGTGGGCATACGAGTGTGTTGGGAATCGTGTACTGTTTTACAAGAAATTTTAATTAGTTATCAGGCAATAGCAGTTGTGCAGACGCATTATATCAGTGTTTTAAGGAATAAATAATTTTGTCACCAATCTTATACTGTGTACCCATGTTATGTGTCTATTAGCTACGCCATTTACCTTTTAGTTTCCTCGCTAGCCCATCCATAGCGTTTCCATGCGCACAGGTCCAATAATTAGTGTTCCCTTTTTATTTAAAACAAATTCTTTAGAATAGATTTTCTTTTCAGGAGTGCTGCCGGAAGCTGCTCTTATGCACAGTGTTTACGCATTATTTACTTTATTTTAATATTTGATTCACGTGAACAAAGCCTGGAACAAACTAGTAATTACATCCATTCTTTACGAGTGATAGTAGAATGAATGTTCTGTTTTGAGTCTTTTTTCTTATGATTAAATTAATTAATTTTCCGATTCAGCCAAACCTTATATTTGTCGTGTGGCTAGAGTTGGTGGCGACCCAATTTTTTACGTTGATTTCAATGTCAGATAGCATTTTCTTATTCAAAGTAAACCTCACGCAACTTACACATAACACCATTTTTTCTGCGGAACTTACACATGGTGACCATAACGCAAGCTAACTTACAATGTATGAACCGGGCTCCTACTGTGGATGCCCACACACTGCAATGTTCGCTGAACTGTCGTCGTGCAGACTCATTTGATAGCCCTTCGGTTTATCTGGACGGCCTGTTGCTCAACAGTTACACGTCCCTTCCCCCGCACACATCTCCACAGCCGTCGTTCACACCTGTCATCTGTCGCCTGTGATGCATCACAGCTGCCTCGTTGCCGGTTTTGGATAGCGCCGTTTTCCTACGCAAGGTATACATAACCACGGCAGCACGGAAACAGTTTACAAACTTAACCGTTTCGGAAATGCTTCCGCCGGTGGCCCGAAAGCCAATGATTATGCCCTTTTCGCTCCGTTTTTGCATAGTGACGACGACTGCACTGTTTTCGGCGTCCCCCGACACAGTTTATGTACACTCCACTGCTAGTGCTGCCATCAGTCGTCTGTGAATGGTTACTCCACATTGAAATCACATTAATGTGAAACTTCCCGGCAGATTAAAACTGTGTGCCGGACCGAGACTCGAACTCGGGACCGTTGCCTTTCGCGGGCAAGTGCTCTACCAACTGAGCTACCCAAGCACGCCTCACGCCCCGTCCTCACACCTTTACTTCTGCCAGTACCTCGTCTCCTACTTTCCAAACTTTACAGAAGCTCTCCTGCGAACCTTGCAAAACTAGCACTCCTGAAAGAAAGGATATTGCGGAGATATGGCTTAGCCACAGCCTGGGGGATGTTTCCAGATTGAGATTTTTACTCTGAAGCGGGGTGTGTGCTGATATGAAACTTCCTGGCAGATTTAAACTGTGTCCCGGACCGAGAGTGTGCGCTGATATGAAAATGAAATGATTCAAATAGTTCAAAAGGCTCTGAGCTCTATGGGACTTAACATCTGAGGTCATCAGTCCCCTAGAACTTAGAACTACTTAAACCTAACTAACCTAGGGACATCACACACATCCATGCCCGAGGCAGGATTCGAACCTGCAACCGGAGCGGTCACACGGTTCCAGACTGAAGCGCCTAGAACCGCACGGCCACACCGGCCGGGTGAAATGGTTCGCAGGAGAGTTTCTGTAAAGTTTGGAAGGTAGGAGACTAGGTACTGGCAGAAGTAGAGCTGTGAGTACCGGGCGGGAGTCGTGCTTCGGTAGCTCAGTTGTTAGAGCACTTGCCTGCGAAAGGCAAAGGTCCCGAGTTCGAGTCTCGGTCCGGCACACAGTTTTAATCTGCCAGGAAGTTTCATATCAGCGCACACTCCGCTGCAGAGTGAAAATCTCATTCTGGCCACATTAATGTGACTGGACAGCGTATGAACAGGACGGAGAGTGACACCCAGGTGAAGCGATGTAGTTGGGGAAAAGGGGAGCAGCACTGGTGGAAGAGGTGGGAGCGGGGAGAGGAGAAAGTGTACAGAGCGTGCAGATGCGGCTACTGTTGACACAGTGACCATTACGGGCGCCGGGGTCAGCGGCCGGCTAGTGGTCAGCCGCGGGCGTGTCCGCTGCAACGCTACACCTCCCGGTACATCCGAGCCAGGCGCATTTTTCTCAAAGTTCTTAAACCGACCGGGAACTAGCAAAATAAACACCGCGCGGCGCGTGCCCTGGTGTCACCCGCCAGCGCCCTCTGTCGCCCCATATGCGCGCTTTTTGAAAACTGGCGCCGCCTCGCGCTATCCGGTGACCGCCTCCCGGGACGACAGCTGCCGCAGCGCCGCACGCCGCCGGCCTCTCGGCTGCTCGTGTGTCCGGACTCTGGAAACCAGAGTGCACCTCCTATTGTCGCTCGCCAGCGCACAGTTTAGAAAACAAATACGGCGCTACAGCCGCTCCGCTCAAGTTGCGACATACAGTGCATCTGATGCGGTGCGGTGACATTACCGGTGACAGATGGTCGCATGCTTAATCTGCTAAACCCGTGTGCTTCAGTCTGCACGTCAAAAACCTGGCAAAGTCTCTTGTATTCCTTAGCATGAAAATCCCGTTGCATAACACTTTATTTATCTACACAGTTACAGCCTGTTAAGTAAGATCGTGGTCGGGTCAATCAGTAGAAAAATGTATTTTACATCAGACTGTAAGTAGGCTGTTTAGATTTTTATGTTGGTAACGCCACGTAGTGCTCTGTATGAAAATCATTGGCTGTGCTGTGTTCAGTCTGCTGGTTGGCATTGTTGGAAGATTCGCTTGTGTAGTGTTGGGCAGTTGGTGTGAACAGCGCGTAGCGTTTCGCAGTCGGTGACCCGCCAGCAGTGGTGGATATGGGGAGAGAAATGCCAGAGTTTTGAGAGGTCACTATAAGCGGACGACCTGGACGAGTGTCCGCCAGAAAAAGGAAATTTGTAAAGATGGATGTCATATATATATATATATATATATATATATATATAATATATATATATATATGTGTGTGTGTGTGTGTGTGTGTGTGTGTGTGTGTGATGACTTTTGAAGATTATTAAGGTAAATACATTGTTCGTTCTCTATCAAAATCTTTCTATGCCTATCAGCAGTTAGTGCCTTCAGTAGTTAGAATCTTTTATTTAGCTGGCAGCATTGGCGCTCGCTGTATTGCAGTAGTTCAAGTAACGAAGATTTTTGTGAGGTAAGTGATTCATGAAAGGTATAGGTTATTGTTAGTCAGGGCCATTCTTTTGTAGGGATTATTGAAAGTCAGATTTCGTTGCGGTAAAAATATTGTGTGTCAGTTTAGTGATGATCAGAATAAGTAAAGAGAAAACTGTCTGAGTACGTTGATTTTTGCTCAGCTGTTTGAAAATCAAATAATATAGAAGTTTACTAGCACAGTCATTCATAATTTTTCTAAGGGGACATTTCGAAACTAAAATATATCGATAAATCATATATGCACAAAAGAGAGCTGCTATTACAATTAATAATACGTCCATTCACTCGTAGCGTCGGTAACTGCTTGGCATCTCCAAGGCATGCTTGAAACCAGGTTTTCCACGTATTCACGTGGAAGAGACCTCCAAATTAGTCGAATTTGCGTTGACAGCTGTTTCAATGTGAAGATCTTTTTTTCTTGCAACTTCTTTTTGGTGTAAGACCGCAAATTTTCAATAGACGAGTGTGAGGGGCAATCCAGTACGTGCACACCTTTCACCTTTTTCCAGTCGCTGTACAGCCTGCTGCGGTGCTTCGTGGTGTGTCGTCGGAACAGGACATAGTCAGGGCAAAAGTACCACACAAGCAAAGATGCGAGCTGGAGCCAGTGCCGTAGAGACTTGCCACTTGCGCGACTCCCACCAGCGCCACGGCCGACGCTGATGATGACGACATCGACTTCGTCTCGGCCAATTGCCCGTCGAGTATAATCCGCCAATGACCGGACGACAACGGACAGAAGACAACTCGGAAGACAGAAGAGCAGCTCTCGCCCACTTGGTTGCAGATCATCATCTATGGCTGACTTTGACAGGGAACTGTTAGAAGTGAACAGAAAGTCGTTCTAAATTTCATTTGCTACGCGCTGTGAAATTTACCTATGATTATTTGCAGTTAGCCATTGAGGGCCTTTTTTGTGTTATTTACGTGCAGTGTTGCAAACTTAATAATTCAACCAGTCACAAAGATAAGTAAACGTTTTTAACACGTTTGTGTTGAAAGGGTACGTCGCCCGACATTGAAAATAGGTACAACATTCTTTGTTATTCTTGTCAGTACAACATATTCTTTCTAATAATAATTCAATTTCAATTAATACACCGAAGCTGGATACCAGTATAGGAAAGAATGACAATTTATTTATTCAATTGATCACATGTGTACTCCCACAAAATAAATCCCTACATCCAATTTGGTGAGATCTGTGAAATGAATGAATGTATGGTCGTCTGCTAACCACAGATAGTGAATGTGAATATATGATCATCTTTGAGACGGTCCTCTGGCCACTTTTGGTGGAACCAAAGAGATGAAATTTACCTGAGCTTTGAGTGCCTGAAATGTGGCTGACCTATACGGTAGCAAGGTGCTCCCCCACCTTGACGGAGGTGCGAGCTGACCTGAAGAACGGCCATGTTTCACCACTCTGCCGCTGGATCTAGTGTTGGTAAGACCTGTCTTAGGTGTGCTCCGTAAAGACAAAAGAGTGGAGACATGGTATGCATGTGAGATACTTAAGAGTAGTTTAGAATAATTTCTCTATTTCAGGAACTTTTCTGGGGAGAATTAAATGTCAGGCAGGTAATATTAATGGGATCGTAGTAATCTTCGGAAGTGACCAACGGTCACAATGAAACCACGTGTAGCAATAAGTTGAAATACTTACGAGTGCTTAAGTTAAGCTGAATTACTAGCGTGTGTACTATAAGTTGGAAATATTGAAGAAATGGCGTGTGCAGGACTTGAAATTAGAGGCGAGTACTTCCACGTGGTGAGTACTGTGTGAGTCTCAATCTGTGTATGAGACAAAGGATAAAGAGAAGTACTCGTCCATGGTATCAGTTGAGGACTCGTGTGTGTGATGAATATGTTCTTAATATTACTTTGCGGGATATGTTTCCGTGTGACGCTTGATTCAAACTACAATACTCTCAGAGAGAAGCAAGGTGAGTCAGCCGTCTATCCAGCAACGCCACTTGGCTTGCATTGCACAGGAAGACGTGCATATATCTCCAGAGTTCATAGTAGGTTCAAAAATGGCTCTGAGCACTATGTGACTTAACATCTGTGGTCATCAGTCCCCTAGAACTTAGAACTACTTAAACCTAACCAACCTAAGGACGTCACACACATCCATGCCCGAGGCAGGATTCGAACCTGCGACCGTAGCAGTCTCGCGGTTCCGGACTGCGCGCCTAGAACCGCCAGACCACCGCGGCCGGCAGTTCATAGTAGGAAAGTAGAATTACGAAGTGGGGCAGTGTCGTGTGGAACTGGGATAAATATTAACTGAAGTGGGAAAGCTGAAAGTGATAATGTTGTGACTATTCCCTGTGTTGTATTTCATGTTGTAGTGTGGTGTATGTCATGTAATTTAAGTATGTGTGGTTTGCATGGGAGAGTAGCAAGGTAGTTTCAGAGGTAGTGGGTTATGCGTGTTCCTTTTGTACCGCTCGGTCTGGAGGAAAGTTTCGTGATGATGGTTGTGAGAGTCGAAGTGTGAGATATAGCAAAAGATCCACCATCCTATCCAGAAAGTGCACGGTAGCGTTAAATAATTACGAGACCATAAGATAGAGAATCACCAATGTAAAGCCATGCCCACTGGGCGGAATTTCTCATCTGTTATTGTTGTAGGTTATAGAATTTGTGTGTTTAGGTTATAGAATTTATCGGAATAAATAAGATAGTCAAAAGAAAAAGATTGGTGGCCTTTTCCTTCGAATTGTATGTTGTCATGATATCCAGAATATGTAATGTGTGCGCCATTCATATTCAGTGCGATGGCCACGTGTTGACCAAAGCCGTTAAATAAGAAAGAAAATGTGGTATTGCCAGTGCGTAGTGAACCGTCAGAGTTGTGTAAATTACTAATAGTCAGATGTGCGTTTCCGTTGCGTAATATTCAAACAGGAGAATAACCTGTAACTTAATTGTGACTACTAGAGTTCATGTTACTCGATAAATAAGAATGAATCCACTCGCTTGGCAGACCACTCATCTTGCAGGCCTGACTGCTTGATGCCGCAGTATGAGCAAGGCATGTGGGTGCCTCTCAGTGTGACTTTGTTACTAATTTCTTGCAGTGTTGTAGAAACCTCGTTCTCCTATCCTGTTATCTGGCCCTGGGGCACAGCTCTGTAATAGTGGCAGGGAGAAACTGTCTTTGCGGTGTACTGCACGAGAAGCGCTGCACTCAGAGACTGTGCGGCTGGTCCCGGCGGAGCTTCAAGTCCTCCCTCGGGCATGGGTGTGTGTGTTTGTCCTTAGGATAATTTAGGTTAAGTAGTGTGTAAGCTTAGGGACTGACGACCTTAGCAGTTGAGTCCCATAAGATTTCACACACATTTGAACATTTAGGAACTCACGGGTCCGGCCTCCACAGCAGTCGCGACGAGGCCTTTACAAAACTGGCGACGAGGGTTTGCAAAACATCGGATCATTGTTCTCTTGCAGTATCCAATCTTCATTTTTGGCCATGAACAGACGTTTGGCAGTTGGCATCAAACTTCTTTGACAAACGCAACGCGTAAGCTGCATCGAGTCTCTTCTTACGTATGTCTGTCAAGATTTCAAAGTAAGCTATTGCTTTATGAACATTGCATGGAGGACAAAAGGTTCCCTCTGTTGAGCTGTGAAACAAGTAACGCGATCTCTTTTACCATTTGTGTACAACTCCGACCACGGTCTTACTTAACAGACTGTATTTCACGTGGCAATACTTTGCCTTCAGGCCACTTCTTACACCTAATCAGACATCCTTAGTGAGTAAACACAGTAATTTGTACACGGAATGAGCGATAAATAATAATGATAAGACTCGTAATAAGCTCCGTCACTTTAACCAAGGACGGATCAAGCGGGGCCGACCGACCGCCATGTCATCCTCACAGTGGCGTCACCTGGCTGCCCTATGGAGCAGCGTGAGATCAACACATCGCTCTCCTTGCACCCGCTCATTTACATCCAAGCAGCTCCTCACTTGGTATCACGATGGTGAGTCCTCCCACCAAGGAAAGATCCTTGGTAGTACCGGAAATTAAAACCGTCTCCTCAGCAATGGACCCAATTACACTGACTTCTCAGCCACGGAGGCGGATAATAATGATAATAATACCACGGTAATAATATTAATATCAGGCCATTTTGACAAGAAACTACCGGAAGTGCAGGAAATAGACTACAGGTGCAGGATGTGTGATGATGGAAAGATCATAACCATAATTACCTCTAGATAAAAACCTTAGTATTCAGGAAATATCTGAAAGGGTATGATGAGGTAGCAAAAAATTCCAGCAGAATTTAGGACAGCAGTATCAGTTAATGTAAGACTTCTTCCATAATCAAAAATGATCCTCTCAGTTTTGTAGAAAAAGAAAATTTCAAAATTTTCTGGAAGCGCAGAGCAATAATCGACAGAAAAATCCGTTGCAACAGATTTGAGATATCAGTGGTTAATAAAGATAAGCAACACATTTTACTTATCGTTCTACCGAACACCTTTATTCTGCAAACCATCTGCAGTGACAACGTTGCCAAATACAGCAACTTGACACAGGAGATAAAAGACACGAGAAGTCAAAACTCAGTGCACATCGCCCACGCGGCATTGTCGGACACCATCGTTCTTCAAAAACCGACTGCGACTGAATCATAGTAAAGGTGGACAATAGTTTTGTCTTGGGGGCCACTTTGTGGAGGCAGAGGTTAGCGGAGTGCTGCACCTTTTAAAATGATTGTCTGCATTAGTTAATTTTGCATTTTAGGAAGGGTAGAAATTGTTACATAGAAATACTGTCTTGACGGATCGCACAAAATCATTAGCAGGCCGCTGTTTGCCCACACTTAGTCTACAGTTGTTAAAAGTACACCGCTCGCTCTGCTCGAACATCTGCAGCAAACAGTCCAGCTGAATGCATGCCGAAAAGTTCTTCGGTTCTTCGATAACATAGTTAATTTAGCGATACCTTGTTATTTAAACCGTTATCATTGAGAAGTACCTTGTAAAAGTGAATGACACAATAAATGATTATAGCAATAATAATAATAATACAGTGGTTTGGAAAAACTGAGGATGCAAGCAACTTTCACATGAGACATCAAAGCAAATTAACATAGCTCAATGAAACCTAGACCACACACAGAAACAACTGCTGCATTATTGAACAGAACTTAACTAAAAGAAATACGCAGTGAGTCAAACATAAATGACGCTTTTATACAAGGCAATGATTACGCTGAAGTGTCCGCGATTTATGGTGGACCCTTATAGAAGGAAGGACATGGTTCTTAATAGGATGTGTAATTACGACAGCAAGCTTTGTAAACTTTGCAGCGCGCTCCCCGTGCTGGCCACAGGACGGATGAGGAGTTCTCGTGGCAGGGAGTGCCATTCCTCCACCGGTGCGGCTCACAACTGTTGGATGGTCGTCGGTGCATGTGGACGTGCCGCCATACCTCTCCCTACCGCGTCCCATATTTGCGTGAATTTAAGTCGGGGTACGACCAGGCCAGTACATTCGACGAGCATCCCACATCCCAAGCTGCGCTCCATCTGTGCTGTTCCATGCGGTCGTGCATTATCATCCATAAAAATGAAGTCACGGCCGAATGCATCCCTGAAAAGACGCAGATGGGTAAGGAATTCAGAGTCACAATAACGTTAATTGGCCACTGTACCGCGTTCAAAGATTTGTTGGTCAATACAGCCATCCAACATTATGCATCCCTTAACCATAACACCTGGACCAGCGGAGGGATTACATTCGACAATGTTCCAGCGTGCATTTCGTTTTCCCATCTCTCAGCATATCAGGCTACGTCCAGAATCACTATTCAGACTGAATCTCTTCTCATCTGAGAACAGCACGCGATCCCACTCCTCGTTGATCCTGTCCATGAAATAAATAAATTAATAAAAATCTAGGTGGTGGCAGTAATGTTAGCGACGTTTTTTTGTAACTGTAACAGTTGCATAGATTGCTGTTGTGTCTTGGAACAGTGGCAACAGGAGTAGGCATATAACCATAACTGTAAATTAGTCACGACAATTTGAAATAGCGGAAACTATGTCTCTCTTTTTGTCACAGTAAAAGAAAACCTGACTTAGGGTGAACAGAGATTCCGTACGAAAGTGATAGGTAGCCATCTAAATGTTAGAGTAACAGTAGTAGAAAAAAATAAAGACAAGGATAAATAGTAAAATATGCAACGTAAACTCTTGAAGAAAGAAGGGATGCAGGTGGTCCTCAGTTATCGCTGAAACAAAAAGTTTTGGTTTAAACCGGATTTCTTTCCATTTCCAGTTTAACCTATTAATACTTCTCAAAATAAGCTGTTTCTGAAGTAACCGCTTTTTGGTTCTTTATTCCCATTATGTAGAACAATATTCTTAAACATCGCACAAAGGTCGAAAAATTCTGCAATCCCCTAAGTTTTCTGTGCTATAGATTTCGAGATACAAAGAATCAACATATCGAATAAAACAGGTAAGTAAAAGACACCTTAGCCCATTCACCGTTCGTTGCTTTTCTCAAAAAATAATCAGAGTTTAAATACTACAAACAGTTCATCAATATTCTTTTACTAATTATAATTTTTTAAGTCTCTATTAGAAATCACATTGTAATGCAGGATAATATCACTATTTGGTCACTACGAAGAGTCACTGCTAGAGTGTGAAAACTTAGTTTGGACAATTCTACCCGTTTCTAAGAATTGCATGCAGATAAAGGCGTGTCATGTAGATACAGACGGCAAAACAGCTAAGTTCTATTTTTATTATAAACTGTGAATGAATCGTTAAGTTTTCAATCGTCTTGTGTTGCTTGTCGGCAAACTTGATGCTCTCGTTGCTAATGACAAATGGGTGGTAGGGGACCAAAGGATCTGTCCCCTTAGGAATCTCGACAGGCAAGCAAAAGATTAGTAGACACAAATGCAGTCTGAATAATTGTATCGTTCTCAAGTTATTCTGAAGAACTGCTACGATGCTGACAAGTTTTTACAGTCGTGGCTACAGATAAGCAGGGGTGTGCGTCTATATACATTGAATGTTTGCCGGTAGAGCTAACTATCAACAATTTGGAGTAATGTTCGGCACCAATTAGCAACACTACAAGTACGGAACTATAAGTAGGAGCAGAAGACTTGTGCCCAGGTGTCAGCCGCTTACACAAATAACATCGTCCTGATGGTCTTAATTGGTTGGCGGCCTGGAGGGAGCTGCGCGAATTGTGGCAAGGTGACTACAACAGCAACATCATCTTTATGTCTCTGAACATAGGCTATTAAGGTTTTCTAAATGTCACCAAAAGTTCAATTCTCGGGCCACACGACATGGCTGATAAGAAACCCTCCATCTATAACAAAGAATTCCAATCTAATATTGTCAATATTCCTTTCAGTTACTTAATTGAAAAGATTGTATAGCGACGTCTTTTTTGTTTTCCTCTTCAATCCACTGCTGTCAAACAAAGACATTGGTACACTCGACAATTTGTACTTGAAGTAATCCTTTAAATCATCAAGTGAATGATACGTGCACAGTATTCTCTGAAATCTCTGCGTTGTACCTACTTCACTTATATTTTTTTCAAGCATAACACTTGACATGCACATTGTCTTAACCATGCTGGACAGTAACTATTATTCGAAGAGCTCCTTCACCAACACACAGCTATGTAGCAGTTTACTTCCTGAGAAGCTTCTAATACGGATCCTGGTGAATACAGTTGCTCCTTATAAACAAATGGAGTGTGTTGTTGCAACTATAGCTGAAAAATTCTACGAATTTTCTGTTCAATTTCTACCCTCCCACTCCTCAGTTCAATAAGTTGATCACTCGAAACCCAATGTAAATTCCAGAACTGTTCCATAGCTTCACATATTCGATGGGCTATTGGTATACCGCAAATCCATCGGTTCAACACATTATCGGTGAAACCTCTTTCGTGTGAAACACCTCCAACACTCTTCAGGTTCTTCAGAAGCGTTTGTTCTATCGTAATGTCGGTCCATACTTCACACCAACACTTATCAGAGCATCGAACTGTGAAGAAGCTGTCGTTGGTGAATTTATCGATCTCCGCGAGTTTCTGGTTTCTTTCAGTTTTTCATGTCGTGGATGTACAAATGACACGCCTTAGCATAAGGAAAGTGTCCAGTTGCGTGGAATATTGGGAGCATAGCTCTCACACATTCTATATTGAGCTCCCAATTCCCCATATCCTCTGCCTGGATGAAATGCAATGCCAAGATGACAAGCTGAATATATTGTATCCATGACTGGGAAGTTTGCCCTCTTTGCTTCGTATCATTCATTATGTTGACAAATTTATTTTTCAGTTTTTCAATCACCCTCCAGTATTATGTTGGAAAGAACACACACGACTGCAGAGTGAACCTGAATTGCCCTCATGTATGCACGACCAAAAAGTATATGGCGAACTGAAGCTGCAGCGTACACAGTCTCCAAAAGTTGAGAGAGTCCACTGTCTCATTAAGAATCCTATTGCTCCTAGAAAAGACATTAGCAAGTGAGAGCCTCCTAATCGATTAACCGCATTAGTGAATAGCTCATTCCCTCCATTAGCCTCCACTGCAACTATATCTTTAGCTTTCATGTAGAATGGTTGATCAAACGTCACGATACATGTTTGCTGTGTGGTCTTCTTATTCTCTGTGATGGCATAAGTTAAAGCAGTTAAATTAGTACTATAATCTGTGGGCGGCTTGTTGATGAATGGAAGCGCTAATACATTTGATTGCGTATAAAGTTCTCCAGTTGTGATTTTCTCCATAAAACCTTTCCATGCAGGAATAGAAAGCTGTAAAACCTTTCCCATCATCCAAGTAAAATCGTGATCTGTAGGCACTGTTTCTTGGCATTGTGGCAAACAAGACCCCACCACCGAAATGTTCAGTCAATTTGTTTTTCAGAGTTTTTATAGTCATTGTCTCTCCTTCTGGGAGACATTCATTAACTTTCTCGAACAAATGGAGCAGTGAAAACTGACACTCCTCTTAACTATCTATAGATAAATTTGGATAATTCTTGAAAAGCGGCATCAACGTTGGTATCTTGAGCGCGGCCTCTCTTTAGAACAGAGGAGGGGTTCGACACTAATTTAGCATAGCAATCTTGATGATAATGGGCTTCTGTAGCTATTAAACACAAAACACTGTTGATGCGTTCGGCAACCTTTCTACCGAAACCATCATCGCGTTTCTCTGGTTTCTAAAGCAGCGTATGTTTTACTGTTAAAGAACGAACTTCGAACACTGGAGTGGTTTATCTGTTTCCACCTCTACGTCACACTTTGCAGCACATACGAAACAGTCTTTTTAAAATTGAATGGATAAGAGGAAGAGGATCTCAAGCTTTTATCAACTGCTTGTGCAACATTCTGAATAATTAGTTTATTTAGATTTCATTCCTTAATATATCCACGTCGACATACCTTATGAACTTCACTCAGTCCAGCTTTCTGTAGAAGATTATGAGCCCCATCCTTCCGTTCCTTGTTGACGCGTATCAGAGATTCCAATCCCTTCGCCACTATTGATATCTCTCCTTCCGAAAGAAATTCACCACAAGTAAAACACGTAGTAGGATCCAGCATTATCGTTTTCCCAGTCCACACAAAATAAATGATACTAAGAAGGAACACTTCATAGCACCGCAAACTGATAAATACTGTCACAAAACAGAACTCTCTGGCGCTACTCTGACAGTTCACAACATTAACTCAATTGAACTGGACGCTGGGTAAGAAGAAATAGACAATAGTGGTAGAAGAGCGTTGAGTGAATGGGAAGGACAACTCGACGTTTTCATTGTTGGCACGTACTCCTGATTTCAATAATACTGATCACACAAGAAATATCATCAAGTAGAATATATAGCCTACGAAATATTTCCATACACTTAATTACGCTTTTCATTTAAATACTTTGCTAAGTAACAAAACCTGCCTACTATTACGATAATAGAATTCTGTTCCATTCTTATAGCTCAAATACCATTCGTATAAATGAGAAGATGCACAAGATCTTTTTGGTGTATAATTTTGAGGGGCATATGTTTACTAATAAGCTGTGATCGAAAAATGAGCGTTTTTGGGTATAAATTTAAAATATGGAACAAATTGAGTTTTGGAGGAGATTAAAGGGGGGACGCGCTCCCCCCTACGAAGGGGAACTTTTCTATTTCTTAATACTACACCTCATCTGAATATTTTCCTGAAGTTTCAAAATTTTCTACATTTTCCCTCATTTGCTGATTTTCTTACTAATTTACTTGAGGTAAAGACGAAGTAAATATTCCAAAATTCAGATCAAGAACAACTGCCAACATCAGTAACTTAGGAGTAGACGTCCATGATGTTGCAAAGCGGCTTAAAAAAGTTAAAAGGCAAGGCCTCCGGTGCAGGTTATATACCAGTCAGGTTCCTTTCCGAGTACGCAGATACAATAGCCACATACCCATCAATCATATACAACCACTCACTTATAGGAAGATCCGTAACGCCGGCCGTTGTGGCCGAGAGGTTCTAGGCGCTTCAGTCCGGAACCGCGCTACTGCTACGGTCGCAGGTTCGAATCCTGCCTCGGGCATGGATGTGTGTGATGTACTTAGGTTAGTTAGGTTTAAGTAGTTCTAAGTCTAGGGGACTAATGACGTAAGATGTTAAGTCCCATAGTGCTCAGAGCCAGTTGCACCATTTTCATGAAGATCCATAGCCAGAGACTCGACAGTTGCAAAAGTCACACCAATAACAAAGAGAGGAAACAGGAGAAATCCGCTGAATTTCAGACCCATACGACTAACGTCGATTTGCAGTAGGATTTTGGAACACATACTGTACTCAAACATTATGAATCATCTCTGCATGGACCCTTCTGTAGTGGCACCTCTGTAGGGGTGGTGCACGTGTTGTGATGTCATAGGTGGTGCATAGGGAGTGGAGAAGCTGTAGACAATTTAACAAGATAATTTTATTATATCTTCAGTACTACATGAGAAAGGCATGCCTCTCCTCGTGAGCTGCCGCCGACTGCTAGGACGGTGCCTGGCGATGCTGCGTTAGGACTCGAGGCCGGCGGTGAAGGCAAGGCCGCGGCCACTCACGGCAGCGGCGTCTCCCTGCGGAGCGATTCGCCACACCCCGGCCACGCTGCTCTTTGCCCTGCGGTGGCGGAGCCGGGTGCGCACGGGGCTCGACCACGCCCTTCGGGTAGGTGGCTGCTGGCGTTGCGACGTCGATTTCCCCCCCTGGGCCTCAGCGTCGGCGGCAGCAGCCACGGGCAACACAGCGGCACCAAGTCCCGTGAATGACCCAGTGCGGCGGCAGACGTTGCCTGGTCTCGAACAGGAGACTTCCGCCGGCGCTGCCCAGTCGTTTCACGGTCCGGCGGTGATCCGGTGTCGTGATACAGTTCCTCAGCAATGACCAAGTCCCCGAATCGAATACTGACCTCAAATTCAGCCCCACTTATACCCCGTTACTGTCCATTTGTTTCTCTAAAATCTGGTGTCTAGTCACGTTGCCCACAATAGAGAGACTCGCTCGAGTACGGTGGCAACGACTCGCTTACTACAAAGTTCTTTGCTGCACGAGGCAGTTTACTGCTACGCACAGCTATCATCGCTTCATGGCTCACACCCAGCGCTGTCACCGCTATACTGTGCGGCTGCCTGCAAGCTACCTTCAGTCACTTACACTAAAGATTTAATACTTTTACCTAAATACTGTCCAGTGCCACTACACTCGGAAAATACCATTTATTGACAAATAGCCAACACGAATTCAGAAAAGATTATTCTTGTGAAACGCTACTGACTTTATTCTCACGAAGTGCAAACGGTGTAAATGGCTCTAAGCACTATGGGACTTAACATCTGCGGTCATCAGTCCCCTAGACTTAGAACTACTTAAAACTAACTAAGCTAAGGACATCACACACACCCATGCCCGAGGCAGGATTCTAACCTGCGACCGTAGCAGCAGCGCGGTTCCAGACTAAGCGCCTAGAACCTTTCGACCACAGCGGCCGGCTCTCACGAAGTAATGAGTGCCGTCGACATGAGGTGTCAAACTGTTTCAAAATTTTTAGATTTCGAGAAAGATTTTGACACCGTTTCTCACAAACGACTTCCAATTAAATTGCTTGTAATGGAATATCGTCTCAATTGTGTGACTGGGTTCGTGACTTCCTACCAGAAAGGTCACAGTTCGTAATAACTGGCGAAAAGACATGGAGTAAAACAGAAGTATTATCTGGCGTTCCCCACGTAAGTGTTATAGGCTATCTGCTGTTCCTGATTTACATGTTTTGCAGATAATGCTGTCATTTACCGTCATGTTATCGCATCAGAAGGTCGAAAGGAATTGCAAAATGGTTTAGGCAAGACATCTGTATGGTGCAAAAAGTGGCAGTTGACTCTAAATTGTAAAAGTGTGAAGTCATCCACGTGAGCATTGAAGAGAACACGCTAAATTCAACTTCACGATAAAACCCAGAAATGTGTAGTCTGTAAACTCAACTAAATACTTAGGGATTACAATTACGAGTAACTCAAACTCGAACGATCATATAGGTAATGTTCTGAAGAAAGAAAACCAAAGACTGCGATTTAGTGGCAGAACATTTAGGAAATGTAACAAGTTTACTAAGGAGACTGCTTTCAGCACGCTTATCCACGCTCTTCTGGAGTACTGAGCGGTGTGGGATCCTCGACAGATAGGATTGACGGAAGACAGCGAAAAAGTTCAGAGAAGTACAGTTCGTTTTGCATTATTGCGAAATAGAGGAGAGAGTGCCTCGAATGTGATACACGAAGTGGGGCCGCAGTCACTAAAAAAAAGGCGTTTCTCGCTGCGATAGGACCTTCTCTTGAAGTTTCAATCACAAACTTTCTCCTCACAAGTTCGTGACGGAGAAATTATCATCATAATAAAATAAGAGAAATCAGACCTCGGACGGAAAGATTGAAGTGTTCATTTTTCCCGCGCGCTGTTCGAGAGTGGAACGGTACAGACGTTGGTTAAATATCGTCCGACGAACCCTCTGCTAGGCACTTAACTGTGAATTGCAGAATAATCATGTAGCTGTAAATGTAGATACAGATGAAGACTGCCACGTCAGGACAATAGGTTCTTTCTTCAAAGCTCTTTGCGGATGAAACTACCTTTAGAAATAATGGAAAGCTGAGTGTAGTAAATATGCGTTATGGGGTCCCTGAGAAGAAGCGCGTTGAACAGCAGACGCAGTGCAGTGTGTAAGTTTGGTACGGGATTATTGGGGAGTACGTGATTGATCCTTACTTCATTGAAGAACCTTAACGGTAAATATACGCAGACCGAAACGACGAATGAAAATTTGTACCAAGACTGGGATTCATTTCTTACCGGTACTCCTAAACGGAAGGATAACTTGAAAAGCGTAGGTGTATGTGGCAGCAGGACGATGGGTTGCCGGCTCACTACTCCCTTGAGGCTAAGAAAGTGCTCATTCCGTTCTTTCCTGGTGGCCGGGTTGGACGTGAAGGCGTTACAAGTTGACCTGCAAGTTTACCTCACTAGACGACACAGGACATTTTCTCTGGGATACACTGAAAAATGAAGTCTTCGCGTAAGATCACACGACCCAAGAGGATTTAAAACGTCGCACTGTTGCATCATATGCAGCGAAATCGACGAAATCTGTTCAGTCTGTCCAGAAGTCTTTGCACCAGTTATGAAAAATGAAATGAAATGGGCGTATGGCATCGTTGGCCGGGGGGCCCCATCCGGGTAAGTTCGGCCGCCAAGTGCAAGTCTTATTCCAGGGCGACTGATGAGGATGAAATGATGCTGAGGACAGCACAATACGCAGTCCCCGAGCGGAGAAAATCTTCAACCCGGCCGCTCGTATGGGAGGCGAGGACGTTGCCACCCAGCTAATCAGGCGGACGCACCAGTTATCAAACGTGTATTGTAGCAGACAGTGGACATTCCGAACACTTGATCACGTAACGAAATTTTAAGAAGATTTTATGAATACAGTCTTTTGTGACTTACACTTGTTGCTGTCACTGATGTGATGTTGCAGTGTGCATCTTGATATTAAACTCATGGAACGAAACTATTACGTAACAGTCTTTACACCTCAACACCCTGTTTTCCAAATGCATTCATTTTTGAAATTACTTATCTTTTAAGGCTGCGATAGAAACAAGAGCAGAACTGTTACAGGAACTGATGAATTATTCAAGTGTGATTAGTATCAGTTTTAAATTAAGCTTTTCTCCAGTCTGTCAGTTTTGCAAGTATACAAGTGACACTAGTATTAACTCCAAAACAAACTTTTCTCCACTTTGTGGTTTTCTAATCTTAATATAGGTTTTCTACAGAATTCTTGAACATATTCTCAATTCGAATATAATAAATTTCCTGGAGTCGAGAAAGCTTCTGCCCGCGAAACAGCACGGATTTAGAACGCATCGCTCGTGCGAAAGTCTGCGTGCGCTATTCTCACATGGTATCCTGAAAACCATGGATAAAGGGCAAAAGGCGTACTCCATATACCTAGATTTAGAGAAAGAGCTTGACATGGTGCCCCACTGCAGACGATTAACGAAGGTCCGAGCATACGGGAGAGGATCCCAGATATGTGAGTGGCCTGAAGACATCTTAAGTGATAGAAGCCAGTACGTTGTCCTCGATGGCGTGTGTTCATCAGAGACAAGGGCAGCATCAGCGATGCCCCAAAGAAGTGTGACAGAACCACCCTTATTCTCTAAACACATAAACGCCCTGACGGACGAACTGAGCAGCAATCTGCAGCTGTTTGCTGACGATGCCGTGATGTAGGATACGGTGTCGTCATTGAGTAACTGTAGGAGGATATAAAATAAGTTTGAAAAAATTTCTAGTTGGGGTGACGAATGACAACTTCTTCTATATATAAAAAATGTAAGTTCATGGAGATAAGTAGGAAAAACAACCCCACAGGATTAGAATTCAGCATTAGTAGCGTACAGCTTCAAACACCTACGTCGATTAAAGCGACGTGAAATGGAGAGAGCACGTAAGCACTACAGGTGGGAAAGCGAATGGTCGAGAATTGAGAGAATTTTACGAACGTGTGGGTGTCTGTAAAGGAGACAGCGTATAGAACAGTAGTGTGCTCCATTTTTGAGAAAAATCGAATGTTTGGGATGCCCACCAAATAAGATCTACATCTACATCTACATCTACATGTACACTCTGTAAATCACATTCAAGTGCCTGCCAGGGGGTTCATCGACACAGCTTCACAATTCTCTATTATTCCAATCTCGTTTAGCGCGCGGAAATAATGAACACCTATATCTTTCCGTACGAGCTCTGATTTCCCTTATTTTATCGTGGTGATCGTTTCTCCCTATGTAGGTCGGTGTCAACAAAATATTTTCGCCTTCGGAGGAGAAAGTTGGTGATTGGAATCTCGCGAGAAGATTCCGTCCTTTCTTTTAACGATTTCCAGTCCAAATCCTGTATCATTTCCGTGACACTCTCTCCCATATTTCGCGATAATACAAAACGTGCTGCCTTTCTTTGTACTTTTTCGATGTACTCCGTCAGTCCCATCTGGTAAGGATCCCACACCGTGCAGCAGTATTCTAAAAGAGGACGGACAAGCGCAGTGTAGGCAGTCTCCCTAGCAGATCCGTTACATTTTCTACGTGTTCTGCCAATGAAACGCAGTCTTTGTTAGCCTTTCCCACAATATTTTCTATGTGTTCCTTCCAGTTTAAGTTGTTCGTAATTGTAATACCTAGGTATTTAGTTGAATTTATGGCTTTTAGATTAGACTGATTTATCGTGTAACCGAAATTTAACGAGTTCCTTTTAACTCTCATGTGGACGACCTCACACTTTTCGTTATTTAGGGTCAACTGTCACTTTTCGCACCATTCAGATATTTCTTCTAAATCGTTTTGTAGTTTGTTTTGATCTTCTGATGACTTAATTAGTCGATAAACGACAGCGTCATCTGCAAACAACGGAAGACGGTTGCCCAGATTGTCTCCCAAATAGTTTATATAGATAGAACAGTAAAAGGTCTATAACACTACCTTGGGGAAAGCCAGCAATCACTTCTGTTTTACTCGACGACTTTCCGTCAGTTACTGCGAACTGTGACCTCTCTGACAGGAAATCGCAAATCCAGTCACATAACTGAGACGATATTCCATAAGCACGCAATTTCACTACGAGCAGCTTGTGTGGTACAGTGTCAAAAGCCTTCCGGAAATCCAGAAATACGGAATCGATCTGAAATCGCTTCTCAATAGCACTCAAGACTTCGTGTGAATAAAGAGCTAGTTGTGATTTAAGGAAGACATCGAAGCAAATCAAAGGCAGGCTGCTAGATTCGTTACCGGCAATTTCGATTAACACGTCAGTATTACGGAAATACTTCTTGACGTCGAGTGGCAATCTCTGGAGAGAAGACGACGTTCTTTTCCAGGAACATTATTGAGCAAATTTATTGAACCGTCATTTGAAGCTGATTGCAAAACAGTTGTACTGCTGCCAACGTACATTTGGCGTAAGGACCACGAAGACAAGAGAAATTAGGGCTTGTGTGGAGGAATATACACTGTCATTTTGCCTTGCTCTATTTGCAAGTACAATACGACAGTATCGAATAGTAATGGTACAAAGCACCCTCCGCCACGCACCAGGTGGTGGCATGCGGAATATGTATCTAGATGTAGATGTCGACTCAGATTTTCTCATATCTTCGCCGAACTCGATCTCCCCATCATTCTGTCATATGAGTTCCACAAAAAATGGTTCAAATGGTTCTGAGCACTATGCGACTTAACTTCTGAGGTCATCAGTCGCCTAGAACTTAGAACTAATTATACCTAACTAACCTAAGGACATCACACACATCCATGCCCGAGGCAGGATTCGAACCTGCGACCGTAGCGGTCACGCGGTTCCAGACTGAAGCGCCTTTAACCGCACGGCCACACCGGCCGGCCTGAGTTCCACAACACGAACATCCACATAAGGCAGACCATTGGGTTTCGTGTTCAAAACTGATATACATTAAGTTCTAAATATCGTTATTTCTCCGAAAGTACAAAACGGATTTTGAAGAGTGAGACGCGTTGACAGCGTCTCTTTCTGACCTACGACACTAACACCAGGAATTACTACAGTTCTATTTTAAAAAGCCAAGTTGATACCAATATCTCTGTAATTAATGTAACTATGAAAGGAGACAATATGTCGTTTAGTGAGCACTTTCATAGTTAATTTGGATGGAAAAAATATCTTTAACAGGTTCAGGAAATATGACGTGAACGGCTTAGTTGAATTACCGTGTACTTATAGGATGACAATTGTTGAACTACGTGATACAATCGCCATAACTTCTGTATGGTTTGCGTTAGGACGTTCAAACTGCACAGCTGGCCGTGGGACGTGATAGGAATTAGTATGTGAACGTGGTTTGGTTTAGCGACGAAGCCCACTTTCATTTGGATGGGTTCGTGAATAAGCAAAACTGGTTCATTTGGGGACTGAGAATCCTCTTCACCCTCATTGGGTGACTTGTGTGGTGTGCAATGTCCTGTCACGGAATAATCGGTAAGATATTCCTTAATGGCACGATGACTACCGGAAGGTAAGTGAAGGTTTTGGAAGATGATTTCATCCCCATTATCCAAAGTTACCCTGATTTCCACAAGATGTGGTTTATGCAAGACAGAGCTGAGTCTGTCTAAGTAGGAAAGTGTTTGATGTCCTGAAGGATCACTTTGGGGACCGCATTCTGGCTCTGGGTACCCAGAGGCTACTGGGAAGGGTGCGATTGGCCGCCATATTCTCCGGATCTGAACACATGTGACTCCGTTTTGTAGGGCTGCATTAAAGACAAAGTGTACAGCAATAACCCCAAAACCATTGCTGAGATGAAAACACTCATACAGGAGGTCATCGACAGCATCAATGTTCCGACACTTAGGCGGGTCATGCAGAATTTCGCTATTCGTCTGCGCCACGTCGTCACCAATGATGGCTAGCATGTAGACCATGTCATAACCTAAATCCGAATATCTGTAGTGATGTTTACAAGTTGAATAAAATGTGTTCCCGCCGTACTTTGTAGCTCATTTACTTTTTTTTCATATAGTTCAATAATTGTTACCCTGTAAAAGATGTTCAACAATTCTTATTGCAGGCCATTAGGGGCTTAGACGAGACTTAGTAGATAAAGTTTTGATAAGGAACCAATTTCCGGAATGTACCAATTTGATATAAAATAAGTTTGAAAATCAGATCACGTTAGAATGTCCCGCTTCACGATACGGACACAAACGGTGAAGAGGACGCTGTCGTCAGTCTCATTGTAGTTATGACGTCACATAATTTTTTACCGACTCGAACAACGTCTGCCAGAAACTGGTCCATTCGCATCTACGAGGAGTGACTGAGGTCTCCACTCACGTCCTCCGTCTGGTAGAAGAGGATAAGTATCCGAAACACTGCCCATGCCGTGGGCTCCTCTAGAGTACACACAAGTCAGAGCTCATTGTACATGGATTCCTTATCAAAACTTTAATCTACAAAGTCCCCTATGCAACTCCTAGAAGCCGGTAGTAAGAGTTACGAAACACGCTGTACACATTGTGATTTAGTTGCCCTTACTGATGTCGTTTATGCGACCCACGATGTTATATCTGGCTTTCAAAAACCACGCGCAAAATTCTCGTATTCTCTATACGTCCCATAGAAAAAGGAACAGGATCTTTTTGTAGGAAATGTAGTTGTTTTTATACTGGGAAAGGTTTTAGCTAGAGGCCGTAGTTTTAGAGTTATTCGAGAAAAACGTACAAAGGTAAACTTCAAACGCACTCCTTCTCACACACTCAGCCCCCGCAGGTCATAATTTCTGGTATGTTTGCCATGGCACTCCCTCCTGCCTCTGTACAAAAGTTTGCGATAGCACGAATTATTTCCCACATTCCACCTTTTCTCGGTCTTCATTGACTGATCTTAGCCGGCCGGAGTGGCCGTGCGGTTCTAGGCGCTGCAGTCTGGAACCGAGCGACCGCTATGGTCGCAGGTTCGAATCCTGCCTCGGGGTTGGATGTGTGTGATGTCCTTAGGTTAGGTTAGGTTTAATTAGTTCTAAGTTCTAGGCGACTGATGACCTCAGAAGTTAGGTCGCATAGTACTCAGAGCCATTTTTTTTGACTGATCTTATTACGCCACCGGCTTAGTCGAGCACTTACAAATTGTAAAGTTGACGTTTGTGTAAATTTTGCGTAACAATTTTGTGAATTTTCACGGCATAACGTAAACAATTACATCTTTGTATTTTTCAAGTCTGTTGACTACGAAACTACTGCGCTTTTAAGGATTAATTTTGAATCGAATTGCCGACGTAATTAGTTTTAGCGTGAAGTTTGCAAAATTCGTTTTTTCTTTCATTACCCTCATGAGCACATTTAAATTGATAACGTTAGCGAAATGGCTGACTGTGCTGATGGCATAACAGCCCAATCAATAGAGACCCAAAAAAATCGAATATCAGTAATAATTCGTGTAGTTGAAAATGTGTGTGCAGTTGTAGAAGGGAGTGCCACGAACAGCATACTAGAAGTCTTGAATGGTGGGGAAGAGTGTGGGATGGAGGTGCGTTTGAAGGTGACTTTTGCACGTTTTTCTTGAATAACTTGAAAACCGTGACCTCGGGCAGAAGCGTATTCCTGTACAAAACTACATTAAATTTCCTACGCAAAGGTCCAGTTCACTTTTTTAATTGGGAAGGAATACGAAAATCTCCTGACCTTTGAAGGCCAGATGTAACATTACGGGTTGCACAAACCTAAGTCAACAAAAACATGCACCTAAGCTGTAAGAGGGTGCAAATTATTGTTGTGCTGGTGGATATATTGTGTTTTACGGGTAGGAGCGGAAAACGACTAGTTCGCCACGGTTATCTATTTTTTCAGTTGATACTCTTAATAGTCCTTTAGGGCTAACCTAAAATACACACATCAAAAAAAGTTTTGCATCACCACGGTTCCCAGAACTCCTGAAGACAGACGTTGACTGTGGATATTGTATCACAAATACAGTCCCTTTGACTGTTCAGAGATGTCACTAAACCCGCCAAAAGATTTTACATCTTCCATGAGCAGCGCCTATTAGACGGAGGTGGTCCGACAGCCGATCAGTTCCAGTCATTCCATAGGGAAGAAGGTACACGGCTCGTGTTGTCTGTAGTTCAACCAACCCTAGACGGTCACTACCGCTGTTCGATCGCGTCCGCATTGTTACTTTGTGCCAGGAAGGGCTCTCAACAAGGGAAGTGTCCAGGCGTCTCGGAGAGAACCAAAGCGATGTTGTTGCGACATGGAGGAGATACGGAGAGACAGGAACTGTCGATGACATGCCACGCTCAGGCCGCCCAAGGGGATACTACTGCAGTGCATGACCGCTACCTACGGATTATGGCTCGGAGGAACTCTAACAGCAACGCCACCATGTTGAACAATGCTTTTCGTGCAGTCACAGGACGTCGTCTCACGACTCAAACTGTGCGCAACAGGCTGCATGACGCGCTACTTCATTCCCGACGTCCATGGCGAAGTCCATCTTTGCAACCACGACACTGTGCAGCGCGGTACAGATGAGCCCAACAACATGCCGAATGGACTGCTCAGGATTGGCATCACGGTCGCTTCACCGATGAGTGTCGCATATGCTTTCAACCAGACCATCGTCGGAGAAGTGTTTGGAGGCAACCCGGTCAGGCTCAACGCCTTAGACACACTGTCCAGCGAGGGCGACAAGGTGGAGGTTCCCTGATGTTTTGGGGTGGTATTATGTGGGTCGGACGTACACCGCTGGCGGACATGGAAGGCGCCATAACGGCTGTACGACATGTGAATGCCATCTTTCGACCGATAGTGCAACCATATCGGCAGCATATTGGCGAGGCATTCGTCTTCATGGACGACAATTCGCGTCCCCATAGTGCACATCTCGTGAATGACTTCCTTCAGGATAACGACATCGCTCAACTAGAGGGGCCAGCATGTTCTCCAGACATGAACGCTATCGAACATGTCTGGGATAGATTGAAAAGCGCTGTTTATGGACGACGTGACCCACTAACTACTCTGAGAGATCTACGCCGAATCGCCGTTGAGGAGTGGGACAATCTGGACCAACAATGCCTTGATGAACTTGTGGGTAGTATGCCACGACGAATACAGGCATGCATCAATGCAAAAGGACGTGCTACTGGGTATTAGAGGTACCGGTGTGTACCTCTGAAGGTCTCACTGTATGGTGGTGCAACATGCAATGTTTGGTTTTCATGAGCATATAAAGGGCAGAAACGATGTTTATGTTGATCTCTATTACAATTTTCTGTACAGGTTTCAGAACTCTCGAAACCGAGGTGACGCAAAACTTTCTGTAATGAGTGTATATGCTTTTCAAGTGTTTACACGCAAGGTCACAATAAAACTTTAGTTATTACCTAGAAGACATCAAACTGCGACCATGGAGCTTGGTGGTTTTGGTCCTCCTCTACGTTCACCCTTCAATGCGACACATTGTTCACAACTATGAATGACTTGGTGGATACCTGAGTTGTAGAGGATTTCATTTCAGCTGTTTAGGGAACGTCGTACGCCGAAGATCGCTTCTTCGTCTTCGTGGAAACGCTAACTAAGGAGAGAAAAAGAAGACGATGAAGAAGAAATCACCCGCTGGCTTGTCAAGAGAATAGTGGATGGGGAGGATGGGGGAGGACGTGAGAACTTATAGACGAAAGGTACAACTTGTGCTATTGAGTACTGTGCACATGAGTTGGAACGTTGTCGTGGTTCGAAAATACCGGTTGGGCAGCTTCCCGTGACCCTTCGTCATAAAATCCGCCAGCAACCTTGTCAGCAGGTAGGCCTCTGTGACGGTTTGCCTGATAAGAGCATATCTGTTTGCGCCACACCATGGCAGTCCTGCAAACTATGAGCATCGCCTCATTTGATGATGACTGGGTGTTCGCCTTTTACCGCAGTGGTGAGTCCACATGTTTCCAGAGCTTGCTTTGCTCGTTTAGCTCGTGGTCAGAGGGATACACTCGGCATTTGTCCATTATGATTAGGATTAAACAAGTCATCTGAACTGATGCGACATAGCTGCGACATTTCCGCTGCCGCCTCGATGCGGCGAGTTTTTACAATGTGTGCGAGCATCTGCGGTACCCTGAGGACGGTGATATCTGCCATGTTCAAAATGCCGCGATAGATGTTGAGAACTGATCCGTGACTGATTTTAGTTTTTTCCACTATCGCATCGACTGTGATGCGTCAGTCTTGGAGCGCTAAGGGCTCCACGCCTGCTGCAGTTACCGGTTCTTCACAGAGGGACGATCTGCTACTGCGTTCTCCGTAAATCAGGTTTGCTTGACCACATGGAGAGCATCACAGCCACCAAGTTTGGCCACGGTGTCATATGATGGTACACTGTTCCCAAACATACACTTATTCCAACTCAGCAAGGAGCGATGTAGCGTTGGTTCGGATCAAATACGGGAAATGAATTAGCGCACAATACTCGACTTCGTCACTAGGTTAGGCCAATTTGCTTTGGTTCCTCCACTTGGGTGCTGCGGTGTTGTGATGTGGGCATTTCATTGTGTACCAAGATTTCAGAGATCTACCTGCAAAGGAAAATATACAAAAGCTGAATTTCGTAACTTTACCCTCTCGCTGTGATAGTAGAAATTTTATAGTCACCCCTCACATCGTTCTCAGTCAGGCAAGTTGTAACTTCTGCTTTTTAACTTTTCTGTTTCCGTGAGGATCTGTCTGGTGTATTTTTATTTTTGTTGAGATGTGTGTAACCATTAGTTGTACAATCTGTGTGAAGGCTACAGATCTGACCTAGATATGATTACTGTATCCATTAATACTACAAAAATGTACGTACACATTTGTATATGTGTGTGTGTGTGTGTGTTTGTGTGTGTGTGCCACATCTCTTTCTAAGCCACGGGACCTATTTCAACTAGACGTGGTACACATATCCTTGTCATGCAAGAATTGCTGTTCGGATAAGAACCGTCTACCGCTCATAGTTCGGGAGATCATGCGTAAAAAGCTGGCGCATCATGAGTGGCGTTTAAATTTATTACTTCTGTGCAACTAACTCTATTCGCAATAAACTTCACAGGCAGCATCCATATATGCCGCTAAATGCACTTACAAAATTATATCTTGGTACCACACATAGTACAGTAGATATGACGTCATAAACACTGAGACGCGTTAAAAACTACCGCATCGTGCATGGCGTTTAAATTAATTACTTGTTTGCTTCTAACTCTATTCGCAGCAATTTTCCAAACAGTATCCGCATATGCCGCAGAATGTACCTACACAAGTATAACACTGTACAACACATAGCTCTTAAGATATGACGTCATAAACAGTGACATACATGAAATAATGCCGTATCCTGAATGAAGTTTTAATACATTTATTCTTCACTACTGAGACGCTGCTACAGTCGAATCAACTTAAGGAAATCCCTGATAGCCAGCGGCGCTTTTGACAGCTTTCAAATGCGAAGCGCAATCAGGTGTAAGCGAAAACGATAGCCGTCTATTGAATTATAAGGAGGGGTTGTCATAGGGACATTTACAAAATCGCCTTGTAGACACGCGAAGCAACTGTTCTTGTACACTGAGTACATTATGCATATTTCTTTGTGTCATTGTTTCATAATTTCAAAGGCGATTTCAGGAATGAATGGAAATGATTTGTTTTCGATTATTACACTACAAACACAGTTCATTTCTATTTTCAGATTGTAATGGAAAATTTGCAGAATGAATACCCGCGTAATGCCAGGTTTGCTGCACAAACGTCCTGCGTATTCTTTATTCGGGCTTTTACTGCAAAACATTTACACAATCTTTGAGTTGTAGAACTTCGGTACTTATGCTAACCAAACTAACATTGACTTAAAACTATTGTGACTTAGTTGCGTATTAACTATCGGGTTTTGAGACTGTGAACATGTATACATTGGAAATCATTGTTATTAGCAGTTGCAGTAGTTTTGTATACACACCACACAGCTCATCAAATGAACACCTGAGATAAAACTTCCTCTTATATTCAGTAATATTTACGTAATTGTGTAAGATCCTTGCATCATGACTGAACAAATCACTGAATATAAATTGTAGCTATCCGCTGCTCTGAATACAGAACAGCACAATGTTTCCCAACACAATGCCGTGAGTGCGCTAGTACAGTCGACATAACGACGGTAATTAATATACGTATAAGGTAAACATATATCGTAGCTACAGGTAATCAGAACCTGTGCAAAATTAATAAACAGTAGCTGTTCCTTAAACGCATTATACAATGTCTGAACCTGGCCATAATAATGATCTGGCTTACCTGTGCAACATCGGAAACTTAGATCTACTCGGTAAGGCAGGTACAGTCATCTACAACAAGATGAGAATTAAAAAATCACGCTGGTTTCGTAAATAAAGCTCGCTAAGTGCAATACGAGCAAGCTAAGTGCCAGCACATCACATCACATCACATCACATCACGCGATCTGCGGTGCGTGTCCGGATAATCTTAATTTAGGAAACCTTTAATAGATAAGTGGGATATGAAGGTTCAGTAACGAATAACTTGAAACTATTGTGGTTTAGTTGTGTATTAATTATAGGAATTTCAAAATGTGAGTTGTACGCAGAATGAGATTTTTCACTCTGCAGCGGAGTGTGCACGGATATGAAACTTCCTGGCAGATTAAAACTGTGTGCCTGACCGAGACCCGAACTCGGGACCTGCGCCATTCGCTGGCAAGTGCTCTACCATCTGAGCTACCCAAGAACGACTCACGCCCCGCCCTCACAGCTTTACTTCTGCCAGTATCTCGTCTCCTACCTTCCAAACTTTACAGAAGCTCTCCTGCGAACCTTGCAGAACTAGCACTCCTGAAAGGAAGGATATGCATTGTGGATCATTGTTATTAATGACTGTAGTAGTTTTGAATTACAACAGAAAAAATGGCTCTGAGCACTATGGGACTTCTGAGGTCATCAGTTCCCTAGAACTTAGAACTACTTTAACCTAACTAACCTAAGGACATCACACACATCCATGCCCGAGGCAGGATTCGAACCTGCGGCCGTAGCGGTCGCGAGGTTCCAGACTGTAGCGCCTCGAACCGCTCGGTCACCCCGGCCGGCGAATTACAACAGAACGCTCATCAAATGAACACTTGAGATAAAACTTACTCTTATATTCAGTACTTTAAAAGAAAAGGGTAAAGAGTGATGTGATTCTTTCATGCATGATATATAATGTTTAAACTAGCAGTGCTCTGGTAACCAAGACATAAGCTACAATGCTGAGAAAGGTAAAACTGAAAATGTTCTCTGAATGCAACATTCCGTTTCCTGGAATGCCAGTGTTCGCGAATGGATAGCCAGATATTACCTTGTTCGATATGTTCGAAGCTTCAGCAACTGCATTCCGCAATGAAGCCTTCAGGCCAGCACAATCCAAGAGAACAAATCCGATTGTACCAACGCTCAGAAAAGCTCACCAGTGCGTACTGACTATGTGGTATTGTCCAGAATTCGTGGTGCTGCACCAAAGTCGGCAACGTGGATCGATACCGCAGACATTAGGAAGGACTCGATGCAAACCACAAGGGTGTATGGGAGGTGCTCCTGAGGACCACGCCTCCCTTTCAGCATAGCAGCGCCCTCACAGTGAGTTCAATATAGAGTCGAGCATGCAAGATCTCAGCCCTGTTCGAGACCTCAGCTGCAGCAGTCAACAGCATCGTTAAAGTTTCTGATGCGACGAACTTTAGTGAAGATTGAACAGTGTACTGCAACAGAACAGGTTGTTAATCTGTGTATCAGTGACAGCTATAAATTATCCAATACTCCTGCAGCTAAGACGTGTGTCAAAGGTAAATAAACCTTTCATTCGTTTATGAAATAATGTGAACTAATATTTCACATATACTAGTTTGATGAGCCTTCTCACAGAGCTGTCAAAAAACCCGCAGTTATGGCAGAACGGAAGTAGTTTTGTCTGCTCACAACAGAGTACTCGATATCAATATAAACTTTGGAATCCAAAGACTCCTCTGTCTACGACAATACAGAAACCTTAGAAAGTGATAAAAGCCTTTATAGAATTTCGCAGTATTTGAAAGAAATTATCAGTACATTTGATTTTTTTTAATGTCTCCCTACTTTGAGTGAGGAACTAGCAGTCAGACGCATGCTGAGTACACAGTGAGGCTCTTAAATCCAGAACATTATTTTTTAAAGCAAATTTATTAAAACAAAATACAAATGAAACTGAAAATCCTTTTACATATAAGTAGTGGTGTCTTTCAAGGGTAGGATTACTCTATTCAGTCGCTATGACCACCTCCAATTTTGTCCTGAAGCGATCGCCCACACTCTTTAAAATAGCGCTTCCATATTTGCGAATGCTGCTTCGATAGCGATGCGTAGAGATGTGACGTTATATCCTATTGGTAACTCTTTCGACTACGCTCCAAACATGGTAGTCGAGAGGGTTCAAATCTGGACTATTTGGGGACCAGAGCTCCTTTGACCAAAACATGTCATTGTTGTTCGAGAGCCATCTGACTCATTGTTCGTCGCTGACATTCAATACTGGCGCCAGTTCCCTCAGCGATTGCCCCGGGTCCTTCGAAATCAGTGCCTGAGCCTTCTCGATGACTGCCGCAGTTTGTAACAAGCGTTTCCTCGAAAGAGGTTTCCTAGCCGGGTTAGCAGAACCTACCCCAGACTTCTCCGAAGCATTATACTTGGCCACAATATCGTAAACAGTTGATCTCAGGTACCCGAAAAATCGAACTGTTTCAGTGGGCCAACGCTCAGCGCGTAAACTTTCGATAATCACGGCTCTTCAGTTGTACTCCGCACTTGTCCGTAACATCTCGGCCATTTTGAGGTTCTGACTGTTTACTAGATGCCTATGGCTTTTGAGAAGGCCAATTGCGACCTCCGGCGGAACTACGATACGACAGGTGAACTGTGAATTTACTTTCAAAACCTTTTCTTAAGAATTTACTTTATTTACTAACGATTCATCAAGAACATTAACACATTTAATGACATTACGAGAGCGCGGAAGTAGTTGCCAATGGGTAACTGATGAAAACAAATTAAATTTCTTTCAACAAATGGAAATTTTATTCGTAAAAGCCCTTTCTTAAATTTAAAAAAAAAAACAGATTTAAAATTATAATCAGAAACCACCCTCAAAATATCAAGTTACAATTTTATTCAGAGGCAGAAAGAACAAATATTGACAGTATGAGCTTTCGGACTGAGAACCTTGCCGCTGCCTTTTCACACGGCCGTAGCCACGACCGCTCACAACAACCTCTGAAAGACTACACAGGTGTAAATCTGCAACAAACCAGATTACTTTAAACTAAAAATTTTAACAACTCACACAAGCACACGAACTATGCACCCCGTAGGAGGAATGGAAATAGTACAAAACACTAACATTAAAAAATTAACTTGCCACCGAAGATGCAACTTGATTTTAAAAAAAAGTCTTACGGTGGAAGGGTGGCAACTTTATATACTAAAATGACCATTTAAATAAAAACCCATGAAATGCAGTCTTACATAAAATATACAAGGTTGGCCACATATGCTCTACATTACACATATACCGCCTCTCAAGATGATAGGCAAGATAAAAACATATTTCAGGAATTCGGCTGTTACACTTCAAGCAATAAATTCGTTAACACCGAATCCGACAAACATGACAGAGGTAGCTATTAACGTACGGCAGACCGACAGACAGACAGACAGACAGTAACTGCCTAACAAATGCGGACGAGAGACAGACGAGCAATCTGGGGACGAGAGACTGACCAAGAAAACAAGTAGAATTTAACAAGTAAATAAAACAACATATCACGAATCACTTAACGTCTAATAAACTGCGATATCTGGCGAAGACCTGGCGCAGCACCCCCAAAACGCTCTCCCGAACCGTCCGCTGCCAGCCGCTTCAACGGATACAGGAAGGCACGCCGATCTCCCGCCCCACGGCGTCGCAGCTCGCACCGGCCAGACTCATGTCGGGGGTTGACTCCTGTTGCTCTCGTGTCGGCCGAGAAGCCACTTCCCCTCGCTATACGGCGCGGCCCACTGGATTGACGTGGCGACCTCACATGCGCCGACGCTCAAGACGGACGTCATCTTGTGTCTCAGTACGCGACCGACCAAACGATCGATCCAAGCGCCAATGACTATTGCCTGAACAAACTCGAGCAGACTGGCGGCCTAGCACACGCTTACGCTCCGGACGACAACCAGACACTGACTGCCCCACACTGACCCGGCTGACCAACTGACCAGACTCGCCGCCTAGCGAGCTCATAGCGCCCCTTAAATGCACGTGAACGGGCTACCTTTCCCCTTTCCCACCAGAGGAAGACACCACAGCCACAGCCACAGCGGCGCCACCGCCGGAAACAGAGGGCAACTGCTTCAGACTACGCGCTCTTCAAAACAGCAAATTTTACCACCGCTCAAGGGAAAATTCGGATTGAAATTCGTCCTGATTTAAGCGCCGCACCCTGTAGAGGGCAGGAGCCAGGCAACCAGCACGTTCTCCCTCTGCCGCTGCCGCTGCCGCTGCTGCCCCACCCCCAGCAGCGACAAATCGGCCAGAGTTACGACTTCCTGCACGCCCGCCGCTCGCCCCATTATTCGCCGTTTTGCAGCGCGCGCCGCCGGCGGAAGCGATCGCACCGGCCGAGGAGAATCGATTTCCAGCGCGGCAGCGGAAAACTGGCCTGGCTGGGCTGTGCTGGGGCGGTTCCCGCGACTAATCCACGCCGACTGCCGACTGCCGCGTGCCGAATCCGCGGAGCCGGCAGCCACGCACGTGGGTGGGGGACAGCGGCCACACACACACACCCCGCATCTGGGCCGCGTGGCGCCATGGAAATGAAGTCGTTACCGTTTCCTGCCGGAAGCCGCTCGCCGCTCCGACTAGTCTCAGTTTCCTGTGCCGAGGCGTCATTCGTGTCAACTACGGGCAATTTGTCTACGGCCTGACCAATTAACTGCCGTCGCTAGTCCCACACACGGTTCCGCACCGTGTCCGGTAACATTAGTTTCTGCCATAACTTGTCTGATGTCCGCTCCCGACACGAACACGTAATCTGTAAACAAAACGTGCGGATTAGAAAGAAAGCTCGCACTTGCTTGATACGAGTTCCTTATCAGATCGCGCAGTCGTTAGCTAGCTGGAGCTTGTATTTCATTCGGAGCCAACGAGTATACGGCCCCTGTAATAAACCTGTCAGGCCACACTAAATAGTTTGTCCGCCACTGCGTTCAGGCCCCAAGTGAAATTAATACACTACTGGCCATTAAAATTGCTACACCAAGAAGGAACCCAGATGATAAACGGGTGTCATTGGGCAAAAATATATTATACTAGAACTGACATGTGATTACATTTTCAAGTAATTTGGGTACATAGATCCTGAGAAATCAGTACCCAGAACAACCACCTCTGGCCGTCATAACTGCCTTGATACGCCTGGACATTGAGCCAAACAGAGCTTCGATGGCGTGTACAGGTGCAGCTGCCCATGCAGCTTCAACACAATGCCACAGTTCATCAAGAGTAGTGACTGGCGTATTGTGACGAGCCAGTTGCTCGGCCACCATTGACCAGACGTTTTCAATTGGTGAGAGATCTGGAGAATGTGCTGGACAGGTCAGCAGTTGAACATTTTCTGTATCCAGAAAGGCCCGTACAGGACTTGCAACATGTGGTCGTACATTATCCTGCTGAAATGTACGGTTTCGTAGGGATCGAATAAAGGGTAGAGCCACGGGTCGCAACACATCTGAAATGTAACGTCCACTGTTCAAAGTGTTGTCAATGCGAACAAGAAGTGACCGAGACGTGTAACCAATGGCACCCCATACCATCAAGCCGGATGATACGCCAGTATGACGATGACGAATGCACGCTTCCATTGTGCGTTCACCGCAATGTCGCCAAACACGGATGCGACCATCGCGTTGCTGTAAACAGAACCTGGATTCATCCGAAGAAATGACGTTTTGCCATTCGTGCACCCAGGTTCGTCGTTGAGTACACCACCGCAGGCGCTCCTGTCTGTGATGCAGCGTCAAGGGTAACCGCAGCCATGGTCTCCGAGCTGATAGTCCATGCTGCTGCAAACATCGTCGAACTGTTTGTGCAGATGGTTGTTGTCTTGCAAACGTCCCCATCTTTTGGCTCAGGGATCGAGACGTGGCTGAAGAGTCCGTTACAGCGATGCGGATAAGATGCCTGTCATCTTGACTGCTAGAGATACGAGGCCGTTGGGATCCAGCACGGCGTTCCGTATTACCCTCCTGAAGCCACCGATTCCATATTCTGCTAACAGTCATTGGATTTCGACCACCGCGAGCAGCAATTTCGCGATACGATAAACCGCAATCGCGATAAGCTACAATCCGACCTTTATCAAAGTCGGAAACGTGATGGTACGTATTTCTCCTCCTTACACGAGGCATCACAACAATGTTTTACCAGGCAACGCCGGTGAACTGCTGTTTGTGTATCAGAAATCGGTTGGAAACGTTCCTCATGTAAGCACGTTGTAGGTGTCGCCACCGGCGCCAACCTTGTGTGAATGCTCTGAAAAGCTAATCATTTCCATATCACAGCATCTTCTTCCTGTCGGTTAAATTTCGCGTCTGTAGCACGTCATCTTCGTGGTGTAGCCATGTTAATGGCCAGTAGTGTAGTTAATTGAAAAGGTGCGCAACAAAGGTCTTAATTTTGTCGTGTACGACCGAGAACTTCCAACAAGTATTTAAACACGCAATCGAGAATTACTAAAGTCGTCTAAAATAGTTATCACTTCCCACCGGGGACGGCTGCTGGCACTCGCAGGAGATGCAGTGTCACGTGCTGTGACGTACGCGCCACGGCCTTTCTCGTGGGCCTCGATTTTATTCATGCGACGTAATTGGTCAGGTGTAATTGAAACAAACAAACTGAATGTGTATCTGCGGAACTGAACTGTTTCAATGCGACCTCTGACGTGTCGGAATTCTTATCCTTTTTCCGTCTTTCTGGAGGTTATCTGCGGAGCTTACAAAGAACCAGTCGAAAGTAGTGTAACTGTTTAGCGCAGTACTTCTCACGATCCGGCGGGCGGATCTGGTAGTTTTTCTGAAAGTAAACTGCGGGGACATTTTTTATTGGAATTGTAGTCGTGACGAGTTTAACGCTGACTCGCGGATTTATCCGAGGCCGCCGACCAGAGCGGTACCGAGGGGATCCTGCGCTCCTGGCAGAAGGAGCTCGTGGCAGTTCTGCAGAGTTACACTCGCGCAATAATGGAATTTTTAAATACGGCTACGGAGCCGACGACACAGCAGGTAGTTCTTTGCATTCGTGGCCGTTGGCTTCGGCAACTGACAGTCACATTACAACCTACAGTGCGTTTAAAGTAAGAGGTGATTTTTTGCAGTTTAGTACGGAGCAAGTGGAGGGAAGTACAGTTGGCAGCGTAAGTTCGGCGCGTCAGCAGGTGACCACATTCTCGCACATTTTATAGTCTAATTCGCCAGCTTCATTTCGTTAGTAGCCATAGTTATTGTGATATTTCGATAGTAGGTAAACTACTGCAAGAAATTGTTAGTTTGCCGTGAAAAATAGGCGTCGCTATGAATTTGTGTTTGGTAAGTGTTACGTTACATGTTGCTGCGTATTAAATGTAGATAATATATTATTCTTTAAACTTGGAAGGATAGCGCTGCCTTTCCGATCTCTAGAAAATGGGATGTATGTAAAGCGCTCCGTCACGAACTCGAGTGCGATGGAAAAAAAAACTAAAATTAAACATTCATAGCCGCCCAGTGTGGCCGAGCGGTTCTAGGCGCTTCAATCTGGAACAGCGCGACCGCTTCGGTCGCAGGTTCGAATCCTGCCACGGGCAGGGATGTGTGTGATGTCTTTAGGTTAGTTAGGTTTAAGTAGTTCTAAGTTATAGGGGACTGATGACCTCAGATGTTAAGTCCCATAGTGCTCTGAGCCATTTGAACTATTTGAAATATTCATAAATTACTCGTTGCTCTTACATGGTCTGAGATATCGAACAAAATTTTGGCGAACGATAGCGACCAAAGACGAGAGTGCTTTGCTATATGATTAATATGCGAAATTTCGATATCTACCGCGATATTCAAGCGACTACACATTTTTTCAATGTAACAATGTAACCATGGAGGGCCATCGATAGCTGGTGAAACGAGAACTGTTGTAGGTTTTGTAATAACGTAAGTAAAGAAGTTAGACGTTTGAATTATACTGATAATGGGCCATTTCATAAACTGTTCACCTAAATTGCACTCATTTGTTAGTCTAATAGTATACTATTTCAGGATTCTATCGCAGTTTCAAATGCATTAGAATTTTAGTGATTTGAATATTTCTAAACTCTGCTGTGTTTTAACAAAAGAAGCAGATTTCAACATGGCAGTAAAAGAAGTTACGTATTCCTCAAAATTCGTCACATTCCTCCATCAGTCAATATCTCCTCAACTACCTTCTTGGTACGGCTGACAATTCAAGACCAGTCCTGTCGTGTAACATTTGCAATAGCTTCTTTTGTCAGCATTGCAACCTCAGTCAGCCTAAACTTCTTCTTGTTTTATGCCACATTACCTTTCACCAAGGTCCGTATACTCCAGTTGTGTTTAAATGAGCATGATACAGAGGAAGCCTGATCAAACTATGCCCTTTACTGTTAGCCTGTTCGTCGAAGTGGCAGAATGAAGTTTTGGCTTTTACAGCACTACAGGTTCCATTAACTTCGCCTTATACATGCTAGGTTCAACTTTATCTCATGGAACATTTGTTTGTACTCAGAGCAAAATATCCGTTTTCCTCCATTGCATTGTTGGAGCTTCATGCATCACAAGGGAGTAGTACGGCGTTTCGTCCATTACTACTGCTGAATTGCATGGAGCTTTTTGCAGCAGAATGTTATCTTCCCAGGAGGAGAACGTATTGTTGTACGACACTAAGACACTTTTATTGCAAATCTTGTAATCAGATGTGCTGCACTGTTGTTATTATTGCAATGCCAGAACAAAGCACATGTTCTCAATACCTGACAGCTACAGAACACTTCAACACCAGAAAATACTGCTTTACGAGAGGTGAGGAACGTCGATGCATCTAATGCATTACACCACGTGGCACTGATAATTCATCGTGTGGCAACAGGGATGCTTTACCAGCCGAACCGCTGGCGGAGTGGTAGAGCAAACCGGCTCGCCATTGGTGTTAGCTGGGCAACGGTGTCACGCCCCCTCCGGTCAGCCGAACGTCAGAAGTCGCAACTAATTTTAAACGCACTATAACATAGACCACTGCCTAAGCTCCAGAGAAGTCTTGTGCGTACACTCACCTGTGAAAAGCCGCTTGTCCCAGCAAGAGCCCTAGGCTCCGCAGAAATGTGTCTCTGCAGAAGAATCCCAACTTTGGCACAACTACCAAAGATGCTATACCCTTCCCCTGCTCGCTTCCCATAAAATAACTTCCTGCAGTTTTTTCTAGACAGGTTTGACAAGCTTTACAATTTTGAAATTAGCTTTAAAAAAGATTTTGTACAACGAAACAGAGTGTTCGGTGGTATTTGATACAAGGACAAAAGGCGTTAAATGTTGACACAGCGATTAGCAATAAAAACTAAAGACTTCACTCCTGGCTGGCACAACAGCAACAAAATACCCAGTACATCAAAAAAAAGAATGTTCAAATGTGTGTGAAATCTTATGGGACTTAACTGCTAAGGTCATCAGTCCCTAAGCTGACACACTACTTAACCTAAATTATCCTAAGGACAAACACAGACACCCATGCCCGAGGGAGGAGTCGAGCCTCCGCCGGGACCAGCCGCACAGCCCATGACTGCAGCGCCTTTAGAACGCTCGGCTAATCCCGTGCGGCCCCAGTACATCAATAACGCCTACTTACAGTGGTCTTACGACATCAAATGGTTGAACAATGCCAATGCAAACGATGACCAACGGCAGGGCATACTTCCCATTTTTTTTTTTTTTTTCACACGCTGTTTCATTTCAGATGAACAGAGTACAAGTACAACACTACAAACTGCTGTAATATTATACACTCCTGGAAACAGAAAAAAGAACACATTGACACCGGTGTGTCAGACCCACCATACTTGCTCCGGACACTGCGAGAGGGCTGTACAAGCAATGATCACACGCACGGCACAGCGGACACACCAGGAACCGCGGTGATGGCCGTCGAATGGCGCTAGCTGCGCAGCATTTGTGCACCGCCGCCGTCAGTGTCAGCCAGTTTGCCGTGGCATACGGAGCTCCATCGCAGTCTTTAACACTGGTAGCATGCCGCGACAGCGTGGACATTAACCGTATGTGCAGTTGACGGACTTTGAGCGAGGGCGTATAGTGGGCATGCGGGAGGCCGGGTGGACGTACCGCCGAATTGCTCAACACGTGGGGCGAGAGGTCTCCACAGTACATCGATGTTGTCGCCAGTGGTCGGCGGAAGGTGCACGTGCTCGTCGACCTGGGACCGGACCGCAGCGACGCACGGATGCACGCCAAGACCGTAGGATCCTACGCAGTGCCGTAGGGGACCGCACCGCCACATCCCAGCAAATTAGGGACACTGTTGCTCCTGGGGTATCGGCGAGGACCATTCGCAACCGTCTCCATGAAGCTGGGCTACGGTCCCGCACACCGTTAGGCCGTCTTCCGCTCACGCCCCAACATCGGCAGCCCGCCTCCAGTGGTGTCGCGACAGGCATGAATGGAGGGACGAATGGAGACGTGTCGTCTTCAGCGATGAGAGTCGCTTCTGCCTTGGTGCCAATGATGGTCGTATGCGTGTTTGGCGCCGTGCAGGTGAGCGCCACAATCAGGACTGCATACGACCGAGGCACACAGGGCCAACACCCGGCATCATGGTGTGGGGAGCGATCTCCTACACTGGCCGTACACCACTGGTGATCGTCGAGGGGACACTGAACAGTGCACGGTACATCCAAACCGTCATCGAACCCATCGTTCTACCATTCCTAGACCGGCAAGGGAACTTGCTGTTCCAAGAGGGCAATGCACGTCCGCATGTATCCCGTGCCACCCAACGTGCTCTAGAAGGTGTAAGTCAACTACCCTGGCCAGAAAGATCTCCGGATCTGTCCCCCATTGAGCATGTTTGGGACTGGATGAAGCGTCGTCTCACCCGGTCTGCACGTCCAGCACGAACGCTGGTCCAACTGAGGCGCCAGGTGGAAATGGCATGGCAAGCCGTTCCACAGGACTACATCCAGCATCTCTACGATCGTCTCCATGGGAGAATAGCAGCCTGCATTGCTGCGAAAGGTGGATATACACTGTACTAGTGCCGACATTGTGTATGCTCTGTTGCCTGTGTCTATGTGCCTGTGGTTCTGTCAGTGTGATCATGTGATGTATCTGACCCCAGGAATGTGTCAATAAAGTTTCCCCTTCCTGGGACAATGAATTCACGGTGTTCTTATTTCAATTTCCAGGAGTGTAGATCTTCAACTGCACACATACTCCACAAACCAGCATATTTTGCACGGCAGAGGGTAACTCCCTCTCCTGTTCCACTCCGGAATGGAGGGAGGGAAATTGACTGTCTTTATGCGTCCGTACGAGTCCGCATTTCTTTTATCTTGTCTTTGAGGTCTTTCTGCAAAATGTATGTTGCCAGCTGTACAATCGTTCTGCATTCAGAGGCAAATGCCGATTCTCCAAATTTTCTGAATCTATTTCGCGCGAAAAACGTCGCCTTCTCTCCATGGATTCCCATTTGAGGTCATAAAACATCTCCGTATTACTTGCATTTTGATCGAACCTACCGCTGACAGATGTAGCAAACGCCTCTGAATTGCTTCGATGTCTTCCCTTAATCCGACCTGGAAAAGATCCCAAACACTCGAGTAGTACTCAATAATTGGCCGCACTAGTATTCCATATGCGATCTCTGCCATATATGAATTGCCATTGCCTAAACTGTTCCCAATGAACCGAGCTCGACTATGCCCCCTCCCTAATACCGAACTTTCGTTCTAATTCCATTTCATATTCCTTTAATCGCCGGCCACAGGTTCGAATCCTGCCCCGGGCATGGATGTGCGTGATGTCCTTAGGCTAGTTAGGTTTAAGTAGTTCTAAGTTCTAGGGGACCGATGACCTCAGATGTTAAGTCTCATAGTGCTCAGAGCCATTTGAACTATTTTTTTTGAAGATATTTAATCGACGCGACCCTGGCAAACAGCGCACCATTAATGCTGCATTACAGTATCATCAGTATCATATCAGTTAATTCATTTTTTCCGATTTAGGGCAAGCTGCCATTCACGACACCAATTACAAACTCTGTTTAATTCGTCTAATTCATCCTGTATCCTCCTAAAATCACCCAACGACTACTCTTCCTAATACCCTACAACGTCATTAGTAAACAGCGGCAGATTGCTTCCCACGCTGTCCGTCAGCCACAGATAGCTTAGTCTCGAATTATTTTTTATTTACACAACAGATAGTACCAACCGAAACTTGGAAGCAGCAACAGCGCCTGTATTAAATGTCCCCTCCACATTTTAGCGTTCGTGCATCAGTCGGTAAAAACGAAAGAGTTAACAGAGTCACTTTGTTGTCAGAGTGTCCGTCTGACCCTTTTTTTTCTCAGAAACGGGTAGACGCATCAAGATGAAATTTACATTGCATGCTAAGGTCTACGGACCATTGACGGTGTAAATTACACTCAGGTTCAGAAAAAAATAGAACACCTTGAAAGACTAGGGATATGACGTTCATATTCACAGGATGTGTACATTAGTATGTTCTGCAGAATTGCTTAGCATTTCACATACCTCGGTTCAGCATGTGCCCTGTTGCCTAGTAGGCACAGGATCCGCCATGGGTGCTGATGACTTGTTCCATGCGTGATGGCATCGACGCGTATAAGGCGCGAATGGCATCCTTTACTGTAGCCATCCATGCCACATTCACCTAGTTCCAAAGTTCATCTGTGGTGGTAGGCACTGGGTCACAGCGCTACACCCTTCGTTTCACTATATCCCACACATTTTCGACTGGCGACAAGTCTGATAATCTGCTTGGCCAGGGCAAAAGGGTGACTCTTGTGACACCAAGAAGGCGCGTGCTCGTGCAGCAGCATGTCGTGGTGCATTGTCTTGCTGAAAAATGGCATCTGGGGTGTTGTACAGAAAGGTTATGGCGACAGGTCGCAGGATGTCGTTCACCTAGGTCACACTGGTCACAGTGCCCTGGACACGCACCAACTGTGATTTGCAGTTGTACCCAAAAGCATCCCACATCACAAGGCCTTCAGTTGGCGCTGAGTGTCTGGAGCAAATGCGCTCTCCCTGTCTCCAGCGAACCAAAAAATGCGGTCATCATTTTCAAAAAAACAGAACCTGGATTCGTCAGAAAACACTATCTAACACCATTCCTGTCACCAGTGACGTCGTTCCATACACCATTGCCTTCTAGCATGTTCCTGCACATTCGTCAAAGATAGACGGAGAAGTGGACGACGCGCACGTAAGCTGTGCCGCAATAAACGGCGACGGACTGTCACCCCTGATAGTGTATGATGTGTTAGACTATTACACCAGAGCCGAGGAGGACGCAGATCTGTCCTGCTGTGCCATGCGGATGAGTTGTCGATCTTCTCAGATGAGGGCAGGGGGGGGGGGGGGAGGGAGGTGTTAGGGTATAGGTGGTGCGACCTGACCCATCTCGTCGTGTTCTACGGCGTTCCGTAAACCATTCCGCACTGCCGAAACACTTCGTCCCACACGAGCAGCAATTCCTCGGATGGATGCATCATATTGGGTCATGCCAATAATATGCCCTCCTTCAGACTCCCTGATTTGACGGTACGGTTTGCGCACACGTCTGCGTGGCATACTGCACGTCTGCTCAACTCACACTCATCCATCACCTTCAGTTTATAGCGACAACGAGAACGGCAGGCACATTTTACCGAGAGGTCGTGTTACTATATCGATGGTGACCTTGAATCCACAGGCCGACATGGTTCGAATGTTAATCATTTCTGTAGAACATGCTAATATATATGTCTAGTGAATCTGAATATCCTATCTCTAGTCGTTCAAGGGGTTCTGTTTTTTTCTGAACATGGGTGTATTTAAGCTTCTAACTCAACGCAAAATGTTCAAATGTGAGTTAAATCTTACGGGACTTAATTGGTAAGGTCATCAGTCCCTAAGCTTACACACTACTTAACCTAAATTATCCTAAGGACAAACACACACACCCATGCCTGAGGGAGGACTCAAATCTCCGCCGCGATCAGCCGCACAGGCCATGACTGCAGCGCCCAAGACCCCTCGGCTAATCCCGCGCGGCTAGCTCAAAGAAATCAGAAGATACGGCCATGTCACTTATTTTTATGTTCACAAACTCACTCATCAGAACTGAAAGATGAACTGTCTACACAAATGTCGAGAAACCAGGTCCAGCGGTAAAGCGCGTGTCTGCAAGCAAGTTGCGGGATCGAATTCCTGTCGGAATACGGATTTTTCAGTCTTCGTTTTCACGAGAGTTTACACCTCAACGAGGTGACGAGTCGCCAGACACAACATATGTCGGAGAATAAGTCCTAGCAACCGATCCCTTCTTCTAGTCAGATTGTGCGACAGATTTGGTTCCTCCCCATTTCTGTTCAGTACCTCCTTGTTAGTTACAGGATCTACCTATCTAATCTTCAGCATTCTTCTGCAGCACCGCATTTCAAAAGCCTTTATTTTCTTCTTGTCAAAAATGTTTATTTTTCATGTTTCACTTCCGGACATGGCTACACTTCTTACAAATACCTTCAGAACAGACTTCTTGTCATTTAAATCTATACTGGATGTTAACAAATTTCTCTTCTCCCGGCACATCTTTCTTCCCACTGCCAGTCTACATATTACATCCTCTTCGATAGTCATCAGTTATTTTGCTGCACAAATAACATGACTCATCTGCTACATAAAGTGTATCGTTTGCTAACCTAACTACCTCACCAGTAGCTGATTTAGTATGACTACATTCCATTATCCTCGTTTTGCTTTTGTTGATGTTCATGTAATATCCTTCTTTCAAGACACTCTCCATTCTGTTCAACTGCTCTTCGAAATCATTTGCTGTTCTGACGGAATTACAAAGTCATCAAGAAACATCAAGATTTTTATTTCTTCTTCCTGGAGTTTAATTACTATTCCAAATTTTTCTTCGGTTTCCCTTACTGTTTTCTCAACGTGCAATTTGAATAACATAGGCTACAACCCTGTCTCACTTATTTCTCAACAATTGCTTTCCTTTCATGTACCTCCACTCCTATAAGAGCGGTGTATACAAAAGGGGACAGACTTGTTCCTAACAGAACACAGCATGATAAGAAAAGAATATCTCGGATTCAAGAAATAACTTTCGGTGGAGCTACAGTCTCTGCGACCAGGAGAACATATTACTAAGAATCTCAGTCTCTCGAAGCACACTCCAGCGATCTTCTTGGACTGTGAACATAATTACGACGAACTATGGAAGGAGAATTTAATCAAGAAGATAACTCAAACAACCGTCCCACACTGTTATACAGAAATAATTGACAGTGTCTTAAAAGGAAGAAAAATCAACGTCAGCTATGATAACAAATTACCTAACACCAAAGCGCTGGCACCAAAAACGGCGCGAGCCTTTTCAGCATTTACAATAACGACCTCCCAGCTGAACAAGGCATTAAACTAGCGCAGTACTCAGATGATAGAACACTGTTTTTAGACGTAGGACAGCATTCGTTCACATTGGTATGCTCCAGATCCAACTGCAACTAGTTTGAAGATTGTGCAGGACAAATGCAAGAGTTCTGAACACTAACAAAATAACTGCGCCATATTTTTCAAAAAGTCAACCACAACCGCGTCAGCTAACGATGAATGACAAGCAGATACTCTGCTCAAACCGGGTAAAATATGTGGTCTAAACTCTTAGATACAGGTATCTTTTTCATTGTCATAACACAGAAAAAAGAATGTCTATGAAAGTGGCATAGGCTCTAGCTGCGTGTTTACCAGTATCGACAGTTCTTCCATCCCTGCATTAAGTCAGCAAGGCATCCGATACACAAATCACGCTATTCCGGTCAGTCGAAAACAAGTTTCTGAGATGAATACCAAGGGTCTCTATGTGCGAGAAACGCACGAAACCCAAGAGGTGGACGATCTGAAAACAAATATTCAAATAAAATACCTATAAAATTTATTACATGTCATCCAGCTTAAAGTCCGCCCCGATAGCTGAGTGATGGATTGCCGTCCTACGGGCCCGGGTTCGATTCCCGGCTGGGTCGGGGATTTTCTCCGCTCAGGGACTGGGTGTTGTGTTGTCTTCATCATTTCATCCCCATCTGGCGCGCAGGTCGCCCAATGTGGCGTCGAATGTAATAAGAACTGCACCAAAGCGGCCGGACCTGCCCCACAAGGGGCATCCCGGCTAATGACGCCAAACGCTCATTTCCATTTCCATCCAGCTTAAAAATACGAGGGTTAGTCAAATGAAAACCTTAAATTTGTAATAACAAATCGGAATTTCGCGCCGTTATCCTGTAAGTTGGTAATCGTGCAACAAACAGCGTGCAGAATGGCCTGTAGGTGGCAGGATAGAGCAGATGGACACATACCGTCGCAGTATCAGTATAAAGATGGCCGCCCCACTTGCGACTTGCATCAAGGAAGAACAGCGTTCTGTTATTCGGTTTTTGCGAATTGAAGGTGTGAAACCTACTGAAATTCATCGACGAATGAAGGTTCAGCACGGTGATGCATGTTTGTCACAGCAGGAAATCTACGAATGGACTAGGAAGTTCGTAAATGGTGTGACTTAAGTGGAAGATGCTCCTAGTCCAGAACAGGCACAACGAGATGCTCAAACCACAGAAGATTGTAGCAGCTGACGCCATAGTGAAGGAGAAACCGCCGAGTGACACTGAATGACACCGCACCATGTTTACGGATCAGTCATGGGTCAGCACACTACGTCGTGCATGATGTGCTCCAGTTTCACAAAGTGTCTGCAAGATGGGTGCCACGGCAGCTGACTCCTGAAATGAGAGAACGGCGTGTTGATGCTTGTGAAGAACTTCTTCGGCGCTTTGAACGAGAATGTGATGGCTTCCTTGCAAGAATCGTTACTGGGGACGAAACCTGGGTTCACTTCCACCAACCGGAAACGAAGAGTGCGAGCAAGGAATGGCGCTATTCCTCATCACCAAAATGAAAGAACTTTTGAACAGAACCATCAGCAGGGAAGGTTATGCTGAGTCTCTTTTGGGACGAAAAAGGCATCATTTTGGAGCATTACATGCCTACAGGGACCACTGTCACCAGTGCATCATACACAGATCTGTGGCCTGCAGTCAAATCAAAGTGACGTGGATTGCTGTCAGCAGGTGCCCTTTTGCAACACGACAATGCAAGGCCCCACACTACCCGTACAACAGTTGCAACAATCACAGACCTGCATTTTGAGTGTCTTCCTCATCCACCATACTCAGCAGACCTTTCCCCAAGTGATTTCCATATGTTCGGACCACTCAAAGACGAAATGGGAGGAAAGATGTTCGGTTCTTATGAAGAGATACGCCACGCGGTGCATGAGTGGTTGCGCGGACTACCAAAAGAATTTTTTTCTAAAGGAATTTATGCACTTTGTAAGCGCTGGAGGACTTGCATTGAGCGTGGGGGAGATTATGTTGTAAAGTGATACAGCTTTGTACCACTTCTGCACAATAAATAATATTTAAAAAAATATTTAAGGTTTTCATTTGACTCACCCTCGTACTATCCTAGTAGTGAGTAAAATCCACGAATCTAAAGCTAATCATCAAAATAGACACAATGTGCTAATGAATCTCAGTACAATTATATAGGCAGATTCGTTCTTTCAAGCCCTCGAAGCGCTGTATCAGTTGGGGTGGTAGGGCTTAAATGATGAATAAAAAGTTTCCTAAAATTTTATGTATCAAAAACTGTCAGGGAGCAGAAGCGACGGCACATCGAGCAGTGCCAGCGAAAAAAAAGTGGTGTCAGAACCTAACAGAGTTGAAAAGAGCGTCATTGTCGGTCTCCACTTGACCGAGTGGCCGAACTGTGTAGTATCTAGATAGGTGAGGCATTGGGATGTGACAGCGGCGCGATGTTGGACTGTATAGGGACGTGAGGACAGGCATAACCGTCGACAAGGCTCCTCCGGGCCACCACGTCTGGCCACTACAAGGAGGGATCGCCGTATTGTGCACCAAGCACATGGCAACACCTACACATCTGCGTCCACCATCGGAGAACAAGTAATGGACTTCCTAGAACATTCTGTGCCGTCCCACGCCTTTGGCAGTCGCACTAGGGAACTGTCGTCCGGTGAGTGGGCTACCGTTAACACCTCACCACAAATGGTTGTGTTCGGAGTCGTTCCGTGACCAGGGGGCATGGACTGCTGATTATTATCGTCGCATTATGTTCAGCAATGAATCGCGATGCTGCGCTACCTCGGATGACCGCTGACGACGAGTATGGCGGTGACATTTGGAGATGTTCTATTCTTCCAATATTTTCGAGAGGCACAGTGGCGTTGCTGTTGGCATCATAGTTTTGGGGAGCCATCGGGTATGATTTCCTGGTCCTCTTTTTCTTGCCATTCATGAGACAGTTTTCCGATTCCATTTTTCTATAGGGCAATGCTGATCCACACAGGGCACACGTGTCTGTGAGCTGTTTCTATGAAGCTGAGGTACTCCCGTGGCCGGGAAGATCCCCAGATCTGTCCCCCAACGAACTCGTGTGGGATCAGCCACCACCACCTAGAGACAAGGCCGCGGCGCGAAATTCATAGCAGGTCGTGGCGTCACTCCAAGCGGGCCACCATGTTGTGTTTGTTTATCTACACGTTTGTTGGATCGAGTGCTATATTCGTGCTTTAAACTAGCGATTATAGAGTTTACGTGTAGTGAAGCTACTGTGAACATGGTTTACAAATGTTGTGTGCCAAGGTGTCGTGGGAATTACGGAACTGGACCGAAAGTAATGTTGTTTTCCTTTCCGAAAGATGCGAATCTGCGTTGGAAATGGCTTTCAGCGATTCATCGAGACAATTTCCAACCCACTGAGAACACGAAGGTATGTAAAAATTATGTACCTAGTACAATTACTATTATTTTTCTGCTGGAATATCTTGCATTTTGGATACATTTGACTAAAAATGTGAGCAAAAGTTCGCAGTAAATAGGCCTAGTATTCGTTTTAAGCGGCTTTATTTTGATTTTGAAAACGAAATATAAATTTGTGGCTCGTGTTACTTTTTATTCGTGTTTAAATTTCTCTGCAGTTCGTATTGTGTTACGCATTACCGATACGTTTTATTCTCCATTTGTGAGTGGGTGTTGTTTTTCACTCTCGCATTAGTTAGCATGAGTGTTAACGAATGTTGAATCTGCTGTTTTCATGTTTAAAAAGCGATCTCTCTGTATGAAGCATATCTGTGTTGTTTTTCTGTGTGTTAGTTTTTCCTGTTAGACATTCACCAACCCACGATCAAATAATTATCTTTCAACCTAACCTAAATTCAGGTTACAATGCAGAATAGGTGTTTTCACAAACAGATTTCAATGGCGTTTTGTATCACTTGAGCCGCCTCATATAACGACATTCTCGTTAATAACGCATCCAGTTACTTAATCTGTCCGGTATTTTAAATGATTCAGATGGTTAATTGAAATGACAAGTGTCATTTAGTTCATACAGCACAGCATGGCACGGAATGTTTAGTTGATATCTTCTTAACATACTTCCAGTTGGATGGTCATGAGTGTCTTACTGAGGTGTGTCATTTATGTTGGCACCTGTTCAACTTTATTTTGTGTTTGGCATGCGTTTGCTTTGGAGTTGTTGTTCTATGTAAACATGAAATTTGTGCTAGGCATATACCAAGACCCTCATTCAGTGTTACCTGCAGTGACGCAGTTTTAATATGTGCTGGCATAAAAACATCCACAGTGAAATACACTCCTGGAAATTGAAATAAGAACACCGTGAATTCATTGTCCCAGGAAGGGGAAACTTTATTGACACATTCCTGGGGTCAGATACATCACATGATCACACTGACAGAACCACAGGCACATAGACACAGGCAACAGAGCATACACAATGTCGGCACTAGTACAGTGTATATCCACCTTTCGCAGCAATGCAGGCTGCTATTCTCCCATGGAGACGATCGTAGAGATGCTGGATGTAGTCCTGTGGAACGGCTTGCCATGCCATTTCCACCTGGCGCCTCAGTTGGACCAGCGTTCGTGCTGGACGTGCAGACCGGGTGAGACGACGCTTCATCCAGTCCCAAACATGCTCAATGGGGGACAGATCCGGAGATCTTTCTGGCCAGGGTAGTTGACTTACACCTTCTAGAGCACGTTGGGTGGCACGGGATACATGCGGACGTGCATTGCCCTCTTGGAACAGCAAGTTCCCTTGCCGGTCTAGGAATGGTAGAACGATGGGTTCGATGACGGTTTGGATGTACCGTGCACTATTCAGTGTCCCCTCGACGATCACCAGTGGTGTACGGCCAGTGTAGGAGATCGCTCCCCACACCATGATGCCGGGTGTTGGCCCTGTGTGCCTCGGTCGTATGCAGTCCTGATTGTGGCGCTCACCTGCACGGCGCCAAACACGCATACGACCATCATTGGCACCAAGGCAGAAGCGACTCTCATCGCTCCATTCGTCCCTCCATTCACGCCTGTCGCGACACCACTGGAGGCGGGCTGCACGATGTTGGGGCGTGAGCGGAAGACGGCCTAACGGTGTGCGGGACCGTAGCCCAGCTTCATGGAGACGGTTGCGAATGGTCCTCGCCGATACCCCAGGAGCAACAGTGTCCCTAATTTGCTGGGAAGTGGCGGTGCGGTCCCCTACGGCAATGCGTAGGATCCTACGGTCTTGGCGTGCATCCGTGCGTCGCTGCGGTCCGGTCCCAGGTCGACGGGCACGTGCACCTTCCGCCGACCACTGGCGACAACATCGGTGTACTGTGGAGACCTCACGCCCCACGTGTTGAGCAATTCGGCGGTACGTCCACCCGGCCTCCCGCATGCCCACTATACGCCCTCGCTCAAAGTCCGTCAACTGCACATACGGTTCACGTCCACGCTGTCGCGGCATGCTACCAGTGTTAAAGACTGCGATGGAGCTCCGTATGCCACGGCAAACTGGCTGACACTGACGGCGGCGGTGCACAAATGCTGCGCAGCTAGCGCCATTCGACGGCCAACACCGCGGTTCCTGGTGTGTCCGCTGTGCCGTGCGTGTGATCATTGCTTGTACAGCCCTCTCGCAGTGTCCGGAGCAAGTATGGTGGGTCTGACACACCGGTGTCAATGTGTTCTTTTTTACATTTCCAGGAGTGTAGTATTCTGCAGCTGTTGATATCTCTTATACCATGACAATGAAGAAACTTTAAAGTCAAAATTATAAAATAAATGCTATTTTAACATGCAGAATCCAACAGATTACTGAAATTTGGTGCCACTTAATCCATAATAGGAACTTCAATCTTATAGTTCCATAAATATCACGGTGCTGCTGCAACACAAGTAGTTCACATGTATATTCATCATATACTGATGCCTGGTGAGGTATGCACCTAGTGCTTATAGTACTAATTAATAAAAGAATATTTAAATGGAATATGCATGTTGTTGTAGAACATGGTATATTGCTGTTAGGCCTAAATAATTTGTGTACTTCCACTAAGGTGTGACCTGTCAAGCTGATATTGGTGGAAAATGAATGAGTATCCAGTGTTTTTTACTTTCACATACAGACACACACCTCTAGATCATACTGTATATTGTACTGACTCACACTACTTTGTTTTAGGTTTGTGAACTTCACTTCACCGAATCTGACATCTGCCGGCATACGGAATGTTATGATGAAATGAAAGGCACAAAGCTTACTGTCAAGCTTTCAAGACCAAGGCTTAGAGAGGGTGCTATCCCATCAGTGTTACCAGGCTGCCCAAGCTATTTGTCTACTCCATCCACCAGCTCTCGAGAAAGTGCAGAGGAAAGGAGAGCTATATTGGACAATGAACATCTTCTACAAGCAATTAAAGACAGTATAGTAACCAAAACAGAGTATGATTCGAGGAAGTTATTTTCTACTTTTGAAGCATTTCTGCAGTGCCCAGAAAGAGAAACCATTCCCAGTGAATGGACCATTGTTAGGAGAAGTGACTGTGTCCTATTTCTATTGCTTACTGTATTGCCTGCTCCACCTGTGTCTGTATCTGTTGTAGTGACAAATGATTTGCAGTTGTCTGCCTATCGAAGTAACACTGAGATAAGAAAGATAGGCAGTAGAAAAATATCACACAAACTTTCAAATATGAATGATTTGTTTACAGTATTAGACAAAGTGAAAGAATTAGTCAGTGCAAAAGAAAATTCATTAAAAAGCCAGTGCCTTCTTATACAGTACATTTTAAATGACATTTGCAGTTCTGTAGATGAAGAAAAACAGAAACAAATTCAATTCTTAAGTGAGCAAGTTAAGTTGCTATGTAGCTGTGAGGAAAACTATAGGTTTAATCCTCACTTTTCTGTATTTTGTTGTATCCTGCATTCTATCTCCCCTCATGCCTATAAATTTTTGAGGTCATCTGGCAATCTTATTCTTCCTCATCCAAGAACTTTACAGAAAATATGTTCCTCATATACTAATGGTCCTCATAATGATCAAAATGAAGGTGCTATGTTCCTGTATATTAAGGAAAGATTTAAATCTTTGTAGGAAAGTGATTGTACCATTTCTTTAATGATGGATGAAAGTCATATTAAACCTTATTTTGATTACAAGGGAGGAAACATTGTTGGGGCAGCATTTGATAGTGACAAGGCTGCTACTACAGCATATGTCTTTATGATACAATCATTGCTGTCTTCTTTTAAAGAAGTAGTGCATGTCCTTCCAGTGAGAAACCTTGTAGCTGAACAGTCTTTTTTGTATGTGAAGAAAATATTATGTGGCCTTTATGACTTTGGTTTCAAAGTTTTTTGTGTAGTTAGTGACAACAATGCTATAAATAGGAAATCTATGGCACTTTTTAGCTCACCTCGAAAACTCAGTATAGTTTACCCACATCCAGCTAATCCAACTCAGCCACTATTTTTTATAATTGATTCTGTCCACATCCTTAAGTGTATACGTAATAATTGGGTTAATCAAAAGGACTCTCAAGTTTTGCTCAGATATCCACAATTTGATGGAAGCAGTGATGATTGTCAGGTGTTAATGGCATCTTTTGAAGCACTGAGGCAGGTTAATAAGATTGAATGTAATGGTCTACTTAAGTATTCTTATGGTCTTTCTTTGAAGTCTCTTTATCCATCTTCACTTGAGAAACAGAATGTGAACCTTGTTTTGCAGCTGAAGCCGTTTCAACTGTAGGAGAACAGAAAAACTTGTTACATTACCGGACCACTGCAGAATTTATTAAAATTATACTTACATGGTGGAAAATTGTAAATGTTAAGACAGTTCACGAAGGTGTTCGACTAAATGATCTCTTCCAGTGCCCTCTGTCTTTAAGTAATAATGATGAAAAATTAGTTTTCTTGGAAACGTTTCTTGTGTGGCTCGATAAGTGGAAGGACTTAGGCCTGAAAAATAATACCCTTTCAAAAGATACACATATAGCTCTGACACACACAACCTATGGTTTGATTGAGATGGCAAGGTACTGTACTAAAGAGCTTGGTTTCACTTATTTTTTGCCTGGAAAAATTCAATCTGATTCTCTGGAAGCAAGGTTTAGCTGTTACCGATCAATGGATGGCTCTCAGTATCTCATATCTGTGAGACAGATTTTTGAAGTGAAAGCGAAGATGAGGATGCAGAACATGTTACCACTCATGTTGAATTCAAGTACTTTTGGTAAACTGCCTGTTGCAGAAGGGTTCATCTTTAATTGTAATGATGACACAAAAGAGACTATACAAACAGACTCTGAGTTTATGGTTGACATTATGTATTTGGAGGAAGATTTCAGGCAGGCAGAAACATACCTTCCAATATTAACATATTTAGCAGGGTATTGTGTTCGCAGTGTACTGAAGAAACAGCAGTGTGATGTGTGCAGCAAATACCTTCTCTTAGACAAAGAAATGTGTCTGCATGGTGAACAACATCTTAGTTTAATCAAAAATTTGGACAGGGGTGGTCTGTTTTTCCCTCAGCCTGATGTTGTGAATGTTGTTATTTACAATTACATTACTATACAGAAATTAATATCTGCCCCTAATGAAAAAAAATTTTTGTCATCCAACAGTCAGAGGGTGCTTGTTCAAAATGTAACCATAAATGCTGTTCAGAAGAAAAGTTTCTTCTTAACAGACTTTATTTGCAGTAATGGTCATTCAGCAGATAAAATACTGAAGTTGTTAGTCAAAGCATCCACCAACGCATTATTAAATAATTACATTAAGAAAAAGAATGACACCTTTATTGCTTCTTTTAAGAAACAGAAGCTTAGCACATTTTAATTTGCGTACAGTTTACATGCTAGGATATTTATCAGGTGTCACAGGAAATTTCTATTATGTCTCACACATTCAGTTACACTGAAAGCAGAGGCAGGTTCCATAATCCATATTGGTGTAGTACCTTCAACTGAATGCACACTAATAGTCATTTGGTCTATATAGCCTGTACGTTTTGGATAATTTGCTTCCAACAGTTTCAAATGTCAGAAGGTCACAACTGTTTCCAAGCAGACTATTCAGCTGAAGTAAATACTTTGTCCAGCACTAATGGCTAGTTTCAATCTCATCATTGTAAAATTTTATCAGTTTGTGTACACATCCATCTGGGCCAGTTTTTCCTAGTAAAGTTTTTATGTCTTTCAGCTATTCTGTGCAGAATTCCTTTCAATTTTTTGAGCCTGTGCTGCCCAGCAAGAAGAAATCTGTTAAAGTAATTCTGTATTAAACCTCATGTAATTCATTATAACTATGTATATAATTAGAGGCTATTATTTTGGCATGCAGACATATAAAACTTACAGTAGAATATTACAATACTACAAAAGGGAAAGCCAAAAATGGATTTCTCCCATTTTCCTGAATCAGAATGACATCAGGATGTTTCCTAATGTAGTTACTTCTCATAACAGCTGTTCATCTAAATTTTGATACAAGCTGTAAGTATTGTTGCATATGGGTAACATTTAGTTATTGATTTGCATATATTATTTTACTGAGACATAGTTACATTCTAGTAGTTGCTTATTCCACTCACAGTTTGGAATAGTTTAATATCAGACACAGCAGTTGGTCTCCATTCCCAAATTTGCATCTCATCCAGACTGTGACCCTTAATTTGTTACTAATTGGTTTAATATGCTAGAAAATTTCATAACAGCACACACTTTGGTACTGAGTGAAAAGTGTGTTCTTGAACCGTTTCTGCCAGTAGCTGTAGAATCTTGTGTTACAGAAAATCACTTCACAGCATTAAAATACAGCTTTGGTGTTCCATACAGTCAGTTTAATTGAAACAGTTTATTCTAACAGGAATAATGTGAAAGGTGGTGTTTATATAGTAATTAAGGAAAAGTTCTTCCCACCTATATAGAGGGAGAGTATCCTTACAAACATTAAGGAGTGTCATGTTGCTGCATATTATTTGAATGTGTAGGACATTATATCCTACACCATTCAGTTTAATTTGGAATCAGTGTAAACTTGTTACAGTTTTGATTTATGTTGTACATCTTTAGTTGATCCCAGAGTTAGTTCCTCTGATTTATTTTGTTTACGCTTAAGTTCATTACAAGGAAATCGGCCTACTTCTACGTAGTTGGCGGCGCCATGTGTAGCCTTTAAAATGCAGTCCGCGACGGACGTGCGTTGCAGGAAGAGAGCTGCCGTTGAGCTTCTTTCGAGAGAAAACTAGAGCATCGCAGATATTCGTAGGCGCTTCCAGGATGTCTAAGGAGACCTGGCAGTGAACAAAAGCACGATGAGTCGTTGGGTGAAGCCTCTGTGATCATCGCAAGTTCGCGCAGGCCTGTCCCATCTGCCGCGTACCGGTCGGCTGTAAACAGCTCCGAGTCCTGTAATGTTACGAGGGTGAGTCAAATGAAAACCTTAAATTTGTAATAACAATTCGAAATTTCGCGCCGTTATCCTGTAAGTTCGTAAGAGTGCTATAAACAGCGTGCTGGCCTGTAGTTGTCAGCCTAGGGCAGATGCACACATACCGTCGCAATATCAGCATAAAGATGGCCGCCCCACTTGCGACATGCACCAGGGAAGGACTGCGTTCTGTTATTCGGTTTTGCGTAGTGAAGGTGTGAAACCTATTGAAATTCATCGACGAATGAAGGTTTAGTACGGTGATGCATGTTTGTCACAGCAAAAAGTCTACTAGTGGAGTAGGAAGTTCGCAAATGGTGTGACTTCAGTGGAAGATGCTCCTCGTCCAGGCCAGGCACAACGAGTTGTGACTCCACAGAACATTGCAGCAGTTGAATCCATAGTGAAGTAAAACCGCCAAGTGACACTGAATGACATTGCAGCATATTTACAGATTAGCCATGGGTCAGCACACCACGTTGTGCATGATGTGCTCCAGTTTCACAAAGTGTCTGCAAGATGGGTGCCACGGCAGCTGACTCCTGAAATGAGAGAACGACGTGTTGATGCTTGTGAAGAACTTCTTCGTCGCTTTGAACGAGGTTGTGTTGGCTTCCTTGCAAGAATCGTTACTGGGGACGAAACCTGGGTTCACTTTCACCAACCGGAAACGAAGAGAGCGAGCAAGGAATGACGCCATTTCTCACACCAAAGTGATTTCCATATGTTTGGACCACTCAAAGACGCAATGGGAGGAAAGACGTTCCGTTCTGATGAAGAGGTACACCACGCGATGCATGAGTGGTTGCGCAGACTACCAAAAGAATGTTGATAAGTGATACAGCTTTGTACCACTTCTGCACAATAAATAATTCTAAAAAAAAATTAAGTTTTTCATTTGACTCACCCTGGTAGAAAATGCGGACACTCTCTTTCGAGCTGATCAAGGCGACAGACTTCTGCGACTCTGAACGGGTTATTCTGTTTGATATCCTCCATCACGCTGCAGCAATCAAGTCTGAAGTGCTTTATGCTAGTCTCACGAAATTAAAGAAGCGACTTTAGTGTGTTCATCGCCTCAAAAATGCAGACGAACTTCTCCTTCTCTATGACAACGAAGACTTCATACAAGACTGCGCACAAACCTCCACTGGACCGTTTTCCCTCATCCACCCTACATCCCACGTCCCTCACGTTCCGACTTCCACCTGTTTGGCCCAATGAAGGATGCAATGCGCGGGAAGCAATAGGTGGAAGGTGGGGAGGTTACTGATGCAGCAAGACGTTGGCTCTGGCGTCGACCAGTAGAGTGGTGCAATACGGCCATACAGGCCCTCCCAGGAAGGTGGTATAAAGCCATCGCATTGAACGGACATTACAATGAAATTGGAGTTTTGTAACCAAAAGAGTGTGGAATAATATGATGTATTAGAGTGTCGAACAAAACCCATTCTGCTTTCAGAAAAAAATGTTGCTTTACTTACAGAACTCCCCACGTTTAACATCTTTTTTTCCAGATAATTTTATTTGAGATAATGAAAGAAATCTTCTTTTACAACATATGCATGACAAAAAGGTGAAACAACTAGAACGGGAGGAGGAAAAGTATGAAACGGCAGCGGTTGAAAGGATATGTGATGTTATTTAACTGCTTACAGATTCGAGTCAAATTTACAAAAAACTTCGCAGTATGGCGTCCCATCCCTCTGGCTTGGATGCATGCTCTGATTCGGTTGGAAAAACGTATCATAAAGCCGTTGTACCCTCTCTTGAGGCAAGTTGGCCCACAACTGTTGTAACTGGTCCTCGATCCTCGATATCTTGGACACTCCACTGGAGCAGGGTTGATGTCCGAGCTGATCCACCACCACCTAATGAGAAGGCCGCGGCGCGCTCTTGTGATGTCATGCAAAGCGGGCTATGGTTGGCTTGGCGCTGCGCTTAAGGATTCGAGACGCACGGCCTGCAAATCTTTGTCAAACGGTTTTACAGAATGTGTTCCGTAAAAAAATAATTAATTTCTGAAATACTTTTAGCTTTATATGGCAGCTTCATGATGAAGTGCCAATCATTTCAATAATGGTCATAACTACTGTGGAATTTCACAGATGAGTATCAAATTTGAGAACGTTGCCATCAAAAATAGGGGTCGCTATGAATTTGTGTTTGATGCATATTATACATTCTATTGCTGAGTGTGAAATACAGATGAGGTTTGGAAATTTTCGTAAAACTTTGGATCAATATCTGCTTCCAATCTCGAAAAAATTGAGCATCTGCAGCAACTTCACTTCCGATCGCAACGCGCGGGAATGAAATATTCATAACGCCTCTCATATCTCGTAAACCGCTGGAGATAACGAAACGAGATCTTGGCAAATGATACCACGCAAAGAGGAGAGTACTTTGCCGTATGGTTAAAATACGTAACTTTATCAATCGCGATATAGCAGAAGCTATAGTTTATAATTCTTTTTTACCGGTACTTATCAATAGCCAGTGAAAACGTACGAGTCCGGGATGTAAATAATATTGCGATATACATGATAAAACAAGGTACATTTGTGAAAAATGCACTGTGATTTTCTGGACCAGACGACTATTATTTACACTCACTTGAAAAATTCTGCACTAATACAGTGTATAACATGAAATTCCTCTGCCTTCGGTATCCTAAATAAGTATTCTAAAACTGTTCATAGAGCGCCCTCAGGAAAGGTGAGTACATTCCCCAAGGAAACGGTCACTTTTAACTCACCTTTTCTCAGAAACAAAAACAATTATGTGTTGTTATTGTACTGTAAATTTTCTTTCCTGTAAAAATATGGCAGATTTTGAGCATGTAATGAGCCGTGTGCAGGTGTTGACTTTCTCACAAGAGTTGCAAAGAACTTTACAAGCCTGATTGACAATACTTTGCAGATAAAAGAATTAGCAACATACACTCCTGGAAATTGAAATAAGAACACCGTGAATTCATTGTCCCAGGAAGGGGAAACTTTATTGACACATTCCTGGGGTCAGATACATCACATGATCACACTGACAGAACCACAGGCACATAGACACAGGCAATAGAGCATGCACAATGTCGGCACTAGTACAGTGTATATCCACCTTTCGCAGCAATGCAGGCTGCTATTCTCCCATGGAGACGATCGTAGAGATGCTGGATGTAGTCCTGTGGAACGGCTTGCCATGCCATTTCCACCTGGCGCCTCAGTTGGACCAGCGTTCGTGCTGGACGTGCAGACCGCGTGAGACGACGCTTCATCCAGTCCCAAACATGCTCAATGGGGGAGATCTTGCTGGCCAGGGTAGTTGACTTACACCTTCTAGAGCACGTTGGGTGGCACGGGATACATGCGGACGTGCATTGTCCTGTTGGAACAGCAAGTTCCCTTGCCGGTCTGAGAATGGTAGAACGATGGGTTCGATGACGGTTTGGATGTACCGTGCACTATTCAGTGTCCCCTCGACGATCACCAGTGGTGTACGGCCAGTGTAGGAGATCGCTCCCCACACCATGATGCCGGGTGTTGGCCCTGTGTGCCTCGGTCGTATGCAGTCCTGATTATGGCGCTCACCTGCACGGCGCCAAACACGCATACGACCATCATTGGCACCAAGGCAGAAGCGACTCTCATCGCTGAAGACGACACGTCTCCATTCGTCCCTCCATTCACGCCTGTCGCGACACCACTGGAGGCGGGCTGCACGATGTTGGGGCGTGAGCGGAAGACGGCCTAACGGTGTGCGGGACCGTAGCCCAGTTTCATGGAGACGGTTGCGAATGGTCCTCGCCGATACCCCAGGAGCAACAGTGTCCCTAATTTGCTGGGAAGTGGCGGTGCGGTCCCCTACGGCACTGCGTAGGATCCTACGGTCTTGGCGTGCATCCGTGCGTCGCTGCGGTCCGGTCCCAGGTCGACGGGCACGTGCACCTTCCGCCGACCACTGGCGACAACATTGATGTACTGTGGAGACCTCACGCCCCACGTGTTGAGCAATTCGGCGGTACGTCCACCCGGCCTCCCGCATGCCCACTATACGCCCTCGCTCAAAGTCCGTCAACTGCACATACGGTTCACGTCCACGCTGTCGCGGCATGCTACCAGTGTTAAAGACTGCGATGGAGCTCCGTATGCCACGGCAAACTGGCTGACACTGACGGCGGCGGTGCACAAATGCTGCGCAGCTAGCCCCATTCGACGGCCAACACCGCGGTTCTTGGTGTGTCCGCTGTGCCGTGCGTGTGATCATTGCTTGTACAGCCCTCTCGCAGTGTCCGAAGCAAGTATGGTGGGTCTGACACACCGGTGTCAATGTGTTCTTTTTTCCATTTCCAGGAGTGTAGCTTATGTCAGGGTTTTCAACAAATGTTGCATAGCTGTGCAGTAACAATATAAAAGAGTTCTTTCAGTTGTGGATCAGGTATTCAACTGTAATGTGAGGTTGGTCTGATATGTTGTCGTACTCAATATTACCATTACTTATTAGTTTCCAACGACTAGCTACATTTTCACTTCGTTGAATGTCCTTCAGTAGTGCCTCATCCCAGTACACCTTTATATCATGGTGCATACATTCCAACAAATGTTTGTTGCTCTTTTACTCTGTCTGAGTTAATACTTTTGTCAGCAACAGAAGTCATTGTTAGTCGCAATTATTAAATTTTATAGGCAGTAAGACTGGTAATGTAACCTGTTATACGCATCTGACATGTTTTGCAACTGTCATTTTTCACAAAATACAGTATATCAAATGTGTACAACTAATCAATCATTCTGAAAGTAGAAAAGACTTGCTGCCTTTTAAGATGGAAATCGTGATCTATTTCTGTAATGGAATCATGTTCTGCCCTGGATTTTGTAACAGCATTTTCAGGAAGTAGATGTACATATGACTGACTTAAATAAATTATAGTTCATTACTTCTAGTGTTTTATAATCCTACATTAACATAAACTATTAATAATTACATTATTTTAAGCATGCTGAGTACTACCGTTCTCATGTTACAGTAATCTGTCTACATATTACAAAGAATTTAACTTGCTGTAGTCACCAGCAGTGACTTCTGATCTATCCCTGGAGTTACTAAAGTGCAAATGTGAATTGTAGTGTCCCTTGTTCTGAAGTTTAATACAATTCTTAGTATTGTATACAGCATTCCCTTTTTTTTTTTTTTTTTTTTTACAGGATAGCTTGATTCCCTTAATGAGTCACTGTCTCCTGCAGTCACGTAGGCAGACACTCAATGAAATTCTATTACGAAATACAGCTTCAAACAATGGAACAAATTAATCTAGAAAAAGGTTAAATTTATTATTGACATTTTTAGCGTGACACACTGTCTCACTTTAACTGCTGCAAATGTCTGCTGAAGGCTTGTAGATTTTCACTGTTGACTTATATAAAGGTCCTGTTGATAAAACTACTGTTGTTTGCAGGGCTTACAGCATGCATTTTGAACAGCTGACCATTATGGTCAGGAATACATCTAAAATTTCACTTAAACATACACTCCTGGAAATTGAAATAAGAACACCGTGAATTCATTGTCCCAGGAAGGGGAAACTTTATTGACACATTCCTGGGGTCAGATACATCACATGATCACACTGACAGAACCACAGGCACATAGACACAGGCAACAGAGCATGCACAATGTCGGCACTAGTACAGTGTATATCCACCTTTCGCAGCAATGCAGGCTGCTATTCTCCCATGGAGACGATCGTAGATGCTGGATGTAGTCCTGTGGAACGGCTTGCCATGCCATTTCCACCTGGCGCCTCAGTTGGACTAGCGTTCGTGCTGGACGTGCAGACCGCGTGAGACGACGCTTCATCCAGTCCCAAACATGCTCAATGGGGGACAGATCCGGAGATCTTGCTGGCCAGGGTAGTTGACTTACACCTTCTAGAGCACGTTGGGTGGCACGGGATACATGCGGACGTGCATTGTCCTGTTGGAACAGCAAGTTCCCTTGCCGGTCTAGGAATGGTAGAACGATGGGTTCGATGACGGTTTGGATGTACCGTGCACTATTCAGTGTCCCCTCGACGATCACCAGTGGTGTACGGCCAGTGTAGGAGATCGCTCCCCACACCATGATGCCGGGTGTTGGCCCTGTGTGCCTCGGTCGTATGCAGTCCTGATTGTGGCGCTCACCTGCACGGCGCCAAACACGCATACGACCATCATTGGCACCAAGGCAGAAGCGACTCTCATCGCTGAAGACGACACGTCTCCATTCGTCCCTCCATTCACGCCTGTCGCGACACCACTGGAGGCGGGCTGCACGATGTTGGGGCGTGAGCGGAAGACGGCCTAACGGTGTGCGGGACCGTAGCCCAGCTTCATGGAGACGGTTGCGAATGGTCCTCGCCTATACCCCAGGAGCAACAGTGTCCCTAATTTGCTGGGAAGTGGCGGTGCGGTCCCCTACGGCACTGCGTAGGATCCTACGGTCTTGGCGTGCATCCGTGCGTCGCTGCGGTCCGGTCCCAGGTCGACGGGCACGTGCACCTTCCGCCGACCACTGGCGACAACATCGATGTACTGTGGAGACCTCACGCCCCACGTGTTGAGCAATTCGGCGGTACGTCCACCAGGCCTCCCGTATGCCCACTATACGCCCTCGCTCAAAGTCCGTCAACTGCACATACGGTTCACGTCCACGCTGTCGCGGCATGCTACCAGTGTTAAAGACTGCGATGGAGCTCCGTATGCCACGGCAAACTGGCTGACACTGACGGCGGCGGTGCACAAATGCTGCGCAGCTAGCGCCATTCGACGGCCAACACCGCGGTTCCCGGTGTGTCCGCTGTGCCGTGCGTGTGATCATTGCTTGTACAGCCCTCTCGCAGTGTCCGGAGCAAGTACGGTGGGTCTGACACACCGGTGTCAATGTGTTCTTTTTTCCATTTCCAGGAGTGTATTAGAAATTCATGAAACTAGTTGTATAGGTGCTGAAGCGAGAATATTCAACGACGTCCAACGACAGATACCGCAATTTTTCAATCGAAATTAGCCGAGATAAAAAAGTGTTGCTTTACTTATTGAACACCCTCGTAGAATGTTCCTCGTTAAAGAGACCCTCGCAGTTGTAAAATAGTCATTAGCACCTAGCTGGAGCGTAACGTCGCGCGTGCCATGCAGTGATTTGCCCCATTAAGGACACAGTGCACGGATTAGCGCGCGGGGCAACGATCAACCTGTGGCTCGTGGCTAGAGGGCGGCGACGGGGGCGCGGACACGTGTCTGAGCGCCCGCGGACACGTGGCGCGGGCGCCGCCTGTGGGAGAGCCGGCTGTCCGGGCTTCACACACGGCCGCAGGTGGCTGGGTGTCCCGCCCGCTACACACGGCACGTGTCGGCGGCGGTGTGCAGCCAGATCCGCTCCACCGCGTCACTCAGCTGCTCACTTCACTCGCACTGCTGTCTACACCTTCATCTCTAACCTTGGGGAAGTGTGTGACGGAGGGTTCGCACTGAACTAGTACTATCTACCGTCCCTACACTCCTTTCTCACACTCCCCAAGCCCTTTCTGTGCTTTTAGCTGGCCACATACGAGCGTTTCCTGCGACGGGCCACAACAGTGTGTCACTTCCGCATACACTACTGGCCATTAAAATTGCTACTCCAAGAAGAAATGCAGATGATAAACGGGTATTCATTGGGCGAATATATTATACTAGAACTGACATGTGATTACATTTTCACGCAATTTGGGTGCATAGATTCTGAGAAATCAGTACTCAGAACAACCACCTCTAGCCGTAATAACTGCCTTGATACGCCTGGGCATTTACTCAAACAGAGCTTGAATGGCGTGTACAGGTACAGCTGCCTATGCAGATTCAACACGATACCACAATTCATCAAGAGTATTGACTGGTGTATTGTGACGAGCCAGCTGCTAGGCCACCATTGACCAGACGTTCTCAGTTGGTGAGAGATCTGGAGAATGTGCTGGCCAGGCCAGCAGTCGAACTATTCTGTATCCAGAAAGGCCCGTACAGGACCTGCAACATGCCGTCGTGCATTATCCTGCTGAAATGTAGGAATTCGCAGGGATCGAATGAAGGGTAGAGCCACGGGTCGTAACACATCTGAAATGTAACGTCCACTGTTCAAAGTGCTGTCAATGCGAGCAAGAGGTGACCGAGACGTGTAACCAATGGCACCCCATACCATCACGCCGGGTGATACGCAAATGTGGCGATGAAGAATACACGCTTCCAATGTGCGTTCACCGCGATGTCGCCAAACACGGATGCGACCATCATGATACTGTAAACAGAACCTGGATTCACCCAAAAAATGACGTTTTACCATCCGTGCACCCAGGTTCGTCGTTGAGTACACCATCCCAGGCGCTCCTGTCTGTGATGCAGCGTCGAAGGTAACCGCAGCCACGGTCACCGAGCTGATAGTCCATGCTGCTGCAAACGTCGTCGAACTGTTCGTGTAGATTGTTGTCTGCAAACGTCCCCACCTGTTGACTCAGGGGTCCAGACGTGGCTGCACGTTCCGTTACAGCCATGCGCATAAGATGTCTGTCATCTCGACTGCTAGTGATCCGAGGCCGTTGGGATCCAGCACGGCGTTCCGTATTACCCCCTGAACCCACCGATTCCATATTCTGCTAACAGTCATTGGATCTCGACCAACGCGAGCACCAATGTCGCGATACGATAAACAGCAATTGCGATTGGCTACAATCCGACCTCTATCAAAGTCGGAAACGTGATGGTATGCATTTCTCCTCCTTACACGAGGCATCACAACAACGTTTCACCGGGCAACGCCGGTCAACTGCTGTTTGTGTATGAGAAATCGGTTGGAAACTTTCATGTCAGCACGTTGTAGGTGTCGCCACCGGCACCAACCCTGTGTGAATGCTCTGAAAAGCTAATCATATGCATATCACAGCATCTTCTTCCTGTCGATTAAATGTCACGTCTGTAGCACGTCACCTTCGTGGTGTAGCAATTTTAATGGCCAGTAGTGTATATTACCACGTTTTTATTAGGCCGCTTTCTTGTCTATTAGGTACAATTTTTCACTTGATTTTAATCTTTCTGATGAGCTAGAGGCTTGAAATTTTAAACTTAGCTCAGAACTGGATGACAATGCAATATTAACGCTCTTTCCTGTCTTTCTGATCCGCCTATTGCTCGTAGGGTTGGGGTTGGCAGTGGTGGTCGTGGTGAGTGTCAAAAGGCTTGTTACCGTCTGACATCTCTGTTGCCGTGCAGGACCAGCCACGTCCATGGGTAGTATTGGAACGTATTCCGGACGTTATGTGTGGAACTCGATGACATCCACCACATGACACTGCTACGTCTATGAGCATTAGTATCCCCTCCGCAGCACTGGTCTCGGAGCACTGCAGGGCCACGCCCACTTTGCCGACCACTCTATAAACCTAGCTGTGCTGTAGCTCTGCCTTCGGTTGTTTACTCACTGCGCTCTCGAATTATTCTGATTACACTCCGATCCATTGAGAAACTTCACACATACAAGACTAAAAACCAAAAATTATAATTTAACTTAAAACAAAATTTTAATATTAAACGATTTTAATTCAGATTGAAAAAGTATAAAATAATTTCTTCCAGCCCCATATAGATTCCTGTACCCGCACAGATAATTCTGAAAATTTGTGATTGTGAATTTTTAATTGCTATAAAAGCACTTGTAAGGTTTATAACGAAAAACATTGGGCGCTTGCGATACACATACACTGCTGACCCACATCCACCACGAGGTTGAGTGCCTTCTGGCGGCGTTGCGCGCACGCGACGCAGTAAGAGAAGAATGTAAGCGGAAGAGAGACCAATGGGCAGTCATTATAGCGAAGATACGGGCCGCTAATGTGTAAATCCTCTGATGTAAGCAGTTTTGACATAGGGCACATTGTTGTGGCGCTGCGGTTGGAAATGAGACTCTCTGGAACGGTGATGCGCCTGTTGGGGTATTACTGTCGTGAGCACCTATGGAAAGTGGATGAAAAATGGTGAAATAACGAGTAGGCCATGAGCCGTGCGTGCTTCGTGTTCCCGCCATCATGTATTTTACACCCTGTTTTTAACGTAATACCACCACACTACGTTAATTTAAATTACTACTGTCACTGAGTAGCTGCCTCGCCTGACCGTGACCGGCGCTAGCAGCGCGTATCGATATAGCCCCTCTCGTAGTATCTATGCTGGACTGGCCTTTCCGGTCGTTGTCTGCCGTAAGCCAGTTCGGATAGCGAGTTCGGGTCGCGAGTTCGGGTATGCCAGTCGGTTGGAACACGTCTGGAGCGCAGTCCGGACCTGCCAGTCGGGGAGTTCCAATGCGGCGCTATTTTAGTGCACTCGGGTTGGAGGAGCAGTGAGCTCTGCGACCACATGGCTCGCCCGACAATTTCCGCCACGCATTTCTTGAGCCGGGCCACGGTCTTGGTGGATCGTCCTACTGGACGACGCGTTTTGGCTCGCCGATCGTTTATGAGTCGGCTGTGTGTGTGTGTGTGTGTGTGTGTGTGTGTGTGTGTGTGTGTGCGTGCGTGTGCGTGTGCGTGTGCGTGTATGTGCGTGTGAACGCGCGCGCGCGCATCAACTCCCGATTTGTCTTCGTGCGTGCTTAGTTACTGCTGAGTATCGTTCAGGTCTTCGTGTAAAGTGTTTGTCACGTTGTGCGTGTAGTTGGCGTTATTTCCAATGTCGACTATTTTAGATATTGTCGCCATTCTGCCGCGAGTCGGTCGGTTGCTGCGGACCAGGGAAGTTATCTCCGAGCGGCGCAGTCGGCTCGGTCCGCTGTCGGTCGCTGCGCAGTGTCGGAGCGTGTGTACAGCTGGCCGATCGCTACGAGCTTCGTGGTTCACCGACCCAGAACGTCAAAGTTGAGTAGGGGTTTCAACGATCCAAGCTACGTCCATTCATGTTGTGTGGTTCGTTTCGGTGGTTCGCTGTTGGGGAGGTTTTCCTGTGAGCAACACCGAGTGTTTCTATTGCTGAAATTTAGCCGCCATGCTGTGTAATTAACTATACCGGTTGACTACAATTCGATTGCACCAGCGGAATTTTCTGCCTTGTGGCAGTTAGTATTCTGGTTACTTGCCCTGGCCACTGACGGAAATTCAGGCAGTGTTCCTTTTGGGTGAAGTTAACTATATTACCGTACTTCAAATTCAAGTGTACCAGCGGAATTTTCTGCCTTGTGGCCGTTAGTGTTCCGGTTGCCTGCCCTGGCCACTAGCGTAATTTCAAGCAGCGTCATTTCCTCACCTGTTATCGATGTTCAACATGGTGTGTAATTTTGTACTCCATTGCGGATTATCAAGTTTGTAATCTTCTCTGTTTGAGTTCTCATGTACTGGTTGGTGGCAAGCAAGTCGTTGTCTTGGTCGGGTTCCGACGGATCAAGTGTAGTTGGGCTCACCACCTGTCTTACCTAAGTGAACGAGGCAGACCGACCTCCCTGGAGACTTCTAAGTGCCGTTTTCTTCATTGTCCTTCTCACGGGCGTTTAATTGTCTGTTTATAATCTATCGTAGCTAATGATTTAAAATTCTTGTTTTTATTGGACTTTATGTATTTTTGAATTTTGGAAAATCAGTTGTGGTCCTTAAGCCGCTTAAAACCTTATTCTTAAAATTACCCTTTAAGCAAAAACATTGCAGCCTTCTGTCTTAGAAGATTATGGTAATATATACTCCTGGAAATGGAAAAAAGAACACATTGACACCGGTGTGTCAGACCCACCATACTTGCTCCAGACACTGCGAGAGGGCTGTACAAGCAATGATCACACGCACGGCACAGCGGACACACCAGGAACCGCGGTGTTGGCCGTCGAATGGCGCTAGCTGCGCAGCATTTGTGCACCGCCGCCGTCATTGTCAGCCAGTTTCCCGTGGCATACGGAGCTCCATCGCAGTCTTTAACACTGGTAGCATGCCGCGACAGCGTGGACGTGAACCGTATGTGCAGTTGACGGGCCTTGGGCGAGGGCGTATAGTGGGCATGCGGGAGGCCGGGTGGACGTACCACCGAATTGCTCAACACGTGGGGCGTGAGGTCTCCACAGTACATCGATGTTGTCGCCAGTGGTCGGCGGAAGGTGCACGTGCCCGTCGACCTGGGACCGGACCGCAGCGACGCACGGATGCACGCCAAGACCGTAGGATCCTACGCAGTGCCGTAGGGGACCGCACCGCCACTTCCCAGCAAATTAGGGACACTGTTGCTCCTGGGGTATCGGCGAGGACCATTCGCAACCGTCTCCATGAAGCTGGGCTGCGGTCCCGCACACCGTTAGGCCGTCTTCCGCTCACGCCCCAACATCGTGCAGCCCGCCTCCAGTGGTGTCGCGACAGGCGTGAATGGAGGGACGAATGGAGACGTGTCGTCTTCAGCGATGAGAGTCGCTTCTGCCTTGGTGCCAATGATGGTCGTATGCGTGTTTGGCGCCGTGCAGGTGAGCGCCACAATCAGGACTGCATACGACCGAGGCACACAGGGCCAACACCCGGCATCGTGGTGTGGGGAGCGATCTCCTACACTGGCCGTACACCACTGGTGATCGTCGAGGGGACACTGAATAGTGCACGGTACATCCAAACCGTCATCGAACCCATCGTTCTACCATTCCTAGACCGGCAAGGGAACTTGCTGTTCCAACAGGACAATGCACGTCCGCATGTATCCCGTGCCACCCAACGTGCTCTAGAAGGTGTAAGTCAACTACCCTGGCCAGCAAGATCTCCGGATCTGTCCCCCATTGAGCATGTTTGGGACTAGGTGAAGCGTCGTCTCTCGCGGTCTGCACGTCCAGCACGAACGCTGGTCCAACTGAGGCGCCAGGTGGAAATGGCATGGCAAGCCGTTCCACAGGACTACATCCAGCATCTCTACGATCGTCTCCATGGGAGAATAGCAGCCTGCATTGCTGCGAAAGGTGGATATACACTGTACTAGTGCCGACATTGTGCATGCTCTGTTGCCTGTGTCTATGTGCCTGTGGTTCTGTCAGTGTGATCATGTGATGTATCTGACCCCAGGAATGTGTCAATAAAGTTTCCCCTTCCTGGGACAATGAATTCACGGTGTTCTTATTTCAATTTCCAGGAGTGTATTTTAAGAATTTCATATATATTTGTGGCCCTCAGCAAATTGTATTGCACCTTTCATATGTTTGTTCTATCTACTTTGTCTTGAGGATTGGATTGGATTGGATTGTTTGGGGGGGGGAAGAGACTAAACAGCGAGGTCATCGGTCTCATCGGATTAGGGGAGGACAGGGAAGGAAGTCGGTCGTGCCCTTTCAAAGCAACCATCCCGACATTTGCCTGGAGTGATTAAAGGAAATCACCGAAAACCTAAATTAGGATGGCCGGACGCGGGATTGAGCCGTCGTCCTCCCGAATGCAAGTCCAGTGTGCTAACCACTGCGCCACCTCCCTCGGTTTGCCTTGAGGCTTTCCTGCCTAACTGTGATACCATATATATTTTAATTACACTCCTGGAAATGGAAAAAAGAACACATTGACACCGGTGTGTCAGACCCACCATACTTGCTCCGGACACTGCGAGAGGGCTGTACAAGCAATGATCACACGCACGGCACAGCGGACACACCAGGAACCGCGGTGTTGGCCGTCGAATGGCGCTAGCTGTGCAGCATTTGTGCACCGCCGCCCTCAGTGTCAGCCAGTTTGCCGTGGCATACGGAGCTCCATCGCAGTCTTTAACACTGGTAGCATGCCGCGACAGCGTGGACGTGAACCGTATGTGCAGTTGACGGACTTTGAGCGAGGGCGTATAGTGGGCATGCGGGAGGCCGGGTGGACGTACCGCCGAATTGCTCAACACGTGGGGCGTGAGGTCTCCACAGTACATCGATGTTGTCGCCAGTGGTCGGCGGAAGGTGCACGTGCCCGTCGACGTGGGACCGGACCGCAGCGACGCACGGATGCACGCCAAGACCGTAGGATCCTACGCAGTGCCGTAGGGGACCGCACCGCCACTTCCCAGCAAATTAGGGACACTGTTGCTCCTGGGGTATCGGCGAGGACCATTCGCAACCGTCTCCATGAAGATGGGCTACGGTCCCGCACACCGTTAGGCCGTCTTCCGCTCACGCCCCAACATCGTGCAGCCCGCCTCCAGTGGTGTCGCGACAGGCGTGAATGGAGGGACGAATGGAGACGTGTCGTCTTCAGCGATGAGAGTCGCTTCTGCCTTGGTGCCAATGATGGTCGTATGCGTGTTTGGCGCCGTGCAGGTGAGCGCCACAATCAGGACTGCATACGACCGAGGCACACAGGGCCAACACCCGGCATCATGGTGTGGGGAGCGATCTCCTACACTGGCCGTACACCACTGGTGATCGTCGAGGGGACACTGAATAGTGCACGGTACATCCAAACCGTCATCGAACCCATCGTTCTACCATTCCTAGACCGGCAAGGGAACTTGCTGTTCCAACAGGACAATGCACGTCCGCATGTATCCCGTGCCACCCAACGTGCTCTAGAAGGTGTAAGTCAACTACCCTGGCCAGCAAGATCTCCGGATCTGTCCCCCATTGAGTATGTTTGGGACTGGATGAAGCGTCGTCTCACGCAGTCTGCACGTCCAGCACGAACGCTGGTCCAACTGAGGCGCCAGGTGGAAATGGCATGGCAAGCCGTTCCACAGGACTATATCCAGCATCTCTACGATCGTCTCCATGGGAGAATAGCAGCCTGCATTGCTGCGAAAGGTGGATATACACTGTACTAGTGCCGACATTGTGCATGCTCTGTTGCCTGTGTCTATGTGCCTGTGGTTCTGTCAGTGTGATCATGTGATGTATCTGACCCCAGGAATGTGTCAATAAAGTTCCCCCTTCCTGGGACAATGAATTCACGGTGTTCTTATTTCAATTTCCAGGAGTGTATTTTATTTGCTATTTTAACTGCATTTTTATTTTGTTGACTTTTCAGGTTTCTTGTTTGGAGGCCCTCAGCCGTGAAGTAATTGCCATTTGAAACTCGTAGTTCTAAAGGTTCGGCTATGTGTCGTTTAAAGGTGTTATCAAATTACAATAAATTACGATTTTGAGTGAACCTGATCGACACCTTACTTGGCCCTTTCCACAACCCTAATCATCTGTTCTGCCGTGCCGGTTTAGCGGGCGTCTCAGGCCGTATGGTATTGCACCACCAGGTCTGATTATAAAAGGTAGAGGTCAGAGGATCCCGATCTGTGTAATCCAGGATAGGCAGCGATCTGTGCCAGATCTGAGAACCGAGTACAATGCAGGTTCATGCGCAAGTGCTTCGGAGCACACTGTTCAAAGGCCATGGTTGAACATGGAGCTCCACATCACACGACACTGCAAGATTACAGGATAATGTAACCGCGAGATAACCCATGAAAATGTGAAATGCTGATACATTAGTAATCGGTGTAACCGCCAGAATGTTAAATGCAGGCATGCAAACGTGCATGCATTGTGTTGTACAGTTCCTGATGCTAGTTTCAGGAATGTAGTACCATGCCTGTTGCTGCCTATCCTGGATTACACAGTTCGGGATCCTCCGACCTCTACGTTTTATAATCAGACCTGGTGTTGCTGTGCTGACACGGCGACATCGTCAGCTATGACTAGTGCGCACAACATCATTGTGTTTTCTCCATGGATTAACAGAAACGTGTCGCCTGTCGAATGAATCGCTTTTCTTATTACACCATGTCGATGGTTGGCTCCTTACCCGCCTTCATCCAGGCGAATGACTGCTTGAAACGTGCTTCGCAACACAGATGCAGGTCGGTGACGGCGGAATTGTACTGTGGGGTACATTGAGTTAGGCTTCTGTGGGACCTATGGTAGTCTGGAAGATACCATGACAGTAGTGAACTACATGTCCATTATTGCACCACCTGCATCGCTTCATGGTTGAAGTCTTCTCTAATGGCAATGACATCTTCCCGTGGCATAACTCTCTGCTCCACGACGCCAGAATCGTGCGGCAGTGGTTTGAGGAGCACAGTAGTGGACTTACACTGATGTCTTAGAAAGCAAATATCCCTCATCTGTACCCATCGGAAGATATAGCGGGTGCCTGCTGTGTGCCCGCAAACTACGGTCCCGTAATTTGCGATAATTTAGTGACCTGCGAGTAGACATCTGGTGCCACATACTTCTGGAAACCTATCAAGGATTGTATATCCGTGCTCATAAATTAAGGATAATTGCAGAATGTGGTGCCACACAACGTGGCACTACACAAATCTGGCGCTAATAGCATAGGAACATAGGTAACACACACGACACAGATCTGTACGTCCACGGTATTGGTGATAGGTTGAGAAAATTGTCTCGAAACACATGTGCTACAAAACGCCACTGTTTCCTTGGCATGTACCCCGACATCAAATGGGATATGATCACATGCACACGTACACAGGCCGCACAACGGTTTGGCATACTCTGGATCAGGTGGTTGAGCTGCTACTTGGGTATAGCCTCCCATTCTTGCATCAATGCCTGTCGGAGCTCCCGAAGTGTCCTAGGGGTGTGAAGACGTGCAACGATACGTCGACCGAGAGCATCCCAGGCGTGCACGATGCGGTTTAGGTCTGGAGAACTGGCAGGACACTCCATTCGCCTGATATCTTCTGTTTCAAGGTACTCCTCCACGATGGCAGCTCGGTGGGGCCGTGCGTTATCATCCATCAGGAGGAAGGTGGGACCCACTGCACTCCTGAAATGGTGGACATACTGGTGCAAAATGACGTCCCGATACACCTGACCTGTTACAGTTCGCCTGTCAAAGATATGCAGGGGTGTACGTGCACCAATCATAATCCCACCCACACCATCAAACCACGACCTCCATACAGGTCCCTTTCAAGGACATTAAGGGGGTTGGTATCTGGTTCCTGGTTCACTCCAGATGAAAACCCGGCGATAATCACTGTTCAGACTATACCTGGGCTCGTCCGTGAACATAACCTGGGACCACTGCTCCAATCACCATGTACTGTGTTCTTGACACCAGGCTTGACGGGCTCTCCTGTGACCAGGGGTCAGTGGAATACATCTTGCAGGTCTCCGGGCGAATAAACCATGTCTTTTCGGTCGTCTGTAGACTGTGTGTCTGGAGACAACTGTTCCAGTGGCTGCGGTAAGGTCTCGATCGAGGCTACCTGCAGTACTCCGTGGCCGTCTGTGGGCACTGATGATGAAATTTCGGTCTTCTTGTGGTGTTGTACACTGTGGACGTCCCGTACTGCAGCGCCTGGAAACGTTTCCGGTTTGCTGGAACCGTTGCCATAATCGTGAGACTCGCTATGTTTGACCAGCCTAGTATATTAAGCCATTTTCAACACATTGTCACCAGTAGCATGTCTGAAAATGTCTGCAGAGTTACTCGCTGCATCGTACTCTGACATGCACCAACACACCTCTGCGTATGTGGACTGCTGCCAGCGAAACCTTGCGCAGGTCAAATGCATCGCATGGTCTTACCCCGAGGTGATTTAAACCCGAAAACCGCCCACCTGAGCGTTGTTTGCCCATGTATCAGCATTATCCTTAATTTATGAGCATGAGTGTAGATCCATGCCATGCAGAATCATTGCTGTACTGTGGTTGAAAGTTAAACCAGCACGCTGTTAAAAACAGCTGGTCACAATGTTTTGGCTCATCGGTGTAACGGATGCATGAATAGCTCGCTTCCTAACTACACGGACGGAGAAAAAATCGCAACACCAAGAAAAAGTTCTACATAAAAGAAAGTTCGTAGGCGAGTTTTTACACCTGAAAGATGTCTATCCAGATTTCGCGCCAGTCGCATAAGAGTGGCGCTAGTAACGCCACAATCAGGATGCAAATCAGGTTTGCTTTAAGTACACGCTCTAACGTTCGTTCAAAATGTTCAAATGTGTGTGAAATCTTATGGGACTTAACTGCTAAGGTCATCAATCCCTAAGCTTACACACTACTTAACCTAAACCATCCTAAGGACAGACACACATACCCCTGCCCGAGGGAGGACTCGAACCTCCGCCAGTATCAGCCGCACAGACCATGACTGCAGCGCCCTAGACCGCTCGGCTAATCCCTCGCTGCTCTAACGTTCGTAAGCGTGAGTTACCTTTGAGATCGGACGTTGAAGTTAGTCAAGAATGCCTTTAAGCCGACAAAGACGCCGTTACCAACACCTCACTGAGTTTGAACGAGGTCGTGTAATTGGACTTCGAGAGGCTGGACGTTCTTTCTGCGGAATTGCAGAAAGACTTGGCAGGAATTTAGCCACTATACGTGACTGCTGGCGGCGGTAGTCACGAGAACGTAGCCGGCCGATGTGGCCGAGCGGTTCTAGGCGCTTCAGTCTGGAACTACGCGACCGCTACGGTCGCAGGTTCGAATCCTGCCTCGGGCATGTATGTGTGTGATGTTCTTAGGTTAGTTAGGCTTGAGTAGTTCCAAGTTCTATGGGACTGATGACCTCAGATATTAAGTCCCATAGTGCTCAGAGCCATTTTGAACGAGAATGTACGGTAGGAAGAAGATGGGGCTCTGGACGGCCAGGTGGCGTAAGCGAGAACATCGCGTTCTGTGTATGGCTGTGGCGCATTGTACTGCATCGGCAGCAGCTATTTGAGCAGTAGTTGGTGCCACGGCGACACAACGAACTGTTACAAATCGGTTACTTCAAGGACAGCTCCGAGCCAGATGCCCTGCAGCGTGCATTGCACTGACCCCAGACCGCTGCCATTACCACCTTCACTGGAGGCAAGCGAGAGCAGGTGGAGCCCTGTTGCGTTTTCTGTTCAACGATGGTTGTGCCTGGGTGCCAGTGGCGACCGTGTGTTGGTTACAAGGAGGCCACCTGAGAGCCTGCAACCAACCTGTCTGCGTGCAACACACTTTGGACCTACCCCTGGATTTATGGTCTGGGGTGCGATTTCGTATGTCAGCAGGAGCGTTATCCCACGCAACCTGTTTGCAAATTTGTACGTCAGTCTATTGTGTTGCCGTTCATTAACAGCATACCACTGGGTGTTTGCCAACAGGATAACACTCGCTTACAGACCGCTGTTGCAAACCAACATACTCTACAGTGTCGACATATTGCCCCGATCTGTTTGATCACGAGCTCTGTCTCCAATCGAGCGCATATGGGAAAACATCGGACGACAATTCTAGTGCGATCCATAACTACCATTAACTGATCCTGTATTGTTCGACCAATTGCAACATGCATGGTACTGCATTTCTGAAACGAGCTTCTAGCAACTGTACAACACAATGCATGCGCGTTTGCATGCTTGCATTTAACATTCTGGCGGTTACACCGATTATTAATGTACCAGCATCTCACATTTGTAATGGGTTATCTTACATTAACCTGTAATCTTGCAAGATCAATCTCTTAAATCATTAAGTAAACAAATGTATTCTCTAAATTTCATTTTCTACATTAATTACTTTTTTCCGTCAACATATTTTCTATTGGATGTGCCCCACATTGCCATCATAAATCTTACAAGTATTTCCGTAACTACTAAAAATTCAGTCACAAATTTTCGAAAGTATCTGTACGGGGTTAAGACTCTGCATGAGGCAAGGAGAAATTATTATATACTTTATAATCCGACTTGGGTAACGGCCTTGCCGCAGTGGATACACCGGTTCCCGTGAGACCACTAAAGTTAAGCGGTGTCTGGCCTGGTCGGCACTTGGATGGGTGACCATCCAGGCCGCCATGCGCTGTTGTAATTTTTCGGGGTGCACTCAGCCTCCTGATGCCAACTGAGGAGCTACTCGACCGAATAGTAGCGGTTTCGCTCACGAATACCATCATAACGATCGGGAGAGCTGTGTGCTGACTCCATGCCCCTCCTATCCGCATCCTCCTCGTGGGATGACACGGCGGTCGGATGGTCCCGATGGGCCACTTGTGGCCTGTAGGTGGAGTGGTTATAGTCCGATTTAAAAACGTTTTGTATTTCAAATTTATTTTCATCTAAATAATTAGTTTTTGGACGGAAGCGGTTTGCCTTTGTCAAGCCCGTCGTTCTCTACTGACGTGGCAGGACTTACCCGTTGGATCTAGCCTTTCATGTCTGCCAAGACAACGGGTCTGTGTGTTCGTAAATCAGCCGATTTGATTTTCAAAAAAATGGCCCTAAGCACTATGGGACTTAACATCTGAGGTCATCAGTCCCCTTGACTTAGAACTACGTAAACCTAACTAACCTAAGGACATCAAACACATCCATGCCCGAGGCAGGATTCGAACCTGCGACCGTAGCAGCCGCGTGGTTCCGGACTGAAGTGCCTAGAACCGCTGGACTACAACGGCCGGCCCGATTTGATTTATCCGTGGACCCAGGACTGTGGTTAATGTGCGACAGGCCAGAGGCCGATAGCGACGTGTCACTTTATTTGAGCCTCTGTCCCACCGAAAGAAGTTTGCGCTGTGCGACGTTTCAGTGCATCACTTTGTTGTACTACATTTTCGGATTTTCCAACTCATTGATGTTGTCATGAGGAAGCTACAATGAGCGACAGGAGAGAGTTGATTGTGGCAGCCGCCAGCGACTTCCACACTGTGCACTCATATATTTGTCAGAAGAAGAACGGGAAAAAAATAGATTCTCCAAAGACATCATTCCAGCCATAGGCGTCTGATTTGGAGTAACAGCGACACTGAACCTGACAACCGCGATAACTACTTCATAATGAGTCAGTTTACGTTCGTACATTTCATTATTATTAGCATCCAAACGCTGACGTTGAGCATTGGAACATCAAACTGTGATTTAATGTTACTTTTAGAAATGGTGAATCCGATGGTACAGAAACAAGGCACAGCAAAGTGTGAAAGCATTTCGCCAGAAGAAAGATTGGTCGCCGAGCTTTGATATTTAGTTAGTGAACGGAGTTCTAGGATTTTAAATTCAAAACAATGAGTGTTGCACAAACGGTGGGGTACGTGACTCTCTCGCGGTACAGTTCAAGTTTTTCGACGTAATCACTGGTCCACTCTTTCATCATACATGAAGCGACTTAAATTAGATGTCACGAGGAAATTACAGGAAAACTGAGTTCTTCCAGAATGAGGCCGATCACAGAAATCAGTGTGCATGTGGCCAGCTAAAGTCGCAGGAGAACAGAACTTTAGGGTTTCGTGTCTTTCGACGACATAAAGACAGTATCAGGTATGAGGCATTTAGCGAGCACCTAGTAGACGACATAAAAGCTGCACCAGATACGCGGCTCCCGGAGAGGACCGAGCGACTGCTCGCCGAACACCGAATAGGTGAGTTGCTAGCGCAGGTGTCGTGTAGCGCCCTGCATATGGCGAGCACCTAGAACCGGACATGCGCGTACAGCCGTGCATTATGTCACTCTGAGAACGACAAATACCCACCGTTCACGAGCTCTGCAAAATGGGAAGCGCTTCGGGACTCGTAGTTTTCATGGTGCTGGTGTGTGACAGAATGTTGGTAAAGAAGAAGAAATCGAGAAGAAGAAGATTGTGGAGGATGCTGAAACGGGGCATTTTCGGAAAAATCCCCTTTTATGTATCACAGAACTGCACCACGCTCATCATAAATCACTCACTGATGACACACAGTCAGTCACGAGCTGCCTCTGACCGAGAAGAACTCATCTTTGCCAGAAACAAGGAAGTGCAGGTTTGTCTTAAGGACAAAAGCTTTGACCGGAACTGGCCATTGAGGAATTCGTTTCGATTTCATCCTGTTTTGAAACAAAAGACTCTCTCGCCCCGTCTGCTGCTCTGAGCAACATGCAAAGCAAGCGGTGTTTTAGACATTTCTCTTGTGTTTAATATGGACGCATTGGATCGACAACCATCTCTGTAACGATGAGGCGCAGCACTTGTACCTCATGAAGCTACAGCCAGACACGGCTGCACACCAGAGCCACGGCGCCTTGTTGCAGTGGAGAAGAAGAGGTGACTGAACGCGCGATGTATTTGACAGCTAAGGCAGTGTGCTGGCCGTGCTAGGACGGATTCAGAGGCGGTCCACTCCTTGATTGCAGCGATCGTTAGGAATTGGTAGCTATATTTGCCACGAAATTGAGCTGACAACAGGGTTCTGTCAGCATGATTAGCGAAAACGATAAGAAATATCATGGTTGCAGGAGGGCAGCAGGTAAACAGGTGGTTTGGTTCGGCAGCTGAAAAAACCCTGCGCGCATAGTCGTTGTAGAGTGGCACGATGGGCTAGCCACCATGACAGAAACGAGAGGATACTATAGGGGTGCCGAGCGGGGACGTCTCTCCGTTGTCTACATGGTGTCGAAACTGGTGGGCGTCTTTCGGCGCTAATAAAACGTGAGTAGCAAGTTAATATTAATTCATTGTGATGTAGAGTTCTGTGTTTTCTCGTCAGCCTCAACTGAACTCGAAAATTACCTCGAGCAATTAAACAGAGAACCGACTCGTCGAGATAACATCTTGGGCCTACTGATAACAAACAGACCCGAACTTTTCGACTCTGTAATCGCAGAACAGGGAATCAGTGATCATAAGGCCATTGCAGCATCCCTGAATATGGAAGTAAATAGGAATATAAAAAAGGGAGGAAGGTTTATCTGTTTAGCAAGTGTAATAGGAGGCAGATTTCAGACTACCTAACTAATCAACACGAAAATTTCTGTTCCGCCATTGACAATGTTGAGTGTTTATGGAAAAAGTTCAAGGCAATCATAAAATGCGTTTTAGACAGGTACGTGCCGAGTAAAACTGTGAAGGATGGGAAAAACCCACCGTGGTTCATCAAAGTTAGGAAACTACTGTGAAAGTAAACAGAGCTTCACTACAAGTTTAAACGCAGCCAAAACCTCTCAGACAAACAGAAGCTAAACGAGGTCAAAGTTAGCGTAAGGAGGGCTATGCGTCAAGCATTCAGTGAATTCGAAAGTAAAATTCTGTGTACCGACTTGACAGAAAATCCTAGGAAATTCTGGTCTTACGTTAAATCAGTAAGTGGATCTAAACAGCATATCCATACACTCTGGGATGATTATGGCATTGAAACAGAAGGTGACACGCGTAAAGCTGAAATACTAAACTCGTTTTTCCAAAGCTGTTTCACAGAGGAATACCGCACTGCAGTTCCTTCTCTAAACCCTCGCACGAACTAAAGAATAGCTGACATGGAAATAAGCGTCCAAGGAATAGAAAAGCAACTGAAATCACTCAACAGAGGAAAGTCCACTGGACCTGACGGGCTACCAATTCGATTCTACACAGAGTACGCGAAAGAACTTGCCCCCTTTCTAACAGCCGTGTACCGCAAGTCTCTAGAGGAACGGAAGATTCCAAATGATTGGAAAGGAGCACAGGTAGTCCCAGTTTTCATGAAGGGTCGTCGAGCAGATGCGCAAAACTATAGGCCTATATCTCTGATGTCGATCTGTTGTAGAATTATAGAACATGTTTTTTGCTCGAGTATCATGTCGTTTTTGGAAACCCAGAGTCTACTCTGTAGGAATCAACATGGATTCCGGAAACAGCGATCGTGTGAGACCCAACTCGCTTTATTTGTTCATGAGACCCAGAAAATATTAGATACAGGCTCCCAGGTAGATGCTATTTTCCTTGACTTCCGGAAGGCGTTCGATACAGTTCCGCACTGTCACCTAATAAACAAAAGTAAGAGCCTACGGAATATCAGACCAGCTGTGTGGCTGGATTGAAGAGCTTTTAGCAAACAGAACACAGCATGTTGTTATCAATGGAGAGACGTCTACAGACGTTAAAGTAACCTCTGGCGTGCCACAGGAGAGTGTTATGGGACCATTGCTTTTCACAACATATATAAATGACCTAGTAGGTAGTGTCGGAAGTTCCATACGGCTTTTAGCGGATGATGATGTAGTATACAGAGAAGTTGCAGCATTAGAAAACTGCAGCGAAATGTAGGAAGATCTGCAGCGGATAAGCACTTGGTGCAGGGAGTGGCAACTGACCCTTAACATAGACAAATGTAATGTATTGCGAATACATAGAAAGAAGGATCCTTTATTGTATGTATTGGTAGCAGTTACCTCTGTAAAATATCTGGGAGTATGCGTACGGAACGATTTGAAGTGGAATGATCATATAAAATTAATTGTTGGTAAGGCGGGTGCAAGGTTGAAATTCATTGGAAGAGTCCTTAGAAAATGTAGTCCATCAACAAAGAAGGTGGCTTACACTCGTTCGACCTATACTTGAGTATTGCTCTTCTGTGTGGGATCCGTACCTGGTCGGGTTGACAGAGGAGATAGAGAAGATCCAAAGAAGAGCGGCGCGCTTTGTCACAGGGTTATCTGGTAAGCGTGATAGGTTTACAGAGATGTTTAGGAAACTCAAGTGACAGACTCTGCAAGAGAGGTACTCTGCATCGCGGTGTAGCTTGCTGTTCAGGTTTCGAGTGGGTGCGTTTCTGGATGAGGTATCGAATATATTGCTTCCCCCTACTTATATCTCCCGAGGAGATCACGAATGTAAAATTAGAGAGATTCGAGAGCGCACAGAGGCTTTCCGGCAGTCGTTCTTCAAGCGAACCATACACGACTGGAACGGGAAAGGGAGGTAATGACAGTGGCACGTAAAGTGCCCTCCGCCACACACCGTTGGGTGGCTTGCGGAGTATAGATGTAGATGAATGTAGATGTAGATGCCTCGTGCTAGTGAAGCGGTGAAATTCTGTCGGATAGGCTGCTAAGATCGCTGCTCCAATTCAGCTAGAGTCTTGCGGACTGCCGTCTGGCAGGCGAAGCCGTGCCGTGAGATTATGCTCCACCTTGCATCCTTGCATCCTTGATCGACGATCTCACGTATGTTGCCACTCCATAATCACGGTGGTACTTTGCTCGTAGTAAGTCAAAGTCAAGAATTTTTCCTCTCTGATTCATTTGCTCTTCATTTTTTTCCTGAACAGAGCTAATATCGGCATTATGTTTTGATAAAATCTTCTGTAAGAATTGGCATTTTGAAGCCATCAATGTTGGTTTGACATATGTTTATAAAAGGTCCAACGTTTTCAGCTGGAGGGTCCTGAGAAGAACCGTATAAGTCTAAGTCTTGTGACAAATTCATTTTAGGCAGGAGATCTTTGAGATTATGTAAGTTGATCATAAACTTTAACAGTTACATATGTAGCGCCGAAATGTCCTTACCGTAATGACCTTACCGTAATAATGATTTTCATCATTCCAACTTGCTCTGAAAAATCAACAAAGCCTCTATATTTTCAACAATGTGGTTGTTTCTTCCTTTTTCGAAGAATTTGTTTAGCACTTCTCAATTTTTTGAATCTTTATTGTTTCTGCATTGCTACGTCATGGCAATTACATCACGGAATGATGCTGAGTTGGAAGATTTAGTAAATTTCTCAGCAGATGAAGGAACAGTTTCCAACTTTGAAGATCACGGGGACGATATTCCACAGGCAGTACAAAATAGTGTACAATCTTTGCTTTCCAAAAATAAGAAAACAGAATGACAGTTACACCCACTAGCACAACATGACTGCCTATTAGCTTCGACTGGACCCAGCAGAATAAAAGATGAAAAAAGTTCATAGGAAGTAGGGTTTTGTACTTGGAATAATGGAGATGAGGGGCAAGTGAAACTTGAGAAATTACTGGTAGCAGAAAACAGTGCATAGTGATCAAGGAAGCGTTTCCCAAAATTCTCTGAGAATGGTCAGGTGCATCTAAAGCCCTGAAATGTGTCAGAAAGGAAATCTACTACACGTGCAGGCTAAAGCTGGGTCGAGGAAGTAATGACAATAAACAAACATATTGTGTGTAAAATGTAATAAATGTGTTTGCAAAACTCGTTACCTATTTGTATCCAAACTGCAAGGTGTAAGAATGAAATTTAGAAAATAAATTTTCTACTTTCAAAATTTCATGTATTGAAAACTGTTGTTTCATATTTATGGTTAAGTCGATATTTATATGGCTACTTGCGTCTGAAGTGCAATGAGTAAAGTAACAAAAAAAGTGTGAAAAGGAATATAATGTAATGTTTTCTAAGGAGGTTGCCTTATTGAAAACGTCTGTTCCAAATTTATTCTATGTCAACATTAAAATGATAAATTTTCTTAAATAAAGTCCTATGTATGATTATAAATATTATTATTATTGTTTCTTTCCTTTCTCAGACGTTAAGTATGGTTAAAAATGTAAAGTGATGCGAACCTTGATCAAGTGTGACTTCCTTTTAACTGTACAGTATATGTTACATTGCATTCAGGAACTTTCGGGTACTTGAACATGTATCAATAATTACAGATTTCTGTCATATTAACAGAATCTTCCGTCGGTTCTTGGTAGAACAACATTATAATAATAAATGAAAAGCACCAGTTTGCTTTTGTTCTACAATATTGTAGAACAAAAGCAAACTGGTGCTTTTCATTTATTACAGATTTCTGTAGTCATATATATACGTTTGGATGTAGTTGTATTGCGTTGATGTACTGGCGGATATTGAGCGGTATGACTCCTGTAGTTGATAGTATAATTGGTATTATGTCAACTTTATCCTGATGCCACATGTCCTTGACTTCCTCAGCCAGTTGGATGTATTTTTCAATTTTTTTCTCCTGTTTTCTTCTGTATATTTGTTGTATTGGGTATGGATATTTCGGTTAGTTGTGTTAATTTCTTCTTTTTATTGGTGTTTATGATGTCAGGTTTGTTATGTGGTGTTGCTTTATCTGTTATAATGGTTCTGTTCCAGAATAGTTTGTATTCATCATTCTCGAGTACATTTTGTGATGCATACTTGTATGTGGGAACGTGTTGTTTTATTAGTTTAAGTTGTATGGCAAGTTGTTGAATTATTTTTGCTACATTGTCATGTCTTCTGGGGTATTCTGTATTTGCTAGTATTGTACATCCGCTTGTGATGTGATCTACTGTTTCTATTTGTTGTTTGCAAAGTCTGCATTTGTCTGTTGTGGTATTGGGATCTTTAATAATATGCTTGCTGTAATATCTGGTGTTTATTGTTTGATACTGTATTGCAATCATGAATCCTTCCGTCTCACTGTATATATTGCCTTTTCTTAGCCATGTGTTGGATGCGTCTTCATCGATGTGTGGCTGTGTTAGATGATATGGATGCTTGCCATGTAGTGTTTTCTTTTTCCAATTTACTTTCTTCGTATCTGTTGATGCTATGTGATCTAAAGGGTTGTAGAAGTGGTTATGAAATTGCAGTGGTGTAGCCGATGAATTTATATGAGTGATTGCTTTGCGTATTTTGCTAGTTTCTGCTCGTTCTATAAAGAATTTTCTTAAATTGTCTACCTGTCCATAATGTAGGTATTTTATGTCGATAAATCCCCTTCCTCCTTCCTTTCTGCTTAATGTGAATCTTTCTTTTGTTGAATGTATGTGATGTATTCTATATTTGTGGCATTGTGAAAGTGTAAGTGTATTGAGTGCTTCTAGGTCTGTGTTACTCCATTTCACTACTCCAAATGAGTAGGTCAATATTGGTATAGCATAAGTATTTATAGCTTTTGTCTTGTTTCTTGCTGTCAATTCTGTTTTCAGAATTTTTGTTAGTCTTTGTCCATATTTTTCTTTTAGTTCTTCCTTAATATTTGTATTATCTATTCCTGTTTTTTGTCTGTATCCCAGATATTTATAGGCATCTGTTTTTTCCATCGCTTCTATGCAGTAGCTGTGGTTATCCAATATTTAATCTTCTTGTTTAGTGTGTTTCCTTGACTATGCTATTTTTCCTACATTTGTCTGTTCCAAAAGCCATATTTATATCATTGCTGAATACTTCTGTTATCTTCAGTAATTGGTTGAGTTGTTGATTTGTTGCTGCCAGTAGTTTTAGATCATCCATGTACAGCAAATGTGTGATTTTGTGTTGGTATGTTCCAGTAATATTGTATCCATAATTTGTATTATTTAGCATGTTGGATAGTGGGTTCAGAGTAAGGAAGAACCAGAAAGGACTTAATGAGTCTCCTTGGTACATTCCACGCTTAATCTGTATTGGCTGTGATGTGATATTATTTGAATTTGTTTGGATATTAAGTGTGGTTTTCCAATTTTTTATTACTATGTTTAGGAACTGTATCAATTTAAGATCTACTTTGTATATTTCCAATATTTGTAGTAACCATGAGTGGGGTACACTATCAAAAGCTTTTTGGTAATCAATGTATGCATAGTGTAGCGACCTTTGTTTAGTTTTAGCTTGATATGTCACCTCTGCATCTATTATCAGTTTCTCTTTACATCCTCATGCTCCTTTGCAACAGCCTTTTTGTTCTTCATTTATAATTTTGTTCTTTGTTGTATGTGTCATTAATTTCTGTGTAATGACTGAAGTTAATATTTTGTATATTGTTGGTAGGCATGTTATGGGGAGATATTTAGCTGGGTTTGCTGTGTCTGCTTGATCTTTAGATTTCAGATAAGCTATCCCATGTGTAAGTGTATCAGGAACTGTGTATGGGTCTGCAATGTAAGTGTTAAATAATTTAGTTAGATGTGAATATGTTGAGGGGAACTTCTTTGGCCAAAAATTTGCTATTTTACCTTTTCCAGGGGTTTTCCAATTGTGAGTAGAATTAATTGCTTGGGTGACTTCATGTTGCAAAATTATCACTTCAGGCATTTGTGGTATCATCTTGTATGTGTCTGTTTCTGCTTGTATCCACCGTGCATGCCTGTTATGCTGTACCGGGTTTGACCATACGTTGCTCCAGAAGTGTTCCATGTCTGCTATGTTTGGTGGGTTGTCTATTTTAATGTGTGTGTTATCTATTGTCTGGTAAAATTTCTTTTGGTTTGTGTTGAATGTTTGGTTTTGTTTCCTTCTATTTTCACTTTTTTTGCATCTTCTAAGTCGTTTGGCCAATGCTTGTAATTTCTGCTTCTTTTCATCTAATTCCTCTATCGCTTCTTGTTGTGAGATTTTACCTAACCTTTTTCGTTTTTTGTCTGTTATTATTATTATTATTATTCCCGTTATTATTATAAGAAATTCTTTAAAATAAACTTCTGAGTATTATTATTATTATGCCACTGTTATTATTTTTATAAATGCATTGGTATATAAGGATTTCTACAACAGTATGAGAAATGCTTTTTTCAGTATTTAAAATGTCAAATCTTATTGACCCAAACAATAAATTTTTTTAGTGAAAATATTGTAAAACTATCATAGGCTAAAATAGACTATCATAACTAAGCGCCAACTACGGTAGTTTTCCTAGTAGCTTCGCCCAGTTAAAGTCGTACCCATGATACCTGTGCATTAGGTGTGTTGCATACCTGTCAGGCATTACGTCATGTCGAATGCGTTGTTTACATACGCGATCACTGTCTTACTAGAAACTGGAAGTAGTGAACCGTCTGAAAACTGAGTGAAGATATATAAAGGGGCACATAACCTACACAATATTTTTGCTCTACATAGTTGATCTCTATGTTACCTACAAACAGTGCTTATATCAAAACCGAAACTGTTAATGGTTAATTCAGCTTTTATTCGAAAATTGTTGATTTGCAACGTGGAGCACAGGAATTTTGTAGTAAAAATTTTAACAAAAATACAGATTTATCATATAGCATTAGAAACGCAGTTGTTTCAAATAAAAGGAAGAAATAAAAAAGCGTGAAACAAAAATTTATCAAACATCACTTCATTACTTCTTCGAGCTTATATAAAGCATGTTTCTATTATTCATAAACGGCTTTTGCATTTATCAGTGTTGACAGGAAACTCTTCCCTTTCATCACGGTGAAGAATGTTCTGTTGAGTAGAAAATAACAAAAGTAATTATACAGACTTTTTATGCCTCTGCATTTAACGAGCAACAGCATCAAAGGTAATTGCTGTAGTTGCATAAAAGCTCAAAATCTACGTGAAGGACTATTTTTATTACTTATAAAAAATATGGTTCAAATGGCTCTGAACACTATGGGACTCAACATCTGAGGTCATCAGTCCCCTAGAGCTTAGAACTACTTAAACCTAACTAACCTAAGGACATCACACATATCCATGCCCGAGGCAGGATTCGAACCTGCGACCGTAGCGGTCGCGCGGTTCCAGACTGAAGCGCCTAGAACTGCTCGGCCACTCCGGCCGGCTATTTCTTATAAAAAGCAGTTTATATTCTGTAATAATATAAAGCTGACAATGGACTAAAAGCGATTGATATGTGGTTCTAATTATGTGCAAAAGAAAGAAACAACCAAATAAAGAGAACTCTTCCGCTTCCAGTTTCTCGTTTACATATTCGTAGCGAGGTGGCGCAGTCGTTAGCACACTGGTCTCGCATTGGGAGGACAATGGTTCAAATTCGCGTCCGGCCGTCCTGATTCAGGTTTTCCTTGATTTCCCTAAATCGCTTCAGTCAAATGCCGTGATGGTTCCTTCTCCATCCTCCCCTAACGTGATGGGACCGATGATCTCGCTGTTTGGTTCCCTCCCCAAATCAACCAACCTATATTTCTCTCCCTACCAGCGCCAACGGTACGACCGGCAATCCTACTATTTCTACGTCTTTTATGTACTGTAACGAAACTACGCAACCGTACTTTTGTTAGAGCGAACTCTACGAACAGAACAGCAGGGTTAATAAACGGCGCTGTCGTAGTGTTTGAATCGCGCAGCAGCGCATGGGCGATCTGAGTACTTAGGCGCTCGAGCGTCGCAAATCGGGTCCGATGCGGCGGCGGCTGCGCTGCGGAGAACAGAAGGGAGCGAGGCCAGCACAACAAACAGCGAGCGCCGGCTGTCGGCAGGCATCCGTCAGCGCGGCACGGACCGGCGCGCTCCTAATGGGAGCCTAGCAAGCGTCTGATCGCCGCGGGCAATAACACAGCGGGGGCGCCCCTCACCAGCCACCACCCTCTACCTCTGCACACGTGCGCTCACCGGCCCCGACACCCGCCGTTGCTGCAGCCAGCAACGTTGCGGTTACCACGCGTCGCCGTCTAGGCATTTCCAAGTAATAAACAAGCTGCTAGACTTTTATAGAGAGACATGAAATGTATTCGCAATTGCGTATACCGACAATCATCAGCTGTATTAGAATGACAACTTTGAAAATTTGTGGCGGGCCAGCACTCGAACCCTGAATTCCCGCTTTACGCGAGAGGTCGCGGCCAGAGCGAAACATCCACACGTCGTGGTTCCTGCGTCACAACCTGTGCATTTCATCCTTCAGGTACTGCAATATCGTATTTATCCGCCGATACCAGGCAGCGTCTTTCAACTAAAATGTGCTCCGCTGTATGGGAATTACGTAAGGTGTGTACGAGTTCACGTTTTGACGCGGGAACGACGCCATATGGAACGCCGGTTCGGAACAAATTTTCACTGTTGTCATCCCATTATGTAACTAATGGCTGTCCATATTAGCAACTGCGAATACATTTCATGTACTTCATGACGGCTATGGTCGCCACACAGTTTGTTCCTTCGCACATGCCGGATGATCAAAAAGTCAGTATAAATTTGAAAACTGAATAAATGGTTCAAATGGCTCTGAGCACTATGGGACTTAACTTCTGAGGTCATCAGTCCCCTAGAACTTAGAACTACTTAAACCTAACTAACCTAATGACATCACACATGCCCGAGGCAGGATTCGAACCTGCGACCGTAGCGGTCGCTCGGTTCCAGACTGTAGCGCCTAGAACCGCTCGGCCACCCCGGCCGGCGATACTGAATAAATTATGGAATAATGTAGATAGAGATGTACAAATTGACACACAGGCTTGGAATGACATAGGGTTTTATTAGAACCAAAAAAAATACAAAAGTTCAAAAAATGTCCTACAGATGGCGCTTCATCTGATCAGAATAGCAATAATTAGCATAACAAAGTAAGACAAAGATGATGTTCTTTACAGGAAATGCTCAATATGTCCACCATCATTCCTCAACAATAGCTGTAGTCGAGGAATAATGTTGTGAACAGCACTGTAAAGTTATGGTGAGGCATTGGCGTAGGATGTTGTCTTTCAGCATCCTTAGAGATGTCGGTAACCCCAAAGCCAATAATCGCACTGACTGAGGTCTGGGGACCTGGGAGGCCACGCATGACGAAAGTGGCGGCTGAGCACACGATTATCACCAAACGTTGCGCGCAACTGATTTTTCACGCGTCTAACAATATGGGGTGGAGCGCCATCCTGCATAAGCATCGTACGTTCCAGCAGGTGTTTATCAGTCAGGCTGGGGATGATGCGATTCTGTAACATATCGGCGTACCTCTCACCCGTCACGGTAGCAGTTACAAAACCAGAAATCACGTATTTCCTCGAAGAGAAAAGGCCCGATAACGGTAGATGTGGTAAATCCAACCCATACCGTAACTTTCTCGTCGTGCAATGGAGTTTCCACGACAGTTCCAGGATTGTCGGTAGCCCAGATTCTGCAGTTGTGGGCGTTGACAGACCCTCGGAGCGTGAAATGATCTTCGTCAGTCCACAACACGTTACTCAACCAATCGTCATCTTCCGCCATCTTTTGAAACGCCCACACCGCAAATGCCCTCCGTTTCACTAAATCGCCAGGTAAAAGTTCATGATGGCGATGGATTTTGTACGGATAGCATCGGAGGGTACGCCTCAGTGCCAACCAAACAGTAGTGTATGGAATGCCGGTGCGACGTGCGACTGCACGAGCGCTGACTTCCCCGTGCATAGACGAACCCGCTGCAGTCTCCATTTCTTCCTGAACTGTCTCAGCAGCATTACGCCTTGTGCTCGGTCGGCCACTACGGGGTCTATCGTCTAAACAACCCGTGGCTTCGAACTTGCAAATCATTCTCGTCACAGCTGCATTTGTAAACGGACCTTTACCCATTCGAATCCCCTTCCTATGGCGATAGGATCGTAACGCTGAACTAGCACATTCCCCATTCTGATAATACAGCTTCACTAAAAGCGCATTTTCAGGTAACGTCAACATGCTGCGACTGCTGGCGCATCTGATTCTCTCTCTCATTACAGCTCCTTTAATACACGATTGTCATGCGCAGTCACTGACGTTTTGCTGTCCAGCGCCATCTGTCGGACATTTTGTGAATGTTTTTTATTTTATTTTATTTTATTTATTTATTTATTTTTGTTCTAATAATTCCAAGCATGTGTATCAATGTTTACCTCTCTATCTACATTATTCCATGGTTTATTAAGTTTTCAAAATCTATACTGACTTTTTGATCACCCGGTATGTGCATGTTCTATGCATAGTTCTTAATAACACAGGGATTCCTATATCGTGTCGTTTTCTTGAGAGAATTAGTGAAATAAACGTCCCCTAGCTACGTTCGGAGCGCTGGGCAAGTTAAGTACTGTGATGGGGCTGCCATCTCTAAATCACATGGACCATAAAAATTGGGCATTGTCGTCACTTTACCTCGCAAATCATTGCTCAATAATGATTGCATCGACACATTTCTGACCCCCAAACGTAGGAAATCACATCTAACAACCTGCTCTATCAGAAATATTGCCTCCCATGCCGCAATATTGCTGTGTATTGCACCCACACTGCGGCGACGCTAACAGTATATTGCAGCAACATATTGCGGTAAGATCTGGCCCTTGTAACTGCACCTTCAGAGGAAACTAACCGACAGCATTTTTTAATTCAAAATAAACTGTAATACAGAAAAGGGCGCACCTAGAAGGAACTATGAAATCGGTAGACAGGACAAATTAATGATTACAATTTCAGAAAATTTAGATGGTTCATTCAAAAGAAAGAACTTCAAAAATGGTTCAAATGGCTCTGAGCACTATGGGACTTAACATGAGTGGTCATCAGTCCCCTAGAACTTAGAACTACTTAAACCTAACTGACCTAAGGACATCACACACATCCATGCCCGAGGCAGGATTCGAACCTGCGACCTCAGCGGTCACGCGGTTCCAGACTGAAGCGCCTAGAACCGCACGGCCACACCGGCCGGCAGAAAGAACTTCATCAGCCGAGCAAGTCAATAACGTGTTTATCCACCTTTGGCCCTTATGCAGGCAGCTATTCGTCTTGCCACTCACAGAGTTGTTGGATGTCCTCCCGAAGGATATCATGTCAAATTCTGTCCACTTGACGCGTTCGATCGTAAAAATACCGAGATGGTTGGAGACTCCTGCCAGTAATGCTCCACAAGTTCTCGATTGGGGACCTGGTTACCTTGCTGGCCATCGTAAGGTTTGGCAAGCATGAAGAGAAGCAGTAGAGACTCTCGCGGTGTGCAGGTGGGCATTGTCTTGCTCAAATGCCGTGAAGGGCAACAAACCGGGCAGCACAATATCGTCGACGTTCCGCTGTGCTTTAAGAGTGCCTCAGATGACAACCAAAAGGGTCGCGCTATGAAATGACCCTCACTCATGGTTGTCGCGCTGTATGGTGAGTGACAGTCGGGTTGGTATCCGACCGACGTCCGGCATGTCTCCAGACACGTCTTCGTCGGTCATCGGCGCTCAGTTAGAAGCGGAATTCATCACCAAGACAATTCTACTCCAGTCATTGAGACTACAGGCAGAAGACGTCTCCGGAGACGTCCTGGACAACGGTGGGATACTAGCCTTATTGTCGCCCCCATACGTCCCGACAACCACATGTGATGGTCGGTGCCATTTCTTGTCATAGCAGGAACCCTTTGTTCGTCATCCGCGGCATCGTTACAGCACAGTGGTACTTCCGCGATAATCTACGCCTGTTTTTGTTGCCCTACATGGCAAGCCACCCTGGCTTGCATTTCAGCAAGATACTGCCTTCCCCCACTGTTGGCACCCACCTACGTAGGGAGAAATGATCATCAAGATAAGAGAAATCAGGGCTCGCACAGAAAAATTTAAGTGCTCGTTTTTCCCGAGTGCCGTTCGAGAGTGGAACGGCAGAGAGACTGTATGAAGGTTATTCATTGAACCTCTGCAAGGCACTTTATTGTGAATAGCAGAGTAATCACGTAGATGTAGATGTAGACAGCGAGAGTATTTACTGCTTGTCTTCATGCTTGCCAAATGCCACCTTGCTCAGCAAGATCGCCGGATCTCTCCCCAGTTGATAACGTTTGGAATATTACGGGCACGACCTTACAACCAGCTCGGAATTTTGACGAACTATCGCGCCAATTGTACAGAAACTAGCACGATGATCTAAAGGAGGAAATGCAACAACAGTAACAGTTAATCCCAAGCCAATAACTGCTTGCATAAGGGCCAGGGGGGCGGGGGGGGGGGGGACCAACGCGTTACTGACTTGCTCAATTTGTGAAGCTCTTTCTCTTGAACAGATCATACAATTTTTCTGAAATTGTTCAATTGTTTGTTTGCATATGTACATTACATCTACTGATTTCCGTCCTATTCGGATAATTCCTTACTGGTGCGTCTATCTTTTTTTTTAGTGTAATATAGTCCAGTCGACGAAGGAAAATTAGAGGAAAATATTCTTCTAGTCGCAAATTTTTGTATAGTGTTCAGAAGGGAGAGTCATGAAGAACATACTAAAAGTCTCAAGCGGTGGGTTACAAGCATGAATTGGGAGGGGAGGGGGGGGGGGGGGGGGTGGGAGAAAACTAAACTGATGCTTCTAGTGAAAATGTTTCGCAGTACAAAATTAAAATACATTTAATTTCATATAGAATATGTTCTGTTCTTTTTTTCTCCCTAGAATAAATAGTTTCCGTGTTGATGGATATGGAGAAAACGCAGATTATTAAAAATAGTGTTTTAATAGTCTAAAATTAATGTTTATTTTTAAATGAAGTGAGTTAAGAACAAATACGTATTTAACACGTTTAAGTGCATTACTGTCATATTAAGGCATAAATTGTGTTCTCGGCGTGTAACAGGGCATGGTAATTTGGGCGGGGGGGGGGGGGGGGGGGGGCTTAGAAGTGCAAAGACAGGGTAGATCGCCAGGTTATGGTCATACACTTCCATCCTTCATAGGTCTGTCAACTGAAGAGCAAGCAGCTGTTTGCCTGCACAATGTACTTCTCTATGTGACAAGAGCACGCCTTACTCACTGGCGACGCACTGGATGTTTATTTTCTACAGTATGCGTTAACAGAACGTGGAATACAAATATGAGTTACAAACAATACTAACCCAAGAAATGGACACAATCTAAGTAAATTTCTACTATTTTACACTGCTGCAGAGGAAATTAATTCTTAGGCATCCTGTAGGGCAGTTGTAGCCTTCTTTAGGAAAAGTCAACTTCCGCCAACTTGAGGGCTGCTGGCTTTTCAGTTCACAGACAGACTACACCTCCCCAATATTTCCTGTTCATTTCTCTTACCTAAGTAGAAAAAAATTCACTGAGCATGTACTTATATTGTAGAATTCTTTTGTGTTTATTAACTGGATACTAATCGCCGGTTGTTAGAAGAGCTTTCATATAATATACATTCCTATACAGGGTATTCCATTTTAATCTATACCGGCCGATATCTCTGGAGCGGCACAATTCTGCAAGAAAAGTGTTTAGTAGAAGCTGTAAGGTCCGAAGGGGGTCATGGAACGGTTACCTCGAAATGACCTTGAACCCTATTTAGAAGCTAAAACCGAGGTCAAGTTCATTTTTCCAAATGGTAACACCTATTTTTTTTCCATATTCGTATCCTACGTGAAAAAAGCGCATTGGTTGTAGGGAACATTTATTCGAAAAATCAATTGTTTATCGCCATGGAGCCCTTCATTGTAACTATCCTAGGTTACCAGTATCTCGAGAACGAAGCGAGACCGGGAAAAATTTTCAATGAAAATCTTTTATGGTTTCTGAACTCTGTCCACTGGTGAAATCTTCGTGAACTTGAAATGGCCTTGAAATTCTTCAGTAGCGATTAACCTGAAAGCAAATACCGTCGGCATTAGCGGAATCCAACGTGCACCACGTGGAGGTTGCCCAGCGGACTTCGCACGTCGTTAACCTTGAAAAGGGGCCGATTAACATGGTTCTCACCGGAAATGTGGGATCTCAGATGCTAGATCAACTGTCCATTTTGGCTAATGCACATTTGCACTCTCTGTCGGAAACTGATCTCGACACCATTCATTGTCTGATGGGTGATTGCCTGGAAAGTTACCACAATCCTTTGTCTCATACCTTTTGGAGTCGTCGGAGGAGTGGAGTACACCTCCTTCACAGCTACCCATAGGAACAAATCCAATAGCACTTTATAAAAGATATCATATTTAAGCCAGTGACTGTAACATTTTCTTTATTTCACGATTGCAATTTCAGCCTTAGGTCATTATCAAGTGCAGATTTTTGTGGCTTTAAGCCGTGTCAATTTAAAATGAGCTGACACTAGTCACTTATGCACTAAACTGCCGCAGTGACTAGTGATGGGCTAACGAACATGAGTGTCTACAGATTATGTTGTTGTATGACATATGGATATGTGTGCTCGCAATATGTAACAGCGTCACGAATTTATTTAATAGTAATGACAACGACATATAAATGTGTCAGCTCATTTTAAGTTGACATGGCTTAAAGCCACAAAAATCTGCACTTGATAATGGCCTAAGGCCGAAATTGCAATCGTGAAATGAAGAAAGTGTTACAGTTACTGGCGTAAACATGATGTCTTTTATAAAGTTCTACATGACTTGAATCCCAGGTATAAAAAGTTAATTAAGTCCAATAGTGTTATGTCTGGCGATCTTGGCGGGAATTAACGAATTGCACGACTGACAAGTAAGGCCTGATGTGCAGGGGTGCCGCCATGTGGAAACCACATTGTTAAAAGAAAAGAAAAAAATTCCTTGACGTCTATATTTATGTGCTGCTCCATGACTCTGCTGTCAATATCTTTATTCTTGGCTTGTGTGTAACTTCTGTGTATTTTCTTACAGTAAATGTGTTTTTTCCGTATCCAGGGTGTAATTACAACGCTAATAAAATGTTTTCTTGCCTTTAAATAATATTTTTCATCAGGTTATGGGCCCAGTACACGTGTAAAGGCAAACAACACAGTTTAATTAAAACAATATTTGAAATGAGCGTATGTCTGTAAAGAAACATGACTGCTAGCGGCGATTATAAGGTCAGCATTGATAGGCTTGAAGGACCTGACGACTGGGCCAAATGGAAATGGCATATTTCTATGGTGCTACGTTCATATGGACTAGAAGATATTATTAACGGTACACGTGAACGTGTAGAGTTGCCGCAAGATGCGACAAGTGCACAAAAAGAAGCGTATGTGGAATGGCACAAGGACGACGCAAAGGCAGCAAGTCTTATAGCAAGTGCGCTAAGTAAACCTGTTGCAGAACTCGTCTTAACGTGCAAGAATGCTAAAGAAATCTGGGACAAATTACGCGCCCGATTTGAACGTAGCAGTACTCAGCGTTTGAATATGTTGGTTGAAACATTTTTCCGTGTTAAACGTGATGAATCGGAAGACATTGGTGCACATGTGGCCAAACTGCAAAAGTTATTTGTGGACCTGAACGATGAATTATCAAAACATGAAGAAAATACGCTATCTGAAAGAATCTTAAATGGTTGAATTTTGTCTACACTGGGAAAAGACTACGACAATTTTAAGGATCTCTGGGATACGATACCGACAGAAAAGCAAAGCTTGAATTTATTGATTGAAAACTCTGTACTATTGAACTGCGTGAACAAGACGTTAATGGAAGTGCAGCTTTTGTCGTTTCTAAAACAAGAAAACGGCAAACAAGTAATCAGCAAGTAAAAATGACGAAGTCACAATTAAAACAGAAGTTTCCGTGTAATAAATGCAAACAATTAGGTCACTGGGCAGCAGAGTGTCCACAGAACACTCGTGACAGCAACAAAAGAAAAGAGAAGAAGCGAGACAGTGAACACGCTGCATTTACTTCATACGCTATGGGTGTGTGTACCAGTAATCACAGTGACCCAAATAAATGGTATTGCGACAGTGGCGCTACAAATCATATCACTCCCAACAAACGGTATTTTGTTTCGTATAGTGAATTTGATGTTCCTCAAGTAATTTCATTGGAAAACAAGATGTGAAAATGTGTGCGTACGGTCAAGGAACAGTTTACATCCAAATCCGACGAAACAATAAATGGTACAATGCTAGAATGGACAATGTTTTATACGTCCCTGATGCAAGTGCTATCTGTTCTCTGTGAGAGCCATTGCCTGCAGAGGCTACAGTACTAATTTTAGTTATAATAATGTCTGTGTTCGAAAACAAGTCAGTGGCAATACTGTTATGACAGGTTATGTGAAAAATGGACTTTATGTGTTGAACATGCGTGTTGTTAGAAATGCAAAAATGAATCGTATGAGCTTGATGACTTCATCCGAAACATTGCAAGTGTACCATGAAAGGTTTGGTCATCAGAATAAACAACATATGAAGAATATTTTAAAAGGAATGAACATTAATGTGGAAGATGCCAAGAGTGAATTTGTGACGGCTGTGCGGTTGGAAAGATGCATAGGCTGCCATTCAAAACACGAACAATACGCGCTACCAGTACTGGTGAATTAATCCACGCGGATGTAAATGGACCAAGGAGCACGAAATCTTTTGGAGGCAAGCATTATTGTGTATGTTTCAAAGACGATTTTAGTAAATTTCGTCGAATTTTCTTTTTAAGACACAAAAGTGAAGTGTGTACTGTGCTTAAGCAGTTTTTAAATGAAGCACGAACTAATGGACATGTTGTCAAACAATTTAGATGTGATGGTGGCAAAGAATTTAACAATAAGAATGTCAGTGAACTGCTTGCAGACAGGGGAATAGAGCTACTGATTCCTCCTCCTTACACTCCTGAACAAAATGGTGTGGCTGAACGGGAAAATAGGACCATTGTTGAAGCTGCCCGGTCAATGCTAAATCCGAGTAAATTACCTAAAGGGTTGTGGGCAGAGGCATGTAACACAGCAGTCTACCTAATAAATCGTACTGGAAAATCTTAAGTTGAAAATAAAACCCCTTATGAACTATGGTTTAACCGACCAGTAGGACGACTTGATCATCTCAGAATTTTTGGTACAGGCTGCTATGTTCACATTAACAAACAATTCCGTTCCAAGTTTGATGATAAGGAAGTGTTTGGACGACTTGTTGGATATGTTAATGACAAAAGATGGGTTCAGAGTTGGATTCCATCTAAAAGAAAAGTGGTGTTGAGTCACGATGTAAAATTTAAGCCAGAAATTGTTTGTGATTTACATAGTGATCATGTTGAATTTGAAGTCCCTCGGGAAGAATCTAATGATCCGAATTCATCTAAAGATGACCAATGTAAATCTCCTAGGCTGTACACTCTGGAGGAAGCCAAACTCAAGAAAAATTGGCACTCTCGATTCTAGAGAAAGTCAAGAGTCGAGTGAATCTGAAGAAAATAAAGAATTAACAGAGTTTCTAAAATCACAAGCTGCTGAATCTTCTAATGAAGAGAAACAGAAGAATAAAAGACAACGAAGAAAACCAACCTGGATGGAAAGTGGTGAATTTTGTATGGCAACAAAAGTTGATGCACTTGGATACAAAGATCCAAACTGTTTTTCAGAAATATTGCAGTCAAACGAGAAGGAAGAATGGTTGCAAGCTATTAGTGAAGAACTTCAATCACTTAAGGAAAACAATACCTGGGTGCTGGTTGACCGTCCGAAGAATGCCAAAGTATTGCAAAACCGCTGGGTTCTACGGCGAAAGGTCGCAGTCAATGGAGGTACTCGCTTTAAAGCCAGATTGGTTGCAAAAGGCTGTATTCAGAAAGCAGGAATTGATTATGACGACGCCTTTAGCCCTGTGGCACGTTATGACACCATACGAACTCTGTTGGCTGTAGCTGCTTCAAAGAAAATGCTGCTAGAACAATTCGATGTAAAGACAGCTTTTTTGAATGGAATACTTGAAGATGAAGTATATATGGAACAACCAGAAGGTTTCGAAGATGGTACAGGCCGAGTATGTTTCTTAAAAAAGGTCTTTATGGGTTGAAGCAAGCGCCACGTTGCTGGAACAAACGTTTTGTTGAGTTCATGAAGAAAGCTGGTTTTTCAAACAGTGATGCAGACCCATGCCTATTTTATCGTAGACAAAATGGAAATAGCCTTTATGTGGCAACCTACGTTGATGATGGCCTGATTGTCGGCAGTAACAAGAAAGAAATTGCTGTTTTTATGGATGTTTTACAACATGAATTCGAAATAACAACTGGCAGTCTTGACAATTTTCTTGGCATAAAAATAAAGCAATATGAAGATGGAGCAATAATGATAAGTCAAGAGAAATACACAGAAGAAATTCTGCAAAGATTTCGAATGGCAGAATGCAATACAATCTCAACTCCTATTGGACGTGAGGACAATAATCAAAACGAAGAAGTTTCGTCATCTGTACCCTACCGTGGAGCAATTGGTTGTCTCATGTACCTTTCAACAGTAACTCGTCCAGACATCACTTTTGCAGTCAATAAAGCTGCTCCGAGCTATGGAGAAACCAACCACTGAAGACTGGAATAGAGTAAAGCGCATTTTCCGGTATTTGAAAGGGACCTTAAATTTTGGAATTGTATATAATAAAAAAGAAGAGTTAAAGATTTACGCTGATGCAGATTTCGCAGGTGATAGCCGGACAAGGCGCTCAACGACTGGAATTCTTGCAAAGTACTCATGTGGTGCAGTGTCATGGACAAGTTAGTTGCAGAAAGTAGTGGCCACATCCACAACAGAGGAGGAAATAATTGCAGCTAGTGAAGGAGCAAAAGAGTTAGTTTGGTTACGTCGTCTGCTGTCAGAATTAGTGGAAATGTCGGGGCAGCCTCCAGTTCTTTACATTGACAATGCTAGTGCATTGAAGTTGGCAAAAAATCCAGAATATCATCGACGTTCTAAACATATAGAGGTCCGACATTTCTATGTTCGTGAAAGATATCTGAACGGTGAGATTTTCTTGGAACACATTGATGGACACAACCAGTTGGCAGATATTTTGACGAAACCTCTTGAACGAGTTCGATTTAATCTTCTATGTTCAGAAATTGGCATGCAAGACACAAAGCAATAATTTCATGATTTTTTCTTTTGGAGGAAGTGTTAAAAGAAAAGAAAAAAAATTCCTTGACGTCTATATTTATGTGCTGCTCCATGACTCTGCTGTCAATATCTTTATTCTTGGCTTGTGTGTAACTTCTGTGTATTTTCTTACAGTAAATGTGTTTTCTTTTCGTATACAGGGTGTAATCACAAAGCTAATAAATGTTTTCTTGCCTTTAAATAATATTTTTCATTACACATATGTGCTTGTATGTCTAGGGGGATATTTTCTAGTAAAGAAAGCACCAGATTCTGGAGAATATGAAGATAGCACAATCCATTCAAAGTTTCGCCGTAAAAACAGGAGCTATCACGTAATCTCCAACTATACCCGTCCAGACATTGATTTACACCGTCTCTGTGTTCGGTAATCTCGTTGCCAGCGAGGATTTGCTTCCGCCCAGTAGCGGTGCGTTATGGAGATTGACTCCTCCCATGTTGTCGAAGCTTGCCTCGTCTGTAAAGAGAGTGCGTACGAAGGAAAAGGAATCACGTCGTATTTGCGTATCGGCCCATCGACGAAATGCCAGCGTCTCTCAGGATCCCCAGGCTGAATTTCTTGAGTGATATGAAAGCGATATGGGTGTAATTTAAAGTATCTTACAACACGAGATACCGTTGATCAAGGCACGCCCATGCATTCGCTGTTGAAAGGTGTGGATCTTCACCGACGATAGCACGAACTCCCAGCGCAATCGCCTCTCTCGGGCCCCGTCTTTCGTCTCTGTCTTTCAGCTCGTCTTACCAGACACCTAACTGCAACGTTCTTGGGATGAGGAACATCGGGATATCCTTCGACATACAGTCTTTGCGCGGCTACACAATTATCGTGACACTCGCAAAAATTTTTATCATTCTCACTATTTCTAACGACGTGTAATCAGCCATTTGTGATAGATTAGAGTCGAAAAATAAATTGTACTGATCGCTTTTACTATTTTTGGTCTTCTTAGGTTTTTCCTTCAACGAGACACGGGCAAGCGTGTTGCAGGACAACTGACTTATTACAGTATACGCGACCTGTTTGTTTACACATGCTCGCTGCTGTTTACGCCACAACTTGAAGCCAAAAACATACAGTACGTAAGTGCGCTCTTTCAGAAAATTGCATAGGTGTGTGACGGACGTGTGTCTTTCAAGAGGGCACCATTACATATCTCGGTATTGACGCAAACAATAAAATAATGAAATACCCCATGGTAATCCGTCATTTTTAAATATGGAGAGAAGGCAGAAACGAAAGACGGGCCCGAGAAAGTCGATTGGGAGACAAGGTAACTCAGATAAATTTTTCTCTTATGGGCCCCAACCATTCGTGTTGAAAATAATTTTTCACCAGTGGACAGAATTCAGAAACCATACAAGATTTTCATTGAAAATTTTTCCCGATCTCGCTTCATTTTGGAGATACTGGTAATCTGGGAATATATATATACGAATACGAATATGGAATAAAAAATAGGGGTTGCCATTTGGAAAAATGTACTTGACCTTAGTCTGACCATTTGTTATTTCGAGGTAACCACATTTTGACCTCCTTCAAACCTTACAACTTTTAATAGAGACTTTTTTTGCAGAATTGTGCCGCTCCAGAGATATCGCCCGGTATAGATTAAAATGGGAGACCCTGCATACAATCGCTCAAAAGTGTCAAACTGGGCTCATGAGTGGCATCACGTCATCTTTTCAAACGAAGCCCGGTTGTGCACAGTGGGCGTACGCACATGTGAAGGCTCTGAGGAGAATGGTAGTCGCCAGATTGCATTCGTCATTGTGATACCGGTCTAGCACTTGGTCTGATGGTAAGAAGTGTCACTACGTACTTTTGATTTGGATATCCGGTAATTTGGACAGGAGGTGTTACGCTTCTGACATGACCAATGGCTGTGCCCTTGCCGTTACCTTTGAAAATGATAACACAAGATGGCAAGTTGCACACGCATTCCTGGCCTATCTCCATACAGAACGTGTTTCGATTTCGCCATCGTCACTGGTTATTGAAAAAATACCCGCCAGCCACTACGACTGATCGACTCTGGCACAGAGCTGAAAAAGCATGGAACGGCGGAGCCGTTTCTGTTACCCAAAGTCAGTTCGACTTGATGTACTGCTAGCTTAGAGCCACTGTCTACTGAGTTTAGCACCTTGTATACCGCAACTCGAGCAACGGCCTTGCCGCAGTGGCTACACCGGTTCCCGTGAGATCACCGAAGTTAAGCGCTGTCGGACGTGGCCGGCACATGGATGCATGACCATCCGGGCCTCCGTGCGCTGTTGCCATTTTTCTGATTGCATTCAGCCTCGTGATGCCAATTGAGGACCTACTCGACCGAATAGTAGCGGCTCCGGTCAAAGGAAACCATCATAACGACCGGGAGAGCGGTGTGCTGACCACACGCCCCTCCTATCTGCATGCTCACCTGAGAATGACACGACGGTCGGATGGTCCCAATGGGCCACTTGTGGCCTGAAGACAGAGTGTATACCCCCAACTCACCTACTGTTTTAATCTGTTATTCCTCCCACGATACTGTATAAGCACAACAACAAAAGTTTCGTTGTTTGCTTTCCTTTCTAGTGATGCAATTCCAATGGTCAGCAGTGTATGTAAGTCTAAGTCTTCCGCAGCCGCTGTTATTGAAGGTAAAATCTTCCAGGTGATTCGACCCCGCCATATTGCTCTTCAGTACTCGACGTTTCGATTCCTCTGCTGGGATCTTCTTCAACAGACTTCTCGTGTCTCCAGTTGGCTGAACGAGCAAGTTTCCGTACTCAAGTGCTCAGCCAAATGGGACAGAAAAAGACTTCTGAAGAAAATTTCAGGAGAGGGATCTAAACGCCTAGTATCGAAGAAATTTCAAGAGAATCACGTCTGCCTTATTACCCAAAAGAGTTCAGCTGCACAGTAAATCATCTGTACGAAAACAGATCATGCAATCAGTCATCTTCCCGCCAGGCAGCTCAAGTTATTTTAGGATAACGTGAGAGTCCTGCATCAGAATGGTCGGATGTAGATGTGACATTCAGAAGCTGCCCAGCTGGCAGAACAAAAACGATAATCTCATGAGACAAAATATCAGTCATAGACCTTAAAAGAGCAAGCTGGTCTCTTAGTAGCAGGCGATCCTGTGACCTTCCACTGCTGATTTAAGTCATGACATGGAATCTTGTGTATGATCCAGTTGGTTGTATTGACAATGCAGGACGATGGGTCCAAAGACAAAATTGCAGAAAGGAGCTTTCGTGTTCGGGCATGCCCATAAATGAAGTTGCCTGATGTGTAGGTGTATCACTGCAGCCTGTCCAATATATCTACAAGGAGTGATGTACCACTCGCAGCCACGTAACTCATAGCAAGAATAGTTGTCCAAAGAGTTCTAACCGACAAGACCGCCACGCTTTTTCAATGACAATTGCTTTCAGACTGGTCTGGAATTGCTAAAACCAAACTAAACTCCTCCCGAACAGGCCATGAAGGCCCAAAGGTACTGACCGGCTGCCGTGTCATCCTCAGCCCACAGGCGTCACTGGATGCGGATATGGAGAGGCATGTGGTCAGCACACCGCTATCCCTGCCGTATGTCAGTTTCCGAGAGCCCAGCCTGACAGCGCTTAACTTCGGTGATCTGACGGGAACTAGTGTTACCACTGCGGCAAGACTGTTGGCGGTCTGGAATTGCTGCTGTCACTGAATCCAGTTTCTTGGGGAACACTGAGAAGAGAACTACATGTTGTGGACATTTGGAGACGAGTACCTTGCCAGTGCTTACAGCGGTACATTAGGCTGCACGACTTTGATGGGCCAAACAACACAGAAACTGAGCGGTAGCTGTCTGGAGCCGTGTTCTGTGGTCCGACAAACTGTGCGATTTTCCGTCTTTTCAAATGACGCAGGGCGGCGAGCGCAACGACGGTTAATAAAACATTTAATGAAAAGTGTGCAGATCGCGTAGTTCCGTCCGAAAGTGGTTCTGTGATGTCTTGGGGGTGTTTTTCGTATGATAAATTGGACCCACTCATTCAGGTTATCGGACTCGTGATCCAGGATGCTTATTTCCACATTCTCGGTTACCAATTGTTGCCCTTTCCCCTACTTGCTCATAATGAGTATGTTGTGGACACACTCGTCTTCCAAGATGACAACAGCCGTGCTCACAATGGTCCTCACGTATGCTGGATGTTTCATCACCCTATTGTAATGTAATAAAATATTTCAAACTATTTGGAAAGGTGGATGAAGCGTATCAACGTGCTTACCCGCAGTTTGGTAGCTCTGTGCGATGGATTCATCAATGAATGGAGTCAGCTGTCTGTGATGTTCCTGGAACAGATTCATAACAGAATCCGCTCAGCCATGAAGAAACGTACAATCTTCAGAAACAAAATGCAGGAAGATTATTTACGCTGATGATATTGCTCTGATCGTTCAGGAACAAAACCTTTACGGAAGCTGAGACAACAGCAACATCTCACCTGAAGATGTTGAATGAATACTCTAAACATAATTCTCTCCGACGGAAACCTCAGCGTTGCATCAACTTTCCACCTAAGGAATAAACAAGAATATTACAAATCTAACATCACATTTACAGATCAGACTAAAATGGCTCTGAGCACTATGCGACTAAACTTCTGTGGTCATCAGTCGCCTAGAACTTAGAACTAATTAAACCTAACTAACCTAAGGACATCACACACATCCATGACCGAGGCAGGATTCGAACCTGCGACCGTAGCAGTCGCGCGGTTCCGGACTGCGCGCCTAGAACCGCTAGACCACCGCGGCCGGCTACAGATCAGACTCTCCAATATTTCAATACTACACTGGTCACTGACATGCAAAACCATCTCCAGAAATAGCAGCTAAAATCAAAACTGGAACTTCCCACTGCAACAGTTCTCAAATCATCGGCTTTAGCCCTTTCATACTCAGTCTCTGAATACTGCTGTTCCTCCTGGCTACTCTCACTAAAATAATTGACACACAGCTCAATCAAGCAATGCGCCCCATCGCAGGGTGGAATTTCGCAAAAACTCGCTCTCACCATCGGACCTCAGATCTACCACCAGACATTGGTGAACGTATGGACAGGAATAAGAACAAATAAATAAAATTAACCATGGTGGCGCACAGCAATCAGCCTGCAGTGAAGCCGCTTTATAAAAAGGGAGAAATATATAATGTAGACAATTTTGGACCTATTTCTATACCATCAGTGTTTGCAAACTTTATTGAAAAGGCTGTGTATGTCAGGATAGTTGATCATCTTATATCACACAATTTTCTATCAAATGTACAGTTCGGCTTTAGAAGTCGTTTAACAACTGAAAATGCTATATTCTCTTTTCTCTGTGAGGTACTGGATTGTCTAAACAAAAGGTTTCGAACGCTAGGCATATTTGTTTATTTAACTATGGCATTTGATTGTGTTGAGCACAAAATACTGCTCCAGAAGTTGGACCATTAGGGAATACGGGGAGTAGCTCACACTTGGTTCATCTCTTACTTTAGGAATAGACAGCAAAAGGTCATCATTCACAACGTTGAGAATGGCTGTGATGTGGGGTCTGAGTGGGGTACGGTCAAGTGGGGAGTTGCCCCAGGGATCAGTGTTGGGCCCGCTCATGTTTCTTATTTATATAAATGATATGCCCTCTAGTATTACGGGCAACGCTAAAATATTTCTGTTTCCTAATGACACTAGCTTGTTAGTTTCAAATAGTGCAGTACATGATCTAAGTTCATGGCTTGTAGAAAATAAACTAACGCTAAATCACAGTAATACAGTATCTAACACACAATTCAACAAAACCTGACGTTTTAATTTCACAGAACGGGCATATGACTAGTGAAACTGAACAGTTCAAATTTATAGGTGTTCAGATAGATAGTAAGCTGTCGTGGAAAGCCCACGTTCAGGAACTTGTTCAAAGACTTAATACTGCCATTTTTAGTATTCGAACGGTGTCAGAAGTGAGTGATCGTTCGACAGGAAAATTAGTCTACTTTGATTTCGTAGACTTTCCCAGCGTAATAACTGCTGATATTCTTCCCGGGTTTGCAGCCGGATCATGTCGTCGTCCAGTCACAATATTTCGGCGGACCAGCTGCCCGGTCTTGAGGTGAGTTATCGCTTGTGCACTGCCTCGCCGGAACTGTATTCCAGCCCCTTTTTTTTATTTATTGTTATTTGACACCTTACAATAAGGTGGGCTGGCAGCAGCACACTACGCTGCTCTTCAGCCACAAGTTTTACACAGTACGCTGCTCTTCAGCCACAAGTTTTACAGAGAAAATACAATGGAGACACAGACAACAAAGTGGGGGGGGGGGGCAAAAAACAGTAGACACAGGAACAAATAACACGAAGCCGTTCACACTCGGCGAAAAAAAACACTAAAAACTGTCAGCACTGCGCACAAACATTGATGACTCAGACGGTACAGGGGAACAAAGGAGCGTGACGGCGAAAAACACTAAACACAAACACGATGGCATACACTCGAGAAACTGATGGCGATGATCTCCAGCGCGTGAATGTCCACTTAGCATGTGCGAGTCCGGGGACCTGCCAAGGGGGGAAGAAGGTGGTGGGGGAGGGAGAGGGGAGAGCAAAGATGCCAAGGGCAGAGGAGATGGGAGGAGGAATGAAGGTATGGGGGTAGGGAAGCCTGGGGGAGGAGGGGGGAGAGAGGGGGGAGGGGGAGAGAGGGAGGAGGTTGGGAAGGGGGAGAGAAGGGTGCCCATAGGAACAAACATAGGAAGAGGGAGGGAGTATCAAAATTGGTAGGAGGGGTAGATGGAGGGGAGGAGGGGATCATCAGGGAGGGGGAGCTGGCGGAAGCCACCTTGGGAGAGGGTATAGAGAGTGGAGAGATGGAGAGAAGGTGGGATGTGGAAATACAGGCGCGGCAGCAGATGGGGGCGGAGGAGGATGGGAGGAACAAGCGGGTGAGGAGGATCAAGTTTATGAGAGGTGTAGAGGATCCGTATCCGTTCGAGGAAAAGGAGGAGGTGGGGAAACGGAATAAGGTCGTACAGGATCCATGTGGGAGAGGGTAGACGGATGCGATAGGCAAGGCGAAGAGCATGGCGTTCTAGGATCTGAAGGGATTTGTAAAAGGTAGGGGGAGCGGAGATCCAGGCAGGGTGGGTGCAGCAAAGGAGAGGGCCGATGAGGGATTTATAGGTATGGAGGATGGTGGAGGAGTCCAGACCTCATGTATGGCCAGAAAGGAGCTTGAGGAGACGGAGCGTGCCTTGGCTTGGATTGTCCGGAGGTGGGGGGTCCAGGAGGGGCGATGGTCGAGGGTGATGCCAAGGTACTTAAGGTTGGGGCTGAGGGCGATAGGACGGCCATAGACAGTGACATACAAATCAGGCAGGTGGAAGAAGGGGGTGGTTTTGCCTACTATGATCGCCTGGGTTTTGGAAGGATTGACCTTAAGCAACCAATGGTTGCACCAAGTGGTGAATCGGTCAAGATGGGACTGGAGAATGCATTGGGAGCACTGCAGGATGGGGGCAAGGGCAAGGAAGGTGGTGTCATCGGCGAACTGGAGAAGGTGGATGGGGGGTGAAGGCGGCGGCATGTCCGCCATATAAAAAAGGTGCAGAAGAGGGGAAAGGTCGGGACCTTGGGGCACACCGGCGGAGGGGAAGAAGGTGTAGGAATCCGTGTTATGGATGGTGACATAGAGAGGACGTTGGGAAAGAAAGGACCCGATCAGACGGACATAGTTAATAGGAAGGGCGAAGGTTTGGAGCTTGAAGAGGAGACCGGAATGCCACACACGGTCATAGGTGCGTTCGTGGTCAAGGCAGAGGAAGATAGTGGAGCGACGGGAATTAAGTTGTTCGGAGAGGAGATGAGTGAGGTGAAGGAGAAGGTCATCGGTAGAGAAGGATGGCTGAAAGCCACACTGGGTAATGGGAAGGAGGCAGTGCTGGCGGAGATGCTGGTGGATGCGTCAGGTGAGGAAGTATTCCAGGACCTTGCTGAAGACTGAGGTAAGACTGATAGGATGGTAGGAGGAGACAGTCGACGGCAGTTTGTCGGGTTTGAGGAACATCAGGATGCGGGAGGTTTTCCACAGGTCAGGGAAGTAGCCGGTGGACAGGACCACATTATAGAGCTCGGCCAGACCAGAGAGGAAGGAGGCAGGAGCTTCGTGGAGGTGGCGATAGGTGACATGATCGTGACCAGGAGCGGTGTTGCGTTTCATGCAGAGTGTAGCAATGAGATCCTGAGTAGTGATGGGGGCATTGAGTTCGGTGTGTGCAATGTTGTCCAAGTACTGGAAACCAGGGGTGAGGGGAAAGACAGAGGTGTCAGTTCGATCACGGACATCCGGGAAGAGGGAGTAATCGAACTGGGGATCGTCGGGGATGGTAAAGACAAGGGAAAGGTAGGAGGCAAAGTGATTGGCCTTACTAAGGTTGTCAGGGAAGGGTTGATCATCATGAAGGAGAGGGTAGTAGGGAGGGGGCTTAGATCCAGTAAGGCGGCGGAAGGCTGACCAGTACTTGGACGAGTTGATAAGAAGTGTAGCATTAAGACGGGTGCATATCTGTCACCAGTCCCGGCATTTCTTAGCCGTGAGCAAATTTCTGATGTGTTGTTGTAGTTCCCGGTGGCGTCGTAGTGTGCCCGGGTCACGCGTGTGAAGGAAGGCATGGTAGAGATGGTGGGATTCACGGAGAAGGAGGATGGCCTGTGGGGGTAAAGTAGGACAGTGGTGGTGGATGGCAATGGAAGGGACGTGGGCCTCCATGGCTTCATACAAGGTCTGCTGCAGAAAGGAGGTGGCACGGGTAATATCATCAGAGTAGTGGTAGGTGACAGGGTGGCTATCGACCTGGGTAGAGAGGGTATCCCGGTAGGCATTTCAGTTGGCACGGGAATAATCATGGACGTATTTGGGGGGAGGGTCAATACAAGGGTCGACGACCATCTGAAATGGTGAGGAGGATAGGGAGATGGTCACTACCAATAGGGTCCAGGACATCCACCACTATGCGGCCAAGGAGGTTAGGGGAGGAGAGACGACATCGGGAGTGGAGTCGGATTCAGGGTGGGTGGGCTGGGGAATGGGGACGAGGTCGCCTTGGAGGGAGGAGAGAAGCGATGCCACCTCTGTAACGACAATGGATGTTAAGGTCGGCGGCGATCACATAGGAGGAGAAGGTACAGTCAATGTGGGAGAGGAAGTCAAAAGGAATGGGGGCGTTGGGGCGGACATAGATGGTGGTGCAGGTGTTGTTAAGGGCAGGGAAGAAGAGACTAAGGATCAGGTGTTCTGTGGGGTCGGGAAAAAGAGGTTGGAGCCGAACAGGGATCTGGCGTTGGTGCCCAATGGCTACTCCACCGCGCGCTATCGGGAGGGGATTATCGGAGCGGTGAAGGAGGTAGGGCAAGGTGTGGACAGTGTGTTGGGGCTGAAGAAAGGTTTCATTGAGGAGGAAGGCATCCATGCGGTGGGATGCGAGGGTGTGCAGGAAGAGGTTCTTGTTGGCGGGAAGGGAATGGATGTTATTGAACAGAATATGGTGCTGTCGTGCCATGACAGGGAATTAATCGAGGGTGTCAAGATGGGAGAAAGTGAAATGGGCCTGATTATGGGAGTAGGTGGCATACATGTTGAGGTGAAAGATGCAGCGAGTGGCGAGGGATATAAGCTGGAGGGTGTGGGGGCGCTGGAAAGGGTGGACATTTCGGAGGACAATGGTGAGGAACCTGATGATGTCCTCAGCAGTGGGAGGGGGGGGATGAAGGGAATTGCCAGGAGGGGTGGGGGCATCCAGAGGTCAGACAGGGATGGTGAGTTCGGGAGTGGTGGGAGGGGGTCAGGCCTTACATTTCTGGAAGTAGGTGGGATGTGAGAGAGTACAGGTGTTGCAGGAGGGAGGGGACTGGAGGTTGGGGCACTGCCGGAGGAAGTGTGCCTGTTTGCAATGTGGGCAGACAGGGGCCTCACGGCACTCCGATGTCAGGTGTGCATTGTAGTGCAGGCACCTCTGGCAGCGGAGGGATTGAGGAGAGGAACGGGAGTGGTTGACCTTGTAGCATTGGTGGAAGAGGAGGACACCCTCCTTCAGGAGATGGTCAATGGAGGGGGCGTGTTCCGAGAACACCAGCATAATGCGGGTGGGGCCGGCCGGGTTAAAGATGCGGCGGACTGCCCGTATCTCCAAATAGGGGTGCACCTTGAGCTCTCCCAACACCTCCTCCTCCATGACCGTCGGACTAAGCTGAGTGATCACGGCAGTGAGGGTTGGCAGGCGACGTGGGGGTTGGGGTTGGCGGGAGGGGGACGGGGAAGGAGCAAGGGTGAGGGAGGCAGTGGGGCCAAACCAGGTGATGGAGATTCGGGAAAGGATGTCAGTATGAAGGGTAGGGCTGGGGAAGGAGATGAGAACAGAGTCTCTTCGGGGAGTGAGGAGGAATATGGGGCCTCCGGGAAAGTGTTGGCGGAGGAGGAGCGAGAGGTTCCGGGCCTCGAGGAGAGAAGGATCAGGACAAGAGAGGATGTATTTGTAGGAGGAATGGGAGGAGGTGGAGGAGGAGGAGGTAGCAGGGCCAGGTGGGGAGACATCCATGGCATCCTGAAGGGGGGGGGGGGGGAAGGAGGATGGGGCAGGGCCATTTTGGAAGCAGAGGAGGCCGGGGTGGCACTAGGGTGATGGTGAAGGCGAGGGTGAGAGAGGGCCACGGGCCGTGGCCCTCCGGGCCACCACCCAACCGGGAGCTGCAGTAACAGGGTGAGAGGAAGAACTGGGGATGGGGCGACAAAGAGCGAGGGCGAAGGGAGAGTGAGAAGTGGTGGGATGGAATGAGGGGGGGGGGGGCGATTGGGCACACCACATAATGGTAGTGGTGGCGGTGGAGGGAGAGGCATACACTATTGCAGTGGTGGTGGTAGTGGTAGTGGTGGTGGGGGTTGACATGACGACAAGGAGGAAAAGAGACAGGACAGGACGAAAAGTACAGAAGAAAACAGGGGATGGACGAAGACGGACGAAGACCGGTGGAACTCCGACTGGGGAAAAAGCCCCACTCCGCTGTCGCTGGCGGGAGGCGACCGCAGGCAGGAACGCTGGCTGGCTGGAATGCAGGCAGGAACGCTGGCGGGAACGCTGGCTGGCTGGCTGGCTGGCTGGACCGCTGCTGGCTGGCTGGCTGGCTGGCTGGCTGGCTGGACCGCTGCTGGCTTGCTGGCTGGCTGGCTGGTTGGCTGGCTGGCTGACCCTGCAAAAGTCCTAACGCTTCGATGAGAGGCGAATGCCACTATCGAAGGGCGGTACTCGTTACGTGGTACCGCCGGAGATACTTCCAGCCACAACGACGGAAACCTTTATACACCAGCGGACAGAGCACCGCGCGTGGGCGAGTGATGGGCAGCGCGCCGATGGGCGAAGGCGGCAGAAACAATAAATCGCAACAGCTCTAGTTTGAACTAGTTTTAACAATCCAATGTTGTTTAATGTCGGACAAAATCGGTTTCCACATCTTACTTAGAGGAAAACCTTTATCCCTGTTAATAATATTACTTGATAATCTAATTTCAATGGATTCTTTAAGCACACATTTCTAATAGCGAGAAGCAGAGGAGATAAATTGTGTCTTGTCATACATCATCCTGTGTCCTTCGTTAAGGCAGTGTTTCGCCACTGCCGACTTCTCAGGCTGTAACAACCGAGTGTGCCGATGATGTTCCACACACCGGTCCCGAATAGTTCGAGTAGTATGACCAATATACTTCTTTCCACAGTGACACGGAATTTCATAACCCCGGGCTTCCTCAAGCCCAAATTATCTTTGACTGAGCCAAGAAGGGCTCTAGTCTCGGCCGCCGGCGTAAAAACACTTTTAATATCATATTTTCTTAAAATTCTTGAAATTTTGGATGATATACTTCCTGCAATGGGTAAATAAGCAACCGCTTCAGAAGTATCCTCTATTGGCTCGCGTGACGGACCAAACTGAAAAGCACGGCATATTTGTTGTTCTGTATATCCATTCTGTTTAAAAACAGAGACCGCAAAACTCCACTACGTTTGTGTGGTGGATGGCATCTGGTCGCATTTAGATAGCGGTCAGTATGAGTAGGCTTCCGATACACACTATGTCCTAAAGTCCCATCGTCCTTTCTTTGAACTAAAACATCAAGAAATTGAAGTTTACCATCATTTTCAATTTCCATAGTAAATTGAATACGCGGATGTAGACAATTAAAATGATCTAAAAAGCAATTCAAAGCATCAATTCCACGTGGCCAAACCATAGAAATGTCATCAACATATCTCAAAAAACGCTTTGGTTTAAGAAACGAAGTTTTGTGTGCCATGTCCTCAAAGTCTTCCATAAAAAGGTTGGCGACTATGGGGGAGAGTGGACTCCCCATAGCCATATACACCATTAAAAAGAAAATACGTTGAAGTCAACACATGACGACATAACTTGGTGATTTCTTCATCTAATTTCTCACCGATTAGTAACAGAAACTCTTCAAGAGGAACCCCAGTAAAGAGAGAGGTAATAGCAAAGCTGACGAGCAAGACAGAAGGACCGAGTACAACGATTTTAATCGTCGAATAAATTCGAATTTAATATGTGATGTTCACATTTTCCCACATATGGTCTGAGGACTGAAGCTAAACATTTGGCCAAATTATAGGAAGGGGCGCCCAAGTTGCTGACAATAGGACGTACAGGAATACCACTCTTGTGAATCTTGGGTAAACCACACAATCTCGGAGGAACCGCCGCACCAGGATTAAGTTTATTGATGACATAACTAAGTAAGGAGCTCTTTTTTAAAAGTGAGAGAATTTTTCATTTTATACAATCCGTGGGATCACTTTTGATTTTCCGATAGGCGGATTCCTCTAACAAAAGATCCATTTTGGCAACAAAATCCTCACGTGAGAGAATAACCGTGGCATTGCCTTTATCAGCCGGAAGAATTATTAGATCCCGATTTTCTCAGAGACCGAATAGCAGCCCTTCCAGAAGATGGAATATTATTCCGTGAAGCGGGAACTCGACGAAGTTTATAGGCAACCTCCTGCCTGATCTCTTCTGCCCTGTTTTCAGGAAGGCGGCCACAGCTTGTTCTACAGCACAAATAAAATCCGTAATAGGAGTCCTCTTAGGAGTAGGTGCAAAATTTAAACCTTTTTCCAAAACAGATAATCTAGCAGCATCAGATTCCTGATTCGTAAGATTAATGACCACCCGTTGGCGGGTGTCGTCACCAGACGTAATAGGAGAGACACAGAGACGTTGGAACTTAGGTGACTATTTACTAGCAGCAATTTTCTGCACTGAGTCCGAAAAAGCCCATAAAGCGCTATCCACCCAATCCCACGATGTGGCAGTCTTGAAGAAATTTCCAAATACAAATAATATAAATCTTTGGATACAAAATCCAATTGTCGCCGCGTAAAACAAATACGTTCCCGTACCAATGCAAGACTGGCCCGTTTCTTGATTTTTATTGGCCGCTTTTGTGTCAATATAATGATTAATTCTGGCAAATTTAGGGATAATACCCTCATCCCGACATCTCGATTAAAAACACAAGTGCACTCAGTAACTTCACTTTCTTCTTGCGAAAATTGTCCAACTTTCTAACAAGACTCACCAAGACTCACTCTCCTCCCCGTAGAGGCTTTGGATGTGTATTTCGTAGACTTTCCCGGCGTTATAACTGCTGATATTCTTCACCGGTTTGCAGCCAGATCAAGTTGTCGTCCAGACACAATATTTCGGCGGACCAGCTTATTTTCATTCGCTTATGTCGTATGGTATTACATTTTGGTGTAACTCTTCCCATTCTAGAAGAATATTTTTGGATCAGAAACGGTCGGTTCGGGCAGTAAGTGGTATAAGTTCACGGATCTCTTGCCGACCCCTGTTCACAAGTCTGGGTATTTTGACATTGGCCTCTCAATATATATATTCCTAACTGTCAATTCTTGTTAACAATATTAGCTTATTCCCAAGAATAAGCAGCTTTCACTCAGTTAATACTCCTTCTATTCTGTCGAGGAGTTCCTTGAAAAATTAAGCCGATTCTTATCGTATTGTTGATTGCGTTTACTTAAACTTATGGACTGACTTTTTTCGGGTTCATGAACATTTATTTTTATCTGTTATTACTTTTATGTTGTAATGTCATGTACTGACACATTCCATGACCTTGGAGATTTGCTCCTGAATTTGGTCATATGAACTTGACGTGTAGATAAATAAAAAATAAATAACAGTCGTTTCAAAAGGTTAGATGCCTGGAGTAAACTTTCCTGATCTACTATCAAGTATTTAAAATTTCTGGGGAACGTCCAGCAGGCTTTCATCTACACTGACGCCACTGCTGCATAATTAATTGGATCACAACAGACCAGGGCAGGTGTGGAGTACTGCTGCAATAATGGGATGAAAGTCCTCCTCTCCTCGTGACTGTGCCGAAGAGCAACAGTCTGTATGCCATATCAGTGATCAGACAGAAAATCATGACCATCGATCTACTGTCGATATAAAGCAGTCCAGGCGACAGAATCATCACCTGGCGAGGAACGACTGCTAGTCAGAAACACGCATAGTGCATGTAATATCAGAGTAGAATGACGAAGACCCGCGATCTATCTGAGTTTGACCGACGGAAGATTATGATGGCCCGGCACGAGCGTTTGGGAAACAGGACGACTTACCGGGTGTTCGAAGAATGCTCTGGAGAGTGTATTCAACACGTGGTGAAATTAAGGTGAAATAACGTCCAGAGGTCGTGGGTTTAGGCGGCCACTCCTCATTACAGTTGTCGGACGTCATAGGCTGGGCAGACTAGTGAAACAGGACAGGTGGCGAACTGTGACAGAAGTAACTTAAGTAGCAGAGTATAAGTGTGTCTGAACACACAGTGAACTGAACACTAGTGAAAATGGGTACACCGCAGCCGACGACCCATTAATGTTAATACCATGACATCGGCAACTACGACTGAAATGGTTATGTGACCACCAGACTGGGCGTTAGCGCAATGGCAGAGCTTAACATCGTCTGTTAAATCCCGATACCTTCTTCACCATTCCAACTGGTGGCCGTGAATCTGTCGCCTTCCAGGGGAACAGATCGTTGACACCTGTACTGTGGGACGGAGACAAGATGGTGGCGGCTCCATTATGTTCTGGGGAACCTTGACGGTCGGCCGTAGTGGCCGTGCGGTTCTAGACGCTACAGTCTGGAAGCGCGGGACCGCTACGGTAACAGGTTCGAATCCTGCCTCGGGCATGGATGTGTGTGATGTCCTTAGGTTTGTTAGGTTTAAGCAGTTATAAGTTCTAGGGGACTGATGACCTCAGAAGTTAAGTCCCATAGTGCTCAGAGCCATTTGAACCATTTTGAACCTTGACGTAGGCATTCGAGTGCCTAGTGGAGTTCGTGCAAGGCACCGTGACGGCCAAGGAGTGTCGTACACTGGATGCGGACAACGTAGACCTCATTCCGAAGGCAATGGTATTTTTCAACAGGATAATACGCCATGTCAGAAGGCCAGGAGTTTGATGGAGTGGTTCGAGGAACGCAGTGGCGAGTTCCAATTGCTGTGCTGTCCCCTCCCCCCCATTCCTCAGACCTGAACCCGATCGAACAAATCTGGGATGTGATTGAACGTGGCGTCAGTGCTCATCGGCCCCCTCTCCAGACTTTATGGGAATTAGGTGCCAACTCTAATCGGCGACCTACCGAGGCCTCATTGTTTCCATGCCACGATGCATAGCCGCTTATATCCGTCCAAAAAGCGGAATAGTGGCTATTAGGCAGATGCTCATAATTTTCTGGCTGATGAGTGTAGCATTTGAATGTTTCCTCAGCGCATTCAAGTGGGCACTGGAAGATCATCACAATTTATCTGAAGATGTTGATGACTAGATTCCAAACGTGCACTAATTGCTACGAATGCTGTGTAAATTTGAGATTGTGTGAATCTGTGTAGAAATGTACATATTCATTGTAAATAGCTGTCTATACGAGGCGTGATCAGAAACTAAGGTTGCAATGCCTGCAGTGAAACGTGTACATTTTATTTGATACAATCAGTACAGCCAACAGATAGTACATACATCAGGTTATTTTTCGATTTAGTCTCCATATCTGTTTATGTCCTTGCCGCTTCGTGGAATGAGTTTGAATAAACCCTCCAGACAAAAATCCTGCTTGCCCTTGTGTGCTGAGCCACGCTATAGTTCCTCGTTTGAAGCAAAGCGTCGGTCTCCTAGGCGTTGCTTCAAGTGAGGTAAAACGTGACAGTCAGTTGGAGCAAGGTCCTTGCTGTAGGGAGAGTGGTCAGTGTTGTCATAGCGAAACTGCTTCAATAGCTTCGTGGTCTTCTTGGCTGTATGGGGTCGCGCGTTGTCGTGAAGAAGGACAACGCCCTCGGCGAGAAGTCCTGGCCGTTTCCTCCTGATTGCTTCGCGCAATCACGTCAAGGTCTCGCAGTATCGGTCAGTCGTCACAGTCCTCCCTGTGGTGTCACCGTAAGACACCACACTGGCTAGGTTGTAGTCTTCAAATCGTCCGCGGTCCGTCAGTACACATCGGATCCACGAGTCGTCACTGTCGACGCTAGCAGACCGAGCGCCGCCACTCGGCTGGTCTTAAGAGACAAGCTAGCGCACTGCCTAGTTCTACAGACGACTTTAATAGGAATGGTTCACTCGTTTCAAGCGCCACATACAGTTTATGCATTGACAGTTGATCTGTATTTGTGAAGCAATCAGAACTGTAAAGCAGTATTCGCAGTTCAGTCTATAACTGCACTTGTAAATATTATTGTACAAAGTCAAGATCGACGTTCATCGCTGATGCTGAATTAAAGCTAAGTATGTTGAGCCATGGTAAAAAATTGCTGTTTTGAAGACCGCGCCGCAGCGCGTAGTGTAAAGCAGTCGCCCTCCGTTTCTGGCGGTGGCGCCGCTGTGGCAGTCGCAGCTTTGGTGTCTCCCTCTGGTGGGGAAGGGGAAAGGTAGCCTGCTCACGTGCATTTAAGGGGCGCTTTGAGCTCGTCAGTTAGTCAGTCTGTGGTCAGTCTGGGTGAGTCTGGAGTCAGTCTCTCTTCCCCAGCTTGCTAGTCTGTCTCAGGTCCGAATTTGTGACGCAGTGAGAGAACTCAACGAGTGGTCACCCGGTCGGGAGCTTAGTTCCTGCATCTGAGTCTGCGCGTTAGGCCACCAGTCTGCTCGAGTTGCTCAGGCAACGGTCATTGGCGGTTGGATCGATCGGTTGGTCGGTCGCGCACTGAGACACAAAATGACTTGTCCGCCTTGAGCGTCGGCGCATGTGAGGTCGCCACGTGAGTCCAGTGGGCCGCGCCGTATAGCGAGTGGTAGCGGCTTCACGGTCGAGACGAGAGCAACAGGAGTCAACCCACGACATCAGTCTGCCCGGTGCGAGCTGCGACGCCGTGGTGGAACTGGTTCTCCGAGCGCTTCTGGGCCACTTCTGTTACCATCTTGTGGAGTTTGGCTCTGTCCTTTCCTGGCGCAGGGATGTCATTTTGCCAGTGGGCGTGTTTCCTCTGCATGGTTGGGTCCGAGCCAGTATTTCGGCCGTCGTGTGTCTGGAAGTGAGAGGGAGACGCACCAGCAGTGCAGTCGCGACGGAGCAGCAGTCGCGGACGGAGCAGCGGGCAGCCGGTCGGTTGCTGCGGAGCAGGGAATACGGGAGATCGGCGCGCCTTCCTGCGTTCGTTGAAGCGGCTGGCAGCGGACGGCTCGGGAGAGCTATTTGGGGATGCTGCGCCAGGTCTTCTCGAGAAATCGCAGTTTATTAGAAGTTAAGTGATTGGTGGTATGTTGTGTGATTTACTCTTGTTAAACGCGTGCAGTTAATGGCCCCTCTTTGTGATCAGACTAAGAGTCAAATTGCGTGACTCAGGCGGGTCACCCCTTTCCCATGAGGCCTATAGTTCCGCCTCATACATAACAAAATGGCGACGAGGATGGGATAGACTAATCGGGAGTGGATGGCAAATTTACAAGGCTACATTCGATTGCGCCCTTGAATATCAATGTGGCCTCACGTACTCGGATACCATGGTACGTGAAGCCATTGCACAGAACTTTTCTGATACACGTTGAGCAGACGATTTGGATGGGATTCGGTTAATGAAAAGGGGACATACAATTCAAGGTTTATTTGGCTCTGAGCACTATTGGACTTAACATCTATGGTCATCAGTCCCGTAAAACTTAGAACTATTTAAACCTAACTGAACTAAGGACATCACACAACACCCAGTCATCACGAGGCAGAGAAAATCCCTGACCCCGCCGGGAATCGAACCCGGGAACCCGGGCCCGGGAAGCTACAGGGTTTATTTTCCCAAAACAATTAATTAATTGTAATAAATTACACTGTGGCTTACAAATCACAGTGACACGAACAAATCAAGCTACTTACAATATGAGGTAATAAAAATGTTATATGCCACAGGTGAACAGAGAAGCTTATTTGTGTCGTTTGAATCACTGCCAAACAAAACTGTTTACAATTTCATGCATTAACAAATAATCATTGTGCATTAAACTACATACTTTCACCTAATATAGTTACACTTTATAATGTAAAGCACAAATGTATAATTTACAATTAAATTTTCAGTCGAAGTTACTCCTTCCTATACCTTCTTTAAAAGAGTGATAAAATTTCCAAAAGGTATCTCAATTAAAAATGCCCTAAAACCCTTAACACAACAACACGTACATGACTAGCTCAAATAATACATATATGTACGGCAAAGCCCAACATTTGCTTCCTTACGGAAAGTTTGCTGATTTCAACAGCGCAGACCACATTCAAACTTTAGCCAACATGGGCCGCCTGCCGGTCAAAACATGTTACGACTGCGGCAGAAGCCAAACTTACATAGGTAATAAAAGAACACAGGCCACCTAGCAATCCTACCAAAATCAGTTTACACGAAGGAGGAAGAGAGGGGGGGGGGGGACATAATAAATACCATACGCAAGTGCACTTGCCACACCTACTACTAAAAATACAGTATAAAAGGATCTCAATTCATGACAAAATCCGGGATACGCCCGGCAATATTGCACCTGAGCGCTAGTAGCCAAAATAAGGTTGTCAGATACCAAGGTCTGACATCATCTTAGGGCTAACTGGCACAACAAATAAATAAGAATAAAAGAACAAGCAAGTGGAAATGCCCAAGAATTTAAATAGGATTAAGAACGCACGAGGCTAAAATCAATTTCTAGCACCTTGGACATCGCCTTACGCTTAATTGACACTACAAATAAGTAAAGATAAAAGAACAGGCAAATGACAATGCCCGGCAGTTTAAATAAAAATAAGTAAGCACAAGGCTAAAAGTAATTGCTAGCAACTTAAAAAGCACACATAAAAATATCAGACTGCTGCCACATCACAAAACGGAACAGGCGCGCACGCAGTCCCCAGCAAGCCAGAAAACCAATAACAAACACTCCAGCAACCGAGCCAGCCTGACCACAGTAATTTCAACTCAGAATCAGGGCGCGTGAGCACACCGGGTCCACGCAAAACACACACTGCAAATAATTCCCACCAACAGATACGGCTGCGCCCCGGGCAGGAAAACAGGGGCAACGACCGGGTGCACACCAGCAGAAAACTCGACACCTAGACTCCGGCCAAAACGGAATCAAGCAGAAAATATAAACAACAGCTGAAGTAAGGTGAAGCGAACCCCGCCACGCAGACCGGACAGAGCAAACACACAAAAAGCCTGCCCTGCAGTCCTTACAACTCTGGGTGCGGAAACCCAAGCGATATGGTGGCACCCTTTTCAGAGGCGGAGAACCTCGAGCGATCGCGTGCGGGGATCCATCAGTTGTCCACTACACCACATCATCAACACGCCACACCGCCCAACGCCCAAATCAACGAGGCCCGCCAACAACGAGACCGCACCTCCGTGCCGGGGCGGAAGGCAAAATACCACCAGCTCGGTGCGAATCCAACTGCCGAGCCGAGCGCGCGCGGCGCGCAAGGGCAGCAGCCGCCTCAGCGCCTGCGCAGGCCGAACCAGACGGAAACAGAAATACAAGTCGCTATCGATAGTGCCGGATACGCAACGCGCCAGAGAAATGGCACACACGGGTCAGGGAACAGATTTTGAAACTTGTCAATCCCCTCTTGCCCAAGTGATCGACATATTGGATCGACAAGGCACACTGGATTTTTGCTCAGGTTTGAAACTTCCCCGGCAGTGTGTCAGATTAGCAAGCCTGCAGCGAACACTGCGCAGCGCCTAATCGGACCTCGTGCCCGGCCGCGCCTGTGCCGTCTTGCTCTACGCCAGGTGTGCCGCGCCGGCAGGCAAATGCTGTTTTGAAATCATGCCCGCGGTGTGTTACTAAGCATACGCGCCAAACTTGCCCGTCACGTCAGGCTGTTTGTTATTTTTGCAACAAAAAGGGACAAAAAGAAAGCTCAAATCGGAAACTCAAAAATCATTCCAGGAATGGAAATTCATGGTGTATATTCCACACCGACCAGTGACACTCTACCGGATAGTGACTGTGTTCGTTCTACCAATGGTGCGCGTAGACATAGACGGGAGTCCCGCCCCATTGCTTGTGATTTCGTGCCTGTGTCTGTCAATGTTGCACGTGACAGTAGATTGTGTCGTAGGACAGACAATAAAATTTTAGTGGACTTGGACATTCACGCCAAAGTGATTCCATTCCAGCTCGATGCGGGAGCCGCAGTTTCTTTAATAAATCAAGACACTTACAAATTACTGGTCAAACGTTGCGTTGACTAGCTATTCAGGACAGGAGCTCCCTGTATTAGGTGAGTGCAGCCTTCTTTCCACTTACAGAGAACAAACAAAACTTGTGTCTTTTTACGTACTTCGTTCTACATCTTCAGTGAACTTGTTTGGTTTGGATTCTTTTCATTTGTTTAACTTGTCTGTTTCGGATAATGTCCTATTAGTGAACCAGACTGTGCCTTCGGACAGTGTGCTGAATTTGCCGACATTTTTGCACCGGACTTGGGTTGCGCCAAGAATTATCAAGCTCATTTAGAACTTAAAGCAAACGCACAACCAAAATTTATCAGAGCACGCACGGTTCCCCACGCATTGCGTGATGAGGTCGCAAAAACATTACACGCTTTGCAAGCCCAAGGTGTAATTCAACGTATTCAAGCTTTTCTCTGGGCATCGCCCTTAGTCATTTTGCCGAAACCTTCAGGAAAATTGAGACTTTGTGTGGACTTCAATGCAACTGTGAATCCGCAGCTAATGATTGCGACATTTCCTTTGCGACGTCCTGAAGATCTTTTTGATAAACTATGTCCGGGCGAATATTTTTAAAGTTGGACCTCTCCGATGCGTACCTGCAAATACCGGTGGACGAAGAATCCCAGCGCGTATTGGTAGTTAACACACATCTGGGTTTATACAAGTTTCGACGTCTGCCATTCGGGTGCACGTCGGCCCTTGTGTTGTTCCAACATTTCCTTCAGACTGTCTGTGCGTCGGTCCCTACAGCCGTCAATTACCTTGACGATATAGTGATCTCAGGAAAGACGGAGGAAGAACATTTAGTTAATCTCCGGACCTTATTTCTGGGTCTGCGACAGAACGGTCTTCGCTTACGGAAGGACAAATGTGTATTCCTCGCCAGTGACTTGCCATACCTGGGACATGTTCTTAATGCCCAAGGAATGCACCATGTACCTCCGTGCCATACGAGACTGACCATCGCCGACGAACGTGAAGCAGCTGCAGAGCATCCTCGGCAAGATCAACTATTACCATAGATATATACGGCATGCGTCTTCAATTTCCGCTCCGCTTCATCGGTTGAGGCGTAAAGATGTTCCATTTGCCTGGTCGGCGGAATGCGAACGCGCCTTTCGCCGGTAGAAATCGGCGTTGCTTTCCAATACTTGTCTCACGCCATTCGATCTCAAGAAGCCTCTTCTGTTAATTGTGGATGCTTCTGATTTCGGGATCGCTGCTGTGCTTGCGCATAAAGATGGTTTGCGCGATAGACCTATTGCCTTTGCACAAAACTGCTCTCCTCTGCGCAAAGAAATTATTCGCTGATCCAGAAAGAAGCGTTAGCTCTCATATGTGGTGTGACGAAGTTTCATGACTTCTTATATGGTCGTCACTGTACAATAATCACCGACCACCAACCATGGACATCGCTATTTCATCCGAACAAGCCTGTACCTCCACGTACGGCGCAGAAACTTATCAGGTGGTCTATTTTCCTCTCGCAGTACCGCTACGACATTTTGTGTCGGTCCACTGCTAAGAACGGAAACGCTGATGCGTTGTCCCGTTTACCTGTTGCTGAGGATGAAGCATTCGATTCTTCCGAACTTGCTTGTATGTTCATCTGCACTGAAACCGGTGACGTGGTCGAATCTTTTCCGATAGATTTTCGTCGTGTAGCCACAGCCACGGCTGCCTACCCCGTCCTTTCTATTGTTCTGCGATATGCTACAACGCAATGGCCGTTGTCAAAGTCACGGATCTTGGACCCGTTGGTTCGCCGATTTTTTGCTGACAAACAGACATTTTGTTCGGCGTGGTGTGTTGTTGTTGCGTACTGATAATGATCACTCCAGGGTAGTAGCGCCCCGTTCTTTACAGTCCTCTGCTTTAAATCTTCTCCATCAAGGACACTGGGGCATAGTGCGGACGAAACAACTTGCTCGCCGACACTGTACTTGGTTCGGAATCGATGCAGCGATTACAAAGATTTGCTCTTCTTGCACGGTTTGTGCAGGCCACCGCAGAAATTCTTTTCATAGCCGAAAGCCACATTCCCTTGGCAGCGCCTACACATCGATTTTGCTGGCCCATTCTGGAATGGTCGACGCTTGGTTGTGATTGATTCTTACAGCACTTTTCCTTTTGTTGTCCGGATGTCTTCCACGACATTAGCCACCATCCAAGCATTATCTGTTATTTTTTGTATTGAAGGTCTTCCACAGACAATTGTCTCCGACAAGGGGCCACGATTCATGTCTGTAGCGAGCCAGTGGGTGTGTTGAACCTTCCACCGAGCTACGGACCCCCTTGAAGATGTCTCCCGCAGTCGGAGACGAAACGTTGGGAATCGACACAGAATTCATCAACCGACCACGGCATAACAGCCCAGATAATTATAATGGACATGATATTTCCGGCCGTGAAAGTTACATTTTAGTATGTAGAGTTTCAATCATTTTGCAAAACCAATGGTATTGAACATCTGACGTCAGCGCAGTTTTCGCCACAGTCCAACGGTGCAGCTGAAATGTTCGTCAGGACTTTCACATCACAGATGTTAATGTTGCGAGACTCACATTCTCGGGAGCACGCATTCTTGCTCTTCTTATCCTCATATCGCTCTCAGCCCCGGACTTTGATGACGTTATTACATCCACCGCCTCGTGTTACTTTGCCACGGGGGACTCCGACTTTTGCTCCTGGCGACGTTGTTTATTATGGCAAATATTGTGGGTCTAAGCGTTGGCTTCAAGGGCACATTCTTCGCTGCCTCGGCCGCTCTATGTTCGTGGTTTTGGGTGCCTCTGGTGAGGTGCGCAGGCAACTCAAGCAGTTGCGCCTCTGTAGTCGCTCGCTATCTGCTTTCAGCTTCGGTGCCGTTCGGTCAGCCCCCCTGGGAACCATCTGCTAGATCGCCTCATCCCCCGGTGCTAGCGACGACTCCTACCATTTTGCCGCACGACTCGCTGGCGCAGACGCATGGTAGCGCGCTAGAGGCGCCCGCAGTGGAGGCATCGCTGCGGCAGACTGGCGCCCCTCTGGGTCAAGAGAAGAACATCGGTCCACGGGAATACTTGTCCTCCGGAGTGGAACGCTAACACACTCCAGAAATGATGTCTTCACCCGTCGGGTGCCCCGACCCGAAGGAGGTCGACACTTCGGCCCCACCTATAGCTATAAGAGCGCCAACACCTCATGTTAGCGTGCACCCTGGGGGAGGTTTACAGGCGTTTTCTCTCTCCCTGCGGTCCGAATGGCGGGGTGCGCGTGGCACAGCCTCGTTTGAAGTTCGGTTCCACAGCTCCTCGCATACGTCAGCATGGGGTCCTCCCCCAGGCGGTCGTAAGCCGTATTCCAAGGTCGTTCGCCGATTTGCGGGGAAGGAATGTGGTGTCACCGCAAGACACCACACTGGCTAGGTTGTAGGTCCGTCAGTACGCATCGGGTCCGCGAGTCGCCTCTGTCGACGCTAGCAGACCGAGCGCCGCCACTCGGCTGGTCCTTAAGAGACAAGCTAGTGCACTGCCCAGTTCTACAGTCGACTCTGACAGGAATGATTCACTCGTTACAGCTTCAGCGATCGCATTTGCAGAGACGCTAGTTAGCATAGCCTGCAGCTAAGTCAGTAGCTACGACCCAGCCAGGCGCCACATATAGTTTATGCATTGACAATTGATCTGTATGTGTGAAGCAATCAGAACTGTAAAGCAGTATTCGCAGTTCAGTCTATAACTGCACTTGTAAATATTAGTGTACACAGTCATGATCGACGTTCACCGCTGATGCTGAATTAAAGCTAAGTATTTAATTGTACTCCTGTCTACTAACTTCTAATCACGTAAGACGTTCCAGATACATCCCGTCAAGTATAGTTCATTGATCCTCACGTCAGCCTACGTGATCAACGCGTGCAATTAATGGCCCCCCTTTGTGATCAGACTAAGAGTCAAATTGCGTGACTGAGCCGGGTCATCCTTTTTCCATGAGGCCCATACTTCTACCTCATACATAACACTCCCACCTTCCAAAACCTCCACGACTATGGCATCCACACTTCTCCAAAACATAGTGGCAGTCACCTTCCCGGCAGATGGCGTCGGCTTAAATTTCTTTGTCTCTGGAGAGGACACGTGTTACCACCCAACTGACAACTCATTGCTGATAGGGGTGTAGTGGTGTATACATGTTCCGTCATCTGTTATAATGCGATGAAGAGACTCTTTCTTTCCGCGGAGAACCGTAGCAGAAGCTACAGGATTGTCCCCATGCCTTCTCCTTGTGTTGGTTGTTCAGATTTCGTGTAAACCAATGGGAACAAATTTTCCACTACTGTAGAATACTGTGAACAATGTGAGAAACGCTTCCGAACGACACTGCCTATTCTGCCGTCATGTGACGTTACGTCATCCTCCTGCTGTCTCGAATCAGTTCCTCCACGAGAGTCTTGTTTATACCTGTTGATGCCGTGCTGAGTCGGCAGCTGTAATCCTCATCAATTACGTTTTCTCTAGTGGCCCGCAAACTTTCAGCACCATTCTGCGAGACGCTGACGAGATATGACTATCTCTCCGTAAACCGCTACCAGCTCCGAGGTATTCCAGCAGCGGTTACAAGTTTCGCTCACAGTAATCGAGTAACGGCGGGTTCCTTTGTGAGACCAGTTTTTCAAATGAGTCACCATGTGTGTTTATCTGTAGGTGGCAGATTTCTGAAACTCTGCATCGTTGCCAACCGCATGTATCCGAATTACCGCACACTACTACTTTATCTCCAAGAGACGAAACTCCAGGTATATCAGCCTTATACCTCAGTTTATGATCATTCCTCGTACGACAAGTAATACTACTACTACTTCTTCTTCTTCTTCCTCTTCTTCTTATTCTTATTCTTCCTGGACCTTTCTGCTTTTGCAGGTGGTATCACGGAGCCTCTTCCAAGGTTATCTTCTCTCCCAGAGCCTACCATTCAACATTTCCTCCCACCGCAATCCTCTTCGATTCACATCATCCTACACTTGTTCTCTCTATCTTGTTGGTGGTCCTCCAATTGGTCTTTGTCCAAATTCTGTACATTTTTAGAGATCTTGTTGGAAGATTTTCTTGTCCCATCCTTTCAGAATGACCAGACCATTGAAACCTACTGCTCTCCATAGTTTCTTTTAGGATTGGTGTGAAGTATGTTTCGAATTCTTTCATTTCTTATCCTGTTCCTTCTCGTCCTACCTAGGATCTCTCGTAGAAAGCGCATTTCTGTTGATTAAAGCCTATATTTCTCAAATCTTTCTTTGTTCAAGTCCTACATTCTGATCCACAGCTCAAAAATGGCAGATATTATGACCGGTATATCATGATCTTTGCTCTGGCAAGCATTTTACAACTGTTAATTTTGTCCAATACATAACGTTCTCTCCGAAATTTCATCCACGATGTTACGTTTCTTGGGTAATTTGCTTCCCAGATACGTGAAAGCACCTGCTTTGCTAGTATTTTCTCCATTACAACTTATACCTTTAATTTTTATAAGTTTTCCTGTTGTTTTTCACTACCTCGCTTTTTGTTAAGTTTACAAGCCAGCTTTTTTAGTGTCTGTATATTTAGTTGTTGTTCTAGTTTCTGCTCGTTTTCTTCCCAATGAGCAGAAATTGGAAGAACGAGGCCCTTCAGGAAGCCCGATAAGTGCCCGCCGACGGGGCTCTGACGAAGTTAGGATAGGCCCAGCAAGCTAGTAATGGGTCACCCATTTGCTTTCAACAATCAAACAGGCCTCGGATCAAAACGATAAGCAAAGGCCTGAAGAAACTTGTGAGATCTCTTAGACGCTGAACTGAGGGTCTTATCAAGCCTAGAGACGGTGTTAACCGGTATTAGCGCGAGGTCTCCTGAGAAGGGTGACGGATTTATTGTCCGGTGTGGTTAGCTGCGACACATTAGCTGGCGGTGGCTCTGGGAGGACGGCGCGCTGGATCGGCTGATCCGGCCGGCCGCAGCCGTGATCCCCTCAGACTGGCACGCGCCGCCACTCCAGGGCACAGTGGGGACGCGTGGCTCAACTCGAGCAGCCGCTCTCAGGGCTGCCGGCGAGGAATCTGCATTCATAGCCGTCCACACGCCGCTCCTCTCAGCTGTTACCGCCACCAGATGGCCAATTTTGTCTCATAGCGGACACTGTCATCCCACTCCAACCTGCGCCCTCTGCCCGCTTCTCTTACGACGAGCCGTCCTCTCTGTCACTTCCCATAACACACATACATCATCCGACAGCCTAAATAAAGAAAATAAAAGTGCCTATCCGGGCTGTGTGCCATTTTTTTGCACTTCAGTTGCCACTAATCCGCTACTGACAGAAGGGAGTGACAAATCGCTAGTCGTGGGAACGTGTCTTCCCCATCAGTGATGACAGGAGCGGAAAGGAACATTAGGGTTTCGTACCCGTTGCAGCTAGTCAGTGGAGACGGTGCGTAAGCTCGTATAGGACGACGATGGTGGAGAAAATCGGCTGTGTTCCTTTCAAAGGAACTATTCAGTCATTTGATTCTTGAAGTTGTCTCGGCTTAACGAGTGTCCATGAGGTTTCCGAATTGCAGCCGGATGACGTCGATTCCTTGCCATGATATTTTGGCTGACAACCATTGAGATGCCGACGTCACCCGGCTGCAAACCCCAAACCTTATGGAAAATTTCATCATTCGTCCAACAGTTTTTGGTAAACTATAGGAGAATAACGTGTGGATGACCCGTGATCATTTGGAACCCTTTCCGCTAGAGTGCGAGTCATATCCTTTATATCACTGATGACGGTCTCGCGGTTAACTGAGAAAAGAAAATGAAATCACCTTCTAAATTTTGCTTTTACACTAAGGAAAAATCATGGCTTAAACCCAATCAGACTTTCCAGTTTGTGGCTTACGTCCGATTTCCTAATTATTCCACTAACATTCAAGAGTGCCTCCACGCTACCCGGACAAGTTAACTTGTTACGTGTAAAAGTCATGAAAGTAAGGGCCACATATACAGTATATAGTAGCAACATATTTGCTTCAATAATTTAATATTCTGTTAATAATATTGGCGTGAGTATACAGGTGTAGGATTTACGACCTGAAACCGCGGGTCGAAAATGGAATAAAAAATTTATTTTATTCATGGGTTTATATTATCTGCCAAGATTAGGGTCTTCAGGCCTGCTGTTACACCTATCTATACACTCTTAGAAAGCCTATTTATATGCCACATTCCGATGTGCGTAGTACATGAGCTGTAATAATAATAATACACTACTAGCCATTAAAATTGCAGCACCAAGAAGAAATGCAGATGATAAACGTGTGTTCATTGGACAAATATACTAGAACTGACATGTGATTACATTTTCACGCAGTTTGGGTGCATAGATCCTGAGAAATCAGTACCCAGAACAACCACCTCTGGCCGACATAACTGGCTTGATACGCCTGGACATTGAGCCAAACAGAGCTTGGATGGCGTTTACAGGTACAGCTGCTCATGCAGCTTCAACACGATACCATAGTTCATCAAGAGTAGTGACTGGCGTATTGTGACGAGCCAGTTGCTCGGCCACCATTGACCAGACGTTTTCAATTGATGAGAGATGTGGAGAATGTGCTGGCCAGGGCAGTAGTCGAACAATTTCTGTATCCAGAAAGGCCCGTACAGGACCTGCAACATGCGGTCGTGCATTATCCTGCTGAAATGTAGGGTTTCACACAGATCGAATGAAGGGTAGAGCCACGGTTCGTAGCACATCTGAAATGTAACGTCCACCGTTCAAAGTGCCGTCAATGCGAACAAGAGGTGACCGAGACGTGTAATCAGTGGCACCCCATACCATCACGTCGGGTGATACGCCAGTATGGCGATGACGAATACACGCTACCAATGTGCGTTCACCGCGATGTCGCCAAACACGGATGCGACCATCATGATCCTGTAAACAGAACCTGGATTCATCCGAAAAAATTACGTTTTGCCATTCGTGCACCCAGGTTCATCGTTGAGTACACCATCACAGGCACTCCTGTCTGTGATGCAGCAACAAGGGTAACCGCAGCCATGGTCTCCGAGCTGATAGTCCATGCTGTTGTAAACATCGTCGAACTGTTCGTGCAGATGGTTCTTGTCTTGCAAACGTCCCCATCTGTTGACACAGGGATCGAGACGTGGCTGCACGATCCGTTACAGCCATGCTGATAAGATGCCTGTCATCTCGACTGCTAGTGATACGAGGCCGTTGGGATCCAGCACGGCGTTCCGTGTTACCCTCCTGAGCCCACCGAGTCCATATTCTGCTAACAGTCATTGGATCTCGACTAACACGAGCAGCAATGTCGCGATGCGATAAAGCGCAATCGCGATAGGCTACAATCCGACCTTTATCAGAGTCGGAAACGTGATGGTACGCATTTCTCCTCCTTACACGAGGCACCACAACAACGTTTCACCAGGCAACGCCGGTCAACTGCTGTTTGTGTATGAGAAATCGGTTGGAAACTTTCCTCATGTCAGCACGTAATAGGTGTCGCCACCGGCGCAATCCTTGTGTGAATGCTCTGAAAAGCTAATGATTTGCATATCACAGTATCTTCTTCCTGTCAGCTAAATTTCGCATCTGTAGCACGTCATCTTCGTGGTGTAGCAATTTTAACGGCCAGTAGTGTAATAATAATAATTAGTATTATTATTGCTATGATAATAATAATGTAAATATGGTATTACAGTAATGTCAGTCTTAACGATATTGTATTAAGTACTCTGATTATAAAATAAACCTTCTGTAATATAGCAGTAATAACATACGAACGGAAATGAATGGCAGAAGCATAGAAAGAACGGAGTTTGGAGAATAACTGGTCAGCGAAAGAGCGAGGAAATATATGGTTACGTTAGTATATGAGACGAAACTGTAATAGATAATGATGAAGGCGGCTGGGAGAGTGCTGGCAAAGAGATGGAGATACTGGTTCGCGATTGGGCAGAAGGAAGACAGCTGTGATGTGCCAAGAGCGAAGCTACGCCGATGGTAACAAGAAGGGTTTGGATCTCATCTTGAACGGACCGTGATCCTGAATTAGATGCAGCTAACTAGGTTCGGGAAACGCGTGACTGAAATGGAGTCGGAGATGGAAAAAGATCTACACGTTGTTCTTGTACTGTAGCTACGGAATAATAGTAGGTCGTTGACAACCGAGGAGAGGTACAGAGGACACCAGTCATCAAGAAACAAAATAAAACACGGAAGAAGCATGCAGCCTATATGGTCGCATCCTCCCTAACCAAGCATAAGGGGAATTTATGTGATCAACAAAGTAAATGCAACAAACATGACATTCTTACGTACGAGGAGTAATCAATAAGTAATGTAACACATTTTCCTTTTTGAAATCAGGTTGATTTTATTCAGGATTCCAGTACACGATAGTATTCCCCACTTTTTTACGATACCGTTTTGTTTTTCAATATACAGGGTGGACCATTGATAGTGACCGGGCCAATTATCTCACGAAATAAGCGTCAACCAAAAAAAACTACAAAGAACGAAACTCGTCTAGCTTGAAGGGGGAAACCAGATGGCGCTATGGTTGGCCCGCTAGATGGCGCTGCCATAGCTCAAACGGAAATCAACTGCGTTTTTAAATAGGAACCCCCATTTTTTATTACATATTCGTGTAGTACGTAAAGAAATATGAATGTTTTAGTACGACCCCTTTTTTCGCTTTATAAGTACTTGGTATATCGTAACATTCCGCCAGTGCGGACGATACTTGCTTCGTGATACATTACCCCTGTTAATATGGACAGTTGCGGAAAGGTCGATATCGTGTTGATGTATGGCTGTTGTGATCAAAATGCACAACGGGCGTATGCTATGTATGTTGCTCGGTATCCTGGACGACATCATCCAAGTGTCCGGACCGTTCGCCAGATAGTTACGTTATTTAAGAAAACAGGAAGTGCACGGCCACATGTGAAACGTCAACCACGACCTGGCACAAATAATGATGCCCAAGTCGCGACTAATCCGCACATCAGTAGCAGACAAATTGCGCGAGAATCGGGAATCTCAAAAACGTCGGTGTTGAGAATGCTACATCAACATCGACTGCACCCGTACCATATTTCTATGCACCAGGAATTGCATGGCGACGGGTTTGAACGTCGGGTACAGTTCTGCCACTGAGCACAAGACAAATTACGGGACGATGATAGATCTTTTTGCATGCGTTCTATTTAGCGACGAAGCGTCAATCACCAACAGCGGTAACTTAAACCGGCATAATGTGCACTACTGGGTAATGGAAAATCCACGATGGCTGCGACAAGTGGAACACCAGCGACCTTGGCCGGTTATTTCATGGTGTGGCATTATGGGAGGAAGGATAATTGACCCCCCCCCCCTCCATTTTATCGATGGCAATCTAAATGGTGCAATGTATGCTGATTTCCTACGTAATGTTCTACCGATGTTACTACAAGATTTTTCACTGCATGACAAAATGGCGATGTACTTCGAACATGATGGATGTGCGGCACATAGCTCGCGTGCGGTTGAAGCGGTGCCGAATAGCATATTTCATGACAGATGGATTGGTCGTCGAAGCACCATACCATGGCCTGCATGTTCACCAGATCTGACGTCCCCGGATTTCTTTCAGTGGGGAAAGTTGAGTGATATTTGCCATCGTGATCCACCGACAACTCCTGACAACATGCGGCAGCGCATTGTCAATGCATGTGCGAACATTACGGAAGGCGAACTACTCGCTGTTGAGAGAAATGTCGTTACACGTATTGCCAAATGCACTGAGGTTGACGGACATCATTTTGATCATTTATTGCATTAATGTGGTATTGACAGGTGATAACACTGTAACAGCATGCGTTTTCAGAAATGATAAGTTCACAAAGGTACATGTATCACACTGGAACAACCGAAATAAAATGTTGAAACGTACCTACGTTCTGTATTTAAATGTAAAAAACCTACCCGTTACCAACTGTTCGTCTAAAATTGTGAGCCATACGTTTGTGACTATTACAGCGCCATCTATCACAAAGCGAAAAAAGTGGTCCAACTAAAACATTCGTATTTCTTTACGTACTACACGAATATGTAATAAAAAATTGGGGTTCCTATGAAAAAATAAACGCAGTTGATATCCGTTTGACCAATGCACCGCCATCTAGCGGGCCAACCATAGCGCCATCTGGTTTCCCCCTTCAAGCTGGACGAGTTTCGTTCTTTGTAGCTTTTTCGTTTGACGCTTATTTCGTGAGATATTTGGCCCGGTCACAATCAATGGACCACCCAGTATATGATACGATGGCCCTACGCCACCTTTCTGGGAGGGCTTGTATGTCCACGTGGTACCGTTCTACTGGTCAACGTCGAAGCCAAAGTCTTGCTGCATCAATAACCTCCTGGCTACCCATGTACTGCTTACCGCCAATTGCATCATTCATTGAGCCAAACTCATTGCTCTACATACTCATCTGTTAGGGGACGAGGAATCCAGCGGGCACACGCCTCTGAATACTCCAGCTGCTGGACGAGTGTGTCAGCACTAACAACAGAGACATGTAGGTGTGCAGCAGGGTGTTTGTTTGTGAGCCGTCGATCACCTCGAATGAGAGTGTCCCCACGTTCCAAGACTGCAGGAATGACAGCTGTGTGCGACTGGCCACGACGCAGGAAATAGGACACGTTTTCATTACCTTGTTGCGATGATGACAGACGCCTCACCCGACAAGTCACCGTGCTTTTCTTCACTACCCGTCTCTGTAGACTTTCTGCAAGCGCCTATGAGTATCTGCGATTCTCTAGTCTTCCGCTAAAAGGAACTCAATGACAGCTGTCTGCATCTCCGTTACATACGCTATTTTGAAGGTTATGTATAGCGCCCCACCTACTGCAACTTCACAAAATTATAGGGGTGGCCCAAAGCGGGAATATTCCACTATGTCCCACAGCAAATTCCGCATTTTTGCAACCGAAACTGGCCGAGGAAAAAATGCGTTGCGCTACCTATTGAAAGCTACTCGTATATGCGACTGCAGTCTTTCTCGGCGTATTCCACTGATGAACTCTTCTCGATTTATCAGCCGAGTGGTGACGTCGTTTCGTTGCAACGTTTCAATGAGTTTCGTACCCATCATCTTCTGGCGAAGTGTCGGGATGCTCTCAGGCTCCCTCTCATTTAATACTTTCCCCTCTTTGGGGAAGTGTGTGGGGGAGTTTGTAGCCTATCGCCGTTTACTCCTCTGTGTACTTGTGTGTGTGATATTGTCTGTGATTTTTATGGTGTCTGTGATAAGTGGAATGTTCTGTACGTGTCTGGTACTTGTCTGAGGTTGGCATGATGATTGGCAGTATATGGAAGGGAGATGGATTAGAGACTGGATACTGGGATTTTCTCTTCGACTTAATCGTCGAAGATCGTCATTGGGCGTTTGTGCTTGTCGCGGGACATGTCATACCGACCTAGGGAGTGGATGAGAACGTTTCCTGATCTGGAAGAGCCCTCATAGAAGGCCCTTGACAGATTTTGGAAACGCTCTCTCAGGAGTGGGAATTCAGCTGCGGCGTGCAGGTCATCGATAGGGAATCCGAGTGATAGATGCAGTGCCCTCCTGAGACGCGGTTCTGCTGCCTCTGGAGTTTGTCCAGATGCTGCATTGCTGCGATCCCCAGACAGGGCACGTATACTCCATTACTAGCCGGATCAGGGCCTGATACACATTCACTCCTACAGGGCAGGGAAGGGAGCTGGTTGTGTTGAGGATTGGGTACAGGATGGACATTCTGGCGCAGACTTTCCTGAGGGCCTTGTCTATGTGGGGTTTCCACGTAAGACGAGAGTCCAAGATTACGTCAAGGTACTTGGCGGTTTTGCGCCAGGGGAGTTGGGTTCCGTTTAGGTGAAGGTGAAGCGGGGGTGGGGGTGGGGGGGGCGTTGAGGAGGTTCGCGCCTTCCGAGCCTGCGGGTAATCAGCATAGCCTGCATCTTTTCCAAGTTGTTGGTGATGCGCCAGCGACGGACCCAAGTTTCTGTGTCATCTAAAACCCTTTGTAGCCTACGGATGACCAGATCCTTGTTCGGTCCTTGTACGGTGTGCACCAGGTGGGCCGTTGGTGTGACCGCAGTGTACAGACTGTACAAAACGGGCCCCAGGACCGATCCCTGTGGGACCCCAGCACGAATTCGCCTTTTGGTGGAGGTGGCAGTTTCTACTTTCATAGAGAAAGTTCTATCCGTGAGATAGCTTTTAATCAGCTTAACTATGCTCCCAGGGAAATCTTGTGTGTATAACTTGTAGAGTAGCCCTCTATGCCATACTGAGTCGAAGGCTTTGGTTACATCTAGTAGTCTCTGTGGTTGAAGCCCTCTGCTTCAACCACTCTCATGATCTGCTGTGAGGCAGAGTGGTTGTGCCGCAATCCGAATTGGAAATCCGGCAGAAGTTGCTCTCTTGTGATATGTTCCTGTATGGGTATTAGCAGGAGGCGCTCATAGATCTTGCTGAGAGTTGGCAAATCGGTCTGTAGTGCTGCGAGAATAGAGGGTCTTTCCGTGGTTTGTGTATCGCGACCACTTCCGCGTGTTTCCAGCAAGCTGGGAACTAGCGGGAACGAGTAATCTCGTTGAAGACGTTTGCGAGGTGTGTGATAGCCGAGGGTGCGAAGTGTTTGACTAACTGATTGGTGGCACTGTCATGTCCTGGCGCATTTTTTGTGGGGAGGGACCTAATTACTTTTGCCACGTCTTCGGGGGCAAAATGTGTGGGTTCGTCTTCTGGGTCCTCCTCAGCATTGAGGAAGACAGCCAGTTGACGACGGACCATTACTTCCTGCTCTTCATCCTGGGGTTCTGCCGCTTGAAACTGCTTCTCGAAGGAGTCGGTGAGGGCGTTGGTCTTATCAGCATGGCTGTTGGTCAGTCCAAACTCACCGTGCAGTGGCGACATCCTAGCGCATATTTTTGTGAATTGTTTGGTTGCTTGCCATAGTGTGTGATCGTCTACTTCGAGAGCTGTGAGGCGGTTTTGCGATTGCCGGTTTCTGTGCGTATTGAGCGCTACCTTCAGTTCTCTCTGTAGACGATTGAGCAGCCTCCTGGTGGCCTGATTTCTGGTGATCTTCCACTCTTTTGCCACTCTGTTCTTGTGTCGAATTTGAGCTAGCAAGTGTTCTGGGAGCTGTATTTGCGGCGGTGGGCCCTCCTTTGTGGAGGGGTGGCTTCTTCCGCTGCCTGCAAGATGGTGCCTGTTAGGTCTTGTAGCGCTTGTTCTACTGTTTCAGCAGTGGGTGGCGGAGCACGAGCGATATCAGAGGCGACAGTTTCTTGGTATCGCTCCCAGTCTGTACGTTTGTACGACGTCTGGTACCGTGGGAGTGCTACCCATTCTCCCACATCGACCTCCAGAATCACTGGGTTGTGGTCGGAGGACATTCTGTTGATTGTCCTTGCGGCCACGAACCCTGCGATCCTCCTAGTGAGAGCTATGTCTAACACGTCGGGCCTGACTCCATTTTTTGGAAAATGCGTGGGCTCGACTGGACCCAATGTTTCGAAGTGGTGGGTGCGCACTAGTCGTTGCAGTTTGGCACCTGCTCTGGAGGTTACTCTAGAATTCCAATCAGGGTGTTTGGCATTGAAGTGGCCCCCTATTACGAGTTTGCTTTCAATTTGCCCTAGAACAGCTATGTCTCCCTCATCTATCTGGTCTTGTGGGGCCGGTAGACTGCAACAATTGTTAGGGCTCCGGTGGCAGTGGTTACTTCCACCGCCACTGCTTCGATTTTATTGGAGCTGGTAAGAATACCTGGTGGTGGGGGATCCCTCTTTTTATGTATATGGCCACTCCTCCGCCTTGGGTTGGCCTGTCTTTGCGATAGCTAACATAGTTGGGGACTGTCGCTTTTATTCCCGGTTTTAGGTGGGTTTCCCCCATCATGCATATGTCGATGGAGAACTCTTTCATGAGTTCTCTGAACTCGACCTCTTGATTAACAATACCGTCTGCGTTAAAGACGCACATTGTCGGGATGCTGTGTTCTGTATATCTACATAGCTGCTTGGCCGTCGTCCGCTACTGTAGGCCGGCCAATCACGTTCCTCCGGAAGGGGGTACCGTGTCGAGCGTCGGTAGGGGTGGAAGGGGGGGGGGGGGGGGGGAGGGGCGGCGCGGACCGGCGTCGAGACCCGGTGGCTATCCAATCTGACTGCGGACGGCGCTGCCTTCAGATCGCAGCGTTCCTGACGTATTTTGCCAATTGTGGGATTCCACGCTGCACTGAGCTGAAAACCGCTATCCCTGTTTACTAACTTGTTGTGCAGACGTATCTCCACTGCCTCTTTGAAGATCGAGTCCCACAAACCGTTGGCGCTGCACAGCTTCTTCGTTTTTTCGGATTCGAAGGTGTGTCCCTCGATAATGGTGTTCAGTACAGCGCTGGGAGATACATCGTTGTGTCTGCCCGACATATTCCATCCCACATTCGCACTCAGTACTGTAAATGCCCGGTGTCTGCAGCCCCAGTTGGTCTTTAGTTGAGCCAAGTATATCTTTGACTTTTTTCGGTGCGCGAAAGATGGTCGTTATGTCGTGCTTCTTTAATTCTTGCGGTCTTGGCTGTTGGCGAACCAGCAAACGGCAGAAAAGCCACACGTTTTGCTTCGTCTTCTTCTGGTTTCTCCTCTCGCCTCTTCTCTGCACACAAGGCGGGTCTTATTTGCGCGTCGGTGTAGCCATTCTTAAGGAAGGTTTCCCGCAGATGTGCTAACTCTCGCTGTCACAGATCCACCTAGCTCTTTGTACTAAGGTGTTCAGTACTGAGTTACGTTGTGCTGGATGGTGGCAGCTCCGAGCATTGAGATATAAGTCCGTGTGCGACTTCTTCCTGTAGATTGGATAGATAGCCAGCGGGTCTCGACGCCGGTCCGCGCCGCGCCCCCTCCCCCCCCCCCCCCCCCCTCCCCCTACCGCCACCACCACCACTACCGACACGGTACCCCCTTCCGCATCCCGACACTTCACCAGAAGATGATGGGTACGAATCTCATTGAAACGTTGCGACAAAACGACGCCACCAGTCGGCTGATAACCCGAGAAGAATTCATAAGCTGCTCATAGTCACCGCTTGTTCGAATCGACTAAAGGCTTTGCTGATTGTAACCAGTTGATTTACATCATAGTAGTGTAGATTCGGAAATATTTTCATAACTTCTTATTTATTGCATCCTGAATGCTGCTACATTTTGGTCTTCCGAGTTACATGGTATTCAAGATTATGCCTAGATGTTTTACCTTGCTCTGATACTTGAGGATCTGGGAGTGACAGCTTCACGGTAATATTCACTGATCAGCTTTACGCACGTTATGTGGATTACCTTGACATTCTTTTGCAGTTATTGTAGCTAATTAAACAGCAGGCTACCAGGAAGTTTGCCACTTTCGAAGCAGATTCGCGTAACCATGGTAGAAGATCTTTAAGTATTTGGCTATTGTTCTCAAAAAGTTTTAAATAAACTGCAGTAGAACCAACTCGGCCATAGCTGGTACCAAATCAGCTTCCGGGGACGGAAGAGCAACACCTTGTAAAAGAACTAGTGTTTATCTGGCTCTGGATAACACCACAGTATAATAGTGATGAAGAACAATGAGGTCTGTGGAGGACGAAGACGATAATCTCAATGACAAAGAGCATGGAAGAGTCTTTCTTCCTGAAGGTATAACTTCACTATCAGTATCAGTATAACGCAGAGGACACTGGCTTCAGTCTAGGTTGTGAATGAGTATTTACTGGCATGGTGAGGACGACTCAGTACGGTGTGAAAGGCAAGATGATCCTGACGCCGTATTACTAAGCACAGCAACCATGGAGGTTATAGTGAATAATTTTGAAAGTACTAAAAATGTTCAAATGTGTGTGAACTCCTAAGGCACCAAACTGCTGAGATCGTCAGTCCCTAGACTTACACACTACTTAAACTAACGTAACCTGAATTACGCTAAGGACAACGCACCACACACACACAAACACACACAGCCACGTCCGAGGGAGGACTCGAACTTCCGACGGGAGGGGCCGCACGATTCGTGATATGGCGCCTATAACCGCGCGGCCAGCCCGCGCGGCTTAAAATTGCTGTTCACGGAACTGACAATCGGAGACCCAAGAATGGTAGGGGCAATGCCACACTCTCTAAGAGTGGCGGTATTTAATCATTAAAAGATAATTAGGGTAATTACAGTGGAGGAATCCTTCGTGGTCAGAAATAACAGAAATTCTAATTCGTTAATGAGTACTTTATTACTAATTTTATATGCGATGAAACGGCAGACGAGATATGCTAGAGATAGTACGTAGATATAAAGGCATTTTCCGTAATTTTTATAGATCGTTAGCCCATTTCATTAAGAGATTTGTAATTTTTGTTGAGAGAAGTTTCTCGTTAGTAGAAAAGCAGTATGGAGGTTATAACGGTGCCTTGCACTTGGATGTATGAGGCATTTTGATTGGTTATAAAAATTAGACCTCTCTGGACAGTCGCTTGTTTCCTCTGCTTGCCGAGATTCGGTCTAAGGCGACACACTTCTGATGTTAGTGCCGTCACCTTCTAGGACAAATGGACCTACAGCTTAGGAGTGATGTTGCAGTACTTTTCTGCAAGGCTGCTGATTTTGTCGAGATAAACAGTCCATAATCCTGTTGCTGGGAGATAGTGACAGTTAGATGTAACAGAATTATCTTGGTAAGGTAAAATAGTAAGGCACGAATGGCTGGGAGACACCGAAGGGTAAGTACCCTGGTGTAAAGCAATTATAATTGCACCAGGACAACAGACGCCTCTATTCCGCCGTTATGGTAATCTTCAACGTTCTTCTGTCGTTTGCCATCACTAGATGTGATCTCTCACTCGTCCGCATTGCTCATGTTTAGTTTTTGTATTGGTTCGTCCAGGACAGGTACCAATATTTTCCGTAAAACAATACAATTTTTGAGGGTGATATCTCGGGTTCTACTGGTCACAGAGTAAGGGGTCCAGTGTTTCGGATAGTCCTTAGTCCACTGACCATATCCAGTCTTATCGGACGAACGGGCATAGTGTAGCTATCATACGTATAGGGTCAAAATTTAAACATTCCTCCATCCCAGGCAAATTGAGCAAATCGGTTGGTTGTTTTGCGTTAGGTGTGGTCTAGGGTGGACCTTAGGCATCTCGTAAAAGCACCATTTGTTCAAGAGCGGTTCCTGAGAAAACCCAAAAACCATGATTTTTCGGCACGAAAAGTAGCAATTGTGGGATGGCCATTTCTAGAACATCTATTCATGGCAGATCGTCGAACTCTGTACCATATGTTCTTAAGATGATATTCTCGGAGACTTCATACTTTTTCTATATTATTATCCGTTACCGAGACCAAGAAGTTCAAAGTTACCGTACCTATGCAGAAAACCACAAAAACCGGTTTTAGATGTGCCGTGTGCCGCTTTTATCTAACTAACACTATAAATAATGAGGTCCCATACTCCGAGGAGCGTAGGAGGCGAAGCGGAAGACCCGCTGTGGATGAATGGTGATAATGAAAACGACACAACAACACCCAGTCATCTCGAGGGAGGAAAAATCCCTAACCCTCTGGGAATCGAACTCGGGACCCCATGCGGGAGAAACAAGAACGCTACCGCAAGACCATAAGCTGCGGGCATTTAAGTAACTAACCGTATGAAATGGTGAAATTGTAACTGTACATCCTTTAAGCATTCATCTGTAAGTGATATTTTTCCATTTTCGAAAATCTGTGACCGTTTTCAAGACACACTCGAAAACCGATGTTTTTCGGTACCTAAGTCACCAGTTGTGGGGATGGCCACTTCTGTAATTTCTATTTTTGCCAAATCGTCGGAATTTTTACCGCATGTTCTTAAGATGATGTTCTCATGAAACTCTAAACTTTTCCTATATAATTATCCTTTACAGAGATCCAGGTTCAAAGGTACAGTACTTATGCACGTAAATTATGCACGAAATATCCTGTCTGAGGCATAATACCAGTTTTAACTGAAACAGTGAACACGTAGCACCTGTTCTAGAGTCATCGTAAGGGTTCTGATGTCACCAGTCTGTTTTCAGTCAGCATTTTTTCACCTATGCAACTTTCTGGCGCACTGTCTGTATGTAATGGGAACTTCACGCCAATATAAGTATGCCCAAAGTGGTATTGCATTGGCAAAAAATAAGCTAAAAAGAGTCTTAATGTGACGGAAAAGAACATAAAATTACTACAAGAAATTATGTAAAATATTTCTAACAACGTTTTTACCCTTGTCAAATACAAATAATAACGCCGGAGTTTTCGATACACTGCGATCGATAAGTGAACTACTCAGAAAAAATGTGAAGCAAACGATTTTGTGTTAACCTTAAAATATGTGTACTTATTTGATGTTTCCATGTGTGTCAAAGTATGGAAATGTGTAGAAGTATATGAATAAACCGTTAAAACTTCTCTGATCTACGGTTATGTGTCCGACTTCATGGACGCTGAGGTAAATGAGGACACTCTGAATAAGTAATACTTCACTATGTTCAACAAACCCTACGTTTGCTCCCTGCCGCCGTTGGATAAGCAGCTGCCAGCAGCAAGTCGTATACTCTTTGCTCACTTATTTGCTACATAGTTTAATTCTTAATTTCTTTGCGTGTTTTTGGTACTTGCATTGTTTAATTCATAAATTTCGGGCGTATCATAGTATTTGAGAGTTGCAGCATCGCGTTTTAGTACCTGAATAGTGTAAATTCGCGTAGTCGTCTGTCTTCTGTTTTTGTTTTGAACGGCCAGTGTCGGTTGGTCACAGCCAGTGTGCTCCCTGCCGCCGTTGGATAAGCAGCTGCCAGCAGCAAGTCGTATACCCCTGGCTTGCTTATTTGTTACATAGTTTAATTCTTAATTTCTTTGCGTGTTTTTGGTACTTGCATTGTTTATTTCATAAATTTCGGGCGTATTATAGTATTATAGTATTTGAGCGTTTTAGTACCTGAATAGTGTAAAATCGCGTAGTCTCCTTCCGCCGCCGAGCAGTGTGTCAGCAGTGCGCAAGTAGCAGCATTACTGCATTTACTAGGCAATCTTGTATTTTAATAACCGTTTAAATTTTGTGTCGAATTGTTTGTGCTCTCTGTAGATTAGTTCAGACGTTCTTTGCACAACAGTTTTAGCATGGATAGGGACTGAAACTGCTGTGTTCGGATGCAGGCTGAGTTGGCGTCCCTTCGCTCCCAGCTTCAGGCAGTATTGGCTTCGGTCACACAGCTTGAGGCTGTTGCCAATGGGCATCACTGTGGGGGTCCGGATGAGGGTTTGTCGGGGACGGCCAGCTCGTCCCACGCATCCCCCGATCGGACTACGACTGTGGCTGCCCGTGATACTGCCCACATTGAGGCTGATCCCTCACCTGTGGCAGAGTGGGAGATCGTCTCGAGGTGTGGCAGGGGGCGAAAGACATTCAGGTGGGCTGAACGGAAGGCCTCTCCAGTTTGCCTGACGAACCGGTTTCAGGCTCTGTCTCAGGCTGATACTGATCTTCGGCCGGACATGGCTGCTTGTCCTGTTCCAGAGGTTGCCCCTCAGTCTGCAAGATCCGGGCGGTCGCAGAGGGTGGGCTTACTGGTAGTTGGGAGCTCCAACGTCAGGCGCGTAATGGGGCCCCTTAGGGATATGGCAGCAAGAGAGGGGAAGAAAACCAATGTGCACTTCGTGTGCATACTGCGGGGAGTCATTCCAGATGTGGAAAGGGTCCTTCCGGATGCCATGAAGGGTACAGGGTGCATCCATCTGCAGCTGGATCGGAGGAAATCCTCTCTGGCTTCTGGCGGCTATCTGGTTTGGAGAAGACTGCCAGTCTCACTAGCGGGATGAAAGCAGAGCTCACCATCTGCAGCATCGTCGACAGGACTGACTGCAGACCTTTGGTACAGAGCCGAGTGGAGGGTCTGAATCAGAGGCTGAGACGGTTTTGCGACCGTGTGGGCTGCAGATTCCTCGACTTGCGCCATAGGGTGGTGGGGTTTCGGGTTCCGCTGGATAGGTCGGGAGTCCACTACACGTAGCAAGCGGCTACACGGGTAGCAGGGGTTGTGTGGCGTGGACTGGGTGGTTTTTTAGGTTAGATGGCCTCGGGCAAGTACAGAAAGGGCAACAGCTTCAAAGGGTCACCACATGTGGGTCACCACATGTGGGGACCAAGCAGCAATCGGTATTGTAATTGTAAACTGTCGAAGCTGCATTGGTAAAGTACCGGAACTTCAAGCGCTGACATAAAGCACCGAAGCTGAAATCGTTATAGGTACAGAAAGCTGGCTGAAGCAAGAGATAAATTCTGCCGAAATTTTTACAAAGGCACAGACGGTGTTTAGAAAGGATAGATTGCATGCAACCGGCGGTTGCGTGTTTGTCGCTGTTAGTAGTAGTTTATTCTGTAGTGAAGTAGAAGTGGATAGTTCCAGTGAATTATTATGGGTGGAGGTTACACTCAACAACCGAGCTAGGTTAATAATTGGCTCCTTTTACCAACCTCCCGACTCAGCACCATTAGTGGCAGAACAACTGGGAGAAAATTTGGAATACATTTCACATAAATTTTCTCAGCATGTTATAGTCTTAGGTGGAGATTTCAATTTACCAGATATAGCCTGGGACACTCAGATGTTTAGGACGGGTGGTAGGGACAGAGCATCGAGTGACATTATACTGAGTGCACTATCCGAAAATTACCTCGAGCAATTAAACAGAGAACCGACTCGTGGAGATAACATCTTGGACCTACTGATAACTAACAGACCCGAACTTTTCGACTCTGTAAGTGGGTAGATCACATAACTAATGAAGAAGTATTGAATAGGATTGGGGAGAAGAGAAGTTTGTGGCACAACTTGACCAGAAGAAGGGATCGGTTGGTAGGACATGTTCTGAGGCATCAAGGGATCACCAATTTAGTATTGGAGGGCAGCGTGGAGGGTAAAAATCGTAGAGGGAGACCAAGAGATGAATACACTAAGCAGATTCAGAAGGATGTAGGTTGCAGTAGGCACTGGGAGATGATGAAGCTTGCACAGGATAGAGTAGCATGGAGAGCTGCATCAAACCAGTCTCAGGACTGAAGACCACAACAACAACAACAAGTGCAGAACAGGGAATCAGTGATCATAAGGCCGTTGCAGCATCCCTGAATATGGAAGTTAATAGGAATATAAAAAAAGGGAGGAAGGTTTATCTGTTTAGCAAGAGTAATAGAAGGCAGATTTCAGACTACCTAACAGATCAAAACGAAAATTTCTGTTCCGACACTGACAATGTTGAGTGTTTATGAAGAAAGTTCAAGGCAATCGTAAAATGCGTTTTAGACAGGTACGTGCCGAGTAAAACTCTGAGGGACGGGAAAAACCCACCATGGTTCAACAACAAAGTTAGGAAACTACTGCTAAAGCAAAGAGAGCCTCACTCCAAGTTTAAACGCAGCCAAAACCTCTCAGACAAACAGAAGCTAAACGATGTCAAAGTTAGCGTAAGGAGGGCTATGCGTGAAGCGTTCAGTGAATTCGAAAGTAAAATTCTATGTACCGACTTGACAGAAAATCCTAGGAAGTTCTGATCTTACGTTAAATCAGTAAGTGGATCGAAACAGCATATCCAGACACTCCAGGATGATGATGGCATTGAAACAGAGGATGACACGCGTAAAGCTGAAATACTAATCACCTTTTTCCAAAGCTGTTTCACAGAGGAAGACCGCACTGCAGTTCCTTCTCTAAATCCTCGCACAAACGAAAAAATGGCTGACATGGAAATAAGTGTCCAAGGAATAGAAAAGCAACTGGAATCACTCAACAGAGGAAAGTCCACTGGACCTGAAGGGATACCAATTCGATTCTACACAGAGTACGCGAAAGAACTTGCCTCCCTTCTAACAGCCGTGTACCGCAAGTCTCTAGAGGAACGGAAGGTTCCAAATGATTGGAAAAGAGCACAGGTAGTCCCAGCCTTCAAGAAGGGTCGTCGAGCAGATGCGCAAAACTATAGACCTATATCTCTGACGTCGATCTGTTGCAGAATTTTAGAACATGTGTTTTGTTCGAGTATCATGTCGTTTTTGGAAACCCAGAATCTACTCTGTAGGAATCAACACGGATTTCGGAAACAGCGATCGTCTGAGACCCAACTCGCTTTATTTGTTCATGAGACCCAGAAAATATTAGATACAGGCTCCCAGGTAGATGCCATTTTCCTTGACTTCCGGAAGGCGTTCGATACAGTTCCGCACTGTCACCTAATAAACAAAAGTAAGAGCCTACGGAATATCAAACCAGCTGTGTGGCTGGATTGAAGAGTTTTTAGCAAACAGAACACAGCATATTGTTATCAATGGAGAGACGTCTACAGACGTTAAAGTAACCTCTGGCGTGCCACAGGGGACTGTTATGGGACCATTGCTTTTCACAATATATAAAAATGACCTAGTAGATAGTGTCGGACGTTCCATGCGGCTTTTCGCGGATGATGCTGTAGTATACAGAGAAGTTGCAGCATTAGAAAATTGTAGCGAAATGCAGGAAGATCTGCAGCGGATAGGCACTTGGCGAAGGGAGTGGCAACTGACCCTTAACATAGACAAATGTAATGTATTGCGAATACATAGAAAGAAGGATCCTTTATTGTATGATTATATGATAGCGGAACAAACACTGGTAGCAGTTTCTTCTGTAAAATATCTGGGAGTATGCATGCGGAACGATTTGAAGTGGAATGATCATATAAAATTAATTGTTGGTAAGGCGGGTGCCAGCCTGAGATTCATTGGGAGAGTCCTTAGAAAATGTAGTCCATCAACAAAGGAGGTGGCATACAAAACACTCGTTCGACCTATACTTGAGTATTGCTCTTCAGTGTGGGATCCGTACCAGATCGGGTTGACGGAGGAGATAGAGAAGATCCAAAGAAGAGCGGCGCGTTTCGTCACAGGGTTATTTGGTAACCGTGATAGCGTTACGGGGATGTTTAGCAAACACAAGTGGCAGACTCTGCAAGAGAGGCGCTCTGCATCGCAGTGTAGCTTGCTCGCCAGGTTTCGAGAGGGTGCGTTTCTGGATGAGGTATCGAATATATTGCTTCCCCCTACTTATACCTCCCGAGGAGATCACGAATGTAAAATTAGAGAGATTCGAGCGCGCACGGAGGCTTTCAGACAGTCGTTCTTCCCGCGAACCATACGCGACTGGAACAGAGAAGGGAGGTAATGACAGTGGCACGTAAAGTGCCCTCCGCCACACACCGTTGGGTGGCTTGTGGAGTATAAATGTAGATGTAGATGTAGATGTACGCTCGGCTGCGGCTATGAAACTGCACACGTGAACTTGCGGTTCAGAAAATACTAAATGAACCACGATTACTGAATGGCGATCTGACACAAGCTCAGAATGGCCGTACTGTGGTTCCACTACAGTCACTAGAAAAAAACCGAAGGGTACGAGGGGCCCTCTGCCGGTCACGTTCCTCCAACTACTTCTCACCTGTGCGGAATTCTGGCGTTAGCGCTAACAGAGGGTGCTGATTATGTGCAGCACTATGTTTTCTTTCATTTGTGGCTCCTTTTGCGATTTGTTTTATGTTGTTTAATATTACCCGGTGCATTATCAACGGTGTTTAATATTTATGTCATTATCTAGGATATTGGCACTAGAGCACATGTCAACAACTGTTTATTAACTCTTCCTCTTTTTAACAATATTCCTTTTGTCGTGTTCTTCTTTTTATTGCTTTTTATTACTGTAATGCCTTTTGTACGTTATAACCTTATTACATACTTCAATTTTTGTATCACCCTTTATTTTCGCTGTTTCAATTAATTATTGAAAACTAGTGTATGCCGACATTAGCGACATCTGGTGAACTTACAACACAAACATCTTGTGGCTACTGTACGGCAGCTTGTTTTAAACAGTAGTACTACTGACAGCATGACTCGTGCATGCGATGTGATTTACATGTATTTGACGATGCTGGTGCTGATTCCGCATTTAACATTTGACGATGCCACTATTAGGACTTTGTTTTTATAAAACAGGTATGCGTTTTCATATTTAAAGCGCACAAATGTAAATTTTGTCAGTACTACTTTTCATTATGGTCTATGTATTGTTCTTAAACTGTATACGGTTTGCGAGTGTATTTACATTCTTCCCATTTTTGCTGCAGACCTGATGATGGTCAAAAATGGTTCAAATGGCTCTGAGCACTACGGGACTTAACTTCTGAGGTCATCAGTCCCCTAGACTTAGAACTACTTAAACCTAACTAACCTTAGGACATCACACACACCCATTCCCGAGGCAGGATTCGACCCTGCGACCGTAGCGGTCGCGCAGCTCCAGACTGTAGTGCCTAGAACTGCTCGGCCACTCCAGCCGGCTTGATGACGGTCATTAAAGACCGAAACCGGTAATCTGTTAAACAAAAAGATTGTGACCAAGACGTAAATTAAAAGAAACTCATTACATATACGGGTCACTGTGTTTTTTCGAAAAAAAAAACTTCTGAGAAAAAACTATTTCGTAGACACTTGTTGACCCAGTTGTGATAACGTTGCCTCGTAGGCACAGCTCACTTCCGACTGTTGACTTGGGCTGTGCCACAACGAGTAGGCAGCACAATGATCTTACTCCGACAGGAACATCCTGGAAGTGGGCAGGATCCCACTTCAAGCAGAACTATCATCATGGTCTCTGGCGACGCTATTTCAGGGCAGAGGCAGGTGGTGGCGTCTCGGAACTACGGGAGACGCGGCTTCTTCCTAGCATCTTATTGACGCCCTGTGATATCGCTATGCTGTGCAGCATCTCTGTGGTGGTCGACACTTCTTGTGCTACTCTCATTACTCGATTACTCGACGACACAGCATATGGAAATTGTTTCATGTAAGCAGCGCACCCTGTTGTAACGGGAAAAGAAGGGAACCAGCTGACAAATGTTCCTGTAGGAGCATAAAAGAAGCGATTATGCACCTCCTTGAAACGCTCTGATGGTAACATTGGGCACCAGCTGTCTCAATCCTCATCCCGCTATCCTCATCAGAACTTCTGGCATGCCAACAAATTCGCGCTTTTTCGTGCTGAACGGGAGTAGCAGAGAGGCAGCGAAAGTGGAAGAAAGAGGAGACAGTGCCAGTAGAAGAGGAGAAGAGAGGAGACAGTGGTGGCGGGACAGAGACAGTAGCAGTAAAAGAAAACGAGAGATGGGTGAAGACAATAGCCGTGGGAGTAAAAGAGAGAGCAGATACTGACGACCAGTGAGAGACAGTAGCAGTAAAAGAGCAAGAGAGCTGGATGGAGACAGTAGCAGTGGAGGGAGGAGACAATGGAAATGAAAAATACAGAAGAGTGGAGACCATTCATAGGCTCAGGGGGTGTGGACTTTCCGAGACCGCATAACATTAACACGTTGGTGTATGGGAGGACGCATTTTGGACCGAAATTTTAAATAAGGGCATAGGAAAAAAAGTAAATTGGACCACCTGAGAATTTTTGAGCTGCCGTGGTGTGGTAGAGACAATGCTAGCGGGAAAGAAACATAGAAGGAGACAGTATAAATGAGAGAAGAGACGGTGTCAGTGGGGTTCACGGTATATCACTGGGAGAAAAAGGTGACCGTGGGAGAGACATATGCAGCCACTGGCAGTGAGACGGAGATGCTAAGTATGAAGGCTTGTCTACAAATAGAGACTGGGTAAAATGATTTAGAACTGTGTTGAAAGAGGGCGAATATGTTCGCATGCCAACAATTTTGGTGAAGAAAGCGGATGAAAACTGAGGCCGCTGGTTCCCATCTTTTCTGCTAGAGTATTTTAAAGAGGAACATATTCGCCTTTTTTGTGCTCCAACAAGAACATTTTTCAGCTGGTTTCCTGTAGATTCTATGATTTCTTGTGTGTGCTTTCCTACCTTGACCGAATGCAATCTGCTGGTCCCTTAAACAGTGCTTTTGCCACTTCTTTCAGTGTTTTCTACTTTATTAAATGCGCCAGCCTCTTACAAATGCACTCACCGGTCTCTACGAAATAATACACCTGTTTGATTGAGACTGCAGCTGACCTTATTTAACTAGAGTTGTGCTGTCCCCTCCTGTCGCTGATTTTAATCATGCTTGGCGACCATTACAGAGATCACGTGTCAGGCCAAAATCTTAGTAGGAAAACAATCTGACACTTTAGACAACGGTCAGGGCAGGAGACGTGATAGAGGAGGTCACGGCGGTGCATACACTCACTACATTTTCACAGGATGAGTGAGATGTTTTTGGTGTAGATACAGAGCAAGCCTCCCAACATACAGAAAGAGATGAAAATAGGAACACAGAATGGAAGGGACGAACTGAAAGCAGTTACATTTGAAGAACTGAAAATTATTATGAACAATAAAGACAATGACATGTCAGATACGTGTGGAACCATATGGCAAGGACGCGGAGATTTTAGCAGTGATTTAATGGTAATGAAGTATAGCAGAGGAATATGATAAGGGCAGAAATAGTGGTGGAAATCATGCAGGGAACAGAATGGTGGATAAAGTTGTGATTACTTATCACTTCAATGATAGATTAATGATTACAGCCGGCCAGGGTGGCCGAGCGGCTCTAGGCGCCACAATCTGGAACCGCGAGACCGCTAAGGTCGCAGGTTCGAATCCTGCCTCGGGGATGGATGTGTGTGACGTCCTTAGGTTAGTCAGTTTTAAGTAGTTCTAAGTTCTAGGGGACTAATAACCTCAGCGGTGAAGTCCCATAGTGCTCAGAGCCATTTGAGCCAATGATTAAAGACATCCAGCTAAGCCCACCAAATTAGTAATTATCATACATCTTTCTTTTATAATTCCTTTATGTGATAGAGATGAGATTGAAGAAATGCATGAAAATGTTGGTTTATGAAGGTAACAAGTGAGAAGGATACTACACGGACCAATCATATTAATGTGTCCGCCGCGTTGTCCGAAGTCAAGGTGCAACAACCACTCCCAGACGGCAGATGGCATCACTAGTAGCGAAGAGTATATAAAGCTTGTCGTTGGTTGGTGGGAAATAATGCAGTCGTCGTCGCAATACCGAAAGGGAGAGATTTATCTACCGTCCAACAGCGCATCATCATTCGTTTCCGGGACAAGGGCAGCAGCATTTCCGAAACGGCTAAGTGTGTGAACAGTTAGCGAGCCGCAGTGGTTAAAGTAATCCACGCATGGCAAAATGGCGGTATTCAAAACCGATGCGCCTGAGTCCGGAACCACGCGGCTGCTACGGTCGCAGGTTCGAATCCTGCCTCGGGCAAGGATGTGTGATGTCCTTAGGTTAGTTACGTTTAAGTAGTTCTAAGTTTAGGGGACTGATGACCTCAGATGATAAGTCCCATAGTGCTTAGAGCCATTTGAATTTGAATCAAAACCGACGCCGACGCAGCCTCGATGTACAAGAGGCCATAGATGCCAGGAGTGAACGACGGCTGTGGAGACGTGTACGGACGAAGAGACGTGAAACTGTTGAGCAACTGACCGCCCAGATAAACCAAGGTAATACCAACAGTGTCTTTTCATGACCACTGAACGAACGTTGGTGCGTATGGGGCTCCGCAGCAGGTGCCTGGTCGTGCACTCATGCTCATTGCTCTTCATCACCGACGAAGGCTGGAATTTGCACGCCAATACCGCAACTGAATCTCCACTGAGTGGCGACAAGTTGTCTGATCGGATGGATCACGCATTTGGTGTGTACGGCGTTGCAACAATCGTCCAAAGCGTCCACGCTGGAGGAGGGAGCATTATGATCTGGGGAATGTTTTCGTGGCATTCCCTGGGCTGTCTCGTCATTCTGGAAGGCAGTATGGATCAACACTAGTCTGCACCTGTCCTTGGGGACCGGTCCACCACTACATACAGTTTGTTTTTCCTCGGCACAATGGCATCCACCAGCAGGACAATGCAACGTGTCACATAGCTCAGAGTGTACGTGTGTGACTGTAAGAGCACCAGGATGAGTTAACCGTACTCCCATGGCCAAGAAATTCCCCGGATTTAAAGGCAATCGGGAATGTGTGGGACTACCTCGATCAGGCTGTTCTCGCCATGGATCTTGAACAGAGAAACCTGGCGCTGCTGTCCACGGCGCTGGGGTCGGCATGGCTCCTTATTCGTGTCGATACCTTCCAGAACATCACTGACTCTCTTCCTGCACGTCCGCGCTGTAAAATGTGGTTATCCAGGCTTTTGACAGGTGTTCACATTGTGTCTGGACCATTTACAATCATAACGGGAGATTTCAACGCCATAGTGGCGAGTGATCTTGTAAAGACAGGAAGAAGATTTGGATTAGAAATGACCAATAACGAGGAAGAGTGTCTACTTGAGCTTTGTGCGGAACATGAGATGCTGATGAACACAATCTTCGAAGCGCAGAAAAGGAGGAACGAACAGAAATGAAATGAAACGATCGTATGGCAGCATTGGTGCAGATCTTTCTACACTACTGGCCATTACAGTTGCTACACCACAAAGCTGACGTGATACAGACGCGAAATTTAACTGACAGGAAGAACGTGCTGTGATATGCAAATGATTAACTTTTCAGAGCATTCACACAAGGTTGGCGCCAGTGGCGACACCTACAACCTCCTGACATGAGGAAAGTTTCCAACCGATTTCTCATACACAAACAGCAGTTGACCCGCGTTGCCTGGTGAAACGTTGTTCTCATGCCTTGTGTAAGGAGGAGAAATGCGTGCCATCACGTTTCCGACTTTGATAAAGGTCGGATTGTAGCCTATCGCGATTGCGGTTTATCGTATCGTGACATTGCTGCTCGCGTTGGTCGTGACCCAATGACTGTTAGCAGAATATGGAATCGGTGGGTTCAGAAGGGTAATACGGAACGCCGTGCTGGATGCCAACGGCCTCGTATCACCAGCAGTCGAGATGACAGGCATTTTATCCGCATGACTGTAGCAGCTCGTGCAGCCACGTCTCAATCCCTGAACCAACAGATGGGGACGACTGCAAGACAACAACCATCTGCACGAACAGTTCGACGACGTTTTCAGCAGCATGCACTATCAGCTCGGAGACCGTGGCTGCGATTACCCTTGACGCTGCATCACAGACAGGAGCGCCTGCGATGGTGTACTCAACGACGAACCTGGGTGCTCGAATGGCAAAACGTCATTTTCTCGGATGAATCCAGGTTCTGTTTAGAGCATCATGATGGTCGTATCCGTGTTTGGCGACATCGCGGTGAACGCATATTGCAAGCGTGTATTCGTCATCGCCATACTAACGTATCATCCGGCGTGATGGTATGGGGTGCCATTGGTTACACGTCTCGGTCACCTCTTGTTCGCATTGACGGCACTTTGAACAGTGGACGTTACATTTCAGATGGGTTACGATCCGTGGCTCTACCCTTCGTTCGATCCCTGCGAAATCCTACGTTTCAGCAGGATAATGCACGACCGCATGTTGCAGGTCCTGTACGGGCCTTTCTGGATTCAGAAAATGTTCGACTGCTGCCCTGACCAGCGCATTCTCCACACCTCTCACCAACTGAAAACGTCTGGTCAATAGTGGCCGAGTAACTCGCTCCTCACAATACGCCAGTCACTAGTCTTGATGAACTGTGGTATCGTGTTGAAGCTGCATGGGCAGCTATACCTGTACACGCCATCCAAGCTCTGTTTGACTCAATACCCTGGCGTATCAAGGCCGCTATTATGGCCATAGTTGGTTGTTCTGGGTACTGATTTCTCAGGATCTATGCACCCAAATTGCGTGAAAATGTAATCACATGTCAGTTCTAGTATAATATATTTGTCCAATGAATACCCCCGTTAATCATCTGCATTTCTTGTTGGTGTAGAAATTTTAATGACCATAAGTGTATTTGACTGTCTGTCTGGTGGTATTCCTTAGCCGACTGGTCGACAAGGAATATCAGTCTGTCGACCAACAAGCGTATAGACATACGACCTGTTGGTCGGTCAGTCGATAAATTGGAATGACAGTCAAAGATGGTCGTACTTCGTACCTTGTCCAACTGCATCCGGTGAGGAGAGGCACGCCGGTGGCCTGCAGCCGCGCTTGCTCCTGTACAGAGAGACCAGACGGCCACCGCAACGCCCACCAGCTGCGTCCCGCACAGCATGTGAGCGGCTCCCGCGCCGCGTGGCCACCGCAAATCGGATCAGCGGCATCGCCGGCGGAGGCGTCGGAGCGGCAGGATCCGCCGCGTGGCGCCTCAGTGCTGGGTAGGCGGCGCGGAATTAGCCGCGCGCGATCACCGGGGCTGAAAACACGGCGCTCGCCACACCGCCTGCACACCGTCTGTACTGCTGGCCAGGTATTCTGTGGCGCTGGCGTCGTCATTATCTGCTCGAGCGGCCGCCATCTGCCCGGTTCCCTCTGACAAGCTTTTGAGTGCGAGGTCGCAAGTTCAGTTTCTAGAAAAGCTCATTTGAAAGCATTGTGTTAACAGAATGAGATTTTTACTCTGCAGCGGAGTGTGCGCTGATATGAAACTTCCTGGCAGATTAAAACTGTGTGCTGGACCGAGTTCGAGTCTCCGCTGCAGAGTGAAAATCTCATTCTGGAAACATTCCCCAGACTGTGGCTAAGCCATGTCTCCGCAACATCCTTTCTTTCAGGAGTGCTAGTTCTGCAGGATCGCAGGAAGGTAGGAGACGAGGTACCGGCAGAAGTAAAGCTGTGAGGACGGGGCGTGAGTCGTGCTTCAGTAGCTCAGTTAGTTCGGCGCAAGCGGCCGTGCGAAGCGGAGGTCCGATACTTCCGCCTGTGCGACGTGTGCTAGTGTTTGTTTACTTGCGGACTTAGTCCACGCGCGGGCTAGTAACAACGATCATGGCGAACAAGTACAGGAAAACTACATTACGTTCAATTTCTGCAAAGACTACGAACGACCAAAGGCTTTAGCAGTGGAACGATTCATTCGAGAGGACGTCAAGATACCGCTAAACGATATTATCGGAATTCACCTGTCCATCATTAGCCCCACGGTGTATGTTAAGATGGTAAATGACGCGGCGTGTGAGAGAATTCTACAGGCGACAAAAGCAGGTCTCCGATTTTGCCATAGTGACGGAAATGTCGGCACGGTAACTGTAGAACATGCTGGTCTGGGTGTACGGACAATACGTGTTTTAGAGCTGCCATTTGAGCTCCCGGCTGACGAAGTTATCGAGGCTTTTAAGCCATACGGCACGGTACATGGTCACACAGCAGAACGCTGGACACAATTCGCCACGTACCCCGTTCTTAACGGAGTGCGACAAATCACTATTGATCTTCAGAAGCATGTACCGTCCTATCTGACAATTGGTGGTTGTCGGGCGGTGGTGATTTACAATGGTCAACCACGTACATGTTCTGGCTGTGGCCAGGAGGGACACCTCAGGTCGAACTGTATGCAACGGCGGATTACGCAACTGCCTTCAGATGTGCGGGAGCCGTCGCCGGCGATGACAGTACTACCGATCACCTATGCCAAAGCCCTCACTGCGTCCGCTGATGACCGAAAGGACACAGCCCCGGTGGAAGATCAAGATGGCACTCTCCGAAACCTTGTAGCAGAAGTCGGGATGACAGAGGATGCTGCTCCATCGAGTATACAAAAATGGTTCAAATGGCTCTGAGCACTATGGGACTTAACATCTTAGGTCATCAGTCCCCTAGAACTTAGAACTACTTAAACCTAACTAACCTAAGGACATCACACACATCCATGCCCGAGGCAGGATTCGAACCTGCGACCGTAGCAGTCCCGCGGTTCCGGACTGAAGCGCCCAGAAACGCACGGCCACCGCGCCATCGAGTATACAATCTACGGCGACAACATCAGATGAGACCGAACTCCCACCAAGCACGCCAATAGTACACGAAGCAGTTCCAGCCACTACGGGTGCTGTTCTGTCTGGAACGCACTCTGTGACGACAACATCAGTTTCGACCGAACTCCTGCCAAATACAACGATGGGACTCGAAACACTTCCAGTTCCTACGGATGCTTTTCTGTCGGGCAGCCGTGATTCCCTACAATCTGAGGACACGGAAGGAAGATCACGCAAACAACGTTCCCCGAAAAGGAGGAAACGGCGTCGTCGCACGACATCTCCTCGGGATGCCTCCCCTTGCCCCGACGACGATGTGCCTGTGGACCAAGACGACACAACAGCCTGCACGAAACAGGATGAGGCAATGGAAACTGTTCGATCAGATCCGCAGCGGCCTGTCACATTGACGGTACCGGGACGTGGTGATGCTGAAGAGGAATCACAACCAGTTGGCTCTCCAGACGCAGATGCTGTGGCTATGGACACGAATGTATCACTGCCTGCAAAGATGTGGTATGAGGATATATAAATGACGTGCGTTCACCGGCCAAAACACACCTACTGAAGGAAACGATTTGGGCATCTGATGTGGATATTGCTTTGCTGCAGGAAGTCCACATAGCTGCACTCCCATACATCGCAGGCTATTCGTCACATGGAGATCACAATGGGAGTGGGGTGGCAGTTGACGTGCGAGATGGCTTCCGAGTGGAAAACGTGTGTTATCTTCCGTCGGCCAGGGAATGGCTTTCACGACGTTTGGGACACGCGTCATCAATCTTTATGCACCGTCGGGAAACAATCGGCGGCGGGAAAGGGTGCGATTTTATGCAGAAGACATTGCCCCACTATTCCATGGACGTTATGAATGTGTAATAATTGGTGGAGATTTCAACTGTGTTCTCAGCCAGAAAGACCAACAAACATCACCCAGGAGTTGCGAATCGTTGTCAACGACCTTGTTCTTAGTGACACGTGGGAATTGCGACATGGAGCTGCACCGGGATACACCTATGTGACAAGTCATTCGGCGAGCAGGTTAGATCACATTTATATCCCACGTGCTCATGCAAATGATGTCCAGGACGCGAAACGCTGGCCATTGGCATTTTCCGATCACAGCGCTTACATCTGTACGGTGCTTCTTCCCCGTAGAGAGGTGTGCAACAGTAAGGCACCGTGGAAATTAAAGATTCAACATCTACATGATCCTGAATGCCGTCAACGGATCCTTGAGACATGGACGATGTGCGAGCGAAGGGTTGGAAGGTATGCGACGAAGCTTGATTGGTGGCTGACTTGTGCTAAACCGGCTCTTCGCCATACGTTCGTCTCATATAGCAGGGAGATGGCAGAATGGCGCCGCCGTACGACCGACTTTTATTTTGCAGCGCTGCGCGACCTGGATGATGGTCCGCCGGGACAGGACATCTGGATCGAACGCAAAAGGATAAAAGCTAAACTAGTGGCTTTATCTCGGAAACATCTTCAGGGAACCATGGTGCGCGCCAGATGTCACGATAGGATAATGCACGAGATTCCTTCCATGCACCACGTCGTGAATGAACGAAAGCACCGACGACGCGTTTTGGTACGGGAATTAATTACCCGCGAAGACCGAAGAGTGACGCGTCAAGCGGACATTGTCTCTGCATTCGTCGACCACTACCAACACATCTATCGGGAAGAAGCAGCCCCTGTCGATGACCTCGAACGTATAGCCACGTACGTCTCCCGTACACTGACGGTGGAAGCCGCGGGAACCTTATTGGAAGCCATTAGCTGTGAGGAAGTACATGATGCGATCTCAAAGGGTGCGTTGAATCGGTCCCCAGGCATTGATGGACTTCCTGCTGAATTTTATCGAGAATTTCGCAACGAAATGGCACCGCGATGGACGGAAATGTACAACGAGATGTTAAATTCCGATGCGCCTATTCCACCGGCTTTTATGGAAGGCCTCTTGGTGCCAGTACATGAACCGAAAGCAGGAATTACGGTCACACATTATCGCCCCATCACCCTGCTTAATGCCGACTACAAGATCTTTGCACGGTTGCTAGCGTCCCGATGTCGTACGTTAATTCGTAGAGTTCTCTCTCCAGAACAGACGACACCGGGTGGATCGGCGAAAGTGCAAACAGCTACTGGCGAATGCTGATGTGATAGCGCTGACGGAGGAGTGCCGGCTTAAAGCGGCGATGGTGGTGGTTGATTTTGACAGTGCTTCTGATAAGGTGCGCCACAATTATCTGTACGCTGTACTGGAACAAATGGGATTTCCAGACCGTTATACTGGTCTCATTAGAAGGATTTATGGGGGCGCACAATCCTTGGTACAGGTTAATGGGCGTATAGCAGCGCCCATTCAAATTCGACGATCCATTCGCCAGGGTTGCCCTCATTCGATGCTGCTGTTCGCGATAGTGTTGGAACCACTAATTGGGAGGCTAACAAATTCTCTTTTTGGGATGGAACTGCGGGGCTACACCTTCAAATGTCGTGCCTATGCGGACGGCCTCCTGCTGCTCGTTCGTTCTGAGGAAGAGGTGAAGACGGTCCTTGAACAGTTGTTGGACCACAGTGTGACGGCGGGTAGTGCAGTGAACATGAACAAATCGGCTGCAATGCCGACTGGAAAGAGCCTTACGCCGGAAGAAATCAGTCCGTTTCCTTATGTGCAACGATTCCGCTATCTCGGCATAGACTTTACCTCATCTGTAAAACATACTGCGGCAGTTAACTACCGACGTATTTTACAGACAACACGGGTACCATGGTCCGACAACATCTCCTACGGCGCCTTGATCCTTTGCAACGAGTCGAATATCTGAACACTTATGTGGTTTCTCGAATGGTGCATATTTCGCAGATCCTGCCCCTACCACTCACGCAACGCTCACGCTCCCTACGGACAAGGGGGGACTCGGACTTAAGAATGTTCTCTGCCGAGCGACGGCGCTCCTTCTAGCCACGATGTACAAGCAATGGCGTAGTGGGCGTGATTCCCTTACATCCCGCCTACTGGATCTCCTAGGTCCAGCGTCCCTCACACCTCTGGTGGCGGTGGGCAACATTACGCCACATTTTGCCCATGTATCAACATTTATCGTGGAACTTAGTTATATCAGAGACGAGCTTCCGCGCATGAGACCGCCATGCTCGAAGGATTTTTATGTTTGGGTGCTACGACGGATAAATCGTAATGTCATTGAACTCAAACACCCCAAGTTGCATTGGCCGAAGATTTGGAGACATGTGCACCAAAAATTCCTTCCTACCTTCGTTCGGGCACTGTGGTCCTCTGTCGCCTGTGGCAAGTTCAACACCAACCAATGGCTCCATGCAATTGGACTAGTGGACACTCCACTATGCCCGAAATGTCACCAAGTGGATGATGACCATCACCGCTTAACTTGTATTGCAGTGGAGGACGTATGGCTCCTTGGAAGACAGATGGTGGCTTGCTTCTCCGTGTGACCCCGCAACATATTACACCTGCTTCCTTCTTACATCCGGAGAGTGACTACTTTCCGGCGACTAAATCACAGTCGATCATCTGGGTCAAAGGTTGGACGATCGCGTACCTCTATGGGGATGCTGCCAAGTCGCGACTTGACTTTTGGTATTTCTTGCAGCAAGCCCACAATGAGGTTCGTAGATGGTCACACTATCGGAAAAGCTTTGCCAACTATCTTCAGGCAGTCTTCCTCGACCCCCCCCCCCCCCCACGCAGTTGGGATGTGCCGGGTGCAGTCGGTGTGCACATTTGACAGCTGATAATGAACCTCAGGCTTCTCTCACCGCTCAATATGTAATGCACATACTATACCATGAAATGATCTACATGTTCCTTTTAAACAGAGTGATCTTTATGGAAAAAAAAGTTGGTAGAGCACTTGCCCGCGAAAGGCATAGGTCCCGAGTTCGAGTCTCGGTCCGGCACACAGTTTTAATCTGCCAGGAAGTTTCATATCAGCGCACACTCCGCTGCAGAGTGAAAATCTCATTCTGGAAATATTCCCCAGGCTGTGACTAAGCCATGTCTGCGCAATAGCCGGCCAGAGTGGCCGAGCGGTTCTAGGCGCTTCAGTGTGGAACCGAGCGACCGCTACGGTCGCAGGTTCGAATCCTGCCTCGGGCATGGATGTGTGTGATGTCCTTAGGTTAGTTAGGTTTAATTAGTTCTAAGTTCTAGGGGACTGATGACCTCCGCTGTTAAGTCCCATAGTGCTCAGAGCCATTTTTTTCTCCGCAATATCCTTTCTTTCAGGAGTGCTAGTTCTGCAGGTTCGCAGGAGAGCTTCTGTAAAATTTGGAAGGTACGAGACGAGGTACTGGCAGGAGTAAAGCTGTGAGGACGGGGCGTTAGTCGTGCTTGGATAGCTCAGTTGGTAGAGCACTTGCCCGCGTAAGGCAAAGGTCCCGAGTTCGAGTCTCGGTCCGGCACACAGTTTTAATCTTCAGGAAGTTTCATTGTGTTAACAGTTATGACAGAAAAAATATTAGCTGCTAATGACTCACCATATATATCAGGAGCGCGCCAAAATGTACAAGGGTCACTCCAAAAGAAATGCACAGTATTTTTTTAAAAAAAAATGCATCTTTTATTATACTCATTTGAAAGTTTTACAATGTGTAGATACATCCTTTAGGAACAATATTTTCATTTCTCCACATAATTTCCAACCCTCTCAACTGCCTTACGCCATCTTGGAAACAGTGCCTGTTTACCCGCACAGTAAAATCCTGTACCAACCTGTTGGAGTCACTGTTTGGCATCGTACACAAGGGAGTCGTCATCTCCATGAAGAGAGTCTTTCAGTTTCCCAAAGAGATGATAGTCACATGGAGCCAGGTCAGGACTGTAAGGCGGGTATTTCAGTGTTGTCCATCCGAGTTTTCTGATCGCTTCCATGGTTTTTTGACTGACGTGTGGCCGTGCATTGCTCTGCAACAGCAAAACATCCTGCTTTTGCCGATGTGGTCGAATACGTCTCAGTCGAGCTTGAAGTTTCTTCAGTGTCGTCACATATGCACCAGAATTCATGGTGATTCCACTTGGCACGATGTCCACAAGCAAGAGTCCGTCGGAATCGAAAACCACCGTAGTCATAACTTTTCCAGCAGGAGGTGTGGTTTTGAATTTTTTTTTCTTGGGTGAATTTGCATGATACCACTCCATTGATTGCCTCTTCGTCTCTGGTGAAAAACGATGGAGCCATGTTCCATCACCTGTCACAATTCTTCCAAGAAATTCATCTCCACCATTCTCGTACTGTTCCAAAAGTTCGCTGCATACCGGTTTTCTTCTTTGTTTGTGAGCCACTGTCAACATCCTGGGAACCGACCTGGCACAAACCTTTTTTAACGCCAACACTTTCAGTATTCTGCAAACACTTCCTTCCCCTATCCCAACGTAGCGTGACAATTCGTTCACTGTGATGCGTCTGTCAGCAGTCACCAATTCGTCAACTCTCTACACATTGTCTGGAGTGTGTGCAATACGAGGCCTGCCGCTGCGAGGACAATCCTCAATATTGCCGTGTCCACTTTCATCACGTAACATGATTGCCCACCGACTAACTGTACTGCGATCGGCAGCAGCATCTCCATACACCTTTTTCAACCTCTTGTGAATATTTCCCACTGTCTCGTTTTGACAGCACAGGAATTCTATGACAGTACGTTGCTTCTGACGAACGTCAAGTGTAGCAGCCATCTTGAAGACGTGCTGTGACGGCGCCACTCACGGGAACAGGTTGAACTAAGTTTGAAAACAAGCGGGAAGGATGTATCTACACACTGTAAAACTTCTACATATGCGGAATGAAAACTGTATTTTTACAAAAATAGTGTGCATTTCTGTTGGAGTGACCCTCGTACATCGTCGCCATTCAAGAAATGTTCAAAACGGACCACTAACTTGCACCATGAACACTGAATGAAAAATAGGCCACCACAATAATCACAAAGGTTCGCACCATCAAGATCGAAGGCCAACGCCTTGGGAGTTACAATCCGTGCAGAGCTTCCAGCTAGGTATCCGATCTTAAGGAATCCATACAGAATCATATTGGTGTAACAGGATGATCAGATTCGATGGAATGCGCTGTCTTGCAGCCGAATGCGAAATACTCTGTCACGAAGCTTATCGTGAAACTGGCTATCCTTTAAGGCGTAGCTGCAGATAGTCTGATGATATGTATTATACGTGCCGAGAAAACAAACATCAGGAGACTGAATTTGTCCAGTGGTTCAAGGTGCTACGAAGTGCAATGTCACACACTTTTCAGGACGGATAGTTTGCTCTAAAGGAGTACGATTTTTATACGCAGACCAGGAATCAAGCAAAAGCATGTTATATAGACCAGCTATCGACCAAAAGCAGTGTTCATAGCATTTCTGTAGTTCCCTTACGCCCATTTGCCCACTCCTGCTTGGTGTGATGTAACTATTCCCTACAGCCCTTGAAAGATTAGGCACACGAGAAAGAATCGTAAGCAAAGTTGCTACAACTTATCACAGCACAATAAGTGACACTCCAGTGAACTTAAGATCCACTTTAACAGTCGCCATAATCGTATACGAATGCGATAGGTCGTTGATATTAGTTGATTTTGATGCAATTCTCTTGGTATCCTTCATTTCCTGGGTTCCTTTCATATGCATTTTCTCTTCAAATCCCGATTGCTCAGTGCTGAAAACAAATTCCTTACTGAACAATGGGATAAGTTTGTTTATCTCACCTACAAATTTTCGGACCGTTCCCACAGTTTGCTATGCATCGCCAATTTGATGCTTTGTTTGAAATTTCATTACCTTACGTCTTCCAGTTCTGTAACACTGTTTGAAGTTATGCAGCCGTCCACTGCTTCCCTTGAAATCACTGCAAACCGTCCTTTAAATGTGTGAACAGCAGAACAGCAGGTTTTTGTAGCAAGTGCGCCTTGTGGTTTCCTGAATATCCGTAGTTTTCCTTATGCACTACACGGTCATATTGCTGCGGACTTATTCGAAATTAGTTCATCATAATTTTCTGTTTTACTCAGCTACGGATGGTCTTCCATGTTGGTAATTATTTATACTAACCGCTCCTTGGACAACGATTGTCCTTCACCACGTTTCACCGGAGACGGGATTTGTGGTTGCCTGTCCGACAAGGATGATGAACTACTTGGGTCGACACCACCACTTTCACTTGTTAAGAACGTATTTTCGTCATTGTACTCCTCATGAACACTGTCCGCACAATCGAAGTATACGACGCCACACATTCCACTCACTCATCTTGCAGAGATGCCAATATTTCATCTGTAATTTCTCTCTCACTCTTCGAAATTCCTTGGGTTCCTTTCTGACGAAGTGTCAACTTCGGCAACTGTTGCAAATACAGGGCGATTCCATAAGAGGCTGCAAAAATTTGACGGGACATAGAGGATGCTCCACTGAACAATTTGAAGTAGGGACCCTCGGATCTGAGAAGCCAGCTGAAGCAGATAACAGGGGAAAAAAACACATTTGTGTGTACTTTTTTATTTAAATTAGTTACAGTTAACTGCAAATACTATCACTGGCACAATGAATACACCATTTGTACTGTATCTTACAAAATGTGCTGAAACCGACGGCCATCATTCTCAGTCCAAGCATGACTTCGCAGAACAAGATACTGAAGCACCCTGACAAATGTTCCTTGTGTGTTTCGAATCGCATCACAGGCAGCTAGAATTCTGGCAACTAATTCCATCTCCGTATCCACTAGGGTCTCGTACAAAAGTGACTTTAGATATTCACATAGGATATAATCAAGGAGATTCAGGTCATGTGACCTCGCAGGCCATGGAATAGGACCTCCCCTTCCACTTCAGTGACCAGGAAATACAGCACTGAGATGGCTGGGGACACCCACACTGAAGGGAGGCGTGGCATCGTCATGTTGTATCCACAACCTCTCACCAACAGCCAGGGTACTTTCTCCAACAACTCAGGTAGAACTGTTTGAACGAACTTGAAGTACGAGTGGACATTCAGACGGCCAGGCAGAAGATATGAGCCAATGAGATTATCGCCTACAATACCGGCCCAGATATTCCAGCAAAACGTACTTGATGGAGTGACTCTACTACAGCGTGAGGGTTTGCTGGAGACACATGGCTGTTCCTGCTGTTCGGAATACCATCACTATCAAATGAGGCCTCATCAGTAAACAGCAAGATTTGGAGGAAATCTGGTCGATAAGTCCATTGTTGGAGCAGCCACTGATACAATGAGAGCCTTGGTGCAAAGTCGCTGACAAGCAATGTATGGACTCGTTATGGATGATGCGGGGGTAATTGTTGCTCGTGGAGTACTCGCCACACGCTAGTATGTGTAGCGCCAATTTCACGAGTAATATGACTAGCACTTCTAGTGGGGTCTGCTGCAACAAGTTCCAGCCCCCCCCCCCCCACCCCTTTCAAAATAGGGTGTGCGAGTGATTCTCGTGTTGCCAAGTTCCTCGTTTCTTCTTTCGAATGAACCAGCCTCTCTCAATCGTCAGTCGAGAGAAATAAACACTCGTCGGGACGGATGACGTCTGCTAGAAAATCGTTCTCGGTTGCCTTTCAACAACGAGAGCATTGCAACGTACTTCCCTATACACAAGATGCATGCCAGTGAGTTCTGCGAAACTGTACCAGTTCTGCTCCATCGTACTGTTGTATACGCCTCTGAATGGCACTGAGTAGTGTATGGGTTTGTCGTTGATTCACAGCGCGTTCTGTCACGAGACAAAGTATATACGATATAACAGAGCCACCTTGCGGACAAGTAAGGTAAACAAAACCTGCATCATGACTTCCTAGCAATCAGGTCGTACTCCTTGTTTCCTTGCAGGAAATACAGAATGTATCTATAAATAAACAGCATAGTACGTGTAAACATATACGCATGTTAGTTGCGAATAAGCTGGAAAATAGTAATGCTGGATTAAGCAGTAGACTTGTTTACTTCCATTTCTCCCTAACCTTGCTTCTCCGACGCCAGGTTCCCTACCTCAAAGTGTTCATTGGAGCATTCTCTACGTCCTGTTACATTTTTGCACGCTCTTACGGAAACACCCTGTAAAATACAATGCTCTGCGTTGTATCAACACCAGCTAGCGCTGTAGCGCTGTTGTGAGTCACTCGTCCACTAAGCAGTTCAACTGCAGTCCGTAGCCTCATGCTTTGCTCAGGATTGGATACCTCCAGTCCCGCCCCCTGTTGCCATTTGCAGCCAATATTGTGGTTCCATGGTAGACAATGTGAGCTATCAAATGTCATATACATCATTATCATTTGGCGACCTCGCACTGAAGGGGCTCCTTGGGAGTAGAAACGTCACAACCTTCTCTTGCCTTCTAGTTTCTCGCATTAAAATAGCTCACTCCACTCAATTATTTTGGCATCTTCTTTTCATTAAGTCTCCATGAAACCCTTAGTCTTTCAACAAACGAAGGAGTCCAAGAGGTTGAAAAAAAATAACTTTCACATTATTCCCATTATCTAGAGCGATCATCGGATGGATAGACAATTTATGATGAAAAGTATCTGGACATATGTATGTAATGTGGAACTGACCACTAGATGTCACCAGAGGCGGACCCGCCAGCATAAAAGAAGGCAGGGACTACTGTGTTGTCAGTGGAGAAACAGTAACAGAAGACTGTATTTGTCAGGAGAGCTCATTAATCTCGCACGTGGACTGGTCACGGGATGTCATCCTACTAACAGATCCATCGGGGACATTTCAACGCTTCTAAAACTGCCCATGTCGACCGTGGGTTGTGTAATTATGAAGCTAAAACGCGAAGGAACAACCACAACTAAACCACCACCAGGCAGATCTCACACATTAGCGAACAGCGACCTTCGATCACTGTGGAGGGTCGATGTAAAATTACGCATGAAATCAGTGGGAGGAACCACTCGTCAGTTTCAAACTTTTTCCAGTAGACCAGCTAGAACAATGACTGTGTGTAGGAAGTTGAAAAAGGAGTACAGCGGCCAACCAAATACTCATAAACCACATTTTCCCGTGGTCAGTGATAAACGATCCTTGAGGTGGTGTAATGAACGACGCCACTGGATTGTGGCTGATTGGAATCGAGCGATTTGGAGTGATGAGCCACGCTATGCCCTGGGGAAGTCCGAAAGTATAGTTTCGGTTTGACGAATGCCTGGAGAATGTTACCTGCTATCATATGTAGCGACAACATTGAAATACGGAGAAGGTGGTGTTAGATATGGGAGTGTTACTCGATATTAACGTGTGATCCCCCTATTGCGCTAAAGAAAAGGCTAATGCCGAAGGATATGAACACATTTTACAGCGCTGTGTACTGCGTACAGTACAGGAGCAGTTCAGAGACGATGGCTTTTTGTACCACCATGAAAGTGGTCAGGTGTTGACAGATGCGAAAATTTAATAAGTTTAATAAGTCACGGATGCAAAATACTAACACAAATTCCTTACAGACGAATGGAAAAACTGGTAGAAGCCGACCTCGGGGAAGATCAGTTTGGATTCCGTAGAAATATTGGAACACGTGAGGCAATACTGACCCTACGACTTATCTTAGAAGCTAGATTAAAAAAAGGCAAACCTACGTTTCTAGCATTTGTAGACTTAGAGAAAGCTTTTGACAATGTTGACTGGAATACTCTCTTTCAAATTCTGAAGGTGACAGGGGTAAAATACAGGAAGCGAAAGGCTATTTACAATCGCTACAGAAACCAGATGGCAGTTATAAGAGTTTGTGGCATGAAAGGGAAGCAGCGGTTGGGAAGGGAGTGAGGCAGGGTTGTAGCCTCTCCCCGATGTTATTCAATCTGTATATTGAGCAAGAAGTAAAGGAAACAAAAGAAAAATTCGGAGTAGGTATTAAAATCCATGGAGAAGAAATAAAAACTTTGAGGTTCGCCGATGACATTGTAATTCTGAAAGAGACAGCAAAGGACTTAGAAGAGCAGTTGAACGGCGTCTTGAAAGGAGGATATAAGATAAACATCAACAAAAGCAAATCGAGGATAATGGAATGTATTCGAATTAAGTCGCGTGATGCTGAGGGAATTAGATTAGGAAATAAGACGCTTATAGTAGTAAAGGAGTTTTGGTATTTGGGGAGCAAAATAACTGATGACGGTCGATGTAGAGAGGATATAAAATGTAGACTGGCAATGGCAAGGAAGGCGTTTCTGAAGAAGAGAAATTTGTTAACATCGAGTATAGATTTAAGTGTCAGGAAGTTGTTTCTGAAAGTATTTGTATGGAGTGTAGCCATGTATGGAAGTGAAACATGGACGATAAATAGTTTGTACAAGAAGAGAATAGAAGCTTTCGAAATGTGGTGCTGCAGAAGAATGATGAAGATTAGATGGGTAGATCATATAACTAATGAGGAGGTATTGAATAGGATTGAGGAGAAGAGGAGTTTGTGGCACAACTTCACTAGAAGAAGGGATCGGTTGATAGTACATGGTCCGAGGCATCAAGAGATCGCCAATTTAGTTGGTTGGTTGGTTGGTTTTGAGGAAGGAGGCCAGACAGCGAGGTCACCGGTCTCATCGGATTAGGGAAGGACGGGGAAGGAAGTCGGCCGTGCCCTTTTAAAGGAACCATCCCGGCATTTGCCTGGAGTGATTTAGGGAAATCACGGAAAACCTAAGTCAGGATGGCCGGACGCGGGATTGAACCGTCGTCCTCCCGAATGCGAGTCCAGTGTCTAACCACTGCGCCACCTCGCTCGGTCGCCAGTTTAGTATTTGAGAGCAGCGTGGAGGGAAAAAATCGTAGAGGGAGACCAAGAGATGAATATACTAAGCAGATTCTGAAGGACGCAGGTTGCAGTAGATACTGGGAGATGAAGAAGCTTGCACAGGATAGAGTAGCATGGAGAGCTGCATCAAACCAGTCTCAGGACTGAAGACCACAACAAGTGAGGCAATGGTTTGTGGACAGTAAGATTCCTTAAATGGACTGATCTGCACTCGGTCCCGACGTCAACTCAATAGAGCACCTTTGGGATGAGTTAGAATGTTCGCCGGGCCGCTGTGGCTGTGAACCGTGCGACTGCTATGGTCGCAGATTCGAATCCTGCCTCAGGCATAGATGTGTGTGATGTCTTTAGGTTAGGTTAGGTTTAAGTAGTTCTAAGTTCTAGGGGACTGATGACATGAGATGTTAAGTTCCACAGTGCTCAGAGCCATTTGAACCATTTAGAATGTTCACTTCGCTCCAGACCCCGCAGGCCACATCATTTCGTCCTAGCGCTTCGCCTCTTGAAGCAGAATGAGCCGCTATTCTTCACACAGCTTCAGATACCTCATTAAATATGTCTCCAGCAAAGCCGTCATAAAGACAAATGATGGACACGCCCCATATTGATGTCCGCTAATAGATGGCCGGATACTTTTGATTAGATAGAGTACGTAAATAATATTCCTATGTCGTTGGATTCAGTCTGTTGTAGACATACGGAACACGGTTTACAGCATCTATTTCAAGCACAAACCTCTCTAGTCAGAGGCCCTTTGAAACTCAACTCGATCTAATCGTTCATAACATCCAGAACCATGCAAATAATGGCGCCTAGATTAATGACGTGCCCCTTCACTCTCGAAATGTTTTCAAACAGTCTCACTTTGTCTATTAATGAACAGCTGTATAACACCAGGTTTGTCTCCGGGTTTAGGCTTCCATGTACACAGAGCACAATCCGTCGTGCTTGACGGGTATGAAACCATCAGATATAAAATTAGCTTCAGGTGTAAACCAACCGAGTAATAGACATCTTTTAACTTTCACTATAAATTTAAAGTGGTCTGGTGGATGACGTCGGACGCTCCTCGACGATGTTCGCGGATGAAATATGTAGAAAACTTGCACTCGAGAAAACTAGCGAATAGTGTGAAGACCTGCAGAGGATCGATGCTTGGTAGAAGAGACTAACTGTTGACCAGCAGTGTAAATAAATACAATTTATTGCTCAGAAATTGTCGGAAAAACCTACTATTGTTCGATCACACTATTCGCGATTAGTCATTGTAAATAATTTACAGGTGAGTACGCGTGCCCTGTATGACACAGCTCTGCCCCTGCAAAGCAAGTGGACGTCGCACTGTATGAAACTGCTTGACTGATCACTGAATGTCTAAAACTGACGCCAACAGACAAGGTTTACTGTTGTATCACACCGACCTATAAACACTGTAAAGTAGCTGCAAACGTTAGAAGGAGTAAAAAGTAGAAGGAAAAAAGAAACTTTAAGCTAAATCGTTTACACCCACTCCACGACCATTAACCACCAAGAACTAGACTAAAATTCGAAAGTTTGCTCAGTTCAACGTCAATACTATGCCCCCGCGCGCTGCCATAGCACAGCTGCGGACAGCTGAATGTGGCTAACTTCAGATTTGGATGAAACCTGCGGAGGTGTAATAAGGAGAGGTGGCGCTACAGACATACGCTGTACATTGCTTTGAAGCCGGCGCCGCCATGTTTGTAGCTCCTAAATATTAGTTGACTATTGTTTGCAGTTGCTACTTATTCTTGATTCCTGTCGTGTCCACGCAACAATTGTTATAATAGTAAATATTACAGTGCTTTCGTGAATAACGCAGTATCATCAAGGCACTTTTAGACGCTTTTCTGGTGTTAAATGCATATTTCATCCAATAATACGACTCATTCGACCTCGTTAATGCAACTTTCTTTTCGTTACACGTTTACTAGGAAGCGAAGCATGTGATGTGGAAAGGCTGCTTTCGTAATCGAGCATATTCCGTCTGTGCCCTCTTTCCTAAAAAACTGATAACATATTTTAGTCTGTATGGACGGTTTGCAATCTTTCCTTCTCACACAGTTCAGCCAGAGCGTTCTTCGAGTTCTGCTGATAGGAAATCTGATGTCAAATTACAGAAACTAAACCGCTACTGTAAAAATAACCAGCCCAACTAAAACTCGCGTATAGCAAAGAAAATATCGCTTGAACGAGTCCACTCACGAATGAAATGTGACTCCTTTACAGTTTAGACTATAATCAGAACGACTAGCACTCCTGCAAATGATGCATTCTGACATTTTTTATCAAAACATTTCCGCCAGAAACTAATTTTTGGCCATACTAACATGGAGAAAGTCGGCTGTTTGTGACGTCATGACAACTCCCTTTATTACACCTACAAGACGAAACCTGCTGAGCGCCTACCGCCTGGAAGTAGTTTAGATTAGTCCACCTGGAGATCATTAAAGAGATTATGATCAGGTGTTGGTAAATCCACGACAGTCTTGTCAAATGGGGATGTTTCAAAGGACGGACACAGTGTGCCTGAGGAGAAAAACAGACAACGGATCATGTGTGCCACTGTCCATTATGCCAGGGGTCATGCAGTGATGAAGAGCTGACGAGGGCTGAAGGCGATGCATATGCTCTTACCCTATTCTGGGCGAAGAGCATTTATTTTTCTCCTCTATCGTTCAATTATTTTAACTTCGTGATTGTAAGCTAATTAAATTGTTGTTTTAGGACTCTCCCGTAATTGTCCGCAGTTATGTAATGTAGAGTTTTAAACTGCATCTCACTCGAGTAAATAAACTGTAAACAGTAACAACCGTAAAATATGTAGGAGTAATTCTTCAGAGCGATATAAAGTGTAACGGCCACATGAAAATAGTTGTAGTAAAACTAGATACCAGACTGATATTCGTATGAAGAAGCCAAATGAAATGTGACTCAGTTACGAAGGAGCTGTTGCTTAAGCAAGATTCCCCTGACCGTTCCTTGAGTACAGCTCACCAATCTGCAACTCTTACCACATAGTATTAACAGAGAAAGGAGAGTACGTACAAAGAAGAGCGACTGTTTCGTCACCAGTTCGTTTAGAAAGTGCGACGGCGTCACGGAGATAATCTTCAACCTCCAGCATCACCGTTACAGGAGAGCCGTCGAGCATCGCGGAGAAATTTACTGTTAAAATTTCGAGAGTAGACTTCCAAGCAGAGTCAAGAGACATATTCTTTCCTTCTTCATACACCCTATAAAGTGGCCATCATGGGTAAAGCAAAGAAATCACGAGTTCATATAGAAAATACTGTGACAATCACTCTTCTCACGCACCATTCGCGGGGTAGAATGGAAAAATGTAACGTGGCTGGCATATATACAGTGGTTGCGTAAAAACATGGGAACACCGCAAAGAAAGGATGCTTAAACATAAATGCAGATTCTAGCCAGGCCTGCAGGTTGCTCTGTTGCATCTGACCACTGATGCCGCCTGTAGAATGCCATCAGTACGTTACAATATCCGTCGTCTTCCGTATATTTTTGAGTGTATTGTGTCGGAACTCAGTGCGGTCTAAAGTGGGCAGTCCGTTGGTGCCCGGATGGTGGGTGTTTCCGAAGTGTCCGGTGTTCCGAGAGGCTTCATATCGAAAATTTATACCGCAAAGAGCGAAAGCGGAAAAACAGCATCCGCCAAGTGCCAACGTGGACGAAAGTGTTTGTTGAGTAACCATGAAGGACTGTCGTTGGAAAGGTTTGTGATGAAAGATAAGAGGACGACGGCAGCAAAACTCACTGCGCAGGTGAATGTCGCACTTCCGAACCCCGTCAACACGGAAACAACATAAAGGGAGCTCCATAATCAGGGAACTGCAGAACGAGCAGGGATTCAAAAGCCAATCATCAGCCGGCCGGGGTGGCCGAGATGTTAAGTCCCATAGTGCTCAGAGCCATTTGAACCACTGAACCAATCATCAGTGATGCAAATGCCAATAACATGAAAACGTGCTGACAAAGCCATAAAACTTGGACTATGGAGCAATGGAGAAATGTCATTTGGTCGGATGAGTCTTGTTTCACAGTGCTTCCAGCTTCTAGCCGAGTTTACGTCCCAAGAGTGAAACATGATGGGGGTTCGGTGATAATCTGGACAGTCTTATCGTGGTATAAAATGGGCCCCGAGGTTACTCTCCAAAATCGCTGGTACGTGGGTCCCTACTCGTACCATACTTACCCACCATATCTTAGATACCACAAAAGAGGAAGCGGTATGGGATCATGGTTGGTAGTCACAATTTATAATTAAGACAGTTTATTGACATTACGCCTTTTAAGGAATTACAAACTGTGGACGGGCCACTAGATACAGCTTTGCAAATACAGTTAGAAACCCAACGTACTCAGTATTCAAATAAACAGTCCCTTAAGAGAAAGTTATAAAAAACTTAATGTGCCGGGCACTTATAGATTAACAATTACTTCACGTAGTCACTTCATCAAACTCCTTAAAACCAATTATTACATTAAGATGGCCACACTTGACATTCTTCACTAAAATACCCTTATAAACTTACTATTTCAATCCTTTCAAGAAGCACTTGTTAAAAGATCAGTTACAAACTTAATGTTGCCGGGCAATAATAGCCCTCGCTTTATTTTCGCTTATTAAGAAAACAGAATGACTGACAAACTTCAGAAATTCAAACTCCCATATAGATTTCCCTCAAAATAATATAATGAAAACAGTTAGCAATAAAGGGTGACTTAATGACACTTCAGCACTAGTGCCAAGGTAAGATCGAATTATATAACCGTGACAGAACATCTACCAGCTTAACCCACCTTGGCGGAAGGAAGATAAATACTAAACTTTGGAAGTCGGTATGTGAACAACTCCCGGTTGTGGCCAGGTTCTTAAACACTGCCAGGCATAGACCTCGGATGACATTTCACTCCCCGCCAAGGCGCTGACACAATCAAAGGTTTTTGCGCGAATCACAAAGACATTCCAATAACTCTTAAACATAGAAACACTCGGAAGAACCTTCGACTCGATATATGGGTTAGCGTGTAAAGGAACACGTTACACTATTGGCAAATTCCAAACTTTGACCCTAAGCATTTTACACATGGATAACTGTACTAACAGAGTGCAGGCTTTGAAAACGCCAACATAAAATCATTTGATTACAAGAAACACAGAGCACTAGTAACACCTCTGAGAAAACTTTCAAATAACGGCCACCATTTAACCAGGGCAACTGAACTCTTCCACACCATCTTAAAGTTCGACTGTGAAAGTCTCACCATAATAATAAAATTTAAATGCCTCTGAGTTCATCGGTCAACAATTACGACCGCATACTTCATATCACGTACACAGTACGAAGGAGCGGGTTCCACAGCTTCACCGCTTCACTTCAAATTTTGTTCCCAGCGAAGTCACAGAACTTGTATCTCCAAGCTGCCCATGTCGCCAAAACGCCCGACCAATTTCACGCCGCACCATATAACGGTCATCACGTTCGCTCGGCAGCCGTTGACACTCGTCTCGCAGCGAATGCCACGAGATCTCCAGGGTTACCCGTCGAAGGCTAACAACCAAATGGCTTCGCCCGCCAACGCGAATAGCAAAGATAGCTTAGCTCAACCACAATCGATCTCAAAATAATGATCATCTCAAAATAACACTGGCGCCAGCTCGCCACGGCTCAATCGCATAGCCGCCAAGAATTATATGACCGCTTTCGCTGATCAGATCCATTCCGCGATACAGTGCTTGCCCCCAATTGTGACGCTGTGTTCCAAGATGACAGTTCCCCTGTTCACACAACTCGCATCGTCCAGGACTGGTTTTGTGAGCACGAGGATGAACTGAGACTTCTGCCCTGGCCACAAAACTCATCAGATCTCAGTGTATTCAGCCTTCGTGGTCTGATTTGGAGACAAGAGTGCTTGATGGCTGTCCATAATAGTTATCTGAACTTACCGCTACTTTGCGGGACGAGCGGTATAAGATTCCCTTGAAAACCATACCGGATCTGTATTCATCCTTTACAAGACGACTGGAAGATGTTTTGAATGCCGAATGTTTTCCTACACCGTATTAGGAATGACAATGTGTTGTGTTTTTGGTGTTTCCATATGTCTGTCCGCCCCCTGTAGATGTAAACTCAAGACTCCTTGGAACTGTCTATTGTTTCCGTAACCAACCTTACTTTATCCCTCTAGTGGTGTAGAAAACCTTAAGAGTTTCGTATCTTGTCCATGCGTGCAACAAAATGTTGATGTGAATCCACGACATTTGACGACGTTCCTATGTCCATGGGAGAGAACCCCAGCTGTGCAACTGGGATTGTTAACAGTGTTTTGTTGCCATAGGATCATGTTTACGCTAGTTACAAAGCCGAAAGTGAAAGACAATGGGAAGCATTCGTCACGACTTCTTGCATCCTTGCCCTTATTGCAATGCCAGAATTAGATTCTTTCGTACATCGAGCATGCCAGGTGGTCTACTTTTCTGGCACTTACTTCCTTCTCGGCGAATAGAAGACGTTACAGAAAGAGCTCTCTAATTCTGGAAGGAAATAACATGGGAATTGCGAACAACACAAGGTTGTAACAAGTGGTTTTTATCATTGATGAATGGGATACATAAGTCTCATAATCAGATGCAAATGTCGTTAGCTATAGTTGCCATAGAGGGACGCGTAACAGTGGCTGTGGTTATTCAGCGACATCGTAATCAGTCCAAGCGCAGTTGAGTCTCAGTGAATACCATCCAGTACATACCAAACCTTGTGGAACGGTGTATAAACAAAATACAGCTCCACAATGTACTCATTGTGCAAGAATGAGAACATGAACAATATGCTGGCCATGTTTGACGGTGATCGACTTCCCTTGACTACAAAAGGTTCATAGTTGAGGCGTCTTTTTCATGTGAACGGTTTCATGAACAGATGAATCTGGCGATTTTTGGGGTACTGATAACCGTTATTTGTGTCAAGTACTATCATTGCATTCCTCAAAATGTACATTTCGGATAAATAATTCCAGAAAGCATGAACAGTACTCTTATCGAGCAAGAAAACAATGCCACTTGAACGCTATACTGCAGTTGGAACGAGATTGCCAGACTACAAGTGTTGCCAGTCCCACTAGGCACGTTTTGGTTCATGCTAGTTCAGACCCGAACACATTATATAGCACCATTTTCTCTCATATTTCAAAGAATCCTTCGGCAATCGAGTCTTGCCTTTGAACTGTTCTATTACTTGAACAGGCATAGCTAGCTCCCATACTCGCTTGACCTCGCCATCTACGACTACTTCCTGTGAGGCACTCGGAAATACGGGGTTTCTATAGAAACATTGGACAAGCTTGAAGAGTTAATCAGCCAAGATTTCTCGTCCATTTCTGTTGACAAACTTTAGAGAGTGACTCGAACTGTTGTTGTTTCTCTCGTCTCCCTGTGCTGTGGACAGAGCACGTTTTGAGCCGCTTTTAATGAGCGTGCCACCTCAGCGTACACAGTGCAGGCGCACCACTGTAACTGGATCACCCGTCGGCGACATTGGAACTAATTCCGAAAAATCTGTTTTTGATTTTTACGACAGCTCTGATGAGGAGATCACTTCTTGCAGCTATTTACCTCTGACAGTTTCCGCATAATTTCATTTCGAAGTTAGGAAGTCCATTATGAAGCACCCATTCTGCAGGTTTTATCAACCCTTTGGGTCAAAATTACACAAATGGCAAAAGATCTCAGAACTGACTGCTTTGGGTTAAATAACTAATGGTCGCAAGTGACAATATTTTTCATATGTACACTTCTTGCACGTCACATCATGCTGTGTCCTCCGGAAGGTACAGCACGCAACCACACACATAACAGCGCCGAACTGCCTAGTACTCAGGTGCAACCAAATTAAGACTAGCCTCCAGTAGAGGACGCGCAGCGCAAAGACGGTTTTGTGTTTCTGCCACACGTCGTCAAAATAGTTCCCAAGTAGCCTCAATTTGCGAAACGTGGATATAAACGGAAGCAAGGCTCTACTCGGGCAGTGTCAGCAACAGCATCAACAGTATCTCAAGGCAGCAACAAGACTATCTCCACAGTCGCCCGCCAAGAAGAGCCATATTGGACATTCTTGAAGCGATCGTAGTTATCATTCAATAGATCCAGTACTAGACCAGAGTTAAAGACAGACAATGCATGTGGACATCAATCTATTGCCACGCACTATCTTCGTACTACAGTTAAGTAGTGTAAAAGTTATATTAATCAACTGAGTTCTTCCTAAACTGTGTTGCCATAATTTTACGATACATGTTGCCTAACTGTATATGAAAAGGCTTTAAAGACGCCGCTATCAGTCACAAAATTATTTGATTCTTAAGTTATTTAATAAAGAAACATCTTTCGGGATATAAATCTCATCTACAGGCTACAATGGGAACACAAAAATATTTAAGAAACGTACACGTACACTGGTGTGGAAAACTTACGGATGAAAGTAACTTTGGTATGAAGTGTCACTACCAAGTAATATAGCTCGATGAAACTAGGGTCACACATAAAAAGAAATGTTGCAGTACAGTACATTACATTACAGAAAATAACTGAGAGATATACACAGAGAGATGAACAGAAATAACACTTTCATTCGATGAGAATAATTACACTACAGTCACCGCGATTCGTGACGGCCCCCGGACATTACAAAAGATGGGGCATTGATTTTAAAAGGCTGTGTGATCTCCACGGACGGCAGTTCACGCTCTGCAACATGCTTCCGAAAGCATTTGGCAATGAATTCTTGCGGAGGGGGTTCCATTCCTTCACCAGCCGGTTGACACTGCCAGGTGGTCGTTATGCACATGGACGTGCTGCAGTACATCTCAACAATGCATCCTACACAAGCTCGATGGTATTAAAGTCGGTGGAAAGGGCGGACTAGTCCTTCCGCCGAATATTGTCTGTGTGTGTGTATGATTCACGTCTGCCTTAGACCTTAGAGGATCACTTTTACTATCAGCTAAGCTTCATGAGTAGGCGTCAGATCTCATATGGGTCATTTTATTGTTGACTAAGCCTTATAACTACGTTACTCTTTTCACGCGATATGTGACATTACTTTTTCTTGACGAAGGCAGCTTTATGTCTGTCGAAACCTAGGTATAGATTTGAGTTAACTTTTGACGTGAAACTGGTTGGCTGTGTGTTATTCATTGTATCCATGATTCTATAGTTGCTGACTGCTGCCATGTTCAACATTTTAAAGCTTTGTGTTTTTATCGATACAGTTATGATTCCAGTTAGTGATTTGATTTTCTTGTTAAATAGTCAGCCACGGCCCTTCGATTTTCTTTACAAATATACAGGATGTGATAGAAAAAAATAACAAAGACAAATATCATATTTAATTAAGGGTAATCAGAAATATCTGTTACTGCAATGCTGTAGGAACGAAGTCTTTCGCGACGATGCTGTGGTATAAAAGGTTCTCAGACTTCTTGTAGCGTCAGTTACCTCCATCGTCTTTGTCATAAGCAACTGACTGTCAAAAGTTTTTTTCTTTATTATAATTTCATTTCCCACGCCACATATGGGCGGGGCTGTCAGCGGTATAACACACCGCTCCTCAGCCAAGACCATTTATAGAGAGATAACAAAGATGACAGAAAAATAAAAATATGAGGACTGCTTACGCTTTAAATCAAAAATATTAAGGAAAGGACAGCTAGAAGAACAAAAAATATATACATTTACGAACACAGTTGCGATGAGGTGATACTCTTCTATGAAAAGACACTGGAGCACTGCACTTTCACTTAACATCGAATGACCTGCATGGGGTGACAAAGTATTCTTGGAGGAAAGAATATGCTCCATAGAGGCTGTGGCTGTATATAAAGAAATAGGGGTTTGTTTGGTGGGGAAACTATGGAGAGGATAGATTGGAGGTGAAGCAGATAGTGGGAAAAAAACCAGTGTGAAGAACAGAGGGTGAGGAGGAATAATGGTATGTAGGGAGGGTAGTGGTACAAGAAGAGAGGGATAGGAGTAGGTGCAGAGGGAAAAGGAGAGAGGAGCCCTGATGTGGAATGGTGTAGGTGGAGAAGGATTAAAGTTGGTAGGAGGGACAAATATCAGGGCAGATCTCATTGTCTGGGAGAGGCAGTTGGTTAAGTTGCCTTGATACAGAATATGGAGTGTGGGTGTAGGACTGAAGGAACGTGTTTGTAAATACCTGGCAGCATACCAGGATTGATAACGAGAGGCGAGACATGGAGTTATTGGAATCTAGTTCACAGATAGTATAGGAGGTGTGGAGGTGTTCGATGTGAATGAGGAGAGGGGAATTCAAGAAGTTGTAGAGGATTCTTGAGGGAAAAAGTAAACGGATGCAGAAAAGGAGATAAAGTGTATGGCTTTCGAGGATCTGGATGGACTTACAGAACTTTGGTGGGATGGATATCCATGGAACACTGGCGTAACAAAGCATGGGTCATATGAGAATTTTGTAGGTTTGGAGAATAGTGGATGGGTCTAATCTTCAATTCGGCTTGTTAATAGTTTTAGTCTATTGTGGCTTTCTGTAGGTGAGGTTTCCATGTCAGCTGCCAGTCGAGAATTAGTCCAAGACAAAATGAAATGAGTGTGTGGCATTGCTGCCCAGGAGGCCCCATTCGGGGAAGTTCGGCCGCCAAGTGCAAGTCTTATTTCAGTCGATGCCACGTTGGGCGACTTGCGCGCCGTTGATGAGAATGAAATGATGAGGAGGACAACACAGCATCCAGTCCACGAGCGGAGAAAATATCCACCCTGGACGAGAACGGAACCCAGGCCCGCTGCATGGTAGGCAAGCACGTTACCACTCAGCTAAGCAGGCAGACAGTCCAAGATATTTTAATGTATTAGTTAACTAGGTGGTACAGTCATAAACGGTAACGTAGATGTCATGGAGGTGGAAGGTGTGGGTTTTTGTCCTGTAATTATTGCCTAGGTTTTGAAGGGGTTGACCTTGAGGGGCCATTGGTTACACCAGGAGGTTAACTGATAAAGGTGGGTTTAGCGGGATCATTGGGATTTCTGGAGTGTAGAGTACATGGCGAAGAAAGCGGTGTCATCAGCATACTGAAGGAGGTTGATGGTGGTGGTGGTTTGGCAATATCAGTACTTTAGAGGAAATAAAGTAGAGGAGAGAGGACAGAGCCTTGCGACAATCCTGCAGTGGGATGGAAGGTATTGATATTGTTAATAGTGAAAAAGGACGAGTAATTAGATAGGAAGGATGCAATAAGGTGGATATAGTTAACTGGAAGTGCTTACGGCTGGAGTACGAGAGAGAGAGATCAGAATGGTATATATGGTCGTAGGCTTTACCTAGGTCAAGGGACACAAAAGTAGCATATTTACGTGAGCTGAGTTGGTGGGGTAGGAGGTGGGTCAGGTGCAGGAACAGGTCATCAGAGGAAGAATTGGGATGTAAGCCGTTACCGGAAGAAGGTGGTGTTGGTTCAGGTGTTGATGCATGTGTTGGTAGAGGATCGACTAAAAGACGTTGCTCAGTACTGAGGTGAGGCAGATGAGGTCACAAAGGAGGAGCCACTGTGAGAGGGTTTGTGCAGTTTGAGGAAAAGTGGGATTTTACGAGGTTTTCCAGAGTTCGGGATAGTGATCTTTGAAAAGCATAGGGGAATAAGGGGTCACAAAAGTGACGAGGAAAGGCATTCTTTAAGAAGGCGATAGGTGATGTGGTCATGACCAGGTGATGCGTTGCGTTTTCTTTCAAGTACATATTTTATATCACGTGCTATGCTGGGTTTATTTAATTCTGAATGTGGAATGTTGGAATAATCAAAATAAGGGTCACCAGAGATGCAGAAGATGTCAGAGAGAAAGGATAAAAAGTGGACAGCTTTCCTCAAGTTATAAGGTAATGGATGGTTGCTGCAGGGAAGCAGGTAGTGAGGTATGGCGTCATTGCTTGTGAGTCAGTGGAATTCTTTCCAGTACTGGGAGGAGTTGATGCAGAGTGTAGTTTGAGTCTGGTACATGTCAGGCGCCAGTCCAGGCCCTTTTTGTGGTGGTGGTGGTAAGTTCCTACAGAACCAAACTGTTGAGGTCATCGGTCCCTAGGTTTACACACTACTTAATCTAACTTAAACTAACTTACGCTAAGTACAACACACACATCCATGCCTGAGGGAGGACTTGAACCTCCGACGGGGGGAGCCGCGCGAATCTTGGCAAGGCGCCCTAGTCCGTGTGGCTACCCCAGGTGGCCGGCCCTTTTTGCATTTCATAAATTCCTGATATGGCTTTGTATAGGTCGGTGGTGTGTAAGTGTATCCCTGTCATGAGTCTGCAGAACGGAGCGGTACATGTAAAGGGATTATCGAAGGAGGAGTAGGGCTTGTGGGGGGTAAGAATGGAATGGTGAGGATATATGGTCTTGGTAGGGATGTGAGTGGGTACAGTGTCTGACAAGGTCTGCTAAAGGACGGATGTGGCATGAGGGCTGTCGTCAGGTTGTTGAGGTTGTTGGAAGGTCAGGGAGCAGCTTCCAATCTGGGTTTCTACAGAGTCCCGATAGGTATTCCAGTTGGTACAGAATAAGTTTTGGATAACTCTTGGATGGGAATTGGGATGGTGTGCATGGGGATGAGGTTGTATGTAGGAGATGGTGAGGAGTGCGGGTAGGTGGTCACTTCCAATCGGATCAAGAACATCCGCACAAAGGCGTTCAAGGAGGTTGGAAGATGCTGGGATGACATCGTGGGTGTTGTTTCCGACTGTTGTGCAGAACATCGACATTAAAAATCGACAACTGGAAAAATATGCAGTTGCTGAGCACAGCCTCGGAAAAAAAAAAACATGAAATACAGTTTGAAGAAACAGAAGTTTCATCCCAGGCTCCCACATATTAGGATTCTGTAATTAAAAAGGCTGTATGAATAAGAATGTGTGAGTGACAGTGAATATAATCTTAGCAGTGCATGAAAGCGAGCTATCGATGCAGAGAAGAGCCAGCGGTTTTCGACGTAGCGTTCACGACTCGGCGGGAGTGATGGCGCCACCAGCGCGGACGTTGATGCCATCAGTGACAGTACGACGCAACTACCGACCAATCAGAAGCTGTCTTTGGGCTATATAAGGCCTCCACAGCGGGAGTTTAAACAGACAGTTGCTCCTGACGAAGAAGATGAAGGTTATCGTCGAAAGCTCGTGGTTTTAGCCTGAATTGACGCGACCAGAACTTCTATAATGTTTTACATATTGCTATGCAATGTTTAAACTAACATTTCACACCGTTCATTACATGTGTGATTTTTTGTATGTGATGACGTCCAGGTGAGGACCATTGTGGTCATTGCAGTACCCATCGACACGAGTATGCACGCCCCCAATAACTGTAGAGAAAAGTGACACTTGTGTTCGTTGCCACTTTGGTACGTTTATTGTTTCCCTTTCCGATAACTCGGGGGAACTAAGCGACCTGTTGAGAAGATCGAACAGGGAAACAGCGTCTTCCGAAAAAAAATCTGCGTGTAGTTTTCATGAACGTTCAGACTGCGGGAGTGGTTCCAGAGTCCAATTGGAGACACGACGACTGCTTGTGAATTGTCTTACGGCTCATATTTGTTGTGTTAGGAGCATTCACGGACAATTCTCCACCTGTGAACAACTGTTTACAATGGAGGAAACGGAACTGAACTCGAGAGAACACTGTATTGTTTTGTGGACCTAATAATGGGCCCACACGTTTCACTCGACATAACATTAGTTACAGCCGGGATGAAAAGCTGTGGTATTGCAATAGGATTATTTTGCATGGTGACCGTGCTGTTTTTGACGAAGTAAGGAAAATGAGGGAGGAAAAAAATAGTGTCTGCGATTTTACGCAAACGTTAAACGCCTGGAGATAGTGCTCTTATCACTGAATTCCTGTCCCAGCCTTCGGCAGTATTATTCCAAAACCTTGCACATAGAAATATCGCTTTACTCTTTTCGCTGGCTTCTCACTGAAATTGAGGAGGAAACGTAAAAACACGGCACTAAATAGAGACGAGCGACAAAATCTGAAGAAGGGCTACCATTTACTCTCTGGTTCTTAGCAACTAGAGACATTTACGTGAGAAATTGTTTTACATTTTAGTAGCTGGAGTACTCTGTTACCTCATGATAATCCAGTAGCATATGCGAAGCGGTCAACGATTTTATTAAAGTGCACATACAGAAAGTAACATCAATAAAGTAGTATTAATGTACTCTAACATAACACATACAACCTGTCACATAGGTTACGAGTAGACGCTATACACTGATGAATCAAAACATTATGACCACTGCCCACCGTGGCGTTGGTTGCTGCCTGGTGACGTAGCGGGCGCGTGACAGGGACGAGAGATATCCCTCGCGGAGATATGGGCTGAAAATGAGGATATCCACTGAGATACGCGACTTTGACAAAGGGCGCATTGCTATTACGCAGAGCTTGTGAACGAGTATCTCCAAAACGGCGAAGCTGATCGGATGTTCACGTGCTACCGTCGTGAGCATCTACGGAAAGAGGTAGGACAGTGAAACTACCACTAGACGCTAAATGGTTGGACGTCCAAGACTCTTTACAGAACGTGCGGTTCGGAGGCTTGTCTGCTCTGTAAAGTAGGACAGATGGTGATCAGTGACATCTCTACTGAAAGAGCACAACGCTGGTGCACGTGCAAATGTTTCGGAGCACACCGTTCATCGTACATTGTTGAACATGAAGTTCAGCAGCAGATCACCCCTACGTATTCACATGTTGACCCAACGACATCCTCAATTACGATTGCAGTGGGCACGGGACCATCGGGATGAGACCGTCGATCAATGAAATAGTGTCGGCGCTTTGGGTTAATCACATTTTTGCTACACAAGGTCGATGTTCGGCTCCACAAACGCCGCCATCGAGCTGAACGACCGCTCGAAACGTGCAGCGCGCCACGGACGCAAACTGATGGGAAAGGTAATATGCTATGGGAAACATTCTCCTGCATTTGCAAGGTATCTGTGGTAGTAATCGAAGACACGCTGACAACTGCGAACCACTTGCATCCCTTCATGCTTGATGTCCTCTCCAAAGTCATCTTCCAGCAGCATAACCGTCCATGTCTCGGAGTCAAAACCATGTTACAGTGGTTTGAGGATCATTATAGTGAACTCACGTTAATTACTCGGCGACAAAATTCGCCTGCTGTAAATTCTGAGGAACCCATCTGGATCGCTATCGGTAGCCATCACCACGTTCGCAAATCACCGGCCCGCTACATCTAATACCACATACCTCCATAAATACTTGTTGACAAATTGTCGGATCTCTGATATGCAGAAACCTCTTCATCTCAGAGTAGCACTTGCAACCTACGTCCACAATTATTTGCTTGACGTATTCCAATCTCTGTCTTCCTCTACAGTTTTTGCCCTCTACAGCTCCCTCTAGTACCATGGAAGTCATTCTCTCATGTCTCAGCAGATGTCCTATCATCCTGTCCCTTCTCCTTATCAGTGTTTTCCACATATTCCTTTCCTCTCCGATTCTGCGTAGAACCTCCTCATTCCTTACCTTATCAGTCCACCTAATTTTCAACATTCGTCTATAGCACCACATCTCAAATGCTTCGATTCTCTTCTGCTCCGGTTTTCCCACAGTCCATGTTTCACTACCATACAATGCTGTACTCCAGACGTACATCCACAGAAATTTCTTCCTCAAATAAAGGCCGGTATTTGATATTAGTAGACTTCTCTTGGCCAGAAATGCCTTTTTTGCCATAGCGAGTCTGCTTTTGATGTCCTCCTTGCTCCGTCCGTCATTGGTTATTTTACTGCCTAGGTAGCAGAATTCCTTAACTTCATTGACTTCGTGACCATCAATCCTGATGTTAAGTTTCTCGCTGTTCTCATTTCTACTACTCCTCATTACCTTCGTTTTTCTCCAATTTACTCTCAAACAATACTGTGTACTCATTAGACTGTTCATTACGTTCAGCAGATCATTTAATTCTTCTTCACTTTCACTCAGGACAGCAATGTCATCAGCGAATCGTATCATTGATATCACCTTGTATTTTAATTCCACTCCTGAACCTTTCTTTTATTTCCATCATTGCTTCCTCGATGTACAGATTGAAGAAAGGAGGAAGTACAAACATGTTCCGGGAAAATCAGGAATACAGAAATACAAGTCGCTGATGAATGAAATAAATAGGAATATTACACCCTTATTAATACGAGCACTTCGTTCTTGATCGTCCACTCTTATTATTCCCTCTTGGTTGTTGTACATATTGTATATGACCCGTCTCTCCCTATAGCTTACCCCTACATTTTTCAGAATCTCGAACAGCTTGCACCATTTTATATTGTCGAACGCTTTTTCCAGGTCGACAAATCCTATGAAAATGTCTTGATTTTTCTTTAGCCTTGCTTCCATTATTAGCCGTAACGTCAGAATTGCCTCTCTCGTCCTTTTACTTTTCCTAAAGCCAAACTGATCGTCACCTAGCGCATTCTCAATTATCTTTTCCATTCTTCTGTATATTATTCTTGTAAGCAGCTTCGATGCATGAGCTGTTAAGCTGATTGTGCGATAATTCTCGCACTTGTCAGCTCTTGCCGTCTTCGGAATTGTGTGGTATGTCGCCGGACTCATATATTCTACACACCAACGTGAATAGTCGTTTTGTTGCCACTTCCCCCAATGATTTAAGAAATTCTGATGGAATGTTATCTATCCCTTCTGCCTTTTTTGACCGTAAGTCCTCCAAAGCTCTTTTAAATTCCGATTCTAATACTGGATCCCCTATCCCTTCTAAATCGACTCCTGTTTCTTCTTCTATCACATCAGACAAATCTTCACCCTCATAGAGGCTTTCAATGTATTCTTTCCACCCATTTGCTCTCTCCTCTCCATTTAACAGTGGAATTCCCGTTGCACTCTTAATGTTACCACCGTTGCTTTTAATGTCACCAAAGGTTGTTTTGACTTTCCTGTATACTGACTCTGTCCTGCCGGACAATCATATCTTTTTCGATATCTTCACATTTTTCCTGCATCCATTTCGTCTTTGCTTCCCTGCACTTCCTATTTATTTCATTCCTCAGCGACTTGTATTTCTGTATTCCTGATTTTCCCGGAACATGTTTGTACTTCCTCCTTTCGTCAATCAACTGAAGTATTTCTTCTGTTACCCATGGTTTCTTCGCAGCTACCTACTTTGTACCTATGTTTTCCTTCCCAACTTCTGTGATGGCCCTTTTTAGAGATGTCCATTCCTCTTCAACTGTACTGCTTACTGCGCTATTCCTTATTGCTGTATCTATAGCGTTAGAGAACTTCAAACGTATCTCGTCATTCCTTAGTACTTCCGTATCCCACTTCTTTGCGTATTGATTCTTCCTGACTAATGTCTTGAACTTCAGCCTACTCTTCATCACTACTATATTGTGATCTGAGTCTATATCTGCTCCTAGGTACGCCTTACAATCCAGTATCTGATTTCGGAATCTCTGTCTGACCATGATGTAATCTAATTGAAATCTTCCCGTATCTCCCGGCCTTTTCCAAGTATACCTCCTCCTCTTGTGATTCTTGAACAGGGTATTCGCTATTACTAGCTGAAACTTGTTACAGAACTCAATTAGTCTTTCTCCTCTTTCATTCCTTGTCCCAAGCCCATATTCTCCTGTAACCTTTTCTTCTACTCCTTCCTCTACAACTGCATTCCAGTCGCCCATGGCTATTAGATTTTCGTCCCCCTTTACATACTGCATTACCCTTTCAATATCCTCATACACTTTCTCTATCTGTTCATCTTCAGCTTGCGACGTCGGCATGTATACCTGAACTATCGTTGTCGGTGTTGGTCTGCTGTCGGTTCTGATTAGAACAAACCCGGTCACTGAACCGTTCACAGTAACACACCCTCTGCCCTACCTTCCTATTCATAACGAATCCTACACCTGTTATACCATTTTCTGCTGCTGTTGATATTACCCGATACTCATCTGACCAGAAATCCTTGTCTTCCTTCCACTTCACTTCACTGACCCCTACTATATCTAGATAGAGCCTTTGCATTTCCCTTTTCAGATTTTCTAGTTTCCCTACCACGTTCAAGCTTCTGACAATCCACGCCCCGACTCTTAGAACGTTATCCTTTCGTTGATTATTCAATCTTTTTCTCATGGTAACCTCCCCCTTGGCAGTCCCCTCCCGGAGATCCGAATGGGAGACTATTCCGGAATCTTTTGCCAATTGAGAGATCATCATGACACTTCTTCAAATACAGGCCACATGTCCTGTGGATACACATTACGCGTCTTCAATGCAGTGGTTTCCATTGCCTTCTGCATCCTCATGTCGTTGATCATTGCTGATTCTTCCGCCTTTAGGGGCAATTTCCCACTCCTAGGACAAGGGAGTGCCCTGAACCTCTATCCGCTCCTCCGCCCTCTTTGACAAGGCCGTTGGCAGAATGAGGCTGACTTCTTATGCCGGAAGCCTTCGGCCGCCAATGCTGATTATTTATCAAAACTTAGGCAGTGGCGGGGATCGAACCCGGGACCGAAGCCGTTTTGATTATGAATCGAAGACGCTACCCCTAGACCACGGGTCAGTGCAGTGTTCGTTGCAGGCGTGATAGGGTGTGCGGTGGAAAAAGGTTTCATTTATACGGTTATTTCATAGAAAGCTCCTAAAATAATACGGATATATGGGTGACGTAATTAAAGCTGCATGAAGCGTGAAGTGTAAGAATGATTAACTTTTTCGTATATTGTTTAGTTTACGTTAATAATAATTCCGTGCGGCTCAGTGGCCCAGTGCATGTCTTTCTATTGGACGCCACTTCGGCGACTTGAGTGTCCCTGACATATCTCAGGTGTCCAACCGGAGAAAGGGGACCTACAGTATAACGGGGATTCTGAACCACGAGCAGTTCCTGGAGAATCATAACATCTTTAATCAGCGTAATACATATTCTCATTTTCTTCCTTTCAAGGAAGTTTGCTGGGCTCTTCCTTTTTAATAACAATAAATACAAAAGATTGTATCTGTTCACGCAGTTCCCGCCTGATGGAGGCAAGTCATGATTTTTTCTGCTTTCTCAGAATTCTTCGGCGATTTTGTACCACGAACTTTTATTTTAATTTGGTATTTTGTGCTTTGCTTTGGTATTTTGTGCTTTGAATACTGCAAGCCCCTTTTATAACATAATCTACAGTCTTCTATTAGCAATATGATATTATTTTCCGACCATTCCACCGCTCACGCAACTGTTATTCGATTACTTTCTTTTTGTAATGTGTTGGCTTTCACGACTTGCCTGTACAGCCATTTCAAAAGTAGAATCTCAATTACGGCGATACGAACGTAAAGACAACATGATACTCAGTCCCGAAGCTGAGAAAATCTCCGACCCGGCTTTTCGATTATTTCGTCTGCCAAACAGCAGACGAATTCTCTCTGCTTTGAGAGCGCCGAAGCGAATATCACGCGAACTTTCGTTGACATTATCCGAAAGGCCAAGGAAAACGAACACCTGCGAACCGAATACGATCGAATAATGTCTGCTCGCGCTCGCCTGCCTTTTATACGAGGGAGTATGCTCCTTCCCTGTCTCGCGTCCGTCGGCCGTCGTAATTTAATTTATTATTTACTACAGAAATTGATTGGTAATGGTGATTGTTGCCGACTTACGTGGTGGGCCTTAATCAAAATGATATTTCATTCAATTTTGATTTACAATTACATGTTTTTGTGAAGTTCTCTTTTTTAACAATATTAATCTTCAGTGGAAATTATTTGTTACGTTAATGAACGTTACACTCGCTGAATCTTAAAACATGAGCATATAAGTTGAACAATGGAATAAACTTTTCATATTAATTGCCTCGGCTAGTCAGTTCACTTTAAAGCAAAAAATCTTTAGTTATAAATTACAATTGCGGCCCACACACGCACGAGAGTATTTTTTCTTACCTCCTTTAACCACTGCATTGATGTCGGAGTCCTGGCTCTGGCTCTCGGCTGTTGTACTGAAAATAAGAATCTTAAAGCTACGTATTTTCTGCAACGTCGGGCGGCTGTGGAGAAAAATGTATATTATGTTAATAGCGGGCGAGTTTTTCGCTTCCGCTAATTTTTATAAGTTAATATCGCCACGTAATGGGGTCGTTGGCTGCATGGGCCGCTGTGATTGTTGCACTGTAAATTACTCGAATGCAGGTTAATTCAAGGAAGGCGGACATGAAATCGAGATCACCTCTTACAAATTAAAAGTGAACAATAATATTAAAGCATTATATTATCTGCTTAATTAATACAAATATGCTTACATTTGCCAGCACTCGCAAGATGTCCGTCTACACGCAACCAAGACAAGAGAAGAAGTGAAGACGACAAAAAAATTAACAAAAGAGCGTATCTTGTCGTCTTTTTAGATCATTTTGTTATATTTCTTTGCCTCGAAACTTACACAGAGAAATTATTATAATACGGATATACATGGGCGTACCCATAGACTTACTAAATAAAAACTAGACCGCGCACTGGCGCTAGTGTCGCGTCCTCACATTGAACGTGATACAAGCCACCATCTGCAGGGAATCAGTGCGTAAACATGATTCGTTCGTGTGCTGCTTTTAATTGTAACAGTAAGAATGGAACCAAAGACGAAGACGGTAACAATATTACATTTCACAGGTCAGTCATTTCTGGTTGTTTGTTACTTTCTATTACTTGTATATAGTATTTTCATGGAGAAATAATACATCATGAGCGTTTGTTTTTGTTTAGGTTTCCCTTTACAAATGATTTTTATAAATCGGAAATGGATAGCTGCTACTCGGAGAGAGAACTTCCAACCGACAGCAAATCATTTGCTGTGCTCTCTTCATTTTGAAGAGAATTGTTACATGGAAAATTATATAAATAGACGTCAACTGAAGGACGATGCTATACCGACAGTATTTGGATTTGCAACTCATTTGAAAAAGGTATAGTGTCCTGGAAATTGTGCAGTATGGGCCTAGGTTAAATACTGTGGAAATACTGTCAGTGTGTATAATTTTGAAAGTTCGTTTTCCAGGTTACCAAGGCAACGAAACCTCCAAAGCCAAAGCCAAGAAATGTTGAGACAGCAGAAAACGTGTGTGTGGATGTGCACGTTTCTGGTTACACTGGAGACCACAATTATTCATTTCCACCAAGTCCAAGTCAGCTGAAGGAAAAATTCGAAAAAATTGAAGAAAGGAAGGAAGCAAAAATTGGGCAATATAAGACTAACTTCAATACAGTGAACAAAAAGTGCGAAAGACAGACGCAGAAGATCTGCAAGTTAGCAAATATTTTAGAAGAACTAAAAGCTAAAAACTTAGTAAACGATAAAGCAATCTCGCTTATTAACGCTACTCACAGTGACATGTTATTGGAGATGGCCGTTACAATGTTGTATGATGTAAATGTCAGTATGTTAGCTGTTACTTGTGATGGACTTTCCACTAATATTGCAATGGCAAAGGAGTTAGGGGCAAATATAATCGTACTGTCTGCTACTTTAAAAGTTTCGTGTGATTATCAAATGCAAATAACTCGATGTAAACTCGCTCCACCTTGTCAGGAAAGAGTCTTACATTCTTAAATTTCGCGTCTCTATGCAGACGTATTTCGGAAATTAGGAAACTTTATTCATTTTGTAAGTAGGCTGTTTAGGTTTTTATATTGATAAAGCCACGTAGCGCTCTGTATGAAAAATCACTGGCTGTGCTGTGTGCAGTCTGTGGCTAGTTTGCATTGTCTGCCATTGTAGTGTTGGGCAGCTGGATGTGAACAGCGCGTAGCGTTGCGCAGTTGGAGGTGAGCCGCCAGCAGTGGTGGATGTGGGGAGAGAAATGGCGGAGTTTTGAAATTTGTAAGACTGGATGTCATGAACTGCTATGTATATTATGATTTTTCAACATTATTAAGGTAAATACATTGTTTGTTCTCTATTAAAATCTTTCATTTGCTAACTATGCCTATCAGTAGTTAGTGCCTTCCGTAGTTTGAATCTTTTATTTAGCTGGCAAAGAATGGCCCTGACTAACTCGCTATATTGCAGTAGTTCGAGTAACGAAGTTTTTTGTGAGGTAAGTGATTTGTGAAAGGTATAGGTTAATGTTAGTCAGGGCCATTCTTTTGTAGGGATTATTGAAAGTCAGATTGCGTTGCGCTAAAAATATTGTGTGTCAGTTTAAGGACAGTCATGTATAATTGTTCAAAGGGGACGTTTCAATTTAAGTACACTTTTAAAATAGACTCGAATACTCAGTATTTTTTTAAACAAACATGTGTTTAATTTGTGCTTCAATTTGCTCTTGTTGCGTCTCATATACTTCAAATCACAACCCTAGTACTAGGATTCATCCTTGCAAATGGCGGCGATCAGCTGCTTCAATTGGGGGGAAGCTGCCTCGCTTCTCCGCTATGGCGTGGTAGGGGCTTGGGCGTACCCAGCGAGGGGCAGGGGGCTGCAGCTGCCCCCCCCCCCCCTAGAAGATATTCGCAGTTTTTTACTAGTTTACTGTTTTGCTTAATAAGAAATGCTGCATGTTTTCTCGGATTGTACAAGTGCATTCTTGTATTTAAAATGTTTATTAAAAGCAGTTTTTCACTGGTTTACTGTTTTATTTAGTAAGAAGTGCTGTATGTTGTCTCGAGTCCTTGTTTCCTGAGACTAGTATGACCTGCCCTCCCCTAGTTAAGATCCTGGGTACGCCCTTGCGGATATATGAGAAAAATGTATGTTCGCCTGAGCGGCTGGTGTTCACTTATTATTCAATTTTTAAATGTCTCTTCTTTATAAATACTGTTTTTTAAGTCTTTTCTTATTATTTCACTGGGGACGCTATACCTGCTGCTCGTTCGCTTTGGTGGTTCCGCTGTAAACCAGGTTTAACGATCTGCTGTGACTACGACATTACATTCCCATCAAACCACTCCATCCAACTCACTTCAACAGCAAAGCAACCAAGAGACCAGACGAAAGATTTCTCTGCTGTTAGCGCCGAATCGGACAGGACACGGACTTCCTTTGATGGTTCGCTAAAGGACCGACAATCATCGTAATACGAACATACACTAACGAGTGCGAACCGAACGCGACCGAATGCTGTTTGTTCGCTGTCGCCCACCTTTTACAACATAGGGGATTCTCGTTCGCAGGTGCCCGTTGCTTGTGTTCGCTCCAGTGTAAGTTTATTTATTTATTACGTTATATACTATTCCCTTTAATTTAGAGACAGGCTGTATTCATTTTTAAGCAAATAATTACTATCAGAAATTTCTATACATCAGCAACTGATTACACCGCTGTAGTGTAAAACAGGCTTAAGAGATATCTATCACAAGAACGTAAAGGTGTAGATATACCAGGAACGGTCAATATTCGGGAATGCGACAGGAAATATCATTTCAAGCAGAAAACTTCATATGGATATATGCCCTACTCCGTATTGTTTCCGAGACAAAACACGCTTAATGTGCATTGTTATTTATTCTCTCTGTTATTCAGTACTTCGTCAGGTTTCCACCTGTGCACATATAAAGCAGTTAGTAAACATCGCAACAAAATGTCAGTTGAAAAATACGTATTTTCAACACATTCGCAAATGCCGGGATGGTTCCTTTGTAAGGGCACGGCCAACTTCCTTCCCCATCCTTCCCTAACACGACGTGACCCAATGACGTCGCTGCTTTTCCATACACGCCACATTACAGCTGTTGTACAGTTCGCAATAAATGTTCTATCACCCCGCTGTCAACTTTAATACATTTATGCATTCTTGGGGGAACATGTCTTGCTTCCCTGAGTGTCTGCACGTTCCCTAAAGCAGGCAGCAGCGTCCATGATGCGGCCAAGAAGTTTATCTCGCGTATTCACCCTTCATTTGTACAGCTCATATTTCATCCAACTTCATAAACAAAAATCTAATGGCATAAGGTCTGACGGTCCTGGTGGACAGTTAATTATATTATCACCACCAATCCAGTGATTAGGATAAGTGTGTTTGAGATGTCCCCTCACTGGTCTCATAAACTGCGCTTCGTCATGATGGAGCTACTTCGCAGTCCTCTTGACCAAAGGAAAATCCTCATGATTTTCAACGAAAGAATTTTTCAAAAAAGCGAGAAATTCTGTCTCGTCATTCGCTATTCTAAAATGACTTGACCTATGAACATGTTACTGATCGTGCCATGCCAACAACAGATCGAAAAACGAACTTGGAAACTGGTTTCCACCGCAGCGTGTGGATTTTCCTGCGACCATTGTTGATTATTACGTATGTTGTTGATTCCATTCTGTGTACACGTAGCTTCAACTGTTAATAGTATTAACGGAAGCTAAAGACGATTGTCATTTGACCAGTGACAAAATTGAAGTCGTGTGGCATTTTTCCCAATAAGAATACTGTGGACACAATATATGTGAAATGAGTAGGAGTTTTAAGTGTAGTGTTCGCCATACACGTGTTTTTGGGACAGTGACACGGGGAAATAAGCCGCCGTGTGCTGGCATTAGGACTACGCAGCACCATTTCAACAATGTTTTGCTGTTCCTGCACAGGTTGTTGAACTGCATGTTCAAAAGAAAAATGGAAACTCGGAAGAATATATGTTCCATGCAGTGTGCAGAAAACTCTGGTAAACACTCTACGAACAGGATTTCGACATGTTGGAAAGCAGCAGCGGTAACCTTCGGCAGCAGCACGAGCACTACCATCGCAGAAGCCATAAACGTACACCATATCTGCACATTCTTCAATAGTGTAGATCTACGGTATTTTATCCAGCGTGTGAAGATAGTCAACCGAGGCTTCTCTCTAATGCACTCTCAATCCCTCGTTCTACTTCCACTCGCGACACACCACAGACAACTGCGCGTTCATAGGGCTAGTTTAAAGGCATAAAGATATCCTAAGCAAAGAGGTTGAAATAAACAAGGTTGACTGGCTAGATAAAAACGTCAACGAGGCAGAGAGGTCGGGTGGGTAAGACACATACGATGTGTGATCAAAAGTAAGGGGAATTTTTGTTTTCCTTAAAGAATCTTTATTTATTCATCAACATCAACTTTCTCCCCCTCCAAGTAATCCTTCTCAGATATCATACACTTGCACCAGCGCTTTTTTCAATTTTGGAAGCACTTCTGGAACTCTCGTTTCGTTGTGGTGTTCAGCTTCTTCAACGATTCTGTTTTTATTTCGTCAAAGGTGAGAAAACGACGTCCTTTCGCGGCCCTCTTCAGCCTCGGTAACAGAAACTAGCAGTAGCGGGCCTTGTCTGGCGAATACGATGGCTGAGGCAGCATAATTTTTTTGCCAAAAAATCGCGAACATGCGCTGAGGTATGAGCGAGAGCACTATCGTGCTTTTGCCACAGTTCTGGCCCTTTTCGTCGGATTGCTTCACGCGAACGCCGCATAACTTCCAGGTAGTATTCCTTACTGACTATGCGACCATCAGGCGGAACTCATAATGCGCTATACCACTATAATCAAAGAAAACAGTGACAAGAACCTTCATATGTGATTGAACGTCTCGATTTTTTTCGGTCATGATCCTTCAGTTAGATTCCATTGCGACGATTGGCCCTCGTTTTCGACCCATACCCGTATACCCATGTTTCGCCACTATTATAGCCATCTTTAGAAGTTTTCAATCGCTGTCTGCTTCATTCAGCAATTCCTGAGCGATGTCTATGCGACGTCGTTTCTGATGGAAATTCAACAGTTTCGGAACAAATTTTGCTTCTACACATTTCATGTCCAAGGCAGCCGAAAAAATTGTCTGGCATGACCCAAAGCATATTCCGACATCAGCAATATCTCTGATGATGATTCGGCGAATTTTCAGAACCACATTCTTTACTTCTTCCACATTGCTGTCAGTAACTGATATGGTAGTGCGTCCAAGGCGGTCGTCCTTAACGTTTTCTCGGCCCTCTTCGAAGCGTTATTACCGCTTGTACTGTCTTACTCATAGTACATTCCCCAAAAACCACAGTCAACATTTCGAATGCGGTGCTACACTTTATTCCATTTTTCAAGAAAATTAAATGCAAATGTTTTGATTCATCTTTTTCGAAAGTAAAAATTTGCTGAGCACTCGAAAACGCATATGACGTTTCCGACTGTGAACAATAAGCTAAATAGTCAAAACAGCTGAAAACGCAAACATACATCAGGAACATGTATATCAAAACTTTAAAAAATTGAAAATCGTGAGTACAAAGCCCGCAAAATTAAAAAATTCCCGGTGCTTTTTGGTCACTCCTCGTATGTGCGCGACGGGAGCCCAAAAACAAATGTACTTTAAATGTGTGGCATCTCGGAAACTATTTGGTTGGCTGGTTGATTGATTTGGGAGAGGGGACCAAACGGCGGGTTCATCGGTCCTTTCGTATTAGGAAAGGAAATCGGCCGTGACCTTTCCAAAGGAATCATCCCGAAATTTGCCTGAAGCTATTTAGGGAAATCACGGAAAACCCAAATCAGGATGGCGGAACGCGGGATTGAACCGTCGTCCTCCCGAATGCGAGTCCAGCGTGCTTACCACTGCGCCACCTGGCTCGGGAAACCATTCGGAATAGAACGTTGTCCTAATGATTTTTCCTTCAAAGAGTATTCCTGTTACATACCTAAATACTGACCTCTCCTCCAGGGACACCCTGTATAGTAAAGCGAACTAAAGAAGCGTAAGCGCGCAGGCGACAACTAGAATATTTGTGACTGTCGCTGTAGCGCGTGCGATGAGTGGTGGGGATGAATAGGGTACGGCAGGGGTGGGGAGGGAGAACAGAACGGCTGCGGGTGGCTTTGTACAGCGTGCGGGTGCAACCGGTGAGCGCTGGGGTGCGAGGGTAAGGGAGGGGGTGATAAATGCCCGGACGAGGGGTGGCTCGCGGAGCACGCCGGAATATTCATGAAGTTCTCCGGCGCATAAACTGCCCCAGACCTGTTATTAATAACAATAATTGTAAGAGGAGCTGCGCGCCAGAGAAAGGGTTTTCATAATGGGCCGGACAGAGGGGAAAGAGGTGGGTGCAGAGGACGCGCGATGGGCGGGATTTGCAGGCATTAAATCCATCACGGCGGTCGTTGTGACAGAGAAAGTCAGTTCATTAGACGCGCGCGCTCCGCAAACAGCGCATTCGCGATGGTTTTCCACTGCAGGCGCCGGCGAGCCGCGGCGAATGCGTCGAGAGGCCAAACGCATCTCTAACCAGGCTGCCCGCGCACGGCTGGGCTCGCCTGCAGCTGCCCGACGTGTCCTGTTAGAGGCGGACAGCGTCTATCCGTCAGGCCTAACCACAGACCTTCAATACGCCGGGAACGCTGGGGCTACAAGTCCGTTATCCTTGCTCAGTCCATACCAGCGCTAGAAGTACTAAGGCATCCGCACAGCGGACGATTGAACCACCACATAGTCTACGTCAACACGAACCTCATTTTTCTGTCCTACTCTGCGTACGTAGGAAGTTTATGGCAACTCACACTGGTGGTGACGTGGAGACCGACAGAACGAAACAGGCGAATCTGAAGGTAAATTGCAGCGTTGTTCATCGAGTGAAGGAATAAGCAAACAAGTCCAGAGCGTAGCAAAATCGTCTTGAGTATATACAACAGCCCAGGGAACAATTTAATTCACAAACGTAAGCCAAGCAAGAGCAAAATATAGCATTCGGTGGCGCGTAAGAAACAACTAAAATCGCTCAAGAGAGGAAAGGTCGCTGGACCTGATGGGATACCTGTTCGATTTTACACAGAGTACGCGAAGGAACTTGGCCCCCTTTTTGCAGAGGTGTACCATACGTCTCTAGAAGAGCGTAGCGTTCCAAAGGATTGGAAAAGGCCACAGATCATCCTCGTTTTCAAGAAGGGACGTCGAACAGATGTGCAGAACTATAGGCCTATATCTCTAACGTCGATCAGTTGTAGAATTTGGAACACGTATTATGTTCGAGTATAATGACTTTTCTGGAGACTAGAAATCTACTCTGTAGCAATCAGCATGGGTTTGGAAAAAAAAAAAACGATCATGTGAAACCCAGCTCTCGCTATTCGTCCACGAGACTCAGACGGCCATAGACACGGGTTCCCAGGTAGATGCCGTGTTTCTTGACTTCCGCAAGGCGTTCGATACAGTTCCCCACAGTCGTTTAATGAAAAAAGTAAGAGCATATGGACTATCAGATTGGATTGAAGAGTTCCTAGATAACAGAACGCAGCATGTCATTCTCAATGGAGAGAAGTCTTCCGAAGTAAGAATGATTTCAGGTGTGCCGCAGAGGAGTGTCGTAGGACCGTTGCTATTCACAATATACATAAATGGATAACATCAGAAGTTCACTGAGGCTTTTTGCGGATGATGCTGTAGTATATCGAGAGGTTGTAACAATGGAAAATTGTACTGAAATGCAGGAGGATCTGCAACGAATTGACGCATGGTGCAGGGAATGGTAATTGAATCTCAATGTAGACAAGTGTCATGTGCTGCGAATACATAGATAGAAAGGTCCTTTATCATTTACCTACAATATAGCAGGTCAGTAACTGGAAGCAGTTAATTCCATAAATTATCTGGGAGTACGCATTAGGAGTGATTTAAAACGGAATGATCATATCAAGTTGATCGTCGGTAAAGCAGATGCCAGACTGAGATTCACTGGAAGAATCCCAAGGAAATGCAATCCGAAAACAAAGGAAGTAGGTTACAGTACACCTGTTCGCCCACTGCTTGAATATTGCTCTCCAGTGTGGGACCCGTACCAGATAGGGTTAATAGAAGAGATAGAGAAGATCCAACGGAGAGCAGCGCGCTTCGTTACAGGATCATTTAGTAATCGCGAAAGCGTTACGGAGATGCCAGATAAACTCCAGTGGAAGACTTTGCAGGAGAGACGCTCAGTAGCTCGGTACGAGCTTTTGTTGAAGTTTCGAGAACATACCTTCACCGAGGAGTCAAGCAGTATATTGCTCCCTCATATGTATACCTCGCGAAGAGACCATGAGGATAAAATCAGAGAGATTAGAGTCCACACAGAGGCATACCGCCAATCTTTCTTTCCACGAACAATACGAGACTGGAACAGAAGGGAGAACTGATAGAGGTATTCAAAGTACCCTCCACCACACACCGTCAGGTTGCTTGCGGAGTAGATGTAGATGTAGATGTAGATGTGGACGTAAGCAAGGCTTCAGTGACTAGCGATAGTCGGGCTGCTGTATTTTGCTGTAAACACTCGTCATAGGACGGCGCCATCTCACGTACTTGCAGTGGCTGCTGCGCCTCGCGTGGGCTCAAGCCGCGGCTGTCGCACGGATCCTGAGTATCTCGTACATGCTCTCCCAGCCGGTACTCAGACAAGGCTGGGAATCCGAATCGGATGTCGGATACTAGAATGATTGTTCAGATAATTACAAGAGGCGTTCAAGAAGCAATGCAACAAATTTATTTTCTGAAAACAGGTGGTTTTATTCAGACTTGCAATGCACCATATTGTTCTAGAACGAAATTTTCATTCTGTAGCGGAGTGGTCGCTGATGTGAAACTTCCTGGCAGATTAGAACTGTGTGCCAGACGAGACTCGAACTCGAGGCTTTTGCCTTGCGAGGGCAAGTGTTCTGCAGACTGAGCTACCCAAGCCCGACTCACGACCCGTGTTCTCAATTTTACTTGCGCAAGTACCTCGCCTCCTACCTTCCAAACTTCACAGAAGCTCTCCTGCGAACCTTGCAAGACTAGCGCTCCTGGAAGAAAGGATTCCCCACTCTTTTGGATAGAAAATCTTATTTTTGAACATAATCACATTTCAATGAGAGAGATTTACGCCATCTTATTCGGAGGGCCTGTATACCTGCAGTTTTCGTCAACATCAGAGCCAATGCCTTGCTGCATCAATAACCTCCCAATGGTCCACGTATTTCTTCCAGCGGAGCGTATCCTTCATTGGGCCAAATATATGGAAGTCAGAAGGTGCGAGAAGTGGGCTGTAGGGTGCATGAGGTACACTCGTGCTTATAAATTAAGGAAAATTTACTGAATGTGGTGCCACACAACGTAGCACTACACAGAACTGGCGCTAATAGCACAGGCACATAGGGAACACACACGACACAGATCTGTAAGTCCACGGTATTGGTGATAAGTTGAGAAAAACCGTTCCGAAACGCATGTGCTACAAAACGTCTCTGTTTCCTGCGCATTTACCCCGACATCAATATGGGACATGATCACCATGCACAAGTACAAAGGCCGCACAACCGGCTGGCATACTCTGGATCAGGTGGTCGAGCAGCTGCTGGGGTGTAGCCTCCAATTCTTGCACCAGTGCCTGTCGGAGCCTCTGAAGTGTCGTAAGGATTTGAAGACGTGCAGTGATACGTCGACCGAGAGCATCCCAGACGTGCTCGGTGGAGTTTAGGTCTGGAGAACAGGCAGGTCACTCCATTCGCCTGATATCTTCTGTTTCAAGGTACTCCTCCACGATGGTAGCTCGGTGGGGCCGTGCGTTATCGTCCATCAGGAGGAAGTTGGCACCCACTGCACACCTGAAAAGGCGGACATACTGGTGCAAAATGACGTCCCGATACACCTGACCTGTTACAGTACCTCTGTCAAAGACATGCAGGGGTGTATATGCACCAATAATAATCCCACCCCACACCATCAAACCACGACTTCCATACAGATCCATTTCATGGGAATTAAGGGGTTGGTATCTGGTTCCTGGTTCATGAAAACTCGGCAAGAATCACTGTTCAGACTGTACCTGGACTCATCCGTGAACATAACTTGGGACCACTGTTCCAATGACCATGTACTGTTTTCTTGACACCAGGCTTTACTGGCTCTCCTGTGACCAGGGGTCAGTGGAATGCAACTTGCAGGTCTCCGGGGGAATAAACCATGTCTATTCAGTCGTCTGTAGACTCTGTGTCTGCAGACAACTGTTCCAGTGGCTGCGGTAAGGTCCCGAGCAAGGTGATGTACATTACTCCGTGGACGTCTGCGGACACTGATGGTGAGGTATCTGTTTTCTTGTGGTGTTGTACACTGTGGACGTCCCATATTGTAGCGCCTGGACACGTTCCCTGTCTGCTGGAATCGTTGCCATAATTTTGAGATCACACTTTGTGGCACACGGACGGCCCGTGCTACGACCTGCTGTGTTTGACCAGCCTCCAGTCGCCCTAGCATTCTACCCCTCATAACGTCTTCAATATGTGTTCTTTGAGCAATTTTCAACTCACAGTGACCATTGGCACGTCTGAAAACGTCTCCACACTTACTCGCTGCACCGTACTCTGACATGCACCAACACACCTCCGCGTATGTGGACTGCTGCCTGCACCACCGTGTGACGACCGCAGGTCAAATGCACCGCATGGTCATACCCCGAGGTGATTTAAACCCGAAAACAGCCCACCAGAGCGTTGTTTCACTATGTATCAGCGTTATCCTTAATTTATGAGCATGAGTGTAGAACAGTTCAATAAAGTTTAGTTAGCTCCTCACGGGTGTGAAGTCTTGTGTGATGCCTTGCACTCTCATGGAGAAGTTAGTTCGCATTTTTGTGGCTACGAACACGCCGAAAGTCATTTCTTGCACCATGAGAACTATCAACATAGACTTAAAGTTAAGAAGCGATGTGTTTAATTGTGATCCATCCATCATCTCTAATGAGAGTGTCCGTACATTGTAACATTGCAGGAATCACAGATATGTGCGGCCGGCCGGACAGGTTTGCGTGACATCGTTGCGATGATGACAGTCGCCTCTCCCAACGACTCACCATGCTTTTGTTCACTGACAGTTCTCCGTAGACATTCTCCAAGCGTCTATGCATATCTACGATGCTCTGTTTTTCCGCCAAACGGTACTCAATGACAACTGTCTGCTTGGTACGCACCTCCGTTACAGGCACCATTTTGAACGCTACGTATATCGTCGCCATCTGTCTGAACTTTATGAAACTATAGGGGACGAAGTAGGAATATTCCACGATGCCCCACAATAAATCCCTCTGTTTTACAGCCGAAACTGGCCGAGAAATAAATGTGTTGAATGACTTATTGAACTCCCCTCGTACAATGGAAAAATCGTGCCGAAGTGAACCTGGTGCTAATTCCTGTCTTCTGGTACGAGAAAAATCGATGCGCCAGAAGACTCACGAACACTATAAGGCACCTGACATTCATCCACGGCTGTTGCAGGAATCATCCACATCGTACTGGTCTGATCGCATCTCCTTCGTGTGACTGCGTTGGAGGTCGTCAGCGACATTCTTTGTGTCATTGGGATGAAATGATGATGAAGACAACGCAACACCCAGTCCCTCAGCGGAGAAAATCTCCGACTCAGCCAGGAATCGAACCCGGGCCCGTAGGACGGCAGGCCGTCACTCTCACCACTCAAATCGCTTGCTGTCTGCCGGCGTGAGTAACAGTTCTGCTATGCTCGAAAGACAAGAGATTGCTCCTCATATTGCCCTGAAGGCAGCAGCCAGCCAGTGGGAACTGGCCGCCTAATCTGTGAACGGCGTTTAAATTATATATGTCTAGAATAACAAGTAAAATTTTAATATGATTATACTGTAATTTTACGTTGATTGTGATGTGCAACGTATCAAATACCGTGAGTACGTTCCTATGCTATTTAATGAACGCTATATTTGTGAATTCTGCGCAGATGCCGAACAATAAGAACAATAAAAAAGAACTTCTCGTCAATAATCGTCGTATGAGATCAGAAGACGCCAGCCACAGCCTTGTCACCACGTTTCTTCCCCTCATAGTCAGCTGTTTCCAGATACAAATCTGTACGCCGAAGTCCATTTACAGTGCGCCGCGATTCGCATTTTAAGTTTTTACAAAAAAAATTTTAAGAAAAGTTTTATCGTTTCTCAAAATATTCGCACTCAAAATGGACAGTTTTTGCATGCGTTCCAACCAGTTCTAGAAACATTTCTTTACCAGTCTGACTGCCATCTCAAAAACATAGTTTCCTGCCGCGCGGTCTAGGGCGTCTTCACACGGTTCTGCGTGTTGTCCTTAGCGTAAGTTAATTTAAGTTAGATTAAGTAGTGTCTAAGCTTAGGGACGGTTGACCTCAGTCGTTTGGTCCCATAAGGCCTTACCAGAAATTTCCAGAATGGTTCCTGAGGCTCCATGTATTTAGGCGATCAGAATTGCACTGCACCCATGCGTTTAATTTTAGTTTTTTGTTCGACGTGAGGGAATAATAAAAAGTCATTAGCCGAATATTAATTGGATAGGGGTAATGAGATGTTAATTCGATGTTTTTCTCCTTGACTGTCTGACGTGTTGTGTGACAGCTCATATTGTCACGAAGAAGACTGGTGAGACGTTTTCGTTGGCTTTTCTTAATGTCGTAGAGGACGTGGAGAAAACAAATTAACTGCACTTCGATCTTCTAAACCAGTGCTCGCGATATGTCCAATGTAGCCAAATAAACAATCGACCGGGGTTTCTTGGTTTGTGTGTGGACGCCGTGGTGCGCGGCAGCGTGCAGCGCTGGTTTACTGCGGAGTGCCGCTTGTGCTGCAGGGAAGTGTCGACTGAACTTTGAGTAACATGTCTTCCTCGACGAGAGAAACATTGATATTTAGGTTAGAATAGAACACCGAAAGGCCTACCCTATCACTGTTCGAAAATGGATGATTAATGATGAAAAGTCGCTTGATCAAGCGGCAAATCTTGTCAGTCATTTTTGCATCACGTTGTACTCACCAAATACACTTAGCGTGAACATAAAACTGTGGCAGGGAGAGTACGTCCTATCACAGAAATTAGCTGGTGTTATGAAGTGGCTTGCTTGCACGCAGCAACTGTACTCGTCGCAGGGTTAGGTAACATCTACTGCAAAATTATGGTGGCAGCACAGAGTGGCAGCAGTTCACAATAATTAATTAATAGAAATTAAGGCATTAACAGAATGTGAACAAGATGTGTGGAAACCTCGTTCAGTGTACACTTACACTGATCTGTCTATGAACATCGATTTAATAATTAATTCAGTGAACGCAAACTGATGTAAGAGCTTAGAACACCCAGTTGGGCTCTTCTGGTCCTCGACTTAGTCACGATGCTGATACTGTCTTAAATTACTGTTGGTACTATGCAGCTAACTGAGTCGAGTAGTGATTCGCATTATATCCACGTCTATCTGCTAGATGTCCACTTGGAAACCACGAGCTGTCCAGAGAAGGAGTCCCTGATTCTAAAATAAAATATCTCAAAAACTGAGATCGATAGACGAGAGTAACAAATGGTACTATTGTGGTCCCAGACGCCAAACGTGGCATATTGACACCAAATGTAGTGGGTGGGTGCCAAGAGGTGACATATTAAAATTCGGCGAAAACTTTCCAAATGACTTATCCGTTTCCTCTAAAGTGCTTCATTCACCTCGGTCTGTGTCACTGGCCCCACAATGCTGAGGAAGCACCCCCAGCGGCCCGTGTAACGCAATGCAGTGTATTTTTGGCCTTGTTCGCCAGCTATAGAGCTCCAATTACGTCAGGATAACTGCACCAGCAGCCGACTCAGCAAACACTATCCTCATTGTCTCCGCGCTGCTCCAGCGGGAGCCGTAGGCCGGGCCCACTGCTACTTCTTCCTCAGCTGGCGTAGCTGGGAACACAGCGGCAATGACCACCTGCGATCCAGTGTCCGAATCTGCAGGCCTCGCCACGGAAGTCTCCGGCATGTGTCGGGAGCCGAGACAACTGCCCGCGGTGGCAAGCCGAAGAGTGGCCCACCCTGGCTGGCTGCGGACCCCGCGTCAGCCTCAGAGGGTTGAACCAACGACCCACCGTGGACTGGGACGCTGTCGCCCCATCTCTTGCTGCGTATAGACCGGCGGAATGACACGCCCCGCCATCCAGGACAGCTGCCACACTTGAATGAATCTCGTTAGAATACAACACCTATTTATACTCGGCTACATGCCTCTGTTTCGCTAACGCATTGCTTCGCATCATGTATGCAACACATCCCGGTTGCCCCAGGACGCCCCTTCTGCCTATAGCTTGTGCCATGCGAACTGCTGTTTTCACTCTTTTCAATGGTTGGACGCCCCTGTGGCCTCCATTCCACTTCGCAACCGCTGGTCAGTGTAACTTACTGCAATCCAGCCTGCACCTGACTGTAACTCGTGCTCTGAATATCGCATGAAACTAACTTTCCCTATCCTAAACGATGGCGTCACACCATTACAGCGCCTGCACCAGCTTGACCAGTGCCCTGCTGACATGCACGGTCCATGGGTTCAGGAAGTTGTCTCTATACCCGTACACATCCATCCGCTCGACACAATTTGAAACGAGACTCGTCTGACCGCGAAACATGTTTCAAGTCATCAACAGCTCAGTGTCGTTGTTGACGGGTCCAGGTAAGGCGTGAAGCTTCGTGTCAGGCAGTCAACAAGGGGACACGGGTGGGCTTTCGGTTCCGAAAGCCCGTATAGAAGACGTTTCGTTGAATGTTTCACACGCTGACACTTGTTGATGGCCCAGCACTGAAATCTGCAGCAATTGCGGAACGGTTGCTCTTCTTCAAAATGTTCAAATGGCTCTGAGCACTATGGGACATAACTGCTGAGGTCTTCAGCCCTGTAGAACTTAGAACTACTTAAACCTAACTAACCTAGGGACAACACACACATCCATGCCCGAGGCAGGATTCGAACCTGCGACCGTAGCGGTCGCGCGGTTCCAGACTGAAGCGCCTAGAACCGCTCGACCGCACAGGCCGGCAAGTTGCACTTCTGTCACGTTGAACGATTCTCTTTAGTCGCTGTTGGTCCCGTTCTTGCAGGATGTTTTTCCGGCCGCAACGATGTAGAAGAATAGGTATTTTATCGGATTTCTGATATTCACGGTACACTCCTGAAATGGTCGTACGGGAAAATTCCCACTTCATTGCTATCTCGGAGATGCTGTGTCCCATCGCTTGGGAGCCGGCTGTAACACCACATTCAAACTCACTTAAATCTTGGTAACCTGCCATAGTAGCAGCAGTAGCCGAGCTATCAACTGCGCCAGACACTTGTTGTCTTATGTAGGTGTTGCCAAGCGTAGAGCCGTATTCTGCTTATTTACGTATGTGTTTTTGAATACGCATGTCTATACCAGTTTTTTGGAGCTTCAGTGTTTTTTGATTGCACTCGTCTATCGATCGTAGTTCTCGAGATATTTAATTTGGTATTGAGGGACTCCTCCGCTGGGCAGTCACACTGTTTTTTTGTGACGTAGGGTGAAAGTACAACATAGTCGGTGTTGTGTGCGCCCTCTATGGAGTCTGACCATAATTATGTTGCCCCTCCCTGAGGGCTGGCCTTGCCGTGTGGTGTCCTCTCTGTGTGTACCGATGTTGTACTAGACTAGACCCAGCGCTTTCCAATAAACTCCAAAATACACTACTGGCCATTAAAATGGCTACACCACGAGGATGACGTGCTACAGACGCGAAATTTAACGGACAGGAAGAAGATGCCGTGATATGCAAATGATTAGCTTATCAGAGCATTCACACAAGGTTGGCGCCGGTGGCGACACCTACAACATGCAAACATGAGGAAAGTTTACAACAGATTTCTCATATACAAACAGCAGTTGACCGGCGTTGCCTGGTGAAACGTTGTTGTGATGGCTCGTGTAAGGAGGAGAAATGCGCACCATCACGTTTCCGACTTTGATAAAGGTCGGATTGTAGCCTATCGCGATTGCGGTTTATCGTATCACGACATTGATGGTCGCGTAGGTCGAGATCCATTGACTGTTAGCAGAATATGGAATCGGTGGGTTCGGGAGGGTAATTCGGAACGCCGTGCTGGATCCCAACGGCCTCGTATCACTAACAGTCGAGATGACAAGCATCTTATCCGCATGGCTGTAACGGATCGTGCAGCCACGTCTCGATCCCTGAGTCAACAGATGGGGCCGTTTGCAAAACAACAATCATCTGCACGAACATTTCGACGACTTTCGCAGCAGCATGGACTATCAGCTCAGAGACCACGGCTGCAGTTACCCTTGACGCTGCATCACAGACAGGAGCGCTTGCGATGGTGTACTCAACGACGAACCTGGGTGCACGAATGGCAAAACGTCATTTTTTCTATTTACAGCATCATGATGGTTGCATCCGTGTTTGGCGACATCGCGGTGAACGCACATTGGAAACGTGTATTCGTCATCGCCATACTGGCGTATCACCCGGCGTGATGGTATGGGGTGCCATTGGTTACACGTCTCGGTCACCTCTTGTTCGCGCTGACGGCACTTTGAACAGTGGACGTTACATTTCAGATGTGTTACGACCCGTGGCTCTACCCTTCATTCGATCCCTGCGAAACCCTACATTTCAGTACGATAAGGCACGACCGCATGTTGCAGGTTCTGTACTGGCCTTTCTGGATACAGAAAATGTCCGACTGCTGCCCTGGCCAGCGCATTCTCCAGATCTCTCACAAATTGAAAACGTCTGGTCAATGGTGGCCGAGCAACTGGCTCGTCGCAAAATGGCGGTCACTACTCTTGATGAACTGTGGTATCGTGTTGAAACTGCATGGGCAGCTGTACCTGTACACGCCATCCAAGCTCCGTTTGACTCAATGCCCAGGCGTATCAAGACCGTTATTACGGCCAGAGGTGGTTGCTCTGGGCACTGATTTCTCAGGATCTACGCACCCAAATTACGTGAAAATGTAATCACATGTCAGTTCTAGTATAATATATTTGTCCAATGAATACACGTTTATCATCTGCATTTCTTCTTGGTGTAGCAATTTTAATGGCCAGTAGTGTAATTAGATCTGTGAATGAGATCGCCCCATTACCAGGTAGCTCTAATTCTCATACGACGGCTCAGGTAAACCAAGAACGCTACCGTACCGGTGTAGGTGACTTGAAATGAGATCTCGGTTTCTCTTATAAATAGAGACATTACTTACCTAGAGCTGAGAAGCTGACCTCGCGTAATCTTGAAGCTGAATTGCTATCATATTAGTAATCGTTTACTTATACTTTACCGTTTCCGAACGTAGTGACGCCCGATTCATCTTCATCAAGAAATATTTAGTCTTTGACAGATTCAGAATAACGATTCGCAGTAGCTTCTCTTGCTCGCTCTACTTTGTAAAATTAGTGCGCCGCTCGATGGTAGCTGCGTTCATGCATTACTTTGACTCGAATATTAAAGTGCAGTATTTGATCTACCAGTGAATATGCAACGTCATGTTCAGAACTCGTTATAACATACACACAAAATTAGGTAAAGTCATGATAAGATTTTGTCATTAGTTTTAAATTTTGATGAAACTTCTTCGTATGAGGTATAAAACCTCAGACATGTAACGAACTAGTCATCTTCCTGGGCTGCCTCACACAAAGGATGCAACGAAATTATTACATGGCGCGTTCTCTACGATGCAAAACAATGCTTTTACCCTGTCGGGCGTGTATTTTTGAGAAATGAGATAAACTTGTTTTATTCAATGATGACTTCAATTTCATATTATAACAAATAATATAATTTATAAAAAATAACTCGTATCATTGAAATTTCAAAAAAAAAAAAAACGCGATGTCAATAATAGTTCTTCAGATCCCGAGGAACATGGGAAACCCTGCTCTAGTCAGATTGTACCAAAACAAAGTGTCTGCCTGTCATCCAAGGCTCATCTAATGGTTCAAATGGCTCTGAGCACTATGGGACTTAACATCTTAGGTCATCAGTCCCCTAGAACTTAGAACTACTTAAACCTAACTAGCCTAAGGACATCACACAACACCCAGCCATCACGAGGCAGAGAAAATCCCTGACCCCGCCGGGAATCGAACCCGGGAACCCGGGCGTGGGAAGCGAGAACGCTACCGCACGACCACGAGATGCGGGCGGCTCATCTAATGTCTGCCTCTAATTGAGATTGATCATGATTTATAAAGATCGATTTTACTTGACACCTTTGTGCCCGTGGCAGCTTACCAATGTGATGAATTATTGTTTCCCAATTCCGTCTCGACAAGTCAATATATCGCCAAGTCTGGGATATTATGCTCTCTCACTAACAAAAATTTGGTACCTCTCGTTATGCCGGAAAAGAACGGAACAGTGAATAAATGCATCTCGATTTATCTCGTTCCAGTTGCCCGTGTGATAGGTTAATGGTGACCCATAGGGAGAGGATCTGGACCTGAGCTAGGGAAAACTGATTGGGGGGCTACTCTTGTTAGTTTTGCAGCGATTAAAAAAAATTTTTTTTTTTGAAATTTCATGGCAATTATCTCTAGATACACTTGGTACTAGTTGATACCCGCTAAATGTTCTGGCTTTCTTCAGTATGATGCTGAAATGATGCACCCTGTCAACCATGCAGGATGTAAGTTCGGTTTTCGAATATTTTCATCCTTGGGGCGTGGGAGGTGAGGGGGGGGGGGCAAAGGATCATTGGGGAGGACTGTCCATAAACGGAGGGACGGGTGGATTGGACACCTACAGATATTGCCTACTCACTCTGAAATTAATAGAAGGGAATATTCCTGGCAAGAATGCACGAGGAAGATCCAGTAGAAGTAATGAGTACATCAGGTACATAAAGCAAGGTATGAAACCGACTCTCAACTGAAGAGACTCAAGAATACAGGGAGAAATGGAACACAAGAATTGCCACCGGCCTGTCTGCGGACTGAGGACAAGAGAAGAAGCACAAGTTCCGATAACGTATAGTGAAGTGTAAGTATGCTGTACTTACACATACATTCGAAAATAGTTTCGCAGTCGAAACTGTGCATTAATGGAAACAAAATGAATGGAAATTTTACTTGATGCAGTGTCGGACCAGTCTGGTGATTAATGTCGTCATTCACTCTTACGCGAAATTTGGACAGACGGAAATCCGAAAATTGGACATAACTTTCGTTTTGCTGCGATGCAGTCAACAACGAAATCTCCTAATGTAAATGGGCCTATTCGTAATTCAGTCATTGTACTGCAATAATTCATACGGGAATAAGCGAGATTCTGGACAGCAGCAAAATGGCAGAAAATTCTGATTTCACCCCTAGCAAGGCTGCCGAAAGCGCTTTTGCGGGGAAAAGCTTTTATTTAAACACCGGCTTTGTTAGCCCATCCCCCGAGTAATGCCCTGTGCCGCCTAAGCGAGAGGGGACGGCGACAGAAGTGAATGTCGGCCCGACAGATGCGTTCAGCGTGACAGGCCGAAGCCGCCCTCCGGTCAAGTGGGTGACGTCACGCCGAGGCCATCTAGCGGCGCGTCGGCGAAGCTCGCAGCCCGCACAGCGACAAAAGGCCGCCAATTACCGTTCTACTGTCGCGCATCGATTATTGGCGTGGCTTAAAGAGGGACAGAAGAACCACTGTAGGGGCAAGCAGGAAGGCTCTGCGCTCTAAATAACAAGCATGATCGAACACATCGAGGCGGTATCCGTTTCCCATTTAAATATTCTTTTGCTGGAATAAAAAAACGGCATCGGCCACGTCGCCAGAGAGCCTAGCTGTTGGGGCTCGCTTACGTCCGTTAACGGGGATTACACAAATGCTCATGAATTTTAATATGGTTCAGACTGGCGCAAAGGAGGCCGCGCGAAAGCCTTTATAGCGCGCGAGAGTGTAAAAAACGAGGGAGGAATTTTCGAAAGGTACAACAGCGCGTTCGTTATTTCCGGCTGGTGTCGCGAAAAAGGGCAGGGTGTGAAAGAGGACACCAGCGCCTTTGTGGGGAGTCCGTGAGGTGTGTTTTCACGGGCCACACGCCAGCGACGCCCCCCATCACAACAGGCTTTCCCGACTCGCCGCCTATCGGGTTTTCTTTATCGATCCTCCGTTAGGTCGCCTAGCAACGCTCTGAGAACTTGTCGAAGATACCGCTTAGGAGCTCGTGGACACTCTTTACACCGATAGACATATCCACTGGGGCGGAAGATTTCAGTGTGAAAATCCTATTCACCTTCGAAACTAGACTGCGCAAGTCGTAACAGAAAAGAATACGAGTAAATCCTTAGTACACATTTCTCGAATTATTGGAAATTGGCACCTTACAGTGGTATGAAGAGTAAAGTCATAACTCATGTGGAATTGCCGTCATCAGTCCAAAGATGAGAGTAGATGTACTTTTCGTTCCAATACATCCATATGGAGGACGTCCTCCGGCTTTTACAGGGCTGGCGGAAAGTAACCCCTTATTTTGAATTTTGCTGACGTTATGTGTAGATAGCAATAAAGCTAAGTTGTTATGTAAACAAAAGTTTGCAGTTTTTCAAATTTTTCGGGTCCAGTAGAGCTTTTGATGTTCGTTTGAAGTCACAGAGACGCCAGGACAATTAAGCATTGGGAAGAGAGCCAAAATTGCTGCAAGATTTGAGGAGGGGCCGTCTGTAATTCAGGTGCAATGGTGGTGGAGAAGTCATCATGGGAGGCAAGATGTTATGGAAGCAATTGCAATTAAAATTTTTTGCAGGAAATTGATGACTACGAGTAGAATCGTGGACGTGAAGAGACAGGGAAGCCATCGACTCTTGTGTCGGTGGAAAATATGGCCACAGTGAGGGAGATGTTCGAGCGGAGCCCTTCAGAATCAGCAAGGCAGACTGCAAGAGAGAGTGGTATTACATGTTATCCTGTGCGTGCATTTCTCCCCAAAGATTTGCTATACAGATTGCCGAAGCCTCGTTATATCCCGTCGTCCTATCCAGATGATTGTGACAGGCTTGTCGAATTTTGTGAAACGATGCTTGCATGGCATGGAGATCATCCACATCTGTTTGAAAAAATTCTAAGGATTGATGAAGCTACATTTCACGTTCATCACCATAATAGTTATTATTGGGTAGAAGGCGACCCCCAAAGACCCAGCTGAAAAAATACAGGGCAAGCCGAAAGTGACAGTGCGGTGTGGATTAAATTCCTCCCGCTTTATTGGAACCTGACTGTCGAGAGACACTATGAACGCTGAAAGATACTTGGAAATGTTGTATGGCCTACAGTTCCTGACTGAACTAGTCACACGAACTGATATTTATGCAAGATGGAATAGATACATGGCTTTAGATGACTCAACAATCTTGTGTAGATCATGCAGGACAAAGACTTTGTCTTTAAGACAGTGGCTTGATGAACGCTTTGCAGAACGCTGGGCAGGTCGCCAATTTATCATAGAATGGGCAACACGAAATCCAGACCTCATCCCATGCTATTTGTTTTGGGGCTAAGTAAGGAGTGCATCGCAGCATTACAGCAGACTCTTGGCTAACTCGAGAATCAGATCGGTGAGGGTGTAAGTAGTGTTACCTCTGAATTCTTGAGGAAGGCCACAGCAAAGGTCCCATTTCCTTTAAGCCAGGGTTTAGAAAATATTGTAACTTTTGGAAAGATAATGATATATATAATAAACTACATTTGTGCAAAAAATTAAGTTTATACCTATAATATTGTAGACGGGAAAAGTATTAAAAATGGCGAGTTTCTTTCCGTCCACCCTGTAGAATATATCAGAAAATAAGAATATACAATGAATATATACACTAATGCATCTTCCACAGATCCCAAGTGAAATAGTCCTCATCCATACGGAACAAGTCAAGAAATTTCAAACATTTTTCGTTGAAAAGATTATAACAAACTTGTCACCAAGTATGTAACTGAAGAGTGGAAATGAATACGCTCCAAGTGCCATTTTTTCACAAAACGCGTTTTCACTGCTATTGTGTTCTCGTTGCTTTGTTGCATGACCCTAGACTTAAGCCAGATGCCAAATCATGGTGAAAGGGTTTCAAACATGCCTTACTAGATAACACATGCATGATCTATGTGCCAAACAGTCCCCCCCCCCACCCACCCCCCACCCCACCCCACCCTCTGGAGTTCCAAGTATCATGCATCAAAGTCTTTGTATTGCATGTTCTACACAAGACTGTTGAGTCATCTAAAGCTATGTACCTATTCCATGGAGTTCCAATGCATACAACCCTGACTTGTTTTATCTAAAGATGATGATGAGACATTTTTGTCAACGCAGACGCGTAAGATCTCCAAATACAGTGTGATCAAAGTGCCTCATACTCATCCATTGTAAATAGCTATTAAAAGTTCTTACTCTAAAACGGAAAAATGTTAATGTATTCAGAAGAGAAAAGAGCAATGGCTGATGTACGCCATGCCGCGCTTCATCTGAAAGACCAGGTATGTTTATCAGTTCGAAAGATCTGTTAAAGATGTTGCTATTTCTTCCTCGACAGCACAGGTAGTTTTAAAGTAACCTTTGCGACATCTGACAAGAAGAATGCTGTTGTGTACGAAACAGAGGTCAATACTGAGAGATATTTTTCTTCAGTCTAGTTTTGTTACTCTCGTGTAATAAGAGATTACAGAAGACTGGCACATAGCGGCCATCTGCACAATACACAAGAAAGGTGACAAAATGGACACCACCAACTACAGAGGAATCGCCCTCCTGAACGACTGCTATAAGATTTGGCCAACAGCTTACTGGATAGAATCCGGCCATTTACAGAAGAAGTAATTGGAGAATGTCAGGGGGGTAGGGGTTGGGACAGCATTTACGTGGTGCGAAAACTCACCTAGAGGACGTGGGAATATGGCGAAGAGCTGCTTGTGCTCTTCATAAATTTTAAGAAGGCGTATGAGTGCATCCACCGGGAGATCAAAATGAATTGCCTAACCGAGTTTGGAATCTCGTCAGCCTAGTCCGAATTCGTCTCACTGGATCCAACGGTAATGTGAAGCTTGAGAACCGAGTAACGGAGAGCTTCTACATAAACACAGATTGAGACAAGGAGACGGTCTGGCACCAATATTGTTCAACCTGTTGCTCCAATAGATAATGAGGGAAGCTTTCCATAAGAACTTCGAAGGGTAGAGATAGGGGTGAGGAAATCGCACACCTCTCAACTGCCCACGATGTGGCCCTGTTGTCCAGATCCAACGAAGAATTGATGCGGATGAACGACAGCGTGGAGTTAGCAGTGAGCAGTATCAGTCTCCTCGCGAGTAAATCGAAGACCTAGTATCGAGTGATGAGTAGGACCCACGCTTGTTCAAGAGACCCACTGCAGCCTCTGGTATCGGAACCCGATCATACAAAAGGGTTCGTAGTTTTAAATGTCCGGCGGTAAATTTCACAGAGGACACATCGCGTGAGGCAGAAATCAAAGTGAGGACTCAAACCCCAAATCGATCATACTTCAGTCTGAGAAAGCCTTTTAAATCGCGCAGTCTCTCCAGGAATTTGAAACTCCAGCTGTACAATACAGTGATCCAACCCGTAGGACTGTATGGTTGCGAAACTTAGAGTGTCCGGAAAACAAGAATTAAACAATCTTCTTGTTTCCGAGTGAAAAGTCTTAAGGAATATCTATAGTCCTGTACAAGACGAGATCATTGGAGAACAGAGGATCCAATATACACTAATAGCCATTAAAATTGCTACACCAAGTACACCAAGAAGAAATGCAGGTGATAAACGGCTATTCATTGGACAAATACATTATACTAGACCTGACATGTGATTACATTTTCACGCAGTTTGGGTGCATAGATCCTGAGAAATCAGTACCCAGAACAACCACCTCTGGCCGTAGTATCGGCCTTGATACGCCTAGGTATTGAGTCAAACAGAGCTTGGATGGCGTGTACAGGTACAGGTGCCCATGCAGCTTCAACACGATACCACAGTTCATCAAGAGTAGTGACCGCTGTTTTGTGACGAGCCAGTTGCTCGGCCACCATTGCCCAGACGTTTTCAATTGGTGAGAGATCTGGAGAATGCGCTGGCCAAAGCAGCAGACGAACATTTTCTGCATCCAGAAAGACCCGTACAGGACCTGCAACAAGCGGTCGTGCATTATCCTGCTGAAATGTAGAGTTTCGCAGGGATTGAATGAAGGGTAGAGCCACGGGTCGTAACGCATCTGAAATGTAACGTCCACTTTTCAAAGTGCCTTCAATGGGAACAAGAGGTGACCGACACGTGTAAGTAATGGCACCCCATACCATCACGCCGGGTGATACGCCAGTATGGCGATGACGAATACACGCTTCAAGTGTGCTTTCACCGCGATGTCGCCAAACACGGATTCGACCATCACGATGCTGTAAACAGAACCCGGATTCATCCGAAAAAATGACGTTTTGCCATTCGTGCACCCAGGTTCGTCGTTGAGTACACCATCGCACGCGCTCCTGTCTGTGATGCAGCGTCAAGGGTAACTGCAGCCATGGCCTCCGAGCTGATAGTCCATGCTGCTGAAAACGTCGTCGAACTGTTAGTGTAGATGGTTGTTGTCTTGCAAACGTACCCATCTGCTGTCTCAGGGATCGAGACGTGGCTGCACGATCCGTTACAGCCGGCCGAAGTGGCCGCGCGGTTCTGGCGCTGCAGTCTGGAACCGCGAGACCGCTACGGTCGCAGGTTCGAATCCTGCCGCGGGCATGGATGAGTGTGATGTCCTTAGGTTAGTTAGGTTTAACTAGTTCTAAGTTCTAGGGGACTAATGACCTCAGCAGTTGAGTCCCATAGTGCTCAGAGCCATTTGAACCATTTTGATCCGTTACAGCCATGCGGATAAGATGCCTGTCATCTTGACTGCTAGTGGTACGGGGCCGTTGAGATCCAGCACGGGGTTCCGAATTACCTTCCTGAACCCACCGATTCCATATGCTTGCTAACAGTCATTGGATCTTGACCAACGCGAGCAGCAACGTCGCGATACGATAAACCGCAATCGCGATTGGCTACAATCCGACCTCTATCAAAGTTGGAAACGTGATGGTGCGTATTTCTCCTCCTTACACGAGCCATCACAACAACGTTTCACCAGCCAACGCCGGTCAACTGCTGTTTGTGTATGAGAAATCGGTTGGAAACTTTCCTCATGTCAGCACGTTGTAGGTGTTGCCACCGGCTCCAACTTTGTGTGAATGCTCTGAAAAGCTGCTCATTTGCATATTACAGCATCTTCTTCCTCTCGGTTAAATTTCGCGTCTGTAGCACATCATCTTCGTGGTGTAGCAATTTTAATGGCCAGTAGTGTAATTGTGAGGTGGATGAAATCTACAATAGCTCAAACACCGTAGACCTTTTGAGAAGCAGGCGGCTAGTATGCGCAAGATACGTCACTCGGATGGATAAATATCGATGGCCTTAGAAATCCTTGGATGTTTACTCCCTCGGAAGAAGGTCACTAGGAAGACCAAAGTAAAGGCGGAGAGATGGAATCGACAAGGACCTGCTACAAATCGGCCTCAAGGGTTCGACAGAAGGCAGAAAACAGAATCCAGTGGAAGAGAAATGCTGTTCAAAACGGTTCAAATGGCTCTGTGCACTATGGGACTTAACATCTTAGATCATCAGTCCCCTAGAACTTAGAACCACTTAAACCTAACTAACCTAAGGACATCACACACATCCATGCCCAAGGTAGGATTCGAACCTGCGACCGTAGCAGTCCCGCGGTTCCGGACTGAAGCGCCTAGAACCGCACCGCCACCGCGGCCGGCCAGAAATGTTGTAGCTGCGCGCATTCCTCTGGGCCTGAACGAGTAAAATAAGAAATTATATTGTAATAAATTTAAAAGATACGAGACATGAAACTGTCAACTACAGTTCAACTATTTTAATGTTGCTGCTGTATTTCTGTGTGTGTATTATCACAAATAAACCATACTGCCTCTGTGTTAAAGGCACTTAAGGCACAAAATTTTTGTTTTGGCGTTTAGAAGAAGTCAATTTCCTGGTACGGCACTTGGAAAGTTTTAATGCATTGATCTCTCTCATTATTTTTTGCGATGATGAGGAGTCAGAATACCTTCTTATTTATTTCTACACAGATAAGTTGTGTACAAAGAAAGATACATTCTTTTTCATTTTCAGGAGAAATGTGAGATTCAGCGTTTGGAATCACTTTTCAATTGCTCAGTACACTGAGGTGCATATGAAAATTCTGAGGCAACTGTAGCCATGCATTATAAAACAGGAAAATCATTTTACAGCTCATATTTACACTGATCGCATTATTAGTACAATAAATTTGTATAGAAGTTTGATTTTACACAATCCTCGCTTTATTTGTTATTGTTAATAACATATGCACAGCGGTTAGTGTCGCCAAGAAATTCGTCAGTGAAGTACTAGGAGCTGGGTACCAATAAATCCTTTAGGCTCCTTTTAAACTGAACTTTATTAGTAATTAAACTTTTATGGCTGTTGACAAATTATTGCAAATGCGTGTTCCTGTGTAATGGACACCTTACTGAACCAAAGTAACTGACTTTAAATCTTTCTAGAGATTATTCTTATTTCTAATAATGAGTCCATAAAGTGACCTGTCGGTTTGGAAACGAGATAGATTTTCATAATAAATTTCTTTAAGGATACATTGGGAAGCAGTGGTTAGCATCCTTAGTTACTTAAATAAGCCTCTTCGGTATGTCCATTAGTTCACATCACAACTAATTAACACTGCTTTATCATATAGATAAAAAATTGCGGCATCTGTTGTAAAAGACGGTATTTTTTCTTACCGGTATGATAAAGCAGTACTGAAATAGCAACAGAGGAAAAATGACTGCAAGTATTAACAATACCACAAAACCGAGAGAGGTGACGGAGTAGTTAGCACACTGCATTAGCATTCGGGAGGACGGTGGGTCAAACCCACGTGCGACTATCCTAGGTTAGGTTTTCCGTAATTTGCCTAAATTGCTTCAGGCAAATGCCGGGATGGTCCGTGTGAAAGGGCACTGCCAACTTCCTTCTCCATTCTTCCCTTACCCGATGGGACCGATGATCTCGCTGTTTGGTACCCTCACCCAAATCAGTAAATACACAAATAATTCATGTTACACGTTTTTAGACTCGGAATATTTTACATTGGCTTGATGAGTTGCCCCAAAAGGTCATCCCATGTGACATTATGGAACGAAAGCAAGCAAAAGTATGCCAGCTTTTTTATTTTCATGTCACCTACCTCTGACAACATCTGCATTTCAAATAGGGAGTTATTTAGATGCTTCCCCAGGTCTGTGGTATGCTCCTGATTTTACAAGAATTATCAAGCTGTAATTCCAATAATTTAAGATTGTCAAGTTGGATAAACCTCTTAAAATTTCTAAACTGAATATAGTGTAGTTATTTTTCAGAGTTTAGTGAGAAAGAATTGGCAAGGAACCATTTATTAGTGTCCATGAACATTTCGTTAACCGACCTTTCTACAACTACATATGATTTGTATTTATTTGTAATGTATGCAAACGAAAAATACTTGACAGATGGTAATGTTACATATCAAGGTTTATTGATACTCAAAAGAGGAAATAAGGACCCTAAGATGGAACCTTGTGGCTCACCACATGTAAGAAGTTCCCAGTCGTATGATGTCTCATAAATTACTAAACCACTCTTTCCTACTGATACCTCTTGTTTCTTGCCATAGATACACGGTCTGAACCATTTTGCAAGCATTTCATGTTACACCGCAATATCCTAAAGATAATAAAAATGATATGGTGATTTAGTGGTTTGTTCCAGCTCTCCACGCAATACTATACTGCATATGCCTCATCACCTCCGTATGACTACTTGAATCTGCTTACTGTCGTCCATTCTTGGTTTCACTCCACAATTTCCGCCTCTCCCGTCCCCATAGACACAAACTTCCCTCCATTAGCAAACTGACTGTTACTTGATAACTTAAAAACCAAGTTGTGGTATAAAATTTTTCTCTTCAAAACGAATGAGTACCTTTTTATCGATTGATTACCTTACTTAATCCATCTAATCTTCGGTAGTCGTCTACAACAACGCATTTCTGTTCTAGTGGTTACACTGCTTATCGTTCACTTCCGTACAAGACTATACGCCAGACACCTGCTTTCAGAAAAAAACCTACCTAACACTTAAATTCGTATTCGACGTCAGCAAATTTCTGTTTTTAAGAAAAAATTTTCTTACTTCTGTCAGCCGACATTTTATATTCTCTGTCCTTCCGTCGTCGTCAGTTGTCAGTTATTTTGCTGCCCAAATAGCAGAGCTCATCTACAACTTTTGGCGCTTCATTTCCTAATCGAACTCCCATAGCATCACCTAATTTAATTTAATCACGGTCTCTTACTCTTATTTGGTTGTGATCATCCTGTAACTTCTTCTCAACTCACTATCAATTTCTTTCAAGGGACCTTCCAAGTCCTTTGCCGTCTCTAACAGAATTTTCATTTCTTCTCCTTGAACTTTAATACCTTTTCCAAATTTAGCTTTGGTTTCCTTTACTGCCTGGTCTGGCTACAACCCTTTCTTCATTACAGCTACTAAATCTTTTTCCTGTCCTCGACTCTTAGATCTGCAACGTGGTTCGTATACATGTTATAGATAGCTTTCGATCACTGTATTTTATGCCTGATAGGTTTATAATATCAAATGTTGTATGCAGTCAACATTGCAGAAAGCTTTTTCTAAATCTACAAGTACCATAAAAGTAAGTTTGTATTTCTTCAACCTACCTTCTAACAAGGAAATATCACGCGACATCATATTTTAAGCAGAAAAAAAACACATTTCCAAGATATCAGCCCCAGCAATAGATCCCACGCCAAAATTTTGACCATATTTCTGATACTACACAGTTATGACCTTCTCAGAGTACAGCTTTCAAACTTTCGCCCACATCTTATGTTTGTCACTCGCTCTGCCCCACTGAAGCCGCCTAGTGCCCGAGTGCGATCCGCTGTACATCGATGTGACAAGCTGAACCCTCATATTTACGGGGTGTTGAAGGCCATGGGATAGGAGGGGAGAGGTAGACACATCTGCCCAACATGTTTCGAAATCTTTCTCTAGAGAAATGTTATTTTGCACGAAAAATGAGTACGTAATAATTATGTCAACCTCATTCACATGCGCATTAAATATTATTTTGACAATATTCTCAATATTCTCGTATTGATATTCTGCACACACATACAAACTAAGTAACTGAAAAATAATTATGAAATGAAGTTAATGATTTTAAATTTACAATTTAATCATGCCACTCACGTTGAACAACAGCACATCTCCTGTAAATGTACTTCATTTTAAAACAGCTTTAAAATCTAATGAAAAGAACGCACAACAGCTTTGTTAATATTTAAATTGTGATACGCTACTTCTTTGACGACACATCAGTTCATTTCGTTCATTAGTCTGCATCTGTGAATCGCAACCCAAAAAAATTCAAAGCAAAGAGATCTCTGGCGCTATCTGTGGCTTAGAAACCGTGAACTTTGACGCAATGCATAAACCACGTAACCAGTGTTAAAACAGTATTTTTCAACCTCTGTATAGTACTTCGCTCCCGAGCATTGGGCGGTTGCAGTCGAGCGAAGCGAGTGACAAACAGCTGGTACGCGAGAAACTTTAAAAGCTGTACTTTAGAATGTCATAACTGCGTAGTATCACATTTCTGGCCGAAATCGATTGCTGCGGCTGGTACCTTACAAGTGTGATTTTTCTCCGCAAAAATTGGTGATGTTTCCCAATAAGATGAATCGACTAATCATTATTTCCTCCCGTCTTTCTAGACTCCTCTTTGAACCGAGTTTACTCTTTCTCCAGGTCAGCTTGGCCCAGTATTTCAATTTTTACCAGTTATGCCAACCTCATGCTGCCTCTATAGCTATCCATAAGTGTTGCCGGTGCAGGATTTTGTGCACCAACTGACCTCTCGATTATGTCCCGTAACTGTTCGATGGGATTCATGTCGGGTGATCCGGGTGGCAAATCATTCGCTCGAACTGTCCAGAATGTTCTTCAAGCCAATCACGAACAAATGTGGCCCGCTGAGATGGCGCGTTGTCAGCTATAAAAAATCCATCGTTGATGGCTGTAGATGGTCTCCAGGTAGCCGAACGCAACGGTTTCGTCAATGATCGGTTCAGTTGGACCAAAGGACCCAGTCCATTCCATGTGAACACAGCCCACACCATTATGGAGCCACGACTAGCGTACACAGAGCCTTGTTGACAATTTGGATCCGTTAATTCGTGGGGTCTGCGCAATACTCGAACCCTACCATGAGTACTTACCAACTGAAATCTGTACTCATCTGACCAGGACACAGCTTTCCATTCGCTTAGGATCCAAACGATATGGTTACGATTCCAAGACAGGCACTGCAGACGATGTCGTGCTGTTAGCAACATCACTCGCGTCGGTCGTTTGCTCCCATAGCCCATTAATGTCAAATTTCAACGCATTGTCCTTACAAAACGATCGTCGTACGCCCCACAATTATTTCTGCTGTTTTTTCATGCAGTGCTAATTGTACGTTAGCACTGAGAACTCTAAGCGAACGCCTCTGCTCTCGGTCTTTTAATGAAGGTCGATGGCCACTGCATTTTCGTTGTGGGAGGTAATGCCTGCAGTTTGCTACACTCGGAAACTCTTGACAATGTGGATTTCGGAACACTGAATTTCCCAACGATTTCCGGAATGGAATATCCCATGCGTCTAGCTTCATCTACCATTTTGTGTTCAAAGTTTATTAATTCCTGTCGTGCGGCCATAATCACGCCGGAAACCTATGCACGTGAATCACTTGACTGTAAATAACATCTCCGCCAGTGCTAAGCCCTTTTATGCCTGTATACGCGATACTGCCACCATGCATATCGCTGACTCATGACTTTGTCACCCAGTGTATACATGTAATATTATTATTTATTTACACAACTGGCCATTAAAATTGCTACACCAAGAATAAATGCAGATGATAAACGGGTATTCATTGGACAAATATATAATACTGGAACTTACATGTGATTACATTTTCATGCAATTTGGGTGCATAGATCATGAGAAATCAGTACCCAGAACAAGCATCTCTGGCCGTAATAGCGGCCTTGATACACCTGGGCATTGAGTCAAACAGAGCTTGCATGGCGTGTACAGGTACAGCTGTCCATGCAGCTTCAACACGATACCACAATTCATCGAGAGTAGTGACTGGCGTATTGTGACGAGCCAGTTGCTCGGCCACCCTTGACCAGACGTTTTCAATTGGTGAGAGATCTGGAGAATGTGCTGTCCAGGGGAGTAGTCGAACAGTTTCTGTATCCAGAAAGGCGTGTACAGGACCTGCAACAAGCGGTCGTGCATTATCCTGCTGAAATGTAGGGTTTCGCAGGGATCGAATGAAGGGTAGAGCCACGGGTCGTAACGCATCTGAAATGTAACGTCCACTGTTCAAAGTGTCGTCAATGTGAACAAGAGGTGACCAACACGTGTAACCAATGGCACCCCATACCACCACACAGTGTGATACGCCAGTATGGCGATGACGAATACACGCTTCCAATGTGCCTTCACCTCGATGTCGCCAAACACGGATGCGACCATCATGATGCTGTAAACAGAACCCGGACTCATCCGAAAAAAATGACGTTTTGCCATTCGAGCACACAGGTTCGTCGTTGAGTACATCATTGCACGCGCTCCTGTCTGTGATGCACCGTCAAGGGTAACCGCAGCCACGGTCTTCGAGCTGATAGTCCATGCTGCTGCAAACGTCGTCGAACTGTTTGTGCAGATGGTTGTTGTCTTGTAAACGTCCCCACCTGTTGACTCAGGGATCGAGACGTGGCTGCACGATCCGTTACAGCCAGGCGGATAAGATGCCTGTCATCCCGACTGCTAGTGATACGAGGTTTTTGGGATCCAGCACGGCGTTCCGTATTACCCTCCCGAACCCACCGATTCCATATGCTTGCTAACAGTCATTGGATCTCGACCAACGCGAGCAGCAATGTCGCGATACGATAAACCGCAATCGCGATTGGCTACAATCCGACCTCTATCAAAGTTGGAAACGTGATGGTGTGCATTTCTCCTCCTTACACGAGCCATCACAACAACGTTTCACCAGGCAACGCCTGTCAACTGCTGTTTGTGTATGAGAATTCGGTTGGAAACTTTCCTCATGTCAGCACGTTGTAGGTGTCGCCACCGGCGCCAACATTGTGTGAATGCTCTGAAAAGCTAATCATTTGTATATCACAGCATCTTATTGCTGTCGGTTAAATTTCGCGTCTGTAGCACATCATCTTCGTGGTGCAGCAATTCTAATGGCCAGTAGTGTATTTTCGCTACAGCCATCCATGGGCTGCATTTACACAACTTCCCTCACTTTCTAAAGTTCTCTTCCTTGCTCTTTTGCCAGTATTCCTTCATCCGTTGGCTCACTAGTGCACGTTCTTCTGTTGAGAATACTCTGTTCTTCCTCGTTTTCTCCTCGAAGAATTCCTTCACCTCCGCAAACTTTTTCCTAAAGATCTGCCTGTTTACAATTTCTTCTGCCGTGATCCCGCATTTTTTTAGATCCCAGTGCACTTCTTTCACCCATGGAACTTGTGTCTTCCTGTTCTCCTGGAAGAGACGGATCTTGTTGGCGATCCTCTCTGATTCCATTCTTTTAATATTTCCATAGAAAGACAGTCTTCCTTTCTTCATTGTGGTAGTGATATTTTCAAATCGTTGATAAAGTTCTTGATTTGATCTTAGGCGGAACGTAAATTCATTTGATATTTTTCTGGGCCCAAGAATTCTTTCTTAGGAATTTCCTTTCTTTCTTTTCGAAGTCCGAAAGTCCCTTCCTGGCTATTGTCTCAGATGCACATAAACATTCAGGTTTGTCGACTGTGCTGTACTGTAAGAATATGGCCTGGTATTCAATATTATTTTAACAATATTCTGTACTGATATTCTCCACATACATTATGACTCCAAATCAGTATAATTTGCTACCATGATTTATTGAGTTGATCAAGCATTTAATTATTTAAAACGTGCTGCATTATTATGTATTGGCTATAGACAGAGTTACAGACTGGTTTCTTTGAAGATATCATCTACGATGGCGTACGGATTCTCAACTTAAATTCGGATCATTATACAGCTACGGTACAAAGAGTAGATAAGGACCAGGGCAACGTCCCCTCCTAGCATGGAGCACAAGAAAGAAATGTGCCAACAGGTACCGCTATTCACACAGAAATGGGCATAGAATACCGATTCTTTCCCAGTATCGTCTGCAGTGTGCATACAGCCGACAGGATGTCAAGGAATTGCTGTGACGAATATGTGATGCGGAAACTGTTAAACAGATAACAGCAGTTGGGAAATCCACTTAAATAAGCGACATTGACAAAGGGGCAGACTGGTATGGTCCAGCGGCCCGGAACGAGGATATCGGAAACAGCGATGCTGGTTGACTTTTCTCGTGCTACTGTCATGAATGGTTGAAGGACGAAGAAACCAGAAGTAGGAGACAGATGTTGGACATCCATACCACATCACGGAGCAATGAGGTTGGAGGATAGGGAGCCTATTGTGGCACACCTGACGACAAGTATGTTTCTGGTATAGGCATAAGCATTTCGGAACACATCGTTTATCGCGCGTTGTTGGACGTGGGGTTCCGTAACTACATGTTCCCATGTTGGCACAACGCTATCGCTAATTACGATTTCAGTGGACACGACATCATAAAGTCTGAACCGTGGAATAATGGAAACGTGTCGCCTGGTTGGATGGACCACGTGTCTTGCTTCACCAAGCCGATGTTTGTGTCCGGATATGCTGTCATTCCGTCCCAAAATAAGAAACTCGGTATTGACGCCTGTCGGTGGCAAATGTGGACTCTGACCACAATCTATTGGTTATGAACTGTAGATTAAAACCTAAGAAACTGCAAAAAGGTGGGAATTTAAGAAGATGGGACCTGGATAAACTGAAAGAACCAGAGGTTGTACAGAGTTTCAGGGAGACCATAAGGTAACAATTTACAGGAATGGGGGAAAGAAATACAGTAGAAGAATGGGTAGCTTTGAGGGATGAAATAGTGAAGGCAGCAGAGGATCAAGTAGGTAAACCGACAAGGGCTAATAGAAATCCTTGGGTAACAGAAGAAATATTGAACTTAATTGATGAAAGGAGAAAGTATAAACAGGCAGTAAATGAAACAGGCAGAAAGGAATACAAACGTCTCAAAAATGAGATCAACAGGAAGTGCAAAATGGCTAAGCAGGGATGGCTAGAGGACAAATGTAAGGATGTAGAGGCTTATCTCACCAGGGGTAAGATACATACTGCCTACAGGAAAATTAAAGAGACCTTTGGAGAAAAGAGAACCACTTGTATGAATATCAAGAGCTCAGATGGAAACCCAGTTCTAAGCAAAGAAGGGAATACTTGAGGACAATGTTATGGAAATGGAAGAGGATGTAGATGAAGATGAAATGGAAGATACGATACTGCATGAAGAGTTTGACAGAGCACTGAAAGACCTGAGTCGAAACAAGGCCCCCGGAGTAGACAACATTCCATTGGAACTACTGACAGCCTTGGGAGAGCCAGCACTGACAAAACTCTGCCGTCTGGTGAGCAAGATGTATGAGACAGGCGAAATACCCTCAGACTTCAAGAAGAATATAATAATTCCAATCCCAAAGAAAGCAGGTGTTGCCAGATGCGAAAATCACCGAACTATCAGTTTAATAAGTCACAGCTGCAAAATACTAACGCGAATTCTTTACAGACGAATGGAAAAACTGGTAGAAGCCGACCTCGGGGAAGATCAGTTTGGATTCCGTAGAAATGTTGGAACACGTGAGGAAATACTGACCCTACGACTTATCTTAGAAGAAAGATTAAGGAAAGGCAAACCTACGTTTCTAGCATTTGTAGACTTAGAGAAAGCTTTCGACAATGTTGATTGGAATACTCTCTTTCAAATTCTGGAGGTGGCAGGGGTAAAATACAGGGAGCGAAAGGCTATTTGCAATTTGTACAGAAAGCAGATGGCAGTTATAAGAGTCGAGGGGTATGAAAGGGAAGCAGTGGTTGGGAAGGGAGTGAGACAGGGTTGTAGCCTATCCCCGATGTTATTCAATCTGTATATTGAGCAGGCAATAAAAGAAACAAAAGAAAAGTTCGGAGCAGGTATTAGAATCCATGTAGAAGAAATAAAAACTTTGAGGTTCACTGATGACATTGTAATTCTGTCAGAGACAGCAAGGGACTTGGAAGAGCAGTTGAATGGAATGGACAGTGTCTTGAAAGGATGGTATAAGATGAGCATCAACAAAAGCAAAACGAGGATAATGGAATGTAGTCGAATTAAGTCGGGTGATGCTGAGGGAATTAGAGTAGGAAATGATACACTTAAAGTAGTAAAAGAGTTTTGCTATTTGGGGAGTAAAATAACTGATGATGGTCGAAGTAGAGAGGATGTAAAATGTAGACTGGCAATGGCAAGGAAAGCGTTTCTGAAGAAGAAAAATTTGTTAACATCGAGTATAGATATAAATGTCAGGAAGTCGTTTCTTAAAGTATTTATATGGAGTGTAGCCATGTATGGAAGTGAAACGTGGACGATAAATAGTTCAGGCAATAAGAGAATAGAAGCTTTCGAAATGTGGTGCTAAAGAAGAATGCTGAAGATTAGATGGGTAGATCACATAACTAATGAGGAAGTATTGAATAGAATTGGGGAGAAGAGGAATTGTGGCACAACTTGACTAGAAGAAGGGATCGCTTGGCAGGACATGTTCTGAGACATTGAGGGATCACCAATTTAGTACTGGAGGGCAGCGTGGAGGGTAAAAATCGTAGAGGGAGACCAAGAGATGAATACACTAAGCAGAATCAGAAGGATGTAGGCTGCAGTAGGTACTAGGAGATGAAGAAGCTTGCACAGGATAGTGTAGCATGGAGAGATGCATCAAACCAGTCTCAGGACTGAAGACCACAACAACAACAACAAATAATTCACCTTTACTGCCTTGAGATAAAGATGAATGAGCGCGCTGCACGTGTAGTAACTAAGATCCTTGACTCGGTGTCGAATGTAATCTGTGGTGCGCTTGGCCGTTAGAGCAGCGCTGGGGCATTCTTACTCGGGGCATAGTAGCGAGCAGTTGCGTTTTTGAGAAGTAGATTTGATACTTGTGATCCTGAGAGACATTATCAGGAATATTTTATTATGGAGATGAAACCGTGTTTGTAAACGAATTTTATTGATTCTATCGAAGGAGAAGACTTTTTGAAGAAATTTTTCTAGATAATCGATGCATATAAGAATGAAATGTTTGTTTGTCAGAATTATTAATTGAAGGGAATCTTTTTCTAGATAATCGATGCATGCGCAAGAATGAAATGTTTTTTTGTCAGAATTATTTATTGAAGGGAATCTTTGTCCCTTAGATAGCTAATAATATTCAGAATTAGTGTTAATTTGATCTATTTGTGGCCATTACGTCACAAGTAGCGCAACTGGTTTAAATGTGTGTAAGTTTTTTAGTAATGAGAGGATTTTGTAATTGTTAGTCTTCTGAAGTTGTAGTGTTTTTTGACAACAGACAGATTTTAATTTTCCAACAACTGTTTTCTGTAATGCACAACCCACCTCCATCATTCTTAGTAAAATTTTGAATATTTTGTCGCGTACAGATAATATGAAACAGTTATTTCCTTCCGAATTGAAGAGTATTTTATTTCGTGGATATTTCAAGTCAAACTTTGCACTTCATGTTACGCAACTTTCCCATCGTAATTCTGTTTTGAGTTACAGTTAAACAGGTTTCACTGAGTACACTGTTAATTCTTTTGGGATTTAATGAGATCGGTTTTCATTATTTCAAGTTCAGAAGTCCACTTAGACTAAAGTTTTGTTTCACGGCACTGTTAAAATGCGCAGCGCAGGGCCTGTTAATAGTCAGTATTGCTCAGCAATTGAATTCAATCTCTAAAGCACACATTAAACGACGAGAAAGTTTTTTAAAAAGGATTATCCAGTATTTTCATTTATAGATAAATTAGTAGAGAAAGCTTATAATAGTTACGTTACACACCGCCATGTTCCACACTACAATTCGGGGCACTCTAACGGGAGAGGGCTGCGAATATGTATACATGAAGAATAGAGATGTAGAATGTTAATAACGTTTGTTTTATTTCAAAGCTTTTAGAGTTTTCACATAAAGAAATGGGAGGCGTTGCTTTGCAGTTCTCCCTCGTATGAAATGAACATTTTCATCATTTGCTTGGGGCCGTTGTTCCACTCAACGCGGGGTCGGCCTTGTTACTATGGATTTTGGCGATGTTAGTGTCAGAGGGTGGCCAGATGACCTTCCTGTTGCCATCCCATACCCCTCGCGACGGAATTGGTGTACCCCAGCTGTCTGTGTCTAGTGTAACCCATGCAATAGTACGACCGTTTTGCTAATGTCTGCGAGTCGCGTAACTGAGGCGGGACGTGGGGCCAGCCCGGTATTCACCTAGGAGATGCGGAAACCCACCTAAAAACCATATCCAGGCTGGCCAGGTTTAGTGACATCTCTGAACTGTCAAAGGGACTGTGTCTGTGATACAATATCCACAGTCAACGCCTACCTTCAGGAGTTCTGGGAACTGGGATGATGCAAAACTTTTTTTGATGTGTGTATATTTTATTCATTAAACTTTCTACCTCTAGTCTTTATTTTGATTGGTGAATATTGATTTTATATTCATTAAGAAACACAACTAAGACTTTATGATGTATGTACTAAGGCAAGTTAAAAACCTAGTGAACATATTTTAATCCAAAGAATACACTAAATCTTTCGTCCATATTAAATATATTCTGAATCCATAGATTTTAGTTATTTGAGCTATCCAATTCATCTTCAGCATTCTTCTGCAGTGCCACATTACAAAAAGTTGCTATTCTCTTCTTATCTGAAATGGAAAATTTACCAAAATAAAACTACTTATTCGTGAGTTTTATTCACATGTAACATACACTTACTCACATCAACAGTGTCTCATGTTTAGCCCGCCAGTACAAAATTAACTGATAAATTTTATATTTATGTCTCAATTTTTCGGTTGGGAAGTAAAATAGTTTGAAAATTTTGGCCAAGTAGAAACCGCCGTCACGCTATAAGTTCAGCTCTATAATGACACACAACTCAGGGCCGCATTCGCTTCGCTATCATGTCGTTGTCATAATACGCTTGGTCTCCGTTTTGCTGCCGCTCAGGTTCCGTCTCTTCTGATTACTCGTTGGACTTTGCTTGTCTCCAGTGGTGCCTTCACCTGCCCATTTCCTCGTTTGTTTTCTTATGTGTTCCCACTCAACATCCGGTGTTATCGCTCCACATCAAACGGTTCAGTTTCACCGGGTTTCTCTTGAATCGTTTCCGACATTCAATCCGATCTTGATCACAAGAAAAATAGATAGAGTTCTTCCTGCTCTGATAGATGTTTTTAAAGATCTCAGGAATTACCTTAAATGGAAATAAATTGTTTCTCCTTTAATATCCAGTACCGGGCGGTTTCGATCAACACCGACGCAAAGGAAGGCCTCGGCGCTTGTTGGTGATGTCACGTCAGCTAGGCACGGCGAACGCCAGGTCTGTTGCAGGCAGAAACGCCTGGGCGTGCTTTCACTACAAATCTCTTATTTTTGGACAAAATGTTTGGTATTGTTTTGGATTCTGCAGTTTTATTTAGACAAAAGATTTTCTTACTATCGTAAAGCTACAAATGAAGATCATAGTTTTGTATTACTGAATCCTGTCGAAACAAACGAAGATCAATATGAGAAGATGCTTTGCCCCATTGCAAGCTTCGGAAATTTTACATTCAAGTAACTATATTTACTTGATCCATTTTTATATCGAAACTTACCCCCAACCCCCTTAAAATGAACTCGTTTCTTTTATTTATTTATTTATTTTCGTTTGGCATCGTCACTGGAAATGTGAGCTAATTTACATGTGTAAATGTCCAACTGTGGCCAGTCATTAGATTACAGTCGTTTTCGACGAAAGGAATTCTAAACAGGAAACAAAATAGCTTCTTACATCGAAAATACTGCTGAGCTTAAACTTTTTTAAACATGCACATTAGAAAAGATAAATATTCCCCTCTTGCCACTGAAAGGAGAAACTTTATAAGATAAAAAAATTTTATTTGATAAAACAAGTATCTCTCTTTTGCCTCTTCTTCTGTCCCCCACCCACTCCCCCAACGTGTACAATCGCAAGATATTTCATTAACATTCAGTGCTCCTCACCCCATAGTCAACCAAGATACCTAAAGAAGAGCACCAGTATGTTCACAGTTTCTTGTAAAAGCAACCCAGTACGAACGTAACTTCCTCAGATTTACAAATAAGGTAAAGAAGCACGAATTCTGTTGCTGCTGGACCATGAAGTTGTTTTTGTATGTCAGTCCTTAAAACAGGTGGGAAATTAAGCTCAAGAGTACACTATTTGTTAAGAAGTGTAATGAATTGCACAATTAATTGATTGCAGAAATCTCTCAGAACAATGCGTATTGGTCAACTACGGCCAATAGTTTCACATTTTCCTGTGTCAGAGAGGGAGACACCACCATAATGAGTATGCTTGCAACAGACATGGCGTTCGCCGTGCCTAGCTGACGTGACGTCACGAACAAGCGCCGAGGCCTCGGTTCGATCTGGGCCCGGCGCGCCTTCCCGAGTAGGAAGCAGCGCATTAGCGCCCTAGGCTAAGCTGGTGGGTCCCTCGTACGAAACGAACCTCACACATATATTATTTCCTGCAAATAGTGTAGGTTGGATGACATGAAGAGATATAACAAGTTATATTATAATTGGAGATGTGATATTTCCAGTCATTCCAACAGGAAGGAGGAAGACGGCTCGTGTTATCTGTAGTTCAACCATGTTTAGACGGTCAATACCGCTGTTCGATCGCGTCCACATTGTTACTTTGTGCCAGGAAAGGCTCTCAACAAGGGAAGTGTCCAGGCGTGTCTGAGTGATACAAAGCGATATTGTTCGGACATGGAGGAGATACAGAGAGACAGGAACTGTCGATGACATGCCTCGCTCAGGCCGCCCATGGGCTACTGCTGCAGTGGATGTCCGCTACCTACGGATCATGGCTCGGAGGAACCCTGACAGCATGGTCACAATGATGAATAATGCTTCTCGTGCAGGCACAGGACGTTGTGTTACGACTCAAACTGTGCGCAATAGGCTGCATGATGCGCAACTTCACTCCCGACGTCCATGGAGAGGTCCGTCTTTGCAACCACGACACCACGCAGCGCGGCACAAATGGGCCCACCAACATGCCGAATGGACCGCTCGTTCTCTTCACCGATGAGTGTTGCATATGTCTTCAACCAGACGATCATCGGAGACGGATTGGAGGCTACCCGGTCAAGCTGAACGCCTTATACACACTGTCCAGCGAGTGCAGCATCGTGTAGTTTCCCTGCCGTTTTGGGATGGCATTATGTTGAGCCGACGTATGCCGCTGGTGCTCATGGAAGGCGCCGTAAAGGCTGTACGACACGTGAATGCCATCCTCCGACCCACAGTGCAAGCATATTGGCGAGGCATTCGTCTTCATGGGCGACAATCCGCGCCCCCATTTGCACATCTTGTGAATGACTTCCTTCAGGATAATGACATCGCTCGACTAGAGTGGCCAGCGAGTTCTCCAGACATGAACCCTGTCGAACATGCCCGGGATAGATTGAACGACGTGAGCCACCAACCACTCTGAGGGATCTACGCCAAATTGCCGTTGAGGAGTGAGACAATCTGGACCAACAGTGCCATGTTGAACTTGTGGATAGTACGCCACGACGAATACAGGCATGCATCAATGCAAGAGGACGTGCACTGGGTATGTACCGGCATGTACATCAATCTTGACCACCACCTCTGAAGGTCTCGCTGTATGGTGATACAACATGCATGAGCAATAAAAAGGGCGGAAATGATGTTTATGTTGATCTCTATTCCAATATTCTGTACAGGTTCCGGAACTCTCGGAACCGAGGCGATGCAATTTTTTTATGTGTGTATAATACGAGATAAAAGGAGTAAAAGAAACCATAAAGAAATCGTATGTGGCGTGGTATGATAATCCATTGAATAAGAGTCCTCTATATGTATGGAAAAATTAGGAGCAATAGTCGCACATTAATCTGAAATTTCTGCTATAGTTGAGTATTATGGCACAGACTCTCAGAAAATATTTTTCTTGTTATTGCTCAGAAATATGTGTATCACACGGTATTTGCATTTCTTAATAGCTCAGTTGTATCACAGAAAAAATATCCATCGTCTGCTTGAAAAGTCAGATGAGCACAATAAAAGCTTGTGCATCTCGGCACAGTTGAAGGAAAAACTGTATGAAAGATTTCGAAGGCAATTCAGGCTTAGCGCAAGGGAGACCTTTGAAGCTGAGAAACGAAGTGTGATATGAAAGGCAAAACATTTAAGTGGAAAAGTTCCAACGAACTTCACACCCAAAGCTCTAGATGTAAGACACACAGATCGGTAGCAAACGTTGTACGTCGATAGAGTATCAACCGAAACTCCAATTTAGTGCGTACTATGTGGCGTCGTCCAGCAGAACGGGCGTAAACATTAATTAAAAGTAACACCAGAATGACGGAGCACTGGAAAAGCAGAACTGTAACTAAAATGTGTAGCTTCCGTGGGGAAGTTTGTACAGCGTTAGATCGTCGTATCTCGTGGGTTCATATCCTAGTGACGACAATTTTTTTTTTCACTGTATTGTGAAGTGTTGTATGGAATATTAATACTTCCGAACGTGTGATGCAATTGTTTCTTTATTCTACTGTTCTTATAGTATATGTTTATTCTGTGAAACTAGCTGCTTCATCACGACTGGTGTCTGCTCTGTCACACATGTCCAACCGAACACCACCCTTATCTATATACAAATATACTCTATAGGTTTGCTACTTTCAGCTAACGAAGCAAAAGCAGACTGCCAAAAGAAAATTGCTAGAAACTCCGAAGAGTCCTTTTACACGTCAAGAAAATGTTCTCCCTTATAGTAGTTTCACGCGTAAACAGTTAAAACAAGCTGTCTTCAATGGGATTCGAACGCGGGACGTTTGGCACAGCGACGCTCTACCAACTCAATCACGCGAGATCTACGAAAGTATCACTCGCAGACACACTTTTCTTGTTACTTTTAATTACCGTTAACGCACGTTCTGCTGGACGACAGCACATAGCCCGAACTACATTGGTGTTTTGGTTGATACCCTATCTCTCTACATACAACGTTTGGTACTGATCTGAGTGTCTGACATCTGGAGGTTTGGGTGTCAGTAGCACACTCAGCACTTATTTCTTTCGCATGAAATTCAAAAATAATGCATTGCGCTACTCATCTCATACTTTATACAGAAAGGATACTACCCAGTTACCCAATAACAAGTGATTTATTGTCTTTCTCTTTAGCAACTTTTTTTTATATGGAAACATCATTCACGTCTCTAAATATGTCATACATGCCGGATAAGGGCAATTTCAGAATATCATCAGAACAAAAGTTTCATTTCTTGTTCAAAAAATATTACTGATATTTGCAATGACTTGCTAATATCTAAACACAGTGAAAACCACAGGTTAAAAATAAACATTTTACAGAGTAAATTTTTTAAATTATTTAGTAATAGGCGTTCTTCTGTTATTCCACGCTATAAGACAGCACAATACGAAATGTAAGACTGAGTTTATGTAACATAATCAATTATTCACCATACCAAATAAGTAAAAATGGAACACAATACAAAGTTAAGCAGAATACGAGAGACCACAAATTAGTTCAAGAAGCATGATTTATGTAAAGACGATTATAATTTGACTTTTATTTGCACCAAGAGAAAAATAGACGTAAAAAAATCAGCCGTAGTGGTAACGTGTTTTCTGAGAGTGGTCAGAATTCGGTCAAGTAAACATGGGCTCTAAATCGCATACCTGAAGAGCTGTGAGCAATTCTCTGATACTGTGAAACAAATCTTTTCTACTGCAAGCTCTTTATTTTCCATATTTGAGAAGCGGTAGTATGTATCAAAACAAGAAAAAAAATGTCCAGTAAAGATGTGCTCTAAAATGCATACCCTAAAAGTTATGAGCACTTGTTCATTAGAAGAGCTGTGTTTCAAAGTAGCGAAGATGAACAAGTGCTCATATCTCTTAAGGTATGCGTTTTACAGCCCGTTACTTGGCTTTTTTGTTTCGAATGATCAGTCCTGTCATACACCCGAGTATTGACCATTACTTCTGAAATATATAGGGTGTACTGCTCCAGATTTGCATCTGGTGGCCAAAGTTGGAATTAATTTGTTTTCTGTCAACATAAAAAGATATTCCTTATTCATAACCTGCGTATCGGATGGTTGTAATTATAAAGTGCAGCCTCGTGATGACTGGGTGTTGTGTGATGTCCTTAGGTTAGTTAGGTTTAAGTAGTTCTAAGTTCTAGGGAACTGATAACCATAGATGTTAAGTCCCATAGTGCTCAGAGCCTATAAAGTGCAGTTACTCACGGAGCTCCAGTGTGGGCTGTAATTATTGTATAGCACAGACTATAATGTATTAATATGGAACTGATTTACTATAGAAAACAAATTAGTTCCAATTTTGGCATTTAGGTGCAAATCTGGCGCTATACACTGCTTATACGACGATATGACGCTCACGATTTTATTTGATGAGCCATAACGTAGGTGAACATATGATTATCGAAAAGAGAGACCGTGTACTGTTTGGGAAACTGTCTCGTGTGAATGGCTGCAACTGCACAGCTGCACTGATAAGAGTGTCACCGGCTAGAATGTCTGAAGAAGATCCTATGACATGAAATTGTTTAAAGAAGATGATAGTGAAATTCGAAAACACGAGTGAACTCGGTGTGGCACCTGGAAGAAGAAGGCGTCCTATCTCAGTGGAAGCTATTGACGATGCTGCTGTTGCTATAACTTACCATTTCCCGGTCAGGGCTATTGCTCGTACAGTGTCACGAGAATTTTCCATGTATTGTGTGGTATTGATTCACAATCACCTTTATTCTTGGTCAGTACTTCTTTGAAGAGAAAGCATCCAGAGGGCCTGTCAGGTGTACCGTGACGTCTGCATGTTATCAAGACCTCCTTATTCAGCAACTGTATGGAAACCAGTATTTTCATGTAAGATGGGGCAACACTTCGCGTCGATCACCCAGTGAAGGGCTGCTTAATAAAACCTTCCACTAACGTCTTATCTCCAAAGGTTTTCCAGATACATGGCCTGCAAGATCACCTGATCTGAACCCTGAGACTTGTGGCTCTGCCGATATCTAAGGGACCTGTTTACCAGGGACAGGTTCTGTCTCTACCTAATCTGAAGGCCAGTATACAGGAACTTGTTGCTCATATTCCAACGGAAATGCTGCGTGAAACTGTTGATCCCGTCGTTTTACGGATGCAGCATACTGTCGACGTCTCTGGTACTCATACTGAACAAATTGTGTAAGCGGCGGTTAATAATAAAATCAACATTATGCCTTTCTCTCTTGGTTCAAATGGCTCTGAGCACTATGGGACTGAACTGCTGTGGTCATCAGTCCCCTAGAACTACTTAAACCTAACTAATCTAAGGACATCACACACATCCATGCCCGAGGCAGGATTCGAGCCTGCGACCGTAGCTGTCTGGCGGTTCCAGACTGTAGCGGCTAGAACCGCTCGGCCACTGCGGCCGGCTCTTTCTCTCTTGTCTGAGCTTTTCTGCCCACGTCCCGTCTCTAATTCATTACACATGAAAACATTTATATATGTCTTTCTTGCATTCACAGCGCCAGATTTGCACCTGGTGTTTGAAACTGGTACTAACTTCTTCCAGCGTAGACCGGTTCCGCATTAACATCTTAGAACGTCTAGCAAGTTTCTCTACCATACGATAATTGAAGGGCTCAGAAAAACGCTGGTACAAATGACATTAGCATTATTCTTGGGAAAATGCATATCCACTTTGACATGCAATAAAAAATCCAAGGTCTCTGTTTCTATGTCACACACGTCCTTTATTTCATTTTCGTTGCCATATCCATATTCTATAATGTTCTATTAGTAGAATATACGGCCACTTATTTTTATTACTCAATTATTATATTAGCTTATGAATAATAGGCTGGCTGGAAACAGGAATGTAACACGTTATATTACGGTACCATTCATGAAAACATTACTACTTAATCGTTCCATACAACAAAACTGTACAGCATTGAAATAAGCAATATCGAATGCTGATTTATACACAAATGACTAATAGATGCTTACCTTCCATCATCGTCGATTATCCAGCACCGAATGCCCTCTGTTCACGGTTGTTCGTCATTTTGTATCATGTACAGTAACAGAGACTTTGCCTGCTTAGCTGGGTAGTAACGTGCTCGTCACCCATGCAAGCGGGCCCGGGTTCGATTCCTGGCGGGGTTGGACATTTACTCCGCTCGGGGACAGGGTATTGTGTTGTTCTCATCATCAATTCATCTTCGTCACCGGCGCGCAGGTCGCCCAATGCGTCGAATGAAATAAGACTTGCACTTGTCGGACGAACTTCCCCGAAGAGGGGCCTCCCGGCCAAAGATGCCATACACTCATTTACTTGTTCCACCTTTTTTTCTCAGAAAATAAATGCTTCTCCAAAGACTGCAAACTGATGGCCAACAGATCGTAGCACCAATCAAGGCTGAGCTTCTCACAAACTACTTGCCGGCCGATGTGGTCGAGCGGTTCTAGGCTCTTCGGTCTGGAACAGCGCGACCGCTATGGTCGCCGGTTCGAAACGTGCTCGGGCATGGATGTGTGTGATGTCCTTAGGTTTAAGTAGTTCTAAGTTCTAGGGGACTGATGACCTCAGATGTTAAGTCCCATAGTGCTCAGAGCCATTTGAACCTTTTTTTTCTCACATACTTGTCAACACATATACCACATAAAACGTTTCTTTAAATTTTTATCACTTGTCCCACCTTTTTCCTGTGTCCTTCAGTTACAGCTCACACTGGACCTCAGTATGTAGCTGCACTTTAATTATAACCACCTGGTATTACCAACACGTTTCACTAAACTTTCTCTGCATCTGCTTTCCTTTAACAGCCCCTTGATTTTATTATGCAAATGAAGACGCAAGACTGATAAAAGAAACATGTTGCTACAACCTCTTCAGTCTCTGCGTCCAGCCAGCTGGACATTACTTCTCTTTCCTTCTTTAAGTGCAATTACAGTTTCTTCTACACTGCAACCACGTGTCCAGTATGCTGGACATTGTAACTGTCTACGCATTTTTTTTTTCTCAGTGACATTTTGTTTCTGTTATTAGTTACACTGAGATGTTCCGCCCAGTGCGTTATGGCGGCACAAAGAAGTGGCCTGTAAGAGTCTTCTTCCATTTCGTTGACTGTCGATTGTAAACTCGTGGACTGAGTACAGAAAGTATCAGCCCTAGATGCTAACAAGAAATCAATCACGAATCTATTGGATTTTAAGATTTCTATTGGTGAATCCGTGAGTTCAGCTGAAATTGCACCACAACAAGACATTTACTCTTCAGACTATGAATCTGAACCTCATGAAGTAGCTCTTAGAAAACGCGCAAAGATAATTCACGTTCCAAACAGAGATATTAGGAAAAGTGAGAGCAGACATTTGCCTCTCTGCCCAATTACAGACAAAAATAAATAGATGAGGTGCTGAAACAAGGGCTGCAAAACTAAAACCAAGTTCATATGCTCCGAATGCCAAGTACATCGGTGTATCAGTAACGGAAAGAAATGTTTCTTTGACTTCCACTACTGAAAAGTGATTGCAGTGTACTACCAGAATTTCAGAATTATTGATGACTGAAACTGCTTTTCCTGTGTTATACTTTTCTAATACTCTGTAAGTAACGTATTAAAATGTTAAATAAATATTAAAAAACATGAATTTGTCTTATTACTTTCACCGCCGTATATGACGAATAGTCGCTCTGAGTTCCATTCTCCAGCCGGCTGGAAATAGGAAAATCTCTATCTGGTAGAGCAGTAACACAAAACTACCTTCACAATGCTCATTTATGACATCCATGTGCTACATCCTTATTAAAAGATAATTGAAATAATAGAAACATTTTGCTTGGGTCTGAGGAGGATATGACATAAAAAAGAATTTGATACATTTGAATTCCAAAAGCTCTGAAAGATGTCTAAAGGTGCCTTTATCACTTTGCAGATAGTGTAGAAAGTATATGGAACACACAGGCCAGTCGTTGCCTATGATACAAATGCCGTTTAATACCCAAAGTTACTGTTTAAGATTACATTGATAGGTGAAAACATTATGATCACTGCTTACCGCGACTTTGGATGCTGCCTGGTGGCGTTGCGGGACGTGACGCGGAAACAAAAGGATGTAAGCAGAGCAGACACGGGCAGGATATCTCCATAGCAAAGATATGGGCTGCAAATGGGGACATAAACTGGGATAAGTGATTTTGACAAAGAGCACATTGTTATTACGCAGAGCCTGTGAACGAGTAAGTCGAAAACAGCGAAGCTGGTCGAATGTTTATGTGCTACTATCGTTAGCAACTACGGAAAGGCGTAGAAGGACAGTGAAACTACCACTAGCCACTACATGGTTGGATATCCACGACTCTTTACAGAACGTGCGAGTCAGAGACTTGTCTGTTATATAAAGTAGGATATATGGTGATCTGCGGCATCTCTGCTGAAAGAGCACAATGTTGGTGGACGCACAAGTGTTTCGGAGCACATTATTCATCTTTCATTGTTGAATATAGAGCTTCGCAGCAGATCACTACTACTTGTTCACGAGTTGACCCAACGACATCATCAGTTACGATTGCAGAGGGCAGCGGACCATCGGAATTCGGCCGTCTATCAGTGGAAACGAGCCGGCTCTTTGGGTGAATCACATTTTTGCTACATTAGGTCGCTAGTCTTCTCCACAAACGCAGTCATCGAGGTGAGCGGCTGCTCGTAACGTGCAGCGCGCCACGGACGCAGGCTGACGGGAACAATATTATGCTATGAGATACATTCTCCTGAGCTTGTATGGGACCTACGGTAGTACTCGAAGACACGCTGACAGTTGCGAACCACCAGCCTCTCTTCATGTTTGATGTCTTCCCCAACGGTGGCGTCATCTCTCAACACTATAATTGTCCCTATCTCGTAACCAGAATTGTGCTACAGTGGTTTGTGGAGCACTATAGCGAACTCACGTTGATGTCTCGGCGACCAAATTTACCTGATGTATATCATAAGGAATCCATCTGGGTCGCCATCGGGCGCCATCTCCGCGTACACAATTCAGCGACCCGTTATTAACGCGAATTACATGATCTGTGCGTAGACATCTAATGTCGCAGAATGAAATTTTCAATCTGCAGCGGAGTGTCCGCTGATATGAAACTTCCTGGCAGATTAAAACTGTGTGCCGGACCGAGACTCGAACTTGGGACCTTTACCTTTCGCGGGCAAGTGCTCTACCAACTGAGCTACCCAAGCATGACTCACGCCCCGTCCTCACGGCTTTCTTTCGGGAGTGCTAGTTCTGCAAGGTTCGCAGGAGAGCTTCTGTAAAGTTTGGAAGGTAGGAGACGAGGTACTGGCAGAAGTAAAGCTGTGAGGACGGGGCGTGAGTCGTGCTTGGGTAGCTCAGTTGGTAGAGCACTTGCCCGCAAAAGGCAAAGGTCCCGAGTTCGAGTCTCGATCCGGCACACAGTTTTAATCTGCTAGGAAGTTTCAAGTTTCATCTAATGTCACATACCTCCACGAACCTACCAACAATCTGTTCAATCTCTGATGCGCTGAATCAGTTATGTATTTCGTTCCAAATACGAAGAGACAAGCTGTTAACTAGGTCGTCATAATGTTTTGGCGCATCAGTCTACATGGTCTGCAGATGAATTATTTCACTGTTAAAATATATATTCGATGAGCACATGTCACGAGATTTTTAAGGCACCATCAAAATTCTACTTGTGTTGCATGTAACAAACGCTGGTTAATAAGGATTTATATTAGCAATTAAAAGGCTCCCAAATGAAAAATTCGTTCTACATAAATCTGTTTCCACTGAATGGATTCAGGCAGTCCCAAACAATGACTCAGTGTGCGCCAAGAAATGGCAGATTGAAAGATAAACGTTGCAGCCATTGTTTGCAACTAAACTTCCATTTTTAGTAGTTTCACAGCAGTCGACATATTCTTTATCCACACAACAGATAGTATCAGAATGTCATTTCAGCTTATGATTCCGTTAAAAGTGTATGAAGTCTGTCGAAGAATATCGCTCTCGTAGTCTACAGTTCACATCTCACAACAGCACCATATTCTCAATTCTATACCAAAACAGGAATTCCTCTTTTTAATCTCTCCAACATTTCTCTTTCTCAGCTTTTCACCTCCAGTATTTTCCTATTATGGAATCAAAATCCCCAGCAGACAATAATTTCCTCTTCTCAGCTGATTTCTAAATTTCTTTTTTATTATATTCTTACTGACGCCTGCGAGCACTCCATGACTCATGACATAAATTGCTAAACTCTCGTTATCCACTTCCAGATAAACTTTTGTTAATGAGGTAATTATTTATGAATCAACAAGTCCCATTTCCAGTGGATATAAATCAACTTAGATCTATTCTTCCTTTATGGCACACAATCAGTCCGAGGGTTGATCAGGATCAGTGTAATTGGCAGGAACATCAATAACAACATATTTAGAATCTTATTGACTTTCTGACTTCATCTGCATTTCTTTGTAGGAGCTACTACCGACAACTTTCATGTTTTGCACCATACATCTTTTTTAAGGCCTTCTTCTAGTCATTTTCTATTGCCATTCTTCCCTGCTATTCCGTTTACAAACCCATCATATCTCAGTAAATGACCAATATAGTGGAGTCTCGCATAGCGAGCATAATTCGTTCCAGAATCTTACTCGTAGTGCGAAATACTCGTTACGTGAAGCAGTTTATCCTATGTAAATTAATATAAAATATGGTAATGCGTTCCATACAGAAAAGTACCAAAAGTTCTATCTTAATCATGCCATTTATTCAAAGAAAATTATACATACAGTATTAAGTGCTTTATTATTGACTGATTATTTTTTACTTTGAAGCTATCTACAGTCGTTTGTTTCTGACGACGCCTTGACACTTGGTGAAAATGCGACAAAGCGTTATCGCCAAATAAATTTTTAGTGCACTGCTTTATTGTGGTGATGATTTTCACTGTACGATACAAACGATTCCCATGCTTTCAGAATTTCTCTCATTGCATCAGAAAATTGCTGCTTTGTTGTTCCCGCCTCTTCCACCTCCTCTGATGAACTCCTCTCCAGAATTTCCCGCTGAGAAACACACAGAAGCTCCATAAGCTTTTCAGTGGTCATTTTTGGCTGTGATCTTCCACAAGCTCATCGATGTCATTATTGTCCACTTCTCTAACCCCGTCCTCTTGGCCAAAGAAACAATCTCGTTGACTAGAGGCTCCACAGGTACTGACTCAAACGCCTCAGAGTCACATTCGACAACGTACTCCGGCCAAAGCTTCTTCCAAGCAGAAGTGAGAGTTCTAGTGGTAACCTCTTCCCACGCCTTTTCGATCATCTTGGGCAAGCAACGATATTGAAGTGATATTTCCAAAACTCTCTGAGATTGGTAGCTTCAGTCAACTCAAAGCAATGCTCGAAGAGTGCTTTAATTTGGAGCTTCTTAGAAATAATCTGCTGGTCCACATGCTGGAGTAATGGAGTGGTGTTGAGAGGGAGAAATTGGATCCTGATGAATTGAAATTCATCAATAAGGTGGTCTTGAAGACCTGGAGGATGGACAGGAGCGTTGTCCATAACAAGCGAGACATGGAGTGCCAGATCAACCTCAAGCGAATATTTTTTTCACCGAAGAACCAAACACTTCATTGATCCAATCACAAAAAGGTCACGTTTTACCCAAGCCTTGTTATTGGTCCTCCACATCACATTTAACCTGCTCATTTCTTGAAGACTCGTGGAGTTTTTGAATGGTAAACAAGCAGTCGTTTAATTTCCGAAAAGCCGCCTGCATTGGCACATAATAGCAGTGTGAGACGGCCTTTCATTGGATTGTGACCGGGCAACGCATTTTCCTCTGCTGTTATAAACGTACACTTCGGCATCTTTTTCCGGATTGGACCGGTCTCGTCACGATTAAAAACCTGTTGCGCCTGCTTCGTAATGCCTCAGAACGCTGTGGACGTTGGTTATTCTTTTAAACTTCCTGCACCACCCACAGCTTCTACGAAAAACTTCATACACTTTTAAGGAAATCATAAGTTGAAATGACATTCTGATACTATCTCTTTTGTGGATAAAGATCATTTTAATGACCCATTTGCATGCTGAGCTTTTACTAGCAGAAAACGTAATCATAAGTAATGAAATAAAGAAATAATTTGAGCCATAGATATAGTCCACGGATGTATAGATACTGTATACAACTGCTGGAAACATTTGAATATTTTTTGATAGTCATATTATTGGTGAAGGAAGAAGAGTCACCTTTTGGTTTCTAGGTCTTGCCCAGACAGAACATATTATGGCACACCGCCATTAATACTACAATTTTTCATTAATACTACATGTTTTCATTAATATATTCAGAAGTTGCAACCAAACGGCACTCGTAATTGCATAATGTAAGTGTCCTCCTTTAAATTGTGCTTTTATTTAAGAATATACTGTTATTACTATGTATGTTTTATTTTGTATCTTTAGTCATCGTAAGGTTGTTGGGTGACTTGACATTGCAAAAGGTTCCGTACTTCTAAGCAAAAAGTCGTCCAGCTCGATCCACCATCGTCTTCAAGTGCTGTTTTTTCACGAAGCCGACTTACCACAGAGAGAAGAAACATGGCTCAAAATACACGAAGGGACCTTTAATTAAAAAAAGCAATGTTGTTACATGTTTCTTGGATACCACAAACTGGATACGTGATCGGGACACATTGACGCAAGACGAATTGTATGTCGACACCTGAAATTACACTCTAATCGCGGATACAATGTAAGGCACCGCATCTTTACATCAGCAATCTTGCCCAAGCGCTTTATATTATCGTAGCTTGCTTGGTAGATCTATCACAATTTTCCGTTTCCGTAGCAGTGACTTTAAGCTACATGCGGTTTCCAAAATTATTTTCACAATTCATACAATGCTACAATATAGTTTTATCAGTTCACAATATGGCCGACTGTAGTTCTGTGCGACGTAATATGGAGTGCAACCATTCAAAATTCCACAATTACTTACGACAATTATTTTCTTGTTCACACATTGTCGCACGCAAGATTAATTTTTACATTTATTCTGATTACACAGTTTAAATTACGTGTGACATGGTACTGACCAGAAAAAAATTAGCGAAGATGGAGAACCAGAGACGGCAAACACAGATCCAATCCAACTCTGACACGCCATTAAATAATGAAAATGACGTTACGGTTTACTCGGATACTAACGAGCGACATATCATTGACCATTCCGGTGCCGTAAATTTAGAAAATAGACCGATTACCACTAATATGCCTAAATCTAGCTCTGAACCCATTTTGGTATCTAACGTCATGTTTTTTTTATTTAGCATCCGCGTCAACGTACAAACGATATTGGACTTGTCATACATAGAAATTAACAATATAGAATATACAAAATGAAATGGTCTACAATTGGATTTGTCATATATAGAAATTAAAATATATAATGTACAAAATGAAATTGTCTATAATAAATGACAGGAAACTTACAGTTTCTTTCCACATAAATGGTTTATAGTAATTTGTTTCTCAGTAACAATATACAACTAGTACTATAGATGGTAAAGTATAATAAAAGCTGAAACAAACGAAGATAGAAAATTTTGGAGGTTAGTTTGTAAAGTCATTTTCTTGGTCTTCAAGATATTCATTTATTGAGTAGCAACGTTTATCAATTAAAAATTTTCTAAGTTCCAGTTTAAAATTTGTATTGTCCTTTAAATCTTTAATTTACTGAGGCAGTGCATTATAGAGCTTAATGCCCAAGTGGCTTACATGCTTCTGAGTTCGTGTTCTTCTTACTTGTTCTATGTGGAGATCATTCTTGTTCCTTGTGTTATAGCTGTGACAGTCCGTATTTGTGTGGAGATTGCTTAGATTAGCTTTAGTTAAGAGTACACATTTAAGTATATAGACTGATGGCAGAGTAAGTATTCCTGACCTTTTGAAAAGAGGTCTACAGTGAGCTTGTGTTGGACTGTGGGTAATTGTTCGAACAGCCCGTTTTTGTAAAATAAAAATGTCTTTCAAATTAGATTTTGAGCTGGCCCAGAACACTATTCCAAATGAGGCAACAGAATGAAAGTATCCAAATTATGCCATTCTGATGCCTTCTAGAGTGCAAACATTTGCAATAACTCTCAGTGCAAAGCAGGCTGAGTTAAGTCTGTGTGTAAGACATTTTACATGCTGTTTCCAATTCGTAGCTTCATCTATATGCATTCCTAACACTTTTGCAAAGTGCACTCTCTCTATTAGTCTGTCATCCAGTTCTAGATTTATGTCTTTATCCTGAATCCTTTTACCAAATTACCAAATTGTATGTAATTTGTTTTCTTTGCATTGAGTGTAAGTTTATTTGCACTGAACCAAGTCTCAATACTTTTTAGGATTTTGTCAGTAGTTGACTGTAACGAGTTATTGAAGTCGCTCACTATCAGACTTGTGTCATCTGCATACAGTACAATTTTGGCTGTATTATATTGTAACTGTAAATCATTGACATATATGGGAACGAGTAGTGGCCCTAGGATGCTGCCCTAGGGTACTCCTAAAGGAACTTCTTTTGCTTCTAAAACTAACATTTTTTTATTTGAATTTACAGTGGTGAGCTCTACAATCTGAGATCTGTTTTTGAGAGATGACGCAAACCACATTTTAACTTTTCCTCTAATACCTATTGCTTCCAGCTTATCAAGGAGGATTTCATGGTAAATCGTATCGAAAGCTTTAGATAGATCTAAATTGATTCCTACTACACTTTTGTTTTTCTCCAAATTTTTAATTATTTCCTGGGTGTAGTCTATGACTGCAGTTTCTGTGCTTCGTTTTGCACGAAAACCATGTTGATTACTATTCCAAAGTGTATTATTGTCTAGGTAACTAGTGACTCTCAATTTCATCAGTTTCTCTAATATTTTAGAGGAAGCAGGAAGAAGTGATATGGGATGGTAGTTTTCTATTTTATGTCTGTCTCCATTTTTAAATAGTGGCCTCACTTTTGAGATCTTCAGTCGCTGAGGAAACACACCTTCACTAAAGGATAAATTTGCAATTTGTGCTAAAGGTTTTGCAACCTGCACTGCAGTCCTTATTATGACTGACACTGGTACTTCATCAACACCTGCTGCCATTTTTGGTTTTAAGCTCCTAATCACTCTAATTACCTCCTGTTCATTTGTTGAAGGAATATTCATGCTGCAGGCAACCCTTGTAGCATGTATTATTTTTTGTTTTGTGAAGTTTAAGTTTAGTGAATGTGGTACATTTAAAATATAGTTATTAATATAGTTTGCCATTTCCTCCTTTTCTATACTGCAATTCTCACTGCTTTTGAGTATTATTTCTTCCTCTTCTCTCAAGGTAGTAGTTTCATTCCTCACACTGTCCCATATAGTTTGTGGTTTGTTGTCTGAGTAACTGATTAAATTGTCATTATATAGCAACTTTGCCTTTGCTACTGCCTTTCGGTATATTTTTCTGTATGTTTTCACATATTCTACAAACTGTGGATCTTAGAAAGTTTTAATTTCTTGGTTCAGTCTTTTCATAGTTACACTGTAAATCCTAATGCCTATAGTTATCCAAGGTTTGTGAGCTTTTTGTTCTGAAGACTTGAACCTCACTAACTTCTTAGGGAAACACATTTCAAATTGTGACATGAATATAGAAGAAAAGTTATTATATGCATTATTTGCACTTGATTCTGATCTCACATCTATCCAGCTTTCATTGCTAGACAGTTAACAAAATGTGTGCAGTTTTCTTTAGTAAAAATTCTTGCAAGTATGTTCGATGAAAGAACAGAAACACTTGATGACTGACAATAAAAATCAGATGGAATCCATTCAGAATCAAATGACACAACATAAACAGGACCTCGACGCACGTATCGACCAAAAGATGACGTCTATACGCGCCGCTTTGAAAATAGCCCATGACGAGATAAAAACACGACATTGCGAAATTAAATCAGATTTAGCTGCACTTTGTGTAGCCGTGTTAAGGAGATAAACAATAGACTGACTAACCAAGTGACCGATCTCAACCCGAAATTTTCAGAGCTTTCATTACAACTAGAAAACACAAATAAACATTGACAGATATTCAAGCACAAGTAAACAATCTGAGTAAACCATGCGAGTCTGTAGTTACTCAGATTAAATCTTATCCGGCAGTGCCCCTATTGCCGATGTCGAGAACAAGGTTTCACAATTTACAAACAGCTTTCTGATAAAGTAAGACAACAATTCCTCATGCATCAATAGAGGATTTCACAGTTGGATAGAGCAAAAGCACAAATATTTTGACGAGTGGTTACAAGAAAAATTGCCTGCTGTTGTCCACGACACTGATGCGGAATTTTTAAATAACAACAAACACGTTATCAGTCAAGCAGCGCAATACGTCGCTGCGCAATCAAAACAGTTTGACAATTACGTATAACCAGTGTGCAATGATTAGAGCAACCAAAACACACAGCTTGACAATGTATTCAAGTACATTTATGACGCATACACAACGCACACTACGTACTCACAACAACGGTACGCACGTCGACGTGACACACTACATTGCAGACGTGATAATTAACAACATTTTCCTTGCCATTTCAAAAATGGTTCAAATGGCTCTAAGCACTATGGGACTTAACTTCTGAGGTCATCAGTCACCTAGAACTTAGAACTACTTAAACCTAACTAACCTAAGGACATCACACACACCCATGCCCGAGGCAGGATTCGAACCTGCGGCCGTAGCGGTCGCGCGGTTCCAGACTGTAGCGCCTAGAACCGTTCGGCCGCCTTGCCATTTGCCTGTTGAACCTTACAGTAATCATTCTGAAACTAAACATAACTATAATGCCAAGGAAGAGGAGAGTCTCATAAAACACAGACAATTTAAGCCATTTATACCTGAAAAAAGAACCATACATCCTGTTATGTTTCTTAAAGCCTTCAGAAATTCATTTCCGCGTACAGGGAGTGACCTAAGAGGATATCTTATGTTGTCGGTTATATCCAAGGCGACGCAGCTGTATGGGCGTATACTGTAGTCGACAGATGCGTCACGCACGAACAATTTGAGACACCCGTTTTATCTAAAGTTTGGTTACAATCTGTACACAATCTTCGTTGGCAGGTTGTGGATCCTGAACCATTCAAGCTTAAGCACGACGATTTGCGCCGGTATTTTGAGAAATATTTAAATACGGGACATTTCCTGAACGAGCCAATTGCAACGCTCGACGTCATCCGCTCATTGAAGGCAAGACTGCCATTTAATATCAAAGAAAAACTTCTGCACATCACAGACTACGACGCAGGGTATTTTCTCACAGTGCTCGATTTTGCTGATATGCTTTACGAGGACCAGCGTTCCGTACAGCAAAACAATTGCTACAATGTTTTCACCAGCGCCATGCAAAATACGCAGGGTAGCCAACCCAATTCCGGTGAGCCGGCTGCTGTCGGACTCGCAAGCCAACAGAATCAACCGCTTCACATGGCAAATGTACGAAGGCAGTTCAATAAGTAATGCAACACATTTTTTTTCTCGGCCAATTTTGGTTGAAAAAACGGGAAATTCCTTGTGGAGTATTTTCAAACATTCCCGCTTCGTCTCGTATAGTTTCATTGACTTCCGACAGGTGGCAGCGCTGTACGGAGCTGTTAAAATGGCGTCTGTAACGGATGTGCGTTGCAAACAACGGGCAGTGATCGAGTTTCTTTGGCGGAAAACCAGGGCATCTCAGATATTCATAGGCGCTTGCAGAATGTCTACGGTGATCTGGCAGTGGACAAAGGCACGGTGAGTCGTTGGGCAAAGCGTGTGTCATCATCACCGCAAGGTCAAGCAAGACTGTCTGATCTCCCGCGTGCGGGCCGGCCGTGCACAGCTGTGACTCCTGCAATGGCGGAGCGTGCGAACACACTCGTTCGAGATGATCGACGGATCACCATCAAACAACTCAGTGCTCAACTTGACATCTCTGTTGGTAGTGCTGTCACAATTGTTCACCAGTTGGGATATTCAAAGGTTTGTTTCCGCTGGGTCCCTCGTTGTCTAACCGAACACCATAAAGAGCAAAGGAGAACCATCTGTGCGGAATTGCTTGCTCGTCATGTGGCTGAGGGTGACAATTTCTTGTCAAAGATTGTTACAGGCGATGAAATATGGGTTCATCACTTCGAACCTGAAACTAAACGGCAATCAATGGAGTGGCGCCACACCCACTCCCCTACCAAGAAAAAGTTTAAAGCCATACCCTCAGCCGGCAAAGTCATGGTTACAGTCTTCTGGGACGCTGAAGGGGTTATTCTGTTCGATGTCCTTCCCTATGGTCAAACGATCAACTCTGAAGTGTATTGTGCTACTCTTCAGAAATTGAAGAAACGACTTCAGCATGTTCGTAGGCACAAAAATCTGAACCAACTTCTCCTTCTTCATGAGAACGCAAGACCTCACACAAGTCTTCGCACCCGAGAGGAGCTCACAAAACTTCAGTGGACTGTTCTTCCTCATGCACCCTACAGCCCCGATCTCGCACCGTCGGATTTCCATATGTTTGGCCCAATGAAGGACGCAATCCGTGGGAGGCACTACGCGGATGATGAAGAAGTTATTGATGCAGTACGACGTTGGTTCCGACATCGACCAGTGGAATGGTACCGTGCAGGCATACAGGCCCTCATTTCAAGGTGGCGTAAGGCCGTAGCATTGAATGGAGATTACGTTGAAAAATAGTGTTGTGTAGCTAAAAGATTGTGGAATAACCTGGTGTATTTCAATGTTGAATAAAACAATCCCTGTTTCAGATAAAAAATGTGTTGCATTACTTATTGAACTGCCCTCGTATATACAAAACAGAACCAACATGCTCAACACAGCACAAACAGTAATTTCTTTATTTATTTATTTTTGATATTTGTGCTAAGTTCCTATGGGACCAAACTGCTGAGGTCATCGGTCCCTAGGCTTACACACTACTTAATCTAACTTAAACTAACTTACGCTAAGGATAACAGACACACCCATGCGCGAGGGAGGAGTCGAACCTCCGACGGGGGGAGCCGCGCGAATCGTGGCAAGGCGCCCAAGACCTCACGGCTACCCCACGCGGCAAACAGTAATTATAAAACTTCTTATTCTACTGGCGGCAATCCAAATAAGAGACAGTGCAACAGCAGCAACAACAACTACTACTACAACGTTAATAATAATTATCAGAAATGCAACAAAAATTTTAAGAGAAACAAAAATAACTGCCAGTCCCCACTAAGCCAGCAACAGAGCTGGAGTAAAAACAGCTACGTTGCTCAGTATCAAAATAGTGCCACGCCATCGCAGCAAAACAATAATACAGGCCAGTGGCGATTGCCATCGCCGCGAATGCAAAGTCAAAACTGGAATGCATATACGAACCCACATGTGAGTCAAAACATGAAAATGCAACGACCGCCACAGTACGGAGACTGGAATAAACAATACTCAAGTGTCAATATTATCGAAGTAACTAGAGATGCTCCTCCATCTGTGCCTGCAGCCACTACAAATGTGAGGACGTTAAACTAAATAAGTTACTACTGTTCTCCAGGTAGTGGCTGCGGAAGATATGGGGGGGGGGGGCGACTTCGATTTAAATTTATTACTTGACACACCCACTTTGCAACACCACAATGATCTTGTACCTGACAGTTGTATACAGCAACCATTATTATTCATAAGGTATAATCATGACGATAACTTGATCTAACTTAAACTAACATACGGTAAGTATAACAGACACACCCATGCGCGAGGGAAAGGTCGAACCTCCGACGGGGGGAGCCGCGCAGTACAATGATCTTGTACGTGACACTTGTATACAGTAACCATTATTATTCATAAGGTATAATCATGACGATAACTTGTCTGATGATCTGTTACAAGAGAACACACAGTGTCGCTCATCGACCAATGAAATTGTTTTGGCCGCAATTACAGGTGTTGTGGGTGGTATTCCTACTACTATTATTCTGGACACAGGAGCCGCTGTTAGTGCCTTGTCCTATGATTTCTACAAGAAAATGTGTGAGTTTGTACCCATACCAAAGTATCCTGTTCAGAACTTAAAATTTTGACTGCCATACACAATAAGCCTCAGAGGGTTAAGAAACAGGTATTTGTGACAGTCTAGGTAGGTAATGGAATCGTACAATGGCCATTCCTCGTCGTCCAAAACCTTGTCACTAATTGTATTTAAGGTTTAGATATATTGTGTGAGAAGGACAGCACTATTGATTTCTCCCAACGTAGATGTATACTTAGAGATAAGAGTAGTGATATTTCAATTGACATGGATACCAGGACTCTGAAGCAGAATAAATATTGTACAGGGTACAAGATTCAGTTACTGGACTCGCATTCGGGAGGACGACGGTTCAATCCCGCGTCCGGCCATCCTGATTTAGGTTTTCCGTGATTTCCCTAAATCGCTCCAGGCAAATGCCGTGATGGTTCCTTTCAAAGGGCACGGCCGACTTCCTTCCCTGTCCTTCCCTAATCCGATGAGACCGATGACCTCGCTGTCTGGTCTCCTTCCCCAACACAACCAACCAACCAACAAGATTCAGTTAATACAGGACACTGATGATGTTGACACACAGGCACACGTGCCTGATGCCCAGTTTGCAGGCTTGACAACTTTAATTAGTAAGAAGTTATTAGAAACCACAGCTGTCACACATGATGAACGTAATAAGCTTTATGATTTTTTTTTCCAAGCATATACAAGTATTTAGCAAACGACCAGGTGTGATCAACACATATGTGTATAAAATAGAAGTTAAGCCTCACCAGATTTTCTTCCACAAAATCCATAATGTGCCACTATCCCAACGAACTGCTGTGTGGCACAAGTTGAAGCAAATGTTAGATTGGAAAATCACTGAAAGTTCCACATCACCTTACTGCAGCCCTTTACTTGTTGTAAAGAAACCCAATGGGAATATCAGAGTTGTTTTGGATGGTCGTGAAATTAATGATATTATTTTACCTGTTTGCACGAAACCCGTGAATTTAGAGGAGCAGCTCCAGAAATTTTTAGATTCTAAGTATTTTTCTACGGTTGGTTCAAATGGCTCTGAGCACTATGGGACTCAACTGCTGAGGTCATTAGTCCCCTAGAACTTAGAACTAGTTAAACCTAACTAACCTAGGGACATCACAAACATCCATGCCCGAGGCAGGATTCGAACTTGCGACCGTAGCGGTCTTGCGGTTCCAGACTGCAGCGCCTTTAACCGCACGGCCACTTCGGCCGGCTTTTTTCTACGATTGATCTGACCAATTCGTTCTGGCAAGTTGCAATCACGCCAGATTCTAGAAAGTATACTGCATTTGTGTTCGGGGGCGAACCTATAATTTTGTGTTCTCTTCGGTCTGAATGTCAGTTTAGGCATGTTCATCACTACATTGGATACTGTACACGGTGATGAATAGGTTGAATCAGTTACTCACTACATTGATGATGTGTTCATAGCTAGTAAGACTTGGTCTGAACGCATTGATACTTTGCAAAAGATTCTGCGTAAATTCTCACAATTTGGAGTGACAGCTAATCTCAAAAAGTCGAAATTTGCTTCCAGTGAAATTCAGTATCTTAGACATATTATTAATGCTCAAGGTATACAACCTGACCCAAGTAAATTAGATACAATTAGGAATTTTCCTAGTCCACTGACTAGAAAGCAACTGAATTCTTTCCTTGAACTTTGTTTTTTCTTTCGACGATTTTTACCACGCCATCTTTTAAACATCAAACGTCTATGCACCCTACTCAAAAAGAATCAGATATGGACATGGTCTGACCAGTATCAGAAAGACTTTGATAGTATTAAGCACGCTTTGGTTAACGGAAAAATGTTGGATCACCCTGATTTTAGTTTAGATTTTTGTATGACATGTGACACCTCATCCAACGGCTTAGGCTGTTGTTTGTTTCAAGTTGTAAAGAATGGAGAACAAGAACATGTAAAATTATTAGTTTTGCGAGCCACACACTTAGTGAATGTGAATGCACTTACTCTGCCACATAACTTGAAACACTCTCTATAGTGCGGGCTATTAAGATATTCGATTATTGTTTGTATGGTAAGCACACTAAAATTTATACTGACCACCAAGCTCTAACATTTCTGTTAACTTGTAAGCTTGTACATCCCAGATTATCACACTGGGCTTTATCTTTGCAAAACTGTTCCTTTGAAATTGTATATATTAAGGATAAAGACAACGTAATTGTCGACTCTTTGTCTCATCTGCCTCAAGGCTTGAATGAGAGTAACTCTGACCTGCAGAATGTGAATGAGTACTGGATACTTCTTATGCAGTAAGCTACATCACCAGCATTATATCCACTTACGTAGAAATATGTCAAAGTTGCAGAAATATGATCCTCACTAGAATAAGGTAAGAGTTTTACTCACAAATAAACCTGACCATCCTCTGTCCAACCGATATTTGATACATAATGATGTGTTATTTCATCGCCATCTTCCTGAAGCCACTACTTGGTGTGTTTGTATTCCTAAAGACTCTGAACACAACTTAATTTGGCACACACATTTTATTTGGTGTCATTATGGTACCAAGAAGTGCCTAGCAAAGCTTAGTACCTGTTACTTTAGCAATATGAGATGTAAGATCCACAGTATTCTCAAAACATGTGGGATTTGTCAAAAATCTAAACCACTTAACTTTTCTACGAAGACTGACTCGCATTCTATTCAACCCAGTAAACCTCTAGAAACTGTAACTGGCCCACATCCCACAAGCAGTGGTGGTGTGAAACATATTCTTGCATTTTATGATTTATTCTCCAGGCATGTTAAACTATATGCTATAACATCTGCTACTGCCACTGCCATCATTCGTCGTTTCTCATGTGACTACATTCCTCACGTGGAAAAACCAAGATCAGTTTTATCCAATAATGCTCCATACTATATTGGGTACAAGTGGCATAAATTTCTCAAAGACAATACTCTTAAGTGTTTTTATCTCAAGGTGTAATTCCACTGAACGGGTGTTCTGTGAGATTAAGAGATTTATGAGAACCTACAATTCAATCAAAGATATCAATTGGGTAGCATATCTGTCTTTATTTGAAGAGATATACAACAACCTCAATGTTTATGAAACACCGTACACTCCTAATGGGTTCATGTTCGATCGCAAAGAAGACAATGATTGGACAACGCCACTACCAAAACTTCCTTTTCAGCAAACACATGACAAAAAGGAAGGGAAGTCTGTGCGACACTGACTGTGGAAGCCAAAATCAGGAACAAAACTTATGCGCACACTGCCAAGAGGAAGCAGGAATTTAAAGATGGTATGTTAGCGCTTTTGCATACTTACCATAAGTTGTCTCCTCTTCAGCGGTGCAACGCGAAGTGGCGTCTGCTGTACGATGGTCCTTATCATACGTCAGCATTCCGCATCCCGGTGCTTATCTGCTGCAGTATCCTAAAACTGACAGAATTATTGGACTGTATCCTCGCCGTGACCTTAGAGCATACCATGCTCAACAGTAAACAAATCTATGGTTCAAATGGTTCAAATGGCTCTGAGCACTATGGGACTTAACATCTATGGTCATCAGTCCCCTAGAACGTAGAACTACTTAAACCTAACTAACCTAAGGACAGCACACAACACCCAGCCATCACGAGGCAGAGAAAATCCCTAACCCCGCCGGGAATCGAACCCGGGAACCGGGGCGTGGGAAGCGAGAACGCTACCTACCGCACGACCACGAGATGCGGGCAACAAATCTATGGCTCATACTTAAGCTATACACAACTATCAAATACACATACCTCACAGAACTTCTACAGAGAAGCTACACAGTATAAGAGATTTATTTCAGCTGTTCTCCTCGTCAGCAGAAGGAGAAAGAAGGGATATGTCTTCGCCGAATACTTACAGCAGCCACTTAAAATTTTAAAGCAAATCTTATATTAACTTTGTACAGGTGTGAAGAAGATATATTTTCAGCCTACGACATTGACTATCTGCACCATCAGTCTTTGACTACCAACGACTGATTGACGTGAATACTTAATCATTCTACACCCTTACACTTTCACCTTGAAACTGATTGGATACGCATCTCACCATTGAACACACACACTTATGAGTAGTTAAGGACATGCTTATACTGCACACATACTCTCGTGTCATGAGCATTTTATGTGTTTGATGTTAGTTCATATCTTTTGTTATTTGCTTACTTGTAGTTGTGCTCTTGGTCTTATTGCTGGTGTGGGATGTCGCGCATAATCCTCCTCTATTTCAGGTGACATCATTTGCAAAAGAAAAACATTGATCTAAACTTGTAATGATTGTAAATGCTTAAATACTGTAAACTTATGTAGAGCTATATGAAAATATTTCTGTGTGACCAATCATACTCGTGTGAAGACAAGAGAAATATGTTTCTACATTTATGTAAAGCCAATCTGTAATATGTTTGTATGTATTTGTAACTATGTAAAACCTATATGTAACATGTTTCTACGTATTTATCTATATTTAGGGAAAGCTAAATGGTATATGCTCACTTGTGTATGTTATCTGTACTTGTTCCATGTGCCCATATGGGAAAAGTTATGAGACTTGCACAACCTTAAACTACTTGTGGACGTTCGCTACATGTCACTGAACTTGTAACTACGAGGAAACTGGTGCACAAAATCGCATAATTGAAAAAGACTATTCATGATACATTGTTATGTATATAGACTTGATGAAATATTTATGTTTGAAATTTGTTTACAAAAAGGTCGTGTTACGAATTGTCTGCTTGAAACATGTCAATGGACATTTGTTAAACGTCATAACTACTTGTGTATGAATATTTGAATGTCAGCTGACAAACTGAGTACATGAAAAAACTGTCATAGTGAAGTGTCCCGGCACTTTTGACTCCATCGCAAATTGACATTTACTGCGCTGCATCTCTGTATATCTGCATCTCTACAAGTCTGAATAGCAAGAACTGGTTCCCTACTGCACCTATACTCGCCTTGCTCCAAAACAATGAAGACCATTATATGAGTGGAGGAATTCTGGACAGGTCCTCAAGGAGCAAAATGTTCTCGGAAATGACGGACACACTTACCTGGTCTAAACGAGGAGTGATGTCCGAGGTCCTGCTTCCATGCCATCATGAACTTATGCTGTGAATCCACCAGTCTTCTACCAGGCTATGTACGACCTAAAAAAAAAGAGAGAGAGAGTTACATCAGTCTAAATAAACAGTGCAAAAATATAAACTGTGCTTCGAGTGATCGCGCACAAGCATCTGTATCAAACCTGTGAACTGCGACATTTAATTGCCATAAGCAATGGTGACCTTTATAATGTTATCGTACGTTTTCTGTTCATGGAACTATGAACGACGAAAGGTCGGGGAAAGGCATTACATCTGAAACAAAAAGACATTTCAAGCACAATACTCTGTGAAAGAGACTATCAGCAAAAAGAATTTGTAATTTTATCTTAACAAACGCATACATACATACATACACTACTGGCCATTAAAATTGCTACACCAAGAAGAAATGCCGATGATAAAAAGGTATTCATTGGACAAATATATTATATTAGAACTGACATGTGATTACATTTTCACGCAATTTGGGTGCATAGATCCTGAGAAATCAGTACCCAGAACAACCACCCCTGGCCGTAATAACGGTCTTGATACACCTGGGCATTGAGTCAAACAGAGCTTGGATGGCGTGTACAGGTACAGGCACAGCTGCCCATGCAGCTTCAACGCAGTACCACAGTTCATCAAGAGTAGTGACTGGCGTATTGTGGCGAGCCAGTTGCTCGGCCACCATTGACCAGACGTTTTCAGTTGATGAGAGATCTCGAGAATGTGCTGGCCAGGGCAGCAGTCGAACATTTTCTGTATCCAGAAAGGCCCGTACAGGACCTGCAACATGCGGTCGTGCATTATCCTGCTGAAATGTAGGGTTTCGCAGGAATCGAATGAAGGGTAGAGCCACCGGTCGTATGTGGTGAAATAAATAAAAAAATTAAATTTATTGATTTTTTGGAAAGAGAGCAAATTATGGACATGAAACTGTAAATTTAGAATTTTTGAAAGGCTTTGTTACGGACATACAGGCTTTAATGCGGACAAATTCAGTGCTGTGTGAAATTTGTCTGTAATATAATTTACAATCCCGATTAATTACATTTTTGAATTCTACGTCATTGTTGATTTTATCAGAGTTCTCGCCTTAGACGTAGAATTAGCCCTTCTGCGACAATATTTACTCATTAGTCGCCATCGATGTTCTTCTCTTTGTTGACCGTGTGTATCTTCCTAAGTCGGCATCGATTTCATTCACGAAGACGGTGGAAACCAAGGTATACAATGCTACGTCGCTCTAAATAACTCTCGTAAAACTTATATACTTCTCACTATTTTTTATTCACAACACAATAAGACTTGCTGTGCTCGTCGCACAAACCATAATTACTAACTATATGGCTGCCTTTCCGCACACTCCAAAAATTACGTCCATCCTCCACAAGGCAACAATCGAAAGTGTCTCTTAGCTCCTTCTTGGAGTATGAAACAGAAGAGAATCCATTGTGAACATCACAAAGATTATAATCTATATGCCTCTCAATTTAATCTTTGGCGCAGCCTCTAAGGTATTGTACGTCTCTGCGTCGGAATGTGTCATTACAACTGCCCCCCTACTGTATACTGTCTCTAGAAAATTTTATTTGGTTGACAGGATACAGTAGTCGACCTTGCATTTGATAGGTTTGGCGGTCTTTTTATTCACAAACTTCATTTTTACTGTCTCATTTTCATGGCACTGTGAATTCTTTGGTATTACTGAGTGTGTGTCAGTTTTTTGGTATACTTATGCTAATATTAACAAACCTTAATCCTAATATACAAAGTTATGGTTAACACTGAGAAAACGACATCATGTCCTAAAGTTTGTACAGTAAAATATACAATGAATACAACGTTATTTACAAATGTTTCCTTCCTCATCAGAGGCGAAGATTAAGTCCTTGTATTGCTTTCTGTATTTATTCTGGGGCGACGAGGTTTGTTCGCTAGCCCCAGTGTTGAATATGGGCGGGTGATAGGCGCGCTTGATTGTTTGGTCGTCCGTTAGCGGGCGACGTTGGTTGAATGCGCGCGCCAGTGCACTGAATATGCACCGACGTGCGGGTACCGTCGAGACTTCCGAACCTCAGTATGCGTGTGCTTTTTGTAGTTCCTTCCAGTACTTAGACTGGATACGACGAGGTACATTGGAATATGTGCCCCGAAGAACACACCACACTATGTGCGAGGCGGAGAACGACCCCGTCAGTGCAGCTCCAGGTAAGAAGCGTACCATGTCAAACTTGTTTGGCATTTTCTTTTCTTATTGTGACGCCATGGGACGTTTGACGATACAAGCTTCAATTTTCGATGTCACTTGTTTAGGCTCGCTGGCACTTGCAACGTAGCACTACTTTGCACAATTTTAATTTTTACACACACCACTTTAACTGGGAGTATTGCGATCGAAACTTTCTTTTTCACTATACTTTTTTCTTCGCATTAACCCCTATTACCTATTGTACCGACGTTCATTCCCCTCAATACTTCTGGTCAATGAACATAAGTATTCACAAATTTTTAAGTCACGGGACTTGGCATAAAATACAAAATACATCACATACAATGGAATAACATATAACACATACAATACATTGTTTACGTTAGTTACTGGAAAAATTATCGACGAAAATTGAAAAAGTTTTTGACCACTCATAGTGGCTTCTTCGTCTTGGATTTTACTGACACACACCTTTTTCCATTAATCTGTTAGAAGGAACAAGTCCTTTGTTTTCCTTCATGAACTCGAGTGTAAGTTAAGGTTTACCTTCGTTACGTATTCTTCATGCGCAACGACATGCATCAGCATGCAGAGAATACACCTATAGCCGCTCCACTGCAGCTTGGGAAGGAAATTTTCTACCTTCTACTTAGGGTAATGGCAACGACTACGTGTATGCTACGGTTTTTACGTGTAAAATCTGAAAATGCACGAAATAATCATTTATATGTAGCATAACCCTAATAAGTACAGTATTTTGTGCTTAAGCACGTTCTGCTGTGCTTGTAAATCATTACCCCTAATAAAACTTCCTACATTAATATGGACATATAAACATAAAATCTTGAAGTTCAGGGTGTAGCTACTATTATTATGTACAGCGTTTCATAATAGCGGCACGCCCTTGTGTGCGTGTATCATCTTCAGTTAAAGTGCGCTTGTAGGTGTCTTGTGTTATCATGGGAGAAAAAATACAGACATTTTAATGTATCGGTTGTCATGAAAATCTATGTACACGAATAATCCGACTTTCATAGTTTCAGTGCAGCATAAAATTCTGTATGACGTTTTTGTTCATAATTCGTTTCATAGACGATGCCTTTGCTTACAGGTCGTCGATCACACTACTTACCTGTTTCTCGTATAGTGGCGATATCATTTTCATTCTTTGTGACTGTAAATCGTGATATGTATGAAATATATAATTTTGAAATGATTTATCTCATGTTTTAAGTGTGTAAAGTAATTCATACCTTCCTTCTGCATACATGAGTGAAGCATCGCTAATGTTGCACTGTGTATCAGGTTTTTCGTATTTCCTCGTAAACTCGTAGAGTCTTACGGTTTTAATTAAGTTGTTTCTTGACGTTAGGTATACCTGTTTATACGAGGTTGTCTTAGAGTTTAATTTTCCTTATACACTTCTATGTTGTTTACGTTCCGTACATGTACAAAGCTTCTTTCGCCTTTCACACATTCATACATACCTTTATACACACAAAAAATATCTACCACTATAGTATACACTTTGCTGGTGGGGCCCTTTTTCGGTACCCTGCACCATTACCTCAATATTCCAAAATAATTCAGGGTGTGCTGAGCATCGTCCCCTCATACTAATAATACTTACAACTAAATATTTCTTCTTACATACATAGCTGCCTTACGCTCCATTAATGCGCAATCATTCCATATTTTCCTCCTTTACACTTTAGCTTTCGTACATGTACCCTCGTGTATAGCTTATATATTCTACAAAGTTGTTTGCTGAGTGCTTTAGGCGTTTCCTAACGTTAATGTGTTTCTCTCTCTATAAAGCCTAGGTATTTGTTTTGAGGGTGATTCAGTTCATTACTCACGTTGCGTAGATCTGTTTTTTATTTTCCTATTTTAAAGCTTGTGTCATTCTTTTCCTTAGTCACAAAAATTAACGCGTTTGCCTTGTTGTTCATTCTGAAAATCGCTCGCTACTGTGTAATGCAAATGTATGCGTTATCTCTTTACTTTCCTCTTTTTCCCTATTTGTAATTGTGTGTTGTTCTCGTGTACATAGCCTTTCTTCCGGTTATATATCTGCATTATTTTTTTTTCTATTGTGCTATTTTCTTTCTCCTTCCGTACAAGCTAAGATTTTACTCAATATAATATAATATTACAATTCCGTCCATGACCAATATGTACTTGTATGTTCACTTTTAGTACCAGCTTATAATTAAATTTTCTAAGCTACTATTTACAAGACTTGTGTACCCTTTTCTTTCTTGTTTTTGAATGACTTTCGTCACTGTCTCTCATAGTAAGCATGGTCTCAAAACTTTTGAACATTCCGCGCCTGCACGCTTATGTACCATGACTGGACTGCAAGCGCGGGGATAACTCTGCATTGTTGCTGAACATTATTCACGATAGCCGTCATCGTGTAATATGAGTCACGTGTCGTCTGGACTTGACCGCGCATGCGCCTTCGCGCTTTGTATACACTCGCCGATCGGACAGGGAAGGGGGGAAGATTTCTCCCCGGCTCGCTGCCTACAGCGCGACCAATGCCCTCGTCTTGCCATGCCGCTATCGCGTGCTCGTCATCTGAGCGTTGTATTGCAACTTTGACGCGTGGTTTGTTGCTCGTCTCAGGCTAACAAACTCTGACCTTCGCGTTAATTTGTCTTTGTTCCTCTCTCTTAAATAACTAAGTTAGACTACAAAAGTACCGTATGGTTTATATTATAGTGTTAAGACTCACAGTAACACATGTTTCATTAGGTGTGGTTAACTATGCGTTTTAAAGCTGGCATATGCCCCCAGTTGGTTACTAGTTTCGATGTTTAATTGAAACTTCAGTTACGTTTTCTATTTTAATGCATCATGTTTTTCAATAACTGACTGTCTTTTTCAGTGTACTTCTTAAACTACAAACCCTGGACTTAGAGTATATATACAGGGTGATTCAAAAAGAATACCACAACTTTAGGAATTTAAAACTCTGCAACGACAAAAGGCAGAGCTAAGCACTATCTGTCGGCGAATTAAGGGAGCTATAAAGTTTCATTTAGTTGTACATTTGTTCGCTTGAGGCGCTGTTGACTAGGCGTCAGCGTCAGTTGATGCTAAGATGGCGACCGCTCAACAGAAAGCTTTTTGTGTTATTGAGTACGGCAGAAGTGAATTGACCACAGTTGTTCAGCGTGCATTTCGAACGAAGTATGGTGTTAAACCTCCTGATAGGTGGTGTATTAAACGTTGGTATAAACAGTTTACAGAGAATGGGTGTTTGTGCAAAGGGAAAAGTTCTGGACGGCAGAGAACAAGTGATGAAAATGTAGCACGCATCCAGCAAGCATTTGTTCGCAGCCCAGGAAAATCGACTCGCAGAGCTAGCAGAGAGCTGCAAATTCCACAATCAACTGTTTGGAGAGTCCTACGAAAAAGGTTAGTTATGAAACCTTATCGTCTGAAATTGGTTCAAGCACTGTCTGCGGCTGATAAGATTAAAAGAATCGATTTCTGTGATTTTATCCTTGCTCAAATGGAAACAGATGAATCTTTCGTTTCAAAGATTGTGTTTAGTGATGAAGCAACTTTCCACACTAACGGGAAAGTCAACCGTCACAATGTCTGTATATGGGGCACTGAGAATCCGCGGGAAACAACTCAGTATGAACGTGACTCGCCTAAGATGAACGTTTTCTGTGCCATTTCAGCCAATAAAGTTTTTGGTCCCTTTTTCTTCGAAGGTGCTACTGTAACTGGACTACAGTATCTGGAGATGTTAGAGAATTGGCTGTTCCCTCAGCTTGAACAAGAAGCACAACAATTCATATTTCAGCAGGATGGAGCGCCACCACATTGGCACTTATCTGTCCGTAACTACCTGAACGTCAACTACCCGAGGCGATGGATCGGCCGCCAGGCAGCCCGTGACAGAGCACTTCATCACTGGCCTCCAAGAAGCCCTGATCTTACCCCCTGCGATTTTTTCTTATGGGGGTATGTTAAGGATATGGTGTTTCGGACACCTCTCCCAGCCACCATTGATTATTTGAAACGAGAAATAACAGCAGCTGTCCAAACTGTTACGCCTGATATGCTACAGAGAGTGTGGAACGAGTTGGAGTATCGAGTTGATATTGCTCGAGTGTATGGAGGGGGCCATATTGAACATCTCTGAACTTGTTTTTGAGTGAAAAAAAACCTTTTTAAATACTCTTTGTAATGATGTATAACAGAAGGTTATATTATGTTTCTTTCATTAAATACACATTTTTAAAGTTGTGGTATTCTTTTTGAATCACCCTGTATATTTTGGTGTTCGCAAGTTTTTCAGGTTAATGACAGCAATTTTACTATGTGATCCAAGGTCGTATAATTTCAATTTTGCTAAAATAACATATAACCTTTAATGAAAAATTCCTTGATATCATTGTGGGGGTATAACCCTTTAACCCTTTCACCTTGCCCGTTCGTGTGTTACCTAACAGATAATATCCTGGGTGAGGTTTGTCTATTATAATGAAAGGACCATCATACAACAACTGCCACTTTTTGTTTAATGCCTTAATTTTAGAGGATTTTGGGTGGGTACGTAATAGTACTTCCTGTCCAATGTTAAATTCTGTAACCTTTCTTATCTTTTTGTTGAACTGCTTTCTCCTTATTTCTGCTTGTTCTTCCATCTGTAGTAATGCTTGACGTACCTTTTCGTCTAGTGTTATTTCCTTTGTGGCTAATTTAAGTAAAGGTTTAGACCATTCGTCAAGTTCTGTGCCTTGAAACATTAAGTCTGTAGGTGTAAAGCCTGTTGAAGTATGAATTAAATTATTTACAATATGCTGAAATGGGGCTATGTATTCTACCCACTTTGTTTATTTGGTATATAAGTTCTTATAAAGCGATTAAATTCTTTAAAATTTTTCTCAATCGGGCTCGATTCTGGGTGAAATTTGGATACTAATATATGTTTTATGTTTTGAGATTCGAGAAATGTTTTCCATTTATTACTAGTGAAGTTCGTTGCATTATCAGTTAATACAATTTTCGGTTTTCCCACTAGTGGTATGTAGTCTTCCATCATGCATTTGAATATTGCTCCCGAGAGTACTGCTTTTATAGCAGACATTTTTAAGTACTTTGTGAAGACATAATAAAATGCGATCACATATCTAACTCCTCCCCTAGCTCATGGATATGGTCCTGCTGTGTCTACGGAAACTAGTTCTCTTGGTCTAGTTGGAGTGACTGGGTGTAATACATCCAAACAAGATCTATTAAGATGTTTAACCTTCCGACATGTTGTACACTTTTTTATTATTTGTTCAATCCTGCGTCTGAGATTCGGGAAGTAACAATACGTTGATGTTTTCGCTGTACATTTTGATACCCCATAGTGACCCCATACTCTATGTGTGTGTCTTATCAAATTGTCTATGTGTTCTTCTGGGATGCATACACACCAGGTGTTCGATTGTGGATTGCGGCTGGAGAAAAGAACATCGTTTGACAGTATGTAATATTGCTTCAATGTATTATTGTCATCTGCCTGCAGTTTTTGTATAACTTGTCTCCATCTATTGTCTTCCTTCTGTAGTTTGCTCATGTCTTTACACATCTTTCTGTAATATGGTTGAAATGTGCCATCATGCATCAGGAAAACTCTAAAATCGGAAGTCTGTTCGATCAATTCATTGAACTCGCTCAAGCTTTGGGGCAAGCGATAGTGCATCGGCAATTACATTCTGTTTACCCTTGATGTAAACTATCTCGAAATCATATTCCTGGAGGAATAAACACCAACGTGCAATCCGTTTGTGCAACAATTTACATGTGAGTAAAAACGATAATGCTTGATGGTCACAAAACACTCGTGTACGCCTTCCCCAGAGATAGTATTGGAACTTGCGGAAAGCCCACACTACAGCTAACGCTTCAAGTTCAGTTGCCGAATAGGTTCTTTCACATTCCGTTAACGTTCTGCTGTCAAAACTAATTATGTTTACTTTCTGTTCTCCATTATCATTTATTAATTGGAACAGACAAGAGCCTAATCCCTGAGAGGATGCGTCCGTGCTCAAACAAAAGTTGTAGTTCATGTTAGGTTGCTTCAAAATGGGTGCATTTATGAGTGCCTGTTTGATTTTTACGAAATCTTCTTCACATTTTTCTGTCCACAACCACGTGTGGTTTTTCCTTTAAAGGTTGAGTAGGGAATCACTATTCAGTAACTTTTTGGGCACGAATTTCCGAAAAAATGACGTGACCCCTAGAAAAGCTTTCAATTGTTTACATGTTTGTGGTGAGGAAAAATATTTTATGGCATCAAGCTTTTTTGGATGTGGTAAAATTCCGCCTGGTGAAATAATGTGGCCTAAAAATTTCATTCGATCCCTTCTGAATTCGGACTTCTTGAAATTTGCTGTGACATCATATTCTCGTAATTTCTGGAACTCTTTGTGTACCAATTCTACATGCTCTTGCCAGGTCTCCATGCCTATCAAGAGATAGTCTACATACAACGTCACTTTGCTAATCAGTTCTGGACCCAATACTCTGTCTTAAGCCTCTATAAACACCCCAGCACTCACGTTGAGTCCAAATGGCAGTACCTGGAACTGATAGCTTCTGCCAGCATGAATGAACGCAGTATATTTTCTGCTATCACTATGTAGGGCTATTTGCCAATATGAAGCCTTCATGTCAACGGATGTTAAATACTTCACTCCATGAAATTTAAGCAATTGCTCTTCTAAGTTCTCCGGCCTAGTGCGTATTGGTACGATGATCTTATTAATTTCCCGCGCATCAAGTACTAATCTGACTCACCTGTCAGGTTTGCTGACAGCTAGGATGGGGTTGCAGTACGGTGAATGCGAAGGTTCTATCACCTTCCACAGAACCATTCTATCTATTTCTTTGCGAACCGCTTCCTTCTTTGCCCATGGTATCGCATATGATTTATGGCAGTACGTTTTATGTGGGTAGACTTCCATTTTGTATTCATAATTTTTGATTATTGTCGGCTGTTTTCTAAAAATGTCTCGGTTTTCATAAATAAGATCTGCTAGTTCATTTTGTTGAGTTTCTGAAAGACAAGTGGATTTTCCTACCTTCTCGTGGGCGACCTGTTCGTTAATTATTTCCATGTCTAACTGTTCGGGGTAAGGAATATCTATCAATAACACTTGTGGGTAAACTAATTTTACTTCAGCTTGTTTCTGTAATTGGCCATTACACTCTATTGTTGACTTTACAACATTGACCTTCACACTACGACTGCCCACTCGGAAATAGCAAAGTCCACTGCCTATGTCGATGTTTACTTTATGGTGCCAGAAAATTTCCACACCTAAAATACAATTGACGATTAATTTGTCAACGATTAAGAATGTACAGTTTATCGTGACATCGCTCATGGTAACAGGTATTTGCGTCTGCCACTTAATACTTTTTGACTTGTTACCTACAGCTGTCAAGATTTTAATATTTTCTGTTGGCAACACTGGTACTTTTAATGCTTTCGAAACTTCTTTAAATAAACTGTTAGAAATAATATTCGTAGATGCGCCTGTATTTAAAATTACGTTGGTAATTATAGTTCCTATCTTTGCTGTTATTACAGCCTGCACGAGGTCACTTACCTTGTCCGGTGCTTTCATCTCTTCTTCACATAAATCATCTTCTATGGTAGCATCCTGATCATATCCTAAAAATAATTGTTCAAGATGTAATGTGTGCTTGTTTGTGCCCCCTGTTGTAAAATCAGTCGGCCGGTGGGGGCTCATTGCGACCGATTGTTGTTTACCGGGGGAGACAACAGCGTTGCTTCATTACTGTCCCTTACCTCTACGAAGTGTACTGAGTGGTTATTCTGCCGCCAATTAGTTTCCGGACCGCTGCGTGCAACATTTTCTTGCAACCGGTCGTCGCTGTTTCTCCTTGGTCGGTCATTCCTATTACCGTAACTATTGTAATTTTCATTTGTGTGCCGCCTTTCATAACGCAGACCTGACCAGTCATTCACGTGATTTCTATCATTTCCATACCGGCGTGGACCGTAACCTGTATTATATCTTTGGTCTTCACGCCTCTGTGGCGCCGAATTCCTCCGATTTCCGTAATTCCAGTTTCCATTATTTGGCCTTGTCGCATACGGATGCCAACTGTGTTGGTTTTGTCCACTGCCATTAAAATGATTCCCGTTACCGTTGTTTTTATTGGTTACGGAGTGTTCATTCCGATTACTTGTGCTCGGCTCTTCTTCATATATTAGATCAATTGAGTCAAGCACAGAAAGAAAGTCGAGATGCAAGGTGACACTTCTACTGCCTGTTGCAGCACCGCGTTTGGCGAATAGCCATTGTTTGCCTGCACCGGTGCGTGCACATACACCGGACTAGGCGCCTGATGTTCTGCGTTATTGACATCGTAATCTGGCACGGGCGAATAAGTGTCAGGCTGCCTGTTGCTTGACGTAGGCAAATCATTTGAAACATTCAGTCTACCCACAATTTCCTTACGTATTCTGTCCTCGGCTACTTTGATTTCATTACCTAATTTTTCAAAAAGTTTTGTTTCCCGGTCAGTTATTGATTCATTTACATTAACGGTTTCTAAAGTTTCATTTATTTTGATAATGTCCGCCTTGATACGTCCAGTCTCCTGTTTCAGAAGACCGACTTCTTCGTTAACTTTATTAACTTGATCAGGTATTTCTTCACATGCGGACTGTACTCTGGTTAAATTTAATTGAATAGCTTGTACGTTTTCATGTATTTCTTTTTGTGCCGTTTGTGTTTGATTGTGTGTTTCTACGATTTCTGACAGCTCCTGTTCCTGTTTTTTTTGTAAGATCTGACAATTTATTTTCTAAATCATTTGCCAATACATTGTATACACTATTGACTGTTTTGATAACTTTGTCTTTGATCTTTTGATCGATTTCATTGGTGAGTTTTTTTAAGCGTTGATCGAAATGTTTGTGCATATTTTCAAATTGCGTGTTTACACTTCAAAACTGCTGTTGGAACCCAATTTCCATGTTTGACAATTTTGTGTTCGTTGTGTTGTGGCTGATCTTTAAATCAGATAATTACTCGCTCACGTTTGACATCAGACTATATAATGCCTCAAGCGTAACTGACGAATCTTGTGTGTTTGTATTTATGCCATTATTTGTAACCATTGTTTCTCTACCACGGTCTGATTGAATCGAAACCGGGCTAGGTTCACTGATTTCACGCGAAATATTTTCATCTGATCCAGTAATCGATGCTTCATTGACTGTGTACAAGGTTTCATTTGCAAGTGGTTCGTTACTGTTAATCCTTGTGGAGTGCAATTGAATTGTATTTACTTCTACATTATGTTGTGCTGAAAAACTAATTGCGTCATCATTTACGTCACTATTGTCAGAATCGGTGATGTGTCCATGAACATTTGTCAAATTAAAATTCTCCGATTGCATTGTGAAGATATTATTTTTATCTGGACTTTACTGTTAATCTAAATCTTTAAATTCTCTCGCAGTTGAATTAATAAAAAATCTCGTGATTGTTATTTGTTGCGTGTCGGAAATTTACAAGATGGCGCACTACGTCTTCTAATTCTGCGATTGTTGAACATAAAAAGTAATTATCAAAGTGTAATTGTGTGTTGCCACAAACACTACCAGGATTTTAATATGGAGAGGAAATGGTTCTGCTTTAAGTGGAGCTAAGCCAAGGAGCAGCTGCTGCATGCATTTGCACTTTCCTACCTTAATTCCGGCTGAGTTGCGTCACTCATGATTATGTTAGTTTTGTAAATCCTTGTCCTTGTTGCTTCTGGTTATTGTACCGTCCGTTTATACAGTTAATATTCGTCATTTCCCATGTGCGTCATGTAACAGAGGAACAGTAATTAGTACAAGTACATTTGTAGTATAACAATCAAGTACTTACTCTTTGTTCCACCAGCACTGTCCCTGTCAGCGGTCGCCAGTGTGGCGAAATAAATAAAAAAAATTAAATTTATTGATTTTTTGGAAAGAGAAAAAAATTATGGATATGGAACTGTAAATTTAGAATTTTTGAAAGGCTTTGTTATGGACTGTATTGACCAGCTTGAATGCGGACAAATTCAGTGCTGTGTGAAATTTGCCTGTAATGTAATTTACAATACCGATTAATTACATTTTTGAATTCTACGTCATTGTTAATTTTATCAGAGTTCTCACCTTAGATGTAGAATTAGTTCTTCTGCCACAATATTAACTCATTAGTCGCCATCGATGTTCTTCTCTTTGTTGACTGTGTGTATCTTCCTAAGTCGGCATCGGTTTCATTCACGAAGACGGTGGAAACCAAGGAATACACTGCTACGTTGCTCTAAAAACTCTCGTAAAACTTAGATACTTCTCACTATTTTTTATTCACAGCACAATAAGACTTGCTGTGCTCATCGCACAAACCATAAATATTAACTATATGGCTGCCTTTCCGCACACTCCAAAAATTATGTCCATCCTCCACAGGGCAACAATCGAAAGTGTCTCTTAGCTCCTTCTTGGAGTATGAAACAAAAGAGAATCCAGTGTGAACATTACAAAGATTATAATCTACATGCCTCTCAATTTAATCTTTGGCGCAGCCTTTAAGGTATTGTATGTCTCTGCGTCGGAATGTGTCATTACACGTGACACATCTGAAATGTAACGTCCACTGTTCAAAGTGTCGTCAATGCAAACAAGAGGTGACCGAGACGTGTAACTAATGGCACCCCATACCATCACGCCGGGTGATACGCCAGTATGGCGATGGCGAATACATGCTTCCAATGTGCATTCATCGCGATGTCACCAAACCAGGATGCGACCATCACAATGCTGTAAACAGAACCTGGATTCATCCGAAAAAATGACGTTTTGCCTTTCGTGCACCCAGGTTTGTCGTTGAGTACACCATCGCAGGCGCTCCTGTCTGTGATGCAGCGTCAAGGGTAACTGCAGCCATGATCTCCGCCTGATAATCCATGCCGCTGCAAGTGTCGTCAAACTGTTCGTGCAGATGGTTGTTGTCTTGCCAAGTCCCTATCTGTTGACTCAGGGATTGAGACGTGGTTGCACGATCCATTACAGCCATGCGGATAAGATGCCTGTCATCTCGACTGCTAGTGATACGAGGCCGTTGTGATCCAGCACAGCGTTCCGTAATACCCTCCTGAACCCACTGATTCCATATTCTGCTAACAGTCATTGGATCTCGACCAACGTGAGCAGCAATGTCGCAATACAATAAATCGCAATCGCGATAGGCTATAATCCGACCTTTATCAAAGTCGGAAATGTGATGGTACGCATTTCTCCTCCTTACACGAGGCATCACAACAACGTTTCACCAGGCAACGCCAGTCAGCTACTGTTTTTGTATGATAAATTGGTTGAAAACTTTCCTCATATCAGCACGTTGTAGATGTCGCCACCGACGCCAACCTTGTGTGAATGCACTGAAGTGCTAATCATTTGCATGTCACAGTATCTTCTTCCTGTCGGTTAAATTTCGCGTCTGTAGCACGTCAGCTTCGTGGTGTAGCAATTTTAATGGCCAGTAGTGTAAATTAATCTTTGTTCCATAGATTGTAAATTTTTACACAAATTAATTAATTAATTAAGTAATTTTTTGCAGTCACTACTTCATATCTAAGAATTCATCTATTGAGTAGAATTCTGTCAGAATTTTAATACTGTTTGGCAAATGTGGCAGCATAATTTACCCCTTTCTGTGCCAAAGTGAGAGTTAATCCAGAATAATGAACATAATCCTTTCTTCTAGTGTTGTAGCTATGAACTTTGCTGTTATTTTTTAATTGGGATGGGTTATTAATGAAAAATTTCATGAGTGAATATATGTGTTCCGAAGGTACTGTGTACATCCCAAGTTCCTTAAATAAATGTCTGCAAGGTGATCTTGGGTGGGCTCCAGCTATTATTCTGATTACATGCTTTTGTGCAATGATTACTTTTTGTCTTAATGACGAATTGCCCCAAAAATGATGCCATATGAAAGCAGTGAATGAAAATAGGCATAGTAGGCTAATTAACTGATATGTTTATCACCAAAATTTGCAATAACCCTAATACCATAACTAGCGAACCTAACCATTTCAGCAGATCATAGATGTGTCTCCTCCAATTCAATTTCTCATAAATGCACACACCCAGAAACTTTGAGTATTCTGCCTTAGCAACAGACTTCCATTCGTAGTCTGTATTTATAAATGGTGTTATGCCAGTTACTGTACATAAATTTATAAACTGTGTTTTCTCAAAATTTAGTGAGAATTCATTTGCAGAGAACCACTTAATAATTTTCTGAAGGACATTATTTGCAATTTCCTCAGCTGATTCTTGCTTCTTGGGTATGATTACTACACTTGTATCATCAGCAAAAAGAACTAGCATTGCCTCTTCATGAATATAGAGTGGCAAGTCGTTAATATATATTAAGAACAATAAAGGTCCCAAGACTGAACCCTGTGGGACACCTTTCTCGATACCTCCCCAGATAGAGGACTCTGTTGATTTTTGCAGACTATCTCTGCTATTAATTTCAACCTTCTGCATTCTTCTGGTTAAGTATGAATTAAACCATTTGTGCACTGTCCCACTCATACCACAATACTTAAGCTTATCTAGAAGAACTTCATGATTCACACAGTCACAAGCCTTTGAGAGATCACAAAATATCCTAATGGGTGATGTTCGGTTTTTGAATGCATTTAAATTTTGACCAGTGAAAGCATAAATAGCATTTCCTGTTGAAAAGCCTCTCTGAAAACCAGATTGACATTTTGTTAGTACTTCATTTTTACAAATATGTGATGCTACTCTTGAATACATTACTTTTTCAAGAATTGTGGATAATCCTGTCCGAAGTGAGATTGGGCAGTAGTTGTTAGCATCAAATCTATCCCCTTTTTCATGTAATGGTTTAACAATAGTGTATTTCAGTCTATCAGGAAAAATGCCCTGTTTCAGTGACATACTACATATCTGGCTGAGAATGCTACTTATTTGTTGGGAACAAGCTTTTAGTTCTCTGTTGGAAATGCCATCAATTCCATGTGAGCTTTTACATTTGAGTGAATTTATTATTTTCCTAATTTCAGTACGAGAGGTGAGTTGAATTTCAATTTTATCAAATTGCATAGGTACTGCCTCTTCTTTATACTGCCTTGCATTTTCTAATGAATACCTGGTTCATAATATCTCTACAACCCTTAAAAATGATTATTAAAAATGTTTTGTACTTCTGACTTCTTGTTAACAAACTTTTCACTGTGTTTGATAGAAATACAGTCTTCCTGTGTTCTCGGTTGCTCTGTTTCCCTTTTCACAATATTTCAGATTGTCTTAATTTTATTATCAGATGTGATAATCTCAGCACATACTTCTGGACTTTTTAATAACTTTTCTTAATACAGTGTAGTAGCGGTAACTTTAGGATTTTGTACCTGTTTTAAATGTTAATCCACATTTGTGAAATCCATGATAATCTTGTCTCTGCGATGTCATGTGCACATGAGCACGCAGGTTGAGTATAAACTATGTGTAGTGTGATGAACTTGCTTCGCAATGACCATACTAGGATTGAACTTTAAACGACTGTACATGTGCGGTAGGTGCAATACCAACATAAAACTGCTATAGGCGCACGTGCCACATTCAAACATTGAAAATCTGTTTTGTGTAAATATTATGTTACGATATATATGTTATATATGACATGTATGTGTATTTGAAGACTTATGTGTGCAATGTGCTTTGGAGTGAGTTGCTCGCCTGCAGGTCTGTCCTTTCGCCTCGAACCTCAGGGGGCAGTTTAATGGCCCATTTGCATGCTGAACTTTTACTAGCAGAAAACGTAATTATAAGTAATGAAATAAAGAAATAATTTGAGTCATAGATATAGTCCACAGCTGTATAATATTGTATGCAACCGCTGGTAACATTTGATGATTTTTGATCGTCATATTATTGGCAAAAGGAGAAGAGTCACCTTTTGTTCTCTAGGTCTTGTCTGGATGGGACACATAACGGCACACCGCCATTAATACTACATTATTTCATTAATATATTCAGGAATTGCAACCAAATGGCACTCTTAATTGCATAATGTAAGTGTCCTACTTTACATTGTGTTTTTATTTAAGAATACACTGTTGTTACTAACCTATGTATGTTTTATTTTGTATCTTTAGTCATTATAAGAGTGTTGGGTGACTTGGCATAGCAAAAGGTTCAGTACTTTTAAGGAAAAAGTCGTCTAGCTCGATCCACCATTGTCTCTACGAAGTCAGATTTACCACAGAGAGAGAAAATACTGGTAAAAATACATGAATGGTCCTTTAACAAACAACTCCATGCTCAAGCACCAAGAGTTTGTGTGAAACATTTTTGGTATTCATTACTACAATTCATTGTATTGTTTCTATCAGCAAACGAATGAGCCCAAAAAATAATAATAATAATTAAAATCTGTTGACTGCTTTATCTGTATAAGGAGCAACCTTTCGACATTGTCCAGAATACGAAACCATTGTGTAGATGCTCTTGCCACTCTTTTTGAAGCATCTGTCTTCTTAATCTTGTCCTTTCTCTTAAGGATAGTGCAAACAGTTGATGTAGATGGTTGGTATGTGCATGCTAAATCAGCAATGCTCACACCACTTTAGCGTTTTTCGGTGATTTTACGTTTCATTTCCAAGGTCACTTTCTTTCTTGTGGCCGTCTTCTTGTGGCTTTATCTTTGGGGACATTTCTACGAAGGTTATTAAAATATGCAAACCAAAAAACACTCTGTGATCACGAGTTTACAAAAACGTGTGACCACAAGATGCATTGATATGGTAGCAGAAAAAGCTCTAAACCCAGACTGTAAGACATGCTAAAGGCATTCTTCATATGCCATTGCGGACATATAGTTGACATTTCCCCTGCTGCACGCAAACGGCTGGTGACGTCACACTAAATCATTGTCACTCGTTATGCAAAACAGTCGGTGTTAAGTGAGTCATTTTTTTATAATTTGTCTTGCTCGTTATGCAAATTATGGGAGATGTTCGTTAAGCAAGGTTCCACTGAAATCGTAACCCTTTTTTCACAATAGTTTTCCATTACCTCTTTTCCCTCTCTTTTAAGAACTTCATTTGTTATCTTATTGGTTCATTTCATTTTCAGGATTAACCTATAACATCACATCTTAAACGAATCCAGTCGTTTTCTTTGCTTAGTCTCCTGCATCCAAGTCTCAAACCATAAAATGCCACACTCTAAGTATACACTTTCAGAAATCTTTTCCTAATTTGTAAGCTGTTCGTCATGACGTAAATTTCTAAACTCTCGTTACCCACTTCCAACTAAACTTTTATATATGAGGTAATTATTTATGAGGCATCGAGTCCCATCCCAATTGAATTAATCAAACATAGATCTCTTCTTGTTTTATTGCTCACAATCAATCTGAGGGCTGACTGGGAGCAGTGTAACTGGCAATACAATAGTCGGGAGTACCGTAGCTTGAGGTCACTACTGTCTGAAAGATGAAGCTGATGACAACTTTTGTTGTGTATGAGTGAAAAATGTCAAAACGTTAAATGTGATTTGTAGCCCTTATGTAGCTATGTAGATCATTATTGCCTTAAGGTGACGATGACTGATGTTATTGTGAATGAGTGAAAAATCTAAAAAGCATTAAATGTTATTTTAGTGAACATGTGAAAACTGTAAAAACATAAAATGTGATTTGAAGTAATATGAATACCTTAAACTAAGGTTCACTACCACCTAAATAATGTAATAATATTAAATGTAATTTGTAACTGATTTTAGTGTATGTGTAAAAATGGTAAAAATATTAAATGGGTTTTGTAACCGATTCTGGTATATGTGTGAAAATGAGAGTGATGAGAATACCTTAGCTTTGAGTCACCACCATCAGAAAACGTAACTGATTTAAGTGTATGTTTGAAAATATAAAAACTTTGTACAATTTAAGCTCTGAATATCTTTCATCGTAGTTGCAGTATATATTATAGACTAGCTTAAAATGTGTATGTATGTATGTTTAACTCGAATCTGATAAAGACCATATTAGCACCAATTATGAAGGTCATCTTATGCTTGTTACAAAAGTTAATATTCTTTTTATACTGTTTCTTGGTGTTAGGCATGGCACAAAAGCTAGGTATGTGTGGATGTATCTATATAAGTGTGTGTGTGTGTGTGTGTGTGTGTGTGAGAGAGAGAGAGAGAGAGAGAGGGAGCAGAAAGAGAAAGAGAGAGAGAAACAGGTGAATTTTAATGGTGCCATTTTATGCAATTCTGGTGAAGCTTATATCTTTGGAAGTACTGTAGTGTTGGCAATTTCTTTTTTAGATGGTAATATTTTACACATTTCAGATGAAAGTTAGTGTTTTTTGATGGTGCATGCTTCCATCTCAGATCATAGGCTCAGCATTTGACATAAGCTTTGTAACACAGAGCCATCTAGGACTGCAGTATCAGATGGGGGCTACTGCTATCAACATGAACTGTTTTGAATTTCCCACCACCATTACCTTGCACTTTTTAATTTCCCACCACTGCCACCTATGATTTTTTGACGACTGAATTGCCAACTAGTGGCAGATACTTGAATTATGTCATGGACTGTTGGTAACCATAATACAAATAACCCAAGACTCTGATTCACACATTTGTAGATATGTACCAAATTCCTCACATTGCATCAACACAAATTCTAACGATCAGTAGCTCCATTGTTGGGAAACCAGAACTCATATGCTGCAAGACACTGTCAATGCCCATATTGTGCTGAAACCATCTACAGAACTCTGTTCTCACATCAAAATTAGGATTGCGGATTTCCTGGACTCACCAGATGTTAGTCTACTCAGCAAGGGTCATTTTCCAGTGGCCAGTGACCAGGTTGTGATCATAAGAAGTGGAGGAGCTTCAGCAGGCCATATGACCAGCTTTCTAACAGACGCCTTACTTAACTCCTAAATGTAGCAGATGATGGTTGTGATCTATGTAATAGTGCTCATTGTACAGGCATTCCACCTCTAAAGCATTTTTCCTAATTTTCTTATGAATGTCCATGTCCTTACCACTGTTTTGCCATTGTTAGGAAATGAATAACATGTGTGTTGTGACTTTATTCAAGATGCTAAGCTTATAGGTTTTCATATGCACCTGCTGTGACATACTATTATAGTTACAGCACGACATGCTTTGTACTTTACCCTTGTGTTATGATAAAAATATTTACCATCTAGTGCGAGCTAAGGACTCAAATTGCCCTGCAACTGTCCTGTGCATTCTTCCAACACTGAATGAACTCATTTCAGTTGAACTAATAAAGGGTCAGAGTCAATCAACTTTTTCCAATATATATAGCACTTCTGGGTCTGAGCGTGTACAACCAGTTGTAAGTGTTATTCACATCCGTGATAGTTTACATTCTGATATAGCTTTATAATATTAATTGCGTGCTGCTCTCTTCCGGCTCTAAAACATCTACACTATCATTATATTATCCCAGAAAAGAATTCTGCTGTTTTGTTTGTCAAAATGGTACTAAAAAGTTTGGTTTGAATAAAATGAGCTTGAGAGATGCACTTAGATCACCCTCTACAGTGATACATTTGTCAAAATATCAACCTTTTCAAACTAGTCTCTGAAGGCATTGTAGAGGCATTGCCTAATATAATTATTCTGTATCCTTCAAATGTTAGCCGGCCGCTGTGGGCAAGCGGTTCTAGGCGAACCAGTCTGAAAACGTGCGACCGCTATGCTCGCAGGCTCGATCTTGTCTCGGACATGGATGTGTGTGATGTACTTGGGTTAGTTAGGTTTAAGTAGTTCTAAGTTCTAGGGGACTAATGACCTCAGATGTTAGTTCCTTAGTGCTCAGAGCCATTTGAGCCATTTCAAATGTTACATATATTCATTGAGATTCATTAAAAGCGACTTGTACTGGAATGAAAATAGGCAGAAGAAATTAACTTCTTCATTTTTAAATCGCCCGTTCCTGTAAGCCGGTGTACTGCAGTGAAGCTGAACTGAGAGACTTACAAAGATATTAAGCGATTGCAGGAGAATATAACTGATATAATTATTGGTAACTCTCTTTCAAATGAAGGAAAGAACTATGCCTATCATCACAAATGCCCAGAAATTTTAATATATTTATATCTTCTAAGTATAGTGTCACTCCCATTGATCATTCATATTCTTTGTTGTGCGTAATTTCCAACACCAGCAATAGCATCAGGTGAAATCTGCATTTATGTTAACATTAAGAAAAAGTTGTAATTCATGCCAAAAACAAGTCGACTCAGTAACCTGCAGGTATTTCTGTATTGGGAGTGATAATGAATTTTATTATAATGGCACAAAAACTGCATCCTAAAATGAAAGAAAATATTTTTCAATGAAATTGAGAGACAATATTGTTTTCCAAACATCAAAATATCAGTCTCAGATGTTTCTCACAGTATATGGTTCTCCTAGTTCAAAATAGGCAATACAATCCAATAAATTATTATTACCTGTCAGTTAGATCATCAAAATCATAAGAGTGTAGAATGTGGCATGTGTCTAATTACTCTCTAGCTGTAATTTTCAAAAGCTATTTTTTGTGGCAATAAGGAAGGTGAATGAGTGTTAAGCTGATATGTGAACATCTCACATACGTATCTTCATGGACTTTGGGCATTCTCACACTTACTTGTCAATCTACAAGTTCGTTAATAGTATTTGTTATTCATAGCAAGACCGAATTTAGGATGAACACAGCAATTTGTAATCGCAATAATAGAAGTACAAATACTTTCCATATAGACTATGCATCCCTCTCTAGAGTTCAAATGAAAATTTAAATTCTGAGACAAAAGTTTACATTTTGTATTTTCTAAGAGATTCTGCCCCATGATAACGGCCATTCGCATGTCTCCAGGGTCACACAAAGTGTAATGGCCAAGTTCAAGTGGGAACAACTTGAGCATCCATCCTACAGGCCACACACGTCACTGTGTGTCTTCCACATGTTTGGCCTGCTAAAAAAGTATCTTAAAGTGAAGTGCTTCAACTTGGATGACAAACTGAAGGACACAGTGGAGGACAGGCTCATGTCTATGGCTATGGTTCTGGGAACAAGGGATTCTTTGGCTTTTCGAACAGTGGGATACCTGTGCTCAGGCCTCTGGTGATTACTTCTCAATAAAGTCTTCAATTACACACAGTGTTGTATTCTACCTTTTCTTTTGAACACTCCTTATACAGACAAACACATCAAATAATGTAACTCTTCAGGCTTTCCCGGCGAGATCTTGAAATGTGGAATAATCGGGTCTACTGCCGGATGTTTGTGTCGCTCTAGCACAATATTTCGGCCACGTAACTCATTGCCTTCTTCAGGTGCTACCTGAGACTACCGTATTGTAGGATCTTGTCCAGTATTTATGCCCAGAGGGGGCTGGGCGCTCTCTTTGCCGTCCGCGCCCGCCTGGCACTTCTTGTAAGGTGTTGTCTCTTCCCCGGTGCTCCCTCGGACGTCCTCGCCCGACTTGGTCGCCATCTTTGGCAGCTCTCTGAGGCCCGTCCTGTGTAGGGCGTTCCGTTCGCGGTCCGCGCCCGCCTGGTGCTGCTCCTGAGGTTTTGGCCCTTCCCTGGTGCTCCCACAGATGTCCGCACCTGGCTGGTCCACCATCTGTAGTCGTGGTAACTGTCTGGCCAAATGCGGATCCGGTCCCAGACAGCTGCCACGACTACATATGGTGGACAAGCCAGGCGCGGACGTCCGTGGGAGCACCAGGGAAGGGCCAAAACCTCAGGAGCAGCACCAGGCGGGCGTGGACCGGGAACGGAATTGTTTTCACAAGCGGGAGCGTTTGTAGCGCAATAAATTGCAGCAACAATAGGAAGAAGACACCACAGCTATCTTTTTTAGGTTTCCTAAGGATCCTGAAAGGTATATACCATCATATTACTAAACTGTATCGTCAGGATTCACTTGCAAACTACATGTGTATTAATGATTAATGTTTCGTTTTAGGAGCAGAAAATGGCTAGTTAATAGCAGACGAGAAGACCCAGTTTACCTGTATAATAATAGTAGGTTTTGTTCGCTACATTTCGAACAAAACCAGTTCATGAACACAGATAATAATAAACTCGTGTGGAATGCAGTACCTACACTGTTTGACATCCCAAATAAGCCACCTCAACTGACGATGAAGAGGAAACTGCCACAAAGATTCGACATCTATCTAAAGCTGTAAAACAGTCCTATGACACAGAAGCAGCCACTTCAATCTCCATGTGTCAGTGCCAGATTCGTGTGAATCGTCAACACACACCTGCTTTGACGATGAAGTGGTTAGATTAAGTGCAGTTATTCGTGCCTTACAAAAGCGTAATGTTTGGCATGTATTTCATTCACTTCGGTTGTTAGTCACTTAATTTTCCTTGCTTCCTTCGTGTGATGACATTATTTTGTTAGCACTTTGTTCACTGACAGATTGTTTGAAAATTATTAAAATATTTGGTTTTACGTGAAATGTAATGTAACCAGCTCATTATAATGTTTTCAACATATTTCTCCCACTATTTGGCAGTTGCTTGTCCCATTTAGAATAATATAAAGATGAAGGTCGTACTTGCGGCAACAGGCGACACCAATGACAAACACAGTAGTCCTACAGAATGATAAATCAGCTGTCGATCGCTTTTGCATGTAGAGGTAGATGTCTGTGCTTCTTACGTGTGGATCTGTGTGTTTATATTCTTATGATATCAACGTGGTAAGATGCAGTTCTAGCTAACGTCACAAGTGTTTCTTCACGAATGTGTTGTAGCTTGCCACTCGATTCACGGTTTTTGTCCATACTTGCGCTTATTTTAGAATCATTTTTAGAAACATATATGTCTTCTGATACTACACAAACCCTTGGAGGCAAGAAAATAACTCAAATATTTCGTAAATTACGTAGGAAATGGATGCAAAACAAACATTATGCTTACGACGCGTCTGACGTTCATCTTACTCGCCACTTGGAGCGCTAGTGTCGCTCCATCTGTCAAACGGTAACAACTTTTACAGCAGTGAGTGTCGCGACTGTTATGTTAGACTGTGGCTGTAATTAGTGAAGTTTGTTGTGAGGGAAGTTCGTGTTGATTTGTATTTACTTTGGTTCCACGTGTTTTCATCAAAATTCCGCGAATAAAGAAATGTTGGGACTTTAGAAAATATGAAAAAAGCTGTATGGGCCATCTTTTTCCATAAACTTCCACAAATGAAAATCTAGCGCACGTTCTTCGCCCGAATAATGCTGACACTGGAGCAAGTACAGGAGAAGTACCAGATATGACCACAAACATTCTTTACCTGCACTAGTAATGAATGAAATTAAACCATTATTTAGAGACCTTTGTAAAGATACCTTGTTGAAGAAGTGTCTTCATGGGAAACCCAAAATTTAAATGAATGTGTGAATTCTGTCATTTGGAACTGGTTACCGAAAACTATATTTGTTCAGCTTACAACCCTCAAATTTGGTGTCTATGATGCTATTTTATGCTTCAGTAATGGTGTAATTAGAAAACTGGATGTTTTGGAATTATTGGACATAAAATCTAGTGGAAATATTGAAAAATCCTTGAAGCAAATCGATAAAGAGAGAATCCACAAAGCAGATACTACTAACTTAAAATGCACAAAAGAAGCCAGACAGAAATTAAGACGGACCAAGAGAAGAAAAGAAGATCAGTATGATTCAGGTGATGCTCAGTATGGTGCAGGAAAATATTAGTATTAAGTAATTCTCATCAATAGCTATACTAGGATTGCAATATTAAACTTTAAATGGATTTATCCCAAAACTACATTTTCTTTTAATTTCGGGTAGCATTATTTGATAAACTAATAGGGTTAGAAACATGAAATTTGGTCAATTGGTACTGCAGATGGTAATAAGTTATTACAAGGAAATTGAGAACCACCAAACAATCAGAAGCTGTTTTATAATAATTAATGTACATAAAAATGTTAAATTTTAATAGATAAAGAATAAATTTTTTTCTTCATGACCATAGGAGGTATTATGTTCATTTTCCTTGTAAACTGAGGCATATATGTTTTATATATATATATATATATATATATATATATATATATATATATATATATATATATATATATATATGCAATAAAAATTTCATTGTTTATGGCTTATAGTTCTTCTGAAAAGTGTACCTATTCAAAGGGTAAAATAGCATTGGCAGAATAGGGATAAAAATTGCCTTCTGTGTCCCCTTAAACAAATAATAACATCCTCTATTAGAGCTGACTTTTTCACTTAAAATGTTGCAGTATTTAAGGAAAATTGCTTCATCAGCTTATGTTTTTATTTGCATATAGTGCAGGGATCAAACCTGTTCTGTTACTATAAAACCGAAACAGCTTGACGCTGCCAGATATGTGACCTCGCTTATAGAAGAAGTTTCATGAAAAACGTATTCAAGTCGTTATTGGCCACTTTCAATTTTCCAAGAAAACAATGTAAAACAATAAAAATAAAGGTTAAGAAAAGACAAAAGCTCAACATGCACTAATATTATATGTATGTGAGCGCGGCAAAAATAAGGGAACTTCCGCCATGAGTCAACGACTATACCGACAAAACTTTCTTTCCGAGAAACCTTGACGGCAACGTGAAGGTCCGTTGACAGCCTGTGTAAATTCCGCCAGTTGAAAACCGCTATGGAATGTTTTGAAGTGACGGCGAGTGTGAATTAGTTATTAAATATTGCATGTTATATTTTAACACTATGGCACTATATTTTATAGATTATGTGGTTTTCATATTGTGACATTGCACATAGAGACTGGCAAGCGATTACATTTCGCAAGAAATATCCGGTATCCTTGTAAAGAAGGTCTACAGACGAATAAAACTACTAGTACTACTATTACAAAAAATGGTCACCTTTATTTACGTTGCAGATTTCCACTACGTGAGAAATATTGTGAATGATCCCATGGCTCAAAGATCGATTTCACACTAGTCACGCAATGTAATATCTCTGGCCCGCTGAATTCGGCGCGAAGCATCCAAACAGAGAGACGGTTTGTTACGTTGGAGTAGTATCGAGTCTTACGTTCTGTGTTAATCGTCCATTGCTTTGATCCAGAATGACAGAAGCAGCTGTGAAAAACACAAACTGCATAACACTTAAAGGATCAGCTAAACTTGTTGCGGAATATCTGAGTGAGTTTTTGGTTTTGTGCTGTAACGGTTTTTAATGTGTATCGATTTATGTTTATATTGTATGCTACCTAGCTTATATTCAGATCAGAACAGGTTAATAATCCATTATTTTATCCTTGTAGATTATGGGATTAACAGTATATTGTATCAGAGAGGTATTTATCCCTCGGAAACTTTCAGCAGTGCTGAGTACTTCGGTGTTACTATTCTTATGTCCCAGGACGAGAAAGTTAAAGATTTTCTTAAGGAGGTACTTGGCCAAGCTCAAGGTACGTTACACGATTCGCTTGCTGAATCGAAAATAACAAGTAGGTTGTAGTGTGTGGATGTTGAATTATGGCGCAACTATCTATTTCACACTCTTCTTTGCAGAGTGGTTGTTGAATAAGAAAGTGGAAAAAATTGCACTCACAATCACTGATGTGGACACCAAAGAAATCATGGAAAGATGGGATTTCAAAGTCCAGTACGAGAATAGTTCGAGTTGTGACAATCCAGACAAAGAAATTGGAAACAAAGATCTTCAGGTCATTCAGAGAGAAATAAGAGATGTGCTGCGACAAATCGCGGCGTCCATTAGCTATTTACCACTATTGGATTGTATATGTGAGTGTTTTCCTTTTTTACCACAGTAAAGGAAAAAATCTTGATATTAAGATAAGTGCTTAGTTACTTAAAGTTCGTAGTTATTTGTCGAAATCTCACTTTTTGTGTCACAGTAAGGTTCATTGGTATATAGGGCTGCTATATCATTTCTTATTCGTGTAATATAGTCATATATGGTACTATTTTCGAACTGATGGGTAGCAAACTTGAAGGTAGAGCAAATCTAATGTAAGATTGCCAGTAACGCTAATTGTTCCAAGCTTTACTGAAGATGTTCTAGAGTGGACTCCACATACCCTTACACACTTCGCACCAACAATTCCTTTCCCCAGAATATGATGCTGTAGCACATTAATGAATGAAAACAGGAAGGTACTTGGTCACACACTCGTCTAGGAAATCTGATACCTATAGTGGGAAACGTGCTGACTTTAAACATTAAATCTCTGTGTGACATACAACTGTAACTTATAGTTCTAATTGTGTAAAGATCTAATATGTTTAAAAATTGCTTCATTCCTTGATTAACCACATTACAATTTTTGATGTTGAGCTGGTCTTTCGCGCTACAGATCTCTGAATGTTATCTAACATCATTAATGGCCTATTAGTTTCTTTCCAAGCGTTCAGCAAATGTAACAAAAGCTGTGTTACATTAAAATAATAGATGTAGTTGACGTATATTTAACAGTTGAAAAGTAGCTGTTATATTTTTGGGCTGAAATTGTTGCAGGTTCGTTTGATGTTTTGATATACACTACTGCTGACTGTGAAGTGCCAGAGAAATGGAATGAGACAGAGCCTGCATTTATAACAAACTCGCAAGAAGTAAAGCTGCGCACATTTTCCACATCATTACATCGTGTAGACACTTTAGTGAGCTACAAAGCTAATACGTAATGAGATGTGAGAACCATGTGGACATTTATTTATTCATAGTTACAGTGCAGCACACATTGTACTGTAAATTGATATGACTGATCAGATTTTTAGGTGTAACTCACTTGTAAATATACACATTTATTAAAAATTTCCCATTCTCAGTTTTTATACATAAATTTAGAAAGAGTTTAAATGTTGCTTATTTTGTATAGATCTATTTTAGTCTCATATTCAATGTAGTAAATTCAAATAATACTGTTCCATTCAAGTTTGCGTGAAGTTCTACAGTGTATAGTAGCTTTGTAATACATCACATTTTATGTTTGGAGAGAGCTCAAGGGTGTTTTTTATTGCTTTGTTTTAGAATATTAAACAATTGTATTTGTGAATGAATGTTTTGTATAGTTTTAAAAGATGACAATTTTGCTAATACAGAGTTTGGAGATACACAGTTTGATTTAATCCATTACACCCACTCCTATAATGAGCTTTCCATGAAACTTGTTTGTTAATGAACACTTCAGGTGGGTAGTGTCATGTGAACATGGTTGATGCATGTTTTAGAAAAACTCCTTTATTGATTCTCAGCATTGTTTTTATGTGCTGTGGCCTCCCCAGTTTATATGTCGATGATAGTAATTTTTGTCTGTGTTGTGTGTGTGTGTGTGTGTGTGTGTGTGTGTGTGTGTGTGTGTGTGTGTGTGAACAGAAATTGGTCAGTTATTTGCATGTCTTCCAACTATTACAGATTGTGATCGTTATAGATTTATCACCTTATTTGCGGATTACAGGAAATTACTAAATAAGTGCGGAAATGCTTATTACTGCTCGATGGTTTTAAAAGTCAAGAGCTACTGTTAATGTTTCTCTAATCATATGCTACTAAAATATTTTATAGACTGTAATAACTTCCTTTGTGAATACAAAGTAAATGCGTCTGAATGATTTCGTTACCTTGGCTTACTGAAGGTGCAGTTTACATTGCGTTGAAAGCTGTTCTGCAACATTGTCTGTGAGTCGTACTGGGTTACTGATGCTAACGACAGTTTGTAAACATCTTGGCAACATAAAAAGATTGTCCTGCAGCTGCCATACGGGAACATTTTTCCTGGCCTGCTACTGCTAAATGCTGGTATGCAGTGCTAGTGTTTGTTTTTGCTCTGTCTTAAGTGCCGCATGTTGTCTTTATGTAGGTTCCTGTATGACAAAAAGTAACATTGATGGATTTATCATTCTGAAGCAGAGGAGTGCCTCTGGAATGTAAGTTATAAATATGTTACACAGAAGCATGACTTCCTACAAAAAATGCTGTGATTTTGCACCAACAGTAAAAGTCTCACATTTCCAAACTCTGCAGCAGCAATGGGATTCGTTACCTGACTTTGGAAAGCTGTCAGCTGCCACCATAAGAAATGGTGGCGACAAACACAATGCTCTCCATAAGGCAGAAATTCTTCCCATTTTGTGGGAGGCAGCAGTAAGTAAATGTGGATGTTGCAGATATACATTCCGCTTGTGGGAAGTTAGTGGCAGTGAGGCTGAAGACATTTTCTTTATTAAAAATGTTTTCGATTAATTTCAGCAAGAAAATAAGAACATATTTACAATGTCAAGTATCAGAAAATATCTGAAATAGTTTTTAAAGGCCTCCTCCAGGCTTTCAATTTTTAAAATTTTCTGGTTGGGTTGGTGGTGGTGTTCATACATGCCATGTGATAGCTGACGGGCTCTTTTCAAGTGTGGCAGCTATTCTTTCATTTCCCTTGTGTATATAACACCCCTAGAAGTACCAGTTTCAACAGTATTTCATTATTACCGTCTGTAATCAATAACTGCCAAAGTAAGTTGGGATTGCTCCTTCCAGGCTTCATTTTCTTGCTTGGAAACTTCACTTCAGAAATAAATACAGGTATAATACTGACGTACTGGATTTGTGCTACAGGATCACGTTGGTCAGTGGTTTCCACTGGTATTGTAGGATCATTCTGCATGAACTGATCTAATCTGCAAGACACTCCCAGTTCAACCACCTTCAATTTTCATACAGTATGTACAACGTTTATCTCAGAGACCTGCATGAACTGAGAAGTTTCAGCCCTGTCCTTAACTAGTATCTACTTGACCGATTTCAAGAGCACCATCTTCATAACTGACAATATGTTAAAATATGAAAGTCTGGTATGCAGTTATTTTTGACCTGTGACTTATCATGATGTGGATTTCAGTGCAGAATGTAGAAATTACAAAGGACAGAAAATAATTCGTGGGTACTGAAAATCTTCATTTGTCAGTGCATAGCCAGGAAATTAATGAATTCTAAACTTTCATAAAACTGTATTCATTATGTATTGGCCTTTGAATTTTGTGAATCATTGATGTGATGTGTCTTAAAGTTGACCTGATTTTATAGGTAGTTGACACAAATGAGAAATGTGTGTTTAAGTTTGTAAGAAAAACCTATTTTTACTTTTGTTTCTGTTAAGGTGCAAAATTTGTCTTGCATTTGGGAAACTATAAATCCTCGTATTGCTCAATAATGGCTGTAACAGTACAAAGCACACTACTTTTTGAGATACTGTTGACACGGGCTGTGTGTAATGCATTGCACCTACACTCACACCATGTGGCATGTAATTCAGAACATTATTGATATTTAACCCCAATTCCTTTCTTGCTTTGAAAAACAAACATTCCTTTGAAATTGTTTAGTGGCAAGTAGTCTACTTTTGTTTTTAAACTTTTTCTGTATGCTTAATGGAAAAATTCTCATCATAGTTAACATTTCAGTGGTGACATTCAAACTGCTGATAAACTAGCGTTCAGATCTTCAAAAATATTGTCATATAAGTGAAATGCAATTAATGTCTGTAGAGTTTACTTTGTGAAATTAGTTTCTGAGTGATAGGAGTGATTATGGTCCAATTTTATATCGTACTTTGTTACACATTTTATCTGATCATTCAAATCAACTGACCATATGCTTTCATATTCCAAGAGTTTTTTGGGTCTCTAAAAAAATCTTGAACATTTGTGAGAGTAGTGGTGTGTGTGTGTGTGTGTGTGTGTGTGTGTGTGTGTGTGTGTGTGTGTGTGTGTGTGTGTGAGAGAGAGAGAGAGTGAGAGAGAGAGAGAGAGAGAGATAAACTACTTTGGTCTATTGAGCAGGTAGTGTTACAAAGAACATTCTTTGAACCTGTAAGTCCTTATACAGTGTCCTATTTATTGTGACCACTCTAAATAACTGTTTGTCCAGATGCAAATTACAAAATGTTTCAATCAGATGTTCTTTAGCCATATGGGGACATCAATCAGCATGATTGCCTTCATTGCAGCTTTGTTTTTTTACAAAGATACAAACTGCGGTATGACTTCTAAATGGCACCCATATTTTTTATTTGGTAATTCATTTCCTCTCCTAAAGACCTATTCAAAAATGTATCACAGTGTACCACTCACTGAAACATAATGTTATTAATTACATAACACAACGTTGACATTAACGTTCCAGCATTTAGTGCAGGTACTGGGGGTAATGGAACACATCCACATGCTGACGTTGACGGAGGACAAATGTAAACATAAGTAGAATGCACATCCGTTAACCATCGTCAGTTGAATGTTTGTGTAAGTTAAATGTACACCAACAAAGAGAAGGTAGAAATGCTATTCATCTATGGGGAATGTAAATTAGCACAACAATAATTGCAATACTGTTTTCTTATGTACAGGTACATTAAGTACAGTAGTTTAGTCCTTTTAAGAACTTTTATGTAGAGTAGGCATACAGTAAAGGCTGTCCTCCCTACTAACTGCATCGACATAGCTAACGGTTCTTTTATTATTATTATTATTATTATTATTATTATTATTATTATTATTATTATTGTTGAAGGTAGGCGAAATGCTACGCAGGCAGCGGAACTGTACAGAGAGTGATATCCTGACAAGAACCCACCTCCCCGACAGATGTTTCCTTGTCTTGCTGCGATGCTTCAGGAAACGGGAAGTTTCAAAGCACGACACTGCAGTTGTCGTAGCACTCGCACAGACGAAGCTGCTGAAGTTACTGTTCTCACTTTCTGCTGCTGTGAATCCACATGTGAGCACACGACAGCGTGAACGTGTGATTGGCATTCCTAAAACCAATGTACAGCGTATTCTTATGTCACCGGATCCATCCTTACCATGTACACCTACATCAAGAATTGCATGGGAATCATTTCCAGAATTGTGTACAGTTCTGTCAGCGGGCACAGCAGCAAATCCTCGCCAACCTGAACTACTACTCCAATGTTCTATTTATCGATGAATGTTCCTTCTCAAACAAAGGACAGGTAAATACAAGGAACACGAGACTTCCTGGCAGATTAAAACTGTGTGCTGGACCGAGACTTGAACTCGAGACCTTTGGCTTTCGCGGACATCTGAGCTACCCAAGCACAACTCACACCCCATCCTCACAGCTTTACTTCTGCCAGTATCCCGTCTCCTACCTTCCAAACTTCACAGAAGCTCTCCTGCGAACCCTGCATAACAAGCACTCCTGGAAGAAAGTATATTGCGGAGACAGCCACAGCCTGGGTGATGTTTCCATAGTGAAATTTTCACTCTGCAGCGGAGTGTGTGCTGATATGAAACTCCTCCAAGGTTCACAGGAGAGCTGCTGTGAATTTTGGAAGGTAGGAGAAGAGATACTGGCAGAAGTAAGGACAGGGCGTGAGTCGTGCTTGCGGAGATCAGATGGTAGAGCACTTGCCTGCAAAAGGCAAAGGTCCTGAGTTTCGAGTCTCGGTCCGGCACACGGTTTTAATCTGCCAGGAAGTTTCATATCAGCGCACACTCCACTGCAGAGTGAAAATTTCATTCTACAAGGAACACGCATTATTGGTTCAGCGTCAATGGAGAGTTAACATCCGGTGGGGGATGCTCGGCAATTATTGGCCATTATTTCATCAATGGTAGTCTAAACAGCACAGCATATGCCAACTTTCTCAGACAAATTCTTCCTCTTCTCGTTGAAGTGCCACTAAGAACCAGAATGCTTATGTGGTATCGACATGACGGATGTCCAGCACACGATGCCTTGCGTGGCCGTCGTGTTCTGAACCAAAGGTATCCTGTCGGATGGATTGGTCGAGGAGGAGCAGTTACTTCGCCTCCTAGATCTCCTGATTTAAATCCTCTGGGCTTTTTTTCTTTGGGGATGCATTAAAGACGTCTATTGTGATATTCCAACAACTCCAGAGGACATGCAGGAACATATTGTGCTTGCTTGTAATTTTCTTCAGCAGGCAACACTGGACACAATAATTCTTTCATTGAATGAGTGTATCGGTGTTCAGGGTCACCAGTTTGAGCACCTTTGAATGTTCTACTGGGCAAGGGTACAGGAGAGTCAAAGTCAATTTTGTGTTATATTTTTACTTGGTTTCCCTTTTTTTTCTGATAACTCCAGCAAGTGGATGAGTTTGTGATCCCGGACTCAAAGTCAATATAATGTTGTTTTTCAGTGAATGATACACTGTGATGCATTTTTGAATAAGTCTTTTTCTTAGGAGAGGAAATGAATTACCAAATAAAAAATACAGGTTGCCGTTTAAAAAAGTCATACCGCTGTTCATATCTTTTTAAAAACAAAGCTACAACGAAGGCAATCTTGCTGTTTGATGCCCCACTGAAGGCTAAAGAACATTTGCTTGAAACATTTTGCAATTTGCATGTGGACAAACAGTTATTTAGGTTGGCCAAGATAAATGGGGCACCCCGTATGCAGCAAATAGGCATACAGGATTATTAATTTTGCCACTGGTACAACAAATCTTTCGTCTCTGTGACACATTTGCTACTGGTATAACTATGACAAGTGTGAAGTCTTCATGATGCATGGTGGTATCCTGTTTTGAAATCATTGTTTAGGATAATTCAATACAATCATGAACCTCAGCAAATGAAAAAGTCAGTATTCCAAACATTTCTGATAAAGCAGACTAGTTCTGAATAAGTAGCACTATGCCCCCACCCCTGTATTCTTCATAGTATCAAATTCTCATGTATGAAACATACATGTCAGCATTTGACGTACCTCATGAACTGTGTGTTGTACAGTATGATTTTGCTGGTACTACCTGCAAAATGTTGCAAATGCAATTAGTCAAGACAGGGAAGCTGTTGCAGCTTTCAGTTCGAGTGTAAACAGCTGCTACAGAAACAATTGTCTTCTGTAGAGATGCGACAATGCTGAAGCATTGCCATAGACATTTTCAGTGTCACATTATGTCCTGGTTGAGATAGACGTGTGAAGCTGCCATTCGCAGCCCAATGAAAATGTCTTGCCTGATGTTGAAGTCTTACTGCACAAACAGCAGAAATGTAGTAAGTCATAAACTTACTTCCATCCATGGATTGTCAGTGAGAAAAAGTTCTATAACGGTTTGAAATTATGTATAAAATTCGTTGAAAGTTGCTGAAGTGTTGCTGTTCTTAAATACTATATGACTACAGTTGGGTAATTAGTGCACCATGAGTATATTTGGATAATTAGTGCACCATTAATTAAACTGCAACATGACATAGACAGTTTCCAAATTTAAAACCTGTCTTACCGTGTTAAACCTCCAACAAATACCACTTAAAGAGTTGACAATAAATACCATAAGTTTCAAATAACATTGAAGAAAGCCCAATCACAAACATATTACACTGGAAAAATAATAGGCTTACCACACTTACAAAATGGCTCTAAGCACTATGGGACTTAACATGTCATCAGTCTCCTTATGACACAAATATCAACAAATAAAGTAGGAGCTCTTTACTTAGACACCAACATTATGGTCATCTTTGATGAAAATAATTACAAATCTGGAATATGGGTGCTATTCACTTAAATAAATGGAGCACATTGACTACCATGGGACTGACAGCAGACTTTCAAGCCAGAAACCAGGTGCCTGACAGTGGCCACATGATCCACTCTGTTTGGTACCATATTTTGTGGTTTTTTGTACACCTGCAAGAAATAAAATTCAAAAAGTTGTACCTGGTTTCATGTGGAGTGGTGTCAAAAATTAACACACAGTGCTGTATCACGAGTGGCTGTTGAAAAGTTTTTAGCCTGAGATAGTTAGCAAAATATCTCTCAAAAACTGCACCACCTACTTTTATGGTTCCCTTTGTGGGTACGCAAGTCAAATTTCAGCTCCAGCTTCGTTAGTTTTGTCACTATGATGCTTTGTATACCGTAGTGTAAGCAAATTTGCAAATATCAGGAACTGCTCTGTGATTGAATATCTTCATTTGAAGGGAATGACGCCCAAGGAAATTGTGAAAGACATGGGAATACACTTGAGGACAGTGCTCCATCTTACGCACCAGTGAAAAACTAGGTGTCAGACTTCAAATGTGGTAGAACGAGTGTGGAAGATGCACCAGGGAGTGGAAGGCCTGTCGTTGCCACGGATGAAACGGTGTCTGCAACTCATGATATGATTTTGCAGGATCCTCGAACAATGTTGCAGCGCACTGGAACTACATTTGGAATCTCCCATGGGCGTACTGATCGAGGTGTCCCAGTGGTCCACACTGGACTTGCATTCGGGAGGACAACGGTTCAATCCCACATCCGACAGTTCTGATTTAGGTTTTGCACGATTTCCTTAAATCACTCCAGGAAAATGCCAGGATGGTCCCTTTGAAAGGGCACAGCCTCCACTTCGTTGTCTGGTCTCTTCCCCCACAACAGCCCAACCCGACGCCATGGGCGTGCTCGTGGCATTGTCGTGGATATTTTGGAAATGCACGAAGTTTCATCTCGGTGGGTCCCAAAAGACTTGAATCCAGATCAGAGATGGGATCATGTGTAGTGTTGTGAAGAAATCCAATTTGAAGTGGGTGGAGACGGATTTCTTGCAAGGTATGTGACAGTGGATGAAACGTGGTTTCACCACTTTGATCCTGAGACAAAACAACTGTCACAACAATGGAAACATCCTTCATCCCCTACCCTAAAAAAATTCCTGGCGCAAAAATTAGGCAGATGGCATCGGTCTTCTGGGATGTAGAAGGGATAATTATGGTGGATTACTTGCAAAACGTCATAACTATCAATGCATCATACTATTGCGCCTTTTAAGAGAAGAGAGAAAGAAGAAAAGGCATGGAAAATTGGCGCGTGGAGTTCTTTTGCATCAGGACAACGCACCAGCGCATGAAGCCTCTGCAACTCTGCATGACTGTGGGTTTGAATTATGTGATCTACCAAATTCTCCATATTTGGCTCCATCGGACATTTTTCTTTTCCCAAACAAAGATCTCAAAGGATGACTATTTGACGATGATGATGCTGTGAGTGCTTGGCTTGACTCAAATCGAAGACCTTTTATTTGAATGGTTTGCAGAAGTTTTCTAAACGTGTATTAGTGTACAAGAGTATTATATTGAAAAATAAGTTGGTATTATGAAATTTCTGTCATTCTGTATATGTTAGGCTAAAGACTTTTCGACCTCCCCTCATATATACTGTACTAAACACACAGCGCCACGTGTGAACCTCCACTGTGTACATCAGTGGTAGTTGACATGTTAATAAACCAACCTTTACCTTGAATGTTGCCAAATGTGAGCACTGGATGACATAAAAACTGGCAAAACTGTATCTAGGCAACAAGTGCAGGACAGTCAATCTGTCATAGATTAAAAATTTATTCCCTCAGAGCCACTCTTAATGTTCGGTGTTGTCCAACATAATATTCCTGAGAAACTTATTTATAATAGTCATATAAGCAGTTTCCTGTTGTTTTCCAAATTTCTTGCTACACCTTCTGTAGTCAAATGGTTCAAATGGCTCTGAGCACTATGGGGCTCAACTGCTGAGGTCATTAGTCCCCTAGAACTTAGAACTAGTTAAACCTAACTAACCTAAGGACATCACAAACATCCATGCCTGAGGCAGGATTCGAACCTGCGACCGTAGCGGTCTTGCGGTTCCAGACTGCAGCGCCTTTAACCGCACGGCCACTTCGGCCGGCTTCTATAGTCAGTGTGTTATTTTCAGTACACCAGTTGGATACCTTTTTTACAAAATTTGATGCTGCCTTTTTCTATAATTTGTTAATAACTTGGGTTAATTTTCTACACACTTAAAAAGGTTTAGCTTTTCTAATGGGGTTGTTCTCTTTAGATAAGTAAGAAAAGGGCGAATCTGTTGTAAGGCTTTCAGGATTATGGCATAGACATACATAGAGGATTCAAGAAAAGCAGTTAAATTAGCAACCAAAGCTGACAGCTAAGCTCGCGTGTGCAATGTAAGTGCCTTTAAACTTCAAACTAAGTGACTAGTTGACATGCTGCACTTGAGGCTTCAGTAGAAAAGAGCATAAAGAACTCCCATATCAGGTCCGATGTTAATAGAGGAAGGAGATTTCCAAGAAACTATGAAGACTGAAGGGAAATTTTATATTTCATTAGGATGAGTGACTCATTTTCACCATTGCTATTGGATTCGAGAAATCTACATCTACATAGAAACTCCACAGTCCACCATACAGTGCATGACAGAGGGTACCCTGTACCATTACTAGTCATTTCCTCTCCTGTTCCTCTCGTAGGTAGAGTGAGGGAAAAATGATTGTCTGTACGCCTTTGTATGAGCCCTAATTTCTCGTATATTATCTTCTTGATCCTTAAACTCGACGTATGTTGTAGGCAGTATAATCGTTCTGCAGTTGGCATCAAATGCCGGTTCTCTAAATTGTTTCCTTGAAAAGAATGTCACCTTCCCTGCAAGGATTCCCATTTGAGTTCCCAAAGCATGTTTGTAATGAGTTCATTTGTGTAGCTATCTTCCACAGCAGGCACAGAAGTATTGGTTTTGTAAATAAAAATAAAAGAATGCTTTCTCTTGCTGCACTGTATTTTATTCTCCTAGATGTGTTTTGCATTTTGCACTTTATGGCTTCCTCAGTGAGATCTATAATTATATAGTCTGATACACTTTTGTTTTGATATATATTATTCTAAGATTATAAAACAGTTCGCTTCTCGCTATTTATGTAAATAAGTGATTACTTACAGTTCGCGTTTTTAGTTGGCATGAACGTTTCCTCTCATCTGGTCACATGGAGGTCACATTATCACACTATTTACAAAACATAACCGTGTTTTGGTGTTTCAAACTTGTTTGTTCCCAATTTTCGTTGTATTTGCCCTTGTTGTTGTCTGTAACACCTACGTGTTGTTCAAACCTGCCAGTAACAAATTTAGCACCCACCTCCGAATTCCACTGATGCTTTCCTTCAATCCAGCCTGGTACGGATCCCAAACACTCTAGCAGCACTCAAGAATAGGTGGCACTAGTGTCCTATATGCAGTCTCCCGTACAGATGAACCAGCCAACGGCCTTGGCGCAGTGGTAACACCGGTTACCGTCAGATCACTGATGTTAAGTGCTGTGAAACAGACATACGGCTGGGAGCTCTGTGTGCTGATCACATGCCCCTCCATATCTGCGTCCAGTGACGCTTGTGGACTGGGGATGACACGGCGGTTGGTCGGTACCTTTGGGCCTTCATGGCCTGTTCGGGAGGAGCTAAAATTCTCCTAATAAACCGAAGTCAACCATTCGCCTTTCCTGCCACAATCCTCATGTGCTCATTCCATTTCATATCACTTTAAGGTGTCACACCTGGATATTGAAACAACGTGACTGTATCAAGGATGATAATATTAACTCTGTATCCAAATTGCTGTTTAGGGATAGAAACCTCGTTTGAACAAAAATGCAGCTAGTTTTTTGTGATGAAGTCTTCAGATGCCTCTAACAGAATAATTTTCTACTGCAGCAGATTTTATACAGCTTATTTAATAGGACCATCCTGGGAGTGCTGGACCATACAAACATTCCAACCAAAGTGTATGATACCAGACATAAGCATAGTTAACAAAGCTCTTCTTTTCTGCACTAATTCAATGGGTGAATAAAAATTGATGTCATTCATTGTTGGCAAATCGAAAAAACTGCACACACTGAAATGTGATACTGCTGGTTGTCTGATTGATCTTGTAAAACACATATCTGGTTGTGAAGACATTGATGATATAAGAATTTGCAAGTGGTTAGTAACAACACTACTGACTGGGATTTGGGCAGTTAAATAATATGGATGTATCAGCAGCGAACATGTGCTTGGTTTAGGAGGATAACAAAGACAAGATTATTAGAGATCCTTTTATCAAGCATACCCTGAAATGTGCTGATCTGTTGTTTGAGGATGCAGGAAAAAAATTGGTGGGCACTCTGGAAAATGAGTGCTTTCATCGGGGAAAAAGTGAATGAGAAACGAAAAAAAAAGGAAACATTATTTTTCAAAAGTAATACAAAATACTGTGTGTGTTAAGTGTAAGTTCATAAGTAAGTTGACTGCTTTTCAATAAGGCACACGTAATGCAATGGGTTCTCAAATTTTACGTGTAATATGTTTTGTAAATACAGTAAACAGCAGTTTCCAATAAGAACAAGTGTATTTAGTATCACCCATGGTTTTTGATTTTCGATGCAGGCTCGGGACCACATTCAATTGAAAGTGTACTACTATCTAAAATGACATCGTTCCATTGACTTCATTCACAAAGAGTACTTTTGTTAAAAAGTTGTTGGACATATCACAATACAGAACCTGAATGGCTTCAGTATAAATTCCAGTAGTGTGAATATGTTGAAATATGGTTTCCTATCAAAACAAACTTGTAAGTTGAACACTCATTTAATCCAACTCTATTGTTTCATACAGTTGTAACTATTTTATCAGAATGTCCGACAAGTGTGAATGCTTAGAGTGGAAGACCCAAACCAAGATTGAACTAACATTCTCTATAACACAAATGACAATTAAGAACAACAAAAACACTTAATAATTTTATGAAAATCAAAATTCTCATGAACTTTAAGCAGGCATTTTCAAATTTGCCAAGAGATATAAACATAGAACCATTGAGATTCCATAGAGAATTTATTATTAGATTACAAAATACAGCCACCATCAGTTAGCAAAAGTGTTAACATAATTGCTTACTAACAGTCAAGCCAATTGCAACTGTGACATCTGATAACTGTTACAAAGTTCTTTTATTTGGATACTGTCAATCTGCTGAAGCTGATGTTAGTAATGAAGGCTATGCATAGGCTCTGACTTTCAGAGGAAGATCTTGCAGGATAAAGGATGAATACTTTGCAAAAAAAAAGTGTTGACCTTGTTGTACAGAATAGTGACTATTGTGATTATAGCAATAACACTTCTATTATACCTTCTCATCCGTTGTTGGTACATATCTGTTTGATCTTATTGCAGTTATTGAACTAAAATAGTTTTCTTTTTCTAGTGAATGTACAATCATTCATAGATAACCATAAAAACCCTCTTCTAGCTGGGGTTATCTTCTGTGTACATTTGACTGTATACATTCAAAAAAAAAAAAATTGCAGGTAATTCCCTAACACACATCTACTATATTGCATAGAGCTCGTAAGAACAGCTTTGAAGAGTATAGGTGTTCCAGGTACACATTATGAACAGCACAAAATAAATTCTCAATGTGCCACAGTACATTTTAATAAGGCATGATAAGTTAAGTGAAAATTAGAAAAAGATGCAGTTTGAAGTAAAAATTAGAGAAAAAAAATCCACTGAACTTCCCTTTGCAAACCATTGGTGGTGTACTCCACTTGACTCATTTGTGCATAACAACCACCATTTCATCGTATGAGCAGACAGTCGACATCGTCAAATGAAACTGAGACATCTTTTACCACACAAACTGTGTGTGGGAAGGGACAATGGCTGATGGAGGTGGGTCTCATTGATGGAGGTGATCACATGGTTATATGTTCAACCTTATCAACATTTTAGGTTAGTCTTGACCCTAACTGTTTTGAACATCAATTGAAAATACAAATTGCTGTAACTTGTCACATTTATTTATACCTCCATCAAGTGGGTGTATGTCAGTTAACATGTCAATTGTCGAATACATAATGATGAATGTTTCACTGCCAGGCTGGTGGGCACGTGGCTTCCGCAATGAGGTTCTGCTGTGGCTGCTGCCGGCCCTGTAGCAATCAACATATTAGTAAGGCATGCATGTATTGCTTGTATGACCTGTTACCTGTGACTCTGTCACAGCAGAAGACAAAAAAAAAACTATTTTAATACTAAGTTTGATTATGTGGATGCCTTGATTATGTAAGTGAACAGTAGTATAAATTCAAACACCTTTCAGCGGTATTTTGTTTATGTTACTATTCACCTTTGCAATCAAAACCTGCACATAACTTGTAGCTCTGTACAAGGGCAGGTTTTTGTCTTCTATTGCCTAACATTGCCACAAGTTAAACATGTAGCAGAAAGTACAACGTAATAAATTTGAATGGTTACAGCATGCTAGCAGTCAGGTAACAGTGCTGACTTCATGCTGTTAAGATATAGCCAACCTGCTAGGATCTGTAAAAGTTTGAAAAAAAGGAGAAATTCTCACTTTAATAAGAAGTTCCCTTCACATGTGGTTTTTTTCCCCCATACCATTTAATAAAGTTTCTGTATCTTCCATGGCCAGGCTGGGCTGGAAAGTGGATGCAGAAGTGTCTGGATTCAGAACCCCACAACCAGTGCTTGGGTTACCTTCCAACCTGCAAAGTTGATTCTTTATCAAAAACAAGCTGTTGAAGATGAAATATTACAAATGTACAAATATTTTAAAGCCATCTATTCAGCCAAAAAACAAATGCAAAATTACTGGTGAAACCAGTGACAATTGCACTCCACAATGACCTACTGCAGATACTCAGGCACATCGTGCACCAGGTTTTCCCTTGAACACCAGCAAACATAAACACTCAGTAATTCTCAGTTCTTGGTGAAGGTTGCAACTCTTGCAAATAGATTTTCACGGTAGCATTCTTTCTCTTGTTAATGAACCATCAGTTGTAAAGGTAAATAGTGTTTGCAAGCCTGAGGCCACCTTATCAGAACTACATAAGATGAATTCACAATTGCGAATAATGACTACCATCAGCTGTAGAATGGTATGATGGCAATGAAAATTTGTGCTGGACTGGGGCTCAAACCCGGATTTCCCACTTATCACAAGTGGTCACCTTACCATTTGGATATCTGTGCACTACTCACGGTCACACTCAAATATCCATACGTCGTCAACCATATGTCTACTATCTGTACTCACACATTCATTATGTGTATTCCCGTATAGATCAGACGTTGTGCTTCAAAATCACATGCCCGGTATTGGTAGATAAATATGACATTCCAGTGTCGGCGTTATTCTGATGATGATGCACTGCAGCGATGACAGCTGTTACTAAACGCATGTGATGAATTCACAATTGCAAATTGTGTTTAGTAATGGCTGTGGTTGCCGCAGTGCGTCGTTGTCAGAATGACACCAACACTGAAATATTGTATTATTCTGCCGATACTGGGCATGTGACTTTCAAGCACAACGTCTGATCTGCACGGGAATACACATAATGGATGTGTGAGTACAGATAGTAGACATATGGTTGATGACATACGGAAGTTTGGGTCTGGCCATGCGTCGTGCACTGATAGCCAAATGGTAAGGCGACCACTCACAATAAGCAGGTAACCTGGGTTTGAGTCACGGTCTGGCACAAATTTTCATTCTCGTCATTCCATTCTACAGCTGATGGTAGTCATTACTCGCCGTTGCGAATTCACCTTACATGTTTAGTAATGCTGTAGTCGCCGCAGTGCATTGTTATCAGAATAACAGCGACAATGGAATATTGTATTTATCAGAAGTAAGCAAACAAGCATGTAAACTTCAGTTTTTACAACCACTAGATGGTGCTGTTGGGATGTGACATTAGTTGTGTTTTAAAATTTGTTATTGTTAAAACAATGGCAGCTTAGAAATTAGCTCTGTAGTTTATTAATTTTATAATGAGTGTTGTAAAGGAACAGTTTGGTGAAAAACAGATTTCTCACAAAATTTTTCATTGAGTCACTTTTTAAAATTTTCTTGGAAACCTAACTCAGCAACAATGTCTCATGTCATAATTGATCACCTTCAGACAACACTATTTAGAATAGGTTAGCAGAAAGTCATTGTGGTTTCTGCATCCATCAGTGATGAATTTTATTAAGATGGACCCAAACTGCTTGTTCCAAAAAAAAAAAAAAACATTTTTACTGTGCACAAAGCAAGTAAAGAGGATCAGCATTTGACTTACTGTGATGTATTCTTAGGTATATCAAAGACTGAATACATTTCATTCTGCATAAACATTTAGCTGCGAAAGATGTATATTCCTATAGAATTCACCCAACTTGATCTAGATACAAAACAGGTGTGTATTACCTAGTGCAAGGAAATTCTCAAAATATTCAGTCAAGAAATGTGTAATCTATATACATCATAACAGGAGACAACACTTGGGTAGATTACTACAAGCTGGATACTAAACAGCAGTCAACAGATGGGTGTTGCAAGATCAACAAAGGTAATCTGTTTCCAAAGCACATTCCAAGAAAATGATTGCTTGTTCTGAGGTTGCATTGGACATGTCATGACCATTGCTAGAGATGGTTTGCCACAGGTCATTGATGAAATTAGGAAAATTAACTGAAAACACTGCATCTTTCTTCATAATGACAGTCCAAAAAGTTCATTATCTATTCCATTTGGAATGTTTGCATTTAATGGTCCACTATATAGTGTACCTGCGATCTAATGTAATTAATTATTTGATGTGGAGTAACATCAGATTAATGTCTCATTGCCTGTATTCACTGCATTTGTTGCCTAATGACTTCTTTTTTATCCTGTATTTCAAACAAAAGGGGACAATGATTTTCATCAACTTAGGAAGTTCTAGAATCCATTCAAAACGATGCTGTTGGGGAACCAGCATCAGAGTGGATTTGAGCTCTAGCTTACAAAAACATAAGAAACCTAGTGTACAGCCTACTGTGAGTGCAAGTGCTTTATCATGATAAAACATGATTCAGCCATTCTCCAGGTAAGGCATACTCCAGCATACAAACCTGTGGTTATTGTTCTACCTACATTCTTATGTGAGATTTTGGAGTCATTGAAACTGTAGACTTTTATTCCAAGGGCCTTAGTACTGAATCCAAATCTACCCTCTGTGAATTTTGGGTGATGACAGGAGGTGGAGGTGGTGAAAGAGAGGCGGAGGTAGGAGATAGACAGGGGGGGAAAGAAATAGACACAGGATGTGTGCTGTTCATTTTTGGAACACAACCTATGACCAGCTTAAAGACAGAAGTGATGACACTTTCTTCAGGACCTGACCATCATTTTGCAGGACAATGGTCAAGCACATACAGTGCAAGCTGTTACTGATTTGTTTGACTGATGGGGGTGTTAAGTGCTATACCACCTACTGCACTCCCCTGGCTTAAGCCCTCTTGAGTTCAACTCAGTTTCCAAACTGAAGGAAACACTTCATGGCATTCGCTTCAGAACTGCTACAAATTCGTCGGGCAATAGACCACGCCGCTCGAACTGTCAACTTACTAGCACTGCTAAGAGTATCCTATGACTTCCACATCACTGGCAACAGGTTATATACAATGCTGGTGACTACTCTGAAGATCAGTAAAACTTTTGTACAAGCTGTAAATAAATAGTTGCCACTATTAAAGTTCCAACCCTCGTATATGGATATAATATTTGTTTGTCTCTCAGTGGAAATCACTAATTGTGTGAGAATAAGAGCTGTGATTACTTGAGATAAGTTTGTATTGGTGCTAGAGGTGTGCTCGGATAACCGAAATGGTTAAGACAACTGTTTGCGATACACAAGAAATCCAAGTTTGAGTTCTGATCTGGCACATATTTATTTTCATCTTACATCCTTTTCAAAAGAGACATCTACAAAATATTCCTTCTACATGTCTTTCCAGAGTTACTGAGAATTTGTCAGCTTATGTATTATTAAAATGATGTGACATGCCTGATGTTAGGAGTAGAAAAAAACACTAATCATCATCATCATCACATCCCAACATCAGGCATGTACAGTTTTGTACAATGATTACTTAATCTGCTTGCCCCCCTCCATGGCCAGCTCAGTCATCAGGTTGGCACCAATATACTTCTTCTGGAGCTTTATGAAGGACCTAGTTCATGAGACTCTATTTGATATGTGCCTGGACCAGTACTAGGATTTTGGCAGCTCCTGGAGTTCTACAGTAATGTGTCCTTGAGCACATACAAGGCAAGGCAGAAGTCCCTCAGTCTGGCACAGTCTTATTTAGTTATTGTTATGGTGGTGCATGTTATGCAAAAACAAACAATTTGTTTATGAGGACATAATGTGTATACTGCTTTCTAAGGCAGTTTTTTGTGTGTTCTATTGAAATTACTGGATTACTGTATCATCACAAAATTCTCCATTTTGGTCAGATTATTGCTAACAAAATTTCATCTGAAGCTAGTGCATGTTTATAAGGAATGTATTTCTTCATTTTCATTAGTTAAAAACATGTAGCTTTAGATCATATTTCTCTCTAAGATGATCAACATGAACTCCAACCACCACTGAAAACATCAAGAAAGTGCATGGAATTTGACAACTGGTCAACAATGTATGAAACAGCTGATACCCTAGGTATATAAGAGAAGAGGAGAGCATGGTGTGCTATACGTAAAGAATTAACCCTAAAAACGCTTTACACAGAATAGGTATCACATTTTTTGGATACTAACCAAAATGTTTATATCATTCTAAAATGAATACAATTGATAAGAGCCGTCAGTCTGTTATTTTGGGTGAGATATGGCTCTACCATCTTATGTCTGAAACTAAATAGCAAAAAAAAAAATCAGAGCACTGGGTGGAATCCAGTGATACTTCGCTAAAAAAGGTGAAGTTGCATTCATCCATCAGAATGGTCACAGTCAGCATTTTCAGATATTTTGATTATTTTGCAAAGGGCGATAATGTAACCTGTAAATATTGCACAACTTACCAATACCAATTGGATGAAAACACCAATGAGCGGTGGTGAAGATTGTAACAGAAAAATTAAACCCCTCTTCAGAGCAAATGCATATATCCTATCCTACTCATCAGATTAGGTGCCCTTTAACTTACATCTGTTTGAAAAATAAAGAAATATTTGATTGGTCATAGTTTTAATTCAAATGAACAAGTTATGACAGTTTTAGAAAGTTATTCTGCAACCCTTCAAAAATTCATTTGATGAACAGGACATTTTCTCTGGAAGAAGATTTGGACACCTGCATTGACTCAGAAGGGTAATCCGTAAAATATAAGTACTTTTTTTATCTAAAATACACATTCTTTCATGGTCAGGCCAAGTATCTTCATTTTATTTTCATAATTCAACCAATGGTTCATTGCCACATGTGTGCGCCAACATTTGACAGTTTGAATAACTCCCGTAGAAAAACAGTACAATATTGTTTTGCACTGTGTGCTAATTAGGACTGGTGCATAATCTTCGCTTTCTAAGCTTTTATTATCCATTCCTGTTAAAATAATACTAGTGATACAACAATAATGTGAACCTTATGCAAAATAATAATCCTATTCCTTTGAGAGTGAATGTACAATTTATTTGAATGCTTTTCATGCCTGAAGGTTTGATTTGGAGACGGTTATACTTCTCACAATAATCTTTTGGAGCACTGAAATAAGTTAATCCTTTGGAACTAGAAATATTATTCTCTTAGTTGGAAGTCAGTAAATTATGTTCAAGAATATAAATTCAGTCTTTCATTTCTTCCATTATTATATCCTTTGAGACACTAGCCTTGGTCAAATCCCTTTTCGTAATGTATATTAACCTCACAAACTGAATATATAGAATTTACATCACTATGCGTGGGAAAAATACTGTGCATAGTGCAATGCATGATAAATTTATGGCTAATCGTTAGCAGTGGTGGGATTGTATTCTCAATTTAATGTAATTTGCCCCAAATGGGGCTCTGAAATGCAACCTCTGTTTTGCCTGACCATAAGCCGTCAAGCTTTATGAGTTATGAGCTAAGTTAAGTTTCATACAGAATTTCATTCTCATCCCATATGGTAAGTCTCCCGTGACCCACAGTTCTGGGTGACTTTCCAAAACATACCCCTTTTCCTAGGCCTCTTCGGTCCTTTTCCTTCACCCTTCTTCCTTCCCCTTCTTCCTGAAGAAAGAGCCTCTGCCTCTGGAAGCTTGCCAATCACAACAGTCTTTTATGTTTGTATTCTGCCGCTGCTTGGTGAGTAGATTTTTTATCTATCCAATTAAATAATTTCAACAATGTAAAATGGTGCTCATAGGACTTTCTGATATAGAAAAAGTATTCAGCAGTGTAAATGATGTAAGATGTTCAAAATTTTAAGAGGACTGTAGAGAAAGATGGGTAATTTACAATATGTACAAGAATCAAGGGGAAGCAATAAGATTGAAAGACCAAGAACAAAGCACATGGATTAGAAAGGGTGTAAGTCAGAGATACAATTTTTTGTCCCCTACTATGCAATGCATGGAAGAAGCAGCAAAAAGAGAGATTCAGGAGTGGAATTAAAAATCAGAGTGAAAGGATATCAATCATATGATACTGCTACCTCCAGTGAAAGAAGGAAGAGCTGCAAGTTTGTTGAATGGAATGAGCAGTCTAATAAACACACACTACAGATTGAGAGTAAACTGATGAAAGATAAACATAATGGGATCCAGCAGAAATGAGATTAGCAACAAATTTAACATCAAAATTAGAGACCACAAAGCACAAGAATTTAAGGAATTCTGCTACCTTGGAAGCAAAGTAACAGATGATGGATGAAGAATGGTCAGCATAAAAACAAACTAGCAGAGGCAAAGAGGGCATACTTGGGAAAAATAAACCTACTATCATCAAGTATCAGCCATAATTTCAGGAAGAAATTTGTGGATATGTACATTCATGGCACATAATTCTATGGAATGTGACATGGATTGTGGGAAAACTGGAAAAGAAGAGAATTGAAGTGTCTGATACATGGCGCTAAAGAAAAAAATGTTGAAAATTGGGTCGACAGACAAAATAAGAAAAGAGGTTCTCCACAGAATTTGAAATGAGAGGAACATGTAGAAGACATTGACAAGAAGGAGGGACAAGATGATAGGTGTAACATTCCCTGTCTTAATCATGACATGAAAAAAAATTAATAAAATTCAAAATTCTCAGTATATGACTGTGAACTAACCATACTTGCAATTCATATTAGTAATAATTAGAACAGATAATTCTACATTCATTAGCTGGTGTAATTAATCATTGAAAATGTATGTTCTCCATTTCTGATTGCTAAAATAACCTGAATGCTGCTGTGGGAGTATACTGACATCCAGTCTTACAATTCAGGGACAGTAACTTTTTCTCACAATAAGAAGTAACTCACGTTCAATGAAAATAACAATATCATCTATCAAAAAGTACACAGGTATACTGTTCGTTCATAATTTTAAACAGGCAGTGGACGTGGGGACGCTAACATCGGCACCTGTGATGGCGTTGTAAGTTTTTCTCCCTCCCCTGATGACCAGATTGTTTTGTTTGCTGAGAGTCTTCTTAATTAAACTCAGTGCTGGTTGCCAAGCCTTGCTAAGATTATAGCTGCAGTCTCAATCTTGGTCGATGAGATCACCCCTGGTATGAATTTCTGTGGGCTCTCTAATGCCGCTGTCCCAGTATTTGGAAATCTGTGCCAAGATCTTGATATGTGATTCTCAGACAAACAGTGCTCTGCAACTGCTGGCTTGTTGGGATACATCAGTCAAGCATGTCCCTGGTGTTCTCGCCAATGATATTCGACGGTGCGCACTGTCAGTCCAATATATGTTTTCCCACATTGACATGGAATCTCCTATAAGCCTGTCTGCCATTCTGGGTATCCATTTTTTTAAATACCATTTGAGGTGTTCCACCTCCTGGCACAGACTCTCTGCATCTTAAATGGTGCATGCCCTGTGTACTAGCGTTTATAGCACCCCATTCCTCTGCAAAGGGTGGTGGCTCTCTCCATGAAAAGACGAGTCTGTATGCATTTCCTTCCAATACATACCATGGTCCAGTGCGCCATCAGCTCTTCTCTTGACCATGATGTCCAGGAATTGCAGTCTTCCTTCTGCTTCAGTCTCCATGGTGAATTTTATGTTGGTATGTACAGAGTTCAAAGGTGGAAGGGAGCCAAGGAATTTGTCCCTTCTATGGAGCCAGATGATGAACATGTTGTGGTGTCACCGCCAGACACCACACTTGCTAGGTGGTAGCTTTTAAATCGGCCGCGGTCCGGTAGTATACGTCGGACCAGCGTGTCGCCACTGTCAGTGATCGCAGACCGAGCGCCACCACACGGCAGGTCTAGAGAGACGTACTAGCACTCGCCCCAGTTGTACAGCCGACTTTGCAAGGAACGGTTCACTGACAACTACGCTCTCATTTGCCGAGACGATAGTTAGCATAGCCTTCAGCTACATTTGCTATGACCTAGCAAGGTGCCGTATTCCATTGATATTGAGATTCTATTAATGTATCATCAAGAGCGATGTTCTACAAATGTGGATTAAAGTTAAGTATTCCAGAAGCTACGTACTTTTCTTTATAGCATTCATTACGTATCCTGTTTCAGACCTCACGCCAGCCTGCGTGAGTTTAAGCGCGTGCCTTTCGGCTAGATCCGAGTGGCGTGGCTGTCTTGCTACGCCACTACAGTTGGCGACGAGGCTTAAAAGTGGACTTAGCATTCGTATTGCCCTAAATTGCTTGTGTCATGGCTTCGCCGCAATCTCCAGATGTACTGTCCGAATTTTATCGCTTGCAGAATCAGCAGACGCAGGCGTTATTGGATGCCCTTGGACAGCTCGTCCAGGGTCAACGTGCAATGCAAAACGATGCGGCAGCCGCCGCTCCACTGCTACCGCAGCCACAACACGCAGTTGCACCACCTTTTCGGCCATTTGATGCGGCGATGGAAAGCTGGACGGAGTGGTCACGCCAATTTGGATTCCATCTCGCCGCCTACAGAATTCAAGGTAATGAGCGGCAGCCTCACTTATTATCATGTGTCGGCGTGCAGACGTACCGTGTGATAGTGAAATTATTTCCCTGCCGCGACGTAGCAACTCTGTCCTACGAAGAAATTTTGTCTGCATTAGATGCATATTTCAAGGAATCAGTCAATGTAGTTGGAAAAAGGTATACGTTCTTTCGTACAAAACGTATGGCCGGTCAAACTAATTGGGAGTGGGTTGCAACTTTGCAAGGCCTTACAAGGGATTGTGCTTTTGAGTGTGAATGTGGCCTCCCTTATTCAGATACTATGGTGCGTGATGCAATTGCACAGAATGGTTCTGATGTTTGTATACGGGAGCAAATTTTGAAACTAGTCAATCCCTCCCTTCAACAAGTGATGGACATATTGGATAGGCAAGACACACTTGACTTTGCTCAGGAATCATTTGAAACTTCGCCAGCTGTGTGTCACATTAATCGGCCCGCTGGGCGAGCTGCACGGAACGGTAAACAGCCCTCGCGCCCGTCCGTGCAGCTGCCGCCACGATCTCAACCACGTGTACCGCGGCAGCAAGCAAATGCGGTGAAATCATGCCCGCGGTGTGCTACTAGACATTCGCATGAGAATTGCCCGTCACGCCAAGCTATTTGCTTTTTCTGTAATTAAAAAGGACATGTTCAGAGTGTTTGCCAGAAAAAGCTTAGATCGGACACTAAAAACCATTCCAGGCCCTTTGCTTCACGCCGGAATCGAACCAAGAATACTCAGGCTCGTGAACCTTCGCCCATGGAAATTCATGTAGTTAATTTCACTCCGCCCAGTGCCACTCTCTCTCAAAGTGACTGTGTGCGTTCCACAAAAAGTGTGCGTCGACGTCGCCGGAAATCACATCAATTAGCAAGTGATTCTCAGTGTCTGTTCAAATTGCACGAGACAGTCGCTCTTGTCGTCAGCAGGACAATAAACTTTTTGTAGACTTGGACATTAATGGCAACGTGATCCCTTTCCAGCTCGATACCGGAGCTGCAGTTTCATTGATCAATAAAGACACGTACAAACAACTGGGCACACCTCCCTTGCGTGCCGCAAATGTTACGTTAAATAGTTATTCAGGTCAGAATATCCCTGTGTTAGGACAGTGCAGCCTTCTTGCAACATACAAGGGACCAACAAAACTTGTGTCATTTTACGTACTTCGTTCTTCTTCTGCAGTGAACTAGTTTGGTTTAGATTTATTTCAGTTGTTTAACTTGTCTATAGTCAATCAGGTCCTATCAGTGAACCAGACTGTGCCATCCGCCACTGTTTCTCGTCTATGTGAAGAATTTGCAGACATTTTTGCACCGGGCCTCGGTTGCGCAACGAACTATACAGCACATTTGGAACTGAAAGTAAACGCGCAACCGAAATTTTTCAGAGCGCGCAATGTTCCCCACGCATTGCGTGATGAGGTCGCAAGAACATTACACGAATTGGAATCACAAGGTGTGATTGAACGTGTGCAGGCTTCTCTCTGGGCATCACCCTTAGTAATTTTGCCAAAACCTTCCGGAAAATTGAGACTTTGTGTGGACTTCAAGGCAACAGTGAATCCACAACTAGTGATTGCAACTTTTCCTTTACCCTGCCCGGAAGATCTTTTTGACAAACTGTGCCCGGGTAAATATTTTTCGAAGTTGGACCTAGCAGATGCGTACTTGCAAATACCGGTGGACGAAGAATCCCAGTGAGTTTTAGTGCTTAACACGCATCTTGGTTTGTACCGATTCAAAAGACTGCCATTCGGGTGTGCATCCGCCCCTGCATTGTTTCAGCAATATCTACAAACTGTTTGTGCCTCGGTCCCTACTGCAGCAAACTGTCTGGACGATATTGTGATCTCCGGAAAGACGGAGGAAGAACATTTAGCCAACCTCTGAACATTATTTCAGGTCTTGCGCCAAAATGGTCTTCGCTTGCGGAAGGACAAATGTGTGTTTTTCTGCTCGTGACTTACCCTATCTGGGCCATGTAATCAATGCACAAGGCATACATCCGAGTCCAGAGCACCTCCGTGCCATACAAGACTTGCCTTCGCCGCAGAATTTGAAGCAGCTCCAGAGTGTGCTGGGAAAAATTAATTATTATAAAAAATTTGTGCCGCGCGCTTCTTCCATTTCAGCTCCACTTCATCGCTTACACCGTAACGGTGTTTCGTTCGTCTGGACGACGGACTGCGAACGCGCCTTTCGCCAGTTGAAAGGCGTTGCTTTCCAATACTTGCCTTACACCATTCGATCCCCAGTAACCCCTTTTGTTGGTGGTCGATGCATCGGATTTTGGGATCGGTGCTGTGCTTGCGCACAAAGATGGCTCGCTTGATTGCCCTATTGCCTTTGCGTCGACATTGCGCAAAGAAATTATTCACAGATTGAGAAAGAAGCTTTGGCTCTCATATTTGGTGTTACAAAGTTTCATGATTTCTTGTATGGTCGTCACTTTACCATCATCACAGACCACAAACCTTTGACATCGCTTTTTCATCCGAACAAGCCTGTACCTCCACGTACAGCGCAGAAATTCATTCGCTGGTCTATTTTCCTCCCGCAGTACCGCTACGATATCTTGTATCGGTCCACTGCTAAGCACGGAAACGCCGACGCGTTGTCCCGTTTGCTGTTGCTGAGGATAGAGCATTCGATTCTTCCGAACTTGCTTGTATGTTCATTGATTCGGAAACCGATGACGTGGTCAAATCGTTTCCGATTGATTTTCGTCATGTAGCTACAGCCACAGCTGCTGACGCTGTCCTTGCTACCGTTTTGCGTTTTGTTGCTACGCAATGGCCCTTGTCGAAATCACGGGTCAAGGATCCGATGGTTCGCCGATTTTTTGCTCACAAGGAGAGACTATTTGTACGACGTGGTGTTTTGCTGTTGCATTCTGATAATGATCAGTCCAGGGTCGTGGTCCCACGTTCGTTACAGTCCTCTGTATTACGGCTTCTCCACCAAGGACATTGGGGTATAGTGCGCACGAAACAACTTGCTCGTCAGCACTGTACTTGGTTCGGAATCGATGCTGCGTTTACGAATATGTGCTCTTCTTGCATGGCGTGTGCCGAACAACAATCTGCACCACCGCGGAAATTCTTTGCATGGCCAAAAGCCACTTCCCATTGGCAATGCTTGCACATAGATTTTGCTGGTCCATTCTGGAATGCTCGATGGTTGGTTCAGTAATTTTCCTTTTGTTGTCAAGATGTCTTCCACGACGTCATCTGCCACCATCCAAGTGTTATCCGCTATCTTTTGCATTGAAGGTCTTCCACAGACTATTGTTTCCGACAATGGCCCACAATTTATGTCCGCAGAATTTCAGTCATTCTGCAAGGCCAATGGTATTCAACAACTGACATCCGAGCCGTTTTCGCCTCAGTCAAACGGTGTCGCTGAACGATTGGTCCGGACTTTCAAGTCACAGATGTTGAAGCTGAAAGAGCCGCATTCTCGGGAGGGCGCGTTATTGCTCTTTTTGTCCTTGTATCGCTCTCAGCCCCGAGATGGTCGCTTGCCGGCTGAGTTGGTCCACGGTCATCTTCATCGGACCTTGATGTCTTTGCTACATCCGCCGCATCAGGTTCCTGTGCAGTGGCAGACTCCTGCTTTTGCTCCAGGCGGCGTTGTATACTATCGCAACTATCGAGGTTCACGGCGTTGGCTCGCAGGGCGCATTCTTCGCTGCCTCGGCCGCGCTATGTATCTGGTTTTGGGGGCCTCTGGTGAGGTGCGTCAGCATCTCAATCAGCTGTGCCTCTGTCGTCGCACAGGTTCGGCTGCTCCCCGTCTGCTTTCAGCCATGGTGCCGTCCGGTCAGCGCCCTGGGGACCCATCTACTGGCTCGCCTCATCCCCAGGTGTTACCGACGCTGCCTTCCATTTTGCCCCATGGCGACGCGCCGCCGCCGGTCCTCCCGCCGGCGCCGCCCGCAGTGGACGCTTCGCTGCACCTGCCAGGCGCCTCCCTGGGTTACGCGCAGCCGATTGCTTCCCGTGACCAGCTGTCCTTCGACGTGGAACTCTTGCCCGCTCTGGACCAGATGTCGTCTTCGCCCGTCGGGTACCCCGACGCGATGGAGGTCAACCCTATGGCCCCTCCTGTCTCTTTACGGGCGCATACACCGCATGTTGGCGTGCACCCTGGACTAGGTTTTCAGGTGTTTCCTAGCTCCCCTCGGACCGAATGGCAGGGTGCGGGTGGCACAGCCTCGCCTGTTGTTAGGCTCCCCACCTCATCGCATACGTCAACATGGGGTCCTCCCCACGGCGGACGGAAGCCTTATAACACAACCGTTCGCTGATTTGCGGGGGAGGAATGTGGTGTCACCGCCAGACACTACACTTGCTAGGTGGTAGCTTTTAAATCGGCCGCGGTCTGGTAGTATACATCGGACCCGTGTGTCGCCACTGTCAGTGATCGCAGACCGAGCGCCACCACACGGCAGGTCTAGAGAGACGTACTAGCACTCGCCCCAGTTGTACAGCCAACTTTGCAAGGAACGGTTCACTGACAACTACGCTCTCATTTGCCGAGATGATAGTTAGCATAGCCTTCAGCTACATTTGCTACGACCTAGCAAGGCGCCATATTCCATTGATATTGAGATTCTATTAATGTATCATCAAGAGCGATGTTCTACAAATGTGGATTAAAGTTAAGTATTCCAGAAGCTACGTACTTTTCTCTATAGCATTCATTACGTATCCTGTTTCAGACCTCACGCCAGCCTGCGTGAGTTTAAGCGCGTGCCTTTCGGCTACATCCGAGTGGCGTGGCTGTCTTGCTATGCCACTACACATGTCATCCACATAATGAAAAAAAAACGTGCATTTCCATTTGTATGATGCCAGGGATTCCTCCTCAAAGTTCACCCTATACAAATTCATGACCATAGGTGAGAGTAGGCTGCCCATTGCAACTCCTTCCATTTGTTCATAGTGTTGTTCATTATAAAGAAAATACAAGGAGGTCAGAACATGCCTGAAGAGATTGGTGGTCTTCTTGTCAAATTTCTGACCATTAAGTTCTAGTGACTCTCATAAAGGTACCCTGGTGAATAATTAAACAATGTCAAAACTCACCAGGATATCTGTGTCTTTCACCCTGAAGTTGTCAATGTGTTTTTCAAAATACACATAATTGCAAATATGATAAGTACATTTATCCACGTAAGGGGATAGTATTTCCGCCAGCCACTTTGCCAGCAAATATGTAGGTGCCATACTGTTGCTGGCAATGGGGCGCAATGGCACCCATCTTCATGAACTTTAGGAAGTCCACAAAGTCTTGGTGGTAGAGGTCCTTGAGGTAACAGTTTCTTGGTGACACCCTGTGGTAAATACATGTCCTTGAGAAGAGCCCTACTCTTTTCTCCTCCACCTTCTTTGTTGGGTCAGCATTGATCTTCCTGTAGGAGCCGTCAGCTAGCAGGCTCTGCATCTTCCCAATGTAGTCCTTGTGGGAAAAAACAACAGTCGCATCGCCTTTGTCAGCAGGTAAGAAAACACTCTCAGGGCACTCTCAGGTTCCGAATGGCCACCCTCTCTCTGCTGGTAATGTTTGACTTTGTAGTCTTAGTTCTCATCAGAGCATAGCAGGTTTCACGATGTACTCCTTCAGCTGCTTCAGGCAGTAGTCACACACAACTTCTTCAACTGCACTGATGATGTTTGCAATCGGTGTGTACTTAGGGGTAGGAGCAAAGTTAAGTTCCTTCTCCTGAACCGAAACTGCCTTGTCACTTGGCTCCATGTCAATCAGATTGTATTGCACAGGGCCTCCAGTGATGGTTTGTCAGAATTTGTCGAATTTGGTATTTGACATCCTGTCGCCTTTCTATGGGCTGAATCAGCTGTCAGGTGACACCATCAATCCAATCCCAAGTGCAGGAATAAAGTGATTAGCCAGTTGTAAATGTTGTCTAAGTAATTCTTAGGAATTATATTCTAGGCTCCGTTGCGTAAAGTGCACTGTCTCACAAACCCAAGCAAGGCCAGCCTGCTTCTCCATTCTGCTAGCTGCTGCAGAATTGATGTGATGTGTGATGATAGCAAAGTTCGGCACATCCTCGGCAGAACATCTCTTCAAAAATGCAAGAGCACTCAGCAAACAGCATCTTTGGTTGCTCAGCTTGTCGAATTTCTTCGTGCTGCGATACATCTCTCCCTGTAGAAGTATATGATGTGATTTTTCAAAGTCCATGCCATATTTGTCGACTGAACAGTCCACAGGTTTATTGCTGGTTTAGTGTCCAATGGGCACAACGTTTTGGTTACCAGAAATGTCACCACGTCAGGGGTACTGACTAACCAAGCTCCTTAGGGCACTTGGCCAAATAATATCCCCTCCCTCCATGAGCCGCTCCTTCTGTGGCCATGCATCACAGAGATGCTAGCATTGACATCTGTGATGGCATTGATATAAGTTCTCTGTCTGCCCTGGTCACCAGACCATTTGTTTGCTGAGAGTCTTCTTAATTAAACTCAGTGCTGGTTCCCAAGCCTTGCTAAGATTATAGCCACAATCTCAGTTGATGAGATTGTCCCTGCTGCGAACTTCTATACCTGCTGTAATGTCGCTCTCCCAGTAGTGAGTCTGTGCTGAAATACTGGCACATTCATACTCCATCATGCGATTCTTGGATGAACAATGATCTGTGACTGATGACTTGTTGGGATAAATCAGTTGAATGTGTCCCTGGTGTTATCAGCAACAATCTTTGGTGGTGCGCACTGTCTGTGCAACATATGTTTTCCATATTGACATGCAACCCAGAATGGCAGGTTAGGCAAGTTCTCCGCTACACAACAGTACAACCTGTGAAGATGGAAGAAGCCAATGAGGAAGAGGTGGCTACTGCTTTTATACTATATACTGGTGCACTATTGGGAAAAATTGAACACATATTAAAGAAGCATTGAATAAAAACTGTGTTTTGCGTGCCCAATAAAACATGAGCATTATTAGAAAGTGTCAAATATGATCTTGGTTTGCTGAAGGCCAGCGAATACCAGTTTCCATATCAATGTGGGAAAACATATATTGGACAGACAGTGCGTACTGTCAAAGATCATTGCTGGGAACACCAGAGGCATACTCTACTGATGTATCCCAACAAGTCAGTGGTCACTGAGAACTGTTTGTCTCAGAATTACATGATGGAGTATGAATGTACCAGGACCATGGCACAGATCTCCAAATACTGGGACAGTGCTGTTAGGGAGGAAATAGAAATTTGTACCAGGGACAATCTCATCAACCAAAATTGACACTGCGGCTGTAATCTTAGCGAGGCTTGGGAACCAGCACTGAGTTTAATTAAAGACTCTCAGCAAACAAAACAATCTGGTGACCAGGGTGGACAGAGGACTTACAATAATGCCATCACAGCCGCCGACACTAGCATCTCCACATCCACCGAAGTGCGGTTGCAGACTGCAGACAGAGCAGCTCACAGGGGCAGGGGATATTAGTCAGCCATGCGTCTTCAGGAGCTCATGCAGTCAGTGCACCTGATGATGATGACATGTCTGATCACCAAAATGTTGTGCCTGTTGGACACTATGAACCGGCAGTTTTACTGTTCTGTCAACAAATTGGCAGAAAAACTGAAGAACCGCATAATATCATCTATGATTATCACTGATATCCATTCACCATGAATTTTACTTCCACTCCTGAAATTTTCTTTTATTCCTTGTACAATTTATTCACAAAACATGTTCAGATCTGCATGTTAGCAAAATATTACTTCCGAATATCCATACTACATCCATTCCCACAATACAGTTGCCAACTGACAACCACTGAGCAGATGCAAGCAGTGTAACAGATATGTCATTCTAACAGTATCAACAGCCTTAGGTATCCAGAATGAAATTTTCACTCTGCAGCAGAGTGCCTTTTGCGGGCAAGTGCTCTACCAACTGAGCTACCCAAGCACAACTCATGACCCATCCTCACAGATTTAGTACCACCAGCACCTCGTCTCCTGCCTTCCAAACTTCAAGAAGCTCTCCTATGGAACAGCAGAACGAGCACTCCTGGTAGAAAGGCTATTGCTGAGACAAGGCTTTGTCACAGGATAATATTTTAATTGACTAACAGTTATGAAAGATATTTGTAAAATTATTTAAGTGTAACTTTACACACAGCATAAAACATAAACATCATTTTTTGATTAGTATTACCAAATACTCATGCTTTCTGTTCCAAAATTTACATCATGAATATTTTTTACAACTAACAATACAAAATGCTAATTTTATGCATAATTAAATTTGTCTTTCTTTTTCATACAATTGTGGTAGTTCTTTACGAAAGTCATATCACTTTATAAAAATTACTTCATTCCAATATTATAAATACGACTTTTGTTTACATTACAAACAGTTGTACACACCATTTTACAAAGATTGTACCAAACTAATTTCCATGTAGTGCACTGAGTATCTATAACAATAATTAGTGTAAAATGAAAATAAAAATATGGCGATATTCATAAAAGTATGTAATGGAGTTAAAGTGTATTGTGTTGTATACTAGTCTGATTTATCATGTACAACATTATGTGAGTTTCAGTTTGTCACATTACATAGGAGATACATGAAGACATCAGGGGATGACTCTCAAGGTACCTGAAAGAGGTGCAGCAGATAAAAACTGTAAAGGTAGACAGAGATTGAAATATATCAAATAACTAATTCAGGATGTTGGGAGAAAGTGCTACTCTAAGATGGAAATGAAGCCACGGAGAATAATTCATGGCAGGCTACATCGAACCAGTCAAAAAATGGATGAGAAAATAAATAAGTAAATGGGTGCAAGTTGGTAGACAATTAATTGTAGATATGTTGTCCTGTACACATTAATACACTAACGAATCAGACAGCAGCATTCACACAGTAGTCATGTACACATCCAAGCATGACAGTTCCTTTCTGCCATTTTGTCATTTCTAGATGTCGACCCATCTAACTATACTGATTCCATACAACCATCTAGCACATACACACCACTACACTGTCATGGTTGCCTGGCACCAGTTCTACACCAACCACTGCACTCCAAAGACACCAGTGTGCTTTTTTAAATGTGTGAGATACTTTGTTCACTGAGCTTGTATTGCAATGATAAGTTAGGTGCCTAGGGCAGCGGCATATTTATTGGCATAAAGAATTAGGTAAAATCTAGTGAGTTTGTTACAGTATTTGAGTGCAAAGAATGTGCTTCAAAGCAAGTATCAAAGAACAGTGGAACATGGTAATCAGATGCTGCCTCAGAAACCATAGTGGCAGAGTGGTTCAGAAGAATATCTGAGAATATAATGAGCAAGTTTCCTAATCATTCTAATGTAATAGGAGATAGCTTAAATTTTGCAGCTATATAATAAGAGAGTCATGTGAGTGAATCTGCCGGAGACAGGGGTTCATGTGAGAATATTCTCAATGTCTAGTCCGAAAAGTACTTTGAGCAGATAGATAACTGACTCACGGAGGCAATGTGTTAGATCTCCTAGTAGCTCACAGACCCAAACATTTTGAATCAGTTAATGTAGAGGACGACATCAAGTGATCATAAGACTGTTATAGCATTAATAACTGCCAGAATTACAAGGAGTGGTAAGAAAGGTAGGAAAATATTTTTGCTTAGCAAGAATGATAGAAAACAAATTGTAGAGTGTTACAGTTGCCAACACCAAATATGAGGGTTATTCAGAAAGTAAGGTGAATCACCACAGGTAATCAAATGTTGCGTAAATACTGAAAAGTGCATGCTCTGGCCCCTACCTATAATGACTGATTCAAATTAATTATTTAAATTCTGTCTCTGCTGATTTTTGGGACATATACTTTGTCCTTCATAACAGCACACTGAGAAAACCGAGTGGAAAGTTCAGAAATGTTGAATGATCAAAATAATTGGTACTCAGCTGGTAAAATTCTTCTTCATTGTTTCTCGTGGTTCATGTCTAGGAGTCTTCTTTCTCATTTTCCTGTACAATATTGACAAAATATGTAGATTTTCAGGAGTTCACATGTTTGATCTTGTTTATCAATTCTAATCAATACAATGAACACATTTCAGTTTTCATTTTGTTGATACATTATGGAACAAATTTCACAAATTTTAAATAGCAATTTTTCTTTGTTGTTCACAATTGTTAAAGATACTTTTGAGGATTGGTATTTAGATGTAACGGGCAACACTCATCCAACTTTGACCATATGCAACCATACACAACTTCTCTCGCCCAACTACTCCACAGCAACTCATTTACTTTACCTGTTGATTGTCCATAGATTGTTAAATACAAAGATAACAACACATTGACCAAAGATTATTAAATTTCTCCATGCTTACATACCTCTCTGACATTTACAATTATCAAAATAATCAAGACCTTTTTTTATAAGAAATATTTATAAAATTTATGGTAATTAAAAAAGGGTATCCTAAAATGTGTGATAAAGCACCCTGTACCAAAAATTATACTTGCTATAGAGAATATGTTGTAATCAGATCAGTGTCATTACAATGCACACCACCTCCAGGCATACGTTCTTGACAGATGATGCCATTTGCATTGGCATTGTCAGGGAGTATTGTTTACAATGTCACTTCAAAATGTTCAAAAGATTGATCAGCTCACTGACTGTGAAATATGGCTGGTGACACAGTTTTTGACAGCAAAGAACATTGCAGCAGCAGAAATTCATCAACAAATAAGTGAGATGTTTGGCCCCATTATGATGAGTTACAGCCAAATGTATAAGAGGGTGAGAGCTTTCGAGGACAGATGGGAAAATGTCCATGATGAACCCCAATCTGGCTGACCAGTGATCTCAGAAGATCTGATCAAAGCCTTTTGGCAAAAAGATACATGATGACCAGTGATTCACAATTTCAACTTTAGCATCAGAATTTCCAGAGGTGGATAGAAATAACTTTGCACAAAATTGTCACTGAAAAGTTGCAATTTCACAAATTGTGTTCACATTATGTTCCTAGGTTGTTTCTGCAAACACAACATGGAAAGTCATTTGTGCTCATGATTTTTTGGATCAACATCATAAGGAAGGTGATCAGTTTTTAGATAAAATTGTAACAGGGGACAAGACATAGTTTTCACATATGACTCCAGAGTCTAAATGTCAGTGAGTGGAATGGCATCACATGACATCACCAGTCAAAGTCAAGGCCAAGCAGCCTATCTCCATACACAAGGTTACAGCAACCATATTTTGGAACACACATGGAGTCTTGTTAATCAAGTTTATGCAGCAAGGCACAACAATAAATGCATCTACTTACTGCACTCCACCGATTAGACTTAGATGTGCAATACAGACTAAGCAATGTTGCTTTCTGATACCAGGAGTTTTGTTGCTGCACAGCAATACTGGACTCCATTCTCACATACACACCCAAAATCTGATTAGACATTTTGGATGGAAACAGATTGTTCATTCACAGTAGAGTCAAGACTTGTCACCAAGCAATTTTCACTTTCTCTACTACTATCAGTTTCTCAGCAGCAAGTGCTTCGCAACAGAAATGGGATGAAAGAAGCAATTAAAGACAGGTTATCCTCACAGGTGGCAAACATCTGTGAGTTAGGGATATAAAAGCTTGTAGAACATCATAACAAATTTTTAAACAACTATGGAAATATGTAGAAAAATAGAGAAAGGTAAGGAATTAAATAAAAATAATGTTTGAAAAAATCTGTGATGGTTTATGTTTTATAAGAAATCGGACCTTACTTTCCGAGTAATCCTTGTATTAAGCTGTAAGGATGATATTGAACAAATGGGTAAAATTCCAAAGCTTTGTGCAATATACTTTAGATTATCTCATCAAATGCATCTCGATACTCTATGTAATGCAGCAGAGGGTAGGGGAGATATTGTGTCGTCAATAGAGAAGCTGTAACAGCCGAATGGGTCACTCAGTAGAGCTCAGTCATTGGATGTCACCCGAGTATCCAGGAATATTTCAACCCTTCTAAAGCTATTGGTAATGTTACGTTGAAGTGGAACTGTGAAGGAACAGCCACAACAAAACCAAGTCCAGGCAGTGACCGTCAGGCACTCTGGACAGTGGCTGTAAAAAAATCACATGAAATCAGCAGAAGGAATCACTCCTGAGTTCCAAACTGCCACCAGCACACCAGCTAGCACACTGGCTGTGTGTAGGTAGTTAAGAAGTATGATGGTTGAGGAGCTCCCCATAAGCCTCACACTTCTGTAGTCAATACTAAGTAATGTTCGATGTGGCGTAAACAGAGGCGCCACTGGATATTAGATGAATGGAAATGAGTGGTTTGGAATGATGACTGAAGCTATTCTCAGTAGCAATTGGATGGAAAGGTTTGGGTTTGGCAAACTCTCGGATAATGTTGCCTGCCATTGTGTGTAGTGTCAATTGTGAACTATGGAGGAAATGGTGTTACAGTATGGGAGTGCTTTTCATGGTTAGGGTGTGATCCCCTTATTGCTCTTAAGAAAACTCTAAATGTGAAAGGATATGAACACATTTTACATCATTGTGTGCTGCGTACACTAGAGGAATAGTCTGGAGACAGTGAGTGTTTGTGTCAGCATGATATACATCTTGTCATAAAGCAGCATCTTTGAGGCAATGGTATGTGAACAACAACATTTCTAAAATGGACTGATCTGCCCGTTTTCCTGTCCTGGACTCAGTGGAATGCCTTTTGGATGAGTTAGAATGTCACCTTCACTCCAGGTCTCAGCATACTGTATCACTACCTTCTCCAATTTCGGATGATGAGGAAGAATGGTTTGCCATTTCTCCGCAGATATTCAAACATCTCATTACAACTGCCCCGGTAGAGTTCAAGCCATGATAAAGGTGAAGGATGGATTCACACAATACTGGTGTATGTAATAGGTGTCAGGACACTTTTGATCAGATAATGTATGTGCTGAGCAAGGCCAAGAGGGGTGGGAAAGACCCACTGTTCACTATCCATGTTAGTAAATTGTTATGAAGGCAAATAAGGCTTCATCAGAGATTTAAGAAAATTCAAACTCTATTTGATAAAAAAGCTCAACAATGCCAAAATGAGCATTAAGATGATTAAAGTAAGAAATGTTCATCGCATTCAGAATGAAGATTTTGCCAACTAAATTTTAGTCCTACTTAGTCAGTAAATGGACTGAAATCACTTTTAAGTCGCTTAGTGATCATACTGGCACTCAAATTGAAGATAACAGAGGGGAGGGGAAAATACTGATTTCAGCCTTCCAAAATTGATTCACTGTATATTGTTTAGAACTTGATTATTAGAATATATTACTGGGATAAAGATCATAATCAACCACAGTGATAATGTTGCACAACAATGTCAGTATTTCATCTACATCTACATTTATACTCCACAAGCCACCCAACGGTGTGTGGCAGAGGGCACTTTACGTGCCATTGTCATTACCTTCCTTTTCTGTTCCAGTCGCGTATGGTTCGCGGAACGAACGACTGCCTGAAAGCCTCCGTGAGCACTCAAATCGCTCTAATTTTATGTTCGTGATCTCCTTGGGAGGTATAAGTAGGGGGAAGCAATATATTCGATACCTCATCCAGAAACGCACCCTCTTGAAACCTGGTGAGCAAGCTACACCGTGATGCAGAGCGCCTCTCTTTCAGAGTCTACCACTTGAGTTTGCTAAACATCTCCGTAACGCTGTCACGGTTACCAAATAACCCTGTGACGAAACGCGCCGCTCTTCTTTGGATCTTCTCTATCTCCTCCGTCAACCCGATCTGGTACGGATCCCACACTGATGAGCAATACTCAAGTATAGCTTGAATTAGTGTTTTGTAAGCCACCTCCCTTGTTGATGGACTACATTTTCTAAGGACTCTCCCAATGAATCTCAACCTGGTACCCACCTTACCAACAATTAATTTTATATGATCATTCCACTTCAAATTGTTCCGCACGCATACTCCCAGATATTTTACAGAAGTAACTTCTACCAGTGTTTGTTCCGTTATCATGTAATCATACAATAAAGGATCCTTCTTTCTATGTGTTCGCAATACATTACATTTGTCTATGTTATGGGTCAGTTGCCACTCCCTGCACCAAGTGCCTATCCTCTGCAGATCTTCCTGCATTTCGCTGCAATTCTGTAATGCTGCAACTTCTCTGTATACTACAGCATCATCCGCGAAAAGCCGCATGGAACTTCCGACACTATCTACTAGGTCATTTATATGTATTGTGAAAAGCAATGGTCCCATAACACTCCCCTGTGGCACGCCAGAGGTTACTTTAACGTCTGTAGACGTCTCTCCATTGATAACAACATGCTGTGTTCTGTTTGCTAAAAATTCTTCAATCCAGCCATTTAGCTGGTCTGATATTCCGTAGGCTCTTACTTTGTTTATCAGGTGACAGTGCGGAACTGTATCAAACGCCTTCCGGAAGTCAAGGAAAATAGCACCTACCTGGGACCCTGTATCTAATATTTTCTGGGTCTCATGAACGAATAAAGCGAGTTGGGTCTCACACAATCGCTGTTTCCGGAATCCATGTTGATTCCTACAGAGTAGATTCGGTGTTTCCAAAAATGACATGATACTCGAGCAGAAAATATGTTCTAAAATTCTACAACAGATCGACATCAGAGATATAGGTCTATAGTTTTGTACATCTGCTCGACGACCCTTCTTGAAGACTGGGACTACCTGTGCTCTTTTCCAATCATTTGGAACCTTCCGTTCCTCTAGAGACTTGCGGTACACGGGTGTCAGAAGGGGGGCAAGTTCTTTCGCGTACTATGTGTAGAATCGAATTGGTATCCCATCAGGTCCAATGGACTTTCCTCTGTTAAGTAATTCCAATTTCTTTTCTATTCCTTGGACACTTATTTTGATGTCAGCCATTTTTTTGTTCGTGCGAGGATTTAGAGAAGGAACTGCAGTGCGGTCCTCCTCTGCGAAACAGCTTTGGAAAAAGGTGTTTAATATTTCAGCTTTACACGTGTCATCCTCTGTTTCAATGTCATCATCATCCCGGAGTGTCTGGATATGCTGTTTCGAGCCACTTACTGATTTAACATAAGACCAGAACTTCTTAGGATTTTCTGTCAAGTCAGTACATAGAATTTTACTTTCAGATTCACTGAACACTTCACGCATAGTCCTCCTTACACTAACTTTGATATTGTTTAGCTTCTGTTTGTCTGAGAGGTTTTGGCTGCATTTAAACTTGGAGTGAAGCTCTCTTTGCTTTTGCAGTAGTTTCCTAACTTTGTTGTTGATCCACGGTGGGTTTTTCCCGTCCCTCACAGTTTTACTCAGCACGTACCTTTCTAAAACGCATTTTACAACTGCCTTGAACTTTTTCCATAAACACTCAACATTGTCAGTGTTGGAACAGAAATTTTCGTTTTGATCTGTTAGGTAGTCTGACATCTGCCTTCTATTACTCTTGCTAAACAGATAAACCTTCCTCCCTTTTTTTATATTCCTATTAACTTCCATATTCAGGGATGCTGCAACGGCCTTATGATCACTGATTCCCTGTTCTGCACATACAGAGTCGAAAAGTTCGGGTCTGTTTGTTATCAGTAGGTCCAAGATGTTATCTCCACGAGTCGGTTCTCTGTTTAATTGCTCGAGGTAATTTTCGGATAGTGCACTCAGTATAATGTCACTCGATGCTCTGTCCCTACCACCCATCCTAAACATCTGAGTGTCCCAGTCTATATCTGGTAAATTGAAATCTCCACCTAAGACTATAACATGCTGAGAAAATTTATGTGAAATGTATTCCAAATTTTCTCTCAGTTGTTCTGCCACTAATGCTGTTGAGCCGGGAGGTTGGTAAAAGGAGCCAATTATTAACCTAGCTCGGTTGTTGGGTGTAACCTCCATCCATAATAATTCACAGGAACTATCCACTTCTGCTTCACTACAGGATAAACTACTATTAACAGCGACAAACACGCCACCACCGGTCGCATGCAATCTATCCTTTCTAAACGCCGTCTGTGCCTTTGTAAAAATTTCAGCAGAATTTATTTCTGGCTTCAGCCAGCTTTCTGTACCTATAACGATTTCAGCTTCGGTGCTTTCTATCAGCGCTTGAAGTTCCGTTACTTTACCAATGCAGCTTCGATGGTTTACAATTACAATACCAATTTCTCCTTAGTCCCCACATGTCCTGACTTTGCCCCGCACCCTTTGAGGCTGTTGCCCTTTCTGTACTTGCCCGAGGCCATCTAATATAAAAAACCACTCAGTCCACACCACACAACCTCTGCTACCCGTGTAGCCACTTGCTGCGTGTAGTGGACTCCTGACCTATCCAGCGGAACCCGAAACCCCATCACCCTATGGCGCAAGTCGAGGAATCTGCAGCCCACACGGTCACAGAACCATCTCAGCCTCTGATTCAGGCCCTCCACTCGGCTCTGTACCAAAGGTCCGCAGTCAGTCCTGTCGACGATGCTGCAGATGGTGAGCTCTGCTTTCATCCTGCTAGCAGTCTTCACCAAATCAGATAGCCGCTGGAAGCCAGAGAGGATTTCCTCCGATCCATAGCGACACACATCATTGCTGCCGACATGAGCGACCACCTGCAGATGGGTGCACCCTGTACACTTCATGGCATCCGGAAGGACCCTTTCCACATCTGGAATGACTCCCCCCGGTATGGAGCTCCCAACTACCAGTAAGCCCACCCTCTGCGACCGCCAGATCTTGCAGACTGAGGGGCAACCTCTGGAACAGGACAAGCAGCCATGTCCGGCCGAAGATCAGTATCGGCCTGAGATAGAGCCTGAAACCGGTTCGTCAGACAAACTGGAGAGGCCTTCCGTTCAGCCCTCCGGAATGTCTTTCGCCCCCTGCCACACCTCAAGACGACCTCCCACTCTACCACAGGTGAGGGATCAGCCTCAATGTGGGCAGTATCACGGGCAGCCACAGTCGTAGTCCGATCGGGGGATGCGTGGGACGAGCTGGCCGTCCCCAACAAAGCCCCATTCGGACCCCCACAGTGATGCCCATTGGCAACAGCCTCAAGCTGTGTGACCGAAGTCAACACTGCCTGAAGCTGGGAGCGAAGGGATGCCAACTCAGCCTGCATCCGAACACAGCAGTTGCAATCCCTATCCATGCTAAAAACTGTTGTGCAAAGAACGTCTGAACTAATCTACAGAGAGCACAAAGAAATCGACACAAAATTTAAACGGTTATTAAAATAGAAGATTGCCTAGTAAATGCAGTAATGCTGCTACTTGCGCACTGCCGACACACTGCTCAGTGGTGGAAGGAGACCAACCGCTTTTACACTATTCAGGTGCTAAAACGCGATGCTATTTGAGAGTAGTATCACAAGGAAATCTTGAACATAATGTTTGGGTTGATGCATTACGGGTAAATGCACACTAGGCTGTGAGTAAACATTGGACAGATGAAATAGTAACTGGTGTCTGGATATTGCTGACTGCATCCCACATGATGTAACATTCTGGCCCTACTGGGGTTAGTAGTCGTGTGTGCATGAGGTGTGCTTTCTTGTGTCTCTGTGTGAATTTTGTATGTGTCTCTCTTTACTGATGAAGGCTGTGGCCAAAAGCTTTAGGTGAGTGTCTTTTAATTGTGCCTGTCTGCACCTTGACATGTCTTCTTTACAGTAAGTAGCAATTTATCTTTTCTTACATTGTCAGAGAAATTTATTGTATTCAAATTTACAATATGTCCAAGAATGCTGAAGCTAGCTAGTATTAATGATATTGGTCTGTAATTTTGTGTGTCCATTCCTTTAGCCTTTTTATATACAAGACTCTTATGTGCTTTTTTCCAGAGAGAAAAAGAGAGAGAGAGAATGTTGCTTGGGACTTTGCGCTAGACATTGATTTTAAACTCTTTCAGCTGCTTCTCCACACCAAGGATGCCTATTACTATGTCCTCTATAAAGGAGTCTGTGCAGTGGTCAAACAATGATGTGTCCTCCTGCATGGACAATTCTCAATGCTAAGTACCACCCACATGACTGTGAGTACACTATCTTTAACAACTGGACCTCCTCATTCATTTGCAAACTTGGTGGTAAACTCATCACATACAACCAGAAAAGTGAAGAATAATGCAACTTTTGAATATATAGTTCTTGTGGCTGCTGTCAGGTCTGAGAATCAAATGCTCAGCTTTTTATCTGAAAATGAAGCAATAATCAGAACTATAGAGAAGGAAGACTTCTTAATAAGACAATAGAAAATCCAGGATAGAATAATGACAATATTATGAAAAGGATAGTTGCTACTCATGTGTAGCTGAGATACTGAGTCACAGACAGGCACAACAAAAAGACTGTCAGACAAACAAAGCTTTTGGCCTAATATGCCTTCATTGGAATTAGACAAAACAAAAGCTTTTGTCTTTACATGCCTTCATCTGAATTAGACAAAACACACAAACACTCTCTCTCTCTCTCTCTCTCTCTCTCTCTCTCTCTCTCTCTCTCTCTCTCTCACACACACACACACACACACACACACACACACACACACACACATGCGAGAACATACACAACTCTCACTCACAGGACCACAGTCTGGCTGCCAAGGCCAGTCTGTGATTGTAAGTTGCATTTGCATGTGTGTGTGTGTGTGTGTGTGTGTGTGTGTGTGTGTGTGTGTGTGTGTGTGTGTGTCAAACACACCTGGGGATTCACAAAGAAAATGTGGCAGAATGAATGCGTAGTTTAGAATAAATTTAACTGGATGCATAAATAATCTACTCACCAAGTGGCTGCCGGCCAGAGTGGCCGAGTGGTTCTAGGCGCTACAGTCTGGAACCGTGCGATCGCTACGGTCACAGGATCGTATCCTGCCTCAGGCATGGATGTGTGTGATGTCCTTAGGTTAGTTAGGTTTAAGTAGTTCTAAGTTCTAGGGGACTGATGACCTCAGAAGTTAAGTTCCATAGTGCTCAGAGCCGTTTGAACCATTTCACCAAGTGGCAACAGAACACACGCATAAAAGATGGTTGTAATTGGCAATCTTTAGAGCCAGGGGCTTCTTCTTCAGGCAGAAGGGTTGAAGGGGAAGGAAGAGGGCTGAAGGAAAAGGCCTGGAGAGGTCTAGGAAGAGGGGTAGATTTTGGGAAAGTCAGCCAGAACCGCGGGTCAGGGAGATTTACCGCAAGGGATGAGAAGGAAAGACTGATTATTGGGGACTGCATCGAACAAGATTTGAAAACCTGAGGGCTTAAAGATGGAAGACAGGGTAATATGCAGACAGACACTGCTTAAACATCATGTATGAGTTAATAAGAGTGAAAAGCTAAGTGCATTGTACGTAACAGAGATGGGAGGGGGGCAGTGATTAATAGGCAGGTAAGACAATGAAAGATGTAGAAAACTAAAACAGAGTGAAACAAAGAGTAATTACTGCAAATAAATGCTGAGATGGAAGAAATTAATGTAAATTAAGCTTAAGTGGGTGGCAGGAACCATGGACATGTTACAGTACTAGTTCCCACCTGGAGAGTTCTGAGAAACTGGTGTCTAGGGGAAGAATCCAGACGGCACATGTGGTGAAACAGGCACCGAGGTCATGGTTGTCATGTTGTGGAGCATGTTCTGCAACAGGACATTGCTAGTTGCCAGCACACACCCTCTGCCTACACCCATTCATCCTAACTGATGATTTAATAATTGTTTGTACAGAATTCTTTACATTTTTGTGTGTTTGTTTTTCTGCTCTGATCGACATTTATTGCTGTCTCTTACATAGTTTAACTGCCAAGCTAAGTAGTTTACATTTTCTCCTATAGCTTTCACTTTCTATTTACCCAGTTTTTAAAATTTTGTCTGTTTTCACAACTTTACCAGTCGATTTTTTCCTTTTTTCTTTTGCAATCCTTTTTTTGTATCATATACATGATGATGGCGTCCTCTTGGGTAAAATATTCCGGAGGTAAAATAGTCCACCATTCGGATCTCCAGGCGGGGACTACTCAGGAGGACATCATTATCAGGAGAAAGAAAACTGGTGTTCTACGGATCGGAGGGTGGAATGTCAGATCCCTTAATTGGGCAGGTAGATTAGAAAATTTAAAAAGGGAAATGGATAGGTTAAAGTTAGATATAGTGGACTTTTGGTCAGGTGAATACAGGGTTATAAATACAAAATCAAATAGGAATAATGCAGGAGTAGGTTTAATAATGAATTAAAAAAATAGGAGTGCAGGTAAGCTACCACAAACAACATAGTGAACGCATTATTGTGGCCAAGATAGACACGAAGCCCATGCCTACAACAGTAGTACAAGTCTATATGCCAACTAGCTCTGCAGATGATGAAGAAATTAAAGAAATGTATGATGAGACAAAAAAAATTATTCAGATAGTGAAGGGAGACGAAAATTTAATAGTCACGGGTGACTGGAATTCGATAGTAGGAAAAGGAAGAGAAGGAAACGTAGTAGGTGAATATGGATTGGGGGTAAGAAATGAAAGAGGAAGCCGCCTGGTAGAATTTTGCACAGAGCACAACTTAATCATAGCTAACACTTCGTTCAAGAATCATAAAAGGAGGTTGTATACATGGAAGAAGCCTGGAGATACTGACAGGTTTCAGATAGATTATATAATGGTGAGACAGAGATTTAGGAACCAGGTTTTAAATTGTAAGACATTTCCAGGGGCAGATGTGGACTCTGACCACAACCTTTTGGTTATGAACTGTAGATTAAAACTGAAGAAACTGCAAAAAGATGGGAATTTGAGGAGATGGGACCAGGATAAACTGAAAGAACCAGAGGTAGTAGAGTGTTTCAGGAAGGGCATAAAGGAACAACTGATAAGAATGGGGGAAAGAAATACAGAAGAAGAAGAATGGGTAGCTTTGAGGGATGAAGTGGTGAAGGCAGCAGAGGAGCAAGTAGGTAAAAAGACAAGGGCTAGTAGAAATCCTTGGGTGACAGAAGAAATACTGAATTTAATTGATGAAAGAAGAAAATATAAAAATGCAGTAAATGAAGCAGGCAAAAAGGAATACAAAGTCTCAAAAATGAGATCGACAGGAAGTGCAAAGCAGGGATGGCTAGAGGACAAATGTAAGGATGTAGAGGCTTATCTCACTAGGGGTAAGACAGATACTGCCTACAGGAAAATTAAAGAGACCTTTGGAGCGAAGAGAACCACTTGCATGAATATCAAGGGCTCAGATAGAAACCCAGTTCTAAGCAAAGAAGGGAAAGCAGAAAGGTTGAAGGAGTATATAGAGGGACTATGCAAGGGCGATGTACTTGAGGACAATATTATGGAAATGGAAGAGGATGTAGATGAAGATGAAATGGGAGATATGATACTGCGTGAAGAATTTGATAGAGCACTGATAGACCTAAGTCGAAACAAGGTCCCGGGAGTAGACAACATTCCATTAGAACTACTGACAGCCCTGGGAGAGCCAGTCCTGACAAAACTCTACCATCTGGTCAGCAAAATGTATGAGACAGGCGAAATACCCTCAGACTTCAAGAAGAATATAATAATTCCAATCCCAAAGAAAGCGGGTGTTGATAGATGTGAAAATTACCAAACTATCAGTTTAATAAGCCATCATCATCATTTAAGACTGATTAAGCCTTTCAGCGTTCGGTCTGGAGCATAGCCCCCTTATAAAATTCCTCCATGATCCCCTATTCAGTGCTAACATTGGTGCCTCTTCTGATGTTAAACCTATTACTTCAAAATCATTCTTAACCGAATCCAGGTACCTTCTTCTTGGTCTGCCCCGACTCCTCCTACCCTTTACTGCTAAACCCATGAGTCTCTTGAGTAACCTTGCTTCTCCCATGCGTTGAACATGACCCCACCATCTAAGCTTGTTCACCCTGACTGCTACATCTATAGAGTTCATTCCCAGTTTTTCTTTGATTTCCTCATTGTGGACACCCTCCTGCCATTGTTCCCATCTACTAGTACCTGCAATCACCCTAGCTACTTTCATACCCGTAACCTCAACCTTGTTGATAAGGTAACCTGAATCCACCCAGCTTTCGCTCCCATAGAACAAAGTTGGTCAAAAGATTGAACGGTGCACAGATAACTTATTCTTGGTACTGACTTCCCTCTCGCAGAAGAGAGTAGATCGTAGCTGAGTGCTCACTGCATTAGCTTTGCTACACCTCGCTTCCAGTTCTTTCACTATTCTTTCACTATGTTTCCATCCTGTGAGAATATGCATCCTAAGTACTAGAAACCGTCCACCTGTTCTAACTTTATTCCTCCTATTTGGCACTCAATCCGTTTATATTTCTTTCCCACTGACATTACTTTCGTTTTGGAGATGCTAATCTTCAAATCATAGTCCTTACATTTCTGATCTAGCTCTGAAATATTACTTTGCAAACTTTCAATTGAATCTGCCATCACAACTAAGTCATCTGCATATGCAAGACTGCTTATTTTGTGTTCACATATCTTAATCTCACCCAGCCAGTCTATTGTTTTCAACATATGATCCATAAATAATATGAACAACAGTGGAAACAGGTTGCAGCCTTGTCTTACTCCTGAAACTACTCTGAACCATGAACTCAATTTACTGTCAACTCTAACTGCTGCCTGACTATCCATGTAAAGACCTTTAATTGCTTGCAAAAGTTTGCCTCCTATTCCATAATTTCGTAGAACAGACAATAACTTCCTCCTAGGAACCCGGTCATATGCCTTTTCTAGATCTATAAAGCATAGATACAATTCCCTGTTCCACTCATAACACTTCTCCATTATTTGCCGTAAGCTAAAGATCTGGTCCTGACAACCTCTAAGAGGCCTAAACCCACACTGATTTTCATCCAATTGGTCCTCAACTAATACTCGCACTTTCCTTTCAACAATACCTAAGAAGATTTTACCCACAACGCTGATTAAAGAGATACCTCTGTAGTTGTTACAATCTTTTCTGTTTACATGTTTAAAGATTGGTGTGATTACTGCTTTTGTCCAGTCTGATGGAACCTGTCCCGACTCCCAGGCCATTTCAATTATCCTGTGTAGCCATTTACGACCTGACATTCCACTGTATTTTATGAGTTCCGACTTAATTTCATCCACCCCAGCTGCTTTATTGCACTGCGACCTATTGACCATTTTCTCCACTTCCTCAAATGTGATCCTACTTCCATCATCATTCCTATCCCATTCTACCTCGAAATCTGAAACATTACTGATCGTATTTTCACCTACATTGAGCAACTCTTCAAAATATTCCCTCCATCTGCACAAGGCATCCACAGGATTCACCAGCAGTTTTCCTGACCTGACCAAAATACTTGTCATTTCCTTCTTACCTCCCTTTCGAAGACTGCTAATTACACTCCAGAATGGTTTTCCAGCAGCTTGACCCATAGTCTCCAACCTGTTTCCAAAGTCTTCCCAAGATTTCTTCTTGGATGCTGCAATTATCTGTTTGGCTTTGTTTCTTTCTTCAATATAACTTTCTCTGTCTACCTGAGTTCTAGTATGTAGCCATTTTTGATACGCCTTCTTTTTCCTTTTACAGGCTGTCTTGACTGTCATTCCACCAGGCTGTTTGCTTCATCCTACTTTTACACATTACTGTTCCAAGACATTCTTTTGCCACTTCTAGTATTGTGTCCCTGTACCTTGTCCATTCCTTTTCCAATGACTGTAATTGACTACTTTCAAATAATTGGTACCTTTCTGAGATCGCTGTTATGTACTTGTGCCTGATTTCCTTATCCTGAAGTTTCTCCACTCTTATCCTCCTACATATGGACCTGACCTCCTGCACTTTCGGCCTCACAATCCCAATTTCACTGCAGATTAAATAATGATCAGTGTCATCAAAGAATCCCCTGAATACACATGTGTCCCTCACAGCCTTCCTGAATTCCTGATCTGTTATTATATAGTCAATGACAGATCTGGTTCCCCTGCCTTCCCAAGTATACTGGTGAATGTTCTTATGTTTAAAAAAGGAGTTTGTGATTACTAAGCCCATACTGGCACAGAAATCAAAGAGTTGTTTCCCGTTCCTGTCGGCCTCCATATCCTCTCCAAATTTTCCCATAACCTTTTCAAACCCTTCTGTTCGATTTCCAATCCTGGCATTAAAATCACCCATGAGCAGAACACTGTCCTTGTTCTTTACTCTAACAACTACATCACTGAGTGCCTCATAAAAACTATCCATCTTATCTTGATCTGTCCCTTCACAATGCGAATATACTGACACAATCCTAATTTTCTTGCTAGACACTGTCAAATCTATCCACATCAGTCGTTCATTTACATACCTTATTGCAACTACGCTGGGTTCCATTTCTTTCCTGATGTAAAGCCCTACACCCCATTGTGCTATTCCTGCTTTGACTCCTGACAGGTAGACCTTGTATTCTCCCACTTCCTCTTCTTTCTCACCCCTTACCCGAATGTCACTAACAGCTAAAACGTCCAGCCCCATCTTACTTGCAGCCTCTGCCAGCTCTACCTTCTTCCCAGAGTAGCCCCCATTGATATTAATAGCTCCCCAAGTCGTATCTTAGGAGTCCCTGGTTTGTCAGTTAGAGGTGGGACTCTGTCACCTTCAAAGGTCCAAGGCATTTTGCTCTGATTGTTGCCAGCATCATATTTAAAGTACCAGGGAAGCAGGTTGCTAGCCTTACTTGCCCCGAGTCCCATTGGGTTATACCCGTAACGGTTTTGGGACTAACCGGTGGATTTGGTAGTCTTTGCCATATGAGCACAAAGGTGACCACAACTCAGAATATTTCCAAGATGCCAAAGTCACTGGTATCCCCACTGTCGGGACCACTTACTTGGCCACTCATACGTTGCCCGTGGTTCATGAACTAGGACATGACTACAGGAATCCACACCATGAACCATGGAGAAGAAATAAAAACTTTGAGGTTTGCTGATGACATTGTAATTCTGTCAGAGACAGCAAAGGACTTGGAAGAGCAGTTGAACGGAATGGACAGTGTCTTGAAAGGAGGATATAAGATGAAAATCGACAAAAGCAAAACGAGGATCAGGGAATGTAGTCGAATTAAGTCGGGTGATGCTGAGGGAATTAGATTAGGAAATGAGACACTTAAAGTAGTAAAGGAGTTTTGCTATTTGGGGAGCAAAATAACTGATGATGGTCAAAGTAGAGAGGATATAAAATGTAGACTGGCAATGGCAAGGAAAGTGTTTCTGAAGAAGAGAAATTTGTTAACATCAAGTATTGATTTAAGTGTCAGGAAGTCGTTTCTGAAAGTATTTGTATGGAGTGTAGCCATGTATGGAAGTGAAACATGGACGATAAATAGTTTGGACAAGAAGAGAATAGAAGCTTTCGAAATGTGGTGCTACAGAAGAATGCTGAAGATTAGATGGGTAGATCATGTAACTAATGAGGAAGTATTGAATAGGATTGGGGAGAAGAGTTTGTGGCACAACTTGACTAGAGGAAGGGATCGGTTGGTAGGACATGTTGTGAGGCATCAAGGGATCACCAATTTAGTATTGGAGGGCAGTGTGGAGGGTAAAAATCTTAGAGGGAGACCAAGAGATGAATACACTAAACAGATTCAGAAGGATGTAGGCTGCAGTACGTATGATGAAGAAGCTTGCACAGGATAGAGTAGCATGGTGAGCTGCATCAAACCAGTCTCAAGACTGAAGACCACAACAACAACAGATCACCCACTACCTCTTTTTATTAATGATTTTCCTGTGAATTTTTCTGATTTTTCAACTTTTACCTTATTTTTTCCTTGCTTTTCTTCCATTTTTGTATCTTTTCCATTCTACGCATATTTATTATTTTTTGTGCCACTCCAACGATTTCTACCTCTCCCAACTGTCCTCTCTTACCATGATGAATCCCATCTCATATTACATCTGTTCTTTTCTAAAACATGCTTTTGTGCTATCAAAACTAAAATCCCATATTCTGTTTCTTGAATCCTTTTCCTTTGGAGTTACTCCAAAAGATTTAACATTGTAAGTCCCTGTTTCTGGATGTATTCCTAATCTACACCAGGCTCTTTTACAGCTTCAATTACAGCAATCTCTTGCTCTTATCTGGCTAATTTGTGACCTATGTGCATCATCAGCCAATTTCCAGTCTACCAGACTTCTCTCCTTCTACAAAATCCGGCAGTTATCTTCCCCTCATGTTTCCTTGAATGGTATTGTCTGCCAAGCCTACTTCAAACTGCAACAACATGCCTCAAAAAGCTACCCCACCTTCTCCTAAACTACCTGAACAGTGGTATTCCCTTTCCTGTCCTTCTACAGCTCCCTAAACAGCCACAGCATCAACCACCACTCCTGCCCTACAACCCAAGCCAGTCCAACATCCTTAACATCCCACAGCCTTCACCACTGCCTCCCAGACCAAGAATAACCCATAATCATAAGAACCAGTCACAGCAGTACAGTGTCCTTAACCTCTCATCTAAAGCACTCTACCCTCCTGAATTATCTGTATTATCTAAGTGTCTCACTTCCAGCCCTAAACCTGCATTTGATCATGCTGCTTTGGTGAAGGACCTACTTCCCTTCACACTTAATATCCATTGGAAATATAACTTTGCAACCCAATCCCAAAATCTTTCCAACAGTAAACCTGACATTGAATCCTGCCTTGAACAGTTCAGACAACAATGCCAACTTGGTCCACCACCATTGCCTCAAAGTCATTTTTACAAGCCTCCCAAAAATTCCTCACATCCATTGCTTCACAGCCCTTCCTCAGGTCCCTACAACATGACCCTAACCTGTCCTCTGCAGAACTCGAGCCTCTACATTCCATAAGAGCTGATGACTCCATCATTATCCTCCCACCAGACAAAGGATCTATCATTATAGTACTTGACAAAAGGAGTACATTAGGGAAGGTCAACACCAGTTGTCTGACGCCTCTACATACAGTGTCTGCCATCAAGACCCCATCCCTGTGATTCAAACTGACCTGCAGTCACTCCTTAAAATGTGAGCCCCTCCCAAGGACTAACATCAATCCACACAACTTCTCACCCCACCCAAACCATGCACCTCCTTCTGTTACTGTCTTCTTAAGATCCACAAACTCAATCATCCTGGACACCCTAGAGTTTCTGGTTTCAAAGCACCCACCGAACATATATCTGGCTTAGGTGATCAATACCTGCAACACATACTACTAAGAGTCCCCTCCTACATCAAAGATACCAACAATTTCCTACATCATCTGAAATCTATACCCATCCCACTCCACATGCCTTGCTTGTCACCATTGATCCATCTCTCTCTATACCAACATCCCCCATGTGCATGGTCTGTCTGCTGCTGAACATTTCCTCAGTCAGTGCCCACCTGATTCCAAACCTATGACATCCTTCCTGCTCACCTTAGTCAACCTCATACTTACCAACGACTACTTCACCTTTGAGGGGCAGACATTCAAACAGACCAGGGGCACAGCCAAGAGAACCACAATGGCTACTTCCTATGCCAATCTTTTCATGGGTCACATGGAGTGCACTTTCCTGGGATCCATAAGTCTTTAGCCCCTTGTTTGCTTTGATACATTAATGACATCTTTACCACATGGACTCATTCTAAGGCTGACGTACTAAAATTCCTGGAATCTCTGAATACCTTCTCCCAATTAAATTTCACATGGTCCTATTTCGAATCCCATGCCACTGTCCTTGACCTTGATCTAATTCTCACCAAAAGCCAGTTACACACTTTTGTCCAAATTAAACTTACCAACAAACTATAGTACTTATGTTTTGACTGTTGCCATCCTTTTCATGTCAACATTCCCTCCCATACAGCCTTTGCATCTGAGGCAAATGTATTTGTTTGGATGTAGACTCTTTACAGCAATACACCACCATTCTCACCTTGGCATTCATTGCACATAATTACCCCACCAACCTAGTTAAAAAGCAGATTTCCCGGGCCATTACATCCAATCTTGATACTGCTGATCCCTCCAAAAAACAACTTTGGAACACACCACTAGGGATTCAGTATTATCCTGGTCTGGAGTGTGTTAAGCAGCTGCTTCAACAGGGCCATGACTTCCTAAAATCATGCCCTGAAATGAGATCCATTCTGTCTGAAATTTTGCCCACCACACCTAGAATACTTTTCTGTCACCCTCCCAATGTCCACAATATTCTTGTCAGACCCTATGCTCCTTCTGCATCCATCTCCCTACCCTATGGCTTCAACCCCTGTGACCGTCCCTGTTGCAAGACTTGCCCTATGCACCCTTCTACCAGCCCTGTAACTGGCAAAACACATACTGTCAAAGGGAGAGGCAGCCATGAAACAACACTCGTCATATACCACCTGTTATGTAAGCACTGTTTGGGCTTTTACATCAGCATGACTACCACCTGATTATCAATTAGGATGAATGGGCATACACAGAGAGTGTATATTGGCAACTTATAATATCCTGTTGCAGAGCATGCTCTACAACATGACAATTGTGACTTCGATACCTGTTTCACCACATGTGCCATCTGTATTCTTCCCCCAGACACCAGTTTCTCAGGACTTCGAGGTGGGAACTAAGACCACAACACGTCCTTGCATCTCACCACCCACCTGGCCTTAATTTATGTTAATTTCTTCCATCTCAGCATTTCTTCACAGTAACTACTCTTTGCTTCACTCTGTATTAGTTTTCTACATCTTTCATTGTCTATTTTTCACTGTCCCCTTCACACCTCTGTTACATACAATGCACTTAGCTTTTTCCTCTAATTAACTCATGCATGATGTTTAAGCAGTAATATCTGTGTGCATATTATCCTGTCTTCCATCTATAAGCTCTCAGGTTTTCAAATCTCATCTGATGTAGTCCCCAACAATCACTCTTTCCTTCTCATCCTGTGCGGTACTTCCCCCCCGACCCGCAGTTCTGGGTGACTTTTCCAAGAGCTACCCTTTTACTAGGCCTCTCCAGACCTTTTCCTTCACCCCTCTTCCTTCCCCTTCAACCCTTCAGCCTGAAAAAGGAGCCACTGGCTCCAAAAGCTTGCCAATTACAACTGTCTTTTATGAGTGTATTCTGCCGCCGCTTGGTGGGTAGATTTTTTTTTATCCATCCAGTTAAATTGTTTTGTCAATAGTTGATAGTTTTCGTTATTATATTAGAATAAATTTAGTAACACATCATGAGGCAAGAAGAAATCATCAATTTGACAAGTGAAGGAAGTGTGGGGATGATCATTGCAGAAGGAGATCAAGGCTTGACTGCACTAAGTGGGTTGAAATTGATGTTGGTTACAGTAGCTATGCAGAAGTGAAGGAGCTTGCACAGGATAGACTAGTATGGAGAACTGCATTATATCAGCCTTTGAACTAACAACCACAACAGACTATGAAAGCAGTTACAGTAACAAAGTAGATGGCTGGGAAACTGATTCATCTGTTGGCTACACAACCTGATGGCCTCATAAATTGGTTTTGTTTTCCAACATTTTACACTGATTATATAATCCATTACTGTGACAATAGTATTTTCCACTGTTTAGTCTGTTATTGTATTACATTTACTACGTTTGACTGAAAATTAATATTGTAGCTGTTATTTGTCCTATTTTTGTATATTTACAGTATCAACAGTTACTATCACTGTTTCCACAAACAAAACTGCCATTACTGTCATCCACAATATGAAGAACATGGCAACAATTGTTTGTTACAATAATTTTTATTTCAAGATACAATCACCAATATATCCTTGTACTACTGGTTTTCACAGACTCCAATTGTTATCTTTAAAACTGAAATAAAAAATTAAATCTTATATATCACTTCACATATGACATGTCGAATATATTCAGTATCATAAAAGAACAAGATAATAAAATTCTCATACCAATGTGCACAGGAGGTACATGCACTGTCACCAACTTAAAAGTGTGTTACCAGGTTGTATATAGTAAAGCCAAGAAAAAAAAATCGTTCACTACTATCATGAGGTAGAGAGTGAAAATAGATAAAAATGCAATAAAAATGAATCACAGAAAATTTGGTAAAATATTTTGTTACAATGAGGAAAGTGAACAAAATTTCTGTTTACTTAGATGCTAGGGAGACTGTTGGTAGCAATACCCTTTCAGAAAATAATTTGTTCCTTATTGCAGTGAAAATACTTCCGTGAATAGTGCTTTAATTCTAATTTCTTTCTGCTCTTTGACATGTTTCTTCTAAGGCAGTGTGTAGAATATTATGACCATGATGTAAACTTAGCTCTCACCATAGCAGACGTGTGTGACACACACACACACACACACACACACACACACACACACACACACACACACACACACACACACAAGAAAATAGTGCTCACTAGCTTTTGAGCTGTAGCCCATTTCTAATAGAAAGTGCACACAACTTCACAGACTCCCAAATGAACACCACTGCATTTATGGTGACACTGATTATTGAGAACATTTGCATGCACTGATGGAGGTCAGGGAAGGACTAACAAAGCAAGGAGGGGATCGTGCGAGGAACAAATGGGAAAGACCAATGGCTCAAGGGCTGTGCAACATGACAAAAGCAGTTCTAAGGGAGTAGAGTATTAAGACATACAGAAAGGGAGGAGAGGGAGGGAGGAAAGAGAGGAAGGTGGAGACAGGGAGGGAGAAGAGAAAGGGTGAGGGAGAGGGAAAGAGAGGAAGGTGGAGACGGGGAGGGGGAAGAAAAGGAGAGAGAGTGTAGTGGCAGCTGTCAAGCTGAGAGGACACATAGCAGAGCAGCAGCAGAACTTGTGTGATAAACTGTAAATTAATTTAGTCTTTGTTTTTTGTTCATGTGCTTCTGCAAATAAGTGAAATGTACATGTGTATTTTAATGTGTAGACTAGTGGCTAGAAAATTAATTGTAGTTGTTTGTTTTTGCATAAGTCTTGAGAACATCATTGTGTAGGATGGCTTCCTATTGCAAATTTTCTGTGCACAGAAATTTATCTCTGTTTAATAGCTATGAAGTGGGATTTGTTCCCACCGTTTGGTCCAAAGGGTGGCTGTTTACTTTGGTTCATGTTTGACGTTGAGTGGTTGACAGAAATCATCACTGTTATTCCACCGCAAGCTGAGCCTGGCTGTTGCAATGCGTCAGCTATGATGTTCACCAGATGCTGCGTCCACAAATACCACCACTCTGGGCAAAGTCTGCTGCCTGCCTGGTGCAGCACGCTGCAACACGTATGTGCTGAACCTCCAACGCGCTGTCATGGCTCAAGCTGTTCACAGTCAGTGCCACTTCCCTGCCACTGCTGCCAACCACCTCTGTCACCACTTATATCACCAGTCCACTGAGCACAGTGTGGCAGGCCATGAAGCCTTACCGAGATGTCCATGTTGCGGGCTCCGCTGTTGTTGCCAGCTGCGCCGCCCACCTGCAGCCCCACATTTACCGCTGGTCAGCCCCCCACTTCAGTCTGATTTTGGGTCCTGGCATCAATGCCTGGGGCATGTACTTTCAGCACCTTGCAGCCAGCCGTCCCGTGACCTACACCGCTGCTACGCAAGTACCGTGTGCATATGGCCCTCAGCTGCCGCATTGCCACTGCCACCGTCTCTTCCGTACTGTGAGTGTTGATTTGAGCTGAGGCCTTGCAGTCATTTATCCAAAAAAGAGATCAGTAAACTTTAAATTTTTGTGAATTCCTAGATAAGCCCCTCAGATGTATGTTAGTTGGATGTTAGTTTAAAAATACATTTCCATTGAACATGTGTACTGCCATAAATGTCATATCCTTGTTTTAAACTCTGTTGTCGTCATGGTATGTCATGCATAGTTGTTGTGATGAGAAGTTTTTTAAGGTACTTTTTTGAGAGCCTTCAGCGAATTTCCAGAGATGTGCAGCTTGCACAATGTGTTTGGCAACCACAGAGTCTCCCAGCTGTTCAGGGCATTTTCTTCCATTTCGTTTTCGTGTCATGATCAACTCTATTTTCTTTCGTCTTTCGTATAAGCATTAGTCCTCCACCATATAATGAAAGTAGGATCCTCCTTGCTCCACATACATGAGCACTTTAAGGGCTCTGTAGTGCCCTGTGCAGTCATACTGCATCTGCAACGTTTCCAAACTCATTGGTACACTAAATCTTTTTACCTTGATGGGAGTTTGTTTTCATTGCAAGACCAGGCACAGATGCGAAATCAGCATTTAGGACTTGTAATAAAAGCTACAAACCATTGGATTCTGACAATCCTGGTGTTGTCCATTGGTTACTACTGGTACTAGGCAACTTTAGGCCCCAAGCGCATACACAGTCATAATTACACGATTAGCACTTGTGTTGACAAAACCGATAGGACGTTGTGTGACATGCCGGATTGCAGAACAAAACAAATGAACTTTTTTTACCTTCTCTTTCATTTCTTTCTCATCTCTCTGCCTTCACTTTCCTGACCGTTTATTCTTTTTCTGTCCATGCCTTCTGTTTTTCATAAGTGGTAGCTCCTTGATTGGTTAACTCAGTGCACAAAGCTATGATAAACAGAATTGATCTCTTCTACGCCTGTATGTTTATAAGAGAGGATATGATGACTTCTGGCTGTTATCCCTCAGAGGGCAGTGAAGTTTTGTTGATATGAAGTGATGTATGAGGTTGTTTTATTGAGGTTATTGGTGAGGAGGCAAAAGATCCTGTGTGTGTTGTTTTAAGTGATGTTAAATGGTCTGTTTTATGTTGCCACCCCAGAGGTCAGAACAGAACCATTAACCATGATTCACTTTACCATGCAGCAAGTTTTCAGTTGAGACAATGTTTTTTTAGTCATGTAAATTGTGGCCTATGTTCACAGTGAATGCTTACTATAAGTAGAGACTGCATGGTGCAAACACGTGGACTGGCACAGCTGTCGCCTTGCGATAAGCCAGTCATGCCCCCAAACGCTACCACTTCTCTCCCTCTTTTCTCTCTCTAGCCTGTCATAAATTAATTCTACTTTTAATTTGATTTAGAAGTCATTTATTGCAAGTTTTGAGTGACAATATACGGGGTGTATTAAGTGTTTAAAGGTACCTCTCCCAACTACTCTATAAGTATTTGTTATTTGTTGATATTAAGCTGTTTGCATTATTCAGCATTGTTGCAGAATTTTTGTATTGTGCTGTATTTCACTTTTAGATCTCCTTTTATGACAATGATTTTGTTTTGCCTTTTGAAAGAATGCACCAAGTTTACCTTACAAAAGTTTTTCTACAAAGCTACTCTTTACAAGCATACGTCATTGAACGTTTTGTTTTGTTGTCAGACCTAGAATGTGGAGCCCCTTCTTGCAGTGTCTATTCTATTTGTCTTTTATTGCTCAATAGATTGTGATACTTCAGATTTTCATTTAACGTATGAAACTAATGTTCCACTGCTTTGCAGATGAGCTAAGCCTAGTGTCATTTTAGAAGCATTTATTTCCCTGTTTTCTTTCAAGCTACCTAAGAGTAAAAAAATGATTGCGAGTTTTTCATTCTCATACCCGCTGACCAGACTATAACTTCGAGTGGGGTTTGAAATCAAGTGACCTCCAGCTGATGAAATGCAAAGCGGAAATGCATTGCAATAACGAAGCGTGCTGTTATGGGGTCTTTTCTCATGGTCCGCCATTTAGTTCGGTGGCGCTTTGCAATTCTGAGCCTCCTCTGAAGTATAGTACCACCATACCACCTTTCATAAATTCTTAACATGCCCACTACGATATGCATTTTCATGGAAATCTTCGCTAAGTGAGAGACCCCCGTTTGTTTATTCAAACAAATACACCCATAATGTTATATGATTGAAGCACCTACTGAAATAAGCACTAGATTGTTGATGATTAGCACCCATGACGTGACGTCTCACCCAAGTGCAGTAATGCGTTATCTTGTTGGACATATAGCTAGCAAGAGACTTCCACCCTAATGAATAAAAGTTTTTATTGTACAATGTCGCAGTAGTTCGTGCCCCCCTTTTTATAACCCACACTATTACTTCATAGATTTTGGGAATTTTGTAGTAGTTAACCCCCACAAGACGTAATCGCCCTATGGAGACAGAGCACAGTTCCTCCCTTGCCCGTCATTGCACTGGGTTACTACCATTGCTCCGAGTTGTTCATCCATTTGTTCCAACCTCAACCATTACTTTGTACCTCCCTCTTCCAGGGCCATGTGCCTTTGTTGCGGTTAGTGTCCGCAGAGTGCCCAGCTGATCAGTTTATTCTTTCAGTTTTCGTTTTCATAAATGGATCGCCTACCTACCTCTTTCATCTATTCATCATTGACACATCATGATGAGGCTCGCCTTCATCTTCATCCTGGTCAGTAACCAATGCTACTCAGACATATTGCCTCCCCCCAGAACTTGTTCCCATTATATCCAATTTCTTATTCCTTAACATGAGCATCCTTCCGGTTTGCCACGGGTGGGCCACTCGGCGTAAATGGCCAATATGTTAGGCTACGGTTGCGATCACTAATGGCTGTCCATGATTATACCCAGAAAAAAACTCTGCGTTAAATGCAACATAATTTTCTCATTGGTCAAATCCCTTTCCCTCCTAAGCCACAACATTCATTACTAAAGCTTCTGATTCCACAAATCACTTACAAAACCACTAAATCTTGCCGGTACATGCCACCAGCTGTGCTTCAAAAAACGTTTGCTCAAGATCACCTTAGCAAGCACACGCTGCTTCCCCCCTCCCTCCCCCCCCTCCATCATTCCTCATCCCTTGCGCATACCTCCCCACTCTTTCCCCTCCCGCAAGACATGCGTTCTGCCATCACCCACTAGAGAGAAGTGCCATTAAAGTTTGTCAACGTCACACTTCCCCGCTGGGACAAGCCACATGGTCTTCTCCTGTCAGTAGAAACTTTGTTTATAAAAATGCATGCTCCTCTGTCGCACCGAACCACATTCTAGCTGTGAATATTTTGTATTTTGTGAACTGATTATAAACTCACTGCATTCTTTCCCTTCCTTTATATGAAGTTTTATGAATAGGATGAGAATATTGTTAGCTGTTTCATCACTGTGGACATACATTTTAATTATCTTTTGTAGAGTTTTGCCTGTGTGTTCTCCATGCCTATAACTTTGTTTTACAAGTTTAGTTTATGCTACATGACAGTCCCCTGATTTCATCCTTAATTCCAGTGTTTTGCCAGTATAAGAAAAGGCTTTGTACTTTGTATTTTAACATGGGTTAATATAGATAAGGTGTGTATTATGTGTGTTTTAAGGTACCTCATCTCTTGGACTTCATACATAAATCCTCCATTCTACTGAAATGTATTAATATTTCATAGCCTGAGCAACTTTGTGCAACTACTACCCTCAGACACAGCCAGATGCACAGTAAGATTTTACTAAGGTTGAAATGTACTTAATCCGATTCTAACCAAGCCAGGTGTTAAAGTTCTGCAGTAAGTCAATTTATTATGTTTTTTATACCTAAATATTTTGATCACCATAGAATTAAGTATTTTGTTATAATAGCAGATTTTTCCCTCAAACTAACAGAAACCATGATAGTTCATTCCTATTCTGTGAAGCTTTATGGCATCATTTTAACTTTGTTTGTCTTAAGACTTCATTATATGGACAGTGATGAGTTCAATTGTTACAGAAGATATTGTATTGTAATCCGAACAATTAACATTTTATTATTTTCTTAACTCATGAAATTTGATAAACTTGGCTACATGTTAGTCCCCTCCCACTTACACTAAATTAAATATTGTAAAACATCACACCCATAGCATTAAGGCCCCTACTAGGGTGAACTGTCTTTCTGGGGAGTGACTCTCACCATTTTGTAAACAATGCTTGCCACTACTCTCTGGAAGGGGGAAGGAATGTACTTGGTGGCAGCCAGTCAAGGAATATTTTAGGGAATTGGTTTTAAAAAAATATTTACTCCCAGAGCAACTTATGCTGTGCCTATGTGACACAAGTTGCCTGTATTTCAAAACCAAGGCAGTTATGTCCAGTTAAAGCTGCTGAGAAGAGATGCCCTGAGACCTCTGCTGAAACTGCTAGTGAATTCACGCCATTGGTTTTGGCCAATAGCATGCGCGGGATACTGATCACATGTGTAGACATTGGAGTGTTCTGCGGTGTGGAACACAGTTGCTTCTCTCTCTTGTAATCCAGACGTCTTTTTGGAAGGTAGAACCTCTGGTTCTTCTTTTCATGACTGGCCACCAACATAAAGTTAACATGAACCACTTCCCCTTCCATTGCACATTTCAATTAATTGTTTGACCTCCTAGACTGGCCTAAACCTGGCAACTTCCAATCCTAGGCATGCCCCTTGTACACCGTACATTGAAATACATCCTCTTTATTGTACCTAATTTCCTGTTTTGCCATTTAATGGCAGCCCTGGATGCCCACTCTCTAATCCTGATTGCTCGACCTCCTGCACCCTGTCGTCACAAGGCCTATGTAACAAACTTCAGTCCCCCTTCTCCCTGCCCACATACACATTAACACTTTATTCTCCTTTGGTATATTTTCAAACTCAGTAGCACCATTTGAGACCTCATATCTATTTCATACACAGTATGATATGGCTAGGGCCTGTGCTTGTTGTGAGCAGACACAAGGAGAGTTCGCTGCTGTCCATAAACAACTGGAAGCTGTGTTGGCTACTGTCGACAAGCTACTAGATAATGCTCAAAGTTGTGGTGACATCGGGGTGCCAGTGATGAGATCTGCAACACCTTTGGTGTCACTGGAATCCCCTGGTTGCCCGTACATCACTGAAGCTTCTGATACGTAATATCTGACCAGTCCATTCTCACTCCAGAGTGGGTGGTAGACAATGGTGGGTTCACATGTGACTGGGCGGAAGGTGAGAGAGGGAGCAGGCTGCATGGCTCGCTCCCTATGTCATAGCAACAGGTACGAGGTGCTACCCAGTGTTGTTGATAACTCTGAGCCAGCACGGGCTGTCTCTCCTGTTGGGCAAGTGGTCAAGTTTCCTGCCCTGTCCAGACAAGTACAGAGGGTGGGTATGCTACTCATTGGGAGCTCCAATGTTGGGGGAAAGGGGGGAGGAGGGGTGTGACGGAGCCCCTCAGGGAGATAGCAGGTAAGGCAAGAAAGAATTCCAGTGTGCATTCAGTATGTTTGCCAGGAGGTCTCATCCTTGATGTAGAGGAGATCCTGCAATCGGCTCTCGACTGCAGTGGGTGCAACCAGCTGCATGTAGTGGCATATGTTGGCATGAATCACGCCTGCTGCTTGGGTTCTGAGGCCATCCTTGGCTCCTTTCAGTGGCTGGTTGATTTGGTAAAGGCAACTAGCAACACACACAGAGTGCAGGCTAAGCTGTTCATTTGTAGCAGTGTACCCAGGGTTTATCGCGGTCTTCTGGTTTGGAGCAGAGTGGAAGGTCTAAACCAGAGGCTCAGATGGCTCTGTGATGGTATCAGATGTGAATTTCTCGACCTCCACAGTTGGATGCAGAATTGTAGGGTTCCCCTTAATAGCTCAGGCATGCTCTACACGCACTAAGTGGCTACTAGGGTAGCTGAGTACGTGTGGCATACACATGGGGCTTTTTTAAGTTAGAGGACCCCTCCCTTGGGAACAAACATGGGAGCCACAGCAACCTCAGAGAATCTTGGTCCTTGCAGATCAGAGATAGAAAAGATTAATATGATTTTAGTAAACTGCAGGAGCATCCAAGGAAATGTCCCAGAATTAGTATCGCTTATTGCAGGTTATAATGCACAGATAGTATTGGGGACAGAAAGCTGGTTGAAACCAGACATCAATGGCAATGAAATCCTAAGTTCAGACCGGAATGTTTATTGTAAGGATAGGTTAGTTGCCAATGGTGGTGGTGCGTTTATTGCAGTAAAATATTCGATAAAATATAGCGAGGTTATCATGGATTCTGAATGTGAATTAAACTGGGTGAAACTGCGTATCAAAGAATGGTCAAAAATGGTTATCGCATGCTTTTATAGACCACCTGGGTCAGGATCTGTAGTTGTAGAGTGCTCAGACAGAGCTTGCAGAATATCATTAGTAATTTTCCTGATCATGCAGTTGTAATATGGGGTGACTTCAACTTGCCAGGTATAGATTGGGAGTGTTATGCTATCAAAACTGGTGCCAGAGACAGGGAATCATGTGGCATTGTTCTGGATGTCTTGTCCGAAAATTACCTTGAGCAGATAGTTAGAGAACCAACTTGTGAGAGTAATATCTTAGACCTCCTGGCAACAAACAGACCTGAAGTTATCGAATCAGTGAACACAGGGGAAGGTATCAGTGATCAGAAGGCTGTGACAGCATCTATGACAACATGTCCTATAAGGAATGTTAAGGAAGGTAAGAAGATATATTTGCTCAGCAAGGGTGACAGGATACAAAATTCAGAATGTCTCAGCAGTCAGCATCAAGTATTCGTTGTTGAGGATGAAGATGTGGAGAACAAATGTAAAAAAATTCAAATGCATCATTCAATATGCCCTAGACAAGTATGTTCCAACCAAGGTTTTAAGGGATGGGAAAGATTCACTGTGGTTTAATAGCTGTATTAGAAAAGTGGTACATAAACAAAGAGCACTTCATCTCAGATTCAAGACAAGTAAAAACCTAGCTGACAAACAAAAGCTGAATGAAGCAAAAATGAGCATAAAGAGAGTAATGAGAGAAGCGTTCAATGATTTCGAAAGTAAGATGTTGTCAATCGACCTGAGAAAAAACCCTAAGTGATTTTGGTCATATGTAAAATCAGTAAGTGGGTCAAAATCATCTATTAATTTGCTCAGCGACCACACTGGCCCCAAAACAGAAGATAACAGAGAGAAGGCCAAAATACTGAATTCGGTCTTCTGAAGTTATTTCACCATGGAAGATCATAACACTGTCCCTCCTTTCAATCATCATGTGAATATCAAAATATCAGATATTGAGAAAAGTGGTACATAAACAAAGAGCACTTCATCTCAGATTCAAGACAAGTAAAAACCTAGCTGACAAACAAAAGCTGAATGAAGCAAAAATGATCATGGAACTGAAAAGTAGCTACAATCAATTAGTAGTGGAAAGGCTTCAGGACCAGATGAGATTCCTATAAGATTCTATAAAGATTATGTGAAAGACCTTGCTCCCCTTCTAGCAGTAATTTATCATAGATCACTTGAGCAACAAAAGGTACCTAATGACTGGAAAAAAGTGCAACTCATCCCCATTTTCAAGAAAGGCCATAAGACAGATCCACACAATTATAGACCTATATCATTGACATCAATCTATTGAAGAATTATGAAACATGTTTTATGCTCAAGAATTATGATGTTCTTGGAAAATGAATAGCTCCTCTATAAAAATCAATATGGATTCCATAAACAAAGTCCTACAAAACTCAGCTTGCTCTGTTCCTCCATGAGATCCACAGCACAGTGGACAATGGCCCTCATGCTGATGCCATGTTCCTTGATTTCAGTAAGGCATTTGACCCCATCCTGCATTGCCGTTTAATAAAAAAAAAAATTGAGCTTACGGAGTATTGGAGAAGACCTGTGATTGGGGATACAAGACTTTCTTGCAGATAGAACTCAACATGTCACTCTTAGTGGAACTAAACTGACAGAGGTAAGGGTAATATCCAGAGCACCACAGGGAAGTGTGATAGGACTGTTACTCTACACAATATATATAAACGAGCTAGCAGAAAGTGTCAGATGCTCTTTAAGGCTATTCACAGATGATGCAGTTATTTATACCAAAGCAGCAATGCCAGAGGATAGTAAGAATTTGCAGAATGACGTGCAGAGAACTGATGAATGGTGCAGACTCTGGCAGTTGACCCTGAACATAAATAAATGTAGCATATTGTGCATTCATAGGAAAAGAAATCCATTACTGTACAGCTACACATTGATGACAAACAGCTGGAGACAGTGTCTGCCGGAAAATATCTAGTCATAACTATTCAGAGCGACGTTAAGTGGAATGACCAAATAAAACAGATAGTGGGAAAAGCAGACACAGGAGTCAGATTCATTGGAAGAATCTTAAGGAAATGTAACTCATCCATGAAAGAAGTGGCTTATAAGGCACTTCTTGAGTATTGTTCATCTATCTGGGATCCGTATCAGGTAGGACTGATAGAGGAGATAGAAAAGATCCGACGAAGAGTGGCGTATTTCATCACGGGATCGTTTAGCGTGCAAGAGAGCGTTACAGAGATGCTAATCAAACTCCACTGTGCATCATACAGAGATTTACTACTGAAATTTCAGGACAGCACTTTTCAGGAGAAGTCAGACAACATATTACTTCACCCCACATACATCTCACTTATTGATCACGAGAAGAAAATTCGAGAAATTAGAGGCAATACAGAGGCTTACCGACAGTCATTCTTCCCATGCACTATTCGCTAGTGGAACAGGGTTGTTGGGATTAGATAGTGGTACTGGTACCAGAAGTACCCTCCACCTCACACCATTATGTGGCTTGCAGAGTATAATGTAGATGTAGATGTAGAAAGGTGGAAATTTTTCCTACTGGTCATCCCATTGTGGCTGGTTACAGTACTCCTGTGGAACAAACCTTTGTCTTTGTTGATCATCACCTCCAAACTAAGACTGCTCACTTCCTTCACCACCTTTCCACAGTTCGTGTCCTGTTACCACCAGACTCCTTGTTGGACCTCGTGGATGCAATGTCCTTGTACATGAACATCCCTCATACTGATGGCCCTGCAGCCATGGAACACTACCTTTTTGATTGTTCTTCTGATACCCACCACCTCTTTCCTGATCCTTCTGGCCAACCACTCTCTCTCTCTCTCTCTCTCTCTCTCTCTCTCTCTCTCTCACTCCTCCTCCCCCTCTCCATCTCTCTTTTCCCCCTTCCTCTCCCCCTTCCCCTCTCCGACATTCTATATCTTTTACAAGCTTTATTCCTTCAGAACTCCTTGTACAGCCACTGACTCATCTTTCTTTCCCGCTCCTCTTGCACTACCTCGGTACCACTTCCTTGCCTCATTTGTCCTCCTCTATCTCCTCACCACATGCATCAGCCCAGGCAATTGATCTCAGTAACCAATAATCAGTAATCAGTGTTGCTGCGACTGCAGTAGTGTGGGTGTGGGTGTCTGTGTGTTTGTATGTGTGGGTGATTTATATTAGAAAAAGAGCCAGAGCTCAAAATCTAATGAACACTGTTTTCTGTTATGCGTGTCTGTGCATCATGATCAGTCTGCTATAGGTGAGCTGTTGCCTTTCCCCTATTTTACATGTTGTACCATCCCAAAATTTTTATTATTGCTGAAATTAGCTCTTACAAAATTCAAGTGCAATGCTGTAATATTGTTTTTTGTGCATACTACAATTGTCACATTGTGTTTTATTCGGTGTGTGTGCCCTACGGTGGTGTATATTGAAAACATTTGTTGTACATTGGCAGTCTTTTTGAAGCTAGTACGCAAGTCTGTTAGTGAGCATAACCTCAACAAAAGTTCGAGATGCAAAACTAACTTCAGGAAATCTGTATGTTTTATCTTAGGATTTTCCCTCATCACTTTTGCGAGTCACTTTCTTGCATGTTGCAGCTTCACACCAAGAAGAGAACTTGCAATCTTTGTAGCATAACAGATTAAAACAATATCAGTGAGTATAATTTATGGTTAATTGTTTAGCGTGTAGACAAACATTGTACTAGTTAGATGAGTGGTTCAAGGGGGGAGGGGGGGGGAGGAGGTAAGAGATCAAATAATGAAGTCATCAGTCTCTCAATCCAAGAGTGGTGCATCTGGAGAAAGAGATGTCCACTGAGAACATTTTCTGATCTAGTCAGGAGATTCATAACAGTAAAAGTGAGAAGGCTAAAAATGTAATGGATGTCTTTTGTACAGTCAATATAAACAAGATGAAGAAGGTGGGCATTGGCAGAGCTCTGTATATGACAGGAAACATTCCACCCGCAGCTGTCCCACCCATGATCCATCACATTCAAGAGCACTCACGATTCGACACACCAATTAGAATCCAGCCCCACTGTGACAGCTGTTCCTGGGTACAGGATGAGTTAGTTGCTATTCTTAAGTGGCTGGAAATCACTCTGACTGCTCTCAAGCAACAGAAAGCTGCCTCAGATGAGTGTGTTGGGCAAAATGCCAAGAGTCGTTTACTAGAGATAGTAAATGTGCTTGAAGTATTGAAGTATTATCCTCTCCACCAGATACTGTCTCCTCTGTACGAAATTCAGGACCTACCACTACCCCTGTGCCTGATAGTAAGTGGCAAGACAGTAACTGGTTTAGGACAACGGTCCGCAAACTTATTAGTCAACAGAACCAAATATTGACAATGCAATGACTGAAATTCCTTTTGAGAGCCAAAGTTTTTAAACTTGAACTGTATAGGTAGAGACACTGTAATTAACTTAATTACGATACTCCTAAAATGGCCATTGCTAAAAATATGTTCAATATGATTGAGGTACGTTTGTTGAGTCAGTCCGAGCTCTTCCAATTCTTCCATCCAAACTCATCTTTGTGTACTTGTTTCTTCTACCTCCTCCTTATATCCAAATCACCTTGACATACCATTCTCAATACTCAACACTAGATCTTTTTTTAATGACTTAATAAACTTTGGTTAAAGTTTTATATGTTAGTTTCACTACAGGTACATTGGATAGACTTAATTATTAAACTTAATATAATATTATCTACTGATAAAAATAAACTGTACGATATCCATAAAATTAAATGACTGACAAATACTAATGTAGACAATGGCCTTGCATCTCCTTGGAAGGTTCAGATAAGTCTAGTCTGTATGCTGCTATTTTTAATTTTAGGCGTGATTCTGAGTTCTCAATATAAGGCAACATCTCAGTTTACTCTAGATAAAGTTCATGCTTGAAAATGATTGTTTGCAAGAACGTGTAGGTAACCCAAATAATGAAAGAACAGGAAACACTAGCTTTTTCAGCTGATTACACGAGTCAGGAATACAGTTCCATGCTTTAAAATGAATGTGTCTTCCTTCTATAATTATTTCAAAGTAAACCACTTGTCCTATGCACAAGTTCACATTTGTTGTTCTTCAACATTTGTATATCAGCACAAAGACATCCAAAACCTCCAGCTTCATAATTCCTTGTTTTTTAAACCCAGCAATTGCATTTCAGTATTGCCACTCTCTATACCAAAGGGAGAAAAATTTAATAGCATTAAGTTTTCTTAACAATGGCTAAACTTGCTTTGTTGTTTCTGAATTCCTGAAACCTGTTGAGAAAAACTTGCCTCACATTTAAAAGTGTTGTTTTAAAATAGCAAATGTCAGTACCAGAATTATTTCCTTGGTGATGTTTCTACAGGCTTTGAAAGTGAACCAAATTTTGGTTCAAAAGCTAGAGCAAAAATAGATAATTTATTTTTCAATCAAACTACTTCTTCTAACATCAAAAAAATTGTTTCCTTTTCCCTGTAGTTTACTATTAAGAGGGATTAGATGAGGTGTAACATCCACCTGGAAATAAAATTTTTTAATAGTTCTGGACAATGAACACCTTTCTCAAGAAGAAATGCTTTAATTTCTGTTAATCAGGAAGCAAAACATTTCAGAATGTGTCAAGGAAACATACCTTGTTATGCAGCAGATCTGCAAAATGTTTCAGAACATGTCCCTTTTGACGGGCACCATACCTTGTTACGCAGCAGAAGATCTGTGTTCACTCCATTTCAACTAAATTGGTGATGATCAGGAGCTTTAGCAGTGCCCACACACACCTGCACGTGGTACTTTGTGGAAGAGCCACACTCAAGGGGCCAAAGAGGTGCATGTGGCTCACAAGCCAGTTTGCTGATCTCTGGTCTAGGGTTCCTGTACAGGGGAGCCATGGACCATGGAGAATGCAAAGTATTAGATCCAACTCCTAAGCAATGAGTTCAAGGTGTTGTCTTCCACTGAAACTGAAAGAGTCAGTGAGGCACACTTTCTATGTTCGGAAACATTCTGTATCCCGTGCCAAGGAGAGGAAAACGCAAAAGTGTAGGGGTCTATTATTAACTACTGGCAGTTCAAAAATATTGAAAATGATAGTACTCCTCACTGAAATGACAGCAAGGAATGGGAGGGATTATTTTATGCACTCAGTGTGTATGCCTGATAGCCTCAGTCACCGCAGGAAGAGAAATTCCGCCTTATGCAAGACACCCTTTTTCTGTTTTCTTGCACCCAGACATGTTTCAGCACTTTTAGTGCTATGTTTTTTTTAATTTTCTAACTTACATGATACATTCAGAAAAATTGGAGAAAGTGTAGTGTCAAGCGACCGTAGGTCACAAAATCTGCCTATTCACTTCACCAACAACATGTGAGATAGGACCGACAGTATCAAAACCATGAGAAGTTGTAGATTGTGTAGCAGAATAGCTACCAAAATAAATGTCCAATAGTACCATGTAAGTTAGAAAATAAAAAAAATAACCCACTGAAGATGGCACAAAAAGCACTGAAACATGTTTGGGCGAAAGAAAACAGAAGAAAGTTGTCTTGCATAAGGCAGAATTTCTCTTTCTATTTCTCAGCAAGCACGAACATAACAAAAAGACGAGATGATTACTCAGTCACCATGTTGAAGAGCTTGTTGTGGCAGTCATTGAGAGAACAAGATGCAACCAACTACAGACTGTGGCAGACTTTGGATCAAACTGTGCCTGTTGATTGGGTCAAAGGTAATCTCGGATCACTCCAGCAACTGACAGACACTGTTGAGAATATCAGCCTTACTCAGAGCATTTCACCAAAGCTCAGAACATGCGTTGTTTCCATAACTGATCATGGTCCTCTTGTTCTGAGTCAACTGGAAGGCTTGAACAAGAGACCTAAAAGGTTCTGTGAAAGCTGAGCATCAATTTCTTAGACTTGCACCATAGGACTGATAATTGTACAGTCCCCCTAAATGGGACAGGTGTGCACATCATATCAGAGGCTGCTACCCAATTATCTGAATGTGTGTTGGATGCATGCAAGGGTGTTTTAAATTGGGTGATCCAAGTACTAATGTTTTTAATGGATATCACCCAGTATCCAAAGTGATGAACTCTCATTCATATAATGAAAGAAACCCAAAATTTCTGTGTTATACATCTAAATGTTGTTGTTGTGGTCTTCAGTCCTGAGACTGGTTTGATGCGGCTCTCCATGCTACTCTATCCTGTGCAAGCTTCTTCATCTCCCAGTACCTACTGCAGCCTACATCTTTCTGAATCTGCTTAGTGTATTCATCTCGATTTTTACCCTCCACGCTGCCCTCCAGTACTAAATTGGTGATCCCTTGATGCCTCAGAACATGTCCTACCAACCGATCCCTTCTTCTAGTCAAGTTGTGCCAGAAACTCCTCTTTTCCCCAATTCTATTCAATACCTCATCATTAGTTATGTGATCTACCCATTTAATCTTCAGCATTCTTCTGTAGCACCACATTTCAAAAGCTTCTATTCTCTTCTTGTCCAAACTATTTATCGTCTATGTTTCACTTCCATACATGGCTACACTCCATACAAATACTTTCAGAAACGACTTCATCATCATCATCATCATCATCATCATCATCTTGGACAGTTTCCAGCCACTGGCTGGGTCTGTCGGGAACACAAGCCTCTTCATTGTGTTCTGTCTTTCCACCATTACCCCTCTTCCACCTTCGTCCAGTTCTCTCCTCTTCTCGTCACACATTCCTTCACTCCCTTCACCCATCTATCCCTTGGTCTTCCTCTGGGCCTCTTCCCCTCCAGTTGCAGATCAAACATCCTCTTTGGAATTCTTCCCTCATCCATTCTCTTCATGTGTCCATACCACTGCAGTCTTGATTTTTCTATCCTGTCCTGTACTGGCTCCTCCTTTAGTCTTTCCCTCACATACACATTTCGCAATCTGTCTCGTCTTGTTACACTCAACCTGCTCCTCTGGAACTTCATTTCACTAGCCTGTATTCTACTTTTGTCACTTTTGTGCATTACCCATGTCTCACTTCCGTACGCCAATATGGGGTCAAAGTAGGTTCGGTATATAATTCCCTTGGATTTCTGTGGCACCTCCTTGCTCCAAATAAGCCCCCTAATGCATTTGTAGAACTGCCCTGCTTTTCTGCACCTTTCATTTATTTCCATTGCGTTTCGCCCCTTACTTTCAATCATGCTTCCCAGGTGCTTGAAGTTCTCTACCACTTTTAGTTTTTCCCCTCCACAAGTTATATCCACATTTGGCCTATTCTTCTTCCTTGTTGTGACAATTATTTTCTTTGCAGAGAAATGCATTCCATATTGTGCTGCCATTGCCTCCCATACATCTAACTGCTCTTGCACCTGCTTCTCGCAATTTCCCCATAACATCAGGTCATCGGCAAAAAGCACTGCTTTCATTTTATGATCTCCAATTGCATCTGGTACTTGCTGTAGGATTTCATCCATAACAATAATAAACAATAAAGGCGAAACTGCACTTCCCTGTTGCAGCCCATTTTCCAGCTTGAACCATGCAGTACGTTCCCTCCCCACTTTCACACAACTCTCACTTCCCTCATACATTTTTCTGACTTTTCGTGTTATCTCTTCATCTATCCCTTTTGCGTTCAGCACATCCCAGAGCTTGTCCCTACAGATACTGTCATACGCCTTCCAATATCTAAAAAGGCCATGATTAAGTCCTTCCCAGTCCTTCCCGTACTTATAGTGCCGTTCCTGCAGTTGCCTTACCGCAAATATGAGGTCCGTTGTTGATCTACCCGGTCTGAAACCATACTGCTCCTCTTGCAATCTACTTTCAATACTGCTTCTTATTCTCTTCTCCAGGATCTTTTCATAGATTTTTCCACAGTGGCATAGCAGAAACGACTTCCTGACACTAAAATCAATACTCGATGTTAACAAATTTCTCTTCTTCAGAAACGCTTCCCTTGCCATTGCCAGTCTACATTTTATATCCTCTCTACTTCAACCATCATCAGTTATTTTGCTCCCCAAATAGCAACACTCCTTTGCTACTTCAAGCGTCTCATTTCCTAATCTGATTCCCTCAGCATCACCCGACTTAATTCGACTACACTCCATTATCCTCGTTTTGCTTTTGTTGATGTTCATCTTATACCCTCCTTTCAAGACACTGTCCATTCCGTTCAACTGCTCTTCCAAGTCCTTTGCCATCTCTGACAGAATTACAATGTCATCGGCAAACCTCAAAGTTTTTATTTCTTCTCCATGGATTCTAATAACTACTCCGAACTTTTCTTTCGTTTCCTTTACTGCTTGCTCAATATACAGATTGAATAGCATCGGGGAGAGGCTACAACCCTGTCTCACTCCCTTCCCAACCACTGCTTCCCTTTCATGTCCCTCGACTCTTATAACTGCCATCTGCTTTCTCCACAAATTGTAAATAGCCTTTCACTCCCTCTATTTTACCCCTGCCACCTTCAGAATTTGAAAGAGAGTATTACAGTCAACATTGTCAAAAGCTTTCTCTAAGTCTACAAATGCTAGAAAAGTAGGTTTGCCTTTCCTTAATCTTTCTTCTAAGATAAGTCGTAAGGTCAGTATTGCCTCACGTGTTCCAACATTTCTATGGAATCCAAACTGATCTTCCCCAAGGTCAGCTTCTACCAGTTTTTCCATTCGTCTGTAAAGAATTCGCATTAGTATTTTGCAGCTGTGACTTATTAAACTGATGGTTTGGTAATTTTCACATCTGTCAACACCTGCTTTCTGTGGGATTGGAATTATTATATTCTTCTTGAAGTCTGAGGGAATTTCATCTATCTCATACATCTTGTTCACCAGATGGCAGAGTTTTGTCAGGACTGGCTCTCCCAAGGCTGTCAGTAGTTCTAATGGAATGTTGTCTACTCCCGGGGTCTTGTTTCGACTTAGGTCTTTCAGTGCTCTGTCAAACTCTTCACGCAGTATCATACATCCCATTTCATCTTCATCTACCTCCTCTTCCATTTCCATATATTCTCCTCAAGAACATCGCCCCTGTCTAGACCCTCTATATACTCCTTCCACCTTTCTGCTTTCCCTTCTTTGCTGAGAACTGGGTTTCCATCTGAGCTCTTGATATTCATGCAAGTGGTTCTCTTTTCTCCAAAGGTCTCTTTAATTTTCCTGTAGGCAGTATCTATCTTACCCCTTGTGAGATAAGCCTCTACATCCTTACATTTGTCCTCTAGCCATCCCTGCTTAGCCATTTTGCACTTCCTGTCGATCTCATTTTTGAGACGTTTATATTCCTTTTTGCCTGATTCATTTACTGCATTTTTGTATTTTCTTGTTTCATCAATTAATTTCAGTATCTCTTCTGTTACCCAAGGATTTCTACTAGCCCTCGTCTTTTTACCTACTTGATCCTTTGCTGCCTTCACTATTTCATTCCTCAAAGCTACCCATTCTTCTTGTACTGTATTTCTTTCCCCCATTCCTGTCAATGCTCTCCCTGAAACTCTGTACAACCTCTGGTTCTTTCAGTTTATCCAGGTCCCATCTCCTTAAATTCCCTCCTTTTTGCAGTTTCTTCAGTTTTAATCTACAGTTCATAACCAATACATTGTGGTCAGAGTCAACATTTGCCCCTGGAAATGTCTTACAATTTAAAATCTGGTTCCTAAATCTCTGTCTTACCATTATATAATCTATCTGAAACCTTCTAGTATCTCCAGGTTTCTTCCATGTATACAACATTCTTTCGTGATTCTTGAACTAAGTGTTAGCTGTGGTTAAGTTATGCTCTGTGCAAAATTCTACCAGGCGGCTTCCTCTCATTTCTTAGCCCCAATCGATATTCACCTACTACGTTTCCTTCTCTTCCTTTTCCTACTGTCGAATTCCAGTCACCCATGACTATTAAATTTTTGCCTCCCTTCACTACTTGAATAATTTCTTTTATCTCATCATACATTTCATCAGTTTCTTTATCATCTGCAGAGTTAGTTGGCATATAAACTTGTACTACTGTAGTAGGCATGGGATTCGTATCTATTTTGGCCACAATAATGCGTTCACTATGCTGTTTGTAGTAGCTTACCCGCATTCCTATTTTTTTATTCATTATTAAACCTACTCCTCCATTACCCCTATTTGATTTTGTATTTATAACCCTGTATTCACCTGACCAAAATTCTTGTTCCTCCTGCCACCGAACTTTACTAATTCCCACTATATCTAACTTTAACCTATCCACTTCCTTTTTTAAATTTTTAACCTACCTGCCTGATTAAGGGATCTGACATTCCACGCTCTGATCTGCCAGTTTTCTTTCTCCCAATAATGACGTCCTCTTGAGCAGTCCCCACCCGGAGATCCGAATGGGGGACTATTTTACCTCCATAATATTTTACCCAAGATGATGCCATCATCATTTAATCATACAGTAAAGCTGCATGCCCTCGGGAAAAATTACGGCTGTAGTTTCCCCTTGCTTGCAGCCGTTCGCAGTACCACAACAGCAAGGCCGTTTTGGTTAGTGTTACAGGGCTAGCTCAGTCAATCATCCAGACTGTTGCCCCTGCAACAACTGAAAAGGCTGCTGCCCCTCTTCAGGAACCACACATTTGTCTGGCCTTTCAACAGATAACCCTCCATTGTTGTTGCACCTACTGTACGGCTATCTGTATCATTGAGGCACGCAAACCTCCCCACCAATGGCAAGGTCCATGGTTCATGTTAAGTTTTCATAATTTGTAAAGTTACTAAAAAATATTCATTCAGATAACGTAAGCTGTTTAGAACAAATTGGCAGAGTATGAAGTGATCCTAAAGAGCTGTGGAGCTCACATAATGTTAGGTACAGAAAGCTGGTTTAAATCAGAAATTGATAACAGCGAGATTTTTGTGGTAAATCTAAATGTATATCGAAAAGATAGATTAATGGGAAATAGAGGTTGTGTGTTGGTCACAGTAGACAAGAAACTTAAATTCACCAAGATAGAAACTGATTGATTGAGTAAGATTCAGTATCAAGGGTGGACATAAATTTATAATATTTATCTTTCTATCAGCTACCAGACTCACTCCAGCTGTTACCAAAAACTTTAAAGAGAAACCTCAGTTTGCTAGAACATATATTCCGCAGTTATGTTGTCATCACTGGAGGTGACTTTAACCACTCAACAATAAATTGGGATAGCTATAGCCCAGTAAGTGGTGGATGTTGGAGTGTTTATTAAATGGCTGATGACTGCCATATTTAGCTAGTGTGATGATGTTTTGACTGCTTGGGCAGCATCTGTTCTAGACCTATTACTCCATGCAGTTACACCTAACACCACCATCTTAATACTCCCTCATTTGATGGTGTAGCCTTGCAACTCTAGTGATTTACCCCAGAGACTAGCTATGCTGTGCCCTGTTCTTGCTCAACATCGAATTTCTTTCTTCCATACAGATTTCTATAAGAGAAGTGGCTATAAAACAAAACACTGCTTCCCTGCTTAAATAAAGTGTAGACTGGTTCCAATATAATCTATATATTGTCACAAACTTTTACAAAGTGTGACATGTTCTATGGGAACCAACTAACATTACTGTTTCAAAGACATCTCATTATCATTCTGTCTGTGAGTAACACATAATAACAATCACTTATATACATCATATTCATCTTCCTTGGTGCCAGAAATCTTCTATGGTACCAGAGCCCCTTCATTCCTCCTTGCTCCACAGAGATTTCAAACACTCTCTAGTGGTAGACTCCACATCTGTTGAGTAATACTTTCCCACAGTATGTGGCCACGTTTACAAACTAATTGTGATCGTTTACTCTGAGCTCTATATTTGATGTACATGATACATACCCTTCCATGAATGTCATGGATCACTACAAAGCCCTCCACTAAGAAAGAATATGTTGTGATGATACACTTAACAATCAGTCACTACAAACATACATATCCTCTAATTATAATTTTCATTATTTCAGTTGTTTTATATTTAATAGCTCCTCTACTTTGGCTAGCATAGTAACAGAGTGAACCATAATTACATTGCTTTCTTTCAGAGCACTTTCAGCTCTTTAACTATTAATTCCATTAATTTGTAATCTTGCCTTTGGAAGATGCAATTGTTACGCAATTTTAAGATCAAAGATCAGATTATTCAGAGATTCAAATACTCATGGTAAACTACAGAGTTAGCTAATTTTTACTTTTTCAATGTATTACCCAGTTTGGAGCAGATGCTCCCTCAAGCAGGGTCCTTATTCCTTTTCTTTGTGAATATTACTTGTCAAAAGACTGCAACACAACATTTGTTTTGATTTATGTCAATATGGTGCCAGAAATAAAGAAAAATTTTACATCATCAGCCACTGAACAGCACTCTATGAAAAGGATCCACAATATGCAGGTTTAAATTAAGCCAATGGACTGCCCAGTAAAGTTATGACCCTACCCACAATGTAGCTTAAATTTCAGCTTAAGAAATTCCTGGTTCAAAATCCATTTTACACATTAGAAGAATACCATACTTACATGCATAATAAGAAGTTCTTCAAAAATATATGTAAATAGTGTTAAGCACCATCTTATTTGTAATTTAATCATTTGGTTAATCAATGACATATTCAGAAGAATGTATTATTGTGCTATGTATCAAGAATTTTAGTCTGTTTTCATACATATGCAATGAATCATTTGATGTTGAATAAGTTATATTATTATTATTATTAAACATTTCTCCATCGTTGAAAGCTATATTTTCAGGGATTCTGTGCTCTTTTCCTCTTATTTTGTAGGCCTGGTCAGTGTGATATACCACTCCTTTATTCTAAAGTGGTCAGTGCCCTCCCTTGCACGGTTCCACCCAAACCTGGCATGAGCTCCCTTCTTTGGGATTGCTTTGCTTACCCATAAAGTGGTTGGGATCCTCCCTTCCTTAGGTTCACTCAAACCTGGAATAAGCTCTGTTTTTTAGGGATAACTCCCCGTAACTCCCAATTTGAAGTACTCACCCTCCTTTCCTATTACTTTATTGAGTACTTCAGTACTTCTCTTGTTTCACCTCATCTTAAGGATGCACCTTCCTGCTTTTCCACCACAAGTTCTCCTGACTATTTTCCTGCCTCCAAAACTCCTTTTCCTTCTTAGTGTTGGCTTGTTATGTGTAGTATGCTAAACACAAACCCACCTCCCAACACATCAAATTCATGTACATCATCAGCAAAGCTCAGTTCAACAGTCAATACTCTACTGAGATGATATCACTACTCATGATTAACCTCCCTTTAAAAAAATTCAGATACAAACCCAACCCTTGTTTTTATCATATGATGGTAAGCAGCCTGCCTCTTCGGTCAGTGATCTCACACTAAATGAATACTTGGCAGCTGATTATATACCAGTTTACAGTATTTGTTTACACACTTTCATCATTAAAGATGATCTATGTTGTTACTGTTTTTCTTTCCCAAGTTTAATTTAAGGATATCTTATGCTACTTTAACATATCAATATTATAAAATCCCTTTTCTTGACTAGTTTCTGGATCGAGCAAGAAAATTGCTTTGGGATGTGGTATATTTAAAACTTTAAGGACCACTATATTGAGAGAAAATCTTGTATGTTTCTTTCTTCAGATTTAAGCTACAGAAAACTTCCTTAGCTAGTGCCAAGTCATGGCCATATCAAAGGTAGGTGTTGTAGATTTATCATTATATTTACATATCTGTTTATCTGCTGCTTGTTGTAAATTTTTTTTTTTATAATGTCATCTAAGTTGTCTCTGTGTATGTTTTTATCACCACCTGGCCATTTAAATAATTGCAACTGTGGCTTGCCTATGAATTTACCTTGCATTATGTAGATGGGAATTAACCTGTAGATTAATGTGGAAGTTTATTAAGTATTACTTGGAATTATGGTATTCTGAGCCAAGTGGTACATCTGTTTGAACACTATGTCCTACATAACCTACCAATTTCTTTGACGATACATTCATAAGGGTGGTATTTCGCAGTAGCAGGTGAATACAGTATTTCTTGACTTCCAAAAAGCATCTAACTCAATAACAGTGCCAAAAATTATTAACATATGAATGACTATATAGGGTAGTCCATTGATAGTGACCAGGCCAAATATCTCATGAAATAAGCATCACACGAAAAAAACTACAAAGAACAAAATTCGTCTAGCTTGAGGGGGGAAACCAGATGGCGTTATGGTTGGCTCACTAGATGGTGCTACCATAGGTCAAACAATATCAACTGCGTTTTTTTAAATAGGAACCCCCATTTTTTATTACATATTCATGTGGTACGTAAAGAAATATGAATGTTTTAGTTGGACCACTTTTTTCGCTAGTATAAGTACGTGGTGTCACATAACATTCCACCAGTGTGGGCAGTATTTGCTTCATGATACATTACACGTGTTAATTGCGGAAAAGGTCAATATCATGTTGATGTATGGCTGGACGACATCATCCAAGTGTCCGGACTGTTCGCTGGATAGTTATGTTATTTAAGGAAACAGGAAGTGTTCAGCCACATGTGAAATGTCAACCACCACAACCTGCAACAAATGATGATGCCCAAGTAGGTGTTTTAGCTGCTGTCAAAGCTAATCTGCACATCAGTAGCAGACAACTTGCGCGAGAATCGGGAATCTCAAAAACGTCGATGTTGAGAATGTACATCAACATTAATTGCACCCATACCATATTTCTATGCACCAGGAATTGCATCATGACGACTCTGAATGTCGTGTACAGTTCTGCCACTGGGCACAACAGAAATTCCAGGACGATGACAGATTTTTTGCACGCGTTCTATTTAGCGATGAAGCGTCATTCACCAATAGTGTTAACGTAAACCGGCATAATGTGCGCTACTGGGAAATGGAAAATCCATGATGGCTGCAACAAGTGGAACATCAGCGACCTTGGCAGAAGGAACGTTAATTGGCCCCCATTTTATCGATGGCAATCTAAATGGTGCAATGTATGCTGATTTCCTACGTAATGTTCTACCGATACTACCACAAGATGTTTCACTGCGTGACAGAATGGCGATGTACTTCCAACATGATGGATGTCCGGCACATAGCTCGCATGCAGTTGAAGCGGAATTGAATAGCATGGAATGGTCATCGAAGCACCATACCGTGGCCCGCACATTCACCGCATCTGATGTCCCCAGATTTCTTTCTGTGGGGAAATTTGAAGGATATTTGCTATCGTGATCCACCAACAACATGTGTCAGCGTATTGTCAATGCATGTGCAAACATTATGGAAGGCGAACTACTCGCTGTTGTGAGGAATGTTGTTATACGTATTGATGTATTGCCAAATTCATTGAAGTTGATGGACATCATTTTGAGCATTTATTGGATTAATGTGGTATTTACAGGTTATCACGCTGTAACAGCACGTGTTCTCAGAAATGATAATTTCACAAAGGTACACGTATCACATTGGAACAACCGAAATAAAATGTTCAAACATACCTACGTTCTGTATTTTAATTTAAATAACCTACCTGTTACCAACTGTTCATCTAAAATTGTGAGCCATATGTTTGTGACTATTACAGCGCCATCTATCACAAAGTGAAAAAAGTGGTCCAACTAAAACATTCATATTTCTTTATGTACTACACAAATATGTAATAAAAAGTGGGAGTTCCTATTTTAAAAAATGCAGTTGATATCCGTTTGACCTATGGCAGTGCCATCTAGTGGGCCAACCATAGCACCATCTGGTTTCCCCCTTCAAGCTAGACAAGTTTCGTTCTTTGTAGTTTTTTCGTTTGTTGCTTATTTCGTGAGATATTTGGCCCAGTCACGATCAATGGACCACCATGTATAGACTATCAAACAAAATTTGTGAGTGGATTGAGGATTTTTTGGTAGGGAGGATGCAACATGTTATCTTGGATGAAGAATCATCTACAGAAGTCAGAGTAACTTCACTCATGCCCCAGGGAAATGTGTTGAGATAGTTGTTGTCCTTATTGTATATTAATGACCTGGCAGACAGTAGTAACATCAGACTTTATGCAGATGATACAGTTATCTGTAATGAAGCATCATCTGCACAAAGACCCATCAGATCTTGATATGATTTCAAAGGGAGGCAAAGACTGGCAACTCGTTTTAATTTTCAGAAATGTAAAACTGTGCAATTCATAAAAAGCAAAAAAGTAATACCCAATGTCTACGTACATCATCAGTGTGTCAGGGATCAGTCAACTCATACAAATACCTGGGTAAAACTCTTTGCATGGATATGAAATGGAATGAGCACATAGTCTCAGTATGGCAGAAAAGGCTTCTGTTCATAGTCAGGACACTGGGAAAAAGCAATCAGGGTGCGAAGGAGACTGCTTGCAAATCATACTTCCCATCCTGCAATATTGCTCTAGTTTGTGAGATCCATAGCAAACAGGACTAAAATGGGACATCGAATTATAGAGAGAAAGTTGGAATGAATGGTCACTTGTTTGTTTGACTCACAAGAGAGCTTCGCAGAAATGTTGAAAAACATTGATTGGCTTACAAGGCACAAATTATCCAGCAATAGCCTGCTTAAGTGTTTGAAGAACCAACTTCAGGTGATAAATCTAGGAATGTACTACAATCTTTCAACACATTTCTCCTGTAGGGTCTGTGAAGTCAAGATCAGACTAATTGTGGCAAGCTCTGAAGCATTTAAGCAATCATTCTTCCCTCGCTCCACAGACAACTGGAACGAGAAGAAATCCTGACATGCAATAGTGTGCTAAAGACACTTTGCCATGTGCTTCACAGTGGTTTGCAGAGTAAGTATGTCTAGTAACTGGAATCAAGTGAGACCAGAGTGCTCTGGCCAACGGCATGAAAGGGGAGCCACCAGTACAATACAGACACACACAACAGACCACATGGTGAAATACCATGACCAGAGAGCAAACCCAAATTGGATACCAAGATGTAGCAACTATCAGCAACCAGAGCGATGATGAATAGTTAATAATGATGAGTGCAGTCAGAACAGGACTGCGGTCTGAGCTCATGCACTGCCAGCTTTATCAGACCATTGTGAGTGCTGATAGGCCAACGTGATGGGCACAGTACATGCATAGTACTGTGGTGGTAACAGCAGTGCTTGCAGACTATAGGGGGCACTGCCTAGCGACTGTCGTCTACATCCATGTCTACTGGTGGGCTGTCAAAATTATCGGACCAGGACGGGATACCAGAGTATGTACATGTACATGTAGATGATGTACTCAGTAAGTTCCTCTTTTGCTGATGATTTGTTTGTGTCATCATGAGTAAAATGTCCTATGTGCCAGCAGTAGGAAAACAGCCAAATCCTCTTTCATAAGTAGCAGATGTACTGGTGTATAGTGGGAGCTACCCATAGTCTTGATGGCAATGAAACTTATGGACAGTGTTTACGGTGTCAGTCTCTTACACCAGTAACCATAAAACTGTAGAACTACAAGACATAGTTGCAATTTTAGCTTCACGTTTATTGTTGCTCCACACAATCAGAAATACTGATATTATACAAATCATGAGTCACAACTGCTTCTAAACCATTATTAAGCTATATACATATATGTATATATAATGCATGTGAAAGCAAAAGTTTTCTAAATTTTTGCAAGTTGTATAAATGAGAGACTTGGGTAGTGGTGTGGCATTCACCTAGTGCGATGTCAAAAATCATAAAAAACCACATCCAGACTGGCCGGGTACACCGCCTGTCATTGTTAAGTCAGTGGGTGGGCTCAGTCCGGGGCCAATTCATCTTCCCATCCTGGATGCGGTGTTTTAACATGCACAAATATCTGGGAAGGTAAAAAAATTAATACATTTATGACAGTAAAATAAGCAACACAGACACCACATCTCTGTCCTGCTCGCTGACCAATCATGAAGTGTTCATTAAAGTCACTGATAATGCTCAGCTGTCAGCTGTTTACATTGTTTAGCATGATGTGATACATTAAATGATCATATTAACAATTCCAATTTTAATTTTCAAATTCCACTATATTATGTTATGTTTGGAGATTGCTATTGTCTTTTTATAGCAGGTACGTGATGGGTAGCTTCTAGATGCAGAGGTTGAAGTACGAGTGTGTAATAAACAAATTTTAATCATTCAGCAACCTATCCAGAGACTTCCTGCTTGCTGAGTAGCTCTTCCATTGTATCCAAATAATGCTCCTTATCAGCCATATGATAAATTTTTATATTTTGTCACTGTTTCAATTTTATGTTTCTCCATCTGCAACCGCAAACTCAAGTGATGGGTTTGGTAAGACTCTAGGATAGTTATCTTCCATCAAATATCCATGAATGGAATATCTGTAGATAAGGCAATGTCTGTGTGAGGATGACATAACTTCAGATGAACAGAAATATCTCTGTGTCTAGCTACATGGAACTGTATCTCTGCTGCTCTACTGAAATAACATCTTTATGCTGGAGAAATAGGTGATTGTTCCTGGTTCAAGATAACACTCAGCTACATAAGTGTTATGATGCAAGTCAGTTATTGCTGTGTTCCCAGAAGCCAAATGTTATGTCCTTCATGCTAATGATAAATTGATGGAAAGTTGCCAAAGGATCTGTCACTATAGGAATCTGAGTAGGCAAGCAAAACATTAGTTGACACAGGTGCACTTTAAATGAATTTACTGTGCAAAAGAGCTGCTGTACTGTTGACAGTTAATGGCTGTTGTGACCAGCTATAAGCAGAAGCCCAACAGAGGTGTTTGTCTTTCTACACTGAATGTTTTCCAGTAGAGCAAGCTATCAAAAATCTTGAACTAGAAGACTAGTATCCAGTGCTCACTGCTTATAACACTATCCTGGTGGCCTTTGTTGGACGATAGCCTGGAAGTTCTTTATCGGTGACAATGTTCAAAATGATGCTCACAGTGCCCGCAGGAATCTTTGAGGTGCTGTCTCCAGCATTGTCAACAGGCTGCAACACTGTGATATGGATCATCTTGTAGGCAAATGTTTTCAACTACAAAGAATTTAGAACACTGAGTTTTCATCTCAGTCTCCTAACAACAGTCGTATAGAACATATCTGGATTGTTCTTGTGAACTAATCACAACTTACAGTCCTTTTTTCCAGATTATTACCTCAATGGAACTAACTTTCTTTTGCTATGGATCTCATTGAAACCACTGTTCACATCATCACACATCTGTGCATGGTTGCTCAGTGTAGTCCTACGAGATAATGATTTTACTTTTTTACACCTAACATAAGTAGCCCATGTGTCACACATAAAGTAAGCTTTGTTTGGAATCCATAAAGGGGAGTTAAATATGGGTTTGATTTTCCATTCGTGGTTACACCATCATAGTAGCCTAAACCCTAAGGCACAGTCTAACATTTCACCCACAGTTAAATACATCTTAATCTATGTGTAATAAGAGTATTACAGAGACAGTAATGTCATCAAGCACATGAGATGCATAGACACTATCTGCAGTCTCATTGGCATGCTCCAAATGAGAAAATGGGTTGTTCAAGAATGGTCATAGACTCTCAAAGTTGTCAGGTAGCAGGGAGATGCAGATGTAAAGCGTAAGTGTGATTCATTTGAGCAACTGGAACCCCTCTAGCTCAACTTATTATACACTGAAGTGACAAAAGTCAAGGGTCTCTGGTATACAGATCATGGTGGTATCACATATACATGGTATAAAAGGGCAGTGCATTGGCTAGGGCTGTCATTTGCATTCATATGATTCATGTGAAGCAGTTTACAATGTGATTATGGCCGCATGATAGGAATTAACAGACACTGAACACGGAATGGTAGTTCGAGCTAGACACATTGGACATTCCATTTCAGAAATCATCAGGGAATTCAATATTCTGAGATCCACAGAGTCAAGGGTGTGCCAGAAATACCAAATTTCAGGCATTACCTCCCATCACAGACAACACAGTGGCCGAAGGCCTTTGCTTAATGACTGAGAGCAGCAGTGTTTACATAGGGATATCAGTGCTAACAGGCAAGCAACACTGCATAAAATAAAAGCATAAATAAATGTGGGACATACAATGAACATACCCATTAGGACAGTGTGGTGAAATTTTGTGTCAATGGGCTGTTGCAGCAGACAACCAATGCGAGTGTCTATACTAACAGCACAACAATGCCTGCAGTGCCTCTCCTGGGCTCATGACCATATTGAGTGGGCCTTAGATGACTGGAAAATTGTGGCCTGGCCAGATGAGTCCTAATTTCAGATGGTAAGAGCTGGTGGTAGCTGTGCAAGCTGGTAGTCACTCCATAATGGTGTGAGGTGTGTTTACATGGAATGGACTGGTTCTCTGGTCCAGCTGATTCAATCATTGATTGAAAATGGTTATGCTTGGCTACTTGGAAACCATTTGCAGCCATTCATGGACTTCATGTTCCCAAACAATTATCAAATTTTAATGGATGACACTGCACCATGTCATGGGGCGACAATTGTCTGCAGCTGGCTTGAAGAACTATGTGGACAATTTGAATGAATGATCTGGTCACCCAAATTGTCCACTATGAATCCTATTGAACATTTATGGGACATAATTGAGAGGTCAGCTTCCAACAACCTGTTGAGTCCATTCCATATTGATTTGCTGCCTTATGCTGGTGGAAAGGTGGTCCAACATGATATTAGGAGGTATCCCATGGTTTTTGTCACCTCAGGGTACTGTCAGAGAAAATTTAAAACGTGACAAAAAATATAAAAAATTGAGAAGCAGCACTTTCACTCTCACCCTTGTATCCTTCATCTGAGTGACTTGTTCCTCCTTTCCAGCATTCTCCAACCAATTCCTCTTTCCTCCAAAAAGATGAAACATGGAAGTTCCAAAATCTGGGATTAACATTTTGGAGTGTTCCTGTTGACAGGTATAGGCATCACCTCCTGAAGTTAAGTATCATCTCCTTGTAATTTAACAATAGGAAAAAATCTAACTACAAATGCCATGAGAAAAATATTTTGGTTGGACAGTCTGTCAAATTGTACAATCTGGGCATGCTTGTACTAAATTTTAGTTTTGGAATTGATTTTGGGTCAGTATGCATGATGCCAGACAGGGGTCTTCATTTGTGATATTCTCCTGTCACTTCACAAGAGTGTTAAAATGTGTTCACAAGGGTGAATAAATCACAGATTGGTGACAGTTTTCTGTTTTCAATAAAAGTAAATCAGTGAACTCTTCATTCATTCATTCATTGTGCTATGTAGATCCTGTCAAGAAGAGGAATCTTTAGAGATAAGGTATGAGTCAAGGTATTAATAAAAGACAAACAACAGATAGTAACTTATTCTGTACATTGTATTAACAATAAACTGTCACTATACTGCTCAATACTATCTATGCTTATGCCAGTTAAATGTAACACAGTAATCACAGCTGTTGTTCATTTTCTGTTGCTAGTGTAATATTTACATGATTGCATATATTTTTATGAGTGAATCATGCTGTACTGAGCTTCATGATTAGTTTATACATGTGTTGTCCAGCTGGACCCCAAGGAACATTACACACAATGTTTTATTTTGTATATGATCATTAATGTCTACTTCTGATGCTACCAGGTTATTATTTCTTTCTATGAAATTGCACAATATTAGTCTCTGTAAGGTTAACACAATTTTCTATGAACTAGTTGTAGGCCTGTTCAGTTGCCATCTGAGCTCTGTCTGGTATGGTTGAGTTTAAACCCCTGATTAATATTCTTGTGTCATTAGCAAACATTATAATTTTGCAACCAACCTTTAAAGTTGTTGGAAGATAATTTATGTAGTTTGAAAAGAAGAGTAAACCCATTACTGAATCTAGCTGAATCCTATGTTTTGTTGCCTATTCTGAAGTTAGTTTCATTTGTGTGACTCTTTGCTTTGTTTTCTTAAGGCAAGAATACATCCATGCTAGACACATGTACTGTAGTTAATGTCCTAACATTTTAAATCACCAAGTAGAATTTTGTGGTCAACACCAATGGTTCTCAATAGCGGCATTATTCTTCTTAGTACCTGTTTTCAGTTCTCAAGGGGCTGGTGGGAAAAAAAGGCACAGTAGGAGCCTCAAAAGTGGATGTACTGTATTCGTTTTGTTGTTTGTCCTTTTAGCTTCTAATAGACAAAACTGTTAATTTGCTAAGTTTGGTATGATACCATACCAAATAATACCATTGATTAAAATGATGTTGTGTCTGTTATTATTTAGTGTGTAATTGTAACCAAAATAATCAAAAAAGTAATAAATACAAAAGTTTTTAAAAATTAATACTTCAACTTTCACAAGCTACTATAATGTCAGCAGGTGTTCTCATTTGAAATAAGTATTTGTGCTTGAAGTGGGTAATTTCTGACAAGGGCATTCCACAAACTGACTCAGTACTGACTACACCTTTAGCAGAAGCAAAGTATCAGTATTGAAGATGCCAAAGCTGCATGAATATTGTAGTACATTGTGCCTGTTTTCAGTGGAGTACAGTGAAAAAGTGTGGCACCTAGGCAGGTGGCAGATGCCTGAAGATTGACACAAATTATCCTGAAAAAGCCTGCTTACAAAGTTCCAATAGCCATCTTCAAATGATGACTCTATGAACACACTATAATCCCCTACATATCCCTCACATAGTGTTCATGAGAACAAGATTTGATTAATTACAGTGTGCACATAGTCATTTAAACAGTCATTCTTCCCATGCTCCATACATGAATGGAATGGGAAGAGGCCATAATAACTGGTACAATGGGAAGCTATAAATTATAGAGTGCAGCAATCAGTTGTCCTTTTTTAGATTTTACTACACAAATCCAGATTTCGGCTAGTAGCTAGCCATTCTCAATGCCCTATTTTCTATTCTCAATGCATGTAAGTCCCTGTTGTTCGGGTGTCATTCACAGTTCTTTGAATAGTATTCAGACATTACAATCACCTGCTCAGTAGCTTGTTTGTCCATCTTTGGAATGAAATTCTGTGTATCAGTGATCTGACAGTTTGTTGGTAGGTTGTGGAGCTACATGTCAGTAGATATCTACGCACAGGTCTCCTAATTCCCATAAATAATGGACCACAGATTTGTGTAAGGTGATGGCACCAGGTAGCGACCCAGATGGGTTCCATAGGATTTACATCAGGCAAACTTGCTCATGGAGACATCAGCATGTGTTCACTATAATGCTCCTCAAATCACTGTGACATGGTTCCAGCTCTGAGACATGGACAATTATACTGCTGTAAGATGACGTAGCCACTGGGGATGACATCAAGCGTGAAGGGATGCAGGTGGTACACATGTGTCAGCATGTCTTTGATTATTACCGCAGGTCCCATGCAAGCACAGGATAATGTCTCCCATAGTATAATTCTGCTCCCACCAGCGTGCGTCTGTGGTGCACTGTACGTTTTGAGCCACCCTTTGCCTCAGTGATTACATTTGCGGAGATGATCATTGACCTAGTGTAGCAAAAATGTGATACATTCAAAGATCCAACATGTTTCCATTGATTGACAGACGAATACCTATGGTCCTGTGCCCACCGCAATCGTAATTGATGTTGTCACTGGGTTAGCATGTGAGCATGCAGCGGTTGTCTGCTTGGGGCTCCATGTTCAGCAATGCACAATGACCATTGTGCACTGTAACACTTGCTCGTCATGTGCCCACAATGCCAGCAGGTGGAGTCCTATGTCATGGTGTCATAATGTTTTGGCCTGTCAGTGTACAGTGCCAGAGGGAAAAAAGAACACCTGGAAAGATGATGTCAGTTTTCGTACAATGTCCAGTGGGACAGTGGATGTAATGATAATGGTTTAAGTGTAATTCAGCAGCAGATGCCAAAGTGAAAAGTGGAATAGCTACCAAAGTGCCACATGTGTCTACCCTTTAAGAAGGAATGCCCATAGCTATAAGATTTGGCATGGTACAAACTTATAGAGTAAATAGGCACCATGCTGTGCAGACACACTCATACCTCCTATAGCCCACTGAGTGAATAATAATAATATAAATAGCCTTATCTGTCTGTGAACTGTTCTGTACAATAGTATTTGGACATGTCGTGTTTATGTGGCATTTAAAAACTGCACAATTGTGAGTTTAAAAATTATATAATTATATGAACATATGAGTTAAATTGATGATTATCTTAATGTAAATACCTAATAGAAATGATATATACACATATTTTTTAATGTGTTACATGGACTACCACTAGTATATATCAATAGAAGGAATGCTTATTTCTCTTCAAATTATTTATCTGTAAAAATTTGACAAATTTGTACAGTAACATACAATCTTTTTTTTATTTGAGAGCAAACAAATTGTGGTCTTTCAAATATTCCCTCAAAGAGTTACCTCACAAATTGGACATGCCAAGTCAGTTGTGCAGTGAAGATAACAACAGTGGGCACATGACATTTGTAGATGTGATTCTGTACATTCACATGCACAGAGAGCTGCCAGGTTGTTACTTTAGAAGGGAAGCCTGTGCAGCTTCTACAGCCTGCTTAAAGACCCATCTTCCACTGTTGCAACAGCACTGACATGCACAACCTGACTATTGCCATTAAAGGATCATGTGGAGGATGGAATGGCATTACCTTCAGTAATAAAAACAGGTTCTGTCTGTACTCACATTCACACATGTCACTGCATTTGTCCAAGACACACTGAACCCATTCACAGGCCTTTTGGTCTATGGTTTGATAAATTATATCTCTCATTTCCCTTTGGTATTTGTAGAGGACATGCTGATTAGTGCTCTATATGTATAGAATGTTGTTCATCCAGTTCTTCAGCAATTTTTGCAACAGGAAAGTGATATACTCACCCTGATACCGCCTGTGAAACTCAGAAAGTTGTGCAAGATATGCAACAACTTCCATGGCTAGCACAACAGCTGGAGTTCAGCATGTGTAGGACTCACTAGACAAGTGACTAGTGTAACTCACCCACCCACTAACCTTAGAAAGCTATGCAAATAAGTGTGAAATAATGTGTTCCACAATAGTATTCACCAACTGTGTGATCTGATTGACTACATACAAGAGTCAGCAACATATTGTCGCTTATAGAGGCATCACTACATATATTGGTGTTTCAGAATGGAACCATCCCTTTTACCCCAGAAGCATTTGAGGTATTGATCTGTATGTGTAATTATTTCACCTGGACCATAAACAAGATGACGAGAAACAGTGTGAAAAGCTTTAAGGTGCATGAGCATGCCTGCTTGTGTAACTTCAATGCTAATTAATCTGGAAATGATGTAAGATATCAAATTTTTTCTTGCAAATTATTTGTCAACACAATTTACCCTGCAACACCCCTACAAGCTTTTCAGACTGTTTCTAACCACCCAATATGTTGTTTCTGCAATAAATTTGAGTATATTGGAAAACTCTCAGAGGATTTTCTGACTTTTGGTCCAGCAGTGTAGTATGATTACCAATATCGTACAGAAAAACTGAAGACTAAGTAGAATAAAACTTGGGACATACATTTAGCAACAGAGAAACTGAGCAGGAAGGTAATTTATGTTTACTGTAAACCAAAAAATTTAAAATAATATGACAAGTATTGGAGGACTCTTAGGCAGAATAGCTAGATTTGTCTTAAAAATAAACAAAGGTGTTCCTTGGAAATCATTCAACACTTTAAATCATTGTGTTCCAATCTTATAGTCCGAAGTTGTAGAAGACCACTAGGAAAAATTACAGAAATTCTTAAGTTACAGCAAATTCCAAATTGAGATGATAATGGAGCATTTTTACATTAAAAGTAGGCCATAACTAAGAAACAATTCGAAGAGGTACATTTTGAAAACAATCTAAATTATAGAGGCGATACATTAGTAGAATTTATTAAGAGGACCAACATGTTTGTCTTAACATATTCTCCCAAAAGTAAACAAATAAATAAATATTTGGGAAGGGCCACATGGAATTTAAAATGAAACTGACTACACTTTATCAAACAATAAAGAAATCATTCAGGATATAATAGCCTTGAACCTCTTCAGAATTGTTAATGATTGTAGACAACAAGGCGCAGAGTAAAATGATTGAAAGTAGATACACTGCTGTGAAAAGAACACTCTCAAGGACTGTGCCTAGTGGTGTCGGGGTATAATATGTAAATATAGAGGTGTTTTAGTGTTAGTGATTCAATTCTCATGTTCATCAGCGATCACATGGTGCTCCCGAGAGCCTGTCTGTGTATCTTTGATTTTTACTCTGCAGGCAGTAACTGGGCTGATTTTAGGTGTGAATGGTGTTTGCAACCTTCATTGTAGGGTAAAACCACGTGCCACTGACAAGTGTGTACTCTTGTTGAAAAGGTTTGGCCATTTGAGCAGTGGGCCTGCAAGAAGATGGATGGATGGATTGCTGCACATTTTTGGCGCAATATATCAGTGGTGTGTTGCTGCTTTCAACAGTGGTCTGCAGAACATTCCCACACCCATAGACCAGGTTCTGGATGTCCATGTAGAACAGGTGCATTGTGTGACCACCAATCACCAGCCGAATATCATCAAGAGGTGAAATTCAGGCATATGTTTTACCTGCTGTGTCACCAGGGACCACTGAGAACTGTCAGCTTGCAGCAGGATTAAGATCACATGTTCCTCTGGCCAAGCTAACATGATACTGCCAAGCACAGCCACTCTGGTGTCATCAAAGAGTCGACTGGAGAGTGGAATGGCAGTCTACTGTCTCCAGTGATGTAAGGAGATTCTGTGTATAGGCGAGTGATGAATGTACACATGTATGGCATATACCTAGTGAGCCGCCTATTCCAGAGTGCATTTGCCCATGACACACAAGTCCATCCAAGGCTTCAAGGGAGGGAGGGGTCATCAGTTACAATTCATGGTTCATTTTGGCATTTACACAGGGTAAAGCAATCAGAGCCCACTACATCGCACAGGGTATTGCCCCTGTGTTACCGCCACTTCTTCAATAGGGAGTTGATATGTTTTTTCAGCAGGGTAATGCGTGCCCACACACAGCTGCTGGGATGCAACACACTGTTTGTGCAATTCAAGATGAATGGGACATGATGAGTCGAGAACTTGCTCATTCTCCAGGGCCTGTGAAGAACTATTGCAGAACTGCAACAAAACGTGCAAGATGTGACAGGATTCCATTTGGAAATTTTGTGATAGTTTTCATGTGAGAAAACATACCCTCAGGGAGGTACACTGTGTATGGATGCAACTGTTTGGTCACTCTTTGCTATGGCTTAAAGTCAAGCACCAGGATGCTAGTCAGGAATGACAAGAAGAGAAGGCTGTGAAAGGAAGTCAGCCAACTGCACACTGGCCGGACCTCCCTCCAGGACTACGACGCGATGGCAACAGCCCCTATGTGAAGAGGATATAAGTGCGGCAACTGACTGGTGATGATCCTGTTTAATAAGACCTTCAAGATTACCAATTTCTATAGCAGCATCAACACTAGTAACTTCACTTGTACTCTCTATATAGCACAGACCTGGGATTGTCTATACTGAAGAAGATTGATTATTTCGTATGTCTCCCTTTGCTTGTGACACATCTGTGTAATTGTTTAAGTTAAGTATTGTATCATTTCTTATTGGGATAAAACTCATTAATATGACTTGTTTGATTGTTTGTCTAGTGATCTAATGATTAATGGAAAATCTCATATAAAGGTGTGCAACAAATACTAACAAAGAGATAGAGGGGCTGGCCAGTACTTACCTCAGCTCAGTGCAGCCTAGGAGATGTCCAATACCCAGTAGCAGAGCATGCCGTCCAGCATAATTCTAGGGACCTAGGAACCTGCTACAACGTATGTGCCATTTGGCTTCTCCCACCCAACACCAGTCCATCGGAACTGCGGAGATGGGGACTTGCACTCCAACACATCCTTCATCCCGCCATCCTCCTGGACTGAACCCTCGTTAACCAACCTCACTCCCATTTGCTCTTCAGTCTTCTTCTTTTTCCCTCTCCTCTTTAGCCATTCATGCATCTTTTCATCCTACATAGTTGTATTTATCTTTATACTATATACCTCTTTACTTCTGTATGCATCCTCTTTGGTTTTAAGCTGGCACATTACTTAACAGTAGAATATCTTTGGCTTCCCGCTGACAACCATGCCTCCATCCTTGCTACCCTCCCTGTTTACCTTTCCCTGTTGCTTCATAACCTGGGTTGTGAGTAACTGAATCCACTTTCCCTTCTTCCCTTTTTCCCCTCTCTCCTCCCTGATGAAGGAACAAAGTTCCGAAAGCTAGGAATGTAAATTTTCTGTTCTGTTTTGTGTTATCTATCGGCTGTACTGAGCTGAGGTAAGTACTGGCCAGCCCCTCTATCTCTTTGTTAGTATTTTTTTGTCTAGTGAATATTGTATCATTTCTTATTGTAATAAAACTCATTAAAATGACTTGTTTGATTGTTTGTCTAGTGAACCAAGTATGCAGGCTTCCTAGACACTACACTCTTTTCTGTGATGTATGTTTCATTTGGCCTGAATTTGCTATCATACGCTCCTGTAATGATGAAGTAACTGTTACCTCATTTATTAATAAAATTATCTTGTCCTTGAAAGTGGTGTATTTTGTTTCCTGGCAGTGTATAAAACTAGGAAAAAAACAGTTCACCAGACAGTAGGCAGAGTATGACAACTTTTTTAAGAATTGGGATATACAGGGTGTTACAAAAAGGTACGGCCAAACTTTCAGGAAACATTCCTCACACACAAATAAAGATGTTATGTGGACATGTGTCCGGAAACACTTAATTTCCATGTTAGAGCTCATTTTAATTTCATCAGTATGTACTCCAACACAATCAAATTGTAAATTTTCACAATCAACATGTGTGGGCTGAAGAGAATCCGCACGTAATTGTGCAATCACATCATCAACACAGATTTTCTGTGAACGTTTGGGCAGGCATTGTTGGTGATGTCTTGATTGGGCCCCATGTTCTTCCACCTATGCTCAATGGAGCACGTTATCATGAGTTCATATGGGATACTCTACCTGTGCTGCTAGAACATGTGCCTTTACAAGTACGACACAACATGGGGTTCATGCACGATGGAGCTCCTGCACATTTCAGTCGAAGTGTTCATATGCTTCTCAACAACAGATTCGGTTACCGATGGATTGGCAGAGGCGGACCAATTCCATGGCCTCCATGCTCTCCTGACTTCAACCCTCTTGACTTTCATTTATGGGGACATTTGAAAGCTCTTGTCTACGCAACCCCTGTACCAAATGTAGAGACTCTTCGTGCTCGTATTGTGGATGACTGTGATACAATATGCCATTCTCCAGGGTTGCATCAGCGCATCAGGGATTCCATGTGACGGAGGGTGGATGCATTTATCCTCACTAATGGAGGACATTTTGAACATTTCCTGTAACAAAGTGTTTGAAGTCATGCTGATATGTTCTGTTGCTGTGTGTTTCCATTCCATGATTAATGTGATTTGAAGAGAAGTAATAAAATGAGCTCTAACATGGAAAGTAAGCGTTTCCGGACACATGTCCACATAACATATTTTCTTTCTTTGTGTGTGAGGAATGTTTCCTGAAAGTTTGACCGTACCTTTTTGTAACACCCTGTATACTATATTATATTAAGTATAGCTCACACAAAATAACATACACAGAAATGCATTCTGAATCTCAGTGCTGGGCATGTTTACCTGTTTGTTCTGAAGAGGCAGCCACCACAGTTCACTGTAACCCATCGAGCTGTGAATTCATCCACTAGAACTGGCCTCTAAGTCACTTATAAACTGATTTTCGTATTAGGTGCTCTAGTCAGATACTATTGACTTGTAGAATTACTGGTGATAGTGGCATAACTTGTTGATGCTATTGAACTGTAGCTTAGAAGTTCTGCTTGAGAGTAGGCTTTAGCTGTTTAGCTGCACCTTCCCTACTGGGCAGTGGCGGCTCGCAGTGGAACCCCCCGCCACTACCACTGTTCCCTCCTCTAACGCACTATCTACTACGGTATTGCCCACTTTATTTTGTTCACATTCTACTTAGTTTACCATATCATAAAATTAAGATTATGCATATGTACCCAGAAGGGATCATTATTTAATAAAGTTACTTACACATTCATCGAGACCTTCACAGCCACTCAACATATTGCTTGGAAGCATCAGTTACACAAAACACAAAACAAACAGCTGCAGGTAATGTGTCAAAGTAACTTGTGCAAACATCAAAAGATGTAGCAGGTATGAAGAAAACTAAAGAAGTGAAAAAAGGACAGGTAAGAGTTTCAAGAAATGCTAACAGGAAAGTGATACAGTATGACGAATCAAAGAAAACCATTCAGGATTGTGTTCGAGAAAATGTGGGAAACTGAAAATATTAGTTCAGTACGAAGAAAATAAAACAGAAATCTCTGTTGTATAACTAGATAGATAAAAAATCTACTTAGGAGGAAACACATATAAAGGACACGGAAAAGCGTTTAAGCTTTTGGAGCCAGTGGCTACTACTGGCAGAAGCACTGAAGGGAAAGGAAGAGTGATGAAGGAAAAAGAAAAGCAAGGTTTAGAAAGTAGAGAGATTTATGGAAAAGTTGTCCAGAACCCTGGGTCAGGGGAGACTTGGCAGTCGAGATGAGAAGAAATGACTGATTGTTGGTGCCTGCAATGGACAAGATTTGAAAACCTAAGAGCTTAAAGTTAGAAGACAAAGTAATAAGCAAGACACAGACTACTGAAAAGTATCATTCAAGAGTCAATAATAATAGAAAGCTAGATGCATTATACATGGTAGATTGGTGGGGACAGGGAAAAGTAGGTAAGAAAATAACATTGTAAAAAATATAGAAAAACACGCAAAAAGGCTTGCACTTCCATATCCATTATATGTGTTTTCTTCTGCCACTGCTTGTTGAGTAGATTTTTTTATCCATCCAGTTATATTATATTTTCAAAAATTGATTATTTTCATTAAGAAATTCATGTTTGTCACACATCACATTTCAGTAAGTTATGAGATAGCACTTCTGGCCAGTACTTAACTTCCAGGTGGCAAAATGTGTAATATTGCCAGTAGACAAATATAAAAGTAAAAGAAACATGCTTCTGGAACTAACAGTTCCTTTGTAGAGGAAGAGAGAGGAAGAGAGTGGGGAAGGTTAAAGGGAACGCAGCTCACTCGGAACAAAGGATGAGAGAGACTCATCTGTAGTGAGTTCAACCTCTCTCATTCTGGGGCATTTTTCTGAAGCACTATATTTAAAAAGCTCCTGTTCTCTTCCTGTATGTACTGAATATCATCGACATTTCAGTTCCATATTAAGGCTTCACTCCGGAAAAATATTTTCAAAAAATAATTCATCACTTAAACTTATATTTGGTGTTAACGTATTTCTCTTTTCCAGAAAAACTTTTTCTATTTCCAACCTGCATTTTATAATTTCTTTATAGTACTTCTCCCAGTGTCAGTTTTTTGTTACCACAGAGTAAAGCTCATCTCTATTTTTAGCATGTCATTATCTAATCTGAATATTTCAGCATCACTTAACGGATCCACTACCCTTTTCTTTTCTTTTTTTTTTTTTTAACTTTGGTGGATGTTCATATTATAACTTGTAGAGCTGCATCAAACCAGTCTCAGGACTGAAGACCACAACAACAACAACATTCCCCCCAGATGATATTTCAAGTTCTTGTAATACAACTCAGCAAATCACAACTTAACGGAACAAAAAGATAAGTTTCCGAAAGCATGACATTTACCTTTTACCTCACAGTTTTTTTTTTTTTTTTTTTTTTTTTTGTTTTTTTTTTTTTTTTTTTAGCATTAAAGCTTCTGGTTTTTGCTTTAAGATTTTCAGTGCAGTAAAACAGAATGTTTATTCATACCTTGACAAGTATAATTGTATCTATATTTTTTCACATCTTTTGACTGAAAGAAAACTATTCAGAAAAGTGTCTTGTCATTTTCTGTATACCTTGATTCCAGGGAAATAATCGAAGAACCTAATAAAAGAAAGTCTGTAGTAATTAAGTGGAGTGTGCACAGGAATGTTCATACAATGAACTGGTTTAACATATGTTGTTGGAACCTGGAAATCAGTTTCCAGAAATGCAGTTAAAATGTATGTTTTCTGTTGTTCTTGTTTAGGGATGGATGACACACCTACTGGAAGTTCAAGCTTCTCTCTATGGTGAAATTCTTTGCCAAAATAGCTGTCTGGTCAGCTTTGTATTGCCCTTCAATGGGACTTGAATCAAGCACAGCACCGCCGCTACAGTTGTAGGTTCGAATCCTGCCTCGGGCATGGATGTGTGTGATGTCCTTAGGTTAGTTAGGTTTAAGTAGTTCTAAGTTCTAGGGGACTGATGACCTGAGATGTTAAGTCCCATAGTGCTCAGAGCCATTTGAACCATTTGATTACGTTTATTTCAGTCTTTTACTTTCATTAAAAAATTGACAGTACCTACAGCTATGGGGGAGAATGAGTTCAAAACTCCTTGTGTTTCTGTCTCCCCACCCCCGCCACCCCCGATCCCCAGACACAAACTCGTACCAAAATAGTGTATTGTAACAATTCTTTATCCCTTTTCCATTAATAGTCAAAAATGATGGTATTTGTAGCCAGTTACTGTGAAATGTTGTTTGGATCTACTATAAGCTATCTGTTTACTCCAATCATCATATGTACCGCTCCTGTAATAAGCTGCCGGCTGTAAGGTACTTAGACCAAACATCAATAAAAATGAAGGGAAAGGAATGCAATTTGTGTGGTAGTAACTATTAGATTCCATCTAGTGTGCATGTAAAATTACAAGTAAAGAAGGTCAGAATTTAAAATTCAGTAGAATTTAGAGTCATTAGATACAATGGATTTTGAAAGCATCCATGTGAGGTTTTGTTGAAAGAACTACTCTGACATTGGGGAAATAATGGGAAATGTCAATCCTTGTGGTGAGAGAAAGATTTCAACCTTATTCTTCCAGAATATGAATACAATATCATTATCTTGCTAGATATAACAAATCTTTCAGGTGTTATACATAAATGACAGTAGTGGCAGATAAAACTGGAAGTCAAACAATTTATTTGCAAATGATGCTGTTGTTTACAGATAAGTCACAACACTACAAAATTGTTGCAAAATGAAAGATCTGCAGGAGATCAACGCTTGATGCTGGGATTGGTATTCAAACCTTAAAATAAACAAATTATATACTGGGAATAAACAGGTCAAGAAACCCATTATTCTTTAAATACATGATCGACAAACAATCACTGGAAACACTTGTATCCATTAAATAACTGGGAGTATTAGTGTGGAGCTGTTTTAAGTATAACAAACACAAAAAACTAATTGTAGCAATGACTGATGCCAGACAGATTCATTTGAAGAGTCCTCAAGTTTATCAGGAGTGTAGTCATATGAACAAAGGAGATAGCTCACTAAATGCTAGTTCCGCTGATAGTTGAGTACTGTTCATTAGTCAGGGATGCATTCCACATGCAACTGGTAAAGGACATTGAGAAGATTTGAAGAAAGGCAACTAGCATGCTTATTACGGAATTGTTCAGCAAGTATGAAAACCTCACAGAGGTGTTCATCTAACTCCAGTGGCAGAAACTACATGGCAGGTGTTGTACATCATGAGGTGGTTTACTGTCAAAATTCCAATAGTACATGTTCACTGGAGTACCAACCAACATTTTGCTTCTTTCTACATATCTTGTGAAAAGACCATAAGGTAAAATTATAAAGATTTGAGCTCACACACAGGTTTATAAACAGGAAATGGGGAGTGACTGTTGTAAAGGAAATGCCCTCTTCCACACATCATAAGGCGTCTTGTAAGGTGTGGAAATATCTGTAGAAAGGTAAAAGGAAAAGGAAGGTATTTATAGTCTCACCAACATCTAGGTCATTAAAGCTAGAGCACCAACTGAAACACCAGCTCTGCACTCTGGCCAGGACAGGCCACTCAGTGCCAACTGCCGCCATGGCATCCTCTACCAGTGGTATCATTTGGGTGTGGTGTGGAGGAGCATGTGGTTGGTATACTGCTCTACTGGCCACTGTCAGCTTCCCAGACTTCGGAGCCACTACTTCTCATTCATTAGCTCTCCAGCTGGTATCACAAAGCTGAATGGACCTCTTTCCAATCTCTCATCAAGAGAGAGAAACTCAGTTACAAAAGTGGGCACCAACTCAAATTGTAGAATAAAATGTGTTATGGGGAAAAATCCTGGAATTTGCTTGAAGTGACTAATGTACATAACAGAAAATTAAAACCGGGGTGGCTGACTGTGATTTGACCCTGTGCTTGTCTGAATGCAATCAAGACAGGTGGAGCAGTTCCAAACACACTGAACTCTTATTCAGAAGAAGCAGAGTTCATCTCATCACCTACCCATCTTGGGGCTGAGGCTGAAATGGTCCCTTCAACAACTCCAGGACTGATATTCTTCCCCATCTTTGCCCAGCTGGAGACAGAGCTCTATGCTGAATCACTTTTGCATCGATGGAGCATTACATTCTAGCCTTCCTTTATTTTCCTTTCAAATACAAGCCCAATGCATCAACCACTCTACCACTTCCACTGATGCAGAAGCAAGGGTTACGAAGCAATTCATTTATCAAGCTGAATAACCAACAGCTGTGATGTTTAGTGGCGGGAAGTCAGTTCTCTCAAGAGCAGCTATTACCCCCCTCCCCAGATAACTGTAGTGTCTAAGGCAATACTTTCTTTCTGAGCTGCTTCCAAAAAACTTATCTGACTACAAATTGCCTAGAATGAACAGGTACTTCTTCTATGACCAAACTAGGCGCTCAGTGAACATGGATCAGATAAGATCACCAGATAAATTATTAGTCTCCCACTTCAAAGAGCACACTTATCAGTTTGGAGCACTTTAGATGGAATAGAAATGGTACTTGGCGACCATGTGACCCTCCAACGCTGATGTGAGGCGCAGCAGAGAAGTGGTGTATGAGGATGGTTTGATAAGTGTGGTAAAAAAGCTAGAAAAAGTGTTTGTTTAATGAACACCTCGCCTTTCTTCCCAACATAGTTTTCTCTGAGGGTGATTCACTTGATCAAGCGATTCTCCAGCTTTTTCATCCCATTGGAAAAATAGATTCTGCCAAATTTTGTAAAATACTCGTTGACTGCAATGTCACTTCCCCGTTTGATAGAAGTTTCTTCCCAGCAAGCCAAAGTTTCAAGTTAGTGAACAGAAAAGAGTCACTTGGGGCTAGTCTGGTGAATAGGTTGGATGAGCAACCAATTCAAAGCCAAATTCACACACTTTCATCATTGTTACCACAGATGTGTTGGACGGTGCATTATTCCAGTGAAAGCGCACTATTTTGCGTGCCAGTCTTGATCTCTTTTGAGCCTGCAAAAGTTTCAAACCATTGAACAGTGAAGCATAATAAGGTCCAGACTGATTCTGCCTTTTACCAAGTAATTTATGAGGATTATTCTTTGGGAATCCCAAAAAACATTGGTCATCACTTGACAAGTTGACAAAATGGTATTTAAGACACAAAGAAATTACAGACACTGGCTGTGAGTGGACACTGACTGAAATCAATGGGGAAAGTTGACAATTTGTGCCAGACTGGATTCAAACCCGGCACTTCTGCTTACTAGGCAGATGCTCTCACCACTACACCACGCAGACACAGTAATCATTGCAACACCATGAACTACCTTAGCACGCCTCCCGTCAAATCCAAGTTCTCAACTTATCCATACGACTATTGTAGTGCCCCTTGTCCCTTACCCTCATTACTCGCAACATGTTGCCGATTCCCATTAAGCCTTAGAGCCTGGTGCGCATCTGCACTGAAGAGATCATTGATCATCTCGCTGTAATTATATACACACTGTCTGTTCTTTCAGACATGTCCGACACATGTCAGACACACTGGCCACTCAGTCACAAAAGTGACATCAACTCAAATCATAGAAGAAAATGTGTCCGAAAAAACAGATACTGTATAGGCCTATAGGTAAAATGGTGCTTGCCTTCTTCGATGCACTTTCTCCAAGATGGATGCAGATTTCATCAACAGTCACAAATTGGCGCAAAAAGCCTTGTGAATTTCGATGAAACATGTTGTTGTTGTTGTGGTCTTCAGTCCTGAGACTGGTTTGATGCAGCTCTCCATGCTACTCTATCCTGTGCAAGCTTCTTCATCTCCCAGTACCTACTGCACCTACATCCTTCTGAATCTGCTTAGTGTATTCATCTCTTGGTCTCCCTCTACGATTTTTACCCTCCACGCTGCCCTCCAATGCTAAATTTGTGATCCCTTGATGCCTCAAAACATGCCCTACCAACTGGTCCCTTCTTTTAGTCAAGTTGTGCCACAAACTCCTCTTCTCCCCAATTCTATTCAATACCTCCTCCTAATCTTCAGCATTCTTCTGTAGCACCACATTTCGAAAGCTTCTATTCTCTTCTTGTCCAAACTATTTATCGTCCATGTTTCACTTCCATACATGGCTACTCTCCATACAAATACTTTCAGAAACGACTTCCTGACACTTAAATCTATACTCGATGTTAACAAATTTCTCTTCCTCAGAAACGCTTTCTTTGCCATTGCCAGTCTACATTTTATATCCACTCTACTTCGACCATCATCAGTTATTTTACTCCCTAAATAGCAAAACTCCTTTACTACTTTAAGTGTCTCATTTCCTATTAAACATGGCCAGACATTATTTTGAAATGTTGAGACAGATGCACCTCTGGTCGACTGTGACTGTCAGGACACACACCTTGTTCACAGCTTCTTCGTAGCCAATTTTCCATTTGGGATGTTATGCACTAGCCCAGTTGAGGTGCCTACAGCCTCAGCAATGTAACGGATTTTTATTCCGCGGTCTTGCATTACCATATCATGGTAGAACTTTCCCGTAAGAAATAGTGTGAGGTTGATAGCCTAACATCTTCGGGAAACCTGGGATTATTGTATTTACGTGCTAATTCGTATACCCCCTAATGTTATTTGAGGTTAACGGCAACAGTGCACTTAAGAGGAACTGTGCAACTCACTGCAGTATTATTACAGTAATAAAAACAGTTTCCACAGAGACTACGCATCCCTGTGTAGATTTCAGAACTTCTGTAAGGGGCAGTGGGATTAAAACGAGACAGGCGGAAAAAATGTAATAAACTGTTTATTATTTCTAAAGTAATCGCCATAACTGTTAATATACTTATCCCACTGAAAGACAAGATGGTCAGTGCATTGAAGGATAAGCGTTTGCGCTTATCTAGAGAACTATGATTGTACCCAAGTGCGTACCTCTTAATCCGAAGCAAATTGACGGTCACAAATATCTTTCTTCAGGGCTCCAAACATACGGTATGTAAATATCTCGAGGAAGATCGGAACTGTACGGGGGATGTGTAAGGACTTTTCAGCTCAACTTCTGCAGCGTAGCCTATTCGAAACAACTTTGGCAATATGTTAGCGGGTCTACAAGTTGACAAGGATGTTTCTGTTAGGGTGTACAGGTTTCGCTCTCTCCCGTGCGATTTCATATTTTTGGAGCCCTGAAAAAAATACACCTGTGGCCTCGATTTGCTTCGGACGTACAGGTGCACGTCTGGGTACAATCACGGTACCATGCGTAACCGTAAACATTTTTCCATGAAGGCACTGATCGTCTTACCTCAGAGATCACGACGATCATTTCTGAAACAACACGCCGTTTACTTGCTTTTAACCGTCTTTCTCGTTTTCATTTGATTGTCTCTTACGTTCTGTGCGAAAGTCTGCTATCAGCAGATACCAGCCAGGAAACTGAAAATCCGCAAATACTCAAAGCCAAAATAAACAACACTTCATTACCCCTCCTTCCACAATTTACCAAGATTTTTGGACTCAACGATACGAATTCCGCATAACTCGTTAGCATTAAACAGACCTTGACGTCGTCAGTATACAGACAGCTAATCGTATCTGTGTGAAGTTACATAAACACTTTGAAAGATTAGGTAAAAACAGGAACTTAGAAGATCAGCATCAAAGGCTTAATTCACAGTAGCTGATTTTCTCCTAACATACATAAACTTGCATAAAGAAATTTAGAAGCAATTCCTTTGATTTTCGGTGTCTATAGACTAGTACTAGTCATAATTTGTTGTCGGTATAGCTTATAAAAGTAGCCTGCAGATGCTATGGCCTATTATTGTGAAACTTGGCTCGTTCCTCATCCCTGAAAGCTCTAATTTATGACGGGATTTAAGGAACGAGATGTCTGAATGAAAGAATATGAGTCTTCAACTAGTTCCATCACAGTCTGGTGTTTTCTCCGTTACGCACTATATACCGCTCGCTTCTTCAGTATTTGACATGTGTGTCAGAAATGCGACAGTGTACGAAGTGAGACATGCCTCGGATGAAAACCGTACGAAGAGAGACAGAAAGGATTCGAAATTTAATGCTACATGAGTGTACTACAAAGTGACTGGAAAGACAGAGTACAAAATGAAGAGCTTCTACAAAGTAGGAGGCAGGTAAGTTAGAATTTAATGTTCCGACGACGTCGGTATCATTTGATACGGAGCACAAGCTCGATATGGACAGTAATGGAGAAGTCATACAGGGTGGCGCACGAAATGTGTTACCATTTTGTTTCTGAATATAAACTTTATTGTCAATACAATCTGAAAGGAACATATACTACAATTAAGAGCCGTCCATGGAGATTTGTTCTAACTCAGCATATGCTCAATATGTCCACCATTTCGTTTCCTAACTTCCTTCAAACGAACACTGAAGTTAGTGATTACCCTACGGCACATGTCTTCCGTAGTTTCACTGCAAGCTTGTAGAATAAGTCTTTGAGCTCCATTGAATCACGTGGACGTTTCGGGAAAATTTTTTCCTTTAGGTACCCCCAAAGAAAAAAGTCACATGCATTGAGGTCTGGACTATTGGGGGGCAAATTTTGTCCGTCATTGAAGCGACCTGGAAACCTGAGTGAAATGATCCGCATGTCGAAATGGTCGTGTAAAAACTCCTATACAGTGTTTGCAGTATGTGGCCTTGTTCCATCTTGCATGAACCACTGCGTGTTGAAAGGCCAGGCAGTAGCAAGAAGCTGTGGAATGAAGCTATTGCGAAGCATGCTCAAATAACGCTCGCTGTTCACAATTTCGTCAAAGAAAAAGGGTCCAATAAGTCCGTGACTGGAAATTGCCCACACTGTAATCCTCGGAGCATAATGTTGTCGTTCATGAAGCACTCGTGGATTTTCAGTGGCCCGAAAGTGTACATTTTGTTTCTTAACCAAACCGTCTAAATGAAAATGTGCCCGTCTGAAAACCAAACGTTGTTGAGTGTTTCTTCCCTATCCTCCGCCCACTGAGCAAACAGTAGTCTCTGCTGCTTGTGTTCTTCAGTGAGCTTCTGTGCACAGGTCATCTTGTATGGGTACATATGGAGGTCTCTTTTAAGAATGCGCTGAACGTAGTGACAGGATATTCCTAGTTGCTCTGCTGGCTGCCTTTCTACACGATTTCCCGGGACTTCTCTGTACAGCAACTCGTACCGCTTCAATATTCTCCGGCGAATAAACAGGCTTAGGCCAAGGTCGCTTCGCTTCCAATACTGTTCCTTCCTGTACAAATTTATGGTACAATCTGTGGATGGTCTTCTTGCAAGGGACCCATTGTGTGTTAAACTGTTGTCAAAAACGCCTCTGAGTCACAACAAGGCTTTTCGTTTCATGAAAAAGTAACACAATTGCCGATCGTTGCTGTGTCGTCAGTCTTCCATTGTCAGCCTTTGCTGCTTACTAGTCTCCTAGCGGCAGTATCGTGAAGTACACGTCATTTCGTAACTCATTTGTTTTTCCAAGCTCTGCTGGTCCTGCTGTAGCGATCCCAGAGGGATATCTAATGTGCGTCGTAAATTGTGAAAGAAACAATTTATAACACATTTCGTGCGCCGCCCTGTGTTTAGGGAACCGCCCTGGCTGTCATCAACCAGAAGACTGGTCTTACACTACCGTGCGTTTCTACAACCAGTAATCAGTATGTATTGTAGCGGTATGCTATGGCCTTTTTCCTCTCACTTTCGACAGTTCTGAAGCAGAAAACTTCCGGTTGGAAACATTTAGTCTGTTTCAAGAAAAAATAGCAATGCGACACCATTTAAAATTAAGAACTCATTTTTGACGTGCTTAAAGGTACTATAGAGATCCTTAGCATAGTGGAATGCTGTGGTAGCTGCCTGCTGACAGCTCTGCTTGTCGCGACATCGTCGAAACTATGGACCTTAAATGTCAGAAGCGAGCTAACTTAATGCAGACTGTAATTAAGACTCCAAATATTGTAGCTAGGTATACATAGATTAGCACATATGAAATAGGAAGAGATGAATTGAGCAAAAGATATTTAAAAAAAAGAACACTGTCAACAGCGCGTTGCACATAGGGACTGCCAACTGTGGCGGTTTGTGAACCGGCTGGGACAGTAGGCTTACACACGAAGATAGTAACGGCTTCCAGTGAATTTTTTCTAGTGGCAGCCAGTAGCTAGTTTGTGCGTAGATGTCGTGTGTGCAACATTGTCCGAGGACGTGTGAGAACATGAAGGACGTTGATGATGTGTACGAGGAAGCTGTTGATAAGGCTGTGAGTGAAACAGTACAGCGTTTAAGTGAAGAGCGTCAAGAAGTATTAACCAAAAGCAGTTCGTGCTGGGTTAAAGACTGAGTGTGTCGTAGAGATCAGCTGGGAGCTTGCCGAGGAGGATCCTCTAGAATACGAGGGAATTATGAGAAAGAATTGTATAATTTAAATAAACACGAAATATCAAAAGCAGATGCGCTAATGAGAAACGGAGTTCGTGCCCGTCCAAAACTAGAGGCTGTCTTACACGATTTTTTGCTGCTGGTGACTCTAGCAATCACGTTTCGAAGACCAGCCAACACCATTTCAAGTTTTATACCAGAAGTGCTTAACAGCAGTACTTACAGCACTACAAGAATATATGATGGTGTGATCTCACAAGTTATTGCTTGCAAACTAGTTAATTTCTAGTATCTGGCAGAAGAAGAGTTTAGAGTGGGCCTCTCTTTATGCATCATGTAATAAACATTTCTAAAAATAGGAACACATTCTTAGCAATACTGAGGTGTTAAACGTAATTAAATGCAGAAATATGAATGTATATTTTGGGATTGTCACTACTGGCAAGCGATGATTAAACAAAATATATACATTTTATTTAGTGCAGTTTATTATTAAATATTGTATACAGAAAAAAACCTGTTTGTAGGCAATGCCATTTCACTGCAAATGTCCGTAAAGAAAATATCCTTTATCTACAAACTCGTCATCTGAGTCCTCGGCGTTGGACGAGGTGTGGATAACATCGGCGTTGTTCATAGTTGTGGGGCTTCCAACAATTTGAGTCTCTCTTATTTCAACATTGACTGAGTTTGATCCTGGCATGTAAGTTGATTTTTCAAGGGAAGGTCTCTCTACCGAGCTGCAACATATTTTCCAAATAAGTCAACCTCGTCGGGCTAAGGTCTGTTTGAATTTTATGGACGACTCTCGGATATTTTCTGTAACTCCTCAATGGCACTGTCAAGTTTCAACTTTTGCCAACTTTCTTACACGTGCTCTTATTCTTCTTCTTCATAGTTACCAGTGGTGGCTGGTGTAATCTGACTACCAATAATTAGCCGCATTCACAGCTCTCAATGTTTGCCTTGATGTGTCTGTACGAACTTGCAAATTTTTGATTGTAGCTAATATTTCTTTTCTAGATTCAGAAAACAACGGAGGAATGAGAGGGAATACAAAAAAATTTGAAACGCAATGAAATTTTCATTTATGTTGTGGTGCCATTGACGGAAAGCACGTGGCCGTAAACCATCCCTTTGGGAGTTACTCTCAGTTTTTCAACTACGGAGGATGTTACAGCGGTATGCTTTTTGGCATTGGTAGATGCTGATTGCAAGTTTCTATTCACAGATGTGGGAACCAATGGAAGAGCCAACGACGCAAGTGTATTCCCGTCTTCATCCCTTAAGTCAACCTCAGAAAATCGTACACTAAATTTTCCTAATGACCACTTTATTTGGGTGATGACCCATTCCCTTTGTCACCGACGTTAATGAAACCCTTTTCAAAACGAAATGTAACATTAGGAGAGTTTGTATTCAACTATCATTTAACGCGTGCACGCAGAGTGGTAGAAAATGCGTTTTGCATAACGACAGCAAGATTTAGAATCTTTCGAAAGGAAATCTAAGTTGATTTAGAAGCTATAGATTTGATTGTACAACTGGTTACGAGCAACGTCACCCGTAACGTACTATGGAAAAGGAAGTCCTTACTATGAAGAAACTAGCACTAGAGTTTTTCACCCCGGCCAGTGGCGTTCCACTGGGGCAGAACAACCGTCATTGAGAGGGGCTCGCTCGACAAACACATTTTCGAACACTGTCTCGGAAACAAGACTAGAACTGACTGAGAACTTCAGTGGCAAAGGACGAGTATCTTGGCAGATGAAGGCTATTAGCATGTAATAACAGGCACGGCAAATGTACTTAGGTCCTACTTAGCTATTGACTATCTCTGTAAAAATAATTGTTCTGAACATCTTACCAGTGTTATAGTTAAGTGAATCACAAAGTTCGTTTAAGTGTTAATGGTTGATAACATTAACAATACGTCTTAAAACACAATGGCTTCGCAGTCGTAGTCGTTTGATGTAGCCTAGTATCCTATTAAAAAACATGCTCTTCAGAATGTTTTCCTTTGACGTAATTATTATTATCCTTTCCTTCTTATGCTTACAAATATGTTTGTTGATTTTGTTTCTGTTTTAGTAGGTAACTGAAATTATATGACCTAATGTCTAGGGAGGTGACAATTAACTGAATACCTATTTACTGATTTAGCTGGGCTCACGGTTTTGATTTCACACGCACAAAGATTAAAAAGCAAACTTACCAAATTCGATGTTAAACTCCTCTTGATGATTACATCTCTCAAGAAACTGTAGGCTGCAGTGAACCATGGTAGCTCGGTACGTAGATGTCATGTCTTTGATGAAATCACTTGTAAGAGTTCACTTCTGTACGTGGCCTTTATAAGTTTTAATATGGGCTCTTAAAAAGCACACGTTGGGAACTGCGATCCATAGTCCCATTAAGTCATTCTGTAACTTCACCGTAGAAATCTCCCTCTTCGCCTTGTCGGCATAATCACAATGACGTATGTTCCAGAATAGTTCATAGTTTACAAATGTTACTAAAAATGTTCCTATTTTGTCTGCACTCCATTTAACACTGGCAGTTGGTTTTAACTGCGCTTGTTCAGACGTTGAATACACTTCGCGACAATGTGCACAACGGTAGCTCGACTCGCAACAACGTCTAGCGTCAGTACCTTTAAAGACATGTCCAGTAGTGGCTGCTACCAGATTACGTGACCGTGTTCTGATCCTTAGGTATCTACTAAATCAAACATGTTTGTGTCCGCTGGCCGCCAGTAAGATACTGGACGATGAAGGGCACTCACCCCTAAACACGGGGCCAGTGGAGGGATAATAACTACCGGCCAGTACTGGCTAGTACACTTGGCCGCCACTATTGCCCCTGCCTGCAGGCGGCTTTAGACTCGATTAAACAGTGGAATTTGACGCCTGAGCAATGCTGTAGCATACTCAGTTCTATAAGAATCAAGACCTACTGATCCACTTTAAAGGCCCCTGTAAACGATGAAACAAAATGCCAAACTTCACTAATGTGTCAAATCATTTGCCTATGTGCGGCTTCAGTTGATGTATGTGTCACACATAGACTGTGTTGGACAGAAATTTTGATTGACGGCCGATCTGACAAGATGTCGAATGATGTTTGTGTTGGAGTTTCGCTGTGCATTTCCAGCGAGAAAGAATTTTTCTCGCCACAATTGTGGAAACTACGGTCAAGTATGTGGATAAAACAAAAGAGCACTGGCAGTTACCAAAAACGTAGGGGTGTTGCATCTTTCACAGCCACATATCACGCACGAAGATGTTGAGAAGTAAATCGGTATTTGATGGACAACAACAAAAACGTCTGCAATAAATAGAAAACAAAGATCGAAGCTCTCCGGTTCTTGGATGGCCTACGTACATTCTCACGTCCTGGTTTTTCAAAGAGCCGACCGCTGTGGTCGATCGGTTCTAGGCGCTTCATCAGGAACCGCGGGACTGCTACGGTCGCAGGTTCGAATCCTGCCTCGGGCATGGATGTGTGTGATGTCCTTAGGTTAGTTAGGTTTAAGTAGTTCTAAGTTCTAGGGGACTGATGACCTCAGATATTAAGTACCATAGTGCTTAGAGCCATTTGAACCATTTTATTTCAAAGAACTTTCATTAGGTTATGGTGGTATACTTATCTCTCAATTTCAGCGCTTCGTTGGACCAGCATCTTGTTTTCATTTTTTCTGTTATACACAGTGCTGAAGTCTATGCAAGAATCGCTTTGTCTGCATTGATACACACTTCCTGTAGTGTCAAAATATTTCGATTCAGTGTGACACCTGCTCGAAAAGTGAGGTTAAATTTGATAAACTTTGATGGTACGTCTCTGCACTTGTTTGACAGACCCGTGTATGGGAAGCAGTGAATTCACTGTATGAACACAGAGAGTAGCGCGAGAATTCCGTGAAGATGCGATTAGTAATTAATTATTGATTTTCGCTTGCAAGTACTTTCACCGTGGCCACATTTTCTTTTAGATTCTTGTAGCTGAAGACAGAATTTCCGCTTAATTTGTGCCATTGCTGTTGAAGTACGTCACAGCTTTCCGACAGCTGCTTAAAATTCATCCTGAACTTACCATTGAAGCTACGGGACTCTGCTCTCAACAAGATCGTTACAAATAATCGTCCAACTTTTTTATCTTCAGAACGCTCTGTAGGAATTAATTTAAAATATAAATAAAGAATTCTTAACGTAATTGATAAATTACACTGACTGCCAAAGAAAGTTTTGGTGCCAATAAGGAAAGGAGGAAGTGAAATGAAGCTTCTCCAATTAAAAGATTATGTGATATAATTTCAGATTAATGAATCGAGTCAAAGTTACAAAGAACTTGGCAGCGTGAATCCACTTACCTGTATGACGTTGCACTCCCTCTAGCCTGGATGCAGCGCTGGTCTGTTGGTCAGGGTGTCATAAAGCCGTCAAATCCTCTCCCGAGGCAAGCTGGCCCACTACTGTTGTAGTGATCCTTGATATGCTGGATATGACTCTGGGGCACTTGTTGTATCGGTGACAGATCTGGGGATCCTGCTGGCCGCGGTAGTACCCCAGCATCACCCAGACAGTTCATAGAGACACGTGTTTTGTGTGGACGAGATCTGTTCTGCTGAAAAGTTGCACTACGATAATCTCGCATGAGAAGTAACACGTGAAGAATTAGGACGTCCCTGATGTACCGTTGTCTCGTCAGATTTCCTCAGTGACTCCCATTTATAACCAGAAGTCATACCCCATGATTCCCCACCATAAACCCAGAAGTAACAAAGCTGTGCAAATATTGGAAGAATGGGACCTTCCCTAGGTCACCGCCATACTTGACGACGATTGCCGTCAGGGGTAGGGGGCAAGCACAGATGTAAAGGTTCACGATGTGCTTGGTGCACAATACGGCGATCGTCCCTTGTGGTTGGTGAGACGTGGTCAACCGAGATATTCACGACTAGTATGCCTACCGTCACGTTCCTATGCAATCCCATGTCGGGGCACTGTCGTCTCTGAGTGTCTCATAGATATGCACGACTCGACCAGCGGGCCAAATGGTGACCCACAATGTAGCCTATTTCAAATTCTGTCAGGTGCTGATGACGCTGTCATAAACGAGTGAGTGGCATCTCTGTATCCCTCGATGATTACTCACCATCTGAAGCTGTTCACGCCCCTTATATACGAGGGTTGGAACTTAAATAGTGGCAACTATTTATTCACAACCGATACAAAAGACTTACATGTTTGCACCCGTTACTGTTCTTCAAAGTAGTCGCCAGCGTTGTGTAGAACCCGTTGCCAGCGAGGTGGAAGGCGTAGTATACCGTTAGCAGAGCCTGTGCGAATGGAGCGGTCTACTGCCTGTCGAATCTCTGGAACAGTTCTGAAGCGAATGCCACGAAGTGGTTCTTTCATCTTCGGAATCAAATCAAAGTCACAAGGACTTAAGTCGTATTACTGTTCGTTTTTTAAGCATAACCTGCGACCAGCTTTGCGAAAGAAGTGGCTACACTTTCTGCGCAACCCACACATCATTTTGCACGACAATGCGCGGGCGCTTACAGCGCAATCTGTGGCTGCTCTGTTCAGTCGATGGGACTGGGAAGTACTGTACCATCCACCATATTCCCCGGATTTAAGTCATTGTGACTTTGATTTGATTCCGAAGATGAATGCACTTCGTGACATTCGCTTCAGAACTGTTCCAGAGATTCGACAGGCAATAGACCGCTCCATTTGCACCATCAACACAACAGGCTCTGCTAAAGGTAAACTACGCCTTCCACATCGCTAGCAACGACTTCTACACAACGCTGGTGACTACTTTGAAGGACAGTAACAGGTGCAAACATGTAAGTTTTTTGTATCGGATGTGAATAAATAGTTGCCACTATTTAAGTTCCAGCCCTCGTATTTTATCAAGCCTGGTGATAACACTAAACATGAACAACACTAACATACCCTGGTCGCCGTTCTATATGCCATAGAGAATTACAGCTCTAATCATTTATATACTCGCCAATGGGTTGTATTTGTACGAAGTTACATTTACATCGACCATGTCTTCTGGGTGCTTCACTATTTGCCCCAAGCAGTGTATTTACACGATATACAGGATGAAGAAAACTTCGCGCCCTCGAGATTCGCATCATGGTTCCTCACATCCTAGCAATACAAAAATGTCTGTCACAAAATATCGTCCTGCGCTTATTTCTGGCAGTAAATTGTCGTTAAAGATCGACAGTCTTGCAACACTGTAATAAATGTGCGATAACTATCTCTGTCAGCACACACGGCTAGTGCTGCCCGGGTGGTGCTATGGATAGCCTTTCTGGGTTGGCATGCAGATGATCGAGTGTTTGATGCTGGGTCGAGGGTATTTGTTTTTCTTTGCCAGTTTCGTTCTGCCATAACATACTTCAATATAAAGGGCGATTATAATTAAACTTTCAAACCGCAGTAGAAATACCAATACTGGTCAGCATGACGTCAAATTGCAACGGAATACTGTTGGAGAAGGGAGAAAAAGTACTGGAAAAGAAAAATAAATAGTTACAAACTGTAGCAATAAATGGCGCTGTAAGCATCATAATTTAATAGTGGTTGACTACAAATGACGAATGAATCATACAACAGTGTCTAAGGTGTACGTTTGACGTTAAACTAAATGTACTACTCAGTGTGCATGGGTGTACAGGTGTGATACTGTTAGTTACGTAAGCCCGTCCACCGCGGCAAGATGGGCATCGGATGGGAAAAATCGGTTTTTAATTGTCCTGAGGCCAAAAACCGCATAAAAAGCATCAATCACATCGGTTTTTAATTGTCCTGAGGCCAAAAACCGCATAAAAAGCATCATTGAAAAAACAAATCGGATTATTAATTTCCGTGTGACTGGCGCAAAACATTTTCAATATGCTGTCCACCGTTTTCTGCAACAAGCTTAAATCGAGAAACAGCATGTTCCACAACTCATAGCTTAGTGAAGGTACAGGTAACAGGGCCGGAAGCACCTGTCTCTTCGAAAAATATGGCCCCACCACATAGAGACATTTTCAGGATGAAGTGGTAGTGGTTGATTTTCGTGTGGGTTTTCCGTTGCCCATATTCGACAATTCTGAGTATTGACAAATCCTGCTAGATGGAAGTAGGCTTCGTCCGTCCACAAAATCTTCCACGGCCAGTCATCGTCCAGTTCCATGCGAGCACGAAATTCCAAAGCAAAGATCCCTCTTGCTGGCAGGTCAACAGGAAAAAACTCGTGCACATGGGTAATTTTGAATGGATAGCAAAGGAGGATGTTTCGTAGGATTTTACCCACCGTGCAGACGGGTATGTCCAATGTTCGGGCAATTCTCCATGCACTACACGTTTGCACACCACCACTCGTCTCCTCCTGCATTGCTGTGGCCATTGTTTCCGCTGACGTCGAATCAATTGGTTTCCTCCCTCTATCAGGTTGTACATCAAAAGAACCCGTCTTTTCGAATTTCCGTATCATTTTCTCCAGACCCACGGACCAACGCCTTTTTTTTCCAAACCCTTCAGTGTCCGGAACTTCTGTGGAGCGATGTGTGCACAGTAATCATTCTTGTAATACAGTTTTACAAGCACGGCGCGATCCTGCATTGAGACAGTTACGGCGAACGTCGCAGACGCGAAAGGAGGAAAAGCCGTGTACCCGGCGTGTTTATACCAACTTCAGGGGGTCGTGCGCGTGACAGATGTTTTCATTTACGTATTGTGATACAAACAGCGGCATCTATTGATCAATTTTCAGTCTATTTTTTTTCTTCTGTCATACGCTTTCCCCCTTCTCCGATAGTATTCCGTTGCAATTTGACGTCATTCTCACCAGTAGTGTTACTTATACAGCGTTTTGAAAGTTTAACTTTAATTGTAATCACCCTGTATATCTTTTCTTAAGCCATACGTATCTGACACTTACATAGTACATTCCTAACGAAATGTAGTGCTCCTGAACATGGCAAGAATAATAGTTGGTACTAATCGATTGGAGCACTGGGGGACGGTACATAGAAAATCGGTTTGAAATCTAGTAGATGTAGTGGCGGGAAACAATTCGCGTCAACGACGTGCAAATGGCTCCTTTAAAAGCTAACCAATGAAAACGATTGTATCTCCATTTCTGTGTTCGTAGAACATAAGTGAAAAAGTTTTGTAGAAGACCGACTGTAATCGCTGTATGACGATTAAGATGCAAGATACTGTACCACACAGCCTACATTTAGCAAGTAAAAACAAATTCCCCTCAACCCAGAACCGAAATCTCGCCCTCTCGCATGCGGACCCAAAACACTATCCCCTGCACCAACTGCACAGCACTAAACCTACATGCTGACAGAGGTAGTAGCGGTACATTTGATTACAGTGTTGCCAGATTACCAATATTTCACGTCCATTTACTGCAGGAAACATGAGCAGGACGAAATTTTATGAGAGCCATTTTTGTATTGTTAGTATGTGAGGAATCACTTTGCGAAGTCTGAGACCGCGAATTTCACTTTATCTCGTATGCTTTTTATACGAAAATATCCTAAAATAAATGTGTAGCTGTAACAATTTGCTGTAACTCATAATGCTTCATAACTGGATACCGCATCCAAAACGGTTGATGTTCGATTTACGTACTGTAATAAAGATACTGCGCTTCAAGTTGCAACGTGGGCCTACCAGGATAAAGGACAAGGATCCCGATGGGAATAACGATGGAACTACCCCTCGTACAGACATTATTTCATTTTATACAATTTATATTTGTTACAAGTTTAAATTCAAGTAAGAATTATGTGGAACTTACAATAAACCTTTAGTTGAGGTACAAGAGCCCGTCATGATCTACCTTATAAACAGCTATTTTAATGAACTACTCGTTTATTAAAGACTGTCTTCAAAATTTTTCATCGTATCTTGTAACACACAGTGCTATATTTTGGTTTCAATGCGAATCTTGTAGGAAAATAAAAACCGTTAATGAAAAAGAAACTAGTAGTATGCGTTAGTAGATGAATAGCTTGTGTTCAGATACTGTGACATCAGAACAGTTCTATCACGACGCTTTCCTAACCCTTCTGATCAGCAATAAATCTGATAAGAAATATTATTTCACACTCATGTCAGAGCGCTGTTGCCATGCAACTGAAAAATTGAAATCCGAAAACAAATAACGAAATTACTAAACTCTTTGCGTCCGTCAGTGAGGACGATACTGTAGCTAACAGTTGTAACTAATTTGTTTAAAAGTGCTTTAAACATCGACGAAAATACGATCATCGTCCACCAGCATTTGCAATCTGACGCTGTCTGCACTTTGTTTCATTGATTTAAACTATTTCTGATGGAACTGCATACGAACTCTGCAAATGATTCGAACGGTATGGCATCCATATTTCAATTATTGAGCAATAATTAATGCTTACAAATTATTGTAGAAAAGTGCCGCTCGATTCATTTTTAACACTGTAGGTTGTAGATGCAGCGTTATTTCATTCATAAATCACTCAGCGCTTGTAAAATAAGATTTATACTAGAAATTTCGCTCGTTATAACTATATTAAATTTATCGCGCTGTTAAACTAGAATAGAGATATGGATACTGGCCGGAAGGGAAACAATTCGGCAGTGGCGTTTCATACGTTATCACTTTTTTTGCGCGGACGAACTGTAACTTAGTTGCTTTTGCCTGTCTTTTTCTTTGCCTATAAATAAATGCTTTAAAACGTTTTCTTGTATTTAGTTCCATAATATCTACCCTAACCGCTGGAAAAATATGATAGGGTAAATTTTGTTTTTATTGTAGCCCTCGTATGAAAATAACCTAAAATAAATACATAACTGGAACAATTTGCTATAAATCACTGACCATCATGTTTTACAACTGGATACCGCATCCAAAATGCCTGCTGTTCGAGCAGCTTTAATCACTGCTTGATTCTTTCAAATACGAAGTATTTTTGGAGTGTGTGTGTATCCCATAGGTAGTTTTATTTCGTTTCCTGGCGTATACGAAATTATATTTAGTTCTACCCGAAACAAAAATGCCTTAGTTTCGTTTTCTATTCCAATTTGCATCAGCCTTTAAGACTAACAGATGAGACGTTACTCCCTAAGTGTTTAAAGCGAGTAAATGGAAGAGTCTTTCGATTATTCACTAGCCAGTCTGTTTTAGTGCATTTGTCGGGCAAATGCAGTGTTAGTGATGACGAACTGTGTAAGCTGCTCACTTCACAGTGCAATATGGAAAGGATATGTGTCTGTATTATTGGCTGAAACCTGTAAATACATATATTACAAGTCAGGGGAGTGAACAGAAACGATACCACTAAATATAGTTCTTGCTAGTGGATCCTCCTTGTGTTTCACTCACGTAAGGAGAAGTGATTTTAAATTCTTGTACTTCCTATAGAATTCTACGTAGCGTTAGTGACACTTAACGTTTTGTGCACGTGGTCGCATATAGCCTAGTTTTAAACAAGTAAATGTCGGGAATTTTGATCTAATTTAGTAGTTATCGATTTCTTTTTTTTCCGCTACAGCTCTCCAGTCTGTGTTGTTTACGTTTTTGTCATAGCATAAAGTATATGAAATCATCCATACTAGCGATATTTGTTCGTGTTAGTCTTGAAATCTGTTATCACACCTGGCCGAAATCAAGTTTAGGTTCCGCCAGTGGAGTGCCATACTCCAGTACTTCTGCGCGGACGGACTGTAACTTTGTTGTACTTTGCCTGTCTTTTTCTTTGCCTATACATAAATGCGTTACAACATTTTCTTGTATTTTACGTAACAGTGGGACGTATACAGCTTTCGATGTTGGCAGAGTTTTGTGAGAAGACATTCATATAAATTTCTGTTGAATAATTATGATTTCAGTCTCCACTTGGAAACAATACAACGAAGCTGCTGTCATTAATACATAAACAATTTTCTTCGCCAAGGCTTACCAGTGTACTGAAATATGCCTGATACAAATCAAGACGTTAAGAGATTCACCTGTGAAAACTTGAAATCCTCCAGAATTTTGTTTTATATTGGTTTCTCCGTCATGTATATTACTTGAAGAAATTTCTTTCATTTTATGTGCATGGTATAAAAATACATTATTTTTAAGCATCTATTTACAAATGTTCGTTATTGTACTTATTTTCTATCACATAATGTGTTACTTATTATTTTTAATTAACAAAATTCGTGCATGTGAAATGGTAAACTAAAAAAAAATATAGATGTAAAACGTAAAATAACAATTCAAAACATAAACCAAACATAAGTAAAATAAATAATTAGAATAGTAATGAATGTTTAGATATTTTAATTAGAGATGTTGAAAATACTCCGACAGCGCATTGGGGAAAGCTTATTTTCCCATAATGGTATTTCAGAAACCGCTTTATTACACTGGGATGTATGTAGCTTGAAAGCTTTTTTATGTTGTAACAAAAGTTTTCATTTGTCAGAATTAATAACGGTTGTGGAGTACTTTGCAAAATCACAAATTATTACAAAAGTTGATTACACAGTTTTCAAGAACGTTGATTACATATCAAACTTTATATAAAAAACATTTTTCATACGTAATCGATTCGAAGATATTCCCTGCAAACCTAAAATGCCAATTACCTTTCTGTGTGGGTTACGTATTGCACTACTTTGACCCCTGTATACACCCGCCAAGTTTCATTCGGATCGTTTATTGACACTTGGAATCTTCCTTTGTAAGTGTTATTTGGGTATCAGGTCTGGTATTTCATAACAACTATTTCACATAGTTGTTCAGAATTAAAGGAAAGCCTCTTCTTCAAATTTACTCATTTGTTAACATGGGTATAAGCTTCCATGCACGAATAAGTGCAAAGACCTAGCAAGTAGAGTAACAAAATAAGAAGAGAAACTTAACATAATAACATGAAAATTTAGTTAAGTGGCTAAAATGAGCCAGACACATTGAAGATCGGCACACATTGGCATTTCCCATTTACAGTCGCTCCCAATCAGCCATCGCTCCGAGTGTCAACTTTGTTTGCGCGAATATTACTTCCTGTAGAGGCTTTAGCGGCTTTCAAATTACAACTTAAAGTGCTAGTGCAGAACATTCCATTTGTTCATCGAACTAGTTTTCGTCACCAATAGCACAGGGCAAGCTCTGCACCAAACCATTTAATGAATTCCTATCAGAAAACAACAAATCTGATATGTGTTCACGAGAAGATGGTGGAAGTATCAGCGCGACAAAGCACAGTGTCACATTCTGAAGCGTATAATGGATTTCCCAGGACCAGTTTAACCCCGTGAGTCCCAACAACATAAAAAATTAATTTTAAGATTTTTCGCTAATTTGACCTTCATCATAATAGTTAGTTATGAATACATGAAGAAATATGCAAAAGTAAACAACCAACTGTTTTAAACTTTTGCTTTCAGGTTAGAAAGCAATTTCACGTTTGTCCTAGACGCAGTCCCACATCTCGAAACTTCCGTGAATTCATAATGGCTGCAAAAAGTATAGTCCTAAATAAAAAACAAAATGGGTCTAAATTCAATAAATTTAAATCAAAAGTACATACTCTGCAGTGGTTTCGTTTCGATACCAGTCATAACAGTAGCAGCGTTAGTGTTGTCTCGACATCTACGTTACATTACCTTTACGTATACCTACTTTTACTGCCAGTGATCTACTCATATTATCACTATAAAAAAAATCCTACATTTCACAATCTCCTACAATCAAGTAGCACTATCTCCGCGCCGTCTGTTACTTTGAGCGCTAAGTGACTGATTTAATGCACTGCATTCGTAGAAGTATCTCATTGCACCACTAGACGTCTCTGTTTTGCAACAGCATCGCTGCTTTCATGCAAAGGCACTGGTTCTTCAAAAAATATTATGAAATTGGTGGTTTCAGACAAAAACCTCTGGTATTCAAACGGTTAAGATCCAAACGACACAAGCCGCAGCTTGAGACTCCAAGCTAAGAGCGGCACCACAACTATACGATTTCTATACAAGAGTATCACAATTAGTAGCGGCACCTTGTGGTGCCATGGTCAGAGGCAAGCCCAAGTGCAAGATTTTTATACAGTGCACACCACAATTAGTAACGAAAACTAGCACAGCTGAAAGTGTACGAGGGAAAAGGGAAGGGCGCCAAATGTTGTTTGTGTGAGAAAATGTTCCCGAACCGGCCCTACATTTCCTGTGAGCGGCTGAAAAGTCAGATGGCTTCCTATTTCTTTCTCTTTAGAATCGCAAGTACTGTTTGAAACATACGTATACTCTCCACTCCATGACTTTCTTGAATAATTCAGCAGTAGGCTTGTAACAGCAGTAAACCTTTCCCGTCTTCCCATTCTTGGCACTTCTTCGGATCTCCGAAACTCTGGGTAGATTCCAGCAGGCTTATTAAACACCCCTCCCCCCCTCCTCGCCGCCCTGAATTGCTTCTCCGTTTGTCACGTTATGGAACAAGTTATTACAGCAAATAGTTTCATTAAAGTGTTCCTTTGATTGCTCCCTAATTCCTGTGTTATTAATCAACGGTGGCTTTAGAGCCCGACGATTAGATGATAATGTCTAGCACTTGCTAAAATTTGACTTTTCGCTCGTTATATGTATTTGGCTGCTCTACAGTACAAGAAGAATTGTAATTACACAAATTTAACCGGAGGAATTTCATAGTGAAAACAATATGAAATGATAGCGTTCCGTTAAGTATAACAGTAGCATAACCGACAACAACGCTTTATGAGAGTTGAGTTGCAGAAGCAGTCGACCGTTTGCAATGTTGAAGCACTAAGACTTTGATCATGACTCAGGAACGAAGAAGCTACTTTTTTGGACATCCAGTGGATGTCATCCACGGTCCATTCAGAATGATTTACATTGAAGTACCAAACGTTTCGTAACACTGTAGGAAACTTGGAAGCAAATTCCTATCAAAACGGGAAGATCTAAGAAAGGGGAATGATAACACTTCACCTTATATAAACTACATAAAGTAGTGGAAACGCATTGAAAGCTACGTTAGACATTCTACAATTCAGGTTGATTTTTGGCTGTAGAAAGAATAATACAATAAAAATAACAACAGTAAGAAGAACAAAATCTAAATTATTATCGATGCTGAAGGTTTGTGCTGCATTTTCTGGTTATCAAATTCTGTACATTGCAAAAAATGTTATAATAGGAGTGCACGAGACTTCAAAAATGCAGTGGAAGAGGCATCTCCAGAGAAGTGAAGATGGGAGAAACATGTCCCTAATGAGTAGCACTTGATGTTAAATTTATTAGTTTTTGTAGGGAAAATTTATATGAAGATTAGAGCTGTAGTTAGATTCAGAGCATTGTTCACGAATGACAATATCTTTTTAAGGCACAATGTTAACGCGCTATCTCGGATCACGGCAAGTAATTTTTATCTTTCAATATTTCGATCGTCTTGGTTCCTTACCAGTCATGCAATCACTCCGTTTTTTCTCGAATACTTCATAGAATGACATGGAGCAGTGGTAAGGCTGGATGTAGGGTTTCTGTGGTTTCCGTTGTTAAGGTAACTTCCGTGATAATTTCCTTAAAAGAAAACGGCCGATTTCCTTACCAAGTCCAAGCTTGTGCTCAGTCTTCAATGACCTTGTCGTCGATGGTACATTAAACCTTAATCTTCCTTCCTTCCTACTGTTCGTCATACAGTAACTCAGGAAGGAAGCGTCGTCGCTCAACATATCTTTCATCGCTTTTGGACGTCCTACAAACATTCAAAAGTAAACAATATTTACTTATAGAGTTGTGCAACTGTTTCTTGACAGTCTCTGATTCGTTTTCTGCTCTTAGCGAGATACCTAATTTGAAGTGTCTGTAATTTTCGTACCACGAACCTACTGAAATGATGAGTGTATTAAGTAGTGACTGGAAATCCTGCGACTGAGGAGAACGTGGTGTCGTCCGAATTTTGGCGGAAAATGAAATTATCCGTAGATCTGTTGTGGTCGATCTTGTAAATATATTCAGTGATGCGATACGCCCTTTGGTGTACGTGTGATCGTGTTTCGGGTTCCGTCTTCAACACGTGTTGTTCTATTCTTGAAAATGAAGCACACCTTTTGTACTCTTAGTGCATTCTCGTAATTACGGTCGATTTCGAAACGACTACCTTTTTCCGCCTGCACCCATTGCACTTCAGTCTCCAGTGCGTACAATCGCTTTAAAGTAGTCGCAGTTTGTTATATTCACCACGTGAATAGTTCCGAGATACTAATTTTACCGGACAAAAAATTAGTGACCCCTAGAGAAATCATTACAGGCAGCATTTAATACCCTGTAATTCCGCCCCTGGGCTTGATAACCGCCTGGATTCGGTTAGGTAGTGTCCATAAGTATGTGTAAATAAATCGCATACAATTTGAGCATCGAGCGAGGTGGCGCATTGCTGAGCACACTGGACTCGCATTCAAAAGGACGACGGTTCAAACCCGCGTCCGGCCATCCTCATTTAGGTGTTCCGTCATTTCCCTAAATCGCTTCAGGCAAATGCCAGGATGGCCTACATTCCACATATGATTTTGTTTTTGCAAAGTTCAACACAAGAAACACTTGTTGATCCTACGTTTATACCATACCGAATGGAATTTCGACAGGAAACTCAACACAAAACGCCTGAACACTCAGTCGCACAGTACCGAAACCCGCGCACGGTGTTTCTGTGTGACGACCGGGCCCAGACAGTGATGGTTGCATTGAAAGGGCACGGCCGACTTCCTTCCTCATCCTTCCCTAATCCGATGGGGCCGATGACCTTGCTGTTTGGTCCCCTCTTCTCAAATCAACCAACCAATCAATTTGAGCCACTCGCTGAGGATATGATAGCGTGGAGGAGTGTTCAGAAAACCAGTCAAAAATTCTTCCAGCCCGATGAACTTTGCTGTTGTTGTCTTTATGTGCTTGTGTCAGCAATAGTTTCTTGCGATGAGACTGACTCCAAATGCTCATTGAACACAGTTCTCACGGCAATTTTCTCTCGCTAACAGGTGGGAAAAGACCTTCATTCACTGTCTGCAGAAATTCCTGCCGAGTTAGGAAGCGATTTTGATTCACAAACCATGAAACGCGTCTCCGGTCCGCCTGAGTCAGGATCTTCTTCCTATCATAGTTCTGTCGCCGCATTTCGTGGCCCACTGGTTGTAGACATGTTGAACAGTCCGCCGCGAAACACCAACAAATCCAGCAATTTCACACACCAAGTGGCCACGGGCGCGGCCAAATAAGATTGCCCCGTTTTGCCACTCTGTCGCGTTCTTGCATTTACCCATGTTTACGTACAGTGTTCGCTTGAATCACAAATGTCTCACTGATCGCTACGGCCTCATGCTCACACAGATGAAGTGTGCACGCCGTTGAGCATGTGACTCAGTCGCTGAGCCATTTGCAAAGGCTTAACCATTCATCTGTGCTTGCGCACGAGGATGATAATTCTTCATTTGGCGAGCTTAGTTTCATTACACAAGCTTCTACATCTCATGATAAACAGTTCAGAAATAGCTCACTGTTGTGAAGTACTTGCTTAACGACCATGTGCAAGCATTATTTATCTGCAGAATAAGCACATTACGTCGTGTCTTTTGAAAAGTACGTTACTTTCACTTACATTTTTTCCGTGCAAGAAAAATTACAGATAGTAATCATACATGAAAAGCTAACCTAATTCTTCTTTCCCCTAGCGTTTATCTCGCCTAGTGTATGGCTGATTTTCCGGATTTTGCAGATTTTGTTGTATTATTTATTTCAGTGGCTAGATGCTCTTCCTGAGGCCACAGTTGTCAAGGTAACATAATGTGGGGAACTCAAGCGCGCCATGTATCTGTGAATCGTGCCAACTTTATTCTTCGTTTTACTGTAATTTCACGGTTTGTGTACTGTATTTGCTGAGGCGGAATTTGGGGATCAGCCCAGCATTTGCGTAAACTAATGTGGAAAATTGCCTAAAAGCCACAGTCAGACTGGCCAGTACCAGCCCACGGCAGCGGCTCACATTCCTGTCTCTCAAGCTAGCGTGCGGCTCGTTACAGTACGCTGTATGATCATTTCACATTGTTCCCCGATATTTGTAGCATTATTTATCTTGTTTCAGCGTTTTTAAAGCAAACAGAATGGATCCAAGTTATCAGCCTTGAAACATACTGCTGGTCGTTAAAACAGCAACCGCAGTAAGGATAACAAATGAAGTTTTACTCGTGCACACACACACACGCACACACAAACACAAACACACACACACATTCACACAACCACGCCCTGATGAGCCAAATCGTTACAAGTGTTACCCAAGGCTTTGCAGGCACGAGATGCGATAGGGAAAGTACGTAATGGCTCCAAGCACTATGGGACTTAACATCGGAGGTCATCAGTCCCCTAGACTTAGAACTACTTAAACCTAACTAACCTAAGGATATCACACACATCCATGCCCCAGGCAAGATTCGAACCTGCGACCGTAGCATCAGCGCGGTTCCGGACTGAAGCGTCTAGAACCGCTCGGTCATAGCTGCCGGCTACGCTGACATAAACGTCTTACAAGGAACCACGAGAACGAGGTAGCAAATTCAGTCTTTAGTAAGGCCCACTGGAAAGCATTATCTTAACAATTATGACAGGAAAAATATTAAATGCTAATGACTCACCATGTGCATCAGATGGGCGAGAGAAAATGAGTGTGTGGGAGGCGCAGAAATCAACTTTCTTTGGGATGTACGTTTTACAGTCCACAAATAGGACATCATCGACTCTTAAGATATGTTCAAAACAAACCATTAACTTGCACCATGAACACCGGATGAAAAATGGTGCTCCACAGTGATCACAAAGGTGCGCACCGTCAAGATCGAAGGCGATCTCTTTGGCATCCAGAGTGCATATAGAATCATATTGATATAACGGGGCGGATGAAAACTGATGAAATGTGATGGCATCCAACCGAATGCGAAACACTCTGTCGTGAAGCTTATCGTGAAACTGGCTACCCTTTACGGCTAGTTGCAGATAGTGCGATAATACGTTTTTAGGCACAGAAAAAACAAACGTCCAGATAATTTGCTCTGAAGTAGTATGATTTTTATGCACAGACCAGGAATCATGCAAAAGCACGTTGTTTTGACCAGCTGATGGCCATACTCAGTGCTCATACCATAGCTATAGTAGTCTTACGCCCAGTTTTCGACTTTTGCTCGCTGTGACGTAAATATTCTCTCCTTCCTTTACAAGATGACGCACACGAGAAAGAATCGTAGGTGGCAGAGCGCCTCCAACTTCTCGTAGTAAAATAAATAACTTTCTAGCCTATTAACAATCAAGATAATGGAAATGCCGTGTGGCTAGGGCCTCCCGTCGGGTAGGCCGTTCGCCTGCTGCAAGTCTTTCGAGTTGACGCCATTTCGGCGACTTGCGTGTCGATGGGTATGAAATGATGATGATAAGGACAACACAAGACCCAGTCCCTGAGTGGAGAAAATCTCCGAGGCAGCCGGGAATCGAACCCGGGCCGTTAGGTGTGACATTCCGTCGCGTTGACCACTCAGCTACCAGGGGCGGACATCATCAAGATTAACAGTCGGCATAATTGAATACGAAAGCGTTAAGGCCTTTATGTTAGTTGATCTTGATACAACCCTCTTGGTACCTATAATTTCCAGCGTTCCTTTCATGTGATTTTCTTCTTCAAATCCTGATTGGCCTGAGTTGAAAACCAATCTGAGCAGAAAACAAATTTCTTGCTGAACGATTGGATATGTTTGTTTATCTTCTCTACAAATTATCGGACTGGTTCCGCAGTTTGCTTTGAATAGACAAGTTGATGCCTTGTTTGAAATTTCGTTATCTTACGTCTTCCAGTTCTGTAGCACTGTTTGAAGTTGTGCAACTATCCACTGCTTCCCTTGAAATCACTGTAATCTATGTCGCGCGGAATTTAATGTGCGTAACGTAGTAGGTCAGTATCGTGCACATCTTGTAAATTGTATCGAGTATCCATGAAACGTGCAAACAACAAAACAGCAGTTTTTGTAATAAGTGCACCTTGTTGTCCCTTGGATATCCGTAGTTTTTCTTATGCACTACACTGCCATATTGCGGCGGATTTATTCGAAATCTGTTCATAATTTTTTTTAACCATGCTGCGGATGATCACCCATGTACGTAATTATGTTTAGTGCCTGCTTCTTGGTCAACGATTGTGCTTAATAACGTTTCACTGGAGACAGGATTTGTGGCTCCTTGTCCAACAGGAATGATGAACTACATGTTTCAATATCATTTTCACTTGTTAAGCACGTTTCTTCATCACTGTGCCACTCATGTACATTGTTCGCACAGTCGAGCATATATGATACCACATATTCCGCTGACTCATCTTGCAGAAATTTTAATTTCATCTGCCACTTCTTTCTCGCTCTGCGGAATTCTTCGGGTTTCTTACTGACGAAATACCAACTTCGGCAATTGCTATTGTAGGTACAATGCGATGTTTGTTTTGTTTATTGTTTCCACTGCTCTGCTTTGTATCAACACCATTAGCACTGTAACACTGTCGTGAGTTACTCGTCGACTAAGCAGTTCAACTGCGCTCTGTTGCCGCATGCTGCGCTCACCATCTGATACCTCCAACCCGCGTCCCGTTGCTTTTAAGCAGCCAATACTGTGGTCGAATGGTAGACAAAATGTGGGGCGTCGAATGCCGTAAACATCACTGGCCTTTTGCGATCTCGCACTCAAGGGGTTCCTTGTTAGACAAAGAGCACACTGCCCGGTGCTTGGAAACGAGCACCTCGGAAACGGCGAAGCTGATAGATAGTTCGCGTGCTAATGTCGTGAGAATCCACGGAAAGTGGTTGAAGGACAGTGAAATTACGGGTAGCCTACAAGTTGTCGGACGCCCGCGACTCATCGCATTACGTGGAGGCCGGAGGGTTAATAATAATAATCTCACGTGGCTCGGTGGACTCATGGAAACTTTCAGTTGGATGCTACTTCAGCGACTTGCTTGTTCCTAACTTATCCGAGTAATCCTGCCGGGGAAAGTGGACCTACAGTTTAATGTGGAATCCAAACCACATGTCGCCGGCCGAAGTGGCCGTGCGGTTAAAGGCGCTGCAGTCTGGAACCGCAAGACCGCTACGGTCGCAGGTTCGAATCCTGCCTCGGGCATGGATGTTTGTGATGTCCTTAGGTTAGTTAGGTTTAACTAGTTCTAAGTTCTAGGGGACTAATGACCTCAGCAGTTGAGTCCCATAGTGCTCAGAGCCATTTGAACCATTTGAACCAAACCACATGTCATTCCTGGCGAATATCTACTCATCACTGAGACAGTGCAATCTAAATGATTTATACATATTACGATACTATTAGGAAGGCAACATTTAGACATATCGAAATACTATCTGTATTCAGCTTTAGGTAGGTTTTAACTTGGGTGGTAGCAACAAAAAATGGTTCAAATGGCTCTGAGCACTATGGGACAACATCTGTGGTCATCAGTCCCCTAGAACTTAGAACTACTTAAACCTAACTAACCTAAGGACATCACACACATCCATGCCCGAGGCAGGATTCGAACCTGTGACCGTAGCAGTCGCGTGGTTCCGGACTGGTAGCAACAGAAAAAAAGACTTTGAAGTGAAAGTATAATGCTACTTGGAGCTTTTAGAAACCGCGATATACACTATGTGATCAAAAGTACCCGGCCACCTGGCTGAAAATGACTTCTCAAGTTCGTCGCGCCCTCCATCGGTAATGCTGGAATTCAGTATGGTGTTGGCCCACCCTTAGCCCTGATGACTGCTTCCACTCTCTCAGGCATAGGTTTAGTCAGGTGCTGGAAGGTTTCTTGGGGAATGGTAACCCATTCTTCGCGGAGTGCTGTACTGAGGAGAGGTATCGATGTCGGTCGGTGAGGCCTGGCACGAAGTCGGCGTTCCAAAACATCCCAAAGGTGTTCTATAGGATTCAGGTCAGGACTCTGTATAGGCCAGACCATTACAAGGATGTTATTGTCGGGTAACCACTCCACCACAGGCCGTGCATTATGAACAGGTGCTCGACCGTATTGAAAGATGCAATCGCCACCCCGAATTACTCTTCAACAGTGGGAAGCAAGAAGGTGCTTAAAACATCAATGTAGGCCTGTGCTGTGATAGTGCCACGCAAAACAACAACGGGTGCAAGCCTCCTCCATGAAAAACACGACCACACCATAACACCACCGCCTCCGAATTTTACTGTTGGCACTACACACGCTGGCAGATGATGTTCACCGGGAATTCGCCATACCCACAGCCTGCCATCGGATCGCCACATTGGGTATCGTGATTCGTCACTCCACACAACGTTTTTCCACTGTTCAGTCGTCCAATGTTTACGCTCTTTACAGCAAGCGAGGCGGCGTTTGGCATTTACCGGCGTGATGTGTGGCTTATGAGCAGCCACTCGACCATGAAATCCAAGTTTTCTCACCTCCCGCATAACTGTCATAGTACTTGCAGTGGATCCTGATGCAGTTAGGAATTCCTGTGTGATTGTCTGAATAGATGTCTGCCTATTACACGTTACGACCCTCTTCAATTGTCGGTGGTCTGTCACCCAACAGACGAGGTCGGCCTCTACGGTTTTGTGCTGTATGTGCCCCTTCACGTTTCCACTTCACTATAACATTGGAAACAGTGGACCTAGGGATGGGCCGGCCGAAGTGGCCGTGCGGTTAAAGGCGCTACAGTCTGGAACCGCAAGACCGCTACGGTCGCAGGTTCGAATCCTGCCTCGGGCATGGATGTTTGTGATGTCCTTAGGTTAGTTAGGTTTAACTAGTTCTAAGTTCTAGGGGACTAATGACCTCAGCAGTTGAGTCCCATAGTGCTCAGAGCCATTTGAACCTAGGGATGTTTAGGAGTGTGGAAATCTCGTGTACAGGCGTATGACACAAGTGACACCCAATCACCTGACCAGGTTCGAAGGCCGTGAGTTCCGCGAAGCGCCCTATTCTGCTCTCTCACGATGACTACTGAGGTGGCTGATATGGAGTACCTGGCAGCAGGTAGCAGCACAATCCACCTAATATGAAAAAGATATGTTTTTCGGGGTGTCCGGATACTTTTGATCACATAGTCTAATTCTGAGATTTCGAGACAAATACCTCTCGTTGGACTTGCTGCTAGCCAATACCTATTAAACCTTCTAACTTTCCAGAAATTGATACTGAATTTATTTGTTTATCAACGACCCTTCCCTTCCTAGATATACAGGGTATATAAAAAGATGTGTCAGATCCTTAAGGATTTATTCTTGTCATCCACACATTACAAGCAGTACACAAAAACATGGATCCAAAAATCCGCCTTTTGCTAAGTACAAAAAGATTTATTATTCGTGACACAAAAGCGATCCATTTACCATACACATTTATATTTACAGACATTATTACTTTCATTCATTCCCGGGACCTGGGTTCCGTACTTAGTAGTACGTTGTGGAAAATTCCCGGCGTGTTCTGAACGTGGTTGAATCCATTTTGGATACGCTCCCACAGAACATCATCGCTGAATGCACTAAGGATTCTATATGTATCCAAGGGGAAAAATCCATTGGATTCAAATCTGGCGTATGGGCTGGTCACTTGTAGATTCCCCTCGACCAGTCCATCTGTTCGAAACTCATGCTTTTTTTTTGCGACAGGTAACAGTCGAAATATATTGCATAAAGCGCATGACTCAGTGCTGTTTTTAGTTTCGTTTTCATTCCGACCCGTTTCGGTCTTAAACCATCATCCAGGAAAGAATAAAAATAAAAAGTCTCATGTCATACATGATACAACACAAGATGCTATCATAGCTAACGAGCACAACATAATATCGAAGCATCCAGCAAGATGATATGCTCCATTCAGTGGCAAAAGACAAATTGAACGTTGTAAAACGTAATCAATAGAATAACACAGGAACTTTCTTCAATTTTTTCAGGCGCTTTCCGACAGAACAGAGGAAGTGAACGATGAATAAGTTCATCAATTTAGACTTGAAAGTGCGAGAATTACTGCTAAGATTTTCTAATTTTTGTGGCAGCTTATTGAGAATGGATGCAGCGGGCTACTGTTTGCCTTTCTACACAGTAGTCAAGGAGGTGCGATTCAAATGCGTATTGGATTTCTGCCTAGTGTTAACTGACGAGTATACAGAGGGGTCCAAAAATATGTATCCACAGTTTAAAAGTCCATAACTTGCAAACTAATTGACGGAGATGTCTAATTTTTGGTGAAAGTGTAGCTTAAAGTCCAACTTAAAGATATCACTGTAGGTGTTCGAAATGGTCACCATAAACATCCACACACAAACGATGCCGCCTAACTGCAGCACGCACTACTGACTGCAACGTGTTCAGTTGGATATTTGCACGTGAATGTACGATGGATTCTCGAAGTTCATCCAATGTGTGTGGCTTTTTTCGATAAACGACGTCCTTTATTGTTCCCCACAGATAAATGTCCAGAGGATCTTCCTGGTAGATTTTCGTCGAGATACGCCCTAACACGATTTTGGTAGTGGGCTGGGGCACCATCTCGTTGAAAGTAAACTCTTCCGTCTCCATACAAGTCTCGGATGTCAGGTAAAATCGATGTCTGTAGCTTCTAAAGGTACAACTCACCGGTAACTGTGCCGTCAAAAGAAGAATGGCCCGATCAAGCCCCGGTAAAACAACCCACACCACACATTTACTCCTGGCAAATTCACGGCTTTGTCTACATGGACGTTCGGATTTTCGGCGGCCAAGTGGATGCAATTGTGGCGATTTACTGTACCACTGAGTTTGAACTGTGCGTCATCAGACCACACAATCATCTCTGCAAACTCTTCATCGTTGCGCACCATGTTAGTAAACCACTCGCAGTACTCCATTGTACGATCTGGGTCGTCCTCGTTCACTGCGTGTAGCAATCGTGGGATGTAGCACTTCCACTTTGCTGTCTTCAAAATTCGCCGAACACTTGAGCGACTCACTCCAGTTTCACGGGCACACTGTCTCACAGACTTCTGTGGTGAGCGAGTGAATTGTTGTAACACACGACAGGAGTTAACTGGACTTGTTACTGTTACAGGTCGCCCAGATCGTTGTTTGTGTACGTCTTTAACACAGCCTTCGGCTTCAGATTTGTCTCGAATGCGACGAGTCGTTAAACGTGTCGGTGGCTCTGTTTGATACTCACTTCGCCATTGCCGTTGAACCTCATTAACGTTTTCGTACTTAAAAAACCACTTCAAAACTGACTTCCTTTATTGAACGTAAGCTTCGCGCCAGCCATGTTCACTCGAGTAACTAGGTGCAACTAAGAACAAAACACTGACTATCTGACGACTGTCATCTGACAAAACTAAACAAAGCATTACAACGCTTGTGCGGCGAGTGCCGGAACTACAAATTATTACACTACCAAAGATGAGACAACTCCGTCAAATAGTTTGCCGGTTATGGACTTTTAAACAGTGGATACATTTTTTGGACCCCTCTGTATAACATGGCAAGTGCCATCACCCGATTTCCCAGAAACTTCGCGCACTGCAAGAGGCGTCAAAATAGGCGAACACGTGTCTCGGCTTACCCGTAGATACTCGACTGTTTCTGAAGAAACGATGGTTAAAATTTTCGAGATGTTTTCCAGCCACAATATGTGCCTTATACGGCGGGATATCGTCAGACGAAGTCTTGGTGCAGTGGTGAGCGTCGCGGATTGCTAATTTTAGCGCCCCGTGTTGAAACCCGATAATTAGTTTTATTTTTCATTTACATAGCCATGTCTCTAGAAGATTACTACGCGAATGTGTCTTGTGTATATTGTTATAACGTTGTCCTTATTCGTCTACTGATAGTATTATCAGGCGAATGAATTTTTAAAAAAAGAATTGAGAAAATTATTTGAAATCGTTTCCGGTGAAATTTTTTTTGTGTATATTGATACGTAATCAGCTGCAAGCGGGAGTTTTCATAAAAATGATCCTTTTCACGTGATTTGCCGCGAAATTATTGCCAATGGGCGAAATCTGCACCAGTGTTAACGACGTTTCTTTCCCGAGTGAGATTCACACGAAGAAATGTCACTGTGACAAACCTGTCTCCGCGCAATGCTCTTGGTGTCCGTAATATCTGTGTTCTGAATGTTTCTATGATCGGCATGAGCCAAGAGAATGCACCAAATCTTCCTGAAAAATAAACATATAAATAATGTGTAGAATTAATATAAGAACTGATATGAGAATGAAATATCAGAATTTGAGAATTTAAAAAGGTTGTAACCCCTCAAAATACTATACACACATATGTTTTATGATAAATGTGTGACACTTCTTGTGAAATCCCGTTGTAATTTTACAATTAATATAACGCCCTTGCATCCCCTAATTTGATAAGAAACATACGTGTAGTAACCTTCTACGAACATGGGCACATAAATGGAAGCAATAAAAATAAAATAAACAGAAACAATAATTTGGTTTCGAACACAGGGTGCAATATTTTGATCTGTTTTTGTAAACAAACCCAAAATCTGTTGTACTTCTAAGGTATCGTAAAATCCTTACACCTTAACTACATCGCGATCTGTTGGTACCTCGAGATTTCTTGATAGCCTACTAACAGCATACACAATATCAGCACGTATCCCACCCATCAGACACATTGGAGCACCAACAGCCTGTCTGTATGGAAACCCAGAGTTGTGAGGATTTATTCTGTGTCATTGTCTTTAATAACCGGACTAGTTACAGCCTTTCAGTTTCTCATGTTGTAAAGTTCTAATACCTAAACCACCTCCAACATACAGCACAAAGAAAATGTTCTTAGATCCTTCCTGTTTCATAGAAAGACAGGGATCAGCTTCACGCCTCAGGAAGCTCAGTTATTTGAGACGATTACTGAACTTCTCATCCCATTAACGAGGAGCCTGCTTCAGTTTGTACAGACTTTTGATCAAGCAACATACATAAACCCATGATCACATCCTTAAGGTTGCTGCACGTAAATAGTTTCTTTTAAATCACCATAAAGAAAAGCTGCTAGAACAGTACAAGTTTCACGCCCTAACTCGCTGCAACAGTGAGTACTGCTCAAATGGTACAGGGTTTGGGCATAGTCAACTCCTCTCCACTGTGAGTAACTCTTAATCATCAGTCTTACCTTAAATTCATCGATGGATCCGTCAGCATCTGTTTTAACTCTGTACACCCATTTGTTGGGAATATCCCTCTTACCTGATGGTTGTTCAACCAAGTCCCATATTTTATTTTACTGAAGAGCTTTTATTTCACAATCCGTGACTTCCTTCCAAAATCCTTCTGAACAGACTTCATGGCTACACTGTATGTTCCTGATACCTTGAAAAATGTTGAGAGATGCATCACATAATCTCTAAACTGAGAGTTGATCGTTCACATAGAAGTAGTAATGCTTCTTCACTTATATCTTCCTCATCTTCCTCCTGCGGGTCTTCATCTACATTCAAGGACCTTTTATCCTCCTCACTCTCAATATCAATAACAGGCTGCTCATCAGTCTGAGGTGCTGGATCCTGATGACCAGAAACAGTCACTGGAGAAATTGAACCTTTCTCCCACTTCAGTGGCCTCTCTTCAAAGATGACATTTGTGATCTAATGAGTTTACAATTCTCCTCACAATAAATTTTGTAACCTTCACTGTGATCACATCCAATAAGGATTCTTTCACTACTTTCTTATTCATGTTCCTTCTCTGTTGTTTCGAAATATGGCCGTAGTACGTGGAGCCTATCATCCGAAAATGTTTCTGTCTAGGCTTTTTACTATACATCGGTTGATTTGGAAATGTTCCTGGAATGTTAGAAGACCCTGTTCAATTCATGGTGTAGGTTGCAGTTTTCTTCATCTCGCTCAAAAGCTTTTGTGGAATATTTCCGTGTGCGTGAATTATGTCTTGGCAGTTTCTGCGACTGTACAGTTCTCTCTTTCACTGCGTCCATTCGCCTCTAGAATATACGGCACTGTGAGACGGCGAGTTGTACATTTTTTTCCGAAGAATTTCTTTCACTGCTTTGTTGTCAAATACTTTTCCATTGTCACTCGGAAGTTCCTTGATAGTATGTCCCGCAGTTTTTGCTTCAGTTGTGAACTCCGTTAACTTTTCTGCAACTCCAGATTTTTCTTTGATGACATATGCTGCCCTAAACTTTTGTAATCATCTTTGAAATGTACATAAATGATATCTCGACAATAAATTGTGAAATGAACCACACAGATCTGTGTGAAGTAGTTCACCCAGTACCACTGTCCTCTTCCTAGTTCCAAACGGTAAACGATGAGCTTTATCATAAATACGTCCTTCACACAACTCACCGTCCATTTCCACATTGATATTCAGCTCACTGCTAAGTACGGACTTCACATGGTGCTTGTTCAGGTGACCAAATCTTTCACGATAAAGCTGCAAAAGATTGTCTGGTTAGTGGCACTGACTTCACCGAAGGAGCTAGGTTTCACATTTCCCATAGCCAGTTTAAAAAGTTCCCCAAGGCGATCATGCACACCTACCAATCTAGTGACTTCATCAACATTGAAATTACAAATTTCTGCAGTTGGTATGAATTTACTTTCTGGATGTTTTTCCTGTGCAGAAAGAACTGGGAATAGATTCTTGTGAACCTGAGATACATATCATACTTACGACTGAGTAATTCTGTACCATTTTCCTCCAACTGCTGCATCGATGTCAAAGTCTGTAGGACCTTTTCCATTGCTTCAATTATGTCGGTATTAACTGTAGTTTCTGAGAGTTTTGTTGAAAAATTGGAAATTTGTGCTAAGTTCTATGGGACCAAACTGCTGAGGTCCTCGGTCCCTAGGCTTACACACTACTTAATATAACTTAAACTAACTTATGCTAAGTACAACACACACACCCATGCCCGAGGGAGGACTCGAACCTCTGCCGGGATCAACCCCACAGTCCATGACTGCAGCGCCTCAGACCTAATATTTTACAAATCAAAAGAAATCAGGGATTTCTGGATCATTTACTAAATCCTAATCCATTCCCCGTTTCATATCACTCCACAGATTTTTCAGTTTTGAAATGTTTGTTGCAAAATCGTCTTTTTGTATCTAAAGAACTGCAAGCAAAGGTTGTAAACTTTATCTTCAGTGACATCATTAAATATTTTGTGCAATTATATTCGTATTCAGACGCATTATTTTCTACAAAGTTTCTTCCAACATATTTGAATTAAAGCTTAGCTGTCTGCTTTATTGAAAGCTTCTAATGCACTTTTGTTTGCCACCTTTTGTTCAGCGGTCGCACTTTCTAGAAGTACTTCAGGTTTCACTAACCTGCTTTCCATATCATCAAGTGCACCAGTAATTCCTCGTAAACGAATGCTTATTTTTATTTCGAAGTATTCCAGTTCTTTTTTTCTTCCGGAAGTCTGATGTTGATAATTTTCGTGGAATCCATCGTTGGTTGTTGGAATCAATATCATCACAAATAAAAAACAATCAGCTTCGTGGAGATAACTTCAGAAAAACTTGTAGCAGAATCATATTTTGAGTTTCCTGAAAGTGTACTTTTAACACGCTCCTGGGCCTACATCCTGGTAGTATTCATCAAATACGTACATTTACACACTTGTAAACACATGCTTTAATGAAAAGACACAACGCACACGACAAAGGCAAAGAATGCACTTGTACTACCAGCCGCTGATTGTAAAGATACAGAGTACAGTTAGAAAATAGTTATAGTTGTAAAATATATCAACGGTTAGAAACAAACGTCATGAAAAAAGAAGGTAAATTATGAGAGGCCAATGTCAGAATTTCCAGACTCCTGAACAGGTGTCGACAAGAGGACACGAACTTAACATCACATATTGCTCGTATTGCATGTTTCTGAGCCAAAAATTCTCTTTGCAAGTGAAAAGAGATACCCAGGAACATAATGCCTTATATCAAAAGCGAAATAAAATAAGAAAAGTAGGCTAATTTTCGTGTTGCACCCTAACTAATTTCAGATATTGTTCTAATTGTAAATACAGCAGTGTCCAGGTTTTGAACAAGAGCCTGAATATGTGTTTTCCATGACTGTTCACTGTGTATCAGAACACGTAGAAATTGGAATAGTTCAGATTCACTAATCATATGCCCATTCCATTGAATCAAAAGGCCAGTTTTAGTTGAACTGTGTGTTAGAAACTGTAAAAACTGAGTCTTAGAGTGATTTAGCATCGATTTGTTTTCTACAAGCCATGAACTTATACCTTGAACTGCAGTATTTGATACGTTTCCTATTTTCACTCAACATCCTTCACTACCAAACTAGTGTGTCAAAAAACAAAAACAGTCTAGGATCACCTGCCATATTAGAATAATGCATTTATAACAGCAGTCGCAGCACTGACCGCTTGGGGCACCTCCCCCCTTCCCCCCCCCCCCCCCCCCTCCCGCTCATCTACACGTGCCGCAATCAAACGCCACTCAACATCCATTCTCATTACTGTGGAGAATGCCCTTTCGCAGTCTGTTCACAAGATTTGAGAGTGACCAGTCGTGAGCTATTCCTCGAAGGTGCGTTTACGCTGCGATTTGTATCGGCACATGTATGAGATACATGTATATGCGACTTTGCGACATGCATCACGACTTGTATGAGTTGACAAGTATCAACGTCATACATGTATGAGCGTGCGTTTACACTGGTTGATTTGTATCACTGTGTGATGGCTTCCCACGACGATTTGGAAGATTTCACATTTTTATGTGCTGGTACACTTATTCTTTTGGAAGATGATAGGAAGAAAAGGCGGAGGAAGCGTAGATGGTGGCAGAGAGAGTTTCTTCGCAAACGCGGTACTCACGGAGCTTACGCAACGCTCGTTCAGGAATTAACGCTAGAGGATGGCGCACATTTTAGAAATTATGTTAGGATGAGTATGGAGGACTTCCGCGGTTTGTTATCTCTTGTGGCTCCTCTTGTGTCCAAAACCAACGCAAACTTTCGGGAAGCGATTCCACCAGAGGATCAGTTGGCAGTAGCACTCCGTTTTTTGGCCACTGGGGATTCCTTTTCGACGTTAATGTATCTGCATAGAATATCAAAAAGTGCCATATGCAATATTATTCTTCGTGTTTGTGAGGCCATTGTGCAAGTTTTATCCGAAGAAGTAAAGGTAAAAGTTTTATATATATCAGAGTATGTAATACATTATATAATTTTTTCATGCATCTGGCACATGTATCAATTTTTTGCTATTATTCCGGCGGCCTCGCGTGATAATGTTGACAATGGTTGCTAATGCCGACAATCGTGTGTGAGACGTTGGCATTAGCAATCGCGCGACAATGCAAATGTTTTGTCATGAAATCTTCGTTTTACGAGGGCAATTACTTTTAAAGAGCAAGACGACAGGAAATGATAGTACTGCGCATGCGCGAGTTCTTCAAATGTCGCTCATACATGTCGCGTATATGGCCAAAAAGCGATATATAAAATGTATACGGGACAGCGCATGCGCGAGTTCTTCAAATGTCGCTCATACATGTCGCGTATATGGCCAAAAAGCGATATATAAAATGTATACGGGACATGTATGAGCTCGAGGGTCCGCATTCAAGCTCCGTGAATTTTTGTATGGGGTGATGTATCGCGACATGTCAAATTGACATGTCGCTCATACATGTCGCGATACATGATCCCAGTGTAAACGTACCTTTTATTTCATCATAGTCCAACTTCTGCAGCAATATCTTAGGATCCACATAGTCAAACGTCTTAGTTAAATTAAAGAATATGTCTAGTAATAGATTTTTCGTTTCATCCATCCAGTGCCTCACCGAGAAAACGGAATATAACGTTTTGGGTTGTTAACCCTCTTTAGACACCAAACCTCACATTTGACAGCATCTTATGTGAACCGAAATTGTCAATTATCGTGATTTGAACAGCCTTTTTATAACTTTTGCAAACACCGGTGGCATAGAAATAAGTCTAAGATCGTCTGTCTACCCCATTCTCCTTTTTAAAGCAGTTTTACTACTGAGTACTTTACTCGTTCTAGAAACTGATCAGTCCTCGAGGAAAAATTACAAATATGACTAAGTACTGGGCTGATATACGCAGCATAGTGCTTTAGTATCCTGTTGGATACCCCATTCTCAGCATGAGAGTCTTTAGTCTTCGGCGATTTAATTATTGACTTAATTTCGCCCTTACCAGTATCACGGAGGTGTATTTAAGATAGAAGTCTTGGAGACCCATTTTCGATGAGAGTCACATGATTCCTTGTGGGAGCCAAGGTAACAGATTATTTAGAATATCAGCTTTCATGGCTGGAAATGCCACAATTAATCAAATCCGGGCTATTACACCGTGGTTGAATGGATTTCACTTTAAAATCCAAAGTGAATTCCATTCGACCACGGCATAATAGCCTGGAATATTTTATTAATTGACATTATTTAGAGATCGTTGGATCGGTTGCTCGTGAGATGCAAAACGGTCTCCACGCTTACAAGACTTCTGGACTTTTAACTATGGGGAAAATTAAAACGACAGGAGATTCCGATGATTTCCTTAGATATGAAATAGCCTGTGCTACATGAATGCGGATGATACTCAACCTACAGAACTGTCAGTCCACAATCGCTCTATAACATTAGTCAGTGCTCATGCTCAGTACTTTGGACACTTGTACGAGGAGCGTTCAGTTAGTAATGTAACACATTTTTTTTCTGAAAGTAGATTGGTTTTGTTCAGGATTCCAGTACCCGCTATTATAGCCCGCCCGATTAGCCGTGCAGTCCAACGCTCTGCTTTCCGTGCGGAAAGGAGTGCCGGTCCCCGGCACGAATCCGTCCGGTTGATTAGTGTCGAGGTCCGGTGTGAATGGTTTTTAAGGCGTTTTCCCATCTGCCTCGGCGAACGCGTTATGGTTCCCCTTATTCTGCCTCAGTTACGCTATGTCGGCGATTGCTGGGCAAACACTGTCTCCTCGTACGCGTACACCATAATTACTCTACCACACAGCCGCGCGGGATTAGCCGAGCAGTCTAAGGCGCTGCACTCATGGACTGCGCGGCTGGTCCCGGCGGAGGTTCGAGTCCACCCTCGGGCATGGGTGTGTGTGTTGGTCCTTAGGATAATTTAGGTTAAGTAGTATGTAAGCTTAGGGACCGATGACTTTAGCAGTTAAGTCCCACACATTTGAACATTTTTTTTCTACCACACAAACATTGGGGTTACACTCATCTGGTGTGAGACGTTTCCGGCGGTCCACCGGGGGCCGAACCGCATAATAACCCTCAGTTCGGTGTGGGGCGATGGTAGCATGAGTGGACTGCAGTAGCCTGTTGTGGGGTTGTGTACCACCGAGGCTACGGCGGGGACGAAGCCTCTCCGTCACTTCTAGTTCTCCAGATCAATACAATACAATACCCTATATTATTATTCCCTAGTCTTTTGGCCATAAAACCCTAGTTTTCAACATAATCTCCGTTCAGTGCGACGGTCTTACGTCACCTTACTGGGAGGATCTGTATGGCCGCATGGTACCATGGTCGACAACTTGCTGCATCAATAACCTCTCCTTATCCACGAACTGCTTCCCGCGGAATGCATCCTTCATTGGGCTAAACAGATGGAAGTAGGAAGGTGCGAGATTAAGGCTGTAAGGTGGATGAGGAAGAACAGTTCAATGAAGTTTTGTGAGCTCTTCTCGGGTTTGCAGACTTGTGTGAGGGCTTGCGTTGTCATGGAGAAGGAGGTATTCGTCTGCATTTTTGTGGCGACGAACACGTTGAAGTCGTATCTTAAATTTGCTGACGCTAACTAAATACACGTCACAGTTGATCGTTGCACCATGAGGGAGGACATCAAGCAGAACCCCAGAAGATCGTCGCCGTGACTTTACCGGTTGCGGGTGAGGATTTGAACGTTTTCTACGGACGAGACGTGATGTAGAGTCACCCCATGGATTGCCGTTTGGTTTTCGATTCGAAGTGATGAACCCATGTTTCATAGTCTGTGACGACATTCGACAAAAAATTGTCTCCTAACGGGCAAGCAGTTCCTCATAGACGATCCTTCAAAGCTCTTAATGGCCATTTCTTAGATGGCGAGGGACCAAGTTGGCATACACCTTTGAGAACCTGAACTGGTGGTGGACAAGTGTGTTATCGCTACCAACAGCATGCATTCGTCGTAATTTATCACCTGAGTTAGTAATGGGTCACTAATAGTTGCTGTTCATTTCTGACAACGCTTTTTATGTTGTTTGGTGTCCGCTAATATTCGAGATACATTCGGGTTCCCACTGTTGCCTTCATCGACATCGTAGTCGCAAGACTAGTTTTACACGTGTAAGTTGTGACGAATGTCATTGGTAGTCATGGAACATTTTTCGATAATCGAACCTACATGTCGTGCCCGTAGGGACGGCGAATGACAGGAGTATAGGCTACAAAGCGCTTGTAGAGAGGCCTTTAAACATTCATCCTTCCAGTGCTTCATATGAAACTGGAACGGGAAGAAAGAGTCATTTGTGGTAGAATGCTAAGTACTCTTCGTCATGCGCATGACAATGTGTTGCAGAATATGTTTGAAGATGCGATTTTCTTTGACCGGATGTTAACTAAGTTTTACCTACTTTGATCATTTTATAAACAGAAATGTTAATTTATCTTTTCATTATAAAATTTTGTTTTTTGGGGGGGGGGGGGGGGAGGGGGGTAATAGGTGGCTAATATTGGAGCTCGTTCAGGGGTAATGATCTCACAAATGGAAACCACTGTTCGGGAGGTATGGAAGGATTTTTAAACATGCTGAGTCCTACGTACGAATGCCCCCAAAGAGCGTGCCGATACCAACATCTGAAGCGAAGAAACTGACGCGATCTATATTTGTTTCGTATTCACGGTGCTAAACAGGTGAAATATCCTCAGACTTCAAGAAGAATATAACAATTCCAATCCCAAAGCAAGCAGGTGTTCACAGATGTGAAAATTACCGAACTATCAGTTTAATAAGCCACAGCTGCAAAATACTAACACGAATTCTTTACAGACGAATGGAAAAACTAGTAGAAGCCGACCTCGGGGAAGATCAGTTTGGATTCCGTAGAAATACTGGAACACGTGAGGCAATACTGACCTTACAACTTATCTTAGAAGCTAGATTAAGGAAAGGCAAACCTACGTTTCTAGCATTTGTAGACTTGGAGAAAGCTTTTGACAATGTTGACTTATCTTAGAAGCTAGATTAAGGAAAGGCAAACCTACGTTTCTAGCATTTGTAGACTTGGAGAAAGCTTTTGACAATGTTGACTGTAATACTCTCTTTCAAATTCTAAAGGTGGCAGGGGTAAAATACAGGGAGCGAAAGGCTATTTACAATTTGTACAGAAACCAGATGGCAGTTATAAGAGTCGAGGGACATGAAAGAGAAGCAGTTGTTGGGAAGGGAGTAAGACAGGGTTGTAGCCTCTCCCCGATGTTATTCAATCTGTATATTGAGCAAGCAGTAAAGGAAACAAAAGAAAAATTCGGAGTAGGTATTAAAATCCATGGAGAAGAAATAAAAACTTTGAGGTTCGCCGATGACATTGTAATTCTGTCAGAGACAGCGAAGGACTTGGAAAAGCAGTTGAACGGAATGGATGGTGTCTTGAAGGGAGGATATAAGATGAACATCAACAAAAGCAAAACGAAGATAATGGAATGTAGTCGAATTAAGTCGGGTGATGTTGAGGGTATTAGATTAGGAAATGACACTTAAAGTAGTAAAGGATTTTTGCTATTTGGGGAGCAAAATAACTGATAATGGTCGAAGTAGAGAGGATATAAAATGTAGACTGGCAATGGCAAGGAAAGCGTTTCTGAAGAAGAGAAATTTGTTAACATCGAAAATAGATTTAAGTGTCAGAAAGTCGTTTCTGAAAGTATTTGTATGGAATGTGGCCATGTATGGAAGTGAAACATGGACAATAAATAGTTTGGACAAGAAGAGAATAGAAGCTTTCGAAATGTGGTGCTACAGAAGAATGCTGAAGATTAGATGGGTAGATCACATAACTAATGAGGAGGTATTAAATAGAATTGGGGAGAAGAGGAGTTTGTGGCACAACTTGACTAGAAGAAGGGATCGGTTGGTAGGACATGTTCTGAGGCATCAAGGGATCACCAATTTAGTACTGGAGGGCAGCGTGGAGGGCAAATATCGTAGAAGGAGACTAAGAGATGAATACACTAAGCAGATTCAGAAGGATGTAGGCTGCAGTAGGTACTGGGAGATGAAGAGGCTTGCACAGGATAGAGTAGCATGGAGAGCTGCATCAAACCAGTCTCAGGACTGAAGACCACAACAACAACAATATTGGAGCTCGTTCAGGGGTAATGATTTCACAAGTGTTGGAAATCGCTGTTCGGGAGGTATGGAATGATTTGTAAACATGCCGAGTTCTATGTATGAATGCCCCAAAAGAGCGACGCGATACCAACTTCTGAAGCGAAGAAACTGACACGATCTTTGTTTCGTATTCACGGCACCCCGCAGTTTTCAGAAAGCTGATGAACGGCATTAAGACTACTTCTTTATTTTTTTATTTTTGTCATTGATTCTGTTATGCACTAGGTGGAAATTAAAACGGAATAGTGAGGTCTGACGACATGTTTGATTCGCCGTCGAGAAACAGATATGCTAGGAACTGCATTATGCAGTGTACAGCTGTAACGGTATATTTTATTAGAGACGATCAATTCGGTCTAGGATCAAACCATCATCGGTCCAAAAACCATCCCAGCTACGCATTTGCGTAATTGGAATAACAGTGATCCGACGTACATTTTTCCATCATGATATTTGCTGGAAACACCTAACACTATGTCCAGGAACATAACATTATGTATTTACAGGAAATATCAATGACGGAACAATGTAAATCTGATTACTGTTATTTCAATTACGCAAATGTATAGATGAGATGGCTTTTGGAAGAGTGTTCCTGCCGTGTTAATTCACAATCAGGAACACACAGAAAATCGTAACATTCTCGGAACGTTTGCATTGGCAGTAGCGCTCAAACGACGATGCGCCCTCAATGAAAGGGGAAGTAGACACATGTCGACGCGCTGGGCGGGGTTTTCGAGAATTGTGTTGGTCACAGTGCCACAACCCGCGATCAGCTGGCTTTTGGTGGTGGGGGTAGCGCAAGCAATTATTGTCGGACGATTTAGTGGCACGGCACCTTCTGGTGGGTGAAGGCTATATCGGCATGCCGCGAGGAAGGGGAAGAGGCAAGAAGGCACCCAGCGACAAGCGTGAGTGTCTGTTTGCTAGTATTTGACATGCAAAATGTGCCCAAAAAATCTTCGGTGTTGCCCCGTCAAATTGCTGTACTTTTCTGTATGAAAATTACTTAATTGCTAAAATATCTGATGGAAGGGCGAAACAAATTGTAACGTGGTATATGCATTTTTAGTTAATGTATTTAGCACAGTATCACAGTGATTGGAATTCTTTCTTTAAGAGCTCAATGTAAAAGTGGCTTGGATTTTTCCTGTTGTCAATTTACGCTAGCACCATTCTATCCAAATTTAGGACGTTATGCATTGAATTTTGGTATGTGGTTTCTGAACTGTCGTGCAAATCGGTGGCTCCTATTTCTGGCCAGAAGTCGTTATGAATGAATCGTATGAAATATTTAGCTCGTATGGTTCTGGATGTGGCTGTATTTCAATGTTAAATTACGAACGTCCCCTCCACGGATAGATTTGGCTCACTAACTCTTCGCGTAACGCATCTTTCACAAGTTTCGTTGGGGTGAATACCTGCTTTATTGGGAGGGGGTCGTAAAGTATGATTTAAATGCATTGATATCAGGTTTGATTACGGATGTTGCAAGATTGCGAGAATTTTAAATGTGTCCGTTAGTTACATTTTAATGGTGAAGGCTGTGTGGGCTAAGTAAAACGTCTCATGTGAAATATGTAAAAGATAAAATGTTATTTAGACTGATTGATCTTTGTTTCTGAGAGTATTGCGTTCCTTCCTTTTCCCGACAACCTTTCAACAATATGGCGGTACTTTCGCTTTCATGTAGTGTATTGTTGCGTATTACAGTTGACCCCTGATGTCAACAGTAGCACCTGGTGTACCGTGTATCTTTTTTCGCTTATTTATGAACTGAGATATTATGGTCAGAAATCAGTTTTACACCGAAATTTGAGAAAAAAGCGGTTGCGTCTGAAACTGCAGTACGCAAAGGTGCATAAATTAATGCCTCATATCAGCAACCTAGAGTAAATAATATCTTCTGTGGAATAGGGACAGGAATAATCCAGATAATTGTCTTGGGCACAGAATGTGTCCAACCATAATGTGGTGAAAAGAGCTTTGGAACCGGAACATCACATCGTACTTTCCGGCGGTCATGTTGAATTTATGGTTCCCGTGCATCTCTTAAGATCACGTGTAATTTCAATGCAGCATCTACCCAACATATTTGCGCAGTCCAGCAGCAGAACCGAGAACCGTAGAAAACTATCGAACGTATTTATCGTTGTGTTTTTAGTATTAGATTCTGATGCAATAAGTTCACAGTTGTTTCCCATAATTATATCTAAATCCAAAACTCCTAAATTTCGCTTGTTTTGACATTCGATTTTCTCACAAATTCTATCTTTTGAAGTAACGGCGACGAAATAAGCAATCTTTTGTGTAAGAACCAATTAAAGATGAGCACTAACGGCAGACAGATAACGGTATCATGCACGTACCACATGTCTGCCCCTTTACATCGAATAACATTTTGGAACTAAAGTTCTTAGCATGCTTTTTTGCGTGTTGTAGGGTAGTAATGCAACAGAACTATTTCTGTTGCAATATGAGACATACGTGGTATTAGAGATACTCGTGTCTGCATCTTCTTAATGTCCCAGTGACTGTCGTGCCGAAAGTTCTGAAATGAAACACAGGTGTTCTTACATCAGATTGTGATCTTTCTGACGTCTTATGATTATGAACCCTTACTCGTTGTGAGAAATTATTCAGCATTTAGTATCAAACCTCATTGCATCTCGATCGGGATAAATCAGTATGGCTATTCTACAGAACTCAAATATGGTGTGTGGTAGAGAGTCGTTAGCACCAACATTTTTCTATGTATTTGCTTTGAAAACGTATCGTTAACAAAGAGACACGACGTTTATACACACGGTACGGGCCGTACGTAATCTTCTGTGACTTTGTGATCATTGCGAAAAAAATGTAATGAACATAGTAGAATTATTTTCTGATGCATCTGAATCCCTTTTTTAAATTTACAGCACCGTTAGGCGGAAATAAAGTCACTTTTTCTCCAATGATCCCAGTTACTTTTTCTGGGCATCTTCGTACATTAGACGTGGATAAACCACCCACTAACAAAGTTTCCAGCTCATCTCTGAACTCCTTCAAAACGTTTTTCCAGACCAACTTTATGCACGTCCAGTGCTCGAGAATCAGAACATAACGCTGCCCTTGTGTGCATGCCATAAGCCAGTTTAACACTGAGGTTTCTGGTATGTTCCATAAATTGAAAGATACTCCATAGGCAAAAGTAACCTCTAATTCGCAAGTGATTATCGTCTTTCATTTTAGGATATGTTATTACACATACGTTCTTCTGAAAGATAAGCTTAATTTTTTCTTTTATGTCTATTTTTTTGCCTTGCGTGCCTTCTATCCGCTGTTATGTGAACTATTTCTAGGATAATGAGAAATGGGCTGTTGTGTTAAAAAATGAATAAGTTTCAGGTCTGATAATTTTAATGTAGTTTTCTGACCGAATTTTTAAATGTAACCACATTAGTAGGTAGAGCTGCATAAAACCTTGGCAACACTTGATATCCGCATACATTAACGCAAATATCTGATTAAGCTAAATTAGTCCTGATTGTATATAGGTTGACTAATTGTATTCTGATTCGAGGAACTGAGGTACAATGTATTGAACTATTACCAAGCTTTTTGTTGTAATCAGTGAAACGTCATTAATAATATATAAGTGAGAACATGAAGTTTCGGTTTGCTGCAAATCCAAAGCAATTCATGTATACTGAAATGAGATTTTACTACATGTTCTCTCTTTCGAATTTTCCACTTTTTTCTGTCGTGCAGTTGTGTTGCCATATCGACTCAAATGGAGAATTTATTTCCAACGTTGTAGCACCCTCCCCCCAAAAATAAACTTTGTTCTTTGCAACCCGAACTTGTAAGCTGTCCTACAACTCAGACAGAACCATGAATCCAGTGAAGCTTCAAGGAGGCCAGAACATGTAATGGATAGTGACAAGCACACAGTCATTTGTCGTGAAATTAAGAACTATTTCGCTGTTCGCAACTGTGTGCTTGAAACCGAAAACGCCAGAGGGGTTTGGGTTCTAAATGCTTTCAGTGCCGTTGTGGGTTCATTTCACGGCATTTTTTTCACTTCTTACCATTTTGTCACTAACTATTAAAACTGTGTATATAGGAAGTAATTACAGTTTCTGAGTTTTTCCTGACTAACAGGAAATGATATGCACAAACCTCTCGGTAAAGAACATTTTTATAAGCTGGAAGCATTAGCATGTTTGGTAATTAATGTCTCAATCACAGTTTTTAAGTTCTGAGATTTTCTATGCAAGAAATTGAGATTTTTGTATGTAGAGAGAGTGGCTATTACAGACTTCTAGGTATCGAAGAGGAACATTTTGAGAAGGAACCTATGTCCGGAAATGTATCGTTTGAATATAAAATGAATTTGAAGATCAGAACATTTTCAAATCACGGAGAAGAGAGCACCGTCGTCAGTCCCAGACGTAATTATGATATGACGTACTATTTGTGGCCACCTATAACAACGGCTGCCAGAAACTGGTATGTAGACTTGGCCACTGTTTCTATGTTTCGATACAGTGTATCGATACGTGGAACTGTTTCAGTGTTTCGGAACGGCTGTGGGTCACTATTTCGAAACAGTGGTGTTTCATTCCGCCTCTGTCTCGGATAACCGGACCAGATTCGATCTCGAGCCAGACACAGAAACTGTATCGTTGTTTCAAAATAAGGCTGTTTCAGTCCACCTGTGCTTGGAACGGACTAATTGTATCGAAACAGTGATGTTTCATTCCGCTCTGTGTCGGATGAGATTCGGGCCGGCACAGGTACTGGAACACAACATACCACTTCATGAAACACTTTCAAGAGTGTCGAAATCTTTTTGACAGGCAATAGCATGAAGCTTAAGGTATCTGAAAATAAAGCTTCGTTTCTAGCTGACTGTTCTATTCCGAAATGGCGTAACATCTGCTTTATAAACACTAACCAAACAATAAAACAACACATACTATTCACATTCAAAATAATAAATATGTGAAAATCATTCAGTTAAATTACACTTTTTAAATAACATACGCTTCTCTGTTCATGTACAGTAATCATATTAAGAAACACAAGTAAACCTACAACATTTTGAGTAACGAAGGCGTAGAGTGACAGTTATTAGACACATACATAAATTTGATGTAGGTATAATTGCAAGCAATCTGTTTGACATATCACTTATAGTGTAATGGTGAACGGGAAGGGCTGGGGAGCATGGTGAATTTATAGTAACGGTTCGAAACACCTTGAAAGACAACATTTTTTTCTGTTATATTTTGTTATTTATTCGAATTATCTGTGAGTCTATAGTCAATGTGCCTATTATCCACAATGATTCCCTTTGTGTGCATGGAAATTAGCAGGATGGGTATATTACCCGTACTAACGGAATGTGGGAATCCCAGTAGCACGTCCGTAGTTTCTGCAGTTTGCTCCCACCTCCAGTTTCGTTCGTGGTGGTTCTTCTGTCTTCAGCTATAGCTGTCCTCAGCCAATTGAAAAGTGTGCAAGTCACACGACACGAAAGCAGTGCATTTGCTGCAGGAAATACGAAATGCCTATACGCCTAAGTGATAGCTTCATACTTTCTGCAATATGATTAGCGCTCTCGCTCCTCATTTGTGTTTATATGGACATACTTATACAGTAGACATTCAAGATGATAAAATGTGTAGGTTTATTAGATTACTAAACACAAACTGTTTCACTGTTTCGAAACAGCATGTCGAAACAGTTACGTGTTTCAGTTTGCCCATCTCTACTGGTATGTTTGCGCCTACAGTCCAGACGGCGTAAGAAGTACACTGATAGGTAGTAACGTTGGTGGCAGCTTTCAGCTGCGAACTGCAAGCGGCTATAGGCGAGACAACAGCCTTCTATAGAGATGCGGCAACACTGAGGCGTTGTAGTGGAGGCGTTTACAGAATTGCGTATGTGATTGGTTGAACTAGGCGCTCAAAGTTGCCGCGCCGAGCCCATTGCAACTGTCAGGGATTTTCTAACGGCGCCCAAACTGTGGTGAGGCCAATATTACACTATTATATTTCTTTCTCAAAGGTGATATGGCAAATATTTTTGTCAAAGAAATTTGATAGTGTAGTATTGAACTTTGTCACATTTCACCTTTCTTCAAAGAATTATAATCAAATCTAGGGCATCGCTGTAGATTTGATTATAAAAGTCGTATGTCTTCTGTGTACTGCAATGTGAAATGTAACCGCTTTGAGCGCTGGCATCGCTACATCTATTTTACGTCTGTAGTGTGTTTGTGAACATGACTACAAAGTTTAGTCGGGGTGTTCCATTGATTTTTTTAATAATCTTGCTTCAGCTGGGTTGAGGGCTGAGCAAGGGGCATAACGCACGCTAATAATCGTGTGCTGGTTGGCAGTTGGAACATACTACAGGCGACTTTCAATCCACAATCACAGATACAGCCGGCCGGCCGAAGTGGCCGTGCGGTTAAAGGCGCTGCAGTCTGGAACCGCAAGACCGCTACGATCGCAGGTTCGAATCCTGCCTCGGGCATGGATGTTTGTGATGTCCTTAGGTTAGTTAGGTTTAACTAGTTCTAAGTTCTAGAGGGCTAATGACCTCAGCAGTTGAGTCCCATAGTGCTCAGAGCCATTTCAACCATTTGAGCAGATACAGCCACCCATCTCCACGTCTGGAAACACCCAGTCAGCTTTCCAGCTAGTAGGTATAGAGGAGAAGGAAACACTATAAAATAAAATAAAAAATTCTTAGCTCTCCGTTTTACTTTGTCGATTTTTGAACACTGGTTAAAAAGTGCTTCATCTGTTTCGTGATTTTCATAAATGTTTGCAGTTGATGGAACACTAATTCCATTAATTAAATTATTCAAAAATAAAAATATTTATTATTGCCAAGTTGTGTGTATTAAACATTTATTTACCTTCAGATATTCCTCCTTCAGTGCTTTATAAATCGCCTCACACGTTTCTTGAATTATTTTGGTTAATGTGCTCTATGGTATTGGAGTGCTGTATTGTAAGCTACAATAGTTCCCTCCTGTAGCAAGAACTCGCAGTTTTATTGCGTGCCTGACTTGTGAACATACAGCATTTGTGAACTGAGTGTCCTGTTTTGTAATATGAGGAGCCACTTTACTAAGCAAATATTGAAATGCACTCACGTCCTCGCGTAAGTAATTCATATAAGACTCGACGTCCTCCACTTGCAGCTCTCGTAAAAAATTGCTGAATGATTTTATTATCTCGACGTAAGACCCACGTATTGTTTCCTTTTTTTTCTGCCCCTTTTCTTCCAAATGCTTACACAATGCAGTTATGGTACAAGCAGTAGTATCGCATAGTTACAAGTGGTTGCTGTCCGATATCTTGAACATTGATGAAAATTATGATGATAGTGTAACAGCCCTTATTAACGCCACGTCAAAGATCTTTGTCAAAGAAAGTTGACGAATACTTTCTCATATTTCTTTGTCAAAGAAATGTGATGGTGTAATACCGGCCTTAGGAGGGTTGACTGTGGTGAAGCACGGGCGCAACGCCCTCTCCACTTCCTCACTTAGAAGAACCCCTGACAACGGGTGCTCTAAACATTACCCATGCTACGGGCACCTGTAAGAGCGCACAGGCTCAAATGGCTCTGAGTACTATGGGACTTAACATCTGATGTCGTCAGTCCCCTAGAACTTAGAACTACTTAAACCTAACGAATCTAAGGACAGCATACACATCCTTGCCGAGGCAGGATTCGAACCTGCGATCGTAGCGGTCGCGCGCTTCCAGACTGAAGCGCCTAGAACCGCTCGGCCACTGCGGCCGGCAGAGCGCACAGGTCAGAGTTGATTGTCTCCGCTGTGTGTGTGTGTGTGTGTGTGTGTGTGTGTGTGTGTGTGTGTGTACCGTGAAGCGGGAGATTCGGCAATGAACTCATTTTACATCCGAAAGGTACACTCCTTGTCAAAACTTTGTCTACTAAATGCCCTCTATAAATGCGGAGTAGCTGGGCCACGCTCCCCACGTAACGTTTGCCGCGTGGTCTACTAAATGCCCTCTATAAATGCGGAGTAGCTGGGCCACGCTCCCCACGTAACGTTTGCCGGGTGGTCTAGGGCGTCTTGTCACGGTTCGCGCGGTTCCTCCCGTCGGAGGTTCGAGTCCTCCCTGGGGCGTGGGTGTGTGTGTCGTCCTCAGCAGAAGTTAGTGTAAGATTGATCATGTAGTGCGTAAGCCTAGGGACCGATGGCCTCTGTAGTTTGGTCCCATAAGACCTTACCACAAATTTCCAAGCTTTTCGCGCAATGTTTGTCAGTTTGCGGACGAGGTAGATCCTGGTGCATACCCTCCGTCTAGTGCCTATACATTGTTGTTTGTAAGTAAAGACACTATCCAATTTTAACCCTAAGTGTTTAGATGAACACAGTGATTTAAACTGCGTCCTTCTAGGTCATGTTCAGCTTTCTTCTTGGTTCTTTTTGGGCAGCTGGAATGCCTGGACATATGCATATACATCATACAACGCAAGCCCCTAATGGTGTGTGGGGGAGAGTACTTCTGGTGTCGGTAAGTCTCTGGATTGCTCTAATTTCTCGAATTTTCGCGTCGTGGTCATTGCGCATGTGGCAGCAAGTAATGCGTTGTCCGCCTTCCTGGAAAGTACTCACTCGGAATTCCAATAGTACAGCTCTTCGTGATGCACAATGCCTCTCTTGTAACGTACAATGCCTCTCTTGTAACGATTGTCAATTGAGTTTCTTTAAAATCTCGGTAACGCTCTCGTGCCGACGGAATGATCCCGTGACGAAATGCGCCGCTCTTCGTTGGATCTTACCTCTCTGTTCTGTCAGTTCTACCTGATATGGGTCCCAGATTGATGAACAATATTCAAGAATCGGTACTACGAGCGCCTTGTAAGTTACATCTTTAGTGGATGAATAATATTTCTTTAAGATTCTTCCTATGAATCTCAATGTGGCATCTGCTTTCCCTAAGATTTGTTTTATGTGGTCATTCCACTTAAGGTCACTCTCGATAGTTACCCCTACAGACTCGTTTCTAGCAATTTGTCGTCAATAGCGTCGTTGTCCAGTTGTGGCTTTCTTTTCCTGTGTATGCGCAATATGTTATATTTATTCAGGATCAACTACCAGAGCCTGCACCATACATCAATCCTCTGCAGATCATTCTGTATATCGATACTGTCTTCTGACGTTGCTACTTTGTTATAGACAACCGCATCATCTGCGAACAGCCTTAAAGGCGCCCAACGCTTTCTACCATATCATGCAAATCGATTCTGTCTTCTGATGTTGCTACTTTGTTATAGACAATCGCATCATCTCCGAGCAGTCTTAAAAGCGTCCAGCGCCTTCTGCCATATCATTTATATACATTGTAAACAATAACGGTGCTATCTCTCTTTCTTTAGGTACTTAAGAAATTACCTTTACATCCGTCGATTTTGTTCCGTTACAAGCGACGTGTTGATAACTATCTGCAAGGAAGTCTTGAATCTAGTCGAAGATCTGGTCTTATACTCGGTAAGCTCGTCTTCTTTATTTTCACTAAACGGCAGTGCGGGTCGGTGTTAAATGCCTTCCTGATGTTGGGGACACGACATCAATCTGAGAGCCGTTGTCCACAGCGCTTTGAGTCTCATGGAGGAACAGTGTGTGCAAAGTTTCGCATGATCTCTGCGGGATTCGTGTTGATTTTTGTAGAGGAGATTTTCCTTCTACAAAAACGTCGTGATTATTCAACATAAAACATTTACCATAATTCTACAGCAGATGGACGTCGACCTGTCTTGACAACAGAAATGGTGCGGCTTTTTTTCCAGTCGCGAAGTCACTTTCGTTGCTCCAGCAATCTACGATAAACGCTCTTAGAAGGGGAGCAAGTTCTTTTGCATAATCTTTCAAGAATCTTACAGGTATCTCGTCTGGTCCTGATGCCTTTACACTACTAAGCAGCCATAGTTGCTTTTCTATTACCCGATCGGTTATCTCAGTATCTGCCATTTTGACGTACGTGCTGCGATGGTTGAAAGGAGGGCCTGCGTTTGATCTTCCGCTGTGAAACAATTTCGGAAGACCGATTTCGGTATTTGTGCGATCTTTTAGTTATCATCCGTTTCGGTGCCAGTATAGTCTCTGAGTGAATGAATGAATAGATGGTTTAGAACCGCTTACCATTTTTATGTAAAGCTAAGACATCTTAGGGGTTTTACTCTGATCGGTTGACAAAATTTTAGTTGGAAGGTCATTGAACGCTTCTCTCATTGCTCTCCGCTCATGCACACACTTGAGTTTTATCCGGATTAGGTTTCAAGTCATTGTCGTCATAGCAGATACCAACTTCTACGAGAGCAGATGTTATCTTGGAGTCTACTTCTTAAAATCTCGCTCCTTGAGCGGCGATAGCTGTGTTATCCGCATAGACGAAGGACTAGATTGCAGTGATATGTGGCTGGTGATTGTTGTAGCTGTACATGTCATATAAAATGGGAGCGAAAGTCCTTTTTGGGGAATGCCATTTTTCTGTATTCGTTTGGCACTTTAGTCATGTAGAGTGAGAAAAAAATCTTCTGTTCTGCAGCAGACACTGAATAAACTGTCGGTTATATACAAATTCTTTGTTAGTTAATGATTCACGGTATTTAAATAAATAAATAGCATTGTAAAAGTGGCTGGTTGCAATTGTCTTCTCAGTAAGAGTCAACCTATAGCTGTGAGATCGATAAAAGCAACCCTTTGTAATCTGCTTTCCTAGACACCTTTCCTCGATGTGTTGGGTTAAATTATGTGACTAGTAGATGACTTTCCTGACCTAAAACCTGAATGTTATTTAACAATCTTCCTGTCGGTAGAGTAAGAACTTCGATTCGAAATCATTCTATTCTGAATTTCAACATCGAAGTGATAAATATTTCTGAACTCGATCTCTGCAATCCCTGTACATATCTATAGCGAATGGGGTGCGTGGGAAGAGATATTCAAAATTGAAAAATTGGGTCCAGTGCACCACTACTTGCGGAAATGAGTGATCTTCAAAAGTAAAAAAAAGGAAGATAACTCGCATCTTCACTCTAATAACTCACAGCGTGAAAGGATATGCATTTCAGTGTGGTGAACCGGTGGTTGAAAGATATTGAGTAACTTACATTCATATGGCCAAAACAGATATCGCTGCCATCACAGATGCACACTGTCATGGTAAAATTTATGTCTACATCTATATCTGGACTTTACAAACCACTTCAAGTGCATGGCAGTGTCCGTCCTACTGTACCAAATTAGAGAGATATCTCCCATTTCATATAGTCGTTACCCTCCACGATATTTCGATAACTTCCCTGCTTGTCTTCACGCGGTGCAGAGTACAGATTCATTTGCTCCCCGTTTAGACTTCCAATGAGATCGTAATTTGGACTGATTCAGGGGTCACCACTCTCGCCAAAGTCTATTAACAGTAGGCCAGTCTCAGAATTCATTTTTTCTATCATAAACAGACATCCGTTGATGGCAACATTGAAGATGTTGAGAAAGCATCAAATGAGTGCCCATTGTTACGTTTTTACTACATCCTTCGTAGTGTTAACAAACTGGAATATTAACCTCCACAGTTGGAGTTCGTTAAAACATTGTAATATTTTTGTCCAGCATGGCCCATAGGTTTGAAGTATCCTTCGATTATGCTTGCGTTGGCCGGCGTATTTGCAATCACGTGGTGAGCACTGATGACGCATTTCCAGTTTTTTTCATGTCTTGCATCTGTCTATACTTTGTTCAGAAAAGAAACACCTGTTTTTTACTGAAGGTGGCTGCGAATTATAGTGGATACAGCGTTGACTTGTTGACTAAAGCCGTATTGCAGGTCAGAAGGGCAACTTTTCCAACTAATGTTCATAATTATGCGGAGCGTTGTTTACTGTGCGTCGGCCGTTGTGGCCGTGCAGTTCTAGGCGCTTCAGTCTGGAACCGCGTGACCGCTACGGTCGCAGGTTTGAAACCTGCCTCCGGCATGGATGTGTGTGATGTTCTTAGGTTAGTTAGGTTTAATTAGTTCTAAGTTCTAGGCGACTGATGACCTTAGAAGTTAAGTCGCATAGTGCTCAGAGCCATTTGAACCATTTCGTTTACTGTGCTGCCACATTTTGTAAGAAAAAGGAGACATATGGTATTAATCTAAATGTAGACAATGGTTAACGGATGATTTGAAGAGTACAGCCTTTGCATTAATTATATGACTTCTCACAGCCTAACTGTATTTGCGGATGATTCACAATTGTTTGAACGTCGTTGCATTGTTGATGATAACGTATTTGCTTTTAGCCAGCGACAGGAGGACACACGGCGGTGAACTGCGTGCAACAAAGAAATCTATTTTATTGTTGAGATTTAATGTCTTGTCGATAGATAGTTTACTTCAGACGAAGAGATACTTCTGTTTTCCCGCGGAATTGTGCTACCTCAATTTCATATAGACGTTATAGAAGAAAGCTACATATAGATGTTTATTTTATGCTGGTTTCTTTACTCCAAGCATTTCTGTCGTACTACTGAGCTTCGATAAACGAGCGGAAGCATTTAAAGTGAAACAGTGAGTCTTATCGGTAATTCGAGTATGTATCGAAATTTTTATTGCGTTTCAATTAAATAAAACTGCATATCAGTAACAAGAACTTCATCTCGACAGCGCGGAAGGGATAATTCCGACCTTTCGATTGCAGAGATCGAGAGGGCAGTTTCTTGAGAAGACGCACGTGGCATCTGTCAGAGCATTGGCTCTCGATCCAATGTAATATTTTTATTATATTTATTTAACCTCTAATTGCCCAGCTGTTGTCCCAGACCTACACAAATTGCATGCTTTGGGCAGCCGAGTGGCAGAAAAAAGAGGAAAAAGAAATCTATGCTTACGGCAACAGGACATCAACCAAAAGGTGAATGACCTGTAAACAATAGCTTTTTCTTCGTGGCTAATGTATTAAGCGCCACGTGCCTCGAACTATTTTTGAAGCGCGAAGGGGGGGGGGGGGGGAGGGAATGAGGCCGCTGTCACATTAACGGCACACTTTGTCACGTGTGGCTGTTAATTACGAAGGTTGCTTGCTGCACAATTCGCTGACGCAGCGCAGTTGGCAAATGACACGTGTCCAAGTAAGCACACGACACAGACACTCGCACAAAAAAGTAAAAATGAAGGCAACTGGAGAACACCCACAGCCGCAACCAGTTGCGCACCCAAGCAAAACAAAAACAAAACAGAAGTAGGTTCATAACAGCGCTATCCGAGAACTCCAGTGACACAGAGTACTTCATAACAGACGCGTAAAAAGACCTGCACTATGAAGAAACATTATGACAAAAACAAACATTATGAGAACAAGTAGTGGAGAAAGTTGGAGATGAATTACAGAATATGAATATTAAAAAGATGGCCAGGTACGAATAGGACTCGTACACGTTTTGTTATGTATACGGATTCAATCCATTCAGGGATTCGAGAATCTCAACGATTTTTGCCTCCTATGGACATTGATACCGGCAAGATACAGGTCCCAGGGATCCAAAGACTTTCGAGAATATTTTAGGTTCAAGTCTCAAGTCAATTAACACATGACAAAAATATTTTTCCGTGAGATATAATAACAAATTAACAGATTTATGATTCTTTTTCCTTGACTTTTACTGTTAAACCTTTTACCTTGCCAAAATTTCATGATTCTACCTTAGGGGGAAGTACCTGTAAGTTTTTAATGAATGAGTTTTGGAGTACCAAAATACACCGAAGAGCCAAAGAAGCAGGTGCACCTGCCTAATATCGTGTAGGGCCCCCGCGAGCACGCAGAAGTGCCGCAACACGACGTAGCATGGACTCGACTAATGTCTGAAGTAGCGCCGGAGGGAATTAACACCATAACCCTACATGGCTGTCCATAAATCCGTAACAGTACGAGGGGGTGGAGATCTCAACAGCACGTTGCAAGGCATTCCAGATATGCTCAATAATTTTCATGTCTGTGATGACTGGTGACCAGCGGAAGTGTTCGACATCAGAAAAGTGTTCCTGGCGCCACTCTGTAGCAATTGTGGACGTGTGGGGTGTCGCATTGTCCTGCAGGAATTGCCCCAGTACGTTGAAGTGCGCAATGGACGTGAATGGATGCAGGTGATCAGTCAGGATGCTTACGTACTTGTCTCCTGTCAGGGAGGTATCTAAAGGTATCAGGGGTCCTTCATCACTCCAACTGCACACGCCCCATACCATTACAGAGCCTTCACCAACTTGAACAGTCCTCCGCTGACATGCAGGGTCCATGGGTTCATAAGGTTGTCTCCATACCCGTACGCGTCCGACCACTCGATAGAATTTGAAACGAGACTCGTCCAACCAGGCAAGATGTTTCCAGTTATCAATGTCGGTGTTGATGGGACCAGGCGAGGCTTAAAACTTTCTGTCGTGCAGTCGTCAAGGGTACACGAGTGGGACTACGGCTCAGAAAGCTCATATCGATTATGTTTCGTTGAATGGTTCCCACGCTGACACTTGTTAATAGCCCAACATTGAAATCTGCAGCAGTTTACGGAAGGGTTGCACTTCTGTCACATTGAAAGATTCTCTTCAGTCGTTGTTGATCCCGTTCTTGCAGGATCTTTTTCCGGCTGCAGCTATGTCGGAGATTTGACGTTTTCCCGGATTCCTGATATTCACGGTACACTCATGAAATGGTCGTACGAGAAAATCCCCACTTCATCGCCACCTCGGAGATGCTGCGTCACATCTCTTATGCGCCAACTATCACACCACGTTCAAACTCACGTAAATCTTGATAACCTGCAAATGTAGCAGCAGTAACCGATCTAATAACAGCGCCAGACACCTCGTTGTCTTAAATAGGCGTTGCCGGCCATAGCGCCATATTCTACCTGTTTACATATATCTGTACTTGTATACGCGTGCCTATACCAGTTTCTTTGGCGCTCCAGTGAATGTGACATAAATGACCGTATCTTTTTATTGCATTGACTTAAAACCTTCGCTTTTTTCATATCGCCAAGGGACCGCAGGTCCTAACACGTGACAAAAATTTCAACTACATACGTCTACCCGTTCCAGAAAAAAAAGGACTTTGAAAAGTCGAACAGACAGGCGGACAACAAAATGACCCTTCAAGGGTTCCGTTTTTACTGACTGAGGCACGTCGAGTTTTTTTATTTAAACCAACAAGTATATGTTTCATCTGGTGTAAAAAAAATTAGACTGTCGTTTCATTTACTGTAATAAAATCCCTGCTACTTGTTCAAACAAATTAAGATTGGTGCAGGGAATGATGCCTTCGACAGCCGCATGTTTAGACAGATACACACCGTGTCATGCTGACACAATAGTCCCATATGTAGCAATCACATATACAACCAACCGCTTGACGAAAGATCCGCACCGAAAGACTGGAATGCTGCACAGGTCACACCAACACTCAAGGAAGCAAATTACAGATCCATATCACTAACGTAGATCTGCATTAAGATTTTGAAACATATATCTCGCGTGAAGACAGGGTGTTGTGTGATGTCCTTAGGTTAGTTAGGTTTAAGTAGTTCTAAGTTCTAGGGGACTGATGTCCATAAATGTTAAGTCCCATAGAGTTCAGAGCCATTTCAACCATTTTTTTAAACATATATCTCGTTCAAGCGTTATGAGTTACCCGGAAGGTAACAAACAGTCTGTTGACACACAGTCAGTACAGATTCAGAAAATATCGTTCTTGTGCAACATAACCAGCTCTTTATTCGCACAAAGTGCTATCGACAGGGGATCTCAAAGTGAATCCACATTTCTAGACTTCCAGAAGGATTTTGACACTGTTCTTTAGAAGGGGAAGCCGCGCGGTCTAGGGCGTTTTGTCACGGTCAGTGCCGCTCTGCCCGTCGGAGGTTCGAGTCCTCCCTCGGGCATGGATGTGTGTGATGTTCTTAGCGGAAGTTAGTTTAAATTAGATTAAGTAGTGAGTAGGCTTAGGGGACCGATGACCTCAGCAGTTTGGTCCCGTAAAACCTTACCACAAATTTCCGAATTTCAGAAGGGGCTTATGTTCAAATTGCGTGCTTATGCAGCATCACGTTAGTTGTGGGACTGGATCCGAGATTTGCTGTCAGGAAGGTCACAGTACTTAGTAATCATCTGAAAATCATCAAGCAAAACGCAAGTGAGATCCAGCGTTCCCCCAAGAAACCTCTACTGTTTATAAAAAAGTTTTGCACCATCTCGGTTCCGAGAGTTCCGGAACCTGTACAGAAAAATGGAATATAGATCAACATAAACATCATTTCGCCCTTTTTATTGCTCCTGAAAACCACACATTGCACGTTGTTCCACCATACAGCGAGACATTCAGAGGTGATGGTCCAGATTACTGCACACACTCTAATACCCAGTAACACGTCCTCTTGCATTGATGCGTGTCTTTATCCGTCGTGGCATACTATCTACAAGTTCATCAAGGCACCGCTGGTCCAGATTGTCCCACTCCTCAACGGCGATTCGGTTTACATCCCTCAGAGTGGTTGGTGCGTCACATCGTCCATAAACAGCCCTTTTCAGTCTATCCCAGGCATGTCCGATAGGGTTCATGTCTGGAGAACATGCTGGCTACTTTAGTCGAGCGATGTCATTATCCTGAAGGAAGTCATACACAAGATGTGCACGATGGGGGCGCGAATTCCTCGCCAATATGGGTGAACTATCGGTCGGAGGATGGCATTGACGTATCGTACAGCCGTTACGGCGCCTTCTATGACCACCAGCGGCGTACGTCCGCCCCACATAATGCCACACCAAAACAGTAGGGAACATCCAGTTTGCTGCACTCGCTGGACAGTGTGTATAAGGCGTTCAGCCTCACCGGGCTGCCTCCAAACACGTCTCCGACGATTGTCTGGTTGAAGGCATATGCGACACTCATCGGTGAAGAGAACGTGATGCCAATCCTGAGCGGTCCATTCGGCAAGCTTTTGGGCCCATATGTTCCGCGCTGCATGGTGTCGTGGTTGCCAAGATGTCACCTCGCCATGGAAGTCGGGAGTGAAGTTGCACATCATACAGCCTATTGCGCACTGTTTAGTCGTAACACGACGTCCTGTGCCTGCACGAAAAGCATTATTAAACATGGTGTTGTTGTTGTCAGGGTTCCTCCGAGCCATAATCCGTAGGTAGCGGTCATCCACTGCAGTTGTAGCCCTTGGGCGGTCCGAGCGAGGCATGTCATCGACCGTTCCTGTCTCTCTGTATCTCCTCCACGTCCAAACAACATAGCTTTGGTTCACTCCGAGACGCCTGGACACTTCCCTTGTTAAGGGCTCTTCCTGACACAAAGTAACAATGCGGACTCGATCGAACCGCGGTATTGAGCGTCTAGGCATGGTTGAACTACAGACAACACGAGCCGTGTACCTCCTTCCTGGTGGAATGTCTGGAACTGATAGGCTGTCGGACCCCCTCCGTCTAATAGGCGCTGCTCATGCATGGTTGATTACACCTTTGGGCGGGTTTAGTAACATCTCTGAACAAAGGGACTGTGTCCTTAATACAATATCCACAGTCAACGTCTATCTTCAGGAGTTCTGGGAACCGGGATGAGGCAAAACTTTTTTCGGTATGTGTACATAAACGATTTAGGAGATAAACTGAGCAGCCCTCGTAGACGTATTGCAGATGTTGCTGTCATTTACATCTAGTAAACTCATCAGAAGATCAGAAAAAATTTGAAAACTGCTTAAATACCATATCTGAAAATCTCAATCTCAGTTGGTCCATTACGACCAGGGGAAATTGGGTGGGACGTACTTTTCAACGTCAATAAACTTTACGAACAGCCATACACTTTAAAATACCTTATTTTATTCTGAAAGCAACCAGTTTCGACAGTTCATTTTGCCATCTTAAGGCCCCATATGCTTTTTTCAAATCAACGAACTTATCGTATAGCGCCATAAAACTGGATCTCGTGAATTCCAATCGTTGTGCAGATGCTTCATACGAAGACGTGACAGCAAAAAATAAAAAAAAGATATCTGAATGGTGCAAAAAGTGGCAATTGCCCCTCGAGAGGGAAAGACGTGAGATCATACATGTGAGTACAAGAGAAATCCGTTGAATTTCGATTACACTACAAATCACACTAATTGAAAGGCTGTCAGTTCGGTTAAACACCCAGAAATTATAGCTACAAAAACTTATGTGTGAATGATCACATGGACAATATTGTGGAGAAGAAAAACCAAAGAACAAGTTTAATTGGCAGAACACTTAAAAGATGCAACAGGTCCACTAAACGGATTGCATACACTACTCTTGTTCATCCTGTGCTAGAGTATTGCTGTGCTGTATGGGATTGACGGAGAACATCGATAAAGTTCACACAAGGATAGCTTGTTTTGTATTATCGCGAAATAGGGGAGAGAACATTATGGGTACGACAAGCGAGTGCGGATCGTAATAATTAAAACAAAGGCGAGTCCTTTCACGAAATTTCAATCACCAACTTTCTCCTCACAATGTGAAAATATTTTACTGTCGTCAAACTACATGGAGAGAATGACCGTCTTAAGAGATGTCAGAGCGGGTACGGGGAGATTTAAGTGTTCGTTTTTCAAAAAATGTCCAAATGTGTGTGAATTCCTAAGGGACCAAACTGACACACTACTTAAAGTAACGTACTCTAAGGACAACACACATACACATGTCCGAGGAAGGACTCAAACCGCCGGCGGGAGGGGCACGTCCAAATTGCAGAGTAGCCATGCAGATAGAGCAGATAGACGTAGATGCAGATTTGCAAGGCACAAATGCATCTCTCTCTCTCTCTCTCTCTCTCTCTCTCTCTCTCTCTCTCTCTCTCTCCCTCCCCCCCCTCCCTCCCTCTCTCTCTCTCTCTCTCCCCTCCCGCCCACGTCCAGGCGAGAGGAATGACTGCCAGTCAGACGCACGCACGGTGGTTATAGTATCAGCGAGCATGCTGTTCGTGTGTATATTGCGGAAGGTTCACGATCTATTAGAGTTTGAAAGAGAGCAGATTGTGATGGCTCGGAGGCTCAGGATGAGCATTTCGGAAGCTGCACGACTTGTTGGGTTTTCGAGGAGTGCTGTGGTGTGCCTTCAACACGTGGCGAAACCAAGTTGAAACCACGCCCAGACGTCGTGGGGCTGGGCGGCCATCGCTCTTTCCAGATGTCGGACGATGTAGGCTGGACAGACTGGTAAAACAGGATAGGTGGCAAACTGTGGGGGAAATGACATCAACCTAATGCTGGGTAGAGTACAAATGTGTCTGAACACACAGAGCACCGAACACTGCTAACGAAGGGCCTCCGCAACAGACGACACATGTACAGTATGTGCCAATATTAACACCACGACATCGGCAACTACGACTGAAATGGGCACGTGGTCATCGGCATTGAGCGTTGGCGCAGTGGCAGAGCGTTGCATGGTCTGATGAACCCCGATGCCTTTCTCATCATGCCAATGGGAGGGCGCGAATCCGTCGTCTTCCAGGGGAACAGCTCTTTGACACCTGTACTGCGGGACAGAGACAAGCTGGCGGCGGCTCCATTATGCTATGGTGAACATTCACGTGCCCATCCATGGGTCCAGTAGAGCTCGTGCAAAACACCATGACGGCCAAGGAGTATGTTCACTGGTTGCAGACCATGTACACCCCTTGATAACGATCATGTTTCTCTACGGTAGTGGCATTTTTCAACGAGATAATGCACCATGCCACAAGGCCAGGAGTGTGATGGAGTGATCCAAGGGACATAGTGGCGAGTTCCTACAGATCTGGACCCGAACGAACACATCTGAGATGTGATTGAACGTGACGTCATAGCTCATCGTCGTCCTGCCCAGAATTTACGGGAATTAGGTGACTCGTTGTGGAGATGTGCTTACCAACTCACTCCAGCGTCCTACCAAGGCCTCGTTGATTCCATGCCACGAATTCCTCGCCGCCATTATCTGTGCGAAAGGCCCACGTACCGGCTATTATTTAGGTGGTCATAATGTTCTGGCTGATTAGTATATATTATGTACAGCCCAAAGTACTAGTCTTCTTCCAATGTGGCCCATGTACACAACCAAAGATGATCAACGACAGAAGTTATCGATAGCGAATATTAATAACTAGGAGGTCAGGTAACATTAACTTTGGCCCTCTGTTCATTGATCTGACAGAGAGCAGAATTCCACGCAGAATTTAAGCAAAAAATCTCCTTTCGCTTGCTAATTTGATTCCAACTGCTTCCTTTACCAGAATCTCCGTCTTGCTATATTCCATAGGATAACCTATGTCGAGTCAGTGTTCTGCCAAAGCAGATTTGATCGGCTGTTGTAAGCGTGTTGTGTGACGCTTATGCTGGTACACCGGTCCTCAACGGTTCTGATGGTCTGACCAATATACGACATGCCACAAGTACAAGCAACGTGATAGAGACCCACCTTTCGCAAACCAACATCATCCTCTACTGATACTAAAAGGGCCCTGCCTGGCCTTAGATGGTGATCTAAACACACTTCACATAATATTTCCACAGAATACGACCAAAACGGTCGTAGACTTTTATGTCATCTCGTTTTTATCCTCTCCAACTCGTTGCACTTTGTAGTCGGTAGCGCAAGGGCGTCATATCTGTCTTTCACTGTAATCATTCTGATGACAGATAATTTCGAGATGGTCTTACACAGCTGAGCCAACGACCTTTCCACAGTGGTCACATCATTTCCCGTCAAATCACCGAAGTTAGACGCTTTCGGGCTTGGCTAGCACTTGGATGACGTACCATCCGGGTCTGCCTATCGCTGTTGGCAAGCGGGGTGCACTCAGCCATTGTGAGACCAACTGAGGAGCTACTTCATTGAGACGTAGCAGCTCCTGTCACGAAAACTGACAAAGGCCGGGAGAGCGGACTGCTGACCACATGCACCCCGATATCTGCATCCAGTGACGCCTATGGGCTGTGGATGACACTGCGGCCTGTTCGAATGAAGTTTGTTTCTAACTCAGCTGACAAACTTTCAGATCTAAAATGACGTCGGCCCTGCCGCATGGTGACAGATCATACCCGAGTTGCGCTCTCGACCAGCCGTGAACAGGGTGAGCGTCGGTAATAACGTTGTGGCACCAAGGTCTACGGCTTATTTGCCTTATGCGCGACGCATTTTCAACAGGATTGGTCATAATCTGCGGAAATACAACGTGAACTGTATTTTTCGAACGTGAAGTAAGATTGGGGCCGTTTTAGGATCAGTAGAATCTGCTATTGCAGAACACTGCCTTGACATTGGTCATCCTGTGGAATATGACAACACGGAGATTCTGACATTCACTTCATAGTTATTCGGATAGTGTTATTAAGGAAGCAATTGCGATTAAATCAGCAATCGAGGTGGAGGTTTTTACTTAAATGCTGAGTAGTACTCTGTTTACTCTCTTATCAAACATCTGAGGGACAGAGTGAATGTCACCTCACCCGTTGGGTATTAATATTCATCTCTTGTTACGTGGTGGCGCTAGTGTTACTGTGTTTGTCTCTGTGTTTGTATATGTTTGATCTTTCGGTATATGCTCTGAATACCGAAATATTAGATGTCCTTGCTCTCTCGTTGCATTTGTTTGCATTTGTGTCTTGAAAATGACAGGGAGTGCACTTGTCGGAATATTGGCGGTTGTCGAAGACGTCACTTGCTACTTTCCTGTAAGATATTTGAATACTTCATAGACCGGGAGAAACCCGTATATGTGTGGTATTTATTGATCAGGCTCCAAGGGATCATGTGAGCCAAAGCTCCTTGATGATGGAACGAGTCAGTGAATACGTTACCGTGCGCTGGTTAGTATATTTTATAAGCAAAAATTAGTAAAAAATTAATAAAACATGAAATATTGTGACAGAGGATGCGAATAACCAGCTTAAACTGGAAAGACCACACAGATAGTATTGTGGGGAAGACGAAACAAAGACTGCGCTTTATTGGCAGAACACTTAGAAGATGCGACAAACCCACTAAAGAGACAGCCTACATTACACTTGTCCGTCCTGTGCTGGAATATTGCTACGCGGTGTGGGATTCTCACTAGGTAGGATTGACGGAGGACATCGAAAAAGTGCAAAGAAGGGCAGCCCATTTCGTGTTATCGTGCAATAGGGGTGAGAGTGTCACTGATATGATATGCGTGTTGGGGTGGCAGTCACTGAAACAAAGGCAGTCTTCTTTGCGGCGAGGTATATTTAAGAAATTTCAATCAGCAACTTTCTCTTCCGAATGAGAAAATATTTTGTTGACACCCACCTACGTAGGGAGAAATGATCATCATAATAAAATAAGAGAAATCAGAGCTCGAATGGAAAGATTTAGGTGTTCCTTTTTCCCACGCGCCATTCGAGAGTGGAATGGTAGAGAAGTAGTATGAAAATGGTTCGATGAACCCTCTGCCAGGCACTTAAGTGTGAATTGCAGAGTAACCATGTATATGCAGATGTAGATGAAGACATGTTCGTAATCTGACGAGGGTCGCGACATACTTCAGCAGCTCACTCTCAGATCAGAAGTGACGCGGGATTTGATGTCAGCCGTCGTATGATACGCGAGCGGCTACGTGTAGGAGTGAAACGGCGACGAGGTCATGAGATTTCTCAGGTCTCTGTGGTAGGGAACAGTACAAAAAGACTTGTATGTTAGGCTCAGGAGGTAGATATGTTGCTTACAGCGGAGACGAGCGTAGGTTGACTTACTGGTCTGCTTTTTATGTCTTACTCGCGTGTTGCAAGAAACATCCAGAAGAGCACAGACCCTGGAATATAAAAACAAAGTTAAGGTTTAGTAGATTCTCCAATTATTTACCAAAACAAATGGCCACTCTGGCCTGCAGAGATATTATCTGACTTCTTTCCAAGGCCTCCTCTATCTCGTTTATTTTCGGTTAAAACACGAGAGTTTCTTGGCCTTCGTTTGTGCTAAACAGATCCAGTCTTTTTAAATTTCTTCAATAATCATCTGCGTGTAATCGAATCTTTGGGAACATACACTTCGGGAATTTTTCGTATGAATTCAAGCCTACATTCCACACATGATTTTGTTTTTGTAAAGTGCAACACAAGAAACACTCGTTGACCCTACGTTTATACCATACCGAATGGAAACTCGACAGGAAACTCAAAACAAAACGCCCGAACACTCAGCCACAGAGTACAGAAACACGCACACGGTGTTTCTGCCTGAGGACCGGGCCCAGACCGCGATGGTTCCTTTGAAAGAGCACGGCCGACTTCCTTCGCCATACGTACAGTAACAATATTTGAAGTGAGTAAACTTGACCAACTATCGTGAGACACCCTGTAGACGATGATCGGCGCGTTTGTTTTTTATGCAATATACGTGGTAGACTGAAGGCAAAAATGCCAAAACCTAGTATCCTACCAATGGATTGAAGACTACCATCTGCTTTATTTACAACCGAGCCTGTGTGATGTTGCCATCTGAAATATCCTCAAATTTGTATGAGGTGACTGATTCCAATTGTGAATTGCACAGCTTTGTATTTCTGAACATTTAAAGCAACCTGTTAATCTTTGAACCACTTGGAAATCTTATCAAGATCTACAATCGAGTATCTAAATGGCTCTGAGCACTATGAGACGTAACATCTGTGGTCATCAGTCCCTTAGAACTTAGAACTACTTAAACCTAACTAACCTAAAGACATCACACATATCCATGCTCGAGGCAGGATTCGAACCTGCGACCGTAGCAGCAGCGTGGTTCCGGAGTGAAGCGCCTAGAACTGCTCGGCTACAACGGCCGGCAATCGAGTATCTGTGCTGATTTTTTAAGATTACGGGTAAGTACTATATCTGCTAAAACTCGGAGGTTACCATTAACATTTTCTGGGGGCGTACGATGATTTCAGCGAAAATTTGTCTTGCTCTTTCACATTTAAAAATGAAACGCATTTTGTTTTTTATATAGCCTACAATAGAGGGACTGTTTTAAATATTTTCACAAAAAATGTGTGATATGAATTTTTTTGTTCCTTCCTTATTGACTAATGCACCTTAATGGCGGAGTGGACTGTCCGATCCAAAATTGAAAAAATGCGAAATGTGCATCAAAGGCACCACGCCGTGGCTCGTTTGTCGGCAGGGCTCTCAAGCGAGTATGCGGATCTGAGCACTATGCGACTTAACTTATGAGGTCATCAGTCGCCTAGAACTTAGAACTAATTAAACCTAACTAACCTAAGGACATCACACACAGCCATGCCCGAGGCAGGATTCGAACCTGCGACCGTAGCGGTCACGCGGTTCCAGACTGAAGCGCCTTTAACCGCACGGCCACACCACCGTCCGGCAATGAATGTATAGATTCTAGTAATAATAATTTCTTGTGGCTCATTGTCCTGGTATATGTCTTTCTACTGTATGTCACCTCGGCGACTTGCGTCTCACTACCCAGTTATCCAACCCGGAAAATGCGGTCTGAGTTTAAGGGGAGTTAGAACGGAAAAAATTTCCACATTTTCAGATTCCAGTTTTATAAATAGAACGGTATGTATATCACTTATAAACTCTCACGGGGAGTATTTTATTTGTATTTTTTTAAATAGCGCCTACACAGGTTGAAAAAGTTAAAGTTTTTACACGCGATACTTCAGGCTCTAATAAAATTGGTAGCTTTTTACATAAAAGACTGTGGATTGCAGTGTTATAAAGCTGAAATTACCTTCGTTTGTACTGGTAGCACTATCAAAAACAGTCAAAAACGTGGTATAAACACGCGTTGTAGGTCGAAGTGCTAACGTCTTCTCGACGAAAACCGATGAATTAATAGGTGCACCTGATAAAAAGGAAAGTATGACGCCGAAACGAAGTGCTTTTTAAAAAACATGGGTTTCATGGTAATAGGTTTTCGAAGAAAGGGAAACGCTGCATTCAACATGTGGTGTGTGAAGTTACAGACAACGAAACACAACCCAACTCGTCAGTATGTAGAGAAACACCCGTTAGTGCTTCGAAGATTAAAATAAAACGTTGTGAAATATTGTTTTCTGAAAACGAAAGTATTGTGAATGGTATGTTAGGTTATATTCTGATAGTTTAAACACCCTAACAAAGGTGTTAGGTGAATGTTTCAGTTTTGTAAAAATACTCATTTCTTTTGGAATTCTGATTAGTGTGAAGGTAATTTTTTTGAAGTCAATGTTACGTGATTTTTATCGATTGAGAGCTATTGGCAAAGGACACACTGCAGCAGAAACCATATGTGATGTGGTGAGTATGCCACGCCCACCTTATATATCTTACAGGCATACAGGATTTATTGGAGCGGCTGTGGAATCTGCTGCATGTAAGTCAATGAAAGGTGCCACAAAGGAAGCTGTTGAAATAAATGATGGTGTGGCTGACGTACTAGCAGCTTTTGATGGCACTCGGCAGAAGTGCAGCTACAGTTCTAAGAATTCTTTTGCTACAGTGACAAGTGTGGATTCTGAAATGTTAATAGACTTCCAGATTGAAAGAAAACATTGCTATAAATGTAAATTAGAGAATGAAGAAGACCTTATCTGCAGCTACTGAAATTTTTAATTAATCTATGAATGAAAGTGTTGTCTGTTACACAAAGTTATTAGGAGATGGGGGCTCAAAAGCACGTAACAATGTACTGACCGCTCAGCCATATGGCACAGAGTATCTCAAAAGTGGAATGTGTTCGTCATGTCGAGAAGAGGATGGGCACCAGATTGAGGAAGTTGAAACAAAGTTTGAGGGACAAGAAACTTTCTGCTGGCAAAACCATAAGAAGCTGGCCGAATGGGCCGAGCAGTTCTAGGCGCTTCAATCTGGAACCGCGCGACCGCTACGGTCGCAGGTTCGAATCCTGCCTCGGGCATGGGCGTCTGTGTGTCCTTAGGTTAGTTAGGTTTAAGTAGTTCTATGTTTTAGGGGACTGATGACCTCAGATGTTAAGTCTCATAGTGCTCAGAGCCATTTGAACCATTTGAAAACCATAAGACCCAGGCTAACAGACAAAATTATTGATGACCAGCAGTATTATGGGATGGCCGTAAGAAATAATACTGGTGACATGTTGAAAATGAAGCAAGCAATATGGGCTACCTTCTTCGACAGACTGTCAGCAGATGAAAAACCAGTACACCAACTTTACCCTCTCGGACCAGATACATGACGCAGTTATCGCAATGCCCACTACTCCAACAATTAGTACAGTCATAAACGTTCCATCCCAGCAACAGTCATGAGTGTAATAAAATCTATTTACGGAGACAAGGCAAATGCTGAGTTGCTGGAGAAGTGTCTGCATGGTTAGACTCAAAATCCAAATGAGTCTTTCAATAATCTCATATGAATTGATTAGCAAAAGATGTTTTTTTGGTTTGAAGACAGTAAAATGTTTTAATGATGGCAACATCAAAACGGTGAAAGTGCTACAGCATAAGGGAATTAATTCTGGAGCGAACTGCATCAGAGAATTTGAACGGAAGGACAAGTTGGGAACCGGTAAACCAGGGTTAGCAGCACAATTGGCCACTAAGGAATACCGAAAGAAGAAAAGAAGAAACCTTGGAAAAAGATCAAGAGGATGGTACACAATGTGGTGCAGGGTACTTCCGAGCGAGTAAATAAAAAAATAAAGCATATATTAAGTAAGTTTTAGTCATTTGAAATCCTAGAAGCCTCCCTTGAAAATTTAGATTTTCTGTTGCATTTTTTCCTAAAACTCAGAAATTCCATGGAGTAGAGTAGTCAGAGTTTCAGGGAGTAGCAACATACATATCCAGAGACTACTGAACTAAAAGAATAAACATAATGTAAAGTCCAATTAAAATTATTTAGGGGAAAGTACAAAAATTATATAAAATTTTAACCGTGTAGTTAAAAAATTGTATTTCCGAAAGCAGTGACTGAAATGCTATGTTTGTAGTTCAGTACACTCAGAATATAACATGTAAGGTCCTATAAAGGCTTGATGCCAGTTTCTTCAGTGGTTTCTGAACTACAGGGTAGCCAAATGACAAAATTTAACATTGTCGTTACAGGGCGCTCCAACTCCGCATAACATGGAATCCGGAACACATTTCGGTTCTGGCAAACCTGTACATCATTGAGAGCTGATTGTTTTATCTCTGTTAAAAAACAGAGAGAAAATTTCGTTTTCTGACTGGGATTCAATCTCGCGGCCGTTTGATTATCAAATGGTTCAAATGCCTCTGAGCACTATGGGACTTAACAGCTGAGGTCATCAGTCCCGTAGAACTTAGAACTACTTAAACCTAACTAACCGAAGGACATCACACACAGCCATGCCCGAGGCAGGATTCGAACCTGCCACCGTAGCGGTCGCACGGCTCCAGACTGAAGCGTCTAGAACCGCTCGGCCACACCAGCTGGCTTGATTATCACGATATTGCAGCGCCTGTGTTGTCCTGATTACGATGCAAAGACCCTTTGGACATGCATGCCTGTAGACTCATGGTAGGCGACCTATGGAAGTTTGGGGTTGGCAGTGAATCGTGCACAGATAGCCAAACAGCGCCGGCACGGTACCTCAGCGTGTTCGGTCAAAGGGATAGTTGCCCTCTGTAATAAAAAAAATGAGTGAATAGATCAATGATGAACTTTATCGGATGTCATGGGCCACCCGCCACGAAGGCATGCAACGATCAATGACGAATAAAATACCACTCACGATAAGCGGGAAATCCGGGTTCGAGTCCTGATCCGGCACAAATTTTCATTGTCATCATTCCAATCTACAGCTGATGGTAGTCCATATTCGCAATTGCGAATTCATTTGATGTGTTTTTGATTATCAAGCCCTCCCTTTACCACTACGCCTCCCAATTCAACTTCGACTCAGATCTGCGGAAAAAATAAGGCCTATAATTTAACATGCAGTCCGAATCACGTTTCACTTCGGGTGAATGTCCGCATTGTTAAGAGGTGAATGCTAGGTTAGAAAACAGTGAAAAAACTGTGGCCACTTGGATTCTATCCCGTAAACTTTTGATTTTGAGGCATGTGGTAGACCACCAGACTCTTCTCGGATTCTTCTCAAGCTTCGCTGCTGTCTGAGGTAAAATATTGCAGGTTATTGCTGAGTCTGTGTAAGTTGCAACATTCAAAAGGTTCCATACTCCCCCTTCGTCAATTAGCGTGCAGTCTTTATTTAGTGCGCAACACGAGGACTGTTTAGCAGAAGTTTATCTGGCAGCAGCATCGATAGCAGCAGGTCTTTCTGCCTTCGTATTCATTTTTGTGTAGGAGCTGCAACCGACATCTTTAATAATTTGAAGTGTGTACTCGAGTCGTAGCGAGCACTCGCCTCAGCCACTTTTAAACCAACAGTATTCTGGCGATATGTTGATGATACTTTTATAATTTGGCCTCATGGTTTGGATCGTCTGCGAGAGTTCCTACAATATCTGAACTCCATACACGAAAACATAAAAATGACTATGGAGTTGGAGAAGGAGGGTTGCCTGCTGTTTTCAGACGTATTAGTGCGACGTAAAAGCGATGGCACACTTAGTCATTCGGTGTATAGAAAGCCCACTCACACAGTCCTTCACTTGTAAGCAGCTAGTTGCTGCCATCCAGCACAAACGATGGATGTTTTGAAGACATTGATTCACCGAGCCCATGTTATCTCTGACACCGATAGCTTGCAAACGGAACTGGAGCACCTGCAGACTGTGTTTCTGAAGAATGAGTACTCGTCCCAGCAAGTGTAGAGAGCGCTGCTGACCTGTAAACAACGGAACAAAGAAGAGGAAGAGGCCTTTAAAACGATTGCCTATTTACCGTATATGGGTAATATTTCAGCGCAAATAGGCAGAATACTAAGAAAATATAAAGTGAGAGTAATCTTTCGCCCTCCTGCAAAAATTTCGTCGTTGTTGGGATCTGTCAAAGACGACCTAGGGCTCCACAAGGCAGGTGTTTACAGGATTCCGTGTGAATGCGGCAAATCTTATACAGGGCAAACGACGCGTACTGTACAGGATCGCATTGTAGAACATCAGCGGCATACTCGCCTTCTTCAGCCTTGTAAGTCTGCCATTGCCGAACACTGTATTTCCACTGGTCATGCCATGAATTACAATGAGACAAAAATTGTGGCCCAGATGGCCAACTTTTGGAGTTCTATTGTTAATGAATCCGTGGAAATACGGCTGTCTGACAATGAGTCTCTTATTAATCGTGACGGCGGTTACTAATTGAATTCGGCATGGAATCCAATCGTCGAAAAACGTCGTGTCCTCCGTAGCCAGCGTAGGTCTATGGTGGAACCGCGGCGCAGCAGAATCGAACGCGCTCAAGTAGCGCACGCGCAATGCCAAGTGCATCCACCACACACTTACCGGAGGGGCCTTAAATACCAGAGCTCAGGGAGTTTTCGCTCACCAGTGGTTCCTTCGTCTCAACCCCTCCAAAACCCAGACAATCATCATAGGCCGCACCACCCGCTCCGCCGCGCGGGATTAGCCGAGCGGTCTGGGGCGCTGCAGTCATGGACTGTGCGGCTGGTCCCGTCGGAGGTTCGAGTCCTCCCTCGGGCATGGGTGTGTGTGTTTGTCCTTAGGATAATTTAGGTTAAGTAATGTGTACGCTTAGGGACTGATGACCTTAGCCGTTAAGTCCCATAAGATTTCACACACATTTTGAACCACCCACTCCTTCCGTCTCCATGATTTCTATCTCACCCTTTACGGTCGACCCATTCAGCTCACCCTCACCCTGAGATACCTTGGCCTCACCTCCTGACCATCAAGCAGAAAGCCCATTCCCGCCCCCGCCTCCTGAATCTCCTATCTGGCCGGACATGGGGATTGCATCCTTCCACCATCCTCCACACCTACAAATCCCTCATCCATCCTATCCTCTGTTATGCCAGCGTTGCCTGGATCTCCGCACCCACTCGCTTTTACAAGGCCTTCCAAATCCTCAAACGGAATGCGCTCCGCCTTGCCTTCTGTATCCGCCTTTCTTCCCCCACACAGCTCTTGTATGAACTCATCCCCTTCCCCCACCTCCTTTTCCTCCAACATCTCCGCATCCTTTACACTGTCCACAGGCTTGATCCCCCCACCCCCTGGTTTCCTCTTCCTCTCCACACCCCCGCCCCCACCCGTTGCCGCGCCTCTATCGCTGTATCCCACCCTCTCTCCACCTTCCACCTTCTTACCCTCCATCTCCTTCATCAGGGTAATTTCCAGCGCCTCCCCCTCCCGGATGATGAACTTCGCCGTGACATATACCCTTCCTTCCAACTATAACCTGGCCTTTCTACCCCTCTCCCCAGGGCCCCCTTTTTCCCCACCCCTCCTCCTCCCAGAGCGGATTTTCCTCCTTCCCTCCCTGAATCCCTGCACCCCCTCCTCAGCTGTTTTCCTCTGCCATCCCTTCCCTTCCCAGCCCTCCTTCGGCACGCACCCCTCCCCCCCAACCTCATCCCCCTCTCTCTCCCCTCCTCCTCGCCTCCTTCCCCTTCTTCCCATTTCCATTGTAGCCCCCCCCCCCTTCCGTGGAGATCCTCCCAGGTTTTTATTCTGTATCAGTGTGCTACGTTAGTGTTGTGTTTCAGTGCCGTTAGTGTTGTGTTTCGGTGCCGTTCTACAGTGTCATCTAGTGATGTGAGTTTTAATTGTGTGCTCGACCTGTTTATTGTCCATGACAGTTCCTTGCTACGCCGCCCGTCATGTGGCTGTTTTACTTGTTCTATGGACTTTTATGCTCTGGCGGTACTTTGCCTGGTGCCTTTTAATGTAGTGTGTGGTTTTTTTTTGTGTAACATACTTTTTTAGATTTCTGTCTCCGATTTACAGTCACCGCTTTGTATGTCTTATTTACTTCTGTTCCGCCTTTTTTGTTTCTTTATTCCGCTATGTTGTCTCCTTTGTATTAATTTTAAATGTCTTCCTGTCTATTGATGTCTCTTGGCTGAAGAGCAGCGCTTATGCTGCTGCCAGCCCGCCTCTGATGGGGAATGGAAATGACAATAAAGGAAAAAAAAAAGAGTTTCCGCCGGTATCACCTGAAGATGGCAAGAAGACTCTGCGCCGAAATATTGTGGCAGGAAGTTGCAAACATCCGGCAGTTCGCCCAAATAGTTTGCTTTTAAGTACCTGCAGTCGCCTGTTCTGGGGCGAGAATCATTGGCAAAGCCTTCTTAACGTGGCCTGCTAAGAGCCTGGCGAAGATCTTGCAGTCTGCGTTCAACATTGTAAGTGACCTATAGTCAATTGAGCGATTGTCCTCCTGCTGTCTTGTGTACTGGTATGAGAAGTACTTTTGTGAAGGAAGGTGGTAAGGCACAGCCTGGCGACATGAGATCTCAGAACATTGTAACCCATCATGACGGCACGGAAAGGCCAGTAAAACTCGACTGATAATCCAGTGGGCCCAAGAGACTTGTTGATGGCCGCATCTTTATCAAAGGTGTCGTCCACCTCCTCAGACGATTCGTCGCCGTTGTCCTGTCAGTAGTGCGTGTCACCTGTTGGAATGCTTCCGCAGAGGCCTTGTCGTCTACAGCTTTTCCCTGATAAATATGATTAAAATGAACCTTCATGGCTTTCGCTATAGTCGTTTGGGTCGTACAGGAGCGATTTCTTGCATCGTGAGGCGTGTGATTAACTGTCAGCGGTCTCGGTGCATGTCCGCCACAATGTAGCGCGAGCGGAGTATGGTACCTTCTAAGCAGCGCTTCGTCAACGACAGTGTGTGAGCTTTGAGTCGGTGTTGTTCTCGTTGTCCGTCCGGTGATGGGGATAGAACATCGAGGTGCCGAAGCGCCGCATAGTCTCCCGGTGCCATGCAGCCGTGTCCTTGATGAACTGCATCTTGAGGACTGTTGGTTTGGCGCAGATGTGCCACTACGCCAAAGTCGATTGTTATCGTGAGTGACGTCGTTCACCGCTGGCTCGCGTTCCGGTTCCTGGAGGTTCGCTACATTCGTCTTCTGGAAGCTGTTGCTATGCCAGGCTTGTTGAGTGTGGAGATGCGTCGTGCAGATATATCCACTATGATCAGAGAAAGCTAGAGGCCATCGTTCAGCAGCCACCACTCCCTGTCTGTCCGACTGCTTACCTGAGTGGTAATGTGTTTGTCCACTATGCAGTGGGCGCAGGTTCGTTTCCCCGCTGGGTTGGAGATTTTCTCCGCTTGAGGACTGGGTGTTGTGTGGTGTCACCTGAGATAAGACTTGCAACCGGCGGACGAACTTCCTCGGATGGGCCCCCCGGCCAACAATACCACACGATCATTTCATATTTTTACTCCTGTGTAAGACCTTGTGACGCAGATACGCGATCCAGTCGGCTCGCCGTATGACTGGTGAGATGCGTGTGTCGAGAACTGTCGCCGTGTATCTTCTCCCACGTTTAGTGCAAATGAAGATCGTGAATCACCATACCGAGTTCCAGGCAAGGCGTGTAGTGAGGGATTTGGTTCTCCGAATGAAATACGCAATTAAAATAGCCAGCGAAGACACTGTGTTCGTACCGTCGTAGTAAAAGGGGTGCAATGTCAGTGGAGTAGAACCTGGTCTAGTCACGACGTCTGGTGGTGCCCGACGGTTCATAAACGTTAGTGAATCGGGTCAAGTGCCTGATCGCTAATACTTGTGCGGAGGGGAGGTATATGATGACAGGGTGTATACGACCCGGGACAACCGGGAGATCCGGGAAAAACCCGGGAATTTTTTCATCCGGGAGAAAACCGGGAAAAACGCGGGAATTTTTTAGAATTCCGGGAATTTTTCATTGTTTTAGTTTTCGGTTAAATTTTTGTAATTTTGACTGGTAAGAACCGATGCTCTAACAAAGGATATTACTGTATCCCGGTACTGCAGAATAATACTTCAACAATAAAAAACAAACGAGAGAAAAAAACGAAAATAAATTGCAAAGGAAATGGCCCATATACAACGACGACACACAGTGCTCATGAGTGTGTCTGCCAACAGCAAAATGTGTCAAAGGCTTTAAGAAGTCACAACTGTTTACATTAGATGCGTTTTAGAGTTTCGAGCGGGCTCGTGCGCATGCGCAGTTGTGTCACGTTTGAGTTGTAGATTCTCCCGCTTCTGACTACAGGAATGTGGCCGTTGGCTGTGCAAACAGTCGCAGCAAGCAGCTAGATGCTACCGGGAAAAGAGGGTGCCAAATTCATATTCTTGAGGAAAATAACTTCTTTCACAAAGCGCCTAGCATCCAGCGCACGTGTGTCTATCGACTATTCAAATGATTTTGAAACGCTTCCCCGTTAGTTTTTGAACACATCTTAAGTTGATTTCTTAATGAATCATAAGTTGATTTTTGAATGAGTGATGTATCTGTCAGGAAAATCCTCGTCGCATCTAGAAATAAACTTTCCGCAGACGAAAGGGGAGGACGCGGCTATAGGAGCTGAGCGGAGTAAAGCCGAACGGATGAATGCCAATCGCTGTCTGATTATGTGGTTGATTGGGTTTGCGAATGATCAGCGTTGTTATAATTACTAGCGAAATCTATAGATGCAGACTACCAGAATGGAAATAAACGACTGACAGGAATAACAGGTGAGAAAGATGACGTATTAACTTCTCGGTGTATCCAAGAAAATGAAATTTTGACAGAAAATTTGTGGCCAGATCGCTATACTAGTAAGGACCAGTTGTACACGGGGTCAGGGATTTTCTCTGCTTCGTGATGACTGGGTGTTGTGTGATGTCCTTAGGTTAGTTAGGTTTAAGTAGTTCGAAGTTCTAGGGGACTGATGACCATAGCTGTTAAGTCCCATAGTGCTCAGAGCCATTTGAACCATTTGAACCAGTTGTACAGTCCCCGGCTAGCAGCCGCTTCAGTTCTATTTGGACGTAACGCGGAAAACGTGTTGTACGAACACGTAATAGCGCCTAACCGGAAAATAATCGCGGGATAACTAAACCTGTGATTCTGGCAGGGTTAGTGAAATTAATAGGCGAACAAATTTTGACAATGGCAGGAATAGCTACATAATTGGTGATGACAAGATTGCTTGTTAGAACGATGAAGAAGAAGAAACGGGGACATCACACAAATTATGGAAGAATAAGACGGTGCCAAATTTATATAAAAATTTCGTAATACTACTTTTCGATCTCATGCTTGAGAAACTGGTTCGTATGAATGAAATGTGAAACTATTTCCTAACATAAAGTTTTTTGGTTGTAATGCTTTATATAGAGGCGTGGAGCTGCACTTTGGCACACTTAAGATTAAATAATATGTCTTAACATTTCCTCGAACACATATGTGTTATGTTTCAGACTTTTCAGAAAGATATGCGTTACAAGATGAACATATTTTAGAATATTCGATTTTTTTAGTATTGACTCGGTTCGCAAATATCGTAGATCCATCCGGGGCTGATGCGCAGAGCAGTCTGAGTTATAGTTGATAGTTTCTAGGTGACCCGTGTTTACATTTAGTGATTTTGCCGTTTATCCCTCGTTTACTCTCACGTCAAATTAAAACAAAACGGATATCTGTGGCCAGGTGCTATCATGTGAATGAAAATGCATTCACATAATTACGGAAGGCTAAAATATGTCATTAGTTTCAGATTTGGTTTTATTTCCACTTCTCTCACAGTCAAGCGTTAATCGCCTTGCGGAACAATGAGGTTATTTTTGTCTGTTTGCTAAAGAAATTTATCCCGGAAACCACACTGAAAAGCTTAATATCAGGTCGAGGTCTACTTCATTGGGAATCTGGACATACAGATGTGCACTTTAAGTATGCACTTTAAATGTGCACATTTTCGTATGGTTCACGAAATTCCGATGCTCTTGGAGTATCCTCTGATGTCTTGTTTCTTTTATGACATACGGGCTTCCTACGTCATGATAGCTGCGCAAGCGGGGTGTCGCCTGTTATTTGCGCTCTCTGTCAACTGCTGAAACGAACCTATTTCTAACAGGTCGCGGGAAAATATTGCGAATGGTTGTTTGAAAAGCGTTACTTTCAAAGTAAATATTCTTTTACGTAAGTTGAATTATGTGCGAGAATGTACCACGAATTTATTAAATCACAGAGCGTTTGACTCTCATTTAAAAATCAACTCTTTGATGACGAGCCATTTAGAAGAATTTCTAACCCTGAAGATCAGACATTTTACTGGCGCATTCGTGTGATATATTCTAAGTGTAACACGCGGATGAAAGATCAACATTATATGCGAAAGCTTAGCTTCTCTTGCATCTTATTAACCTTAGAGACCAATATTATATGTGAAAACTTTGCTTTTATTGTATCAACACTATGTATATTAATTTAAACTATTAACTTTCCCTGTTTTGTGTTTGTGCTACTTGCTTGTGCTTTTGCTGTTGGTTGACTACATCACGTGTCCTATGCTCTGAATATCCGCTGGCATCGGCTGGCGAGATCACGTGACATGACCTATGACTGGCTTACTAACGCGCATTGCAATCTCGATTTCAATGATTCGGAAAGTAACATGCGGTATTTGGTAGAATTCCAATGTATACTTTCGTAATACGAAAATACGCAGCGTACATGTTGCTGCACATCTAAGATATTTCCAAAACGTGTGTTTTTCCCTGAGTTTCGGTTTCAAATGTGCCGGGAAATTCTACCCCCATGTATAAATCCATAACCATTCAAAGGATTGATAACGGAAAATATACTGTCACATAACACGGAAAACGCTTGTTTTCACCTGGGAGAAAGTGTATTTTTAACCGGGAAATCCGGGAATTTTTTTTCCTTGTCCACGTATACACTCTGTATGATGTCGGTGGCTTTGATACCGTCCTGTGCGTGGGACCACCAGGCGTCAAGTGCGTTGATTAGCCATAAACGTTCTAGAATACGCTTGTTCACACTTCTTGCAGGAATGAAAGGTCGACTCCTGTGGCTCATATTGTTTCTCTTAAGCTGTTGGATCTTTGCTGGACAGCTAATCATGTTAGTATTCATTCTGGCTTGGCGATATGGTGATTGGGTAGGGTTACCCGTGGTGATTATGGAGAGAAGCGGACGTCGCGAGTGACGTTACAGCCCACCGACCCGCGGCCCTCCCGGTATTGTTCAGACATCAGCGGGCCCCGAATCGGGGTCCTGCTGAGTCTCGACGTCCTCGGCCCATGATGTGGGAATGTGGGAGCAGAAGTCTGCTCATGTTCCACTAGATCGTGGTGGTTGATAGGGAGGGACCGAACGGCTTCGCAACCTGCAATGGAACCTTCCTGATTATCACTATTCGCTGTGGGACTGGCAGACTGGCCACGCCCGCCCCGCCGTCTGTTCTGCAGGGAAGGAGTCATTCTCCGGGTCGGCGTTCTTGAGGATTATTTCTTCTTCCGTCTGCGAGTGGGAGCTGTCGCGTTCCGATGCGGTAGTTTTCGCCGCTTCGGAGAACGTTGTTTTCATGTGTGGCCTTCCGTGTCTGACGATGGCACTGACTCACTCCTCGCCGCCACAAATACTTCCGTCAGTACCATAAGTGTATCGATTACCATCCTGCTCTCAGCAGTGACTGCAGTGTCCGTTAGTATCGATGGCACTGGACGAAGTTCTGCCACTTTCCAGTCTGACTAATCGACCCGATGTCTGTCTGGAAATGGTGGTTCAGATACTGCAACGTCGGTCTGTTGCGTTTTGTCGGACGGAAACGTCGTGAGCTCTGCCGCGTAAGTTACTGGGAGGATTACCGGCTTCGGTGGAAGTGCCACATACTGCGGTGGAAGTTATGTCATCTGACGTTGGAGGCACTCGGAACGGAAGTGGCCGTCCTTGCCGTATCCGGAACACGTTTTGGGCTGCCCGTCGTAAATAACTGTGGCCCGATAGCCTCCTGTTTGGAGGTATGATGTTACGAGCCTTCGGAGTTCGATGCCTACCTGTAGTACGCCATTGAGGAACCAGTACTTCTTAAATTGGGTCCGCTTTTCTGCCACGTGTTCGTGTAATGTATCATAGGGACGGAGCGCCGCCACGGCGTCTGCCGCCGAGAGTTCAAAGGATACTTCAAAAATGGTTCAAATGGCTCTAAGCACTATGGGACTTAACATCTGAGGTCATCCATCCCCTAGATTTAGAACTACTTAAACATAACTAACCTAAGGACAGCACACACATCCATGTCCGAGGGAGGATTCGGACCTGCGACCGTAGCAGCAGCGCGGTTCCGAAATGAAGCGCCTAGAACCGCTCGGTCACAACGACCGCCAATAGATAGTTCATATATGTGTATAGTCCGCAGCCCCAGTCCGAAATGAGCAACCTCGATGTTGCCAACATTTCCGTCTGCGTGGCAGAAGCGTAGTCCATGTTTTAAGTGTCGAAGAACTCTGTCGCACGTTACCTCGTTCGCAAATTTCAAAGACGGTGTTACTTACGATCGAAAAGTGGATGCCGACGATGTCAGCAGCCTCTTCCTTTTAAAAGCCCTCGACATTGAGTGCTTTTAGCCTAGCAAAGTCGTTTCTAAAAGTGAATGTCACTTGATTTTCGGTATTGATTCGCCATGAAATTGTCACGGCGTAACGTTAGTGTCGGCCGAAGGAAGTGAAGAAGGCGAGCGAGCCCGCACTGCAGGCGGAAACAACACAGCACGCCCGCACTGCTTGGCCGCTGAAGCCGTACTATGCGCTCAGCCATTAAACAGATGCGAAACAAAAAAATAGCTCTGAGCACTATGGGACTTAACATCAGAGGTCATCAGTTCCCTTGAACTTAGAACTACTTAAACCTACCTAAGGACACCACACACATCCATGCCCGAGGCAGGATTCGAACCTGCGACCGTAGCGGTCGCGCGGTTCCAAACTGAAGCACCTAGAACCGCTAGGCCACACCGGCCGGCAGATGTGAAACGCTCGTCGTGATAATTCTACCGACGTGGAGTTATATTTCAATCGTTTAATGATTTTCAAAAGAAATGACACGATGAGTTAAATTGCAACGAATCTCGACATGTACTGCATCCCAACCGTTACATTGCCTCTATTGGACGATATAAACACCAGGCTGAAGCTCCAGGGACCGCCGGCACTTCTGAACTTGGGCATGCGCAATGATTCGTTGTTGGACTCATAAATTATTCGAGCCGGGCAATCTTTTTGCCTCTCATTGTACGTCCGAGTACCATCCAGAGTGACTCCCAGATATTTTGGATGGGCCGTGTTTACTAACTATAGCTCTTGCCATGTGATGTTAAGTTTGCTTAAAATGTAACACAAACAGCTTGGTTAAGTTAGCTTAAAATGTAACACACACAACTGGGCTGTAGAAATTCTTTTATTACGAGCATTTGCCCATAATACAAAGGAATGTATGTTAGTATCTAAATACGTCAGAATATGCACCAAAATAGCTTCAAATACGAAGCTTTGTACTCCATAATAATTTTTCACTCATGGCAACGCACTTGTATCAAAAATATTTTGAAACTAAAAAATACATGCAATAATGTACAACAGTTTTAACAGATTACCCATTGTGTAATATATATTCACCTGTATTTTAAATCTCAACTCTGATGTCTAATGTAAAATCGCATTGTAGAACTGATTATATACATTTCAGCAACAAGTGACCAAATATCGATTAAAATAAATTTGAGCTGGACCTTACAGTGAGTCGAGAGGATGTACCAGCTACCAGCCAATCGAAGTTCTTTCTCCAGTGTCACGTGCTCACTGTGTTGCCTGTTTTGAAGGTACATGCAGAGCCTTGTCAAGCGTGACTGCATGATCAATTGCAACACTGGTATCAATACAGTATGTCACAATTAATAAAATATTCCGGGTTACTATGCCGTGGTAGGATGTATTCGACATTAGAATCTTTCGTCCGTACCTAAGGAGGACATTTTCAAGGGGGATCGTAGCCTCCGTTTACGCGTGCTCCCGCTTTATGGCGTGACGTCAGATGCTGTGAATATACGGTGCAATTGGCAGTTATCGGTCGCCGTCGTCCGCAGTTGCCATCACCCCATGGTCGAAGGCTCACACACATCGTCTTCAGCAGCTGGATCCAGATGTCATTCAGTTTCACGAAATTCAATTGCGCGTGAACAAGGGCTTTTTCCAGCGGTTTGTGAGCATCCTTGGGTTGCGGGGAGGTGTACGTGTGAAAAAAAAAGAACTATCAAAAAACAACTAGAAGAGCACGAGGTTAACTGTTGAAAGGAAGAGGTTGTCAGATCAGCTTTTACGCAACATGCTTTGCAGTCAGGAGAACAACAAATTCATTTTCATAGAACACAACTATTGACAGCCAAAAGCGGATACCATGATACCATGAAAGTATGCAGAGCCTCTCCGGGTCTCGTGACCATGTCGGTTGGGCCCCAGACGACTGGCAAACCGTGGCCTGGTGAGATGTGTCCCGATTTCAGTCGACTACAAAGCCATGGATCCAGGCTGTCAACAAGCACTGTGCAAGCTGGTGATGTGTTCATAATGGTGCGTGCTGTGTTTACAAGAAATGTATTGGATCTTGTGGTCGAACTGAACCGATCATTGATTGAAAATATCTATGTTCGCTTACTTGGAGACGAATTGCAGCCATTCGTGGATCACTGTGCACCATGTCATCGAGAGACAGTTGTTCGCGGTTGGTTTGATGCATTCCGGACAATTCAAGCGAATGGTTTGGCCACTGAGATCACCCGACATGAATGCCTTCGGCCATTTGTGGGATATAATCGAGAGGTCAGCTCATGCACAAAATCCTGCACTGGTAACACGTTCACAGTTTTGGTTATAGAGGCAGCATGGCACAATATTTCTGCAGGGGGATTCCAATGACTTGTTCAGTCCATGCTACGTCGACTTGCTGCACTAACCTGGCAAAAGAAAGTGCGACACAATGTTAGGATGTATTCCACGACGTTTGTGACCGCACCGTAATATCCCCCGCAAGATCACTGGTAGCACCTGGAACTCTCGACTACAAGCACTGAGAACGACGCCATTAGCAACATGTTATATATTACAGTGCTGTAGAGTATGTGTGCCCAGTCTGGTTAAATCTACCCAAGCAAACAAGGTTCATAAGGCACATAACGAAACGTGTAGGCTTATTACAGGATGCTTGGAACCTACGCCACTTGAGAAAAAAAGTGTAACCAGATATTCATCGTGAAGTAGGTGCCAATGTGGAAGAAACAAATCAGGCTTATCACAAAAGCATCCATTATATTATTGTGGCAGCACCAGTGTTTATGTCCGGAAAAGTTTCATCATCACCATTCCAGTGTTGCCAAAAAAAAAGGAGTTACAGTAAGGAGACAACTGCGAATGTCGTGACTTGAGAATAACTCGACCTGGCCACTCCCTTCGGAAACCCTCGCACCTGAGCATGAACAGAACAGGATCATGTAGAGATCACTCACTCGTCTCCGTTCTGAAGTTGGACGAATCAGGAGGAACCTCCGGGAGTGGTACCCGCCTGTGGATAGCATCAACTGTGGCTGCGGAGAACACGCCATGGAATACGCACTGGTCTGTCTGCTACGCCCTGCATCATGCAACTCGGAGCGCTGCTGATGTTGCAAGAGTTTGGGCAACAGTAGCGTAGCTTAACAAATCCGTTTCTTTTGTTTGTAGTGGTAATTACGCCTTGTAGTGTACTTACTTCCGACTCGAATATATAACATCGAGAACTTCCCATAATCATCATCATCTTCTTCTTCTTATACAGTTTACATAAACCTCTTTACGCTTTCTTTTCCTCGCACCTCGTCCCCCCCCCCCTTCCCCACCTATCCCGTGTTCTCCTCCCTTCTCCACACAGTTTCTTCACTCCAGCAATCCATCCTTCTCTCTGTCTTGATTTAGTTGTCTTGCTACCTATTGACATCCCGTGAGCCTGTCTTCGTATCCTGCATGTTCCACTCGTTTCTGTGGTCTCCTGCATCGGCTTCTCTGTCACAATTATTTCACCGTATTATTCCCTATTCTGCCCTTTCTTGTTAGCTCTATCCTGTTTCTTGGGAAAGACATCTCGCGATCCCTTTGTTCATTACCCACATTTCTAGACCACACATGAGAACTGGAGCATGGTGGTACATCCTTGCTCCAGACCAGACTTCTTACGGTCTGCAGGAATCCATGTGCTTGCTCTTCCCTTTCACTTATCTTTTTATCATTACTCCCACTCTCTTCTATTACGCTCCTAATGAGTACTGAGCTCGCCGATATGGAGTACCTGGCATTAGGTGGCAGCACAATGCACATAATATGAAAAAGTATGTTTTTGGAGGCGTCCGGATACTTTTGATCACGTAGTGTGTATAAATATGTCGGAGGAAGTACACTAGACTCTTGCTAAACCCGCCATTCCTTGCACATACGGGTGCCGGATTAGCGGAAGTGCCGGATTGTTGACTGTGTCTAAAATTTAGTATAAACACATAGGGATTGTACTTTATCAAATCAAAAGATCAATTCATTATTACAGAAAACGTAGGCCTTGAGTGTGTACATGCATATTAGTATCAGGCGACATTCACTATGAAACATGTCCGAAAGTTTTAGTTGCCACCATGATGATACGCGACCGTAGTATGCTTTTCACACAACGGCTTTACAATCATTTTATAGGTCTTGCCATTGTTGCATAATATACTCCAGGAAGACGTTTCCAGCTTCAGCACCAGCAGTTTGAGATATCCTCATGTTCTCTCCTCGTATGTCCTCTTCTTTATCAGTTTTATCGTAACTTTCCGATGAGCGTATGATTACCTCTTTTCTGCTCATGTTTGGTTATAAATTACGGTACATTGATAATTTTTACTTATGTACCGTCTGACAGCAACTGAATAAAACACAATTTTAGTGCCATACGCGTTTCGCCTTTATTTTCTGCAAGGCATCATCAGTGGCAGGTTGCGTGGACAATTTCTTTCATATTACGCTCCTGTTGCATTGAACAAGCGTTCAGTTCATAGTGCTGTGGAATGTGGGGAAAAAACCGCAAATTGGCATTCATAAGAAGAAGAACAACACCAAAAATGCAACAGGAGCATAATATTTAAGAAATTGTCCACGCAACCTGCCACTGATCATGCCTTGCAGAAAATAAAGGCGAAACGCGTATGGCACTAATATTGTGTTTTATTCAGTTGCTGTCAGACGGTCCATAAGTAAAAATTATCAATATACCGTAATATTACACGCAACGGGGGAAGACAGGACTACAAAGTTGGTTATAAATAATTGTTCGTCCAACACTGTTGCTAGCAACAATAGTTTTCTGTGAAGAACTTCAGTTTGTATCTACTTTCGGGTTTCTGCTTGAGGTCTAGCATAACGCATTTTCCTTTATAAGGCATGATAATGATCCATAATGAAAGCCACAATTTCAAAGTGTATTATTGTAGGCGTCATTTCAGGTTGAACGTCGAGAAGCTGGAAGTGTACCGGATTACTGAGAGGCAGGAATACTGAGGGCCGTATTAGCGAGAGTTTAGTATAATCAGTACATTAACTCAAGTGAAGAGGAACTGAAATTAGCCTGAAACTTATCACCTGCCTCTGGGTGTAATATCATCAAAATGTTTGAAATCGGTTTAAAAATCTCTTACATGCACACTCACGCAAGTACGCACGCACCCGCGTGCACACACACACACGCACACACACACGACTAAAAAGCAGAAATAACTATTTAAATAAAAATCAGTTTTTAATGTGCCACTTTTTTTTAAATTAAAAGGTATAGAATAATTTCTCCTAGCCCCATACTGATTCTTAATCCTATAGAGATAGTCCTGAAAATCTGTGATTGTGAATTTTTGATAGCTACTTATATTATTTAAAGCGGAAAACGTGGGGCGCAAGCAATTCATCACCGATATGAATGAGTAATACGCCTTCTTACTATTGTCTATTGCATACGCACCACGTTTTCCGTTTTATATCTTACGAGTATTTTTACAGCTATAAAAAAATGACAACGACAAAATTTCAGGGCTATCCGTGTTGAGCTCGGTCGATTTAAAAACATGCTATCGTAAAATTTATTTTTATTTAAATAATTATTTATGTTCCAACCAATCAGTCTTCTCTCCTCCCACTTCTACGCAACTCATACTTAACTGAGCATTTCTATTTTTCCTCTCAAGTCAGCCTTCCAATTTCCTTTTCCAAACGGCTTTCCAAATCTTGCTTCTTTTCACATTATCATAATTCTTCGTAGCATCCAGGAACACTGTCACTAAGTCGTTACCGTATATGTAGTGTTCCTCTTGGAGCTGGATTACACAAAAATTTGGCACAGTGTATACCTTCCTCATCCCTACAAGTATTGTTCCTGACTCTGTCCGCTTCCTTCTATCTGTCGTACTCTCTTTACCAGAATTTTCTCAAATGGGACAAGAAAGTATCTACTATAATTTTGACATAATTTCCTGCAACCCTTCTTGAAAAGTGGCGCTATGATGCTATTCGTTTCTCTTTCATGTGACACAGTCTCAGATTTTAGCACGTCATATGTGGCACAGTATGAGGTGGTCTCTGTTTATCTACCACGCGAAGAGTAAAAGTGCTGACGCATGTTTCAGTGGTAGCGGTGGATTCGGTGCGTGTGTGCGAACTGTCGCCGTCCACCGTGGAATTCACGACCCGCCAGAAGATCCCGCGCCCTCCCAACGCCTTCATGATCTTCGCCAACGAATGGCGCAAGAAACTGGCTGTCAACTACCCGCGCGAGAGCAACAAGGACATCAGCGTCCGGTGAGTGCCTTACCAACTTGACGATTTTTTTTCAGCGGAAACAGAGGGACTTCGAGCCTACTGTTGCATCTACAGGGTGGCGCACGGAATGTGTTACCAATTGTTTCTTTCACAATTTACGACGCACATAAGATATCCTGCTGGGATCTCTACAGCAGTACCAGCAGAGCTTGGAAAAACAAATGAGTTACGAAATGACGTGTAAGTCACGATACTGCCGCTAGGAGACTAGTAAGCAGCAATGGCTGACAATGGAAGACTGACGACACAGCAACGATCGGCGATTGTGTTACTTTTTCATGAAACGAAAAGCCTTGTTGTGACTCAGAGGCGTTTTCGACAACAGTTTAACACACGATGGGTCCCTTACAAGAAGACCAGCCACAAGCTGTCCGATAAATTTGTACAGGAAGGAACAGTATTGGAAGCGAAGCGACCTCGGCCTAAGCCTGTTTGTTCACTGGAGAATATTGAAGGGGTGTGAGTTGCTGTACAGAGAAGTCCCGGGAAATCTTGTAGAAAGGCAGCAGTGCAACTGGGAATATCTAGACGCTCCTTTCAACGCATTCTTAAAAGTGACCTCCATATGTACCCATACAAGATGACCTGTGCACGGAAGCTCACTGAGGAACACAAGCGCCCGCATCTCGTGGTCGTGCGGTAGCGTTCTCGCTTCCCACGCCCGGGTTCCCGGGTTCGATTCCCGGCGGGGTCAGGGATTTTCTCTGCCTCGTGATGGCTGGGTGTTGTGTGCTGTCCTTAGGTTAGTTAGGTTTAAGTAGTTCTAAGTTCTAGGGGACTGATGACCATAGATGTTAAGTCCCATAGTGCTCAGAGCCATTTAGCCAACACAAGCGGCAGAGACTACTGTTTGCTCAGTGGGCGGAGGATAGGGAAGAAACTCTCAACAACGTTTGATTTTCAGACGAGGCGCATTTTCATTTAGACGGTGTGGTTAACAAACAAAATGTACGCATTTGGGCCACTGAAAACCCAAAAGTGCTTCATGAACAACATTATGCTCCGAGGATTACAGCGTGGGCAGTAATTTCCAGTCACGGAC